>NC_090704.1:21604978-26604978 GCF_040954835.1 Lepisosteus oculatus | reverse complement strand
CAAAAACACAAACGCATGGAGAACATGCAAACTCCACACAGCTAGCACCCCAGCTCCAGAATTGAACCCATGGCTCCAGCGTTGCCAGACAGCATTGCTAACGACAGTGCCACCGTGATATCCTGCCTTTACTGCGTGTTTTTTATCACTGCTTTTTTATGCACAGCTCTAAATGACAGTCCAGATGAACAGAGAAAATATTTTTTTTCCTTTCCTTCCCTTCCATAGTGAAGAGGCAAGATTCTTAGGATCTTCTTCATGAAGGCGAAGGTTGAAATTTATTTTATTGCATACTGCTCTCTGACTTATAACGAGGGAATTCGTCATGGGCACAGTCTAATGTCCTTCATAGTTTCAAACCTGTTTTCTGGATTGCCTATGACATTTGACTTTCAGGTTTTTGGAAGGTCTAAATTTCCCCTCGAATATTCATGAACTGCTCTTAAATAAAAATCCCGATGCAAATGAGGATCATGTGAATGCAGGGAAGTCCTCCGTGGAGTGCTAAATGAAGTCAGGTGGTTAAAGAGAAGTGCCTGAATAGTAGCTGAAGCTGCTGTCTCCTGGGAGCCGGGATGTGTGAGTGTAGGGGGGGTGCTGGTGAGGCAGCTGAAGGGTTGCACACAGGTGCAGGTCAGAGCAGGGCTGATGGGGAAGGAGAGATGGGTCAGGGTGGCTGTGTCTTTCTCTGCCATGGTTCCAGCAAAAGGCTTCCAAGCGGCTTCAATTAATGCGGATTGCTACCTCAATTAAAAATCTTGAAGCGATCATGAATTTTTCATTCTTCGAGCATTTAAGCTAATTACCTCACAAATGAAGCACTTTACGGGAAAGGCTCCACCAAAGGGGTTGACATTGACGGGCAATGTCACTGTGCTGCCATGAGCCGCATGCAAATCGCAGCAGCTGTTTAATATTCTGAGCGACGCACCCTCCCTCTCGCTCCGAGAGGAGCCCTGGGAGTTCTGGGAAGGAGACGCACTGCAGGCTGATAGACACAGGCCGAGGGACAAGGGCTAGGGGATCTATTTTAGTTTGAGATTCTTTTTTACACAGCAACACACAGTGGCTCCATATATTAAACCTTGCCAGTCCGCATCGCAGTTCTGGTCACCTTTGCGATAAATCTGTGCTGCAGGCCCAGAGCAGAAAAAAAGAGATGACTAAATCAGAGAACAGCTGACTCTTTGCTTTAACCTGCATTTTAAGCTGCAGATGAATAGTGGTTTTGAAACATGCCTACTGTGCTGGGTAACACTTGCTTGTAGTGGGGTATTTGCTGACTGTTTTGCTCTTGGCAGAGTTCTCAAATAAGCCTGAATAATCTTTTTTATGGGAAAAGTAGCAATGTTTAACTTGTTAAATAATGGAACTTTTTAAAAACATTAAAACTGTGGAGTGTGTTAAATTTGGAATACGTTAGAAGGATTCAAACCACCTTTTACTTGGCAAGGAAAAGAGGAACAAAGTTTAAGATTCTGAATAGAAAATTTAACAGCTCATACAGTGTGCTTTGTATTATATTTCAATATCAGTGTTAAAAGTTGCATTGCTATAGATAGTTGAAGTACTTTTACACTTCCCAGATTGTTCCATAACTGTAAAATGAATAAGGAACTCTGCAAATATTCTTGTTAAGAAGCCATAGATTTAAAAAGTCCAGAATTTAAAACCTAATATGTTCGTGAGTGACATATCTCCTTTATACACCATCATATTACAGTACATATACTAAAAAACATACATATAGCCATAATTTACAGTAATACTTATTTTATTAACAAATACCAATAAACGTTAAAAAACTAAATATGTTCAGGGTATATCATGGAATAATGCTTTTCTTTTATGTCTATCCTCACTTGATTAACCTTCTCACAGCCTCTTGGACAAGTTATTAGGTCACTTATTTAGTTCATTCCTCGGTAGGAAGTAGATTTTTCTCCAAATCATTGGTTTAAGTGCAGTTAATGGAAATAGTAAAAAAAAACTTTGGAAAGAGTTTATGCTAGTTTACTTGAAATTGTGTCCTGAAAGCATTTGAGAAGAGATTCAAGGTGGTAGTATCTACCTTCTAGTGTGCCTCTTCTCAAGAAAATTGTTCCAAATATATACTGTATAATTCTTTAGATTAGGCTTTATCAATAATGGTCTTTGATAATAATAAATTGATCAACTGATTTAAACAGTAAAATTTGCCAATTTAGCTTTCTTTAACTATTGTTTATAATGGCCACTTTTAAGGAAACAAGACTATTTGTTTTTGTCAGTTGAGCATCTCTTGAACTAACTAGGCGCCATGTTTATGTGTTACACGTACATCGAACGGACACTTGACTACCCAGTGCGAGAGAGGTTTTCTTGGAAAGCAGTTTATTACTAGTAATCACATCAGAAGCTCGACTGTATCTCACCGCCTGTCTTCCTGCTTGTGTATTTATCTTTTTTGCAAATCCAACACTGAAATCCTTTTTTAAATTTTTATTTATCCAGTATTTTTATCAGTGTCTGCACTTTTATTCAGGAGTTCTCTTGGCCTGTTCGGAGAAATCTTCTTATCATCTGTTTTTTTTTCTTATATTGTTCAAGATTAGATGATTTTTTATATTAAAATGTGGGGAACATTTATCAGGGTTGAGAAGGGCTCTGATCAGGGCGCAGCTAATGGATCTACTCCATCTGATGGACTTCATTTCAAATCAGATGGGCGGGGGGGGTTGCTAGATATGTTTTACTCCTCCTGTTCTTCCCCAGGTGACAAGTAGATCTTGTCAACAGTTAATTCCAGATTGGGTGGTACTGTATATTATTATATATTCCAAAACCAAGAGGGCCCTGCTTGACTACTGCCCACCCTGCAATCTGCCAATCGTGTGCCACATTGCAGTCATGTACTGTAGCTTTTCATTTTGATGCCAGATTCAGTGGTTGCACTTTCAGAAAAAAGTCTTTACAGAGGACTGTGCATGTTCTTCTGGGACTTTCTGGCAGAAAGTCGTTTGGAGCAGCAGAACCAGCATCTGCTGAAGCATTCGCTGCATCGTTATCAATTAGACCTCACATCTGAGAAGGCGAAACATGCAGCCTCCAGGTTAATGCAGTTTTGAAGAACAAGTAAGGAAAATTTAAAGTTTCAATGTTATGGTGTCGATTTGCACTTTAGGGTGCTCCTATAGCTGGTTAAGTAGTGATTAATAATTAATTTTTCTTTTATAGCATTGTCCATCCTGAAGTGCCTTACATATACTATATGAGTAAATCCCATCATCCACCAGTGAAGGGAAGTACCCATCTGGGTGACACAGTAGACATTATGCACTAACAGCCCAGCTACACAGACAATGTAGAGAAGCGTTTAGAGAAATTGTTTTACCATCTGAACCAGGAACTATGTAGGCTAGATTGTGCAAACCTTAAGTGGAGTCTAGCTGTGTCACCAGTATACAATTGACTGCACCTCCTATAATGTCACGGTCATTATCTTTGTATATTGGAGCATTTGTTTAGGAACTCTGGTCCAGATGGAAAACTGTCATCAACTGGTCCATCCACACAACATAAAACAGCAGCTTGTTTTACCTTGGACATCTCCTATCCCAGTACTGACCAGGCCCAGCTTTGCTTAGTGTCTCAGACCTAATAAATTCAGGGTTGAATCCTGTAAGACGGCAGTCATTGTTTTATAGGTTTGCTGCTGCAGAGACATCGGATTTTGGGTAACAAAGGCATAAATATTCTATTTTAAATATTTAAAATGACATTAAGCCTTGAGACTTTCATTGTAAACTGTAAACGAAATCGAAAAAATCCTTATTTATAACTGCCCTTTTGAAATAAGCTATACAGGAGAAATGAGCATATTAAAATTGATTGTGGTGTGCCGCTTGGAGCAGTGTAACAGTCTCAGACATGGGTATTAGGCCTGAGTTGTATATACCGTACATGAAAACCCAGTGGCCTGTTATCATTTTGCTAGTAAAAATAAAGGTGGGAAATACATTTGATCATCTTTGGTTCTTCTTTTTTCATTTCCAAACGTCAAAGATATAGATGAAATTAAAGTTCTAAATTAAAGGGGGGAGACATTCTAAATGTAATAAATAATTAATTTCCATACACACTATGAGAAAAAAATCACTCACTGCCAGATTTGAATAAGGCCTTCCTTAGTTTCAATTAGTATCCTGTGGTTCTGCTTCCTGGGTTACTGGCACTGGTAACAGACACTCCTCTTAACTTTTGCTAATGTATTTCCTGCTTGTTAATAATGTAATTGAGTCTTCTGTTTCTGCTTTTTACTCTTACCATCTTATTAAAGCATCTTATTAAAGACACAGGCACAGCTATTGAAGTACTCACATTGTCCTTTAAAGGCTGACCTCTACAAACATCTACTGCATCCCTGTTGAATGCAAAAAACAAGGAGTGTCTTTTCTTACAGTTCTTAAAAGTGTCTTAACAGGCTGGCACCCTGGGGCTAATTATTCATTAAACTGAACACTCAAAGTTTTGTTTGGTGCTCATTTAATTTTATTAGGTTCTGTCATGTTACTTCATCAAAGATGATACAGCATAATAGGTAAAACAAAGTTAGCTATCAGTCTGCATGTTGTGCAAGTTAAAGGAAATAGAAAATAACACCTTGTCACATTCTGGAAGACTGAGTGAAGTGTAAAAAGATACAGTATAGAGAATTAAAATACTAAGATGCATTAAAAATGTAACAGATCCAGTAATTTTCATTACTAATTTGCTGTTTTTAATACCTCTCGTCATATAAACAGGTTGCAAATGCAGTTGAAATATCAAAATTCTCTGGTTTGAGAAACGGCATATCTCTCTCCCAGTGAGCAAGAGAAAACAGAGCAGCATGTTTCCAACTCAGCAGAATAAGGTTGCTGTGAAGACAAGGTCGTATTTGACTGAAACCTCTATTGAACCACCAGTGAACCACCAGTGACAAAAATTGCTATTAAACATGTAGAATTGATAGACACACAGAAAATGTATAGAAAAGTATTCAAAGACCATTCCAAAACGAGAGTAGTCTGGGAATACTACCAAAACATATAAATTAATGAGGTTGGGGCCTGCTTGCTTCTGCCACATATGTGATGTAAATGAGGGTAAATTTTGGCTAGATTGATTTTGGATGTGTATTTGATGATGGCTTTTGAATGGAATGCAAAGATATTAAATGCAAATGGAAGAATATTCTTTAAATTTTTAAGAAACATTCAAGTTTCTACTCTCTGATAGTAATCGGGGTGACCAGGAATAGGCAGTCCAAGGCAAATTCTGTTAGAGAAAGGAATTACAAGTTGTTTAAGAGGTAATTACAGGAAACTGTATCATCTTGTTACTGCATATACTACATCCCAAATTTGCAAATATTGAATGAAGGGTATCTTTTCACCATTACATTTCTGGACACAAATAATTATTAATAAGTAAATCTTAATCTCCACATTGACAACAATGGGAGACAATACTTTAAGCAATTAAAAATCAAAGTGTTTCCTAATCTGAGATTATATAATCTTTAGAAAGTTTTGTATAAGAAAGCCATGTTAAAGAACATATCAAAACTAAAGAATTTTGTTTTCAGTCAGTGAAAAAGACTGACAAAAATCAGCAATCAAAAAATGAAATTTGGGCTATGCCATATCAGATAGCTGTTGGAGTCTTTGCATATTTGGGTGTTTTACCTCTTTGGTATAAATGATGAGAAATGTGAATCTAAAATGATTAAGAAAGATTCAGAATTAAATATACAATAATATAAGAAAGGTCACAAACCAAATAAGGTCATTTAGTCCATTCTAGCTTGTTTTGTAGCTAGTTCATCACATTAGAAAACCTAAAGATTGCAAGCACAGTATAGGATTAGCATTAGAAGATGTATGTTCATTATAAATGAATTAATCCAGGAGTTACAGCGATAAACTAGACCAATGCTCAACAATGCTTTTAATGTCTTCCAATATGAGGAATAAAATTCAGTTCTTAAAGATCAGCAAAAAGACGTCATAACACAAGACAACTAAATATGGCATAAGTTTATTTGAAAGTGGAGGTCTTAAATGATCAATATAATGCAAGGGAAAGGAAATAAATTCCCTTTTTTATATTTAGACTTTTTTTATATCCAAAGTTATTGACAAATAGGTTGGAAAGATACAGAGGTAGATCATCTGTGTGAGGAAATGATCCATCCTTAGGCCCCAACCTTTTGCATTGACTCCTGAAGCTGTCAATTACTGTTGAAGGGAGATCAACTTCAGCATCAAAAACACAACAGAGAGAGGACAGCCATGATTTCTCCTGTGTAAAGAACCATGCTGAATTAATGTTGATTGTATAAACAGAAGCAACAGGAGATGTATACTGTAGTTTAAACTTAAATAACAGAAAGTTCTATCCAAATCAGGTTTTTTGAAGGCCCATTAGACGATAATTCTACCCTGCCTTTGAACAAAGCTTTCTCAACATGCATTGAAATAAGAGCTTGAGGAGCAGGGTCATACAATGATGTATATATGGCATTAAACAGGCATGTCAATTTAAAAAAAGAGGTGTCTATTCTGGATAAAATCTGTCTGGTCTATTGAAATAATGAAAAGAGGGATGGATTTACATTTGCAAGCTAAAGCTTTTAAAAGAACCTTAGCATTAGCATTAAGTAAATTGCCCATTAATATCATTTTGAACACTATTAATAGAGCCTGACTGTGTATGGATTTCAATAATTAAATGAGATGTACTACACTGACGTAATTAATGGGCTAAAAGTTTACTATCTTTATCACCGTGTTCATAGAAAGGATGATGGAATTTAACTAATTGTTTTTCAACTTGCTTGTGGCAAGTAATTTCCATTTGGTGTTGATCTACAGATAACCTTATACAGATCAGGTGTGAAGGTATGTGGTATATGGTTAAATCCTTTGAGCAGTGTAGGAAATTACTGTGCAAATTATCTGACTTTGTTTCCCAAACAGTCGCATTAGAAACATCTGAAAAATTTTCATCTGCAACAAATCTGCTCGGACAAAATTTGTACACGATTGTTATCAGACAGCAATAAAGAATTAAAAGCTTTTGGAACTCCTTGTAAAAACTATTCAGGAAAACAACGTGTCCAAAGTAAGAAGAGCATTATTCAAAATTATTACACTATGATAAATACAAGAAAACAGAGGGGAGCATTTTATTGTCCCAAAAATGCTAGAATATTATCTAGTTCTACAGAAGAAAAACCTCCAGGGATTAGAAACTGTATCATCATAGAGAAATGATCAAATGTCTAGAGCAATTCCATAGAGTGATGACGTTTTTTTGACAGGAGATGATAGAATAGAGCATTTAAATAGCTATCCGTATATCCATGCCCTGGTGAGATACACCCCGGACAAGATGCCAGTCCATTGCAGGGTAGACACACACACAAACACGCACACACACACGTATTAGGTGTACATTTCAACTGGCAGAATTGACAGATCTTTAGTATTACTCATTAGAAGAACTAAAATAAAAAAGTCCACACTCTGTTCTAGAGGCTTTATCAGGTTGACAATCTTGTTCCAGTTTGTTCTCCATTCTCAAAAGCACATCTCTGTTCATTCTGTTTGTGTCCTCTGATTGGTGTTTCACTGTTGATTCTGAAGAGGTGCACTGGGTTAAAAAAATGTTTTATAATTTCAACAATCATGTATATTTCATAAGGCACAAACAGACTTGTTTTTCTTACAATCTTCCCCAAAACTGGAAAAACTGCTTTCCCAAAGGGTTACTTTCTAGCAGACGCCACTGCTCATGTTGACAGAAACATGCTTTTCTTTTTAAATTTAGAATCGCCTATTACATTTTGTTATACCCACTACATATGTAATCACCTGATGAGTACTTTTTTTAAATCTCAGCTCACGGCTATGAAACCCACGCGTGGGAGAATGGGAATCGTAGTTACAGTAGGTGCCTTCCACTTGCCCACCTTCAAGCCACCCATCTTTAAGCATGTTATAGGCAAAACAGTCCGGTCCTGTTCCAAGAGCTTCAATGCCCTTTACAGGAGAGACGTATTCCTCACTGACAACACTACATGCCTGCAAGTGCTTCGAAGTCATTGTGTTTTATACAGTCCTGCTGATTAATTCCTTGGTGGCTCTCAACCAGTCGTGTCCTGCCTTCTGGGGAGTCAGCTAGTGACTCGACCCAGGCTCAAACCTGCGCTCTGCACCTATACTGAATGGGACACTCAGGAGATTGCCTAAGATGTTCTCTGATCTTAACCTATAAACACAAACACTATATTGAATTTTGAGTTGAGATTTAGAATGCATAAATCAGGCTGTATTCAAGGCTAAAAGATTATTTCTTTTATCTGTAAACAAAAAACTCCTGCCACTACGTAGCTTCTTTAAGTTTGGTGTTTGGTGCTCTTAATGTGCAGTTGGTATAATATAATCAGGCCCTGAAGATTTGTTTATTTTAAGTACCTCTGGTATCTGTAACACTTCTTCTCTACTCCTATTTTTTTAATATAAAACTTTTTCAATTTCCAGCCTAAGGCGTGTTGTCTGTTTTGTCTTTGGTAAACACCTGAGTAAAATATTAATTTAGTGCATCAGACATTTCCTTTTCATAATCTAATACTTCTCTTTTTTATCCTGGGGATACCATTTACCATTATTTGCTGTTGTAATACTGAAAACATCCTTTTATTTATTTGAGCAGTTTTGCAGTGTTCTTTTGTCTCTCACTTGGCCTTCTAGTATCCGGTTCTAATTGTTCTTGCAGTTCGTTATTCAGTATGCATGTACTCAACTGGATCCTGTTATTTTTTAATCATTTTATGGAGTGCTTTCTTTCTTTATTCATTTTTCTTAATTGGTTTATTGAAACTGGCAGAACAGAGGCGCAATGGTTAACATGGTTAAAGCATTGCACAGTGGGTTAAATTCAAGACCTGGGATGCTATCTGTCTGGAGCTCGTATATTCTTCCATGTTCATGTTGCTTCCTCCAGGTACTCTGGTTTCTTCGAACTTCTGGGGAAAATTGGCCCTAGATGTGAGTGTCCATAGCTGCCCTGCGATGGACTAGTGTCCTGTCCAGGGTTTGTCCTGTCTTGTGCCTTTTGCTTGCAGGGATAGGCTCTGGCTCCCCTGTGACCCTGAATGGGAGACTTGATAATGGATGGATTATTTAAACTATTTGCACCTTAGCCCTTGATTTGCATGAATTTGGAATTAATATATTTCTGTGCTTTAAGAGTAACATCTTTAAACCGTTTCCATCCTTTCGCTATTGACTCCAAATTTCACTTTACATCTTACAAATGGTCTCATTTCCTTATAGTATGATGTCCTGAATGTAAAAATCTCATTCTACTCATTCAAAATACTGTATACTGTATACTTACAAAGTACACATGCTATGCAATTGCCATGTGATCATCATAATATGCTCATTTTTATAACAGATATTTCCTGATGTAGATGCTCTGACACACAGAATATGAAAGCAACCATTAGCTTTATTTACCATTTAGGTTTCAGCTGCAGACATTATATATATATAGTTTTTTGCCATGTGAGGAAAATTGAAATCTCACATAATACTTCTTCCTTCACAGCTGCTTCCCTGATTTAATTCTATAAGATGTCATTATAATTGATATCTGAATTTAGTGGTATAGTGTCCTTTATAGGTCCTGTGATCCTTGATTTTAGATGAAGATTTCTTGGGCTTGACTTTTCTGGTGTATGGTGGCTCTGTAGCTAAGGATCTGCGCCTGTGGCTGGAAGGTTGCCAGTTCGTATCCGGCAGGGGAATCTTTCTCTGTTTGGCCCCTGCACAAGGCCCTTAACCACAACTGCTCCAGGGGCGCTGTATAAATGGCTGACCCTGTGCTCTGACCTCAAGCTTCTTTCATGGAGAGCAAGCTGGGGTATGTGAAAAGACAAATTCCTAATACAAGAAATTGTATATGGCCAATAAAGCAATCTTATCTTATAACTCCACTTCTTCCTTCTTTCCCTTCCCCGCTTCTTCCTGCATATCCACTGATGTTGTATTCATCTCCTTTATCTGTTAGCTATGTTTCTGTGATTCCAATTACACCATAATTTCCTGCTGTAGCTTTTGTACTTTGTTCCGAATTCTCCTGGCATTTAGGTTTAAGCACTTAATTACCTGGTCTTCTAATGTTTTGTTTTTTCCCTGGTTTGAATTTCTCTGTAAAATCTTACCCTTATCTTTTCAATCAGTAACCCATTGATTAGTCCTAATCTTCAGTTTCTTTACAAAGTCTTTCAATTTGTTTCACATGGAAAGTGTGCTGTTTATTCCATGCTTGTTTGCCCAAACATAGATAAGAGCAACTGCATCTTTTCCTGCCTTTGCAAGTTGTCATTCTACTTTTTTGGATGAAGTCACATCACCCCGGATCCAGGGAGATACTGTACCATCCTGTTGTTAACTTGGGATCCTTGATGCCTGTCTCACTGCTCCTAAATTTCCACAACCACTCCTTCACTTTTTCTTGTGTTTGTAGTGGCACTGATAGTCACTGACGTTGCGATGACTGGTGTCTGAATTTAGGAATCTGTGGTGGTGGTGTCCTAGGAGATACTGCATTGTGATTCCAAGCCTAGACTGTCTGCTTCCAGGTCCCAAAGTGAAGCAAACCTGCTTGGCATTGTGATACGAGATGGAGCTGTCAGAATAGGCTGCTGTATTTTAGTTCTTTTCACAATAAAGTAGCAGACTTTCTTTCCACAATGCAAATGGAATCTGCAATTACAGATGAGGTCTCCTCCCATTCATGTGGACATCTATGAGTTTTTTTGAGAAAGAAAATTACTATGCATCCTTCTGATTCTGCCCAATCCAGGTGGGATGACTACAATCAAGCCAAGTCCATCATCTCTTCTTTTTTTCCAGATGCTATCAGGAATCCACCTACAAATGAATTTTTGGTGAAACCTAAGAATCTTGCAAAATCATTACATACAAAAGTGGATGGGACTGAAATAGGGAAGAACATTGAAAAGGGAAATTAGTGGTTACTAGGACTTCTTAGTTGCACAAGGCTCATAACGCAAGGGCTGGGCCGAATGTTCAAAACATACAATGCTGAGTTAATCAGGAGAGGTCAAATAAGAGTGGCATTACACACCTTGCACTTGCATGTGTCAATCACAAGAAGGAAGGAGTCTCCAGAGGAAGACTTCACAAATCACAGAACTAAACAGTTTGACATGCATATGACATAAGTTAGAATGGCTGATAGAAATTTACCCTTTTTTAAAGTGGAACTAAATGGAATTTCAAATGGTTGACCAGAGCAGGGTGAATATTACAATGGCTCAAAGCAGCTAATGTCTTATACCTGCTATTCATTGGCACTTTGTTAAGTAAATGTTACAATTTTTGTTTCTCTTGTTTAACTCCCATTGGTCTGTTCCCACTGTCTTTCCAGGCAATATCCATTAAGTGCTTTAAAACACATGATGGAAGGGCCTTAGTGTTTGCAGACAACACTGCTTGCCAGCTTCTGTTTTTCTATCATGCAGCCTAAGTAGTTGAAATTGCTGTGTGGTTTGTAAGCAGCAGAGCTCAGAGTGTCTCAAAACATGGGCATACGCCAGAAGGCAAACAAAGGTATAAGTAACATTTCAAATTTTTGTGTTTTTTTACAGTATGGATAGCTTAACCTTAGCAAATTAAGCACATTGGGCAAAATCCACTGTATTCATCATGCACAGATTATAGGCTATTGACAGCTCAGTGGAGGCTCAATGTAGGTCATTTGCAAAGAAACTTTCTGCTAGTATCATCACTAAGTGTTAGCTTTTGTCTAATTGTTATGATTAAAGCATGGAAAAATATTTAAATTAGAGGAGCAGAGTAAGACCTGTTTCTTTTCAAAGTTGCAGAATATTTACTGATGCAGCTTAAGTACTGTTACAACCCTAGTGCTTGTACCCTGCTGTTATATCCTTAGTAAGGTACAGTACATTACACAGCTACACACATGAGAACGTTTTGGTTGGGAATTCCCATTTGACATTGAGAATCTGGGTACATTTTTTTTTCTGCAGCTTTGGAAAGAATAATTGATTGGTATTGATTTTGCAGTTTTCAAGGAATAGTCCTTTTCACCCTATTATTAATAACAGATTAGCATCTTCTGGTTGGATCAGCAGGTTTGCAAAGGAAATCTGTCTCTCAGCCTGATCACCTGTAGATCCTTAACATACAATAAAGAAGTTTACTTGAAAAATAACTTTATTGTATTATTGCTTATGGCCTATGCTTTGTTACTAGCTTGATACTAGTGTGGGCAGGAGAAATTTGCCCTCTGCTTGTACACGTACAGTAGATACAGGGGGGCAAATAAATAAACAAAGAGACATGCTCAAGATCACATACTTTTTTAAAGGAGTCAGCACTGTGATTCTGAAGACATTATGTTAATGGCATTACTCAATTTCTGGAAGCAATGCTGATTAAATATTCATTGACTTTGATTATACTGAAATTAAGACTGAAGCCTAGCCTCAAATTGAGTGGAATAATGGCACTGTAAATAATGCATACTTTCTTAATTGAAAACACCAGAATGCTCGCTCCTTCTCATTGTTTATCATTTTGCCATTTGTTTCTGGCAGCGATTATATCACTGTGTACATATTTAGCTATCATTGCAGGATAGCCAAGGGGAGAAAGAAAAACAAGAATAGAAATAAAAATGATGAGCTGCAGGGCAAGCCTGCACAGAGGATTTGAAGGACTGTAGAGCTGTTCCAGTTCTGCACTGGAGATTTGGCTTAACCCCTTGCCATCTGAATCTCACAACTGTTAAAACAAAACCGGAACAAATGTCATCGCAGATAGAGGCACACACTGAGCCTATCATTGTAAATAGCCATGAAACGCTAAGATGTCTAAGATGAACTTCTTGCTTTTAGCTTTTTAGAGATCTACATTTTTTATTGATCTAGCACAAGAAAAAGAATGGTGGACTAAATCATACCAACATCTTTTTATATGTCAAATAGGGTCTCCTTAAATCCATCAAGGACACTCTTCATACAGTAAGAGCATATCTTGGTCCCATAGAGCAGGCTGCTGCTGTCTGAACAATGTACTGTTAGGAGTCTTCCAGAATCAGTTGGTCTGATGACACATACTGTATACATATTTATGCCTCATATTGCAATTGAATTCTCATCATAATATTCCATAATGACCTAAGAGGATCAAAGACACAGTTATGTTACCTAAGACTTGTCTGGAAACCAGCAAAGTCTCCATTTTTGTCAGAATGAGATAAAACTAACGTGGGCTTATTTAGCAGTTGGAGGACAGACATGGTTCATATTTGCAGTAAATGACAGGGACCTGTTGAGTGCTACTAGAGTTCCTGCTGTGTAGTGCCATGACCAGGATTGAAACCCACAATCTCTAGAGTTTGTATCCCAGAGCTCCTTTCTCCCTGAACCCATCAGCCCCCATTTAAAAAGATATAAAAATTAAATATAATAATAAGAAATGTCTTCTGCAGACAATGTGTCTCATTGCTCGTTTGCTCACAGTCATAACACAGTGAAGAAAATTAGTCTACTGCTGTACATGTCTTCTCAGTACAGGAACCCATAGCAGATTGTTGACGCAAATCAAAGCTGAGTGAAGTTTCCTTTCCCGCCCTGTGTCAATGCCAGCGCCAGTACTATGCCAGTCAATGTTCTGGAGCCAGGACTGGCAAACCCAAAAGTCTGACTTTCTGGTTGCTTTGTTCTCTGTACACATTGCAGGTCAGTCACTAAAGTTCCAGAGCAGAGTTCCGTGTATCTTTATTAGAACAAGAATGGTTTATGTAATTACTTTAAATGAGTAAACTAGAACAGTACAACCCTGCTACAGAAGCTATTTATTTCTTCCTCCTGAGAAGACTTCTCCCTCTGATGCTTCTCAGTTTGCATGGGTGTAAATTAAGGAACATTTGTATTCCTGCAGTGGCCATGAGAATAGTTAGGACACAGTTGTAAAGGCTGAGCGGTTCTCCCAGTACTGATACCAGATATTTAAATAAGAACAGGAGAGGATTAAAGTTTCACTTAAAGTTGTCCTGTAAGAGAAAACTGCAATACAACTATTCTCGCTCTTACTATAATAATGTCACAGTAGACTGCAAATCAAGGATCTGGCTGATTGAACATTACTTTCCAAGATATGGAGCGTGACCCTTTTCTGTGATTTTTCTTCTCAGTCTCTGACTAGAAAATTGGAATTCTGTAAGGGGGGGCATTGTGAGGACAAAAGGAGCAACAAAAAACTTTGTACCCATTATTGAACCATGGTAACTGTCAAATATACAGTTAATTGTTGGTGGAATTATTAAAATATATGGTAAGCATTGAGCACAAATCCCATTATTACCACAGAACGTTTTTTTTTAGATCAGTTTCAAATAATGTGTGTAGATTTATGATAAAACAAAATGGCTAATTATGTAAGTTACATATCATTATCTACGTTACGGTCTTCATCTTTGACTTTTTAGAATTTCCACAGTGTTGCAGTGATGCTTTCTTTTTTGTACATACAGAAAAAAGCACCCAAGCGGATTAAGAAGCGAGAATATATGCAAACAAACACGGTTGCCGAAAGTACATAGTTTACATTCAGACTCCAAGCTGTGTTATCAGTACCAAAAAAAAGATTAGATTTACCTTTTAATTATAGATTACAAATTCTTTTACTTTTGTTCAAGGCTCACTGGCCCACAGATCAGCAGTGTGTTCTATAAAAAAAAGAAAGTTTTTTTTTATTTTAAATTTTCCCTAGCGGTTATTAAGATGGCTTTTATTTAAATGGTAATGTGCTCAAAGTTAAACATGCATGGCAAATCGAGTCTAACTACAGCAGCAGCCAGTAAGGGCTTCAAATGAACAGAAGCAAGCAGCCTGTTTGAAAGGGCCTGCATGACTTTATCTTTGTCCTTTCCTTGTAGCACGGTACAAAGTTGGGTTTTGCATGGTGGAACAGAGCTAATAGCGTTTCTGTGACTATGGATAATTAATTAGGGGGAGAAATATTTCAAATCCTCTCTGTCAGATAAGTATTAAAATTTCAAATGCTGCTATCTGTCTTCTAAGAGCGAGGACTGCACAGAGCAATGTAGATGTTTCAGGCAGGAGATCTTTGAGTGTCAGACTTGAAACATGGTGTGTGAGTCAAACCCAATTTGCAACGATCTGACATTCAAACACTTTAGGATGACAGAGGTTATTTTTTTAAGGTGGAGGAGAGAGCCAAAGCTTTTGATGTTTTTCTTGTTTGAGGGATGGCCAGACTGAAAATGCTCTTTACTTATACGGTCTCATTGTGTCCTAGTTAATACACGCATGCTGGTCCTCTCCAAATGACACTGACCTTGTGTATTTCTCTATCATTTCCTGAGAATCCTTGACCATGGGCTTTAACATTATCCAAATAGACTCTGTAATATCTGTAATATCTCTTGAAGTATTGTGTTAAACATACTGTACATCAGATTTTACTACTTTCAGTATCATAACTTCAAACATACTCTATAACTGTATAAGTGTTAGTGCTGTTCTTGTTTTCTACATTCTTGTAGGTCACTTTAAATGAATTCTGTCTAAAAATAGGGAACATGTGTAAGTTATTGATCAGTTAAGCAAATACTTTTTTTTAATTAAGAAAAAGGTCCTTGAGTGCTGAAGGATATTCAAAATTATTTTTTAGTTCACTTAATTTAATAAACTTTGTGATTGATTGCAATCACAATGTTCTAAGCCTTTATAAATTGGCAATTCCTATAAACCTTCTAGATTGTGGCTCTCCAGGAAACAGAAGTGGAGACCTCTGTTCTAGAAGATAAGTTGAGTAATCAACAATCTGTACAAAGTAATATATACTGTACAGGTAGGAAATCAGTGTTTGTGGTCTACAAATGGGATTGTATATCCAACTTTTCTACCTGGCTCCAGAAAGGTGAAAATTTTTACAAACTGGAAGCTACCAAGTCACCCACTGTCTGATTAGATTGCAAGTGATCAATTGCAGCATGCCAGAGACCCTCAGCAATTTCCTGGTTTAAGTGCCACTTGAAAATTACTTTAAGATAATGTTAGCTATAGAGCAACAGTTAAAAAAAAACAGACTGGCCACTTGTTTTCTGATAAATATTCTTTCAGAGATCTCTAAAGTGCACAGCTGGTAAATTAGTGTATGCAAACAGGAGGGTGGGGGTAGTTATCAATCAGCTTGCATGCCAGACACAATTGATCTTTGAGTTTCATGCTGAAGGACAACACACAAAAGAACGGGGGCAGAGGAAGATATAACGGTGCCCGCAGCTGGAGAGACAGTGCCTGGCTAAGACCAGAGTAACATACTTTCTTAGTCAGTGATGCCTTAACACAATGTGTCTTCACACTGATCACACTGCTTGACAGCACATTTTCAATTTGCTAGATATAGTATAAAGAGTAGCAGTTAATACATGTGGCTTTAATGCAGGAAAGGTTAAGGACAGGGACATTTCTTGTAATTGTACTGTTTTTTTTTCTTTCTTTGATTTTGTGGACTTTTGTTAGTTTACATTAACTTCTGCAGTGTGAATGTTTTGAATCCATACATCTATGGACATCTATATAAAAAGATCTAAATCTTGTTTCCTTAACTTGAGTGGTTTGTACAAGGAAATGTTAAATTGCTCCATTTTATTCAACAGCTCTAAAGTCCAGAAAAACAGACACTATGGCACAACCCCTTCAAAGTTTAGAAGGTGTAACTTGCTTAAAAATGTTCTTTTTACTTGTACAAAAAGTCTACTCTGAAACATCATAAAAGTGGGAAACAAGATATGTGAATGTGTTTTTAACCAGGGATGAGATAGTACAGCATGAAAGAGCGCTGTTTATGGGTTTTATTGAACATTCGCAAACTTATGAGAAGTTACAGTGTAATTGCCATTGTTTGTGTTGACAAATAGCATAATGAGTTGTAAATTGCAGTATTTTTGCTTTTATTTTGCTTTTATTTTTTTTAATCCATTTCATTTGTTTTGTTTTTGCTTTTTTAAGAATTTAGAATCTCCATTTACTTCACTCTTCAATGTGCTTGTAACTAAAGTGCCTCACAGTTGGCTCAGGAGTGGTCACAATAGTCATAAAAATACAGGTCAGATGAAAAAATGGTGTAAAAAGTGTCTCTTTAGAGAAAGTGCTCATCTCAAGAAAAAACATACAAAAGAGAAAGGCATTCAACAATACTGCCTTCAAGAAAATACCTACAAGCAGTTTCAAAACAAAATAGCAGCAGTTTCAAACATCTAGGCTATGTAAAGACACACAGACAAGGAAACTCCACAAAGACAAGACTAATGTGCTACATGTTAATGTCAGGTTAAATAAACATGATGGACTGGTGTTCTGCAATTTAAATCAGAGGCAACTCAGTGTCCATAACCTAACATAAAATGGTGGAACACACAGAGAAGGACAATATGAAGGCTCCACAACAAGAAAAACAACTACTGTATACAAACAACCAATGCTTAGATTAAATTAACAAAAGTTATTAACATTTACCAAAATATAAATACAAAGATTTATAAACACTGGACATTGTTTACTAGAATGACAAAGACAACAGATAAGTAGACAGAATTTATGAGAGACCTCAACAGAGGTTGTGCAGTGAGTCTTTGTTAGTCTTCAAGGTGGATTATTACATTGCCTTTTGATCTGACTCGAAACCACAACTTCCATTCTGTTTTGTTGGGAGCTATGAAGACCTACATTTGTCCTCCAAGATATGTATCTCAGTGTATAACTACAGTAAGTCTTCTATTTTTTTTTGTTGGATTGCCCAACATCAAGGTACCCATCAAGACAAAATGAACCCAGGGAGACCTTCACTGAGACCTTTCAGTTTCATAGCTGTACGTCCATTGAGTGAAAATAGTCCAGAAGTGCAATTGTTTATTTCAGTGTTAAAAGAGCGATGAAAAAAATTACATTTCGATCTCACTATGTCGTCATCATGTCAATGTTTTAGAGAATGTGGTTAATTATTGTTTTTTAGGATACTTTTTCACGTTTTTGACATCTCACTATTATTGAGAATTACAGCATTTTTGTGTGTCTGTTCCTAGTTTAAATGTTTCACTTCTAATTTTAGGAAGCTGACGTTTATCATTTAGGAATTAATACTTGAGACCACAGTGGTTGTAAAGGACGGAGCCCAGAGGCTTTTTAAGACACGGGCTTTTGAGAACAGCATGTTCCAATCAATGCCACCTGAGATGACCGATAATCATCATCTTTTCAGACTGTCAGCAAAGATCCTCCGAGCCTCACAGCCCGTGAATGACATTAAGCTTCCCTCGCAGGCGTTTTTCGAGTTCCTTGTTAATTAGACATTTCTGAAGCTGTCAGATGTCCCTAAGCTTCCCAAACATCACCTCTGTGGCTGAAGCTGAAGTGCAATTTGTGGTTCAGATAGACAGCCCGCCCTCTAGACTGTCAGCTCTCACTGCAAATACGCAGATGGGATGTCTGAGTGGGTATCAGGCTGCTTGGGACAACAAGATAGGGCAGAGAGAGGACTTGTGTGCACTGCTGATGCAGAATGGAACCAAGAGCGAGGGGCACAAAAATGTTTTGTATGGTGAATGCACTTTTGTCTGACAAAATGTATAGTAGCTTGTGGAAAACCCAAACTTTTATTATTAGAATTGTATGTGCAGCAACAGTTTTGCTGCTTACCAGTGTTGAGGTGATGGAGCTCAGGGGTTTGTGTGAGTTTTTTTGGGTGTTATTTAGTATTTAGGTCCATTTTGCATAGTTATGGGCATTTCTCCTCTTATCAGTTCTGATAAACAGGTATTCCCTTAGAAACATTGAACCATTTCACCTACCAAATGATCAGTCCTGCTTTATTCAGCAATTTTATTGGAATGTAAAAAATGGGAAATATGAACAAGAAGCTTTATTGTTCATTTTTGTACAGATGATCTCCCATATAAGAAAACTAATCATTCTAAGATCAAATAGAGTTAATTTGAATTCCCTACTCTCTCTGAACCCAAATCCTACTGGAGAAGTTTATTAATCTTTGTTGAAAATACAAACTGCAGACTTCAAAAGGGAAGTGATATTTCTCCGAAGCAGTTCAGAGCTGGTGTCAAGTCATTTGCTTGAAGCCAAAGGTATTTTGATTATTAATACTGGACAGTATGGTGTCTTCAAACTCCACTATCCAGCCAGCGGTATTAGGGTTATTCTCAGTGTTGGCATATCCTCTGTACTTCAAAGCACAAGGTAGGGGCTATAATTCCCATTCTATGTGGTAATTCACATTTGAGTCACAGAAAGTGCCAGAAGGCTGATAATACAGACTGTGTTTTGTAATTGGGGGGACACAGGTGCCTCTGGTCAGTTACTGTTATCTGTTCTAAGTTGTTCTGGATGAGTTTGCCCCACGTCCCTCTGCCCTGGTCCAGTGTATCAGCTCTTCCTTCCAGCTCTCTCCTGCCTGAGCTGCCGCTCGGCTCCAGCTGCTGTCATCTTGAGTGTGTGTTTGTAGGCCAAGCTGGCTGTACGGCCTGTCATCTCGAGGCACATCTCTCTCTTTTTGCTTTCTATTGTCTTCTTCTGAGTTGAACTGGGGCTCCAAATGGCGCCCTGAGGGAGGCCTCGCTTGTACTGAGGCACACGTCTGGATTAAATTTTCATTACAGCGGTACCATCACAAAGAAAGCCTTCCAGTGCATACGGAGACTGAAGCACTATATAAATATGTTCTCCCACATTCACTAAGAACCCCAGTGTACCCTGGGTTACTGGTAAAATTGCATATAACGCAGTAAATGAGGCAATTTACAAAAAAAAAAGTGTAACTACCAGTTGTGGTTGTCTGTGGATCATTGCGGCTTTATTTGGCAAGAGTTTGACAACTCCGTTCTCCCCTTCAGAATTGTTACATGTTTATTTTAGTCAATTTAAATGCTACATTCCCTCAAATTACATTGCAAGCAAATAATTAATGAGGTAAAAGATAAGAAGTTTACGATTGTTATGTTGTACTTCTCCACTATGATATCTTTAAAACCAAGTTCTGTTGGTAACATTGATACAAGAGAAAAATGATGTTCTGACTCTTACACATGAAAAAACATTGGTTATTCGCTATTGCTGCTTCAATGGCCAGCAAAACTGATTGACTGAGATCTCAAATGTTGATTACCCAGAATTTTTTATTACCTACGATACATGGATTCTAAATCATATTTAGGCTTTCTTATCTCTGATAATTCAATTTAATTTTCTGGACAGGCGCTACCTTTAAAAGTGAGCTGTCTGTGAGTAAATGATTGTCATCTTTGTCAAATTGTGATTGCAATCTATACGATCTAAGGTAGACACCCGTCCTCTTACAGTTATCTAACCATTGAAAGCAATGCACAAGCTAAAGTTTCTCTCGGCCTTGATCTTTGCAATGATTGCTTATACTGTGTACAGTATGTACAGTGCCTTGCAAAAGTTTTCCTTCCCTTTAAATGTTTTCAAATGTTGTTGGATTACAAATGACACCTACACATCTTTTCAGACCAATATTTTTATTGCAAACTCACATGCTCAGAGAGAAATGTTTTAAAGACAAAATTAGTTATTTGTCAGAAGATATATACAGTATAGCTTAAAGAAAGTCAAAAACTGAAATATGCTCAATATCTTTGTCAGGCACTGTATACTGCATATGCACTGTGTTACTACTTGTCTTTAAGCATCACAGAAGGCTTAAGAAACTCCAGAAAAGCCCATGTTGGGATGTTAACACTCGTGAGTGAATGAAAGTGAAGAAGGCAGTGTAAGGCTATCCCAACAGGTCCGAAGGTAAGGGAGAGAAGGTGCTTGCCCACAAATCAAAGGTAAAGGAGGAAGAGCACACCATGTTTATAAGGCATAGTAGATTTTCTAGGCTCAGTTGTGTGGAGGTGCACTGCCAAGGAACATGGTTGGCCTGTTGAACAAGGACTGACTTGAGGGGTTGGTAACGCTGGCCAAGATAGAGTGTATCTTCTCCCCACAGTTGAGAGAGAGTAGTCAGATAGCCCAGGCTGATTCTTGAGTATTGCCTGGCTTTTCCATCAGCAGACAGACATGCCGCCTCAGAGAGTATGAATGATGAGAGAGAGAAAACCACAAGTCGGCTGGTCAGGGTACAAGTGTTGGTTACAGAACACCTATAGCCAGTACAGTTAGTGATGAGAGTTATTAGTTGCTGTTGATGATCTGATGATTGGTAAAGTGAAGAGTGGAAGAGTAAGAGCAAAAATTTGATGATGATTTTAGTAAACATTGTAATTGGGTGAGGCACAGGTTGAATACTCCAGTGCGTGATGCCTAATGATGATCAAAATTAAAGTGTTGAAGGGGAACTCTGATGCTATTTTTATATTCCGGGTATAGAAAGAATCAGCAATGATGAGCGCATTTCAAACCACAATGAAAGGAAAGTGTACACAGTAACGTGTAAAAACAATTTACATCACAATAGTGTCCAGGTCTATGCAGAAGAATATTGCATATTCTGTGTTTCAGAACAAGACAACAAAACTTCCAGTGACATGAAGAGACCTTATTATACCATAAACAAGCAGGCTTCTGAACACATCTCTAAATCCAATATAAGTATTGCTCTTGACTTTGAGATGGTTTTGCCAACAAATACAACTGACTTGTGACAGATCACATTGAAACATTTATGTGGTGAAATCTCTGCTGCACAACCTGTACTTATTCATTTGCACATCACATTATGCTAGTCATTACAGTGACTAGTGAGCAGGAAGGACCATTTCATGTTACAATTCGTGCACACTCGATTTTCGACAACATGGCAATTACCCAGTACTTTCACAAAGTTCCGGATTTTGTGCTTAATTCAGAATACTGTTAATTAATTTATCACCAATATTTAATAACTGGCCTGAGAATTTGGGACTGCAGTTTCCTTTTAAAGCAAAGATCTAGTGAAATGTAGAGAGTAACCAAAAAAGGCAGAAAACCATGCAGGCTTCTGCAAGAGGGGAGCATTGTGATCGGAATACAATCACAGAGGGGGTCCAAAAGGTGAATGACCGACCACTTAAAACACAAACAACTAAGATGACATGCTGGTGTGATGTGTATGCCAGTGTTTGAACCAATGAATCACAGGCCATGAGCGTGTGCCTTTACTGGTGTGGTCCCCTCAGAGCCTTAGATGTTAATATATACACAACCTAAAGCTACAGGACAGGCATAAAGCTGAGAGAGTAAGTGCCTGAATAACCTCTCAAATCCACCAGACAACATGCAGACAGGTGATAGTCTTGTAAATATTGGGATGTTCAGTGCCATTTGGGTGATACAGACTATACAGAGGTTAAGCCAAGCTGAGAGAGGATTTGAAAAAGAAAAGAAATTCAGCTGCACAAGGAAAAAAGGGAACTGGCAATTGGATTTGACACATTATTTTTAGCCTAAGGACAGCTGCCAGTGCCAAGACTTAATTTGTTAGACTTTAGAAAATAACATTACACTGTGACGGTTCTACATTTAAGGAGCTATCTTACTGCTGCCACTAGATGTATTGTTGAGGGCTTAATTAATAAGAACTGTTACGAGCTGGGAGCTATGGTTTTCCAGATGTCTGACTACTGTGTAACTTTTTTTGCTGTGTATATGTGTGTGTGCATTGGATACCGGCTGATTACAAAGCAACTGTCTTTCCATTTATGTAATTTAGATGAGGTTATACTTAGGCCTTGTTTATCCTTTGACATACACAACCATAGTACTGTATATGAGCAATAGTATTCACTATGTACCATATCTGTTAAAAACTGTATATACCCCATTTGGCATTTTAGAATACCATTGATTCCCTGAAGGCCAGTGGAAACTCATGCTTTTTCCCAGTACTGTAAGTGGTAACAAATTCTGTGTTGTAGTAATATTATACATTAGGCACCATTAACAAAATTCTAGGTCTCCTTGCATGTAAATGCTCTTAATTTAACACTTAGATTTACCTTAAGTCCAATTTAATTGTTCTTACATAAGACCTTGTGATAAGACTGCATAGTGTGAAGGTCTTATATAAAGAAGTCTTAACAGGTTGTTGCTAAGCAACAAAGACCTGTCTTACATTCCAGTACCTGTTTATAAAAAACTGAAGCAAATGTCTGACAGTAAGTCAAAAACTGTGTTTTGCAAAGAAAAATAATTTGTTTTGAGTGATGAAATTACTATTATCAAGGTGACCATCCTTATACAAAATACCTATCATAAGCACTTGAAGAAGTTAGGACAAAGGTAAATTCCGTTAAGCTTTATTTTATTTTTTAGGTATTATAGATAATCTCTGTTACAAAAAGCTGATGCAGACAGTTGATTTGAGGCTTTGAGCCTTGATGGTATTCTTACCATCAAGGATGATATTTTATTTTTGTATGGAATTGGAAAGAATGGAAAACACAGATTAATTCACATAAAAACTTTGGCTAGTTCCTCATGTTGCTGCTTCACTGTAACTTCTCATGCTCTGTTTAATCAGCTTTGCCTCAAGCAACAGCAAGGTGTCCCATATAATTCAGTTTCCAGGAACATTTGGAATGTTTCCTTTCTTTGCGTGCCCCATATATTGAAGTTTCATGAGTAGAAAAACCTCTTCTGCCCTGACTACTGCCTTTTGTTATTGTATGGTTGACTTTATTACTTTGCTTTCAGCACAAAGTCACTTACATAGTTTTAATTAAAACGTTGATTCATAATAGCTGATTTTCCTGTTTTTATTGATGCACATATCTTTTCCTGCAAATGTTGTGTAAAACGATTTATAATAGAATAAAATAGTCACAACTGAATGAAGGTCACATGTTTAAACGTTTAAACTCCTAACTCTTCTAACAGGCATGCCATAAATGCTAATTTTGTGAAGTGGTCCTTCTTTGTAACTCCCTCTGTTAAATATCATCAGTATTTTCACTGAATGGATTTGCACTTTTGCACAGTTTAATAGTGTCCACTTTATAACACCAGCCTGATTGTATTATCAATTGCATTGCTTACCCACGAGCTGATATTAAACACAAAGAGGACTGTATCATTGTATCATAGCACCGATACAATGAAAATGGTATTTCTGGGCATTTTCATGATGAGTATGATCCTGGGCATGATAATACTATCAGGAATTCCGGGCAAGTTCCACTGATGAGATGAAAGCTGGTTTCTCAGCGTGAGAGGCGGCTTTTACACATTCCAGGATAACTCTTTCTGGGTTTTCCACTGCCAGGGAATTCTGCTTCCTGCTCCGAGACAAGCCCACACATGAATGATAGCTATAGCTATAAAGTGGCCTACAGGGCACTCTGCTCTTATGGGTGCTGATCCTCAGACCTCCCTGGAGTTCAGGGGGCTTGACTGGTGTGGTGCTGTGTGTCCGCTCTGACAGCAAAGGGCACTCCGTCTCTCCTGTGACATGCTTCCCTTTTGACAGCCTGCCCTCACTGCTCAATCCAGGCTTGCAGGGCTCCTCCAGGGATGTGTCCCTGTCTAACTGATCGAGAGCGGCAACAATTAATATTTCAGCCTCCCCTTTCAAAAAAAAATATTCTCTCTGCTGAAAGCAACACTGCCCTTCCCAAGGATTACAGAAGTGCACATCCTCAGGCGGATTTTCAAAATTTGCCCACGAAATGTGTTGAGGTTTCTCCCTATGGCAAGTATTTAATCCCTGGATAGACTCTCTGAAGTTTGTCTATATAGTGAAATTAAAGACATTGTTACGTCTTATAATTTTATTAATTGTTTTCTTTGAAAAATAGCATCTTGATATTTTCGATGCAATTCGATTCGATTCAATACTTTATTGCCATGTCAACAAAGCTGATTGGAATATCTAGTGCAGCCCAGATAAAAAGAACAGAACAAAAACACGTTGCACTTTCGGATACAACATATTGAGGTGACTATGGCCTCTAGATAGGTGCTATTTTGGGATCACGCTGTCTTACATTTGATGCTTTGAAACCTCTTCCCTGAAGGGAGAAGCTGGCGGGATGGAAAGGATCTGTGGACACCTTCTTAGCCTTCAGTTGGATGAATCTGTCATAAATAGAGGCAACAGATTGCCACCGATGATTGTATGGTGTGTGTATGAATCTCTCCAGCTGTTTCATCTCTCAGGCAGTTTTTTACCATAACACACAGTTATCAGGAAGGTGACCACGCTCTCAATAGTACTATAGAAGTGTGTCGTTGCTTCTTGATTAACTCCAAATTTTCTCAACTGTCATAAGGAGTAAGTGTCCGATGGGCGTTCTTCATGATAAGGTCATGTCAGAGCCAAGATATTCTCTTTACAGACCAATAATGACAAGTGATGGCAGATCGCCTCCGCCACTACAAAAGCCCACCACCAGATCCCTGGCCTTAACATTGTTAAGCTCCAAATTATTCTCATCACCCCCACTTGACCAGTGCATTGGCCTCACATCTATATGCTGTTCTGTCATTGTAAGTGATTAAATTCACAACTAATGTTGTGCCATCTGTGAATTTTATTGTTTTCTCAGAATCTGAAAAAGAGACAAAACTATTATTATTTTGAAATGTATTTCTTCACTACAGTTCAGAAAGAAACTTTTAAGCATAACTGTACCTCAGGATGATATGTGAAATATTAATTACCGGTACTACCAAAAACGGTTTGTGACCTTTTAACACAAACTGGTGAAAGGAATGCCAAAATGAAAAAGAAATTCCTGAAAGATAACAGTTTAAGTGACCTTGGTTGAGCAAAATTTAACTGCAACAAACCTTCACTCATGAATTAATTCGGAAAGCAAACAGGAGAACTTTGGGCTTGTACATATTCAGTATGAAATTAATTTTGTAATTCTAAGCAGCATGATTAAATCAATAGGAAATGAATTATATACATATAATTCCAAATTGATAAATTAATTATGTATGTTTTATAATAAAACCTGAGTCAATCCTAGGAATAGTTAAACTGGTCAATTATTTTACTTTGGTACAATGGACTCTATAAGGTATACACATACAAATACACAGCACAAACATATTTTTGTACTGTTTCGTGTTTTTTTGTGAGGCAAGTGTGCTGCTATGCAAAGGTTTCCATTTCTAGGGCTGGCGGGTAAAACTCTTGTCCGTCCAACTCACTAGCCCTATTAAATTATGATATCACCTGTCTGCACTGGCAAGTAGCTCACAGATACTGTACGTCTCATGGAATAACAACAGAAACACACTGCAAGTGCAGGCCACTCACAAAGTTATATAAATTGACATTCTTGCTAAACATTTACAGTGCCTGTATTTATTTTTACTGTAACTTTCGTTCATGTTGCTACTGTATAATATAAATCCTTGATAACGACCAATATCAAGAATTGAATTCTGTGGACTGCAGTTAGGCATGTGTCTAAATATTCCTAAATATAAGAGAGGCATTATTTTAGCATGAATAGAAAGATGGGGAAGAAAGGGTAAAACAATATCACTGCATTTGTGATGTTATGAACCCAATCACTCTCTGTTCCCATTCATCTCTGTCTTTGCTAAAAATGGTTTTATGCATTCGGCCAATTTACCAGTCAAGACAAGAGATTTTGTCTTACTAAGGTCCTGTTATACAATCTTGATTTGTTTTTTATAAGACCCAGCAGCTGAAGGGGCCTCCGTTCCTCTGTATCTTTTATCAAATCCATCACATTTTTGCTTATATGAATGCAATCCCACCATGCCACCACAACACACACAACACAGTACCTCTGGTTTCCTAATGGATAAACACTGCGACCTGAAGCTGTTGTGTGTCATGGAAAAGAAGGAAAGCAAACATGATAAATGCTGTGAGCAGCTGGTCTCGCTCAGTATGGAAGGCGTTCTAAGCAGACAGTGTCCATGGCTTGGACCGTTATATTAAACTGAACCATCAGTAATAAAATATGTTAGCCTATCTGATGGATCTCTCACTCATGAGGTCACGTTCTTCATAGACTTTGACAAACTAGGCTGTTCAGAGGTTTGGAGATTCATAGGACCAATGCTGGACCCACAGGCTTCTCTCATAAAGCAGAACAGCTCATTCAGGGTGCAGAGGGCACACTGTATTATTGATATAGTGTACTAGTCAGTATTTCTGATTCCTAGTTCTGGACTAAAAATATTCCTTCCTTTTTTTTTGCTTTTTGTTTTGCCATGATCTTACAATCCTTAAACTACTTATTCTGCTTTGCCTTGGTATGGCATGGTTTGCATCAAGCTTTAACTGGCTGGTATGCACCGTGAATTTTTATACCTGAAAAAAATTGCATTTGCCAAATGTGCATACTGGAGTGGCATGGTGGCACAGTGGCTGTCTGGCAGCACTGAGGCCCTGGGTTCAATTCTGGACCTGGGGTGCTATTTGCATGGAGTTTGTATGTTTTCCCTGTGCTTTTTGCATGGGTATTCTCCAGGTGCCCCAGTTTCCTCCTACAGTCCAAAGGCATACTTGTAAGTTGATTGACTTCTGGAAAATGTGGCCCTGTTGTGAGTGTGTGTCTATCCTGAGATGGTCTGGCATCCCGGGTAGGGTGGATAGCCTCCAGCTCCCCCACAACCCTGAGCTGGAAGAAATGGTTAAAAAAAGGATGTATATACTGTACATATCGTATGTGTTATAGGGTATATACAGTACGTGTATAGTATATGAGCTGGTGCCCAATAAATAATTTCTAGTTCCTTCTGGTTTTCACTCCTAAGGAACACAATCACTATATTGGAAAACTGTGATCACCGTTGCTGCTAGCGAAGGTGCCATTCATAGAGGGGACAGATGTCAGTGCTTCACAGCGCTTTTTTAATATCCACAGACTTTAGAAGTAACATCATTAGATTGGATGGTAGTTGGCTGAAAAGAAATGGTGCCTCATTGATCCCCAAAAGATTACAGCTGTTGAACACTGTAAAAGGAGAAGCCTTATCCACAGCAAGGCTTCTCACAGGCACATCTGACTGAGAGTAAATTCACTGAGTGATTGGAGGGAGGTTCCTTTCGGCAGATTCTAGAGATGAAACATGCTGTGTAGAGAGTAATTAATTGGGCCATTGATCCTAAATATATAACAGTTAAGCTCATGGTTTACAAATAGTACTGATAAACACTTTTTAAGTTAAATGTATTTCTAATCTATTAATATTGATATATTAATGATTAATGATCATTAATAACCTCTACTGTAACTGGCAATTAGTAGCAAAACTCAACTCCTGCCCAACTAGCTTCAACCAAAGCCCTAAACCCTAAAAGGGTCTGTTATATTTTTGTAACTCTTTATAAAGTATTATAGTATAATATATTAATAGTTTTTATATAGTCAGGAAGGAGGCCTCAGTTAAACTGTTACTTTTAGAACCATAACTTCATCATAAATGTTGAAGTCCAGTATATACTGTACTTATGCTCTTTGAAAACAGAGGCTGTTTTTCATCAACATTTATACAGTAGTTTGTTAATTCAGCACCTTTGCACTCCTAAACAGTTATCCATGTTCATGTCAGTCCTATATCATTTTATTTCTATGAACTGATGTATGAATACTATCTGATATGTAAATGTAGTGCTTTCCTAAGTCAAAGAATTAAGCATACAGAACCACTACTTCTGGTTTTACTCAGAGTACTGTATCTCAGATACAAGTCCAGGTATTTTTGTTTTTCTTCCTGTGTGCCTGAGTTAGTTTGTTTTAAACACAGAACTACATCAGCCTCAGAAAAAACAACATTTCCATAATCTGGTGAAAAGACTGAGGTATGTTTCATGCCCTGTACATTGACTAGATTCATGTTACGAAATGTAGGAACTTACTGTCTCTTTTGTTTACATGTGTGTTTTATCTTAGAGATACCAGTCTATTTTTTCCACAAAAAGGCTAGAGTAAACATGGACTGGAAAAAAAAGGAAAGTTAAACTGAGTTTAATGGAGTGGTCACTTTTCTCTGTTAGTTTCTATAGTACAAAATTCTGATTCCAAAAAAAAGCTGGGCAGACTTGATGAGGTTTAGCCAGTGTTCTGACTTTCAGCAAAAGCATTGCAGTTGCAGAAAATGTCAGTCTTTATGGATTTAGTTCTCCGGAATGGCATGTTCCTTTCACATAAATTGCATTTACAATCTATTCACCTTGCAGAAATGCAATGTCTCACTTGCAGTGGAAATGTCGCAGCACTTAACACTATTGTTTCCCACGTGAACAATAATTATGAAGACCATACATGTGAACCAAGGAAACATTGAAATAATACTGGTTTTCACAAATAGAATGAAATGAGAGCATTAATTAAGCATTTAACCTTTCCTCAAGGATTACAGAACCTCTGAGATTTCATTCTATGCATGTACCTAATTACCTAAGTGTGCTCATTATTGCTGTATTGTGCCAGTTTAACCTTTGTCTCCAAGTGATAGCTGACCAGAGCACAGTACTACAGCCTTAAGTGACTTAGGTCATTTTTCCAGTTGTTGTTTCACGCTGTGGATGACTTAAAGAACTACAGTGATATTGATTCCAACAATATTCAGTATCTTCATGCCTCGGCTCCAGCAGTTTTCATATGAAGTATTTTAACAAGACCACTTCAGAGAAAGTTTTGTAAAAAGGAGTTTACTGTTTGATTCATCCTACGCTGTGGTATTTAATGAGCAAATGTAATAGTTGATTAACTTTGAGAGTACTTTACTGTACGTCCATAACAATTTTTTTTCTATTTGTTTACTTAAGGGAGAGGAAAAACCTATAAAATCAACTCTCTTTAGTCTTAGAATTTGTACGACAGAACACTACTACAACATTTCTAAATGGGACATCTCAGTGATTATAAGCAATAGTGTAATGTTGCTTGGTGGTACTAGTTTCACCACCATGCCTCTTGTTGTGGAGTTGTGTGGAGTTGTTCATCCATTTGCTGGATGGATCCCCTACCTTAGATGTCATCAGTCTGTGGTGACTGAAAACACTGTAATGATAATGGATAATCCAGAGGTAGGAGAGGTTAGGAAGAGATTAGAGAACCTAAATTCAGTCCCCAGAGGCTTGCAGTGTGAAAGAAAGAAGTCATCCCCAGAGTCTTTTTTCAAAATGAAGTGAAGTCTGTGGCTCTCCAAAAATAAGGTATTGTAAGACATAAGTTATTGTTTAAATACTGTGGATGCTGTAAAAACACAAAACATACTTTAGAACTTTTTGCTCAAAGTGCTAGCAACATGAATGCCAAATTGTAAAAACTGGAAGAGGAGGAGTGCACCCTGGGGCTATAACCCCTGAGGAAGAATCAATGCTGAGTATCATTCCCACTGAAGCATGAGAGGGAGCCAGCAGGATTGCTATGGGTTTTTATTGTATTTCATACTTTTGGAGAAACCCACGCTTTTTGAAGTAGAAACTCAAAATATCAAATGCCAATTATTTCGAGTAATCTTAACAAAAAAATATAAAATGCTCTCAAAACAGAATATGGCACATAAACACAAAACTAAAGTAACCTGTAAATAATACTTGACTGTATATTCATTTATTGTATAAAACTTGCTAGCTGTGATGGAGTCCAATACGAACAGACTTAACTGAATTGAAAGAAATCGTTTTGCTCTAATTGGCTATATTTGATGTAACTAACATTATTTTAGACTTTAAAGTGCTGTAAAAACTATTATTGTCATGTATTTATATTTGTAACGAATGACTCTTTATTGCGTATTAAGGTGTAACATATTCCATTCGGAGTTTCATCAGTCAGGCACTGCAACATTATGGAAGTTGAAAGCTGAGATCCAGTTTAATCCGCACCAATATCTTTGTTTTGTCCCACCTCAAGAAATTCTGATTGATCCATGATATCTGGCAGAGAAACATTTTACAGAACACAGTCCAGAAACACTTAAAATTAACAAAATTCGTGAAGGGCAAAAGACAGTGACTGCGGGCAGCACACAAAATAGAAAAGAGCATACAGTGAAGTAGGCTCCACAGTCAAAGTGTTGTGTTTTTTTTTCACCTCTCAAAGATGACTGCAGTTAACACTTTTCAACTATAGGCATTAATTCAATAACAGGCAGAAAGAATTTATTTACTTCTGGAAGTCACATCGTCTTAGAGCGAATGAAAACATTGTTGCTGCTGTGAATTACTTAAAGCACTTAGTGTCCACAAAAAGGGCAACACCCAACATTTGCAAAAAACCGCTGAACCTAGTGCATCAGCCTTGCTTCACAGAAATGAGGTCAAAGTCCTAGTGGATGATTGTATCAGTGTCAATCAGTGGTGTAAGTTGTACTATAGCTCATACTGTAATCAGGTAAATACAGCGAAGAGATTATTAATAACAGTAGTATTGTTCTACATTGATTAATTTATTATAACATACTTAACCATTTCTTGTCACCCGTTTGTTTCTTAAAAATTATCAGATCCCCAGCTATAATAAATTCAATGAATCAAAGTATGACCTAAGGAAATGTGTGCACTCTACAAAGCTTTGCATTAAATCAGGAATCAGTGATTATTCAAATTATCGTGCATTGGAAGTGATTTCTGTTTCTACTAACAATTTCACTGTCTGTTGGTCCCACATCAGCATCATGTGTACAGTCCACAGCTCCCAGGTTTTGTGGAACTTCTACTAGTTCAGAGAAGTTGATTTTCCTTTGCTGCTGCTCTGTTATTATCTATAAGCAGCAATTAATTAAATATTGAAGGCACTGCCCTGTTTCTGCTAGACTGACTTATTGGTTTTCTATGCATGCTGAAGGATTGTGTTCCTGCTAAGTCTATGTTGTGAATGACTCTGTTCAAGCCAGTGGGTCCCATCACAGCTCAAAAACCTCAGAGGTCATATTCTCCTGGAGGATCATCTTCCAGTTTATCTCCCTCCTGCTGATCAGTCCAAACACGTTGTATATGTTCTATATATGCTTCACCATAATACTAGTGTCCCATTCTGGATGTAGTCCCTCCATGCACCGTGTGCTTGTGTAACCAGCTCTGTTGTCTTGTGCTACTTACCAGGAACCACTTATGTGTTGTTTTTTTTTTACTAATGGAGGGATACTGTAATGTACTGTAGATAATCACTGGAGTTAGGTACAATAACAGCAAGTTATAATCACTAACATAAACAGAGTATTTTTGCTACTCATACAATTATATAGTTTTTCTTGAACACTTTTCAATTAAAAAAAACAGGAAGTCTCCAGTTTTTGTTTTCCATGCCCTTCCGATCTGGAATCGCAAGTTGTGCTCTTTCTGTGTCTTACCTCAGGACTAGTCAGCCTGTAGCCACAGGCAGGGGAAAATGAGGAAGTGTTAGCAGACTCCTCCAACCCTCCTGAGCCACTCATCTTTTAACACATAATGGGCAGCACAGCCCTTTACTGGAGGTGCAGCACTGATTGGAGGAGAGATACATCCCTCCCCAACAGTACCTCGCACATCCAGGCACCCAGGAAGCCACAGAGGTGCTGTGTCACTATGAGAAACGATCCTACTATGTGTTTCCCTCTGAAGTGGTTTTTAAGGTAAAGTAACTATATATGAAGTGTATAAAACATTAAAACATTGTCAACATTATGTTAATATGATAAGTTTTAGTAATATATCTCACAGAGCTCACAGGAGCTAATTTAGAAGCAGACTAAAAGGCATAATAATAAAAAGTAATGGAAAAATGACAAGCTAACAGACAAGTATTGATAGAACTGTATATCAACACTGCAGGGGCATTTGTCGAGAGCTAGCTCATCCTATAATCCTTGTTATGTAGCTCAGCTCACGAAAAGTAAAGTTGATAAAGCTTTTATTTCATAATGATCACTTATGACTTACAATGACTATCCATTATGATGGGATATAGGAGTGTAAATATTTCACCAAAGTAAATATTTTTATGTTCTTTGGGAGAACAGATAAACTTTAATTTATGAAGCCATTAAGAAATCTCAAATCTAGCTGGAATGAAAATCAAACTTGTGGGCACTGTTGGATGAGTGCTGAAATCCCTTTGGATTTAATACAAGCAGCAGGGGAAAAGAGTGCTCGTGAGTCACAGAAGTATATTTCTACTTCACCTTTTGCTCAGGTCATGTCAATGCTGTACCTTAAGGACTATAAACCTGCCTCTTACCCCTGTAATCTTTCTGCCATATTGAGAGGGTACAGTGCCCTTTAGATATGGACTGTATTGAGTAGTAGGGTAGACTCTTAACTGACAGATTCATGTTCCTGCAACAAGTACTTTATCCTAGTTGCTGCAGTCCAATAACCTGTAATGCCTCGCATTCAGGAGTGAAATCTTGAGTTCTCAGTCCACATAAGACTAGTGGCCCAATGAGCCCTTGAATACCTGTACTAATGACATTAGTAATAATATTCTTTAAAGTAGAAATCAGAAGTTTATAGATAAGTTTTATCTTTTGTAAATGAAAAAAAATGAGTCCAATGAAAAACTGGGTACATGTGTATAAACAAAGTATGAAGCCATCTTTAATTTTTCATGTGTTATTAAGCAGGTAACATTTTCTTAGTTGTGCGTTTTTTCTTCTTTTTAAATTAAGATTGAAGTAAATAATGTACCCTTTAAAAAATACCCACATGCCATTTCATTTGGTCTTAGTTGTTTAAAATACTTCTTGCTCTTTCTCCACATGTTCACAAGACAGTCAAACCACCAAAAAGGCAGTACCAAAGTCTGTAGTCACGGTCAGCTGCCTGGGGGCTACTGACTTGCTGCCTTTTCTAAAAAAAAACACAAAAAATCTACATAAAAACGGAATGATTATCGGTTGAATTGCTGCCGGTCGTGGATTTAAAAGCTGCCTTTGAGACACCACAATATTCCACTGATAACTAATCTCTCTGAAGTCCTGTTTGTTCTTGAGGTTTGCCCCCACTACAAACATTTTCTTGATCAAAGCGCTATGAAATGCCCTGCCACTTCAAACATGGGCCTCCATTCCGACACGTCCACTAGCCTACACATCACCATGGCAACCCCATAATCCCCCCGACTCCAGGTAGCTGGGACTGTGAAGGAGGAGGAAAAACCATCATTTAAATTAGCTCCATCTTTTTAAACTGTTTTTTTTTTTTTGTAATTGATGTCAAAGGTAATAAACACCATTTCGGAGACACAGTCTGAATCTTGTGTGACAATAAATGGCTCTCTTAGTGTCTTCTGCAGGCCAAAACATATCTTTATGTTGTGTTACAGGATTCTGTTGTATTTATAGTCTCCTGTTTTTGTATATATCAAATGTTTTGTGTTATTTTTATTTCAGTCTTGCTTACTTAAAATGCTCATCAAGAGAGCTGTTACTGGTACATTTATAGAAAAAAAGGTGACATTCATAAATATCTAATAAATCTGTATTATTTGTATTGTTTTTTTGTTAGTTCCTAATGTTAATCAAGTTCCAAAGCTGTTAATTCAGTGTTCTTGCATAGGTTTAACAGAAGAGCATTTTTTTAAAATAAGGTTTTACCTTTTACTACCTTGGAATATGTTTTCTTTCAGTCTAAGTTATCCGGACTGTCTGACCTGCCTGAACTTGCTCGTCTTTAGAGAAGGTTAGGTGCCCTGTGGCTTTTCAGCTTAGGTGTGCATTTAAGGTTGTTGCACAAAGCAGTTTGTCATTGAATTTGTCAAATTGAAATGTACGGGCTGATTAAGAAAGAAATGGATCCATATTTAATACATATTTATATTAATAATTAACATCAACCTACCAAATAAAAGTTAGGGTCCAGACCCTAATACTATATGCATGCCATTTTAAGTTTCTATGGAAACTAATGTTCTCTGATACTCTAGTCCAAATGACAAAATGATATACTCCTCTGTGTCAGTTCTTGCTTTTCTTGGATCACTATTATCAAAGTGAGGATACACTACCTGACTAAATCCCAAACAGCTTGAGCAGTACTTAGTCAATTGTGCACCACCAATTGTGCTTTCACTATATGTTCAAACAGGGCTTCTTTGCTGTTTCAATCACAGATGTGCTGTCACCACAAAGGTACTTAAAAACATACAGTATAGAGGTAAATGTGTCAGAGAGCAATTAAAATATGATTTATGTAGAATGACAATAAAATATTGACATAGCATGTTTTTGGCAGATACATTTATGTGTATGTAATACAGCAAGGAGTTTGTTAGCAGTAGTTGAGCTTTAGTCTTTAGTCGCTCTCCCATTGAAATTCTGAAAACCTCGAAAGTCTAATCTAAAGTAGAGCCATATATATCAAAGGAGAGTCAATATATACATGCACATATAGCTATATTTCTCTTTCATTCTATTAGATTTCTTCAGCTTATACATTTCTTCTTTATTCTGTGTCTTCAAAGAACAAAAATTTATTCATTTTAATCTGTTGTCTGGCCTCCACGTGAATTTCATTTTACAGCCCCCTCATTCATCATTATTAGGGGCTGCCCTACTTTTTTCACTCTCGTCTTAAAAATTAATTTGTCTTCTCGTGCTCGAAACGCCTTTCTTTCCCTGTTTGCCTCAATAAGCACTCCTGTAAAATGTAGGATAAAGGGCCTCGTTCCTTAAAGCCACAGCAGATTTGGACACATGTTCAGTGCCTTCGTTTTTTAACAGCGGCAGACAATAGGATAATCATAAAGTTTTTATTTGAAGCATGCAGTAGTCTAGATATTGCAACCAATGTAGCTGGAATAATCAGAGGTGATAAAAGTCAGTGTCTGACGAAGTCTCCTCTATAGCAGACAACCATGTCCCTTCTCTAGCCTGTCTTGCCTGGTGTTTCCCTGCATTTCAATGGTACTGCACTTTAGGTTATAGTCAGTATGTGATGTGTTTGGTTTATAATTAAATCAAACAAAAAGGAAAGTGTTCTGTGATGTGTAGTATGTCAACTAGTCAAACAGAATTATAGAGAAAGCTCAACTACCTGTACACCCACAGCACTTCCTCATATTTCAGGGATTTTACTACTATTCCTGCCTCTCTTGTTGAAAGTTTGAACAGACTTTTGAGAATCAAGCACCACACATGCAGCCTGGGAACTTGTTGTCACGTATGTCAGAAAGGACGAACGTGGAATGGCAGGAGAGCGATAAAGACCCTATGCATAGCGACAAGACAGGGGGTAGCCCGGGCTCAGCTGTTCAGGAAATGCCGTATAGAAACCTGTGCCTTCAGACCATGGACAGGAGTGACCTGGTGTTAAGTGGGTCTCAGGATATCTGAACCTCAATGCTGAGTGAGAAGCAGAGCAGAAGCAGGAAGTAAATAGGCTACACAACAAAACACACCAGAAAGACATGAATAATCACAGGGAACTAGGAACAGGAGAAAAATAAAACACCCTCTAGGTGTACTGGGCATGACACTTGTGCCACAGCATGATTTCCATTCTTACATGTTGATGCTTGCAAAGGAAACGTGGACAGTGCTATTGTAAGCTATATATTCCATTCTAAAATGCAAAGCACAAATTCTGGTTCATGCTCAGAACTACAGCATGACTGTATAATAGAATGGAAAAGGGTTGACAGCCTGTGTTGTGATATCAAAGAAACAAATGTTATGCAGCCAGGACAACTTGGTGTTTAACACTGTAAAATACAAAATATACTGTACCACCCTCTGCTACCAGAGCAGTTTATGGTTGAAGTTATTTTCCTCTATTTCCTAACTGAACTTAAATTGCATTACAAAACAACAGTGAAAGCTATAAAATGGCTTCCTCCCAAGATTGTCAAAAATGGACTCATAAAATTAATAGTTACAATGTATTTATCGGACAGTTTTAAAGCTACTCTATATGAAATATGGCTGGTTAATAAAACACACAGTGTTATATTTAAAAATAGCAAAATTCATTTCTGGCAATTTTGCAATTACTTATTACTACTGACCCAATTTGGAATCACCGGTTGTGTGCCTACTTTCCCTAACACCACACACAAGAAGAATGAGGAAGTGTAGGTACACTGTTTTGACTTACTCACCTTAGAGCTTTTAATCTTTTAACACGTCTCGGGCACAGGCACAGTTGGAGAACAGAGGCAGCCCTCACAGAGAGTTCCACATGCCTGCAAAAGTTCTGGTTGTTTCAGGAGTTTCTGTGCTGCAGACTACTAGGTGAACTCTGTCCAGTTAATCCCGCTGTTCTCTACAGTGCTCAGACATTTGTGCCCCATTATATACGGAAAACTAGTAACAGCCATTTAGTGATAATGCATAGGCTCAAACCTGTGACAGCTGTAATGTAGTAATGTAATGTACAGCACGCCTATGCTTGTGGGAGTGGATTTACTTTAATCTTTATTTAGAATTATTCTAGAATTATAATGTAATGATTTCCATTGCATACTAACCCAATTTTGAATTGCCCGTTGTATCTCAGCAACAGTAGATAAATCTAACCTCATGTGACATGTAATGTACACCAATTTTGCCTTTTCATTTCTTAAACAAAAAACAGTAGCCTTGTCTGAAAAATTAAGTGCAGCCCATGACTCTTTCTCCATTTGCAGATTTTCTTTCTCACTGTGGAACGATGGACTTCATATTGTTTGGCAATGGCTTTATAACCCTTCCCAGACTGATGAGCAGCAACGATTCTTTCTCTGAGACAGTCACAGATATCTTTTGACCTAGGCATGATGCGTTGCCACAAACCTGAATGCCCCAGACCCAACTAACAAAAGTTTCTGATTTTATAAAAAGGTGGAAGCACTTCCTGTGGATCAGCTAATCATGTGCACTTGTTGAATTCTTAACTGATATGGAAGCAGTAAGGCTCCACTTTTTTTTTTCATACAGATTTTATCAATGTTGACTGATGTTTTTGTTTAATAAATAATGACAAAGTAAAATTTGTGTGTGTTATTTGTCACATGAGGTTAGATTTATCTATTGTTAGGGCTTGGCGAGGACAAGGTGAAGATCAGATACAGTAGGTCTTAATATGTAAAACCATAAAACCTCAAAAGGGTGTAATTTCTTTTTCGCAAAACTGTATATCCAAGACACTTCGCCTACAATATGTTTCCTAATGTAAAGGAGTATTTTGATTTAAGATTCTCTGATTATATTTCCTTCCTGTTTCTTGCCAGGATAGATTCCGGCTCCCCTACGACCCTGTATTGGATAAAGTGGTTAGGAAATGAATGGATGGATGATTACATTTCCTCTATGTAGAAATCTTCCATTTTCTAGAGTATGAAAGACATGGGAATCCTTTCTGAGCAGGAAAAGTAACTCAAGCTCTGACATAGAATGTAGGATGGTATTGATTTTTGTTTTTAATTAAAGCACGTTGCAGATGATAAACTTTCAGATTGTCAGTACCTGTTCCTTTCAGAGAGTTGGTCAGCTGCAATGTGGTTTGTCATCTTGTTGTGTGGATAAAAGATTGCCCTACATGTGCACTGTCAGCATTTGTGTAGAAAACTCAAGGCGAGCTCCAGCCTCCCACAGTTTGTGTTGAAGAAGTAGATAAACTGCATTTATTACTCCCTGGTGGCTCCAAGGACATTTGCATAGAAATCCCATACTGCTTCTATGAAAATAAACTCAGCTGTAACTATGAGGGAATAACATGGTGCAGTCATCAGCAAGTTTCTAGTAGATACCTTTAATCTTTATAGTTTACTATGTTAGGTTGACTGAAGTCACTTAAGACTGTTAATATGGTATATCAATGCTCTTTTAATATTCTCAGAATCCCTTAAATAATCAAAGTCAGATGCTTAACATAAGCTAGAAAATTTCTGCTGATGTTTGCGTATCTTGAACTTTAACCCAGGATTTTAAGTTTGTCATTAGTCACACACCGTAGTGTCAGTGTCTGTAAAGCAACTCTCCGCTTCATAAATTCATCAGCTGTATCTAAGGGTGGATGGTAACCCGATACCAGAGGTTTTGTTTAGTTACAGCATTTCATTTTAAATGCATGTTTTATTTAAAAGAATATGATTTAGTTTCTATTTAGTTTTCACTTCAACTTAAAATCTTGTGTTACAATAGTGTAAAACATTCAAACATTTACAGACAATATTTCATGGTACAAAATTTATAAAGGTGTGGAAGACATTTGATGTCAAATAATGTGACTGTTAATTCAGTATATCATTTTTATTTTGATATTTGCAGAATCCCTTGTGTAATATTGAGTGTTTGGGCAAGTTACCCGAAGTCAAGTGGTTAACATTCAAGCTAGGAAAGTTCTGCTGACGTCTGCAATCATCAGTGAACTCAATGAACACTGACACTACCGTGTGGCTCTAAGAATCTTTGATATCTTCAAACTCTTCAACACTTTCTCTCTTCCCTCACCCACTACCTTCAGCCTACATACTAATAACTGTTTCCTATTTCCTCCAGTGGTTCTCCTTCCTTCTCCTCTTTTATACCTTCTCTGACTCTCACATCTCTTCCTCGCTCCAGGTACATAACCTATTCATTGCTTTTAGGGCACCCTTTTCTGATCTCCCACCCCATGTTTCCTCTGTCCTTAAGAGGCTATTTTCTGTTTGTTTTTCTAAAAGGCTGCAACACACTTCTCTTAAGAGAAACATACTGTATTCTGTCATCCCTTCAGAAATTCTGCCCTGTCTCCCAGCTCTCTGCTTTCCTCTTTTAGCATTTGTTGCTTGATCCTCTCTAGTTTCAAGAGGAAATTACAATCCTCTGGTACTTTTCATACACTTTAATTTAAACAATGGTGTTCAAATCTTCACTCTCTTTCTCTCCCTCTCCAGTCTCTTGTCTCTCCTCTGTCTATATCTCCTCTATCTATATCTCTGTCTCACAGCCATCTTTCACTCCTGAATGTCTTCCCATTGTCAGAAGTTCAACCTCTCACATACCTGACTTTCACTTTCTCCTCTGTAGATCCCTTTACCTCTGTTCCTCATGACTCCACTACCCTCTCCTTACAACCCCTACTTAGTAACACTTAGTATCACTCATGTTCCTCTATCTCCTTTGACACAGTTCTAAACTAGCACAATCCTGCTGTTTCTTCTTGAGCAACATTCTCAGAATTCTCTCCTTCCTTGCCAGCTGTTCCATGCAACTTTTAGCCCAGGCCTGTCAGGCTCCTGCCTGGATTATTCTAACTCCCTTCTGGAAATGGAATCTGGCCTCCCATCCAGAATTCTATTGTTCAACCCTTCTCTTTCCCACTTTCCTCTGCTTATTCCTTTACTCCAGTCTCTCCACTGGTTCCCTCTTGCTACATGCATCCGATTCCCATTTTATTTTGTTTGACCCATCACTTACAGTGTACAGCTAGCTTGTCGTATCATTATCATAATTTATTTTAGTGCTTGCCACTATAATTGTCTTCTTGTATTTAAACACATGACAATAGTAGTTGTAATCATAGTAGTGTAGTAGAAGCAGTAGCAGTGGTGGTAATAGTGGTGTAGTATCAGTAGGAGTGGTGGTGGTAGCAATGGTAGTCGTAGTAGCTGTCATGGTAATAAAAGTGTAGTAGCACTAGCAGTAGTGCTAATGGTGGTAGTAGTGGTAGTTGTAGTAGTGTAGTAGCAGTAGTAGTTTCACGAACAGTTCTTTCCAGACCCTATGCAGACGACACGATCCAGGGAAAAGTGAAGAAAACACGGGGAAAAGTCATGCAGGATACAGGAATGCAAACAGGGGGTGTGTCCATGGGGTGCTGGTGGTCGGGGGAGGTGAGGCCGAGGCAAACAAAAGTCCAAAGCCAGCCGATCCATCCTGGACTGACGATTAAAAACCAGAGCCGGGTCAGGACCGGCAGGGAACATGGGAACAGGAACAGAAACTTAAAACCATAACGGAGCCAGGAGTACCCGGGTCCCGGGCTCGCACGATGTGGAAACCAATGCAGAGCCCGGATTAGCGTCTGCGTCAGGCTTTTAAGGGGGAACTGAAAAGGGTCTTGAACAAGGAACAGGTGCGGGGAATGAGGCAAACCAGGAAGGCCTGGAGTGCCCTTATGAGGAGGGGTTTGCGATCATGACAAGTAGTAGTGGTAAATGAGACAGTGGCAATGGAAAAATTGCTCCTAACCTGTCAGAAAGCTTTCTTACATTGGTTATTACTTTGGTGCATGTTTGACCTGTCTGTTTGTCATGATTTTGAAATATATCCATGCTCTGTCTTCAACATGACATGTACAGTATGGTACAGTATATGCAAAACAGCTCCCCAGTTCTGAAGTTGCAGGACTTGATTTTCATATAGTAAATGGCTCAGGCTGGCTACTGTGTGAGAGCTTTTTTGAAGAAAAGTGCTTTTGTCAGTGTGTGTTGCTAGGTGGAAATTTCATAGAAATATTAAGGCAGCATGAACATTTGACAGAGTATGAGAGGTATTTTATTCAAACCCTGTGAGGCTTCCTGTGTTTGTCATCCTTTTCCATGTATAGCTGCTTGATCAAGATACAAAAATATGGAGTATTACCCAGGGGCTGACATTAGATGTGACACTCATCTCTGGGAGTTTTTGGCTTCTGGAGGAGTTTAGCACAGTTTTGCACACACTTCTCACTGTGCAGACTCACTTAAAGTTGGCTGCAGGGTGGGATGCACTGTGCAGGGTTTGGTCTGCGTATGTGACAAGATTCATTCTAAATTAGGTTAAACTCTGTACATGCTGAGGGAGGGAGACACCTGTTGTGTGGAATGTTTGTAGAGAAAATATGTGGCATTACTGGGAAGCAGAGGATAAGCTTTGTCAGATATACCATTGTTCTGTATTTGACAATCTATATGTTGAACCTAAATACATTAATTCTAAATATATGCTCAAAAAGCTTCTCAAACATGACATTTGGTCTAAGTTAAAAATATGTTCTGAGTTATGAAAGCTACTTGGAAATGTACAGAGCATACCAGAAGAATATACATTTTTTGTGTCTCTGCTTGTATGAAATAAATGCAAACGTTTGCTGAAATGCGCTGTGACTTCTTGCACACATTGATGTAAAAGCGCCTGGACTTTATGAATCACTCCACTGTGGTTCAGCTTGCAGTGGGCATTAGCTGAACTGACACAGCCATGTGTCATGTGGTATTTTAAAGCTAACGTAGGTACACAAGCTCTTGGCCTTACTATGACAGATTTGGCGTGTGATGAACAAGGAACCCCAGACTTGGCAGAGTGACCAGGTACGTGCTGTCAATTCCACATACTTCTACAAAGGAGACCTTTAGCTCAGAAGCAGACAGGTAATGAAAAGGACACAAACTTCTGAGCAAGTGAAGAGATGTAAAAATCTATGCTCACAGTCTGCAGGGCTTACTTGCAGGTACTTTAAGGTTTCAGGACGGCTACTGAGTCTCCCCAGGATTTCCGTAGGGTTTATAATTTAAGTGGGGCTGTATTTTTTTTTCAAAACTTATTTGTAATTTCCTGTCCCTGTCGATCTACAGTATATTGCAAGTCTGGTGTGTGAGTGTTCAAGCAGATAACACAGAGAATGAGCTGGACTGAACAATAACAAAATCTAACAGACTTTTGTACCAATGGTGTTTCAGCACCAGTTATGATATGCATTACGTTTTTACCAAACTTTAACTTCTGCAGAATTGTCTTTCTGCATCGTTTCCATAGACTTGGAAACATTAGTACGTCCCACGCAAGCATTTCAAAGCAGCCTGGAAATAAACAGTAAAGGATGTGCCTTTCTAACAGGAATGGACTGTAATTCAGTATATTGTGAGTGTGTGATGAGTTTCCTAGAGTGTTTGCACTTTTCCTGCCCTTCAGATCTAGACAGTTTATGGACGTTATGATAAGACTGAAGTGTGGTGATACTGCTGTTTTGCTGGATGTGAAGAGATTGTTTCCTGATATCAATGGTGTTTGTAACAAAACTATATCCGCCCCCTCAGTGAACTCAGCATTGCTTTGGGGAGAGAATGGGATCCTTTGAAGGAAACCACCCCAGAACATAATAATCAAGTCTCATGAAAAACACCAGTACCTTTCAAATGCTACCCATTTGCTTGAAACTGAAAGATCAATGCTGGGAAAAAAGGGTCTTTGATTTAAACACGGATATCTAAAAAGAACATTAAAAAATGTCCATAGGTTAGAATGAAAGCACGTGTGTAAATTGAATACTTCACTGTCATTAAATGCCCTTTTATTGTACAGATGTTTAGAAAGATCCTTACATGCTGTCCTTCATTTTCACTTCTTTTGAGATGGACAGTTCACTTTTGCCTAGACAGTTACCTGTGGTTATTCAGAATGCTGAAGTGTATATCTCCCTTTTTTTAGATATGGGCTTTCTCCTTAGCTGGCTGACAGAATTATAGTCAATAATGCAAATAGCACTGAAAAATAGATGCGGTGCAATACAAAGCAAATTGATTATGATAGGGTACATTTAGATCTTGGCATCACCACAGTGCATTTACAGAATTAAAAACAAACCTCGTAAGTAAAGTCCACTGCAGTCGCAGCCTAATGATTACACAAAAGTAAAATGAAGCATGTTATGGATTTGCTTTAGATGTAGAAGAATATATTGTGTTTGGGTTTACTGGGAAGGATTTAGAAACATTTCTGAATCTTATGCCCTGAAACAGCCCAGACATTTTCATTATATCTTACACACATCTGCAAAGGAACAAATAAATTAACTCCAAGAGGTGAGAAGCCCTTATATAGTATTATATTATAAGCCCTTATATATTATTATATTATATTATTATAGCTACTTAAATAGTCATGTGAAAAATTACTAGATACCAATAGAGGGACCTAAGCAATGGGTTAATACTATATACAGTATTTAGACACAAACTGGCGTATTATTTTTTCCCCAATATATACCTGTAGTGTACATTTTCCCCTACACAGGACACACAACGTTTTCAGTACAACAGGATTGTTCTGCCTGGAAGCTAACACACCATTAATTTTCATCATCTCCTGTTTTTTATTCATCCATCCGTTTTCTAACTGTTTTATTCAGTACAAGGTCATGAGAGAGCTGGAGCTAATCCTGGCAAGCAACAGGCACAAGACAGAATATATCCTGCATTGGAGTCCAGTCCATTTCAGAGCACACACAGACACAGATGTGCACACACACCAGGGCCAGTTTTCCCAGAAGCCAATTAACCTGCCAGTATGTTTTTGGACTGTGGGAGGAAACCGGAGCAGCTGCGCCTAGAGAAACCCGCATAAACCCCGGGTCTGGAATTGAACCCGGGGCCCCAGTGCTGCAAGGCTGCAATGCTGCAATAACCACTATGCCACCGTGGCTATAGTTAATATTGTGCAGCTAATGTTTGTGTACATATTGTGCTGTTGTTCTCTTCATATGACATTGTGGGGTCGATCGATTAAATGATGCAGAGCACCAGAAGAGCTACTTTAAAAAAACAACATCCATCTATGGGCTAAAAGAAGGCTCAATAAGATACTAGAAACCCAGTGACCAAGACAGAGTTTATGGCTTCCTCTCCTCTGTAACCTCTATGATTTATTTTTGAGTGATTCCGTGACACATACAAATAAATAGATTTAAAAATTCTAACTATGACCAACTGTCTAAAGCTTCAGCTCATTCAGGTCCATTCTCAAAACTGAGTTTTTTTTCTCACTAACAAGACTTGACGGTGGTCTATAGGAAATGTCATAACCACTGATTCTGTCTGCATCAAAATTACAGCTACTGGCTTAAAGATTCATCATCCAAAAGACATGTTCTAATGTGAGATTTACTGTAATCATACTGTTCTTTTTTAACCAATGGCAATTTGTTTAAAAGTACTCTTAAAGCTGTTAAAAATAATTTTTTATGCACTAGTTTTAGACACAATTCCCTGTCTGTATTAATAATGTTAGCCTACTACAGCATGGCAGATACAATAAGTAACAGATGGTATGTTAGAGAGAAATAGTAGAGTCACATTGAACGAGGAACATGCCCTATTTGAAGAGACAGTGGCTTCTTCACTGCAGGCCAGAGTTATGACAGCCGGCATACTTCAAAGTACAATCAGAGCCCCCATGTTAAAATTGTGTGTACAAGTTATGCTCTTCAGTAACAATTCCAAATTCACCTGTGTTAATTTAACACATAAAACCAAACTGTGTTACTATAATTATATATATTTTATCTCTGTATGTGAATGCACAAGCATACACTATTGTGCAAATATCTGAGAAATCTATACACTAACAGGGGTGACAGTATAAAGTATGTATGTATTGAGCATCAGCAGTTCTCACAGAGCCACCACTATTTTCTTCTACTATTATAACAACTATGATTGCTATAAATACAGGCTGCTCATCTGCAATCTTTAAATCACTTGATCTGAATCTTCAAGACAATTCAAGGTAATTTGGCAACACAAGGTAAACTATACACAATCAACCAGTATGAATCAGTGTAATAGCTCATATTTATCATCCATCCATACATTTTCTAAATGCTTCTTCCAAGTCAAAGTCATGGAGGAGCTTGAACCTATCCCAGGAAGAAAGTAGGATATACTCTGAATTGGATGCTAGTCCATCACAGGGCAGACAGATACAAACAAAGTTAACCTACCACTATGTCTTTGGACTGTGGGAGGAAACCAGAGCACCCAGAGGAAGCCCACACCAACACAGGGAGAACATGCAAACTCCACTCAGATAACACGCTAAGTTGGGAATTGAACCCATAGCTCCAGTGCTGAAAGGTAGCAATGCTAACTACTGCACCACCATGCTACCCGCGCTAATATGTGCATCAAACAAAATGTACTCATTGTCAGGTGTTTCTCATCATTAACATAATTTACATAAAACTAAAACCTTACCTCAAAATATGAATCTATCCGGATTACCTGTCAATGTGAAATAAAATGGCTACAAATTCAATGGAAAATCTCCATAGAATAGTATTAGGAAGAAGACACGTTGAGTGAAAAGGGTAGAACAATGCAAAATATCTCTGACTTTTGCAGACAATTATGACTATACAGTATCCATTGTAACAATATAAAATTAGTGACAGTCTATTGAGACCATGATGAGCCTGCTAATCAGTGTCAACAGAAAAATCTGGAAGTGGTTGGAAAATGTCTCTGCTTAGAATCTTTGATTACAAAGAAATATTGAATGAGAAAAATATTTGTGATTTGGGAATTGGCATGAAAGTGTTTGGAAAATGTACTTTCATGTGTGGTCTAATTGAGCAGGAGCATTAGTGCAGAGACTAAGCTTGGGATATTAAAAGTAGTGTTGTGGTCAGTGGCACCCTGTGGTTGTGAGTCATGGGCTCCTAGACGAGCTCTAGCTAAAGTTAGATGGAGAGTTTTAGGGTGTCTCAGCTGGAACAGTCATGATCACAACATAATGTTGTCAAATTTTCCATTTTATCATGGAGACTCTAGGAATGAAAATTCTCCCAGGAATGACAGGAATCAATCCAGGAGAAAAAAAATCCAACACAGTACCTTTCACACACCCCTCCCCTGTCCCCAGACACACAAGGGGGACAAATCTTCACAAGCCCTTCTTCCCCACGACTAGCAACTACCCAGAGCTGGTAATCACAGGGAGTCTGGTGGACAGAAAGTCACTCCACTGCCAACTGTGTGGTTTTCTGTATCTAGAGCTGACACAAAACAGGCAATAAATCTGGGTCCTGGACTCCCAGTCACAGAAAAGAAAGCATCTGGCTACTGTATGTGTAGAGGGTAAAGAGACAGATGCCATGTTGCTTGATGCCAGGGTGGTGGAATATCTGTGCTATGCTCAGGAAAAGCCTGAAGTTACCTCACATCATGAATATGGTGAAAAAGACCCAAAACACCCACTACTCCTCACACCATGAAAACCCAGCCCTCGACAGAACATCTGTTGCTGTTTATGGAAATCCCTTTCAACTGGTAAATCAAGATTCAGAACAATGTGTGACATTTCACTTCTCTGTATCAAAGCCTTTCCAAACTTGATCAGGATGACTGCTGTTAGAAAGCCTAAAAGGCATTATTAGCATTTCCAGCTTCATTATTAAATTTACTAAAGAAGTGAACATTTATTTCCACTTAATTGATGTAACCAGCTATTTCTGTGAGGTGAGGATTGTTCATTACATGCATGTTTGTAGGGAACTGACATTTACCTGCAGCTACTCTACAAGAATAAATAATCCCTGGAAATGTGCATTGTAATTTATGTAGTGCACATGCTAATTTTCAAAGTACCTTCGAATCACCTTTTTCAATGACGTTTTCATTTAGAATTTTCTGCAAGACTATTTTGATGTTTAACGCTCATGATCAAACATTTATGTTGTAAAGAAAGCTTAAATCTCCAGTTTTAAACTCTGACGGTGATGGCTCTGTTATTACTGTTATTATTGCCAAGACGTTTGGTTTTCTTTTTCCTCATTTGGTTGTCTGCATCAATCTCATGTTAGAAGAGCTCTGTACATCTTTTATCTGGTCTTGTAGCAAAATATGCGTAATGCTATAAGTGGCTGTTAATTACAGAAATTTGGCAGAGTTTTTAAATAGCAGCAGCCCATTAGTGTGTTATTAACAAGGTAATGGGGTGTTACTAAACTGCATTGTGACATTGGTACCACCTCTGCCCGCTCCTTCGTGTTCTCTTCCCTTCCTTTTCCTTCAGAAACTTGTATTAGCAATTTACTCACTGTGTAAAGGTTACAAAAACAGGGTTTAATATAGGTGGCACTAGCAGGAAGCTTCATTATGAGCTGCTGGCAAACTGTGTTTCATTATGTGGATAAGGATTGCTGTGCGGTATGAGATTCAGCTGCTTGGCTGCTAACACTCAAGATGGATCCTAGAAGCCTGGTCTTTTCGAAGGAACCTTCTTCTCTATCGTAATTTAGAGTCCAACACCTGAAAGAGATACCTTCTATCTATATCACTTTGGAGCTCTGGATCTGGTATATCTCTTTTAGGTAATGAGGTTTACCTGAGAACATTTAAATCCTGGATTTCTTCACACTAGCTGTGTTGGAAGTCCTTTGTCTTTAATCAAATGAAGCCAAAAATACCAGTAGCCAGAGAGAAGAGACTCTGTTTCAACCCAGTAATGCTTCAGTATTTGCTAAAATAAGTGCAGTTTTGTGGGAAATTTGTATGAGTTTGTATGGTATATTAGGGTGATTTTCTAAATTTCTTTTCTACAGCTTCATATTCACTTTGCTTTTTACTGACAGAATTAATGGCTTTGTGACACAATACCCAGGAGGGGAGTCTGTAGATATTCTATCTGTTTTACAGCTGAATTGATTCTTCATTGAGCTTTACTATACATTCATTCTTTCACATTTGTTCTCGGAAATAGTGAAGAAAACCTTGGAGTTTTAAAAGTTTATCCCTCCAACTCTGGGGAGTACTGTTGCATCTCAAATTCTCAAATAAGTGGTATTTTATACTGGCAAGCAATACTAAAGCAGTGACAGTTGTATTTTTATATAATCGAGTGGGTTTTTTTTCTAAACTTTGTGAGTTTGTTTTCTGTTTATGGCATTTCTGTGACAAATGTGGTACTTTGTTTTTAGGACTTTTTTTTCCCTCTGACACCTCTCAATGTCAACACTGAGCCAGCGCTCTGCCACGCGAGGTAGTCCCTGTTTCGACGATAACTGCAGGGAATGCACACAACGGCTGCTCGTTTTAATGCTTAATCAATATCCTCCTGACAGCTCACTGCCTTTCAACATTGCACTTGCGTTTCGCAGTAAAAAAAAAAAGGTTTTTTAACAAAGCGGTTGTGCTATCCACATTTCAGGCCTAAGGCTAAAAGCAGGAGTTTTGTGTATATATTTATAGAGAGCGAGAGAGAGAGACAGACAGAGAGAGGGGCCATAAATTGAGTGTCATGGATCTCACCCAACGCGGCAAAAAATAAAAAGATTAGAGAAATTAAACCTTGGAGCAGTAACACTGTAATAAACCTTGGTGCAGGAGGATGAGATGCCGGATTTGGCCTTTGTTGCTTTCAAAAATTATTTATAACTCTGTAAGGGGAAGAAAAAATAAAACAGTTTTTCTCTCGATTTCATTTGAGTTCTGGCTCAGTTTATCAATGCAAGGGTTCCTTGGGGTTTCAGTATTTCAGAGAGTTGCCCATTTCCAGATGAGGTTGTAGGTGATTTCAAGGCATTTTCAGATTTAGTTTTACAAATGAAGCCTCTGCCAAGGAACGAGTTTCAAAGATAGCCATGGGAGATCTAGTGCCTGCAGGAACAACAGCGACTTGTGATGATGTATAGATTGATAGGAATTCAGAAAAAGTAGTGGCCTCCGCCACCTTGCGTTCACATTTGTTCATTCCAAATCAATGCAGCCTGAAACAGAGTGAACTGACACCATGGCGATATGAATTAAGAGGGCGCTTTTCATAAAACCTGTCACATTCAGTCAGACAGAAGAATTAATTGATCTGGGAATCAATGTAAAAAAGTAGACAGTGACATATGATATTCCTAGTGTCCTGGAGAGCATAGCCATTGACAAGGGAGCAAACTGGCTTTGACCTTGTTTCCCCCTTTTTTATGGTTTTATCCACATAGATTGTGACACCTTTACCTAAGCTAATAATCCTGTCCACAACTGTGTTAGTATCTCCCAACACTCGGTCTAAAGCAAGAACACATCTTTAGCATGCATGGTAACAGGTTTGGAAGTCAATTATTCAGAAAGAATGTTTCTTTTTGGTGGGATTGCTTGACAATGAATGCTCATACCATGTGTTCCCAGCTTTTTGCTACAGGATAGGGCACCTCAGCAGGAGGGTACATATCCCAGGCAAATCATTGCTCTTTGCCTTTCTTGTTATTTCTAACATGTCCTTTCGAGCAAGACAGACCTAAAGTTCAGTGGTGCATTCTTCAAAAGGCTATTATTGCTTCTGTATGGTTTTATGTCGTGCAGGGAGCAGGAGCTCCTTCTTTTGAAGGAAATGTTGAGAGAGTCAGCAAGAGAGAGAGGAAGGGACCGTGACCAGTGCTAAGAAATTGACAGCAGGGCTCCATTAGAAGTTTGCACTCCCCCACAAGACAACACAAGCATCACCCAAACAGGCACACAAGGGCTTTTGAAGGCCTTGCTGCTCATGACACTGTTATGTTTCTCAAAAGTAACTCAGCTTTTATTCTTTAAGTTGACAGCACTCTGCCGTTTGTTTTGAAAATTGCCCAACCATAGTTCTACAGCTGTCAGATATGGCTGATGTGCCATGATCATATGACATTTTGATATTATACATTGGGGTGGGTTAGATGCGTTGGATCCACAGCATTTTATTATTTGTAAAAACTTTTTAAAAAGCTGATGCTGACAGAGTAAATTATTCTGTGAGCAAAGCGGTTCTCTTCACAAGTGAGCTTTTTAGCAGTATAACAACATGAGACAAGAAATAATAGGAGGTGATTTCTCGCCCATTGGTTAGTTAGTAGTTAACTACTAAGAGGATCTCATCCATCCATTCCTTGAAAGAAGCCTTTCAACAACATGGATGGATTGTTCCATACTCCCATAACCCTAAATTTAAATTACACTTCTTCATTTGGCAGTTCTTTTTAAAACGTAACTTTGAAGTTAGTGAGGAACTCCAAGAGTGAAAGGCTGTAGTGATGATTTCTGGTAATAACCAGTCTGATTTTTTCTAACACTTTGTTGGATTGCAACACACAAAGACTTTCAGGTGAACTACACATCAAACATTTGCTGCCACATAGTCACGTAGAATAGACCCTCAGTTTTAATTAATCTTTGAAGAATGGAGACGTATATCTTGAAAGTAAACTTTCTATGTAAAACCCATCTCTTAAACCAGTTGCCTACTTCTAAAAAGCCCTGTACCTTAACCCAGGTGTCTTCAACATTGGCCATGAAAAGCCATAGTAGTAGTAGAGTAGAGAACTGAAAATAAAGTAGAAACTGCATTCACTGTAGGTGCATTTATTTTCGTTTCACAGATTTGGAATATTATTTGATAACACTCTGTTTAAAGATCATGCCTTAAGTAGGACACATTTTTATTTTATTAACATAGAAGAGGAAAACATGACATAGGTACGACAACCACTTAAGATAGATCTTCAGGGTCCAGTGGTATTCTTTCAGTGCTCCTTAAGGAAAAAAGATTATTCACAGGCCATTAACAAAAAGCAGTAGTCTCAAGACAGAGATAATATCCATTGATTGGAAAATTGCTAATGTAGCCCCTACCAATAAAAAAGAGAGACTGCAAATTCTCAAATTGCAAATGGTAGTCATTCAAAGAAAAACATGTAGGTACTGTAGATTAAAAATAGGTTAATGAAAAGGAAAAGAGAGGATACAGATAAGGGCTGAATGCTTGTATTAGGGAAATGTACAGTAGTTAGTGGGGTACCACAGAGATCTGCAGGACCAATGCCCTTTCTGATTTTTATAAATGGTCTGGAAATGACTTGAAGAAGTTACTTATGATGTGTAGTCGATTCGTTTTCATCTTCCACGTGCTTTGAGGAAGCACTAAAAAAGAAAACAGAAGGTGTGTATAGTTAAAGCACATTATTTAAATATGGAATACTGCAGTGTTATAATTAGAGAATGCAATAGTAAGCCCTCATTATAAAAATAAATCTTTCTAGATATGGATGGTGAATATATAAGAGAACTTGACTGTTGTATTCAGTATTCAAGGGCATTGGCAATGTCAAACCAATAGACTTCTTTAAAATCAACTCTGAAATATATTTCAAGAAACAGCGGGATGGGAATGAGCTACATCAGCTGAATAGGCCCCTCTCTTTTGTAAAAAGTTCCTCAGATCTTTGCTAAAGAACATGACTAGTTTGGTATCCTAAAACCACTATGCACTAGCAAGGCCGGAAATATCTTTACAGACAAACTTATTCCCATAACTTATCAAGTCTCCAGATCGGTATTTTGTCATGGGATACCCCATCATGAGGTTACTTGGAAATCCCGTAGAATACAAGAAAAAGAACAATATCCCTGAAGAATTACAGCAGGACCTTAGCTCTAGTTATTATTTGTTCATCTGATACCCTTGATGCCTAATGCCATATCCAAAGCAATACCAAAGGGCCATGTCAATATAAAGCAAAGCTGTTCAACCAAGACTTTTACTTTAGAGTATCCTTTAGAAAACCTTGAGCCCCCACTCCCTTACTTCACTGTTAGTTCCACTGCATGTGACCTCCATTGTCATTTTTTTGTACTTCAGAACAGAAATCTCTCAGATTCCCAGAGAACAGACACAAGAGCCTTGATTGCAGCAAATCAATCTGTAATCACAGAACTCAGTACTTCTATCTCGTAGCCTTCATTGCAGCTTAAAAGCCTAGGTCATATTTATGTACTGTACTTTTTTTTCACAAAGTGATTCGAATATGAGTGGAACAACATGCCATCCTTGACTTTTCTCATAGAATGTTTTTCATTCTCATTTTGAATTCCTTGTTTCAAGTGTCTCTCCTCTTCATCAGCAGAACCAGAAATATCCAGGTGGGGGGTGTTATTCAGCAGGAGCTTCTTATCCCATCACATTTGACACCTGTACTGGGTCATGTGATCATGCTGTTGTCACACGTCATCCCTCCTCCTAAGGGCGCTCCGACCCTTCCGTGTTTTAGTTTATTACGTGCACCTGCCCCCTGTTTTGCCTGTCAATTTCAAATATCCCAATCTTCCTGGCTCAGCATTGGAAGATGGATGCCACAAGGCTTGTCTATTCCCGCAGGTAACCTGAGGGCTGGTCTTATTCCCTGGAGTCCTGACCGTCGGAGTCCGGGGCTCTTAGCACCTGGCCTCGTTATCCTGTTTTTAACTCACTGTTCCTGATCCCATTCCGGATTTAAACCTTTTCTGTCTTGGATGGTTCTCCCAGCACCTGGACCCTGGACTGCGCCCCGGTATTTCCTTTTTTGGACTGTTTGGACTTGTTTGCCTGGGGCACGCCCCCCCGTGAGCACCAGATCACCGTCATCACGCCCCCCTGTCTGTCATCCCGTCCTGATCCTCATTGTGTTTTCCCAGTTGCCCTTTTCCAGTTACTTCCGGATTATACCGTCTGCCTAGGGTCCTACACTACTCACTTGACCTTGAACTTTTGATTTCAGAAACTCCTAACTTTAACCTTGTTTTCCCCAAAAATATAAAAAAGTTGAATTTTTCCTCACCATCACAATTGACAGGTGTCCAATAATCAGTTATTTAGAGCTTACTGACGAATACTACAGGCAGTACAGCGGTGTGGAAGTAAGTGGAGATGCCTCCCACTTCTAGGGTCCTATATCCAATTGCAGTGTGTCTGTGTGCCTGCATGAAGTGTACAGTTCTCTCTGTGCTGTGATTGACAAGTGTCCCATCCTGTAACAGAGTAGTCATGTTCTGTCAGTCCCGCCCTGCATCAGACTCTTCCTTCATAGGATGAACGTGCCTCGAACTTCACCGGTATAGGGGGCTTTCTGATAATGGATAGATGGTTGAAGAGTGCAACATTGCAGCATTGAGTTACCTTTGTTCTGATAAGATTATAGCAATTTAATGACAAATCAAGTGGCAGCATACAAGGTTTATTTTCTGACATGAGGAAACTGCATTATTTCCCTGGTTTCATGAACATTTTTAGAGAGTATGTTTCCAAGAAAGTGTTAAGTTTTTTTTTTTTCAGTCAATCCACCCTCCTTATGGTAGCTACTAAATTGAGGAGGAAATAAATGTACAAAAAAGTAACTTTGTTTTGTTTCTAATTATACTGCAACTCAACTTCCATGCTTGTAATGTTCATCTTTGTCTGTTTTATCAATAACTGATCTGGCGCAATAAATACTACCCCACGGAATGGGTAAACTTATTGTCACTTCTTCTCGTTAATGTAATTTATTATCTTGTGGTTGACGCTGACCTTCGATGAATGAAGCCTGCATTTTTCCACAGAACCGATACAGTCCATGTATTCTGAAAGCAGTCACATGTGGAAAACAGGATCACATTAGTCTAATTTATTGACTATGTAGTCTGTAATTGCTATTTTCCAGAGCAGTTTTAGATAATTTTTTGTGTACCACCTCGTACCTGAGGCGAGAAAATTTTATGACAATGGACTTTTGACAGGCTGGCCTTGCATCAGAGGGCTTCATTGAGGGCATTAAAGTGTTTTTGTTTGCCTGCCATAAAAAGGACAGAGGATGTTTTTATGATTGTGCAGAGGCCACAGCGTTTGCATTCTAGTGCTCTCTGGAAAGTGATGAGCAGCATAAATCTGGTCACTATTAGTTGCTTAGGGTTTCAATAGTTCTATTTTCTTTGTAGCCCATACCAGAGAGCCCTCACACCCAGCTAAACACACAAAGTAAAGCTCTATTGCTTTCAATCTATCTCTGTCCTTGACGGGAAGGGAAGGGGGGGTTTCTTACATATTGTGGACTGAACAAAAGTCTGCATCTTATTCGAGGCGCTGTTTAAATTTAATGCAAGTGACAATTTACAGCTAGTGCACGTTCGAAGATGACGCGCGAGCAGGGAAGCGTGTCACGCTCTCGCTCTGGCAAAATGAAGCTAATTTATTACAACATAAAAGCACACGCGCTTAAAACAAAAGGACTTTTGCGAGGGCTAGGTGGCGCAGTGGGTTAATGAAGTCTTTCAGAGCTCTGCAGCGGGTATCAGATTAGGCTGAGAGCAAAAACTGTCTTTTCACTCCTGTGTATTCCGGGCTCCCATGACAGAAGACACGGTGCCTGACAGGAGACTTAGTCCTGCAGAATAGACAGAAGTCTCACTTCCCCGTTAATCTCATAATTTATTGAAAAGATGGAAATAATGTGTTCAGCAAGCAGCTGTATTATTTATTTTGTTTCATGCTCGGTTTATCAGAGCCTCGAAATTAATGAGTTGGAAGAATCAGAACCTATTTAGTAGACAATGCAATGTTTAGCAAACATAGCAGTGTTTGCTTAATAATGTGGTTTGCTTGTCGTTCCAGGTTTAGCCCTAGCAGTTTTTAGCATTTATTCCGTTAATTGTAATTTCTGTTGCAGTGTTCCTTTGGTTTTCCTATTCTTTTGTTTTATTTAAAGCTGGGAGGGGGTGCAGTAGTGGAGGGTAGTTTTGCAAGATTTATATATCCTGTACTTTACAATTAACAACTCAATCAAGATCTACAAGAGCAGATGACTAGTTGTCTTATCCAAACAGCTAATGCACAATGTGAAGAAACGTAATTAAGAGGATCTTTTTGTCCTCAAGGACTAGAACTGCCACCCCTGTTTTAAAGTATTAGTATTATCTTGATAGTAAAAAAAGCAAAAATGTAATGTAATGCTTTCTGAACCTGAGAATGCTTACAGACTAAATAAGAGACTAAATCTCAGATACAACAAACAGAATCCATTGGAAGCCAGAAAGAGTGTTTTTTTAAATGAAAAAAACAATAACATTCAAAAGAGACATTGCAGATGAACATGAGGATGTAAGTGGAAACCATGGGAGACAGCATTTGAAACTGAGAACAGGAAAACTGAGAACAGAGGAACAATCTCCTCAGCCATGTTCTTGAAGTTGATACCATGGCCTTTTTTCAAGAAGTGACTGAAGGAGGTCCTTGGATCCATTAGCTGGTAGCAGCCACACGGGCTGGAAAATCCAAATGGTCTCTCATTTCTAATTTTTCTTACAGTGTGTTCTTATGTAATTCTTCATTTCCAGGCACTGTATCTTGATTTATTAATTTAGTTTTTTCCATCCAACCTTTTTGTAAACTGCTTTATCCAGTATAGGGTTGGCAAGCATTGGGCACAAGGCTAGGTATAACCTGGTTGGGTCAGCAGTCCTTCACACAGCACATACAGACATAGACATGCACACACTCAGACCAGGACCAATTTTACAAAAGTCAGTTAACCTTCCAGTATGTCTTTGGGCTATATGAGGAAAGTGGAGCACCTGGTGAAAACCCAAACAAACTTGGGGAGAACATACTGTACAAACACTGTACAGACAGCACTCCTGAAATTGAACCCAGGGCCCCAGTATCGTGAGGCACCAATGCTGTCCACTGTCCCCCTAGGTTTGTTTTTTTTTTCCTTAATGCACATTGACGTGTGTAATCAACCTAATGTTAACTAGTTCTTTGTGTGTACTAAGAAAAACTGAAACCTGTTAGACAACTGTGAATTGTTTTACTTAAGACTGGAAAGAAGATTGGATGATGTGTCCAGCTCCAAATAGCAGAGTGAAAAACAAACTACAAGCAACATTTAATTCAGAATCTTATACTTTTTAAAGACTTGTTTTAGTTATCTTCCTTTGATAAGCAGACAAGGTTAAATGCAGGTTTGCTCGATGTATTTTAAAAAAAGATGCTGTTTCTGCAGAAAAGTGTGTCCTGTGCACATCAGGGCTATCAAACAGTGACTTTAGCTAATTGTGTTATGTCAGGAATCTTTTCATGTCTTATCATGTTGAATTAAAAGTGGTGAGAGGTCTGGAGAGAGAGAAAAAAGGCTGAACTACACAATCTGAGTAACCTTCAAATTCCATTACATTTAGGTTGTTTGCCAAAGCCACTTTTCCTCTTTGAACCAATTTACATATTTATCAGGCCTGATCAGAATGTGACATTCTTTAATTTTTTATTTCCTTTTCGGCTCTAAGCATTAACGTGGCAAATGTGACTTTCTCAGGTGAAAAATATGCTGAGAAAGCTCTCTAATCCACAAAGGGTGTGGACACAAATTACTCTCTCTCTCTCTCTCTCTCTCTCTCTCTCTCTCTCATTTGCTTTTTTCACTTTTGTAAGTAATTCTACTCCCTTTTTGAGCTCATGTCATTCAGCTATTGTACAAAACTTGCTTATTTGGCTAGTATGGGTGTATGAGCCCTGGAGGGATTCTGCAGGACACAGCTCATCATCTTCTGTAACGAAGGCGTTCTTTCCGGACCCTATGCAGATGACACAATCCGAGGTAGAGTGTGAAAAACACGGGGAAAAAAGCATGCAGGAGTCGGGAATGAAAACAGAGGGCGTGTCCACAGTGTGCAGGTGTTTAGGGGGGTGAGTCCGGGGCAACCAATCCAAAACAGAGTAGTCCAAAGGGAAATCCAAGACGAGGCAAAAGTCCAAAGCCGGGCACTCCATCCAAGACGAAGACAAACAGGATTTCACGAGGAATGACAGCAGCCGAAAGCTTGGGAGAAATTAGAATTGTTTATTGTGATGTGGAGATTTGGCGTAACCCGCTTGGCTGAGGGCCAACCTCCCGGCCGTTGGACGGGGAGGATAGGACCCCCATGTGACCAATTGGGTAGCTGCAAAGGTGGAGAGGGGGTGGAGGAGGGATGCAGAAAACGAACGAGGAAGAGGAGAGGGTGACGTTTGATATTTATGGAGACCGGTTGCTTACGGCAGGATTAGTGAGAATTGCAGCAGCTGTGTCGAATGAGCGCGGCTGCCTTAATTCCTCCCGAACTTTCATTAAAAACTCCATTAAAAACCAGAGCGGGATCCGGTGGAGAGTCGGGGGGAACAAGGGGGGAACAGGACCAGACACTACCGGTCCAGGACTCGTCTGGTAAGGGAATCCTTGCATAGCCCGGAACAGAGTGAGGGTCTGGCTCTTATAGGGAGGCAGGAACCGGGAGCAAGTGCACAAATTCAACTCAAAAGTGAAAGTGCCGGAGCGCCCTTAAGGGTTAAGGACTACAGTACAATCGTGAAAATCTTCCATTTCTTATTTACATAACACCATAGGTGAGAGGTTTTACTGTACAACTATAGGCAAAAGCTCTACCATTATCCACGGTGCTAACATATTGGAAAACTGTTGTTTGTTGGCATTTGTTATCACAAACTCATACAGAATAAGTGTATGCATGTTTTGGAAAAACAGCACTTAAAAACTAATGTTATTTTTGTCAAAATACTCTACAAGTACAGTATGTATAGCAACATAACAGTTCTTAGCTACATCATGTATCAGGGCCTAGAAAAGAAAAAATGAGTATATACAAAATATAATTCCATAGCCTCTGGCGCCCCTTTAATATACATATACAGTACATACCAGATAGCTGAATATGGAGAAACGTTCAATTTTAATGTAAAGTTTTGAAATTATGTTTATGTCATAATTCTCAAATAATCTAGTTTGTATCTGCTTGTTGTTTTCTAGAAAGGCCTTAGACAATTACCATTCAAAACCAGGTTTTCAGACCAGTTTTGATTAATCTAAAGCATGTTGTACTGTTTTTTTTTCAGTAAATCCTGAATAAGGTGCAGGCGATCTTCAGCAGGGCTTCTTCAGGATAGGAAAAAGTCCATTTTTGATAAGGGCTAGGTGGAAGTGACTAAATCCCTCACTTTTTTGTGTACATGATATAATTCTTAAACACTTTTTGTCATGCCAATCCTCATGGGAGCACTGCAGAATAAGCTAGCTCTACCCCAGCAGCCGGCCACGCCTCTTCCACCTGTCAGTCAGGCCGGTTGCTGCGGAAACGCAATCAGACAGGAAACTTCACCTGTAGACAATCACCTTCTCCCCCATCTACCAGTGAAGCAAGTTCCTCAAGGCTTGCCAGAACAGTGCTTGTGTCACGGATGTCGAAAAGGACGAACCGTAGAATGTCAGGAGAGCAAATAAACCCTATGCGTAGCAGCGAGAAGGGGGTTAGCCCGGGCTCAGCTGTTCAGGAAATGCCGTATAGAAACCTATGCCCTCAGGTAGCGGAAGTGGGGCGACCTGGTGCTAAGCGGGTCTCAGGACATCCGAACGTCAATGCTGAGCGAAGGCAGACTGAAAGACCCGGAAATATATAGCCCCAGAGAGAGAGGAACACCGGAAGGACAGCAAATAACTGGAAATGAGAGACAGGACAGAGAAGGAGCGCCCTCTGGCTGCAGAGGGCGTGACAGCTCAGTGGTTTGTTATGAAGTTACTGTAATTTCCGAGACTCTCTCGAGTTCCCTGTCCTGTACCCAGGTTGAATTTTTGACCATGCTGTTTTTCTACCTTGTCTCTCAGATTTTCCTTTGGTGCTATGAACTGTGAATTACCTGAGCTACCAACCTTCTTCTTCATCCCAACCTCAGCTTGTCCATTTCCCTTTTGCACCTTTGCTTCCTGTCACCCGGCTTTGTACACTGCATGTGACCACGATTCTTTGTTTTTGCACGTTTGTTACTACAGTTCCACCTAAGGAGGCAAGCATATCATGGAGGGCACTATGAAACCTTGTACAGGCACATGCAACACCTCATTGTTGAGAAAGAACTTTGAGCAGTTCAGCGCTGTACTACGGATGTAGCTGAGATTATCATTGAACAGTGTATACCTCTTGAAGTAAGGGGTCCTAATGTCATTCAGGATATCAGCTTGAGTTCATTGGAGTGAGTATGAGGAAGAAGCAGGGACTAATCACTGGTTTGGCAGGCTTAAAGGATTTATTTGAAATCTTGAGGTCCTTGCACATTCATGTGTAGGGTGGAAATACTTCCTTCTTTCTTTTCTACACCCATCCTTGTGGATCCTTTCCAGATGAAGCAAGTCAGAATGACAAATGCTCATCCATGCTAAAATCACAAAGAGAACTGTTAAGATAAAGGAAATTAGTGAGAAATCACAAATCAAACCTACTCCAGCAGTCTTTCTTATTCTCTTTCAAAAGCCTGTATCCCATGTACCAAAATATTGTAAAAGGGCATGTGCATTTATATGCATATATTCAAATAAATTACCTGTCTCTTCTTTTGGATCATGTATACACTTAATTACATTAAGTCGCGGTGCTTTTTTTTTTCCTTTTCCCCCTTCTGTTTATGCTTGGTGATCACTTATCTCTAGCTCCTTTCTTCATATCAATGTTATTTTTCATATTGGGCTATTCATGGAGGAATTTCAGCTCAAAAAACGATTAGCGTTTGTTGTTTTAATTAAATTGAGGGCATGATTTCTATCTGCCCCAAATGAAGAAGAGTTAAAAGCCAAGAAAGTAAACCTTGATGCAGTATCTTCATATTCCAAATGGCTTGTGTAGGAGAATTAATCACTCATCTCATCTTTTAAATATTGTCTGTTATAGAAAAGTCTGTCTGTTTTAATAATAGTGTGTTTTATTGTCTGAATGTCGGCCTGAGTGCTGATCATAATGAATGGGAGAGGACAGCACACATACACAATAGATCAGGTTGTCTTTCAGATTCCAAACCAAAACCATCACTGACACAGCAATCTCCAAAGCCCATTAGTCTTTCTTTAAAAAGGCCCTCTTCTTTTTTATTACTTAAGCAGGTTACTTGTTGCACCCCTTTGATCTAAAGCATCACCTTCCGACAAAGATGTACCATTGCAAGACGTTGTTCATGCCATGAGGAAGGCTTCAGGGAGACTAGAAAAGTGGACAAGGCATTTGGACAATCTGTGATTCCTTGTATAGGAGCAGGTGGACTGGTGAAAAAGGGGATTATTTTGTGAAACATGTTTTTGTTGATGCAACAAAAAACTGCTTTGTATTCCTCTGACTGAATGAAGCAAGATGGACAACAAATAAACTGTGTTTCTTAGCTGTCCCTTTTGAAAAGTGTGAAGCAGGTGAGTGATAGAGACGTTACAAATCTGAATATCTTATCAATGTATTGATTTTTGTCAGTTGGCTGCCTTTTCTCATCTTTTAGTTGGTATGTGCTCATACCACATACCATAGGGGTCTTAGAATTCGTCATTTCTCACAAAACCCACAGAAAAGCCTGCCATTATATCTATCAGTCTCCTTCTTTTTCTCCCATTGATTGTGCCATGTTTATACCATGTTGTAGTTTACCTAGAATGGTGGTGGTCCTGTTTTTAATGACTCTGATCAACGTGAATTAAAGATTGCTTCATGACTGGCTTGGCTTCTTCTCACCCAAGCTAAATGGTTCAAAGAACTGTCAAAATTCCTATACCAGTAGAAGACACTGTTGAAGGCTTTGAGTTAATTGCGAATGCTCATAATACATGTCTCTAAATTTCTTAAACCTTTCGTACAACAGTATATCTGCTCTGGTATGTCCACCTCTGTTACTGCTGTAGAAAGTGCAGTGTTTCTGGCTGCTGTGTGTCAAGATTGCTCAGACGTTTAGTGAGTTGTGGAGTCTGCAAGGTTCATAATTGTGTTTCTTGCTGAATCTCTTCTTGCCACTTAGCAGTGTTTTCCACTCAGCGCACAGTGTACTGTATGTGAAACCCCATCCCATCAGGTCAAGGCTGAAGCAAAATTTATGGCTAATGGAATTTCACACACGGCAAAGACAAGGCCCTGCAAAACACAAACGCTAACATTTAGAACAAATGCCCTCCCTTCTCTGTAGAAAGCCATGCACAGCAAAGCCATCAGTCTCTGTAAAAGAGAGGAAAAAGCATTTTTTCTTTCAATTTGAAATGGGAGCATAGTTTATGTGCACACAACCCCTCTACCCCTCCTTCCCCCAAACCAATGTTTTTACGAGGCTTGAGAAAATTAGCATTAAGGTAAAAAAAGGTGCCTCTTGCCAATTAGCATTTTCTGTGCTCAGCACAACACCAGCCGAGATCAATAGGATATTAAGCTTGTGTACATAACAATGAAGTATGCAATCACTTTGAGTCATTTAGTACAACGTCTGTGCAGGGAAACAGCACTGAGAACATGAAATATTATTAACCTCCCATCGCTGCATGACCCGTCTCCAGAGACACGGAGCTGGTGAGAGCTCCATTTTGTTTCGCTAAATACTTGTGTGTTTCAGCTGTTTGACTTTGAGAAAGCTGCTCAGGAAGAACATGAGGGAGGAATAAGCCCAGAGAAAAAAAGGCTTCTGGCCCAGGACATAGTCAAGTTGTATACTCCCTTGGTAATTTCTAGCATTTTAACCTTTAGTAATATTAGATTTAGATATATCAACTCTTCCATATACCGTCAAGGGGGTGCAGCAGGTGAGATTAGAAAGCCCTGCCACACCAAACGTCCTAATTCAACATTAGCACAACATGGAGAAGACAAGAATATCAGTATCTAGTACTGGCAATGTGTACTGTATCTTGAGGAGCCTGATATGGTTGTAAATTCAGATTGTCGATATATATAACCACTTCTGTGGAAGGTGTGAGGAAATATTGAACAATTTCATTGTCTTTGGGAATACTATTTTTAAATGTGTCAGGGGTCTGGCAATAACCTTGGAAACTTTCTATTTTCCTTTGGTAGGTTTTGCCCACAACTACAATACACATGTTGAGACTCATGCTTTTGCTTTTTTTTTACAAATGTATGTCATGGTTTAAATGGTGAACCTGTCTGCACATAATGTTAAATCATTTTATTACCTGCTCATTTCAGAAGATGTGTGTTGGTTTTTGGCAGGTTGCAATCGCGATTGTTAATGTCAGTTCCTTTACTCTGACAGAGTGCTGAAAAGTGCTCAGCAGTTGTTGTCAAGCAGTCTCCTTGAACTGTGGCTGAGAGCTGCCCACAGAAATGTGAGGCCCAGTAGCAGTGATGCAGGATGTAACACTGCAGATCACCATTAGAGATATGGGGTACAAAGGAGAAATAGAAAATAAGTGAGTGGAAACAGGTTAAAAAACACATTTTTTATAGTTGTTTATTCATTCATATTGTTGATGGGAATGAATGACATCTTCCCTTTGTCAAACCTACTAAAGACTTTACAAGCAGAGTGCCTCCCCTTTTTTTAAATTATGGTCAATTGTCTCCATTATTTCAGATAAGCTTCACATTTCCATCAGAAACTGTTAACCTTTTTCATATACAAAAGTACACAGAAGAGTTGAACAAAATTGCAAGTCTGTTCCTGACACACTAAAAACTCATAAAACATTCTGACCAGTTTGCAAGTTGCTTTTTGGGTACACACTATTTGCTCATCTAAGACGTACCGCAGGATCTTCATCTCTTTGTCAAGCAAACGTGGTGCCGGTTAGTACAATACTACTGTAGGTTTGGTGACCTTGAAGGAAAATTACATTGCTGCTTTTAGCAGAATAGCCTGACCAGTAGGTTGCACTGTTCTGTATGGACCAGAATTTCCAATAAGCCAGTGCCTGAGTATGGTATGCAGATGTTAACCCTACAGTATATACTGTATATGTTCGTATGAACAGATCAGTGTTGACCTGAGTGTCCTGGCTTGGACAATCTGGGATCTCTAAATTCTCCCTTTTAATTCAATCGGTGAAGCAATTGCTCACTCCACTACATATAGTTAGGAGGTTATTATAATATCCATGTCATAACATCATCTTAAATGGTCAGATATAATTTACATTTGTGCCCAGTCTGATGTTCTGCTGCAAAGAAAGGACATTTATTCCTGAGTCTTTGATGACTGAAATTCTGTGGGCATCGCTGCACAGCACCCATTCATCCATCTGCGACCCCCCACCATTGTACTCATGTGTCAACAGAGCAGCCCAAGAATTATACACACAATGTGTTAGAACTTGCTTGTTTTTACAGCCAGCGAAATATATTCTAAAAATGAGGCATTAATAATGCATCACTCTTTGCTGCATTATTTAATGTTTCATTTATAAGGAGGACTTAATTTTAGTATTAAACCTACACAGGACAGCCCTGGCATTAGTGATCATCATCGAGCGAAGGCACCAGGACTCCTGTTCATCTTTTGTGTATGCAGCAGCTAATTATTATTTTTTAACGAGTACAACTCACTTCAGACATGGAACGTTTTTCTTTTGTTATTAGAGATGTAAGATATACCTTACATAATATAAGGTATCAACATAACTGTTCATTATTTTTTCAAGTAAAACAATTTGTCTTTCAAAAAGAATATCAAGAGATTTAATAATAATAGCGACGAACAGCTAGATGCAGTCAATACAAAATATTATTTGTTAAATGTTAAAATCTGAATTTATGTAACTTACAATGGGTATAAAGATTAACAATGGAAGGAGATTCTGTCTGGCAGGTTATAATATCAATTTTTCTGAGCTATATTCATTACTTTTTTGCACTCTGCTTTAGGGTTTGTTTTTTTTCCCCTAAATAATATCCATTTTACTGATGTTGCATTAAATAATATGCTACATGTTATATTAAAAATAGTCTATACTGATCTTCCAGCACATTGCATTGAACATGGAATATTACAGAGTGCATCTTGAGAGCAGTATAACTTCTGTAGTTAAGTCAATATTTAAACAGAAAGGTCTTCAAACATTCTTCAAGATGATTTTCTAGTATTTGATGTCTGAATCTGCCTTTCTTTTGTTAACTTCTCACATATTTTTTAATTCTTTCTTCATATTGACACTAATGTGCTATAATCCTCATTTAAACAATGCTAGCTGTAGCGTATGTGCTACTGCCTGACAAAACATCACTTAACCCAAAGCTTTGTAGTTCTTGCTAGGATTTCAGTTTTCACTTGTATTAATACCAAGATATTGGTTAGTCACAGATTTCTTGATTCTTTCTGGCAACAGAAATAGAAATTGCTTACTGTTAGTACAGGGAGCAATGAAAAACTAATTTTACAATTAGTAAGCTGTCAGTCTTATAAATGAATAATGCATGCTGGCTGCAAGTAGGCAGTTAAGTTTTAAAAGAGTATTGGAAATCAAAACTTTATTGATGCCTTCTTTAAGGAAATGTAGTCCAGACTGTCAGTTTCTCCAGAGCTCTGTGGCCAGCTATCAGGTTTAGCCTGGAAATAGTGCCCCCTACTGGGACAAAGATTGGCGGGTTATCTGAAGGCTCCAGGTATAACCAGCAAACTGAAAAGGTCTCTGTAATATAATTACAGTAGCTTTAGTGTACAATATCTGCTATAATCTCAGCAGTACATTACTGGAAACACCTTCCAGTTCAGTGCATACATACTTGATAATTCAGGACTATCTCTATATCTTTCTGTCTATCTGTTTCTGTGTTGCTCTAGTTCGGGAAGGTATCCTATGTAAAGCTTAAGTCACTTTTGTGATTTTGTTCTGATTAAAATCCTATGCTAAAGACAAGCAGACCATTTACAAATCATTCTTTCAGTGCAGAATGACTAAGCTCATCTACACTTTTTTTTTGTGGTTGTCTAAGCTGCATCCTTTCCAGCAAAGGTTCTCACTGAGTTTAGGTGATCTGTGTCACGACCACCAGGCAGTCAAGACCAAATCGTAAGCGAGCTAATCAGCCCCAGCAGCGGGTGATTATTAACAAACGCCGCCGCACGAGTTAAACCACCTGCGCACACTCACTGTGCGGTGCGCACTGCTATTTATACCCTCTTCACCTGTTTCCCACTGCTCGGTATTGAGTCTACTCCTTGAGAGCTCTACCTGGCGTTTTTCCCCGTACCTCATTTATTCTGGATTTTCGATTCCCCTTCTGCCTTTTCGACTTTGCACCTCGCCTCTCGCCTCGGACTGTCTGCTACCGGAGAACTTCCTGGATTATGACTTGCCTTTCGCCTTTTGACTACGACCTTGCCTCTCGTTTTGATTTGTTCGCCTGCCTCATCTATCACCCGTGCCTGTGTCTGCACAGGATCCGTGTATCTTCCCACCAGGGATTCCTAACAGAATACCGAGCCTAAAGATGGATCCCGCGGACGCACAAGCTTTTTGCTCACTTTTCAATCGCCATTCCCAAGCTCTCACCCAACTTCAATCTTCGCTTCAGATTCTCTCCAATCACGTCGCTAGCCTTCCGCCCTCACCTGTCCCTTCGCCTCCAGCACAGACCACTGCTCCAATCCCTGTAACCCCGCCCACCTCTCCCGTAGCCTCACCGTTTGTTCTCCCGGAAAGATATGACGGCAACACCGCGGGCTGTAGGGGTTTTATTGCGCAATGCTCCTTGACTTTCCAGTTGCATCCTGAGCATTCTCCCCGGGAGCAGATCAGTTTCGCCCTTTCCTTGCTCACTGGCAAGGCTCTGGACTGGGCAGCTGTGTTGCTTGCTAGGGGAGACTTTCAGTTTGCTGATTTCCAGCTTTTTGCTGACCAGCTCCAGGCACGTTTTTCTCCAGTCAACCCGGACCTGACTCATCTCCGGCTCGCCTCGCTTCGTCAGGGTGATGGATCTCTGAATGATTATGTGGCTGACTTCCAAGCCCTCGCCACGGAGTCTGACTGGAACCCTGAAGCCCTGATTTGCCTTTTTTATAAGGGTCTCTCTGAAGATCTAAAGGACCACCTGGTGCTCTCGCCACTTCACAACCGCTCTCTCGAATCAGCAATCGCTCAGGTGGTTGAACTGGACACCCGCATTCGGCTGTGGAGAGTAGAGAGTCATGATGGAAGCAGTCCTGGCCGTCCTGAAGGTACTACCCCCACGGTGCCCACTCGGCATCATGCACCCCTTTCCTCGGAGGAAAAGGAAAGGCGCAGTCGGGAGGGACTGTGTCTCTATTGCTCTGCACCTGATCACCTTCTCTCTGCTTGTCCCTTGAGACCCCCTTATCCCTCTCGAACCCTTCGGCAGCCTACTGTTAGAGTCAGTAGTGCTGTTTTTTCTCAAAACTCGTCAGGCCCTTTATTCTCAGCTGAAATTTCTTGGGCTGACGCACAACTTCCCCTTCTGGTTTTTGTTGACTCAGGGGCAGCGGGGAACTTTATAGACGTCACTTTTGCTAAGAAGTGGGATATTCCCCTGGCTCCGGTCTCACACCCGATCTGTATTCAAGCTATGGATAGATCCCCCATTGCACCTGGACGGATTACATGGCAGACCGTCCCTCTCTCTCTAACAGTTGGTGCTACTCATGTTGAGGAAATTTCACTCCTTCTCCTGGACTCGCCTACCTACCCGGTAATCCTAGGTCTTCCCCGGCTCAAGAAGCACGATCCCCACATCTCCTGGGACAAGAACGAGCTCATTGCCTGGAGCCAATCCTGTCATGTCAACTGTTGTCGTCAGCCGGTTAAGGTTGCTGATGCAGTAACCTCTATGGAGGAGCACTCTACCATCCCGCCCCAATACAGGCACCTGAAACAAGCCTTTGATAAGCGGAAGGCTCTTTCGCTTCCACCTCACCGTACCTGTGACTGTGCTATAGAGTTGCTCCCGGGAACCCTTCCACCCAAAGGACGGATCTACCCTCTCACTCAGGCAGAGAATCAGGCTTTGCAAGACTATATTAAGGAAGCTCTGGAGTCAGGATTCATTCGTCCCTCCTCTTCTCCAGCCTGTGCGGGTTTTTTCTTTATTGGGAAGAAGGACGGCTCCTTGCGGCCGTGTATTGATTACAGAGGACTGAACTCCATTACGGTTAAACATCGTTACCCTCTGCCTTTAATTCCAGCCGCTTTGGAGTCCGTACGGGGAGCCTCCATCTTCTCGAAGTTAGATCTACGGGGGGCTTACAACCTAATCAGGATACGTGAAGGGGATGAGTGGAAGATGGCCTTTATGACCACCCATGGACATTATGAATATCAGGTGATGCCTTTTGGTCTTGTTAATGCCCCGGCTGTCTTCCAGTCATTCATGAATGACATCTTTAGGGACATTATTGGGAATTTTGTTTTGGTTTACCTGGATGATATCCTCATCTTTTCTGCCAACCCTAGGGATCATGTCCACCACGTCCAGGAGGTCCTGACTAGACTCATTAATAACAAACTCTACGCCAAGCTTGAGAAGTGCATTTTCCATGCCTCTAAAATTCACTTTTTGGGTTACATCCTTTCCTCATTTGGTGTAGAGATGGACTCTGCTAAGGTGGCCGCCATCAATGACTGTTATCCAGCCCCTCGTAACTTAAAGCAAATTCAACGTTTTCTAGGTTTTGCCAACTTTTATAGACGTTTCATCCAGAACTTTAGCTCCGTCGTGGCGCCTATCATCGCACTAACCCGCAATCGACCAGGCTTGGGTAAATGGAACCCGGAGGCTAACCAGGCGTTTTTACGCTTAAAACAACTCTTCAGTTCGGCACCACTTCTACGACACCCGGATCCCTCTCAGCCATTCATTGTGGAGGTTGACGCCTCAGCCTATGGGGTTGGGGCAGTCCTCTCCCAGTGCCACGGGGATAAGCACATTCCACATCCCTGTGCCTTCTTTTCAAGGAAACTCTCCCCGGCCGAGGTTAATTATGATGTCGGTAATCGTGAACTCTTGGCTATCAAGCTGGCCCTGGAGGAATGGAGACACTGGTTGGAGGGGGCTAATCACCCCTTTGTCATTATCACGGACCATAAGAACCTGGCCTACATTCAGTCGGCCAAACGCCTCAATTCCCGTCAGGCCCGTTGGTCTCTTTTCTTTTCTCGATTTAATTTTGTGATCACCTATACGCCTGGCTCGAAGAATGGGAGGGCTGATGCTCTCTCTCGGCTCCATGATCCCCCTGATCTGGATTACACACCGGAACCAATCATTTTATCTAACAGAATCCTCGGGGCGATCCACTGCTCTATTGAAGATCAGATCAGACGTGCCCTCAAAGGAGCTATAGTTCCCTTGTGCTGCCCCCCGGATAAGCTTTTTGTACCGGACAACTTGCGTTCTGCTGTCCTGCAATGGGGGCATGACTCTCGGTTTGCAGGCCATCCCGGGTACAGACGCACTCTGGACCTACTCACCAGAGATTTCTGGTGGCCTTCCATGCGATCAGATGCTGCAGAGTACGTCCGAGCTTGCCCGGTCTGTGCCAGGATCAAGACTCCGCGTGCCAAGAAGACCGGTCTCCTTCACCCTCTTCCGATCCCATACCGCCCTTGGTCCCACATAGCCGTGGACTTCATTACGGACCTTCCTAGCAGTCAAGGTCATACGGTAATCTTGGTGATATCTGATCATTTTTCCAAGGCAGCCCTGACTGGGAGGGTTATGGCCCTGAAGAAAGATCGTGGGTTCCGGAGAGGGATATTTTGGACCCTACGCTAATCGGAGACCGCCCGTGAAGGGGGGGGTACTGTCACGACCACCAGGCAGTCAAGACCAAATCGTAAGCGAGCTAATCAGCCCCAGCAGCGGGTGATTATTAACAAACGCCGCCGCACGAGTTAAACCACCTGCACACACTCACTGTGCGGTGCGCACTGCTATTTATACCCTCTTCACCTGTTTCCCACTGCTCGGTATTGAGTCTACTCCTTGAGAGCTCTACCTGGCGTTTTTCCCCGTACCTCATTTATTCTGGATTTTCGATTCCCCTTCTGCCTTTTCGACTTTGCACCTCGCCTCTCGCCTCGGACTGTCTGCTACCGGAGAACTTCCTGGATTACGACTTGCCTTTCGCCTTTTGACTACGACCTTGCCTCTCGTTTTGATTTGTTCGCCTGCCTCATCTATCACCCGTGCCTGCGTCTGCACAGGATCCGCGTATCTTCCCACCAGGGATTCCTAACAATCTGAAGTTCATTTTGTCTTGGCTGTTTTTATTTTTTTGGCAGCAGTGGAGTACTGTAATACAACTGACAAGTATCTGACTGTCACGGGCTTTAAAATTATATGAGGAAAAGGAAATTCGTGATGGGCTGCTGAGAAGTTCATCAAGAATCTTTAAATATTTACTCTAACCACTACATTTCCTTCTTTGAATTGTTGTCCTTTTATGTTTTGCTGTATTCTGGGGGCGAACGTTTCAATAATTGAAATGAAGAATATCACAAGTCAAAGAGTTTCCCACGGCAAAGAGTATACGTGACATCACTCCCAGGCCCCTGTGTTCTATGACACAGTGTTACGTGACTCTATGTAGATAATGTGGCTTTGAGCATATTCTGAGGTTAGAAACTCTTGAAGATCAATAAAGAGACAGTTGTACTGTACAATAAACATTTTGTTTTATTTGGTGAAAAGAAGCTGTGTGAAAATATAGTATTTGGGTTCTATAAGTATTTATATTTAACTAACAGAATATTTTTATATTGTTTTTTTTTTTTTCCCCATAATTAAAAACATAAAAAAGGTTACAAATGAGAAGAGGTGTTTGGCACATCTACAGGAGCTCATCTGATCTCTGGCAGTTACTTGATCAAGGAACCACATCCATTTGTTTCTTGAAGGAAATCAGAAATTAATACATTTTTTTACATTGGTTGTTTTCAGTAATCTTTGAGGTTTAAGCCACTAGGATAAAAAAATGTAAAGCCTCCGATACTACTGTTAGATACTACAGTCTGTTTTCTTGATAATTGCTCTTAATGGCTTGGATTGGCTGAACTGACAAAAAGAAAGGCGTCCATATCACCTCCATAGTCCAAGGAGACAACAGCTCCTGAAATGAGGTGTCATAGATAAAGTAACAAGTAATAGGTTTATTCTATGCTGAAAAGTGAAGAAAGAAAACACAACGTTTCGGCTGTGGTGCCTTCTTCAGGTGTCAAGGCTCCACGGCCGAAACGTTGTTTTCTTTCTACTCTTTTCAGTATAGAATAAACCTATTACTTTTTCCTTTGCAGCCTACGCATGTTGCCTCAGCTACCCACCTGCACTACTATAGATAAAGTAATTCTTCTTTCGAGACTGGTTTTACTTGTGTGTTGAAAAAACCCTTCTAAACCCAAGTATTCAGAAGTATAGCTGAGATCCTCTAGTTACTGTGTATGGTGAGTGCAGGCACCAGCTGATTAACATGTACTGGCCTCCTTCTCAAGACATGCAAAGCTACAAGTGTTAATTAGTGACCCTAATTATTGATAGCCAAAAAATTGCCAGCCAATCTAACAATGTGGCTGACCTGCTTTTGTCTCTCCTCTTCCACAGCCAACCTAAAGGCAGAGACAGATAAGAAGGTGGTGTTTCTTACTGCTCGAGTGCACCCTGGTGAGTCCCCAGCTTCCTTTGTCTGCCAAGGTAAGAACCCCCGATGCTACTGACACATACTCCTCTTCCCTGGCTGGGCTGCGCTGAAATCTTCACTGCACTGTGCTCAAAATATCTGCACATGGGAGATACAAGCTTTTAAGTTTAGACATCACAAATTCAATTTCCTTTCTTTTAAAAGCATGCATCCGTGTCTCTGCAACATAATTTTTATCTTCTTTCTACATTCTGCACCGTGCTGCTTATAAGATAATGCAAGGTCTAGCTTCAAATAACAAATATACTTTCAAAATGGTGTTCAATTTTAAGTTTTAAAACATGTACTCCCATTCCCAGTTCTTCCTTTTTGTAATGTCATTTTTTATCTTCTTTTTAGATTAGCTGATCCACTGTCTGTCTTTGCAATATTCGAAATGAATGGAAGTCTTCACTCCAGCTCTACAGTATACCCATTTTCACTGTGTCTCCCTGCCGTGATTGTCATTTTTGTGGTCAAAGTGACCTCTAACTCTGCCAGGGAAAAGCAGAAGCAAAAATTTACCCTCATATCTGGTACTTGCTGTCTCCCCATGGTAACCTCAGAATGTTTTGACAGTAATCAAACTGCAGCGATTCGTGAGATACTTGAACACCTAGTCATTTTATTATAAAAAGGAATTTTGCTCATTTGAAGTAACAGGAGTCAGAACAGAATGTTCTCCTCTGTGTTACTGTGATAAAACGGCTGTAATAGTGAAAGCCCTTTTACTCCACATGGTGCTGAAACCAAGGCAATGTGAGTATATGTCTGGCCTGATGTGTTTATTGAATAACACTAAAATTGCTCAGGCAACTAAATGCCTGTTCAATCATTTATCATGCTTATTATTTTTTTTTCTAATAGCAAAAGAGGAATAATTCTTCATTAGTTCTGTTAACTAATTCTGAGTGTCAATTCATAAGAATGTGGAATTTCAAATTCTAAAATACACCATCGGTTAAGATGCCAAACAGAAGGGTGTAGGTGCAGGAACCTCACTACATGGTGATGTCCTGCTGCTACATCCCGATAAAACCATGGTGGATTCATTGTGCAGGCCATTCTTTGACCTCTTGTGGCTCAGTCCACAGATCATAAATGCAGCAGAATAAGCCATAAATATTGTCAGCTAGAAAAAAATGCTTTGAAAACAGACCTCATTGGAAGGGTCACCAGAGCTCAGCCAAGTGTATCACCCTTATCCGGCTTTTCTCAAAACCTCACGAGAACACGGGAGCAGAAACTACAGCAAGCGAGTCTCTGGGCAAGACCCTCCCCATCAGGACTCAACCCCACGACCTCCTGATTGCATGAATAAGCTGGAGAAACAGGGCAATTAGAGCTGAATTGGAACACTGCAGCAGATTACTCCCATAATGCTCCAAAGCCCCCGAACTTCAGTCCAAGACTTCAGACTTCCTCATAGCTGGCACATTGACTCAATTAGAGAGCTCGTTATGCCTCTATTAGTGCTAATGAGGAGGACAGAGAGGAAAGGGGGGGGGGGTGAGGGGGGTCGAGACAGACTTCCTTCCTCTGTTTCCCTGTTTACCTGTCAATTATCTGTTTCAGTTTTCTAGAGGTGAGAGTTTAAAATGGCCAGACTGTCCAGTGTTGTTAGCATCTCTCCCACAGAGACAAATAGCATTACCCTTCCCACTTGAGTATTCCTGCCCTCCTAATAAGGCCCATTACATTGTCTGTATGTATACCACCAGCTTACAGAATTCGGTTTGTATTGATTATGGGTAGACGTCTTACATTTGCTTTTTCCATAAGCCCTCCATTGTGGTTTTTACTTTTTTCAGACAATCTTTTATTTCATTAACCAGGGGCATTGTTCTTCATGAAAGCCATTTTTTAGACCGAAGATTACAATTGCATTTACTGTGCTTTTTGCCTCAAATTTCTGGTAATCTTCTCTGTCTTCATGTATGACCTTAAGAGACAGGCCTGGTTTTATTGCATTACCTGTTTAACATCTGGTCTTTATCACTGCGGAATGGATTACTAGAACAACTGTGCATATGCAGCAACTATATTTTCTGCAGCGAAGAGATAAAAAATTGAGGTAACTGCTTCCACCCTGTGATAAAGAAGTTTTGAAAAACCTTAATACAGAGTTCAGTTTTCCTCCTGATTTGTAGAATTCTAAAAATTTCAAGAATTAATAAGTGGAGATGAGGAAAAGGGACTAAAATATAAAAATTATATGTGACTAATTTTTAGTTTGATCCAAAGGAATATTTTTTCATAGGGTGAAGAAGACACCTTCCGTCAGAGTGTATACTAGAGACTACGTATCCTAGGCCACGCTGCCTATTTCTTGGCTATGTCAGCATTTTGAAGCAATTTTGTTTAGCTTCTTAAAAACTGTAAAGGTTCCAGTGGAGATAAAAGAGTTGGAAAGTTGGCACTGTTTGAGCGGTGACTGAACCTCACCCCTGTTTTGTTTTTCTGTTGTCCTCCTTCAGGAATCCTTGATTTCCTGCTCAGTCAGCACCCAGTGGCCCGAGTTCTGAGAGATCATGTGGTGTTCAAGATTGTGCCCATGCTCAATCCTGATGGTGTCTACCTGGGCAACTACCGGTATGTTCAGGCACCTTTTTTCTGGATCTCACTTTCAGGCACTATTAGTAAAACACCACCATTGTCCTTTTACTGTGGTAAGCCATGAAATCATGTACTGTAGAGGTACTGTATGGTTAATCCATAAGTACCATCTACACCAGTGTCCTGGAGGAATGCTATCTGCTAGTTTTCATTCCAGCTGAGATATCAACATTTCAGGTGCTAATTAATGATTTAATTGATTTGTTTGTTTGTTTGTTTAGGTTTTTAAATTCTTTGTTTAGTCAGCCCTGAGTGTTAAAATATCCTCATCCAAGGGTTCTATATCCAAGAGCTTCAAAGTACAGTATGCAGCCTCCCCCTGTCTTGTTTGCTGTTATTTCTGGCTGAACAGTTCTTACTTGTTAATCAGTTTATAATGAACAGAATAGGTGGAAATGTATTAGACACTCTAACAATGAGATTTTTCTTTCTGCAGGGGACCAATTGGTTTAATTCCATGCAACACACCTGAATTTGGGCAACTCAAAAATTGTGTGGATTCCAGATCCCATCTGACCTGAGGCAAAAGCAAATTTACAAATATTTACATATATACCCCAAACAGAAAAGTAATATTAATTAGCCCGTGATGAAAAACTCAGCTGGAGCAAAAATGTGGAGACACTGGTCTAAGACCAGGGCTGGGAACTATTGATCTTGACCACAGCGAACACATTTCTGTAATTGCATGTTCAATTAAAATATATTGTAAAAAAATCATAAATATTTGCAACTATATTACCATTTTACACTTTCGTAAGGAAGGGTTCAAAAGGGGCTAATACGTTTTTTTGTTGCAGTGATGGCTCATAAAGTAATAGAAAATCCTTGTTTTTATATGCAGCAAGATTCTGGTTTTGTTGCAAAGGCAGACCATTTGTAATGAAATAGACACTAAGAGCTGTCTTTAACGCAGTGTTTTTATTTATTTTAAATTTAATTGATAAAAAAATAATAGTAATAGAAATTGCAAGACAAAAAAGACCTCCTGCACTGCACAGGCAGGGTAAATTTCTCTATTTTGTCAAAAATGTACAAAACAGAAAATACATAAATACATTTAATTAACCGATTAAAGAAACAACATCCATTATACCTTCATGGGGATGGGTTGATTTTGAATTTGATTTTGAATTTGTTGGATGGTGCACATGCGTAATGATCAGTCAGTACCATATGGTATGCACTACTTTTGTATACCTTCCTGTACTTCACATCCTAGCCCAAGGATTTTAAGCATTTATTTAGGTTTTCAAAAGTGGTTGGTTAAGGCTTGTGGCTTTGGTATGGAAGTTATTTAAGTCTCTTCCACTGTTCCATTTGATTTGGGACCAGCAGGCAGCAGAGACATATTCCCAGTCCCTGCAGTCGTTGTCATCCTGATGATTTCTTCAACTTTTTTGCCGTATGTTATACCAAGCTGCACTGAATGTTTTATTTCCTTACCAAGCTTGCGGTGGCTTTACATGTTTTGCCTGCATTCAGCTACACTGCTGTGTTTGCGCCACTGCACAGCACAGTCACTGTTTATAACAAGTGGCACTGGCTCTGTGGGCAACGTTTACCCAGCAAGAACTGCTTCCCAGTGCATAATTGCCTTTACATAATGGAAAGGACAGGAGGAATACCAATGTTCTGTCTTCTCTAGAAGCAGGCGCACCAAACTGCTTTCTGTCTCCATCTAGTGAACAATCTGTGCCATTTCAGTTTCTCTGCTCTGAGCTTGATGTGGCATGCGGTCAGATACAACTTTGCTGTCTGTGGAACCCATTAGAATTATTTTGAAAGTAAAATGCTACCATTTTCTCTATTTTAAGCAAATCAGTTTGAATGTAGTAAGGTTTTGTCTTATCTTGTAAGATGTCCTCCAAGATATTTTTTTTTTTCAGGTAGTACCAAGGTAAATCAGATCATGTTACAAGGTGGCCAGAATCATTTTGTACCAAATATAAAATAAGGAAAAACAAATGTTGACTTTTTGAGCAATAAAATTGGTACAGATGTTAGCAAAACCTATAGGAATTTCTTGTTTAGCACAATTTTTCCTGTGAACCTGTTGTTTGATCGTTTGTACCCTCCACATGCTGTATTTTTAAATTTTGATGTCCTTTGCTATTTACACTATAATTCTGATTTTTCCTGCTCTATGGCACTTGCATTTAGGGGTGCCATGGTTATATCTGTATCGCAATATTTGTTAGAGATCACAGAGCCCAAGTCTTTATATGAAAAGGTTTGATTGAGCTCAAATGAACAACACAGCTTCCACTTCCAGTCTGTGTTTGGGTTTCGGGTACTTTTTTTGAGGCAGTACATATATCACTGAGATGGGAACAGGGCTGTTCATCTAACTAATTAGCAGCAGATTGCAGGTGGAGTACGATCGAACGAATGCATGCATAAATCCTTATCGATCAGCGTTGACCACAGCTTAGCCTTTCAAACCTAATTCTACAAAACAGCATTGATGCAGCTGTTGAGAAAGTCATGGCTACCCAGTCTGCACATCAGTGCTAAAGCTTTGTTTAAATTAACTGCACCTGATGTGCCTTATATAGTGCAGTATATTTTTATCATAAAATCAATTTTTATTTTTTCTCTGTTTCTCTTAATGTAACGAAAAACAAGTAGCTCTTCTTCACACGTTCTCCACCTCTGTCATTAGGGCTAAATACATTTACCAGTCAGCAAAGAACAGATGTCCAGTGGGAAAATAAGGACATTTAGTTTTAAAGACTGTTGCTCACAGTTTGACCACAGTGAGAATCAGGACCAAAATGTTTACAGTCTCAGACTTTTGTAATGAAGCCCCAGTGGTCATCTTCAAGCTTCTTGGACAGAGATATTGGTGTTCCTGGAAGCCCCAAATCCAGACTGAGAAATATACAGACCTTTTTTTATTGGAACCTGAAATAGTTTGTTGAGTTTACTTTTCATCCCAATATGGCCTGGCATTACAGATAATTTTGGAAATGTCAAAGTTGTCGGGATTCTTTTGTGTTATGATTGGACATAAAAGTGAGTAAATTGTGCACAGTATTATTTGCAAGATTGCTCTGTTGCTTAAAATTGTTCCAAGAATGTAATGTAAATTCATTTGTGAATAACAGTGCTTTTTAAAAGTACAAAACTAAAACCCCCAAGAATGGGGCTGCTGGAAACAATTAGCAGCATTCTACTTTTTATCATATATTTGCAACCTGCTTGCAAAACATGCTAATACAAAACCCACAATAAAATAATTTTTGGACTTCTACAATAGAAACACCTATTAGCTCATACAAATATGTGGAAGAGGCTATTACAATTTTGATTGTCCCATAAGACAAAGAAGGATAATTGAAAAACCATTCCAGAAGAAAGGTCCCACAAAATACTCAATACTAACGAACAGTTACAATCTCAAGTGTAGTACATGAATCTACAGCAATTTAGTTGTGGATTTTTTAAAAGAAAATTCTAAGAAAGACATTGACTCTTTATTTGGACCTGATGTGTTCTTTTTTTAAATTTGCTCATCACCATAATATAGCCTGGCACCTGAAACAGAGGACAATGTCTAGAATTCCTTTCACTTATAATTCAAAGTAATACAAGCCACATAATTATATTTCATAGCACATATAAATGGCAGTGAAATAAGGAAGCAAGCAAGGGAATCTGTTTGATTTTGCATACATTATTCTTGTGCAGGGATTCTAAGAATTGAAGAAAAATAAAATAATATCTACAGTTGTCTTATTTATAGTATAGGAGTTAAGTGCTGTGCGAATTACATGTTTTCAAAGCATCCGGAATCTTGTTACTGTAGAGCAAGCTAGCATTTCAAGTCTTTCATGGCTGACACGTTAGGTTACATCTGGTGGTCTATTGTCATTCATTGATGTACCTAGATGAGGAGGTCAATGTGGTCAGTCCCCAAGCGTCCACTAAATTAAGGACTGACATGTTTTCCAGGTGTTCGCTGATGGGCTTTGACCTGAACCGCCACTGGCAGGACCCTTCTCCCTGGGCCCACCCCACTCTGCATGCCGTGAAGCAGCTCATCGTCGGCATGAATGAAGACCAAGTGAGTCTCTCCTGCGATTCCGTAGAACTCGCTGTTGTGACTGTCGCGGTTCCTCGCGGGCTCGTGCTCTCCGCCATCCCGTTCCGTCCCGCAGCACCTGGGGCAGAACCCGGGTCTCCGGCGTAACGCAACAGGGAACCAGCCGCATGAGCTAAAGGAGACCTCCCTCAGCCCAGGCAGCTGAGGTCCCTGCTACACGCAGTAAGGGCGATGACGTCACCGTACCCGAACTAGCTCCGCTACACTGTCACCCACCAGATGATCACTTGAGCATATTTGTGTCAGAAATCTTTTTTTTTTATGAGGGAAAACAAGTGGCTCTTCTTCACCGTCTTTGCACCTCTGTCTTTCCAGCTGAAGGCTTTTATTCTCCCAGTGAGCAAACGAGAGTTGCCTGCTGGGAGAATAAGGACGTTTAGTTCTAAAGACTCTGTAGTGAACAAATTAGATGACGTGCGGCTCACAGTCTGACCACAGTGAAAATTAGGACCAAATTTGTCTCAAGCTGTTGTAATGAAGCTCTAGTTCATCTTTAGATTTTCTTGGACTGAGAAATACACAGACCTTTCATTGGGACCTGCAATTTTCTTTGCTGCATTTACTTATCAGTATGGGCTGGTCTCAGACAAAAATGGAAATCTGTCTGCATCTGTGAAACATTGTAATCCGGTTGAATTATTTAAAACGAGTTAAAATAGTTCTCCTTATTACAAAAATTGAAGTTAAGCATGCATGCGTTCACCTTTGCTCTGCCAAACAACAATTAGATCCTTACAGGACCTACACCTGTTGTGTTGTAAAGGCTCTCATAACTGAGGAAAGACGACAAGAAAATATCAGATGGTTAGCAAATTGTCAGAGCTAAATATCCTCTTGAGATTGTCAAGTCAATTCACACCTAACCACCATATGAGCTAGATATAAATTGGCCTCCTCTCATTAATAACGTTTTTATGCTAGTTTGGTTATAAATTATAATATTAATTTAAATGCCTTTCTTAAATTTATGTTGAACGATAACGTGCTACAGTTGGTTACAAATCCAAAGAGTGGTTACAAATCCATCTCAAACTGGTGTTTCACAGCTGTTTTCACAGCTATCAAAAGAAGAACTGCATATTTTACACAACAGCAAATTTGTATATGTAAGAAAATTTGCATACTAATGGTAAAACAAGCAAGACAGACTTGTAAATCAGTTATTGAGGGAATACACAATGTTTTGTTCTTCCTTCCAGAATTATTGTTAGCTGGAATGCTCTTGACAAAGCATTTTTAATATTGTTAACTGACTTACTTGTTTTTATTTACTTGTTCTCTGCTTGGAAGCAACCCAGAATTCTTCTCTATTTCTCTTACTTCATTAACAGATTTATAACTTGTTTCTCAAATCTCTTTTGTGTGACATCCACTTCCTCTGCTCACTGCAGAATGAAACAGCTTTGTCATCAGAAGAGCTGGTGGTGGAGTGAGTGCAAGGCTTTTTCATTTTCAGCTCTGTAACATAAACCTCAAAAAGATTCTAAAACTGTTTTCATTTTTTTAATTGAGACAGGATTTGGGGTTTTGACTCAAGGTCCACAAAAACAGACAACAGTTCCCACTTAACTACATTTAAAATGAAGTGTAGATCTATTTTTTTACATAATTTAAAATGAAGTGTAGCTCCTGCTTTATCCACTTGACAGGTTAACAATCACATTATGTGGTCATCTGCTGCAGAGACTTTTCAAGAGAATGCTAACATAAGTGTGCTCTGTGAATTACAATTCTGTTATGTAAAATTTGCTGTATAGATGTATAAATACAATGTATTATGTCCACTTATTGTAAAAACATCCGATGTAGATAGGATATGTGCTGAAAGTCCAAGACACATAGCTCAAAAGTAAATATAAGTGAAAGTTCTAAACCAACATTTAACATAAATGTTTGCCAAATTAACAAGTCTGATATCTTTACCCATAGCATAGTACTAAAACCATTTATTTTTCAAAAGAGTATAACAGTTTCTTCTTTGAATATGCTCTGATGAGGAGTTACGTAAAAACCACTAGAGAGAATTTAAATCTTCAAACTTCAGAATCAGTAAAGATTCATTTTGCAGAGGAACAATGCCAAGCAAATGTCACATGGTGAGCAAATTGTCAGAGGACTTGTCATGATTCCTGTGCCACACAACCCAGTAATTACAATGACAAATATTCTTCATACTAAGAGCTTTGCCACATTCTCAGTCTAACACAGAAAGATACCCCCAGAGCCAGACAGAGATTGATTCTGGGACTTCGTGTTTTCCATATCGAGTGGACTATACAATAGCCAGGTTATAATTTCTTTATTGCTTTATTCCTTATTTAATTTTTTGCATCGCATAAGCAGCTTGAAATCAACTATATTGAACATTATGCTGAATTTTCAACATGCATTCATGAATTTCAGGCTTTTCAGCATCAATTCAGTTAACTCCACAAGGACTGTAGGAAGCTGTAGCAAAATGTGTCTCTGATATTTCCCTTTGTGATCAGCACAGAAATTCTAAATGCAATTAGGCACGAATCAAGCTGCTCATTTGATTTGCAATCTTTATCATTCTTTTTGTGAACCCCTGTAATTCTTTGTATTTGAGTATGTACACTATATGAAAATGATACCTGACCTACAGTTTCCATTTCCTATAGAGATGGCTTTCAGGTTGTGAAAAGCCAAGCCTCTATATGTGTATGCCCTGCAATTGTATTAGGGAAATCCCCAGGCTTGTGCAGGACATGGGTGTCAAAGATGCTGGAGAGGTGTCAGTCAGTCGTTGCGTTGCCATTAGCTAAAGAATTATCTCACAAACCCATACCTTCACACACACAGCTGTAACCTCTGCATACATAGACACCCACGCAGACAAACCCCCGTAATACTTTACTCTGGGCTATTACAGTGATCAACACACACTGCATTCGTTATTCACAGCAAACATCGAGGTAATTTGTTACTCCGTGTCACCACAATAAACTGGGTTTCAGTAGAGCACAAGCACACACACGCATACGCAGAGCTTCCATTATTTATTCAAAGGACACCCTGCTTTCTTAAGACTTATTATTATAATGAAAAATGAGCCTCCTGCTGTGATGGCGATTCAGTGCCAAACTAGAAAAAAAAATCTGCCTTTGGACTTTATTGATCGCGACTGCTGTTTGGCTTTTAGATTTAAAAAGTCACTGTCATAACAGAATTAGGAGCTACATTTTCTGGCTGTTTGAAAAATTGTCTTTTTAGAGTAGTTAGGGTGAATGTGTGCATGCTTAACTTTACTTTCTGTACTCATACAATCATATTAATCAGATTGATTTTTATGCTTTTATATGTATATTATATGAATCGTCTTAACTTTTTAATAAAAGCCTATTTGGTTACAATACATTTAGTGCATGACAGCAGAGGATGCATACATTGTACATTTGCTTAGTATAACAAGGTAGACTTTGAAAAGGAATAAGAAATTCATGTGAATTTTACATAATCCTGTCCACTGTGGAAATCAGACAAATTCATAAATTTATGTGCAAGGTATTATAACTCCCTATCCAACCCTGCTGTCTTTGTTAGAGAAAAAAAGCACTTTTTGTGCCTTTATTTTAATTATAAGTAGAGAGGCAGGAGCTGGATTATTGAAGGTCAGAGCTTGTCCTGGGAATTGTCTGACCTTTCCTGCACTTTCAATTCTGATAAGACTGCGGCCGTTATAGTGAGCAAAAGGGACGCAGCTCTCAGCTTAACCTTTTCCAGAGCTGCAGCCTGGCTGATGTGCAGATCGATTGAAGCAGAACAGGGCTCCTTCAGGGCAGAGTGCTCTCACCATGTCCCTCTCACATGCAAAGACGTCCAGTCGCAGACAGAGTCACAAGTCAAGTTTCTCGCTCTGACACCCACACAAAACCGCACAGATGCTTGTTTAGAAATATGGACCTCCCATTACCTGTACATACTCAGTTCAAACTCATTACCACAGAAAGTTTTTTTTTAATAGTCTTCTTTGTCTTTTTGTCAAGTTATCACAAGGTTCTATCACAAGTGTTTTCTATCTTTAATGCTCCAGATCATCAATGCACTTTGGTAGACCAGATGACGTTTATGAATGTAGACTGCTGATGATTCTCAACTGGGTTTCTTCATTGGTAATGTTTTCTGAGGACTGGACTACCTACAAAATGGTTGTCTTCTGTTTGGTAGCTAGCCAGTTTGGTAATACCTAATTGATCCAAGGATCTCACCCAACCATTCCTTAAAAGAAGTCAGGGTGTTGGCGTGATATGGCGTGTTGGCCACTGATATTGTGCTCTGTCATTGTTATTTCTGGATTATGGCTGTGCACTCACAGTACTGAACTCCGAAAGTTATTTTCTGCCTGAATCTCCCTGAAGACTTCCAAACCAGCCCCAAACCTGATCTGCCTTACATAGGTCTCCTGCTCAGCACTGGAACAGTGGCTCCTACTCCTCAACCAGTTCCCCTCACAGCAGTGCAGTCTCCCAGTCTATTTATCTGCTGTGTTCACTTGCTACCCAGTCCTGTTCTCAACTGCCGTATCCCTTCAACATCTCTGCCGGCTTTCGAGCTCCACCAATTTGGCTTTCTCCGCAAGCCTCCGGAAATCACTGAGCTCTTGCATTTGGATTTTTGTAGTCTGTTAGCAAACCGCAGCTTTCAGTTTCTGCTTCCTCTAGTGTTCTCTGGTTCTCTGGTTTACAAAGTGCCAGTGCAATAGGAAAGCAAGAAAACTGGAAAGGAATTTAATAAGGACAAAGTAGTGTTCCTGACAGTCAATGACAACCATTTAGTCTTTTCCTTGTGTATTTGCTGGCCCTGGACGTGTTTGAATTTGAGCCTGGTGTCTAATCTTTAGGATATGAGATGATATTCTTCTGGAAGCTGCTGTCTCAATCATACACATCTTGGTTGCCTGTTTCCAGGTCTTGGAGTGAAGGAAATTTGTTTGCCTTTTCTATGTTAGGTGGGGTTGTCAAGATAAGCTTCTGCATTTTATTATCTTTGATCTCCTGGGACCATTAATTTCTGTGTGGCTGCTCTGATAATGTGGTCTGCATTTCTCCAATAATGTATGATTTGCCAGTTCCTCCATCTCATAGTGTGCTCTCTGTTCCCAAAGATCCTTCATGCTCACATTCATTTTTTAAAGGAGGAACTAGAATAGTTTTTAGTTTTTTAAAGATGTGGCTCCATATTTTGCCAAGCAGCACATCACAGTCTTAGGAACCATTTTGATGATTGATTTTTTTTCTTCATTTTTTAATATATGGAGAATTTGTCTTGTTTGAGCCCACACTGATACAAAGAAGTCAACCCCCTTTTTCTGGAGATGATAAACAATGCAGCTCCCTACAACCGACACCATCCGCTCTGTGTTTCAGATTAGTAACTAAAAGCAAGCTGTCTTCTTTGTACACAAAGGGCTCTACAGATTGAAACCTGAAAGAGTACAGTTTCGATTTTATACTCTTTAAGAATAAAGTAAATACTAAAGCAACTGCAGTGCTATATAGTAAATATTTACTTTCCCCATATTTTCCGATCATCTGTCCTGTAACTCCTCCCTCTTACTATGAATAACATACTAGTATTAGAAATTAATAACTAACCGTGACTTCCATTTAATAAACACAACAGTCACGCCACCAAAAATACTGTGTGTACCTTCAGACTTTACTGGCAAGAATCAATTCTAACAAAAATCTAGAGAGATGGATTGATAGGCAATTAATCAGGTATATTACTAGACTCTTTCAGCTCCACTGTGTCAGGGTCAGCTTTTGACACTAGGAGGGGCTGTTATGCACAAGTATAAAATAAACTGAGGCCAAATAGTCTTTGAAATTAACATTATGAGCTGAAAGAGTTTGAGTAGTTTTTAAAATGAAAACCAACACAGTCATGTAAAGGACAGGGAAGACAGGTGTCACTGTTGCAACACCAGCTACAGTGCACTTAATGCTCCAAAACAATAATTCAGATAGTACACTGTGATTGATCATAATACAAATCTTGGAGGAGGACGAGACCCCTATCAGCCAATCCCCTGGTCAAACCTGCATGTAATTAAGAGTCCTTCAGAATTTCCTACCAGCATTCTCTTCTGTGCAACCCTCCACCAATCCGTTCTTGCTCCAAGCACTTGGGTCAACTCATCCAAGGGGTGATGTTCCATAATGTTCTCATGGACAGGATGTTACCCCTCTGGCTTGTTAAAAGCTGGTTAAAAAGCCAGTGTAAAATTCACGCATAGGGTTTGTCTACATGTTCTGAAAAAAAAAGGCATGGGATATGTTTTATTAGTGGCTCCATTTGCAGTAGACTTAATCAAAATACTAAAAACCCAGAATCCTGATCAGGAAATAGACATTAAAAGACATTAAAGCCTCTTTCTTTGTCAGCAACACCTTCCTCTCAGACAGTCAACAATGAACAGACAGCCACTCAGTCATGTATAGGAGATATCTGAGTTGTCCAAGACTGCTTTTGCATACTACAGCAGGGGAGTCCAATAGTTTACTACATTTTTTGTTAAATAAATGATCAACAGGATTGTAAAAGCAAACTAATGTTAATAAAGAAACAGTGATCAAAAAGGAACAAAAACTCTAACCTCCAAACTTTTTACTCAGTTACATGTAATTTGGAAAATTGGGTTTGAGAATGTTGGGTTGGGCAAATGCAAAACTGCTGTAACAAAGATGGGGAGTTTTTAGACTATATCTGAGAGGTGCTACTGTATACCAGAACAATGATATACTGTATATGCAGGAACCTGTGCCTAACATAGTGTATGGACAATGGTTCATTAGAGTTCATCAGAGAATGTCTCACAATTTTGGATTTATGCGTTCATCACTGAAAAACATATCTTGCTTGTTCCTGTCACAACACAACTAATATTACATTACAGCACTAGGAAAAAAACTTATCAGAGGTATTGGAGATGATGATATGTTATTACTGTGAAGTCAATTACTTTATGCTCAGGGGTAAAAACCGGGACTTTAATAGAATAACCATTATAAACAGTTGATTTATGAATACTTAAAATAAATGGTTCTTTGTGTACTATTCTACTTCATCACTGGATCTCCTACAAGCACTTCCCAGATCTAAACCAGACGAAATTTGAATAGGGACATCAGTCATTCATAGAATGACGCTGCAGTAGACATGTTTTCTCTTTACGCTTCCATGGAATCGAGAGGCCCCTTTTTAAACAACAAAAAGAAAACCCATCCACTGAGTAAAGTGCTGGCAACAAGGAAACAGTGAAATATATGAGGAGCAGCGCAGCTGGTGTAAACAAAGCTTTTGAGACCCTCAGTGGAGCTCAGGGAGGTGATACCAGCCTGGGGACAGATGTCCAAGCCAAATTAGCAGGTTAATGGAGGCAGTCAAGGACACAGCTGTTAGCAAGCACGGCTGAAGGTGTCAGTCAATTACTGACGTTGAGATAGCTTATAGTGACACCTCGCTGGGGAGGTGTGCCCAGGGGCGCAGCTGGCATTATGTGTGACTTCTGGCTCTCCGCTTTAACCCCCTGGTAACCTCCTTCGTAACCCCAGGCCACAAAACTGCAGACACGCCATGCTCTCCTGCCCAGCTGGGACTCTCACGAGAGGACAGGGCCTCTGAGGTCAAGCTAATGTGATGAGACACAAAATTCAAGTCTAGGCAAACAAGCTGCCAGTTCCAATGCCAGTCCATTGCTACAGGCCTTGTCTTACATTTGAGTATCTGCAGCCCAGAAGATTTGTATATGCTCAGCTCGGCAGATCTATACCTATCAACACTGGGCTCTGCAGGGGGGAGTGAGGCCCACCCAATTACTGCAAACCACTTCCCAAGATGAAGGCCATTGCAAGCAACTCGGCAGAAGCTAGAGCTTGAGCCAATAGCCTACAGACGATTTCCCACTTCCTACTGTGCCCTTTGTTTATTAATGACAGACATCATAGTCTTTTTTGTTTCATTTGATCAAACACCGAAACCTGCATTGACCAGGCACCCGTTTCATATCACATAAATAGCATCTTGATCATCATTGTCATGACATCAACATCATTGTATGTGATCACCTTTGAAAGATGAAACTCAGTGTACACTCCAAAAAAGTCCATTCCAAGCAAAAATATCTCAGAGCATTGGTCAATTTCATGGTATCCATTGCATTCTACAGACTGAACATAATGTACAGATGAGGGTTTACCTCATAATGCTGCAGCACAAAAAGGGTCTATATGGCAGCCCATATACTGTACTTGACTTCCCAAACCTGCTCCAGATATAGCTGTTTGTGCAGTATGATAGTATTAACATCTTGGAGCTGTATTATACAATGCAAAAAAAAAGTTTTATTTGTTCAGACTTGGGAGTGCCATTGAGGTTGGAGAGAGGCAGGTTTTGATACCATACTGTATGCCAATTTGTATGAAAGCTGTATTACATGTATTGTAAAGTTATTATTCGTGGTTGTTATGCAGTGATGTGATGAAGGGCATTTTAACGTGCTAGGAATACATCAGTAAGTATTGTACACACACACCTCTGGGCCCAAGTTTGATAGCTTGAAGAACTCTCCACCTGTCTTTTACACTTCAACTAAGAGGCAGGGTGCTCTAGAGATCAGTGGTTTAGTGCACCAGCAGTGTTGAAGTATCATATGAACTACTCCACAGCAGATACCTGGCTTTCTGAATCATCCATAAAGTTTTCCTACTTGACCTCAGAAACAAAAGTTGTTGCAGAATTTATAATCAGAATTACATTTTCTACTTAACAGAGTTAATTAATTTGAATATGTTTAATTAGCACCATATAAATAAACGATATTGCTGTTTTCACCACAAATAATAGATTTTCCCATTCTTTAGAAAGTGTGCAAGCCTGTAAATACAGAGAATGAAAATAATGAAATATAGTTAAAGTATTTTAGTAGATATTTAAAATACTCTTTAGGTGAGTTGCAATATTATTTATGTAGATTAATGCAAGATAAATCAAAAAGGTCATTTTTGAAAATATACATGAATTATTCTATTGCCGAGTCAGACATTAAATTTCCCATTACTTTCTGAGCATGTACCATACGAAAAAAAGTCCTGTTTTTTTCTTTCCAATTGCTCTTTAAATAATCATACATTGCTTCATATTTGAACCCAAAATGTCCAACATGCCAGTAAAATGACAACAGTGTGCAGAATGTGATTGATGAAAATGATCATTATCTCAAATGAGATGTAATAATTAAAAAAAACTTGGCAGTGAAAATGCAGGAATTATAAGTCTTGTTGAGGATGACATTTTAAGTTCAAAGCAAAAGTTGGTTTAAAAAGAAAAACTGAAATACAGCAAGTGAAGCAAGTAAATATAATCTGTTTCTCAGCTTCTTTGTGTTTCTCTCAGGAAAAAAAACTAAAGTAAAAAAGAAACAAATGGAGCCATCTCCCAACCCGAACGATGCTTTTCCACTCCATTTATCAAACGCAAAGAAGAATTCATTTTGATTGGCTGATTACTCAGAACATTCATCACAGCAAACGTATCCCCTCCGATCTGACAATGCCATTTTGGATAATTTGTTAAGGATGACAAAAGGCCCATATTGCCATAGTTCATTTTTGACCTTTTTAATATAAGAAAATTAATTTTCTGTCTGAAACAAATGTATTAGGTGCTGTCAGACAGCCTAGATGAATATTGCACCTTGAAAACCCCCTTTATTACAAAGCAGCATTGTAGTATTTGGTTGGCAAATTTAGGTTGGCGTTTGAAAATGCAGCGTACGCCTGTCTGCTGAAGCGTCCCCTTGTGTCATGAGTCCATTCCAAGTAAATTTTTGATATTTGCGGCCAATTTCTCCCCATTATTGCTCCCTCTCTGTCTAAAGGCTTCACCCACATTGCACGCCTGAGCATATCCCCTTTCAGTAGAAGGAAACACTAAGCACATCTGACAGGGGAACTTTTGATTACAGTATTTTTTTTCTTTAGTTCAAACAGGCACTCCAAAATTAAGTAAAAGTGCCAATGCAGGAATATTTAAGCATTGGCAATGAGGGAGACTGAGTCACAGATTGCTGGCTGTTTTATTATTTTTTAATCTTGGCCCAAATAAGCTCTAGACAGATGCATCTGCTTATTAGACACTAACAGGCTGATGACATGGGCCATTCTGGCTGCCCATTGCTGTTGATTAAAAAATACATTATGCGAAAAAGTACCAAATTAGCCCTTCAATACTGAAAGGCCAACTTGTTTCTGTTTAGAAAGGGAAACTTTTTTTCAAAAATTGTACTAGTAACGTTTCTTTGGCTCAGCTAGCCAAGGCTGCATTGTTAAATGGGGAGAAAAGACACAAAACAGGCCTTTATTGTTTTGGGTCATTTTGAAGAAAGTGCCTGAAAGATTTACAGTAACTGTCATTTAGGGATTTACAGTATGTGTCACTTTCCTTTTTAGGAAAATAAACAAGTGTATATGTGTTATGATGGTCGGTTCCATTAGGAATACTTGTCAGTTCTTTTATTTTACTCTGTTTACTCTGGCTGTCATGTGGTGGTTTTTTCTGTCATCTGTCAAGCACAAACCATAATGTACATTACAGAACAGGAAGTGCGCTTGTGATGACAAACTCCTACAATGATATAAGATCTTAGAGCTAGTAATGTCATTCGTATCTTACTCTCACCCCTGAACCAGCGGATCATAGCATCAATAGTGTACTCACAAATGGAGAAATGACTGCCTTAAAAAAGTATAGAAGCAAAGAAGCAAAAACAAACACAAAACTAGCATAAACAAGTGTTTCATACAAAGCACTTGCTGGTAAATCTATCAAAAAATATGTTTTCACTTAGTGTAGCTAAGATCGCCCTTCCTTTCAGTAGCTTTAGTCCTACATAATTACCAATGGCCTTCATTTGGGATTTGAATATTAGCAGAACATTTACTAAATCCTAGAAGGTTATCACTAATCAGTATAAAACAGACTGGTTCCAGACATGAAAACTTCTTTGACCATCAACTCCCAGATAAACTCTTTAAACATAATGGCTTACACATACAGTACAGTAAAGGAACAAGTAATAGGCTTATTCCATGCTGAAAAGAGAAAAGAGAAAACACAACATTTCAGCTGTGAATTGTTTGCTGTTTTTCCTTATTCGTTCATTCAGTACCTACCCAAATTGGAATTGCTTCTTAATATTAATAAGTTATTACATCACAATATGTTCTGTACTGCATGGGCAGAATGAGAAGGGTGGACAATATTTGTGTCCCACCCATGCATCTTTTCAGATGCTGCAAACTCCACTGTGTATTACTGAAGGGGCAGCATATATCTCAGTGACATCATCCAACTGGTCATCCAAAGCTTCACCAATCAGCCAGGAGTCAAATGATGTCTGGACAACTAATTTTGATGCTGTTGTCAAGTTGAGCTGTGTACTGCCATTTGGGGAATCCCAGTCAATAATTATTTCAAAATCATGTACACTCCCAATCGAGATTTAAAATATTGATACTGTATACTTGTGCTTTATCATGTTTACAAATAACATTAACAGTACTAGGATGAGAAAGAGGATGGGTGGCAGTATTTGTAGCAGTGATAGAACTAATTGGTAATAGTAATAGAAGTAACAGAAGGAATCTCAAAGATTGCGTTTCCTGGTGTCCATTTTTATATATGGATGTATTGTAATGCGTGTGTATTTGTGAAAACAGGAAAGAGAAGGGGTGGTGAAGTGAAGGAAGAGTGAATGGTCTGTTTAGAACTGCTATGGGTTATCTGAGAAATAGTCATTCTAAGGTGTATGTTATGTAGAGTCCCCGATTTAGGCCTAGCTTACTTTCCTGCAGTAATAAGATGGTGATATGGGTCTATAATGGGAGACTTTAACTTCTGCAAAAAAGAGGAATTTCACACAGGTTTTTAAAAGTGTCAATAGCATGCTTTTAAAGTATTTTTGGACATGTTTAACACTTTTCAAAGGTCTTCAGCTATAGCTGAGTTAGAGAGACCCACAGTAGGAGACTAGGACTGGAGATATATACTGTTTAGCTTTACTTATGATGGAGCTAAAATAGAACAATACTTATAAATTAATGACATTTATATAGATTAAAAAATGAGGTCTAATGTACAGTAACGTGCTTTCTAGAATTGTTTGAATAAATAACAAGGACGGTATATAGCATTAAAGTAGATGGTATGATTAAATTTGAATTTAACAGAAAGGTTTTCATAATGATCCTAATAAAAAGCTATTTCTTAGATTAAAAGCTATATCCACTTCAGAGATAGGTGTATTAGACTAAACTCCTGTAAAACACCTTAATTGCACACAGGTGGACTACATTAAACTAACTATGGCACTTTTGGTTGCACCAAAGCCTATTTAGGCATGTCATAGCAAAGTGGGTGAATAGTTATGCAATGAGTTATTTTCTGTTTTATATTCCAATTAATTTAGGATCTGTAGAATTTTCACCTAGTGTTTCTGTTGAGCAATGACAGAAAATCAGAAATACAGTACATTACGATTGCATATTGAAACACAACAAAGTGTGAAAAAGTCCAAGGGGGGTAAATACTTTTGTCAGCCACTGTTTGTCTTTGTACTATGAGAGGGAAAACCCACATGAACACTGGAGAACATACATACTATACCCAGACAACATCCCATGTCAGGAATTGAAAGCAGGGCCCCAGCAGTATACGACAACAATGCTACCCACTGCACTACAAGGCCACCACTAAACTGGCAACTGAATCATAATCCCTAATTAGGTAAATAATAATAATTCCTTCAATTTATATACAATAGCACTTTTCAGGACACTCCACTCAAAGACTTTACAGGTAATGGGGACTCCCCTCCACCAACAGCTCAGCAGTTGTGAGCCTGGTCAGGACCTGGATGGGAAAGCTAAGGTTGTTGCTGGAAGAAGTGTTAGTGAGTCCAGGAGGGGGTGCTCACCCTGCAGTCCATGTGGGTCCTAATGCCCCAGTATAGTGATGGGAATACTATAGTGTAAAAAGGTGTTGACATTTGGATGAGAGGTAAAACCGAGGTCCTGACTCTCTGTGGTCATTAAAAATCCCAGGGCATTTCTCAAAAAGAGTTGGGGTGTTACGGTGTCCTGGCCAATTTTCTCATTGGACCTTACCAATCATGGCCTCCTAATAACCCCCATCTATGAATTGGCTTCATCACTCTGTTCTCCTCCCCACTGATAGCTGGAGTGTGGTGAGTACTGATGCACTATGGCTGCCGTCGCATCATCCAGGTGGGGCTGCACATTGGTGGTGGTGGAAGAGAGTCCACATTACCTGTAAAGCGCTTTGAGTGGAGTGTCACGAAAAGCACTATATAAGTGTAAGCAATTATTATTATTAGTGAAAGATGGATCTGCTTGTGGTCTACCTACAGTACCCAGTGCTCTGGAATGCCCTTTAAAGGGAGGTGCAAACACCATGCCTTCCTTCCCCCCTTTTTAGCGGGGTGCGTGGCGGCGATTAGAAAGCTCTTTACCTCTATTAGACCCTGGGATCTCCTTCAAGTGGCTGATGGAGCTGCCTTAATGGCGGGTGCTGTGCTTCCTCTCGGGCTCCATCCATCAGGCTGACACCGGCTGCCGATGGCCCGCTCCCAGCCACTATATTTCACAAGCAGGCATCAGAGAGCTGACAGCGCTGCGCTTGCCAGGAAATTGCTTTGGCTGTGAGCAGAATTTCAAACACTGCGTTCCCGAGCTTTTCTACCTGCTTTATGACCCCCGGGAGCCCGAAGTACCGAGCAGAATGGATAATGAGGCAAGGCAGAGAGGGAGGCAGGGCTTGGCTGGAGTGAGGGGTCAGAGCTCAGAGCCTCACACTGACCAGCAGCTGCTAGTTTGTGAGGGTAGAGGATTGCATTGCGCAGAGAGCTCTGCTGCTTTCATAGCTACACTGCAGTGCCCGATAAAAGCTCCTGATCAATGCGGGGGTGCTCTTCTCATCTCTAGTTTTGACAGTGGTGCTTTCTTTGTGTTGTTATTTTCAAAATCCCTGCTCTTTTCTTTCACCTTGACTTTTTTTGGTTCCCCTGCATTTAACATAGATGCACTAGATGCACATTTGTCTCTGTATCATTGCCTGCCTTTCGTCTGAATTTCCAAAATCATACAAAGGCACAGAAAGGCATTAACTTGAAAGTGCAGGTGTTTATTTCATAGAACCCACACAACAAGGGTCAGAGGTACTGCTGTTTTATCAGTTGCAAACATGTTGCAAATGAGTTGGTAGTGCCAGGTTTTGAGAAATATTTTGAAGCGGTAATACATCTTTGTGTCTGGTTCTTGATATACTGTATTGAACTTTGGACATTCCAGTTAGAAGTCACAAAAATGGGGTGTTGTGTCTGCAGATAAGTCTTCTCAAATACTGTATTAAAATTAGATGCTTAAAGACTGCCAGGAATTTGGACACTAATAACTGCACCATTTTTTAAAGAATTACTGAAAGTATGTCTTAAAAGCAATCAGCAAGTCTTTAAAAGGGTAGGGCAAATGCTGGCCTACAGTATAAGCATGTTCACTATAATTGCAGTAGAAGGGAGACATTGTCTTCTGCTACAGCTAGTGAATCTAAGGTGACAAAAGAAAGGGTATTTCAGAACTGAACTATTCATTTCTAATTATGTGAAGAGCGAATTAGGAACAGGTACTGTATGATCTAAATAATGACCTGGGGCCTCATTATCCATCCTGCATGTTTGTGTCTCTTTCTCTTTTCTGGAGTCAGTGGTAGTATTTGCTGGCATCTCCGTGCCCACATTTTCTCACCTGTTAGTAGTTGTGCTTATTGCTTTATTAAGACAAGCACACAAATTACTATTTTCCTTTAAAATCAGTTCTGATCTACAAGGCTTTAAAAGAAAGTTCTGTGGCATTTTTAGTTTCTCAAATGTGGTAGAATCAATAGATTATACATGCATGCTGCTAAAACCTACAGCTCATTCCACTGTAAGTATTTTTATAACAACAGGAAACACACCTATATTATGAACGTGTAGGTGGTATCTGATTTTAACCTATTACTTCCAAGTGCCGTAGTTGAGTATCCCAGGCTGACTTCTTTATTGTTATAAGCTTATTGTACCCAACTGAGGGAAGAGCAAAGTGACAATTCCAGATTGTCATGAGAGAAGATAGATTTTTGCTTTTCTTACTTTTGACTTCAATTTGACTTCAATTGTTGTGATACTGGTGAATGGATTTTCTTTTAGTACACAAACGATTTGCTTTGCTTGTTGTCACTAGACAATTGAAAATTGTATGTTCATACTGTGACTAGCCTTCCTGACTCTAAATGGTTAAAACCTCATTCTGACGTCAGAGGAATTCCATATCAGAGGTTTTTCTGTTTAGCCATGACACCAGGGTTAGTACCCCTGCTCTTGAAAAAAGTGTTGTATGATGTTTATTGCCCACAGTGTGAATTCAGTTTAATATCTCATCCAAAACACAGAACCATTATTCAATTGTTACCTGTCCAGAAGCAAATCATCACATGACTTAAATTTTTGCTAATTAGCAGTGACTTTCTTACCTGCCCATGAAAAACGTAATATGTACATTTATGATTGTAATTGATTTAATTAACCCCATATTCTTCCTGTATGAACTGTAAGAAATTGTAAATGTTTAGGAATGCTACTGTAAATAGGTTTTTCCTGTTTTCCAAGATTCTAATATTATTGGGAAAAGATCTGTTTGTAGTGACATTTTGCAGTTTTCACACATTCTTTTCTCATTCATTGATCTTGTTTTTCCATGTCTTTTATTTTTATATTGTTTTCACTGTGCATTATTATACTTCACCTGTACCATAGCGTACAGAGGTAAATTTATAGAATGCCTGGAAATGCACACCAATAATAACTTAGGTTACCCTGAGTCCCAGGATGTGTAAGAGCTTTAAATAAAACATTAAGCAGCAAACATACTGTAGCAAAACAAATGATGAGGCTATCAGGCAATTAATTGTGCAATGGTTCAGAGCTACTAGTACAGACTCCTCCAGGTTCAGGGAACCCCTGAGTGACTCAGTCCTGAAAAGAACCCCGACCCAAGACAAGGTTGAGTATTGTAGTTCTTGCCAAGCAGCTGTGATCCTATAGTGAGAAGTCCTTCACCTCTTCATTAGGTTTGAGGAGTGCCCTAAGTACCTAACACACTGTTTTCCACAACACTCATGCCCTTCTTGTGAAGATTAGCAACTATCTCAGTAAGCAAACTGGCCCATGTCAGGGTCAAAGCAGAATCAGGTCTTTTAATATCTCATCAGTACATAGTTTGGCATTGACAGAGCTTGTGTGGACAGAAGCAGCAACGGTTACTGGCAATACTTTTAAAGGTTTTATTGTTAAGGAGACACTGTCGGATTTATTTTAAAATTAAAGCCGCTGTAAGTCTGAAGAAAGCTGTATAGCTACTCTTGACAGTTGTTTCTTGTGTTTTATACATTTCAGAACACTCCCAGGGCTGTGATAGAGGAAAGCCACAGGCTCTTGTGGATGCCTGGCACTGCTTTATGCAGCTCTTGTTATTAATAAACCTGAGCGTGCTGCGTGGGTTGGAAGCTAACACAATTGCGTGGCATCAGGAATATGATGAGACACTGTACATGTCCAGGTGATTTCCAAAACAGATTTCACCAGCAGATGATTTAAAAACTGTTGGTTGCAATCACCAAGTCACCCCTGGCACACTTTTTAAGAAACAGGCCTGCTGTTTTCTTCCCTGCTCCGAGATACATAATAAAATCAACATGGCCTATCAATATGTTCGGACTTGACCTTGGGTAATTTTAATGTGTAATGTCTGCCTACCCAGCTCATGAAAGAAGGTGCCACATGATCAAAGTTTTTTCTACACAACTATCTTTTTTAACACATTAGAAATTTGCTTCAAGGCTGTAGAAAACAGAGAAAAGATGTCAGTCAGAGCGAAAAGACTTAGAAACCTTAGAAACATATTTGGAGTTGACACTAGTGGGAATATCTGTGCATAAAGAAGTTCCATACTCTCCTACATGGTGATAGTTTTCTAATCAACACCATGCGGTTGTGTAGAATGAAACCTTTGCAGGGTTAACTAGAACTCAGCTAGGATTAAGCTCCGATGAGCAAATACCCCTGACAAACCTAAGTTACTCCTTGATTGTCTATTTTCGGGGTTAGGCCTTTTTGATCTGAGTACATGTAAAAGCTGTTATGCTTGTCTCTTTTGTTATTCCTGTTTAAAATAAAGGCTAGTTTCTTATTTGATTCCTTCACTCCGCATCATGTTCACTTTGTGCTTAGACAATCTCTTCCACGGACAAAATACCAAACGAAATTGCAATTCCAAAATGGCATTACAAAATGTGACACCAAGAGAAAAGAAATTACTAAAAGGGAGACACATCAGTGAATGTATTGCAGTATTACCTTATAAAGCCTGTACTGTAGGTTTCCATTCTTAAAACCCACTACCCATTGGAGCTGTACAAAATAATTATTCTTTTTTAGATCAGATTTACTAGGGGTAGTTTAACTTGCTTGATCTGATGGAATTCATAAATTGACTTTCCAGTGTGTTACTAGGAGATTGCTCCTGTTATGTAAGTAGTGGTTGCTCTTTTAATTCAATCCAGTTTTGTGGGCTCCTACAGTAAGTGGATCAGCCAGTAATGAGACATGACAGATAAAATGCTTTACCCAGGCCATCACTGGTATAACTCTGAGTAGTTTCTTTGGGCAGTGGTGGTTGCTGTGATAAGGTTGTGCACAACTAACTAGGAAATCCCTATATTAATGAGTAGTAAGCCCTTTACCTTTAAAATTTGGGAGCCTATGAGCTAGCAGTGTTATAGATGACAGCTATATTGATCCTCAATCCGGCAATGAACTCTGCTGCTAGCTCTATGGGCTTTGAACATTGAAAGAAGCAAATGGCCTGAAAGGGTACATTGCAGAGCACAGGACCCATGCGGGTTGTCTTGTTCCCTCCTGTGCATGAAGGTTAGAAAAATCATCAAATTATACTGTATGAAGGTTGTTATATGGGACACTGCTGATTAACAATAATTGGTAGTTTGGAGCCAATGAAATTAACAAAAAAGTAATATATTCCAGAACTAAAAATAAGGAGTTTTACACGTGGTAAATGAAGCATTACAAACCACATAGTGGCACATACAAAAATCCGTCTGTTTCCTCTCCTATTATATCCAAATATTGCCGTTTCTTTCATTTAACAAAGGACTGAATAATCAAGGCAGATTACTGGAGTTGTTCTGCAGTTTTAAGTGTTAATCATCTAAGGCAGTGTCAATGTGACCCTCTTCTCAGAAAGCACAAGCAGAATCAGAAGGAGCAATCAGACGATCATTTCACTGAGCTCTTCTGTCACCCTCTCCCTCTCTCTGGCAATGAATAGTGCGAATGTGTCAGAAAACAGGGGCAGCAGGTGAGATGACTGAGAAAAGACTGATTCACAGTGATCCCTGAAGTGATTTATTTATCAGGCCCCTATGAAGCCCAAACAAAAATGAGTGTGCTGTGAGCATTTTCATGATTACTCTTCCTTCTTTTTTCCTTTTTTGAAAAACTTTAAAGTCATGTCTCTAAAAATGTGAAAAGGTAGGCAAATGCTTTTCAGAGGGTCAGTTTTAAAGCTTTAATATGTGTACGGTTAAGTCCTGGCTTGTCATTCATTAAGAAGAGAACATAAAAAAGGATACAAACAAAGGAAATCCATTGGTCTATCTAGCTCATATTTGGTTTCTATTAGATATTTAATCAGAAGATCTCATCCAGTTGTGTTCTTGAAAGAAGTCAGGGTATCAGTTTTGACAACAAATGCCATTTGTAGACTCCCACAGACATTTGTTTAAGGAAGTAAATTGTTTTCAGTCTAAAATTAATTTCGCTTTAAAAACATGCATTGGAGCTTTCAATATATTTTCACTGTTTTCCGGTCTGTTTTCCATCCATTCATTTTCTAACCTCTTCATCCAATTCAGGGTCACGGGGCATTATCCTTGCAAGCAATGAGCACAGGGGGAGATACACCCTGAACAGGACACACACACATATTCACACCAGGGCCTATTTTCCAGGAAGCCCATTAACCTGCCAGAGAACATACAAACTTAATGCAGATAGCACCCCTGGTCTAGAACTGCCAGGTCCAGCATGCTAGCCCCTACACCACCCATAAGGTCAATTTCCCCCTTGAATTCCTAGTAACACAGTTCCTAAACTGCTACTGTACAAATTAAGCAGTTATCAAAAAAAAGCCATTGCTTCTCTTGAGCATACATTGGTTCATTGGAAATGATATACGACCATCTAGAACACATTTCTATTGTTTCCCAAGATAAAAGTGTATTTCCGTTCCACTCAGCTCTGCTAGTATTTATCTCAAAACAGACACTGCAGTCAGGTACTTCACTCCTCTATGTATCATAACTACATGCCTTAGGCCACAAATTGGCTGTGTTTTGTTACAGCAATATTATTGGTGTAAGTTATATCCAAGTGCTTTATCTTTACATTATCCACAATTTTGCAAAAGAGGTTAAATTAAGCCATTTTATACTATTTAAATTCAAACTACTTTTGGCAAACCTACGTGCACATGATATCAGGTCTTCTAACTGGAGGTGATGGCCTGCAGTACGAACTCGGCTCCCACCGCTGCCTACCTGGTTGAAAGAAATCTCTCTTTGTCTACACAGAAAGTGAGCCTGGAGTTTTACATCGACATCCACGCTCACTCCACCATGATGAATGGCTTCATGTACGGCAATGTGTTTGAAGAAGAGGAACGCGTCCAGAGGCAGGCTGTCTTCCCCCGGCTGCTGTGCCACAATGCGCCCGACTTCTCCTTTGTGAGTACGCCTCAAGAGATCAGGATGTCATCAAAAGCCACTGAAACAAAAGTCCCATCCCAGGTCAAGCAGAACATGTCTGCTGCCCTACAACCCATTCAATAGCCAAAACACATCACCAGTGAAAAGCAATCAGCATCACTACACATAGCATAGCCTCAAGGACCTGGCTGGCTGCCTGCTGCACTACAGTATATCCAAAAAGGATTATTATTTCATCATATGTTCTTTTATTTTAAGTTAAACCTTTCTAAAAGTTTTTAAAAAATGTCTAAATCATTTCCCCAGAGTTCCAGTTCAACACAATATGAATCTGGGAAACTCAGGTGTTTTCTAAATTACTGTTTGCCTTTGTTACAACTGCACATATTTTATCATCCAAGATGACAGAGTGCAAAATAATGTGGAGCCAAACCTTGACATGGCTTAATCTGCACAAAGAAAGTCAAACAGATGACAGGAAAAAGAAGAAAAAATAGATATAATTTTACTTATACAGTATATTAGAAAAAAGGGTTTGTCTTGTTATTTTATTGTTTTTTGTAAGGGCAAAACATTTCTGTAAGTCTTTTACCAAAATCAATCAAAAAGCAATAAAAATAACTGGCATAAAGGAAACTACAGTATGTTTCTCTTTCGACGGTTGTTTTATTATGATGATACTGTACGGTAGAATAAAACACAGTGAAAGAGTGGTGAGACCTTGTGATCACAGTGGCCTTGAAGAACAGAGGACCGACAGTAGACAGCAGACAGGAACCAGTGCCAAGTTCATTGTGTAGCTGCAATGGAAAATTCAATCATTTACGGCTGGTGTTAGTGATACAGATAAAATTCTTTTTTAATATCAGTGTTAATGAAGCAGAATAATAAGCCTGTCTATTTCATGCAATTTTTTCCAAAAGTATAAAACATATGTACTGTATTACAGGACATTTCAGCATATTGCATATGAAGAAACATACTTGGACTCATGTCATGTATGGAATAAATGCACTTCTTATGCAGCTAATAAGGGCAAAACTGTTAGACATATTATATACAAACTGTAATTAGAAGTCATTTTACATGGTTCTGATTTCTAGGGTTATGAAACAGATAATTAATATTACTGTATACTGTACAGTATATCCTAAGGGTCATAGAAGCCATTGATTACTTTTAAAAATACTTTAACAAAAATGTATTAAAAACATTGAAAATATAGTAAAATAATATCTAAGATTTTTATATATGATATACTTTATACAAATATACTCCAGTCACACGTAGACAATTAACATGGATATTGTGTACTGAAATGTTTTTAAACATTTATTAATAGTTTTTAAAAGCATGTCAATCTATGCAGTAGCTATTGTTTTAATCCACAATATCTGGAATTTACATTTAATTCTATCTCTCTACTGCGTTAGACAGCTCCTTCTTGACTTTTTGGTCTTGAATATTTCTTTTGTTTTTAATTTCGAGGCGAAAGAAGTGCGAAACGTGAGCACAATCGGAATATCTACACTGGCTACTTTTCAGAGGCTCACTGTGGTGGAAACACTTAAAGCGAGAGGAGATTAGTGCAGCCATCTCCAGTTATTAACATGTGTCTTTCATCAGAATGTATCCGCATTGCCTGTCATCCCAGCCTGCTCCTCTGAGCTCTGCGGAGTGTTCCGCTCTGCTGGTTGTGACTCACGCGCTGGTTGGTTGTGTGACTCAGGGAGAGGAGAAGCAGGCAGAGGAGTTGGGGCTTTGTGTATTCAGCGCAGGGGAGCTTTGTGGCACTGGCGAATCTGTCTCTGTTTCCTCTCCACTCCCCTGTCCCAATCCCCCCCACCAGGACCCGGGGCCTGGCAGATAGAATGGGTGTGTTCTCCGTCTCTCCTGCCTGTTGACAGACCGGCGAAGGGCCTGGCCCCGTGATCCATCTTCGGCAAATGCATTCCAGAGACGACTTGTTTGTCTCGCTGATCCGCATTAGCAAGATTGGATTAATCGTAATGCTTGTGAGACAGCCGCTTGAGCACATCGAGAAACTCTTTAGCCTTGGAATGGCGGAGTTTGACCTTCGTGTCAGCTCCTAGGCATGCCATTCATTAGCAACGCCTTTTGCTCATGAGGCGGGGAGCGCATCTATTGCTCTCTGAGGCCCTGGCCATTATTCCCGTCCTCCAGGCACAAGAAAAACAGCCTTGAGTAGGCTTTCAGTCTTCGAACCAGAGACGCAGAAAGGAAAGGTTAGCGTGAGTGTCAAAAACTAAAACCAAAATACACTCTAGGGACTGCGACAGTGTTTTTAAACAGGTGAAACAACCTCCTTGTTCTTAAGAATGGCACTCTTTCTGAATATGTCTTGCTTATACTGCGTTGACCTTCACTGCTGGGCAAATATGACATTTTGCATCACATTTAGACAAATAAATGATCAAATACGTTGTGCGTTCAAAAGTCTTTGAGACACTTTGCCATTATAGTGCATATGTTCCAGAATATCTGTTTTCGGCACAAACGTGTGACTTTTTCTTTTTTTTTACGGGAAAAATTACAGATCAGTTGAAGCTGACTTATTTTCATCAGCAATACAAACAAAAGAAATCTTTCAAAGCGACTTTGAAGAGCAAAATTGTTGCACTGATGTCCTGAGGGTGAAAAAACCCCTGACTCATCCTCAGCTGATTGAAGTGCTTGTGTTTGACAGGAGCAGTTTGATTCAGCAGACATATCTGGCTCTCAGCAATACCTTGCTAACCCTAAAGTGACAATCTCAACATTATACAATAATGACTAAAACTATTGTATTATCTCTACACCTGCATCAGGTAAAAGGGAATTATCTGACAACTAATGTACATTTCAATATCTTTTAAATGCAATACATCTATCTAGAAGGCCATTGAGTCATTGATTATTGTGGTGGATTGGTGTTAATGTAATCACAGTGTGGACAGATGCAGTGATGATAGAGTTAAATGGTTGAAAGCAAAATGTCAGTATTGTATAATTTGGCAAAATGGAGTAGAAACATTTACAACAATATACCAATTTACAACATGTTCTTTTCAGCTGCTGCAGTTTTGTATAGCATTAATTTCCATCTCAAAATTTCAAATGATCATTTTTCTCATTTAAAGTGGAAAGTCCCTCTGCCCTCTTCTTTATGCCCTGTACTTTTAACATTCTCGAGAGACTAAGCGCTGCACGCAACTCCCTGTGACAGCCTGCCGTGACAGTTCAAAAGGAGAGATTAATGAAGGAACATAAAATCAATCTGTAAGTGTCCGCTGCATTTTATAGGAGACAGGAGAACCTTGGTGTGCAAGAAGTGCCTGAGTACAAGAGGAAAACATGCCTAGGGACAGTGGTAGACTTTTAGGAGACACTTTTATCTGAGACAACGATCGGTGAACAATGCATTAACAGCTACTGTTGCAGAATAGTTTACAACACAACCTCAGTTTTATCATCTGATGGGTGGAGCACAAGGAGTTTCAGTAATATGCTTGACATGACACTTGTCAGCGTACCTGTCAGTGAGGCAAGTGCAGAGCTTGGGCCTGAATTGAGAGTTAAGTCCTTTCACAATTGGACTCCTAAGCCCCTACGGTGTTGGAAATGCTGTTTTGACTTACACAGGCATTAGCAGTTGAAAAGCAACCGACGATGTTGAAAAGTAACAACTGGCATTAAATTCAGGTGTCAAAATATTGGTCTGGCTCATAGGCCTTTGCCATTCAGAAAAAGGTTAGACAAATAAATAGAAGATGAAATTAATAATCAGTTCACTGTTTTTGCTTTTCTTCATCAGTGCAGATATGGACTCACAAGCCATTCTATTGTATTGTATTGTAACATGTAGCATTTTACCCTGATCAGTTACATGTGTTGGGCATTATCTTTCCACAGTCCAGCACTTCCTTTAACCGAGACGTGGTAAAGGCAGGAACAGGCCGGCGTTTCCTGGGCGGCCTTCTTGACGACACGTCTTACTGCTACACACTGGAGGTGTCCTTCTACAGCTTTGTGGTGGCTGGGAGCACTGTGCCCGTTCCCTACACTGAAGATGCCTGTATCCTTTTACTACAATTTCTTATTTATTTACCACTTAACCACTTTCTTAGGCCTTACTATATAGAGATAAAAATGCCTGCTGTATTTTGTAGGAAGTGGAAAACCTGGATGTTTTGGAAATAACTTAAAGAGGAGGGAATGAGAAGCAGGGAAACTGTTAACATTGCTGTATCTGTTCCATAAACAGATAGATACTGTAGTAGTACTGTATATAGTATATAGTGCAAGTGGTTTGGAATAACTGATAAAATTCACAAAACTGTTTTTTGTGGGCTAGAACAAAGAAGACCAGTTGCCCATTCTAAATGTGACTCTGCCACTGGAATTTTATTGGCATATTGTTCTTGCCTAAAACCTACATATCCTGTCTTGCTAGAGGAAAATTGAGCCGCCTATTATTTAACATGCTCAGTCATACATTCTTTACAGAACTTAAATTGTTTGGGAGGTAGTGGATACCTTCCTTATATTCTATCATCGGGGAAAATGATTACTACTTGGAAGTATTTTTGATTGTTTTTAGTAAATTACAATTGATTTGGGCAGACTTGCTTTTTCTGAAAGTTGGTTATTCCATGTGATTTTCAATACGTTAGATGTAGTTTTTACATTAATTAAAATACAGAAAGAAACTGTTTTAGCTTCATTTAAGAGTTTTCCTTCCAAGTGCAGAATGTTTTATGATGGGCCTCTACAAAATGGGAAAAAAAAGTTTGTTGTGAAGTAAATGTGAGTTTCTTCTGTAAGGCTGATGAATTACTAAGGAGCTATTTGTAGATTACCACTTCAGGAAGATTTTTTGCGATATGTAATTTATTTTTTTTAATCTGGACGTCTGATTGATCACTGCATTGATACTGACATTTCATCCTTCAAGCACTCAGTCATAAAGGAGAAGAATACTGACAGGTGCCTATTGTGCTGTGTTTCTGTGAGTGAACTGCTGATACAAGAGGCTCAAGCAATAAATCCCATCAATATGCGATAAAGCTTGGTGCAGAAAAATAAAGAGATACAATGCTGGCTTGCAATTCACATAAGTTAAATAATTCCCCTTTGACCATGTAACTTTGGTTAAAGGACTCATACATCCTAAAATCACTTATAAGTAGCGACCCAAGTCCTTGGAGCTACAGTACACTACAGTATATAGCTTAACAATCACATACACAGTTCACTGATGAATATAGTTGATAGATACTGAATGTTTTGTTATCTTGGTATTTTCATTTTTATCTTGTTGTTATTATTATTTTCAAACACAGACAGAGTTGAAAAAATTCAAAGACAAGCTACATTATCCATATTTAACAAATTGAACTTAACAGAACAGCCTTGCAATTGAAGCCAATGTTAGTGGCTAGAGGAATCAACTGAACTTAAAACTGAGGTGGTTGTTGCCCAGCACTGTGTTACTACCCCAGTCACATGCATTATTGTACAGTACTTTCTTCTCCTATACCACTACTGTATCCACAAAGTGATAGTTATGGACAAACCCAGTATACAAATGTTAGTTTCCTTCAAACAAGAAAGCCAGAAATCTATTTATTTAATACATTTTATAAATTGTGAATTTGCTGCCTTTCCAAAATGAAATTTGTGAGGTTAATACTCTAGGTCTATTTGCATTTTCAACCATTGTTGTCAAAGATCTCATGACCTCTTTCCCAGCCAAAAGCTTTGATGTAAAGAGTTAAACTCAGCTAGTCACTTGGACTGTATCCATGTGCCCTGGTTAGCAGGCATGTTTGATTTTTTTATGTTTACTCCAGTCAAATCTTATTGAGCTGCAATAGTCCAATACACAGTCTTTCTTTCCAATGAAAATGAACTTGGTATGGTGACAGAAAACATGATTTCTGCAACATTACCACCTTGGAGAATTGCAATATTTTCAAGTTTGAATTTTGCCATGTTATAGTTGGTGGATATATTATTATGCTTTTGAGTATTGTATCTCTGTTATGCATTGTAAGGCATTTTGGGTTGCTGGGTGAAATATTACTACAATAGTATTTGAGGGGGCTGTGCTTTATTTTATCATAGGCTGCAAAAACTGTCATGTGTGAATTGAATTTCTTCCAGAGTCAATTTTCAATAGTTTTGAGTGAAACCAGGATAGATTGAATTGTTATTCTCTAGAGTAAGATACCTTTGACAATGTAAGTATGTTTTTTTCTAAATAGATGCTACTGGAGACAAAACCATTGTATCAGAATGTCCTTCTCTCTACCATATATATGATGTATACAGTATTTCCAAAAATTACTTAGGTTGCTTTGATGAAACACCAGAAATACGTTGGGATCAGTTGTGGAACAACAATTAAACAATTTCAAGAGTAAATATCAAATAATCCTTTTAACAGAAGAGGTTCTGGTCAGCATGATTAAGATATATCCTCTTGCTCAGCAGAAGACAAAGACTGTCAGAAACTTTTAAAGACGATGCAGGGCTAGAGTTTCATGGCACTATATTTTGCAGTAGTTTTCCATTATTAAATGCTGAAACAATGAGTATTACAGAAATTTGTAGGCCTAACAGAGCGGCTGTGTCCAGTTCTGTACAGAGGGAAGTGTACAATGTGGCTATAAGTTATAGAATCTAAATCAAACATTTCATCAAAACATTTTATTACACATTTCACCAAATATTCTGATTGAATGAATGAATGCATTTGTCTAATGTTTTACTGTTGACAGTGTTGGAAGGTATCTAGAGCCAACAAATTCCTGTGCTTCTTTTTTGGCTTTACTCTTCCGTATTTTAATTTCTCCAACCTTGTACTTAGCTGATTGCTGAAATGAATGAGGTTTCATCCGGCAAAGGTAAATGCAGGGACAGAGACCGGATGGGCAGCAAGTAAAATATTCTGTTTTTAAAAGTGAGATGCCCTCACAGTAATTTCAGATCACACAGCAGAAGTCTTCTTTCACTACTTCGACTGTTATTTGTAACAAACCCAGAAACTTAAAGACATATGTCTTTTTGAGTGGTAATGTAATGTAATGTGTAGTGAAGATAGAGCTTAGATAAAAACTATCATTTCAGATGTATCTCCAAACCCGAAATAGTGCCTGATCCAATACATTTAAATATCTGCGGTATGGTGTAAGGGATATCACTATAACAGGTTCATCATATACATGAGCTCTATGACCCTATTTACACGACTGCAGCCTCAGAGACTTGAGAGGCACCAATTGACTTGATATGAGTCACAGCAACACAGCAGAGAATGTTTCCTAGACTCAAAATATTGTCGCAAACTGTAAAGTTGCTTTATAAAGCAACATATGTCCCTCTGATATGCTATAACATCTGTTGCTCCTGCAAGGACTTGCAAGGAACCTCTGTTCTTGAAGGATACAAATTTCCTGTATTTTGTTTCCAAAGTGCATTTGTGGTATTTAAAAGTCACCCTGTCTCAGGAGGTCACTGTTAATTAGAGATCTATGCAGTATTCTCACCTCATAGGAGTTTTAGTGATTCATTAAAAAGAACAAACAAAACAAACTGCATCTGTATACCTTTAGGAAAAGCTGAAAAATCTGTAATGGTATTCAAAAATAAAGTAAAAAGATACATCTTCCTGATGATATTTGTGGATTTGACCTTTTGTAGGTGGAAGAGGGCAGAGGGCAGGAAGACATTTAAATTCAGGGCAAAATGTGAAGCTTAAGCTAATTTCAGAGTTAAGCGTTTCCTTTTTTCCCCTCAGAAAATACAGATGATTTGATGAAAGTGCTTGTAGTGTTTTTCAGGATGGAAAGGAAAAACGAAAATCAAAAACCTTAGGGATATTGTTCACACTTTCCGTGGCTGGTCATTGAACAGTGACTGCTGACAAAACTCCCGCTGGAAAGAGTTTTTGCTCTAATGAGAAACATAAAGCCCAAGTGCCCTCTAGTGCTGGTAAGTGACCAACACCTGCTCTCGTCTTGTTGTGCTGCTGCAGTTCGATCTGTGTGAGCAGGGGCCTTGTGTGGTCCTGGCTTTGTTCTGTCACACAGCCAGGTCCCATCAGCTCGTATTTACAACGCTGTGTTTTTGCTTTTTATTGAAAGGTCTGTAAAAAGCCTCCAACTGGAGCTGTAACTTCTCATTATGCCCCTGTACCACATAAAGCTTAGTGTTTTACCCAGTGCTCCACTGAATTGTCAACTCCAAGGCAATTTGTAATAAGGAACCCATCCACAAAGAATTGCTGCGCAGGCAGGGGATTGTTTTTCGGCTAGGGCTGTGTGGGGCTGGAAAAAAAAAGTTCTTCAGAGCATTACATAGACCGGGGTAAGACAAATCTTACCAGCTGCTGCTGTACTCCTCCCTGTAGCCTCTCCTTTTTTTTCTTTTCCTGCTTATTACGCATAACAAAAAAGACAGCTGGACATTCCCATGTATATTCTGGACAGATCAGAATTCAACATGTTCTTCACTTAGACTTTATCAAGACGGTTCAAGTTCAGGTACTGTATGTGTGAATCCGGGAGAGGAGGCTAACCACAGCCATGCTGGCCTGCAGGTTTTGGCTTGTGCAAAGAACACAAAATTGAATCCTGGATTCCTGTAGTTCCTTCTTTTTACTGTCATTGTGCTACTGTAAACGTTATAGAGCAGGTTCAGAATAAGAATGCCCTCGTCCATGTAGATTATTTCTGATTTTGTAGAAACCGTAGCAGTAGCGGAAGAAGCAGCAACATTTTTTAAATGATAATGTTAACACCAAAACAATGCTCACCAATCCATGAATAACTGCAGGAAAAGCAAAGGGATAGCTTAAGAAGCTTTGGTGTTGATTACACAAATAAAGGTTATGAAACTAAAGTCCTTGTAGCCTAGCACATTAATGACTCCTTGGAGAGAAAGAAAACAAAGTGACACTGATCACTAATACCAGAGCCCATTTAATTTTGTATTTCAGCCCTGCAGCTTGCAAACTAATACAAATGTATATATGGTTGTGCATTTATTTTTGCCTGCTCTTGAACAAGACATCCTGGCAATATTCTTTTAAATAGGATGGAGTTGCATGCAATAATCCCAACTGCAGTATGTAAATTAATTGTGATTCATAATGATAAAAAATAACTATATACCCAGAGGGCAATAAGTAAACCTTGCTAAATTCAGATCTAGTGAAGACAATGACTGCTAATTGCCTTTTAAAGGGAAGTATGTCTTTGTAAAACAAGTACTGACAATGCATAACACTACTCCTGAGACATTGTTGCTGAGGACACCGGGAAATTAGATAAAAAGGTTAAATTGTTAGTCCTGTTAGTTTTCAGGCAAGGCCTAAATTAAATCAAGACATCAACATATCTGGCATCGGCACATTACTAACAGAGTACTCTGACAAAAACCTATCATCGGGTACTGACTTGGTACTTAATTCACAATTACAGAGTACATAACAAACCCAGTACTCTGACAAAAAGCTGCCATCAGGTACTGAGTTGATATTTAATTTGCAATTGGTGGGTGAGCAGAAGGTTGATTTTGTCCAGAACATTCAGCTACTCCACAAGTGTTAAATAGCTGTTAGAGCAACCTAACAAGTTTTTATGTAGAAGAAGAAGGTGGATTATCTAAGAAGAGACCAAGTGGATTTCTTTGAACAATCAAGTGAAGCTCCTTTGTTGAAAGGCTATAATAAGAAGAACAGAACTGTGTACTTGACATTGCCTTAGATCACATACAAAGTCTACCAAAGTCTTTCCAATCAAATCAGGTATACTGTAGCTACCTACAGTAGATGAAGGAAGTCAGATGGAGGTTTTTCCATTAATTTTCAGCACAGAGTGAGTCTTGTTTGCAGTGTACTAGGTATACATTAACTAAAAGTAAAAGTAAAACCTGGAAAAACCTCTTAAGATGGTGTTTTAGTGTCACTTTCTCCAGACGAAAAACACTCCATTAATTTACAAATATTTTTGGGCTGAATGATAAGCTTTCATTCAATTGGTCACACTTGGAAACCAGTTAATCTGAATGTTGCTACACAAACGTTTAAAGAAGAAAAAAATAATTTTATATCATTTAATGACCATATAATATAAGCCTACTGAGACTTCTACTTCCAGAACATACAGTAGACATTGAGTTTGCCTAAGTGAACAGATCTGTTTTCGAATATTGTAGCCAAATCTGTTGAATTAGAATGATCTTTGATGGTTACCCAGTTAAAATATATTATTATCACTGTCCAAATTAAACTGTGACCCACATACGATAACTGAATTGTCACATTCTGATTATCATTTAATTTGGATTCATGTGTTACCAATCTTCCCATAGGTCCGTGCAAAGTGCTAATCATTCTGTGAATCAAGGGTACCTTTCACACATTCATTCGAATATCAAGGGTAAGTGGCTCTGAACCTGAGGTCTGAACCTTAGGCTTCACTGTATTTTGGGAAAAGTGGCATTTCCAGCTATAATTATAAATCTACAGATTTTTGGATGTAAAAGCAATTCTGGTTACATAGTACCTGAAGAGATTTTTTTATGTACAGTTACAGATTTTATTTTAGTCTATCTGATTTGGTGAGGCTAAACATGGCTACCTGGTCCCTATGGCTAGCGTTACTTGACTTTTTACATTGATGTTTTACGTTTGGCAACATTAATATGATTAATCACTGCCAGTCATGAAACAGATGTGGTCTTGAATCATACTGTAGGTGCTGGTCCAATATCAAATCGATGGATCTTAGATCTCTGTATTACCAAATAAAAATATAACGTCCGTCTGATGCTGCAATCCCATCCTCTTCCCACACAAGAAATATTGGTATTGTACCAACACTGGCACAACAAAGTTGAAGTTATCTCAATGGTGCGGATGAATGGATATCAGTTTCATCCCACACCTGATTAAGAAAAAGAACGTGTCAATGTTAAAATACAAGGTTAAAAAAGGATACAATTCAAAGTATCACGGAATACGACTCTGGGTATTTTCTCTGTGTATAAGGTGTCAAACAAAAAGGAAGATCAGTGGAGTGCCATATTACTCAAAATAGCACAATACTTGAATAGTTATTTATGCAGCATGAAAGACTGGGTGTCGTCCCACTTCATGGCTTGTGCTTCTAGGGTGGCCTGTGACACTTAGCAGAAATATGCAGCTTCCCCATAATGGATGGATGAATTAATGTGCTCTAAGCCTAGTGCACCAGAGTTGGGGGGGTTAGGGAGGGGGAGAGGGTGCTCTGAGGGGCTCCGATCACACCCATGTTGCAGGGGACTGAACCATAGCGAAGAGAGAGACGTAGCTCCCGCTGAAGGTCACATGAAAGCACATCCCGGGGCTAAAGCAGGCAGTTAAATTTAGCGTTAGATATGAGCTCCTGGAGAGAAATGTCAGGCTGCCAAAGGAAAGGTGACATGGATTTCTTGTAACACAGAGATTGGGGTCAGAGGGGTCTAAGGAGCCCTCGATGTCTCTTTTTGCGGTTGAGTTGGCTGTGCCAACGAGCGTGCAAAATCTAAACACAGACCTTTACGTTACTGCTTGTTTTTCGAAAAAAATTAATAAGTAAATACAAATTCTTTGAGTAATTTCTCTTGTGTGAAACCCTCCCTCCACACCGTTATAACCAAAATTCAATCCCTAACCTTTTCCGGCTTCACAGTGTTTGATCACTGGGTTCGGGACGGTGTTGCTGAGGGCAGGGACCTGCGTTGTTTGAAAATCTCATTATAATGGAAGTGCAGGCAGTGAATCTGCTGTAGAAAGGTAAAGGGAATATTACTCTGAAGCTTAATGATTTATGACTACATTTAGTTTTCACAAAATGGGAGGAACCTGTGAAGCGTGAGTCTGGTAATCAGGGCTTTTACATTACAGTTTTTTGTTCTAAAACAGTATTGTGTCACCAAGATACCTGAGAAGCAGTATAGCATCCATGCATTTGGAAATTATACTGAAGCCATAAATGCTTTTTGGGCATACAATGTTCCACTTTACTTTACTTGTGTGCTTTGGTGTTTGCTGATATAACAGCAGGACTCATTAAAAAGTACTTAGTCGTGTTTGATGAAGACATTTTGTACACACACTCAGAACAGGTGCTGAATAGTCTGGTTCCAAATACTCATGCTGCCCTGAAGAAACCAGCTGTCTGGTTTCCTTTGTCTCTGTCCATCCTTGACCACTGCTGTCAAAAAGGAATCCAGAACTTACTGTGATTTTGCAAAGTGGACTAATCTCTTTAGAATGAGCTCCCCTGGGATCATTAGGTCTGTAAGAAGGCAGGCAAAAGATTGTCCTTATTATGTGATGAGATCTGCGTAACTAAAAGACCTAGAACTTGTCTCCTCTTTGACTCAGTACCTAAACCTGGGGCCCTACATGTGTGAGAAGCACATCCTAATGAAAGTGGCATCATGCCTTCATACAAAAAAAAGGTTCTTGCAAACTAAGCTGTAACAAGGTAAAGTGCTCAGATGCAGAATAACGTTTAAGAAGCTGGGACAGACGAACACTAATGCTGTAAGCACAGAATCTTCCACACAGACTATTTGATCAGTCTGTCTAGAGGGATCAAATGGCCTCTCCATGTTTGTAACCTTGCTTATGTTCTTTTTTGTGCTTTTGTGTTTAAATCTTAAGTGTATTCCTGGTTTTCAAGCTGAACACTGGACACCTCATTTGTTTTCTTACCACATAATATCACATATGTTTAATCATTTGACACATTAAATCTCATTTGATTATGCTACAGTATGTGCACTCCTTAGTTCTTTAGTATGAATCTGCCTTTACGTTTCAAGCACATGTAATTGGAAGCATAATGCACCTTCTATAGCAGGGGTTAAAAATATAACAATGTGCCTGATGGGCTACTTTGAGTAATTGCCAGTTTTTAGTTGAAATCCTTCATTTGTCTGAAAAGGAGTGGTCCTACTTTAGGCAAAGCACTGATTATACAGTATGCTGGGGCCTTTACCTCTTGTACTTGTAGCTAAAGGAGGATTTGATCACAGGCATCATCAAATAAAGGGCTTAAGGAACTGTTGAATCAACCACGGCTCCATACTTAGCAACAGGTTGCATGGCAGCTGATTTGGTTTACACGGTTGATCATGAGCTCTGAAGTGGCCCCGTGTGACACCAGTGACTGGCAATTGTGGCTGCACAGCTCTGCCACCTGCCACCTGCCAAGGTGGAGCACATCCCCCTCAGCCATCGTTAACCTTCAGCTCCCTCTGCCTTGCCACTAACGCTCTAGAACACAGCCCTCATTAAGCTATAAATATTGTGGAGCAGAGGTGCCGCAAAGGGGAAAAAAAGAAAAGAGCAGGAAGAAAGAACTGTGAACGTCAGCGTTTTTGCGCTTAAATAAATCATCATTGACCCGGCACGTATTTCAGGGCACAGAAACGAGGTGGAATAGCTTAGATTTTCCCCAGGCTACCAATCAAAAGAGCTTTTATTCTATCCGGCAGCCAGGCTTGGGAGGGGGAGACTCATCTGTCAGGATAGTACTGCTGGTTTTCTGGGCTCACTGGGATTTCAAGGGGCCCACAGTTTTGGACAACAAGACTGACAACTCCCACAGACGAAGTTGTATTTGCAGCCAAGCTAGAGGGCTGCTTTTTGGTTCTCTGATGCCCAAACTAGAATTTATACAGTATAACTCAGTCTGTCTAATGCATACTTAATATCCATCGTTTAGGAATTCTGTGATGTGATTGTTTTTCATGTCCTTTAAATAACCCTGTCATTTCAGTGATGCTCAGTGCTTTTTATTCTAAAAGACTGAAAACACTGTATATCTAAAGCAATTCGTCTTGTCTCTTCTTCAGCAGTTACAGTTTTGCTCAGTGTTAAACGGTTCTCAATAAATGCTTAAAAGGAAGGCATTTCTTTAATATTTATATTTTTTACTACCTGTCTGTTTCCCACTTGTTGAAGGACCCATTTCCCTTAACATACTTGAATCTATCTTCTGTAATCAACCCCTGGTGTTAAACTAAAAGCACACACAGCCACTCACTCTGAGCACTCAAAAGGCTCTGTTTGCTCGCACATTTGCGTAAGTCCTGTCACCGAACATCGCAGCTTCAGTCCGTTTCATTAATAACAGTCCTCAGAGATCACCTGGTAAGAGCCAGCACTTAGAGCTTTTGCGGAGCTCTGGGCTACAGATGATTTTATAAAACAGGCTCCAATGGGAAGCTTCTTCCTGCCGCTTTAGCTGTACTGTCAGGGAATTCAATTAGAAAAATCCCCCTGGGACTCCTTTTGGAATCTGAAATAAGGAACTCCTAAAGAGTTACATTATTTTTCCCCTTTGGTGTCACATATTTAATTTAATTGATAAATTTGTGCCTATACGGAGAATTGTGTTCTATATAGTAAGCCCGTTCTAGATATTTTCTGCAGGTTTAGTTTCAGTGATAGAGTTTTTCTTTCAGCTGCTGAAACATCTGAATTAAATCAGTACACCACTCTTAGCTGTAAGACAAAAGTGGGAATCATTGCCACCAGAATGGAAGCTGTTTTGAGATGTTTTTCTAAGTCTGGTTTAACATTCTGTGAAGATAATGGCTTTAATTGCTTGTCTTGTCATACACTGTATAATCTCTTTTTCTTATGTTCTTAGCTCCAGCCCATTCACAGCTTGAATGGAATAGTTCCAAACATTCAAGCTAGGTGAGGTAGTTCAGCACTATAAAATTGTCTTATAAGGAGAGTTTTTGGTTGGTTCCATGTATAGCTTTAGTTTATTACCTCCATAGCTCAATGCACAGATCTTGAATTTTCAAAGAGCCTTCTCTCTTTCTTATGATGTTTTTATCCTAAAATGTTATGGCCACCAGAATGCGCCAAGGCTTTGAGGGACTGGGCTAGCCCATGAAATGAGGTAGTGATCAGAGGAGGAAAGATTTTTTTTAATGTATTGATCCACCTGGATTTGACATTCTGGCCTGTGGGCAAGGTGAAAACGCTACCCTCACTACTTCCTGTCACAATCGTAAACCCCTCCTCTTAAGGATCTCCAGCCCTTCCTTGTTCTGTATTGATCCCCTGCACCTGCCTCTGGTTCCTGCCCCACGTGCTATAAAAGCCAGACATTCCTGCCAATCTGGGCTCAGCTTTGGAAGATGGATGCCCGGAAGCCCGCCTACCCAAGAGTCCGGTAGTGACACGACAGCAGAGGCTTCACAACGGTGTCCTGACCATCTGGGTCCGGGTCTAGAGCATCTGGTCCCGTTACCCCCTTTTTATTCCCCAGACCCTCTGCTGGCTTTTAACTCTGTTTGTCTATCAGGATGGATCACCCGGTCTTGGACATTTGCTACACTCTTGGATTTGCCTCGGACTCCCTTGGACTGTTTGCCTCGGCCACTCCTCCCCCGAACACCAGCGCACCATGGACATGCCCCCTGTTTTCCTTCCATCCCCTTTGCATGCCTTTTCCCCCGTGTTTTCTTCACTCTCCCCCGGATTGTGTTGTCTGCATAGGGTCCTGAAAGAACGCTTCGTGACACTTCCCCATCTAGCTGGTAAAATCACTGACTACAGCTCAGAAATTGGGAAACTGTTAAAGCAGTTCTGTTTGATTAATTCCAATAATTCGATTTTTAAAACACAGGTAAAATGGCACACAGTGAGCAGCTGCTATGTCATTGAATTAGAACAATTTCAGGTTTAATCAGGTACAGTATCATGTGCCCAAATCACTCAGTTTCCCTTATCTAAATACAAAAATTATAGACACTATACTTTTTTAGTTTCCATTCCACATGAATCCCTTCTAATGTGCAGTATATAATATTATTATTATTATTATTATTATTATTATTATTATTATTATTATTATTATTATTATTTTAAAGAAGTGTAGAAAACTCTTCAGTCTAATCTTCAGTAACAATCTTATTGTTGTTTTAAACCTGTAAATATGTGTGCACCTTTTCTAATTTAGCATTCAACTAAATCCAAAGCTTCACCCCCAAACACAGATTTTAAAGTAGTAATACCAATATGCTTGTGGTTTTGTACTGTTTGTTAGAATTACAAAAGTATATGTCTTTAATTAGTAAAGTAATGTCTCTAACTACCTTTATAGTTTTTAACGTTCTTAACAATTTCAGTAATTTCACTTCCTTCTGTTCCTCTGTATATTTATATGAAATGCAGTCTCAGGATTACTAATTTCCACTGCATGAAACTTTAAGAAAAATTATTATAGCTATTTTTATCCCACTTTTATTTCCTATAAACAATCTTCTTTGTGGACTTCTTTTAATGACATTATTGAGCACTGTCTGTGTGCCCTTTACGTTGTTCTTATTAACCTTTAGCAGTGCTACCAGTGATTTTCATTGCATTCTGACAGCAGAAAGTGACAAAGAGAGGGTTTCGGCAGACTCCCCGGTGCACTTGCTCAGGGTGGTCAAAAGAGTTAAATACCAGGAAATAGTGGTACAGGATTTTTAACTCCAATTTCATGTGTCAAACATATTTTGTAAGCTTTAGGTGGTTCAGGTTTACAGTACTAAAGAATATAGAACTGTAGTCTCATTTCCATTGATACTAATCTATCCTTATTAAAAAATATACTAGAGCTTTGATTTCCATTCTTAATTTATATTGAATACATATTTACATACCAGTGCAAAATAACATTAGGAATGTTCAAGGCACAAATAACAGAGCCTCAACCTTCAATATAACCCTAAATCAACCTAGCAGGGTTTAGCACTTTTAAAAATGAAACAACAAATTATAGACTACACTCTAATCTCTTCTTAGGTAAATACTATTACGATGCAACCCCTACACTTCATGTGATACTTTGGAAAACCCGTAATTATTCTGTGTTATTGATTTTTACATTTGTTTTTTTAACAAATTTACATCTGATTTTATAACAGCTGTAAATGAACGCAGTAAAGCAAAATAGCTCTGTTTTGACCTCACTTTCTGTGTCAAATACTTAATCAAGAGCTGTACGTTTTGTGCCATATAAAGACACCTTTTACAATATGACAATAAATTCCATATTAGCAGGGTGATATGGGTTATATGTAACTAAAATGAACATTGTGCAAGTGAAAACATATTGATCTCTGACATCCAGAAAGGAGTGGAATTTTGTTTCATTTATTCCTTGTGTCCCAAGGTTTACTAAGTCCAGTTGACAAATTCAACTCAAAGACTACAGTGTCATGTTACTTTGTCCTTTGAGTGGTTTATTGAATATTCATGAAGTTTGATTGTGTATATATCTTTCTGGCTTAATGAGATGCCTGCTTTTTTTGATTGTGAAAACACTGTTACTTGTCCTAAGATTAATTTTACCGCTGCAGGCTTGTTGCTGATTGGATTTACAAAAGGTGGTTTGAAGAGTCATCCTACTAATTTTGAAGGAATCACCAGACATCATTGGCGCTTGCAGCTACTTGTAGTGCGCATGGAGAACACTTAATCCTCCAAGTCATGACATCCCTTAGATTACATTGACCCTTATTTATAAAAACAGAAATCAAGCATATTTTTTGTCATCAGGTTTTTGTTAGACAATGACACTGAAATGTGTTTCTTTGTTCAGAATTAATTTTAGTTTGCAGTGCATGCACACAGACAAAGCACTAATATCCACATATACTGCTGGGACATCTCTTTACTTTACGCAGGATGTTTACCATAGTAATTGGTAAGTGACTGAAACTGTCTTTTTTTCTTTTGTATAGGGCTCATGATTTTTAAATCCAGCCTTTCATTTGTAAGGACATTAATGTTGGTTTGTAAAGCAGACCTATTGGAGTTTTTATGATAGGTGGTTTTTCTCTCATTTATAGAGAGAAAAACCCCAGGGCAGAAGATTCAGCAACTCGTAGTTCTTTACTTACAAGTCAGAAGTTTAAATGAAACTGAGTGTTTCACTGTGACAGATTAAGCTAGTGGTGCATGACACTGGTTCTCTGGAGCCTGAGGTTCTGAGGGTTTATGTTCTGTTTCCTCTCTGAGCTGCTTAATTGAACTAATTATCTGCTTAATTTAGCAGTTTCCCAGCCCTTAAGCAGTGAGTAATTTAGAGGTACCTATGAAACAGCCTGGGCAGCCCCTCTTGAGGAGTGTTTATTTTGCACTGGTAGGGACTTAAAATGTTTGAAAAGCAAACTTTCCAAACAGATCCTCCAAAGCTACAAAAACAAATTACACGATATAAGGGGTGATTAAATCAGCAGAAAAATATTTTTAAAAATAGGGAAAACATTTGTTTTTACATCAGTATCAAGAATTGACAGCACCCCCCCCCCCGTACGGTCATCTATACTGACAGAGTAGAGTCACTCTCCCAATCCAAACTAGTAGGCAACAGGCAAGAGATAATGAAAAGGATTGCTCCTGATTCACTGACCTGTTCCACTTTAGCTCCCTTACTCCTCCATGTTCCATTCCAGTCATCTACTCTGATTTTCCCATTTCCATTATTCTTCCTACAGAAGCCTGCATTTTGATGTCGGATAAAACACAATACTCTGCAATTGGTTCTAGAATGTTTGTAGACCTAAGACCATGCAGGCAAGGATTGTCAACTACTGGGCCTCTCATTCCATTCTATTTCATGGCTTCGACACATTTAGCCAGCGAATCAAGTGATCAACCACTAAAGAGCTGCTTGAAACAAAACAACGCGATGGTATAGACTGGAAAATCAGCTAAATCGCTTCACCCAAAGTGAGGCCTTATCAGCAAAGGCCTATGTAAAGACTCCAGACTTTTCCTTTGCAGTCCTTTGTGTTCTTTGTTAGGTTCTACTTTGATTTGTCCTGCACGAAGGGGACAAAAAGGTCTTTGCAAAACCTGAGCAGAAAAAAAAAAGAATGCCCTTCTGTGCGCTGTAGTCTGCTGTTTTAATTAGCATTGTTAATTGCTTCCTTTGACACCCTGGTGGCAGTACTGGCATTTGATTGTATTGATGACACTGACATTCCCAATTTGTCTGCTTGTTAGTTGAAGGCCTACTAAGAACCATCGCATCTAGTACTGTCATTCAGGCATCATTGTGTCCCGTCTGTTTTGACATTTGGCTGCCTGAAAAACAGATACACTGCTTGATTATGCAGATCGTTCAACGAGCTGCGCAGTATTTGTTTCATCTCAATATCACATGTTCTTTACTGCACTTGAGATGCAGCAAAGCAAGTTATTGATTGAACAAGCATTTTAAAAATATTTAAGCCCCTCACGCACCCCAATGTCAAGAACATTCAAAGATTACATTACTTTCAAAGATATTGACAATGTTAACCCATGTGAGCAATTGACAAGGACACAGAAGCAGAACTGAAAATAGGTGTGGCCTTCTTTAACAGAGAGCGATGGATGTTGGAAATGAGCTACATAGTGAACTTGAAGTGAAAGCTCAAGGATTATTAAACTAGTAGTTGGAGAAGGCACTGGGGTTGTCGGAGAAGGTCCTGCTTTTATGTTAGATACTGAAAGAAGAAGTTGTTGGAGGGTGTTAAATGATATAATAGGATAATTTCTGAAAGAACTAGGGTTTATTTAGACTACCACCACCCATCTCAGCCTGGACCAAAGCTGTTCCACACCCGATTCCTGCCAGATCCCACTGTGCACAGGGACATGAAGTACAGCTCACGTTCAGCCATTTCGTTATAAAAAAACTATAGAAATGATCCCTGAAGAAATAAGCTTAGTATAGTATCGTAGTCTAAACACCTGGGTCTAGCTGCCTTAAACACCTGAAGCATTAAAACACTTTACATTTGAATTTAGCTCTTAGGCAAAACAATTCCATAGCATGAATTATTCACTTCAATACATGAAGCTGCTTTGTGCAATAGTCTTGTACCCATAGTAAAAGAGGAAACTAAGAGTAAATATAGCTTGGGGTGTGAATGATTTACTAGTGTGACACAAGGCCTTCAAAATGAGTGGCAGAATACTCCACATTTCAAAGGGATGTTGTTCATTCATGTGATTTGCGTTCGATTTTAGCTCTCTTTGGCTGAATGAACCTGTTTTTTTTCTGATCTTATGAACTTAAGATAAATATACAAATCAATTGCTTCAGATGTTCCCTCATCGTTTAAAGAATTCTGGCCATTGAGGCATAGAATTTCCTCCCACTATTTCGCTCTCAAGCCACCTATCCTTATGAACACAGCTATTCATCAGCTTTGCTTTGTAGTTACCAAAGGGCCTTTGAAAGACTGGTTTGTATGGTAAACTTTGAATTAATTTGAGTCTCGGCGCCTGTTGGGAAGAAGTGCAAACTGCTGTGTTCTGGCTGGAGCATGTAGCCAGTCCAATTTGTACCTGCTGCAAAGCGGCAGAGAGGCAAATAGCAGGAGGATAAACCGTTAATGAGTTTGGAGAAGCAGGGCGCTGCCCAGCGTCCAGTAATTTAGTCCCATTCCCAAGCTGCGCCAAGGGGGTGCGAAGGAATTAGCATGAAAGGAGAGAGTGTCCGCAACAGCAGGAGGCCCTGCTGTGTTTTCTAATGCTTTGCCATCTTTTTAAATTGTAGAGCTGCTGGGGAGGAAAACTGACTTGAAAGCAACATCATTTTTGTTTTTGGGTGGAAGGAACTCTGGGGTACAGCAGCCTTGTAGAGGCTTTGAAAAGGCTGTCTGTCCATTTTCCTTCATACTATGAAGGTTGTTTAATTCTTTGAAAGCTAGAATATGTTGAAAAACACTGGGCAGATTACTTATATGCTTGAGCTTCAACTCAATGATCATCTGCTCCCACATAAATGACCATTAACCTTACCTGTAATTTATTTCAGATAACAACTGGTATTTAAATTATGTAATGTACTGTATGTGAAATTACCTGTCAGTTTGAGCATTTTTTATGCCCACAAACAGATGTTGAAATAAAACACTCTAGTAACAATACTGTTAGCCATCATCAAGATTGTTTTGACGTAAACTTAGCGTAAAGGCATCAGTGAAATTAAAATTAGCTTTATAGAAAATGTGCTGTTGACAGGGTTTTAAACACTTAAAACCAAACATTAGACTAGACCATTTGCAATAAAAGACCAATTACATGAGTATTTGATTGATCATTAAGTCTAACTAAATTATGAAGGCTTTGGACGTTAACCAATATCAATCATTAGTTGTAGTATTCCATGTAAATTTTCTTAGTAATATTTGAAGAAAAAATGTACAGTATATAGAAATTCTTCAAGGAATTTAAAATGAAACAAATACATGTTACAATGGATTTTTATTATGGTAATACATTGCTGTGACATATAAAAGAAAAACATATAATTCTGCTTCAAAATCACTTAGACATTAGCATTATACAGACATTATAACCTAGAGGCTAAAAAGCCTGCCTATAGTGAGGTACTGTACATATTCAGTGGTAGTCTTGTGACCCTTTAATAGATTATATTTCTAATTTCTAAACTTAGATTAGATTTACCATGTCTAATTTATAGCTGTTTACACTACATGTTTTTTATGTTTTATCTTGTCCACCTCCCTTCCAACAACAAAGGCTCTGCTTCAAAGGTAGAATGGGTATATTCTTTCAAACTCACCAGTTTTTTAGAAATGTAACTTATGAGAAGCCTTGACTAAAGAATCCTGTTGGAAATTCAATTTTGTGCCCAAACATACAATACAAAACAAATAAATTGGTGTTACTTTGCAGAATTTCTTTTAAAAAAAAACGAACATCAATAAAAACAGCTGTGGTTCTGTCAGAAGAGGCATGGCTTTGAGACATATATTACTTGGGACACAAAGGTGGATCTTGGCTTCAGAATGCAGTATATCTCAAAGAAGTCTTATGAAGGCATACAGTATGACATTTTGATTTATATACCAACATAAAAAATAACAACAAAGGCCATGTCTATTCTCAGCACTTCTCAGAGGATTGTCTAGAAGCTGAAGCAACAAATTGAAGTACATTTAAAAAATATAATATAGGCAAAATCAAGTTCTGGATATGTTGGAATGTTACACTGTCATAAATAACATACTTTTAAATGTTTCACATAATTTTGCACATGTAAGTGATCTCCAGTATTGTCTTAATCCAACTATTAAATTTGTTTTCACAGCAGTGAAACTTTTTTAAATAATGAACAACTGTATGACTCAGTGCTGAATACAGAAAAAAAAACACATACAACACATACAACCCTATGTGCTGATAGATAAATTTCTAGCTAATTAAAACACACAGTCACAAACTATATATCATAAGAAGCAACACCAGTTCCCCTTTAAAATGATATATTTCAAATTCAAATCTGTCCATGCACAATATAATACTGCAAAAGCAAAACTTTGCCGTATCACAAAATCACAAAAACCCACACATCACAAAATCACAAAAAATCCCAAGTAATAAGCACAGAAAATACTGCATGGGTAACTATAACAAATTTGAAAGGAGCACTTTTTTTTTAGCTGATCATTTAGAGATTTGGGAGGTTTATAGGTGTTCTGAACAAATGCCAAAATGTTATCTGCTTCCCTTTGTTTGTCTCTCTGTCAATCAAGTGAAGATTACATCTAGCCTTTATCTGATAGGATCTTAAAGTCTTGAAAGGTTATTTTCACAAACTAAACAGTCTCTGTAGTTTATTAGAATAAGAATAAGAATGAGAATAAGAATAAGAATACGGAAAAGGAAAAGGAAAAGGAAATGGAAAAGGAAAAGGAAAAGGAAAAAGAAAATATCCAAAGTTGTAGACATATTGCTACAACTATTGCCTGGAAAGAAAATTTGCATACTACATCTGCTACAACTTGAAAAAAAATAGAAAAAAAAAGTCTGTTTCTATTTTTTGTTTTAGTTTTGGATATTTCTTACTAGTGTGTGTACTGAGTGAGACATATACTTTACAAAATCTGATGGATCAGACTTGATACCCAAGGGGTTATCTTGAACTCAAGGCCTCAACCAGGCCTACTGGTGGTTCTGTCTAAACTTTCCAAGATCATGCAAGATGCTTAAAGGCGCATTCTTCCAGACAGAACTTGGAGAGCTGTCTATGGAGAGCTGAGGGGTTTAAAGTAGTGGAAGAGGTTAAAACTCCAAAATGTGTAATGATATTAACTGAGCTAACTGTCACGGACGTCCAAGGGGACTAACCGTGGAGAGGAGGTGAGCGGAAAAAGACCCATATGCGGAATGGGAAAAGGCCCGGGCTCAGCAGTTCAGGAGTCAGGTAGAAACCAAAGCCCTCAGGCAGCGGACGTGGGGCGACCTGGATGGTTAGGCGGGTTTCAGGACATCCGAACATCAATGCTGAGCGAGGCCGGAGTGCAAGACCCAGAAATATATAGCCCCAGGGAAAGAGAGAGACCGGAAGGACAGCAAGGCAGGAAACTAGGGACAGGACAGAGTAGGAGCGTCCTCTGGCTGCAGAGAGCGTGACAGTAACGCATAGTGTTGCTAGTGAACAGCCAATATGTTTGTGGCTGGTCTGTCATCCCTAACCTTTTGTTTTCTATGTGTGTCTTAACGTAGGGTGAGGGGATGGGAGAACGATGTTTTGTTATTTGTTTTTTTTTTTGGATGGAGGAAAAACATACTGTGCCATCGTTCTTGTATTGGTCTTGTGTTTTGGAAAATTCCAAACGCCCTGGCCTTCAGCTCGTGTTCTGGCAGGAGTTCCTTTCCTGCAGGGCTTCTGCAATTCCAACTGTTTTCCATTTGACATGCAGCCACCAACCAGACAGTTTTCTGGTGCTTCTTGCAGCTGGGCTGCAGATGAAGTCTTATCCTTCCGAACTCTCCGTTCATCACTGCCTTCCAGTAATAGATATGATATTGTGACATCACAAGCAGAGAAGCCATCTGCTCTCCTCGGGAGCTCAGCTATTTTTGTCCTGTACCAGGCATCAGGGCAGTGCTGCTCAGAGCATGCGTGTTAAGAGATGAAGAGGCTGTCATGGCTAAACTTTCCAGCACTGAAAGCAAGAGGCCCTTGAGAAGTGTTTTGGGATGTTTTACAACATTCAAAAGAACAGATTTAATTGTTTTTTTTTGCCAAAGGGAAAGATTTGCTTCTCTGTCTCCTGAAAGTAAATGTAAAACTTCTAATGTGCTAATCTAGGAAGAGACGACACCCGTTTTTGAGACTTCACTATACCAGTTTCTGCCTTCTCTCAAGCTGCTTTGCTAGCCTCTACAGAAAGTAACACTCCTGGGATTATTACGTAATACTAACCCCAGTCCCACCTAGGATTCAAGGAATCAAACACAAAACCCAAATTAAACATTGCGAAAACAAGTATGGTACCTTCATTAATCAATCTTGACTTCCAAAATGCCATTTCATCTACTGGCACAGACACACATTGGTGTGTGCCAATATGGATCCATTCAGGCAACAGGTTAGCATATACAGTAGTTGAGATTCTCCTGTTACAGCAGTGTGGCTTATAGTACATCACAATATCTTACTTCTTCATCTACTCTTGGTGTAAGATATATGTATACATACATGTACACTATATAACAATAATTATACCACCTACAATCAGATGTATTGTGTAATATATATATATATATCAAATATATAGTACAGGTATTTAAAATCTATATAGGTATAGTAAATATGTTTATTCTGTGCTCCTGACATTCGAGATCAGAGAAGATTTTAGCTCAGCTCTTTTTAAGTCTCCAGTAAGTAACTTTCCCTCACGCTGAAGGAAGAGTCTGCAGTAATCAGGGCACGTCTACAGGTCTGGCTGAACATTAACTTCCTAGAGTAATCTGGCACCAGAGGACAGCGAGATGCAGCTGGATGGGAGAGGGAAGTGATTCTCCTGCCGGGACCTGAGGTGCTGCAGCATCAGACAGATGGGCTGTAAATACGGCAGATGAAAGCCGAAAAGTAAGGGGCCCGACAGCCTGCTGACTGACGAATGGTGGCCCATGGAGACAGGACGTTTCCAGGCCAAGGTGACTGGCAAAACACACACTGAACAGCTGAAGCAGTGTGGGCAGAGAGGGCGATGAGATGCGTCATGTCTATCCAGACTCTGCATGATGGGTGAGACCATGCCTTGCTAATTTTTATATCAGTTTTGGTCTGCTGTGGTTTCTCTCGTGGGGAGGAGGCCAGCATATGATTCGCTCCCCTTACGGGAGTGTGGTCACTAAGGTAAAAATGATTGATCACGCCTCATATGCAGTTCTAACCTCACCAGATTCTGCCTGCCTAGGTATGTCGTCAGACTGGATAAGAGACTTTCACCCTAGATGGAATTTCTGTTTCTGAGACATTTTGACTCATCACACAAAACAAATTAATGAAAAAAAAATGAGAAAACTGAATTATCCGTCCTTTATCTGTACTCTTTACCTCTGCTGCATCGCTTGTGAAATTCAATTACAGTGTTCCAGTTGGGCAAATTTTGCTCTGGCATGAGTCAGAATGGACAATGGAAAAGAACGCCACATTGGTCATGTGTATCATCTTATCATCTGAATTACCACTAAGAAAGTCTGAAGTTTAGATTAATATACTTTGCAAAGCTTATCTCTTATGGAAACGCTTCTCTACTTATGTGAATGCCTATATGAATTTCATACGTTTTGCGGTTCACCGAATGAGTAAGGCCAATGAACCCTGGCAAAGATGTAAACTGTAAAGCCAGTCCTAGAATATTACTATAGAGTAGTGTTGTTGGTGTAGGAATCTTTGCCTTGTTTGAGGTAGTGGGCTCAGCTTTGGTCTCCATGCTGTAAGGAAAATGCTGCTAATCTAGAGGAAAAGCAGGTAACCAACTAAACTAAACTCTGGGCTGAAGGGAAGTCTGAAAATCTTGACATACACTGAACAAACAAATCTAGGGATCCTTTTGAAGATCAGCAACAACACAAGAACATGCAGAAATCCAGTTTAGGGTCATTTAAGACAGAAAACAAGAGCACCTACAGTATTGTGGGAGTCTAGAAGCAGCATTTAAGTCATGTGGTTGAAGCTGAAATTATCCTTTAAGAAAAGGATAGTTAGAATTCTTAGGATATTAAACTAATAGCACCCAAACAAGCAGAATGGGCCAAAAGGACTCCCTGTTTTAGAAACATTTTATTGTTCTTAAGTAATTTCACAAATTGAACCTATGCAAAGACTAGCAAAATCCTGGCAAAATCCAAACAGGCCGGTCTGAGGCATGAGAACGTAAAGAAGGTCATGAGAATATAGGTGGTTGTTACAAAAATGCTATTTTTGTCTGTGATATCAGTGGTACCTTAATATCCTGCCAATTTAAAAACAAATGTTTGAAATTCCTGAAGATTTAGTTTAGAGTTCCAAAAACTGCTTCATATTGGTTCTTGAGTTAGGTATACTGTATAAGAGAGGATAGCGTGAAATCATATCTAGGAATTTGGGTTGTGAGATCATCTATCACGTCACTAGGGTTACATGGTTTAGCATAGCACTTACCCCTATGACTCCTTAACATCCAGGTGTGAAGAGTGGTTTCCAGGATTTATTGGCAAACTGGCAAACAATGGTTTTATCCTATCAAGAAGATCCAAAAGGAATTTTGGACTCTTAGGCTCCAGAAATTAGGATAAGATCTTGTCTTATAATCTACATATAGTAGGTTACTGTAAAAAGCTAAATTACACATACATTGGATATAAAAAGTCTACACACCCTTATTGAAATTGTAGGTTTTTGTGATGTAAAGCCAGAAATCAAGATAAATCATGTCAGGCATTTTTCCATCTTTAATGTGAATAAGTCTCTATCAACTTTGCACACCTGGACTTTGCCATTTTATCACACTCTTCCTTGCAAAAAAGTTCAGATTGCCAGGGGATCTCCTGTGCACAGCCCTCTTTAGATCATTCCATAGGTTCTCTATGAGATTGAGGTCTGGGCTCTGACTGGTCCATTCCAAGACTTTGATCTTTTTCTGAAGCCATTCCTTGGTTGACTTGGATGTGTGCTTTGTGTCATTACCATGTTAGAAGGTGAAATTCCTGTTCATCTTCAGCTTGCTGACAGAGGCCAGCAGGTTTTGTGCCAAAATATAGAGCTAGTCATTATCCCATCTAAATTGACCAGAGCTCCTGTCCCAGCTGAAGAAAAGCAGCCCCAAAGCATGATGTTCCACCACCATGCTTCCCAGTAGGTACTGTATGTGTTCCTTGGATGATGAGCTGTTGGATGTTCTTTTTTGTGAGAAATGGCTTCTGTCTTGCCACCCTACCCCATAGCCCAGAATTATGCAGAGTACGGGAGATTGTTGTCACATGCAAGGAGTGACCAATACCTGCCAGAAATTCCCGCAGCTCCTTTAATGTTGCTGTTGGCATCTTAGTAGCCTCCCTGATAAGTTTTCTCCTTGTCCTGTCATCAATGTTGGAGGGTTTTCCTGATCTTGTCAATGTCCCTGTGGTGCCATATTTTCTCCACTTATTGATGATAGTCTTCACAGGGCTCCATGGTACATCCAATGCCTTTGATATTCTTTTGTAACCCTCTCATGATCGGTACCTTTCAACAGTAAGATCCCGTAGATGTTTTGTCAGCTCCTTGCGAACCATGACTATCCCAGTAGGATGCAACCACAAAAGTTTCAAGGAAATCCTACAGGAACAGCTGATTTTTATTTGAGGTTAATCAGAATCACTTTCATTGATGGCAGGTGTATGCTACTTACCTTTGGACATGATTTGGAATGTGATTGGTTAACTCTGAACACCACTACAGCCCCCATTATAAAAGGGTGTGCACACTTATGCAACCAGGGTGTTGTGGGTTTTTTAATTTCAATTATTTTTCCTAATAACTATCTCTTTGTTTTTCTCTTGAAATTTGTGGGTTGCAAGGTCACACTAAAGATGGAAAATTTGTCTGACATGATTTATCTTGATTTCTGGCTTTACATCACAGAAACCTGCAATTTCAATATGGGTGTGTAGACGTTTTATATCCACTGTATGAACAATCACTTTGTACAAAAGTGGAAAGAAGCTTAATGTTATGCAGAATGGTATTATTTCGCCCATTTTAATATTGTTTTGAATTTGCATTATTTTTAATTTTAGCACACCTGTGTTGTGATTGTACTTTTTGACAGATTAATTTCTCTTTCATCCATTTTCAGTTTAATCTCAGTCATTTCCACATTTGCAGATGCTTAGGTGTGACGTAGGTCGCACTCAGCTTGGCGGATCGCAGCGCTGCCTCCCAGCTCTTGGGTCCTGGGTATAATCCCAGGCTGCAGTGGAGTGTTATCAGTCAGTCCTCTGGTCCATATCTACGTGGAGTTGAGCCAGGTGTTCTTGTTTCCTCCCATCTTTGAAACAATTGCTAGCTAGGTTATTCAGTATCTCTAAATTGTGTGTGTGCACCCTGCAATGAACTGGTGACCTGTGCAGTGTGTAGTCCTGCTCGTGTTCTATACTCTAGTTCTGTGAATAATGGAGTTTCTGATACTGGATGGATGTGAAACAGAATGAATGTACTCACTTTGATTTTTATTCCAGCTTGAGGTGGATGCACCGGATAGACCTCCTGATGCCTTAAATACGCTGAAATGGGAACATACTGTAGCTCCCATACACACCACACAAGCATTTACATTATGGTCATTTTGTAGAATTTAAACAAGTGATATCCAGGACCTCATCTGCCAAACACAGCTTTCTATGATCTCAGAGGCCTCTAAAGAAATGAAATCCCACAATGTATTTTGACTCAAGGCTTCAAAGAACTAATGTTTACCATTTCTCAAATGCCTCCTGAAATGAGAAGAAAGTCCTCCCATTGCCCTGTGCTTGGCCCTGGTGTGTTGAAGGCCATGAGAAATGCAGTTTGGTTCTGAAGCACCTAGCAGCCCCGGGTTTTATGATAGACTGTCTAAAGTTATTGATGTGCTCAGTAATACGGTAGAGGGAGAGGATGTTATGAATTTAAATAAAGCCCAGGCTGTATGTAATTGTCAGTATTAGATGCTTTCCACCTCTGTATTTTTGGCTGACTTCACTAGAATGCAGTTGATTTACCAAGTCTTAATGCAGAATGCAATGGGCTGTCCATGGTTATTTATCCTCTCTATTTCTGGACTGAGGACTTGCCTGTTATTTACTGCAAATGGTTGCAATGGTTCTGGAGGAAAAAAAAAAACAAGAGAGATAGGATTTTTTAATTTATTTTTTTCAATTAAAGAAAAAGGCTCAGTCTTCAAGATTTAGAAGCTCTAGGAGACAGTGTCTCATAAGTCCAGTGGGACTGCTGGCCTGTGAAATCTGAAAGACAGCTGAGGTGGAAGTAAGCCGCCTTTTAATCAATGTTAAAAAAGCCCCTTTCCAATTAGCATTGGTTCTTATTTCCAAGCAGGGTCACAGATTCATTTTCCTAAAAGGATAAAACAGTTGCAAATGGCATGTTATTGTTTAAGTCCAATCAGCTGGTATACCTTTCTTTTAATGTGTGAATGAAAATAAAATTGACGCAGACAGTATGATCACAAAACACATTTTTCAAACAGTTTAGACAAAAGAGAGAAAATACTATTTCACAACCATATACAGCATTTTAAAAAAACTTTTTAGTTCAGTTTCAAATTTAAATGATCTTTAGATGGAACGCTACCATTGCAATTTCAGAAACAATGAAAAGGTTTTATACAGGATAGCTTTTAGATGCACATTTGAAGTATGAAGGATATTATTTTGATGTGAAAATGTAAACGTACTGGAAAAACTGGATCCCTGGATAAAAACAAGGTGATGAAATGTTAGTACAAAAACATTTGAGAAAACATGTCACTTACTGTATTTGAGGAGGGAATGTGCACAAGATTCGGGACTGTGGTAATGTTTCTTTTCAATGTAACTTCAGAGATAGCACATAATGAATCTACTTACAGTAGATTCCCTCAGACAGGAAGTGAAAGGGCTTTTTCCCTTAACCTGCGTCGCTCAGACATGAAGCTGGGCAGGAATGTAGCACGTACCTTCCTCGATTACTACAGACTCAACAACCTAACAGAAGACAAGCCAGCATGTCACAGCTACAGGTACAGAAATGATTCTTGTGTTATGGGAAACGCCCTCTACACACTCTGTATGCTAAAGCATAAGTAGAAGACATACAGTAGCGCAAATGCTGTGTGGGAAATATAATCTTTGCTTAAATGCAATCTTTTCATTCAATGGAGTGGTGGCAAAGAGCAATAGCAAGTAATCCTACAGTGCCTCTTATAATTGTTTAGTGTAGTTAATTAAGGTAAAGAAGGAATAAGGTGGTACAAAGAGCAGCTTTTTTTGCAGAAATTAAAAATTTGCTCTTCTTTGATGTAATCCAGCTCTGTCATATTCTTCTTTACAGCGGCTCAGATCTTTCGTCCAATGCAAGACTGGGAAACAGCCATAGAAGTGGGAGGAATCGTGAGGGAGAGACACTAGACAGAAGACGTCATGGACTTCGAGGAGACTCTTAGGCGAGGTTTCGGCTCCCAGCAGAAACCTTGTTGTTTTGCCCAGAATCAATCTAGACTAGACAAGCAAGAGGTGATCCACCAAGCTTGTTGGAAAACAAAGCTCTCACGCATCTGGAAGAAAAAGCTACATCATACAGTGCTGGCAAGATAGTGTATAGAAGTGGTCTCCATCCCTGGTCCAGTTATTCTTTTAGGTTACCCTACAATATATCCCATGTTTGTAAAGATTAAAAACACTTTTTATGTTTAAGCAATTAATCATTTAAGCAAGTAATGTTTCAGTGAAGGGAACACTGGTCCTGGAGCGCTGAACGATATTCCGATTTTTGTTACAAACCATCTCTACATAACTTAATTGATTATACCACCAGTTTAATTGATCATAGTTAAATTGTTTTAGGCCTTTAGGCTTTTAGGGGGAAGGGCCTGTAAAATGTTCTGGACTAAGGTTCTCCAGGATGGACCAGGAGTGGAAATCTCAGACACCTCCAAGAATACAGTATAGTGAAAATATGACCAAATTCTAACTGATGAGCAAATTTGTTCTTTTTTTTATCAAATTACTTTTATTTTCTGCAGTCTTGGATCAGCCTGGAGTGTATGATGTAGAACCTCAGAAACATCTACTAGTCCACACTTTGTTTTAATATGGAACTCTGAAGTTCTGTACTCTGTACTTCATTTAACCTTTGATTTTGCCTTTGTCAGAAATCATATAACTCGACTACATGTTTTCCTTTTGTGTTTACAGGTAAAGTCTTATGAATAGGTGTTATTGAACATTTTTTTTTCTTTCAAGAGAGCCATATAAAACGGGCCCCATCAATGCGTAAAAACAGCAAGTTTACACAGTTCCTATGAGGTCCATTTGACTCCTTTTGGTCAACTTATGGGGCATAAAAATCTTTTTGCCTTCTAGCATATGGCAATAAATGCTTTTGTGCCATTGTGTAAGATATGAAACATAGGGTTTTCCTTCCACCAAATGTGTCAGGGAAAAGAAACAGCCTAGGCTATCAGTCATAAGCAGCGTGAGGAACAATGTATTTTTCAAACAAGTCATTTGGAATAACGGAGGCAATCAGTCAGAAACAACATAAACAAATGACTTTCGCTTTACATGGCAGGCACCGAGATATACAGTGCTAATAAAAATGAACAAGGACATCCGTTCACTGATCCTTCAATGGATATTTGTGTCAAAAATATCTCATCTTATTTGCAGTGGGATATGAAAATTTAGATGAGTTGAACAGCAGTGCTGCACGATTTCTATGTTTTTGCTAAATACTATGTCAATGGCCGGGCCTGATTTTTACCTGTCATTCATTTCTCTTTGAATAAAAAAGTGTCTGCATTCTCCAGTCTGGATTCTTCATTCTTCAGTTTGCCTTTTAATTCCTGCATAACTTCCCATGTATACTTGTGCTTGAGTGTTTAAAGATCTCACTTAAAACAAAGCAGCTTTAGGTTCCACTCATGTTCAGTTTTTAAAGACACAAGCAGAATCTAATCCCATGATGAAAAGTAAAGGGAGAGAGTTCAATTCACTGTGTTTTGGCTGTGCAGTCTCCCTGAGAGAGAGGGTAGAAATAAAGGGAAGAGATGTGACATGTAGAAAAGAAAAGACCTTTTTACTTTTGAGCATGGGATTACCCTTAGCTTGTAAAATTAGAATAGTTTATTAGAATAGAGGCACATCTCAGCACAAATGGTGGTGGATACATTTAACAGGACCTGTTAAAAAATGTCTTGATGAGACATTAACAGCCCATAAGCTTGCAACACCCAAACATTCAATATGAGTCGAATGGATTGTTTTTAAATTGTTTGGGTGTTCTTGAAGCGACACTTTTCCTTGTCCCACTGCCTCATCAATGTAGCAGCATACCCTCTACAATTCTCTACCTCTGGCTGCGGATACAGTACGTGGCATAGCATTGTCATCAACAGGCCAATGGTGGCAGGAATGACAATCCATTTCATATTGTAGCAATTGTACCCAGCAGCATCTCTGTGGCAGGATGTTTCTGAGGGGGAAGGGAAACAGTTGAATATGTTCCAATCGGTTAATTCTGTCTCCCCCCTTAAGTGCAGGTGCCCCTCTTATTCAAAATAACAGGGAGGGCAGAGAAGTGGGAGACTGGTGGATAATAATATATTTATCACCTCCCTACTACCATTTCAGTCAGTGAACTATTCACCCATATAATTCCCAATCGGCTTATCAGTGAGAAAAAATATACAAGCATGTAAAATTCAGTCTAACAGTGAAATGCAGCAGCTCACTCTTCCTGGAGAGTTCACATGCTAGGACTTTAACAAAGCAAGATGAGCCGGCAAGAAACGTAAGTTGATGTATTCAGTCTCCTCCCTGCTGTGCCAGTGTTTTAACCTATATCAAGCCTGATTATTTTCTAGTGCTTGCTTCACTAGACTAGACACATTACATCCTAATTATGTATACACTACAAAGTATGCCTGAAGACATATACATTCTTAATATCTTTTTCTTCTTCTAAACAAAGCAAACCTCTTCTACATCAGTTTTGGTGTCTATTAGTAATGCATCAGTTTTTCAACAGACCTTAGCAATCTTTGGTACCCAAGAGTCTAGTTAGTTTTACAGAAAGCAGCAATTCTGTTCTCAGCTCTACCGAAAAAAGCATGACACTGTGCTCTGTTCATAACCAAAATAAAAAAGAGCTGATGTGTTTATTGAATATCCAGACTCACAAAGGATAAACACCACAATGTTACAAAAACATGAATTGAAGCAAAAATGTTTTTTTCTTACAGTATATTAGTGGAATTTGTCTATTCACACAGGCATGTGTGGCAAGTTCATTATACTCCAATTAAGTTAGTACACTTTGCACAGATTAATTCACATTACAATTAATGTCTTGTAGCAAGAAGCGAGGGTAATTGAGTGATTAGCAAATGTGAACAGCAGAAATAGCCCTCCCCTTTGCAAAGGAGAGGGAAAGAAGAAAATTAAAAAGGAATGGATGCTTTAAATTTTTTATTAACATAAATAACCTAAACAATTATTTCTCAATGGGGGATGTGCTTCCAAATCCCTTCTGGGCTTTATAATAATGGCTCTGTACCTCATTAAACCAGCAAGTTTTTTTCAGGCACCACAGCAAAGCAGGGTAGTTTTAGTGACTCATTAGTTTCAGTCCCAGACTGGGAAGCTGTTTACAGAGATTTGTTTAGAGACACCAAGGTTAACTGCATTTAAGAGTTCTTTTAGAATGCTGGAAAAAAAATGGAAAACATCATTGAAATATACATTTTATGTGAAAGAAAAATAAGGATAATTCATTGGAAATAGGTTATACCTGTAGGTTTTAAAATGTCTATTTTAATCTTTCTACCTGAAGTTTTAACAAACTTTATGTTGGACTCAGCCCTGTATTTAGTGTAGAAACTTTAATTTTCTCTCAGAGCTAATTTCACTTGCTCTCATTTTTAATTTCAACAATAATATAATTTTAAGCTCTTTTAGCAGCATTTAAAATCTGTAAATTTCAGTAAATTCACTGACACCTGATGCTTTCTACTATACAGTACATATATTTTTTCAGTTAGTTTTTTTTTCTAAATGATGTTGATGTGAAATTAGTTTTTAAGTTCCAGCTTCATGTCTTGTAAAAATACTGTAAGACCTGATCAATTTCCCTGAAGATATGGTGGTGACAAACATCAAACCTCTGGATCATCTTTTTCCCTAGTGCTAGAAACTATATCATTACTATGACATTGCGTGGGGTGTTCGGGTGTTACAATCAACCCTTAACCCTGTTTTAAATGTCATATAACATTTTGGGTGACTATATATATATAAATAGTCTCATTTACACTGTTGCCATAAGTACAGACAATTGTACCTTCCTCTTAGGGGGGTGGGGGTAGGGACTTTTGTTATCATACCTTTATTTTACCAGGTGAATGTATTGAGAATTAATTCTCTTTTACAATGAACCTAAGAGTTCCTGTTCACAGAGCAGAGACTTTATTGGGAGGTTTTTGCTTTGGCTTTTGATTGTAGGTCCAGAGCTCTAGGTTGTCGAAGAAAAGTCTTCACTCAGGTTAGGTGTGGTCAAGCAGAGTCCCTTTATTCACGCGCATGGGGAGGATATAATCATGCAGATCTGAGAGGAGCCTCTCATACAGACCTGTGAGTAACCTCTCCACCGAGATGGTAAATGCAATGAGTTTTATACAGCAAATTCACAAAGGAAAGCTCATTTTAAGCTTCCATATGAGGAGTTGTTTTTCTCTCTACAAACATTTATTTGTAATTGACCATGTTCTTCTTAAGAAGCAGTTTTACCTGCTGTTCTGCTGTTCTACCATATAAACAAAAGGAAGTATATAAATAAAAGGTGTGAAATGAGCTAGACATTCTGCTGCTGTAGCATTAATATCAAAAAGTCAAAAAATATGCTTGCAATTGTTCTTTCATACTGTTGCTGGGTAATAGGCCTTTTTCAAAGCCAACTAGTCACTATCTTATACACTTTAAAAAAGGTAAATGCTAAAATTCTTCCTCAAGGTAGGTACTACTGCACTCTGCTATTCTACAAATATAGTATTATACTCATAATTCTGAAATCTGAAGCACAGTGGGATACAATACATTGATCATCTATCTCTCCCAAGAGAGTAGCAGTAATTATCTGAATTGAGAAGGTGCTACTGTATTTGTCTACAGAGCAGTCTACAGAGCACTGGCAACCTCTTTGAACTCCTTAAACTTCACAAACGTCTTTGAAAAGGGCACTTAAAAAGCAATTTAATACTTATGGATGTGTCAGATAAGTGAAATAAAACAAGCTCAAGTCAGGAGTTTGCCCTGTACTTTTTTCTTTTGCGATGTAATCTCACACAGACCAAACATCTAACGGCATGCATCTACTACTGTATATATTACATTTACTGTTACTCATTAAAACGCACTTCGTCTCGCAATGTACTTACAAAATTATTAACAATTTATATGTGAGTTTTGAAACCAACCACTATACTAACCGTTTTTATAAGAAGTGGGGAACTTAGCTTTGCTAAGCAAGTGTCACATGACCGATGCTGAAGCTTCATTTCCTGTTTCCAACTGCAGCGTCCTCCGAAACAGACTAGCAGCTATGACAACGGGAGTGGAAACATGGGTGGACTGACTGCACAAAACAGGATTTACCGAAGTTGCAAAATGCCACATAAAGTTCTGAAATGCATCATCGAATTAGAAATTCAAGCTGTAAGTTGATATTAAAGATATGTTACTTATATTCTCATTTGTTGTGACCAGAAAGAAGAATTTCTCAGTCATTCTTTTTACTGTAATGATGGAAATTGTTCGTCGAGTGTAAAATACAGTAGAAACGTAAACAGGAGGCTGTAGTCGTTTTTGTACATTAAATGTGAATTACGTTAAATCGGTAAATCTGTGAGTAAGTTGTTCGTGTTTTTTTTTTTAATTTCTTTGAGGGTGCATCTTTGTGTAGGCATTTTCCGTATGAAGTTCTTTAAGTGAATCGAAGAGGCTGCCCATCATGGCGTAACTTCTTCTTGAATACAGAGGATGAGAACGGATAACAATGAATTTGAGTGGCTTGAGCTTCACAAATCGCCACAAAGGACCTTACTGATGTGGCCAATCGAGTAGCTGGACGGAATTTCCTTTAGCCAATGCTCGCCTAAGTGAGGCGTGGTTTTGTGCGTTTGTACGCAAGTAATGGATTTGAATTCGTGGAAGAAGAGTGGGTGTGCTAGGAGCGCAGCAGACGGACTAAAGGCAGAGGCTGGTGCTACAGTATGTATGTAACTGACTGCAGCAGTCAATCTCAGAAGTCATTTAAAGAGGAGACGTGCCTTAAGGGGTGGGAGCGTGGTTAGCACAGGCTTGCAGCACTGGGGTGCTGTCTTTGTGGTGTTTTTATGTTCTCCCCGCAGTCCACAAACATACGCTCACACCAGGGTCAGTCTTCTAGAAAATAACCTGCCAGCACATCTTTAAACTGTGAGAGGAAACCCATGTGAACACGGGGAGAACATACAAACTCCACACAGATAGCACCTCAGGTCCTAAATTGAACCCAGGGCCCCAGCGCTGTGAGGCAGCAATGCTAACTGCTATGCCACCCTGCTTTTGTGTACTTAATAATCAAACTGATTTTTGTGTAAATAAAGGTAAACTCACATTATCACAAAACCAAAAGTATAACAGTGTTTACACACCTAAACATACGTTTGTGTAAAAAAAGGAAGAAAAAGTCCTCCGGTTAGGCTTAGATGCTAAATATTTAATAGACATTACAAACTGCCAGTTATATGGGACTTTGTAAATACACTGTGTTGTTTTAATTTTAATGGATACCTTCTAGTCAGATCACATCAGATCTCGTGAACTATACAAGGCTGGGCATGGGCAGTACTGAGATGGAACACCTTTAAGGAAAACCAAGTCGCTGCTGTGAATTGTTGGTGGACCATTAAATAGCAGCCTTACCCTCTGGAACATATTTCCATACCACTGTCCTAGAGTACTTACTGGGGAAAGTATGCTGTAGGATGTGACATGCTTTGAGTGAGACATTAATTTAAGATCATGAGTAACTTAGTTATTAAATATCCCATGGCACTATTTGTTAGAGCAGGAGTGTTCACAGTGCCATGGCTAAATTCAGCCCCGGATTTGTGTAACCTGTCTTTTTTCAGGTCCCTTTAATTCAGTCGGTGTAGTCATTTCTCACTCCTCTACCTGTTCTGCTCCTGCAGACGCACCATGTCTACTGTGTCTTACCCAGGTGGTTGCTATACTTCAGTCTTGTGGCGACCACAGTGGCCACCATCTTATATATAATGTTAGCACAAGAGATTCATATTTGCAATACAAATGTCAACATTAACTGTTGTAATATGTAAAATATGACTAAAATCCAGGCCTCTCATGTCAGTCTCTAGAAATATACAATTCAATTCAATTTATTTTTATATAGCGCCTTTCACAACAAGGTTGCCCCAATACAACCTTAACAATACAATTGACGATACATTTTGTCAATACAGAACAGAAGACAACAGAGGAGAGGAACCAAAAACTCCTTAGTAAGGAGAGAAAAAGGTCCAAGGTCAACTGGTTGCCCAACCACTTTGGGCATGCTAACATTATATAATTTAAAAAAGGAAACATTGAGGGTATTAATCCATCCATCCATCCATCCATCATGTCTTCTGTGTGTTAGTACTCCATGCAGATCTCTGTAGACCAGTAAATTCCTCCCAAACAATAGCTACTGTATATCCATGATGTCCCTCTTGGATCCATGGCAGTGATGCAGCATCCAACTCAGATGGTACCCAGCCTGGGCACCATCCGGACGTGTGGGGAGGAGAATAGGATAGTCTGGTCAGAACAGATGTATCTACCCGGTGGGCCAACATAGAGACACACAATGGCATGTACAGCAGCACCAGCAGCAATGGTTGCAGCAGGCTATAATGAAAGGTGTGAGTAGGCTAGGTTGAAGTAATAGGTCTTTTGTCTGGATTTGAATACTGAGGTTGAGTCAGCATCCCAAATATGGGGTGGGAGACTGGTCCATAAGCTAGGGGCCCTGTAACTAAAGGCTTTACCGCCAACTGTGTTTTTATTAATTTGTGGAATATGAAGAAGAACTGCATTCTGTGATCTAAGCAGGCGACTTGGATGGTATATATTAATAAGTTCCATTAGATAGACAGGTGTCTGACCTCTGAGAGCCTTGTAAGTAAGTAGAAGCATTTTGAAGTCCGCCCTGTACCTGACAGGAAGCCAATGAAGAGAGCTGTATGGGGGTTATATGGTCGTACTTACAATTCTAGCTTCTGGAATTTAAATTCGCTGTAAGTTGTTGAAAGAGTGGTGGGTGCTTCCTGATAATAGGGCATTGCATTAGCCTAACCTGCTTTATACTGTACAAGAGCGTGTGTTAATTTCTCTGTGTCTTGAGTGGAGAAAAACTGCTGTAGTTTTGCAATATTTCTTAATAATAATAATAATAATAATTGCTTACACTTATATAGTGCTTTTCTGGACACTCCACTCAAAGCACTTTACAGGTAATGGGGACTCCCTTCCACCACCACCAATGTGCAGCATCCACCTGGATGATGCGACGGCAGCCATAGTGCGCCAGAATGCTCACCACATATCAGCTATCAGTGGGGAGGAGAGCAGAGTAATGTAGCCAATTCATAGAGGGGGATTATTAGAAGGCCATGATTGGTAAGGGCCAATTGGAAATTTGGCCAGGACATAACTGTAGGAAGTATGTTTTAGATACTGTTTTAACATGAGAGTTAAATGTGAGCCTTGTGTCTAATATGACGCCTACGTTACGTGCTGAGTCACTGAGTTACAGTAAGTGCTGAAGTTTTAGTAGTCCTATCAGTATTGTTTCCTCCAAACAAAAGAACCTTAGTTTTATCAGACTTAAGTAACAAAACGTTTTCACACATCCAAGTCTTTACTTCATTAATGCAATTAAGTGATAATAGAAGAGTCGTCATTTGGCGTAAACAAAATGTATATTTGCCTCTTATCAGCATATGAATGAAAGTTAATATTATGTTTTCGTATTATCCTACCTAGCGACAGCATGTAGATAGAACAATATTGGTCCCAGCACTGATCCCTGTGGTATCCCAAATTGAACTGGTGACATTGATGAAGCAGTTCAATTATTAGATATTTGAACATAACGAAAACGATCACTTAAATATGAAGTAAACCACTTCAGGACGGTTCCAGATAAGCCAACCTCAAACTCAAGCCTGTGTAACAAAACAAATATACCAGATAGTCTCAGTGAATTCACTCTCTCTTTGGACTTGCTTAAGGCCAAAGCAGACCCATTGCAAATGGAAAGGTACAGCCAGGCTTTTAGAATCAGTAATGAGTGAAAAACCTATCGCCCTTTCATTTCAAGGTCCACCTGAGGGGCACTCACATCTTTTAGACAATTTTGTTTGTGTTTCCTGGGAAATGTTGAATCATCTTTGCTCTACAACATCTTTTCTTTATATGGTACAGGTAACCTGTCCAGGAGTGGTACTCACAGATCAAGAGGATATATACCTCAGTGTCTGTATCATGGGGAAATACCAAAAGACAAAGTGTCTCCCTCCCATCTTTCCTTTACTATTCCATGAAAAGTTAAACTTTGAGAAGGTAAGAGTACTTTTTATGTTGCATTGCCTTAGTTTTATAGAGTGCCTTTCACATTCAGGCAGGCTTCTGAGTCATTAATGAGTGAAAAACCTGTCACCCTTTCATTTTACGAATTTAAATTGTTCAGTTTCTTTGGTTTACGTCCTCATATATACAGTATGCTCAGGCATTTATTTAAAAACCATTAATAGATATCCCTTTCAGCAGGGAGACATCTGGGAGTCCTCAAAGCCTATCCAGGGGTTCCCCAGAAACATTATTCTCAATGTTGATTTTCTGATGATGAGCTAGTGGATGGTTATCTTTTGTTCTGCTTTTAATATTTTAATACTTCATAGTAAATGTTTTGTAATAATTATAGGCCTCCATTTGGTTTTACATTGAAATTGGAGATCCTTTTTGAGTCATGTTTCCCGAAAAGAGGACCTCCAGTCACAAACGTTTTAAAACTCCTGATGTGAAGACTGTTCACACAGATACATTTAAACAAAAACAGGAAATAAACACCATGAAAGAGGAATATAAAATAAGTCTCTTCCTCATACCATCCACTGTATCATGCTCCCCCATCACATCAACAGCATGTCCTGTTAAATAGTTTAGAGCCAATGTTATCTTGTCTTGCATTATAAAGTGGACAGTATTAAACTTGTCCAAGTCTTTGTGGTTTATGGAGAGAAGGTTGCATACACACAGAGTGCAAACAGAGAGTTTCGATCCCCCGGGTTAGATATTACTACTGTACCTCACCTACATTTTCTCCAGCTATGCCAAGTGTATAAAGTGGTACAAAAATAGTCAGTGGTAAGCAACTGTGCATAAAAATGTCCGCTAAATGATAATGATTGTGAGTGACATTTACAGAATACTGCAGTTTCAAGAACACAGCTCCTCTGAACTGTGTGTTTATCTGTAGCTTGTGAAGTGAGTGCCTTGGGCTTTACATCGTAAGTTTAAAAAGTGGGGAGATTAATGGTAACACAAAACAAAACAATTACTATACAGATGCCTAAAACACATTATTATTCTGTATTGTTTTTGGTACCTTACTTGTTGGTCTTAATAGAAGTACCCTTAAACTTTTTTTTTATTAGAAAAATCTCCATACTGTACATGTTATTGTTTTTTCAAAGGTCTTTGCAGATGCAGTAGACCCAGGGGACATTGCTGAGCTCCTGGAATGTGAGTTATCTCCTAAACAGCATTTTCAATTTTGAACTTTGTAATACTTAAGCATTATTAATCCAAATTCTTCTTTCCTCTTCTCGCAGTGGATACAACCTCATTTGAACTCATTCAACTTGTTCCACCAGGTACCCCACTATGTTTTCATTTTTGTAACTAAATTTAGACTGGACCTATATAAATCTTCTTTTGTTGCTGTCACTTCTGCTCAAATATGTATTGATTAATTCATGGCACGTTCTGCCTTTAGTGTCTTGAATGTTAAATTGGATGTTATTTTACAATTTTTTTAATATTATTTTTGTCAAACACAGGAGAGATGTCCATATAGCTTAGATACGTTGCCAGTGCAGGTGAATCTTTTTAATCCTTATGAAACAAAATGATCAGACTCTGTTCTGATGAGAACATTTTGTGCATTTCCATTATTTCTGCAGGTGCTCCCTCCAAAATAGTATGTGCTCACAGAGTTACCATAGTTTGATCTACATACTGTGAAAAATCTGGACATTTTTTATTTATTTAATGACTTTATGCTCTCCCCTGATGAAACCCATAATCTGACACCTCCATTCTTGATCTTTTCTGTGGATCTGTCCTTATATTCATGCTGAGTACTCTTGTTTTTGTAGTAGGGGAAACCTTAGCAACGCTTGTGGAAAATACACGGGAATTCCTGTATCCTGGCCCAAGGCTGACCCCCAGATACCCAGGTTCTGAGAGGGAGATGCTAATGAAAAGATCTATATCTTTTCCTGTAAGTCTATATCTGGGACTGTTTGAACTATTGAATGCGCTTTAATTTAGCTAACGAACACCCTGTGTGTAGTTTCTCTTGACAGTCTTGACTGTCCTGTTAGTATCTGTTAGAAATAAGAATGAGAATCTGATAGAATGAAGAAAGAGAGAAAGTGAAATGAAGAAGCTTACTGCACGTGGAATAAAAAAAACAGTAAAAAAAAGGTCTGAAGACTTCACCTACAAATTTCAAATATACTGATTTGTATACATACATCTTAGTAGTTTTCAGGAATTGCTTTCAAATATATCACCAGAACAGCTATATTATCATAGCACAATTTCTGCAGAGCACAGCCAATAGAATATGCATCAGTTTTGAAACAAGAAGAAGCAGGATGTGTGTTATGAAAGGGTTAATCCACAACGATAAAGACAGAATTTAAAAAAACTAGAAAATCCGACTGTGTATTTCAAAGAAGAGGCATTCTTATCACTTACAGAGTAGTCTTTCAAAAAGCATGGTAACTAATAGCTAAAAAGGCAAGAGCATGACGAGCACAATAAAATATGTGTATTTTTTGGTAAATATGTATGATAGATTGCTCTACACTGGACTGGTATCCCATCCAGGGGGTATCTTGCCTTTTCCCCATTACTTGCCAGGAGGCTTCAGCTCCTCCGCGAACGCCCCCTCTATTGGATAAAGAGGCTAGGAAAAGGATTGATGATAGAAGAAGAAGAAAAAACTGACATTCATAGGAATATGTTGAAATGTAGCTGAGCCTTTACCCCCAAAAAGAGATAAAATGCCTCAATGCACAAATACAGCTGTTTTGACTTTGAAGAGCAAGGCGTTTAATGGCAGTCTTGCCGAGCAGACATGTAATTTTGTTAACAAAGCTGCAATAGGAGTCAGAGCTTGAACTCTACAAATAGGCCATAGTTGATTTTAAAGATGCCACTAAAACACATTTTTTGCTTGTCTCTGTTTGCATTTATGTTGTGCATTTTTTATTTGTGCATCAGTTTAATTACTTGTCTTTCCCAAAGGGAATCGCTCCCAAGGTGGAATTCTCAACAGTATCTGTCATTAAGGAATGTGATTTGAAAGAGACCATGCAAACACCCTCTGTAAGTAAATGTGTTTTTCTAATCACTGCTCAAACCTTTTATTGTTGTGGAATCACTGGAAAGATTCTTTATTCAGCGCTGTGTCAGACAGGAATCGGGATAATAGAATATTAAACGCAGCTGTCCACTGCTTAGCAACCTTAAAAATCTTTGTGCATAACGTTAAATGCCAGTTCACCTACTGCTCTTTCAATATTTAATTCTATGCTTTCAGTTTATAATTTTATGAAGCTGGGTCTAGGTAACAATGAAATGTAGCTGAATACCAATGTGCTCTATACATGATACATGTTTTACCCAGAAAGTTAGCTTGAGAAGAAGACAAACATGCATGCTTCTTTTCTGAATTCCTACTTAAAGTGAACAAACTGAGGGATAATTGGTGCAGGTTTATGTACTGCAGTCCATGCAGACTAATGGCAGTGAGTGGGAAATCAGTGAATGTAGAAAAACAATGATACACTCTTTGGAAGAAACGCACTTACAGCATTGAAGTATGGGGTATTGCTGGCATACCTGAAGTTTCAAGGTGAGTGCTGAAATTAAAATGCTTTGTAACAAAATATCCTTGATATTTTAATCAAGCCTGTGGTAGGTATGTGCAGTAGACTTGATTTTTTTACTACAGTCTTCTTTAACTGCGGTAGTTATCTTTCTTCAAAACTTTAAAATGGAAGAGAACATATTACAGAATATGGCAGTGATCTTTCAGGAATTAAAGCTTTGCTACAGCTAAAGACGTTGTTGTTGTGTATTGTTTTTTAAATTTAGAGACTCGATTCAAATCTGCACTGTGCAATCTTGGGTCAGACTGCAGGGCTCATTATTAGAGCTGAATGATGATACTTGAACACTATGAAGAGAAGGGATAGCCTGTAATGACCCCCAAAGAGACCTGAATGAGTGCAGAAATCAAAAGATACAGAATTGTGGCATCACCAGCACCAAAAGTACTAAAAGATACCTGGGACTGACATTTAACCAGCAGGTTTTACAAAAGTGAGGACTGTTTTCCTTTTTTTTTAAAGAAATCCCTAATATGATACACAATGACAATTCCTCTACCTAAAAAAAATAATAAATGCATTTTCTGATGAACAGTATTTCTGATAGTTTAATAGTTTCACATGTAAGCATTTATCCGGGTGATATTCTGTATACTAGAGTTTTGCCTTGTACTGTATGTTTCCATCTTTTGATGTTTTATTTTTCTTTTGCCAAATCTTTTGACTACACAGACTATTCATTTAAAACTGTTTTTGCAGTGCATTTGCATGTGTTTGAACAGGGCTTCATGTCTCGTTTAATAAGCTACTTGTGGCTCTGTGCTTTGTTGTTTCAAGGACAACCAGCTTTATCACCCATTACCAATACCAGTACACGAGCTAATCTCATCAGAGCACCAAGGCTCAGGGTATAAAAAGGCTGTGGGTATAAAAGGGCTCTTTGTCTTCTAACCAGAAGAAAAAAAAGAATGAAAAGCAGAAGGAAAAAAAAAACTACTTAAAGTTTAATTTTATTAAATCTGTCTACTTCAAATAGCAATCTCAATCAGGATTTATTTATTCCACTTTTTAAAATGAGTTAATATGCTGGGATGTTCCAATTAGCATTTAAATTATCTTTATTTTTATAGCCATGTAATGTCATTATCATATTATGCTGGAGCCGGCCATCAAATGCAATTAACATTTTTTAAAAAACTTATTTATCCTTCATCGCCTGCAGGAAAACAGTTATTGCGACTCAAAATTATGTTAGCTGGCTATTGGAATTATTGGAGTCATTTGCCAAGAAAGGAATATTAGTACTCAGTAGAGCTGGGGGGAGGGAGATTGCTCAGAGTTAGCAGGGCTAAAACTTTCTGTTCAACACCTTGTGGCATAAACTAATTCAGGTGAGACACATTTCTTAGTAATAGCTGCTATTGTAAAGCAAACTTTTAAAGAAGTGTGGGTATAGAAATTATATGTTGTGCCATAAGCTTTTAAACCTCTGGGAGATTACAGCTTTTGACTAAGATATAAGAAGAATATCTGGAAAGGAGCCCAGCACTTGGAGACCCAAAGATGTGGAAAGGAACAAAGCCAGACCCCCCCTATCAAAACTAATATCATAGTCATAGTTGTTGTTTATTGTGTTTTGTTTGGAGCACAAGTCTAATGTTTAAGACAAATTTAATTAGCCTTTCCATACTTAGCGCCACAAAACACAAACCAAAAATGCAGCTAAAATATTCCTGAGGCATCAAACATCTCTGAGTAAGATCCAAAGGTATTGTTTAGTAAGCATAAACACAAAGGTTTTTTTTTGCTGCCTTACTGTATAGAAAAACAGTTTACAACATTTCTAGCCAGCATTTTTGCTTTTAGTCTTATCCTTTTACGGAATATTTTATCAAATATTATCCAAATAAGTAAAGGTTAATTCCACCCTGAAAAACACAACGAAAAGTCTTTCAGAAAACGTATTTCAGGAGTGTATAAGGAGACTCCACAGCATAAATGTTGTTTCTCCTTTCTATTTTTCAGTGTGGAATTAATTTTACTTTTTATTTTGCAGTCCAAACATGCTGAAGTGGCTCCCCACTTGAACATAATATAATATCGTTTGATCTGTCTTCCTTCAAATAGCCCATTTTTCCAGTTGTTCAGAATTACTTTTCAAACTTACTCCAGGATCAAGGAAATAATAACATTAGTGCAGTTGGCAGGTCTAAAAACCTGCCCCCACCTGTGGTGTAGTAGTAATGTTTTTCAGTGCCAGAGCACTGTTTTGTGATCATGTAATAAGCACTTAAAGTTTACAAGGCTGAACACCTTGTAGGTGGGCACCATTTTCTGATTGATTCAAAAAAGCCATATACAGCACAGACTTCTGACTTTAAATCCCTAGGGCATTTCTCTAAAAGAGTAGGGGTGATACCCCAGTGCCGTGGCAAAACTTTCCCCTGGCCCCACTAACAGCTGATGTGTGGTGAGCGTACTGGTGTACTTTGGCTGCTGTCGCATCAGCCAGGTGGGTGCTACACATTGGTGGTGGTGGCGGAGAGTCCCCATTACCGGTAAAGGGCTTTGAGTGGAGTGTCATGAAACGTGCTATATAAGTGTAAGGAAATTATTATTATTATTATTATTATTATTATTATTATTATTATTATTATTATTATTATTATTATTTGTATATACAATTGTTTTTGGGTTGAAAAGCAAAACAGTGTGACCATTCATTTCAACTAAGGTAATCTGATGCTGTTTCTCTAAAGAAAAAACAACGGTACCGGTATTTGGAGAATATCCTTTGAAGAATGAGCTGGGATTTCTCTGCTTAGATTTACTGTAGCCACTGTTAACCTTAATGTTGATAAAGTACTTCAGAATTCTTATATGGCACACTGATCTTTTTTATAACTTACTGTATATGATCATGTACGACACACTTACGGTAGTTGACATCTGATCAAAAAGGGAATGAATATCCATCTTAATTTATTGTGCATTTGTTTATTTTTTAAGTGTTTTTAGAAAACTATGATAACCATTTTTTGCTTGCCTTCAAATCAGTTGTCTCCTGTGGTGAAAGTATTTTTTTTAAAGTGCCACTACATCACTGTAGTAAGGATACAGGTTGTATAAAGGTTGATAATCCAAGATATGTTAGATAAACTGGCAATAAAAACAAAAGCTTGTGGTTTGGGGCCTTAGTACTCTCAGAAGTTACTGATTTTGTAAGGCCCTGATCACATCTTTTGTTTGCTGAGAGATCAATGGATTCTTGAAGTCAGCAAAATCTGGAAATAAAGTGTCTTGAGTTGTAACATCTGTTCTGGTGTTCCGAAGATAATCACATTAGGAGTGCTATCACATCTGAGTCTTTTAAATATAATTTGGGAATAGAGTTCTTTGATGTATTCTGAGCTAGAATAAGTGACAGGACCCTGCTTGAATTTTGTACTGCAAGGCATGTGCTTGAGGGAGTGTACTATATGAAAATATTGTATGCATTTCTATAATCCCATCAAACAGCTGCAAGAAAAAAATCTAACCTCGTCCTCTTCACAGGTGTCTAAAACCCTACTTTTTTTTTTCTTCAGCCCTGTCGTTCCACGCCATTGAAACCCCGCTCTGGCAGGGGAATAAAGAAGAGCCCTTGCTCGGCGGACCAGCAGAGCCCTTCAGTCTGTCGGTACAAGCAGCCGACAGTGGCTTCCCAGTCACGGTCCCCCTCTCCGTACACGAACAGACGTATGTGCGAGCTGTCAGAGGAGGCCAGCCAGCGACTCAGTCACCTAAACCTCGGGCCCTACAGGTTCAAGAAAGAAACGGACAGCCAGCCTCCCTTCGTGGTGCGAAACGTGGGTCTTAACTCTTTAGTCCTTCGTCTTGGTCAGTCTGCTTAGCATGATCTGCTGCCTCTGACACGGCACAGGTGTTATTGAGTTGTTCCAGGAAGAAAAGTGATTTAAAATCAAGGCTCTTTATTATCTGAAAGGGGGCAGCAGCAAACAATATGAAGAGACCCAAAAACAAACTATGCACTTGTACATACTGTACACAAAAGAATCGTTTGTTAAACTAGGATATAACAAGAGGTATAATGAGAACTGTAACCTATCTATTTTTAATTTGGGAAATCTGTGTCTGCATTCTGAGGGGACTAATTGGAATTAATTAAACAAAGGCCATGAGGGGCCCTCTAGAAAGGAAATGCTGTACACAAAACTTTTCCTTTCACAATGCTGTACACAAATCTGACATAGTTTGACTATACTCCCCAATTTGTCCTTACTAGTCCTTGATTAAGATTCTCAAATCAACAAATCAGGGTAATTAAAGTGGATGCAATAAAAGACTGATTTAAACTGATAAAACATGAACAACAAATGAATTATCAACCTTAAAATGTTTAAGCTTCCTTTAATGAAACTATAAGCTGTTCCCCCTTTCTGCCATCTCTTTAGTGATTCAACCCTGATGCAGGTTTGAGTGGGGGGTCTGAGCGTTCCTCCTTAAATCAATTGCCATGTCTTTTATCTTTGAAACTTCAAAGTTTTGTTCACACCAAGTGGCAAATTCATCTACCACTGGCCCATGGCCCATCATCTGCTTGCTACGAACAATAACTACCATGTGAGGTAATTTAGAATGTAGGACTTTTTCTTAGGAAATGTTTATACTGTTGATAATGTTATAAAGAATTACAATTTAGGGAACCTTATTCCAAAATGAGTTAGAACCAGTTCTTAAAAGTTAAAATGCATCTTTGGGCAAGGTAGGGGTGAAAGAGACTATTGCTGTCTCATATTCATTCTTAACCCTGGGAATTAAAATAAGGCAATCATTTCCTTTCCTTAAATACATTTTCTACATTTGTACTTTGTAGAGAAGCAGTGATTTTGATTATAAATTTTACATTCATAAATGGTTGTACAATTTAAAACAAAACTTAACACAAAATAACTTTTTCTGCTTTGATGCAGATCTAAATTAATTGGCCAACTGTGTTAGGTAACAGTTAGGGCTGGAGAAACTGTGGTTTCAAATCTCAGGTGAGACATTACACCAGTAGGGTTGCATCACTAAGTGGCTATGCATGGAGGTCATCAGTGTGTTCTCATTTTACCCGTCTAATCTGAAATTATTAGTTTTCTTTATATTCATTTAGCATGTCAATAGTAATGGCTGCATAAATTGACAAAGAATGACATGGAGCACAGACCTTGGTGTGGTCAATTGACCTGTAAAACCGATACAAATTAAAGGACTTTTAAAATAACACAGGAGAGTTGTACATTGGATTCTAAAAACAATGCTGTATCTCATTATCCATTTTTGAAGACTTAAAAAATTGCCAACAGTTTTCATATAGAAGGGCACGAACGAACCCATGCCTCCTTAAATCTTTTGGGAAAGAGAAGTCTGCTGGATGGCCGCTGGTCTTTATCAGTTGGTCTTATACCTTACTTCACTCACCCTTGAAATAAGAGTGATGTAGATGTTTCATGAATGGTTTGTAATTCCACAACCGGTCTCCGACCATTTCTCATCTTTCAGATGGATAGGAATAATAGATGCATGAATAGAATTCTGCTGTGGTGGAAGTATTGCTAGTGACAGAACAGGAATTGAAAAGAGCAAAGCAAAATCCTTTATTAAGGAGCATTTCCTTGCTTTTATGAAAAGATGCATGTCTTTTTAAAATCTTTGGGGGTGAGGAATGTGGACTGAAAAGATGGTTATTTCACTTGTTTTAATGAGAAAACTTGGGAGCATGCTTGGCAATTAAGGAGTAATAAATCAAACAAGAGTGAATACAACTAATAACTCTTAAGCAAGTATTTCTTTATTTTTCAAGTGTAAGATCAATCTACACTTAAGCAGATTTATCTCAAAAATCAGTTTACATTGTTTGCTGCTTCAGTCTGGGCCAAATTTAACAGCATGATATTTACTGACATATCAGCGGAACCTTTTGGCCTAAAACTGAAAGGAAATAAATACACCGTTATTTATGAGATTTTATTTTATCTCCCTGGATCATACCACTTCGATTTCTAAGTCTTATTTCAAGATAATTACCCCTCTTCTCCATATCTGCATTACTCAGACATCCATGAGTTTTAAGATTAGTCAGTCACTTTAAAGAAGCCACAATAACAAAACTTTTCAGTCTTAAACTAGTTGGTTTGGCACTAGTTCCTAAAAAACAAGGCTGTTGGTGTCTAAGGATTTGACTACATACTCTTTGGTGCAGAAAGCCAGATCTATTTCCTACATTTGCAGATATAGATTATATTGTTAGGGCCATTTTTAATTTTTGTAAGCTTTAATGGCAAATGTCTAGAATAAACTCCACCCCTACCAAGGTGGTGGTGTGTGCAGTAACTTAAGTTGAATTTAAGAGGGTAGTAGGCAGTGCTCCATATAAGTGACACACATCAAGTAATAAAAGAATGCAGATTATATAACCAATGGATCTGCTCCATATTTATTGCAAACTTCATATCTAGTGTATAGATAGCAGGATGATTTGGAGCGATCTGTGCTTGATTTTAAAGGAAGACAGAGCCCATTTCTGTCACACTTACCTTTAGTTTGTGTATAGAGTGTACTTGTACAAGCAAGCCACACATTTCTGCATTGCTTTGTTCATTGCTTTGTGTATTACAAGAAGATCATATTGGATGTTGAAAATAAAAAAAAACATTTTGCTGTCAATTTATTAAGCTAGAGAACACTTCCAGCCAACCTTCATAAATTTTGTTTGGTTCAGAGATAGGATGCTTGATTCCTTGTCTGCAAAGATAAATAAGGAGCACAGCGGTGAGATGCTTTGTGTGTGCATTGATCATGAACTGTAAATAGCAGCGACAGAAATTATCTCTGTGGTATCCTTCTATATTAGGCTCAGGACATTGGGTATATTCTTCATACACTGCACACTCATTATGTAGTTTCAGAAACCTCATAAACTATGAAGTTGTGTGTTGTTTTGCTTATAATTAGGTGTAGTAAACCCTTTATTTATTTCTTCCTTATAGCACAGCACCTTCTTTCCTTTTTATCACAATGCAAATTATTTCGTATTTAAATTTTCACATATTGTTATCCTTCATGCAAGATTCTAATATAATGTCGAACACTTCAATAATTCAGTTAAAAGTTAAAAGAGGCTACACAGTGGTTCAGACATCAAAGACTCTTGTCTGGAGCTCCTGTTGAACTCTGAATCCTGGAGTTGTGAGTTTGGGCCTGGTTCATGTCATTATCGTGACTGTGACCAGAATGTACCAAGCAGTGGCACTGTTGTTAGAGCAGCACCAGGGTAAAGTTGGGATTACTCTCAGCTTTCCAGAAAACTGCACCCTACCAGGAGCCCACAATCATGCAAAGACATCCGTGGGATATGAACAAAATCAGGCACTGTGGAGTTACAGCGTGTCAAACGATGGATAATCCTGGACTTGGGCACTTTGGAAGAGCGTCTACATCTGTCATTCTCTCCCTAGCCACACAGAAGTTGATGCCAGAGAAATTAGTCTTGAAACCAATTGGCAATTCCCAATTGGGTTGTTACAAATTTGGAACAGTAGGTTATCTTTTTATTATATATTATTTATTTACCTTGTACTGAATACAGTAGTGGAAGTCAAATTAACTTGGAGGTTGCTTCAGTAAACTTTCCACTTTATTGTTCTTCTTAAACACTTAAAAGAGTGAAATTACTTTTACCCCATATTGTTTGGATTAATTTTAATTTAGGCCTATGACTCTCTTTTTTTTAATATCTGGTCTGGAATTAAATGAGAAAGTCCTTGGGTGTAAATATCAAACAGTCCATGTTATTAAAAAGATTTGAATGTGTTAGAGAGATATTTTAGAATGGCATTTTATAAAATATAGCCTTTAAAAATGAACGTTTTAAAATAAATCTCAGGGCTGCAATTAACCTAGGTAATTAGAAGTCAAACCCTAATTAACAAAACAGTTCATTAATGAAGAAGCTTAGCCGAGCGAATGCATTATCGATGTGTGTTTAAAGTGTGTGCACTTGTTTATGAGCAAGCAAATAGCTCATTTCATTACTGAGAGTGATAATATTGCCGTTTAATTGGTGTGCTGCCTTTTTAATTGAAGCCAGTGGCAGTTATATAAGCACCTGTATTCAGTGGGAAAACTGAGCTGCTTTTCAAAAAACGTTGTCTCCTATTACCCTTTAAGTTCTTTCAGAAAGATAACAGGTATTAATTTTTTTAATGAAAGATTGATAATGAGGGTTCGTTAAACATAGTCTTCAGTGCTTTGTAAAATTGTTGATATACTGGGAGTTATGATAAAGTCCTTTGCAGTAGTAAATCCAAAAAGGCTGGAATTTATCAATTTTTGTTGCATTAATTGAGTCCAAGACTACTGGACATTAGTGTTTCACAGGTTAACCACCAGCAGTGTTGATTGGGTGGACTGGAGCATCAATTAAGGTGAAGCTTCTATACTACGTCCTCCTTGAGTCCAGTGCACTAGAATTATACATTTGTACATAAATGTCGATTGTGTTCCCTTTTGTACTGATTAATATTAAATTAATTTGACCACCAATTTAATGTACCCGGGCTGGTTACACCAGCACAAGATTATGCAAGATTACCTATAGGAAGATAACTAACTTTCTAGTGATCCTTAACAAAGAGCAAAGCTTAGGCTAAGCTGCCTGCATTTCTAGCTACTGTACCTGCTACCTTAGCATTTCATTGCTCTCGTGCATATGACAAATGAACTGAACTGAACATCAGGAAGAATCATCAGGAGGAACATCAGGAAGAAATGCATTTTTAAAATGTATGCAATGTATTGATGCAGCTCACAATTAAATATCTTGAAATGCCGTAGGGTGTGCTTAATGGGAGAAGAACAAAGTGCATGCAGGAATGAATATTTCTTCAGAGATCACGCGCTGTACTAATATTATATTAATGAACATCTAATGCTGAAAAGACAAAGATCAGGATGTGACCAGGTGTAATACTGGAGATTTTGTTAAAATATTTTTGCTGATAAATACCCATAAAACCTTTCCTATTATTCATTTTCTTTGCAGAAAGTTATTATTTGATTTAGTAAATTGCTCTGTTTTTTATGGTTTAGTTGCATGTCAGTATAAATGTCCAGGTATACCCAATTCCAGTGTCACACCCAGATGAACATTTCATTCTGGCATATGGATATTTTAAGACAAGCAGTAAATGTCCAATGGATGTTAAACATCTAAAAAGATATTTGCTGCGAGCAAAGGAACATCCAAGTTCACAAAAACCTAAAAAGACACTGATCTGACAGTTAAGTCTGAAGCAATGTTTGCAGTCATATTCTGCATCTTTGGCAAACTTTTGTCTGCAGAACCATGCCTGCTTGAAGAAACACAGAATGTGTGCTGTGCATGACCAGTCTTTGAAGTCAGCTGTCAAAAATTAGCAGATGTCAATGGACATCAGGTAATGATGCTTGTAGTCCATATATTACTTCAAGCTCGGGCTACGATCATGAGCTGATAATGACCAGGACATAAGCATTTGTGCAAAACAATGGGCCAGGCTATGAGCTAGCCAGAGTACCCTTCGTTTTTGGTTGCCAATCGTCTGGAAGCCCGTGAGATTGTAGTATTATTAGTGGAAGCTGCATCACACTTTCTTTTGCTGTTCTGCGTGTAGTGTAAGGAATGACAAAAGGCTTCACATAGCAGGATTTAGAGTGAAGCATGCACTATCCTCAAGATTCCTTCTACATGAGCATTACTGGGAGATGATTAATACTCAGGTTTCAGAATTGATAGGTATAAAAGTTTTTTATTCTTCTGACATATTTCCTGTAGCAATTGGTTAAAGGAATCAAAATAATTTTCCTGTAATTATATTGGTAAATATTGCTTAAACTAAAGGTTCTTTTCCTTGCACCACTACTAAGGTGCTGATTTTTTTTTTCTTGTTCCAGGTTAGTAGTAAGCAGACATCCTCGATGAACGACTCTCTGTCTTACCGCACCCCATCCACAAAGAAATCCCTGCGAACACCAGGACTGAATGTTTGTGAAGGTGTGTCTGTGTTTAAAGTAAAACATTTATTGACTGTCTCCACTCACAAGTGAATGTGGATATCGTTAATTACTGCACCTATCATTTTATTGTCACTTCTGCATTCTAAATCGAGAGCATCCACTGTCAATGAATGTGAAAATGAAGCATATAAACATTGCTTGCAAAACAGGCTTGGTTGCACAATATTGAGAAATCTGATATTTAATTTGATTAAAGTGTTCCAATTTCCTAAAACATACTACTAAAACATTTTTTCTTTTTGCTTTTCAATGTAAAATTAACCTCTACTTTTTCCTTTGTATGTGAAGTTGTGTACTGTACACTCAGTTCCATTCCTAATTTATGATAATTCAAGGAGAAGGATACTACATGCTTGAAATTCCAAACTTAACAAAACAGTGTTTTGATTAGCTTTCAGAAGGTACTCTTTTTTTAAAACACCTTATATATTTTTTCTTTCTACAGATCCCTCTCTCCTTGGCAGCTACAGACCAAAGACTACTAGAGTGAGTTTTCCAGTATGCTTTCGGTTTTAGTTGGTAACCAGGATTTCAGAAGGAAAACTTGTTCATGCGCATGAATGATGTAAATGGGTATTAATAAACTCTTACCATTTCACAGTGCTGAAAAAGGTGTAACTGTTTAAAACAACGTATGGTTCCGCCTTCGGCATATATAAAATCAAAATCAACAGCCATGGACAGCTGTTTCGCCCATGTTGGGGCATCAGCATGTCATTACTAAATATCACCGGTGAAAAAGACATGTAGTATACAGGTGTCTTGCAAGAAGCATGTTTCAGTTTTATGGTGCATTTTAACAGCATGTACTCAAAAGATGGCGGCACAATGAGCTAATTAATATGCAGTCACATAATACATAGCTACTGCATGCTGTTTAAACTCTCCATAAACCTGAAAAGTTTTGTAAATCTATATTGGCAAAATATAATATGAGGGCAAGTGAAAATGCAAATATTTTGAATGGAAAAAGTGGAAATAAATGTGACAGATTCAGTCACAAAAACGCTATGTGCATGAGCACCTGATTGGCTTATTTTAACCTAACTAATTTACCAAAGCATAAAATATTACAAGGTAGTGTTGCCCTATAATGACAGTGTACAGTACATGCACTAGATACAATACTGCTTACACAGGTAGCACCCCCAATAGAAAGTAAAGGACAAGACAGCCTCCAATTCATGATTCTGCCATCACTTTCATACTAGTGAGAAGGATCTTATCCTCTTGGTCACACAATTGTTTCATAGCCAACCAGGGATTTGGTCAAAGAATTCCTGCAAATTGTTTGCCTGCCTACTGGAATACAAGCGAAAGCTTGTATGTGTTACAATTGCCTGACATCATTGTAATGGTATTTGTACCAGTAGCCTCACATACATCAACATTGTCTACTGGACCAGCACGCCTTTTTTTAATCCAGTGTATTATGGCTGTATTTCACAAGGCCGACCTATGCACTTCCATTTTGTTCTTGATCCCATAGCAGGGAAATCGTCTAATTTTCTGTGGGCCTTTGAGATCTCCCTCCTTGCTCTGCGGCTCAGCCCTGACTCTTTCCAGGTTATCGCAGAGCCCCAGGAGGGATACAGGCTCAGGCCCTCCAGGGGCATGTCTGAAGACACCAGCCTTGAGACTGCAGGTATATGCCGTAGACCCAGGAGGCAACTGAAAGCACATTCCACTCCCTTGTCCACTGTGAAGAGTCCCCCGAGCCCTCTGCTGAATCGATCTTCCCTGAGAGAGAGGTACAGTAATGCTTCACTAGTCAATAAAACATCCCCCCGTGTCCCATGATACCCTTACTCTCGTCTGCAATCCAGACCTCAGGTTAAGTGATTTCTGGCTATATAGCTTTAAAAGCTATTCAAAATATCCTTTTGGTGTTTTGAGAATTGCTTCAACAAGTAGTGATTTGTGCCTTCAGTGCTATTGTCTAGAGATCACTGGTCTTGATTTCAGTTGTGCCAGTAGTTGACTGTGTAGTGCAGTGGTTTTCAAACTTTTTGGACCAAGTACCACCCCTAATCCAACCAAAGCATCCAAGTACCACCTACAAGTCATCATCTCATAGGAACCCCAGAAATTCTCAATGACCAACATGAGTGCGTTTGCACACACACTCACACATACATATAATAAATATTATAATAATAAACTTTGTTTGATATAAAAAAATATGACTTCTCAAAGTGTTTTACAGAAAAAAAACAACAACAAATAAAAATAAAAAAGCACCATTTCAGTGAGAGGGGTGAGCCTGTTTAGTCGAGCAAAGCAGATGTGAATTAATTTTTCGAGCCTTGCTACAATTCACAACAGTCTAACAGATTTTAAATCGTCAGGCATTTTCTTGATGGCAAAGGTCTCCCGGTGGATGTTGCAATGCATCCATTAATTTCTGGAGCAACCTCTCTAATTCGTGCAACTACACCGCTGTGTCGGCTTGTCATTGCTCTAGCACCGTCTGTACAAACTCTGACACATCTTATCTAGTCTATCCCATTCTCTTCGATAAATTCATTCAGAAGCTGAAATACGTGCTCTCCTGTAGTTCCTGTGGGTAGCGGCTTACAATACAGAAAGTCCTCACGGGACGTACCCTCAAACTCGTATCTAACGTAAACGAGCAAATTGGCCAAATCGACTACAGACTCATCTAATTGCAGTAAAAAACATCTGCTCATCTTAACGTGCTCTGTCAGCGTACTTTTGATATAAGCCTTCATTTCAATAATTCTGTGAATGACTGTGTCTTTCGGGGGGGGGCAGCAGGTCGAGCTGTTCAGCAGCTTTTTCTCCACACATAATAGTGTGGGGCTTACCTGCTTTAGCAATACGCAAGCTTGCATTTTTCCACGTTTCCATTTTTATTTCAGTGTTTATTTTAAGTTTTTATTTCATGCGCATGGGAGAGAAACACAGAGAAGCTCGGTGTATTTTCCTCGAATTAACTTAGAACAGTTCTTAAATATTTTTCTGTTATTTTTCACGCTTTCCTGTGCTCACAAGATTACCAGCGTTCGTAGCACGCATTTCTATGAATTCCTGTGTTTACAACGTTGGCATTGTTCCAAAATCACACACATTCTCCTACCTCCCTATTTGCTAGAGATACAGTAGCTTTTTTAAAATACAATTGGTCACTTGCATCCGTAGCACGCATTCCTATAGAGTGGTATAGAATTCCAGAGTATCTCTTGTGTCCACTGAAGTATTAGCGCGCACTGTATCGTAGTACGTAGTACGTGTCGTGTCGTGTATTCGACACGTATAAAAATACAAAATATGAAAACCCGTCCCGATTTTTCAGCGCACACAACACAGTTCCAGGGTCATTTGGCGTACCATCTGGCGGCACGCCGCGTACCACTGCAGGTACACGTACCACAGTTTGAGAACCACTGGTGTAGTGGTTCACAATGGTCTGAGCATTACTGTAGTTAACTGTGGTTTCCTAAGCTCAGTGTATATTAAAGATACCCCCACACCTGTCACCTTGTGTTTTCAGTTGAATCAGATGTTTCATGTACTGTAGTTCTGCTTTTCATACCATGGCCCACAACAAGAGAATTGGCAATAGGCCTTGGCAGTTCTGTGGCTTTATCACTGCTGTGCGGGTACTGAGAATGTAAGGACAAAAACCTGTCCTTTCCAAATCAAATCGGCTTGAAAAACACTCCTGATTCTCTAAAGATAAATTTGTTTGCATCCAGTCAGAAAATATAGGTTCCTCTAAAGGAACGTAGACATTGGAGAAAAACGTTAACAGTACATCGCAATTTCTAAAACAGCATAAACTATAAAAGCAGTTACGTATCTGCAGTCCAACTCCAGACCATTCAGTCTGTTCTGGTTTGGTCACTTTTACAGGCAACCGAAGTAAGTAATTAAACTAAATTTCAAATGTATGTTAATTTGCTGGTTATGCCAAAGTTCCAGTTCTTTTATCAGCTTGGAAGTTATGGTATTTCAGTATCCCTGTCTTCTTGGTCATATTCAACTACAGGCCATTTTTCACATATGTCACATCTCTGCATACCCTTTGTTTCCCTAGCTCCTTTAGATAAATGGGTTACTATTTTATCTCCATCAGAATCAATGGATCAGGGTGTGACAAATTCTTTAATCGCTCTGTTGCTATTTGCTTTTATCTCATATAGGAATAATTCTAGTTTGAGTGCATCAACATTTCCCTGACTTTTACAGCTGTCCTCTGGGAATAATGCAATTACATATAAGTGGCTTAATGATGCGTAATTAAAAACATCAATTAGATTTCGTATTTTTAATTTTTTTTCTTTATGCTTTCCTCTTACACTGCTGGATTTAGTGATTACAGTCTCTGTTGAGGAGACTATGAGGGGTGTAGGCTTTTTAAAAAATTATAATAGCCTTAAAAAAGCATAGTAGCCTTAAAAAAATATAATACTTTTGCTGCCTGGGTCAAATCACACAACCAGTTTTTATGTGCTTCTGAAATTTGTCATTCTCAGACTGAAACGATTTCCATTTTGTTAACAGATGGAAGGCAGGGAGGGGAGCTCATACCTTATCCCATTTGAATTTCCAATAATGAATTATTGGCTCAATCTCAACCTTATGAAAACACACAAACAAATAAAAGAGGTTGTATAAGTCAGATCTTTATTTCGATCACAATAGGCTACTGAAATGTGTTTCCCCTTTCTTGAAATTACAGGATCTGATGTCTTGTCATGTTTGTTCATCACTTTTTTTTTAAAAAAGGACAGAGAGAAAACAAACTAAAATAGTATTGATTGTGTTTCAGCAAGATTGGTGTGAATGCATTTGACCCAACAAGCGGTTTAATAAATTCTGAGATACCTTGCAATTGATCTGAGCTCTGCAAGCTAAAACTGCATGTTTTTTTCACTTCATTGTAAACATTAAAATCAATAGACAATTTTAAACTGATAAAAACTGAGAAATCTATGATCTTCCTTCCATAAATTGAAAACGCGACAAAAGTCATAAACCTGGAGATTAAAGCAAGTTTATCATATTCTGGCTACAGTAAAGCACGATTTTGGAAATCTCTGATGGAAGAGGAAATGACAGAAACGTGTTACCCTCATTGAGTTGTGGTGCTTTTTTTCTCCATTATTTTAACTCATGCTGTGGTTACATTAAGCCATTTTTATAATGAAATGATATGAGTAACACAGTACAAAGATTAACACTTTATGGTCAACATAAACATTTTAAAAAGGTTTCCAGCAAAAGAAGGAAAACAGCTACAAGAGAAGATTTTTTGTCCATGGTTGATTTTTTCCTAACCAGCTAATCAGGTAGCTGCAAGCTTCAGTTTGAAAAACATCCTCTTTTATACATGTATAAAAGAAAACAGTGTATTACACAGTGCTGCCACTCAAAACAATGGTGCTAACAGAATAGGTGCAAAACCATAAAACTTAATCAAGGGAGTGAGTATGTACCGTGTTATTGAACAGTGTGTAAATGGAAGATAAAGAGGCTAGAATCCTGACTGGAGGGTTTGTGGGTTCAAAACCCAGGGGGACACCACTGCTGTACCCTTGAGCAAGATGCTTTACCCAGACTGCTCAGGCAGTTTAAATTAATACCGAAATGAGTCTGTGAAAAGAAAAATATAGGTAAAGGGAACCTTGTGATGCTTGGATACAAGAGTCAGCTTTGTACAATATATTACAAACATAAACAAATACTGTTTATAAAATATCAATTGATTCAAAATAATACTGTACCCTCAGGAAAGTGTTTTTCTAATGTGAAAATTGGAGACCCAAAACTGTAGAACACAATATCTACAACAGCTGTTCCTAATGTATGAGTAAAGAGGACCTTTTTGTTGGGACACTCAGTTAAGAAAATTCTATTTGAATTACCCAGCGTTCTCTCTGACTTCTTTCACGTGCTCTTTTATCTCCCACTGCCCAGATTGGAGTACGTAGCAACAATGTGTACTATCTGCTAGCTTTGTGGTATCTGTTCCAAATTGTCTGTAAGACTATGCTTATTATACAAAGCTGGAAGACACCGACAGCTTTCTGCATAATAATTTTAAGAGGCGCTTTGCAGATGAGATGCATCAGTTTGGTACTGGTAGTGACAAAGTTTGACATGATACCAAAGCCTGCAATCAAACAATTTGCGGGAATGTTTCAAAGCATCTGAGGAAATAAATAAATCTCCAAATTTACCTTCTTGTTATATTTGAAGATTTTTTTATCTTACAGTCTAATATGTTACATGGCTAAAAGTATTTATTTAATCTAGGCACTTAAAGAAGTACAGTACAATACCAATTTCAAAAACACAGCTAAAGAGAAAAGCACAAGAAGGAACTACGTCAAATTGCTTTTTCAAACTTCAAGTGAATTTAAAAATGCAGGCCCATGTAAATGTATCACCCTGTGGTAGAAGTTAAAATAAACAGGGCATATATTTCTAAATAAAATAACACACTAATTCCAGCATGCCACTCTGACGAAAAGCAAGGGAGATTTATGTTACATTCCATTCCTTGACTCATAGCAATTTTTTTTGTGTTAAATGTATGCGCATTACATTTTTAAGATATTAAGTACATATCTACGGCACCTTTATGCTGTGTGGCATTTATTTCCACAATTAAAGGCTTTTAAATGACTGTAATTTGTCTAAATCTTATTTAAACAAGACAACAGATCTTAGTAATACTTTTTCAATGATGCATTTATGATTACGTGTTGAGTATCATGCTTAATTGTGAAGTAAATGTGTAAAATGATTTCTTAACATTTAAACTGTTTGTCCATATCAAACTGATATTTTGACTTGAACATTAATGTAGTAAAAACATGCAATGTATTTTTTCTTTTGGTTTCATTATCAACATTTTATTGTTAAAACTCAAACAGTTTGGGTATACACTTCAATACTTCAATACTCTGACCATTAGAGCTGTGCAGAATTTCTGCACCAAAAAGAATATATGTCTTTTTCTCAGCTAAAAAAGATGCTAATCACCTTTTTTCTGTCTCGGTTCATCTTATAATGGTAATTGAAGAACTGGAAAACTGGTACCTTTAAGGTTGAATTTATTTATGTACAGTAGAATACATAAGTATGCAGGAGTTTACTTTGTTTAAAGTAGTGTTTTTTATTATTTCATTATTTTCTTTCATATTATTTATTTCCACTGATGATACTGAGACAAATCAATAAATCAATATTAATCAATAGTGCTTAAATGGCAATCAGTGATTGCAAAGATGTTTTGATGAGAACAGCTTGCAATTAAAAAGCAATTATTTTTGCATCTTCATTTCATAGTTGTAGTGGCAGTATGATTTCCTGGCGGCACATTAATTGTGAGTAGTCACTGTATGTATACATGTGTGTTTGGTAAGGAAGTGAGTCTGTATGTATGTTAGGTGACCTAAAAATGGTCTAATTGCTTCTATAGTGCATTTGGAGACTTAGGGACAGTGGTGATAATGGAAGAAATGCTTTTAAAGAATGTTTTGTGTCTTGGTGCCGAGATCTTGCTTTAATTACTCAGCATGCAGGCATTGTTTGTTCCACCTCTGTTAATGGTGATATGCACTTCAAATACTCAAAATGAATCTCTGGCTCTGGATTCTGAAGGGTAAATCGAGAGCAGAGAGATCATGTTTTTGCACAGGTGCTTGTAAAGCAGCAGTACAGAGTCTATAGCAGGACCACATTGTTTAGTTCTTCCTTTTTTAAGGGTTTTTCAGACTTACTGTCTGTGTTGCAATGAGCTGTTTTTCTACCATACAGCTTGTGACAAATACTCAGTCTTCTAACCCATGTACTTTTTATTTGCATAATTTGAATTACACCTGGTAAAACTATTTGTTAGAAATGTACTTGATGATATACCTCTGTCAGACTAATTGTTTCAAGACTGCCTGGATGATTGAGAGCATTTATTACAGTAGAAAACGTGCATGCATGACATGCCTGAAAATATATATTAAAACATAGATGTTAAAGCTTTTTCTTCTCAATGCTAAAATAAAATGTCTCTGCTTGAATACCTGTGTATGTGTAACCTGTGCTAGGTTACATGCATTTATCTTGCCAGTATAAGTATTGAGATTGCATGACCCAGGACATTGTTACTAATTAAAAAGGAAATTTGCTACATTATAATTCCAAGTTCTTCACATGTGGTTTAATTAGCCTGTCTGTTTGGCTTTTTTTAAAAAACTAGGATGACCATAGCCACGATTTGGTCCATGCAGTGAGAACAGCATTTTATTGACCTTAAGAAGGAATGACTGAGCTGTTTACATCAAAACATCTTAATAGGCCCAGGTGCAAGTTCACATTAAGTTGCAGGGGTTGTATTACACTCTGAAACATGCTCTCATTAAAACAAGGCTTTCCAAGGTTAATTCTCCTCCGTCAGTTATTATCCTGATAAGGATTGCTTCACAGCAAGACCCTTTCCCAAAAGCATACAGAGGAAAGTCGGTACACATGACTGCCCCCTTGAACAGCATGCTAGTCCATCGCTGGGCTGCCGTAGACTGAAACATAGCTAGCATGTCTTTGAAAGGTGAGAGGAAATGAAAACGTTATCACAAGGGAACGTGCAAACTTCTCAAATACAGGTGGGTAGCTGCGTCAGCCTGCGTAGACTGCAAAGGAACAAGTAATAGGTTTATTTCATGCTGAAAAGAAAAGAAAGAAAACAACGTTTCGGCCGTGGAGCCGCCTTCAAGTGTGAGGTAAGAAGAAGAGAGCTCCACGGCCGAAACGTTGTGTTTTCTTTCTTCTTTTTTTCAGCATGGAATAAACCTATTACTTGTTCCTTCTCAAATACAGATGCACAAGTCCAGAATCAAACCCCAGGCCCAAGCACTATACGGCAGCAGGTGCCATGCCAATGTGGGGCCCAGGTTAATTCTTAAGATTAAAAGTTTTCATTCCGGTAAATTTGGCGTTGTCAATCTCCGGAATGTAGTATCATGTGGGTTTCCTATAAAGCTCTTTATGGTGCTTGCAAGTATAGAGGAGGTATGAAGTCACAGCCCGCTGCAGCGAAGGTTGAAATGAGTTTTAATTTAATTACGAAAAGGCAAACTTCTGGAACACACTGCGTCTTTCTCAGTGATCTGAATTCAAGCGTTATCAGGAAGGTTGTGTAATCTGAGCACAGCCCCAGTCATTTTCCAGTACTGCCGTATGCATTAGAACCTATACAAGGGTTTTCCACATCCAGCACACTGGCTGTTTTTGACAAGGCTCCCCGCCTTTCATTTATTCCCAAAATGGCACATACAACTGATGTCTGTTTCTCTGCAAGAGTAAATTTAGGATGAACCCCACGTTCTTAATAAGTAAGAATGAATAATAAACATGAATCTCCAAGAGCCTAATTTAAAGCTGTCCTAGAAATGCTGTGCCAAAAGACATTTGTGACTGTATGCTACTCCTTTGAAGAATTCAAGTGTTTTTAAGTATGTTCTGTACCAACTGCAGATGACTCTGCCATTAAATCTATTCATATTTGTTGGAGTGGGGAAGGTGGCTTGGTGTTTGTAAAAGCTGTGTTAAATGTTTAACTGGAACCAACAATTGCTCAGGGGTGTGTTGATTGAACAAAGCAAAAGGGGCAGTGTTCTGGCTCGTCCCGGCCTGTCTGGAGTGCTGATTCAAAAATGCAAATAACACTTTTTCATGAGTTTCTTAGTGGGGTTAATTTCAAATAATATCACATACAGCTTTTTGTACTGGATAAAAAGGAGAGGTCAGAAACATGTAAGGCAAGTCGGTGATCAAATAAAGACTGCAATAATTGCTACAGGCATAAATGTAAATTATATTGCTGAATTTTAAAATAATCAAATGTAAACCTTGTCTAAAAAATTGAAGAAAACACTGTATACAAATCTACATTGTCTTATACAGTATATCCTCTCCACCCTGCCTTCAATAACCTGAGATGAAATAAAGACAGCAGTCTCTCCAACAGTTCTACCTCTTTCTCTACTTGTGCTATTCTTGGTGCCTGAGCACAGACTAGTGGCGATTAAGCATAATTTCCTATGTTTGATGCAAGAATTCTTTTCATTGAAATCCACCCACTAAGATATATTAGCAATCAGTTAGGCTAAATCTGTTAACTTGTACAATACTTTAAAAGTTAGAATGAATGCTGATTTATTATTAGTTCATTTTATCAGTCTGTTTATAGGAAGATTGTAACCATTCTTAAACAAGTCCAAATTGAAACTCTACTTCTAGATAATAAAGATGAAATAACACCTATTAGAAAGGATATATTTGTAATGTTGAGCTACAGTACCTTTCTCACGTTAGTAAGAGCACTTTACTGTTGGCTCAAACATGGGGGCACTACTCTTACAATTTTGTTGGCATTGCCCGTGTAATTTATTTAAAGGGAATTCGATTGGGTTTTATTATTGCCCTGAATTTTAAAAATTTTTATGTCACATTGCACAAATATTGTCTAGTCATCCATGCACCCACCTCGGTCAGAGCCAAGTGTGCTTGCATTGCTGATTTCCTTTTTTATAAGGCCCTGCTTTTAATTCCTCGACAGAGGAGAATGAAAAGTTTTCATACCTTTACTGATATTTCTTTGAAATTAGCTGTATAATGCCTTTGCAACACCTGGTGGTAATAGTCATTAAAACTAGCTTATTGTGTGGGCATGTGTCTTAAAACAGTATCCATTATAATTAACTCTTATATTAGTTGTCCTTCGCATCATTCCTTCCAATAGTAGATTCAGGTATTTAATACTCAATGTTATTGACTAAATTAACCCCAGGCAAGGATTGAAGCTCAAGACTGAAACAAGGAAACAGACATGCAAAAATAAACATCTCATGTACAGATTAAAGAAGACACTGATTTGCATTGCATGTGCATTTGGGACAGAGAATTTAGAACATTTAGAGGATATTAAAATAGGGTATTATGCTATGGTTGACGAGTGTGAGAGCTCAGACGTGTTCTAAATGAAATTTCATGAATGACAGTCAGAGCATGTCATCTTCTACTTGTGCATTTTTAGCTATTTCCTCCGCATTTCAAGACTTCATTTGAAGTCTTTGTTTTAAAGGTTCCAGACCAGTCCTTCCACTCCAACACACTGGGAAGAGATCCATGAGAGGGTTCAGAAGATCCTCAAAACCCACCGCAGCCGGCATGGAATGACACCTGTAAGTAACACTCCAAGTTTCGTTTTTCCAAAAGGCAGTTAGATTCTGTGGTCCTCTTTCACAAATCATTCTGATGCAATAGTGCTAAAAGTTTAGAAAATGGCATGTTAACCCATATTCACAAACTAACGAGGCATGTCTAACAAGAAAGGACATACAGTATGACAGCATGCACTTCTTAAAGTCAAGATGATGGGTTCATTAATGTGTTGAATATGCCAATGTCATAGAAAAAGAGCATTAATGAGGGGAGTTCTATGCACATAGTATTCACAGCAACTTCTTAACCATAAGATATACAGTATTTAAACTGGCTGTGCTAGTAACACTGATGGGAAGCAGGTGACATGAGCTGCTCCCCATCTCATTAAAAGGTACCGTTCAGTTTGTCTTATCGTAGAGGCAGTCCCTGCCACCACAGAGAGGTGTCAATATCAAAAGGGAGCAAGGGAAGGAAGTTCCAGAACCCAAAAGCAGAGACAACTAGAAGGTGTTACTTTACTAGGCCCTTCAGAAGACGCCATTCTCACCAGATTCAGATTAGAACATAAAATTCTATACAAGTAATATATACTGTATATACCGTATATATTTACGTTTCATTTCCGAACTTCTCTGCTGTCTTCTTGCCCGTGAAGACTCGTCAGATTCTGTCATTTCAGAATGCTGTAAAACAGGATTTTTTTTTTGAGGCAACATAATTTCACTAATGGCAAAGTACATTTCTGTAACAGCAAATGTTTATGCTTTTTCTTTTAATGTACAGTGCATGTATTTTATGAGTAGTATATTTTATGGCACAATTATCTGCGGCTTTTTTTTAGTGTTTTTTTAAATGTCCAAAAACCAATTCCTTCCAAATACCCCAGGGACATAAAAAAGCAGTAGGAGAGGCACACAGCATATAAATGACATCTGACAGTGCACTTTAAAACAAATGTTTCCACCGTTACCAGGCATATATAATTAGCAAAAATATCTAGTATTTTTAAAGAAGATTGAAAAATGAAATGTATATATACTCATTATGTTTTCTGATGGGTAAACCTCAACTTGGGACAAGCTTTTCTACTCTAGGCATTAAATGTTTCACATTTTGTGTGTGTGTGTGGGGTGGGGCATAAAAAAATATTTTCAGAAGGGGGCAGCATACTAGAGGTCTGAGCACCACTGTCCTATGTTTTCCCATACACCCTAAGTCCTCCTTCATTTATGTCAATTGGTCCATAAGAATGTCAGCATTTCCCTAAGGCACACCTGTCTTCAGGTGCACCCTGCACGTCTTGCGGTAAGAGCCGTGTCTTCTTAAAATGCATTTTACTAGGCTAATGGTATGCTAATGATTTCCATTGTATGCATCTTCATGAGAAATATTCACTTTGTGAATATGGTCTCCCTCATAATCGTAAATTTCTCTGGGGGGGGATTAAAAAAACTTTAATAGCTGGCATCACACACAGTTAAAAGAAATCAAGGGAAGTGGGACATATTCTGATTTTATTCTGGTATAAAACATAAACCAAGGTCCCGGTAAACATTGTATAGTTTTTACTTGTACAGTGGTGACGGGGTAAGATACTGGATTTATGAATACTATTAAATTACACTTTTGGGCACCACTGTTGACATGTGTGGTGTTAGCAATGACAGTTACGGAAAAGAGATATGTAATTACAGTCCAATTGCACATTTTCAGGACTGTCTGCAAGTCATCGTACACTTCAGCTGTTATTGCCTTGTTACAGTAGAATTTTGAAGTGAAGCTAAGGTAGAGACACTTCTGGCACAGTGTGGACCAGCAGGTCCTCATGCAGTACTTATCATGGCTCCAAAATTTGACATTTGGTGGGAGGGCAGGCATAAGCCATAACCCATGAATGTTCTGGTTGAAAGATTTGCAAGGGAAAATAATATAATAGCCTTACTGAATGTGAGGGAATCAGTTTACAAATAATTCTATATGTTTAAGCTTTGCAAGCCTTTTTTTATCAATCTCTCAGCCCTGTAAAATCACCTCTCAAAAAAACATTGATGAAACTGGGCAGTGTATCCCATGTTTAAGAAAAGTCTTATAAAATGGTGTTTTCACAACTCTTTAGGCCATATGGATGCCATAAGACTCTGAGCTCCATCTTAAGAACTTTTGCTGGCCAGTTGTGCAAGCAGAAAAAATAGTGACTGCATTGAAATCAAACAAGTGAATGTTTTCAATGTGTTCCAGTAGATGTAGATAAGAATACTAATTGAAAACATTGAAATAGGGAATGGAAGTGAAATAAGGAATCCTCTAATAAAATGTGACCATTTCATAAAAGACAATCTATCAGTGATTTGTCTCATGTAGATATAGTGATTACCAACAGAATGTTCCCACACTAGAAATGCTGCTATTTAATATCTGTGGTTAGGATTCAAGTGAACAAATGCAAAGGAAAGCAATACTTATAAGGAGTGTGTCACTATGTGTCAAGTGGTGTCAGTCAAAACATCCACCATGATCGTGCAGAGATTCAGGGTTTTATCCTGAATTTCTAAAAGCATTCATCCATATACATGTGTGAGTTACACATTAGAACCCACTCTTGGATTCATTCGTAAGGTCATGAGTTTTCCTGCATTTTACTGGGCGTATTAACACAGAATGCATATAAATAAAAGTGTTCAGCCAAAACTGCCATCACAACAGATGTGGTGGACTTTTGTGATTTGGGCAACATTTCTGCTTTCTATTTTTTATTCTATTTACCTGTTTTCTGAACATGATCTACAAGAAGTGGATCAGATTTAGCTGCCTTGCAGTAAAACATCAAGACATAGAGTTCAGTCTGGGTTTGTTTCAATTGGAAATATCTCTTCAACAGATTTGTGTCCGAGGCCTAGTAAGTGGAGTCATTACTGTATTTTTCTTTCACTTGAAATCAATTGAATTTCTTTAGAACTTCGAAAGCTGAAAGCCTTAGAGGAAACATAAAGCTTTGGAATTGGCAGGTGTTGTATAAAATGCATCACCTCCCACGCTCTGTGCTTGAATCCTTATGGTGAAACGCAAATGACATCTAACTAATTACTCTAAAGCTTGAAATCCTTTCTGTAAGGCAATGCTCTGGGAGGAGGAACTTCTCACGGAAAGCTGGCACTAAACCTCATCTTCACGGCAAAGAAAAGGAAGTAGATAACAGTGGCATCTCAGCAAGTGCCAGGACAACATGGCATGAGTTTTATAATGGGTTAAGGGAATAAATCATAATCCTCACATAATAAAAAAAGAACAGCTTATGGGATTTCTTTAAAGGCTGTGAAATTCTGAAAGAAACAAACCGACAAACTCGGTATGAATTGAAGACCTAAGAGTAGACATATCACCCAGTAGAATGGCCTCAGTCTTATTGCTGTTCAAATGCAAAATGTTTTGATTCATCCAAAATTCAGCAATACATTAGAGGTTTCAAAAGTCCTGGTTAGCAACAAAAACATGGGCTGCTGTAAGCCTTTCAGTGCTTTAATGTGTGAGCACATAGAGGGATCCTAAATTACACCTGCAGTAATATTTGGCTGATCGGTGGTGTACATAAGACAATTTCAGTTTATTTTAGGTTGCTTTTATTCCGCCCATACGAAGCTGTGTTTTTAGACTGTCGTAATTGCGAAAACCAAATCCCAGTTCATAAATACCAACATGTGCCCTGTGATTACAAAAATGAATACGGCTGGTTAAGTCTACATGGAAACATTTTATCTTTAAAATATTTTTTTTCTTAAAAATGAATTTGGGTATGAGAAAAAAAGAAACAATATAATCATTTGTTATTACATGCTAACACTGCATTAAACTTCTCAGCTAATAGTGTAATTCAATACTCAGGTTCATCAGTCACCAAGCATAAGTCAATATCATGTTCCAGTATCCAAAGCACAAAGCAAAGTAGACACATGCACAGGAGTACCTGGTATCTCTGTCATGTCATGCCGGGGCAAACACAGGCTCAAATGAAGATAAGTGTTATTTTTACCACCACACAGAAACTTTTGTGGAGAAAGAACACACAATTCCACTTTCTTTCAAAGTGCTCATTTTAATCTTGAACTTCCTTTCTCGTGGGTAACAAGGAATGGGCACCCTGAGACAGGCAGTCAGGCCGATCCTGCAATCCTTTGGGAGGTGGGAGTAAATGGAAACACCATGTGAAAACCTGTGAAATGCCAAGCAAACATGCAGACTCCCCATAGACAGGCACTCAAAGCTGTCAAAAGCATATCTTGGAACATTCAAGCTGCGGGTTTAGGCAAAAGGAATGCCTTCTTGTATTTTCTTTTATATTTTTAGGGAGTACAAACCAGGATTTGCATGTTAATATTTCACACCTCCCCTGCCCCTGTCCATCAGATAATGATTCTGTCATTGTTTTCACAGGTTTGGGGGAGCCTTACAGATTCTGTGCATCAGAAGACCTCCACATCCTGTAACGACTCTCTATGTGACAGCCAGGTCCAAGAGGACAGGTAAACATCCTGTCATGAGACGTTAGATTACAAAGCTCTCCCCTATGCTAAATTGCTGAACTGCTAGAATATTAATCCCTGACATCTGACGAAATGAACATTTTCTGGTGATTATCTTAATAGCCCAATCTCAGACAATCACCACCGCTGTGACAAGAGCTTTTACTGCTTCCATTACATTTAAATTGCACTCCTGTATTTATTTTTTGTTTGTTTCTTGTGATCATTTTTTTCTCCCATAGGAATGAAAAAAACTTAAGTATATCCAACTATATAGAGAAAAAAAATAGAAGAGCAAATGGGAAAACAGAGAATAAGAGTGTAACTGAGGCAGACAAGTGCTGTAAAACTAAGGTCGTGCTTTATTCTATCACAGTATCAGGGTGTAGGACAGGAAAGAACTAACCATAACAACATTAACAGTTAAGGGGAGGCTGTTCAGCCCATCCAGCTCTCTTGGTAGTTAGCTAATTGAACCTAGGATCACATACATCCTTTTCTTGAAAGAAGCCAGTGTATAAGCTTCAACGTCATGGCTGAGTAGCATGCTCCATACACCCACAACCCTTTGAGTAAAGAAGCGCCTATGAGAAAGACATTTTAAATGCTATTTCTCATTGTGGGAAGTGCATGCTAAATAAAAAAGGAAATAACTGTTCCGTACCTGTGGACAGGGATCCACTCATTTTATCAGGATAGTGTCAAAGGATTCTTTAAGAAAAAGTCAAGTATCAATTTCCAGCTATTCTAACAAACTAACATGCCTCTCCATGTGGTATGATAGCACTGTACCTTTAAATTCTCTCTGCAGGCCTACACTGTCATAACAAAATACACAGGCAAACTTTTATCATGTAATAAACCTACAGTATAAAGACATATTCAAGCAAAAACCAGCACTTTTTCATGAAATTCAGTGGATCTGTATTGACAGGTCTTTCAAAAATGCACAGAACCACACTAGTTGGAAATTCAGAGTCTTTCTTTCTGTGATTTTCATGCATACTACCTATCATGTTCTACAGGTTCATGTAGTATATGTAATCTGCTATTCTCTTATTGTATTAAATGTGCATAATTCAATTTATTTTGTAATTTATTTAATTAGCAGATTAAGTATGATCTAAGGTTTGGAGTTATGCAGATGTTTGATACAACAAAGCAGATCTAACAATTGTCTGGCAATCCTAATTTGTTTGTACCATAATAGGATTATTCTTAGTTAAAGTTTTACTAATCCCAATTCTGACAACCAAGAATGCTTCAAATTATTTTTAAATTAAAAAATTATCAGAGTACAGAATATTATGATAATTAGTGTACATTATGATACGGCATGAAATGGTAATAATAGCCAGACAACTCCTGTATTTACCATAAACACATGATATGTGTGGATTTAATATGTACTCAATTAGTCAAAGAGTGGGTGATGACAGACCTTGTCTGCATAACATAGAAATCTCTAGAATGGACAAAAGCTGTTGTTTTTATTGTTTCTGATAACTTGGTAAGCGCAGTAAGGAATATACAGTACAGTGCTGTTTGAAAGTCATTTTTACACATACACTAATTCTTATTTACCTTCTTATTTTCTTATTTACTTTTTCTTTTTCTGTTACATACATAGATTTCTCTAAACATTACATAGAATATGGGGATATTGACCCTTTATTTTTGATTAAACAAGGATTTCATAGTAAAACTGGAAAGTTTAAAGAACTAGAGGGGTACACAAGCCTTCAAGCAACCCTGTGGAGACAATTGAATAATAATGATAGTTAGTGACTGAAGAAGAAAAAGGAAACTGAAGTTATAAAGGATTTAAATCTTCCGACCCTTACAAAGAAATGTAACCATATTGCAGTATGCTTCTTAATTTCAAAGCAATTTGTTATTTATTTAAATCTTGCATACAATGGAAAAACTTTTATTTTTCAGTTAGATTTATAGTATAGGCTGTTGGTAGACATAATGCTATAGAAGCTGGAGGGGTGTTTAGGGTACTAGAATCACTCAAGATCAATAAAACTCCACAGTATCCTACCAAATATACTTAAGAAGAAAAGAGATGTTGTTCAGAAGCTATTGATGCAACTGTTTCATCAGTCGCTCAAGGCAGGGGTTGTACTGATAGACCAGAGCATTGCTGATGTTATACCCATCCAAAAACACATTCACAAAACTGAACCTGCTAAGTACAGACCAATTAGATCTTACATGTAATGGAAATAATAATTATAATTAAACTAGAGGATCACCTTCCGTATTTGTAAATAAGATCCTAGAAGATAATTAACATTGTTTCACAAAAGTTAGGTCTTGCTTAAATTAAAAATGAGTTCTTTGAACAAGGAACAACAATAATGGACACACACAGCACAAACAATATGCTGTATGGGTAGTTTTCATTTTACAATATAGAAGTTAAAAAGCTAGAATTTAAGGGATGTTGCGTTATGTTAAAATTTGCAACTCATTAGAAAGACCACATTTAGAATACTGTGTACTGTTTTGGTTACCATGTTAAAAAATTATTGCTGCTCTGGAGAATAACTATCAGATGTATTCCTAGGGTTAAAGGAATGTCCTACGCCAATAAATTGAAATGGGCTTAACTAGTTTAGTCTTGAAAGGAGAAGACTACAAGGGGACTTAATTCACGTGATTAAATTCAACACACAAGGCTTCTTCAGCGTCAGAGGTGAAACACGAATTAGAGGTCACAAGTACATGGAAACTACATGGAAGTACGTGGGGTGTAAATCTGGAAACAGGAGGTTCTTTACACAAAAGGTTGTGGGAGTACTGTATGAAACAAGCTACCTAGAGAGACTGTTGAAGTTTTTTTTTTCAAGAAATGGCTGGATGAAACATGACGTCAGATCAATTGATCAATCACACAATTATCTTACGTGAATAAAAGAAAATTCAAAGATATTGTAAATGTCTTAAAACATGAAACTAAACTAGATTTACAGAAGTACTGCAGTGTTCCTTGTGTTTTTGTTGAAATGCTGAATTCTGGAAGATGTCTCAGAATGTAATTGCGTTTTCCCTGCTACAATGCACATCTGTTGACAGTAGTATCTTTACCCTCCAGTTCTAGAGGTCTTGGTGAGGCCACAGTCCATTTAGACAATGGGACATTCTGGTCAAATCAGGCTGCCCAGTACACAGGGAAGCCACACAGGGCTGTGTTTGAGGACAGTCTGGGGAAGATCTACAGAAACCTCTTCAAGAAGGCTTCTAGCACCACCTAGAGCGGGATCTGTGATCAGCCCTGTGAGTTTACCCACCGACACAGGGAAAGGAACTGTCAAAAAGTATTATTTTCTTTATTCTAAAAGATCCATGTGTAAAAGAGAGGCCACAGAACACTCGAAGGATTTGGGGTTTGTGTTTGCTTTAAAAAACATTATTTTGTGATCCATGTATTTCAGTCTCTGAGGAACAAGAAGCACACAATGTATAGCAGCAAACACCCTGGTGGTGAAAAAACAAAAATCAACATGTTAAGTTGTTTCTGGTCCACACAATTTGGATAAACATCTTACAGCAAGGCCATCATATAGCAGTTACAGGATGGTTGCTGTTAAAACTTGTATTTATTATCTTAATTATGGATAATTTATCCAGGTAATCTTGTACTGTATATGCTATGTTTCTAGAATGTTGCTTCACAGTGATTTGGATTTTTACCCAAGTAACTTAATACAATGAAATAACAATTGAATGTTTTATTTACTCAATATCAGCTTGACCAGTCTAAAACCCCCTATTTTAAAAATTATAATAAGAGTTACACAAGCCTTCCAAGCTTAAGTTTCCTCTAAAATGTTTCATTACACTGTTTTGTGTAAGAGCTGGTCCTGATGAATCGTGGTTGTTTTTGCTGAAAGGTAAAGGGTTAAATTTAACATCTTGATCTTTCAAGAAAGAACTGGATAAGATCACTTAGCTTCGAATGTCCAAGCTAATTACCAATCAACATCCTTTTCAAGCCTTTCTATATGATGTATGGAGATAACTTTAAATTATTTAAAGGTTGCCGTGTGTCTGCAAAATAGTTTTCTCTATTTGTCTATTTCCAATTTTGTTGTGGAATGCAGGACGTGTGACAAATATTAGCATTAGTTTGGTCTTTAAAAGGCCCAGAGAGTATTCCTAGCCTCCAATACTGTACAGCTGATTTGGTTACAGCCTGTTTGCCAGCCTTTATAACTGCATTGTTTGTCTGGCACATGTCTAGTGTTCGGATTTTAGCCAACTGTGTCCAGGATCCTGAACAGGGGGAGCTTTTTTGAGAATCACTACCACTGGGTGGGCTTGACACTGCCAGGATTTGTTCTGTGTGGCATGCACCCCCATCAGCCTGCTGTCATGCCCTCATCCAACCAGATTCCCACATGGAAGCGCCCTCATACTAATTACACTTCAGCCGGAGCGCTTCTTCCAAACGATACTGTTCCTGTCAATCAACCAACCACGACACTCCCCCTGTCAGCGCACCTCCCTCCTCTCACAATATTTAAACCCTCTAAAACCCTCTGTTCTTTGCCCGCTATTGGTCATCCCTTCAGAGATCCTACCTTGCCGTCATTTCTAAATCTTCTAGAAAATCTTCTTTGGATACGAACTACGGAACTTGCCCTTGACCATGTGTCTCGCCTAGCCCTCTCCTGGATCAGAAGCCTCTTCTACGCCCTTTTGGATACGAACTACAGAACCTGCCCTTGACCACGTGTCTCGCCTAGCCCTCTCCTGGATCGGAAGCCTTCTCTGCACCCTTTTGGATACGAACTACGGTACTCGCCCTTGACCGCGTCGCTCACCTAGCCCTCTCTTGCATTGGAAGCTACTGAGTCTTTTTCCTTTGTCTCTTGACCACTGAGGTACTGCACAGGGTTCATCCTCCCCATTGGTCTACTGCTCATTCATGACACCTGCAAGCTTGGAATGACATCAGTGGGTCTCCTGGTGCTCCTCCAAGTGGTGCTAACTCCCTTGAGAGGCAGCATTAAGAATGAGAAATATTTCTGACAATAGGGCATGTGTGACCGCAGGTAATACTGAGATCATAGCAGTTTACCTGAGCTAATGAACAAGTGGCAATTTCAGAATGACTGAATACATAATAGAAATCGACTGGTGCATCCAAATTTAAAAAATTGGAAACATGGTGAATAACCTGAAACACCATTTTATTTACATGGTTAGAAGCAGCTCATTTGGCTTTTTTATTAACCGAAGAAAAAGCAGATCACTTACCAACCTCATACTTCATTATTAACAACAAAGCAACTTGACAACAGCTGTTATCTTTGTAGATGTACTCTAGGTTAATTAACTCTCCGGGACTGGAGAATCTGACTTGATTGGTGGATGAAATTGTTGGGTGTATAATCAGGTCTCCCTTTTATTTTAGATATAGTATATAGCAATTGCCATAAGGAATGTGTTTCATCCCTTTCACTATCCACCACATCTTGGTGCTTATCATTTTTTGTATTTATGAAAGCTGTCAGCATCCCTGTACTGGGTAAAGGCTCAGGTAAATATATTCACAAAAGGCAAAAATTAGATTTAGTCATTTACCCCTCTTTTTTACATATTTAACAGATTAACACTATAAAGACAATCTACAAAAGCTTTCATCTTTTAAAGTTTTCACATTAAAATCCAGACCAGTCCAGACATAAACATAAATAACACACGTTAGAGCTAGTTTTAACTGGACAATGAGTATTTAATGTTAAGTGTTGCGTTAATGGAATGTGTGCTCTCCTGAAAACAGCAGAAGTGATCTCTAAACAATGGGTAATCACAGCTAGATTGTGAGGTCAGGACCCACTCAATTTTCCACTTTTGTCTACTGTGGTAAATTGTAATTTCATTTAAGTGTTTTAAATCTTTCAGAAATAATGAGTCTTAATGTGTGATTATACTATATAATATTTTTTAATCGAACTGAGGAAATAATTCCAGGTCAAATGCAGAAAAGTATGCAGGTTGAAAAAAGTTTTTATATGAATTACAGAATATACTGTATATCAATTCTGTTACATTTGATCTCCCTCATACTGTACGTTATTCTTTTTACAGGATTATTTCATCAAATGTTAATGCTAATACTTTACCAAAGGATCTATGTATTTTAATGCCTATTTTTTTAAACAATTCATTTACTGCTAATGTTATTTTGATTATGGAAGAATAATAAATGGGTGCTTTAAATAATAAGCTTCATGTATCCTCCTTGACCATGTTTACTGATCACTTCAAAATATGCATACTGACACAGTATGGAGCACACCGGGTGGAAGTTTTCTTTTAATGGACTGCTCCAATGGTGGGTGTGCCAATGAACAGACAGTAGAGTGAAAAGCACATTTATTTAGTATAAACAATATGTGTCCTACTTCAAACTATCCTGATTCCGTACTATCCTGATTCATAATGCATGTTCCTTTCGATGGCTGGCTTCTTCAAAAATGGGCATTATTTAATCCTAATCACAAAATAAAAGCACCAATACAGTAGCATTTTACCTCACACCTGAAGAAGGCTCCACGGCCGAAACGTTGTGTTTTCTTTCTTCTCATTTCAGCATGGAATAAACCTACAGTATTACTTGTTCCTTAGTAGCATTTTAGTTTGAAATAATAGGTAGATAAGCATAAAAACATTTCTTCAAATACCTGCAATTCCCAATAGAATAAGTTGCGTTCTGTTTATAGATATATGCTCATATTTCTATCAATATTTCTGTGAGCATTTCCAGTTTTATTTTTCATTTCCAGAGAACATTGTATTAGTGCCCACTCCTGAAGCAGTTCCTATTAAATTTGTCATTTCTGCACATGAACAGGCAGTAAAGATTTTCCTTGGCTTGTATCAGAAAAGGCTGACCAAGCATGTAGTGCTTCACAGTTCCCAAGGCAGTCTGGAGACCCACAGGCACTTACGAGCTCCACCACCTCTCTGACCTATTTCCATTTGTGAATCAAACACCTGGTGCTGGAACTCGACTCAGTGCTCTCTAGAGCTCACTGCTTATACAGCGTCAGCCTTTTCACTGCCAAGAGCCTCTGAAAATTGCCAGATCTGCGAGCTAACATGAGATCAGCCAACATGTTTGCTCTAGTTCTCAGTTAACATATGTTTATTTATTGATTTATTCATCTGTTATAATAATAATAATAATTACACTTATATAGTGCTTTTCTGGACACTCCACTCAAAGTGCTTTACAGGTAATGGGGACTTCCCTCCAACATCACCAATGTCTAGCATCCACCTGGATGATGCAACAGCAGCAATAGTGCACCAGAACGCTCACCACACATCAGCATTAGTGGGGAGAAGAGCAGAGCAATGAAGCCAATTCATAGATGGGGATTTATTAGGAGGCCATGATTGGTAAGGGCCAATGGGAACTTGGTCAGGACGCCGGGGTTCCACCCCTACTCTTTTCGAGAAACGCCCTGGGATTTTTAATGACCACAGAGAGTCAGAACCTCAGTTTTTCGCATCCGAAGGACGGCGCCTGTTTACAGTATAGTGTCCCCATCACTATACTGGGGCATTAGGTGCTACACCTCGTCCAGCAGCAACTTTAGTTTTTCCCAGGAGGTCTCCCATCCAGGTACTGACCAGGCTCACACCTGCTGAGCTTTAGTGGTTCCCAGTTGTGAGTTGCAGAGTGACATGGCTGCTGGTTAAAATTACTGCTGTTATTGGTTCAAACAGAAACAGTAGTCTGGTATAAGAATAAATGTACATAGAGAATGAGGCTTGTATTGCTATTACACTCCTGTTAAAAAGTGGTTACAGGCAGTTCTTGCCTTGTCTTCCCCACTGGTGTCTTGCTCATAACTGCTGTTTTGGAGGTGAGGGCTGGTCCCTTCACCAGTGTTTAGACTACCTGAAAAATTAAATGTTAAACATTCATAGCTAAGCAGCAATTGCATGCATTAGGAAACATTTCTCTCAGATGGTCATAGAAGACATTGCTATGAGTGACCAGTCCTCAGACACACCTGCATCCTGGTGGACATGGGTACCTTTTTTTCAACAGGCCTGCACACATCCATGGTTACGCATGGATTTCTTCATGCTTAAAATATCCAAGTATTGAAGCCCCATCGAACACCAACAGCAACTTTTTTAGCCACAAAATATCGCAATACAAAAATATCCAATCCGAATACAAAATATCACAATACAAAATACTAAATATTTTTTGCGACTCCTGCAGCAGGTGTGGACAGCTCTTCCACAATGACTTGTGATATGCTTGTGTTGAACAATGCCTCATTAAGCAGGGCACAAGACGGTAAGATTTGTTTGGGCATCAGTTACTCCTACACAATATTATTATATCTGTCAGATCACCTACTTAATATGGTGATCGTTATCTCTGCTTTGTGCATTGATAATCTGAACCAAATGATTAATGAATGAACCTCCTATACATGGAATATATATTAAGCTATTTCATTCATGCAACTAAGTTTTTACTAGTTCTCAGCGTATTCTGCTTTTGACACTACCAATATTAATGTATTCTGCTAAGGTATATTTAGTGGAAAGTCCTGTAAATGTGAGTTTAGGTGTGAATTTTATCTGCTGTCTTCCAACTAGCTGCAGTTCCTTTTGCATTTTGTCAGAAATGGAGACAAATAGTGGCTTCTGAAAACTCAAGTGAAAACTGTCAAGTACAGTGATAGCAGTTTTCTAAACTGAAAAGTGTAAATTGCAGTATTTCGTGTAAGAATAAAAAATGTATAATTTTGTTTGTCTTTTGGTCTTTCCTGAATGTTGATTCCAGTCTTGTTGGGAGGGGAGAGAAGGGAGAGGGATGGTCATTATGGAAGAGGGGAGGCACTTTGAGAGCTGTCGATTGCAGTTCCACTCTCCGTGCCGGCTGTGAAGGTACTGGTATTACTGTGTGCTGTGGGGTTTAATGCATACAGACGTTATATGTCTTTGCAATGTTTTATTTGTTCAACACAGACAAAACGTATTTGCTTGTGAATGGTTAAATATCCATAACTTATTTTCCACCTACAATTAGAGCTGCTCAAGTACAGCTAAAAAATATTTATATTATATAACGATTCATCAAGATATTTTCCGAATAATCTGTGACACAGTGCTTGCAAATATACCATATTCATATCTGCACTATATATACTCTACATTGCACCTACTGAATCACCCGGCAACCAACAGTTGAGTGGACATCTTGAGAATCTAAAGTGAAACACAAACTAGAGGGTACAAGGAAAAACTCATATAGAGAAGTGCATTTAAAACTGAGAATAGAAGCCACTTTTTTTACACAGAAAGTTGAAGGGGTCTTGAGCAAGAAGTGCTGTTGCAGCTGATGCCCTGCCATTTTCAAGAAACGTTCGAGTAAAAGGCCTGGATTAATTAGCCACTAGCGAACAAACATGCTAAACGAGCCGACCGAGTGTTTTATAATCAATAATGCAAGTACTGTAGCTCTAGTAAAGGGAGTTTTTCGTATCGATAATGAGCATCATAGTTGAAAGCCGAAATTTGGAGCGGTATTCCGGGACTAGCGTTAAGCACCACTGTGTTAAAGGAATGACAGTCGGTGTGGAGAGTAAACGCCTTTGCTGTTTGCGGCGCGTTAGTTCGTCCATTTCTAAAAAGCAGTCTTGCTTGACTTGTTTATACATGCTGTTGTTATTTGACGAATGTTCGCCGCTGAGTGGCAGCACTGTTTGCTTCTCTACACTTTCACTTTCATTTTCCTACGGCAGGGCGGGCAGTAAGTATCCCACATCACAACTTGGAACCAGTGACAAGGCAGCAGAGGTCTCTCTACCGAGGACTTAATTCGTGTTTCAGTTCGTCATTGTTGCTATACAGGTTTAGCAAGAGGTAAGCTGTTTTTGTTAGAGTTGTGACATTATTTCAATTTTCTACTCGATTAGTATGAAGTCAGGTTGAAATGAAACATACTGTACATCACATCCCTGTCTTATATTAAGCTGCTGTGGTGAAGGTTGTTTTTGTATCATTTGAGAGATACAGTATGACGCATGACAGAGCTTTACAATTACATTCTTCCAGTCCGCGTAGTCCTGTGTCTCTAAAACTACGGTAATATTTATGCTTGTTGTAATGAATGCTGATACGGATGTTTTCTTGGGTCACTATTATTCATTTTACAATGAATTACTTCTGCTTGCACGTGGTTGGACATCATTTTCACAGCAGTTGCGTCATGAATTTAGCAGCGAAGAGACAATTGAATTTAAAGTGACGCTCTCCTGGGCTAGACCACCACAGTGCTGGGAAGCAAACCAGAAACGGACTGGGAATAAAAGTTTATGAATTTGCAGAAATTGCAGAATTGGCAAAAACTGTGCCAACTCTGTTGATACAGTACGTGTCCAAATTCCTATTCAGTCTTTAATTATAAATGTTCAGCCTATAAAGATTCTAAAAAGGAACAGATTATGTGATATGTGACCTGATGGGACAACTGATTTTTTCTCCCATATAAAAAGCCATTAAAAAAAAAGAAGCATTCAAAGAAATACGCCGTTTTTGTAGTAATGTACAGTATTTAAGATGCAATGTCTATATTGCACCCTGTACACTTACTGTAACTGGATTAATTCAGGGTAATTTAAAAATTAAATTACATAAAAGGCTTGTGATTGTATTTCGGTCATTCTTTGTCTAAAAGTTTGTGGTGTCTTAACAGCTTTCAGTATTTGACTTGTTTCTGTATTTTGGGGGACAGAATGTTTTGGAGCCCAAAGCCATGACAGTGCCAAGGCACATGCTATGACTCTGTCTGATACTATATTTCAGTATATCCACTGACATTATCTAAGGCCTGAGATGATGTTTTGAAATCAAAAGGAATCTAATCTGAACCATGCTTTCCATATGTCATGCAGGTTATAATGACAAGCCCAGCGGTTGATCCAGTCGTGAAAAGCTCTGATGTTCCTGTAGTGACTCTGCAGAATAAAATACAATCTGCCAAAACCCCAGAAGAAAAAGAAAAGCTCAAGAAAGACCTAGATGACCTGATGCAGGTACCTGTAGCTAATTAGACTTAACATTGGCTAAAGTGTCATGCTAAAGAAAGAAACATAGGCCACGATTTCCAGATAGAGGTTGTGTAAATTATAGGTGTGGCACTCTGACCATGAGGAAGGAGGTTGTCCCAGGTGTGTTAGAGTCTGTTTTGTTTTAATAATAATGTGTTCCAATGTTCCAGCTCGTCAGTATCAAATATCATTGACATTTGATGTCGGTTTTCAAAAAGAACTTCTGAAACATGTTACAAATGCATTTACATAATGGCTCCTGAAAAGAAAAATCAGCCATCTGTTCTACACATGAATGCAAAACATAATAATTCCTTCAATAATAAACCTGGAATGTGCTGCACAAAAGAGCAGTATCTATTATTGTATTTCGTGAAACCCTTCCCTCGCTAAAGATTCTACTCGTGATTATCAGGATATACAGGTGCTGTCTATTTTGACATGTGGATGACAATGTTGAAAAAATAAATTCTTTAATTTACACAAATTAAAGACATTTACATATTCAACAAATGGTAAAGAGGTTAAAAGATTTTTGTGCCAGATCAACATTTACTAAAGAAGTTCTGTGAGCAAAAATGATTATGTAAATAGGCAGATGAGGCTTATTTAAAAACCATGCAGATTGTATATATATCTACAGTAAAAACTTTTGAAACCAAAAACAAACAGCACATTTTTTTCCACAGACAAGAGAGCTAATCCGGGCATCGGTAATACAGATCATTGAAAAATCCACCGACTCCAAAGAGCAAGCACAGTCAATCCAAACCTCGGGACAAGCCGACATCACCAACTACAAGGTGTACCGGGAGGTCATAGAGTATTACAAGCAGAAATGTTTTAACTGGCACAACCCAAAGGTTTGTAATGACTCGAATCACATTCACGTGCTGCTGCTCCTCTTGAGAAAGTGATTAACATTTTGGCTAACAGCAGTACATACATCACTTTTTTATTAAATATATGTTGCATACAGCCTAATGTGACACAATCATAAAGGCAGTCTTCATGGAAGAATGATAAAAGACTGTCCCCAAAACATTCAGTTTTTCCATGTGTGTTTTTATGCTTGTATGTGTGATGTAAATCCCTCGACTGCCAAGCTTACTACAAGCTTCAGTTTTGAAATGATATCTGCCTGCCATTTCATATTGGCCAGTAGCCATATCACCCAGCAACTCACATCTGACAACCCACTGAAGCTAGGCAGCTGTGAGCCTGGTCAGTACCTGAATGGGAGACCTCCTGGGAAAAGCTCAGGCTGCTGCTGGTGTTAGTGGGGCCAGCAGTGGGTGCTTAACTTGCTGTCTGTGTGGGTCCTAATCCCCCAGTATAGTGATGGGGATACTATACTGTAAAAATGTGCTGTCCTTCGGATGAGACAAAAATGAGGTCCTGAAAATCCCAGGGAGTTTCTTGAAAAGAGTAGGAGTGTTACCCTGGTTTCCTGGCCAAATTTCCCCCTGGCCTTTAGCAATCATGGCCTCCAAATAATCCCCCATCTCTGAATTAGCTTCGTCATTATGCGCTCCTCCCTCACTATGACAGCTGATGTGTGTGAGTGTACTGTGCGCACTATGGCTGCCGTCGCATCATTCCCATTACCTGTAAAGCACTTTGAGTGGAGTGTCCAGAAAAGTGCTATATAAGTGTAAGGAACTGATTTATCCATTATTTTCCATTTTCCCTTGAGGTCCTTATGTACACTTAGTCGCACCCAGGTGTTCAGACATAAGCAGATACTATTTGGCCAGAGATCGGGAATAAAAAGTTGCCTGTTTTCTCTGACAATCTGACACAATAACCGATTAATTTCGTTACCACTAAGTTTCCTGGTTTGAAATTCATAAGATTGCCCTACTAAAACTGGTTTCTGACCCACGACTTTACCAGTCACTGGTGAAGCTAAGGTCATTGATGGAGCTGGTCTGCCTTTACTCTGTTTATATACTGGGAAATCAGGCTCTACCCTGGTGTCCTGGAGTTTTCCTTGTGAGAATGCCAAAAGAGCTCCTTCATTCTCTGGAGCGTTGACCTTCGCTTTCTTTCATCCCTCAAGCCTCTTTTGCTGAACTATGTTGAACTGTCATATACATTATCTGGAATTAATCACTTGTGTTATAGTATATTAATGAGTGTATGTAAGAATTTAGTAAGAACATATTAAATGAACTTTAGAATTTTGCACCTACTGTATACCTTCCTGTGGGAATCAGAAGGTGTAGACCTTATCTCTAAATCATTGAAGTGATTTAAACATGTTCTAATCTTTGTCATTTTAATTACCTTTCACAGTATGCATATGCCCTTCATCAGCTGCACCTGTTCTCAAATCTGTGTGAGGCGAACGTGCCCATGGAGCGGTAGGTCTTTCTCTGTTATTGACTCTAATAGATGTCTAGAACATCTAGACATCTATTAGAGTTACTTAGAACAGTGTTGACCTGGCTGTGCAGGGGTGGGCCATTGGCAGCTGGGGAAACTGAGCTGTGTATTTGACATGTTGCACTTACAATAAAAGCAGGACTGGTGGTAAGATGGGATTCAGTCAGCACTGTGCAGGGAGACTAAAATGTAGAGCAGCGAGTTCAGATCTGACTTTGCCATTATTTGTACCAAACACTATCATTCCACCACCAAATCAATCTTGCACTCTGCACCTTCCAGCCCATCTGGTTGGACCAGTAGATTCTACAAGCTCCTCCTTCCCCACACCCAGTGAGTGATGTTTCCTTCTGCATTGCTGCCATCCTGCTGCATGGCACATATAATGTACCTGTACCTTACTATACAGTGCTTGTCACATGACTCTGACACTCCTTTGCCATTACCTACCTTATGTAAAGTGCTGAGCTTTCTGTTACGGTTGAATAGTCCTAAAATGTTTTTGTTTAATTGCATTGTATTTCTGATAGGAATCTTTGCAGGTTGTTTTAAATGAAGGTCACAGCCAAATTAATAATAACACAACAAAAAATAAGTGACAGTAATTTCTTCTTATTAACATATTTCGCCTGATGTGGAAAAACAAATGACATGCATTGCTATATAAATGACAAGATTTCCAGTTTCAAGTTTTTCCATCTGGAATTTCCTGTAACGTCTCAATGTATTTTTTTTGTTAGAAAAGGCAAACATTGTGATTAATGGAATTCGGCTCGTTTTTTCTTGACTTTTTGAGTAAAAGCCAGTGCATGAATGATCTCATACTGTATATATGTTTATTTCTGCTGCCCTAATGCTGCAGTAATTACAACCTTCACCCAGCATCCTTTACTTTGAGGGTTCGGTGATACGACATGTTTCTACTAATCTTGATGTAGAAACAGGATTAGCGCAGAAGAGATATGGACAGTAAGTTACTTGTCTGTTCTTACAGCATTAAAACAGCCATTGATGTCGTAAGTGAAAACCTGAAGAAAGGAGATGCAGCTGGATGTTGAGCAACGGCCAGAACGGACCCTAATGGAGCATCTTCTTTTACTACAGAGCCACAGCTGAACTAACACTAACAGGGCAGACACTGTATATTTTCATTCTAGAGAGGCCTGGGAAACAGGAAACAGTGTTATTCTGTTGTGTGTGTGTTTTTTCTGTTTTGTTTTACTGTAATTTTTTATTCCTTTTTTTTCCTTTTTAATGTATTTACTGTATTGTATTATTTCAACTAGATTTTTACTGCACTGTGTTGATTGTGCCTGGCTGCCGTAGCACTTGAATTCCCTGCATGGGATTAATAAAGTACCTACCTACCTAGCTGTATTTTGGATAAAGTAGCTTATACCTTTTCTCTTGCTCGAAGTGGGCTCTTGAGCGGTGGAGCGGTGGCTCTGTGGCTAAGGATCTGTGCCTGTGGCTGGAAGGTTACCGGTTACCTGAGCAAGGCCCTGAACCCCAACTGCTCGAGGGGTGCTGTATAAATGGCTGACCCTGCGCTCTGACCCCAAGCTTCACTCCCTGTCTGTGTGTCTCATGGAGAGCAAGTGTCATGTAGCAGTTCTTTCCGGGCCCTATGCAGACGACACAATCCGGTTGGTGAAGACACAGTAGGAATAAAATCATGCAGGGGAAGGGATGGAGACAGGGGGCGTGTCCAAGGAGTGCAGGTGTCCAGGGGGAGTGAGTCTAGGGCGAACAATCCATATAGGAAATCCAAACGGGTAATCAGAAACAAAGGCAGAACTCCATGGCCAGGCGATCCATCCGGGGGGAATAGGAGCAGAAACCATGTCAGAACCGGCGAGGGGAAATCAGGAACAGAAAATTAAAAGCATAACGGAGCCAGATGTACAGTAGCAGGACCCTGGGCTCTCATGAAACACGATTCAATGAGGAATCTCGGGTGACGTCTGCGTCTGGCTTTTAAGGTGGAACTAAGGAGGGGCTGGAATAAGGGACAGGTGTGGGGAATGAGGTAGAACGAGGAAGGGCTGGAGCGCCCTTAAGAGGAGGAGTGCATTCGTGACAGTAAGCTGGGATATGCAAAAAGACAATTTCCTAGTGCAAGAAATTGTAAAGGGCTAATAAAGAGATCTTACTTTGTGCTGCAAAGGTGTAATTCTGGCATTTTCCACTGGACGGTGAGCCTTATGACCATTACTGGCTTGCAAATCCCTGGAAGAGTGCCACCCACTGCCTCGCCTACATCCAGCTTCCAACGTTTGCAGAAAAATTTTCCGTGTTAGCTCACAGCCCAAAAAGCCCAAACCAGGGTTTGTATGTGGTGGTGTGGTGATTGTGGTTCTTCTAAAATAAAATAAAAAAATAATGCTCATACTTTATTTTCAAGTGAAATCTTATTTTCTTTTAACCTAAATCTTTTTTTTTTATCTAAACAGTTAAAAATAAATCTGTGAACATTTTTGAGTTCTTAAAGAATTGTACATTTAAAATTTCTAACCATAATGATACCTGCAGTTTTAATATTTTATATTAAACAGAACATTATGTGTACTGGTTATGTTCCTATTTTAATGGTTTGTTGTAGTGTGCTATCTGAGATCCCTTTCCAACTCTTTTAAAATAATATGATCTGGTCTAATGATCTAAATAATACAATACATACCCCAAGCTTGAAACTGTTCATTTGTATTAATCTTATTATGAACTCAGAATAACAGTACAATTACACAATTTATGAAGATACTCAGAAGGCTTATGGAAGTGCCAGATGTTCTTTCCTCTGTGCGTATATTCCTTGAAAAAATACGTTTTTAAAATGTAAGCCTTTGGATAAGAAGTTAAACATATATAAATTAATACCAGCTATTTTTTATTCTTATTTTGAAGTTATATGTGGTGGTGATGTAACTTTAAAAAATCCTCAGGGAAAACCTTCTGGTTTTCTTGTTCCCGCTGAGCTTAACTGAAGCTTTAATTGGACTAACAGTTGCTTAATTAGACCTTTTTAAATTGTTTTCAGCTGTAAAACAGTTGGACATTTTAAGCTGCTGATAAAGTTTTAAAACTAGCTGCAAATGTGCCACTTTACTGAGAGCTGGAAATCAAAAGATTCAATCAAGCAAATTATGAGCTCAATTTAGGTTTTAATTAAGTTCAGTTGCAGTGTAAAACAGAAAATGAAGAAAATTGCTGGAGGCAGGTTAGGGATATTCGATGTTAATATCTTAATAGGACTCCACAACTTCAGTTCTTAAGGTTTTTTAATGTGGTATAGGTCTTTTCATATCATAAGAATTTGAGATCAGTTATAAACAAGAAAGCCAAGTGGCCCATCTAGCCTGTTTGCTACTTAGTAGCTAATTGATCAATGAGCCCCATCCAGCCAGGAAATTGGCTTTAATAGACTGGGTAGAGTGTTCCATACTCCGGCACCTTTTTGCGTAAAGAAGTGCCTTCTGTTCTAAGTTTTAAATGCAGTTCTGCACTTTCCACTTGTGTCCTCTGGCTTGTGTTTTACTGTTAGTTTCTGAAGAAATCCTCTGGGCATGCTTTTGAGGATTTTTAATACTTCTGTCTTCGGTCCATAAAGAACTGGTGTTCAACTGATTATTTTAATTTTAATTCAATTAAAAATACTTTAATTTCAGCAATTTAAGCCAATCATTACACTGGGAAAAAACACATCCAGACATAGCAGCCCTCCAGGATTGTAGCTGAACACCCTTAGTATCTAACCTTGCAGTCAAATCCTGACTCCCCTAATCAATTCCATTGTGAGAATCAATGAATTGATCAACTTTATAATGTATAACAAAGCAGCTGTTTGTACCAGGGACTTGTATGGTAATGGATCTCAGGGTTTCCTAATACTACTGCTTGAGTGCCTCTGTCTCCCAACCAAGCTCTCAAGTAACTTCATTGAACTACTGATTTTTTTATCTTATTTCACTTACAATTCAACATAGTTCAGTAATACAGTACATTTCATAGCTAACAAGTAATAGTCTAAATTTAAAAAACGTGAAAACAGTTTATAAAAATTCCAGCGAAACTGGAAAAACAAATACGTTTCGTCATGCAAGATCATCTTTGACAGAAGTTAATATACATTTTATTTTAAAATATTGGTAATAGCTTATGATGCTTCAGTATGTGCTTAATTTGAAATCCAGAAACTGATGGTAACAAAAGGTCAAGTGAACACTGTATTGCGGTTATGATTCAGATTGTAGTTTCAGTTTTCTTTCCTTGAAGCTGAAATTAAAACTGCATTATACACAACAGAATTTTATACAGTTACAGGATTCAGATGGTAAAGGCAACACAGCCTTGTCCCCCATTCAGATTGTTGGTGGGATAAAATGCTGCTGTTATTGGAACAGTTTATTTTTCAGACTGAAACTGGTTCAAACCCTTTCTGAGAAAATGAAACTTAAAAAAGTTATAAGGCATGCATTTCCTTAACTTGCCTCATATTGCTGTTCACCTAACCAAAGGACAGTACAGAAAGGTAAGACCAAGATGTAATTCTTTTCATTTACTAGAGTGATCCCAGAAATCATAAACTAACAGCATAAGAAGCATAGTGGAAGGTTTATAATAAGTAACACAACGTGTAAAATGTAATATTCTAATTAAATAAGAAAGGATACGCATGATTGGAAGCCAAATGGCCCATTTAATGTTTTAGGCTTAATTCAAAGAAAAAAATGAACTGTTGGAAAACTGTTGTCTGACAAGGTTATGACAAAGCACTGTAAGGCAATGGAATGATTGTTGCAACAGTTTTACTGTTGTGAAGGATGGTAAGAAAATGGGACGACCTTTTGTTCTAATAATTTTTTTTATGTCATAATCAAGAATCTGTGAAAATTCAAACTTCAAACGCCTTGAAGGCGCTTTCATAAAAGCTGTGCAAGGATTTGGGATTGGGTATTCAAAGACGTGTATTTGGGCTTTGCAATGAATTATCCTCCTAAGGTTTGATATGCACCTTGGGTAAATACAATAGAAATAAAATAAGAAGCTTAGAAAAAGTTGGAGGACAACAAATGCATCATAGATATTATGTTAAGAAATAATGATAAATTACCATCATATCACCCCTGAGGTCAGCAAATCTAATAAGAGTAGGAATTGAGGGGTTTCAAGGCTAGCAAAGGTTTGAAATGAGTCTTAATTTGTTTTAAAAAAAGAACAGAGAGAGATCAAACAGGGACATGTGCAGTAAAAAAATCATGTTCCTGTAATGCTCTGCACTCATTTACAAGAAGCTTCTATATTTTATAATAATAATAATTTTCTGTACACTCCACTCAAAGAACTTTAGAGGTAATGGGGACTCCCTATTGTAGTGCATCACTCACCAAACACCAGCTATCAGTGGGGAGGAGAACACAATGATTAAGAATTATTAGGAGGCCATGATCGGTAAAGGCCAATGAGACATTCAGTCAGCTCACCCCTATTATTTTCAAGAGATGCTCTGGGATTTTTAATGGGCACAGAACATGAGGACCACAGATTTATGATTTAGGATAGTGCTTTTTTTACAGCACAGTCTCCCACTAACCTCTTCCAGCAGCAACCTTAGCTTTCTCAGGAGGTCTCCCATCCAGGTAGTGGCCAGGTTCACACCTGCTGAGCTTCAACAATTTGCCAGTTGTGAGTTGATGACCTTATACTGTACATCATTGCTTTCAGTTACAAAAATTGTCAATTTTAGAGTAGCATGTATTTTAGAACCAATATATACTTATGAAAAAAAGAACCGCAACACCTCCTCCTCCACACTCTGGCCCTCCAGTCTGCGTGGAACAGGCTGAAGAGTGACTCATCCGTGAAGAGGACCTGATGCCACTGCTGACGAGTCCATCGATGCCTCTGTCTGGCCCAAGCCAGTCGGGTGTGGCATCTAGGAGGTGTGAGCAGAGGGCCTCTGACAGGTCGCCTTGCTCTAAAGCCAGCAGCATGGTGCCTCATTGTCCTGTCACTGATGCGGGCATTGTGTCTGCTGGCAGTTTCAGCAGCAGTACAGGTGGCAGATCTAAAACAATCTCTCAGATGGACCAGTCTGATGTGTTGGTCCTTTGGTGTGGATCTTGGACAGTCATCTGTCCTGCTGGTCTGCTGAAACCTTCTCTGCAGTCGGGACACAGTGGAGCGGCTTACTCCATAGTGTCTGGCAATGCTGGCACATGACATGCCTACCTGCAGCATGTCAATGGCCCTCTCCCTTGCTTCTGGTGACATTTGAGGCATTATGGAATGCACAGAAAACTGACAAAGTGTGGCCTTTTTCTTGCAGCTTTGAATTAAGGCCTTTTTAAAGATGACCTGATCAGGCATTGTTCTGCCTGAACCTCGTTGGGTAAAAGTGCACCTAACGAGCTTTCGTGTGATTGGCAAGTTGTAATTCCTCACTGCACAAGCTGTATTGCTGGTCAGAGGGCTTAAAACAAATTGACAACTTGTTGTGAAAGTACATAAGCTATAACTATAGTATTCTCATTCCAGAAAATGTTGCATTTCTTTTTCCATCAGGATATATTTAGTTTATATGATTTATAATCATATTAATATCATTTTATATTAACCTTTCAGATGCACAGATTACTATATGTGGGACAATGGTACTTTTTCTGTTATGTTTCACACAACAGGTGACTGTCTGGTTTCACATGCACAGAATTTCAAGGGCTTGAGAAACCTACAAATTCTAAACAATATAAGCAATGTTTTTTCTCATCTGAAAGATGTTTCTTTAAATGTCCGTATGGAATGTGGTTTCTGTATACATAGCCCTGTTCAGAAAGGGGGTTGATTTCTAGTATGGAACCTGGTTGTTCTTAAGAGATCTTTCTGGTACATGGTGCCAGGGACTACACATTGGCATATGTATTGCGTGCAGTAACACCGTGACTGCCCAAACAGATTAAAACAAAACACTGAGGACACTGCCAATATTAAACTACCAGCCAGACTTCAACACATCAAACATCCCTGAAGTATGAAGTGTGCTGGACTAGAGCTACAGTACCTGGGTGGTATCCAGATTGTAGATGAGTTAGAAGCCTTGGGGGTACCAGGCTCCTCTTAAAAATCTTGACTCCTATTGCAAAAGTGTAAGATAGTTACAGAAGGTATTGAGGAACCACCCACCAATTACAGAGTCTGAAACAGAAGCTGGCCTGTCAGGTAGCTGGCCAGAAAACAGGGGGTGACTTTTAAAACAGACAGCAGATCAAAAGGAGTAGAATGAAAGAGGGTTACAGGAAGATGAGAAAGAGGGTGGAGGACTTGCAGGGGCTCTGGGAGGGGCAGCTTCACAGAATAAAGCCCGGAGCATCAGAGATGCCTGGCCAAATTTCCCATTGGCCCTTATCAGTCATGGCCTCTTAATAATCCCCATCTACAGTATGAATTGGCTTTGTTACTCTGCTCTCCTCCCAACTGATAGCTGATGTGTGGTGAGTGTTCTGGTGCACTATGGCTGCTGTCGCATCATCCAGGTGGATGCTGCACATTGGTGGTGCTGGAGGGGAGTCCCCATTACCTGTAAAGTAGAGTGTCTGGAAAAGCGCTATATAAGAGTAAGCAATTATTATTATTATTATTATTATTATTATTATTATTATTATTATTATTATTATTATTATTATTAAGAGTGCTGCTTTTCACCTGTGTTACCTTTATTTTAATTTATTTTGTTATTGGTAAGATTTTGCTCTTTCTGAATTCTGCTGTACCCAACACCCTCTGGGCATTCTGAACCCAGACACAATTTAATTATTTTCTTATTTCCAGGTCTTGTTTTACAGTCCATTGCACTTGAACTGACCTAAAGAAAGGACAATGGGTGAAAACAGCTCTAAACAGTGGGTTCTGCTTGCAGCAGGATCTAAAGGCTGGGAAAACTACAGGCATCAGGTAGGTGTCTCATCTGTATAGACGTGCTTTTTTGTAAATCCTAATTTTTATGAAACGGAACATGTCATAGTGAAATGTGACATTTTGTAGAGCAAACTGTCTTCTTTAAATTTAAAAAGGCATATTTAATTTAACATCGTGCCTAGATATGGTAGTTGTATTCATCATAGCATGTTGGCATTCATACTGCAAACCTTAGTCTTAATTGAGGCCTACGTAACTTTTTTGGAGATGTGAGGTAATAGAGTATTGTTTAAGTGGTGCGTGCTTTTCTATACAGACTATCAAAGGATTAGTGAACTCTGTCAGATGAGCAAAAAAAGAAATTGTACAGACATTTATAGGGAGGTTTTAAGGAGATATGTGTTTCCAATAAAATATGTAAAAGTGTATTTGTGTCATTCTTTTTCAGAAATAGTCGGTTACAACAATATAAAGAGCAAGGATTTTCCTGACACAGTACATCAAATACAGTACCTACAAATGCTCAGATTATATTTTATGAGACCTTTCTCTCCTCATTTGCCAGGAGGCCGATGCCTCTTCTATCCATACAAACAGATAAACTAATGTTTGAACGTGTCTTTAGATACTGTTAGTATATTGGGACTACTGCTTTACACATTATGCAGAAGACTGAGAAGTGGTCATCGCTGTCATTTAACCTTTTGTTACCTAATTCATGTATGTTACTCTGCATTAATATCATCAATAGTGGTGAGATCACACACAAATGTTGTAAATGTACAATTCCACTTTTTTAATGTTGTTGACCTTGTAACTTGAATTTGGACATCTAGAGGAACTTAGATTTTTTTAATTGCCAAGTGTTTCTCCGTCGTATTCTACTGTCTACCACAGGCCAATGTGTGCCATGCATATCAGATTGCGAAGAGAAACGGGATTCCAGATGAGCAGATAGTGGTTATGATGTATGATGACATCGCCTATAATGAAGAGTAAGTTTTGAAAACATTCTCAGATCATGTGTACACAGTGAAAAGTGTTTTAGTCCTTTACACGCTACATGCTGGTTTGGCACCCCACATGGTATTGCCTACCCTTCGACAGAGCTCATCCCTCAATCTCTCCTCCCTAATCTATCAGGACCCAAAACAAAGTGTGGAAAATATGTCCTAAAATCCCAAGTTTTTAATATTTTGTCATAGTGTGGAACCCTTTCATAGTGTGGTTCTAACCTGGAACACCTTTGTCTGGCCCCAGTTGCACTCCCAGACAAAGCTGAGGTGTTGCAAGATTTTTTGCTACCAGAATTTGAAACAGCTGTCACGAACCGCATTCCTACGAGCACCTCTCACCGCCAACACCCGCGCACTAATTAATCAATTGTCATTGCTCATACTCTTCCCTATTTATACCCTCTCACTCCACTCGGTCCCCACTCGCTATTACCCTTGGCTTTCTCTGGTGCGCGCTACAAGTCTTGATTTGATTTTTGGCTATACCTTGTTTCCTCCTGGTTTGACTTCTCCTTGCTGCTCATTTTGGATTTGGATTCACTCGACCTGACTCTTTTGGCTACATGAACTAGTTATTTTGCCTCGACTACGACTTTTGCCGTTTGCCTTTGGGATTCGGATGTCAATCTGTAGCAATAACCTTCAGTCTCAGTGCCGCATAGGGTCCAACCTGGTGCTCCCAATGCCTTCTCTGACAACAGCAGCTCTTTGCAAGGAGTGTGACAAAGCTCCCGTTGCATAGCAGATCCATTCTAGGCTCCAGGCTCTTGCCAATTCAGTAAAAGAAGCAGAAGAGCAGAATATGCCAGTCTTCCAAAATTTACTCTGCCTGGCCATTTTCTTCTTCTCATGCTCTAAGCCAACAGCCGAGGTAAGGCACTGGACATAGGACTGACCTGGCTCGCAGATAACAGTTTTGCATGGCAAGCCAAGGAAACTCTGTCCAACTTCAAGCTCTTCCCAGTCCCCACCAGCCCATGGCTTGATCTAATCCTTGGGCAATCCTGGATTAGGAGGTGCTTGTGCTTCACCTAAGGTGATGTTCGATGTCGATGGATGTTGAACAGCACAAAGTCATTTTAAATATATATTGTATTTATACAATACTTTTCATTCTGAAAGGTCCAAAAGTATAGGTGATTTACAGCTTGAAGAGGGCTCACTTCCAGCTTCCTCTGGTATTGCAGGCAAGAGTGGACAAAAATGACTTGACCTGCTTAAACTTAGAGGGATGAAATTTTGTGGGGAAGACTGAAAAAGTTAAAGAAACTTTGTAAAAAAAGCGGGATTATGGAGCACTGCTGTAGGACCGAACATAGCCTTGGGTTAATGTTGTTTTTAAAGCTTGCATTACCTGCAAGACTGCATGACAATCCCATATCTTTACTGAGCACAAATGTGATGTACTGTATCTTGGAGCTTAGTCATCAATGACATTGTGAGAAAACAAGAAAGCGAGTACTGGAGTTCATTCAGATGGGATTTTTTAGCATGAATTAAAATTGTTAATTGATCACTGTCAATTGGATGCCATCGTAATAATAACCAAGTTGCAAGCAATAATAAAATTTGTAATTTATATTTATTTCCTCCCACAGAAATCCATACAAAGGGAATATCATTAATGTTCCTAAAGGAGAAAACGTGTACGTAGGAGTTCCTAAGGATTATACTGGAGCTGTAGGTAACCCTTTCCTTCTGTCTTTCTGTTTACAATAGCTGCTCCCTTTGGGTCACAGTTAAAAACACATCTCTTCTTAGTTTGATTTACTTGCCCACACTCCTTTATCAAAAGTGTGTTTTGGACTGAATGATTTGCACAGTCTGGCGACCCATCCAGGGTGTTTTCTCTCTTGTGCCTGTTGGTTGATAGGGTAGGCTCTGGCTCCCCTGTGACCCTCGATAGGGAGAAGTGGTGAGAAAAGTGATGGATGGGTGGATGGATTTGCACAGTATGTTTTTCATGAGAACTGCAAGCATTCTCGTTATAGTGAGCCAGGTATAAACAATACTTATGGCTTTGCTTGGCTTAGAGAGCTACTTAAGTCTTTCACTAGGTGTGCTGTTCTTTGAGTAGCCCTGTGCTGTACAGTATATTCTGAAGTAATGTAGTGATATTGTGTATTTTTAAAATACACTGTATGCACACGTGCTTAGGAAAATGAGAGGGCAGTAGGTTTTCAGGTTAAGGGTGATCTAGGTTAATATTTAAGAGCAATGTTTTCTTGAAGTTCTCTGACAGGATGGACTTAAACATGCTTCATCTTTGAATAAGTGGGTTCGCTTAGTTCAATGGATGTTTTCAGATTCTAAAGTGATAATACTATTTATTCCTGTATTCCTCCCAGGTGTCTCAAAGAATAAGAAGGCCTCTGTCAGAAAGTGACTCTTTGTAAAAAGGAAACTGACAGTAGTAACAAAGAAAGTGATAGTAGTAAAAAAGAAACTGTATAGGATTACGTCTCCACATTGAGGACATTAAACAGAGGATCAACAGGCTGTCAGAAAAAAAAGCAATTTAAATAAAGGTCTAGGTAACACTTATCATACATCACACAAAAAGGGATTTCTCTGATTAAAACACAATGAACAAGGGGCACCTATTCTATAAAATAGCTATCTTCCTTGCTAAATGTGAGGAATAATACAGAATAAGGTGAGCTGCATCTTCCTGGCACTAGAGGGAAGAGTTGTACCAATGTTACCAAAAACATACTGTACAATAACTTGAAAAGTATGGTACATTATGCCATAATCTTGTCTGTTTACTGGATTTTTAATGTTTCAGCTGAATATTGCTGAGAAACACTGGACTGTACTGACTACACCAGCTTTGGGATTTTATAATAATCCACCTTTAAAGTATTTCAGTGATGGTATTATTTGCTAAATAAAAATAATTTTCAGCAGCCTGTGTGTTGAAATAATGTGCTTATTAAAGATGGGTGGATGAAGGGTTACATTATTATGTCAAAGGTAATGGATATATTCAAGATCCAAATTTGTGTACACATTGAAATTTGATTTGTTCCCAGAATATTACGTTGCAAAACGACTTAAAATCTTAGATAGATACTTTATTGATCCAGTGAAGGAAATTGCAGTGCAACAGCAGCTTAACACAGACAACACAGACACAGTGTAATGAATGATACAATAATAATAATACAATACATACAATACAATCAGTACAGTGAGAAGTGCACTAAGAAGAGTTACTCACAGTCCAGAACACACAAAGAACAAACCAGATCAGAAACATACACAAAAAAGTCATTTTGCACAATATGACTATAGATATAAATGTATTGCACAGGTCCCTAACATATATTGCACAAAAACGGTTTTAAACAGGGAAAGAAAAAGAACAAATGTATCTTGCAATACCCAGCAAAGTACTGTATCAATGCTCAGTTAAGAAAAAGAGGAAAAGTGATTTTTTAATCCTTGTCATTGTGAAAATCCCTAGCTGGACAGTAGAGGGGGGGCATGATGATGTTATAGTGGTTGTAAAAACATTTGAAGGGCTGTAGGGCCATGTTTCAACCCTTTGTCAGCAGACTGACACAAGTCCCTGCCCTGCACTTTAGTAGTGTTACCATCTCAATTGTATTCTTGCTATGGAATGCTTTGTGCAGTAAGAGGTCCTCAAAGGTGAAGAGTCTTACAGAGCTTGTCCATGAGACCAAAAAAGTCTCCGAAACACTCCAAAACACTGATGTGGTCTCGTTTCATGTTCAGAAAGCATCTGGATGCTTATCTAATTTTTGTGCTGCTCCTTTAATAATCCTGTAGTTTTTTATCTTTATCATTTTTAGTTACACTTTCTTCCATTACTACTGCTTTTGTGTGCACAAGTAAGACTAATTGGAGAAGTTAGATTTGAAGTGATTTGATTATCAGAGTAAATTACCTCTCGTCTATTTAAGGGCCCATTGCTTGCTGGGATAGGCTCCTGCTCCCCCGTGACCCTGAATTGGATGAAGTGGTTAGAAAATGGATGGATGGATAGATATTTAAGTGGTCTTTGTAATAGTTGCTTTCTCTCTCCTTTCATTCTAAATTATGGATTGCTCAGAACCATTCAGTTTGACATCATGACATTGCTTTTCCTAATCCCTGCTCTCCTGCAGGAGGTGTCCGCTGAAAACTTTCTTGCAGTCCTCAAAGGAGATGTGTCAGGAGTAAGAAAGTGGGGACCCAAAAAAGTGATAAGGAGGTGAGTCTGTTCTGCCTCTTTCTGTTGTGACAATCTGAATGTTGCTAAAACTACAAATGGGTGTTAATGATTTGGTTAAAACCTTAAATTATTGCAAATTAAACAAATTTATATTCACCCTTAAATCTGATCATTTATTATATTTTTCTTAAATATTCCATAATAGTGGAAAACATCCTTAGTTCAGCTTGTTGTAAAGGTTTACATAATTGCAATTTATTATCCCCTTGAAATAATGACGTTCTATTGTTTGCTTTTATACAGCGGATCCTATGATACCATTTTTGTGTATCTAACCGACCATGGCAACAGTGGGATATTTACATTCCCAGGTTCTGAAGTAAGATATTTTGCTATTTGAATTCATTTAGTATTGTTTTTACTTTAAATTGTAATTACTTTTAATTTGTGGAATTATTTCTGTTGCAGTTATTGGCCCTGGAATTAGTAGAAACTGTTACACAAATGTCCAGAAATAGTCAGTTTTCCAAGGTAAGTGTGAAAGAAAATGAAAAAATAAAATTGACCAAATTCTACAAGTTTAAATCTAATAAATGGTCTTTAAAACATTTTAGATGGTGATTTATATTGAAAGCTGCCACTCTGGATCAATGATCAACGACCTCCCAAAGGATGTCAATGGTAAGTTTTCTTTGAATTTTTTATTGTATCAATGTACATGATTTTCAGAGAATAAAAAGCAGGTTTAACTTAAATTATTGCAGCAAAAGGAAACATACATTGAATCAGTCAGCATATGCCACAGTTATAGTCATAGTCGAAGCTAGAAGTTTTTGCTACAAAACTCAACTGCAAGTACACCTAGTTTAAAAGAATATAAAACCACTTCTCATTTCTGCTTATTTACTATTAGCATGTTAATGTTTTAGCAGCAGCATTATGTTTGCTCATATTATTGCCAGCAGCCATATCACCCTGCAACTCACAACTGGCAACCCACTGAAGCTAAGCAGGTGTGAGACCTCCTGGGAAAAACTAAGGTTGCTGCTGGAAGAGGTGTTAGTGGGGCCAGCAGGGGGTGCTCACCCTGCGGCTCATGTGGGTCCTAATGCTCCAGTGTAGTGACGGGGACACTATACTGTAAACAGGCACCATCCTTCGGATGAGACGTAAAACCAAGGTCCTGACTCTCTGTGGTCATTAAAAAGCCCAGGGTGTTTCTCGAAAAGAGTAGGGGTGTAACCCCGGCATCCTGGCCAAATTTCCCCATCGGCCTTTATGAATCATGTCCTCCTAACAATCCCCCTCTATAAATTGGCTTCATTACTCTGCTCTCCTCCCCACTGATCGCTGGTGTGTGGTGATTGTTCTGGCGCACTATGGCTGCCGTCGCATCATCCAGGTGGATGCTGCACATTGGTGGTGGTGGAAGGGAGTCCCCATTACCTGTAAAGCGCTTTGAGTGGAGTGTCCAGAAAAGCGCTATATAAGTGTAAGCAATTATTATTATTAATTATTGTCATATTGTGTTTGCATTTGTAGTCTATGGAGTTTCTTCAGCCCGCTCAGACCAGGCCACCTTTGCCTGTTATTTGGACAGAGACAGGAATGCTTATCTGTCAGATGAATTTAGTGCACTCTGGATGCACCACATTGAAACGGTTTGTAATTTTCTTTTTTAATCATTGCATTTTTTGTTTTTGCTTGCATGTACTTTTCTGAAACAATGCAACAAACTCCATGAAAAAATATACAAATATTTACTGATTGAGAGCTGATGACAGTTTCTGTAACAGGGCTTGTTCTGTGTGAGCCTGTCATGGCAATGTAACTTCCTGAAGACAGGGGTTCCTGATCCTGGTTCAATTGTGTAACCAAGAGCTCGGCTGGAACAAAACCCAGCAGGTGTGGTCCTTGCTACTTGCTATTCTATATAATATTAATCTCAGCAAAATTAAGTGGGATTCATGAGAGGATTAGGTCACAAGGAGTGTCTTCAAGTGCTTAAAACAGTTTGGAAGGTGTTAACAAGTATAAAGTGCCACTGTGTCTGGGATTAATTGTTTGTGGGAAGGCACACAATGCTGTTTATGCTACATCTGCCTTGAAGGAAGGAAACAATCAAAGACTTCAATCCCAGCAACAACCACATTGAAGCTACACAAAGACATTAGGAAGATCGGGATCAATGAAGATATCTGGCAGGTCATAGTATTGCTGAAATGCCAAGGCCGGTTACAGCCGCAAGGGTGGTGATGCATCAGAGCCCAAGCACAAGTGACCAGAGAGTGGTGGAACACTCAAAGAGACCCAGCTGATTGAGGTCCAGGATGCTCCAGGAGAAAGAAAGTGAAAACAGAAAGGGTGATGATAGAATAATTACTGGCCAGCAGGGCTAAAACAGCCCAGGACAGACAGTAACAAGAAGAGAAACTGGAAAAAGTCAGACAGAAATGGCCGACAGAGTAAGTAAAGCACCAGCCGGACAGCAAGATAAAAAACCTAGTGAGGGATGATGACCCCTAAGATGCTGGCTGTCTGCACCCCTGGCAACCTAAGCACCAGTCCCAAATTAGGGCTGCTCATCCCAGGCCGCCAACCGGAAACTGGGACCTTCGACTCTGGGATGGAACCAGCTACCGAGCCTCCACAAGGAAAAGGGGCGACACAGATCTGGGAAGCGGCTTTCCAGGTAGCCAGGAGTGCAGGCTGGCAAACCCACAGGCCGATGTGCAGGACAAGAAAAGGAGTCTCCTCAGGGTGCAGCTGTGCTTTGTCCCAGGGGCTTTACTGAGAGGAGGGGTCTCATCAAACTGGCAAGGCAGGAAATCCCCACACAGTGGTGCAGTCAGAGGCCCAGGAACCAGGTCTCCTCCAAGCCCAGGCCAGGCGTGCACTGTCAAAGCACGGTCTCCAGGTTTCACTCTCTGACCACGGCTCCTGGGTGCGAGCAGAATCGGATACCCAGGTGTCCTCTGGACCAACTGCGGGCGACATCTTGAAGGACAGGAGGCAAAGACCCATCCTAAGATCCCTCTCAACTCTCAGAGCTGTTAACACAGCTGCAGAAAGCCTCAGGAAGGAGCAGAAGGCTCCTTTGGGACACTTGAAGGAGACTGGGGAAAAGGGAGAAAGAATAGAACCCAGACAGCCTGGGAAACAGGAGGGAGAGGAATAGAAATCAGCCCTGAACTAAAAGAGGAAGCCTCCCCCAAAAAGAAGGTAGAAGGGCAGCCAGAAAGAAGACAGAAGAGAAAAAGTACAAAGGACAGGAAACAAAACTGGGCTGCGGGAAAAGAGGTGAGGGGACTGCATGGACAGGAGGTGAAGGGGCTGCAAGGACAGAGCCCTGGGGTCCTGGGTGACAGAAGCTCCCAGCTGGATTCAGGACTGAACTGCGAGGAAGGAGGCCAGCAGAGAATAATCCAGTGTTCCCAGGGCAGAGGTCAGGGCCGTGCAGTCAGGAACTTGTACAGAGAGCTACACAGGGAGAGCCCTGTGGTCCTGGACAGCGGGAGCTGCCTTATGGATGTGAAATGGAAGCATGGGGATGGGAGGCCAGCAGAGAAAAGGTCCAGGGTTCCCAGGATGGAGACCAGCAGGGCTGCACTGAGAGAGCCCTGGGGTCTTGGATGACAGAAGCTGCCTTCTGAAAGTGGGACAGAACCACGGGGATGGGAGACCAGCAGGGAAGAGTCCCAGATTCCAAGGGCGGAGATCTGGGGTCGTCAAGTAGTCCAATTCCGGAGGAAGTAGTGTAGCTAAGTGTCCTGGAAACAGAGTCTGAGCAGACTGGCTTATGCAGCAAGCCCTGGAAAACCATGAGCCCTCGTGAGAATGTGATGGTTATCTAGGGTAACTGCTAGCTGAGAGACGCCGTATGGGTGCAATCATGATCATTTCCCTCAAATTGTCTGCCACAGCTTTTTTCAACACACTTGACAACATTGCGAACCACCTGAGTCACCTGAGATTCTTAATTGCAGCTAAAGATTTTTCACCTCATATAATACTATTGTGGGTGATTGTCTTGTGTAGTTTTCCTATGTATTGGTTCTTTTTGTACGTTTATCACCAACAGTTGATGGAACAAATAAAGCTGAGGTCACATACAGTACAGTAGATACTGTATGATTAAAGATGAAAGAAATGAGAATTGTCACCCTGCATCTTTGCAGCCTGGATGATTGTGCTTTGTTACGTGGAGTCTTAATGGAAGAAACAATTGGAAACTTAAAACAAAGGTGTACTCCAGGAATAATAAGATGGGTCTGAGAAAGAAATGAATTGAGAAGAGAGGAAGTTCCAGTTACTCTTGGTAATTCCACAGAGTTTTAACCTGAGAGCTTTACTGATCCAAATGCTCCAGGAAGGCTGTCCTCAAGTTCTTTGGGGGTCTGGAAAAGGATTTTCATGTTCACCTCTGATTTTATTCATGTCACTGTTTGTCCATTGCAATTTTAGCTTCTTCCAGAAATGTCACAACGGGGCCAGCACCAGGTTATTCTGCTAGGGGGTGACTAGTACATTTCTGAGGTAGTCAATGTATACCATATGAGTATACTGTATATTAGCATTCCCCTTTACCTCAGATGCTTTCTAAAGGCAGGGGGAAGGGGAATGGGCTTCCTCACTGTCTTTCCAGAAGAGGTAGTACAGAAGTACTCTTCTTTCTGTATGACCCAGCACAATTTCCCTCAGTCCAAAGCCATACTGATGGGTTAATTGTCTTCTGGGAAAACTGGCCCAGGTGTGTGTGTGTGTTTGTGTCAGTATGTGTTCTGCGATTGACTGGTCCAGGGTGTATTTTGCCCTGAGCCTGTTGCTTGCCATGATAGACTCCAGCTCCCCTGCGACCCTGTGTAGGATAAAGAGGTTAGAAAACGAATGGATTGTTGGATCTCTCAACACTGGGACGGTAATACTGTCATGCTCAAGTATAAGTCTCTGCCCTGTATTATGTGTTGAATGCAAGTTTGAAATTTGTCTGCTATTTCTTCTATTATATGATAGTGTTTAATGGCTAACCAGCTTGTTAAAGATTGTCTCCGCTCTCTCTTTTAAAGTCTGACTTAGAAGGGGAGACTCTCCAAGACCAGTTTAATTATGTAAAGAAGAATATGAAACATTCCTTCCCTTGCCAGTATGGAAACCGGGTATGTTCTCAACACAACTCAAACAAATCTGTTTTCTCTTTAAACTTTGTTTATTTTGTCCTATAGCTTTATTGTAAAAAATGTACAATACAGTATGTTCAGCAAATTATTTATTAATGTGTATAGTATTCTGAATATCAAATAACATTTTCTTTAAATACATAATTTACAACAGTTGATGGAACAAATAAAGCTGAGGTCACAAACGGTAAATGTTATTACAGGACATTAGTATTGTCACCCTGCATCTATATAGTTTGTGAATAGGGAACAAGTATGAGTTAATACTGAAAAGTAGAAAGAAGGGTGTGAGCTTTAAAGAAGATACCTGCAGAAGGCTCTACAGTCAAATTGTTGCATTCTTTCCAACTTTTTGTGGACTTAATCTCTATTCCTTTTGAAGCTGGATGTTAAGACAGTTTTCCACTCACACTGTATGTACTATATTTAATTATATTATTATTGTATTCCTGTGTTTTGTGATTAATTGGGGTTATAATGAAAAGTGAAAAGAAAATATCTTCTTGTATACATACAGTACATGACTTGGATTACCTCTTATACTGTATGTTTATATATGGACCTTGATACATGCTTACATGTGTGAAATTTAAAAATATGCTTAAATTATGTTAAAATTGGTATATCAGTCAAATGGTTTTCATTGGATTTCAAATATGTTTATTTTGTCATATTTCCAAATAAACAAACATTGCAATGTACAGTATGTGTAAGGTTGGTTTTTAGGGTGCAATTTTTTGTGGCACTTAGGTTCTTTTTTATTTTGCAGGACATTGCAAGGAAAACAATTACTGAGTTTTTAGGGAAATCAGCAGTTCCACATATCCAAAGGAGGTCTTGGGCATTAAAGCCAACAGATATTGCACCCAGTTACAATGTCCCACTGGAAATCCAAGCTAACAGAATCCAAAGAGCACGTGACTCAGCACAAAAAGCAATACATGAAAGAGAGTACAAAAATATGCTCCGGGTAAACAGGCATTTAATTTTTTATTTGCATTTTTCTTTCAGAGACATGTATTCATCTTTACTTATATCAAATCATTCTCACAATCCTCTGTTGGTGTTGTGTAAACTGTTGAGAGATAATTGTATAACTAAATTTGCTTATACATTGTAGTCTTTTCATGATTTGTTGTCCCGTGATCTGTGCTATTCTACTGATCATGAAAAAGATATTAATAAGTAATAAGTCCATTATATATTGCTAAGCTCTGTATATCCTATTGTTACCACAGAAACAAAATGGTATGAGGGTTTAAATGTTGATCAAAGCAGGCAGAAACACAAAGACAGGCTGTAACATAAGAACAGGTGTTCATCCAAGTAGCGTGCTTAGCCCAAAACAGCTACAGGTATGTACTGTACGTACAGTAAAGGAACAAGTAATAGGTTTATTCCCTGTTGAAAAGAGAAGAGAGAAAACACAACGTTTCGGCTGTGAAGCCTTCTTCAGGTAAAGAGCCTTCTTCACACCTGAAGAAGGCCTCACAGCCAAAACGTTGTGTTTTCTCTCTTCTTTTCAGCATGGAATAAACCTATTACTTGTTCCTTTACAGACTACGCATGCTGATGCAGCTACGCACCTGAATGTACAGTAGAACTGGTTGAAAGCTTAGGAACACAGACAGATAATATTTTCTCCTCACTTTATGTAAGACCTATTTCTTGACTTATGCTGTGAAATTAAATTTTGGATTTTCCTATGACTTGAGAACAGATGCCCTCATCAGTCAGGGAGCTAACAATTTGTTTTTTCAGACAAGAAAGGAAATTGACAAGGCAGTGTGTGCCATCGCAAAACATGCTTGTCCATCCGGAGCTGAGAGAGCTCTGAGAGAGAGAAGAGATCCAACCCAAGTCCGTGAGCTGAAGATCATCACACAGCACTTCAGAACCTGCTGTTATGACTGGAATGACACAAAGGTGAGATGGCATTTGAAAGGTTATTAGTCATAAATGCCAAAAGAAGATCTGTGACTCTAGTTTTCAATGGGCTGCCACTTCCACAAACTTGCAATTAGTTCACTCTCTGGTTTTTCACCAGAAAGGCTGGTGAGATGGTAGATTAAGAACAAAATTAATAATAATTAATAATTCCTTACATTTATATAGCACTTTTCTGGACACTCCACTCAAAGCACTTTATGCTTTAAGTAATGGGGACTCCCCTCCACCACCACCAATGTGTAGCAGCACCTGGATGATGCAACAGCAGCCATAGTGCTCCAGTACTCTCACCACACATCAGCTATCAGTGGGGAGGAGAACAGAGTGATGAAAGCAAATCATAGAGGGGATTATTAGGAGGCCATGATTGGTAAAGGCCAGGAAGAAATGTGGCCAGGACACTGGGGATACACCCCTACTCTTTTCAAGAAACACCCTGGGGCATTAGGACCCACACAGACCACAGGGTGGCCCCACTATCACCTCTTCCAGCAGCAACCCTAGCTTTCCCAGGAGGTCTCAGATCCAGGTACAGGTAACTATCTGCACCATAATAGTTCATCACACTTTGCTCTTGGGTGTTATTCCTAGTGAATTGTCTTTCTCAGTCCAGTAATTTTTGTTTCCTTCTTTAATTAATTTGGGGGTGGTATTGGTTAAATAATAACTGTTGTCTTTTTCTTTACAGTACAAATATGCTATCTCACACATGCATGTCTTTGTTAATTTGTGTGAATCAGGAACACCAGTTGAAAGGTTGGTTTTCTTTTTTGTACGATCAGTACAGTATATACAGGAATACATATGTACAGATTTACAATATTATTGTTAATAGTAAGTGGAAATGATTCCATAGTGTGAGATCCTTTTCTTTTTCATTTTCATTGCATGCATTAGTGCAGAACAGACAAACACAAAAGACATGCATGTAGTATATTAGAACCTTAAATCAGTGCAATTCACTATTTCTTGAAAATATGCATCCACAACCTTGAAATTACAAAGAGGGTGTTCTGTATAAAGATAAGGAACAAGTAATAGTTTTATTCCATGCTGAAAAGAGAACAAAACACAATATTTCGGCCGTGGAGCCTTCTTCAGGTGTGAGGTGCTCGCACCTGAAGAAGGCTCCATGGCCGAAATGTTGTTTTCTTTCTTCTCTTTTCAGCATGGAATAAAACTATTACTTGTTCCTTTGCAGCCTACACATGCTGACACAGCTACCCACCTCTATAACAATAATATTACTTAGGGGGTTACTGATACTGACAGGTTTTGAGGTACCTGTACAATATAAAAAGTATTTTATATAAAATAGATTTCAGTGTGAATTGATTCAATAGATTATGTAATTTAGCAAGAGACAAATATAAGATGCTACCACGTTGAGCATAGAAGAATAATTTAGAGAATTATTTTTTTAATTTACAAAAACTTTTCACCAAGCCTAAAACAGCCAATACTCTGGGATTCCATTGTGCTGGCTGCAGGAAAGAGTTCTATCTTGTCCTGTCTCTATATAATATAGTGCAATTGTGTTTCATTTTCCAAAGTGAAATCTACACATAAACCATAGTGTGCTGCATTTGGTATGTGTTTATTTTCCAGCTATTCTACAAAAACTCGATACATAGTCGTGTTTGTCTTTGGTACATCTTTTCTAGATTGTACGTATGTGTACCATTGGATAATAGAGAAACCCATCAGCATAGTTCATTCATACATTTCCTCTTCCTGTATTTGTTTCCAAGCTAACTGTGTTTGTAGGTAGACTGTAGGGTACATTGCAAATTTTACAATAGGATCAGATTGGAATAGAATTGGGATTATCAAGTAGGCACATACATTTTCATTTTCATAAACCCAGTTTTCAATCAAAATAATTCACATAAGTACATTAATTTGTGGTGCAGATGCTTGTGTGTTCTGGTACACATAAATTACACGTACAAAAACATTTAAAAGCCTATTTTCTATTTATTAGATTTATTTATCGTGAACAGTGCTTGGCTCCGGGAGTGTAATATTTGTGGTGGTGGGAAGTATAATTACAATATATATTAGACCTATGTTAAAATAAAATAATTGTAACCTTTTTTTTCCTACAGAATTATGGCTGCTATAACTCAAGTGAGCAGAACCCAGCAAAAGCATTGAATATTTTAAAGAACCTGTTTTTAAAAACCTGTTCTGAAGCGTGATTTGTTTTCCGTTTATACCCATCTGTTTTAGTGATGTTTTTGAAATGCATGCGTTTTCTTTATATATTCCTGTATTTATTTCATATACTCAGAACATAGCATTAAAAGGTTTCTGTGTTGAAATTTGCAAAGATAGTATTTGAAGACATTCGCTCAGATACACTGAATCTTATGAATTGAATATTACATATAGCTTATGTAATCTTTTTAAAATAGTCACTACTTTAAAAATGGTTATTGTCAATGGTCTAAAAATCCCTGAATCTTGGGTTAAAGGGTTAAAGTGGGACTTGATTTCTTTGGAAGGTGATCATGCATGGAGCAGTGTGGTGGTGCAATAGTTAACATTGCTGCCTCACAACATAGGTGCCCTGGGTTCAGTTCTGGACCTAAGGTGCTATCTTTGTAGAGTTTGTACAATATGTTCTCCCTGTGTTTGTATGGGCTTCCTCCCACACTGGTACTTTTTCTATCAAAATAAACTGTATTTCACAATAAACATCTCAGAATAAATATATACTCATGCAAAGTCATGTGATCTCTACTATATTACAAATGTTCTAAAAAAGGTGAATGTCCTTTACCAAATAATCAGAGCAAGTGGATGCTGGGACTGGATTTGTACGATGAAAAGAGTCCCTCCAAGCCCTACCACTTTATCCATGCCTTTTCCCTGTCCTGGCTCTGAAACTGCGGTTGTCCAGTCCTCCGCAGGAGTTCCAGGGAACAGGGATTTCCTCTTTAGTCCCTGTTCAGGGCCCACAGTCCCTTCCTATGCTCCTTCACTATTAAAAAGCCTCCCACACTGGTCATTTTTTTCCAATTAAAAGATAAACTTTATTTCACAAAAAAACATTTCATAATAAGTACACACTCTAACAACTTATCAAGCTCACATCAATTAAGAACGTTCCAAATCAGGTGATTGTCCATTATCAATCAGTTCCAGTGGGTTGTGGGGCCAGATTTGCACAATGAAAGAGTTCCTCCAAGCCCTACCACACCGTTATCCACGCCATTTCCCTGTCCCGGCTCTGAAACCACGGTCGTCCAGTCCTCCGTAGGAGCTCAGGGCACAGGGGTTTCTGTTTTAGCCCCTGTACAGGGCCCAGAGCCACTTCCAGCGCTCCCTCACCATTGGAGAAGCCCCATTTGGCGATGTTGTGCTTCACCCTTCCTCCGAATCCGCAAGGACCTTCTCCTCCATCTCCCTCGCTCCCCACTCTGTGTTGTGCTGAATGAGAGTGCTCCTCGCGTTCCAGAGCCCTTGTTTTGTTAAGGACACCAGTAGCCAAAGCAAGTACTGTGTCCCCTTGTCCAGTCCGGTCAGTGTCAGCCCCAGCAGTTACTGTAACTGAGCACTGTTCCTGCTCCCAGGAGTTGCATAGTGTTGTCCATTCTGCCCCACACCGCTTTGGCGAAGGGCCAGCTCCAGAAAACATGCTACTGTGTCTCTTCTATGAAGCACGTCTCCCAGGGGCAATGTGGATTTCTTGCGAGCGAGTGTCTGTATAGGACCTCTGTGGTTGCCAGCCTCTGGTGCCCTGCCATCCAGGGAAGATCCTTCAGCTTGTTGTCCAATTCCTTTGGCTGTGTCTTTGTGTCCTTGGCTGTGTCCTTGTCTGGGCCCAGTCTATGGCTGTGGCTCTCCATCCCGATGAGCCCAGAAATGCGGCATGTCTCTTCCCCGTTCCTCAACTGGCTGGCACGTCCGGTTCCTCATGCTGTACTCGTACTCTTACTGCCCCCCCCAGACGAACTTGAAGACAAACTTGAAGACCATCCCTTGCAGAGCTCATCTGAGTCTGGGCAGCACTGCCAGGTAAACCAAAGTCAGCAGGATGTCTGCTTTCAACACCATCACTTTCCCCATGAGGGACAGCGACCCATGTTTTCCACAGACCCAGCTTCACGTTCACCTGGGAAAAAGCATCTTTGATTGTTAGAAGAAAAACTTGTGCCCTAAGCAGGAATCAAACCCAGACCTCTGTGGTCTGAGAGGCATGTACCAAAACCACTGCACCAACACGCCACCCACACACTGGTAATACTGGTAGGTTAATTGACTTCTCAGAAATTGGCTTTGGTATAAGAGTATACAGTACAGTATGTGGCTGTGTGTGCTCTGTGATGGACTGGCATCCCATCCATGGTGTACCCTGCCTTGCAGCTGTTGCTTGCTGTGGCTCCAACTCCCCCAAAACCCTAGATTGGATGAATCAGTTAGAAAATGGAGGGAGTGTGATGGTGCTCTTCTATGTGTCCAAAACATGACGAAAACACAATGATATGGAGCAGATGTATGTCTATTATTGTGATCTACAGTATGTGTCCCTTCATGTCTCATTTACATGCGTGTCAAATTTAGTTTTCTCAATACAGTTGTTTTAACAGCCCAGATACCACCATTAGCACTGTATTGTATTTGAAAGCTGTTTTGGTGAAACACCATTTTATATGACATGTATGTTTTTACATACACTGCTTGCACTAGTCTGATAATTGTGTTTTTACTAGACAAAATATTCTCCTTTTCCACTTTTCTTGATAAAAGAACTGCCTTTTTGTTATGGGAGTCATCACCATCATGACCTAAAGCAGAGCAGTCTTTTGACAGGATCAGAGAAGAGCTGCATTTGGGGAAATTAATTATATTTTCACACTGTTGCTACAAGAACCATGCAAGTTAATTCTCTCTAAGGATCAAGTTAATGCTTGAATGGTTTTCAGTAAAACTGCAAGCAGCAAATGGGTAAACAAGAAGTAGATAGTTATTGATGTTGCCATTTTTGCATTTATGTATGTAGAAAAAAAAATATATAAAGACCTTTGCCAGCACCCACCCTACTAATATATGTAGTAGTTATTTCATTAAGACTCTAAGAAAGTCTAGTCATCAAATGAGAGATAATTAAGTATTATAAAGAAAAGGTGACACTGTATAATCTCTGTATAAATGGTTTTGAAAAGAAATACAATCTGAGAAGGAGTAATTGGAAAACATACAGCCATATGAAAAGAAGGTTCACCCTCTTTCAATTCTATGATTTTATATACATTACGACAATCATCTGGTCCTTACCAGGTCCAAAAATTAGGTAAATCTAACCTCAGATGATAATCACACAATAGATTCCACAATGTCATTATTTAACAAAAAAATAAGCCAACATGCAGAAGCCATGTGTGAAAAACTAAGTACACCCCATGATTCAGTAGCTTGTAGAACCACCTTTATCAGAAATAACTTGAAGTAATCATTTCCTGTATGCATTTATCAGTCTCTCACACCATTTGAAGATTTTTGGCTCACTCTTCTTTACAACATTGCTTCAGTTCACTGATGCTTGAGGGCATTCATCCATGCACAGCTCTCTTAAGGTCCTGCCACAGCATCTCAATGGGGTTGAGATCTGGACTTTGACTTGGCCATTCCAACACCTTGATTCTTTTCTTTTTCAGCCATTCAGTTGTAGATTTGCTAGTGTGCTTGGGAACTTTGTCCTGTTGCATGACCCAATTTCAGCCAAGGTTTAGTGGTCAGACAGATGGCCTCATTTGTCTCTAGAATACTTTGGTATAAAGAGGAGTTCATGGTCGACTCGATGACTGCAAGGTGCCCAAGTCCTGTGGCTGCAAAACAAGCCCAAATCATCACCCCTCCACCACCGTGCTTGACGGTTGGTATGAGGTGTTTGTGGCTATACGCTGCGTTTGGTTTTCACCAAACATGGCGTCGTGCATAATGACCAGACATCTCCCCTTTGGTCTTGTCTGTCCAAAAGACATTGTTCCAGAAATCTTGTGGTTTGTTCAGATGCAAATTTGCAAACGTAAGCTGTGCTGCCATGTTCTTTTTGGGGAGAAGGGGCTTTCTCCTAGCTGTCCTTCCGTGAAAGCCATACTTGTTCAGTCTTTTTCTGATCATAGTCATGAACTTTAACATTTAACATTAACCAAGGCCTCCAGATCCCTAGATATAGCTCTTCATTTCTTTGCAATTTCTCTGAGCATTATACGGCCCAACCTTGGGATGAGTTTGCTGGGATGCCCACTCCTGGGAAGATTGGCAACTGTCTTGAATGTTCTCCATTTGTAAATACTTCTCAATGTAGAAGGGTGGATTTCAAATTGTTTGGAAATGACCTTATAACCCTTCCCAGACTGATGAGCAGCAACAATTGCTTCTCTGAGTTCATTGCTGATGTCTTTTCTCCTTGACATGATATTAACACACACATGAATGATCCAGACCACCAAACTGCCAAAAGTTCTGCTTTTATAGAGGTGGTCACATTTCCTGATGATCAACCAGTCAAGTGCATTTGATTAGCAGCACCTGGGTGCTAATTACCTTCTTAATTCCTATGGAAGCAGTAAGGGTGTACTTATTTTATTTTTCCCACATGGTTTCTGCATTTTGACTTTTTGTTGAATAAATAATGACATAGTGAAATGGTATGTGCTGTGTATTATCTGAGGCTAGATTTGTCTAATTATAGAAGTTGGTGAGGACCAGACGATTGTTAGTTATGCCCCGATATGTAAAACCAGTAAATTGAAAGAGGATGTACTTTATTTTTCACATGACTGTAGCTCCACTTCTCCACCCTCTTACCTTTAATGGAGAGACTACATCGGTTATTATTCTATCCGTTTCTTAAGACTCAATCGTAATCAACATAACCAATCTTAGACTAGTATGAGCTCCCGTTCACGTATGCAGTATATAACCTATTTTAATTCTCTGTTTCATTGCATTTTTGTGAATAAGTACTGTTTCTTTACTCTGAGACTTGTCGTATCTTGTTTCTATTATGCGTCACATGTAAAATCAACTTAAAAACTGTAATAAAGCCATATTCTTTCGGGAAACCAGGGCGACAAACTCAACATTTCAGCCCTCTTTGTTTTGAAAGTTGGTGAGTCTCCGAAGCCATCTTAGTAAGGTCAGTCTCGCACATCCTTGCTCTCGCGGTATTTCATGATTCCCGCGAGCCAACGCGCCTGACTAGGCTCACTGGTTTCCTGTCTCCCCAGTTGTTTGGTTAATGGCGGATGGGTTGGAGTAACGGCTGGTTTAGTGCGGCTTGTAAACCGGGAAAACAAAGCACAGGGGGCGGGTAAGGATAAACTGACACATGCGATCACTTGTGCGGATCCGAAGTGCGGACTCAGAAACGGAACGATGAAGGGTTGAGCTGTCGCTGGGAAGAAAAGTGAAAGGGGACATTGGAGATACTGTGCAATATTCAGCGGCCTGAAGACCCCGGGGCTGGAATTTTTATCGGTAGGTTAGAGAATTGAGAGCAGGGAAATCGACGTGCTAGCAACTTCCAAACTCCTCAGAGAGTGGGCACCGGAGGCTCACCCGATATAGCCGAAATGCCGCCGTGTCTTCTGCACGGGAGCCTGCCGGAGGACTGCTGTTGAGACTCGCCAGCCGGTATTCTGGATGCTGGGTGTTGAATCCAGCAGCCCAAGTGCCCGTGTTGCCCGCTTGTCATCGTGGTTTTTCCACCTTCACCCGGGTGTTCCGATCATCGGCTCCGTGTCCCGTGTTTGGTGAGAGGACGGTTGAGCGGCGGAGGCGCCGGGATCGGCCGGTTTGTGAGTCACCCTTTCAGGGGTGTAGTCTCTGCCACAGCGTACTTGTCCCGGGGGAAGACCGAGCCGCGGATTTCGAGGAATCGCGGACTGCGGCTGTACCGAGAGTTTCAGCTGGGAACTGTTGTTTTGAAAGGTGGCAGGAGGAGCGACTGAAAGGATCGGTTTTCGCTGTTTTGCGATCTTCCTCCGAGGGGTCAGGGTCGGAGCCTCTGTAGGGCCCCGGCTGATGTCCCGGGACACCGGACCACAGAGATCGATGCGGCGCTGAAGGTTAGTCCACCTGTCCTGGCCACTGGTTTTTGACGATATAGGCTTATTCCGTTTAATCAAATCCTGTCCTAGTCCACAGGGGTAGGTGTTTTACAGAAATTTCCCTGGATTGTTGGCACGGACGCCAGGGGATAGATTATTCCTGTTTATATTAGTTAAGTTCGTTATCGTGAAACTGTAAGTAGTTCACAGTGGGAAGCGAAACTTCCCGTTAATTTGTGTTCCTCCTGGCATATACACTAGCTTATTCTCTTGTGCGATCTGCGTGGAAAATTTTGTAACCCATAACTTAGCTGACAGTGTAAGCTGTGCGTCAGACAAACATTAATAGAAGCCGGGTGTTTCGTTTTGTAGGACGTGTCATTTAAAAACTGAAAGTCGTTCGCATTATTTACGATTTTAAGGAATGTTTAATCGCGTCGGTAAAACTGATTTTGCTTCCCACTCCACCTCGACCTCGTCTTGAGGGTCTTCTTTGGTCCACGACTCATCTTGCCGAGAGCTCGGAAAAATCGTTTGCTTTTTGAAGATTTAAAAGACTTTTATCAAATGCACTTGAATTGGTGGGATATCTGTGGTATCGAGCACTAAAGTGATTGAGATAGAAAGGGGATTTCCCTTCTGTGCAACTAATCAAATCCTAAAGCTTTTCTCCACCGTGTCTGAGAGAGGTCTTTTTGATGTCAGATGACTACAGAGACAGGTGTAGAAATCTTTTAGATTATCTCTGAGGTCATGCGCATTGTTTATATTAAAAGAGAACGGGGTGGCACATTAATTTGCCTTTTTCCAGAAGATTGTGGTTGGCGTGGCTGCCTGGCACTGGGTACAGTTCCAGATTTGGCATGCTGTCTGTGTGGAGTTTGCATGTTCTCTCTCCGTGTCCACGTGGGTTTGTTCTAGGTGCTCTGGTTTCCGCCCACAGTCCGAAGACATACTCGTGGGTTAATTGACTTCTGGGGGAACTGTTGCAGGCTTGAGCGTGTGCCCTGCGATGTACTGGTATCTCATCCAGGGTGTACCCAGCCTTGCGTCCACTGCTTGCGGCAGTAGGCTCGAGCTCCCCCCACGCTGTTCCAGAAGCTTGGTGACTGGGGCACTGCTGTACTATGGCTTTGAGTCTCGAGTCTGAAACACAGTAATTGGTTTTATGTGGTTATTTTTCACATTCTTATACCAACACCCCATCGCGCCTGCTGAGAAGAACAAAAATCTTCAATCATCCTTCTTCTGATGCAGTTTAATAGTTTCCACAGTTGTTCGATAACATTATACGTTACAATACTTCTTACAAGTAGGATGACTGCTGACTGATTCTGACGTCCGACCTAAGATGAACCTACAGATCACTACACCTAAAATACTGCAGTATGCATGTGTATATACATTTAAGAATTTAAATTAAATTAAAAACAAGACCCTCTGTAAGGTAATATCTCTGTAGCCTAATTCTGTTGATGTTCTTTAATCTACGTTTGATGCTGATGTGTACTGAGCAGCTTTAACAATGCATGCCTTGCTTTTAAAGTATCTCGTGCTTTAATAACACATCGTTGAAGTTACCAGTCAGCCCAGAGGAATATTGAACAACATTCAGTGCAACACCACCAGCTCTGTAGTGAGGAATTCTACTGCGGGCAGTTTCATTGCCTGTGATGAGTGTATTAATAGGAGTTCATTCGTAGTGCTGAATCCTTGGTGCACTTGGAATTGTTCTACTTGAGTCAAAAATCTGTACTGAAAAAAAGAGGGGAAAATGTGGAAGTGTTTTTAAGATTAGTCAACTTACAGAGGCCTATAAAAATATATGTCTATGAAAGTCTGTGAAAATATATATATATTTGATATATTTATATTTATCTATAATAAATAGATAAGATCACTTTATTAGCCATATACAATTTCTTGCATTAAGAATTTGTCTTTTTGTATACCCCAGCTTGCTCTGAACAGATACCTTTTCAATCTTGTTCATATCCTGTTTTTGGCTACTGTGCGATGTTATAGTTGGCATGAATATAAAAGCAGGTCCAGATATACGCTCCTTTTTAAAAAAAGTATCCTGTAAGCAAATGAAGAAAATAGATATTAAGTGTTGTATTTTTAATGGAAAACGCACCCAGTTTTTGAAGTTGGAAGCGCAGGTGGAGGTCTAGGGGTCGCGTCACTAGCCGACTGTGACTCTACACTGCCACTTGGTGAGATCCAGTGAGTGTTAGGGTTTGGGTTAGCTGGCTATGGGTGCTCAAGGCTCTGAGTGAAAGGACAACTTGCAATTTCCCAGGTTGTTAATGAACCGATAAAGGGCCATTCCATGCTTAGAGGTAAACACTTTAAAAACACAAAGTTTCTTCTCCTTCTTTTCTTTACCTTTCAACACAGCATGAACCTTTATCTGGTCCTTTGCAGCCTAAGCAGGTTCAGACAGCTCCCTACTCAACCCTGTCATGGTCAGATTCAAGGTTTTTGTATCAATCTGGAAGCCCTACTTGTTAGGATGAATGAGTCCTAAGTTTGTAAAGGGATGAGGTCTTTCAAGCCAAGGCACTGTGATCCTCGATCACATGGGTCCGAACGTTGCTCATGTCACCACCTGGGAGTTCACTGGGCTGCATAGCCTGTGCCGTGTTAACCACTGACTGACTCCAGAGTGGCCAGAGGAACCCTCTCTTGTTCTTACCTGTGTGCAGCTGGAGGGCTCCGCTTTGCATGAGCTGAGATGTGGGATATACCAAACCGGTATTGCCAAACTGGGTGGGTACATTGCAGAAATAGACATTCTGAATGGCAAAATATGCAGAAGAAATAAGTGCCACAAATGCAGTTTAGTTGCAAATTAAAATCATCGAATGAATTAGTAACATTGTTGAAAATTAAGATTGACAGGCTGCATGTAACTGTATTTGAACTACGGATTACCAAAGGAAGAGCCACATGTAAATGAATGACTGATGAACTGTATAGAGTTCAGACTGTTTGCTGATTTGTTGTCAGGTAATATAATTACCACTTTGCCACAGGAGAGGAAAAAGCAAACGTTTTGGATATATATTTAGAACTTGAAAGCATTGTTCAAAATGTTTGTTTTGTTTTATAGATACCCAGCTGGGAATCTCCAGTGGGTTGTTTTATGTTTCAGTACAAAGTAAAAGCTTCTACACTACCCCGAGTGAATGTGGAAATTCCCAGGATCCTCAGACCTGCCCATTGATCAAACTGTTACAGTGGAATTGGCAGAAACACCGCTGACTCGGAGAAGATGAAAATCAGCAGGTGGCTGGGAAATTGCAAGTTGTCCTTTCGCTCAGAGCCTCGAGTACCCATAGCCAGCTTAACACTCACTGGATCTCACCAAGTGGCAGTGCAGAGTCATAGTTGGCTACCGACGTGACCCCTAGACCTCCATCTGCGCTTTCACCTTCAGAAAAACTGGGTGCATTTTCCATTAAAAATACAACATGTGATTTCTATTTTCTTCTTTTGCTTACAGGATACTTTTTAAAATGTAGCGTATATTTAGACCTGCTTTTATGTTCCTGCCAACTATACCATCACCATACAGTAGCCAAGAATATGCTCAAGATTGAGATGGTATCTGCCATTACCAGCATTGCCCTCATCTCCATTAGTGATGCATACTCCGGCACTTTTTATGGAAAAAGGTTGTAGTCTGTGTACTTTTTAAAATACTCCCCATGGGTGCGGGCCAGATCTGGGGGCTGTAGGTTCCCCATCCCAGCTCGACAGGCATGTTTTTTTTAGGGACTGCAGAGGAGAGCTTGCACATGCCCATTGTGGCTCGTTTTCCCATAACATGGAGCAGTTATTAAATTCCTGCTGTTGACCATGAAGGGCGTTAGCCTGCACCCAGACAGCTTGAACAATCAGTAGGGGTGTGACAGACCTCCGGTGTTGTCATGACCGCGGACAGAAGGAATGACTCCGGCGATGCCCTCACACGTCACACACCAGAGCTGCACGAACACGTTCTGCCGTTTGGGTTTCAGTCCCAGCCGAAGATATCGGCTTTCCTTCTACTTCTGTTTTTTTTTCCCCCCAATCTGTCACTCTGGTAAGATGAGCAGGAATCTTGACAGTCAGGCAACTCCTAATCTGCCATCAGCCGGTTAGACTGCACTGCCTGTTTACTCCTGCAAGTGTGCAAGGACAGACAGCGGGGAGCTGTTGACAGATCTGTGAAGGTTTCCTTGTCTTTGTAGGACCAAAAAAAGAAGCTGAGTGGGGGAAAAATGTTTATTTAGATCAGGGGTGTCAAACTAATTCCTAGAAGGCCTTGTGTCTTTGATCCAAACTGAGTGTAAATTAGCCAACCTAATTTCTAAATGTCCAAACATTCTAGTAGTTGTTTTAGCGTTCTGTGCAATTCGGTTTTACAGTTTTTTGCATAGAGCATTTACTTAAAGGCACAGTTAATTTGAAATCACTTTTGTGAAGTATTATAATTGTGTGCAGCTACTTAAATAATTAGACCACCTGTATGACTGAGCATGTGGCAGAACACAAACCAGAAGACACCAGGCCCTGTAGGAATTAAGCTTCAGACCTCTGATATAGATCCTTTAAGGTAGGAAAGGCTTTGTATAATCTTTAATGAAATGGCGATATGAGGGAACCCATGACAACATTCTGTTAAACATGTTTTCCTAACAAATGTTAGAGATTATCTGATGTAACTTTCGTTGACGTTGTGAACGCATGTCATTCCAGAAATTCCTGTTTGGTACTGAGTAATGCAATAGATACTTCAGCACAAGTGACACCAAACTTTTCACTCCTGACTGTCAGTGACCATGTTGATTATAGGTTTCAATGTAGGTTTACTTCATATATAACCCTTTACTGAAACAGATTGAAAAGATGCTCAGCTGATTAGGCATTGAAGCCGCAATGTTAAAAGTAAATCACAGGATGGCCCCAAAGTCCTTTAAAGCCACTGTCTGTGATTATTTTCAGAAATTTAGATTATGTCTTCAATAAATCTGATAAAGCTTTTAATTCATTCTTGTCAAAAGTTATATGTAGGAGTATAACTGTTTCGCAGAACCATCCAGGTAGATGCATACACACAACTGTCATTGCTTCCAAAATGCCAGAAGTGTGTCACAACGTACAGTATAAGAAGTTGCCTGGTTGCCTGCAGGTTGCCTGTGATGTCTATTCAGCACTAACTCTGCAGAGCTTCTGATGTAAAATGCTGAGTGGTCTGATGGGTCAGAGGAAAAGCCTGCTCTGTCTTATTCTCCCAGTTTGGTGTAAGAGCTGACCTGAAACCTAAAGACCTTATAATCAATTCCAGATATTATCCTTTTCATTTTTTTAAATCTGACAAAGCTTTTTTATTTTAAAAAGGAACTTAGCCTTGATTTTCAGGTGAATCCATTGTTTCTCTTTTCTGACAAGAAGAAATGTGGTGATACTTTGCTGATTATAGACAAGCAGAGGGCCTTTGTAGTTGGTCATTGATTGACCTTGCATGCATCAGAGGGACGTTATTTTTCTGACATTCTGACAAAGTGGGGTTCATACTTTCTTTGGCAACGCCTCTGGGGGAAAAATAATGTAACCTGCAGTTGTCTAGCATTTTAAAAGTGCACAGTAATTAGCCCATTAGTGAATAGAAACGGTTATTGTCCATTAGTGTATGTTTGTTTGTTTCAGTGAATACATCTTGAATGTAGTTTTCCCACATTTTACAAAACTAACCAAAATCCTTGTTAAAGTCATCTGTGCTTGGAACATGGAATGATAAATGCCAAAAAAATTATTAATTTCCTTGCTGTTAAATATAAATAATAGCAAGTTTGATGTTGTGCCATGAGAGAGTTGGAAAAAGGTAATATATAATAAATTAAAATGGCTTCTTTTGAACCCTTTTCTCCACTGTTTCTGTTTTACATACCCATTGCCTTCAGTTTGACACTGGTGTAGTTTTAATGCGGTGTGTGTGTGTGTGATTTACTGATCTATATAGTTTGTATAATACTTTCTGTCTTCTTTCGAATTGCGCTTGGAAGGTGAATCCTTTAAACATCTTTTCCAAATATTAGAGTTCAGGTATTTTCTGCCAGTGACTAATCAGTTGGCAGCGGTTTGTCCATCTAACACAAAGTTTTTAATTAAAACTAATATTTCATTTAAATTTTGAAATTTAAATGTCTGTTTAACGTCTGTTTGTAAGATAGGTGTACCCTATCTAAGAGAATATATAACTAAAAAGTTATCTTTTGTGTAAATACATGAAATTTTCTCTTTGGGGTATAAATAATATTTTCAGCCTTTCTTTTGAATTCAGGATGTCTTTTATGATTGGCTTGGTTTATTTTTCCTACTCTATGATGGTTCGTTTTTCTCAAAGCTTGAACTTGTGAAATACTATGGAAGTGAACTCTTATCTAGTTTAGTGAGTGAAGTTTAAACTGTCATAAAGTTACAATAGGAAAAAAGATTATACCCATTTGACTGTACCGTGAATTGTGATTTTCACCACAGTTACATCTTTATAGGCAGACTTAAAAACAATGCAATAAATTAGCTAAGCGATTGTTCTTTCTACACTGAAGACCTTTCATTGGGTAGCATGTTTAAGAGAATTGTAGAAGAACATAGATTTATTTTTTGTTAACTTATGTTTTGTGGATTTTTATTGCACGTTGCCCATGCTGTTAAAAATCCCTTCGTGTGCCAGTAAGAGCACGTCCCTGGGTTTAGGTTGTAGTTTTGAGGGGATCACAGAAAGGCAGTATGAAAACTATACAACTGCCTCCTCCTGGCTCTTCAGGCCACACAGAGACATTGAGGATTTTTAGCCTAGCTTAACCTGGGCTGCGTCTCTCTGTGCGGTCAGAGAAAATCAGCCTTCAGTAAAAATCCCAAAGAAAACACTGAGGATCATGCAAACCCCACATAGACACCCAGTGTCAGATCCCAAGTGTCTAAAGCTGCCAGCCACCACACCACTGTGCTGCTTCGGGTGATGAGCCAGAATAGTTTGGAATGTGCTCTAATTTTGATCTTCAGTGCTTGTTTTGTGAGAAATTGGTAACATGATAAAAATCCGTGATTGTCCCGTACAAAACATCCAGGTTGTAATGAAACCTAAACTCTCTGTTAGATTAAAGGGGTTAATCATCTTCTTTCCAGGATATTGAGACTAGATCCCATCTATTATTGAACAGAATGATTTCTGGCTGTCACATTGCATTAACAGCTAAACGCCCATGCAGTGTTCTCGGCACAGTCTGCTGGCCTTGCAGGGGAGCTGGCAAAGCAGGCTGCATGTGGGCCAGAGAACGGAGAGTGTCTCTGTGCAAACAGCAACGGGCGTGTGATGGTTTCTGTGATGCTTGAAACGCGTCGAGGCTGTTGTGGGTTGTAGTGTGACCCCTCCATGAATAACAATTAGGGGGCTTCCACCTGGGGGGGGGATGATTCAGTTTTCAAGGCGGAGTTGAGATTAACACTGAGTGTGGAGGTTAACTCTTGAACACACGAAAGAAGGATTTTTTTCTTTAATAAATGAGCACATTAGAAGCTGGAGTAGAAAGGATTCCCCCCCCGCCACCACCTTCTTTTTAATGAATGCAGGATGTCAAAGTCTTTCGAATAATGTGGTAATTCGTGGTTTTGATGAAGCCTTCCAAGTAACTTCCAGGGAAGTGGAGAAGTGACTCCTAGTGACAGTGAGAGCAAGTTTGCGGCTACCTGTCGAAAACCCTTGATTTTCTGCGCTGACTCTTATTCGCTCGAACCCTGATGGGCTTGGCCAGTTGCAGAATTCCACTCGTATTGAACTGATGACAGAGTACAGGCTTGAAGTGCGTCTTGCACCCAGGCTTTTGAGTTACACAGCTGGTCTAATTTAAGTTAGTAATTGTAGTAATTCTAAGTTGCTTATGTGTTTTGTGTACCTATACAAAGTAAATGTTATGATATTATCAGCTGCGATAAGATTTTAAGACTGATCGCTTTATTTTTAGCTAAGAAAATAGGTTAATTGATTTCATTAAATGTTCAGGTTGGAGCGAAGTGCAGAAGACAGTAGGACCTCTGGGAATTGAGATGGAGGCCTCCGGTCTGGACAGTGGTGTTCAATTTCTATTCTGAACAAGAGCCTTTACTTGTTGATCCACTGAGGAGCTCCCATTTGATATTTTAACTTGTTAACCGAATGGGAAGAAGCCAATATTTGATTCTTGTCACTCTGTAGCACATAGCACCGTTTTGAACATGCACTTCTGACACAGTAATGGCAGTCACCTCTTTCTCAGATATATTATTCAGCACAAACACTTGCTAGACTGAGAAGCCTTTAAAAAATTGTTGGAACTCCTTGTAGATCTATGTACAATATCCTCATTCCTGTAACTAGGTGCGAGTCTCTGGATCAGAAGTTACCAATGGTGTCTGCAGCACTGTGACTGAATTCCTGTCGAATTACATATTCTGTTCCCCATTCACAGTAAAAAGGTAGTATACATAGTTAAGAAGCAAACTGTTACAATTTTTAATGAATCGCTGTGCTAAAGTGTAATTTTCAGGGAATTTAATTAAATGGTTAACGTTCATAACAGGAAAGAGTTTGATTTCATTTGCTTTCCTTTATAGGAGAGACAATTAATTCTTTGCTCTTACTCATGTTTTTGGGTTTTGTCCTTCAAGTTACTTTCAATTAAGTGTAATACTTTTTGTAATCCAAATATTTGCACAGACATTCTGTAGCTGTGTTCCAAGTCCTGGTTCCTAAAAACCAGTAGAGAGGTTAAGGTGGAAAGGTTTGCTAAAGCACTTGTGGTGGGCTGTAGTAGGGTACGCAGCTTTATAAAAATGTCATATGAGCAAAACAAAATGGAAAAAAATTCCCTTCGAAACAGAAATCTCTTGGAGACACTACTTGGTGCTGTGACCACTATTGGCCTGTTTTGTAGAGAGTCGGGGCTATTTTTAGTTTCTACAGTGCCGGTTAAGTTGCATTCTGAGAAAAGGGAGTATGGAAACATGAATTGATCCTCTGTAATACAGTGACCAGAACCTTCTATTATATTTATAAAAATATTTTTTAGGAAAACTTTCAGACATGAAAACATAGCCTCCCTATTGTTAATATTTCTAGTGCAGGAAGTCAAAATATCTTCTTCTCTAGACACCAAAAATGTTTATCTAAAAGATAAATAAGTGATTTGATAAGCCCTTTGATAGGCAGAATGGTCTGCCCACCTTTTATAAATTCTTTTCTCAGTTGCCTGCTGGTTTATATATTAGAGATCTACAAAGCTCCAAATAGTTTCAGGTCTTGAAACTGAACAGGCTTTCCTTTTTATAAAAAGGCAAGTGAGACCATTGCAAAACTAGCTATTTAATACCAAAGCTTAAAAACTCAACAGTGCATGCAGGTTCGTGGTGATTTAGTCATGTTGGCTATGCGTGTGCATGTATCAGTTGTCCAAGGTTAAAAATGTACTGTTGACCTTTAGCCTTTTCATTGTAAGACAAATTCCTAGAGTTCAAAGTGCCTTTAGTAAACAAGTCGCACAATTTGCATATTACTATGAAGGAAATACCATTTATGTGTAGGATAGTTCTGCAAGTGCAAAATGTCTTATGTTTTTCTGTGTTGAAAAGCAACATATCAGTGCTGCAAAAGATGATCGTGTTTCCTTGAATCTCAAATGTGAGGTATAAAAAAAACCACATACTGTACAGCCTTGCAATTTATCATCCTATGTTTGGCATGAGCTGCTCTAATTAATTTAAGAACTGTCACAACTGGAGCTACTCCCAGTATTCTACAGAGCTTCTTGGTTGCCAGTATAACATAAACAGGGTCACAGTCCAGCCTCAGTGGCCTGCTGGTTAAAAAGAATACATGCAGATACCTTTTTAACTTCTCATAAAGCAAAGCTGCCTGAATATTCTTTCAGAATCTGTGACTTCAGTGCGTTTTGTCTCAGGGCTTCCGGTATTTGGAGTGCAGGGAGATCCTTGATTGCATGTGTAAATCAGCTCAATGTGATTTAATGTTCGTTTCCCGTCCAGCTACGCTTTTTCCCATCCAGGCGTGTAGAAGAGCAAAAACTGCTTAGTCTTACTAAGCATTGTTGGCCCGTTTTGAAAATGGCAGTGGTTAATGAAATCTGGGAAAGAAGCTTTGTCTGCACAACACTGGTGTTCAGCCCAGAGAGCTGAAAGAAAAAGGAGATGTATTTATACATCTGCGTGAGTTCAGAAAGGCCATTCAGAAAGGTGGTTATTAGCTGGTTAATTCAAGGTTTTTTTTTTTACAGATTCTTACATTTTTCCTTTTTTTCTTTTTCTACGTTTATAGTTTTAAAAAAAGGTGTACAGTGTATCAGAACTATTTTTACACGTTTTGTCAAAGATACTTATAAAAAAATATAGCTGCTTCGGGTCCTATTGTTGTAACAATGTCTGGTCCGTTTAGAAGGTAGTCTCCTGTTTACCTGTCTGAGCTTTGTCACAGAATCAGATGAAATGATTCTCAAGCAAGAGGGATTTCTGAGAAAACTGACCGTGAGCAGCAAAGCTTCTGAAAGAAGTCCTCATGATATGTCGTTAAAACTGTGCAGGCCTGTGCTCATCTCTTGCAAATATAAAATAAAACTAAAACTAACAAGAGTGATGAGATATACATTGCCATCTGATCTCTGAAAGCAGCTGGTGGCTTTGCTGAAATTGAATATATTTGGCTGAGAGGCCAAATGACATGTTCCAGTTCATCATAGCTAAGCTGCATTGTTTGACTTGGACAGTTATTGTTAACATAATATGGGGGTGAGTAGTCGTGTTTTCAAGTAATAAGAATATCTGTAACTATAACAATTTCACTTTCACTGCAGGTACAAGCTACCTCAGCTGCTTCTTCAGCATGTATTCATATTCTCACTCTACTTCTGCAGTTCGATCTTATCCAACGTGTATATCAATGCTGTTTTTAATTCTTGTTTTAGAAATACGTTATGGGATATATATGCCTTTGTTTAGAACTCAAAATAGTAATTAAAGTTTACATAAAACCTGATAATTGACAATAAGTGTTTGTATTATCCTACTAGAGAAAAATGTGAACATGAATGACACCTTTTTTTCTGTATTTATTGGAACTTTGTATAACAAATAGACATTAAATAGATATTTTGCTTTTGCCTTTAATTAAGGGTTGGTTCAGACCTTCAAACAACATTTCAAATATCGAGTCAAACAAGCTTAGATCTCCAGCTTTTCCATGTGTACCACTGACTAATGTGGCTAGCTGTGCAACCTTATCTATGGAGGTGACCAGAAAAACTGGGCTTTATCTGCTGTCCTTAAAATAGTTTTGTGCATTTGGTTTGTGTGCATTATTAATTCTGTAGAATTGTAAGTTATTCTAATAGAAAATCAAATATGATCCGTCCTGCTACTACCCTGCATTAATTTTGCCCCTTTTCAGGAACAGATCAGTCAAGCTGTAATTTAGATTTAGGACCATGTCAAATCACATTTTAAGGACTACGCCAAATTGTGTGCAACTGTTTAGGGGCTTTTCCTGGAGCTGTATTCTAAAGATGGCAAAAAAAACCCCACTTCTTTGCCTATGTGTCAGTCATTGAATGCAGTTGAGGTTTCAATAACTGCCGTCTATGGAGCAGTCTGACACAGAGCTGTTTGTCCACTGCAGGCATACGAGAGGGATGCGGAGCAGCAAGCAGAGTGAGGCGAAGTTGACGGCCCCTGTGCACCCCGCCGAGCGGGACGCTGGCAGAGGTGAGCACTTACCTGTTGTCATTTCATGTTCGAGTCTGCTGAAGGACAGAGCTGAATAAATAGATCAGACCTCTCGAAAATAGCATGGTTTTATATGACCAGATTCATCCTCCTAGTCCTCTTAGTTATTTACAATATTACACTCACTTTTCATCCAGAAGGGTTCTAATGTGCTTAATTAAGAAGAGAACGGCCTGCATCCATTACAGAAGTACAGTCATTTACTACATAGGAGATAATTTGGTTGATCAATACGGTTAGGTAAGGAAAATTTGCATTCGTTTTCTTATGATCAGTGCCATAGGATTATTAACGAATACAAGTCGTAAGAATGCAGATTAATAATATCGCTTTTGTCTGCTAGTACCTTTCAGTGGTACAGGGTGATGTTTGTAGGAGTTCTGTCCAAGTACTGATGAGGTCTAGACTTCTGGAGTCTGACAAAACCAGGCTCCAAAAATGACATGGCTCTTAACATACTACTATACTAGTTACGTGGCAACTAGAAAGTTTCTAGAGTATAATTATTTAAAACTTGTACGAAAACTATGAATTGTTTAACCCTAGGCAAGGTTCTGTAGGCACTTGTTGGAAAAAAATATAAATCACATTGAATTTTGTACAAAAAAAGAACATGTTTCATGCAAATGCTTTATGTGCATGATTTTTGTATGATTACTTTAAATTAAATAGAAAAGTACTGAAATGAAACTTGTGTACTCAGAAGCTTATTAACTTAGTTAAATGCAAAGTGTCTAATACATTATCTACCTTTAATGCTTTTACAGTAAAGCACAAGGTATGGGCTTTTGCCACTCAGGTGTAATTTTCACAGTGTGGTGAAATCTTGTTATTAAATAAACATTTAATGTGTCAGAAGGTGTTTTATTCATTTTCCATGATCTGGAGAACAGGTTCAGAATGTTGTGTAAAAGAAAAAAACGATAATTTTTAAAGCACCACAGGAGGCAAAGATAGAAGCTTAGACTGTTCAGGGTCAAACACAGCTGCCGATGACAACTGTTGTGTAAGGGCCTCTGAATACTTAGTTTTTAAATTCATATTGGATTCTGGTTAATGGATTCTACGATAATGCTGTTTAAGAGAAGGTTTTTCTTAATGTTTTACTGGTGATCCCAAAGATTTTTGTTTCATAAAACATTTTCAGTGCATTTGTTTATCATTTTCATTTAAACTAATTATACCAAAATATCTTTCTTAGCATGGTATTGCAGGGCAGGTGAAGGTGAGTAACTGATACCGTGAATTTATTTACACTAGATAAAGTTTTGAAAGTTGTGCTGCTTGAAAATTGGGCCTCTTTGAAAATCGGGTTGCTTGATATGTGCTTCTTTTATATATTTCAGAGCTGTCAACAGCATGGGACAGTCTCAGCCAGACCAAAGCTGCTGTAAGTACATCTACTGTATCTGCACTTTTCTTGCATTTAATTAAAATTAAAAAAAAAATTAAAAGCTAAGGTTGTTTTTTCAAACTTGGCTTCAAAGCTGGGAGTGACCCTCCTGTGCTGCTCAGGAGAGAGTTTGCCTCCTGCCCATCTGGAAAGCCTTTTGTCATTGGACAACATTGTAAGCTCAATGGTGCTTGAACACTTGAAGGAGTGGCACATCACTTAATGATGTAAGCGAAAGCCTGCAACACCTGGCTAGTCACAGGTGGTGCTTTCTGTGTTTGAGTCCTGTTTGGCTTATCCCAGCCCTACGTCTGGTGAAGTACATCTGGTTCCCTGTAGCCACTTAGGGAATCCCTATGCTATTATTCTGGCTATGTTATGTTAAGTCTGGCCTGGATGTTGTGCTAAGTGAAAATAATTATTGGACTTAGTTTAAATCTGCATTATTTGCACTCTCTAAAAGTCTAGATTTGGCAGTAACACCATGGTCAGAACACATAAAAATACTCTACAGTAACAAATCTACCTAATTTAAATTTGTCTGCTTCATTTTGTGTTAGGTGTTTTGTTTCCTTGTGTTCTGTACATTTATGCCTTTTGCCTTGGAGAGCAAGTGTTTGACATTAATTGATGGAAACATTCAGCCTTCAGACTGAAACAGATCTTTGCAATTATATGTAGGGTATTAAAAAAAACACACAAATGACATTTGTGTCTGAAAAAAAAAACGTATTCTCCAAAGCTCTAAAATACCATACAAAATCTTTGCTCTGACCAATGCAGTAATTGTAGCTGCTTTCAGAGCCTGTTACATTGTGGAAAATACTGATGACCATTTTAATGTGTTTCCTGAACCAGTTTAAGTCTTTTGCCTTGTATGTTCAGCTACGACACATTGAAAATCGTCTGGAAGCTGCCCCCAGTACATCAGTGCTGCTGGATTCTGTGATGGACACCAAGAAAACGTCCAGTAGTGCCACCAGGAAAATCAGCCGCAAAGGTGGGTAGTAAACGCAGGTCAGCAGAAAGCCTGCTTTTAGCTCCTATACTTGTTTTGTGTTTTGTTTTTAATATTTAACACATTCCTGTTGAATTCCATGAGTTAATCAGTAGGTAAGGAGTAAAACCTGATTTCTGTAATGCACAAGTTGCTGGATTGAGCTCTGCTGTGCTGCTGAATGCCTGATGAATGCCTTGCTTAAGTAAATGTGAGCACATTAACCAGACCACCTCCTGTTCCGTCAGACGGACGGCACCTGGAAGACTCCTCCCACTCGGCCCCCTCTCTGAAAGCGGGCAGTCGCGGCCGTGCCCGCAGGGAGAGGGGCTCTCGCAGCCCCCTGAGAGCCACCACCCTGGAGAGTAATGTCAAGAAGGCCAGCGGCGTGGAGTTCAGGGACCCCTTGGTCACATACAGGTCAGCGGATTCTGTCTGTTACAGTCTCACCCGGGGAGTGCTCTGCTGATGCACGTCCCTTAAGGTGTTCATTGCCCATTCCATAGTAGTTCAAGTAGCTGCGTCAGCATGCGTAGGCTGCAAAGGAACAAGTTAAAGGTTTATTCAATGCTGAAAAGAGAAGAAAGAAAACACGACGTTTCGGCCGTGGAGCCTTGACACCTGAAGAAGGCTCCACGGCCGAAACGTTGTGTTTTCCTTCTTCTCTTTTCAGCATGGAATAAACCTATTACTTGTTCCTGATAAATAAGAATGGTTGCAAACAAGAGGAGGTCATCTTGACCATTTGATATTCAATATACTCAAAACATTGCAGGTTTTGCGCAATGCATGTTCTTGTCAGAATGTATTTTTAAATGCAATGTTTTTTTGGCTTTATTCCTGTTTGATCTCTATCCGTGCAATGTGAATTATAGACTGTAAATACCATTCCGCTGGTTTTGATTTATTTGAGAGCTTAAAGTCTGCAAAATCTGAAGTAGGAACAAGTAATAGGTTTATTCCATGCTGAAAAAAAGAAGAAAGAGAACACAACGTTTCGGCCGTGGAGCCTTCTTCAGGTGTGAGAAGAAGGCTCCACGGCCGAAACGTTGTGTTCTCTTTCTTCTTTTTTTCAGCATGGAATAAACCTATTACTTGTTCCTTTGCAGCCTACGCATGCTGACGCAGCTACCCACCTGAAAATCTGAAGTAGATTGTAATGTTGTGCATTCAGTGTTATTTAAATATGGATTGGATAGCCTTAAAACTTAGGTTTGGTTAAGTGGGAGAGCACATCATTCTTTAATAGAATCATTTAAGATTTATAGATATCTACCTGCAATCTGCAAAAATTCAGGTCAGTCATCAAACAGGTTTTAAAAACAGACACACAGGTGTTAGGTAAAGGACAGATTGTCTCCATCTCATATGGTTTTGATGTGTCCTTATCAATAGCTTTCAAGCTTAAAATAAAATGTGCATGTTAGCCTTGTTCAATCCAAAAATATTAAAGCAAATACATCCAGTTAAAGCTAAGATAATCTGTTATTTCATTCATTGTTTATTGAACCCGTTTATGTGAAACTGGACGGCTAAATGAATCTGTGATCGCTAATTACATTTTTGGCTTGCCATATGTATTACTTTTCCTTCTCCGACTCCTATATCAATCAAGCATATTACAGCCTCATACTCTTGGGGAAAGAGGGTCTTGTTTTCAGTGGGATAATATTGGCTTCTGCAGTAACAGTTCAAGGTTTTCCATTTCTCTTTTGCAGAGACCCCATTCCGCCTCATGTGACACAGAGTCTGCTGTCAGAGCTCCCCTCAAGCACACAGGCAAGAGATGACCGGCTCAGCCGCCTGATCTACCAGAGTGACACCCGTGACCTCCAGTGCCGAGACTTCGACAGTACGCGCTCTTCTGCGGTTGACAGCACCGTAGTGCGTTACCTCAACGACCTGACGGCCCTGGAGGCCCTGCACACCTCCGAAATGCCGTCCAATGCCACCGAGCACCATGGGTACAGGGACTGCAGTGGTGGGGTCACGGGGGAGCCGAAAGACGAAGGGCCCTGTCCCTCCAGTGGTAAAGGCCAGGATGGGGCTCAGGCGGTGGAGTCGTCACAGTCATCCAGCCCTGGCTCCGCTTCCCAGCGGCTGGAGAACCTTCGGCGGCGGCAGCACGACAACAAGCTGGAGAAACTGAAGGAGCGAATCCGCAAGCAGCGCGAGCATTCGGAGGAGGCGGCCGAGAGGGAGCGGCTTCTGGGCCACTTGGACCAGCCTGTGGAGGTCAGCAGCACAGAGACTGCAGCACCAACAGCCAAAATCCGCAAGGTGGCCACAGCACCTCCTGCACCTACATATAAAGGTACAGCCTTATAATAATAATAATTGCTGACGCTTATATAGCGCTTTTCTGGACACTCCACTCAAAGTGCTTTACAGGTAATGGGGACTCCCCTCCACCACCACCAATGTGCAGCATCCACCTGGATGATGCGACGGCAGCCATAGTGCGCCAGAACGCTCACCACACATCAGCTATCAGTGGGGAGGAGAGCAGAGTAATGAAGCCAATTCATAGATGGGGATTATTAGGCCATGATTGGTAAAGGCCAATGGGAAATTCGGCCAGGACGCCGGGGTTACACCCCTACTCTTTTCGAGAGACACCCTGGGATTTTTAATGACCACAGAGAGTCAGGATCTCGGTTTTGCGTTTCATCCGAAGGACGGCACCTTTTTACAGTACAGTGTCCCTGTTACAGGGCGCCCCCTGCTGGCCCCACTAACACCTCTTCCAGCAGCAACCTTAGTTTTTCCCAGGAGGTCTCCCATCCAGGTACTGACCAGGCTCACACCTGCTGAGCTTCAGTGGGCTGCCAGCTGTGAGTTGCAGGGTGATATGGCTGCCGAGGCAACATGAGGAATGTTTAGACTTTGTTTTTTTGAGTTGCACAAAATGGGCTTGTAGTCTATTATTATAGCAGGTGAATTTTCACAGGAGCATTTGAAATCCAGATAAGTGTTATTTCTTTTTTTTAATTACGTTGGTAGATTTATATTCTTTTAACATTATAACTGTATTCACGCACTGTGTTATTGTGTTGTGTTCCTTGGAACTGTGTTTAATATATTCTCTGACTTTATAATTTTGACCCGTTTCCTTGAAATTCAGTGTGTTTAGTAGCAGTAATGTTTTTTACTTTTCCTCACGCTGAATGGATCTTGTGGTCCTATTTGTAACCCATCCAGGATTTCAGACCACTGCTGTGGTATGGGAGTGCTGCTGTTCTTGAGGATAATAGCGGGAAGGAATACATTTGGTTTAAAAAAAAACTGTTTTAAAAGCCTTTCATGCTGTTTTACATTAATAACTTCACCGATCTGAGTAGGCCTGCTGCATGTAACACAGTTTGTTGATTCACTTCATTAGTGGGTAAAGTTGGTCCTTTCTGATATAAGTGTTCTGCCACTGTTTAATCCTTCAGGTTTCAATCCTTCGGAGACCAAGATTCGCACCGCAGATGGCAAAGTGTGGCGTGAAGAGGACTTCCAGAATCTTAGTAGGGAGATCTACAGAGATTTATCTTTGCAGCTGACAGGTGAGAGTCTTGAGTTTGCATCTTAAAATGCCTCAAATATCTCTGGTGAAGAGGCAGTTGAGGTCATCATGTGTTTTTACTAAAAAGCAAATTGACAGCTCATGTAGCCCTGATTCGCTTGTAAGAGCAGAATGTTTCTTGTTGTTAACCTTCTGATTGGCAGCATCTAAATTTTTAATCAAAATGCTAAAATATTAAATCTATCCTAAGCAGTTTTTAAAATTGCATTACAGTTCAAAAATACGCCTATTAAAGTTGCCTAATTTCAAGATCTAAAGTGTTTTTAGTTATTCAGTGTATGTTTAAACAAAGCATTTGTTAAGTGCGTTACATTTAGGTCTTAACAGAATAACATGCAGCTGCTTAATTCAAGCTCTTGAAAAGTGAAGGATATTTATGCAAAAGCTTAAATGGTTTTTCGGAAAGCAGTTTTTTTCATATTGAACATAAAACCCATCCATCAGTGGAGGTATTTGAATATTTCAAAAACTGACAGACATGTAAAAAAAAAAACCTGCGTAGTTTTAAAGTTTCAAATCATTCAGTCTTTCTTGGCGTGCTACCATGCAAAGCTATTGCCAGGCAGCATTTCAAGAAGCTTCCAAATTAGGTATTCTGTGTTTTTTCAATGGATTCTCATTCCGTAAACCTCCAGCTGTCTGTTTAGATTCCTAAACCATGCTCTTACATTTTCCTATAACTGCCAAGTCACCACTTGAGCAAGTCTTTGATTAGCATTTAGTCATTTTTGTTCTGGTTCTGAGACTGAAAACCTCAATTTCATATTGTCAAAGAAATCCAATTGCACAGTGTGGTGTAGTAGAGATTCATAAGCCCCATAGTTGATTTTTTGCTATTGATAGGAAATTACCGTGTAATTTCTTACCGTATTTACAAATACTTGATCAGGTAAAAGGAAATGAACAGTTCATCTGCTTTGCAAAGAACCATAAGATGCACATTTTGTTACTGACAAAGCAGGTGCTTAAAATTTATAATCTGAACTTCATAAACAAGTTTACTCTTTGTTAACCATTGTTTTGTCTCTTAGATTGTGCAAAATCAAAGGATAAGCCTGCAGAGAAAGGGAAAGACAAGAAGTCTTTGAAACCTGTGAGAAAAATACACAAAGCTGCTCGATCACCTAGTCCCGATGCCAAGCCAGGTTTGATCTTTTAAAGAATCTATTTTTTATTCTTTGTATGAGACTATTTGTTGAAGCATAATAAATAAAGTGAGGAGTACAACATTAGTTTTCATCTATTAATTCATGTTGCCAGTCTGCTCATCCTGAAGAAGTCTCAGTGCTTCTTCTTAGCGTTTACATGTGCACCTGAATAAAAACTTTTGTCCTTTCATGGTTGACGGGAAACCTTTAGGTAGTTTTTTAGGTCATTTTTCTTTTTTGCGGTCCTAATTTAAACTGATTTACTATAGTTGTGTATCATTTCAACCCATTCCTAAAAAGTCAGCACTGAGCTGTTAGTTGAGGTGTGGAAACAATAAGGTGAGCCACTGGGTTTGTCTCTTTTGAATATTACAGATACCTTTCTGATCTCAGAAATAAAAATAATCAATTGGTTACTCTTTGAGATAAGGCCAAATGGGTGACTGAGGAGTAGATCAAGATGTGTTTTTGGAGAAGCTACCTCCCTGAATTTGAGAAATCTTACCTGACACCCCTTTATTCATTATCCTCATACATGAAAATCACTGTTTTTCAGTAATATGCTGCTGCACTTGATCATGGGAAACTTTACAAATGAACATCAATCAATTTTTGGGAAATCCACACTAAATTCTTTGAATTAATCAATCTTTCAATAATGCTATCTACATTCACGCATCTCAAGTGAGAACTTAGCAAATTGAGAATTTATAAATGCGAGAAACGTCTTCAGTTTGTTTTCGATACTGTATTGAAACATTTCTAAAGCTTTTACATGCATCATGTACCGCAGCTTTGTGAGTTATAAACTTCTATGCATTGTGTCAAACATTGCGTGGATAAATGCGCTTAGGATATACCCTGTGTTGTATTGATTTGGTCATTTCCCTTCAGAATACTGGGTACCTGAATTTCAGGCTAAAGATGTTGACTTCTGCTCTTCTATTTTTAAGTTACTTATATAATACAGATTTGTCTTTCAAAATGTAATTTACAGTAGTCTCTACCATAATAAAAATCTGAATGTGAACTAGAACTAACAGGTCTTCTATGTTTTGTACATTTCATCCATTTTCATTAGCTGCGTTGATATCTTCCATTTAAACTCTATGCCAGTCTAGGATAAGAGGCAAAGGAAGGTATTTGAAGCTTGTACCATGTTGGACTGTGCTATGATAACTTTGCACGTGGTACAAGCGGGGCTCGGCATGTTTGTCATACCTTCGCCAATGGAGAAATGGATAGTGTTTGGATTATGGCTTAGGGCCCCATGGAGTCACTGGAATGATCCAGTTGTCTGGGTGTTGTGTGGGAGAAGCCCTGGGCTTATGCACATACCAGTTCTCCCAGCTGTTTGACAGAGCCCCTGCCCCGATCCTCTGGGGAATGTGGCGTGCCGCGTGGTTAGAGCCCTTCTTTCCAGGATCCTCCCATAGCACTGCCGTCTGCAGTAAGCAATTGCTCAGCACCGCCTGCTAAAAATAGGATGCCAAAGTCTTGCTATCAAGTTCAGCTTTGTTAGCTGCTTTTCAGACCAAACAGCTGCTCCGCTACTGCCTGTGCACGTTCTTTGGTTTACATAGAGGTGATAAGTACTAAAGACTAACAATAATTTACATTTAGGTGTGCTCTGTATTTGATTTTTATTTCTGGTCCACAGTTTCCTGAGATGTGGCTTTTTCACTGCTTTGCACTGATTTTCACTCTCCCAATTATCGAGAAGATTTCAGTTCATTTTTTCTAGATCTATAAGAATGGTGTATTAAATAGTGTTGTGCTGTGGATATGACTATAATTAATTTTGCATGTGCTGTTAATCACAGTTGTGATTAATTTCACTCATTTAAATACATTCACAAGACCCTCTTTGCTACCCTGTTATCTTCTCTTGAAACTTTTTGCAGCTCCAGGAATATAGATAAAACCATCCAGTATTCATAAGATGAAGTTAGACCAATTGTAACCCACATTCAGAGAAGCATTTTGGTTTGGTAAAGCACTTTTGTCTAAATACTCAGTTTAAAGGACTAATGGGGGGAAGGGGTCTCTGTTATTGCTGAATATCACGAACGATGTTTAGTGATGATTTAATAATTAATGATGATGGCACTGTTATGAGGTACAGTATTAATATGCAGTGCAGTTGTACACATATATTTACTGTACAGTTTATCTAAATACCCTGTAGTTTCTTACTGCACAGTTTACCCTTTCTTTACCAGACTAATAGGGGACAAGTGTGTCCAGTATTGCTGTCTATGTCCATGTTTATGAACAAAAAATTGTCAGAGGTAAACTACGGTCGGTCATTATATCCTTGAGAACCCTAGGTCTCCGTCACTTGCTGACAACTACAGGTGTCAATCTGTAAGCCGTCAGCGTGTACACACAATGCTGAGATACTTTCCTTGCTGAGCTAACGCCGGAAGAGGCCATTGTACAGTTGGGAAATTATGATGCCTTCGTCTTGAATTATTCATTCAGTCGTCAGTGCCATTTGTTACTGCATTTGAAATTCAGTGTCATGTGTTTAGCTAGATTGACTACAGATCACACCATGAATATCACGTTTGCGGCCAAAACCCAAGATTGTGTTAAATCCTAAGCCTGTTAAAGTGATGTCTGCTAAAACAAGGGTTTACCTTATTAATATAAATTAAATGCTTTATCCATGATTTTCTTAAAGTTATGTAACAGGGACAAATGTCAGCTGTATGTCATCCTTTATTTTTCTGGTGCAGATCTTCTAAAAAACTATTGATATGACGTTTGTGTGAAAAGACCTAGAAACTAGTTGCAGTACTTCGGTTATACAGTTGCATGTATGCAATACTGTCTCATAATCTTAAGTATTATGCTAAATGCTGGATATTATTCATCATTTCATTCAAAGTCTTTCCATACTAATCAATCCACAACTCATTGGCATATTTTCCCTGCATGAGTTGTTTTATGTATTCAAATTTAATTTACTAAATGGTGTGTAAGTAAATCGACCCTAACATAACCATTAAAATTACATGCACAGCTTATGAAATATTCTGGAGAGCAAGATTTATAGTGCATCTAGCCAGTGGAGTGCTTTGCCTTAAAAAAGACATAAGTGACACGACAACTAAAAAAATTATAAACATCACGGTATTTTATATAACACTTGGTCTCTTGTCATGCTATTATTGTAAGTAGGAATTTGTTGTCAGTTGAATTATGATTGATTGGTATGTTATGATAAACTTCAGTTTTGCATTTGCATTTGTATTTATTATTCATTTTGCAAGTAAAGGCAGATCTCCATTAGGGCAATTCCAGGGTGACTGTTGATACACAAAGTTAATAACTCAAGGTGATGGCCGTTTAATGCATCATTGTTTTTAAATGTCACCTTCAGACAACAGAAGAATCCTTTAAAGTAAAACAGCTCACAGCCAGTGCAGACTCCATGGGGCTGGGTTGTTGAATGTGATATCATTCACCACAAAATTATCCATTTGAAGTTTTCGGCAAATGTGAGATATTGCGGTAAGGAGAAATGTGTGATTAGATTCAGCTTTAACAGGATTGTTCCTCGTTTGTGTCATCTGAACAGGACACATCATCAGCACAGCATCGTGGCGGGAAGGACAGAAGCTGGTAAAAATGGTGTTAGGGCCAGCACCCAAGACAATGCAGGAGCAGAGGGCTGAATCCGCTGACAGATCCGGCAGAACAGGTGGGCACGAAGCCAGTATCCCATAGGATACTTAGATGCTGTGTGCAATCATTCTGCAGTGACAGGTCACTAGTTAATACACAGACATTAACCTGTGCTTCTAAAAATCTTGATCAAATGACAGAAAATTGTCTCAGATATATCTATAGTTCTGCCATACCGAATCTTTTATTTTTCTGTGCATTTGACATTGATCACTGTGATAAAACTAGTAATAGAAATGATTGAAAGCAATTTATAAATCGAGCTGGATTAGCTTTAGGAAGCAGTTTACTCATTCCTGCATTAATGTCATATACTTGGTCTGAAGAACATTCACTCATTCAGACATTTGTTGCTGTGCAAACCGTATGAAAAGCATGGTTTGCTGTGCTTGTAGCCTCTAATGCTTTTCCTGTCATTCAAATTTCTAAATGTTTATCACAGAAGTGTTTTTCAATTCTGAGGCACTTGATTGGGATGTTAATTTAGACTCGTTTCATAAAGTATTTTATATGGAAGAGATCCCAGTAGAAAATGAATTAAGAAACAGTTGCAGATAGTACAATCAGAGAATGGAATGAAGATAGTTACTGTTTTATATGATGTAAATACGAGTAATTAATTTTAATGAACTCTATAAAAATTATTTATAGTTTTAGAAAACCCAGAAAATATCAATTTCATATTATATCATATAATTTCAATATGTAATGATTAATAATGAAAGAACAACAATATCACCAGTTCCTTTTGGGATGTGTTAGTAGGAGAATCGTGCTAAAATAATACTAGGCTTTTGCAGAAGGCTTTTCTTTTTAAGTTTTTGTGCAGGTTGTGAAATACAGCCATCACGATTTTCTGTATGAATTCCATAACATGTTTTATTTTCCAGATGTCTTTGTGTGACTTATAGATGCAGCGTTTCTAAACGGAGATACAATTTAAGCTAAAAACATCAAAATAGGCCAGCTATTTTGAACATAAGCATTTCAAAGGGGAAAAAATGCTAAGTGAAAAACATTTGTCTGTAGTGGAGGCTGTGTAGTTTAGAGAAATGGGTTGCTATTGGCAGTGACTGGAACAAATGCGGATAGACTTGATTTTTCTAACTGGCTGCACAATTGTGTGACCTGCTTCCCTGGGGTTGACCTTGTTCTAGATTAAAATGGCATCTTACATGGAATGTGGGATACTAAGGGACAGCACAAGTAAAAAACATAAAGGTCTGGGTGTTGGTAAGAGGGGCTGTGATTGTATTTCCTCATTTCTAAACCTCTGGATCCCCTGTGTCTTTGCTAACATTCCAGCAGAACTCTTGGTTGCTTAGATCATTGTAGAGTATCTTAAACTTGACTACATAAGACATTTGTTTTAAACTGATTTCTGTCCTAAAGGTATTGGTTTAGGTTGAAATTTTGCGTCATTCTTGATGATTGTTAGTTGTTCATGGACCTGGAGACCCAAGACTGAATCGAAAAAATCTTGCCGTTTTCTGACAGTTTCTTGCGACCTGATTCTGACAAAAATGTAAAAAAAAAAGATGATAAACGTTGTCGCCAGTGCACCACGTCAGATCTGGCCTTCCACTTTTAAAAAAGATTTTACTTTGTCTTTAGCTCTGGGTCATTTCAGGAATTTATTTTCTCATTTCGGCTCTGTTGATTGGTGTTCCTCACCTGAACCGATGTCCTGTTCCAGGACTCCCCGCAAGGACGACCTCCGAGACTCGCCTGGAATCAAGACGCAGGTTGAGAGCCAGCAGTGCCGAGCGCCCCAGAAGTCGGGCGCAGTCTGAGGGCCAGCTGAGGAGCTCCCAGCCAAAAGTGGCTGAGGACAAACTGCCACGCAAAAACGACTTCCTGTCGGCGGAAATCCAGGGCATCCTCGACGACCTGCAGCTGGAGAGCCGGGTCGGCCAGTCCGAGCACCGGCCAGGGAGCAGGGGCCCGGGGGCGGGGGCCTCCTCGCGGCTCTCCCGCAGCGCCAGCCCCGCGAAGCGCAAACAGGAGGGCCCGAAGAAACGGCACTACGACGCCGACTCGGTGCGGCAGTACATCGCGCGACAGCAGGAGGAGCGCAGGAAGAGGCAGGTGGAGGAGAAGCGGGCGCAGAAGGAGGAGGCCGAGCGCAAGAACAAGAGGCTTCAGGAGCTCTACAGGAAGCAGAAGGAAAGCTTCGCCAAGGCTAGGCTGGCTCCCGAGGGCCCTGCGCAGAAACGGCTCCAGGATACCTACTCCAAACTCCTGGCGGAGCATGACAGGCTAGAGGGGCTGCCTCAGTCGCTACCAGTGGTTAACAGCCTGCAGGTGAGAGAGTGACAGCGGATGGATGGGCTAAGCTGTGGATGAATCCTTATGGAAAGATTGTTTTCTTTTTCTTTAGTCTATGTACATATTATAATACACTTTTAATTGAAAGATAGTTCACTTCTGGTCTGACCATGCTGCTGAACTAGTAATGTGTAGTTTTTGGTGCATGTTAATAACATGTATACAGGCGTCTTGAAATGTTAGTGATGTTATACATTTTTGTAAAATCTGTTTTATGTTATAAATATTTTTTTTAAATCTGCTTTAGTTAGGTTTCCATTATTCCATTTCCATTCTTTCCATTATGACTGTTAACAGTTATTTAACAGGTTACTAATGGTGTATAAGTTACAGTGTTACTTCCAGGATTGGTCTTAGGGTTAGGGGTATGGTTCAAGCTATTTTCAGGAATATGCAACATATGCAACAGAGGATAGTTATCATATTTGTCACTTTATTACTATTTAATAAATATTAAGTAGTTGTAAATTATAATATTAATAATTAATTATAATAATTCCTTACACTTATATAGCACTTTTCTGGACACTCCACTCAAAGCGCTTTACAGGTAATGGGGACTCCCCTCCACCACCACCAATGTGCAGCATCCACCTGGCCATAGTGCACCAGAACGCTCACCACACCAACTATTAGTGGGGAGGAGAGCAGAGTAATGAAGCCAATTCAGAGAGCGGGATTATTAGGAGGCCATGATTGTAAAGGGCCAATGGAAAATTTACACCCCTACTCTTTTCGAGGAACGCCCTAGGATTTTTAATGACCACAGAGAGTCAGGACCTCGGTTTTACGTCTCATCCAAAGGACGGCACCTTTTTACAGTACAGTGTCCCCGTCACTATACTGGGGCATTAGCGCCCCCTGCTGGCCCCACTAACACCTCTTCCAGCAGCAACCTTAGTTTTTCCCAGGTGGTTTTTCCCAGGTGGTCTCCCATCCAGGTACTGACCAGGCTCACACCTGCTTAGCTTCAGTGGGTTGCCAGTTGTGAGTTGCAGGGTAATAAGGCTGCTGGCCATATATTAAGTAAATGTTACTACTGTAAATATTTTTCATTGATAAACATTCTCATTTGGTTGTCCAAGACCAGGCATATCACTGATTACCAAGTGTGTACCATAAGGAACAATGTATTATATTCTGTATTGTGGTAATGTGAAATGACTTGTTTTCTACTGCATACCTCTTGAAGAGATTTATATAACATTATAAGTAAAGCCTAGTATAAAAATGTTGAAGATATTTCTGTTTTATAAATGTAGCTGTTACTGTATTAATTTATATTAAAGATAGATACATATATAATTGAATTGAATCTACTTGCCTACAGCAGCATTGCTGTACTGGTCAAGTGAAAGGAAAACTTTGAAAACTTCAAAGTTGCTGGATTGGTTCAGCCTGCCTTCTGTTTGTAGTAGCTCAGATGAGAAACCCACTTTCTCGTACTTACGTTCTTGCTTTATTACTCCAGCCAAAACCCCTATACCAGCCTTCAGGAGAGTCGGATAAGGAGAACAAGGGCCAAGATCGACCTCAGAGTGCTTCTTCAAGCAGCGATTTGTCACTGTCTGAGCCACGGCCCCCTCCTCTGGACAGGTAACTCTAAATGATACCTTACTGTATATACCCATTCAATTAAGTCATTCTTAGATAGGAAAACCAATTACTTCAAAATGCCTACAATGAGAGGAGGCCATGGGCTCTTTGCCTTTGGTTGCTAGTAAATAAGTGTTCTAAGTCTTGTATAAGGAAGTCTTCTCACAATCTGAATATGCATGTCATGTACTGTTTGTCCTTTACTGTTGTTGCTTGTTCAGATAAGTTAAGCAAGACTACTTCTTCTATATCTGTGTTGACTATCCCCTACTCTCATTTTGCCTCTAGTTTAATTCTAATTATAATTTGTCCATAACCTTGCGTGCAAGTGAAGTAAAGCCTGTTTGTATTGACCTGGTTTGGTTTCATGGTTGTTATCTTCTTTAAGGATGAATTCCAAATGAACAAATTTCTACTTGCTGCATACTGTATATCAATGATTACCAAGGAAAGGTTGTATTATACATAAACTTCGGCTTAGATGTAATTTAATTCTTCCTTAAAATGAGGTAATTTAGATGTAGTTAATCAGTTTGTTTGATGTACTTGGAAACATTCCAATTAAAGTTAAAAAAAAATGCTGGATTGACAGTGCCTTTGTCAAACATTTCTAATGACTTTTTTGATATTCTACACTTAAATGTGATGGCTATTGTCGAAGAATAGTCAAGCTAGTGAAGGTTGAGGCTGCATACATTAACATGTTTTAGTGGAAACAAAATCATTTGAATTTAGGGAAATTATTTAAATAATATTTTTTATCATCTGAAAGCTTTTATTTTCTTTATAGTGGATTTACATTTAATAGAACAAAAAATCCTAATCTGATTTTGAAGTAATGGAGATGTTAAAACAGTAGATTATTGCTGGAAAAGAAAAACAAGGGAAATTCAAAAGTATGAGTCATACTGCTGTTAACAGATCTGTACTTTACAATGTTAAAGTATTTGATCAAAAAGTACTTTGAGCATGAATGGTTTCAGATCTCATGGTGATGTGATTAACATTGGGGAAAAAAGCAAGGCTTATTGTATTAATTGCTGACTTTCTATGTTGTGTGCTGATAAGTCTGCGATAGGCAGTATTAGCTCTTACATCAGATATTTTATATGCCTCTTTCAGCAGTATGTGTGAGTTCCCCAGAGTCAGAAGTACAGTAAACAAGTAGCCTAAACCACTGCACCTGCACTTTAACAAAAAATAACAACTAAAGCAGACACTGGCAATATTAATGGTTTTAAGAAAATAAAAATAACATGCAGATATTTTTATCTTTATTATTCTCCTTTTCTGTCCTTTCTTTTTGGGTGGATCTCTGAGGTAACGCCAATTTCCAGAGCTTGTCTATAAGGGTTTTTCTTGCTGTTGGGTCAGTAAAAAGAATATACCAGGAAACCAAACATCAATAGTGTTAATGAGGAAACTTTTTTATTTGTGTCATGTTCTCTCTCCTCATCATTCTGCCTCTTCATGTGCTGACTCATGACTCTCCTATGATATAGATCCGTTTCAGTCATCTGATCAGGTTCTTTTCATGACTATCTTTCTGGTGCTGTGACTGTAAGCAGCTAAAAGTATTAGTGACTGAAATCACTCCTTAATTACAGCAGATGTGAAAAGTTGCACTGTTGAAATCTATGCTTTTATGTTTTCAACATGCTTTTATATCAAGTAACTAACATGGTCACTCATAGGTTTTAAAATAAATGAGCCTTCTTCTAAAATGTGCATTGCTGCATTAGCAGATTGAATGTGTTGAGGTATCTACAAGGCAAATGCAGGTTGTATCTATGCTCTGTGTTTACAGTTTTTCCATGGACACTAAACACATAGCAATAGGGTACGGTACAGTGAGCTACACATAAGGCATTGAAAATACTGTGTAATTTTAAACCCATTTTATTGAAGAACAGTGTCTGATTGATAAACGGTATTTGTTTTCCATGAAAAGATGAAGATTAACATGAATAGGTATGTAAAATATCTTTAGGTGTTTGTCACCCCAATTTGGGTGTTGTGCGCTGAACCATAGGTACTGGAATTCTGATATTCAGAGAGCTTCTTCGTGGTGTTTTTTTCTGTTCTGTGATTATCACTGGGAGGAGAAAGGTCTGCTCCCTAATCAGGTTTGTATTTCAGTGATTAGAAAGTGTACATGTAAAAATTGTCTATGGAATGTATCTTGCAATAGCGTTTCTGAAATGATACATCCCTAATACATTCTGTAGCTAAACCAATTCAAGTCATTTTGTTACGTACAACTACATACTAGATTGAATGTTTTCAGGAGTGTTTGTAAAATGACAAATGTTTTAGGACTTAACTGCTTAGGTCATTGGTTTAAGCAAATAATTTGTTTGGTTTAGGAAATAGACATAAAACACTTTTTTTCGAGAGTGATGGGGGTTTATTTTAAGATTGTCTAGGGTAAAACAGTACCATGTTTAAATTTAATGCCCATCTTTAGTTTTAATATCTCTTGTCTCTCCAGGAGTGATCTGGCAGGAGCGTCTTGGATGCAGCCAGACCGCCTGAGCCCAGCAGGCAGGGGACCTGTCCCTCTGGGTTCCTCTGCAGGAGGTCTTTTCACACAGCTGCTGGGCCTGGAGTCTGGTTTGTCGTCGATGCAGAAGGAAGGCCAAACCAGAGGCCAGGCCGCCCCCTTTTCAGTTCCCGGCCATCTATCTAAAGTCAGTGTTCAAAACAAGAGCAAAATAAACCGCATAGAAGCCCTGAAAGCCACTGCCGCATCCCTCTCCACTCGGATAGAGAGCGAGGCACGGAAACTGGCTGGAGCGGGCATTAATTACGGCTCAGTGAGAGACTTGGACACGGATGTGCTGCCTGCCGGTCAGCACGACAACGGGCGCTGGGCAAAGTCAGTGAGTCCCCCAGTCCGGGAGAGCAGTGATCCAGGTGACTTGTCCGTCAGAATCCAGAGACTTCTGAGTGCTGGCCACACTGCCTTTGATGGTGCCTTGCCAGGAGTAGGTAACCTCCATGACTTCAAAAGGCTCCGAGACCCAGCTAGGCCTCAGTCCGTCTCCACTGGCCAGGTGGCCAGAGCCTCAGAGGAGGAGGAGGAGAAGGGCAGCATTCAGGACTCCAGTGCTGACTCCATCAGTGAGGGGCCTCTCCTGAGCGAGGGCAGCCTCTCGGACATGGAGACTTCCCATCTGAAAGGTGTCCCCAGACCAGCTGACCATCTGAAGAGCAGAGAGTTCTGTGTGGCAGAGAAGAACACCTTCCGGCCCATCTCTCACTTCCAGAAAGAGGCAGAGAACTATCCTGCTTTCAGCTCTGTCTCTGAAACCGTGGATCGTGGCCCCTGGGAGGAGCTTGCAAAGGGCAGCCCCCACAGTGTCATCAACATCTTCACCAAGAGCCTCCAGACCTATGGAAAGGGTCAGTATTTGCCAGAGAAGTAAAATGAAGTATTTGCGTATTGTAGGCCATTAGTGGCCTTTTACTAGAAAAGACATTGTAGAAAACATTGTTATAGTCTCCAACTGAGTTTAATTTAACCAGTGAATATGTGAAATTGTTTATATGACTGCAAGCTGGTGTGTTTTTTTTAAAAAACAGAGCACAACATTTTTGCACAAAATTTTCCAAATGAGTTTAATCAAGGAATCATAGCTTTCCTACTGAAAGTTGGGTTCAAAAGCAAGTCGTTTGTTTATTCCTTATTTATTGCTCATTTCTTTTTAAGAAGAATCAGAAACACTTCTTTCTTTTCAGTTTTTTGTGTAGTTTAAAATATTGATTTTAAATACTTATGTAAATAAATATGGATGAGATTTTTGTAGATGTTACTCACACAAAAAATCTTGTCCGTTCTTTAGACCAGTGGCTCTCAAACTGTGATATGGTACCTGGAGCGCCCCTAGGTGGTATGCCAGGTGACCCTGGAAATTTGTTGTGTGCACTGAAAATTTGGGAATTGAATAATTAAAAATGATGTACATTTTTCATCTGTGATTTACTTAATTAATTTGTGAAATACACAGCCTACATACTTAGGTACGTTGATACAGCGCGCGCAAATACTTGAGTGCTCATACTCCTCTCGAACTTTCCGAGACACAGCTTAGCGACACATTCGCCAACAGAACAAGTGTGAATTCCTCGCAAAAATCAAGTATTATGTCTTGGCTGAAAGAAATAGACACCGAGAGTACTGGCGTCAGCTCTGATAGAGCACGCACACCCGTTGAGAACGAGGAGGATTATACAGCGGCCACTAGGGTTACCATATTTGAACATCAAAAAAAGAGGACACCCTGAGGAACTTTCCTATTGCCTTGTCTGGGAAGGGGGTCGGGATGGAGAGGGTTTTCAAAATATCCCACTTTTATTTTCATTGGTAATGTAACTGTGATGTTTAACTGTGTGAAATGCATAAGTCCCCTCATCTGGAATAACAGTATCCTCTGTTTTAATGCCAGATTTTACTAAATCTGTTAATTTGGTTGGCGAACTCTCTCCTCAAATTGCCTTTTTGTGTTTGAGTCAACATGAGCTTGCAAGTCAAGTACACCCTTATTTGCCACGGAGACAAAAGTACCAGGCTTACACACCAAACATTCAGCTTCCCTGTCTTTTCTGCCACTTCGAAAACACGGAAGTGTATTTTTTAGTTCTGCTGTGAATTGACACTTTCGCTTTGGCATTGCTTGAGGGTAGGAAAATGAGAAACAGAATAGGGAGCCTTTCGAGGGAATGCTTCTGCACTGCACAGACTGAGTAAAGACACTGATATCGGCACCCGATTTTGCTCTTTTGTGACATAATCATACACGTACGGGAGGAAAACTGAACAACAACGTACTGTGGGTCGCGGAGCGAACTAGAGAAGTCAATAAATTCTCTTGCTATCTTTCTAACCTCCTCATCTGATATCTTTAAAACTTTTGTTCATTATTCTTCATGGTGAAAAGAATGCGGTCGAAATCCCGGACATTTTTGGATATTTGAAATTCCTTCCGGACGGAGATATAAGGATCAAAATAGAGGACGTGTCAGGGAAAATCCGGACGTATGGTAACCCTATCGGCCACCGACACTAGCTCTGTTGCGGAACCTGACACGGACCGCACTGCTGGTGTTAGCAAGCGTCAGAACAAGGTGGTACGATCCAAATTAAATAAGTGCTCAGTAAAATGTGTGTGCGCATGCTCATGTTGGTCATTGAGGTTTTCTGTGGTTTCTAACAGAAGATGACTTGTAGGTGGTAGTTGGATGCTTTGGTTTGATCAGGGGTTTAGGGTTTAGGGCTTGGACCCTAAACGTTTGAGAACTACTGAGTTAATCAATTTCATTCATCGGTGATGAACGAAGGAAGCAGAGGTGCATGCATCACACCTTTGCAGCCCTGTGTGGGATGTATTGGCTGATGGTTGTTTCTTCCCCCAGTGCTGGAAGAGAAGCTGGAGAGGAGCTCTCCAGCCCTGCAGCCCCTCCCGCGGGTCACCAGTTCTCCGGAATCGGCCTCGTACGAGGACGACTTCGTCTCGTCTCAGAGCAGCGGCAGCCACTCCCGCAGGCGAGGCCTTGCCAGGCTCAGGTGCGTGTCGGGAGAGTGTTCTGCCATGGCATACAAGATGAAAGCCTGGGTGTTTTCAAGGTTCGAAAGAATTAAGAGCTCAGAGGTTCTGAAACACTGGGGAAATTGAAAACAAGGATTTTAAAAAGTGGGTTTCTTCTAAGGTGGTTACTTTGCGTTAATCTGACAGGAAAACAAGCTCCACGATGGTGTCAGTAAAGACTATAAGCCACACTGCACACCGCAGTAAATTGTGGAGTGTCGATGTTAGAAATATCTAAGGTGGCTTTGTCACAGCCACAAACTGGGGTGACACTGCATTTAATTTTTAGTAGAACCCCACCATCCCCCAAATTCTCCTTCCATCAAGCACCAGACTACAGTTTTATCTGTGCCATGACTTTATAAATAATTCTCCTTACACACCAGTGAAAAGTTGGTTATTCATGACAAGATGAAAAAACAACCACTTTCTAAACCTGATCCTTTTACATTATTTTGAATCAGTTTAGTACATTTAGTTATGCATTTTTATATTGATTTAACAATAATAAAGTAGTGTCTTAGAATCTAAGTTCTCATCAAGCTGGATATAAATTGAAATATGTACGTTGTGCCCACCAGGGGGAGCTCGTGCTGCACATCACGTTCTTTTTTTCACAATCTGTTCCCTGACGTCTCATTTAAAAGAACAAGTAATAGGTTTATTCCATGCTGAAAAAAAAGAGAGAAGAAACAACGTTTCGGCCGTGGAGCCTTCTTCCGGTGTGAGAGAGACAGGGCAGTAGGCAAAGGTAAAGTAGCGGGAGAACAAAGGTTGGGAGGGAGAAGGAGTGAGAGGCGGGAGCAGGGGACAGAAAGAGAGGCCAATCAAGAGGTGTGAAGTCAGAGTGGGTGCAGAGAGGTGTGAAATGAAACTTCCAATGAATGAAGAAAATTTAAAAGAACAGTAAACCTATTACTTGTTCCTTTGCAGCCTACGCATGCTGACGCAGCTACCCACCTGTCTCATTTAAAAGTCGATTTTAGGCTTTAAATATCTGGTTCTCCATTAAAATGGAATTCTGACTTTTTATCACATCAAATTATATATTTTAGCTATCCACAGTGTAGGTTCTTGTGTCCTGTCCAGACAAGAGCAATGGGAACTGTTTTATGAACTTTTCATTTCAACTAGAATCGTTACGACTAACTGTTGCAGTTAAGTAATGTCAATAGGCTGTAATCACTTATATTTGAATTTATATCTTAATCTGTTGAATATGTTATTGAATAACATGGTATTAATAGGTGACATTTGTTTTAGGAATTGTATCTTATTGCAATGTACTGTATATCATTGTATGTAATCCTTTAAGTCACTTTGGATAGACCTGCCAGTTAAATAATGGGGTAGCAGCAGCCTATGAAAGTCAGGCCATCTAGTAATGGGACTTAATACTGAGATCATATAAACCTTGTTTATTCCCTGCTTACTGTTGATAATAAAATGCATGCTTTGTATCAACAGCAATGGAAGCAGTGCTAGCAGTCCTCAGGAGGAATTTCCCAGTCATCAGTCACCCTGTGACTCTCAGGCACCTGAACACATATCCCATCATTCATCCGTGTCCACTCTGACATCATCCCCACAGTCATCAAGTTCCAGTCGCAAGAGAGGTGAGAAATATTAAAACAAATTAACTAATAACATGTCATCTAATCTCAGTTGTCTCAAATTGTGCATATATGTGGTTGATAGACTACCCCTACTTAAAATCCGGAATTATCTATTGCATTAAGTTTTGTCAGTTTATTTAAGGGAAGAATTAAAATGTAGTTAGAATGTGTCGAATTCTTTCTTTCTTTTGGGCTTAGAATGTTATATTTCTGCATTTTGTGTAAATTCAAATGGCATGAATTTATTAATAAACTTGTTTGTCTACTAAGTTACAAGCTTTGTATTGCTTGCTTAGAGGGAAGAATGTCATGTTTGTGCTGTTTCAGAGTAGAAAGATGAAAGGAGTTGCACTGCAAAATCACTGGATTAACTAAATCTGTTCTGGCAGGTGGCGACGTGACGGAGGAGAGCACTCCTCGACAAACCCTGTTGGATGAAGATAACAGTCCTTCCTCGCAGGGCTCAGAGCCAGTGTGCCAGGACAGGAGGGCATCCCCAGGAAAGATGTCTCCTCGGAACACAGAGCTGAGCCCCGAAACAAACGGATGTGCAGAGGACAGGTGACACACGGCTGGGCTCGCACACTTGGCCTCTCTGGGTTTAGTAGCAACAGATCACCTGAGCTTACTACATGGAGTTCTGTCCGAAAAAATCAGTTATGGGTCAGAAAAGATAGCCCTCTTTCTTGATATCTATTGTAGTTGATGGTCTTTTCTGTGGATTGATCATTTTAAATTAAAACTTACATGCTGATATATGAATCTTAGAAATATGTAATCTTTCAGTTTCATCAGTCATTTAACCTTAAATTTCATTGGTTAAAGATCCTTTTCCCATTTATATCCCATAACACATTTAGAGCAGCCCTGCATGTCTTGCCAACAGACGTCAATAATAACAGAGTGATGAAAGTCACAGTACTGGAATACACTAAAACTGCCAAATTGCGGCTTTAATTTGAGTTAAAGGGCTGTTCCATTAGTGAATTTTAAATAGAATACCATAGACTTCATATGCCAGTAGCGACTTTTTTGTCATATGATTGCATGTTTTACAACTACTTATTAAAAGTTAGTGTACCAAGTATTTTTCATTTATGGTTTCAAAGAGCTATGCTCTTTAGTATGCGTTTGTGAAATTGCAACTGGTCGTTATGAATCTGCTCTCTCAAAACAAAAGCAGACATAAATAAATCAAGAGCTGCTTACATTGCAAGAGTGGTATCTGGATAAAAACAAAACACACAAAACATAATACAAGTAATTAAAGTCAACTTGAGCCGTTTCAAAAGCTGCCAGTTAAAATATTACTGTAACCACAGATCTGTCTGGTCAGAGGGTCTGTGTCCGGCATAGCGGGGGTGGCTGTGGGCAGACACTGGGCCCTTTGTTCAGAAGGGTGGTGGTCTGATCCCTACTGGCACAACCTTGGCGCTCAGCCAGTTGGAGATTTTTGTCACAATCGAACCTTTTGCTTTCGGTTCCAGGAGAAAACTAAAGCTTGTGTGTAGATTTTTCTCTGTCTTTCCAACACCATTCAACCAAGGTTGTTTTAAACGCAACCATTACTTCTGGAAAGCAGATCTGCAAAAGTCAATGTGTAATGAGTGAACTAAATATATCGAGACATTTTTTTCAAAGATTCTATCAAACATTATCATCTTTCTATGTGTTTCTCCATATTTCTGATATGTGAATGTATTTTCCTTGCGTGAAGTCTTCTGTAGTCGTCTAGAGTGTTTTAAGTTTCTGTATTAATTCTGATTAATAAATTATGGAGTTTTGATCATTTTTCAGTAATCGGCTGGTTTTGGATTAACTTCAGTCACTTCATAAGAAACATGCTGGGCATCCGTTATGTTCTTGCCAAGTAGTGTTTTCACAGCTGCCTTTTCCTGCTTTAAAATGAGAGTACACTTCAAAGGGATGAAATGAAACTGAAAAATGTGTAAATCTGAAGTATTACCAGAGGGGGATGCTACAGTAGTTGTATGACAGTGGAATTCCTCAGTGGAATCCTCTCGCATGCACTTCAGCTGGACCTTTCAAAACGTTTTTTTTCTACCAGTAAACTGTAAAATCAATTTACAGTTACAATATTTGTTATATTGTAACAAGGATCGAACACAATGTCATTTACCAAAAGTAAATAAAATAACAGTAACAGGTTATTTTTAGAACTGATTTTGCATCTGACAATGAGATTTTTGTATACTGTAAGTTTTTCTGATTTTTGTATACGCTAAAACTGTTCAGCGTGATCAAAAATCTCTTTAATCCAGTTGCAGATCTACCCTTTTTGTCATGTTATTTTTCAACTTCTCCAAAAAAAATACGTCGACTTTTTCTATTGGTGAGAGAAGGGAACTAATAAATTAAAAGAGTGGCTTCCTATGACCTCCTTCCTGTGGTCGTGTAGCACACTGCAAATACTGGACGTTTTTATAGAAGTTCTTAATGAAGAATTTTGATCAGCAGAGTGGTAGATCAATTTTTCGGGCCTCTGGATTATAAACCACCAGTGTTTACTGTGTTTTTCCCGGTCCACTCTTCCTGAATTTCTTCTCGCTGTTTTTCAGCCTGGGAGCCGATGGTAAGAGATCCCCTAGATATCCTGCCTCATCTCCCTCGGGTTCTCCCACAATTTCTGCTGCTCAGAAGACCCCACCAGCTGAAGCATCCTCAGTCGGGGCTGACCGGATGAAGACTGCCCCTCCTGTCCCGAATTCTCTGCCTTCATCGTCCGTGAGATTCAAGCCCACTGCTGCTGCCAGCGCTTTCACAGAGATCAGTGTTGGCACTGACGCGGAGCCCAGTGCTGCAGGTACAAAGCAAGAGCTTGTGGGTGTGTCCGTTTCGAGAGCGTCTCCATGCTGTGACCGCAGGCTTGTGCCAGACAAATGTCTGGATTCAAAAGATCCAGCTGGATGGATGGAAAAGAAAGATTGAAAAGTTTGACTTGGAGCATTTGGAAGAAAGTTGCAGTGCAAAATGTGTACTAGAATTCATCTAAACACTCGTTTTGGGTTTTTTTTACACAATGACTAGTATTTTTCAGTCGTGTTAACTAGGCATTAAAATTGTAAAACCAGGAAGAATGACCTAGTAAATTAAATATGCCCCAAAATCAAGGCCTGCTTATATTTTTAGATGAGTTCTTCTAGTATCTGTAAAATTGCACTTGTTCATGTGTGTAATTAGTGTAGCATTTCTTTTATATTGTGTATTTCTTGTGTCTTTCTATGCTGATTTATATGTTTTGAATATGAATATATCAGTTTTGAATATGTGCTAACGCTGGAGTAATCCTGAATCCTTGGCAGACTTTTTAAAAAATTACATGTGTTCTCACAGATAATATTGCTTAAGATGTTACAAAAAGTTTCTGAACTTGAAAGTGGTTTTCAGTCACCCATTTAAATATATTTTGGGTTTTTAGACCTATTACACTAGAAGTTGGATTTGACCACATTCTCCTAATAGTTTCCATATAAGGTTGTAGCTTTATGACATCACGTGGAATGTTGCATTGTGACATCACCTCTTGATATTCTGTGTATGTTGTTACCATGGATATGGCAATGTTTTGAGAAACATAGCTTTTACTGTTATTATTTGATCTATTTTGAAACTGTATGGTAGTGTTACATACTCCTTAAAGTTATAGAAGAAAAGTTTGAATATAGTAGGAAAGATCTGGTATGTCAACGTGCGGAAAGTGTGGTAAGTTAATAAACATTGTGTAATTAGTTAGATCTCTTAGGTGGCTTCTTTATCCAAGTCAGAACAATTTCAGTCGTGTAAAAAGAAACAGTGCGTGAAAGTTACCTATTTTACATTGTTATACAAAATATAAAAAACAGTAAAAACGATTTCGGGGCATCTGTTTTTCTGCATTTATTGTCCATATTCATTAATAGTTTATAATAATATGTAGTTAATACAAAATGTGTATTTAAGCTTAAATAATATAGAAGTATTTAGGTGATAGGTAGAGATCATAGAAGGTGGCATATCATAGCCTCCCTAGGACCTGCCAGGATCACCTGACTGATTTCCACTAACTTTGTTTGTGACTTGAAAATAAGCCATTGGTTCTTTATAATTGTTGTCTTTCTCCATCCATTTAGCACATACCATCTAGAGATACAAATGAAAAGCAGTCGATTAATACAATTATTAAGCTGTTCCTTTATTACTGCGTATATATGTTATAATAGCAGGATAAAACCTTTCGAAAGAAAGAATATTATGTTCAAGTTGGGGTTTATGTTGAGAATTTTTGTTCTGAATTTTGTTTGATTATGGTGTGCGTCGTTCAACTCTCTGGGCTCTCTCTTTACAGGCTCTCTGCAGTTCTCGCCCAGTGCGCTCCAGCAGCGCATGACAGCAGAGCTGAGCTACCTCGATGCCATGGAAGAGTCTGTACGGCAGCTCTCGGACGTGGAACGCGTGCGGGGAATCTCCCTGGCACAGCAGGAGAGCGTCTCTCTGGCCCAGATCCTCAAGGTGAGCAGCAGGCGAATAACCCTATCGACTGTCCCAGCGCTTGGGCTGGTTACTGAGAAGGCTCATCTTGACCCGCCAGAGCAGTAGCTAATGCCTTGACCTTGTGAACTCCCAGGCCCAGCAGCAGAGGCACGAGCGCGACCTGTATCTGCTGAAGCTGAAAGCCGAGCAGGAAGCTCTTGACAGTCAGCGGCAGCTGGAGGAGACCAGGCAGAAGGCCGCACAGGTATACGGAGGGGGCATAGGCTGCAGGCGGCCATAATAATTATAATAATAAATTTCCCTGGATCCAAACCTGGGTCTGAAGGTGCGTGTTCTCTTTGCTTCAGATAAGCAGGGCCGGTGTGTTCCAAGTCTATAAAACGCGTTGACATGTAACGTTATGCATTTTCTGCTTTAGTGATTAGTTTGAGTGATACTTCTATTGCTGTGTATTTACATTTTTCTGCACTCACTATATTGTTGAGTGGCTCTTTAAAAGCACGCGCTGCAGCATTTCAAAGACGAGGCAGGCCATGACTGAGGCCCTGTGGTCACCTTCATGTTTGTGGCCACTGCCGTGAGCTATCTTGGAAAGGCGGAGCTGTGTATTGATTTGCGTCCTCAAGATATTGCTCCTGTATTTGGAATTTGCCAGGCTCACGCGGAGTCCCAGCAGATGCTGGCTCAGTCTCAGCAGGAGGCACTGGGAGGCCTTCAGGATGCCACCAGCAGGATGATCGCCCAGCAGGCTGAGGCTGTGCGTTACACTGCAGATGCTGCTTGGCACATCAAGGAGGTACAAACACTGCCTTTGCTTTTCTAAAATGGTAGAAAAATGGGTTCAAAGATAGAAAAATTCAAAGATAGAATGGGGGTTCTATACATAAATGTACTTCCATAGAAAGTTTTATTTAATCTTTAATTAATTTAGTAACACTTCACAGTTTGTTTTATACATCGTTAGGTCTGTAGTATATGTTACATAGATAGTCCTGTTGTTGGGTGTAAGCTGTTATTTGTAAGGTGTTTTCAAAGCCCTTCAACTGTAGCTGTTTTTCCCCAAATATGGGCTTTATAAATTATAGCATTTCCGTGAATCCAGTTTGTGAGCCCAAAGTGTTGAGAGCTTAGTCCATGTATTCCTGTAGATAAGTTTAACGATTGAGTCAGGACTGAGGATTCTCTTGTTGGTCGTTCCTCCCCAGATGACAGAGCTGGCACGCTCTCAGATTGCCAGTGCAATGAGTGTGCCCGCTGCCCCCATCACAGCCCTGTACGACCAGCAGCGTCAACACCACTCGAGCTTCATGAAGCAGCTTCGCTCCCTCAGTGACCTGGACAGGTAACATGAAAACAGAACATCTAGTGACTTTGGGTTATGCACTTAGTGTGGCAGTAGTCACTTATGGGATTAATTATAGGCCTTTTCTAATTACACAACTGGTTCAAATGACAGTTTTCCCAGGTTTTTGGTGGCATTATACTTAACACCACAGCCTCACACCTCCAGGTCCTGCATTGAATTATATCTGGTGCTGGCTGTGTGTGGAGTTGGCTTTTGCTGCCAGCGTTTGCATGTTCCTGTTTCCTCCCAGCTCCCAGACGTGAATATTAAGGCTTCTCTAAAATGTACCTTTCCGGGACGATTTCAAATGGTTTGCTTCTTAGGGGGATATGGCTTAACAAATACATAATGGCAGCTTCTCATTAGTAAAGAGGTGAATGGCTACTTCTTACTTCTCTGTGGGGGAGGAGGTCTGAGTCTTCAGACTGGCCTGGGTGGGTTAATTAGTGCCGTGCTTTGAACGTCTATTAATTAGTACTTGTGTAAGGCATTAATTGGCGTTGTGTACCCATCCCTTCCCCCTTTCACCTCCTCTAGCAGCAACAGTGATGGGTCTCCTTTGAGAATGAAGACAGAGGAGAATCATTCATCATTGGACAGCTATTCAGAGTCCTCTCACTCTAAGACCCCCAGGTGAGGTCTTTTCCTTAAGGGATTACTTTTCACCTTAAATCATAAAATGCACCTGGAAGCTACAGGATATTTTTGTGTGATTTGATGCCCTTTGTTCTCTTTTTATTGTTAGCTGGCATCTACTGCTTTCAAAATGTATCTTAAAGCCATGCCCTGCATTCACTTCCTGCAGCAGTGGTGGCATCCAGTGTGCGGTTTATGGAACTCACAGGTGGTTTTTGGTTGTCCCTTTACAGTAACAGCAGCAGTCAACCAGCGAGCTTGTCTGTGCCTTCTATGGAGAGGAAAGAGAAGGCATCACCTGTAAAGGATGAGAGGGGCAGCTCTGTGGAAGAGGAGATCCAAGCAGCAGCTGATGATTCAGTTCACAGTGATAGTGTTCCCTCCTTGCCTGATGAGAAAGGTGAGAGCTTTGCCTTCGCTTTTAGTCTCCGTGGGCTCTTCCTGGTGGGATCTTGCCAATATGTATAATGATGTGGTTTGTGTTTAGAGCTCCGGATTTTCAGGCCCCTCCACCGTTGCTCATTTACTTCAGCTACTTCGGAGAATGATTGTGAAATTAGGATTTCTCTTCGTAATTAAAACTGCTTGGTAAAATCATCAAACAGCCTAGACCTTTGTAAGCAGGGAATCAAACCTGGATTAACATGTTTCTCAGTTGTAATTGTGATACACAAGTATATTATGTACAGTGCCTTGCGAAAGTATTCGGCCCCCTTGAACTTTTCAACCTTTTGCCACATTTCAGGCTTCAAACATAAAGATATAAATTTTTTATTTTATGTGAAGAATCACCAACAAGTGGGACGCCATTGTGAAGTGGAACGAAATCTATTGGATTTTTGAAACTTTTTTAACTAATAAAAAAATGAAAAGTGGGGCGTGCAAAATTATTCGGCCCCCTTGCGTTAATACTTTGTAGAGCCACCTTTTGCTGCGATTACAGCTGCAAGTCGCTTGGGGTATGTCTCTATCAGTTTTGCACATCGAGAGACTGAAATTCTTGTCCATTCTTCCTTGCAAAACAGCTCGAGCTTAGTGAGGTTGGATGGAGAGCGTTTGTGAACAGCAGTTTTCAGCTCTTTCCACAGATTCTCGATTGGATTCAGGTCTGGACTTTGACTTGGCCATTCAAACACCTGGATACGTTTATTTGTGAACCATTCCTTTGTAGATTTTGCTGTATGTTTGGGATCATTGTCTTGTTGGAAGATAAATCTCCGTCCCAGTTTCAGGTCTTTTGCAGACTCCAACAGGTTTTCATCCAGAATGGTCCTGTATTTGGCTGCATCCATCTTCCCCTCAATTTTAACCATCTTCCCTGTCCCTGCTGAAGAAAAGCAGGCCCAAACCATGATGCTGCCACCACCATGTTTGACAGTGGGGATGGTGTGTTGAGGGTGATGAGCTGTGTTGCTTTTACGCCAAACATATCGTTTTGCATTGTGGCCAAAAAGTTCGATTTTGGTTTCATCTGACCAGAGCACCTTCTTCCACATGTTTGGGGTGTCTCCCAGGTGGCTTGTGGCAAACTTTAGACGAGACTTTTTATGGATATCTTTGAGAAATGGCTTTCTTCTTGCCACTCTTCCATAAAGGCCAGATTTGTGCAGTGTAAGACTGATTGTTGTCCTATGGACAGACTCTCCCACCTCAGCTGTAGTTCTCTGCAGTTCATCCAGAGTGATCATGGGCCTCTTGGCTGCATCTCTGATCAGTCTTCTCCTTGTCTGAGCTGAAAGTTTAGAGGGACGGCCAGGTCTTGGTAGATTTGCAGTGGTCTGATACTCCTTCCATTTCAAGATGATCGCTTGCACAGTGCTCCTTGGGATGTTTGAAGCTTGGGAAATCTTTTTGTATCCAAATCCGGCTTTAAACTTCTCCACAACAGTATTACGGACCTGCCTGGTGTGTTCCTTGGTCTTCATGATGCTCTCTGCGCTTTCAACAGAACCTTGAGACTATCACAGAGCAGGTGCATTTATACAGAGACTTGATTACACACAGGTGGATTCTATTTATCACCATCAGTCATTTAGGACAACATTGGATCATTCAGAGATCCTCGCTGAACTTCTGGAGTGAGTTTGCTGCACTGAAAGTAAAGGGGCCGAATAATTTTGCACGCCCCACTTTTCATTTTTTTATTAGTTAAAAAAGTTTCAAAAATCCAATAGATTTCGTTCCACTTCACAATTGTGTCCCACTTGTTGGTGATTCTTCACATAAAATAAAAAATGTATATCTTTATGTTTGAAGCCTGAAATGTGGCAAAAGGTTGAAAAGTTCAAGGGGGCCGAATACTTTCGCAAGGCACTGTATGTATGAGCTCAATTTTTGATGAGAAGAAAAAATGTTGGGTGAAATCCGAGGCGCTGAAGTGCTCGTTTATCATGATCAAATGCAGTACTAGGCTACTTTGAATTTTTATTTTGGCCAGGCAGTTCCGTTGGGGGACAACAGGACTTTGAAATACTCTTCTGTGTGTTGGTAACGGTCAACTATCAGTCCAGGACTTTCTCAGTAGGTTCCTATGGGAATCTTTTTTTTTTGCAGATACCATCTCTGTTGCCACCGAGTACTCTCTGAAGTTCGACGAGTCAATGACGGAAGATGAGATCGAGGAGAAATCCTTCCGATCCCTCCTGCCGTCCGAGTCCCACCGCCGGTTCACCCTTGAGAAGAAGCGTGACCCTCATGAAGACTCGGATGACGAGCCCTCCCAGGACAAAGCCACACTTTACGCAGTCAGTAACTCCTTTTTGGAGATCTCAGTGTGTCCTTGTTTGCAAGAACAATACTAGCTGCAGCTCACCCTGTCCTAGTTCAGTGCCAAGTTATGCTTTTGTTATTTTTATCCCCTTTCACTACTGTGTTGGCAAAGGAACCGAAGTTATGCGTTCAATGTTTTAGAAATTCTAAATGGTGATCGGCTACAGTTGTTAAAATCATCTTTCGATATGATAGGCTGCAGTGCCCTGTGATGGGCTGGAATCCTGTCTAGGATCATGTTTTGCACCTGTTGCTTGCAAAGATAGACTCTGGCACTCCTGTGACCTGTATGGGGTTAGAAGATGGATGGCTAGGCTGTATTGAGTGGTTTTAGCTTAATCATTTTATCTTACGATTATTTTGATCTTTATCTTCTATGCATTGACTTTGTTCTGTACTACTATTTGGCTTTGCTGTATTGTGTTACTGATTGTTAACTTGCTAAAACCTGTGAAACCTGAATTTGCAGTTCTAAGCCAGTCACTATCTTCGTACTGCAGCTCCTGATGTCTATACTGTATGTAGTCCTTCCCTAGTTGCGGGATACAGATAATTGATCAACTATTAGGCTTTTGAGAAATAGGATTCTTGAATGCCTGTTTTAAATAAAACCCTTTAGAGGAAATATGGAAAAAATTCACACATACTTCATCACTTCCCCTAACATATAAACAATGCTTTATCCCTTGTGATTGTGGAGTTGGTGTTGGCAAGCGAAGTGCAAAGTTCTGCTGAACATACTAAATCCTTTTCTATAATAAAAGTGCTGTGTGCTCAGATTTAATGGCTCCTTAGAGAAGCCTGAAACCATTGCAGCACATCTAACAAAAAACAGCTTTTGCCAAGAGAGGGGAAAACCCATTAGAAATGCAGAGACCTTAACATTAAATGTACAGTTAAATGTAATTGTGGCCCTGCTTTAGTGGCCTATGAAGTTGAGGGTTATTAAGGTAGATTACATTTCTGGCTTAAATAAACTGCTTTTTACACAACAAATTCTTAATGAAACATCTTTAAGATGATTTGATGCTTAGATTTTCCCTCGTTAACTAATTGTTAATACTGAGTCACTAAAGTAGAAACCCATCATTATGTCTCAGTTAGGTATGACACACATTATTTGCCCAGCTTAACACTGTGACTTGGTGACTTTTGGCTTAACCTGGGAACCCTTGGGTAAAATTTTTTGCCTTAACCACTGCATCACATTGACATTTTCTTTGGTTAAAGAAGATGCCTGGCTATCTTATTAAAGCTGATGCCCTGCCTTCCATCATCAAACAGCTTGATTAGGTCCTTTTCTCAAATTGCTGCTAAAAAGGAGACATAAGGACCGAATGATAATACTCTGTTTGTTACCATTCTTATGTTTTTAATTTACTAGTTTATATGGGTTACAATATATAGCAATATATTTTTAATAATGTCATCCATCCCACTATTGTTCTAAGAAAGCAACTGAATAGTTTTTATTGAATCCGTTTATTTTAATAATATTTTTCTATAGATAAATTTCTGTTCATGTTTAATCTAGAGGTGAAATCTATAGTTCTCAGTTCAGTCAGTGTTGTTTTGTAACAGCAGTTAACCAACTGATAGATTTCACGTTTAGAGTGACATTGTTTTTAATTTAAACCTGTGCAACATCTGATGAGTCCTTTGACAGTTGTGCATTTTGTATTTAAATGGTTCCTGTAATATATCCTTATTAAGAGTGAAATACAAGATTGTATTCCACTGATGTGCCGTTAAAAAATTATAGAAAAGAAATATGGTGCAACACTCCCTTTATAAATTCAATTACCCTTGAATTTATCTTTAAAACCAGAGGCATTCAGCTGAAATGACATTTTTTTTTTCTTTGAAATATGTAATGAGGTTTCTTGTAATTTGTAGAGTGATATTTGCTTCACTTTTATCTCTCTTTTTTGGATTATGGTTAATGGATTTGCAGTTTTGATATTTCTAAATTTTATTCCAGTACATAGTTGCAGTATTATCTTTAATATGCATTATTTATATAGAAGCATGACGAGATTGCAGTTAATAATGATAGCAGTATCTGTCTTATGTTTGTAACATTGGTCATGTGTTTTATAAAATCGTTTATGTATCTGGCTCAGACTAATTAGAAAAGAGCTGTATGCAGTACTGCCACTGTAATTTAGGAAACATCATAAGTCTGGTTATTTTTTTACGGAGTGTTTAGATCTGTGGGGATTTGGACCTCCTCCAATTACTACTTGTCCCTCCCTGTCACTAATAAAACCTCGGTATTGTTATGATTGCTTAAAACACTGGAAACATTGGAACGATCCCTGTGACTGACTGAATCCATGAGATCTTCCACTGCTTGGTCTGAATTTTTCAGTTATTAATAGTTCTGGCAGTCTTGAGCTAACATCATTGTGTTCTAATTAATCCCCATTATAAAAGTAAAAAACTAAAACGTGTGAGGCAAGGCCTTTAACACTTTAGAGTCTTTATTTCACTCATAGCTGCAATTCGTTATGGCGGAATACTGCAGGTTTTATTTTTGGTGTATTTTTCCCCGCCGCAGGAGGGACGAATGCCATTCTCCAGCGGTCAGGATAGCTTCTCCAAGTTTACCATGGACATGGTGCGTCAGTACATGAAGGAGGAGGAGGTCCGGGCCCAGCACCAGTCCTCTCTGCTGCGGCTCCGCGAGAAGGCCCTCAAAGAGAAGACCAAGGCCGAGCTGGCCTGGCTGGAGCACCAGAAGAGGCAAGAAGTGCCCCAAGTCTCCCCAAAGAAACGATGTTTCATTTCATAGTAATAAAACACACTCGCCAAGCTCATCAGGCTAATGACAAGTGGTAAATTAGAAGGAATATAAGGACAGACAAAAATGAAAGGACTGTTTGCATGCATAAATGAATTAAATTAAACCAGTTACAAAATTGAAAGGATTTGTAAGCAAAATGATTTACTCAGCCTCATGTTTTTCCCTCCGCCCTCACACACATACATGCACATTATAACGATGGCAAAAACTTCCAGTTTTCCACTGTTTGTTTTTGGACATTTTCCTTTATTTCCTTCTGTGGGAAGTTAAAACTTTTGAAGCCCTTGTTTGAAACGCATAGGCCTCTTTAGAAGGAGAAGGATTTTCGTGCGTTTTAAAGCTTGTGGTTTCTTTGAAATGCTCTCGAAGCACATTTGTAACAGGGCTCTTTGATTTGACTCCCAGGCGGCTGAGGGACAAAGGGGAGGATGACAAAATGCCACCCATACGTAAGAGGCAGCGAGGGCTGCTGCTGAAACTCCAGCAAGAGCAGGTAAAAGCAGACCACAGTGCCATCAAGAGAGCTCTGGAGCATGTATGGAAATGTCTTTTTATCAGCACGTGCTGTACTGATTCAGAAAGATAGTGTGTCTTAAGAGGCAATCTGATATAACCTGAGAGTTATTAAGCAGGTGATTTAAGCACCAAAGCTGTTCCTTGAACCTTTATGAACTCAAGACCTTTGTGTAGATCCAGAAGTGCAGTTCACTTCAGTTACTAATGATAAAGCTGGCAGTGTTTAACTGTGAATTGTTTTTAAGAACGGATGATCAGCCAGATGGACAGTTATGGTTTTATTCCAGTGCCTATGGTGAAACCCGCCCTATTGTTCTGGAGTGGTAGCATGGTTTCTGCTCAGTTACAGCAGCTCTGGCATCTCTCTGGTACAGGCGGAGATCAAGCGACTTCAGGAGGCCAACAAGGCTGCCCGGAGGGAGAGGCAGCTGCTCCTCAAGCAGCAGGAGGAGATCGCAAGAATGCGTCACACCACCATGAAACTGCAGGAGAAGCTGAAGTCAGCAGGGGACATAAATGTGGTCAGTGCATAGCAACTCCCACTCACTTGCTCTTCTTGTCCTGCTACCAATACATAAATCCTTCTACAAGGTGGATATATTTTTATATCGGTCTACACGGGAGACAATATTATGACAATTTTATTAAATAAACTACTGCGTGAAATTAATTAAGTCAGAGTGAAGTGGTAACTACTTCTTTGGACAATTCTGTTATTCTGTTTTTAATATCTGTATATATGCCTTTCTGTTATCCAGTGCAGCTACCTATCTAATTAAATCAGCTTGTATTTTTAGACAAATTTGGCATACATAAATATGATTCCTATAGGCCATTTGTGTAACAGGAGTTGCACAGTTGCAGTATTTTTAAGAACAGGTACTTGCTAGCGGTGCTGCCTGAGAGAAACGCTGCCTTGTTCATTGTGTCCGTTTTGCTGCGGTTTTGAACCATGCCTTTAACTAGTACTGCTTGTCCAGGAGGCGGCCAATTCGGACACTCTGGAAGAAGAGCTGAAGCCCAGCCCTGCCCAGACGGACCTAGAAACGCGCAGCCCCTCACCTCTCTCCGTCTCCGGCAGCGAGACCAGCAGCATCATGCAGAAGCTCAAGAAGATGCGCAGCCACATGGATGAAAAGTAATGACTTTTTTCTAACAGTTCTCTTGAACTTCACTTCATACGTTTACATTGAAAATTGAAATTACACTGTTGAGCTATTAAACCTCTGTTTAGTACTTTCATCCTGGGTGTACTCCTGTACTTCACCCTTTACACTTGAAATCTTTCCTCCACAACTTTCTCATTTAAGCTATTCTGCCAACATTATTCATGCTGTATTTAAAGGAATCTTTCATTTGGACGTTTTTCCTCCTTTTGTGGTAGATTTGTACCTATTTACCTCAGATGGTTTTCAGAGGTTACCGATTTGCAGTTCTGTGCTGAATCATTAGTGAACTACATACTGTACCTTGTGCAACAAAGGCACTGTTGAAAGTACATTTCTAAGTTGAACATTTGGGTTATTGTGAATTTTAAAACCAAAACTGAATTTCAGACGTACTGAAAAAAGCACTTCCTGTATTTGAGAAGAGTGTTTATGTTGTTGATGCTTTCTGGAGCTACACCCATGTGTACTTCTCAGGCCGTGAGCCTACTGGTTCATATGGCATTGTCTTGTAGCTGCTTTTTTATCATTCTCCCTACTAAGTATAATTTGGAAGAACTTGTTATTGATAGTGTTCTGCTTTGGATTGGCCTTCGGAGAAAGGACCATTGGGTGGATAGACACTCAAAATGGCAAGTGTGGTTCCCTCTCAGGTGCAGGGGTAGTAGTCATTGCTAAGTATTTTTTTTGCTCAACACATGATAAAAGTACAGCAAATATATTAATGAATGTCAAAGCTCTAGCTATACCTTATCTGGGACTAACCCCCTGTGGGCAGTTGAGGTGACTTGAGGATCCATGGCTCGCGTACCACTGGTTAACACTGTGACCACGACCGACGCTCAACCCTGTCAGTAAAGTCCTCGTCGGGTCTGTGACCAATGTGAAAAGGTTGATAAGAAGCTGAAGGTGATGTGTGTTGCAGGACCACTGCAGAGGTTGTAGGGAAATATGATTTCCTGATAAAAAAAACTCTACTTATGAAAAGAATAGATATTTGGAGGCTTAAATTAATTGTATAGTTATTAATGGAGAGTTTTGCCTGTCATTACACAGGCATGCATTTTACAGTTTTATTCTTATACTCTAACGCAGACGTGCTTTAGAGATGAATTGCAATGCATAGCATGAATACATGACTGCGAAAGGAATGACTTAAGAGGAAGGTTGTTTTGTTTTCCTTTTAAGTAAAAACATTTCATTAGCTACAAAGTGCTCATGTTGTACTTTTAACTCTCACCATTGACTTTTAAAATGATTGTTCTTCCTACAGTATGTGATTGCAGTATTGGCGAGACAATTATGTTCTCCTGACCCTAGTTTTGTGGTAGCGCATGTATTGTGGGGACTTATAAATGATAGGATACAGATTATAGTGCAGGACACCTGCTTAACCCTCCTGTTCCCTTTCTGTCTGTGGTGTGCCTGTGAATATGAGCATGCTCTATGCCAGTTTACTGTCCTGTTGCTATTGTAACCAAACTGTCGCTATCCTAACCTCAAGGGAAAGTATTTTTTAAACCTAACATTTCAATACATAAGTATGTAACTCATCTATTAACTTCTGCTCATATTTTTCCTTATAGATTTTTCTTCAACTAACACTCTAAATGGAGCATGAACAATATTTCTGAAATGTTTTTTTTGTTTTCCTAACATTTTTTATTTTAATTGTTACAACTATTTTTATTACATGATGATTCAGGTCCACTTTCAGTTAAGCCATTAGTTACTTGAATGTGGGCTAGACTTAAGCTGTTTTTAGTGATAAGTCAATACATTAACAAAATTAACAAATTAAAATATTTGCCTTTAGCTCTTAAATCCCTAATTCTTTATTCTAGTAAATTTAATTTAGGAATAGTGAAGTCCATCGGGGCATAAAATTGGAAAAAATCCTGCTTTCCCTTTTGGGATTAGTGGTTATCAGTCACATGAGTGTGCACACGTGCCACTTCCATCTGGAATTAAAAGCCTTCCATGATGTATTGCAAAACATTTGTCAATATTAGTACGCTGTTCTTTAAACAAGTGGATACCTCTTCTGAAGGTTCCTTTATCAAACCTCATTTTTGAAGGGAGGAGAGCCTGGTTTAAAGAGTTGTCTGAAGCAGGACCCGGGTCATTATGAAGAAGCCGCACAGAAATCTCTATTTTAATCATTAACATTAAATGCAATAAACACATGCTTATTCACTCACTCTCTGTCTCTCTCTCTCTCCCCCCCCCCACCTCTCTATTTCTTTTCTGAATTTCAAAATGAAACTCCTCTGTAAAAAAAACAACCAAATCTTCCTCCTTATTTTTTGTAGACACTGCTCTCCTGTCCACTACTTCTTCTCTGTCTTTACGTCTCACCACTGGGCCTCTCTCAGTGTCTGTTTCCCCAACCTCCATCCCAAATTCCAGCTGTTTATCTACAACCAGTTGGTCAGGTACAGTGTACAGCCTTTCTCACTGCTTCCTCTCCTCCAATAGAGCATGCTCTGTTCAGCTGCGGCCACCGGGCGCCGGGTGGGAGGTGGTGTCGGGATTGGGGAACAAGGTTTCTGGAGAGCTGGGGTGCCGCTGGGAAAACGGGCTCTGGGCACAGGGTTTAAGGGCAGGCTTCTCACACCTCTGTTGTTTTAGGGGCAAGCTTTTGAGGGGGATCCCTCGGATTTGCACAGGTTAATTTTGCTATAAGCGAAAAGAGTTGGTGGGAATTTTGGAGTCGGATATACACACTGGGAGTGAATTTTCGGGAATTCCTGTCTGTGTACCATGTCGTTACTCAGAGCGAGAACATGGTAGATGCGTTTTTAATTTAATGGTATGATTGTCCCGTTATAATTCGTTCATGCTCTAAAGGTGCTGGTCTCAAAAGTAGTGGTTTATTTTTTTACTCCTTTCATCTTACAGTACTTTTATTTTGTTGTTTTATAAATTGATATTTGTGAGTGTGATTCAGAGTTAATTTGTCCAGGTTAGTTTTGTTGTTCTGTGAGCACTGGATTATGCAATACAGTGGAGGCATCGTCAGTCGGCTTTACTGTAAGGATATTTTCCTGTTGAAAAACGCAGAAGAGCACCCTCCCTCCACTATAGTGATGCCACCGACCTCACCTTCATCCCAACTCTAACAAAACACCACTGATACAAGGACAGAACCCTGTGAGGTTTGAAGCACTGGAGAAGCATCCTAAGCCTGTTATTTTAGAGTTGGTGCACTATCCTAAATAGGATTTCTCAATACGTTTTAGTAATAATACAGTAAGATGCAACAAGAGCTATTTTAATGTTAAAAGTTTAAAATGAAACTTTTTTCCTCGTGTCTCAGAATACCCTCTGAGATATCTCTGTGGTCCATTCTGGAAAAGTAAAGTACCATCAACAACTTATGAATGTAAAGCTGATGATAAATATAGGAGGCTCTTCTATGATTATGAAAAATGGTTGTTGAGGAATATTATGTCTAGTTGATTTTAAAGTCTTCTAAAGTGGATTCTTTAAGATTCTGACTTACTTTTCCCCAGAGTTTCAGGACTCTGTATATTAAATGTAAGGGTAATAAATGATCTGAATAATGACTCAGATAATTTATTATGGTCGGTTACATTAAAAATCTATCTTCAGGCCTTTAATATAAAGAAAAAAGAAAGTACTGTGCCTGTTCAGTGAGGTAATTCTGCTAATTGCTGAATTATTTACCAGTGATAAAATATATGCCATTTTCTTGTCCGTTATATACCCATTGATCAAACTAAATCTCTTAGCTAATGTCGCTGATTAACTAATTATTGTTACTAAGGAGAAAATCGGTAGGATAGGGCACCAAAATAAGAATGTATTGCTGGGGCTTGATGGAGTTCTAAAATGGGTTGGTTTTACATGAAGAAGGCTCCCTGTTTTTCCTGAAATACCACATTCGTGATTGTTCAAGTTTTTTTTTTTAATTAGAGGTCCTAATTTAAAAAAAAGGAATACAAATGTTGAGAACATCTCTTGAGCAGGGATGACCTGTAGGGGGATTTACGTTCTGGAATATTAATTTGGCAGAAAGATCCAGAACATCAGAGGGCTTTTAGTTTGCGCTAATTGGACCTTTTCACTGTGTACCTAAATATAAACTCTCATTTCATTCTATTAAAATTTATTGTCCTCTGTTTCCGCAACCTTGGTCAGCCCCTTTTGATCAAAAGTTATATCCACAGCGGCATTTCTGTTGCCCAAATGCTGTGTATACAACTTCGGTTCAGGAGCCTTGTGCTTTTTTTCCCATCCCAAAAGAGGTGCATGAATGTGACATCAAGGGACGCTAGAAGTTTCTTAAGTGATTGCAGTGGTTCAGAGGGAGGGGCTCTGTGTTCCGCTAGCCGGGAGCCCCTGTGGTGGGTGTCTCTCTTTGGTGGGGCCCAGCTCGGCAGCAGCGGGGCCCCTCACAGGTGTCGTCCTGGGCAGGTTCCTGACCAAGCGAGAGCAGCAGCTCGTGCAGCGGCGGCGCCACGCGGAGGAGCTGCTGGAGTGGAAGCGGCGGCTGGATGAGGAGGAGGCCGAGGTGAGGCGCATGGAGAAGGAGGCCCTGGCCGTGTGGGACAGACAGCTGCTGAGGGACAGCGCGGCCCGGAGAGAGCCGGGCCACAGCAGCCCCAGCGGCCGAGGTGAGAGCCGAGGACGTAGCTCGGATCTTCGTGGGACCGGGGGGGTCTGAAGCCTGAGGCTTGTGAGCAAGAAGAAGGCGAGGGAGTAGGTAGTAGCTCCCGCAAATTGTGCAAACAATATAGGAACAAGCATGGGATCGTTTTAAAACGTTGCACTTTTTGTCCATTTTGAAAAGGAAATGCTGTTTAACATATTGCAAAGCCCAACTGCTGGTCTTTTTTATCAGCGCATCATGATGAGGGACTGCTCCTTTTGGCCATTTAATCTTCTCTTGCAAATGATCTAAATAAGTCTCGTGCAGATATATTGATTCTCCGGGAAAGATGTATGCAACTAGCATGTCTTGTTAAATTGTATGCCATGTCATAAAATATCATGCTTTTACAGGAATTTCTGGGCTTAAGCTCTGTACTGTGCACCAGATCAAGCTGTCATATACTGCTGCTTTGTTTCCATTCTGGTTTTTATGTTCTGTATATAATATATTAATCTTGTCCCTGTCAAGAATATGTATTTGTACTGTATAACGTGCAAAGGTCGTATGATCTTTCTAACGTTTAGTGGATTCACATTTAAGTGTATGCTCTAATTAGTCAAAGCATTTTGGCATGATATATGTCAATATTATTTATTCAATACAAATCTTTATTTCAATTTACATAAAAGGCTGAAGTTGCTCAATAAACTAGAATTAGAAACACTGTATGGTCATGTAAATGTAAAGTGGTCAAACAACAAACATACAAAATAGTTTGCACTGTTACTGCAAAATATTTCTGCACAGTTATTCTTTTCCTATGAGTTAATGTGTGCATGTGTGTAGTTTGTATCACAGAGCCCGGGAGTGAGGAGGAGGGTACTGCTGTGGAGACCCACTTCAGTCCTCGCACGGATCTTTCTATCCCTGAGGAGGTGGGCAGCCCCCCTGCAGAGACTCCTGTTTCTGAGCTGCCCACTCCAGATAAGGAAACCAGTCTCCAAGACAGCTCTGCCTATTCACAGGACTTTGAGAGTCCCTCTTCCCATGACAAGACAGTAAGGCCATCATTCCGCCTGGTGAACTCCTCATCATTCTGACTCTATAACAGGCCTGATTATGAAACTTCTGTTTGAGTACTTACTGTAACATGTAAGATTTTAATTGCCATTGAAAAATTCTGAAAATTGTACATAAATAGCTTTTTATATCTGCGTGCTATACTGCTGTACTTAAGACAACCACGAATTACAATATGTGTATGTTATGAACATCAACAGTTTACTATATTCCTCCGGTAGTGTTTTCTGCTATTATAGCAACATTAGCTGCTATTAAAACTGCTTAGTTTGGGTGAGAATAAACCTAGTTTATTACCCTAGTGTTGTGGTAGCTAATCAGTCACAATTACCAGATCTAATTGACAGTTGGTCCGCTGTCCCTGGTCATTAAGATTGTTTCCTTTTCTCTACACATCATTAAAGCTCTAAAAGGCCTGTGCTGTCCAGATTATTGTTGGTTTAGAACAAAATGGCTTAAATGCCAAAATGGCTTAAAAATTACTATAGAAATGTTTGTTTAGTACTGTTTACATAAGGTAGGAAAACTAATGACTGAAAAGAGTAGAACACTGCAGAATACCTAAGCTTTTTGCCTGCATTGTATCTGTTGTTTGTACATACGTAAATGACAGGCTGTTGATGGTCCTGATTGGTGTGCTTTGCACAGCTCTCACAAGGCTCTGTCACCACAATCATTCACCATTTGCCCATTGCAGTATTCTTCAATCTTTCTGCCACAGTCATTTCAGTTAAAAATGTGAAACTAAGTGCATGGCGACCTCTTGCAGTAGATATTTAACAAGTTTAAAACCATCATCACACATTCAATTAAGGAAAAACAAAACAGTCCTTTTAAAGAAGATATATATCTCAAAAATGAGTTGAGTGAGTCATCAAAAGCAAATCCTCAAATATTTGTGCCTGTCTGACTGTGATGTGCAATTTTTATCCACTTGTTTGGTTTTCCAAGGAAAGCAAATATTTTTCAAGAGTTAAAATTTGACCAGGATTTTTTTTTTACATTTTTGCCTTTCTCATTTGTTTATTTCACATTAACGCAAGTGTGAGTGGGGAATTGTTTGTGTAATTAGGGAGGTGGTATAGAAGTGCATCTTGCCGTTTTTAATTTAAGTGTCTCGCTGGCTGGGTTTGTAAACCTAAGAATGTACTTTTAAACCCTGAATCCTCCTGAGCCCGTCGTCCTCTTGTTTTACAGACAGCGTCTTCAAAAGCCAATATCAGCAAATCAAAGCAGGACATGACCAAATCCAGCAGCGGGACTAGCAGGATGCAAGTGAGATCAGTACCCAAGCCTTGCAAAGCTCCTGAGATTTTGTCTGATGAATCTCCATCCATCACTGGTAGGTTTAAATGGCATTTTAAGGTTTGTGAGGTCACCTTCTGACTCCTAATTAACAGTTTCTACATTTAAAATGGGGTTCATAGAAAGTTGCAGTGCAACAATTTCATGGCACTATCGGAATTAAGTGTAATGGATATACACTAAAACTAAGAAAACACTTTCTAGCTTATCACGTGAAAAATGTATTTTGACAAATTCATATGTACATTTTTTAAGGATCCCCTGTCCACATCTTCTGTTCTTACTGCATTTATTCATGCTGTGCGTTCATGAAATATTTGATGCATGTTGTACTGTCATGAATGTGCATTTGCCAAAGGCATTAGATAACTACTATTATAAAATAGGGGAAAAAGCAATTCTGGGGAGAGGTTTGGTGTAATTGTTAAAAAAGGTTTCCTCACCCTTTTTGATTATTGCTTTCAGTAATGAAGCATTGCCTTCTAGTTAGTGAAAATCCAGTAAGCCCAGAGCTAGTAAATCAATAATATTGGCACTTACGTACAGAAACCCTTTTCATGCCTACATACCTCTGTGTCCGGTTTTTATAGAAACGACATCTGACCAGAGTGACATTGAGAGCCGGATTCGTGCTCTGAAGGAAGAGCTGCGGAGACGCAAATCCATTGTGTACCAGCTGAAGAAGGAGCAGAAGAAACGGCACAAGGAGCGTTTGAAGGCACAGGAGGCCAGCCTGCTCAAACAGCTGGAGGTCAGTGTTTACTCCATCGCAAGGCCTCCCTGCATTGTTTGGATGTGGGGAGGCCCTCTTCAGATCTATGGCTGTAATCATGAGATTTACATTGCTGTACCACTAACCACAGCGCTTTGGCTGCTGCAGAACCTTGCGGTTTCTTGCTCAGTTTCAGAATTAACCACTCGCAATAATGTAAGCCCTTGTAAGTGAATAGGCGAGCTTAATGGCAAAGGGTCTGTTTCCTAACCAGCGGAAAAAAACACAAATGAAAAGTTTGAAGATCTTTACTTGCACCACCTTAGGTAATATAACAAAATCCCCAAAAGAGAACATTTGATGTGTTGTTGAGGTAAAGGAGTTTACTACTGATTGTCAGGTTTGTGGCCGACAAGGATTAAGTTTTCTGGTAGGAATGTCTGGGCAAGATCTTTTTTTAGGATGGATTTTATGCCATCCAAGCATAGATAACAGACCTCAAATGTCAGAAAATGGTTTAATATTTTCAGTCCGTAGAGCTACATTTTTTATATCCTTGAGCTACTATGAAGTTGGGAACTATTTGATATTGTTTTTTAGAAAATGTGATGCTGTAATTGGAACCTGTAAGAAGTAAAAAAAAAAAAAACATTTTATAATGTATTATTAGTGTAACTGGTGATTTGTTTTGTACCTTAAACTTTTTCTCAACTTTCTCTTTCTAGTCTTATAATGACTTTATCAACAAGACCAAGGCTGAGCTGGATAAAGAACCCGACACTTCACCCACAACCAAACCTCAGATCAAAACACCATCCTCTGTCTCTGGGAAACCCAAGATCAAACCCCCACCACTGCAAAGGTATGTGAGACAAACACAACAGGGTTTCCCAATTGTGGTCCCCGAAACTCACAGACCTGCTGGTTTTTGATCTCCTAAGCACTTAGTAAATAATTTAATCCTCGATAAACTGAACAATAGGTTTAATTTGAAATCTGATTTCCGTTCTTAAATCTGCTGAGAGCTTTTTAACTGTTGTGTTTCTTAAGTAAATTCAGATGTTTGGAGACTTTAAACTTTCACACTTACAAATGTTCAGATTAAGCAATGTGTTAATTTAATTAAGGTTTTATTTAAGTATCCAGATCAATGGGGTGAAATAAACAGATGAGGTGGTCCACAGGGGTGGGTTTGGACCCCCCTAAAGTACAAGAGTTTACATTCTCATGGCCTTGTAACACTTTGTTCACTTTTTCATTGTTCTGTTGCCGGCCTGTGGTGCAGAATACTAAACTGGCATCTTATTGCCGCCAGCAGGCATTTGTCAATTCAAGTATCATTCAATTCAGAGAGATTTGTCAGTGCAGTATATATGGTGCAGAAAAGCCCATCTCCACTGCTAGAAGTCAGTGCATCTGTCAGGGACTGCTTCTTGCTGTAGGTCCTGGTCCCTTCATCATATTATAACTAGGGTTTATAGAAAACACCTACAGTAGGTGTACTTTATTGGCTGGGCTTGTAAGAGTAAAACTAGTAAGTTTGAATTTGCTAATTGACTTTGGATTCCCTGTTTTCAGCTTTCCCTGTTTCCAAATTATTCTATTCTTCAACCTTAATATACATAGGTTGTTTATATACATAAGCAATATGTGTTTTATATACATAGGAAGGTGTTCTGTATTTTTCGATGTTTACATGTGAAATCAGGTATAGGCAGTTTAAAGCTGAGCTGCAGGCTGTTCTTAAAGGGGAAGAAAACAGCTTCCATCTCACAGGTCCAGATTAAATGATTAGACTCTTCTATTCAGTTTCAGAATTAAGTTACAAAATCACATAATAGCGTTAAGGAACAACAAGGTTATAATCCAGCCCTATATTTTAGGTGTGAAACAAACAAGACTTGGAAGATTGGTAGTGAATCGGAAAAGTCTCCTTTGCCAGATTCTCCTGCAAAACATGGTAAGTATTAGTATTTATTGCGCACATAGTACTAAAAAACCTTTATGCCGGGTACAAATATATATTTCAAATTATATAATGTATGGCTTGATCAATGGATCAACCCATACTTAATCTGATTTTGTGTGGACAAGATCAGTTGTTGTAGGGCATCCTGGGTGTCTCAACCTGTAAAAGCGGTCAGTCATAGTGTAGGTTGAGCTCTGTAATTTAATGTTGGAAATTCAACATAGGTCTCCGTTACTAGCTGACTATGACAAAGATTTCCTAGTAAAGCTGCTCGGTTAGCTCATGACTGGCACTTGCAATGTTCTTGGTAATGGATACTCCTCTCCTCTAATCAGTATTAAGATAACACCGTCACTGAGAGAATCAGTGCATCAGACTACACTAGCATAGTCAGTCTCAGGTACCATACCAGACATCTGAACTATAATATACCTCCTTCTAAGGACTCCTTGATACAGATTGTGTACCAGGAATAGTATGCAATAGTATGCAATTGTGTTTATATGCTTCTTTCTTGTAAAAGGTGAAATCATTATTAACTCCGGTCATGTTTCACCAAGTTTATGCATGAGTTTGAAATAAATGGTTCTACCTTCATACTGTGTCTAAATTGACTTGGGTATGTATTACTTAAACAATATAGTACTTTTAGGATGCTTCATATCATGTAATTGAAATTATTGTAATCTAATTTGTAGATGATGACACCCTATCAAGCAAGGAGAAGCTTGTACCTACAAACAAGGAGAGACCTTCCAATGAAGAACCTACTATTACTGCATCTCCCATCCAGGCTAGTCCAGAAACTGTCAATGTTCCTGAGAGCCTAACTTCACCTGAGCCTGTTTTCAGAAACCTTTCTACAGACGCTCAGATTCACAATGAAGCAGCCAACACACAGGAAGAGATTTCTGGAGATGAAAGTGCTGTTTCGAGCCAGAGATCTGAAATTGTTGAAGAACTGGAGCAGCTGAACGATGAAGAGTCGGATTCTGAAAATTTGCACTCCCAGTCTGAAGATTTGCACTTAAAACATCTGGGTTTGCTTACTAAATCCCAGGATCAGTCTGCTCAGAAGGAGGAACTACATGATCATAATGAGCTAACAACAGCAAAAGGAATGGATCTTGAAAAGGATGCTTCCATTGGAGAGAAAATGGAACAGCAGGAATCTGCTGTAGATGGTGGTGAAGAAGATGAGGGCAATAAGTCTAGCATCTCATCAGAACCTAAAAAATCAGAAAAGCCTACCATCATTCTTGCTGAGGAGCATGAAGGTATTGACCTCCCCTTAACAGAGATGCTTTCTGCAGTAAGACAGAGTTCCTACTCTCCTGACATTGATGCGTTGTCACCAGAAAAAGAAATGATACCACCAGAAAATGAAGAATACCCCCCTGTAGAATGCTACTGGGATGATTTTGAGTCTTCGTCAGAATCCTCATCACTGAAAGATTCGCTTGAATCCAAGGCAGCCTCCATTGAAAAGGAAGGGGAGGAAAGGTCTCAGTGCAAGTCTCCTGCTTCAATCAGTGAAGAAGTCAGCGAAGAGCTGAGTGAAAAATCCAGTTCCACTAGTGGCAGCTTCCACTCAGGAAGACTCCTGGAGCTGACATCTCAGGCTGATGATTTAAAAGGCAAGGAGAGTAGCAACAGGGAACAAAATGAGGTCCTTAGCCCAGTACCATCATCACCTAATTCAAGACCTCATTCCCCAACTACCTCAGACTTGGATCTGATGTCTGATTTCAACCTTGGGGACAGGGTTTTGGTAAGCAGTGTGCAACCCGGCACGCTTCGTTTCAAAGGGAAAACCATCTTTGCCAATGGCTTTTGGGCTGGAGTGGAGCTGGACAAGTCCGAGGGAAGTAACAACGGAACATATGATGGGGTTGTTTACTTCAAATGCAAAGAAGGGCATGGCATCTTTGCCCCGCCTGACAAAATAACCCGGCTACCAGATACATATGAGATGTACGTGGACACCACAGAAGATGAAGATTCATTTCTTGATGACCAGTGTGATGGTGATTATAAAGGAAAAGACGGGAAGAAAGATGCAGGGAATGAGCAAAACAGACGTGACCACAAGCGAGAGCAAACTGAGCCTAAAGGTAATTTGAGAGACAGCACACCTACCATTGATGATCCAGAAGAACCCCCTGCTCTCCAGAATTCAGCTGAAAAGGATGTTGAACTGAATGACCTTGAATTAGAATCTGATAAGGAATTAAATGAAGGCAAGCATCTAATTCTGAATGGAAGACACAAATTTGATTTGGACATGAAAACTTCATCGGTGGAGGAGTGCAATCTCTTGAATTCAGAGGTTAACAGATTTAGTAAGGAAGCTTCAAACCAACAGGAGCAGGAGAAGTCATCTACTCCTCTGCTTGACCTTCTGGCTCGGGAGAAGGACCATTTGGAGGTTCAGCTGAAGCCCCTCGAGCCTGATGTGACCCCTGAGGTTCAGGAAGAAGAGACGCCCAAGAAAAGAGAGCAGCAAGCTAGCACATTTGCCGATAGGGTTCTCAACAATTTTATGAGAGATGCTGTTAAGCAGATACAACAAATTAAGAAAGCTCGAAATGAAAAGATTGCTTTGGCAAATCAGAAAGTGTTGGATGACTTTGAAGAGGAACCTTCCCCAAGAGATCCTCCACAGCAAACATCACCTTCCGAAGTGCTGAAAGACAGTGCCTCTGAATTTCTGGATGAGGAGGGGGATGGAGCTTCCTCCCCAGAGCTCTGTGCTAGACCGGTGAGTTGATGCCCATTCTACATGTATCGTATCTGCAAACCAGTATGTGTCTTGTCGTGGGCAAGACGCAAATCTCTCTCCTTCCTTTATAGATTGTGTCAATCCCTAATATTCTTCACGGCAGTCTCTTTAAGAGCTTTAAGAACCCCTATACATCAATTTTATCTATTACTTTACCAAATTTGAACATTTGAAAGTTAGGGTATTTGTCAGAGCATATTTGCTAAGATCAGAAATAGAGCTTAAATACAGGCTTTAATGTGAAGAGACTGGTTTTACTGTCATTTCAATTAAAATGAATATAGTTGCTCGTGCTGTTCTTCAGACTCAGTCCAGAGGAAGATAATGTTTTTTTTTTCTATTCTTGCCGGTAAAGGTTGAAGAGATAAAATCTGATAAAATCTGCCAACTGTAAACAGCTGTGTATTTTTCCCTGTACAAACTAAATACCAATCCGGTAAATGATTATACATTGGAACTGATAAACCTGCTTGGTAGTTTTATATCATCCATATTCTGAAAGTGTTTGTCAATACTGATATCTGTCTAAAACGAAAAGCATTTTAACAGAGTCCAAAGACTTGTTTATTCAGTATTGATTCTTTTCCCTACAGGTTTATGTAAATATAGACATAAAAATAGGTGAAGCTTTCAGTGCAGTCTGTTGTTGCTGTCTCAGCTGGCAGATACCCTTTCTGTATAAGTTGATTATAGATAATTAATAGATAGTTAATCCCAGTTCTATCAAACTCAAAAAATGTAATCATTCAAAGTTTTTAGAATATTACAACATTTCACGCTTTAAAGAACAGTTACACAAATTCAATTTGAAAAGCAGAATACCTTCACTTTGTAGCAGAAAGCAGGAGATTGTTTAACTTTGGACCAGATAGTAAATGTTGAATGTGCAAATCCTCCAGCAGTAGGTCTTTATTTTGTCAAATCTAAATTTAATGAGGATGCTTCAAATAAGCTTCACTACAAAATGAAAGCTGGTTTCCACTCTCTGGGGAACATATTCTCTTTTGGTGAACATTTGGTAAGCTGCAAAATGGTTTTTGTAGTATTAGTTCCAAAATGTTTAGCTAAAATGGACTTCAGAAAGGGGTTTTAATTCCAAAGAAAAGTGAATCACCTCATATTTTGCATGTGTCAATGCACCAGATATCATAGCTAGCTTTAAGCACTTAAAGTAATTCATTATTACTTGTTTGTAGTCACAAAAAATAACAAATATTTCCTAATATATCTTTATGGATAGATGTTTTCTTTTCCCATATTGCTAAAAATAAATATCTTTGTTTCAATAAGTTGTATCAGTATAAGTGCATCACAGTTGTTTGTTGACGATCCCTGAAACTTGTTTTCCGTGCTGTTGCCGGCCAGGAGAGTCCGGTGTTTGGAGCCAGTGGCCAGGAAGAGTTGGCCAAACGACTGGCAGAGCTGGAGCTGAGCCGCGAGCTGCTGGACGTGCTGGGAGGAGACGAGCAGGACTGGTTCGACGAGGACTTCGGCCTGAGCTCCCGCAAGGAGCAGCAGAGACAGCAGCAGCAGGGCGGCCCCGCGGAGCAGGCCGCGGCCGCCTCGCGCCCGGAGCCCCCGTCTCCGGCCAAGCCCCGGGAGGAGCCCCTCATGGTGGTGCCGCACGTCGCGCCACAGGTTGAGAGGCTGGTGCACATGGCGACTGATGAGCTGTGGAAGTTCCAGGAGCTCGGGCATAGCGTCCACAATGTCTCTGCCCCCGCCCACTATCTGGGTAACGACACCAAGGGACAGGACATCGAAAGCATCAGCAGGCACAGCTACAAACAGGTATGTCTGACCCTTCCCCCCTGAAATATGAGAGATGTTAGGCTTCCTCCAGCTTCATTAAACTCTTAAGGTTCAACAGATTTGTTTGCCTTTCCTTTCTTTATTCACCCTGACTCCTCTCTAACAGTTTCCCCAACGATTCCCCGTTTATTTTCCAAATGGGGGGTGAGTTCCACTAATTTGCAGTGCTCTCAGGAGTGGAAAGTTAAAGTGCTACATTTGGTAGGAATGTTGCAAAGTGCTAGCTAACATAATGGGTTTTTAAAAAAATCAGAGACCATTTAAATCAACTTTTTGTGCCGTCTAAAGAGGGAGCTCTTTCAGTTCTGGCCCACGTGTTATATGATGTACAGATTTTAAAATAGTTTTTCCACAGATCTCACCCCATGTATGCTTTTCGTACAAGCAACTGCAAGTGGAGTACTAGGCAGGGTACAGACATTTTGTCCTCTGTACTTCGTTGCATACAGTTTATATCTACAACACAGCCTTTTATGATAATGCAGAGTAAGTCTATCCAGTCCTATCTACATTATAGTGGATGTGCTCTTGATTGTTTCTGTCGTTATTTTTATCAGTCTGTGTTCGACTTGACGAAGGAGATCTTCCAGGAGATCTTTGCTGAAGACCCCAACGCCAACCAGCCCCAATGGAGGAAACCTCGCCGCTTGAACTCTTCTTACTACAGGAGAGTGAAAAATCCTAATAACATCTCGGAAGTGAAGGTGAGGCAGATGTTTCTATTTTCTGCTTGACTGTCCTAGCTCAGACCTTAATGTAAGATTTTCGAAACCCTTTGCTGCGGCCACAATGCTAGACAAATAATGGACCTGAGTTTTTTAAGCAATGTGATTGTTAATCCTTATCTCCTTTGCCACATGGATGGCAAAACCTTGCAGCCTTTGAACCACACCATCCTGGAAAAATGTTGAACTCTAATGTTTACATAGTCATCAACAAGGGATCAATGTGTACTTTAAGCCTCATTGTGTGTTTAACATCAGGCCAGTGGGCAAAGACTTGATTAAGCTGGGCTGTGCAGGACAAACCAAAAAGTAAACAGTGCAAGTTGCTTGCTTCACAAACACAACCCAGCCTAGTAGAACTATTGACACGCTCTGCCGTTCATTGAACGCTGCCTATTTAAACATTTTAAACTTATCCATTTCATATCTGTTAATATCAGATTATTACATTCATTACTTTTGCAGTAGTCGTACCTTACTTGTGGACTGTATAGAACTTCAGAAAATGTCAGCAATATTTGAATTACAAGAAAAAAATTAAGGAGCCAGTTTTTTTTATAAAATACCTACTGACATCAATGTTGGAATGTTTCTCTTTCAGCAGTCATAAGATATTTTATATACAGGCTTCTCTTCAAAAGTGACCCATGTCTACATTTTTTATTCAAATTCACTTTTGTGATCTTAGCAGTAGTTGGGGGAAAAATGCATGGACCAACAAAATAATGGATTGTACCTTCCTCTTCCTTGCTATGCTGGTGATTGGTTTTGAGTGGTGATTGTTTTTTTGTGCTGTAGACTGTATGCATTATTTGAAGACTCAGTTCTTAACTGTATTTGTTTTATTCCACTCTTAGGCTTTTATTACTGCAGAGGTATTGAAGTTGTTTGGCCTAAAGAAAGACCAGAATCAAAAAACAGACTGGCAAAAAATGTTAAAATTTGGAAGGAAAAAGCGTGACAGAGTGGATCACATCTTGGTAAGTATTGCGCCCAGATTCTGTTCATTCCTTGTTTTTGTGAGAGGAAATTAGAAATAGTCAGGCATCTTTATGCTTGTAACATCAATGGCAATCAAATCCTTTATTAGAGGGGAAATCACCTGCATTTATAGGAGCTTTGAGTGAGCCATTTGTTCAAAATTAATCTAAAGATACATCTCATTATATCTGCAGTAACCAAATAATCTGTGTGTTCCATGCTGAAAAGAGAAGAAAAGAAACACAACGTTTCAGCTCGAGAGGAAGGCTCTATGGCCGACACGTTGTGTTTCTTTTCTTTTTTCAGCATGGAATTAACCTTTACTTGTCCCTTAGAGTCTGCATATGCTGATGGAGCTACCTACTTGAAATAATGTTGCATCTTCAAACTTCATTAGTAGTCAACAGAAATAGTACATCACTATGATGATAAAAATGCTGTTGTTTTGTTGCTAGTCCCCTATGGTTAGTTCTTGCAATTCTTCAGCACCTTGAAGTCTGTATGTAGCTGAATTGAGTCTTGCTCTCAAATGATATTCATTCTGTATCTTTCTGTTTGCCAACAGGTCCAGGAGCTGCATGAGGAGGAATCACAGTGGGTTAATTATGATGAAGATGAGCTCTTTGTGAAGATGCAGCTTGCTGATGGGATCTTTGATGCCTTACTTAAAGACACAATTGATGTCCTGAACCAGTTACAGGACAGGAAGGCCGAGGAAGTCCTATCATGAACTCCTCTTCTGCCTTACAGGTCCAAGTTGCCTGTTACCCTTCACTTTTCAACTTGTGTCGCCTCCTTACCTGAACCCAACGTGCCAATTAAAGCCTCATGCCTTTAGCCATCCTTTTTGAGCTCAGCTGTTCAGATCTAGTTCCTTTTCCTGGACATATGATGCCACCTTTGCCAACCAGTGGAACCTCAGACCGGTCATAGACTTTACTCTTCACATCATCAAAAATGATGGAATTTATCTTCAGCAATATTTATTCGTGTTCTTAAAGATTATTATAAAAAGACAATTCTGTATATCTTCTCTTCCCCTTGGATCTGTGCAAATTTGTGCTTGTGAATTCTTCTTTTTGCCAGCTTTCCACCATTTACTGGTAAGGCAGTTCAGTCTGCATCACTTGAATACGTGGACTCACTTTATGTGCATCCTTGATGCAGAACTTTCCTCATTAATGAAAGATCTCGGAAACCCATCTGCCGTCTCATTTTTCCTGTTGTACCCACAAGATTTCATCTGCCTTAAGCGTGTCACAAAATGTAGCAATTGGCAATGTTGGCATTCAGAAAGTGTCAGGTGGTTTTCAGACCCAGATAAGGAGGAGAGGGGGCAAAGCTCTTACCATCAGCTCACTTTCCCATCTATGGTCTCTTGACTCTCTGATTTGTACAAGGCACTCATGAGACATGCAGTCTGTGGGAGTAAAGCCGAAAAATGGTCACGCACCTGTGGATTGTTTCGGTTGCATCTGAGATTTGGATCTTCAGCTGGACAACGAAGATAGTCCCCAGACACTGGTAGTTAAGGTTTTGCACAGGAGCCAGTGGATTCTGCACAGGGGGGAAAAAAAAACTATAAGAAATATTAATAAACATTTATAGTAGAAAAGAGAAGTTTTTTGTAATGTTGTATCCTTATCATTGTCCTAATTTATTAAGTAGAACACATAATTCAATGTTAGGAGATAAGTCTTTTTAGAGTAATGTGCAAGGCTAAAATAAATTGACACGTTTTAAAATTCCTTGGGGATTTCTTTTTTAAACCCAGAAATGAGCAAGATGTTCACTTGCATCATAAAAGAGTTTTTAAATGCGAGTATTAGGAAGATTTAGATTTAAATGGTTAGTACACTAATGCAGAACTGAATTTAAAGTTCAAGCACAGAAGAATGACGTAGTAATACATCAAGGTCAATTCTACAAGGTGGAATGGTTATATTTCAGGACAAAACATTATTCCTTTGTACCCAAAAAACACGAAAATACAGTCACAAATCCAGCAACATTTCTAAAACGCAGTAAGATGCAATGCGATTTTGTTTCTGGTGACCTATCTTTAAATAAGCACTGGACTGAAAATACAGATCTGTACCAATCCCATCCTGGATACTTGACACTGTGCTGCAGACCAGTCTTGCTTGTGCAACAAACATGATCTTTTTTTTCAATGTATAAAATGAGGGCTTTCCAACCAAGATAAGCACTGCAAAGCTGGATTTTCATTAGCGAGAGTTGCCTTTTCTGTTACTTGATTCTGTTTTAAGTGCCTCATAGGTTATGTAGGCGTTGATGCTTTTGTAGAAGTCCTCAGTTTTATTCTAATGGGCTACATTAACATTTACCATCCAGGCATCATGTTTCATTTCCATTCAGATTATTCTAAATTCAGCCTTATTTAACTCCCACCAAACAGAATACTTTACCGAAGGCGATGCAGCAAGGTTACTGCTTGGGTTTCCTTGCAAAGAAACAGAGGTGTAATGCTTAAAAATGAAACATGAGTAAACTCAGGTTACAAGATCCTGTGGTGCATTCTGTTATCAGTACTCTGCACAGTAGCAATCCTAAGATGTTAAAATGACAGGTCACTGTTTGGATCCAGTCTTTTGTTTTTATCTTTTACCTTTTGCCTCCTGCCTTTTATCATTTGTTTGTTCTCATAGCTGATTTCTCAACAATGGTACGGTACTTTCGAATTCCTAGGTCCTCCATCTTTAAAGAAATAGTTAGATAAATGGAAATACACATACTTTCAGTGGCTAGGTTGTACTTCAAAAGCTCTGAATCTGGGACAGTTCATCTGGCTATTGATTAGATCCACAGTTATGTAGTGGAAAGAAAATATGTAGCTGTTTACTTTGAAATGTTGCCAATGATGGTGCAATGATAGCTCAAGGGCTATCATAGTCTTATGTCAGTCCAGGTTATATTGTTGTATATGACTGTGACAGCTGTGTGTAGCAATTTCCATCTTGCCACAGGAGTTTCTTATTGCAGTTTAGCAACTGTCTGGCTGTTTGTATCAGTGATTCAGTATCTAATTACATTCTAACCAGTTAAATATAACTGATCACTGCACCGATTGCTAGCCGTGGCTTGTCAATGCATTTTTTTAAAGTGTCCTTAACGGTGAAGGGAGACAAAAACCATCTCCATTGTTTGGCATCTTGGCATTGTTTTAGGTTCTGTGTTGGTAATCCACACTATCAGAGAAAACAAGAGCATCCATGGTAAATGAAGCTGAGTTCTAAAACCATATGTTTATTGATACAAAGGTGTTCCTGGATACCAGTCTCTGAATCTGTCCCCGGTGTTCATGCTGTGTGACATGAGGAAGTACGTCTTCCCTCTTTGAAATGTCATGGGAGTGATTTATACCTGCTCCGTTGCACCACGGTTAAAGTATTTTTAAATGGTCACTAAAAGCTGCATCTTGACCCACCCTCATCCCTTCATTGGTGTTTTGTGAATGCAGTGTGGCTGAAGACTCATCTGGGTCACCCCAGTTTTGCGGAGCTATCCTGTTTTGTATTGATGGTACAGTCCCCATGTAAACACGAATAGGGTGATACCTTTGAGAGCTGACGTGAATAATTCATTCTGTGCCGTTTGCAACACCTTATTATGCAAGTTCGGTGGTCAGTATCTGATACTGACCACAACTGCTAGGTCAAAGAAGAGTGATGCTAGTGTTTTTGCATAAGGGTTAAACTGAAGCCATAAACGGTGTGAGACTACTAGAGGCACCTAGTAAGACAGGGCATCCTAGGATAAACTGCAGTCAAAGGCTGGTTTTACAAAAGAATGTGGTGCTAGGCACAAATGATTTGCTAATCAGTTCATTTTTTTAATTCTTAATGTAGGGCAATTGCAATTCAGAGTTTGTGACTATTTAAATGACAATAATGTACTGTGAGTGAAACAAATGAAATGAAGACTTAATGATCTGTCTACAGGGTGTAAATATGTAGGCTCTCATCTGCTGTTTGATATGACTCGGTTACTAATGAATTTGTGTAAGATTGTTGTAAAATAACCTGGTTCCCTTATGTGTATACGAATATGTATATATTATACATATATATATTTGTTAACTAAATTGAACTTTAAAATTGTAAATAAAGGTTTAATGATTTCTAAATTTAAAAAGAATTCGTTTTCATTATTTTACTATTCCAAGGAAGATGTGGTGTGTTTCTTGTCCATCTACAAAAGGCATTTATCTGAAATTCACTATGCAACTTCTAACAATTATTGTAGCGTTTTTGGTTGTCTAATTGACTACAGGTTTTTTTAAATGATTTGAATAGTCTTTATCTGTTTATAAGTGTATTTTTTGTAAGTTGTTTTTTTTTTTGCCAGTGTTCGTGTTTGTCTCATACATATTTGTTTCAGAAAAACAAGTGGGAAATTACCTCTAGTCTACAGTATGTACTTGTACAACAAACTTTACACTTTACACGTATGAATGATTTTAGATCAGTGCGAAAACCCTACTAAATATAAACGGGGGGCTTTCACTTACTGAACATGTGAAAAATAGCATATTTAAGGTCCCTTGTCTGAAAATAGCTATATCTTAGGATATTTAATATTCGTCCCATTAATAGATCTAACAAAGAACAGGTACAGACCTGAAGTAGCCTTATGCCTCCAAAACAATGTACATATCACTGATCACGTTTATTCAGAACATTTATGTTCAGGACATAGGTATCAGCTGTGGTTCTAAGAGCCAATCTGCATTTGGTTCCTTTGAACAACCCATTTTCTATCTGTCCTATTCCCTAGCAACAGAAGACAAAGTGTTTTAAGTGTCGGGTAAAATTAAGTGCGATGGAATTTACAGGAACTGCTGTTCCCTTTGCTCATCTGTGTACAGGAAGTCTGAAGGAAGATAAAACAAGAAAAAGGCCATAAATGTGTGCGGAATTCCAGAATGAAAAATGGCCGCATCTCAATGTGTCACCTTGAGCAGATGCAGGTGATAAGATGACAGGATGAAGAGGAGCTGTCGGGAGGCTGTGCTCTGCGCTGTCTCTCCACTGTTGAGTTATAGCAACACCAAGCGCGGGATGCCATTTTTAGGACAGGACAGATGAAGCTGTACTAATGGCCTTCACTCATGAATAATACAAGATGCCTGTCTGCTGACGGACATGAAAGGGTGATGAATGCTTTGGACTGGGTTGGGGGATTTCTTCAGTGCTGCCATTTGTTAAAGTGAGCTTACTATTAATGAGGGCTTATCTGGGGGGTGTCACAAACCAAACCACGATTGTTTCCTTCACACGAGGAAAGCTGGAGAATGTATCCAGGTGCAAAAGGTGCCTTAATATCGATTTCTCCCTTAAAAATCAAATGCATCGAGACTGTGTCCAAAAGACAAATAAATCCTTTCTTTATCAAGTTGCTCCTTGTCTTCAGCCATGGCAGGTAGTGCTGTTGCCTCACTTCTGCTCTAGAGAGGGGTGCATACCTCCTGGCTGGAGAAATAGAAAATGTTCATTATTTACTAGTTATAATCCTCAAAATCAAGGCCCATCTGCTTCAGTGCCTTGGACGTGTTGTCCAATCACATTCATTTTCTCTACGTACTGCGGTTTCCTTCCACCTTCCGATTACATGCTAGCTACCTTAACTGATGGCTTTAATTTGGCTGCATGCTCACTCTGTGTTGGACTGGTAGTCATGCCATGCACACTATACTTCCAAAACAGTCTTTGAAAGGGCTGCTTATCCCTAACCAGGATGGATGAATGTTGTGATCACCTCCTTTCCTCAAGTTTGCCTAGGAAGTCACAAATCAATGCTCCTGTAAATCGTTGAGAATAAAACTAGAAAGCACATTGAGTTTGGGGAATTTTTGGCCGTCACGTAATGTGCACAGCGACAGATTTTTCTTGATTTCTTTCGTGTTTTTAAAAGCACATTGATATAGGTCATTGATCAAGGACTTGAGCTAGTCTTTATGTCTAAAGAGGTAAACAGAATAATTGAATCGCCCTCATTCAAACAGTGTTATTGCACAGCCTGCATTATTACAGGTCAGATAGATTGGGGATGCATCTGAAGATAAAGTGCGAGATGCCTGCACTTTGATGAGGAGATCATAAATGCTGTTTGATGGCATTGCCCTTGTGAAATCCGCTGCACAGGAAGATCTGACAAAATAATAAAATGAACTTAAACCATTGACCGGGCACTTATCTTCATATCCTGCCAGCTTACGGAAGACATATTTTGGGAGTTATATGGTTTTAATACGTGTACTGTATGTTTCATCTCCGCATATATAGCTCCCTTGACAGCATCTAAAATAGGAAGGTGATGCAAAAGATTTATCCAGGAATACATGTGAGTAACCGATTAACAAGCACCCTTTGTGTGCCTCTAACGTGGAGTATGTGCTTCAGCTCGTCTAACAGTTTGTAAAGTCAAGAGAAGGCAGGCAAAAATTCAATAGTGAATGTTCATGTCTTAAATTGCATGACCTTTTAGGTATGAAATTTCTGAATGGTACTTCATAATTCATTCATGCTGTTTATTTCCCCACCAACTCAAAGCTTTATCTGTCCTGGTATCATTCAATAAGAGCCAATGGCTATCCTTAAATGACACATAAGAGCTCTCAACTTGTTTAGCCCCAAGTTTCTAGCAGTTTCCAGTCTCCTTGTTCCTCTCAGAGGGATGACATTCTGATACTTTGCACTCTCAGATCTCAGCTCTCCATGTGATTACAGAGATTTTGTAGCTGTGTCCGTTGATCTCACGCTTTGAATGTCCATGATCCTGAGGTCTAGAGAAAGTCTATGTTTTGCAGAATACGGAAATGCTGTCATTCGTCATCGCCAACAGTCCTTCCATAATTTTTAAATATAGCTGGTCTCACACCAATTTGTGTGGTCCAGGTGGATATGCCTTAAATTAGAATGATTTGGAAGTCAAATCTGTGAGTGTGTTTGCTCACACCATGAACAAGAGATCACAGATTTAAGGTTTATTTCAACATATTGTAGCGCTCTCGGGTTCACGTGGGTATGCGCCCTGGCCGATGCCGCCTCAGGCCGGCCCCCCATCGCTGGGGACTCGACCCCGTGCCCCCGGCGTCACTCAACAGGGACCCAGCTATTTGAGCTAAAGGGAAATCTCCCATCAGCCTGGCGGCTGAGTTCCCTGCTATTCACAGGGTAAGCTGGTAAGCCGGCTTGCACAACCTCTAATGTCGGCCGTATGTGTGACACTATGTTTTTATTCTTGGTCAGCACAGCTGCTTTCACGACTTAAATGTCCGGGGGCTATCCCAGAATTCTTGCATTACCATGTTTTATTCCTAAAAATGTCTCATTCAGGATGTGAACTGCACAGTCACAGAATTTGGACTTCATTGGCTAAATATCACAATGAGCTGTCACTTGGCGTTGTCCCTTTTTATTACATTTTCCATAGATTAACATCTCTGAACACAGATTCCATTTCATCTTTGAATAACATAGCATCTGCTTTTCATCTTTGTTCTAGATGCAGGGTGGCTCCAGCTGTTGTTTTGTGTGTGCGTGGGGAGAGTTCCCCTCAGTCTTTTCTGTCTTTTATTAGCAACACTTTGATTAGTAACACCATGGTTCACACTGAACTGCCATGAGTGTTTGTGGCTGATGTTTGTCTTCCATGAAAACTCTGACTTTCCCTTTCTAGCTGACTATTTCTAAACTGTGGTTTACAGCCCAGCCTGGAAGCTCCCATGCTACCTGAAGGATTTTTACTCCTAACTTCTTTTTTACCCGGTTGAAATGTTTATTGTAAATGTGGTAAAAGTGAAGTGGTCTTCTGGATTTCTACATTGAAAATAATTTGCCACTGACAGGTAATGTTTTCTGTACAAAGCTGGATGCTAAAAATGCATCTCCAAGCTAATAGACCATGCAGTAAATAAGGTAAACTCATACAGAACAACCAAGTGTAAGAAAGTGTGTTACTAATGACAGGAAGGCATTGTATCTCGTATTATGTGGTTGTTAGTAGCTTCATGATCCATAATGATTGCCAGAAAATATGCAGAGGAAGCAAATTATTGATTCATAAAAGTGAGGTTTTCATTGGAGACAATAAAGATCCTAAGCTTGTGCAACACCAAAACACTTTTAAACCTTTTTGATGATGTTTGAATTTTTTCAATTGTTTCTATGATTCCCTTTTGAGGCAATGGCAATCAACTACTGTTCTTTTCCAGAACCTTTTTTATATTAGGTGGTATTCAAATGCAATATTTACTTAAGAACAAAAAATGTTGAACAGCATTCGAACAACAAAAAAGACATCAAACGAAACAGTACATGAAACAAGAAAGTAAATAATAGGGAAGCTTCTAGGAATATGCTCAGATGTAATTTCATTCCATCTGATTAAACTCAAATTAGCTGCCAAAAACAGGTTTTGCATTCACAAAGATTCTGCAGACCTTCATTTTTGTCATACAATTTTTATTCTGATTATAACACTCATTTACAGATGTCTGTGATTTCACTTTCAATTGTTTGTATTGTTGCAAAGAAATGGAAAGTATGGTTCTTAAACAGGAAGAACTATTAATCTACAGGTTCATAATGACCAAGGCCATAAAGCTTTTCCAGAACACAGAACACATTTTTCTGTACAAATTCCACATGTTCATCGAACAGAAATGTAATCCGCCTACAGGGACACCCTGTGATTAATATCCTGCAAGAATTACATTACAGTTTACATCCACACTGCTCTGTTCTTCTTAAGGAAAAATGGACAAAACGTTTGCACAAAGATGTTTTATGAATTTCAGAAATAATGATTTTATTGAATTTTACCCAAAATTTGTTTCCCTGCTTTTGACCAAAGTTGCAGTGAAATAGTTAGACTTTTACAGCTCTGTGAATGCAAGGAAATCTGTGAATGTGTTACAGGAGATAAAACAATATCTTATTCAGGAAGTGTGCTCAGAAGCCTCTAAAAAGGCTATCTTTTAGAATACAGACTTTGTATTAGCTGATGAATGCGTGATCTGTTTTTTGACAAATAGAAAATTGATGGTATGGGAAGACACAAACCGCCCCCTCTGGTAAATTTACTGTTCAGATTATTCCACAAAACAAACAACTCCAAATTTGTAAATGGAGAAATGATCCCAAATAGCAAATGTTTATCAAAGAATTATCTGCGTGGAGAGAAAACATTTTTACTGCCTCTCAAACTGTCCTTTTTTATCTGTAATGAGGATTGTGTTTTTTAGGTATTTCTGCATTCACACCACAACAGCCCAGAACTTATCCTGGTTTCCATGGCAATAAGTAGATAACAGAGCATGTGACTTCCATCTTGGACGGGACATCAGTTGCTCACAGAGAATATCCTCCAGCAGATGCTGGTCCTCAGTTCATACAACAGGACTGGAGCAATCAGGGTAAAGAACCTCCTTAAGAGTACTGCAGTAATATCTGCACCAGGGACTTGAAACCATAACCCACCAGTCATGAGGCCTGAGAGTTGTCTGCAAGGTTAAGCTTCCACCACCCATGAACTGCATTTATAGATAAATATTGTATTACAAACAGCAGACACAACATATATTTTAAAGGGGCCTTTGACAAAAGTTGTTTGGCTTTTAGTTCTTTGAAAGTGACATTATGATGATCACCTGTCACACTCTCCTTAGACAAACACTCTGTAATCTGGATACTGTTATATACTGTTCATGATCCACTCTTCTGGTGACCACACCCTAGCTGTTGTGTACTCTAGTGAACACAAAGAGCAATTCTTTAGCAATTAAGCTCCTCCATAGCCACAGTGCAGCATGTCTCTTTATACTTTACATGCTTTAGGCTTCTAAAATGTGTAAAGTTAAGAGCTCAAGAAAAGTTACAAATGAGAGGAGTCGATTTGGTCTGTTACCTTAAGCCTGGTTAACATGGCTAGGTAGCTTTGTCCAGAACCCCTTTGTGCATTGATGTGTATCCTGTTATCACTCTTAAACATTCATGATTTTCTCTTGTGTTCTCTAGTTTGTAATTTACTCTTGACCAGGAAGTCAGGTCTGTCAAACATTGTAAATACAATGAATTGAAATCCACTTGAATCCCCTACTCCCATAGTCATCTGTGTTTAAACTATGGAGATTCAGTGCTTATGGGCTTATGGGTCCATCTTATGAGTCAGTGTAAGATGATCCTTTACACTCAGCAACATACTTGCCTTTTTTTATTCCACAGAATTTCTAGACACCAGGGGAGGCCAAACCTGGAGACATGGTCTAGCACTAACAGGTAACCCTGGAATCAATACATGAGTGTTGATCAGTGTATTTATTGAATAGATTTGCACTAGGAGGCGGCACAGTAATGCAGAGATTGGCATTGCTGCCTCCCAGCGCTGAGGCCCTGGGCCCACTTCCTGGGATGCTATCTGTGTGGAATGGCTGTGTGGGATTCCTCCTGGTGCTCCATGTCCTCCCACCTTCCAAAGACATACTGGTAGGTTAATTTGCTCCTGTAAAATTGGCCCTGGTGTGTGGTTGTGTCTGTGTGTGCCCTGCAGTGGACTGTTATCCCATCCAGGGTGTATTTTGCCTTGCGCTTTGCTTGCCAGGATAGACTCAGGCATCCCAGTGGCCCTGTATTAGATTAAGCTGTTAGAAAGTGGAAGTATGGATCGATTTGATTAGGTCAGGAATGGCCTATTTCACCTACTTCAAGGTTCATAAGAACATAAGGGAGATTACAAATAAGAAGTTGATCTAGCATATTTGGCTGACGATCTCATCCAGCCTTTTCTCAAATAAAGCTGGAGTACAGGCTCCAACAAGGCTGAATAGTGTGTTCCACACTCCCAGCTCTTCATCCTGGTCTTGTTTACGCTTAACATGTGCTTTCCACTTGTAACACCTGGCTCTTGTTGCAGGTGGCTGAAGAAATCCACTGGTTTGCCTTTGTCAATGTCTTTGAGGATTTTAAATACCCAGATCTTGTCCCCTTGCAGTCTTCACCGTTTCAGACTAAAAAGGTTTAGTTCTTTCATTCTGTCAGGGTAGAACATTCGTTTAAGCTGCATGTAAGCATGTATCTAATGGCTTGTCTCTGGACATATTCTAGAGCAAAAATATTTTTCCATTTTGCATTTAGAACTTATGTTTTGACTACCTGGACGCAAAAGCCCGCAGTTCTCTAATTCAAACATCAGCTGATGGCTTTTTACCCAGTTTTAAATTTTATCTCAATCTTGTAGACTTTCACTAATGCTTCTACAGTGTTTGCTAATTCTTCCATTTTGGCATTGTCTGCAAATGGCTAGTTTACTAACGAGCAAATTGACCAATTATCTAACAAGCACAATCTATATCATTGATATTAATTAGAAAGAGTAGCACAGATCCCTGTGGAAATCTGCTTTTAACATCACCCCAATTGGATCATATGGCTATATGTACTCTCTGCATATACCCCACTATAGCCCTTATGTACTCTGTGTTTTCTCAAACCAATTCTCAATCCAAACATATTCTTTAAATGCCTACTGTCTGTTTTAATGTTTTAAAAACCTTCTGAAAGCAACTACACCATATTGTAAGCTATGTGCGTACATTACTGTTGTTGCTTGTTCAATGAACTGTAAGATTTTAAGGACAAAATTGTACCATTATAGTGAACCTTAAAACCTGTTGGATTTCGACTCTCTGGGATCAAGTTTGGTAACCACAAAAACGGAAAACGGTGCATCAACATTAAAGTTTCTTCAGTTTCAGTTCATTCAGATAAGTGAATCAATATTTTACTGAACTAATGGAGCCCTCGATAAATGAAAAACAAAAGACTGTGTGGCCCTTCAGGTCCAGATTTGAACAATATTGCTGTTAAGGGCTGTGTCTGAGTAGCAAAACTAATTTGGTGTGAAGAGCTTTCTTTGCTAATGAGAGCATCAGCCTGTTTGCATAAAACACCTTCAGATAAAAGACTCCCTAGACTTATACTTTAAAGTTAAATTTGTTAACTTTTCAGTTACATTTTATCACATGGAAAAGTTGAACACATTGAGCACAGGTGCCGTATTAAGTAGCTGTATTTAAAATCTAAGGTATTTTATAAGGTAATGACAGTAGTCACAACTCAAAAGTGCTTAGGCACATAAAATGGCATTTCTTGTTGTGCCACTCCTCTTTCATACACAAAGGCTTTACTGTGATAATGGTGCAGACATGTCTCCATTTGGAAGGGACTTGAGACAGCCAGGGGCTATTGGTTTGGAGAATTGCATGGTGGAAGCCTGTTATTTAATCATGGTTTCATTTGGTGAATGAGTACCTGTGAAATGCATGCATGAATGCATGAAAGTGGCGAATTTTCTTGCATTCATACACCCCACAGTTATTGCAAAACATGGAGAGCAGATCTGTATAATGTGTGTTTTTGTGTACCAACAAAAACTGTGGTCTATTATAGAAGATTAGGGTCACGTACAGCATTCTTTTGTGTTGCTGTTTGTGCAGTAATTTTTTTAAAAAGTTTTGAAGCTCCATAAAGAGGTTTCAGTATGACCATAAACATTATGTTTTTGCCAGTTGTTTCAATCCTGCAAAACAGAAATTTCCCAAGTGTAAATTCACAATATCATGGGCTAATAGGGCAAGTTCAAAATGACTGCAGAATTACTGTAATAAATTGGGATAGGTGATCCAATTTCTAGTAAGTGTTAGGAGAAAAATTTCTGACAGAATGTTTTTTGGGTTGTGTTAAAATGGACCACTTCTTTACATGTTTATAAAGAGCAATACACTGGAAACAGTACTGTTGTCCTTAACCACTGAAAGATACCATATAAACACATAGGTCAGCATTTTTTTTGATCAAGTTACTAATTCCTACCCACTAGAAAGACACACATGAATGTATAATTCCTCAAGGCATTTATGAAAATCAGGCTAATTATGAAAACTGGATTTTTATCAAAATTATGCAAATTTAGAGTTTTAGGCATCATGCCTCCAGCAAAAACTGTGAATATTACTGTGAAGTTAATTTGAATTAATTTCTATCAATTGCAATGTCAGCCTGTAGAAAAAAAATGCAAGATTTTTATTCTGTGTTAAGGAGTCACCCATTACTCTTGCAAAGTAATGCAACACAATATCATGTTTGTATGTATTTAGAACCTTTACAACCTTACTTTAGTTAATTTAGTGATCATGTGATGTGGTATTTTGTAAAAAATGTCAACTGTCCCAAGATTCCACATGACATTTACTGTTGTAGCAGTCACATGGAACTGTTCTTCGGTTGTAGCATTCCTGGGTTTTTATCCCATGATAAAATCCTGTCACTTTTGTTATTTGCTAATAATTGGATCGTCTAATTAATGTGCTTGTACACCAAGTCTCCAGAATTATACAGAACACTTCTTGGAGTGGCTCAGGTAGGACAGGTTCAAAATATATTATGACACTTTTGTCATACAATACTGTATGTAACCAGTGATTGCTAAGCATTGGTTTAGGAACAGCTGATTCCTTCATATCATGTTTACTTGGTAATTCACCACAAAATGTCTTAGAATACCCTATTCCTATTCCTATTCAATAGCTGTAGTAATTTACTACAGAAGGTACTAACCCTAATGAAAATTCTAGCTGATTTAAATAGAGATTAGAAAGTGATTTCTAATTATTTGAGCTGCCATCTATTGGTATATGAGCTGATTTGAACTCCTCACTAGTATAACCTAATACTAGCATACTATACTATAACCTAATAATTACCAGTAGAATTGAAACTTTCTCTTTTAAATTGTTGCTGCAATAAACTGGTTTCTACCTTTAAAAGTTATGAACTTTTAAGCACAAACGTGAACTTTTAACTCGACTTTCCACTAGAGAAGTTATTCCTGACATATTATATTGCTGTGGTACTTTTCCCACAAGAAATTCTATAAGGTTCCTGTAGTAATTTTCTCTGTTGAAATAATCATGTGATAATTGCTGTTCTACTGCAGCGGAACACATTTCCGTAACAGGAATGCAGCTACTGGATATGAAAATAAACATTCACTTTCCTGTTTTCACTTAGAAATAAATTTAGACAACTTGTTGATAACTTCGTTTGAGAAATCGCTGAAGATGTCCACATATTGGTTAATTCAAAAGAAACTGAAAATAACCTCGCATGCTTTGTGAATCGCAGGTCACATTCATGGAGTGCATTCCATTAATTTTTCGTTAGGGTTGCCTGTCAGTTCAAATGTATTGGGGTATGAGTCAGTGAACAGTATAATGCGTATAAAACGACATCGAGGTCATTATAAGCACTGGTGGGACGACTCGATTAACACTATTGTAGTTCAAAACCCCACCGTCTGTTGCGAAGTGCTTCGCGGCCATATAATGTTTTAGAGCGAAACAAACGGTTTTCTTTTCAACCATAAACATACACGCATCGCTATAAACACTAATGTCGCCTGTTTAAACCAATCCTCGTACGCTGTTTGCTGAGCACCTTGCAATGTGTAGCCTATATGAGAATGAAACCGTGGGCCCCTCCTTCATGCAGATGTGGGAGAGTAAAGTGAAAGAAAAAAGTTTGTATCAGTTTGTGATACTGTAGCTGGCTGGCTCAGTGTAGTGCGTGAGGGAACAGTGGAAGATGGCGCAGCAGCGCTGCTCTGCCACGTCTCGAAACACAGAGAATCTCAGGACTGTTTTCAGGGCTTGGACATATCTTTTCACTTCGCTTTTGCTGCTCTCTGTGACCGCTAAAGCCGGGCTCTATACCCCGACTGATCAGATCGTTCTGTTAAGTCCTGACAACATCGACTCCGTGATATTTAACTCTTCCCGCTCCCTCCTGGTAGAGTTTTACGCTTCTTGGTGTGGGCACTGCATTGCCTTCTCTCCTACCTGGAAAGGTTTGGCGAGAGACATTAAAGGTTTGTATCTTCTGTAAAAAAAAAAATGCTGCTTACTTTGTTGCTGACTGCAGGGATTGGGATTTCGTAAGGTCATGCGCTGGAAAGAGTGCATGAGCGGTGAACTACAGCTTCGTAGTTTCTTCGAAGCAGATCTTACTGTTTTCTTTGGTCAAACTTTATGGTTATTTTTTACATTATGTCCAACGTGAACATAAAGAAAATGATTTAAGGGAACTACAATTGATTTTGCGTGTACTGTGTTAACTTGACAACTGCAACATTTGCATGAGCAAAAGGGGAACTTCCCAAAACAATGTTTCTCCAATTTTGTAATGTGGAATTCCTTTTTTTCTAGAAAGAGAACGTTTTATTGTATTGTTTATTGTTTTATTTTATTATTGTTTATTGTTGTATTTTGTCATTATGGTAGAAGACATGAATAGGGCGTCTCGTAGTCGCAGGTGACAAGAGTTAAGCTTTGCACACCAACCATCTACCCTTGCAGGTGGTGAAATGTAACGTAAGACGTTGAATGTCTGGCATTTAAATGTATTGGTCTTTGGTGTTTGATAATTTAGTTTGTCATTTCTTTCTGTTATGGTGTACGTTTTGCAGTACTGAGCAACAGGGCATATACTGCATTAACGGTAATCTTTTCAGTTCTCACAGTCTGTAGACACGGGTACAGAGTTGACTTGGGGCGCTCAAATGAGAATCACTGGATTGATTTAAAGTTCAGGGATCACCTAATCCACGTTACAAAAAGGTCTTGTCAATTAGGCCTGGTTTGATACAGTTTCTCAGGGGAGTTGGCAGAGAGCCAGGACCGTGTGGCAGGGGGTGTTGAGGACTTGATTGAGGTGCACTTGTTAGCCGTTCGAGGCAGCTCTCGGGAAAACTCTTTGGCGGAGTGCCTGCCTTCGACTAGAGCTGTTGTGGATTTCATGAACTTTGTAAGATGGAGAAAATAATACCAGCACTGAATGTCCTTTAAAGATAAAAGCTACAAAGAGCTAGAAATGGAAGCGATCAACAATAGTGATCAGCAAAGAGAGAAAATGTGTTTAATACAAAAGCAAATAAAGGGAATTTCCGAATTCAGGAATCTGAGGTCATATGGAATACTGAAGTGGACACATCTAAATTTTTTTTCTTAAGAACTGTTAATTTTTAATGTATATGATCTTGGACTCTACTGTGGGTCACAAAGCAGCAGATTTTATTGCATAATTGAGTTGCAATAGAAAAGAAAACAAGCTAAAGTGTACACAAAACTACAGAAAAACTCAGTGAATATGGACTTTTGTTTTACAGGTTCTTTTTCATGGACCCTTTCAAAGTCACAAATCGCCTACTCAGATTGTAAAAATCCGAGGTAAAATAAAGCTTCTCTAGGTTAGGGAGCCCACAAAACTGAGAATACATGATAGAGACAACGATTATTTTCATGAGTAATCGTGCATGGCAGATGTGACCTTGTAATAAAAGAAACGTTTTCATGCAAACCATGTTCCAATTCTGGATGACAAAATTGTCTATCTACCAAACATTACAGTATAAGAGTCTAAGAAGCTCAGAGGAAGCCAAGCCATTGGGCTCACTCAGTGCTTGTCAATTTGTTTCTAGCCTGGCCTACCTAGGAGAGGATTCACAGACCTCTTGCTAGTAGAAAGTAGGGAATAACTGCGCAAGTATATTCATATTGCTACAGAACGGCTTACGTACTCTTCCTCCAGGCTCTCTAGCTGCCCACACGTAAGACATCAGAGCTAATGTCCAATTTTAAACTAGAGGAGGAGCAGAACTATAGAACAAAATGCTGCCGGATCTGTAATTATTTTGTAGTTGCATGAGCGTGTTTGTCGCTGTACTTTGAAGGGTGTAGAATGTTAATGGCATCTAAAAACAGCAAAATGATGCAGCAGTGATATAGGTCTGTTCCTTTCTGCTCACAATTTAGCATTGTTGTTATTGGAAATGAAGACATAGGATCAGTGTGAATGGTGATTCTTTACAGGAGGGTAATCAGAATGGGGTCACTACCTAGTGCCTGTGTACTGTATTTGTGTGACAAAGACAGAAAGGGGATCTGCATCTTCCCCTCTGCATGCAGGGTAAAGGAACAGTGGCACTTACACAAGACTAGGGAATTGAGCTTCTGCTACAATTCCAGGTGATTTTGAACAGAAACCAGATGAAGAGCAAAGGAAAGCTGGAAGGGCTGTCTTCTACTAGACTCGGTTATCTAGTACTGTATATGTTAGATGGAGAGACACTACAACCTACATTCAGGGGAAGAGAAAGGACAGAATAGTGTAGAAATTGAGTCTTTAAAAGGCCAACCTGCAGCTAGGAGAAGCAGGGTTGCCATGAACAGCAAGCATAGATTCAGACCCGCATCTTGGAGAACAAGCAATTCATAGTCTGTCTGAAAGAAATCCTGCCCTGATGAAGAAGACGGCATGGATAGCAGTGCTGAGCAAAGACAGATGGACAAAGACACAAAGACACACGCAAGTTAAACCAGCCCTCTGCCTCACTTTGATTAGAGGTTAGTTTGTCACACATTCAGCTTGTGTAGTAATTGTTGTTTGATGGCTGTGCACTCTTTCCCTAACCTCATTCTGATGACAGTGAAGCATTCATCGTTTATGGCCTTTTTCCAGTCTTTGAAAAAGTTTTTTTACTTTATACTGGACCTCCACATGTACCTGAAATGTCTTACTAAATGATCATGTATTGAGCTGAACATTATCATTATTCTGGATGTGAAACTAATTTGACTCGAAATCAGCTTTTGAGCAGTGTATCATTAAATACTGACCACTATACTGGAGGAAGATAGTCTGTTGACATAGCAGTCAACATTGCTGTTTTTCAGCTCATGGGCTCTGGCTTTAAACTGGATTGTCTACATGTTTGTCCTGTTCATTCCCATCTACCAAATGCATGCTGGCTATGTAAATTGGCGACTCTGAATTGTCCCATATGTAGCTGAGATGGACTGTCATCCTCTCTAAGGTGTTGGCAAGCCTTATTCTTTATTCTTCCCTGAGTGGAAGACAGTAACTGGCTTGCCATGGTCCTGACTAGGAATATCTGATAATGGATAGAGTATCAATTTTACTTCAGTATAGGAGGCAGGTGGTTGGTCAGTTGTGTACAGTCCTTCACAATATATGTTTTACAATCCTAAAAATGTAGATTTAGATCCTTCTTGATTTTTAGTTGGTGTTTTTTTTAACTCTTAATTTTTAAGAATGACTGTGCAGGCAAAACAGAGGAAAAAAAGGTTAATTGGGTTACTGAGCTACAGTTAACTGAGCTGGATCGACGAATTGTCTCAATGGTACACTCAAATTGCAAGAGTGTATTTATTAGAAAAAAATTATACAGTAATAACTCCCAAATAAATGTTTGTACTAAAGCAGGTACTTTGGTATTAACCAGCTAATGATGTATAAAAAACAGTTCCATTCATTAATACATACTTTTTTGATTGCCTTCTAAACTAGCTGTCTTATTAATTATCTTGTATAGTTTCTGTATGCTGAGAGAGCTGGTGCTTAGAGGTCAAAGCTTACCCTGCATGTGAATTTGGCTATATATGGAGAATTGTGATATGCACTGGAGAATATCGGAGCTTTTTCTTACATCTGTTACAGCTACCAAAATTCGTGGTGTTGGCCCTCTAGTGGAGAGCCTAGTTTTCCTTCTTCTTGAAATACAGTAGCTGTCCTCCATGTTTCCTTCACTTTTTTTAAGAATACATTTTTTTACAGTTTTGTGTTCTCTAAAGATGATGGTGAAAAATGACTATTTCCATCAGATGAAATTAAAATGTATCATCATCATATTAAACTTTGATCATCAAAAACCTTTGCATTGGGTTGCAATTGTAGTCTTCACCACTGAATATTCTTGCCAAGTATAATTTACCAGAAATACAAAATGCAGTAATATTTGTAAAATGACTCTTAAGTCTGCAGTTTAGTAATGTGGCAAAATTGTGAAGGTTAATTCTGATCTAAAAATTAAAAATCACTTTTTTGTTTTTAAAGACCCTTTATATAATATAGTTACAAATGTGGGGTTACGAAATGGTGAAAATCTGGAATTGACCAAGCAATTTAGTCCGTAGGTAAAATAAATATTCATAACCCCCAACTTGTAAATTATTTCTCCAGAATATACCCAAGCGGTTGGTATAGTTAGAGGCACACAAATTCTTTAGTCTCTGGCACAGCTTTGTTGAGAACAGTAATAATAAGGGTACACTTTGTTAAAAAAATGTTTATTACATTGTCAAGACACAAGCTACACTAAACACAACAAACCATACACCACACAAGTTGCTATATGTACAGTATTTACAAACAAGGCATTTCAGGGGCCTAACATTTTAATCACCCCCAAAAAAACCCAGACTATGAAGTATGAAACTCTTAAATAATGCCTACAGAGGCCAAATAAGAGATACCTGTAAACTGTCTTCTAAAGAAATGCAATACAACCACAGTTAGATCTCTCTCTGCACCCCGGATGCCACAAAATAAATGGAAGCCTATTTCTTTATTCTAAAAATGCACAGAAAGCAGGAAAAATGTTTTTAACCGGAGTATCTTTAATCCTGGAAAACCACGTTCCTTAAAAACACAATATAAAGCTTTCTCTAGCAAGGTTCAAATATCTAAATCCAGTCAGGTTTTCTTTGGATGATCGATCATGAAGTAGGGGCTCTTGCCTGGCGTAAGCTTAAAGTTCCCTCCTCTCTCTCTTCTTGTCCTCTTCTTCCCTTCTTCTCATCGTTCCCCTTCCTTGTTGTCTCTCTTATATTGTTTTTTGTACTGCTGATTGACAATCATTAACCCACTTACCTAACTATACCAAGGTAACCTTTAGAATGGTTTCTGATCAGGGGACCCCCACATCTCAACAAATATCCTCTCTGCTTTGAAGCTAGAAGTGTTTACTCCGCCAAGTGTCACAACTTTTATCTAAAATCTAAGAAACACTTTTCTCTTACTGTAACAATATAAAGTAACACATAATATATGTATATGCCAATATTTTGTTAAAAATATACTGCAGGCCTTGTCAGCTATTAGAGGTGAGTTGTCTCATTCATGTTGGGTGTATGCTTTTAGCCAACTGGCAGTAATTGATTTACATGTTTCAAGCTATCACACCCTTTGGGAGCACTTCTGTACTAGTCAGGTACTAATAAGTCAAATGCTGTTAAAGAAAAGCTAGGAGTTTTTTTTTCCTTCCATTTTTGCATGTATTTTATATTTGTGGGGCTTTGCATTAGCTAATATGAAAGAAGTCATTGTTCAAATGCTGTTGCTGAGACAGTGTCACCAGATCTAAGCCAATGGCATTCACTCTGTGAAATTCAATAGAGTTTGAGTGAGTCGTGTGAGATTCCATGTGCCAAGCAAGGTTTGCAAGCACTTGTGTAAAAGCCTCAAGAAAAGTGTCAGATTTGGATACATCTTAAGGAACCAGAAAGATATTAAAGGGTTTATTTACAGCTGTTTTTTGGCTTTGAGATCCTTTCCATTTCTCCCAGATTCCCTCTTTATTTTCTTTTATAATAGATGGTGTGGGCTAGAATAGAGTCTTATCCTCAAGAGACTGCACCAAAATCACAGCCAGACCTATACAATACGACCTATTTTTGTGAATGTATGCCACAAAAAATATTTGTCAAGTCCTCACATTTGTAATGCGTGTAGGACAGAAAAAACGATAGTATAAACAGGAACAATCTCATGCCGTATCATTCAAAATTTACGGTCTTGTGTTGTTAAATAAGGCAAAAGGAACAAGCACGTTGATCAGAAGGCTATAACATCTGACTGAAACTCTGAGCTTTGTGTAACTGTATGGGGGTTCCTTTTTTTCTGAGCAACACAATTTATAGCCTGCATTTTTTGTGGTAGGATATCAAAAGGGGATTTTTATTTTCTGAAATGAAACCAATGAAAAAGGAATAATTTGAAATCAATTTGAAGACTGCCACTCAAGTGAATTGGCGGTGCCATTTTAGTTGAAGCTAGTGCCTTCCTTTTCTTTTAAACCTAGATTATGTACACCTTAGATTAGACCTTAGATTAATGTAGTGTAGTGACAGCATTTGTATTGCAAAGCATTGTTACAGTTCAAACATAACTACTTTAGAGGCAGAGTATTCCTTTGGACTACACAGTGGTTGTGTTTTTTGGCTTATGTCTCCTTATGTGTGTTTATTCCAGAATGGAAGCCTGCTGTGGACCTTGCAGCCATGGACTGTGCGGAGAGAAGAAATAGGGAGACCTGCTACAATTATAATATACAAGGATACCCCACCATAAAGGTACTGAGGAGGCAGGGAAGACAACCAGACTGTAGGTTTTATGACTGTGTATCAACCACCACTGATGCAGTCACTTATACAGGAACTTGACTGTCAGCTCACCTGAAAGAGCCCGATGAGGTGAAATAAAGGTCAGGAGTCTCCTTGGAGCAAATCATAGTTACCTTAGCAACTGCCCTACATTTTCCCCCTTTTTCCTGCTCTGTGACAATTTGGGTGTTCATTAAAGCATGAAGAATCTGCTGGCTGACGGTAACATAATATCTGAAACTTAATTGTCTCGCTTAGAGGTCATGTCATGTTGAGAGGGCTCCTGAACAGAGCAGTATAGGGGTGAAAGCAAGGGACTCGCAAATAGCTCGTGAAATGGTAACTTTCATTGTGCTGCATATGTTTTGACTGGACACACATGGGATAGTCAGAGCTTGATAATCATTTGTAGCACTGTCTTATTTTGTATTCACACTTATCATTATGTTGCCAGTAAGTATGCCCTTAGGTATGCTGCGCTTATACTCAATTACAGTTTGTTCTGCAAGCAGGATTTGTCTTAACTAGCAGTCCTCCCATTTTGAATGGGGTATTTGGTAGTAAAGAGTATTTTGTATAAGAACTAGATTGCTTGTTTTTTAAAACAGTCATTCCTTCTCAATATTCTCTTCAGTGTAACATTTTGTAATGTCCTGTCAGATGAGAACAACGCTACATGTGCCTATTACTCTACAAGTTTATGGACAATGGATAAAAATCTGGAGTTTATAACTGAGCATAATATGAATATTCTGGTTAGTTTTTATGATGTATTATCCCCAGAAGGCCCTGCAGGGCCATGAAACTAGGTCAGAATGGGTCCATGACAAATTCTTGGAATGCTGATAATTCAAAATGAATCTCTACGTTTACATGCTAGAAAAAAGTGTCTGTCACAGATTGATTACGCAGCCAAGTGATGCTGCTGATTTGGTTTTTGGCTTGAAAATCAGCTGTCAGGAGTGGTCATGATTTCATGATTGAAAGATCATAGTAGGCCTTTTATTAGAAATAGCTGCTTTCACAGAAAAAGCTTGACAACACAGTGGTTCTAGGCTCTGGATCCTTGACTTCTTCTGAGTAGTAGTTTGACTTATGCGAGTTGCAGTTCCAAAATTGTCCGATTTCCAATATGTTGTCAATTATATTGACCACAGTGTAACCCAGTCCTCCATCTATCAATATTTCCCCCGAAACACTGTTTGCAATTGCAAAATACTAAAGAAAGTTTATAAATTATAAAAAATACATAAGAAAGCTTACAAACGAGAGGAGGCATTTGGCCTTACTAGCCCATTTGGTAGAATTGAGCAAAGGGTGTCATTTGACCATTTTTTGAAAGAAGCCAAGGTACTGACTTCAATAATGTTTGGTGACTGCACCAAACAGTAGCTAATGTGCATTTGGAAAGTTAAATTCTGAGCATATGTAAGTAATTTAAAAGTTATACAGTACCTCTCATATTGTAAAAGGAACAGGCTATAGAATATATTTGAATATATTACAATATTCAATGTGTTCTATTTAATATTGCACTTCAAAGTCCAAAATTTTACAAAGACAAGGAACATTAAAATTGATTATTTTCCCGATATATAAGTAATTTTATTAAATGTTTATTTTATGGGACCACAAGACCTTTAATGTTCTTGTGCCATGTGCCCAGCTGCTGTTTAAAAGAGATCTTGTGGTTCTCATCTGCAGGGTAATCACCTTGATGCACTGGCCTTCGGCCAGCAGGGGGCTTGATTAATTTGAGATTAGTGGTGGATTGCGCGAGGTAAGGTATTTTTCCTAAGCTGCAGGTTAAAGAAGAGATTAAAAACGGTAACATCCTGGTACAGCGGTACGCAGAGACATGACAGACAATGGAAAGTATCAACATCTATTCAGTTCACCCACAATCTGCAGGTTGCAGTTTAAACACCTGCCAGTGGTTATGTTCTAATTGGAAATATTTTAAGTGAAGCTTTTGTATTAATTTCCCATGTATTTAAAGGATTGCTTGTTTGTAATTTATTTAATACACTTTTCATGGTTTAGCTTTGCACTACCATTTTAACATTTAACTATGTCATACAAACTGAATGTTTTGACAATAACGTGGAATTTGAAGAAATATGACGGCGTATTTTGATTGCAGGATTGCATGTCCTGTATTAAGCATTCTGCATTTTAAGCTTATTTTTTTTGTAATTTTAGACTGTTTCTCAATGACCATATTTGCCATAATGTGAATTGGCAAAATGAATAACATGAGGGCACCTGATTTTATACAAAGCAAATATTACAAAGAAAAAGTCGTCAGATTCAGAACAGTCACAAACAAGCGGACACAAGTGGAAACTACAGTATGTGGAAGAACATAAAGCAGAACAGAAGCCAGTTATTTACACAGAGGTTTGTGGGAGTCTGGAACAAGTTAACTTGTATTGTCCAAGCCTATGTTGTCCAGGCTGATATCCTGTCTTTTTTTCAGAAATCAGATCATTAAATAAATTGATTTGTAAGTGTCTGATGAGTTAAGACAAATGAAGAGATACTGTTTAATCAGGAAACTCAAATTGAATGATCAAAGTAAGTACAGAGTACAGCTGGAATGAACAGCAGGTTTGGGGTCCCAAGGAATAAGATTTTAAAAACCCTGCTTTAAAAGTCTACCCTGGGTCTAAAACTGTCACAGTTTTGTATTTCTATTGGCTTTATGGGCCACTATTACCATCTCTCAATATTAAAGCATTGTGATATTGAGACCCACATGAGCCCAAGAGAACATGCAAGCTCAAAACTGAAGGTAGTTTAGTCAGCTACTGAACCCAGGACTCGAGATCTGAGGCAGCAGCTATAACTGCCATGTCTCCGTACCACCCTCTAAAGCAAGTATAAATATTTGTTATACTTTCTAATTTACTATCCCCATAGATGTCTTAAGGATGGCAGTCTTAAAAATAGCATCCTTATATGCAGCTTGCATGTTACTAGGTATACTAAAGGAGGAACTTATTTACATTCTGTTGAGTTCTCAAGTATAAATCAATTGCATTCAAGACGTAAAGTGTACTATACAGATTGGAACTGTTCGCCGTATGATTTTCAGTAGCAGAGCCAACATACTTTATGTAAACAAGGAAACTTTGTTGTTGTTGTTTTGATTTGTCTGTTGTGACACATGAAAGGGTTAAGTTCAGACCTGTATCAGCTGCTTGAAGTGGTAGTTTCATCACTCTGACAGAACTCATTTGAAATCAGTTGATAGTGACCTTGTAGTTGATTCTGTTGACGGGGGAAGTGAGGAAGTGGCCAGCTAGCTTGCTTTAGAAACTGTAGAAATAGATTCTGTGATGTGGCAGCTCTCTAAAGAGCTGTTCTTTGTCTGACTGTCAGGGTAGGGAATCAATCACTGTCCTTTTTACCAAAGGCTCCTTGTGTCTTGTGTTTCAGAGGTGAAGAACACTGAACATTATTACGAATTATAGAGATGCAGCTTTGGAAACGTACATGCATTTGCTCATCTGCTAATCTAAAGAAAGTGCAATAGAGTGGTAATTTGGCTATACTTTACTTTATGAAAGAAGATTAATGTAGGAATCTCCTAAAAGCAGTTTGGACTAATTGCAGAATTTATTTTCGTTTGTCTATAATATGCACAGTTGTGATGCTTCGTGTGTAATTTTTTAAAAATGTGCTACAATATAAAATCGTCTTTAAACATTAGTCTCTTTAATATACAGCTGAGAGTTGGTGGAACTACAGTTTAGTGTCCTGTACTGTATGTAAACAAAATACAGAATGCCTCCTGTACAAATGGCCCTGCCTTAAATATTTGCTGGACAATGGACATTTCTGACTGCAGATTCAGAGTCATGGTTGCTGTACCAGGATTAAAAAATGCTGAATGTTTAGGTAATGTAGGTAAAACACTTGGAACCCCAGTGCCTTTTGACACCTTTTCAAGACATTTGTATTCTAGCACAAAATTTACATGCATAGCTTTGTAGCGGCCATAAACATTTTGAAAACTCATCAGCACATCTTGTAACTATTACAATGAAAAAGTAATCAGATTTACAGTAGGAAACTAGAAACTAGGTTATTTCAAGGACTAGGATTAGCTAAATATGGCTCGATTTTTTTCTGCCGTGTCCTACTGTGACTGGTAGGTGGTTCATTCTGTTGCTGAAGAGTTGTGAAAGGAAAGCGTCTTCAGTTGCTTAAGGTTGAAATGGCCAACTGAAGTTTGTTCTTATATACTGTGGAGTGCTAGCACTATGAGGGGGGGTCTTTAAATCAGAAAACGGGGTTTGTTTTTCTCACTTGTGTTAAGCAAATAGTATATATCTTCTTTTTTTCTTTCTCATAGTTCTTCCAGGCTTTCTCAAAGAGAGGTTCAAAAGGGCTGCATATCAGAGGTAAAGTGCTCCTGTTTATGTTCCATGAACCTGTGCACGTGGTGTGAGAGTATATCTATTCGTTACTGGAAGTCAGCAGGAAACAGAGGACAAAGTGTGTATGATGCAAAATACAAGTGCTAGAAAATGTATTTGGGGGTGAAAATGAAATCTTGTCAAATGCAGTGGAATGTTGTTATAGCACAATGTGAATAGTTGCTGGACAGCTAATCTAATTGTGCTAAACCTGTACAAGGCTTATTTAAGTATATGCAGTGATACAGGTTTAGAGTTTGTGACTTATGGAGAAAACTGTAGATCCCGAGAAGAAGAAAAAGACTCTACAATATATAGTAATCAAAGTTTTAGCTGAAGAAGTCACTCCTGTTGACAGATCACAACTCTACATTCCACACAGTGCCACACAAGCAAGTCCATGACAGGGGCTTCTGAAACTCATACTTTAGACAATGGGAGTGGCTGTGGAAGAAAACACAAACGAAAAACAACTAACGTTCCACAGAGAAGGGGCTCATCTTGGACCAGCAGAGATGTTACCATTGACACTGCTTCAAGTGCATGTGTTAACATTTCTCCAATGTAACATTTTCTCCAAGAAGAGTAAGATGAACAAGAAAACAGAATGGTCTGGGGAAACATGTAACTACTCAGAAACCATTGTTGAAAAGAAGCAATAAAACAAAAGACTGTAATGGGCAACAGAAAATAAACAGTGGGATGATTAAACCTTGGATAAAAGTGCTGTTTGGTAATAGCAGCTGTTTGTGTGAAGGCAGACTGGAGAGCAATATAACAGTCATTGTACAACAGAAACAGTTAATCATTGGGGTGGAGACATGAAGCGTATAATTAACAGTGAACACATTTTATTTTAAAGAAACTGATAGGACACATACCAAGATCTACAGTGCCTTGCGAAAGTATTCGGCCCCCTTGAACTTTTCAACCTTTTGCCACATTTCAGGCTTCAAACATAAAGATATAATTTTTTTATTTTATGTGAAGAATCACCAACAAGTGGGACACAATTGTGAAGTGGAACGAAATCTATTGGATTTTTGAAACTTTTTTAACTAATAAAAAAATGAAAAGTGGGGCGTGCAAAATTATTCGACCCCTTTACTTTCAGTGCAGCAAACTCACTCCAGAAGTTCAGCGAGGATCTCTGAATGATCCAATGTTGTCCTAAATGACTGATGGTGATAAATAGAATCCACCTGTGTGTAATCAAGTCTCTGTATAAATGCACCTGCTCTGTGATAGTCTCAAGGTTCTGTTGAAAGCGCAGAGAGCATCATGAAGACCAAGGAACACACCAGGCAGGTCCGTAATACTGTTGTGGAGAAGTTTAAAGCCGGATTTGGATACAAAAAGATTTCCCAAGCTTCAAACATCCCAAGGAGCACTGTGCAAGCGATCATCTTGAAATGGAAGGAGTATCAGACCACTGCAAATCTACCAAGACCTGGCCGTCCCTCTAAACTTTCAGCTCAGACAAGGAGAAGACTGATCAGAGATGCAGCCAAGAGGCCCATGATCACTCTGGATGAACTGCAGAGAACTACAGCTGAGGTGGGAGAGTCTGTCCATAGGACAACAATCAGTCTTACACTGCACAAATCTGGCCTTTATGGAAGAGTGGCAAGAAGAAAGCCATTTCTCAAAGATATCCATAAAAAGTCTCGTCTAAAGTTTGCCACAAGCCACCTGGGAGACACCCCAAACATGTGGAAGAAGGTGCTCTGGTCAGATGAAACCAAAATCGAACTTTTTGGCCACAATGCAAAACGATATGTTTGGCGTAAAAGCAACACAGCTCATCACCCTCAACACACCATCCCCACTGTCAAACATGGTGGTGGCAGCATCATGGTTTGGGCCTGCTTTTCTTCAGCAGGGACAGGGAAGATGGTTAAAATTGAGGGGAAGATGGATGCAGCCAAATACAGGACCATTCTGGATGAAAACCTGTTGGAGTCTGCAAAAGACCTGAAACTGGGACGGAGATTTATCTTCCAACAAGACAATGATCCCAAACATAAAGCAAAATATACAAAGGAATGGTTCACAAATAAACGTATCCAGGTGTTTGAATGGCCAAGTCAAAGTCCAGACCTGAATCCAATCGAGAATCTGTGGAAAGAGCTGAAAACTGCTGTTCACAAACGCTCTCCATCCAACCTCACTGAGCTCGAGCTGTTTTGCAAGGAAGAATGGGCAAGAATTTCAGTCTCTCGATGTGCAAAACTGATAGAGACATACCCCAAGCGACTTGCAGCTGTAATCGCAGCAAAAGGTGGCTCTACAAAGTATTAACGCAAGGGGGCCGAATAATTTTGCACGCCCCACTTTTCATTTTTTTATTAGTTAAAGTTTCAAAAATCCAATAGATTTCGTTCCACTTCACAATTGTGTCCCACTTGTTGGTGATTCTTCACATAAAATAAAAAATTTATATCTTTATGTTTGAAGCCTGGAATGTGGCAAAAGGTTGAAAAGTTCAAGGGGGCCGAATACTTTCGCAAGGCACTGTAGTTATATGGGGTTGCATTGCTGCTGAGAAAGTTGAAAAATGGAGAACTTGGATGATTTTTGGAAAGTGTGGCAGTGTTCCAAATTAACAGTATTCAGCAATTCTTCATTGATAAACTCACATATTAAATATTATCTAAACAATGTATTAATTTGTTCTTTACAGATTTTACACACCTTTGTTTAATATACAGTAGTTTGCATTTTATGACCACGTTGTCTTCTGTTGCCATCAAAGGGCAACTTATGCATGTTAAATGTATTTATTTTAAGTGTTCAGAACTACAGGGTTAATGGTTAGTTTTTTTCCCCCTTCTGTGAGGTAATCCGTTGATGATGATCTTACTGAAAGAATACAGCACTCTTTTCTTATCCTGCTGCAGATGTCCCCCATGATGTAAAGACACTGCGCCAGGGAATCGTCAACCTCTTGGAGTCAAATGTGGAGGCCTGGCCTCCTGCCTGTCCTCCCCTTGAGCCTGCCAGGTAGGAAACAGTGCTTTCTCTTCAGAAAGCTGCCATGAGTCCTGTGCTAGTCTTCACAACTCCCCTTGTGCAGGACTGGTGTTTCAGTGAACTATGGGTAGTTCATTTTAGGCAGTTCTGCTTCCATACAGGACTCAGTCTGTTTACGGTGTTAAACTTTCTTTCCCTCTTTGTACAGCATTGATAAGTGACCTGTTAAGACTTAAGGTAGCCTTAATGAAGCTGTAATTCTTACTATAGCTATAGCTATCGGGCAGATTGACAAGGTAACAGTTATGCTGTTTTTTGATGCCCTCCAAACTTGAATGCCAACGTTGCATGTGTAGGGTGAAGTGGAAGGATGTGTGGCGTGTAGGAGTCAGGACCAGTAACAGGAACACATGTTTGTCCAAGCTCTTCAAGAGTAATGGGACAGAATCCCAGGATATCTGCTACTTGGTGCAAAGCAGATGTACTGCTTGTATTGTTTCCAGTGGGACCACATATTCTACTAGCTTGTGACTTTTGCTGTTGACCCCACCATTGGTAATAGGTGTGAATCAGCATTAATTAATTTCCCTGTCTCAGGATTGGTCAAAAAATGTCATTGCACCTACTACAAAAAAGTTTAATTTTCCCTTTAATAAATTTATTTTTTATCAATTTGATGCAGTTATAAATGATCTGTATCTCTTGATACTTAATATAAACTGTATTTAGCAGTTCTTAGATTTTCCACTTGAATTAAGTTTATAAAATGATTATCTAACTTAAGTGATAGATCCCTTTTTTTAGATATTAGTCTGTTTTTACACAACTATCAAATGTATTTGGATCACTTTATAACAGTGCTGTAAAATTCTTTTTCTAATTGCACTAACCCAAAATAAAATATTCCAAGAACTTATATTGGATGTCTCCTATTATGTTTTTCTCCGGTTTCCATATTGGCTTACTGTCACTTTAACTGGAGGAAAAAGCTTCAGATGTAAGGGCTTACAAAGAATCATGCCACATTTTAGATTTATTACAGAGGGTTAAAACGGCATCGTACATCACAACATAGTTAGATAGCTTAGTGGGCCAGTGCTGAAGAATTTTAGTATCCAGCAATACTATGGAGTGATTATTTTAACAGGTGGATGCATAAATGTGTATGGATGCAAATTCATTGGAATAGCAGCACTGTCTCCAAGACCCATTGAGGCTGGACAGCCACTGTCAAAAGAGGAAAATTTATACGTATACTGTATGAAGACTGTTCTCAGGGTTCATACAATTGTGCAGACCAGTTGAGTTAACCATTAATGAGTAAGAGAGATCGATGTTTCTATTCCAATTGATTTCACAATACATGTTCAACTAAAGATGTGATCGTGACATTAGGTTAATAGAGGTGGTTCTGATTATCTTGACAGCTTCAAGAGAAGATAAGATCACTTTATTGGCCATATACAATTTCCTGTATTAAGAATTTCTTTTCGCATACCCCAACTTGCTCTCCATGAGACACACAGACAGGGAGAGAGAAGCTTGGGGTCAGAGCACAGGGTCAGCCATTTATATGGCGCCCCTGGAGCAGTTGGGGTTAAGGGCCTTTCTCAGGGGCCCAACGGAGTAGGATTCCTCTGCCAGCTCTTATGCTTATGTCGGGTTCTATGTGTGCCATGATGCTTATGTGAAATACATTTTCACACTGAGTGTTTGTTGTGCAGGATGCACTGTAGCACCCAGACATGGTGATTGATAAAGGTGAATTATGAAGTCTGACCTAAAGGAAAAAATGAAAAAGTTACAAGTAATAAAGACGCAGAAAAATAAAAGCTAAAAATTAGGTTTGTGGTAAGGATCGTTGCCATTGATAAAAGACTGAAAACTAAACTATTCTAAATTTTCAGGCATAGCTTTATGCCTGTACAATGTACTGTAGTACATTTCTAGAACACAGAGGGAGCTGAAGGGTAAAATAAGTATTTTTATTTTTGTAAGAATTAAGGATGTCTCACAACAGAAGTCACAGTTAAAGAGACATGCAGGCAGAACGTAGTGTCACAGAGGCAGTAATAAAAGTAACCATTTTGGCCAAATACAACAATGACTCTAGTTAAGATTTGAGCAGAGAGAGGAAGTAGTAGGATTTCTAACAGTGATTGACAGAGTCCCAGAGCAAGGCTGCAGGACAGAAGCAGGAGCTCCTTCTACACATAGCAGGAAATAGTCTCCACACACAGCACAGCAGCTGTGCTATTTCATCTTTTGATCTAGAACTCCGTTTCTGAAGACGATTCAATCCTCACATGAATTTTATGTCTCTGCTTCCGCTGCAGTGAGGTGGAGATTGACAACTTTTTTGATTCCAACAATGTGGAATACTTGGCTCTCATCTTTGAGACAGCAGATTCCTATGTGGGACGAGAGGTGAGTTGCAACAGCAGAGTGAATGAAATGAAATAGAAATAAAAAAACAGCCGTATTACACTGCTATAATCTTTCTATTATGCCAGGACAATGAACGGTCAGTGACGAGACAAAATCTTGTCTACTCTTGATTAGGGGACTCATTCAGAGCAGTTATGAATACAGAATATTTAGGATGGAGTGATTATACTGAACATGTACTGTGATTATTGATCACAGGAATGTGAATGCTGTACATTAGCTTCATCACATTACTCCTATGCTGCTATCACACTGTATAGCAGGACTTTATATCAAGGTTTTGTGATGGTAAAATGAACTGTGTACCTTTAAAGAATACGGTAGCTTTGTTCTGAATTGGCAAGATCAATGCTTAAGCAGGCTTTCACAAGTAAATGTATGCCAAAGTCACTGCACGATCATGCCCCTGTGACCTTTCACCTTTGACATTGCTGCCACATAGGCAGTATAATTGACAGATCATTGGAAATGGCTGCCGTTCCTTCTGAGGATCCTTGGGTTTTGGCTGCACCCTAAGGTCTGTGGGGCAATTTGAACGTATGACCTGTGTTTGAAGGATTCCATTTTGTCATTTGAATTTGCCAGCAATTTAATGCAATATGTGTTACTGTACATGTCCCATTAAGCTGTATTTGTTTTGTTTTTCTTTCTGTTTCTTGGCTCCCAGGGCTTTCCTCTTGCCATATTAGTGAAATATTCTAAAAGTAGAACTTGTTTTAAGGAGGGGATTCAGAGTTTGAAACAATATTCTTATGATAGAATCGAAATATTGGAATTTGCCAACTGGCAAATATTGGAATTTGTTTACTCAGAAATTAGAAATGTCTGGAAAAAAAGCATATTTATTAAATAGATTTTCTGGAGTTCTTGAAGAATCAGGTAAATGGGAGTCTGGGTTATAAGCTTGTTGTTAGCAGCCCAGATAGGCAGAATTGTCTTATTTCATTTCTACCTTATTTAAAGATTGTTACCTTTTTTTGTGCATTTCCTGGTCCTCTTTTTAGGTATCTTTGTCGAAGTGCTGAGCAGTGTGAATAACAAGTTGATTAAAAAGCAGAGTTTTCAGCAAGTAATACCTACTGTAAAATAAAGTACTCCTTTAACACTCACGAAAGAAGAAACTGATGTCAGTGCAATACTGATTGATAATAATAAACCTGTTGCGGTGTCATGACATTCCTGACTTCTGAAGTGACTTCAGATGCTCCAATGCAGGGCATTGGCCTTTGGTGTATTGTGTTCATTGCTTTTTGAAGTGTGCTTCTGAAAGTGGCTTGAATATACTGTACAAGGAAAACCAATATGTCATTGTGTCGAATTCTGGTGTGTTTGTGTTGTGAAGAGGTATGAATGGAAGCAGTAGCGAAAGCATTCTTTGTGTTTTCAGGTAACGCTGGACTTGCTGCAGTATGAGAACATTGCGGTGAGGAGGGTGCTGAGCAGTGAGCAGGGCCTGGTCTCCCGAATGAGGGTCACAGACTTCCCCTCATGCTACCTGTACTATGCCAATGGGAACTACACCAGGGTCACGGTGTAAGTCTACTTAAATTGTATTGAGGTCCTGCATCACAACTTGCCAGCCAGACATTAAATTAAGGAAGGAATCAAAATCAATTAACCTACTTATTACCATCACTTTTAATACCTGCTTATCCAATTCACTGATGCAACGGCCCAGGACGTATCCCAGGAAGCATTGGGTGTAAGCCAGGATACACCCTGAATGGGGCACACACAAATACAAATACACTCACACTCACACCAGGGCCATATTTGACCAGACCTCCAGGGTAATTGTCTGCACTTATGCACAAAAGCCAGTCATGCAGCCCAGCTATGTCATTTTGTTTCCATTGTAGGCTTGACTACGTTGGATGCTGGTGTCTTTGAGTTGCCTTATTCCTGTAAAACATTTTATGGGTCCCCATATAATAGGATGATGGATTATTGTGTTTCCAGCCATAGCTAATACTGTAAAAAAGTGTTTTTTTAGTTGGTGTTGCGGGTGTCAGTATACACTTTAGAGTGTCTATTGGTTGACCACAGGTGGTTCCTGTTAACTGGCAGTGCTGCTGTGGGCCCAGAGGCAATTGATGGATGGATCCTGAATTCCCGAACAAATGCACTTTGTAATGTTCCTGCAAGCAACATTCCTGTAACGCCCTGCCCTTTCTTTTTGTGAATGACAGCAGTGATTATTGTGCGATTAAAACTGGCAAACCTATGTATCTTTTATGCATGCGCAAGCAAGTGGCAAGCACAGTTTTTTCTTTGCACACTGTGCGGTGACATACAGTATTTTCTCATTTCCCACTCAGTAGATGACAAGCAATGCAAAAGTTCCCCCATTTTCAACAGGACAGTACTCAGTATGTGGGTTTCTTGTTGTATAATACATGACAGGTTGTTTCCTACCTGTTTATAATTTCCTGAAAATGTGTATTAGATGGGCAAATATTTATCAAAATATTATTTAGATAAAATGCAATGTCATTAGGCATATTAATCATTAAAAAAAAGGAATTTCCTGATATTGCACACCAAACTACTGTATATGAAGCCCTTTTCACAATTAATAGTCATAGAATGAGTCTGTCATGTTTAAACATCACTCAAAAACACTTTCATGCTATAAATAAAATCAAACTCATATCCTGACATCAGTAGCTTGAATAGCAGACTTTGTTCCAAAGGGGTATTACATATGGAAGGAACTGTAAAATTTATGGTATAAGAATATGTTCTGTAAGTTAATATTTCTTCATTTTGTGGAATACCAGATTGGCTATTAGTGGAGTTTATTTATAATTTATATATGTTTAAAGATTTTGGAAGGGGAAAATGAAAATATAAGTTAGCCACGCTTTCATCATTAAAGGGATTTTTGTTTGATGTTACAAGATGAAGCTCACTTACCCTGTGAATAAATCAAGAGATTTTTTTGGTTTATTTTAATAACTTGGCACGATAAAGAGTCTTCACTTTACAAATGCAAAAATGATTTATTACTGATTTTTTCTCGTGTACAGGAGGGAAAAGATTTTTAATCTGTTGCATGAAAACAATGCCAGTGTTTTACTGCAGTTCACCTGCCAAATGGCCTCTGAAATACTCCATGGCAGATGGCAACTCATCAGTCTGAATGGATGATTGATACAGTGGATCATGGAGCTGTCACACGCAGTCTCCCAGGTGAACCAAGTCCCTCTGGTCTCCCCCAGAAACGTGCTGCCTGTGCTCTGGGGACTAGTGTGGATGAATAGGCCCTAGTCAAGTGTAATTGAGTCCCAGGCTGCAGTGGCTTGTGTAGGCCTTGCTTCTGTTCTCTCTCTTCAGATAATGGCAGGTTTCGTTTTTGGGAAGAGACACCAACAGGAAAACAAACTGTTATGTATTTGTTGCTGGGGCAGTCGAGGGGAAAATTATCCATGATGTTATCTGCTCCTGCCATCTGCTCAAAACTAGGGCAGTGCTGAATGTAGATTGATTAAGCTATTGCCTACCTGTCGCACTGTGATTCAGCTGTGAGTATGATTTAGGAAGAATAAAGAAAGGGGCCCTGAGACTTGAGTTGTGTTGAAATGTTAAAATATTTCACAGTGTAACACTAAAGTCAGTTTCATCATACATTTTTGTTTCAATTTTCTTTGTTTAACGGCTTTCCATTCAAATATCAGTGTCTGAATATTAAGAATTATTTGTGGAACTGCCCTTTTGTAGTTTCATGTATCAGATGTGAGTACGTTCACACTGAGGCAGACGGGGTAGCTGAACCTACAAGTTCACAGTTAAGAGTTTAATGCACATATGATTTATTTGGAAATGAAGTGGCTTTCTGAAACAAGAGCAGAAAGCTAAGTGAAATAGTTAATTTGTTTCAGTTAAAAAAACGATTTGTCTAGGTTTTCATCATTTGAAGAAGTAAATAACAGCAAGAGTAATTAAGTGGGAGTATTTTGCTTATTGCTCTTGAATACTAGTTGCAAAAACGTCCCATCTTTTGTTTATAAAGCGCCTTTCCAAATCCAAGGTAGTGATAAAGTAAAGAAAAATAAGCAAGAGCATGGCGGTTTATACAGATACAGATGTGGGGCAATCAGAAATAGGCCCTGGTAAAAAAGGTGAGTTTTGAGCTTGAATTTGCCTTTCGTAGGGCCCGAGGAGCAGCAACAGAAAAGACAGTCACCAAAAGTCTGAGATTTAGTCATAGATATATTGTAGTGAGCAAAGGACCAGCCTCAACTGAACACAGCACACTGGAGGGAGTGTAAACATGGAGGACTTTGGACATGTATGATGGGGCCAGATTATTTAGAGCCTTGAAAGTCAGTAACAAGATCTTATATTAAGTACATGACTTTATAGGCAACCAAGTTGGAGATTTAAGTGTAGGAGTGATATGCTGCCAAGGTCTGTTGTGAGTCAGCAGTTTAGCTGCAGAGTTTTGGACATATTGCAACTTGTTGAGTAGAGAGTGGGGAGCCCATAGAGTAAAAGAGTCTTGAGGTTCTAAATGCATGAATCAGAAATTCATCTTCAGACATTGATAGAAATTGCCTAATGGGGACAATATGTATAAGGTGAAAAAATGTCTTAAAGCACATTACAAAATCCTACTGGCCATTTTGTGTCCTTTTCACAAAAATGTGTAGTATTTAAAGACAGCATGGTGATTTTGCTTTGAATCTGTTAAAGCGGAACTGCGACACTATTGTTATTTTTGGGGATTAGAAAGAATTAACATTGATGAGTGCATTTCAAAGCACAATAAAAGTAAAATGTACACAGTAAAGTGTAAAACCTTCAATTTACATCACAATGTAGACTAACTTTCCCAGGATGCGATTCAGAGTGAGGCAACGAAGCTTCCGGTGATATCTGTAAATCTGATATCTTGTAAATATATCTTTTAATCCAGTAGAAATATTATTTTTGATTTCAACATGGTTTTGCTGGCAGATACTACTTGTTAACTCTGCTTGCTGTTGTTGCATGCAGATCACGTTGGCACATTTCTGCAGTGAAATGTCTGCTGCACAATACATTTTTATTTGCTCGTACATTACGTGACATTAGTCATTACAGTGCCTAGCGAGCAGGAAGGGCCACCTCGCGTCACAATCCTTGCAAAGTCTCACCTCCGCCCATGGAGAGATTACAGGTTTGCTACAACATGGCGACTTACAGTACTTTCACAAAGTTCATGATTTTGTACATAATTTGACATTTGTAAAACAATTTATACCATCAATGAATTGTGGTATAAATTCATATGGTATGAATTATGGTGTGAATGAATGAATTAATAACCAGTCTGAGAACTGCAGTTCCCCTTTAAAATACTTGACATACGAAGTGTTTATTTTTCTCTCATCTCATTTTATTTCAACACTGTCTAACTCAGGGTTTAGCAGGCTGCCCCGGTGTAACTGAGACTCACTACTTAAAGCTTAGAGAGTTGAAGTAGTGGCCATCTATTTAGGAATGCACGTGTAGAATATTCTACTACGTCTTTTCACTTAGACCTTTTATCATGAGAGATTTGTGGTACACACTACTGAAATTCATGGGGTGTTCTATTTCATAATCACCTATTGAGCATAGAGAGTAATCTCTTAATCAGTTGTGATAATAGAGATTCAAAATATAGGTCCATGTAAAATTGCTCTTTAGCAATTAAGAAAATATTATTCATTTTCATTTTATTGTCATTTGTTTTGTACTCCTTGCCTCTCAATTGACTATGTGAGTTTTTTCTGCAATGAGACATTGCATTTTAAATTTGTGTTGTGCTCTCCTGTTAGAAGGTAAATTGCAGTACCACAGCAGTTCAGATATCTGCTTTTCCAAATATGTGCTCCAGTTGATCCTTGATACTATTTGTCATACAGTTTGTTGTTGGAAACCATAAATGGACACTGTGTTTAGTTTTTTAGGCTGACCTGCTAGGAACCAAATCTTTAAGCCTGCAGATTTATCACCAGTAGAGCAGTGCTTGGTCCCACTACTATTGGGTATCAGGCCACACGCACATTTTCTTAAACTCAAATATGTACATACAGTAAAGGTATCCTTGGCCTGCTTTTGTCTCTCCGATTTCTGATTTGTCACCTGTACTTTTTGTATTTTATACATGCTTCTCTGCATTTTAACACTTTAAATGTGCACTACAATACTGTAGATTGTTGGACTGCTTCACAAAGCTTATTACATGTATCCTTCTGCATAGTTTAATTTCATATAATGTAATTTCATTATTAACTTAATTAACTTAAGAACATTTGTTAAATCACTGATGTCGACTCATTGCTGTGTTCTTAACATTGCCTTTTTTCTGTCCTTCACAGGAACATAGAGGCCCGTTCCTTTTACTCTTATGCCCTCCAGAAGTTACCCAGGGTGGCTCGGGCAGGGAAACCTCAGGGCGCGAACGACAGTCACAGCAAAAGCACCGTGGATCGCGAGTGGAGGGAGTTTAACAGGTAAGATCGGAGTTAACATGGTACCAGAGCCAAGCAATTATCTCAAGAACTTCTAACCCTCGTCTCTCTGGGGATTTATGCCATCCACGCAGTTTGTTTAACAAGCTTTCTTTGGGTAGTTTGGCAAACAGAATCTGCCCTCTCTACAAATCTGATCCCTGGAAGAATGATGGTGATTGAAATTATTTCCTAATGGGGCTGGTGGCTATCTCTTTCCTGAGCAAGCATTTTCTGTATCCAGCCAAGATTTTTTGAATTGCAGTTTTTATTCATTCTATTTTAAAATGCTTGGACGTGTGCATTTTTGTTTTTTGACATTTGTGGTATAAGGCTGCATTACGTAAATTTGTATTTCTAGTCTAATATGGTTTTCACTCCTAAATAGTACACATTTAGTAAGAATAAGTGTATTTAAGACTGAAATCATGAGCTGTTTATTTACAAAAACCTACTGTGATGCAGAAGCTGACACTGGGCGTTCTGTTCACATTTTACTGTGGTCCTGCCTGTCTACTCTGTGAAAGGACAGATCTGGGTGACTGGCTACTGTCCAGATTGTGCTTAGTGACTCTTCAAAATCATTCATTGTTTTATATTATAAAGAGTAATTCATGTGCAGTACGTCTAAGAGCTCTTCATTATATTAAACATTAGGTTATCTGCTAGGATCACAATATGTACAGTACATGATCAATTCAGTACAAATTTCAAATGGTGCAAGTCAAATAAAATGCAAGTAATTCTTAATAAACAATAATAATTCTCAGAGGTATGGGAGTTATGAAAAGCTAAGCCAGCTTTTCATTAAGAAATAGCTTTAAAAAGATCTTTAAACTTTTTAAGAGATGGACTCAGGCAGGGGGCCCAATGTCAATCAATTAAGGATTTACTGTACTTTTAGTACGGTAAGGATCGTGAGGTTTGTGGATCAAAAGGAGATGAAAGGAGTATCAGGAATCCAGAGTTTGCTAGAGGTGTCAAGGTGTAAAATCACAACACATTTCAAAACACACTGTTTTGAGACCACTACACTAGCTGTTGAGTGAAGCATTTCTGGATTGATACACAGCAGTTCATATTTGCTGGAAATGTGAAATCAAATCTCAATATTCTAAAGCCCTGAATTATTGTCAAATTAGGTAAATGAGACAGTTTTGTTGATGGCTTTGATGTACTGCACATGCAATGACTTTAAAACAGTAAAAGAAAGGTGGAAGTATGCTCTCCTGGTTTTTACCGTTCTAATAAAGGGTAAAAAGTGAATTGCGTTTCACTGTGTTGGCAGGTCGCGGGTGTACATGGCAGATCTGGAGTCAGCGCTGCATTATTCTCTGCGAGTGGAGGTGGCAGCTTACCCAGAGATCAGAGGAGAAGCTCTCAGCGCTCTCAAACTCTATATCTCTGTGCTGGCCAAGGTGAGTGAGGCAGAGGGGAGTCCAGAGCCATAGGACCTGAATCCACACAGGTTTAACTGTTTCTATGGTAAGTATCCGTGTCCTCAGAAAGAGAGACTCCATGGTATGGCCCTTCTGCACACTAGGAATAAAAGAGTATCCAATTGTTTTTTTCTTTGTGACAGTGACAGCGGTCCTGTGAAGTAATGGTTCTTACAAGTCCTTTTGCATGAACTAACAAACTGATTTCAAAGTGTGGGTGTTTCCTGAAATTGAAAGTGATGCCAAAGAGCATTCAGATACCATTTCCATATACTTTGTGAAACCAGCATCTGGAAATGTTGTGCAAATATTTGGTCAAATGTTTGTGTTTTCTTGACTTTCCATAGATAGATATTATACAATATTATAAACATACTGTACATCTTCTTTCAGTCACTAAGCACAGCATTTATCTAGTGTATAGTGGGGGAATTACACTATACATTTCTTGTTAGTCCTGTTCTGATATAAAGGATTTTGTAGTTAAACTACTCATTTTAAATTCTAAATTATTCTGAATTTACAATTATAAATATTTGGCTTGATAAAGTGCGTTTCAACCTAAGGGATCTCAAAGAATTTAAACATTTTCACATACAGCAAAGATCCTCTTCATCCACTACTGAAGTGCAGCACCCACTTAGATGATGCACCACTGCACTTCTCAGGCAGGGAAGAGAGAAATTACTTCACCACCTGAATTAACAATAAAATTTAGGAAAGCCTGTTTGTTTTAGCCCAGAGTGGATCCAAGCTAGAACACAGGTGTTAACACACCCATTCATTTAAAAAGTGCCACGGAAATGTTAATGTCCAGGTGGTCAAAACCTTTGTACTCATCCTGTTGATACCTCCTGTAACACATTGTTGCTGTCCATTGGCAATGTAATGGAAATTCTAGTGCCACTTGCAGCAGCAACTTGTTTTTTCCTGGCAGGTCTCCCTGAGTATTGACCAGGCTCAGCCTTGCACAGCTTCTCTTTAATATATCATAGATCCTAAACTGATAGAGGTACAATATTTGTAAAGCAAAACTACACTGCAAGTTTATTATGAAGGCCCATGGAGAGTCACCTAGCATTATACAGTACTAGTGTGTCCTCGTTTATTCCACTTGAAAAGACCGGTAATTCTGAGGTAATTAAAATAATATTTGTGGCTCTCGTCTGTTAAACTGGTACTATCACACACCTTTTCAAATCAAGTGATTAGAATTGTGTGTCTGAACACGCTCTTGCATGCAGGGTGACCATGTTCTTTCCGAATCTTGGAAGTGGTGTGGATTCACACTGGAAAAGGGTTTCTGAATTAGGTTGGTGCAGTTGAGGTTAGTAGCCACCAGAGGGAGAAAGCCACACAAACATGACTTTCTCTGTTTTTGAATGAGGACCAAAACAGCTAAACTCATTTACTCGATACTGACCATATACAGTGAGAATGATATTTAAAGCAGATGTTCTTCACCATAGTTAAGGTTTCATTCTACAATGAGATATAACCATTACTAATATGGCAGTAATGGTAAACTATATCTGTTCAATTTTAAAATAATTTTTGGTTTAAGTTATTTATTTGGCATTTACCATCAAATTCATAGTCTTATTCCAGTTAAATGTTCATGAAGGTCCCCATTCAATTGAAACAGTTCACTCTAGGTTTTTCGTACTGAACCGATTGCTATTTTTCACATTTTGGAGATCTGCGTAGTAGGATATTTGAATTGATTAAGCCTATGTGAGATGACAAACGCAATAGGCTAAAATAATTCCAATTTAAATAAGAATCACTTGAAGGACATTTTTGAATCCTGGTTTAGCAGTGTGTTGGTCTAGATATATCCATGTCGGAATGAATATATCATCAAAGTTAATCTAGGTTTGTTTTGTTTTTTTTTAATTATTCATTGTGGATTAATCAAGACCACAATGTTTTGATGTGTCTTGGCAAAGTCTTCAGGTCTGTGTCACTGGAGAAACTTTGTCTGGTCCTTTGAGACAAAGTTTTATTGATAATAGCTTTGCCTGCTATTTGAAGAGAGACAAGAACTTGGGTTATTTCATAACAAATGAGATACTGTCTCCATATCCAGTATGCAACCAGTACCAGGAGCCTGGATTTTGCCAGGTATGGTTTTAAATGGGCTCAGGACATTGACCTCCCTAGACTTGTCCCTGTTTGCTGTGACCCAACCCCCACTTCCATCTCTGTGATTGTCATCTCTCTGGGGATGGGTTAGTACAACCCCCCCATTAACTCCAGTTCTTCCCATCGATATCTTTGCTCCCTCTGGATTTTTAACTGACCGGATGGCTGTGTTTAAACTGCAGGCTTTAGAAATAGAGGCTACAGCAGGTATTGACGTGTGTCAGAGATATCAATTAGGCACAGGGCCTGTCTAAACAAAAAAAACATTTAACCTCTTGTCACTGAGCAGCTGACCAGATTCCATTGGAGGCAGGAGAAGAGAGGGACTTCAGTATAACCAGGTGAAGAATAATATGAGTTGCAAGAGGAATGGCTTGACGATTTAGAAACAATGCATACAATCTTGTGTACAGATCCGAATTCCAACTTTTCTTTTACAATCCTTTGTTCAGCCATCTCCAGCTATACACATATAATTTATCCATTGTCTTGCAAACGTATTCAGACCCTTGCACAGTTTTCCCACTGTTGATATAAAGCTAGCAGTTATGACACTCTTAAGTAGATATTTGTTCGTCGTATGCACAATGTACTCCAGAAAATACTAAGTAAAAAATAAACTAAATAGATAATAATTTAATACGAAAAGGTAACGATTCATATGTATTCAAACACTTTGTTGTGGCAAACCCTTATTTCTTTAAGTGAACAATATTACCTTAACAAGACACGCAAATTGTTGTGGCCCTTTGTCTGTGTGCAATAGTACTGGCTTACATGATTTCAGAATAAATACAGTTGTCTTCAGGAAGTCTTATGCAGGTTGGGAATCTAGCAAAGATTCAACCATGAAGGCTAAGGAGCTTTCAGAACGACTTGTATAGTTGTTAAAGTTAATAAAGGTTACATCTGTGGAAAGACACAGACCAAAAGATATTAAGACCCTTAATATCTTTTTAAATGTGGTGAAGTTGATAGAAGGATCCAAGACACTGCCTCGATCAGGCTGTCCCTCCAAACCTAGCAGCCAGACAAGAAAGCCACTGATTAGATATGCAACTGTGAAGCCAGAGGTGACTTTGAAAGAGCTACAATGTTCAGTGGCTGATATGGGAAGAAATGTCCATGTGTCAACAATACCCCAGCCACTCCACAAAGGAAGACTGTATGACATTGAAAATAAAACCATCTCAGATCCTTTATGGGGTTTACAACACAGCACCTAAGTGATACTGCAAACATAAGGCAAAAGGTTTTGTAGTCAGACAAGACAGATATTTTTGGGGGACTCATTGCAAGAGTTATACAAATACAAGAGTTAGATCTGACACAAACCATACACAGTGTAGCACTCAACACCATTCCTGCTGTCAAGCTTGGTGGTGGGAGCATTATGTTTAGATTGTTATTACTGATGGGAACATGGATGGAACAGATTACTGACAATTCATAGAGGAAAACCTGATTCTGACTTAAAACATGGAATAAAATTTCACCTTTCAGCAGGACACTGATCCAAAGCACAAGCTCGGAGCTGTACTGGAGTGGCTTAAGAATAGGAACACAAATGTCCTTGAGGGGCCCAGTCAAAATTGTTACTTGAATACTACTGAGAACCTGTGGAAAGATTTGAAAACTGCTATCTGTAAGCAATCTCCACGCAACTTGAGATAGCCAGAATAAATCTGAATAGGGAAAAAGTGCACTATGCCTGGGGCAAATGTAGTGGTGACTTACTCAGAAAGGCTTGTCTAGAATTGCTGCCAAGGGTTCTCCCTTGAAATATTGAGTTCAGGGGTCCAGATACTTATGCAAAAAACATTTTTTCTTTGTTCTTTGCTGGCATTACTAAGGGTAACTTATCTATCCATCTACTTACCACTTCTTCAGATTCAGGGTCGGGGGGGAGCCAGATCCTATCCAGCAAGCAATGGATGGGAGCAAGGCAGGGTACGTCCTGTAAGGGACGCCAGTCTATCACAGGGCTGACAACACAACTCACAACTAGGGCCAAGTTTCCCAGAAGCCACTTAACAGACCAGTATGTCTTTGGGCTTTGGGAGGAAACCAGAGCACCTGGAGAAAACCCGCACAAACATACAAACTCCACACAGACACAACCACAGGTCCAGAATTGAACCCAGGGCCCCAGCGCTGCAAGGCAGCAATGCTAACCACACGTCTGCAAGGTTCTGCGTAGAACTGCATGTCCCAGCATATTTTCAGACTCGCGCTTTGATTCAATAACATGTTCAATATATAAGAAAACAGTGAGGCAGATTGATATTAGCAAATGTTGATAACACAAATGGGAAGTGAATTGAACCTGTTCTGGAATGTTTTTTTTATGTAATACTCCTCAAGTAATTATGAGTAATTATGCTGAATCACTTGTTGATTCAGCATAATTTAGGCACTGTTTGTACCAACTTCTGTAACTTTCACTGATCGAGTCTTTTCCTTTGTCAGTAGTCCTGCCAACTTCCTTTGGATCTGGATTCATGCACTATTAAAGGGTATTAAAAATTATAAATCCATTTAAGGTTTGCTTATTTTTTGTCCTTTATTATTACCACCCATTATGACGTGTATGCTTACAGTAGGTTTTTAGAGACATCTCAGAAACTGTGTACTACATTAGTTTAATGCATCATTATCTTTAAGGAAAGACCCTACATGACACAGCATATACTTAATGGGGGAAAGGGTTGAATGGGATATCATTTAATTTACTACGTATTTAATTGAAGGTGGTTTTTAGCAAGTTAATGTCACTCAGGAGCCCACAGTACCTCAATCCTGAACTGGATTCAATTTTTGCCTAATAATGTCTTGGAATAGTCTGCCATCACATAATGCATTATCAGCTTTTGAGTCATATTATTGTTAAATACTTTTCAAATCACAAGGTTAGTAGGTAATAATATAGGCAAGAGTGCAACTTCTCTACTGTACCACCTTCTTAAATAATCATTTGAAAGCCTTGGAAAGACTTTATTATGAACCGTGAATCTTTACAAAGCTGTTACTGATATCTCTTATTGAACCAGTTGCTTATACAGTATGTAAATTGAAACACATGGAAACAGCTTTCTACAGATACAACCCACAGCTGAAATTTGCAGTAAGCTAACCTGATCTTAGAGTGTATAAAATATACAGTATGTATAGAAATTACTTAAATACTTAGAAGCATTTTACCAAGCAGGTTAGATGGGCTGAATGGCCTTTTTGTTTGTAATCTGTTTTATGTTTCTTATGTTATGCGGGCCTGCGAATGGATTCGCTGGTAAAATTACTTTATTCAGCATTGGACCCTGCAGTCCAGAGATCGGTGGTTTAAATCTGAGTTGTCATTTGCCTTTCTTCTGTGAAAGAACCCCCATTGGACAAACAAATAGCCACTATCATAAATTATACCTGCAATTTGCAGTTTGCTGTGGGTTAAAGTTTTAATTTGATGCAGGCCCCTCTCTGGTGGCACTAGAGTGCCATATGCCATTAATGTCTTAGTACATTGCCAGGAGAATTTTCCTTTTTGAATTTTCAGAATATGGAGTAAAAAATCATGTTCAGTTTTTTTTTTCAGTTACAGAGTAATGTTGATTAATTACTGGATCTTATTTAAGTTTGTGCACTATAGTCCTAATATTCAAGTAGATTTATCACAGTATACACCAGGTCCTGTACCACAGAGCCAAATAAAATCCAACATGAATTTTGTTACCGGAAGCCTGGGCTTGATGTAAAATAGTATTCCATACAGTTAGGTTTATAGGATTGCTCTTCTGCTTTTGTTGAAAAACAGCCAAGAAAGTAAAAGATTAATAGGTAAAACAATTTGAACTCTTGCTGTGCGCTTTGGAATATGCTGAATTACCAATATCTGGGTATTTCTTGGATGTTTTTATTGGTAGAATTATTAGTATGCAGTCTGGTCACTATAACTGTAACACTGTAACTACATCGTACAGAAAACTGTTTTTGGCATATTTACTGTCAAACCAAGCCCCACTGTCTTGTAGCCTAGTGGAATGACATATATGCCAAGTGCCTTTCTGCAAACAGAAGCTTTTGCTGCTTAGGTGCCTTGTTAACCAGCTTTTGCTCAGTGCCATGTACATTATTCCCAATGGCGGAATGAGGCTGGATTAAAAAGGGCTTCCCTGGGCCAGCCGACAGATGCATTCTCTTTTGAACTGCTCTCAAAGGAGGCTGTGGTTTCTCAAGTGCTGATACTAATCGGATTTAGGATGACATATTGCAGAGGTGAAGTGGATTGTCACGGCCCTCTGAGGCACTGCGAGTCTGTGGGAGAGGAAAGTGCAAAAAGCTGAAGTCTAACATGGCAAATGAGTAACAGCGCTCAAGGAAAGCGTGGTACAGCACAGGCTAACTACTTATATTGCTTACAGTATGTGGCTGGCAGTGCAGAGTAATTTCAGTTAGGGGTTAAAGTTGTTGGTTTCTCTGCGGAAAATAATGCTGTACCCTTTTGCAAGGTGTCCAGATTGTTCCATCAAACCTAACTGTATCAATGAATCCAAACATCTGCATCTAAATAAAAGTAACCATAAGTCATTTTGGATAAAAGCCTTAGCCAAATAAACTCATAATAATTTATGGATGAAAGGCAGGGGCTACTTATGCAGAGCTCATATATTCAAGGTCACTTTATTTTAAGCTTCAGAAATATTCTGAAAAGGCAAGACAATGAAAACATTCACATTATAACTAGGGAATAAATTGGTCAAATTCAGGCAAATGGGTTTTGTGCTCTACTCCCTATACTAAAGGGGAGGGGGAGCGGTCCTGGTGACAAGGGCTCTGGACTTGTAACTGGAAGGTTACTGGTTCAAATCCATGGTGGAGCGTATACTTGAGCAAGATGTCTCACTTAAATTGCCATTTCCAGTAAATTACCCAGTTGTTTAAATTGGTACAAATATAAATGTCTTGGGATAAAACAAATAGCTACAAAACAATGTCCTGGCATGTGAACTGTCCTGTTTTTTTATTTTTTAGATTAGAACAAGCGTTAACAATTTCATTTACTGTGTATTTACAGTATACTGTACTTCATTTACAGTGTGCACAAAGCAGTGTGAAGAATAATGTTCTTAATTTGGTGTCTCTGTCAACACACTTTCACAGTATGTTTAATAGTCCAGAAAAAGTATTTAAATATATACAGATTCTCACTCTTGCTTGTCACCATGACAACATTTCTTCTGATGAAATGAACCAAAGCACATTTAAAAAGTCTTTTATGGAGTATAGTGTTTCTAACCTTTTATATTAAGGTGTACAAACTAGTAAGGAAACAAGGAAAAATCACTGTTTTACACAATGGTATAGAGTTCTGCAGATGTATTGGATAGCAGTTTGTGTCAGTGGTTCTGTTGTTAAAAGAGCAAACAATACAGTATAGCAGACCCAAATCAGCACATTCTGACTCCATCAATTTGCTTTTGAGTTCAGTGACTTTTGAACTGCACCTATAAACCACATAGAATCAGCTACAATAAGGTCCACCTACTGCTCTTAGTTAAAGATACTTCAACTAAATGCAAGATTTACTTTTCAGTCTTAAAATCTGTATATATAATAACATTTTTAAATGGCACGTTAGAGTAGTTATTTCTCTCAGAAATAAGGCGTGGATGGTCTTATTGCTGCTAAGGCCATGGTTCATTATGTGGTATAATGAGGTGCCAGTGTTTCTCCAGGACTTTGGCATTGTCTGCCAGGACCCATAAACAGTCTTACAATTTTTTACAGTATTTCTGCATCCTTCCTCTTTTTTACAGCTAGAAGTTGCCGTGTTCCCATGTCTATTGCCAGATAAGCCATGATTACAATGTCAATGTTGTGCCTAACTGCAACAGTTTAAGGGATGGAAAGGGATTTGTTCTTTGAGTGTGTATAGATCATCTAACAGCAAAGGTACAGAATGGCATTTGTGCAGATTGATCTCTCCCGAATCTCTGTACATTTTACCAGCAAAGTAGTTTCTGAAATGTTTGTAAACAAGAAACATAAAAGGGGGGAAGATTAGTGTTGACTATTATCTGCAGCTCAGTGGCAAATATTCTTGAATTTAGGCCAATGCAAGACAGATCAATACTAACTGAGCCTTTATTAACAGCAAGCCTAGCTTGATCAGGATGTGGCATGTACTCCACAAGTTCTTCAGCCCAATCCTATCTCATTCTTCTTGTAGTATTGCCTTCAGACGCAGTTGTATGAGAGCCAGGGTATGCAAGATTGGACTAATGCATTCCGCTAGTTGCACCACTTCTTAAAAGGCCTGAGATTTGTGCGATCTTAAGCCTAAGCACCTAGTTCATCTAAAGCCTCACTGAGACTTCCTAACACTGTGGCCAGTGAAACTGCATCCCTATTCCATTTCTTCTTTGTCTGATATACTGACATACACTAGCTTTTTTATTTGCAATCACAGCAGAACCAAGAAAAAATCACCCCAATATTAGTAAGCTTAAAACACAAGATATAACATGAGGAAAATGTTTAAGATCAATAATATTGTGCCTGTGTTTTTCTAAGACCCAAACAAGTGCTAATGGGCTTTTTTAAGCTAGTAAATGCCTAATCTTGCAAACATGGCTGAACTAAACCAATTGTCTTCATGATAGGAAAAGAATGGCCTTTTTTTATTCAGTTAAACCCTATTTGTAGTACTTGATCGCATTTGTCTGGAATACTTGAAAGTGTTTTTTTCTGAGGCTTTGAGTAAAAGAAATAGATTGCGCCAAGGGTTTTAAGTAAATGATCGGGCACCTTTGCTTTGAATTTGTTTAATGGATTTCCCTTTAAATGTGATGAATGAACCTGGGTCCCACCATGGCGAAATAGAACAGATGGCAAACACAAATGGCAGGACTCCATAGCACAAATCAAAAAGGCCGTGCCTCTGGGATTCTTATCCCCTGCCCCTCTTTTGTTTTACGATGGAAGCAAATTATTTCTCTGGAGCTGCACAAACGCTGCCAGTGCTTCAGCGTGCAAGAAATTTGAAATTTGGTGCATGTTTATAGTCGATTGAAAGTGTCTGTATCTGCTATTTTTTCTTGTCTTATATTTCCTAGATCTTCATATACATTTTGCACAGAAATTACAACTTTACATAAAGTAAAGTAAGAAAAGGCTCCATTTGCATGGTATTTGATCTTGAAGTCTCTTGGATAAATGTACTTAAAAAGCATCAGATTTGATTCATGCCTGCCTGAACACACCTATTCAACAGTAAAGCAACATGCTAGAAATATCTTATACCTGATTATAGCTTATATTAACAGACAAATTCATGAAACTGCAGACAGTGCATTATCATGTTCTACTTACCTGTTATACAGGCTGGATAAAAGTTCATGTTTTCTGCATTAACCACTTATATTATATGAAACTCCATAGCAGATTTCTTGACATGCAGCTGACAGCTGGCTAAAGCATGCAGTCGATTTGAAATATATAACATCAAGAGGAGTTGAACTGTGGAGACCTGATCTGGACAGCACGCAAAGAAGCCTTTGGATATTTTCATTTTTTAACATACTGTATGCGAAAGACTTTGAGGTGGGATGTAACTAGTGTGCGAATGATGTAGATATGTTATAACACAGATTGAATATAGATAGAATAACAGTAGTAGGCAGATTTGTGTCAAAAGGAATTGAAAAGGCATATGTAAAGGCTTGATTACTGAGAATTTAAATGTGGGTTTTTATGTGTAATGGGTCTGCAGGACAGTTGAATTTCAAGCCCAACACACACAAATACAATATTATATACTACAAGCCAATGATTATATTGAACACAGTCTTAGTTTTGGACCTCCTTACACCACATCTAATGTACAGTAAAGTCAGTCTGGAGTCAAGCTCAAGGTGAAATTCTTAGAAATGATAGAAGACTGACAGTTCAGTAATGATTTGTCATTTCAGCTTCTGGTTAAATGATTGTTTATCTCTCCAATGTGCTGGAAATGGCAGTATTTATAACAATGTATCCATCCATTTTCTAACTGCTTCATCCAATTCAGGGTAACAGTGAAGCCAGAGCCTATCTGTGCAAGCAACACCCTGGATGGGATGCAAGGCAGGGTACACCCTGGATGGGATGCCAGTGCGTTGCGGGGCACACACAGACACAAACGCAGATTCATCCACACTCACACCAGGACCACTTTTCACAGAAACAAATGAACCTCCCGGTATGTCTTTGGGCTGTGGGAGGAACACGAACATGGGGAGAGCATACAAACTCCATGCAGATAACAGCCCAGGTCAGGAAGTGAACCCAGGGTCCCAGTGTGGTAAAGCAGCAATGCTAATCTATTGTGCCACCTTCTAACAATGCATAAACCAGTTCTTTGTGTACATTGCTTACTGGAATGGGCTCTGGCTCCTCTGCGACTCTGATTTGGAAGAAGAGGTTAGAAAAGGTTAGCATCCAGGTGGATGCTGCACATTGGTGGTGCTGGAGGGGAGTCCCCATTACCTGTAAAGTGGAGTGTCCAGAAAAGCGCTATATAAGTGTAAGCAATTATTATTATTATTAAAATGGATGTATGAATATCAAGTAAAAAGCACATGGGGATAGTATTGTTCTCAGAAACTCTTCTGGAAAGAACAATATGTGGGATCAGAGTATAGGACTACTGCACATTTTATTAGTTTTTCTTTAATAAAATGGTACTAATAGAAACTTGATTATAATAATAATGTTGCTGTCATATGAAGTATATGTCCTTACAAATAATTGTTCTGATAGGTTATTCTTGGTGGATCCTTGGGTTATGCTTGTAGCATTGTGAGTAAACACAAGGCTGACCTTCTGATTGCTAAACAAAGAGTTCCTCCAGTAGATTGGAGGAAGCATTAGAGAAATTTACCAATCTTAGCAGTGATTCGTGATTTTTTTTGTTTTATATAACTGTACACAATGAAGAAGATATTGGGCACTGCTTTGCTATTAGCGTTCAATACCTCTTTTGTCTATTCAGTCTAGAAAATGACTTGTTAAATTTCAACTAAATTATTTTTGTTCTATTGATTTATGTATTCATTCGGTTTTAGTGTTAGTAAATGTCAGATGTCAAGGTGCTTGTATTCAGAAGCAAAGCACAGATTTTAGATAACACCTGAGAAGTGAACAGCTTCGTGACAGCAGCCTGTTACACACCTTCCTGACTTTAGATCCTTATCCTTATGTTTTGGGTTTAGGACAGCAACAGTGATGAGGTTGTCATGGTATCACAGTGTTATTAGGCCATAACCCTGCCATTAAGTTAACAGTGAAAAGAAATGAGGGATTAAATTTAGCTTGCCTTTCCCAATTCTTGTCTCACTGTTATTTCTGGGGGGCTTTTAACATTAATACCTTTACAACAGTTCTGTCAAGATTAGATGTTGACTTCAAATATAGTAACAATTATTTCATTACTTAATGCCTTTTTTCTTTGCCTACAAAAGTTTTCTCTTAGCACATCTTCAATTGCAGTTTGGACACTTTCTCCTAATATAAAAAAAGTCTTTCAGTCTATCAAAGCCTCTAACCACCATGGCACTATTTCAAAAAAGCTATATGTGTGAGAAAACAAAAATGATGTAATCATTCAAAATGAAGTAACGATTACAGATGTTCTTTGTACTCAATGTATATATTAATTTCTTTTTCAATCATTCTTACCTAATTGTGATGTTATTAACTAAATTAATTTCTCTCAGCATTGTTCACCTATGTATATACAATCTGTCTTTGTCTTTCCTTCTAAGTTTTTATTTGATCAATAAAAAATAATGTTAGTGTGGGTGCATGTATTAGTAGATGTAAAGGCATTCCTAAAGAAGAGGGCTGTGCTGTTGTTTCCTCACAGTATTTCCCTGGCCGTCCAGTGGTCATGAACCTGGTGCAGGCTCTGGACAGCTGGCTGACGGATTACAAGGAATTTAAGGTGTCTTACTCTTCTATCAAGGCAGTGCTAGACAACGCAGGGGAGGTGAGTAGCGGTTTGAGTTGACCCAGGTTACAGTCTTTGGACAGGGTCATGTTGAAAATGGCACATAAGCTATCTTTCTTAGGTTGGTGTTTTTTTTCTGAGGCTCAGTGATCAATTGCATTGCGGAACTAGATGCACAAGTTCAGTCTTGCACAGTTCAACCACCTGTCTTGTAAAACATCCTCAGATGTGATGTGTCTGGCAAGACTGTGTGATATCAGGAGATTTGGTGATCTTCAGCTGTCTTTGTTTTTAAGAGATGAATTAAAGTATGACAATGGGCATTCCATATTTCCTAGGTTACGAATGCAAAAACTTTATTGACTCACTAATGGGATTTTCCCTTCTTTTAACTCCAAAGCTAGGGTGGGTTCCTATTTTCTCACATCAGGTTTATATTTTAAAGTCTGTCCTGAGCATCCCATTTTTTTAAAATAATTATTTTTGTCCATTTTTTTGGAAAGTGACAAATTCACTGTGCTGCTGAAATTGGGGGAACAAACTGAGAGGGATTAACATGCACGTTCTCGGTGGGAAAGCAGACAGCTGAGGACAAGCAGGCATCTAAACTTGCGAACGGGGTGGTCAGAAGTAACGGGGATAATTGTTTGAATCCGATGCTGTTTCCCAACAATTCCACACTGGTGATTTCAAATCCTGAGGTGTTTGAAGAACCTTCAGATATTACTCTCAGACACGGAATCCTCAGGATGCTGCTTCTGTTCTTCCAGGTTCCCAACGCGGTTCTTCCTAATGAGGAGAAGTGGGTGGGGTGTCAGGGGTCACAGCCACATTACAGAGGTTACCCCTGCTCTGTGTGGACACTTTTCCATCTGCTTACAGTCCAAGCTGCAGAGAGCACGTCCTCTTCAGGTATAACTGCGCTTTCAGTGTCATACGTGAATAGATCTACCCTTTTTTCATACATGTTGCAAAGTAATGAGAAGCAGTTTGTAATATATATTGTATACAGTACATATAATGCAGTCAGATTAGTGCCTGCATGTCTGAAGAAGGCTCCACGGCCGAAACGTTGTGTTCTCTTTTTTCTTTTTTTCAGCATGGAATAAACCTATTACTTGTTCCTATATACAGTGTATGTGTGCAGAGATGTGAAAAGCAACAATACATTCCTTGAATGTGTATTTTTTAAGAAAAAGCTTAAAGCTTGCAGTGTATTTCCTCAATCAACAACAGTATTTGGAGAATTTCTGTGTTTATCCCGATCAAAATACAAATCAATCAATTGTAGCTCTTGGGCACCCCTGACTTGTCTGTAGTTTGTAAAATGTTTTAACGTGAACATTTTCTGAGTTGGATAGGAACAGATAGAACTGTATGAAAAGAACATTTTCTTTGAACATCATCAGTGTAGACATAAATCAGTGTTAGAGTTTTACAATTGTGTTTTTAATGTGGTTGCAATGGTCTCAAAGTACACTTCCATTTGTTTGGGAAAGATTGTTTGGATGAGTCTGAAGTAAAACATTGAAACATCCCAAGTCCTTGTGTTAATCAAAGAAGAGGCTATTTCCTTGTAAACCACATTTCAAGAATGTTCTAAATTAGGATTTTTTGGCAGACACAGAGGTGTCAATAGTTGTCTCTTCAGGGCTGATAAATTTCAGTATAAATGTCAGCTGGCTAGTCTTTGTACAAAGTTCAAAGTTCAAAGAGCACTGTTCTGTAAATGAAGGAAACCAAGAAATGTGGAAATTAAGTTAAGCAAAACAGGGGCTATTAAACTCCAAGTGTAATTTTTCTGACACATGCCCTAATAACTATCAGTGCTTACTGTGGGCAACGTGTATCATAAACATTTCATTCTCAGGACATCCTCAGGTTTCTGAGAAATCACCACCACTGTGGTTCTCCAGCAATAACTAAAACGTACGTCTGATTGCATGGGAAATGGGTGTTGACAGTTCAGTAATATATTAGCCATAAATGCTTAATCTTGAATTAAGCGGACAAACTGAGATATAAGAACATTTACAGCTGCTCAGGTTGTAAGGGAAATCCTTTTTTTTGGTTTTATTTAGCTACTGGAAAAGTAATTTGTTTAGGTGGGTAAAAGGGATTTGGTTAGATTAGTGGAATTTGAGCGGTTAATGACAGAGGCAGCTGACCGCCACTCCTCTCCCCTCCTTGCAGGGTTAATCCCAGATCTTAGGGGGACATCACGTGACCCGCAGATGGGCTGCCAGAAATGTCCATCTGTCCCCTGCGGCCCCGGGATTATTTCAGACATGTTATCTGACCAGTGTGATCTTCTAAAAATGCTGGTTTTAAACAAAAGAGACAAAAAAGTAAGAAATGTAAATTTCCCCCCAACCTCTGCTTCTGTGTTGTTTCAGAAGAGTGGACAAAGTGTAGTGATTATTTGGTGAATTTGGTGGATCATTTTATCCAGGGTCAAAGAGATTTTGATTACTGTAGAGGTGTCATTTTGAAGGCAGATCTGAAAATAGTATAATTTTCCAATTCTTCCACAGTATTTCTCTGTCTCTGAACCTTCTATTTCAGACTCTGCATGACTCACAATGCCAGGTTTCCAGATTAAGATATTTGGTTGTTCATCTAGTTATATTACCACAAATGCATTTACTGTCTTAGAGCTTAGTGAAATGCAGTTGTCTGTATTTTTATTTAAATTGTATTGCTGAAAACTAAAACTAATAGCTGTATTTCATTTTGGTGCCCCAGTATGTTATTTAAGATGAGTTATCCATGCAGCCTCACCTGGCCATGAGACAACTTTAAGACATCAAACCACTTTTTCTTTTTCCTGAGCTGCGGTCAGATGGAGGACAGATAGAGCTCTTATCTGAAGCAGTCAGTCCCACCGCTACACTGTTAAGTGACAGGGTTTGCTGGTTGGATTCTGCACCCAACCATAATCCAAGTAGGGCTCAGCCTGTTGCATGCTTCTGTTGGGAATTGTTTAGGAATTTACAGTGAGAGAATCGAGTTAAACTCTTCAGGACCACTGAAGTGGTGATTGTGATAAATTTATGCCTTCGATTGATGGCTCACTTAGGACGAGTTCTTAACCTTTTTTTGTCTGGGACCCAGATAAAGTTTTGGAGTCACTTTTAATTCCATGGTTCAGTTTCTAATGATTTTTTTAATTGACCGTTGTCCACTCATCTTAGAAGCTTTATTTTTGAGATGACAAGAACTGAAAAACCTGCTTCACACAAGTAAATTGCAGAAAAGGGCAGAAGAGCCTCAATCCCAGAATTGTTTTATTTTTCACTTTGATCCAGAACACGCTTGGTGAATTTGTTCTTGAAAATCGTAGTGCAGCATGTCGTTGTTTTGGATCTCGATAAGATGCTCTCGAAGGCAGTGCTAGAGATGTCAAGGCAGATCTTTGATGTCAGTGTCAAATGGGCTTCACACCCGGCTGTATTTAGTCATACTGTACCCTCTACGATGCAACGGCCCTTCTGGGAATCTGTCTTACTGCTACACGTGTAGCCCAGGAGTGTTTGATTGCTGGAAATATACTTGTCTAAAATAGTGTTATTAAACATCTTCCTTTATAATAATTATTTTCCACAAAATTAAGTGTGATGTTACTTTTTTATAACACATAATGAAGATTCCTAAACAATTATTTTTAAACAAAGTTGCAAAATGTTTTTTTTTCAGTAATTTGTTTTGAATATTTTTTGCAAATCAGAAAATGTTATCTTGTTATAAAGCAATAATATTTTTTTTCTCTGCGATGCTACCAGGCTTCTGTAAAAACATGCTTATATAGGAGTAAATTTAAATTAATTAAAAAGGAATTGGGGCAACCTTCACTAAATGGCATGGCAACCGATTTTTAGGTTAAGACCCACCGGCTCACAATATACTTCAAGAACAAGAAAAGCTTGTTCTTGAAGTATATTGAAAATAAATATATTATATTAAGAAATATATTATATATAAGTATATTGAAAGAAATAAGAAAACAAGAAAAGCTAAAGTCCACTGATACACTACTGATACACTTATGGGTAAATTGCTTCTGTGGTGCTACAGCTTAACACACCAATTAGCTACATGTCTGTCCTGCAACAAGCCTGACAAGCCAAGCCTGGTTCCTGCAGTATATTTATTAGCCATTGTGTATTGCAATAAATACTTGAGAGACATCCTGGTTATTCCTATTTTTTATTTTTTTGTCGTTTCATATTTTAACATGGGAATCTAATCAATCTACTCTATTTTCAGGATACATTTGGACTGGTTTGTACTTGAAGCTGAGTTGAGAAACACCTTAGTAGAGAAATGCCTTTCTCCAGTCCATGATACAGGGGAAGTGGCGCAGTTGTTTTTCTCTAGCAATGCAAGCTCACATGGGATGTAATTGCATTGCATGATTCGCACTGCTCTTCGGGTTGTGTCTTCTGCAGACCCCCTGGATGTTCTCAAGGCCATGAGGAGCTACGTGAAGAACTTCTTTGGCTGCCGAGAGTGTGCCACGCACTTTGAGAGCATGGCAGAAGACAGCATGGGCGAAGTGACTAACCGCACCACATCTGTGCTCTGGCTGTGGGCACGGCATAATCAGGTCAACAGCCGCCTGGCAGGTGAGACATTGTAATTGAATCCCTTCCATCATCTGCTGCTTTTCATCCAGAAGAACCCCACGGCACTTTTTTGTACAGGTATGATTCTACTTAGTCCTCCTCTGAAGGAAGGCTCCCTCTTGGATGGCATGGGGTAGCCATTCTACACCAGCAATTCAGCTACACATCAGAGGTGGAGATCTGAAAAATTGCTTCTTCAGTAAAACTAGGAGGAATAATTTAGGTCAATATAAACATGAAACTAGAGATTTGGCATAGATACTTGTGTTAACACCACTATTATTTTGAATTCCGAACATCTCATCTGAGTGATGAGAACCTCATTCATCATAATGTCTCCTTTTGCCAATAATAGGGGTTCTTTGGGTTCTGGTTGAGAATGAAGCAGTATCGCCACCTGGTTCACTAACGCCCCCGATAAGCTCCATGAAGTTGGTCCCTGTACAAATAGCATCATTAGTGACCGTCACCACATTTGTTTGTGACATTAAATGTAGTGTTTGTGCTGCTTTCCTTCACTAGATATAGCACCTTCTTTTTTTGAGAAGAGGGATGTCACTCAGCCCCCCTACAGCGGTGCAGGAGAACTGAACATGTCTCATTCGTTTGTGCAGCTAAACACATTCAGTAATGGGGATTTTCACATACTGTATACTGTTGCTAATCTGGTAAGATACCACCCAGCCCTCAGGCAGAAACAGAAACTGACTAATTGAATAACATTCATTCATGTTACATTTTCTGTTCCTTAATGTTACATTCTTAAGCCACATGTGGAAAACTTCAGTACTTTTTAAAACCAGCGTCGTAGTTAAAATAATCTGGTGGTTAGAGCACAATTATTCCTGTTGTCAGTGCAAACCTTTAATGGACTTTGTAAAAAGAAGAATTTATTGTGTATTAATGGTTGTATTTGCAGGATTTAGCTTAAAGGTTTCTCTGTTATAATGAAAAAAACTTTACAACAGTACAACAGGAGCTGACGGCTTGTTTTAATGTAAAATCAGTTAGATGGAAAAACCAATTTGGTACAGCTAGCGGAAGTACAGAGGCTCTATTGCTATTGCTTCTTGCACTTCCCTCTCTATGGGAATATCAGAGTGGAATATGAATAGCTATGAAACCCCTGACCAAAAATGTTTTGCAAATTTACTGTTCTGTGTGCATTATATACACACTTTATTACATCTTCATGGGGTGGGGTTGGGGAAGCCACCCTGTTAGCCTTGAAACTCTTTCTAATGGGCACTGCATTTGAAACTTTGATATCATATAATGTTTTATAGCCGTTGGTATAGTTGTAGATGTTATATTTTGCTTTATATCTGACAATTCTCTGTCTTATGATTTTGTGTTATTGAGTGTACCTCAATACACTCCTTTTGATATATCGGCCCCAATCAAAACCTAACATAAATACAGCTATTTTATAATTAATCTAGAATTAAACTACAAAATGTACATTGTATATACAGCATTTAGGGTAATCATTGGCTGTCCATATGAGGGGTTGCTACCTTTGCAATATGAAAAAAACAGTTTGCTGGCTTTAAAAACATTTATCAGGGCCACATATGCAGCTTGAGAAAGAGAGGCCATTTATTCTGAAAACTGAGGGGTAAATTCTAGCAGCTTCTCCAATCACTACAGCAGTATTTTATTACACTGCTCAAAATCACTTTGATTGTATAGTTAATATTTTAGTATCTTGTCCTGATTGTGAACAGTACAGCAGTTAGATTAAATACAGGTTATCAACTTCAATGGGGTTCTCATTGCTACAAGTGATACCCTTTTTCTCAACATTTAAGTAAAGGAAGAACATTTTCCTGCTAAGTAATGACCCCTAAATGAATTTTGTATTTTATATGTTGCCACTTCCAAAAGTTAAACAGTAGAGCATCTGGAACAAAATGCTGAAAAAATACAGGATACCAGGAAGGCAGTAGATTGAGTACTGAAATGGCTGTGGGCTGTAGTCAGATTATTTCATCACCTGCCACAGACTGATTGTGAACCACATTAACTGTAATGGAGATGTTGTACCCCATAGTTTTAAACAAACTGCTTGTCTAGAGCAGTTGCACAAATATACAGTACTGTGTACATTTGTCATTAATCACTCAAGTCTAGGCTCATCTACTGAGATGTCACATGCACACAAATGATGAATTTACGATAACTCACAAAGTCCTCCCCACAACTGCTTTTTTCAAGAGTATCCAAATCTTCCTTTCACTTAAAAGAGTGACTTGCTCAGGTGAATTCTCCTGAAAGTCTGCTAGTTTTCATTTTAAAGGGCTGCCTGACTCCTCAATCCCTAATCCATCTAATTCGACTATCCTCTCTGCAGACACCAGCTGGCCCTGACAGAGTCCGATCTCTTGTTCCTCTATGGGATTAGCTGTGTCCCCGAGACACAGAACTCGCAGGGAGCTGCTCCAATTACATCTTTAACATGGAAGTCTTATTGCATGGCATATTTTGCAGAAAATGGCATTCTTCCATAATTGCCTTCCACAACTTTTTGACAAAACTGAATGTTACATGTGGGCAAAATTTGACATAACATGAACAAAGGTTCACTGATGCCAGCTTTCATAGATGGGTCTTTGTGAATGTCTTCCCAGCACAAGACACCCATGAAAACATTGCTGTTAATTGCTGTATCATTTCTGTCCTGGAAGCAATGATATATACAGTACTGCTCTACTTAGTCTCTGTAAAGCTCTTCTTTTTCTGGTTTTCCAGCCACTCTTACTCCTCCGGTAAATAACTCTTAAGACCAGGATTAAATCAAAAGTTGATCCTCCTACCAGTTTACAAACCAAGTACTTTACAGCTGGTTTCCATGAATAGACAAGAGCATCCCGAGCTAATAAAAAACAAAACACCATCAGGGTTATACTTTCCAGTTGGCAAGTGGGTCAATGTATTGATTTAAAAGTTCGAAAAACTGACTGCTGGCTAATTATTTTGTACAACAGAATGATAAAACTGTTGATTTGTGGGGAACTTTCTTTAGTTGTTTCTTGCCAAATCTTTAAAAGTCCTGCAAATCACCAAACTTGCTGATGGTTTGATGTACAAGTACTTGTTTTGTGTTATTCACCACCAGTTCATGCAGTATATATCTTTCGGCAACTGATTCCTGATCATTTTAAAGTTTAATACATCTCATCAAATCATCTTTTCAATGAATTATAATCAGGTGGCTGATTGTGGAGCCTCACTTAATCTTTGGGATGAGTGGAGATATGAATAAGAAGCTATCAAGCCACAGAGCAGCCCCTCTCCCCTGACATGCTCTTCGTCTAATTGAGGCAGTCTTTTCCCCCAGACAGACATTTCTTCCAGTGAACAATAGATATTGTATGCAATCCACTAAAGCAGCAGCAAGGGACCTATTGCAAATTCCCAGGATAGCTGTGACAGCAGGTGGCACAAGTCAAGCCCAAGCCCCAACCAGCCAGCCATTGTAATCCTCCCGTAAATTGGTTAGTGTTGTGACAGTGTGGGGTTTGACAGAGCTGTAAGTGTGCGTGGTGGGGAGGGGGGGTTGTTAGCACGTGGCAATGAGTAGCACTATTGCCTATTGCCCCCACACATCCCCCAGCCCCTCTCCCCCCCCCCCCCAGCCCCCAGGGAGTTTCCCCCGGAGTGTGCCAGTTTAACAAATCCCCTTTGGGGAGCAGCAAAGCGTGAACAAGGGGCCGATTTGTAAAGCAACAAGATGATTAATTTTACTGGCAGGACAGGCCAAAGCCTAGCAGCAGTGTGGTTTCTGAGGCAGTTCCAAGGGGTAGTGTGTCTTGTTAACAAGCACACAAAGAAGACCGCTTGAGCACATAGTATGAAGCAGGCTGTCTTCAAAGAGGCAGAGGCCTTGTAGCTCCTAATAGAAGGGTTTGTTTCTTCACTTACATATTTGTCCTGGTGACTCTTTTATTCATGCTGAATTCTGGGGTTGGAACAAGAGTAATGGAGGACGTGCCCTGTGTCTCCACCTGTGTAAAAGTCACTTCCGCACAAGGTCCTCTGGGAATGATGCTGCAGGGACCAATGCTTATTTTCTGAGCATGGTGGCGTGTGTCTACATTTAGCATTATTCCAAGGCTGCAGACCCACTGATCCATGAATGATAGAATTTAAATGTCAAGTCCAAATAATATTGAAACAAGAAATAGGACTTCAGTCAGTGTCGTTCAACTGATTTTTTTCTGTAATTTCTTCCTAAAACGCTAGTTGATGGAGTACATGATGCACAACAGAGTACATATTTCATGACAACGGGACTTGACATTTCAACAGTGTGTCACAAAGAACTGTTGTCTTGTAGAAACAATGCAATTTTGCCGTTTGACTTAATTAATGTTATTATTGTGAAAGCTTTCTAGATATTCTCAACTAAATACAGTGAAGTAGGCATAGTGGCATTTATGTTACTACGATAAGTAATCAGTTTTTTAGCTTTTTTTTATCAGTCTTAAATTTACCACAGTAGAAATAGTACTGCACATGCATTATATTAAAGGCTTTATGTTATAGCATAGGTTATAAACTAAATACAGTAGAAGAGAGATTACTAAAAAATAAGGAAAAATGGACTGTGTAACTTCATGCACGCTACATCTAGGTAGATGCAAACTCAAATCCAGTTCCAGCACTGTATACATATTTCTAGCTTTTCTAAACTTTTTCTGTCATAATCTAGGGTTTGATAAGTGATTCTCATTTCATATACTTGAGTTATTCCAGAAAGCAGCACTGGTGGCTGAAATATTTTAAGTTCTTCTTAGTATAGCAATACTTGCAGTACTTTTTTGTGAGATGTCTTCTGAAAACGAGTTGTGTATTTTCAGAAAGATAATCATAGTTCCAGTGGTAAAAACTTTAAAATTTATTACAGGCATCTACTGTTAAAGCAGTGATGTTTGTATCCATTCGGAAACTAGGTTTGAAAAATAAAAACATAAAAATACTTTATTTTGTTCCTAAAAGCAAATGACAGACTGAGGGAAAAAATGACTTGAAGAATATGGATGCATAAAAACAGTCCAACAAGCTCAGGCTCATCCACAGTGGATCTTTAGTAATGGATGATTAATTATGGAGTTGAAAACATTGCCAGACTACTGCCTGTTGCCAGGATTCAGTCGTACAGCCCGACGTTCTGGGCTCTCAAACAGTTGCTCTCAAATTATGAATTAGCTGCAGAGAAAAATGTAGCATGGCCCAGTGTGTCCAGCAAAGGAATAACAGTATGTCTTGTGCAGGATAGTATATCTATGCAATGGATTGAAAGAAAGTTTGACACTGAAAGGCTAAGGTCCATCACAAACCACAAAAAAACTCCACTGAGTGGTGAAATGGATCAGAACCTGAAGATATTTTTTCCACTGATTAAATGACTTTTGGAGTGTATGATTCATCTCAGTATAGCTATAGCCCCTACTGTATAACATTTGTTGATACATATACATGCTTTTCTTTTTTCCTTACATTTAATGGAATGGATGTCTCCTCAGATACTGTATATGTGATATAAATCAATAATACTTCAACAGCCAATATACCGCTTTCTTTTTCAAATATGAATTTCGCATGAAAACATTAAGTGAAGGTAATGCTGTCGTGTATGGGTACTACCCAGAACAGATCCATTGCAGAATTTGCAAAAAAAAAAGTTTTTATAGAAAATGTTTTTGTTTCTAGTATCCACAATCAATCTAGTTATTGTCTTTTTTTACATTCAGCATATATATATGTAAATCTTTGAAATGGAATGCATAACAATGGCGCTGCAAACTGATAGAACAGCTGGAGTTTTTTTTTTTTGGTTCCACCGTGGCGACGGGCAATTTATTAGCAGATGCCTCCTTTTGGGGGAGAAAACATGCAGGAAATTCAATTAAAACAAGAGCTCCCCTCGAGGTGCCTGGTTTCACATCCAATCTGGAGATAGTGCTCCCTTCAAAGGGGTGTGTGCAGGGAGGGAGGGAGGAATCTCCTCCACAGCTATATTCATTATCGCTGAAGCCCGCCGTCCTCCCCTGGGAGTCCGGGCCTCATCATTGATCATTCCCTCGCCGTGTCTCGCAGAGCCTCCTCCTCATTCCAGTACCAGCAGTCCCATCCAGAGCCTGGCCCTCAGCGAGGTGCTGCTGGCAGATGCTGCCCCTTGAATGCCTCACTGGGGCTACTGCAGCCCCCCTGGGAGGTTGACCACAGGGGTGTGGAGTTAACAGGCACTTGTTCACATTTTAACATCTCTGGCTCACAGCTCCGGAGGGCCATAAAACGCCAAACACTGTGTTTTATTAAAATATTTTGTTTTTATTCTTTCAGTTTAATACAGTCTCTTCAAAATGTACTACCATTCCTGGTTATACAAGAATTGGTAGAATTATTTCAAATATTTTTGGAATTCATCTCCCAAAAATAAGGCCTGTGCATATATATATATACTGTAGGTATAGAATATTAAGCCTTGTTTATAGTTTGTGTAGTGAGTGTGAGAGATAAAATTTGATATGCATTTAAACACTTTCTCTCATAATTGTAAATATCGGCAATTTTGAAGTGATATTTTTCATTTTGAAAATAGCTTGGGCTCAGTGTTTCCCCTGGTTATAACAGTTTGGGTTGGTTTGGATCTGCTATGCTCTTGGGAAATGCACTTGGGGGGGGGGGGAAATCGCCCTTCTAAAAAAGAAACACCAGTGTGTTACAATGTGTGGCAACTGAGACGATACCATCCATCTTTCTAGCAGCCGACTTGTCTAGGCTCAAACCTAGAGTGACTTATTTTTTCTCCTTTGTTAAAAGGTGCTCTAAGTGAGGATCCCCAGTTCCCCAAGATCCAGTGGCCGCCTCCGGACATGTGCCCCCAATGTCACAGTGTGACAGGTGGCGAGCACGAATGGAAGCAGGGAGCTGTGCTGGACTTCTTGAGGAGCCACTTCGCAGCGGACGGGATACTGCGGGACCACCTGGAGGGAGAGGCGGTGCTGCTGGCCAAGCAGGCCGAGACGCACGCAGGCCAGCAGGAGGCAGAGAAGGCAGTCAGGGGACCCGGGAGGAGAGCCAGGGAGGCAGGGGAGACAGTGGGGGAGGAGGAAGAAGAGACTCAGGAGGGTCCGGTAGAGCAGCAACAGGAGGAGGAGGAAGATCTGGAGGAGCAGATGGCAGCTGGCAAGCCAGGGAGGGAGAGAGCAGAAGCAGACCAACAGTGGGGGCACATCAGTCCATCCAGAAACCCCAAGCCCAGCATCGTGGGCCTGAGGCGGCAGAAAGCAAGGGGAGAGGACATTGTGGATTTGGACTCTTTCATCAACCAGCACTATAAGATGAGAGCCGTCCGTGATGCAGCCGCTGCTGTGGCTGTCCCAGAGAGAAACATCCGGAAGGCAGAGGAGAGGCTGTGGGCGCCCCAGCTGCAGCCCAAGGAGCCCCAAGACTATGTGGCTATACGGAAGAAGCGGGACCTGGCCGGGCAGTACGTGGGAGTTGAGGGAGCAGAGCTGGAGGCCCAGGAGAAGCACTGGATCTCCCTGCTGAGTCTAGGTTTCTCTCGGCTAGACATTAGCCTCTGTGTCCTGTTATACTGCCTCTCCTCCTTGTGCCTGCTGGCCATGTACCTGTACTTCAAGATGAAGCTGCGCCTGCGAAGGGGCAAGATGGCTCTGCCCTGACTTGAGGGGCAGCCCTTTCTGCCCGTTTGAAGGTCTGTTGGCCAACACCACCACTCTGGAGTCATGAATATAACACAGTGGTGGGACACCTTGGTCTTGGAGCGAGGGTTCCCAACTGCTTAAAACCTGGAATCATCCTTATTTAGATTAAGAAAGCAAATGGTTGAGTTAACTGCAGTAACTAAGAGATAACATAGAACAAAAACTAGAAGCCTTCAGAGACCAAGCTTGCCCACCACTGAAGTAAGGAATCAGATGAAGGGCCAAACCTGCTTCATTTAGGACCCGTTAAAATGTGTTGCATTTTAATTTTTTTCCTTCTATATTCAAACAACTGACTTTGATTTTTTTTAAGTAATCAGTGCATAATAAAATGTCTAAAAATGGTTCTTAAGATCACATGGACGGCACAGCTTGTTTGCAAAATCACACCCCTCAAACATGCAGTAGTTCACGCATAAGAGAATTTGACTGCATTTCCATTCTGAATGATTTTAATCCATGTGTTCTGAAAGAATGAACATCCAAAATATAAAATATATTCTTAATCTGAGGAAAGATGTAATCATTTGTATTGGATAGCCTTACTTACATTAATGGTATTACCTGCCCAAGATAAAGTAAAGGTTAGGCAGAGGTTATTTATTATTTTGGGGAAAAGTTGCCAATTCAAATTATGGAGAAATAAAACAAAACAAATTGCACTAGAAAGATTTATTGTGGTGATACTCTCAAGCATGTTTGTGCCTTCTTATGATGTCTTCTTATTTTATTGGAGCTGCAGTTACACTAATAATTGATTATGCAGAAGATGACTACCCTCAATATCATTGAAGAAGAAAGAAAAGGAGTTGTGTATTCCATATAGATAATACCATTTAAAAAGTAGATAAAGCATTTTTAGAAGGAAAAATTATTTTATTAAAACATATTGGTGATTTACTGAATTAACTGAATTATAGGTTTTGTTTCAGGGAATGTTGATTTGAATATCTGAATCTGACTCCCATGCCTAAAGCATGCAGTAATTCACACTTCAAATCATTAGGCATACTGTACACTATTTCTCAAACTTCAGCTGAAAGTAAATATTACTACAGGATTTAAGGTCACTATGGTAGAAAAAAGAAGTTAAAGAATAGTTAGGTTAAAGAAACAAAATTGGTTCCTACTGTTTTTGTGACATTTGCATGTGGCTGTGCCAATGTCAATGAGAAGTTCAACTGACTGGAAAGTTGCACATGTCCTGTTAACAGTTTATAGGCAACTCGTTGTAAAATAACAGCTTAACAAGGTTTCCTTAACAAGGTTTTTGGTGCTTATTAGTGATCAGGTGATGTTCCATTAGTGATTATTTTAAGCCAGTTTATTTTATTATGAGCACAAAAAATGATTACCACTGTTTTTTTCATCTGTAATTCGAACAGAGTTGACAGGTGACCCTGATTGCTCTTACAACATTTGGCTTGCATTTAATTCCTCCAATTATATAATTTAGCAACAAGTGCAGTTCTTTTGTGCTTTTGCTATTTTTGTGTAGTAGTTGAACAAAAGATTGGATGACAGATATTGTGTCAATATGAAATAGCCATTTAGGCAGCTTCTTTTATTTTATTTTTTAATGATTGGTTGAAAGCATCCAAATCCCAAGAGCTGAATTCACTTTCTGTTTGTGAAAATGCGGAGACCACTTAAAAAATAATGAATTGAAGTTCAAAGAGAATCTGGAAACAATGAATGTTAAGAATTGAAAGTCAGTTTGCATGTCTTCATCATCCCGTCCAGCATTTGTGAACTATTGTTCCAGGTTAGTTTTGAAGGATTCATGGCTTGAAATGCATTTGGCAGAAGATGTACAGTGAAGCATTGCTACTGTAAAAGGCCAGTAGAGACACTCATAGTGCTTCTGCAGTGGTCTAAATTGTCAGCCTGCCAGGGCATAAACTCTGCTAAAATGCACACCAAGTCTATGCCAGCCAAGGTGGCACTGAGATGTGTTGCTCTTGTTCTGAAGAGTCATTTGGTTTTTACGAATCCTTTAAAAGACCTAAAATGATATTTTGCAAGTGACACAGGGTATGTAAACATGTATGTGGAAACTTTAGTTGTTTAACAGTAGTCTTTTGATTACCATCTGCTGATCATCTTGTTCAAATCTGTTCTGAACACTGGTTGTTGAATCTGCTCACCCCCTCTGGGAGTGACTGCACAAGAAGTGGTATGTAAAAGCCTTAAAATAACAGAGAAGTAGCTTGAACTAATTTCAATAAAATTATTTTTGCTAAGAACTTAGTTTGTTTTCTTTGTTTAATTGTATACACCCTTTGCTGCAATATTTGGGATTCTTAAGGACTTGTTAGTAAAAAGAGCAGAAAATCTTATGACAAGCACAAGGCATTCTATCATAGCTCTTAAGATCCCAGCATATTAAAACTCAATGGGGAAACTATCAATAAGGAAGTGCTTGAAAAATAGTCAAGAGAGTGTCAGTCTTGCCAAATCTAACATAATCTTCCCAAATTCACTGAAGAATTCAGCCTGGGGTTCACATGCAATCAATGTGCTGAACGCTGGGGTATGTTAACACATTTTAAATGGAAGATGCGAGTGTGTTTTATGCTTAGTGTACAGCACTGCAGATTTACATAACATGACAAATAATTTGGTGGGTGGCACGGTAACACAATGCTCACAGCGCTGGGAATTAAGGTTCAGTTCCTGGGGTGCTATCTGTGTGGAGTTTGGTGTGGTGCTCCTGTTATCTCCCACGGTTCAAAAACATACAGTACCAATAGGTAAATTGCTTTCTGGGAAAATAGGTGTTGTGTTGTGAGTGTGTGCGTGTTTGAGTCTGTGTGTGCCCTGTGATGCACTGGCGTCCCATCCAGGGAGTATCCTGCCTTGTGCCTGTTGCTTACTGGTATAGGCTCTGGCTCCCTTGCGACCCTGAATTGGATAAAGTGGTTAAAAAATAGATGATTAGGAGCTGGTTGGATCAACAACCCTGAGCCTCCTCTACAACAGGCCAGATTGGTTTAAGAGATTGCTGGGAACACTGTGTCCACAGACTAACCCGGAGAGTTCTCATAGTAAACCATGGTCAAGGAGCAGGTTCAGTGGCTCGGGGGCAGGGGTCTCTCTTCTCTAGGGGTAAAGGGCAAGGAGGTGGAGGTGGAGGGTGGGCACTGTTGTGGCCATCTGCTCTGTAGCAATGGCTAAATCCTAGCAATTTCATTGGGATTATAGCAAGTGCGTAATCCAGCTTCCCTTTGGACTGGAGGGGATTAGCAGTAGGATTAGCTTGCACCCGATAATAAACTTTATTAAAACGCAATCGGCTTTCAGAGCCTTTTCCTTCAAACAGTTTGGAAGCCATCAGCAGGGAGTGTGAGGCGCTCCGCAGGCCTCAGGGGAGACCTGAGATGTGGTGCTTTTGATGTACTTCATGTCCCGATTATAGACTCCCTGAAGGGTATTGAAGGCAAAGTCAAGAAAGCTTTTTGGGGTAAAAGTCCTGCCCAGCTTCTGATTTTCACTTTTACGAAGGGCAAATGTGATTTTTATTGAGGTCTCTCAAAACAATAAGTGTCTTAGAGGTGGGAGCAGCAACAGGAATCAATCAGTCACTGATAAAACAAGAGAGTGCTACAAAAAAGGAAATGATTTGAAGTGCCCCTCTAATTTAACCTGTCATACTGGTGGCATTGCAGAGCCCTTGCACTGAGGAGGGGCACTCTTACCATGTTTAATGCCCACCTGCTCCTGCCTCCTCAAGGGATTTTGCAGAGTACTGATTGATACCTGTGGGGATGTATTTCACTGCTGCACAGGTAACACTTAGTGAGAGCCATCGTTACCACAAACCTCAACGTTCAGGTGCTCTACTTATCACTTAATCTCAGACATGGTTCAGAAAGCTTAGCACCATTACTGTATATCTGAGAACTAACATGGCATATAAAACCTGAAAGAAAAACAAAAATTGAGTTTTGAGGTTCCAGTAATTTGTTATGCTCATTCAACTATTTTGCTCAATAATTTAATGACAAAACTCTGGAACACCCAATGACAAGATGTTATCCCCCTAGACTGGTAAAAGCTTCTTAGTTACAGTTTAAAAATGGATTTATTGGTGTAAAGTTTCCCAAGTGGAAAATATTTTATTTAGAGCTCTAAAAGTGGAGAGTAATAAGGTTGTTTTTCTGTGGGGTTTTTTCTTTGGCCTTCAGTGAATTTTCGGTCCCCAAACCTGGGAGAGTTTTTTTTAATTCATGTTCTGTGTTGAGGCTACTCCATAATCCAGGATGTTGTAACCATGAGAGCCTCTGAGCATGGAGTATCTCTGCACTTCTCAGAATCCAGGATTTTCCGATTATTTCCATCTGTTTCTACAATTCCTGAACATGTAATCATTATTTTTCAAATTTACACACACACACGCCGACAGCCTATAAAGAAAAATAAGAAAATGGTATTTCATGAGTTACCGGGGACTTTATAAGGTGTGTATACTGAAATGTATAGTTCTAAATTCAAGCATTTCTTGCATTATGGAAAACGAAGTCCTTTTTCAACAAATCCCGTTCGCACATTTTTTCCTCATTTACAGTAAGCACGGGGAAGTTTGGTACTACAAATTTTTATTTTTCATGCGAGATGAGGCAAAACGAATGAGAAATTGGAGCATATTAAGTCTATGAATATGAAATCTATGTTTGTAAACTGGAACCAAACAAACACGTCTGGCAGAATTAACGGGTACTGTATATGCGGCGGTGGTGAAGCGACAGACGCTTTTTTGTATTCCACAAATGAAAAAATGTTGAGCTTTATTGGTAGGTACTGCTTTACAAGCACTTCGCTGTTTATGACCACCCTTATATTAAAATGCAGGGCAGGGCTGATAAGGTTTTCTCCGTGTTCCCCTGACTTTAATAATACTATAAAGCTTTCGTGTAAGCCTGGTTTCGAAAAGAGAGAAGGAATTAATTAAAGAGGCAGATCAAAAGGGTGAACGTATGTGCGGTTTTCGTATCACGTTCGATCTTCCAAATGACCCAGGATTTTACATATACCCCTAACATCTGGAGTCAAAAGGGGTCAGATTAATTTAATTTTACTGCCTCGTCCCCACCCACTTGTCTCGGCCTTCTAGTTACAGAGTAAAATTGCGTGTCCTTTATTGCGCTTCTAATTAAAATCCCCGTACACTTGTATCTGGAAAATAAAGAATCCGGGGTAATTTCATCTTCTCAATAACCTTTCTTAAGGGGATCTTAAGATATTGTAACATTGTAAAACTTTATCATGTTCTTATCACCAATGCAAGTCCCTAGAGCACCAGTCCTAAAGCAGTCTGTAGTAACTGTACTCACAGGAGACATATTAACTGGAAAAATTCAAAACTACAATTACAATACTAACTATTCAAATACCACGTTATTTATGCTTATACAAAAATGTAATTTACAGGACCTTTCACTTTATATATTTGAAATTGCCATGAAACAAAACTAGTATAATGGCTAAATTATGATATTCTGAGGGAAAGCTTTGCAAAGGCACAGTTACTGTAATTGTTCATTTATGTACATTATTTGGTATAATACAATTATAGTAATTTAGACATGTCAGAGCTCAGTTACACTTATATTTTAATTGTAATTACAGATCACAATTATTGTAATTTAAACATGGACCTGGTTGAATCTCCCTGAAGACTGTTGTGTTACTTCGCAAATGTTGACACAGATTGCTTTTAAATTCTGATAACATTACATTGTGCTCAATTTGCTTACATCAACCAGTATCATTATGTACTTTAAAGCATTAAGAAGCATTTTTTTAAAAAAAACGGATTTTGCTGGAAATAGAGGACGAACAGAAATATATGTTGTCATCTGCTCTGTTCAGTGGTCTTGTAAGGACATCCCAACCTTGACTTCAGCTTATGACTTTGCATTAAAGGCTCAGTATGAATGTGACAAAGTCTTATGCTGCAAATGGTCCACGTATATTTATAGGCATATATGATGCTCTATAAAAGATCAGAGATCCTGACAGACTTGATAGGAATGCAGTCCGGGTTTCTCTTCTTCCTAAAACTTAGTACTGTATATCCATCTTAAACCTGCACACAGAATTTAAGCAACACCAAAGCAGGGTATCCAGATGATTATCACCAACCATCTCTGTTTATTTCCATTAACGTATCTGCTACCTTCTTACACATGTTCTGGAAGTGCCCTGTGGTAAGAGTCCTTGTAGGCGTGTCTCTAATGTACTGTACCTCTGGATCATGCTGCTATGCCACCAAGCCCTCAACCTCTCCTTCTCAAGAAGGATTCACAATCTGCCAGGAATCTTCAGATGCAGTGGTTTTAGTTTGTGCTTTTATTTGCAGCCACAAAATTTCATTTCGTGAGGTTAGTTTGAGACTGTGATTTACTTTAACCAATACTAAGACTATGTTACCTAAACTGAACCTTTTTACAGGCTCAGCAGTCAAGAATATGATGGAAATATTCAGCATCCTTAAAGACTTCCAACACAGTCAACCCAACCGACTCCTTCAGATCGCACTGTGAAACACAGACCAAAGGTTACAAGTGGACACTACTTGGAAGTCCATTTAAGAACAACAACTGGGGGTACATCTTTCATAAAGGGTTGGGGGAGAATGGAACAAGCTAACCAACCACGTTGTTGAAACCAGTACCCTGGCTTTGTTTAATAAATGCCTAACTACCACCTGCACAAGATAGGCTGAATGAATGACTCCTTTTATTTGTACCTAATTCTTATGTTCTTAACATAACAGTGTTATGAATGGAAAAGTGGGTTCCGTTCATTTGCAAAAATTGTTCTTATGGACAGATGTAGAACTGGAACAAGAAAGTGTGGTAGCAAGGAATTCTCCATGGGAGCAACAATCCAAAGACGCTAGCTGATGGTGAGAACAGGAGGATGGTTTTATTCGCTAGCAAGACTGGGCAATGGAGACGATACTAAGTCATGGGAGTATAGGAAAAGCTAGCCAGACCTGTTGTTGAAGCAGATACCCTGACTTAATTTAAGAAATGGTTAAATAAAATCCTCAGGTCAACTAATTAACAGGATAGATGGGAATGCCCTCCTTTTATAACCAAGATGATCTGGCAGGAAGAGTGCACCGAAAACAGTAAAATTTAAACATTTAGGCTTCTGTTGGTTATAAAACAGGTTTACAGCAAAGTGGCAAGAATAAAATAACCATATATATCAGATGGGAATTCCAATCATTTATAAATGAGGATATAAATCTATGTTTTTTTTCTTAATCCACAAATTAACAGACTTATAGCTTTGCTTTTATTCGACACTACAGCATAAAATGTTGGTGTTCTCCCTAGATAACTAACTGATTAATTGTGCAATAAAAAAGATAATGAAAGAAAGACTTGTAGCCACATTCTTATTTGGGCCAGCCCTGGCAAAAATTAGTGTGAGCACCTATTGGCACAGTCACAAGAACATTGTCTAGAAGAGAATCCGTGTGACATTATTTCAACATCTAGAAGAGAGAAATAGATGGAGAATGTTGGGTGATGTACTGAAGCCCTTTATTGTCATGTAACATTCCTCAGATATTAACACAGATTACTGTACTTGAAAAACAGGCAGATTGGGAGCTGTCCATCATACAATGGTGCTGAAATCTGCTGACATACTGTACTGTAGTTTGTGTATTAAAAAGGCTGGATGAAATAAAAATGAAAGAAAACCGCATGCCAAGAGGTAGACATTTGGATTCTGGTTACATTCTTGTTAACAATCAGAAAAATATTCTGAAAGACCACTAGATAAAGATATGTACATAACTGAAACATGTTATGTAACAATACTATAAAACGAAATGGTAATGTGAGAAACCTGATTTTAAGTTCTGTAAGTGATTTTAAAGTGATCTACATAAAGGAAGAAAATGTTGGTTTAAGGTCATGGAAAGGCACAGCATGTTTTAGTTTTATAATATTCCAAACATGGTCTGAAAGCAATGTTCCCCAGACCTAGGGTTGTAATAATCCTTATTACTACCCTGGCAATTTGTATTCCTGGACTCTTTATGATATATTTTTTTTACTGAGCTATTTATTTCAATAGATTAGTAAGGCAACAATTTATTAAACAGGTTGAGAATCACCTAGCATAAAATGCCGCATTTACTGAGCATCTTTAAACCTTTAAAAGCCAGTATATATCTGAAACCAAAAGCCCACAGCTGACAACAATTAAAAAATACAATCAATACAACAACTCAAAACAAACTTTACAGAAAGGATAAAGATTAATTAGAGTAGAAAAATGAAGGTTCAGTTGCAATAGAATAGAAATAAAAAAATTAAAATTAAATTCAGGATGTCCTAAGGTTTCTTTATTGAAGGGGACCCAGCCTTATGTCATCTTAATTTTTGTAACATTTACTGAGAGCTGTATTGAAGGAAATAATTATTTAGTCTTCTAGGCAGACTTCAAAATCCACTCTCGAGTTGTAATGTAGTTCAAACCAAAAGCACTAAAGTTGGGTTAAGGCATCTCTGCTTAAAAAACAATCAATCAATAGCCACATCCTTAAATCTAATTCCAGCTCTAATGCCACTGATCCAGTTACACACACTGGTTTCAGTTTAAATCTCCTCAAGGCCAGTAAAGCCATAAGGATTGTTCTATGAAGGCAGATAAATTATTCAAAATAAATGTTTTTTTTGCCATTCACTAGAATGATGTGGCCTGCTTTCTCGTAACTAAATTCTATGAGGTTTATTCTCAATTTATCAATCTTCCTGTCTAGTCTTAAAAGTAATCTTTATAAGCCAAAGCCAACCTTTATTTTATCGTTACCTTTATTTACATGACCTTTCAAAACAAGAACATATTCGTCAGATTCAAGCAGTGATTCTGGAGCCCTAACCTCCAAGAGTTTTGTTTTGAGAGCTGGTGGCTTTTCTGCTACCAGAAAGAACCTCTACATGTAACCATTTTTTAACCCTGAATACATAGTTATAACAAATTCGGCCAGTCAAAGGTACTGTAAAAATGTTGCTCTAGAAATAAATTACAGTGGAGTTTGGTTGTATCATTAACATACTACAATGAAGGTTCATCAGCCTTTAAATCTGTTATAAACTGTCAACAAAAGAAAAAACTATATTCCTTTTAACTTATGTCTTGCATTAGTCAAAGGCATCAAAGCTTTTATAGATCTCTTTTACTCTTTCTTTAGCACAGGTTTGGTAAAAAGCACACTTGTTACAGGCTCTCTCAAGAATAATAAACCTTCACAGCATGGGATATCATGGGAGTCTAGTTCCTTCTTCCATTGAGTCCAGGTGTTCCCACTTTTGAGAGATTGGTCTAGTATAGGCACGGCCCTGAAAGGTTCACTAAATGCTCTTCAGAGCAGAACTAGATATGTCATCTTTCTAGTGCAGACTGCTGTGTGATCTGCGTAGAAAACAATTTTCAACCAGTACAGGATTTGCTATATGGGCATTTTCCATGCCAAATGACAATCTGCAGAAACAACTCAGTGTGCTACCATCCTCTTCTGAACTAGTCTAGTAAACTCACTATCACAGATTCTGTGCTAATTTATAAAATGAAGAATTTAGCTTTTAGTCATCGAACGAGGTACGTTGATTGAATGTGAGAACACACTATTCCTTTCACGAACCAAAAAAGTAGCACAGAAAATGTTAACTCTGCTGGCATTTCACCTACGGTATATTTAGTATTGTTCCAGAAACCATACTAATGTACTCTGAATAGTCAGTGTAGTGGGTTTGAATAGACCTGTTTAGTACATCTGTATAGACATCTGTAGCACACAAAAGCAAATCCTGGTGTTTAATGACATCAGTCATTAAATGTGCTGGATTTGTAGACAGAATGTGACCAGAAAAACGCCTTTCAAAACATCAATTGTCAGCCTTCTTTACAATGCCCTGTAAAATGTGGTAGGAGTAGCTTTAAAAGAAAATCATGTACTGGCTTGAGGCTTTAACCTCGATAGAAAACCAAGAATGTTATACCCAGCTACCCAGTTTGTTAGGCAGTCCTAGACTTGAATATATTACCATTGATCCCTGGAGCATAAACAGACCTGACAGGACCTAGCAGAGGAGAGAGAGCCAAGAGGAGGGGAGGGCCACTGCTGATTCAAACTGGATTAAATAGGTAACCTGTGCTGCTGTAAAATGGCTCTGTTACCGCTGTCACAACTCGCGCGGAATTAGAGCAGAGAGGGAACAAAGCCTTCAGAGCCAACGTACTGTACATGTAGGTGCTGCAGGAACAGGCAGCAGGGACATGTCTTCTGTTTTGTATCCTGGGGAGCATGGTATCCCCAAAGAAATCCTTCTGGTTTGGCTGCAGAAGCAGGAGCAGCTCCATCAAGGTGAGTCTGGCCTGATTGGGTCGGTGAGTTCTCACTCAGCAAAGTTCTTATGCTTCAGCAGTGCGTACAGTACCTCACATCTGTCAGTCTGCACAATGATGACCTGTGTGCCGAGGAAACACACCAAGAATGTCCAGACTTAGCCTTCTTGTTTTCTGTGTGGCCTTTCAAGCTGTGTCATCTGCAATTCTTTTGGTTTAGAATGGTAGAAATAACACAGACAGATTAAAGTGCAACACCACCACTCAAGCCAAAAAAGTAAAGATGGCCAGACAAGAACTGTTATTTTTGCTTGTTAGGCAAGATAAAGTAACTTCACCGACTGAAACATACTGTAGTACAAGGTCCAGTCCAATGTATTAGCCAGGTTAAGTGGCCTTTATCATCTCCTGGACTGTTGGACTTTGTGCTATTTTTAAATCAATGTGTTTTCAAAAATTAGATCTGTGAGTGTTGCACTTCTTTGCTTCTGTTTAGGATGTAAATGCAGAGTAGTTACTGACCTGTAATCAATTACTCCTGGTTAGGATGCATGTTAAATGGAAAAGGTTCACTGGTAATGTGCTGTATTTTAAATGTTTCAGTAAAGACAAAAATGGGCTTTTTGTTAGGTACCTGTATTTCACTGAAAAAGAAAAGGCAACCATAAAATTGTCCAAAGAAACAAAATTAAAAAAGAATGGGGGTTTGGGATCAGTGTGGTAATCTCGAGTCCGTCTCATATATTATTTTAAGGAAACCTCACATTGAGGCTAGGAGAATGTCAACTGAAGAGGAGAAGGAAGTTTTGTTTTGTGACAGACAACACAGTACAACCACATTGAAATAGAATTCCACAGCTAGCATTGTACATGTCCCTGACATTGCACACTCCCAGCATCCAGTCATAAAACACTATTCACATTTTCTGCAAGGGAACAAGTATGATTTATGACTGTAAGAAATAAAAAAAATCAATATTGAGGTGAGTGAGTTCCGATCTTTAAGCACTATGGAATCTTAAAAGATAAATAGGACAGATTGTACAAGAAGAAAACAGTATTCTCCATGCCAAGCTATTTTGTTACTGAAAAATATATAATTCTCACACTTAACGATTTTTTTACTCTTGAGTTGGCTTGGGGTCCCAGTGTGAATCCATGGTTCATAACCTATGACCAGACAGGCTTTGCATTTGGCTGGACGCTCAGTGAAGATCTGCTAGGAGCTGAACACCTACTTCCTTTGACTGGTGTTAATTTTGAGCTCTCATCTTTGCAGAGGCCTTGGGAGTAACCCAATGCTTGCAATGTCCAAAAAACTTCCATGAGAAATTATTTGGTGCACACTGCTCTGTTTTATTGCAACAGTCAGCCAAGGTCTCAACTCAGATGATCTTGTCAACTTTATTGGTCCTTACTGCCCGCTGCTTTTATTCAAAGTGACTTACATTTATACTGGGGGGTATTTTACAGAAGCAGTCTGTACATCCAAACTAAGCGTCATTTTCAAGGGACTCCTGAACGGTACTCAAACTTATCCGACTGCTTTACTACTAAAATGTTTATTGGCTTGGGGTAATGTTATACACTATACAGTATACCTGTAATACATATTTAACTTATAGCCCTGCCTAATGTTCACAAGCGTTATTTTGCATAGTCTTGTCAATAACAATTTACAATCTAAAATTTGATTCAAGTGGTATTGCCTGCAAATTTACTTTTACAGTTACTTTATTTGACGCCATTTAAAAAAAAAGAGATCCTTTTTGTAAGCAAATGACCACATTGCAACAGCATGGGACACCTCGCAAACAAAATCGTACAGATGCTACATCTCATTCATTGGTGTTTACGACGCCAGACAACAGGCTCAAAACACGAGCAGTGCCTTCTGAGCAGCTCTCCAGTGCCTGACTTTTTCTTGCTGGTTAATAGGATTCCAATTGGCTTTAAGCCTTTCAAAACCTGTTTAAAAATTTCCAGTAAGCGGAGAAAGAAGCAACGGTAAATGGATTAAGTGGTTTGTCTGATATCTTAATTGTTCTTATTTAAAGATATCTTTTATCAAATGGGTGTGTTAAAGGTTATTGAAATTTCAGTTAGTATCTGCTTGTATAGGTGATGTCCAATGGATGGTTCCTTGTATGATTCAGAGGAAAGTATTTGTGGTAGTTATACCTCATTTTTGCAGTAAGTTCTATAGTTTTAATGGGGATTTATTTTACTACTGTACATTTATTGCAAGAAGAACTACTGACTTTGGGTACCCTTTTCTTTCTTTGATGATTTTGTATTCTGAACAACACTGGCATAGGCCAGAAGCTCATTGTAAATGTTTTTTTTCCTGGATATTATCATCATTATCATCAACAACACAGGCATTCATCACGATTGTGTATTATGTAAGCATACTCTATGCAAGGTTCAGTCTGAAAGCCCTCCATCTTTTCTTTGGCCTTGGGTAAAGGCTAAGTTCACTGGAACAGAGGTACAGGCTCATGCACCAGAGATTAATGACCTGATTTTGTAAACTGGCATTGCCAGTTTTCAGGCCACTGATTTGTAAACCCCATTATTTAATTCCAAATGTCGTGCATATTAAGATCCCATTTTCCACAAGCATCTGCTTGTGTCCACCTCTCTGAAGTCAGTAACTTTTCCACTAACAACTGCACAACTACTCAGGTCAATAAGATATGGTACAATAACAGTAAGGTTGTAAACATGAGCAAACCATCTCATCCAACAATTTCTATTTCCAGAAACTTGTATAGTTGGGGAGTACCAGTACATTTGTATTAATCACAAGGGATAATGTGGAGGTGAGGAGAGATTAAAAAGGGGAGCATTCTTCGATTTATTCCCAATAGCTTGTAGACTTTCTAATGTGATATTAATTCGATATAATGATGCTTGATCTGTTGTATTGGAGATGTTTGGTTGCAAGTGTATGGATCACAAATACAACCATGAAAATTGTTTTACAGAAGTCATCTAGGATATGGAAACGCATGGGAAAACAGGTACATTTCAAGTATATTTTTGGGGTTAGCAATGAGATCTTTGCCTATTGCCAGCATTTCACATTTATTTTTTGAATACTATAATAAGTTTCTTATTGTATCTCCTACAGACCTCCTACAAAGAAAAATCCTACAGTATTATAGAGAATGTCCATATAGATTCTTACAAACATCCTATGGAGTCGCTTCACAAATCACATAAGCAAAATAGTGCAGGACCCTTTCTCAGAAAGCAAAGAGATTCCTGCAGGAGCCCTGCCAAAGTCCAGAATTTTCTGCATCATGCCAGGTGAAAGCTCGTTAAATATCTCTTCAAAGACACACATAGGTGTCACTTTTGAATTGTGTATCTCTTAACACCAGACCTTGTTCATATCTCCATGCTATGCTGATTCAGTCCCTCAGTATTATTTAAACCCAATTAATTAAGAACTGAGAATTATTCAGATGTTATTGTGGAATTATTTACTGCCACAACTACCAACAACCAAGCAACTAACAAACATTTTGAGAACAGTTTAATCTTTGAAACAAGCAAAATGTAAAACAAATACATATATAGTATATGTCCTGCTCCCTTGTGGCCAAGGTTAATTTGACATTGTCACAAAGGTTAATCCAAATCTCAGTGATCCCTTCAGCACTGAAGGAACAAAAGTTTAACAAAACTGGTATGGAATTCCTAAGTGAGACTGTGATATCCTACAGCCCAACATACACAATCTGTTCCCTGTGTATAACAACAATCATACAGTATACTATCTGGTCTTAGTTCCAAAGTTATGTTTTATTACAATTTTCGTTATTATTGCAATAGCAATACTTTAAACACGCATCTTTCACTACTGATGATAACAATCATAATCATTTTAACGGTTATTCTCCGACAGCGTTTTGGTTTATAGCATCCAGCTAATTTTAGCTTTCATTCATCAAATCCTTATACACACAAAGTGTTTCGCATCTGTGGAAAAAATCAACAGGAAAGAGACACAGACAGATGTGTTCTTCGGACTGAACGGAATCAGTTCCTTGATCTTTTGCTCTCCAGCTTGTGTTCTTTATATCCTGCCACTACGGTGTCCGGACGCGCGGTCAATACAAAGAGAATATGTCAAGTTCTCGCAGTGGTCTGTACTTCTCTGTAACAACGTTACATGTTTGCAAGATGAACTTGGACTGTTTCCCGGTCGTGTCAATCACAGTCGTTTTAATGTACTCAAGTGCCCAGAAGCCTCACCGTTTAACTGACGATATCTCCTCTTTCGAGGCAATCTGCAGGTTTATGAAAAGGTTTTTAATTGATGTTTATGGTTCACAGCGCCAAATTAAAGAGATTCTCTAAGACAACGTGAACTTGTATTTTGAATTGAGGACACCAGCTTTAAATGTAGAGGTCTATACGTAATTCTAATAGCAATACGCCTATAATCGATTTTCTTTTCTTATTGTTAAAATCTTTCAAACGCTTTTACGCGGTTAAAATTCAAGCTAATATAGTCAGGATTTATTGGAATATGAAATTATTAGGTAGATATGGTAGCTTGACATATACTGTACGCAGATAAAGGTTTTTGTACGTATTACAATTAAGTTCATATTCGTCAGCCAATTGTTGAGATTTTTGTACACTACATACAGTACAGTATATTTGAAAATGAATACTGAAAACCAGTTCCAACTTTTCTTTGGAACGGTTATTACTCAAAATGTTTAATAAACCGAGAGCATCAGACTGAATTAAAACATGACAGCTAGTCAGTTGGCAAGCATATATCACAGCTTGTATCATGTAGGTATTTCATCGCAGTGTACTCCAATTTATAAAAGTGACCAGTTAATGGGATATTAACGATTACACACGAGATGGGAGGTCACAGCTTTGCTTGATCTGCGTGCGCTTATTTCTCACTAAATTTCTGAAAGCAGAATTCTGGGGCTTTTCATTTTTTGTAGTAACAGCCCAAATATACTGAAACTGTGAAACTGAATATTGAAGAAATGTATTTTAATATTTCGCAGAGATTTTCTCTTTCTGATCCGTATTATTCATTCTTGTTTAAGAAGCTTAAGGGGCAACTTACATTTAAATGAAGTACAACATCCTCCAATATCCATGAATATTAAAACCTACGGAAAAGAGAAAAGCGTGAGATGTACAATACACTTTGCATTACGTATGTCATACAAACTCGCACTTCAGTAAAAATACTGTTCAAGTTCTGTCGTATTGTTGTATTATCATTTTATAGCATCAGCCTGTATTTTCTCAATGATGTCTTACGTAAAATACGCTCCTTTCCATTTACACAATCTTTCACCTGGGATTCGGGTGCAATCCCTGACCAGACAACGCGAAGTATTTGTATTTACGTGCCATTTTCGGAACACTGTGAGCTAAGAAAAGAAGTAGATCAAAATATAATCTAAATCCTCTTACTGGGAAATCTTGGAAAGAAACGCAGGGTCACAGTGAGGAATGAAAGTGAATGTCTCCGCTGTGAACAAAAGGTTGAGAACAAAGTACACTACGTTTAATATTTAAAAACATTGACAACTATTGAATAGGTGACAGTAGACATACAGTAACAGAAACTGCAGCCCATCTCATGTATTTTTAAATACGTTTAAGAACTTTCTAACCACCCAACTACAGTATGCAATATTGTAGCTATCCACAGATCGAGTGCTGTTAATAAAAACGTATGAGGTAAACAATCACCAAAACTTCTCTGTTTAAAGCGCCGTCGTGTGAACACATTATTCAGCAGTGCTCTTCTCAGAAGCTATAACAACCTTAAGCATAAGCCGTTTTCTACAACTGCTACTATTTATACAAAAAAAAACCTTAACAGCAACTTCCAACAACGACCAAGCTGATAACGTTAAGACTGCTTTTATCATAGACAGTACGAGGTTTATTTGTAACGTATAACGTAAATAACACACACGTAAATCCAAAATTTGTACGGCGTTTAAGACTGGCTTGAGGCTTTAACCGTTTTGGTTTGTTTTATTTTTTTGACAATACACAGTCTTGTCCTTCAACTAATTACGTAAATGGACAGGAGCTGTCAGGAGACAATAACTATTCCCTAATAGAATTTGCCCTCAAGTGCAATTTAATTTTCTCCGTGCCCTCTCGTGAGGTTCCCCCTCTCTCCCAACGTAGTTGCTTACAGAGAACTGAAGAAAAAGCGCTCTGACATTGATGCTTCGGCCTTCTGCTCTCGATTGTGTGTATGCATTTCTTTTCGTACAAAATAAAAAAAAAAAAAACGCGTCTACAAAATCCGAGTTAAGAAGGAAATGACCAGTGGCAGGATTGCCCGGATCCACTGCACCTGCTTGTGCTGTGCAATCAAAGAAATTAACAGCTCAAAAGCCGCCTGAAGAATAGGTAGGTTTCCACGGATAAACACTCTTCACCTGCAAGTGATTTAGTAAGTGAAAATTTACAATAAGTGCTAACAATGACGGATGTTCCCAAAAGGTAGCGAAAACGTACTGTAATCTTTTTATTAATACAAATATACGACACTTTTTGCTAAACTGTTATTCATTAGCGTTGAACGTTTATTAGGAGGGTGTATAGGGTATATATGTCATTGTATTCTGAGGAATATACAGCTGGTGAACAGAACAGCGGGTACAGAATAAGCAGCTCTCGCTTTTGAAAATCCGAGCGCGGTAGTTCCGAAATGTAGTGTACTTGCTTCCAGCGCCGCCTCTACTGAAGTGGGCGCTGTGCGCGGTTATTTTGAGGATTATTTAAGAAACTTAATAAATATCACTTCACTTTATAAAAAATACTGTACACGGATGTTTTAAGTACATAGTATACTAATGAGAACAAAATATTATTAGTGTTTAGCAGTTTGATACAACTCGCTAAAAACAAAAATATTAGTTATTCATATTATAACTAGCATTATTACAATAAGCGTTTGACCTAAAATTATTCCGGTTATATTATTTTTAGAACTGTTTGCTTTTGCTATTATCTTGATTTAACACAATTTAGAAAAAAATGTGTGGTTCTGAAAAAATAATATACTTCATATTGCAGTGTCTCCGCTTGAGATGATAATTGTAAATGCTTTGCTCTGGCTAGGGGCATAATACACCTTCACTAATTTCCTGCTGTTGCATGTGCAGTTAGTGCAAGATGAGATTCGTGCCATTCACAAATTTCGAGGTTACAGTGGATAGATTGTTGAGATGTAGAGAATCAAATAATGTAATCACTGAATATATATCGAGAATGTTTAAAAACAAAAAACAATAGATGTAAATTGTAAATAGGACTATATACTGTACTCTGGTTAAAGTAATTCCAAATCCGATCCTAGTTTTGGCGTTAAAATAACAACTACATTAACAATGACTGAAAATAGTTCAGCATCTCTGCTAAATGCTAAATATAACAGTACGGTGTTAAAAAGTTGCTTAAAACACACATTAATGTAATTCAACATTGCAAAATCGCTCTTGTGTTAGCTGTTAGATCTTTTTAATACAGAAAAATCGCCAGCCCAGAATTGATTATAATTGACAAATTTTCCATTGTCTGGTCGCCGCATGAAAAGATTTTAAATAAATAACAAAAAAGTAGTCGATCACGACACCAAGACACACTCTTAAGCTCCTCTCTGCCCTGATAAACGCTGGCACAACTCCCATGGGACTGAAAAACCGACAGGGAAGACGAATGGGGGAGGTCTTGAGACACATGCAGATAAAAGAAACCATTAAGACCCCTCGAGAGCATGCACTTGTTGGCATATTGAGAATGGAGAGTAAAATCTGTTTTTTATGATTTTTAATTTAATCACAAATCTTCATCTAATGACCGGATTAACCCTCCTAAACAAAGTCATGCATGAATCCAAAGGATGCGGAGACAAAAGGATTCTTGAACATATATTCTGAGACACAAAAAAGGACAACAAGGAGCTTCTTATTCCACTGACCTCTTGGTTTTTTGGAAACCGTATATCGTATATTCTTCTGTGTACTCAGGTGTGCGTTTGTCAGACCTCACTCAGTTTGAAGGATCAATTCAATTGAGCAGTTCGATCTTTGTTGAACGCAAAAGATTCGTTGGCAAGACGTTAATATAAAAAAAATTCTATTCAGATTTCCATTCTTAGGAGAATGTTCTTAACAGACTCTTAATCTTAATAAAAAGCAACATTTTGAAATGCTGATTTGAGCCGTTCACTAAATACGCACTTAAAGGAACTCCCCTGACACCCACCCCCTTTTAAAGAATGAAGTGTATATTTTGATAAATTATCTTTCCTTGGTGCTGTGGTATATAGCTCTTGCCATTAGAGGTAAACTAATTTAGTTGTCATTTGCATACATAACACAAATGAAAATCGCTAGCTTCTTGGTTAAGGTTATGGTGCACTATATCATGTAGTTAGGGGGCATACAAATCCACTGTTTAGTGTTTTAAGTTTTAAGATTTTACTATTTTGTGCTTTTGAATTTTATGTTCATTGCAATGGTGAATTATATAATCAACTGAAGGTAAATTTAACATGAAGGCCAACTGCATGGCTTAAGGGCAGGTTTCAAGTGTAGACTGAATGTAGTCTTGGACTTAATCCTAGGAATTTCTTGTTTTAAAGGACTGGGCTGGTAATATGAAGTACAATTAAAGTATTTTTTCTAAAGGGGGTCTATCTGCACCTAACCAGTTTAGAAGACCAAGAGGTAGTCATTAATATTCCCACACTAACTCCTCTAGGTCATTTTTCTAATCGTCTTGAACACTCTCCCAAGGGTCATGGTCAGAGCAAGCTTCTAGTTTTGCACATAAAGGAAAAAAAAGGTTGCTGTCTAAGACGAAAATATTATTCTCTGGAAGACCTGAAGGGCTTGGAATTAGCCCATGTTTGCATGTCTGGTTTCAGTTGAAATATGGATTAAATTTAGGGATGTCATCATAAACTCCATTTATAGATATGCTTTAAATTTTGGGAGGATCCCAGTGTGATGGTAAATGAACAGCCAGTATGTGATATTCTCTGTGATCTTATGGGGCATAAAAAGAATTAAAGGTACATCTAACTTGCCTATAGTTTCCAGAGCACAGTAACTGCCCTAGCAAATGTTCCAATTAAAAGCTCTATCTAAGCTAAAGGTCTCCAACTGTGGTCCTGGAGACCTCTGGTAAATTTACTTATACAGGAAGTCACCTGTTTCCAAGGATTGCCAACACCTGTTAATATACTGATGAAATGTGTTAATAAAAAAATAATCAAAATCATTTTGGCCTTTGAGAGACTAAGGGTATCAGATTGTGGTTCCAAATGAACTCTAACATATTTAGTTTAACATATCACTTGCTTAATTGATCATAATGAAATTGTTTCAAGTTTTTAAAAGGTGGGTTATAAAGCCTCCTGAACCAGGCTTGGAAAACTTTGAACGAGCCACAGACGCAAACCTCCAACCATCTTTTCACAAATTAAACCATATATACTTTAGGATAAAGATGATTTAGGAAGAAAGAGGGTAACTGAACGTGAACAGCAAATCATAAATGGTTAGATTCACAGAATTAATTAGGTGTGATTATAGGTTTAGGATGGGAACTGTCCAATTAAGCGATGATTGTAATGTTTAAAAAAGTACACAGAAGAAAATTTCTTAGGGATGCCTGTAGGAGGTTCATAACTCCTCACTTCTGTTCTACATAATATTGTGTACATACTAGAAGTACTAGTACATAGTAGAAGTATTGTGATGTTCATTCCCTTTGGTCAAGCTGGTGGAGTTTTGTGGTGAAGATAAATTAATTCAGTTCAATTTAAAAGACGACCAGAAAAAAACGCTTGTGTCTGCCTGTCAATTTATAGTCCACATTTGAAACTAAAAGATGAGAGACAGAAACATGACAACCCTCTTTATCTTGATTGCGTAGTTTCTTTGAAAGTGACAGGGATTTTTGGCATCACCTGACCCGTCACCTGAATGGAGATGTTTTTTTTTTGAGGAGCCTTGTTTTAAGGTTCATTATTCCCTTGAAAGTGTAGTGGGGTTTTAAACAAATGCTTTGGGACTTCATCACCCATTCATTTTCTCCCACTTCTTCCAATTCAGGGTTGTGGTGGAGCTGGAGCCTATTTCAGTAAGCAATTGAAGCAAGACTGGGCTCACACTGAATGGGACTGCAGTCCAGCACACAGATCACACAGTCACACCGGGTCCAGTTTCCTCAAAAGCCAATTAAACTTCCCGGTATGTTTTTGGACTGTGGGAGGAAACCCACACAAACATGGGGAGATCATACAAAACTCCATGCAGACAGCACCCCAGGTCTGGAGTTGAACCCAGGGCCCTAGCACTGCAAAGCAGCAATGCTGACAACTGCACCACAATGCTGCCTGGGATTTCATCATGTTCAGTCCAAATTCTCACTTCTTGGCATCAGGATATTTTCCAACCTGTCAACCACTATGCCCACAGACATTGTTCCCACCACCCTGATTTGCAGGAATGCTGGCCAATGTGGACTTTGTGCCATGTTCTGCTGAATCAAGAATAAGCTTTTTCAGTAGGTTAAACAAAACAATGGGAACCTTAAAATGATAAACCCAGATAACATTATTATTATTATTATTATTATTATTATTATTATTATTATTATTATTATTATTATTATTATTATTATTATTGCTTACACTTATATAGCGCTTTTCTTGACACTCCACTCAAAGCACTTTATAGGTAATGGGGACTCCCTGTCACGATATTAGTTCCCCCTCCTTAAGGGTGCTCCAGCCCTTTCACTCAAGACTGTATTCTATGCACCTGCTCCCTATTCCCAGACCACCTTAAAAGCCAGGCGCTGACGCTCATCCGGGCTCTGCATCTGATTTCCATATCGTGCGAGTCCGGGACCTGGAAGCGCCTGGTCCCGTTAAGGTTTTATCCTCTGTTCCTGTTCCTGTTCCTGTTCCCCGTCCGCCGGTTCCGACCCGGCCTTCGTGGTTTTAATTCCGTGTTCTGATGGATCTCCTGGTTTTGGACTTACCCTTGCGTTTTGGATATTCCCAAAGGACTACTCTTTTGGATTGTTCGCCTCGGCCACACCTCCCCCGTGCACCAGCGCACCTTGGACACGCCCCCCTATCTTCAGCCCCGTATTCCTGCATGACGTTTCCCTAGTGTTTCCCCACTCCGTCGGACTGTGTCGTCCGCATAGGGTCCGGAAAGAACTGTTCGTTACACTCCCCTCCACCACCACCAATATGCAGCATCCACCTGGATGATGCGACGGCAGCCATAGTGCACCAGAACACTCACCACACACCAGCTATCAGTGGGGAGGAGAACAGAGTAATGAAGCCAATTCATAGAGGGGGATTATTAGGAGGCCATGATTGGTAAGGGCCAATGGGAAATTTTGGCCAGTACACCAGGGTTACACCCCTACTCTTTTCGAGAGACGCCCTGGGATTTTTAATGACCACAGAGTGTCAGGGCCTCGGTTTTACATCTCATCCAAAGGACGGCGCCTGTTTACACCACAATTTGACAATGTATTCTGTCAAAAAACAGTTTCCACTATGCCATCAGTAGAGTAGACGTGAGCTAGATCTCTAGATGCTGTGCACTGTCATTCCATAATGCTTCTAATTATTGTGTTTAATAACTTTAAGTTTAAAGATAACAGGCATCACTGAGCTCTTCTGACTCAGCATCCACAGCATGACAAGCCATTTCCTTTCTTATTCCTTAAAGCCTATTGTATAAGGATATGCCACCTTTCCTCATCCCTGAAAATTGTTGCAGCACCAGCATGAAAAAGCTACAGATGATGGTGAAGAAGGAATCATTTGTATAGTAAAGGAAACAAGAGAGCGTTTAATACTCAGAACAGGAGGAACATCTTTACACAAAGGATTGTGGTTGTGTGAAACATTTTTACCCATATTGTTGAAGCTGTTATCCTGGTTTCCTTCAAGAAACAATTATGCAGGATCATCAGATCAATCTCCTTTAACCAAACAAGCAGTCCTGATGGGTAGACTGACTCTTCTTTTTTGTAAACTTTCTTGTGCTATTATATTCTTATAAAAATGATTAAACTATCCTTCTGATCTTTAAGTTTCAGCTGTCATGTTCATCTCTTTCCTCCAGAAACCTCATTATGCCTCGAATAGACTGTGACACAGAATCCCATCGTTTCTTTACAGCTTAAAGTACACTCAACACTGGGCTAACTTGCACGGTTTGGCACTTTTTTAATTAAGAAGGTTCAGGAACCAAGGTACAAGATTTCAAGCAGGACCCATGTGCGTAAATGCCAACTGTATCAGCCAATTCAATGTGTAGTCATACAAGGAGATGCCACAAATGCCTTTAAACACCAGTGATCCTTTACAATATGAAGAATTGATAGGCTGCAGTTTTTGGTGTTTAAGACATGGGAATAATTCTTTTAGGGGTGCATATACAGTATCTATAATACTGTACATACATAGTATCTATGTGTTTTGGAGCGTATTATATACATTATGCTTATAATCTACTAGCAATTATAATCCCCCTCCAAAAAATAAGAACAATAAAAAGGTCCACACCAGAGCACAATAACTTTTAGACCAGAAATTCTGGTTACTGTAGTGTTAAGTGGACTAAGAAGTGTCTCCTGGATGGGACCCTAGTTCAACACAGGGTTACCCCCAGTTATGCTTTTTTCCTCTTATGCTGCTGGGTTTGCTGTGGACTTTTAATAAAGTCCAGAGGCCTGGCCATTACTTTATGCTATGCGCACATCAGAAACAATAAAATGGATATAGCAGCGATCACTGCTTTGAGTGGTATAGTCTCCTTAGGTTTTTATTGTTCCTCTTGCATGTAAAACAATAAAAAAAAACATTTGTGTTAGATCGCATTTTTAAAGGGTTTTAAAAAGATGATTGTGTTGCCATTGAAATACCATCTATTTTGTATTTACATATCATAATTATTTATTTCATTCATTCCTTGTATTTATTTAGTCCTTGTCCTCCCAAAGGATCTGAAAGTGTTTTACAACTAGCAGGAGACAATCTGCCCCCCTTTCGCCCCCGGGTGTGGCCAGCAGCCCCAATACACTTCAGACCAGGTGGGGAAGTTGAAAAGTATTTTTCACCAAGTGAATTATGGAGGTGCATGCTGTTTTCTAAATGTGCTCAATCTGCAAGGACCTTGAGTTAATGACTTGTTCGAATGACAGCACCTTCCATAACGCAGTGTTCCGGGTCACCCTAATGGGGCCTTGGTTTGGGAGCTCAGACAAGATCAGGCAACAAGGTGATAAAGCTGCTGCCCATTTTAACAAGTGCTCATTTGATATGAATATATTGATCCGTATTTTTAGGAGAGGATTGGGAAGTGTTCTTCTATGAGAAATATATGAACTGCAATTGGTGATTGTTGGTCATAAATATACAGTAGACCAGGCTCACTGCTGTACCAGATGTGAAATCCCTGTCCAGCCAATTGTCTGGCAAAACATCACAGAACAAGCTTTTCCTTTAAAACCTGTGTGGGCACATGTGGATTGGCCATTGACTTTTACTGATGAGATTTGTGTATTGTAAGTGTATCAGGGGGAGGAGTACAAACTGTGGTCAACTAGAATGACAGATATCAGCAGAGACATCAATGAACCCTGACATTGAAGTATTAGATCTAATTAGAAGTGGCTAGGTCAACTACAGTGGCCTAAGACAGCCCTCTGCCTGTGTTATTGCTCACACGTTCATCATTATCCTGCTGGTTACTATTATGGAGGTTTGCAATGAAATCTCTTGTCAGAGCAGACCATGCTGAAAGCATTAAAAAGCACACGTGGAAATTAAAGCACCATAAAATACATTAAGGAAGAAGTTTCATAATGGCTTTATCACTGAACTCATGGTGTCATCATTTAAGAGGGAAGATGATGGTGGATGCAGAAAATGTTGAACAAGTTATCTTTAAAGAGAAAGTCAGCTGTTGGAAGCCTGAAAGATTTAGAAAGCTACAACATACTGTAATAGTTATATGCTAACACTTGTCATGTTAATAATCATGAAATTTTAACATACATTCAATCATTATAGAACAGCACCTCTGCTACTTTAAAACAATATTTCAAACAATAATATACTTGGTAACGTATTCTATCATAGTATTGTTTGAAGGCAGAGGTGTTCATGTTGTTGTTATAATATCATATGTCTGTACATAAGACCTTCATATGTACTAACTTTTTTCTGTTTATGTAGAAATACGAAATAGCTTTGTATATTTTATTTATGCTTATACAATACATTACAATCTGTGGTCCTTTACACATAACGAAACCAATGCAAGTTCAAAGCTGAAAAAAAAAAACGTTTGATTACCAGTCGTACAAAACATTGATTAAAAAAAAAACGTTTAGGTTCATTTCTCTCACCTATACAGTATATAGCTCTTTTTATGAATCATGTCTTATAATTGTTTGGTTATAACTCTTGTTTTCTAATAAAATCGCCTATTTTCAAACATATTTTCATACAATCAACACTTTAATTTAGGCCTATTCGCTATGAAAGATGATTTTACAGGGGACGTTGGTATTGGTATAGACTCTATAGAGTATTATGTTTTAGACATTAACAATTCTTAGTGCAAATGGATTGCTTCTTTTACCAAAGGGTAATTGAATTAGTAAGGGTTGTTTTTTTGCATTATCAATTAAATATAACAATTTTGAGAGAGTAATAATTTAAGAATGTTAAATTTGTAAGACACCTTTGGACAATTTGCCACACAAAATACAAATCCCCTACAGCAATAACAAGTACTGTAAAATGACGGATGGTTTGTAGCGTTATCAAAATTTAGTCGAATAATTTGCTTTCACCTACAAATAGTAGGCCTAATAATAGTGTCATATTATTGGAAGGCTTATTTTAAAATAAATTCAAATCACTGATAATTATCTTTTTGTCCGAAATGTATTACGCATGGAAGGGCTACAAATGTGAGTAGTCGCACAATGTACTGTCGATAATTCAGATTTTTTGTCGATTGAATTTACTAAACCAAAGTCTGGTTTGAAGTCTTGTACCTGAACATCTTAATATTTAGAACTAGAACAGATGTCTGCTTACAATCTATTCTTAAATCCGGGGCTTGACATCTCTATCGGACAACTGAAAACAGGTGTTGAATAAGGACGTACTGTAGCTGTATTGAGTATATTGTACATATGAGATCCAGGAAGATTACTGAGATAAAAATGCTCTGAAATATTATCCTCACTCTGAAAGCACGAAACTTTCGAATGCCTACCCACCTCTCAGCCTCTCTCCGTTCCTCACCCTATATTTCGTACTGGTTTTAGTTTTTGGAAGCGCATTTATAGAACAGTAAATTCAGTTTTTTTACTTCATACACATATACAGTGCACGGCTATACTTCTGCATCGTTATCATCGTCACTATCATCATCATCTCCATCATCAGTCAGTCTTGCTTATCTGAGGGTGTTAAATAAGTTCCCCTTCACAGCACAATTATATTTCCTTCTACTTTCTTTAGCCTATATGCTGAGAAAATGATCAAGTTCACAATTGCATTACAGTAAAAATTAAATGTTATTTGCATTAATGACCCAACACATATAGTCTAACCTTCCCAAAGATACAAATGAAAGAGAGACTGCCCTTTAACAGGCCGCGCAGATGGCTTCTGCATAACTAGATGGTGGGATTTTATTAAATAGCAGTGCTCCGAGGAAAGACCCACAGCCCGTCCTTTCCACGTTTCTCAATGGGACAAGAGGAATAGGGCACCAGAATGGTTGACCCTAATCTGGTTCGCCTTCCGCCTTTTATTAATAGTAATTTAGATTCATTCAGAAAAAATGCTGTTGGTTCCTTTTTCGGTAGAGGTGATGTAGTGATTAAAAGCTGTTTTAAATGGTCTCTTCTTCCGCCCGGTGAAGTAAATATACTGTACACCAGGTAAAGTGATAACGCTGTCAGTTATTTCCGTGTAATTAGACATAAAGCAGTACTTGATTTCTGATTATGAGTGAACGTTGGACTCTTACTGGAAAATATAGGTCGGATTTAGCGATTAATTTGCAAGAGATGATAATATAGGTGAGAAAGTATGCATTAAAAATACGTCGCAGTTGCGATAAGAAACTCGATAATTTTCCAGTACCCCAATGCTAACCCTTAATTTTAGATATATATATATAATTTTAAAAATCAGACTTTCTGCAATTCGAAGATTTTTAACAATGCACCCTAATCATTATTATATAATGACACAATTTTATTTGAGGAAGTATACGGTTTGCACCCCCTACCCGATTTTTATTTATGTCATCATTAAGCTGATTATTAATTTATTTAATATCCGCTCTTACATGTCAAAGTACTGATATACAAAAAATATTACCAGTGACTTACATCTGAGATAGACTGACAAACACACAAGCTGGTGAAACGTCTTTCTAATTAGCAGATGCTACAGGCATTTACGGATGCTGAAATACACAGTACTTGTACTTTCCTGAATAATCTGTGAGTATGTTATACTTGGTGATTAATGGAAAGTGAATTATTGTTTCGTGGTGTCAATTAAAATGACTTGAAAAGAAAAATTGAATAAGAATTTTAAAATAGTATTTTTGGCGAAAGACTCAAATTTGGGGTCTTCCATAATATTGTAGATATTATACATTTTATATAATTATATCAACATGGTGTCTGGAAATGAGAGACTATTAATATGATTTCCAAATCCGTTAGAAAGGTCTAATAAATATTACAAAATACTGTTAAAATTATTTAGGTAACACGTGGCAATATATACAATACATATTATGTGTATACCGTAATGACTTTTAATAATCAATGTATTTAACGAAAGCAGCCAAACAAGTTGTGTACTACTGTATATGGCTGTATCAGTAACTGTAACGGCATAAATAAACTCACTAAGTGTATCAATACTTTGCTTGCAAGTCCAATAATGACTCATAAACAAATGAAGCTGTACTAAAGATGTACCTGTCTAATGAATGCAATACTGTGTATGAACAGACCATACTTTTAAAATCATTCTAAGTTAAGACTTTAACATAGCATGTTTTCTATTCTGTTATATAATACTTGTGAAATATGCCCACAATAGAAAAAAAACAATACAATCATCATAATTCATGTTTTTTAAATACCTTTGCAAGGATTCATTCAAATAAAGAAAGAAATGATATAGTATAGACCCACTGGAGGCCACACTTCAAAGCAGGCGTACAGTATAGCCGTTGACAGCTTTGCTCTTTCCAGAGACATAGTACAGAGAGGAGTAGGAATATTTGTTTAATTCAAGAAGGTTGCTTTCCATGTAATGACGTTTAACTGAGAGCAATGTAGAGTGTCTCCGCCGATCCTTGAAGAGAATTGGATGCGAAAACGGAGTTCATTTAGCTTGAACTACGAACTCTCCGGTGGGAATATTTTATCTGAGACCAGTCGGTCGGCTACCAGATGGAAATGAAGACTGTCAGGATAAACAGTCAGGCTTTTAAACAAGTTAAGGCAGGCTATGGGCTTCTAGCAAACTGTTTTTAATCATAATAATAGATAATATTCTTCGAAATTCTCGAAAAAGACTAATTATTGGCAGATTACCAAATTTTAGGTTCCTCTTAGAAATATTGCATCTCATATTCATGTGAAGATACACAATTGCTTTTTAAAATAGCCCGAGAGGTAGCAGAAGAAATCTTAAAAGGTTTTATCTTCATTCAATTAAAGTCCACGTAATACTCCGATAATTCCATTACTGTAATTGTTACCATTTTGTATGCTTTGATTGGTAAGCCTCTTTTTAACAGTTTTTTTCTTTGTTGCAGTTAAAAGTACATTCTGCAAAATTCTTTCAAACGCGCTGTGATCCAAGCTATTATTGTCTATAAAGAGTCACGTATTAAAACGAATCTCCCATGATACAAATTTCTAGACATCAACAAAGCAGTTGTGCGCAAATCGTAAGTCATGCAGCTGGTAAGTTCATGCAGCTCCAGGAAACTACTGTATGTCATTGGTGTGAAGCTCTAGGCCCTGTATTTATGGGCTAAACCCTTCAAGGTGCTGCTTCCGTGTCACCCACCCCTACTCCCGAAACCCCTCCTTCTTTATTCTCACCTGTCGCCTACTAAGGGAACACTTCCGCCCACTTGTGGCAAACCCTGGGTTCCCATTGGCTTATGGGCGGGGCCTGTGGCTTTGGTGACGTCATGGTCGCCCCTGCAGTGTGAATGAATCAAGCTGCCTCCGATCCATACCAAAAGACCACAAGCAAGAACCCGCAGGCGCCGCGAATTTCCCAGGATAAAATTATCCCACGACTGCAAGATCAGGAAAACAACACGTATCTACGCTATAAGAGGGCCGTATCTGTGCATACTTTATATTTTTATTTTGATGTTCTCGCTAGAAGAACTCTTCATCCCTTGCTTATAATTGCTGTTGCCTTTTAAACATATTTTTTGGGGGGAACACAATGATGCAAAGTGCAGCTGCACTAGCAGCAGAGAGTCCAGCTAAGGGTCTTCCAGAGCTGCTTGGAGTGCCAATGCAACGTAAGGAATTTTCTTCCTTTTTATTGATTAATTAATAAAGCAACTGGCAGACATACGGTTTGAAATGCTGCAGAGCACTGCGAGAGAATCGTAGCTTTTAATTAAACCTCACAGGCAAAATGAAGGAAGAAGAAATGGATGGAGACAGTAGGATTTTGTGTTATGCGTATATATACAGTATGTAAACGTGTTCTTTGATGTGGGGTTTATATGTGCATACGCAAATGTACATACAGTACATTCTTAGGCTCTTCGGATTAAAGCCCTCCAAAGCAAGAGTGGCGAATGTTAGTATTTTGTGTCTTACTTTTTCTGATATATATATGCGTGTGTGTATGTATGTGTTTGTGCTATCTGGGGATTTTTGAATTACGTTCTTATCTGTGTGTGCAAGGATACTTCTATCATGTGTCAAGCTTGTGGTCAAGTTATGCTCTTCGTTACTGTGTTGGATCTCCGTCAGTCGCTAGGTTGGTACTGTACATTGTAAAGGAAGGATTAATTGTGACACTTGTTCACTAATCCACTCTCTCTGCTCTATGACACAATTCTGTAAATAACAGAGAGTTCATTATGTCTTTGCGGGCTTTCCTCGCTTCTCCCTATAGCTGACCCCCAGCTGTCATAAGCGACAAATCCCAAATGTTGCAGTTTTAACTGTTGTTTTACTGTTACTGGCAATAATGTTTCATGCTGTATCGGCCTTCCACAGACCTGCATTAGAAACTTAGTCATAAACACAAAGTAGGTGACTAACAGCATTTCAGCATTTCACCTGAAGAAGGCTCCACGGCCAAAACGTTGTTTTCTTTTTCTTTTCAGCATGAAATAAACCTATTGCTTGTTCCTTTGCGACTAACAGCATTGACGACTTTAAAGTTTAAAACTAACAACAGCATTTTTAATCTCCTCTCTGTATTATTAATTCATTGTGAGTTAAGAAGAAGATCTTTGCTGTTTTATACTGTTATTTCATAAAGTAATATAGAAATTTGATTTAATATACAATATTCTTTTCAATAATTATTAAATTAATTCAAAATGAAATTTCAATATTGTTTAGTCTACTATGAAATACCTCCTATAACTTAAATATAAACTCTACAAACTAACTCCCACGTAAGTAAAAAAGAGGTCTTTAGAAATATACAACATATTAAATTATATTTAATTGAATAAAAAGGTGAAAAACAACATGCTTATAGGATGTTAGACTGAAACGAGACATATAAGCTCTTACAAATATTGACAGAAAATTATTGCTTTGCCGAAAAAGAAAAAAATGCCATTAAGGGAATACATTTTCAGTAAATCTCCATTAGATTCGAAGTAAAGAAATACTTATTATCTTCACATCTGCTCTTTATTTGCGAGATGTTAATCTACTTCATAATCTGATCACCCAATCAAGATGAAGCTTGTTTCAGATACATTCTCGGTCTAATTATAAATCTTCGACCCATTCCACTGAGCTTCTGTAGTCAAGAAATGAGGTTTATTTTGATTTACTGCGAAATAGGACTTTGCTTTCAAAATAATCATTTCATAAGTAAGTTAATTCCATTCTTTGGTTTACCTTCCACTTAATTTTTAAGCATGCGGTTAAGAGACCACTAACTGTTCACATGCGCCTTGCATTTCAAGCAGAGTATACCGGGAATCTACCAATACTGATATTGATTTATATTAGCATTTTATTATTTAACTGGATCTATTTGTAATAGTACAGCATATTATAAATGTTGTGCAGGAGACTATTCTTCATTGGTAATATTATAAAATAAACCAGTAATAGTAATGTATGTACTAATATACTAAAAATGAAATATGAGTATTCACTCTTGTGTTGAACATATTTTGTACAATGTACCCTAAACATATATAAAAAAGTAAACCCTACAAATTCTATCTGAAAATATCCACTAATTAAAACTGCAGCATACTGACTTTTGTTAAATGTGAAAAACTGTGTTAGAATTTGTGTTCGAAATTGTTATATGTACATTTTTAGTTTACAAATTACTTCTCTATACGAACTATGAAAAACGGTTGTTAAAACAGCTACATGACAAATAGTCGTCATATCTTTCGTCTTCTTTCGTTTTTCGTCTTCTTCTGTTACATAAAATTTAACAATAATTAGCTGGAAATATAGATACACGAATATTATTATCAGCAGAAGAATTGCATTTGGACCTTTTTATTATTATTTGTATTAACCAATAGAACTAATGTAATTTTACTCAAAATATACCACGCGTTTGATATTATGTTTTACAACGCCCCCGAGAACTGTTGCAATACTAATAGCGACAATAATAATAGTGATACTTTTTCGAAAAAATAAATACTGAAACTACGATTATGTTGAGAATATTCTGGCCGTTACAAAATATATTCTTAAATATTTTACTGCTTTAGAAATATTTAATCATTTATAAACATGTTAACCTTAATCTATAAACATGTTTTTTTATATAATAAATATTGAATCTTATGGTTTTAACACTCATTCTCTTCTAACAAAACCTACAAATGAGTTAGAATTGACAAACTCGTAGTTTCGTAGAACTGACTTCGTAGTTTCAAATATCCAAGGTCCATTGTAATGCGGTCTCGGGCTCTCTCTTGTCTGGAATTTATATGTTATATTTTGAGCCTTTCAAAGACATTGTTTTCAGTGTTGTGCACATTGCATCCGTTTTGAAAGAGAGTTCGTGGAATGCGCCCAGATTGCGGTTCATTGTGGCGCTGAGTCGGATGTCAGTAGAAAGTGGAATACAGGTGTCAGGTTTCTGGTCGGCGCGTCGCCGTGAAGTAACAACAGATTTTTGAAGCTTTAAGGCCTCAAGTCTCAGGTGAACTGAGGTTATCTACAGTACAATGGACATTAGGCTACGTCAGCAGACCGGTGAGGATAGCCAAACCCGTGTGGGATTCTTCAAGACGAGAATCCAGAGACTGAAGCAAACGAGAGCTAGACAGTAGAACAGGTCTAAGGCGCTCTGGCGAGGGAGGAAATGGGAACTTTACAGAGGTCAGTAACTCTGTTGGTTTATAGAACTTTGACGGCGCTGTCCATTCAGCACCTCGCCGGGAGTTTTGTCCTTTAAGAAAAAACATCCAGAAATTGTAAGGCAACGGCTTTTATTGCAATATGAAACAATATTTCACAATGTTTTTCACAATTTCAAATTGGACATGAGGCTTAAAAATACAATAAGAAACAGCTGTCCATCAGAAACTGGAATTATTAATATGGCCTAATGTGTACAGTATATGCAGTCCCTCCTCATCGGAATAGCATGCATCGAGTTCCTTTCCACTTATAAATTGAAGTCGTAATTTCTTCTAAGCGAAGTCTTTCACCAATGGTATTCCGATTTCAGATTTATGACATTTTAGCGTGTGTTGATATGCAACGCAATGTTTATTCAATTTATTTTAAAAGTGTAGACTCACATTTTAAATGAGTTGTGAAGCAAGTAAAAAGCATTATTGATTAACTTGAAGAACGCCCGACCTGCTGTAAGAGATGCGAGACAGTATAGTAGTTTCACTTGTTAGAACATGGAACATGAAGAGGCATTTTAAGCAGATATTTTATGTATCTTTAGAAAATAACAGGCTAACAGTGATTCGTCGACGTTTTCTAGGAATAGTTTAAGGGTTTTAACACAAACACCCAACATTGCGTTATCTAACAAGTATGTTTTTAACAGGGTTGTTAACAAAAGCAAGTTTCATTGCTGGATTTAAGCTACATAAAACTGCTCTTTAAAATTAAAATGTTAAAAAATATATTTTAATATACCATGTATTGTTTACAAAAATGTCAAGTTTAAATATATTTTTTTTTAATTGTTAATTTTTGAAAGTAACAGTACTCATATACACTACATTCAAATATTAGATTTTTTTTAATACGAACTAAGCGATAGCCTGGTTTAACCTCAAACTCCTGCTTTGTTAGAGGTATAATATTGTAAGTTTAAACCATACAAACCGGTACTACACAATTCTGGGTTATGATTAGCAAACAAAAAATACACATTTTTATAAACACACCATTGTTGTTGTCGTCGTCATCACCGACATCGTTGCACAGCTTTTTTATTACGGCAAAAAATAATTTTGTAGTGTGGGAAAATTAGAAATTGTGTTTTCGATGTGTCGTTCATAACAAAACTAATGTAAGATCTTATTGCTGTCTTATTCGTAAACGGACAGTACGAGCCCATTTTAGTATTAATATTCAAATGTACTTTTCTATTATATATAACTACTTTGTATTTTATTGTTTTCAAAATCACCTGAGGTTTATATCGTGGTGTATATAGGTTTAGTTCACCTAAAATCTTGGTATGGCGGAAAACTGAGCAAAATACATAATTTAAAAGTTAAAAATATTAATTTTTATTTTTCTTACACTTTCAAAGCCGAACAGAAATATCATAAAAGAGTCATGCATTTTCTAAAATTATGGTATTGCCCATCGCTTACTGTACATACGTTTTCACTCCTGTTATTCTGTTCATCTACTGAATTACGCTCTACATTTTTCAGCTTTCAAAACTGTAAACACTTTCAAAATAATTTTCTGTGACCACGGAAAATGCTTATTTAACAGTCGGCTTTATCCAATGTGGCTACAGACAATGAACAATAACATTTTAATGCAGGACTATATAATACAGAGGAATGTAAACGAAAGGAACTAATATACTGTAGCATCAAATGATACTGCAACCAAAACAAAATGTTACAAAAATTAAAAATGCAGAGCTGTAGTGTACTGTTCACAGTAGGTGTAACAAAAGCAACAAAACACAGAAACTACAGTTACAGTAGAAATCAATCATACAGTCTAAGGGCGGACACTGGCCTTGAGGAAGTTTCCACCATAAAGGTAAAAGAGGAGATCGAGCGTATTGATTGCGATGGCAGTTACACAAAATATTAACTTGGTTTTGTGTTGAATTGTGTTGAGTTTAAGGGAGTTCCAGTCCACCTTTTGCGTTGAAATCGATGCTCTAGGTGGGTGACACTAGACCCAGTCCTTCAGCTCAGTCACCACGCAAGGCAACATGGGGGACGCTTTCGCGTGATCGATCTAGGATGGTCCACACGTGCTTAAAGGGGATTTCATAACAGGTGACCAGCCTGGCCCCAATTTCCTGCCCCTTTTTTGGTACGTGGGGTCCACTGGATGAGTGATTTAGAGCATATATTAGAAATATAGCTCTCTTTGGTCCATTGGATCCATTGTTGGACCTAAATCCATTGTTTTTTACTGACCCTTGTTTAATATTGCGTACATGGATGTCGAGGCTTCATGTAGTCTGTACATCTTATATGGATTCTGAAATCACCGGAATAGACGTATTGAAAGTCTAAGGGTTGGTTTCGTCAAATCAGTTCGTGTGAGAGTCTGGTCAAAACCGAAATCCATACTCCATGGTACAGATGTTATTACATTTAGACATGTGCCCCACAGTCAAACCTTAGACGTGGGACATCTCTAAGCTAAAATCTGTCAAAACGCCATTTAAACATTGATTTAATTTTATGATTAGGTGTATATGCCACGCATGCAATTAAAACAGCCTAACAGCAAGCAGGAAATCTATGAATTAAAAAATGTAGGACAGTTTCATCTTTGTCATCCTCATGAAAAAAAAAATCATCAAGCAATTGTACATGACAAGAAGGTTAATTGAGCAAAACCTACAGTACATGCAGACCACGAAATTCCCTGCAGAAGCAAATTCAATCTACTTTATGTTTTTAAGGTGTGAGCAAAACTGAATACGAAATTTTAAGTACTCTCATATACACAGTACTTAGCGGAATGGCTTATTTAATATAGGCTGCAGTACTTGTATTAATTAAGATAGCTGTTCTTAAACTTTAACAGGGTTAGGTATTTGTTACAATAACGAGAACATCGCCAGGTTTTTCTTATATGTGTGCGTACTGTATACTGCACATTTACACATACCCACATACAGATGTTACTCCTGTACTTCCCCATAAACGTACTGTACACTGTAGAGTAAATGGTGAAAAAATGCTTTATTGATCAGTCCTTCATTTGCCAAAAACGTTAAGTTCAGAAGTAACTTTGCATAAAACTACCATTAATATAATGGAGTTTATACAGAAGAACACTGATTTTTGCTAATTATTTTTTTTAATCACACTCAAAGTGTAAATCAGTAGAAAAATGTGTTTTGGTCTTTAAAAAAAACGTGTAAGTCATTATTAGGAATAGATGCTGGTATTTCTATTATTTTCAGCTTCTGAAAAATCTCGAAATTATCGCGAGACACCGCTTATTTTCTTGAGTTACGGCGCACGTTCACTGCAGGTAATACATAAACGTACAGACATTTTCAGTGGCGAAACCTACACGTTTGATGATTCCAATATTTAATTTTGTGATATATAATAATTCTATGACATCTGTCTATTATATAATACTGTTATAGTAATTAGCCACAATTTTAATTAAAATCGAGCACGCAAATTAGGAAAAATAAAGAAAATGACTGATATCGCTACCGGCCATCTAGCATTTGATCTTGATAAATATTGCTATTATTATTACATTGTTTTTAATTTGTTCCTCAATGATACGTTATATTGTAATTTAGTTTTCTACAACATTTCTCTTTGCTTTTATTGTAGTGGTTTAAAGAATGGGGCATATACCATTTCTATATTAATTGCTCTTGTGCAGATGGAATAGATGGAATAAATTAAGTTGCATTTTGTTATTTTTTCTCCTGCAGAAATTCCCCAGTGCGCTGGCTGCAGTCAACACATCCTAGACAAGTTTATCCTGAAGGTGCTGGACAGACACTGGCACTCCAAGTGCCTGAAGTGCGCCGACTGTCACGCTCTGCTGGCGGAGAAGTGTTTCTCGAGGGCGGGGAACGTCTACTGCAAAGAGGATTTCTTCAAGTGAGTGGGACTGTTTCCGTGCTTTCTACCCGCACACACGGTGTCCTGCTTGTCTGTCTTTTTTTTCCCTCACAAGTAGTTTCACACTGGCAAAACACGAAAACGTAAAAACATTGCACGTCAGTGGAGAAAGCACTCCACTGGATTTGTAAATTATTTTTATTTGCAAGCAAGTTTGTAAGCAATTTCACCATTATGTTTTCGTAACACTGCCATATTTGAATATGATTTACAAAACAATACATATTTTGATTGTTTTATTTGAAGTTTTTTAAAGGGGAATATGTATAGTTTAGCTGTCTTAATAGAATTAAGATTAAGGTTCACGGCGACATTTCTAAAACCTTCTCATTGGCTCTAGTTCTGTGCGAATCCTATTTTGAAATGTCTTCTTGTACGGTAGGAATGCAACCGAAGCCAGTCAGACTCGTAGATTGAGTATTAAACACCGTTTTACGTCGCTGTATTTATATTTATATTTTCACTCTGTATTGGTGTTTATTATTAAATGTTAACAAGGAAAAGGAAGCCTGTGTGCTAGTTGAATGAAATAATAATTTAACTGTACTAATACGGTGTTACGCGAGACTCATTCCGATGAGGGCACTGATAGTAGAAGGTGGCTTTGAGTGTTTTCTAGAATTCATTCGCATTTTCATTAACACCAAACACGTGAGAATATTTTATTTTAAATCAGCAGGTATACGATTTTATTCTGACTCCCCAATCATACCATAACACATGATTATAAAGTGACATTTCAGATATTTTTTTTTTCTTTTATCCGATCATCATAGATATATTGTAACCACAACTAAGGTGCACGTTTATACATTGAAATAAGTAGTTAAGTGCATGCTGTGGATTATATCTTCGAAAAATTACTAGTCATAGCAAGTACCTTAAAGCAACGCTCAATCGATAAGACACAGTACTGCAGTTGTTCCTATTTGATGCCTAGATACTGTACGTTCTTATTCAGATTTTGTTAACGTTTGTTCTAATTATGAATAATGCTTATAGATTTGGTACATTCGAAGATGCTGTAGTGAAAACTGTGATAATACCTATACACAACTTTGTATCCGACAAGAGCAGATAGAGCTTTTGCTCACTAACACAAATCCGTGACTTGCTAGACATTAATTTGAGTTTTTTTCCGCCTTTCTTTCAAATCCAGTTCAAAATCCCTAGAGACCCTCTGGCCTTGTTCTGAGTTGACGGGAGCTAGCGTTGTATCGTAGCAAATTGAAATTTTCAGACGCTGCCTATCACATTCAAACTGAAAGACACGCAAATAGACTTTCAGAATGGTTTAGGAATAACATCGCTTTCATCACGTTGATTCCTGTTACCTGTCTTTCAGTGAGAACTACAATGAGACGTTTCTCATTTTAGCGGTATCCAGAAGCTGGTCTTAATTCAGCACATTTTTCTTCATATTCTTTGGACAACTTATTTTTTACCCTTTCTGTTCACTGTCCGTTCCAGCTGTTCGTTCTTTTCACATTAGAAAATCAATCGCTAAGATCTTCAACCCTTTAAGTAATTATTTTCATTGTAAATCTATATTTTCGATTGTTCTTTCGCGAGTAATTACTCACTGACTTATTTAACTTACTGTCTTCGCTTGGGACGGTCTGTGGCAAAGCATCAGAATAAAAAGGTGTAATGCACAAATATTTTTAATTATAAATGTTTTTGTTTTAATTGATGTTAATACTTAAAAAATCGTTCTGCATTTACTGTTCTTCTGTCAAGCACGATGAAGAGTGTATAACACTATTTGTACAATTGTGTTAAGTATTGTAAAAAGTAACAAATACGGACAAGTTTATGCAGAACTGATCTTTATTCCAAAAGTGGCTATCTGCATTGTTCTGTGAATAATGCTCACCGATTTCTGTCCCCGTGCAATGGAAAACGCACACAAATATTATTTTTTATTTTAAAATGGAAATATTGACGAATATAAGTTCAGATAATGTATTCCTCACCATTATTTTGGTTCCTGCTGTGACTAGGAGGTATTGACATGTTAATTCATAATAAAGCATAATAATAATAATAATAATAATAATAATAATAATAATAATAATAATAATAATATCATCATGTCACGTCGTGTCATTTACCAAACTGCTTTATACCATACGGTGTTGCGGGAACCATCATCATCACCATAATTATCAATTACTCCTAAAGTGGTAACCTATTTTTATGAATAGTTTTATATTCCCTGTGTTCCTTTTATGCAGAAAAGAGTCCAAGTAACGGCACATTCTGATCATTGTCCACCTTGGTGTTCTAGTTCTTGGTCATTAGAAGAAGTCTGTATGTTTTACATATGTTCAGTACCTTAACACAAAGAGTCAGAATGTGATTATTTGCTCAAACCCTTTGTTCAATATCAAATATTTGTGTTTATTTTCCTCTTAGGGGGTTTAAATACCCTCTTTTCTGCCTTTATATTCATAAGCCTCTACACTTTATTCAAGGGTTACTAGACAAGTCTAATGTACATGTCTTTTTAGTTTTATTTCTGAATGTTAATCTCATGGATTTTGAATGGTTTAGCCCTATGGGGAACCATGCAAACTCCTCACAGAGGGTGTTCCAGGCTGGAATCAAGACAGCAGTTGTGCTATCCAAAAACAGTTTATTACAGAGTTTCACAGTTAATTACAGAATAATAAATGGCTTTAATTCTATTAATTTCTTTAGTCAGAATAGGAGAAAAGGATGTATCTGTGAGGTCTGGCAAACCTACACATTATGGCTTTATAAAAGTGAAATGAATATTCAGTCTAAAGTGCACTTTTAATAGGTAGAAAATAAATTGGGAATTTTTAAGTGCTGAGATGTGCTGGATGGTTCAGGGGTCTAAATGAATTACTTCTTAAAACTTGCTTAGATTAACGGCTGGGGTGACTTTTAACTACGGTAATAATGAAAAGATTTGTTACCACTAACAATATAGGAAAGAAAAGACATAGTAAGCATGCTAAACTAACATGACATGCATGGTTTTTACACTAAAAGACATCAATGTCCTGTGCTATATAACAAGATCATATAGTACTTCATAATTTAAGTATAAGTGGCATTGAGGTCTTCATGGGTTACAATGACTAAAAACTAATAAATTGCTTCTGTCTGACTGTATTTCCCAGTCTTCAAGAAATGATGGATCTGATTCACAGGTTCATAATTAGGATATGTCCACTCTCACATAGAATTGGAGCAGTACCTACAGACCACAGAATTCTGAATTGAACACCTATTCATAAAAAGGAGGACAGAACTGAACTAAGCAGTCTTATTGTAGACCAAGCAGACTTCCTTTTTTGTTAATGTTATGGAAACAATATGGTTAAATTAGAAGAATATTAAATGGCATTTAACAAATTTCGCAACATTGGATTGACAGGGAAGTTCTTATTTAGCTGGAATTCTTCACACCAGCAACGGGGCAGATGATAACACTAAAACAGATGACATATGTTATACAGTATATTTAGATTTACAGAAAACCTTAGAAAAACATTTTATTCCTAATGAAAAGCAATATGAATCAAATTAATGCTTGTACGAGGATCAAGGACTGGTTAATAAACAGGAAATAGCACATCTTCTTAAGGTATATAACCTCTGAATGAACAGATGTAAGTAGTGGTGTACAGCAGGGTTCTTTTTTAGGCCAGCTGCTTTTCCTGATCTACTGTATATCAAGGAACAATCCAGATATAGTAAGAAAACATATTAAATTTGCTCATGATTCAAAATTAGGGGAGTCCAAAAAACAGGTAGGGTGTAAAAAATAGAATTATCCGAAGTCTTAGAAAAAATCAGGATTGGGCAGACACTAGGCATATTAAATTTAATGTTGACAAACATTGCAAAGCAGTCTATAGAGGGAGTAGGAACATATTCTATATGGATCCTGTTGAGCAGCAGGAAGCAGGAAAAGGTTCTGGGTGTTTATTGTAGATTTTTCTACATAATGAAGACATTGCTAGGCAGTAAAAAACAGAATGCTTTGGTAGATAGTGAAAAATGTGTAATTTAAATCAAGGAAAATTATGCACAATGTACTAGAAAGACTTAATTTAGAGTATTATAATTGGTGTTATCCAACATATCATAAAACTGGATATTCTTGGTTTAGAAAGAGTTTAAAGAAGTGCAACTAAATGGATTTCTTGTCTCAGGGTATTGTCATACTAAGACAAGTTAAAGGAGCTAAGCCACTTCAGTGTATAAGTATATAAAATCCTATGGGGTAAATATAGGGTCAAATCAGGGAATTATCTTACACACAGTAGAAAAACACAGATGTTGGCTCCCATCTGGAGGGAACTAAAAGAGAACTGACTTAGTGCAGAGTAAATGAAAGGCTTCTTTAGACAAACAGCTGTGCATGTTTGGAGCAGAGGTCCCACACAGGTAGGTGAGGCCCAGACTCTAGGATCTATCAAGGAGTGGAAGGATGGAGTTTTTGATTTACTTAGTGAAAATAAGAAAGATTGACCAAAAGGCCTCCTATCAATTGCAACCTTTCTTACATATTTGTCTTCTGCTTCATTTGCATGTCCTCCATTTCTTCCCTTTTCCATTGCAGTTTAAATGTCACTCCTTTGTCAGTCGGTGCCCAAGCGGTCTCATTCCTACAGAAGCCTCTTGCTTAGGAACGGTTCACACGCAGCAGGAAAGTGGCAGCAGTAACAATAATATTTAAATATAGAGACGTAGTCATTTTGCGCACTAGGTCCCATTCTGCTCCAATGTAGCATGACTTATAAAGCTCTTTAAGAAGGTCCTTACCATGAAAAAGCACTCCATAAAATTAAAACTGATTGACTGATTGATTGATTTGCGTTTAACTAATATGGATGTCAATACTGTATCAAAAGCTGAAGCATAAAGCAATTGCATGAGAGCAAAAATATCTAGACATTGTGATTTATCCTTTACAGTTCATGACAATTTTTTTCTTAGTTTTTGTTACCAAAGCTTTCTGCAGAAATGAAGCCAGAAACATTTTAATGTTGAATATTTGATTTTTTTTTAATTCCGCGGAAAAATGTGTTGAAATGTTGGTATTGTCTAACAATACAGTCTTCTGATACTGTCACCATTTCTTTGTTTTATACCAGCTTTGAATTTCTAAATCTTAAAAAAAAATGCTTAAATCTTTTGTGAGCTCTGATGTAAGATTTCACAGTTTATTTTTGTGTTTTATTACAACATATTCTTCTAGACAGTTCCTTTGGTACAATTTCACACCAACCAATGGAGATATTTGCTGTAAATCTAAAAGATTTTAGATGCTACCGATCAGATGTTCTGGGCAAGTAAGCTGCTTTATTACTTCTGTATATATCAATACATGAAACAATAACTTTATCGTATGTCTCAAGTCACATGTAATAAATTTAAAAGGTGTACTGATGGCAGGACGTTCAGTTTTAGAGATCTGAAGTTACTGCCTTATTGTATGTTTGTGCTGGTATTTGTGCATCTACAGTATATGATGTGGTATACTGTATCCAAGACATCTGCTAATTTCAAGACTGCTTGAAAAAAGTAAGATTCTGATGTTTACTTTTTAGTGTTTGGTTAAAAGGGTTTTGAATGTTCTTTTTATAATAATTTTTCTTAAGGCTTGTTTATTTGTAGGCACTTGATGTATAAACTTTAACTTCAGCTGAAATGAAATTCAAATTTGGAAGCTACCCATTGTATGAGATTGCTACAATAGGTGACACGTCTTGTCTGTTTGCCTTTTGATTCTGCCATCTTGCAAATTATGGTTTCAATTTGTCAGATTTATTTTGTGTTTCCATCTTGTCCTAAAAAGCAGTGTGGCGATGTCCAGAATCAAAACCCATTTATATAGATGTGCACACTTGAACATCTGTGGTGAAGTACCTTGATGAAAAGTACAATAACAGTGTTGCTGTGGGGACTTAAAACTACAATCTCCTGATTAAGAGCCCAGAGCCCTAACTATTCCTCTACACTATTCCTTTGTCTCAAACGCAGCACTCGTGCTACTCCTTCCAAGTTTTATTGCCTCCTCGATTGTTGTTCTTCCAAGCACACAGTGACCAACTCTGTGCAGGTAAATACATGTGTGGACCCTGAATTACTATCCCACAGGCTCTGAGGTTCATCCATACTGGATAAATCATTGGAGGTCTGGTAATCTGGAAATCAGTTTGGGGCCTGTCCTAAAGTACTGTAGATTGACACCTTCAGCTTCAGGTAATGTCTGATGTCTTGTGAGAGAAATGTGGGAAGTGCGCATACATGAGGTGCACTCTAAATGTTAAAAATATCTGTAGATCTGCCTTGACTTGTTATACACTGAGATACCTACTGTAATTGCATATGTTGTCAGATATGAGGACCAACACCAAAATATAAACTTAAATGTTGTCCCTTACCAGGTCGATTAAACTGAGATTTACAGTATATTCCCTTCAGACAATAGTGGAGCAAATATCTTTTAAGGCTGTGAACAGGAGGGAGAATTAAGTACCCTCTGTGTTTGGGATCCTTCAAGCAATGACTGCTTGAGCTACTAGCAGACAAATGTCCTCATTTGAATGCTTATGTTTCTCATCCTAATGTAAAGGTGGGCCATATTCCACAACATGGAAGTACTCAGGTTGGTGAAGAAAACAATACTTTACAAATTACCCCAACAGTAAACCAAATCAGTTAATTAAATCTCTTTAGAATAGTGAAGCACAGACAATAACTCTATTGACAATCTATGCCAACAGAGTTGAACTCTTGTGATAGATATATCACATATAATCTTTGTACATGCTCTGTTCTATCATTTTAAATTTAATAAGCCAATAAGTTAACTATCTGTGAGCCATAAACTGTAGAGTTGAGGCAGCCTCAGGACTCCCATTTCACTGCACATCATGTTTGTCCATCCATCTCTTATCAGAAGCCATTTTTTATTGAGGACCACAGCTCCCTATGAGCTGGAGGCTAGCCTGGAGGTATTCGGTACAAAGCTTGGACTTAACATTGAAACAGGCTTTTGTAGAGTACACAGATGTAACAACAAATCAAGATACTCCGCTCCACCTCACCCAACATGTATTTTGGAACTTTTTGGTAGGAAATTGGAGAACTTAGAGAAAACCCCAAAGAACATGCAAGTCGACACAAAATATTTTTACCTAAATTTATGTTCAGAACTTATTATAATCTATCTGCAGAAGTAAGCAACAAAACAATACATCATATTTCAGACCAGTGAGCAGGGTTTTTGGGTCTCGTTACAAGCAGTGTGTTTATAAACCATTTCCATGACTGCTTCATATCCAACTATTCTGAGCAGTGTGTATAGTAACATTTTAGGGACACACATGTATTGCTCATTTTGGAAAACCAGGGCTACGACCCATGTGCATGCTGGAATCCTACCAGCTCATCAAAGGAATTACTGTACAATGCCTTTTTGAACATACTGTACAGGACAAGAGAACCTGATTATATGCCTAAAATGCATTCTATATTTACTATATATCATTAAATATAAGGAAGAGAACTAGAGGTATGGGTAGAAAAATGTATATAAGAAATTGAGATATAATAGAGGAACACTTAAGATATAGTATCATAACAGTGATGCAAAACAAATAAGAGAATATAGTAAGAAAATATTAGATACATTGTGTGAGAGAGATGTGCTTCCTTCTGCATGTGTCTCCAATTTCCAAATAATACATACTGTATGCAAGAATGTGCCTGCATGATCTGCCTCATATTTTCTATGGATGTCCACTTCTTGGAAAGGTTTCAGTCAAATGATGTGCTTGCTATTTCTTAATTATTCCTCTAACTGCGGACTTTGGCACCAATACTTTTCAGCCTCCATTATTTTCATACTGTCTGCCACAGTTGCATCCTCACTGTTTTCTAGATCCTATTCACCCCTTTATCAGTGGATCTGATTGTCACATGGATTTCAATCCACAAATGTTTGCTTTCACTCTTGAGGGTTTTCTTTCAAATGAGGGTTTCTTGAAATCTTGACTTTTCACCAAGCTGTTTGGGTTTTTTCATGACTATTTCAATTTATGTAACAGCAATTGTTTATGAGGCTAAATTTGTTTAGTGATATTCCTCCCAAGTGTATGTAAGTATAAAACTTAAGACCTGCTAATTCCTTCTTACACCTAATGGTTAAGGTGTTGTAATGAATTTAGTGCACATCTGCTCCTCATTTTATCGCACTAGGAAATTTAATGACACACAACGAAAAGTTTTCTAGAACTCACAGATTTTGTTTGACCCTACCATATGTTTATGGTCTATCATCCCTTTGAGGCCTGTATTTATATAACTTACATTTTCTACTTCATCCTCTTTTGTATTCTCTTCATTACGGGACAGAAATTTTATTTAACTCCTATATTATGTTACCTTTTACTGTTATTTTGTCTAAGAGTGTTCAGAAGAGAGGACACAAACATAGGTCAGGACCAGAGTTGGGAAAAAACACTTCTAAAAAGCAATCCATCACAGTTACAAACTGTTTGTGTAAGGTATTATTTTTTAAATGAATAAGGAAGTGGAGACAATTATTTTTAATAATTATACTTGTAATATAATATGTTGCTTAACTAGTAGGTCAATTACCTTTTGGGAAAATTGGCCTTAGGTGTAAGTGCATGGTTGCGTCTGTGTGTCTGCCTTATGATGGATGGGTGTCTGTCTCGTCCGTCCCATCCCTGCCTTACTCCTGTACTTGCCTGGATAGGTACCGGCTCCCCATTGATCCTGAATTGGAAGAAGTGGTGAAAAATTGATGGATATGTTGCTGTATATAGTAATTATACACACACTACTCAGATCAGTGTAACTGATGACTTAAAAAATATATTAACCCCTACTATGTTACTATGTAGTCCGTTTAAAGAAGTGATCCCTTTTGTGAGTGATTTGTAACTCTAATGCATTACTTTTTAAAAGTAACGTTCCCTGAACAGTAGTTTAGCCATATGTAAAATGTCAATTAAACTATGTTATGCTCGTTGCCGTGGATGAGTGGCAGGGCAAGCTGGTATCTACACGGCACCTGGCCACATGTACCATCTGACATTCAGAGCCGGTTACCATGGTACTTAATTCAACGAGTTTCTGGAGGCAATTATCCATCACACCAGCCTCAGGTGGTTCAAGACTACATACAGTAATCCGTGATCTCTCAGTGCTCAGGTACTCTGTTATAGCGTTTGCTATGTTTCGGGGTTCACACCAGGTTTCAAGTTCTTGCTGTGTTTGCTTCCCGGATTCTGGACTGTTGCTTCACCCTGACTTCGTCCTCTGGATTCTCCTCCTCTGTCACTTTGTACTGTGTCTCTTGGTTTTGAACTTTGCTCATCTCTGTTTATGGCTCTGGACTGTCTCCACAGCTGGCTGCAAACACCATGCTACCTGCACATACTGATGTTTGCCTGTTTCCCTGTGTTTCTCTGGCAGCTCTTTGTTTTTTTTTTCTCAAACACATGTTGCCTATATTACCCTCAGCACTGACACATTACAGGCTACAGACTGATTAAAACAATACCAGACAGAATCACATTAGAGCAGTGTCACAACACTTTTACTGTCCACTGGGTATGTTACTACATTAGGAAGAATTCTTGGTCAAACGGCTGCACAGTCAGTGGCTCTGTTTTGTGTGGTGTTGCCGGGTCTTCTTTCTTTTCTTCTTTGTACCTAGAATTCTCTTCACAAGCAGTGTATTTGTATATAATTTCCACCACTGCTTGTGCTTCATATTGAACCAGTCAGAGCAATATCATAACTTCTTAGGGATATACTTTTTATATGGTAAAACAAGGGTTATGACCCATGCGCACACTGGAATCCTGCCAGCTCATCAAAGGAGTTAAGATGACTTTTTAAACATACAGGACCAACAAACCTGATTAGATTAGAACAGAGTTTTTTTATTGAGGAACATTTAAGATTGATGATCATAACAATGCTGTAAAAGAAGAGAAAAAAGTAAGAATAAATTAGTGGTGTGTTTCCATAGTTTCATAGATTATATTCACGTTTCTGCCAGCAAAATATCTGAGCTTCTGATTTTTTCTTAATATATTAGGGTATCTAATCAATTTGTTTGCTTTTGAGCTTAATATTGTCATGTATTTCAGGAGTTCTAGTCATTCTGTGTACACTATGGGTATTCAGTGGATTAAAGCATCACTTTGTACTTCCCAGGTACTAGGTGCTAGGGTTTGGTATATGTTTCAGTCAAAAATGTTTATTTTTCTAAGATGAGCTTCTTTGAAATAGTGCTGAGCTGTGGCTGGGCTGTCCAGACTAAGAGGTGAATACTCCTAGCCTGACTTTCTAGTTCCTTCTGCAGTTCTTCCTCTTATAGTACCATTGTCTGGAACTCTTTTATCACACTTAAAATCCGACCCGACTCTCCCAATTTCATAGAATGCATAGTTCATTTTTTTATTGGTTTGCAGAAATATTCATTTTAGGTCTGCAAATCTACTAAAAATCACATCTCGGTGTTTTAATGAAGTCCTACAGTATATGAAATATGTGGACACCAACAATGCTAGGATAATTAGATGCAATACTAATAATGATTAAACTGCTCATGAAAACCTGTCAGTATCATTCAGTTCACAATAGTGATGTTCCCTGAATTACAACAGTTTTCTAGGAAGTGTTCTGAAAAAAACATCTGTATGCTCTAATCAGTTTCTGCTTTTTTTCCATATCCTCCCTGACTGCAGGAATTCTCAAACAGGTTGGTAGGCTGACAAGTAGCTTTGCTATTGCAAAATAATGCAATTAGAAGGTCTCTGTGTGTACTGTACTGTCTATGGCAAGAGCAGATGAAGTCACAGGAAACAGTGGCTTTTTTTGGGAAAGTAACATGCGTTGTTGCTGGAAAATGACATTGTAAACTCCGGAGATGCCCTGAGAAAAAGGAACTTCCATTCAGAATTCGTGTCACAGAGTCAAAGATGTCCCAGAACATCCACACACACCTGTGTGTATAAACCAGCTTTAATTCTTTTATACATATGGTGGCAAAAGTGGTACAGTGGTCAGCACTAGGGCCTTGGGTTCAATTTCAGACCCAGGGTGCTATCCGCAAGGAGTTTGTACGTTCCTTCTGTGTTCGTATAGGTTTCATCCATGTGCTCAGGTTCCCAAACCGCAATCCGAAGACATAATGGTAGGTTACTTGGTGTCTGGGAAACAGGCCCTGACTTGAGTGTGGGTGTTTGTGTCTGTGTCTGTCCTGTGATGAGCTGCCGTCCTGTCCAGGCTGTATCCTGCCTTATGTCCATTGCTTGCTGACATAGGCTCCAGCTCCCCTGAGACACTGATTTGGATTTAATGGTTAGAACTTGGATGGATGTTATATATAACTATACAGTAATAGTAATAACTATAAGTTACACTTTGTTATTTTTAAGTCAATGACTGTGATAATGTAGTATAAAGTATTTATTCAGAAAATATAGATTTTGTGATTGAACTTAATCACGGGTTTTTATAATGATCTGTTTCTGTACTTTTTCCCATACAAAAACTACGTCTGTATTTTTACACTTTCTGTGCTTTAACATTTTTTAACCAGTGACACAGATTTAACATAATGCTACCTCTGTGTGCTTTTGTCAAGGAGTCCAAAAAAAACAAACTAGACAGTCTTTCCTGGAATGAGCATTAAATGCCTTCATAATTCTCATGTCATTTTTCATGCATGCTTTTATATCCCGTATATGCCTTTTAAAATATTTTAATCTCATTCATTTAGAAAATGTTCAAATTTATTTGTGTCAAGAAATACAACTGAGCAGCAACAGTACTGAGAAATGTCAGTAAACTACTTAAGCATCATTAATATATTGCCTTAATTTACCCAGACTCGCCCCAATCAGATAAGTAATATTGATTAACTGTTCATAAGGTATGATCAGTGACAACTTTTGTCAGCAAAGAGTCAACAAGCCAAATTAATGAATCAGATCTCTGACTGGAACACACACATAACTTTGATTGTTCTCAGACTCTTGTGGTTAAGATGCAGGTTCAACAGGCTTTCTAGAATTGTGTCCAGTTGGCAACCCTAACTGTGCCATTTTGTGATTCTGTGATTCAGCAATAATGACATTAAAAATAAAAACACATAACACTTTAAAAGCCTTTCCTGTCTTATAATGTATGGACAGGTGGCCTACTGCTTATTCCAGCCTGGGACTCAAAAGTACTCTTTGCTTGCCTTTCCTGTGTGAGACCTCCAGACAGCTTGACAAGAAAGCATACTAGTTCAGCTGGCCAAAAGAGCAGACAGCTTATGCTGTGGCCTTGCAATACTGAAGTCTTCTTCAGGGAGATGTGAGATCACCCTAAGAGGTTCATCATAGGTGACGAGCTCTGTTACTATTGATAAGACCTTTTAAATTGTTTTCAGCTCTTAAACAGCTGGAGGTTTCAAATTACCTATAAAGTTTTACAAGTACCTTGAAACCTCAAACTTTGGAGGACATAGTAACAATTAAAAAGGTCCAATTCAGCACATTATGAGTTTAATTAAAGGCTCAATTAAGTAATTGATGGCTCACTTGCAAAGAAAAGGGGGAAAAAGTGATCTCAAGGACTAAGATTGTAGCTCCCTTCCGTGTGCGCTCCAGCAGTACCTAGTGGTCGTTCGTATTGACAGACTTTAAGATTAATACCAGTCAGAACGGAACACTTAAGCAACTTTTTTTTTCTCCTCTTTTAGCTGCGATTGGATTTCCGAGCATTAAAGAACAAATTAGGTTTGACTTTTATCCAAAACAGGATCAGCCCCAGCTTTTACTAAATCATGTTTGGGGCTTTAATGTCAAAAGCTTCACGGAAACCTAAAAAGCTAGTGAGTCAGAGAGTGGAAGCTAACTTTATTAGTCGCCCCAAGGGACAAGTGGGGATTCTTTTATGTTAAAACTGCGACAGTGTGCAAGCACAAATGGCGGGGAGAGATAACTAGCAGAACAGCAAGACAGACGCCTTTCCCAGCATAATGAACAAACTTCACCTTGGTGAGGAATAACAGTTTATTTTATTGTATGTGTCCCCTGATTTATTACCATCTCTCAGCCAGTGGTTTATTGCTTCCCTTATCGTGTTTACAGCATTCCTGTACTGTATCTTTGAGGCCTTCACTACATTGGTTTGGATAGTGAATCAAAAAGGAGACAAGGCAAACAAGCAAACCGTATTCCAAAATCCTTCATATGCATCAGATAGCCATGAATGCATTTTCCAGGTACTGTAACTTTTCAATTTATTGTAACACATCCTATATGACTAGAGAGAGTGTTATAATGGTAATTTACATTACAGCAACAAATGAATGAACAGTATCCACTGGATGTGGGAATCGTAAAGGCTGGCACTGAGATTCATTGTAATGATCTGAGAGTGTCATTGTAATGCAGTGTTAGGGATAACTTACACAAATAATAATTAACCTGCTGAGCTAATACAGTGTCCCACCAAACTAATCCCAATACTTAAAATAAATGTGAATACATATTGCATTGTGTATACATTCTGTAATTTTTCCAGCTATTGTATATGAATGCATAGTTAAATTCAAGGCTCAAATCACATGCTTCTTACCCATTCAATGTATTTTTTCATTGTATTGTTGTCCTCATTCACTGTCTGCTACTGTATTTAAGCAACAGTGCTGGATGTATCTATTCTGGAAGGACTGTCTTCTTTGATAATCCATTACTGGTTAGGGAAGTAGCGGCGACCTGTAGTCCTGTAGTGCAGTTGCCTGTAAGGGTTGTGTATGCCTTTCATTTTGCTTGCAGGGGATCAGGAGTAGTACTGTATGGAGCAGGTCCACACAATCAAGCTTTAAAACTACTGTCCAGTTGTGCACATTTTTTGGAACTGTTGGTTGGAATGGCAGTAAGCAGACATAAGAGAACAAGTAATAACTAAGAAAAGACTTTGACCCCGATATTCCAATTTAGTGTTTATTTTAAAACAGGAATGCAGACCCAAAGCAGAACTCACTATTTTGGCTTGGCATTAAATCAGAGGTGATTTTTTTTTTAAATTAAATAATCATTTAATTTAATCATTCAAAATTTGTTGAGATCCCTCTAAAAATATAACGTTACGATAAATATGTTTCAGGGATATGAGTTTGTATTGTTATATTGCTTTAGAAATACTTAGTTTTATGTTATTTACTATTGTCAGAAAGATTGCCAAATATACACTACCTTGATTTTAAGAGGCAAAAACTCTTGAGGATATTCTCATTAGGCCACAGGGACCTGGTTTCCATGGTGACCACTTTCACGGTGATCAAGTCGTCGGTGCTCCAGGTAATAGAGATGGCAATGGACCAAAGTAATAGGAAAAGCAGGAAATATAGAACTACAGAAGTGTCTTCCATAAGACCAAGCTGGCATTGGCCAAAATAAAAAGAGAGCTTTAATGCTCTTTCTGGATGCCCAGGGAAAGTGACTTTGATCTTTTGTCTCAAATTGGAGAAGATAGGCATATAAATGTATTAGAATGCGTTAAGATTTGCCATTTAATTGAGCTGTGCACATTTGGTAGTAAATTATGTTTAACATTGTTTTTCCAAATTTTACACTGACACCGACACAAATTCAAAATAAATCATTTGACTTTTAGTAAAAGTGCATTTGGAGTCATTATTGTCTCCCAAGATTCAGTTCTTGAGTTGAGGTGTTACTGTGCCCATTCATGATGTCTTACCATGCACAACAAAGCAGAGCTGCAGCAGCAATGGGGGTATTCTGAGAGCATTCTGCTGTAGATTCCCGATGCCTTCTGGCTGGCTTATTCCTGGAAAGTTCAACTTTTTGTTAAAGCTGTGCAGCTACAGTAGATCTATGGAAAGTGTACTGTTTTTAAATATGTATTGATTAAATAACTTGCTATTATGTGATCTGCAGTGTGTCCCAGTTGCTATTATACTGATGCATCTCTACAGTGCCTCAGCTGCACAGCCACAGAAGCAGCAATAAGCCTGCTATGCCAAAATGTCAGCTTTCTGCCGCAGAAACCTCAAGCACTGCTGGGCATCCTGGGGAGTGACAGTATCTTATGCTATGAGACCTGTACACTCTTGCCTGTGAGTTTTGACCAGCTGATGTACTGAAAGAGCCGAGTCTTTTTAGCCCTCAACAGAGAAAACTACTAAGGGATCTGATCCAAGTGTTCAAAATCCTGCAGACTTTCAGAACCCAGTGGATTCAGAACAAACAATGAAGCACAAACCAGAGAACAAAAGGCGTATGAGGAGATGCATTTAAAACTGAGAACAGGAGGCCCTTCTTTATGCAGAGGATTGTGGGAATTTTGAGCTGATAATCTGGCTTCTTCAAGGACCAATAAGATACTAAACATAAAATTAGCTATGATCAAACACTTTAAGTCTGATTTCCTATGAAACATCTATATTTTACACAAGTTAATTGAAGTTTATATTTATAGTTTTTGTCAGACTAACACCCCATAGACCTTGGATGCAGTGTGTCAAAACATGGCTGGCTGTGCAGGGTAGCAATTGCAAATGACTCTCCTGAGTGGGTATCGGGTTCTCAAGAAAATAGGCTGTTCCAATTTAGGTGGGCTCATACTGTATGGCTGGGGAGTCTGAGTTTAAAAAAAACAGAAGGATAAAACTAGAGCTGTTGCTCTGAAATGCATGTCTTCACTGAGCCTCTGCCTGCAAATTTGGACAGAGCGATGACAACTGACCCTGACTGATAATCCTCCAACCAAATTCTCAGTTTTGCCTCCAGTGTATTCATTGTTTCGGCTCTCCGCATTTGTTATTTTGGCCCCTTTCAGATTAAATATCATATCTTTTCGGAATAAAACAGTGTTGCATACTGTTCACAAATCACAAAAGTGGAAATCCAAAACCCCAGGTGGCGTGGAACTGTTTTTATTTAATTTCAAACGCACTAATTACAGTGTAAGGGGAGTTGGCACCTGAAGAATAAATGTCCAAATCCTCATCATGTTGTTAGGAAAAGGGCTCTGTCTGTTCTGCGTTTCACTGCAACAGCGGCTGCGCCTTTCAGTGAGCACAGTTTTCTGAAGGGGGCACTTTCACGAAAGGGGACCCCTACAGATTAAAGAAAAAAAACGATTTACAGATAGGACACAATGAGCCATCGCATCCTCGTTTTGGGGCCGCGCGGCTTTTAAAAACGGCGCTCAGTGCAGGATAGTTCCGGCGTACCCCTGTTGACGACGGCCCTGTCTTGTGTTGCAGGCGCTTCGGGACAAAGTGTGCCTCCTGCCAGCAGGGTATCCCCCCCACGCAGGTGGTGCGGAAAGCCCAGGACTTCGTCTACCACCTGCACTGCTTCGCCTGTGTCATGTGCAACCGGCAGCTGGCCACGGGCGACGAGTTCTACCTCATGGAGGATGGGAGGCTGGTGTGCAAAGAGGACTACGAAACCGCCAAACAGAACGGTACACAGGGATCGGGATGATGGGGGAGGGCAGCGTATTCCTCTTTTTACCCATAAAAGCCTTCTGGACCCAACCACTCCACACATGCACTGTACACTGGTTCTGTTGCATTTGGAACTGCCATTGGTTTAGATTGCTGTTCCAGGCTCCACGGTTTAAGGCCAATATTCATAAAAGGCCATTTTAAAACCCCATGGATTTTGTAGCCGGGCCTTCCCAATGGGAAAATCCCAAAATAAACGTCAAAGTTGCAAATGGATCTTTCGGTTATTATTAAATGAATAACCCTTGTGGGTAGTTTTCATGTTTCATTATGGATTTTGTAGCACTGGGACTATTGTTCTCTTTGTGAATAAGTCAAGAAAACCTATCATGTCCCCAGAGATTCAATTATATGAATTTAATAGTACCTTCCAAAACCTGTAGGCAGAGATGCGAATGGAGCTTAGATAATGAATGCATTAATCAAAAGGTAACTGTCTCACTAGCACTTAAAAAAAAGTGAATTTTGTAAGGTTTTCTGGGTTTGTGTCACTGTTGTTCTGGCTGTCCATTCACACACCTGCTGTTCTGCTTTCACTGTTTGGTTATGCTATGTGAAGCTGAAGTGTTGAAATATCACATGGCATTCTCAGCTTAATTTTCATCTACTCTTCCAGGGAAATACCAGCTCCAATTGGTTAGGCAGTGCTAAGTGCTAAAACTACAGCAGAATAGCGGAAAGCAAATTTTCAATTGTTATAATAATAATAATAATAATAATAATAATAATAATAATAATAATAATTGCTTACACTTATATAGCGCTTTTCTGAACACTCCACTCAAAGCTCTTTACGGGTAATGGGAACTCCCCTCCACCACCACCACTGTGCAGCCCCATCTGGATGATGCGACGGCAGCCATAGTGCACCAGAACACTCACCACACATCAGTGGAGAGGAGAGCAATGAAGCCAATTCATAGATATACTGTACATACAATGTTTTGACATAATCAGCTAAACTTCTTGATGGTGAGGTGGACTGGCAATATTCCGTTCGCTCAAAGTAACACTACAGGATAGGAGTGCCGAGCTCTGGTCCTCTGGTTTCACAGTTCCCAGGTTTTCTTGTTCCCTTTAAATTGTCAACAGCTAAAAGGTACAAACTGGATTGTAATTGGACCACTTAAACTCTTCTCCTAGTTGTATGTATGTTTATAAGGTACAAACATAAAAAAGCTTGCTGTGTTGCAGACCTTGAGGGTTAAGACTAGGAAGCCACGATTTTGCTTGATAAGCAAAGTGTTCAACCTAGGGTGACCATATTACTCACTGGGGCACTTTGAGCAAGACAGGAATACCATTAAAATGAAGGACTTTAATGTGTAAATTCAGCATTGCAGAAAAGAAAATTGGTGCTAAACACCAGTGAGCAGTAAACATGCAATACTCATCATCTGTTCACTATAAAACCTCCTTAAGATGCTTTTGAACAAATAAAGAACCTTGTTCAGTTGGTTTGTTTGCCTGCTGGAATAGTGATAATACATTATTATACCTCACAATCACGAATACATTATTACTACTTTGTAGAAAATTAAACAGAACCTTCAAAATTATAATGACTTTGTTTATAAGAGTAAAGTTAAATATCAGTTCCTGCCAGGTTAATGACACAATCTGATATTTTTAGAGTAATGGATGTAAATTATTTGCCTGATTTAAAATGTTACCATTAAAAATGGTGCTGTGACTGTAGTAGTGTGATCAACCCTCATTATTCTCAGCACTGAGATGCTTTGGTGACACAAATTAGATTAATCCACACTTTTTAAGACAAGTGTATCCTTGTCCTGGATGGCCAACAAGTCTGTGGGTTTTCAAAGTGTCTTTCAAGCAGCTGTACCTGAGCAGCTGGGAGTTGCTATTAAGTTGGTCCAGTTAAGCTTGTGTAAACAAGACGGTTTAGCTCATTAGGAGGCTGAGCTGGAATGAGCCCACAAACACACCCAGCCCACCGGGACTAGAACTGAACACCCCTATTCTAAGATTTTAGAATCAGAACTAAAATATGAACAATGGTTTTAGCCGGCAGAAGGTGACAATTTCATTAGAGAGAGAAAATGCAGGAAATGCACTTGACCCCTTCATCAATGAAAAAACCCTCAGGGGTCTCCAGTCTCTCAGTAATTAGCTCTGAAGCTTAACTGACCGCTTCATGGATTTCATGCTGAAAGCCTTGGTTCCTTATTTATTGAGATTTCTATCCTCCTCTCATTGATTCTGTTAAGTGAAGGAATGGTAGATTCCCAATAACTATTGAGTCTTGCAACCCATGCAGATAGGGAAACTGACAGACCAAAACATAGTGGTTAATACAGTGCTAATCCTCTCAACAGACCTACTGTAGGTTGGCACTCTCAGGCTTTGCTCCTCTTAGTCACTAGATAACTGGGATAAAATAGTGTTCTTTTTCTAACAGAAGCCTGAAGGTTAATCTGGAATAAGAATTTATGTGGAAATATTTGCGGGAGCCTCTTTTTTTTTAAATGAAACCTTTGCTCATCTTAATTCTAGACTTTACGATTTCATGGACACCCAAAGGACTTATGTAACAGTATACTTATTAATTGTATGGTTCCACATCATTTATGTACGTTTTAGATCAGCTTTACCATTTAGATCATCAGAATTATTGCCGTTTCAGTGACTTTCATTTTAAAAAATACATTCATACAGTTTTAAAGCAAAGGATATCCTCTCACTTTGTTAAAGTTTAAGACTTGCTAATGATCAAAAGTCAATGATTATCTCTGAAAAAGTTTTATTACTTTTGTATATGTATCACAAAGCAAACGATAGTAAAACTGATTTTCCTTTTATTAATAAAAGTAGACCCAGCTGTTCCTACTTTAGGAAACTGGTAGAATTGTTCATTTTTAATGTAACTAAACCTGTTTGGGCCAAAAATGGCCAGATGTTTTAGACCACTGAAATATTAAGTTTCACTTTATTTTCTGGATGCAGATCAACAACTTACATTGCCCATGTTTATTTACAATATGTCTTTATGTATTATTTAACTGCAGTTTCCCTCATACTGTATGTGATATAACGCCCTGCAAAACATTTAGACATCAGCGCCATTGGAGAATTAAAATAACTGCAGGTCTTGTGTGTTCAACAAGCATGTTTTGTGGGATAGGTACAATCTGCAGAATTCCAGACCAGGTCAAATTTGGAGCAGTTATCATTGAAAAACTGTTTCTGCACTCACCGCTATCTCGTTGGGTGACAGTGCAGCAGGGAGTCTGGTTGGAATTCCGGAGCACGTAACAGCTCAGCCTTTGTACTGCAGAAAAGTGGGTATCCCCAGAGCCCTGAGTAGAGGTTACCCCGGTAAGAACCCCTGTTTCTAACGCAGATGATTCAGAGGCGGGAGCCAAGAGACCACGGACGACCATCACCGCCAAGCAGCTGGAGACGCTGAAGAATGCCTACAAGAACTCTCCGAAACCGGCGCGCCACGTGCGAGAACAGCTGTCCTCGGAGACAGGGCTGGACATGAGAGTGGTTCAGGTGAGTGGGGGTGGATTTCCAGTCACTGAATTTACCGAACGTCAACTGGTAATGCGGGATTAGGCTTCTAACCACCTTTGCTTCCAAGAAAACGGGGACTTAATCTCTGTCACCTTGCTTGGGGTTTTCTCACCTGGGGTTAACCTTCTGACATAGATATACCTTTAATCTGTACAGTTAGATACTAAGGTGAAATCGATGCAAAGGAAAGGAAATTAAGTCTTAGTACAAACACAATGCAGTATAAAGAAGTATGATAAGCTCAATACCAACCACAGTTAGTCACGACAAAGCAAAGTGCACGCTTTAATATAGCGGCAAATGGAAACACGTTTGACTCGTTGTACTCTTTTAATAACTTGATGTCTCCAATTGAAGAAACGATTCATCACCTTTGATCGTCTGTCTTTACTAGAAGTAGCAAGCAGAGAATGCATTGTAAAGGAAGAGCCCCTTATATTAAAAAGAGCACCGAAGTACAGCGGAAGTGTGCTGTTTTCAGTGCTTGGGGTTTAAAGACGCGAATGCATGATGCACATGGACTGAGCTGCTTGGTAGTTTTATTTTTGCTCCGTTAAGTGGTTGTGTCACTTATAGATTATGTCCTTTTCGTGGCTGCTGCAATTTAACATGACAGGGCTGAACATACAGTTCTTTTCCTTTTCTGGTTTAGAAAATGTAACAAGCAGAAACGTTCTTCATCCGTGAACACCCATAGCTCTTCAGCCCCCGTGTCTCTAACGTGTAGTTTCCATTCATCTGGATTTCCCAGTTTACATCTGCCAATCCATTTTATTGTTCTGGTCAGTAAAACGCCCTAGCGATCACATGATATGGCGGGCCGGACGGGCTGACGCAGCGCGGTGTCGCTCTTGCCTCAGGTGTGGTTCCAGAACCGGCGAGCGAAAGAGAAGCGACTAAAGAAGGACGCGGGGCGGCACCGCTGGGGACAGTTCTACAAGAACGTGAAGCGGAGCCGCGGGGGAAGCAAGCCCGAGAAGGAGAGCTCAGCGGAGGACGGGGGGCTCAGCGACAGCGAGCTCAGCTTCAGAGGTCAGGAGGAAAAAAACACGTCCTCACACCTACGATTCTGGTTTCACTTCCCATTTTTCCCTTCAAGGTTTCATAGATTTTCTTAGATTTTTGTAGCAAACATAAGAGTAAGGTGTAGTGGACTGTAGTCCATTTTCTAATATTATACAGAAAGAAAGCACCTAATGAGCTCAACCATTTGTACCGATTTTTAAGCAAGATATTTGCCTTTTTTAAAACAAAAATGTTTTTAAAATGAAGATTCCTTGAAACACAGTCTCCCCTATTATTTTTTTTTGTAAATTTAACAGATTATATCAAGTTAAAACAGAGTTTCTATAAGCATTAAAGAAAACTAAGCAGTGCCTAGTACATCCCTGGACATCCTCCTCCTGACACCTGATCTGAATTCTGCCTTGCTTCCTGTTGTGTAGATTCCCCTAAATAGGCGATAATGCAGCAGAGGCTACAGTATGTGAAGACCCTGGAGACGTTTTGGAATGGCCATGTTTATTTTGTGTTTGCAAGCACGTTTTGGAATCTCGTAAAACACAAGTCTCTTTAAGAATGTTTTTTATGAGAAAGGAAACAGGGCACACAAACTCTATTAAAGCAGGTAAAGCTTTTTAGTCAATTAGCTAGAGAGTGCTCGCAGTTCTTTTTGATATCCAGGGCAGCTCTCAGCACTTGACAGGCAAGTGGTTTAGTTTAGTGGCTCAGCCTCACACCACACCGGACTTGAGAGAGTGCTCTGTGTCCACAGCAGGGAAATCAGTCAGTTTTGACTCATTTAACTTTGGAAGGCAATTTTCTCTCATTGAACTTTTAAGTGTAAAAATGTACTGACAGCTAGAGTAAATACATTTTACAGCAATATACAGAATCTGATCAAAATCAGCAGTCCCACATGTAAGGGATTGGTCTAGTTTTCTTCTCTTAGACGCGTGCATGAGCATTGTGATCAGGCCTGATGTGTTTGTGCCAATTCTATTTTGTGCTTTATATTGTGTTACGTATCATCTCCATGCCAGGGAATTTAACAAGGTGGGGCTCTTGATCTTAATGGCATTACAGTGTTCTCAAAAATGTTATACCTTTATGCTTTGCCCTCAAAAAGTATATTTACTGTATTACGAATTGTAATTATAAAATAGAAAACATTTGAGGTCTTAGCCTACAGCTTCTTACAATTGTGTAGTCCAGGTGACACCATTTAGCACAACCTGTCAAACACCATTATGATTCTGAATCTTTTTAATAGCTAGAAGAACTGAAGAGAAATCACTTTAAGAAATTGTAAAAAAAAAAAAATCTGCTGCAACCCACTTCATAGGTCATCAGTCTTGTACAAGAGCCTGGATAACTGGAATAAATACAATCAATATGTATATACTAACATTCATATTGATATAATACATACTTATAATATTAAGTATTAGATATTTGTCATCTTTTCTCTAAATTATTGACTTGGCGGTGGGTGGCTGTGGCTAAGGATCTGCCCCTGTGGCTGGAAGGTTGCTGCAGATTCAGATCCTGCAGCTGGCAGAGGAATCCTACTCCATTGGGCCCCTGAGCAAGGCCCTGAACCCCAACTGCTCCAGGGGTGCTGTATAAATGGCTGACCCTGCACTCTGACCCCAAGCTTCTCTCCCTGTCTGTGTGTCTCATGGAGAGCAAGTTTGGGTATGCGAAAAATACAAATTTCTAATACAAGAAATTGTACATGGCTAATGAAGTGATCTTTGTATATTTCATGCAGTTTTAATTTGTATTTTTTTCTTGTATATTTTTCATGGTTTTGAAAATCTATTTTGTAAAGTGCTTGAGAAGCCAAAGAAGTTGGAATTATACAGTTCTTTGAAATAATGTGTTGCCATAATATTGCTATAAAATATGATATTTTAATTTCCACATTAAGTACATATATTTAATGTATTCATAAAAAACAATCAGTGTGTTTTTATGGCATGTAAAAAAGGGCAAAATTTTTTTTTACCAATCTTTTCCACTGTCAAAGAGGTAATAAACTACCCACAATATTATTCATACATTTTGTGTTTGAATCCCAGAGTCTGCGTCTACAACATCACTTAGTAGTCTGATACTTTCAGAAGATTCAGGCTCTCTGCTTTCAACCTTAAACTTGAGAAAACCTGCTTTATCCAGCTTCAAGGAACTGTTTAGGATCCATAGATTTACGCTACTGATATGGCAAGAGAGTGTCAATTGTTAAAAAGGCCCTTTCCTGATGTTGTACTCCCTCTCCCCGCAGAGGATCAGATACTGTCGGACCTGGGCCACTCCAACGGGCTCTACGGCAGCATGGGAGATGTGGGCAATGGGAACCTGCTGAACGGCAGCTTCTCTCTGGACGGCACGGGACAGCCCTTCCACGACTTGCGAGCCAACAGCCCCTACGGTGTCCCCCAGTCGCCCTCCTCCATCGTCTCTCTGCCTGCCCACACGCCCCTGCTCAATAATCTGGGCTTCTCCATGGACAGCATCATGGCACAGGGTGGGCAGGGGGTGAGCCAGGCGCTGAGAGCCATGACAGGGGGGCCCACCTCTGACCTGTCCACCGGCAGCAGTGCTGGCTACCCAGACTTCCCCACCAGCCCAGCCTCCTGGCTGGACGAGATGGATCACTCCCAGTTTTAGACTGGCCCAGCCGGGCACAATCACATGGCGAGCAGCTTTTTACCTTTCTACAGAGCTATTTTTAAAGGGAGCATTTGAAGAGCTTCACATCCAAAGGAACTTTGGTTGGGGACAGAGCGACTGCTGGGTGGATGGGCAGCTGGCGAAGAGCAGGGATGTCACTCTTTTCAGGTGGACAGTCTGAGCCCGGGCCCTTAGAAGAAGAAAGATCGTCCAGCACTGCGGTTTTGGGATGACGTCATCGAAGGACAACGCTTCACATCTTCACATCCATCTCATCATTTATTTATTTTCTCTTCCTTGTCAGTCTTTTTGACTCTTATTTCTCAGTTCTGTTTAAAATCTGACCGGAGAATTATTTTAGTGTTCCTAGGTGTGCCAAAATTCCCAGCTGAGTCTTTCGTGGGAGGTTTTTCCAGAAGAAAATTGAATGTCAAAAGCCTGACTGCCTCTGTTAAAGCATTTATTTTGCACTTTACCTTAATTCTTTTGCACATATACCATACATAGCTCTTACTAAATGCATGAAAACACCTAGTGAGGGGATGAATGCTTTTTGTAGGAAACAAGATGGAATTGTAGCCATCTAAGCAATAACTTTAGATCACTAGATTAAGAGAAGAAGTAGTGAGCTCCACAGGAGTTAATTTTCCCCAATTATAAGTGTTTTTAAAGGACTAAAGATACTCCTGTACAACACATAAAGCTGTATGGTCAAATTGAAACACTTATTACATTCCAAGGTCCAGAACAAGAATTGGGTCAGATGTTCTGTTTTTAGTTCAGAGTTATTGGGTTGTTTGACATTCAACTTTTCGCTGAAACTAAAGTAATTATGGAAAAAGACAGAAAACACTTGAGATAAAACACCGTACATGGTAATGGTGAAACTCCAACCTTGTTAAGGCTTCCTGATGTTTCGAACAGGGCTAGTGTAATGGCAAAGGTTGTTCCTCTGGTCACTCCTAAGATTAGGAAAGATCGATGGGGTGGCATCACAGTAGTTAACATTTCAATTGGAATTTTAGCTGTGACTGTTTTGTTGTTTGCAGGGACATGCATCCAGTGCTGTGATTTCTAAAATGTTCAAATCGGCTCATTTCTGATTGTCAGTTGATACCACAAGCCTGAAGATCTGGTAATGGCTGTTTCACTGTGGTGAATGTACAGTGGTCATTTGGCACCTGCTACTGCTTTAAAAACGTACTGCAACCATGATAACTCTGCTTCACAGTACAGCCTAAAATCAAACAGAAACCAGTGGACATGGATTTGCCACTCATGGATTTGCCAAAACTGTGCTGAACAACTAATGAGCTAAACTAGACCTCCCAGTGTCTTCTGGTTTTTGTTCCAACCCCAGATGTTAATTTAACATTTTTTTTCGAATTATTTCCTTGCTTAGACACATATAGGATATTTCTTAAGGTCTTTGGCAGTTGTTAAATTAAAACATTCACTTAATTACAGTTACCTATAAACACTTTGGAGCCAGCATAGAAATGTTACAATTATGAAGTTAAGTAATGAGACACACAGAGCTCAGATGGAATAAAGAACAAAAAGAAACTAGGCTGAGTTTGACAGCCCTACTTTAGAAAGACCACACCCAGCAGGCCTGCGTACCCATATCAACAGCTGGCACCGGTTCGAACTGTATCTGCCTGAGAGCTGGCACAGTGACTCCCATGGCATACCTTTTGCTTCATTTTGAGCCTTTTCAGTTGTTTTCCAGGTCTTAAAAAAGTCATTTCAAGAGTAAGGTCTCAAAATTCCAGGCAATACATGACAGTTAAAAAGGCCGATTTAAGCAAGCTAGAAGTTTAGACTTGGCTTTACAAAGGCCTAAACTGGAAAAGCCCATTTTAATGTATTTGAATCAACTATTGTATATGACATAGGTTTCTACAGTATGTGTTACATATGGGTTTTTTTCAGGCAGATGGTGTGATACACTCTGTATACTGTGTCACTTATCACATAGCCAAAACCACAAAAACATTCCTGGAAAAAAAAGGGAGAAATCTTTGAGCAGCAAGCACAACACCACGGTGAGCTGATGCATATTTGCTTCTATGAAGGGTCATTTAACTGCAGTGTGGGGCTAAAACATTAGTGGCTCAAATGTTATGACATAGGAAGGTCCTAATAAACCAAAGTAAGCTGTAGTGAACTGGAAAAGGGTGATGGCGGCACCTCAATAACACGTTTTGTAACGCACGCTCTGTGAGCCATGCCTGGGATGGACAGACAGGGTATTGTAAGACAATAAAATACCCCAAATCCAATAATATATATATATTTAAAAAAGAGAAAATACTGTCTGTTGCCTCAAAACTTTGGAGTCTTAATTGTTGTAAATTTTGTACAGTTTCAAAAGTGGAGTCTTGTTTCATGAGCGCTATTTATTGCCATGTGTCTTTGAGGGAAAAAAAAGAAAGCAGTGAGTCTATTTGTATATGCCTTCTGTCCGTTGGCATGAACTGTGTACAGTGAAATCTATATAAAAAATAAAGTTGACATGTCTTTGGATTTTCATGCCTAATTCTGCATTATTTCTTCCTGGGTGGTCATGGTAGGTTTCATATCGATTCAACCATTCACTGCTACAAGAAAATGAAGACTCAAAAACATACCAGCTTGAGAGACGCATGTCTGTATCTTTGATGCGGTTGACGATAAATGAACAATTAATTGGGCAGGATGGAGCAGTGCTCGCTTGGTCAAATCCCAGTTTTGCTCCTGTTGTACCTGTGAGCAAGGTACAATTATCCACATTGCTCTGGTAAAACGCGCAGCTGTATATGTGGGTGCAGATGTAAGTTGCTTTGGGACATTTATCCCAAAAGGTATTTGGATTTAAATTAAACTAATAAAACAAAAAAATCTAGCCAATAATATATACCTTATGTGCATGTGCAATTAGTTCCTCTCAGCCCTACAATTTATATACAGTATGCATGAAATAACAATTGAAACAGACTATGTTCCCATTTGATTAGATCTTCCTTTGTACTTTCTGGGGCTTGTGCTTTCTACAGTATATCTAGAAAGCTCCAATCACAATTACAGTGTTCATTTTATGTATTGTTGATTCAACTGTAACTTGATGGTTAATGTCAGATTTATGTGTGAGCTCGTTTTCCCATTGTCCTTCGTGCATACAATCAGGTAGTCAGAACATCAGCACGTTCCACAGTGGCATTACAGCTATGTACTGCACATTAAAGCTAGGGGTAGGATCCTCAGCTCATCACAGGTCAGTGCATTAGCTTGTGTTTTCTACGAATGCACTTAAGGAAGAAAAGCTAAAATAAATGTGTTTTTGCAAAGTACCACTAAAAGTGCTTTAAACCATGTTATAAAACCGCATATCAAATCTGGGAAGCCTTTATTGCGCTGGATAAAAATGTGCTGACCTTACTACAGGAAAAAAACAAAAAAACAGTTTTTAATGGTCTATGGACCATTGCAGTCTCTGTTCCGACAGCTGCTCTGTATGAAATATATGCTGCTTCTTGTGTTTTGCTGTAGCTTTAAAAGAGGATGCGCACATGTGGTGGGTTGAGGACACTGATCCCAAGGCTACTAAAGACTGCAGCAGATTGTAATATTGTACTAGACCAAACCCTTTTTATCCCCTCTTTGTTAACTAATTTTAAGCTGCTTTGTGAAATGTGGATAAATACGCTGTGCTGTCACAGAATCGAGAGTCTGTACAGCTTAACAGCAAAACAAAAAGTCTTGCTCAAAAAAATATTGAAACAAAGAGATCCACTGATACCGTTTAATAAGAAAGCCTTATGATGGCAATGACTCTTCAAAGGTTTCGCTCAAAGGGAATAAGAAACCAAAAACATGCTTAACTTTAATGGTTTTATCCTGAATATGGCTATAAAATGCAAAAAAGCCAATACAGTAGTTCTGCCATCGCTGTAATATTCATGTAACAGCAATTCAAGATGTAGGATGAAATTTGAAGAAACAAACTTAACATCTTTTAAAATTTGGAATCAGTCATTATTTACCTTTTTATACCACAGATTTGGAAGCCCTGTAATCACTGTATTTTCTGATGGAACCATTTGGAAGCCCAAACCTTTCTTTATTGAATTACTTTATGAAGAGTCACAAAACAAAAAGTGTCTTTTTTACCTCCTGTCTGATGTTATCCTTACCTGAACTGCTCACCCTTTACCTTCACTAAAATCAGGCGTCTCTCACTATAAGAAAATACAGATCTGCCACCTAATTTAGATATTAACCTAAACTATTCACCTCCGCTGAGAAGTGAACTGATCTTGAGCTGGTCATTTACTTAGCCAGCAGCCTTTCAAAGGATGAGGTTGCCTGTGCTGCCATCTGCCTTGTACTGCTGTACCTAAAGAAAATGCCAATTACAAGAGAGGTGACTTTAAAGTTCTAAGAATGTACGACCACAGTTGTCTCTAGGAAAATCAGAGGCTTGTTGCATTGCAATAAGAAGATAAGCCAATTACATGAAGATTGCAGAAAGTTCAATTATTGATTGATGCAATGATGCAAGCAAAGCACTTACTTCCTGGGAATTTACAGTACAGCTTCTCATGAATAAATGCAAGAATTTCCTCAATAATTTAGGGAGGAAACAAACGCAATATCATAACACATGATAAAGAGTGCACTGATGATGACGACAGTAAATACATTGGGAAAACCTGACTATGGCTTTTATTTTGTACTATTCTTTAATGAACAGATGTGTGATGAACAATCCCGATATTTGCACGTAGAAACGGAGAGGCTTCTACAGAATCACAGCCATACAGAGGCTCTGCCTGTACAGAGAGATGTTTGATTTCATTTTCAATTAATCTCGCAGAACACCACAAGTTTTCTCTAAGAACAAACCTAAATATTGCTGCAATTTTTGTCATGGCATTGATTGGACACACTGCACCCATTAATGGACAACATTTAATAGTGTACACTACAAAGATAAACAGCAATAAAGACAGTTATGATAATTTACACGGCACTTACGCCATGGGTATAAATATAAATCTATAAAATCCTGCGCCGTTTGCGTTTGCCATGATGAGGAAGCATGAGCACGAGCAGCAATTTTCATCAATCAAAGGGGTTTTATTACAAACTTTCCAAAAGCGACCATTTAAAATTTCTTCTGTGAGGACAGAAAATGGATCAAACTAAAGTTTAAAAGCCCCACTGGGACATCTGCTCAGCGAAAATTTCTGTTCATTTCAGGACCTCCGAAGCATGAATTCCATCTCGAACAACCTCAATATGTGACCTACTTTCCCAAAGTAAGCATCATCTTTTAAAGGGCGAATTTCTTCACCTGGATGCTTTTTTGATGCACACATGCTAACTTTATGGCTGCAGCATTTAAAAAAAATGGTGCCTGCACCTTTTTTAAAGCTCTCTTTTAGAGCTTGGCAAAGTAAGGCGAATGAATTCATACAATCTAAAACAAGACAGGTTTTGGACAGAAAGATGACATTTTAGATAAGTATGAAAGGTATAGGTCAGGGACATACCTTACAAACATAAGGGGAATTTTTTTTTCAACACCCACGACACAAGGGGTTTTTCATCTGCCAGTGGCTTAAGGTTTGGGCTAGCATGCCAATAATAAACCATTTGTTCGAACCAAGCATTGTACCAATCCAGCCTTGCGACAAACAGCTGGCCATCTGGCTTTAATGGTGTTACAGAGCCAGGGAAGGCGACTTGTAAAATGCATAAACGCTAAATAAAGCATGCTAAGCAATATGGGACCCACTTCAGATGCAGTGTCAAGAGTGAAAGCTCAGGAAAACTGCAGCCCATAATGGAAACATAATGGGCTTAGTGTCACAATTGTGCGGGCAGGCCAAGAGAAACTGCTGTCACTGAGCTGCTGTGGCCGAGGAGGATTTAGAAATCAATTTTTAAAAAGAGGGGTCACAAATGTTACATTACTGGGCACTACAACTTAACCTGATGCAACTCATTTGTGCCTGCTGCAGCAGTGTGACAGCACAAAGTCACAAGTCTTCTTTTTTTAACACTGTCTAATGCCTCATTTTAAAGGAGATTTGGGTGGAAGGATTATGGCCTCATTGTTTGGTCAAATATGCCATTAGCTACTTTATCAATCTGTAGTTAAGAGCAGATACAGATTTAAATTTCATTTGCTGAGGGGGCTGATCGGATGGACTTCAGGAAACAAAGCAGATTTGGGAGGAAGCCCATGTGTTGGCTATTTGGAAAACATCCAGACATACCTTAAGTGACATCATATGTACAGTATGTTTATGGGGGGGCATGTGTCGAGGACACAAAATAGCATTAGGTTGGAATACAATCTGGATGTGCTTCTTTAAGGCCCGTGGACAACAGTGGACAACTACTGCTACTCTGATTCTCTTGTTCTGGTTTGTGGTAGAGGCTGAAACGGAGATTGCAAAAGATGCAGAAATTTCAGCTCTAAGATAAAAAAGCTAAGAACTAGTATTTGTGAAATTACTAAAAGTAGTCTGAATGTGACCAGAGTAACTCAGTACCAAAGCTTCTGACCTGTCATATGGATGTGAGCATGACGTCAACACTCAACTTAATGATAAGTTTATTTGCGATTGGCAAGCATCATCTCAAATGCCCACCATGTATTAGACACACATGAATTGATGAAGCATGGTAGAACAGGCCCTTAGTGAAGCATGTCACATGCTGCAGAAACAGCAGCCAGAAGCAAGGATATAATTTGTCAGATCTCATTTTTGGTTACCGAAGAAGCAAAGGAGAAAGCTATTTGAGTATTGTTGAGTACAGCACATGTGTGACACTGACCAGTTCAGCTCCAGCAGGCATGCAGGTGTGAAGATCTCCCACCATCCCTTGTGCAGAGAACAGTCACAGATGGAGGTCTCAGTGTGACGGTGTGGGCTGCTATATCTATACAGAATCATGTTCTGCCACACTTCAAGGTGTTGTACACTCCCACACCCATACACTTCAGAAAGACTGTCACTGACCCCATAGCCAAAAGCACAAAACGATGAAAGAGAGGAAAAAAAGGCCTTTAACTACAGAGTGGAACCATATGATTTGTATAAGACGTTGTATAAAAAATAACACACAGGATCATCTAGAGATGGAGCCAAGAAAAACAAGCATATAGCCTGCAGCCTCAGAGCAGTGGAAGAGCACAATCTTCTATAATTATCAGAACGTTGATACCACACCAAATTGCAGCCAAGCATAATCCAAAACCCATGATAACACATCAAAGCATACAAATGCATGGACTGTAGACCTGACAGTAACGTACTTGAATTAATTCATCTAATCTATTTTCTAACTGCTTTATCCAATACAGAACTGCAAGGGAGCTAGAACCTATTCTGGCTAGCAACTAGCACAAGCTAGTTGTGCTAGTTGAACTGACACAAGGTTATCACAGGACACACACAGACACAAACACACACACTCGCACCACAGCCATTTTTTCCGTTGCTAATTACAGTAGCCTGCCAGTATGGTATGTGTTTGGATTGTGTGAGAGCTGAGTAAAGCATGACAGTAAAAACAGGTAGGAAATCATGCGTTGATAAACACACAAGTACACACCATACAATAAATTATTTTTACATGATTATAACACGATCAGGCTTCCATTCCAAGAGGAATCATGGCTTTCAAGTTCCCACATTAAGCAATTTGAATCAAGCATTCCAGTACAAACAGCATGAAGCAATAGCAGGAACCTTTTCTATTAAACTGAAACTAGCTGTGGCAGACAGAGCAAGAAAAGCTGAAACTCCTTCATTTTGAAACTCTTCACATTTCCTCAATGTGTGGATGACTTAAAGACAAACTAAGATATTTTCCATCTCAAAATGACTCGAAAGCAAGTTGTTCTGGATACAGAAAGTGTTGCACTAATTCTGGTTTATTTAATAACACTCTAGAAGACTGACAACATGGAATACCAGCCATTTACAATATAACCAAGAGATTCAGAGAAAAAAGTTCTTATTCAATCAACTCCAGTTTAAACCAGCAAGGGATGGTTGAGATAGTTTAGTTGCATTTCTGCCTGTTGGAATATAATTAGAGAATAATTCAGAATTATTTATAGAACTTCACAAGTCAAAAAAGTAGCAACAGAGGGAATTTGTCTTTTTCGCATACACCAATTTGCTCTTCATGAGACACACAGACAGGGAGAGAAGCTTGGGGACAGAGCGCAGGGTCAGCCATTTATACGGTGTCCCTGGAGCAGACGGAGTTAAGGGCCTTGCTCAGGGGCCCAACGGAGTAGGATTCCTCTGCCGGCTGCAGGATACGAACCGGCAACCTTCCAGCCACAGGCGCAGATCCTTAGCCACAGAGCCCCCGCGGGGCAGATAACTAGTATTTTAAGCTGTCTTTCTAACATATTGTACTTTAAGACTTTAAAGTAAAACACTATCCATTTAACCTAATCAGTTCCTGTCAATTTGGTAATTTCTGACTTTTAACCATATGAAATATGAGGGCAGAGTGATTTAAAATGCATGCTGTATATGAAAATTAATAATACACTTGAGATGCATTAACAGTTGAAACATATTCTGGAAATGCAAACCTGCACTTACTACACCCCATCTTCCAAAAATGCATCTCTGCCACAGTTATTACATTCTGTGGTTTGAGGTTTTAATTTCAAGGACTCAAGATCATATATACAACTGTCAGCAACACACACAAAGGTACAAACTGACAAACTGTAACAGAACCCCAAAGACTAGAATATTCTGTATTAGTCTTGCACTGCATTTTGTTTTCTGAAAGCAAAAACAAACTATCAGTGTTAACAATTAAACTTTACAATTGTGTATAAAAATCCCTTGGATTTAGATTGATGTATAACACAAGAGGAATTAAAAATGCAACAAATGCTTTGGTATTATTTGTAAATGATAAAATTACATAATTTAAATTAAAAACTAGTGTGGGCTCAGAAAACAGAAAAGCACTCAAGAAGAGACCTGTAGGGCTGGCAAAGACTATCTCCACTGTTAACAAACTGACCTGTAAAATCAGATATCACAAACGATGCTGATGGCCACATGGTGCTCAGATGAAGAAGAGTTGGAGTTACCGACCAAACTATTCTGGACGAAAAATGCTCTTCAAGCAATTTTGGAAAACATGAGATTAAACCTTGTAAAAATATATGTACAGTGTATAACCATTGGTTTTTCTTAGAATATCATCTTCCTCTTTATAGCTTTTGATCTCTAAATTACAGGTTTCAATCTGCCCTTCATGCAACTTTGAAACCATCCTGCAAGTTTCTTTGTGATCAAAACAATTCCGCACCTTTTGTCTGTAAACAATTAAAAAAAAAACATCCACGAATAAAATCACAATTCATGAAACAGTACACTGCACATTAAAACACTATTGTTTTATTGTTGGAAACAAACAATGCAGAAACCAGTTACTTCCCAGTAATGTGATGACAGGAATGAATTGGACACAATTTTAGAGTGCAATCTATTGTAGGGGTTTATGAGTTTACAAAATCTTCTGGCTGAAAAGACCCTCCTGGATATAAAATGATATAATATAATGCTCAAAAACAGCACCGCAACATTTGTAACATTCTCAACACTCAGTCAAGACATTATCGTCATATCCAGGATGTTGACTGATTATTGAGTAAGTGTTGATTATATTTGTTTGATTTCTAGTGAAGAATGTTTTTTTTTGTTCTCTGAAACATCTAAGAGGACACCAGCAGGATCCTGGGACAACAGTTTTGGGAACCCCTGATCATACAGGGCAGATGGATATGGGTCTTTCAGCCAAAGACATCAAACAATGAAATGAAAGTGTTTTAAATAGCTTCTCTAAAACCATCAGAGCTGGCTTACTCTCTCTCAACCACAGCATGGTGAGAGCCAGACATATGGGTCTTGTCTGATGGGATCCTTGAACAAATATCGAAGCCATTAAATGGTTTACTTATCACTGGTTTAATAGTTAATGCATTCCATGGAATGTTAAGCTGTACAGGATGCAGACTGTATTGCCGATATGGTGCGCGCTGCTCTCTGCTCATGCCTTCCCTAGCCTTTGGAGGTGGCGTACTGACGCAGCAGAGAAGAAATATCCTTGGAATCGGTCACCTCTTCCGGCAGAGATCCCTCCCTGTCCTTGATTGACGGGTCGGCTCCGGCTTGGAGCAGGAGCTCCACTATATCTGCAAACTCGCATGCGGAGGCTGGGGGGGAGGGGGGAGTGGGGGCACCCAAAAACGACACAAAGGAGGAGAGCCTGTTAACACTTGTGACAGACCAAGAACAAAAGCAAAAGCACAGAGGCCACACTTCGGCCACATCTTTCTATAGAGGTCAGACAGGTCCTGAATGAGAACGTGAATTCTTTTGTGTACTGTAGAGGGACCTCTCAGGCTTTGTGTCTCACTTTCTCTTTAAGACGACTTTTCCTTTGCTGCTAGTATCGTGTCAGGAGGAATGCAAATGGATAAATACTGAATGGCAAGAGAGGCTCATGGTTTAGCAATACAGACTAGGGTGCATCGGGCCCTTTGATTTGACTCTAGTTCAAGAAATCTCTAGGGGACTGTTCTAACAGTAGAATTTATGGCATGCAGTAAACCCTCAATTAATCATTTTCTAGCACAGTGGCCCCGTGCAAAGAGAGGTGAAAATGAATTTTCATTCTCTACTATTTGTCTCCTGGAGTTCATCGCTTATGTTTATTAGTCATTTTCCCCTCCCAGCAGAGGGGCCCATTGGTGCCTGGCCCAGGCAGCAGCCCGCTGGAGGGCCAGATGGCTCCTCTGGATGAAGGGCTCAGAGGACACAGGGACCGCCTCCCTACAGGGTCATGTGACTCTGGGGAACGAGAACAGCTTGATTTCCTCTGGGAGGTCTGGTGATTATTGCAGTTCACCCACCCCCCCACAGACACACTCTGATCAGGAGAGACGGAGGACCCAGGCAGCTGATGGATGATAAGAATCTGGGCAGAGAGGGCACAGCCACGCAGTCCCAAGCCCACCCTGCGATCCGCACGTGCGTGTGTGCTTCACTGTGTATGCACGGGGGGCATATTTCACACCCACCTCTTTTTGATTGATCGTAATTAAACATCATTAACAGAGGGGCGGAACCCTCAAATAACATAAGTAAGTCACCGGAACCCTGCATAGCATGTTCGCAAATGTCACCTCTAGACTCGACACTCTGAGCTACAGCTGCTATGTCATTAAGCTCGTCAGGAATGAGTGGTGTCTGTCTGTGTGCTATAGAGCAGCTTTGTGACATATGGCTTTATATCTGCCTGCATGTGCGCAGGTGTAATTGATTATGTGCCCCTCAGTCCCAGTATGCATATAAAAGAAATTACAGACATGTTTATTTAATCATCGTCAAGAGACATTACACCAATGCTCCTCCCAAAATGAATGAGACAAGAATTAGGTAGCAACTAAAATACAGCTCTCATTAAGGCTCAAGTATGCTATTGTATCTATCTCACACAGTACAGTGTTCCACCTGAATCTCAGTTGGTGCAAACTGTAAGTGATTGGTTTTTCACAGCCACATCTGGTTAACTTGCACAGAAACCTGTTAACTGTTGAAACTTGTTCACTATTATGTAAAAATGATGGAACTATCATATGAACTATTTCCTTTTTTGGAAAGAAAACACAGTATCTGTGTTGTGAGTGTCTAGGAGAAACCAAAACTGCCGAAACCAAATGTCTAAAACTCAACGGAGAAAGTTCTAATTTCTCTTGGGTTTAAAACTCAGGAATGGCAACAAATAGTAAATGCCTATACTTTGTGCTTAGATTCCAATTCAAGAACGTATTCCATAAAAATGTCCTGTTAATACAATTCCAATACAATGTTTTTGTATTTTGTATTTTTTTTTGGTCTAAATAAATTACTGCCATTACTCATGCCAGACCTGACATTTCATGACCACTTACAGCACAGTAAATGATAACAGTCAGAAATGCATTTGTGATTAATATCAGTTGAATCTTTCAAATTAAGTATTCTTACCATAGTGTAAAGCAGTCTGGCCTTCATCATCCTGTGAAAATAAAAAAAGAACAAAGATCATCAAAACTGAGCACCTGAAGCCCATTGGTGAAGAAAAGGAAAATACATAGAATACATCCATTTAATTTCATTTTATTTTCAAGCACAAACTGTTTCACAATATTGCAGTTACAGAATGCAAGAGGCAAAAAGGCACCAATTGCAGCTACCAAATAGAATAATCAACTTTAAACTGTTGAGTGCATGACTTTGTATTTGGTTAATCTGTATTCTTTTTGTAGTTCTTTTTGTACATAAATTTGACATTTTTAGAAACAATCATTGTACATAAACTGAAGAAATGAATTGAACAAATCCTAGAAGATTATGTTATCCACTTAAATATATTGTATATAATATCAAGCTACGCACACATTTTAAGCTAAATATAAAAATAGAAGTAACGGATGGCTAAGAATGATAGAAAGCATTTCTAGGCATTTGGTGAGAATGTTTGTCACAAAACAAGGAACAATGGAACTGTAATCAAGTATTTTTAGGCCAGACTGTTTTGCCATGTTAAACGAAGCTGGAAAGACAAAATCCTATTCTATTAAGAAAAGAATGACCTCAAACACACTTCCAAGAAATTTTAAACTTTTTGAAAATCTTTAAATATTGTTGCAAAGACTAACTGGCTTTGTTCTTGTTTCAGGCCCTGGAGCCTCCTTTTTTAACCATGGAAAGAAAAGGTAAAAACTTTATATCCAAAAGGTCTGGAAAACACCAGAAGAGTTTAGACTTGGGGATTATATGAGACGATTAAATATTGATTCTTTTTCTGAACAATTAAGGCACTTTAATTGAAAAAAGGGCCTCAAACAGCCTGGACACTCAGAGCTGTATCCACATCATGTTATCCAGACAACACCAATGCATCTGATGCACAAGGGTTAAGATAGCATGACTAATCGGGGAATTAGAGCTCTGTTGAGAAGAGCTAAAAGGGTGAATAGGTAGGGCACTGAGAGACTGGGGTCGTCGTTAAAGGTTTCACCATATAAAATGAATTACCAGCAGAGCTGCTCTTTCATGCAACTCAGCAAGTCAATCTGTGTGAAGAAGCCATCCAGCCGGCTCAGCCCACACACACATTATATGGTGAAGAAGACCAGAGGAGACTCTGACCGCGGATAAATAAAAGCACTGTTCAAGTTGTGGGTCAGTGTAGGTGTAAATCCTACAATTAAAGACAATTAAAGACCTCAGCCCTTTCTATGTGACATGCAACAGTACCAGGAAATTAACTGTTAATGTCCAGTTAACTTTAGACATTTCACCCAGATAATGATGACAAACGGGAAAACTGTGATTACATAACACTACAGTGGTACCGTGTCCTATATATAACCTATCTTCATGGTTACCAGTTACATTTTTTAACACTTTAAGTTGCTGGATACTCAAAAGACGAAAGGGAGAATACATTTCTGGAAAAGACAGCAATTCGAACATTATACTTATACTAATTCAAGATCACTCTAATAAAGAAGATACATTGCAATATTACCACCCCTCTCTGTTCACAAAACCAGAACTCTTCCAAGAGTAAATAATGAGCAGAAAGATATAAGTAGTGTAGATATAAAAAGGTAAAGTTTTGGAAAAACTAACGTTTCCCATTTGACTTAACAGTGCAGGTGACTATACTTATGCCAAGAATGTCTAACAGTTCAAATCCTTCAGGTGGGAAACTGAGATTTTTTGCACTGTTGGAGGCAAAGTCATCTTTTAAAACAATGCATGCCTGATATGTTTAAATTCAGTTAAACCTTATGGGAGTGCAAATTACTTTCTATAATGCTTTCTAACTTATTAGAATATATATACTGTATATTAATAGTTGGTATATTAATAACTGCATGTTAGTCATTAGCTGAGTCATAGTCATGTAACAAAATTATTTATTTTCTAAATAACTCACACTCACATTATTATACATTTATTAAGTATGATTTGCAAAACCCTAAAAGTTCTGCTAGACGTTTTATTAGTACTGTAGATTTCAAGGTCAAAAGTCAGAACACATACACTCCATTTTTTGGACAGCTAGCAAAACAGACTTCCTTGTTCTGGATTATTATCACTACCATTTTTTGCCTGCAGAAACCTTCTCAATGTGCATTAAAATAAAATATTCTACTGACAGTGATCTGCACTGGCAAACTTGCAATTACAAGTACTGCCAAACTAAAGCATATCTAAGAGGAGGTGCAAGAGGAAAAGGATACATAACTGTTTATAAAACTAATCCAACAATAAGGATAGCCTAAACAAGTAATGCGATGTATTGAGCAAGGTTCTGAAATTTTTGCAGCCAGGTGCAAACCTATTCTTCCAGCAGAACCGCCTTCAGATGACAATGTGATACAGGAAACTGTGATCCACAGCTCATAGTCCGCATACGTCCCAGGTACTTTCTGAAACTGAGATCCATCTGACTGAAGGCTCTTAATATGTCAGTTAGAGCAGTTCCAAACACTTGTAAACACGTCTTTTAAACTGACCTGCTTGCTGACAAATGTAAAAAATGAGGAGTCTTGTAAAAGGAACAGAAAGAATGTTAACTACTATTTCTGATCTCAGTCTGTCCTTTTGGTAAAAGGGGAAAAACAGAGCACACAGAATGTTAAAACTTTGATCTTCTTTACAGTATAGAAAAGCAGATTCTACAGTCAATAATTTACAAGGTTCGTAAGTCTCTGCTTGTTGATGTTCTGTGTGCACTGCCCAGTGTTTCAGAATAAGCACAAATTCCATAATCTCCAACCCCTCCTGTGGTCAGGCGGGCAGCGAGTGGCTTCCCCACAATGCGCTTTTAGGCAGGAGCTCTTAAACAATCCCGAGACTGATCCGATTGTTCCCCTGTGGACAGCCAGCCCAGGGGCTCACTCTAGAGTCACTGATTGGATTAACAGCTTAATTCCCAGAAGATGAGTGGAATACTGATGCCCCTCCGTGTGAGCATGACTGTAGCTTGCATGTCTCAGCCACAGTTGTCACATTTAACCCCTCGTCCTGCCTGTGCACAGGGCGTCCAGACCTCACAATCAAGTCTGTGTTTTAATATATGCTGTCAATCAGGCACAAGCTGTCTCATTGATCTGATAAGAAAACCAAATAAATTACATTACAAGACTATCTACAACGATTCCTTCTCTGGGCAGTATAAATGCAGACAAAATAAATGTGACCAAATTAGAGTTTCTATTAATCACGTTTTAATGGCACTGTGTACATTTTAACGTTTAGATCAGGGAAAAAAACAGAGAAAGACAGAGATGTTACAGCATAAATACATTTTTTGTTCTTAAATAAGGTTGACTGTTGTTTTCTAAAAATGGCAGAAGGCAGGTTTTTATGCACATAAATACATACAGGAATAATTAAACTGTAAGGGGTTTAGTGGCACTAAGCTTCTTTCAGTAATCTCACTTGCAAGCTCTAGAAAGTCACAGCTAACAAAAACGGGCACACAACTCCAGTTGGATGGATACTGGAAACATTAGCACCCCAGACCCTTAGGACAAAGTGAGGGAAAATGGAAAAATGGAAAATAGTCTTCTGGAAATGCAGCATTATTATTCTCTACTTGTTGCTGATGTAACTCACCCGTAATTACCACTCTTTAATACACATATTAACACTCTTAAAACTCAAGTGCATCTGATTCTATTTCAGGATGTCTTCTCTCAAACACTAATTCAGTACAGAGGGTGATGGGGTCTTCACGGGACCTTTGATTCCTGTTATTCAGGAATGATTGTTGGCACTGAGCATTCTAAATAACCATGTCATCCAACTGGTAACAGCAGGAACAATGGATTTTATCATGCACAAGGGAAAAAGTAGGACTTAAAATACAGAACTTCTTAAAATCTTTAGATTTTATTTTCTGTCTTCCTTGGGCTCCCAGATGGTTCAAACCAGTAAAAATACTTCTCGGGAGTGTAGTTTGAGCCATATAAATGCAGACCTAAAGACCTGTCTTTATAAGGCTATAAGAAGTCACTTCTTTACCCAAAGGGATGCAGGAGCATAGAACAAGCTAAACAGCCATGTTGTAAAAGCTGACATCCTGGCTTATTTTTAGGGAGGACTGGATGACAATTATCCACTTACGTCCAAACAGGCTGAATGGGATTGTAACCCACGGTCATTCACATAGTTTTTTTTTTTACATTTCATCTAAAAAGTGTTTGCCCAGTCTCGAATATTTGAATTTCCATTCTTTTTGAATTTCCTTTGCAGGTTTGCAGCTACAGCATTTGCGAACCTTTATAGTTTAAAAACTATACTAGAATCTAGATTGTATGTTAATAAGAGCAGTGAACCCAAATATAACGATACAAATATCTGCATTACCCTGGATGTATACAGCTTTCAATTATTTATTTTTTTGTGGAATTTTATTAAAAGCCTTATGAAAATCTAAATATAGCATATCATGTTTGGATACATTACTGTTGTTGCTTCTTCAAAGAATTCTTGAGTTAAGCAAGACCTACCTTTTATAATTCCATGTTGCCTATCCCCTGTATGTACAGGTACTACATTAAGAACGTTCCACCCAATGGGTTTTATTTCTTTTTATCTTTAGAGACCACTGAAAGATAAACCTTGGGGTTTACACTGCAACAATGTAACAATTGACTTTAAAGAAAAATGAATACAAATATACCCACAGAAGTAAATAAAGTCAATAAAGATTATCCCATCCACCCATTTTCTAGCCACTTTACAGGATTGTGAAAGAGCCAGAGCCTATCCCAGCAAGCAATAGGCACAAGGCATATTAACACTGGATGGAGACGACAGTCCATCACAGGGCACACACAAACACTGGACCAGTTTTCCCAGAAGCCAAATAACCTACCAGTATGTCTTTGTACTGTGGAGAAAAACCCATGGGAACATAGATAGAACATATAAACTCCTCACAGATAGCACCCAGGAACTGAACCCAGAACCTAGAGCTGGGCGATAATTCGATAACGATAATTATTGTGATATAATTATCTTCTATATAATTTTAACAAATGTTCGATATATATGTTTATGCTTTGCGCATGATATGCGCATGCGCACAAAATACTGCGTGAGTGCGTTTGCGTGTTGCAGACCGGGCAGCTAACAGATTTGTTTCATGTTTCTGCTGTTTGGAAAGTGTTTGTTGTGTTCTTAAAATAAAAAGTTGTTTAATTTACCAATTAACTGTCTGGTTTCCTCAACTTTCATTTAGGAGAAAAAACCTGCCTTTAAACTTGAAAGAAATAATGATTTGACATTTATCGTGATAATTATCGATATCGACTGATATGAAACTTTTTATCGTGATGTTTTTGGCCATATCGCCCAGCCCTACCAGAACCCCAGCACTACAAAGCTACAGTGCTCTGGCAATATTCTTATATAGCACATAAACGATTCACAATCATACATGTTCATATTTCATAATGGTAAGGTCATGTTTATATGGAGTACCTCTCTTCTCCGTGCAGAACTTGCATCTACTCTGGTAGAATTATGGTGCGAGTTCTGTATCCTTTGACAAGCTTCTGTAACCCATTTGCTTCAGTCAGCCCAGGAGATGCCATGTACTCTTACTTTTCTAAATACCACAGAAACCACTTAGGCTTGTGAAGGACTAAGATAAATGTATAAATGTAATTAAACATTCATGGATATTTTGGTTTTTTTTTTTCTATCCTTTTATAACCCATAAAGTTTACAATGCAAATGTAGAAGTGGTCAACTAGTATGTTTACAATTTTGAACAATTTCTGATACTCTACACAATAAGGATTTATGAGTTGCAAGGCTAAATTAAATTCAGCATATGTGTCCAGTAGTAGTCTAATGTCTTTCAAGGCCAAAACATATGCATAAGAAATCCATTTCCTCCTCAGAAGCCCTGCTTTAAGTAGTCACTCCGGTGGCCCAGAGCGGAGGTACTGAATAAGTATTAGTACGGCAGCTATTTTACTAGACTCATTAAAGAGCTCTAACGTGAAAACCCCGCTCGGAAGCCACAGGGCCGAGGGGGGTCAGCGCCCCTTGTTTTGCAGAGCGTAAGCTAATGCCTCATGAGCAGCTTTATGGAATCAGGGAAATTGGATTGTCCCCCCATTTGGTTTTGGAAAAAAAAAAGCTGCAGCATTTTTATTCATCCCATTATGGAAAAACAAGAGAACCCTTTTTAAAATGTCACCAAAGTTTCCCTTGCACTGCAAAAAACGATATCTGGAAGGCCCTGAGCTGTACTGACATGGCTATGTAGGTAAAGGCTGTGGATTAGAGGAACAGTAAGAAGGGCTTGTTCAAAGCTAGAGTGAAGAACAGCAAAGACTATAGTGTATATAGAACCCAGTCGTAGTAATATGAGCTGCTGAAATACCACCAAGCACCACACAGAACAGGTGCCAAGACTTTTACATCTGGCAACAGGTCTTGTCCATCAAGCAGAGCCAGTTGCAGACGTCCACGATGAAGGACATTGTACAGTATATGACGCACAGCAAAATAATGACAGTGCTGCTCATTATAATATGGCTGTTTTCTGTGCATACAGTTGTTTTACAAATTGTGCACACGTCCTTTTCTCACTGAAATTCATCTGTTCTCATATTTTACCAGGACATGACACTGTTTGAACAGTAGGTACCAGTACCTTAAAACATAATACATTTTAAACCGAGAGCCTTTCAGTCCATCCTTCATCTTTCATTTACAAAAAGAACGCTGATCCCAGAATGATGCACCAATGTTTCTTTGAGAATGCAGAAGATTCATCTTCAACTAAATGGCTTGATTTGTTCTAGATACCCACAGCTTTTTGGAGGGCAGTCAGTCCATGGGACCTATACAATATTTGAAAATGTGGAAATCAAAAGCATATTTTTCATTTATTATTTTTCTTCACATCCAAAGTTTCTAAATATAGCCAGAAACCATAATCCAAGAATCATTTTCATACACAACATTCCTAAGAGATGATACTATAGGCTTGCTTTAATTTTCTCAGAAAATTAGGAAGCAGAGCACGCATTTCTCAGAACAGCAACAACTATAGTACCACTACAAAACTTGTTACTATCACAATAAGTATGTTATTGATGAATATGCTAAGTGCTCTAGGCAGCCTACTTATAAAGATACTGCTATCTCAGGGTTTCTTATTATAAGTTTAAGGGACGGAACGAGGTTTTTACAACAAACGCACAAATAGAAGGATACAGTATTATCTTAATATCTCACTGGAGCAGAAAAAAAACAGTTTCTTGTATTTACACATTTAACTCACCATATAATCTCATGGTATGGCAGGAAATGCAATAGTAGTTTCATCTTTTCAAACCATAAGCTTTAATTATGACTCTACTGTTTACTCCTGCTACAATTCTGTACACATTTTTGTCAAATCAGCTCCAGGCAGAGACTGACCTAGTATTTAAAGCTGCTATTGAATCAAGTGGTAATAAACGAATGTCTCTAATCAATTGCTTCAGTTTAGAGAGCAAATACTGCAATGCCAAAATGCCTGTATCCCATTTATTGAACAGTTGTGACAAGCTAATTTGTACAAAAGTTCTGTCTTCTTATTCAGTTTTAATTAAGTATTGCACATTTAATGCACATGCACAGATGGGTCTGTATGTGGTTTCTTTATTTTGTGTGGCAAAAGTATCTAATCACTCATATGAAGAATTAAATTAAATGTTTACAACAAAAATTGATTTATGTAATTGCTTAGTTATGAGCTACAGTAAATAAGGAATAAAAGTGATTAATATCCTATATTATCAGCTGTAGTCCTGATTTAGGGCCAGTCTCAAAACAATCCTCTTAAAGAAGTTGGAATGAAGACAGCATGAAGAAGAAACTGGTGAAAGAGGTAAATATTGTCCTACAGTTTCTTACAAATCCTAGTATACTGATGTATACTTTGTCAGCTGTGCAGGGAATAACTTTGGCGCGAGATGACTTTGTCAAAGACGGGTCTTATTGGCCGTTTCATTACAGCAGGGCGTACTAATCACAAAGTATCCAGAGAAAGTGGGATTCATGTTATTTGTTTTAACTGTTTAATATAAGTTAGTGATTACTGTTGTGTCTTTAAGTTGATGGATGTCAATTACATTGATTTAAAGCCAATGCCTTAAGTACTTTGATTATATAAGGGAAGGGTACTTTTTTAATCATATATACTAAATACTGTAGTACATTATGTGGCAGTATAGGAATGGACTTGGATCCACGCGAATTTGGTTATTCATGACAGTTCTCTGCAACGAATCATTGCAAAAGTCAAGACCCCACTGTAAAACCAAGTGCATGTCAGATGCTTGTACAATTTGGCAGCAACAAGCGTGAAGGTGTCTATTCTCCAGTTGACATCAAAATCACCGTATATGTGTCCCAGTCCCACACAATAAACATGCCCCTGTGTGTTTTCAATTTTTCGATCAGGCCATGAGGTTTGCATATGACAGCAACTGTCCTTTCAGGATTTATAATAAAGAGGTCAAAATAAGATGTATGTATTTCAGAGTTAAGGCCCTTTTAAAGGATCATCTCCAAACTGAAATGTTCTATTTTAATATGAACACTTCTGCTGCATAATGTCCAAAATTCATAATGTACTGTATCATGCACAATTACAGGTTCTGCTGTTCTTAGCACTGCACTGCATGCATCTAAGGAAAGGCTTCTCCTAAGAAGAAAAGATTTTATTTAATTAGTCTGTAATGATCAAAACAGTTTAGACTTTTGTTTAAATCTAAGCATCTTTCCAGACCTCTGATCTGTTTAAGAAAGACGCTCCCTAGGCACAAAATGATAGCTAAAAGCACAGGACTCTCAAAATTGATCTACAAGTCAAAAGGCTTTCTTCTTCAGAGGCACGCAGCCTATAATCATCCATGTGACCAGAGAATGGGGTAAAGTAATTAGCCACAAGATGACCAAAGAATCAGATATGCACTGAGAACATGAACTCAAAAAAACAGAACCTGGTCAATTTCACATAAAGTTAAAGGGGCATGCTTTGTGTGTGTAAGTACTGGAATGCGTGAGGAGGCATTTTTGAAGATTCAGGTAAAGAAATACAGAGGCCATATGGAATTATGCAGTATGAATAAAGCAAATGGCCTCCAATGGTACACAAGCAGCCAAACGGTTTTTGTTCTTACAAGCTAGTACAATCCCGTAAAGTCTTGTACAGTTATGCTAAAGACAAATGTCCATCCAAAAACACAGTTATCTTACATTAACATCTACCCCACACGACCACTTTAAAATATACTAGGCATTTATTCTTTAAAAACATTATTCATTCCCCAGATGGTTCCCCTCTCGTGTCCCCCATTTTCAGTTTAAAAATCAGGGAAGCAAAGATCAATTCATGCACCTGTAACCAGACTTTCTTAAGTTTTTAATATGACAAGCATTCTGCAAAAAGAGAAAAAAAACTCCAGGAAGCACAGCAGTTGTACATCCAATTCTGCTCTATTCAGATGCTAATGTAATTTTGATGAGCATGCACTGTTAATCATAAGCAGGAATAAAAACGAAGGTCCCCTTTACAGAGTCTAACTGATCTAAAGGGCGTTATATGCTTGGCTTATCAATACTTTAAAATTCAACTCAGATGTCCTTTGTCATAATTTTTCAAGATTGTGAGGATTATGTGAGATGAAGATCAGACCCGCAAAAAGTAAGATCCTGGTTATAAATGATTGATGAAGGCTTCTGTCTCTACTGGATGTCTGACAAGAGTGACACGTCTGAGATTTTTTTTTCTAGCTTTTTAAAGCTGTCCTGCCTGTAACCATTTTGCCAAAAACACTAAAAAACAAAGTGAACACAGAATAAATATGAGTTAATTTGGAACTGAAGTGCTCCTGTCTTGAGTGGATGGGTCTAGAATAAAGTACCTTTCTCAATGAGATATAAGTCTGTCTTGAGGATATAACCTCAGAAGCCTCTGGCAATTAACGAAGACCCCTATAATCACATTCCATTAAAAAGAATACATAGACCATGATTTGATGCAACAGAATCGCAAACAGAAGACACAAACACCAGAATAGCTCATATTGAGATGGTGACGCGTCAATTAGAAACTACTTTGTTTAAAGCCTACAGCTCTTCAAGCTCTTCAGGTCTTCAAGCTTTAAATTCTTTGTTACTCACTCCAATTCACCATTAAGTAAAGTTGACAAGCAGACAACATTAAAATAAGCTTTAATGTTAATAATAAAATGTAGCTTTGTAGAAATAAGACTAGGAGGTGAAATCAACTGACAGGATGACCCACATATTAGCAGCTCCTGTGGCATACAAGGAGTATTGCCCACAAGAGAAAGTCCCAGAGAGGAGCAAAATCACTCAGTACAAGGTTTAATTACATGGATTATGGTCTCAGGAAAGACTTAAGGATCAATCTTTCCTCTCTATGCAAAAAAACGGCAAAGGTGAGATTATACCAAGGTATTCAAAATTCTAAAAAGAAGATATTTAAAATCAAATTCAGAAAGCAGAAGGTGAGGACATATCCTATGAGGACAGTTTTGCACCAACTGTAGAAATCACTTTTTTTTTTTTACAGAGAACAACCAAAGTACAGAATTGATTTCCAAGCCAACTTTGGGCAGATATAATGGCATATTTCAAAGCTAAGCCTGACTGTATACTAAAATCACTTATGGCAAAATAATTAGGTCTACTGATCTGAAAGTCCTGTTTGCATCATCTGGTTATGATATCACATGACAACACTGTCTCTGAAGATGTGTCAAGGAGAAGTGACACCCCTCATCTGCCATAACATAATGAAGACTTGAGCATAAACAGTAAATGTAGATAGTTTTACAACACCACTTCATTACAGCAACAGCAACTCAGCATTTATCTTAAATCAAATGAGGAGTTTCATGGAAGATCAGCTCAAGGACTATCCCACCAGACCCAGTATGTGGTAACAAAGGTAAAGCAAACTCTCATAAATATGACAACGCATACCTTGATCAGGGGATGAAAAGATATAGGACTGTGAATAGACAAATGATTAGAATGAACCTGTCAGAAAGAGAAGCCAGGAATAAACACACATCTTTTAGTGGACAATGATGACTAATATCTTCTTTCAGAGATTAATGACGAATGAAGCAGTGCTGATGCTTCGGGACGCTTGACTGGAGGGCCGTGGATTTAAATCTGAGGTAAGATGCTATTGTTGTAGCTCCAGCAAAGGTTGCTCCAGTAAATGTCATGCTGTGAGAAGGGACCCTATCCTCGTCTCTATTATAAATGAGAATCCATTCTTGATCCACTTATCTGGTTAAGAAATAAAGCATTTTGAGAATGTAGTGTAACATACAGTACAGGGTACCTGCAAAACGTAAAACCTTTTGCACTTCAAACACTAGAGTGTAGTCAGGATCAAAAGAAGGTGATATGAAGAGGTAGGCCTGTGTTTTTTCTGCCTTTTGGCGATCCCATTGCTTATTTTTCTATTACGACACTTGCCAAGGTACGATTTGAGGGAGTGTGTGTGTGTGGGAAGGGGGGCACGGAGGGCTGGTGTTAAAAGGATTAGGAAGCGGGGTGAGTCTAATCGAATCCCAGCCACCTTCCTGCGCTCTCAGTGTTAACCTTGCCAATCAGCGTGTGAGAGGGAGCGTGTCTGGGCGCATTAGCTCTGGCACGTCCTTGAGGTGCCCGCACGCCCCACTCCCTGCTCCCCAGCACCAAGGAGTGTTTAATCCCATTACAGGGGCTTCTCCTGACTCCACCCCCGGCATCTCCCCCTGTAACCAGCTACAGTACCAACTCTACACATCAGGAGGAGACAAGAACACGCTCACGGAAAGAGTGACAAAAAAACACCCCAGTAAAGCAGAAAGCAGAACTATCAAGGATGATTTCACCCGTTATCGAGGACTGATCATTACTGCTGGACTGATCATTACTGCAATGCAGTTTTTTTACGGCTACTTTGCAGTGGATCCCAGAAATACTTTTTAAAATTCCGTGCTCTGGCTTGTTGTGAGTTGAGGTTTGCAAACTTCTGCCTTCTATAGCTCAGAAGCTATACTCTCTGTAAAATCGGTTTACAAAGATGCAAAACAAATGGCAAGTGATTCTGAATTGCTATGGAAATCTCTTTCGTGTTAGGCTTTTCTTATAAGGCCAAAACAGTTACTTCCTCGATTTTATACACATGCAAATGAAGACATATCGAAAACATTTTGGTAGCTCATGTTACTGGGTTGGTTCAACATAAAGAAAATGAATTACAAGGGTGATGAACATTAGGTTACAGTGTATTAAACTGTATAAAACGTTTTTTTTTAAATGAATCCAAATACATCAATGAAAGAAATCTATTTAAAATGATTTTTAGGCCTGTTCTTCTTATTCACACAGCTCAGATTTCCAAACACAGGAAACGCCAAAAGACATACATTTAAATGATCTTTAATAATAGATGTATATTTTGCTCTATTGCAGATTTAGGGCTGATTACCCCAATCCCACTACCACACTCTTGAGCACCTCATGTGATCAAATAAGGTCTCTCAGCTCCAAACACTTGCAATTGCTTGGTGGATCATGACTCCTCATCCCTTACACTGGTTCTACTGTCATAGCATGGAGAATTCAGTCTACATAATTTGCTTTTGTGGCTTCTCTGGGCGTGTGTTAAAAGATGTGATTGGGCTAAGAAGATACTGTTCCTGTGGTCAATTCAGGAGTATAAAAACTTGTTTTTACAGGGTATATAATGAAAATACTATAAATATTAAAATACATATTGTAAAAGGGAGGAAAAATGTACTACACTACACACTGACACTTTTTTTCATATTGCTAAGTTCGATTTTCTCTATCACACCAGTGCTGGCTATTAAAATAATTACCTTAATTTTGCAGTGTGAGAAGCAGATCGTAGAAAATGGAGAGATCCGTATAATCTTGTATAGACAACCAAAGTACAATATGATTATGTCAGATTACACTGCCTCTTTCAAAATATTCACCCACTTCCACAGCAAACAAGGTAAATGTGCGATTCAAATGAGCACTCATGTTTTGATGAAAAATATCCACATTAAAAGAACATTTGCATCATATGTATATCAACAAAATGGGGCATCACTGGTAGGGGGTGAATACTTTTGCAGGGCAATGTCTAATGTAGACTATGTTTGTTCTGCCAATTGATCCCTCCCAAGCTGATAAACTACTAAATAAAAACCAGCAGCCTGTTAGCAAAGGATCTGGTGTTTGTTTGACAATAAAAATAAAAAAGACTACACGTCCAAATAGCGTGACAAATGGAAATGTTAATAAAGCCTTCCCCTGTCAGTAAATGAGCACGATTCCAAAGCATTTACTGGAAAATTAAAGCTTCATGAATCCAGCACTAAGTTTCTTTTAATATTCTACACGTGATTGATTAACCAGGCGGATTGATTTTTACAAGCCAGCAGTGGTCCTGTTCGTTTCACAACCAATAGGCAGCGGCACAGATCTGCTCCCTGTACATCAAGCCCTGTCTTTATCAAAGCTTACAGTCTGAGCTGAGTGGCTGCTCCTCCAGCCTACACCATTCCTGGCATCTTTTCCAATGCAGGTCCCGCTGGGGAACCTGTTAGACCGACCCTTCCACCCAGCCTCGGTCTCCTGCGCTGCTCCCTGAAAATATCTTCGAGGCTTCTTTCTCTTTATGCGTCCCAGGGGACGCCTTAGAATCCATTAAGTAATTTCGCAGAGGGCGAAAGTAGCAGAAAATTAACATCAGCAAGCTTAGAGTCTTAAAGATCATGGATTTTAGAGAGACACTGATAAAAAAATAAATAAATAGGCAACATAAAATGAAATAAAACCGAATCAATGAACAGACCTGCACGAGCAGCAGAGGTATAGCCTCATAATTCTGGATATAAATTTTCAGAGCTCATGACTTTAAATGGTCACTTTTTTCTCCTCTCACAGCTCCTGTAAATTACTGGAGATAAATTACCTTTAATTGTTTTTAATGATTTGTCAAGACAGTAAAAATAAGGTTGAGTGCTGATTAACAGTGCTCCGTGAAGAAACACAAAGAGATCAGACCACAGATAGGGGGTGACTGTAGTTGAACTGAGTGTTTTTTTCTAAAACCTTCAAAAACACAGAAGGGAATGGCTAAACCTACAATAAGTGCTAGACAGGTGTCTTTTGCAAATGCTTAATGCTAGTAAATAATTTTATTGAAAAAGCTAGAGTCAATATCCCTATTCCATCAAAAACTGATTTGTAGGACACTTTTAGGAATGTTTCCTTGCTATTATTTTTAGTGCCTTGTGCTCATTTCACTTGCTGCTATATGGAGCCTGTACCACTACTCGTTATCAAAGGAAAACAACGCGAGTAATTAAATGGATAGGAGTGTCAACCTTCACACTCTTTGTAGTTTGTCACGAAAAATGGCATGCACACACCAGCGTAGTAAAAACTACTTCACGGTATGTAGATTTTCTCCATTTGTTATCAAATAATAGCATCTTCCCTGCATTTTGCATGGTTGTCCCCTGAAGTACTTCTATGGGGGTGATATTTGTATGCCTCATCCCTCTCTGTACGAGTCCACCCTTGTAAACTGGCCATTACAGATCTAAATATCAGCATCTTGGAATCCCATTCCTTGATGCGCTGCGTCCGCTGCGAAAACACAAAGAGCTGCTTAATCCGTGTTTTATCAGCCTCTTACAACTCACTTCCAGCCGGAGCATAAATAATGGCAATGCAGATTTCCTATCCGGCCATAATTAAAACTGAATGTAAATAAGCACGCCGATGCTGTAATGGGGGTAAGCAATTAACTCCAGCTGCAGCAGAAGAAACGTTTAGCTCTTCCTTTAAGGGGTAATGGAGGAATTAGACATTGGAAGACATAGAGTAATTAATTATAGGCTGACAATAGAACTATTAAAACAGGAAGAAAGGTGAGGCTCCTTTAATATCTATATTAATGACTGCAATGAAAAACAGGTTTCTGACCTTATGATACCAGGGTGCCACACAGCTTAGATTTATTCCCATTCAATCGGGAACGCTGCCATTATTATGCAGCAGGCAGCCAGACTTGCTTTTCTTTTCTACTGGGAAGCACAAGCAGTCGAGTTATGACGAATTTTGCTAGATATTTATTATGACTGAGCCATTTGTTATGGCTTGTTGCGCAGAGAAGAAAGTGTAAGAATATTTCTGCCACAGAATTTCAATCAGGTTTTTTTTCCCCGTATCTGTTGTTTAATACAAGGCCGGAAATGTCTTGTAGGCTGGCTCCTTGCTTGTGGGGGGGGGGGGGGGGGGGGGGTGTTACTGAAACCCCCCAGTTTCACGTTAACAGTTCTACAGTAAGTCAAGATGACAGATCCCAAAAAAGTGGCAGCCTTGTTTCTGCTACAACAAGCTACCATCTGGGTCTATTATTGAATAAGGGTGAGTCTCTATACTACACAAAAACATTAATAATCTAGATATAGATTGTTCAAATCCTGTTCTCAAATGTTAATTGGGAACAAAAAAAGAGAAGGATTTTTGCCCCCCAGCTGCAGACATGATATGATATCTAGTATCATGTAATGGAGAAAATTACACCTCAGTGTGGTCTGAATACTTTATGATTATATTTATCTTGTGCACCTCTTGGATACATTTGAATGTTTTGGGCAATAGAAAAGCAAAATACGTTGAAAAAAAGAGATAATGCAATAAATAATCTCTCAGCTATATACTGTTTAAACACTGCAAAAAGATTTAATTTTCTCCAGAAATAGTAAAAGAACAAATACTCAAAGGAAAGAAAAGAAGATCACCAAATTCAAATTAATATTTGGAAAAAATCTGCCCTCTTCCTCATGAAAAGAAAAAACACAATCCAAATATTTGTAGACCTTCAGAAATAAACAAAAAATATCTGAGCCTTCACATATTATTAATATGAGCTTTCCTGGCATTGACTTCACATTTGTGGTGTAACTAAGCTGAAAAATAAACACCCATTTAAATTTTGAGACATATTTATTGAAATAGCAATATATAGATATGAAATTGCTAACACATTATGTTCAATGCATAGTATCATAAGACTCCTGTCTAATCTGGTGTTTGTTAGGTGCGTTTTTAATCACATAATTGATTTCAAATTTCTATCTGCAGTACATTTTTAAATATTCAAAAGTCTCAAAGGCATTGACAACACATGAAACCCCTTAAGAATCAACAGTGAGACACAAACCTGAGAACAAAGGAGGAAACTACACGGAGGTGCATTTAAAACTGAGAACAGGAGGTACTTCTTCACTCAGAGGGCAGAGGGAGCACAGAACAAGCTACCAAGCCATGTTAAGGCAAGCACCTAACTTCTTTCAAGAAATGGCTGGATGAGATCCTTAGACTCATAACTAAGCTACTACCTACCAGATGGGCTAGATGTATGAATGGCCACCTCTTGTTTGTAACCTTTATGATATTCTTAATTAACTTCAGTCCTAGACCAAAAGCTGGGTTTCAAAACATAATTTAAGTATATGGATTTAATGAATCTATGGGAGTATCTGACACAGTGTTGCTATGATTCGCCTGGATATCACTATGGCAAAGGTAATAACTTATTTATGCCTTTAAAACTGTAATTAATGAAGTGGAATTCAGACAGATATATATATATATTATCAACTATTTATTAAAGCAAAGTGAAGGCTCACAGGGCAGAATTCTATATAAAACTAGTAAAAACAGGGATTTCTGAAATATTCAGAATACAGTTCAAAATGATCTATAGTGATAACTTTAAGCTGGTCTCTGCAGTGGCATCATTCCTAGTACAATGGATGTTGTACGCCACACTTGGGTTTTGTATTTTTTTGTATGAAATTAAAGGTAGTCTTGAGAAGCCAGAAAGGAACAAAAGCAAATATGAATGGGATAAAGAACTCAGAATATTGTTTTATCAATTAGTAAAAATCATGAAAAAAGAAATTTGATCACTCTTCAAATCTACACTTCACATCAAAGTAGTATTAAAGACAATGCCAATACGACACACAGAGAAATGGGCACGTTTTTGTCTCGGCATTTGGAAAGTACCTAGTAGTTAAACTTGCATCATCTAAGACTGAACATTCATAATGTCAAGGTCATGACACAACCATTTTGGTCTTCTTTGGTGGTGGAAGAGAACCAGTTCCATGAGTATATCACTGCCTTGAGGTATATAACTATACGCCTTTTTGTACACTTTCTGCTTAACTGTTCAGCTCCTATAGCTGTTCATCAACTAATGTTACCAGTCAATGAGTGACAAACCACAGTCATATGCAGAGGACTGGGAGTGGGTAACTGCTTGGATTAGGTGCCTCAAATCCCCACTCATAAATTATTTAGAAAGTGTTATACACTAACAAAACATTAATAAGGTTTTAATTCTTTAAAGGGCTTATTATGTGGAGAAGTGATCCCTAGTAATTCATTGCATGTTTATTAACGAAAGGCCTGATGGTCACATATAAGTACTTTAATAATGAATGCCTCGGTGCTAATAGCCAATAGTCGTGCATTTTTAAAGTGAAAGTGTAGCCCCTAAACTAAAGTGTTCAAACTGGAACTGGCTTAGCTTACTGCTCGTCAAAGGTAACCTGCTGTGCTCTTTGGCAGAAAAATCCACATGTTCTAAAACAAACCTTCACACGGATGCTCTCCAGCACGTTTACCCGCTCGGACCCAAATCCGGGTCTCCTCAATCCCTCAATCTCATCTGCCGCATAATCCGTCTCAATGAACTGCCTGCAGCCCTGGCCAGATATTTATTACTATTGATCTACCTGGCCCAAGCCAAAGACTTTTGTTCTCCCGGCTCGGGACTTTGACCTCAATTAAGTTATGAATTTCAATCCGATAGACTGCAAGCGCTTACCCGCGGCCACTCGCCGCGACTGGATTAATTAGAATTAGCGGCGCTGGGAGTCACCCCCAGAGCGGCTCATGGATCATGTTGTTTTAATAATAAATAAAGAGCCGGCGGCTGGGGACAAGGAGAGGTTCTGGGAAGATTATTCATCCTCGACCAGAATTTACAACCTGCCAATATCAATTGCAGCTGCCGGACATCTCTTCTTTTAGCCACCCATCAGTGCTAGGGTGTCTCTCTTGTTGTCTCTTCCTCCCTGCTTTCTCTCTTGCTGGTGTAAGCATGAAGCAGCAAGAGGAAACGGGCTGATCGCAGTCCTCCCCAGCAAGCTTGCTATATCAAAATATCAAAAAAGTTTAAGGTGCATTTCTTCTGGACGAATCTGCAGTTTGGATATCACTCCACTTGCAGTCTGATAAATGGCTATAGATGTGCCTAACATTAAAACTGAGCACAGGTTTTTAAAACCAGCTCCTCAAAGACTTTAAATGGGCTAAATTGTTTTATATGTTGTAGTGATGCTCTATAGTGAATTGAGCATTTATGTTTGCAGTCTGTATATGACACAGTGAAAGAGGTGGACAATTAGCAGTGGAATGCAACTCCACATTATTAACAGAACTCCTCATATTTTCCAGATTGTATATAGGTCTAAAAATCTAATAACAAGAAGGTATATATCACCATTTCTTTAAAGCCACATCCAAAACGCACTCAGGACTTTACCTGTTTAAAGTAGTGTAAGACAACCTGCAGCCTTTGTGAGGCCTAACGTCACAGTTCCACAGTTGTAAATCAAGTACAGTACGTAATTTGGGATTTTTCAATCTGCAAACCCCATATGACAGGCAAGAGGACACAGAAAAATAAACATCTTGTGTGCAAAAGCACATAGGAAAGGAGTAACAGAACCACAGGCTGACATCGGCCTTTGACTGCAGGTCATAGAGTTTTCACAGTACCAGTCTGAGACTTTTGGTGCCAGCAGCCATGTCACCCTGCAACTTATAATTGGCAACCCACTGAAGCCAAGCAGGTGTGAGCCTGGTCAGTACCTGAATGGGAGACCTCCTGGAAAAAACTAAGGTTGCTGCTGGAAGAGGTGTTAGTGAGGCCAGCAGGGGGTGCTCACCCTGTGGTCCATGTGGGTCCTAATGCCCCAGTATAGTAATGGGGACACTATACTGTAAACAAGCGCCGTCTTTCGGATGAAACGTAAAACCAAGGTCCTGACTCTCTGTGGTCATTAAAAATCCCAGGGTGTTTCTCGAAAAGAGTAGGGGTGTAACCCTGGCGTCCTGGCCAAATTTCCCATTCCTCCTAGTAATCCCCCTCTATGAATTGGATACATTACTTTGTTCTCCCCCCCCAATCTGACGGCAGGCGGAGCTACACGCTGGTTGGAGTATTCTCGGTCGCATTTAATGGCAACGTCAGCTCAAAGATTTGGTTCAAACCACCAAATGGAGACGGGCGTGCCGACAAGCGGACCCTGCTAATGCGGGATTAACGCTAGGATGAGAGAGAGAGTCTGAGGCTTTTGGTAGAGGGTTAAAACTAATTTCTAACATAATAATGGTATTAATGTCAGTGTAGAAAATAATGCTTTGAAGGTAGAAGGTAAAGTCCTGTTCTGTAAGGGAAGATAAACCCTTTCACAGAAAAGCTGGTGAACTTTAGTTTACCAGAAAAAGAGACTCACTGAATGTTACCAAAAACATTACTACATCTCCCACACTTAATACTGAAAACTAGCTATACTGAGCTGCTAGCATTAGCTTTTTTACCCACATACTAACCACCATAATAAGCTATTTGTCAGTGTAAGGCAGATTAGAGACATCAGTACACTCAGCGGGCATGAGAAAATGAGGCTGTCATCTGTTGCAGCATCATACTGTTTGCTTAATGACAACCAATCTCCACCTCTAACCTAGGTGATTGTAGCCAAAAGTCAGTGTTGAAACACGGACTTGAAAGTAGTGATTAATTACATTTGTAACTACGTATAGAACATAAGATAAAGTGCAGTAAGAAAGTAAGATAAGACAAAGAATCGCTTCACCTATAATTTTTCTGTGCTCTTACAAAAGCAGTAAGCGTTCAGAGGTCTAAGTCCTGCAGTGTCCATGAAGCAATAACATACCTTACCCTTGCCCCTGTCCATTGTTTCTTTTTGTTTTAAACCATGTATTGTCCACTGAGAAAATGTTGAAAGCGTGACTAGATATGCAAATACACGCAAAGGCTGTAAGCTGGGTGGTAAATAATCAGTGAATTGAATCTGAAAAATCTCTACTACAATCATTTTTTGCAATCAAGAAATTAAAAATAAATCACTTCCACCTTTACTCAACACCATGTGGCTGGGTCAGTGCAGATTATTTCAATATCCAATACCCACAATGTATAATGACCTTGGTGTATTCACACAAGGGCACAAGGTATTGTCTGCTCATGAGTAAGCCCAGTTGACTCCATGGTATTGTCTCATGGAGCTTTGTGCTGTTGTTCAGTGAGACATTCAATGTTTAAGTCATGCTTCTGGAAGTCCTTTTATTTACTATATTTAAAGCTTTTGGTTTTGGAACTGTGCTTAATGTTACTGTTTTGATACCATTACGCTCACATCTGTATTACTACATTATTATTATTATTTCGATTCTGGCACTACTCTCTAAACTATATGTGTATTTATACATACACAATCTATGTATGTATGCAGGATTTCAGAGTTTTGATGGGCATTCTAATCTTCTATATCAAACAATTATTCATTTTTAATCCAACAGTACAAAGAGAATAAATATATATTATATTATATATCTTCAGCTTATATTGTAAAAACAATAGGATAGTCCTGATGGAATACAACTAACCACTTGATCATATAAGAGCACAAAATAAAATATTTTGAATGCATTTGGAAACACAACCCTGATTTAGAATTTAGACAAGGTAATGCTAATTAAAATTACAAGTTTTGGTCCACAACATCAAATCGTTGTTTGTAAATGAGGTTTCGGATAAAATCAGAACTCATGTGTGTTATCATTCACATGGTACATTCAAGTAATCCAATGTAATAGATTTTATATCAGGCAACAATATCATGTGAACAACCATGGAAACATTGTGGCACAAACTGTAAAAAGGCATTAAGGATATCCTTCATTCACTATGTAAAATACCTACTCATTTACAAAAGATGAAATCATGCAGGATCAGTGATGGTTTGGCAGAATAGACGCTAGATGGGACACCTTTCCATCGCAGGACACATAGACACCAACGTGGACACACTCAGAGCGGGGCCACTTTTCCCAGAAGTCAATTAACCTACCAGCACATCTTTGGACTCTGGGAGGAAACAGGAGCACCCATAGGAAACCCAAGCAGATACGAGACAATACAAACAACACACAGATAGCACCCGCGGAAATGAACCCAAGGCCCCAGCACTGTGAGGCACCCACACTAACCACTGTACCACCATGCCTCCCAAGTATTCAACATCCTCAAAGTCAACCCAGAGGCTTTCTGAAGCGAACAGGGAAAAATGAAACAGAGGGCACAAGTGGAAACTACTCCTTTATATAAAGGGTTGTGGAAATATATAAATAAGTGAAAAAGTCAGTGTTCTGTTGCAAATCCCTTGCTTGTGATAAGTGCATCAAGCCTCTGTCCCACTGACATCACCAGAATCTTTGTTTCTTCACTTGAGATGCTTTGCCAGACTTAACTGCAGCCTCTTTAAGTTGTTGCTTGCTGGTTGGAATTTTTGCCTTCAGTCTTTTGAACAAATGAAATGCATGCTCAATCGGATCCAAATCTATTGACTGACTTGGCCAGTTTAAAATGTTCCACTTTTTCTGTCTGGTGAACTCCTGTGTTAAGCGTGCAGTATGTTTCGGGTCAGTATCAAGCTGCATAATGAACTGCCGCCCAATACGTCTGGTGCCATTTTTTCTTATATTTGCAGACAAGATCTGTTTGTTTATCTCTGAAGCCATCCTTCTGCTGGCATCTTCAGTTACATCATCAATAAAGACCACTGAGCCTGTTCCAGAAGCCATGCTGCCCCCTCCACCATGCTTCACTGAGGAAGTGGTATGCTTATGGTCATTGGCTGTACCTGTTTTCTTCCACAATTTAGCCTTACCATCACTTTGATCATCTGTCTATAAAACCTTGTTCCAGAACTCCTGTGGCTCATCTCCAATCAATCTCTTCTGTTCTTGCTGGCAATGAGGGGCTTACACCTTGCAGTACACCCTCTGAATTTTTCTGGATTAAATATTCTGCAGATTGTGGTACTAGAGATTTGTAACCCCACACTATTTTTTTCTGTCATTTGTCTTTATTGGCTACCCGGTTCTAAGCCTATTCTTGACTCTTCCAGTTGTTTCCTTTTTGTTAGGATTTTTTTGTCAGATTGTTGATTTTGCCAAGATTCCTGGCCTGATTTTCTGTCATAGTGAGTTCTTTGGTCTTCATATTGGTTCTTGCTGACTAATTCAAGTGAAAGACTTCAGAAGCAGTTTCAAAAGACCTCTTCCTTCCTTAAACCTTCACAGCTCCTATATGTGAGCGAAATGTACGCAACGTGTAACACTTGGGCAATAAGAAACACTTGTAAACCCATTTGTCCCAATACTTATGTTCATTTTAATTGTGAGGGGTTGAATAAAAAAAGTGCTGCTGTTGTGTAACAGTACAACATTTATACATAAAAATACACATAGGTAAAAATTGATTTTCTCTGCTTTTGTCTCATACTCATCTTGTGATTTGAAATCCAAATCTCCTGAGTATACAGCTATTATGAATGAATTTGAACTCTTGTCCCAGTACTTTGGGACAGCACTGTATATAGTCTATATCACATCATAATAGCTAATAATTCTAACTTGGCTTGAAAGTGTTTCATAACCATAATTTAACTTAGGATATTTCTTACTTTTTACTTAGTATATGTAATCAATTGTATATAATGAACTGTAAAAGACACTGAGAAATTCCTTTATCTGCCTAATGAAGAAAATAATTAGACTAATTGTTTCATTGACTGCTTAGATTGGATAAAGAACAGAAAGCCTCCCCAAAAATTGATTTTTTTTACTCCTGGTTAATACTGTGCAAGCTGTTGAATACACAACATCCCCAGACAGCATGACATAAAATATTCCATAAAATCACCAGCCATTTATAATGAATGACCAATCATCCTCGATCACAACCTATTTAAAGAGTGCTTAAGGTGTAAGAACTATTCCTCCAATAATCCTATTCCAACAAGTTTTTAAAAATGACTTGGCTAAGGTTTGAACCCTGAAAGGTGAGTTAACAACAATTTGAGACTTGTTATTTTAAAATATAATGTAGTTGACTCCTGTACTCTGCATGGTCAGTTATGGATGACCAACCTATAAAAGAGAGCCAGTTACATAATCACCTTGAGGAGAAGGATGCATATTAAACTACACCATGCTCTCTTTATTTCTCCACTATAAAGGAGAGGGTTAAATGGATCAGGACTATTTTGTTTTTTAATCAGAGCAGAATCTCAGTGACATTTCATACATAAAAAAACTGGAATATCATTATATTAAACAGTAGTGGGGATTACAATATTAATATTGCTTCCTTTATGAGAGACGGTAATAATACTCCGACTAGAAATCCTGCAAAAGGAAGAGGTTAAAACTGAATGGAAAGTGATTTATAAATGTTGTGATTATGTAGATTGTATAACACAAGCAATTCAGCCTGATTACTTAAAACTGATCCATCTTACCTTTGAGCAGTAACCTGCACTCAACTCATTAATTTCTCAATGTATTGCTCAGCTTAAAACAAAGCCAGAGCACACTCTCAAATGGATGTGAGAATTAAATTCAGCTAAGGTTAAAAATCTACCTACTTAAATTTTTTTAAAGAATTTTAAAAAATCCTAAAACTGCATACATTCTTTTTTAAATGTATTATTCAGAAACAAGGAGAGAGAAGCTCTCAGTAAAGCTTGGATACAGACAAGTACACAAAGTGAGATGGTCCTGACTTACAGTACACCTCTCCAATACAATTGAACATTTTTCAAAAACACTGGTGATTTACATCACTTATAACGTCAACAACTTCACAAAGTTATCATGAAAATTAGTTTTTTTGTAGCAGGTGCATTGACATAATTCAACAGACATGACATAGTAGTATTCCACAATTACTGTTCATTAAGGAGGTCTGCACAAAAATATGATTCATCACTAAAGAAGAGTTGAGTCCACTACTGGAAAAATTCCAACATACTTGTGACATGAATGTGCTATATCGATAAATGGGGTATATGGACTCTCACTTGATATTGACCATATTTGACATTCAACAGGTTGAATCACCTCATCATCTGTGAGCGCTCAACCCTTTCATCTACTGAGGTGATTTAGTGCTTAAACAACAAAGTCACTCCAGTGTATCACAGTCAGTCATGAATGATCAAGTAATCAAACTGATGAAAAAAACAATCTTGAGTATACATACTCAGTATACATATATTTGTGGTTATTCAAAATCCTTTAAATAAAAAAATAGCCTGTTTTAATAAAAAACAAATTTCATACCCAAACACAGCATCTGTAACTAGAAATGTCTCACAGCCCACTGAAATCAAACAGAAGGCACCCTTCATGTTCACCTGATGTTTAAACTTGAGCAAGTCTGAAGTGTCTGAGACTCACCTGGCTGTTGATGTCAGCATTGTTCTGCAGAAGCACAGATACCAGCTCCTTGTGGCCACGGTCACATGCCCAGTGCAACAGTGCTCGCCCCTGAAAGAGAAAAACACTTGCAAAAGGGTTGTTTTTTTTCTTATGGAGCACCCTATGGTGTCAATAAACACACTACTGTAGTTACCACTTCTGTCATTGAGCTGTGCATATTACAAACAAACTGAGGGCACTCCAACTCCATTATACACACAACAGACAAACTGCTGGGAAACCCAGAAACAGCCAGCCTCTGCAAACCACAGGAACAGCTTCAACAGGATGAGGAAAAGTATGTGCAGTGAAATCGCACCTAACTATTCTAGCAGGACCATGTTCAGGTGAGACTATGATGGGAGCAACTGTGTGTAGGACGGGGAGTGCAACATGACATCAGAATGCCACTTTAATTTTACTTTTACTTCATAACATTCTTTAATTTCAACTTTAGCAGCTTCCAGCCCCAGGGAAAATCCTCTTTTTCAAAACCTAAATTCCCAGAAAGAATTAAATTTTCGGACCCTAGCAAGTCAGGCAAGCCTCTATGTTTATGTCGTTGCATGAAGGGGACATATTCAACTAATAAAACAACCACATCATAAATCTTCTGGAGATTTTTTACACACCATTTCCTTTCATAACATGCAACTATCCAGAAAAGAGCACTATGAGAGAAAGAAATATGAGAAAATCGTGAAGCATGGCGCTTTATGTAATGATGTATAAACTGGGGTGGACAAAACGTTCCACCTATCTTTCACTGTTGGCAAATACTGGTTGAAACAGATGCTCACTATAACTCGGGAAATTAAAAATACAACCCAAAAAGCCCTGTAAAACAGGAAAGACAATACCATTAAGAATATGTATTGTTTCAGCTGTCCAGTCCATTTAAAGACGGGAAATCAGTACACAATTGGCGTAAGACTAAAAATACATAGAATACCCTGAGAGGCACAAGGAAGATTACTGCAGGTGAACAAAAAACACAAGACACCCCTTTCCAAATGGTTCTGAATGCTTGCAACAAAACACTTGTGTTTAAAAGCTGCTGCTGATAATTATTTTTTTGTATATCCGAAGCAATATAACGTGTACATATTTAAGCCACCACATAGATTCAGACAGATCTGTACAACAGGACGTGAAATAAGCAATAGAAAAGCAGGAGAGTAAAAGTCACATGTAATGACGCGTTAACCCACTGTTCAGCTTGCATGAAGGTCTGTAACTCCGAAGCATTCCCAATAAGCAGTATAAAATACATAAATATGCAGATGCAGTCAGAAAGATGAATAGACAGGGCAACAGATTCATTTATTCAACTTTGTTAGTCGTAGCATCGCAAAGTTAACTTCACAATAGATTTCTGCTTAAGCAAAATAAATTATGCACATTAATTTATAACTCAGAGCCTTAGGATCCTGACTATTTAATGATGTGATGACAGGATGAGCTGTCCTCTGTCGCAAGGGGCCAAAGCGCCCCGAAACAAATTGCAGAGGCCTTAATCCCACTATGATCGATGGGGCACTGCTAACAAAAGGAGGTGCACCATCCCCCGACTTAAACACAGAGATCTGAAATAAGCCTAGATGTCATTCTTCAATGCAACCAATTAAATAAAACCAACTCTTGAGTCATTTTCTATTGCCTAATCATATTGATCAAGTGGCTTGAAGTCTAAATTGATGTGTATTAGAGGCCAATGGCATGGGTTTAGCAGAGCTCTGGGGTCTGTTTGAATACTTGTTGCCACAGACTCTTGTCTTCTCCATCTTCTCTCTGGTTTTCCAGTTCTTGGGTAATTTAGAACTGACGATAATAATAACAATAATAATAACAATAATAATACATTATATTTAGATGATAGTTCTATCCAATTAGAAACATTGAACTATGAATCAGGAACTACTGCACCACAGTCAGTTCAAACAGGGCCTTAGTTTATTATCTACTGCAAAGGGCACAAAATAGACATATTAATGTATCTGGTCAAGGTAACACAAAGTGTTTGAAGAAGAAGGGGACAGCACATCCTTTCCTTCATATTGCTCCAAAAAATATTACCCACTTTCTTTAGAGCATACTGTCAAAATATGAACAGTTACAAAAAAGGGGCAGGTTTCTTGGGCCATCTCATTGGACTAGAAGGGTCGTCAAGGTTTTTCTTGCGTTCTCACAGCACAGTTTGGCAGACTGTTCCACGTACACACAACGGATCCGTTAAAGCTGTGCCACCTCAGTCTTGAGTCTGCTGTCACTTCTATTCATGTTTTCTGCACCCTGCCTGTGTTGAGATTGGAGCGCCATGTTAATTCGATTAAGACAAACTTATCAGCAACAGAAATCTGTTTAATAAAACCATTATTTGAATACATTCCAGTTAGCAATGACATTCAAAAAAGGTTTATAACACTTAATGCTTAAATGTATTACTAACATTTAATAATAATAATATACTAATATTTGAATGTATTTTTCTTACTTATTATATATTCCTACTACATTTTTTCTTATTTTGACTGCTTTTTATTTCTTGTAAATCCCCTGGACTGTTACTCGAAGTCTGGAAGTAACTGACTGTTTTATGCATTTAAATTAGTTCAGCAGTGTAAGGTTGTCCTGCCTATTTCTATTTATTTTATTTCTATCATGTGTTCCTATTAAATTGTTTGAGCGGTCATCACCAACTGTGTACGTGTCAGTTAATATAATAAACATGAGCATACAGTTTATAAACAGGAGAATAATATCTTGTAGGCAACCATTCACCAAATGTTATTACCTTATTATATTTTTCAACAGTCTATTGTCTAAGTCATCCAAAACCACCCTTAACTATTTTACTTTCCTTTTATTGTGTGACAGCCCAAGCAAATTTGACTGTTTGTTTTGGTAGATATACAATGATAAGCAACTCAGCACAATAAACACCAACAGCCTGCATCTTTGCTCACAGTAACACACAGGGAATCAGTAGCAGTCCCAAGGGTTTGAACAAGGATCCTGTACAAGAAGACTTGCCCTTATTGAAAACAGTGTACTATATATAAAATCTGAATTGGAAAAACATGAATGAATTGACATGGGATGTAAAGAGCATCACCTAAGAGGTAATTCATGGTTAAGATGAAGATATCTATAAAAAAAAAAAACTAATGTACATATGATCAACCTAAACTAAACCTAAAATTGCTTCTAGGCAGAAAGCAGTAGCATCTCTTATTCTAAGAAAGCCTGATCCCTGGAAATGTGTCCAACTTATCCTGACCTAGTACAAGCCTGGCTGAAATGGGATGGCCTCAACTCTAACAGCTCTTCTTGGTGAAAGTGTTGCAAGGGATTAGCTGTTTAAAGGACCTGTGACAGCCTGTTGGTCTTGTTGTGTGACAAAGAACAAAAAGAGGCCTTTGGTAAAAATGAGAAGCATCCTTATAAATCCAGGTACTTAAAAAAAAAACTGTCAAGGAAATTGCCTTTAATTGAAAGAAGCACTTTGTAAAAAATAACTTGCATTTTTACAAATTAGGTATAATCCTCCATTGTTAATTGTTAAAGTGAAGGTAAGAGTTGCTCTTTCCTAAGACTGAGTCACCATTTCTGGCATGTGAACACCTGTGCACTACATCACAAGCAGTCATTGAGAGAGCACTCGTGTGAAGATGGCAAATCACTTTTAAGCACTAAAGAGTGGGTATTCAAGTTAACAATAATATTCATGATATTAACCAAAAAAGTGGAAATTAGAAAGGGACAGTGTAAAGACAAATGGAAAAAAGAGGAATAAGAAGAAAAAGGATCAGCAGGAAAAGATGAAAGAAGGGTCATGCGACAATCATGGCAATTTATAATCTTGAAAATACCCACTGTAGCTGATCACATCCAAATGTCTGACTCTGAGAACGGAAATTAATTTCTGATGGAGCTGTAACTATGAGATTTTCAGTTTATTAATCTACTGCAATAATGACAGAAAAGGTTGCTAGGTCTTTCAAATAAGCCATGTTCCCTGAAAGCAGATCACCTTGGAAAAACATCACTGTACAGAAAAGTAAAGCCAGGAGAGCACTAAAAGCCTTTGGCTCTCTCTTAACATCAGACAGGAAGAATGGAAAAACGGACAAGCAAAAAGAATCTCAGTCAACAAAAAGCCTGGGGCATGTTTGTGCACAACAGTAAAATAAAAAATGCTAAGCATTTATTAAAAATGAGAGGCAATTGGCTGACAATCTTCATTCAATTATTACAATTGGAAGATTAATTGCATCAATTAAACTGCTAAATAACTGATGTGAGTTTCATGGACAATTTTTGCAACACGAGATAATACTCAAGTACCCAGTTTCTTCACGTGACACCAGTACACAGGGCATGCAAAACATCATCAACTAAGGAAATCTGTAGGACACTTATTCAAGGATTTTTTTTAACTCAACCCTGCTTGTTTTGTGACAATCGGGAGAACTGCAAGGAAAATGCTCAAAAGATCTTTTTGCTTTGGCACCTAGAGAATGTCTCAGAGTGGGCTTTGTCCTACCTGATTAGCCCACAGAGCTCTGTCAGAGAAGTCTGTCTTTCACATGTAAACAGACTATGAGAGGCATTGAGACTAAAGAGACTGCTTCTAAAGTACATTTAGATGTTTGTGTTAGCTTTACTGCCTCTAGATAGTAACAGGGAAGCAATAAAAATACATTTTAAATTAAATTATATATTTAATTATACAGAAATACTGTGACTCCCAATGTATGTAATTCACCCACTAATGATGGTAGTCCCGCTCCCAAATGTGGCAATGAAGAACCACTTTCAGAAAAATCGGCTATATATTACATTTTCACTAATACGAAGTCTAATATACCATCAGTTCCACCTTTATTGTCTAACAGTATTTGTTGCAAGTCCCTCAGTTTGTATTTAAATTAAACATGTCCTGTATACAAACATTTCTCTCTAGCCCCTCATAATTTCAGACCTCAGCAGCTGGGATCAATTTTAATAGCCCTATTCCTTTTTGATGGAAGTTCATTACTGCCCTCTACTGGATCCATTTATTAAATGCTGTGTCTTGATCGAACTGCCTCACGCCCTTTGCAAAATGGCCATCTATCCCTACTGCTGTTAGAATACTGGGTACACGTTATTAATTATCACAGCATAGCACAAGAAAAGCACTCAGCTTAGGCTGACAAAGTGTTACTGAAGATGCCTGAGAAACATTTTTTAAATAATCCATTTTCATTTTGATTCAGTGAATTTGTGCATTTTTGCTTAAAGCCTTAGCAAAGTATTTTCCCTTCCTGCTTAAACAACAAAATAAGTCATACGCAGTTCAATAAAAGTAAAATAATCTTAGATAAAATGGACAGAACTACTGTATGTGTATAGTATTTTAACTACATTGCAAAAACTGAAATATTTGGTCAAACTGTTTCCAAACTCCAGGTTAGTACCCAATGTGTTCCCATTACACTTCTATTACAACAGATAAATGTGTTGCTGGCATCTGCAGTGTTAAACAACTCTCAGTTTTTAATGCATTCAGCTATGAGAGCTTTCACAATGGTGGTTTCATCCATACCCACCCATTATATGCTTCACTTGATGTCTAGCCAGGTGATTCATTGCAGTATCCATTACTTTCTTTTAACCCGTTTAACAATCTGGGTCTTGAGTTACATTCTGAAGTGATCATTTTGCCCCCTGGTATTTCAGTACTTTGCTACATTTAAGCTTCTTTCAGTCTCACAATGAATTAATTACAGGCCCACATGTTGCTAATGCACCTGATTACCATGTTTGGCAGCGAAGGAAAATTGTTTTTCAGTAAAATCAACTCTGCCTTTTCATTATTACTACTAATTTATTTAACTGTTTTCCTTTAAATCTACAGACTGAAATACCTTTCAAGAGCAGATACAACACCAGTGTCTCACCTGGGATTTGAACCCACAATTCCTCATTTCTGAGTGCCCTAAAATGACTCAGCTCTTTGTAACCGTTGGTCTCTGTTTCAGAAACACTCAAATTTAACTCATCTTTAGGACGGAAAAGAAATTTATGAGATTTGTCAGTGTACTGTTCATTCTCAGTACTTATAAGAGGTTTACACCTAGCTGGGTCTGGAAGGCAATTATATTTGTTGAAACATTATATTTTTCTACTGCTATAATGATCTTTTCTTTTAGAAAAGATTTCATTACACTACATGCCTGAGTTTGCATGAACAGTACATACCAAGTAGTTTTACTTTTGACTGTAAACGTAAATATTTGAATAGAACAAGCACTGCCTGTGGAAACATGTGTTAGTCATTTTGGCCTCCAAATGAAATATTATTTTATTATTTTGGGTTTTTTTTCAGAGGCACTACAGCACATACATAATCTATTACTTATACAAACGGGAAAAAATAAAAACAATTAACATCAGAAAGCATAAGACAGTAACACTGTGCCGTAAACATACTACAGCATGCATCAGCGCTCTCAAGAGGGATAATGAGTTCATTGCAGTGGCAAATCCAACACATTTAGCTTGACGGTGCAGTCGAAGAGTTACTGAGCTCAAGCCGATTTGCTGAAGGAGCAGATCTTCCCTTCAGTGAGGAGGATCCATATTATTCAGCTGAAGTTAATGCCTTTCTTTGAATTGGACTAGCGTGTTCATTGACACAGCTCATGTTAAGAGTTTTCATGCCTCAATAAACTGCTGACAGCATCCAATTCAACAGCACACCTGCAGGGAGTAATCTCCTTGCCTTTCTTCAACATACCTCCTCATCTTTAAGATTAACATCCACCTTCTTGGAACTGATGGCTTTCGTGACGTGCTCGATGTTATTTTCTCGGCAATAATCAAATATGTTCTTGTCTTCCTCCCTAAAAAAATACAAATCAAATAAATCAATATGACAAGCAAACAGAAGAGGCACTAATCTCAGGAAGGACAAGAGCCAGAGAAGGCAGATTTAAGTCAGACTTAAATGAACTGTACACAAAAGATTAATTAGAAAGGAAATTTGAAACGATGATATATGTTGAGAGAGATCTCAATTTCCAGTGTTTACTAGCTGCCTTTAAAGATATATTACGCAGAACAAAATTATATTTTTTCTCCATCAGGTGAAAGCATATTTTGAGGCACCTTAAGAGCTGATCTGTCTGTTTTAAGTACTACTTCTCTGAAAACATGTACAAAGGTCTTGGAATAAACCCTGTGTCTTGAACTGATACATGGGAAATATTTTAAAAAGCTTTTAAAAAATGGGAATACTCAGATAAATCTTTACTAACCACACAGAATGTTTTAAGACAAGTATAATCACATATCGTAATATTAGCACAGCCTGCTTTTTTTTCTACCAATGATACATCATAAAGGCTCATTCAAACTAATGAGCAAAACAAATGAATCTGGCGACTGTTAAAGACATCTTAAGAAATCACACCATTTGTCCACACTGCCAGAAAGAAAACTGAAAATGAAATGAAAGGTCCAAAATAAAAAGATTGTTCAAGTTCAAAACACGAATACAATAGTTTATTTATATATAGTAAAAGTAAAACATCAATAGTGTATTAGATGTATTTCTGATTAAACTGCATACAATGGTAGCGCTAAATGTACTGCAAGAGGCTGTCACATATCCCAACTGCTGTACCCCTCTACATGGAATGCACGGAGAATGTACACAGCCCACATTGCTGGGTCTACTGAAAACCGGCTTATAAAGCTTTACTGTAATAATTTCTCTGAACTACAATAATGTTTTCTCCTAAATGTAATATAAAGACACAATTTTGACTGCATATCTCTAATGCTGCATAAATAGTACATACTGTACACGCAAAAAGGTTTGCTTCTGACAATAAATGTATATGTATTGTTATTACTGTTATTAGGCAGCGGAGCACTTTTAGCAACAGACTTCTCCAGCTATGGTGTTCAAGGGAACGTTTCCGCAGGTCTTTCCTCCCGGCGGCTGTCAGGGTGTATAACGCTGCCCTAGGCTAGGACTGTTAACCCTTCATTTGCTTGTCTATGGACAGCATGGTGCACCATTGTACCCTTTTTTGGACACTCGATCTGTATATACCTATGCACATTTTGCACATATTTTATTGTTTTTACGGTGCCTATGAGCATATTTTGCACACACCTATATATTTATTTTGTATTACTGTACGTATTTTAATTTTTCGTCTCTTCCGATGTCTGTTTTTGCTTGTCTTTGGCTGGGCTGCTGTAACACATCAATTTCCCTTAGGGATCAATTGTGCACTTTTGTGTAAGTGTGTAATCTGTACACCAGTTGATTCCCACAGTATGACCACCATCTTTTAGACAAAATCAAAGAATAATATTATGCAGACGGTGGACAATTTTAGATCTTTAAATTATTGAAAACTCAAGTAAATTGAGTGTTTTTAATGTTTAAAATGTTTTGATGTAATGTAGTACCCCTTAGACATCTGAGGATAAGTATAATAAAGAACTTAAAACCCTATTCTCTAAGTTCCTAATACTCGGAACTTCTGCTATATCTCATGTATCTCAGTTATCTCACGTTCAAAAAGAGCGTTTTCTTCACCGAGGTGTGAAGACTATTCTGAGGAGTTGGATCAAACCTGCTATTTCTTTACGCAATATTATGCTTCTAGAAAGATCCACGGTTTGGCTGCCCTCAGCCTTTATCACTACATGGGTGACTTAGGACACTGTTACTGATAAAGTAGCTCAAATGATAAGATGTTTCGTGTTCCTAGTCTAAGCATGTTTCTTCATTTTCCTTATCTTTTGATTTTGACTAAAACACTGTAAGGTACTGTACATTCCTTCAAGAGGAAGTGCATGTTCTCTTCTTCTCTCTATTATTGATTCCGTTTCCTCCTGAAACACAAATAAAATTATTGTTTGAAAAAACACTAACATTTGACCTGATGTATGGGCCATACGCCAGACTCAGAGCAGCCTGAAGTAGCAGTGACATGCAGACACCGGACAGCACCTTATACTAGTGCCTATAACCATTGTCCAACAGTGACCACCTTTATTACCCAGAGTGTATTTTTCCCATAGGATTTTTATGCAGTCCAGGACTTCAGAAATAACACAGTCTTGCAAAAGTCCATGGCTGCTCACAGATGAACATTCAGATCCTTAATTTACTTGTGCTTTCATGAGTATCATTCTCAGGCTGATGAACTATAAAATTAAACTGCAGAAAACAGTAAAAAAACATTGGAAAACAGTAGGATATCACAGTTATGTAGCCAAGGGAGTCTTTAACAAAGTTTAAACAGTAAAATAAGTCTCCACATACTGAATTAAGTGAAACAGGATGTTCATTCTGCAATGTGATACACAAGCAGAAGAAAATTTTCACCCTTAAAGCTCACAGTCTAGTCATAAAGGTACAGAATAAGCAGATAATAATGAACACAGGAAGGAAACAGATGGAAAGTCTATTAACAGCAGCTGATTTAGGTACAAAAACACACAGCCATTCACCTGGAAGTCAAAAACAAGATCTCAGATTACCTGATAGGTAACCAAAGTAATTAGACAACAAAGGGCAAACCCATTCCTAAAATTGGAAATTAATGTTTTCAGTTCTAATGTGCTTTACAAGCATCTTGGGAAGTCTTATTCAAACAAGGCTTCTGAATAAAAACAGAAGTCCAGCTTGCCACACAAGTAATGGCATTTTAACTTCAAGGAAGCCATTTGGTGTATTTATGCTTTCTTTGGGGAAACAGAAGTAAATTCACACTTGCAAAACACAGGAGTAAGGAGTCTTGAAAAACTAAAAGAAAAAGGTGTATGTCCTTAAAACAATTAATTGTTTTGTCATTTTCTGGAGACAAAGCCTCACACTCAACACTGGTTTGTTATGACTGAATAAAAAAGTATCATTAACCTTTTAAAAATATCACCAATATAGTGAACAAAAATATATAAAACACTGGTTAAATTTCCTGTAAATAAGCTACACTTGTGCATATTTCATAAGCTAAGGGGTTTCCAAATGTGATCCTAGTGAGCTCCAATCCAGTTTGGTTTATAAGATACCCGTTTCTAAAGATTGTGAACACATGCACATGACTGATTAATTAAAGAAGTAATCTGCTCAATTAAGAGAACTTTGGTCCTTGATTGCTGAAGTGAAGTACTCAAAAACTGGTCTAGAACAATTTCTAAATGTCTAAATTTAACACATCACTTGCTTAAGTGATCTTGATCAAATTTTTGGGAAGTCTTCAGTGGTGACCAAGAAATAGTGCTTGACTGCAGCTCACCAAGATCAGGGCTGGAGACCCCTGCACTGGTTATTAGTTTAACCAGACTTGCATAATCAAATAATGTAAAACACTGTTTTACAACAAATCCCAGGTAAATGACATAGTAGTGAATGTCACTGTTCTGAACAGTTTTCTCCATCTGATGCTTTAAAGTGTGCAAATCCTTAGACAAAACATCAGTTTCGTCCAACAAGAGCAGATCTTCTGCAAAAGCTAGATAATTCCAGCCACTCTGAATTGAACAAACACAGCAGGTTTCAGACCGGGGTGCTCCTGTACACCCTGCACAGATGTGAGCAGAAGTAACCTTTACTATTCTTAATGATCCGTCCCCAGAGGGCTTGTGATACGAAAGTGATCAAGTGCGTTTGACAAAAGGAAACAGGGAGCACCCTCTTAAGACAGCTGGGGGCTTTGCGTTGCTGGGAAAGACCCACAGCAGGGTGCAGTCCCAGTGGGCCGGGAGTCAGCAGGTGTGATGGAAACACCTGTGGGGGATGCAGGAAGGCCTGTCTGCAACAGTAACTGTTTATACCTCTGCATCCTCCGGGAGCCCCCCTTTCCACAGGATCTCTAATTATTTTTTCGCTCTAATCACCTTGTCGCATCAGAGGCTCTGGCTGGCAGGAGGGGAGAGGGAAAAGCTCATTTAGAGAAAACCCATTCTCCCCTCTCCCCTGCTGCCTGCCACGGCTTAATTGCTTTGAGCTCCCTATTGTCTGTTCCAGCCCTCGCGTTTGCGCTCTCCAGCAAAAGCGGAGGTGGTGGAGGTTGGCATCTCTGAGGGCAACAGCAGAGGATGAGAGCAGCTCCTGCACCGTCTCCCCTCCCGCCACACTCGCACAGACGCGCGCAGCACGTCTCATCAGTTGTGCGGAACAGCTGTTAGCGTGTTTCAATCCAAACCAATCATTGCCAGAGGTTTGTCTGGACAGCGGTCCCTGCCGTGTACAAAATCAGGGAGATAACCAGGGAGCTCAGTGAAACGGATAATGACTCAAGCAAAAAAAAAAAGCTTTATTTCTGTGTTTCTTTAATACAGAGAGCAAAATATACAAGTAAAAATACTGAGTTTCCTGCTACTGCAAACTAGTGTATACAGTATATACAAATGCAGTAGACCTACACTAAAACATACTGTACTTATACGTTAATATCCGGAAACACTGCAATAGTAAAATGGTTCACTGCTGTGGAAATACTGCTAGCTAGACTGTCACATTTTTAAGTCCCTAAGGCATTCCATATTCTTTAATAGGTACCAGCAGTGCAAATAAGAAACAAGAAGCAACTGTGATCAACCCCAATATACCAGCAGGAACCACCTGTAAGGTCATTACTGCACAGCTGGGCACCATGGAAGATGTATGGACCTGGTTACAGCCAACAGGTGACTCTGAGATACCATTAAATGTAGCATCCCTACAAAAAACATGAGGCCCTGTAAAGGACTGACTCTTTTGGTTGTGGTAGTGTAATATTAAGTAGAGATTTTATGAGTTTATGAGATTTGGCTGCCCTTGAAAGCCATCTCACAACAATGAATGTTAGGATGAAAATATTTTGAGACTTGTCCACCATCCATTGTTACAACACCAATGTACTGTAACCTCTTTCAACATGATAACGTTTGTCTCCAGAGAGCAAAGGGTCAGCTGAGACTTTCTTCATCAATCAACATCAGGCCCACTTATTTCCTGAGCAATTGAAATGGTAAGTACGCTGGAGAAATTTAATGCAGACTAGGTTAGAGTATTACTGTATACGCAGCTAGCAAAACAGCGCATTCTAAATACAAGATGGGTAAAACTATTTTTAAACAAGCAACCTGTGAATAGGATTTTGATAATTATGTTGATTCCTCATTATTTTCTTCTAAATAATAAGATGAATATGATGTGTACTAAAAACAATTTTTGTGAATCTCTTAAAATTATAGAGGGCTCTGCCCAGACCTCATTTAGAATATGTTCACAATTCACAGCATAAAGAAGCACACAATATCTTGAAAGATAGTTAAAATGAATCCATTAGAGTATAGGGATCAGTTTACCTGTAATATTCTTACTTGAAGTATAAAAATGACACAAAGAAATGTGCTAAAAGTTTAACACAAATGTAGACATTTACTGTATACTCATGTTATTTTGTTAATGGCCTGGGGTTAGTCTCAGTAGTGTTAATATCTGATTCAAGACAACACTGGGTAAAAAACAGAGCGTATGAAAGGGAAGATTTAATTTCTTGTATTTTCTTGTCACATATGTACCAAGAAGATGCAGCTATCTGAAATGTAAAACAAACACCTTCAAAATACTGCTGGCAAACATAAGCATATATTTTGGTTCTTTTCTGTGATGATATGGTACAGATTTTCTTGAACCCAGAATCACATGCAGTGACCCCTAGTGTTACCTGCAGCATGGGTTCATTTGTCTCCCAGAACAACTAATCAATGCTGGATGCCATCAATCACACAACTGTGCATGATTTGGGTTTAGCTGCAGAGGCCAACTGGCTGACAGCCTCTGGAGGATTAAAGACATACTGATAAATTACATGACATCAGCTTGCTGCACAGCATGCTGGGAAGGTCACCAGCTACTTTGTCATCTGTTAGTCTGCTTTAACCATTTCTGGTCAAGATTCTCCTGTAAACCAGTGCATCTGGGTGGTGTGTGCTAGTAACAGAAAAAAAGATACCAACCTTGCAAATGTCAAAATTCTAAAAGATTATGTTTACTTAATATGTTTTCCTGTTTTTAAAATTAAATCCTCTTATAAATTTGAAGTTCTTATCAGGGTACCAGAAGAATACCTTTTAAAGCTCAGATAAATGTGTAAATATGAAATAACTACTCATGTTTCTTGCACAAGAACCTAAACAAACAATACACAGTGGACAACAATGTCGAATTCACTTCAGTGACAAAGCATGATAAGGACCTACTGCACTGTCATTTTAATGGTTCTGCTATACAATTAGCCTTTGCCTTTTAAGTTAATCATCATGTTTTGTCAATAATCTCCTAGCAGCTCTGTGAAATAGTACTCTCCAACCTTCCGATTTTCTGAATTTGTGCCTATTTTCACCACTGAATTTTATCAGAGCTTCATGTGGGTCCTACTGTAGTGATATATAAAGATAAAATAAAGTTTGATGCTTGTTTGATTTATTTCATAAAGTAAACCAAAATCCAATGTCCCTGTGTGAATAATGTCATGCCCACTTAGATTCCAGTAACTGGCTTCACCACATTTAGTGACAAAACCAGTAACCAGACCCTTCCTGCAAGTGGTGACCGGTCTCTGACGTCACTATGTAGTAATTCTGGCTCATTCCTCCATGACGAACTGGTCTAGGTCAGTAACATTTGAGGATTTTCTAGTACGAACTGCTCATTTCCAGTTTTGCCACATTTCTACAGGGTTTAGGTCTGGACTCCAAAACACTGAATTTGGATCTGGAGCACATATATAAATGATAATGTACCTAATTTTCTGTGGTTTTGAAACCTTCCACAACACAAGGATCATGGAGATCCAAATGGAGCATATGACTTCTACTCAATTTTAAATCTGCAAGGGGCTTGAAAGTTAAATATCTTCTGACTACAGCATGCCTCTTTCCCATGTCTGTTCCTTTTCAGTAGCAGAAACAAGTAAAATCATCCGCCATATCTAAAATGGGATTCACAACGTGTTAGTAAACAGGAGAATGGAGCAGGGGTGAGGACTCTGAACTTCCCATTGGAGGGTTGCGGGTTCAAATCTTGTGTGCTGCTGTTGTAGAACTGAGCAAGGTACTTCACTCAAACTGCTACAGTAAAACACTCTGCTGGAACGTTTGACACCAGGGCGTCATTATAACTGAAAATGTGCTCTCAGTTGTCTACTTGGTATCTCTTTCTGGTAAAACAATCAAATTAAAAACTTGGAATCAACAATGCTACCTTATTTAAGTTGGTACTGGCAGTTAATATTTACAGTTAGCTAATTTAAAACAGGGTTTGAAATTTTAGTTTAGTCTACTAATGATTTTTTTTAACATTTAAATCTATTCTCATTTAGTACTCACTGCAATTATCCTTCTTTCTACTGTTCAGTTTAATTATATTGGTCACAATATCTCATCATCACAATATCTGAAACAACTTCCATGGTACCAATATACTGGAGATTGCTTCAAAATCATTTCTTCACTAGAAGAAGGAGTTCAGGCAGAATTTACATATATACAAATACAGTACATATGATAAAATTTGATGGTGCAGATTATGTATGTATTTGATAAAATAAATAAGACTTAACCATAAAATATGTAGACCACAAAATCCTACAAAACAATGAACAAATGGAGCAACTAGCAATTTTAATTATGTAAATTTTGCACAGTTCATAAATATAACAATAATACAGTCCTGTCAGCAAGTATTTAACAAGTACAGCTGAATTCAGGGAATTATTTTTTAGATTTACATAACTACAAAGCATTATTGTTTGCTATACACAAAAAAAATAAAAATATCAACAATTAAAATTTCCCTGCTTAGTAAAGCTTAAAATTAAAAATCAATTCTGTTTGTAAGGCAAAACTTTGACCATTTTCTACACAAAGTCATAAACAAGCAGAGAGGACGTAATTACTTACTGAAACCACACACTGAATGGGAAGCCTTTAATACCAAGAGGTCTTCTTGTAATGTACTGAAAATTGGAATTCACTCAACCAGTCACTGCAATGATTGGTTACAGATACGCAAACTCCTGGAAGGGCCATTTGTTTAATAGCAGAGAACACTAATTGCCTTTCCTGGCAGGGTTCTCTGGCTATCCCTAAAGCAGACTGCTCCAGCGTTGAATAAGAGGAGTCTGTCATGAGAACTAGCACTTGCTGCACTGAGAGGAGTTTAATTCCATAACCTGAAAAAAGTAATTAAATCCAAATATTTCTGGGCGGAATGGTGGCTTAGCATTGCTGCCTTGCAGCGCTGGGGCCCTGTGTTCAGTTCCAGACATGGAGAGCTATCTGCTAGGAGTTTGTATATTCTGCCCATATGTTTGTGGGTTTTCAGCCACAGGTTAATTGACTTCTGGGGAAATTGGCTCTGGTGTGAGTGTGTACGTGTCTGTGTCTGTCTGTGTCTGTGTGTTCCCTGTGATGGACTGGCGTCCCTTCCAGGGAGTATCTTGCCTTGTGCCTGTTATTTGCCAGGATAGGCTCCGGCTCAAGCCGAGGCCATGAATTGGATGAAGCCGTTGAAGATGGATGGTTATTTCTATGACCGTCCAGTTAAAGAATACACATAAAAACTGTACATTGTCACATAACAGGAGTGAATATGGTGTTTCTTACGCAGGTTAAGTTGATCAACATAAACACCACCGACAGCTGAGAATGCTTCAGGTGTATCTGAAGTACTACTCCTTGAAGTCACCACTTTAGAACACTAAGTCTACCATTTGCAAGAGGTGGAGTGCTAGCCAGAAGAACATACCCACAGGTATTTTTATTTTTGTGTCTGATAAAGTGTATAAGGCAGACAATATGATTACTGAAATACTTGCATCAGTGTGTGCTATGTCGTATGTGGAAGTATAGCCTTCTCTTTACCTATACCACTGCTTTCGGCAGGTTCCCCACAGCTGGATTTCACATTAACTTTGACAGCCCTCAAAAATCCCTGAATTACCTGATTGTTTCTTCTTGGTACAGAGAGCTGACCGCTGGTCCTCCAAATCCTGACTTGTGCTCCTTCCCTCTTTTATCAGAAGTCTAGGCAAGAAAAAAAGAATTGTAAAACAAGAGGGTAATATGAGTTTTTCCCTTATCTTATAAGACTTTATACCATCACATTTCCGAGCTACAGTATGACATAGGTAAATTTCTGTAGTAAAACTAAGATTGGTTTGATCATTAAAAGCAGCTTCTTTTAACACGTTATGGAATATCTTCAAACTCCTCTGTTCTGCAGATCCTACATTTTACTTTGACTCGCACCAGTCCGCTGTGCTGTTCTAATCTTCTCCTTCACTGTACCTGTATACCATTATTTTCTATTTATTGTACTTCTACTTGGTATCATACAACACTTTATTTAATATAATATATATAATACAATGGACTGACGTCTCGTCCAAAGTGTAACTTCCCTTGCACCCACTGCCTGCTGGGATAGGCTCTGGCTTAACTGGATGAAGCAGCTAGAAAATGGATAGATGAATTATATCTAGAAACATAAGGTACCCGAGATATGGCAGTATATGTTTTCCATTATGTTGCTATTTTTAGGGTACCTCATGCTCAACATTTTGACATTTTTTTCCTCTTGTTTAAAAACAGGGGAAACCTCGTTTCCCCTTTTTTAATTTGAATGATTTTCACAGATGAGGACAAGGTCTTTAAAAGCGTTTTCAGGGCTAAGTGGTGAGAATGAAAAGTAACTTCCAATTTAGAGAAGGCAGCCAAAATATGTCCACACATAAAGACCGACAATTAGTTCGAGCCCTGTCCTTAAGAAGACAGAATTATCATAAATGTATATTAGCAAATACATATTTTTCCATATTATGAGACCAACCAGTAGGGTAAATGAGACCAGGCCGCACCACAAATACCACAGAAGATTAGCAGAATGGCTAATACGATAATATGGCACACACCAGGAAAATTTGATCAATGGGAACATTCAATTCCTTATCTGAACAATCTTTGCTGCCAGTTAACAAGATATTATTTTTTCTTCACAGGGGTGGGCAATACATTTTTACAATTTTTTTTTCACCTCAAAAATATCGCTAGACTACGCCCTATGTTCTCACTAACTGTGGCTGAAAAGCTGATCAACACATTGGTGTTCGCTCGAATTGATTACTGTTATGCTCTACTCGCTGGGGTATCTAAATCTACTCTGAACAAACTGCAGTATGTCCAAAATTCAGCAGCCAGAATCCTGACCAGGTCTAGTGCAAGTGATCACATTACTCCTACCCTGGAGTCCTTGCACTTGCTTCCTGTCAAATTCTGTGTGGACTTTAAAATCCTCATGCTCACCAATAAGGCTCTGCATGTACCTGTCTAAACTATTATCACCCTACTCCCCACCTCGTAACCTTCGCTCTTCTATTTCTGGTCTCCTAACTGTCCCCCAAGCACATCTACATTGTATGGGTGACAGGGCCTTCTCCTGTGATGCCCCCGAGCTCTGGAACTCTCTGCCCAATGATATCAGAGAGTCACCTTCTCTAAACTTCAAATCCAGACTCAAAACCTTCTTCTTTAGAAGAGCCTTTACTTAACTGGTTCCATTCTTTACCCCTCTGCTTCTACTTTTCTTAGTACCACCATCCACGGCCTCCTCTATATATTGTAATTGTGTTTTATCATTGTGTATTCTTTTTATTTATTGTTGTTGTCATTCTGTAAAGCGCTTTGAGAAACCACCATTTAAAGGTGCTATATCAAATAAAGTTTATTATTATTACAAATAGCTGCTGATTGACAGGCAATGACAACCTCTGTAGGAAATGCTAACAGAGGGCATCTATGTGATTCACCATCATATAAACCAAAAACAACAGTGACTGTACCATACAGCAGAGATCTGGAGAAGGTGTGGCATGGTTTAAACCAACACAATTTAATCGTCAGAGCAAAATAAAAACAATTGTATTCATCTAATTTTCCCATTGTCTGAATTTCCAAAGAAACCATGTCAGTGTAGTGTAGCTTGACTACCTGCGATGTGATAGAAACAATTCTGAAAAAATGCTTTTTTTTTGTAAGTACTTACTGGTACAACCACCAAGATTACCATCTTGAAGAAGAAAGCAGGATAAAAAATCTTGAATGACATATTCCATGAAATCCATCTTTAATATCTTACACAAGTTATCAAAAGACATAAAAATGTTAGCTTGGTGACAGCCACAACTAAGATTTTGGAACCAAACTGTAAGTCACAGCTCGTAGGGTCATATGATTAGCACTGTAGACTATAGAGTAGGACTGGGAAATTAAAATTACAATGTTGCTCTGAATCTTTTCCATGGCTACTTAACTGGCAATTCCAATTTGGGTGAGTACACAACAAAATCCAGAAAGTAGGGGACTTAATATGTTCAGAAGTTCAAAAACATAGATCAAACATTTGCATTAGTGCATTATCCCAGTACAACTTTTAAAGCCTGCTGCTCATCCTATTAGTTATTGACATAAAATTTTTAAACCCAAGATTTCAAACGGCTGAAGTAAATAACTTTGTGCTCAGAATTAAGATTAATACAGATTTTCTGTATCATGAAAAATAAGCTTTCTATAGGAAAGTTCATAAGAGCTCCTTGATAGCGCTCTCTCCAATATTTACAGCTCCTTGCTCTTGAACCTTAAAAGCACGGCAATCTCTCCAGCATATATGAGATGTTTAAAGTGAACTTCCTGGTGGAGAAAATCTGACCCCGCAGTTGCATTTACACAATAATTCATTTTTCTTATTAAGGCTTTACAGCAAATGTCGCTGATTCACTGTTTTATCTAAGTGCTGCTTCCAGCCAAAATGTAATGAACTTTAAGCAACCACCAGTATTCCCTTTCATAGTACATCTCTAACTATGTTAAAGCTCCCCATTGTAATGGAAACACGAGTCTTTGTTTGTACTAACACAATCACTTAAAAAAAGAAAACTTTTCTTCTGTTTTGTGCAGTTTTGAGGCCCGTCAACACATATAGACCTAAACTGCAGTGAGCACTAAAGGAAGTTGTCACGGGATCCGATGTGCAGTTGATGGGCAGTGACAGATACATTGTGGGAAAGACCTCGGAGATATGACTGGCAGTGTCAGCTATGACAGGCTTTTATTTCAGATAGCCAAACTTCAATTTAAATCTCCCTTTAGGACAGTTTTAAAGTTACAACATAAAACAATTATCTGCCAAGGAGAGAGCTGGACCTAGAGAGGCCTGGATCCTTGTCAAGCTTGTCTTATGAAAACACTTCGCCTTTGTGGACATCACTCGAAATGCTGACAGTCAGTCTTTTTCATTTTGTGTGGAAAAGTTAAAGGTCAAGCAAAAAGGCCACCTTATCTTCATTGGGCCATCGTCAAACTGATCTGTTTTCTACTACTTGTCTAACAAGATATTTGCTTATATTTTTCATTTTCTACACCCCCTTAGAAAAAAAAGTACTAAAACAACTGTGCAATGCAGCACTGGTAGTACAACAGTAATGCCTCACATGAAATTTCACATCAGAAGCATGGATATGAATCGGGTCCCTCCCACTTCAACAAGGATAAAGAAAATGGTATATTGTGCTCTAATATTCACGTGCAGCTTATTTTTGGCCATCTAATATTTTTGGGGGAATGTAAGTAAGAGCAACTTCCAAGGTGAAAGTGAGAAAAGCACTGCACAGAGAGATCTGGAGGATGCACTGATAAATCAAATCAAATCAAAGTTTATTAATCAAATGCACAACATTACAGCGTGCAGCAGTAGTTGCTGGCAATGGAATGTCTTTTCTGCAAGCAAACAAAAATCACAAAATTAAGGTTACAAAAATAAAGTTACATGATAATAGATCCGGACAGAACTGAATATCTCTGATCACAACACCTAAGTCTGAACTTTTTTTCTAATCCTGTGATAGAGGCTACAGTGCCTTTGGAAGAAACCCATTAAAAATCACTCCAAAAATTATCTCAAATGGCCAGCATAAACCTTTTCTATAGGATTTGATTCAGTGGTTGCAACACTCTTGACAAAAGCTGTCAGCCCTCTCTCCGAAAGAAGGTACAACAGCAGTTGTCACTGGTTCAAAAGTGGGTTCAAAAGTTTCGTCATTACACTTTCCCCAAGACTCCACACTGCGTGACAGGGAAGCCTGAGACCTGGCAGGTACATGCAACCTTGCAGTGATATTAATAACCCAAACTGCTCCTCCACTCAGTGCTGATGCCTTACAAAAGTGACAAATAACAAATAGCTCTGAAAGGCCAAAGTAATCCATTAGAACAGATTTATAAGAGTAAAGCAGAAGATTTAATATATCGTTTTATTAAAAGAGGCAAAACGTTTAGGTGTACAAGACATTGCAATACAATACACAGCAAAATTCTTCTCATGCTTAATTGCACTTCAATCATGATTAAGCGAACATAATCCTAAAAAAGGCCATTTCCCACGGAACAGATGTGGTTACTGCACCAAAGGTTTTAAAGAAGACCTCACATAAAATGGTAACCACATCATTACAGTACGTCCTGGATCAGATAATGGTAATGAAGAGTTTCAGGAAGGTAGAGCACTCAGAGTGCCAAGTGGACTATGTGGTACACGCAAATAATTTGTATGAGAAACAGTAAAAGAATACTGTAAGATACCATATAAACGGGAAGGTTCTTGGATATCAAAACATTAGTCAGCAAACCAAGGTCAGAGAATTGTTAAAATTACTGAGCATGTGCCCCATCCCCTTATCTACCCTGAGAAATGTAACATTACTTGCACACTGTATAGGCTGCTGAAAACTTGCATTATGTTGCTCTCTCCTGCAGTGGCTCCAATGTGTTGTGAACTGTATAGGTTTAAAGACAATTGGTAGGTAGTAATATCTTCAATTGAAATCTGAGAGGCTGAAACCAAGCTGGCCAGTCTTTGAAACAGCTGCAGTATATCAATCCAAGAATGTTACATATTCCTGTTGTCATAAGAGTCATTCATTTGCCACTACAGTCTAGAACGTGTTATATATGCTCTATTACATCCTGGTCCACTGATTTCTACAGCCAAAACAAAGACAGTTAGTAGACATGTTATTGTTAGGAATAAGTCATCTTAAATTCTAGACTTCAGTCATATTCTATGAAATTAGGCTACATAATGAGTGTACTTCTGCAGGTGAGGTGTTTATTTCTAATATTCACAGTCAAGTTTAAAAGCTCCTAATGGCCTAAATGAGCAAAATGATGATACCTTTACACCTTTAACATACATCAAAACGATGTGTTATCTGTTACTCTTATCTTCAAGCAAACACTCGTTCAGCTGGTTGTCTGTTTCAGATGATCTATTAATTTTGAGTAAGATCAGCAGAGAGCTTCAGCCCTATTTTCAAATAGACAAAAACGCATTGACAAAATGTTTCAGGTTTTTTTTTTGGGGGGGAGGGGGTCTTTGCAAGTTCTTATGCATTTCAAAATTTGAATGCACTCTTTCCAAAGAGATTCTGACTACTACTGTGGTAGAATGAACTTTCTAGGCCCAATTCTTCAAATCTTAAACCTATAAAGATTCTTTTTTTAAAGTCACGGACGTACAAGAAGTACAATAAAGTAGCAATTTATTTTAAAAAACAACACAATTGTCAAGACAAGGCAGATTACTTTTCTACCTCTTTATTTTTAATGCACCCTTTAAGATCTTTTGAAATAAAGTAATTCAATAATGTTACAGATATTCTGCATAACAGATTCATGTTCATAAAGGTAACAATGTTCCCCGTCTGAAATCGGAATATGACAACATAAATTAGTCGAACTGGAGGAAGACTGCATCACAACTCGTCATATGTACTCAATAGGAAAATTATGAAAAACATTAAACTACAAGAGGCACAGAGACAAATCAGTGACAAATGAGCACTTTTATTCATTGTTGAAGCTGCTTTAGAAAAAAAAAGCATATAAAAATTATGTATATTTTCTCAGCTTTAAATCAGGCACATTGCAGAGAACAGCCCTAGAGTCTTGAGGAGGACAGTTGTAAGACATCACTGGAATCCCCCAGTGGAAAGCACAATTAACTACCCCCTCCGCTTTCAAAAACTTGAGCACCGTTTTATTTAACTTGAACCACAGACTGATTATGTTCAGACCTTAATCGCCTGCAAAATGCTTACTTTGAGTCCTGCTTATAACTATGCCAAAAGCCTGCAACTCTGTCTCAATATATCAAATGTCAATTTTAAATGTTAGTTAAAACTACATCTAGTGATTTTGTGCACCACTGGGTGCAGATTTAAACAAATTTAGGACCACTCAGTCTGAAACTTAATGCTTTCACTTAATCTGAGCCCTAGTTTTAAACAACTTAAGATGTTTATGCTTCTATCTGTGAAAATAAGCACTAATTAGCACTGACTGTAATGGATTAACTGCTTATATCTAATATATAAGCGAAATAATACATAGAAAAAGCTTCAGGGTGGATTGCCAATCATTGCCTGTAAATTACCACAACAAATAGGACTGTCGGAAGAACATGTATCATTATTTGGTGCATATAATGCATAATATAATGCACCAAATTAGATCAATGCATTCTTGGGCAGCATAGAAATTGAAATTCACAGGAATGATGTATTCCAAAGGTAATGCAGACAGAGTCAAAGCCTGAACAACCATACCCGTGCAAAGTTTTGCAGACTTAGAAGCATGGCACAGTTCAGATGACAGCAGGACTTAGATAAAGTACTTAATTCTTCAATTGTTTTTGGCATTATGTCTAAATGCTTTACATCAATGTCCATTCACCACTTCAGGCTGGGATGCAAATAAATGCATTTCTTAACAATATCCTGAAATGAGTGGCAAGGTCTTGTAAAGTCAGTATAGGGTTTCATTAATGAATACGAATAAGAGGTGTTTCAATACGCCTTTCTCAAATTAACAAATTAAAATAACATTATGCATTCATTATGTTGAGTATATTTATACTGACATCATTATCTCAAATTCAGTTCACTGAACATAGCATAACTGAAAAACTGTTAAAAGACAAAAATGGACGACATGATGTGGTGGTAAGGACACTGTGATCTTTTAAAGTTGAGCCTGGAACTGTATCTTTCTAGGGGAAAATTCCCCTCTACTTTTCTGGGGCAAAAATCTAAACAAATCCATTGCTATAGCAGTCAGCGATCTGAAATTAGACCTTTGTTTTCAGACCCTATTTCCATATCCCTCATGTGGCATTCCAAAAATACCCATTTACAACTTTACACCTCAATAACACCAAAGAAACACAACACAAGCACAATGGCAGTGAAATTCATTCAGTCTATTGTGTCTGTGGCCCACTGTTCACAAAAGCACCCACTCTGGCGGCTGGAATGGAAAACGAGAAGCAAAGCGTCATTCTTTATTTTCTGAGCCTCTGCTCCTTTGCTGTAACTGTATAATTGTCAGCTGTTACTGTATCGCCGGTCTCAGGTGAGAAGCTGTTATAATAATGGTGTATAATTTACCGGATAAATGATTTCAAAGCAAAGCTCTAAATGAAAGCAAGCCCAAGCATGCATGACAACAAGGCAGTTGCTCAACACAACTGAAAGAAGGAGACTCAAAGCACTTCCTCAAAACCTTCAGAATCGCACAGAAAGGGAGTTTCAGTGGCATGTTTCTACCATGCGTGTACCTGGAGACATCACACACAACTACAGTAGTCATCAGCTTATTCTGTTAAAGAGCCAGATATCCTCAGATCTCTTAAAGCAAGCAAGGATCCAACTAGACAATACTGGGTCGATCCACCACTGCTGATGGTGTGATGCACTGTGATGCACTCTTCTGGTTCAGAAATTCCAAACCCTTTTCCTCACAGATTTGCAAGGTACAACGCTGCAGAAGAAGCCGTATTTTGGATGAGACTTTAAACCAAGGACCGACCCACATTTTGGGCACCACAGATTCATATATTACCATTTACAAATGTGGGGGTTAGCCCTCAAGCAAAGGGAGAATCCAGAAAAGGTTTTAACTTCATGGCTTACTGATGTTCTCTAACCTTCCTCTGGATCGAAATCTGAACTACCCTGCTTCTACTCTACAAGTCAGCACTTCAGAGACATCGTTAGCTAACTTTTAAACAAATACAATTTTCCCCTAGCAACTGTCATCTATATGCCAGAGAAAGATAGACACCCAGTCACCGTCATTCACATTATCATCGTTCACGTTATCATCCTCCAGCAATGTTATTCTCTAATTTATAAAGTATAATAAGCAATGTTACATAAACATAAGTTATTTCACAATGGTATCTATTTCCATTCATGTTTTTATATATATACTGCATAGTGGATTAAACAATATGTGACGCAACATGTGGACACTAATTTTCATAGCTCTGTCAACGTCAACACAACTCCATCAATACACATTTTATGCCTAATAGTGTATTCCTGTCAGGAATATTCCTGACTTCTGTGTGAGCCTAGTGCTGAGAGAAGCAGCCATTAAACAAGGTTAATTAGTTCTCACTAAAACTTTGATTTTAAGAAATATTGTTCAGACATAATGCGGAGGGTTAGCATTAAATGAGAGAGGCTGTAATAGAATAATGGCTTCACTATAGTTTTGGAGTAGTTTTAATATGCGGAATGGTGCTTTCCTACACAGAACTATGGGGATACCATGCTACAGAATACTTTTTTAAGGAATGTGCTCTGTAGTAATACCATGGACCAATATAATAAAGCACTGTGAAACCTTGTCAGAACCACAGGAAACAGAAGCAAAACGATTTAAAACCAAAGTGCAAGTGCAAAAACCACAATAAATCCGCCAAGGTGAACTTCGTTGAGATTTAACAGGTGAATTACTGAACCTGCACAATGCATTTACACCTTTTCCTCTGTTTGGGCCTCTACAGATAACGTCAATCTGTTAACAGGTCAAGAAGAAAAACGGCCAGGTTCTGATCTGCTGGGGAGGAAATGTGTACCGTCCCTGCGACCTGACAGCACAACACTCTGTCAGCAAGCCCCCAGCCTTATAGCTCTGGTCAGGACAAAGACCTGTAGATGCTAATTGTGTTCGACAGGCACAATCATACAGCAGGCAGGAGATTAGGAGAGTGTTAATTGCGTTCAGTGGCAAAGGGAGTCAGGAGGCAGCCTGGTGTCAGGGGAGTGGGCTGTGTTTGCAGGTGGTCAGGGGTTCCCAGAGGGTGGGAGGGAGCTTCACCACAAAGGATCTCTTTCTGACAGGAGGGCTGATGAGGCATGAAATCCCATCAGCCCACGCAGGGGGCAGTTTGGTATGTAAAGAGCACACTTGTGACTGTTGTTTTGGGTGGTTGTGTTTTGTTTTAATCACAGACCACCAAGGGATCCTCCAAAGCCCAGTGATTCCAAGCTGTCATTTGTGGGTGAAACCACCCGTTGCAAAATCATTTTTAACTGGAGACCTTTCTGTTTAATGCATTCTTTTGTGGGTTTTTGTTACATTTACAGGTATTTTGGTCTCATTAACAATAAGACTAGGTGTTAAAGACTTATCAGCATCACTGTGGTTTGCAGCTATTGTGCCCCTCCTTCCTATAGCAAGGATGAACAACTGCATCCTGTTTGATTTACTTAGCTGACCATTGATTAACTCTTTAACTCACTGCTTAAAGAATTAAGGATCTGCATCAACAAGGACTAGGGAGTGGAAAGGAACAAAAATGCCCAGGCTGCACACACACTTGTGATAGAGAAACAGGATAGATCCCTATATTCAGGACTATGTAAAACCTACTGTTATTTAAGAACCTTACTATTGTGACAGATCTCTTCTTATAGCAACCCTTTGATTAAAAAAATACAGTGTAACACATGTATTGAATCTTAGGCTAAAACGTTTTCTTCTATTCTGTCTTTTAAATGCAGAATGCTTTACTCCAGGCTAATAAGATTTTGAATTGGGCACCTAGGAAATGTTAATGGTTTTCATCGGGTTCTGGACAATGTAAGGAAGGTCACAAATATGAGAAAATCATTTGGCCCACCCAGAGCATTTATTTGCTTAGCAGCCTCATTAATCTGGCAGGGCAGCCTGTTCCAGAGAAAGAGTATTCCCAGCACTCCAGTAACACATCTCATGTTTTCCTAAATATCTAGTTTTCAATCAGGCTAAAAACTACAGAGGTAAAACATTTGTATTTGAAACTATTAATCCAAATAAGAGGGACCCTTTTTTGTTTTTCAAAATGCTTGTTTTCATTTTCTCCTTATAACACTTAAGTTTCAGTGCCAGGGGAGCACAATTCCAGCCTTGAAGGTTTGAAATGTCTAAAGGTTTTCATTTCCTAACTAGCAAATTGCCATAATTATTTGCCTAAACAAACCAGATTAACCCCTGTGCCCAGGTGTTTCGGTGGTGATTTAAAGAGACCTACTGAAAAAGAACAGGTGGACTGTGGATCTCCAGCTAGTAGTTGTGCACCCTAGCACTACACCTTTACTCACAATATGCCTGGTTGAGCTTCAGTGTAGAGTAATAACATCAAGAGGCACAACTGACTTGATTTTATCAACTTATCAAGAAGGCTGGCTCTGTGTTGGGGATGAGCCTTGACCCCATGGAGGTGGTGGCTGAGAGGACAATGCTGACCAAGCTCACAGCCATCATGAACGACGCCTCTCATCCGCTTCATGGGACTGTTATTAAAAGTGGAGTACTTTTAGCAACAGACTGCTCCAGCTACGGTGTTCAAGGGAAAGTTTCCGCAGGTCGGCGGCTGTCAGGGTGTATAACGCTGCCCTAGGCTAGGACTGTTAGCCCTTCATTTGCTCGTCTATGGACAACATGTTTGCTCCATTGTACTTTTTGGACAATCAGTCTGTATAAACCTATGCACATTTTGCACATATTTTATTGTTTTTACAGTGACTATGATCATCACATTTTGCACACACCTATGTACTTATTTTTATTTGTTTATTTTGTTGTCTTTTGTTTTATAACTATTCTGATGTCTGTTTTTGCTTGTCTTGGGCTGGACTGCTGTAACACATCAATTTCCCTTTGAGATCAATAAAGTCATATCTATCTATCTTCACCGCACGTCATCTCCAGGAAAAATGCTGGGAATGACAAACCTGTATATGTCTTCATGTCACAGAAACCTTTGACTTCAACACTAAAGCACTGGGAATGAGGCTCCTGAATTACCAAACTTTATCATGACTTTAACATTTAAAATAATTACAGTGAATAAAGCTAAAAAACATTACATACCTGAAGAATGAGTAACTTTTTCTAAATTAGCATGTAACAAACACTGACGTCTAATAGAATTTAAAAGGTGGGTATGTCATTGTATAAACACTAAAACCAAAAAACATGACAAATATAATGTAATGGTGCCTAGTACTTCATTAATGTATTGTATGTGTGACCTGCTTGAAGCACATCAATCAAATCTAATAATAATAATAATAATAATAATAATAATGTTATAATAATGTTATAATAATGTTATAATAATGTTATAATAATGTTTCTTTATTAGCCCTATACAATTTCTTGCATTAGGAATGCGTCTTTTCGCATACCCCAGCTTTTCTCCATGGAGACACAGACACACAGGCAGGGAGAGAAGCTTGGGGTCAGAGCGCAGGGTCTGCCATTGTACGGCGCCCCTGGAGCAGTTAGGGTTAAGGGCCTTGCAACCTTCCAGTCACAGGCGCAGATCCTTAGCCACAGAGCCACTGCTCTAGCCCACTACAGTAATGAACCTGACACCACTGGGTTGTTGTCTTTGTAATATTCATTTGTCATGTTCATGGCTTTTGTTGTAGATAACTGCAAATATTTTTTCGGAATGTACACTTTCATGTTAAAGTTATTGCAAAAATTCTGTATTAAGTAAAATGACACTTTATGGATTTACAAATTATGCCGTTTAATATTTGTAACCAATTGGGTTGATCAACAGGGTGTCTACTGTTAAGCCTCGGGATACAGGAGTGTTGGTGCTGTTGAAAGCAAAATGAGCTGAAGACAATGCTTTGCTCCAGCTCCTGGTAGTGTGTTGTGGGATTTTGTCCCATTCCTCACATAATACCCTGGAAAAGCATGTGCCCGTTCATTGATCTCTGTTGCCCTGGATGCTAAAGTCATCCCACAGATGTTGCATGGGGCTCCATGGGTCTGGGGAGAAAGGCATCCACAGAATAACAGTCCAATTCCCAGCACCAGAGAAAACAGACGCTCCCTGAGCAGCACGAGGACATGACATTCCAGCAGGACAACAGATCGCATCAGATTGAGGTCACTGGAGGGGAAGCAAGTGTGATGCCAGGACTTCATCAATGCTGTATCATGTCCATGTAGTCAAGCTGGCATCAGTTCCTACAAGTGGAGTTCTGTAGTGACTAGACACTCCTCTCCAGACCAGCACAGTTGATAGTGATGAGCAACTCTTGGCAAGATGTGTGACTCATAGTCTGCATGATGGTAGCCTATCACTGTATGGACTACATTTCACTGTAAGATCTTGCCAGGTTAGATACCTTTTGTTTACTTACAGTTTAAAATGCACTTACTTAATCCATCTCCCAATATACTGCTGACACAAAGGTGCCTCTGTACTTCGGCATTATGCCCAGCTTGTCAATAAATTTCATAAGCTAGACACAGTGGTTCTTTTATATATGTTTTTTTCAGATAGAGGCAACTTAATGCTTATGCAGCAGTCACCATGATTCAACTGTGTTCACGGTTACTCATGATCACTGAAGTCGATAATACAAAAGATTTATTCAATATCCAAATTCTATACACTTTTTCTACAACATGCAATTTATCATATTTTTCTTTTGATGTGCAGTATACAGTATATCACTAAGTGCAATCTGAACTTCATTGCACAATGTGACTAATTTGTATATTTTTGTCTACATTGGTTCTCATAGAATAGAACTTTTTGCTTTTTTAAAACTGAGCTCCAGAACTTTTTTTTGTTTTTATTGTTCCTTTTTGTAAAACAAAACTAAAAGTGCTCAAAAGCCAATACAATCCTAATGGACTATGGCACATGACAAAAGGTGATTTATATAACTACAGATGCAGCCATTCAAAATGAGCGGGGTACGCTGCGGTACAACGCGGTAGGCATATCGCATCAAATACCGTCATAACACGTCATTTCACGTCATACCGCCCTTTACCGTATGCAAATTATATTATGTTAATAGTATCCGGAATCACCTTGTAAAACCGGCAGGTGGAGCTAATAAAGCTTAACCTATCATGTACAGCATTTGAGTTGTCACCGGAAAACACCTGGTTTCGAATCCTGATCACTGCTGAAGGACAATCTTTACTCAGTTAAGAATTTAAGTTGTATGCTCTTTAGACTTTTAAATTTAAACTGTGTATTACACCATGTTAATCATCAGACATTAAAAAGTTAGTATATTTTATGAAATCAAGATTGCTCAGTTGGACAAGAGTACACAACCTACCACCTTTATAATAAATATTTTAATAATGCAGAAATATTTTATGCATCAAAGCCTTTACCGAGATATTTCTAATAGTATTTATAATGAATGACTTTGGACAAACTCAAAGTATTACCCTGGTCCACATTCTTTGTAATCGTCTTTGTAAACGAAAATACTTTATTTTTTCATTGACAAAAAGTAATACCACAGCATTTCCTTGATCCGATCACGCATTCGTTTCCAATCATACAAAGTAAGTCTTGAGAATCTCCAATTCACCATGCCTTTCACATGCTCATAAAAGATATGAATTTAGGAACATAAACAGATCACTGTATGTAAACTATACTGTATATGGCTGGTCTTGGTAGTTTAAAGAACAAATACACACCAGTATTCCATTTCTCCCTAAACATTTTAAGCATCAAAGTCTTACATGTGGTTATTTCAGAAATGTTCTGACCATATTATTGTAGGTTTATATACTTTGTGAAAATTGATCGTTTTAACCTTTCTGCGAATACGCTCGTTATCGGAGTAAACAAAAGCATACTTTTAGAATTTGATTAATACGGAATATAATATGGAATCGCGTATCTAAATAAATTAATAACGATATAATTATATTCATGTACTGTTGCACAAACAGTAGTATAAGACTTTCCATTGATATCTGTATTGCTGTTTCACTGCTTGACACATCACTTTCTGTGGTGTGATATAATATTTGTTATAATAATAATATTTGCTATTTTAGTTTTGCAAAGAAATGTTTATTTGTTAAAAGAAAACTCATGGCGACAGCTGGGCTTGTACCTCCGACCTCAGGGTTATAAGTCAGTCACTTAAGCCATCACGCCACCAATGCAATCACATGACACAGCGACACACGAAAGTCACAGTGAAACAGCCATACACATACCAATAGAAAGTCTTATACTACTGTTTGTGCAACAGTACATGAATATAGTTATATTATTATTAATTTATTTAGATGCGCGAATCCATCTTATATTCCCTATTAATCCAATTCTAAAAGTAAAATATCAGTAAAGTTAAAATATCACTTTTCTCACAAAGTATATAAACAATATGGTCAGAAGGAGCAAGTAAAAACATTTCCAAAATAATAATTAAATTCTGAAAAGTAAGAGCGCAAGTATTCATGGAAAATGGTAATCACTTAACTTTGAATGTTTTGCGATATTTAGAAAGACCAACAGTCAATTTAGTGTCGATAATATTTATTGGCAGTAATAATATCAGTAGCAGTTTGAAATTATTCGTTGTTGTTAATAAATGACTTCGCTTTGAACATGTTGTGATATTTAGAAATATAAAAAATGTTCAATATAGTGCCCATAATATTTGATATTTTAGTTTTTCAGGGAAATGTTTATTTGTTAAAAGAAAACTCATGGCAACAGCTGGATTTGAACTCTCGCCCTCAGCCTTATAAGCCAGTCACTTCAGCCATCACGCACCAGAAACAGACACGTATCAAGTACTGAAACAGCCATACACATATCAATAGAAAGTCTTATACTACTGTTTGTGCAACAGTACATGAATATAGTTATACTGTTATTAATTTCTTTAGCTAGCTATGCAATTCCATATTATATTCCCTATTAATCAAATTCTAAAAGTATGCTTTTGTTTACTCCGAAACGAGCGTATTCTCAGAAAAGGTTAAAACAATCCATTTTCACAAAGTACTTAAACACACAGCAATATGGTCAGAAAGAGGACGTAAAAACATTTCCAAAATAACCACATGTAAGACTTTGATGCTTAAAATGTTTAGGGAGAAATGGAATACTGGTGTGTATTTTTTCTTTAAACTACCAATACCAGCAATATACAGTTTACATAATATGTTTATGTTACTAAATTAATATCGTTTATGACATTCAGATGCGTTATGCTCCTATTCGTTTTATGCTCAGCTACTACAATTTCTCTTTAGTTGTAAAATTCCATATATATATTCAATACTAAGCGGATTGAAACGTGCACAGTAAAGAGATTAAATTATTAAATCTTTTCACTACCGACCAATGCACACGAGTGCCCCTTTTGGTCATTTTGGCCAGCCAATCACGTACCGCGGTACGGCGCGGGGGCTTGTGCATAGTTGCGTGCGGTATGGGGTTTGTACCGCGAACTTTGAATGGCTGCATCTGTATTCAATTAGGTTTTCATTTTGAAATGTAAAATTGTTACTTTGAAATTAAGACACCAGCCAAATGAAGTCAAATCACATCATGGGTCTCAGAGAATCTAAGCAATAGTTTTAAGTCTTTCTGTCATTACTATTGTTAATGTGTTTTGCTGTAGTTAAACATTGTTTTCATGTCTTGTGACTTACTGCCACCTGCTGGCAAAACCTGCGCTGGAAAGGTTGGATCTTCCCCACTCAGCCAGGTTCACTCCTGTTGTGTGATACAGCTCAGGCATTTTTAGAGATCTCTTTAAATCAACTAAAATAAACTAAATTGAACTAAAAATGAATGAAATATTGAAATTGAATTAAACTAGAAATAATTAGTTCAATTAAGCATGTTTCATTAGGCTATTATGATATATTATTGTATTGTTCAGAAAAAGTTAATGAAAGTAGCTGTCCTGTAATTTTCTAATGTTACTGTTAAAATGGAAGTTAATGCCGTTTCAGGGAGCCTTGCTCTTAGGTACAAAAATGAACATTTAATTTCACTGAAAAACAAAAATTCATGGAGGAGACATTCCACATAAAGTGATCATCTTTTTCTTTTCTCATTCACTGGAGGGAAAAAGGCACTATATACATAAACAGTTAAATAAACATGATTTTATTTTCTAAAGAAAGATTTTTGGGTATATTGTGCATACAGTAATGTACTTGAAGTAGTTCAGGTGGGTAGCTGCGTCAGCATGCGTAGGCTGGAAAGAAACAAGTAATAGGTTTATTCCATGCTGAAAAGAGAAGAAAGAAAACAACATTTCGGCCGTGGAGCCTTCTTCAGGTGCTACCTGCTCACACCTGAAGTCACACCTGAAGAAGGCTCCACGGCCGAAATGTTGTTTTCTTTCTCACACCTAAAGAAGGCTCCACAAACGAAATGTTGTTTTCTTTCTTCTCTTTTCAGCATGAAATAAACCTATTACTTGTCCCAGTAATGTCCTTGTTCATTTTGGAAACCAACTTGATTTCTGTCTCTTACTTAATCACGGATGGAAAATTTGCTTTGCAGGCTGGTAAAGACATAACACATAATACATTTATAGACATAACACATTACCCAAGACATTTAAACACTATATATTTAACTGATGTATGGTGAGAAAGAAAACCAATATACAGTGTAGTTCATAAGTATTTGGACAGTGACACACTTTTTGGCTCTGTACTCCAGCACATTGGATTTGAAATAAAGCAATGACAATGAGGTTAAAGTGCAGAATGTGATGACTTCCTTCCATCTGGATGTTGATTTAGATGGCCAAGATTCTAGACCAATAGAACTGTCATCTTTTATTCACAGTTATCTACCTGCTCAATTTAGACAATTTTGTTTATAATGCAGTCCGTAAGTATTTGGACAGTGACACAATTTTTCTTGTTTTGGCTCTGTACTCCAGCACATTGGATTTGAAATAAAGCAATGACAATGAGGTTGAAGTGCAGAATGTCAGCTTTAATCGAGGGTATTTACATCTACTGTATATTGGGTGAACCATATAGGAATCACAGCCCTTTTTACACATAGTCCCCCCATTTCATGGGACAAAAAGTAATTAGACACATTAACGTAATCTTAAATAAAACTTGGCATGTTTGCAAATCCTTTGCAGTTGATGACTGCCTGAAGTCTACGACCCATAAACATCACCAGACGTTGGGTATCTTTCCTGGTGAATCTCTGCCAGGCCTGTAATGTAGCCATTTTCAGTGCTGGAGTACAGAGCCAAAACAAGAAAAATTGTGTCACTGTCCAAATACTTACGGACTGCATTATAAACAAAATTGTCTAAATTGAGCAGGTAGATAACTGTGAATAAAAGATGACAGTTCTATTGGTCTAGAATCTTGGCCATCTAAATCAACATCCAGATGGAAGGAAGTCAAATTCACTGTTCAAGGGGTGGTCATGACAATCAATGATTATATTGGCCTTTAGCACTATTTGCTTGATGTAGTTGTCTGAAAGCTGTAGTTGTTGTACACCAATAATTTTGCTAGCTAGCTTCACAATCCTGCTCAGTCTGGTTTTATTATACCCATATGAATGAATGTTAAGACGGATTCAAAGAAAGTGCTAAAGAATAAAGTCATTGTTGTACACGCATTAAAAGAGCAGATTTGTCTTAGGAAGAACTACCACTGTTGTCTCTTTTTACATATGGAATCTGTTTTTTCCTCAAAGGCTATTTGTAATCAACAACAGTGCCAAGATATTTGTAACTGTTGACAATTTCAATTTCTTGCTCTTCAATAACTGTTGGTTTTGCAGCTGGTGGTTGCTTTCTCTAATCAATGATCATGTCTTTGGTTTCTTACACACTTTGCTGAATGAAGGAGCTGTTACACCAATCAACAAAATAACCCACGACAGGCCAATGATCAATGTCTGTGTCTTGAAGGAGACGGAAAATGACAAGTCATCAGCAAACCTAATGATGAGCCTGTCCACTAAAGGGCTCCTACAGCTGTCTGTTTACAGAATGTTCAGGATAGGGGACAGCACACAGCCCTGAGGAGACCCCATGGAAGAACAAAGCTGCCCTGATATAAGACCACTTACCCTCACTCTTTGTGATCTGTTGGTCAAAAAGTCTAAGATCCAGACTACAAAATTAAAGTCCAGAATAAAACTTGAGAGTAATCGCTTCACTAACAAGCATGGTTAAATGGTGCTAAAGCCTGATCCGAAATCTACTGTTTAAATCAATCTCTGGCATGTGTCTTGGGACCTTTCAGATGTGAATTAATTAATAAGAGATTCAGTAATGTTAGGGTAGCATCTTTGACCAGCAGGTGCTCTAAGTGGTGGGGAACATGCCTTTTAACAATTTTCTCAGATCATTTTATAACTAAAGAGGACAATACCACTGCTCTGAAATCATTTAGTGTCTTGGGGCAATTGTGCTTTTCAAGTGGCATGACTGTTGCCTGTTTCCCCAATTCTGGGTAATTTCTGCTGATCCATACACATATTGAAAACATAATGAAATACATGACAGAACTGCTCAGCACATAACCTCAGTACCTGTTCACTGAGTTTATGAGGTCTGAGACTTTTCCTGACTTTTCTTGAAAATGTCTTGTTGAGTATCACCTTGAGTTACATTGAGCATCAAATTCAACCTTGGTGTTGGCAGCGTGCTTCTCTTTAAAACTAAAGCAATGTTTGTCAAATGTATGTTAAAGATGCAAGAGGCAGAACAGACAAATGTTAAGAGCACAGAAGTTAAAAGTCGCCACTACATTTGTTTCACATTATATGCATTAAAAGATGCTACCATGGGACATGTAAAAGTCAAACTGAAGAGACAATGGCAATAAAGCTCTAGCAAGTAAACATACAGTATAGTAATTACCTTCTGGAGAAGGATCAAGTCACCCTTGATAAGAGTATCTCCTAAGCTTCAAATTTCGGTATTCTGGAGAAGTTATAATGCAGAGAACTTCATAACAATATCAGCTCTAATATCCATATGGCTGTCACTTAATCTTTTCTTGCACTGCATAAATTAATTACTATTACTGCAATTATTACTTGATAAATAATGTCTTTGTGTAGTGCTTTTCATCCAAGAGATCCCAAAATGGTTTACATACAGAAAGGTGACACCCAGGCAACCATTATGCACCAGCAGTCCAACTACACAGTGGGTAGAGAAATTCAAATTCATTTAATTTAATTAAAAGAGTAATTTAGGCAAATAAGAATGGGCCAGCCCAAAGAGGAGTTCCACTGGGGTTCCACTGGTGAATGCCACAGACCTTTAAAGCTCGAGTAGCAGGACCTTGAACTGTTGCTCCATTCAAAGGACAGCATGGTAGTCTGTCAACATGCTGAGGCACTGGTTTAAAACTTCTGATTCAAAAGGAAAAGTGCCACCTACTGATTCACCAACACCACTTAAAGCAACAACTTTAGAGGTCTCCCTTCCCTGTACTCACCAGATCCAGTCCTTGTTAAGCTTCTGAGATCTGGCCAATTCAGGCAACAAGCCAGCAATGCTGCTGTCATTCTTTAAGCATCTTAATGTCAGAGAAGAAATATTGAATTTAGACGTTTATCCAAATTATTCCAGTGCTGACCACGAATAGTGCAGATCAGTGCTCAGCACTTCTGTTCTTTTAGCTGTAAGAAGTATTATTGACTAAGGCTTTAGCCATCACTATCTGTGAACGTCCAGTTCAGTCAGTTGTAGCAATTTGTTAATCTGTCTTATCACCAACTGTCACAGACAACTAGCTTCACATACAGTGACACAATGTCTACAACATGAGTAATGACAGAATCTGAGAATTTAAATGTCATTAAAAACTCATTCTTCCTTGTCTAATCTGTTCCAGTTATCCATTTCTATGTTAGAAATACACACCTCGGGTTAGGTAATATGCGACTTACGTGATTTAGGTCAATAGTTAATTCCGCGTTATGAACATTTTGCGTTCCTCATCTACATTGCCACAGCTGCCACCTCGCGGTGATCTTCGTTCCCTCTCTCTCCCTCAGCCTTCAGTCTTACTTCGTACTGGCTACTGCTCGGTTGCTAAAACAATTTTCACTGTTTCTGAAACATTTTCTTGTGTTTGTGACTTCAGTGATATTGTAATCATGATTGGAAAGAGGCGAGCAGATGCTAAGAGTGCACAACCCATGCGCAAAACGCAGGAAAATAGATTTAGAGATGAAAATGAAAATGATAAAGAAACATGAAGGTGGACAAAACTTAGCGGCAAGAGCACGAGAACTCGGTCTCTCAGTGTCAACAGTGAATGCAACTGTAAAGGTTGCTGCCCGTATCAAAGAACATGTGAAAGGATCTGCCCCTTTAAAGTCAACAATAATAACGAAACAGAGCTCTGGTACTATATGACTGAACGCACAACGCAACAACCGACAACTTCATAGCCTTCCACAACGCACGAGTCGTGCGCTGCCTCAGCTGCTGACGAAACTGATGATGATGATGTGTTGTCTCTTGTCACCCCCAACTAAAACGCTGCCTACATTAAGCTACAATGATACAAAATATTTCTTGGTTATTTTATTCAATTTTTTTTATTGATATCACATTACGTTATAAATTATAGAGCTTAACTTCTTGTATGCATCGTATGAAAAAAAATGACAGAAAACCTCTATAACATGTTCATTGACAAAACGATGTACTATTCAGTACTGGAATTTATTTTCTATTTATAGAACACTGCATTAATTATTATTGAACTGAATTTTCTATGTGTGCTTCATATGAAAGAAACTGACCGAAATAACATCATATGTTCACTGACATACTGATGTACTGTACTGTACTGCAACTCAATTCTAATTGCATCTGGTATCTAATGAGCTCTTTGAACCTCTTCAGTTGGAGTCTAGATACACACTACAGAAACTACCATTGTTAAGTCAGTTAATGATTTTCCAGTGACTTCTGGATCACTTAATGTGCTTTTTATTCAACTAAAATGCTGCTGGTGTCAATCACAGTCCCACACTGGATCACATGGAAACTTATCTTGGGATATCTGGCACATCCCTTCCTTGGTTTAGCTCTATTTATCAATAGCACAACTAGAAACAAATTCATAAATCCTAGTTAAAAGTGATGTTATTGCACTAACCCGAGGTATTACATAGAGATTTGTACTGGAAACTTAACTATTTAATATTTGTACACTGGCTCTTGGGCAAAGTTTTTACCATTATGGGCTTGGGTTTCACTGCTATCCTGCTGACAGATTAATTTGAAAATCAAATTGGATTACTACTATTCTGGTTTCTGTACTTTACAGGAGTCTGTCTGAAATTAAGATATAGATACAACAGAACATTTCTGAAAGTAAACCGTGACAAGACTGATATTAGCTCAACAGCTGAAAAATTAATGCTATAACATTGATATATGCCATTAGTTTTTTGTGTATTATGTGTACTACTATAAGGAGCTTTGAGGGTTATTTAAAAACACTCAAAAATTAACATTATACTATTATTATTGTCCTTCAATGCATAGTCATGAGAATTGTGAAGAGAGAAAATCTCGCAATACTGCACTCACCACTCTGGGCAAGTTGTCAAATTTGCCAAGCATGAACTGCGACTAATAGCACCAATGATCATAAGAGACGCTGACACATCGAGGCCACTCTGCGTGGCCTCTATGAACTGGGCTGTTAAATCTACACAAGAGCTAATGCTGAGTTCAAACAATTTGAATTCCTTAATGCCATATCCTCTTCATTAAAGTCCAGGCACTACTGTTTTGTAAATCCTTTAGTCACTTCAAAATTGATACCCAAAATATAAACAAATAATTGTTCCACATAGACATGGAATACTTGTTTATTCTGAAATATAACTGTTCTATCTACATACACTTCACACTTTAAACTATAAATCCCACCATTTTCTAACTGCTTTTTCCAATACAGGGTTGCAGGGGAGCTGCAGCTTATCCTGGCATGCAGTGAGCGCAAGGTGGTATACACGCTGGAGGGGACACCAGTCTATCACAGGACACACACAGATAGACACACACAACCTCACACCAAGGCCAATTGTCCCAGAAGCCAATTAACTACCAGCGTGTCTTTGGACTGTGGGGGAAAACCCACGCAAACATGGGGAGAGCATACAAACTCCATGCAGACAGCACCCCAGGTCTGGAATTGAACTCAGGGCCCCAGTGCTACATGGCAGAAGCGCTATCCACTCCACACCCATGCTGGCCCTTTATATAGATTTTAATTTTCTTTTGATTGTGTTCCAGAGTACTTATTCTCAGTAGTCATAAAGGTAAGACAATGCATACTGAAAAATTATTTTATTTTCTTAAATATAGCATAAAAGGGACAACAGTGAACACTAAATCCCTGATCCACCCCTCTTCATATTATACTCACTGGATATATATGGCATACAGTATATATGGGGAAACAGCCAAGTCCTGTCAGCTGCAAGTGGGCAGGGATGTTTTTGGTAACATTTGGTAGAAAACAGACCTTTTGCTCTTTGAGTAAGTAAAACATGCTGCTATCTGATTCTGTGATTTTTTTTAAGGAGCATATTTGTGATTTTTAAAGTGGGCCTAAGATTCTGATCATTAATATTCATGTTTTGTTTAGGTAAGATGACGGTCACTATCATTGTTGCTGTGTTGAGAGAGGTTAATGTTACAAATTACTGCCAGAATTACTTCAGTATACAAACTACCAAGAACTGAAAAACGCAAGAGAGGTTACAGACACAAGTGAGCTGCTCAAGTGACCGTATTCATTAGGTTGCTAGTAGCTAGTAGTTTACTGATGAATCAGGTGAAACTGTCTCTTGTACTGTAGGAATCCTAGGAACAGGTTTATCTCTAGAACAAATCTGACAGCTTGTCCCAGAGACAGTTTGCCCTCTCAATGCATGACATCATCCTGGCGCCCAAAAGCTGACACCAAACAAATAGCAGGTTTAAGTGATATTGAGTCAGAAGTCCCTACCTTCTGGCTTCCTTCTGGGTCCAGCGAATGCACACACGTTATATACTCCTGCATGGCCTGTTCTTTGCTCATGTCCCCAAGCTGCTTCCAGGCCTGCCTGCAACATCACAGCACAATGTGTAACCCATCAGCAGCCTTACAGAGCCCAGCTGGTAGAAACCACACTCTTAACCGCTTTTCAGTAGGGCAAATGTTTTGTTTTCTATTTTTTATACAGATCGGCAAGGAGACTGTGAATGCTAGAACTCAGCTTCTCGGGTATGTAATCTAGTCATAGTCTATCCCATAAGTTGACTGACAGATCTTACTTGCCTAGGATGTTATTTAGCCTTTAACAACTGAAATCCTACTTACAGTCCCTGGTCTGTTGGGTTTCTTACAAACACTATAAAAGTTCGCACATTTACCTTTCTTTTTTTCTGGACAACACTGAAACCTATATTTAGTGTGGGTTTGTGGACTCACACAGATTTGTCTCTTGCCTCGTGTAACTTAAAATGAGTTTGTGCACAATAATTGAGCTATCGCTTACTTAAAGGAATACATATTCAACAACTGAAAAGGTACCAATATCAATGAGAAGAAGCAAACTTTAAGAATATGATTAGCTAGTCATCATGTGAACACAGGATAACAATGGCTGTTTCAAACAACAAATCCACTGGAATTTAACTGTATTCCTATTTTAAATTCACAGTGGCAATATGCTCCCTGTGTGAAATATGATTCAATTTATTTTTTAAATGTGCTTGATATGATATATATAGAGATATATATTTTATTACCCTGTTCATTTATGCCAACTGCTTATTTCTAAATTTTGCATATAAATAATGTATGTAACTCAGTATATGTGGCCAGTAGGTTTGTCAGTAATACAAAATGTTTGGAGAATACCAGGAGAAATAATGTCACAGATGCAATGTAGTACTACTACAAGGAGGTACTGTAGATGGATTATGCTTATAATCACAATGTAGTTATACAAACAATTATCTAAGAAGACAGTTTCCAATTAAACCAGTTTACCTGTAATTCATTCTAACTTACCATTTCCTTTGTCCTTCAAAGTCGAAGAACCCTGGTTTTGCTGTGTTACATGTTCCAACTTTGACCTAAAAAGTCAAACCAGATAGAATTTGAAATCTGAAATAAAGTTTTATCACATACAATTAATTTACAGTTTCTATTGCTAGAAAGCATCATCATAAAGTGCTTAACAAATTTTAGTCCAAGCTGCAAACATTGTACTGTATCAAGATTATGAAAACAATGTTTGAGGTCATTCTGCAGGAAATACAGGACTGAATTTAAAAATAGCAGTAAGAAGGTGAAAACTTTTTTAAAAAATCTTATTTTAAGCACTTTCTACAAATTTCAGGAATTAAGAGAAAGAAAAAATAAGCACTGAAGTGAACAAATATAACAATTATTATTCAAGACAAAACTGGTTAAAGAATGTATTAAGCGATGTCGATCTCATGAAGCAGAGCAAGTCCTGAACTTCTATTCTCCTGTACGTCACAAGAGCTTGCTGCCATCAGCAGCACGGAAAGAGAACATTTTGAGATAATGCTCAAAATGAGAATGTGTCCTTGGAAACACAAACAGTGTGTGATGTAATTGCCTTTATCGTTGCTCATTTTATTCAATTTAAATAGGTCAGCATGTCTCAGATAGGCGTATTTGGCTCAAATAAGGACTAACGTTCAAATATGAATTTGCATTTACAGACTGGATTCACATCTTGTTACTGCTACTTCCAAATTCTCCAGACCAGAGCTGCTTTCCAATCTGATTCCTACACATTTAGTAGCTTACAATCATAGTACTTATCCCTGTGTCACATGTTTTTATCATGCCAGTGAAAACTCTATTATTGGTGTCCACACAAATATCTTTTAAAATAGCTGTGTAAAGTATTTATTTCTGCACTATACATTTTCCATATCTTATGTCACGCGAGAGTTTGTTTTCATTAACGATTTTAAAGCACTTTCATATTCCTCACATTAAAATTGCGAATTTAAACAGGTATCATCCAAGTCTTCTGCCGATCAAATCTTCGTCCTCAAATCTTTGACGACTTCAAAGATGTCATTAGGAAATTGCTTCTTGCTAGTTGTTGTCTTGAAGATGTAAAGTGGGAACTTTCCCCAGTCACAGACTTCAAGAAAAGCAACAACAAGTCAACCCGTTGTTGCGCACAAATTGCGACTTCAGAAAAGTCGTTTTGTACACTTCTATTCAACGTTCGTCAGTTTAAACGATCCCTTGGGAAACTAGAAAATATTGCTAGTGGTTTCTACATTCAAACGTACTCAGTATTTTATAAACACGAAGGTCGCCAACTACATGACAGCAGCTGATTATGCACATGCTGAGTGCACATTTTTAAGGTTTCAAACTAATTGATCCTGAGCCCGAAAACACACCAAACACGTCTTTGCTTCAGTTTATTAAAGAGTTGCCAAAGGTTTGGGGTTGCTTTACCTGTTTATACCTGGCGTACAGGTAAAGCAGCTGTTCTCTGCTCGCTGTCTGCACCAGTCCACGGAGCCGCTCAGCTGCCGCTTCAAACTCGGCTTCGAGCTCCGTCTCTTCCAGGCGATACCCCAGGTCACCAGCACCGCAACCTTCCTCCCCGAGACCCAAGTCTGAATCCGAATCTGAACCACCGAGCGGCTCTCCTGTGTCTGGCCGAGCCGGGTCGGTACCTGAACCCGTAGCAGAGTCGGGGGAAGACGATGGAGAGCGAGACGCCATATTTGGAGTATGTCTATAAATATAAATGTTATAATCGTAGTTTGTATTTCTCGAATAATCTAAATCGATCTCCAGGAAGACAAATTATATTAAAATTACTATCTACTGCAGACAGTATCAAGATGCTGGCTAACCGTTTCGGGACTTGTTGCTCACCGCGGTCCGTTAACCGTTCGCTCCCCTAAGCGGTCCGAATGGAAACCAAAAACAGACTAGATAAGTTCCTAGTCCATATATATACACACAGTATAGATGGAAAAAAGAAACGCAACATTTTCTGGAATGAGAATACTATAGTTATAGCTTATGTACTTTCACAAAAAGTTGGCAATTTATTTTAAGCCCTCTGACCAACAATACAGCTTGTGCAGTGAGGCATTGCAACTTCCCAATCACACATAAGTTCATTAGGTGCACTTGTTGGTGCACAGTAGAACGTTGATAGTTCATCTGGCTTGCCTGGTTTTTCAGTAGCCAATTCATTCATGTACTGTATCTAGTCTAACCCTTTCTTCTAGGACATCAGGATATCGGCGTCCACATCATAGTTGGGATGTTTGTTCCAGGCCCCAAACCCTTTGAATAAAAATATGCATTTCCCTGTTTGGTAGATTATTTAAACCTCTTATATATTTTTAAAAATCCAAATAGTTTCCCCTAGTTCGTGCTGCACTACTAAATCTTATAAAGTGCACTACTGTAGGTCAGTAGCTTTGAGGATTTTGAATACTTACAGTAAATCAGGTCTTGCTATAACTATGAATAGAATTATGAAGGCTAAGACTGTTTTATTTTTTTAATGGTGTAGTACACCAATAAGATATTTAAAGACACCATTAAAACTAACAAACTAATTTGTGATTTATCTGAAAAGTGTCTGGTCATGGATGTGGTAGTGTGCTCACCTATTTGAATAACACAACATTATACAAAAACATGAATGCGATTATTTCTATTTCAGAAACAGTAGATCAGCTAGGCAAATGAGGTTCCCATCATTAGAACTCCTTTTTTGAGTTTTCATTGCAAGGAGTTTCCCCTCCATGTTAAACATGTTTGATGGCAGCAGACGGATTATTACAGGGAGGCTCTGGATAAAGCAGTCGACATCTTCGACAGCAAAGATGTTTTTTTTTGGCATCTTCCTGGAGTTTGGAATTACAGGGATCCCTGGAAACACAGAGTGGTTTGACATGTCACTGTTCGAGTTTCTTTATTCCATGGCAGCAGGTCAGATAGACTTTGGATACAGTTCTACCCAGAGGCATCTTAATGTCAGGTTTATTTAATAATAAACTATTTGATTAAAGGTGTGTGATAATTTGGCTATTAGACAACTGTTTTTCAGTCATTTCAATCACATTCATATATATTATTCCTGTCATCTTCTATTGGACTATTCACCCCTGATCTGTACTATTACCTGTCCCTTAACCAGTTCAATACATGAATTTCCCTAAATGCCTATTGCCTTTAATTTAAGAAGAACATTATCAAAAGCATCTTTAAAATCTAATCATATCATTTTGTACATTCTGTGTGTTTACTGCTGTGACTTGTTTGAAGAATTTTAACAAGTTGGTAAAGGAAGAATTACCTTTTCTAAAACCCTATTTGACTACTGCTAGGGTCTTATTTTCATATGAGCGATCCTGTTGTTTAGTTCTAAAGTGGTTTTCATAACTTTACTTGTAAAAGAAGTAAGACGTATTAGCTTATATCCGAGAGATACTGTAGAAGGGAATGAGGGAGGGCACTGAAAATGGAGAAAATAGAGTACTGTTGAAGAGGACTGCCAAAGATTGATGCACTGGACAATGGACTATTTAGAAGAAGAGAGATCAGGGAAGAGTAGAGGTGCACAGTTAACCACTTGATCAGAGTGGAGTTTAGAGTTCTGCCTCACCATTCCTATGGAGGTAGCAGTGTCAATAAAAAGTGACGTTTGCAGAAGACTAAGGCCAATTTGTCTAAAAATCAGTTTGTTTTTTAAAGGATTCTAAATTTGGGATGAATTCCCCCATTCTACATAAATTCCATCCAATGTCTAATTCTGAACCACACTTGTCACTAATGTGTTACACAAAATAAAATCACAGTCACAAACTAAATACTCACCATCTGGAGTGTTCAGAGGCTTGTTCCTACTGAATCTGTCCAAACTAAAAATGAGCACACAAAGAAAACAATTTAGGAATATTTCTTCCACAGGTATTATACTTGAACTGTTACGTACTGTATTGATCTTGATACATTTGTAGTCATTATTCATACAGAATATTCATCTTTGGACACCATAGCAGTTGCTATTCTTGTTGATTGCAATTAATAGCAATGTCTTCTAGAATATTATTCAATGCACAAATGAGCATTCTATTCAAATAATTTCTGTAGTGCTAATATTAAAATACAATAATGCCCAAATTAATTAATAATTAAAGTTTGGGTAACTAATCCATACCTTGTGTTTTTGAGGCTCGTTGTACTCATCAGGCACTTTAAATGGTCCAGAGCTTTCACAGCTCCCACGTCCACTGGATGTTCCCTGGGCTCTTAACTTTTCCAAAGATGGATTTGTTTCATTCTGAATTCTGACGTCTTTTGACCTATTACCCATGATCTTATGCTTTATCATGGAGCCAAACTTTTTCAAAGGATGTTTCTTGACTTTCTGGCTCACATTCACATCTTCATCCGGCGTATTAACTGCAAAGGGGATGTTGCTGTGTGAGAGAAGCCCTTCGCTCTCAGATGTTTTGGTCAGTTGCATTGGGGTCATGTAATGTTTTGCTATGTCAATGCGCAGACCACTCTTGCTTTGGGCTGGACTGAGATTTTTGTCCTTATTAAGGCTGGGATTGTACACATACCAAGATGAGTGTCCGGGCAACTCCTGTCACAAAAAAAACAAAAAGTTACAGTTCAGTGATTGTTGTTTGATTTTTAAAAGTAAATCAAAACATAACACTTCTCTTACGGAAAAGAAGATGGGGTGTGTATATGTATTTAGCACTGACGTTAACACTAGAATAAAGGCAGACAATGAAATATAAAATAATATATCAATGTGAATGTTTACAATTGCATTTATAGAAAATAATGCATCTCAATTTTGTTATGATGCAGACATCAGTTTGGAAATGTAGACAATACTGTGAGCAAGTCTCTCTATAGTAGCATTAACTCACCTGATTGCTCTTGTACTAATTGAATAAGAAAGTGATAAAGCTGACATCCACAGACAGGTGAGTTTAGTATGTACGCTAGGGATATTTCTGAGATGTTATACAGTATTAGGGAAAACAAATCTGGATTTGTAGTTTTATTGTAAAGGAAAATGCACAACATAACTATCATCATATTTACAAAATAAGAGTTCCATTTTCCAGTGCTTTCTACACCGATGTCTGTTAATTAGCTACAGAACAGGTCCATCCTACTTTCATTAGAGACATTTTTACAGGTTTGGAAATGTTGGTCATACCTCATCAACCACATCATGCAAAGAGGACTCCAGAAGTCGTGTTTTCATACGGTCAAGCCTCGAGGAGCTCTTCTTAGTCTTCTTAACTGTTTTCCCTGAAGCCTTACACTGCTGTACTACTTATTGATCCTGGACTTTTTGAGCCAGATAATCTCCAGGCTCCTCTGGGGTCTCAGAAGCAGAGCAATCTTTTTTCTTATTAGAACAAGGTGTCACACCAACAGCTTCTCCAGGGCTTATCCATAGTGTCTTCTGGCTGGAAACTGTTTTCAAAAACATATTGGACTGTTGGAGAAAAGCCCTTTGGAGACTTTTTCATAGAAGACTGTAGTTTTTTACTTCTGACTGTAGTTACGTTTGTGTCCACAATTTTGTCCTGTGTGGACTTTCTGGTTTTGTGAGAAATGAGAGATTGTGAAGATGGAATTGAACACCGGCTTCGTAAACCATAATTTGCAATAGTTTCTTTAGCCACACAACAGGCCATTTCCTTGATCATTTCTGGATTCTGTGAGGCAATTCCTACTTGTAATACTTTCTTGCTGCCAATGGATTCCATCAGTTTGCTGTAAACAGAGCTAACAGTTTTCTTGATGGCTTGCTGTAATGGAAGATGTTCTTCAGCCTTTGGTTCACTGATGGTTAGAGTGGAAACCTTTGACAATTCCTTGTCAAACAAGAGAAATTTCAGAATACTGAGCACTGGGTGTTACCTCTTTGTTGTGCTCACTGGTTATTTTAATATCACCCATCACCTCATCAATGATCTCACTTGTTTCTCTGCTAATACTGGGCTCTGGTGAAACGGATGAATATCGGGAAGCTGAATGTGTCAGCTTGGAAATGTTGGTCACCATAGAACTGATTATGGTTTTGACCACTGTCTCATTTCTGGAGGCTACAGCTTTCTGTAGAACCTGTTGGGATCCAGTTTGACACAGCAATTCATTGTGAACAGAGCTGGCAACCTGCTGAATCTTGTGTGGTTCATGAAACACATCATTATCCTGTTTCACAACTGTTATCTCCTTGTTTTCGGACAAGTCCTACAACACACTGTCAAAGAGGTCCACAGCTATCTGACTCAGCAAAGACACAGACATCTTCCCTGGGATTTCTGTAGAAGTTTCCTCCTTTATCAAAGTAGGGTATATCTGCAATAGCAGCTGTGTTATGATGTTTTCCACAGTCTCAGTACACACTAAAGTCATATTAAGTGATTCTGTTGATTTAGCCATAGAAATTTCCTGGAGCCCAACTGAGGAAACCGGTTCAATATTCATCGGTTCTACAGGGACACTGAGTGGTTTGATTTCAGAACTGTTTTCAAGGTGGGAGTCTCTTTTCAGTTCCTCAGAAGAACTCTTCTCAATTTCTGATGTCACCCTGGCTGCTGGTATATTACCTATGGTAACAAAGAGCTTTTCATTTAATGAGAGTAAAACAAAATATCAGAAAGTATGTACAATTGAAACAAAAACTAAATTATATTGAGAAGTAACGTATGACAGGCATCACAAAATATTTGAGTATAAAGCTTCATGTTCCTGTAAAACTATTACATCTTGGAGCTCAGGTAACTACAAACAAAGAAGCAGCCATATTCACAGATATTCACAGATATTCACAGATATTGTATGGCTATATTCACTCATTCTCTCATTCATAGTCGTGGTCTACACTATCTTGGTCTAAATACATCAAAAACTTTTTAAAGATACAAGATTTTTACCTTGTACTTCATAGCAACAAAATATTTATATACAATAAAATTATTTGATTTGATTTCCTTCTTACCTTGATTTTCACTGTCTTCAGGCTCCGTTGATAAATCACACGCAGCAGACAAAACACCCATGACAGACTTTACAAGCAAGCTTGAAAGCTGATTAATTGCATCATGGTACATCTGTGAACTGGGCACTGATGGTTCAGTATTTTTCTGTGGTCTGTGATTCTTGGCAGTCAGAGACACATTCTCTGAAATCCTTTGGGAAGACTTAAATTCCGTATTTGTATCACACTCTTGAAAAAGTGAAACATCTTTGTCATTTGTGTCAAAAGTTGGAGAATCTGGAAAACTGAGGCACTGCTTCAACAGCCTTTTCACTGATTTCTCTGTAAATGAATACAACAACTGCATAGAAAGCTCTGAGGACTTTGGATGGGACAAATCTTGAACTACTAGACGACTCTTTAAAGTTGGATCTGAATTAGATTTGTGAGCTGTGCCCAATTGTACTGCAATTCCCGATTTCAAAATTAAATGGAAAACATTTTTGACAAGTTCTTCTGAAAATACACGCAGAGATCCACTCGAGACAAGTTGTTCCACTTTTCTTTCAATAGGACTCACTGTAGAACTCTCTGTGGAGGTCCTGACTTGGTCCTTAGGCTCTTCTGAAACCCTTGTCTGCAGTGGGGGGAGATTGTGCTTTGCTGTGGCTCCTGGTACTTGAGATGCACAGGACGCCTCTTCAGCTGAAAGCTTTTCAATGTTCAAGTTAACATTATTGGAGTGGGTTTGAAATGCTATATTCTCAGTGACGAGACCAGCAGCACACTCCGATTTCTTTTGGCTTGGTCTAGACTTGCTTTTTGTATCTGAGGCCACCGTTACATCAAGTTCGCCCATAATAATGTCAACAATACCCATGGCAACAATTTCAATGTCAGAAAATTTGACATTGAAATTGTCAAATTTCAATGACTTGAAAAGTCAAGCTTTGGTGAAATGAGAGGGCTTGGCTGGTCTCCTTCCTCAACATTGTCAACTGTTGTTTTCTCTGAGCCTCTCTTTTGTTCTGCAGCATTTAAGCTGTTTTGATCTGTAAATGAATCTTCTATCACATTGCTTCTGCAAGGAAGTTCCATGAACTCTTGTTCACCCAGTCCCATGTCATTTGAAGTAGAGGGTTTCTTCCAAACACGGGACCGGGGAACTCAATTGCTTTTACATGTCAATTCATTTTCTTGTTCTGCTGTAGGTGTAGGTTGATCCTGAAGCTTTGATGAAGCATCAGTCAGGGCTCTATACGGAGTGTCCCGACTCATGACTTCTGTGTAAGAATCAATCACCATCCCAGGCACATTTATGGGTGGGAAACGTTGAACAGAATATTCTCTACGGTTACTTTAAGTGTACTCTTTATGGACAGTGTCTTCTGCACTAGACATCCTGTCTTTCCCATATTGTTCACCAGAGAGGTGCATTGTTTCATAATCTGGCTTCAAGACCACATCTGAAACTTTAAGATTTTCAAATGTAGATAAAACAGAATCCACCAGTTCACTTGCTTGAAGGGTTTCTTCTGAGGGTTTTGCTCTTGCTCCTGAGCAACATCCTTTGTCATCACCCCTATTTATTTCACTCCTGATTGTTTGCAATATCTGACTGCCAACATCCTTGGCACAGATGATTAAATTTGCCTGATTTTCCTGAGTAGTCCTGCTTTGCCTTGAGAAATCAACGTTCATTAACACACCTAAAGGTTCTGAATCTTCACTAAGATGCTTACGGGGTGCCGAGTTTGTTACTGACATGCTTTTCTTAGTCAAGTGTGGTTCACTAAAGCTCAGGTGTGAAACCTGGACTGAAGGAGGAAACATCTCAAGTGAATCTGCTGATCTCTGCTCTTTAGCAGATACAACTTTCCTTGCTTTGAACAAAGACAGGCTCTTCTGATTCCAAAAGTGTTTCAGTTTGTTCTTCACAGTTTTGAAGAGTTCCTCAGTCATTGTCCTAAGGTGCTCAGTTGTTCTAGTATCAGTTTTAATTTCTGATGTTCCTGGTAACAGGGCTGTATCAGAACTTTCTAATTTATCTTTGTAGTCTTTTGAGAAAAAAAATCTTCTCAAAGCATGTAGCGTAATGTAGTTTTTCTAAAACATCAACAACAATATCTGAAGCCAGTTCAGTGGTTTGCACATGAGAAGAAGAGTCTGAGGACATTGCTTCTTGAACATGTTTTGTTGCATCCGGTGTTTTACATACATCATCAGCTGTACTGTTTGGTTGCTCTGGGAGATGGGCAAGTCCAGAAGATATACATTTTGCAGCTGCTTTTTCAATAATTTCACTTATTATCCTTGTTGCTGTACTATGGAATACAGAGCTGGAGGTCCTCAGCATCTTCTCTGACCCTTCACTTTCTGCATCTGATATGATGCTCTGTCCAGAAGAGGAAACACTTAAATTGTCCTCAACCAAGTTCATGTCCATTTGCCCAATTTGCTGTTTTGAAGAAATGTTCTCAGATGACACCACCTTTGGAGGATATCTATAAATCTCCATTGAAATTTGATTAGGGACTTGTCCTGTTGCCTTATCAATATCAGATAATATGATTTCTTCAACAGGAGATATCTGGGGTTTGATTGATCTGGAATACTCTCCTCTCTTATAAATGTAGAAGCATCTCTCTCCCAGTCTTTAGGATATGGTGAAGGGCTTTTAATGGTGTATAAAATATATTGCTCTTCAAGGTACTCCAAAACTGAAGTAACAACCTCTCTAGCCAGAAGGCTTTCATCTGAAGCCTTCATTGCCACTGTTGTGCAATAAACCTCCTGGTCTAACTCTTTTTTCATTGCTTCACAAATGGCTCCAGCAGTTTCTACTGTATAGGTGCACAAATCTGAAATATCTGACACAGAATCAGAAAACACTGAATTTGTTGGTGAAGAGCAGACACTTGAGCTCTTTGCATTGCTTTGAACAGGAGAACTGGAACTAGATACATCTTCTTTAGTCTGGGTGAGTAAAAATTTGAGCTTTCCAAATATAGTCCTTACGATGCCTTTTGCAACTAAACTAAAGTCAAAAGTATGATCAATGGATCCTCTTTCTGTGCTGCCTCTAGACATTTGAGGAGCAGCAGCAACATTTTTTTGGATTCTTGCAGATATTCATTTGTTTCAATACAATTCAGTGCAAACAAAACATTTTCAAAAACAGAATTTACAATGTCCTTGGCAATAACAGTGACCCTATTGTTGGGAATCTGAGATTTTTGACTTATTTTTTCCAAAATGGAGATTTCTGCAGCTTCTGGGAGCAATAATTACTCTTTTGAGTTACTCTCATGTAAATTGTTACCCACAGGGGTGAAATCCCGCTTTGTTTTTTCAACGATCTGAGATACTATCTGTTCAGCAATTTCAATGATTTTGGCTTTAGAGATCCCAAAAGCAATATCACTGTTTGTTCTTTTCATTCCCACACTTGATTCCGAGGAGTGAGACTTTAATTTGAAAGATGTGGGGCTACTGCCATTTGTTCTTTTCTTAGTCACTTTTGCCTCATCTCTCTCATTCTCCAGGGCATCAGGACTCTGAAGAAGGTAGTTCTTCTCCACAGATAAGCTGGAGGAGGGTGAAATCGTTTCTAAATTTTTCAGAATTGCTGACACAAAGTCACTGATTGATTGGTTATCGCTTGAATATGTTTCCTTCACGTCCCTCATCTTATTTTCAGTATTTGCTTTGCAGAATTCACTCTTGACTTCTTGTAAGACAGTACTGATTTTTTCTGTTGCCGTGACAGCTAACTCCGCCTCATCATATTGTTCTGAGTGGAGTCTCTGGGATTGTCCTATGGATGTAGGTCACCACCATGGCCACCCAGGAGTCTACAGGTTGACCCTGACTCAACAGTACTTGTGAAAAAAGGCTGGAGTCTTCCAGAGACAACTTGTATAATCTCACTGGCAACCTCTGAGGCTACAGATTCTGTCAGTGCTTCTAGATTTACACGCACAGTCTTAGGGGTGGGAATCCCTTGCTTATTTGCTGACAAGGCAGAGATGACACGTCCAAGAACACCATCCACAAGTTCAGTGGCAAGGTTATCGATCTGCAGAGGGTAATCAAGACACCTAACGCACAACACTGGGGTTCCATCAGCTGAGCAGGAAGCTGTGTTTCAATGAGGGCTCTGCTAAGGACATCCTGTACTATACGTTCTGCTTTTGTAATTATACTAGACTAAGTGATTCCAAAAAGGTCCTTCAAAGGTTCCGAGAGGGGCTTTCCAGCATCTTCTCCTCCATCAGCAACCACAATCTCCTTCGAGGGTGTTCTGGATTTTAATCTGCAGGGTGTATTTTTCCCTGTTACTTCTCCTGAACTACCCGAGGACGAGAGGGGTGAAGGGAAGGGAGTGGAGATCCTGCATCTCGTTGACATGAAGCTACTGCTCCTACTCTGGGACTGCCATGTGGACCCTGACTCAGTACCAAGCAGAGAATGAGAACTCAGGGTGGCCTCCTCACTACTGCTGAAGTAAACCGGGGACTCAAAGGAGCAGTGAGACACGCTCCTGCTCCTCTCTTCACTGTAAAGCAAGATGGCTGGAAGCAGCACTCTGATGATAGACGCTGCCACCCACACCACTATATTCTCCGCCATGTCGTTAAGCTCTTCCGTTGTTATCTGTTTTAAAGCAATAGTACAAAAGTAACCACAGAGCACGAAAAATGTTCAATATACAGTACACCTATCAATATAAGACCTACTTTTACTTACTTGTCAGGGTTCATTGTTTCCCATGTTAACATTTAGAAATTTGCAACCAAATTTTGAATGCCAGCACAGACGCAACTAATACAAATATACTGTTGTCCATACAGTATAGTAAAAATCTATTATAGATATACTGTTGTATGTATAGAAACATGTATACAGTACAGTATTTCTAATATATAAATGAAGCAAGAACAACAGAATACCAGTCTAACCAAAGAAATAGAATGGTCAGTATTGCATATTTTAAGTGGATCCCTTAATTTATAAATAATTAAATGTGCAGACCCCTGTTTCATTCCAGAGGAGGCAGTGTCAAAGGGTTCTTTTGGCATCGAGTCTATGGTAGAAAGTGAAGTCACCCCCTTGGAACCTGGACAGCTTAATATTCTCTGGCAAAGAGGCGCTCTGAGGAGTGGCTATATGGCTCTGACGCCAGGGCAGCCACAATCAAAACCTAGTGGGAGCTGAGCTGAACATGTCAGGGTAGGAACCACTAAGCAACAGCTAGGTGGACTAAATTTCAGGATTTACTGTACTGAAGGAACAAATTAACATATTTCTTTACATTTGTTCTTAAGTTATGACACTGGATTTTAACCTCAAGGAGCTATCTGGAAAAATAAAATGCATCCATTACATTCAGACAAGCAGTGTACCTTACCTGTCCATATAAACTGTTTCAATCACCTTTCTTTCACTAAAAAACATTATGATAAAAATTAATTAGTGTGACATTGCTACGACATGGACAAAATACTAACTATATTTTGCAATATTAAAAAATGGTGACTAATTAACAATTTATAGGCATCTTTTCTAGTGGCAGAACAATTAATCTATTTTAAAGCACATTCCTGTGTAAAGAAGATGGCCTCCTAACCATGATTATGTTCATACTTTTTCAATTTACCTACTGGATGTCTAAAACTTGCTTAGGTTTTTAACTTTAATATGAGAGGCTTATAAAATAAAAATCACCACATCAAAACAGCACATTGGAAATAATTCATCTTAAATTTCAAACTGCAACTGTTCCATAACACTTTACCGAGTATGGTACAATTGTGTTCCTATGTGAAGCAAGATCATTGGTAATTTACATCATTGTGTTTTCAACAACAACTACTTGGTCAGGCGCAATGTATCTAACCAGTTTCATACTGGGTACTGCATAATTGACACATGACAAATACCGTTAAATTCAGAAAATAAATAGTAATTCTGCATTGAAATGTGCAGAAATATGTCATGTTTATGTTTGTAGCCTGTTAACTTCATAGAGATTAGACCTTAGAGAATTTAAAGATTCTGTGAAACATGCAGTTTGACCAGAGGTGCCCAAACTTTTGCATACAACTGTATGTTGCTGCTGCATCATTCACGACAAAGCCCAAAATGCGTTTTCAACACATTTGATGACTTAGTGTTACTTAGTTGTTACTGCCCTCTGGTGGTTGTTGATTGAAACATAACATCCATTCAAACACGACCAGACATTTCTCCCACTGTCAATACTTCAGCAAAACTTCACATTTTAAACCTGTGCCACAACATATTGTTAGTTATTATGATAGAAATGTGTTTTAATATGACTAATATATTATTGTTGAAATGCAGTATGATCAGAGTTATACATAAGTACATAAGGTTCAGTTTGTGTATTTTGACTGCTGCTCTAGTCATCGTCAATATCAATATTCAATGTCAATGTTCTAGTCATTACAACAAAGCCAGTCTATGGTAAACTATATCTAGGATTTGGAAAAATGCACATGAGCTAACACAAAAATATGCACATGTTCTGTACTGTTAACAGACTGATTCATGCATTCGCAAAGAGAGAAAAAGCAATTTCACGAACTCAGCTGGGGAAGTGAGCTCAAAATAGAAAACAGTTCCTCTTTAAACATTTACGTATCACCATACTAAACTGATTAAAATAAAAACTTTATGTACGCACTGATGCTTAACATACCACAACTGCAGCATGTAGAACTTACCCATCAGACAGCTGACTGATCAGAGGGACTTCATGAAACCATTTGGAATCAGTAGTCACCTCTTCAGTGGAGAGAAAATAATTATTGTCGCATTAGAATTCTCATGGCATGCATAAAAAAGTGATCAATCCAATTAACATCCAAAAAAGGCAGAAAACGTATTTATTCAGAGATAAAATTAGGATGCTGATTAGGATTTATTTATCTGTTTACCCATATAATTTAAATCATTTTCACACCTTAGCTCACAACAATTTTACTGCACCAGACTGTGGCACAATGGCTGCCCAGAGATCCCCAGGCTTAATTGGAACCTTCTTCAACCTTAACAGTAGATGTTACCAAGCTTTCAAAACCCAGCACTTGTGCATTAATCATTTAATATTGATTAAATGACACAAAACAATTGACATGTTTTTATCTGAATAAGCTATACAAATAAAATTGAATTGAATTAAACTGATTTTTTGGATTATATGTTCCATTGTCTTTCACAATACCTTTCAGTATATCAGCACCCACTGAATTTTTCTGCAGCTGCATTGGAAAATTTGTCAAAACATAACGTTTTTCAAAACCTTTACTTTTTCTAGAAACAAATTAACATACTGACCTTTGGTGATTTTAGATCTCTTCTCATTAGCAATGGTAACATCTCTATTCTCCGTGCTAATGATCTCAGTAGAAGCTGTGCCACAAAGAAAACATCCTTTTAGTTGAACAGTCCTTTCAGATAGTTTAGATCAATAGATGCTGTAGATGTTTTTATAATATAATGCAAAATGTGGATTACAGAAATATTGAATATAATGTATTTACATGTTGTGGCTGGAAATTAAACAATCTGAAGATAATGAAGGATTCCTTCTTAATGTATTATTTTATGATACCTGCAACTTATTGCGTATTTCCCTTTAAAAAGTTTTGATCTCAGTACATACATATTATTCTTTTCCTACAGACATATGATTGAAAAGCTTTGGAATTTTGTAATTATAGGTGTTTATTAAACAAATTCTACAGTTCTGTAATCAGTAGTAAACCTGAAGATGTTGTCAACCTGCATCATTTCTTCTAGCCAACAAACTAAAACACATTAAATTGTGAACTAAATCACAGTTGTACCTCAGCAAATTATTGGATTTAGAAGCTTACCCTGTTTTGCAGACTGAAGTATTTCATTAAAATATTGCCTTTTAATACTGTCTTGCATTTCTCTCTCAAAATCCTTCCTTTCCTGTAAACTCTCATTTAGCTTTTGCTGCAGGAGAGCAACCTTCCTTTCATAGAATTCAAATGCCTGAGAATGACAGAAAACCTTTCACAAGTGGCTATTCTTTAAAGAAAAAGGAAAGCCTCTCAACAAAAGATGAAAAGGTCCATCTCATTGTTGAACATCTTGTATTAAAAAACACATGTTTTTCCATTACTCTAGTATTTAATGACAAATGAACTAGCTTGCAACCCAACATGTTGCTAGTATAAAACTTCCCCTCCATAAGGTCACATTTTAATTATCAGACAGAAGCTGTTGGGCACCACTGAAATTCAAGCTCAAGTAAAAACTACAGGAGACTCCAATCTTATCTCAATCTACAGCACCCTGAAGCTGGGAAGCTGGGTCTGGTCAGAGCTCAGAAGAAGAAAGGCTGGGTCCGACACTACTTGGATGAAAGATTCTGTGTGTAGTTCAGAACCTTGCAGGCTGGGTATAAGAGATTGAAGCAGCAATGTCTCTCCTCTAATGCTTAGGTAATGAAGAGGAGAGATCATCAACCACCCTCTTGGATCCTCTTGGGGAGATACCCCTGAGGGATACTTTAGAACAGCCAATTATGCATAGCAGCATGTCTCTGGGATGTTACTTGGAATTAAAACCCACAACACGCAGAATAAATGCCACACAGGCAGGTGCCCAAGGCTGGAGATAAACCATGGGCTTTGGAGATGCAGTGCTATAACCATGAATTGGAGGCACCAAACACTACCAGAATATGGTGCTTTGGCACCTCTGTAGCATATCTTGGCATAACCACCCTAGAGTAGACGCACAATATAAGAGGTGCCAACATACCTTGCTCATTGTGGTCACTGAGGATCCAAAAAGTATTAGTTTAGGTTATTAATTTAAACCTATAGGTGGTCATCTTGGAAATACAACAAAATATAGCTGCAAGGTCAGTGTCAGGTCTGGAATTTGCATGAAGAAAAGTTCACCTTAAGAGGATGAATCCAAACATCCCTTACTCCAGTAACTTTTTGTGCCTTCTAGCTCTGATCTCTTTCTTCAGCTGGGCCTGTCGCACCTCCCTCCAGGCGTCTTCCTCTATCCTCATCTGAAAAGCTCTCTCTCTCTGATTTTCCACATCTGTAGAGCCGTCAGTGAAAAGGCAAAGCAGATGACAAACAGCAGAAAGCTAGATTGTGTTGAGCACAGAACAGCTACGCTACTAGACATTTATATTTATATATGTCATCTGCTTATAGGTGGTACATTAAATATTGAGGATTGTGTTAGATCATGTGGAGCTGAATCTCTCTCCTTTTTACAATCTAGCAAATGAGGCCTTTGGGCATTTTTCAGCATATTAGGAGCATTCAGCAGCTGAATGTGGTCTGGGAAGCCCAAAGACAAAATAACTGGGAAAATAACGTACCATACAGCAATGTACAGTGAGAATGTGAAAAAAAACAAGAAACATGATTAAGCTGATGTAGAAAACCGATGAGGCTAAATACTATATATTGACAATGCTGGTGATTTGAAAGCTGATAAATCAATGAAAGGGGTGAATAAACTATGTGTTTTAAAAGTGAGTTAAGCTACAGTGTGGAATGCAAGATTCATAAAAGCACATGAAATGTGTCTGAAGTCTAAGTGTGACGATACAGTAACATGATTCACTAAGGGTATCCACTCTGCAGAAATTTGTTCAGCTGGAAGAGGCATATACAGTATAAGGTGAGATAATTTTTTTAATGAGCATTTTGCAACATAAATGCTTAATTACTTGTCAGAAACACAACATCTTTTAAAACAGTTATGCTAGAGATCCTGTTATCTTTTGCTTGCTCCCCAATCATGCTGTATTTACAGAGGTGTCACAAGGTCACTTGCCAGAGTGGATATAAATGTCTCTAATCAGTTTAAGATGCAGAAGGAAACCAGCTATTAAAGATCTCTCATCCAGGTGATGACCAGGAGCAGCCCTGGGTCAAAATAAATCAAACTGTATTCTCATACCTCAGCCTGTCTGCTGTACTGCAGACCTTTCATACGCTGTATTTCACCACTGCATATCTCCTCTGTTTTCGGAGCTCCTGCCTGGTGCCTTCATAAACAACAACAGCAAAGAAAGCTCAATCCACAAGGCAAGGTCAAAATGTCAGACAGCAGCAGAGGAATTTGTGAATGTGGTATTTCCGTAGAGCAAATGTTTATCTTTTGGAAAACTTTGACTCAGTCAAGACTTCCACTTACTTGCACAATTAATTAACTTAAGGCAAACCTTTACTTACAGTTGTATTCTTGACATCCAATGTTTCAACATAACAGTAATATTTACAGCGAAACTGAAAAAAAATGTGATACAAATATAACAAATCAGGGAATCTAAAAGGTAGGAACTTTCTGTTTAAGAGTGAGGAGTTTCCGTATGTTATTACCTGTCTCTGTTAGCCATAAACTGGTCTGAAATATTCTTGGATCCTTCCTCCAGGAGCCATTCCCTCACATCGGTGAAGCTGATATCCCTGGGAATCTTGTTCTGCTCCTGGAGCTCCAAGAACTTCTTCACTATTGTTTTCTGAAAGCCAGCACAGCCTTTTAATAGAGTGCCACACTCCCTTCATTGCAAGGTTCTCCTAAGCACTATTATAGCCGAGTGTTCACTTCAAAACCAACACCGACTTTTTAGATTTTTAATATGAACTCACACCGACAGAATGTGTTTGTACAGTATATGTATAAGAGTGAAGGCTGAGCTACTGTAGTTTGTTGATCTAAACATTTCAATTTAAGATGTACATCTTGGATACAGTGGTTAACCTTGTTATCTCGCAACACTGGGGCCAGAGGCTCTATTCTGGGCCTGAGGTGATATCGCCTTAAGCCCGTTGCTTTCTGGGATAGGCCCCGGCTCCCTGCAGCTGTCACGACCACCAGCCAGCTGAGATCAACACGTAAGCGAGCCAATCAGCACCAGCAGCGGATTACTACTAACAAGCGCCGCCGCACGAGTTAACACACCTGCAATTGTTCTACCGTGCGTCACGCCGGGTTATTTATACCATTCTTACCTGATTCCCGTTGCTCGGTATTGAGTTCTCTACTTGTTGCTCAGCCTAGCGTTCTTACCTCTCTTTTGCCTTCCTGGAATTCTGCCTGCACCTTTTGCCTTCGGACTTCGGATCTCGTCTCGCCCCTTGGATTGTTTGCTATCATTGCCTGTTTTGGATTTGACCCTGTAGCTCTCTTTTCGACCACGATTCTGTCTCACGTTTTGGATTGTTCGCCACCAGTGCCTTTACCGGATCTCTACCTACAGTACCTTCGCCTTCGGACTACGACTCAGCTCCTGGATTTGCTCGGTACGTTTACTTACCTCCCTGCGACTCCTGCATCTGCATCGGATCCTTTTCACCTCTACAGAGCAGCGTTACATAAACAAACCAGATTAACCCCTGTGCCCAGGTGTTTCGGTGGTGATTTAAAGAGATCTACTGAAAAAGGTGGACTGTGGATCTCTAGCTAGAAGTTGTGCACCCTAGCACTACACCTTTACTCACAATATGCCTGGTTGAGCTTCAGTGTAGAGTTATAACATCAAGAGGCACAACTGACTTGATCTCTTCAACTTATCAAGAAGGCTGGCTCTGTGTTGGGGATGAGCCTTGACCCCATGGAGGTGGTGGCTGAGAGGAGAATGCTGACCAAGCTCACAGCCATCATGAACGACGCCTCTCATCCGCTTCATGGGGCTGTTATTAAAGGCGGAGTACTTTTAGCAACAGACTGCTCCAGCTACGGTGTTCAAGGGAAAGTTTCCGCAGGTCGGCGGCTGTCAGGGTGTATAACGCTGCCCTAGGCTAGGACTGTTAGCCCTTCATTTGCTCGTCTATGGACAGCATGTTTGCTCCATTGTACTTTTTGGACAATCAGTCTGTATAAACCTATGCACATTTTGCACATATTTTATTGTTTTTACAGTGACTATGATCATCACATTTTGCACACACCTATGTATTTATTTTTTATTTATTGATTTTGTCTTTTGTTTTATAACTATTCTGATGTCTGTTTTTGCTTGTCTTGGGCTGGACTGCTGTAACACATCAATTTGCCTTTGGGTTCAATAGTCATATCTATCTTCACCACATGTCATCTCCAGGAAAAATGCTGGAAATGACAAACCTCTGTATATGTCTTCATGTCACAGAAACCGTTGACTTCAACACTAAAGCACTGGGAATGAGGCTCCTGAATTACCAAACTTTATCATGACTTTAACATTTAAAATAATTACAGTGAATAAAGCTAAAAAAACTTCAGTTACTCATACCTGAAGAATGAGTAACTTTTTCTAAATTAGCATGTAACAAACACTGACGTCTAATAGGATTTAAAAGGTGGGTATGTCATTGTATAAACACTAAAACCACAAAACATGACAAATATAATGTAATGATGCCTAGTACTTCATTAATGTATTGTATGTGTGACCTGCTTGAAGCACATCAATCAAATCTAGCCCACTACAGTAATGAATCTGACACCACTGGGTTGTTGTCTTTGTAATATTCATTTGTCATGTTCATGGCTTTTGTTGTAGATAATGACTGTATATATTTTTTTGGAATGTACACTTTCATGTTAAAGTTATTGCAAAAATTCTGTATTAAGTAAAATGACAATTTATGGATTTACAGATTATGCTGTTTAATATTTGTAACCAATTGGGTTGAGCAACAGGGTGTCTACTGTTAAGCCTCGGGATACAGGAGTATTGGTGCTGTTGAAAGCAAAATGAGCTGAAGACCTGCAAACAATGCTTTGCTCCAGCTCCTGGTGGTGTGTTGTGGGATTTTGTCCCATTCCTCACATAATACCTGGAAAAGCATGTGCCCGTTCATTGATCTCTGTTGCCCTGGATGCTAAAGTCATCCCACAGATGTTGCATGGGGCTCCATGGGTCTGGGGAGAAAGGCATCCACAGAATAACAGTCCAATTCCCAGCACTTGAGAAAACAGACGCTCCCTGAGCAGCACGACGACATGACATTCCAGCAGGACAACAGATCGCATCAGATTGAGGTCACTGGAGGGGAAGCAAGTGTGATGCCAGGACTTCATCAATGCTGTATCATGTCCATGTAGTCAAGCTGGCATCAGTTCCTACAAGTGGAGTTCTGTAGTGACTAGACACTCCTCTCCAGACCAGCACAGTTGATAGTGATGAGCAACTCTTGGCAAGATGTGTGACTCGTAGTCTGCATGATGGTAGCCTATCACTGTATGGACTTCATTTCACTGTAAGATCTTGCCAGGTTAGATACCTTTTGTTTACTTACAGTTTAAAATGCACTTACTTAATCCATCTCCCAATATACTGCTGACACAAAGGTGCCTCTGTACTTCGGCATTATGCCCAGCTTGTCAATAAATTTCATAAGCTAGACACAGTGGTTCTTTTATATATGTTTTTTTCAGATAGAGACAACTTAATGGTTATGCAGCAGTCACCATGATTCAACTGTGTTCACGGTTACTCATGATCACTGAAGTCGATAATACAAAAGATTTATTCAATATCCAAATTCTATACACTTTTTCTAAAACATGCAATTTATCATATTTGTCTTTTGATGTGCAGTATACAGTATATCACTAAGTGCAATCTGAACTTCATTGCACAATGTGACTAATTTGTATATTTTTTGTCTACATTGGTTCTCATAGAATAGAACTTTTTGCTTTTTTAAAACTGAGCTCCAGAACTTTTTTTTGTTTTTATTGTTCCTTTTTGTAAAACAAAATTAAATAGTGCTCAAAAGGCAATACAATCCTAATGGACTATGGCACATGACAAAAGGTGATTTATATAACTACAGATGCAGCCATTCAAAATGAGCGGGGTACGCTGCGGTACAACGCGGTAGGCATATCGCATCAAATACCGTCATAACACGTCATTTCGCGTCATACCGCCCTTTACTGTATGCAAATTATATTATGTTAATAGTATCCAGAATCACCTTGTAAAACTGGCAGGTGGAGCTAATAAAACTTTCATGTACAGCATTTGAGTTGTCACCAGAAAAAAACTGGTTTCGAATCCTGCTCACTGCTGAAGGACAATCTTTACTCAGTTAAGAATTTCAGTTGTATACTCTTTAGACTTTCAAATTTAAACTGTGTATTACAGCATGTTAATCATTAGACATTAAAAAGTTGGTATATTTTATGAAAGCAAGATTGGTCAGTTGGACAAGAGTACGCAGTCTACCACCTTTATAATAAATATTTTAATTATGCAGAAATATTTTATTAATCAAAGTCTTTACCAAGATATTACTAATAGTAATAATGAATGACTTCGGACAAGCTTTAAACTCAAAGTATTACCCTGGTCCACATTCTTTGTAATCGTCTTTGTAAACGAAAATACTTTATTTTTTCATTGACAAAAAGTAACACCACAGCATTTCATTGATCCGATCACACATTCGTTTTCAATCATACAAAGTCTTGAGAATCACCGATTCACTATGCCTTTCACGTGCTCATAAAAGATACTAATTTAGGAACATAAACAGATCACTGTATGTAAACTATACTGTATATGGCTGGTCTTGGTAGTTTAAAGAACAAATACACACCAGTATTCCATTTCTCCCTAAACATTTTAAGCATCAAAGTCTTACATGTGGTTATTTCAGAAACGGTTTTATGTGCTGCTTCTGACCATATTATTGTAGTTTTATATACTTTGTGAAAATTGATCGTTTTAACCTTTTCTGCGAATAAGCTCGTTATCTGAGTAAACAAAAGCATACTTTTAGAATTTGATCAATAGGGAATAGAATATGGAATCGCATATCTAAATAAATTAATAACGATATAATTATATTAATGTACTGTTGCACAAAAAGTAGTATAAGACTTTCCATTGATATCTGTATTGCTGTTACACTGCATGACCTGTCACTTTCTGTGGTGTGATGGCTTAAGTGACTGACTTATAAGGCTGAGGTTGGAGGTATGATCCCAGCTGTCAACATGAATTTTCTTTTAACAAATAAACATTTCTTTGGAAAACTAAAATAGCAAATATTATTGTCATTATATTGAAATTTTTTATATTTCTAAATATCACAACATGTTCATACTGTACAGTATGTACACAGTGGTACTGCAGGGTGTAGAAACAAACCCACGTAATTTTAAAGACCTCTACTTGTGAAACTTTTCACAGCCTGTACATAAAGCTATATACACAATACTGCTGACAGCAGGAAAATTCCTATTCTTTACTCAGCAGCTTATTAAAAACAGCACCCACGTTGTTCAAGACGATTTTTTTTTACACAGAAGACTGACAGAGGTTCACGTTGTGATCTATTTTTCTAAGAAAACATGTGTCAGTCTGTCCGTGGGGGGAAAGTGGACTGTCTTTCATTGGAAGACTTGCCCTATTCTACCTTGAAAATGAATAAGTTGAAAAAGGCTTGTGAAACCAGTTTGTTAACAAACAATGTAGACACAGAGACTCAGACTGTGGATTGAAATTTGGCACAGCCAGCACAGAAAGACAGACAGAGATAGAGACAGAGACAATATAGTGCCCATAATATTTGATATTTTAGTTTTTCATAAATGTTTATTTGTTAAAAGAAAATTCACAGCAACAGCTGGATTTGAACACTCACCCTCAGGCTTATAAGCCAGTCATTTCAGCCATCACGCAACAGAAACAGACACGTATCACGTACTGAAACAGCCATACACATATCAATAGAAAGTCTTATACTACTGTTTGTGCAACAGTACATGAATATAGTTATATTATTATTAATTTCTTTAGCTAGCTATCCGATTTCATATTATATTCCCTATTAATCAAATTCTAAAAGTATGCTTTTGTTTACTCCGAAACGAGCGTATTCTCAGAAAAGGTTAAAACAATCCATTTTCACAAAGTACATAAACACACAGCAATATGGTCAGAAGGAGGACGTAAAAACATTTCCGAAATAACCACATGTAAGACTTTGATGCTTAAAATGTTTAGGGAGAAATGGAATACTGGTGTGTATTTTTTCTTTAAACTACCAATACCAGCAATATACAGTTTACATAATATGTTTATGTTACTAAATTAATATCGTTTATGACATTCAGATGCGTTATGCTCCTATTCTTTTTATGCTCAGCTACTAAAATTTCCCTTTAGTTGTAAAATTCCATATAAATATTCAATACTAAGCGGATTGAAACGTGCACAGTAAAGAGATTTAATGATTAAATCTTTTCACTACCGACCAATGCACACGAGTGCCCCTGTCATCATTTTGGCCAGCCAATCACGTACCGCGGTACGGCGCGGGGGCTTGTGCATAGTTGCGTGCGGTATGGGGTTTGTACCGCGAACTTTGAATGGCTGCATCTGTATTCAATTAGTTTTTCATTTTGAAATGTAAAATTGTTACTTTGAAATTAAGACACCAGCCAAATGAAGTCAAATCACATCATGGGTCTCAGAGAATCTAAGCAATAGTTTTAAGTCTTTCTGTCATTACTATCGTTAATGTGTTTTGCTGTAGTTAAACATTGTTTTCATGTCTTGTGACTTACTGCCACCTGCTGGCAAAACCTGCGCTGGAAAGGTTGGATCTTCCCCACTCAGCCAGGTTCACTCCTGTTGTGTGATACAGCTCAGGCATTTTTAGAGATCTCTTTAAATCAACTAAAATAAACTAAATTGAACTAAAAATGAATGAAATATTGAAATTGAATTAAACTAGAAATAATTAGTTCAATTAAGCATGTTTCATTTGGCTATTATGATGTATTATTGTATTGTTCAGAAAAAGTCTATGAAAGTAGCTGTCCTGTCATTTGCTAATGTTACTGTTAAAATGGAAGTTAATGCCATTTCAGGGAGCCTTGCTCTTAGGTACAAAAATGAACATTTAATTTCACTGAAAAACAAAAATTCACGGAGGAGACATTCCACATAAAGTGATCATCTTTTTCTTTTCTCATTCACTGGAGGGAAAAAGGCACTATATACATAAACCGTTAAATAAACATGATTTTATTTTCTAAAGAAAGATTTTTGTGCATACAGTAACGTACTGGAAGTAGTTCAGGTGGGTAACTGCGTCAGCATGCGTAGGCTGCAAAGGAACAAGTAATAGGTTTATTCCATGCTGAAAAGAGAAGAAAGAAAACAACATTTTGGCCGTGAAGCCTTCTTCAGGTGCTACCTGCTCACACCTGAAGTCACACCTAAAGAAGGCTTCAGGGTCGAAATGTTGTTTTCTTTCTTCTCTTTTCAGCATGGAATAAACCTATTACTTGTCCCAGTAATGCACTTGTTCATTACGGAAACCAATTTGATTTCTGTCTCTTACTTAATCACAGATGGGAAATTTGCTTTGCAGGCTGGTAAAGACATAACACATAATACATTTATAGACACAACACATTACCCAAGACATTTAAACACTATATATTTAACTGATGTACGGTGAGAAAGAAAACCAATATACAGTGTAGTTCATAAGTATTTGGACAGTGACACACTTTTTGCTGTTTTGGCTCTTTTCCAGCACATTGGATTTGAAATGAAACAATAACTATGAGGTTATAACCCTTTCTTTGAGGACGTCAGGATATCGGCGTCCACATCATAGTTGGGATGTTTGTTCCAGGCCCCAAACCCTTTGAATAAAAATATGCATTTCCCTGTTTGGTAGATTATTTAAACCTCTTATATTTTTTTAAAAATCCAAATAGTTTTCCTAGTTCGTGTTTCACTACTCAATCTTATGAAGTGCACTAGGTCAGTAGCTTTGAGGATTTTGAATGCTTACAGTAAATCAGGTCTTGCTATAACTATGAATAGAATAATGAAGGCTAAGAATGTCTTATTTTTTTAATGGTGTAGTACACCAATAAGATATTTAAAGACAACATTAAAACTAACATACCATTTTGTGATTTAGTTGAAAAGTGTCTGGTCATGGATGTGGTAGTGTGCTCACCTATTTGAATAACACAACTTTATACAAAAACATGAATGCAATTATTTTTATTTCAGAAACAGTAGTTCCCATCATTAAAACTCCTTTTTTGATTTTGCATTGCAAGGAGTTTCCCCTCCATGTTAAACATGTTTGATGGTGGCAGATGGATTATTACAGAAAGGCCCTGGATAAAGCAGTCGACATCTTCGACAGCAAAGATGGTTTTTTTGGCATCTTCCTGGAGTTTGGAATTCCAGGGATCCCTGGAAACACAGAGTGGTTTGACATGTCACTGTTCCAGTTTCTTTATTCCATGGCAGCAGGTCAGATAGACTTTGGATACAGTTCTACCCAGAGGCATCTTAACGTCAGGTTTATTCAATAAGAAGCTATTTGATTAAAGGTGTGTGATAATTTGGCTATTAGACAACTGTTTTTCAGTCATTTCAATCACATTCATAACTATTATTCCTGTCATCTTCTATTGGACTATTCACCCCTGATCTGTACTATTACCTGTCCCTTAACCAGTTCAATACACAAATTTCCCTAAATGCCTATTGCCTTTAATTTAAGAAGAACATTACCAAAAGCATCTTTAAAATCTAATCATATCATTTTGTATGTTCTGTGTGTTTAGTGCTGTGACTTGTTTGAAGAATTTTAACAAGTTGGTAAAGGAAGAATGACCTTTTCTAAAACCATATTGACTACTGCTAGGGTCTTATTTTCATATGAGCGATCCTGTTGTTTAGTTCTAAAGTGGTTTTCATAACTTTACTTGTAAAAGAAGATGTATTAGCTTATATCTTGTCATATAAGTCACATTTAGTCATATTTACTAAACCGAGAGATACTGTAGAAGGGAATGAGGGAGGGCACTGAAAATGGAGAAAATAGAGTACCGTTGAAGAGGACTGCCAAAGATTGATGCACTGGACAATGGACTATTTAGAAGAAGAGAGATCAGGGAAGAGTAGAGGTGCACAGTTAACCACTTGATCAGAGTGGAGTTTGGAGTTCTGCCTCACCATTCCTATGGAGGTAGCAGTGTCAATAAAAAGTGACGTTTGCAGAAGTTTAAGGCCAATTTGTATAAAAATCAGTTTGTTTTTTAAAGGATTCTAAATTTAGGATGAATTCCCCCATTCTACATAAATTCCATCCAATGTCTAATTCTGAACCACACTTGTCACTAATGTGCTACACAAAATAAAATCACAGTCACAAACTAAATACTCACCATCTGGAGTGTTCTGAGGCTTGTTCCTACTGAATCTGTCCAAACTAAAAACTTCTTTTTTGAAGAACTACAGTATGAGCACACAAAGAAAACAATTTAGGAATATTTCTTCCACAGGTATTATACTTGAACTGTTACGTACTGTATTGATCTTGATAAATTTGTAGTCATTATTCACACAGAACATTCAGCATTGGCCACCATAGCAGTTGCTATTCTTGTTTATTGCAATTAATAGGAATGTCTTCTAGAATGTTATTTGATGTACAAATGAGCATTCTATTCAAATAATTTCTGTAGTGTTAATATTAAAAATACAATAATGCCCAAATTAATTAATAATTTAAGTTTGGGTATCTAATCCATACCTTGTGTTTTTGAGGCTCGGTGTACTCATCAGGCACTTTAAATGGTCCAAAGCTTTCACAGCTCCCGCGTCCACTGGATGTTCCCTGGGCTCTTAAGTTTTCCAAAGATGGATTTGTTTCATTCTGAATTCTGACGTCTTTTGACCTATTACCCATGATCTTATGCTTTATCATGGAGCCAAACTTTTTCAAAGGATGTTTCTTGACTTTCTGGCTCACATTCACATCTTCATCCGGCGTATTAACTGCAAAGGGGATGTTGCTGTGCGAGAGAAGCCCTTTGCTCTCAGATGTTTTGGTCAGTTGCACTGGGGTCATGTAATGTTTTGCTATGTCAATGCGCAGACCACTCTTGCTTTGGGCTGGACTGAGATTTTTGTCCTTATTAAGGCTGGGATTGTACACATACCAAGATGAGTGTCCGGGCAACTCCTGTCACAAAAAAAAACAAAAAGTTACAGTTCAGTGATTGTTGTTTCATTTTTAAAAGTAAATCAAAACAAGTAACACTTCTCTTACGGAAAAGAAGATAAGGATTATGGGGTGTGTATATGTTTTTAGCACTGACGTTAACACTAGAATAAAGGCAGACAATGAAATATAAAATAAGAAATCAATGTGAATGTTTACAATTGCATGTATAGAAAATAATGCATCTCAATTTTTTTTTATGATGCAGATATCAGTTTGGAAATGTAGACAATACTGTGAGCAAGTCTCTCCATAGTAGCATTAACTCACCTGATTGCTCTTGTACTAATTGAGTGATAAAGCTGACATCCACAGACAGGTGAGTTTAGTACGTATGCTATGAACTGACAATAGGGATATTTCTGAGATGTTATACAGTATTAGGGAAAACAAATCTGGATTTGTAGTTTTATTGTAAAGGAAAATGCACAACAAAACTATCATCATATTTACAAAATAAGAGTTCCATTTTCCAGTACTTTCTACACAAATGTCTGTTAATTAGGTACAGAACAGGTCCATCCTACTTTGATAAGAGACATTTTTACAGGTTTGGAACTGTTGGTCATACCTCATCAACCACATCATGCGAAGACGACTCCAGAAGTCGTGTTTTCACACAGTCTGGCCTCGAGGAGCTCTTCATAGTTTTCTTAACTGTCTTCCCTGAAGCCTTACACTGCTGTACTCCTTCTACATCCTGGACTCCTTGAGCCAAATAATCTCCAGGCTTCTCTGGGGTCTCAGAAGCAGAACAACCTTTTTTCTTATTAGAACAAGGTGTCACACCAACAGCTTCTCCTATGGAACGTGATGAGCAGGGCTTATCCATAGTGTCTTCTGGCTGGAAACTGTTTTCAAACCCACTTGGAACTGTTGGAGAAAAGCCCTTTGGAGACTTTTTCATAGAAGACTGTAGTTTTTTACTTCTGACTGTAGTTACGTTTGTGTCCACAATTTTGTCCTGTGTGGACTTACTGGTTTTCTGAGAAATGAGAGATTGTGAAGATGGAATTGAACACCCGCTTCGTAAACCATAATTTGCAATAGTTTCTTTAGCCACACAACAGGCCATTTCCTTGATCATTTCTGGATTCTGTGAGGCAATTCCTACTTGTAATACTTTCTTGCTGCCAATGGATTCCATCAGTTTGCTGTAAACAGAGCTAACGGTTTTCTTGATGGCTTGCTGTAATGGAAGATGTTCTTCAGCCTTTGGTTCACTGATGGTTAGAGTGGAAACCTTTGTCAATTCCTTCAGCGCATCTTTGGTGAGTTTCAGTGCCAGGTCCCTGACCTGAGACTCGGACAGCTCTTCCAGTTCCCCAGAATAATTTTCTGGGTTGGGGAATCCAGGGCGAATTTTCAAAAGCAGTTTTGCCATGATATTTTTCACTGCATCTGTTTGACACATAACAGGTGAAGGTTCTAACTGGTCCATTTTGGTGCACATGAGCTGCTCAGTGCTCAGGGTTTCCATATCAATGGCAGCTTGAGGAGAATCTGAAGACTCGATATCTGAATGTTGGAACTTCATAATTTCTCTCACAAGAGAATCAACTATCTTTTGGGCCAGGGCCTCACTCTTGGCTGCTACTGCTTGTTGTAAGTTGTCTTTGGAACCAGCACTCTGCAGCAGTTCTCTGTAAATACAGCTGGCCACTTGTTTGACAGAAACCAGCTCACATTGGATATTGCTTCCCATTGTTGGATTACATTCTGAGGTATCTGGGGCTGTAAATAGTTTCTTCAGCACATTGTCAATAATGCCCACAGCAAATTCACTGAGCTCCCAACAAGATAAACTATCCATAATCTGTTCTTGTTTCTTCTCCCTCTTTGGAAAAATAGGATGAATTCTTAAGAGCAGTTTAGTTACAATTTTTTTCACAATATCTGAATATGGTAGGGGAATATCAGAAAGTGGTTGAATATCAGAAGCGGGCTCTGGAGGTGACATTCCCTTTTCTTGGCAACCAAGGTTAAAGGTGTCATTTTCACTGCTGTTCACATCATTAGTGGCTTCGTTTGTAATGAAGGAAGGAGAAGGACCTAAGGCTGAAGACTCAGCTGTTGAAAAGTAGAGCTTTGAGAGCTCTTTAACCAAAGATACAATAATGGCATTGGACACTTCCTGATTTTTGGACATTATTGCATCGTACAATGCAATAAGGGAGGCACTTTCTTGCAGCAAGTCATTGTACACTTTTTCAATCATTTGGTCTGCATCCAAAGGCTGAATAAAGATGCATCTGTCATGGTCAGGTGTGCCTATAGTAATTCCTGGAACAGCTGATAACTGCATGATCACAGATTCAGTAATACTTATAACCATTTCACTCAGGGTTTGCAGAGGTCTCTTCAGATCTTCAGCACTGGACTCAGGGCAGGAACAGTTAAGCTGAATTTTCTTTAGCAGATTATCTGTGACTCCATGTACTATTTCAGAAGAAACAAGGGAAACTTCAGAAGACTGTGCTATGGGTGTTGCCTCTTTGTTGTGCTCACTACCGATTCTAATATCACTCATCAGCTCATCAACCTTCACATCATGCGAAGAGGACTCCAGAGGTTGTGTTTTCATACAGTCTGGGCTTGAGGAGCTCTTCTTAGTCTTCTTAACTGTCTTCCCTGATGCCTTACACTGCTGTACTCCTTCTAGACCCTGGACTCTTTGAACCAGATAATCTCCAGGCTTCTCTGGGGTCTCAGAAGCTAAGCAATCTTTTTTCTTATTAGAACAAGGTGTCACACCAACAGCTTCTCCTAGGGAACGTGATGAGCAGGGCTTATCCATAGTGTCTTCTGGCTGGAAACTGTTTTCAAACCCACTTGGAACTGTTGGAGAAGAGCCTTTTGGAGACTTTGTCATAGGAGACTGCAGTTTTTTACTTCTGACTGTTCGACCAATAACAGGTGAAGGTTCTAACTGGTCCATTTTGGTGCACATGAGCTGCTCAGTGCTCCGGGTTTCCATATCAATGGCAGCTTGAGGAGTACTGGACTCAGGGCTGGAACAGTTTAGCTGAATTTTCTTAAGCAGATTATCTGTGACTCCATGTACTATTTCAGAAGAAACAAGAGAAACTTCAGAAGACTGAGCACTGGGTGTTGCCTTTTTGTTGTGCTCACTAGCGATTCTAATATCACTCATCAGCTCATCAACCTTCACATCATGCGACGAGGAGTCCAGAAGTTGTGTTTTCATACAGTCTGGGCTTGAGGAGCTCTTCTTAGTCTTCTTTACTGTCTTCCCTGAAGCCTTACAATGCTGTACTCCTTCTAGACCCTGGACTCTTTGAACCAGATAATCTCCAGGCTTCTCAGGGGTCTCAGAAGCTAAGCAATCTTTTCTCTTATTAGAACAAGGTGTCACACCAACAGCTTCTCCTAGGGAACGTGATGAGCAGGGCTTATCCATAGTGTCTTCTGGGTGGAAACTGTTTTCAAACCCACTTGGAACTGTTGGAGAAAAGCCTTTTGGAGACTTTGTCATAGGAGACTGCAGTTTTTTACTTCTGACTGTTCGACCAATAACAGGTGAAGGTTCTAACTGGTCCATTTTGGTGCACATGAGCTGCTCAGTGCTCCGGGATTCCATATCAATGGCAGCTTGAGGAGTACTGGACTCAGGGCTGGAACAGTTTAGCTGAATTTTCTTTAGCAGATTATCTGTGACTCCATGTACTATTTCAGAAGAAACAAGGGAAACTTCAGAAGACTGAACTCTGGGTGTTGCCTCTTTGTTGTGCTCACTAGCGATTCTAATATAACTCATCAGCTCATCAACCTTCACATCATGCGTAGAGGACTCCAGAGGTTGTGTTTTCATATAGTCTGGGCTTGAGGAGCTCTTCTTAGTCTTCTTAAATGTCTTCCCTGAAGCCTTACAATGCTGTACTCCTTCTAGACCCTGGACTCTTTGAACCAGATAATCTCCAGGCTTCTCTGGGGTCTCAGAAGCTAAGCAATCTTTTTTCTTATTAGAACAAGGTGTCACACCAACAGCTTCTCCTAGGGAACGTGATGAGCAGGGCTTATCCATAGTGTCTTCTGGCTGGAAACTGCTTTCAAACCCACTTGGAACTGTTGGAGAAAAGCCTTTTGGAGACTTTGTCATAGGAGACTGCAGTTTTTTATTTCTGACTGTTCGACCAATAACAGGTGAAGGTTCTAACTGGTCCATTTTGGTGCACATGAGCTGCCCAGTGCTCCGGGTTTCCATATCAATGGCAGCTTGAGGAGTACTGGACTCAGTGCTGGAACAGTTTAGCTGAATTTTCTTTAGCAGATTATCTGTGACTCCATGTACTATTTCAGAAGAAACAAGAGAAACTTCAGAAGACTGAGCACTGGGTGTTGCCTCTTTGTTGTGCTCACTAGCGATTCTAATATCACTCATCAGTTCATCAACCTTCACATCATGCGAAGAGGACTCCAGAGGTTGTGTTTTCATACAGTCTAGGCTTGAGGAGCTCTTCTTAGTCTTCTTAACTGTCTTCCCTGAAGCCTTACACTGCTGTACTCCTTCTAGACCCTGGACTCTTTGAACCAGATAATCTCCAGGTTTCTCTGGGGTCTCAGAAGCTAAGCAATCTTTTTTCTTATTAGAACACTGAATTTTCTTTAGCAGATTATCTGTGACTCCATGTACTATTTCAGAAGAAACAAGAGAAATTTCAGAAGACTGAGCACTGGGTGTTGCCTTTTTGTTGTGCTCACTAGTTATTTTAATATCACCCATCACCCTATCAATGATCTCACTTGCTTCTCTGCTAATACTGGTCTCTGGTGAAAGGGATGAACATTGGGAAGCTGAATGTGTCAGCTTGGAAATGTTGGTCACCATAGAACTGATTATGGTTTTGACCACTGTCTCATTTCTGGTGGCTACAGCTTTCTGTAGAACCTGTTGGGATCCAGTTTGGCACAGCAAATCATTGTGAACAGAGCTGGCAACCTGCTGAATCTTGTGTGGTTCATGAAACACATCATTATCCTGTTTCACAACTGTTATCTCCTGGTTTTTGGACAAGTCCTGCAACACACTGTCAAAGAGGTCCACAGCTATCTGACTCAGCAAAGACACAGACATCTTCCCTGGGATTTCTGTAGAAGTTTCCTCTTTTATCAAAGTAGGGTATATCTGCAATAGCAGCTGTGTTATGATGTTTTCCACAGTCTCAGTACACACTAAAGTCATATTAAGTGATTCTGTTGATTTAGCCATAGAAATTTCCTGGAGCCCAACTGAGGAAACCGGTTCAATATTCAACATTTCTACAGGGAGTGGTTTGATTTCAGAATTGTTTTCAAGGTGGGAGTCTCTTTTCAGTTCCTCAGAAGAACTCTTCTCAATTTCTGATGTCACCCTGGCTGCTGGTATATTACCTATGTTAACAAAGAGCTTTTCATTTAATGATAGTGAAGCAAAATATCAGAAAGCATGAAACAAAAACTAAATTATATTGAGAAGTAACGAATGACAGGCATCACAAATTATTTGAGTATAAAGCTTCATGTTCCTGTAAAACTATTACATCTTGGAGCTCAGATAACTACAAACAAAGAAGCAGCCATATTCACAGATACGTTATATATGGCTTCTGAATATATGGCTATATTCACTCATTCTCTCATTCATAGTCATGGCCTACACTATATTGGTCTAAATACGTCAAAAACTTTTAAAAGATACAACAGATAGAAAATCAAGGTACTGTATATTTATATACAGTCACTACAGTTTTTAACTTGTACTTCATAGCAACTAAAATGTTAATACACTTTTAAATGATTTGATTTGATTTCCTTCTTACCTTGATTTTCACTCTCTTCAGGCTCCATTGATAAATCACATGCAGCAGACAAAACATCCATGACAGACTTTACAAGCAAGCTGGAAAGCTGATTAATTGCATCATGGTACATCTGTGAACTGGGCACTGATGGTTCAGTACTTTTCTGTGGTCTGTGATCCTTGACAGTCAGAGACACTTTCTCTGAAATCCTTTGGGAAGACTTCAATTCCGTATTTGTATCACAGTCTTGAAAAAGTGAAACATCCTTCTCATTTGTGTCAAACGTTGGAGAATCGGGAAAACTGAGGCACTGCTTCAACAGCCTTTTCACTGATTTCTCAGTAAATGAATACAACAACTGCACAGAAAGCTCCGGGGACTTTGGATGGGATAAATCCTGAACTACTAGGGGGCTCTTTAAAATTGGATCTGAATTAGATTTGTGAGCTGTGCCCAATTGTACTGCAATTCCCGATTTCAAAATTAAATGGAAAACATTTTTGACAAGTTCTTCTGAAAATACACGCAGAGATCCACTCGAGACAAGTTGTTCCACTTTCCTTTCAATAGGACTCATTGTAGGACTCTCTGTGGAGGTCCTGACTTGGTCCTTAGGCTCGTCTGAAACCCTTGTCTGCAGTGGGGGGAGATTGTGCTTTGCTGTGGCTCCTGGTACTTGAGATGCCCAGGACGCCTCTTCAGCTGAAAGCTTTTCAATGTTCAAATTAACATTATTGGAGTGGGTTTGAAATGCTATATTCTCAGTGACGAGACCAGCAGCACACTCCGATTTCTTTTGGCTTGCTCTAGACTTGCTTTTTGTATCTGAGGCCACCGTTACATCAAGTTTGCCCATAATAATGTCAACAATACCCATGGCAACAATTTCAATGTCAGACACTGCACACTCTGCACGGGCTATGTGTTCTGCTGAGAAGTCAAGCTTTGGTGAAATGAGAGGGCTTGGCTGGTCTCCTTCCTCAACATTGTCAACTGTTGTTTTCTCTGAGCCTTTCTTTTGTTCTGCAGCATTTAAGCTGTTTTGAGCTGTAAATGAATCATCTATCACATTGCTTCTGCAAGGAAGTTCCATGAACTCTTGTTCACCTAGTCCCATGTCATTTGCAGTAAAGGGTTTCTTCCAAACACGGGACCGGGGAACTCGATTGCTTTTACATGTCAATTCATTTTCTTGTTCTGCTATAGGTGTAGGTTGATCCTGAAGCTTTGATGAAGCATCAGTCAAGGCTCTATAGGGAGTGTCCCGAGTCATGACTTCTGTGTCATCTGTATAAGAATCAATCACCATCCCAGGCACATTTATGGGTGGGAAACGTTGAACAGAATATTCTCTACGGTTACTTTTAGTGTATTCTTTATGGACAGTGTCTTCTGCACTAGACATCCTGTCTTTCCCATATTGTTCACCAGAGAGGTGCATTGTTTCATAATCTGGCTTTAAGACCACATCTGAAACTTTAAGATTTTCAAATGTAGATAAAACAGAATCCACCAGTTCACTTGCTTGAAGGGTTTCTTCTGAGGGTTTTGCTCTTGCTCCTGAGCAACATCCTTTGTCATCACCCCTATTTATTTCACTCCTGATTGTTTGCAATATCTGACTGCCAACATCCTTGGCACAGATGATTAAATTTGCCTGATTTTCCTGAGTAGTCCTGCTTTGCCTTGAGAAATCAACGTTCATTAACACACCTAAAGGTTCTGAATCTTCACTAAGATGCTTACGGGGTGCCGAGTTTGTTACTGACATGCTTTTCTTAGTCAAGTGTGGTTCACTAAAGCTCAGGTGTGAAACCTGGACTGAAGGAGGAAACATCTCAAGTGAATCTGCTGATCTCTGCTCTTTAGCAGATAAAACTTTCCTTGCTTTGAACAAAGACAGGCTCTTCTGATTCCAAAAGTGTTTCAGTTTGTTCTTCACAGTTTTGAAGAGTTCCTCAGTCATTGTCCTAAGGTGCTCAGCTCTTCTAGTATCAGTTTTAATTTCTGATGTTCCTGGTAACAGGGCTGTATCAGAACTTTCTAATTTATCTTTGTACTCTGTTGAGAAAGAAATCTTCTCAAAGCATGTAGCGTAATGTAGTTTTTCTAAAACATCAACAACAATATCTGAAGCCAGTTCAGTGGTTTGCACATGAGAAGAAGAGTCTGAGGACATTGCTTCTTGAGCATGTTTTGTTGCATCCGGTGTTTTACATACATCATCAGCTGTACTGTTTGGTTGCTCTGGGAGATGGGCAAGTCCAGAAGATATAAATTTTGCAGCTGCTTTTTCAATAATTTCACTTATTATCCTTGTTGCTGTACGATGGAATACAGAGCTGGAGGTCCTCGGCATCTTCTCTGATCCTTCACCTTCTCCATCTGATATGATGCTCTCTCCAGAAGAGGAAACACTCAAATTGTCCTCAACCAAGTTCATGTCCATTTGCCCAATTTGCTGTTTTGAAGAAATGTTCTCAGATGACACCACCTTTGGAGGATATCTACAAATCTCCATTGTAATTTGATTAGGGACTTGTCCTGTTGCCTTATCAATATCAGATAATATGATTTCTTCAACAGGAGATATCTGGGATTTTGATTGATCTTGAATACTCTCCTCTCTTATAAATGTAGAAGCATCTCTCTCCCAGTCTTTAGGATATGGTGAAGGGCTTTTAATGGTGTCTAAAATATATTGCTCTTCAAGGTACTCCAAAACTGAAGTAACAACCTCTCTAGCCAGAAGGCTTTCATCTGAAGCCTTCTTTGCCACTGTTGTGCAATAAATCTCCTGGTCTAACTCTTTTTTCATTGCTTCACAAATGGCTCCAGCAGTTTCTACTGTATAGGTGCACAAATCTGAAATATCTGACACAGAATCAGAAAACACTGAAGTTTTTGATGAAGAGCTGACGCTTGAGCTCTTTGCATTGATTTGAGCAGGAGAACTGGAACTAGATACATCTTCTTTAGTCTGGGTGAGTAAAGATTTGAGCTTTCCAAATATAGTCCTTACGATGCCTTTTGCAACTGAACTAAAGTCAAAAGTATGATCAATGGATCCTCTTTCTGTGCTGCCTCTAGAAGTTTGAGGAGCAGCAGCAACATTTTTATTGGATTCTTGCAGATATTTATTTGTTTCAATACAATTCAGTGCAAACAAAACATTTTCAAAAACAGAATTTACAATGTCCTTGGCAATAACAGTGACCCTATTGTTGGGAATCTGAGATTTTGGACTTCTTTTTTCCAAAATGGAGATTTCTGCAGCTTCTGGGAGCAATAATGACTCTTTTGAGTTACTCTCATGTAAATTGTTACCCACAGGGGTGAAATCCCACTTTGTTTTTTCAATGATCTGAGATACTATCTGCTCAGCAATTTCAATGATTTTGGCTTTAGAGATCCCAAAAGCAATATCACTGTTTGCTCTTTTCATTCCCACACTTGATTCCGAGGAGTGAGACTTTAATTTGAAAGATGGGGGGCTACTGCCATTTGTTCTTTTCTTAGTCACTTTTGCCTCATCTCTCTCATTCTGCAGGGCATCAGGACTCTGAAGAAGGTAGTTCTTCTCCACAGATAAGCTGGAGGAGGGTGAAATCGTTTCTAAATTTTTCAGAATTGCTGACACAAAGTCACTCATTGATTGGTTATCGCCTGAATATGTTTCTTTCACGTCACTCATCTTATTTTCAGTATTTGCTTTGCAGAATTCACTCTTGACTTCTTGTAAGACAGTACTGATTATTTCTGTTGCCGTGACAGCTAACTCCGCCTCATCATATTGTTCTGAGTGGAGTCTCTGGGATTGTCCTATGGCATGTAGGTCACCACCATGGCCACCCAGGAGTCTACAGGTTGACCCTGACTCAACAGCGCTTGTGAAAAAAGGCTGGAGTCTTCCAGAGACAACTTGTATAATCTCACTGGCAACCTCTGAGGCTACAGATTCTGTCTGTGCTTCTAGATTAACACGCACAGTCTTAGGGGTGGGAATTCTTTGCTTATTTTCTGACAAGGCAGAGATGACAAGTCCAAGAACACCATCCACAAGTTCAGTGGCAAGGTTATTCGATCTGCAGCGGGTGATCAAGACACCTAACGCACAACACTGGGGTTCCATCAGCTGAGCAGGAAGCTGTGCTTCAGTGAGGGCTCTGCTAAGGACATCCTGTACTATACGTTCTGCTTTTGTAATTATACTTGACTTAGTGATTCCAAAAAGGTCCTTCAAAGGTTCTGAGAGGGGCTTTCCAGCATCTTCTCCTCCATCAGCAACCACAATCTCCTTCGAGGGTGTTCTGGATTTAAAGCAGGGTGTATTTTTCCCTGTTTCTTCTCCTGAACTACCCGAGGACGAGAGGGGTGAAGGGAAGGGAGTGGAGATCCTGCATCTCGTTGACCAGAAGCTACTGCTCCTACTCTGGGACTGCCATGTGGACCCTGACTCAGTACCAAGCAGAGAATGAGAACTCAGGGTGGCCTCCTCACTACTGCTGAAGTAAACCGGGGACTCAAAGGAGCAGTGAGACACGCTCCTGCTCCTCTCTTCACTGTAAAGCGAGATGGCTGGGAGCAGCACTCTGATGATAGACGCTGCCACCCACACCACTATATTCTCCGCCATTTCGTTAAGCTCTTCCGTTGTTATCTGTTTTAAAGCAATAGTACAAAAGTAACCACAGAGCACAAAAAATGTTCAGTATACAGTACACCTATCAATATAAGACCTACTTTTACTTACTTGTCAGGGTTCATTGTTTCCCGTGTTAACATTTAGAAATTTGCAACCAAATTTTGAATGCCAGCACAGACGCAACTAATACAAATATACTGTTGTCTATACAGTATAGTAAAAATCTATTATAGATATACTGTTGTATGTCTAGAAAAATATATACAGTACAGTATTTCTAATATATAAATGAAGCAAGAACAACAGAATACCAGTCTAACCAAAGAAATAGAATGGTCAGTATTGCACATTTTAAGTGGATCCCTTAATTTATAAATAATTAAATGTGCAGACCCCTGTTTCATTCCAGAGGAGGCAGTGTCAAAGGGTTCTTTTGGCATCGAGTCTATGGTAGAAAGTGAAGTCACCCCCTTGGAACCTTGACAGCTTAATATTCTCTGGCAAAGAGGCGCAGACCTTTGGCATAGTGGAATATCTCTGCTCTGAGGAGTGGCTATGTGGCTCTAACGCCAGGGCAGCCACAATCAAAACCTAGTGGGAGCTGAGCTGAACATGTCAGGGAAGGAACCACTAAGCAACAGCTAGGTGGACTAAATTTCAGGATTTACTGTACTGAAGGAACAAATTAACATATTTCTTTACATTTGTTCTTTAGTTATGACACTGTGCATTTTAACCTCAAGGAGCTATCTGGAAAAATAAAATGCATCCATTACATTCAGATAAGCAGTGTACCTTACCTGTCCATATAAACTTTTCTCAATCACCTTCCTTTCACTAAAAAACATTATGATAAAAATTAATTAGTGTGACATTGCTACTACATGGACAAAATACGAACTATATTTTGCAATAATAAAAAATGGTGACTAATTAACAATATATAGGCATCTTTTCTAGTGGCAGAACAATTAATCTATTTTAAAGCATATTCCTGTGTAAAAAAGATGGCCTCCTAACCACGATTGTGTTCGTACTTTTTCAATTTACCTACTGGATGTCTAAAACTTGCTTAGGTTTTTACTTTAATATGAGAGGCTTATAAAATAAAAATCACCACAACAAAATAGCACATTGGAAATGATAAATCTTAAACTTCAAACTGCAACTGTTCCATAACACTTTAGCGAGTATGGTACAATCGTGTTCCTATGTGAAGCAAGATCACTGGTAATTTACATCATTGTGTTTTCAACAACAACTACTTGGTCAGGCGCAATATATCTAACCAGTTTCATACTGGGTACCTCATAATTGACACATGACAAATACAGTTCAATTCAGAAAATAAATAGTAATTCTGCATTGAAATGTGCAGAAATATGTCATGTTTATGTTTGTACCCTGTTAACTTCATAGAGATTAGACCTTAGAGAATTTAAAGATTCTGTGAAACAGGCAGTTTGACCAGAGGTGCCCAAACGTTTGCATACAACTGTATGTTGTTGCTGCATCTTTCAGGACAAGGCCCAAAATGCGTTTCCAACACATTTGATGACTTAGTGTTACTTAGTTGTTACTGCCCTCTGGTGGTTGTTGATTGAAACATAACATCCATTCAAACACGACCAGACATTTCTCCCACTGTCAATACTTCAGCAAAACTTCACATTTTATACCGGTGCCACAACAAATTGTTATTATGATAGAAATTTGTTTTAATATGACTAATATATTATTGTTGTAATGCAGTATGATCAGAGTTATACATAAGTACAATACAACAGTTTATTTTTGCGAAGGTTCAGTGTTCAATGTCAATGTTCTAGTCATTACAACAAAGTCAGTCTATGGTAAACTATATCTAGGATTTGGAAAAATGCACATGAGCTAACACAACAATATGCACATGTTCTGTACTGTTAACAGACTGATTCATGCATTCGCAAAGAGAGAAAAAGCAATTTCACAAACTCAGCTGGGGAAGTGAGCTCAAAATAGAAAACAGTTGCTCTTTAAACATTTACGTATCACCATACTTAAAATGCTTAAAATAAAAACTTTATGTAAGCACTGATGCTTAACATACCACAACTGCAGAATGTAGGACTTACCCATCAGACAGCTGACTGATCAGAGGGACTTCATGAAACCATTTGGAATCAGTAGTCACCTCTTCAGTGGAGAGAAAAGAATTATTGTCGCATTAGAATTCTCATGGCATGCATAAAAAAGTGATCAATCCAATTAACATCCAAAAAAGGCAAAAAACATGTATTTATTCATAGATACAATTAGGATGCTGATTAAGATTTATTTATCTGTTTACCCATATAATTTAAATCATTTTCACACCTTAGCTCACAACACTTTTACTGCACCAGACTGTGGCACAATGGCTGCCCAGAGATCCCCAGACTTAATTGGAACCTTTTTCAGCCTTAACAGTAGATGTTACCAAAGCTTTCAAAACCCAACACTTGTGAATTAATCATTGACATGTTTTTATCTGAATTAGCTATACAAATAAAACTGAATTGAACTAAACTGATTTTTTGGATTATATGTTCCATTGTCTTTCACAATATCTTTCAGTATCTCAGCACCCACTGAATTTCTCTGCAGCTGCATTGGAAAATTTGTCAAAACATAACTTTTTTCAAAACCTTTATTTTTTCTAGAAACAAATGAAAATACTGACCTTTGGTGATTTTAGAACTTTTCTCATTAGCAATGGTAACATCTCTATTCTCCGTGCTAATGATCTCAGTAGAAGCTGTGCCACAAAGAAAACATCCTTTTAGTTGAATAGTTATTTCAGATAGTTTAGATCAATAGATACTGTAAATGTTTTTATAACAAAATGTGGATTACAGAAATGTTGAATATAATGTATGTACATGTTGTGGCTGGAAATTAAACAATCTGAAGATAATGAAGGATTCCTTCTTAATGTATTATTTTATGATACCTGCAACTTATTGCGTGTTTCCCTTTAAAAAGTTTTGATCTCAGTACATACATATTATTCTTTTCATACAGCCATATGATTGAAAAGCTTTGGAATTTTGTAATTGTAGGTGTTTATTAAACAAATTCTACAGTTCTGTAATCAGTAGTAAACCTGAAGATGGTCAACCTGCATCATTCCTTCTAGCCAACAAACTAAAACACATTAAATTGTGAACTTAATCATAGTTGCACCACTGCAAATTATTGGATCTAGAAGCTTACCCTGTTTTCCAGACTGAAGTATTTCATTAAAATATTGCCTTTTAATACGGTCTTGCATTTCTCTCTCAAAATCCTTCCTTTCCTGTAAACTCTCATTTAGCTTTTGCTGCTGGAGAGCAACCTTCCTTTTATAATATTCAAATGCCTGAGAATGACAGAAAACCTTTCACAAGTGGCTATTGTTTAATGAAAAAGGAAAGCCTCTCAACAAAAGATGAAAAGGTCCATCTCATTGTTGAACATCTTGTTAGCAGTAGAAAACTTCCCATCCATAAGGTCACTACAGGAGACTCCAATCTCATCTCAATCTACAGCACCCTGAAGCTGGGAAGCTGGGTCTGGTCAGAGCTCAGAAGAAGAAAGGCTGGGTCCGACATTACTTGGATGAAAGACTCTGTGTGTAGTTCAGAACCTTGCAGGCTGGATATAAGAGATTGAAGCAGCAATGTCTCTCCTCTAATGCTTAGGTAATGAAGAGGAGAGATCATCAACCACCCTCTTGGATCCTCTTGGGGAGATACCCCTGAGGGATACTTTAGAACAGCCAATTATGCAAAGCAGCATGTCTCTGGGATGTTACTTGGAATTAAAACCCACAACACGCAGAATAAATGCCACACAGGGAGGTGCCCAAGGCTGGAGATAAACCATGGGCTTTGGAGATGCAGTGCTATAACCATGAATTGGAGGCACCAAACACTACCAGAATATGGTGTTTTGGCACCTCTGTAGCATATCTTGGCATAACCACCCTAGAGTAGATGCACAATATAAGAGGTGCCAACATACCATGATTATTGTGGTCACCGAGGATCCAAAGGTATTAGTTTAGGTTATTAATTTAAACCTATAGGTGCTCATCTTGGAAATACAACAAAATATAGCTGCAAGGTCAGTGTCAAGTCCGGAATTTGCATGAAGAAAAGTTCACCTTAAGAGGATGAATCCAAACATTCATTACTCCAGTACCTTTTTGTGCCTTCTAGCTCTGGTCTGATTCTTCAGCTGGGCCTGTCGCACCTCCCTCCGGGCATCTTCCTCTATTCTCATATGTAAAGCCCTTTCTCTGATTTTCCACATCTGTAGAGCCGTCAGTGAAAAGGCAAAGCCGATGAGAAACAGCAGAAAGCTAGATTGTGTTGAGCACAGAACAGCTACGCTACTAGATATTTATATTTATATGTCACCTGCTTATAGGTGGTACATTAAATATTGAGGAATCTGTTAGATCATGTGGAGCTGAATCTCTCCCCTTTTTACAATTTAGCAAATGAGGCCTTTGGGCATTTTTCAGCATATTAGGAGCATTCAGCAGCTGAATGTGGTCTGGGAAGCCCAAAGACAAAATAACTGGGAAAATAACATACCATACAGCAATGTACAGTGAGAATGTGAAAAAAAAACAAGAAACATGATTAAGCTGATGTAGAAAACCGATGAGGCTAAATACTGTATATTGATAATGCCGGTGATCTGAAAGCTGATAAATCAATGAAAGGGGTGAATAAACTATGTGTTTCAAAAGTGAGTTAAGCTACAGTGTGAAATGTAGGATTCATAAAAGCGTATGAAAAGTGTCTGAAGTCTAAGTGTGACAATACAGTAACATGATTCACTAAGGGTATCCACTCTGCAGAAATCTGTTCGGCTGGAAGAGGCGTATACACTATAAGGTGAGATAATTTTTTTAATGAGCATTTTGCAACATAAATGCTTAATTATTTGTCAGAAACACAACATCTTTTAAAACAGTTATGCTAGAGATCCTGTTATCTTTTGCTTGCTCCCCAATCATGCTGTATTTACAGAGGTGTCACAAGGTCACTTGCCAGAGTGGATATAAATGTCTCTAATCAGTTTAAGATGCAGAAGGAAACCAGCTATTAAAGATCTCCCATCCAGGTGATGACCAGGAGCAGCCCTGGGTCAAAATAAATCAAACTGTATTCTCATACCTCAGCCTGTCTGCATATCTCCTCTGTTTTCAGAGCTCCTGCCTGGTGCCTTCATAAACAACAACAGCAAAGAAAGCTTCATCCACAAGGCAATGTCAGACAGCAGCAGAGGAATTTGTGAATGTGGTATTTCCGTAGAGCAGATGTTCATCTTTTGGAAAACTTTGACTCAGTCAAGACTTCCACTTGCTTGCACAATTAATTAACTTAAGGCAAACCTTTACTTACAGTTGTATTCTTGACATCTAATGTTTAAACATAACAGTAAAATATTTACACATATTTACAGCGAAACAAAAAAAATGTGATACAAATACAACAAATCAGGAATCCAAAAGGCAGGAACTTGCTGTTAAAGAGTGAGGAGCTTCCGTATGTTATTACCTGTCTCTGTTAGCCATAAACTGGTCTGAAATATTCTTGGATCCTTCCTCAAGGAGCCATTCCCTCACATCGGTGAAGCTGATATCCCTGGGAATCTCGTTCTGCTCCTGGAGCTCCAAGAACTTCTTCACTATTGTTTTCTGAAAGCCAGCACAGCCTTTTAATAGAGTGCCACACTCCCTTCATTGCAAGGTTCTCCTAAGCACTATTATAGCCGAGTGTTCACTTCAAAACCAACACTGACTTTTTCCATTAGATTTTTAATTTGAACTCACACCGATAGAATGTGTTTGCATATGTATAAGAGTGAAGGCTGAGCTACTGTAGTTTGTTGATCTAAACATTTCAATTTAAGATGTATATCTTGGATACAGTGGTTAACCTTGTTATCTCGCAACACTGGGGCCAGGGGCTCTATTCTGAGCCTGAGGTGATTTGTCTGTGTGGAGTTTGTATGGTCTCCCCATATTCACATTGGTTTTTCACGGTTTGCTCTGGTTTTCTCCCACAGTCAAAAGCCATACTATACTGGTAGAAAAAAAGGTTTCTAGGAAAATTGGTTCTAGAGTGAATTTGTGTCTGTGTGTGTCTTGCAATGGACTTAATTCTGGTCAAGGGTGTATATCGTCTTAAGCCCGTTGCTTTCTGGGATAGGCCCCGGCTCCCTGCAGCCCTTAGATGAGGCGGTTAGATTAGATGACGTGGATGGAAAGGGATGGATGGAAGTTCAAGTCGTTTTTCAGCCTTGTCTGGCAAAGAAGACTTATAAATTCTGTTTTGGACTACACACAAAAGCTGCCTGTATTAACATGTGTTTGGAAAAATACATTTTTTTGCACTGAAAATGGATTAAAGTCTACAGAGCAGTACAGATAAGAAGTGAATGCTCCGATTCGGGTGGTACAATTAGTGGTTTACCACAAAGAAAAACATCCAGATATATTGCCCAGCCTCAATGAATAAAAAAACTATCTTTTTTTAACTCTGTTATCGTGAACAGAGAAGACTACAAGGCGACCTGTTTCAAATATTCAAAATCCTCACAGTCAAGTCTGCTTGTTGAATGCTGACTTCTTTCAAGAAACAGCTGGATGAGACTCACAGACCAATTAGCAAGTAATTACCAAACAGGCTAAAGAGCTTCCTCTCATTCGTAACTTTTCTTATGATATGAAACCCATATCCTGCATGCAGAAAGGACTATATGGGCTATAAACAACACAAAGTAGCATGAAAAGATGTACAGTATGGCTGAACTAACAAGAAGAAGCTAAAATAGGCTAGAGCAGTGACAAACATAAGCAACAACATCGTCAGCGTCAAAACACTAAAACAGAAATGAGCTTCATAGCAATTAGAGAAGAAACTGAAAGAAAACATTGAAATTGATCCTTAGAATACAAACACAGTCAAGGTAGAGATTTCCTTGAAGATGACATGATGACAGCAGTATATTCAAAAGTGCATAATGGAGAGATCTTATGGAAGCCTTCATCTAGAAACGTTACTGATTGAGGGCTGGATAAAGGCAGAAGTCTATGATGAAGAGTCAGAATCAGATGGACGGTTGTTTAAAAACATCACACTTACCTGTTTAGTCACATAATTTTTGTCATACTGCAACTTCACATTGCTAAGGTAGTTATGATATTGATTGTATTCTTTCAAAGAGCAGAGGACCTGAAAACAGACAAAACCTGTTTCAAGTACTGTCTAGGAGGTTAAATGTTTTTATTTTTATTTTACAAATCTAGAGCACAGTCAAGTACTCTGTGTTTGAATATCTATTGAGCATAAGGACTTTAGCACAAACCATAGGCCTGCTTTGATTACATCTACTATTACATGCTTTGATTACAACCAAAGGCCTGCCCACCGAATACATTTATGCTGGAGTGCAGACATGAGTTAAATCACGCTACTGGAAACTATTACAGCTAAATGAGCTAGAACCTGGTCTATTTTTTTTGACAACACCTCACTCCTTCACCGTACCAAAAAAGACTCATTCTTTGCACAAACTCCAAACAGCCTTACTTTCTTCTGCTCATTGATTAAGCCTCTGTTCTGCAGAGACTCCTGCATGCCCTTGCGATGGTAATAGGTGCGCAGGTGGGGGTCATGGAGGCTGTTGTACTTCGAATCCAAAAGGAAACCGTGGGGATCAGTCAGAGTGAAGTCAGGAGATGGCTGGTGCAGCTGAAATAGAAGGTAAGTATTTTATTAAAACATGATATGTACAGGTAAACACAGATATGTATCCCCCTATGTTTCTGAACATAAAAATGAGAATGTTTTTTTTCTCCCCCCTCCGAAGGCGGTCGCCAGTTTCTTGGAAGACTACTCCAGAATCGCTGTTATCATTTTTTTCTACGTTCTTGAAAATCAAATTCCAATTTCTCAGTCATTGTAGCCAACTAAAAATATCTACATTGCAAAAAGACAGTAAGCACAATAAGCTTTAAGGCATACAGTACAGGTGAATTTCAATAATGTGATCAATATACTGCGTCTAGAAAAATATATAACCTTACTCCTGATGTTATATGCACAAAGATGTCAAGGGAAGACAGTTTGCTTACAGTTTAATCATTACAGCAACCACATTATACTAACACACACAGAAATGTGTTAATGTGTCCCAGGTATCATTTCATATTATACAATTTTACATGTTGGTTTACCCCTAAAAAGAAAGAAAACCATGAATAAACATGTCATTTTTTAACAATTTAAATGTTTGGATTTAAATAAGAATAAATGTATTCATGCTTTTCATTTTAGGTTGCACTTACTTTCTTCGAAAGAGCAGTCCTGCAAAATTGAGGTTTAGACCCTGGGATTAACGGCAGTTTAGTGCCGACGGGTCTCTCCAACAGCTGCTGCTCTCCCTGCAGTGCATACAGCATGGTGTAGCAGCCCTGAAACACAGAACATAACTATCGTACCTCACAGAACCACAGCCAAAACGCCAGAAAAAACAAGCAGAGCTGATGGCAGAAATGATTTCATCTGTCACAGAGTGAAATAAAATGGGTGTGGGGGCAACAGCAGGTATCAAGGACAATGTTGACTTTGCATAGAAGTTTGTATAGAATGACCAGTGACTTCAATGAGGGTGGTAATATGTGTCTTTCTTTGTTCTGGGGCTTCCTACTGATCAAAGATGCTATTGCAAACATTGTTAATTACCACACAGTTCAGAGAAGACACATGGCATGTCAAAACTGGCCTAGCTGAGCCTCAGACCGAGGAGGTGGATCTAGAACATAACAATTCTAGAAAATCTAGAATGTTCTAGAGCAATCTTACACCTGGCCATCTGTATATAGCCATTTGATCAATGAGCCCCAAGAAGTTAGCTCTGCTTACACCCAAAACTATCAACCCCCCCCCCCCAAAGAAAGGTAGGGGGGCTTTAATAACCCCAGTGACAGAGCCAGAGCACACAGAAACAGAAGAAAAAGGAATAACCAATTTGTACCACAGCACCCAGGAGAGGGTTTGGACACCAGGGACTCTCTACAGTGAGCAAGGGAGGAAGGCTTTAGCATTGTCTTCCCCCCCTCTCTACTCAAAAAATTGACTCAGAGACAAATTGGGGGACATATTAAAAAACGGACTCAGCCAGGACTGAGGAGGATCCCTAAGACTACACAGAGTTTCTTTGCTATGACAGAAGCAGGCACACCAGGTCTCCAACTGGGGCTGGGTTTGGGAGAATATTTGCAGCTGGACTTTTCCTTTGGAACTCTGGTTTTGGTAACTGGGGTCAAATGGGGCTCTTGAGCTGGTCTGCAATATGTTCTGTGAGTAAGTAAGTACCTCTGGTGGATAAGTTGTAATATTTGTTCTGTGGATTAGGCTATGATAGATACTGGAATTGCAAAGTACTGTAATACAAATGGAAATTATGTAGGATGACTTCTGGTCTGTGGATGCACTAGTGGTTCTGGAAGATAAAAAGAACTTGTTGCTGGGGGAAAAGGTCTTTAGAATTGCTAGGTGGCATAATCAGCTACAAAACTAACTTTTAAAAGCAGTCCCTGCATTTAAAGGCCACGGTTCCTGACATATCTTTTTATAGATAGGTAAGAAGAGTTACCCTAGGGTGTTCAGAGGGCTAAATCAGTTCATAACATTCTTTTTTTTTTCTTCTGCACAAACGAGTTGATTCTCTAAGTCTGTTTAGAGTTTTAGATTGGGAAGGCATATTCTCACCCAAGACATCTTAAGAGAACAAAAGAAAAGTACAGTACGTATATTCCCATAAAATACAGAAAGGGTTAACAATAAATTATTAACCCACGATTTCAGAAATAGAACACATAGCTGGAATTTTAAAATCATGTTCCATTTATTTTACTTTCTAGAGCTTTTAAAACAGTATTAGAAATATTACTACGAGGTGTACGTTTTTACTGTTTTACTAAACCTTACATTTTAAAGCTAAACTAATGGTGATTTTTTTTTTAAATTCACTACCTAAAAGTTCAAATATATAAACGTATGGATAGTACACTCACAGCTCCAGATCCCGGTTTCTTTCTCTCCATTTTTATCCCTGATATCGTTCCATTAATCCATTAATTAATTAATCTATTTTGAAAACAAATCCGTCGTGTTCGTGAGCGGTAAAACTTTATTTTGTATAATACGGACTTGAGCATAAACCACGGTATAACCAAAATGTTGACTATTACGTCAGATCTGCAAAGCAGTTGCCTTATCTGACGTATCCAGCGTGTACAAGTAAAGACGTCATTAAAAGCTGCAGCAGGGAAGCTACAGTATTCGTCCCTGTACGGACTTGTTTTTTTATATATATATTAATAATTAGGTTTTAATGAGAAAATCCAGACAAAAGGGCGATGTCCGATTTAATGTTTAATTTGAATGTCGCCATTCTAACTCAAAGCCTTCACGGTATCAAACCTGTGTGGTCACACGTCCCAAACAGTCTGGCTCTGCCAGTGGAGCCGAGAGACCCCAAAAATATAACACACGGTTTGCCTTTTAATAATTTACACCTCTAATCCTTTGGGATGGAAAAGAAGTGTAGAAATGCAATTTTAATTATGGTCAATTCTGGTATTGTAGCCATATATAGTTATACAGGTCTTGTCCTCAACAACTCAGGAGCTGGGTTCGAGCCAATGCAGTGAGGTACGAACTAGGGTGGGAGCGGCGAGGGCACAAGCCCTAGAACCCGAATCCGTTACAATAACAAAAGGACAGACAATGAAATATGGGCTATTTCGAACTCGCAAATGTGAGATATAAAGAGTTACTAAGTCAGAATTCTGAGTTGCTAAGTTGCAATTCTGAGATACCATAGCGCGTTTTTTTACTCGCTGGCGGAAACGGGCTTCCATAGAAAAGCCTGGAATGCAAGTGTAATCCTTACTTAAGGGGAGCCGGGTTTTAGAACTGGCTATAGTTGCTCACGGACATAGCGTTGGCTTTATGAACTACAACTCCCATAACGCACTACTCAAGTTTACGTCACAGTCCCTATTCTGCCTGGCTGTGGTGACCTCTAGCGGGTCCCTCTCAGTTCTGGCAGCTTTACCGTTGATCTTGTGCACTCACCGGCGTGCGCAAGAGGAACTCATACACGGCTCCCTTTTTTCAAGTTTATTTTCTAAAAAATAGAAGAAAATAAGGGAGCGTTTCCAGAAATACGTTCAAGTCAGGTTTACAGCAGGCTGGTAGCAAGAGTCTGACTCCTACCCTCGTACATGTTGTTTTCCCCTGTTTACTATAACACCATTTAAACGCGACACAACATAACAACTCAACTCACTAAGAAATTAACTCACAACACACAGACAGTTTTCATCTAGCGACTTAACACAGTTAGCTAACGAAGTTCAATTTCGTCTCTGATAACCCGCAGAGCCCGAATACACTTTTGATACTCTTAAAACAAATATAAACGAGTAAACCTTAAACCGAAACTATGACATCAGTAAACATAAATTTACAGACCTTTTAAAAAAGCCTTATTACTTCAGATCTTACCTAACAGATTAGAAAGAACCATGGGAGAGAAAGTCAGGCGGACAGCAGGCTGGAAGCGAGGGTCTACCAGCCCGCACGAGGCGCTGTTCCCGATTCCCGTGCCCAGCTGCACATCACCTGGTTGCACAAGCTTGACTTTTCATTTTCATTACTATATTTTCAGGTTGTGTTTTTCATACCACTACCGAATAAAAAACATATTTTAGAGGAAGATGTATAAAAAAATATTGCTCCTTTAGCCTAGTCCCTTACTGTACTAATTCTGTCACCTACTGGACAAGGTAATAAATAAAACAAGAAGAAAATCATAGAATATAACACCCACATTAAAGGCCAGCCAAGTAAAGGGTGTAAGATGACCAGGGGAAGGGTCATTCATAACAGGTATTTTCAGAATGACCTAGTTAAAATACTAGATATGAAACTGAGCAAAATGGCTGCCAAGAAGAATCAACTGACCCGTATATGGAAAGGGTCTACCCTGAGAAACAATGAGACACAGCTGAGCCGCATCAGGAACCGAAATATAAGTGCCCCGGAGGCAGTGAACAGGGAGAAAGATAGAGAGGAAAGAGGTTTATGTTAAAGATCGGACTTAGGAATAATGGACTACTGAAGGGAGAAAAGGTTTATGGTTTATGGTTTATGGTTTATGGTTTATGGTTTATGGTTTATGGTTTATGGTTTATGGTTTATGGTTTATGGTTTATGGTTTATGGTTTATGGTTTATGGTTTGCGGATTGGGTTTATTACGGACTTTTGGAGCTCGGATCGGAACAGGATTTAGAGAGCGGATTACGGACTGGATTTGGAAGATAGTTGGAGGAAGAAACGCCACGAAACTCAGGAAAGAAAAGTGTGGTGTGAGTACTTCTCTCATTTGCATAAACTTTCCCCCGGAGACACCACAAGGGATATCTGAAGGACTGAAAAGTGCACTGATTGTCACATTATCTAAGGTTGTCTTTTAAAATGTACTTGTATTCCATTAATAGCATCTATTGCATTGCCCGAGAAAATCAGAAATTACTGTATGTAACTTGTTGGAATTGGGTTCCTATGAAAAAGACTTGTGAAGAAACCCAGCTGGGACTCAAAACCCTTGGTATCTCTTCAGAAGAAGAGAATGCAATGTGCCCCAAGCAGTATGATTTTCGAAACACGGATTTAGTACCAGAAACCAATTTGTAGCTATTTTGTGACCCAGTGGTGAATAGCGGAGTTATTCCAAATCCACTAGATGGCGGTTCCTGACGGTTGAGTCCAGCGTTCTGCGCATGGGCAGTAGGGACTAAGAAGCAGTGAGTTACCGTTAAAAAGAACCCGTAACTTCTACAGAGTCGTAACGGTAAATACGGTGTCATTTCCCTAAATGAGTATAGAGGGGAATTTCATAGGATTGAGACAAGATTAGCAAGATGGATATTGGATTTTAACGGAGTACACTGAAGCAGTAGAGTATTTAGGCAACTACTCGGGCTGGGGATATCTGTTTATTGGTTTGTTAGTAATGGGTTTCACATGCTCCTTGTATTTTCTCTTCCTTCATTCTTTACAGGGACTTATGTTTAGCACCGTGTAAGTGTTCGCAATTGTAGGTATCGTACTAATTATCGTAATGTAGTTCTCGGTGAGGGCTGAGAGGTGAGCTGCTTATTTCTGAACGCGCTGCGTGAACCACTGCCGTATTTTGTGTATATAGAAATATCGTTATGTCTTTTATTTTTTTAAACCAAGAACATATCAGACCACATACTTGCCTAGAAATAAAGAACCCAAAATGTGTCCTGTGCTAATTATTCTTTGCCAGGCTACATTTATAAGAACCTTTCGTCTTGTGTTTTAATTGTAATAGTGTATTAAAATGCACAATGCTTTGGTTTTGGGAAAGAGGTAAGAAGGGAAAGCAAATGGAAGAAAAGTCCAGAATAGGCTTCTAGGCTGTAGAAAAAATGAGAATAGAATATGACGTATTGCAAGAAGTCGGGGAAAAATAAGACCTTAAAAGAAATCAGCCTATCACTGTTTGCTGGGAGAATGGATGAATCCTGTCTAATGCTCAGCTGACACCCTGTTAAAAGCAATAAAAGACCATGTTAGTCCTCTGTGGTTAACCTACATTTGTTGTTGCTTTAAAACCGATAACGATGGAAGAACTGAATGACATGGTGGCAAGGGTGGCAGTGTCCATTATCCGAGTGCTGATCCCAGCCATCTCCCTGTATGATGAAAAGAGGAGCCGGAGGAGAGTCTCCTAATCACCTTGCCTCTGAATTGTGGATGGTGTTCTTGAATGTGTCAACTCTCCCTTGTCGGCAAATAAGCCAAGAAGAAAGAATTCCCACCCCAGAGACTGTGCATCTTAATCATTCTGCAGACTCTGAGACTGACAGTGAGACTCTACAGGTTGTCTCTAAAAGCTTGAACCACTTTCACTGGATGTATTGAGTCAGTGTCAGTCTATGGTCTCCATATTAAATGAGATGTAAAGTCTCAAATTGTGCTTAATGAGTGTTTTCTTTAGTGTTTTAATGATCCTTTCTGGTAACCGAATGGATGTAGTGTTTTTTGCATGGAATGCGCAGCAGCACTGTTTCAGAGGGGTATACAAAAGGTAAAATAGTTCATAGCTGAATGGATATGACTTAAAATTGCAGTGGTTTCCAGTACTAAAACTAGTGGTAAAAGGAAATAATTCTATAAAGGTTATGAAGGCTTGAATCCATCCATTTTCTAACTGCATTATCCAATACAGGGTTGCAGGAGAGCCAGAGGCAGGATTCACTCACACCAGGGACAATTTTCACAAAAGCCAATTACTTGAAGACAACCCAAGCAAACGCCTGTAGAACATACAAGCCCCACGTCTGAGGATGAACTCATGGCCCCAGTGCTCTGAGACAGCACCACTGTGCCACTTCTTATGCTACTATATTCCAGTTAAATACCAGTGTTTACTGTTGCTTATTTTAGCCTGGAAGAGATGCATTATGATCATTTGATACTGGCAAATATTCTTGTACCACAAGGAAAGCGGTGCAAACATATTTCCACTAGGGGGAACTGTCCTGCTTTGGCAACACAGTAAATTTATGGTATATACATTTATTATTTCTGGATAACCACTGTAAATATAATTTGTCTTCTATTTCCTAAAACAATTCAATATTTCCCACTGTACTGCACAGTATTTAGCCTCTAGAATTTAATTTGCTCAATGTTAGTCTTGAAGCATGTAGTTAATACGGTAGAGGTACTATCATTTAACAGCATTCATGAGATACTGTTGTAACAGAAGAAATAAGGTTCTTGATCCCGAGATGAAGTAAAACAGATGAGTTTATTGCATGCAAGGAACAATAAAGCCGAAGTCTTGTTTCCCGCAAGAAACAACAAAACCGAAGTATTGTTCAACGTACTGTTACAAACTTTTGGGTTATATAGTGTTTTCTTCTCCGTTTCTGACGTCACTCGGTATGATGGTAAAGAGGGGGGTTCATGGTATTTGGCCAGTTTACGATGTTCTGGGCAAATGGTCAGTTTAACATTACACCCAGGGGGGTTCCTAGCTGGCATCTGCAATCCTTATCAGTTAACCCCCTTTCCTGCCATAAACCCCTGCTTGTGACTTGGAAGTCTAAACCCCCTACAGAAAAGATTAAATTCAAACCCCCGTCTTCACATCTTTCTTCATTCCCCCCTTATAAAATATGGCATACGTCAGTGTAGCCTATTTTTATACATACAATGTCAGGGCAGATCTTTCCTTTCTTGGCGAACAGGTATGTATTGCCATGACATTGTACGTTCCACGGTTATGGCAAGATGTGATACATGTTTTTGTGCACGTGATGATTACAATTATACATATAAACAATACTACTCCTACAGATAAACACTATAAAAAGGTTCCACCCCAGGCCCCAAACACAGACTTTACCCAAAACCCAATTCCCCAATTTTCAGTATAATAGTTCTAATATTTCTGTCCCTCATTGTAAATGTGTTGGGCCAGATCTGAGATGTGCTCAGAATTATCAGGGATATATGTGCAGCATTCAGTGCCAATTACTGCACAAGTTCCTCCTTGGGCCGCCAGTACATAATCTAAAGCTAGTCGGTTCTGCATGGCCACTGTTCTGAGGGCTACCATCTCATCATTAACAGCCTTCAGACTAGATGAGGTAGAATTTGCTAATTCTTCTAAAGTCGAAGCCATTTGAATTAACTCTCGACTCAGAAAGTTCATGCCGGCTTGTGGAAATATTATACCTAAATAATATTCCCAATCAGCCAATTTTCTTTGTGGTCTGTGGTTAGGTCCGAAGGGGGTGTGGGTTTGAACACGGATATGAGGAACCACATATCCTAAATAACATGAGCCAGACCACTGGGCTGGCAACCATGGGTAGGCTCGTTTTCCACAAATGAAATATGTTCCGTTTGGCGCTCCCCATGCCTCTGAAAATAAGAAACTTATACCGAATTGTGGGGTGTGCCGATCCCATCCTGGAATTTGGAAGGTAGAGGTGGATATATTTGCAGCGATGGTAAGGTTGCAACGACTCCATCCAACCAAGTGCAGACCATTAGTGTGCTGAAAACATATGTTTCCCTCACGTTCCTTATTTAGAGTCAGGTATGGTGGTGTATGGCTTCTGTTATATTTAGGAGCGTAAGAGCCTGTGAAACTCGTGGGCTCTAAGCCTCGCTCCTGTAGATACTGTAATGTTGTGCAGGTTAAAGTCGTGTTATGGCAACCCCCATAGTTTGTCATATTAAAATCTCCTAAATTATCCCTCCAAATGATCATGCCTATGACTTCCTCGAGACGCCAAGGAATGGCTCCCATAGGAAGTCCTCCCTGTACATATTTGGGTAATGCTGCACACACCCAGCAGGCACTTTGGTTGGTTTTCTTAGCTGTCAGATAGGAGAGGCCTAAAAAGGAATTAATTCCATGTTCTCCTTTGTGGGAGAGATGATCATTAATCCCTGCGGAACATAGTTCTACAGCAACAATTATCATTATTGACAGAAATGATTTCATTCTGAGTCTGTAAATGGGGATGAGGCTCGTCGGCAGTGTGGCGCGTGGATCCAGCGATCTTTTCCTTCCACTCGAACCGCAGACTCGGTTGTCAACAGGATCTGGATCCCACCTGGGCTGGAGAACCTGTGAAGGAAATTTCCTGATCCACACCCACTCTCCTGGGATGAGGTTGTGCCCTCCTTCAGGTGGTGGTCCCCACGCCTCCAGGACCTGCTCGCGGGCTCCTTGGGTGGCCTCTGTCAGCTACTTGCAATAATACAAAGGAATGGTTGATCCCTCTGAGGAAACCCCAGTCTCAGCACCTGTAAGAGAACTTGTTTCAAATTATTAAAGGCGGCTTTTGCTGCAGGAACCAAGGCAATCTTGTCCTTGTACTGCACTCCCCCCTTAAGCAGATCTGTTAAGAGTTGTGCTCACCCTGTAAAAAACATATTACCCAGGCCCTGTTAAAATTCCACAATGCTAGACACAAAAGGGCCTTATCATAACTGCTTCTATTAGACACTCTAAAGCTGAAGCAACTCAGACTTGTGGGTTTCCTCGTCAGGGGAAGCACTCAGAATACCATCAACATACTGAGTGATCACAGCCAGTTGAAGCCACGTGATACCCTGTTCTGCATAGTCATTCTTTGTAATGCATAATATTTCAACCCAATAGATCTGGGATCAAACCACCCATTAAAATCTGGTACTCGGCAAGTAAAACTTGCTGTCCCAATACTCCTGTGGCCTCCTGCCATCTTCCCATATACATTGCTCTATAGTACACTGTTGAACAGAGGAGTGAAACAAGCAGGACAGTAGTGCTCCAGTATCCCCTACAGAAAAACCAACACTCCATTAACAGTACATTTTTATCCACTGGACTGGGACAGACTTAGGGAGGCTACAAGGGATTTACAGGATCTAATCGTTCGGTAAACAGATTTTCTCACAAGACGTTATTCTCCCCAGTCTCGATTCTAAACCTACAGCGTTTCAGCATGTCTGGTTTCGAGACATTCGAATAAAACCAAATTGTTTCCACTATTGCAACTAATTGTATAAATTACAATTTATAATAATTTATAATAATACAAAAACTGTTTAACTACTTTTACGTCCACCTGTACTGTACTTATACGTTTCAGACGCTCTTATATTTTCCAATCTCCTTAAGTCGATTTTCGTCAAGTCTCTTTAGTTACGTCTCTAGCCAGTCCCGCTGGCTAAACACACTCACACCGTCATTTAGTAGACCAAAACTCACAGTTACACACATACATGCCGGCACACAAATTCATTAAACACACATACACATCGAGAATATATTTTTCTCTTCGTAATACAATGTGCTGTATTCTTGTTTTACTTTTACATGAATCCTTTTAATTCCTGAAGCGCACTCCAGGTTCGCTGCATTTCTAATTTCGGGTGCGGTACTTTAGCCCACCGGTCAATATCTTACGGTTTTGGATTTGATCGTATGGGGGAAATCAGGGAAGGTAGGTGCGATTGCAGACCCCCTCGACGGGGTGCGAGACAGTGTTAGAGTGGCGCTGTCATCAACGGCGCCAGCCCCTGCTACATCAAGTCCTTTCCCACTTCGAGTGAGAGTACAGATCTGCGGGCGCCCTCCCTCTAACAGGGGAGACCCTGATCCGTCTTTATCACACTCATACCAAGTGTTATCCCAATCAGACCCCCCTTCTCCATATGGCCACTGAGGGAATTGATCCCAATTATTTTCGTTTCCTGCCTGTTTGTTCCCCTGTGGGAGAGCAGGACATAACTTAGTCGCCGGCTGCAGCACATTAACCAGTGCAGCGTGACCAGGAGTTAATTCTTTCTTAAGTTTCTCATTCTCCTGTACTGCCTCTTTTAGCTTTTTTTTCCCATACTCTTTCGTAGTGAGTAAAGTATATATTTTTTTTCCGGGTATTTATTTTCCCCGTAAACACACTTTTAAGTCACATCCCAATTTCTTTCTTTTTCGTCATGTATCTGCCACCACTGGTGCCGGCCGTGCACCCGGGTGGGAGCTACATGCTTGTGCTTTTGCCAATCAATACTCATATATGCTTTCTTTACAGGCGTCTTCGCCCCAAATTCCCTCTGACAAACTCAGCTTTTTCCATATTTTTCTCCTTCTTTTCCGTCAACTTACACTTTTCCGATATTTAAACGGACCCTTCCACCACTTTCTCAAACCATCAGTTAGCGCACATGTTCAGTCTCTTTAAGATTTACTTTTGTCGTGTGTGAGGTAACAGCTCATTCAGTAGGGGGATGTTTTCACTTGAAAAAACCTGTGCATTCCTGCACTCATTCAGCCAAGGGCGTCTGTTACCTCCGGATCTAAATACCTCTCAGAGACTTTAGAGAGGATTTACACCGCACTGTTCACAGGTAAGAAACGAGACCTCGAAAACCCCCTTTCTTGATCAGTAATTCACCATCCCCAGAATGCCAGCATCGCTGCTTTTGCCCCGGGGTGGACTTACGCACTGAGCTCAATCAGGGCGATTCTCGGGTCTCAACGTCCTTTAAATCCTGCTACTTAATGCTTTGCTCTTTTATTATGAGGTGTGTTTATGTTAGTGTAGTGCGTGTGTATATGTATTTCACAAACAAGGAAAACACCAAAAACATACATACATATATCTCCTCCACTCCTGCTTCCTTTAAAACAAAAAAAAACCACGCCACGCCAATCTGTGCACGATCAAGGCGTAGCTAATCTCAGGACCCCGGGCGTAATTAAAGCCCACACCAATCCTGGATTATACGTGCATTTAATGCACCACTCAGCTCCAGAACCCCGGGCGCAATTAAGGCCCACACCGATCCCGAGCCACAGAACTCCGGGTGCAATTAAGACCCACACCAGTTCTGACCTTCAGAACTCCGGGTGCAACTAAGACCCACACCAGTCCTGAACTACGTGCATTTAATGCACCACTTGCTCTAGAACCCCGGGCGCAATTAAGGCCCACACCGATTCAGAGCCTCAGAACTCCGGGTGCAATTAAGACCCAAACCAGTTCTGACCTTCAGAACTCCGGGTGCAATTAAGACCCACACCAGTCCTGACTTCACGGTAAGGGTCCAAAACCCGTTCAAAACTCCACGCGCAATTAAGGCATACACCAGCTTCGAACGCCTGTACACAATACCGCGGAACCCCTGCCAGACCAAATTCTGGGCTTACAGCAAACAACCCATTACATACACCGGTGCCTTCCCCGGGCCAGAGGAATTCAGAAACTCACGTTTACTCCGTCATCTCGGGCGATTCTCGCAGGGAGCAGAGATTTCCCAATCGGTCAGAGAGAGTCGGGACTTTTTTTTTAAAAAGAGGAGTCCTTACCTCTTTGTAATGTGAGCGCTGACCGTCTCTCCTGCCGATGGGAAGTTCTGCGCCTTCTGGAGCATCCTGCCGCCTACGCCAAATTTGTTGTAACAGAAGAAATAAGGTTCTTGATCCCGAGATGAAGTGAAACAGATGAGTTTATTGCATGCAAGGAACAATAAAGCCGAAGTCTTGTTTCCCGCAAGAAACAACAAAACCGAAGTATTGTTCAACGTACTGTTACAAACTTTTGGGTTATATAGTGTTTTCTTCTCCGTTTCTGACGTCACTCGGTATGATGGTAAAGAGGGGGGTTCATGGTATTTGGCCAGTTTACGATGTTCTGGGCAAATGGTCAGTTTAACATTACACCCAGGGGGGTTCCTAGCTGGCATCTGCAATCCTTATCAGTTAACCCCCTTTCCTGCCATAAACCCCTGCTTGTGACTTGGAAGTCTAAACCCCCTACAGAAAAGATTAAATTCAAACCCCCGTCTTCACATCTTTCTTCAATACATTCAAACAGAATATTAATTCCATTGGAAGAGGGCCAGGGGAAGGGTCATTTATAACTGGTATTTTCGTAACGAAACGCTGTCTATACTACTGGATAGACCTAGGCAAGATGGCCGCCACCGATACCCGGCTGACCAGCTGTTGGAAAAGATATACGGCGAAACAATGAGACACAGGTGAGCTCCGTCGGGAAACGGAATAGAAATGCCACAGAAGCACTGAGCCGGGCGGAAGCTGGTAAGGTGAGAGTGTTTTGGAGGAACGAGAGATTTAGGAGTGTACTGGAAGGAATTTAAGAATAACGGACTATTGGATATGGGTTTTGGATATGGTGCGGAGAAGTGTGGACATACACATTTGGGACCTTAAGGATACTGGCAACGGATTGCGGAACGGATTTGGAGAGACATACGGACGAAGAACACAGAGGTTCAGTGTGGTGTGAGTTAAATGTCTTTTACACCTATTTCCCCCGGCGACGCCACACCATATATTCAATTGAATCTTTCAAAGAGAACAACCATTTCCCTGCAAAATTAGGCTTTTCTCTGTCACTTCTCAGGTGGCTCTGACAATCAGCTGCCGTTAAATTGTGGCTGTGGGCATCTGTTTCAATGGAGTTTGTACTCCCTCTTTAAGTGCGATATTAGAAATACATTTTTTTTTGCTAAAAAACTGCTTTTTACAAATTAAAGATACGGCTATAAACTAATATGACGTTTTGGCTGTGAAGCCTTCTTCAGGTGTGTGGAGACACGTATATTTTTAGACGCATTTATTTAAAAACTAAGAGCCATTTTTTTTAAATGGTAAGAATGGTAAATTGTGCCATGTGAAGTTCATTTTTCAGTTTCCACTGTCTACATTCCCGGGCAAGGCTTATATGTGGTTTAATATTTACCTATCGGATTAGCAAAGGTTAAAATAACACAATTGAAACAGGATGAGGAAATGTGTACACACTCCTCTGACATACTCATGAGAGAGAGTCTTTCCCCGCTTGACATGCTTTGAGCTTATAAAGAGAGATCACCCACTGGAGAAGAACACGACTGTGAGTGACATCACTGTGAGGTCACAGGCATTGAGCAGGTCAGAAAATCAAGACTTCAAGGGGAAACTCAATCCTACCCGACATTAGAGACATGTATGGCCTTTGACTTAAAAATCAGTAAATCATTAAGGAATGCTGGAAGGTTTAATAGACTTAAGATATTCTTACCAGGTCAAAACACCAGCACGACCCTGTAACCTTATTCTTTATAAAAATGTGACCATAAACTTTTTTAAACTGTACAGGCCTATTACAAAGCCAGTCGAAGTGGACAGCTCCACAGAGTAAACGGTCATATAATCCAGTGCTTCTAGTTGATCAATAATGTAGTAACTGTACTGTATATGAAGATGTGGTGATTGTTTTTATTTAACCTTATCCACCTGTTGCATAGGTTGTCTTGTGTTTTGCAATACGTAGTCTGTGGTGTTATTGATTTAGCTAGTAAAAATATATATATTATTCATCCATTGTGTGGTTTCTGCGTAAAAAAAAAACGCATCCACAGAAAAAATCACAGATATGTGCCGAACAGGACTACTAGTATCAATATAACGTCAGTGTCAGTTTTTGTGCTTGATATGAACTGCCTAATGGGGCCACAGGAATAATGGAAGGCTGGTCAGATCCAGCACTTTTATTACAAACAAGCCTTTAAAGAAACACAAACAGAATGTACTTTTATGATTTGAAATATTTGTATATCGCCTCAGCAAAAATAATTTGACTCCCCCCCCCCCCCCCCCGCCATTTTCAGTACATATCCTTTCCAAATACATTTTACTATTGCTATTGTCAGTAGTGAATAGTTTAGGATCATGTAAAGGTTTATTCCATGCTGAAAAAAGAAAAGAAACATTTCAGCTGTAGAGTCTTCTTCAGGTGTCCGTTCCCGTTTCTTTTCTTCTCCTTTGCGGCCTACGCGTGTTGACGCACTACCTACTTGAGCTACTGCAGAGTTTTCTTACATATTACTTACCACCATTTGCTTTGACTTGGAAAAACTATGCAGTATCTTTTGAAAACAGCCCTTTCTTGTTCGTCTATTTCTGCCAGCCACGTGTTACTGGCAGTCCTCAAATGTGTCAACTACCGCGAGGAAGGCCTTCCACACTCCAGGCCTGCTTGTGCACACAGCCCCGCCTCCTCTTCTCGTTTGCCTGATCTCTCGGTTCGTGTCCGCGATGCAGGTCCAGTGCTGACCCCCACCCTTCATCACACACCACTTGGAGTGGTCCACCATGATGCTGAAAGGCCTGGCCTCTGGCAGCTGCATAGTCTTCACGTTGTACACCTTGTGCGCCACAGAGCAATTCGACGGCAGAGGCTGATGAAGCTTCCCCCAGCTTTTGGCAAAGAAGTCGTCTCCTAAATAGTTAACCAGCAAACCTGAGTAGAGATCTGAAATGGAACAGTGTCACAGGTTCCCTGTAAGAATCTGTCCCAGACACACTTTCTACCCAACCAAAAACAGGAAGTGCACTTGCGACCAAAACGTCAAACTGGAACCGAGAACAAGTGAATGTGTATTTCTTCCCCCCCTCTCTGAATGCTGTACTGTACTGGTTGCTACCCAGAACGTTCTTTTTTAAATCAGCACCACCAATATACAGTAGATCAAGTGTGAAGTGTGACATATTGCTTTTGAAGGGCAGTGTTTGAAACTTACTGGATTGTTCCTTTTCTACATAACCTTTTTTTAAATGTATTTAAATGACAACCGTTTCCAATAACCTTTAAAGTAACAGCAGAATGAGATCCTTGGATCAATTAATCAATTTCTTTTCAAAACTAGTTGAGATTAATGGAACAAACTGCACATGTTATTTAAGTCCTGGTTCCTTTCAAGAAACAGCAGGATGAGATCCTTGAATTAACTACTAAGAAATTAGCTAAATGGGCCAAATGTAACCTCTCGTGTTCTTAGGTATTAAATGGTATCTAAAGAAGCTACACAAGTTATATTTTTATCCTTTCTTATGTTTAAATCAACATACCAAGAGAAAAACATTTGATTTAAATTGTTGTATAAATAAAAGATTGAAATATTCTATTAATCAATTTGTTCAAGAATTGGGCTTTACAGAATGTTAATAAAGCACCTACAAACTACCTCAGACACACATCCTAAACCTAAATTACTACTGAATATAAATTGATGCTTTACTAACATCCCATAAAATCTCTTTTGAAAGAAAGCGATGCTATGAAACCTTAAATCTAAAGTGTAACCGCAGAAACATGTAGGAAAGTTCAGTTGCCAGCTGGCAGATTGAGAAAGTTTCACCAAAACAAAGTATGCTTTTTTATATAAATACATCTTCAATTGGGAAAGGCTTTGAGTAAAAATAAACTGGATATTGTTCCACAAAATCTTTGTGAGAAAGTGGGTCTTGCTGGCTAGAAACAGCCAACATACAATAGAGTTAGACTTTGTAAAAATTAAATAAATTCAGATTCTGAGAGGCTCAATAAGTGCTTGTTCAGAGTAAATCAGACATTGTTGTCCAAGTTTCAGCAGTGATACATAATTCACTGGATACCAACACCAACAGGGTTGGACACTTTGGGATATCCAAGCGATCTCAAACGCGTCCGATAACTGCAACCTCTATGACCAGCTGGGCACCAGTGCTCTTGTACTGTTGTCAGTGAAAGAAAAACCATTAGTACAACTTATGCCAACTCTGACACTTAGCATCACTGTGGGGCTGTTAAGCACATATTTTGAAGAAATAAGTACATTTGTCATCTCTTCCAAGCTGGTACAGGTCTGGAACTGTGATAATTAATTTGTGATTTTAAAATGTAGAGGCATGCAAAAAATTAACTATTGATCCCAAATATCTAAAATGAGAAAAATAGCTGATGTGACATTTTCACTTCCCAGGAACAAACTGCAATAATGAAGCACAGAGATTGTTTATGGATCATGGCAACTGTGTTGTTCAATACTGTTTCTGTATCTTGAATTGGAGAATAGTTTCTAAAGAAGCGCTCAGTTGGGAAACAAACGTGATCCATAGACTTTACTGATTTTTTTTTCTGCAGACTCTAGCTCTGCCTTGAGTGGTGCTCACCGTCATTAAATCTAGAGCATTTTGCAAAGCTGGTGAAAGTTTACCCTGCTAAAGATGTCAGGGGCAGCTGCTTAAACCAAGGCTCTTTCCTGGGATAGCATGTTCTCTGAGCCACACACTGAAGGTCTCTGTGGAAGGTTTGGGGGACGTGATAGTCAAAAGAGTATACATGGATATACTGGAGTTGCACAGCTGTAGAGACAAGAATGAAAAATAACCAAGAGTAGGCATGGCATTTTCATACATCCAGGTCAAATGCCCCCTTTCTTTTTCCATTAGTCTGGAGAGTTTCCTTTATTTATTTTCACTTGTTAAACTATCCTCCAAGTTCTAAAATGTTGACATACATTTTCAGCAGCCACAATACACATCATTTAGATTTAATTAGAAAGTCTAAGACTATTTTGGTATTTATTTTCATCTGTATACACAATGAGGTGTAAGTCTATTAGTGTCCACCTATTCTCAGGGTTATATTAAGCTTGCATATGAAATTGAACCACCAACAGAAAATAACAGAATAGACTGGTTTTTGCCCACAGGTAAATTTAGAATAGGAAAAGAAAAGGTGCTCCAAACCAGAACAAGAATGCAAATAACCAATACTTGAATCTTAAAATCTGGAAAAATTGTACCAAAGGCTTTCAGAAAGTGATAGACAACTGTGATGTCAATGCCATGGACATACTAAAGCTCAGCAATCAAACTTGTTCAAGAAAAGGTTCACACAGCTGTATGTACATGTGAACGCCTACCTATGTCCTTGAAGGTGCTGTATGTGTAAGTCCCGCAGAAGAAGGTCTGTGCATTTTCATGCCCACTGGAGGGCAAGAATGATGTAGAATGATTTTTCACATCTGGAAGTTCTGGGGTGCTGTGAACCAGCCACACTCCTGTCTGTAACATCACAATCCCTGAAAAAGGTCACACAAGATATATTCAAATCTCTTATCGTTTTTGATCCGTCTGGTTTTTCAGTTTCAATGTTTTTAAAGGACAAGTCTGCTCTTTTTGAACAGAGTCCATTATCAAGCCTGCTTCCAGCTGACGAAGTCAATTAATCAATTAAGTTCAAGAATCAAACGAACTGTATAATTGATCAAACTAAACAAAAAATCTTCTATTTTGGGCTAGTTTTCAGTTCTCTTAATCTGACTTTTGGCTTTTTTGTCCAACCGAATTAAACTGAACATACTTCATGGCCAAAAGTCAGATTAAGAGAATTGAAAACCATAGTCCAAAATAGGGCTTTTCTTAATCCTATTAATTGTTTTCATTTCTCTTCAACTGACAATTGGCCATGAAGTATGTACATCTATCTCTTAATCTCAACAATTTAATTTACTGTATTCATTTAGAAATCTGCTACTGTAAATTCAATTCAATAAAGCCCACAACAAGCATCTTTAGTTTTGTTTTACCCAGCAGATGAATTTTTTATTATAAACATCAGTATTATATTGACTTACAGAAGTGTTTTTAAACTCAGTGATTTTCACCAGGAGAAAAAGCTTTGAAGGCAACAGATTTGTTCTTAGCTTATGTGATGCCTCAGTCAAAGAAATGGAAATGGGAAAAAAAATAATGAACAAAAACAAGATGGAAATATATACTTTAAAGCTTTATGATTCAAGTTTTAAAACCAGAAAACACAGAAAGCTGGTGTTGGTATTCTAAAGACACAGTATATACTTCGGACGTGCCATCATGTCTTGACCATACCCAGTAAATCCTAAAATAAATGTTTTCTACTGAATCAATGATTTGGACAACATCTGCAGAATCACACGTGTAAATGTTCTACCCTGAAATAGTGTAAATGTTAAAATATTTTATTTTAGATATATATAAAATGAACAATTCACATCCTGCATATGTAGCAAACATTGCACTTGGCTTTAATCATAGGAATAAGCAAGCAAACCCAGCAAGTATTACAGATACAATTCTATTGTTTGTTGTGCTGTCTATGATGTTTCCCCCCCCATTTTCTGTGTCCTTCTGTCTTGTACATTATAAAATGTTACTTACCTTAAAGTTTGTATTTGTATTGCACAAAAGGCTTTTGAATTATAAGAGAAACCTGTGAAAATAAACAAATCGAAAAGACAATGTATATCCTGACCTCACTTTCTGGGAGATGACACAAATAATAAATAAAGGTTTCTTACCTTTTTATGAATGTAGGACAAAAAAGGCTGCAAAGTCTGCCCCACTGCACTCTTGGAGTCATTCACCAATTTCTTCCCATATACCCAGCCATTGGTATGGTCATCCATGTAGAGGTATCGCAGACCTCTTCCTTCATCGTGGTCTGGCAACTTATACAGAATAAACCTGTATGATTCCAAAAACACATAAAAGAGTATCACATCCTGTATACTGCTCTAGAACTGTGACACTGTACAATGTGTCCTGGGTGTTGGACAGTGTTAACTGTTGAGATCACTAGAAAATAAAAAGGGCACTTAAACAATACTAGTGTCTGTTGCCAGTCTGTGGGTGCACTGGTGCTTCTGGGAGATGAACAGAACCTGTGGCAAGAGAAGAAGGGTCAAGCAGCCTTGATCATTTCTAGGTGATGTAGTGGCCTACAAAGCGAAAATAGCTCTTGTTTTTAGGGATTGCCCATGTTTGACATGAGCATTGTGGCAAAACTGGAATAATCTTATGCGATTAGAGCTCATTTTCTGCATTTTAAACCAGCAGAGCTCTGTAGAACTGAACTGCAGCAGTTGACAAAGAGTCAACAGTTGACTAAAAGAAGCGAGGCAAGGCAAGCATCTCACAAACATTACTCTCCTCAAGAATACATTCTGGTGAATCGTTTCAAAACGAACTATTGAAAGGAAAAAAAGACTTAAAATCCAATAGTTATTCCATTTCTAAATTTGTCACAAGGGTGCTCACCAGCACCGCCAATGCAGACTTCTCTGAAGTCTTCATCGGAATGGACTCCGCTGTAGGGAATTACCCCCAGTTGCTCGCGGAATGGTGACGTTCCACATTCTAACGTATCAAGGCGGAGAGAAGTTGCCATGGAGAATAAAATATTCACGTATTGGTACAATTGAACTTTTTTTAAGTTTTAGAACTCATAATATTGTAACTCATACGGCCACCATTGGTTGTGAGAGCCGGCTTACCAGCGCGGTGACGTCCCCGCCCTTCCCTGTGAATAGCAGGGACCGCAGCCGCCGGGCTGATGGGAGATTTCCCTTTAGTTCAGCTGGCTGGGTCCCTGTCGAGTGCAACGGAGGCCCAGGTTCGAGTCCCCAATGGTGGGGGTTCGACCTGAGGTGGCAGAGGAGAGGGCGCATACCCACGTGAACCCCGGAGCGCTACAATTTTTTTGAAAAAACAAACTTCATTAGGCTACTTTAGATTTAAACTGTATGTATTCTACGTACAAAGTTTTGACAAAGCTTTTATTTCGTCACCCCCATTTCAACTGATGTATATTTATTCATTTACCAGCTTTGTATTCTGTACACAGAACATTTAATGGTGCTCGTATTTTATAGTACAAGCTTTGAGGTATAGCCAAGTTTACCTTATTTAGTTGAATGAAAGCGTTATGTTCCTCATACTGTCATTTTGTACTGGGACAGACAATATGAAATGTATTTAATAGTACACAGCTTGGAATAAGCAGCAATATTGCCAGTGATTCCTTAGTTTACTTCGCCTGTTATGAATCGAGGTTAAGTTTACAACATGAATGAACACAGTATCACTACATTTGTACAGGGATTGACGAGATAAAATTCAATTTAATCAAACTGCAAGCAGACAACGAAATTTAACAGCCGACTTGGATTTCGACCCTCCTGAGCCGTGTGACAAAACAGTGACGTCACGCGAGGGTGTTTTTTACCTTTTTGTACTAGTGCGCCCTTTAATACTGGCGCACTTGAAGTCCACACTTGCGCTACATTACAGAAGTGCGGATTTGTAGAAATGGCTTAGGGCGCAGGTCAAGAATTGGGACATGGCTTTTATCTCTGAAGCACCCAGAGATTTGGGGAAGGACATTAAACCGTTGTGGCTAAGCAAATAATTAGATTAATTGGGTAGGTAAGAGCCGAGTTGGAATTGAAGATTCATTTAACTGGTGAGTAATTGAATACTGGAGTCACACCTGAAGAAGGCTCCATGGCCAAAACTTTTTTTCAGCATGGAATAAACCTATTACTTGTTCCTTTGCAGCCTACGCATGCTGACGCAGCTACCCACCTGAACTATCAATGTAACATTACTTTTTCACAACAACTTTATTATCAGAGAACAGATTATTTGATCAGAAATAGTTCCAGTTTGCTGTTTGATTGTTGTACTGTCTTTTAATTGTTTGAATCTTAATTTATGCATTTGTACACTTACCTTTTAAGTTGCTTTAAAAATAATGAGGTAGTGAACATCCCACCTACCTTGACAGGTAACAAACTCTTTGTTTTGTTTTTCTCACATTAAAATGTAGGAGAAAAATGTTTGACACTTCCAAATTTTGTTTAACCTGTTATTAACATTGACGCGTTTAGCCAATTTCCGCCTGAAATTTCCTCCTCCTTAAACATTTGTTATATCTCTGCAGCAGAACATAGCAGGAGCCTGGTTCAGGTCTTAAATTGAAGGTAACCCCCTTGGCTTTGAGGGTGAACAGTCAAATTTCTTATATTTCTTAATGTGTCCACTCAGCAGACAGACATATGAAAAAAAACAAAAAAACAGCAGGCGACCATGTTTTTTTGGTCTTCAGAGGTCAGATTTTTTAACTATATGCATGTCAAGAGCCTTGTTCTAGGTGACTACTAGCTTGGATACAAATCTGGGAAAAATTGATCAATTAGAAAAAATTCTACATCATGTTTTGTGAAGACTGAACCTGGAATGAAATTTCACGCCTATAATAAAAAATCCTAAAAATATTGAAAATAAGAATAATAACCATTGCAATTGCTATAAAAACTATTAGACACTGCTAGAGAGCCTTTATCTGCTGTTATGCAATGAAAAAAACCTCAGAGTTGCCTTCTGGTGTGAAAAAAAGGAGCACTGATAAAAAACTGATTGATTACCCCTTCTGAGTCAATGATTGACAGCTAAAAGGCAGGCGGAATGCAGCTCGAGGCTTCTAGAGGAAGTCTTACCCCCTAAGAGCTCTGAATGGCTGAAAATACAATGAATGAAAGCGGTTTTTACTAATCAGATCGCCTTATTTCTACCGGTCGTTCTTCAAACATTTACTATGAAGTCAATAACGTTCAAGTCTGGGTTATTTTGGATATATATCATGCTTCAGAATAAGGTAAAAACATGGCATATATATATATATTTGCTGGTTTTTGCTTTTGCGGTTTTGTTGGTAAAAATGTATAATATTGACATACTGTGCTGGCCGGGTGTTTTTATTGGGATTCTGCTAGTTCATTAATTTATTGGTTTATTGCATAATAGTGTCATATCTGTGGAAACAAACATTATGGTTTTGTTGTGATGATATTGGAGAATACGTTCATGTGAGAATTTGTGGAGCGGTTTAAAAGAAACATGTCATCTGGGGGGACAGTGACCACGATCCGGGCAAACAGGTTTTTTCAATTTTTTTATTGATATCACATTACGTTATAAATTATAGAGCTTAACTTTCTGTATGCATCATATGAATATGTTTAGATATTTGTTCTATTTATAGAACACTGCATTAATAATTATTGAACTTAATTTTCTATGTGTGCTTCATATGAAAGAAACTGACCGAAATAACATCATATGTAAACTGACACATTGATGTACTGTACACATGTATGCATAGCCCGTGGGGTGTGATTAATGGGCATTTCGACATAAATTTCTAGTTACGTAAGGGTTTCTAAAACTGACCTAGGACCTCAAGCACTTAACTACCACTATGTACCACTAAGTTGCCTTTTCTCACAAAAACTCTGAAATGGACAATGCGACTTAATTCTAATTGCGTCTTGTATCTAATGAGCTCTTTGAACCTCTTCAGTTGGAGTTTGGATACACAGTACAGAAACTACCATTGTTAAGTCAGTTAATGATTTTCCAGTGGCTTCTGGATCACTTGATGTGCTTTTTATTCAACTAAAATGCTGCTGGTGTCAATCACAGTCCCACACTGGATCACATGGAAACTTATCTTGGGATATCTGGCACACCCCTTCCTTGGTTTAGCTCTTATTTATCAATACCACCACCAGAAACAAATTCATAAATCCTAGTTAAAAGTGATGTTATTGCACTAACCCGAGGTATTACATAGAGATTTGTACTGGAAACGTAACTATTTAATATTTATACACTGGCTCTTGGGCAACGTTTTTACCATTGTGGGCTTGGGTTTCACTGCTATCCTGCTGACAGATTAATTTGAAAATCAAATTCGATTACTACTATTCTGGTTTCTGTACTTTACAGGAGTCTGTCTGAAATTAAGACATAGATACAACAGAACATTTCTGAAAGCAAATACGTGACAAGACTGATATTAGCTCAACAACTGAAAAATTAATGCTATAACATTGATATGTGCCATTAGTTTTTTTGTGTATTATGTGTACTACTATAAGGAGCTTTGAGGGTTATTTAAAAACACTCAAAAATTAACATTATACTATTATTATTGTCCTTCAATGCATAGTCATGAGAATTGTGAAGAGAGAAAATCTCGCAATACTGCACTCACCACTCTGGGCAAGATGTCAAATTTGCCAAGCATGAACTGCAACTAATAGCACCAATGATCATAAGAGACGCTGACACATCGAGGCCACTCTGCGTGGCCTCTATGAACTGGGCTGTTAAATCTACACTAGAGCTAATGCTGAATTCAAACAATTCGAATTCCTTAATGCCATATCCTCTTCATTAAAGTCCAGGCACTACTGTTTTGTAAATCCTTTAGTCACTTCAAAATTGATACCCAAAATATAAACAAATAATTGTTCCACATAGACATGGAATACTTGTTTATTCTGAAATATAACTGTTCTATCTACATACACTTCACACTTTAAACTATAAATCCCACCATTTTCTAACTGCTTTTTCCCAATACAGGGTTGCAGGGGAGCTGCAGCTTAGCGCAAGGTGGTATACACGCTGGAGGGGACACCAGTCTATCACAGGACACACACAGATAGACACACACAACCTCACACCAAGGCCAATTGCCCAGAAGCCAATTAAACTACCAGCGTGTCTTTGGACTGTGGGGGGAAACCCACGCAAACATGGGGAGAGCATACAAACTCCACGCAGACAGCACCCCAGGTCTGGAATTGAACCCAGGGCCCCAGTGCTACATGGCAGAAGCGCTATCCACTCCACACCCATGCTGGCCCTTTATATAGATTTTAATTTTCTTTTGATTGTGTTCCAGAGTACTTATTCTCAGTAGTCATAAAGGTAAGACAATGCAAACTGAAAAATTATTTTATTTTCTTAAATGTAGCACAAAAGGGACAACAGTGAACACTGATCCACCCCTCTTCATATTATACTCACTGGATATATATGGCATACAGTATATATGGGGAAACAGCCAAGTCCTGTCAGCTGCAAGTGGGCAGGGATGTTTTTGGTAACATTTGGTAGAAAACAGACCTTTTGCTCTTTGAGTAAGCAAAACATGCAGCTATCTGGAACCCGATTCTGTGATTTTTTTAAGGAGCATATTTGTGATTTTTAAAGTGGGCCTTAGTTTCTGATCATTAATATTCATGTTTTGTTTAGGTAAGATGACGGTGCTGTGTTGAGAGAGGTTAATGTTACAAATTACTGCCAGAATTACTTCAGTATACAAACTGCCAAGAACTGAAAAACGCAAGAGAGGTTACAGACACAAGTGGGCTGCTCAAGTGACCGTATTCATTAGGTTGCTAGTAGCTAGTAGTTTACTGACGAATCATGTGAAACTGTCTCTTGTACTGTAGGAATCCCAGGAACAGGTTTATCTCTAGAACAAATCTGACAGCTTGTCCCAGAGACAGTTCGCCCTCTCAATGCATGACATCATCCTGGCGCCCAAAAGCTGACACCAAACAAATAGCAGGTTTAAGTGAAATTGAGTCAGAAGTCCCTACCTTCTGGCCTCCTTCTGGGTCCAGCGAATGCACACACGCTACATACTCCTGCATGGCCTGTTCTTTGCTCATGTCCCCAAGCTGCTTCCAGGCCTGCCTGCAGCATCACAGCACAATGTGTAACCCATCAGCAGCCTTGCAGAGCCCAGCTGGTAGAAACTCTTAACCGCTTTTCAGTAGGGCAAATGTTTTGTTTTCTATTTTTAATACAGTTCGGCAAGGAGACTGTGAATGCTAGAACTCAGCTTCTCGGGTATGTAATTTAGTCATAGTCTATCCCATAAGTTGACTGACAGATCTTACTTGCCTAGGATGTTATTTAGCCTTTAACAACTGAAATCCTACTTACACTCCCTGGTCTGTTGGGTTTCTTACAATATCTGTGAAAGTTCACACATTTACCTTTCTTTTTTTCTGGACAACACTGAAACCTATATTTAGTGTGGGTTTGTGGAGTCGCACAGATTTGTCTCTTGCCTTGTGTAACTTAAAATGAGTTTGTGCACAATACTTTAGCTATCGCTTACTGAAAGGAATACATATTCAACAACTGAAAAGGTATCAATGAGAAGAAGCAAACTTTAAGAATATGATTAGCTAGTCATCATGTGAACACAGGATAACAATGGCTGTTTCAAACAGCAAATCCACTGGAATTTAACTGTATTCCTATTTTAAATTCACAGGGGCAATATGCTCACTGTGTGGAAAATGATTCAATTTATTTTTTAAATGTGCTAGATATGATATATATATATTTTGATATATATTTTATTACCCTGTTCATTTATGCCAACTGCTTATTTCTAAATTTTGCATATAAATAATGTATATAACTCAGTTTACGTGGCCAGTAGGTTTGTCAGTAATACAAAATGTTTGGAGAGTAGCAGAAAAGTCGTTTTGTACACTTCTATTCAACGTTTGTCAGTTAAGATGATCCCTTGGGGAACTAGAAAATATTGCTAGTGGTTTCTTCATCCAAACGTACTCAGTACTTTATAAACACGAAGGTCACCAACTACATGACAGCAGCTGATTATGCACATGCTGAGTGCACATTTTTAAGGTTTCAAACTAATTGACCTTGAGCCCGAAAACACATCAAACACGTCTTTGCTTCAGTTTATTAAAGAGTTGCCAAAGTTTTGGGGTCGCTTTACCTGTTTATACCTGGCGTACAGGTAAAGCAGCTGTTCTCTGCTCGCTGTCTGTACCAGTCCACGGAGCCGCTCAGCTGCCGCTTCAAACTCGGCTTCGAGCTCCGTCTCTTCCAGGCGATACCCCAGGTCACCAGCACCGCAACCTTCCTCCCCGAGACCCAAGTCTGAATCCGAATCTGACCCACCGAGCGGCTCTCCTGTGTCTGGCCGAGCCGGGTCGGTACCTGAACCCGTAGCAGAGTCGGGGGAAGACAATGGAGAGCGAGACGCCATATTGGAGTATGTCTATAAATATAAATGTTATGATCGTAGTTTGAATTTCTCGAATAATCTAAATCAATCTCCAGGAAGACAAATTATATTAAAATTACTCTCTCCTGCAGACAGTATCAAGATGATGGCTAACCGTTTCAGGACTTGTTGCTCACCGCGGTCCGTTAACCGTTCGCTCCCCTAAGCGGTCCGAAGGGAAACCAAAAACACAGAGTAGATAAGTTCCTAGTCCATACAGTATATATACACAGTACAGATGGAAAAAAGAAACGCAACATTTTCTGGAATGAGAATACTATAGTTATAGCTTATGTACTTTCACAAAAAGTTGGCAATTTGTTTTAAGCCCTCTGACCAGGAATACAGCTTGTGCAGTGAGGCATTGCAACTTGCCAATCACACGAAAGTTCATTAGGTGCACTTGTTGGTGCACAGTAGAACGTTGATAGTTCATCTGGCTTGCCTGGTTTTTCAGTAGCCAATTCATTCATGTATCTAATCTAACCCTTTCTTCAGGGACGTCAGGATATCAGCGTCCACATCATAGTTGGGATGTTTGTTCCAGGCCCCAAACCCTTTGAATAAAAATATGCATTTCCCTGTTTGGTAGATTATTTAAACCTCTTATATTTTTTAAATCCAAATAGTTTCCCCTAGTTCGTGCTGCACTACTAAATCTTATGAAGTGCACTACTGTAGGTCAGTAGCTTTGAGGATTTTGAATACTTACAGTAAATCAGGTCTTGCTATAACTATGAATAGAATTATGAAGGCTAAGACTGTTTTATTTTTTTTAATGGTATAGTACACCAATAAGATATTTACAGACAACTAACAAACCATTTTGTGATTTAGTTTAAAAGTGTCTGGTCATGCATGTGGTAGTGTGCTCACCTATTTGAATAACACAACATTATACAAAAACATGAATGCGATTATTTTTATTTCAGAAACAGTAGATCAGCTAGGCAAATGAGGTTCCCATCATTAGAACTCCTTTTTTGAGTTTTCATTGCAAGGAGTTTCCCCTCCATGTGAAACATGTTTGATGGTGGCAGTGGATTATTACAGGAAGGCTCTGGATAAAGCAGTCGACATCTTCGACAGCAACGATGTTTTTTTTGGCATCTTCCTGGAGTTTGGAATTACAGGGATCCCTGGAAACACAGAGTGGTTTGACATGTCACTGTTCGAGTTTCTTTATTCCATGGCAGCAGGTAAGATAGACTTTGGATACAGTTCTACCCAGAGGCATCTTAATGTCAGGTTTATTCAATAAGAAGCTATTTGATTAAAGGTGTGTGGTAATTTGGCTATTAGACAACTGTTTTTCAGTCATTTCAATCACATTCATAACTATTATTCCTGAAATCTTCTATTGGACTATTCACCCCTGATCTGTACTATTACCTGTCCCTTAACCAGTTCAATACATGAATTTCCCTAAATGCCTATTGCCTTTAATTTAAGAAGAACATTATCAAAAGCATCTTTAAAATCTAATCATATCATTTTGTACGTTCTGTGTGTTTACTGCTGTCACTTGTTTGAAGAATCTTAACAAGATGGTAAAGGAAGAATGACCTTTTCTAAAACCATATTGACTACTGCTAGGGTCTTATTTTCATATGAGCGATCCTGTTGTTTAGTTCTAAAGTGGTTTTCATAACTTTACTTGTAAAAGAAGGAAGACGTATTAGCTTATATCTTATATCTATCATATAAGTCACATTTAGTCATATTTACTATACCGAGAGATACTGTAGAAGGGAATGAGGGAGGGCACTGAAAATTGAGAAAATAGAGTACTGTTGAAGAGGACTGCCAAAGATTGATGCACTGGACAATGGACTATTTAGAAGAAGAGAGATCAGGGAAGAGTAGAGGTGCACAGTTGACCACTTGATCAGAGTGGAGTTTAGAGTTCTGCCTCACCATTCCTATGGAGGTAGCAGAGTCAAAACTTGCCGTTTGCAGAACACTAAGGCCAATTTGTATACAAATCAGTTTGTTTTTTAAAGGATTCTAAATTTAGGATGAATTCCCCCATTCGACATAAATTCCATCCAATGTCTAATTCTGAACCACACTTGTCACTAATGTGCTACACAAAATAAAATCCAAGTCACAAACTAAATACTCACCATATGGAGTGTTCTGAGGCTTATTCCTACTGAATCTGTCCAAACTAAAAACTTTTTTTGAAGAACTATGAGCACACAAAGAAAACAATTTAGGAATATTTCTTCCACAGCTATTATACTTGAACTGTTACGTACTGTATTGATCTTGATAAATTTGTAGTCATTATTCATACAGAACATTCAGCATTGGCCACCATACAGTAGCAGTTGCTATTCTTGTTGATTGCAATTAATAGGAATGTCTTCTAGAATGTTATTTGATGTACAAATGAGCATTCTATTCAAATAATTTCTGTAGTGCTAATATTAAAAATACAATGTCCAAGTTAATAATTAAAGTTTGGGTAACTAATCCATACCTTGTGTTTTTGAGGCTTGTTGTACTCATCAGGCACTTGAAATGGTCCAAAGCTTTCACAGCTCCCACGTCCACTGGATGTTCCCTGGGCTCTTAACTTTTCCAAAGATGGATTTGTTTCATTCTGAATTCTGACGTCTTTTGACCTATTACCCATGATCTTATGCTTTATCATGGAGCCAAACTTTTTCAAAGGATGTTTCTTGACTTTCTGGCTCACATTCACATCTTCATCCGGCATATTAACTGCAAAGGGGATGTTGCTGTGAGAGAGAAGCCCTTCGCTCTTAGAGTTTTGGTCAGTTGCATTGGGGTCCTGTAATGTTTTGCTATGTCAATGCGCAGACCACTCTTGCTTTGGGCTGGACTGAGATTTTTGTCCTTATTAAGGCTGGGATTGTACACATACCAAGATGAGTGTCCGGGCAACTCCTGTCACAAAAAAACAAAAAGTTACAGTTCAATGATTGTTCAGTGTAAATCAAAACAAGTAACACTTCTCTTACTGAAAAGAAGATAAGGATTATGGGGTGTGTATATGTTTTTAGCACTGACGTTAACACTAGAATAAAGGCAGACAATGAACTATAAAATAATAAACCAATGTGAATGTTTACAATTGCATGTATAGAAAATAATGCATCTCAGTTTTTTTTATGATGCAGACATCAGTTTGGAAATGTAGACAATACTTTGAGCAAGTCTCTCTATAGTAGCATTAACTCACCTGATTGCTCTTGTACTAATTGAATAAGAAAGTGATAAAGCTGACATCCACAGACACGTGAGTTTAGAACGTATGCTATGAACTGACAGTAGGGATATTTCTGAGATGTTACACAGTGTTAGGGAAAACAAATCTGGATTTGTAGTTTTATTGTAAAGGAAAATGCACAACATAACTATCATCATATTTACAAAATAAAAGTTCCATTTTCCAGTACTTTCTACACAAATGTCTGTTAATTAGGTACAGAACAGGTCCATCCTACTTTCATAAGATAAATTTTTACAGGTTTGGAACTGTTGGTCATACCTCATCAACCACATCATGCTAAGAGGACAGAAGTCGTGTTTTCATACAGTCTGGCCTCGAGGAGCTCTTCTTCCCTGAAGCCTTACACTGCTGTACTCCTTCTAGATCCTGGACTCTTTGAACCAGATAATCTCCAGGCTTCTCTCGTGTCTCAGAAGCTAACAAGGTGTCACACCAACAGCTTCTCCTAGGGAACGTGATGAGCAGGGCTTATCCATAGTGTCTTCTGGCTGGAAACTGTTTTCAAAACCACTTGGGACTGTTGGAGAAAAGCCTTTTGGAAACTTTGTCATAGAAGACTGTCGTTTTTTACTTCTGACTGTTCGACAAATAACAGGTGAAGGTTCTAACTGGTCCATTTTGGTGCACATGAGCTGCTCAGTGCTCCGGGTTTCCATATCAATGGCAGCTTGAGGAGTACTGGCTGGAACAGTTTAGCTGAATTTTCTTTAGCAGACTATCTGTGACTCCATGTACTATTTCAGAAGAAACAAGGGAAACTTCAGAAAACTGAGGACTGGGTATTGCCTCTTTGTTGTGCTCACTAGTTATGTTAATATCACCCCTCACCTCATCAACGATCTCACTTGCTTCTCTGCTAATACTGGTCTCTGGTGAAAGGGATGAACATCGGGAAGCTGAATGTGTCAGCTTGGAAATGTTGGTCACCATAGAACTGATTATGGTTTTGACCACTGTCTCATTTCTGGTGGCTACAGCTTTCTGTAGAACCTGTTAGGATCCAGTTTGGCACAGCAATTCATTGTGAACAGAGCTAGCAACCTGCTGAATCTTGTGTGGTTCATGAAACACATCATTATCCTGTTTCACAACTGTTATCTCCTGGTTTTCGGACAAGTCCTGCAACACACTGTCAAAGAGGTCCACAGCTATCTGACTCAGCAAAGACACAGACATCTTCCCTGGGATTTCTGTAGAAGTTTCCTCTTTTATCAAAGTAGGGTATATCTGCAATAGCAGCTGTGTTATGATGTTTTCCACAGTCTCAGTACACACTAAAGTCATATTAAGTGATTCTGTTGATTTAGCCATAGAAATTTCCTGGAGCCCAACTAAGGAAACCGGTTCAATATTCAACGGTTCTACAGGGACACTGAGTGGTTTGATTTCAGAACTGTTTTCAAGATGGGAGTCTCTTTTCAGTTCCTTAGAAGAACTGTTCTCAATTTCTGATGTAATGATATGATTATATTCGTGTATTGCAACATTTCTTTGAAAAAATAGAATAGCAATATTATGGACAATTAATTGACTTTTATATTTCTAAATATCACAACATGATCGAATTTAAGTCATTTTAATAAACAATGAATAGTCACCTATGCGTTACAATATAAACATTTATACTGATTTAAATCGCAAACGAGGGTTTAAATTTATGTGTTTTTTGATTCACAATCAGACAAATGCAACATTTGCAGAACTGGTCCTCACACTGAACGCATTCTCTTTCAATAATCTTTTTTACCAACAGGTCAGTGGAGTTGTCATGGGCACCAGAATGGGACTCAGCTATGCCAACATTTTTGTCGGCTGGGTAGAAGAACGCTTCTTCGCTTCCTACACTGGCTATGTCCCTGACCTCTACAAACGATATATCGATGACTGCGTCGGTGCCGCCACATGCTCCAACGATCAGCTTGAATTCTTCCTGCACCATTTCACCAACTTCCACCCGTCCCTCAAATATACGGTTAACATTTCTTCCACCACTCTTCCGTTTCTAGACATCCACTTGTCTATCAACTACCCCCGACTGTCCACTTCAGTTTATTACAAACCCACGGATTCACACAGCTACCTCCTGTACAGCTCATTTCACCCCAACCACACTAAAAACTCTCTTCCTTTTTCACAGTTCCTTAGGTTACGACGATTATGCAGCGACGACATCGACTTCGAAAACCAAGCCCTCGAAATGTACTCATTTTTTATCAACAGAGGATACCCCAGCAGTGTGATTGACAGGGCCCTTGCCCGAGCCAAAAACACCCCCCGGACCATCAACCCGATCAGGAACTCCCGCCGTAACAACCGCATTCCTTTGGTGCTTCCTTACCACCCTAACACACTTCCTATCCCCAGGACCATTAACCAGAACTTTTCCATCCTACAGGATGATCCCTCCATTGGGGCCCTCTTTTCTGATCGCCCTATCATCTCATATCACCGACCACCTAATCTGCGTAACCTCCTTGTCCACAGCTCCCTTGACCGCCCTCAGCAACCATCCACACCAGGCACTTTCCCTTGCAAAAGAGCTCGCTGTACCACCTGCAAGTACACAGCCACCACCACACTCATTCAAGGCCCCTCAGGACAATTCCGGATCACCCAGACAGCATCTTGTACCTCCAGCAACCTTATTTACTGTATCTCTTGCAGTAAATGCCCAGCAATCTACATTGGGGAAACAGGAAGGAGACTCGGAGACCGCTTCAGAGAACACGTCAGGGCTGTGAAGATTAAAGATCTCTCCAAGCCCATTGTTTCTCATTTCACCTCTGACGGCCACGACCACTCTAATCTCTCCGTCTGTGTTCTCAAAGACGGTTTTCCGAACTCATACATCAGAAAGACCACCAAAACTAAAATTATTCTGCAGCTAGGATCACACATTCTCCCTTCCCTTAACGACAGATTACTGTTCTTTTAAATTTTCTCCATTCATTGGAAGTTTCATTTCACACCTCTCTGCACCCATTCTGACTTCACACCTCTTGATTGGCCTCTCTTTCTGTCCCCTGCTCCCGCCTCTCACTCCTCCTCCCTCTCAACCTTTGTTCTCCCGCTACTTTACCTTTGCCTACTGCCCTGTCTCTCTCACACCTGAAGAAGGCTCCACGGCCGAAACGTTGTGTTCTCTTTCTTCTTTTTTTCAGCATGGAATAAACCTATTACTTGTTCCTTTGCAGCCTACGCATGCTGACGCAGCTACCCACATAAATTGATATCTTTGTCTTCTAAGTATCTTAATAAACTTTCAGCATAGCTTTCTCTCTGTTTAGATTTATTTTTCTTGGGATCTTGGGATCAAACGTGGAAAGATTAGATTGTAATCATTTTATTTTTTAAATACATTTTAGAAAAGTGTAATCTATACTAAAAAGCTGTACACCACCTGCTATAAAGATACATATTGTAATACTTTCGGGCTCAGATAGGACGGACACAAGAACTCAGATTTGCGGAGTTAAATCTCAACAAAACAACAACAAATCTCAATATCTAGTACGAATTATTTGTAATACAAACCAAAAACTCTCAAATTCCTACAATTAGCATAGCCTGCCCCTTATGCAAAACTAAACCCTCCTCCCATCCCAGTTTATCCTCTTTATCATAAACAAAATCCAATTTTCAACATACAGCATTACACAAAATCAATACATCAACACTCTATACTCAATAACGATAATTCACAAACAGCCAGAACATGTAACTCCACATTCCCAAACAGACCTAATTTCCATAGCCCCGCCCCTTATGTAAAACCAACATCCCTCCCCTGTTGTCTCTCTCCGCTGGCCTTTGTAATCGTTTTTATTTTTAAATTAGTTTAGCAAAGTCATGTATTTTAAAAATCTTAAGATTTCTATATTTATGTCTTTATTTAGTGGTTTCATTAGTGACAAAGGCTAAACTTTCTTGGAAAAATGTCTTTTATGTAAATCATATTTGCTATTAATTCATTTAGGGCTAGAATATGTTCATTGTCTTCCAATGAAAGAAGGGTTCCTTTCGCCGTAAATGTCGGGTTGACATTACAAGCTTGCCACGCCCGGACTGTTACACCAACGTATTAGCATGTTAAAGCGATTTCATTGAGGAGCCTAGCTTTCTTAACTAGTAAGTACTGTACTTTTGGAGGGGGGGAGGTGTCTTTCGCTGGAAATCTTGTCCCCTTCTACTTTGAAAATACCTGTGAAACCGGTTTAATTTGTCACAGCCAGCACTCCCGCAGAGAGGGGGGTTGTACTCGTTAATGTCTAACCTGGAACACATCATTATATCTCATTTTGTATTTCTATAAAAAAATCGTTTGCCCAGCCTGACACTATTGTTGTTATTGTTTTTATCCTGTAAAGCGCTTTGAGGAGCCACCTTTAAAGGCGCCATATACAATAAAGTTCATTATTATTACTATTGTTAATTTGCTGGACAGAGAGGTGAACATTATTACGCAGAAGACAAAGATAGCGATTTACGTTGCATTGTGCATTGTGCTGCTGTAATACAGTTTAAAATAATTAAAAGTCTAAACAGTATCAGCTTTATTTATGGGTTGCAATTTAAAAAAAGTCAAAAACCGCACTCAAAATGCAATTTAGAGCTTTCTGGCAAGAGGAGACACCCAAATTAATAATGTCACATGCCACTGTTTGTGCATGAACAAGGTTATACTGCTAGTTCCTTAGATACGCGATTAAAACGTTTTTAATAAAATGCTCTTATTCACTCATAATCTGACAATTTCAGGAAGACTAAGGAAGGACTAAGGGAATTGTCATCTGTTGTTGAAGCTCTGTGAGCTAGGTGACTTTGAGACCACTTGTTATCCCAGGTTGTTTGAATCGCCACAATTCAAATAGAGAAAAAAGAACTGACTGACAAGATTTAAGATGTGGCTGTCAATGTTGGATTAAAAAAAACACGTTGCCTGACGTTAGTTGCATTGCTTGAAAAATAATTTTATTTCGAGAGACTGGATAAGTAATTCAAGTGTTTTTTTAACTTCCTGAAAAACAAATAATAATTAAACTACATGTGCAAACGTTTTATGATATTTCGCTGTTGTGAATGTCTGTGGAGTGTATCTTATTTGCCTGTCTGTCCTGGCTGTGCTCTCTGGGTACAATGGGGACAGATGGGTACACTCAGTGTTGGGTATTTACTTTGCTTTGAGATGCCACTTTTAAAGGTGATATATAAAATCAAGGCTTTAACTTGCTTTGACTCCGCAAGTCTGAGTTCTTGTGTCTGTCCTATCCGAACCCGAAAGTATTACAATATGTATCTTTATAGGAGGTGGTGTACAGCTTTTTAGTATAGAATACACTTTTCTAAAATGTATTTAAAAAATAAAAATGGTTACAATATAATCTTTCCACATTTGATCCCAAGAAAAAATAAATCTAAACGGGGAGAAAGCTACGCTATTTTATTAAGATACTTAGAAGATAAAGATATCAATTTATGTTGCATTTGTCTGATTATGAATCAAAAAACATGTATTTAAACCCGCGTTTGCGATTTAAATCAAAACGTGATTTAAATCATTATTAATGTTTATATTGTAACGCATAGGTGACTATTCATTGTTATTAAAATTACTTAAATTCGATCAGAGTGGGAGTCAGGAACCTAACCCACAGCGCCACCAGCAAGGTCATATGCAGAGTGCTGAAAGAGCACTACAGAAACATTATCAACAGACAATGTACAGCGTGTACTATTCTTGTGTTGCGGTATATGAATATAATGATATCTTTATTAATTTCTTTAGATACACAATTCCATATTATATTCCCTTTTAATCAAATTCTAAAAGTATGCTTGTTGACTCCAGTATCACATTAGTTAAAGACTTCGAAGCTTAAAATGTTTAGGGAGAAACAAAATACTTGTGTGTATTGTTTAGTACCGAGACCAGCCATATACTGTATGTTTATGTTCCAAAATTAATACCATTTATGGCCTTCGCACACGTTACAGTATGCTCCTATTCTTTTTATGCTCAGCTACTAAGATTTCCCTTCAGTGGTAAAATTCCATATAAATATTCAATACTTAAACTGGCACAGTAAAGACATTTAAATCTTTCTACGACCGATCAACGCACCACGAGTGCCCGTCGGTCAACCCATCACGTACCGCGGTATTTTGCATCATCTCGCGTCACGATGCGCGATGACGTAGCCAATTACCCCCGGTACGTGCCTGTGCCGCGCACTTTGAATGGCTGCATCTGTAAATCCAGGGTACAACGTCTATGATTTTTTTGTCATAAAGAAATTACTATTGGATTTTAAGTCTTTTTTTCCTTTCAATAGTTCGTTTTGAAACGATTCACCAGAATGTATTCTTGAGGAGAGTAATGTTTGTGAGATGCTTGCCTTGCCTCGCTTCTTTTAGTCAACTGTTGACTCTTTGTCAACTGCTACAGTTCAGTTCTACAGAGCTCTGCTGGTTTAAAATGCAGAAAATGAGCTCTAATCGCATAAGATTATTCCAGTTTTGCCACAATGCTCATGTCAAACATGGGCGACCCCTAAAAACAAGAGCTATTTTTGCTTTGTAGGCCACTACATCACCTAGAAATGATCAAGGCTGCTTGACCCTTCTTCTCTTGCCACAGGTTCTGTTCATCTCCCAGAAGCACCAGTGCACCCACAGACTGGCAACAGACACTAGTATTGTTTAAGTGCCCTTTTTATTTTCTAGTGATCTCAACAGTTAACACTGTCCAACACCCAGGACACATTGTACAGTGTCACAGTTCTAGAGCAGTACACAGGATGTGATACTCTTTTATGTGTTTTTGGAATCATACAGGTTTATTCTGTATAAGCTGCCAGACCACGATGAAGGAAGAGGTCTGCGATACCTCTACATGGATGACCATACCAATGGCTGGGTATATGGGAAGAAATTGGTGAATGACTCCAAGAGTGCAATGGGGCAGACTTTGCAGCCTTTTTTGTCCTACATTATAAAAAGGTAAGAAACCTTTATTTATAATCTGTGTCATCTCCCAGAATGTGAGGTAAGGATGTACATTATCTTTTCAATCTGTTTATTTTCACAGGTTTCTCCTATAATTCAGAAGCCTTTTGTGCAATACAAATACAAATATAAACTTTGTATTGGTATTTTTTATATTCCTTCCTAAAAGACTGTGGACATTGGGTATCTTCTATACAACGATCAACCTCCAAAGTCATTTAAACCTGCTCCTTCATCTTTTGGACACAGCAAAGGTAAGTAACATTTTATAATGTACAAGACAGAAGGACACAGAAAATGGGGGGGAAAAAAACATCATAGACAACACAACAAACAATAGAATTGTATCTGCAAAGGAACAAGTAATAGGTTTATTCCATGCTGAAAAAAAGAAGAAAGAGAACACAACGTTTCGGCCGTGGAGCCTTCTTCAGGTGTGACACGGATGCTAAAACGGGCACAGTAAAGACATTTACTGTAAATCTTTCTACGACCGACCAACGGACCACGAGTGCCCCTTTCGGTCAACCAATCAAGTACTGATGATGTTTTTTTGCGTCATCGATGCGCGACGCCGTAGCCAATTACCTCCGGTACGTGTCTGTGCCGCGCACTTTGAATGGCTGCATCTCTATGGCTACTGAATATATGGCTTTATTCACTCATTCTCTCATTCATAGTCATGGCCTACACTATCTTGGTCTACATACATCAAAAACTTTTTAAAGATACAACAGATAGAAAATCAAGGTACTGTATATTTATATACAGCCACTACATTTTTTAACTTGTACTTCATAGCAACTAAAATGTTTATACACTATTAAATGATTTGAATTGATTTCCTTCTTAACTTGATTTTCACTGTCTTCAGGCTCCGTTGATAAATCACACGCAGCAGACAAAACATCCATGACAGACTTTACAAGCAAGCTGGAAAGCTGATTAATTGCATCATGGTACATCTGTGAACTGGGCACTGATGGTGCAGTACTTTTCTGTGGTCTGTGATCCTTGGCAGTCAGAGACATTTTCTCTGAAATCCTTTGGGAAGACTTAAATTCCGTATTTGTATCACACTCTTGAAAAAGTGAAACATCTTTCTCATTTGTGTGAAAAGTTGGAGAATCTGGAAAACTGAGGCACTGCTTCAACAGCCTTTTCACTGATTTCTCAGTAAATGAATACAACAACTGCATAGAAAGCTCTGAGGACTTTGGATGGGATAAATCCTGAACTACTAGACGGCTCGTTAAAGTTGGATCTGAATTAGATTTGTGAGCTGTGCCCAATTGTACTGTTATTCCTGATTTCAAAATTAAATGGAAAACATTTTTGACATTTTCTTCTGAAAATACACGCAGAGATCCACTCGAGACAAGTTGTTCCACTTTCCTTTCAATAGGACTCATTGTAGAACTCTCTGTGGAGGTCCTGACTTGGTCCTTAGGCTCTTCTGAAACCCTTATCTGCAGTGGGGGGAGATTGTGCTTTGCTGTGGCTCCTGGTACTTGAGATGCACAGGACGCCTCTTCAGCTGAAAGCTTTTCAATGTTCAAGTTAACATTATTGGAATGGGTATGAAATGCTATATTCTCAGTGACGAGACCAGCAACACGCCAAACACGGGACCGGGGAACTTGATTGCTTTTACATGTCAATTCATTTTCTTGTTCTGCTGTAGTGTAGGTTGATCCTGAAGCTTTGATGAAGCATCAGTCAGGACTCTATAGGGAGTTTCCTGACTCATGACTTCTGTGTCATCTGTATAAGAATCAATCACCATCCCAGGCACATTTATGGGTGGGAAACGTTGAACAGAATATTCTCTACGGTTACTTTTAGTGTATTCTTTATGGACAGTGTCTTCTGCACTAGACATCCTGTCTTTCCCATATTGTTCACCAGAGAGGTGCATTGTTTCATAATCTGGCTTTAAGACCACATCTGAAACTTTAAGATTTTCAAATGTAGATAAAACAGAATCCACCAGTTCACTTGCTTAAAGGGTTTCTTCTGAGGGTTTTGCTTTGCTCCTGAGCAACATCCTTTGTCATCCCTATTTATTTCACTCCTGATTGTTTGCAATATCTAACTGCCAACATCCTTGGCACAGATGATTAAATTTGCCTGATTTTCCTGAGTAGTCCTGCTTTGCCTTGAGAAATCAACGTTCATTAACACACCTAAAGGTTCTGAATCTTCACTAAGATGCTTACGGGGTGCCGAGTTTGTTACTGACATGCTTTTCTTAGTCAAGTGTGGTTCACTAAAGCTCAGGTGTGAAACCTGGACTGAAGGAGGAAACATCTCAAGTGAATCTGCTGATCTCTGCTCTTTAGCAGATAAAACTTTCCTTGCTTTGAACAAAGACAGGCTCTTCTGATTCCAAAAGTGTTTCAGTTTCTTCTTCACAGTTTTGAAGAGTTCCTCAGTCATTGTCCTAAGGTGCTCAGCTGTTCTAGTATCAGTTTTAATTTCTGATGTTCCTGGTAACAGGGCTGTATCACAACTTTCTCATTTAACTTTGTAGTCTGTTGAGAAAGAAATCTTCTAAATGCATGTAGCGTAATGTAGTCTTTCTTAAACATCAACAACAATATCTGAAGCCAGTTCAGTGTTTTGCACATGAGAAGAAGAGTCTGAAGACATTGCTTCTTGAGCATGTTTTGTTGCATCCGGTGTTTTACATACATCATCAGCTGTACTGTTTGGTTGCTCAGGGAGATGGGCAAGTCCAGAAGATATATATTTTGCAGCTGCTTTTTCAATAATTTCACTTATTATCCTTGTTGCTGTTCTATGGAATACAGAGCTGGAGGTCCTCAGCATCTTCTCTGACCCTTCACTTTCTGCATCTGATTTAATGCTCTGTCCAGAAGGTACTCCAAAACTGAAGTAACAACCTCTCTAGCCAGAAGGCTTTCATCTGAAGCCTTCTTTGCCACTGTTGTGCAATAAATCTCCTGGTCTAACTCTTTTTTTCATTGCTTCACAAATGGCTCCAGCAGTTTCTACTGTATAGGTGCACAAATCTGAAATATCTGACACAGAATCAGAAAACACTGAATTTGTTGGTGAAGAGCAGACACTTGAGCTCTTTGCATTGCTTTGAGCACGAGAACTGGAACTAGATACATCTTCTTCAGTCTGGGTGAGTAAAGATTTGAGCTTTCCAAATATAGTCCTTCCAATGCCTTTTGCAACTGAACTAAAGTCAAAGGTATGATCAATGGATCCTGTTTCTGTGCTGCTTCTAGAAGTTTGAAGAGCAGCAGCAACATTTTTTTTATTTTATTTATTTTTAGAGAACAAAACCAAACCATTTTACATATGAACATCCATTATTCAGCCTTACATTGCAGGCACAAATTCCTGTTTGTTCCCCTAATTTTTACAATTATATAACTTTTTAACAAAACTATATACATTCAAAAGAAGGAAGATGTATACATTTATGAATATGAAAAGTAGACTATATAAATGTATCTTATTACATTTCAGTTATTCTGTATCTCAACAAAATCTGACCTTAAAGGTTTAATGTACTGAACCCATCTAAACCAATATTTGACCATTTTTTTCATTTGTAATTTTAGTGAAAATGTTATTTTTTCCATTAGATATATTTCTTTTATTAATTCAATCCAATCATTCATGTTGGTAGATCTGTGAGAAGCCACTTTCTTGTTATAGCTTTCTTCCCTGCTGATATAAGGACTCCAAACAAATATTCATCCGTTCCCCTCCAATCAAAATCCAGTTTACCAAAATATAAAGCCTCAAATGTAAAGGGTACATTCCTTTCAAATATAGTTTCCAGGGCCTCATGTAATTCATTCCAGAAAAGCCTTATTTTAGGGCAGTTCCAGAATATATGCCAATGATTACCTTGGTTTCCGCACTGTCTCCAACACTTAGAGTTTTCCTCAGTATGGTGCGCCTTCTGACCCGGAGTAATGAAAAATCGAACAATGTTTTTCCAGCAAAACTCTCTCCATAAATGCCACTCTTCATTCGAAATTCTAACTTCACTTTCTTTCACCCATTTATCTTATATATTCTCTGTAGAATATGATTTCTTTTCCATAAAACTTTTATATAATCCAGATTTAATACCTTTGCCTAATTCTGATTTGTAGGCTTCTATAACTATTTTCACTACTCCATCATTAACAATATCTAAATCTCCCCTTATAATCTCCTTATTAAAATAATGGCTACAAACTGAAAACTTTGTAGCTGATTCTTATCCATTATATTACAAAATGCAGTTATTCCTTTTGTAATCCAAAATTTAAATCTATTATCCAATTTATTTGGTTTAAACTCTGTATCATAGGCGCACCATCTGAGTATCTTTATTGCCTCACCTAAATTATACTCTTTTGTGATCATATTCAATGTCCTTAATTGAAACTTTATCCATGGATTGAATATTTTTTCAGTAATTTTGTCTAAATTTCTATTACCTAATAGTGCCTGAATTGGGGGGCTATTTACAAGGGACAATTCAATATCTTTCCATCTGGCTTGATATTCTGGATTACAGGAATTAATGAGAGGTTTAACCTGAGATGCATAATAATAATCTTTTAAATATGGTAAAGCCATACTCCCTTTATCTTTTGAAAGTTGCAATATTTTGAAACTAATTCTAGATTTTCTCCCCTCCCAAATAAACCTAGAAATCATCTTATCCCATTCTGAAAATTGTTTTGTAGAGAGTTTTACAGGGAGAGCTTGAAATAGAAAGAGTAACCGAGGCAGTAGACTCATTTTTACAGATTCAACTATAATACCGAAATATCTTTTGGTAAATAGACTCCTAAATATCTCATTGAACTTTGGGTCCCACTTAAGGTGGTATTTCCCTTTTAATAAATCAGGAGGGTTGTAATTAAAAGTTAGAATTTGTGTTTTTTGAACATTTAACTTATAGCCTGCCAGCAAGCCAAAGCTATCTAAGAGTTTCATTACTTCTAGAAATGAACTAGTGGGATCCTCCAGATATAATAAAACGTCATCTGCGTACAGTGCTATATTTTTGCTCATTACCTTGTGTAGTTATACCTTTTATTTTGTTATTTTGTCGTATCCACTGGGCTTGTGGCTCTATATATAGAGCAAAAAGCAATGGAGATAAAGGGCAGCCTTGTCTAGTCCCTCTTTCTAAAGTTATTCTATTGGATAAATAACCATTTATTTTAATTCGTGCTGTTGGTCTATCATATAAAGTTTGAATACCTTTAATAATATTTTCACAAAACCCAAACCTACCTCAAACCCTATAAAGGTATTTCCAACTAACAGAGTCAAAAGCTTTCTCAGCATCTAGGCTCATCAAAGAAGCTTCTAAATTATGTTGCTGAATATGGTTCATGATATGCAATGTGTGTCGAATGTTATCATGGGTTTGTCTATTTTGAATAAACCCTGTTTGATCATAGTGTATCAAATGAGGGAGAATCTTTTCAATTCTTTTAGCCAGTATTGCTGTATACATTTTATAATCCACATTAAGGACTGAGATTGGTCTGAACGATCCACAATCCAATCTATCTTTCCCCTCCTTAGGGATAACTGAGATGATAGCCTCTCTCCATGATGGGGGCATTTTCCCATCAATTAATACCGAATTACAAGCAGAAAGAAGATTTGATATCAATTCAGCTCGGAAGGTTTTATACCATTCTGAATTAAAACCATGAGTTCCAGGTGATTTATTAGCTCTGAGGCTCGTAATCACTGAATTCAGTTCTTCTCGTGTTATAGTCGTTTTTAATATATTATTTGGATCTTCCGTAAGAGTTGGTAAACTGAGAGATTCCAGAAAAGTATCCATCTTTTCTTCACTTTCTGAATGGGGTTGTGTATATAATTTTCTGTAAAAATGTGTTAAAGTGTTTTGAATTTCTTCCCATTTATATAATACACCATTACAGTTCTGGTCCCTTATTTTATATATTGTATTATCGGTCTGTTGTTTTTTTAATTTTCTTGCCAACAGCTTTAGTGATTTTGACCCTGATTCATAATATTTTTGTCAAGTAAATATATATTTTTTTCAATTTCCTGTGTATGTAAGACATCTATTTTGTTTCTAAGCTTCTTTATTTCTTTCATGATTTGTGAATCCTGTTTTTCTTGATGTTTTTTCTCCAACTCTTTTAACTTTATAGTCAGATGATATAATTGTAGTTGCTTTACCTTCTTCTTATGACTACTCAGAGCAATAATTTCCCCCCTTATAACTGCCTTTAATGTATCCCATATCATCTCTGGTCTCACTTCCCCATTATCATTCTCCTCCAAAAATCATTTTATTTCTTGTTTTATCTGTTCTTTACATTGTGGATTGTTCAACAGACTTGAGTTCATCCTCCATGTTGTATTTTCCCGATTATTACTTAATCGTATGGACAATGACATAGGAGCATGGTCTGAAAAATTACTTCTACCAATATCACAATCTTGGATCCTATGTCTATCTCTCTTGTGTATAAAAAAAAATAATCAATCCTTGAATATTCCAAATGAGGGAAGGAATAGTGAGTGTAATCCCACCCACTTGGATAGAAATCTCTCCAAAGATGTATTATTCCCATTTCCCCCATCAGTACATTAATCTTTTTATACAGTGACTAATCTCTCTGAGAAGGTATATTTGTAGAATCAAGCCTGGGGTTAAGACGCACATTCCAATTATCCCCACAAATCAGTATCCCTTGTGCATTAACCATCAAATCGACCATTTTTTAATAAAAATTAAAATCACTACCAGGTGGAGCATATACATTAAGTAATGTTAGTAATTCCCCTTCAATTTTTCCCAATACTAATACATATCTCCCCTCCTTATCTTTAACTTCTGTAAGCAACTCAAATTGAACCTTTTGAGATATCAGTATAGCCACTCCTCTCCTATGGCCAGATTTATATGAGGAGAAATAGATTTTTGAGAAACCCATTCTCCTTAATTTCTCATGTTCCAATACACTCAAATGTGTTTCTTGTAAAAAAGCAATATGAGCCCCTTTCTTCATTTTAGACAAAATCTTACTCCTCTTAAGAGGGTTAAGCACTCCATTAACATTAAATGTAACTATTGTAAGGTCTTGCTTGGACATACTTTATGTAAATGGTAAAACTTTCAAAATCTCTCCCATACAACATATGTTTCATATTGTTAAACATCCTCTTCCTATAATTTTTTTCTAATAATGCACCACAATCAAAAAACATAATAAACAAAGACATTAACCAAACAATCTTAAACAAAACTGTATCCATCTCCGTCTCTTTCAGAGTACTTTCTTCCAACTGTGCGGTTCTTTTCAAACGAACCCTATGTGGGCTTCTCTCCGTTAGGGAAATCCTCCTTCTCCTCTGGAGGAGGGCCCTTAAGTAGGGGGCGGTGGCAAATCCGAACTTATATGATAAAGAGAAAAAAAAAGGAGTGTAACCAGAAAAATAAAAAGTCACCAAGAATCTGTCGTAATCACCAAGTATCTGTCCCGACATGTACAAATTCTCTTAAAACATGGCAGGAAACTTATTTTTTTTAAAAAACCCTTAACTATTAAATCATGACCAACTCACTATCAAATTTCTTCAATCTTGCGAGGGGGGTCTTCTCCTGAAACTCTGTAATTTCTCCTGATATTGCTGTTTTGAGGAATGGTCTTTCCCAGGACCACCCCGTCTTCCAGCCTTCTGCCAAGTAAACAGTCGCTTGATGCTGCTGAATGGTATAGGCAGGTGCCGTCTTCGTAAAACACCCGCAACCTCACTGGAAATGGAGTCTGAAATTTAATTTTCGGCGATTTCAGCTCCTTTTTTACTTCAGAATATTCCATACGTTTTTTTAGTACTGTCGGGGGGTAATCATTATCACCCTAAAAGTGTTTGTTATTGTGGAAGAGTTCTTTCTTTTGCCAAGCTTTACGCAACACTAACTCTTTTATCTTGTAGCTTAAAAACGTGGCGACAATGGAGCGCGGTTTGGCGTCAGGGCCTTTAAGTCTCGGCGCTAACGCTTTATGCGGCCTTTCAATTCCCAGTTCCACGTCCTTCGGTAAATCAAGTTCCCCCCCTAGCAGATTTTCAAGGAAGGTGACCATGCAGCGACCCTCCGATTCTTCAGGGATTCCGTAAATCCAAATGTTTTCTCTGCGCGATCTTCCTTGCTGGTCTGTTAATTTAGTTTCTAAAGTAATTTGTCGTTGCAAGAGTTTCTTTATCGCAGTTTCTCTTGTTAAGACCCTTGTTTCCACTTCTTCGATTCGTCCCTCTGCTTTATCCAGTCTCTTATTAACCTTGCTCAGCTCCTGTTTAATATCCATAAGCTGCTCTTTATTATCCCATCTGAAGTCTCTAAGTTCGTATAATATTTTCTGAAGACTGGCGTCTGCGCCATCTTGTTCAGAGTCCGTTGAGCTACTTCGACTATGGTCCGAAGTTGCAATTTCGACATTTTCCACGGTCGTTAGTTTTCTCCTGCTTCTCCTGACAGCCCCTTCAGCCATAGTTATTATTTTTTCAAACGTAATGTAGAAAAAAAAACACTTTTCAGGGCTTTATTACAAAGTTGCTGGGAGATCCGTATTTATGCTGCCTTTCCCATCCGCATTCTAACCGGAAGTCAGCAGCAACATTTTTATTGGATTCTTGCAGATATTTATTTGTTTCAATACAATTCAGTGCAAACAAAACATTTTCAAAAACAGAATTTACAATGTCCTTGGCAATAACAGTGACCCTATTGTTGGGAATCTGAGATTTTGGACTTCTTTTTTCCAAAATGGAGATTTCTGCAGCTTCTGGGAGCAATAATGACTCTTTTGAGTTACTCTCATGTAAATTGTTACCCGCAGGGGTGAAATCCCGCTTTGTTTTTTCAACGATCTGAGAGACTATCTGTTCAGCAATTTCAATGATTTTGGCTTTAGAGATCCCAAAAGCAATATCACTGTTTGCTCTTTCCATTCCCACACTTGATTCCAAGGAGTGAGACTTTAATTTGAAAGATGGGGGGCTACTGCCATTTGTTCTTTTCTTAGTCACTTTCGCCTCATCTCTCTCATTCTGCTGGGCATCAGGACTCTGAAGAAGGTAGTTCTTCTCCACAGATAGCAGTGTACCTTACCTGTCCATATAAACTCTTCTCAATCACCTTCCTTTCACTAAACAACATTATGATAAAAATTAATTAGTGTGACATTGTTACTACATGGCCAAAATACTAACTAGATTTTGCAATATTAAACAATGGTGACTAATTAACAATATATAGGCATCTTTTCTAGTGGTAGAACAATTAATCTATTTTAAAGCACATTCCTGTGTAAAAAAGATGGCCTCCTAACCATGATGTTGTGGGAAATCCTTCAACCAAGGAGCAGGACACAGTCTTTGGGAATTCAGTTGTTTTATTGAGCTCAATAATGACATCAACGCGCGTTGGGTCTGCCCTGCAGGACAGACGAACCGCAAGGGTTTCCCAGCTCTTATATACAGTATGATCTCAGGAAGTTGTTTTGTTTCATAGCTTCATGTGTATTCGTCTTGCCCTTTGATATGTAGCATGAGTTGACCGGTTGGTCCTGTCTGAAGTCCTGTCCTTTGATGCGTAGCTGTAATTGTTGGAGCTGCTTAAGAAATGTTAAAACACCCGACATATTACACAATGTGCCTGAACCAACACTGTAGTGTTGAATACATATATATATATATTTTCCATCAATATGTGTGTTTTTCTACTTCAATGATTATGTTCGTACTTTTTCAATTTACCTACTGGATGTCTAAAACTTGCTTAGGTTTTTAACTTTAATATGAGAGGCTTATAAAATAAAAATCACCACAACAAAATAGGACATTGGAAATTATAAATCTTTAACTTCAAACTGCAACTGTTCCATAACACTTTAGCAAGTATGGTACAATCGTGTTCCTATGTAAAGGAAGATCACTGGTAATTTACATCATTGTGTTTTCAACAACAACTACTTGGTCAGGCGCAATGTATCTAACCAGTTTCATACTGGGTACTTCATAATTGACACATAACAAATACAGTTAAATTCAGAAAATAAATAATAAGTCTATATTGAAATGTGCAGAAATATGTCATGTTTATGTTTGTACCCTGTTAACTTCATAGAGATTAGACCTTAGAGAATTTAAAGATTCTGTGAAACACGCAGTTTGACCAGAGGATCCCAAACTTTTCCATACAACTGTATGTTGCTGCTGCATCATTCAGGACAAAGCCCAAAATGCGTTTCCAACACATTTGATGACTTAGTGTTACTTAGTTGTTACTGCCCTCTGGTGGTTGTTGATTGAAACATAACATCCATTCTAACACGACCAGACATTTCTCCCACTGTCAATACTTCAGCAAAACTTCACATTTTATACCGGTGCCACAACATGTTGTTAGTTATTATGATAGAAATGTGTTTTAATATGACTAATATATTATTGTTGTAATGCAGTATGATCAGAGTTATACATAAGTACAATACAACAGTTTATTTTTGCGAAGGTTCAGTTAGTGTATTTTGACTGCTGCTCTAGTCATTGTCAATATCAATATTCAATGTCAATGTTCTAGTCATTACAACAAAGCCAGTCTATGGTAAACTATATCTAGGATTTGGAAAAATGCACATGAGCTAACACAAAAATGTGCACATGTACTGTACTGTTAACAGACTGATTCATGCATTCGCAAAGAGAGAAAAAGCAATTTAACGAACGCAGCTGGGGAAGTGAGCTCAAAATAGAAAACAGTTCCTCTTTAAACATTTACACATCACCATACTTAAATGATTAAAATAAAAACTTTCTGTACGTACTGATGCTTAACATACCACAACTGCAGCATGTAGGACTTACCCATCAGACAGCCTACTGATCAGAGGGACTTCATGAAACCAGTTGGAATCAGTAGTCACCTCTTCAGTGGAGTCAGGTGAAATATGAACTGACCCAAGAGAAAAGAATTATTGCCGCATTAGAATTCTCATGGCATGCATAAAAAAGTGATCAATCCAATTAACATCCAAAATAGGCAGAAAACATGTATTTATTCATAGATAAAATTAGGATGCTGATTAGGATTTATTTATCTGTTTACCCATATAATTTAAACAAATTCTACAGTTCTGTAATCAGTAGTAAACCTGAAGGTGTTGTCAACCTGCATCATTCCCTCTGGCCAACAAACTAAAACACATTGAATTGTGAACTAAATCTCAGTTGTACCACCATTGGATCTAGAAGCTTACCCTGTTTTCCAGACTGAAGAATCTCATTAAAATATTGCCTTTTTATTCTGTCTTGCATTTCTCTTTCAAAATCCTTCCTTTCCTGTAAACTCTCATTTAGCTATTGCTGCTGGAGAGCAACCTTCCTTTTATAGAATTAAAAATGCCTGAGAATGACAGAAAACCTTTCACAAGTGGCTATTCTTTAAAGAAAAAGAAAAGCCTCTCAACAAAAGATGAAAAGGTCCATCTCATTGTTGAACATCTTGTATTAAAAAGCACATGTTTTTCCATTACTCTAGTATTTAATGACAAATGAACTAGCTTGCAACCCAACATGTTGCTAGTAGAAAACTTCCCGTCCATAAGGTCACAGTTTAATTTAGTATCAGACAGAAGCTGTTGGGCACCACTGAAATTCCAGCTCAAGTAAAAACTACAGGAGACTCCTGGAGTCTGGTCAGAGCTCAGAAGAAAGGCTGGGTCCGACATTACTTGGATGAAAGACTCTGTGTGTAGTTTAGAACCTTGCAGGCTGGGTATAAGAGATTGAAGCAGCAATGTCTCTCCTCTAATGCTTAGGTAATGAAGAGGAGAGATCATCAACCACCCTCTTGGATCCTCTTGGGGAGATACCCCTGAGGGATACTTTAGAACAGCCAATTATGCAAAGCAGCATGTCTCTGGGATGTTACTTGGAATTAAAACCCACAACACGCAGAATAAATGGCAGGTGCCCAAGGCTGGAGATAAACCATGGGCTTTGGAGAGTCAGTGCTATAACCAAACACTACCAGAATATGGTGCTTTGGCACCTCTGTAGCATATCTTGGCATAACCACCCTAGAGTAGACACACAATATAAGAGGTGCCAACATACCATGCTCATTGTGGTCACTGAGGATCCAAAAAGTATTAGTTTAGGTTATTAATTTAAACCTATAGGTGGTCATCTTGGAAATACAACAAAATATAGCTGTAAGGTCAGTGTCAGGTCCGGAATTTGCATGAAGAAAAGTTCACCTTAAGAGGATGAATCCAAACATCCCTTACTCCAGTACCTTTTTGTGCCTTCTAGGTCTGGTCTCTTTCTTCAGCTGGGCCTGTCGCACCTCCCTCCGGGCATCTTCCTCTATCCTCATCTGTAAAGCCCTTTCTCTGATTTTCCACATCTGTAGAGCCGTCAGTGAAAAGGCAAAGCAGATGACAAACAGCAGAAAGCTAGATTGTGTTAAGCACAAAACAGCTACGCTACTAGACATTTATATTTATATATGTCACCTGCTTATAGGTGGTACATTAAATATTTAGGATTCTGTTAGATCATGTGGAGCTGAATCTCTCCCCTTTTTACAATCTAGCAATTGAGGCCTTTGGGCATTTTTCAGCATATTACAGTAGGAGCATTCAGCAGCTGAATGTGGTCTGGGAAGCCAAAAGTAAAAATAACTGGGAAAATAACATACCATACAGCAATGTACAGTGAGAATGTGAAAAAAAAAACAAGAAACATGATTAAGCTGATGTAGAAAACCGATGAGGCTAAATACTATATATTGATAATGCTGATGATTTTAAAGCTGATAAATCAATGAAAGGGGTGAATAAACTTTGTGTTTTAAAAGTGAGTTAAGCTACAGAGTGGAATGTGAAATGGAAATCTAATAAGTAAATTGATTCTTAAAATGTAGAGAGCTTTGCAAAAAATATATATTGGTGCTTTTAGAAAGTACATTTCAAGGATGTAACCGCTGAGGTACGGGCAGAATTTTAGAAAACAGTGCATCAACAAAGTACGCCTTGTTTAGGTTACTTTAGAAGACAGTGTACCAAAACAATATATGCTGTCTGGGTCATTAGATTAGCTGAAAGTAACTGATAAACTTTGAAAAACAAATCTAGTGGTGCTTCTTTCGTTTTATGATGTAATCTGTTTGGTCTTAGGGAAAGGGGAAGTGTTAGAAGGGACAAAGTGTTGAGCTTTCTCTTACAGCGCAACATCTTATTAAAACCCTGTACTGCTTGTAACAAATTGAGTCTCTGATGCACTTTGCAGAGTGGCAACAGGGCTCCCAATATTGCAATATTGAAATAAAGACCTTACTCAGGTGAGAACTCTCTCTTGTGGCTTCCTTGAAAATTAATATTTCCATGACAATTGTAAGATTCATAAAAGCATATGAAAAGTGTCTGAAGTCCAAGTGTGACGATACAGTAACATGATTCACTAAGGGTATCCACTCTGCAGAAATCTGTTCGGCTGGAAGAGGCGTATACAGTATAAGGTGAGAGAATTTTTTTAATTCGCATTATGCAACATAAATGCTTAATTACTTGTCAGAAAGACAACATCTTTTAAAACAGTTATGCTAGAGATCCTTTTATATTTTGCTTGCTCCCCAATCATGCTGTATTTACAGAGGTGTCACAAAGTCACTTGCCAGAGTGGATATAAATGTCTCTAATCAGTTTAAGATGCAGAAGGAAACCAGCTATTAAAGATCTCTCATCCAGGTGATGACCGGGAGCAGCCCTGGGTCAAAATAAATCAAACTGTATTCTCATACCTCATCCTGTCTGCTGTACTGCAGACCTCTCATACGCTGTATTTCACCACAGCATATCTCCTCTGTTTTCGGAGATCCTGCCTGGTGCCTTCATAAACAACAACAGAAAAGAAAGCTTAATCCACAAGGCAAGGTCAAAATGTCAGACAGCAGCAGAGGAATTTGTGAATGTAGTATTTCCGTAGAGCAAATGCCAGCAGCCATATCACTCTGCAACTCACAACTGGCAGAGCCTGGTCAGTACCTGGATGGAAGACCTCCTGGGGAAAACTAAGGTTGCTGCTGGAAGAGGTGTTAGTGGGACCAGCAGGCGGTGCTCACCCTGTGGTCCATGTGGATCCTAATGCCCCAGTATAGTGACGGGGACACTATACTGTAAACAGGCACCGTCCTTCGGATGAGACGTAAAACCGAGGTCCTGACTGTCTGTGGTCATTAAAAATCCCAGGGCGAAAAGAGTAGGGGTGTAACCCCGGCATCCTGGCCAAATTCCCCATTGGCCCTTACCAATCATGGCCTCCTAATAATCCCCATCTATGAATTCATTACTCTGCTCTCCTCCCCACTGATACCTGATGTGTGGTGAGCGTTCTGGCGCACTATGGCTGCCGTTGCATCATCCAGGTGGATGCTGCACATTGGTGGTGGTGGAGGGGAGTTCCCATTACCTGTAAAGCGCTTTGAGTGGAGTGTCCAGAAAAGCGCTATATACAGTAAGTGTAAGCAATTATTATTATAAATGTTTATCTTTTGGAAAACTTTGACTCAGTCAAGACTTCCACTTGCTAGCACAATTAATTAACTTAAGGCAAACCTTTACTTACAGTTGTATTCTTGACATCCAATGTTTTAACATAACAGTAATATTTACAGCGAAACGAAAAAAAAATGTGATACAAATATAACAAATCAGGGAATCTAAAAGGCAGGAACATTCTGTTAAAGAGTGAGGAGCTTACGTATGTCATTACCTGTCTCTGTTAGCCATAAACTGGTCTGAAATATTCTTGGATCCTTCCTCCAGGAGCCATTCCCTCACATCGGTGAAGCTGATATCCCTGGGAATCTCGTTCTGCTCCTGGAGCTCCAAGAACTTCTTCACTATTGTTTTCTGAAAGCCAGCACAGCCTTTTACTAGAGTGTCACACTCCCTTCGTTGCAAGGTTCTCCTAAGCACTATTATAGCCGAGTGTGCACTTCAAAACCAACACTGACTTTTTCCATTAGATTTTTAATTTGAACTCACACCGATCGAATGTGTTTGCATATGTATAAGAGTGAAGGCTGAGCTACTGTAGTTTGTTGATCTAAATATTTCAATTTAAGAAGTACATCTTGGATACTAATTTGAATGTCGCCATTCTAACTCAAAGCCTTCACGGTATCAAACCTGTGTGGTCACACGTCCCAAACAGTCTGGCTCTGCCAGTGGAGCCTGGAGACCCCAAAAATATAACACACGGTTTGCCTTTTAAGAATTTACACCCCTAATAATAATAATAATAATAATAATAATACAAAGTAATAAACACCTTATTTGAAAAGCATGGACTGATTAGTAATTTGTACAGAGCAACATAACAAAACAGTTGCCACAGTACATACGGAAATCTCCAACATTACTATTTTTAAAAACAATGTCTTTTTTCTGTATATCAAGACCTAGTTTCCAGTGACTACCGCGATGTGCCCTTCCATTTCCTAACTGTGTTATAGAAAGCAAGTGGTGCTGCTGAAGAAAATATCCTAAAAATAACTACTTTTTGTAGTGTCCGTAATGTGACGAGAGTCCGGTTCACCTTCAGACTTAATTTCTTATATAAGTATATTGTATATACAGTAGATTTTATAGTCTTATAAAATACTTTTTTTTCAAAGCATTTTATAATGCTACTCTTGCACTCTGCTGTCTCCTAGTTCCTTTCAGTTGGGCTTCACCGGTGAAATAAGGATGAAAACATCCTCTCTCTGCCCAGTCTTGCTTTTTGGCGGTTGATGTGTCTGTATGTGTCTTTTCTAGATATGTCTAAAACGACACCTAATATGCAGGAAGAAGGTTAAATTGGTAAGATGGTATCTGTAGCTGGGTAGCTGCAGAAAGGGATTAAAAACGTACAGACAGAAACTTTTTAAAAACTAATCTGGGTGCGACGGTAGGATGAGGTCACAACAGAACGGCCATTTCACGAGGTTCCTAATTCCTCAGCCTCGAGATGTGTTCTGGTTGTTTGCGGTTTGGCTGAAGGTATTTGTACCGTAGCAATGCCGTGCTTTAAATTTCATACTTGGTTATTTCAGATCCCCGTTTAAATGAATAGGTGTGTTAACCCCTCTGTATTCTGGCTAGATTTCACTCTGGAATTCTTAATCTGGCCTTCCTAAAGTTTTTCCTTAAAACAATTGGTGAAGACATTTCTCACTTTTCAACCACTTTTCATCTGTAGCTCCCAGGAACTGTTGGTATAATGGTGAACAATGCGTGATGGACTTTGGGATCCTTTGGGATGGAAAAGAAGTGTAGAAATGCAATTTTAATTATGGTCAATTCTGGTATTGTAGCCATTTATAGTTATACAGGTGTTGTCCTCAATATTCTCAGTCACAGCAGCATGACACATGGAATATTATCCATCGATTGTCTAATCACTTGATCCAATTCAATGCTGTGGAGAAGGGCTCTGCAATTACCAGAGGTCAGTTTCTTTATTTCTGTTGCAGTGTGAGAGCAAAGAAAATTTGCAACAATTATACTGCTTATCTGTTCAGTTGCAAGAGAATTATCCTTTCTTTTGGACAGAATCTGCATTCGGATTTGTGACCAAGATTACATAATACAAATGCCAAAGCTTGGAACGTCTGAAAAAGACTCAGTGGATGAAAGAGGGATCAAATTAGCTAACTAAATGTGTGTTCACTGATTGATCTGCAGAGCCACACGGTCAGGCTGGGTGCAAAAAGATGTGGATACAGTCCTTCAAATTCACATCCCTAGTAAAAAAAGAGAATACAATCCATTTGATCACTCTGCAACTCACAACTGGCAACCCACTGAAGCTCAGCAGGCGTGATCCTGGTCAGTACCTGGTTGTGAGACCTCCTGGCAAAAACTAAGGTTGCTGCTGGAAGACGTGTTAGTGGGGCCAGCAGGGGGCGCTCACCCTGCGGTCCATGTGGGTCCTAATGCCCCCGTATAGTGACGGGGATACTATATTGTACACAGGCGCCATCCTTTGGATGACACATAAAACCGAGGTCCCGACTCTCTGTGGTCATTAAAAATCCCAAGGCGTTTCTTGAAAAGAGTAGGGGTGTAGGATTTCCCATTGGCCCTTACCAGTCATGGCCTCCTAGTAATCCCCATCTATGAATTGGCTTCATTACTCTGCTCTCCTCCCCACTGACAGCTGATGTGTGGTGATTGTTCTGGTGCACTATGGCTGCCGTCGCATCATCCAGGTGGATGCTGCACATTGGTGGTGGTGGAGGGGAGTCCCCATTACCTTAAAGCGCTTTGAATGGAGTGTCCAGAAAAGCGCTATATAAGTGTAAGTAATTATTATTATTATTATTATTATTATTATTATTATTTTAATACCCTGAATGTATGAAATGAGCACATGCTTGTTTTTAGCCTAGTCCTGCTGACAATCACATTGCTGGTCTGATCACCTGCAGGATACGAGAACTCCGTTTCTATAATATTTTATCTTTGAAGAACTGGCATCCGATTCATTTCCAGTAGTCTCTTTCATTACTTGACTGTCTGTTGGGAACTGTTAGTCCTGCTTGTGTTTATTCTGCAGTCTGGTGAACAACAGGTTGTGAAATTAAGATCTATTTGATTAATTGTCTTTTATCCACCCTTTATCAGAAGGCTACTTATTCCTGTTTAAGGGTTTAGCTGACCAGGAGTCTATTCCAGAATCCCAGAGGTGTAACTCGGCATTAGTAGTATACTTGTCCTCTTGTAGGGTACATACACAAACACACAGGGCGATATAGACATTCCAGTGAACTGAACAAGCATGTGTTGAAGATGGAAGTTGAAGGGAATCACCCAAAGAAAGATTATGTGAAAGCAGGGAGAACACGCAAACCCCCTACATAAGGTGCACACGTCTGGAATCAAATTAAATGACCCCCAAACACGTTCACCAATTTTATTTCTAAAAAGATAACTTTCTGCATGATGATAAATGATGAATGCACCTTCGTGTTTATTGAAATATTATTCTAAATTATTTTTAAAAATGGTGTTATTTTTATGTAAGAACTGTTTCAATCAAACACAAAAAAACAATATTTTAGGAAATGTTGGAAAAGGAAAAGATGGTTGAAAAGTATGGAAGCCCGTTTCCGCCAGGGAGTAAAAAAAACACGCTATGGTATCTCACTGTGGTCAGAAAGCATTTCTTGATTCTGCTTGAGCCGCTTCATGAATTGTAAGCGACTGTAAGAGCTCTTTCTAAAGTCAGCCCTCCTACAACAATTTATCACGCAGTCTCTTATGTGCACATTTTCCCACAAGTTGATCTCTTAACATGTCAGCTTCCAATACTCCCAAGTCACACGATTTAGCCAGTTCTCTTAGTGAATTCACAAAAGCATCAACAGATTCGTCCTGAGACGAATTCCTACATTTATGCCGTACCAAAACCACATTTCTCCGCGGTGTAAAGTAAGCGTCTAAGGCAGCTAGTCTGTTCATATGGACCTTTTTCTCCAGCGAGGTTGGCGAAAATCCGCTGCAGGGGCGCCCCGATGCAGTGCAGTAATGCAGCCCGTCTCAGGCATCCGGAGCTTCTGTAGATCCACTGGCTATTTCAAAACATCTGTACGACTTCATCCATGTCTTGTATTCCGTATACAAATCCGGAGCTCCAAGGTTCAGTGGAAGCGGTGGAGAAAGCTGGGCATAAGCAAAACTTCTCGGCGCGGCGGCCGTATCTTCCATGGCGCAAGCTTAACGAACAGTCCGAAAATTCAAGAGTTCGTTTCAACCAGCACGAGAACTAAAATCTGCAGTGTTCTGCTCGCTTTGAGTTCGCCAAGCACTCATCTCTCGTCCCAATAAATGTTGTGTATCTTAATAAAGAGTCGTTCTTATATTATTTTAACTATTTTATTAACTACACAGATCACTCCCTTACACCATATATTCCCGCCTTCTACTCTCCCGTTCCGTTGTCTCGCGATGTCTACTCACTATACTCAGCTACCATATTCAGATATTGTGAAACAAATTTTAACTAAGCTGCTCTTAAGAATTCATCCTATTTCTCCAAAGAGGGAGGAGAAACAAGAACAGATTATGGAAAGTTTATCTTGTTGAGAGCTTAGTGAATTTGCTGTGGGCATTATTGACAATGTGCTGAAGAAACTATTTACAGCCCCAGATACCTCAGAATGTAATCCAACAATGGGAAGCAATATCCAATGTGAGCTGGTTTCTGTCAAACAAGTGGCCAGCCGTATTTACAGAGAACTGCTGCAGAGTGCTGGTTCCAAAGACAACTTACAGCAAGCAGTAGCAGCCAAGAGTGAGGCCCTGGCCCAAAAGATAGTTGATTCTCTTGTGAGAGAAATTATGAAGTTCCAACATTCAGATATCGAGTCTTCAGATGCTCCTCAAGCTGACAATGATATGGAAACCCGGAGCACCGAGCAGCTCATGTGCACCAAAATGGACCAGTTAGAACCTTCACCTGTTATTGGTCGAACAGATGCAGTGAAAGATATCATGGCAAAACTGCTTTTGAAAATTCGCCCTGGATTCCCCAACCCAGAAGATTATTCTGGGGAATTGGAAGAGCTGTCTGAGTCTCAGGTCAGAGACCTGGCACTGAAACTCACCAAAGATGCTCTGAAGGAATTGTCAAAGGTTTCCACTCTAACCATCAGTGAACCAAAGGCTGAAGATCTTCCATTACAGCAAGCCATCAAGAATACTGTTTACTCTGTTTACAGCAAACTGATGGAATCCATTGGCAGCAAGAAAGTATTACAAGTAGGAATTGCCTCACAGAATCCAGAAATGATCAAGGAAATGGCCTGTTGTGTGGCTAAAGAAACTATTGCAAATTATGGTTTACGAAGCGGGTGTTCAATTCCATCTTCACAATCTCTCATTTCTCAGAAAACCAGTAAGTCCAAACAGGAGAAAATTGTGGACTCAAACGTAACTACAGTCAGAAGTAAAAAAACTACAATCTTCTATGAAAAAGTCTCCAAAGGGCTTTTCTCCAACAGTCCAAAGTGTTTTTGAAAACATTTTCCAGCCAGAAGACACAATGGATAAGTCCTGCTCATCACGTTCCCTAGGAGAAGCTGTTGGTGTGACACCTTGTTCTAATAAGAAAAAAGATTTCTTAGCTTCTGAGACCCCAGAGAAGCCTGGAGATTATTTGGCTCAAACAGTCCAGGATCAAGAAGTAGTACAGCAGTGTAAGGCTTCAGGGAAGACAGTTAAGAAGACTAAGAAGAGCTCCTCGATGCCAGACTTTATGAAAACACAACCTCTGGAGTCCTCTTTGCATGATGTGGTTGATGAGGTATGACCAACAGTTCCAAACATGTAAAAATTTCTCTTATGAAAGTAGGATGGACCTGTTCTGTACCTAATTAACAGACGTCTGTGTAGGATGTACTGGAAAATGGAACTCTTATTTTGTAAATATGATGATAGTTATGTTGTGCATTTTCCTTTACAATAAAACTACAAATCCAGATTTCTTTACCCTAATACTGTATAACATCTCAGAAATGTCAGTTCATAGCATACGTACTAAACTCACGTGTCTGTGGATTTCAGCTTTATCACTTTCTTATTCAATTAGTACAAGAGCAATCAGGTGAGTTAATGCTACTATAGAGAGACTTGCTCACAGTATTGTCTACCAGTATTTCCAAACTGATGTCTGCATCATACAAAAAATTGAGATGCATTTTTTTCTATACATGCAATTGTAAACATTCACATTGATTTCTTATTTTATATTTCATTGTCTGCCTTTATTCTAGTGTTAACGTCAGTGCTAAAAACATATACACACCCCATAATCCTTATCTTCTTTTCCGTAAGAGAAGTGTTACTTGTTTTGATTTACTTTTAAAAATGAAACAACAATCACTGAACTGTAACTTTTTGTTTTTTTTTGTGACAGGAGTTGCCCGGACACTCATCTTGGTATGTGTACAATCCCAGCCTTAATAAGGACAAAAATCTCAGTCCAGTCCAAAGCAAGAGTGGTCTGCGCATTGACATAGCAAAACATTACATGACCCCAATGCAACTGACCAAAACATCTGAGAGCGAAGGGCTTCTCTCGCACAGCAACATCCCCTTTGCAGTTAATAGGCCGGATGAAGATGTGAATGTGAGCCAGAAAGTCAAGAAACATCCTTTGAAAAAGTTTGGCTCCATGATAAAGCATAAGATCATGGGTAATACTGTAGGTCAAAAGATGTCAGAACTCAGAATGAAACAAATCCATCTTTGGAAAAGTTAAGAGCCCAGGGAACATCCAGTGGACGTGGGAGCTGTGAAAGCTTTGGACCATTTAAAGTGCCTGATGAGTACAATGAGCCTCAAAAATTAAAGTTTGGGTATGGATTAGATACCCAAACTTTAATTATTAATTAATTTGGGCATTATTGTATTTTTAATATTAGCACTACAGAAATTATTTGAATAGAATGCTCATTTGTACATCAAATAATATTCTAGAAGACATTTCTATTAATTGCAATCAACAAGAATAGCAACTGCTATGGTGGCCAAAGCTGAATATTCTGTATGAATAATGACTACAAATTTATCAAGATCAATACAGTACGTAACAGTTTGAAGAAAGATGTGAAGACGGGGGTTTGAATTTAATCCTTTCTGTAGGGGGTTTAGACTTCTAAGTCACAAGCTGGGGTTTATGGCAGGAAAGGGGGTTAACTGATAAGGATTGCAGATGCAAGCTAGGAACCCCAATGGGGGTAATCTTAAACTGACCATTTTTTGTCCAGAACATCGTAAACTGGCCAAATACCATGAACCCCCCTCTTTTCCATCAGACCGAGTGACGTCAGAAACGGAGAAGAAAACACTATATAACCCAAAAGTTTGTAACAGTACGGGGAACAATACTTCGGTTTTGTTGTTTCTTGCGGGAAACAAGACTTCGGCTTTATTGTTCCTTGCATGCAATAAACTCATCTGTTTTACTTCATCTCGGGATCAAGAACCTTATTCCTTCTGTTACAACAAGTTCAAGTATAATAGCTGTGGAAGAAATATTCCTAAATTGTTTTCTTTGTGTGCTCATAGTTCTTCAAAAAAGAAGTTTTTAGTTTGGACAGATTCAGTAGGAACAAGCCTCAGAACACTCCAGATGGTGAGTATTTAGTTTGTGACTGTGATTTTATTTTGTGTAGCACATTAGTGACAAGTGTGGTTCAGAATTAGACATTGGATGGAATTTATGTAGAATGGGGGAATTCATCCTAAATTTAGAATCCTTTAAAAAACAAACTGATTTGTATACAAATTGGCCTTAGTGTTCAGCAAACGTCAAGTTGTATTGACTCTGCTACCTCCATAGGAATGGTGAGGCAGAACTCTAAACTCCACTCTGATCAAGTGGTTAACTGTGCACCTCTACTCTTACCTGATCTCTCTTCTTCTAAATAGTCAATATGGTTTTAGAAAAGGTCATTCTTCCTTTACCAACTTGTTAAAATTCTTCAAAGAAGTCACAGCAGTAAACACACAGAACGTACATAAATGATATGATTAGATTTTAAAGATGCTTTTGATAATGTTCTTCCTAAATTAAAGGCAATAGCCATTTAAGGAATTTCATGTATTGAACTGGATAAGGGACTGGTAATAGTACAGATCATGGGTGAATAGTCCAATAGAAGATGACGGGAATAATATATATGAATGTGATTGAAATGATTGAAAAACAGTTGTCTAATAGCCAAATTACCACACACCTTTAATCAAATAGCTTCTTATTAAATAAACCTGACATTAAGATGGCTCTGGGTAGAACCGTATCCAAAGTCTATCTGACCTGCTGCCATGGAATAAAGAAACTTGAACAGTGACATGTCAAACCACTCTGTGTTTCCAGGGATCCCTGTAATTCCAAATTCAGGAAGATGCCAAAAAAAACATATTTGCTGTCGAAGTTGTCGACTGCTTTATCCAGAGCCTTTCTGTAATAATCCATCTGCCATCATCAAACATGTTTCACATGGAGGGGAAACTCCTTGCAATGAAAACTCAAAAAAGAGTTCTAATGATGGGAACCTCATTTGCCTAGCTGATCTACTGTTTCTGAAATAAAAATAATTGCATTCATGTTTTTTTTTATAATGTTGTGTTATATAAATAGGTGAGAACACTACCACATCCATGACCAGACACTTTTCAACTAAATCAGAAAATGGTTGGTTAATTTTAATGTTGTCTTTAAATATCTTATTGGTGTACTACACCATTAAAAAAATAAAAGAGTTTTAGCCTTCATAATTCTATTCATAGTTATAGCAAGACCTGATTAACTGTAAGTATTCAAAATCCTCAAAGCTACTGACCTACAGTAGTGCACTTCATAAGATTTAGTAGTGCAGCATGAACTAGGGGAAACTATTTGGATTTAAAAAAAATATATAAAAGGTTTAAATAATCTACCAAACAGGGAAATGGATATTTTTATTCAAAGGGTTTGGGGCCTGGAAGAAACATACCAACTGCGATGTGGACGCCGATATCCTGACGTCCTTGAGGAAAGGGTTTGACTAGATACATGAATGAATTGGCTACTGAAAAACCAGGCAAGCCAGATGAACTATCAACGTTCTACTGTGCACCAACAAGTGCACCTAATGAACTTTCGTGTGATTGGCAAGTTGCAATGCCTCACTGCACAAGCTGTATTCCTGGTCAGAGGGCTTAAAACAAATTGCCAACTTTTTGTGAAAGTACATAAGCTATAACTATAGTATTCTCATTCCAGAAAGTGTTGCGTTTCTTTTTTCCATCTGTACTGTGTGTATATATATATACTGTATGGACCAGGAACTTATCTAGTCTCTTTTTGGTTTCCATTCGGACCGCTTAGGGGAGCGAACGGTAAACGGACCGCGGTGAGGAACAAGTCCCGAAACGGTTAGCCAGCATCTTGATACTGTCTGCAGGATGGAGTAATTTTAATAGGCTGGGCAAACGATTTTTAAATTTTTTTTAAAAGAAATAAAAAATGAGATATAATGATGTGTTCCTGCTCAACTTAGACATTGCACGACTTTAAAACCTATAAAAATGGGTTTCGAGAGTTAAAAACCACTTTTTATGCGCGAAAAATGGGTGATTTTTCTTCCTCGTGATCAGCTCAGAATCTCTGTGTACGCTGTAAGGTTTTTACTTCTTAATTAAACGTTTAAAATTCACGAATTTCATAAAGACAACACACGTTTCGAAGAGAAAAAATCCCATTCTTTTCTCTTCCTGTTGTGTGAAACTCATCAGCAGGTCTTTTTTTCCCCAATCAGAGGCTCTGAAAATAGCGTACCGCCCACTGCGCTCCGTCAGAGAGGGGCGCGGCACCGAGAGAGGGAGGAGGCGCGGAGCTCAGCAGCACAGAACGAACGTTCTACTGCCTGGAGCGCTTATGGCAGCGATCGCGTCTGCATTTATAACTTAGTTTTTAAAATTAATCAAGCAATATGAAGCATCTCTTTTTACTTTTAAGTAACTTAATTATCAAGCACAGCTTTCTCACCACCTAGACTACTTTTTGATACCATCCTTAGACAAAGCAGAAACTTCTTGTTCTGTCTAATGACATTACAATTGGAAAGATTACAGAATTTAATCGTCTTTAATTTTGTTACGTTATACATTTTAGAAACGTTTCATCCATACAAACACCACAAAACTATTCTCGATTGTATTTCTGAATGGTATGTTACACTTAGTTCACTGTTTTAATTACACCTTATTAAGAAAGTTAGGTGTTAGCATAAACTATTAGCAATCAATATTAAATTTAGCACTGTAATAAGTTGTTGCACTTTCCCCCGCATCTTGTAAAAATATATTTTCATTGTTCAAATATACATTAAATCTGACTATCATATAATAAGTTAAATACAAAACTAAAGAAGAAATAGGGTTAAATATAATTCAAAATATTTTGCTAACAATGTTAACTGTTTATAAATAATAAATTGTATTAACTAAAGAGTAGGATGGCACAGTTGTTAGTATGCTTTTTGTTTTGTTTCTTTTTCATAAATACAACAGTAGTACCTGATGTCTCAGCGCCTTTCAAAATTAAATTATGCATGCAAACCTGTGAACTAGAAAGATAACTAAGATATCCATCCATTTATAATGGTGGCAAAGTGGTTAGCATTGCTATCTTGGAGCACTGGGGTCCTAGATTCAATTCCTGCCATCCTGTGTGTGTGTGATGTTTGCATGTTCTCTCTGGGTTACATGGTTTTTCTCCATATGTGTGATATGACTCCCTCTCGCACTCCAAAACATACTGGTAAGTTAATTGGTTTATGGGAAAACTGGCCCTGGTGTGTGTGTGTTTGTGTCTGTCTGTCCTGTGATGGACTGGCGCTATGTCCAGGGTGTATTCTGCCTTGTGTCCGTTGCTTACTGGGATAGGCTCCAAATCCTCTGTACTGGATAAAGAGATTAGAAATAGATGGAACTATACACAGTGTTAGAAACCCACTATGAAATGGCAGCATCTCACTGAGAATAAAATATTTTATACTGCTGGCCTTTTCACCTCTCTTGCACATCAGTATCCATACCTAGTTATTTAAACAAATTACCTCTAATTATAAACATCTTAATATGCTGGCTCTGTGGATCCGCATCAGCTACAGTATGTTTGCCCATTCCTTCAATTCATGTGCATCCAACACACAGTTCAACACTAGTAACTGCACAAAATCTAAAATACAATCCTCATTTCAGTATCTATGTAAACATACAGTCTGTTAACTTCATCATCTTCATCAAAAGTATGCTTAACCCCATTAGGAAGTGTTCTTGTTATCAGTGTATTCCTTAGCTTTCCCAAAATTATCTTCTTCTTACCAACATCTCTAGTCTTTTATCCTGCAATAACTCAGCCAACACTTAAATCCCCAAAAGCTGCTTGTGTTAATTTCTTTAAATCACAAATATCATGTGTAAATACTGGCCATTTAATACTCTGCATTGTGGGATAATAGTTTATTTTAAAGGGAACTAGAGAAACTAAGAACTAGAGAAATTAAGAAAGGCTTTTTTTCCTAGAATTAATAAATGCACATCCTGTTCACTGGGGAAATTAAATCCACATTGAGAAATCTTCAATATGTTCAGAATATGACAGCAAGAATCCTATCAGGGATGCATTACACCTGTTTTCAAGTCCTTGCACTGGTTACCTATCAGGTTTCGAGTCAACTTCAAATTCCTCATCCTCATTCTGTACCTACAGTATATGGCTTATTATCTGTCTACTCCCCCACCTTTGTCTGTCTGACTCTGGTCTTCTAGCTGTCCTCAAGAACATCTACATTCTGTGGGTGACAGGGTCTTCTCTAGCTGCACCCCAGAGCTCTCAATTTGTATTCCCAGTGATATCAGTCACGTACCATGAGTGCATTTAAATCTAACCTCAGAACCTTTCTTTTCAGAAGACTTAGTGTCTGTATCTGCTTCATTTTCTAATTTTGGTAGCACCTCTAACTGCTTGTCTTTCTTATATGTATTTACTTTGTAATCTGTGGTCCTTTTATCCGTTTTTACATCTACTGTATTGCTTTGAGATGCCACCTTTAATGGTAATATATAAAATATATTTTTTTTATTATTGTTATAGGGAAACATGATCAGATTTTCCCTGGTTCAGAAAAAAAGATCTAAAGTATACTAGTTTGTCACTCTTTTCATTCCCTTTGCTAAATGACTTTTCATACTAATCTGATCAATCTAACTGCCAGTTTTCTGTGCTTTCTCTATCCTGCTAGATTTGCAATTATTCTGAATATTTTCATCTTGAAATAACTCATTTCTAAATACCCTTTTCACTGTTAACATCTTATAGCAACTCTGCGACAAAATATACACTTGGCTCAACCTGACAGTTCATCCTGCTACCAACATTAAATAAAACAAATCTTAAGATTTCTATATTTATGTCTTTATTTAGTGGTTTCATTAGTGACAAAGGCTAAACTTTCTTGGAAAAATGTCTTTTATGTGTTGCGGAAAAAACTGACTTGCTTTAACAAAATATGTTTACAAGTCCTTTCACCTGGCAGTTTACCTAAATGCCCAACTATCTGATAAGCCCTCCATGAAACCATAGTTGCTATTAATTCATTTAGGGCTCACTGACAGAATTGCTGTTTTTTATGCATGCTAATTTCTGATTCCTCACTCTGTTTCATGTTTATAGATAAGACTATTGATCGCGAAGGGAAATTGATGTACATGTTTACATGTTCTTTTGTAACATACACCTTTTTGTAATTTTTTTGTATATCTAAGCAAGTGTTCCAGCATCCCTCTTCTGCACTATAGGCATGGCTTTTATTCTGTTTGCTCCATTTCTAAAACTTTTTGCTCATGTGCATTTTTGTATTTTTTTACACCTCTAGCACTTTAACGTCCTGAATTTTCATTTGCCTTAATTTGTAGAATGAATTTGAGTTTTAGCCTTAAAAATCTTAAGTTTTCACTATCTTTTGTTTCTTGTCCTACAACTGTTATTATTGATCACCATGACTTCATTCAGCCTTTCCTGAACGTCTATGACAGGCAGAGAGAGTGCTGTTTCTGGTGCGATCTTTTGCAGCTGACATTTCACTGTTTTAAACGAACAAGAAATTAGATTGCTCATAAATCACTTATTCTATATAAATACAGCGTAATTGCCCTCCGAAAATCCTCTTTTTCTTGTTCGTTTTAGAGACCTTGATCGAAACTGATTTTAGATGTCAGAAAGGATTTATTTTCTCTGTATTTCCTACATTGCTTTGTCGAGATTTTAACTTTATATTTAGGCTCAGATTTCAACTATAAATCGTACACTAATTAAAAGCAGTAAATACTGATGTTTTGCTCCCTCTTACCACAAAAATATATATGTTTTGTAGCTGGGATGAACTTTATTTCGTACGCGTAGCTACTGCGATTTGGACACGAAGCGGTTAAAGATGGCGGCAAATCAGGCACCCAGAGAGGGGGGGGGGCGTCTTCTCGCCTCCATAACTAAAATGCCAAATAGGAGTGGCTTAAGCGACATACGCAGTCGTGTAACTGACAGTTTGTGGTAGCCCATCGTGTAAATTTCGCTTTGTTGCTGATAGGTTAAGCTTTCGAAACTCTGCCCCAAAGTCATGTGACTGATTTTTCGCCCTGGTTAAACGCAATGATCACAAGCATCACCATGGTAACTGGGATGTGTAGTTTTTAATTCCGTTTGAATTATAACTGTACGTACTGTCTTCATATTTGGCCAGGGCTTTAAAGAGAAGGCGCGCCAAAAAATTTCGGTGCCGTTGTCTCGGCTTTAAAGGTACCCCCGTGCTGGAAGAATTTGACCTCGGAACGTTTTCCCAGCGTAATTTTAATATAATTTTTTCTCCCTGTAGATCGATTTAGATTATTCGAGAAATTCAAACTACGATCATAACATTTATATTTATAGACATACTCCAATATGGCGTCTCGCTCTCCATCGTCTTCCCCCGACTCTGCTACAGGTTCAGGTACCGACCCGGCTCGGCCAGACACATTCTATCTGGTTTGACTTTTCAGGTCAAAGTTGGAACATGTAACAGCAAAACCAGGGTCCATTGACAAAGGAAATGGTAAGTTAGAATGAATTACAGTTAAACGGGTTAAATTGGAAACTGTCTTCTTAGATAATTGTAGAACTACATTGTGATTATAAGCATAATCCATCTACAGTACCTCCTTGTAGTAGGGCTACATTGGACCTGTGACTTTATTTCTCCTGGTATTCTCCAAATATTTTGTATTACTGACAAACCTACTGGCCACATATACTGAGTTTTATACATTATTTATATGCAAAATTTAGAAATAAGCAGTAGGCATAAATGAACAGGGTAATAAAATATATCTATATCATATCAGGTACATTTAAAAAATAAATTGAATCATTTTCCACACAGTGAGCATATTGCCACTGTGAATTTAAAATAGGAATACAGTTAAATACAGTTAAATTCCAGTGGATTTGCTGTTTGAAACAGCCATTGTTATCCTGTGTTCACATGATGACTAGCTAATCATATTCTTAAAGTTTGCTTCTTCTCATTGATACCTTTTCAGTTGTTGAATATGTATTCTTTTCAGTAAGCGATAGCTAAAGTATTGTGCACAAAGTCATTTTAAGTTACACGAGGCAAGAGACAAATCTTTGCGAGTCCACAAAACCCACACTAAATATAGGTTTCAGTGTTGTCCAGAAAAAAGAAAGGTAAATGTGCGAACTTTTACAGTGATTGTAAGAAACCCAACAGACCAGGGAGTGTAAGTAGGATTTCAGTTGTTAAAGGCTAAATAACATCCTAGGCAAGTAAGATCTGTCAGTCAACTTATGGGATAGACTATGACTAAATTACATACCCGAGAAGCTGAGTTCTAGTATTGACAGTCTCCTTGCCGAACTGTATTAAAAATAGAAAACAAAACATTTGCCCTACTGAAAAGTGGTTAAGAGTTTCTACTCTGCAAGGCTGCTGATGGGTTACACATTGTGCTGTGATGTTGCAGGCAGGCCTGGAAGCAGCTTGGGGACATGAGCAAAGAACAGGCCATGCAGGAGTATGTAGCGTGTGTGCATTCACTGGACCCAGAAGGTAGGGACTTCCTTCTGACTTAATTTCACTTAAACCTGCTATTTGTTTGGTGTCAGCTTTTGGGCGCCAGGATGATGTCATGCATTGAGAGGGGGAACTGTCTCTGGGACAAGCTGTCAGATTTGTTCTAGAGATAAACCTGTTCCTGGGATTCCTACAGTACAAGAGACAGTTTCACATGATTCATCAGTAAACTACTAGCTACTAGCAACCTAATGAATACAGTCACTTGAGCAACCCACTTGTGTCTGTAACCTCTTTTGCGTTTTTCTGTTCTTGGTAGTTTGTATACTGAAGTAATTCTGGCAGTAATTTGTAACATTAACCTCTCTCAATGATCAACAATGATCGTGACCGTCATCTTACCTAAACAAAACATGAATATTAATGATCAGAAACTAAGCCCCACTTTTAAAATCACAAATATGCTCCTTAAAAAAATCACAGAATCAGGTTCCAGATAGCTGCATGTTTTGCTTACTCAAAGAGCAAAAGGTCTGTTTTCTACCAAATGTTACCAAAAACCTCCCTGCCCACTTGCAGCTGACAGGACTTGGCTGTTTCCCCATATATACTGTATGCCATATATATCCAGTGAGTATAATATGAAGAGGGGTGGATCAGGGATTTAGTGTTCACTGTTGTCCCTTTTGTGCTACATTTAAGAAAATAAAATAAGTTTTCAATATGCATTGTCTTACCTTTATGACTACCGAGAATAAGTACTCTGGAACACAATCATTCTTTTCAGAACAGGTGGATAAGGTTAAATAATAGTCATAAAGGTAAATAAAAACAATCACCACATCTTCATATACAGTACAGTTACTACATTTTTGATCAACTTGAAGCATTGGATTATACAGTATGACTGTTTACTCTGTGGAGCTGTCCACTTCGACTGGCTTTGTAATAGGCCTGTACAGTTTAAAAGAGAGAGTTTATGTTCACATTTTTATAAAGAATAAGGTTACAGTGCCGTGCTGGTGTTTCGATCCGGTAAGAATATCTTAAGTCTAATAAACCTTCCAGCATTCCTTAATGATTTACTGATTTTTAAGTCAAAGGCCATACACCTAGCTGAAGTTAAAAAATATCTGAGGAACTTAAACCATTATCAAGCTGGCACTTGCAAAAGTAGGCATGTCTCTAATGTCGGGTAGGATTGAGTTTCCCCTTGAAGTCTTGATTTACTGACCTGCTCAATGCCTGTGACCTTACAGTGATGTCACTCACAGTCGTGTTCTTCTCCAGTGGGTGATCTCTCTTTATAAGCTCAAAGCATGTCAAGCGGGGAAAGACTCTCTCTCATGAGTATGCCAGAGGAGTGTGTGCACATTTCCTCATCCTGTTTCAATTGTTTTATTTTAACCTTTGCTAATCCGATAGGTAAATATTAACCCACATATAAGCTGTGCCCGGGAATGTAGACAGTGGAAACTGAAAAATGAACTTCACATGGCACAATTTACCATTCTTACCATTTAAAAAAAAGCTCTTACTTTTTAAATAAATAAAGGAAAATGTAAAGGTGCTTTTTTTCTGCACAAAACTGTCTTTCATAATGTAATATTATGCTGTGGATTAAAAACAAACGATTCTTTAAAAATTCCCAAGTATATGTTGTTATAATTAGATGCCATTGTATGCTATATTCATTTATAGTAGTGCAGGTGGGTAGCTGCGTCAGCATGCGTAGTCTGTAAAGGAACAATAGGTTTATTCCATGCTGAAGAGAGAAGAGAGAAAAAACAGGTTCCCAAAACGTCATATTAGTTTAAAGCCATATCTTTAATTTGTAAAAGGCAGTTTTTGAGCAAAAAAAATATGTATTTCTAATATCACACTTAAAGAGGGAGTACAAACTCCATTGAAACAGATGCCAACAGCCACAATTTAACGGCAGCTGATTGTCAGAGCCACCTGAGAAGTGACAGAGAAACGCCTAATTTCGCAGGGAAATGGTTGTTCTCTTTGAAAGATTCAATTGAATATATGGAATTAATATTCTATTTGAATGTATCTCATGAATGCTGTTAAATGATAGTACCTATACAGTACTAACTACATGCTTCTAGACTAACATTGAGCAAATTAAATTCTAGAGGCTAAATACTGTATGCAGTACAGTGGGAAATATTGAATTGTTTTGGGAAATAATAAAAGACAGATGATATTTACAGTGACTACTGGTCAGGGGATAAAGTGAGTTCCTGAAGTGATTATCTAGAAATAATTAATTTATATACCATAAATATACAGTGTTGGCAAAGCAGGACAGTTTAGTCCAAAAGCCTACTGTTCCCCCTAGTGGAAATATAATGTTTGTACCGCTTTCCTTGCACTACAAGAATATTTGCCAGTATCAAATAATCATAATGTATCTCTTCCAGGCTAAAATAAGCAACAGTAAACACTGGTATTTAACTGGAATATAGTAGCATAAAAAAAGTGGCACAGTGGTGCTGTCTCAGAGCACTGGGGCCATGAGTTCATCCTCAGACCTGGGGTTTGTAGGTTCTACATGTGTTTGCTTGGGTTGTCTTCAGGTATTTGGCTTTTGTGAAAATTGTCCCTGGTGTGAGTGTGCGCTGTGATGGACTGGGGTCCAGTTCAGGGTAAATCATGACTCTGGCTCCCCTGCAACCCTGTATTGGGTAATGCAGTTAGAAAATGGATAGATTAAAACCTTCATAGAATTCTTTCCTTTTAACACTAATTTTACTACTGGAAACCACTGTAATTTTGAATCATATCCATTCACCTATCAACTATTTTACCACAATATTACAGTACATTTTACCTTTTGTATATCCTTCTGTAACAGTGCTGCTGTGCATTCCATTGCAAAAAACACTACATCCATTCTGTTACCAGAAAGTCTCATTAAAACACTAAAGAAAACATACTCATTAAGTGCAATTTGAGACTTTACATCTCATTTAATATGGAGACTGTAGACTGACACTGACTCAATACATCCAGTGAAAGTGGTTCAAGCTTTTAGAGATAACCTGTAAAATCTCACTGTCAGTCTCTGAGTCTGCAGATTGACCAAGACGCACAGTCTTTGGGGTGGGAATTCTTTCTTCTTGGCTTATTTGCTGACAAGGGAGAGTTGACACATTCAAGAACACCATCCACAATTCAGAGGCAAGGTTATTAGATCTGCAGCAGGTGATTAGGAGACTCTTCTCCATCTCCTCTTTTCATCGTACAGGGAGATGGCTGGGAGCAGCACTCTGATAATGGACACTCCCACCCACGCCACTATATTCTCCACAATGTCATTCACTTCTTCTATTGTTATCTGTTTTAAAGCAACAGCATAAATGTATGTTAACCACGGAGGACTAACATTGTCTTTTATTGCTTTTAACAGGGTGTCAGCTGAGCATTAGACAGGATTCATCCATTCTCCCAGCAAACAGCGATAGGCTGATTTCTTTTTAAGGTCTTATTTTTCCCCGACTTCTCCTTGGAATACGTCATATTCTATTCTCATTTTTTCTACAGCCTACAGCCTATTCTGGACTATTCTTTTGTTTGCTTTCCCTTCTTACCTCTCTCCCTCCTATTCCTTCTCTTCCCAAAACCAAAGCATCGTGCATTTTAATACACATATTACAATTAAAACAAAAGATGAAAGGTTCGTATAAAATAGCTACAAATTTTTTCTTTCTGGTACTAAATCTGTGTTTTGAAAATCATACTGCTTGGGGCACATTGCATTCTCTTCTTCTGAAGAGATACCAAGGGTTTTGAGTCCCAGCTGGGTTTCTTCACAAGTCTTTTTCATAGGAACCCAATTCCAACAAATTACATACAGTAATTTCTAATTTTCTCGGACAATGCAATAGATGCTATTAATGGAATACAAGTACATTTTAAAAGACAACCTTAGATAATGTGACAATCAGTGCACTTCTTTTCAGTCCTTCAGATATCCCTTGTGATGCCTCCGGGGGAACATTTATGCAAATGAGAGAAGTACTCACACCACACTTTTCTTTCCTGAGTTTCGTGGCGTTTCTTCCTCTACCTATCTTCCAAATCCAGTCCATAATCCGCTCTCTTAATCCTGTTCCGATCCGAGTTCCAAAAGTCTGTAATAAAGCCAATCCGCGATGTATCCTTATCCAATATCTGCAATCCAAAAACCATAAACCTTTTCTCATTTCAGTAGTCCATTATTCCTTAGTCCAATCTTTAACATAAACCTCTTTCTTCTCTCTTCCTCCAAACCGCATTCACCTTATCGACTTCCACCCTGTTCACTGCCTCCGGGGCACTTATATTTCGGTTCCTGATGCGGCTCAGCTGTGTCTCATTGTTTCTCAGGGTAGACCCTTTCCATATACGGGTCAGCTGATTCTTTTTGGCAGCCATTTTGCTCGGGTCCATATCTAGTATTTTAACTAGGTCATTCTGAAAATACCTGTTATGAATGACCCTTCCCCTGGTCATCTTACACCCTTTACTTGGCTGGCCTGTAATGTGGGTGTTATATTCTATGATTTTCTTCTTGTTTTATTTATTACCTTGTCCAGTAGGTGACAGAATTAGTACAGTAAGGGACTAGGCTAAAGGAGCAATATTTTTTTATACATCTTCCTCTAAAATATGTTTTTTATTCGGTAGTGGTATGAAAAACACAACCTGAAAATATAGTAATGAAAATGAAAAGTCAAGCTTGTGCAACCAGGTGATGTGCAGCTGGGCACGGGAATCGGGAACAGCGCCTCGTGCGGGCTGGTAGACCCTCGCTTCCAGCCTGCTGTCCGCCTGACTTTCTCTCCCATGGTTCTTTCTAATTTGTTAGGTAAGATCTGAAGTAATAAGGCTTTTTTAAAAGGTCTGTAAATTTATGTTTACTGATGTCATAGTTTCGGTTTAAGGTTTACTCGTTTATATTTGTTTTAAGAGTATCAAAAGTGTATTCGGGCTCTGCGGGTTATCAGAGACGAAATTGAACTTCGTTAGCTAACTGTGTTAAGTCGCTAGATGAAAACTGTCTGTGTGTTGTGAGTTAATTTCTTAGTGAGTTGAGTTGTTATGTTGTGTCGCGTTTAAATGGTGTTATAGTAAACAGGGGAAAACAACATGTACGAGGGTAGGAGTCAGACTCTTGCTACCAGCCTGCTGTAAACCTGACTTGTACGTATTTCTGGAAACCCTCCCTTATTTTCTTCTATTTTTTAGAAAATAAACTTTAAAAAAGGGAGCCGTGTATGAGTTCCTCTTGCGCACGCCGGTGAGTGCACAAGATCAACGGTAAAGCTGCCAGAACTGAGAGGGACCCGCTAGAGGTCACCACAGCCAGGCAGAATAGGGACTGTGACGTAAACTTGAGTAGTGCGTTATGGGAGTTGTAGTTCATAAAGCCAACGCTATGTCCGTGAGCAACTGTAGCCAGTTCTAAAACCCGGCTCCCCTTAAGTAAGGATTACACTTGCATTCTAGGCTTTTTCTAAACAAAATCAATATTTTAGGAAGTGTTGGAAAATGTTGGAAAAGGAAAACATGGTTGAAAAGTATGGAAGCCCGTTCCCGCCAGGGAGTAAAAAAAACGCGCTATGGTATCTCAGAATTGCGACTTAGCAACTCAGAATTGCGACTTTATATCTCACATTTGCGACAGCGGCGAGGGCACAAGCCCTAGAACCCGAATCTGTTACAATAACAAAAGGACAGACAATGAAATATGGGCTATTTCGAAGTCGCAAATGTGAGATACTAAGCCGCAATTCTGAGATACCATAGCGTGTTTTTTTTTACTCCCTGGCGGAAACGGGCTTCCATACTTTTCAACCATCTTTTCCTTTTCCAACATTTCCTAAAATATTGTTTTTTTTGTGTTTGATTGAAACAGTTCTTACATAAAAATAACACCATTTTTAAAAATCATTTAGAATAATATTTTAATAAACACGAAGGTGCATTCATCATTTATCATAATGCAGAAAGTTATCTTTTTAGAAATAAAATTGGTGAACGTGTTTGGGGGTCATTTAATTTGATTCCAGACGTGTGCACCTTATGTAGGGGGTTTGCGTGTTCTCCCTGCTTTCACATAATCTTTCTTTGGGTGATTCCCTTCAACTTCCATCTTCAACACATGCTTGTTCAGTTCACTGGAATGTCTATATCGCCCTGTGTGTTTGTGTATGTACCCTACAAGAGGACAAGTATACTACTAATGCCGAGTTACACCTCTGGGATTCTGGAATAGACTCCTGGTCAGCTAAACCCTTAAACAGGAATAAGTAGCCTTCTGATAAAGGGTGGATAAAAGACAATTAATCAAATAGATCTTAATTTCACAACCTGTTGTTCACCAGACTGCAGAATAAACACAGGACTAAGGACTAAGTTCCCAACAGACAGTCAAGTAATGAAAGAGACTACTGGAAATTAATCAGATGCCAGTTCTTCAAAGATAAAATATTATAGAAACGGAGTTCTCGTATCCTGCAGGTGATCAGACCAGCAATGTGATTGTCAGCAGGACTAGGCTAAAAACAAGCATGTGCTCATTTCATACATTCAGGGTATTAAAATAATAATAATAATAATAATAATAATAATAATAATAATAATAATAATTACTTACACTTATATAGCGCTTTTCTGGACACTCCATTCAAAGCGCTTTAAGGTAATGGGGACTCCCCTCCACCACCACCAATGTGCAGCATCCACCTGGATGATGCGACGGCAGCCATAGTGCACCAGAACAATCACCACACATCAGCTGTCAGTGGGGAGGAGAGCAGAGTAATGAAGCCAATTTATAGATGGGGATTATTAGGAGGCCATGACTGGTAAGGGCCAATGGGGAATTTGGCCAGGATGCCGGGGTTACACCCCTACTCTTTTCGCCCTGGGATTTTTAATGACCACAGACTGTCAGGACCTCGGTTTTACGTCTCATCCGAAGGACGGTGCCTGTTTACAGTATAGTGTCCCCGTCACTATACTGGGGCATTAGGATCCACATGGACCACAGGGTGAGCACCCCCTGCTGGTCCCACTAACACCTCTTCCAGCAGCAACCTTAGTTTTCCCCAGGAGGTCTCCCATCCAGGTACTGACCAGGCTCTGCCAGTTGTGAGTTGCAGAGTGATATGGCTGCTGGCATTTGCTCTACGGAAATACCACATTCACAAATTCCTCTGCTGCTGTCTGACATTTTGACCTTGCCTTGTGGATTAAGCTTTCTTTTCTGTTGTTGTTTATGAAGGCACCAGGCAGGAGCTCCGAAAACAGAGGAGATATGCAGTGGTGAAATACAGCGTATGAAAGGTCTGCAGTACAGCAGACAGGCTGAGGTATGAGAATACAGTTTGATTTATTTTGACCCAGGGCTGCTCCTGGTCATCACCAGGATGGGAGATCTTTAATAGCTGGTTTCCTTCTGCATCTTAAACTGATTAGAGACATTTATATCCACTCTGGCAAGTGACTTTGTGACACCTCTGTAAATACAGCATGATTGGGGAGCAAGCAAAAGATAACAGGATCTCTAGCATAACTGTTTTAAAAGATGTTGTCTTTCTGACAAATAATTAAGCATTTATGTTGCATAATGCGAATTAAAAAAATTCTCTCACCTTATACTGTATACTCCTCTTCCAGCCGAACAGATTTCTGCAGAGTGGATACCCTTAGTGAATCATGTTACTGTATCGTCACACTTGGACTTCAGACACTTTTCATATGCTTTTATGAATCTTACAATTGTCATGGAAATATTAATTTTCAAGGAAGCCACAAGAGAGAGTTCTCACCTGAGTAAGGTCTTTATTTCAATATTGCAATATTGGGAGCCCTGTTGCCACTCTGCAAAGTGCATCAGAGACTCAATTTGTTACAAGCAGTACAGGGTTTTAATAAGATGTTGCGCTGTAAGAGAAAGCTCAACACTTTGTCCCTTCTAACACTTCCCCTTTCCCTAAGACCAAACAGATTACATCATAAAACGAAAGAAGCACCACTAGATTTGTTTTTCAAAGTTTATCAGTTACTTTCAGCTAATCTAATGACCCAGACAGCATATATTGTTTTGGTACATTGTCTTCTAAAGTAACCTAAACAAGGCGTACTTTGTTGATGCACTGTTTTCTAAAATTCTGCCCGTACCTCAGCGGTTACATCCTTGAAATGTACTTTCTAAAAGCACCAATATATATTTTTTGCAAAGCTCTCTACATTTTAAGAATCAATTTACTTATTAGATTTCCATTTCACATTCCACTCTATAGCTTAACTCACTTTTAAAACACATAGTTTATTCACCCCTTTCATTGATTTATCAGCTTTCAAATCATCAGCATTATCAATATATAGTATTTAGCCTCATCGGTTTTCTACATCAGCTAAATCATGTTTCTTGTTTTTTTTTCACATTCTCACTGTACATTGCTGTATGGTATGTTATTTTCCCAGTTATTTTTACTTTTGGCTTCCCAGACCACATTCAGCTGCTGAATGCTCCTACTGTAATATGCTGAAAAATGCCCAAAGGCCTCAATTGCTAGATTGTAAAAAGGGGAGAGATTCAGCTCCACATGATCTAACAGAATCCTAAATATTTAATGTACCACCTATAAGCAGGTGACATATATAAATATAAATGTCTAGTAGCGTAGCTGTTTTGTGCTCAACACAATCTAGCTTTCTGCTGTTTGTCATCTGCTTTGCCTTTTCACTGACGGCTTTACAGATGTGGAAAATCAGAGAGAGAGCTTTTCAGATGAGGATAGAGGAAGATGCCCGGAGGGAGGTGCGACAGGCCCAGATGAAGAAAGAGACCAGACCTAGAAGGCACAAAAAGGTACTGGAGTAAGGGATGTTTGGATTCATCCTCTTAAGGTGAACTTTTCTTCATGCAAATTCCGGACCTGACACTGACCTTACAGCTATATTTTGTTGTATTTCCAAGATGACCACCTATAGGTTTAAATTAATAACCTAAACTAATACTTTTTGGATCCTCAGTGACCACAATGAGCATGGTATGTTGGCACCTCTTATATTGTGTGTCTACTCTAGGGTGGTTATGCCAAGATATTCTACAGAGGTGCCAAAGCACCATATTCTGGTAGTGTTTGGTTATAGCACTGACTCTCCAAAGCCCATGGTTTATCTCCAGCCTTGGGCACCTGCCATTTATTCTGCGTGTTGTGGGTTTTAATTCCAAGTAACATCCCAGAGACATGCTGCTTTGCATAATTGGCTGTTCTAAAGTATCCCTCAGGGGTATCTTCCCAAGAGGATCCAAGAGGGTGGTTGATGATCTCTCCTCTTCATTACCTAAGCATTAGAGGAGAGACATTGCTGCTTCAATCTCTTATACCCAGCCTGCAAGGTTCTGAACTACACACAGAGTCTTTCATCCAAGTAATGTCGGACCCAGCCTTTCTTCTGAGCTCTGACCAGACTCCAGGAGTCTCCTGTAGTTTTTACTTGAGCTGGAATTTCAGTGGTGCCCAACAGCTTCTGTCTGATACTAAATTAAACTGTGACCTTATGGATGGGAAGTTTTCTACTAGCAACATGTTGGGTTGCAAGCTAGTTCATTTGTCATTAAATACTAGAGTAATGGAAAAACATGTGCTTTTTAATACAAGATGTTCAACAATGATATGGACCTTTTCATCTTTTGTTGAGAGGCTTTCCTTTTTCTTTAAAGAATAGCCACTTGTGAAAGGTTTTCTGTCATTCTCAGGCATTTTTAATTCTATAAAAGGAAGGTTGCTCTCCAGCAGCAATAGCTAAATGAGAGTTTACAGGAAAGGAAGGATTTTGAAAGAGAAATGCAAGACAGAATAAAAAGGCAATATTTTAATGAGATTCTTCAGTCTGGAAAACAGGGTAAGCTTCTAGATCCAATGGTGATACAACTGAGATTTAGTTCACAATTTAATGTGTTTTAGTTTGTTGGCCAGAGGGAATGATGCAGGTTGACAACACCTTCAGGTTTACTACTGATTACAGAACTGTAGAATTTGTTTAAATTATATGGGTAAACAGATAAATAAACCCTAATCAGCATCCTAATTTTATCTATGAATAAATACATGTTTTCTGCCTATTTTGGATGTTAATTGGATTGATCACTTTTTTATGCATGCCATGAGAATTCTAATGCGACAATAATTCTTTTCTCTTGGGTCAGTTCATATTTCACCTGACTCCACTGAAGAGGTGACTACTGATTCCAACTGGTTTCATGAAGTCCCTCTGATCAGTAGGCTGTCTGATGGGTAAGTCCTACATTCTGCAGTTGTGGTATGTTAAGCATCAGTGCGTACAGAAAGTTTTTATTTTAATCATTTTAGTATGGTGATGTGTAAATGTTTAAAGAGGAACTGTTTTCTATTTTGAGCTCACTTCCCCAGCTGCGTTCGTTAAATTGCTTTTTCTCTCTTTGCGAATGCATGAATCAGTCTGTTAACAGTACAGTACATGTGCACATTTTCGTGTTAGCTCATGTGCATTTTTCCAAATCCTAGATATAGTTTACCATAGACTGGCTTTGTTGTAATGACTAGAACATTGACTTTGAATATTGATATTGACAATGACTAGAGCAGCAGTCAAAATACACTAACTGAACCTTCGCAAAAATAAACTGTTGTATTGTACTTATGTATAACTCTGATCATACTGCATTACAACAATAATATATTAGTCATATTAAAACACATTTCTATCATAATAACTAACAACATGTTGTGGCACCGGTATAAAATGTGAAGTTTTGCTGAAGTATTGACAGTGGGAGAAATGTCTGGTCGTTTTAGAATGGATGTTATGTTTCAATCAACAACCACCAGAGGGCAGTAACAACTAAGTAAAACTAAGTCATCAAATGTGTTGGAAACGCATTTTGGGCTTTGTCCTGAATGATGCAGCAGCAACATACAGTTGTATGGAAAAGTTTGGGATCCTCTGGTCAAACTGCGTGTTTCACAGAATCGTTAAATTCTCTAAGGTCTAATCTCTATGAAGTTAACAGGGTACAAACATAAACATGACATATTTCTGCACATTTCAATATAGACTTATTATTTATTTTCTGAATTTAACTGTATTTGTTATGTGTCAATTATGAAGTACCCAGTATGAAACTGGTTAGATACATTGCACCTGACCAAGTAGTTGTTGTTGAAAACACAATGATGTTAACTACCAGTGATCTTTCTTCACATAGGAACACGATTGTACCATACTTGCTAAAGTGTTATGGAACAGTTGCAGTTTGAAGTTAAAGATTTATAATTTCCAATGTCCTATTTTGTTGTGGTGATTTTTATTTTATAAGTCTCTCATATTAAAGTTAAAAACCTAAGCAAGTTTTAGACATCCAGTAGGTAAATTGAAAAAGTACGAACATAATCATTGAAGTAGAAAAACACTTATATATATATATCATTGATGGAAAATATATATATATCTGTATTCAACACTACAGTGTTGGTTCAGGCACATTGTGTAATATGTCGGGTGTTTTAACATTTCTTAAGCAGCTCCAACAATTACAGCTACGCATCAAAGGACAGGACTTCAGACAGGACCAACCGGTCAACTCATGCTACATATCAAAGGGCAAGACGAATACACATGAAGCTATGAAACAAAACAACTTCCTGAGATCATACTGTATATAAGAGCTGGGAAACCCTTGTGGTTCGTCTGTCCTGCTGGGCAGACCCAACGCGCGTTGATGTTATTATTGAGCTCAATAAAACAACTGAATCCACAAAGACTGTGTCCTGCTCCTTGGATGTAGGATTTCCCACAACATCATGGTTAGGAGGCCATCTTTTTTACACAGGAATGTGCTTTAAAATAGATTAATTGTTCTACCACTAGAAAAGATGCCTATATATTGTTAAATAGTCACCATTGTTTAATATTGCAAAATCTAGTTAGTATTTTGGCCATGTAGTAACAATGTCACACATTAATTTTTATCATAATGTTGTTTAGTGAAAGGAAGGTGATTGAGAAGAGTTTATATGGACAGGTAAGGTACACTGCTATCTGTGGAGAAGAACTACCTTCTTCAGAGTCCTGATGCCCAGCAGAATGAGAGAGATGAGGCGAAAGTGACTAAGAAAAGAACAAATGGCAGTAGCCCCCCATCTTTCAAATTAAAGTCTCACTCCTTGGAATCAAGTGTGGGAATGGAAAGAGCAAACAGTGATATTGCTTTTGGGATCTCTAAAGCCAAAATCATTGAAATTGCTGAACAGATAGTCTCTCAGATCGTTGAAAAAACAAAGCGGGATTTCACCCCTGCGGGTAACAATTTACATGAGAGTAACTCAAAAGAGTCATTATTGCTCCCAGAAGCTGCAGAAATCTCCATTTTGGAAAAAAGAAGTCCAAAATCTCAGATTCCCAACAATAGGGTCACTGTTATTGCCAAGGACATTGTAAATTCTGTTTTTGAAAATGTTTTGTTTGCACTGAATTGTATTGAAACAAATAAATATCTGCAAGAATCCAATAAAAATGTTGCTGCTGACTTCCGGTTAGAATGCGGATGGGAAAGGCAGCATAAATACGGATCTCCCAGCAACTTTGTAATAAAGCCCTGAAAAAGTGTTTTTTTTTCTACATTACGTTTGAAAAAATAATAACTATGGCTGAAGGGGCTGTCAGGAGAAGCAGGAGAAAACTAACGACCGTGGAAAATGTCGAAATTGCAACTTCGGACCATAGTCGAAGTAGCTCAACGGACTCTGAACAAGATGGCGCAGACGCCAGTCTTCAGAAAATATTATACGAACTTAGAGACTTCAGATGGGATAATAAAGAGCAGCTTATGGATATTAAACAGGAGCTGAGCAAGGTTAATAAGAGACTGGATAAAGCAGAGGGACGAATCGAAGAAGTGGAAACAAGGGTCTTAACAAGAGAAACTGCGATAAAGAAACTCTTGCAACGACAAATTACTTTAGAAACTAAATTAACAGACCAGCAAGGAAGATGGCGCAGAGAAAACATTTGGATTTACGGAATCCCCGAAGAATCGGAGGGTCGCTGCATGGTCACCTTCCTTGAAAATCTGCTAGGGGGGGAACTTGATTTACCGAAGGACGTGGAACTGGGAATTGAAAGGCCGCATAGAGCGTTAGCGCCGAGACCTAAAGGCCCTGACGCCAAACCGCGCTCCATTGTCGCCACGTTTTTAAGCTACAAGATAAAAGAGTTAGTGTTGCGTAAAGCTTGGCAAAAGAAAGAACTCTTCCACAATAACAAACACTTTTAGGGTGATAATGATTACCCCCCGACAGTACTAAAAAAATGTATGGAATATTCTGAAGTAAAAAAGGAGCTGAAATCGCCGAAAATTAAATTTCAGACTCCATTTCCAGTGAGGTTGCGGGTGTTTTACGAAGACGGCACCTGCCTATACCATTCAGCAGCATCAAGCGACTGTTTACTTGGCAGAAGGCTGGAAGACGGGGTGGTCCTGGGAAAGACCATTCCTCAAAACAGCAATATCAGGAGAAATTACAGAGTTTCAGGAGAAGACCCCCCTCGCAAGATTGAAGAAATTTGATAGTGAGTTGGTCGTGATTTAATAGTTAAGGGTTTTTTAAAAAAAATAAGTTTCCTGCCATGTTTTAAGAGAATTTGTACATGTCGGGACAGATACTTGGTGATTACGACAGATTCTTGGTGACTTTTTATTTTTCTGGTTACACTCCTTTTTTTTTCTCTTTATCATATAAGTTCGGATTTGCCACCGCCCCCTACTTAAGGGCCCTCCTCCAGAGGAGAAGGAGGATTTCCCTAACGGAGAGAAGCCCACATAGGGTTCGTTTGAAAAGAACCGCACAGTTGGAAGAAAGTACTCTGAAAGAGACGGAGATGGATACAGTTTTGTTTAAGATTGTTTGGTTAATGTCTTTGTTTATTGTGTTTTTTGATTGTGGTGCATTATTAGAAAAAAATTATAGGAAGAGGATGTTTAACAATATGAAACATATGTTGTATGGGAGAGATTTTGAAAGTTTTACCATTTACATAAAGTATGTCCAAGCAAGACCTTACAATAGTTACATTTAATGTTAATGGAGTGCTTAACCCTCTTAAGAGGAGTAAGATTTTGTCTAAAATGAAGAAAGGGGCTCATATTGCTTTTTTACAAGAAACACATTTGAGTGTATTGGAACATGAGAAATTAAGGAGAATGGGTTTCTCAAAAATCTATTTCTCCTCATATAAATCTGGCCATAGGAGAGGAGTGGCTATACTGATATCTCAAAAGGTTCAATTTGAGTTGCTTACAGAAGTTAAAGATAAGGAGGGGAGATATGTATTAGTATTGGGAAAAATTGAAGGGGAATTACTAACATTACTTAATGTATATGCTCCACCTGGTAGTGATTTTAATTTTTATTAAAAAATGGTCGATTTGATGGTTAATGCACAAGGGGTACTGATTTGTGGGGATGATTGGAATGTGTGTTTTAACCCCAGGCTTGATTCTACAAATATATCTTCTCAGAGAGATTAGTCACTGTATAAAAAGATTAATGTACTGATGGGGGAAATGGGAATAATACATCTTTGGAGAGATTTCTATCCAAGTGGGTGGGATTACACTCACTATTCCTTCCCTCATTTGGAATATTCAAGGATTGATTATTTTTTTTTATACACAAGAGAGATAGACATAGGATCCAAGATTGTGATATTGGTAGAAGTAATTTTTCAGACCATGCTCCTATGTCATTGTCCATACGATTAAGTAATCGGGAAAATACAACATGGAGGATGAACTCAAGTCTGTTGAACAATCCACAATGTAAAGAACAGATAAAACAAGAAATAAAATGATTTTTGGAGGAGAATGATAATGGGGAAGTGAGACCAGAGATGATATGGGATACATTAAAGGCAGTTATAAGGGGGGAAATTATTGCTCTGAGTAGTCATAAGAAGAAGGTAAAGCAACTACAATTATATCATCTGACTATAAAGTTAAAAGAGTTGGAGAAAAAACATCAAGAAAAACAGGATTCACAAATCATGAAAGAAATAAAGAAACAAAATAGATGTCTTATATACACAGGAAATTGAAAAAAATATATATTTACTTGACAAAAATATTATGAATCAGGGTCAAAATCACTAAAGCTGTTGGCAAGAAAATTAAATAAACAGACCGATAATACAATAGATAAAATAAGGGACCAGAACTGTAAGGGTGTATTATATAAATGGGAAGAAATTCAAAACACTAACACATTTTTACAGAAAATTATATACACAACCCCATTCAGAAAGTGAAGAAAAGATGGATACTTTTCTGGAATCTCAGTTTACCAACTCTTACGGAAGATCCAAATAATATATTAAAAACGACTATAACACGAGAAGAACTGAATTCAGTGATTACGAGCCTCAGAGCTAATAAATCACCTGGAACTCATGGTTTTAATTCAGAATGGTATAAAACCTTCCGAGCTGAATTGATATCAAATCTTCTTTCTGCTTGTAATTCGGTATTAATTGATGGGAAAATGCCCCCATCATGGAGAGAGGCTATCATCTCCGTTATCCCTAAGGAGGGGAAAGATAGATTGGATTGTGGATCGTTCAGACCAATCTCAGTCCTTAATGTGGATTATAAAATGTATACAGCAATACTGGCTAAAAGAATTGAAAAGATTCTCCCTCATTTGATACACTATGATCAAACAGGGTTTATTCAAAATAGACAAACCCATGATAACATTCGACACACATTGCATATCATGAACCATATTCAGCAACATAATTTAGAAGCTTCTTTGATGAGCCTAGATGCTGAGAAAGCTTTTGACTCTGTTAGTTGGAAATACCTTTATGGGGTTTTAGGTAGGTTTGGGTTTTGTGAAAATATTATTAAAGGTATTCAAACTTTATATGATAGACCAACAGCACGAATTAAAATAAATGGTTATTTATCCGATAGAATAACTTTAGAAAGAGGGACTAGACAAGGCTGCCCTTTATCTCCATTGCTTTTTGCTCTATATATAGAGCCACAAGCCCAGTGGATACGACAAAATAACAAAATAAAAGATATAACTACACAAGGTAATGAGCAAAAATATAGCACTGTACGCAGATGACGTTTTATTATATCTGGAGGATCCCACTAGTTCATTTCTAGAAGTAATGAAACTCTTAGATAGCTTTGGCTTGCTGGCAGGCTATAAGTTAAATGTTCAAAAAACACAAATTCTAACTTTTAATTACAACCCTCCTGATTTATTAAAAGGCAAATACCACCTTAAGTGGGACCCAAAGTTCAATGAGATATTTAGGAGTCTATTTACCAAAAGATATTTTGGTATTATAATTGAATCTGTAAAAATGAGTCTACTGCCTCAGTTAGTTACTCTTTCTATTTCAAGCTCTCCCTGTAAAACTCTCTACAAAACAATTTTCAGAATGGGATAAGATGATTTCTAGGTTTATTTGGGAGGGGAGAAAATCTAGAATTAGTTTCAAAATATTGCAACTTTCAAAAGATAAAGGGAGTATGGCTTTACCAATTTTAAAAGATTATTATTATGCATCTCAGGTTAAACCTCTCATTAATTCCTGTAATCCAGAATATCAAGCCAGATGGAAAGATATTGAATTGTCCCTTGTAAATAGCCCCCCAATTCAGGCACTATTAGGTAATAGAAATTTAGACAAAATTACTGAAAAAATATTCAATCCATGGATAAAGTTTCAATTAAGGACATTGAATATGATCACAAAAGAGTATAATTTAGGTGAGGCGATAAAGATACTCAGATGGTGCGCCTATGATACAGAGTTTAAACCAAATAAATTGGATAATAGATTTAAATTTTGGATTACAAAAGGAATAACTGCATTTTGTAATATAATGGATAAGAATCAGCTACAAAGTTTTCAGTTTGTAGCCATTATTTTAATAAGGAGATTTTAAGGGGAGATTTACATATTGTTAATGATGGAGTAGTGAAAATAGTTATAGAAGCCTACAAATCAGAATTAGGCAAAGGTATTAAATCTGGATTATATAAAAGTTTTATGGAAAAGAAATCATATTCTACAGAGAATATATAAGATAAATGGGTGAAAGAAAGTGAAGTTAGAATTTTGAATGAAGAGTGGCATTTATGGAGAGAGTTTTGCTGGAAAAACATTGTTCGATTTTTCGTTACTCCGGGTCAGAAGGCGCACCATACTGAGGAAAACGCTAAGTGTTGGAGACAGTGCGGAAACCAAGGTAATCATTGGCATATATTCTGGAACTGCCCTAAAATAAGGCTTTTCTGGAATGAATTACATGAGGCCCTGGAAACTATATTTGAAAGGAATGTACCCTTTACATTTGAGGCTTTATATTTTGGTAAACTGGATTTTGATTGGAGGGGAACGGATGAATATTTGTTTGGAGTCCTTATATCAGCAGGGAAGAAAGCTATAACAAGAAAGTGGCTTCTCACAGATCTACCAACAATGAATGATTGGATTGAATTAATAAAATAAATATATCTAATGGAAAAAATAACATTTTCACTAAAATTACAAATGAAAAAAATGGTCAAATATTGGTTTAGATGGGTTCAGCACATTAAACCTTTAAGGTCAGATTTTGTTGAGATACAGAATAACTGAAATGTAATAAGATACATTTATATAGTGTACTTCCTTTTCATATTCATAAATGTATACATCTTCCTTCTTTTGAATGTATATAGTTTTGTTAAAAAGTTATATAATTGTAAAAATTAGGGGAACAAACAGGAATTTGTGCCTGCAATGTAAGGCTGAATAATGGATGTTCATATATAAAATGGTTTGGTTTTGTTCTCTAAAAATAAATAAAATAAAAAAAATGTTGCTGCTGCTCTTCAAACTTCTAGAAGCAGCACAGAAACAGGATCCATTGATCATACCTTTGACTTTAGTTCAGTTGCAAAAGGCATTGGAAGGACTATATTTGGAAAGCTCAAATCTTTACTCACCCAGACTGAAGAAGATGTATCTAGTTCCAGTTCTCGTGCTCAAAGCAATGCAAAGAGCTCAAGTGTCTGCTCTTCACCAACAAATTCAGTGTTTTCTGATTCTGTGTCAGATATTTCAGATTTGTGCACCTATACAGTAGAAACTGCTGGAGCCATTTGTGAAGCAATGAAAAAAAAGAGTTAGACCAGGAGATTTATTGCACAACAGTGGCAAAGAAGGCTTCAGATGAAAGCCTTCTGGCTAGAGAGGTTGTTACTTCAGTTTTGGAGTACCTTCTGGACAGAGCATTAAATCAGATGCAGAAAGTGAAGGGTCAGAGAAGATGCTGAGGACCTCCAGCTCTGTATTCCATAGAACAGCAACAAGGATAATAAGTGAAATTATTGAAAAAGCAGCTGCAAAATATATATCTTCTGGACTTGCCCATCTCCCTGAGCAACCAAACAGTACAGCTGATGATGTATGTAAAACACCGGATGCAACAAAACATGCTCAAGAAGCAATGTCCTCAGACTCTTCTTCTCATGTGCAAAACACTGAACTGGCTTCAGATATTGTTGTTGATGTTTAAGAAAGACTACATTACGCTACATGCATTTAGAAGATTTCTTTCTCAACAGACTACAAAGTTAAATGAGAAAGTTGTGATACAGCCCTGTTACCAGGAACATCAGAAATTAAAACTGATACTAGAACAGCTGAGCACCTTAGGACAATGACTGAGGAACTCTTCAAAACTGTGAAGAAGAAACTGAAACACTTTTGGAATCAGAAGAGCCTGTCTTTGTTCAAAGCAAGGAAAGTTTTATCTGCTAAAGAGCAGAGATCAGCAGATTCACTTGAGATGTTTCCTCCTTCAGTCCAGGTTTCACACCTGAGCTTTAGTGAACCACACTTGACTAAGAAAAGCATGTCAGTACCAAACTCGGCACCCCGTAAGCATCTTAGTGAAGATTCAGAACCTTTAGGTGTGTTAATGAACGTTGATTTCTCAAGGCAAAGCAGGACTACTCAGGAAAATCAGGCAAATTTAATCATCTGTGCCAAGGATGTTGGCAGTCAGATATTGCAAACAATCAGGAGTGAAATAAATAGGGATGACAAAGGATGTTGCTCAGGAGCAAAGCAAAACCCTCAGAAGAAACCCTTTAAGCAAGTGAACTGGTGGATTCTGTTTTATCTACATTTGAAAATCTTAAAGTTTCAGATGTGGTCTTAAAGCCAGATTATGAAACAATGCACCTCTCTGGTGAACAATATGGGAAAGACAGGATGTCTAGTGGAGAAGACACTGTCCATAAAGAATACACTAAAAGTAACCGTAGAGAATATTCTGTTCAACGTTTCCCACCCATAAATGTGCCTGGGATGGTGATTGATTCTTATACAGATGACACAGAAGTCATGAGTCAGGACACTCCCTATAGAGTCCTGACTGATGCTTCATCAAAGCTTCAGGATCAACCTACACTACAGCAGAACAAGAAAATGAATTGACATGTAAAAGCAATCAAGTTCCCCGGTCCCGTGTTTGGCGTGTTGCTGGTCTCGTCACTGAGAATATAGCATTTCATACCCATTCCAATAATGTTAACTTGAACATTGAAAAGCTTTCAGCTGAAGAGGCGTCCTGTGCATCTCAAGTACCAGGAGCCACAGCAAAGCACAATCTCCCCCCACTGCAGACAAGGGTTTCAGAAGAGCCTAAGGACCAAGTCAGGACCTCCACAGAGAGTCCTACAATGAGTCCAATTGAAAGGAAAGTGGAACAACTTGTCTCGAGTGGATCTCTGCGTGTATTTTCAGAAGAACTTGTCAAAAATGTTTTCCATTTAATTTTGAAATCAGGAATTACAGTACAATTGGGCACAGCTCACAAATCTAATTCAGATCCAACTTTAACGAGCCGTCTAGTAGTTCAGGATTTATCCCATCCAAAGTCCTCAGAGCTTTCTATGCAGTTGTTGTATTCATTTACTGAGAAATCAGTGAAAAGGCTGTTGAAGCAGTGCCTCAGTTTTCCAGATTCTCCAACTTTTCACACAAATGAGAAAGATGTTTCACTTTTTCAAGAGTGTGATACAAATACGGAATTTAAGTCTTCCCAAAGGATTTCAGAGAAAATGTCTCTGACTGCCAAGGATCACAGACCACAGAAAAGTACTGCACCATCAGTGCCCAGTTCACAGATGTACCATGATGCAATTAATCAGCTTTCCAGCTTGCTTGTAAAGTCTGTCATGGATGTTTTGTCTGCTACGTGTGATTTATCAACGGAGCCTGAAGACAGTGAAAATCAAGTTAAGAAGGAAATCAAATCAAATCATTTAATAGTGTATAAACATTTTAGTTGCTATGAAGTACAAGTTAAAAAATGTAGTGGCTGTATATAAATATACAGTACCTTGATTTTCTATCTGTTGTATCTTTAAAAAGTTTTTGATGTATGTAGACCAAGATAGTGTAGGCCATGACTATGAATGAGAGAATGAGTGAATAAAGCCATATATTCAGTAGCCATAGAGACGCAGCCATTCAAAGTGCGCGGCACAGACATGTACCGGAGGTAATTGGCTACGGCGTTGCGCATCGATGACGCAAAAAAACATCATCAGTACTTGATTGGTTGACCGAAAGGGGCACTCGTGGTCCGTTGGTCGGTCGTAGAAAGATTTACAGTAAATGTCTTTACTGTGCCCGTTTTAGCATCCGTGTCACACCTGAAGAAGGCTCCACGGCCGAAACGTTGTGTTCTCTTTCTTCTTTTTTTCAGCATGGAATAAACCTATTACTTGTTCCTTTGCAGATACAATTCTATTGTTTGTTGTGTTGTCTATGATGTTTTTTCCCCCCCCATTTTCTGTGCCCTTCTGTCTTGTACATTATAAAATGTTACTTACCTTTGCTGTGTCCAAAAGATGAAGGAGCAGGTTTAAATGACTTTGGAGGTTGATCGTTGTATAGAAGATACCCAATGTCCACAGTCTTTTAGGAAGGAATATAAAAAATACCAATACAAAGTTTATATTTGTATTTGTATTGCACAAAAGGCTTCTGAATTATAGGAGAAACCTGTGAAAATAAACAGATTGAAAAGATAATGTACATCCTTACCTCACATTCTGGGAGATGACACAAATAATAAATAAAGGTTTCTTACCTTTTTATAATGTAGGACAAAAAAGGCTGCAAAGTCTGCCCCATTGCACTCTTGGAGTCATTCACCAATTTCTTCCCATATACCCAGCCATTGGTATGGTCATCCATGTAGAGGTATCGCAGACCTCTTCCTTCATCGTGGTCTGGCAGCTTATACAGAATAAACCTGTATGATTCCAAAAACACATAAAAGAGTATCACATCCTGTATACTGCTCTAGAACTGTGACACTGTACAATGTGTCCTGGGTGTTGGACAGTGTTAACTGTTGAGATCACTAGAAAATAAAAAGGGCACTTAAACAATACTAGTGTCTGTTGCCAGTCTGTGGGTGCACTGGTGCTTCTGGGAGATGAACAGAACCTGTGGCAAGAGAAGAAGGGTCAAGCAGCCTTGATCATTTCTAGGTGATGTAGTGGCCTACAAAGCAAAAATAGCTCTTGTTTTTAGGGGTCACCCATGTTTGACATGAGCATTGTGGCAAAACTGGAATAATCTTATGCGATTAGAGCTCATTTTCTGCATTTTAAACCAGCAGAGCTCTGTAGAACTGAACTGCAGCAGTTGACAAAGAGTCAACAGTTGACTAAAAGAAGCGAGGCAAGGCAAGCATCTCACAAACATTACTCTCCTCAAGAATACATTCTGGTGAATCGTTTCAAAACGAACTATTGAAAGGAAAAAAAGACTTAAAATACAATAGTAATTTCTTTATGACAAAAAAATCATAGACGTTGTACCCTGGATTTACAGATGCAGCCATTCAAAGTGCGCGGCACAGGCACGTACCGGGGGTAATTGGCTACGTCATCGCGCATCGTGACGCGAGATGATGCAAAATACCGCGGTACGTGATGGGTTGACCGACGGGCACTCGTGGTGCGTTGATCGGTCGTAGAAAGATTTAAATGTCTTTACTGTGCCAGTTTAAGTATTGAATATTTATATGGAATTTTACCACTGAAGGGAAATCTTAGTAGCTGAGCATAAAAAGAATAGGAGCATACTGTAACGTGTGTGAAGGCCATAAATGGTATTAATTTTGGAACATAAACATACAGTATATGGCTGGTCTCGGTACTAAACAATACACACCAGTATTTTGTTTCTCCCTAAACATTTTAAGCTTCGAAGTCTTTAACTAATGTGATACTGGAGTCAACAAGCATACTTTTAGAATTTGATTAAAAGGGAATATAATATGGAATTGTGTATCTAAAGAAATTAATAAAGATATCATTATATTCATATACCGCAACACAAGAATAGTACACGCTGTACATTGTCCGTTGATAATGTTTCTGTAGTGCTTTTTCAGCACTCTGCATATGACCTTGCTGGTGGCGCTGTGGGTTAGGTTCCTGACTCCCACTCTGATCGAATTTAAGTAATTTTAATAACAATGAATAGTCACCTATGCGTTACAATATAAACATTTATATTGATTTAAATCACGTTTTGATTTAAATCGCAAACGCGGGTTTAAATACATGTTTTTTGATTCATAATCAGACAAATGCAACATAAATTGATATCTTTATCTTCTAAGTATCTTAATAAAATAGCGTAGCTTTCTCCCCGTTTAGATTTATTTTTTCTTGGGATCAAATGTGGAAAGATTATATTGTAACCATTTTTATTTTTTAAATACATTTTAGAAAAGTGTATTCTATACTAAAAAGCTGTACACCACCTCCTATAAAGATACATATTGTAATACTTTCGGGTTCGGATAGGACAGACACAAGAACTCAGACTTGCGGAGTCAAAGCAAGTTAAAGCCTTGATTTTATATATCACCTTTAAAAGTGGCATCTCAAAGCAAAGTAAATACCCAACACTGATTGTACCCATCTGTCCCCATTGTACCCAGAGAGCACAGCCAGGACAGACAGGCAAATAAGATACACTCCACAGACATTCACAACAGCGAAATATCATAAAACGTTTGCACATGTAGTTTAATTATTATTTGTTTTTCAGGAAGTTAAAAAAACACTTGAATTACTTATCCAGTCTCTCGAAATAAAATTATTTTTCAAGCAATGCAACTAACGTCAGGCAACGTGTTTTTTTTAATCCAACATTGACAGCCACATCTTAAATCTTGTCAGTCAGTTCTTTTTTCTCTATTTGAATTGTGGCGATTCAAACAACCTGGGATAACAAGTGGTCTCAAAGTCACCTAGCTCACAGAGCTTCAACAACAGATGACAATTCCCTTAGTCCTTCCTTAGTCTTCCTGAAATTGTCAGATTATGAGTGAATAAAAGCATTTTATTAAAAACGTTTTAATCGCGTATCTAAGGAACTAGCAGTATAACCTTGTTCATGCACAAACAGTGGCATGTGACATTATTAATTTGGGTGTCTCCTCTTGCCAGAAAGCTCTAAATTGCATTTTGAGTGCGGTTTTTGACTTTTTTTAAATTGCAACCCATAAATAAAGCTGATACTGTTTAGATTTTTAATTATTTTTAACTGTATTACAGCAGCACAATGCACAATGCAACGTAAATCGCTATCTTTGTCTTCTGCGTAATAATGTTCACCTCTCTGTCCAGCAAATTAACAATAGTAATAATAATGAACTTTATTGTATATGGCGCCTTTAAAGGTGGCTCCTCAAAGCGCTTTACAGGATAAAAACAATAACAACAATAGTGTCAGGCTGGGCAAACGATTTTTTTATAGAAATACAAAATGAGATATAATGATGTGTTCTGGTTTAGACATTAACGAGTACAACCCCCCTCTCTGCGGGAGTGCTGGCTGTGACGAATTAAACCGGTTTCACAGTAGAAGGGGGCAAGATTTCCAGCGAAAGACACCTCCCCCCCTCCAAAAGTACAGTACTTACTAGTTAAGAAAGCTAGGCTCCTCAATGAAATCGCTTTAACATGCTAATACGTTGGTGTAACAGTCCGGGCGTGGCAAGCTTGTAATGTCAACCCGACATTTACGGCGAAAGGAACCCTTCTTTCATTGGAAGACAATGAACATATTCTAGCCCTAAATGAATTAATAGCAAATATGATTTACATAAAAGACATTTTTCCAAGAAAGTTTAGCCTTTGTCACTAATGAAACCACTAAATAAAGACATAAATATAGAAATCTTAAGATTTTTAAAATACATGACTTTGCTAAACTAATTTAAAAATAAAAACGATTACAAAGGCCAGCGGAGAGAGACAACAGGGGAGGGATGATGGTTTTACATAAGGGGCGGGGCTATGGAAATTAGTTCTGTTTGGGAATGTGGAGTTACATGTTCTGGCTGTTTGTGAATTATCGTTATTGAGTATAGAGTGTTGATGTATTGATTTTGTGTAATGCTGTATGTTGAAAATTGGATTTTGTTTATGATAAAGAGGATAAACTGGGATGGGAGGAGGGTTTAGTTTTGCATAAGGGGCAGGCTATGCTAATTGTAGGAATTTGAGAGTTTTTGGTTTGTATTACAAATAATTCGTACTAGATATTGAGATTTGTTGTTGTTTTGTTGAGATTTAACTCCGCAAATCTGAGTTCTTGTGTCCGTCCTATCTGAGCCCGAAAGTATTACAATATGTATCTTTATAGCAGGTGGTGTACAGCTTTTTAGTATAGATTACACTTTTCTAAAATGTATTTAAAAAATAAAATGATTACAATCTAATCTTTCCACGTTTGATCCCAAGATCCCAAGAAAAATAAATCTAAACAGAGAGAAAGCTATGCTGAAAGTTTATTAAGATACTTAGAAGACAAAGATATCAATTTATGTGGGTAGCTGCGTCAGCATGCGTAGGCTGCAAAGGAACAAGTAATAGGTTTATTCCATGCTGAAAAAAAGAAGAAAGAGAACACAACGTTTCGGCCATGGAGCCTTCTTCAGGTGTGAGAGAGACAGGGCAGTAGGCAAAGGTAAAGTAGCGGGAGAACAAAGGTTGAGAGGGAGGAGGAGTGAGAGGCGGGAGCAGGGGACAGAAAGAGAGGCCAATCAAGAGGTGTGAAGTCAGAATGGGTGCAGAGAGGTGTGAAATGAAACTTCCAATGAATGGAGAAAATTTAAAAGAACAGTAATCTGTCGTTAAGGGAAGGGAGAATGTGTGATCCTAGCTGCAGAATAATTTTAGTTTCGGTGGTCTTTCTGATGTATGAGTTCGGAAAACCGTCTTTGAGAACACAGACGGAGAGATTAGAGTGGTCGTGGCCGTCAGAGGTGAAATGAGAAACAATGGGCTTGGAGAGATCTTTAATCTTCACAGCCCTGACGTGTTCTCTGAAGCGGTCTCCGAGTCTCCTTCCTGTTTCCCCAATGTAGATGGCTGGGCATTTACTGCAAGAGATACAGTAAATAAGGTTGCTGGAGGTACAAGATGCTGTCTGGGTGATCCGGAATTGTCCTGAGGGGCCTTGAATGAGTGTGGTGGTGGCTGTGTACTTGCAGGTGGTACAGCGAGCTCTTTTGCAAGGGAAAGTGCCTGGTGTGGATGGTTGCTGAGGGCGGTCAAGGGAGCTGTGGACAAGGAGGTTACGCAGATTAGGTGGTCGGCGATATGAGATGATAGGGCTATCAGAAAAGAGGGCCCCAATGGAGGGATCATCCTGTAGGATGGAAAAGTTCTGGTTAATGGTCCTGGGGATAGGAAGTGTGTTAGGGTGGTAAGGAAGCACCAAAGGAATGCGGTTGTTACGGCGGGAGTTCCTGATCGGGTTGATGGTCCGGGGGGTGTTTTTGGCTCGGGCAAGGGCCCTGTCAATCACACTGCTGGGGTATCCTCTGTTGATGAAAAAGGAGTACATTTCGAGGGCTTGGTTTTCGAAGTCGATGTCGTCGCTGCATAATCGTCGTAACCTAAGGAACTGTGAAAAAGGAAGAGAGTTTTTAGTGTGGTTGGGGTGAAATGAGCTGTACAGGAGGTAGCTGTGTGAATCCGTGGGTTTGTAATAAACTGAAGTGGACAGTCGGGGGTAGTTGATAGACAAGTGGATGTCTAGAAACGGAAGAGTGGTGGAAGAAATGTTAACCGTATATTTGAGGGACGGGTGGAAGTTGGTGAAATGGTGCAGGAAGAATTCAAGCTGATCGTTGGAGCATGTGGCGGCACCGACGCAGTCATCGATATATCGTTTGTAGAGGTCAGGGACATAGCCAGTGTAGGAAGCGAAGAAGCGTTCTTCTACCCAGCCGACAAAAATGTTGGCATAGCTGGGTCCCATTCTGGTGCCCATGGCAACTCCACTGACCTGTTGGTAAAAAAGATTATTGAAAGAGAATGCGTTCAGTGTGAGGACCAGTTCTGCAAATGTTGCATTTGTCTGATTGTGAATCAAAAAACAAATAAATTTAAACCCTCGTTTGCGATTTAAATCAGTATAAATGTTTATATTGTAACGCATAGGTGACTATTCATTGTTTATTAAAATGACTTAAATTCGATCATGTTGTGATATTTAGAAATATAAAAGTCAATTAATTGTCCATAATATTGCTATTCTATTTTTTCAAAGAAATGTCGCAATACACGTATATAATCATATCGTTACATCAGAAATTGAGAACAGTTCTTCTGAGGAACTGAAAAGAGACTCCCATCTTGAAAACAGTTCTGAAATCAAACCACTCAGTGTCCCTGTAGAACCGTTGAATATTGAACCGGTTTCCTCAGTTGGGCTCCAGGAAATTTCTATGGCTAAATCAACAGAATCACTTAATATGACTTTAGTGTGTACTGAGACTGTGGAAAACATCATAACACAGCTGCTATTGCAGATATACCCTACTTTGATAAAAGAGGAAACTTCTACTGAAATCCCAGGGAAGATGTCTGTGTCTTTGCTGAGTCAGATAGCTGTGGACCTCTTTGACAGTGTGTTGCAGGACTTGTCCGAAAACCAGGAGATAACAGTTGTGAAACAGGATAATGATGTGTTTCATGAACCACACAAGATTCAGCAGGTTGCTAGCTCTGTTCACAATGAATTGCTGTGCCAAACTGGATCCCAACAGGTTCTACAGAAAGCTGTAGCCACCAGAAATGAGACAGTGGTCAAAACCATAATCAGTTCTATGGTGACCAACATTTCCAAGCTGACACATTCAGCTTCCCGATGTTCATCCCTTTCACCAGAGACCAGTATTAGCAGAGAAGCAAGTGAGATCGTTGATGAGGTGAGGGGTGATATTAACATAACTAGTGAGCACAACAAAGAGGCAATACCCAGTCCTCAGTTTTCTGAAGTTTCTCTTGTTTCTTCTGAAATAGTACATGGAATCACACATAATCTGCTAAAGGAAATTCAGCTAAACTGTTCCAGCCAGTACTCCTCAAGCTGCCATTGATATGGAAACCCGGAGCACTGAGCAGCTCATGTGCACCAAAATGGACCAGTTAGAACCTTCACCTGTTATTTGTCGAACAGTCAGAAGTAAAAAACAACAGTCTTCTATGACAAAGTTTCCAAAAGGCTTTTCTCCAACAGTCCCAAGTGGTTTTGAAAACAGTTTCCAGCCAGAAGACACTATGGATAAGCCCTGCTCATCACGTTCCCTAGGAGAAGCTGTTGGTGTGACACCTTGTTAGCTTCTGAGACACGAGAGAAGCCTGGAGATTATCTGGTTCAAAGAGTCCAGTATCTAGAAGGAGTACAGCAGTGTAAGGCTTTAGGGAAGAAAAGCTCCTCTAGGCCAGACTGTATTAAAACACGACTTCTGGAGTCCTCTTAGCATGATGTGGTTGATGAGGTATGACCAACAGTTCCAAACCTGTAAAAATTTCTCTTATGAAAGTAGGATGGACCTGTTCTGTACCTAATTAACAGACATTTGTGTAGAAGGTACTGGAAAATGAAACTTTTATTTTGTAAATATGATGATAGTTATGTTGTGCATTTTCCTTTACAATAAAACTACAAATCCAGATTTGTTTTCCCTAACACTGTGTAACATCTCAGAAATATCCCTACTGTCAGTTCATAGCATACGTTCTAAACTCACGTGTCTGTGGATGTCAGCTTTATCACTTTCTTATTCAATTAGTACAAGAGCAATCAGGTGAGTTAATGCTACTATAGAGAGACTTGCTCAAAGTATTGTCTACATTTCCAAACTGATGTCTGCATCATAAAAAAAACTGAGATGCATTATTTTCTATACATGCAATTGTAAACATTCACATTGGTTTATTATTTTATATTTCATTGTCTGCCTTTATTCTAGTGTTAACGTCAGTGCTAAAAACATATACACACCCCATAATCCTTATCTTCTTTTCAGTAAGAGAAGTGTTACTTGTTTTGATTTACACTGAACAATCATTGAACTGTAACTTTTTGTTTTTTTGTGACAGGAGTTGCCCGGACACTCATCTTGGTATGTGTACAATCCCAGCCTTAATAAGGACAAAAATCTCAGTCCAGCCCAAAGCAAGAGTGGTCTGCGCATTGACATAGCAAAACATTACAGGACCCCAATGCAACTGACCAAAACTCTAAGAGCGAAGGGCTTCTCTCTCACAGCAACATCCCCTTTGCAGTTAATATGCCGGATGAAGATGTGAATGTGAGCCAGAAAGTCAAGAAACATCCTTTGAAAAAGTTTGGCTCCATGATAAAGCATAAGATCATGGGTAATAGGTCAAAAGACGTCAGAATTCAGAATGAAACAAATCCATCTTTGGAAAAGTTAAGAGCCCAGGGAACATCCAGTGGACGTGGGAGCTGTGAAAGCTTTGGACCATTTCAAGTGCCTGATGAGTACAACAAGCCTCAAAAACACAAGGTATGGATTAGTTACCCAAACTTTAATTATTAATTAATTTGGGCATTATTGTATTTTTAATATTAGCACTACAGAAATTATTTGAATAGAATGCTCATTTGTACATCAAATAACATTCTAGAAGACATTCCTATTAATTGCAATCAACAAGAATAGCAACTGCTACTGTATGGTGGCCAATGCTGAATGTTCTGTATGAATAATGACTACAAATTTATCAAGATCAATACAGTACGTAACAGTTCAAGTATAATAGCTGTGGAAGAAATATTCCTAAATTGTTTTCTTTGTGTGCTCATAGTTCTTCAAAAAAAGCTTTTAGTTTGGACAGATTCAGTAGGAATAAGCCTCAGAACACTCCATATGGTGAGTATTTAGTTTGTGACTGTGATTTTATTTTGTGTAGCACATTAGTGACAAGTGTGGTTCAGAATTAGACATTGGATGGAATTTATGTAGAATGGGGGAATTCATCCTAAATTTAGAATCCTTTAAAAAACAAACTGATTTGTATACAAATTGGCCTTAGTGTTCTGCAAACGGCAAGTTTTGACTCTGCTACCTCCATAGGAATGGTGAGGCAGAACTCTAAACTCCACTCTGATCAAGTGGTCAACTGTGCACCTCTACTCTTCCCTGATCTCTCTTCTTCTAAATAGTCCATTGTCCACTGCATCAATCTTTGGCAGTCCTCTTCAACAGTACTCTATTTTCTCAATTTTCAGTGCCCTCCCTCATTCCCTTCTACAGTATCTCTCGGTATAGTAAATATGACTAAATGTGACTTATATGATAGATATAAGATATAAGCTAATACGTCTTCCTTCTTTTACAAGTAAAGTTATGAAAACCACTTTAGAACTAAACAACAGGATCGCTCATATGAAAATAAGACCCTAGCAGTAGTCAATATGGTTTTAGAAAAGGTCATTCTTCCTTTACCATCTTGTTAAAATTCTTCAAACAAGTGACAGCAGTAAACACACAGAACGTACAAAATGATATGATTAGATTTTAAAGATGCTTTTGATAATGTTCTTCTTAAATTAAAGGCAATAGGCATTTAGGGAAATTCATGTATTGAACTGGTTAAGGGACAGGTAATAGTACAGATCAGGGGTGAATAGTCCAATAGAAGATGACAGGAATAATAGTTATGAATGTGATTGAAATGACTGAAAAACAGTTGTCTAATAGCCAAATTACCACACACCTTTAATCAAATAGCTTCTTATTGAATAAACCTGACATTAAGATGCCTCTGGGTAGAACTGTATCCAAAGTCTATCTTACCTGCTGCCATGGAATAAAGAAACTGGAACAGTGACATGTCAAACCACTCTGTGTTTCCAGGGATCCCTGTAATTCCAAACTCCAGGAAGATGCCAAAAAAAACATCGTTGCTGTCGAAGATGTCGACTGCTTTATCCAGAGCCTTCCTGTAATAATCCATCTGCCACCATCAAACATGTTTCACATGGAGGGGAAACTCCTTGCAATGAAAACTCAAAAAAGGAGTTCTAATGATGGGAACCTCATTTGCCTAGCTGATCTACTGTTTCTGAAATAAAAATAATCGCATTCATGTTTTTGTATAATGTTGTGTTATTCAAATAGGTGAGCACACTACCACATGCATGACCAGACACTTTTCAACTAAATCACAAAATGGTTTGTTAGTTGTCTGTAAATATCTTATTGGTGTACTATACCATTAAAAAAATAAAACAGTCTTAGCCTTCATAATTCTATTCATAGTTATAGCAAGACCTGATTTACTGTAAGTATTCAAAATCCTCAAAGCTACTGACCTACAGTAGTGCACTTCATAAGATTTAGTAGTGCAGCACGAACTAGGGGAAACTATTTGGATTTAAAAAATATAAGAGGTTTAAATCTACCAAACAGGGAAATGCATATTTTTATTCAAAGGGTTTGGGGCCTGGAACAAACATCCCAACTATGATGTGGACGCTGATATCCTGACGTCCCTGAAGAAAGGGTTAGATTAGATACATGAATGAATTGGCTACTGAAAAACCAGGCAAGCCAGATGAACTATCAACGTTCTACTGTGCACCAACAAGTGCACCTAATGAACTTTCGTGTGATTGGCAAGTTGCAATGCCTCACTGCACAAGCTGTATTCCTGGTCAGAGGGCTTAAAACAAATTGCCAACTTTTTGTGAAAGTACATAAGCTATAACTATAGTATTCTCATTCCAGAAAATGTTGCGTTTCTTTTTTCCATCTGTACTTTGTATATATACTGTATGGACTAGGAACTTATCTACTCTGTGTTTTTGGTTTCCCTTCGGACCGCTTAGGGGAGCGAACGGTTAACGGACCGCGGTGAGCAACAAGTCCTGAAACGGTTAGCCATCATCTTGATACTGTCTGCAGGAGAGAGTAATTTTAATATAATTTGTCTTCCTGGAGATTGATTTAGATTATTCGAGAAATTCAAACTACGATCATAACATTTATATTTATAGACATACTCCAATATGGCGTCTCGCTCTCCATTGTCTTCCCCCGACTCTGCTACGGGTTCAGGTACCGACCCGGCTCGGCCAGACACAGGAGAGCCGCTCGGTGGGTCAGATTCGGATTCAGACTTGGGTCTCGGGGAGGAAGGTTGCGGTGCTGGTGACCTGGGGTATCGCCTGGAAGAGACGGAGCTCGAAGCCGAGTTTGAAGCGGCAGCTGAGCGGCTCCGTGGACTGGTACAGACAGCGAGCAGAGAACAGCTGCTTTACCTGTACGCCAGGTATAAACAGGTAAAGCGACCCCAAAACTTTGGCAACTCTTTAATAAACTGAAGCAAAGACGTGTTTGATGTGTTTTCGGGCTCAAGGTCAATTAGTTTGAAACCTTAAAAATGTGCACTCAGCATGTGCATAATCAGCTGCTGTCATGTAGTTGGTGACCTTCGTGTTTATAAAGTACTGAGTACGTTTGGATGAAGAAACCACTAGCAATATTTTCTAGTTCCCCAAGGGATCATCTTAACTGACAAACGTTGAATAGAAGTGTACAAAACGACTTTTCTGCTACTCTCCAAACATTTTGTATTACTGACAAACCTACTGGCCACGTAAACTGAGTTATATACATTATTTATATGCAAAATTTAGAAATAAGCAGTTGGCATAAATGAACAGGGTAATAAAATATATATCTATATATACAGTGCCTTGCGAAAGTATTCGGCCCCCTTGAACTTTTCAACCTTTTGCCACATTTCAGGCTTCAAACATAAAGATATAATTTTTTTATTTTATGTGAAGAATCACCAACAAGTGGGACACAATTGTGAAGTGGAACGAAATCTATTGGATTTTTGAAACTTTTTTAACTAATAAAAAAATGAAAAGTGGGGCGTGCAAAATTATTCGGCCCCTTTACTTTCAGTGCAGCAAACTCACTCCAGAAGTTCAGCGAGGATCTCTGAATGATCCAATGTTGTCCTAAATGACTGATGGTGATAAATAGAATCCACCTGTGTGTAATCAAGTCTCTGTATAAATGCACCTGCTCTGTGATAGTCTCAAGGTTCTGTTGAAAGCGCAGAGAGCATCATGAAGACCAAGGAACACACCAGGCAGGTCCGTAATACTGTTGTGGAGAAGTTTAAAGCCGGATTTGGATACAAAAAGATTTCCCAAGCTTCAAACATCCCAAGGAGCACTGTGCAGGCGATCATCTTGAAATGGAAGGAGTATCAGACCACTGCAAATCTACCAAGACCTGGCCGTCCCTCTAAACTTTCAGCTCAGACAAGGAGAAGACTGATCAGAGATGCAGCCAAGAGGCCCATGATCACTCTGGATGAACTGCAGAGAACTACAGCTGAGGTGGGAGAGTCTGTCCATAGGACAACAATCAGTCTTACATTGCACAAATCTGGCCTTTATGGAAGAGTGGCAAGAAGAAAGCCATTTCTCAAAGATATCCATAAAAAGTCTCGTCTAAAGTTTGCCACAAGCCACCTGGGAGACACCCCAAACATGTGGAAGAAGGTGCTCTGGTCAGATGAAACCAAAATCGAACTTTTTGGCCACAATGCAAAACGATATGTTTGGCGTAAAAGCAACACAGCTCATCACCCTCAACACACCATCCCCACTGTCAAACATGGTGGTGGCAGCATCATGGTTTGGGCCTGCTTTTCTTCAGCAGGGACAGGGAAGATGGTTAAAATTGAGGGGAAGATGGATGCAGCCAAATACAGGACCATTCTGGATGAAAACCTGTTGGAGTCTGCAAAAGACCTGAAACTGGGACGGAGATTTATCTTCCAACAAGACAATGATCCCAAACATACAGCAAAATCTACAAAGGAATGGTTCACAAATAAACGTATCCAGGTGTTTGAATGGCCAAGTCAAAGTCCAGACCTGAATCCAATTGAGAATCTGTGGAAAGAGCTGAAAACTGCTGTTCACAAACGCTCTCCATCCAACCTCACTGAGCTCGAGCTGTTTTGCAAGGAAGAATGGGCAAGAATTTCAGTCTCTCGATGTGCAAAACTGATAGAGACATACCCCAAGCGACTTGCAGCTGTAATCGCAGCAAAAGGTGGCTCTACAAAGTATTAACGCAAGGGGGCCGAATAATTTTGCACGCCCCACTTTTCATTTTTTTATTAGTAAAAAAGTTTCAAAAATCCAATAGATTTCGTTCCACTTCACAATTGTGTCCCACTTGTTGGTGATTCTTCACATAAAATAAAAAATTTATATCTTTATGTTTGAAGCCTGAAATGTGGCAAAAGGTTGAAAAGTTCAAGGGGGCCGAATACTTTCGCAAGGCACTGTATATATCATATCTAGCACATTTAAAAAATAAATTGAATCATTTTCCACACAGTGAGCATATTGCCCCTGTGAATTTAAAATAGGAATACAGTTAAATTCCAGTGGATTTGCTGTTTGAAACAGCCATTGTTATCCTGTGTTCACATGATGACTAGCTAATCATATTCTTAAAGTTTGCTTCTTCTCATTGATACCTTTTCAGTTGTTGAATATGTATTCCTTTTAGTAAGCTATAGCTAAAGTATTGTGCACAAACTCATTTTAAGTTACACGAGGCAAGAGAAATCTGTGCGACTCCACAAACCCACACTAAATATAGGTTTCAGTGTTGTCCAGAAAAAAAGAAAGGTAAATGTGTGAACTTTCACAGATATTGTAAGAAACCCAACAGACCAGGGAGTGTAAGTAGGATTTCAGTTGTTAAAGGCTAAATAACATCCTAGGCAAGTAAGATCTGTCAGTCAACTTATGGGATAGACTATGACTAAATTACATACCCGAGAAGCTGAGTTCTAGCATTCACAGTCTCCTTGCCGAACTGTATTAAAAATAGAAAACAAAACATTTGCCCTACTGAAAAGCGGTTAAGAGTTTCTACCAGCTGGGCTCTGTAAGGCTGCTGATGGGTTACACATTGTGCTGTGATGCTGCAGGCAGGCCTGGAAGCAGCTTGGGGACATGAGCAAAGAACAGGCCATGCAGGAGTATGTAGCGTGTGTGCATTCGCTGGACCCAGAAGGAGGCCAGAAGGTAGGGACTTCTGACTCAATTTCACTTAAACCTGCTATTTGTTTGGTGTCAGCTTTTGGGCGCCAGGATGATGTCATGCATTGACAGGGCGAACTGTCTCTGGGACAAGCTGTCAGATTTGTTCTAGAGATAAACCTGTTCCTGGGATTCCTACAGTACAAGAGACAGTTTCACATGATTCATCAGTAAACTACTAGCTACTAGCAACCTAATGAATACGGTCACTTGAGCAGCCCACTTGTGTCTGTAACCTCTCTTGCGTTTTTCAGTTCTTGGCAGTTTGTATACTGAAGTAATTCTGGCAGTAATTTGTAACATTAACCTCTCTCAACACAGCACCGTCATCTTACCTAAACAAAACATGAATATTAATGATCAGAAACTAAGGCCCACTTTAAAAATCACAAATATGCTCCTTAAAAAAATCACAGAATCGGGTTCCAGATAGCTGCATGTTTTGCTTACTCAAAGAGCAAAAGGTCTGTTTTCTACCAAATGTTACCAAAAACATCCCTGCCCACTTGCAGCTGACAGGACTTGGCTGTTTCTCCATATATACTGTATGCCATATATATCCAGTGAGTATAATATGAAGAGGGGTGGATCAGTGTTCACTGTTGTCCCTTTTGTGCTACATTTAAGAAAATAAAATAATTTTTCAGTTTGCATTGTCTTACCTTTATGACTACTGAGAATAAGTACTCTGGAACACAATCAAAAGAAAATTAAAATCTATATAAAGGGCCAGCATGGGTGTGGAGTGGATAGCGCTTCTGCCATGTAGCACTGGGGCCCTGGGTTCAATTCCAGACCTGGGGTGCTGTCTGCATGGAGTTTGTATGCTCTCCCCATGTTTGCGTGGGTTTCCCCCCACAGTCCAAAGACACGCTGGTAGTTTAATTGGCTTCTGGGCAATTGGCCTTGGTGTGAGGTTGTGTGTGTCTATCTGTGTGTGTCCTGTGATAGACTGGTGTCCCGTCCAGCGTGTATACCACCTTGCGCTCACTGCATGCCAGGATAAGCTGCAGCTCCCCTGCAACCCTGTATTGGGAAAAAGCAGTTAGAAAATGGTGGGATTTATAGTTTAAAGTGTGAAGTGTATGTAGATAGAACAGTTATATTTCAGAATAAACAAGTATTCCATGTCTATGTGGAACAATTATTTGTTTATATTTTGGGTATCAATTTTGAAGTGACTAAAGGATTTACAAAACAGTAGTGCCTGGACTTTAATGAAGAGGATATGGCATTAAGGAATTCGAATTGTTTGAATTCAGCATTAGCTCTAGTGTAGATTTAACAGCCCAGTTCATAGAGGCCACGCAGAGTGGCCTCGATGTGTCAGCGTCTCTTATGATCATTGGTGCTATTAGTTGCAGTTCATGCTTGGCAAATTTGACAACTTGCCCAGAGTGGTGAGTGCAGTATTGCGAGATTTTCTCTCTTCACAATTCTCATGACTATGCATTGAAGGACAATAATAATAGTATAATGTTAATTTTTGAGTGTTTTTAAATAACCCTCAAAGCTCCTTATAGTAGTACACATAATACACAAAAAACGAATGGCACATATCAATGTTATAGCATTAATTTTTCAGTTGTTGAGCTAATATCAGTCTTGTCACGGTTTGCTTTCAGAAATGTTCTGTTGTATCTATGTCTTAATTTCAGACAGACTCCTGTAAAGTACAGAAACCAGAATAGTAGTAATCGAATTTGATTTTCAAATTAATCTGTCAGCAGGATAGCAGTGAAACCCAAGCCCACAATGGTAAAAACGTTGCCCAAGAGCCAGTGTATAAATATTAAATAGTTACGTTTCCAGTACAAATCTCTATGTAATACCTCGGGTTAGTGCAATAACATCACTTTTAACTAGGATTTATGAATTTGTTTCTGGTGGTGGTATTGATAAATAAGAGCTAAACCAAGGAAGGGGTGTGCCAGATATCCCAAGATAAGTTTCCATGTGATCCAGTGTGGGACTGTGATTGACACCAGCAGCATTTTAGTTGAATAAAAAGCACATCAAGTGATCCAGAAGCCACTGGAAAATCATTAACTGACTTAACAATGGTAGTTTCTGTACTGTGTATCCAAACTCCAACTGAAGAGGTTCAAAGAGCTCATTAGATACAAGACGCAATTAGAATTGAGTCGCATTGTCCATTTCAGAGTTTTTGTGAGAAAAGGCAACTTAGTGGTACATAGTGGTAGTTAAGTGCTTGAGGTCCTAGGTCAGTTTTAGAAACCCTTACGTAACTAGAAATTTATGTCGAAATGCCCATTAATCACACCCCACGGGCTATGCATACATGTGTACAGTACATCAATGTGTCAGTTTACATATGATGTTATTTCGGTCAGTTTCTTTCATATGAAGCACACATAGAAAATTAAGTTCAATAATTATTAATGCAGTGTTCTATAAATAGAACAAATATCTAAACATATTCATATGATGCATACAGAAAGTTAAGCTCTATAATTTATAACGTAATGTGATATCAATAAAAAAATTGAAAAAACCTGTTTGCCCGGATCGTGGTCACTGTCCCCCCAGATGACATGTTTCTTTTAAACCGCTCCACAAATTCTCACATGAACGTATTCTCCAATATCATCACAACAAAACCATAATGTTTGTTTCCACAGATATGACACTATTATGCAATAAACCAATAAATTAATGAACTAGCAGAATCCCAATAAAAACACCCGGCCAGCACAGTATGTCAATATTATACATTTTTACCAACAAAACCGCAAAAGCAAAAACCAGCAAATATATATATATATGCCATGTTTTTACCTTATTCTGAAGCATGATATATATCCAAAATAACCCAGACTTGAACGTTATTGACTTCATAGTAAATGTTTGAAGAACGACCGGTAGAAATAAGGCGATCTGATTAGTAAAAACCGCTTTCATTCATTGTATTTTCAGCCATTCAGAGCTCTTAGGGGGTAAGACTTCCTCTAGAAGCCTCGAGCTGCATTCCGCCTGCCTTTTAGCTGTCAATCATTGACTCAGAAGGGGTAATCAATCAGTTTTTTATCAGTGCTCCTTTTTTTCACACCAGAAGGCAACTCTGAGGTTTTTTTCATTGCATAACAGCAGATAAAGGCTCTCTAGCAGTGCCTAATAGTTTTTATAGCAATTGCAATGGTTATTATTCTTATTTTCAATATTTTTAGGATTTTTTATTATAGGCGTGAAATTTCATTCCAGGTTCAGTCTTCACAAAACATGATGTAGAATTTTTTCTAATTGATCAATTTTTCCCAGATTTGTATCCAAGCTAGTAGTCACCTAGAACAAGGCTCTTGACATGCATATAGTTAAAAAGTCTGACCTCTGAAGACCAACAAAACATGGTCGCCTGCTGTTTTTTTGTTTTTTTTTCATATGTCTGTCTGCTGAGTGGACACATTAAGAAATATAAGAAATTTGACTGTTCACCCTCAAAGCCAAGGGGGTTACCTTCAATTTAAGACCTGAACCAGGCTCCTGCTATGTTCTGCTGCAGAGATATAACAAATGTTTAAGGAGGAGGAAATTTCAGGCGGAAATTGGCTAAATGTGTCAATGTTAATAACAGGTTAAACAAAATTTGGAAGTGTCAAACATTTTTCTCCTACATTTTAATGTGTGAAAAACAAAACAAAGAGTTTGTTACCTGTCAAGGTAGGTGGGATGTTCACTACCTCATTATTTTTAAAGCAACTTAAAAGGTAAGTGTACAAATGCATAAATTAAGATTCAAACAATTAAAAGACAGTACAACAATCAAACAGCAAACTGGAACTATTTCTGATCAAATAATCTGTTCTCTGATAATAAAGTTGTTGTGAAAAAGTAATGTTACATTGATAGTTCAGGTGGGTAGCTGCGTCAGCATGCGTAGGCTGCAAAGGAACAAGTAATAGGTTTATTCCATGCTGAAAAAAAGTTTTGGCCATGGAGCCTTCTTCAGGTGTGACTCCAGTATTCAATTACTCACCAGTTAAATGAATCTTCAATTCCAACTCGGCTCTTACCTACCCAATTAATCTAATTATTTGCTTAGCCACAACGGTTTAATGTCCTTCCCCAGATCTCTGGGTGCTTCAGAGATAAAAGCCATGTCCCAATTCTTGACCTGCGCCCTAAGCCATTTCTACAAATCCGCACTTCTGTAATGTAGCGCAAGTGTGGACTTCAAGTGCGCCAGTATTAAAGGGCGCACTAGTACAAAAACACCCTCGCGTGACGTCACTGTTTTGTCACACGGCTCAGGAGGGTCGAAATCCAAGTCGGCTGTTAAATTTCGTTGTCTGCTTGCAGTTTGATTAAATTGAATTTTATCTTTTTCAATCCCTGTACAAATGTAGTGATACTGTGTTCATTCATGTTGTAAACTTAACCTCGATTCATAACAGGCGAAGTAAACTAAGGAATCACTGGCAATATTGCTGCTTATTCCAAGCTGTGTACTATTAAATACATTTCATATTGTCTGTCCCAGTACAAAATGACAGTATGAGGAACATAACGCTTTCATTCAACTAAATAAGGTAAACTTGGCTATACCTCAAAGCTTGTACTATAAAATACGAGCACCATTAAATGTTCTGTGTACAGAATACAAAGCTGGTAAATGAATAAATATACATCAGTTGAAATGGGGGTGACGAAATAAAAGCTTTGTCAAAACTTTGTATGTAGAATACATACAGTTTAAATCTAAAGTAGCCTAATGAAGTTTGTTTTTTCAAAAAAATTGTAGCGCTCCGGGGTTCACGTGGGTATGCGCCCTCTCCTCTGCCGCCTCAGGTCGAACCCCCACCATTGGGGACTCGAACCTGGGCCTCCGTTGCACTCGACAGGGACCCAGCCAGCTGAACTAAAGGGAAATCTCCCATCAGCCCGGCGGCTGCGGTCCCTGCTATTCACAGGGAAGGGCGGGGATGTCACCGCGCTGGTAAGCCGGCTCTCACAACCAATGGTGGCCGTATGAGTTACAATATTATGAGTTCTAAAACTTAAAAAAAGTTCAATTGTACCAATACGTGAATATTTTATTCTCCATGGCAACTTCTCTCCGCCTTGATACGTTAGAATGTGGAACGTCACCATTCCGCGAGCAACTGGGGGTAATTCCCTCCAGCGGAGTCCATTCCGATGAAGACTTCAGAGAAGTCTGCATTGGCGGTGCTGGTGAGCACCCTTGTGACAAATTTAGAAATGGAATAACTATTGGATTTTAAGTCTTTTTTTCCTTTCAATAGTTCGGTTTGAAACGATTCACCAGAATGTATTCTTGAGGAGAGTAATGTTTGTGAGATGCTTGCCTTGCCTCGCTTCTTTTAGTCAACTGTTGACTCTTTGTCAACTGCTGCAGTTCAGTTCTACAGAGCTCTGCTGGTTTAAAATGCAGAAAATGAGCTCTAATCGCATAAGATTATTCCAGTTTTGCCACAATGCTCATGTCAAACATGGGCAATCCCTAAAAACAAGAGCTATTTTCGCTTTGTAGGCCACTACATCACCTAGAAATGATCAAGGCTGCTTGACCCTTCTTCTCTTGCCACAGGTTCTGTTCATCTCCCAGAAGCACCAGTGCACCCACAGACACTAGTATTGTTTAAGTGCCCTTTTTATTTTCTAGTGATCTCAACAGTTAACACTGTCCAACACCCAGGACACATTGTACAGTGTCACAGTTCTAGAGCAGTATACAGGATGTGATACTCTTTTATGTGTTTTTGGAATCATACAGGTTTCTTCTGTATAAGCTGCCAGACCACGATAAAGGAAGAGGTCTGCGATACCTCTACATGGATGACCATACCAATGGCTGGGTATATGGGAAGAAATTGGTGAATGACTCCAAGAGTGCAGTGGGGCAGACTTTGCAGCCTTTTTTGTCCTACATTCATAAAAAGGTAAGAAACCTTTATTTATTATTTGTGTCATCTCCCAGAAAGTGAGGTCAGGATATACATTGTCTTTTCGATTTGTTTATTTTCACAGGTTTCTCTTATAATTCAAAAGCCTTTTGTGCAATACAAATACAAACTTTAAGGTAAGTAACATTTTATAATGTACAAGACAGAAGGACACAGAAAATGGGGGGGAAAAAACATCATAGACAGCACAACAAACAATAGAATTGTATCTGTAATACTTGCTGGGTTTGCTTGCTTATTCCTATGATTAAAGCCAAGTGCAATGTTTGCTACATATGCAGGATGTGAATTGTTCATTTTATATATATCTAAAATAAAATATTTTAACATTTACACTATTTCAGGGTAGAACATTTACACGTGTGATTCTGCAGATGTTGTCCAAATCATTGATTCAGTAGAAAACATTTATTTTAGGATTTACTGTGTATGGTCAAGACATGATGGCACGTCCGAAGTATATACTGTGTCTTTAGAATACCAACACCAGCTTTCTGTGTTTTCTGGTTTTAAAACTTGAATCATAAAGCTTTAAAGTATATATTTCCATCTTGTTTTTGTTCATTATTTTTTTTCCCCATTTACATTTCTTTGACTGAGGCATCACATAAGCTAAGAACAAATCGGTTGCCTTCAAAGCTTTTTCTCCTGGTGAAAATCACTGAGTTGAAAAACACTTCTGTAAGTCAATATAATACTGATGTTTATAATAAAAAATTCATCTGCTGGGTAAAACAAAACTAAAGATGCTTGTTGTGGGCTCTATTGAATTGAATTTACAGTAGCCCATTTCTAAATGAATACAGTAAATTAAACTGTTGAGATTAAGAGATAAATGTACAAATGTCCTTTAAAAACATTGAAACTGAAAAACCAGACGGATCAAAAACGATAAGAGATTTGAATATATCTTGTGTGACCTTTTTCAGGGATTGTGATGTTACAGACAGGAGTGTGGCTGGTTCACAGCACCCCAGAACTTCCAGATGTGAAAAATCATTCTACATCATTCTTGCCCTCCAGTGGGCATGAAAATGCACAGACCTTCTTCTGCGGGACTTACACATACAGCACCTTCAAGGACATAGGTAGGCGTTCACATGTACATACAGCTGTGTGAACCTTTTCTTGAACAAGTTTGATAGCTGAGCTTTAGTATGTCCATGGCATTGACATCACAGCTGTCTATCACTTTCTGAAAGCCTTTGGTACAATTTTTCCAGATTTTAAGATTCAAGTATTGGTTATTTGCATTCTTGTTCTGGTTTGGAGCACCTTTTCTTTTCCTATTCTAAATTTACCTGTGGGCAAAAACCAGTCTATTCTGTTATTTTCTGTTGGTGGTTCAATTTCATATGCAAGCTTAATATAACCCTGAGAATAGGTGGACACTAATAGACTTACACCTCATTGTGTATACAGATGAAAATAAATTCCAAAATAGTCTTAGACTTTCTAATTAAATCTAAATGATGTGTATTGTGGCTGCTGAAAATGTATGTCAACATTTTAGAACTTGGAGGATAGTTTAACAAGTGAAAATAAATAAAGGAAACTCTCCAGACTAATGGAAAAAGAAAGGGGGCATTTGACCTGGATGTATGAAAATGCCATGCCTACTCTTGGTTATTTTTCATTCTTGTCTCTACAGCTGTGCAACTCCAGTATATCCATGTATACTCTTTTGACTATCACGTCCCCCAAACCTTCCACAGAGACCTTCAGTGTGTGGCTCAGAGAACATGCTATCCCAGGAAAGAGCCTTGGTTTAAGCAGCTGCCCCTGACATCTTTAGCAGGGTAAACTTTCACCAGCTTTGCAAAATACTCTAGATTTAATGACGGTGAGCACCACTCAAGGCAGAGCTAGAGTCTTCAGAAAAAAAATCAGTAAAGTCTATGGATCACGTTTGTTTACCAACTGATCGCTTCTTTAGAAACTATTCTCCAATTCAAAATACAGAAACAATATTGAACAACACAGTTGCCATGATCCATAAACAATCTCTGTGCTTCATTATTGCAGTTTGTTCCTGGGAAGTGAAAATGTCACATCAGCTATTTTTCTCATTTTAGATATTTGGGATCAATAGTTAATTTTTTGCATGCCTCTACATTTTAAAATCACAAATTAATTATCACAGTTCCAGACCTGTACCAGCTTGGAAGAGATGACAAATGTACTTATTTCTTCAAAATATGTGCTTAACAGCCCCACAGTGATGCTAAGTGTCAGAGTTGGCATAAGTTGTACTAATGGTTTTTCTTTCACTGACAACAGTACAAGAGCACTGGTGCCCAGCTGGTCATAGAGGTTGCAGTTATCGGACGCGTTTGAGATCGCTTGGATATCCCAAAGTGTCCAACCCTGTTGGTGTTGGTATTCAGTGAATTATGTATCACTGCTGAAACTTGGACAACAATTTCTGATTTACTCTGAACAAGCACTTATTGAGCCTCTCAGAATCTGAATTTATTTAATTTTTACAAAGTCTAACTCTATTGTATGTTGGCTGTTTCTAGCCAGCAAGACCCACTTTCTCACAAAGATTTTGTGGAACAATATCCAGTTTATTTTTACTCAAAGCCTTTCCCAATTGAAGATGTATTTATATAAAAAAGCATACTTTGTTTTGGTGAAACTTTCTCAATCTGCCAGCTGGCAACTGAACTTTCCTACATGTTTCTGCGGTTACACTTTAGATTTAAGGTTTCATAGCATCGCTTTCTTTCAAAAGAGATTTTATGGGATGTTAGTAAAGCATCAATTTATATTCAGTAGTAATTTAGGTTTAGGATTTGTGTCTGAGGTAGTTTGTAGGTGCTTTATTAACATTCTGTAAAGCCCAATTCTTGAACAAATTGATTAATAGAATATTTCAATCTTTTATTTATACAACAATTTAAATCAAATGTTTTTCTCTTGGTATGTTGATTTAAACATAAGAAAGGATAAAAATATAACTTGTGTAGCTTCTTTAGATACCATTTAATACCTAAGAACACGAGAGGTTACATTTGGCCCATTTAGCTAATTTCTTAGTAGTTAATTCAAGGATCTCATCCTGCTGTTTCTTGAAAGGAACCAGGACTTAAATAACATGTGCAGTTTGTTCCATTAATCTCAACTAGTTTTGAAAAGAAATTGATTAATTGATCCAAGGATCTCATTCTGCTGTTACTTTAAAGGTTATTGGAAACGGTTGTCATTTAAATACATTTAAAAAAAGGTTATGTAGAAAAGGAACAATCCAGTAAGTTTCAAACACTGCCCTTCAAAAGCAATATGTCACACTTCACACTTGATCTACTGTATATTGGTGGTGCTGATTTAAAAAAGAACGTTCTGGGTAGCAACCAATACAGTACAGCATTCAGAGAGGGGGGGAAGAAATACACATTCACTTGTTCTCGGTTCCAGTTTGACGTTTTGGTAGCAAGTGCACTTCCTGTTTTTGGTTGGGTAGAAAGTGTGTCTGGGACAGATTTACAGGGAACCTGTGACTCTGTTCCGTTTCAGATCTCTACTCAGGTTTGCTGGTTAACTATTTAGGAGACGACTTCTTTGCCAAAAGCTGGGGGAAGCTTCATCAGCCTCTGCCGTCGAATTGCTCTGTGGCGCACAAGGTGTACAACGTGAAGACTATGCAGCTGCCAGAGGCCAGGCCTTTCCGCATCATGGTGGACCACTCCAAGTGGTGTGTGATGAAGGGTGGGGGTCCGCACTGGACCTGCATCGCGAACACAAACCGAGAGATCAGTCAAAGGAGAAGAGGAGGCGGGGCTGTGTGCACAAGCAGGCCTGGAGTGTGGAAGGCCTTCCTCACAGTAGTGACACATTTGAGGACTGCCAGTAACACGTGGCTGGCACAAATAGACAAAGGGCTGTTTTTCAAAAGATACTGCATAGTTTTTCCAAGTCAAAGCAAATGGTGGTAAGTAATATGTAAGAAAACTCTGCAGTAGCTCAAGTAGGTAGTGCGTTAACACGCGTAGGCCGCAAAGGAGAAGAAAAGAAACGGGAACGGACACCTGAAGAAGACTCTACAGCAGGAAGTCAAATTATTTTTGCTGAGGCGATATACAAATATTTCAAATCATAAAAGTACATTCTGTTTGTGTTTCTTTAAAGGCTTGTTTGTAATAAAAGTGCTGGATATGACCTGCCTTCCATTATTCCTGTGGCCCCATTAGGCAGTTCATATCAAACACAAAAACGGACGCTGACATTATATTGATACTAGTAGTCCTGTTCGGCACATATCTGTGATTGTTTCTGTGGATGCGTTTTTTAGAAACCACACAATGGATGAATAATATATATATTTTTACTAGCTAAATCAATAGCACCACAGACTACGTATTGCAAAACACAAGACAACCTATGCAACAGGTGGATAAGGTTAAATAAAAACAATCACCACATCTTCATATACAGTACAGTTACTACATTATTGATCAACTAGAAGCACTGGATTATATGACCGTTTACTCTGTGGAGCTGTCCACTTCGACTGGCTTTGTAATAGGCCTGTACAGTTTAAAAGAGAGTTTATGGTCACATTTTTATAAAGAATAAGGTTACAGTGTCGTGCTGGTGTTTCGACCTGGTAAGAATATCTTAATTCTATTAAACCTTCCAGCATTCCTTAATGATTTACTGATTTTTAAGTCAAAGGCCATACATGTCTCTAATGTCGGGTAGAATTGAGTTTCCCCTTGAAGTCTTGATTTTCTGACCTGCTCAATGCCTGTGACCTCACAGTGATGTCACTCACAGTCGTGTTCTTCTCCAGTGGGTGATCTCTCTTTATAAGCTCAAAGCATGTCAAGCGGGGAAAGACTCTCTCTCATGAGTATGTCAGAGGAGTGTGTGCACATTTCCTCATCCTGTTTCAATTGTGTTATTTTAACCTTTGCTAATCCGATAGGTAAATATTAAACCACATAAGCCATGCCTGGGAATGTAGACAGTGGAAACTGAAAAATGAACTTCACATGGCACAATTTACCATTCTTACCATTTAAAAAATGGCTCTTAGTTTTTAAATAAATGCGTCTAAAAATATACGTGTCTCCACACACCTGAAGAAGGCTTCACAGCCAAAACGTCATATTAGTTTATAGCCGTATCTTTAATTTGTAAAAAGCAGTTTTTTAGCAAAAAAAAATGTATTTCTAATATCACACTTAAAGAGGGAGTACAAACTCCATTGAAACGGATGCCCACAGCCACAATTTAACGGCAGCCGATTGTCAGAGCCACCTGTGAAGTGACAGAGAAAAGCCTAATTTTGCAGGGAAATGGTTGTTCTCTTTGAAAGATTCAATTGAATATATGGTGTGGCGTCGCCGGGGGAAATAGGTGTAAAAGAGATTTAACTCACACCACACTGAACCTCTGTGTTCTTCGTCCGTATGTCTCTCCAAATCCGTTCCGCAATCCGTTGCCAGTATCCTTAAGTCCCCAAATGCGTATGTCCACACTTCTCCACGCCGTATCCAAAACCCATATCCAATAGTCCGTTATTCTTAAATTCCTTCCAGTACACTCCTAAATCTCTCGTTCCTCCAAAACGCTCTCACCTTACCAGCTTCCGCCCGGTTCAGTGCTTCTGTGGCATTTCTATTCCGTTTCCTGACGGAGCTCACCTGTGTCTCATTGTTTCGCCGTATATATCTTTTCCAACAGCGGGTCAGCCGGGTATCCGTGGCGGCCATCTTGCCTAGGTCTATACAGTAGTATAGACAGCATTTCGTTACGAAAATACCAGTTATAAATGACCCTTCCCCTGGCCCTCTTCCAATGGAATTAATATTCTGTTTGAATGTATCTCATGAATGCTGTTAAATGATAGTACCTCTACCGTATTAACTACATGCTTCAAGACTAACATTGAGCAAATTACATTCTAAAGGCTAAATACTGTGTGCAGTACAGTGGGAAATATTGAATTGTTTTAGGAAATAGAAGACAAATTATATTTACAGTGGTCATCCAGAAATAATAAATGTATATACCATAAATTTACTGTGTTGCCAAAGCAGGACAGTTCCCCCTAGTGGAAATATGTTTGCACCGCTTCCCTTGTGCTACAAGAATATTTGCCAGTATCAAATGATCATAATGCATCTCTTCCAGGCTAAAATAAGCAACAGTAAACACTGGTATTTAACTGGAATATAGTAGCATAAGAAGTGGCACAGTGGTGCTGTCTCAGAGCACTGGGGCCTTGAGTTCATCCTCAGATGTGGGGCTTGTATATTCTACAAGTGTTTGCTTGGGTTGTCTTCAAGTAATTGGCTTTTGTGAAAATTGTCCCTGGTGTGAGTGAATCCTGCCTCTGGCTCTCCTGCAACCCTGTATTGGATAATGCAGTTAGAAAATGGATGGATTCAAGCCTTCATTACCTTTATAGAATTATTTCCTTTTACCACTAGTTTTAGTACTGGAAACCACTGCAATTTTAAGTCATATCCATTGAGCTATGAACTATTTTACCTTTTGTATACCCTCCTGAAACAGTGCTGCTGCGCATTCCATGCAAAAAACACTACATCCATTCGGTTACCAGAAAGGATCATTAAAACACTAAAGAAAACATACTCATTAAGCACAATTTGAGACTTTACATCTCATTTAATATGGAGACCATAGACTGACACTGACTCAATACATCCAGTGAAAGTGGGTCAAGCTTTTAGAGACAACCTGTAGAGTCTCACTGTCAGTCTCCGAGTCTGCAGAATGATTAAGATGCACAATCTCTGGGGTGGGAATTCTTTCTTCTTGGCTTATTTGCCGATAAGGGAGAGTTGACACATTCAAGAACACCATCCACAATTCAGAGGCAAGGTGATTAGGAGACTCTCCTCCGGCTCCTCTTTTCATCATACAGGGAGATGGCTGGGAGCAGCACTCGGATAATGGACACTGCCACCCACGCCACCATGTCATTCAGTTCTTCCATCGTTATCTGTTTTAAAGCAACAACAAATGTAGGTTAACCACGGAGGACTAACGTTGTCTTTTATTGCTTTTAACAGGGTGTCAGCTGAGCATTAGACAGGATTCATCCATTCTCCCAGCAAACAGTGATAGGCTGATTTCTTTAAAGGTCTTATTTTTCCCCGACTTCTCCTTGGAATACGTCATATTCTATTCTCATTTTTTCTACAGCCTAGAAGCCTATTCTGGACTTTTCTTCCATTTGCTTTCCCTTCTTACCTCTCTCCCAAAACCAAAGCATTGTGCATTTTAATACACTGTATTACAATTAAAACACAAGACGAAAGGTTCTTATAAATGTAGCCTGGCAAAGAATAATTAGCACAGGACACATTTTGGGTTCTTTATTTCTAGGCGAGTATGTGGTCTGATATGTTCCTGGTTTAAAAAAATAAAAAAGACATAACGATATTTCTATATACACAAAATACGGCAGTGGTTCACGCAGCGCGTTCAGAAATAAGCCGCTCACCTCTCAGCCCTCACCGAGAACTACATTACGATAATTAGTACGATACCTACAATTGCGAACACTTACACGGTGCTAAACATAAGTCCCTGTAAAGAATGAAGGAAGAGAAAATACAAGGAGCATGTGAAACCCATTACTAACAAACCAATAAACAGATATCCCCAGCCCGAGTAGTTGCCTAAATACTCTACTGCTTCAGTGTACTCCGTTAAAATCCAATATCCATCTTGCTAATCTTGTCTCAATCCTATGAAATACCCCTCTATACTCATTTAGGGAAATGACACCGTATTTACCGTTACGACTCTGTAGAAGTTACGGGTTCTTTTTAACGGTAACTCACTGCTTCTTAGTCCCTACTGCCCATGCGCAGAACGCTGGACTCAACCGTCAGGAACCGCCATCTAGTGGATTTGGAATAACTCCGCTATTCACCACTGGGTCACAAAATAGCTACAAATTGGTTTCTGGTACTAAATCCGTGTTTCGAAAATCATACTGCTTGGGGCACATTGCATTCTCTTCTTCTGAAGAGATACCAAGGGTTTTGAGTCCCAGCTGGGTTTCTTCACAAGTCTCTTTCATAGGAACCCAATTCCAACAAATTACATACAGTAATTTCTGATTTTCTCGGGCAATGCAATAGATGCTATTAATGGAATACAAGTACATTTTAAAAGACAACCTTAGATAATGTGACAATCAGTGCACTTTTCAGTCCTTCAGATATCCCTTGTGGTGTCTCCGGGGGAAAGTTTATGCAAATGAGAGAAGTACTCACACCACACTTTTCTTTCCTGAGTTTCGTGGCGTTTCTTCCTCCAACTATCTTCCAAATCCAGTCCGTAATCCGCTCTCTTAATCCTGTTCCAATCCGAGTTCCAAAAGTCCGTAATAAACCATAAACCATAAACCATAAACCATAAACCATAAACCATAAACCATAAACCATAAACCATAAACCATAAACCATAAACCATAAACCATAAACCTTTTCTCCCTTCAGTAGTCCGTTATTCCTTAGTCCGACCTTTCACATAAACCTCTTTCCTCTCTATCTTTCTCCCTGTTCACTGCCTCCGGGGCACTTATATTTCGGTTCCTGATGCGGCTCAGCTGTGTCTCATTGTTTCTCAGGGTAGACCCTTTCCATATACGGGTCAGCTGATTCTTTTTGGCAGCCATTTTGCTCAGGTCCATATCTAGTATTTTAACTAGGTCATTCTGAAAATACCTGTTATGAATGACCCTTCCCCTGGTCATCTTACACCCTTTACTTGGCTGGCCTGTAATGTGGGTGTTATATTCTATGATTTTCTTCTTGTTTTATTTATTACCTTGTCCAGTAGGTGGCAGAATTAGTACAGTAAGGGACTAGGCTTAAGGAGCAATATTTTTTAATCAAGCTGACATCTTCCTCTAAAATATGTTTTTTATTCGGTAGTGGTATGAAAAACACAACCTGAAAATATAGTAATGAAAATGAAAAGTCAAGCTTGTGCAACCAGGTGATGTGCAGCTGGGCACGGGAATCGGGAACAGCGCCTCGTGCGGGCTGGTAGACCCTCGCTTCCAGCCTGCTGTCCGCCTGACTTTCTCTCCCATGGTTCTTTCTAATTTGTTAGGTAAGATCTGAAGTAATAAGGCTTTTTTAAAAGGTCTGTAAATTTATGTTTACTGATGTCATAGTTTCGGTTTAAGGTTTACTCGTTTATATTTGTTTTAAGAGTATCAAAAGTGTATTCGGGCTCTGCGGGTTATCAGAGACGAAATTGAACTTCGTTAGCTAACTGTGTTAAGTCGCTAGATGAAAACTGTCTGTGTGTTGTGAGTTAATTTCTTAGTGAGTTGAGTTGTTATGTTGTGTCGCGTTTAAATGGTGTTATAGTAAACAGGGGAAAACAACATGTACGAGGGTAGGAGTCAGACTCTTGCTACCAGCCTGCTGTAAACCTGACTTGTACGTATTTCTGGAAACGCTCCCTTATTTTCTTCTATTTTTTAGAAAATAAACTTTAAAAAAGGGAGCCGTGTATGAGTTCCTCTTGCGCACGCCGGTGAGTGCACAAGATCAACGGTAAAGCTGCCAGAACTGAGAGGGACCCGCTAGAGGTCACCACAGCCAGGCAGAATAGGGACTGTGACGTAAACTTGAGTAGTGCGTTATGGGAGTTGTAGTTCATAAAGCCAACGCTATGTCCGTGAGCAACTATAGCCAGTTCTAAAACCCGGCTCCCCTTAAGTAAGGATTACACTTGCATTCCAGGCTTTTCTATGGAAGCCCGTTTCCGCCAGGGAGTAAAAAAAACGCGCTATGGTATCTCAGAATTGCAACTTAGCAACTCAGAATTCTGACTTAGTAACTCTTTATATCTCACATTTGCGAGTTCGAAATAGCCCATATTTCATTGTCTGTCCTTTTGTTATTGTAACGGATTCGGGTTCTAGGGCTTGTGCCCTCGCCGCTCCCACCCTAGTTCGTACCTCACTGCATTGGCTCGAACCCAGCTCCTGAGTTGTTGAGGACAAGACCCGTATAACTATATATGGCTACAATACCAGAATTGACCATAATTAAAATTGCATTTCTACACTTCTTTTCCATCCCAAAGGATTAGAGGTGTAACTTATTAAAAGGCAAATCGTGTGTTATATTTTTGGGGTCTCTCGGCTCCACTGGCAGAGCCAGACTGTTTGGGACGTGTGACCACACAGGTTTGATACCGTGAAGGCTTTGAGTTAGAATGGCGACATTCAAATTAAACATTAAATCGGACATCGCCCTTTTGTCTGGATTTTCTCATTAAAACCTAATTATTAATATATATATAAAAAAACAAGTCCGTACAGGGACGAATACTGTAGCTTCCCTGCTGCAGCTTTTAATGACGTCTTTACTTGTACACGCTGGATACGTCAGATAAGGCAACTGCTTTGCAGATCTGACGTAATAGACAACATTTTGGTTATACCGTGGTTTATGCTCAAGTCCGTATTATACAAAATAAAGTTTTACCGCTCACGAACACGACGGATTTGTTTTCAAAATAGATTAATTAATTAATGGATTAATGGAACGATATCAGGGATAAAAATGGAGAGAAAGAAACCGGGATCTGGAGCTGTGAGTGTACTATCCATACGTTTATATATTTGAACTTTTAGGTAGTGAATTTAAAAAAAAAATCAGCATTAGTTTAGCTTTAAAATGTAAGGTTTAGTAAAACAGTAAAAACGTACACCTCGTAGTAATATTTCTAATACTGTTTTAAAAGCTCTAGAAGGTAAAATAAATGGAACATGATTTTAAAATTCCAGCTATGTGTTCTATTTCTGAAATCGTGGGTTAATAATTTATTGTTAACCCTTTCTGTATTTTATGGGAATATACGTACTGTACTTTTCTTTTGTTCTCTTAAGATGTCTTGGGTGAGAATATGCCTTCCCAATCTAAAACTCTAAACAGACTTAGAGAATCAACTCGTTTGTGCAGAAGAAAAAAAAAGAATGTTATGAACTGATTTAGCCCTCTGAACACCCTAGGGTAACTCTTCTTACCTATCTATAAAAAGATATGTCAGGAACCGTGGCCTTTAAATGCAGGGACTGCTTTTAAAAGTTAGTTTTGTAGCTGATTATGCCACCTAGCAATTCTAAAGACCTTTTCCCCCAGCAACAAGTTCTTTTTATCTTCCAGAACCACTAGTGCATCCACAGACCAGAAGTCATCCTACATAATTTCCATTTGTATTACAGTACTTTGCAATTCCAGTATCTATCATAGCCTAATCCACAGAACAAATATTACAACTTATCCACCAGAGGTACTTACTTACTCACAGAACATATTGCAGACCAGATCAAGAGCCCCATTTGACCCCAGTTACCAAAACCAGAGTTCCAAAGGAAAAGTCCAGCTGCAAATATTCTCCCAAACCCAGCCCCAGTTGGAGACCTGGTGTGCCTGCTTCTGTCATAGCAAAGAAACTCTGTGTAGTCTTAGGGATCCTCCTCAGTCCTGACTGAGTCTGTTTGTTAATATGCCCCCCAATTTGTCTCTGAGTCAATTTTTTGAGTAGAGAGGGGGGGAAGACAATGCTAAAGCCTTCCTCCCTTGCTCACTGTAGAGAGTCCCTGGTGTCCAAACCCTCTCCTGGGTGCTGTGGTACAAATTGGTTATTCCTGTTTCTTCTGTTTCTGTGTGCTCTGGCTCTGTCACTGGGGTTATTAAAGCCCCCCTACCTTTCTTTGGGGGGGGGGGGGGGGGGGGTTGATAGTTTTGGGTGTAAGCAGAGCTAACTTCTTGGGGCTCATTGATCAAATGGCTATATACAGATGGCCAGGTGTAAGATTGCTCTAGAACATTCTAGATTTTCTAGAATTGTTATGTTCTAGATCCACCTCCTCAGTCTGAGGCTCGGCTAGGCCAGTTTTGACATTCCATGTGTCTTCTCTGAACTGTGTGGTAATTAACAATGTTTGCAATAGCATCTTTGATCAGTAGGAAGCCCCAGAACAAAGAAAGACACATATTACCACCCTCATTGAAGTCACTGGTCATTCTATACAAACTTCTATGCAAAGTCAACATTGTCCTTGATAGCTGCTGTTGCCCCCACACCCATTTTATTTCACTCTGTGACAGATGAAATCATTTCTGCCATCAGCTCTGCTTGTCTTTTCTGGCGTTTTGGCTGTGGTTCTGTGAGGTACGATAGCTATGTTCTGTGTTTCAGGGCTGCTACACCATGCTGTATGCACTGCAGGGAGAGCAGCAGCTGTTGGAGAGACCCGTCGGCACTAAACTGCCGTTAATCCCAGGGTCTAAACCTCAATTTTGCAGGACTGCTCTTTCGGAGAAAGTAAGTGTAACCTAAAATGAAAAGCATGAATACATTTATTCTTATTTAAATCCAAACATTTAAATTGTAAAAAATGACATGTTTATTCATGGTTTTCTTTCTTTTTAGGGGTAAACCAACATGTAAAATTGTATAATATGAAATGATACCTGGGACACATTAACACATTTCTGTGTGTGTTAGTATAATGTGGTTGCTGTAATGATTAAACTGTAAGCAAGCTGTCTTCCCTTGACATCTTTGTGCATATAACATCAGGAGTAAGGTTATATATTTTTCTAGACGCAGTATATTGATCACATTATTGAAATTCAGCTGTACTGTATGCCTTAAAGCTTATTGTGCTTACTGTCTTTTTGCAATGTAGATATTTTTAGTTGGCTACAATGACTGAGAAATTGGAATTTGATTTTCAAGAACGTAGAAAAAAATGATAACAGCGATTCTGGAGTAGTCTTCCAAGAAACTGGCGACCGCCTTCGGAGGGGGGAGAAAAAAAACATTCTCATTTTTATGTTCAGAAACATAGGGGGATACATATCTGTGTTTACCTGTACATATCATGTTTTAATAAAATACTTACCTTCTATTTCAGCTGCACCAGCCATCTCCTGACTTCACTCTGACTGATCCCCACGGTTTCCTTTTGGATTCGAAGTACAACAGCCTCCATGACCCCCACCTGCGCACCTATTACCATCGCAAGGGCATGCAGGAGTCTCTGCAGAACAGAGGCTTAATCAATGAGCAGAAGAAAGTAAGGCTATTTGGAGTTTGTGCAAAGAATGAGTCTTTTTTGGTATGGTGAAGGAGTGAGGTGTTGTCAAAAAAAATAGACCAGGTTCTATCTCATTTAGCTGTAATAGTTTCCAGTAGCGTGATTTAACTCATGTCTGCACTCCAGCATAGATGTATTCGGTGGGAAGGCCTTTGGTTGTAATCAAAGCATGTAATAGTAGATGTAATCAAAGCAGGCCTATGGTTTGTGCTAAAGTCCTTATGCTCAATAGATATTCAAACACAGAGTACTTGACTGTGCTCTAGATTTGTAAAATAAAAATAAAAACATTTAACCTCCTAGACAGTACTTGAAACATGTTTTGTCTGTTTTCAGGTCCTCTGCTCTTTGAAAGAATACAATCAATATCATAACTACCTTAGCAATGTGAAGTTGCAGTATGACAAAAATTATGTGACTAAACAGGTAAGTGTGATGTTTTTAAACAACCGTCCATCTGATTCTGACTCTTCATCATAGACTTCTGCCTTTATCCAGCCCTCAATCAGTAACGTTTCTAGATGAAGGCTTCCATAAGATCTCTCCATTATGCACTTTTGAATATACTGCTGTCATCATGTCATCTTCAAGGAAGTCTCTACCTTGACTGTGTTTGTATTCTAAGGATCAATTTCAATGTTTTCTTTCAGTTTCTTCTCTAATTGCTATGAAGCTCATTTCTGTTTTAGTGTTTTGACGCTGACGATGTTGTTGCTTATGTTTGTCACTGCTCTAGCCTATTTTAGCTTCTTCTTGTTAGTTCAGCCATACTGTACATCTTTTCATGATACTTTGTGTTGTTTATAGCCCATATAGTCCTTTCTGCATGCAGGATATGGGTTTCATATCATAAGAAAAGTTACGAATGAGAAGAAGCTCTTTAGCCTGTTTGGTAATTACTTGCTAATTGGTCTGTGAGTCTCATCCAGCTGTTTCTTGAAAGAAGTCAGCATTCAACAAGCAGACTTGACTGTGAGGATTTTGAATATTTGAAACAGGTCGCCTTGTAGTCTTCTCTGTTCACGATAACAGAGTTAAAAAAAGATAGTTTTTTTTATTCATTGAGGCTGGGCAATATATCTGGATGTTTTTCTTTGTGGAAAACCACTAATTGTACCACCCGAATCGGAGCATTCACTGCTTATCTGTACTGCTCAGTAGACTTTAATCCATTTTCAGTGCAAAAAAATGTATTTTTCCAAACACATGTTAATACAGGCAGCTTTTGTGTGTAGTCCAAAACAGAATTTATAAGTCTTCTTTGCCAGACAAGGCTGAAAAACGACTTGAACTTCCATCCATCCCTTTCCATCCACGTCATCTAATCTAACCGCCTCATCTAAGGGCTGCAGGGAGCCGGGGCCTATCCCAGAAAGCAACGGGCTTAAGACGATATACACCCTTGACCAGAATTAAGTCCATTGCAAGACACACACAGACACAAATTCACTCTAGAACCAATTTTCCTAGAAACCTTTTTTTCTACCAGTATAGTATGGCTTTTGACTGTGGGAGCAAACCAGAGCAAACCGTGAAAAACCCATGTGAATATGGGGAGACCATACAAACTCCACACAGACAAATCACCTCAGGCTCAGAATAGAGCCTCTGGCACCAGTGTTGCGAGATAACAAGGTTAACCACTGTATCCAAGATATACATCTTAAATTGAAATGTTTAGATCAACAAACTACAGTAGCTCAGCCTTCACTCTTATACATATGCAAACACATTCTATCGGTGTGAGTTCAAATTAAAAATCTAATGGAAAAAGTCAGTGTTGGTTTTGAAGTGCACACTCGGCTATAATAGTGCTTAGGAGAACCTTGCAATGAAGGGAGTGTGGCACTCTATTAAAAGGCTGTGCTGGCTTTCAGAAAACAATAGTGAAGAAGTTCTTGGAGCTCCAGGAGCAGAACGAGATTCCCAGGGATATCAGCTTCACCGATGTGAGGGAATGGCTCCTTGAGGAAGGATCCAAGAATATTTCAGACCAGTTTATGGCTAACAGAGACAGGTAATAACATACGGAAGCTCCTCACTCTTTAACAGCAAGTTCCTGCCTTTTGGATTCCTGATTTGTTGTATTTGTATCACATTTTTTTTTTGTTTCGCTGTAAATATGTGTAAATATTTTACTGTTATGTTGAAACATTAGATGTCAAGAATACAACTGTAAGTAAAGGTTTGCCTTAAGTTAATTAATTGTGCAAGCAAGTGGAAGTCTTGACTGAGTCAAAGTTTTCCAAAAGATGAACATCTGCTCTACGGAAATACCACATTCACAAATTCCTCTGCTGCTGTCTGACATTGCCTTGTGGATGAAGCTTTCTTTGCTGTTGTTGTTTATGAAGGCACCAGGCAGGAGCTCCGAAAACAGAGGAGATATGCAGACAGGCTGAGGTATGAGAATACAGTTTGATTTATTTTGACCCAGGGCTGCACCTGGTCATCACCTGGATGGGAGATCTTTAATAGCTGGTTTCCTTCTGCATCTTAAACTGATTAGAGACATTTATATCCACTCTGGCAAGTGACCTTGTGACACCTCTGTAAATACAGCATGATTGGGGAGCAAGCAAAAGATAACAGGATCTCTAGCATAACTGTTTTAAAAGATGTTGTGTTTCTGACAAGTAATTAAGCATTTATGTTGCAAAATGCTCATTAAAAAAATTATCTCACCTTATAGTGTATACGCCTCTTCCAGCCGAACAGATTTCTGCAGAGTGGATACCCTTAGTGAATCATGTTACTGTATTGTCACACTTAGACTTCAGACACTTTTCATACACTTTTATGAATCTTACATTTCACACTGTAGCTTAACTCACTTTTGAAACACATAGTTTATTCACCCCTTTCATTGATTTATCAGCTTTCAGATCACCGGCATTATCAATATACAGTATTTAGCCTCATCGGTTTTCTACATCAGCTTAATCATGTTTCTTGTTTTTTTTTCACATTCTCACTGTACATTGCTGTATGGTATGTTATTTTCCCAGTTATTTTGTCTTTGGGCTTCCCAGACCACATTCAGCTGCTGAATGCTCCTAATATGCTGAAAAATGCCCAAAGGCCTCATTTGCTAAATTGTAAAAAGGGGAGAGATTCAGCTCCACATGATCTAACAGATTCCTCAATATTTAATGTACCACCTATAAGCAGGTGACATATAAATATAAATATCTAGTAGCGTAGCTGTTCTGTGCTCAACACAATCTAGCTTTCTGCTGTTTCTCATCGGCTTTGCCTTTTCACTGACGGCTCTACAGATGTGGAAAATCAGAGAGAGAGCTTTACAGATGAGGATAGAAGAAGATGCCCGGAGGGAGGTGCGACAGGCCCAGCTGAAGAATCAGACCAGAGCTAGAAGGCACAAAAAGGTACTGGAGTAATGGATGTTTGGATTCATCCTCTTAAGGTGAACTTTTCTTCATGCAAATTCCGGACTTGACACTGACCTTGCAGCTATATTTTGTTGTATTTCCAAGATGAGCACCTATAGGTTTAAATTAATAACCTAAACTAATACCTTTGGATCCTCGGTGACCACAATAATCATGGTATGTTGGCACCTCTTATATTGTGCATCTACTCTAGGGTGGTTATGCCAAGATATGCTACAGAGGTGCCAAAACACCATATTCTGGTAGTGTTTGGTGCCTCCAATTCATGGTTATAGCACTGCATCTCCAAAGCCCATGGTTTATCTCCAGCCTTGGGCACCTCCCTGTGTGGCATTTATTCTGCGTGTTGTGGGTTTTAATTCCAAGTAACATCCCAGAGACATGCTGCTTTGCATAATTGGCTGTTCTAAAGTATCCCTCAGGGGTATCTCCCCAAGAGGATCCAAGAGGGTGGCTGATGATCTCTCCTCTTCATTACCTAAGCATTAGAGGAGAGACATTGCTGCTTCAATCTCTTATATCCAGCCTGCAAGGTTCTGAACTACACACAGAGTCTTTCATCCAAGTAATGTCGGACCCAGCCTTTCTTCTTCTGAGCTCTGACCAGACCCAGCTTCCCAGCTTCAGGGTGCTGTAGATTGAGATGAGATTGGAGTCTCCTGTAGTGACCTTATGGATGGGAAGTTTTCTACTGCTAACAAGATGTTCAACAATGAGATGGACCTTTTCATCTTTTGTTGAGAGGCTTTCCTTTTTCATTAAACAATAGCCACTTGTGAAAGGTTTTCTGTCATTCTCAGGCATTTGAATATTATAAAAGGAAGGTTGCTCTCCAGCAGCAAAAGCTAAATGAGAGTTTACAGGAAAGGAAGGATTTTGAGAGAGAAATGCAAGACCGTATAAAAAGGCAATATTTTAATGAAATACTTCAGTCTGGAAAACAGGGTAAGCTTCTAGATCCAATAATTTGCAGTGGTGCAACTATGATTAAGTTCACAATTTAATGTGTTTTAGTTTGTTGGCTAGAAGGAATGATGCAGGTTGACCATCTTCAGGTTTACTACTGATTACAGAACTGTAGAATTTGTTTAATAAACACCTACAATTACAAAATTCCAAAGCTTTTCAATCATATGGCTGTATGAAAAGAATAATATGTATGTACTGAGATCAAAACTTTTTAAAGGGAAACACGCAATAAGTTGCAGGTATCATAAAATAATACATTAAGAAGGAATCCTTCATTATCTTCAGATTGTTTAATTTCCAGCCACAACATGTACATACATTATATTCAACATTTCTGTAATCCACATTTTGTTATAAAAACATTTACAGTATCTATTGATCTAAACTATCTGAAATAACTATTCAACTAAAAGGATGTTTTCTTTGTGGCACAGCTTCTACTGAGATCATTAGCACGGAGAATAGAGATGTTACCATTGCTAATGAGAAAAGTTCTAAAATCACCAAAGGTCAGTATTTTCATTTGTTTCTAGAAAAAATAAAGGTTTTGAAAAAAGTTATGTTTTGACAAATTTTCCAATGCAGCTGCAGAGAAATTCAGTGGGTGCTGAGATACTGAAAGATATTGTGAAAGACAATGGAACATATAATCCAAAAAATCAGTTTAGTTCAATTCAGTTTTATTTGTATAGCTAATTCAGATAAAAACATGTCAATGATTAATGCACAAGTGTTGGGTTTTGAAAGCTTTGGTAACATCTACTGTTAAGGCTGAAAAAGGTTCCAATTAAGTCTGGGGATCTCTGGGCAGCCATTGTGCCACAGTCTGGTGCAGTAAAAGTGTTGTGAGCTAAGGTGTGAAAATGATTTAAATTATATGGGTAAACAGATAAATAAATCTTAATCAGCATCCTAATTGTATCTATGAATAAATACATGTTTTTTGCCTTTTTTGGATGTTAATTGGATTGATCACTTTTTTATGCATGCCATGAGAATTCTAATGCGACAATAATTCTTTTCTCTCCACTGAAGAGGTGACTACTGATTCCAAATGGTTTCATGAAGTCCCTCTGATCAGTCAGCTGTCTGATGGGTAAGTCCTACATGCTGCAGTTGTGGTATGTTAAGCATCAGTGCGTACATAAAGTTTTTATTTTAAGCATTTTAAGTATGGTGATACGTAAATGTTTAAAGAGCAACTGTTTTCTATTTTGAGCTCACTTCCCCAGCTGAGTTCGTGAAATTGCTTTTTCTCTCTTTGCGAATGCATGAATCAGTCTGTTAACAGTACAGAACATGTGCATATTGTTGTGTTAGCTCATGTGCATTTTTCCAAATCCTAGATATAGTTTACCATAGACTGACTTTGTTGTAATGACTAGAACATTGACATTGAACACTGAACCTTCGCAAAAATAAACTGTTGTATTGTACTTATGTATAACTCTGATCATACTGCATTACAACAATAATATATTAGTCATATTAAAACAAATTTCTATCATAATAACAATTTGTTGTGGCACCGGTATAAAATGTGAAGTTTTGCTGAAGTATTGACAGTGGGAGAAATGTCTGGTCGTGTTTGAATGGATGTTATGTTTCAATCAACAACCACCAGAGGGCAGTAACAACTAAGTAACACTAAGTCATCAAATGTGTTGGAAACGCATTTTGGGCTTTGTCCTGAAAGATGCAGCAACAACATACAGTTGTATGCAAACGTTTGGGCACCTCTGGTCAAAGTGCATGTTTCACAGAATCTTTAAATTCTCTAAGGTCTAATCTCTATGAAGTTAACAGGGTACAAACATAAACATGACATATTTCTGCACATTTCAATGCAGAATTACTATTTATTTTCTGAATTGAACTGTATTTGTCATGTGTCAATTATGAGGTACCCAGTATGAAACTGGTTAGATACATTGCGCCTGACCAAGTAGTTGTTGTTGAAAACACAATGATGTAAATTACCAGTGATCTTGCTTCACATAGGAACACGATTGTACCATACTCGCTAAAGTGTTATGGAACAGTTGCAGTTTGAAGTTTAAGATTTATCATTTCCAATGTGCTATTTTGTTGTGGTGATTTTTATTTTATAAGCCTCTCATATTAAAGTAAAAACCTAAGCAAGTTTTAGACATCCAGTAGGTAAATTGAAAAAGTACGAACACAATCGTGGTTAGGAGGCCATCTTTTTTACACAGGAATATGCTTTAAAATAGATTAATTGTTCTGCCACTAGAAAAGATGCCTATATATTGTTAATTAGTCACCATTTTTTATTATTGCAAAATATAGTTCGTATTTTGTCCATGTAGTAGCAATGTCACACTAATTAATTTTTATCATAATGTTTTTTAGTGAAAGGAAGGTGATTGAGAAAAGTTTATATGGACAGGTAAGGTACACTGCTTATCTGAATGTAATGGATGCATTTTATTTTTCCAGATAGCTCCTTGAGGTTAAAATGCACAGTGTCATAACTAAAGAACAAATGTAAAGAAATATGTTAATTTGTTCCTTCAGTACAGTAAATCCTGAAATTTAGTCCACCTAGCTGTTGCTTAGTGGTTCCTTCCCTGACATGTTCAGCTCAGCTCCCACTAGGTTTTGATTGTGGCTGCCCTGGCGTTAGAGCCACATAGCCACTCCTCAGAGCAGAGATATTCCACTATGCCAAAGGTCTGCGCCTCTTTGCCAGAGAATATTAAGCTGTCAAGGTTCCAAGGGGGTGACTTCACTTTCTACCATAGACTCGATGCCAAAAGAACCCTTTGACACTGCCTCCTCTGGAATGAAACAGGGGTCTGCACATTTATTTATAAATTAAGGGATCCACTTAAAATGTGCAATACTGACCATTCTATTTCTTTGGTTAGACTGGTATTCTGTTGTTCTTGCTTCATTTATATATTAGAAATACTGTACTGTATATATTTTTCTAGACATACAACAGTATATCTATAATAGATTTTTACTATACTGTATAGACAACAGTATATTTGTATTAGTTGCGTCTGTGCTGGCATTCAAAATTTGGTTGCAAATTTCTAAATGTTAACATGGGAAACAATGAACCCTGACAAGTAAGTAAAAGTAGGTCTTATATTGATAGGTGTACTGTATACTGAACATTTTTCGTGCTCTGTGGTTACTTTTGTACTATTGCTTTAAAACAGATAACAACGGAAGAGCTTAACGAAATGGCGGAGAATATAGTGGTGTGGGTGGCAGCGTCTATCATCAGAGTGCTGCTTCCAGCCATCTCGCTTTACAGTGAAGAGAGGAGCTGGAGCGTGTCTCACTGCTCCTTTGAGTCCCCGGTTTACTTCAGCAGTAGTGAGGAGGCCACCCTGAGTTCTCATTCTCTGCTTGGTACTGAGTCAGGGTCCACATGGCAGTCCCAGAGTAGGAGCAGTAGCTTCTGGTCAACGAGATGCAGGATCTCCACTCCCTTCCCTTCACCCCTCTCGTCCTCGGGTAGTTCAGGAGAAGAAACAGGGAAAAATACACCCTGCTTTAAATCCAGAACACCCTCGAAGGAGATTGTGGTTGCTGATGGAGGAGAAGATGCTGGAAAGCCCCTCTCAGAACCTTTGAAGGACCTTTTTGGAATCACTAAGTCAAGTATAATTACAAAAGCAGAACGTATAGTACAGGATGTCCTTAGCAGAGCCCTCACTGAAGCACAGCTTCCTGCTCAGCTGATGGAACCCCAGTGTTGTGCGTTAGGTGTCTTGATTACCCACTGCAGATCGAATAACCTTGCCACTGAACTTGTGGATGGTGTTCTTGGACTTGTCATCTCTGCCTTGTCAGAAAATAAGCAAAGAATTCCCACCCCTAAGACTGTGCGTGTTAATCTAGAAGCACAGACAGAATCTGTAGCCTCAGAGGTTGCCAGTGAGATTATACAAGTTGTCTCTGGAAGACTCCAGCCTTTTTTCACAAGCGCTGTTGAGTCAGGGTCAACCTGTAGACTCCTGGGTGGCCATGGTGGTGACCTACATGCCATAGGACAATCCCAGAGACTCCACTCAGAACAATATGATGAGGCGGAGTTAGCTGTCACGGCAACAGAAATAATCAGTACTGTCTTACAAGAAGTCAAGAGTGAATTCTGCAAAGCAAATACTGAAAATAAGATGAGTGACGTGAAAGAAACATATTCAGGCGATAACCAATCAATGAGTGACTTTGTGTCAGCAATTCTGAAAAATTTAGAAACGATTTCACCCTCCTCCAGCTTATCTGTGGAGAAGAACTACCTTCTTCAGAGTCCTGATGCACTGCAGAATGAGAGAGATGAGGCAAAAGTGACTAAGAAAAGAACAAATGGCAGTAGCCCCCCATCTTTCAAATTAAAGTCTCACTCCTCGGAATCAAGTGTGGGAATGAAAAGAGCAAACAGTGATATTGCTTTTGGGATCTCTAAAGCCAAAATCATTGAAATTGCTGAGCAGATAGTATCTCAGATCATTGAAAAAACAAAGTGGGATTTCACCCCTGTGGGTAACAATTTACATGAGAGTAACTCAAAACAGTCATTATTGCTCCCAGAAGCTGCAGAAATCTCCATTTTGGAAAAAAGAAGTCCAAAATCTCAGATTCCCAACAATAGGGTCACTGTTATTGCCAAGGACATTGTAAATTCTGTTTTTGAAAATATTTTGTTTGCACTGAATTGTATTGAAACAAATAAATATCTGCAAGAATCCAATAAAAATGTTGCTGCTGATCCTCAAACTTCTAGAGGCAGCACAGAAAGAGGATCCATTGATCATACTTTTGACTTTAGTTCAGTTGCAAAAGGCATCGTAAGGACTATATTTGGAAAGCTCAAATCTTTACTCACCCAGACTAAAGAAGATGTATCTAGTTCCAGTTCTCCTGCTCAAATCAATGCAAAGAGCTCAAGCGTCAGCTCTTCATCAAAAACTTCAGTGTTTTCTGATTCTGTGTCAGATATTTCAGATTTGTGCACCTATACAGTAGAAACTGCTGGAGCCATTTGTGAAGCAATGAAAAAAGAGTTAGACCAGGAGATTTATTGCACAACAGTGGCAAAGAAGGCTTCAGATGAAAGCCTTCTGGCTAGAGAGGTTGTTACTTCAGTTTTGGAGTACCTTGAAGAGCAATATATTTTAGACACCATTAAAAGCCCTTCACCATATCCTAAAGACTGGGAGAGAGATGCTTCTACATTTATAAGAGAGGAGAGTATTCAAGATCAATCAAAATCCCAGATATCTCCTGTTGAAGAAATCATATTATCTGATATTGATAAGGCAACAGGACAAGTCCCTAATCAAATTACAATGGAGATTTGTAGATATCCTCCAAAGGTGGTGTCATCTGAGAACATTTCTTCAAAACAGCAAATTGGGCAAATGGACATGAACTTGGTTGAGGACAATTTGAGTGTTTCCTCTTCTGGAGAGAGCATCATATCAGATGGAGAAGGTGAAGGATCAGAGAAGATGCCGAGGACCTCCAGCTCTGTATTCCATCGTACAGCAACAAGGATAATAAGTGAAATTATTGAAAAAGCAGCTGCAAAATTTATATCTTCTGGACTTGCCCATCTCCCAGAGCAACCAAACAGTACAGCTGATGATGTATGTAAAACACCGGATGCAACAAAACATGCTCAAGAAGCAATGTCCTCAGACTCTTCTTCTCATGTGCAAACCACTGAACTGGCTTCAGATATTGTTGTTGATGTTTTAGAAAAACTACATTACGCTACATGCTTTGAGAAGATTTCTTTCTCAACAGACTACAAAGATAAATTAGAAAGTTCTGATACAGCCCTGTTACCAGGAACATCAGAAATTAAAACTGATACTAGAAGAGCTGAGCACATTAGGACAATGACTGAGGAACTCTTCAAAACTGTGAAGAACAAACTGAAACACTTTTGGAATCAGAAGAGCCTGTCTTTGTTCAAAGCAAGGAAAGTTTTATCTGCTAAAGAGCAGAGATCAGCAGATTCACTTGAGATGTTTCCTCCTTCAGTCCAGGTTTCACACCTGAGCTTTAGTGAACCACACTTGACTAAGAAAAGCATGTCAGTAACAAACTCGGCACCCCGTAAGCATCTTAGTGAAGATTCAGAACCTTTAGGTGTGTTAATGAACGATGATTTCTCAAGGCAAAGCAGGACTACTCAGGAAAATCAGGCAAATTTAATCATCTGTGCCAAGGATGTTGGCAGTCAGATATTGCAAACAATCAGGAGTGAAATAAATAGGGGTGATGACAAAGGATGTTGCTCAGGAGCAAGAGCAAAACCCTCAGAAGAAACCCTTCAAGCAAGTGAACTGGTGGATTCTGTTTTATCTACATTTGAAAATCTTAAAGTTTCAGATGTGGTCTTAAAGCCAGATTATGAAACAATGCACCTCTCTGGTGAACAATATGGGAAAGACAGGATGTCTAGTGCAGAAGACACTGTCCATAAAGAATACACTAAAAGTAACCGTAGAGAATATTCTGTTCAACGTTTCCCACCCATAAATGTGCCTGGGATGGTGATTGATTCTTATACAGATGACACAGAAGTCATGACTCGGGACACTCCCTATAGACCCTTGACTGATGCTTCATCAAAGCTTCAGGATCAACCTACACCTACAGCAGAACAAGAAAATGAATTGACATGTAAAAGCAATCGAGTTCCCCGGTCCCGTGTTTGGAAGAAACCCTCTACTGCAAATGACATGGGACTAGGTGAACAAGAGTTCATGGAACTTCCTTGCAGAAGCAATGTGATAGATGATTCATTTACAGCTCAAAACAACTTAAATGCTGCAGAACAAAAGAGAGGCTCAGAGAAAACAACAGTTGACAATGTTGAGGAAGGAGACCAGCCAAGCCCTCTCATTTCACCAAAGCTTGACTTCTCAGCAGAACACATAGCCCGTGCAGAGTGTGCAGTGTCTGACATTGAAATTGTTGCCATGGGTATTGTTGACATTATTATGGGCAAACTTGATGTAACGGTGGCCTCAGATACAAAAAGCAAGTCTAGAGCAAGCCAAAAGAAATCGGAGTGTGCTGCTGGTCTCGTCACTGAGAATATAGCATTTCAAACCCACTCCAATAATGTTAATTTGAACATTGAAAAGCTTTCAGCTGAAGAGGCATCCTGGGCATCTCAAGTACCAGGAGCCACAGCAAAGCACAATCTCCCCCCACTGCAGACAAGGGTTTCAGACGAGCCTAAGGACCAAGTCAGGACCTCCACAGAGAGTCCTACAATGAGTCCTATTGAAAGGAAAGTGGAACAACTTGTCTCGAGTGGATCTCTGCGTGTATTTTCAGAAGAACTTGTCAAAAATGTTTTCCATTTAATTTTGAAATCGGGAATTGCAGTACAATTGGGCACAGCTCACAAATCTAATTCAGATCCAATTTTAAAGAGCCCCCTAGTAGTTCAGGATTTATCCCATCCAAAGTCCCCGGAGCTTTCTGTGCAGTTGTTGTATTCATTTACTGAGAAATCAGTGAAAAGGCTGTTGAAGCAGTGCCTCAGTTTTCCAGATTCTCCAACGTTTGACACAAATGAGAAGGATGTTTCACTTTTTCAAGACTGTGATACAAATACGGAATTGAAGTCTTCCCAAAGGATTTCAGAGAAAGTGTCTCTGACTGTCAAGGATCACAGACCACAGAAAAGTACTGAACCATCAGTGCCCAGTTCACAGATGTACCATGATGCAATTAATCAGCTTTCCAGCTTGCTTGTAAAGTCTGTCATGGATGTTTTGTCTGCTGCATGTGATTTATCAATGGAGCCTGAAGAGAGTGAAAATCAAGGTAAGAAGGAAATCAAATCAAATCATTTAAAAGTGTATTAACATTTTAGTTGCTATGAAGTACAAGTTAAAAACTGTAGTGACTGTATATAAATATACAGTACCTTGATTTTCTATCTGTTGTATCTTTTAAAAGTTTTTGACGTATTTAGACCAATATAGTGTAGGCCATGACTATGAATGAGAGAATGAGTGAATATAGCCATATATTCAGAAGCCATATATAACGTATCTGTGAATATGGCTGCTTCTTTGTTTGTAGTTATCTGAGCTCCAAGATGTAATAGTTTTACAGGAACATGAAGCTTTATACTCAAATAATTTGTGATGCCTGTCATTCGTTACTTCTCAATATAATTTAGTTTTTGTTTCATGCTTTCTGATATTTTGCTTCACTATCATTAAATGAAAAGCTCTTTGTTAACATAGGTAATATACCAGCAGCCAGGGTGACATCAGAAATTGAGAAGAGTTCTTCTGAGGAACTGAAAAGAGACTCCCACCTTGAAAACAATTCTGAAATCAAACCACTCCCTGTAGAAATGTTGAATATTGAACCGGTTTCCTCAGTTGGGCTCCAGGAAATTTCTATGGCTAAATCAACAGAATCACTTAATATGACTTTAGTGTGTACTGAGACTGTGGAAAACATCATAACACAGCTGCTATTGCAGATATACCCTACTTTGATAAAAGAGGAAACTTCTACAGAAATCCCAGGGAAGATGTCTGTGTCTTTGCTGAGTCAGATAGCTGTGGACCTCTTTGACAGTGTGTTGCAGGACTTGTCCAAAAACCAGGAGATAACAGTTGTGAAACAGGATAATGATGTGTTTCATGAACCACACAAGATTCAGCAGGTTGCCAGCTCTGTTCACAATGATTTGCTGTGCCAAACTGGATCCCAACAGGTTCTACAGAAAGCTGTAGCCACCAGAAATGAGACAGTGGTCAAAACCATAATCAGTTCTATGGTGACCAACATTTCCAAGCTGACACATTCAGCTTCCCAATGTTCATCCCTTTCACCAGAGACCAGTATTAGCAGAGAAGCAAGTGAGATCATTGATAGGGTGATGGGTGATATTAAAATAACTAGTGAGCACAACAAAAAGGCAACACCCAGTGCTCAGTCTTCTGAAATTTCTCTTGTTTCTTCTGAAATAGTACATGGAGTCACAGATAATCTGCTAAAGAAAATTCAGTGTTCTAATAAGAAAAAAGATTGCTTAGCTTCTGAGACCCCAGAGAAACCTGGAGATTATCTGGTTCAAAGAGTCCAGGGTCTAGAAGGAGTACAGCAGTGTAAGGCTTCAGGGAAGACAGTTAAGAAGACTAAGAAGAGCTCCTCAAGCCCAGACTGTATGAAAACACAACCTCTGGAGTCCTCTTCGCATGATGTGAAGGTTGATGAACTGATGAGTGATATTAGAATCGCTAGTGAGCACAACAAAGAGGCAACACCCAGTGCTCAGTCTTCTGAAGTTTCTCTTGTTTCTTCTGAAATAGTACATGGAGTCACAGATAATCTGCTAAAGAAAATTCAGCTAAACTGTTCCAGCACTGAGTCCAGTACTCCTCAAGCTGCCATTGATATGGAAACCCGGAGCACTGGGCAGCTCATGTGCACCAAAATGGACCAGTTAGAACCTTCACCTGTTATTGGTCGAACAGTCAGAAGTAAAAAACTGCAGTCTCCTATGACAAAGTCTCCAAAAGGCTTTTCTCCAACAGTTCCAAGTGGGTTTGAAAGCAGTTTCCAGCCAGAAGACACTATGGATAAGCCCTGCTCATCACGTTCCCTAGGAGAAGCTGTTGGTGTGACACCTTGTTCTAATAAGAAAAAAGATTGCTTAGCTTCTGAGACCCCAGAGAAGCCTGGAGATTATCTGGTTCAAAGAGTCCAGGGTCTAGAAGGAGTACAGCATTGTAAGGCTTCAGGGAAGACATTTAAGAAGACTAAGAAGAGCTCCTCAAGCCCAGACTGTATGAAAACACAACCTCTGGAGTCCTCTACGCATGATGTGAAGGTTGATGAGCTGATGAGTTATATTAGAATCGCTAGTGAGCACAACAAAGAGGCAACACCCAGAGTTCAGTCTTCTGAAGTTTCCCTTGTTTCTTCTGAAATAGTACATGGAGTCACAGATAATCTGCTAAAGAAAATTCAGCTAAACTGTTCCAGCCCTGAGTCCAGTACTCCTCAAGCTGCCATTGATATGGAATCCCGGAGCACTGAGCAGCTCATGTGCACCAAAATGGACCAGTTAGAACCTTCACCTGTTATTGGTCGAACAGTCAGAAGTAAAAATCTGCAGTCTCCTATGACAAAGTCTCCAAAAGGCTTTTCTCCAACAGTTCCAAGTTGGTTTGAAAACAGTTTCCAGCCAGAATACACTATGGATAAGCCCTGCTCATCACGTTCCCTAGGAGAAGCTGTTGATGTGACACCTTGTTCTAATAAGAAAAAAGATTGCTTAGCTTCTGAGACCCCAGAGAAGCCTGGAGATTATCTGGTTCAAAGAGTCCAGGGTCTAGAAGGAGTACAGCATTGTAAGGCTTCAGGGAAGACAGTTAAGAAGACTAAGAAGAGCTCCTCAAGCCCAGACTGTATGAAAACACAACCTCTGAAGTCCTCTTCGCATGATGTGAAGGTTGATGAGCTGATGAGTGATATTAGAATTGCTAGAGAGCACAACAAAGAGGCAACACCCAGTGCTCAGTCTTCTGAAGTTTCCCTTGTTTCTTCTGAAATAGTACATGGAGTCACAGATAATCTGCTAAAGAAAATTCAGCTAAACTGTTCCAGCCCTGAGTCCAGTACTCCTCAAGCTGCCATTGATATGGAATCCCGGAGCACTGAGCAGCTCATGTGCACCAAAATGGACCAGTTAGAACCTTCACCTGTTATTGGTCGAACAGTCAGAAGTAAAAAAATACAGTCTTCTATGAAAAAGTCTCCAAAGGGCTTTTCTCCAACAGTTCCAAGTTGGTTTGAAAACAGTTTCCAGCCAGAAGACACTATGGATAAGCCCTGCTCATCACGTTCCCTAGGAGAAGCTGTTGGTGTGACACCTTGTTCTAATAAGAAAAAAGATTGCTTAGCTTCTGAGACCCCAGAGAAGCCTGGAGATTATCTGGTTCAAAGAGTCCAGGGTCTAGAAGGAGTACAGCAGTGTAAGGCATCAGGGAAGACAGTTAAGAAGACTAAGAAGAGCTCCTCAAGCCCAGACTGTATGAAAACACAACCTCTGGAGTCCTCTTCCCATGATGTGAAGGTTGATGAGCTGATGAGTGATATTAGAATCGGTAGTGAGCACAACAAAGAGGCAACACCCATAGCACAGTCTTCTGAAGTTTCCCTTGTTTCTTCTGAAATAGTACATGGAGTCACAGATAATCTGCTAAAGAAAATTCAGCTTAACTGTTCCTGCCCTGAGTCCAGTGCTGAAGATCTGAAGAGACCTCTGCAAACCCTGAGTGAAATGGTTATAAGTATTACTGAATCTGTGATCATGCAGTTATCAGCTGTTCCAGGAATTACTATAGGCACACCTGACCATGACAGATGCATCTTTATTCAGCCTTTGGATGCAGACCAAATGATTGAAAAAGTGTACAATGACTTGCTGCAAGAAAGTGGCTCCCTTATTGCATTATACGATGCAATAATGTCCAAAAATCAGGAAGTGTCCAATGCCATTATTGTATCTTTGGTTAAAGAGCTCTCAAAGCTCTACTTTTCAACAGCTGAGTCTTCAGCCTTAGGTCCTTCTCCTTCCTTCATTACAAACGAAGCCACTAATGATGTGAACAGCAGTGAAAATGACACCTTTAACCTTGGTTGCCAAGAAAAGGGAATGTCACCTCAAGAGCCCGCTTCTGATATTCAACCACTTTCTGATATTCCCCTACCATATTCAGATATTGTGAAAAAAATTGTAACTAAACTGCTCTTAAGAATTCATCCTATTTCTCCAAAGAGGGAGAAGAAACAAGAACAGATTATGGATAGTTTATCTTGTTGGGAGCTCAGTGAATTTGCTGTGGGCATTATTGACAATGTGCTGAAGAAACTATTTACAGCCCCAGATACCTCAGAATGTAATCCAACAATGGGAAGCAATATCCAATGTGAGCTGGTTTCTGTCAAACAAGTGGCCAGCTGTATTTACAGAGAACTGCTGCAGAGTGCTGGTTACAAAGACAACTTACAACAAGCAGTAGCAGCCAAGAGTGAGGCCCTGGCCCAAAAGATAGTTGATTCTCTTGTGAGAGAAATTATGAAGTTCCAACATTCAGATATCGAGTCTTCAGATGCTCCTCAAGCTGCCATTGATATGGAAACCCTGAGCACTGAGCAGCTCATGTGCACCAAAATGGACCAGTTAGAACCTTCACCTGTTATGTGTCAAACAGATGCAGTGAAAAATATCATGGCAAAACTGCTTTTGAAAATTCGCCCTGGATTCCCCAACCCAGAAAATTATTCTGGGGAACTGGAAGAGCTGTCCGAGTCTCAGGTCAGGGACCTGGCACTGAAACTCACCAAAGATGCGCTGAAGGAATTGACAAAGGTTTCCACTCTAACCATCAGTGAACCAAAGGCTGAAGAACATCTTCCATTACAGCAAGCCATCAAGAAAACCGTTAGCTCTGTTTACAGCAAACTGATGGAATCCATTGGCAGCAAGAAAGTATTACAAGTAGGAATTGCCTCACAGAATCCAGAAATGATCAAGGAAATGGCCTGTTGTGTGGCTAAAGAAACTATTGCAAATTATGGTTTACGAAGCGGGTGTTCAATTCCATCTTCACAATCTCTAATTTCTCAGAAAACCAGTAAGTCCACACAGGACAAAATTGTGGACACAAACGTAACTACAGTCAGAAGTAAAAAACTACAGTCTTCTATGAAAAAGTCTCCAAAGGGCTTTTCTCCAACAGTTCCAAGTGGGTTTGAAAACAGTTTCCAGCCAGAAGACACTATGGATAAGCCCTGCTCATCACGTTCCATAGGAGAAGCTGTTGGTGTGACACCTTGTTCTAATAAGAAAAAAGGTTGTTCTGCTTCTGAGACCCCAGAGAAGCCTGGAGATTATTTGGCTCAAGGAGTCCAGGATGTAGAAGGAGTACAGCAGTGTAAGGCTTCAGGGAAGACAGTTAAGAAAACTATGAAGAGCTCCTCGAGGCCAGACTGTATGAAAACACGACTTCTGGAGTCGTCTTCGCATGATGTGGTTGATGAGGTATGACCAACAGTTCCAAACCTGTAAAAATGTCTCTTATCAAAGTAGGATGGACCTGTTCTGTACCTAATTAACAGACATTTGTGTAGAAAGTACTGGAAAATGGAACTCTTATTTTGTAAATATGATGATAGTTTTGTTGTGCATTTTCCTTTACAATAAAACTACAAATCCAGATTTGTTTTCCCTAATACTGTATAACATCTCAGAAATATCCCTATTGTCAGTTCATAGCATACGTACTAAACTCACCTGTCTGTGGATGTCAGCTTTATCACTCAATTAGTACAAGAGCAATCAGGTGAGTTAATGCTACTATGGAGAGACTTGCTCACAGTATTGTCTACATTTCCAAACTGATATCTGCATCATAAAAAAAAATTGAGATGCATTATTTTCTATACATGCAATTGTAAACATTCACATTGATTTCTTATTTTATATTTCATTGTCTGCCTTTATTCTAGTGTTAACGTCAGTGCTAAAAACATATACACACCCCATAATCCTTATCTTCTTTTCCGTAAGAGAAGTGTTACTTGTTTTGATTTACTTTTAAAAATGAAACAACAATCACTGAACTGTAACTTTTTGTTTTTTTTTGTAACAGGAGTTGCCCGGACACTCATCTTGGTATGTGTACACTCCCAGCCTTAATAAGGACAAAAATCTCAGTCCAGCCCAAAGCAAGAGTGGTCTGCGCATTGACATAGCAAAACATTACATGACCCCAGTGCAACTGACCAAAACATCTGAGAGCAAAGGGCTTCTCTCGCACAGCAACATCCCCTTTGCAGTTAATACGCCGGATGAAGATGTGAATGTGAGCCAGAAAGTCAAGAAACATCCTTTGAAAAAGTTTGGCTCCATGCTAAAGCATAAGATCATGGGTAATAGGTCAAAAGACGTCAGAATTCAGAATGAAACAAATCCATCTTTGGAAAACTTAAGAGCCCAGGGAACATCCAGTGGACGCGGGAGCTGTGAAAGCTTTGGACCATTTAAAGTGCCTGATGAGTACACCGAGCCTCAAAAACACAAGGTATGGATTAGATACCCAAACTTAAATTATTAATTAATTTGGGCATTATTGTATTTTTAATATTAACACTACAGAAATAATTTGAATAGAATGCTCATTTGTACATCAAATAACATTCTAGAAGACATTCCTATTAATTGCAATAAACAAGAATAGCAACTGCTATGGTGGCCAATGCTGAATGTTCTGTGTGAATAATGACTACAAATTTATCAAGATCAATACAGTACGTAACAGTTCAAGTATAATACCTGTGGAAGAAATATTCCTAAATTGTTTTCTTTGTGTGCTCATACTGTAGTTCTTCAAAAAAGAAGTTTTTAGTTTGGACAGATTCAGTAGGAACAAGCCTCAGAACACTCCAGATGGTGAGTATTTAGTTTGTGACTGTGATTTTATTTTGTGTAGCACATAAGTGACAAGTGTGGTTCAGAATTAGACATTGGATGGAATTTATGTAGAATGGGGGAATTCATCTAAATTTAGAATCCTTTAAAAAACAAACTGATTTTTATACAAATTGGCCTTAAACTTCTGCAAACGTCACTTTTTATTGACACTGCTACCTCCATAGGAATGGTGAGGCAGAACTCCAAACTCCACTCTGATCAAGTGGTTAACTGTGCACCTCTACTCTTCCCTGATCTCTCTTCTTCTAAATAGTCCATTGCCCAGTGCATCAATCTTTGGCAGTCCTCTTCAACGGTACTCTATTTTCTCCATTTTCAGTGCCCTCCCTCATTCCCTTCTACAGTATCTCTCGGTTTAGTAAATATGACTAAATGTGACTTATATGACAAGATATAAGCTAATACATCTTCTTTTACAAGTAAAGTTATGAAAACCACTTTAGAACTAAACAACAGGATCGCTCATATGAAAATAAGACCCTAGCAGTAGTCAATATGGTTTTAGAAAAGGTCATTCTTCCTTTACCAACTTGTTAAAATTCTTCAAACAAGTCACAGCACTAAACACACAGAACGTACAAAATGATATGATTAGATTTTAAAGATGCTTTTGGTAATGTTCTTCTTAAATTAAAGGCAATAGGCATTTAGGGAAATTTGTGTATTGAACTGGTTAAGGGACAGGTAATAGTACAGATCAGGGGTGAATAGTCCAATAGAAGATGACAGGAATAATAGTTATGAATGTGATTGAAATGACTGAAAAACAGTTGTCTAATAGCCAAATTATCACACACCTTTAATCAAATAGCTTCTTATTGAATAAACCTGACGTTAAGATGCCTCTGGGTAGAACTGTATCCAAAGTCTATCTGACCTGCTGCCATGGAATAAAGAAACTGGAACAGTGACATGTCAAACCACTCTGTGTTTCCAGGGATCCCTGGAATTCCAAACTCCAGGAAGATGCCAAAAAACCCATCTTTGCTGTCGAAGATGTCGACTGCTTTATCCAGAGCCTTCCTGTAATAATCCATCTGCCACCATCAAACATGTTTAACATGGAGGGGAAACTCCTTGCAATGCAAAATCAAAAAAGGAGTTTTAATGATGGGAGCTACTGTTTCTGAAATAAAAATAATTGCATTCATGTTTTTGTATAAAGTTGTGTTATTCAAATAGGTGAGCACACTACCACATCCATGACCAGACACTTTTCAACTAAATCACAAAATGGTATGTTAGTTTTAATGTTGTCTGTAAATATCTTATTGGTGTACTACACCATTAAAAAAATAAGACATTCTTAGCCTTCATTATTCTATTCATAGTTATAGCAAGACCTGATTTACTGTAAGCATTCAAAATCCTCAAAGCTACTGACCTAGTGCACTTCATAAGATTGAGTAGTGAAACACGAACTAGGAAAACTATTTGGATTTTTAAAAAAATATAAGAGGTTTAAATAATCTACCAAACAGGGAAATGCATATTTTTATTCAAAGGGTTTGGGGCCTGGAACAAACATCCCAACTATGATGTGGACGCCGATATCCTGACGTCCTCAAAGAAAGGGTTATAACCTCATAGTTATTGTTTCATTTCAAATCCAATGTGCTGGAAAAGAGCCAAAACAGCAAAAAGTGTGTCACTGTCCAAATACTTATGAACTACACTGTATATTGGTTTTCTTTCTCACCGTACATCAGTTAAATATATAGTGTTTAAATGTCTTGGGTAATGTGTTGTGTCTATAAATGTATTATGTGTTATGTCTTTACCAGCCTGCAAAGCAAATTTCCCATCTGTGATTAAGTAAGAGACAGAAATCAAATTGGTTTCCGTAATGAACAAGTGCATTACTGGGACAAGTAATAGGTTTATTCCATGCTGAAAAGAGAAGAAAGAAAACAACATTTCGACCCTGAAGCCTTCTTTAGGTGTGACTTCAGGTGTGAGCAGGTAGCACCTGAAGAAGGCTCCACGGCCAAAATGTTGTTTTCTTTCTTCTCTTTTCAGCATGGAATAAACCTATTACTTGTTCCTTTGCAGCCTACGCATGCTGACGCAGTTACCCACCTGAACTACTTCCAGTACATTACTGTATGCACAAAAATCTTTCTTTAGAAAATAAAATCATGTTTATTTAACGGTTTATGTATATAGTGCCTTTTTCCCTCCAGTGAATGAGAAAAGAAAAAGATGATCACTTTATGTGGAATGTCTCCTCCGTGAATTTTTGTTTTTCAGTGAAATTAAATGTTCATTTTTGTACCTAAGAGCAAGGCTCCCTGAAATGGCATTAACTTCCATTTTAACAGTAACATTAGCAAATGACAGGACAGCTACTTTCATAGACTTTTTCTGAACAATACAATAATACATCATAATAGCCAAATGAAACATGCTTAATTGAACTAATTATTTCTAGTTTAATTCAATTTCAATATTTCATTCATTTTTAGTTCAATTTAGTTTATTTTAGTTGATTTAAAGAGATCTCTAAAAATGCCTGAGCTGTATCACACAACAGGAGTGAACCTGGCTGAGTGGGGAAGATCCAACCTTTCCAGCGCAGGTTTTGCCAGCAGGTGGCAGTAAGTCACAAGACATGAAAACAATGTTTAACTACAGCAAAACACATTAACAATAGTAATGACAGAAAGATTTAAAACTATTGCTTAGATTCTCTGAGACCCATGATGTGATTTGACTTCATTTGGCTGGTGTCTTAATTTCAAAGTAACAATTTTACATTTCAAAATGAAAAACTAATTGAATACAGATGCAGCCATTCAAAGTTCGCCGTACAAACCCCATACCGCACGCAACTATGCACAAGCCCCCGCGCCGTACCGCGGTACGTGATTGGCTGGCCAAAATGATGACAGGGGCACTCGTGTGCATTGGTCGGTAGTGAAAAGATTTAATCATTAAATCTCTTTACTGTGCACGTTTCAATCCGCTTAGTATTGAATATTTATATGGAATTTTACAACTAAAGGGAAATTTTAGTAGCTGAGCATAAAAAGAATAGGAGCATAACGCATCTGAATGTCATAAACGATATTAATTTAGTAACATAAACATATTATGTAAACTGTATATTGCTGGTATTGGTAGTTTAAAGAAAAAATACACACCAGTATTCCATTTCTCCCTAAACATTTTAAGCATCAAAGTCTTACATGTGGTTATTTCGGAAATGTTTTTACGTCCTCCTTCTGACCATATTGCTGTGTATTTATGTACTTTGTGAAAATGGATTGTTTTAACCTTTTCTGAGAATACGCTCGTTTCGGAGTAAACAAAAGCATACTTTTAGAATTTGATTAATAGGGAATATAATATGAAATCGGATAGCTAGCTAAAGAAATTAATAATAATATAACTATATTCATGTACTGTTGCACAAGCAGTAGTATAAGACTTTCTATTGATATGTGTATGGCTGTTTCAGTACGTGATACGTGTCTGTTTCTGTTGCGTGATGGCTGAAATGACTGGCTTATAAGCCTGAGGGTGAGTGTTCAAATCCAGCCGTTGCTGTGAATTTTCTTTTAACAAATAAACATTTATGAAAAACTAAAATATCAAATATTATGGGCACTATATTGTCTCTGTCTCTATCTCTGTCTGTCTTTCTGTGCTGGCTGTGCCAAATTTCAATCCACAGTCTGAGTCTCTGTGTCTACATTGTTTGTTAACAAACTGGTTTCACAAGCCTTTTTCAACTTATTCATTTTCAAGGTAGAATAGGGCAAGTCTTCCAATGAAAGACAGTCCACTTTCCCCCCACGGACAGACTGACACATGTTTTCTTAGAAAAATAGATCACAACGTGAACCTCTGTCAGTCTTCTGTGTAAAAAAAAATCGTCTTGAACAACGTGGGTGCTGTTTTTAATAAGCTGCTGAGTAAAGAATAGGAATTTTCCTGCTGTCAGCAGTATTGTGTATATAGCTTTATGTACAGGCTGTGAAAAGTTTCACAAGTAGAGGTCTTTAAAATTACGTGGGTTTGTTTCTACACCCTGCAGTACCACTGTGTACATACTGTACAGTATGAACATGTTGTGATATTTAGAAATATAAAAAATTTCAATATAATGACAATAATATTTGCTATTTTAGTTTTCCAAAGAAATGTTTATTTGTTAAAAGAAAATTCATGTTGACAGCTGGGATCATACCTCCAACCTCAGCCTTATAAGTCAGTCACTTAAGCCATCACACCACAGAAAGTGACAGGTCATGCAGTGTAACAGCAATACAGATATCAATGGAAAGTCTTATACTACTTTTTGTGCAACAGTACATTAATATAATTATATCGTTATTAATTTATTTAGATATGCGATTCCATATTCTATTCCCTATTGATCAAATTCTAAAAGTATGCTTTTGTTTACTCAGATAACGAGCTTATTCGCAGAAAAGGTTAAAACGATCAATTTTCACAAAGTATATAAAACTACAATAATATGGTCAGAAGCAGCACATAAAACCGTTTCTGAAATAACCACATGTAAGACTTTGATGCTTAAAATGTTTAGGGAGAAATGGAATACTGGTGTGTATTTGTTCTTTAAACTACCAAGACCAGCCATATACAGTATAGTTTACATACAGTGATCTGTTTATGTTCCTAAATTAGTATCTTTTATGAGCACGTGAAAGGCATAGTGAATCGGTGATTCTCAAGACTTTGTATGATTGAAAACGAATGTGTGATCGGATCAACGAAATGCTGTGGTGTTACTTTTTGTCAATGAAAAAATAAAGTCTTTTCGTTTACAAAGACGATTACAAAGAATGTGGACCAGGGTAATACTTTGAGTTTAAAGCTTGTCCGAAGTCATTCATTATTACTATTAGTAATATCTTGGTAAAGACTTTGATTAATAAAATATTTCTGCATAATTAAAATATTTATTATAAAGGTGGTAGACTGCGTACTCTTGTCCAACTGACCAATCTTGCTTTCATAAAATATACCAACTTTTTAATGTCTAATGATTAACATGCTGTAATACACAGTTTATATTTGAAAGTCTAAAGAGTATACAACTTAAATTCTTAACTGAGTAAAGATTGTCCTTCAGCAGTGAGCAGGATTCGAAACCAGTTTTTTTCTGGTGACAACTCAAATGCTGTACATGAAAGTTTTATTAGCTCCACCTGCCAGTTTTACAAGGTGATTCTGGATACTATTAACATAATATAATTTGCATACAGTAAAGGGCGGTATGACGCGAAATGACGTGTTATGACGGTATTTGATGCGATATGCCTACCGCGTTGTACCGCAGCGTACCCCGCTCATTTTGAATGGCTGCATCTGTAGTTATATAAATCACCTTTTGTCATGTGCCATAGTCCATTAGGATTGTATTGCCTTTTGAGCACTATTTAATTTTGTTTTACAAAAAGGAACAATAAAAACAAAAAAAAGTTCTGGAGCTCAGTTTTAAAAAAGCAAAAAGTTCTATTCTATGTAGACAAAAAATATACAAATTAGTCACATTGTGCAATGAAGTTCAGATTGCACTTAGTGATATACTGTATACTGCACATCAAAAGACAAATATGATAAATTGCATGTTTTAGAAAAAGTGTATAGAATTTGGATATTGAATAAATCTTTTGTATTATCGACTTCAGTGATCATGAGTAACCGTGAACACAGTTGAATCATGGTGACTGCTGCATAACCATTAAGTTGTCTCTATCTGAAAAAAACATATATAAAAGAACCACTGTGTCTAGCTTATGAAATTTATTGACAAGCTGGGCATAATGCCGAAGTACAGAGGCACCTTTGTGTCAGCAGTATATTGGGAGATGGATTAAGTAAGTGCATTTTAAACTGTAAGTAAACAAAAGGTATCTAACCTGGCAAGATCTTACAGTGAAATGAAGTCCATACAGTGATAGGCTACCATCATGCAGACTACGAGTCACACATCTTGCCAAGAGTTGCTCATCACTATCAACTGTGCTGGTCTGGAGAGGAGTGTCTAGTCACTACAGAACTCCACTTGTAGGAACTGATGCCAGCTTGACTACATGGACATGATACAGCATTGATGAAGTCCTGGCATCACACTTGCTTCCCCTCCAGTGACCTCAATCTGATGCGATCTGTTGTCCTGCTGGAATGTCATGTCCTCGTGCTGCTCAGGGAGCTTCTGTTTTCTCAAGTGCTGGGAATTGGACTGTTATTCTGTGGATGCCTTTCTCCCCAGACCCATGGAGCCCCATGGAACATCTGTGGGATGACTTTAGCATCCAGGGCAACAGAGATCAATGAACGGGCACATGCTTTTCCAGGTATTATGTGAGGAATGGGACAAAATCCCACAACACACCACCAGGAGCTGGAGCAAAGCATTGTCTTCAGCTCATTTTGCTTTCAACAGCACCAACACTCCTGTATCCCGAGGCTTAACAGTAGACACCCTGTTGATCAACCCAATTGGTTACAAATATTAAACAGCATAATTTGTAAATCCATAAATTGTCATTTTACTTAATACAGAATTTTTGCAATAACTTTAACATGAAAGTGTACATTCCAAAAAAATATATACAGTCGTTATCTACAACAAAAGCCATGAACATGACAAATGAATATTACAAAGACAACAACCCAGTGGTGTCAGATTCATTACTGTAGTGGGCTAGATTTGATTGATGTGCTTCAAGCAGGTCACACATACAATACATTAATGAAGTACTAGGTACCATTACATTATATTTGTCATGTTTTGTGGTTTTAGTGTTTATACAATGACATACCCACCTTTTAAATCCTATTAGACGTCAGTGTTTGTTACATGCTAATTTAGAAAAAGTTACTCATTCTTCAGGTATGAGTAACTGAAGTTTTTTTAGCTTTATTCACTGTAATTATTTTAAATGTTAAAGTCATGATAAAGTTTGGTAATTCAGGAGCCTCATTCACAGTGCTTTAGTGTTGAAGTCAACGGTTTCTGTGACATGAAGACATATACAGAGGTTTGTCGTTTCCAGCATTTTTCCTGGAGATGACATGTGGTGAAGATAGATAGATATGACTTTATTGAACCCAAAGGCAAATTGATGTGTTACAGCAGTCCAGCCCAAGACAAGCAAAAACAGACATCAGAATAGTTATAAAACAAAAGACAACAAAATCAATAAATAAAAAATAAATACATAGGTGTGTGCAAAATGTGATGATCATAGTCACTGTAAAAACAATAAAATATGTGCAAAATGTGCATAGGTTTATACAGACTGATTGTCCAAAAAGTACAATGGAGCAAACATGCTGTCCATAGACGAGCAAATGAAGGGCTAACAGTCCTAGCCTAGGGCAGCGTTATACACCCTGACAGCCGCCGACCTGCGGAAACGTTCCCTTGAACACCGTAGCTGGAGCAGTCTGTTGCTAAAAGTACTCCGCTTTTAATAACAGTCCCATGAAGCTGATGAGAGGCGTCGTTCATGATGGCTGTGAGCTTGGTCAGCATTCTCCTCTCAGCCACCACCTCCATGGGGTCAAGGCTCATCCCCAACACAGAGCCAGCCTTCTTGATAAGTTGATAAGATCAAGTCAGTTGTGCCTCTTGATGTTATAACTCTACACTGAAGCTCAACCAGGCATATTGTGAGTAAAGGTGTAGTGCTAGGGTGCACAACTACTAGCTGGAGATCCACAGTCCACCTGTTCTTTTTCAGTAGGTCTCTTTAAATCACCACTGAAACACCTGGGCACAGGGGTTAATCTGGTTTGTTTAGGCAAATAATTATGGCAATTTGCTAGTTAGGAAATGAAAGCCTTTAGACATTTCAAACCTTCAAAGCTGGAATTGTGCTCCCCTGGCACAGAAACTTAAGTGTTATAAGGAGAAAATGAAAACAAGCATTTTGAACAACAAAAAGGGTCCCTCTTATTTGGATTAATAGTTTCAAATACAAATGTTTTACCTTTGTAGTTTTTAGCCTGATTGAAAACTAGATATTTAGGAAAACATGAGACGTGTTACTGGAGTGCTGGGAATACTCTTTCCGTGGAACAGGCTGCCCTGCCAGATTAATGAGGCTGCTAAGCAAATAAATGCTCTGGGTGGGCCAAATGATTTCCTCATATTCGTGACTTTCCTTACATTGTCCAGAACCTGATGAAAACCATTAACATTTCCTAGGTGCCCAATTCAAAATCTTATTAGCCTGGAGTAAAGCATTCTGCATTTAAAAGAGAGAATAGAAGAAAACGTTTTAGCCCAAGAGTCAATACATGTATTACAATGTATTTTTTTAATCAAAGGGTTGCTATAAGAAGAGATCTGTCACAATAGTAAGGTTCTTAAATAACAGTAGGTTTTACATAGTCCTGAATATAGGGATCTATCCTCTTTCTCTATCACAAGTGTGTGTGCAGCCTGGGCATTTTTGTTCCTTTCCATTCCCTAGTCCTTGTTGATGCAGATCCTTAATTCTTTAAGCAGTGAGTTAAAGAGTTAATCAATGGTCAGCTAAGTAAATCAAACAGGATGCAGTTGTTCATCCTTGCTATAGGAAGGAGGGGCACAATAGCTGCAAACCACAGTGATGCTGATAAGTCTTTAACACCTAGTCTTATTGTTAATGAGACCAAAATACCTGTAAATGTAACAAGAACCCACAAAAGAATGCATTAAACAGAAAGGTCTCCAGTTAAAAATGATTTTGCATCAGGTGGTTTCACCCTCAAATGACAGCTTGGAATCACTGGGCTTTGGAGGATCCCTTGGTGGTCTGTGATTAAAACAAAACACAACCCCAAAACAACAGTCACAAGTGTGCTCTTTACATACCAAACTGCCCCCTGCATGGGCTGATGGGATTTCATGGCTCATCAGCCCTCCTGTCAGAGAGAGATCCTTTGTGGTGAAGCTCCCTCCCACCCTCTGGGAACCCCTGACCACCTGCAAACACAGCCCACTCCCCTGACACCAGGCTGCCTCCTGACTCCCTTTGCCACTGAACGCAATTAACACTCTCCTAATCTCCTGCCTGCTGTATGATTGTGCCTGTCGAACACAATTAGCATCTACAGGTCTTTGTCCTGACCAGAGCTATAAGGCTGGGGGCTTGCTGACAGAGTGTTGTGCTGTCAGGTCGCAGGGACGGTACACATTTCCTCCCCAGCAGATCAGAACCTGGCCGTTTTTCTTCTTGACCTGTTAACAGATTGACGTTATCTGTAGAGGCCCAAACAGAGGAAAAGGTGTAAATTCATTGTGCAGGTTCAGTAATTCACCTGTTAAATCTCAACGAAGTTCACCTTGGCGGATTTATTGTGGTTTTTGCACTTGCACTTTGGTTTTAAATCGTTTTGCTTCTGTTTCCTGTGGTTCTGACAAGGTTTCACAGTGCTTTATTATATTGGTCCATGGTATTACTACAGAGCACATTCCTTAAAAAAGTATACTGTAGCATGGTATTCCCATAGTTCTGTGTAGGAAAGCACCATTCCGCATATTAAAACTACTCCAAAACTATAGTGAAGCCATTATTCTATTACAGCCTCTCTCATTTAATGCTAACCCTCCGCATTATGTCTGAACAATATTTCTTAAAATCAAAGTTTTAGTGAGAACTAATTAACCTTGTTTAATGGCTGCTTTTCTCAGCACTAGGCTCACACAGAAGTCAGGAATATTCCTGACAGGAATACACTATTAGGCATAAAATGTATGTTGATGGAGTTGTGTTGACGTTGACAGAGCTATGAAAATTAGTGTCCACATGTTGCATCACATATTGTTTAATCCACTATGCAGTATAGATATAAAAACATGAATGGAAACAGATACCATTGTGAAATAACTTATGTTTATGTAACATTGTTTATTATACTTTATAAATTAGAGAATAACATTGCTGGAGGTGGAAGGGAACGATGATAATGTGAATGACGGTGACTGGGTGTCTATCTTTCTCTGGCATATAGATGACAGTTGCTAGGGGAAAATTGTATTTGTTTAAAAGTTAGCTGTGTTAAGCCTAGGACACAACCTGTTATTTTCTGTACCGTCGTGCTGGCACAGAGTAAAAAAAATGGATGCAGTCTCTTTCTCTGTCTGAGGATGCATACTCGAAGTTATTTATCAAGAAGTCCCAATAACGATGTCTCAGAAGTGCTGACTTGCAGAGTAGAAGCAGGGTAGTTCAGATTTTGATCCAGAGGAAGATGAGGGAACATCAGTAAGCCTTGAAGTTAAAACCTTTTCTGGATTCTCCCTTTGCTTGAGGGCTAACCCCCACATTTGTAAATGGTAATATATGAATCTGTGGTGCCCAAAATGTGGGTCGGTCCTTGATTTAAAGTCTCATCCAAAATACGGCTTCTTCTGCAGCGTTGTACCTTGCAAATCTGTGAAGAAAAGGGTTTGGAATTTCTGAACCAGAAGAGTGCATCACACAGTGCATCACACCATCAGCAGTGGTGGATCGATCCCAGTATTGTCTAGTTGGATCCTTGCTTGCTTTAAGAGATCTGAGGATATCTGGCTCTATAACAGAATAAGCTGATGACTACTGTAGTTGTGTGTGATGTCTCCAGGTACACGCATGGTAGAAACATGCCACTGAAACCCCCTCTGTGTGCGATTCTGAAGGTTTTGAGGAAGTGCTTTGAGTCTCCTTCTTTCAGTTGTGTTGAGCAACTGCCTTGTTGTCATGCATGCTTGGGCTTGCTTTCATTTAGAGCTTTGCTTTGAAATCATTTATCCGGTAAATAATTCACCATTATTATAACAGCTTCTCACCTGAGACTGGCGATACAGTAACAGCTGACAATTATACAGTTACAGGAAAGGAGCAGAGGCTCAGAAAATAAAGAATGACGCTTTGCTTCTCGTTTTCCATTCCAGCCGCCAGAGTGGGTGCTTTTGTGAACAGTGGGCCACAGACACAATAGACTGAATTTCACTGCCATTGTGCTTGTGTTGTGTTTCTTTGGTGTTATTGAGGTGTAAAGTTGTAAATGGGTATTTTTGGAATGCCACATGAGGGATATGGAAATAGGGTCTGAAAACAAAGATCTAATTTCAGATCGCTGACTGCTATAGCAATGGATTTGTTTTGATTTTTGCCCCAGAAAAGTAGAGGGGAATTTTCCCCTAGAAAGATACAGTTCCAGGCTCAACTTTATAAGATCACAGTGTCCTTACCACCACATCATGTCGTCCATTTTTGTCTTTTAACAGTTTTTCAGTTATGCCTTTGTGCTATGTTCAGTGAACTGAATTTGAGATAATGATGTCAATATAAATATACTCAACATAATGAATGCATAATGTTATTTTAATTTGTTAATTTAAAAAAGGTGTATTGAAACACCTCTTATTCATATTCATTAATGAAACCCTATACTGACTTTAGAAGACCTTGCCACTCATTTCAGGATATTGTTAAGAAATGCATTTATTTGCATCCCAGCCTGAAGTGGTGAATGGACATTGATGTAAAGCATTTAGACATAATGCCAAAAACAATTGAAGCCTTAAGTACTGTATCTAAGTCCTACTGTCATCTGAACTGTGCCATGCTTCTAAGCCTGCAAAACTTTTCATGGGTATGGTAGTTCAGGCTTTGACTCTGTCTGCATTACCTTTGGAATACATCATTCCTGTGAATTTCAATTTCTATGCTGCCCAAGAATGCATTGATCTAATTTGGTGCATTATATTATGCATTATATGCACCAAATAATGATACATGTTCTTCCAACAGTCCTGTTTGTTGTGGTAATTTACAGGCAATGATTGGCAATCCACCCTGAAGCTTTTTCTATGTATTATTTCGCTTATATATTAGATATAAGCAGTTAGTCCGTTACAGTCAGTGCTAATTAGTGCTTATTTTCACAGATAGAAGCATAAACATCTTAAGTTGTAAACTAGGGCTCAGATTAAGTGAAAGCATTATGTTTGAGACTTGGTGGTCCTAAATTGTTGTAATCTGCACTCAGTGGTGCACAAAATCACTAGACGTAGTTATAACTAACATTTAAAATTGACATCCCTTAATGTGACCTTTACCGTTGCTGGCGCAACTCGCGTTTTATTTCCACTTCTACCAGCAGGTGGCAGTAGCCATAACAGACAGGAGTGAGATCTGCAGATACCAACTGCAAGGATTCATTGTACCAAGGCAACAGGTATTTCTTTTTTCTGTGTTGTTGTTGTGTGTTCCTTGTGGATACCTATATTTTTGCTCCTTTATCTACATTTATAGTGATGCTATCCTTTTTGTAATTGTGAGTAGCTATCGGAGTAATTCTGCATTTTTGACGAGCTGACTTTTTTGTCCGTAGTTGCATTGTTTACACGTTTAGGAGTCCCAAAAAAGGAATTATTAGTCTTTGGGCATAATGTAAACGTTCTTTCCTGTGTGCTGACCTCAAACTGCGCCTCTTCAGACGTTTTATCTGTACAGCTGATGATTTCCTGCGGTCTCTGTACCGTCCATCTCTATTTTTGGAATACGTGTGTGTGGTATTAGTTGAAATGTACAGCTCCAGCATTCAGGTCTAAGCACTAGTGTTAAAAGTCCCTAGAAATAGGGTTTCATTCTTCCTTTTCTTTTCTCCTTTCTTCAGCCTGGACAACGGCTTCCACGTTTTCTCGCAGAGCTGCACACTATGGAACATCCTGTGGTCTACATCGTCGTTGGGAAACACAATTCCGGGATGTTTTAGGACGTTTATGCACTGGTCACACCTGCACTTTACATGAAATCTGTGTTTTTATTTATGTTTTGCATGTATTGCTGCTCGATTTCGTTACGTTTTCTGTGACAATGGAATCTATTTGCACACTTCTGTGTTAATTGTTCTTTCACAAATGACGGACTGATGACTTTGCAAGCTTTTCATTTTGCTTGCCTTTTGGAAGTTTCTATCTGTGATACATCGAGAAAGACCTTTATTTTTTAACATAAACCAGGAATCTTGTATGCCTACTAAATTCTGTCTCTAATAATTTCTTCCAACGACAGATTCGTTTACAGTGGTTTTCAGGTTTACTGTGTGCAGATAGGTAATGCTCTCCGCCTTCTTTCAGCGTTTATTAAACTTGTCATGTTCATGTACTGTAACATTGTGTTTTACTCACAAGGAGTTGAAAGGCCTTTAATTCATTGTCATACCTTTGTTTTATTTTTCTTCAGACAATATGAGTTTATGCAGGATACAGGAGCATTACCCTTCGTGATGTGAATAATGTTGGTGTGCGTGGAACCTGTTAACCATGCCTGTTGCAATTCTAAATCCTCTAAAGCTCAGAAAAATTAAGACTGCCCAAAGAGATATGCTCCTTTTCATTTGTTTTGTATGTTATGACAGTTTATTAATGCCACTAACCTGCAGGTTTGCAGGAATCCTTTATTTTGTATTTAGTTTCAGTATAATTTAGTTTCAGGCTTTATCCTTTGTGGTGTGTTTAATTTTCTCCTCTGGCTCCTCTTCTTCTTGCCATATTTTACCTATTTAATTTTGCTGACCTTGCCTCTGCTAATTAAATGGCAACCATCTTCAGCATTCTCTCATACAACTGTTGGTCAGGCTTGTATTTTAGAGGTGCTGACATTCAAATTCAAAGTAACAGGGAAATGTTAATTCCATCAAGAAAGGTAAAGAAAAGAAACACAAGGTTTCAGCTGTGGAGCCTTCTTAAGATGTGAGGGAGAGAGGGAAAGTAGCAGATAAATGAGGCGCAGGAGAAAACAAGACAGAGTAGGCACAAAGGGGTAGACAGCTGAGGGAAAATGAGCACAAAGCAGGTGAAAAACAGTGTCCAAACTCAGGTATAACAAGAGGAGATGTGTGGAAAGCCAAAATCTGCAAATTAATAATTTTGGTTTTGGGTATCTTTCTGCAATAGAAGTTCTAAAACATAAAACTGAAAGATTGTGTCTTTGATACTCACAGCTCTGACATGTTCCTTAAATGTATTAAAATTCAGACTCTTATTGAAATAACCTATGGATTACAGTATTGCCAAAGCATTAATATTTAACTAAACATCGACAAATCTAGTACAATAAATCTACTAAACTAAACTATTTGGAGGTTTATTCCCCAGTAGGATTGATAGCTGTTCTGATTTTGGGGAAGTACTGTATGTTTCTCTACCAGTGTAGCAGCAAGTTTCTCTCCATCTCTGCTTCTCTCTGCCAGCAGTGGGAGCACTAAACATCTTCTTGCACTACGGCTACAATTAACCATTTTATTGCATCTCAATACACAATACAAGAAAAGTCAACCATGCAGGACTCAGACAGGGTGCATGGCTCCATTTAGCATGTTGTGGAAGGAATATTACTGAATGAAAATCCATTGTTTTGCCTCATAATTCATTCATAATATAGACAAAAGCAGGCTATTTCTGGTTAACCTTACCAGATTTTACAGTACAATAAGGGTTTTTCCCTAACTTTTGCATCATACTTTGTAAATGCATAATTATCTCATCTGATTGGTACTGTACACATGTGTACAAATTATTTAATTAGCCTATTTAAAGTTAAAAAAAAGTTACGAAACTATTTTTTACAGAGAATGATGACAATGTTATGTATTTTTATTTAATCTTTTATATCAAGCCACAAAAATGTCATTTGTTTTAAGGCAATAAATGCCTTAGAAAGACAGTTATATGTTTTTAAATGTTTTTTTTCCTGTTAACTGATTACAAATTCTTTGCACAGTATGTAAAATAAACTTTCAGATGATACTTCAAAGTTGTTCTTTTCTATTTCTCTGTGCATATCCTGCTTCTATATGTGATTATATCTAATTTCTTTGTAGCCTGAGGGATGTTACATTTACCAAAAGGATTTTTGACACTTAATAAAAATGGAAACATATTATATACACCATATTGATCTACATTTTTGAAAACCTACACCTATATTGAGCAGTAGTGCTTCATAAAATATTGAGTTCCAACATTTAAACATTGGACTCCTTTAAGCGATACACGTAAAAATGAAATATTCCAAAAAGCTGAAAGGTTTAACTACTAAAATAGAATTGTCCAATATGCACATCATAGTATTAATATTCAAATATTTTTTCCACGCTGAAAACATCCAGCATCTACACTCATTTTTTGTATCAAGACTGATTTTGCTGGACATTGCAGTTAAATACAAGCAAAGTTAATATTGTGTGAAATCTAAGGTATAGTAACATAATGTTACTTTTTACTCCACTGTGTAATTTGAGCTTTAGAATTCTGAATCCTGCAGTTTTTAGATATTTTAAGTATTGCAGTATGGTTTTAGCTTCACGTGAATTTAATAGTACTGTACTATTTATTATGAATAGTTATCCATTAAGCCTAATTAATACAGCTTCTAAACAGCTTCCTTATTGGGTATTAATAGTTGAAAGCAAATTTAAAAATATGACACAAAAAAAATAGAATTCAGCAGAACTCAGCTAACCTGTGATTAAGACCTTGGATTCTTCCAGGACAAGGGAAGACAACCACTCTATTTAGTCAGCTATTGCTGTGCTTTTATATTTGCTGAATATCAGTAGAAGGAAAGAACTCTTGTACTATTTGGATTATGTTCTGGGAAAAGCAGCAGTTTGAGACTCTAGGAAAACCAATCCAACGCTGTGAAAAGCCACAACCTTTTTAATCATACACAGTACCAGTTTAATTAAAAGCAGCACCAAATTGCCTCTTTCAAACTGCTTAATCCATCTAATTAAAATCTGCTTTGAATTTCTCTTGCTTTTAGTCTGCCATGTCTTATATTTTGTATACCTGTAATTACTGTTTTCATTATAGTAGGATATTAACACTCTCCATAAAGAGGCAGCAGGTTGCAGTTGTTGATGTGGACTAAAGGAGTGCCGGTCAGATTGAGAGAACCTTCCTCGCTCACAGACATCACTCTTCATCTGTTCATCAAGGCAGTGTTCTTGCACAGACCTGAAGCTATGCGGGGTGGTGCCACTACTCCACTGAGCCCATCACAGTATCCATTCTGGTAGTGATGAGCCCAACTAAGGTTGTGAGAGTCCTGTAGCTACTATATATTCGGCCCAATTACAGAAATATGAACACTTTTAAAAGGTTGAGGTGCACAACTCTAGTCATCAGGAACCACAATGCAACAGATTTTCCAGGCATTCTTAAATCAACAGCTGGAGACCTTGCTGGAGCAGTTATTATCCGAATGTTGAATCCTGCATCATATTTTGAGATGTCTAAAGTCAGAGCATGTTTTGAAGTTAAGAAGGGAAGGGAGTTACACAGTACTAAGATGAAATAATACATCTTGCATACATTAAAATAATCCACTTTATTGAACTTTACCTCTTTTATATTTACAACACTTAGAACTGTGTCCATGACAGTATCTTCTTGAAGGTTAAAAGAAAAACAAGGCAGTGAAGCAGTGTAATAACCACAGTATGTAACGGAAAGGAAAATAAAAACATTTGAGCTTACGATATTTTACACGCTAGTAATATCTTTCAAGGAATCATTCAAATATATTGAGCACACAAAAATATACAATTTCAGAGAATTTCACATCTGATGTTCTATTATTTGGTACATTAGCATGTTCTTGCGAATATCCTTACTGAAAAAGGCCACTTAGAAAAATGCACGTCTTTCAAGTTGAGGCCACAAAACTCATTTCATATTCTGAGGCCCTCTAATAAATATAACAGTTCAAAAAAGGCATATTCACACCAGGTCATTATCTTGTCACTACTATGCCCTAGTTTGAATAGCATATTTTTTGGTCCTGTGCACTTTGTCTTGAGCTTCAGAGTTGCATGATGCTGCACAACGCCTAGCTCTATGTTCAGATAAAGGTTCTTGAGACACAAACTACATGAGCCCCCAGCAATCCCCACCCTCTTGGTGGGCAGAAGCTTACTTGCAACTGAAACTGTGAAAATGGGAAGGTAGTCAGAAACTGAGACAGCACTGCATGCTGCAACTGCTTGATATGAACAGAAAAATGAAGATGTGTAGAACAAGCGAAGTTCCAAGTCCTTTTCACTTTTCAATGATAACAAAGCCGCAAAAGAATGAACTGTTCTTGACCCACTGCATGTTGCTTTTGCACCCAAGAGCATCTATTAAGGCCTTGTCATGTACAAGCTTAAGAGGCCACACCACTTTTTCTGTACATCATTCTGACTTTTAATAAAGTCTGTCTTGGGTCAAAAGAGAAAAAGAGGTAAAGCTCTTAATGGGCTGAGTGTTCTCTAGTGAACCGATTGCACTTCAACCCATATTATCACACCGCTTCAAAGCAGGATGACTGACAAACACACTGTCTTCAGTAACATTCCAGTTCTACAAGGCACAAGTCCCTGGGTAAGCCATGCCGATGTAGAATTTATGACAAAAATGTATAAAAAATCCTCTCTAACTATATTGAATTCAATAAATAGAGCTATTGCAATAGTGCCTTTGGACAATTTTTAAATATATTACAAAATGGTACTCTTAACACTCGTGTTGAATTTCCATTACCTGGCATCTCCATAAATAAATAAAAAATGGCAGAATGATGTATCTAGAAACCGCCTGAGAAGCAACAGCGGTCATACGTTGCTGTCTTGTAAGAGTGGCTCCTTGGCCTCCCCAGGTGCCTGGGGGCTGTGGGGGTGGCTGTGGGCTGACAGATGCTTCTTCCAGGTGCTGCTCCGCGGGGCCATGTTAGTGTGCTCAGGGATGAACAGCGCCACCAGTAGGGCGAGCAGCACAGCACATGCCCCAAACAGGAACGGAGGACCAGGGATTATTGAACTCTGCGTGGACAGAAATAAATCACAAAGGGACGGTAATTAAAAAGTGCAGAATGAAGCCCGCCAAACCCAGGATTTTTAGGGGTATTATATATCTTAATCTTGAGACATTCAATGTGCTATGTGAAATGAAATATCCCCTGAAGAAGTCTCAGCAGCTGAAATGTTGGATTTACCCCTGTTTTTCAGGCTGGGATTAACCAATACATGTCTCCTTGCAGCTAACACATACCAACGCAGCTACTCACTTGACCACAGTTTAGGTAAGACTGCACAGGGGGACCATGAGAGTGTGACCTGTACCCATACACTCCACAGACATCACATTTATAACTCCTGATACCAGCTATTAGTTGGCCAACATCAACTGCAAAAAAATGTTAGTGCCTCACTAAAAGTATCTGAAGATCAACAGCAAAATCTGCATCCAAGTGTGTTAACCTAACCATTCTTACAATGTACTGCAAGTCATGAAAGACTCCTCTGGGATACTGGCATGACAGGTAACATGTCCTGCGAAGAATGATATTCCCTTTTATAAGATAGAGACAAGTTCTATGGTTACATAGAAACTGAACATCAAAATCCTACCTGTCTGGTTTCATATTTGTTTCACCATCTCATACCATTTTGACTACATTTCACATTCCAGAGCATAATTCTGAGAGACTGACACCCAAACCTAAAGATGACGAGTTTCAATGACAATTCCATGAAGCTGGACACTGTACGTTACCTGATGATTGTGTTGAGAGTGATGTGATGATTCAGACTCAGCTCCCAGGCCACTGTTACTCACTGGGAGTTCATTAAGCTCCACATGGAATATGTAGAAAATTAACCCGTACAGCGCCGGTCCCAGGCCATTACACAGCCCTCGAATCCCAGTGATCATCCCCTGAACCACACCTATAAGAGAACGAGACCGTCAGCCTTCCACACACCATTCACAAGAAGACTTAGGTAAGCAGAAATCTAGCAGGATCACATGAAGATACGTACAGGACAAACATGTAGGGTACATTTTAGTTTATTTTAAAAAGTCTTAACCCCCAATGCTGGCATTTAGCACAGGACAAGACATGGAACAGCCCCCTGACTAAAACTGCACCTAACCTCACTGACTGACTGCAAACATGTTGTGCTTCTCTTCACTGTCTCACCAGTTCTAATGAGCAGGGAGAGCTAAGAACGCACAAGCACAGCACAAACATTAGATTAGCTAGTGCAACGATCAAGACAAGATCTTCTGCTCCAGCTCTCAAGGCCAAAAAGATTTCTGGGTTTTAGATCCCTAAAACTCCTAGTTACTGTATTAACAACTAATTACTAGCTTAAGCTAATTTAATTAGTTTCACAGGCCAATCTTTTGACAATCAAGAACCATATTGGATGCCCTCTAATCTAGCCATTACACTTAAGACTACTGAGCTCTCTCTTAGTGGATGGAGCATTGGATATTTATGAGCTTTTCAAACAGAACTGTCAAACCAAATGGGTGAAAGAATAGATCTGTCTGACTTCACGACACAGCTTTGTGGCATAACAGAGAAGTTGCAAGATTACAAGTACAAGAAATACATAGTGCTTTCATTTTCAGATGGATGACAGAAACCAACAGCTGAGTTTCTGTACAAAGCGACTTTTTTCTTGCCCTGGGTACCTTGCTGGTCGTCTTCAGCTGTCCTGGATACAAGAGCACTGACTGCTGGGAAGGTATAGCTGCATAGCTGCAACTGCACCAGCAGCCCACATCATCCTGAGGAGAAACCAAGAAGGAAAACTAGTATCAAACTAGAAATATGCATAAAACAGCGACTGTATTTCAGGTTTATAAGATTAAATGTTTGGTTTAATAGTGACAGTACCTGCTTAATAATTTTAAATAACTCAGAATAGGACTGATATTAAAGGTTCACAAATTATACTTGATGATCTGTGACCTACAGTGTCTGTTAGGAAAAGCTCCTGGGTTTTCTACTCCTACAGAATACAAGGCACATACCAGGGTTCTGATCCAAAGCCGTACCAAGCAAGTTGCAGAATCTGGAAGCCCAGGCCAAGTAAAATAGTGTTCTTGTTCCCAATGGACCGCATCAGTAAACTCAAGACTATAGTCTGTGAAGATAAAGAGGCAAGAAATCAATACTTTTTTACCTTGTTGAGCCACATGTTTGCAGAGAAAACCTCATTTTTTACCTGTGTTTCAGTGTTACTGCTCTGTGAGGAATGCTTAACTGAAGCTATGATTTCATTAAAGGGAACCTCTTATTGCATCCACCCCTGAGAGGGGGGAGAAATACACATTCACTTGTTCTCAGTTTCAGTTTGACGTTTTGGTAGCTAGTGCACTTCCTGTTTTTGGTTGGGTAGAAAGTGTGCCTGGGACAGATTCTAACATAGAACCTGTGACACTGTTCCATTTCAGATCTCTATTCAGGTTTGCTGGTTAACTATTTAGGAGACGACTTCTTTGCCAAAAGCTGGGGGAAGCTTCATCAGCCTCTGCCGTCAAATTGCTCTGTGGCGCACAAGGTGTACAACGTGAAGACTATGCAGCTGCCCGAGGCCAGGCCTTTCGGCATCATGGTGGACCACTCCAAGTGGTGTGTGATGAAGGGTGGGGGTCCGCACTGGACCTGCATTGCGGACACGAACCGAGAGATCGGTCAAACGAGAAGAGGAGGCGGGGCTGTGTGCACAAGCAGGCCTGGAGTGTGGAAGGCCTTCCTCACAGTAGTTGACACATTTGAGGACTGCCAGTAACACGTGGCTGGCACAAATAGACGAACAAGAAAGGGCTGTTTTCAAAAGATACTGCATAGTTTTTCCAAGTCAAAGCAAATGGTGGTAAGTAATATGCAAGAAAACTCTGCAGTAGCTCAAGTAGGTAGTGCGTCAACACGCGTAGGCCGCAAAGGAGAAGAAAAGAAAAGGGAACGGACACCTGAAGAAGACTCTACAGCTGAAATGTTTCTTTTCTTTTTTCAGCATGGAATAAACCTTTACATGTTCCTAAACTATTCACTACTGACCTTAATAGCAAAAGTAAAATGTATTTGGAAAGGATATGTATCATGAGAAAGTCATGCATCTAAAAAAACATTTTTTGAATTAAGTACTGAATATATGGGGGGGGAGATATACAAATATTTCAAATCATAAAAGTACATTCTGTTTGTGTTTCTTTAAAGGCTTGTTTGTAATAAAAGTGCTGGATCTGACCTGCCTTCCATTATTCCTGTGGCCCCATTAGGCAGTTCATATCAAGCACAAAAACTGACGCTGCCGTTATATTGATACTAGTAGTCCTGTTCGGCACATATCTGTGATTTTTGTTTCTGTGGATGCGGGTTTTTTTTTTTACGCAGAAACCACACAATGGATGAATAATATATATATTTTTACTAGCTAAATCAATAACACCACAGACTACGTATTACAAAACACAAGACAACCTATGCAACAGGTGGATAAGGTTAAATAAAAACAATCACCACATCTTCATATACAGTACAGTTACTACATGGCCCCATTAGGCAGTTCATATCAAGCACAAAAACTGACACTGCCGTTATATTGATACTAGTAGTCCTGTTCGGCACATAGAAGCATTGGATTATATGACTGTTTACTCTGTGGAGCTGTCCACTTCGACTGGCTTTGTAATAGGCCTGTACAGTTTAAAAGAGAGTTTATGTTCACATTTTTATAAAGAATAAGGTTACAGTGCCGTGCTGGTGTTTCGACCTGGTAAGAATATCTTAAGTCTATTAAACCTTCCAGCATTCCTTAATGATTTACTGATTTTTAAGTCAAAGGCCATACACCTAGCTGAAGTTAAAAAATATCTAAGGAACTTAAACCATTATCAAGCTGGCACTTGCAAAAGTAGGCATGTCTCTAATGTTGGGTAGGATTGAGTTTCCCCTTGAAGTCTTGATTTACTGACCTGCTCAATGCCTGTGACCTTACAGTGATGTCACTCAGTCGTGTTCTTCTCCAGTGGGTGATCTCTCTTTATAAGCTCAAAGCATGTCAAGCGGGGAAAGACTCTCTCTCATGAGTATGTCAGAGGAGTGTGTGCACATTTCCTCATCCTGTTTCAATTGTTTTATTTTAACCTTTGCTAATCCGATAGGTAAATATTAACCCACATCTAAGCTGTGCCCGGGAATGTAGACAGTGGAAACTGAAAAATGAACTTCACATGGCACAATTTACCATTCTTCCCATTTAAAAAAAAGCTCTTAGTTTTTAAATAAATGTGTCTAAAAATATACGTGTCTCCACACACCTGAAGAAGGCTTCACAACCAAAACGTCATATTAGTTTATAGCCGTATCTTTAATTTGTAAAGAGCAGTTTTTTAGCAAAAAAAATGTATTTCTAATATCACACTTAAAGAGGGAGTACAAACTCCATTGAAACAGATGCCTACAGCCACAATTTAACGGCAGCCGATTGTAAGAGCCACCTGAGAAGTGACAGAGAAAAGCCTAGTTTTGCAGGGAAATGGTTGTTCTCTTTGAAAGATTCAATTGAATATATGGTGTGGCGTCGCCGGGGGAAATAGGTGTAAAAGACATTTAACTCACACCACACTGAACCTCTGTGTTCTTCGTCCGTATGTCTCTCCAAATCCGTTCCGCAATCCGTTGCCAGTATCCTTAAGTCCCCAAATGCGTATGTCCACACTTCTCCGCGCCGTATCCAAAACCCATATCCAATAGTCCGTTATTCTGAAATTCCTTCCAGTACACTCCTAAATCTCTCGTTCCTCCAAAACGCTCTCACCTTACCAGCTTCCGCCCGGCTCAGTGCTTCTGTGGCATTTCTATTCCGTTTCCTGACGGAGCTCACCTGTGTCTCATTGTTTCGCCGTATATATCTTTTCCAACAGCGGGTCAGCCGGGTATCCGTGGCGGCCATCGTGCCTAGGTCTATACAGTAGTATAGACAGCGTTTCGTTGCGAAAATACCAGTTATAAATGACCCTTCCCCTGGCCCTCTTCCAATGGAATTAATATTCTGTTTGAATGTATCTCATGAATGCTGTTAAATGATAGTACCTCTACCGTACTAACATTGAGCAAATTAAATTCTAAAGGCTAAATACTGTGCAGTACAGTGGGAAATATTGAATTGTTTTAGGAAATAGAAGACAAATTATATTTACAGTGGTTATCCAGAAATAATAAATGTATATACCATAAATTTACTGTTTTGCCAAAGCAGGACAGTTCCCCCTAGTGGAAATATGTTTGCACCGCTTTCCTTGTGCTACAAGAATATTTGCCAGTATCAAATGATCATAATGCATCTCTTCCAGGCTAAAATAAGCAACAGTAAACACTGGTATTTAACTGGAATATAGTAGCATAAGAAGTGGCACAGTGGTGCTGTCTCAGAGCACTGGGGCCATGAGTTCATCCTCAGATGTGGGGCTTGTATGTTCTACAAGTGTTTGCTTGGGTTGTCTTCAAGTAATTGGCTTTTGTGAAAATTGTCCCTGGTGTGAGTGAATCCTGCCTCTGGCTTTCCTGCAACCCTGTATTGGATAATGCAGTTAGAAAATGGATGGATTCAAGCCTTCATAACCTTTATAGAATTATTTCCTTTTACCACTAGTTTTAGTACTGGAAACCACTGCAATTTTAAGTCATATCCATTGAGCTATGAACTATTTTACCTTTTGTATATCCTCCTGAAACAGTGCTGCTGCACATTCCATTGCAAAAAACACTACATCCATTCGGTTACCAGAAAGGATCATTAAAACACTAAAGAAAACATACTCATTAAGCACAATTTGAGACTTTACATCTCATTTAATATGGAGACCATAGACTGACACTGACTCAATACATCCAGTGAAAGTGGGTCAAGCTTTTAGAGACAACCTGTAGAGTCTCACTGTCAGTCTCCGAGTCTGCAGAATGATTAAGATGCACAGTCTCTGGGGTGGGAATTCTTTCTTCTTGGCTTATTTGCCGATAAGGGAGAGTTGACACATTCAAGAACACCATCCACAATTCAGAGGCAAGGTGATTAGGAGACTCTCCTCCGGCTCCTCTTTTCATCATACAGGGAGATGGCTGGGAGCAGCACTCTGATAATGGGCACTGCCACCCACGCCACCATGTCATTCAGTTCTTCCATCGTTATCTGTTTTAAAGCAACAACAAATGTAGGTTAACCACGGAGGACTAACATTGTCTTTTATTGCTTTTAACAGGGTGTCAGCTGAGCATTAGACAGGATTCATCCATTCTCCCAGCAAACAGTGATAGGCTGATTTCTTTAAAGGTCTTATTTTTCCCCGACTTCTCCTTGGAATACGTCATATTCTATTCTCATTTTTTCTACAGCCTAGAAGCCTATTCTGGACTTTTCTTCCATTTGCTTTCCCTTCTTACCTCTCTCCCAAAACCAAAGCATTGTGCATTTTAATACACTGTATTACAATTAAAACACAAGACGAAAGGTTCTTATAAATGTAGCCTGGCAAAGAATAATTAGCACAGGACACATTTTGGGTTCTTTACTCGCCTAGAAATATGTGGTCTGATATGTTCCTGGTTTAAAAAAATAAAAGACATAACGATATTCCTATATACACAAAATACGGCAGTGGTTCACGCAGCGCGTTCAGAAATAAGCCGCTCACCTCTCAGCCCTCACCGAGAACTACATTACGATAATTAGTACGATACCTACAATTGCGAACACTTACACGGTGCTAAACATAAGTCCCTGTAAAGAATGAAGGAAGAGAAAATACAAGGAGCATGTGAAACCCATTACTAACAAACCAATAAACAGATATCCCCAGCCCGAGTAGTTGCCTAAATACTCTACTGCTTCAGTGTACTCCGTTAAAATCCAATATCCATCTTGCTAATCTTGTCTCAATCCTATGAAATACCCCTCTATACTCATTTAGGGAAATGACACCGTATTTACCGTTACGACTCTGTAGAAGTTACGGGTTCTTTTTAACGGTAACTCACTGCTTCTTAGTCCCTACTGCCCATGCGCAGAACGCTGGACTCAACCGTCAGGAACCGCCATCTAGTGGATTTGGAATAACTCCGCTATTCACCACTGGGTCACAAAATAGCTACAAATTGGTTTCTGGTACTAAATCTGTGTTTTGAAAATCATACTGCTTGGGGCACATTGCATTCTCTTCTTCTGAAGAGATACCAAGGGTTTTGAGTCCCAGCTGGGTTTCTTCACAAGTCTCTTTCATAGGAACCCAATTCCAACAAATTACATACAGTAATTTCTGATTTTCTCGGGCAATGCAATAGATGCTATTAATGGAATACAAGTACATTTTAAAAGACAACCTTAGATAATGTGACAATCAGTGCACTTTTCAGTCCTTCAGATATCCCTTGTGGTGTCTCCGGGGGAAAGTTTATGCAAATGAGAGAAGTACTCACACCACACTTTTCTTTCCTGAGTTTCGTGGCGTTTCTTCCTCCAACTATCTTCCAAATCCAGTCCGTAATCCGCTCTCTTAATCCTGTTCCGATCCGAGTTCCAAAAGTCCGTAATAAAGCCAATCCGCAATCGAAAAACCATAAACCTTTTCTCCCTTCAGTAGTCCGTTATTCCTTAGTCCGACCTTTCACATAAACCTCTTTCCTCTCTATCTTTCTCCCTGTTCACTGCCTCCGGGGCACTTATATTTCGGTTCCTGATGCGGCTCAGCTGTGTCTCATTGTTTCTCAGGGTAGACCCTTTCCATATACGGGTCAGCTGATTCTTTTTGGCAGCCATTTTGCTCAGGTCCATATCTAGTATTTTAACTAGGTCATTCTGAAAATACCTGTTATGAATGACCCTTCCCCTGGTCATTTTACACCCTTTACTTGGCTGGCCTGTAATGTGGGTGTTATATTCTATGATTTTCTTCTTGTTTTATTTATTACCTTGTCCAGTAGGTGGCAGAATTAGTACAGTAAGGGACTAGGCTTAAGGAGCAATATTTTTTAATCAAGCTGACATCTTCCTCTAAAATATGTTTTTTATTCGGTAGTGGTATGAAAAACACAACCTGAAAATATAGTAATGAAAATGAAAAGTCAAGCTTGTGCAACCAGGTGATGTGCAGCTGGGCACGGGAATCGGGAACAGCGCCTCGTGCGGGCTGGTAGACCCTCGCTTCCAGCCTGCTGTCCGCCTGACTTTCTCTCCCATGGTTCTTTCTAATTTGTTAGGTAAGATCTGAAGTAATAAGGCTTTTTTAAAAGGTCTGTAAATTTATGTTTACTGATGTCATAGTTTCGGTTTAAGGTTTACTCGTTTATATTTGTTTTAAGAGTATCAAAAGTGTATTCTGGCTCTGCGGGTTATCAGAGACGAAATTGAACTTCGTTAGCTAACTGTGTTAAGTCGCTAGATGAAAACTGTCTGTGTGTTGTGAGTTAATTTCTTAGTGAGTTGAGTTGTTATGTTGTGTCGCGTTTAAATGGTGTTATAGTAAACAGGGGAAAACAACATGTACGAGGGTAGGAGTCAGACTCTTGCTACCAGCCTGCTGTAAACCTGACTTGTACGTATTTCTGGAAACGCTCCCTTATTTTCTTCTATTTTTTAGAAAATAAACTTGAAAAAAGGGAGCCGTGTATGAGTTCCTCTTGCGCACGCCGGTGAGTGCACAAGATCAACGGTAAAGCTGCCAGAACTGAGAGGGACCCGCTAGAGGTCACCACAGCCAGGCAGAATAGGGACTGTGACGTAAACTTGAGTAGTGCGTTATGGGAGTTGTAGTTCATAAAGCCAACGCTATGTCCGTGAGCAACTATAGCCAGTTCTAAAACCCGGCTCCCCTTAAGTAAGGATTACACTTGCATTCCAGGCTTTTCTATGGAAGCCCGTTTCCGCCAGGGAGTAAAAAAAACGCGCTATGGTATCTCAGAATTGCAACTTAGCAACTCAGAATTCTGACTTAGTAACTCTTTATATCTCACATTTGCGAGTTCGAAATAGCCCATATTTCATTGTCTGTCCTTTTGTTATTGTAACGGATTCGGGTTCTAGGGCTTGTGCCCTCGCCGCTCCCACCCTAGTTCGTACCTCACTGCATTGGCTCGAACCCAGCTCCTGAGTTGTTGAGGACAAGACCTGTATAACTATATATGGCTACAATACCAGAATTGACCATAATTAAAATTGCATTTCTACACTTCTTTTCCATCCCAAAGGATTAGAGGTGTAAATTATTAAAAGGCAAACCGTGTGTTATATTTTTGGGGTCTCTAGGCTCCACTGGCAGAGCCAGACTGTTTGGGACGTGTGACCACACAGGTTTGATACCGTGAAGGCTTTGAGTTAGAATGGCGACATTCAAATTAAACATTAAATCGGACATCGCCCTTTTGTCTGGATTTTCTCATTAAAACCTAATTATTAGTATATATATAATAAAACAAGTCCGTACAGGGACGAATACTGTAGCTTCCCCGCTGCAGCTTTTAATGACGTCTTTACTTGTACACGCTGGATACGTCAGATAAGGCAACTGCTTTGCAGATCTGACGTAATAGACAACATTTTGGTTATACCGTGGTTTATGCTCAAGTCCGTATTATACAAAATAAAGTTTTACCGCTCACGAACACGACGGATTTGTTTTCAAAATAGAATAATTGATTAATGGAACGAGATCAGGGATAAAAATGGAGAGAAAGAAACCGGGATCTGGAGCTGTGAGTGTACTATCCATACGTTTATATATTTGAACTTTTAGGTAGTGAATTTAAAAAAAAAATCAGCATTAGTTTAGCTTTAAAATGTAAGGTTTAGTAAAACAGTAAAAACGTACACCTCGTAGTAATATTTCTAATACTGTTTTAAAAGCTCTAGAAGGTAAAATAAATGGAACATGATTTTAAAATTCCAGCTATGTGTTCTATTTCTGAAATCGTGGGTTAATAATTTATTGTTAACCCTTTCTGTATTTTATGGGAATATACGTACTGTACTTTTCTTTTGTTCTCTTAAGATGTCTTGGGTGAGAATATGCCTTCCCAATCTAAAACTCTAAACAGACTTAGAGAATCAACTCGTTTGTGCAGAAGAAAAAAAAAAGAATGTTATGAACTGATTTAGCCCTCTGAACACCCTAGGGTAACTCTTCTTACCTATCTATAAAAAGATATGTCAGGAACCGTGGCCTTTAAATGCAGGGACTGCTTTTAAAAGTTAGTTTTGTAGCTGATTATGCCACCTAGCAATTCTAAAGACCTTTTCCCCCAGCAACAAGTTCTTTTTATCTTCCAGAACCACTAGTGCATCCACAGACCAGAAGTCATCCTACATCATTTCCATTTGTATTACAGTACTTTGCAATTCCAGTATCTATTATAGCCTAATCCACAGAACAAATATTACAACTTATCCACCAGAGGTACTTACTTACTCACAGAACATATTGCAGACCAGCTCAAGAGCCCCATTTGACCCCAGTTACCAAAACCAGAGTTCCAAAGGAAAAGTCCAGCTGCAAATATTCTCCCAAACCCAGCCCCAGTTGGAGACCTGGTGTGCCTGCTTCTGTCATAGCAAAGAAACTCTGTGTAGTCTTAGGGATCCTCCTCAGTCCTGACTGAGTCTGTTTTTTAATATGCCCCCCAATTTGTCTCTGAGTCAATTTTTTGAGTAGAGAGGGGAGGAAGACAATGCTAAAGCCTTCCTCCCTTGCTCACTGTAGAGAGTCCCTGGTGTCCAAACCCTCTCCTGGGTGCTGTGGTACAAATTGGTTATTCCTTTTTCGTCTGTTTCTGTGTGCTCTGGCTCTGTCACTGGGGTTATTAAAGCCCCCCTACCTTTCTTTGGGGGGGGGGGGGGGTTGATAGTTTTGGGTGTAAGCAGAGCTAACTTCTTGGGGCTCATTGATCAAATGGCTATATACAGATGGCCAGGTGTAAGATTGCTCTAGAACATTCTAGATTTTCTAGAATTGTTATGTTCTAGATCCACCTCCTCAGTCTGAGGCTCGGCTAGGCCAGTTTTGACATTCCATGTGTCTTCTCTGAACTGTGTGGTAATTAACAATGTTTGCAATAGCATCTTTGATCAGTAGGAAGCCCCAGAACAAAGAAAGACACATATTACCACCCTCATTGAAGTCACTGGTCATTCTATACAAACTTCTATGCAAAGTCAACATTGTCCTTGATAGCTGCTGTTGCCCCCACACCCATTTTATTTCACTCTGTGACAGATGAAATCATTTCTGCCATCAGCTCTGCTTGTCTTTTCTGGCGTTTTGGCTGTGGTTCTGTGAGGTACGATAGCTATGTTCTGTGTTTCAGGGCTGCTACACCATGCTGTATGCACTGCAGGGAGAGCAGCAGCTGTTGGAGAGACCCGTCGGCACTAAACTGCCGTTAATCCCAGGGTCTAAACCTCAATTTTGCAGGACTGCTCTTTCGGAGAAAGTAAGTGTAACCTAAAATGAAAAGCATGAATACATTTATTCTTATTTAAATCCAAACATTTAAATTGTAAAAAATGACATGTTTATTCATGGTTTTCTTTCTTTTTAGGGGTAAACCAACATGTAAAATTGTATAATATGAAATGATACCTGGGACACATTAACACATTTCTGTGTGTGTTAGTATAATGTGGTTGCTGTAATGATTAAACTGTATGCAAACTGTCTTCCCTTGACATCTTTGTGCATATAACATCAGGAGTAAGGTTATATATTTTTCTAGACGCAGTATATTGATCACATTATTGAAATTCAGCTGTACTGTATGCCTTAAAGCTTATTGTGCTTACTGTCTTTTTGCAATGTAGATATTTTTAGTTGGCTACAATGACTGAGAAATTGGAATTTGATTTTCAAGAACGTAGGAAAAATGATAACAGCAATTCTGGAGTAGTCTTCCAAGAAACTGGCGACAGCCTTCGGAGGGGGGAGAAAAAAAACATTCTCATTTTTATGTTCAGAAACATAGGGGGATACATATCTGTGTTTACCTGTACATATCATGTTTTAATAAAATACTTACCTTCTATTTCAGCTGCACCAGCCATCTCCTGACTTCACTCTGACTGATCCCCACGGTTTCCTTTTGGATTCGAAGTACAACAGCCTCCATGACCCCCACCTGCGCACCTATTACCATCGCAAGGGCATGCAGGAGTCTCTGCAGAACAGAGGCTTAATCAATGAGCAGAAGAAAGTAAGGCTGTTTGGAGTTTGTGCAAAGAATGAGGCTTTTTTGGTATGGTGAAGGAGTGAGGTGTTGTCAAAAAAAATAGACCAGGTTCTATCTCATTTAGCTGTAATAGTTTCCAGTAGCGTGATTTAACTCATGTCTGCACTCCAGCATAGATGTATTCGGTGGGAAGGCCTTTGGTTGTAATCAAAGCATGTAATAGTAGATGTAATCAAAGCAGGCCTATGGTTTGTGCTAAAGTCCTTATGCTCAATAGATATTCAAACACAGAGTACTTGACTGTGCTCTAGATTTGTAAAATAAAAATAAAAACATTTAACCTCCTAGACAGTACTTGAAACATGTTTTGTCTGTTTTCAGGTCCTCTGCTCTTTGAAAGAATATAATCAATATCATAACTACCTTAGCAATGTGAAGTTGCAGTATGACAAAAATTATGTGACTAAACAGGTAAGTGTGATGTTTTTAAACAGCCGTCCATCTGATTCTGACTCTTCATCATAGACTTCTGCCTTTCTCCAGCCCTCAATCAGTAACGTTTCTAGATGAAGGCTTCCATAAGATCTCTCCATTATGCACTTTTGAATATACTGCTGTCATCATGTCATCTTCAAGGAAGTCTCTACCTTGACTGTGTTTGTATTCTAAGGATCAATTTCAATGTTTTCTTTCAGTTTCTTCTCTAATTGCTATGAAGCTCATTTCTGTTTTAGTGTTTTGACGCTGACGATGTTGTTGCTTATGTTTGTCACTGCTCTAGCCTATTTTAGCTTCTTCTTGTTAGTTCAGCCATACTGTACATCTTTTCATGATACTTTGTGTTGTTTATAGCCCATATAGTCCTTTCTGCATGCAGGATATGGGTTTCATATCATAAGAAAAGTTACGAATGAGAGGAAGCTCTTTAGCCTGTTTGGTAATTACTTGCTAATTGGTCTGTGAGTCTCATCCAGCTGTTTCTTGAAAGAAGTCAGCGTTCAACAAGCAGACTTGACTGTGAGGATTTTGAATATTTGAAACAGGTCGCCTTGTAGTCTTCTCTGTTCACGATAACAGAGTTAAAAAAAGATAGTTTTTTTATTCATTGAGGCTGGGCAATATATCTGGATGTTTTTCTTTGTGGAAAACCACTAATTGTACCACCCGAATCGGAGCATTCACTGCTTATCTGTACTGCTCTGTAGACTTTAATCCATTTTCAGTGCAAACAAATGTATTTTTCCAAACACATGTTAATACAGGCAGCTTTTGTGTGTAGTCCAAAACAGAATTTATAAGTCTTCTTTGCCAGACAAGGCTGAAAAACGACTTGAACTTCCATCCATCCCTTTCCATCCACGTCATCTAATCTAACCGCCTCATCTAAGGGCTGCAGGGAGCCGGGGCCTATCCCAGAAAGCAACGGGCTTAAGACGATATACACCCTTGACCAGAATTAAGTCCATTGCAAGACACACACAGACACAAATTCACTCTAGAACCAATTTTCCTAGAAACCTTTTTTTCTACCAGTATAGTATGGCTTTTGACTGTGGGAGAAAACCAGAGCAAACCGTGAACAACCCATGTGAATATGGGGAGACCATACAAACTCCACACAGACAAATCACCTCAGGCTCAGAATAGAGCCCCTGACCCCAGTGTTGCGAGATAACAAGGTTAACCACTGTATCCAAGATATACATCTTAAATTGAAATGTTTAGATCAACAAACTACAGTAGCTCAGCCTTCACTCTTATACATATGCAAACACATTCTATCGGTGTGAGTTCAAATTAAAAATCTAATGGAAAAAGTCAATGTTGGTTTTGAAGTGCACACTCGGCTATAATAGTGCTTAGGAGAACCTTGCAATGAAGGGAGTGTGGCACTCTATTAAAAGGCTGTGCTGGCTTTCAGAAAACAATAGTGAAGAAGTTCTTGGAGCTCCAGGAGCAGAACGAGATTCCCAGGGATATCAGCTTCACCGATGTGAGGGAATGGCTCCTTGAGGAAGGATCCAAGAATATTTCAGACCAGTTTATTGCTAACAGAGACAGGTAATAACATACGGAAGCTCCTCACTCTTTAACAGCAAGTTCCTGCCTTTTGGATTCCTGATTTGTTGTATTTGTATCACATTTTTTTTTGTTTCGCTGTAAATATGTGTAAATATTTTACTGTTATGTTTAAACATTAGATGTCAAGAATACAACTGTAAGTAAAGGTTTGCCTTAAGTTAATTAATTGTGCAAGCAAGTGGAAGTCTTGACTGAGTCAAAGTTTTCCAAAAGATGAACATCTGCTCTACGGAAATACCACATTCACAAATTCCTCTGCTGCTGTCTGACATTGCCTTGTGGATGAAGCTTTCTTTGCTGTTGTTGTTTATGAAGGCACCAGGCAGGAGCTCTGAAAACAGAGGAGATATGCAGACAGGCTGAGGTATGAGAATACAGTTTGATTTATTTTGACCCAGGGCTGCTCCTGGTCATCACCTGGATGGGAGATCTTTAATAGCTGGTTTCCTTCTGCATCTTAAACTGATTAGAGACATTTATATCCACTCTGGCAAGTGACCTTGTGACACCTCTGTAAATACAGCATGATTGGGGAGCAAGCAAAAGATAACAGGATCTCTAGCATAACTGTTTTAAAAGATGTTGTGTTTCTGACAAGTAATTAAGCATTTATGTTGCAAAATGCTCATTAAAAAAATTATCTCACCTTATAGTGTATACGCCTCTTCCAGCCGAACAGATTTCTGCAGAGTGGATACCCTTAGTGAATCATGTTACTGTATTGTCACACTTAGACTTCAGACACTTTTCATACGCTTTTATGAATCTTACATTTCACACTGTAGCTTAACTCACTTTTGAAACACATAGTTTATTCACCCCTTTCATTGATTTATCAGCTTTCAGATCACCGGCATTATCAATAGACAGTATTTAGCCTCATCGGTTTTCTACATCAGCTTAATCATGTTTCTTGTTTTTTTTTCACATTCTCACTGTACATTGCTGTATGGTATGTTATTTTCCCAGTTATTTTGTCTTTGGGCTTCCCAGACCACATTCAGCTGCTGAATGCTCCTAATATGCTGAAAAATGCCCAAAGATTCCTCAATGATCTAACAGATTCCTCAATATTTAATGTACCACCTATAAGCAGGTGACATATATAAATATAAATGTCTAGTAGCGTAGCTGTTCTGTGCTCAACACAATCTAGCTTTCTGCTGTTTCTCATCGGCTTTGCCTTTTCACTGACGGCTCTACAGATGTGGAAAATCAGAGAAAGGGCTTTACAGATGAGGATAGAGGAAGATGCCCGGAGGGAGGTGCAACAGGCCCAGCTGAAGAAACAGACCAGAGCTAGAAGGCACAAAAAGGTACTGGAGTAATGAATGTTTGGATTCATCCTCTTAAGGTGAACTTTTCTTCATGCAAATTCCGGACTTGACACTTACCTTGCAGCTATATTTTGTTGTATTTCCAAGATGAGCACCTATAGGTTTAAATTAATAACCTAAACTAATACCTTTGGATCCTCGGTGACCACAATGAGCATGGTATGTTGGCACCTCTTATATTGTGCATCTACTCTAGGGTGGTTATGCCAAGATATGCTACAGAGGTGCCAAAACACCATATTCTGGTAGTGTTTGGTGCCTCCAATTCATGGTTATAGCACTGCATCTCCAAAGCCCATGGTTTATCTCCAGCCTTGGGCACCTCCCTGTGTGGCATTTATTCTGCGTGTTGTGGGTTTTAATTCCAAGTAACATCCCAGAGACATGCTGCTTTGCATAATTGGCTGTTCTAAAGTATCCCTCAGGGGTATCTCCCCAAGAGGATCCAAGAGGGTGGTTGATGATCTCTCCTCTTCATTACCTAAGCATTAGAGGAGAGACATTGCTGCTTCAATCTCTTATACCCAGCCTGCAAGGTTCTGAACTACACACAGAGTCTTTCATCCAAGTAATGTCGGACCCAGCCTTTCTTCTTCTGAGCTCTGACCAGACCCAGCTTCCCAGCTTCAGGGTGCTGTAGATTGAGATGAGATTGGAGTCTCCTGTAGTGACCTTATGGACGGGAAGTTTTCTACTAGCAACATGTTCAACAATGAGATGGACCTTTTCATCTTTTGTTGAGAGGCTTTCCTTTTTCATTAAAGAATAGCCACTTGTGAAAGGTTTTCTGTCATTCTCAGGCATTTGAATATTATGAAAGGAAGGTTGCTCTCCAGCAGCAAAAGCTAAATGAGAGTTTACAGGAAAGGAAGGATTTTGAGAGAGAAATGCAAGACCGTATTAAAATGCAATATTTTAATGAAATACTTCAGTCTGGAAAACAGGGTAAGCTTCTAGATCCAATAATTTGCAGTGGTGCAACTAAGATTAAGTTCACAATTTAATGTGTTTTAGTTTGTTGGCTAGAAGGAATGATGCAGGTTGACAACATCTTCAGGTTTACTACTGATTACAGAACTGTAGAATTTGTTTAATAAACACCTACAATTACAAAATTCCAAAGCTTTTCAATCATATGGCTGTATGAAAAGAATAATATGTATGTACTGAGATCAAAACTTTTTGAAGGGAAACACGCAATAAGTTGCAGGTATCATAAAATAATACATTAAGAAGGAATCCTTCATTATCTTCAGATTGTTTAATTTCCAGCCACAACATGTACATACATTATATTCAACATTTCTGTAATCCACATTTTGTTATAAAAACATTTACAGTATCTATTGATCTAAACTATCTGAAATAACTATTCAACTAAAAGGATGTTTTCTTTGTGGCACAGCTTCTACTGAGATCATTAGCACGGAGAATAGAGATGTTACCATTGCTAATGAGAAAAGTTCTAAAATCACCAAAGGTCAGTATTTTCATTTGTTTCTAGAAAAAATAAAGGTTTTGAAAAAAGTTATGTTTTGACAAATTTTCCAATGCAGCTGCAGATAAATTCAGTGGGTGCTGAGATACTGAAAGATATTGTGAAAGACAATGGAACATATAATCCAAAAAATCAGTTTAGTTCAATTCAGTTTTATTTGTATAGCTAATTCAGATAAAAACATGTCAATGATTAATGCACAAGTGTTGGGTTTTGAAAGCTTTGGTAACATCTACTGTTAAGGCTGAAAAAGGTTCCAATTAAGTCTGGGGATCTCTGGGCAGCCATTGTGCCACAGTCTGGTGCAGTAAAAGTGTTGTGAGCTAAGGTGTGAAAATGATTTAAATTATATGGGTAAACAGATAAATAAATCTTAATCAGCATCCTAATTGTATCTATGAATAAATACATGTTTTCTGCCTTTTTTGGATGTTAATTGGATTAATCACATTATAATGCATGCCATGAGAATTCTAATGCGACAATAATTCTTTTCTCTTGGGTCAGTTCATATTTCACCTGACTCCACTGAGGAGGTGACTACTGATTCCAAATGGTTTCATGAAGTCCCTCTGATCAGTCAGCTGTCTGATGGGTAAGTCCTACATGCTGCAGTTGTGGTATGTTAATCATCAGTGCGTACAGAAAGTTTTTATTTTAAGCATTTTAAGTATGGTGATGTGTAAATGTTTAAAGAGCAACTGTTTTCTATTTTGAGCTCACTTCCCCAGCTGAGTTCGTGAAATTGCTTTTTCTCTCTTTGCGAATGCATGAATCAGTCTGTTAACAGTACAGAACATGTGCATATTTTTGTGTTAGCTCATGTGCATTTTTCCAAATCCTAGATATAGTTTACCATAGACTGACTTTGTTGTAATGACTAGAACATTGACATTGAACACTGAACCTTCGCAAAAATAAACTGTTGTATTGTACTTATGTATAACTCTGATCATACTGCATTACAACAATAATATATTAGTCATATTAAAACAAATTTCTATCATTATAACAATTTGTTGTGGCACCGGTATAAAATGTGAAGTTTTGCTGAAGTATTGACAGTGGGAGAAATGTCTGGTCGTGTTTGAATGGATGTTATGTTTCAATCAACAACCACCAGAGGGCAGTAACAACTAAGTAACACTAAGTCATCAAATGTGTTGGAAACGCATTTTGGGCTTTGTCCTGAATGATGCAGCAACAACATACAGTTGTATGCAAACGTTTGGGCACCTCTGGTCAAACTGCCTGTTTCACAGAATCTTTAAATTCTCTAAGGTCTAATCTCTATGAAGTTAACAGGGTACAAACATAAACATGACATATTTCTGCACATTTCAATGCAGAATTACTATTTATTTTCTGAATTGAACTGTATTTGTCATGTGTCAATTATGAGGTACCCAGTATGAAACTGGTTAGATACATTGCGCCTGACCAAGTAGTTGTTGTTGAAAACACAATGATGTAAATTACCAGTGATCTTGCTTCACATAGGAACACGATTGTACCATACTCGCTAAAGTGTTATGGAACAGTTGCAGTTTGAAGTTTAAGATTTATCATTTCCAATGTGCTATTTTGTTGTGGTGATTTTTATTTTATAAGCCTCTCATATTAAAGTAAAAACTTAAGCAAGTTTTAGACATCCAGTAGGTAAATTGAAAAAGTACGAACACAATCGTGGTTAGGAGGCCATCTTTTTTACACAGGAATATGCTTTAAAATAGATTAATTGTTCTGCCACTAGAAAAGATGCCTATATATTGTTAATTAGTCACCATTTTTTAATATTGCAAAATATAGTTCGTATTTTGTCCATGTAGTAGCAATGTCACACTAATTAATTTTTATCATAATGTTTTTTAGTGAAAGGAAGGTGATTGAGAAAAGTTTATATGGACAGGTAAGGTACACTGCTTATCTGAATGTAATGGATGCATTTTATTTTTCCAGATAGCTCCTTGAGGTTAAAATGCACAGTGTCATAACTAAAGAACAAATGTAAAGAAATATGTTAATTTGTTCCTTCAGTACAGTAAATCCTGAAATTTAGTCCACCTAGCTGTTGCTTAGTGGTTCCTTCCCTGACATGTTCAGCTCAGCTCCCACTAGGTTTTGATTGTGGCTGCCCTGGCGTCAGAGCCACATAGCCACTCCTCAGAGCAGAGATATTCCACTATGCCAAAGGTCTGCGCCTCTTTGCCAGAGAATATTAAGCTGTCCAGGTTCCAAGGGGGTGACTTCACTTTCTACCATAGACTCGATGCCAAAAGAACCCTTTGACACTGCCTCCTCTGGAATGAAACAGGGGTCTGCACATTTAATTATTTATAAATTAAGGGATCCATTTGCAAAATCTGCAATACTGACCATTCTATTTCTTTGGTTAGACTGGTATTCTGTTGTTCTTGCTTCATTTATATATTAGAAATACTGTACTGTATATATTTTTATATACAACAGTATATCTATAATAGATTTTTACTATACTGTATAGACAACAGTATATTTGTATTAGTTGCGTCTGTGCTGGCATTCAAAATTTGGTTGCAAATTTCTAAATGTTAACATGGGAAACAATGAACCCTGACAAGTAAGTAAAAGTAGGTCTTATATTGATAGGTGTACTGTATATTGAACATTTTTCGTGCTCTGTGGTTACTTTTGTACTATTGCTTTAAAACAGATAACAACGGAAGAGCTTAACGAAATGGCGGAGAATATAGTGGTGTGGGTGGCAGCGTCTATCATCAGAGTGCTGCTTCCAGCCATCTCGCTTTACAGTGAAGAGAGGAGCAGGAGCGTGTCTCACTGCTCCTTTGAGTCCCCGGTTTACTTCAGCAGTAGTGAGGAGGCCACCCTGAGTTCTCATTCTCTGCTTGGTACTGAGTCAGGGTCCACATGGCAGTCCCAGAGTAGGAGCAGTAGCTTCTGGTCAACGAGATGCAGGATCTCCACTCCCTTCCCTTCACCCCTCTCGTCCTCGGGTAGTTCAGGAGAAGAAACAGGGAAAAATACACCCTGCTTAAAATCCAGAACACCCTCGAAGGAGATTGTGGTTGCTGATGGAGGAGAAGATGCTGGAAAGCCCCTCTCAGAACCTTTGAAGGACCTTTTTGGAATCACTAAGTCAAGTATAATTACAAAAGCAGAACGTATAGTACAGGATGTCCTTAGCAGAGCCCTCACTGAAGCACAGCTTCCTGCTCAGCTGATGGAACCCCAGTGTTGTGCGTTAGGTGTCTTGATTACCCGCTGCAGATCGAATAACCTTGCCACTGAACTTGTGGATGCTGTTCTTGGACTTGTCATCTCTGCCTTGTCAGAAAATAAGCAAAGAATTCCCACCCCTAAGACTGTGCGTGTTAATCTAGAAGCACAGACAGAATCTGTAGCCTCAGAGGTTGCCAGTGAGATTATACAAGTTGTCTCTGGAAGACTCCAGCCTTTTTTCACAAGCGCTGTTGAGTCAGGGTCAACCTGTAGACTCCTGGGTGGCCATGGTGGTGACCTACATGCCATAGGACAATCCCAGAGACTCCACTCAGAACAATATGATGAGGCGGAGTTAGCTGTCACGGCAACAGAAATAATCAGTACTGTCTTACAAGAAGTCAAGAGTGAATTCTGCAAAGCAAATACTGAAAATAAGATGAGTGACGTGAAAGAAACATATTCAGGCGATAACCAATCAATGAGTGACTTTGTGTCAGCAATTCTGAAAAATTTAGAAACGATTTCACCCTCCTCCAGCTTATCTGTGGAGAAGAACTACCTTCTTCAGAGTCCTGATGCCCTGCAGAATGAGAGAGATGAGGCAAAAGTGACTAAGAAAAGAACAAATGGCAGTAGCCCCCCATCTTTCAAATTAAAGTCTCACTCCTCGGAATCAAGTGTGGGAATGGAAAGAGCAAACAGTGATATTGCTTTTGGGATCTCTAAAGCCAAAATCATTGAAATTGCTGAGCAGATAGTATCTCAGATCATTGAAAAAACAAAGTGGGATTTCACCCCTGTGGGTAACAATTTACATGAGAGTAACTCAAAAGAGTCATTATTGCTCCCAGAAGCTGCAGAAATCTCCATTTTGGAAAACATAAGTCCAAAATCTCAGATTCCCAACAATAGGGTCACTGTTATTGCCAAGGACATTGTACATTCTGTTTTTGAAAATGTTTTGTTTGCACTGAATTGTATTGAAACAAATAAATATCTGCAAGAATCCAATAAAAATGTTGCTGCTGCTCCTCAAACTTCTAGAGGCAGCACAGAAAGAGGATCCATTGATCATACTTTTGACTTTAGTTCAGTTGCAAAAGGCATCGTAAGGACTATATTTGGAAAGCTCAAATCTTTACTCACCCAGACTAAAGAAGATGTATCTAGTTCCAGTTCTCCTGCTCAAATCAATGCAAAGAGCTCAAGCGTCAGCTCTTCATCAAAAACTTCAGTGTTTTCTGATTCTGTGTCAGATATTTCAGATTTGTGCACCTATACAGTAGAAACTGCTGGAGCCATTTGTGAAGCAATGAAAAAAGAGTTAGACCAGGAGATTTATTGCACAACAGTGGCAAAGAAGGCTTCAGATGAAAGCCTTCTGGCTAGAGAGGTTGTTACTTCAGTTTTGGAGTACCTTGAAGAGCAATATATTTTAGACACCATTAAAAGCCCTTCACCATATCCTAAAGACAGGGAGAGAGATGCTTCTACATTTATAAGAGAGGAGAGTATTCAAGATCAATCAAAATCCCAGATATCTCCTGTTGAAGAAATCATATTATCTGATATTGATAAGGCAACAGGACAAGTCCCTAATCAAATTACAATGGAGATTTGTAGATATCCTCCAAAGGTGGTGTCATCTGAGAACATTTCTTCAAAACAGCAAATTGGGCAAATGGACATGAACTTGGTTGAGGACAATTTGAGTGTTTCCTCTTCTGGAGAGAGCATCATATCAGATGGAGAAGGTGAAGGATCAGAGAAGATGCCGAGGACCTCCAGCTCTGTATTCCATCGTACAGCAACAAGGATAATAAGTGAAATTATTGAAAAAGCAGCTGCAAAATTTATATCTTCTGGACTTGCCCATCTCCCAGAGCAACCAAACAGTACAGCTGATGATGTATGTAAAACACCGGATGCAACAAAACATGCTCAAGAAGCAATGTCCTCAGACTCTTCTTCTCATGTGCAAACCACTGAACTGGCTTCAGATATTGTTGTTGATGTTTTAGAAAAACTACATTACGCTACATGCTTTGAGAAGATTTCTTTCTCAACAGACTACAAAGATAAATTAGAAAGTTCTGATACAGCCCTGTTACCAGGAACATCAGAAATTAAAACTGATACTAGAAGAGCTGAGCACCTTAGGACAATGACTGAGGAACTCTTCAAAACTGTGAAGAACAAACTGAAACACTTTTGGAATCAGAAGAGCCTGTCTTTGTTCAAAGCAAGGAAAGTTTTATCTGCTAAAGAGCAGAGATCAGCAGATTCACTTGAGATGTTTCCTCCTTCAGTCCAGGTTTCACACCTGAGCTTTAGTGAACCACACTTGACTAAGAAAAGCATGTCAGTACCAAACTCGGCACCCCGTAAGCATCTTAGTGAAGATTCAGAACCTTTAGGTGTGTTAATGAACGTTGATTTCTCAAGGCAAAGCAGGACTACTCAGGAAAATCAGGCAAATTTAATCATCTGTGCCAAGGATGTTGGCAGTCAGATATTGCAAACAATCAGGAGTGAAATAAATAGGGGTGATGACAAAGGATGTTGCTCAGGAGCAAGAGCAAAACCCTCAGAAGAAACCCTTCAAGCAAGTGAACTGGTGGATTCTGTTTTATCTACATTTGAAAATCTTAAAGTTTCAGATGTGGTCTTAAAGCCAGATTATGAAACAATGCACCTCTCTGGTGAACAATATGGGAAAGACAGGATGTCTAGTGCAGAAGACACTGTCCATAAAGAATACACTAAAAGTAACCGTAGAGAATATTCTGTTCAACGTTTCCCACCCATAAATGTGCCTGGGATGGTGATTGATTCTTATACAGATGACACAGAAGTCATGACTCGGGACACTCCCTATAGAGCCTTGACTGATGCTTCATCAAAGCTTCAGGATCAACCTACACCTACAGCAGAACAAGAAAATGAATTGACATGTAAAAGCAATCGAGTTCCCCGGTCCCGTGTTTGGAAGAAACCCTTTACTGCAAATGACATGGGACTAGGTGAACAAGAGTTCATGGAACTTCCTTGCAGAAGCAATGTGATAGAAGATTCATTTACAGCTCAAAACAGCTTAAATGCTGCAGAACAAAAGAGAGGCTCAGAGAAAACAACAGTTGACAATGTTGAGGAAGGAGACCAGCCAAGCCCTCTCATTTCACCAAAGCTTGACTTCTCAGCAGAACACATAGCCCATGCAGAGTGTGAAGTGTCTGACATTGAAATTGTTGCCATGGGTATTGTTGACATTATTATGGGCAAACTTGATGTAATGGTGGCCTCAGATACAAAAAGCAAGTCTAGAGCAAGCCAAAAGAAATCGGAGTGTGCTGCTGGTCTCGTCACTGAGAATATAGCATTTCAAACCCACTCTAATAATGTTAATTTGGACATTGAAAAGCTTTCAGCTGAAGAGGCGTCCTGGGCATCTCAAGTACCAGGAGCCACAGCAAAGCACAATCTCCCCCCACTGCAGACAAGGGTTTCAGACGAGCCTAAGGACCAAGTCAGGACCTCCACAGAGAGTCCTACAATGAGTCCTATTGAAAGGAAAGTGGAACAACTTGTCTCGAGTGGATCTCTGCGTGTATTTTCAGAAGAACTTGTCAAAAATGTTTTCCATTTAATTTTGAAATCGGGAATTGCAGTACAATTGGGCACAGCTCACAAATCTAATTCAGATCCAATTTTAAAGAGCCCCCTAGTAGTTCAGGATTTATCCCATCCAAAGTCCCCGGAGCTTTCTATGCAGTTGTTGTATTCATTTACTGAGAAATCAGTGAAAAGGCTGTTGAAGCAGTGCCTCAGTTTTCCCGATTCTCCAACGTTTGACACAAATGAGAAGGATGTTTCACTTTTTCAAGACTGTGATACAAATACGGAATTGAAGTCTTCCCAAAGGATTTCAGAGAACGTGTCTCTGACTGTCAAGGATCACAGACCACAGAAAAGTACTGAACCATCAGTGCCCAGTTCACAGATGTACCATGATGCAATTAATCAGCTTTCCAGCTTGCTTGTAAAGTCTGTCATGGATGTTTTGTCTGCTGCATGTGATTTATCAATGGAGCCTGAAGAGAGTGAAAATCAAGGTAAGAAGGAAATTAAATCAAATCATTTAAAAGTGTATTAACATTTTAGTTGCTATGAAGTACAAGTTAAAAACTGTAGTGACTGTATGTAAATATACAGTACCTTGATTTTCTATCTGTTGTATCTTTAAAAGTTTTTGATGTATTTAGACCAATATAGTGTAGGCCATGACTATGAATGAGAGAATGAGTGAATATAGCCATATATTCAGTAGCCATATATAACGTATCTGTGAATATGGCTGCTTCTTTGTTTGTAGTTACCTGAGATCCAAGATGTAATAGTTTTACAGGAACATGAAGCTTTATACTCAAATATTTTGTGATGCCTGTCATTCGTTACTTCTCAATATAATTTAGTTTTTGTTTCATGCTTTCTGATATTTTGCTTCACTATCATTAAATGAAAAGCTCTTTGTTAACATAGGTAATATACCAGCAGCCAGGGTGACATCAGAAATTGAGAAGAGTTCTTCTGAGGAACTGAAAAGAGACTCCCACCTTGAAAACAATTCTGAAATCAAACCACTCAGTGTCCCTGTAGAAATGTTGAATATTGAACCGGTTTCCTCAGTTGGGCTCCAGGAAATTTCTATGGCTAAATCAACAGAATCACTTAATATGACTTTAGTGTGTACTGAGACTGTGGAAAACATCATAACACAGCTGCTATTGCAGATATACCCTACTTTGATAAAAGAGGAAACGTCTACAGAAATCCCAGGGAAGATGTCTGTGTCTTTGCTGAGTCAGATAGCTGTGGACCTCTTTGACAGTGTGTTGCAGGACTTGTCAAAAAACCAGGAGATAATAGTTGTGAAACAGGATAATGATGTGTTTCATGAACCACACAAGATTCAGCAGGTTGCCAGCTCTGTTCACAATGAATTGCTATGTCAAACTGGATCCCAACAGGTTCTACAGAAAGCTGTAGCCACCAGAAATGAGACAGTGGTCAAAACCATAATCAGTTCTATGGTGACCAACATTTCCAAGCTGACACATTCAGCTTCCCAATGTTCATCCCTTTCACCAGAGACCAGTATTAGCAGAGAAGCAAGTGAGATCATTGATAAGGTGATGGGTGATATTAAAATAACTAGTGAGCACAACAAAAAGGCAACACCCAGTGCTCAGTCTTCTGAAATTTCTCTTGTTTCTTCTGAAATAGTACATGGAGTCACAGATAATCTGCTAAAGAAAATTCAGTGTTCTAATAAGAAAAAAGATTGCTTAGCTTCTGAGACCCCAGAGAAGCCTGGAGATTATCTGGTTCAAAGAGTCCAGGGTCTAGAAGGAGTACAGCATTGTAAGGCTTCAGGGAAGACATTTAAGAAGACTAAGAAGAGCTCTTCAAGCCCAGAATGTATGAAAACACAACCTCTGGAGTCCTCTACGCATGATGTGAAGGTTGATGAGCTGATGAGTTATATTAGAATCGGTAGTGAGCACAACAAAGAGGCAACACCCAGTGCTCAGTCTTCTGAAGTTTCCCTTGTTTCTTCTGAAATAGTACATGGAGTCACAGATAGTCTGCTAAAGAAAATTCAGCTAAACTGTTCCAGCCCTGAGTCCAGTACTCCTCAAGCTGCCATTGATATGGAATCCCGGAGCACTGTGCAGCTCATGTGCACCAAAATGGACCAGTTAGAACCTTCACCTGTTATTGGTCGAACAGTCAGAAGTAAAAAACTGCAGTCTTCTATGACAAAGTCTCCAAAAGGATTTTCTCCAACAGTTCCAAGTGGGTTTGATAAAAGTTTCCAGCCAGAAGACACTATGGATAAGCCCTGCTCATCACGTTCCCTAGGAGAAGCTGTTGGTGTGACACCTTGTTCTAATAAGAAAAAAGATTGCTTAGCTTCTGAGACCCCAGAGAAGCCTGGAGATTATCTGGTTCAAAGAGTCCAGGGTCTAGAAGGAGTACAGCAGTGTAAGGCTTCAGGGAAGACAGTTAAGAAGACTAAGAAGAGCTCCTCAAGCCCAGACTGTATGAAAACACAACCTCTGGAGTCCTCTTCGCATGATGTGAAGGTTGATGAGCTGATGAGTGATATTAGAATTGCTAGAGAGCACAACAAAGAGGCAACACCCAGTGCTCAGTCTTCTGAAGTTTCCCTTGTTTCTTCTGAAATAGTACATGGAGTCACAGATAATCTGCTAAAGAAAATTCAGCTAAACTGTTCCAGCCCTGAGTCCAGTACTCCTCAAGCTGCCATTGATATGGAATCCCGGAGCACTGAGCAGCTCATGTGCACCAAAATGGACCAGTTAGAACCTTCACCTGTTATTGGTCGAACAGTCAGAAGTAAAAAACTGCAGTCTCCTATGACAAAGTCTCCAAAAGGCTTTTCTCCAACAGTTCCAAGTGGGTTTGAAAACAGTTTCCAGCCAGAATACACTATGGATAAGCCCTGCTCATCACGTTCCCTAGGAGAAGCTGTTGGTGTGACACCTTGTTCTAATAAGAAAAAAGATTGCTTAGCTTTTGAGACCCAAGACAAGCCTGGAGATTATCTGGTTCAAAGAGTCCAGGGTCTAGAAGGAGTACAGCATTGTAATGCTTCAGGGAAGACATTTAAGAAGACTAAGAAGAGCTCCTCAAGCCCAGACTGTATGAAAACACAACCTCTGGAGTCCTCTACGCATGATGTGAAGGTTGATGAGCTGATGAGTTATATTAGAATCGGTAGTGAGCACAACAAAGAGGCAACACCCAGAGCTCAGTCTTCTGAAGTTTCCCTTGTTTCTTCTGAAATAGTACATGGAGTCACAGATAGTCTGCTAAAGAAAATTCAGCTAAACTGTTCCAGCCCTGAGTCCAGTACTCCTCAAGCTGCCATTGATATGGAATCCCGGAGCACTGAGCAGCTCATGTGCACCAAAATGGACCAGTTAGAACCTTCACCTGTTATTGGTCGAACAGTCAGAAGTAAAAAACTGCAGTCTTCTATGACAAAGTCTCCAAAAGGATTTTCTCCAACAGTTCCAAGTGGGTTTGATAAAAGTTTCCAGCCAGAAGACACTATGGATAAGCCCTGCTCATCACGTTCCCTAGGAGAAGCTGTTGGTGTGACACCTTGTTCTAATAAGAAAAAAGATTGCTTAGCTTCTGAGACCCCAGAGAAGCCTGGAGACTATCTGGTTCAAAGAGTCCAGGGTCTAGAAGGAGTACAGCAGTGTAAGGCTTCAGGGAAGACAGTTAAGAAGACTAAGAAGAGCTCCTCAAGCCCAGACTGTATGAAAACACAACCTCTGGAGTCCTCTTCGCATGATGTGAAGGTTGATGAGCTGATGAGTGATATTAGAATTGCTAGAGAGCACAACAAAGAGGCAACACCCAGTGCTCAGTCTTCTGAAGTTTCCCTTGTTTCTTCTGAAATAGTACATGGAGTCACAGATAATCTGCTAAAGAAAATTCAGCTAAACTGTTCCAGCCCTGAGTCCAGTACTCCTCAAGCTGCCATTGATATGGAATCCCGGAGCACTGAGCAGCTCATGTGCACCAAAATGGACCAGTTAGAACCTTCACCTGTTATTGGTCGAACAGTCAGAAGTAAAAAACTGCAGTCTCCTATGACAAAGTCTCCAAAAGGCTTTTCTCCAACAGTTCCAAGTGGGTTTGAAAACAGTTTCCAGCCAGAAGACACTATGGATAAGCCCTGCTCATCACGTTCCCTAGGAGAAGCTGTTGGTGTGACACCTTGTTCTAATATGAAAAAAGATTGCTTAGCTTCTGAGACCCCAGACAAGCCTGGAGATTATCTGGTTCAAAGAGTCCAGGGTCTAGAAGGAGTACAGCAGTGTAATGCTTCAGGGAAGACATTTAAGAAGACTAAGAAGAGCTCCTCAAGCCCAGACTGTATGAAAACACAACCTCTGGAGTCCTCTACGCATGATGTGAAGGTTGATGAGCTGATGAGTTATATTAGAATCGGTAGTGAGCACAACAAAGAGGCAACACCCAGAGCTCAGTCTTCTGAAGTTTCCCTTGTTTCTTCTGAAATAGTACATGGAGTCACAGATAGTCTGCTAAAGAAAATTCAGCTAAACTGTTCCAGCCCTGAGTCCAGTACTCCTCAAGCTGCCATTGATATGGAATCCCGGAGCACTGTGCAGCTCATGTGCACCAAAATGGACCAGTTAGAACCTTCACCTGTTATTGGTCGAACAGTCAGAAGTAAAAAACTGCAGTCTTCTATGACAAAGTCTCCAAAAGGATTTTCTCCAACAGTTCCAAGTGGGTTTGATAAAAGTTTCCAGCCAGAAGACACTATGGATAAGCCCTGCTCATCACGTTCCCTAGGAGAAGCTGTTGGTGTGACACCTTGTTCTAATAAGAAAAAAGATTGCTTAGCTTCTGAGACCCCAGAGAAGCCTGGAGATTATCTGGTTCAAAGAGTCCAGGGTCTAGAAGGAGTACAGCAGTGTAAGGCTTCAGGGAAGACAGTTAAGAAGACTAAGAAGAGCTCCTCAAGCCCAGACTGTATGAAAACACAACCTCTGGAGTCCTCTTCGCATGATGTGAAGGTTGATGAGCTGATGAGTGATATTAGAATTGCTAGAGAGCACAACAAAGAGGCAACACCCAGTGCTCAGTCTTCTGAAGTTTCCCTTGTTTCTTCTGAAATAGTACATGGAGTCACAGATAATCTGCTAAAGAAAATTCAGCTAAACTGTTCCAGCCCTGAGTCCAGTACTCCTCAAGCTGCCATTGATATGGAATCCCGGAGCACTGAGCAGCTCATGTGCACCAAAATGGACCAGTTAGAACCTTCACCTGTTATTGGTCGAACAGTCAGAAGTAAAAAACTGCAGTCTCCTATGACAAAGTCTCCAAAAGGCTTTTCTCCAACAGTTCCAAGTGGGTTTGAAAACAGTTTCCAGCCAGAATACACTATGGATAAGCCCTGCTCATCACGTTCCCTAGGAGAAGCTGTTGGTGTGACACCTTGTTCTAATAAGAAAAAAGATTGCTTAGCTTTTGAGACCCAAGACAAGCCTGGAGATGATCTGGTTCAAAGAGTCCAGGGTCTAGAAGGAGTACAGCATTGTAATGCTTCAGGGAAGACATTTAAGAAGACTAAGAAGAGCTCCTCAAGCCCAGACTGTATGAAAACACAACCTCTGGAGTCCTCTACGCATGATGTGAAGGTTGATGAGCTGATGAGTTATATTAGAATCGGTAGTGAGCACAACAAAGAGGCAACACCCAGAGCTCAGTCTTCTGAAGTTTCCCTTGTTTCTTCTGAAATAGTACATGGAGTCACAGATAGTCTGCTAAAGAAAATTCAGCTAAACTGTTCCAGCCCTGAGTCCAGTACTCCTCAAGCTGCCATTGATATGGAATCCCGGAGCACTGAGCAGCTCATGTGCACCAAAATGGACCAGTTAGAACCTTCACCTGTTATTGGTCGAACAGTCAGAAGTAAAAAACTGCAGTCTTCTATGACAAAGTCTCCAAAAGGATTTTCTCCAACAGTTCCAAGTGGGTTTGATAAAAGTTTCCAGCCAGAAGACACTATGGATAAGCCCTGCTCATCACGTTCCCTAGGAGAAGCTGTTGGTGTGACACCTTGTTCTAATAAGAAAAAAGATTGCTTAGCTTCTGAGACCCCAGAGAAGCCTGGAGACTATCTGGTTCAAAGAGTCCAGGGTCTAGAAGGAGTACAGCAGTGTAAGGCTTCAGGGAAGACAGTTAAGAAGACTAAGAAGAGCTCCTCAAGCCCAGACTGTATGAAAACACAACCTCTGGAGTCCTCTTCGCATGATGTGAAGGTTGATGAGCTGATGAGTGATATTAGAATTGCTAGAGAGCACAACAAAGAGGCAACACCCAGTGCTCAGTCTTCTGAAGTTTCCCTTGTTTCTTCTGAAATAGTACATGGAGTCACAGATAATCTGCTAAAGAAAATTCAGCTAAACTGTTCCAGCCCTGAGTCCAGTACTCCTCAAGCTGCCATTGATATGGAATCCCGGAGCACTGAGCAGCTCATGTGCACCAAAATGGACCAGTTAGAACCTTCACCTGTTATTGGTCGAACAGTCAGAAGTAAAAAACTGCAGTCTCCTATGACAAAGTCTCCAAAAGGCTTTTCTCCAACAGTTCCAAGTGGGTTTGAAAACAGTTTCCAGCCAGAAGACACTATGGATAAGCCCTGCTCATCACGTTCCCTAGGAGAAGCTGTTGGTGTGACACCTTGTTCTAATATGAAAAAAGATTGCTTAGCTTCTGAGACCCCAGACAAGCCTGGAGATTATCTGGTTCAAAGAGTCCAGGGTCTAGAAGGAGTACAGCAGTGTAATGCTTCAGGGAAGACATTTAAGAAGACTAAGAAGAGCTCCTCAAGCCCAGACTGTATGAAAACACAACCTCTGGAGTCCTCTACGCATGATGTGAAGGTTGATGAGCTGATGAGTTATATTAGAATCGGTAGTGAGCACAACAAAGAGGCAACACCCAGAGCTCAGTCTTCTGAAGTTTCCCTTGTTTCTTCTGAAATAGTACATGGAGTCACAGATAGTCTGCTAAAGAAAATTCAGCTAAACTGTTCCAGCCCTGAGTCCAGTACTCCTCAAGCTGCCATTGATATGGAATCCCGGAGCACTGTGCAGCTCATGTGCACCAAAATGGACCAGTTAGAACCTTCACCTGTTATTGGTCGAACAGTCAGAAGTAAAAAACTGCAGTCTTCTATGACAAAGTCTCCAAAAGGATTTTCTCCAACAGTTCCAAGTGGGTTTGATAAAAGTTTCCAGCCAGAAGACACTATGGATAAGCCCTGCTCATCACGTTCCCTAGGAGAAGCTGTTGGTGTGACACCTTGTTCTAATAAGAAAAAAGATTGCTTAGCTTCTGAGACCCCAGAGAAGCCTGGAGATTATCTGGTTCAAAGAGTCCAGGGTCTAGAAGGAGTACAGCAGTGTAAGGCTTCAGGGAAGACAGTTAAGAAGACTAAGAAGAGCTCCTCAAGCCCAGACTGTATGAAAACACAACCTCTGGAGTCCTCTTCGCATGATGTGAAGGTTGATGAGCTGATGAGTGATATTAGAATTGCTAGAGAGCACAACAAAGAGGCAACACCCAGTGCTCAGTCTTCTGAAGTTTCCCTTGTTTCTTCTGAAATAGTACATGGAGTCACAGATAATCTGCTAAAGAAAATTCAGCTAAACTGTTCCAGCCCTGAGTCCAGTACTCCTCAAGCTGCCATTGATATGGAATCCCGGAGCACTGAGCAGCTCATGTGCACCAAAATGGACCAGTTAGAACCTTCACCTGTTATTGGTCGAACAGTCAGAAGTAAAAAACTGCAGTCTCCTATGACAAAGTCTCCAAAAGGCTTTTCTCCAACAGTTCCAAGTGGGTTTGAAAACAGTTTCCAGCCAGAAGACACTATGGATAAGCCCTGCTCATCACGTTCCCTAGGAGAAGCTGTTGGTGTGACACCTTGTTCTAATAAGAAAAAAGATTGCTTAGCTTCTGAGACCCCAGAGAAGCCTGGAGATTATCTGGTTCAAAGAGTCCAGGGTTTAGAAGGAGTACAGCATTGTAAGGCTTCAGGGAAGACATTTAAGAAGACTAAGAAGAGCTCCTCAAGCCCAGACTGTATGAAAATACAACCTCTGGAGTCCTCTACGCATGATGTGAAGGTTGATGAGCTGATGAGTTATATTAGAATCGGTAGTGAGCACAACAAAGAGGCAACACCCATAGCACAGTCTTCTGAAGTTTCCCTTGTTTCTTCTGAAATAGTACATGGAGTCACAGATAATCTGCTAAAGAAAATTCAGCTAAACTGTTTCAGCCCTGAGTCCAGTGCTGAAGATCTGAAGAGACCTCTGCAAACCTTGAGTGAAATGGTTATAAGTATTACTGAATCTGTGATCATGCAGTTATCAGCTGTTCCAGGAATTACTATAGGAACACCTGACCATGACAGATGCATCTTTATTCAGCCTTCGGATGCAGACCAAATGATTGAAAAAGTGTACAATGACTTGCTGCAAGAAAGTGGCTCCCTTATTGCATTATACGATGCAATAATGTCCAAAAATCAGGAAGTGTCCAATGCCATTATTGTATCTTTGGTTAAAGAGCTCTCAAAGCTCTACTTTTCAACAGCTGAGTCTTCAGCCTTAGGTCCTTCTCCTTCCTTCATTACAAACGAAGCCACTAATGATGTGAACAGCAGTGAAAATGACACCTTTAACCTTGGTTGCCAAGAAAAGGGAATGTCACCTCCAGAGCCCGCTTCTGATATTCAAACACTTTCTGATATTCCCCTACCATATTCAGATATTGTGAAAAAAATTGTAACTAAACTGCTCTTAAGAATTCATCCTATTTCTCCAAAGAGGGAGAAGAAACAAGAACAGATTATGGATAGTTTATCTTGTTGGGAGCTCAGTGAATTTGCTGTGGGCATTATTGACAATGTGCTGAAGAAACTATTTACAGCCCCAGATACCTCAGAATGTAATCCAACAATGGGAAGCAATATCCAATGTGAGCTGGTTTCTGTCAAACAAGTGGCCAGCTGTATTTACAGAGAACTGCTGCAGAGTGCTGGTTCCAAAGACAACTTACAGCAAGCAGTAGCAGCCAAGAGTGAGAACCTGGCCCAAAAGATAGTTGATTCTCTTGTGAGAGAAATTATGAAGTTCCAACATTCAGATATCGAGTCTTCAGATGCTCCTCAAGCCGCCATTGATATGGAAACCCTGAGCACTGAGCAGCTCATGTGCACCAAAATGGACCAGTTAGAACCTTCACCTGTTATGTGTCATACAGATGCAGTGAAAAATATCATGGCAAAACTGCTTTTGAAAATTCGCCCTGGATTCCCCAACCCAGAAAATTATTCTGGGGAACTGGAAGAGCTGTCCGAGTCTCAGGTCAGGGACCTGGCACTGAAACTCACCAAAGATGCGCTGAAGGAATTGACAAAGGTTTCCACTCTAACCATCAGTGAACCAAAGGCTGAAGAACATCTTCCATTACAGCAAGCCATCAAGAAAACCGTTAGCTCTGTTTACAGCAAACTGATGGAATCCATTGGCAGCAAGAAAGTATTACAAGTAGGAATTGCCTCACAGAATCCAGAAATGATCAAGGAAATGGCCTGTTGTGTGGCTAAAGAAACTATTGCAAATTATGGTTTACGAAGCGGGTGTTCAATTCCATCTTCACAATCTCTCATTTCTCAGAAAACCAGTAAGTCCACACAGGACAAAATTGTGGACACAAACGTAACTACAGTCAGAAGTAAAAAACTACAGTCTTCTATGAAAAAGTCTCCAAAGGACTTTTCTCCAACAGTCCAAAGTGTTTTTGAAAACAGTTTCCAGCCAGAAGACACTATGGATAAGCCCTGCTCATCACGTTCCGTAGGAGAAGCTGTTGGTGTGACACCTTGTTCTAATAAGAAAAAAGGTTGTTCTGCTTCTGAGACCCCAGAGAAGCCTGGAGATTATTTGGCTCAAGGAGTCCAGGATGTAGAAGGAGTACAGCAGTGTAAGGCTTCAGGGAAGACAGTTAAGAAAACTATGAAGAGCTCCTCGAGGCCAGACTGTATGAAAACACGACTTCTGGAGTCGTCTTCGCATGATGTGGTTGATGAGGTATGACCAACAGTTCCAAACCTGTAAAAATGTCTCTTATCAAAGTAGGATGGACCTGTTCTGTACCTAATTAACAGACATTTGTGTAGAAAGTACTGGAAAATGGAACTCTTATTTTGTAAATATGATGATAGTTTTGTTGTGCATTTTCCTTTACAATAAAACTACAAATCCAGATTTGTTTTCCCTAATACTGTATAACATCTCAGAAATATCCCTATTGTCAGTTCATAGCATACGTACTAAACTCACCTGTCTGTGGATGTCAGCTTAATCACTCAATTAGTACAAGAGCAATCAGGTGAGTTAATGCTACTATGGAGAGACTTGCTCACAGTATTGTCTACATTTCCAAACTGATATCTGCATCATAAAAAAAATTGAGATGCATTATTTTCTATACATGCAATTGTAAACATTCACATTGATTTCTTATTTTATATTTCATTGTCTGCCTTTATTCTAGTGTTAACGTCAGTGCTAAAAACATATACACACCCCATAATCCTTATCTTCTTTTCCGTAAGAGAAGTGTTACTTGTTTTGATTTACTTTTAAAAATGAAACAACAATCACTGAACTGTAACTTTTTGTTTTTTTTTGTGACAGGAGTTGCCCGGACACTCATCTTGGTATGTGTACAATCCCAGCCTTAATAAGGACAAAAATCTCAGTCCAGCCCAAAGCAAGAGTGGTCTGCGCATTGACATAGCAAAACATTACATGACCCCAGTGCAACTGACCAAAACATCTGAGAGCAAAGGGCTTCTCTCGCACAGCAACATCCCCTTTGCAGTTAATACGCCGGATGAAGATGTGAATGTGAGCCAGAAAGTCAAGAAACATCCTTTGAAAAAGTTTGGCTCCATGCTAAAGCATAAGATCATGGGTAATAGGTCAAAAGACGTCAGAATTCAGAATGAAACAAATCCATCTTTGGAAAACTTAAGAGCCCAGGGAACATCCAGTGGACGCGGGAGCTGTGAAAGCTTTGGACCATTTCAAGTGCCTGATGAGTACACCGAGCCTCAAAAACACAAGGTATGGATTAGATACCCAAACTTTAATTATTAATTAATTTGGGCATTATTGTATTTTTAATATTAGCACTACAGAAATTATTTGAATAGAATGCTCATTTGTACATCAAATAACATTCTAGAAGACATTCCTATTAATTGCAATCAACAAGAATAGCAACTGCTATGGTGGCCAATGCTGAATGTTCTGTGTGAATAATGACTACAAATTTATCAAGATCAATACAGTACGTAACAGTTCAAGTATAATACCTGTGGAAGAAATATTCCTAAATTGTTTTCTTTGTGTGCTCATAGTTCTTCAAAAAAGAAGTTTTTAGTTTGGACAGATTCAGTAGGAACAAGCCTCAGAACACTCCAGATGGTGAGTATTTAGTTTGTGACTGTGATTTTATTTTGTGTAGCACATTAGTGACAAGTGTGGTTCAGAATTAGACATTGGATGGAATTTATGTAGAATGGGGGAATTCATCTAAATTTAGAATCCTTTAAAAAACAAACTGATTTTTATACAAATTGGCCTTGGTGTTCTGCAAACGTCACTTTTTATTGACACTGCTACCTCCATAGGAATGGTGAGGCAGAACTCCAAACTCCACTCTGATCAAGTGGTTAACTGTGCACCTCTACTCTTCCCTGATCTCTCTTCTTCTAAATAGTCCATTGTCCAGTGCATCAATCTTTGGCAGTCCTCTTCAACAGTACTCTATTTTCTCCATTTTCAGTGCCCTCCCTCATTCCCTTCTACAGTATCTCTCGGTTTAGTAAATATGACTAAATGTGACTTATATGACAAGATATAAGCTAATACATCTTCTTTTACAAGTAAAGTTATGAAAACCACTTTAGAACTAAACAACAGGATCGCTCATATGAAAATAAGACCCTAGCAGTAGTCAATATGGTTTTAGAAAAGGTCATTCTTCCTTTACCAACTTGTTAAAATTCTTCAAACAAGTCACAGCACTAAACACACAGAACGTACAAAATGATATGATTAGATTTTAAAGATGCTTTTGGTAATGTTCTTCTTAAATTAAAGGCAATAGGCATTTAGGGAAATTTGTGTATTGAACTGGTTAAGGGACAGGTAATAGTACAGATCAGGGGTGAATAGTCCAATAGAAGATGACAGGAATAATGGTTATGAATGTGATTGAAATGACTGAAAAACAGTTGTCTAATAGCCAAATTACCACACACCTTTAATCAAATAGCTTCTTATTGAATAAACCTGACATTAAGATGCCTCTGGGTAGAACTGTATCCAAAGTCTATCTGACCTGCTGCCATGGAATAAAGAAACTTGAACAGTGACATGTCAAACCACTCTGTGTTTCCAGGGATCCCTGGAATTCCAAACTCCAGGAAGATGCCAAAAAAACCATCTTTGCTGTCGAAGATGTCGACTGCTTTATCCAGAGCCTTTCTGTAATAATCCATCTGCCACCATCAAACATGTTTAACATGGAGGGGAAACTCCTTGCAATGCAAAATCAAAAAAGGAGTTTTAATGATGGGAACTACTGTTTCTGAAATAAAAATAATTGCATTCATGTTTTTGTATAAAGTTGTGTTATTCAAATAGGTGAGCACACTACCACATCCATGACCAGACACTTTTCAACTAAATCACAAAATGGTATGTTAGTTTTAATGTTGTCTGTAAATATCTTATTGGTGTACTACACCATTAAAAAAATAAGACATTCTTAGCCTTCATAATTCTATTCATAGTTATAGCAAGACCTGATTTACTGTAAGCATTCAAAATCCTCAAAGCTACTGACCTAGTGCACTTCATAAGATTGAGTAGTGAAACACGAACTAGGGGAAACTATTTGGATTTTTAAAAAAATATAAGAGGTTTAAATAATCTACCAAACAGGGAAATGCATATTTTTATTCAAAGGGTTTGGGGCCTGGAACAAACATCCCAACTATGATGTGGACGCCGATATCCTGACGTCCTCAAAGAAAGGGTTATAACCTCATAGTTATTGTTTCATTTCAAATCCAATGTGCTGGAAAAGAGCCAAAACAGCAAAAAGTGTGTCACTGTCCAAATACTTATGAACTACACTGTATATTGGTTTTCTTTCTCACCGTACATCAGTTAAATATATAGTGTTTAAATGTCTTGGGTAATGTGTTGTGTCTATAAATGTATTATGTGTTATGTCTTTACCAGCCTGCAAAGCAAATTTCCCATCTGTGATTAAGTAAGAGACAGAAATCAAATTGGTTTCCGTAATGAACAAGTGCATTACTGGGACAAGTAATAGGTTTATTCCATGCTGAAAAGAGAAGAAAGAAAACAACATTTCGACCCTGAAGCCTTCTTTAGGTGTGACTTCAGGTGTGAGCAGGTAGCACCTGAAGAAGGCTCCACGGCCAAAATGTTGTTTTCTTTCTTCTCTTTTCAGCATGGAATAAACCTATTACTTGTTCCTTTGCAGCCTACGCATGCTGACGCAGTTACCCACCTGAACTACTTCCAGTACATTACTGTATGCACAAAAATCTTTCTTTAGAAAATAAAATCATGTTTATTTAACGGTTTATGTATATAGTGCCTTTTTCCCTCCAGTGAATAAGAAAAGAAAAAGATGATCACTTTATGTGGAATGTCTCCTCCGTGAATTTTTGTTTTTCAGTGAAATTAAATGTTCATTTTTGTACCTAAGAGCAAGGCTCCCTGAAATGGCATTAACTTCCATTTTAACAGTAACATTAGCAAATTACAGGACAGCTACTTTCATAGACTTTTTCTGAACAATACAATAATACATCATAATAGCCAAATGAAACATGCTTAATTGAACTAATTATTTCTAGTTTAATTCATTTTCAATATTTCATTCATTTTTAGTTCAATTTAGTTTATTTTAGTTGATTTAAAGAGATCTCTAAAAATGCCTGAGCTGAATCACACAACAGGAGTGAACCTGGCTGAGTGGGGAAGAGCCAACCTTTCCAGCGCAGGTTTTGCCAGCAGGTGGCAGTAAGTCACAAGACATGAAAACAATGTTTAACTACAGCAAAACACATTAACGATAGTAATGACAGAAAGACTTAAAACTATTGCTTAGATTCTCTGAGACCCATGATGTGATTTGACTTCATTTGGCTGGTGTCTTAATTTCAAAGTAACAATTTTACATTTCAAAATGAAAAACTAATTGAATACAGATGCAGCCATTCAAAGTTCGCCGTACAAACCCCATACCGCACGCAACTATGCACAAGCCCCCGCGCCGTACCGCGGTACGTGATTGGCTGGCCAAAATGATGACAGGGGCACTCGTGGTGCATTGGTCGGTAGTGAAAAGATTTAATCATTAAATCTCTTTACTGTGCACGTTTCTGCTTAGTATTAAATATTTATATGGAATTTTGCAACTAAAGGGAAATTTTAGTAGCTGAGCATAAAAAGAATAGGAGCATAACGCATCTGAATGTCATAAACGATATTAATTTAGTAACATAAACATATTATGTAAACTGTATATTGCTGGTATTGGTAGTTTAAAGAAAAAATACACACCAGTATTCCATTTCTCCCTAAACATTTTAAGCATCAAAGTCTTACATGTGGTTATTTCGGAAATGTTTTTACGTCCTCCTTCTGACCATATTGCTGTGTGTTTATGTACTTTGTGAAAATGGATTGTTTTAACCTTTTCTGAGAATACGCTCGTTTCGGAGTAAACAAAAGCATACTTTTAGAATTTGATTAATAGGGAATATAATATGAAATCGGATAGCTAGCTAAAGAAATTAATAATAATATAACTATATTCATGTACTGTTGCACAAACAGTAGTATAAGACTTTCTATTGATATGTGTATGGCTTTTTCAGTACGTGATACGTGTCTGTTTCTGTTGCGTGATGGCTGAAGTGACTGGCTTATAAGCCTGAGGGTGAGTGTTCAAATCCAGCTGTTGCCGTGAATTTTCTTTTAACAAATAAACATTTATGAAAAACTAAAATATCAAATATTATGGGCACTATATTGTCTCTGTCTCTATCTCTGTCTGTCTCTCTGTGCTGGCTGTGCCAAATTTCAATCCACAGTCTGAGTCTCTGTGTCTACATTGTTTGTTAACAAACTGGTTTCACAAGTCTTTTCTCAACTTATTCATTTTCAAGGTAGAATAGGGCAAGTCTTCCAATGAAAGACATTCCACTTTCCCCCCACGGACAGACTGACACATGTTTTCTTAGAAAAATCGATCACAACGTGAACCTCTGTCAGTCTTCTGTGTAAAAAAAAATCGTCTTGAACAACGTGGGTGCTGTTTTTAATAAGCTGCTGAGTAAAGAATAGGAATTTTCCTGCTGTCAGCAGTATTGTGTATATAGCTTTATGTACAGGCTGTGAAAAGTTTCACAAGTAGAGGTCTTTAAAATTACGTGGGTTTGCGCCCTACACCCTGCAGTACCACTGTGTACATACTGTACAGTATGAACATGTTGTGATATTTAGAAATATAAAAAATTTCAATATAATGACAATAATATTTGCTATTTTAGTTTTCCAAAGAAATGTTTATTTGTTAAAAGAAAATTCATGTTGACAGCTGGGATCATACCTCCAACCTCAGCCTTATAAGTCAGTCACTTAAGCCATCACACCACAGAAATTGACAGGTCATGCAGTGTAACAGCAATACAGATATCAATGGAAAGTCTTATACTACTTTTTGTGCAACAGTACATTAATATAATTATATCGTTATTAATTTATTTAGATATGCGATTCCATATTCTATTCCCTATTGATCAAATTCTAAAAGTATGCTTTTGTTTACTCAGATAACGAGCTTATTCGCAGAAAAGGTTAAAACGATCAATTTTCACAAAGTATATAAAACTACAATAATATGGTCAGAAGCAGCACATAAAACCGTTTCTGAAATAACCACATGTAAGACTTTGATGCTTAAAATGTTTAGGGAGAAATGGAAAACTGGTGTGTATTTGTTCTTTAAACTACCAAGACCAGCCATATACAGTATAGTTTACATACAGTGATCTGTTTATGTTCCTAAATTAGTATCTTTTATGAGCACGTGAAAGGCATAGTGAATCGGTGATTCTCAAGACTTTGTATGATTGAAAACGAATGTGTGATCGGATCAACGAAATGCTGTGGTGTTACTTTTTGTCAATGAAAAAATAAAGTCTTTTCGTTTACAAAGACGATTACAAAGAATGTGGACCAGGGTAATACTTTGAGTTTAAAGCTTGTCCGAAGTCATTCATTATTAATACTATTAGTAATATCTTGGTAAAGACTTTGATTAATAAAATATTTCTGCATAATTAAAATATTTATTATAAAGGTGGTAGGCTGCGTACTCTTGTCCAACTGACCAATCTTGCTTTCATAAAATATACCAACTTTTTAATGTCTAATGATTAACATGCTGTAATACACAGTTTAAATTTGAAAGTCTAAAGAGTATACAACTTAAATTCTTAACTGAGTAAAGATTGTCCTTCAGCAGTGAGCAGGATTCAAAACCAGTTTTTTTCTGGTGACAACTCAAATGCTGTACATGAAAGTTTTATTAGCTCCACCTGCCAGTTTTACAAGGTGATTCCGGATACTATTAACATAATATAATTTGCATACGGTAAAGGGCGGTATGACGCGAAATGACGTGTTATGACGGTATTTGATGCGATATGCCCACCGCGTTGTACCGCAGCGTACCCCGCTCATTTTGAATGGCTGCATCTGTAGTTATATAAATCACCTTTTGTCATGTGCCATAGTCCATTAGGATTGTATTGCCTTTTGAGCACTATTTAATTTTGTTTTACAAAAAGGAACAATAAAAACAAAAAAAAGTTCTGGAGCTCAGTTTTAAAAAAGCAAAAAGTTCTATTCTATGAGAACCAATGTAGACAACAAATATACAAATTAGTCACATTGTGCAATGAAGTTCAGATTGCACTTAGTGATATACTGTATACTGCACATCAAAAGACAAATATGATAAATTGCATGTTTTAGAAAAAGTGTATAGAATTTGGATATTGAATAAATCTTTTGTATTATCGACTTCAGTGATCATGAGTAACCGTGAACACAGTTGAATCATGGTGACTGCTGCATAACCATTAAGTTGTCTCTATCTGAAAAAAACATATATAAAAGAACCACTGTGTCTAGCTTATGAAATTTATTGACAAGCTGGGCATAATGCCGAAGTACAGAGGCACCTTTGTGTCAGCAGTATATTGGGAGATGGATTAAGTAAGTGCATTTTAAACTGTAAGTAAACAAAAGGTATCTAACCTGGCAAGATCTTACAGTGAAATGAAGTCCATACAGTGATAGGCTACCATCATGCAGACTACGAGTCACACATCTTGCCAAGAGTTGCTCATCACTATCAACTGTGCTGGTCTGGAGAGGAGTGTCTAGTCACTACAGAACTCCACTTGTAGGAACTGATGCCAGCTTGACTACATGGACATGATACAGCATTGATGAAGTCCTGGCATCACACTTGCTTCCCCTCCAGTGACCTCAATCTGATGCGATCTGTTGTCCTGCTGGAATGTCATGTCCTCGTGCTGCTCAGGGAGCGTCTGTTTTCTCAAGTGCTGGGAATTGGACTGTTATTCTGTGGATGCCTTTCTCCCCAGACCCATGGAGCCCCATGGAACATCTGTGGGATGACTTTAGCATCCAGGGCAACAGAGATCAATGAACGGGCACATGCTTTTCCAGGTATTATGTGAGGAATGGGACAAAATCCCACAACACACCACCAGGAGCTGGAGCAAAGCATTGTCTTCAGCTCATTTTGCTTTCAAAAGCACCAACACTCCTGTATCCCGAGGCTTAACAGTAGACACCTGTTGATCAACCCAATTGGTTACAAATATTAAACAGCATAATTTGTAAATCCATAAATTGTCATTTTACTTAATACAGAATTTTTGCAATAACTTTAGCATGAAAGTGTACATTCCAAAAAAATATATACAGTCGTTATCTACAACAAAAGCCATGAACATGACAAATGAATATTACAAAGACAACAACCCAGTGGTGTCAGATTCATTACTGTAGTGGGCTAGATTTGATTGATGTGCTTCAAGCAGGTCACACATACAATACATTAATGAAGTACTAGGTACCATTACATTATATTTTTCATGTTTTGTTGTTTTAGTGTTTATACAATGACATACCCACCTTTTAAATCCTATTAGACGTCAGTGTTTGTTACATGCTAATTTAGAAAAAGTTACTCATTCATAAAGTTTGGTAATTCAGGAGCCTCATTCACAGTGCTTTAGTGTTGAAGTCAACGGTTTCTGTGACATGAAGACATATACAGAGGTTTGTCGTTTCCAGCATTTTTCCTGGAGATGACATGTGGTGAAGATAGATAGATATGACTTTATTGAACCCAAAGGCAAATTGATGTGTTACAGCAGTCCAGCCCAAGACAAGCAAAAACAGACATCAGAATAGTTATAAAACAAAAGACAACAAAATCAATAAATAAAAAATAAATACATAGGTGTGTGCAAAATGTGATGATCATAGTCACTGTAAAAACAATAAAATATGTGCAAAATGTGCATAGGTTTATACAGACTGATTGTCCAAAAAGTACAATGGAGCAAACATGCTGTCCATAGACGAGCAAATGAAGGGCTAACAGTCCTAGCCTAGGGCAGCGTTATACACCCTGACAGCCGCCGACCTGCGGAAACGTTCCCTTGAACACCGTAGCTGGAGCAGTCTGTTGCTAAAAGTACTCCGCTTTTAATAACAGTCCCATGAAGCTGATGAGAGGCGTCGTTCATGATGGCTGTGAGCTTGGTCAGCATTCTCCTCTCAGCCACCACCTCCATGGGGTCAAGGCTCATCCCCAACACAGAGCCAGCCTTCTTGATAAGTTGATAAGATCAAGTCAGTTGTGCCTCTTGATGTTATAACTCTACACTGAAGCTCAACCAGGCATATTGTGAGTAAAGGTGTAGTGCTAGGGTGCACAACTACTAGCTGGAGATCCACAGTCCACCTGTTCTTTTTCAGTAGGTCTCTTTAAATCACCACCGAAACACCTGGGCACAGGGGTTAATCTGGTTTGTTTAGGCAAATAATTATGGCAATTTGCTAGTTAGGAAATGAAAGCCTTTAGACATTTCAAACCTTCAAGGCTGGAATTGTGCTCCCCTGGCACAGAAACTTAAGTGTTATAAGGAGAAAATGAAAACAAGCATTTTGAAAAACAAAAAAGGGTCCCTCTTATTTGGATTAATAGTTTCAAATACAAATGTTTTACCTTTGTAGTTTTTAGCCTGATTGAAAACTAGATATTTAGGAAAACATGAGACGTGTTACTGGAGTGCTGGGAATACTCTTTCTCTGGAACAGGCTGCCCTGCCAGATTAATGAGGCTGCTAAGCAAATAAATGCTCTGGGTGGGCCAAATGATTTCCTCATATTCGTGACTTTCCTTACATTGTCCAGAACCTGATGAAAACCATTAACATTTCCAATTCAAAATCTTATTAGCCTGGAGTAAAGCATTCTGCATTTAAAAGAGAGAATAGAAGAAAACGTTTTAGCCCAAGAGTCAATACATGTATTACAATGTATTTTTTTAATCAAAGGGTTGCTATAAGAAGAGATCTGTCACAATAGTAAGGTTCTTAAATAACAGTAGGTTTTACATAGTCCTGAATATAGGGATCTATCCTCTTTCTCTATCACAAGTGTGTGTGCAGCCTGGGCATTTTTGTTCCTTTCCATTCCCTAGTCCTTGTTGATGCAGATCCTTAATTCTTTAAGCAGTGAGTTAAAGAGTTAATCAATGGTCAGCTAAGTAAATCAAACAGGATGCAGTTGTTCATCCTTGCTATAGGAAGGAGGGGCACAATAGCTGCAAACCACAGTGATGCTGATAAGTCTTTAACACCTAGTCTTATTGTTAATGAGACCAAAATACCTGTAAATGTAACAAGAACCCACAAAAGAATGCATTAAACAGAAAGGTCTCCAGTTAAAAATGATTTTGCATCAGGTGGTTTCACCCTCAAATGACAGCTTGGAATCACTGGGCTTTGGAGGATCCCTTGGTGGTCTGTGATTAAAACAAAACACAACCACCCAAAACAACAGTCACAAGTGTGCTCTTTACATACCAAACTGCCCCCTGCATGGGCTGATGGGATTTCATGGCTCATCAGCCCTCCTGTCAGAGAGAGATCCTTTGTGGTGAAGCTCCCTCCCACCCTCTGGGAACCCCTGACCACCTGCAAACACAGCCCACTCCCCTGACACCAGGCTGCCTCCTGACTCCCTTTGCCACTGAACGCAATTAACACTCTCCTAATCTCCTGCCTGCTGTATGATTGTGCCTGTCGAACACAATTAGCATCTACAGGTCTTTGTCCTGACCAGAGCTATAAGGCTGGGGGCTTGCTGACAGAGTGTTGTGCTGTCAGGTCGCAGGGACGGTACACATTTCCTCCCCAGCAGATCAGAACCTGGCCGTTTTTCTTCTTGACCTGTTAACAGATTGACGTTATCTGCAGAGGCCCAAACAGAGGAAAAGGTGTAAATGCATTGTGCAGGTTCAGTAATTCACCTGTTAAATCTCAACGAAGTTCACCTTGGCGGATTTATTGTGGTTTTTGCACTTGCACTTTGGTTTTAAATCGTTTTGCTTCTGTTTCCTGTGGTTCTGACAAGGTTTCACAGTGCTTTATTATATTGGTCCATGGTATTACTACAGAGCACATTCCTTAAAAAAGTATACTGTAGCATGGTATTCCCATAGTTCTGTGTAGGAAAGCACCATTCCGCATATTAAAACTACTCCAAAACTATAGTGAAGCCATTATTCTATTACAGCCTCTCTCATTTAATGCTAACCCTCCGCATTATGTCTGAACAATATTTCTTAAAATCAAAGTTTTAGTGAGAACTAATTAACCTTGTTTAATGGCTGCTTTTCTCAGCACTAGGCTCACACAGAAGTCAGGAATATTCCTGACAGGAATACACTATTAGGCATAAAATGTATGTTGATGGAGTTGTGTTGACGTTGACAGAGCTATGAAAATTAGTGTCCACATGTTGCATCACATATTGTTTAATCCACTATGCAGTATAGATATAAAAACATGAATGGAAACAGATACCATTGTGAAATAACTTATGTTTATGTAACATTGTTTATTATACTTTATAAATTAGAGAATAACATTGCTGGAGGTGGAAGGGAACGATGATAATGTGAATGACGGTGACTGGGTGTCTATCTTTCTCTGGCATATAGATGACAGTTGCTAGGGGAAAATTGTATTTGTTTAAAAGTTAGCTGTGTTAAGCCTAGGACACAACCTGTTATTTTCTGTACCGTCGTGCTGGCACAGAGTAAAAAAAAATGGATGCAGTCTCTTTCTCTGTCTGAGGATGCATACTCGAAGTTATTTATCAAGAAGTCCCAATAACGATGTCTCTGAAGTGCTGACTTGCAGAGTAGAAGCAGGGTAGTTCAGATTTTGATCCAGAGGAAGATGAGGGAACATCAGTAAGCCGTGAAGTTAAAACCTTTTCTGGATTCTCCCTTTGCTTGAGGGCTAACCCCCACATTTGTAAATGGTAATATATGAATCTGTGGTGCCCAAAATGTGGGTCGGTCCTTGGTTTAAAGTCTCATCCAAAATACGGCTTCTTCTGCAGCGTTGTACCTTGCAAATCTGTGAAGAAAAGGGTTTGGAATTTCTGAACCAGAAGAGTGCATCACACAGTGCATCACACCATCAGCAGTGGTGGATCGATCCCAGTATTGTCTAGTTGGATCCTTGCTTGCTTTAAGAGATCTGAGGATATCTGGCTCTATAACAGAATAAGCTGATGACTACTGTAGTTGTGTGTGATGTCTCCAGGTACACGCATGGTAGAAACATGCCACTGAAACCCCCTCTGTGTGCGATTCTGAAGGTTTTGAGGAAGTGCTTTGAGTCTCCTTCTTTCAGTTGTGTTGAGCAACTGCCTTGTTGTCATGCATGCTTGGGCTTGCTTTCATTTAGAGCTTTGCTTTGAAATCATTTATCCGGTAAATAATTCACCATTATTATAACAGCTTCTCACCTGAGACTGGCGATACAGTAACAGCTGACAATTATACAGTTACAGGAAAGGAGCAGAGGCTCAGAAAATAAAGAATGACGCTTTGCTTCTCGTTTTCCATTCCAGCCGCCAGAGTGGGTGCTTTTGTGAACAGTGGGCCACAGACACAATAGACTGAATTTCACTGCCATTGTGCTTGTGTTGTGTTTCTTTGGTGTTATTGAGGTGTAAAGTTGTAAATGGGTATTTTTGGAATGCCACATGAGGGATATGGAAATAGGGTCTGAAAACAAAGATCTTATTTCAGATCGCTGACTGCTATAGCAATGGATTTGTTTTGATTTTTGCCCCAGAAAAGTAGAGGGGAATTTTCCCCTAGAAAGATACAGTTCCAGGCTCAACTTTATAAGATCACAGTGTCCTTACCACCACATCATGTCGTCCATTTTTGTCTTTTAACAGTTTTTCAGTTATGCCTTTGTGCTATGTTCAGTGAACTGAATTTGAGATAATGATGTCAATATAAATATACTCAACATAATGAATGCATAATGTTATTTTAATTTGTTAATTTAAAAAAGGTGTATTGAAACACCTCTTATTCATATTCATTAATGAAACCCTATACTGACTTTAGAAGACCTTGCCACTCATTTCAGGATATTGTTAAGAAATGCATTTATTTGCATCCCAGCCTGAAGTGGTGAATGGACATTGATGTAAAGCATTTAGACATAATGCCAAAAACAATTGAAGCCTTAAGTACTGTATCTAAGTCCTACTGTCATCTGAACTGTGCCATGCTTCTAAGCCTGCAAAACTTTTCATGGGTATGGTAGTTCAGGCTTTGACTCTGTCTGCATTACCTTTGGAATACATCATTCCTGTGAATTTCAATTTCTATGCTGCCCAAGAATGCATTGATCTAATTTGGTGCATTATATTATGCATTATATGCACCAAATAATGATACATGTTCTTCCAACAGTCCTGTTTGTTGTGGTAATTTACAGGCAATGATTGGCAATCCACCCTGAAGCTTTTTCTATGTATTATTTCGCTTATATATTAGATATAAGCAGTTAGTCCGTTACAGTCAGTGCTAATTAGTGCTTATTTTCACAGATAGAAGCATAAACATCTTAAGTTGTAAACTAGGGCTCAGATTAAGTGAAAGCATTATGTTTGAGACTTGGTGGTCCTAAATTGTTGTAATCTGCACTCAGTGGTGCACAAAATCACTAGACGTAGTTATAACTAACATTTAAAATTGACATCCCTTAATGTGACCTTTACCGTTGCTGGCGCAACTCGCGTTTTATTTCCACTTCTACCAGCAGGTGGCAGTAGCCATAACAGACAGGAGTGAGATCTGCAGATACCAACTGCAAGGATTCATTGTACCAAGGCAACAGGTATTTCTTTTTTCTGTGTTGTTGTTGTGTGTTCCTTGTGGATACCTATATTTTTGCTCCTTTATCTACATTTATAGTGATGCTATCCTTTTTGTAATTGTGAGTAGCTATCGGAGTAATTCTGCATTTTTGACGAGCTGACTTTTTTGTCCGTAGTTGCATTGTTTACACGTTTAGGAGTCCCAAAAAAGGAATTATTAGTCTTTGGGCATAATGTAAACGTTCTTTCCTGTGTGCTGACCTCAAACTGCGCCTCTTCAGACGTTTTATCTGTACAGCTGATGATTTCCTGCGGTCTCTGTACCGTCCATCTCTATTTTTGGAATACGCGTGTGTGGTATTAGTTGAAATGTACAGCTCCAGCATTCAGGTCTAAGCACTAGTGTTAAAAGTCCCTAGAAATAGGGTTTCATTCTTCCTTTTCTTTTCTCCTTTCTTCAGCCTGGACAACGGCTTCCACGTTTTCTCGCAGAGCTGCACACTATGGAACATCCTGTGGTCTACATCGTCGTTGGGAAACACAATTCCGGGATGTTTTAGGACGTTTATGCACTGGTCACACCTGCACTTTACATGAAATCTGTGTTTTTATTTATGTTTTGCATGTATTGCTGCTCGATTTCGTTACGTTTTCTGTGACAATGGAATCTATTTGCACACTTCTGTGTTAATTGTTCTTTCACAAATGACGGACTGATGACTTTGCAAGCTTTTCATTTTGCTTGCCTTTTGGAAGTTTCTATCTGTGATACATCGAGAAAGACCTTTATTTTTTAACATAAACCAGGAATCTTGTATGCCTACTAAATTCTGTCTCTAATAATTTCTTCCAACGACAGATTCGTTTACAGTGGTTTTCAGGTTTACTGTGTGCAGATAGGTAATGCTCTCCGCCTTCTTTCAGCGTTTATTAAACTTGTCATGTTCATGTACTGTAACATTGTGTTTTACTCACAAGGCGTTGAAAGGCCTTTAATTCATTGTCATACCTTTGTTTTATTTTTCTTCAGACAATATGAGTTTATGCAGGATACAGGAGCATTACCCTTCGTGATGTGAATAATGTTGGTGTGCGTGGAACCTGTTAACCATGCCTGTTGCAATTCTAAATCCTCTAAAGCTCAGAAAAATTAAGACTGCCCAAAAGGATATGCTCCTTTTCATTTTTTTTGTATGTTATGACAGTTTATTAATGCCACTAACCTGCAGGTTTGCAGGAATCCTTTATTTTGTATTTAGTTTCAGTATAATTTAGTTTCAGGCTTTATCCTTTGTGGTGTGTTTAATTTTCTCCTCTGGCTCCTCTTCTTCTTGCCATATTTTACCTATGTAATTTTGCTGACCTTGCCTCTGCTAATTAAATGGCAACCATCTTCAGCATTCTCTCATACAACTGTTGGTCAGGCTTGTATTTTAGAGGTGCTGACATTCAAATTCAAAGTAACAGGGAAATGTTAATTCCATCAAGAAAGGTAAAGAAAAGAAACACAAGGTTTCAGCTGTGGAGCCTTCTTAAGATGTGAGGGAGAGAGGGAAAGTAGCAGATAAATGAGGCGCAGGAGAAAACAAGACAGAGTAGGCACAAAGGGGTAGACAGCTGAGGGAAAATGAGCACAAAGCAGGTGAAAAACAGTGTCCAAACTCAGGTATAACAAGAGGAGATGTGTGGAAAGCCAAAATCTGCAAATGAATAATTTTGGTTTTGGGTATCTTTCTGCAATAGAAGTTCTAAAACATAAAACTGAAAGATTGTGTCTTTGATACTCACAGCTCTGACATGTTCCTTAAATGTATTAAAATTCAGACTCTTATTGAAATAACCTATGGATTACAGTATTGCCAAAGCATTAATATTTAACTAAACATCGACAAATCTATTACAATAAATCTACTAAACTAAACTATTTGGAGGTTTATTCCCCAGTAGGATTGATAGCTGTTCTGATTTTGGGGAAGTACTGTATGTTTCTCTACCAGTGTAGCAGCAAGTTTCTCTCCATCTCTGCTTCTCTCTGCCAGCAGTGGGAGCACTAAACATCTTCTTGCACTACGGCTACAATTAACCATTTTATTGCATCTCAATACACAATACAAGAAAAGTCAACCATGCAGGACTCAGACAGGGTGCATGGCTCCATTTAGCATGTTGTGGAAGGAATATTACTGAATGAAAATCCATTGTTTTGCCTCATAATTCATTCATAATATAGACAAAAGCAGGCTATTTCTGGTTAACCTTACCAGATTTCTACAGTACAATAAGGGTTTTTCCTTAACTTTTGCATCATATTTTGTAAATGCATAATTATCTCATCTGATTGGTACTGTACACATGTGTACAAATTATTTATTTTATTAGCCCATTAAAGTTAAAAAAAGTTATGAAACTATTTTTTACAGAGAATGATGACAATGTTATGTATTTTTATTTAATCTTTTATATCAAGCCACAAAAATGTCATGTGTTTTAAGGCAATAAATGCCTTAGAAAGACAGTTATATGTTTTTAAATGTTTTTTTTTCCTGTTAACTGATTACAAATTCTTTGCACAGTATGTAAAATAAACTTTCAGATGATACTTCAAAGTTGTTCTTTTCTATTTCTCTGTGCATATCCTGCTTCTATATGTGATTATATCTAATTTATTTGTAGCCTGAGGGATGTTACATTTACCAAAAGGATTTTTGACACTTAATAAAAATGGAAACATATTATATACACCATATTGATCTACATTTTTGAAAACCTACACCTATATTGAGCAGTAGTGCTTCATAAAATATTGAGTTCCAACATTTAAACATTGGACTCCTTTAAGCGATACACGTAAAAATGAAATATTCCAAAAAGCTGAAAGGTTTAACTACTAAAATAGAATTGTCCAATATGCACATCATAGTATTAATATTCAAATATTTTTTCCACGCTGAAAACATCCAGCATCTACACTCATTTTTTGTATCAAGACTGATTTTGCTGGACATTGCAGTTAAATACAAGCAAAGTTAATATTGTGTGAAATCTAAGGTATAGTAACATAATGTAACTTTTTACTCCACTGTGTAATTTGAGCTTTAGAATTCTGAATCCTGCAGTTTTTAGATATTCTAAGTATTGCAGTATGGTTTTAGCTTCATGTGAATTTATTAGTACTGTACTATTTATTAATACAGCTTCTAACTACTAATTAATACAGCTTCTAAACAGCTTAAACAGCTTCCTTATTGGGTATTAATAGTTGAAAGCAAATTTACAAATATGACACAAAAAAATAGAATTCAGCAGAACTCAGCTAACCTGTGATTAAGACCTTGGGTTCTTCCAGGACAAGGGAAGACAACCACTCTATTTAGTCAGCTATTGCTGTGCTTTTATATTTGCTGAATATCAGTAGAAGGAAAGAACTCTTGTACTATTTGGATTATGTTCTGGGAAAAGCAGCAGTTTGAGACTCTAGGAAAACCAATCCAACGCTGTGAAAAGCCACAACCTTTTTAATCATACACAGTACCAGTGTAATTAAAAGCAGCACCAAATTGCCTCTTTCAAACTGCTTAATCCATCTAATTAAAATCTGCTTTGAATTTCTCTTGCTTTTAGTCTGCCATGTCTTATATTTTGTATACCTGTAATTACTGTTTTCATTATAGTAGGATATTAACACTCTCCATAAAGAGGCAGCAGGTTGCAGTTGTTGATGTGGACTAAAGGAGTGCCGGTCAGATTGAGAGAACCTTCCTCGCTCACAGACATCACTCTTCATCTGTTCATCAAGGCAGTGTTCACAGACCTGAAGCTATGCGGGGTGGTGCCACTACTCCACTGAGCCCATCACAGTATCCATTCTGGTAGTGATGAGCCCAACTAAGCTTGTGAGAGTCCTGTAGCTACTATATATTCGGCCCAATTACAGAAATATGAACACTTTTAAAAGGTTGAGGTGCACAACTCTAGTCATCAGGAACCACAATGAAACAGATTTTCCAGGCATTCTTAAATCAACAGCTGGAGACCTTGCTGGAGCAGTTATTATCCGAATGTTGAATCCTGCATCATATTTTGAGATGTCTAAAGTCAGAGCATGTTTTGAAGTTAAGAAGGGAAGGGAGTTACACAGTACTAAGATGAAATAATACATCTTGCATACATTAAAATAATCCCCTTTATTGAACTTTACCTCTTTTATATTTACAACACTTAGAACTGTGTCCATGACAGTATCTTCTTGAAGGTTAAAAGAAAAACAAGGCAGTGAAGCAGTGTAATAACCACAGTACGTAACGGAAAGGAAAATAAAAACATTTGAGCTTACGATATTTTACACGCTAGTAATATCTTTCAAGGAATCATTCAAATATATTGAGCACACAAAAATATACAATTTCAGAGAATTTCACATCTGATGTTCTATTATTTGGTACATTAGCATGTTCTTGCGAATATCCTTACTGAAAAAGGCCACTTAGAAAAATGCACGTCTTTCAAGTTGAGGCCACAAAACTCATTTCATATTCTGAGGCCCTCTAATAAATATAACAGTTCAAAAAAGGCATATTCACACCAGGTCATTATCTTGTCACTACTATGCCCTAGTTTGAACAGCATATTTTTTGGTCCTGTGCACTTTGTCTTGAGCTTCACAGTTGCATGATGCTGCACAACGCCTAGCTCTATGTTCAGATAAAGGTTCTTGAGACACAAACTACATGAGCCCCCAGCAATCCCCACCCTCTTGGTGGGCAGAAGCTTACTTGCAACTGAAACTGTGAAAATGGGAAGGTAGTCAGAAACTGAGACAGCACTGCATGCTGCAACTGCTTGATATGAACAGAAAAATGAAGATGTGTAGAACAAGCAAAGTTCCAAGTCCTTTTCACTTTTCAATGATAACAAAGCCGCAAAAGAATGAACTGTTCTTGACCCACTGCATGTTGCTTTTGCACCCAAGAGCATCTATTAAGGCCTTGTCATGTACAAGCTTAAGAGGCCACACCACTTTTTCTGTACATCATTCTGACTTTTAATAAAGTCTGTCTTGGGTCAAAAGAGGAAAAGAGGTAAAGCTCTTAATGGGCTGAGTGTTCTCTAGTGAACCGATTGCACTTCAACCCATATTATCACACCTCTTCAAAGCAGGATGACTGACAAACACACTGTGTTCAGTAACATTCCAGTTCTACAAGGCACAAGTCCCTGGGTAAGCCATGCCGATGTAGAATTTATGACAAAAATGTATAAAAAATCCTCTCTAACTATATTGAATTCAATAAATAGAGCTATTGCAATAGTGCCTTTGGACAATTTTTAAATATATTACAAAATGGTACTCTTAACACTCGTGTTGAATTTCCATTACCTGGCATCTCCATAAATAAATAAAAAATGGCAGAATGATGTGTCTAGAAACCGCCTGAGAAGCAACAGCGGTCATACGTTGCTGTCTTGTAAGAGTGGCTCCTTGGCCTCCCCAGGTGCCTGGGGGCTGTGGGGGTGGCTGTGGGCTGACAGATGCTTCTTCCAGGTGCTGCTCCGCGGGGCCATGTTAGTGTGCTCAGGGATGAACAGCGCCACCAGCAGGGCGAGCAGCACAGCACATGCCCCAAACAGGAACGGAGGACCAGGGATTATTGAACTCTGCGTGGACAGAAATAAATCACAAAGGGACGGTAATTAAAAAGTGCAGAATGAAGCCCGCCAAACCCAGGATTTTTAGGGGTATTATATATCTTAATCTTGAGACATTCAATGTGCTATGTGAAATGAAATATCCCCTGAAGACGTCTCAGCAGCTGAAATGTTGGATGTACCCCTGTTTTTCAGGCTGGGATTAACCAATACATGTCTCCTTGCAGCTAACACATACCAACACAGCTACTCACTTGACCACAGTTTAGATAAGACTGCACAGGGGGACCATGAGAGTGTGACCTGTACCCATACACTCCACAGACATCACATTTATAACTCCTGATACCAGCTATTAGTTGGCCAACATCAACTGCAAAAAAATGTTAGTGCCTCACTAAAAGTATCTGAAGATCAACAGCAAAATCTGCATCCAAGTGTGTTAACCTAACCATTCTTACAATGTACTGCAAGTCATGAAAGACTCCTCTGGGATACTGGCATGACAGGTAACATGTCCTGCGAAGAATGATATTCCCTTTTATAAGATAGAGACAAGTTCTATGGTTACATAGAAACTGAACATCAAAATCCTACCTGTCTGGTTTCATATTTGTTTCACCATCTCATACCATTTTGACTACATTTCACATTCCAGAGCATAATTCTGAGAGACTGACACCCAAACCTAAAGATGACGAGTTTCAATGACAATTCCATGAAGCTGGACACTGTACGTTACCTGATGATTGTGTTGAGAGTGATGTGATGATTCAGACTCAGCTCCCAGGCCACTGTTACTCACTGGGAGTTCATTAAGCTCCACATGGAATATGTAGAAAATTAACCCGTACAGCGCCGGTCCCAGGCCATTACACAGCCCTCGAATCCCAGTGATCATCCCCTGAACCACACCTATAAGAGAACGAGACCGTCAGCCTTCCACACACCATTCACAAGAAGACTTAGGTAAGCAGAAATCTAGCAGGATCACATGAAGATACGTACAGGACAAACATGTAGGGTACATTTTAGTTTATTTTAAAAAGTCTTAACCCCCAATGCTGGCATTTAGCACAGGACAAGACATGGAACAGCCCCCTGACTAAAACTGCACCTAACCTCACTGACTGACTGCAAACATGTGCTTCTCTTCACTGTCTCGCCAGTTCTAATGAGCAGGGAGAGCTAAGAACGCACAAGCACAGCACAAACATTAGATTAGCTAGTGCAACGATCAAGACAAGATCTTCTGCTCCAGCTCTCAAGGCCAAAAAGATTTCTGGGTTTTAGATCCCTAAAACTCCTAGTTACTGTATTAACAACTAATTACTAGCTTAAGCTAATTTAATTAGTTTCACAGGCCAATCTTTTGACAATCAAGAACCATACTGGATGCCCTCTAATCTAGCCATTACACTTAAGACTACTGAGCTCTCTCTTAGTGGATGGAGCATTGGATATTTATGAGCTTTTCAAACAGAACTGTCAAACCAAATGGGTGAAAGAATAGATCTGTCTGACTTCACGACACAGCTTTGTGGCATAACAGAGAAGTTGCAAGATTACAAGTACAAGAAATACATAGTGCTTTCATTTTCAGATGGATGACAGAAACCAACAGCTGAGTTTATGTACAAAGCGAGTTTTTTCTTGCCCTGGGTACCTTGCTGGTCTGCTTCAGCTGTCCTGGATACAAGAGCACTGACTGCTGGGAAGGTATAGCTGCATAGCTGCAACTGCACCAGCAGCCCACATCATCCTGAGGAGAAACCAAGAAGGAAAACTAGTATCAAACTAGAAATATGCATAAAACAGCGACTGTATTTCAGGTTTATAAGATTAAATGTTTGGTTTAATAGTGACAGTACCTGCTTAATAATTTTAAATAACTCAGAATAGGACTGATATTAAAGGTTCACAAATTATGTTTGATGATCTGTGACCTACAGTGTCTGTTAGGAAAAGCTCCTGGGTTTTCTACTCCTACAGAATACAAGGCACATACCAGGGTTCTGATCCAAAGCCGTACCAAGCAAGTTGCAGAATCTGGAAGCCCAGGCCAAGTAAAATAGTGTTCTTGTTCCCAATGGACCGCATCAGTAAACTCAAGACTACAGTCTGTGAAGATAAAGAGGCAAGAAATCAATACTTTTTTACCTTGTTGAGCCACATGTTTGCAGAGAAAACCTCATGTTTTACCTGTGTTTCAGTGTTACTGCTCTGTGAGGAATGCTAAACTGAAGCCATGATTTCATTAAAGGGAACCTCTTATTGCATCCACCCCTGAGAGGGGGGAGAAATACACATTCACTTGTTCTTAGTTTCAGTTTGACGTTTTGGTAGCTACTGTAGTGCACTTCCTGTTTTTGGTTGGGTAGAAAGTGTGCCTGGGACAGATTCTAACATGGAACCTGTGACACTGTTCCATTTCAGATCTCTATTCAGGTTTGCTGGTTAACTATTTAGGAGACGACTTCTTTGCCAAAAGCTGGGGGAAGCTTCATCAGCCTCTGCCGTCGAATTGCTCTGTGGCGCACAAGGTGTACAACGTGAAGACTATGCAGCTGCCAGAGGCCAGGCCTTTCAGCATCATGGTGGACCACTCCAAGTGGTGTGTGACGAAGGGTGGGGGTCAGCACTGGACCTGCATCGCGGACACGAACCGAGAGATCGGTCAAACGAGAACAGGAGGCGGGGCTGTGTGCACAAGCAGGCCTGGAGTGTGGAAGGCCTTCCTCACAGTAGTTGACACATTTGAGGACTGCCAGTAACACGTGGCTGGCACAAATAGACAAAGGGCTGTTTTTCAAAAGATACTGCATAGTTTTTCCAAGTCAAAGCAAATGGTGGTAAGTAATATGTAAGAAAACTCTGCAGTAGCTCAAGTAGGTAGTGCGTCAACACGCATAGGCTGCAAAGGAACAAGTAAAGGTTTATTCCATGCTGAAAAGAGAAGAAAAGAAACTCAATGTTTCAGCTGTAGAGTCTTCTTCAGGTGTCAGTTCTTGTTTCTTTTCTTCTCTTTTCAGCATGGAATAAACCTTTACTTGTTCTTAAACTATTCAGTACTGACCTTAATAGCAAAAGTGAAATGTATTTAGAAAGGATATTTATCATGAGAAAGTCATGCATCTAAAAAAACATTTTTTAAATGAAGTACTGAATATATGACCCTCACTGTTGCTTAAGATCCAAAAGTCAGGAAACAACTTTGAACCTATACAGTCAAAGCCTAAAGTGGAGGGGGGGAAAAAAGTCAAATTATTTTTGCTGAGGCGATATACAATTATTTCAAATCATAAAAGTACATTCTGTTTGTGTTTCTTTAAAGGCTTGTTTGTAATAAAAGTGCTGGATCTGACCTGCCTTCAATTATTCCTGTGGCCCCATTAGGCAGTTCGTATCAAGCACATTATATTGATACTAGTATTCCTGTTCGGCACATATCTGCGACTTCTGTTTCTGTGGATGCGGCTAAAGGGTTTGTTTATCAGGAGTAATGACATCGCGCAGTTTAATAATGTAATTGTTATGCTGTATTTTGATTTTATGACTCAAATCCGACTCCTTGGAGTTAACAGTATACACCCATGGATAGGTATATCCAACTACACGTGTGTATTAGCTTTCAACGCTACACTTTTCTCAAAATATGGCAAATCCAAGTGATCTCCAGTGTCTTTTAAACATAATCATTCAGTTTGTTTTCACAGCAGTTTTGTAATAAATTAATAGTGTAATGCTGACAGCACTTTACACAGAAACCACACAATGGATGAATATTAAATATATATTTTTACTAGCTAAATCAATAACACCACAGACTACGTATTCCAAAACACAAGACAACCTATGCTTTTCAGAACAGGTGGTTAAGGTTAAATAAAAACAATCACCACATCTTCATATACAGTACAGTTACTACATTATTGATCAACTTGAAGCATTGGATTTTATGACTGTTTACTCTGTGGAGCTGTCCACTTTGACTGGCTTTGTAATAGGCCTGTACAGTTTAAAAGAGAGAGTTTATGGTCACATTTCTATAAAGAATAAGGTTACAGTGCCATGCTGGTGTTTCGATCTGGTAAGAATATCTTAATTCTATTAAACCTTCCAGCATTCCTTAATGATTTACTGATTTTTAAGTCAAAGGCCATACGCCTAGCTGAAGTTAAAAAATATCTGAGGAACTTAAACCATTATCAAGATGGCACTTGAAAAAATAGGAATGTCTCTAATGTTGGGTAGTATTGAGTTTCCCCTTGAAGTCTTGATTTTCTGACCTGCTCAATGCCTATGACCTCACAGTGATGTCACTCACAGTCGTGTTCTTCTCCAGTGGGTAATCTCTCTTTATAAGCTCAAAGCATGTCAAGTGGGAAAAGACTCTCTCATGAGTATGCCAGAGGAGTGTGTGCACATTTCCTCACCCTGTTTCAATTGTGTCATTTTAACCTTTGCTAATCCGAAAGGTAAATATTAACGCACATATAACCGTGCCCCGGAATGTAGACAGTGGAAACTGAAAAATGAACTTTTCATGGCACAATTTACCATTCTAGACTATTTTAGACAATAGTCTAGTTTTTATATAAATAAAGGTAAATGTAAAGGTGCTTTTTTTCCTGCACGAAACTGTCTTTCATAATGTAATATTATGCTGTGGATTAAAAACAAAAGATTCTTTAAGTATAAGTTGTTATAATTAGATGCCATTGTATGCTATATTCGTTTATAGCAGTGCAGATGGGTAGCTGTGTCAGCATGCGTAGTCTGTAAAGGAACAATAGGTTTATCCCATGCTGAAAAGAGAAGAGAGAAAACACAAAGTTTCGGCTGTGAAGCCTTCTTCAGGTGTGTCTCACAGACCTTAAGAAGGCTTCACAGTCGAAACATCATATTAGTTTATAGCTGTATATTTAATTTGTAAAAAGACGTTTTTGAGCAAAAAAATATGTATTTCTAATATCACACTTAAAGAGGGAGTAGAAACTCCATTGAAACAGATGCCCACAGCCACAATTTAACGGCAGCTGATTGTCAGAGCCACCTGAGAAGTGACAGAGAAAAGCCTAATTTCGCAGGGAAATGGTTGTTCTCTTTGAAAGATTCAATTGAATATATGGAATTAATATTCTGTTTGAATGTATCTCATGAATGCTGTTAAATGATAGTACCTACACAGTACTAACTACATGCTTCAAGACTAACATTGAGCAAATTAAATTCTAGAGGCTAAATACTGTATGCAGTACAGTGGGAAATATTGAATTGTTTTGGGAAATAAAAGACAAATTATATTTACAGTGACTACTGTTCAGGGGATAAAGTGAGCTCCTGAAGTGATTATCCAGAAATAACTAATTTATATACCATAAATATAGTGTTGCCAAAGCAGGACAGTTTAGTCCAGTTTAGTCCCCCTAGTGGAAATATAATGTTTGTACCGCTTCCCTTGTGCTACAAGAATATTTGCCAGTATTAAATGATCATAATGTATCTCTTCCAGGCTAAAATAAGGTCACTAGTCACTAGTCAGCTAGTAATAATAATAAATAATAATTGCTTACACTTATATAGTGCTTTTCTGGACACTCCACTCAAAGCACTTTACAGGTAATAGGGACTCCCCTCCACCACCACCAATGTGCAGTATACACCTGGATGATGCGACAGCAGCCATAGTGTGCCAAAACGCTCACCACACATCAGCGGGGAGGAGAGCAGAGTAATGAAGCCATTTCATAGATGGGGATTTATTAGGAGGCCATGATTGGTAAGGGCCAATGGGAACTTTGGCCAGGACGCCAGGGTTACACCCCTACTCTTTTCGAGAAACGCCCTGGGATTTTTAATGACCAGAGAGAGTCAGGACCTCGGTTTTTGGTCATAAATCCGAATGCAGATTATGTCCAAAGAAAGGATAATCCTCTTGCAACTAAACAGATAAGCAGTATAATTGTTGATGACTGTAATTTTCTTTGCTCTCACACTGCAACAGAAATGAAGAAACTGACCTCTGGTAATTGCAGAGCCCTTCTCCACAGCATTGAATTGGATCAAGTGATTAGACAATGGATGGATAATATTCCATGTGGCATGCTGCTGTGACTGAGAATATTGAGGACAACACCTGTATAACTATAAATGGCTACAATACCAGAATTTACCATGATTAAAATTGCATTTCTACACTTCTTTTCCATCCCAAAGGATCCCAAAGTCCGTCACGCATTGTTCACCATTATACCAGCAGTTCCTCGGAGCTACAGATGAAAAGTGGTTGAAAAGTGAGAAATTTCTTTACCAATTATTTTAAGGAAAAACTTTAGGTAGGCCAGATTAAGAATTCCTGAGTGAAATCTAGCCAGAATATAGAGGGGTTAACACACCTATTCATATAAACGAGGATCTTAAATAACCAAGTATGAAATTTAAAGCACGGCATTGCTACCGTACAAATACCTTCAGCCAAACCGAAAACAACCAGAACACATCTCGAGACTGAGGAATTAAGAACCTCGTGAAATGGCCGTTCCGCTGTGACGTCATCCTACCGTCGCACCCAAAATGATGTCTGTACGTTTTCAATCCCTTTCTGCAGCTACCCAGCTACAGATACCATCTTACCAATTTAACAGCTTCTTCCTGCATATTAGGTGTCATTTTAGACATATCTAGAAAAGACACATACAGACACATAAACCGCCAAAAAGCAAGACTGGGCAGAGAGAGGATGTTTTCATCCTTATTTCACCGGTGAAGCCCAACTGAAAGGAACTAGGAGACAGCAGAGTGCAAGAGTAGCATTATAAAACGCTTTAAAAAAAGGGTTTATAAGACTATAAAACCTACTGTATATACAATATACTTCTATAGGAAATTAAGTCTGAAGGTGAACCGGACCCCTCGTCACTTTACGAACACTACAAAAAGTAGTTATTTTTAGGATATTTTCTTCAGCAGCTCCACTTGCTTTCTATAACAAAGTTAGGAAATGGAAGGGCACATCGCAGTAGTCACTGAAAACTAGGTCTTGATATACAGAAAAAAGATATAGTTTTTAAATATAGTACAGTTGGAGATTTCCGTATGTACTGTGGCCACTGTCATTTGTACAGAGCAACACAGTACAAAAACTGTCGCTCTGTACAAATGACTAATCAGTCCGCGCTTTTAAAACAAGTGTTTATTACTTTGTATTATTATTATTATTATTATTATTATTATTATTATATGTGTAAATTATTAAAAGGCGAACCGTGTGTTATATTTTGGGGTCTCTAGGCTCCACTGGCAGAGCCAGACTGTTTGGGACGTGTGACCACACAGGTTTGATACCGTGAAGGCTTAGACAACATTTTGGTTATACAGTGGTTTATGCTCAAGTCCGAATTATACAAAATAAAGTCTAAACGCTCACGAACACGACGGAATTGTTTTCTCAAAATAGATTAATTGATTAATGGATTAATGGAACGAGATCAGGGTTAAAATGGAGAGAAAGAAACCGGGATCTGGAGCTGTGAGTGTACTATCCATACTTTTAAATATTTGAACTTTTAGGTAGTGAATCGTAAAAAAATCAGCATTAGTTTAGCTTTAAAATGTAAGGTTTAGTAAAACAGTTAAAACGTACACCTCGTAGTAATATTTCTAATACTGTTTTAAAAGCTCTAGAAGGTAAAATAAATGGAACGTGATTTTAAAAATTCCAGCTATGTGTTCTGTATTTTATGGGAATATACGTACTGTACTTTTCTTTTGTTGTCTTAAAATGTCTTGGGTGAGAATATGCCTTCCCAATCTAAAACTCTAAACAGACTTAGAGAATCAACTCGTTTGTGCAGAAGAAAAAAAAAAGAATGTTATGAACTGATTTAGCCCTCTGAACACCCTAGGGTAACTCTTCTTACCTATCTATAAAAAGATATGTCAGGAACCGTGGCCCTTAAATGCAGGGACTGCTTTTAAAAGTTAGTTTTGTAGCTGATTATGCCACCTAGCAATTCTAAAGACCTTTTCCCCCAGCAACAAGTTCTTTTTATCTTCCAGAACCACTAGTGCATCCACAGACCAGAAGTCATCCTACATAATTTCCATTTGTATTACAGTACTTTGCAATTCCAGTATCTATTATAGCCTAATCCACAGAACAAATATTACAACTTATCCACCAGAGGTACTTACTTACTCACAGAACATATTGCAGACCAGCTCAAGAGCCCCATTTGACCCCAGTTACCAAAACCAGAGTTCCAAAGGAAAAGTCCAGCTGCAAATATTCTCCCAAACCCAGCCCCAGTTGGAGACCTGGTGTGCCTGCTTCTGTCATAGCAAAGAAACTCTGTGTAGTCTTAGGGATCCTCCTCAGTCCTGGCTGAGTCCGTTTTTTAATATGCCCCCCCCCATTTGTCTCTGAGTCAATTTTTTGAGTAGAGAGGGGAGGAAGACAATGCCTTCCTCCCTTGCTCACTGTAGAGAGTCCCTGGTGTCCAAACCCTCTCCTGGGTGCTGTGGTACAAATTGGTTATTCCTGTTTCTTCTGTTTCTGTGTGCTCTGGCTCTGTCACTGGGGTTATTAAAGCCCCCCTACCTTTCTTTGGGGGGGGGGGTTGATAGTTTTGGGTGTAAGCAGAGCTAACTTCTTGGGGCTCATTGATCAAATGGCTATATACAGATGGCCAGGTGTAAGATTGCTCTAGAACATTCTAGATTTTCTAGAATTGTTATGTTCTAGATCCACCTCCTCAGTCTGAGGCTTGGCTAGGCCAGTTTTGACATTCCATGTGTCTTCTCTGAACTGTGTGGTAATTAACAATGTTTGCAATAGCATCTTTGATCAGTAGGAAGCCCCAGAACAAAGAAAGACACATATTACCACCCTCATTGAAGTCACTGGTCATTCTATACAAACTTCTATGCAAAGTCAACATTGTCCTTGATACCTGCTGTTGCCCCCACACCCATTTTATTTCACTCTGTGACAGATGAAATCATTTCTGCCATCAGCTCTGCTTGTTTTTTCTGGCGATTTGGCTGTGGTTCTGTGAGGTACGATAGCTATGTTCTGTGTTTCAGGGCTGCTACACCATGCTGTATGCACTGCAGGGAGAGCAGCAGCTGTTGGTGAGACCCGTCGGCACTAAACTGCCGCTAATCCCAGGGTCTAAACCTCAATTTTGCAGGACTGCTCTTTCGGAGAAAGTAAGTGTAACCTAAAATGAAAAGCATGAATACATTTATTCTTATTTAAATCCAAACATTTAAATTGTAAAAAATGACATGTTTATTCATGGTTTTCTTTCTTTTTAGGGGTAAACCAACATGTAAAATTGTATAATATGAAATGATACCTGGGACACATTAACACATTTCTGTGTGTGTTAGTATAATGTGGTTGCTGTAATGATTAAACTGTAAGCAAACTGTCTTCCCTTGACATCTTTGTGCATATAACATCAGGAGTAAGGTTATATATTTTTCTAGACGCAGTATATTGATCACATTATTGAAATTCAGCTGTACTGTATGCCTTAAAGCTTATTGTGCTTACTGTCTTTTTGCAATGTAGATATTTTTAGTTGGCTACAATGACTGAGAAATTGGAATTTGATTTTCAAGAACGTAGAAAAAAATGATAACAGCGATTCTGGAGTAGTCTTCCAAGAAACTGGCGACAGCCTTCGGAGGGGGGAGAAAAAAAACATTCTCATTTTTATGTTCAGAAACATAGGGGGATACATATCTGTGTTTACCTGTACATATCATGTTTTAATAAAATACTTACCTTCTATTTCAGCTGCACCAGCCATCTCCTGACTTCACTCTGACTGATCCCCACGGTTTCCTTTTGGATTCGAAGTACAACAGCCTCCATGACCCCCACCTGCGCACCTATTACCATCGCAAGGGCATGCAGGAGTCTCTGCAGAACAGAGGCTTAATCAATGAGCAGAAGAAAGTAAGGCTGTTTGGAGTTTGTGCAAAGAATGAGGCTTTTTTGGTATGGTGAAGGAGTGAGGTGTTGTCAAAAAAAATAGACCAGGTTCTAGCTCATTTAGCTGTAATAGTTTCCAGTAGCGTGATTTAACTCATGTCTGCACTCCAGCATAGATGTATTCGGTGGGCAGGCCTTTGGTTGTAATCAAAGCATGTAATAGTAGATGTAATCAAAGCAGGCCTATGGTTTGTGCTAAAGTCCTTATGCTCAATAGATATTCAAACACAGAGTACTTGACTGTGCTCTAGATTTGTAAAATAAAAATAAAAACATTTAACCTCCTAGACAGTACTTGAAACATGTTTTGTCTGTTTTCAGGTCCTCTGCTCTTTGAAAGAATACAATCAATATCATAACTACCTTAGCAATGTGAAGTTGCAGTATGACAAAAATTATGTGACTAAACAGGTAAGTGTGATGTTTTTAAACAACCGTCCATCTGATTCTGACTCTTCATCATAGACTTCTGCCTTTATCCAGCCCGCAATCAGTAACGTTTCTGGATGAAGGCTTCCATAATGTTACGATCCCTGCCTCTCGGCAACGGAGGAGGCAGAAGTAGGTGTAGCCCCTATCCATCAGTTCACCTATCAGTTTTCCCATTCACCACCACACTCCCGTCTCATCCTACTTAAACACCTGTCCTTCCCTACCGAGCTTCCTGGTTGCGCTTCTTCTACTCTGTGTTTGTCTTGGATTTCGGCTTACGGTTTTTCCCTTTGGACTTCGGCTTTTCGGATCTCGACTTGGATTGGTACTTTCGCTCTGTCTTGGATTACTGGCTACCTCTGGATTCTCGGATTGCTCTACGGACTACGACTTCGGATCACACTTCGGCTTCGGTACACGTTCCCTTTCGGATATCTTGCTCCCCCTGGACTCTCGGCTCGTTCCTACGATTACGGTTTGCTTTCGGTTTACGACTTGGCTTTGTTCGCTCCTGCAAGTGGGTTCACTCACTAGTTCGGTCCCTATTACCGAACTCGTAACAGAATACTGAGCCATTTAACATGGACCCAGCGGAGCAACAGGAGATTCGCACGGCTTTGGATCAGCACGGACAAGCCTTACTCCAGCTCCAGGCTTCTGTCCAACAGATCTCTGCGCACCTGTCTGCAATGCCGCCCATCGGCAATCTAGGAAGCAACGCTGGAGCTGCCGCTTTGGCTCCACCCCCGCCAGCTGCTACACCTGCCCCTCGGCCTCTTCCACTAACTCCACCTGACAGGTTTGACGGCAACCCTACGAAATGTCGGGGCTTCTTAGCACAGTGTGCGCTGGTTTTCAGGCTCCATCCGGAAACCTTTTTTTCTCCTCAGGACAAGATCGCCTTCATAGTTTCACTGCTAACCGGCCGCGCTTTGGAATGGGCTACTGCTCTGCTTGATCACAAGGCTCCTGAAATTCAGGATTATGATCTCTTTTTAGGAAAATTTAAGGGGTTTTTTTGTTATCCTGTAGTTGGTCAAGACTCTGCCTTCCGCCTCTCCTCCATCCGCCAGGGCTGCCGGGCTGTACAAGACTATGCTATAGATTTTCAAGTAGCAGCAGCGGAGACTCACTGGAACAACGAGGTCCTAATTTTTTTTTCCGTCAAGGACTCAGTGAAGAAATAAAGGATCGTCTGGTAAATATGCCGCAATTGGGCAGTACCTTGGAAGAAGTAATTTCACGAGTATTGGAATTGGATATCAGAATTCGTCAAAGGAGTGCTGAAAGATCTCGGACCTCAATATTAAAGGCTCCTCGGCTTTCTTCTATCAGATCTTTCGACTCAGATCAACCTAGGGAAGTAGCCCGAACCCAGTTAACCCCTGAAGAACGAGAGAGGCGCCAACGAGAGGGTCGCTGCATGTACTGTGGGAAATTAGGACACTTTAAAGCGGCCTGCCCTGCCTCATACTCGTCCTTGAGGCGCAGCCCACCTTCTCAAGTTCCTAAGGTGAGTGAGATTTCTCAATCCCCTCAGTTTTCCTCTGGATCTTTTATTCGTTCTACACTATTCTGGAGTAATGAAAGGAGACCTCTTCTAGCTTTTATAGACTCAGGGGCGGCAGGAAACTTTATTGATGCCTCCATCGCTCAAACGTGGAAATTACCCTTGACCCCGGTGACTACACCACTTCGTGTTCAATCGATCGACGGCTCCCCCGTATCTCCAGGACTCATTAGATGGCAAACTGAAATTATAAGTTTGCAGATTGGCGCCACCCATGTGGAAGACATCTGGTTTTATCTCCTTGAGACCCCAACACATCCTCTGGTGTTGGGCTTTCCTTGGCTACAACAGCATGACCCTAACATTTCTTGGCCCCGAAAAGAAATTTTAGCTTGGGGACCCAGATGTATTAAAGACTGCTGTCGTCTACCAGTACAAATTGCACTCACGGCGGCATCCCCTTCAGGGGTTCCTACCATACCCCCTCAATATTCCGATCTACAGGAAGCCTTTAATGAGCAGGAGGCCTTGACCCTCCCACCTCATCGACCTTATGATTGTGCCATTGACCTTCTGCCAGGTACTATCCCTCCTAAAGGTCGTATTTTTCCGCTCTCCAGTTCTGAGTCTGAGGCCCTGAAAGTCTACATACAGGATTCTCTGAAAGCTGGACTTATACGTCCATCCACTTCACCAGCATGTGCCAGTTTTTTTTTCGTGGAAAAGAAGGATGGTGGGCTTCGTCCCTGCATCGACTATCGTGGTCTCAATGAGATCACAATCAAGAATCGGTACCCTTTGCCTCTAATTCCAGCAGCACTTGAGTCGGTGCATGGAGCCAAAGTCTTCACCAAACTGGATTTACGAGAGGCCTATAATCTAATCCGCATTCGGGAAGGGGATGAGTGGAAGACGGCCTTTATGACTACCCATGGACATTACGAATATTTGGTCATGCCCTTTGGTTTGGTTAATGCCCCAGCGGTGTTTCAGTCTTTTATTAATGACATCTTTCGTGATCTACTACAAAGATTTGTCTTGGTCTATCTAGATGACATTCTAATTTTTTCTGATTCCTTCCAGGATCATGTTCTCCACGTCAGAGAAGTACTCTCCGGGCTCATCAAGAATAAACTATATGTCAAACTGGAGAAGTGTACGTTCCATGCTTCAAGGATTCATTTTTTAGGTTATGTCATCTCTCCAGAGGGTGTGGAAATGGATTCGAGTAAAGTCTCGGCGATTACTGATTGGCCCACACCCAAGAACCTCAAACACATTCAACGATTTCTCGGCTTTGATAATTTTTACAGGAAGTTTATTCGAAACTTCAGCTCGGTGGTCACTCCCATAACCTCCTTGACCCGTAAAGGACCAAGACAAGGCAAATGGACCCCTCAAGCCGAAGAAGCATTTCAGCGTCTGAAACACCTGTTCACAACAGTCCCCATCCTAAAACACCCTGATCCAACTTTGCCTTTTGTAGTCGAAGTGGATGCCTCTGGCCATGGTGTGGGGGCTGTTCTCTCTCAGCGTCATGGAGAAAAACAGATTCTTCACCCCTGCGCCTTCTTCTCCAAGAAGTTATCCCCTGCCCAAATGAACTATGATGTGGGTAACCGTGAGCTCTTGGCCATTAAGCTGGCATTGGAGGAATGGAGGCACTGGTTAGAGGGTGCTCATCACCCTTTTTTGATTTACACAGATCACAAAAACCTGGAGTACCTGCAGTCGGCCAAACGTTTTTGTCCTCGCCAGGCTAGGTGGTCCCTTTTTTTTTCCAGGTTTAATTTTTTGATCACCTATACTCCAGGTTCTAAGAACGTCAAAGCAGACGCCCTCTCGCGGATCCATGACCCCCCCTGAGGCTGAATTGACCCTAGAACCCATCATTCCATCTGGTAAGTTCCTGGCTGCGGTAAGATGGGACATTGAGGTGATTGTCCGACGAGCCTTGGTTGGGCAGACGGTATCTCCTCAGTGTCCTCAGGACAAGTTATTTGTCTCTCATCCCGTCCGATCGGCAGTTTTACAATGGGGTCATGACTCCCGCTTCGCTGGACACCCTGGAGTCCACTGTACCTTGGATTTCATCTCCAGAGACTTCTGGTGGCCAACTATGGCTAAGGATACCAAGGAGTATGTCCAGGCCTGCGCTATCTGTTCCCAAATGAAGTCTTCCCGAATGAAGGCAGCGGGTCTACTTCAACCCTTACCCATCCCGGATCCTCCTTGGACCCACCTCTCAGTAGATTTTGTTACTGACCTTCCACCCAGCCATGGACACACAACTATTATGGTAGTGGTAGACCGATTCTCCAAATCTGCTCATTTTATTCCCCTACCATCTTTACCTACAGCTTGAGAACTAGCAGAATTGTTTGTACAGCATATCTTCAGATTGCATGGCATCCCTAAGGATATTGTTTCAGATAGGGGCCCTCAGTTTGTCTCCCGGTTTTGGAGGGCCTTCTGTAAGTCACTGGGCGCCTCAGTCTCACTTACCTCGGCTTACCACCCTCAGGCCAACGGTCAGACAGAACGCATAAATCAGGAACTGCTGACCTATTTACGAACTTATATCTCCTCTACCCATGATAATTGGGTGTCCTTGCTCCCATGGGCTGAGTATGCACACAACTCATTGTATACTACTTCTACTGGCATGTCTCCCTTTAAGTGTGCCTTAGGTTATCAGCCTCCTCTGATCCCTGACTCCCACCCCAACACAGAGGTCCCTTCGGTTCAGGACTATATCTCTAACCTGAAGACCTTCTGGAGGAAGGCCAAAGCCACCCTTCTTCGCACCTCAGCTCAGCAGAAGAAGGTAACTGATCGGCGCCGTCGGATCCCACCCAGACTTCGACGCGGTCAGTTTGTTTGGTTATCCACTCGTAACCTTCCTCTTAAGCAACCTTCTGGCAAGCTTGCTCCCAGGTACATTGGTCCTTTTCGTGTCCTCGCCCAGATTACCCCTGTAATTTACAGACTGGCCTTGCCTCCTACCCTTCGGATCCATCCTACTTTCCATGTTTCCCTCCTTAAACCCTTTCACAGATCCACCCTGTCTAAACCACAACAAAAACCCCCACCGCCTCGAGTGATTGATGGACTCCCTGCTTACACGGTCAATAAAATCCTGGATTCCCGATGGTCTCGTGGAGCCCTACAATATCTCGTCGATTGGGAAGGCTACGGTCCGGAGGAGCGCTCGTGGGTTTCGGAGAAGGATATTCTGGACCCCAATCTCATCAAAGACTTCCACCTTAACTTCCGGATCGTCCCGTTAGGGCGTCAGGAGCCGCCCGTAGAGGGGGGGGTAATGTTACGATCCCTGCCTCTCGGCAACGGAGGAGGCAGAAGTAGCTGTAGCCCCTATCCATCAGTTCACCTATCAGTTTTCCCATTCACCACCACACTCCCGTCTCATCCTACTTAAACACCTGTCCTTCCCTACCTCGTTGCTCAGTATTGGTTTTCCCTATCGAGCTTCCTGGTTGCGCTTCTTCTACTCTGTGTTTGTCTTGGATTTCGGCTTACGGTTTTTCCCTTTGGACTTCGTCTTTTCGGATCTCGACTTGGATTGGTACTTTCGCTCTGTCTTGGATTACTGGCTACCTCTGGATTCTCAGATTGCTCTACGGACTACGACTTCGGATCACACTTCGGCTTCGGTACACGTTCCCTTTCGGATATCTTGCTCCCCCTGGACTCTCGGCTCGTTCCTACGATTACGGTTTGGTTTTGGTTTACGACTTGGCTTTGTTCGCTCCTGCAAGTGGGTTCACTCACTAGTTCGGTCCCTATTACCGAACTCGTAACACATAAGATCTCTCCATTATGCACTTTTGAATATACTGCTGTCATCATGTCATCTTCAAGGAAGTCTCTACCTTGACTGTGTTTGTATTCTAAGGATCAATTTCAATGTTTTCTTTCAGTTTCTTCTCTAATTGCTATGAAGTTCATTTCTGTTTTAGTGTTTTGACGCTGATGATGTTGTTGCTTATGTTTGTCACTGCTCTAGCCTATTTTAGCTTCTTCTTGTTAGTTCAGCCATACTGTACATCTTTTCATGATACTTTGTGTTGTTTATAGCCCATATAGTCCTTTCTGCATGCAGGATATGGGTTTCATATCATAAGAAAAGTTACGAATGAGAGGAAGCTCTTAAGCCTGTTTGGTAATTACTTGTTAATTGGTCTGTGAGTCTCATCCAGCTGTTTCTTGAAAGAAGTCAGCGTTCAACAAGCAGACTTGACTGTGAGGATTTTGAATATTTGAAACAGGTCGCCTTGTAGTCTTCTCTGTTCACGATAACAGAGTTAAAAAAAGATAGTTTTTTTTATTCATTGAGGCTGGGCAATATATCTGGATGTTTTTCTTTGTGGAAAACCACTAATTGTACCACCCGAATCGGAGCATTCACTGCTTATCTGTACTGCTCTGTAGACTTTAATCCATTTTCAGTGCAAAAAAATGTATTTTTCCAAACACATGTTAATACAGGCAGCTTTTGTGTGTAGTCCAAAACAGAATTTATAAGTCTTCTTTGCCAGACAAGGCTGAAAAATGACTTGAACTTCCATCCATCCCTTTCCATCCACGTCATCTAATCTAACCGCCTCATCTAAGGGCTGCAGGGAGCAGGGGCCTATCCCAGAAAGCAACGGGCTTAAGACGATATACACCCTTGACCAGAATTTAGTCCATTGCAAGACACACACAGACACAAATTCACTCTAGAACCAATTTTCCTAGAAACCTTTTTTTCTACCAGTATAGTATGGCTTTTGACTGTGGGAGAAAACCAGAGCAAACCGTGAACAACCCATGTGAATATGGGGAGACCATACAAACTCCACACAGACAAATCACCTCAGGCTCAGAATAGAGCCCCTGGCCCCAGTGTTGCGAGATAACAAGGTTAACCACTGTATCCAAGATATACATCTTAAATTGAAATGTTTAGATCAACAAACTACAGTAGCTCAGCCTTCACTCTTATACATATACAAACACATTCTATCGGTGTGAGTTCAAATTAAAAATCTAATGGAAAAAGTCAGTGTTGGTTTTGAAGTGCACACTCGGCTATAATAGTGCTTAGGAGAACCTTGCAATGAAGGGAGTGTGGCACTCTATTAAAAGGCTTTGCTGGCTTTCAGAAAACAATAGTGAAGAAGTTCTTGGAGCTCCAGGAGCAGAACGAGATTCCCAGGGATATCAGCTTCACCGATGTGAGGGAATGGCTCCTTGAGGAAGGATCCAAGAATATTTCAGACCAGTTTATGGCTAACAGAGACAGGTAATAACATACGGGAGCTCCTCACTCTTTAACAGCAAGTTCCTGCCTTTTAGATTCCTGATTTGTTGTATTTGTATCACATTTTATTTTTGTTTCGCTGTAAATATGTGTAAATATTTTACTGTTGTGTTTAAACATTAGATGTCAAGAATACAACTGTAAGTAAAGGTTTGCCTTAAGTTAATTAATTGTGCAAGCAAGTGGAAGTCTTGACTGAGTCAAAGTTTTCCAAAAGATGAACATTTGCTCTACGGAAATACCACATTCACAAATTCCTCTGCTGCTGTCTGAGATTGCCTTGTGGATTAAGCTTTCTTTGCTGTTGTTGTTTATGAAGGCACCAGGCAGGAGCTCCGAAAACAGAGGAGATATGCAGTGGTGAAATACAGCGTATGAAAGGTCTGCAGTACAGCAGACAGGATGAGGTATGAGAATACAGTTTGATTTATTTTGACCCAAGGCTGCTACTGGTCATCACCTGGATGGGAGATCTTTAATAGCTGGTTTCCTTCTGCATCTTAATCTGATAAGAGACATTTATATCCACTCTGGCAAGTGACCCTGTGACACCTCTGTAAATACACCTTGATTGGGGAGCAAGCAAAAGATAACAGGATCTCTAGCATAACTGTTTTAAAAGATGTTGTGTTTCTGACAAGTAATTAAGCACTAATGTTGCAAAATGCTCATTAAAAAATTTATCTCACCTTATACTGTATATGCCTCTTCCAGCCGAACAGATTTCTGCAGAGTGGATACCCTTAGTGAATCATGTTACTGTATCGTCACACTTAGACTTCAGACACTTTTCATACGCTTTTATGAATCTTACATTCCACACTGTAGCTTAACTCACTTTTGAAACACAAAGTTTATTCACCCCTCTCATTGATTTATCAGCTTTCAAATCACCAGCATTATCAATATACAGTATATAGCCTCATCGGTTTTCTACATCAGCTTAATCATGTTTCTTGTTTTTTTTTTCACATTCTCACTGTACATTGCTGTATGGTATGTTATTTTCCCAGTTATTTTGTCTTTGGGCTTCCCAGACCACATTCAGCTGCTGAATGCTCCTAATATGCTGAAAAATGCCCAAAGGCCTCATTTGCTAGATTGTAAAAAGGGGAGAGATTCAGCTCCACATGATCTAACAGATTCCTCAATATTTACTGTACCACCTATAAGCAGGTGACATATATAAATATAAATGTCTAGTAGCGTAGCTGTTCTGTGCTCAACACAATCTAGCTTTCTGATGTTTCTCATCGGCTTTGCCTTTTCACTGATGGCTCTACAGATGTGGAAAATCAGAGAGAGGGCTTTACAGATGAGGATAGAGGAAGATGCCTGGAGGGAGGTGCGACAGGCCCAGCTGAAGAAACAGACCAGAGCTAGAAGGCACAAAAAGGTACTGGAGTAATGGATGTTTGGATTCATCCTCTTAAGGTGAACTTTTCTTCATGCAAATTCCGGACTTGACACTGACCTTGCAGCTATATTTTGTTGTATTTCCAAGATGAGCACCTAAAGGTTTAAATTAATAACCTAAACTAATACCTTTTGGATCCTCGGTGACCACAATGAGCATGGTATGTTGGCACCTCTTATATTGTGCATCTACTCTAGGGTGGTTATGCCAAGATATGCTACAGAGGTGCCAAAACACCATATTCTGGTAGTGTTTGGTGCCTCCAATTCATGGTTATAGCACTGCATCTCCAAAGCCCATGGTTTATCTCCAGCCTTGGGCACCTCCCTGTGTGGCATTTATTCTGCGTGTTGTGGGTTTTAATTCCAAGTAACATCCCAGAGACATGCTGCTTTGCATAATTGGCTGTTCTAAAGTATCCTTCAGGGGTATCTCCCCAAGAGGATCCAAGAGGGTGGTTGATGATCTCTCCTCTTCATTACCTAAGCATTAGAGGAGAGACATTGCTGCTTCAATCTCTTATACCCAGCCTGCAAGGTTCTGAACTACACACAGAGTCTTTCATCCAAGTAATGTCGGACCCAGCCTTTCTTCTTCTGAGCTCTGACCAGACCCAGCTTCCCAGCTTCAGGGTGCTGTAGATTGAGATGAGATTGGAGTCTCCTGTAGTGACCTTATGGACGGGAAGTTTTCTACTAGCAACAAGATGTTCAACAATGAGATGGACCTTTTCATCTTTTGTTGAGAGGCTTTCCTTTTTCATTAAAGAATAGCCACTTGTGAAAGGTTTTCTGTCATTCTCAGGCATTTGAATTCTATAAAAGGAAGGTTGCTCTCCAGCAGCAAAAGCTAAATGAGAGTTTACAGGAAAGGAAGGATTTTGAAAGAGAAATGCAAGACAGAATAAAAAGGCAATATTTTAATGAGATTCTTCAGTCTGGAAAACAGGGTAAGGTTCTAGATCCAATAATTTGCAGTGGTACAACTATGACTTAGTTCACAATTTAATGTGTTTTAGTTTGTTGGCTAGAAGGAATGATGCAGGTTGACAACATCTTCAGGTTTACTACTGATTACAGAACTGTAGAATTTGTTTAATAAACACCTACAATTACAAAATTCCAAAGCTTTTCAATCATATGTCTGTATGAAAAGAATAATATGTATGTACTGAGATCAAAACTTTTTAAAGGGAAACACGCAATAAGTTGCAGGTATCATAAAATAATACATTAAGAAGGAATCCTTCATTATCTTCAGATTGTTTAATTTCCAGGCACAACATGTACATACATTATATTCAACATTTCTGTAATCCACATTTACAGTATCTATTGATCTAAACTATCTGAAATAACTATTCAACTAAAATGATGTTTTCTTTGTGGCACAGCTTCTACTGAGATCATTAGCACGGAGAATAGAGACGTTACCATTGCTAATGAGAAAAGTTCTAAAATCACCAAAGGTCAGTATTTTCATTTGTTTCTAGAAAAAATAAAGGTTTTGAAAAAAGTTATGTTTTGACAAATTTTCCAATGCAGCTGCAGAGAAATTCAGTGGGTGCTGAGATACTGAAAGATATTGTGAAAGACAATGGAACATATAATCCAAAAAATCAGTTTAGTTCAATTCAGTTTTATTTGTATAGCTTATTCAGATAAAAACATGTCAATGATTAATGCACAAGTGTTGGGTTTTGAAAGCTTGGTAACATCTACTGTTAAGGCTGAAGAAGGTTCCAAATAAGTCTGGGGATCTCTGGGCAGCCATTGTGCCACAGTCTGGTGCAGTAAAAGTGTTGTGAGCTAAGGTGTGAAAATGATTTAAATTATATGGGTAAACCGATAAATAAATCTTAATCAGCATCCTAATTGTATCTATGAATAAATACATCTTTTCTGCCTTTTTTGGATGTTAATTGGATTGATCACTTTTTTATGCATGCCATGAGAATTCTAATGCGACAATAATTCTTTTCTCTTGGGTCAGTTCATATTTCACCTGACTCCACTGAAGAGGTGACTACTGATTCCAACTGGTTTCATGAAGTCCCTCTGATCAGTCAGCTGTCTGATGGGTAAGTCCTACATTCTGCAGTTGTGGTATGTTAAGCATCAGTGCTTACATAAAGTTTTTATTTTAATCATTTTAGTATGGTGATGTGTAAATGTTTAAAGAGGAACTGTTTTCTATTTTGAACTCACTTCCCCAGCTGCGTTCGTTAAATTGCTTTTTCTCTCTTTGCGAAAGCATGAATCAGTCTGTTAACAGTACAGAACATGTGCATATTGTTGTGTTAGCTTATGTGCACTTTTCAAAATCCTAGATATAGTTTACCATAGACTGGCTTTGTTGTAATGACTAGAATATTGACTTTGAATATTGATATTGACAATGACTAGAGCAGCAGTCAAAATACACTAACTGAACCTTCGCAAAAATAAACTGTTGTATTGAACTTATGTATAACTCTGATCATACTGCATTACAACAATAATATATTAGTCATATTAAAACACATTTCTATCATAATAACTAACAATATGTTGTGGCACCAGTATAAAATGTGAAGTTTTGCTGAAGTATTGACAGTGGGAGAAATGTCTGGTCGTGTTTGAACGGATGTTATGTTTCAATCAACAACCACCAGAGGGCAGTAACAACTAAGTAACACTAAGTCATCAAATGCGTTGGAAACGCATTTTGGGTTTTGTCCTGAATGATGCAGCAGCAACATACAGTTGTATGCAAACGTTTGGGCACCTCTGGTCAAACTGCCTATTTCACAGAATCTTTAAATTCTCTAAGGTCTAATCTCTATGAAGTTAACAGGGTACAAACATAAACATGACATATTTCTTCACATTTCAATGCAGAATTACTATTTATTTTCTGAATTTAACTTTATTTGTCATGTGACAATTATGAGGTACCCAGTATGAAACTGGTTAGATACATTGCGCCTGTTTAAGTAGTTGTTGTTGAAAACACAATGATGTAAATTACCAGTGATCTTGCTTCATATAGGAACACGATTGTACCATACTCGCTAAAGTGTTATGGAACAGTTGCAGTTTGAAGTTTAAGATTGATCATTTCCAATGTGCTATTTTGTTGTGGTGATTTTTATTTTATAAGCCTCTCCTATTAAAGTTAAAAACCTAAGCAAGTTTTAGACATCCAGTAGGTAAATTGAAAAAGTACGAACACAATTGTGGTTAGGAGGCCATCTTTTTTACACAAGAATATGCTTTAAAATAGATTAATTGTTCTGCCACTAGAAAAGATGCCTATATATTGTTAATTAGTCACCATTTTTTAATATTGCAAAATATAGTTCGTATTTTGTCCATGTAGTAGCAATGTCACACTAATTAATTTTTATCATAATGTTTTTTAGTGAAAGGAAGGTGATTGAGAACAGTTTATATGGACAGGTAAGGTACACTGCTTATCTGAATGTAATGGGTGCATTTTATTTTTCCAGATAGCTCCTTGAGGTTAAAATGCACAGTGTCATAACTAAAGAACAAATGTAAAGAAATATGTTAATTTGTTCCTTCAGTACAGTAAATCCTGAAATGTAGTCCACCTAGCTGTTGCTTAGTGGTTCCTTCCCTGACATGTTCAGCTCAGCTCCCACTATGTTTTGATTGTGGCTGCCCTGGCGTCAGAGCCACATAGCCACTCCTCAGAGCAGAGATATTCCACTATGCCAAAGGTCTGCGCCTCTTTGCCAGAGAATATTAAGCTGTCCAGGTTCCAAGGGGGTGACTTCACTTTCTACCATAGACTCGATGCCAAAAGAACCCTTTGACACTGCCTCCTCTGGAATGAAACAGGGGTCTGCACATTTAATTATTTATAAATTAAGGGATCCACTTAAAATATGCAATACTGACCATTCTATTTCTTTGGTTAGACTGGTATTCTGTTGTTCTTGCTTCATTTATATATTAGAAATACTGTACTGTATATATTTTTCTATACATACAACAGTATATCTATAATAGATTTTTACTATACTGTATAGACAACAGTATATTTGTATTAGTTGCGTCTGTGCTGGCACTCAAAATTGGGTTGCAAATTTCTAAATGTTAACATGGGAAACAATGAACCCTGACAAGTAAGTAAAAGTAGGTCTTATATTGATAGGTGTACTGTATATTGAATATTTTTCGTGCTCTGTGGTTACTTTTGTACTATTGCTTTAAAACAGATAACAACGGAAGAGCTTAACGAAATGGCGGAGAATATAGTGGTGTGGGTGGCAGCGTCTATCATCAGAGTGCTGCTTCCAGCCATCTCGCTTTACAGTGAAGACAGGAGCAGGAGCGTGTCTCACTGCTCCTTTGAGTCCCCGGTTTACTTCAGCAGTAGTGAGGAGGCCACCCTGAGTTCTCATTCTCTGCTTGGTACTGAGTCAGGGTCCACATGGCAGTCCCAGAGTAGGAGCAGTAGCTTCTTGTCAACGAGATGCAGGATCTCCACTCCCTTCCCTTCACCCCTCTCGTCCTCGGGTAGTTCAGGAGAAGAAACAGGGAAAAATACACCCTGCTTAAAATCCAGAACACCCTCGAAGGAGATTGTGGTTGCTGATGGAGGAGAAGATGCTGGAAAGCCCCTCTCAGAACCTTTGAAGGACCTTTTTGGAATCACTAAGTCAAGTATAATTACAAAAGCAGAACGTATAGTACAGGATGTCCTTAGCAGAGCCCTCACTGAAGCTCAGCTTCCTGCTCAGCTGATGGAACCCCAGTGTTGTGCGTTAGGTGTCTTGATCACCCGCTGCAGATCGAATAACCTTGCCACTGAACTTGTGGATGGTGTTCTTGGACTTGTCATCTCTGCCTTGTCAGAAAATAAGCAAAGAATTCCCACCCCTAAGACTGTGCGTGTTAATCTAGAAGCACAGACAGAATCTGTAGCCTCAGAGGTTGCCAGTGAGATTATACAAGTTGTCTTTGGAAGACTCCAGCCTTTTTTCACAAGCGCTGTTGAGTCAGGGTCAACCTGTAGACTCCTGGGTGGCCATGGTGGTGACCTACATGAAATAGGACAATCCCAGAGACTCCACTCAGAACAATATGATGAGGCGGAGTTAGCTGTCACGGCAACAGAAATAATCAGTACTGTCTTACAAGAAGTCAAGAGTGAATTCTGCAAAGCAAATACTGAAAATAAGACAAGTGACGTGAAAGAAACATATTCAGGCGATAACCAATCAATGAGTGACTTTGTGTCAGCAATTCTGAAAAATTTAGAAACGATTTCACCCTCCTCCAGCTTATCTGTGGAGAAGAACTACCTTCTTCAGAGTCCTGATGCCCAGCAGAATGAGAGAGATGAGGCGAAAGTGACTAAGAAAAGAACAAATGGCAGTAGCCCCCCATCTTTCAAATTAAAGTCTCACTCCTCGGAATCAAGTGTGGGAATGAAAAGAGCAAACAGTGATATTGCTTTTGGGATCTCTAAAGCCAAAATCATTGAAATTGCTGAGCAGATAGTATCTCAGATAATTGAAAAAACAAAGTGGGATTTCACCCCTGTGGGTAACAATTTACATGAGAGTAACTCAAAAGAGTCATTATTGCTCCCAGAAGCTGCAGAAATCTCCATTTTGGAAAAAAGAAGTCCAAAATCTCAGATTCCCAACAATAGGCTCACTGTTATTGCCAAGGACATTGTAAATTCTGTTTTTGAAAATGTTTTGTTTGCACTGAATTGTAATGAAACAAATAAATATCTGCAAGAATCCAATAAAAATGTTGCTGCTGCTCCTCAAACTTCTAGAGGCAGCACAGAAAGAGGATCCATTGATCATACTTTTGACTTTAGTTCAGTTGCAAAAGGCATCGTAAGGACTATATTTGGAAAGCTCAAATCTTTACTCACCCAGACTAAAGAAGATGTATCTAGTTCCAGTTCTCCTGCTCAAAGCAATGCAAAGAGCTCAAGTGTCAGCTCTTCACCAAAAACTTCAGTGTTTTCTGATTCTGTGTCAGATATTTCAGATTTGTGCACCTATACAGTAGAAACTGCTGGAGCCATTTGTGAAGCAATGAAAAAAGAGTTAGACCAGGAGATTTATTGCACAACAGTGGCAAAGAAGGCTTCAGATGAAAGCCTTCTGGCTAGAGAGGTTGTTACTTCAGTTTTTGAGTACCTTGAAGAGCAATATATTTTAGACACCATTAAAATCCCTTCACCATATCCTAAAGACTGGGAGAGAGATGCTTCTACATTTATAAGAGAGGAGAGTATTCAAGATCGATCAAAATCCCAGATATCTCCTGTTGAAGAAATCATATTATCTGATATTGATAAGGCAACAGGACAAGTCCCTAATCAAATTACAATGGAGATTTGTAGATATCCTCCAAAGGTGGTGTCATCTGAGAACATTTCTTCAAAACAGCAAATTGGGCAAATGGACATGAACTTGGTTGAGGACAATTTGAGTGTTTCCTCTTCTGGAGAGAGCATCATATCAGATGGAGAAGGTGAAGGATCAGAGAAGATGCCGAGGACCTCCAGCTCTGTATTCCATCGTACAGCAACAAGGATAATAAGTGAAATTATTGAAAAAGCAGCTGCAAAATTTATATCTTCTGGACTTGCCCATCTCCCAGAGCAACCAAACAGTACAGCTGATGATGTATGTAAAACACCGGATGCAACAAAACATGCTCAAGAAGCAATGTCCTCAGACTCTTCTTCTCATGTGCAAACCACTGAACTGGCTTCAGATATTGTTGTTGATGTTTTAGAAAAACTACATTACGCTACATGCTTTGAGAAGATTTCTTTCTCAACAGACTACAAAGATAAATTAGAAAGTTCTGATACAGCCCTGTTACCAGGAACATCAGAAATTAAAACTGATACTAGAAGAGCTGAGCACATTAGGACAATGACTGAGGAACTCTTCAAAACTGTGAAGAACAAACTGAAACACTTTTGGAATCAGAAGAGCCTGTCTTTGTTCAAAGCAAGGAAAGTTTTATCTGCTAAAGAGCAGAGATCAGCAGATTCACTTGAGATGTTTCCTCCTTCAGTCCAGGTTTCACACCTGAGCTTTAGTGAACCACACTTGACTAAGAAAAGCATGTCAGTAACAAACTCGGCACCCCATAAGCATCTTAGTGAAGATTCAGAACCTTTAGGTGTGTTAATGAATGTTGATTTCTCAAGGCAAAGCAGGACTACTCAGGAAAATCAGGCAAATTTAATCATCTGTGCCAAGGATGTTGGCAGTCAGATATTGCAAACAATCAGGAGTGAAATAAATCGGGGTGACGACAAAGGATGTTGCTCAGGAGCAAGAGCAAAACCCTCAGAAGAAACCCTTCAAGCAAGTGAACTGGTGGATTCTGTTTTATCTACATTTGAAAATCTTAAAGTTTCAGATGTGGTCTTAAAGCCAGATTATGAAACAATGCACCTCTCTGGTGAACAATATGGGAAAGACAGGATGTCTAGTGCAGAAGACACTGTCCATAAAGAATACACTAAAAGTAACCGTAGAGAATATTCCATTCAACGTTTCCCACCCATAAATGTGCCTGGGATGGTGATTGATTCTTATACAGATGACACAGAAGTCATGACTCGGGACACTCCCTATAGAGCCTTGACTGATGCTTCATCAAAGCTTCAGGATCAACCTACACCTACAGCAGAACAAGAAAATGAATTGACATGTAAAAGCAATCGAGTTCCCCGGTCCCGTGTTTGGAAGAAACCCTCTACTGCAAATTACATGGGACTAGGTGAACAAGAGTTCATGGAACTTCCTTGCAGAAGCAATGTGATAGATGATTCATTTACAGCTCAAAACAGCTTAAATGCTACAGAACAAAAGAGAGGCTCAGAGAAAACAACAGTTGACAATGTTGAGGAAGGAGACCAGCCAAGCCCTCTCATTTCACCAAAGCTTGACTTCTCAGCAGAACACATAGCCCGTGCAGAGTCTGCAGTGTCTGACAGAACTTGTCAAAAATGTTTTCCATTTAATTTTGAAATCAGGAATTGCAGTACAATTGGGCACAGCTCACAAATCTAATTCAGATCCAATTTTAAAGAGCCCCCTAGTAGTTCAGGATTTATCCCATCCAAAGTCCTCAGAGCTTTCTATGCAGTTGTTGTATTCATTTACTGAGAAATCAGTGAAAAGACTGTTGAAGCAGTGCCTCAGTTTTCCCGATTCTCCAACGTTTGACACAAATGAGAAGGATGTTTCACTTTTTCAAGACTGTGATACAAATACGGAATTGAAGTCTTCCCAAAGGATTTCAGAGAAAGTGTCTCTGACTGTCAAGGATCACAGACTACAGAAAAGTACTGAACCATCAGTGCCCAGTTCACAGATGTACCATGATGCAATTAATCAGCTTTCCAGCTTGCTTGTAAAGTCTGTCATGGATGTTTTGTCTGCTGCATGTGATTTATCAATGGAACCTGAAGAGAGTGAAAATCAAGGTAAGAAGGAAATCAAATCAAATCATTTAAAAGTGTATTAACATTTTAGTTGCTATGAAGTACAAGTTAAAAAATGTAGTGACTGTATGTAAATATACAGTACCTTGATTTTCTATCTGTTGTATCTTTAAAAGTTTTTGATGTATTTAGACCAATATAGTGTAGGCCATGACTATGAATGAGAGAATGAGTGAATATAGCCATATATTCAGTAGCCATATATAACGTATCTGTGAATATGGCTGCTTCTTTGTTTGTAGTTACCTGAGCTCCAAGATGTAATAGTTTTACAGGAACATGAAGCTTTATACTCAAATATTTTGTGATGCCTGTCATTCGTTACTTCTCAATATAATTTAGTTTTTGTTTCATGCTTTCTGATATTTTGCTTTACTATCATTAAATGAAAAGCTCTTTGTTAACATAGGTAATATACCAGCAGCCAGGGTGACATCAGAAATTGAGAAGAGTTCTTCTGAGGAACTGAAAAGAGACTCCCACCTTGAAAACAGTTCTGAAATCAAACCACTCAGTGTCCCTGTAGAAATGTTGAATATTGAACCGGTTTCCTCAGTTGGGCTCCAGGAAATTTCTATGGCTAAATCAACAGAATCACTTAATATGACTTTAGTGTGTACTGAGACTGTGGAAAACATCATAACACAGCTGCTATTGCAGATATACCCTACTTTGATAAAAGAGGAAACGTCTATAGAAATCCCAGGGAAGATGTCTGTGTCTTTGCTGAGTCAGATAGCTGTGGACCTCTTTGACAGTGTGTTGCAGGACTTGTCCAAAAACCAGGAGATAACAGTTGTGAAACAGGATAATGATGTGTTTCATGAACCACACAAGATTCAGCAGGTTGCCAGCTCTGTTCACAATGAATTGCTATGTCAAACTGGATCCCAACAGGTTCTACAGAAAGCTGTAGCCACCAGAAATGAGACAGTGGTCAAAACCATAATCAGTTCAATGGTGACCAACATTTCCAAGCTGACACATTTAGCTTCCCGATATTCATCCGTTTCACCAGAGACCAGTATTAGCAGAGAAGCAAGTGAGATCGTTGATGAGGTGATGGGTGATATTAAAATAACTAGTGAGCACAACAAAGAGGCAACACCCAGTGCTCAGTCTTCTGAAGTTTCTCTTGTTTCTTCTGAAATAGTACATGGAGTCACAGATAATCTGCTAAAGAAAATTCAGCTAAACTGTTCCAGCCCTGAGTCCAGTACTCCTCAAGCTGCCATTGACATGGAAACCCGGAGCACTGGGCAGCTCATGTGCACCAAAATGGACCAGTTAGAACCTTCACCTGTTATTGGTCGAACAATCAGAAGAAAAAAACTGCAGTCTTCTATGACAAAGTCTCCAAAAGACTTTTCTCCAACAGTCCCAAGTGGTTTTAAAATCAGTTTCCAGCCAGAAGACACTATGGATAAGCCCTGCTCATCACGTTCCCTAGGAGAAGCTGTTGGTGTGACACCTTGTTCTAATAAGAAAAAAGATTGCTTAGCTTCTGAGACCCCAGAGAAGCCTGGAGATTATCTGGTTCAAAGAGTCCAGGGTCTAGAAGGAGTACAGCAGTGTAAGGCTTCAGGGAAGACAGTTAAGAAGACTAAGAAGAGCTCCTCAAGCCCAGACTGTATGAAAACACAACCTATGGAGTCCTCTTCGCATGATGTGAAGGTTGATGAGCTGATGAGTTATATTAGAATCGCTAGTGAGCACAACAAAGAGGCAACACCCAGTGCTCAGTCTTCTGAAGTTTCCCTTGTTTCTTCTGAAATAGTACATGGAGTCACAGATAGTCTGCTAAAGAAAATTCAGCTAAACTGTTCCAGCCCTGAGTCCAGTACTCCTCAAGCTGCCATTGATATGGAAACCCGGAGGACTGAACAGCTCCATTGCGCCAAAATGGACCAGTTAGAACCTTCACCTGTTATTGGTCGAACAGTCAGAAGTAAAAAACTGCAGTCTCCTATGACAAAGTCTCCAAAAGGCTTTTCTCCAACAGTTCCAAGTGGGGTTGAAAACAGTTTCCAGCCAGAAGACACTATGGATAAGCCCTGCTCATCACGTTCCCTAGGAGAAGCTGATGGTGTGACACCTTGTTCTAATAAGAAAAAAGATTGCTTAGCTTCTGAGACCCCAGAGAAGCCTGGAGATTATCTGGTTCAAAGAGTCCAGGGTCTAGAAGGTGTACAGCAGTGTAAAGCTTCAGGGAAGACATTTAAGAAGACTAAGAAGAGCTCCTCAAGCCCAGACTGTATGAAAACAAAACCTCTGGAGTCCTCTTTGCATGATGTGAAGGTTGATGAGGTGATGAGTGATATTAGAATCGCTAGTGAGCACAACAAAGAGGCAACAACCAGTGCACAGTCTTCTCAAATTTCTCTTGTATTTTCTGAAATAGTACATGGAGTCACAGATAATCTGCTAAAGAAAATTCAGCTAAACTGTTCCAGCCCTGAGTCCAGTGCTGAAGATCTGAAGAGACCTCTGCAAACCTTGAGTGAAATGGTTATAAGTATTACTGAATCTGTGATCATGCAGTTATCAGCTGTTCCAGGAATTACTATAGGAACACCTGACCATGACAGATGCATCTTTATTCAGCCTTCGGATGCAGACCAAATGATTGAAAAAGTGTACAATGACTTGCTGCAAGAAAGTGGCTCCCTAATTGCATTATACGATGCAATAATGTCCAAAAATCAGGAAGTGTCCAATGCCATTATTGTATCTTTGGTTAAAGAGCTCTCAAAGCTCTACTTTTCAACAGCTGAGTCTTCAGCCTTAGGTCTTTCTCCTTCCTCCATTACAAACGAAGCCACTCATGATGTGAACAGCAGTGAAAATGACACCTTTAATCTTGGTTGCCAAGAAAAGGGAATGTCACCTCCAGAGCCCCCTTCTGATATTCAACCACTTTCTGATATTCCCCTACCATATTCAGATATTGTGAAAAAAATTGTAACTAAGCTGCTCTTAAGAATTCATCTTATTTCTCCAAAGAGGGAGAAGAAACAAGAACAGATTATGGATAGTTTATCTTGTTGGGAGCTCAGTGAATTTGCTGTGGGCATTATTGAAAATGTGCTGAAGAAACTATTGTAGATTAAGCCGGTTCAGGGACGCCAAATATGTAATCATAGTGGCTCTCTGAAGGCACCAGTTCTGTAGGGTTTGGGCATTTACTGAGACAATTATTAATTGTAGCAGTAAATCACAAAGTTGATTCTTTTGATGGCTTTAGAATCCAACCATGCGACATAACTCAAACAACGCGCACACACAGGTACTAATACACGAGGATACATTTATTAATACATAGAATATGCATCTAAATCTAACCAATCTTATCGTGAGGGTTATCAGAATACAAAAGATATATATTCAATCAGTTACAAAGTGTTACACATATCAAGAGGACATACGTTCAGTATATCATTCATTAAGACCGTTTCGTAAAGTGAACTTGGTTACAACTTCTACATTAGATACTCAAACAAGTACATAACTCTTAGGAATTAAATTGATATCAACTGGTTGGGATAACAATTGAATTCTCGAGCTGTAATGCATTGAAGTTGAATACTCATCCAATCTTTGGGGATTCAGATCTCCTGCGGGCACAAAGAAACAGTTGCAGGCTGTTGCTGTCCAATCAGCGCTCTCTGGCTCGGTGCCAGGCTGTGCTGTGCGGCTTGCGACGGTGCGCTGCTGATGCTCATTGTTGGCTTTAACTAGCAAAGTTTGTGCACAGGAGAAAAGATGACTGTGGGTCCAAGCAAGTCAGGAAGAGGACCGGTTCGTTCCTGATGAAGAGCTAGTTCTGAATAGTGATTCAGCTGTCCACAGTTCCGACCTGTTCACGAGGCCTGCTGCTGGTTACTCTCTGGCAACCTCCACTCTAGACTCTTAGAACAAAGGAAAGTTCTGGCACTCGGACACACTGGCCGTTCCGTGGTTGTCCGGGCTGAGTCTCAGGATGGTCAGGAGGCGTGCTGCGAGAATGTCCTGCCCTTGGGATTCTCCTTTGAATTCCCTTTAGAATTGTTGAATCTGAATCTGAATCTGGATCTTGTTGAATCTGAATCTCACAGGCTCTCTGTGTTGCCTGTTTTTACCTGGAGGAACTTCAGCTCATTGATTGGCTGAAAGTTCCATGGGCATCAGAGTCCCACGTGGGTTACTCGGCCCTACCAGTCCCTGATTGGTTGATCAAGGCGAGATATGAGTCACTTACTCCTGACACTTAGTAATGCAGTCCAGATGTCCAACTGGCACTCCCTAAACAGATAGGCCCCAATGGATGACCATTGATCATGATAGCCAGGCTTAGCTAAGTGCATCCCCCTGTGGGAGCTGTCCTTATCAAAAGAAAACATCTTGCATGAATAGTTTCTCTGTGGCTGCACCACAGAGATGAACAGAGAAATGGGGCCTCATTTGGGAAGCTCAGAAACACTTAATTCTGCCTTATTATTAAGCCTCGCCGCTACACTATTTACAGCCCCAGATACCTCAGAATGTAATCCAACAATGGGAAGCAATATCCAATGTGAGCTGGTTTCTGTCAAACAAGTGGCCAGCTGTATTTACAGAGAACTGCTGCAGAGTGCTGGTTCCAAAGACAACTTACAGCAAGCAGTAGCAGCCAAGAGTGAGGCCCTGGCCCAAAAGATAGTTGATTCTCTTGTGAGAGAAATTATGAAGTTCCAACATTCAGATATCGAGTCTTCAGATGCTCCTCAAGCTGACAATGATATGGAAACCCGGAGCACCGAGCAGCTCATGTGCACCAAAATGGACCAGTTAGAACCTTCACCTGTTATTGGTCGAACAGATGCAGTGAAAGATATCTCTCCCAGTCTTTAGGATATGGTGAAGGGCTTTTAATGGTGTCTAAAATATATTGCTCTCCAAGGTACTCAAAAACTGAAGTAACAACCTCTCTAGCCAGAAGGCTTTCATCTGAAGCCTTCTTTGCCACTGTTGTGCAATAAACCTCCTGGTCTAACTCTTTTTTCATTGCTTCACAAATGGCTCCAGCAGTTTCTACTGTATAGGTGCACAAATCTGAAATATCTAACACAGAATCAGAAAACACTGAATTTGTTGGTGAAGAGCTGACACTTGAGCTCTTTGCATTGCTTTGAGCAGGAGAACTGGAACTAGATACATCTTCTTCAGTCTGGGTGAGTAAAGATTTGAGCTTTCCAAATAAAGTCCTTACAATGCCTTTTGCAACTGAACTCAAGTCAAAAGTACGATCAATGGATCCTGTTTCTGTGCTGCCTCTAGAAGTTTGAGGAGCAGCAGCAACATTTTTATTGGATTCTTGCAGATATTTATTTGTTTCAATACAATTCAGTGCAAACAAAACATTTATCACCTATCAATATAAGACCTATTTTTACTTACTTGTCAGGGTTCGTTGTTTCCCATGTTAACATTTAGAAATTTGCAACCAAATTTTGAATGCCAGCACAGATGCAACTAATACAAATATACTGTTGTCTATACAGTATAGTAAAAATCTATTATAGATATAGGTTGTATGTATAGAAAAATATATACAGTACAGTATTTCTAATATATAAATGAAGCAAGAACAACAGAATACCAGTCTAACCAAAGAAATAGAATGGTCAGTATTGCATATTTTAAGTGGATCCCTTAATTTATAAATAATTAAGTGTGCAGACCCCTGTTTCATTCCAGAGGAGGCAGTATCAAAGGGTTCTTTTGGCATCGAGTCTATGGTAGAAAGTGAAGTCACCCCCTTGGAACCTGGACAGCTTAATATTCTCTCAATCAAAACCTAGTGGGAGCTGATCTGAACATGTCAGGGAAGGAACCACTAAGCAACAGCTAGGTGGACTAAAATTCAGGATTTACTGTACTGAAGGAACAAATTAACATATTTCTTTACATTTGTTCTTTAGTTATGACACTGTGCATTTTAACCTCAAGAAGCTATCTGGAAAAATAAAATGCATCCATTACATTCAGACATTACAAGCAGTGTACCTTACCTGTTCATATAAATTGTTATTGTTATTGACCAACAGTTCCAAACCTGTAAAAATGTCTCTTATCAAATTAGGATGGACCTGTTCTGTACCTACTGTAATTAACAGACATTTGTGTAGAAAGTACTGGAAAATGGAACTCTTATTTTGTAAATATGATGATAGTTGTGTTGTGCATTTTCCTTTACAATAAAACTACAAATCCAGATTTGTTTTCCCTAATACTGTATAACATCTCAGAAATATCCCTATTGTCAGTTCATAGCATACGTACTAAACTCACCTGTCTGTGGATGTCAGCTTTATCACTCAATTAGTACAAGAGCAATCAGGTGAGTTAATGCTACTATAGAGAGACTTGCTCACAGTATCGTCTACATTTCCAAACTGATATCTGCATCATAAAAAAACTGAGATGCATTATTTTCTATACATGCAATTGTAAACATTCACATTGATTTCTTATTTTATATTCCATTGTCTGCCTTTATTCTAGTGTTAACGTCAGTGCTAAAAACATATACACACCCCATAATCCTTATCTTCTTCTCCGTAAGAGAAGTGTTACTTGTTTTGATTTACTTTTAAAAATGAAACAACAGTCACTGAACTGTAACTTTTAGTTTTTTTGTGACAGGAGTTGCCCGGACACTCATCTTGGTATGTGTACAATCCCAGCTTTAATAAGGACAAAAATCTCAGTCCAGCCCAAAGCAAGAGTGGTCTGCGCATTGACATAGCAAAACATTACATGACCCCAATGCAACTGACCAAAACATCTGAGAGCGAAGGGCTTCTCTCGCACAGCAACATCCCCTTTGCAGTTAATACGCCGGATGGAGATGTGAATGTGAGCCAGAAAGTCAAGAAACATCCTTTGAAAAAGTTTGGCTCCATGATAAAGCATAAGATCATGGGTAATAGGTCAAAAGACGTCAGAATTCAGAATGAAACAAATCCATGTTTGGAAAACTTAAGAGCCCAGGGAACATCCAGTGGACGCGGGAGCTGTGAAAGCTTTGGACCATTTAAAGTGCCTGATGAGTACAACGAGCCTCAAAAACACAAGGTATTGATTAGATACCCAAACTTTAATTATTAATTAATTTGGGCATTATTGTATTTTTAATATTTGCACTACAGAAATAATTTGAATAGAATGCTCATTTGTACATCAAATAACATTCTAGAAGACATTCCTATTAATTGCAAACAACAAGAATAGCAACTGCTATGGTGGCCAATGCTGAATGTTCTGTATGAATAATGACTACAAATTTATCAAGATCAATACAGTACGTAACAGTTCAAGTTTAATACCTGTGGAAGAAATATTCCTAAATTGTTTTCTTTGTGTGCTCATAGTTCTTCAAAAAAGAAGTTTTTAGTTTGGACAGATTCAGTAGGAACAAGCCTCAGAACACTCCAGATGGTGAGTATTTAGTTTGTGACTGTGATTTTATTTTGTGTAGCACATAAGTGACAAGTGTGGTTCAGAATTAGACATTGGATGGAATTTATGTAGAATGGGGGAATTCATCCTAAATTTAGAATCCTTTAAAAAACAAACTGATTTGTATACAAATTGGCCTTAGTGTTCTGCAAACGTCAAGTTTTATTGACTCTGCTACCTCCATAGGAATGGTGAGGCAGAACTCTAAACTCCACTCTGATCAAGTGGTCAACTGTGCACCTCTACTCTTCCCTGATCTCTCTTCTTCTAAATAGTCCATTGTCCAGTGCATCAAGCTTTGGCAGTCCTCTTCAACAGTACTCTATTTTCTCCATTTTCAGTGCCCTCCCTCATTCCCTTCTACAGTATCTCTCGGTATAGTAAATATGACTAAATGTGACTTATATGATAGATATAAGATATAAGCTAATACGTCTTCCTTCTTTTACAAGTAAAGTTATGAAACCAACTTTAGAACTAAACAACAGGATCGCTCATATGAAAATAAGACCCTAGCAGTAGTCAATATGGTTATAGAAAAGGTCATTCTTCCTTTACCATCTTGTTAAAATTCTTCAAACAAGTCACAGCAGTAAACACACACAGAACGTACAAAATGATATGATAAAGATGCTTTTGATAATGTTCTTCTTAAATTAAAGGCAATAGGCATTTAGGGAAATTTGTGTATTGAACTGGTTAAGGGACAGGTAATAGTACAGATCAGGGGTGAATAGTCCAATAGAAGATGACAGGAATAATAGTTATGAATGTGATTGAAATGACTGAAAAACAGTTGTCTAATAGCCAAATTACCACACACCTTTAATCAAATAGCTTCTTATTGAATAAACCTGACATTAAGATGCCTCTGGGTAGAACTGTATCCAAAGTTTATCTGACCTGCTGCCATGGAATAAAGAAACTGGAACAGTGACATGTCAAACCACTCTGTGTTTCCAGGGATCCCTGTAATTCCAAACTCCAGGAAGATGCCTAAAAAAACATCTTTGCTGTCGAAGATGTCGACTGCTTTATCCAGAGCCTTCCTGTAATAATCCATCTGCCACCATCAAACATGTTTCACATGGAGGGGAAACTCCTTGCAATGCAAAATCAAAAAAGGAGTTTTAATGATGGGAACTACTGTTTCTGAAATAAAAATAATTGCATTCATGTTTTTGTATAAAGTTGTGTTATTCAAATAGGTGAGCACACTACCACATCCATGACCAGACACTCAACTAAATCACAAAATGGTTTGTTAGTTTTAATGTTGTCTGTAAATGTCTTATTGGTGTACTACACCATTAAAAAAAAAACAGTCTTAGCCTTCATAGTTCTATTCATAGTTATAGCAAGACCTGATTTACTCTAAGTATTCAAAATCCTCAAAGCTACTGACCCACAGTAGTGCACTTCATAAGATTTAGTAGTGCAGCACGAACTGTTCCGATCCGAGTTCCAAAAGTCTGTGTGCGAGTTCCTCTTGCGCACGCCGGTGAGTGCATAAGATCAACGGTAAAGCTGCCAGAACTGAGAGGGACCCACTAGAGGTCACCACAGCCAGGCAGAATAGGGACTGTGACGTAAACTTGAGTAGTGTGTTATGGGAGTTGTAGTTCATAAAGCCAACGCTATGTCCGTGAGCAACTATAGCCAGTTCTAAAACCCGGCTCCCCTTAAGTGAGGATTACACTTGCATTCCAGGCTTTTCTATAGAAGCCCGTTTCTGCCAGGGAGTAAAAAAAAACTCGCTATGGTATCTCAGATTTGCGACTTAGTATCTCAGAATTGCGACTTAGTAACTCAGAATTGCGACTTAGTATCTCAGAATTGCAACTTAGCAACTCAGAATTGCAACTTTATATCTCACATTTGCGACAGCGGCGAGGGCACAAGCCCTAGAACCCAAATCCATTACAAATCAAAAGAACAGACAATGAAATATGGGCTATTTCGAAGTCGCAAATGTGAGATACTAAGTCGGAATTCTGAGTTACTAAGTCGCAATTCTGAGATACTAAATCGGAATTCTGAGATACCATAGCGCATTTTTTTTTTTTACTCCCTGGCGGAAACGGGCTTCCATACTTTTCAACCATCTTTTCCTTTTCCAACATTTCCTAAAATATTGGGTTTTTTTTTAAGTGCGTTTGATTGAAACAGTTCTTACATAAAAATAACACAATTTTCTAAAATCATTTTGAATTATATTTTAATAAAAACGAAGGTGCGTTCATCATTTATCATAATGCAGAAAGTTATCTTTTTAGAAATAAAATTGGTGAACGTGTTTGGGGGTCATTTAATTTGATTCCAGACGTGTGCACCTTATGTAGGGTGTTTGCGTGTTCTCCCTGCTTTCACATAATCTTTCTTTGGGTGATTCCCTTCAACTTCCATCTTCAACACATGCTTGTTCAGTTCACTGGAATGTCTATATGGATTGTATTTTTTTTTTTTACTAGGGATGTGAATTTGAAGGACTGTATCCACATCTTATTGCACCCAGCCTGACCGTGTGGCTCTGCAGATCAATCAGTGAACACACATTTAGTTAGTAAATTTGATCCCTCCGTCATCCGCTGAGTCTTTTTCAGACGTTCCAAGCTTTGGCATTTGTATTATGTAATCTTGGTCACAAATCCGAATACAGATTCTTTCCAAAAGAAAGGATAATATCTTGCAACTAAACAGATAAGCAGTATAATTGTTGATGACTGTAATTTTCTTTGCTCTCACACTGCAACCGAAATGAAGAAACTGACCTCTGGTAATTGCAGAGCCCTTCTCCACAGCATTGAATTGGATCAAGTGATTAGACAATGGATGGATAATATTCCATGTGTCATGCTGCTGTGACTGAGAATATTGAGGACATGACCTGTATAACTATAAATAGCTACAATACCAGAATTGACCATAATCAAAATTGCATTTCTACACTTCTTTTCCATCCCAAAGGATCCCAAAATCCAGCACGCATTGTTCACCATTATACCAGCAGTTCCTCGGAGCTACAGTTGAAAAGTGGTTAAAAAGTGAGAAATGTCTTCACCAATTGTTTTAAGGAAAAACTTTAGGAAGGCCAGATTAAGAATTCCAGAGTGAAATCTAGCCAGAATACAGAGGGGTTAACACACCTATTCATATAAACAGGGATCTTAAATAACCAAGTATGAAATTTAAAGCACGGCATTGCTACCGTACAAATACCTTCAGCCAAACCGCAAACAACCAGAACGCATCTCGAGGCTGAGGAATTAGGAACCTCGTGAAATGGCCGTTCCGTTGTGACCTTATCCTATCGCCGCACCCAGATTTGTTTTTAAAAAGTTTCTGTCTGTACGTTTTTAATCCTTTTCTGCAGCTACCCAGCTACAGATACCAGCTTACCAATTTAACAGCTTCTTCCTGCATATTAGGTGTCGTTTTAGACATATCTAGAAAAGACACATACAGACACATCAACCGCCAAAAAGCAAGACTGGGCAGAGAGGACGTTTTCATCCTAATTTCACCGGTGAAGCCCAACTGAAAGGAACTAGGAGACAGCAGAGTGCAAGAGTAGCATTATAAAACGCTTTGAAAAATATTTTATAAGACTGTAAAACCTACTGTATATACAATATATTTATATAAGAAATTAAGTCTGAAGGTGAACCGGACCCCTCGTCACATTACGGACACTACAAAAAGTAGTTATTTTTAGGATATTTTCTTTAGCAGCGCCACTTGCTTTCTATAACACAGTTAGGAAATGGAAGGGCGCATCGCGGTAGTCACTGGAAACTAGGTCTTGATATACAGAAAAAAGACATAGTTTTTAAAAATAGTATAGTTGGAAATTTCCGTATGTACTGTGGCCACTGTTTTGTTATGTTGCTCTGTACAAATTACTAATCAGTCCGCGCTTTTCAAACAAGGTGTTTATTACTTTGTATTATTATTATTATTATTATTATTATTATTATTATTAGAGGTGTAAATTATTAAAAGGCAAACCGTGTGTTATATTTTTGGGGTCTCCAGGCTCCACTGGCAGAGCCAGACTGTTTGGGACGTGTGACCACACAGGTTTGATACCGTGAAGGCTTTGAGTTAGAATGGCGACATTCAAATTAGTATCCAAGATGCACTTCTTAAATTGAAATGTTTAGATCAACAAACTACAGTAGCTCAGCCTTCACTCTTATACATATACTGTACAAACACATTCTATCGTTGTGAGCTCAAATTAAAAATCTAATGGAAAAAGTCAGTGTTGGTTTTGAAGTGCACACTCGGCTATAATAGTGCTTAGGAGAACTTTGCAATGAAGGGAGTGTGACACTCTAGTAAAAGGCTGTGCTGGCTTTCAGAAAACAATAGTGAAGAAGTTCTTGGAGCTCCAGGAGCAGAACGAGATTCCCAGGGATATCAGCTTCACCGATGTGAGGGAATGGCTCCTGGAGGAAGGATCCAAGAATATTTCAGACCAGTTTATGGCTAACAGAGACAGGTAATGACATACGGAAGCTCCTCACTCTTTAACAGCAAGTTCCTGCCTTTTAGATTCCCTGATTTGTTTTTTTTTTTTCGTTTCGCTGTAAATATTACTGTTATGTTAAAACATTGGATGTCAAGAATACAACTGTAAGTAAAGGTTTGCCTTAAGTTAATTAATTGTGCAAGCAAGTGAAAGTCTTGACTGAGTCAAAGTTTTCCAAAAGATAAACATTTGCTCTACGGAAATACCACATTCACAAATTCCTCTGCTGCTGTCTGACATTTTGACCTTGCCTTGTGGATTAAGCTTTCTTTTCTGTTGTTGTTTATGAAGGCACCAGGCAGGAGCTCAGAAAACAGAGGGGATATGCAGTGGTGAAATACAGCGTATGAAACGTCTGCAGTACAGCAGACAGGATGAGGTATGAGAATACAGTTTGATTTATTTTGACCCAGGGCTGCTCCTGGTCATCACCTGGATGAGAGATCTTTAATAGCTGGTTTCCTTCTGCATCTTAAACTGATTAGAGACATTTATATCCACTCTGGCAAGTGACTTTGAGACACCTCTGTAAATACAGCTTGATTGGGGAGCAAGCAAAAGATAACAGGATCTCTAGCATAACTATTTTAAAAGATGTCTTTCTGACAAGTAATTGCAATATTGGGAGCCCTGTTGCCACTCTGCAAAGTGCATCAGAGACTCAATTTGTTACAAGCAGTACAGGGTTTTAATAAGATGTTGCGCTGTAAGAGAAAGCTCAGCACTTTGTCCCTTCTAACACTTCCCCTTTCCCTAAGACAAAACAGATTACATCATAAAACGAAAGAAGAAGCACCACTAGATTTGTTTTTCAAAGTTTATCAGTTACTTTCAGCTAATCTAATGACCCAGACAGCATATATTGTTTTGGTACACTGTCTTCTAAAGTAACCTAAACAAGGCGTACTTTGTTGATGCACTGTTTTCTAAAATTCTGCCCGTACCTCAGCGGTTACATCCTTGAAATGTATTTTCTAAAAGCACCAATATATATTTTTTGCAAAGCTCTCTCCATTTTAAGAATCAATTTACTTATTAGATTTCCATTTCAATTCCCTCCTTTTTATTCTTAAAATGTTTAAAAGTTAGATTCTTCATACGGATTCCCAGGAGGCTCCCATACGTTGGATTCTTGCGTTCTTATCAGAATATACTGATGCGTAAACATATTCATTACCATATTTCGAAGGATTGGAATAATACATGTCATACAGCAACATTAAAACAGGAAGACAAGTATCACAGCCCGTATAATCGGTGTTAGTAACTTAAAGAAAAACAATCCCACTGGCCCAAACAGTGATTCTAACCAGGAGAGAAAAGCCGGTGTATCTTTAATGCCTCTCTCTTTATTCACCTAGTCTTTTAGTTCTTTCAAATGCTGAATAGCGAGCGTAATATTTCCGTAATCATCGTCATTAGCTGGAATATATGTACAGCAGGAGTCTCCTACTAAAGCACAGACTCCTCCAGATGCTGCATTTTGAAGGTCCAGCATGAACCTGTTCTGGAGTGCCATTAATCTAACTCCCCTTTGAGTAGGTTAAATATGTTATGGTAAAGGTGGGAAAAGATCTAGGGTCTGGCTTTGGAAATCCTGCCACTAGACTTATACATTCAGAAATGTGACTACCAACTGGTCGGGGGAAAAAGTCACATGGGTGAGGCTGTAGAATGAGGCATTAAAGCACATACATAACAAGATGCATTACATTTCTTTAACTTTACAGTATGATTTATAAATTTATACCACAAATTACTCATATCCCCCTCATTATCAGTTTCATTCAGCCAGTTTGTATACAAAGAGGCTTTGCATTTAGATTCTTCCTCTTTTGGGGTGGTGACAGGCTTCCACATAAAAAGGAAAAAGGCTGTGCACATCAGTCCCAAGCAGGTGATCCCCATCTGTCCTTGTGGAGACATCACTCCTGCGCTTTGCTCAGTTCGTTTGTGACCTTTTTACAGTGGGAAGCATGAATCCAGGGCATCCTTTCCATGACCTTCACAGCAGTGGCAGTGGTCAGCAGCACCTGGTACGGTTTCTTTTTCCTGAAGTCTTTCACCAGAATCCAGTCTCCTTATTCACTCATTAGTTCTTACAGCACAGGTAAATCCTTGTGGGCTGGAGCCCAGCATAATCTTAGGATTTTTTACAAGATTGGTCAACAACTGGGTAATAACTCTTAGAAAAATCTACACATTGTTCCCCTGCCTCAGCTGTGCCGTTTTGCAGAACAATTCTAGCTGAAGTTGTAAAATTTCTCTTTGTTCCGTTCCTGCAAAACATCTTATTATGAACAAACAAACCACAATAATCATTTGCATCTGAGGGAATCACACCCAAGGGTAACCCCCCTTAAAACTATATTGTTCTACCCATCAGGTTCTGCCACTAGATAAGAGAACCTTTCCCATGAAATCATTTTTTGACCTTCATGATCCCTTCAGGGCATACAATTAGCACAGAAGCAGCAGCTTAAGTCCAGATGTTTTTCAAGCAGGATATTAGCAATATGATCATAACGAATAATACCAGACCCACAAATACGTATTGAACCAGAGACCCTCTCCATGTTCCTAGCACAGACTGTAGCCATGCACCAATGCCCCAATCATCTGGATTATAATTATGATTTATATTTTTTCTTCATCATAGATGTGCTTTGCTAAGTCATTAATTTGCTCATAATTGTCTAGAATACAATTAGTACAAATATTACCGTTTAGTCTTTGCTCACCTAAATCACCCTAATAGAGAATGGCCTAGAACTGTGATTATAGCGAGGAGCATACAGTTCGTTCCATTCTAATACATTTGAGTTACCCATGCCAATAAACATAAATAATCACCTCTATCAAAGGGGATTAGTTCCATGAGCATCTTTTATAGCAATACAAACCCAACATGAGCTCTGATTATTATTTGTGTTTTACTGATAAAGTATTGATTCCATATCCCCATATATCAAAGTAAAACTCCTTTTACTTAATACCCACACTGTCGCCCCCCCTCAGGAAGCTCGACAAACACAGAAACAGTAACAATATAATAATTAATGTTCACTCAGTCTCTGGTGCAGTGGTTCGGTGTCAGTGCAACGCGTAGATCCAGCGATCTCATCCTGTCACTCAGATGGCAGAGTCGGTAGTCAGTTGCACTTGATATGGTCCCTCCCCAGCGGGGTTGCAACATCTGGCAGGGTATATCATCCTCACCCACACCCACTCGCCAGGTATCAGGTCATATCTTCCCTCTACTGGAGGTCTCCAAGCGTCCAGCACCTGTCCACCACTTCAATTAACAACCTACAATACTACAATAGAGAATCAGCAAATTCAACATCCCATTAGCCAAATTCGTCCCTCCAGGAAGTTTCGTTGATTGGCCCATGATGATATCAAACAGGCTCTGTTACACAGTTCTGTTTGATCCAGCCCGCATCCCATGGCGTTCCTTCAGTCTGATGTCTAGTCGATCTTTCAGAGTTTTGTTCCTTCATTCCACTGTTCCAGCAGACTGAGGGTGATCTCAGTCCATCTCACACCGAACAGATTATAAGAGCCAAGGTTTCCCTTTACAATTGTCAATTTGCCAGTGCATGAAAGGTTCCTCAGGAGCAGGCCTTTTGAGATGTAGCACCCGCACCTGAACTGTTGAGTTGAGTTCCTTTGATAAGCGTCACATTGAGATACCACATAAGTGGCTACTGCTTCAAACCCGGTTCTCACCCAGTTTTGGGTAACCGGCACACCATTTCTCACACCCAGGTGTCCGACAGAGTGCATTTGTCGAGATACAAAAGGCATTAGGCTGTGAGGGCATGCAGGGTGGCCAGTGCGCTGGGAGCACCACATTCTTTTCTAACCATGTCCTTTTCTCTGCTTCAGAGCCTGAATATTTTTATGTAGCTGTCCCCTTTTCACTAACAGAGGTTTCACAGGGGTCTCAGACTCCTGTTCTACAAGTACTGCTCACCTGACAGCTGCATCTGCAAAGTTGTTCCCTCGAGTTACTGGAAACATTTCTTTATTATGTGATTTACACTTTACCACAGCTACTTCAGTCAGTAGCCGCAAAGCTTCTAACAGTTCAGAGACAAACCCAGCATTCTTAACTGGAGTCCCTGCCGTGTAGAGGAAATCCCTATTCCTTCACCGCCATCCAATATTGTGGCATACACCAAATGTATATTGTTACAACCCCAAGTGTCTAGGGGTAAAGGGGTGTAACATTTAGGATAATTCTTTTGGAAGCAGGGGGATTCTGGTGAGGGACTAGGAAGCGTGATAACAAGGGTAAGAAACTAGAGTGGTGCCAAAGGAAAGAAAATAACAAACAAAATGGAGCTGGCTAGGACAGTGAGGGAAAGCTAATCTGACTACAAAAGAAAACCCGAAACACACGGTCTTCGGCGTCTTCAACACCCTAGCTAACCTGCACTGACTACCCAAAACCATACCAGACAAATGGCAGTCACCCGTACTAAACTAGTGTAATAATACAAAATCAACTAAGTGTGTAAAGTGTACCCAACAACCTAAACTAACCTTACAAAAGTACAAAAGTTCACACAAAAACACAAGTGAACCAGGAAGACAAATAAGGGAGAACAAGAGTAATAAACAGGAGCAGGGTACAAAAGAACACAAAAGTTGAACATGTAACACTGGGGCAAGGAAATGACAAAACAAGGATGAACACACAAACAAACGAAAGTACAAAGAAACTAACAAAAAACCAACAAAACAACAAAGCCGAAGCTATACGAAAATACACACACATACAAAGCAAAACAAACCAACAAACGAAGCCGAAGCAATAACCAGAAGTGAAGCGAAGCGAACCAAAACTAAACGGGACCAAAGTCAAACAAAAGGCCCCCTCTTCCTGAAAGCCTCCATGTTAAATAGTGAATAAGATGTGTTCTGATTGGCTGAGAGCTAATTAATGATGACATCATACTGAAACAGTGGAGTGATGGTGGGCCAATGGGGAAGGGAAAACAATCAAGGGTCAGCAGTATGGAACATAGAAAAAACACACACAGAACACACACTGGGACGTAACACCCCCACCCATAAAAACAAACATCTAATGTTTGGACAATGAAGAAACAAAACCAATCAAACAATAGGCTATACTCTACCCCCAGCCAGGTCATTTCCAAGAATAAGAGTTACCCCTTTAATGGGTAGCGAAGGACATACCACTCTAACAAATCCAGTAACTAAATCACATTGTAGATGTACACAGTGTAAAGGCACTTTCATAAAACCCATTTCGATGCCTTGAACTAATACACTCGAACCACAGAAAGATTGATCAGACAAAGGCAGTGCATCCACAACAATTAATGACTGGTATGTTCCAGTATCTCTTAATATTTGAATTGTTTTCTGGTCTTCTGGTTTACCTGTTAGCGAAACCAATCCTTCCATAATGAATGGTTCATAACAAGGGTCAGGAGTATTTTCAATAGTCAAAGGAACAGGAACATGGGAAACAGCATTGCTAAACCCTACACTCTTAGTTTCCTGCTGCTGCTGCTTACGTTTTAGGGCCAAACAATCTGCAATTATATGACCTCTCTTGTGACCATAAAAACATTCACGCTCCTCTTTAGGACGTGAGGAACTAGTTTGTACTTGGAGAGACTGAGACTGGGAACTTGGAGTAAACAAAGTCTTCTCCACACACGCAGATGTGAAAACGTTCTTATGAGTGAGCACAAACTCATCTGCCAAAACAGCGGCTTGACCTAAAGTAGTTACTTTTTGCTCATTCAAATACACAGCAATGCGTTCAGGCAAACAGTCCTTAAATTCCTCTATGAGCATTAACTCACGCAATGAGTTAATGTCGCTCATTTTACTTGCTACAACCCAGTTATCAAAGAGTGCCCTTCTCTCTAGCAAATTCAACAAATGTCTGGTCTGACACTTTACCATGATTTCGGAAGCGTTGTCTGTAAGCCTCAGGAACTAATTCGTAAGCCCGTAAGATAGCAGCTTTCACAGTATTGTAATTCAAACTTTCTTCTAAAGAAAGTGTAGAACAAACTTCCTGAGCTTTGCCCACTAATCTACACTGCAAAAGCAGTTACCAAACCTCCTTAGGCCAATGGAGTGATGTGGCAATTTGCTCGAATGCACCAAAGTACGAATCAACTTCCGTCTCCCTAAACAGAGGAACTAAAGCAATGTGCTTACTTTCATCAAAGGTGGTAGAGAGTGGATCTTGCAAAGGAGACACACTAGAGGCCTCAGAGTGGGTCAGCTGCGCAGCAGGAGCATTCTTTCGTGCTTCTAGCTCAAGCTGATGGAGCTTAACCTCTTTCTCCGCCTCAATCTCCATTTTACGAATTGCAAGGCGCAATTCAAATTCTGCCTGGCGTACTTGGGCTTTTTCCTGCTCCTCGATGTGCAAGCGGGCCAAACGAACTTTCAGGCGAGTATCGCTTTTTGACCCGGTGGAGACCGGAGAGAACGGTTCAAAGGGAGGCAAGGTGGCCTTGACCTCAGCCTCCGCTAAGTCTTCAGCCACCCCCTGCACCTCGTCCTGTTCTTCCACCACCATAGCAGGTTTAGCACCAGCCCCAGGAGAACCAGCGTCCTTGCTCGCTGAGGCAATGACCTCTAACTCCACCAACCTATCCACCACAGCTCTCTTGATGTCCCTTTTAAGAGCTTGCGTCGAAACCTGAATCCGGAAGTGATCAGCAATTTGGCACAATTCAGCCTTCCTACACTTATGCAGCTGCTCAAAGGAAGGTTCCTCCACAAACTGTCGCAAATCAAAAGTAGCCATAACTACAGTACCTTGCCAAAACACAATCCACAAATCAAAATCCTGTACCAACACCAAAATTCTGCAACACAAAAAAAAAATCCTTAGGACGGGAATTTGATATCCCGGACGAGCCCCCAATAATGTTACGACCCCAAGTGTCTAGGGGTAAAGGGGTGTAACATTTAGGATAATTCTTTTGGAAGCAGGGGGATTCTGGTGAGGGACTAGGAAGCGTGATAACAAGGGTAAGAAACTAGAGTGGTGCCAAAGGAAAGAAAATAACAAACAAAATGGAGCTGGCTAGGACAGTGAGGGAAAGCTAATCTGACAACAAAAGAAAACCCGAAACACACGGTCTTCGGCGTCTTCAACACCCTAGCTAACCTGCACTGACTACCCAAAACCATACCAGACAAATGGCACTCACCCGTACTAAACTAGTGTAATAATACAAAATCAACTAAGTGTGTAAAGTGTACCCAACAACCTAAACTAACCTTATATACAAAAGTTCACACAAAAACACAAGTGAACCAGGAAGACAAATAAGGGAGAACAAGAGTAATAAACAGGAGCAGGGTACAAAAGAACACAAAAGTTGAACATGTAACACTGGGGCAAGGAAATGACAAAACAAGGATGAACACACAAACGAAAGTACAAAGAAACTAACAAAAAACCAACAAAACAACAAAGCCGAAGCTATACGAAAATACACACACATACAAAGAAAAACAAACCAACAAACGAAGCCGAAGCAATAACCTGAAGCGAAGCGAAGCGAAGCGAAGCGAAGCGAAACGGGACCAAAGTCAAACAAAAGGCCCCCTCTTCCTGAAAGCCTCCATGTTAAATAGTGAATAAGATGTGTTCTGATTGGCTGAGAGCTAATTAATGATGACATCATACTGAAACAGTGGAGTGATGGTGGGCCAATGGGGAAGGGAGAACAATCAAGGGTCAGCAGTGTGGAACAATAGAAAAATAGAGTCTATATAAATCGCTACAATTTTCCATTTCGCATATTTACAAGTTTCAATTAAATCTTTTCATTCGGTCTGCTAGTTTTACACCAGATTATTCAGTTTATACAGCCAGGCAGGTAGCCTGCACAACACATAAACACGGCCCCTTGGCCACTGCATCAAGGGGTCCTGAATAATAATAACCCACCAGACGATGCCTATCTCCATGCTCCTGTACCAGCACAACAGCTCACAACCCATTTCTTTCACTTACATACAGATTACATACAGATGATCCGTCTGAGGGAATCCAGTCCAGGGCCAGTGCCTGCAAGAGCTTGTTTCAAAACATTAAAAACGGTTTCTGCTACAGGGGTCAAGGCAATTTTGTCTTTACACTGCATTAACCCCCTAAAGCCAATGCGTCACCAGACGAGCTCGTTCTGAGAGGGCATTCACCCTGGCTTTATCATGTAGTTGGTTTTATACTCCTTTTTTTCGTCTGAAGATCTAATACTTGGAGTAGCCCGGCCTTATGGATTCCCTCATTAGGTAAAACAATCACAATATCACATAACTCTATTGAGTTAGTTTACATAAATGCTATTTCATACAGGAATTCCTTATAAATGCTGCAGGACATCCCAGCCCAATAGGTCTGGGGTGTCCCCCACCCACATCAGTAGTTGAAACTGTACATCTTTTGCCAGGCAAACTGTGACAGCTTGTATCTGCTTTAAACACAACCCTTGCCCCCCCTTCTCCTGTAGCCTCCTGCTACCCGTTAGAAAACTTTATATCACATCTTTATGCTGTTTTAGTCTAAAAACAGGACAGCTGTGCTCCTGTCTCCCCCAGTTCCCGCACACTGTAAGATTATTTCACTTTTATTTAAACCCTGAGATAAATTTAGGAAGGCTACAAAGGGGTTTACTAGATTAAATCTGTTAGTTCACGCATGGCTCTCGTTTCAGCTTCTGACATGTTCTTTAATTGTGAAATCAAGCCTCTTTCTTACAATTTCTCCAAAAAACACCCTTTTTTTTAGTAACTGCACACCAGCTTGTTAGTAGTTTTGTCTTTGGGGTCTTGCCCCCCTTTCCCCCAGGGCTAGTTAACTCACCCCCCATCTGGATATACCCAATCAGGGGATTTATCCCAGTCCACGTTATTTTCTTGAAGGGGTCTTATATCTTGGTATAATATTAAAGTCGCACAATAATTGCGACAAACTGGCGGCTCCTTTTTCTCCTCCTTGGGAGTCTTTTTACCTCCCATTTGCAGCGCTAAATTCCGTCTGATAGTCCATATTTCTTTTTAAGTTTCACTTTGCATTAATCTAATTTTTTTTCTTCACACCAAACCATTTTCACGTCTCCCACGCGCCCCGAGGAATCCCCCAGTCGAGACAAACTGACGAACTCTCACAATTCGGGAACACGGACCAGGTTCCAAATCCTGGCTTTAAACACACAACCATGTTCTTCTGCGAGTACAGTTCTAGTTACTACCTTCAGCCGTACTGCAGTCATGTACCAGGATGCAGCACCTGGATTTTTTCGCACAGGCAGGGCGAGACGCTATTCCTTCAGCCATCCCTCTTTTTCTACCCCACCTTCACAAAACAGGCATCTACAAACACATACACCATAAACTCACTTTTCTGTTGTACTCGCTTCAGCTTCAGAAAAACCCTGAACCCACCACAGCAACATGGAGAGGACAAGGGACTTTTTAGAAAAGAGGAGTCCTTACCTCTTTTTAGAAGCAGCCGCCTAACTTTTCCTCTCCATTTCCGTGTGGTTTAATTTAGATGGATACTTCTTCATCATTTGGGTCATGTATCCGCCAATCTGCCTCCTCCTTGTTAGAGGACGTTGTAAACCTTTAGGAACAATGTGATCTAGCAACAAGGTTATGTCACTGTAATTAGGCTTAAGACAATCAAGAACAAGGCTTGCCTTTCTTTTAAATTCTTTATGATCATCAGGCAATTTAGGAAAAGACTTGACTAATGCAAATAATTCACTAGGAGACCAAGGTCAATGTACATATGCTGGAGTTCCTTCTGGACCTGGAAAAGTGCACATTGGCATTTCACGAACAAGTCCAATTCACTTTCTTTCCTTTCTTCTACTTCTCTTCTAATTTTCCTGTTCTTCAGGAAACTTCTTTTTCCTAATTCCACTTTCCTCTGTCCATTCTGATTCACTTACAAAGATCCTTTATAGTTATGTGCCCCTAATTATCATATATAATTTATGTGCAAGTTCCCTTACACCTATTACCCTAGCTTTACAGTTCATGAACATACACATTTTTCCTTCTGCCGGGACTCTAACCCGGGCTATAATCGTTTACACCTATTCCTGCGTCTCTGAATTTGTCGTACATGTACTTTTGCTGGACTGCTCGGTCCCATTTTCGTCTTTGAATTTTCATTCCCCATTTTTACCGATCGGTGCCTTACTTAGAACCTTATCACATTAACTACTCCGCAGAGCAAAAACCACACGTCTGTGTTAAGATATGTTCATTTCACGAGTCCCAGACTCGCCGGGTCCCAGACCCGTTATACTGTAAGTCCCTGACTTATCGAAGAGAACACCCCTGTGGCTTTTCGCTTTTTTAAGGATCACTTACTGACGTCAGACAGCTGCCAATTCTCCAGACGCATCTCTGGAAGGATAAACAGTTTATCCCCCTAGGTTCGTCCAAATTGCTAAAATTGTCCGGGTCCAGATGGAGTTTCAGCAGCCGTCCGCACTCAGGTTTGTGATCCTGGACAAGCCCCCAAATTGTCATGGAAATATTAATTTTCAAGGAAGCCACAAGAGAGAGTTCTCACCTGAGTAAGGTCTTTATTTCAATATTGCAATATTGGGAGCCCTGTTGCCACTCTGCAAAGTGCATCAGAGACTCAATTTGTTACAAGCAGTACAGGGTTTAATAAGATGTTGCGCTGTAAGAGAAAGCTCAGCACTTTGTCCCTTCAACACTTCCCCTTTCCCTAAGACAAAACAGATTACATCTTAAACAAAAGAAGAAGCACCACTAGATTTGTTTTATTATATATATATAACATTACTTTATTAACCCTTTACAATTTCTTGCATTAGGAATTATCTTTTCGCATACCCCAGCTTGCTCTCCATGAGACACACAGACACACAGACAGGGAGAGAGCATGGGGTCAGAGCACAGGGTCTGCCATAGTACAGCGCCCCTAGAGCAGTTGGGGTTAAGGGCCTTGCTCAGGAGCCCAACGGAGTAGGATTCCTCTGCCGGCTGCGGGCAACCTTCCAGCCACAGGCGCAGATCCTTAGCCACAGAGCCACCGCTCCGCCCCTTTTCAAAGCTTATCAGTTACTTTCGGCTAATCTAATGACCCAGACAGCATATATTGTTTTGGTACATTGTCTTCTAAAGTAACCTAAACAGGGTGCACTTTGTTGATGCACTGTTTTCTAAAATTCTGCCCGTAGCGGTCACATCCTTGAAATGTATTTTCTAAAAGCACCAACATATATTTTTTGCAAGGCTCTCTACATTTTAAGAATCAATTTACTTATTAGATTTCCATTTCACATTCCACACTGTAGCTTAACTCACTTTTAAAACACATAGTTTATTCACCCCTTTCATTAATTTATCAGCTTTCAAATCAACAGCATTATCAATATATAGTATTTAGCCTCATCGTTTTCTACATCAGCTTAATCATGTTTCTTGTTTTTTTTTTTTCTCGCATTCTCACTGTACATTGCTGTATGGTATGTTATTTTCCCAGTTATTTTGTCTTTGGGCTTCCCAGACCACATTCAGCTGCTGAATGCTCCTACTGTAATATGCTGAAAAATGCCCAAAGGCCTCAATTGCTAGATTGTAAAAAGGGGAGAGATTCAGCTCCACATGATCTAACAGAATCCTTAATATTTAATGTACCACCTATAAGCAGGTGACATATATAAATATAAATGTCTAGTAGCGTAGCTGTTTTGTGCTCAACACAATCTAGCTTTCTGCTGTTTGTCATCTGCTTTGCCTTTTCACTGACGGCTCTACAGATGTGGAAAATCAGAGAGAGAGCTTTAAGATGAGGACAGAGGAAGATGCCCAGAGGGAGGTGCGACAGGCCCAGCTGAAGAAAGAGATCAGAGCTAGAAGGCACAAAAAGGTACTGGAGTAATGGATGTTTGGATTCATCCTCTTAAGGTGAACTTTTCTTCATGCAAATTCCGGACCTGACACTGACCTTGCAGCTATATTTTGTTGTATTTCCAAGATGACCACCTATAGGTTTAAATTAATAACCTAAACTAATACTTTTTGGATCCTCAGTGACCACAATGAGCAAGGTATGTTGGCACCTCTTATATTGTGTGTCTACTCTAGGGTGGTTATGCCAAGATATGCTACAGAGGTGCCAAAGCACCATATTCTGGTAGTGTTTGGTGCCTCCAATTCATGGTTATAGCACTGCATCTCCAAAGCCCATGGTTTATCTCCAGCCTTGGGCACCTGCCTGTGTGGCATTTATTCTGCGTGTTGTGGGTTTTAATTCCAAGTAACATCCCAGAGACATGCTGCTTTGCATAATTGGCTGTTCTAAAGTATCCCTCAGGGGTATCTCCCCAAGAGGATCCAAGAGGGTGGTTGATGATCTCTCCTCTTCATTACCTAAGCATTAGAGGAGAGACATTGCTGCTTCAATCTCTTATACCCAGCCTGCAAGGTTCTGAACTACACACAGAGTCTTTCATCCAAGTAATGTCGGACCCAGCCTTTCTTCTTCTGAGCTCTGACCAGACCCAGCTTCCCAGCTTCAGGGTGCTGTAGATTGAGATGAGATTGGAGTCTCCTGTAGTTTTTACTTGAGCTGGAATTTCAGTGGTGCCCAACAGTTTCTGTCTGATACTAAATTAAAATGTGACCTTATGGACGGGAAGTTTTCTACTAGCAACATGTTGGGTTGCAAGCTAGTTCATTTGTCATTAAATACTAGAGTAATGGAAAAACATGTGCTTTTTAATACAAGATGATCAACAATGAGATGGACCTTTTCATCTTTTTGTTGAGAGGCTTTTCTTTTTCTTTAAAGAATAGCCACTTGTGAAAGGTTTTCTGTCATTCTCAGGCATTTGAATTCTATAAAAGGAAGGTTGCTCTCCTGCAGCAAAAGCTAAATAAGACTTTACAGGAAAGTAAGGATTTTGAAAGAGAAATGCAAGACAGAATAAAAAGGCAATATTTTAATGAGATTCTTCATTCTGGAAAACAGGGTAAGCTTCTAGATCCAATAATTTGCAGTGGTACAACTGTGATCTAGTTCACAATTTAATGTGTTTTAGTTTGTTGGCCAGAAGGAATGATGCAGGTTGACAACATCTTCAGGTTTACTACTGATTACAGAACTGTAGAATTTGTTTAATAAACACCTACAATTACAAAATTCCAAAGCTTTCCAATAATATGGCTGTATGAAAAGAATAAAATTTATCAATTTACTTTCACATTCCACACTGTATCTTAACTCACTTTTAAAACACATAGTTTATTCACCCCTTTCATTGATTTATCAGCTGTTAAATCACCAGCATTATCAATATATAGTATTTAGCCTCATCGGTTTTCTACATCAGCTTAATCAAGTTTCTTGTTTTTTTTTCACATTCTCACTGTACATTGCTGTATGGTATGTTATTTTCCCAGTTATTTTGTCTTTGGGCTTCCCAGACCACATTCAGCTGCTGAATGCTCCTACTGTAATATGCTGAAAAATGCCCAAAGGCCTCAATTGCTAGATTGTAAAAAGGGAAGAGATTCAGCTCCACATGATCTAACAGAATCCTTAATATTTAATGTACCACCTATAAGCAGGTGACATATATAAAAATAAATGTCTAGTAGCGTAGCTGTTTTGTGCTCAACACAATCTAGCTTTCTGCTGTTTGTCATCTGCTTTGCCTTTTCACTGACGGCTCTACAGATGTGGAAAATCAGAGAGAGAGCTTTACAGATGAGGATAGAAGAAGATGCCCGGAGGGAGGTGCGACAGGCCCAGCTGAAGAAAGAGACCAGAGCTAGAAGGCACAAAAAGGTACTGGAGTAATGAATGTTTGGATTCATCCTCTTAAGATGAACTTTTCTTCATGCAAATTCCGGACCTGACACTGACCTTGCAGCTATATTTTGTTGTATTTCCAAGATGACCACCTATAGGTTTAAATTAATAACCTAAACGAATACTTTTTGGATCCTCAGTGACCACAATGAGCATGGTATGTTGGCACCTCTTATATTGTGTGTCTACTCTAGGGTGGTTATGCCAAGATATGCTACAGAGGTGCCAAAGCACCATATTCTGGTAGTGTTTGCTTATAGCACTGACTCTCCAAAGCCCATGGTTTATCTCCAGCCTTGGGCACCTGCCTGTGTGGCATTTATTCTGCGTGTTGTGGGTTTTAATTCCAAGTAACATCCTAATTTTATCTATGAATAAATACATGTTTTCTGTCTATTTTGGATGTTAATTGGATTGATCACTTTTTTATGCATGCCATGAGAATTCTAATGCTGCAATAATTCTTTTCTCTTGGGTCAGTTCATATTTCACCTGACTCCACTGAAGAGGTGACTACTGATTCCAAATGGTTTCATGAAGTCCCTCTGATCAGTCAGCTGTCTGATGGGTAAATCCAACATGCTGCAGTTGTGGTATGTTAAGCATCAGTACGTACAGAAAGTTTTTATTTTAATCATTTAAGTATGGTGATATGTAAATGTTTAAAGAGGAACTGTTTTCTATTTTGAGCTCACTTCACCAGCTGAGTTCGTGAAATTGCTTTTTCTCTCTTTGCGAATGCATGAATCAGTCTGTTAACAGTACAGTACATGTGCACATTTTTGTGTTCGCTCATGTGCATTTTTCCAAATCCTAGATATAGTTTACCATAAACTGGCTTTGTTGTAATGCCTAGAACATTGACATTGAATATTGATATTGACGATGACTAGAGCAGCAGTCAAAATACACTAACTGAACCTTCCCAAAAATAAACTGTTGTATTGAACTTATGTATAACCCTGATTATACTGCATTACAACAATAATATTTTAGTCATATTAAAACAAATTTCTATCATAATAACTAACAATATGTTGTGGCACCGGTATAAAATGTGAAGTTTTGCTGAAGTATTGACAATGGGAGAAATGTCTGGTCGTGTTTGAATGGATGTTATGTTTCAATCAACAACCACCAGAGGGCAGTAACAACTAAGTAACACTAAGTCATCAAATGTATTGGAAACGCATTTTGGGCTTTTTGTATGCAAAGGTTTGGGCACCTCTGGTCAAACTGCATGTTTCACAGAATCTTTAAATTCTCTAAGGTCTAATCTCTGTGAAGTTAACAGGGTACAAACATAAACATGACATATTTCTGCACATTTCAATGCAGAATTACTATTTATTTTCTGAATTGAACTGTATTTGTTGTGTCAATTATGAAGTACCCAGTATGAAACTGGTTAGATACATTGCGCCTGACCAAGTAGTTGTTGTTGAAAACACAATGATGTAAAATTACCAGTGATCTTCCTTCACATAGGAACACGATTGTACCATACTTGCTAAAGTGTTATGGAACAGTTGCAGTTTGAAGTTAAAGATTTATCATTTCCAATGTCCTATTTGTTGTGGTGATTTTTATTTTATAAGCCTCTCATATTAAAGTTAAAAACCTAAGCAAGTTTTAGACATCCAGTAGGTAAATTGAAAAAGTACGAACATAATCATTGAAGTAGAAAAACACTTATATATATATATCAAAGATGGAAAATATATATATATAATTTATCTGTATTCAACACTACAGTGTTGGTTCAGGCACATTGTGTAATATGTCGGCTGTTTTAACATTTCTTAAGCAGCTCCAACAATTACAGCTACACATCAAAGGACAGGACCTGAGACAGGACCAACCGGTCAACTCATGCTACATATCAAAGGGCAAGACGGATACACATGAAGCTATGAAACAAAACAACTTCCTGAGATCATACTGTATATAAGAGCTGGGAAACCCTTGCGGTTCGTCTGTCCTGCGGGGCAGACCCAACGCGCATTCATGTCATTACTGAGCTCAATAAAACAACTGAATCCACAAAGACTGTGTCCTGCTCCTTGGTTGAAGGATTTCCCACAACATCATGGTTAGGAGGCCATCTTTTTTACACAGGAATGTGCTTTAAAATAGATTAATTGTTCTGCCACTAGAAAAGTTGCCTATATATTGTTAATTAGTCACCATTGTTTAATATTGCAAAATATAGTTCGTATTTTGGCCATGTAGTAACAATGTCACACTAATTTTTATCATAATGTTTTTTAGTGAAAGAAAGGTGATTGAGAAGAGTTTATATGGACAGGTAAGGTACACTGCTTGTCTGAATGTAATGGATGCATTTTATTTTTCCAGATAGCTCCTTGAGGTTAAAATGCACAGTGTCATAACTAAAGAACAAATGTAAAGAAATATGTTAATTTGTTCCTTCAGTACAGTAAATCCTGAAATGTAGTCCACCTAGCTGTTGCTTAGTGGTTCCTTCCCTGACATGTTCAGCTCAGCTCCCACTAGGATTTGATTGTGGCTGCCCTGTCGTCAGAGCCACATAGCCACTCCTCAGAGCAGAGATATTCCACTATGCCAAAGGTCTGTGCCTCTTTGCCAGAGAATATTAAGCTGTCCAGGTTCCAAGGGGGTGACTTCACTTTCTACCATAGACTCGATGCCAAAAGAACCCTTTGATACTGCCTCCTCTGGAATGAAACAGGGGTCTGCACATTTAATTATTTATAAATTAAGGGATCCATTTGCAAAATATGCAATACTGACCATTCTATTTCTTTGGTTAGACTGGTATTCTGTTGTTCTTGCTTCATTTATATATTAGAAATACTGTACTGTATATATTTTTCTATACATAACAACAGTATATCCATAATAGATTTTTACTATACTGTATGGACAACAGTATATTTCTATTAGTTGCGTCTGTGCTGGCATTCAAAATTTGGTTGCAAATTTCTAAATGTTAACATGGGAAACAATGAACCCTGACAAGTAAGTAAAAGTAGGTCTTATATTGATAGGTGTACTGTATATTGAACTATTTTAGTGCTCTGTGGTTACTTTTGTACTATTGCTTTAAAACAGATAACAACGGAAGAGCTTAACGACATGGCGGAGAATATAGTGGTGTGGGTGGCAGCGTCCATTATCAGAGTGCTGCTCCCAGCCATCTCCCTTTACAATGAAGAGAGGAGCAGGAGCGTGTCTCACTGCTCCTTTGAGTTCCCGGTTTACTTCAGCAGTAGTGAGGAGACACTACAGGCCACCCTGAGTTCTCATTCTCTGCTTGGTACTGAGTCAGGGTCCACATGGCAGTCCCAGAGTAGGAGCAGTAGCTTCAAGTCAACGAGATGCTTGATCTCCACTCCTTTCCCTTCACCCCTCTCGTCCTCGGGTAGTTCAGGAGAAGAAACAGGGAAAAATACACCCTGCAGATTAAAATCCAGAACACCCTCGAAGGAGATTGTGGTTGCTGATGGAGGAGAAGATGCTGGAAAGCCCCTCTCAGAACCTTTGAAGGACCTTTTTGGAATCGCTAAGTCAAGTATAATTACAAAACCAGAACGTATAGTACAAGATGTCTTTAGCAGAGCCCTCATTGAAGCACAGCTTCCTGCTCAGCTGATGGAACCCCAGTGTTCTGCGTTAGGTGTCTTGATTACCGCTGCAGATCGAATAACCTTGCCACTGAACTTGTGGATGGTGTTCTTGAACGTGTCAACTCTGCTTTGTCAGCAAATAAGCAAAGAATTCCCACCCCAAAGACTGTGCGTGTTATTCTAGAAGCACAGACAGACTCTGTAGCCTCAGAGGTTGCCAGTGAGATTATACAAGTTGTCTCTGGAAGACTCCAGCCTTTTTTCACAAGCGCTGTTGAGTCAGGGTCAACCTGTAGACTCCTGGGTGGCCATGGTGGTGGCCTACATGTAATAGGACAATCCCAGAGACTCCACTCAGAACAATATGATGAGGCGGAGTTAGCTGTCACGGCAACAGAAATAATCAGTACTGTCTTACAAGAAGTCAAGAGTGAATTCTGCAAAGCAAATACTGAAAATAAGATGAGTGACATGAAGGAAACACCTTCAGGGGATAACCAGTCAATGAGTGACTTTGTGTCAGCAATTCTGAAAAATTTAGAAACGATTTCACCCTCCTCCAGCTTATCTGTGGAGGAGAACTACCTTCTTCAGAGTCCTGATGCCCTGCAGAATGAGAGAGATGAGGCAAAAGTGACTAAGAAAAGAACAAATGGCAGTAGCCCCCCATCTTTCAAATTAAAGTCTCACTCCTCGGAATCAAGTGTGGGAATGGAAAGAGCAAACAGTGATATTGCTTTTGGGATCTCTAAAGCCAAAATCATTGAAATTGCTGAGCAGATAGTATCTCAGATCATTGAAAAAACAAAGTGGGATTTCACCCCTGTGGGTAACAATTTACATGAGAGTAACTCAAAAGAGTCATTATTGCTCCCAGAAGCTCCAGAAATCTCCATTTTGGAAAAAAGAAGTCCAAAATCTCAGATTCCCAACAATAGGGTCACTGTTATTGCCAAGGACATTGTAAATTCTGTTTTTGAAAATGTTTTGTTTGCACTGAATTGTATTGAAACAAATAAATATCTGCAAGAATCCAATAAAAATGTTGCTGCTGACTTCCGGTTAGAATGCGGACGGGAAAGGCAGCATAAATACGGATCGCCCGGCAACATTGTAAAAAAGCCCTGAAAAAGTGTTTTTTTTTTCTAAGTTACGTTTGAAAAAATAATAACTATGGCTGAAGGGGCTGTCAGGAGAAGCAGGAGAAAACTAACGACCGTGGAAAATGTCGAAATTGCAATTTCGGACCATAATCGAAGTAGCTCAACGGACTCTGAACAAGATGGCGCAGACGCCAGTCTTCAGAAAATATTATACGAACTTAGAGACTTCAGATGGGATAATAAAGAGCAGCTTATGGATATTAAACAGGAGCTGAGCAAGGTTAATAAGAGACTGGATAAAGCAGAGGGACGGATCGAAGAAGTGGAAACAAGGGTCTTAACAACAGAAACTGCGATAAAGAAACTCTTGCAACGACAAATTACTTTAGAAACTAAATTAACAGACCAGCAAGGAAGATCGCGCAGAGAAAACATTCGGATTTACGGAATCCCCGAAGAATCAGAGGGTCGCTGCATGGTCACCTTCCTTGAAAATCTGCTAAGGGGGGAACTTGATTTACCGAAGGACGTGGAACTGGGAATTGATAGGCCGCATAGACAGTTAGCGCCGAGACCTAAAGGCCCTGACGCCAAACCGCGCTCCATTGTCGCCACGTTTTTAAGCTACAAGATAAAAGAGGAAGTGTTGCGTAAAGCTTGGCAAAAGAAAGAACTATTCCACAATAACAAACGCTTTTATGGTAATAATGATTACCCCCCAACAGTACTAAAAAAACGTATGGAATATTCTGAAGTAAAAAAGGAGCTGAAATCGCCGAAAATAAAATTTCAGACTCCATTTCCAGCGAGGTTGAGGGTGTTTTACGAAGACGGCACCTGCCTATACCATTCAGCAGCATCAAGCGACTGTTTACTTGGCAGAAGGCTGGAAGACGGATTAGTCCTGGGAAAGACCAATCCTCAAAACAGCAATATCAGGAGAAATTACAGAATTTCAGGAGAAGACCCCCCTCGCAAGATTGATGAAATTTGATACAGTGAGTTGGTCGTGATTTAATAGTTAATGGTTTTTATTTTTTAAATAAGTTTCCTGCGATGTTTTAAGAGAATTTGTACATGTCGGGACAGATACTTGGTGATTACGACCAGAGTGACTTTTTATTTTTCTGGTTACACACCTTTTTTTTTCTCTTTATAATATAAGTTCGGATTTGCCACTGCCCCCTACTTAACGGCCCTCCTCCAGAGGAGAAGGAGGATTTCCCTAATCGACTTCCCCCTTTTTTTTTTTGTTTAAGAAAAAAAAGGAGAGAAGCCCACATAGGGTTCGTTTGAAAAGAACCGCACAGTTGGAAGAAAGTACTCTGAAAGAGATGGAGATGGATACAGTTTTGTTTAAGATTGTTTGGTTAATGTCTTTGTCTATTGTGTTTTTTGATTGTGGTGCATTATTAGAAAAAAATGATAGGAAAAGGATGTTTAACAATATGAAACATATGTTGTATGGGAGAGATTTCGAAAGTTTTACCATTTACATAAAATATGTCCAAGCAAGACCTTATAATAGTTACATTTAATGTTAATGGAGTACTTAACCCTCTTAAGAGGAGTAAAATTTTGTCTAAAATGAAGAAAGAAGGGGCTCATATTGCTTTTTTACAAGAAACACATTTGAGTGTATTGGAACATGAGAAATTAAGGAGAATGGGTTTCTCAAAAATCTATTTCTCCTCATATAAATCTGGCCATAGGAGAGGAGTGGCTATACTGATATCTCAAAAGGTTCAATTTGAGTTGCTTACAGACGTTAAAGATAAGGAGGGGAGATATGTATTAGTATTGGGAAAAATTGAAGGGGAATTACTAACATTACTTAATGTATATGCTCCACCTGGTAGTGATTTTAATTTTTATTAAAAAATGGTCGATTTGATGGTTAATGCACAAGGAATACTGATTTGTGGGGGTGATTGGAATGTGCGTCTTAACCCCAGGCTTGATTCTACAAATATATCATCTCAGAGAGATTAGTCACTGTATAAAAAGATTAATGTACTGATGGGGGAAATGGGAATAATACATCTTTGGAGAGATTTCTATCCAAGTGGGTGGGATTACACTCACTATTCCTTCCCTCATTTGGAATATTCAAGGATTGATTATTTTTTTATACACAAGAGAGATAGACATAGGATCCAAGATTGTGATATTGGTAGAAGTAATTTTTCAGACCATGCTCCTATGTCATTGTCCATACGATTAAGTAATAATCGGGAAAATACAACATGGAGGATGAACTCAAGTCTGTTGAACAATCCACAATGTAAAGAACAGATAAAACAAGAAATAAAACGATTTTTGGAGGAGAATGATAATGGGGAAGTGAGACCAGAGATGATATGGGATACATTAAAGGCAGTTATAAGGGGGAAAATTATTGCTCTGAGCAGTCATAAGAAGAAGGTAAAGCAACTACAATTATATCATCTGACTATAAAGTTAAAAGAGTTGGAGAAAAAACATCAAGAAAAACAGGATTCACAAATCATGAAAGAAATAAAGAAGCTTAGAAACAAAATAGATGTCTTACATACACAGGAAATTGAAAAAAATATATATTTACTAGACAAAAATGTTATGAATCAGGGTCAAAATCCCTAAAGCTGTTGGAAAAAAAATTAAAAAAACAACAGACCGATAATACAATATATAAAATAAGGGACCAGAACTGTAATGGTGTATTATATAAATGGGAAGAAATTCAAAACACTTTAACACATTTTTACAGAAAATTATATACACAACCCCATTCAGAAAGTGAAGAAAAGATGGATACTTTTCTGGAATCTCTCAGTTTACCAACTCTTACGGAAGATCCAAATAATATATTAAAAACGACTATAACACGAGAAGAACTGAATTCAGTGATTACGAGCCTCAGAGCTAATAAATCACCTGGAACTCATGGTTTTAATTCAGAATGGTATAAAACCTTCCGAGCTGAATTGATATCAAATCTTCTTTCTGCTTGTAATTCGGTATTAATTGATGGGAAAATGCCCCCATCATGGAGAGAGGCTATCATCTCCGTTATCCCTAAGGAGGGGAAAGATAGATTGGATTGTGGATCGTTCAGACCAATCTCAGTCCTTAATGTGGATTATAAAATGTATACAGCAATACTGGCTAAAAGAATTGAAAAGATTCTCCCTCATTTGATACACTATGATCAAACAGGGTATATTCAAAATAGACAAACCCATGATAACATTCGACGCACATTGCATATCATGAACCATATTCAGCAACATAATTTAGAAGCTTCTTTGATGAGCCTAGATGCTGAGAAAGCTTTTGACTCTGTTAGTTGGAAATACCTTTATAGGGTTTTAGGTAGGTTTGGGTTTTGTGAAAATATTATTAAAGGTATTCAAACTTTATATGATAGCCAACAGCACGAATTAAAATAAATGGTTATTTATCCGATAGAATAACTTTAGAAAGAGGGACTAGACAAGGCTGCCCTTTATCTCCATTGCTTTTTGCTCTATATATAGAGCCACAAGCCCAGTGGATACGACAAAATAACAAAATAAAAGGTATTTCTATACAAGGTAATGAGCAAAAGATAGCACCGTAGGCAGATGACGTTTTATTATATCTGGAAGATCCCACTAGTTCATTTCTAGAAGTAATGAAACTCTTAGATAGCTTTGGCTTGCTGGCAGGCTATAAGTTAAATGTTCAAAAAACACAAATTCTAACTTTTAATTACAACCCTCCTGATTTTTTAAAAGGCAAATACCACCTTAAGTGGGACCCAAAGTTCAATGAGATATTTAGGAGTCTATTTACCAAAAGATATTTCGGTATTATAATTGAATCTGTAAAAATGAATCTGCTGCCTCAGTTACTCTTTCTATTTCAAGCTCTCCCTGTAAAACTCTCTACAAAACAATTTTCGGAATGGGATAAGATGATTTCTAGGTTTATTTGGGAGGGGAGAAAATCTAGAATTAGTTTCAAAACATTGCAACTTTCAAAAGATAAAGGGGGTATGGCTTTACCAAATTTAAAAGATTATTATTATGCATCTCAGGTTAAACCTCTCATTAATTCCTGTAATCCAGAATATCAAGACAGATGGAAAGATATTGAATTGTCCCTTGTAAATAGCCCCCCAATTCAGACACTATTAGGTAATAGAAATTTAGACAAAATTACTGAAAAAATATTCAATCCATGGATAAAGTTTCAATTAGGACATGGAATATGATCACAAAAGAGTATAATTTAGGTGAGGCAATAAAGATACTCAGATGGTGCGCCTATGATACAGAGTTTAAACCAAATAAATTGGATAATAGATTTAAATTTTGGATTACAAAAGGAATAACTGCATTTTGTAATATAATGGATAAGAATCAGCTACAAAGTTTTCAGTTTGTAGCCATTATTTTAATAAGGAGATTATAAGGGGAGATTTAGATATTGTTAATGATGGAGTAGTGAAAATAGTTATAGAAGCCTACAAATCAGAATTAGGCAAAGGTATTAAATCTAGATTATATAAAAGTTTTATGGAAAAGAAATCATATTCTACAGAGAATATAAAAGATAAATGGGTGAAAGAAAGTGAAGTTAGAATTTCGAATGAAGAGTGGCTTAAAATTTGTGAATTTCAATGGAGATGTACTAACTCGCATTTATGGAGAGAGTTTTGCTGGGAAAACATTGTTCGATTTTTCATTACTCCGGGTCAGAAGGCGCACCATACTGAGGAAAACTCTAAGTGTTGGAGACAGTGCGGAAACCAAGGTAATCATTGGCATATATTCTGGAACTGCCCTAAAATAAGGCTTTTCTGGAATGAATTACATGAGGCCCTGGAAACTATATTTGAAAGGAATGTACCCTTTACATTTGAGGCTTTATATTTTGGTAAACTGGATTTTGATTGGAGGGGAACAGATGAATATTTGTTTGGAGTCCTTATATCAGCAGGGAAGAAAGCTATAACAAGAAAGTGGCTTCTCACAGATCTACCAACAATGAATGATTGCATTGAATTAATAAAAGAAATATATCTAATGGAAAAAATAACATTTTCTCTAAAATTACAAATGAAAAAAATGGTCAAATATTGGTTTAGATGGGTTCAGCACATTAAACCTTTAAGGTCAGATTTTGTTGAGATACAGAATAACTGAAATGTAATAAGATACATTTATATAGTCTACTTCCTTTTCATATTCATAAATGTATACATCTTCCTTCTTTTGAATGTATATAGTTTTGTTAAAAAGTTATGTAACTGTAAAAATTAGGGGAACAAACAGGAATTTGTGCCTGCAATGTAAGGCTGAATAATGGATGTTCATATATAAAATGGTTTGGTTTTGTTCTCTAAAAATAAAAAAATAAAAAAAAATGTTGCTGCTGCTCCTCAAACTTCTAGAGGCAGCACAGAAACAGGATCCATTGATCATACCTTTGACTTTAGTTCAGTTGCAAAAGGCATTGGAAGGACTATATTTGGAGAGCTCAAATCTTTACTCACCCAGACTGAAGATGTATCTAGTTCCAGTTCTCCTGCTCAAAGCAATGCAAAGAGCTCAAGTGTCAGCTCTTCACCAAAAACTTCAGTGTTTTCTGATTCTGTGTCAGATATTTCAGATTTGTGCACCTATACAGTAGAAACTGCTGGAGCCATTTGTGAAGCAATGAAAAAAGAGTTAGACCAGGAGATTTATTGCACAACAGTGGCAAAGAAGGCTTCAGATGAAAGCCTTCTGGCTAGAGAGGTTGTTACTTCAGTTTTGGAGTACCTTGAAGAGCAATATATTTTAGACACCATTAAAAGCCCTTCACCATATCCTAAAGACTGGGAGAGAGATGCTTCTACATTTATAAGAGAGGAGAATATTCCAGATCAATCAAAATCCCAGATATCTCCTGTTGAAGAAATCATATTATCTGATATTGATAAGGCAACAGGACAAGTCCCTAATCAAATTCCAATGGAGATTTGTAGATATCCTCCAAAGGTGGTGTTATCTGAAAACATTTCTTCAAAACAGCAAATTGGGAAAATGGACATGAACTTGGTTGAGGACAATTTAAGTGTTTCCTCTTCTGGACAGAGCATCATATCAGATGCAGAAAGTGAAGGGTCAGAGAAGATGCTGAGGACCTCCAGCTCTGTATTCCATAGTACAGCAACAAGGATAATAAGTGAAATGATTGAAAAAGCAGCTGCAAAATTTATATCTTCTGGACTTGCCCATCTCCCAGAGCAACCAAACAGTACAGCTGATGATGTATGTAAAACACCGGATGCAACAAAACATGATCAAGAAGCAATGTCCTCAGACTCTTCTTCTCATGTGCAAACCACTGAACTGGCTTCAGATATTGTTGTTGATGTTTAAGAAAGACTACATTACGCTACATGCATTTTGAAGATTTCTTTCTCAACAGACTACAAAGTTAAATGAGAAAGTTGTGATACAGCCCTGTTACCAGGAACATCAGAAATTAAAACTGATACTAGAACAGCTGAGCACCTTAGGACAATGACTGAGGAGCTCTTCAAAACTGTGAAGAACAAACTGAAACACTTTTGGAATCAGAAGAGCCTGTCTTTGTTCAAAGCAAGGAAAGTTTTATCTGCTAAAGAGCAGAGATCAGCAGATTCACTTGAGATGTTTCCTCCTTCAGTCCAGGTTTCACACCTGAGCTTTAGTGAACCACACTTGACTAAGAAAAGCATGTCAGTAACAAACTCGCCAGATTATGAAACAATGCACCTCTCTGGTGAACAATATGGGAAAGACAGGATGTCTAGTGGAGATGACACTGTCCATAAAGAGTACACTAAAAGTAACCGTAAAGAATATTCTGTTCAAATGTGCCTGGGATGTTGATTGATTCTTATACAGATGACACAGAAGTCATGAGTCGGGACGCTCCCTATAGAGTCCTGACTGATGCTTCATCAAAGCTTCAGGATCAACCTACACTACAGCAGAACAAGAAAATCAATTGACATGTAAAAGCAATTAAGTTCCCCGGTCCTATGTTTGGTGTGCTGCTGGTCTCGTCACTGAGAATATAGCATTTCAAACCCATTCCAATAATGTTAATTTGAACATTGAAAACCTTTCAGCTGAAGAGGCGCCCTGTGCATCTCAAGTACAAGGAGCCACAGCAAAGCATAATCTCTCCCCACTGCAGACAAGGGTTTCAGAAGAGCCTAAGGACCAAGTCATGACCTCCACAGAAAGTTCTACAATGAGTCCTATTGAAAGGAAAGTGGAACAACTTGTCTCGAGTGGATCTCTGCGTGTATTTTCAGAAGAACTTGTCAAAAATGTTTTCCATTTAATTTTGAAATCAGGAATTACAGTACAATTGGGCACAGCTCACAAATCTAATTCAGATCCAACTTTAAAGAGCTGTCTAGTAGTTCAGGATTTATCCCATCCAAAGTCCTCAGAGCTTTCTATGCAGTTGTTGTATTCATTTACTGAGAAATCAGTGAAAAGACTGTTGAAGCAGTGCCTCAGTTTTCCCGATTCTCCAATGTTTGACACAAATGAGAAGGATGTTTCACTTTTTCAAGACTGTGATACAAATACGGAATTGAAGTCTCCCAAAAGATTTCAGAGAAAATGTCTCTGACTGCCAAGGATCACAGACCACAGAAAAGTACTGAACCATCAGTGCCCAGTTCACAGATGTACCATGATGCAATTAATCAGCTTTCCAGCTTGCTTGTAAAGTCTGTCATGGATGTTTTGTCTGCTGCGTGTGATTTATCAACGAAGCCTGAAGACAGTGAAAATCAAGTTATGAAGGAAATCAAATCAAATCATTTAATAGTCTATAAACATTTTAGTTGCTATGAAGTACAAGTTAAAAAATGTAGTGACTGTATATAAATATACAGTACCTTGATTTTCTATCTGTTGTGTCTTTAAAAAGTTTTTGATGTATGTAGACCAAGATAGTGTAGGCCATGACTATGAATGAGAGAATGAGTAAATAAAGCCATATATTCAGTAGCCATACAGATGCAGCCATTCAAAGTGCGCGGCACAGACACGTACCGGAGGTAATTGGCTACGGCGTCGCGCATCGATGACGCAAAAAAACATCATCGGTACTTGAATGGTTGACCGAAAGGGGCACTCGTGGTCCATTGGTCGGTCGTAGAAAGATTTACAGTAAATGTCTTTACTGTGCCCGTTTTAGCATCCGTGTCACACCTGAAGAAGGCTCCACGGCCGAAACGTTGTGTTCTCTTTCTTCTTTTTTTCAGCATGGAATAAACCTATTACTTGTTCCTTTGCAGATACAATTCTATTGTTTGTTGTGTTGTCTATGATGTTTTTTTCCCCCCCATTTTCTGTGTCCTTCTGTCTTGTACATTATAAAATGTTACTTACCTTTGCTGTGTCCAAAAGATGAAGGAGCAGGTTTAAATGACTTTGGAGGTTGATCGTTGTATAGAAGATACCCAATGTCCACAGTCTTTTAGGAAGGAATATAAAAAATCCCAAAACAAAGTTTGTATTTGTATTGCACAAAAGGCTTTTGAATTATAAGAGAAACCTGTGAAAATAAACAAATCGAAAAGACAATGTATATCCTGACCTCACTTTCTGGGAGATGACACAAATAATAAATAAAGGTTTCTTACCTTTTAATGAATGTAGGACAAAAAAGGCTGCAAAGTCTGCCCCACTGCACTCTTGGAGTCATTCACCAATTTCTTCCCATATACCCAGCCATTGGTATGGTCATCCATGTAGAGGTATCGCAGACCTCTTCCTTCATCGTGGTCTGGCAGCTTATACAGAATAAACCTGTATGATTCCAAAAACACATAAAAGAGTATCACATCCTGTATACTGCTCTAGAACTGTGACACTGTACAATGTGTCCTGGGTGTTGGACAGTGTTAACTGTTGAGATCACTAGAAAATAAAAAGGGCACTTAAACAATACTAGTGTCTGTTGCCAGTCTGTGGGTGCACTGGTGCTTCTGGGAGATGAAGAGAACCTGTGGCAAGAGAAGAAGGGTCAAGCAGCCTTGATCATTTCTAGGTGATGTAGTGGCCTACAAAGAAAAATAGCTCTTGTTTTTAGGGGTCGTCCATGTTTGACATGAGCATTGTGGCACAACTGGAATAATCTTATGCGATTAGAGCTCATTTTCTGCATTTTAAACCAGCAGAGCTCTGTAGAACTGAACTGCAGCAGTTGACAAAAAGTCAACAGTTGACTAAAAGAAGCGAGGCAAGGCAAGCATCTCACAAACATTACTCTCCTCAAGAATACATTCTGGTGAATCGTTTCAAAACGAACTATGGAAAGGAAAAAAAATTTTTAAATCCAATAGTAATTTCTTTATGACAAAAAAAAATCATAGACACTGTACCCTGGATTTACAGATGCAGCCATTCAAAGTGCGCGGCACAGGCACGTACCGGGGGTAATTGGCTACGTCATCGCGCATCGTGACGCGAGATGATGCAAAATACCGCGGTGCGTGATTGGTTGACTGACAGGGGCAATCGTGGTGCGTTGATCGGTCGTAGAAAGATTTAAATGTCTTTACTGTGCCCGTTTAAGTATTGAATATTTATATGGAATTTTACCACTGAAGGGAAATCTTAGTAGCTGAGCATAAAAAGAATAGAAGCATACTGTAACATGTGTGAAGGCCATAAATGATATTAATTTTGGAACATAAACATACAGTATATGGCTGGTCTCGGTACTAAAAAATACACACCAGTATTTTATTTCTCCCTAAACATTTTAAGCTTCGAAGTCTTTAACTAACGTGATACCAGAGTCAACAAGCATACTTTTAGAATTTGATTAAAAGGGAATATAATATGGAATTGCGTATCTAAAGAAATTAATAACGATATCATTATATTCATGTACCGCAACACAAGAATAGTACACGCTGTACATTGTCTGTTGATAATATTTCTGTAGTGCTTTTTCAGCACTCTGCATATGACCTTGCCGGTGGCGCTGTGGGTTAGGTTCCTGACTCCCACTCTGATAGAATTTAAGTAATTTTAATAACAATGAATAGTCACCTATGCGTTACAATATAAACATTTATATTGATTTAAATCACGTTTTGATTTAAATCGCAAACGCGGGTTTAAATATATGTGTTTTTTGATTCACAATCAGACAAATGCAACATAAATTGATATCTTTGTCATCTAAGTATCTTAATAAACTTTCAGCATAGCTTTCTCCCCGTTTAGATTTATTTTTCTTGGGATCTTGGGATCAAACGTGGAAAGATTAGATTGTAATCGTATTTATTTTTTAAATACATTTTAGAAAAGTGTAATCTATACTAAAAAGCTGTACACCACCTGCTATAAAGATACATATTGTAATACTTTCGGGCTCGGATAGGACGGACACAAGAACTCAGACTTGTGGAGTTAAATCTCAACAAAACAACAACAAATCTCAATATTTTGTACGAATTATTTGTAATACAAACCAAAAACTCTCTCAAATTCCTCCAATTAGCATAGCCCCGCCCCTTATGCAAAACCAAACCCTGCTACTGCAGATATACCCGACTTTGATAAAAGAGGAGGAGTGTCTTTGCTGAGTCAGATAGCTGTGGACCTCTTTGACAGTGTGTTGCAGGACTTGTCCGAAAACCAGGAGATAACAGTTGTGAAACAGGATAATGATGTGTTTCATGAACCACACAAGATTCAGCAGGTTGCCAGCTCTGTTCACAATGAATTGCTGTGTCAAACTGGATCCCAACAGGTTCTACAGAAAGTTGTAGCCACCAGAAATGAGACAGTGGTCAAAACCATAATCAGTTCTATGGTGACCAACATTTCCAAGCTGACACATTCAGCTTCCCGATGTTCATCCCTTTCACCAGAGACCAGTATTAGCAGAGAAGCAAGTGAGATCACTGATGAGGTGATGGGTGATATTAAAATAACTAGTGAGCACAGCAAAGAGGCAACACCCAGTGCTCTGTCTTCTGAAGTTTCTCTTGTTTCTTCTGAAATAGTACATGGAGTCACAGATAGTCTGCTAAAGAACATCCAGCTAAACTGTTCCAGCCCTGAGTCCAGTACTCCTCAAGCTGCCATTGATATGGAAACCCGGAGCACTGAGCAGCTCATGTGCACCAACATGGACCAGTTAGAACCTTCACCTGTTATTGGTCGAACAGTCAGAAGTAAAAAAACGACAGTCTTCTATGACAAAGTCTCCAAAAGGCTTTTCTCCAACACTCCCAAGTGGTTTTGAAAACAGTTTCCAGCCAGAAGACACTATGGATAAGCCCTGCTCATCAGCTGTTGGTGTGACACCTTGTTAGCTTCTGGGACCCGAGAGAAGCCTGGAGATTATATGATTATATGTCAGCCGTCCCCTGTTCTTCTATATCTCTAGCTTGACTGCGTCCGGCTGCTCGGCTTTTGTTTGTAAAGTTTGAACGAGCGCCCCGTTCACTGTTTCTTGTGAAGTAAACATGACTCTCTCTGGCTTTGTCACTGTGGTCAGAAAGCATTTCTTGATTCTGCTTGAGCCGCTTCATGAATTGTAAGCGACTGTAAGAGCTCTTTCTAAAGTCAGCCCTCCTACAACAATTTATCACGCAGTCTCTTATGTGCACATTTTCCCACAAGTTGATCTCTTAACATGTCAGCTTCCAATACTCCCAAGTCACACGATTTAGCCAGTTCTCTTAGTGAATTCACAAAAGCATCAACAGATTCGTCCTGAGACGAATTCCTACATTTATGCCGTACCAAAACCACATTTCTCCGCGGTGTAAAGTAAGCGTCTAAGGCAGCTAGTCTGTTCATATGTACCTTTTTCTCCAGCGAGGTTGGCGAAAATCCGCTGCAGGGGCGCCCCGATGCAGTGCAGTAATGCAGCCCGTCTCAGGCATCCGGAGCTTCTGTAGATCCACTGGCTATTTCAAAACATCTGTACGACTTCATCCATGTCTTGTATTCCGTATACAAATCCGGAGCTCCGAGGTTCAGTGGAAGCGGTGGAGAAAGCTGGGCATAAGCAAAACTTCTCGGCGCGGCGGCCGTATCTTCCATGGCGCAAGCTTAACGAACAGTCCGAAAATTCAAGAGTTCGTTTCAACCAGCACGAGAACTAAAATCTGCAGTGTTCTGCTCGCTTTGAGTTCGCCAAGCACTCATCTCTCGTCGCAATAAATGTTGTGTATCTTAATAAAGAGTCGTTCTTATATTATTTTAACTATTTTATTAACTACACAGATCACTCCCTTACACCATATATTCCCGCCTTCTACTCTCCCGTTCCGTTGTCTCGCGATGTCTACTCACTATACTCATCTACCAGATTCAGATATTGTGAAACAAATTTTAACTAAGCTGCTCATAAGAATTCATCCTATTTCTCCAAAGGGGGGAGGAGAAACAAGAACAGATTATGGAAATTTTATCTTGTTGGGAGCTTAGTGAATTTGCTGTGGGCATTATTGACAATGTGCCGAAGAAACTATTTACAGCCCCAGATACCTCAGAATGTAATCCAACAATGGGAAGCAATATCCAATGTGAGCTGGTTTCTGTCAAACAAGTGGCCAGCTGTATTTACAGAGAACTGCTGCAGAGTGCTGGTTCCAAAGACAACTTACAACAAGCAGTAGCAGCCAAGAGTGAGAACCTGGCCAAAAAGATAGTTAATTCTCTTGGGAGAGAAATTATGAAGTTCCAACATTCAGATATCGAGTCTTCAGATGCTCCTCAAGCTGACAATGATATGGAAACCCAGAGCACCGAGCAGCTCATGTGTACCAAAATGGACCAGTTAGAACCTTCACCTGTTATTGGTCAAACAGATGCAGTGAAAGATATCTCTCCCAGTCTTTAGGATATGGTGAAGGGCTTTTAATGGTGTCTAAAATTTATTGCTCTTCAAGGTACTCCAAAACTGAAGTAACAACCTCTCTAGCCAGAAATCTTTCATCTGAAGCCTTCTTTGCCACTGTTGTGCAATAAACCTCCTGGTCTAACTCTTTTTTCATTGCTTCACAAATGGCTCCAGCAGTTTCTACTGTATAGGTGCACAAATCTGAAATATCTGACACAGAATCAGAAAACACTGAATTTGTTGGTGAAGAGCTGACACTTGAGCTCTTTGCATTGCTTTGAGCAGGAGAACTGGAACTAGATACATCTTCTTCAGTCTGGGTGAGTAAAGATTTGAGCTTTCCAAATAAAGTCCTTACAATGCCTTTTGCAACTGAACTCAAGTCAAAAGTACGATCAATGGATCCTGTTTCTGTGCTGCCTCTAGAAGTTTGAGGAGCAGCAGCAACATGTTTATTGGATTCTTGCAGATATTTATTTGTTTCAATACAATTCAGTGCAAACAAAACATTTATCACCTATCAATATAAGACCTATTTTTACTTACTTGTCAGGGTTCGTTGTTTCCCATGTTAACATTTAGAAATTTGCAACCAAATTTTGAATGCCAGCACAGATGCAACTAATACAAATATACTGTTGTCTATACAGTATAGTAAAAATCTATTATAGATATAGGTTGTATGTATAGAAAAATATATACAGTACAGTATTTCTAATATATAAATGAAGCAAGAACAACAGAATACCAGTCTAACCAAAGAAATAGAATGGTCAGTATTGCATATTTTAAGTGGATCCCTTAATTTATAAATAATTAAGTGTGCAGACCCCTGTTTCATTCCAGAGGAGGCAGTGTCAAAGGGTTCTTTTGGCATCGAGTCTATGGTAGAAAGTGAAGTCACCCCCTTGGAACCTGGACAGCTTAATATTCTCTCAATCAAAACCTAGTGGGAGCTGATCTGAACATGTCAGGGAAGGAACCACTAAGCAACAGCTAGGACTAAAATTCAGGATTTACTGTACTGAAGGAACAAATTAACATATTTCTTTACATTTGTTCTTTAGTTATGACACTGTGCATTTTAACCTCAAGAAGGTATCTGGAAAAATAAAATGCATCCATTACATTCAGACATTACAAGCAGTGTACCTTACCTGTCCATATAAATTTTTATTGTTATTGTTATTGTAAATTTTTAATTAAAAAACATTATGATAAAAAATAATTAGTGTGACATTGCTACTACATGGACAAAATACTAACTTTATTTTGCAATATTAAAAAATGGTGACTAATTAAAAATATATAGGCATCTTTTCTAGTGGCAGAACAATTAATCTATTTTAAAGCATATTCCTGTGTAAAAAAGATGGCCTCCTAACCATGATTATGTTCGTACTTTTTCAATTTACCTACTGGATGTCTAAAACTTGCTTAGGTTTTTAACTTTAATATGAGAGGCTTATAAAATAAAAATCACCGCAACAAAATAGCACATTGGAAATTATAAATCTTAAACTTCAATCTGCAACTGTTCCATAACACTTTAGCGAGTATGGTACAATTGTGTTCCTATGTGAAGCAAGATCACTGGTAATTTACATCATTGTGTTTTCAACAACAACTACTTGGTCAGGCGCAATGTATCTAACCAGTTTCATACTGGGTACTGCATAATTGACACATAACAAATACAGTTCAATTCAGAAAATAAATAGCAATTCTTCATTGAAATGTGCAGAAATATGTCATGTTTATGTTTGTACCCTGTTAACTTCATAGAAATTAGACCTTAGAGAATTTAAAGATTCTGTGAAACAGGCAGTTTGACCAGAGGTGCCCAAACTTTTGCATACAACTGTATGTTGCTGCTGCATCATTCAGGACAAAGCCCAAAATGCGTTTTCAACACATTTGATGACTTAGTGTTACTTAGTTGTTACTGCCCTCTGGTGGTTGTTGATTGAAACATAACATCCATTCTAACACGACCAGACATTTCTCCCACTGTCAATACTTCAGCAAAACTTCACATTTTATAACATGTTGTTAGTTATTATGATAGAAATGTGTTTTAATATGACTAATATATTATTGTTGTAATGCAGTATGATCAGAGTTATACATAAGTACAATACAACAGTTTATTTTTGCGAAGGTTTAGTTAGTGTATTTTGACTGCTGCTCTAGTCATTGTCAATATCAATATTCAAAGTCAATGTTCTAGTCATTACAACAAAGCCAGTCTATGGTAAACTATATCTAGGATTTGGAAAAATGCACATGAGCTAACACGAAAATGTGCACATGTACTGTACTGTTAACAGACTGATTCATGCATTTGCAAAGAGAGAAAAAGCAATTTAACGAACGCAGCTGGGGAAGTGAGTTAAAAATAGAAAACAGTTCCTCTTTAAACATTTACACATCACCATACTAAAATGATTAAAATAAAAAAATTATGTACGCACTGATGCTTAACATACCACAACTGCAGCATGTAGGACTTACCCATCAGACAGCTGACTGATCAGAGGGACTTCATGAAACCAGTTGGAATCAGTAGTCACCTCTTCAGTGGAGTCAGGTGAAATATGAACTGACCCAAGAGAAAAGAATTATTGCCGCATTAGAATTCTCATGGCATGCATAAAAAAGTGATCAATCCAATTAACATCCAAAAAAGGCAGAAAACATGTATTTATTCATAGATAAAATTAGGATGCTGATTAGGATTTATCCATCTGTTTACCCATATAATTTAAATCATTTTCACACCTTAGCTCACAACAATTTTACTGCACCAGACTGTGGCACAATGGCTGCCCAGAGATCCCCAGACTTAATTGGAACCTTCCTCAACCTTAACAGTAGATGTTACCAAGCTTTCAAAACCCAACACTTGTGCATTAATCATTTAATATTGATTAAATGACACAAAACAATTGACATGTTTTTATCTGAGTAAGCTATACAAATAAAACTGAATTGAATTAAACTGATTTTTTGGATTATATGTTCCATTGTCTTTCACAATATCTTTCACCCAATATCAGCACCCACTGAATTTCTCTGCAGCTGCATTGGAAAATTTGTCAAAACATAACGTTTTTCAAAACCTTTATTTTTTCTAGAAACAAATTAAAATACTGACCTTTGGTGATTTTAGAACTCTTCTCATTAGCAACGGTAACATCTCTTTTCTCCGTGCTAATGATCTCAGTAGAAGCTGTGCCACAGAGAAAACATCCTTTTAGTTGAATAGTCCTTTCAGATAGTTTAGATCAATATGTTGTCAACCTGCATCATTCCCTCTGGCCAACAAACTAAAACACATTAAATTGTGAACTAAATCTCAGTTGTACCACTGCAAATTATTGGATCTAGAAGCTTACCCTATTTTCCAGACTGAAGTACTTCTTTAAAATATTGCCTTTTAATACTGTCTTGCATTTCTCTCTCAAAATCCTTCCTTTCCTGTAAACTCTCATTTAGCTTTTGCTGCAGGAGAGCAACCTTCCTTTCATATAATTCAAATGCCTGAGAATGACAGAAAACCTTTCACAAGTGGCTATTCTTTAAAGAAAAAGGAAAGCCTCTCAACAAAAGATGAAAAGGTCCATCTCATTGTTGAACATCTTGTATTAAAAAGCACATGTTTTTCCATTACTCTAGTATTTAATGACAAATGAACTAGCTTGCAACCCAACATGTTGCTAGTAGAAAACTTCCCGTCCATAAGGTCACATTTTAATTTAGTATCAGACAGAAGCTGTTGGGCACCACTGAAATTCCAGCTCAAGTAAAAACTACAGGAGACTCCGATCTCATCTCAATCTACAGCACCCTGAAGCTGGGAAGCTGAGTCTGGTCAGAGCTCAGAAGAAGAAAGGCTGGGTCCAACATTACTTGGATGAAAGACTCTGTGTGTAGTTCAGAACCTTGCAGGCTGGGTATAAGAGATTGAAGCAGCAATGTCTCTCCTCTAATGCTTAGGTAATGAGGAGGAGAGATCATCAACCACCCTCTTGGATCCTCTTGGGGAGATACCCCTGAGGGATACCTTAGAACAGCCAATTATGCAAAGCAGCATGTCTCTGGGATGTTACATGGAATTAAAACCCACAACACGCAGAATAAATGCCCCACAGGCAGGTGCCTAAGGCTGGAGATAAACCATGGGCTTTGGAGATGCAGTGCTATAACCATGAATTGAATGAGGTGCCAACATACCATGCTCATTGTGGTCACTGAGGATCCAAAAAGTATTCGTTCAGGTTATTAATTTAAACCTATAGGTGGTCATCTTGGAAATACAACAAAATATACCTGCAAGGTCAGTGTCAAGTCCGGAATTTGCATGAAGAAAAGTTCACCTTAAGAGGATGAATCCAAACATCCATTACTCCAGTACCTTTTTGTGCCTTCTAGCTCTGGTCTGTTTCTTCAGCTGGGCCTGTCGCACCTCCCTCCGGGCATCTTCCTCTATCCTCATCTGTAAAGCTCTCTCTCTGATTTTCCACATCTGTAGAGCCGTCAGTGAAAAGGCAAAGCAGATGAGAAACAGCAGAAAGCTAGATTGTGTTGAGCACAAAACAGCTACGCTACTAGACATTTATATTTATATATGTCACCTGCTTATAGGTGGTACATTAAATATTAAGGATTCTGTTAGATCATGTGGAGCTGAATCTCTCCCCTTTTTACAATCTAGCAATTGAGGCCTTTGGGCATTTTTCAGCATATTAGGAGCATTCAGCAGCTGAATGTGGTCTGGGAAGCCCAAAGACAAAATAACTGGGAAAATAACATACCATACAGCAATGTACAGTGAGAATGTGAAAAAAAACAAGAAACATGATTAAGCTGATGTAGAAAACCGATGAGGCTAAATACTATATATTGATAATGCTGGTGATTTGAAAGCTGATAAATCAATGAAAGGGGTGAATAAACTATGTGTTTTAAAAGTGAGTTAAGCTACAGTGTGGAATGTAAGATTCATAAAAGCATATAAAAAGTGTCTGAAGTCTAAGTTTGACGATACAGTAACATGATTCACTAAGGGTATCCACTCTGCAGAAATCTGTTCGGCTGGAAGAGGCGTATAAAGTATAAGGTGAGAGAATTTTTTTAATTCGCATTTTGCAACATAAAATGCTTAATTACTTGTCAGAAACACAACATCTTTTAAAACAGTTATGCTAGAGATCCTGTTATCTTTTGCTTGCTCCCCAATCAAGCTGTATTTACAGAGGTGTCACAAGGTCACTTGCCAGAGTTGATATAAATGTCTCTAATCAGTTTAAGATGCAGAAGGAAACCAGCTATTAAAGATCTCTCATCCAGGTGATGACCGGGAGCAGCCCTGGGTCAAAATAAATCAAACTGTATTCTCATACCTCATCCTGTCTCCTGTACTGCAGACCTCTCATACGCTGTATTTCACCACTGCATATCTCCTCTGTTTTCGGAGCTCCTGCCTGGTGCCTTCATAAACAACAACAGAAAAGAAAGCTTCATCCACAAGGCAATGTCAGACAGCAGCAGAGGAATTTGTGAATGTGGTATTTCCGTAGAGCAGATGTTCATCTTTTGGAAAACTTTGACTCAGTCAAGACTTCCACTTGCTTGCACAATTAATTAACTTAAGGCAAACCTTTACTTACAGTTGTATTCTTGACATCTAATGTTTAAACATAACAGTAAAATATTTACACATATTTACAGCGAAACAAAAAAAAAATGTGATACAAATACAACAAATCAGGAATCCAAAAGGCAGGAACTTGCTGTTAAAGAGTGAGGAGCTTCCGTATGTTATTACCTGTCTCTGTTAGCCATAAACTGGTCTGAAATATTCTTGGATCCTTCCTCAAGGAGCCATTCCCTCACATCGGTGAAGCTGATATCCCTGGGAATCTCGTTCTGCTCCTGGAGCAGTCCAAAGCCATACTATACTGGTAGAAAAAAGGTGTCTAATTGGTTCTAGAGTGAATTTGTGTCTGTGTGTGTCTTGCAATGGACTTAATTCTGGTCAAGGGTGTATATCGCCTTAAGCCCGTTGCTTTCTGGGATAGGCCCCGGCTCCCTGCAGCCCTTAGATGAGGCGGTTAGATTAGATGACGTGGATGGAAAGGGATGGATGGAAGTTCAAGTCGTTTTTCAGCCTTGTCTGGCAAAGAAGACTTATAAATTCTGTTTTGGACTACACACAAAAGCTGCCTGTATTAACATGTGTTTGGAAAAATACATTTGTTTGCACTGAAAATGGATTAAAGTCTACAGAGCAGTACAGATAAGCAGTGAATGCTCTGATTCGGGTGGTACAATTAGTGGTTTACCACAAAGAAAAACATCCAGATATATTGCCCAGCCTCAATGAATAAAAAAACTATCTTTTTTTAACTCTGTTATCGTGAACAGAGAAGACTACAAGGCGACCTGTTTCAAATATTCAAAATCCTCACAGTCAAGTCTGCTTGTTGAACGCTGACTTCTTTCAAGAAACAGCTGGATAAGACTCACAGACCAATTAACAAGTAATTACCAAACAGGCTTAAGAGCTTCCTCTCATTCGTAACTTTTCTTATGATATGAAACCCATATCCTGCATGCAGAAAGGACTATATGGGCTATAAACAACACAAAGTATCATGAAAAGATGTACAGTATGGCTGAACTAACAAGAAGAAGCTAAAATAGGCTAGAGCAGTGACAAACATAAGCAACAACATCATCAGCGTCAAAACACTAAAACAGAAATGAGCTTCATAGCAATTAGAGAAGAAACTGAAAGAAAACATTGAAATTGATCCTTAGAATACAAACACAGTCAAGGTAGAGACTTCCTTGAAGATGACATGATGACAGCAGTATATTCTAAAGTGCATAATGGAGAGATCTTATGGAAGCCTTCATCTAGAAACGTTACTGATTGAGGGCTGGATAAAGGCAGAAGTCTATGATGAAGAGTCAGAATCAGATGGACGGTTGTTTAAAAACATCACACTTACCTGTTTAGTCACATAATTTTTGTCATACTGCAACTTCACATTGCTAAGGTAGTTATGATATTGATTGTATTCTTTCAAAGAGCAGAGGACCTGAAAACAGACAAAACATGTTTCAAGTACTGTCTAGGAGGTTAAATGTTTTTATTTTTATTTTACAAATCTAGAGCACAGTCAAGTACTCTGTGTTTGAATATTTATTGAGCATAAGGACTTTAGCACAAACCATAGGCCTGCTTTGATTACATATACTATTACATGCTTTGATTGGTAATATGTGTCTTTCTTTGTTCTGGGGCTTCCTACTGATCAAAGATGCTATTGCAAACATTGTTAATTACCACACAGTTCAGAGAAGACACATGGCATGTCAAAACTGGCCTAGCCGAGCCTCAGACTGAGGAGGTGGATCTAGAACATAACAATTCTAGAAAATCTAGAATGTTCTAGAGCAATCTTACACCTGGCCATCTGTATATAGCCATTTGATCAATGAGCCCCAAGAAGTTAGCTCTGCTTACACCCAAAACTATCAACCCCCCCCCCCCCCCCCCCAAAGAAAGGTAGGGGGGCTTTAATAACCCCAGTGACAGAGCCAGAGCACACAGAAACAGAAGAAAAAGGAATAACCAATTTGTACCACAGCACCCAGGAGAGGGTTTGGACACCAGGGACTCTCTACAGTGAGCAAGGGAGGAAGGCATTGTCTTCCTCCCCTCTCTACTCAAAAAATTGACTCAGAGACAAATTGGGGGGCATATTAAAAAACGGACTCAGCCAGGACTGAGGAGGATCCCTAAGACTACACAGAGTTTCTTTGCTATGACAGAAGCAGGCACACCAGGTCTCCAACTGGGGCTGGGTTTGGGAGAATATTTGCAGCTGGACTTTTCCTTTGGAACTCTGGTTTTGGTAACTGGGGTCAAATGGGGCTCTTGAGCTGGTCTGCAATGTGTTCTGTGAGTAAGTAAGTACCTCTAGTGGATAAGTCGTAATATGTGTTCTGTGGATTAGGCTATAATAGATACTGGAATTGCAAAGTACTGTAATAAAAATGGAAATGATGTAGGATGACTGTGTTCTCTGGTCTGTGGATGCACTAGTGGTTCTGGAAGATAAAAAGAACTTGTTGCTGGGGGAAAAGGTCGTTAGAATTGCTAGGTGGCATAATCAGCTACAAAACTAACTTTTAAAAGCAGTCCCTGCATTTAAGGGCCACGGTTCCTGACATATCTTTTTACAGATAGGTAAGAAGAGTTACCCTAGGGTGTTCAGAGGGCTAAATCAGTTCATAACATTCTTTTTTTTTTCTTCTGCACAAACGAGTTGATTCTCTAAGTCTGTTTAGAGTTTTAGATTGGGAAGGCATATTCTCACCCGAGACATTTTAAGACAACAAAAGAAAAGTACAGTACGTATATTCCCATAAAATACAGAACACATAGCTGGAATTTTTAAAATCACGTTCCATTTATTTTACCTTCTAGAGCTTTTAAAACAGTATTAGAAATATTACTCCGAGGTGTACGTTTTTACTGTTTTACTAAACCTTACATTTTAAAGCTAAACTAATGCTCATTTTTTTACGATTCACTACCTAAAAGTTCAAATATTTAAAAGTATGGAAAGTACACTCACAGCTCCAGATCCCGGTTTCTTTCTCTCCATTTTAACCCTGATCTCGTTCCATTAATCCATTAATCAATTAATCTATTTTGAGAAAACAATTCCGTCGTGTTCGTGAGCGTTTAGACTTTATTTTGTATAATTCGGACTTGAGCATAAACCACTGTATAACCAAAATGTTGTCTATTATAACGTCAGATCTGCAAAGCAGTTGCCTTATCTGACGTATCCAGCGTGTACAAGTTAAGTAAAGACGTCATTAAAAGCTGCAGCAGGGAAGCTACAGTATTCGTCCCAGGACGGACTTGTTTTTTTATATATATTTATAATTAGGTTTTAATTAGAAAATCCAGACAAAAAGGCGATGTCCGATTTAAAGTTTAATTTGAATGTCGCCATTCTAACTCAAAGCCTTCACGGTATCAAACCTGTGTGGTCACACGTCCCAAACAGTCTGGCTCTGCCAGTGGAGCCTAGAGACCCCAAAATATAACACACGGTTTGCCTTTTAATAATTTACACCTATAATAATAATAATAATAATAATAATAATAATAATAATAATAATAATAATACAAAGTAATAAACACTTGTTTTAAAAGCGCGGACTGATTAGTCATTTGTACAGAGCAACATAACAAGACAGTGGCCACAGTACATACGGAAATCTCCAACTGTACTATATTTAAAAACTAGATCTTTTTTCTGTATATCAAGACCTAGTTTTCAGTGACTACTGCGATGTGCCCTTCTATTTCCTAACTTTGTTATAGAAAGCAAGTGGAGCTGCTGAAGAAAATATCATAAAAATAACTACTTTTTGTAGTGTCCGTAATGTGACGAGGGGTCCGGTTCACCTTCAGACTTAATTTCCTATAGAAGTATATTGTATATACAGTAGGTTTTATAGTCTTATAAACCCTTTTTTTAAAGCGTTTTATAATGCTACTCTTGCACTCTGCTGTCTCCTAGTTCCTTTCAGTTGGGCTTCACCGGTGAAATAAGGATGAAAACATCCTCTCTCTGCCCAGTCTTGCTTTTTGGCGGTTGATGTGTCTGTATGTGTCTTTTCTAGATATGTCTAAAACGACACCTAATATGCAGGAAGAAGCTGTTAAATTGGTAAGCTGGTATCTGTAGCTGGGTAGCTGCAGAAAGGGATTGAAAACGTACAGACATCATTTTGGGTGCGACGGTAGGATGACGTCACAGCGGAACGGCCATTTCACGAGGTTCTTAATTCTTCAGTCTCGAGATGTGTTCTGGTTGTTTTCGGTTTGGCTGAAGGTATTTGTACGGTAGCAATGCCGTGCTTTAAATTTCATACTTGGTTATTTAAGATCCTCGTTTATATGAATACACTATATTTATGGTATATAAATGAGTTATTTCTGGATAATCACTTCAGGAGCTCACTTTATCCCCTGAACAGTAGTCACTGTAAATATAATTTGTCTTTTATTTCCCAAAACAATTCAATATTTCCCACTGTACTGCATACAGTATTTAGCTTTAAGTTTTTCCTTAAAATAATTGGTAAAGAAATTTCTCACTTTTCAACCACTTTTCATCTGTAGCTCCGAGGAACTGCTGGTATAATGGTGAACAATGCGTGACGGACTTTGGGATCCTTTGGGATGGAAAAGAAGTGTAGAAATGCAATTTTAATCATGGTAAATTATGGTATTGTAGCCATTTATAGTTATACAGGTGTTGTCCTCAATATTCTCAGTCACAGCAGCATGCCACATGGAATATTATCCATCCATTGTCTAATCACTTGATCCAATTCAATGCTGTGGAGACGGGCTCTGCAATTACCAGAGGTCAGTTTCTTCATTTCTGTTGCAGTGTGAGAGCAAAGAAAATTACAGTCATCAACAATTATACTGCTTATCTGTTTAGTTGCAAGAGGATTATCCTTTCTTTTGGACATAATCTGCATTCGGATTTGTGACCAAGATTACATCATACAAATGCCAAAGATTGGAACGTCTGAAAAAGACTCAGTGGATGACAGAGGGATCAAATTTGCTAACTAAATGTGTGTTCACTGATTGATCTGCAGAGCCACACGGTCAGGCTGGGTGCAATAAGATGTGGATACAGTCCTTCAAATTCACATCCCTAGTAAATAAAGAGCATACAATCCATTTTATCACTCTGCAACTCACAACTGGCAACCCACTGAAGCTAAGCAGGGACACTATACTGTAAACAGGCGCCGTCCTTCGGATGAGACATAAAACTGAGGTTCTGACTCTCTCTGGTCATTAAAAATCCCAGGGCGTTTCTCGAAAAGAGTAGGGGTGTAACCCTGGCGTCCTGGCCAAAGTTCTCATTGGCCCTTACCAATCATGGCCTCCTAATAAATCCCCATCTATGAAATGGCTTCATTACTCTGCTCTCCTCCCCGCTGATGTGTGGTGAGCGTTTTGGCACACTATGGCTGCTGTCGCATCATCCAGGTGTATACTGCACATTGGTGGTGGTGGAGGGGAGTCCCTATTACCTGTAAAGTGCTTTGAGTGGAGTGTCCAGAAAAGCACTATATAAGTGTAAGCAATTATTAATTATTATTATTACTAGCTGACTAGTGACTAGTGACCTTATTTTAGCCTGGAAGAGATACATTATGATCATTTAATACTGGCAAATATTCTTGTAGCACGAGGGAAGCGGTACAAACATTATATTTCCACTAGGGGGAACAGTAGGTTTTTGGACTAAACTGTCCTGCTTTGGCAACACTATATTTATGGTATATAAATTAGTTATTTCTGGATAATCACTTCAGGAGCTCACTTTATCCCCTGAACAGTAGTCACTGTAAATATAATTTGTCTTTTATTTCCCAAAACAATTCAATATTTCCCACTGTACTGCATACAGTATTTAGCCTCTAGAATTTAATTTGCTCAATGTTAGTCTTGAAGCATGTAGTTAGTACTGTGTAGGTACTATCATTTAACAGCATTCATGAGATACATTCAAACAGAATATTAATTCCATATATTCAATTGAATCTTTCAAAGAGAACAACCATTTCCCTGCGAAATTAGGCTTTTCTCTGTCACTTCTCAGGTGGCTCTGACAATCAGCTGCCGTTAAATTGTGGCTGTGGGCATCTGTTTCAATGGAGTTTCTACTCCCTCTTTAAGTGTGATATTAGAAATACATATTTTTTGCTCAAAAACGTCTTTTTACAAATTAAATATACAGCTATAAACTAATATGATGTTTCGACTGTGAAGCCTTCTTAAGGTCTGTGAGACACACCTGAAGAAGGCTTCACAGCCGAAACTTTGTGTTTTCTCGGTTCTCTTTTCAGCATGGGATAAACCTATTGTTCCTTTACAGACTACGCATGCTGACACAGCTACCCATCTGCACTGCTATAAACGAATATAGCATACAATGGCATCTAATTATAACAACTTATACTTAAAGAATCTTTTGTTTTTAATCCACAGCATAATATTACATTATGAAAGACAGTTTCGTGCAGGAAAAAAAAGCACCTTTACATTTACCTTTATTTATATAAAAACTAGACTATTGTCTAAAATAGTCTAAATTGGTAAATTGTGCCATGAAAAGTTCATTTTTCAGTTTCCACTGTCTACATTCCCGGGCACGCTTATATGTCCGTTAATATTTACCTATCGGATTAGCAAAGGTTAAAATGACACAATTGAAACAGGGTGAGGAAATGTGCACAAACTCCTCTGACATACTCATGAGAGAGAGTCTTTCCCCGCTTGACATGCTTTGAGCTTATAAAGAGAGATTACCCACTGGAGAAGAACACGACTGTGAGTGACATCACTGTGAGGTCACAGGCATTGAGCAGGTCAGAAAATCAACACTTCAAGGGGAAACTCAATACTACCCAACATTAGAGACATTCCTATTTTTTCAAGTGCCATCTTGATAATGGTTTAAGTTCCTCAGATATTTTTTAACTTCAGCTAGGCGTATGGCCTTTGACTTAAAAATCAGTAAACCATTAAGGAATGCTGGAAGGTTTAATAGAATTAAGATATTCTTACCAGATCGAAACACCAGCATGGCACTGTAACCTTATTCTTTATAGAAATGTGACCATAAACTCTCTCTTTTAAACTGTACAGGCCTATTACAAAGCCAGTCAAAGTGGACAGCTCCACAGAGTAAACAGTCATAAAATCCAATGCTTCAAGTTGATCAATAATGTAGTAACTATACTGTATATGAAGATGTGGTGAGTGTTTTTATTTAACCTTAACCACCTGTTCTGAAAAGCATAGGCTGTCTTGTGTTTTGGAATACGTAGTCTGTGGTGTTATTGATTTAGCTAGTAAAAATATATATTTAACATTCATCCATTGCGTGGTTTCTGTGTAAAGTGCTGTCAGCATTACACTATTAATTTATTACAAAACTGCTGTGAAAACAAACTGAATGATTATGTTTAAAAGACACTGGAGATCACTTGGATTCGCCATATTTTGAGAAAAGTGTAGCGTTGAAAGCTAATACACACGTGTAGTTGGATATACCTATCCATGGGTGTATACTGTTAACTCCAAGGAGTCGGATTTGAGTCATAAAATCAAAATACAGCATAACCATTGCATTATTAAACTGCGCGATGTCATTACTCCTGATAAACAAACCCTTTAGCCGCATCCACAGAAACAGAAGTCGCAGATATGTGCCGAACAGGAATACTAGTATCAATATAATGTGCTTCATACGAACTGCCTATTGGGGCCACAGGAATAATTGAAGGCAGGTCAGATCCAGCACTTTTATTACAAACAAGCCTTTAAAGAAACACAAACAGAATGTACTTTTATGATTTGAAATAATTGTATATCGCCTCAGCAAAAATAATTTGACTTTTTTCCCCCCCTCCACTTTAGGCTTTGACTGTATAGGTTCAAAGTTGTTTCCTGACTTTTGGATCTTAAGCAACAGTGAGGGTCATATATTCAGTACTTCATTTAAAAAATGTTTTTTTAGATGCATGACTTTCTCATGATAAATATCCTTTCTAAATACATTTCACTTTTGCTATTAAGGTCAGTACTGAATAGTTTAAGAACAAGTAAAGGTTTATTCCATGCTGAAAAGAGAAGAAAAGAAACAAGAACTGACACCTGAAGAAGACTCTACAGCTGAAACATTGAGTTTCTTTTCTTCTCTTTTCAGCATGGAATAAACCTTTACTTGTTCCTTTGCAGCCTATGCGTGTTGACGCACTACCTACTTGAGCTACTGCAGAGTTTTCTTACATATTACTTACCACCATTTGCTTTGACTTGGAAAAACTATGCAGTATCTTTTGAAAAACAGCCCTTTGTCTATTTGTGCCAGCCACGTGTTACTGGCAGTCCTCAAATGTGTCAACTACTGTGAGGAAGGCCTTCCACACTCCAGGCCTGCTTGTGCACACAGCCCCGCCTCCTGTTCTCGTTTGACCGATCTCTCGGTTCGTCCGCGATGCAGGTCCAGTGCTGACCCCCACCCTTCGTCACACACGACTTGGAGTGGTCCACCATGATGCTGAAAGGCCTGGCCTCTGGCAGCTGCATAGTCTTCACGTTGTACACCTTGTGCGCCACAGAGCAATTCGACGGCAGAGGCTGATGAAGCTTCCCCCAGCTTTTGGCAAAGAAGTCGTCTCCTAAATAGTTAACCAGCAAACCTGAATAGAGATCTGAAATGGAACAGTGTCACAGGTTCCATGTTAGAATCTGTCCCAGGCACACTTTCTACCCAACCAAAAACAGGAAGTGCACTACAGTAGCTACCAAAACGTCAAACTGAAACTGAGAACAAGTGAATGTGTATTTCTCCCCCCTCTCAGGGGTGGATGCAATAAGAGGTTCCCTTTAATGAAATCATAGCATCAGTTTAGCATTCCTCACAGAGCAGTAACACTGAAACACAGGTAAAACATGAGGTTTTCTCTGCAAACATGTGGCTCAACAAGGTAAAAAAGTATTGATTTCTTGCCTCTTTATCTTCACAGACTGTAGTCTTGAGTTTACTGATGCGGTCCATTGGGAACAAGAACACTATTTTACTTGGCCTGGGCTTCCAGATTCTGCAACTTGCTTGGTACGGCTTTGGATCAGAACCCTGGTATGTGCCTTGTATTCTGTAGGAGTAGAAAACCCAGGAGCTTTTCCTAACAGACACTGTAGGTCACAGATCATCAAACATAATTTGTGAACCTTTAATATCAGTCCTATTCTGAGTTATTTAAAATTATTAAGCAGGTACTGTCACTATTAAACCAAACATTTAATCTTATAAACCTGAAATACAGTCGCTGTTTTATGCATATTTCTAGTTTGATACTAGTTTTCCTTCTTGGTTTCTCCTCAGGATGATGTGGGCTGCTGGTGCAGTTGCAGCTATGCAGCTATACCTTCCCAGCAGTCAGTGCTCTTGTATCCAGGATAGCTGAAGCAGACCAGCAAGGTACCCAGGGCCAAGAAAAAAGTCGCTTTGTACAGAAACTCAGCTGTTGGTTTCTGTCATCCATCTGAAAATGAAAGCACTATGTATTTCTTGTACTTGTAATCTTGCAACTTCTCTGTTATGCCACAAAGCTGTGTCGTGAAGTCAGACAGATCTATTCTTTCACCCATTTGGTTTGACAGTTCTGTTTGAAAAGCTCATAAATATCCAATGCTCCATCCACTAAGAGAGAGCTCAGTAGTCTTAAGTGTAATGGCTAGATTAGAGGGCATCCAGTATGGTTCTTGATTGTCAAAAGATTGGCCTGTGAAACTAATTAAATTAGCTTAAGCTAGTAATTAGTTGTTAATACAGTAACTAGGAGTTTTAGGGATCTAAAACCCAGAAATCTTTTTGGCCTTGAGAGCTGGAGCAGAAGATCTTGTCTTGATCGTTGCACTAGCTAATCTAATGTTTGTGCTGTGCTTGTGCGTTCTTAGCTCTCCCTGCTCATTAGAACTGGCGAGACAGTGAAGAGAAGCACAACATGTTTGCAGTCAGTCAGTGAGGTTAGGTGCAGTTTTAGTCAGGGGGCTGTTCCATGTCTTGTCCTGTGCTAAATGCCAGCATTGGGGGTTAAGACTTTTTAAAATAAACTAAAATGTACCCTACATGTTTGTCCTGTACGTATCTTCATGTGATCCTGCTAGATTTCTGCTTACCTAAGTCTTCTTGTGAATGGTGTGTGGAAGGCTGACGGTCTCGTTCTCTTATAGGTGTGGTTCAGGGGATGATCACTGGGATTCGAGGGCTGTGTAATGGCCTGGGACCGGCGATGTACGGGTTAATTTTCTACATATTCCATGTGGAGCTTAATGAACTCCCAGTGAGTAACAGTGGCCTGGGAGCTGAGTCTGAATCATCACATCACTCTCAACACAATCATCAGGTAACGTACAGTGTCCAGCTTCATGGAATTGTCATTGAAACTCGTCATCTTTAGGTTTGGGTGTCAGTCTCTCAGAATTATGCTCTGGAATGTGAAATGTAGTCAAAATGGTATGAGATGGTGAAAAAATATGAAACCAGACAGGTAGGATTTTGATGTTCAGTTTCTATGTAACCATAGAACTTGTCTCTATCTTATAAAAGGGAATATCATTCTTCGCAGGACATGTTACCTGTCATGCCAGTATCCCAGAGGAGTCTTTCATGACTTGCAGTACATTGTAAGAATGGTTAGGTTAACACACTTGGATGCAGATTTTGCTGTTGATCTTCAGATACTTTTAGTGAGGCACTAACATTTTTTTGCAGTTGATGTTGGCCAACTAATAGCTGGTATCAGGAGTTATAAATGTGATGTCTGTGGAGTGTATGGGTACAGGTCACACTCTCATGGTCCCCCTGTGCAGTCTTACCTAAACAAGTGGTCAAGTGGTCAAGTGAGTAGCTGCGTTGGTATGTGTTAGCTGCAAGGAGACATGTATTGGTTAATCCCAGCCTGAAAAATAGGGGTAAATCCAACGTTTCAGCTGCTGAGACGTCTTCAGGGGATATTTCATTTCACATAGCACATTGAATGTCTCAAGATTAAGATATATAATACCCCTAAAAATCCTGGGTTTAGCGGGTTTCATTCTGCACTTTTTAATTACCGTCCCTTTGTGATTTATTTCTGTCCACGCAGAGTTCAATAATCCCTGGTCCTCCGTTCCTGTTTGGGGCATGTGCTGTGCTGCTCGCCCTGCTGGTGGCGCTGTTCATCCCTGAGCACACTAACATGGCCCCGCGGAGCAGCACCTGGAAGAAGCATCTGTCAGCCCACAGCCACCCCCACAACCCCCTGGCACCTGGGGAGGCCAAGGAGCCACTCTTACAAGACAGCAACGTATGACCGCTGTTGCTTCTCAGGCGGTTTCTAGATACATCATTCGGCCATTTTTTATGTATTTATGGAGATGCCAGGTAATGGAAATTCAACACGAGTGTTAAGAGTACCATTTTGTAATATATTTAAAAATTGTCCAAAGGCACTATTGCAATAGCTCTATTTATTGAATTCAATATAGTTAGAGAGGATTTTTTATACATTTTTGTCATAAATTCTACATCGGCATGGCTTACCCAGGGACTTGTGCCTTGTAGAACTGGAATGTTACTGAACACAGTGTGTTTGTCAGTCATCCTGCTTTGAAGAGGTGTGATAATATGGGTTGAAGTGCAATCGGTTCACTAGAGAACACTCAGCCCATTAAGAGCTTTACCTCTTTTCCTCTTTTGACCCAAGACAGACTTTATTAAAAGTCAGAATGATGTACAGAAAAAGTGGTGTGGCCTCTTAAGCTTGTACATGACAAGGCCTTAATAGATGCTCTTGGGTGCAAAAGCAACATGCAGTGGGTCAAGAACAGTTCATTCTTTTGCGGCTTTGTTATCATTGAAAAGTGAAAAGGACTTGGAACTTTGCTTGTTCTACACATCTTCATTTTTCTGTTCATATCAAGCAGTTGCAGCATGCAGTGCTGTCTCAGTTTCTGACTACCTTCCCATTTTCACAGTTTCAGTTGCAAGTAAGCTTCTGCCCACCAAGAGGGTAGGGATTGCTGGGGGCTCATGTAGTTTGTGTCTCAAGAACCTTTATCTGAACATAGAGCTAGGCGTTGTGCAGCATCATGCAACTGTGAAGCTCAAGACAAAGTGCACAGGACCAAAAAATATGCTGTTCAAACTAGGGCATAGTAGTGACAAGATAATGACCTGGTGTGAATATGCCTTTTTTGAACTGCTATATTTATTAGAGGGCCTCAGAATATGAAATGAGTTTTGTGGCCTCAACTTGAAAGACGTGCATTTTTCTAAGTGGCCTTTTTCAGTAAGGATATTCGCAAGAACATGCTAATGTACCAAATAATAGAACATCAGATGTGAAATTCTCTGAAATATTTTTGTGTGCTCAATATATTTGAATGATTCCTTGAAAGATATTACTAGCGTGTAAAATATCGTAAGCTCAAATGTTTTTATTTTCCTTTCCGTTACGTACTGCGGTTATTACACTGCTTCACTGCCTTGTTTTTCTTTTAACCTTCAAGAAGATACTGTCATGGACACAGTTCTAAGTGTTGTAAATATAAAAGAGGTAAAGTTCAATAAAGTGGATTATTTTAATGTATGCAAGATGTATTATTTCATCTTAGTACTGTGTAACTCCCTTCCCTTCTTAACTTCAAAACATGCTCTGACTTTAGACATCTCAAAATATGATGCAGGATTCAACATTCGGATAATAACTGCTCCAGCAAGGTCTCCAGCTGTTGATTTAAGAATGCCTGGAAAATCTGTTTCATTGTGGTTCCTGATGACTAGAGTTGTGCACCTCAACCTTTTAAAAGTGTTCATATTTCTGTAATTGGGCCGAATATATAGTAGCTACAGGACTCTCACAAGCTTAGTTGGGCTCATCACTACCAGAATGGATACTGTGATGGGCTCAGTGGAGTAGTGGCACCACCCCGCATAGCTTCAGGTCTGTGCAAGAACACTGCCTTGATGAACAGATGAAGAGTGATGTCTGTGAGCGAGGAAGGTTCTCTCAATCTGACTGGCACTCCTTTAGTCCACATCAACAACTGCAACCTGCTGCCTCTTTATGGAGAGTGTTAATACCCTACTATAATGAAAACAGTAATTACAGGTATACAAAATATAAGACATGGCAGACTAAAAGCAAGAGAAATTCAAAGCAGATTTTAATTAGATGGATTAAGCAGTTTGAAAGAGGCAATTTGGTGCTGCTTTTAATTACACTGGTACTGTGTATGATTAAAAAGGTTGTGGCTTTTCACAGTGTTGGATTGGTTTTCCTAGAGTCTCAAACTGCTGCTTTTCCCAGAACATAATCCAAATAGTACAAGAGTTCTTTCCTTCTACTGATATTCAGCAAATATAAAAGCACAGCAATAGCTGACTAAATAGAGTGGTTGTCTTCCCTTGTCCTGGAAGAACCCAAGGTCTTAATCACAGGTTAGCTGAGTTCTGCTGAATTCTATTTTTTGTGTCATATTTTTAAATTTGCTTTCAACTATTAATACCCAATAAGGAAGCTGTTTAAGCTGTTTAGAAGCTGTATTAATTAGTAGTTAGAAGCTGTATTAATAAATAGTACAGTACTATTAAATTCACGTGAAGCTAAAACCATACTGCAATACTTAGAATATCTAAAAACTGCAGGATTCAGAATTCTAAAGCTCAAATTACACAGTGGAGTAAAAAGTAACATTATGTTACTATACCTTAGATTTCACACAATATTAACTTTGCTTGTATTTAACTGCAATGTCCAGCAAAATCAGTCTTGATACAAAAAATGAGTGTAGATGCTGGATGTTTTCAGCGTGGAAAAAATATTTGAATATTAATACTATGATGTGCATATTGGACAATTCTATTTTAGTAGTTAAACCTTTCAGCTTTTTGGAATATTTCATTTTTACGTGTATCGCTTAAAGGAGTCCAATGTTTAAATGTTGGAACTCAATATTTTATGAAGCACTACTGCTCAATATAGGTGTAGGTTTTCAAAAATGTAGATCAATATGGTGTATATAATATGTTTCCATTTTTATTAAGTGTCAAAAATCCTTTTGGTAAATGTAACATCCCTCAGGCTACAAAGAAATTTGATATAATCACATATAGAAGCAGGATATGCACAGAGAAATAGAAAAGAACAACTTTGAAGTATCATCTGAAAGTTTATTTTACATACTGTGCAAAGAATTTGTAACCAGTTAACAGGAAAAAAAACATTTAAAAACATATAACTGTCTTTCTAAGGCATTTATTGCCTTAAAACAAATGACATTTTTGTGGCTTGATATAAAAGATTACATAAAAATACATAACATTGTCATCATTCTCTGTAAAAAATAGTTTCATAACTTTTTTTTAACTTTAAATAGGCTAATAAAATAAATAATTTGTACACATGTGTACAGTACCAATCAGATGAGATAATTATGCATTTACAAAGTATGATGCAAAAGTTAAGGAAAAACCCTTATTGTACTGTAAAATCTGGTAAGGTTAACCAGAAATAGCCTGCTTTTGTCTATATTATGAATGAATTATGAGGCAAAACAATGGATTTTCAATCAGTAATATTCCTTCCACAACATGCTTAATGGAGCCATGCACCCTGTCTGAGTCCTGCATGGTTGACTTTTCTTGTATTGTGTATTGAGATGCAATAAAATGGTTAATTGTAGCCGTAGTGCAAGAAGATGTTTAGTGCTCCCACTGCTGGCAGAGAGAATCAGAGATGGAGAGAAACTTGCTGCTACACTGGTAGAGAAACATACAGTACTTCCCCAAAATCAGAACAGCTATCAATCCTACTGGGGAATAAACCTCCAAATAGTTTAGTTTAGTAGATTTATTGTACTAGATTTGTCGATGTTTAGTTAAATATTAATGCTTTGGCAATACTGTAATCCATAGGTTATTTCAATAAGAGTCTGAATTTTAATACATTTAAGGAACATGTCAGAGCTGTGAGTATCAAAGACACAATCTTTCAGTTTTATGTTTTAGAACTTCTATTGCAGAAAGATACCCAAAACCAAAATTATTAATTTGCAGATTTTGGCTTTCCACACATCTCCTCTTGTTATACCTGAGTTTGGACACTGTTTTTCACCTGCTTTGTGCTCATTTTCCCTCAGCTGTCTACCCCTTTGTGCCTACTCTGTCTTGTTTTCTCCTGCGCCTCATTTATCTGCTACTTTCCCTCTCTCCCTCACATCTTAAGAAGGCTCCACAGCTGAAACCTTGTGTTTCTTTTCTTTACCTTTCTTGATGGAATTAACATTTCCCTGTTACTTTGAATTTGAATGTCAGCACCTCTAAAATACAAGCCTGACCAACAGTTGTATGAGAGAATGCTGAAGATGGTTGCCATTTAATTAGCAGAGGCAAGGTCAGCAAAATTACATAGGTAAAATATGGCAAGAAGAAGAGGAGCCAGAGGAGAAAATTAAACACACCACAAAGGATAAAGCCTGAAACTAAATTATACTGAAACTAAATACAAAATAAAGGATTCCTGCAAACCTGCAGGTTAGTGGCATTAATAAACTGTCATAACATACAAAACAAATGAAAAGGAGCATATCTCTTTGGGCAGTCTTAATTTTTCTGAGCTTTAGAGGATTTAGAATTGCAACAGGCATGGTTAACAGGTTCCACGCACACCAACATTATTCACATCACGAAGGGTAATGCTCCTGTATCCTGCATAAACTCATATTGTCTGAAGAAAAATAAAACAAAGGTATGACAATGAATTAAAGGCCTTTCAACGCCTTGTGAGTAAAACACAATGTTACAGTACATGAACATGACAAGTTTAATAAACGCTGAAAGAAGGCGGGGAGCATTACCTATCTGCACACAGTAAACCTGAAAACCACTGTAAACGAATCTGTCGTTGGAAGAAATTATTAGAGACAGAATTTAGTAGGCATACAAGATTCCTGGTTTATGTTAAAAAATAAAGGTCTTTCTCGATGTATCACAGATAGAAACTTCCAAAAGGCAAGCAAAATGAAAAGCTTGCAAAGTCATCAGTCCGTCATTTGTGAAAGAACAATTAACACAGAAGTGTGCAAATAGATTCCATTGTCACAGAAATGTAAAGTGCAGGTGTGACCAGTGCATAAACGTCCTAAAACATCCCGGAATTGTGTTTCCCAACGACGATGTAGACCACAGGATGTTCCATAGTGTGCAGCTCTGCGAGAAAACGTGGAAGCCGTTGTCCAGGCTGAAGAAAGGAGAAAAAAGGAAGAATGAAACCCTATTTCTAGGGACTTTTAACACTAGTGCTTAGACCTGAATGCTGGAGCTGTACATTTCAACTAATACCACACACACGTATTCCAAAAATAGAGATGGACGGTACAGAGACCGCAGGAAATCATCAGCTGTACAGATAAAACGTCTGAAGAGGCGCAGTTTGAGGTCAGCACACAGGAAAGAACGTTTACATTATGCCCAAAGACTAATAATTCCTTTTTTGGGACTCCTAAACGTGTAAACAATGCAACTACGGACAAAAAAGTCAGCTCGTCAAAAATGCAGAATTACTCCGATAGCTACTCACAATTACAAAAAGGATAGCATCACTATAAATGTAGATAAAGGAGCAAAAATATAGGTATCCACAAGGAACACACAACAACAACAACACAGAAAAAAGAAATACCTGTTGCCTTGGTACAATGAATCCTTGCAGTTGGTATCTGCAGATCTCACTCCTGTCTGTTATGGCTACTGCCACCTGCTGGTAGAAGTGGAAATAAAACGCGAGTTGCGCCAGCAACGGTAAAAGTCACATTAAGGGATGTCAATTTTAAATGTTAGTTAAAACTACGTCTAGTGATTTTGTGCACCACTGAGTGCAGATTACAACAAATTTAGGACCACCAAGTCACAAACATAATGCTTTCACTTAATCTGAGCCCTAGTTTACAACTTAAGATGTTTATGCTTCTATCTGTGAAAATAAGCACTAATTAGCACTGACTGTAATGGACTAACTGCTTATATCTACTGTAATATATAAGCGAAATAATACATAGAAAAAGCTTCAGGGTGGATTGCCAATCATTGCCTGTAAATTACCACAACAAACAGGACTGTTGGAAGAACATGTATCATTATTTGGTGCATATAATGCATAATATAATGCACCAAATTAGATCAATGCATTCTTGGGCAGTATAGAAATTGAAATTCACAGGAATGATGTATTCCAAAGGTAATGCAGACAGAGTCAAAGCCTGAACTACCATACCCATGAAAAGTTTTGCAGGCTTAGAAGCATGGCACAGTTCAGATGACAGTAGGACTTAGATACAGTACTTAAGGCTTCAATTGTTTTTGGCATTATGTCTAAATGCTTTACATCAATGTCCATTCACCACTTCAGGCTGGGATGCAAATAAATGCATTTCTTAACATTATCCTGAAATGAGTGGCAAGGTCTTCTAAAGTCAGTATAGGGTTTCATTAATGAATATGAATAAGAGGTGTTTCAATACACCTTTTTTTAAATTAACAAATTAAAATAACATTATGCATTCATTATGTTGAGTATATTTATATTGACATCATTATCTCAAATTCAGTTCACTGAACATAGCACAAAGGCATAACTGAAAAACTGTTAAAAGACAAAAATGGACGACATGATGTGGTGGTAAGGACACTGTGATCTTATAAAGTTGAGCCTGGAACTGTATCTTTCTAGGGGAAAATTCCCCTCTACTTTTCTGGGGCAAAAATCAAAACAAATCCATTGCTATAGCAGTCAGCGATCTGAAATTAGATCTTTGTTTTCAGACCCTATTTCCATATCCCTCATGTGGCATTCCAAAAATACCCATTTACAACTTTACACCTCAATAACACCAAAGAAACACAACACAAGCACAATGGCAGTGAAATTCAGTCTATTGTGTCTGTGGCCCACTGTTCACAAAAGCACCCACTCTGGCGGCTGGAATGGAAAACGAGAAGCAAAGCGTCATTCTTTATTTTCTGAGCCTCTGCTCCTTTCCTGTAACTGTATAATTGTCAGCTGTTACTGTATCGCCAGTCTCAGGTGAGAAGCTGTTATAATAATGGTGAATTATTTACCGGATAAATGATTTCAAAGCAAAGCTCTAAATGAAAGCAAGCCCAAGCATGCATGACAACAAGGCAGTTGCTCAACACAACTGAAAGAAGGAGACTCAAAGCACTTCCTCAAAACCTTCAGAATCGCACACAGAGGGGGTTTCAGTGGCATGTTTCTACCATGCGTGTACCTGGAGACATCACACACAACTACAGTAGTCATCAGCTTATTCTGTTATAGAGCCAGATATCCTCAGATCTCTTAAAGCAAGCAAGGATCCAACTAGACAATACTGGGATCGATCCACCACTGCTGATGGTGTGATGCACTGTGTGATGCACTCTTCTGGTTCAGAAATTCCAAACCCTTTTCTTCACAGATTTGCAAGGTACGCTGCAGAAGAAGCCGTATTTTGGATGAGACTTTAAACCAAGGACCGACCCACATTTTGGGCAGCACAGATTCATATATTACCATTTACAAATGTGGGGGTTAGCCCTCAAGCAAAGGGAGAATCCAGAAAAGGTTTTAACTTCACGGCTTACTGATGTTCCCTCATCTTCCTCTGGATCAAAATCTGAACTACCCTGCTTCTTACTCTGCAAGTCAGCACTTCAGAGACATCGTTATTGGGACTTCTTGATAAATAACTTTGAGTATGCATCCTCAGACAGAGAAAGAGACTGCATCCATTTTTTTTTACTCTGTGCCAGCACGACGGTACAGAAAATAACAGGTTGTGTCCTAGGCTTAACACAGCTAACTTTTAAACAAATACAATTTTCCCCTAGCAACTGTCATCTATATGCCAGAGAAAGATAGACACCCAGTCACCGTCATTCACATTATCATCGTTCCCTTCCACCTCCAGCAATGTTATTCTCTAATTTATAAAGTATAATAAACAATGTTACATAAACATAAGTTATTTCACAATGGTATCTATTTCCATTCATGTTTTTATATCTATACTGCATAGTGGATTAAACAATATGTGATGCAACATGTGGACACTAATTTTCATAGCTCTGTCAACGTCAACACAACTCCATCAATATACATTTTATGCCTAATAGTGTATTCCTGTCAGGAATATTCCTGACTTCTGTGTGAGCCTAGTGCTGAGAGAAGCAGCCATTAAACAAGGTTAATTAGTTCTCACTAAAACTTTGATTTTAAGAAATATTGTTCAGACATAATGCGGAGGGTTAGCATTAAATGAGAGAGGCTGTAATAGAATAATGGCTTCACTATAGTTTTGGAGTAGTTTTAATATGCGGAATGGTGCTTTCCTACACAGAACTATGGGAATACCATGCTACAGTATACTTTTTTAAGGAATGTGCTCTGTAGTAATACCATGGACCAATATAATAAAGCACTGTGAAACCTTGTCAGAACCACAGGAAACAGAAGCAAAACGATTTAAAACCAAAGTGCAAGTGCAAAAACCACAATAAATCCGCCAAGGTGAACTTCGTTGAGATTTAACAGGTGAATTACTGAACCTGCACAATGCATTTACACCTTTTCCTCTGTTTGGGCCTCTACAGATAACGTCAATCTGTTAACAGGTCAAGAAGAAAAACGGCCAGGTTCTGATCTGCTGGGGAGGAAATGTGTACCGTCCCTGCGACCTGACAGCACAACACTCTGTCAGCAAGCCCCCAGCCTTATAGCTCTGGTCAGGACAAAGACCTGTAGATGCTAATTGTGTTCGACAGGCACAATCATACAGCAGGCAGGAGATTAGGAGAGTGTTAATTGCGTTCAGTGGCAAAGGGAGTCAGGAGGCAGCCTGGTGTCAGGGGAGTGGGCTGTGTTTGCAGGTGGTCAGGGGTTCCCAGAGGGTGGGAGGGAGCTTCACCACAAAGGATCTCTCTCTGACAGGAGGGCTGATGAGCCATGAAATCCCATCAGCCCATGCAGGGGGCAGTTTGGTATGTAAAGAGCACACTTGTGACTGTTGTTTTGGGTGGTTGTGTTTTGTTTTAATCACAGACCACCAAGGGATCCTCCAAAGCCCAGTGATTCCAAGCTGTCATTTGAGGGTGAAACCACCTGATGCAAAATCATTTTTAACTGGAGACCTTTCTGTTTAATGCATTCTTTTGTGGGTTCTTGTTACATTTACAGGTATTTTGGTCTCATTAACAATAAGACTAGGTGTTAAAGACTTATCAGCATCACTGTGGTTTGCAGCTATTGTGCCCCTCCTTCCTATAGCAAGGATGAACAACTGCATCCTGTTTGATTTACTTAGCTGACCATTGATTAACTCTTTAACTCACTGCTTAAAGAATTAAGGATCTGCATCAACAAGGACTAGGGAATGGAAAGGAACAAAAATGCCCAGGCTGCACACACACTTGTGATAGAGAAAGAGGATAGATCCCTATATTCAGGACTATGTAAAACCTACTGTTATTTAAGAACCTTACTATTGTGACAGATCTCTTCTTATAGCAACCCTTTGATTAAAAAAATACATTGTAATACATGTATTGACTCTTGGGCTAAAACGTTTTCTTCTATTCTCTCTTTTAAATGCAGAATGCTTTACTCCAGGCTAATAAGATTTTGAATTGGGCACCTAGGAAATGTTAATGGTTTTCATCAGGTTCTGGACAATGTAAGGAAAGTCACGAATATGAGGAAATCATTTGGCCCACCCAGAGCATTTATTTGCTTAGCAGCCTCATTAATCTGGCAGGGCAGCCTGTTCCAGAGAAAGAGTATTCCCAGCACTCCAGTAACACGTCTCATGTTTTCCTAAATATCTAGTTTTCAATCAGGCTAAAAACTACAAAGGTAAAACATTTGTATTTGAAACTATTAATCCAAATAAGAGGGACCCTTTTTTGTTTTTCAAAATGCTTGTTTTCATTTTCTCCTTATAACACTTAAGTTTCTGTGCCAGGGGAGCACAATTCCAGCCTTGAAGGTTTGAAATGTCTAAAGGCTTTCATTTCCTAACTAGCAAATTGCCATAATTATTTGCCTAAACAAACCAGATTAACCCCTGTGCCCAGGTGTTTCGGTGGTGATTTAAAGAGACCTACTGAAAAAGAACAGGTGGACTGTGGATCTCCAGCTAGTAGTTGTGCACCCTAGCACTACACCTTTACTCACAATATGCCTGGTTGAGCTTCAGTGTAGAGTTATAACATCAAGAGGCACAACTGACTTGATCTTATCAACTTATCAAGAAGGCTGGCTCTGTGTTGGGGATGAGCCTTGACCCCATGGAGGTGGTGGCTGAGAGGAGAATGCTGACCAAGCTCACAGCCATCATGAACGACGCCTCTCATCCGCTTCATGGGACTGTTATTAAAAGCGGAGTACTTTTAGCAACAGACTGCTCCAGCTACGGTGTTCAAGGGAACGTTTCCGCAGGTCGGCGGCTGTCAGGGTGTATAACGCTGCCCTAGGCTAGGACTGTTAGCCCTTCATTTGCTCGTCTATGGACAGCATGTTTGCTCCATTGTACTTTTTGGACAATCAGTCTGTATAAACCTATGCACATTTTGCACATATTTTATTGTTTTTACAGTGACTATGATCATCACATTTTGCACACACCTATGTATTTATTTTTTATTTATTGATTTTGTTGTCTTTTGTTTTATAACTATTCTGATGTCTGTTTTTGCTTGTCTTGGGCTGGACTGCTGTAACACATCAATTTGCCTTTGGGTTCAATAAAGTCATATCTATCTATCTTCACCACGTCATCTCCAGGAAAAATGCTGGAAACGACAAACCTCTGTATATGTCTTCATGTCACAGAAACCGTTGACTTCAACACTAAAGCACTGTGAATGAGGCTCCTGAATTACCAAACTTTATCATGACTTTAACATTTAAAATAATTACAGTGAATAAAGCTAAAAAAACTTCAGTTACTCATACCTGAAGAATGAGTAACTTTTTCTAAATTAGCATGTAACAAACACTGACGTCTAATAGGATTTAAAAGGTGGGTATGTCATTGAATAAACACTAAAACCACAAAACATGACAAATATAATGTAATGGTACCTAGTACTTCATTAATGTATTGTATGTGTGACCTGCTTGAAGCACATCAATCAAATCTAGCCCACTACAGTAATGAATCTGACACCACTGGGTTGTTGTCTTTGTAATATTCATTTGTCATGTTCATGGCTTTTGTTGTAGATAACGACTGTATATATTTTTTTGGAATGTACACTTTCATGTTAAAGTTATTGCAAAAATTCTCTATTAAGTAAAATGACAATTTATGGATTTACAAATTATGCTGTTTAATATTTGTAACCAATTGGGTTGATCAACAGGGTGTCTACTGTTAAGCCTCGGGATACAGGAGTGTTGGTGCTGTTGAAAGCAAAATGAGCTGAAGACAATGCTTTGCTCCAGCTCCTGGTGGTGTGTTGTGGGATTTTGTCCCATTCCTCACATAATACCTGGAAAAGCATGTGCCCGTTCATTGATCTCTGTTGCCCTGGATGCTAAAGTCATCCCACAGATGTTCCATGGGGCTCCATGGGTCTGGGGAGAAAGGCATCCACAGAATAACAGTCCAATTCCCAGCACTTGAGAAAACAGACGCTCCCTGAGCAGCACGAGGACATGACATTCCAGCAGGACAACAGATCGCATCAGATTGAGGTCACTGGAGGGGAAGCAAGTGTGATGCCAGGACTTCATCAATGCTGTATCATGTCCATGTAGTCAAGCTGGCATCAGTTCCTACAAGTGGAGTTCTGTAGTGACTAGACACTCCTCTCCAGACCAGCACAGTTGATAGTGATGAGCAACTCTTGGCAAGATGTGTGACTCGTAGTCTGCATGATGGTAGCCTATCACTGTATGGACTTCATTTCACTGTAAGATCTTGCCAGGTTAGATACCTTTTGTTTACTTACAGTTTAAAATGCACTTACTTAATCCATCTCCCAATATACTGCTGACACAAAGGTGCCTCTGTTCTTCGGCATTATGCCCAGCTTGTCAATAAATTTCATAAGCTAGACACAGTGGTTCTTTTATATATGTTTTTTTCAGATAGAGACAACTTAATGGTTATGCAGCAGTCACCATGATTCAACTGTGTTCACGGTTACTCATGATCACTGAAGTCGATAATACAAAAGATTTATTCAATATCCAAATTCTATACACTTTTTCTAAAACATGCAATTTATCATATTTTTCTTTTGATGTGCAGTATACAGTATATCACTAAGTGCAATCTGAACTTCATTGCACAATGTGACTAATTTGTATATTTTTTGTCTACATTGGTTCTCATAGAATAGAACTTTTTGCTTTTTTAAAACTGAGCTCCAGAACTTTTTTTTGTTTTTATTGTTCCTTTTTGTAAAACAAAATTAAATAGTGCTCAAAAGGCAATACAATCCTAATGGACTATGGCACATGACAAAAGGTGATTTATATAACTACAGATGCAGCCATTCAAAATGAGCGGGGTACGCTGCGGTACAACGCGGTAGGCATATCGCATCAAATACCGTCATAACACGTCATTTCGCGTCATACCGCCCTTTACCGTATGCAAATTATATTATGTTAATAGTATCCAGAATCACCTTGTAAAACTGGCAGGTGGAGCTAATAAAACTTTCATGTACAGCATTTGAGTTGTCACCAGAAAAAAACTGGTTTCGAATCCTGCTCACTGCTGAAGGACAATCTTTACTCAGTTAAGAATTTAAGTTGTATACTCTTTAGACTTTCAAATATAAACTGTGTATTACAGCATGTTAATCATTAGACATTAAAAAGTTGGTATATTTTATGAAAGCAAGATTGGTCAGTTGGACAAGAGTACGCAGTCTACCACCTTTATAATAAATATTTTAATTATGCAGAAATATTTTATTAATCAAAGTCTTTACCAAGATATTACTAATAGTAATAATGAATGACTTCGGACAAGCTTTAAACTCAAAGTATTACCCTGGTCCACATTCTTTGTAATCGTCTTTGTAAACGAAAAGACTTTATTTTTTCATTGACAAAAAGTAACACCACAGCATTTCGTTGATCCGATCACACATTCGTTTTCAATCATACAAAGTCTTGAAAATCACCGATTCACTATGCCTTTCACGTGCTCATAAAAGATACTAATTTAGGAACATAAACAGATCACTGTATGTAAACTATACTGTATATGGCTGGTCTTGGTAGTTTAAAGAACAAATACACACCAGTATTCCATTTCTCCCTAAACATTTTAAGCATCAAAGTCTTACATGTGGTTATTTCAGAAACGGTTTTATGTGCTGCTTCTGACCATATTATTGTAGTTTTATATACTTTGTGAAAATTGATCGTTTTAACCTTTTCTGCGAATAAGCTCGTTATCTGAGTAAACAAAAGCATACTTTTAGAATTTGATCAATAGGGAATAGAATATGGAATCGCATATCTAAATAAATTAATAACGATATAATTATATTAATGTACTGTTGCACAAAAAGTAGTATAAGACTTTCCATTGATATCTGTATTGCTGTTACACTGCATGACCTGTCACTTTCTGTGGTGTGATGGCTTAAGTGACTGACTTATAAGGCTGAGGTTGGAGGTATGATCCCAGCTGTCAACATGAATTTTCTTTTAACAAATAAACATTTCTTTGGAAAACTAAAATAGCAAATATTATTGTCATTATATTGAAATTTTTTATATTTCTAAATATCACAACATGTTCATACTGTACAGTATGTACACAGTGGTACTGCAGGGTGTAGAAACAAACCCACGTAATTTTAAAGACCTCTACTTGTGAAACTTTTCACAGCCTGTACATAAAGCTATATACACAATACTGCTGACAGCAGGAAAATTCCTATTCTTTACTCAGCAGCTTATTAAAAACAGCACCCACGTTGTTCAAGACGATTTTTTTTTACACAGAAGACTGACAGAGGTTCACGTTGTGATCTATTTTTCTAAGAAAACATGTGTCAGTCTGTCCGTGGGGGGAAAGTGGACTGTCTTTCATTGGAAGACTTGCCCTATTCTACCTTGAAAATGAATAAGTTGAAAAAGGCTTGTGAAACCAGTTTGTTAACAAACAATGTAGACACAGAGACTCAGACTGTGGATTGAAATTTGGCACAGCCAGCACAGAAAGACAGACAGAGATAGAGACAGAGACAATATAGTGCCCATAATATTTGATATTTTAGTTTTTCATAAATGTTTATTTGTTAAAAGAAAATTCACAGCAACGGCTGGATTTGAACACTCACCCTCAGGCTTATAAGCCAGTCATTTCAGCCATCACGCAACAGAAACAGACACGTATCACGTACTGAAACAGCCATACACATATCAATAGAAAGTCTTATACTACTGTTTGTGCAACAGTACATGAATATAGTTATATTATTATTAATTTCTTTAGCTAGCTATCCGATTTCATATTATATTCCCTATTAATCAAATTCTAAAAGTATGCTTTTGTTTACTCCGAAACGAGCGTATTCTCAGAAAAGGTTAAAACAATCCATTTTCACAAAGTACATAAACACACAGCAATATGGTCAGAAGGAGGACGTAAAAACATTTCCGAAATAACCACATGTAAGACTTTGATGCTTAAAATGTTTAGGGAGAAATGGAATACTGGTGTGTATTTTTTCTTTAAACTACCAATACCAGCAATATACAGTTTACATAATATGTTTATGTTACTAAATTAATATCGTTTATGACATTCAGATGCGTTATGCTCCTATTCTTTTTATGCTCAGCTACTAAAATTTCCCTTTAGTTGTAAAATTCCATATAAATATTCAATACTAAGCGGATTGAAACGTGCACAGTAAAGAGATTTAATGATTAAATCTTTTCACTACCGACCAATGCACACGAGTGCCCCTGTCATCATTTTGGCCAGCCAATCACGTACCGCGGTACGGCGCGGGGGCTTGTGCATAGTTGCGTGCGGTATGGGGTTTGTACGGCGAACTTTGAATGGCTGCATCTGTATTCAATTAGTTTTTCATTTTGAAATGTAAAATTGTTACTTTGAAATTAAGACACCAGCCAAATGAAGTCAAATCACATCATGGGTCTCAGAGAATCTAAGCAATAGTTTTAAATCTTTCTGTCATTACTATCGTTAATGTGTTTTGCTGTAGTTAAACATTGTTTTCATGTCTTGTGACTTACTGCCACCTGCTGGCAAAACCTGCGCTGGAAAGGTTGGATCTTCCCCACTCAGCCAGGTTCACTCCTGTTGTGTGATACAGCTCAGGCATTTTTAGAGATCTCTTTAAATCAACTAAAATAAACTAAATTGAACTAAAAATGAATGAAATATTGAAATTGAATTAAACTAGAAATAATTAGTTCAATTAAGCATGTTTCACTTGGCTATTATGATGTATTATTGTATTGTTCAGAAAAAGTCTATGAAAGTAGCTGTCCTGTCATTTGCTAATGTTACTGTTAAAATGGAAGTTAATGCCATTTCAGGGAGCCTTGCTCTTAGGTACAAAAATGAACATTTAATTTCACTGAAAAACAAAAATTCACGGAGGAGACATTCCACATAAAGTGATCATCTTTTTCTTTTCTCATTCACTGGAGGGAAAAAGGCACTATATACATAAACCGTTAAATAAACATGATTTTATTTTCTAAAGAAAGATTTTTGTGCATACAGTAATGTACTGGAAGTAGTTCAGGTGGGTAACTGCGTCAGCATGCGTAGGCTGCAAAGGAACAAGTAATAGGTTTATTCCATGCTGAAAAGAGAAGAAAGAAAACAACATTTTGGCCGTGGAGCCTTCTTCAGGTGCTACCTGCTCACACCTGAAGTCACACCTAAAGAAGGCTTCAGGGTCGAAATGTTGTTTTCTTTCTTCTCTTTTCAGCATGGAATAAACCTATTACTTGTCCCAGTAATGCACTTGTTCATTACGGAAACCAATTTGATTTCTGTCTCTTACTTAATCACAGATGGGAAATTTGCTTTGCAGGCTGGTAAAGACATAACGCATAATACATTTATAGACACAACACATTACCCAAGACATTTAAACACTATATATTTAACTGATGTACGGTGAGAAAGAAAACCAATATACAGTGTAGTTCATAAGTATTTGGACAGTGACACACTTTTTGCTGTTTTGGCTCTTTTCCAGCACATTGGATTTGAAATGAAACAATAACTATGAGGTTATAACCCTTTCTTTGAGGACGTCAGGATATCGGCGTCCACATCATAGTTGGGATGTTTGTTCCAGGCCCCAAACCCTTTGAATAAAAATATGCATTTCCCTGTTTGGTAGATTATTTAAACCTCTTATATTTTTTTAAAAATCCAAATAGTTTTCCTAGTTCGTGTTTCACTACTCAATCTTATGAAGTGCACTAGGTCAGTAGCTTTGAGGATTTTGAATGCTTACAGTAAATCAGGTCTTGCTATAACTATGAATAGAATAATGAAGGCTAAGAATGTCTTATTTTTTTAATGGTGTAGTACACCAATAAGATATTTAAAGACAACATTAAAACTAACATACCATTTTGTGATTTAGTTGAAAAGTGTCTGGTCATGGATGTGGTAGTGTGCTCACCTATTTGAATAACACAACTTTATACAAAAACATGAATGCAATTATTTTTATTTCAGAAACAGTAGTTCCCATCATTAAAACTCCTTTTTTGATTTTGCATTGCAAGGAGTTTCCCCTCCATGTTAAACATGTTTGATGGTGGCAGATGGATTATTACAGAAAGGCTCTGGATAAAGCAGTCGACATCTTCGACAGCAAAGATGGTTTTTTTGGCATCTTCCTGGGGTTTGGAATTCCAGGGATACCTGGAAACACAGAGTGGTTTGACATGTCACTGTTCCAGTTTCTTTATTCCATGGCAGCAGGTCAGATAGACTTTGGATACAGTTCTACCCAGAGGCATCTTAACGTCAGGTTTATTCAATAAGAAGCTATTTGATTAAAGGTGTGTGATAATTTGGCTATTAGACAACTGTTTTTCAGTCATTTCAATCACATTCATAACTATTATTCCTGTCATCTTCTATTGGACTATTCACCCCTGATCTGTACTATTACCTGTCCCTTGACCAGTTCAATACACAAATTTCCCTAAATGCCTATTGCCTTTAATTTAAGAAGAACATTACCAAAAGCATCTTTAAAATCTAATCATATCATTTTGTACGTTCTGTGTGTTTAGTGCTGTGACTTGTTTGAAGAATTTTAACAAGTTGGTAAAGGAAGAATGACCTTTTCTAAAACCATATTGACTACTGCTAGGGTCTTATTTTCATATGAGCGATCCTGTTGTTTAGTTCTAAAGTGGTTTTCATAACTTTACTTGTAAAAGAAGATGTATTAGCTTATATCTTGTCATATAAGTCACATTTAGTCATATTTACTAAACCGAGAGATACTGTAGAAGGGAATGAGGGAGGGCACTGAAAATGGAGAAAATAGAGTACCGTTGAAGAGGACTGCCAAAGATTGATGCACTGGACAATGGACTATTTAGAAGAAGAGAGATCAGGGAAGAGTAGAGGTGCACAGTTAACCACTTGATCAGAGTGGAGTTTGGAGTTCTGCCTCAGCATTCCTATGGAGGTAGCAGTGTCAATAAAAAGTGACGTTTGCAGAAGTTTAAGGCCAATTTGTATAAAAATCAGTTTGTTTTTTAAAGGATTCTAAATTTAGATGAATTCCCCCATTCTACATAAATTCCATCCAATGTCTAATTCTGAACCACACTTGTCACTAATGTGCTACACAAAATAAAATCACAGTCACAAACTAAATACTCACCATCTGGAGTGTTCTGAGGCTTGTTCCTACTGAATCTGTCCAAACTAAAAACTTCTTTTTTGAAGAACTACAGTATGAGCACACAAAGAAAACAATTTAGGAATATTTCTTCCACAGGTATTATACTTGAACTGTTACGTACTGTATTGATCTTGATAAATTTGTAGTCATTATTCACACAGAACATTCAGCATTGGCCACCATAGCAGTTGCTATTCTTGTTTATTGCAATTAATAGGAATGTCTTCTAGAATGTTATTTGATGTACAAATGAGCATTCTATTCAAATAATTTCTGTAGTGTTAATATTAAAAATACAATAATGCCCAAATTAATTAATAATTTAAGTTTGGGTATCTAATCCATACCTTGTGTTTTTGAGGCTCGGTGTACTCATCAGGCACTTTAAATGGTCCAAAGCTTTCACAGCTCCCGCGTCCACTGGATGTTCCCTGGGCTCTTAAGTTTTCCAAAGATGGATTTGTTTCATTCTGAATTCTGACGTCTTTTGACCTATTACCCATGATCTTATGCTTTAGCATGGAGCCAAACTTTTTCAAAGGATGTTTCTTGACTTTCTGGCTCACATTCACATCTTCATCCGGCGTATTAACTGCAAAGGGGATGTTGCTGTGCGAGAGAAGCCCTTTGCTCTCAGATGTTTTGGTCAGTTGCACTGGGGTCATGTAATGTTTTGCTATGTCAATGCGCAGACCACTCTTGCTTTGGGCTGGACTGAGATTTTTGTCCTTATTAAGGCTGGGATTGTACACATACCAAGATGAGTGTCCGGGCAACTCCTGTCACAAAAAAAAACAAAAAGTTACAGTTCAGTGATTGTTGTTTCATTTTTAAAAGTAAATCAAAACAAGTAACACTTCTCTTACGGAAAAGAAGATAAGGATTATGGGGTGTGTATATGTTTTTAGCACTGACGTTAACACTAGAATAAAGGCAGACAATGAAATATAAAATAAGAAATCAATGTGAATGTTTACAATTGCATGTATAGAAAATAATGCATCTCAATTTTTTTTTATGATGCAGATATCAGTTTGGAAATGTAGACAATACTGTGAGCAAGTCTCTCCATAGTAGCATTAACTCACCTGATTGCTCTTGTACTAATTGAGTGATAAAGCTGACATCCACAGACAGGTGAGTTTAGTACGTATGCTATGAACTGACAATAGGGATATTTCTGAGATGTTATACAGTATTAGGGAAAACAAATCTGGATTTGTAGTTTTATTGTAAAGGAAAATGCACAACAAAACTATCATCATATTTACAAAATAAGAGTTCCATTTTCCAGTACTTTCTACACAAATGTCTGTTAATTAGGTACAGAACAGGTCCATCCTACTTTGATAAGAGACATTTTTACAGGTTTGTTGGTCATACCTCATCAACCACATCATGCGAAGACGACTCCAGAAGTCGTGTTTTCATACAGTCTGGCCTCGAGGAGCTCTTCATAGTTTTCTTAACTGTCTTCCCTGAAGCCTTACACTGCTGTACTCCTTCTACATCCTGGACTCCTTGAGCCAAATAATCTCCAGGCTTCTCTGGGGTCTCAGAAGCAGAACAACCTTTTTTCTTATTAGAACAAGGTGTCACACCAACAGCTTCTCCTATGGAACGTGATGAGCAGGGCTTATCCATAGTGTCTTCTGGCTGGAAACTGTTTTCAAAAACACTTTGGACTGTTGGAGAAAAGCCCTTTGGAGACTTTTTCATAGAAGACTGTAGTTTTTTACTTCTGACTGTAGTTACGTTTGTGTCCACAATTTTGTCCTGTGTGGACTTACTGGTTTTCTGAGAAATGAGAGATTGTGAAGATGGAATTGAACACCCGCTTCGTAAACCATAATTTGCAATAGTTTCTTTAGCCACACAACAGGCCATTTCCTTGATCATTTCTGGATTCTGTGAGGCAATTCCTACTTGTAATACTTTCTTGCTGCCAATGGATTCCATCAGTTTGCTGTAAACAGAGCTAACGGTTTTCTTGATGGCTTGCTGTAATGGAAGATGTTCTTCAGCCTTTGGTTCACTGATGGTTAGAGTGGAAACCTTTGTCAATTCCTTCAGCGCATCTTTGGTGAGTTTCAGTGCCAGGTCCCTGACCTGAGACTCGGACAGTTCTTCCAGTTCCCCAGAATAATTTTCTGGGTTGGGGAATCCAGGGCGAATTTTCAAAAGCAGTTTTGCCATGATATTTTTCACTGCATCTGTTTGACACATAACAGGTGAAGGTTCTAACTGGTCCATTTTGGTGCACATGAGCTGCTCAGTGCTCAGGGTTTCCATATCAATGGCAGCTTGAGGAGCATCTGAAGACTCGATATCTGAATGTTGGAACTTCATAATTTCTCTCACAAGAGAATCAACTATCTTTTGGGCCAGGGCCTCACTCTTGGCTGCTACTGCTTGTTGTAAGTTGTCTTTGGAACCAGCACTCTGCAGCAGTTCTCTGTAAATACAGCTGGCCACTTGTTTGACAGAAACCAGCTCACATTGGATATTGCTTCCCATTGTTGGATTACATTCTGAGGTATCTGGGGCTGTAAATAGTTTCTTCAGCACATTGTCAATAATGCCCACAGCAAATTCACTGAGCTCCCAACAAGATAAACTTTCCATAATCTGTTCTTGTTTCTTCTCCCTCTTTGGAGAAATAGGATGAATTCTTAAGAGCAGTTTAGTTACAATTTTTTTCACAATATCTGAATATGGTAGGGGAATATCAGAAAGTGGTTGAATATCAGAAGCGGGCTCTGGAGGTGACATTCCCTTTTCTTGGCAACCAAGGTTAAAGGTGTCATTTTCACTGCTGTTCACATCATTAGTGGCTTCGTTTGTAATGAAGGAAGGAGAAGGACCTAAGGCTGAAGACTCAGCTGTTGAAAAGTATGGCTTTGAGAGCTCTTTAACCAAAGATACAATAATGGCATTGGACACTTCCTGATTTTTGGACATTATTGCATCGTATAATGCAATAAGGGAGCCACTTTCTTGCAGCAAGTCATTGTACACTTTTTCAATCATTTGGTCTGCATCCAAAGGCTGAATAAAGATGCATCTGTCATGGTCAGGTGTGCCTATAGTAATTCCTGGAACAGCTGATAACTGCATGATCACAGATTCAGTAATACTTATAACCATTTCACTCAGGGTTTGCAGAGGTCTCTTCAGATCTTCAGCACTGGACTCAGGGCAGGAACAGTTAAGCTGAATTTTCTTTAGCAGATTATCTGTGACTCCATGTACTATTTCAGAAGAAACAAGGGAAACTTCAGAAGACTGTGCTATGGGTGTTGCCTCTTTGTTGTGCTCACTACCGATTCTAATATCACTCATCAGCTCATCAACCTTCACATCATGCGAAGAGGACTCCAGAGGTTGTGTTTTCATACAGTCTGGGCTTGAGGAGCTCTTCTTAGTCTTCTTAACTGTCTTCCCTGATGCCTTACAATGCTGTACTCCTTCTAGACCCTGGACTCTTTGAACCAGATAATCTCCAGGCTTCTCTGGGGTCTCAGAAGCTAAGCAATCTTTTTTCTTATTAGAACAAGGTGTCACACCAACAGCTTCTCCTAGGGAACGTGATGAGCAGGGCTTATCCATAGTGTCTTCTGGCTGGAAACTGTTTTCAAACCCACTTGGAACTGTTGGAGAAAAGCCTTTTGGAGACTTTGTCATTGGAGACTGCAGTTTTTTACTTCTGACTGTTCGACCAATAACAGGTGAAGGTTCTAACTGGTCCATTTTGGTGCACATGAGCTGCTCAGTGCTCCGGGTTTCCATATCAATGGCAGCTTGAGGAGTACTGGACTCAGGGCTGGAACAGTTTAGCTGAATTTTCTTTAGCAGATTATCTGTGACTCCATGTACTATTTCAGAAGAAACAAGAGAAACTTCAGAAGACTGAGCACAGGGTGTTGCCTTTTTGTTGTGCTCACTAGCGATTCTAATATCACTCATCAGCTCATCAACCTTCACATCATGCGACGAGGACTCCAGAAGTTGTGTTTTCATACAGTCTGGGCTTGAGGAGCTCTTCTTAGTCTTCTTTACTGTCTTCCCTGAAGCCTTACAATGCTGTACTCCTTCTAGACCCTGGACTCTTTGAACCAGATAATCTCCAGGCTTCTCAGGGGTCTCAGAAGCTAAGCAATCTTTTCTCTTATTAGAACAAGGTGTCACACCAACAGCTTCTCCTAGGGAACGTGATGAGCAGGGCTTATCCATAGTGTCTTCTGGCTGGAAACTGTTATCAAACCCACTTGGAACTGTTGGAAAAAATCCTTTTGGAGACTTTGTCATAGAAGACTGCAGTTTTTTACTTCTGACTGTTCGACCAATAACAGGTGAAGATTCTAACTGGTCCATTTTGGTGCACATGAGCTGCTCAGTGCTCCGGGATTCCATATCAATGGCAGCTTGAGGAGTACTGGACTCAGGGCTGGAACAGTTTAGCTGAATTTTCTTTAGCAGACTATCTGTGACTCCATGTACTATTTCAGAAGAAACAAGGGAAACTTCAGAAGACTGAGCTCTGGGTGTTGCCTCTTTGTTGTGCTCACTAGCGATTCTAATATAACTCATCAGCTCATCAACCTTCACATCATGCGTAGAGGACTCCAGAGGTTGTGTTTTCATACAGTCTGGGCTTGAGGAGCTCTTCTTAGTCTTCTTAAGTGTCTTCCCTGAAGCCTTACAATGCTGTACTCCTTCTAGACCCTGGACTCTTTGAACCAGATAATCTCCAGGTTTCTCTGGGGTCTCAGAAGCTAAGCAATCTTTTTTCTTATTAGAACACTGAATTTTCTTTAGCAGATTATCTGTGACTCCATGTACTATTTCAGAAGAAACAAGAGAAATTTCAGAAGACTGAGCACTGGGTGTTGCCTTTTTGTTGTGCTCACTAGTTATTTTAATATCACCCATCACCCTATCAATGATCTCATTTGCTTCTCTGCTAATACTGGTCTCTGGTGAAAGGGATGAACATTGGGAAGCTGAATGTGTCAGCTTGGAAATGTTGGTCACCATAGAACTGATTATGGTTTTGACCACTGTCTCATTTCTGGTGGCTACAGCTTTCTGTAGAACCTGTTGGGATCCAGTTTGGCACAGCAAATCATTGTGAACAGAGCTGGCAACCTGCTGAATCTTGTGTGGTTCATGAAACACATCATTATCCTGTTTCACAACTGTTATCTCCTGGTTTTTGGACAAGTCCTGCAACACACTGTCAAAGAGGTCCACAGCTATCTGACTCAGCAAAGACACAGACATCTTCCCTGGGATTTCTGTAGAAGTTTCCTCTTTTATCAAAGTAGGGTATATCTGCAATAGCAGCTGTGTTATGATGTTTTCCACAGTCTCAGTACACACTAAAGTCATATTAAGTGATTCTGTTGATTTAGCCATAGAAATTTCCTGGAGCCCAACTGAGGAAACCGGTTCAATATTCAACATTTCTACAGGGAGTGGTTTGATTTCAGAATTGTTTTCAAGGTGGGAGTCTCTTTTCAGTTCCTCAGAAGAACTCTTCTCAATTTCTGATGTCACCCTGGCTGCTGGTATATTACCTATGTTAACAAAGAGCTTTTCATTTAATGATAGTGAAGCAAAATATCAGAAAGCATGAAACAAAAACTAAATTATATTGAGAAGTAACGAATGACAGGCATCACAAATTATTTGAGTATAAAGCTTCATGTTCCTGTAAAACTATTACATCTTGGAGCTCAGATAACTACAAACAAAGAAGCAGCCATATTCACAGATACGTTATATATGGCTTCTGAATATATGGCTATATTCACTCATTCTCTCATTCATAGTCATGGCCTACACTATATTGGTCTAAATACGTCAAAAACTTTTAAAAGATACAACAGATAGAAAATCAAGGTACTGTATATTTACATACAGTCACTACAGTTTTTAACTTGTACTTCATAGCAACTAAAATGTTAATACACTTTTAAATGATTTGATTTAATTTCCTTCTTACCTTGATTTACACTCTCTTCAGGCTCCATTGATAAATCACATGCAGCAGACAAAACATCCATGACAGACTTTACAAGCAAGCTGGAAAGCTGATTAATTGCATCATGGTACATCTGTGAACTGGGCACTGATGGTTCAGTACTTTTCTGTGGTCTGTGATCCTTGACAGTCAGAGACACTTTCTCTGAAATCCTTTGGGAAGACTTCAATTCCGTATTTGTATCACAGTCTTGAAAAAGTGAAACATCCTTCTCATTTGTGTCAAACGTTGGAGAATCGGGAAAACTGAGGCACTGCTTCAACAGCCTTTTCACTGATTTCTCAGTAAATGAATACAACAACTGCATAGAAAGCTCCGGGGACTTTGGATGGGATAAATCCTGAACTACTAGGGGGCTCTTTAAAATTGGATCTGAATTAGATTTGTGAGCTGTGCCCAATTGTACTGCAATTCCCGATTTCAAAAGTAAATGGAAAACATTTTTGACAAGTTCTTCTGAAAATACACGCAGAGATCCACTCGAGACAAGTTGTTCCACTTTCCTTTCAATAGGACTCATTGTAGGACTCTCTGTGGAGGTCCTGACTTGGTCCTTAGGCTCGTCTGAAACCCTTGTCTGCAGTGGGGGGAGATTGTGCTTTGCTGTGGCTCCTGGTACTTGAGATGCCCAGGACGCCTCTTCAGCTGAAAGCTTTTCAATGTTCAAATTAACATTATTGGAGTGGGTTTGAAATGCTATATTCTCAGTGACGAGACCAGCAGCAAACTCCGATTTCTTTTGGCTTGCTCTAGACTTGCTTTTTGTATCTGAGGCCACCGTTACATCAAGTTTGCCCATAATAATGTCAACAATACCCATGGCAACAATTTCAATGTCAGACACTGCACACTCTGCACGGGCTATGTGTTCTGCTGAGAAGTCAAGCTTTGGTGAAATGAGAGGGCTTGGCTGGTCTCCTTCCTCAACATTGTCAACTGTTGTTTTCTCTGAGCCTCTCTTTTGTTCTGCAGCATTTAAGCTGTTTTGAGCTGTAAATGAATCTTCTATCACATTGCTTCTGCAAGGAAGTTCCATGAACTCTTGTTCACCTAGTCCCATGTCATTTTCAGTAAAGGGTTTCTTCCAAACACGGGACCGGGGAACTCGATTGCTTTTACATGTCAATTCATTTTCTTGTTCTGCTGTAGGTGTAGGTTGATCCTGAAGCTTTGATGAAGCATCAGTCAAGGGTCTATAGGGAGTGTCCCGAGTCATGACTTCTGTGTCATCTGTATAAGAATCAATCACCATCCCAGGCACATTTATGGGTGGGAAACGTTGAACAGAATATTCTCTACGGTTACTTTTAGTGTATTCTTTATGGACAGTGTCTTCTGCACTAGACATCCTGTCTTTCCCATATTGTTCACCAGAGAGGTGCATTGTTTCATAATCTGGCTTTAAGACCACATCTGAAACTTTAAGACTTTCAAATGTAGATAAAACAGAATCCACCAGTTCACTTGCTTGAAGAGTTTCTTCTGAGGGTTTTGCTCTTGCTCCTGAGCAACATCCTTTGTCATCACCCCTATTTATTTCACTCCTGATTTTTTGCAATATCTGACTGCCAACATCCTTGGCACAGATGATTAAATTTGCCTGATTTTCCTGAGTAGTCCTGCTTTGCCTTGAGAAATCAACGTTCATTAACACACCTAAAGGTTCTGAATCTTCACTAAGATGCTTACGGGGTGCCGAGTTTGTTACTGACATGCTTTTCTTAGTCAAGTGTGGTTCACTAAAGCTCAGGTGTGAAACCTGGACTGAAGGAGGAAACATCTCAAGTGAATCTGCTGATCTCTGCTCTTTAGCAGATAAAACTTTCCTTGCTTTAAACAAAGACAGGCTCTTCTGATTCCAAAAGTGTTTCAGTTTGTTCTTCACAGTTTTGAAGAGTTCCTCAGTCATTGTCCTAAGGTGCTCAGCTCTTCTAGTATCAGTTTTAATTTCTGATGTTCCTGGTAACAGGGCTGTATCAGAACTTTCTAATTTATCTTTGTAGTCTGTTGAGAAAGAAATCTTCTCAAAGCATGTAGCGTAATGTAGTTTTTCTAAAACATCAACAACAATATCTGAAGCCAGTTCAGTGGTTTGCACATGAGAAGAAGAGTCTGAGGACATTGCTTCTTGAGCATGTTTTGTTGCATCCGGTGTTTTACATACATCATCAGCTGTACTGTTTGGTTGCTCTGGGAGATGGGCAAGTCCAGAAGATATAAATTTTGCAGCTGCTTTTTCAATAATTTCACTTATTATCCTTGTTGCTGTACGATGGAATACAGAGCTGGAGGTCCTCGGCATCTTCTCTGATCCTTCACCTTCTCCATCTGATATGATGCTCTCTCCAGAAGAGGAAACACTCAAATTGTCCTCAACCAAGTTCATGTCCATTTGCCCAATTTGCTGTTTTGAAGAAATGTTCTCAGATGACACCACCTTTGGAGGATATCTACAAATCTCCATTGTAATTTGATTAGGGACTTGTCCTGTTGCCTTATCAATATCAGATAATATGATTTCTTCAACAGGAGATATCTGGGATTTTGATTGATCTTGAATACTCTCCTCTCTTATAAATGTAGAAGCATCTCTCTCCCAGTCTTTAGGATATGGTGAAGGGCTTTTAATGGTGTCTAAAATATATTGCTCTTCAAGGTACTCCAAAACTGAAGTAACAACCTCTCTAGCCAGAAGGCTTTCATCTGAAGCCTTCTTTGCCACTGTTGTGCAATAAATCTCCTGGTCTAACTCTTTTTTCATTGCTTCACAAATGGCTCCAGCAGTTTCTACTGTATAGGTGCACAAATCTGAAATATCTGACACAGAATCAGAAAACACTGAAGTTTTTGATGAAGAGCTGACGCTTGAGCTCTTTGCATTGATTTGAGCAGGAGAACTGGAACTAGATACATCTTCTTTAGTCTGGGTGAGTAAAGATTTGAGCTTTCCAAATATAGTCCTTACGATGCCTTTTGCAACTGAACTAAAGTCAAAAGTATGATCAATGGATCCTCTTTCTGTGCTGCCTCTAGAAGTTTGAGGAGCAGCAGCAACATTTTTATTGGATTCTTGCAGATATTTATTTGTTTCAATACAATTCAGTGCAAACAAAACATTTTCAAAAACAGAATTTACAATGTCCTTGGCAATAACAGTGACCCTATTGTTGGGAATCTGAGATTTTGGACTTATTTTTTCCAAAATGTAGATTTCTGCAGCTTCTGGGAGCAATAATGACTCTTTTGAGTTACTCTCATGTAAATTGTTACCCACAGGGGTGAAATCCCACTTTGTTTTTTCAATGATCTGAGATACTATCTGCTCAGCAATTTCAATGATTTTGGCTTTAGAGATCCCAAAAGCAATATCACTGTTTGCTCTTTTCATTCCCACACTTGATTCCGAGGAGTGAGACTTTAATTTGAAAGATGGGGGGCTACTGCCATTTGTTCTTTTCTTAGTCACTTTTGCCTCATCTCTCTCATTCTGCAGGGCATCAGGACTCTGAAGAAGGTAGTTCTTCTCCACAGATAAGCTGGAGGAGGGTGAAATCGTTTCTAAATTTTTCAGAATTGCTGACACAAAGTCACTCATTGATTGGTTATCGCCTGAATATGTTTCTTTCACGTCACTCATCTTATTTTCAGTATTTGCTTTGCAGAATTCACTCTTGACTTCTTGTAAGACAGTACTGATTATTTCTGTTGCCGTGACAGCTAACTCCGCCTCATCATATTGTTCTGAGTGGAGTCTCTGGGATTGTCCTATGGCATGTAGGTCACCACCATGACCACCCAGGAGTCTACAGGTTGACCCTGACTCAACAGCGCTTGTGAAAAAAGGCTGGAGTCTTCCAGAGACAACTTGTATAATCTCACTGGCAACCTCTGAGGCTACAGATTCTGTCTGTGCTTCTAGATTAACACGCACAGTCTTAGGGGTGGGAATTCTTTGCTTATTTTCTGACAAGGCAGAGATGACAAGTCCAAGAACACCATCCACAAGTTCAGTGGCAAGGTTATTCGATCTGCAGCGGGTAATCAAGACACCTAACGCACAACACTGGGGTTCCATCAGCTGAGCAGGAAGCTGTGCTTCAGTGAGGGCTCTGCTAAGGACATCCTGTACTATACGTTCTGCATTTGTAATTATACTTGACTTAGTGATTCCAAAAAGGTCCTTCAAAGGTTCTGAGAGGGGCTTTCCAGCATCTTCTCCTCCATCAGCAACCACAATCTCCTTCGAGGGTGTTCTGGATTTAAAGCAGGGTGTATTTTTCCCTGTTTCTTCTCCTGAACTACCCGAGGACGAGAGGGGTGAAGGGAAGGGAGTGGAGATCCTGCATCTCGTTGACCAGAAGCTACTGCTCCTACTGTGGGACTGCCATGTGGACCCTGACTCAGTACCAAGCAGAGAATGAGAACTCAGGGTGGCCTCCTCACTACTGCTGAAGTAAACCGGGGACTCAAAGGAGCAGTGAGACACGCTCCTGCTCCTCTCTTCACTGTAAAGCGAGATGGCTGGAAGCAGCACTCTGATGATAGACGCTGCCACCCACACCACTATATTCTCCGCCATTTCGTTAAGCTCTTCCGTTGTTATCTGTTTTAAAGCAATAGTACAAAAGTAACCACAGAGCACGAAAAATGTTCAGTATACAGTACACCTATCAATATAAGACCTACTTTTACTTACTTGTCAGGGTTCATTGTTTCCCATGTTAACATTTAGAAATTTGCAACCAAATTTTGAATGCCAGCACAGACGCAACTAATACAAATATACTGTTGTCTATACAGTATAGTAAAAATCTATTATAGATATACTGTTGTATGTCTAGAAAAATATATACAGTACAGTATTTCTAATATATAAATGAAGCAAGAACAACAGAATACCAGTCTAACCAAAGAAATAGAATGGTCAGTATTGCACATTTTAAGTGGATCCCTTAATTTATAAATAATTAAATGTGCAGACCCCTGTTTCATTCCAGAGGAGGCAGTGTCAAAGGGTTCTTTTGGCATCGAGTCTATGGTAGAAAGTGAAGTCACCCCCTTGGAACCTTGACAGCTTAATATTCTCTGGCAAAGAGGCGCAGACCTTTGGCATAGTGGAATATCTCTGCTCTGAGGAGTGGCTATGTGGCTCTAACGCCAGGGCAGCCACAATCAAAACCTAGTGGGAGCTGAGCTGAACATCTCAGGGAAGGAACCACTAAGCAACAGCTAGGTGGACTAAATTTCAGGATTTACTGTACTGAAGGAACAAATTAACATATTTCTTTACATTTGTTCTTTAGTTATGACACTGTGCATTTTAACCTCAAGGAGCTATCTGGAAAAATAAAATGCATCCATTACATTCAGATAAGCAGTGTACCTTACCTGTCCATATAAACTTTTCTCAATCACCTTCCTTTCACTAAAAAACATTATGATAAAAATTAATTAGTGTGACATTGCTACTACATGGACAAAATACGAACTATATTTTGCAATAATAAAAAATGGTGACTAATTAACAATATATAGGCATCTTTTCTAGTGGCAGAACAATTAATCTATTTTAAAGCATATTCCTGTGTAAAAAAGATGGCCTCCTAACCACGATTGTGTTCGTACTTTTTCAATTTACCTACTGGATGTCTAAAACTTGCTTAGGTTTTTACTTTAATATGAGAGGCTTATAAAATAAAAATCACCACAACAAAATAGCACATTGGAAATGATAAATCTTAAACTTCAAACTGCAACTGTTCCATAACACTTTAGCGAGTATGGTACAATCGTGTTCCTATGTGAAGCAAGATCACTGGTAATTTACATCATTGTGTTTTCAACAACAACTACTTGGTCAGGCGCAATGTATCTAACCAGTTTCATACTGGGTACCTCATAATTGACACTTGACAAATACAGTTCAATTCAGAAAATAAATAGTAATTCTGCATTGAAATGTGCAGAAATATGTCATGTTTATGTTTGTACCCTGTTAACTTCATAGAGATTAGACGTTAGAGAATTTAAAGATTCTGTGAAACAGGCAGTTTGACCAGAGGTGCCCAAACGTTTGCATACAACTGTATGTTGTTGCTGCATCTTTCAGGACAAGGCCCAAAATGCGTTTCCAACACATTTGATGACTTAGTGTTACTTAGTTGTTACTGCCCTCTGGTGGTTGTTGATTGAAACATAACATCCATTCAAACACGACCAGACATTTCTCCCACTGTCAATACTTCAGCAAAACTTCACATTTTATACCGGTGCCACAACAAATTGTTATTATGATAGAAATTTGTTTTAATATGACTAATATATTATTGTTGTAATGCAGTATGATCAGAGTTATACATAAGTACAATACAACAGTTTATTTTTGCGAAGGTTCAGTGTTCAATGTCAATGTTCTAGTCATTACAACAAAGTCAGTCTATGGTAAACTATATCTAGGATTTGGAAAAATGCACATGAGCTAACACAACAATATGCACATGTTCTGTACTGTTAACAGACTGATTCATGCATTCGCAAAGAGAGAAAAAGCAATTTCACGAACTCAGCTGGGGAAGTGAGCTCAAAATAGAAAACAGTTGCTCTTTAAACATTTACGTATCACCATACTTAAAATGCTTAAAATAAAAACTTTATGTAAGCACTGATGCTTAACATACCACAACTGCAGAATGTAGGACTTACCCATCAGACAGCTGACTGATCAGAGGGACTTCATGAAACCATTTGGAATCAGTAGTCACCTCTTCAGTGGAGAGAAAAGAATTATTGTCGCATTAGAATTCTCATGGCATGCATAAAAAAGTGATCAATCCAATTAACATCCAAAAAAGGCAAAAAACATGTATTTATTCATAGATAAAATTAGGATGCTGATTAAGATTTATTTATCTGTTTACCCATATAATTTAAATCATTTTCACACCTTAGCTCACAACACTTTTACTGCACCAGACTGTGGCACAATGGCTGCCCAGAGATCCCCAGACTTAATTGGAACCTTTTTCAGCCTTAACAGTAGATGTTACCAAAGCTTTCAAAACCCAACACTTGTGCATTAATCATTGACATGTTTTTATCTGAATTAGCTATACAAATAAAACTGAATTGAACTAAACTGATTTTTTGGATTATATGTTCCATTGTCTTTCACAATATCTTTCAGTATCTCAGCACCCACTGAATTTCTCTGCAGCTGCATTGGAAAATTTGTCAAAACATAACTTTTTTCAAAACCTTTATTTTTTCTAGAAACAAATGAAAATACTGACCTTTGGTGATTTTAGAACTTTTCTCATTAGCAATGGTAACATCTCTATTCTCCGTGCTAATGATCTCAGTAGAAGCTGTGCCACAAAGAAAACATCCTTTTAGTTGAATAGTTACTTCAGATAGTTTAGATCAATAGATACTGTAAATGTTTTTATAACAAAATGTGGATTACAGAAATGTTGAATATAATGTATGTACATGTTGTGGCTGGAAATTAAACAATCTGAAGATAATGCAGGATTAGTTCTTAATGTATTATTTTATGATACCTGCAACTTATTGCGTGTTTCCCTTTAAAAAGTTTTGATCTCAGTACATACATATTATTCTTTTCATACAGCCATATGATTGAAAAGCTTTGGAATTTTGTAATTGTAGGTGTTTATTAAACAAATTCTACAGTTCTGTAATCAGTAGTAAACCTGAAGATGGTCAACCTGCATCATTCCTTCTAGCCAACAAACTAAAACACATTAAATTGTGAACTTAATCATAGTTGCACCACTGCAAATTATTGGATCTAGAAGCTTACCCTGTTTTCCAGACTGAAGTATTTCATTAAAATATTGCCTTTTAATACGGTCTTGCATTTCTCTCTCAAAATCCTTCCTTTCCTGTAAACTCTCATTTAGCTTTTGCTGCTGGAGAGCAACCTTCCTTTTATAATATTCAAATGCCTGAGAATGACAGAAAACCTTTCACAAGTGGCTATTGTTTAATGAAAAAGGAAAGCCTCTCAACAAAAGATGAAAAGGTCCATCTCATTGTTGAACATCTTGTTAGCAGTAGAAAACTTCCCATCCATAAGGTCACTACAGGAGACTCCAATCTCATCTCAATCTACAGCACCCTGAAGCTGGGAAGCTGGGTCTGGTCAGAGCTCAGAAGAAGAAAGGCTGGGTCCGACATTACTTGGATGAAAGACTCTGTGTGTAGTTCAGAACCTTGCAGGCTGGATATAAGAGATTGAAGCAGCAATGTCTCTCCTCTAATGCTTAGGTAATGAAGAGGAGAGATCATCAACCACCCTCTTGGATCCTCTTGGGGAGATACCCCTGAGGGATACTTTAGAACAGCCAATTATGCAAAGCAGCATGTCTCTGGGATGTTACTTGGAATTAAAACCCACAACACGCAGAATAAATGCCACACAGGGAGGTGCCCAAGGCTGGAGATAAACCATGGGCTTTGGAGATGCAGTGCTATAACCATGAATTGGAGGCACCAAACACTACCAGAATATGGTGTTTTGGCACCTCTGTAGCATATCTTGGCATAACCACCCTAGAGTAGATGCACAATATAAGAGGTGCCAACATACCATGATTATTGTGGTCACCGAGGATCCAAAGGTATTAGTTTAGGTTATTAATTTAAACCTATAGGTGCTCATCTTGGAAATACAACAAAATATAGCTGCAAGGTCAGTGTCAAGTCCGGAATTTGCATGAAGAAAAGTTCACCTTAAGAGGATGAATCCAAACATTCATTACTCCAGTACCTTTTTGTGCCTTCTAGCTCTGGTCTGTTTCTTCAGCTGGGCCTGTCGCACCTCCCTCCGGGCATCTTCCTCTATTCTCATATGTAAAGCCCTTTCTCTGATTTTCCACATCTGTAGAGCCGTCAGTGAAAAGGCAAAGCCGATGAGAAACAGCAGAAAGCTAGATTGTGTTGAGCACAGAACAGCTACGCTACTAGATATTTATATTTATATGTCACCTGCTTATAGGTGGTACATTAAATATTGAGGAATCTGTTAGATCATGTGGAGCTGAATCTCTCCCCTTTTTACAATTTAGCAAATGAGGCCTTTGGGCATTTTTCAGCATATTAGGAGCATTCAGCAGCTGAATGTGGTCTGGGAAGCCCAAAGACAAAATAACTGGGAAAATAACATACCATACAGCAATGTACAGTGAGAATGTGAAAAAAAAACAAGAAACATGATTAAGCTGATGCAGAAAACCGATGAGGCTAAATACTGTATATTGATAATGCCGGTGATCTGAAAGCTGATAAATCAATGAAAGGGGTGAATAAACTATGTGTTTCAAAAGTGAGTTAAGCTACAGTGTGAAATGTAGGATTCATAAAAGCGTATGAAAAGTGTCTGAAGTCTAAGTGTGACAATACAATAACATGATTCACTAAGGGTATCCACTCTGCAGAAATCTGTTCGGCTGGAAGAGGCGTATACACTATAAGGTGAGATAATTTTTTTAATGAGCATTTTGCAACATAAATGCTTAATTACTTGTCAGAAACACAACATCTTTTAAAACAGTTATGCTAGAGATCCTGTTATCTTTTGCTTGCTCCCCAATCATGCTGTATTTACAGAGGTGTCACAAGGTCACTTGCCAGAGTGGATATAAATGTCTCTAATCAGTTTAAGATGCAGAAGGAAACCAGCTATTAAAGATCTCCCATCCAGGTGATGACCAGGAGCAGCCCTGGGTCAAAATAAATCAAACTGTATTCTCATACCTCAGCCTGTCTGCATATCTCCTCTGTTTTCAGAGCTCCTGCCTGGTGCCTTCATAAACAACAACAGCAAAGAAAGCTTCATCCACAAGGCAATGTCAGACAGCAGCAGAGGAATTTGTGAATGTGGTATTTCCGTAGAGCAGATGTTCATCTTTTGGAAAACTTTGACTCAGTCAAGACTTCCACTTGCTTGCACAATTAATTAACTTAAGGCAAACCTTTACTTACAGTTGTATTCTTGACATCTAATGTTTAAACATAACAGTAAAATATTTACACATATTTACAGCGAAACAAAAAAAAATGTGATACAAATACAACAAATCAGGAATCCAAAAGGCAGGAACTTGCTGTTAAAGAGTGAGGAGCTTCCGTATGTTATTACCTGTCTCTGTTAGCCATAAACTGGTCTGAAATATTCTTGGATCCTTCCTCAAGGAGCCATTCCCTCACATCGGTGAAGCTGATATCCCTGGGAATCTCGTTCTGCTCCTGGAGCTCCAAGAACTTCTTCACTATTGTTTTCTGAAAGCCAGCACAGCCTTTTAATAGAGTGCCACACTCCCTTCATTGCAAGGTTCTCCTAAGCACTATTATAGCCGAGTGTTCACTTCAAAACCAACACTGACTTTTTCCATTAGATTTTTAATTTGAACTCACACCGATAGAATGTGTTTGCATATGTATAAGAGTGAAGGCTGAGCTACTGTAGTTTGTTGATCTAAACATTTCAATTTAAGATGTATATCTTGGATACAGTGGTTAACCTTGTTATCTCGCAACACTGGGGCCAGGGGCTCTATTCTGAGCCTGAGGTGATTTGTCTGTGTGGAGTTTGTATGGTCTCCCCATATTCACATTGGTTTTTCACGGTTTGCTCTGGTTTTCTCCCACAGTCAAAAGCCATACTATACTGGTAGAAAAAAAGGTTTCTAGGAAAATTGGTTCTAGAGTGAATTTGTGTCTGTGTGTGTCTTGCAATGGACTTAATTCTGGTCAAGGGTGTATATCGTCTTAAGCCCGTTGCTTTCTGGGATAGGCCCCGGCTCCCTGCAGCCCTTAGATTAGGCGGTTAGATTAGATGACGTGGATGGAAAGGGATGGATGGAAGTTCAAGTCGTTTTTCAGCCTTGTCTGGCAAAGAAGACTTATAAATTCTGTTTTGGACTACACACAAAAGCTGCCTGTATTAACATGTGTTTGGAAAAATACATTTTTTTGCACTGAAAATGGATTAAAGTCTACAGAGCAGTACAGATAAGAAGTGAATGCTCCGATTCGGGTGGTACAATTAGTGGTTTACCACAAAGAAAAACATCCAGATATATTGCCCAGCCTCAATGAATAAAAAAACTATCTTTTTTTAACTCTGTTATCGTGAACAGAGAAGACTACAAGGCGACCTGTTTCAAATATTCAAAATCCTCACAGTCAAGTCTGCTTGTTGAATGCTGACTTCTTTCAAGAAACAGCTGGATGAGACTCACAGACCAATTAGCAAGTAATTACCAAACAGGCTAAAGAGCTTCCTCTCATTCGTAACTTTTCTTATGATATGAAACCCATATCCTGCATGCAGAAAGGACTATATGGGCTATAAACAACACAAAGTAGCATGAAAAGATGTACAGTATGGCTGAACTAACAAGAAGAAGCTAAAATAGGCTAGAGCAGTGACAAACATAAGCAACAACATCGTCAGCGTCAAAACACTAAAACAGAAATGAGCTTCATAGCAATTAGAGAAGAAACTGAAAGAAAACATTGAAATTGATCCTTAGAATACAAACACAGTCAAGGTAGAGATTTCCTTGAAGATGACATGATGACAGCAGTATATTCAAAAGTGCATAATGGAGAGATCTTATGGAAGCCTTCATCTAGAAACGTTACTGATTGAGGGCTGGATAAAGGCAGAAGTCTATGATGAAGAGTCAGAATCAGATGGACGGTTGTTTAAAAACATCACACTTACCTGTTTAGTCACATAATTTTTGTCATACTGCAACTTCACATTGCTAAGGTAGTTATGATATTGATTGTATTCTTTCAAAGAGCAGAGGACCTGAAAACAGACAAAACCTGTTTCAAGTACTGTCTAGGAGGTTAAATGTTTTTATTTTTATTTTACAAATCTAGAGCACAGTCAAGTACTCTGTGTTTGAATATCTATTGAGCATAAGGACTTTAGCACAAACCATAGGCCTGCTTTGATTACATCTACTATTACATGCTTTGATTACAACCAAAGGCCTGCCCACCGAATACATTTATGCTGGAGTGCAGACATGAGTTAAATCACGCTACTGGAAACTATTACAGCTAAATGAGCTAGAACCTGGTCTATTTTTTTTGACAACACCTCACTCCTTCACCGTACCAAAAAAGACTCATTCTTTGCACAAACTCCAAACAGCCTTACTTTCTTCTGCTCATTGATTAAGCCTCTGTTCTGCAGAGACTCCTGCATGCCCTTGCGATGGTAATAGGTGCGCAGGTGGGGGTCATGGAGGCTGTTGTACTTCGAATCCAAAAGGAAACCGTGGGGATCAGTCAGAGTGAAGTCAGGAGATGGCTGGTGCAGCTGAAATAGAAGGTAAGTATTTTATTAAAACATGATATGTACAGGTAAACACAGATATGTATCCCCCTATGTTTCTGAACATAAAAATGAGAATGTTTTTTTTCTCCCCCCTCCGAAGGCGGTCGCCAGTTTCTTGGAAGACTACTCCAGAATCGCTGTTATCATTTTTTTCTACGTTCTTGAAAATCAAATTCCAATTTCTCAGTCATTGTAGCCAACTAAAAATATCTACATTGCAAAAAGACAGTAAGCACAATAAGCTTTAAGGCATACAGTACAGGTGAATTTCAATAATGTGATCAATATACTGCGTCTAGAAAAATATATAACCTTACTCCTGATGTTATATGCACAAAGATGTCAAGGGAAGACAGTTTGCTTACAGTTTAATCATTACAGCAACCACATTATACTAACACACACAGAAATGTGTTAATGTGTCCCAGGTATCATTTCATATTATACAATTTTACATGTTGGTTTACCCCTAAAAAGAAAGAAAACCATGAATAAACATGTCATTTTTTAACAATTTAAATGTTTGGATTTAAATAAGAATAAATGTATTCATGCTTTTCATTTTAGGTTGCACTTACTTTCTTCGAAAGAGCAGTCCTGCAAAATTGAGGTTTAGACCCTGGGATTAACGGCAGTTTAGTGCCGACGGGTCTCTCCAACAGCTGCTGCTCTCCCTGCAGTGCATACAGCATGGTGTAGCAGCCCTGAAACACAGAACATAACTATCGTACCTCACAGAACCACAGCCAAAACGCCAGAAAAAACAAGCATAGCTGATGGCAGAAATGATTTCATCTGTCACAGAGTGAAATAAAATGGGTGTGGGGGCAACAGCAGGTATCAAGGACAATGTTGACTTTGCATAGAAGTTTGTATAGAATGACCAGTGACTTCAATGAGGGTGGTAATATGTGTCTTTCTTTGTTCTGGGGCTTCCTACTGATCAAAGATGCTATTGCAAACATTGTTAATTACCACACAGTTCAGAGAAGACACATGGAATGTCAAAACTGGCCTAGCTGAGCCTCAGACCGAGGAGGTGGATCTAGAACATAACAATTCTAGAAAATCTAGAATGTTCTAGAGCAATCTTACACCTGGCCATCTGTATATAGCCATTTGATCAATGAGCCCCAAGAAGTTAGCTCTGCTTACACCCAAAACTATCAACCCCCCCCCCCCCAAAGAAAGGTAGGGGGGCTTTAATAACCCCAGTGACAGAGCCAGAGCACACAGAAACAGAAGAAAAAGGAATAACCAATTTGTACCACAGCACCCAGGAGAGGGTTTGGACACCAGGGACTCTCTACAGTGAGCAAGGGAGGAAGGCTTTAGCATTGTCTTCCCCCCCTCTCTACTCAAAAAATTGACTCAGAGACAAATTGGGGGGCATATTAAAAAACGGACTCAGCCAGGACTGAGGAGGATCCCTAAGACTACACAGAGTTTCTTTGCTATGACAGAAGCAGGCACACCAGGTCTCCAACTGGGGCTGGGTTTGGGAGAATATTTGCAGCTGGACTTCTCCTTTGGAACTTTGGTTTTGGTAACTGGGGTCAAATGGGGCTCTTGAGCTGGTCTGCAATATGTTCTGTGAGTAAGTAAGTACCTCTGGTGGATAAGTTGTAATATTTGTTCTGTGGATTAGGCTATGATAGATACTGGAATTGCAAAGTACTGTAATACAAATGGAAATTATGTAGGATGACTTCTGGTCTGTGGATGCACTAGTGGTTCTGGAAGATAAAAAGAACTTGTTGCTGGGGGAAAAGGTCTTTAGAATTGCTAGGTGGCATAATCAGCTACAAAACTAACTTTTAAAAGCAGTCCCTGCATTTAAAGGCCACGGTTCCTGACATATCTTTTTATAGATAGGTAAGAAGAGTTACCCTAGGGTGTTCAGAGGGCTAAATCAGTTCATAACATTCTTTTTTTTTTCTTCTGCACAAACGAGTTGATTCTCTAAGTCTGTTTAGAGTTTTAGATTGGGAAGGCATATTCTCACCCAAGACATCTTAAGAGAACAAAAGAAAAGTACAGTACGTATATTCCCATAAAATACAGAAAGGGTTAACAATAAATTATTAACCCACGATTTCAGAAATAGAACACATAGCTGGAATTTTAAAATCATGTTCCATTTATTTTACCTTCTAGAGCTTTTAAAACAGTATTAGAAATATTACTACGAGGTGTACGTTTTTACTGTTTTACTAAACCTTTTAAAGCTAAACTAATGGTGATTTTTTTTTTAAATTCACTACCTAAAAGTTCAAATATATAAACGTATGGATAGTACACTCACAGCTCCAGATCCCGGTTTCTTTCTCTCCATTTTTATCCCTGATATCGTTCCATTAATCCATTAATTAATTAATCTATTTTGAAAACAAATCCGTCGTGTTCGTGAGCGGTAAAACTTTATTTTGTATAATACGGACTTGAGCATAAACCACGGTATAACCAAAATGTTGACTATTACGTCAGATCTGCAAAGCAGTTGCCTTATCTGACGTATCCAGCGTGTACAAGTAAAGACGTCATTAAAAGCTGCAGCAGGGAAGCTACAGTATTCGTCCCTGTACGGACTTGTTTTTTTATATATATATTAATAATTAGGTTTTAATGAGAAAATCCAGACAAAAGGGCGATGTCCGATTTAATGTTTAATTTGAATGTCGCCATTCTAACTCAAAGCCTTCACGGTATCAAACCTGTGTGGTCACACGTCCCAAACAGTCTGGCTCTGCCAGTGGAGCCTAGAGACCCCAAAAATATAACACACGGTTTGCCTTTTAATAATTTACACCTCTAATCCTTTGGGATGGAAAAGAAGTGTAGAAATGCAATTTTAATTATGGTCAATTCTGGTATTGTAGCCATATATAGTTATACAGGTCTTGTCCTCGACAACTCAGGAGCTGGGTTCGAGCCAATGCAGTGAGGTACGAACTAGGGTGGGAGCGGCGAGGGCACAAGCCCTAGAACCCGAATCCGTTACAATAACAAAAGGACAGACAATGAAATATGGGCTATTTCGAACTCGCAAATGTGAGATATAAAGAGTTACTAAGTCAGAATTCTGAGTTGCTAAGTTGCAATTCTGAGATACCATAGCGCGTTTTTTTACTCGCTGGCGGAAACGGGCTTCCATAGAAAAGCCTGGAATGCAAGTGTAATCCTTACTTAAGGGGAGCCGGGTTTTAGAACTGGCTATAGTTGCTCACGGACATAGCGTTGGCTTTATGAACTACAACTCCCATAACGCACTACTCAAGTTTACGTCACAGTCCCTATTCTGCCTGGCTGTGGTGACCTCTAGCGGGTCCCTCTCAGTTCTGGCAGCTGTACCGTTGATCTTGTGCACTCACCGGCGTGCGCAAGAGGAACTCATACACGGCTCCCTTTTTTCAAGTTTATTTTCTAAAAAATAGAAGAAAATAAGGGAGCGTTTCCGGAAATACGTACAAGTCAGGTTTACAGCAGGCTGGTAGCAAGAGTCTGACTCCTACCCTCGTACATGTTGTTTTCCCCTGTTTACTATAACACCATTTAAACGCGACACAACATAACAACTCAACTCACTAAGAAATTAACTCACAACACACAGACAGTTTTCATCTAGCGACTTAACACAGTTAGCTAACGAAGTTCAATTTCGTCTCTGATAACCCGCAGAGCCCGAATACACTTTTGATACTCTTAAAACAAATATAAACGAGTAAACCTTAAACCGAAACTATGACATCAGTAAACATAAATTTACAGACCTTTTAAAAAAGCCTTATTACTTCAGATCTTACCTAACAAATTAGAAAGAACCATGGGAGAGAAAGTCAGGCGGACAGCAGGCTGGAAGCGAGGGTCTACCAGCCCGCACGAGGCGCTGTTCCCGATTCCCGTGCCCAGCTGCACATCACCTGGTTGCACAAGCTTGACTTTTCATTTTCATTACTATATTTTCAGGTTGTGTTTTTCATACCACTACCGAATAAAAAACATATTTTAGAGGAAGATGTATAAAAAAATATTGCTCCTTTAGCCTAGTCCCTTACTGTACTAATTCTGTCACCTACTGGACAAGGTAATAAATAAAACAAGAAGAAAATCATAGAATATAACACCCACATTACAGGCCAGCCAAGTAAAGGGTGTAAGATGACCAGGGGAAGGGTCATTCATAACAGGTATTTTCAGAATGACCTAGTTAAAATACTAGATATGAAACTGAGCAAAATGGCTGCCAAAAAGAATCAGCTGACCCGTATATGGAAAGGGTCTACCCTGAGAAACAATGAGACACAGCTGAGCCGCATCAGGAACCGAAATATAAGTGCCCCGGAGGCAGTGAACAGGGTGGAAGTCGATAAGGTGAATGCGGTTTGGAGGAAGAGAGAAGAAAGAGGTTTATGTTAAAGATTGGACTAAGGAATAATGGACTACTGAAATGAGAAAAGGTTTATGGTTTTTGGATTGCAGATATTGGATAAGGATACATCGCGGATTGGCTTTATTACAGACTTTTGGAACTCGGATCGGAACAGGATTAAGAGAGCGGATTATGGACTGGATTTGGAAGATAGGTAGAGGAAGAAACGCCACGAAACTCAGGAAAGAAAAGTGTGGTGTGAGTACTTCTCTCATTTGCATAAATGTTCCCCCGGAGGCATCACAAGGGATATCTGAAGGACTGAAAAGAAGTGCACTGATTGTCACATTATCTAAGGTTGTCTTTTAAAATGTACTTGTATTCCATTAATAGCATCTATTGCATTGTCCGAGAAAATTAGAAATTACTGTATGTAATTTGTTGGAATTGGGTTCCTATGAAAAAGACTTGTGAAGAAACCCAGCTGGGACTCAAAACCCTTGGTATCTCTTCAGAAGAAGAGAATGCAATGTGCCCCAAGCAGTATGATTTTCAAAACACAGATTTAGTACCAGAAAGAAAAAATTTGTAGCTATTTTATACGAACCTTTCATCTTTTGTTTTAATTGTAATATGTGTATTAAAATGCACGATGCTTTGGTTTTGGGAAGAGAAGGAATAGGAGGGAGAGAGGTAAGAAGGGAAAGCAAACAAAAGAATAGTCCAGAATAGGCTGTAGGCTGTAGAAAAAATGAGAATAGAATATGACGTATTCCAAGGAGAAGTCGGGGAAAAATAAGACCTTAAAAAGAAATCAGCCTATCGCTGTTTGCTGGGAGAATGGATGAATCCTGTCTAATGCTCAGCTGACACCCTGTTAAAAGCAATAAAAGACAATGTTAGTCCTCCGTGGTTAACCTACATTTATGCTGTTGCTTTAAAACAGATAACGATGGAAGAACTGAATGACATGGTGGCGTGGGTGGGAGTGTCCATTATCAGAGTGCTGCTCCCAGCCATCTCCCTGTACGATGAAAAGAGGAGATGGAGAAGAGTCTCCTAATCACCTGCTGCAGATCTAATAACCTTGCCTCTGAATTGTGGATGGTGTTCTTGAATGTGTCAACTCTCCCTTGTCAGCAAATAAGCCAAGAAGAAAGAATTCCCACCCCAAAGACTGTGCGTCTTGGTCAATCTGCAGACTCAGAGACTGACAGTGAGATTTTACAGGTTATCTCTAAAAGCTTGAACCACTTTCACTGGATGTATTGAGTCAGTGTCAGTCTACAGTCTCCATATTAAATGAGATGTAAAGTCTCAAATTGCACTTAATGAGTATGTTTTCTTTAGTGTTTTAATGAGACTTTCTGGTAACAGAATGGATGTAGTGTTTTTTGCAATGGAATGCACAGCAGCACTGTTACAGAAGGATATACAAAAGGTAAAATGTACTGTAATATTGTGGTAAAATAGTTGATAGGTGAATGGATATGATTCAAAATTACAGTGGTTTCCAGTAGTAAAATTAGTGTTAAAAGGAAAGAATTCTATGAAGGTTTTAATCTATCCATTTTCTAACTGCATTACCCAATACAGGGTTGCAGGGGAGCCAGAGTCATGATTTACCCTGAACTGGACCCCAGTCCATCACAGCGCACACTCACACCAGGGACAATTTTCACAAAAGCCAAATACCTGAAGACAACCCAAGCAAACACATGTAGAACCTACAAACCCCAGGTCTGAGGATGAACTCATGGCCCCAGTGCTCTGAGACAGCACCACTGTGCCACTTTTTTTATGCTACTATATTCCAGTTAAATACCAGTGTTTACTGTTGCTTATTTTAGCCTGGAAGAGATACATTATGATTATTTGATACTGGCAAATATTCTTGTAGCGCAAGGAAAGCGGTACAAACATTATATTTCCACTAGGGGGAACAGTAGGCTTTTGGACTAAACTGTCCTGCTTTGCCAACACTGTATATTTATGGTATATAAATTAATTATTTCTAGATAATCACTTCAGGAACTCACTTTATCCCCTGACCAGTAGTCACTGTAAATATCATCTGTCTTTTATTATTTCCAAAAACAATTCAATATTTCCCACTGTACTGCATACAGTATTTAGCCTCTAGAATTTAATTTGCTCAATGTTAGTCTAGAAGCATGTAGTTAGTACTGTATAGGTACTATCATTTAACAGCATTCATGAGATACATTCAAATAGAATATTAATTCCATATATTCAATTGAATCTTTCAAAGAGAACAACCATTTCCCTGCGAAATTAGGCGTTTCTCTGTCACTTCTCAGGTGGCTCTGACAATCAGCTGCCGTTAAATTGTGGCTGTTGGCATCTGTTTCAATGGAGTTTGTACTCCCTCTTTAAGTGTGATATTAGAAATACATATTTTTTTTGCTCAAAAACTGCCTTTTACAAATTAAAGATATGGCTTTAAACTAATATGACGTTTTGGGAACCTGTTTTTTCTCTCTTCTCTCTTCAGCATGGAATAAACCTATTGTTCCTTTACAGACTACGCATGCTGACGCAGCTACCCACCTGCACTACTATAAATGAATATAGCATACAATGGCATCTAATTATAACAACATATACTTGGGAATTTTTAAAGAATCGTTTGTTTTTAATCCACAGCATAATATTACATTATGAAAGACAGTTTTGTGCAGAAAAAAAGCACCTTTACATTTTCCTTTATTTATTTAAAAAGTAAGAGCTTTTTTTTAAATGGTAAGAATGGTAAATTGTGCCATGTGAAGTTCATTTTTCAGTTTCCACTGTCTACATTCCCGGGCACAGCTTATATGTGGGTTAATATTTACCTATCGGATTAGCAAAGGTTAAAATAAAACAATTGAAACAGGATGAGGAAATGTGCACACACTCCTCTGGCATACTCATGAGAGAGAGTCTTTCCCCGCTTGACATGCTTTGAGCTTATAAAGAGAGATCACCCACTGGAGAAGAACACGACTGTGAGTGACATCACTGTGAGGTCACAGGCATTGAGCAGGTCAGTAAATCAAGACTTCAAGGGGAAACTCAATCCTACCCGACATTAGAGACATGCCTACTTTTGCAAGTGCCAGCTTGATAATGGTTTAAGTTCCTCAGATATTTTTTAACTTCAGCTAGGTGTATGGCCTTTGACTTAAAAATCAGTAAATCATTAAGGAATGCTGGAAGGTTTATTAGACTTAAGATATTCTTACCGGATCGAAACACCAGCACGGCACTGTAACCTTATTCTTTATAAAAATGTGAACATAAACTCTCTCTTTTAAACTGTACAGGCCTATTACAAAGCCAGTCGAAGTGGACAGCTCCACAGAGTAAACAGTCATACTGTATAATCCAATGCTTCAAGTTGATCAAAAATGTAGTAACTGTACTGTATATGAAGATGTGGTGATTGTTTTTATTTACCTTTATGACTATTATTTAACCTTATCCACCTGTTCTGAAAAGAATGATTGTGTTCCAGAGTACTTATTCTCGGTAGTCATAAAGGTAAGACAATGCATATTGAAAACTTATTTTATTTTCTTAAATGTAGCACAAAAGGGACAACAGTGAACACTAAATCCCTGATCCACCCCTCTTCATATTATACTCACTGGATATATATGGCATACAGTATATATGGGGAAACAGCCAAGTCCTGTCAGCTGCAAGTGGGCAGGGAGGTTTTTGGTAACATTTGGTAGAAAACAGACCTTTTGCTCTTTGAGTAAGCAAAACATGCAGCTATCTGGAACCTGATTCTGTGATTTTTTTAAGGAGCATATTTGTGATTTTAAAAGTGGGGCTTAGTTTCTGATCATTAATATTCATGTTTTGTTTAGGTAAGATGACGGTCACGATCATTGTTGCTGTGTTGAGAGAGGTTAATGTTACAAATTACTGCCAGAATTACTTCAGTATACAAACTACCAAGAACAGAAAAACGCAAAAGAGGTTACAGACACAAGTGGGTTGCTCAAGTGACTGTATTCATTAGGTTGCTAGTAGCTAGTAGTTTACTGATGAATCATGTGAAACTGTCTCTTGTACTGTAGGAATCCCAGGAACAGGTTTATCTCTAGAACAAATCTGACAGCTTGTCCCAGAGACAGTTCCCCCTCTCAATGCATGACATCATCCTGGCGCCCAAAAGCTGACACCAAACAAATAGCAGGTTTAAGTGAAATTAAGTCAGAAGGAAGTCCCTACCTTCTGGGTCCAGTGAATGCACACACGCTACATACTCCTGCATGGCCTGTTCTTTGCTCATGTCCCCAAGCTGCTTCCAGGCCTGCCTGCAACATCACAGCACAATGTGTAACCCATCAGCAGCCTTGCAGAGTAGAAACTCTTAACCACTTTTCAGTAGGGCAAATGTTTTGTTTTCTATTTTTAATACAGTTCGGCAAGGAGACTGTCAATACTAGAACTCAGCTTCTCGGGTATGTAATTTAGTCATAGTCTATCCCATAAGTTGACTGACAGATCTTACTTGCCTAGGATGTTATTTAGCCTTTAACAACTGAAATCCTACTTACACTCCCTGGTCTGTTGGGTTTCTTACAATCACTGTAAAAGTTCGCACATTTACCTTTCTTTTTTCTGGACAACACTGAAACCTATATTTAGTGTGGGTTTTGTGGACTCGCAAAGATTTGTCTCTTGCCTCGTGTAACTTAAAATGACTTTGTGCACAATACTTTAGCTATCGCTTACTGAAAAGAATACATATTCAACAACTGAAAAGGTATCAATGAGAAGAAGCAAACTTTAAGAATATGATTAGCTAGTCATCATGTGAACACAGGATAACAATGGCTGTTTCAAACAGCAAATCCACTGGAATTTAACTGTATTTAACTGTATTCCTATTTTAAATTCACAGTGGCAATATGCTCACTGTGTGGAAAATGATTCAATTTATTTTTTAAATGTACCTGATATGATATAGATATATTTTATTACCCTGTTCATTTATGCCTACTGCTTATTTCTAAATTTTGCATATAAATAATGTATAAAACTCAGTATATGTGGCCAGTAGGTTTGTCAGTAATACAAAATATTTGGAGAATACCAGGAGAAATAAAGTCACAGGTCCAATGTAGCCCTACTACAAGGAGGTACTGTAGATGGATTATGCTTATAATCACAATGTAGTTCTACAATTATCTAAGAAGACAGTTTCCAATTTAACCCGTTTAACTGTAATTCATTCTAACTTACCATTTCCTTTGTCAATGGACCCTGGTTTTGCTGTTACATGTTCCAACTTTGACCTGAAAAGTCAAACCAGATAGAATGTGTCTGGCCGAGCCGGGTCGGTACCTGAACCCGTAGCAGAGTCGGGGGAAGACGATGGAGAGCGAGACGCCATATTGGAGTATGTCTATAAATATAAATGTTATGATCGTAGTTTGAATTTCTCGAATAATCTAAATCGATCTCCAGGGAGACAAATTATATTAAAATTACGCTGGGAAAACGTTCCGAGGTCAAATTCTTCCAGCACGGGGGTACCTTTAAAGCCGAGACAACGGCACCGAAATATTTTGGCGCGCCTTCTCTTTAAAGCCCTGGCCAAATATGAAGACAGTACGTACAGTTATAATTCAAACGGAATTAAAAACTACACATCCCAGTAACCATGGTGATGCTTGTGATCATTGCGTTTAACCAGGGCGAAAAATCAGTCACATGACTTTGGGGCAGAGTTTCGAAAGCTTAACCTATCAGCAACAAAGCGAAATTTACACGATAGGCTACCACAAACTGTCAGTTACACGACTGCGTATGTCGCTTAAGCCACTCCTATTTGGCATTTTAGTTATGGAGGCGAGAAGACGCCCCCCCCCCCTCTCTGGGTGCCTGATTTGCCGCCATCTTTAACCGCTTCGTGTCCAAATCGCAGTAGCTACGCGTACGAAATAAAGTTCATCCCAGCTACAAAACATATATATTTTTGTGGTAAGAGGGAGCAAAACATCAGTATTTACTGCTTTTAATTAGTGTACGATTTATAGTTGAAATCTGAGCCTAAATATAAAGTTAAAATCTCGACAAAGCAATGTAGGAAATACAGAGAAAATAAATCCTTTCTGACATCTAAAATCAGTTTCGATCAAGGTCTCTAAAACGAACAAGAAAAAGAGGATTTTCGGAGGGCAATTACGCTGTATTTATATAGAATAAGTGATTTATGAGCAATCTAATTTCTTGTTCGTTTAAAACAGTGAAATGTCAGCTGCAAAAGATCGCACCAGAAACAGCACTCTCTCTGCCTGTCATAGACGTTCAGGAAAGGCTGAATGAAGTCATGGTGATCAATAATAACAGTTGTAGGACAAGAAACAAAAGATAGTGAAAACTTAAGATTTTTAAGGCTAAAACTCAAATTCATTCTACAAATTAAGGCAAATGAAAATTCAGGACGTTAAAGTGCTAGAGGTGTAAAAAAATACAAAAATGCACATGAGCAAAAAGTTTTAGAAATGGAGCAAACAGAATAAAAGCCATGCCTATAGTGCAGAAGAGGGATGCTGGAACACTTGCTTAGATATACAAAAAAATTACAAAAAGGTGTATGTTACAAAAGAACATGTAAACATGTACATCAATTTCCCTTCGCGATCAATAGTCTTATCTATAAACATGAAACAAAGTGAGGAATCAGAAATTAGCATGCATAAAAAACAGCAATTCTGTCAGTGAGCCCTAAATGAATTAATAGCAACTATGGTTTCATGGAGGGCTTATCAGATAGTTGGGCATTTAGGTAAACTGCCAGGTGAAAGGACTTGTAAACATATTTTGTTAAAGCAAGTCAGTTTTTTCCGCAACACATAAAAGACATTTTTCCAAGAAAGTTTAGCCTTTGTCACTAATGAAACCACTAAATAAAGACATAAATATAGAAATCTTAAGATTTGTTTTATTTAATGTTGGTAGCAGGATGAACTGTCAGGTTGAGCCAAGTGTATATTTTGTCGCAGAGTTGCTATAAGATGTTAACAGTGAAAAGGGTATTTAGAAATGAGTTATTTCAAGATGAAAATATTCAGAATAATTGCAAATCTAGCAGGATAGAGAAAGCACAGAAAACTGGCAGTTAGATTGATCAGATTAGTATGAAAAGTCATTTAGCAAAGGGAATGAAAAGAGTGACAAACTAGTATACTTTAGATCTTTTTTTCTGAACCAGGGAAAATCTGATCATGTTTCCCTATAACAATAATAAAAAAAAAATATTTTATATATTACCATTAAAGGTGGCATCTCAAAGCAATACAGTAGATGTAAAAACGGATAAAAGGACCACAGATTACAAAGTAAATACATATAAGAAAGACAAGCAGTTAGAGGTGCTACCAAAATTAGAAAATGAAGCAGATACAGACACTAAGTCTTCTGAAAAGAAAGGTTCTGAGGTTAGATTTAAATGCACTCATGGTACGTGACTGATATCACTGGGAATACAAATTGAGAGCTCTGGGGTGCAGCTAGAGAAGACCCTGTCACCCACAGAATGTAGATGTTCTTGAGGACAGCTAGAAGACCAGAGTCAGACAGACAAAGGTGGGGGAGTAGACAGATAATAAGCCATATACTGTAGGTACAGAATGAGGATGAGGAATTTGAAGTTGACTCGAAACCTGATAGGTAACCAGTGCAAGGACTTGAAAACAGGTGTAATGCATCCCTGATAGGATTCTTGCTGTCATATTCTGAACATATTGAAGATTTCTCAATGTGGATTTAATTTCCCCAGTGAACAGGATGTGCATTTATTAATTCTAGGAAAAAAAGCCTTTCTTAATTTCTCTAGTTCTTAGTTTCTCTAGTTCCCTTTAAAATAAACTATTATCCCACAATGCAGAGTATTAAATGGCCAGTATTTACACATGATATTTGTGATTTAAAGAAATTAACACAAGCAGCTTTTGGGGATTTAAGTGTTGGCTGAGTTATTGCAGGATAAAAGACTAGAGATGTTGGTAAGAAGAAGATAATTTTGGGAAAGCTAAGGAATACACTGATAACAAGAACACTTCCTAATGGGGTTAAGCATACTTTTGATGAAGATGATGAAGTTAACAGACTGTATGTTTACATAGATACTGAAATGAGGATTGTATTTTAGATTTTGTGCAGTTACTAGTGTTGAACTGTGTGTTGGATGCACATGAATTGAAGGAATGGGCAAACATACTGTAGCTGATGCGGATCCACAGAGCCAGCATATTAAGATGTTTATAATTAGAGGTAATTTGTTTAAATAACTAGGTATGGATACTGATGTGCAAGAGAGGTGAAAAGGCCAGCAGTATAAAATATTTTATTCTCAGTGAGATGCTGCCATTTCATAGTGGGTTTCTAACACTGTGTATAGTTCCATCTATTTCTAATCTCTTTATCCAGTACAGAGGATTTGGAGCCTATCCCAGTAAGCAACGGACACAAGGCAGAATACACCCTGGACATAGCGCCAGTCCATCACAGGACAGACAGACACAAACACACACACACCAGGGCCAGTTTTCCCATAAACCAATTAACTTACCAGTATGTTTTGGAGTGCGAGAGGGAGTCATATCACACATATGGAGAAAAACCATGTAACCCAGAGAGAACATGCAAACATCACACACACACAGGATGGCAGGAATTGAATCTAGGACCCCAGTGCTCCAAGATAGCAATGCTAACCACTTTGCCACCATTATAAATGGATGGATATCTTAGTTATCTTTCTAGTTCACAGGTTTGCATGCATAATTTAATTTTGAAAGGCGCTGAGACATCAGGTACTACTGTTGTATTTATGAAAAAGAAACAAAACAAAAAGCATACTAACAACTGTGCCATCCTACTCTTTAGTTAATACAATTTATTATTTATAAACAGTTAACATTGTTAGCAAAATATTTTGAATTATATTTAACCCTATTTCTTCTTTAGTTTTGTATTTAACTTATTATATGATAGTCAGATTTAATGTATATTTGAACAATGAAAATATATTTTTACAAGATGCGGGGGAAAGTGCAACAACTTATTACAGTGCTAAATTTAATATTGATTGCTAATAGTTTATGCTAACACCTAACTTTCTTAATAAGGTGTAATTAAAACAGTGAACTAAGTGTAACATACCATTCAGAAATACAATCGAGAATAGTTTTGTGGTGTTTGTATGGATGAAACGTTTCTAAAATGTATAACGTAACAAAATTAAAGACGATTAAATTCTGTAATCTTTCCAATTGTAATGTCATTAGACAGAACAAGAAGTTTCTGCTTTGTCTAAGGATGGTATCAAAAAGTAGTCTAGGTGGTGAGAAAGCTGTGCTTGATAATTAAGTTACTTAAAAGTAAAAAGAGATGCTTCATATTGCTTGATTAATTTTAAAAACTAAGTTATAAATGCAGACGCGATCGCTGCCATAAGCGCTCCAGGCAGTAGAACGTTCGTTCTGTGCTGCTGAGCTCCGCGCCTCCTCCCTCTCTCGGTGCCGCGCCCCTCTCTGACGGAGCGCAGTGGGCGGTACGCTATTTTCAGAGCCTCTGATTGGGAAAAAAAGACCTGCTGATGAGTTTCACACAACAGGAAGAGAAAAGAATGGGATTTTTTCTCTTCGAAACGTGTGTTGTCTTTATGAAATTCGTGAATTTTAAACGTTTAATTAAGAAGTAAAAACCTTACAGCGTACACAGAGATTCTGAGCTGATCACGAGGAAGAAAAATCACCCATTTTTCGCGCATAAAAAGTGGTTTTTAACTCTCGAAACCCATTTTTATAGGTTTTAAAGTCGTGCAATGTCTAAGTTGAGCAGGAACACATCATTATATCTCATTTTTTATTTCTTTTTAAAAAAATTTAAAAATCGTTTGCCCAGCCTATTAAAATTACTCTCTCCTGCAGACAGTATCAAGATGCTGGCTAACCGTTTCGGGACTTGTTCCTCACCGCGGTCCGTTTACCGTTCGCTCCCCTAAGCGGTCCGAATGGAAACCAAAAAGAGACTAGATAAGTTCCTGGTCCATACAGTATATATATATACACACAGTACAGATGGAAAAAAGAAACGCAACACTTTCTGGAATGAGAATACTATAGTTATAGCTTATGTACTTTCACAAAAAGTTGGCAATTTGTTTTAAGCCCTCTGACCAGGAATACAGCTTGTGCAGTGAGGCATTGCAACTTGCCAATCACACGAAAGTTCATTAGGTGCACAGTAGAACGTTGATAGTTCATCTGGCTTGCCTGGTTTTTCAGTAGCCAATTCATTCATGTATCTAGTCTAACCCTTTCCTCAAGGACGTCAGGATATCGGCGTCCACATCGCAGTTGGTATGTTTCTTCCAGGCCCCAAACCCTTTGAATAAAAATATCCATTTCCCTGTTTGGTAGATTATTTAAACCTTTTATATATTTTTTTTAAATCCAAGTAGTTTCCCCTAGTTCATGCTGCACTACTAAATCTTATGAAGTGCACTACTGTAGGTCAGTAGCTTTGAGGATTTTGAATACTTACAGTTAATCAGGTCTTGCTATAACTATGAATAGAATTATGAAGGCTAAAACTCTTTTATTTTTTTAATGGTGTAGTACACCAATAAGATATTTAAAGACAACATTAAAATTAACCAACCATTTTCTGATTTAGTTGAAAAGTGTCTGGTCATGGATGTGGTAGTGTTCTCACCTATTTATATAACACAACATTATAAAAAAAAACATGAATGCAATTATTTTTATTTCAGAAACAGTAGATCAGCTAGGCAAATGAGGTTCCCATCATTAGAACTCTTTTTTGAGTTTTCATTGCAAGGAGTTTCCCCTCCATGTGAAACATGTTTGATGATGGCAGATGGATTATTACAGAAAGGCTCTGGATAAAGCAGTCGACAACTTCGACAGCAAATATGTTTTTTTTGGCATCTTCCTGAATTTGGAATTACAGGGATCCCTGGAAACACAGAGTGGTTTGACATGTCACTGTTCAAGTTTCTTTATTCCATGGCAGCAGGTCAGATAGACTTTGGATACGGTTCTACCCAGAGCCATCTTAATGTCAGGTTTATTTAATAAGAAGCTATTTGATTAAAGGTGTGTGGTAATTTGGCTATTAGACAACTGTTTTTCAATCATTTCAATCACATTCATATATATTATTCCCGTCATCTTCTATTGGACTATTCACCCATGATCTGTACTATTACCAGTCCCTTATCCAGTTCAATACATGAAATTCCTTAAATGGCTATTGCCTTTAATTTAGGAAGAACATTATCAAAAGCATCTTTAAAATCTAATCATATCATTTATGTACGTTCTGTGTGTTTACTGCTGTGACTTCTTTGAAGAATTTTAACAAGTTGGTAAAGGAAGAATGACCTTTTCTAAAACCATATTGACTATTTAGAAGAAGAGAGATCAGGTAAGAGTAGAGGTGCACAGTTAACCACTTGATCAGAGTGGAGTTTAGAGTTCTGCCTCACCATTCCTATGGAGGTAGCAGAGTCAATACAACTTGACGTTTGCTGAACACTAAGGCCAATTTGTATACAAATCAGTTTGTTTTTTAAAGGATTCTAAATTTAGGATGAATTCCCCCATTCTACATAAATTCCATCCAATGTCTAATTCTGAACCACACTTGTCACTAATGTGCTACACAAAATAAAATCACAGTCACAAACTAAATACTCACCATCTGGAGTGTTCTGAGGCTTGTTCCTACTGAATCTGTCCAAACTAAAAACTTCTTTTTTGAAGAACTATGAGCACACAAAGAAAACAATTTAGGAATATTTCTTCCACAGCTATTATACTTGAACTTGTTGTAACAGAAGGAATAAGGTTCTTGATCCCGAGATGAAGTAAAACAGATGAGTTTATTGCATGCAAGGAACAATAAAGCCGAAGTCTTGTTTCCCGCAAGAAACAACAAAACCGAAGTATTGTTCCCCGTACTGTTACAAACTTTTGGGTTATATAGTGTTTTCTTCTCCGTTTCTGACGTCACTCGGTCTGATGGAAAAGAGGGGGGTTCATGGTATTTGGCCATTGGGGTTCCTAGCTTGCATCTGCAATCCTTATCAGTTAACCCCCTTTCCTGCCATAAACCCCAGCTTGTGACTTAGAAGTCTAAACCCCCTACAGAAAGGATTAAATTCAAACCCCCGTCTTCACATCTTTCTTCAAACTGTTACGTACTGTATTGATCTTGATAAATTTGTAGTCATTATTCATACAGAATATTCAGCTTTGGCCACCATAGCAGTTGCTATTCTTGTTGATTGCAATTAATAGAAATGTCTTCTAGAATATTATTTGATGTACAAATGAGCATTCTATTCAAATAATTTCTGTAGTGCTAATATTAAAAATACAATAATGCCCAAATTAATTAATAATTAAAGTTTGGGTAACTAATCCATACCTTGTGTTTTTGAGGCTCGTTGTACTCATCAGGCACTTTAAATGGTCCAAAGCTTTCACAGCTCCCACGTCCACTGGATGTTCCCTGGGCTCTTAACTTTTCCAAAGATGGATTTGTTTCATTCTGAGTTCTGACATCTTTTGACCTACAGTATTACCCATGATCTTATGCTTTATCATGGAGCCAAACTTTTTCAAAAGATGTTTCTTGACTTTCTGGCTCACATTCACATCTTCATCCGGCCTATTAACTGCAAAGGGGATGTTGCTGTGCGAGAGAAGCCCGTCGCTCTTAGAGTTTTGGTCAGTTGCATTGGGGTCATGTAATGTTTTGCTATGTCAATGCGCAGACCACTCTTGCTTTGGGCTGGACTGAGATTTTTGTTCTTATTAAGGCTGGGATTGTACACATACCAAGATGAGTGTCCGGGCAACTCCTGTCACAAAAAAAAAAACAAAAAGTTACAGTTCAGTTAATTTTGTTTCATTTTTAAAAGTAAATCAAAACAAGTAACACTTCTCTTACGGAAAAGAAGATAAGGATTATGGGGTGTGTATATGTTTTTAGCACTGACGTTAACACTAGAATAAAGGCAGACAATGAAATATAAAATAATAAATCAATGTGAATGTTTACAATTGCATGTATAGAAAAAATGCATCTCAATTTTTTGTATGATGCAGACATCAGTTTGGAAATACTGGTAGACAATACTGTGAGCAAGTCTCTCTATAGTAGCATTAACTCACCTGATTGCTCTTGTACTAATTGAATAAGAAAGTGATAAAGCTGAAATCCACAGACAGGTGAGTTTAGTACGTATGCTATGAACTGACATTTCTGTGATGTTATACAGTATTAGGGTAAACAAATCTGGATTTGTAGTTTTATTGTAAAGGAAAATGCACAACATAACTATCATCATATTTACAAAATAAGAGTTCCATTTTCCAGTACATCCTACACAGATGTCTGTTAATTAGGTACAGAACAGGTCCATCCTACTTTCATAAGAGAAATTTTTACAGGTTTGGAACTGTTGGTCATACCTCATCAACCACATCATGCAAAGAGGACTCCAGAGGTTGTGTTTTCATAAAGTCTGGCATCGAGGAGCTCTTCTTAGTCTTCTTAACTGTCTTCCCTGAAGCCTTACACTGCTGTACTACTTCTTGATCCTGGACTCTTTGAGCCAAATAATCTCCAGGCTTCTCTGGGGTCTCAGAAGCAGGGCAACCTTTTTTCTTATTAGAACAAGGTGTCACACCAACAGCTTCTCCTAGGGAACGTGATGAGCAGGACTTATCCATAGTGTCTTCTGGCTGGAAAATGTTTTCAAAAACACTTCGGACTGTTGGAGAAAAGTCCTTTGGAGACTTTTTCATGGAAGATTGTAGTTTTTTACTTCTGACTGTAGTTACGTTTGTGTCCACAATTTTGTCCTGTGTGGACTTACTGGTTTTCTGAGAAATGAGAGATTGTGAAGATGGAATTGAACACCCGCTTCGTAAACCATAATTTGCAATAGTTTCTTTAGCCACACGACAGGCCATTTCCTTGATCATTTCTGGATTCTGTGAGGCAATTCCTACTTGTAATACTTTCTTGCTGCCAATGGATTCCATCAGTTTGCTGTAAACAGAGTAAACAGTATTCTTGATGGCTTGCTGTAATGGAAGATCTTCAGCCTTTGGTTCACTGATGGTTAGAGTGGAAACCTTTGACAATTCCTTCAGAGCATCTTTGGTGAGTTTCAGTGCCAGGTCCCTGACCTGAGACTCAGACAGCTCTTCCAATTCCCCAGAATAATCTTCTGGGTTGGGGAATCCAGGGCGAATTTTCAAAAGCAGTTTTGCCATGATATCTTTCACTGCATCTGTTCGACCAATAACAGTTGAAGGTTCTAACTGGTCCATTTTGGTGCACATGAGCTGCTCGGTGCTCTGGGTTTCCATATCATTGTCAGCTTGAGGAGCATCTGAAGACTCGATATCTGAATGTTGGAACTTCATAATTTCTCTCCCAAGAGAATTAACTATCTTTTTGGCCAGGTTCTCACTCTTGGCTGCTACTGCTTGCTGTAAGTTGTCTTTGGAACCAGCACTCTGCAGCAGTTCTCTGTAAATACAGCTGGCCACTTGTTTGACAGAAACCAGCTCACATTGGATATTGCTTCCTATTGTTGGATTACATTCTGAGGTATCTGGGGCTGTAAATAGTTTCTTCGGCACATTGTCAATAATGCCCACAGCAAATTCACTAAGCTCCCAACAAGATAAACTTTCCATAATCTGTGCTTGTTTCTCCTCCCCCTTTGGAGAAATAGGATGAATTCTTAAGAGCAGCTTAGTTAAAATTTGTTTCACAATATCTGAATATGGTAGCTGAGTATAGTGAGTAGACATCGCGAGACAACGGAACGGGAGAGTAGAAGGCGGGAATATATGGTGTAAGGGAGTGATCTGTGTAGTTAATAAAATAGTTAAAATAATATAAGAACGACTCTTTATTAAGATACACAACATTTATTGCGACGAGAGATGAGTGCTTGGCGAACTCAAAGCGAGCAGAACACTGCAGATTTTAGTTCTCGTGCTGGTTGAAACGAACTTTTGAATTTTCGGACTGTTCGTTAAGCTTGCGCCATGGAAGATACGGCCGCCGCGCCGAGAAGTTTTGCTTATGCCCAGCTTTCTCCACCGCTTCCACTGAACCTCGGAGCTCCGGATTTGTATACGGAATACAAGACATGGATGAAGTCGTACAGATGTTTTGAAATAGCCAGTGGATCTACAGAAGCTCCGGATGCCTGAGACGGGCTGCATTACTGCACTGCATCGGGGCGCCCCTGCAGCGGATTTTCGCCAACCTCGCTGGAGAAAAAGGTACATATGAACAGACTAGCTGCCTTAGACGCTTACTTTACACCGCGGAGAAATGTGGTTTTGGAAGGGCATAAATGTAGGAATTCGTCTCAGGACGAATCTGTTGATGCTTTTGTGAATTCACTAAGAGAACTGGCTAAATCGTGTGACTTTGGAGTATTGGAAGCTGACATGTTAAGAGATCAACTTGTGGGAAAATGTGCACATAAGAGACTGCGTGATAAATTGTTGTAGGAGGGCTGACTTTAGAAAGAGCTCTTACAGTCGTTTACAATTCATGAAGCTGCTCAAGCAGAATCAAGAAATGTTTTTTGACCACAGTGAGATACCATAGCGTGTTTTTTTTACTCCCTGGCGGAAACGGGCTTCCATACTTTTCAACCATCTTTTCCTTTTCCAACTTTCTAAAATATTGTTTTTTTTGTGTTTGATTGAAACAGTTCTTACATAAAAATAACACCATTTTTAAAAATCATTTAGAATAATATTTTAATAAACACGAAGGTGCATTCATCATTTATCATCATGCAGAAAGTTATCTTTTTAGAAATAAAATTGGTGAACGTGTTTGGGGGTCATTTAATTTGATTCCAGACGTGTGCACCTTATGTAGGGGGTTTGCGTGTTCTCCCTGCTTTCACATAATCTTTCTTTGGGTGATTCCCTTCAACTTCCATCTTCAACACATGCTTGTTCAGTTCACTGGAATGTCTATATCGCCCTGTGTGTTTGTGTATGTACCCTACAAGAGGACAAGTATACTACTAATGCTGAGTTACACCTCTGGGATTCTGGAATAGACTCCTGGTCAGCTAAACCCTTAAACAGGAATAAGTAGCCTTCTGATAAAGGGTGGATAAAAGACAATTAATCAAATAGATCTTAATTTCACAACCTGTTGTTCACCAGACTGCAGAATAAACACAGGACTAAGGACTAAGTTCCCAACAGACAGTCAAGTAATGAAAGAGACTACTGGAAATGAATCAGATGCCAGTTCTTCAAAGATAAAATATTATAGAAACGGAGTTCTCGTATCCTGCAGGTGATCAGACCAGCAATGTGATTGTCAGCGGGACTAGGCTAAAAACAAGCATGTGCTCATTTCATACATTCAGGGTATTAGAATAATAATAATAATAATAATTACTTACACTTATATAGCGCTTTTCTGGACACTCCATTCAAAGCGCTTTAAGGTAATGGGGACTCCCCTCCACCACCACCAATGTGCAGCATCCACCTGGATGATGCGACGGCAGCCATAGTGCACCAGAACAATCACCACACATCAGCTGTCAGTGGGGAGGAGAGCAGAGTAATGAAGCCAATTTATAGATGGGGATTATTAGGAGGCCATGACTGGTAAGGGCCAATGGGGAATTTGGCCAGGATGCCGGGGTTACACCCCTACTCTTTTCGCCCTGGGATTTTTAATGACCACAGACTGTCAGGACCTCGGTTTTACGTCTCATCCGAAGGACGGTGCCTGTTTACAGTATAGTGTCCCCGTCACTATACTGGGGCATTAGGATCCACATGGACCACAGGGTGAGCACCCCCTGCTGGTCCCACTAACACCTCTTCCAGCAGCAACCTTAGTTTTCCCCAGGAGGTCTCCCATCCAGGTACTGACCAGGCTCTGCCAGTTGTGAGTTGCAGAGTGATATGGCTGCTGGCATTTGCTCTACGGAAATACCACATTCACAAATTCCTCTGCTGCTGTCTGACATTTTGACCTTGCCTTGTGGATTAAGCTTTCTTTTCTGTTGTTGTTTATGAAGGCACCAGGCAGGAGCTCCGAAAACAGAGGAGATATGCAGTGGTGAAATACAGCGTATGAAAGGTCTGCAGTACAGCAGACAGGCTGAGGTATGAGAATACAGTTTGATTTATTTTGACCCAGGGCTGCTCCTGGTCATCACCTGGATGGGAGATCTTTAATAGCTGGTTTCCTTCTGCATCTTAAACTGATTAGAGACATTTATATCCACTCTGGCAAGTGACTTTGTGACACCTCTGTAAATACAGCATGATTGGGGAGCAAGCAAAAGATAACAGGATCTCTAGCATAACTGTTTTAAAAGATGTTGTCTTTCTGACAAATAATTAAGCATTTATGTTGCATAATGCGAATTAAAAAAATTCTCTCACCTTATACTGTATACTCCTCTTCCAGCCGAACAGATTTCTGCAGAGTGGATACCCTTAGTGAATCATGTTACTGTATCGTCACACTTAGACTTCAGACACTTTTCATATGCTTTTATGAATCTTACAATTGTCATGGAAATATTAATTTTCAAGGAAGCCACAAGAGAGAGTTCTCACCTGAGTAAGGTCTTTATTTCAATTCACTAAGAGAACTGGCTAAATCGTGTGACTTTGGAGTATTGGAAGCTGACATGTTAAGAGATCAACTTGTGGGAAAATGTGCACATAAGAGACTGCGTGATAAATTGTTGTAGGAGGGCTGACTTTAGAAAGAGCTCTTACAGTCGCTTACAATTCATGAAGCTGCTCAAGCAGAATCAAGAAATGTTTTTTGACCACAGTGAGATACCATAGCGTGTTTTTTTTACTCCCTGGCGGAAACGGGCTTCCATACTTTTCAACCATCTTTTCCTTTTCCAACTTTCTAAAATATTGTTTTTTTTGTGTTTGATTGAAACAGTTCTTACATAAAAATAACACCATTTTTAAAAATAATTTAGAATAATATTTCAATAAACACGAAGGTGCATTCATCATTTATCATCATGCAGAAAGTTATCTTTTTAGAAATAAAATTGGTGAACGTGTTTGGGGGTCATTTAATTTGATTCCAGACGTGTGCACCTTATGTAGGGGGTTTGCGTGTTCTCCCTGCTTTCACATAATCTTTCTTTGGGTGATTCCCTTCAACTTCCATCTTCAACACATGCTTGTTCAGTTCACTGGAATGTCTATATCGCCCTGTGTGTTTGTGTATGTACCCTACAAGAGGACAAGTATACTACTAATGCCGAGTTACACCTCTGGGATTCTGGAATAGACTCCTGGTCAGCTAAACCCTTAAACAGGAATAAGTAGCCTTCTGATAAAGGGTGGATAAAAGACAATTAATCAAATAGATCTTAATTTCACAACCTGTTGTTCACCAGACTGCAGAATAAACACAAGCAGGACTAACAAAAGAAAGGATAATTCTCTTGCAACTAAACAGATAAGCAGTATAATTGTTGCAAATTTTCTTTGCTCTCACACTGCAACAGAAAGAAGAAACTGACCTCTGGTAATTGCAGAGCCCTTCTCCACAGCATTGAATTGGATCAAGTGATTAGACAATGGATGGATAATATTCCATGTGTCATGCTGCTGTGACTGAGAATATTGAGGGCATGACCTGTATAACTATAAATGGCTACAATACCAGAATTGACCATAATCAAAATTGCATTTCTACACTTCTTTTCCATCCCAAAGGATCCCAAAGTCCATCACGCATTGTTCACCATTATACCAGCAGTTCCTCGGAGCTACAGATGAAAAGTGGTTAAAAAGTGAGAAATGTCTTCACCAATTGTTTTAAGGAAAAACTTTAGGAAGGCCGGATTAAGAATTCCAGAGTGAAATCTAGCCAGAATACAGAGGGGTTAACACACCTATTCATTTAAACGGGGATCTGAAATAACCAAGTATGAAATTTAAAGCACGGCATTGCTACGGTACAAATACCTTCAGCCAAACCGCAAACAACCAGAACACATCTCGAGGCTGAGGAATTAGGAACCTTGTGAAATGGCCGTTCCGTTGTGACCTCATCCTACCGTCGCACCCAGATTTGTTTTTAAAAAGTTTCTGTCTGTACGTTTTTAATCCCTTTCTGCAGCTACCCAGCTACAGATACCAGCTTACCAATTTAACAGCTTCTTCCTGCATATTAGGTGCCGTTTTAGACATATCTAGAAAAGACACATACAGACACATCAACCGCCAAAAAGCAAGACTGGGCAGAGAGAGGATGTTTTCATCCTTATTTCACCGGTGAAGCCCAACTGAAAGGAACTAGGAGACAGCAGAGTGCAAGAGTAGCATTATAAAATGCTTTGAAAAGTATTTTATAAGACTATAAAATCTACTGTATATACAATATGCTTATATAAGAAATTAAGTCTGAAGGTGAACCGGACCCCTCGTCACATTACGGACACTACAAAAAGTAGTTATTTTTAGGATATTTTCTTCAGCAGCGCCACTTGCTTTCTATAACACAGTTAGGAAATGGAAGGGCGCATCGCGGTAGTCACTGGAAACTAGGTCTTGATATACAGAAAAAAGACATCGTTTTTAAAAATAGTATAGTTGGAGATTTCCGTATGTACTGTGGCCACTGTTTTGTTATGTTGCTCTGTACAAATTACTAATCAGTCCGTGCTTTTCAAATAAGGTGTTTATTACTTTGTATTATTATTATTATTATTATTATTATTATTATTATTATTATTATTATTAGAGGTGTAAATTATTAAAATGCAAACCGTGTGTTATATTTTTGGGGTCTCCAGGCTCCACTGGCAGAGCCAGACTGTTTGGGACGTGTGACCACACAGGTTTGATACCGTGAAGGCTTTGAGTTAGAATGGCGACATTCAAATTAGTATCCAAGATGTACTTCTTAAATTGAAATGTTTAGATCAACAAACTACACTAGCTCAGCCTTCACTCTTATACATATACTGTACAAACACATTCTATTGTTGTGAGCTCAAATTAAAAATCTAATGGAAAAAGTCAGTGTTGGTTTTGAAGTGCACACTCGGCTATAATAGTGCTTAGGAGAACTTTGCAACGAAGGGAGTGTGACACTCTAGTAAAAGGCTGTGCTGGCTTTCAGAAAACAATAGTGAAGAAGTTCTTGGAGCTCCAAGAGCAGAACGAGATTCCCAGGATATCAGCTTCACCGATGTGAGGGAATGGCTCCTGGAGGAAGGATCCAAGAATATTTCAGACCAGTTTATGGCTAACAGAGACAGGTAATGACATACGGAAGCTCCTCACTCTTTAACAGCAAGTTCCTGCCTTTTAGATTCCCTGATTTGTTATATTTGTATCACATTTTTTTTTCGTTTCACTGTAAATATTACTGTTATGTTAAAACATTGGATGTCAAGAATACAACTGTAAGTAAAGGTTTGCCTTAAGTTAATTAATTGTGCAAGCAAGTGGATGTTTTGACTGAGTCAAAGTTTTCCAAAAGATAAACATTTATAATAATAATTGCTTACACTTACTGTATATAGCGCTTTTCTGGACACTCCACTCAAAGCGCTTTACAGGTAATGGGAACTCCCCTCCACCACCACCAATGTGCAGCATCCACCTGGATGATGCAACGGCAGCCATAGTGCGCCAGAACGCTCACCACACATCAGGTATCAGTGGGGAGGAGAGCAGAGTAATGAATTCATAGATGGGGATTATTAGGAGGCCATGATTGGTAAGGGCCAATGGGGAATTTGGCCAGGATGCCGGGGTTACACCCCTACTCTTTTCGCCCTGGGATTTTTAATGACCACAGACAGTCAGGACCTCGGTTTTACGTCTCATCCGAAGGACGGTGCCTGTTTACAGTCACTATACTGGGGCATTAGGATCCACATGGACCACAGGGTGAGCACCCCCTGCTGGTCCCACTAACACCTCTTCCAGCAGCAACCTTAGTTTTCCCCAGGAGGTCTCCCATCCAGGTACTGACCAGGCTCTGCCAGTTGTGAGTTGCAGAGTGATATGGCTGCTGGCATTTGCTCTACGGAAATACCACATTCACAAATTCCTCTGCTGCTGTCTGACATTTTGACCTTGCCTTGTGGATTAAGCTTTCTTTTCTGTTGTTGTTTATGAAGGCACCAGGCAGGAGCTCCGAAAACAGAGGAGATATGCAGTGGTGAAATACAGCGTATGAAAGGTCTGCAGTACAGCAGACAGGCTGAGGTATGAGAATACAGTTTGATTTATTTTGACCCAGGGCTGCTCCTGGTCATCACCTGGATGGGAGATCTTTAATAGCTGGTTTCCTTCTGCATCTTAAACTGATTAGAGACATTTATATCCACTCTGGCAAGTGACTTTGTGACACCTCTGTAAATACAGCATGATTGGGGAGCAAGCAAAAGATAACAGGATCTCTAGCATAACTGTTTTAAAAGATGTTGTCTTTCTGACAAATAATTAAGCATTTATGTTGCATAATGCGAATTAAAAAAATTCTCTCACCTTATACTGTATACTCCTCTTCCAGCCGAACAGATTTCTGCAGAGTGGATACCCTTAGTGAATCATGTTACTGTATCGTCACACTTAGACTTCAGACACTTTTCATATGCTTTTATGAATCTTACAATTGTCATGGAAATATTAATTTTCAAGGAAGCCACAAGAGAGAGTTCTCACCTGAGTAAGGTCTTTATTTCAATATTGCAATATTGGGAGCCCTATTGCCACTCTGCAAAGTGCATCAGAGACTCAATTTGTTACAAGCAGTACAGGGTTTTAATAAGATGTTGCGCTGTAAGAGAAAGCTCAGCACTTTGTCCCTTCTAACACTTCCCCTTTCCCTAAGGCAAAACAGATTACATCATAAAACGAAAGAAGAAGCACCACTAGATTTGTTTTTCAAAGTTTATCAGTTACTTTCAGCTAATCTAATGACCCAGACAGCATATATTGTTTTGGTACATTGTCTTCTAAAGTAACCTAAACAAGGCGTACTTTGTTGATGCACTGTTTTCTAAAATTCTGCCCGTACCTCAGCGGTTACATCCTTGAAATGTACTTTCTAAAAGCACCAATATATATTTTTTGCAAAGCTCTCTACATTTTAAGAATCAATTTACTTATTAGATTTCCATTTCACATTCCACTCTATAGCTTAACTCACTTTTAAAACACATAGTTTATTCACCCCTTTCATTGATTTATCAGCTTTCAAATCATCAGCATTATCAATATATAGTATTTAGCCTCATCGGTTTTCTACATCAGCTAAATCATGTTTCTTGTTTTTTTTTCACATTCTCACTGTACATTGCTGTATGGTATGTTATTTTCCCAGTTATTTTTACTTTTGGCTTCCCAGACCACATTCAGCTGCTGAATGCTCCTACTGTAATATGCTGAAAAATGCCCAAAGGCCTCAATTGCTAGATTGTAAAAAGGGGAGAGATTCAGCTCCACATGATCTAACAGAATCCTAAATATTTAATGTACCACCTATAAGCAGGTGACATATATAAATATAAATGTCTAGTAGCGTAGCTGTTTTGTGCTTAACACAATCTAGCTTTCTGTTGTTTGTCATCTGCTTTGCCTTTTCACTGACGGCTTTACAGATGTGGAAAATCAGAGAAAGGGCTTTACAGATGAGGATAGAGGAAGATGCCCGGAGGGAGGTGCGACAGGCCCAGCTGAAGAATCAGACCAGAGCTAGAGGGCACAAAAAGGTACTGGAGTAATGGATGTTTGGATTCATCCTCTTAAGGTGAACTTTTCTTCATGCAAATTCCGGACCTGACACTGACCTTGCAGTTATATTTTGTTGTATTTCCAAGATGACCACCTATAGGTTTAAATTAATAACCTAAACTAATACTTTTTGGATCCTCAGTGACCACAATGAGCATGGTATGTTGGCACCTCTTATATTGTGTGTCTACTCTAGGGTGGTTATGCCAAGATATTCTACAGAGGTGCCAAAGCACCATATTCTGGTAGTGTTTGGTTATAGCACTGACTCTCCAAAGCCCATGGTTTATCTCCAGCCTTGGGCACCTGCCATTTATTCTGCGTGTTGTGGGTTTTAATTCCAAGTAACATCCCAGAGACATGCTGCTTTGCATAATTGGCTGTTCTAAAGTATCCCTCAGGGGTATCTTCCCAAGAGGATCCAAGAGGGTGGTTGATGATCTCTCCTCTTCATTACCTAAGCATTAGAGGAGAGACATTGCTGCTTCAATCTCTTATACCCAGCCTGCAAGGTTCTGAACTACACACAGAGTCTTTCATCCAAGTAATGTCGGACCCAGCCTTTCTTCTGAGCTCTGACCAGACTCCAGGAGTCTCCTGTAGTTTTTACTTGAGCTGGAATTTCAGTGGTGCCCAACAGCTTCTGTCTGATACTAAATTAAACTGTGACCTTATGGATGGGAAGTTTTCTACTAGCAACATGTTGGGTTGCAAGCTAGTTCATTTGTCATTAAATACTAGAGTAATGGAAAAACATGTGCTTTTTAATACAAGATGTTCAACAATGATATGGACCTTTTCATCTTTTGTTGAGAGGCTTTCCTTTTTCTTTAAAGAATAGCCACTTGTGAAAGGTTTTCTGTCATTCTCAGGCATTTTTAATTCTATAAAAGGAAGGTTGCTCTCCAGCAGCAATAGCTAAATGAGAGTTTACAGGAAAGGAAGGATTTTGAAAGAGAAATGCAAGACAGAATAAAAAGGCAATATTTTAATGAGATTCTTCAGTCTGGAAAACAGGGTAAGCTTCTAGATCCAATGGTGATACAACTGAGATTTAGTTCACAATTTAATGTGTTTTAGTTTGTTGGCCAGAGGGAATGATGCAGGTTGACAACACCTTCAGGTTTACTACTGATTACAGAACTGTAGAATTTGTTTAAATTATATGGGTAAACAGATAAATAAACCCTAATCAGCATCCTAATTTTATCTATGAATAAATACATGTTTTCTGCCTATTTTGGATGTTAATTGGATTGATCACTTTTTTATGCATGCCATGAGAATTCTAATGCTACAATAATTCTTTTCTCTTGGGTCAGTTCATATTTCACCTGACTCCACTGAAGAGGTCACTACTGATTCCAAATGGTTTCATGAAGTCCCTCTGATCAGTCAGCTGTCTGATGGGTAAGTCCTACATTCTGCAGTTGTGGTATGTTAAGCATCAGTGCGTACAGAAAGTTTTTATTTTAATCATTTTAGTATGGTGATGTGTAAATGTTTAAAGAGGAACTGTTTTCTATTTTGAGCTCACTTCCCCAGCTGCGTTCGTTAAATTGCTTTTTCTCTCTTTGCGAATGCATGAATCAGTCTGTTAACAGTACAGTACATGTGCACATTTTCGTGTTAGCTCATGTGCATTTTTCCAAATCCTAGATATAGTTTACCATAGACTGGCTTTGTTGTAATGACTAGAACATTGACTTTGAATATTGATATTGACAATGACTAGAGCAGCAGTCAAAATACACTAACTGAACCTTCGCAAAAATAAACTGTTGTATTGTACTTATGTATAACTCTGATCATACTGCATTACAACAATAATATATTAGTCATATTAAAACACATTTCTATCATAATAACTAACAACATGTTGTGGCACCGGTATAAAATGTGAAGTTTTGCTGAAGTATTGACAGTGGGAGAAATGTCTGGTCGTGTTAGAATGGATGTTATGTTTCAATCAACAACCACCAGAGGGCAGTAACAACTAAGTAACACTAAGTCATCAAATGTGTTGGAAACGCATTTTGGGCTTTGTCCTGAATGATGCAGCAGCAACATACAGTTGTATGGAAAAGTTTGGGATCCTCTGGTCAAACTGCGTGTTTCACAGAATCTTTAAATTCTCTAAGGTCTAATCTCTATGAAGTTAACAGGGTACAAACATAAACATGACATATTTCTGCACATTTCAATATAGACTTATTATTTATTTTCTGAATTTAACTGTATTTGTTATGTGTCAATTATGAAGTACCCAGTATGAAACTGGTTAGATACATTGCGCCTGACCAAGTAGTTGTTGTTGAAAACACAATGATGTTAACTACCAGTGATCTTTCTTCACATAGGAACACGATTGTACCATACTTGCTAAAGTGTTATGGAACAGTTGCAGTTTGAAGTTAAAGATTTATAATTTCCAATGTCCTATTTTGTTGTGGTGATTTTTATTTTATAAGTCTCTCATATTAAAGTTAAAAACCTAAGCAAGTTTTAGACATCCAGTAGGTAAATTGAAAAAGTACGAACATAATCATTGAAGTAGAAAAACACTTATATATATATATCATTGATGGAAAATATATATATATATCTGTATTCAACACTACAGTGTTGGTTCAGGCACATTGTGTAATATGTCGGGTGTTTTAACATTTCTTAAGCAGCTCCAACAATTACAGCTACACATCAAAGGACAGGACTTCAGACAGGACCAACCGGTCAACTCATGCTACATATCAAAGGGCAAGACGAATACACATGAAGCTATGAAACAAAACAACTTCCTGAGATCATACTGTATATAAGAGCTGGGAAACCCTTGTGGTTCGTCTGTCCTGCGGGGCAGACCCAACGCGCGTTGATGTTATTATTGAGCTCAATAAAACAACTGAATCCACAAAGACTGTGTCCTGCTCCTTGGATGTAGGATTTCCCACAACATCATGGTTAGGAGGCCATCTTTTTTACACAGGAATGTGCTTTAAAATAGATTAATTGTTCTACCACTAGAAAAGATGCCTATATATTGTTAATTAGTCACCATTGTTTAATATTGCAAAATCTAGTTAGTATTTTGGCCATGTAGTAACAATGTCACACATTAATTTTTATCATAATGTTGTTTAGTGAAAGGAAGGTGATTGAGAAGAGTTTATATGGACAGGTAAGGTACACTGCTATCTGTGGAGAAGAACTACCTTCTTCAGAGTCCTGATGCCCAGCAGAATGAGAGAGATGAGGCGAAAGTGACTAAGAAAAGAACAAATGGCAGTAGCCCCCCATCTTTCAAATTAAAGTCTCACTCCTCGGAATCAAGTGTGGGAATGGAAAGAGCAAACAGTGATATTGCTTTTGGGATCTCTAAAGCCAAAATCATTGAAATTGCTGAACAGATAGTCTCTCAGATCGTTGAAAAAACAAAGCGGGATTTCACCCCTGCGGGTAACAATTTACAAGAGAGTAACTCAAAAGAGTCATTATTGCTCCCAGAAGCTGCAGAAATCTCCATTTTGGAAAAAAGAAGTCCAAAATCTCAGATTCCCAACAATAGGGTCACTGTTATTGCCAAGGACATTGTAAATTCTGTTTTTGAAAATGTTTTGTTTGCACTGAATTGTATTGAAACAAATAAATATCTGCAAGAATCCAATAAAAATGTTGCTGCTGACTTCCGGTTAGAATGCGGATGGGAAAGGCAGCATAAATACGGATCTCCCAGCAACTTTGTAATAAAGTCCTGAAAAAGTGTTTTTTTTTCTACATTACGTTTGAAAAAATAATAACTATGGCTGAAGGGGCTGTCAGGAGAAGCAGGAGAAAACTAACGACCGTGGAAAATGTCGAAATTGCAACTTCGGACCATAGTCGAAGTAGCTCAACGGACTCTGAACAAGATGGCGCAGACGCCAGTCTTCAGAAAATATTATATGAACTTAGAGACTTCAGATGGGATAATAAAGAGCAGCTTATGGATATTAAACAGAAGCTGAGCAAGGTTAATAAGAGACTGGATAAAGCAGAGGGACGAATCGAAGAAGTGGAAACAAGGGTCTTAACAAGAGAAACTGCGATAAAGAAACTCTTGCAACGACAAATTACTTTAGAAACTAAATTAACAGACCAGCAAGGAAGATCGCGCAGAGAAAACATTTGGATTTACGGAATCCCCGAAGAATCGGAGGGTCGCTGCATGGTCACCTTCCTTGAAAATCTGCTAGGGGGGAACTTGATTTACCGAAGGACGTGGAACTGGGAATTGAAAGGCCGCATAGAGCGTTAGCGCCGAGACCTAAAGGCCCTGACGCCAAACCGCGCTCCATTGTCGCCACGTTTTTAAGCTAAAGATAAAAGAGTTAGTGTTGCGTAAAGCTTGGCAAAAGAAAGAACTCTTCCACAATAACAAACACTTTTAGGGTGATAATGATTACCCCCCGACAGTACTAAAAAAACGTATGGAATATTCTGAAGTAAAAAAGGAGCTGAAATCGCCGAAAATTAAATTTCAGACTCCATTTCCAGTGAGGTTGCGGGTGTTTTACGAAGACGGCACCTGCCTATACCATTCAGCAGCATCAAGCGACTGTTTACTTGGCAGAAGGCTGGAAGACGGGGTGGTCCTGGGAAAGACCATTCCTCAAAACAGCAATATCAGGAGAAATTACAGAGTTTCAGGAGAAGACCCCCCTCGCAAGATTGAAGAAATTTGATAGTGAGTTGGTCGTGATTTAATAGTTAAGGGTTTTTAAAAAAAAATAAGTTTCCTGCCATGTTTTAAGAGAATTTGTACATGTCGGGACAGATACTTGGTGATTACGACAGATTCTTGGTGAATTTTTATTTTTCTGGTTACACTCCTTTTTTTTTCTCTTTATCATATAAGTTCGGATTTGCCACCGCCCCCTACTTAAGGGCCCTCCTCCAGAGGAGAAGGAGGATTTCCCTAACGGAGAGAAGCCCACATTTCAGTTTGAAAAGAACCGCACAGTTGGAAGAAAGTACTCTGAAAGAGACGGAGATGGATACAGTTTTGTTTAAGATTGTTTGGTTAATGTCTTTGTTTATTGTGTTTTTTGATTGTGGTGCATTATTAGAAAAAAATTATAGGAAGAGGATGTTTAACAATATGAAACATATGTTGTATGGGAGAGATTTTGAAAGTTTTACCATTTACATAAAGTATGTCCAAGCAAGACCTTACAATAGTTACATTTAATGTTAATGGAGTGCTTAACCCTCTTAAGAGGAGTAAGATTTTGTCTAAAATGAAGAAAGGGGCTCATATTGCTTTTTTACAAGAAACACATTTGAGTGTATTGGAACATGAGAAATTAAGGAGAATGGGTTTCTCAAAAATCTATTTCTCCTCATATAAATCTGGCCATAGGAGAGGAGTGGCTATACTGATATCTCAAAAGGTTCAATTTGAGTTGCTTACAGAAGTTAAAGATAAGGAGGGGAGATATGTATTAGTATTGGGAAAAATTGAAGGGGAATTACTAACATTACTTAATGTATATGCTCCACCTGGTAGTGATTTTAATTTTTATTAAAAAATGGTCGATTTGATGGTTAATGCACAAGGGGTACTGATTTGTGGGGATGATTGGAATGTGCTCTTAACCCCAGGCTTGATTCTACAAATATACCTTCTCAGAGAGATTAGTCACTGTATAAAAAGATTAATGTACTGATGGGGGAAATGGGAATAATACATCTTTGGAGAGATTTCTATCCAAGTGGGTGGGATTACACTCACTATTCCTTCCCTCATTTGGAATATTCAAGGATTGATTATTTTTTTTTATACACAAGAGAGATAGACATAGGATCCAAGATTGTGATATTGGTAGAAGTAATTTTTCAGACCATGCTCCTATGTCATTGTCCATACGATTAAGTAATCGGGAAAATACAACATGGAGGATGAACTCAAGTCTGTTGAACAATCCACAATGTAAAGAACAGATAAAACAAGAAATAAAACTATTTTTGGAGGAGAATGATAATGGGGAAGTGAGACCAGAGATGATATGGGATACATTAAAGGCAGTTATAAGGGGGGAAATTATTGCTCTGAGTAGTCATAAGAAGAAGGTAAAGCAACTACAATTATATCATCTGACTATAAAGTTAAAAGAGTTGGAGAAAAAACATCAAGAAAAACAGGATTCACAAATCATGAAAGAAATAAAGAAGCTTAGAAACAAAATAGATGTCTTACATACACAGGAAATTGAAAAAAATATATATTTACTTGACAAAAATATTATGAATCAGGGTCAAAATCACTAAAGCTGTTGGCAAGAAAATTAAAAAAACAACAGACCGATAATACAATATATAAAATAAGGGACCAGAACTGTAATGGTGTATTATATAAATGGGAAGAAATTCAAAACACTTTAACACATTTTTACAGAAAATTATATACACAACCCCATTCAGAAAGTGAAGAAAAGATGGATACTTTTCTGGAATCTCTCAGTTTACCAACTCTTACGGAAGATCCAAATAATATATTAAAAACGACTATAACACGAGAAGAACTGAATTCAGTGATTACGAGCCTCAGAGCTAATAAATCACCTGGAACTCATGGTTTTAATTCAGAATGGTATAAAACCTTCCGAGCTGAATTGATATCAAATCTTCTTTCTGCTTGTAATTCGGTATTAATTGATGGGAAAATGCCCCCATCATGGAGAGAGGCTATCATCTCAGTTATCCCTAAGGAGGGGAAAGATAGATTGGATTGTGGATCGTTCAGACCAATCTCAGTCCTTAATGTGGATTATAAAATGTATACAGCAATACTGGCTAAAAGAATTGAAAAGATTCTCCCTCATTTGATATACTATGATCAAACAGGGTTTATTCAAAATAGACAAACCCATGATAACATTTGACACAGATTGCATATCATGAACCATATTCAGCAACATAATTTAGAAGCTTCTTTGATGAGCCTAGATGCTGAGAAAGCTTTTGACTCTGTTAGTTGGAAATACCTTTATAGGGTTTTAGGTAGGTTTGGGTTTTGTGAAAATATTATTAAAGGTATTCAAACTTTATATGATAGACCAACAGCACGAATTAAAATAAATGGTTATTTATCCGATAGAATAACTTTAGAAAGAGGGACTAGACAAGGCTGCCCTTTATCTCCATTGCTTTTTGCTCTATATATAGAGCCACAAGCCCAGTGGATATGACAAAATAACAAAATAAAAGGTATAACTACACAAGGTAATGAGCAAAAATATAGCACTGTACGCAGATGACGTTTTATTATATCTGGAGGATCCCACTAGTTCATTTCTAGAAGTAATGAAACTCTTAGATAGCTTTGGCTTGCTGGCAGGCTATAAGTTAAATGTTCAAAAAACACAAATTCTAACTTTTAATTACAACCCTCCTGATTTATTAAAAGGGAAATACCACCTTAAGTGGGACCCAAAGTTCAATGAGATATTTAGGAGTCTATTTACCAAAAGATATTTTCGGTATTATAGTTGAATCTGTAAAAATGAGTCTACTGCCTCGGTTACTCTTTCTATTTCAAGCTCTCCCTGTAAAACTCTCTACAAAACAATTTTCAGAATGGGATAAGATGATTTCTAGGTTTATTTGGGAGGGGAGAAAATCTAGAATTAGTTTCAAAATATTGCAACTTTCAAAAGATAAAGGGAGTATGGCTTTACCATATTTAAAAGATTATTATTATGCATCTCAGGTTAAACCTCTCATTAATTCCTGTAATCCAGAATATCAAGCCAGATGGAAAGATATTGAATTGTCCCTTGTAAATAGCCCCCCAATTCAGGCACTATTAGGTAATAGAAATTTAGACAAAATTACTGAAAAAATATTCAATCCATGGATAAAGTTTCAATTAAGGACATTGAATATGATCACAAAAGAGTATAATTTAGGTGAGGCAATAAAGATACTCAGATGGTGCGCCTATGATACAGAGTTTAAACCAAATAAATTGGATAATAGATTTAAATTTTGGATTACAAAAGGAATAACTGCATTTTGTAATATAATGGATAAGAATCAGCTACAAAGTTTTCAGTTTGTAGCCATTATTTTAATAAGGAGATTATAAGGGGAGATTTAGATATTGTTAATGATGGAGTAGTGAAAATAGTTATAGAAGCCTACAAATCAGAATTAGGCAAAGGTATTAAATCTGGATTATATAAAAGTTTTATGGAAAAGAAATCATATTCTACAGAGAATATATAAGATAAATGGGTGAAAGAAAGTGAAGTTAGAATTTCGAATGAAGAGTGGCATTTATGGAGAGAGTTTTGCTGGAAAAACATTGTTCGATTTTTCATTACTCCGGGTCAGAAGGCGCACCATACTGAGGAAAACGCTAAGTGTTGGAGACAGTGCGGAAACCAAGGTAATCATTGGCATATATTCTGGAACTGCCCTAAAATAAGGCTTTTCTGGAATGAATTACATGAGGCCCTGGAAACTATATTTGAAAGGAATGTACCCTTTACATTTGAGGCTTTATATTTTGGTAAACTGGATTTTGATTGGAGGGGAACGGATGAATATTTGTTTGGAGTCCTTATATCAGCAGGGAAGAAAGCTATAACAAGAAAGTGGCTTCTCACAGATCTACCAACATGAATGATTGGATTGAATTAATAAAAGAAATATATCTAATGGAAAAAATAACATTTTCACTAAAATTACAAATGAAAAAAATGGTCAAATATTGGTTTAGATGGGTTCAGTACATTAAACCTTTAAGGTCAGATTTTGTTGAGATACAGAATAACTGAAATGTAATAAGATACATTTATATAGTCTACTTTTCATATTCATAAATGTATACATCTTCCTTCTTTTGAATGTATATAGTTTTGTTAAAAAGTTATATAATTGTAAAAATTAGGGGAACAAACAGGAATTTGTGCCTGCAATGTAAGGCTGAATAATGGATGTTCATATGTAAAATGGTTTGGTTTTGTTCTCTAAAAATAAATAAAATAAAAAAAATGTTGCTGCTGCTCTTCAAACTTCTAGAAGCAGCACAGAAACAGGATCCATTGATCATACCTTTGACTTTAGTTCAGTTGCAAAAGGCATTGGAAGGACTATATTTGGAAAGCTCAAATCTTTACTCACCCAGACTGAAGAAGATGTATCTAGTTCCAGTTCTCCTGCTCAAAGCAATGCAAAGAGCTCAAGTGTCTGCTCTTCACCAACAAATTCATTGTTTTCTGATTCTGTGTCAGATATTACAGATTTGTGCACCTATACAGTAGAACTGCTGGAGCCATTTGTGAAGCAATGAAAAAAAGAGTTAGACCAGGAGATTTATTGCACAACAGTGGCAAAGAAGGCTTCAGATGAAAGCCTTCTGGCTAGAGAGGTTGTTACTTCAGTTTTGGAGTACCTTCTGGACAGAGCATTAAATCAGATGCAGAAAGTGAAGGGTCAGAGAAGATGCTGAGGACCTCCAGCTCTGTATTCCATAGTACAGCAACAAGGATAATAAGTGAAATTATTGAAAAAGCAGCTGCAAAATGTATATCTTCTGGACTTGCCCATCTCCCTGAGCAACCAAACAGTACAGCTGATGATGTATGTAAAACACCGGATGCAACAAAACATGCTCAAGAAGCAATGTCCTCAGACTCTTCTTCTCATGTGCAAAACACTGAACTGGCTTCAGATATTGTTGTTGATGTTTAAGAAAGACTACATTACGCTACATGCATTTAGAAGATTTCTTTCTCAACAGACTACAAAGTTAAATGAGAAAGTTGTGATACAGCCCTGTTACCAGGAACATCAGAAATTAAAACTGATACTAGAACAGCTGAGCACCTTAGGACAATGACTGAGGAACTCTTCAAAACTGTGAAGAAGAAACTGAAACACTTTTGGAATCAGAAGAGCCTGTCTTTGTTCAAAGCAAGGAAAGTTTTATCTGCTAAAGAGCAGAGATCAGCAGATTCACTTGAGATGTTTCCTCCTTCAGTCCAGGTTTCACACCTGAGCTTTAGTGAACCACACTTGACTAAGAAAAGCATGTCAGTACCAAACTTGGCACCCCGTAAGCATCTTAGTGAAGATTCAGAACCTTTAGGTGTGTTAATGAACGTTGATTTCTCAAGGCAAAGCAGGACTACTCAGGAAAATCAGGCAAATTTAATCATCTGTGCCAAGGATGTTGGCAGTCAGATATTGCAAACAATCAGGAGTGAAATAAATAGGGATGACAAAGGATGTTGCTCAGGAGCAAAGCAAAACCCTCAGAAGAAACCCTTTAAGCAAGTGAACTGGTGGATTCTGTTTTATCTACATTTGAAAATCTTAAAGTTTCAGATGTGGTCTTAAAGCCAGATTATGAAACAATGCACCTCTCTGGTGAACAATATGGGAAAGACAGGATGTCTAGTGCAGAAGACACTGTCCATAAAGAATACACTAAAAGTAACCGTAGAGAATATTCTGTTCAACGTTTCCCACCCATAAATGTGCCTGGGATGGTGATTGATTCTTATACAGATGACACAGAAGTCATGAGTCAGAAAACTCCCTATAGAGTCCTGACTGATGCTTCATCAAAGCTTCAGGATCAACCTACATTACAGCAGAACAAGAAAATGAATTGACATGTAAAAGCAATCAAGTTCCCCGGTCCCATGTTTGGCGTGTTGCTGGTCTCGTCACTGAGAATATAGCATTTCATACCCATTCCAATAATGTTAACTTGAACATTGAAAAGCTTTCAGCTGAAGAGGCGTCCTGTGCATCTCAAGTACCAGGAGCCACAGCAAAGCACAATCTCCCCCCACTGCAGACAAGGGTTTCAGAAGAGCCTAAGGACCAAGTCAGGACCTCCACAGAGAGTTCTACAATGAGTCCTATTGAAAGGAAAGTGGAACAACTTGTCTCGAGTGGATCTCTGCGTGTATTTTCAGAAGAAAATGTCAAAAATGTTTTCCATTTAATTTTGAAATCAGGAATAACAGTACAATTGGGCACAGCTCACAAATCTAATTCAGATCCAACTTTAACGAGCCGTCTAGTAGTTCAGGATTTATCCCATCCAAAGTCCTCAGAGCTTTCTATGCAGTTGTTGTATTCATTTACTGAGAAATCAGTGAAAAGGCTGTTGAAGCAGTGCCTCAGTTTTCCAGATTCTCCAACTTTTCACACAAATGAGAAAGATGTTTCACTTTTTCAAGAATGTGATACAAATACGGAATTTAAGTCTTCCCAAAGGATTTCAGAGAAAATGTCTCTGACTGCCAAGGATCACAGACCACAGAAAAGTACTGCACCATCAGTGCCCAGTTCACAGATGTACCATGATGCAATTAATCAGCTTTCCAGCTTGCTTGTAAAGTCTGTCATGGATGTTTTGTCTGCTGCGTGTGATTTATCAACGGAGCCTGAAGACAGTGAAAATCAAGTTAAGAAGGAAATCAAATCAAATCATTTAATAGTGTATAAACATTTTAGTTGCTATGAAGTACAAGTTAAAAAATGTAGTGGCTGTATATAAATATACAGTACCTTGATTTTCTATCTGTTGTATCTTTAAAAAGTTTTTGATGTATGTAGACCAAGATAGTGTAGGCCATGACTATGAATGAGAGAATGAGTGAATAAAGCCATATATTCAGTAGCCATAGAGATGCAGCCATTCAAAGTGCGCGGCACAGACACGTACCGGAGGTAATTGGCTACGGCGTTGCGCATCGATGACGCAAAAAAACATCATCAGTACTTGATTGGTTGACCGAAAGGGGCACTCGTGGTCCGTTGGTCGGTCGTAGAAAGATTTACAGTAAATGTCTTTACTGTGCCCGTTTTAGCATCCGTGTCACACCTGAAGAAGGCTCCACGGCCGAAACGTTGTGTTCTCTTTCTTCTTTTTTTCAGCATGGAATAAACCTATTACTTGTTCCTTTGCAGATACAATTCTATTGTTTGTTGTGCTGTCTATGATGTTTTTTCCCCCCCATTTTCTGTGACCTTCTGTCTTGTACATTATAAAATGTTACTCACCTTTGCTGTGTCCAAAAGATGAAGGAGCAGGTTTAAATGACTTTGGAGGTTGATCGTTGTATAGAAGATACCCAATGTCCACAGTCTTTTAGGAAGGAATATAAAAAATACCAATACAAAGTTTATATTTGTATTTGTATTGCACAAAAGGCTTCTGAATTATAGGAGAAACCTGTGAAAATAAACAGATCGAAAAGATAATGTACATCCTTACCTCACATTCTGGGAGATGACACAGATTATAAATAAAGGTTTCTTACCTTTTTATAATGTAGGACAAAAAAGGCTGCAAAGTCTGCCCCATTGCACTCTTGGAGTCATTCACCAATTTCTTCCCATATACCCAGCCATTGGTATGGTCATCCATGTAGAGGTATCGCAGACCTCTTCCTTCATCGTGGTCTGGCAGCTTATACAGAATAAACCTGTATGATTCCAAAAACACATAAAAGAGTATCACATCCTGTGTACTGCTCTAGAACTGTGACACTGTACAATGTGTCCTGGGTGTTGGACAGTGTTAACTGTTGAGATCACTAGAAAATAAAAAGGGCACTTAAACAATACTAGTGTCTGTTGCCAGTCTGTGGGTGCACTGGTGCTTCTGGGAGATGAACAGAACCTGTGGCAAGAGAAGAAGGGTCAAGCAGCCTTGATCATTTCTAGGTGATGTAGTGGCCTACAAAGCAAAAATAGCTCTTGTTTTTAGGGGTCACCCATGTTTGACATGAGCATTGTGGCAAAACTGGAATAATCTTATGCGATTATTCATTTTCTGCATTTTAAACCAGCAGAGCTCTGTAGAACTGAACTGCAGCAGTTGACAAAGAGTCAACAGTTGACTAAAAGAAGCGAGGCAAGGCAAGCATCTCACAAACATTACTCTCCTCAAGAATACATTCTGGTGAATCGTTTCAAAACGAACTATTGAAAGGAAAAAAAAACTTTCAAATCCAATAGTAATTTCTTTATGACAAAAAAATCATAGACGTTGTACCCTGGATTTACAGATGCAGCCATTCAAAGTGCGCGGCACAGGCACGTACCGGGGGTAATTGGCTACGTCATCGCGCATCGTGACGCGAGATGATGCAAAATACCGCGGTACGTGATGGGTTGACCAACGGGCACTCGTGGTGCGTTGATCAGTCGTAGAAAGATTTAAATGTCTTTACTGTGCCAGTTTAAGTATTGAATATTTATATGGAATTTTACCACTGAAGGGAAATCTTAGTAGTTGAGCATAAAAAGAATAGGAGCATACTGTAACGTGTGTGAAGGCCATAAATGGTATTAATTTTGGAACATAAACATACAGTATATGGCTGGTCTCGGTACTAAATAATACACACCAGTATTTTATTTCTCCCTAAACATTTTAAGCTTCGAAGTCTTTAACTAATGTGATACTGGAGTCAACAAGCATACTTTTAGAATTTGATTAAAAGGGAATATAATATGGAATTGTGTATGTAAAGAAATTAATAACGATATCATTATATTCATATACCGCAACACAAGAATAGTACACGCTGTACATTGTCTGTTGATAATGTTTCTGTAGTGCTTTTTCAGCACTCTGCATATGACCTTGCCGGTGGCGCTGTGGGTTAGGTTCCTGACTCCCACTCTGATCGAATTTAAGTAATTTTAATAACAATGAATAGTCACCTATGCGTTACAATATAAACATTTATATTGATTTAAATCACATTTTGATTTAAATCGCAAACGCGGGTTTAAATACATGTTTTTTGATTCATAATCAGACAAATGCAACATAAATTGATATCTTTATCTTCTAAGTATCTTAAACTTTCAGCATAGCTTTCTCCCCGTTTAGATTTATTTTTTCTTGGGATCAAATGTGGAAAGATTATATTGTAACCATTTTTATTTTTTAAATACATTTTAGAAAAGTGTATTCTATACTAAAAAGCTGTACACCACCTCCTATAAAGATACATATTGTAATACTTTCGGGTTCGGATAGGACAGACACAAGAACTCAGACTTGCGGAGTCAAAGCAAGTTAAAGCCTTGATTTTATATATCACCTTTAAAAGTGGCATCTCAAAGCAAAGTAAATACCCAACACTGAGTGTACTCATCTGTCCCCATTGTACCCAGAGAGCACAGCCAGGACAGACAGGCAAATAAGATACACTCCACAGACATTCACAACAGCGAAATATCATAAAACGTTTGCACATGTAGTTTAATTATTATTTGTTTTTCAGGAAGTTAAAAAAACACTTGAATTACTTATCCAGTCTTTCGAAATAAAATTATTTTTCAAGCAATGCAACTAACGTCAGGCAACATGTTTTTTTTAATCCAACATTGACAGCCACATCTTAAATCTTGTCAGTCAGTTCTTTTTTCTCTATTTGAATTGTGGCGATTCAAACAACCTGGGATAACAAGTGGTCTCAAAGTCACCTAGCTCACAGAGCTTCAACAACAGATGACAATTCCCTTAGTCCTTCCTTAGTCTTCCTGAAATTGTCAGATTATGAGTGAATAAAAGCATTTTATTCAAAACGTTTTAATCGCGTATCTAAGAAACTAGCAGTATAACCTTGTTCATGCACAAACAGTGGCATGTGACATTATTACTTTGGGTGTCTCCTCTTGCCAGAAAGCTCTAAATTGCATTTTGAGTGCGGTTTTTGACTTTTTTTAAATTGCAACCCATAAATAAAGCTGATCCTGTTTAGACTTTTAATTATTTTAAACTGTATTACAGCAGCACAATGCACAATGCAACGTAAATCGCTATCTTTGTCTTCTGCGTAATAATGTTCACCTCTCTGTCCAGCAAATTAACAATAGTAATAATAATGAACTTTATTGTATATGGCGCCTTTAAAGGTGGCTCCTCAAAGCGCTTTACAGGATAAAAACAATAACAACAATAGTGTCAGGCTGGGCAAACGATTTTTTTATAGAAATACAAAATGAGATATAATGATGTGTTCCGGTTTAGACATTAACGAGTACAACCCCCCTCTCTGCGGGAGTGCTGGCTGTGACGAATTTAACTGGTTTCACAGGTATTTTCAAAGTAGAAGGGGACAAGATTTCCAGCGAAAGACACCTCCCCCCCTCCAAAAGTACAGTACTTACTAGTTAAGAAAGCTAGGCTCCTCAATGAAATCGCTTTAACATGCTAATACGTTGGTGTAACAGTCCGGGCATGGCAAGCTTGTAATGTCAACCCGACATTTACGGCGAAAGGAACCCTTCTTTCATTGGAAGACAATGAACATATTCTAGCCCTAAATGAATTAATAGCAAATATGGTTTACATAAAAGACATTTTTCCAAGAAAGTTTAGCCTTTGTCACTAATGAAACCACTAAATAAAGACATAAATATAGAAATCTTAAGATTTTTAAAATACATGACTTTGCTAAACTAATTTAAAAATAAAAACGATTACAAAGGCCAGCGGAGAGAGACAACAGGGGAGGGATGTTGGTTTTACATAAGGGGCGGGGCTATGGAAATTAGGTCTGTTTGGGAATGTGGAGTTACATGTTCTGGCTGTTTGTGAATTATCGTTATTGAGTATAGAGTGTTGATGTATTGATTTTGTGTAATGCTGTATGTTGAAAATTGGATTTTGTTTATGATAAAGAGGATAAACTAGGATGGGAGGAGGGTTTAGTTTTGTATAAGGGGCGGGCTATGCTAATTGTAGGAATTTGAGAGAGTTTTTGGTTTGTATTACAAATAATTCGTACTAGATATTGAGATTTGTTGTTGTTTTGTTGAGATTTAACTCCGCAAGTCTGAGTTCTTGTGTCCGTCCTATCTGAGCCCGAAAGTATTACAATATGTATCTTTATAGCAGGAGGTGTACAGCTTTTTAGTATAGATTACACTTTTCTAAAATGTATTTAAAAAATAAAAATGATTACAATCTAATCTTTCCATGTTTGATCCCAAGAAAAATAAATCTAAACGGAGAGAAAGCTATGCTGAAAGTTTATTAAGATACTTAGAAGACAAAGATATCAATTTATGTTGCATTTGTCTGATTGTGAATCAAAAAACACAAATTTAAACCCTCGTTTGCGATTTAAATCAGTATAAATGTTTATATTGTAACGCATAGGTGACTATTCATTGTTTATTAAAATGACAAATTCGATCATGTTGTGATATTTAGAAATATAAAAGTCAATTAATTGTCCATAATATTGCTATTCTATTTTTTCAAAGAAATGTCGCAGTACACGAATATAATCATATCGTTACATCAGAAATTGAGAAGAGTTCTTCTGAGGAACTGAAAAGAGACTCCCATCTTGAAAACAGTTCTGAAATCAAACCACTCAGTGTCCCTGTAGAACCGTTGAATATTGAACCGGTTTCCTCAGTTGGGCTCCAGGAAATTTCTATGGCTAAATCAACAGAATCACTTAATATGACTTTATTGTGTACTGATACTGTGGAAAACATAACACAGCTGCTATTGCAGATATACCCTACTTTGATAAAAGAGGAAGTTCTACAGAAATCCCAGGGAAGATGTCTGTGTCTTTGCTGAGTCAGATAGCTGTGGACCTCTTTGACAGTGTGTTGCAGGACTTGTCCAAAAACCAGGAGATAACAGTTGTGAAACAGGATAATGATGTGTTTCATGAACCACACAAGATTCAGCAGGTTGCCAGCTCTGTTCACAATGAATTGCTGTGCCAAACTGGATCCCAACAGGTTCTACAGAAAGCTGTAGCCACCAGAAATGAGACAGTGGTCAAAACCATAATCAGTTCTATGGTGACCAACATTTCCAAGCTGACACATTCAGCTTCCCGATGTTCATCCCTTTCACCAGAGACCAGTATTAGCAGAGAAGCAAGTGAGATCGTTGATGAGGTGAGGGGTGATATTAACATAACTAGTGAGCACAACAAAGAGGCAATACCCAGTGCTCAGTCTTCTGAAGTTTATCTTGTTTCTTCTGAAATAGTACATGGAATCACACATAATCTGCTAAAGGAAATTCAGCTAAACTGTTCCAGCCAGTACTCCTCAAGCTGCCATTGATATGGAAACCCAGAGCACTGAGCAGCTCATGTGCACCAAAATGGACCAGTTAGAACCTTCACCTGTTATTTGTCGAACAGTCAGAAGTAAAAAACGACAGTCTTCTATGACAAAGTCTCCAAAAGGCTTTTCTCCAACAGTCCCAAGTGGTTTTGAAAACAGTTTCCAGCCAGAAGACACTATGGATAAGTCCTGCTCATCACGTTCCCTAGGAGAAGCTGTTGGTGTGACACCTTGTTAGCTTCTGAGACACGAGAGAAGCCTGGAGATTATCTGGTTCAAAGAGTCCAGGATCTAGAAGGAGTACAGCAGTGTAAGGCTTCAGGGAAGAAGAGCTCCTCGAGGCCAGACTGTATGAAAACAGGACTTCTGTCCTCTTAGCATGATGTGGTTGATGAGGTATGACCAACAGTTCCAAACCTGTAAAAATTTCTCTTATCAAAGTAGGATAGACCTGTTCTGTACCTAATTAACAGACATTTGTGTAGAAAGTACTGGAAAATGGAACTCTTATTTTGTAAATATGATGATAGTTATGTTGTGCATTTTCCTTTACAATAAAACTACAAATCCAGATTTGTTTTCCCTAATACTGTGTAACATCTCAGAAATATCCCTATTGTCAGTTCATAGCATACGTTCTAAACTCACATGTCTGTGGATGTCAGCTTTATCACTTTCTTATTCAATTAGTACAAGAGCAATCAGGTGAGTTAATGCTACTATGGAGAGACTTGCTCACAGTATTGTCTACATTTCCAAACTGATGTCTGCATCATAAAAAAAACTGAGATGCATTATTTTCTATACATGCAATTGTAAACATTCACATTGGTTTATTATTTTATATTTCATTGTCTGCCTTTATTCTAGTGTTAACGTCAGTGTTAAAAACATATACACACCCCATAATCCTTATCTTCTTTTCAGTAAGAGAAGTGTTACTTGTTTTGATTTACACTGAACAATCACTGAACTGTAACTTTTTGTTTTTTTGTGACAGGAGTTGCCCGGACACTCATCTTGGTATGTGTACAATCCCAGCCTTAATAAGGACAAAAATCTCAGTCCAGCCCAAAGCAAGAGTGGTCTGCGCATTGACATAGCAAAACATTACATGACCCCAATGCAACTGACCAGAACTCTAAGAGCGAAGGGCTTCTCTCACACAGCAACATCCCCTTTGCAGTTAATATGCCGGATGAAGATGTGAATGTGAGCCAGAAAGTCAAGAAACATCCTTTGAAAAAGTTTGGCTCCATGATAAAGCATAAGATCATGGGTAATACTGTAGGTCAAAAGACGTCAGAATTCAGAATGAAACAAATCCATCTTTGGAAACGTTAAGAGCCCAGGGAACATCCAGTGGACGTGGGAGCTGTGAAAGCTTTGGACCATTTAAAGTGCCTGATGAGTACAACAAGCCTCAAAAACACAAGGTATGGATTAGTTACCCAAACTTTAATTATTAATTTGGACATTATTGTATTTTTAATATTAGCACTACAGAAATTATTTGAATAGAATGCTCATTTGTATATCAAATAACATTCTAGAAGACATTCCTATTAATTGCAATCAACAAGAATAGCAACTGCTATGGTGGCCAATGCTGAATGTTCTGTATGAATAATGACTACAAATTTATCAAGATCAATACAGTACGTAACAGTTCAAGTATAATAGCTGTGGAAGAAATATTCCTAAATTGTTTTCTTTGTGTGCTCATAGTTCTTCAAAAAAGAAGTTTTTAGTTTGGACAGATTCAGTAGGAACAAGCCTCAGAACACTCCACATGGTGAGTATTTAGTTTGTGACTGTGATTTTATTTTGTGTAGCACATTAGTGACAAGTGTGGTTCAGAATTAGACATTGGATGGAATTTATGTAGAATGGGGGAATTCATCCTAAATTTAGAATCCTTTAAAAAACAAACTGATTTGTATACAAATTGGCCTTAGTGTTCTGCAAACGGCAAGTTTTGACTCTGCTACCTCCATAGGAATGGTGAGGCAGAACTCTAAACTCCACTCTGATCAAGTGGTTACCTGTGCACCTCTACTCTTACCTGATCTCTGTTTTTCTAAATAGTCCATTGTCCAGTGCATCAATCTTTGGCAGTCCTCTTCAACAGTACTCTATTTTCTCCATTTTCAGTGCCCTCCCTCATTCCCTTCTACAGTATCTCTCGGTATAGTAAATATGACTAAATGTGACTTATATGATAGATATAAGATATAAGCTAATACGTCTTCCTTCTTTTACAAGTAAAGTTATGAAAACCACTTTAGAACTAAACAACAGGATCGCTCATATGAAAATAAGACCCTAGCAGTAGTCAATATGGTTTTAGAAAAGGTCATTCTTCCTTGACCATCTTGTTAAAATTCTTCAAACAAGTGACAGCAGTAAACACACAGCAGTATCACAGAACGTACAAAATGATATGATTAGATTTTAAAGATGCTTTTGATAATGTTCTTCTTAAATTAAAGGCAATAGGCATTTAGGGAAATTCATGTATTGAACTGGTTAAGGGACAGGTAATAGTACTGATCAGGGGTGAATAGTCCAATAGAAGATGACAGGAATAATAGTTATGAATGTGATTGAAATGACTGAAAAACAGTTGTCTAATAGCCAAATTACCACACACCTTTAATCAAATAGCTTCTTATTGAATAAACCTGACATTAAGATGCCTCTGGGTAGAACTGTATCCAAAGTCTATCTTACCTGCTGCCATGGAATAAAGAAACTCAAACAGTGACATGTCAAACCACTCTGTGTTTCCAAGGATCCCTGTAATTCCAAACTCCAGGAAGATGCCAAAAAAAACATCGTTGCTGTCGAAGATGTCGACTGCTTTATCCAGAGCCTTCCTGTAATAATCCACTGCCACCATCAAACATGTTTCACATGGAGGGGAAACTCCTTGCAATGAAAACTCAAAAAAGGAGTTCTAATGATGGGAACCTCATTTGCCTAGCTGATCTACTGTTTCTGAAATAAAAATAATCGCATTCATGTTTTTGTATAATGTTGTGTTATTCAAATAGGTGAGCACACTACCACATGCATGACCAGACACTTTTCAACTAAATCACAAAATGGTTTGTTAGTTGTCTGTAAATATCTTATTGGTGTACTATACCATTAAAAAAATAAAACAGTCTTAGCCTTCATAATTCTATTCATAGTTATAGCAAGACCTGATTTACTGTAAGCATTCAAAATCCTCAAAGCTACTGACCTACAGTAGTGCACTTCATAAGATTTAGTAGTGCAGCACGAACTAGGGGAAACTATTTGGATTTAAAAAATATAAGAGGTTTAAATAATCTACCAAACAGGGAAATGCATATTTTTATTCAAAGGGTTTGGGGCCTGGAACAAACATCCCAACTATGATGTGGACGCTGATATCCTGACGTCCCTGAAGAAAGGGTTAGATTAGATACATGAATGAATTGGCTACTGAAAAACCAGGCAAGCCAGATGAACTATCAACGTTCTACTGTGCACCAACAAGTGCACCTAATGAACTTTCGTGTGACTGGCAAGTTGCAATGCCTCACTGCACAAGCTGTATTCCTGGTCAGAGGGCTTAAAACAAATTGCCAACTTTTTGTGAAAGTACATAAGCTATAACTATAGTATTCTCATTCCAGAAAATGTTGCGTTTCTTTTTTCCATCTGTACTGTGTATATATACTGTATGGACTAGGAACTTATCTACTCTGTGTTTTTGGTTTCCCTTCGGACCGCTTAGGGGAGCGAACGGTTAACGGACTGCGGTGAGCAACAAGTCCTGAAACGGTTAGCCATCATCTTGATACTGTCTGCAGGAGAGAGTAATTTTAATATAATTTGTCTTCCTGGAGATTGATTTAGATTATTCGAGAAATTCAAACTACGATCATAACATTTATATTTATAGACATACTCCAATATGGCGTCTCGCTCTCCATTGTCTTCCCCCGACTCTGCTACGGGTTCAGGTACCGACCCGGCTCGGCCAGACACAGGAGAGCCGCTTGGTGGGTCAGATTCGGATTCAGACTTGGGTCTCGGGGAGGAAGGTTGCGGTGCTGGTGACCTGGGGTATCGCCTGGAAGAGACGGAGCTCGAAGCCGAGTTTGAAGCGGCAGCTGAGCGGCTCCGTGGACTGGTGCAGACAGCGAGCAGAGAACAGCTGCTTTACCTGTACGCCAGGTATAAACAGGTAAAGCGACCCCAAAACTTTGGCAACTCTTTAATAAACTGAAGCAAAGACGTGTTTGATGTGTTTTCGGGCTCAAGGTCAATTAGTTTGAAACCTTAAAAATGTGCACTCAGCATGTGCATAATCAGCTGCTGTCATGTAGTTGGTGACCTTCGTGTTTATAAAGTACTGAGTACGTTTGGATGAAGAAACCACTAGCAATATTTTCTAGTTCCCCAAGGGATCATCTTAACTGACGAACGTTGAATAGAAGTGTACAAAACGACTTTTCTGCTACTCTCCAAACATTTTGTATTACTGACAAACCTACTGGCCACATAAACTGAGTTATATACATTATTTATATGCAAAATTTAGAAATAAGCAGTTGGCATAAATGAACAGGGTAATAAAATATATATCAATATATATATATATCATATCTAGCACATTTAAAAAATAAATTTAATCATTTTCCACACAGTGAGCATATTGCCCCTGTGAATTTAAAATAGGAATACAGTTAAATTCCAGTGGATTTGCTGTTTGAAACAGCCATTGTTATCCTGTGTTCACATGATGACTAGCTAATCATATTCTTAAAGTTTGCTTCTTCTCATTGATACCTTTTCAGTTGTTGAATATGTATTCCTTTCAGTAAGCGATAGCTAAAGTATTGTGCACAAACTCATTTTAAGTTACACAAGGCAAGAGACAAATCTGTGCGACTCCACAAACCCACACTAAATATAGGTTTCAGTGTTGTCCAGAAAAAAAGAAAGGTAAATGTGTGAACTTTCACAGATATTGTAAGAAACCCAACAGACCAGGGAGTGTAAGTAGGATTTCAGTTGTTAAAGGCTAAATAACATCCTAGGCAAGTAAGATCTGTCAGTCAACTTATGGGATAGACTATGACTAAATTACATACCCGAGAAGCTGAGTTCTAGCATTCACAGTCTCCTTGCCGAACTGTATTAAAAATAGAAAACAAAACATTTGCCCTACTGAAAAGCGGTTAAGAGTTTCTACCAGCTGGGCTCTGCAAGGCTGCTGATGGGTTACACATTGTGCTGTGATGCTGCAGGCAGGCCTGGAAGCAGCTTGGGGACATGAGCAAAGAACAGGCCATGCAGGAGTATGTAGCGTGTGTGCATTCGCTGGACCCAGAAGGAGGCCAGAAGGTAGGGACTTCTGACTCAATTTCACTTAAACCTGCTATTTGTTTGGTGTCAGCTTTTGGGCGCCAGGATGATGTCATGCATTGACAGGGCGAACTGTCTCTGGGACAAGCTGTCAGATTTGTTCTAGAGATAAACCTGTTCCTGGGATTCCTACAGTACAAGAGACAGTTTCACATGATTCGTCAGTCAACTACTAGCTACTAGCAACCTAATGAATACGGTCACTTGAGCAGCCCACTTGTGTCTGTAACCTCTCTTGCGTTTTTCAGTTCTTGGCAGTTTGTATACTGAAGTAATTCTGGCAGTAATTTGTAACATTAACCTCTCTCAACACAGCACCGTCATCTTACCTAAACAAAACATGAATATTAATGATCAGAAACTAAGGCCCACTTTAAAAATCACAAATATGCTCCTTAAAAAAATCACAGAATCGGGTTCCAGATAGCTGCATGTTTTGCTTACTCAAAGAGCAAAAGGTCTGTTTTCTACCAAATGTTACCAAAAACATCCCTGCCCACTTGCAGCTGACAGGACTTGGCTGTTTCCCCATATATACTGTATGCCATATATATCCAGTGAGTATAATATGAAGAGGGGTGGATCAGTGTTCACTGTTGTCCCTTTTGTGCTACATTTAAGAAAATAAAATAATTTTTCAGTTTGCATTGTCTTACCTTTATGACTACTGAGAATAAGTACTCTGGAACACAATCAAAAGAAAATTAAAATCTATATAAAGGGCCAGCATGGGTGTGGAGTGGATAGCGCTTCTGCCATGTAGCACTGGGGCCCTGGGTTCAATTCCAGACCTGGGGTGCTGTCTGCATGGAGTTTGTATGCTCTCCCCATGTTTGCGTGGGTTTCCCCCCACAGTCCAAAGACACGCTGGTAGTTTAATTGGCTTCTGGGCAATTGGCCTTGGTGTGAGGTTGTGTGTGTCTATCTGTGTGTGTCCTGTGATAGACTGGTGTCCCCTCCAGCGTGTATACCACCTTGCGCTAAGCTGCAGCTCCCCTGCAACCCTGTATTGGGAAAAAGCAGTTAGAAAATGGTGGGATTTATAGTTTAAAGTGTGAAGTGTATGTAGATAGAACAGTTATATTTCAGAATAAACAAGTATTCCATGTCTATGTGGAACAATTATTTGTTTATATTTTGGGTATCAATTTTGAAGTGACTAAAGGATTTACAAAACAGTAGTGCCTGGACTTTAATGAAGAGGATATGGCATTAAGGAATTCGAATTGTTTGAATTCAGCATTAGCTCTAGTGTAGATTTAACAGCCCAGTTCATAGAGGCCACGCAGAGTGGCCTCGATGTGTCAGCGTCTCTTATGATCATTGGTGCTATTAGTCGCAGTTCATGCTTGGCAAATTTGACATCTTGCCCAGAGTGGTGAGTGCAGTATTGCGAGATTTTCTCTCTTCACAATTCTCATGACTATGCATTGAAGGACAATAATAATAGTATAATGTTAATTTTTGAGTGTTTTTAAATAACCCTCAAAGCTCCTTATAGTAGTACACATAATACACAAAAAAACTAATGGCACATATCAATGTTATAGCATTAATTTTTCAGTTGTTGAGCTAATATCAGTCTTGTCACGGTTTGCTTTCAGAAATGTTCTGTTGTATCTATGTCTTAATTTCAGACAGACTCCTGTAAAGTACAGAAACCAGAATAGTAGTAATCGAATTTGATTTTCAAATTAATCTGTCAGCAGGATAGCAGTGAAACCCAAGCCCACAATGGTAAAAACGTTGCCCAAGAGCCAGTGTATAAATATTAAATAGTTACGTTTCCAGTACAAATCTCTATGTAATACCTCGGGTTAGTGCAATAACATCACTTTTAACTAGGATTTATGAATTTGTTTCTGGTGGTGGTATTGATAAATAAGAGCTAAACCAAGGAAGTTTCCATGTGATCCAGTGTGGGACTGTGATTGACACCAGCAGCATTTTAGTTGAATAAAAAGCACATCAAGTGATCCAGAAGCCACTGGAAAATCATTAACTGACTTAACAATGGTAGTTTCTGTACTGTGTATCCAAACTCCAACTGAAGAGGTTCAAAGAGCTCATTAGATACAAGACGCAATTAGAATTAAGTCGCATTGTCCATTTCAGAGTTTTTGTGAGAAAAGGCAACTTAGTGGTACATAGTGGTAGTTAAGTGCTTGAGGTCCTAGGTCAGTTTTAGAAACCTTTACGTAACTAGAAATTTATGTCGAAATGCCCATTAATCACACCCCACGGGCTATGCATACATGTGTACAGTACATCAATGTGTCAGTTTACATATGATGTTATTTCGGTCAGTTTCTTTCATATGAAGCACACATAGAAAATTAAGTTCAATAATTATTAATGCAGTGTTCTATAAATAGAACAAATATCTAAACATATTCATATGATGCATACAGAAAGTTAAGCTCTATAATTTATAACGTAATGTGATATCAATAAAAAAATTGAAAAAACCTGTTTGCCCGGATCGTGGTCACTGTCCCCCCAGATGACACGTTTCTTTTAAACCGCTCCACAAATTCTCACATGAACGTATTCTCCAATATCATCACAACAAAACCATAATGTTTGTTTCCACAGATATGACACTATTATGCAATAAACCAATAAATTAATGAACTAGCAGAATCCCAATAAAAACACCCGGCCAGCACAGCATGTCAATATTATACATTTTTACCAACAAAACCGCAAAAGCAAAAACCAGCAAATATATATATATATATCCCATGTTTTTACCTTATTCTGAAGCATGATATATATCCAAAATAACCCAGACTTGAACGTTATTGACTTCATAGTAAATGTTTGAAGAACGACCGGTAGAAATAAGGCGATCTGATTAGTAAAAACCGCTTTCATTCATTGTATTTTCAGCCATTCAGAGCTCTTAGAGGGTAAGACTTCCTCTAGAAGCCTCGAGCTGCATTCCGCCTGCCTTTTAGCTGTCAATCATTGACTCAGAAGGGGTAATCAATCAGTTTTTTATCAGTGCTCCTTTTTTTCACACCAGAAGGCAACTCTGAGGTTTTTTTCATTGCATAACAGCAGATAAAGGCTCTCTAGCAGTGCCTAATAGTTTTTATAGCAATTGCAATGGTTATTATTCTTATTTTCAATATTTTTAGGATTTTTTATTATAGGCGTGAAATTTCATTCCAGGTTCAGTCTTCACAAAACATGATGTAGAATTTTTTCTAATTGATCAATTTTTCCCAGATTTGTATCCAAGCTAGTAGTCACCTAGAACAAGGCTCTTGACATGCATATAGTTAAAAAATCTGACCTCTGAAGACCAAAAAAACATGGTCGCCTGCTGTTTTTTTTTCATATGTCTGTCTGCTGAGTGGACACGTTAAGAAATATAAGGAATTTGACTGTTCACCCTCAAAGCCAAGGGGGTTACCTTCAATTTAAGACCTGAACCAGGCTCCTGCTATGTTCTGCTGCAGAGATATAACAAATGTTTAAGGAGGAGGAAATTTCAGGCGGAAATTGGCTAAACGCGTCAATGTTAATAACAGGTTAAACAAAATTTGGAAGTGTCAAACATTTTTCTCCTACATTTTAATGTGAGAAAAACAAAACAAAGAGTTTGTTACCTGTCAAGGTAGGTGGGATGTTCACTACCTCATTATTTTTAAAGCAACTTAAAAGGTAAGTGTACAAATGCATAAATTAAGATTCAAACAATTAAAAGACAGTACAACAATCAAACAGCAAACTGGAACTATTTCTGATCAAATAATCTGTTCTCTGATAATAAAGTTGTTGTGAAAAAGTAATGTTACATTGATAGTTCAGGTGGGTAGCTGCGTCAGCATGCGTAGGCTGCAAAGGAACAAGTAATAGGTTTATTCCATGCTGAAAAAAAGTTTTGGCCATGGAGCCTTCTTCAGGTGTGACTCCAGTATTCAATTACTCACCAGTTAAATGAATCTTCAATTCCAACTCGGCTCTTACCTACCCAATTAATCTAATTATTTGCTTAGCCACAACGGTTTAATGTCCTTCCCCAAATCTCTGGGTGCTTCAGAGATAAAAGCCATGTCCCAATTCTTGACCTGCGCCCTAAGCCATTTCTACAAATCCGCACTTCTGTAATGTAGCGCAAGTGTGGACTTCAAGTGCGCCAGTATTAAAGGGCGCACTAGTACAAAAAGGTAAAAAACACCCTCGCGTGACGTCACTGTTTTGTCACACGGCTCAGGAGGGTCGAAATCCAAGTCGGCTGTTAAATTTCGTTGTCTGCTTGCAGTTTGATTAAATTGAATTTTATCTCGTCAATCCCTGTACAAATGTAGTGATACTGTGTTCATTCATGTTGTAAACTTAACCTCGATTCATAACAGGCGAAGTAAACTAAGGAATCACTGGCAATATTGCTGCTTATTCCAAGCTGTGTACTATTAAATACATTTCATATTGTCTGTCCCAGTACAAAATGACAGTATGAGGAACATAACGCTTTCATTCAACTAAATAAGGTAAACTTGGCTATACCTCAAAGCTTGTACTATAAAATACGAGCACCATTAAATGTTGTGTGTACAGAATACAAAGCTGGTAAATGAATAAATATACATCAGTTGAAATGGGGGTGACGAAATAAAAGCTTTGTCAAAACTTTGTACGTAGAATACATACAGTTTAAATCTAAAGTAGCCTAATGAAGTTTGTTTTTTCAAAAAAATTGTAACGCTCCGGGGTTCACGTGGGTATGCGCCCTCTCCTCTGCCGCCTCAGGTCGAACCCCCACCATTGGGGACTCGAACCTGGGCCTCCGTTGCACTCGACAGGGACCCAGCCAGCTGAACTAAAGGGAAATCTCCCATCAGCCCGGCGGCTGCGGTCCCTGCTATTCACAGGGAAGGGCGGGGACGTCACCGCGCTGGTAAGCCGGCTCTCACAACCAATGGTGGCCGTATGAGTTACAATATTATGAGTTCTAAAACTTAAAAAAAGTTCAATTGTACCAATACGTGAATATTTTATTCTCCATGGCAACTTCTCTCCGCCTTGATACATTAGAATGTGGAACGTCACTGTTCTGCGAGCAACTGGGGGTAATTCCCTCCAGTGGAGTCCATTCCGATGAAGACTTCAGAGAAGTCTGCATTGGCGGTGCTGGTGAGCACCCTTGTGACAAATTTAGAAATGGAATAACTATTGGATTTTAAGTCTTTTTTTCCTTTCAATAGTTCGGTTTGAAACGATTCACCAGAATGTATTCTTGAGGAGAGTAATGTTTGTGAGATGCTTGCCTTGCCTCGCTTCTTTTAGTCAACTGTTGATTCTTTGTCAACTGCTGCAGTTCAGTTCTACAGAGCTCTGCTGGTTTAAAATGCAGAAAATGAGCTCTAATCGCATAAGATTATTCCAGTTTTGCCACAATGCTCATGTCAAACATGGGCAACCCCTAAAAACAAGAGCTATTTTTGCTTTGTAGGCCACTACATCACCTAGAAATGATCAAGGCTGCTTGACCCTTCTTCTCTTGCCACAGGTTCTGTTCATCTCCCAGAAGCACCAGTGCACCCACAGACACTAGTATTGTTTAAGTGCCCTTTTTATTTTCTAGTGATCTCAACAGTTAACACTGTCCAACACCCAGGACACATTGTACAGTGTCACAGTTCTAGAGCAGTACACAGGATGTGATACTCTTTTATGTGTTTTTGGAATCATACAGGTTTCTTCTGTATAAGCTGCCAGACCACGATGAAGGAAGAGGTCTGCGATACCTCTACATGGATGACCATACCAATGGCTGGGTATATGGGAAGAAATTGGTGAATGACTCCAAGAGTGCAGTGGGGCAGACTTTGCAGCCTTTTTTGTCCTACATTCATAAAAAGGTAAGAAACCTTTATTTATTATTTGTGTCATCTCCCAGAAAGTGAGGTCAGGATATACATTGTCTTTTCGATTTGTTTATTTTCACAGGTTTCTCTTATAATTCAAAAGCCTTTTGTGCAATACAAATACAAACTTTAAGGTAAGTAACATTTTATAATGTACAAGACAGAAGGACACAGAAAATGGGGGGGGAAACATCATAGACAGCACAACAAACAATAGAATTGTATCTGTAATACTTGCTGGGTTTGCTTGCTTATTCCTATGATTAAAGCCAAGTGCAATGTTTGCTACATATGCAGGATGTGAATTGTTCATTTTATATATATCTAAAATAAAATATTTTAACATTTACACTATTTCAGGGTAGAACATTTACACGTGTGATTCTGCAGATGTTGTCCAAATCATTGATTCAGTAGAAAACATTTATTTTAGGATTTACTGTGTATGGTCAAGACATGATGGCACGTCCGAAGTATATACTGTGTCTTTAGAATACCAACACCAGCTTTCTGTGTTTTCTGGTTTTAAAACTTGAATCATAAAGCTTTAAAGTATATATTTCCATCTTGTTTTTGTTCATTATTTTTTTTCCCCATTTACATTTCTTTGACTGAGGCATCACATAAGCTAAGAACAAATCTGTTGCCTTCAAAGCTTTTTCTCCTGGTGAAAATCACTGAGTTTAAAAACACTTCTGTAAGTCAATATAATACTGATGTTTATAATAAAAAATTCATCTGCTGGGTAAAACAAAACTAAAGATGCTTGTTGTGGGCTCTATTGAATTGAATTTACAGTAGCCCATTTCTAAATGAATACAGTAAATTAAATTGTTGAGATTAAGTGATAAATGTACATACTTCATGGCCAATTGTCAGTTGAAAAGAAATGAAAACAATTAATAGGATTAAGAATAGTCCTATTTTGGACTGTGGTTTTCAATTCTCTTAATCTGACTTTTGGCCATGAAGTATGTTCAGTTTAATTCGGTTGGACAAAAAAGCCAAAAGTCAGATTAAGAGAACTGAAAACTAGCCCAAAATAGAAGATTTTTTGTTTAGTTTGATCAATTATACAGTTCGTTTGATTCTTGAACTTAATTGATTAATTGACTTCGTCAGCTGGAAGCAGGCTTGATAATGGACTCCGTTCAAAAAGAGCAGACTTGTCCTTTAAAAACATTGAAACTGAAAAACCAGACGGATCAAAAACGATAAGAGATTTGAATATATCTTGTGTGACCTTTTTCAGGGATTGTGATGTTAGACAGACAGGAGTGTGGCTGGTTCACAGCACCCCAGAACTTCCAGATGTGCAAAATCATTCTACATCATTCTTGCCCTCCAGTGGGCATGAAAATGCACAGACCTTCTTCTGCGGGACTTACACATACAGCACCTTCAAGGACATAGGTAGGCGTTCACATGTACATACAGCTGTGTGAACCTTTTCTTGAACAAGTTTGATTGCTGAGCTTTAGTATGTCCATGGCATTGACATCACAGCTGTCTATCACTTTCTGAAAGCCTTTGGTACAATTTTTCCAGATTTTAAGATTCAAGTATTGGTTATTTGCAGTTCTTGTTCTGGTTTGGAGCACCTTTTCTTTTCCTATTCTAAATTTACCTGTGGGCAAAAACCAGTCTATTCTGTTATTTTCTGTTGGTGGTTCAATTTCATATGCAAACTTAATATAACCCTGAGAATAGGTGGACACTAATAGACTTACACCTCATTGTGTATACAGATGAAAATAAATACCAAAATAGCCTTAGACTTTCTAATTAAATCTAAATGATGTGTATTGTGGCTGCTGAAAATGTATGTCAACATTTTAGAACTTGGAGGATAGTTTAACAAGTGAAAATAAATAAAGGAAACTCTCCAAACTAATGGAAAAAGAAAGGGGGCATTTGACCTGGATGTATGAAAATGCCATGCTTACTCTTGGTTATTTTTCATTCTTGTCTCTACAGCTGTGCAACTCCAGTATATCCATGTATACTCTTTTGACTATCACGTCCCCCAAACCTTCCACAGAGACCTTCAGTGTGTGGCTCAGAGAACATGCTATCCCAGGAAAGAGCCTTGGTTTAAGCAGCTGCCCCTGACATCTTTAGCAGGGTAAACTTTCACCAGCTTTGCAAAATGCTCTAGATTTAATGACGGTGAGCACCACTCAAGGCAGAGCTAGAGTCTGCAGAAAAAAAATCAGTAAAGTCTATGGATCACGTTTGTTTCCCAACTGATCGCTTCTTTAGAAACTATTCTCCAATTCAAGATAAAGAAACAGTATTGAACAACACAGTTGCCATGATCCATAAACAATCTCTGTGCTTCATTATTGCAGTTTGTTCCTGGGAAGTGAAAATGTCACATCAGCTATTTTTCTCATTTTAGATATTTGGAATCAATAGTTAATTTTTTGCATGCCTCTACATTTTAAAATCACAAATTAATTATCACAGTTCCAGACCTGTACCAGCTTGGAAGAGATGATGAAATGTACTTATTTCTTCAAAATATGTGCTTAACAGCCCCACAGTGATGCTAAGTGTCAGAGTTGGCATAAGTTGTACTAATGGTTTTTCTTTCACTGACAACAGTACAAGAGCACTGGTGCCCAGCTGGTCATAGAGGTTGCAGTTATCGGACGCGTTTGAGATCGCTTGGATATCCCAAAGTGTCCAACCCTGTTGGTGTTGGTATTCAGTGAATTATGTATCACTGCTGAAACTTGGACAACGATGTCTGATTTACTCTGAACAAGCACTTATTGAGCCTCTCAGAATCTGAATTTATTTAATTTTTACAAAGTCTAACTCTATTGTATGTTGGCTGTTTCTAGCCAGCAAGACCCACTTTCTCACAAAGATTTTGTGGAACAATATCCAGTTTATTTTTACTCAAAGCCTTTCCCAATTGAAGATGTATTTATATAAAAAAGCATACTTTGTTTTGGTGAAACTTTCTCAATCTGCCAGCTGGCAACTGAACTTTCCTACATGTTTCTGCGGTTACACTTTAGATTTAAGGTTTCATAGCATCGCTTTCTTTCAAAAGAGATTTTATGGGATGTTAGTAAAGCATCAATTTATACTCAGTAGTAATTTAGGTTTAGGATTTGTGTCTGAGGTAGTTTGTAGGTGCTTTATTAACATTCTGTAAAGCCCAATTCTTGAACAAATTGATTAATAGAATATTTCAATCTTTTATTTATACAAAAATTTAAATCATATGTTTTTCTCTTGGTATGTTGATTTAAACATAAGAAAGGATAAAAATGTAACTTGTGTAGCTTCTTTAGATACCATTTAATACCTAAGAACACGAGAGGTTACATTTGGCCCATTTAGCTAATTTCTTAGTAGTTAATTCAAGGATCTCATCCTGCTGTTTCTTGAAAGGAACCAGGACTTAAATAACATGTGCAGTTTGTTCCATTAATCAACTAGTTTTGAAAAGAAATTGATTAATTGATCCAAGGATCTCATTCTGCTGTTACTTTAAAGGTTATTGGAAACAGTTGTCATTTAAATACATTTAAAAAAAGGTTATGTAGAAAAGGAACAATCCAGTAAGTTTCAAACACTGCCCTTCAAAAGCAATATGTCACACTTCACACTTGATCTACTGTATATTGGTGGTGCTGATTTAAAAAAGAACGTTCTGGGTAGCAACCAATACAGTACAGCATTCAGAGAGGGGGGGGAAGAAATACACATTCACTTGTTCTCGGTTCCAGTTTGACGTTTTGGTAGCAAGTGCACTTCCTGTTTTTGGTTGGGTAGAAAGTGTGTCTGGGACAGATTCTTACAGGGAACCTGTGACTCTGTTCCGTTTCAGATCTCTATTCAGGTTTGCTGGTTAACTATTTAGGAGACGACCTCTTTGCCGAAAGCTGGGGGAAGCTTCATCGGCCTCTGCCGTCGAATTGCTCTGTGGCGCACAAGGTGTACAACGTGAAGACGATGCAGCTGCCAGAGGCCAGGCCTTTCGGCATCATGGTGGACCACTCCAAGTGGTGTGTGATGAAGGGCGGGGGTCCGCACTGGACCTGCATCGTGAACACGAACCGAGAGATCGGTCAAAGGAGAAGAGGAGGCGGGGCTGTGTGCACAAGCAGGCCTGGAGTGTGGAAGGCCTTCCTCGCGGTAGTTGACACATTTGAGGACTGCCAGTAACACGTGGCTGGCAGAAATAGACGAACAAGAAAGGGCTGTTTTTCAAAAGATACTGCATAGTTTTTCCAAGTCAAAGCAAATGGTGGTAAGTAATATGTAAGAAAACTCTGCAGTAGCTCAAGTAGGTAGTGCGTCAACACGCGTAGGCCGCAAAGGAGAAGAAAAGAAAAGGGAACGGACACCTGAAGAAGACTCTACAGCTGAAATGTTTCTTTTCTTTTTTCAGCATGGAATAAACCTTTACATGTTCCTAAACTATTCACTACTGACCTTAATAGCAAAAGTAAAATGTATTTGGAAAGGATATGTATCATGAGAAAGTCATGCATCTAAAAAAACATTTTTTGAATTAAGTACTGAATATATGGGGGGGGAGATATACAAATATTTCAAATCATAAAAGTACATTCTGTTTGTGTTTCTTTAAAGGCTTGTTTGTAATAAAAGTGCTGGATCTGACCTGCCTTCCATTATTCCTGTGGCCCCATTAGGCAGTTCATATCAAGCACAAAAACTGACGCTGCCGTTATATTGATACTAGTAGTCCTGTTCGGCACATATCTGTGATTTTTGTTTCTGTGGATGCGGGTTTTTTTTTTTACGCAGAAACCACACAATGGATGAATAATATATATATTTTTACTAGCTAAATCAATAACACCACAGACTACGTATTACAAAACACAAGACAACCTATGCAACAGGTGGATAACGTTAAATAAAAACAATCACCACATCTTCATATACAGTACAGTTACTACATGGCCCCATTAGGCAGTTCATATCAAGCACAAAAACTGACACTGCCGTTATATTGATACTAGTAGTCCTGTTCGGCACATGGAAGCATTGGATTATATGACTGTTTACTCTGTGGAGCTGTCCACTTCGACTGGCTTTGTAATAGGCCTGTACAGTTTAAAAGAGAGTTTATGTTCACATTTTTATAAAGAATAAGGTTACAGTGCCGTGCTGGTGTTTCGACCTGGTAAGAATATCTTAAGTCTAATAAACCTTCCAGCATTCCTTAATGATTTACTGATTTTTAAGTCAAAGGCCATACACCTAGCTGAAGTTAAAAAATATCTAAGGAACTTAAACCATTATCAAGCTGGCACTTGCAAAAGTAGGCATGTCTCTAATGTTGGGTAGGATTGAGTTTCCCCTTGAAGTCTTGATTTTCTGACCTGCTCAATGCCTGTGACCTCACAGTGATGTCACTCACAGTCGTGTTCTTCTCCAGTGGGTGATCTCTCTTTATAAGCTCAAAGCATGTCAAGCGGGGAAAGACTCTCTCTCATGAGTATGTCAGAGGAGTGTGTGCACATTTCCTCATCCTGTTTCAATTGTTTTATTTTAACCTTTGCTAATCCGATAGGTAAATATTAACCCACATCTAAGCTGTGCCCGGGAATGTAGACAGTGGAAACTGAAAAATGAACTTCACATGGCACAATTTACCATTCTTACCATTTAAAAAAAAGCTCTTAGTTTTTAAATAAATGTGTCTAAAAATATACGCGTCTCCACACACCTGAAGAAGGCTTCACAACCAAAACGTCATATTAGTTTATAGCCGTATCTTTAATTTGTAAAGAGCAGCTTTTTAGCAAAAAAAAATGTATTTCTAATATCACACTTAAAGAGGGAGTACAAACTCCATTGAAACAGATGCCCACAGCCACAATTTAACGGCAGCCGATTGTCAGAGCCACCTGGGAAGTGACAGAGAAAAGCCTAATTTTGCAGGGAAATGGTGGTTCTCTTTGAAAGATTCAATTGAATATATGGTGTGGCGTCGCCGGGGGAAATAGGTGTAAAAGAGATTTAACTCACACCACACTGAACCTGTGTTCTTCGTCCGTATGTCTCTCCAAATCCGTTCCGCAATCCGTTGCCAGTATCCTTAAGTCCCCAAATGCGTATGTCCACACTTCTCCGCGCCGTATCCAAAACCCATATCCAATAGTCCGTTATTCTGAAATTCCTTCCAGTACACTCCTAAATCTCTCGTTCCTCCAAAACGCTCTCACCTTACCAGCTTCCGCCCGGCTCAGTGCTTCTGTGGCATTTCTATTCCGTTTCCTGACGGAGCTCACCTGTGTCTCATTGTTTCGCCGTATATATCTTTTCCAACAGCGGGTCAGCCGGGGATCCGTGGCGGCCATCTTGCCTAGGTCTATCCAGTAGTAAAGACAGCGTTTCGTTACGAAAATACCAGTTATAAATGACCCTTCCCCTGGCCCTCTTCCAATGGAATTAATATTCTGTTTGAATGTATCTCATGAATGCTGTTAAATGATAGTACCTCTACCGTACTAACATTGAGCAAATTAAATTCTAAAGGCTAAATACTGTGTGCAGTACAGTGGGAAATATTGAATTGTTTTAGGAAATAGAAGACAAATTATATTTACAGTGGTTATCCAGAAATAATAAATGTATATACCATAAATTTACTGTGTTGCCAAAGCAGGACAGTTCCCCCTAGTGGAAATATGTTTGCACCGCTTTCCTTGTGCTACAAGAATATTTGCCAGTATCAAATGATCATAATGCATCTCTTCCAGGCTAAAATAAGCAACAGTAAACACTGGTATTTAACTGGAATATAGTAGCATAAGAAGTGGCACAGTGGTGCTGTCTCAGAGCACTGGGGCCATGAGTTCATCCTCAGATGTGGGGCTTGTATGTTCTACAAGTGTTTGCTTGGGTTGTCTTCAAGTAATTGGCTTTTGTGAAAATTGTCCCTGGTGTGAGTGAATCCTGCCTCTGGCTTTCCTGCAACCCTGTACTGGATAATGCAGTTAGAAAATGGATGGATTAAAGCCTTCATAACCCTTATAGAATTATTTCCTTTTACCACTAGTTTTAGTACTGGAAACCACTGCAATTTTAAGTCATATCCATTGAGCTATGAACTATTTTACCTTTTGTATATCCTCCTGAAACAGTGCTGCTGCACATTCCATTGCAAAAAACACTACATCCATTCGGTTACCAGAAAGGATCATTAAAACACTAAAGAAAACATACTCATTAAGCACAATTTGAGACTTTACATCTCATTTAATATGGAGACCATAGACTGACACTGACTCAATACATCCAGTGAAAGTGGGTCAAGCTTTTAGAGACAACCTGTAGAGTCTCACTGTCAGTCTCCGAGTCTGCAGAATGATTAAGATGCACAGTCTCTGGGGTGGGAATTCTTTCTTCTTGGCTTATTTGCCGATAAGGGAGAGTTGACACATTCAAGAACACCATCCACAATTCAGAGGCAAGGTGATTAGGAGACTCTCCTCCGGCTCCTCTTTTCATCATACAGGGAGATGGCTGGGAGCAGCACTCGGATAACGGACACTGCCACCCACGCCACCATGTCATTCAGTTCTTCCATCGTTATCTGTTTTAAAGCAACAACAAATGTAGGTTAACCACGGAGGACTAACATTGTCTTTTATTGCTTTTAACAGGGTGTCAGCTGAGCATTAGACAGGATTCATCCATTCTCCCAGCAAACAGTGATAGGCTGATTTCTTTTAAGGTCTTATTTTTCCCCGACTTCTCCTTGGAATACGTCATATTCTATTCTCATTTTTTCTACAGCCTAGAAGCCTATTCTGGACTTTTCTTCCATTTGCTTTCCCTTCTTACCTCTCTCCCAAAACCAAAGCATTGTGCATTTTAATACACTGTATTACAATTAAAACACAAGATGAAAGGTTCTTATAAATGTAGCCTGGCAAAGAATAATTAGCACAGGACACATTTTGGGTTCTTTACTCGCCTAGAAATATGTGGTCTGATATGTTCCTGGTTTAAAAAAATAAAAAAGACATAACGATATTTCTATATACACAAAATACGGCAGTGGTTCACGCAGCACGTTCAGAAATAAGTCGCTCACCTCTCAGCCCTCACCGAGAACTACATTACGATAATTAGTACGATACCTACAATTGCGAACACTTACACGGTGCTAAACATAAGTCCCTGTAAAGAATGAAGGAAGAGAAAATACAAGGAGCATGTGAAACCCATTACTAACAAACCAATAAACAGATATCCCCAGCCCGAGTAGTTGCCTAAATACTCTACTGCTTCAGTGTACTCCGTTAAAATCCAATATCCATCTTGCTAATCTTGTCTCAATCCTATGAAATACCCCTCTATACTCATTTAGGGAAATGACACCGTATTTACCGTTACGACTCTGTAGAAGTTACGGGTTCTTTTTAACGGTAACTCACTGCTTCTTAGTCCCTACTGCCCATGCGCAGAACGCTGGACTCAACCGTCAGGAACCGCCATCTAGTGGATTTGGAATAACTCCGCTATTCACCACTGGGTCACAAAATAGCTACAAATTGGTTTCTGGTACTAAATCTGTGTTTTGAAAATCATACTGCTTGGGGCACATTGCATTCTCTTCTTCTGAAGAGATACCAAGGGTTTTGAGTCCCAGCTGGGTTTCTTCACAAGTCTTTTTCATAGGAACCCAATTCCAACAAATTACATACAGTAATTTCTGATTTTCTCGGGCAATGCAATAGATGCTATTAATGGAATACAAGTACATTTTAAAAGACAACCTTAGATAATGTGACAATCAGTGCACTTTTCAGTCCTTCAGATATCCCTTGTGGTGTCTCCGGGGGAAAGTTTATGCAAATGAGAGAAGTACTCACACCACACTTTTCTTTCCTGAGTTTCGTGGCGTTTCTTCCTCCAACTATCTTCCAAATCCAGTCCGTAATCCGCTCTCTTAATCCTGTTCCGATCCGAGTTCCAAAAGTCCGTAATAAAGCCAATCCGCAATCGAAAAACCATAAACCTTTTCTCCCTTCAGTAGTCCGTTATTCCTTAGTCCGACCTTTCACATAAACCTCTTTCCTCTCTATCTTTCTCCCTGTTCACTGCCTCCGGGGCACTTATATTTCGGTTCCTGATGCGGCTCAGCTGTGTCTCATTGTTTCTCAGGGTAGACCCTTTCCATATACGGGTCAGCTGATTCTTTTTGGCAGCCATTTTGCTCAGGTCCATATCTAGTATTTTAACTAGGTCATTCTGAAAATACCTGTTATGAATGACCCTTCCCCTGGTCATCTTACACCCTTTACTTGGCTGGCCTGTAATGTGGGTGTTATATTCTATGATTTTCTTCTTGTTTTATTTATTACCTTGTCCAGTAGGTGGCAGAATTAGTACAGTAAGGGACTAGGCTTAAGGAGCAATATTTTTTAATCAAGCTGACATCTTCCTCTAAAATATGTTTTTTATTCGGTAGTGGTATGAAAAACACAACCTGAAAATATAGTAATGAAAATGAAAAGTCAAGCTTGTGCAACCAGGTGATGTGCAGCTGGGCACGGGAATCGGGAACAGCGCCTCGTGCGGGCTGGTAGACCCTCGCTTCCAGCCTGCTGTCCGCCTGACTTTCTCTCCCATGGTTCTTTCTAATTTGTTAGGTAAGATCTGAAGTAATAAGGCTTTTTTAAAAGGTCTGTACATTTATGTTTACTGATGTCATAGTTTCGGTTTAAGGTTTACTCGTTTATATTTGTTTTAAGAGTATCAAAAGTGTATTCGGGCTCTGCGGGTTATCAGAGACGAAATTGAACTTCGTTAGCTAACTGTGTTAAATCGCTAGATGAAAACTGTCTGTGTGTTGTGAGTTAATTTCTTAGTGAGTTGAGTTGTTATGTTGTGTCGCGTTTAAATGGTGTTATAGTAAACAGGGGAAAACAACATGTACGAGGGTAGGAGTCAGACTCTTGCTACCAGCCTGCTGTAAACCTGACTTGTACGTATTTCTGGAAACGCTCCCTTATTTTCTTCTATTTTTTAGAAAATAAACTTGAAAAAAGGGAGCCGTGTATGAGTTCCTCTTGCGCACGCCGGTGAGTGCACAAGATCAACGGTAAAGCTGCCAGAACTGAGAGGGACCCGCTAGAGGTCACCACAGCCAGGCAGAATAGGGACTGTGACGTAAACTTGAGTAGTGCGTTATGGGAGTTGTAGTTCATAAAGCCAACGCTATGTCCGTGAGCAACTATAGCCAGTTCTAAAAGCCGGCTCCCCTTAAGTAAGGATTACACTTGCATTCCAGGCTTTTCTATGGAAGCCCGTTTCCGCCAGGGAGTAAAAAAAACGCGCTATGGTATCTCAGAATTGCAACTTAGCAACTCTGAATTCTGACTTAGTAACTCTTTATATCTCACATTTGCGAGTTCGAAATAGCCCATATTTCATTGTCTGTCCTTTTGTTATTGTAACGGATTCGGGTTCTAGGGCTTGTGCCCTCGCCGCTCCCACCCTAGTTCGTACCTCACTGCATTGGCTCGAACCCAGCTCCTGAGTTGTTGAGGACAAGACCTGTATAACTATATATGGCTACAATACCAGAATTGACCATAATTAAAATTGCATTTCTACACTTCTTTTCCATCCCAAAGGATTAGAGGTGTAAATTATTAAAAGGCAAACCGTGTGTTATATTTTTGGGGTCTCTCGGCTCCACTGGCAGAGCCAGACTGTTTGGGACGTGTGACCACACAGGTTTGATACCATGAAGGCTTTGAGTTAGAATGGCGACATTCAAATTAAACATTAAATCGGACATCGCCCTTTTGTCTGGATTTTCTCATTAAAACCTAATTATTAATATATATATAAAAAAACAAGTCCGTACAGGGACGAATACTGTAGCTTCCCTGCTGCAGCTTTTAATGACGTCTTTACTTGTACACGCTGGATACGTCAGATAAGGCAACTGCTTTGCAGATCTGACGTAATAGACAACATTTTGGTTATACCGTGGTTTATGCTCAAGTCCGTATTATACAAAATAAAGTTTTACCGCTCACGAACACGACGGATTTGTTTTCAAAATAGATTAATTAATTAATGGATTAATGGAACGATATCAGGGATAAAAATGGAGAGAAAGAAACCGGGATCTGGAGCTGTGAGTGTACTATCCATACGTTTATATATTTGAACTTTTAGGTAGTGAATTTAAAAAAAAATCAGCATTAGTTTAGCTTTAAAATGTAAGGTTTAGTAAAACAGTAAAAACGTACACCTCGTAGTAATATTTCTAATACTGTTTTAAAAGCTCTAGAAGGTAAAATAAATGGAACATGATTTTAAAATTCCAGCTATGTGTTCTATTTCTGAAATCGTGGGTTAATAATTTATTGTTAACCCTTTCTGTATTTTATGGGAATATACGTACTGTACTTTTCTTTTGTTCTCTTAAGATGTCTTGGGTGAGAATATGCCTTCCCAATCTAAAACTCTAAACAGACTTAGAGAATCAACTCGTTTGTGCAGAAGAAAAAAAAAAGAATGTTATGAACTGATTTAGCCCTATGAACACCCTAGGGTAACTCTTCTTACCTATCTATAAAAAGATATGTCAGGAACCGTGGCCTTTAAATGCAGGGACTGCTTTTAAAAGTTAGTTTTGTAGCTGATTATGCCACCTAGCAATTCTAAAGACCTTTTCCCCCAGCAACAAGTTCTTTTTATCTTCCAGAACCACTAGTGCATCCACAGACCAGAAGTCATCCTACATAATTTCCATTTGTATTACAGTACTTTGCAATTCCAGTATCTATCATAGCCTAATCCACAGAACAAATATTACAACTTATCCACCAGAGGTACTTACTTACTCACAGAACATATTGCAGACCAGATCAAGAGCCCCATTTGACCCCAGTTACCAAAACCAGAGTTCCAAAGGAAAAGTCCAGCTGCAAATATTCTCCCAAACCCAGCCCCAGTTGGAGACCTGGTGTGCCTGCTTCTGTCATAGCAAAGAAACTCTGTGTAGTCTTAGGGATCCTCCTCAGTCCTGACTGAGTCTGTTTTTTAATATGCCCCCCAATTTGTCTCTGAGTCAATTTTTTGAGTAGAGAGGGGAGGAAGACAATGCCTTCCTCCCTTGCTCACTGTAGAGAGTCCCTGGTGTCCAAACCCTCTCCTGGGTGCTGTGGTACAAATTGGTTATTCCTTTTTCTTCTGTTTCTGTGTGCTCTGGCTCTGTCACTGGGGTTATTAAAGCCCCCCTACCTTTCTTTGGGGGGGGGGTTGATAGTTTTGGGTGTAAGCAGAGCTAACTTCTTGGGGCTCATTGATCAAATGGCTATATACAGATGGCCAGGTGTAAGATTGCTCTAGAACATTCTAGATTTTCTAGAATTGTTATGTTCTAGATCCACCTCCTCGGTCTGAGGCTCGGCTAGGCCAGTTTTGACATGCCATGTGTCTTCTCTGAACTGTGTGGTAATTAACAATGTTTGCAATAGCATCTTTGATCAGTAGGAAGCCCCAGAACAAAGAAAGACACATATTACCACCCTCATTGAAGTCACTGGTCATTCTATACAAACTTCTATGCAAAGTCAACATTGTCCTTGATACCTGATGTTGCCCCCACACCCATTTTATTTCACTCTGTGACAGATGAAATCATTTCTGCCATCAGCTCTGCTTGTTTTTTCTGGCGTTTTGGCTGTGGTTCTGTGAGGTACGATAGTTATGTTCTGTGTTTCAGGGCTGCTACACCATGCTGTATGCACTGCAGGGAGAGCAGCAGCTGTTGGAGAGACCCGTCGGCACTAAACTGCCGTTAATCCCAGGGTCTAAACCTCAATTTTGCAGGACTGCTCTTTCGGAGAAAGTAAGTGTAACCTAAAATGAAAAGCATGAATACATTTATTCTTATTTAAATCCAAACATTTAAATTGTAAAAAATGACATGTTTATTCATGGTTTTCTTTCTTTTTAGGGGTAAACCAACATGTAAAATTGTATAATATGAAATGATACCTGGGACACATTAACACATTTCTGTGTGTGTTAGTATAATGTGGTTGCTGTAATGATTAAACTGTAAGCAAACTGTCTTCCCTTGACATCTTTGTGCATATAACATCAGGAGTAAGGTTATATATTTTTCTAGACGCAGTATATTGATCACATTATTGAAATTCAGCTGTACTGTATGCCTTAAAGCTTATTGTGCTTACTGTCTTTTTGCAATGTAGATATTTTTAGTTGGCTACAATGACTGAGAAATTGGAATTTGATTTTCAAGAACGTAGAAAAAAATGATAACAGCGATTCTGGAGTAGTCTTCCAAGAAACTGGCGACCGCCTTCGGAGGGGGGAGAAAAAAAACATTCTCATTTTTATGTTCAGAAACATAGGGGGATACATATCTGTGTTTACCTGTACATATCATGTTTTAATAAAATACTTACCTTCTATTTCAGCTGCACCAGCCATCTCCTGACTTCACTCTGACTGATCCCCACGGTTTCCTTTTGGATTCGAAGTACAACAGCCTCCATGACCCCCACCTGCGCACCTATTACCATCGCAAGGGCATGCAGGAGTCTCTGCAGAACAGAGGCTTAATCAATGAGCAGAAGAAAGTAAGGCTGTTTGGAGTTTGTGCAAAGAATGAGGCTTTTTTGGTATGGTGAAGGAGTGAGGTGTTGTCAAAAAAAATAGACCAGGTTCTAGCTCATTTAGCTGTAATAGTTTCCAGTAGCGTGATTTAACTCATGTCTGCACTCCAGCATAGATGTATTCGGTGGGCAGGCCTTTGGTTGTAATCAAAGCATGTAATAGTAGATGTAATCAAAGCAGGCCTATGGTTTGTGCTAAAGTCCTTATGCTCAATAGATATTCAAACACAGAGTACTTGACTGTGCTCTAGATTTGTAAAATAAAAATAAAAACATTTAACCTCCTAGACAGTACTTGAAACATGTTTTGTCTGTTTTCAGGTCCTCTGCTCTTTGAAAGAATACAATCAATATCATAACTACCTTAGCAATGTGAAGTTGCAGTATGACAAAAATTATGTGACTAAACAGGTAAGTGTGATGTTTTTAAACAACCGTCCATCTGATTCTGACTCTTCATCATAGACTTCTGCCTTTATCCAGCCCTCAATCAGTAACGTTTCTAGATGAAGGCTTCCATAAGATCTCTCCATTATGCACTTTTGAATATACTGCTGTCATCATGTCATCTTCAAGGAAGTCTCTACCTTGACTGTGTTTGTATTCTAAGGATCAATTTCAATGTTTTCTTTCAGTTTCTTCTCTAATTGCTATGAAGCTCATTTCTGTTTTAGTGTTTTGACGCTGACGATGTTGTTGCTTATGTTTGTCACTGCTCTAGCCTATTTTAGCTTCTTCTTGTTAGTTCAGCCATACTGTACATCTTTTCATGATACTTTGTGTTGTTTATAGCCCATATAGTCCTTTCTGCATGCAGGATATGGGTTTCATATCATAAGAAAAGTTACGAATGAGAAGAAGCTCTTTAGCCTGTTTGGTAATTACTTGCTAATTGGTCTGTGAGTCTCATCCAGCTGTTTCTTGAAAGAAGTCAGCATTCAACAAGCAGACTTGACTGTGAGGATTTTGAATATTTGAAACAGGTCGCCTTGTAGTCTTCTCTGTTCACGATAACAGAGTTAAAAAAAGATAGTTTTTTTATTCATTGAGGCTGGGCAATATATCTGGATGTTTTTCTTTGTGGTAAACCACTAATTGTACCACCCGAATCGGAGCATTCACTGCTTATCTGTACTGCTCTGTAGACTTTAATCCATTTTCAGTGCAAACAAATGTATTTTTCCAAACACATGTTAATACAGGCAGCTTTTGTGTGTAGTCCAAAACAGAATTTATAAGTCTTCTTTGCCAGACAAGGCTGAAAAATGACTTGAACTTCCATCCATCCCTTTCCATCCACGTCATCTAATCTAACCGCCTCATCTAAGGGCTGCAGGGAGCAGGGGCCTATCCCAGAAAGCAACGGGCTTAAGACGATATACACCCTTGACCAGAATTAAGTCCATTGCAAGACACACACAGACACAAATTCACTCTAGAACCAATTTTCCTAGAAACCTTTTTTTCTACCAGTATAGTATGGCTTTTGACTGTGGGAGAAAACCAGAGCAAACCGTGAAAAACCAATGTGAATATGGGGAGACCATATAAACTCCACACAGACAAATCACCTCAGGCTCAGAATAGAGCCCCTGGCCCCAGTGTTGCGAGATAACAAGGTTAACCACTGTATCCAAGATATACATCTTAAATTGAAATGTTTAGATCAACAAACTACAGTAGCTCAGCCTTCACTCTTATACATATGCAAACACATTCTATCGGTGTGAGTTCAAATTAAAAATCTAATGGAAAAAGTCAGTGTTGGTTTTGAAGTGAACACTCGGCTATAATAGTGCTTAGGAGAACCTTGCAATGAAGGGAGTGTGGCACTCTATTAAAAGGCTGTGCTGGCTTTCAGAAAACAATAGTGAAGAAGTTCTTGGAGCTCCAGGAGCAGAACGAGATTCCCAGGGATATCAGCTTCACCGATGTGAGGGAATGGCTCCTTGAGGAAGGATCCAAGAATATTTCAGACCAGTTTATGGCTAACAGAGACAGGTAATAACATACAGAAGCTCCTCACTCTTTAACAGCAAGTTCCTGCCTTTTGGATTCCTGATTTGTTGTATTTGTATCACATTTTTTTTTGTTTCGCTGTAAATATGTGTAAATATTTTACTGTTATGTTTAAACATTAGATGTCAAGAATACAACTGTAAGTAAAGGTTTGCCTTAAGTTAATTAATTGTGCAAGCAAGTGGAAGTCTTGACTGAGTCAAAGTTTTCCAAAAGATGAACATCTGCTCTACGGAAATACCACATTCACAAATTCCTCTGCTGCTGTCTGACATTGCCTTGTGGATGAAGCTTTCTTTGCTGTTGTTGTTTATGAAGGCACCAGGCAGGAGCTCTGAAAACAGAGGAGATATGCAGACAGGCTGAGGTATGAGAATACAGTTTGATTTATTTTGACCCAGGGCTGCTCCTGGTCATCACCTGGATGGGAGATCTTTAATAGCTGGTTTCCTTCTGCATCTTAAACTGATTAGAGACATTTATATCCACTCTGGCAAGTGACCTTGTGACACCTCTGTAAATACAGCATGATTGGGGAGCAAGCAAAAGATAACAGGATCTCTAGCATAACTGTTTTAAAAGATGTTGTGTTTCTGACAAGTAATTAAGCATTTATGTTGCAAAATGCTCATTAAAAAAATTATCTCACCTTATAGTGTATACGCCTCTTCCAGCCGAACAGATTTCTGCAGAGTGGATACCCTTAGTGAATCATGTTACTGTATTGTCACACTTAGACTTCAGACACTTTTCATACGCTTTTATGAATCCTACATTTCACACTGTAGCTTAACTCACTTTTGAAACACATAGTTTATTCACCCCTTTCATTGATTTATCAGCTTTCAGATCACCGGCATTATCAATATACAGTATTTAGCCTCATCGGTTTTCTACATCAGCTTAATCATGTTTCTTGTTTTTTTTTCACATTCTCACTGTACATTGCTGTATGGTATGTTATTTTCCCAGTTATTTTGTCTTTGGGCTTCCCAGACCACATTCAGCTGCTGAATGCTCCTAATATGCTGAAAAATGCCCAAAGGCCTCATTTGCTAGATTGTAAAAAGGGGAGAGATTCAGCTCCACATGATCTAACAGATTCCTCAATATTTAATGTACCACCTATAAGCAGGTGACATATAAATATAAATGTCTAGTAGCGTAGCTGTTCTGTGCTCAACACAATCTAGCTTTCTGCTGTTTCTCATCGGCTTTGCCTTTTCACTGACGGCTCTACAGATGTGGAAAATCAGAGAAAGGGCTTTACAGATGAGGATAGAGGAAGATGCCCGGAGGGAGGTGCGACAGGCCCAGCTGAAGAATCAGACCAGAGCTAGAAGGCACAAAAAGGTACTGGAGTAATGAATGTTTGGATTCATCCTCTTAAGGTGAACTTTTCTTCATGCAAATTCCGGACTTGACACTGACCTTGCAGCTATATTTTGTTGTATTTCCAAGATGAGCACCTATAGGTTTAAATTAATAACCTAAACTAATACCTTTGGATGCTCGGTGACCACAATAAGCATGGTATGTTGGCACCTCTTATATTGTGCATCTACTCTAGGGTGGTTATGCCAAGATATGCTACAGAGGTGCCAAAACACCATATTCTGGTAGTGTTTGGTGCCTCCAATTCATGGTTATAGCACTGCATCTCCAAAGCCCATGGTTTATCTCCAGCCTTGGGCACCTCCCTGTGTGGCATTTATTCTGCGTGTTGTGGGTTTTAATTCCAAGTAACATCCCAGAGACATGCTGCTTTGCATAATTGGCTGTTCTAAAGTATCCCTCAGGGGTATCTCCCCAAGAGGATCCAAGAGGGTGGTTGATGATCTCTCCTCTTCATTACCTAAGCATTAGAGGAGAGACATTGCTGCTTCAATCTCTTATATCCAGCCTGCAAGGTTCTGAACTACACACAGAGTCTTTCATCCAAGTAATGTCGGACCCAGCCTTTCTTCTTCTGAGCTCTGACCAGACCCAGCTTCCCAGCTTCAGGGTGCTGTAGATTGAGATTAGATTGGAGTCTCCTGTAGTGACCTTATGGATGGGAAGTTTTCTACTGCTAACAAGATGTTCAACAATGAGATGGACCTTTTCATCTTTTGTTGAGAGGCTTTCCTTTTTCATTAAACAATAGCCACTTGTGAAAGGTTTTCTGTCATTCTCAGGCATTTGAATATTATAAAAGGAAGGTTGCTCTCCAGCAGCAAAAGCTAAATGAGAGTTTACAGGAAAGGAAGGATTTTGAGAGAGAAATGCAAGACCGTATTAAAAGGCAATATTTTAATGAAATACTTCAGTCTGGAAAACAGGGTAAGCTTCTAGATCCAATAATTTGCAGTGGTGCAACTATGATTAAGTTCACAATTTAATGTGTTTTAGTTTATTGGCTAGAAGGAATGATGCAGGTTGACAACATCTTCAGGTTTACTACTGATTACAGAACTGTAGAATTTGTTTAATAAACACCTACAATTACAAAATTCCAAAGCTTTTCAATCATATGGCTGTATGAAAAGAATAATATGTATGTACTGAGATCAAAACTTTTTAAAGGGAAACACGCAATAAGTTGCAGGTATCATAAAATAATACATTAAGAAGGAATCCTTCATTATCTTCAGATTGTTTAATTTCCAGCCACAACATGTACATACATTATATTCAACATTTCTGTAATCCACATTTTGTTATAAAAACATTTACAGTATCTATTGATCTAAACTATCTGAAATAACTATTCAACTAAAAGGATGTTTTCTTTGTGGCACAGCTTCTACTGAGATCATTAGCACGGAGAATAGAGATGTTACCATTGCTAATGAGAAAAGTTCTAAAATCACCAAAGGTCAGTATTTTCATTTGTTTCTAGAAAAAATAAAGGTTTTGAAAAAAGTTATGTTTTGACAAATTTTCCAATGCAGCTGCAGAGAAATTCAGTGGGTGCTGAGATACTGAAAGATATTGTGAAAGACAATGGAACATATAATCCAAAAAATCAGTTTAGTTCAATTCAGTTTTATTTGTATAGCTAATTCAGATAAAAACATGTCAATGATTAATGCACAAGTGTTGGGTTTTGAAAGCTTTGGTAACATCTACTGTTAAGGCTGAAAAAGGTTCCAATTAAGTCTGGGGATCTCTGGGCAGCCATTGTGCCACAGTCTGGTGCAGTAAAAGTGTTGTGAGCTAAGGTGTGAAAATGATTTAAATTATATGGGTAAACAGATAAATAAATCTTAATCAGCATCCTAATTGTATCTATGAATAAATACATGTTTTTTGCCTTTTTTGGATGTTAATTGGATTGATCACTTTTTTATGCATGCCATGAGAATTCTAATGCGACAATAATTCTTTTCTCTCCACTGAAGAGGTGACTACTGATTCCAAATGGTTTCATGAAGTCCCTCTGATCAGTCAGCTGTCTGATGGGTAAGTCCTACATTCTGCAGTTGTGGTATGTTAAGCATCAGTGCTTACATAAAGTTTTTATTTTAAGCATTTTAAGTATGGTGATACGTAAATGTTTAAAGAGCAACTGTTTTCTATTTTGAGCTCACTTCCCCAGCTGAGTTCGTGAAATTGCTTTTTCTCTCTTTGCGAATGCATGAATCAGTCTGTTAACAGTACAGAACATGTGCATATTGTTGTGTTAGCTCATGTGCATTTTTCCAAATCCTAGATATAGTTTACCATAGACTGACTTTGTTGTAATGACTAGAACATTGACATTGAACACTGAACCTTCGCAAAAATAAACTGTTGTATTGTACTTATGTATAACTCTGATCATACTGCATTACAACAATAATATATTAGTCATATTAAAACAAATTTCTATCATAATAACAATTTGTTGTGGCACCGGTATAAAATGTGAAGTTTTGCTGAAGTATTGACAGTGGGAGAAATGTCTGGTCGTGTTTGAATGGATGTTATGTTTCAATCAACAACCACCAGAGGGCAGTAACAACTAAGTAACACTAAGTCATCAAATGTGTTGGAAACGCATTTTGGGCCTTGTCCTGAAAGATGCAGCAACAACATACAGTTGTATGCAAACGTTTGGGCACCTCTGGTCAAACTGCCTGTTTCACAGAATCTTTAAATTCTCTAAGGTCTAATCTCTATGAAGTTAACAGGGTACAAACATAAACATGACATATTTCTGCACATTTCAATGCAGAATTACTATTTATTTTCTGAATTGAACTGTATTTGTCATGTGTCAATTATGAGGTACCCAGTATGAAACTGGTTAGATACATTGCGCCTGACCAAGTAGTTGTTGTTGAAAACACAATGATGTAAATTACCAGTGATCTTGCTTCACATAGGAACACGATTGTACCATACTCGCTAAAGTGTTATGGAACAGTTGCAGTTTGAAGTTTAAGATTTATCATTTCCAATGTGCTATTTTGTTGTGGTGATTTTTATTTTATAAGCCTCTCATATTAAAGTAAAAACCTAAGCAAGTTTTAGACATCCAGTAGGTAAATTGAAAAAGTACGAACACAATCGTGGTTAGGAGGCCATCTTTTTTACACAGGAATATGCTTTAAAATAGATTAATTGTTCTGCCACTAGAAAAGATGCCTATATATTGTTAATTAGTCACCATTTTTTATTATTGCAAAATATAGTTCGTATTTTGTCCATGTAGTAGCAATGTCACACTAATTAATTTTTATCATAATGTTTTTTAGTGAAAGGAAGGTGATTGAGAAAAGTTTATATGGACAGGTAAGGTACACTGCTTATCTGAATGTAATGGATGCATTTTATTTTTCCAGATAGCTCCTTGAGGTTAAAATGCACAGTGTCATAACTAAAGAACAAATGTAAAGAAATATGTTAATTTGTTCCTTCAGTACAGTAAATCCTGAAATTTAGTCCACCTAGCTGTTGCTTAGTGGTTCCTTCCCTGACATGTTCAGCTCAGCTCCCACTAGGTTTTGATTGTGGCTGCCCTGGCGTTAGAGCCACATAGCCACTCCTCAGAGCAGAGATATTCCACTATGCCAAAGGTCTGCGCCTCTTTGCCAGAGAATATTAAGCTGTCAAGGTTCCAAGGGGGTGACTTCACTTTCTACCATAGACTCGATGCCAAAAGAACCCTTTGACACTGCCTCCTCTGGAATGAAACAGGGGTCTGCACATTTAATTATTTATAAATTAAGGGATCCACTTAAAATGTGCAATACTGACCATTCTATTTCTTTGGTTAGACTGGTATTCTGTTGTTCTTGCTTCATTTATATATTAGAAATACTGTACTGTATATATTTTTCTAGACATACAACAGTATATCTATAATAGATTTTTACTATACTGTATAGACAACAGTATATTTGTATTAGTTGCGTCTGTGCTGGCATTCAAAATTTGGTTGCAAATTTCTAAATGTTAACATGGGAAACAATGAACCCTGACAAGTAAGTAAAAGTAGGTCTTATATTGATAGGTGTACTGTATACTGAACATTTTTCGTGCTCTGTGGTTACTTTTGTACTATTGCTTTAAAACAGATAACAACGGAAGAGCTTAACGAAATGGCGGAGAATATAGTGGTGTGGGTGGCAGCGTCTATCATCAGAGTGCTGCTTCCAGCCATCTCGCTTTACAGTGAAGAGAGGAGCAGGAGCGTGTCTCACTGCTCCTTTGAGTCCCCGGTTTACTTCAGCAGTAGTGAGGAGGCCACCCTGAGTTCTCATTCTCTGCTTGGTACTGAGTCAGGGTCCACATGGCAGTCCCACAGTAGGAGCAGTAGCTTCTGGTCAACGAGATGCAGGATCTCCACTCCCTTCCCTTCACCCCTCTCGTCCTCGGGTAGTTCAGGAGAAGAAACAGGGAAAAATACACCCTGCTTTAAATCCAGAACACCCTCGAAGGAGATTGTGGTTGCTGATGGAGGAGAAGATGCTGGAAAGCCCCTCTCAGAACCTTTGAAGGACCTTTTTGCAATCACTAAGTCAAGTATAATTACAAAAGCAGAACGTATAGTACAGGATGTCCTTAGCAGAGTCCTCATTGAAGCACAGCTTCCTGCTCAGCTGATGGAACCCCAGTGTTGTGCGTTAGGTGTCTTGATTACCCGCTGCAGATTGAATAACCTTGCCACTGAACTTGTGGATGCTGTTCTTGGACTTGTCATCTCTGCCTTGTCAGAAAATAAGCAAAGAATTCCCACCCCTAAGACTGTGCGTGTTAATCTAGAAGCACAGACAGAATCTGTAGCCTCAGAGGTTGCCAGTGAGATTATACAAGTTGTCTCTGGAAGACTCCAGCCTTTTTTCACAAGCGCTGTTGAGTCAGGGTCAACCTGTAGACTCCTGGGTGGCCATGGTGGTGCCCTACATGCCATAGGACAATCCCAGAGACTCCACTCAGAACAATATGATGAGGCGGAGTTAGCTGTCACGGCAACAGAAATAATCAGTACTGTCTTACAAGAAGTCAAGAGTGAATTCTGCAAAGCAAATACTGAAAATAAGATGAGTGACGTGAAAGAAACATATTCAGGCGATAACCAATCAATGAGTGACTTTGTGTCAGCAATTCTGAAAAATTTAGAAACGATTTCACCCTCCTCCAGCTTATCTGTGGAGAAGAACTACCTTCTTCAGAGTCCTGATGCCCTGCAGAATGAGAGAGATGAGGCAAAAGTGACTAAGAAAAGAACAAATGGCAGTAGCCCCCCATCTTTCAAATTAAAGTCTCACTCCTCGGAATCAAGTGTGGGAATGAAAAGAGCAAACAGTGATATTGCTTTTGGGATCTCTAAAGCCAAAATCATTGAAATTGCTGAGCAGATAGTATCTCAGATCATTGAAAAAACAAAGTGGGATTTCACCCCTGTGGGTAACAATTTACATGAGAGTAACTCAAAAGAGTCATTATTGCTCCCAGAAGCTGCAGAAATCTCCATTTTGGAAAAAAGAAGTCCAAAATCTCAGATTCCCAACAATAGGGTCACTGTTATTGCCAAGGACATTGTAAATTCTGTTTTTGAAAATGTTTTGTTTGCACTGAATTGTATTGAAACAAATAAATATCTGCAAGAATCCAATAAAAATGTTGCTGCTGCTCCTCAAACTTCTAGAGGCAGCACAGAAAGAGGATCCATTGATCATACTTTTGACTTTAGTTCAGTTGCAAAAGGCATCGTAAGGACTATATTTGGAAAGCTCAAATCTTTACTCACCCAGACTAAAGAAGATGTATCTAGTTCCAGTTCTCCTGCTCAAATCAATGCAAAGAGCTCAAGCGTCAGCTCTTCATCAAAAACTTCAGTGTTTTCTGATTCTGTGTCAGATATTTCAGATTTGTGCACCTATACAGTAGAAACTGCTGGAGCCATTTGTGAAGCAATGAAAAAAGAGTTAGACCAGGAGATTTATTGCACAACAGTGGCAAAGAAGGCTTCAGATGAAAGCCTTCTGGCTAGAGAGGTTGTTACTTCAGTTTTGGAGTACCTTGAAGAGCAATATATTTTAGACACCATTAAAAGCCCTTCACCATATCCTAAAGACTGGGAGAGAGATGCTTCTACATTTATAAGAGAGGAGAGTATTCAAGATCAATCAAAATCCCAGATATCTCCTGTTGAAGAAATCATATTATCTGATATTAATAAGGCAACAGGACAAGTCCCTAATCAAATTACAATGGAGATTTGTAGATATCCTCCAAAGGTGGTGTCATCTGAGAACATTTCTTCAAAACAGCAAATTGGGCAAATGGACATGAACTTGGTTGAGGACAATTTGAGTGTTTCCTCTTCTGGAGAGAGCATCATATCAGATGGAGAAGGTGAAGGATCAGAGAAGATGCCGAGGACCTCCAGCTCTGTATTCCATCGTACAGCAACAAGGATAATAAGTGAAATTATTGAAAAAGCAGCTGCAAAATTTATATCTTCTGGACTTGCCCATCTCCCAGAGCAACCAAACAGTACAGCTGATGATGTATGTAAAACACCAGATGCAACAAAACATGCTCAAGAAGCAATGTCCTCAGACTCTTCTTCTCATGTGCAAACCACTGAACTGGCTTCAGATATTGTTGTTGATGTTTTAGAAAAACTACATTACGCTACATGCTTTGAGAAGATTTCTTTCTCAACAGACTACAAAGATAAATTAGAAAGTTCTGATACAGCCCTGTTACCAGGAACATCAGAAATTAAAACTGATACTAGAAGAGCTGAGCACCTTAGGACAATGACTGAGGAACTCTTCAAAACTGTGAAGAACAAACTGAAACACTTTTGGAATCAGAAGAGCCTGTCTTTGTTCAAAGCAAGGAAAGTTTTATCTGCTAAAGAGCAGAGATCAGCAGATTCACTTGAGATGTTTCCTCCTTCAGTCCAGGTTTCACACCTGAGCTTTAGTGAACCACACTTGACTAAGAAAAGCATGTCAGTAACAAACTCGGCACCCCGTAAGCATCTTAGTGAAGATTCAGAACCTTTAGGTGTGTTAATGAACGTTGATTTCTCAAGGCAAAGCAGGACTACTCAGGAAAATCAGGCAAATTTAATCATCTGTGCCAAGGATGTTGGCAGTCAGATATTGCAAACAATCAGGAGTGAAATAAATAGGGGTGATGACAAAGGATGTTGCTCAGGAGCAAGAGCAAAACCCTCAGAAGAAACCCTTCAAGCAAGTGAACTGGTGGATTCTGTTTTATCTACATTTGAAAGTCTTAAAGTTTCAGATGTGGTCTTAAAGCCAGATTATGAAACAATGCACCTCTCTGGTGAACAATATGGGAAAGACAGGATGTCTAGTGCAGAAGACACTGTCCATAAAGAATACACTAAAAGTAACCGTAGAGAATATTCTGTTCAACGTTTCCCACCCATAAATGTGCCTGGGATGGTGATTGATTCTTATACAGATGACACAGAAGTCATGACTCGGGACACTCCCTATAGACCCTTGACTGATGCTTCATCAAAGCTTCAGGATCAACCTACACCTACAGCAGAACAAGAAAATGAATTGACATGTAAAAGCAATCGAGTTCCCCGGTCCCGTGTTTGGAAGAAACCCTCTACTGCAAATGACATGGGACTAGGTGAACAAGAGTTCATGGAACTTCCTTGCAGAAGCAATGTGATAGAAGATTCATTTACAGCTCAAAACAGCTTAAATGCTGCAGAACAAAAGAGAGGCTCAGAGAAAACAACAGTTGACAATGTTGAGGAAGGAGACCAGCCAAGCCCTCTCATTTCACCAAAGCTTGACTTCTCAGCAGAACACATAGCCCGTGCAGAGTGTGCAGTGTCTGACATTGAAATTGTTGCCATGGGTATTGTTGACATTATTATGGGCAAACTTGATGTAACGGTGGCCTCAGATACAAAAAGCAAGTCTAGAGCAAGCCAAAAGAAATTGGAGTGTGCTGCTGGTCTCGTCACTGAGAATATAGCATTTCAAACCCACTCCAATAATGTTAATTTGAACATTGAAAAGCTTTCAGCTGAAGAGGCGTCCTGGGCATCTCAAGTACCAGGAGCCACAGCAAAGCACAATCTCCCCCCACTGCAGACAAGGGTTTCAGACGAGCCTAAGGACCAAGTCAGGACCTCCACAGAGAGTCCTACAATGAGTCCTATTGAAAGGAAAGTGGAACAACTTGTCTCGAGTGGATCTCTGCGTGTATTTTCAGAAGAACTTGTCAAAAATGTTTTCCATTTAATTTTGAAATCGGGAATTGCAGTACAATTGGGCACAGCTCACAAATCTAATTCAGATCCAATTTTAAAGAGCCCCCTAGTAGTTCAGGATTTATCCCATCCAAAGTCCCTGGAGCTTTCTATGCAGTTGTTGTATTCATTTACTGAGAAATCAGTGAAAAGGCTGTTGAAGCAGTGCCTCAGTTTTCCCGATTCTCCAACGTTTGACACAAATGAGAAGGATGTTTCACTTTTTCAAGACTGTGATACAAATACGGAATTGAAGTCTTCCCAAAGGATTTCAGAGAAAGTGTCTCTGACTGTCAAGGATCACAGACCACAGAAAAGTACTGAACCATCAGTGCCCAGTTCACAGATGTACCATGATGCAATTAATCAGCTTTCCAGCTTGCTTGTAAAGTCTGTCATGGATGTTTTGTCTGCTGCATGTGATTTATCAATGGAGCCTGAAGAGAGTGTAAATCAAGGTAAGAAGGAAATTAAATCAAATCATTTAAAAGTGTATTAACATTTTAGTTGCTATGAAGTACAAGTTAAAAACTGTAGTGACTGTATGTAAATATACAGTACCTTGATTTTCTATCTGTTGTATCTTTAAAAGTTTTTGATGTATTTAGACCAATATAGTGTAGGCCATGACTATGAATGAGAGAATGAGTGAATATAGCCATATATTCAGTAGCCATATATAACGTATCTGTGAATATGGCTGCTTCTTTGTTTGTAGTTACCTGAGCTCCAAGATGTAATAGTTTTACAGGAACATGAAGCTTTATACTCAAATATTTTGTGATGCCTGTCATTCGTTACTTCTCAATATAATTTAGTTTTTGTTTCATGCTTTCTGATATTTTGCTTCACTATCATTAAATGAAAAGCTCTTTGTTAACATAGGTAATATACCAGCAGCCAGGGTGACATCAGAAATTGAGAAGAGTTCTTCTGAGGAACTGAAAAGAGACTCCCACCTTGAAAACAATTCTGAAATCAAACCACTCAGTGTCCCTGTAGAAATGTTGAATATTGAACCGGTTTCCTCAGTTGGGCTCCAGGAAATTTCTATGGCTAAATCAACAGAATCACTTAATATGACTTTAGTGTGTACTGAGACTGTGGAAAACATCATAACACAGCTGCTATTGCAGATATACCCTACTTTGATAAAAGAGGAAACTTCTACAGAAATCCCAGGGAAGATGTCTGTGTCTTTGCTGAGTCAGATAGCTGTGGACCTCTTTGACAGTGTGTTGCAGGACTTGTCCAAAAACCAGGAGATAACAGTTGTGAAACAGGATAATGATGTGTTTCATGAACCACACAAGATTCAGCAGGTTGCCAGCTCTGTTCACAATGATTTGCTGTGCCAAACTGGATCCCAACAGGTTCTACAGAAAGCTGTAGCCACCAGAAATGAGACAGTGGTCAAAACCATAATCAGTTCTATGGTGACCAACATTTCCAAGCTGACACATTCAGCTTCCCAATGTTCATCCCTTTCACCAGAGACCAGTATTAGCAGAGAAGCAAGTAAGATCATTGATAGGGTGATGGGTGATATTAAAATAACTAGTGAGCACAACAAAAAGGCAACACCCAGTGCTCAGTCTTCTGAAATTTCTCTTGTTTCTTCTGAAATAGTACATGGAGTCACAGATAATCTGCTAAAGAAAATTCAGTGTTCTAATAAGAAAAAAGATTGCTTAGCTTCTGAGACCCCAGAGAAACCTGGAGATTATCTGGTTCAAAGAGTCCAGGGTCTAGAAGGAGTACAGCAGTGTAAGGCTTCAGGGAAGACAGTTAAGAAGACTAAGAAGAGCTCCTCAAGCCCAGACTGTATGAAAACACAACCTCTGGAGTCCTCTTCGCATGATGTGAAGGTTGATGAACTGATGAGTGATATTAGAATCGCTAGTGAGCACAACAAAGAGGCAACACCCAGTGCTCAGTCTTCTGAAGTTTCTCTTGTTTCTTCTGAAATAGTACATGGAGTCACAGATAATCTGCTAAAGAAAATTCAGCTAAACTGTTCCAGCCCTGAGTCCAGTACTCCTAAAGCTGCCATTGATATGGAAACCCGGAGCACTGGGCAGCTCATGTGCACCAAAATGGACCAGTTAGAACCTTCACCTGTTATTGGTCGAACAGTCAGAAATAAAAAACTGCAGTCTCCTATGACAAAGTTTCCAAAAGGCTTTTCTCCAACAGTTCCAAGTGGGTTTGAAAGCAGTTTCCAGCCAGAAGACACTATGGATAAGCCCTGCTCATCACGTTCCCTAGGAGAAGCTGTTGGTGTGACACCTTGTTCTAATAAGAAAAAAGATTGCTTAGCTTCTGAGACCCCAGAGAAGCCTGGAGATTATCTGGTTCAAAGAGTCCAGGGTCTAGAAGGAGTTCAGCATTGTAAGGCTTCAGGGAAGACATTTAAGAAGACTAAGAAGAGCTCCTCAAGCCCAGACTGTATGAAAACACAACCTCTGGAGTCCTCTACGCATGATGTGAAGGTTGATGAGCTGATGAGTTATATTAGAATCGCTAGTGAGCACAACAAAGAGGCAACACCCAGAGCTCAGTCTTCTGAAGTTTCCCTTGTTTCTTCTGAAATAGTACATGGAGTCACAGATAATCTGCTAAAGAAAATTCAGCTAAACTGTTCCAGCCCTGAGTCCAGTACTCCTCAAGCTGCCATTGATATGGAATCCCGGAGCACTGAGCAGCTCATGTGCACCAAAATGGACCAGTTAGAACCTTCACCTGTTATTGGTCGAACAGTCAGAAGTAAAAAACTGCAGTCTCCTATGACAAAGTCTCCAAAAGGCTTTTCTCCAACAGTTCCAAGTGGGTTTGAAAACAGTTTCCAGCCAGAAGACACTATGGATAAGCCCTGCTCATCACGTTCCCTAGGAGAAGCTGTTGGTGTGACACCTTGTTCTAATAAGAAAAAAGATTGCTTAGCTTCTGAGACCCCAGAGAAGCCTGGAGATTATCTGGTTCAAAGAGTCCAGGGTCTAGAAGGAGTACAGCATTGTAAGGCTTCAGGGAAGACAGTTAAGAAGACTAAGAAGAGCTCCTCAAGCCCAGACTGTATGAAAACACAACCTCTGAAGTCCTCTTCGCATGATGTGAAGGTTGATGAGCTGATGAGTGATATTAGAATTGCTAGAGAGCACAACAAAGAGGCAACACCCAGTGCTCAGTCTTCTGAAGTTTCCCTTGTTTCTTCTGAAATAGTACATGGAGTCACAGATAATCTGCTAAAGAAAATTCAGCTAAACTGTTCCAGCCCTGAGTCCAGTACTCCTCAAGCTGCCATTGATATGGAATCCCGGAGCACTGGGCAGCTCATGTGCACCAAAATGGACCAGTTAGAACCTTCACCTGTTATTGGTCGAACAGTCAGAAGTAAAAAACTGCAGTCTCCTATGACAAAGTCTCCAAAAGGCTTTTCTCCAACAGTTCCAAGTGGGTTTGAAAACAGTTTCCAGCCAGAAGACACTATGGATAAGCCCTGCTCATCACGTTCCCTAGGAGAAGCTGTTGGTGTGACACCTTGTTCTAATAAGAGAAAAGATTGCTTAGCTTCTGAGACCCCTGAGAAGCCTGGAGATTATCTGGTTCAAAGAGTCCAGGGTCTAGAAGGAGTACAGCATTGTAAGGCTTCAGGGAAGACAGTAAAGAAGACTAAGAAGAGCTCCTCAAGCCCAGACTGTATGAAAACACAACTTCTGGAGTCCTCGTCGCATGATGTGAAGGTTGATGAGCTGATGAGTGATATTAGAATCGCTAGTGAGCACAACAAAAAGGCAACACCCAGTGCTCAGTCTTCTGAAGTTTCTCTTGTTTCTTCTGAAATAGTACATGGAGTAACAGATAATCTGCTAAAGAAAATTCAGCTAAACTGTTCCAGCCCTGAGTCCAGTACTCCTCAAGCTGCCATTGATATGGAAACGCGGAGCACTGAGCAGCTCATGTGCACCAAAATGGACCAGTTAGAACCTTCACCTGTTATTGGTCGAACAGTCAGAAGTAAAAAACTGCAGTCTCCTATGACAAAGTCTCCAAAAGGCTTTTCTCCAACAGTTCCAAGTGGGTTTGAAAACAGTTTCCAGCCAGAAGACACTATGGATAAGCCCTGCTCATCACGTTCCCTAGGAGAAGCTGTTGGTGTGACACCTTGTTCTAATAAGAAAAAAGATTGCTTAGCTTCTGAGACCCCAGAGAAGCCTGGAGATTATCTGGTTCAAAGAGTCCAGGGTCTAGAAGGAGTACAGCAGTGTAAGGCATCAGGGAAGACAGTTAAGAAGACTAAGAAGAGCTCCTCAAGCCCAGACTGTATGAAAACACAACCTCTGGAGTCCTCTTCGCATGATGTGAAGGTTGATGAGCTGATGAGTGATATTAGAATCGGTAGTGAGCACAACAAAGAGGCAACACCCATAGCACAGTCTTCTGAAGTTTCCCTTGTTTCTTCTGAAATAGTACATGGAGTCACAGATAATCTGCTAAAGAAAATTCAGCTTAACTGTTCCTGCCCTGAGTCCAGTGCTGAAGATCTGAAGAGACCTCTGCAAACCCTGAGTGAAATGGTTATAAGTATTACTGAATCTGTGATCATGCAGTTATCAGCTGTTCCAGGAATTACTATAGGCACACCTGACCATGACAGATGCATCTTTATTCAGCCTTTGGATGCAGACCAAATGATTGAAAAAGTGTACAATGACTTGCTGCAAGAAAGTGGCTCCCTTATTGCATTATACGATGCAATAATGTCCAAAAATCAGGAAGTGTCCAATGCCATTATTGTATCTTTGGTTAAAGAGCTCTCAAAGCTCTACTTTTCAACAGCTGAGTCTTCAGCCTTAGGTCCTTCTCCTTCCTTCATTACAAACGAAGCCACTAATGATGTGAACAGCAGTGAAAATGACACCTTTAACCTTGGTTGCCAAGAAAAGGGAATGTCACCTCCAGAGCCCGCTTCTGATATTCAACCACTTTCTGATATTCCCCTACCATATTCAGATATTGTGAAAAAAATTGTAACTAAACTGCTCTTAAGAATTCATCCTATTTCTCCAAAGAGGGAGAAGAAACAAGAACAGATTATGGATAGTTTATCTTGTTGGGAGCTCAGTGAATTTGCTGTGGGCATTATTGACAATGTGCTGAAGAAACTATTTACAGCCCCAGATACCTCAGAATGTAATCCAACAATGGGAAGCAATATCCAATGTGAGCTGGTTTCTGTCAAACAAGTGGCCAGCTGTATTTACAGAGAACTGCTGCAGAGTGCTGGTTCCAAAGACAACTTACAACAAGCAGTAGCAGCCAAGAGTGAGGCCCTGGCCCAAAAGATAGTTGATTCTCTTGTGAGAGAAATTATGAAGTTCCAACATTCAGATATCGAGTCTTCAGATGCTCCTCAAGCTGCCATTGATATGGAAACCCTGAGCACTGAGCAGCTCATGTGCACCAAAATGGACCAGTTAGAACCTTCACCTGTTATGTGTCAAACAGATGCAGTGAAAAATATCATGGCAAAACTGCTTTTGAAAATTCGCCCTGGATTCCCCAACCCAGAAAATTATTCTGGGGAACTGGAAGAGCTGTCCGAGTCTCAGGTCAGGGACCTGGCACTGAAACTCACCAAAGATGCGCTGAAGGAATTGACAAAGGTTTCCACTCTAACCATCAGTGAACCAAAGGCTGAAGAACATCTTCCATTACAGCAAGCCATCAAGAAAACCGTTAGCTCTGTTTACAGCAAACTGATGGAATCCATTGGCAGCAAGAAAGTATTACAAGTAGGAATTGCCTCACAGAATCCAGAAATGATCAAGGAAATGGCCTGTTGTGTGGCTAAAGAAACTATTGCAAATTATGGTTTACGAAGCGGGTGTTCAATTCCATCTTCACAATCTCTCATTTCTCAGAAAACCAGTAAGTCCACACAGGACAAAATTGTGGACACAAACGTAACTACAGTCAGAAGTAAAAAACTACAGTCTTCTATGAAAAAGTCTCCAAAGGGCTTTTCTCCAACAGTCCAAAGTGTTTTTGAAAACAGTTTCCAGCCAGAAGACACTATGGATAAGCCCTGCTCATCACATTCCATAGGAGAAGCTGTTGGTGTGACACCTTGTTCTAATAAGAAAAAAGGTTGTTCTGCTTCTGAGACCCCAGAGAAGCCTGGAGATTATTTGGCTCAAGGAGTCCAGGATGTAGAAGGAGTACAGCAGTGTAAGGCTTCAGGGAAGACAGTTAAGAAAACTATGAAGAGCTCCTCGAGGCCAGACTGTATGAAAACACGACTTCTGGAGTCGTCTTCGCATGATGTGGTTGATGAGGTATGACCAACAGTTCCAAACCTGTAAAAATGTCTCTTATCAAAGTAGGATGGACCTGTTCTGTACCTAATTAACAGACATTTGTGTAGAAAGTACTGGAAAATGGAACTCTTATTTTGTAAATATGATGATAGTTTTGTTGTGCATTTTCCTTTACAATAAAACTACAAATCCAGATTTGTTTTCCCTAATACTGTATAACATCTCAGAAATATCCCTATTGTCAGTTCATAGCATACATACTAAACTCACCTGTCTGTGGATGTCAGCTTTATCACTCAATTAGTACAAGAGCAATCAGGTGAGTTAATGCTACTATGGAGAGACTTGCTCACAGTATTGTCTACATTTCCAAACTGATATCTGCATCATAAAAAAAAATTGAGATGCATTATTTTCTATACATGCAATTGTAAACATTCACATTGATTTCTTATTTTATATTTCATTGTCTGCCTTTATTCTAGTGTTAACGTCAGTGCTGAAAACATATACACACCCCATAATCCTTATCTTCTTTTCCGTAAGAGAAGTGTTACTTGTTTTGATTTACTTTTAAAAATGAAACAACAATCACTGAACTGTAACTTTTTGTTTTTTTTTGTGACAGGAGTTGCCCGGACACTCATCTTGGTATGTGTACAATCCCAGCCTTAATAAGGACAAAAATCTCAGTCCAGCCCAAAGCAAGAGTGGTCTGCGCATTGACATAGCAAAACATTACATGACCCCAGTGCAACTGACCAAAACATCTGAGAGCAAAGGGCTTCTCTCGCACAGCAACATCCCCTTTGCAGTTAATACGCCGGATGAAGATGTGAATGTGAGCCAGAAAGTCAAGAAACATCCTTTGAAAAAGTTTGGCTCCATGCTAAAGCATAAGATCATGGGTAATAGGTCAAAAGACGTCAGAATTCAGAATGAAACAAATCCATCTTTGGAAAACTTAAGAGCCCAGGGAACATCCAGTGGACGCGGGAGCTGTGAAAGCTTTGGACCATTTAAAGTGCCTGATGAGTACACCGAGCCTCAAAAACACAAGGTATGGATTAGATACCCAAACTTAAATTATTAATTAATTTGGGCATTATTGTATTTTTAATATTAACACTACAGAAATTATTTGAATAGAATGCTCATTTGTACATCAAATAACATTCTAGAAGACATTCCTATTAATTGCAATCAACAAGAATAGCAACTGCTATGGTGGCCAATGCTGAATGTTCTGTGTGAATAATGACTACAAATTTATCAAGATCAATACAGTACGTAACAGTTCAAGTATAATACCTGTGGAAGAAATATTCCTAAATTGTTTTCTTTGTGTGCTCATACTGTAGTTCTTCAAAAAATAAGTTTTTAGTTTGGACAGATTCAGTAGGAACAAGCCTCAGAACACTCCAGATGGTGAGTATTTAGTTTGTGACTGTGATTTTATTTTGTGTAGCACATTAGTGACAAGTGTGGTTCAGAATTAGACATTGGATGGAATTTATGTAGAATGGGGGAATTCATCTAAATTTAGAATCCTTTAAAAAACAAACTGATTTTTATACAAATTGGCCTTAAACTTCTGCAAACGTCACTTTTTATTGACACTGCTACCTCCATAGGAATGGTGAGGCAGAACTCCAAACTCCACTCTGATCAAGTGGTTAACTGTGCACCTCTACTCTTCCCTGATCTCTCTTCTTCTAAATAGTCCATTGTCCAGTGCATCAATCTTTGGCAGTCCTCTTCAACGGTACTCTATTTTCTCCATTTTCAGTGCCCTCCCTCATTCCCTTCTACAGTATCTCTCGGTTTAGTAAATATGACTAAATGTGACTTATATGACAAGATATAAGCTAATACATCTTCTTTTACAAGTAAAGTTATGAAAACCACTTTAGAACTAAACAACAGGATCGCTCATATGAAAATAAGACCCTAGCAGTAGTCAATATGGTTTTAGAAAAGGTCATTCTTCCTTTACCAACTTGTTAAAATTCTTCAAACAAGTCACAGCACTAAACACACAGAACGTACAAAATGATATGATTAGATTTTAAAGATGCTTTTGGTAATGTTCTTCTTAAATTAAAGGCAATAGGCATTTAGGGAAATTTGTGTATTGAACTGGTTAAGGGACAGGTAATAGTACAGATCAGGGGTGAATAGTCCAATAGAAGATGACAGGAATAATAGTTATGAATGTGATTGAAATGACTGAAAAACAGTTGTCTAATAGCCAAATTATCACACACCTTTAATCAAATAGCTTCTTATTGAATAAACCTGACGTTAAGATGCCTCTGGGTAGAACTGTATCCAAAGTCTATCTGACCTGCTGCCATGGAATAAAGAAACTGGAACAGTGACATGTCAAACCACTCTGTGTTTCCAGGGATCCCTGGAATTCCAAACTCCAGGAAGATGCCAAAAAACCCATCTTTGCTGTCGAAGATGTCGACTGCTTTATCCAGAGCCTTCCTGTAATAATCCATCTGCCACCATCAAACATGTTTAACATGGAGGGGAAACTCCTTGCAATGCAAAATCAAAAAAGGAGTTTTAATGATGGGAACTACTGTTTCTGAAATAAAAATAATTGCATTCATGTTTTTGTATAAAGTTGTGTTATTCAAATAGGTGAGCACACTACCACACCCATGACCAGACACTTTTCAACTAAATCACAAAATGGTATGTTAGTTTTAATGTTGTCTGTAAATATCTTATTGGTGTACTACACCATTAAAAAAATAAGACATTCTTAGCCTTCATTATTCTATTCATAGTTATAGCAAGACCTGATTTACTGTAAGCATTCAAAATCCTCAAAGCTACTGACCTAGTGCACTTCATAAGATTGAGTAGTGAAACACGAACTAGGAAAACTATTTGGATTTTTAAAAAAATATAAGAGGTTTAAATAATCTACCAAACAGGGAAATGCATATTTTTATTCAAAGGGTTTGGGGCCTGGAACAAACATCCCAACTATGATGTGGACGCCGATATCCTGACGTCCTCAAAGAAAGGGTTATAACCTCATAGTTATTGTTTCATTTCAAATCCAATGTGCTGGAAAAGAGCCAAAACAGCAAAAAGTGTGTCACTGTCCAAATACTTATGAACTACACTGTATATTGGTTTTCTTTCTCACCGTACATCAGTTAAATATATAGTGTTTAAATGTCTTGGGTAATGTGTTGTGTCTATAAATGTATTATGTGTTATGTCTTTACCAGCCTGCAAAGCAAATTTCCCATCTGTGATTAAGTAAGAGACAGAAATCAAATTGGTTTCCGTAATGAACAAGTGCATTACTGGGACAAGTAATAGGTTTATTCCATGCTGAAAAGAGAAGAAAGAAAACAACATTTCGACCCTGAAGCCTTCTTTAGGTGTGACTTCAGGTGTGAGCAGGTAGCACCTGAAGAAGGCTCCACGGCCAAAATGTTGTTTTCTTTCTTCTCTTTTCATCATGGAATAAACCTATTACTTGTTCCTTTGCAGCCTACGCATGCTGACGCAGTTACCCACCTGAACTACTTCCAGTACATTACTGTATGCACAAAAATCTTTCTTTAGAAAATAAAATCATGTTTATTTAACGGTTTATGTATATAGTGCCTTTTTCCCTCCAGTGAATGAGAAAAGAAAAAGATGATCACTTTATGTGGAATGTCTCCTCCGTGAATTTTTGTTTTTCAGTGAAATTAAATGTTCATTTTTGTACCTAAGAGCAAGGCTCCCTGAAATGGCATTAACTTCCATTTTAACAGTAACATTAGCAAATGACAGGACAGCTACTTTCATAGACTTTTTCTGAACAATACAATAATACATCATAATAGCCAAGTGAAACATGCTTAATTGAACTAATTATTTCTAGTTTAATTCAATTTCAATATTTCATTCATTTTTAGTTCAATTTAGTTTATTTTAGTTGATTTAAAGAGATCTCTAAAAATGCCTGAGCTGTATCACACAACAGGAGTGAACCTGGCTGAGTGGGGAAGATCCAACCTTTCCAGCGCAGGTTTTGCCAGCAGGTGGCAGTAAGTCACAAGACATGAAAACAATGTTTAACTACAGCAAAACACATTAACGATAGTAATGACAGAAAGATTTAAAACTATTGCTTAGATTCTCTGAGACCCATGATGTGATTTGACTTCATTTGGCTGGTGTCTTAATTTCAAAGTAACAATTTTACATTTCAAAATGAAAAACTAATTGAATACAGATGCAGCCATTCAAAGTTCGCCGTACAAACCCCATACCGCACGCAACTATGCACAAGCCCCCGCGCCGTACCGCGGTACGTGATTGGCTGGCCAAAATGATGACAGGGGCACTCGTGTGCATTGGTCGGTAGTGAAAAGATTTAATCATTAAATCTCTTTACTGTGCACGTTTCAATCCGCTTAGTATTGAATATTTATATGGAATTTTACAACTAAAGGGAAATTTTAGTAGCTGAGCATAAAAAGAATAGGAGCATAACGCATCTGAATGTCATAAACGATATTAATTTAGTAACATAAACATATTATGTAAACTGTATATTGCTGGTATTGGTAGTTTAAAGAAAAAATACACACCAGTATTCCATTTCTCCCTAAACATTTTAAGCATCAAAGTCTTACATGTGGTTATTTCGGAAATGTTTTTACGTCCTCCTTCTGACCATATTGCTGTGTGTTTATGTACTTTGTGAAAATGGATTGTTTTAACCTTTTCTGAGAATACGCTCGTTTCGGAGTAAACAAAAGCATACTTTTAGAATTTGATTAATAGGGAATATAATATGAAATCGGATAGCTAGCTAAAGAAATTAATAATAATATAACTATATTCATGTACTGTTGCACAAACAGTAGTATAAGACTTTCTATTGATATGTGTATGGCTGTTTCAGTACGTGATACGTGTCTGTTTCTGTTGCGTGATGGCTGAAATGACTGGCTTATAAGCCTGAGGGTGAGTGTTCAAATCCAGCTGTTGCTGTGAATTTTCTTTTAACAAATAAACATTTATGAAAAACTAAAATATCAAATATTATGGGCACTATATTGTCTCTGTCTCTATCTCTGTCTGTCTTTCTGTGCTGGCTGTGCCAAATTTCAATCCACAGTCTGAGTCTCTGTGTCTACATTGTTTGTTAACAAACTGGTTTCACAAGCCTTTTTCAACTTATTCATTTTCAAGGTAGAATAGGGCAAGTCTTCCAATGAAAGACAGTCCACTTTCCCCCCACGGACAGACTGACACATGTTTTCTTAGAAAAATAGATCACAACGTGAACCTCTGTCAGTCTTCTGTGTAAAAAAAAATCGTCTTGAACAACGTGGGTGCTGTTTTTAATAAGCTGCTGAGTAAAGAATAGGAATTTTCCTGCTGTCAGCAGTATTGTGTATATAGCTTTATGTACAGGCTGTGAAAAGTTTCACAAGTAGAGGTCTTTAAAATTACGTGGGTTTGTTTCTACACCCTGCAGTACCACTGTGTACATACTGTACAGTATGAACATGTTGTGATATTTAGAAATATAAAAAATTTCAATATAATGACAATAATATTTGCTATTTTAGTTTTCCAAAGAAATGTTTATTTGTTAAAAGAAAATTCATGTTGACAGCTGGGATCATACCTCCAACCTCAGCCTTATAAGTCAGTCACTTAAGCCATCACACCACAGAAAGTGACAGGTCATGCAGTGTAACAGCAATACAGATATCAATGGAAAGTCTTATACTACTTTTTGTGCAACAGTACATTAATATAATTATATCGTTATTAATTTATTTAGATATGCGATTCCATATTCTATTCCCTATTGATCAAATTCTAAAAGTATGCTTTTGTTTACTCAGATAACGAGCTTATTCGCAGAAAAGGTTAAAACGATCAATTTTCACAAAGTATATAAAACTACAATAATATGGTCAGAAGCAGCACATAAAACCGTTTCTGAAATAACCACATGTAAGACTTTGATGCTTAAAATGTTTAGGGAGAAATGGAATACTGGTGTGTATTTGTTCTTTAAACTACCAAGACCAGCCATATACAGTATAGTTTACATACAGTGATCTGTTTATGTTCCTAAATTAGTATCTTTTATGAGCACGTGAAAGGCATAGTGAATCGGTGATTCTCAAGACTTTGTATGATTGAAAACGAATGTGTGATCGGATCAACGAAATGCTGTGGTGTTACTTTTTGTCAATGACTTTTTGTCGTTTACAAAGACGATTACAAAGAATGTGGACCAGGGTAATACTTTGAGTTTAAAGCTTGTCCGAAGTCATTCATTATTACTATTAGTAATATCTTGGTAAAGACTTTGATTAATAAAATATTTCTGCATAATTAAAATATTTATTATAAAGGTGGTAGACTGCGTACTCTTGTCCAACTGACCAATCTTGCTTTCATAAAATATACCAACTTTTTAATGTCTAATGATTAACATGCTGTAATACACAGTTTATATTTGAAAGTCTAAAGAGTATACAACTTAAATTCTTAACTGAGTAAAGATTGTCCTTCAGCAGTGAGCAGGATTCGAAACCAGTTTTTTTCTGGTGACAACTCAAATGCTGTACATGAAAGTTTTATTAGCTCCACCTGCCAGTTTTACAAGGTGATTCTGGATACTATTAACATAATATAATTTGCATACAGTAAAGGGCGGTATGACGCGAAATGACGTGTTATGACGGTATTTGATGCGATATGCCCACCGCGTTGTACCGCAGCGTACCCCGCTCATTTTGAATGGCTGCATCTGTAGTTATATAAATCACCTTTTGTCATGTGCCATAGTCCATTAGGATTGTATTGCCTTTTGAGCACTATTTAATTTTGTTTTACAAAAAGGAACAATAAAAACAAAAAAAAGTTCTGGAGCTCAGTTTTAAAAAAGCAAAAAGTTCTATTCTATGAGAACCAATGTAGACAAAAAATATACAAATTAGTCACATTGTGCAATGAAGTTCAGATTGCACTTAGTGATATACTGTATACTGCACATCAAAAGACAAATATGATAAATTGCATGTTTTAGAAAAAGTGTATAGAATTTGGATATTGAATAAATCTTTTGTATTATCGACTTCAGTGATCATGAGTAACCGTGAACACAGTTGAATCATGGTGACTGCTGCATAACCATTAAGTTGTCTCTATCTGAAAAAAACATATATAAAAGAACCACTGTGTCTAGCTTATGAAATTTATTGACAAGCTGGGCATAATGCCGAAGTACAGAGGCATCTTTGTGTCAGCAGTATATTGGGAGATGGATTAAGTAAGTGCATTTTAAACTGTAAGTAAACAAAAGGTATCTAACCTGGCAAGATCTTACAGTGAAATGAAGTCCATACAGTGATAGGCTACCATCATGCAGACTACGAGTCACACATCTTGCCAAGAGTTGCTCATCACTATCAACTGTGCTGGTCTGGAGAGGAGTGTCTAGTCACTACAGAACTCCACTTGTAGGAACTGATGCCAGCTTGACTACATGGACATGATACAGCATTGATGAAGTCCTGGCATCACACTTGCTTCCCCTCCAGTGACCTCAATCTGATGCGATCTGTTGTCCTGCTGGAATGTCATGTCCTCGTGCTGCTCAGGGAGCGTCTGTTTTCTCAAGTGCTGGGAATTGGACTGTTATTCTGTGGATGCCTTTCTCCCCAGACCCATGGAGCCCCATGGAACATCTGTGGGATGACTTTAGCATCCAGGGCAACAGAGATCAATGAACGGGCACATGCTTTTCCAGGTATTATGTGAGGAATGGGACAAAATCCCACAACACACCACCAGGAGCTGGAGCAAAGCATTGTCTTCAGCTCATTTTGCTTTCAACAGCACCAACACTCCTGTATCCCGAGGCTTAACAGTAGACACCCTGTTGATCAACCCAATTGGTTACAAATATTAAACAGCATAATTTGTAAATCCATAAATTGTCATTTTACTTAATACAGAATTTTTGCAATAACTTTAACATGAAAGTGTACATTCCAAAAAAATATATACAGTCGTTATCTACAACAAAAGCCATGAACATGACAAATGAATATTACAAAGACAACAACCCAGTGGTGTCAGATTCATTACTGTAGTGGGCTAGATTTGATTGATGTGCTTCAAGCAGGTCACACATACAATACATTAATGAAGTACTAGGTACCATTACATTATATTTGTCATGTTTTGTGGTTTTAGTGTTTATACAATGACATACCCACCTTTTAAATCCTATTAGACGTCAGTGTTTGTTACATGCTAATTTAGAAAAAGTTACTCATTCTTCAGGTATGAGTAACTGAAGTTTTTTTAGCTTTATTCACTGTAATTATTTTAAATGTTAAAGTCATGATAAAGTTTGGTAATTCAGGAGCCTCATTCACAGTGCTTTAGTGTTGAAGTCAACGGTTTCTGTGACATGAAGACATATACAGAGGTTTGTCGTTTCCAGCATTTTTCCTGGAGATGACATGTGGTGAAGATAGATAGATATGACTTTATTGAACCCAAAGGCAAATTGATGTGTTACAGCAGTCCAGCCCAAGACAAGCAAAAACAGACATCAGAATAGTTATAAAACAAAAGACAACAAAATCAATAAATAAAAAATAAATACATAGGTGTGTGCAAAATGTGATGATCATAGTCACTGTAAAAACAATAAAATATGTGCAAAATGTGCATAGGTTTATACAGACTGATTGTCCAAAAAGTACAATGGAGCAAACATGCTGTCCATAGACGAGCAAATGAAGGGCTAACAGTCCTAGCCTAGGGCAGCGTTATACACCCTGACAGCCGCCGACCTGCGGAAACGTTCCCTTGAACACCGTAGCTGGAGCAGTCTGTTGCTAAAAGTACTCCGCTTTTAATAACAGTCCCATGAAGCTGATGAGAGGCGTCGTTCATGATGGCTGTGAGCTTGGTCAGCATTCTCCTCTCAGCCACCACCTCCATGGGGTCAAGGCTCATCCCCAACACAGAGCCAGCCTTCTTGATAAGTTGATAAGATCAAGTCAGTTGTGCCTCTTGATGTTATAACTCTACACTGAAGCTCAACCAGGCATATTGTGAGTAAAGGTGTAGTGCTAGGGTGCACAACTACTAGCTGGAGATCCACAGTCCACCTGTTCTTTTTCAGTAGGTCTCTTTAAATCACCACCGAAACACCTGGGCACAGGGGTTAATCTGGTTTGTTTAGGCAAATAATTATGGCAATTTGCTAGTTAGGAAATGAAAGCCTTTAGACATTTCAAACCTTCAAGGCTGGAATTGTGATCCCCTGGCACAGAAACTTAAGTGTTATAAGGAGAAAATGAAAACAAGCATTTTGAAAAACAAAAAAGGGTCCCTCTTATTTGGATTAATAGTTTCAAATACAAATGTTTTACCTTTGTAGTTTTTAGCCTGATTGAAAACTAGATATTTAGGAAAACATGAGACGTGTTACTGGAGTGCTGGGAATACTCTTTCTCTGGAACAGGCTGCCCTGCCAGATTAATGAGGCTGCTAAGCAAATAAATGCTCTGGGTGGGCCAAATGATTTCCTCATATTCGTGACTTTCCTTACATTGTCCAGAACCTGATGAAAACCATTAACATTTCCTAGGTGCCCAATTCAAAATCTTATTAGCCTGGAGTAAAGCATTCTGCATTTAAAAGAGAGAATAGAAGAAAACGTTTTAGCCCAAGAGTCAATACATGTATTACAATGTATTTTTTTAATCAAAGGGTTGCTATAAGAAGAGATCTGTCACAATAGTAAGGTTCTTAAATAACAGTAGGTTTTACATAGTCCTGAATATAGGGATCTATCCTCTTTCTCTATCACAAGTGTGTGTGCAGCCTGGGCATTTTTGTTCCTTTCCATTCCCTAGTCCTTGTTGATGCAGATCCTTAATTCTTTAAGCAGTGAGTTAAAGAGTTAATCAATGGTCAGCTAAGTAAATCAAACAGGATGCAGTTGTTCATCCTTGCTATAGGAAGGAGGGGCACAATAGCTGCAAACCACAGTGATGCTGATAAGTCTTTAACACCTAGTCTTATTGTTAATGAGACCAAAATACCTGTAAATGTAACAAGAACCCACAAAAGAATGCATTAAACAGAAAGGTCTCCAGTTAAAAATGATTTTGCATCAGGTGGTTTCACCCTCAAATGACAGCTTGGAATCACTGGGCTTTGGAGGATCCCTTGGTGGTCTGTGATTAAAACAAAACACAACCACCCAAAACAACAGTCACAAGTGTGCTCTTTACATACCAAACTGCCCCCTGCATGGGCTGATGGGATTTCATGGCTCATCAGCCCTCCTGTCAGAGAGAGATCCTTTGTGGTGAAGCTCCCTCCCACCCTCTGGGAACCCCTGACCACCTGCAAACACAGCCCACTCCCCTGACACCAGGCTGCCTCCTGACTCCCTTTGCCACTGAACGCAATTAACACTCTCCTAATCTCCTGCCTGCTGTATGATTGTGCCTGTCGAACACAATTAGCATCTACAGGTCTTTGTCCTGACCAGAGCTATAAGGCTGGGGGCTTGCTGACAGAGTGTTGTGCTGTCAGGTCGCAGGGATGGTACACATTTCCTCCCCAGCAGATCAGAACCTGGCCGTTTTTCTTCTTGACCTGTTATCTGACGTTATCTGTAGAGGCCCAAACAGAGGAAAAGGTGTAAATGCATTGTGCAGGTTCAGTAATTCACCTGTTAAATCTCAACGAAGTTCACCTTGGCGGATTTATTGTGGTTTTTGCACTTGCACTTTGGTTTTAAATCATTTTGCTTCTGTTTCCTGTGGTTCTGACAAGGTTTCACAGTGCTTTATTATATTGGTCCATGGTACTGTAGCATGGTATTTCCATAGTTCTGTGTAGCAAAGCACCATTCCGCATATTAAAACTACTCCAAAACTATAGTGAAGCCATTATTCTATTACAGCCTCTCTCATTTAATGCTAACCCTCCGCATTATGTCTGAACAATATTTCTTAAAATCAAAGTTTTAGTGAGAACTAATTAACCTTGTTTAATGGCTGCTTTTCTCAGCACTAGGCTCACACAGAAGTCAGGAATATTCCTGACAGGAATACACTATTAGGCATAAAATGTATATTGATGGAGTTGTGTTGACGTTGACAGAGCTATGAAAATGAGTGTCCACATGTTGCATCACATATTGTTTAATCCACTATGCAGTATAGATATAAAAACATGAATGGAAACAGATACCATTGTGAAATAACTTATGTTTATGTAACATTGTTTATTATACTTTATAAATTAGAGAATAACATTGCTGGAGGTGGAAGGGAACGATGATAATGTGAATGACGGTGACTGGGTGTCTATCTTTCTCTGGCATATAGATGACAGTTGCTAGGGGAAAATTGTATTTGTTTAAAAGTTAGCTGTGTTAAGCCTAGGACACAACCTGTTATTTTCTGTACCGTCGTGCTGGCACAGAGTAAAAAAAAATGGATGCAGTCTCTTTCTCTGTCTGAGGATGCATACTCGAAGTTATTTATCAAGAAGTCCCAATAACGATGTCTCTGAAGTGCTGACTTGTAGAGTAGAAGCAGGGTAGTTCAGATTTTGATCCAGAGGAAGATGAGGGAACATCAGTAAGCCATGAAGTTAAAACCTTTTCTGGATTCTCCCTTTGCTTGAGGGCTAACCCCCACATTTGTAAATGGTAATATATGAATCTGTGGTGCCCAAAATGTGGGTCGGTCCTTGGTTTAAAGTCTCATCCAAAATACGGCTTCTTCTGCAGCTTTGTACCTTGTAAATCTGTGAAGAAAAGGGTTTGGAATTTCTGAACCAGAAGAGTGCATCACACAGTGCATCACACCATCAGCAGTGGTGGATCGATCCCAGTATTGTCTAGTTGGATCCTTGCTTGCTTTAAGAGATCTGAGGATATCTGGCTCTATAACAGAATAAGCTGATGACTACTGTAGTTGTGTGTGATGTCTCCAGGTACACGCATGGTAGAAACATGCCACTGAAACCCCCTCTGTGTGCGATTCTGAAGGTTTTGAGGAAGTGCTTTGAGTCTCTTTCTTTCAGTTGTGTTGAGCAACTGCCTTGTTGTCATGCATGCTTGGGCTTGCTTTCATTTAGAGCTTTGCTTTGAAATCATTTATCCGGTAAATAATTCACCATTATTATAACAGCTTCTCAGCTGAGACTGGCGATACAGTAACAGCTGACAATTATACAGTTACAGGAAAGGAGCAGAGGCTCAGAAAATAAAGAATGACGCTTTGCTTCTCGTTTTCCATTCCAGCCGCCAGAGTGGGTGCTTTTGTGAACAGTGGGCCACAGACACAATAGACTGAATTTCACTGCCATTGTGCTTGTGTTGTGTTTCTTTGGTGTTATTGAGGTGTAAAGTTGTAAATGGGTATTTTTGGAATGCCACATGAGGGATATGGAAATAGGGTCTGAAAACAAAGATCTAATTTCAGATCGCTGACTGCTATAGCAATGGATTTGTTTTGATTTTTGCCCCAGAAAAGTAGAGGGGAATTTTCCCCTAGAAAGATACAGTTCCAGGCTCAACTTTATAAGATCACAGTGTCCTTACCACCACATCATGTCGTCCATTTTTGTCTTTTAACAGTTTTTCAGTTATGCCTTTGTGCTATGTTCAGTGAACTGAATTTGAGATAATGATGTCAATATAAATATACTCAACATAATGAATGCATAATGTTATTTTAATTTGTTAATTTAAAAAAAGGTGTATTGAAACACCTCTTATTCATATTCATTAATGAAACCCTATACTGACTTTAGAAGACCTTGCCACTCATTTCAGGATATTGTTAAGAAATGCATTTATTTGCATCCCAGCCTGAAGTGGTGAATGGACATTGATGTAAAGCATTTAGACATAATGCCAAAAACAATTGAAGACTTAAGTACTGTATCTAAGTCCTACTGTCATCTGAACTGTGCCATGCTTCTAAGCCTGCAAAACATTTCATGGGTATGGTAGTTCAGGCTTTGACTCTGTCTGCATTACCTTTGGAATACATCATTCCTGTGAATTTCAATTTCTATGCTGCCCAAGAATGCATTGATCTAATTTGGTGCATTATATTATGCATTATATGCACCAAATAATGATACATGTTCTTCCAACAGTCCTGTTTGTTGTGGTAATTTACAGGCAATGATTGGCAATCCACCCTGAAGCTTTTTCTATGTATTATTTCGCTTATATATTACAGTAGATATAAGCAGTTAGTCCGTTACAGTCAGTGCTAATTAGTGCTTATTTTCACAGATAGAAGCATAAACATCTTAAGTTGTAAACTAGGGCTCAGATTAAGTGAAAGCATTATGTTTGTGACTTGGTGGTCCTAAATTTGTTGTAATCTGCACTCAGTGGTGCACAAAATCACTAGACGTAGTTTTAACTAACATTTAAAATTGACATCCCTTAATGTGACCTTTACCGTTGCTGGCGCAACTCGCGTTTTATTTCCACTTCTACCAGCAGGTGGCAGTAGCCATAACAGACAGGAGTGAGATCTGCAGATACCAACTGCAAGGATTCATTCTACCAAGGCAACAGGTATTTCTTTTTTCTGTGTTGTTGTTGTTGTGTGTTCCTTGTGGATACCTATATTTTTGCTCCTTTATCTACATTTATAGTGATGCTATCCTTTTTGTAATTGTGAGTAGCTATCGGAGTAATTCTGCATTTTTGACGAGCTGACTTTTTTGTCCGTAGTTGCATTGTTTACACGTTTAGGAGTCCCAAAAAAGGAATTATTAGTCTTTGGGCTTAAAGTTTATAGTCATGGCCTACACTATATTGGTCTAAATACGTCAAAAACTTTTAAAAGATACAACAGATAGAAAATCAAGGTACTGTATATTTATATGTGACTTTTAAAATCACAATATGGACGTCCTGTGCATCTCAAGTACCAGGAGCCACAGCAAAGCACAATCTCCCCCCACTGCAGACAAGGGTTTCAGAAGAGCCTAAGGACCAAGTCAGGACCTCCACAGAAAGTTCTACAATGAGTCCTATTGAAAGGAAAGTGGAACAACTTGTCTCGAGTGGATCTCTGCGTGTATTTTCAGAAGAAAATGTCAAAAATGTTTTCCATTTAATTTTGAAATCAGGAATTGCAGTACAATTGGGCACAGCTCACAAATCTAATTCAGATCCAACTTTAAAGAGCTGTCTAGTAGTTCAGGATTTATCCCATCCAAAGTCCTCAGAGCTTTCTATGCAGTTGTTGTATTCATTTACTGAGAAATCAGTGAAAAGGCTGTTGAAGCAGTGCCTCAGTTTTCCCGATTCTCCAATGTTTGACACAAATGAGAAGGATGTTTCACTTTTTCAAGACTGTGATACAAATACGGAATTGAAGTCTCCCAAAAGATTTCAGAGAAAATGTCTCTGACTGCCAAGGATCACAGACCACAGAAAAGTACTGAACCATCAGTGCCCAGTTCACAGATGTACCATGATGCAATTAATCAGCTTTCCAGCTTGCTTGTAAAGTCTGTCATGGATGTTTTGTCTGCTGCGTGTGATTTATCAACGAAGCCTGAAGACAGTGAAAATCAAGTTATGAAGGAAATCAAATCAAATCATTTAATAGTGTATAAACATTTTAGTTGCTATGAAGTACAAGTTAAAAAATGTAGTGACTGTATATAAATATACAGTACCTTGATTTTCTATCTGTTGTATCTTTAAAAAGTTTTTGATGTATGTAGACCAAGATAGTGTAGGCCATGACTATGAATGAGAGAATGAGTGAATAAAGCCATATATTCAGTAGCCATAGAGATGCAGCCATTCAAAGTGCGCGGCACAGACACGTACCGGAGGTAATTGGCTACGGCGTCGCGCATCGATGACGCAAAAAAACATCATCGGTACTTGATTGGTTGACCGAAAGGGGCACTCGTGGTCCATTGGTCGGTCGTAGAAAGATTTACAGTAAATGTCTTTACTGTGCCCGTTTTAGCATCCGTGTCACACCTGAAGAAGGCTCCACGGCCGAAACGTTGTGTTCTCTTTCTTCTTTTTTTCAGCATGGAATAAACCTATTACTTGTTCCTTTGCAGATACAATTCTATTGTTTGTTGTGCTGTCTATGATGTTTTTTTCCCCCCCATTTTCTGTGTCCTTCTGTCTTGTACATTATAAAATGTTACTTACCTTTGCTGTGTCCAAAAGATGAAGGAGCAGGTTTAAATGACTTTGGAGGTTGATCGTTGTATAGAAGATACCCAATGTCCACAGTCTTTTAGGAAGGAATATAAAAAATCCCAAAACAAAGTTTGTATTTGTATTGCACAAAAGGCTTCTGAATTATAAGAGAAACCTGTGAAAATAAACAAATCGAAAAGACAATGTATATCCTGACCTCACTTTCTGGGAGATGACACAAATAATAAATAAAGGTTTCTTACCTTTTAATGAATGTAGGACAAAAAAGGCTGCAAAGTCTGCCCCACTGCACTCTTGGAGTCATTCACCAATTTCTTCCCATATACCCAGCCATTGGTATGGTCATCCATGTAGAGGTATCGCAGACCTCTTCCTTCATCGTGGTCTGGCAGCTTATACAGAAGAAACCTGTATGATTCCAAAAACACATAAAAGAGTATCACATCCTGTATACTGCTCTAGAACTGTGACACTGTACAATGTGTCCTGGGTGTTGGACAGTGTTAACTGTTGAGATCACTAGAAAATAAAAAGGGCACTTAAACAATACTAGTGTCTGTTGCCAGTCTGTGGGTGCACTGGTGCTTCTGGGAGATGAACAGAACCTGTGGCAAGAGAAGAAGGGTCAAGCAGCCTTGATCATTTCTAGGTGATGTAGTGGCCTACAAAGCAAAAATAGCTCTCGTTTTTAGGGGTCGTCCATGTTTGACATGAGCATTGTGGCACAACTGGAATAATCTTATGCGATTAGAGCTCATTTTCTGCATTTTAAACCAGCAGAGCTCTGTAGAACTGAACTGCAGCAGTTGACAAAAAGTCAACAGTTGACTAAAAGAAGCGAGGCAAGGCAAGCATCTCACAAACATTACTCTCCTCAAGAATACATTCTGGTGAATCGTTTCAAAACGAACTATTGAAAGGAAAAAAAACTTTCAAATCCAATAGTAATTTCTTTATGACAAAAAAAAATCATAGACACTGTACCCTGGATTTACAGATGCAGCCATTCAAAGTGCGCGGCACAGGCACGTACCGGGGGTAATTGGCTACGTCATCGCGCATCGTGACGCGAGATGATGCAAAATACCGAGGTAAGTGATTGGTTGACCGACGGGCATTCGTGGTGCGTTGATCGGTCGTAGAAAGATTTAAATGTCTTTACTGTGCCCGTTTAAGTATTGAATATTTATATGGAATTTTACCACTGAAGGGAAATCTTAGTAGCTGAGCATAAAAAGAATAGAAGCATACTGTAACGTGTGTGAAGGCCATAAATGATATTAATTTTGGAACATAAACATACAGTATATGGCTGGTCTCGGTACTAAAAAATACACACCAGTATTTTATTTCTCCCTAAACATTTTAAGCTTCGAAGTCTTTAACTAACGTGATACCGGAGTCAACAAGCATACTTTTAGAATTTGATTAAAAGGGAATATAACATGGAATTGCGTATCTAATTAATTAAGAAATTAATAACGATATCATTATATTCATGTACCGCAACACAAGAATAGTACACGCTGTACATTGTCTGTTGCTAATATTTCTGTAGTGCTTCTTCAGCATTCTGCATATGACCTTGCCGGTGGCGCTGTGGGTTAGGTTCCTGACTCCCACTCTGATCGAATTTAAGTAATTTTAATAACAATGAATAGTCACCTATGGGTTACAATATAAACATTTATACTGATTTAAATCGCGTTTTGATTTAAATCACAAACGCGGGTTTAAATATATGTGTTTTTTGATTCACAATCAGACAAATGCAACATAAATTGATATCTTTGTCATCTAAGTATCTTAATAAACTTTCAGCATAGCTTTCTCCCCGTTTAGATTTATTTTTCTTGGGATCTTGGGATCAAACGTGGAAAGATTAGATTGTAATCGTATTTATTTTTTAAATACATTTTAGAAAAGTGTAATCTATACTAAAAAGCTGTACACCACCTGCTATAAAGATACATATTGTAATACTTTCGGGCTCGGATAGGACGGACACAAGAACTCAGACTTGTGGAGTTAAATCTCAACAAAACAACAACAAATCTCAATATCTTGTACGAATTATTTGTAATACAAACCAAAAACTCTCTCAAATTCCTCAAATTAGCATAGCCCCGCCCCTTATACAAAACCAAACCCTGCTACTGCAGATATACCCGACTTTGATAAAAGAGGAGGAGTGTCTTTGCTGAGTCAGATAGCTGTGGACCTCTTTGACAGTGTGTTGCAGGACTTGTCCGAAAACCAGGAGATAACAGTTGTGAAACAGGATAATGATGTGTTTCATGAACCACACAAGATTCAGCAGGTTGCCAGCTCTGTTCACAATGAATTGCTGTGTCAAACTGGATCCCAACAGGTTCTACAGAAAGTTGTAGCCACCAGAAATGAGACAGTGGTCAAAACCATAATCAGTTCTATGGTGACCAACATTTCCAAGCTGACACATTCAGCTTCCCGATGTTCATCCCTTTCACCAGAGACCAGTATTAGCAGAGAAGCAAGTGAGATCATTGATGAGGTGAGGGGTGATATTAACATAACTAGTGAGCACAGCAAAGAGGCAACACCCAGTGCTCTGTCTTCTGAAGTTTCTCTTGTTTCTTCTGAAATAGTACATGGAGTCACAGATAATCTGCTAAAGAAAATTCAGCTAAACTGTTCCAGCCCTGAGTCCAGTACTCCTCAAGCTGCCATTGATATGGAAACCCGGAGCACTGAGCAGCTCATGTGCACCAACATGGACCAGTTAGAACCTTCACCTGTTATTGGTCGAACAGTCAGAAGTAAAAAAACGACAGTCTTCTATGACAAAGTCTCCAAAAGGCTTTTCTCCAACACTCCCAAGTGGTTTTGAAAACAGTTTCCAGCCAGAAGACACTATGGATAAGCCCTGCTCATCAGCTGTTGGTGTGACACCTTGTTAGCTTCTGGGACCCGAGAGAAGCCTGGAGATTATATGATTATATGTCAGCCGTCCCCTGTTCTTCTATATCTCTAGCTTGACTCCGTCCGGCTGCTCGGCTTTTGTTTGTAAAGTTTGAACGAGCGCCCCGTTCACTGTTTCTTGTGAAGTAAACATGACTCTCTCTGGCTTTGTCACTGTGGTCAGAAAGCATTTCTTGATTCTGCTTGAGCAGCTTCATGAATTGTAAGCGACTGTAAGAGCTCTTTCTAAAGTCAGCCCTCCTACAACAATTTATCACGCAGTCTCTTATGTGCACATTTTCCCACAAGTTGATCTCTTAACATGTCAGCTTCCAATACTCCCAAGTCACACGATTTAGCCAGTTCTCTTAGTGAATTCACAAAAGCATCAACAGATTCGTCCTGAGACGAATTCCTACATTTATGCCCTTCCAAAACCACATTTCTCCGCGGTGTAAAGTAAGCGTCTAAGGCAGCTAGTCTGTTCATATGTACCTTTTTCTCCAGCGAGGTTGGCGAAAATCCGCTGCAGGGGCGCCCCGATGCAGTGCAGTAATGCAGCCCGTCTCAGGCATCCGGAGCTTCTGTAGATCCACTGGCTATTTCAAAACATCTGTACGACTTCATCCATGTCTTGTATTCCGTATACAAATCCGGAGCTCCGAGGTTCAGTGGAAGCGGTGGAGAAAGCTGGGCATAAGCAAAACTTCTCGGCGCGGCGGCCGTATCTTCCATGGCGCAAGCTTAACGAACAGTCCGAAAATTCAAGAGTTCGTTTCAACCAGCACGAGAACTAAAATCTGCAGTGTTCTGCTCGCTTTGAGTTCGCCAAGCACTCATCTCTCGTCGCAATAAATGTTGTGTATCTTAATAAAGAGTCGTTCTTATATTATTTTAACTATTTTATTAACTACACAGATCACTCCCTTACACCATATATTCCCGCCTTCTACTCTCCCGTTCCGTTGTCTCGCGATGTCTACTCACTATACTCAGCTACCATATTCAGATATTGTGAAACAAATTTTAACTAAGCTGCTCTTAAGAATTCATCCTATTTCTCCAAAGAGGGAGGAGAAACAAGAACAGATTATGGAAAGTTTATCTTGTTGAGAGCTTAGTGAATTTGCTGTGGGCATTATTGACAATGTGCTGAAGAAACTATTTACAGCCCCAGATACCTCAGAATGTAATCCAACAATGGGAAGCAATATCCAATGTGAGCTGGTTTCTGTCAAACAAGTGGCCAGCCGTATTTACAGAGAACTGCTGCAGAGTGCTGGTTCCAAAGACAACTTACAGCAAGCAGTAGCAGCCAAGAGTGAGGCCCTGGCCCAAAAGATAGTTGATTCTCTTGTGAGAGAAATTATGAAGTTCCAACATTCAGATATCGAGTCTTCAGATGCTCCTCAAGCTGACAATGATATGGAAACCCGGAGCACCGAGCAGCTCATGTGCACCAAAATGGACCAGTTAGAACCTTCACCTGTTATTGGTCGAACAGATGCAGTGAAAGATATCATGGCAAAACTGCTTTTGAAAATTCGCCCTGGATTCCCCAACCCAGAAGATTATTCTGGGGAATTGGAAGAGCTGTCTGAGTCTCAGGTCAGAGACCTGGCACTGAAACTCACCAAAGATGCTCTGAAGGAATTGTCAAAGGTTTCCACTCTAACCATCAGTGAACCAAAGGCTGAAGATCTTCCATTACAGCAAGCCATCAAGAATACTGTTTACTCTGTTTACAGCAAACTGATGGAATCCATTGGCAGCAAGAAAGTATTACAAGTAGGAATTGCCTCACAGAATCCAGAAATGATCAAGGAAATGGCCTGTTGTGTGGCTAAAGAAACTATTGCAAATTATGGTTTACGAAGCGGGTGTTCAATTCCATCTTCACAATCTCTCATTTCTCAGAAAACCAGTAAGTCCAAACAGGAGAAAATTGTGGACTCAAACGTAACTACAGTCAGAAGTAAAAAAACTACAATCTTCTATGAAAAAGTCTCCAAAGGGCTTTTCTCCAACAGTCCAAAGTGTTTTTGAAAACATTTTCCAGCCAGAAGACACAATGGATAAGTCCTGCTCATCACGTTCCCTAGGAGAAGCTGTTGGTGTGACACCTTGTTCTAATAAGAAAAAAGATTTCTTAGCTTCTGAGACCCCAGAGAAGCCTGGAGATTATTTGGCTCAAACAGTCCAGGATCAAGAAGTAGTACAGCAGTGTAAGGCTTCAGGGAAGACAGTTAAGAAGACTAAGAAGAGCTCCTCGATGCCAGACTTTATGAAAACACAACCTCTGGAGTCCTCTTTGCATGATGTGGTTGATGAGGTATGACCAACAGTTCCAAACATGTAAAAATTTCTCTTATGAAAGTAGGATGGACCTGTTCTGTACCTAATTAACAGACGTCTGTGTAGGATGTACTGGAAAATGGAACTCTTATTTTGTAAATATGATGATAGTTATGTTGTGCATTTTCCTTTACAATAAAACTACAAATCCAGATTTCTTTACCCTAATACTGTATAACATCTCAGAAATGTCAGTTCATAGCATACGTACTAAACTCACGTGTCTGTGGATTTCAGCTTTATCACTTTCTTATTCAATTAGTACAAGAGCAATCAGGTGAGTTAATGCTACTATAGAGAGACTTGCTCACAGTATTGTCTACCAGTATTTCCAAACTGATGTCTGCATCATACAAAAAATTGAGATGCATTTTTTTCTATACATGCAATTGTAAACATTCACATTGATTTCTTATTTTATATTTCATTGTCTGCCTTTATTCTAGTGTTAACGTCAGTGCTAAAAACATATACACACCCCATAATCCTTATCTTCTTTTCCGTAAGAGAAGTGTTACTTGTTTTGATTTACTTTTAAAAATGAAAAAAATTAACTGAACTGTAACTTTTTGTTTTTTTTTTTGACAGGAGTTGCCCGGACACTCATCTTGGTATGTGTACAATCCCAGCCTTAATAAGGACAAAAATCTCAGTCCAGTCCAAAGCAAGAGTGGTCTGCGCATTGACATAGCAAAACATTACATGACCCCAATGCAACTGACCAAAACATCTGAGAGCGAAGGGCTTCTCTCGCACAGCAACATCCCCTTTGCAGTTAATAGGCCGGATGAAGATGTGAATGTGAGCCAGAAAGTCAAGAAACATCCTTTGAAAAAGTTTGGCTCCATGATAAAGCATAAGATCATGGGTAATACTGTAGGTCAAAAGATGTCAGAACTCAGAATGAAACAAATCCATCTTTGGAAAAGTTAAGAGCCCAGGGAACATCCAGTGGACGTGGGAGCTGTGAAAGCTTTGGACCATTTAAAGTGCCTGATGAGTACAATGAGCCTCAAAAATTAAAGTTTGGGTATGGATTAGATACCCAAACTTTAATTATTAATTAATTTGGGCATTATTGTATTTTTAATATTAGCACTACAGAAATTATTTGAATAGAATGCTCATTTGTACATCAAATAATATTCTAGAAGACATTTCTATTAATTGCAATCAACAAGAATAGCAACTGCTATGGTGGCCAAAGCTGAATATTCTGTATGAATAATGACTACAAATTTATCAAGATCAATACAGTACGTAACAGTTTGAAGAAAGATGTGAAGACGGGGGTTTGAATTTAATCCTTTCTGTAGGGGGTTTAGACTTCTAAGTCACAAGCTGAGGTTTATGGCAGGAAAGGGGGTTAACTGATAAGGATTGCAGATGCAAGCTAGGAACCCCAATGGGGGTAATCTTAAACTGACCATTTTTTGTCCAGAACATCGTAAACTGGCCAAATACCATGAGCCCCCCTCTTTTCCATCAGACCGAGTGACGTCAGAAACGGAGAAGAAGACACTATATAACCCAAAAGTTTGTAACAGTACGGGGAACAATACTTTGGTTTTGTTGTTTCTTGCGGGAAACAAGACTTCGGCTTTATTGTTCCTTGCATGCAATAAACTCATCTGTTTTACTTCATCTCGGGATCAAGAACCTTATTCCTTCTGTTACAACAAGTTCAAGTATAATAGCTGTGGAAGAAATATTCCTAAATTGTTTTCTTTGTGTGCTCATAGTTCTTCAAAAAAGAAGTTTTTAGTTTGGACAGATTCAGTAGGAACAAGCCTCAGAACACTCCAGATGGTGAGTATTTAGTTTGTGACTGTGATTTTATTTTGTGTAGCACATTAGTGACAAGTGTGGTTCAGAATTAGACATTGGATGGAATTTATGTAGAATGGGGGAATTCATCCTAAATTTAGAATCCTTTAAAAAACAAACTGATTTGAATACAAATTGGCCTTAGTGTTCTGCAAACGGCAAGTTTTATTGACTCTGCTACCTCCATAGGAATGGTGAGGCAGAACTCTAAACTCCACTCTGATCTAGTGGTTAACTGTGCACCTCTACTCTTACCTGATCTCTCTTCTTCTAAATAGTCAATATGGTTTTAGAAAAGGTCATTCTTCCTTTACCAACTTGTTAAAATTCTTCAAACAAGTCACAGCAGTAAACACACAGAACGTACATAAATGATATGATTAGATTTTAAAGATGCTTTTGATAATGTTCTTCTTAAATTAAAGGCAATAGGCATTTAGGGAAATTCATGTATTGAACTGGTTAAGGGACTGGTAATAGTACAGATCAGGGGTGAATAGTCCAATAGAAGATGACAGGAATAATGTATATGAATGTGATTGAAATGATTGAAAAACTGTTGTCTAATAGCCAAATTACCACACACCTTTAATCAAATAGCTTCTTATTAAATAAACCTGACATTAAGATGCCTCTGGGTAGAACCGTATCCAAAGTCTATCTGACCTGCTGCCATGGAATAAAGAAACTTGAACAGTGACATGTCAAACCACTCTGTGTTTCCAGGGATCCCTGTAATTCCAAATTCAGGAAGATGCCAAAAAAAACATCTTTGCTGTCGAAGATGTCGACTGCTTTATCCAGAGCCTTTCTGTAATAATCCATCTGCTATCATCAAACATGTTTCACATGGAGGGGAAACTCCTTGCAATGAAAACTCAAAAAAGAGTTCTAATGATGGGAACCTCATTTGCCTAGCTGATCTACTGTTTCTGAAATAAAAATAATTGCATTCATGTTTTTTTTATAATGTTGTGTTATATAAATAGGTGAGAACACTACCACATCCATGACCAGACACTTTTCAACTAAATCAGAAAATGGTTGGTTAATTTTAATGTTGTCTTTAAATATCTTATTGGTGTACTACACCATTAAAAAAATAAAAGAGTTTTAGCCTTCATAATTCTATTCATAGTTATAGCAAGACCTGATTAACTGTAAGTATTCAAAATCCTCAAAGCTACTGACCTACAGTAGTGCACTTCATAAGATTTAGTAGTGCAGCATGAACTAGGGGAAACTATTTGGATTTAAAAAAAATATATAAAAGGTTTAAATAATCTACCAAACAGGGAAATGGATATTTTTATTCAAAGGGTTTGGGGCCTGGAAGAAACATACCAACTGCGATGTGGACGCCGATATCCTGACGTCCTTGAGGAAAGGGTTAGACTAGATACATGAATGAATTGGCTACTGAAAAACCAGGCAAGCCAGATGAACTATCAACGTTCTACTGTGCACCAACAAGTGCACCTAATGAACTTTCGTGTGATTGGCAAGTTGCAATGCCTCACTGCACAAGCTGTATTCCTGGTCAGAGGGCTTAAAACAAATTGCCAACTTTTTGTGAAAGTACATAAGCTATAACTATAGTATTCTCATTCCAGAAAGTGTTGCGTTTCTTTTTTCCATCTGTACTGTGTGTATATATATATACTGTATGGACCAGGAACTTATCTAGTCTCTTTTTGGTTTCCATTCGGACCGCTTAGGGGAGCGAACGGTAAACGGACCGCGGTGAGGAACAAGTCCCGAAACGGTTAGCCAGCATCTTGATACTGTCTGCAGGAGAGAGTAATTTTAATAGGCTGGGCAAACGATTTTTAAATTTTTTTAAAAAGAAATAAAAAATGAGATTTAATAATGTGTTCCTGCTCAACTTAGACATTGCACGACTTTAAAACCTATAAAAATGGGTTTCGAGAGTTAAAAACCACTTTTTATGCGCGAAAAATGGGTGATTTTTCTTCCTCGTGATCAGCTCAGAATCTCTGTGTACGCTGTAAGGTTTTTACTTCTTAATTAAACGTTTAAAATTCACGAATTTCATAAAGACAACACACGTTTCGAAGAGAAAAAATCCCATTCTTTTCTCTTCCTGTTGTGTGAAACTCATCAGCAGGTCTTTTTTTCCCCAATCAGAGGCTCTGAAAATAGCGTACCGCCCACTGCGCTCCGTCAGAGAGGGGCGCGGCACTGAGAGAGGGAGGAGGCGCGGAGCTCAGCAGCACAGAACGAACGTTCTACTGCCTGGAGCGCTTATGGCAGCGATCGCGTCTGCATTTATAACTTAGTTTTTAAAATTAATCAAGCAATATGAAGCATCTCTTTTTACTTTTAAGTAACTTAATTATCAAGCACAGCTTTCTCACCACCTAGACTACTTTTTGATACCATCCTTAGATAAAGCAGAAACTTCTTGTTCTGTCTAATGACATTACAATTGGAAAGATTACAGAATTTAATCGTCTTTAATTTTGTTACGTTATACATTTTAGAAACGTTTCATCCATACAAACACCACAAAACTATTCTCGATTGTATTTCTGAATGGTATGAGCACTGGGGTCCTAGATTCAATTCCTGCCATCCTGTGTGTGTGGGGTTTGCATGTTCTCTCTGGGTTACATGGTTTTTCTCCATATGTGTGATATGACTCCCTCTCGCACTCCAAAACATACTGGTAAGTTAATTGGTTTATGGGAAAACTGGCCCTGGTGTGTGTGTGTTTGTGTCTGTCTGTCCTGTGATGGACTGGCGCTATGTCCAGGGTGTATTCTGCCTTGTGTCCGTTGCTTACTGGGATAGGCTCCAAATCCTCTGTACTGGATAAAGAGATTAGAAATAGATGGAACTATACACAGTGTTAGAAACCCACTATGAAATGGCAGCATCTCACTGAGAATAAAATATTTTATAGTGCTGGCCTTTTCACCTCTCTTGCACATCAGTATCCATACCTAGTTATTTAAACAAATTACCTCTAATTATAAACATCTTAATATGCTGGCTCTGTGGATCCGCATCAGCTACAGTATGTTTGCCCATTCCTTCAATTCATGTGCATCCAACACACAGTTCAACACTAGTAACTGCACAAAATCTAAAATACAATCCTCATTTCAGTATCTATGTAAACATACAGTCTGTTAACTTCATCATCTTCATCAAAAGTATGCCTAACCCCATTAGGAAGTGTTCTTGTTATCAGTGTATTCCTTAGCTTTCCCAAAATTATCTTCTTCTTACCAACATCTCTAGTCTTTTATCCTGCAATAACTCAGCCAACACTTAAATCCCCAAAAGCTGCTTGTGTTAATTTCTTTAAATCACAAATATCATGTGTAAATACTGGCCATTTAATACTCTGCATTGTGGGATAATAGTTTATTTTAAAGGGAACTAGAGAAACTAAGAACTAGAGAAATTAAGAAAGGCTTTTTTTCCTAGAATTAATAAATGCACATCCTGTTCACTGGGGAAATTAAATCCACATTGAGCAATCTTCAATATGTTCAGAATATGACAGCGAGAATCCTATCAGGGATGCATTACACCTGTTTTCAAGTCCTTGCACTGGTTACCTATCAGGTTTCGAGTCAACTTCAAATTCCTCATCCTCATTCTGTACCTACAGTATATGGCTTATTATCTGTCTACTCCCCCACCTTTGTCCGTCTGACTCTGGTCTTCTAGCTGTCCTCAAGAACATCTACATTCTGTGGGTGACAGGGTCTTCTCTAGCTGCACCCCAGAGCTCTCAATTTGTATTCCCAGTGATATCAGTCACGTACCTTGAGTGCATTTAAATCTAACCTCAGAACCTTTCTTTTCAGAAGACTTAGTGTCTGTATCTGCTTCATTTTCTAATTTTGGTAGCACCTCTAACTGCTTGTCTTTCTTATATGTATTTACTTTGTAATCTGTGGTCCTTTTATCTGTTTTTACATCTACTGTATTGCTTTGAGATGCCACCTTTAATGGTAATATATAAAATAAAGTTTTTTATTATTGTTATAGGGAAACATGATCAGATTTTCCCTGGTTCAGAAAAAAAGATCTAAAGTATACTAGTTTGTCACTCTTCTCATTCCCTTTGCTAAATTACTTTTCATACTAATCTGATCAATCTAACTGCCAGTTTTCTGTGCTTTCTCTATCCTGCTAGATTTGCAATTATTCTGAAAATTTTCATCTTGAAATAACTCATTTCTAAATACCCTTTTCACTGTTAACATCTTATAGCAACTCTGCGACAAAATATACACTTAGCTCAACCTGACAGTTCATCCTGCTACCAACATTAAATAAAACAAATCTTAAGATTTCTATATTTATGTCTTTATTTAGTGGTTTCATTAGTGACAAAGGCTAAACTTTCTTGGAAAAATGTATTTTATGTGTTGCGGAAAAAACTGACTTGCTTTAACAAAATATGTTTACAAGTCCTTTCACCTGGCAGTTTACCTAAATGCCCAACTATCTGAGAAGCCCTCCATGAAACCATAGTTGCTATTAATTCATTTAGGGCTCACTGACAGAATTGCTGTTTTTTATGCATGCTAATTTCTGATTCCTCACTCTGTTTCATGTTTATAGATAAGACTATTGATCGCGAAGGGAAATTGATGTACATGTTTACATGTTCTTTTGTAACATACACCTTTTTGTGATTTTTTTGTATATCTAAGCAAGTGTTCCTGCATCCCTCTTCTGCACTATAGGCATGGCTTTTATTCTGTTTGCTCCATTTCTAAAACTTTTTGCTCATGTGCATTTTTGTATTTTTTTACACCTCTAGCACTTTAACGTCCTGAATTTTCATTTGCCTTAATTTGTAGAATGAATTTGAGTTTTAGCCTTAAAAATCTTAAGTTTTCACTATCTTTTGTTTCTTGTCCTACAACTGTTATTATTGATCACCATGACTTCATTCAGCCTTTCCTGAACGTCTATGACAGGCAGAGAGAGTGCTGTTTCTGGTGCGATCTTTTGCAGCTGACATTTCACTGTTTTAAACGAACAAGAAATTAGATTGCTCATAAATCACTTATTCTATATAAATACAGCGTAATTGCCCTCCGAAAATCCTCTTTTTCTTGTTCGTTTTAGAGACCTTGATCGAAACTGATTTTAGATGTCAGAAAGGATTTATTTTCTCTGTATTTCCTACATTGCTTTGTCGAGATTTTAACTTTATATTTAGGCTCAGATTTCAACTATAAATCGTACACTAATTAAAAGCAGTAAATACTGATGTTTTGCTCCCTCTTACCACAAAAATATATATGTTTTGTAGCTGGGATGAACTTTATTTCGTACGCGTAGCTACTGCGATTTGGACACGAAGCGGTTAAAGATGGCGGCAAATCAGGCACCCAGAGAGGGGGGGGGGGCGTCTTCTCGCCTCCATAACTAAAATGCCAAATAGGAGTGGCTTAAGCGACATACGCAGTCGTGTAACTGACAGTTTGAGGTAGCCTATCGTGTAAATTTCGCTTTGTTGCTGATAGGTTAAGCTTTCGAAACTCTGCCCCAAAGTCATGTGACTGATTTTTCGCCCTGGTTAAACGCAATGATCACAAGCACCACCATGGTTACTGGGATGTGTAGTTTTTAATTCCGTTTGAATTATAACTGTACGTACTGTCTTCATATTTGGCCAGGGCTTTAAAGAGAAGGCGCGCCAAAAAAATTCGGTGCCGTTGTCTCGGCTTTAAAGGTACCCCCGTGCTGGAAGAATTTGACCTCGGAACGTTTTCCCAGCGTAATTTTAATATAATTTGTCTCCCTGGAGATCGATTTAGATTATTCGAGAAATTCAAACTACGATCATAACATTTATATTTATAGACATACTCCAATATGGCGTCTCGCTCTCCATCGTCTTCCCCCGACTCTGCTACGGGTTCAGGTACCGACCCGGCTCGGCCAGACACATTCTATCTGGTTTGACTTTTCAGGTCAAAGTTGGAACATGTAACAGCAAAACCAGGGTCCATTGACTTTGAAGGACAAAGGAAATGGTAAGTTAGAATGAATTACAGTTAAACGGGTTAAATTGGAAACTGTCTTCTTAGATAATTGTAGAACTACATTGTGATTATAAGCATAATCCATCTAAAGTACCTCCTTGTAGTAGGGCTACATTGGACCTGTGACTTTATTTCTCCTGGTATTCTCCAAATATTTTGTATTACTGACAAACCTACTGGCCACATATACTGAGTTTTATACATTATTTATATGCAAAATTTAGAAATAAGCAGTAGGCATAAATGAACAGGGTAATAAAATATATCTATATATATATATCATATCAGGTACATTTAAAAAATAAATTGAATCATTTTCCACACAGTGAGCATATTGCCACTGTGAATTTAAAATAGGAATACAATTAAATACAGTTAAATTCCAGTGGATTTGCTGTTTGAAACAGCCATTGTTATCCTGTGTTCACATGATGACTAGCTAATCATATTCTTAAAGTTTGCTTCTTCTCATTGATACCTTTTCAGTTGTTGAATATGTATTCTTTTCAGTAAGCGATAGCTAAAGTATTGTGCACAAAGTCATTTTAAGTTACACGAGGCAAGAGACAAATCTTTGCGAGTCCACAAAACCCACACTAAATATAGGTTTCAGTGTTGTCCAGAAAAAAGAAAGGTAATTGTGCGAACTTTTACAGTGATTGTAAGAAACCCAACAGACCAGGGACTGTAAGTAGGGTTTCAGTTGTTAAAGGCTAAATAACATCCTAGGCAAGTAAGATCTGTCAGTCAACTTATGGGATAGACTATGACTAAATTACATACCCGAGAAGCTGAGTTCTAGTATTGACAGTCTCCTTGCCGAACTGTATTAAAAATAGAAAACAAAACATTTGCCCTACTGAAAAGTGGTTAAGAGTTTCTACCAGCTGGGCTCTGCAAGGCTGCTGATGGGTTACACATTGTGCTGTGATGTTGCAGGCAGGCCTGGAAGCAGCTTGGGGACATGAGCAAAGAACAGGCCAAGCAGGAGTATGTAGCGTGTGTGCATTCGCTGGACCCAGAAGGTAGGGACTTCCTTCTGACTCAATTTCACTTAAACCTGCTATTTGTTTGGCGTCAGCTTTTGGGCGCCAGGATGATGTCATGCATTGACAGGGTGAACTGTCTCTGGGACAAGCTGTCAGATTTGTTCTAGGGATAAACCTGTTCCTGGGATTCCTACAGTACAAGAGACACTTTCAGATGATTCATCAGTAAACTACTAGCTACTAGCAACCTAATGAATACAGTCACTTGAGCAACCCACTTGTGTCTGTAACCTCTCTTGCGTTTTTCTGTTCTTGGTAGTTTGTATACTGAAGTAATTCTGGCAGTAATTTGTAAAATTAACCTCTCTCAACACAGCAACAATGATAGTGACCGTCATCTTACCTAAACAAAACATGAATATTAATGATCAGAAACTAAGTCCCACTTTTAAAATCACAAATATGCTCCTTAAAAAAATCACAGAATCGGGTTCCAGATAGCTGCATGTTTTGCTTACTCAAAGAGCAAAAGGTCTGTTTTCTACCAAATGTTACCAAAAACATCCCTGCCCACTTGCAGCTGACAGGACTTGGCTGTTTCCCCATATATACTGTATGCCATATATATCCAGTGAGTATAATATGAAGAGGGGTGGATCAGGGATTTAGTGTTCACTGTTGTCCCTTTTGTGCTACATTTAAGAAAATAAAATAAGTTTTCAATATGCATTGTCTTACCTTTATGACTACCGAGAATAAGTACTCTGGGACACAATCATTCTTTTCAGAACAGGTGGATAAGGTTAAATAATAGTCATAAAGGTAAATAAAAACAATCACCACATCTTCATATACAGTACAGTTACTACATTTTTGATCAACTTGAAGCATTGGATTATACAGTATGACTGTTTACTCTGTGGAGCTGTCCACTTCGACTGGCTTTGTAATAGGCCTGTACAGTTTAAAAGAGAGAGTTTATGTTCACATTTTTACAAAGAATAAGGTTACAGTGCCGTGCTGGTGTTTCGATCCGGTAAGAATATCTTAAGTCTAATAAACCTTCCAGCATTCCTTAATGATTTACTGATTTTTAAGTCAAAGGCCATACACCTAGCTGAAGTTAAAAAATATCTGAGGAACTTAAACCATTATCAAGCTGGCACTTGCAAAAGTAGGCATGTCTCTAATGTCGGGTAGGATTGAGTTTCCCCTTGAAATCTTGATTTTCTGACCTGCTCAATGCCTGTGACCTCACAGTGATGTCACTCACAGTCGTGTTCTTCTCCAGTGGGTGATCTCTCTTTTATAAGCTCAAAGCATGTCAAGCGGGGAAAGACTCTCTCTCATGAGTATGTCAGAGGAGTGTGTGCACATTTCCTCATCCTGTTTCAATTGTTTTATTTTAACCTTTGCTAATCCGATAGGTAAATATTAACCCACATATAAGCTGTGCCCGGGAATGTAGACAGTGGAAACTGAAAAATGAACTTCACATGGCACAATTTACCATTCTTACCATTTAAAAAAAAGCTCTTACTTTTTAAATAAATAAAGGAAAATGTAAAGGTGCTTTTTTTCTGCACAAAACTGTCTTTCATAATGTAATATTATGCTGTGGATTAAAAACAAACGATTCTTTAAAAATTCCCAAGTATATGTTGTTATAATTAGATGCCATTGTATGCTATATTCATTTATAGTAGTGCAGGTGGGTAGCTGCGTCAGCATGCGTAGTCTGTAAAGGAACAATAGGTTTATTCCATGCTGAAGAGAGAAGAGAGAAAAAACAGGTTCCCAAAACGTCATATTAGTTTAAAGCCATATCTTTAATTTGTAAAAAGCAGTTTTTTAGCAAAAAAAAAAGTATTTCTAATATCACACTTAAAGAGGGAGTAGAAACTCCATTGAAACAGATGCCAACAGCCACAATTTAACGGCAGCTGATTGTCAGAGCCACCTGAGAAGTGACAGAGAAAAGCCTAATTTCGCAGGGAAATGGTTGTTCTCTTTGAAAGATTCAATTGAATATATGGAATTAATAATCTATTTGAATGTATCTCATAAATGCTGTTAAATGATAGTACCTATACAGTACTAACTACATGCTTCTAGACTAACATTGAGCAAATTAAATTCTAGAGGCTAAATACTGTATGCAGTACAGTGGGAAATATTGAATTGTTTTGGGAAATAATAAAAGACAGATTATATTTACAGTGACTACTGGTCAGGGGATAAAGTGAGTTCCTGAAGTGATTATCTAGAAATAACTAATTTATATACCATAAATATACAGTGTTGGCAAAGCAGGACAGTTTAGTCCAAAAGCCTACTGTTCCCCCTAGTGGAAATATGTTTGTACCGCTTTCCTTGCGCTACAAGAATATTTGCCAGTATCAAATAATCATAATGTATCTCTTCCAGGCTAAAATAAGCAACAGTAAACACTGGTATTTAACTGGAATATAGTAGCATAAAAAAGTGGCACAGTGGTGCTGTCTCAGAGCACTGGGGCCATGAGTTCATCCTCAGACCTGGGGTTTGTAGGTTCTACATGTGTTTGCTTGGGTTGTCTTCAGGTATTTGGCTTTTGTGAAAATTGTCCCTGGTGTGAGTGTGCGCTGTGATGGACTGGGGTCCAGTTCAGGGTAAATCATGACTCTGGCTCCCCTGCAACCCTGTATTGGGTAATGCAGTTAGAAAATGGATGGATTAAAACCTTCATAGAATTCTTTCCTTTTAACACTAATTTTACTACTGGAAACCACTGTAATTTTGAATCATATCCATTCACCTATCAACTATTTTACCACAATATTACAGTACATTTTACCTTTTGTATATCCTCCTGAAACAGTGCTGCTGCGCATTCCATTGCAAAAAACACTACATCCATTCTGTTACCAGAAAGTCTCATTAAAACACTAAAGAAAACATACTCATTAAGTGCAATTTGAGACTTTACATCTCATTTAATATGGAGACTGTAGACTGACACTGACTCAATACATCCAGTGAAAGTGGTTCAAGCTTTTAGAGATAACCTGTAAAATCTCACTGTCAGTCTCTGAGTCTGCAGATTGACCAAGACGCACAGTCTTTGGGGTGGGAATTCTTTCTTCTTGGCTTATTTGCTGACAAGGGAGAGTTGACACATTCAAGAACACCATCCACAATTCAGAGGCAAGGTTATTAGATCTGCAGCAGGTGATTAGGGGACACTTCTCTTCCATCTCCTCTTTTCATCGTACAGGGAGATGGCTGGGAGCAGCACTCTGATAATGGACACTCCCACCCACACCACTATATTCTCCGCCATGTCATTCACTTCTTCTATTGTTATCTGTTTTAAAGCAACAGCATAAATGTAGGTTAACCACGGAGGACTAACATTGTCTTTTATTGCTTTTAACAGGGTGTCAGCTGAGCATTAGACAGGATTCATCCATTCTCCCAGCAAACAGCGATAGGCTGATTTCTTTTTAAGGTCTTATTTTTCCCCGACTTCTCCTTGGAATACGTCATATTCTATTCTCATTTTTTCTACAGCCTACAGCCTATTCTGGACTATTCTTTTGTTTGCTTTCCCTTCTTACCTCTCTCCCTCCTATTCCTTCTCTTCCCAAAACCAAAGCATCGTGCATTTTAATACACTGTATTACAATTAAAACAAAAGATGAAAGGTTCGTATAAAATAGCTACACATTTTTTCTTTCTGGTACTAAATCTGTGTTTTGAAAATCATACTGCTTGGGGCACATTGCATTCTCTTCTTCTGAAGAGATACCAAGGGTTTTGAGTCCCAGCTGGGTTTCTTCACAAGTCTTTTTCATAGGAACCCAATTCCAACAAATTACATACAGTAATTTCTAATTTTCTCGGACAATGCAATAGATGCTATTAATGGAATACAAGTACATTTTAAAAGACAACCTTAGATAATGTGACAATCAGTGCACTTTTCAGTCCTTCAGATATCCCTTGTGATGCCTCCGGGGGAACGTTTATGCAAATGAGAGAAGTACTCACACCACACTTTTCTTTCCTGAGTTTCGTGGCGTTTCTTCCTCCAACTATCTTCAAAATCCAGTCCATAATCCGCTCTCTTAATCCTGTTCCGATCCGAGTTCCAAAAGTCTGTAATAAAGCCAATCCGCGATGTATCCTTATCCAATATCTGCAATCCAAAAACCATAAACCTTTTCTCATTTCAGTAGTCCATTATTCCTTAGTCCAATCTTTAACATAAACCTCTTTCTTCTCTCTTCCTCCAAACCGCATTCACCTTATCGACTTCCACCCTGTTCACTGCCTCCGGGGAACTTATATTTCGGTTCCTGATGCGGCTCAGCTGTGTCTCATTGTTTCTCAGGGTAGACCCTTTCCATATACGGGTCAGCTGATTCTTTTTGGCAGCCATTTTGCTCAGGTCCATATCTAGTATTTTAACTAGGTCATTCTGAAAATACCTGTTATGAATGACCCTTCCCCTGGTCATCTTACACCCTTTACTTGGCTGACCTGTAATGTGGGTGTTATATTCTATGATTTTCTCCTTGTTTTATTTATTACCTTGTCCAGTAGGTGGCAGAATTAGTACAGTAAGGGACTAGGCTTAAGGAGCAATATTTTTTTTTCCAAGCTGACATCTTCCTCTAAAATATGTTTTTTATTCGGTAGTGGTATGAAAAACACAACCTGAAAATATAGAAATGAAAATGAAAAGTCAAGCTTGTGCAACCAGGTGATGTGCAGCTGGGCACGGGAATCGGGAACAGCGCCTCGTGCGGGCTGGTAGACCCTCGCTTCCAGCCTGCTGTCCGCCTGACTTTCTCTCCCATGGTTCTTTCTAATTTGTTAGGTAAGATCTGATCTGAAGTAATAAGGCTTTTTTAAAAGGTCTGTAAATTTATGTTTACTGATGTCATAGTTTCGGTTTAAGGTTTACTCGTTTATATTTGTTTTAAGAGTATCAAAAGTGTATTCGGGCTCTGCGGGTTATCAGAGACGAAATTGAACTTCGTTAGCTAACTGTGTTAAGTCGCTAGATAAAAACTGTCTGTGTGTTGTGAGTTAATTTCTTAGTGAGTTGAGTTGTTATGTCGTGTCGCGTTTAAATGGTGTTATAGTAAACAGGGGAAAACAACATGTACGAGGGTAGGAGTCAGACTGTTGCTACCAGCCTGCTGTAAACCTGACTTGTACGTATTTCTGGAAACGCTCCCTTATTTTCTTCTATTTTTTAGAAAATAAACTTTAAAAAAGGGAGCCGTGTATGAGTTCCTCTTGCGCACGCCGGTGAGTGCACAAGATCAACAGTAAAGCTGCCAGAACTGAGAGGGACCCGCTAGAGGTCACCACAGCCAGGCAGAATAGGGACTGTGACGTAAACTTGAGTAGTGCGTTATGGGAGTTGTAGTTCATAAAGCCAACGCTATGTCCGTGAGCAACTATAGCCAGTTCTAAAACCCGGCTCCCCTTAAGTAAGGATTACACTTGCATTCCAGGCTTTTTCTAAACAAAATCAATATTTTAGGAAATGTTGGAAAATGCTGGAAAAGGAAAAGATGGTTGAAAAGTATGGAAGCCCGTTTCCGCCAGGGAGTAAAAAAATGCACTATGGTATCTCAGAATTGCGACTTTATATCTCACATTTGCGACAGCGGCGAGGGCACAAGCCCTAGAACCCAAATCTGTTACAATAACAAAAGGACAGACAATGAAATATGGGCTATTTCGAAGTCGCAAATGTGAGATACTAAGCCTCAATTCTGAGATACCATAGCGTGTTTTTTTTACTCCCTGGCGGAAACGGGCTTCCATACTTTTCAACCATCTTTTCCTTTTCCAACATTTCCTAAAATATTGTTTTTTTGTGTTTGATTGAAACAGTTCTTACATAAAAATAACACCATTTTTAAAAATCATTTAGAATAATATTTTAATAAACACGAAGGTGCATTCATCATTTATCATCATGCAGAAAGTTATCTTTTTAGAAATAAAATTGGTGAACGTGTTTGGGGGTCATTTAATTTGATTCCAGACGTGTGCACCTTATGTAGGGGGTTTGCGTGTTCTCCCTGCTTTCACATAATCTTTCTTTGGGTGATTCCCTTCAACTTCCATCTTCAACACATGCTTGTTCAGTTCACTGGAATGTCTATATCGCCCTGTGTGTTTGTGTATGTACCCTACAAGAGGACAAGTATACTACTAATGCCGAGTTACACCTCTGGGATTCTGGAATAGACTCCTGGTCAGCTAAACCCTTAAACAGGAATAAGTAGCCTTCTGATAAAGGGTGGATAAAAGACAATTAATCAAATAGAACTTAATTTCACAACCTGTTGTTCACCAGACTGCAGAATAAACACAAGCAGGACTAAGTTCCCAACAGACAGTCAAGTAATGAAAGAGACTACTGGAAATGAATCAGATGCCAGTTCTTCAAAGATAAAAAATTATAGAAACGGAGTTCTCGTATCCTGCAGGTGATCAGACCAGCAATGGGATTGTCAGCAGGACTAGGCTAAAAACAAGCATGTGCTCATTTCATACATTCAGGGTATTAAAATATTATTATTATTATTATTATTATTATTATTAACTTACACTTATATAGCGCTTTTCTGGACACTCCATTCAAAGCGCTTTAAGGTAATGGGGACTCCCCTCCACCACCACCAATGTGCAGCATTCACCTGGATGATGCGACGGCAGCCATAGTGCACCAGAACAATCACCACACATCAGCTGTCAGTGGGGAGGAGAGCAGAGTAATGAAGCCAATTCATAGATGGGGATTATTAGGAGGCCATGATTGGTAAGGGCCAATGGGGAATTTGGCCAGGATGCCGGGGTTACACCCCTACTCTTTTCGCCCTGGGATTTTTAATGACCACAGACTGTCAGGACCTCGGTTTTACATCTCATCCGAAGGACGGTGCCTGTTTACAGTATAGTGTCCCCGTCACTATACTGGGGCATTAGGATCCACATGGACCACAGGGTAAGCACCCTCTGCTGGTCCCACTAACACCTCTTCCAGCAGCAACCTTAGTTTTCCCCAGGAGGTCTCCCATCCAGGTACTGACCAGGCTCTGCCAGTTGTGAGTTGCAGAGTGATATGGCTGCTGGCATTTGCTCTACGGAAATACCACATTCACAAATTCCTCTGCTGCTGTCTGACATTTTGACCTTGCCTTGTGGATTAAGCTTTCTTTTCTGTTGTTGTTTATGAAGGCACCAGGCAGGAGCTCCGAAAACAGAGGAGATATGCAGTGGTGAAATACAGCGTATGAAAGGTCTGCAGTACAGCAGACAGGCTGAGGTATGAGAATACAGTTTGATTTATTTTGACCCAGGGCTGCTCCTGGTCATCACCTGGATGGGAGGTCTTTAATAGCTGGTTTCCTTCTGCATCTTAAACTGATTAGAGACATTTATATCCACTCTGGCAAGTGACTTTGTGACACCTCTGTAAATACAGCATGATTGGGGAGCAAGCAAAAGATAACAGGATCTCTAGCATAACTGTTTTAAAAGATGTTGTCTTTCTGACAAATAATTAAGCATTTATGTTGCAAAATGCGAATTAAAAAAATTCTCTCACCTTATACTGTATACGCCTCTTCCAGCCGAACAGATTTCTGCAGAGTGGATACCCTTAGTGAATCATGTTACTGTATCGTCACACTTGGACTTTAGACACTTTTCATACGCTTTTATGAATCTTACAATTGTCATGGAAATATTAATTTTCAAGGAAGCCACAAGAGAGAGTTCTCACCTGAGTAAGGTCTTTATTTCAATATTGCAATATTGGGAGCCCTGTTGCCACTCTGCAAAGTGCATCAAAGACTCAATTTGTTACAAGCAGTACAGGGTTTAATAAGATGTTGCGCTGTAAGAGAAAGCTCAGCACTTTGTCCCTTCTAACACTTCCCCTTTCCCTAAGACAAAACAGATTATATCTTAAAACTTAAGAAGAAGCACCACTAGATTTGTTTTTCAAAATTTATCAGTTACTTTCAGCTAATCTAATGACCCAGACAGCATATATTGTTTTGGTACACTGTCTTCTAAAGTAACCTAAACAAGGCGTACTTTGTTGATGCACTGTTTTCTAAAATTCTGCCCGTACCTCAGCGGTTACATCCTTGAAATGTATTTTCTAAAAGCACCAATATATATTTTTTGCAAAGCTCTCTACATTTTAAGAATCAATTTACTTATTAGATTTCCATTTCACATTCCACTCTATAGCTTAACTCACTTTTAAAACACATAGTTTATTCACCCCTTTCATTGATTTATCAGCTTTCAAATCATCAGCATTATCAATATATAGTATTTAGCCTCATCGGTTTTCTACATCAGCTTAATCATGTTTCTTGTTTTTTTTTCACATTCTCACTGTACATTGCTGTATGGTATGTTATTTTCCCAGTTATTTTTACTTTTGGCTTCCCAGACCACATTCAGCTGCTGAATGCTCCTACTGTAATATGCTGAAAAATGCCCAAAGGCCTCAATTGCTAGATTGTAAAAAGGGGAGAGATTCAGCTCCACATGATCTAACAGAATCCTAAATATTTAATGTACCACCTATAAGCAGGTGACATATATAAATATAAATGTCTAGTAGCGTAGCTGTTTTGTGCTTAACACAATCTAGCTTTCTGTTGTTTGTCATCTGCTTTGCCTTTTCACTGACGGCTCTACAGATATGGAAAATCAGAGAGAGAGCTTTACAGATGAGGATAGAGGAAGATGCCCGGAGGGAGGTGCGACAGGCCCAGCTGAAGAATCAGACCAGACCTAGAAGGCACAAAAAGGTACTGGAGTAATGAATGTTTGGATTCATCCTCTTAAGGTGAACTTTTCTTCATGCAAATTCCGGACCTGACACTGACCTTGCAGCTATATTTTGTTGTATTTCCAAGATGACCACCTATAGGTTTAAATTAATAACCTAAACTAATACTTTTTGGATCCTCGGTGACCACAATGAGCAAGGTATGTTGGCACCTCTTATACTGTGTGTCTACTCTAGGGTGGTTATGCCAAGATATGCTACAGAGGTGCCAAAGCACCATATTCTGGTAGTGTTTGGTGCCTCCAATTCATGGTTATAGCACTGCATCTCCAAAGCCCATGGTTTATCTCCAGCCTTGGGCACCTCCCTGTGTGGCATTTATTCTGCGTGTTGTGGGTTTTAATTCCAAGTAACATCCCAGAGACATGCTGCTTTGCATAATTGGCTGTTCTAAAGTATCCCTCAGGGGTATCTCCCCAAGAGGATCCAAGAGGGTGGTTGATGATCTCTCCTCTTCATTACCTAAGCATTAGAGGAGAGACATTGCTGCTTCAATCTCTTATACCCAGCCTGCAAGGTTCTGAACTACACACAGAGTCTTTCATCCAAGTAATGTCGGACCCAGCCTTTCTTCTGAGCTCTGACCAGACTCCAGGAGTCTCCTGTAGTTTTTACTTGAGCTGGAATTTCAGTGGTGCCCAACAGCTTCTGTCTGATACTAAATTAATATGTGACCTTATGGACGGGAAGTTTTCTACGAGCAACATGTTGGGTTGAAAGCTAGTTCATTTGTCATTAAATACTAGAGTAATGGAAAAACGTGCTTTTTAATACAAGATGTTCAACAATGAGATGGACCTTTTCATCTTTTGTTGAGAGGCTTTCCTTTTTCTTTAAAGAATAGCCACTTGTGAAAGGTTTTCTGTCATTCTCAGGCATTTGAATTCTATAAAAGGAAGGTTGCTCTCCAGCAGCAAAAGCTAAATGAGAGTTTACAGGAAAGGAAGGATTTTGAAAGAGAAATGCAAGACAGAATAAAAAGGCAATATTTTAATGAGATTCTTCAGTCTGGAAAACAGGGTAAGCTTCTAGATCCAATAATTTGCAGTGGTACAACTGAGATTTAGTTCACAATTTAATGTGTTTTAGTTTGTTGGCTAGAAGGAATGATGCAGGTTGACAACATCTTCAGGTTTACTACTGATTACAGAATTGTAGAATTTGTTTAATAAACACCTACAATTACAAAATTCCAAAGCTTTTCAATCATATGTCTGTATGAAAAGAATAATATGTATGTACTGAGATCAAAACTTTTTAAAGGGAAACACGCAATAAGTTGCAGGCATCAGAAAATAATACATTAAGAAGGAATCCTTCATTATCTTCAGATTGTTTAATTTCCAGCCACAATATGTAAAGACATTATATTCAATATTTCTGTAATCCACATTTTGCATGTTGTTATAAAAACATCTACAGCATCTATTGATCTAAACTATCTGAAAGGACAGTTCAACTAAAAGGATGTTTTCTCTGTGGCATAGCTTCTACTGAGATCATTAGCACGGAGGAAAGAGATGTTACCGTTGCTAATGAGAAGAGTTCTAAAATCACCAAAGGTCAGTATTTTCATTTGTTTCTAGAAAAAATAAAGGTTTTGAAAAACGTTATGTTTTGACAAATTTTCCAATGCAGCTGCAGAGAAATTCAGTGGGTGCTGATTTTGGGTGAAAGATATTGTGAAAGACAATGGAACATATAATCCAAAAAATCAGTTTAGTTCAATTCAGTTTTATTTGTATAGCTTATTCAGATAAAAACATGTCAATGATTAATGCACAAGTGTTGGGTTTTGAAAGCTTGGTAACATCTACTGTTAAGGTTGAGGAAGGTTCCAATTAAGTCTGGGGATCTCTGGGCAGCCATTGTGCCACAGTCTGGTGCAGTAAAATTGTTGTGAGCTAAGGTGTGAAAATGATTTAAATTATATGGGTAAACAGATAAATAAATCCTAATCAGCATCCTAATTTTATCTATGAATAAATACATGTTTTCTGCCTATTTTGGATGTTAATTGGATTGATCACTTTTTTATGCATGCCATGAGAATTCTAATGCGGCAATAATTCTTTTCTCTTGGGTCAGTTCATATTTCACCTGACTCCACTGAAGAGGTGACTACCGATTCCAACTGGTTTCATGAAGTCCCTCTGATCAGTCAGCTGTCTGATGGGTAAGTCCTACATGCTGCAGTTGTGGTATGTTAAGCATCAGTGCGTACATAAAGTTTTTATTTTAATCATTTTAGTATGGTGATGTGTAAATGTTTAAAGAGGAACTGTTTTCTATTTTGAGCTCACTTCCCCAGCTGCGTTCGTTAAATTGCTTTTTCTCTCTTTGCAAATGCATGAATCAGTCTGTTAACAGTACAGTACATGTGCACATTTTCGTGTTAGCTCATGTGCATTTTTCCAAATCCTAGATATAGTTTACCATAGACTGGCTTTGTTGTAATGACTAGAACATTGACTTTGAATATTGAAATTGACAATGACTAGAGCAGCAGTCAAAATACACTAACTGAACCTTCGCAAAAATAAACTGTTGTACTGTACTTATGTATAACTCTGATCATACTGCATTACAACAATAATATATTAGTCATATTAAAACACATTTCTATCATAATAACTAACAATATGTTGTGGCACCGGTATAAAATGTGAAGTTTTGCTGAAGTATTGACAATGGGAGAAATGTCTGGTCATGTTAGAATGGATGTTATGTTTCAATCAACAACCACCAGAGGGCAGTAACAACTAAGTAACACTAAGTCATCAAATGCATTGGAAACGCATTTTGGGCTTTGTCCTGAATGATGCAGCAGCAACATACAGTTGTATGGAAAAGTTTGGGATCCTCTGGTCAAACTGCGTGTTTCACAGAATCTTTAAATTCTCTAAGGTCTAATCTCTATGAAGTTAACAGAGTACAAACATAAACATGACATATTTCTGCACATTTCAATATAGAATTATTATTTATTTTCTGAATTTAACTGTATTTTTTATGTGTCAATTATGAAGTACCCAGTATGAAACTGGTTAGATACATTGCGCCTGACCAAGTAGTTGTTGTTGAAAACACAATGATGTTAACTACCAGTGATCTTTCTTCACATAGGAACATGATTGTACCATACTTGCTAAAGTGTTATGGAACAGTTGCAGTTTGAAGTTAAAGATTTATAATTTCCAATGTCCTATTTTGTTGTGGTGATTTTTATTTTATAAGTCTCTCATATTAAAGTTAAAAACCTAAGCAAGTTTTAGACATCCAGTAGGTAAATTGAAAAAGTACGAACATAATCATTGAAGTAGAAAAACACTTATATATATATATCATTGATGGAAAATATATATATATCTGTATTCAACACTACAGTGTTGTTTCAGGCACATTGTGTAATATGTCGGGTGTTTTAACATTTCTTAAGCAGCTCCAACAATTACAGCTACGCATCAAAGGACAGGACTTCAGACAGGACCAACCGGTCAACTCATGCTACATATCAAAGGGCAAGACGAATACACATGAAGCTATGAAACAAAACAACTTCCTGAGATCATACTGTATATAAGAGCTGGGAAACCCTTGCGGTTCGTCTGTCCTGCGGGGCAGACCCAACGCGCGTTGATGTTATTATTGAGCTCAATAAAACAACTGAATCCACAAAGACTGTGTCCTGCTCCTTGGATGTAGGATTTCCCACAACATCATGGTTAGGAGGCCATCTTTTTTACACAGGAATGTGCTTTAAAATAGATTAATTGTTCTACCACTAGAAAAGATGCCTATATATTGTTAATTAGTCACCATTGTTTAATATTGCAAAATCTAGTTAGTATTTTGGCCATGTAGTAACAATGTCACACTAATTAATTTTTATCATAATGTTGTTTAGTGAAAGGAAGGTGATTGAGAAGAGTTTATATGGACAGGTAAGGTACACTGCTATCTGTGGAGAAGAACTACCTTCTTCAGAGTCCTGATGCCCTGCAGAATGAGAGAGATGAGGCAAAAGTGACTAAGAAAAGAACAAATGGCAGTAGCCCCCCATCTTTCAAATTAAAGTCTCACTCCTCGGAATCAAGTGTGGGAATGAAAAGAGCAAACAGTGATATTGCTTTTGGGATCTCTAAAGCCAAAATCATTGAAATTGCTGAGCAGATAGTCTCTCAGATCGTTGAAAAAACAAAGCGGGATTTCACCCCTGCGGGTAACAATTTACATGAGAGTAACTCAAAAGAGTCATTATTGCTCCCAGAAGCTGCAGAAATCTCCATTTTGGAAAAAAGAAGTCCAAAATCTCAGATTCCCAACAATAGGGTCACTGTTATTGCCAAGGACATTGTAAATTCTGTTTTTGAAAATGTTTTGTTTGCACTGAATTGTATTGAAACAAATAAATATCTGCAAGAATCCAATAAAAATGTTGCTGCTGACTTCCGGTTAGAATGCGGATGGGAAAGGCAGCATAAATACGGATCTCCCAGCAACTTTGTAATAAAGCCCTGAAAAAGTGTTTTTTTTTCTACATTACGTTTGAAAAAATAATAACTATGGCTGAATGGGCTGTCAGGAGAAGCAAGAGAAAACTAACGACCGTGGAAAATGTCGAAATTGCAACTTCGGACCATAGTCGAAGTAGCTCAACGGACTCTGAACAAGATGGCGCAGACGCCAGTCTTCAGAAAATATTATACGAACTTAGAGACTTCAGACGGGATAATAAAGAGCAGCTTATGGATATTAAACAGGAGCTGAGCAAGGTTAATAAGAGACTGGATAAAGCAGAGGGACGGATCGAAGAAGTGGAAACAAGGGTCTTAACAACAGAAACTGCGATAAAGAAACTCTTGCAACGACAAATTACTTTAGAAACTAAATTAACAGACCACCAAGGAAGATCGCGCAGAGAAAACATTTGGATTTACGGAATCCCCGAAGAATCGGAGGGTCGCTGCATGGTCACCTTCCTTGAAAATCTGCTAGGGGGGAACTTGATTTACCGAAGGACGTGGACCTGGGAATTGAAAGGCCGCATAGAGCGTTAGCGCCGAGACCTAAAGGCCCTGACGCCAAACCGCGCTCCATTGTCGCCACGTTTTTAAGCTACAAGATAAAAGAGTTAGTGTTGCGTAAAGCTTGGCAAAAGAAAGAACTCTTCCACAATAACAAACACTTTTAGGGTGATAATGATTACCCCCCGACAGTACTAAAAAAACGTATGGAATATTCTGAAGTAAAAAAGGAGCTGAAATCGCCGAAAATTAAATTTCAGACTCCATTTCCAGTGAGGTTGCGGGTGTTTTACGAAGACGGCACCTGCCTATACCATTCAGCAGCATCAAGCGACTGTTTACTTGGCAGAAGGCTGGAAGACGGGGTGGTCCTGGAAAAGACCATTCCTCAAAACAGCAATATCAGGAGAAATTACAGAGTTTCAGGAGAAGACCCCCCTCGCAAGATTGAAGAAATTTGATAGTGAGTTGGTCGTGATTTAATAGTTAAGGGTTTTTAAAAAAAAATAAGTTTCCTGCCATGTTTTAAGAGAATTTGTACATGTCGGGACAAATACTTGGTGATTACGACCAGAGTGACTTTTTATTTTTCTGGTTACACTCCTTTTTTTTTTCTCTTTATCATATAAGTTCGGATTTGCCACCGCCCCCTACTTAAGGGCCCTCCTCCAGAGGAGAAGGAGGATTTCCCTAACGGAGAGAAGCCCACATAGGGTTCGTTTGACAAGAACCGCACAGTTGGAAGAAAGTACTCTGAAAGAGACGGAGATGGATACAGTTTTGTTTAAGATTGTTTGGTTAATGTCTTTGTTTATTGTGTTTTTTGATTGTGGTGCATTATTAGAAAAAAATTATAGGAAGAGGATGTTTAACAATATGAAACATATGTTGTATGGGAGAGATTTTGAAAGTTTTACCATTTACATAAAGTATGTCCAAGCAAGACCTTACAATAGTTCCATTTAATGTTAATGGAGTGCTTAACCCTCTTAAGAGGAGTAAGATTTTGTCTAAAATGAAGAAAGGGGCTCATATTGCTTTTTTACAAGAAACACATTTGAGTGTATTGGAACATGAGAAATTAAGGAGAATGGGTTTCTCAAAAATCTATTTCTCCTCATATAAATCTGGCCATAGGAGAGGAGTGGCTATACTGATATCTCAAAAGGTTCAATTTGAGTTGCTTACAGAAGTTAAAGATAAGGAGGGGAGATATGTATTAGTATTGGGAAAAATTGAAGGGGAATTACTAACATTACTTAATGTATATGCTCCACCTGGTAGTGATTTTAATTTTTATTAAAAAATGGTCGATTTGATGGTTAATGCACAAGGGGTACTGATTTGTGGGGATGATTGGAATGTGCGTCTTAACCCCAGGCTTGATTCTACAAATATATCTTCTCAGAGAGATTAGTCACTGTATAAAAAGATTAATGTACTGATGGGGGAAATGGGAATAATACATCTTTGGAGAGATTTCTATCCAAGTGGGTGGGATTACACTCACTATTCCTTCCCTCATTTGGAATATTCAAGGATTGATTATTTTTTTATACACAAGAGAGATAGACATAGGATCCAAGATTGTGATATTGGCAGAAGTAATTTTTCAGACCATGCTCCTATGTCATTGTCCATACGATTAAGTAATCGGGAAAATACAACATGGAGGATGAACTCAAGTCTGTTGAACAATCCACAATGTAAAGAACAGATAAAACAAGAAATAAAACGATTTTTGGAGGAGAATGATAATGGGGAAGTGAGACCAGAGATGATATGGGATACATTAAAGGCAGTTATAAGGGGGAAAATGATTGCTCTGAGTAGTCATAAGAAGAAGGTAAAGCAACTACAATTATATCATCTGACTATAAAGTTAAAAGAGTTGGAGAAAAAACATCAAGAAAAACAGGATTCACAAATCATGAAAGAAATAAAGAAGCTTAGAAACAAAATAGATGTCTTACATACACAGGAAATTGAAAAAATATATATTTACTTGACAAAAATATTATGAATCAGGGTCAAAATCACTAAAGCTGTTGGCAAGAAAATTAAAAAAACAACAGACCGATAATACAATATATAAAATAAGGGACCAGAACTGTAATGGTGTATTATATAAATGGGAAGAAATTCAAAACACTTTAACACATTTTTACAGAAAATTATATACACAACCCCATTCAGAAAGTGAAGAAAAGATGGATACTTTTCTGGAATCTCTCAGTTTACCAACTCTTACGGAAGATCCAAATAATATATTAAAAACGACTATAACACGAGAAGAACTGAATTCAGTGATTACGAGCCTCAGAGCTAATAAATCACCTGGAACTCATGGTTTTAATTCAGAATGGTATAAAACCTTCCGAGCTGAATTGATATCAAATCTTCTTTCTGCTTGTAATTTGGTATTTATTGATGGGAAAATGCCCCCATCATGGAGAGAGGCTATCATCTCAGTTATCCCTAAGGAGGGGAAAGATAGATTGGATTGTGGATCGTTCAGACCAATCTCACTCCTTAATGTGGATTATAAAATGTATACAGCAATACTGGCTAAAAGAATTGAAAAGATTCTCCCTCATTTGATATACTATGATCAAACAGGGTTTATTCAAAATAGACAAACCCATGATAACATTCGACACACATTGCATATCATGAACCATATTCAGCAACATAATTTAGAAGCTTCTTTGATGAGCCTAGATGCTGAGAAAGCTTTTGACTCTGTTAGTTGGAAATACCTTTATAGGGTTTTAGGTAGGTTTGGGTTTTGTGAAAATATTATTAAAGGTATTCAAACTTTATATGATAGCCAACAGCACGAATTAAAATAAATGGTTATTTATCCGATAGAATAACTTTAGAAAGAGGGACTAGACAAGGCTGCCCTTTATCTCCATTGCTTTTTGCTCTATATATAGAGCCACAAGCCCAGTGGATACGACAAAATAACAAAATAAAAGGTATTTCTATACAAGGTAATGAGCAAAAGATAGCACCGTAGGCAGATGACGTTTTATTATATCTGGAAGATCCCACTAGTTCATTTCTAGAAGTAATGAAACTCTTAGATAGCTTTGGCTTGCTGGCAGGCTATAAGTTAAATGTTCAAAAAACACAAATTCTAACTTTTAATTACAACCCTCCTGATTTTTTAAAAGGCAAATACCACCTTAAGTGGGACCCAAAGTTCAATGAGATATTTAGGAGTCTATTTACCAAAAGATATTTCGGTATTATAATTGAATCTGTAAAAATGAATCTGCTGCCTCAGTTACTCTTTCTATTTCAAGCTCTCCCTGTAAAACTCTCTACAAAACAATTTTCGGAATGGGATAAGATGATTTCTAGGTTTATTTGGGAGGGGAGAAAATCTAGAATTAGTTTCAAAACATTGCAACTTTCAAAAGATAAAGGGGGTATGGCTTTACCAAATTTAAAAGATTATTATTATGCATCTCAGGTTAAACCTCTCATTAATTCCTGTAATCCAGAATATCAAGACAGATGGAAAGATATTGAATTGTCCCTTGTAAATAGCCCCCCAATTCAGACACTATTAGGTAATAGAAATTTAGACAAAATTACTGAAAAAATATTCAATCCATGGATAAAGTTTCAATTAGGACATGGAATATGATCACAAAAGAGTATAATTTAGGTGAGGCAATAAAGATACTCAGATGGTGCGCCTATGATACAGAGTTTAAACCAAATAAATTGGATAATAGATTTAAATTTTGGATTACAAAAGGAATAACTGCATTTTGTAATATAATGGATAAGAATCAGCTACAAAGTTTTCAGTTTGTAGCCATTATTTTAATAAGGAGATTATAAGGGGAGATTTAGATATTGTTAATGATGGAGTAGTGAAAATAGTTATAGAAGCCTACAAATCAGAATTAGGCAAAGGTATTAAATCTAGATTATATAAAAGTTTTATGGAAAAGAAATCATATTCTACAGAGAATATAAAAGATAAATGGGTGAAAGAAAGTGAAGTTAGAATTTCGAATGAAGAGTGGCTTAAAATTTGTGAATTTCAATGGAGATGTACTAACTCGCATTTATGGAGAGAGTTTTGCTGGGAAAACATTGTTCGATTTTTCATTACTCCGGGTCAGAAGGCGCACCATACTGAGGAAAACTCTAAGTGTTGGAGACAGTGCGGAAACCAAGGTAATCATTGGCATATATTCTGGAACTGCCCTAAAATAAGGCTTTTCTGGAATGAATTACATGAGGCCCTGGAAACTATATTTGAAAGGAATGTACCCTTTACATTTGAGGCTTTATATTTTGGTAAACTGGATTTTGATTGGAGGGGAACAGATGAATATTTGTTTGGAGTCCTTATATCAGCAGGGAAGAAAGCTATAACAAGAAAGTGGCTTCTCACAGATCTACCAACAATGAATGATTGGATTGAATTAATAAAAGAAATATATCTAATGGAAAAAATAACATTTTCTCTAAAATTACAAATGAAAAAAATGGTCAAATATTGGTTTAGATGGGTTCAGCACATTAAACCTTTAAGGTCAGATTTTGTTGAGATACAGAATAACTGAAATGTAATAAGATACATTTATATAGTCTACTTCCTTTTCATATTCATAAATGTATACATCTTCCTTCTTTTGAATGTATATAGTTTTGTTAAAAAGTTATGTAACTGTAAAAATTAGGGGAACAAACAGGAATTTGTGCCTGCAATGTAAGGCTGAATAATGGATGTTCATATATAAAATGGTTTGGTTTTGTTCTCTAAAAATAAAAAAATAAAAAAAAATGTTGCTGCTGCTCCTCAAACTTCTAGAGGCAGCACAGAAACAGGATCCATTGATCGTACTTTTGACTTGAGTTCAGTTGCAAAAGGCATTGGAAGGACTATATTTGGAGAGCTCAAATCTTTACTCACCCAGACTGAAGATGTATCTAGTTCCAGTTCTCCTGCTCAAAGCAATGCAAAGAGCTCAAGTGTCAGCTCTTCACCAAAAACTTCAGTGTTTTCTGATTCTGTGTCAGATATTTCAGATTTGTGCACCTATACAGTAGAAACTGCTGGAGCCATTTGTGAAGCAATGAAAAAAGAGTTAGACCAGGAGATTTATTGCACAACAGTGGCAAAGAAGGCTTCAGATGAAAGCCTTCTGGCTAGAGAGGTTGTTACTTCAGTTTTGGAGTACCTTGAAGAGCAATATATTTTAGACACCATTAAAAGCCCTTCACCATATCCTAAAGACTGGGAGAGAGATGCTTCTACATTTATAAGAGAGGAGAATATTCCAGATCAATCAAAATCCCAGATATCTCCTGTTGAAGAAATCATATTATCTGATATTGATAAGGCAACAGGACAAGTCCCTAATCAAATTCCAATGGAGATTTGTAGATATCCTCCAAAGGTGGTGTTATCTGAAAACATTTCTTCAAAACAGCAAATTGGGAAAATGGACATGAACTTGGTTGAGGACAATTTAAGTGTTTCCTCTTCTGGACAGAGCATCATATCAGATGCAGAAAGTGAAGGGTCAGAGAAGATGCTGAGGACCTCCAGCTCTGTATTCCATAGTACAGCAACAAGGATAATAAGTGAAATGATTGAAAAAGCAGCTGCAAAATTTATATCTTCTGGACTTGCCCATCTCCCAGAGCAACCAAACAGTACAGCTGATGATGTATGTAAAACACCGGATGCAACAAAACATGATCAAGAAGCAATGTCCTCAGACTCTTCTTCTCATGTGCAAACCACTGAACTGGCTTCAGATATTGTTGTTGATGTTTAAGAAAGACTACATTACGCTACATGCATTTTGAAGATTTCTTTCTCAACAGACTACAAAGTTAAATGAGAAAGTTGTGATACAGCCCTGTTACCAGGAACATCAGAAATTAAAACTGATACTAGAACAGCTGAGCACCTTAGGACAATGACTGAGGAGCTCTTCAAAACTGTGAAGAACAAACTGAAACACTTTTGGAATCAGAAGAGCCTGTCTTTGTTCAAAGCAAGGAAAGTTTTATCTGCTAAAGAGCAGAGATCAGCAGATTCACTTGAGATGTTTCCTCCTTCAGTCCAGGTTTCACACCTGAGCTTTAGTGAACCACACTTGACTAAGAAAAGCATGTCAGTAACAAACTCGCCAGATTATGAAACAATGCACCTCTCTGGTGAACAATATGGGAAAGACAGGATGTCTAGTGGAGATGACACTGTCCATAAAGAGTACACTAAAAGTAACCGTAAAGAATATTCTGTTCAAATGTGCCTGGGATGTTGATTGATTCTTATACAGATGACACAGAAGTCATGAGTCGGGACGCTCCCTATAGAGTCCTGACTGATGCTTCATCAAAGCTTCAGGATCAACCTACACTACAGCAGAACAAGAAAATCAATTGACATGTAAAAGCAATTAAGTTCCCCGGTCCCATGTTTGGTGTGCTGCTGGTCTCGTCACTGAGAATATAGCATTTCAAACCCATTCCAATAATGTTAATTTGAACATTGAAAACCTTTCAGCTGAAGAGGCGCCCTGTGCATCTCAAGTACAAGGAGCCACAGCAAAGCATAATCTCTCCCCACTGCAGACAAGGGTTTCAGAAGAGCCTAAGGACCAAGTCATGACCTCCACAGAAAGTTCTACAATGAGTCCTATTGAAAGGAAAGTGGAACAACTTGTCTCGAGTGGATCTCTGCGTGTATTTTCAGAAGAACTTGTCAAAAATGTTTTCCATTTAATTTTGAAATCAGGAATTACAGTACAATTGGGCACAGCTCACAAATCTAATTCAGATCCAACTTTAAAGAGCTGTCTAGTAGTTCAGGATTTATCCCATCCAAAGTCCTCAGAGCTTTCTATGCAGTTGTTGTATTCATTTACTGAGAAATCAGTGAAAAGACTGTTGAAGCAGTGCCTCAGTTTTCCCGATTCTCCAATGTTTGACACAAATGAGAAGGATGTTTCACTTTTTCAAGACTGTGATACAAATACGGAATTGAAGTCTCCCAAAAGATTTCAGAGAAAATGTCTCTGACTGCCAAGGATCACAGACCACAGAAAAGTACTGAACCATCAGTGCCCAGTTCACAGATGTACCATGATGCAATTAATCAGCTTTCCAGCTTGCTTGTAAAGTCTGTCATGGATGTTTTGTCTGCTGCGTGTGATTTATCAACGAAGCCTGAAGACAGTGAAAATCAAGTTATGAAGGAAATCAAATCAAATCATTTAATAGTCTATAAACATTTTAGTTGCTATGAAGTACAAGTTAAAAAATGTAGTGACTGTATATAAATATACAGTACCTTGATTTTCTATCTGTTGTGTCTTTAAAAAGTTTTTGATGTATGTAGACCAAGATAGTGTAGGCCATGACTATGAATGAGAGAATGAGTAAATAAAGCCATATATTCAGTAGCCATACAGATGCAGCCATTCAAAGTGCGCGGCACAGACACGTACCGGAGGTAATTGGCTACGGCGTCGCGCATCGATGACGCAAAAAAACATCATCTGTACTTGAATGGTTGACCGAAAGGGGCACTCGTGGTCCATTGGTCGGTCGTAGAAAGATTTACAGTAAATGTCTTTACTGTGCCCGTTTTAGCATCCGTGTCACACCTGAAGAAGGCTCCACGGCCGAAACGTTGTGTTCTCTTTCTTCTTTTTTTCAGCATGGAATAAACCTATTACCTGTTCCTTTGCAGATACAATTCTATTGTTTGTTGTGTTGTCTATGATGTTTTTTTCCCCCCCATTTTCTGTGTCCTTCTGTCTTGTACATTATAAAATGTTACTTACCTTTGCTGTGTCCAAAAGATGAAGGAGCAGGTTTAAATGACTTTGGAGGTTGATCGTTGTATAGAAGATACCCAATGTCCACAGTCTTTTAGGAAGGAATATAAAAAATCCCAAAACAAAGTTTGTATTTGTATTGCACAAAAGGCTTTTGAATTATAAGAGAAACCTGTGAAAATAAACAAATCGAAAAGACAATGTATATCCTGACCTCACTTTCTGGGAGATGACACAAATAATAAATAAAGGTTTCTTACCTTTTAATGAATGTAGGACAAAAAAGGCTGCAAAGTCTGCCCCACTGCACTCTTGGAGTCATTCACCAATTTCTTAATGATGTGTTTCATGAACCACACAAGATTCAGCAGGTTGCCAGCTCTGTTCACAATGAATTGCTGTGTCAAACTGGATCCCAACAGGTTCTACAGAAAGTTGTAGCCACCAGAAATGAGACAGTGGTCAAAACCATAATCAGTTCTATGGTGACCAACATTTCCAAGCTGACACATTCAGCTTCCCGATGTTCATCCCTTTCACCAGAGACCAGTATTAGCAGAGAAGCAAGTGAGATCACTGATGAGGTGATGGGTGATATTAAAATAACTAGTGAGCACAGCAAAGAGGCAACACCCAGTGCTCTGTCTTCTGAAGTTTCTCTTGTTTCTTCTGAAATAGTACATGGAGTCACAGATAGTCTGCTAAAGAACATCCAGCTAAACTGTTCCAGCCCTGAGTCCAGTACTCCTCAAGCTGCCATTGATATGGAAACCCGGAGCACTGAGCAGCTCATGTGCACCAACATGGACCAGTTAGAACCTTCACCTGTTATTGGTCGAACAGTCAGAAGTAAAAAAACGACAGTCTTCTATGACAAAGTCTCCAAAAGGCTTTTCTCCAACACTCCCAAGTGGTTTTGAAAACAGTTTCCAGCCAGAAGACACTATGGATAAGCCCTGCTCATCAGCTGTTGGTGTGACACCTTGTTAGCTTCTGGGACCCGAGAGAAGCCTGGAGATTATATGATTATATGTCAGCCGTCCCCTGTTCTTCTATATCTCTAGCTTGACTGCGTCCGGCTGCTCGGCTTTTGTTTGTAAAGTTTGAACGAGCGCCCCGTTCACTGTTTCTTGTGAAGTAAACATGACTCTCTCTGGCTTTGTCACTGTGGTCAGAAAGCATTTCTTGATTCTGCTTGAGCCGCTTCATGAATTGTAAGCGACTGTAAGAGCTCTTTCTAAAGTCAGCCCTCCTACAACAATTTATCACGCAGTCTCTTATGTGCACATTTTCCCACAAGTTGATCTCTTAACATGTCAGCTTCCAATACTCCCAAGATGGGAGATGACACAAATAATAAATAAAGGTTTCTTACCTTTTAATGAATGTAGGACAAAAAAGGCTGCAAAGTCTGCCCCACTGCACTCTTGGAGTCATTCACCAATTTCTTCCCATATACCCAGCCATTGGTATGGTCATCCATGTAGAGGTATCGCAGACCTCTTCCTTCATCGTGGTCTGGCAGCTTATACAGAATAAACCTGTATGATTCCAAAAACACATAAAAGAGTATCACATCCTGTATACTGCTCTAGAACTGTGACACTGTACAATGTGTCCTGGGTGTTGGACAGTGTTAACTGTTGAGATCACTAGAAAATAAAAAGGGCACTTAAACAATACTAGTGTCTGTTGCCAGTCTGTGGGTGCACTGGTGCTTCTGGGAGATGAAGAGAACCTGTGGCAAGAGAAGAAGGGTCAAGCAGCCTTGATCATTTCTAGGTGATGTAGTGGCCTACAAAGAAAAATAGCTCTTGTTTTTAGGGGTCGTCCATGTTTGACATGAGCATTGTGGCACAACTGGAATAATCTTATGCGATTAGAGCTCATTTTCTGCATTTTAAACCAGCAGAGCTCTGTAGAACTGAACTGCAGCAGTTGACAAAAAGTCAACAGTTGACTAAAAGAAGCGAGGCAAGGCAAGCATCTCACAAACATTACTCTCCTCAAGAATACATTCTGGTGAATCGTTTCAAAACGAACTATGGAAAGGAAAAAAAATTTTTAAATCCAATAGTAATTTCTTTATGACAAAAAAAAATCATAGACACTGTACCCTGGATTTACAGATGCAGCCATTCAAAGTGCGCGGCACAGGCACGTACCGGGGGTAATTGGCTACGTCATCGCGCATCGTGACGCGAGATGATGCAAAATACCGCGGTGCGTGATTGGTTGACTGACAGGGGCAATCGTGGTGCGTTGATCGGTCGTAGAAAGATTTAAATGTCTTTACTGTGCCCGTTTAAGTATTGAATATTTATATGGAATTTTACCACTGAAGGGAAATCTTAGTAGCTGAGCATAAAAAGAATAGAAGCATACTGTAACATGTGTGAAGGCCATAAATGATATTAATTTTGGAACATAAACATACAGTATATGGCTGGTCTCGGTACTAAAAAATACACACCAGTATTTTATTTCTCCCTAAACATTTTAAGCTTCGAAGTCTTTAACTAACGTGATACCAGAGTCAACAAGCATACTTTTAGAATTTGATTAAAAGGGAATATAATATGGAATTGCGTATCTAAAGAAATTAATAACGATATCATTATATTCATGTACCGCAACACAAGAATAGTACACGCTGTACATTGTCTGTTGATAATATTTCTGTAGTGCTTTTTCAGCACTCTGCATATGACCTTGCCGGTGGCGCTGTGGGTTAGGTTCCTGACTCCCACTCTGATAGAATTTAAGTAATTTTAATAACAATGAATAGTCACCTATGCGTTACAATATAAACATTTATATTGATTTAAATCACGTTTTGATTTAAATCGCAAACGCGGGTTTAAATATATGTGTTTTTTGATTCACAATCAGACAAATGCAACATAAATTGATATCTTTGTCATCTAAGTATCTTAATAAACTTTCAGCATAGCTTTCTCCCCGTTTAGATTTATTTTTCTTGGGATCTTGGGATCAAACGTGGAAAGATTAGATTGTAATCGTATTTATTTTTTAAATACATTTTAGAAAAGTGTAATCTATACTAAAAAGCTGTACACCACCTGCTATAAAGATACATATTGTAATACTTTCGGGCTCAGATAGGACGGACACAAGAACTCAGACTTGTGGAGTTAAATCTCAACAAAACAACAACAAATCTCAATATTTTGTACGAATTATTTGTAATACAAACCAAAAACTCTCTCAAATTCCTCCAATTAGCATAGCCCCGCCCCTTATGCAAAACCAAACCCTGCTACTGCAGATATACCCGACTTTGATAAAAGAGGAGGAGTGTCTTTGCTGAGTCAGATAGCTGTGGACCTCTTTGACAGTGTGTTGCAGGACTTGTCCGAAAACCAGGAGATAACAGTTGTGAAACAGGATAATGATGTGTTTCATGAACCACACAAGATTCAGCAGGTTGCCAGCTCTGTTCACAATGAATTGCTGTGTCAAACTGGATCCCAACAGGTTCTACAGAAAGTTGTAGCCACCAGAAATGAGACAGTGGTCAAAACCATAATCAGTTCTATGGTGACCAACATTTCCAAGCTGACACATTCAGCTTCCCGATGTTCATCCCTTTCACCAGAGACCAGTATTAGCAGAGAAGCAAGTGAGATCACTGATGAGGTGATGGGTGATATTAAAATAACTAGTGAGCACAGCAAAGAGGCAACACCCAGTGCTCTGTCTTCTGAAGTTTCTCTTGTTTCTTCTGAAATAGTACATGGAGTCACAGATAGTCTGCTAAAGAACATCCAGCTAAACTGTTCCAGCCCTGAGTCCAGTACTCCTCAAGCTGCCATTGATATGGAAACCCGGAGCACTGAGCAGCTCATGTGCACCAACATGGACCAGTTAGAACCTTCACCTGTTATTGGTCGAACAGTCAGAAGTAAAAAAACGACAGTCTTCTATGACAAAGTCTCCAAAAGGCTTTTCTCCAACACTCCCAAGTGGTTTTGAAAACAGTTTCCAGCCAGAAGACACTATGGATAAGCCCTGCTCATCAGCTGTTGGTGTGACACCTTGTTAGCTTCTGGGACCCGAGAGAAGCCTGGAGATTATATGATTATATGTCAGCCGTCCCCTGTTCTTCTATATCTCTAGCTTGACTGCGTCCGGCTGCTCGGCTTTTGTTTGTAAAGTTTGAACGAGCGCCCCGTTCACTGTTTCTTGTGAAGTAAACATGACTCTCTCTGGCTTTGTCACTGTGGTCAGAAAGCATTTCTTGATTCTGCTTGAGCCGCTTCATGAATTGTAAGCGACTGTAAGAGCTCTTTCTAAAGTCAGCCCTCCTACAACAATTTATCACGCAGTCTCTTATGTGCACATTTTCCCACAAGTTGATCTCTTAACATGTCAGCTTCCAATACTCCCAAGTCACACGATTTAGCCAGTTCTCTTAGTGAATTCACAAAAGCATCAACAGATTCGTCCTGAGACGAATTCCTACATTTATGCCCTTCCAAAACCACATTTCTCCGCGGTGTAAAGTAAGCGTCTAAGGCAGCTAGTCTGTTCATATGTACCTTTTTCTCCAGCGAGGTTGGCGAAAATCCGCTGCAGGGGCGCCCCGATGCAGTGCAGTAATGCAGCCCGTCTCAGGCATCCGGAGCTTCTGTAGATCCACTGGCTATTTCAAAACATCTGTACGACTTCATCCATGTCTTGTATTCCGTATACAAATCCGGAGCTCCGAGGTTCAGTGGAAGCGGTGGAGAAAGCTGGGCATAAGCAAAACTTCTCGGCGCGGCGGCCGTATCTTCCATGGCGCAAGCTTAACGAACAGTCCGAAAATTCAAAAGTTCGTTTCAACCAGCACGAGAACTAAAATCTGCAGTGTTCTGCTCGCTTTGAGTTCGCCAAGCACTCATCTCTCGTCGCAATAAATGTTGTGTATCTTAATAAAGAGTCGTTCTTTATTATTTTAACTATTTTATTAACTACACAGATCACTCCCTTACACCATATATTCCCGCCTTCTACTCTCCCGTTCCGTTGTCTCGCGATGTCTACTCACTATACTCAGCTACCATATTCAGATATTGTGAAACAAATTTTAACTAAGCTGCTCTTAAGAATTCATCCTATTTCTCCAAAGGGGGGAGGAGAAACAAGAACAGATTATGGAAAGTTTATCTTGTTGGGAGCTTAGTGAATTTGCTGTGGGCATTATTGACAATGTGCCGAAGAAACTATTTACAGCCCCAGATACCTCAGAATGTAATCCAACAATGGGAAGCAATATCCAATGTGAGCTGGTTTCTGTCAAACAAGTGGCCAGCCGTATTTACAGAGAACTGCTGCAGAGTGCTGGTTCCAAAGACAACTTACAGCAAGCAGTAGCAGCCAAGAGTGAGGCCCTGGCCAAAAGGATAGTTGATTCTCTTGTGAGAGAAATTATGAAGTTCCAACATTCAGATATCGAGTCTTCAGATGCTCCTCAAGCTGACAATGATATGGAAAAAAAACTTTTAAATCCAATAGTAATTTCTTTATGACAAAAAAAAATCATAGACACTGTACCCTGGATTTACAGATGCAGCCATTCAAAGTGCGCGGCACAGGCACGTACCGGGGGTAATTGCCTACGTCATCACGCATCGTAACACGAGATGATGCAAAATACCGCGGTGCGTGATTGGTTGACCGACAGGGGCAATCGTGGTGCGTTGATCGGTCGTAGAAAGATTTAAATGTCTTTACTGTGCCCGTTTAAGTATTGAATATTTATATGGAATTTTACCACTGAAGGGAAATCTTAGTAGCTGAGCATAAAAAGAATAGAAGCATACTGTAACATGTGTGAAGGCCATAAATGATATTAATTTTGGAACATAAACATACAGTATATGGCTGGTCTCGGTACTAAAAAATACACACCAGTATTTTATTTCTCCCTAAACATTTTAAGCTTCGAAGTCTTTAACTAACGTGATACCGGAGTCAACAAGCATACTTTTAGAATTTGATTAAAAGGGAATATAATATGGAATTGCGTATCTAAAGAAATTAATAAAGATATCATTATATTCATGTACCGCAACACAAGAATAGTACACGCTGTACATTGTCTGTTGATAATGTTTCTGTAGTGCTTTTTCAGCACTCTGCATATGACCTTGCCGGTGGCGCTGTGGGTTAGGTTCCTGACTCCCACTCTGATCGAATTTAAGTAATTTTAATAACAATGAATAGTCACCTATGCGTTACAATATAAACATTTATATTGATTTAAATCGCGATTTGATTTAAATCGCAAACGCGGGTTTAAATATATGTGTTTTTTTTATTCACAATCAGACAAATGCAACATAAATTGATATCTTTGTCAACTAAGTATCTTAATAAACTTTCAGCATAGCTTTCTCCCCGTTTAGATTTATTTTTCTTGGGATCAAACGTGGAAAGATTAGATTGTAATCGCATTTATTTTTTAAATACTTTTTAGAAAAGTGTAATCTATACTAAAAAGCTGTACACCACCTGCTATAAAGATACATATTGTAATACTTTCGGGCTCGGATAGGACGGACACAAGAACTCAGACTTGTGGAGTTAAATCTCAACAAAACAACAAATCTCAATATCTTGTACGAAGTATTTGTAATACAACCCAAAAACTCTCTCAAATTCCTCCAATTAGCATAGCCCCTTATGCAAAACCAAACCCTGCTACTGCAGATATACCCGACTTTGATAAAAGAGGAGGAGTGTCTTTGTTGAGTTAGATAGCTGTGGACCTCTTTGACAGTGTGTTGCAGGACTCGTCCGAAAACCAGGAGATAACAGTTGTGAAACAGGATAATGATGTGTTTCATGAACCACACAAGATTCAGCAGGTTGCCAGCTCTGTTCACAATGAATTGCTGTGTCAAACTGGATCCCAACAGGTTCTACAGAAAGTTGTAGCCACCAGAAATGAGACAGTGGTCAAAACCATAATCAGTTCTATGGTGACCAACATTTCCAAGCTGACACATTCAGCTTCCCGATGTTCATCCCTTTCACCAGAGACCAGTATTAGCAGAGAAGCAAGTGAGATCATTGATGAGGTGATGGGTGATATTAAAATAACTAGTGAGCACAGCAAAGAGGCAACACCCAGTGCTCTGTCTTCTGAAGTTTCTCTTGTTTCTTCTGAAATAGTACATGGAGTCACAGATAATCTGTTAAAGAACATCCAGCTAAACTGTTCCAGCCCTGAGTCCAGTACTCCTCAAGCTGCCATTGATATGGAAACCCGGAGCACTGAGCAGCTCATGTGCACCAACATGGACCAGTTAGAACCTTCACCTGTTATTGGTCGAACAGTCAGAAGTAAAAAAACGACAGTCTTCTATGACAAAGTCTCCAAAAGGCTTTTCTCCAACACTCCCAAGTGGTTTTGAAAACAGTTTCCAGCCAGAAGACACTATGGATAAGCCCTGCTCATCAGCTGTTGGTGTGACACCTTGTTAGCTTCTGGGACCCGAGAGAAGCCTGGAGATTATATGATTATATGTCAGCCGTCCCCTGTTCTTCTATATCTCTAGCTTGACTGCGTCCGGCTGCTCGGCTTTTGTTTGTAAAGTTTGAACGAGCGCCCCGTTCACTGTTTCTTGTGAAGTAAACATGACTCTCTCTGGCTTTGTCACTGTGGTCAGAAAGCATTTCTTGATTCTGCTTGAGCAGCTTCATGAATTGTAAGCGACTGTAAGAGCTCTTTCTAAAGTCAGCCCTCCTACAACAATTTATCACGCAGTCTCTTATGTGCACATTTTCCCACAAGTTGATCTCTTAACATGTCAGCTTCCAATACTCCCAAGTCACACGATTTAGCCAGTTCTCTTAGTGAATTCACAAAAGCATCAACAGATTCGTCCTGAGACGAATTCCTACATTTATGCCGTACCAAAACCACATTTCTCCGCGGTGTAAAGTAAGCGTCTAAGGCAGCTAGTCTGTTCATATGAACCTTTTTCTCCAGCGAGGTTGGCGAAAATCCGCTGCAGGGGCGCCCCGATGCAGTGCAGTAATGCAGCCCGTCTCAGGCATCCGGAGCTTCTGTAGATCCACTGGCTATTTCAAAACATCTGTACGACTTCATCCATGTCTTGTATTCCGTATACAAATCCGGAGCTCCGAGGTTCAGTGGAAGCGGTGGAGAAAGCTGGGCATAAGCAAAACTTCTCGGCGCGGCGGCCGTATCTTCCATGGCGCAAGCTTAACGAACAGTCCGAAAATTCAAAAGTTCGTTTCAACCAGCACGAGAACTAAAATCTGCAGTGTTCTGCTCGCTTTGAGTTCGCCAAGCACTCATCTCTCGTCGCAATAAATGTTGTGTAACTTAATAAAGAGTCGTTCTTATATTATTTTAACTATTTTATTAACTACACAGATCACTCCCTTACACCATATATTCCCGCCTTCTACTCTCCCGTTCCGTTGTCTCGCGATGTCTACTCACTATACTCAGCTACCATATTCAGATATTGTGAAACAAATTTTAACTAAGCTGCTCTTAAGAATTCATCCTATTTCTCCAAAGGGGGGAGGAGAAACAAGAACAGATTATGGAAATTTTATCTTGTTGGGAGCTTAGTGAATTTGCTGTGGGCATTATTGACAATGTGCCGAAGAAACTATTTACAGCCCCAGATACCTCAGAATGTAATCCAACCTTGGGAAGCAATATCCAATGTGAGCTGGTTTCTGTCAAACAAGTGGCCAGCTGTATTTACAGAGAACTGCTGCAGAGTGCTGGTTCCAAAGACAACTTACAGCAAGCAGTAGCAGCCAAGAGTGAGAACCTGGCCAAAAAGATAGTTAATTCTCTTGGGAGAGAAATTATGAAGTTCCAACATTCAGATATCGAGTCTTCAGATGCTCCTCAAGCTGACAATGATATGGAAACCCGGAGCACCGAGCAGCTCATGTGCACCAAAATGGACCGGTTAGAACCTTCACCTGTTATTGGTCGAACAGATGCAGTGAAAGATATCTCTCCCAGTCTTCAGGATATGGTGAAGGGCTTTTAATGGTGTCTAAAATATATTGCTCTTCAAGGTACTCCAAAACTGAAGTAACAACCTCTCTAGCCAGAAGGCTTTCATCTGAAGCCTTCTTTGCCACTGTTGTGCAATAAACCTCCTGGTCTAACTCTTTTTTCATTGCTTCACAAATGGCTCCAGCAGTTTCTACTGTATAGGTGCACAAATCTGAAATATCTGACACAGAATCAGAAAACACTGAATTTGTTGGTGAAGAGCTGACACTTGAGCTCTTTGCATTGCTTTGAGCAGGAGAACTGGAACTAGATACATCTTCTTCAGTCTGGGTGAGTAAAGATTTGAGCTTTCCAAATAAAGTCCTTACAATGCCTTTTGCAACTGAACTCAAGTCAAAAGTACGATCAATGGATCCTGTTTCTGTGCTGCCTCTAGAAGTTTGAGGAGCAGCAGCAACATGTTTATTGGATTCTTGCAGATATTTATTTGTTTCAATACAATTCAGTGCAAACAAAACATTTATCACCTATCAATATAAGACCTATTTTTACTTACTTGTCAGGGTTCGTTGTTTCCCATGTTAACATTTAGAAATTTGCAACCAAATTTTGAATGCCAGCACAGATGCAACTAATACAAATATAATGTTGTCTATACAGTATAGTAAAAATCTATTATAGATATAGGTTGTATGTATAGAAAAATATATACAGTACAATATTTCTAATATATAAATGAAGCAAGAACAACAGAATACCAGTCTAACCAAAGAAATAGAATGGTCAGTATTGCATATTTTAAGTGGATCCCTTAATTTATAAATAATTAAGTGTGCAGACCGCTGTTTCATTCCAGAGGAGGCAGTGTCAAAGGGTTCTTTTGGCATCGAGTCTATGGTAGAAAGTGAAGTCACCCCCTTGGAACCTGGACAGCTTAATATTCTCTCAATCAAAACCTAGTGGGAGCTGATCTGAACATGTCAGGGAAGGAACCACTAAGCAACAGCTAGGACTAAAATTCAGGATTTACTGTACTGAAGGAACAAATTAACATATTTCTTTACATTTGTTCTTTAGTTATGACACTGTGCATTTTAACCTCAAGAAGCTATCTGGAAAAATAAAATGCATCCATTACATTCAGACATTACAAGCAGTGTACCTTACCTGTCCATATAAATTGTTATTGTTATTGTTATTGTAAATTTTTAATTAAAAAACATTATGATAAAAAATAATTAGTGTGACATTGCTACTACATGGACAAAATACTAACTTTATTTTGCAATATTAAAAAATGGTGACTAATTAAAAATATATAGGCATCTTTTCTAGTGGCAGAACAATTAATCTATTTTAAAGCATATTCCTGTGTAAAAAAAGATGGCCTCCTAACCATGATTATGTTCGTACTTTTTCAATTTACCTACTGGATGTCTAAAACTTGCTTAGGTTTTTAACTTTAATATGAGAGGCTTATAAAATAAAAATCACCGCAACAAAATAGCACATTGGAAATTATAAATCTTAAACTTCAATCTGCAACTGTTCCATAACACTTTAGCGAGTATGGTACAATTGTGTTCCTATGTGAAGCAAGATCACTGGTAATTTACATCATTGTGTTTTCAACAACAACTACTTGGTCAGGCGCAATGTATCTAACCAGTTTCATACTGGGTACTGCATAATTGACACATAACAAATACAGTTCAATTCAGAAAATAAATAGCAATTCTTCATTGAAATGTGCAGAAATATGTCATGTTTATGTTTGTACCCTGTTAACTTCATAGAAATTAGACCTTAGAGAATTTAAAGATTCTGTGAAACATGCACTTTGACCAGAGGTGCCCAAACTTTTGCATACAACTGTATGTTGTTGCTGCATCTTTCAGGACAAAGCCCAAAATGCGTTTTCAACACATTTGATGACTTAGTGTTACTTAGTTGTTACTTCCCTCTGGTGGTTGTTGATTGAAACATAACATCCATTCAAACACGACCAGACATTTCTCCCACTGTCAATACTTCAGCAAAACTTCACATTTTATACCGGTGCCACAACAAATTGTTATTATGATAGAAATTTGTTTTAATATGACTAATATATTATTGTTGTAATGCAGTATGATCAGAGTTATACATAAGTACAATACAACAGTTTATTTTTGCGAAGGTTCAGTTAGTGTATTTTGACTGCTGCTCTAGTCATTGTCAATATCAATATTCAAAGTCAATGTTCTAGTCATTACAACAAAGCCAGTCTATGGTAAACTATATCTAGGATTTGGAAAAATGCACATGAGCTAACACGAAAATGTGCACATGTACTGTACTGTTAACAGACTGACTCATGCATTCGCAAAGAGAGAAAAAGCAATTTAACGAACGCAGCTGGGGAAGTGAGTTAAAAATAGAAAACAGTTCCTCTTTAAACATTTACATATCACCATACTAAAATGATTAAAATAAAAAATTTATGTACGCACTGATGCTTAACATACCACAACTGCAGCATGTAGGACTTACCCATCAGACAGCTGACTGATCAGAGGGACTTCATGAAACCAGTTGGAATCAGTAGTCACCTCTTCAGTGGAGTCAGGTGAAATATGAACTGACCCAAGAGAAAAGAATTATTGCCGCATTAGAATTCTCATGGCATGCATAAAAAAGTGATCAATCCAATTAACATCCAAAAAAGGCAGAAAACATGTATTTATTCATAGATAAAATTAGGATGCTGATTAGGATTTATTCATCTGTTTACCCATATAATTTAAATCATTTTCACACCTTAGCTCACAACAATTTTACTGCACCAGACTGTGGCACAATGGCTGCCCAGAGATCCCCAGACTTAATTGGAACCTTCCTCAACCTTAACAGTAGATGTTACCAAGCTTTCAAAACCCAACACTTGTGCATTAATCATTTAATATTGATTAAATGACACAAAACAATTGACATGTTTTTATCTGAGTAAGCTATACAAATAAAACTGAATTGAATTAAACTGATTTTTTGGATTATATGTTCCATTGTCTTTCACAATATCTTTCACCCAATATCAGCACCCACTGAATTTCTCTGCAGCTGCATTGGAAAATTTGTCAAAACATAACGTTTTTCAAAACCTTTATTTTTTCTAGAAACAAATTAAAATACTGACCTTTGGTGATTTTAGAACTCTTCTCATTAGCAACGGTAACATCTCTTTTCTCCGTGCTAATGATCTCAGTAGAAGCTGTGCCACAGAGAAAACATCCTTTTAGTTGAAAGTCCTTTCAGATAGTTTAGATCAATATGTTGTCAACCTGCATCATTCCCTCTGGCCAACAAACTAAAACACATTAAATTGTGAACTAAATCTCAGTTGTACCACTGCAAATTATTGGATCTAGAAGCTTACCCTATTTTCCAGACTGAAGTACTTCTTTAAAATATTGCCTTTTAATACTGTCTTGCATTTCTCTCTCAAAATCCTTCCTTTCCTGTAAACTCTCATTTAGCTTTTGCTGCAGGAGAGCAACCTTCCTTTCATATAATTCAAATGCCTGAGAATGACAGAAAACCTTTCACAAGTGGCTATTCTTTAAAGAAAAAGGAAAGCCTCTCAACAAAAGATGAAAAGGTCCATCTCATTGTTGAACATCTTGTATTAAAAAGCACATGTTTTTCCATTACTCTAGTATTTAATGACAAATGAACTAGCTTGCAACCCAACATGTTGCTAGTAGAAAACTTCCCATCCATAAGGTCACATTTTAATTTAGTATCAGACAGAAGCTGTTGGGCACCACTGAAATTCCAGCTCAAGTAAAAACTACAGGAGACTCCGATCTCATCTCAATCTACAGCACCCTGAAGCTGGGAAGCTGGGTCTGGTCAGAGCTCAGAAGAAGAAAGGCTGGGTCCAACATTACTTGGATGAAAGACTCTGTGTGTAGTTCAGAACCTTGCAGGCTGGGTATAAGAGATTGAAGCAGCAATGTCTCTCCTCTAATGCTTAGGTAATGAAGAGGAGAGATCATCAACCACCCTCTTGGATCCTCTTGGGGAGATACCCCTGAGGGATACTTTAGAACAGCCAATTATGCAAAGCAGCATGTCTCTGGGATGTTACATGGAATTAAAATCCACAACACGCAGAATAAATGCCCCACAGGCAGGTGCCCAAGGCTGGAGATAAACCACGGGCTTTGGAGATGCAGTGCTATAACCATGAATTGAATGAGGTGCCAACATACCATGCTCATTGTGGTCACTGAGGATCCAAAAAGTATTCGTTTAGGTTATTAATTTAAACCTATAGGTGGTCATCTTGGAAATACAACAAAATATACCTGCAAGGTCAGTGTCAAGTCCGGAATTTGCATGAAGAAAAGTTCACCTTAAGAGGATGAATCCAAACATTCATTACTCCAGTACTTTTTTGTGCCTTCTAGCTCTGGTCTGTTTCTTCAGCTGGGCCTGTCGCACCTCCCTCCGGGCATCTTCCTCTGTCCTCATCTGTAAAGCTCTCTCTCTCTGATTTTCCACATCTGTAGAGCCGTCAGTGAAAAGGCAAAGCCGATGAGAAACAGCAGAAAGCTAGATTGTGTTGAGCACAGAACAGCTACGCTACTAGACATTTATATTTATATATGTCACCTGCTTATAGGTGGTACATTAATTATTGAGGATTCTGTTAGATCATGTGGAGCTGAATCTCTCCCCTTTTTACAATCTAGCAATTGAGGCCTTTGGGCATTTTTCAGCATATTAGGAGCATTCAGCAGCTGAATGTGGTCTGGGAAGCCCAAAGACAAAATAACTGGGAAAATAACATACCATACAGCAATGTACAGTGAAAATGTGAAAAAAACAAGAAACATGATTAAACTGATGTAGAAAACCGATGAGGCTAAATACTATATATTGATAATGCTGGTGATTTGAAAGCTGATAAATCAATGAAAGGGGTGAATAAACTATGTGTTTTAAAAGTGAGTTAAGCTACAGTGTGGAATGTAAGATTCATAAAAGCGTATGAAAAGTGTCTGAAGTCTAAGTGTGACGATACAGTAACATGATTCACTAAGGGTATCCACTCTGCAGAAATCTGTTCGGCTGGAAGAGGCGTATAAAGTATAAGGTGAGAGAATTTTTTTAATTCGCATTTTGCAACATAAAATGCTTAATTACTTGTCAGAAAGAGAACATCTTTTAAAACAGTTATGCTAGAGATCCTGTTATCTTTTGCTTGCTCCCCAATCATGCTGTATTTACAGAGGTGTCACAAGGTCACTTGCCAGAGTTGATATAAATGTCTCTAATCAGTTTAAGATGCAGAAGGAAACCAGCTATTAAAGATCTGTCATCCAGGTGATGACCGGGAGCAGCCCTGGGTCAAAATAAATCAAACTGTATTCTCATACCTCATCCTGTCTGCTGTACTGCAGACCTCTTATACGCTGTATTTCACCACTGCATATCTCCTCTGTTTTCGGAGCTCCTGCCTGGTGCCTTCATAAACAACAACAGAAAAGAAAGCTTCATCCACAAGGCAATGTCAGACAGCAGCAGAGGAATTTGTGAATGTGGTATTTCCGTAGAGCAGATGTTCATCTTTTGGACAACTTTGACTCAGTCAAGACTTCCACTTGCTTGCACAATTAATTAACTTAAGGCAAACCTTTACTTACAGTTGTATTCTTGACATCTAATGTTTAAACATAACAGTAAAATATTTACACATATTTACAGCGAAACAAAAAAAAATGTGATACAAATACAACAAATCAGGAATCCAAAAGGCAGGAACTTGCTGTTAAAGAGTGAGGAGCTTCCGTATGTTATTACCTGTCTCTGTTAGCCATAAACTGGTCTGAAATATTCTTGGATCCTTCCTCAAGGAGCCATTCCCTCACATCGGTGAAGCTGATATCCCTGGGAATCTCGTTCTGCTCCTGGAGCTCCAAGAACTTCTTCACTATTGTTTTCTGAAAGCCAGCACAGCCTTTTAATAGAGTGCCACACTCCCTTCATTGCAAGGTTCTCCTAAGCACTATTATAGCCGAGTGTGCACTTCAAAACCAACACTGACTTTTTCCATTAGATTTTTAATTTGAACTCACACCGATAGAATGTGTTTGCATATGTATAAGAGTGAAGGCTGAGCTACTGTAGTTTGTTGATCTAAACATTTCAATTTAAGATGTATATCTTGGATACAGTGGTTAACCTTGTTATCTCGCAACACTGGGGCCAGGGGCTCTATTCTGAGCCTGAGGTGATTTGTCTGTGTGGAGTTTGTATGGTCTCCCCATATTCACATTGGTTTTTCACGGTTTGCTCTGGTTTGCTCCCACAGTCCAAAGCCATACTATACTGGTAGAAAAAAAGGTGTCTAATTGGTTCTAGAGTGAATTTGTGTCTGTGTGTGTCTTGCAATGGACTTAATTCTGGTCAAGGGTGTATATCACCTTAAGCCCGTTGCTTTCTGGGATAGGCCCCGGCTCCCTGCAGCCCTTAGATGAGGCGGTTAGATTAGATGACGTGGATGGAAAGGGATGGATGGAAGTTCAAGTCGTTTTTCAGCCTTGTCTGGCAAAGAAGACTTATAAATTCTGTTTTGGACTACACACAAAAGCTGCCTGTATTAACATGTGTTTGGAAAAATACATTTGTTTGCACTGAAAATGGATTAAAGTCTACAGAGCAGTACAGATAAGCAGTGAATGCTCCGATTCGGGTGGTACAATTAGTGGTTTACCACAAAGAAAAACATCCAGATATATTGCCCAGCCTCAATGAATAAAAAAAACTATCTTTTTTTAACTCTGTTATCGTGAACAGAGAAGACTACAAGGCGACCTGTTTCAAATATTCAAAATCCTCACAGTCAAGTCTGCTTGTTGAATGCTGACTTCTTTCAAGAAACAGCTGGATGAGACTCACAGACCAATTAGCAAGTAATTACCAAACAGGCTTAAGAGCTTCCTCTCATTCGTAACTTTTCTTATGATATGAAACCCATATCCTGCATGCAGAAAGGACTATATGGGCTATAAACAACACAAAGTATCATGAAAAGATGTACAGTATGGCTGAACTAACAAGAAGAAGCTAAAATAGGCTAGAGCAGTGACAAACATAAGCAACAACATCGTCAGCGTCAAAACACTAAAACAGAAATGAGCTTCATAGCAATTAGAGAAGAAACTGAAAGAAAACATTGAAATTGATCCTTAGAATACAAACACAGTCAAGGTAGAGACTTCCTTGAAGATGACATGATGACAGCAGTATATTCAAAAGTGCATAATGGAGAGATCTTATGGAAGCCTTCATCTAGAAACGTTACTGATTGAGGGCTGGATAAAGGCAGAAGTCTATGATGAAGAGTCAGAATCAGATGGACGGTTGTTTAAAAACATCACACTTACCTGTTTAGTCACATAATTTTTGTCATACTGCAACTTCACATTGCTAAGGTAGTTATGATATTGATTGTATTCTTTCAAAGAGCAGAGGACCTGAAAACAGACAAAACATGTTTCAAGTACTGTCTAGGAGGTTAAATGTTTTTATTTTTATTTTACAAATCTAGAGCACAGTCAAGTACTCTGTGTTTGAATATCTATTGAGCATAAGGACTTTAGCACAAACCATAGGCCTGCTTTGATTACATCTACTATTACATGCTTTGATTACAACCAAAGGCCTGCCCACCGAATACATCTATGCTGGAGTGCAGACATGAGTTAAATCACGCTACTGGAAACTATTACAGCTAAATGAGCTAGAACCTGGTCTATTTTTTTTTACAACACCTCACTCCTTCACCATACCAAAAAAGCCTCATTCTTTGCACAAACTCCAAACAGCCTTACTTTCTTCTGCTCATTGATTAAGCCTCTGTTCTGCAGAGACTCCTGCATGCCCTTGCGATGGTAATAGGTGCGCAGGTGGGGGTCATGGAGGCTGTTGTACTTCGAATCCAAAAGGAAACCGTGGGGATCAGTCAGAGTGAAGTCAGGAGATGGCTGGTGCAGCTGAAATAGAAGGTAAGTATTTTATTAAAACATGATATGTACAGGTAAACACAGATATGTATCCCCCTATGTTTCTGAACATAAAAATGAGAATGTTTTTTTTCTCCCCCCTCCGAAGGCGGTCGCCAGTTTCTTGGAAGACTACTCCAGAATCGCTGTTATCATTTTTTTCTATGTTCTTGAAAATCAAATTCCAATTTCTCAGTCATTGTAGCCAACTAAAAATGACTACATTGCAAAAAGACAGTAAGCACAATAAGCTTTAAGGCATACATACAGCTGAATTTCAATAATGTGATCAATATACTGCGTCTAGAAAAATATATAACCTTACTCCTGATGTTATATGCACAAAGATGTCAAGGGAAGGCAGTTTGATTACAGTTTAATCATTACAGCAACCACATTATACTAACACACACAGAAATGTGTTAATGTGTCCCAGGTATCATTTCATATTATACAATTTTACATGTTGGTTTACCCCTAAAAAGAAAGAAAACCATGAATAAACATGTCATTTTTTACAATTTAAATGTTTGGATTTAAATAAGAATAAATGTATTCATGCTTTTCATTTTAGGTTACACTTACTTTCTCCGAAAGAGCAGTCCTGCAAAATTGAGGTTTAGACCCTGGGATTAACGGCAGTTTAGTGCCGACGGGTCTCTCCAACAGCTGCTGCTCTCCCTGCAGTGCATACAGCATGGTGTAGCAGCCCTGAAACACAGAACATAGCTATCGTACCTCACAGAACCACAGCCAAAACGCCAGAAAAAACAAGCAGAGCTGATGGCAGAAATGATTTCATCTGTCACAGAGTGAAATAAAATGGGTGTGGGGGCAACAGCAGGTATCAAGGACAATGTTGACTTTGCATAGAAGTTTGTATAGAATGACCAGTGACTTCAATGAGGGTGGTAATATGTGTCTTTCTTTGTTCTGGGGCTTCCTACTGATAAAGATGCTATTGCAAACATTGTTAATTACCACACAGTTCAGAGAAGACACATGGCATGTCAAAACTGGCCTAGCCGAGCCTCAGACTGAGGAGGTGGATCTAGAACATAACAATTCTAGAAAATCTAGAATGTTCTAGAGCAATCTTACACCTGGCCATCTGTATATAGCCATTTGATCAATGAGCCCCAAGAAGTTAGCTCTGCTTACACCCAAAACTATCAACCCCCCCCCAAAGAAAGGTAGGGGGGCTTTAATAACCCCAGTGACAGAGCCAGAGCACACAGAAACAGAAGAAAAAGGAATAACCAATTTGTACCACAGCACCCAGGAGAGGGTTCGGACACCAGGGACTCTCTACAGTGAGCAAGGGAGGAAGGCTTTAGCATTGTCTTCCTCCCCTCTCTACTCAAAAAATTGACTCAGAGACAAATTGGGGGGCATATTAAAAAACAGACTCAGCCAGGACTGAGGAGGATCCCTAAGACTACACAGAGTTTCTTTGCTATGACAGAAGCAGGCACACCAGGTCTCCAACTGGGGCTGGGTTTGGGAGAATATTTGCAGCTGGACTTTTCCTTTGGAACTCTGGTTTTGGTAACTGGGGTCAAATGGGGCTCTTGAGCTGGTCTGCAATATGTTCTGTGAGTAAGTAAGTACCTCTGGTGGATAAGTTGTAATATTTGTTCTGTGGATTACGCTATAATAGATACTGGAATTGCAAAGTACTGTAATACAAATGGAAATTATGTAGGATGACTTCTGGTCTGTGGATGCACTAGTGGTTCTGGAAGATAAAAAGAACTTGTTGCTGGGGGAAAAGGTCTTTAGAATTGCTAGGTGGCATAATCAGCTACAAAACTAACTTTTAAAAGCAGTCCCTGCATTTAAGGGCCACGGTTCCTGACATATCTTTTTATAGATAGGTAAGAAGAGTTACCCTAGGGTGTTCAGAGGGCTAAATCAGTTCATAACATTCTTTTTTTTTTCTTCTGCACAAACGAGTTGATTCTCTAAGTCTGTTTAGAGTTTTAGATTGGGAAGGCATATTCTCACCCAAGACATCTTAAGAGAACAAAAGAAAAGTACAGTACGTATATTTCCATAAAATACAGAACACATAGCTGGAATTTTTAAAATCACGTTCCATTTATTTTACCTTCTAGAGCATTTAAAACAGTATTAGAAATATTACTACGAGGTGTACGTTTTAACTGTTTTACTAAACCTTACATTTTAAAGCTAAACTAATGCTGATTTTTTTACGATTCACTACCTAAAAGTTCAAATATTTAAAAGTATGGATAGTACACTCACAGCTCCAGATCCCGGTTTCTTTCTCTCCATTTTAACCCTGATCTCGTTCCATTAATCCATTAATCAATTAATCTATTTTGAGAAAACAATTCCATCGTGTTCGTGAGCGTTTAGACTTTATTTTGTATAATTCGGACTTGAGCATAAACCACTGTATAACCAAAATGTTGTCTATGATAACATCAGATCTGCAAAGCAGTTGCCTTATCTGACGTATCCAGTGTGTACAAGTTAAGTAAAGACGTCATTAAAAGCTGCAGCAGGGAAGCTACAGTATTCGTCCCAGGACGGACTTGTTTTTTTATATATATTTATAATTAGGTTTTAATTAGAAAATCCAGACAAAAAGGCGATGTCCGATTTAAAGTTTAATTTGAATGTCGCCATTCTAACTCAAAGCCTTCACGGTATCAAACCTGTGTGGTCACACGTCCCAAACAGTCTGGCTCTGCCAGTGGAGCCTAGAGACCCCAAAAATATAACACACGGTTTGCCTTTTAATAATTTACACCTATAATAATAATAATAATAATAATAATAATAATACAAAGTAATAAACACTTGTTTTAAAAGCGCGGACTGATTAGTCATTTGTACAGAGCAACATAACAAGACAGTGGCCACAGTACATACGGAAATCTCCAACTGTACTATATTTAAAAACTACATCTTTTTTCTGTATATCAAGACCTAGTTTTCAGTGACTACTGCGATGTGCCCTTCCATTTCCTAACTTTGTTATAGAAAGCAAGTGGAGCTGCTGAAGAAAATATCCTAAAAATAACTACTTTTTGTAGTGATCGTAATGTGACGAGGGGTCCGGTTCACCTTCAGACTTAATTTCCTATAGAAGTATATTGTATATACAGTAGGTTTTATAGTCTTATAAACCCTTTTTTTAAAGCGTTTTATAATGCTACTCTTGCACTCTGCTGTCTCCTAGTTCCTTTCAGTTGGGCTTCACCGGTGAAATAAGGATGAAAACATCCTCTCTCTGCCCAGTCTTGCTTTTTGGCGGTTGATGTGTCTGTATGTGTCTTTTCTAGATATGTCTAAAACGACACCTAATATGCAGGAAGAAGCTGTTAAATTGGTAAGATGGTATCTGTAGCTGGGTAGCTGCAGAAAGGGATTGAAAACGTACAGACATCATTTTGGGTGCGACGATAGGATGACGTCACAGCGGAACGGCCATTTCACGAGGTTCTTAATTCCTCAGTCTCGAGATGTGTTCTGGTTGTTTTCGGTTTGGCTGAAGGTATTTGTACGGTAGCAATGCCGTGCTTTAAATTTCATACTTGGTTATTTAAGATCCTCGTTTATATGAATACACTATATTTATGGTATATAAATTAGTTATTTCTGGATAATCACTTCAGGAGCTCACTTTATCCCCTGAACAGTAGTCACTGTAAATATAATTTGTCTTTTATTTCCCAAAACAATTCAATATTTCCCACTGTACTGCATACAGTATTTGGCTTTAAGTTTTTCCTTAAAATAATTGGTAAAGAAATTTCTCACTTTTCAACCACTTTTCATCTGTAGCTCCGAGGAACTGCTGGTATAATGGTGAACAATGCGTGACGGACTTTGGGATCCTTTGGGATGGAAAAGAAGTGTAGAAATGCAATTTTAATCATGGTAACTTATGGTATTGTAGCCATTTATAGTTATACAGGTGTTGTCCTCAATATTCTCAGTCACAGCAGCATGACACATGGAATATTATCCATCCATTGTCTAATCACTTGATCCAATTCAATGCTGTGGAGAAGGGCTCTGCAATTACCAGAGGTCAGTTTCTTCATTTCTGTTGCAGTGTGAGAGCAAGGAAAATTACAGTCATCAACAATTATACTGCTTATCTGTTTAGTTGCAAGAGGATTATCCTTTCTTTTGGACATAATCTGCATTCGGATTTGTGACCAAGATTACATCATACAAATGCCAAAGATTGGAACGTCTGAAAAAGACTCAGTGGATGACAGAGGGATCAAATTTGCTAACTAAATGTGTGTTCACTGATTGATCTGCAGAGCCACACGGTCAGGCTGGGTGCAATAAGATGTGGATACAGTCCTTCAAATTCACATCCCTAGTAAATAAAGAGCATACAATCCATTTTATCACTCTGCAACTCACAACTGGCAACCCACTGAAGCTAAGCAGGGACACTATACTGTAAACAGGCGCCGTCCTTCGGATGAGACATAAAACCGAGGTCCTGACTCTCTCTGGTCATTAAAAATCCCAGGGCGTTTCTCGAAAAGAGTAGGGGTGTAACCCTGGCGTCCTGGCCAAAGTTCCCATTGGCCCTTACCAATCATGGCCTCCTAATAAATCCCCATCTATGAAATGGCTTCATTACTCTGCTCTCCTCCCCGCTGATGTGTGGTGAGCGTTTTGGCGCACTATGGCTGCTGTCGCATCATCCAGGTGTATACTGCACATTGGTGGTGGTGGAGGGGAGTCCCTATTACCTGTAAAGTGCTTTGATTGGAGTGTCCAGAAAAGCACTATATAAGTGTAAGCAATTATTAATTATTATTATTACTAGCTGACTAGTGACTAGTGACCTTATTTTAGCCTGGAAGAGATACATTATGATCATTTAATACTGGCAAATATTCTTGTAGCACAAGGGAAGCGGTACAAACATTATATTTCCACTAGGGGGAACAGTAGGTTTTTGGACTAAACTGTCCTGCTTTGGCAACACTATATTTATGGTATATAAATTAGTTATTTCTGGATAATCACTTCAGGAGCTCACTTTATCCCCTGAACAGTAGTCACTGTAAATATAATTTGTCTTTTATTTCCCAAAACAATTCAATATTTCCCACTGTACTGCATACAGTATTTAGCCTCTAGAATTTAATTTGCTCAATGTTAGTCTTGAAGCATGTAGTTAGTACTGTGTAGGTACTATCATTTAACAGCATTCATGAGATACATTCAAACAGAATATTAATTCCATATATTCAATTGAATCTTTCAAAGAGAACAACCATTTCCCTGCGAAATTAGGCTTTTCTCTGTCACTTCTCAGGTGGCTCTGACAATCAGCTGCCGTTAAATTGTGGCTGTGGGCATCTGTTTCAATGGAGTTTCTACTCCCTCTTTAAGTGTGATATTAGAAATACATATTTTTTGCTCAAAAACGTCTTTTTACAAATTAAATATACAGCTATAAACTAATATGATGTTTCGACTGTGAAGCCTTCTTAAGGTCTGTGAGACACACCTGAAGAAGGCTTCACAGCCGAAACTTTGTGTTTTCTCGGTTCTCTTTTCAGCATGGGATAAACCTATTGTTCCTTTACAGACTACGCATGCTGACACAGTTACCCATCTGCACTGCTATAAACGAATATAGCATACAATGGCATCTAATTATAACAACTTATACTTAAAGAATCTTTTGTTTTTAATCCACAGCATAATATTACATTATGAAAGACAGTTTCGTGCAGGAAAAAAAAGCACCTTTACATTTACCTTTATTTATATAAAAACTAGACTATTGTCTAAAATAGTCTAAATTGGTAAATTGTGCCATGAAAAGTTCATTTTTCAGTTTCCACTGTCTACATTCCCGGGCACGGCTTATATGTGCGTTAATATTTACCTATCGGATTAGCAAAGGTTAAAATGACACAATTGAAACAGGGTGAGGAAATGTGCACAAACTCCTCTGACATACTCATGAGAGAGAGTCTTTCCCCGCTTGACATGCTTTGAGCTTATAAAAGAGAGATAACCCACTGGAGAAGAACACGACTGTGAGTGACATCACTGTGAGGTCATAGGCATTGAGCAGGTCAGAAAATCAAGACTTCAAGGGGAAACTCAATACTACCCAACATTAGAGACATTCCTATTTTTTCAAGTGCCATCTTGATAATGGTTTAAGTTCCTCAGATATTTTTTAACTTCAGCTAGGCGTATGGCCTTTGACTTAAAAATCAGTAAATCGTTAAGGAATGCTGGAAGGTTTAATAGAATTAAGATATTCTTACCAGATCGAAACACCAGCATGGCACTGTAACCTTATTCTTTATAGAAATGTGACCATAAACTCTCTCTTTTAAACTGTACAGGCCTATTACAAAGCCAGTCAAAGTGGACAGCTCCACAGAGTAAACAGTCATAAAATCCAATGCTTCAAGTTGATCAATAATGTAGTAACTGTACTGTATATGAAGATGTGGTGATTGTTTTTATTTAACCTTAACCACCTGTTCTGAAAAGCATAGGTTGTCTTGTGTTTTGGAATACGTAGTCTGTGGTGTTATTGATTTAGCTAGTAAAAATATATATTTAATATTCATCCATTGCGTGGTTTCTGTGTAAAGTGCTGTCAGCATTACACTATTAATTTATTACAAAACTGCTGTGAAAACAAACTGAATGATTATGTTTAAAAGACACTGGAGATCACTTGGATTTGCCATATTTTGAGAAAAGTGTAGCGTTGAAAGCTAATACACACGTGTAGTTGGATATACCTATCCATGGGTGTATACTGTTAACTCCAAGGAGTCGGATTTAAGTCATAAAATCAAAATACAGCATAACCATTCCATTATTAAACTGCGCGATGTCAGTACTCCTGATAAACAAACCCTTTAGCCGCATCCACAGAAACATAAGTCGCAGATATGTGCCGAACAGGAATACTAGTATCAATATAATGTGCTTGATACGAACTGCCTAATGGGGCCACAGGAATAATTGAAGGCAGGTCAGATCCAGCACTTTTATTACAAACAAGCCTTTAAAGAAACACAAACAGAATGTACTTTTATGATTTGAAATAATTGTATATCGCCTCAGCAAAAATAATTTGACTTTTTTCCCCCCCTCCACTTTAGGCTTTGACTGTATAGGTTCAAAGTTGTTTCCTGACTTTTGGATCTTAAGCAACAGTGAGGGTCATATATTCAGTACTTCATTTAAAAAATGTTTTTTTAGATGCATGACTTTCTCATGATAAATATCCTTTCTAAATACATTTCACTTTTGCTATTAAGGTCAGTACTGAATAGTTTAAGAACAAGTAAAGGTTTATTCCATGCTGAAAAGAGAAGAAAAGAAACAAGAACTGACACCTGAAGAAGACTCTACAGCTGAAACATTGAGTTTCTTTTCTTCTCTTTTCAGCATGGAATAAACCTTTACTTGTTCCTCTGCAGCCTATGCGTGTTGACGCACTACCTACTTGAGCTACTGCAGAGTTTTCTTACATATTACTTACCACCATTTGCTTTGACTTGGAAAAACTATGCAGTATCTTTTGAAAAACAGCCCTTTGTCTATTTGTGCCAGCCACGTGTTACTGGCAGTCCTCAAATGTGTCAACTACTGTGAGGAAGGCCTTCCACACTCCAGGCCTGCTTGAGCACACAGCCCCGCCTCCTCTTCTCGTTTGACCGATCTCTCGGTTCGTGTCCGCGATGCAGTTCCAGTGCTGACCCCCACCCTTCGTCACACACCACTTGGAGTGGTCCACCATGATGCTGAAAGGCCTGGCCTCTGGCAGCTGCATAGTCTTCACGTTGTACACCTTGTGCGCCACAGAGCAATTTGACGGCAGAGGCTGATGAAGCTTCCCCCAGCTTTTGGCAAAGAAGTCGTCTCCTAAATAGTTAACCAGCAAACCTGAGTAGAGATCTGAAATGGAACAGAGTCACAGGTTCCATGTTAGAATCTGTCCCAGGCACACTTTCTACCCAACCAAAAACAGGAAGTGCACTACAGTAGCTACCAAAACGTCAAACTGAAACTGAGAACAAGTGAATGTGTATTTCTCCCCCCTCTCAGGGGTGGATGCAATAAGAGGTTCCCTTTAATGAAATCATAGCTTCAGTTAAGCATTCCTCACAGAGCAGTAACACTGAAACACAGGTAAAAAATGAGGTTTTCTCTGCAAACATGTGGCTCAACAAGGTAAAAAAGTATTGATTTCTTGCCTCTTTATCTTCACAGACTGTAGTCTTGAGTTTACTGATGCGGTCCATTGGGAACAAGAACACTATTTTACTTGGCCTGGGCTTCCAGATTCTGCAACTTGCTTGGTACGGCTTTGGATCAGAACCCTGGTATGTGCCTTGTATTCTGTAGGAGTAGAAAACCCAGGAGCTTTTCCTAACAGACACTGTAGGTCACAGATCATCAAGTATAATTTGTGAACCTTTAATATCAGTCCTATTCTGAGTTATTTAAAATTATTAAGCAGGTACTGTCACTATTAAACCAAACATTTAATCTTATAAACCTGAAATACAGTCGCTGTTTTATGCATATTTCTAGTTTGATACTAGTTTTCCTTCTTGGTTTCTCCTCAGGATGATGTGGGCTGCTGGTGCAGTTGCAGCTATGCAGCTATACCTTCCCAGCAGTCAGTGCTCTTGTATCCAGGACAGCTGAAGCAGACCAGCAAGGTACCCAGGGCAAGAAAAAAGTCGCTTTGTACAGAAACTCAGCTGTTGGTTTCTGTCATCCATCTGAAAATGAAAGCACTATGTATTTCTTGTACTTGTAATCTTGCAACTTCTCTGTTATGCCACAAAGCTGTGTCGTGAAGTCAGACAGATCTATTCTTTCACCCATTTGGTTTGACAGTTCTGTTTGAAAAGCTCATAAATATCCAATGCTCCATCCACTAAGAGAGAGCTCAGTAGTCTTAAGTGTAATGGCTAGATTAGAGGGCATCCAGTATGGTTCTTGATTGTCAAAAATTGGCCTGTGAAACTAATTAAATTAGCTTAAGCTAGTAATTAGTTGTTAATACAGTAACTAGGAGTTTTAGGGATCTAAAACCCAGAAATCTTTTTGGCCTTGAGAGCTGGAGCAGAAGATCTTGTCTTGATCGTTGCACTAGCTAATCTAATGTTTGTGCTGTGCTTCTGCGTTCTTAGCTCTCCCTGCTCATTAGAACTGGCGAGACAGTGAAGAGAAGCACAACATGTTTGCAGTCAGTCAGTGAGGTTAGGTGCAGTTTTAGTCAGGGGGCTGTTCCATGTCTTGTCCTGTGCTAAATGCCAGCATTGGGGGTTAAGACTTTTTAAAATAAACTAAAATGTACCCTACATGTTTGTCCTGTACGTATCTTCATGTGATCCTGCTAGATTTCTGCTTACCTAAGTCTTCTTGTGAATGGTGTGTGGAAGGCTGACGGTCTCGTTCTCTTATAGGTGTGGTTCAGGGGATGATCACTGGGATTCGAGGGCTGTGTAATGGCCTGGGACCGGCGCTGTACGGGTTAATTTTCTACATATTCCATGTGGAGCTTAATGAACTCCCAGTGAGTAACAGTGGCCTGGGAGCTGAGTCTGAATCATCACATCACTCTCAACACAATCATCAGGTAACGTACAGTGTCCAGCTTCATGGAATTGTCATTGAAACTCGTCATCTTTAGGTTTGGGTGTCAGTCTCTCAGAATTATGCTCTGGAATGTGAAATGTAGTCAAAATGGTATGAGATGGTGAAACAAATATGAAACCAGACAGGTAGGATTTTGATGTTCAGTTTCTATGTAACCATAGAACTTGTCTCTATCTTATAAAAGGGAATATCATTCTTCGCAGGACATGTTACCTGTCATGCCAGTATCCCAGAGGAGTCTTTCATGACTTGCAGTACATTGTAAGAATGGTTAGGTTAACACACTTGGATGCAGATTTTGCTGTTGATCTTCAGATACTTTTAGTGAGGCACTAACATTTTTTTGCAGTTGATGTTGGCCAACTAATAGCTGGTATCAGGAGTTATAAATGTGATGTCTGTGGAGTGTATGGGTACAGGTCACACTCTCATGGTCCCCCTGTGCAGTCTTACCTAAACTGTGGTCAAGTGAGTAGCTGCGTTGGTATGTGTTAGCTGCAAGGAGACATGTATTGGTTAATCCCAGCCTGAAAAACAGGGGTAAATCCAACATTTCAGCTGCTGAGACGTCTTCAGGGGATATTTCATTTCACATAGCACATTGAATGTCTCAAGATTAAGATATATAATACCCCTAAAAATCCTGGGTTTGGCGGGCTTCATTCTGCACTTTTTAATTACCGTCCCTTTGTGATTTATTTCTGTCCACGCAGAGTTCAATAATCCCTGGTCCTCCGTTCCTGTTTGGGGCATGTGCTGTGCTGCTCGCCCTGCTGGTGGCGCTGTTCATCCCTGAGCACACTAACATGGCCCCGCGGAGCAGCACCTGGAAGAAGCATCTGTCAGCCCACAGCCACCCCCACAGCCCCCAGGCACCTGGGGAGGCCAAGGAGCCACTCTTACAAGACAGCAACGTATGACCGCTGTTGCTTCTCAGGCGGTTTCTAGATACATCATTCTGCCATTTTTTATTTATTTATGGAGATGCCAGGTAATGGAAATTCAACACGAGTGTTAAGAGTACCATTTTGTAATATATTTAAAAATTGTCCAAAGGCACTATTGCAATAGCTCTATTTATTGAATTCAATATAGTTAGAGAGGATTTTTTATACATTTTTGTCATAAATTCTACATCGGCATGGCTTACCCAGGGACTTGTGCCTTGTAGAACTGGAATGTTACTGAAGACAGTGTGTTTGTCAGTCATCCTGCTTTGAAGCGGTGTGATAATATGGGTTGAAGTGCAATCGGTTCACTAGAGAACACTCAGCCCATTAAGAGCTTTACCTCTTTTCCTCTTTTGACCCAAGACAGACTTTATTAAAAGTCAGAATGATGTACAGAAAAAGTGGTGTGGCCTCTTAAGCTTGTACATGACAAGGCCTTAATAGATGCTCTTGGGTGCAAAAGCAACATGCAGTGGGTCAAGAACAGTTCATTCTTTTGCGGCTTTGTTATCATTGAAAAGTGAAAAGGACTTGGAACTTCGCTTGTTCTACACATCTTCATTTTTCTGTTCATATCAAGCAGTTGCAGCATGCAGTGCTGTCTCAGTTTCTGACTACCTTCCCATTTTCACAGTTTCAGTTGCAAGTAAGCTTCTGCCCACCAAGAGGGTGGGGATTGCTGGGGGCTCATGTAGTTTGTGTCTCAAGAACCTTTATCTGAACATAGAGCTAGGCGTTGTGCAGCATCATGCAACTCTGAAGCTCAAGACAAAGTGCACAGGACCAAAAAATATGCTGTTCAAACTAGGGCATAGTAGTGACAAGATAATGACCTGGTGTGAATATGCCTTTTTTGAACATTTATATTTATTAGAGGGCCTCAGAATATGAAATGAGTTTTGTGGCCTCAACTTGAAAGACGTGCATTTTTCTAAGTGGCCTTTTTCAGTAAGGATATTCGCAAGAACATGCTAATGTACCAAATAATAGAACATCAGATGTGAAATTCTCTGAAATTGTATATTTTTGTGTGCTCAATATATTTGAATGATTCCTTGAAAGATATTACTAGCGTGTAAAATATCGTAAGCTCAAATGTTTTTATTTTCCTTTCCGTTACATACTGTGGTTATTACACTGCTTCACTGCCTTGTTTTTCTTTTAACCTTCAAGAAGATACTGTCATGGACACAGTTCTAAGTGTTGTAAATATAAAAGAGGTAAAGTTCAATAAAGTGGATTATTTTAATGTATGCAAGATGTATTATTTCATCTTAGTACTGTGTAACTCCCTTCCCTTCTTAACTTCAAAACATGCTCTGACTTTAGACATCTCAAAATATGATGCAGGATTCAACATTCGGATAATAACTGCTCCAGCAAGGTCTCCAGCTGTTGATTTAAGAATGCCTGGAAAATCTGTTGCATTGTGGTTCCTGATGACTAGAGTTGTGCACCTCAACCTTTTAAAAGTGTTCATATTTCTGTAATTGGGCCGAATATATAGTAGCTACAGGACTCTCACAACCTTAGTTGGGCTCATCACTACCAGAATGGATACTGTGATGGGCTCAGTGGAGTAGTGGCACCACCCCGCATAGCTTCAGGTCTGTGCAAGAACACTGCCTTGATGAACAGATGAAGAGTGATGTCTGTGAGCGAGGAAGGTTCTCTCAATCTGACCGGCACTCCTTTAGTCCACATCAACAACTGCAACCTGCTGCCTCTTTATGGAGAGTGTTAATATCCTACTATAATGAAAACAGTAATTACAGGTATACAAAATATAAGACATGGCAGACTAAAAGCAAGAGAAATTCAAAGCAGATTTTAATTAGATGGATTAAGCAGTTTGAAAGAGGCAATTTGGTGCTGCTTTTAATTACACTGGTACTGTGTATGATTAAAAAGGTTGTGGCTTTTCACAGCGTTGGATTGGTTTTCCTAGAGTCTCAAACTGCTGCTTTTCCCAGAACATAATCCAAATAGTACAAGAGTTCTTTCCTTCTACTGATATTCAGCAAATATAAAAGCACAGCAATAGCTGACTAAATAGAGTGGTTGTCTTCCCTTGTCCTGGAGGAACCCAAGGTCTTAATCACAGGTTAGCTGAGTTCTGCTGAATTCTATTTTTTTTGTGTCATATTTTTAAATTTGCTTTCAACTATTAATACCCAATAAGGAAGCTGTTTAGAAGCTGTATTAATTAGGCTTAATGGATAACTATTCATAATAAATAGTACAGTACTATTAAATTCACGTGAAGCTAAAACCATACTGCAATACTTAGAATATCTAAAAACTGCAGGATTCAGAATTCTAAAGCTCAAATTACACAGTGGAGTAAAAAGTAACATTATGTTACTATACCTTAGATTTCACACAATATTAACTTTGCTTGTATTTAACTGCAATGTCCAGCAAAATCAGTCTTGATACAAAAAATGAGTGTAGATGCTGGATGTTTTCAGCGTGGAAAAAATATTTGAATATTAATACTATGATGTGCATATTGGACAATTCTATTTTAGTAGTTAAACCTTTCAGCTTTTTGGAATATTTCATTTTTACGTGTATCGCTTAAAGGAGTCCAATGTTTAAATGTTGGAACTCAATATTTTATGAAGCACTACTGCTCAATATAGGTGTAGGTTTTCAAAAATGTAGATCAATATGGTGTATATAATATGTTTACATTTTTATTAAGTGTCAAAAATCCTTTTGGTAAATGTAACATCCCTCAGGCTACAAAGAAATTAGATATACTCACATATAGAAGCAGGATATGCACAGAGAAATAGAAAAGAACAACTTTGAAGTATCATCTGAAAGTTTATTTTACATACTGTGCAAAGAATTTGTAATCAGTTAACAGGAAAAAAACATTTAAAAACATATAACTGTCTTTCTAAGGCATTTATTGCCTTAAAACAAATGACATTTTTGTGGCTTGATATAAAAGATTAAATAAAAATACATAACATTGTCATCATTCTCTGTAAAAAATAGTTTCGTAACTTTTTTTTAACTTTAAATAGGCTAATAAAATAAATAATTTGTACACATGTGTACAGTACCAATCAGATGAGATAATTATGCATTTACAAAGTATGATGCAAAAGTTAGGGAAAAACCCTTATTGTACTGTAAAATCTGGTAAGGTTAACCAGAAATAGCCTGCTTTTGTCTATATTATGAATGAATTATGAGGCAAAACAATGGATTTTCATTCAGTAATATTCCTTCCACAACATGCTAAATGGAGCCATGCACCCTGTCTGAGTCCTGCATGGTTGACTTTTCTTGTATTGTGTATTGAGATGCAATAAAATGGTTAATTGTAGCCGTAGTGCAAGAAGATGTTTAGTGCTCCCACTGCTGGCAGAGAGAAGCAGAGATGGAGAGAAACTTGCTGCTACACTGGTAGAGAAACATACAGTACTTCCCCAAAATCAGAACAGCTATCAATCCTACTGGGGAATAAACCTCCAAATAGTTTAGTTTAGTAGATTTATTGTACTAGATTTGTCGATGTTTAGTTAAATATTAATACTTTGGCAATACTGTAATCCATAGGTTATTTCAATAAGAGTCTGAATTTTAATACATTTAAGGAACATGTCAGAGCTGTGAGTATCAAAGACACAATCTTTCAGTTTTATGTTTTAGAACTTCTATTGCAGAAAGATACCCAAAACCAAAATTATTCATTTGCAGATTTTGGCTTTCCACACATCTCCTCTTGTTATACCTGAGTTTGGACACTGTTTTTCACCTGCTTTGTTCTCATTTTCCCTCAGCTGTCTACCCCTTTGTGCCTACTCTGTCTTGTTTTCTCCTGCGCCTCATTTATCTGCTACTTTCCCTCTCTCCCTCACATCTTAAGAAGGCTCCACAGCTGAAACCTTGTGTTTCTTTTCTTCACCTTTCTAATACTTTGCATTTGAATGTCACCTCCTCTAAAATACAAGCCTGACCAACAGTTGTATGAGAGAATGCTGAAGATGGTTGCCATTTAATTAGCAGAGGCAAGGTCAGCAAAATTACATAGGTAAAATATGGCAAGAAGAAGAGGAGCCAGAGGAGAAAATTAAACACACCACAAAGGATAAAGCCTGAAACTAAATTATACTGAAACTAAATACAAAATAAAGGATTCCTGCAAACCTGCAGGTTAGTGGCATTAATAAACTGTCATAACATACAGTACAAAACAAATGAAAAGGAGCATATCTTTTTGGGCAGTCTTAATTTTTCTGAGCTTTAGAGGATTTAGAATTGCAACAGGCATGGTTAACAGGTTCCACGCACACCAACATTATTCACATCACGAAGGGTAATGCTCCTGTATCCTGCATAAACTCATATTGTCTGAAGAAAAATAAAACAAAGGTATGACAATGAATTAAAGGCCTTTCAACGCCTTGTGAGTAAAACACAATGTTACAGTACATGAACATGACAAGTTTAATAAACGCTGAAAGAAGGCGGAGAGCATTACCTATCTGCACACAGTAAACCTGAAAACCACTGTAAACGAATCTGTCGTTGGAAGAAATTATTAGAGACAGAATTTAGTAGGCATACAAGATTCCTGGTTTATGTTAAAAAATAAAGGTCTTTCTCGATGTATCACAGATAGAAACTTCCAAAAGGCAAGCAAAATGAAAAGCTTGCAAAGTCATCAGTCCGTCATTTGTGAAAGAACAATTAACACAGAAGTGTGCAAATAGATTCCATTGTCACAGAAAACGTAACGAAATCGAGCAGCAATACATGCAAAACATAAATAAAAACACAGATTTCATGTAAAGTGCAGGTGTGACCAGTGCATAAACGTCCTAAAACATCCCGGAATTGTGTTTCCCAACGACGATGTAGACCACAGGATGTTCCATAGTGTGCAGCTCTGCGAGAAAACGTGGAAGCCGTTGTCCAGGCTGAAGAAAGGAGAAAAGAAAAGGAAGAATGAAACCCTATTTCTAGGGACTTTTAACACTAGTGCTTAGACCTGAATGCTGGAGCTGTACATTTCAACTAATACCACACACACGTATTCCAAAAATAGAGATGGACGGTACAGAGACCGCAGGAAATCATCAGCTGTACAGATAAAACGTCTGAAGAGGCGCAGTTTGAGGTCAGCACACAGGAAAGAACGTTTACATTATGCCCAAAGACTAATAATTCCTTTTTTGGGACTCCTAAACGTGTAAACAATGCAACTACGGACAAAAAAGTCAGCTCGTCAAAAATGCAGAATTACTCCGATAGCTACTCACAATTACAAAAAGGATAGCATCACTATAAATGTAGATAAAGGAGCAAAAATATAGGTATCCACAAGGAACACACAACAACAACACAGAAAAAAGAAATACCTGTTGCCTTGGTACAATGAATCCTTGCAGTTGGTATCTGCAGATCTCACTCCTGTCTGTTATGGCTACTGCCACCTGCTGGTAGAAGTGGAAATAAAACGCGAGTTGCGCCAGCAACGGTAAAGGTCACATTAAGGGATGTCAATTTTAAATGTTAGTTAAAACTACGTCTAGTGATTTTGTGCACCACTGAGTGCAGATTACAACAACTTTAGGACCACCAAGTCTCAAACATAATGCTTTCACTTAATCTGAGCCCTAGTTTACAACTTAAGATGTTTATGCTTCTATCTGTGAAAATAAGCACTAATTAGCACTGACTGTAACGGACTAACTGCTTATATCTAATATATAAGCGAAATAATACATAGAAAAAGCTTCAGGGTGGATTGCCAATCATTGCCTGTAAATTACCACAACAAACAGGACTGTTGGAAGAACATGTATCATTATTTGGTGCATATAATGCATAATATAATGCACCAAATTAGATCAATGCATTCTTGGGCAGCATAGAAATTGAAATTCACAGGAATGATGTATTCCAAAGGTAATGCAGACAGAGTCAAAGCCTGAACTACCATACCCATGAAAAGTTTTGCAGGCTTAGAAGCATGGCACAGTTCAGATGACAGTAGGACTTAGATACAGTACTTAAGTCTTCAATTGTTTTTGGCATTATGTCTAAATGCTTTACATCAATGTCCATTCACCACTTCAGGCTGGGATGCAAATAAATGCATTTCTTAACAATATCCTGAAATGAGTGGCAAGGTCTTCTAAAGTCAGTATAGGGTTTCATTAATGAATATGAATAAGAGGTGTTTCAATACACCTTTTTTAAATTAACAAATTAAAATAACATTATGCATTAATTATGTTGAGTATATTTATATTGACATCATTATCTCAAATTCAGTTCACTGAACATAGCACAAAGGCATAACTGAAAAACTGTTAAAAGACAAAAATGGACGACATGATGTGGTGGTAAGGACACTGTGATCTTATAAAGTTGAGCCTGGAACTGTATCTTTCTAGGGGAAAATTCCCCTCTACTTTTCTGGGGCAAAAATCAAAACAAATCCATTGCTATAGCAGTCAGCGATCTGAAATTAGATCTTTGTTTTCAGACCCTATTTCCATATCCCTCATGTGGCATTCCAAAAATACCCATTTACAACTTTACACCTCAATAACACCAAAGAAACACAACACAAGCACAATGGCAGTGAAATTCAGTCTATTGTGTCTGTGGCCCACTGTTCACAAAAGCACCCACTCTGGCGGCTGGAATGGAAAACGAGAAGCAAAGCGTCATTCTTTATTTTCTGAGCCTCTGCTCCTTTCCTGTAACTGTATAATTGTCAGCTGTTACTGTATCGCCAGTCTCAGGTGAGAAGCTGTTATAATAATGGTGAATTATTTACCGGATAAATGATTTCAAAGCAAAGCTCTAAATGAAAGCAAGCCCAAGCATGCATGACAACAAGGCAGTTGCTCAACACAACTGAAAGAAGGAGACTCAAAGCACTTCCTCAAAACCTTCAGAATCGCACACAGAGGGGGTTTCAGTGGCATGTTTCTACCATGCGTGTACCTGGAGACATCACACACAACTACAGTAGTCATCAGCTTATTCTGTTATAGAGCCAGATATCCTCAGATCTCTTAAAGCAAGCAAGGATCCAACTAGACAATACTGGGATCGATCCACCACTGCTGATGGTGTGATGCACTGTGTGATGCACTCTTCTGGTTCAGAAATTCCAAACCCTTTTCTTCACAGATTTGCAAGGTACAACGCTGCAGAAGAAGCCGTATTTTGGATGAGACTTTAAACCAAGGACCGACCCACATTTTGGGCACCACAGATTCATATATTACCATTTACAAATGTGGGGGTTAGCCCTCAAGCAAAGGGAGAATCCAGAAAAGGTTTTAACTTCAAGGCTTACTGATGTTCCCTCATCTTCCTCTGGATCAAAATCTGAACTACACTGCTTCTACTCTACAAGTCAGCACTTCAGAGACATCGTTATTGGGACTTCTTGATAAATAACTTCGAGTATGCATCCTCAGACAGAGAAAGAGACTGCATCCATTTTTTTTTACTCTGTGCCAGCACGACGGTACAGAAAATAACAGGTTGTGTCCTAGGCTTAACACAGCTAACTTTTAAACAAATACAATTTTCCCCTAGCAACTGTCATCTATATGCCAGAGAAAGATAGACACCCAGTCACCGTCATTCACATTATCATCGTTCCCTTCCACCTCCAGCAATGTTATTCTCTAATTTATAAAGTATAATAAACAATGTTACATAAACATAAGTTATTTCACAATGGTATCTGTTTCCATTCATGTTTTTATATCTATACTGCATAGTGGATTAAACAATATGTGATGCAACATGTGGACACTCATTTTCATAGCTCTGTCAACGTCAACACAACTCCATCAATATACATTTTATGCCTAATAGTGTATTCCTGTCAGGAATATTCCTGACTTCTGTGTGAGCCTAGTGCTGAGAAAAGCAGCCATTAAACAAGGTTAATTAGTTCTCACTAAAACTTTGATTTTAAGAAATATTGTTCAGACATAATGCGGAGGGTTAGCATTAAATGAGAGAGGCTGTAATAGAATAATGGCTTCACTATAGTTTTGGAGTAGTTTTAATATGCGGAATGGTGCTTTCCTACACAGAACTATGGGGATACCATGCTACAGTATACTTTTTTAAGGAATGTGCTCTGTAGTAATACCATGGACCAATATAATAAAGCACTGTGAAACCTTGTCAGAACCACAGGAAACAGAAGCAAAACGATTTAAAACCAAAGTGCAAGTGCAAAAACCACAATAAATCCGCCAAGGTGAACTTCGTTGAGATTTAACAGGTGAATTACTGAACCTGCACAATGCATTTACACCTTTTCCTCTGTTTGGGCCTCTACAGATAACGTCAGATAACAGGTCAAGAAGAAAAACGGCCAGGTTCTGATCTGCTGGGGAGGAAATGTGTACCGTCCCTGCGACCTGACAGCACAACACTCTGTCAGCAAGCCCCCAGCCTTATAGCTCTGGTCAGGACAGAGACCTGTAGATGCTAATTGTGTTCGACAGGCACAATCATACAGCAGGCAGGAGATTAGGAGAGTGTTAATTGCGTTCAGTGGCAAAGGGAGTCAGGAGGCAGCCTGGTGTCAGGGGAGTGGGCTGTGTTTGCAGGTGGTCAGGGGTTCCCAGAGGGTGGGAGGGAGCTTCACCACAAAGGATCTCTCTCTGACAGGAGGGCTGATGAGCCATGAAATCCCATCAGCCCATGCAGGGGGCAGTTTGGTATGTAAAGAGCACACTAGTGACTGTTGTTTTGGGTGGTTGTGTTTTGTTTTAATCACAGACCACCAAGGGATCCTCCAAAGCCCAGTGATTCCAAGCTGTCATTTGAGGGTGAAACCACCTGATGCAAAATCATTTTTAACTGGAGACCTTTCTGTTTAATGCATTCTTTTGTGGGTTCTTGTTACATTTACAGGTATTTTGGTCTCATTAACAATAAGACTAGGTGTTAAAGACTTATCAGCATCACTGTGGTTTGCAGCTATTGTGCCCCTCCTTCCTATAGCAAGGATGAACAACTGCATCCTGTTTGATTTACTTAGCTGTCCATTGATTAACTCTTTAACTCACTGCTTAAAGAATTAAGGATCTGCATCAACAAGGACTAGGGAATGGAAAGGAACAAAAATGCCCAGGCTGCACACACACTTGTGATAGAGAAAGAGGATAGATCCCTATATTCAGGACTATGTAAAACCTACTGTTATTTAAGAACCTTACTATTGTGACAGATCTCTTCTTATAGCAACCCTTTGATTAAAAAAATACATTGTAATACATGTATTGACTCTTGGGCTAAAACGTTTTCTTCTATTCTCTCTTTTAAATGCAGAATGCTTTACTCCAGGCTAATAAGATTTTGAATTGGGCACCTAGGAAATGTTAATGGTTTTCATCAGGTTCTGGACAATGTAAGGAAAGTCACGAATATGAGGAAATCATTTGGCCCACCCAGAGCATTTATTTGCTTAGCAGCCTCATTAATCTGGCAGGGCAGCCTGTTCCAGAGAAAGAGTATTCCCAGCACTCCAGTAACACGTCTCATGTTTTCCTAAATATCTAGTTTTCAATCAGGCTAAAAACTACAAAGGTAAAACATTTGTATTTGAAACTATTAATCCAAATAAGAGGGACCCTTTTTTGTTTTTCAAAATGCTTGTTTTCATTTTCTCCTTATAACACTTAAGTTTCTGTGCCAGGGGAGCACAATTCCAGCCTTGAAGGTTTGAAATGTCTAAAGGCTTTCATTTCCTAACTAGCAAATTGCCATAATTATTTGCCTAAACAAACCAGATTAACCCCTGTGCCCAGGTGTTTCGGTGGTGATTTAAAGAGACCTACTGAAAAAGAACAGGTGGACTGTGGATCTCCAGCTAGTAGTTGTGCACCCTAGCACTACACCTTTACTCACAATATGCCTGGTTGAGCTTCAGTGTAGAGTTATAACATCAAGAGGCACAACTGACTTGATCTTATCAACTTATCAAGAAGGCTGGCTGTGTGTTGGGGATGAGCCTTGACCCCATGGAGGTGGTGGCTGAGAGGAGAATGCTGACCAAGCTCACAGCCATCATGAACGACGCCTCTCATCAGCTTCATGGGACTGTTATTAAAAGCGGAGTACTTTTAGCAACAGACTGCTCCAGCTACGGTGTTCAAGGGAACGTTTCCGCAGGTCGGCGGCTGTCAGGGTGTATAACGCTGCCCTAGGCTAGGACTGTTAGCCCTTCATTTGCTCGTCTATGGACAGCATGTTTGCTCCATTGTACTTTTTGGACAATCAGTCTGTATAAACCTATGCACATTTTGCACATATTTTATTGTTTTTACAGTGACTATGATCATCACATTTTGCACACACCTATGTATTTATTTTTTATTTATTGATTTTGTTGTCTTTTGTTTTATAACTATTCTGATGTCTGTTTTTGCTTGTCTTGGGCTGGACTGCTGTAACACATCAATTTGCCTTTGGGTTCAATAAAGTCATATCTATCTATCTTCACCACATGTCATCTCCAGGAAAAATGCTGGAAACGACAAACCTCTGTATATGTCTTCATGTCACAGAAACCGTTGACTTCAACACTAAAGCACTGTGAATGAGGCTCCTGAACTACCAAACTTTATCATGACTTTAACATTTAATATAATTACAGTGAATAAAGCTAAAAAAACTTCAGTTACTCATACCTGAAGAATGAGTAACTTTTTCTAAATTAGCATGTAACAAACACTGACGTCTAATAGGATTTAAAAGGTGGGTATGTCATTGTATAAACACTAAAACCACAAAACATGACAAATATAATGTAATGGTACCTAGTACTTCATTAATGTATTGTATGTGTGACCTGCTTGAAGCACATCAATCAAATCTAGCCCACTACAGTAATGAATCTGACACCACTGGGTTGTTGTCTTTGTAATATTCATTTGTCATGTTCATGGCTTTTGTTGTAGATAACGACTGTATATATTTTTTTGGAATGTACACTTTCATGTTAAAGTTATTGCAAAAATTCTGTATTAAGTAAAATGACAATTTATGGATTTACAAATTATGCTGTTTAATATTTGTAACCAATTGGGTTGATCAACAGGGTGTCTACTGTTAAGCCTCGGTATACAGGAGTGTTGGTGCTGTTGAAAGCAAAATGAGCTGAAGACAATGCTTTGCTCCAGCTCCTGGTGGGTTGTTGTGGGATTTTGTCCCATTCCTCACATAATACCTGGAAAAGCATGTGCCCGTTCATTGATCTCTGTTGCCCTGGATGCTAAAGTCATCCCACAGATGTTCCATGGGGCTCCATGGGTCTGGGGAGAAAGGCATCCACAGAATAACAGTCCAATTCCCAGCACTTGAGAAAACAGACGCTCCCTGAGCAGCACGAGGACATGACATTCCAGCAGGACAACAGATCGCATCAGATTGAGGTCACTGGAGGGGAAGCAAGTGTGATGCCAGGACTTCATCAATGCTGTATCATGTCCATGTAGTCAAGCTGGCATCAGTTCCTACAAGTGGAGTTCTGTAGTGACTAGACACTCCTCTCCAGACCAGCACAGTTGATAGTGATGAGCAACTCTTGGCAAGATGTGTGACTCGTAGTCTGCATGATGGTAGCCTATCACTGTATGGACTTCATTTCACTGTAAGATCTTGCCAGGTTAGATACCTTTTGTTTACTTACAGTTTAAAATGCACTTACTTAATCCATCTCCCAATATACTGCTGACACAAAGGTGCCTCTGTACTTCGGCATTATGCCCAGCTTGTCAATAAATTTCATAAGCTAGACACAGTGGTTCTTTTATATATGTTTTTTTCAGATAGAGACAACTTAATGGTTATGCAGCAGTCACCATGATTCAACTGTGTTCACGGTTACTCATGATCACTGAAGTCGATAATACAAAAGATTTATTCAATATCCAAATTCTATACACTTTTTCTAAAACATGCAATTTATCATATTTGTCTTTTGATGTGCAGTATACAGTATATCACTAAGTGCAATCTGAACTTCATTGCACAATGTGACTAATTTGTATATTTTTTGTCTACATTGGTTCTCATAGAATAGAACTTTTTGCTTTTTTAAAACTGAGCTCCAGAACTTTTTTTTGTTTTTATTGTTCCTTTTTGTAAAACAAAATTAAATAGTGCTCAAAAGGCAATACAATCCTAATGGACTATGGCACATGACAAAAGGTGATTTATATAACTACAGATGCAGCCATTCAAAATGAGCGGGGTACGCTGCGGTACAACGCGGTGGGCATATCGCATCAAATACCGTCATAACACGTCATTTCGCGTCATACCGCCCTTTACTGTATGCAAATTATATTATGTTAATAGTATCCAGAATCACCTTGTAAAACTGGCAGGTGGAGCTAATAAAACTTTCATGTACAGCATTTGAGTTGTCACCAGAAAAAAACTGGTTTCGAATCCTGCTCACTGCTGAAGGACAATCTTTACTCAGTTAAGAATTTAAGTTGTATACTCTTTAGACTTTCAAATATAAACTGTGTATTACAGCATGTTAATCATTAGACATTAAAAAGTTGGTATATTTTATGAAAGCAAGATTGGTCAGTTGGACAAGAGTACGCAGCCTACCACCTTTATAATAAATATTTTAATTATGCAGAAATATTTTATTAATCAAAGTCTTTACCAAGATATTACTAATAGTATTAATAATGAATGACTTCGGACAAGCTTTAAACTCAAAGTATTACCCTGGTCCACATTCTTTGTAATCGTCTTTGTAAACGAAAAGACTTTATTTTTTCATTGACAAAAAGTAACACCACAGCATTTCGTTGATCCGATCACACATTCGTTTTCAATCATACAAAGTCTTGAGAATCACCAATTCACTATGCCTTTCACGTGCTCATAAAAGATACTAATATAGGAACATAAACAGATCACTGTATGTAAACTATACTGTATATGGCTGGTCTTGGTAGTTTAAAGAACAAATACACACCAGTATTCCATTTCTCCCTAAACATTTTAAGCATCAAATTCTTACATGTGGTTATTTCAGAAACGGTTTTATGTGCTGCTTCTGACCATATTATTGTAGTTTTATATACTTTGTGAAAATTGATCGTTTTAACCTTTTCTGCGAATAAGCTCGTTATCTGAGTAAACAAAAGCATACTTTTAGAATTTGATCAATAGGGAATAGAATATGGAATCGCATATCTAAATAAATTAATAACGATATAATTATATTAATGTACTGTTGCACAAAAAGTAGTATAAGACTTTCCATTGATATCTGTATTGCTGTTACACTGCATGACCTGTCACTTTCTGTGGTGTGATGGCTTAAGTGACTGACTTATAAGGCTGAGGTTGGAGGTATGATCCCAGCTGTCAACATGAATTTTCTTTTAAGAAATAAACATTTCTTTGGAAAACTAAAATAGCAAATATTATTGTCATTATGTCAGGGTGTAGGGTGCAAACCCACGTAATTTTAAAGACCTCTACTTGTGAAACTTTTCACAGCCTGTACATAAAGCTATATACACAATACTGCTGACAGCAGGAAAATTCCTATTCTTTACTCAGCAGCTTATTAAAAACAGCACCCACGTTGTTCAAGACGATTTTTTTTTACACAGAAGACTGACAGAGGTTCACGTTGTGATCTATTTTTCTAAGAAAACATGTGTCAGTCAGTCTGGGGGGAAAGTGGACTGTCTTTCATTGGAAGACTTGCCCTATTCTACCTTGAAAATGAATAAGTTGAGAAAAGACTTGTGAAACCAGTTTGTTAACAAACAATGTAGACACAGAGACTCAGACTGTGGATTGAAATTTGGCACAGCCAGCACAAAGAGACAGACAGAGATAGAGACAGAGACAATATAGTGCCCATAATATTTGATATTTTAGTTTTTCATAAATGTTTATTTGTTAAAAGAAAATTCACAGCAACAGCTGGATTTGAACACTCACCCTCAGGCTTATAAGCCAGTCACTTCAGCCATCATGCAACAGAAACAGACACGTATCACGTACTGAAACAGCCATACACATATCAATAGAAAGTCTTATACTACTGTTTGTGCAACAGTACATGAATATAGTTATATTATTATTAATTTCTTTAGCTAGCTATCCAATTTCATATTATATTCCCTATTAATCAAATTCTAAAAGTATGCTTTTGTTTACTCCGAAACGTGCGTATTCTCAGAAAAGGTTAAAACAATCCATTTTCACAAAGTACATAAACACACAGCAATATGGTCAGAAGGAGGACGTAAAAACATTTCCGAAATAACCACATGTAAGACTTTGATGCTTAAAATGTTTAGGGAGAAATGGAATACTGGTGTGTATTTTTTCTTTAAACTACCAATACCAGCAATATACAGTTTACATAATATGTTTATGTTACTAAATTAATATCGTTTATGACATTCAGATGCGTTATGCTCCTATTCTTTATATGCTCAGCTACTAAAATTTCCTTTAGTTGTAAAATTCCATATAAATATTCAATACTAAGCGGATTGAAACGTGCACAGTAAAGAGATTTAATGATTAAATCTTTTCACTACCGACCAATGCACCACGAGTGCCCCTGTCATCATTTTGGCCAGCCAATCACGGACCGCGGTACGGCGCGGGGGCTTGTGCATAGTTGCGTGCGGTATGGGGTTTGTACCGCGAACTTTGAATGGCTGCATCTGTATTCAATTAGTTTTTCATTTTGAAATGTAAAATTGTTACTTTGAAATTAAGACACCAGCCAAATGAAGTCAAATCACATCATGGGTCTCAGAGAATCTAAGCAATAGTTCTAAGTCTTTCTGTCATTACTATTGTTAATGTGTTTTGCTGTAGTTAAACATTGTTTTCATGTCTTGTGACTTACTGCCACCTGCTGGCAAAACCTGCGCTGGAAAGGTTGGATCTTCCCCACTCAGCCAGGTTCACTCCTGTTGTGTGATACAGCTCAGGCATTTTTAGAGATCTCTTTAAATCAACTAAAATAAACTAAATTGAACTAAAAATGAATGAAATATTGAAATTGAATTAAACTAGAAATAATTAGTTCAATTAAGCATGTTTCATTTGGCTATTATGATGTATTATTGTATTGTTCAGAAAAAGTCTATGAAAGTAGCTGTCCTGTAATTTGCTAATGTTACTGTTAAAATGGAAGTTAATGCCATTTCAGGGAGCCTTGCTCTTAGGTACAAAAATGAACATTTAATTTCACTGAAAAACAAAAATTCACGGAGGAGACATTCCACATAAAGTGATCATCTTTTTCTTTTCTCATTCACTGGAGGGAAAAAGGCACTATATACATAAACCGTTAAATAAACATGATTTTATTTTCTAAAGAAAGATTTTTGTGCATACAGTAATGTACTGGAAGTAGTTCAGGTGGGTAACTGCGTCAGCATGCGTAGGCTGCAAAGGAACAAGTAATAGGTTTATTCCATGCTGAAAAGAGAAGAAAGAAAACAACATTTTGGCCGTGGAGCCTTCTTCAGGTGCTACCTGCTCACACCTGAAGTCACACCTAAAGAAGGCTTCAGGGTCGAAATGTTGTTTTCTTTCTTCTCTTTTCAGCATGGAATAAACCTATTACTTGTCCCAGTAATGCACTTGTTCATTACGGAAACCAATTTGATTTCTGTCTCTTACTTAATCACAGATGGGAAATTTGCTTTGCAGGCTGGTAAAGACATAACACATAACACATTTATAGACACAACACATTACCAAATACATTTAAACACTATATATTTAACTGATGTACGGTGAGAAAGAAAACCAATATACAGTGTAGTTCATAAGTATTTGGACAGTGACACACTTTTTGCTGTTTTGGCTCTTTTCCAGCACATTGGATTTGAAATGAAACAATAACTATGAGGTTATAACCCTTTCTTTGAGGACGTCAGGATATCGGCGTCCACATCATAGTTGGGATGTTTGTTCCAGGCCCCAAACCCTTTGAATAAAAATATGCATTTCCCTGTTTGGTAGATTATTTAAACCTCTTATATTTTTTTAAAAATCCAAATAGTTTCCCCTAGTTCGTCTTTCACTACTCAATCTTATGAAGTGCACTAGGTCAGTAGCTTTGAGGATTTTGAATGCTTACAGTAAATCAGGTCTTGCTATAACTATGAATAGAATTATGAAGGCTAAGAATGTCTTATTTTTTTAATGGTGTAGTACACCAATAAGATATTTACAGACAACATTAAAACTAACATACCATTTTGTGATTTAGTTGAAAAGTGTCTGGTCATGGATGTGGTAGTGTGCTCACCTATTTGAATAACACAACTTTATACAAAAACATGAATGCAATTATTTTTATTTCAGAAACAGTAGTTCCCATCATTAAAACTCCTTTTTTGATTTTGCATTGCAAGGAGTTTCCCCTCCATGTTAAACATGTTTGATGGTGGCAGATGGATTATTACAGAAAGGCTCTGGATAAAGCAGTCGACATCTTCGACAGCAAAGATGGTTTTTTAGGCATCTTCCTGGAGTTTGGAATTACAGGGATCCCTGGAAACACAGAGTGGTTTGACATGTCACTGTTCAAGTTTCTTTATTCCATGGCAGCAGGTCAGATAGACTTTGGATACAGTTCTACCCAGAGGCATCTTAATGTCAGGTTTATTCAATAAGAAGCTATTTGATTAAAGGTGTGTGATAATTTGGCTATTAGACAACTGTTTTTCAGTCATTTCAATCACATTCATAACTATTATTCCTGTCATCTTCTATTGGACTATTCACCCCTGATCTGTACTATTACCTGTCCCTTAACCAGTTCAATACACAAATTTCCCTAAATGCCTATTGCCTTTAATTTAAGAAGAACATTACCAAAAGCATCTTTAAAATCTAATCATATCATTTTGTACGTTCTGTGTGTTTAGTGCTGTGACTTGTTTGAAGAATTTTAACAAGTTGGTAAAGGAAGAATGACCTTTTCTAAAACCATATTGACTACTGCTAGGGTCTTATTTTCATATGAGCGATCCTGTTGTTTAGTTCTAAAGTGGTTTTCATAACTTTACTTGTAAAAGAAGATGTATTAGCTTATATCTTGTCATATAAGTCACATTTAGTCATATTTACTAAACCGAGAGATACTGTAGAAGGGAATGAGGGAGGGCACTGAAAATGGAGAAAATAGAGTACTGTTGAAGAGGACTGCCAAAGATTGATGCACTGGACAATGGACTATTTAGAAGAAGAGAGATCAGGGAAGAGTAGAGGTGCACAGTTAACCACTTGATCAGAGTGGAGTTTGGAGTTCTGCCTCACCATTCCTATGGAGGTAGCAGTGTCAATAAAAAGTGACGTTTGCAGAAGTTTAAGGCCAATTTGTATAAAAATCAGTTTGTTTTTTAAAGGATTCTAAACTTAGATGAATTCCCCCATTCTACATAAATTCCATCCAATGTCTAATTCTGAACCACACTTGTCACTAATGTGCTACACAAAATAAAATCACAGTCACAAACTAAATACTCACCATCTGGAGTGTTCTGAGGCTTGTTCCTACTGAATCTGTCCAAACTAAAAACTTCTTTTTTGAAGAACTATGAGCACACAAAGAAAACAATTTAGGAATATTTCTTCCACAGGTATTATACTTGAACTGTTACGTACTGTATTGATCTTGATAAATTTGTAGTCATTATTCACACAGAACATTCAGCATTGGCCACCATAGCAGTTGCTATTCTTGTTGATTGCAATTAATAGGAATGTCTTCTAGAATGTTATTTGATGTACAAATGAGCATTCTATTCAAATAATTTCTGTAGTGCTAATATTAAAAATACAATAATGCCCAAATTAATTAATAATTAAAGTTTGGGTATCTAATCCATACCTTGTGTTTTTGAGGCTCGGTGTACTCATCAGGCACTTTAAATGGTCCAAAGCTTTCACAGCTCCCGCGTCCACTGGATGTTCCCTGGGCTCTTAAGTTTTCCAAAGATGGATTTGTTTCATTCTGAATTCTGACGTCTTTTGACCTATTACCCATGATCTTATGCTTTAGCATGGAGCCAAACTTTTTCAAAGGATGTTTCTTGACTTTCTGGCTCACATTCACATCTTCATCCGGCGTATTAACTGCAAAGGGGATGTTGCTGTGCGAGAGAAGCCCTTTGCTCTCAGATGTTTTGGTCAGTTGCACTGGGGTCATGTAATGTTTTGCTATGTCAATGCGCAGACCACTCTTGCTTTGGGCTGGACTGAGATTTTTGTCCTTATTAAGGCTGGGAGTGTACACATACCAAGATGAGTGTCCGGGCAACTCCTGTCACAAAAAAAACAAAAAGTTACAGTTCAGTGATTGTTGTTTCATTTTTAAAAGTAAATCAAAACAAGTAACACTTCTCTTACGGAAAAGAAGATAAGGATTATGGGGTGTGTATATGTTTTTAGCACTGACGTTAACACTAGAATAAAGGCAGACAATGAAATATAAAATAAGAAATCAATGTGAATGTTTACAATTGCATGTATAAAAAATAATGCATCTCAATTTTTTTTATGATGCAGATATCAGTTTGGAAATGTAGACAATACTGTGAGCAAGTCTCTCCATAGTAGCATTAACTCACCTGATTGCTCTTGTACTAATTGAGTGATTAAGCTGACATCCACAGACAGGTGAGTTTAGTACGTATGCTATGAACTGACAATAGGGATATTTCTGAGATGTTATACAGTATTAGGGAAAACAAATCTGGATTTGTAGTTTTATTGTAAAGGAAAATGCACAACAAAACTATCATCATATTAACAAAATAAGAGTTCCATTTTCCAGTACTTTCTACACAAATGTCTGTTAATTAGGTACAGAACAGGTCCATCCTATTTTGATAAGAAACATTTTTACAGGTTTGGAACTGTTGGTCATACCTCATCAACCACATCATGCGAAGACGACTCCAGAAGTCGTGTTTTCATACAGTCTGGCCTCGAGGAGCTCTTCATAGTTTTCTTAACTGTCTTCCCTGAAGCCTTACACTGCTGTACTCCTTCTACATCCTGGACTCCTTGAGCCAAATAATCTCCAGGCTTCTCTGGGGTCTCAGAAGCAGAACAACCTTTTTTCTTATTAGAACAAGGTGTCACACCAACAGCTTCTCCTACGGAACGTGATGAGCAGGGCTTATCCATAGTGTCTTCTGGCTGGAAACTGTTTTCAAAAACACTTTGGACTGTTGGAGAAAAGCCCTTTGGAGACTTTTTCATAGAAGACTGTAGTTTTTTACCTCTGACTGTAGTTACATTTGTGTCCACAATTTTGTCCTGTGTGGACTTACTGGTTTTCTGAGAAATGAGAGATTGTGAAGATGGAATTGAACACCCGCTTCGTAAACCATAATTTGCAATAGTTTCTTTAGCCACACAACAGGCCATTTCCTTGATCATTTCTGGATTCTGTGAGGCAATTCCTACTTGTAATACTTTCTTGCTGCCAATGGATTCCATCAGTTTGCTGTAAACAGAGCTAACGGTTTTCTTGATGGCTTGCTGTAATGGAAGATGTTCTTCAGCCTTTGGTTCACTGATGGTTAGAGTGGAAACCTTTGTCAATTCCTTCAGCGCATCTTTGGTGAGTTTCAGTGCCAGGTCCCTGACCTGAGACTCGGACAGCTCTTCCAGTTCCCCAGAATAATTTTCTGGGTTGGGGAATCCAGGGCGAATTTTCAAAAGCAGTTTTGCCATGATATTTTTCACTGCATCTGTTTGACACATAACAGGTGAAGGTTCTAACTGGTCCATTTTGGTGCACATGAGCTGCTCAGTGCTCAGGGTTTCCATATCAATGGCAGCTTGAGGAGCATCTGAAGACTCGATATCTGAATGTTGGAACTTCATAATTTCTCTCACAAGAGAATCAACTATCTTTTGGGCCAGGGCCTCACTCTTGGCTGCTACTGCTTGTTGTAAGTTGTCTTTGGAACCAGCACTCTGCAGCAGTTCTCTGTAAATACAGCTGGCCACTTGTTTGACAGAAACCAGCTCACATTGGATATTGCTTCCCATTGTTGGATTACATTCTGAGGTATCTGGGGCTGTAAATAGTTTCTTCAGCACATTGTCAATAATGCCCACAGCAAATTCACTGAGCTCCCAACAAGATAAACTATCCATAATCTGTTCTTGTTTCTTCTCCCTCTTTGGAGAAACAGGATGAATTCTTAAGAGCAGTTTAGTTACAATTTTTTTCACAATATCTGAATATGGTAGGGGAATATCAGAAAGTGGTTGAATATCAGAAGCGGGCTCTGGAGGTGACATTCCCTTTTCTTGGCAACCAAGGTTAAAGGTGTCATTTTCACTGCTGTTCACATCATTAGTGGCTTCGTTTGTAATGAAGGAAGGAGAAGGACCTAAGGCTGAAGACTCAGCTGTTGAAAAGTAGAGCTTTGAGAGCTCTTTAACCAAAGATACAATAATGGCTTTGGACACTTCCTGATTTTTGGACATTATTGCATCGTATAATGCAATAAGGGAGCCACTTCCTTGCAGCAAGTCATTGTACACTTTTTCAATCATTTGGTCTGCATCCAAAGGCTGAATAAAGATGCATCTGTCATGGTCAGGTGTGCCTATATTAATTCCTGGAACAGCTGACAACTGCATGATCACAGATTCAGTAATACTTATAACCATTTCACTCAAGGTTTGCAGAGGTCTCTTCAGATCTTCAGCACTGGACTCAGGGCTGGAACAGTTAAGCTGAATTTTCTTTAGCAGATTATCTGTGACTCCATGTACTATTTGAGAAGAAACAAGGGAAACTTCAGAAGACTGTGCTATGGGTGTTGCCTCTTTGTTGTGCTCACTACCGATTCTAATATCACTCATCAGCTCATCAACCTTCACATCATGCGAAGAGGACTCCAGAGGTTGTGTTTTCATACAGTCTGGGCTTGAGGAGCTCTTCTTAGTCTTCTTAACTGTCTTCCCTGAAGCCTTACACTGCTGTACTCCTTCTAGACCCTGGACTCTTTGAACCAGATAATCTCCAGGCTTCTCTGGGGTCTCAGAAGCTAAGCAATCTTTTTTCTTATTAGAACAAGGTGTCACACCAACAGCTTCTCCTAGGGAACGTGATGAGCAGGGCTTATCCATAGTGTCTTCTGGCTGGAAACTGTTTTCAAACCCACTTGGAACTGTTGGAGAAAATCCTTTTGGAGACTTTGTCATAGAAGACTGCAGTTTTTTACTTCTGACTGTTCGACCAATAACAGGTGAAGGTTCAAACTGGTCAATTTTGGTGCACATGAGCTGCTCAGTGCTCCGGGATTCCATATCAATGGCAGCTTGAGGAGTACTGGACTCAGGGCTGGAACAGTTTAGCTGAATTTTCTTTAGCAGACTATCTGTGACTCCATGTACTATTTCAGAAGAAACAAGGGAAACTTCAGAAGACTGAGCACTGGGTGTTGCCTCGTTGTTGTGCTCTCTAGCAATTCTAATATCACTCATCAGCTCATCAACCTTCACATCATGCGAAAAGGACTCCAGAGGTTGTGTTTCCATACAGTCTGGGCTTGAGGAGCTCTTCTTAGTCTTCTTAACTGTCTTCCCTGAAGCCTTACACTGCTGTACTCCTTCTAGACCCTGGACTCTTTGAACCAGATAATCTCCAGGCTTCTCTGGGGTCTCAGAAGCTAAGCAATCTTTTTTCTTATTAGAACAAGGTGTCACACCAACAGCTTCTCCTAGGGAACGTGATGAGCAGGGCTTATCCATAGTGTCTTCTGGCTGGAAACTGTTTTCAAACCCACTTGGAACTGTTGGAGAAAAGCCTTTTGGAGACTTTGTCATAGGAGACTGCAGTTTTTTACTTCTGACTGTTCGACCAATAACAGGTGAAGGTTCTAACTGGTCCATTTTGGTGCACATGAGCTGCTCAGTACTCCGGGTTTCCATATCAATGGCAGCTTGAGGAGTACTGGACTCAGGGCTGGAACAGTTTAGCTGAATTTTCTTTAGCAGATTATCTGTGACTCCATGTACTATTTCAGAAGAAACAAGAGAAACTTCAGAAGACTGAGCACTGGGTGTTGCCTCTTTGTTGTGCTCTTTAGCAATTCTAATATCACTCATCAGCTCATCAACCTTCACATCATGAGTAGAGGACTCCAGAGGTTGTGTTTTCATACAGTCTGGGCTTGAGGAGTTCTTCTTAGTCTTCTTAAATGTCTTCCCTGAAGCCTTACAATGCTGTACTCCTTCTAGACCCTGGACTCTTTGAACCAGATAATCTCCAGGCTTCTCTGGGGTCTCAGAAGCTAAGCAATCTTTTTTCTTATTAGAACAAGGTGTCACACCAACAGCTTCTCCTAGGGAACGTGATGAGCAGGGCTTATCCATAGTGTCTTCTGGCTGGAAACTGTTTTCAAACCCACTTGGAACTGTTGGAGAAAAGCCTTTTGGAGACTTTGTCATAGGAGACTGCAGTTTTTTACTTCTGACTGTTCGACCAATAACAGGTGAAGGTTCTAACTGGTCCATTTTGGTGCACATGAGCTGCTCAGTGCTCCGGGTTTCCATATCAATGGCAGCTTGAGGAGTACTGGACTCAGGGCTGGAACAGTTTAGCTGAATTTTCTTTAGCAGATTATCTGTGACTCCATGTACTATTTCAGAAGAAACAAGAGAAACTTCAGAAGACTGAGCACTGGGTGTTGCCTCTTTGTTGTGCTCACTAGCGATTCTAATATCACTCATCAGCTCATCAACCTTCACATCATGCGACGAGGACTCCAGAAGTTGTGTTTTCATACAGTCTGGGCTTGAGGAGCTCTTCTTAGTCTTCTTTACTGTCTTCCCTGAAGCCTTACAATGCTGTACTCCTTCTAGACCCTGGACTCTTTGAACCAGATAATCTCCAGGCTTCTCAGGGGTCTCAGAAGCTAAGCAATCTTTTCTCTTATTAGAACAAGGTGTCACACCAACAGCTTCTCCTAGGGAACGTGATGAGCAGGGCTTATCCATAGTGTCTTCTGGCTGGAAACTGTTTTCAAACCCACTTGGAACTGTTGGAGAAAAGCCTTTGGGAGACTTTGTCATAGGAGACTGCAGTTTTTTACTTCTGACTGTTCGACCAATAACAGGTGAAAGTTCTAACTGGTCCATTTTGGTGCACATGAGGTGCTCAGTGCTCCGGGTTTCCATATCAATGACAGCTTGAGGAGTACTGGACTCAGGGCTGGAACAGTTTAGCTGAATTTTCTTTAGCAGATTATCTGTGACTCCATGTACTATTTCAGAAGAAACAAGGGAAACTTCAGAAGACTGAGCACTGGGTGTTGCCTCTTTGTTGTGCTCTTTAGCAATTATAATATCACTCATCAGCTCATCAACCTTCACATCATGCGAAGAGGACTCCAGAGGTTGTGTTTTCATACAGTCTGGGCTTGAGGAGCTCTTCTTAGTCTTCTTAACTGTCTTCCCTGAAGCCTTACAATGCTGTACTCCTTCTAGACCCTGGACTCCTTGAACCAGATAATCTCCAGGCTTCTCTGGGGTCTCAGAAGCTAAGCAATCTTTTTTCTTATTAGAACAAGGTGTCACACCAACAGCTTCTCCTAGGGAACGTGATGAGCAGGGCTTATCCATAGTGTCTTCTGGCTGGAAACTGTTTTCAAACCGACTTGGAACTGTTGGAGAAAAGCCTTTTGGAGACTTTGTCATAGGAGACTGCAGTTTTTTACTTCTGACTGTTCGACCAATAACAGGTGAAGGTTCTAACTGGTCCATTTTGGTGCACATGAGCTGCTCAGTGCTCCGGGATTCCATATCAATGGCAGCTTGAGGAGTACTGGACTCAGGGCTGGAACAGTTTAGCTGAATTTTCTTTAGCAGATTATCTGTGACTCCATGTACTATTTCAGAAGAAACAAGAGAAACTTCAGAAGATTGAGCACTGGGTGTTGCCTCTTTGTTGTGCTCACTAGCGATTCTAATATCACTCATCAGTTCATCAACCTTCACATCATGCGAAGAGGACTCCAGAGGTTGTGTTTTCATACAGTCTAGGCTTGAGGAGCTCTTCTTAGTCTTCTTAACTGTCTTCCCTGAAGCCTTACACTGCTGTACTCCTTCTAGACCCTGGACTCTTTGAACCAGATAATCTCCAGGTTTCTCTGGGGTCTCAGAAGCTAAGCAATCTTTTTTCTTATTAGAACACTGAATTTTCTTTAGCAGATTATCTGTGACTCCATGTACTATTTCAGAAGAAACAAGAGAAATTTCAGAAGACTGAGCACTGGGTGTTGCCTTTTTGTTGTGCTCACTAGTTATTTTAATATCACCCATCACCCTATCAATGATCTCACTTGCTTCTCTGCTAATACTGGTCTCTGGTGAAAGGGATGAACATTGGGAAGCTGAATGTGTCAGCTTGGAAATGTTGGTCACCATAGAACTGATTATGGTTTTGACCACTGTCTCATTTCTGGTGGCTACAGCTTTCTGTAGAACCTGTTGGGATCCAGTCTGACATAGCAATTCATTGTGAACAGAGCTGGCAACCTGCTGAATCTTGTGTGGTTCATGAAACACATCATTATCCTGTTTCACAACTGTTATCTCCTGGTTTTTGGACAAGTCCTGCAACACACTGTCAAAGAGGTCCACAGCTATCTGACTCAGCAAAGACACAGACATCTTCCCTGGGATTTCTGTAGAAGTTTCCTCTTTTATCAAAGTAGGGTATATCTGCAATAGCAGCTGTGTTATGATGTTTTCCACAGTCTCAGTACACACTAAAGTCATATTAAGTGATTCTGTTGATTTAGCCATAGAAATTTCCTGGAGCCCAACTGAGGAAACCGGTTCAATATTCAACATTTCTACAGGGACACTGAGTGGTTTGATTTCAGAATTGTTTTCAAGGTGGGAGTCTCTTTTCAGTTCCTCAGAAGAACTCTTCTCAATTTCTGATGTCACCCTGGCTGCTGGTATATTACCTATGTTAACAAAGAGCTTTTCATTTAATGATAGTGAAGCAAAATATCAGAAAGCATGAAACAAAAACTAAATTATATTGAGAAGTAACGAATGACAGGCATCACAAAATATTTGAGTATAAAGCTTCATGTTCCTGTAAAACTATTACATCTTGGAGCTCAGATAACTACAAACAAAGAAGCAGCCATATTCACAGATACGTTATATATGGCTTCTGAATATATGGCTATATTCACTCATTCTCTCATTCATAGTCATGGCCTACACTATATTGGTCTAAATACGTCAAAAACTTTTAAAAGATACAACAGATAGAAAATCAAGGTACTGTATATTTATATACAGTCACTACAGTTTTAAACTTGTACTTCATAGCAACTAAAATGTTAATACACTTTTAAATGATTTGATTTGATTTCCTTCTTACCTTGATTTTCACTCTCTTCAGGCTCCATTGATAAATCACATGCAGCAGACAAAACATCCATGACAGACTTTACAAGCAAGCTGGAAAGCTGATTAATTGCATCATGGTACATCTGTGAACTGGGCACTGATGGTTCAGTACTTTTCTGTGGTCTGTGATCCTTGACAGTCAGAGACACTTTCTCTGAAATCCTTTGGGAAGACTTCAATTCCGTATTTGTATCACAGTCTTGAAAAAGTGAAACATCCTTCTCATTTGTGTCAAACGTTGGAGAATCGGGAAAACTGAGGCACTGCTTCAACAGCCTTTTCACTGATTTCTCAGTAAATGAATACAACAACTGCATAGAAAGCTCCGGGGACTTTGGATGGGATAAATCCTGAACTACTAGGGGGCTCTTTAAAATTGGATCTGAATTAGATTTGTGAGCTGTGCCCAATTGTACTGCAATTCCCGATTTCAAAATTAAATGGAAAACATTTTTGACAAGTTCTTCTGAAAATACACGCAGAGATCCACTCGAGACAAGTTGTTCCACTTTCCTTTCAATAGGACTCATTGTAGGACTCTCTGTGGAGGTCCTGACTTGGTCCTTAGGCTCGTCTGAAACCCTTGTCTGCAGTGGGGGGAGATTGTGCTTTGCTGTGGCTCCTGGTACTTGAGATGCCCAGGACGCCTCTTCAGCTGAAAGCTTTTCAATGTTCAAATTAACATTATTGGAGTGGGTTTGAAATGCTATATTCTCAGTGACGAGACCAGCAGCACACTCCGATTTCTTTTGGCTTGCTCTAGACTTGCTTTTTGTATCTGAGGCCACCGTTACATCAAGTTTGCCCATAATAATGTCAACAATACCCATGGAAACAATTTCAATGTCAGACACTGCACACTCTGCACGGGCTATGTGTTCTGCTGAGAAGTCAAGCTTTGGTGAAATGAGAGGGCTTGGCTGGTCTCCTTCCTCAACATTGTCAACTGTTGTTTTCTCTGAGCCTCTCTTTTGTTCTGCAGCATTTAAGCTGTTTTGAGCTGTAAATGAATCTTCTATCACATTGCTTCTGCAAGGAAGTTCCATGAACTCTTGTTCACCTAGTCCCATGTCATTTGCAGTAAAGGGTTTCTTCCAAACACGGGACCGGGGAACTCGATTGCTTTTACATGTCAATTCATTTTCTTGTTCTGCTGTAGGTGTAGGTTGATCCTGAAGCTTTGATGAAGCATCAGTCAAGGCTCTATAGGGAGTGTCCCGAGTCATGACTTCTGTGTCATCTGTATAAGAATCAATCACCATCCCAGGCACATTTATGGGTGGGAAACGTTGAACAGAATATTCTCTACGGTTACTTTTAGTGTATTCTTTATGGACAGTGTCTTCTGCACTAGACATCCTGTCTTTCCCATATTGTTCACCAGAGAGGTGCATTGTTTCATAATCTGGCTTTAAGACCACATCTGAAACTTTAAGATTTTCAAATGTAGATAAAACAGAATCCACCAGTTCAGTCGCTTGAAGGGTTTCTTCTGAGGGTTTTGCTCTTGCTCCTGAGCAACATCCTTTGTCATCACCCCTATTTATTTCACTCCTGATTGTTTGCAATATCTGACTGCCAACATCCTTGGCACAGATGATTAAATTTGCCTGATTTTCCTGAGTAGTCCTGCTTTGCCTTGAGAAATCAACGTTCATTAACACACCTAAAGGTTCTGAATCTTCACTAAGATGCTTACGGGGTGCCGAGTTTGTTACTGACATGCTTTTCTTAGTCAAGTGTGGTTCACTAAAGCTCAGGTGTGAAACCTGGACTGAAGGAGGAAACATCTCAAGTGAATCTGCTGATCTCTGCTCTTTAGCAGATAAAACTTTCCTTGCTTTGAACAAAGACAGGCTCTTCTGATTCCAAAAGTGTTTCAGTTTGTTCTTCACAGTTTTGAAGAGTTCCTCAGTCATTGTCCTAAGGTGCTCAGCTCTTCTAGTATCAGTTTTAATTTCTGATGTTCCTGGTAACAGGGCTGTATCAGAACTTTCTAATTTATCTTTGTAGTCTGTTGAGAAAGAAATCTTCTCAAAGCATGTAGCGTAATGTAGTTTTTCTAAAACATCAACAACAATATCTGAAGCCAGTTCAGTGGTTTGCACATGAGAAGAAGAGTCTGAGGACATTGCTTCTTGAGCATGTTTTGTTGCATCCGGTGTTTTACATACATCATCAGCTGTACTGTTTGGTTGCTCTGGGAGATGGGCAAGTCCAGAAGATATAAATTTTGCAGCTGCTTTTTCAATAATTTCACTTATTATCCTTGTTGCTGTACGATGGAATACAGAGCTGGAGGTCCTCGGCATCTTCTCTGATCCTTCACCTTCTCCATCTGATATGATGCTCTCTCCAGAAGAGGAAACACTCAAATTGTCCTCAACCAAGTTCATGTCCATTTGCCCAATTTGCTGTTTTGAAGAAATGTTCTCAGATGACACCACCTTTGGAGGATATCTACAAATCTCCATTGTAATTTGATTAGGGACTTGTCCTGTTGCCTTATCAATATCAGATAATATGATTTCTTCAACAGGAGATATCTGGGATTTTGATTGATCTTGAATACTCTCCTCTCTTATAAATGTAGAAGCATCTCTCTCCCAGTCTTTAGGATATGGTGAAGGGCTTTTAATGGTGTCTAAAATATATTGCTCTTCAAGGTACTCCAAAACTGAAGTAACAACCTCTCTAGCCAGAAGGCTTTCATCTGAAGCCTTCTTTGCCACTGTTGTGCAATAAATCTCCTGGTCTAACTCTTTTTTCATTGCTTCACAAATGGCTCCAGCAGTTTCTACTGTATAGGTGCACAAATCTGAAATATCTGACACAGAATCAGAAAACACTGAAGTTTTTGATGAAGAGCGGACGCTTGGGCTCTTTGCATTGATTTGAGCAGGAGAACTAGAACTAGATACATCTTCTTTAGTCTGGGTGAGTAAAGATTTGAGCTTTCCAAATATAGTCCTTACGATGCCTTTTGCAACTGAACTAAAGTCAAAAGTATGATCAATGGATCCTCTTTCTGTGCTGCCTCTAGAAGTTTGAGGAGCAGCAGCAACATTTTTATTGGATTCTTGCAGATATTTATTTGTTTCAATACAATTCAGTGCAAACAAAACATTTTCAAAAACAGAATTTACAATGTCCTTGGCAATAACAGTGACCCTATTGTTGGGAATCTGAGATTTTGGACTTCTTTTTTCCAAAATGGAGATTTCTGCAGCTTCTGGGAGCAATAATGACTCTTTTGAGTTACTCTCATGTAAATTGTTACCCACAGGGGTGAAATCCCACTTTGTTTTTTCAATGATCTGAGATACTATCTGCTCAGCAATTTCAATGATTTTGGCTTTAGAGATCCCAAAAGCAATATCACTGTTTGCTCTTTTCATTCCCACACTTGATTCCGAGGAGTGAGACTTTAATTTGAAAGATGGGGGGCTACTGCCATTTGTTCTTTTCTTAGTCACTTTTGCCTCATCTCTCTCATTCTGCAGGGCATCAGGACTCTGAAGAAGGTAGTTCTTCTCCACAGATAAGCTGGAGGAGGGTGAAATCGTTTCTAAATTTTTCAGAATTGCTGACACAAAGTCACTCATTGATTGGTTATCGCCTGAATATGTTTCTTTCACGTCACTCATCTTATTTTCAGTATTTGCTTTGCAGAATTCACTCTTGACTTCTTGTAAGACAGTACTGATTATTTCTGTTGCCGTGACAGCTAACTCCGCCTCATCATATTGTTCTGAGTGGAGTCTCTGGGATTGTCCTATGGCATGTAGGTCACCACCATGGCCACCCAGGAGTCTACAGGTTGACCCTGACTCAACAGCGCTTGTGAAAAAAGGCTGGAGTCTTCCAGAGACAACTTGTATAATCTCACTGGCAACCTCTGAGGCTACAGATTCTGTCTGTGCTTCTAGATTAACACGCACAGTCTTAGGGGTGGGAATTCTTTGCTTATTTTCTGACAAGGCAGAGATGACAGGTCCAAGAACAGCATCCACAAGTTCAGTGGCAAGGTTATTCGATCTGCAGCGGGTAATCAAGACACCTAACGCACAACACTGGGGTTCCATCAGCTGAGCAGGAAGCTGTGCTTCAGTGAGGGCTCTGCTAAGGACATCCTGTACTATACGTTCTGCTTTTGTAATTATACTTGACTTAGTGATTCCAAAAAGGTCCTTCAAAGGTTCTGAGAGGGGCTTTCCAGCATCTTCTCCTCCATCAGCAACCACAATCTCCTTCGAGGGTGTTCTGGATTTAAAGCAGGGTGTATTTTTCCCTGTTTCTTCTCCTGAACTACCCGAGGACGAGAGGGGTGAAGGGAAGGGAGTGGAGATCCTGCATCTCGTTGACCAGAAGCTACTGCTCCTACTCTGGGACTGCCATGTGGACCCTGACTCAGTACCAAGCAGAGAATGAGAACTCAGGGTGGCCTCCTCACTACTGCTGAAGTAAACCGGGGACTCAAAGGAGCAGTGAGACACGCTCCTGCTCCTCTCTTCACTGTAAAGCGAGATGGCTGGAAGCAGCACTCTGATGATAGACGCTGCCACCCACACCACTATATTCTCCGCCATTTCGTTAAGCTCTTCCGTTGTTATCTGTTTTAAAGCAATAGTACAAAAGTAACCACAGAGCACGAAAAATGTTCAGTATACAGTACACCTATCAATATAAGACCTACTTTTACTTACTTGTCAGGGTTCATTGTTTCCCATGTTAACATTTAGAAATTTGCAACCAAATTTTGAATGCCAGCACAGACGCAACTAATACAAATATACTGTTGTCTATACAGTATAGTAAAAATCTATTATAGATATACTGTTGTATGTCTAGAAAAATATATACAGTACAGTATTTCTACTATATAAATGAAGCAAGAACAACAGAATACCAGTCTAACCAAAGAAATAGAATGGTCAGTATTGCACATTTTAAGTGGATCCCTTAATTTATAAATAATTAAATGTGCAGACCCCTGTTTCATTCCAGAGGAGGCAGTGTCAAAGGGTTATTTTGGCATCGAGTCTATGGTAGAAAGTGAAGTCACCCCCTTGGAACCTGGACAGCTTAATATTCTCTGGCAAAGAGGCGCAGACCTTTGGCATAGTGGAATATCTCTGCTCTGAGGAGTGGCTATGTGGCTCTAACGCCAGGGCAGCCACAATCAAAACCTAGTGGGAGCTGAGCTGAACATGTCAGGGAAGGAACCACTAAGCAACAGCTAGGTGGACTAAATTTCAGGATTTACTGTACTGAAGGAACAAATTAACATATTTCTTTACATTTGTTCTTTAGTTATGACACTGTGCATTTTAACCTCAAGGAGCTATCTGGAAAAATAAAATGCATCCATTACATTCAGATAAGCAGTGTACCTTACCTGTCCATATAAACTTTTCTCAATCACCTTCCTTTCACTAAAAAACATTATGATAAAAATTAATTAGTGTGACATTGCTACTACATGGACAAAATACGAACTATATTTTGCAATAATAAAAAATGGTGACTAATTAACAATATATAGGCATCTTTTCTAGTGGCAGAACAATTAATCTATTTTAAAGCATATTCCTGTGTAAAAAAGATGGCCTCCTAACAACGATTGTGTTCGTACTTTTTCAATTTACCTACTGGATGTCTAAAACTTGCTTAGGTTTTTACTTTAATATGAGAGGCTTATAAAATAAAAATCACCACAACAAAATAGCACATTGGAAATGATAAATCTTAAACTTCAAACTGCAACTGTTCCATAACACTTTAGCGAGTATGGTACAATCGTGTTCCTATGTGAAGCAAGATCACTGGTAATTTACATCATTGTGTTTTCAACAACAACTACTTGGTCAGGCGCAATGTATCTAACCAGTTTCATACTGGGTACCTCATAATTGACACATGACAAATACAGTTCAATTCAGAAAATAAATAGTAATTCTGCATTGAAATGTGCAGAAATATGTCATGTTTATGTTTGTACCCTGTTAACTTCATAGAGATTAGACCTTAGAGAATTTAAAGATTCTGTGAAACAGGCAGTTTGACCAGAGGTGCCCAAACGTTTGCATACAACTGTATGTTGTTGCTGCATCTTTCAGGACAAGGCCCAAAATGCGTTTCCAACACATTTGATGACTTAGTGTTACTTAGTTGTTACTGCCCTCTGGTGGTTGTTGATTGAAACATAACATCCATTCAAACACGACCAGACATTTCTCCCACTGTCAATACTTCAGCAAAACTTCACATTTTATACCGGTGCCACAACAAATTGTTATTATGATAGAAATTTGTTTTAATATGACTAATATATTATTGTTGTAATGCAGTATGATCAGAGTTATACATAAGTACAATACAACAGTTTATTTTTGCGAAGGTTCAGTGTTCAATGTCAATGTTCTAGTCATTACAACAAAGTCAGTCTATGGTAAACTATATCTAGGATTTGGAAAAATGCACATGAGCTAACACAACAATATGCACATGTTCTGTACTGTTAACAGACTGATTCATGCATTCGCAAAGAGAGAAAAAGCAATTTCACGAACTCAGCTGGGGAAGTGAGCTCAAAATAGAAAACAGTTGCTCTTTAAACATTTACGTATCACCATACTTAAAATGCTTAAAATAAAAACTTTATGTAAGCACTGATGCTTAACATACCACAACTGCAGAATGTAGGACTTACCCATCAGACAGCTGACTGATCAGAGGGACTTCATGAAACCATTTGGAATCAGTAGTCACCTCTTCAGTGGAGAGAAAAGAATTATTGTCGCATTAGAATTCTCATGGCATGCATAAAAAAGTGATCAATCCAATTAACATCCAAAAAAGGCAAAAAACATGTATTTATTCATAGATACAATTAGGATGCTGATTAAGATTTATTTATCTGTTTACCCATATAATTTAAATCATTTTCACACCTTAGCTCACAACACTTTTACTGCACCAGACTGTGGCACAATGGCTGCCCAGAGATCCCCAGACTTAATTGGAACCTTTTTCAGCCTTAACAGTAGATGTTACCAAAGCTTTCAAAACCCAACACTTGTGAATTAATCATTGACATGTTTTTATCTGAATTAGCTATACAAATAAAACTGAATTGAACTAAACTGATTTTTTGGATTATATCTTCCATTGTCTTTCACAATATCTTTCAGTATCTCAGCACCCACTGAATTTCTCTGCAGCTGCATTGGAAAATTTGTCAGAACATAACTTTTTTCAAAACCTTTATTTTTTCTAGAAACAAATGAAAATACTGACCTTTGGTGATTTTAGAACTTTTCTCATTAGCAATGGTAACATCTCTATTCTCCGTGCTAATGATCTCAGTAGAAGCTGTGCCACAAAGAAAACATCCTTTTAGTTGAATAGTTATTTCAGATAGTTTAGATCAATAGATACTGTAAATGTTTTTATAACAAAATGTGGATTACAGAAATGTTGAATATAATGTATGTACATGTTGTGGCTGGAAATTAAACAATCTGAAGATAATGAAGGATTCCTTCTTAATGTATTATTTTATGATACCTGCAACTTATTGCGTGTTTCCCTTTAAAAAGTTTTGATCTCAGTACATACATATTATTCTTTTCATACAGCCATATGATTGAAAAGCTTTGGAATTTTGTAATTGTAGGTGTTTATTAAACAAATTCTACAGTTCTGTAATCAGTAGTAAACCTGAAGATGTTGTCAACCTGCATCATTCCTTCTAGCCAACAAACTAAAACACATTAAATTGTGAACTTAATCATAGTTGCACCACTGCAAATTATTGGATCTAGAAGCTTACCCTGTTTTCCAGACTGAAGTATTTCATTAAAATATTGCCTTTTAATACGGTCTTGCATTTCTCTCTCAAAATCCTTCCTTTCCTGTAAACTCTCATTTAGCTTTTGCTGCTGGAGAGCAACCTTCCTTTTATAATATTCAAATGCCTGAGAATGACAGAAAACCTTTCACAATTAAGCTATTGTTTAATGAAAAAGGAAAGCCTCTCAACAAAAGATGAAAAGGTCCATCTCATTGTTGAACATCTTGTTAGCAGTAGAAAACTTCCCATCCATAAGGTCACTACAGGAGACTCCAATCTCATCTCAATCTACAGCACCCTGAAGCTGGGAAGCTGGGTCTGGTCAGAGCTCAGAAGAAGAAAGGCTGGGTCCGACATTACTTGGATGAAAGACTCTGTGTGTAGTCCAGAACCTTGCAGGCTGGATATAAGAGATTGAAGCAGCAATGTCTCTCCTCTAATGCTTAGGTAATGAAGAGGAGAGATCATCAACCACCCTCTTGGATCCTCTTGGGGAGATACCCCTGAGGGATACTTTAGAACAGCCAATTATGCAAAGCAGCATGTCTCTGGGATGTTACTTGGAATTAAAACCCACAACACGCAGAATAAATGCCACACAGGGAGGTGCCCAAGGCTGGAGATAAACCATGGGCTTTGGAGATGCAGTGCTATAACCATGAATTGGAGGCACCAAACACTACCAGAATATGGTGTTTTGGCACCTCTGTAGCATATCTTGGCATAACCACCCTAGAGTAGATGCACAATATAAGAGGTGCCAACATACCATGATTATTGTGGTCACCGAGGATCCAAAGGTATTAGTTTAGGTTATTAATTTAAACCTATAGGTGCTCATCTTGGAAATACAACAAAATATAGCTGCAAGGTCAGTGTCAAGTCCGGAATTTGCATGAAGAAAAGTTCACCTTAAGAGGATGAATCCAAACATTCATTACTCCAGTACCTTTTTGTGCCTTCTAGCTCTGGTCTGATTCTTCAGCTGGGCCTGTCGCACCTCCCTCCGGGCATCTTCCTCTATTCTCATATGTAAAGCCCTTTCTCTGATTTTCCACATCTGTAGAGCCGTCAGTGAAAAGGCAAAGCCGATGAGAAACAGCAGAAAGCTAGATTGTGTTGAGCACAGAACAGCTACGCTACTAGATATTTATATTTATATGTCACCTGCTTATAGGTGGTACATTAAATATTGAGGAATCTGTTAGATCATGTGGAGCTGAATCTCTCCCCTTTTTACAATTTAGCAAATGAGGCCTTTGGGCATTTTTCAGCATATTAGGAGCATTCAGCAGCTGAATGTGGTCTGGGAAGCCCAAAGACAAAATAACTGGGAAAATAACATACCATACAGCAATGTACAGTGAGAATGTGAAAAAAAAACAAGAAACATGATTAAGCTGATGTAGAAAACCGATGAGGCTAAATACTGTATATTGATAATGCCGGTGATCTGAAAGCTGATAAATCAATGAAAGGGGTGAATAAACTATGTGTTTCAAAAGTGAGTTAAGCTACAGTGTGAAATGTAGGATTCATAAAAGCGTATGAAAATTGTCTGAAGTCTAAGTGTGACAATACAGTAACATGATTCACTAAGGGTATCCACTCTGCAGAAATCTGTTCGGCTGGAAGAGGCGTATACACTATAAGGTGAGATAATTTTTTTAATGAGCATTTTGCAACATAAATGCTTAATTACTTGTCAGAAAGAGAACATCTTTTAAAACAGTTATGCTAGAGATCCTGTTATCTTTTGCTTGCTCCCCAATCATGCTGTATTTACAGAGGTGTCACAAGGTCACTTGCCAGAGTGGATATAAATGTCTCTAATCAGTTTAAGATGCAGAAGGAAACCAGCTATTAAAGATCTCCCATCCAGGTGATGACCAGGAGCAGCCCTGGGTCAAAATAAATCAAACTGTATTCTCATACCTCAGCCTGTCTGCATATCTCCTCTGTTTTCAGAGCTCCTGCCTGGTGCCTTCATAAACAACAACAGCAAAGAAAGCTTCATCCACAAGGCAATGTCAGACAGCAGCAGAGGAATTTGTGAATGTGGTATTTCCGTAGAGCAGATGTTCATCTTTTGGAAAACTTTGACTCAGTCAAGACTTCCACTTGCTTGCACAATTAATTAACTTAAGGCAAACCTTTACTTACAGTTGTATTCTTGACATCTAATGTTTAAACATAACAGTAAAATATTTACACATATTTACAGCGAAACAAAAAAAAATGTGATACAAATACAACAAATCAGGAATCCAAAAGGCAGGAACTTGCTGTTAAAGAGTGAGGAGCTTCCGTATGTTATTACCTGTCTCTGTTAGCCATAAACTGGTCTGAAATATTCTTGGATCCTTCCTCAAGGAGCCATTCCCTCACATCGGTGAAGCTGATATCCCTGGGAATCTCGTTCTGCTCCTGGAGCTCCAAGAACTTCTTCACTATTGTTTTCTGAAAGCCAGCACAGCCTTTTAATAGAGTGCCACACTCCCTTCATTGCAAGGTTCTCCTAAGCACTATTATAGCCAAGTGTTCACTTCAAAACCAACACTGACTTTTTCCATTAGATTTTTAATTTGAACTCACACCGATAGAATGTGTTTGCATATGTATAAGAGTGAAGGCTGAGCTGCTGTAGTTTGTTGATCTAAACATTTCAATTTAAGATGTATATCTTGGATACAGTGGTTAACCTTGTTATCTCGCAACACTGGGGCCAGGGGCTCTATTCTGAGCCTGAGGTGATTTGTCTGTGTGGAGTTTGTATGGTCTCCCCATATTCACATTGGTTTTTCACGGTTTGCTCTGGTTTGCTCCCACAGTCCAAAGCCATACTATACTGGTAGAAAAAAAGGTGTCTAATTGGTTCTAGAGTGAATTTGTGTCTGTGTGTGTCTTGCAATGGACTTAATTCTGGTCAAGGGTGTATATCGTCTTAAGCCCGTTGCTTTCTGGGATAGGCCCCGGCTCCCTGCAGCCCTTAGATGAGGCGGTTAGATTAGATGACGTGGATGGAAAGGGATGGATGGAAGTTCAAGTCGTTTTTCAGCCTTGTCTGGCAAAGAAGACTTATAAATTCTGTTTTGGACTACACACAAAAGCTGCCTGTATTAACATGTGTTTGGAAAAATACATTTTTTTGCACTGAAAATGGATTAAAGTCTACAGAGCAGTACAGATAAGCAGTGAATGCTCCGATTCGGGTGGTACAATTAGTGGTTTACCACAAAGAAAAACATCCAGATATATTGCCCAGCCTCAATGAATAAAAAAACTATCTTTTTTTAACTCTGTTATCGTGAACAGAGAAGACTACAAGGCGACCTGTTTCAAATATTCAAAATCCTCACAGTCAAGTCTGCTTGTTGAATGCTGACTTCTTTCAAGAAACAGCTGGATGAGACTCACAGACCAATTAGCAAGTAATTACCAAACAGGCTAAAGAGCTTCCTCTCATTCGTAACTTTTCTTATGATATGAAACCCATATCCTGCATGCAGAAAGGACTATATGGGCTATAAACAACACAAAGTATCATGAAAAGATGTACAGTATGGCTGAACTAACAAGAAGAAGCTAAAATAGGCTAGAGCAGTGACAAACATAAGCAACAACATCGTCAGCGTCAAAACACTAAAACAGAAATGAGCTTCATAGCAATTAGAGAAGAAACTGAAAGAAAACATTGAAATTGATCCTTAGAATACAAACACAGTCAAGGTAGAGACTTCCTTGAAGATGACATGATGACAGCAGTATATTCAAAAGTGCATAATGGAGAGATCTTATGGAAGCCTTCATCTAGAAACGTTACTGATTGAGGGCTGGATAAAGGCAGAAGTCTATGATGAAGAGTCAGAATCAGATGGACGGTTGTTTAAAAACATCACACTTACCTGTTTAGTCACATAATTTTTGTCATACTGCAACTTCACATTGCTAAGGTAGTTATGATATTGATTGTATTCTTTCAAAGAGCAGAGGACCTGAAAACAGACAAAACATGTTTCAAGTACTGTCTAGGAGGTTAAATGTTTTTATTTTTATTTTACAAATCTAGAGCACAGTCAAGTACTCTGTGTTTGAATATCTATTGAGCATAAGGACTTTAGCACAAACCATAGGCCTGCTTTGATTACATCTACTATTACATGCTTTGATTACAACCAAAGGCCTGCCCACCGAATACATCTATGCTGGAGTGCAGACATGAGTTAAATCACGCTACTGGAAACTATTACAGCTAAATGAGCTAGAACCTGGTCTATTTTTTTTTACAACACCTCACTCCTTCACCATACCAAAAAAGCCTCATTCTTTGCACAAACTCCAAACAGCCTTACTTTCTTCTGCTCATTGATTAAGCCTCTGTTCTGCAGAGACTCCTGCATGCCCTTGCGATGGTAATAGGTGCGCAGGTGGGGGTCATGGAGGCTGTTGTACTTCGAATCCAAAAGGAAACCGTGGGGATCAGTCAGAGTGAAGTCAGGAGATGGCTGGTGCAGCTGAAATAGAAGGTAAGTATTTTATTAAAACATGATATGTACAGGTAAACACAGATATGTATCCCCCTATGTTTCTGAACATAAAAATGAGAATGTTTTTTTTCTCCCCCCTCCGAAGGCGGTCGCCAGTTTCTTGGAAGACTACTCCAGAATCGCTGTTATCATTTTTTTCTATGTTCTTGAAAATCAAATTCCAATTTCTCAGTCATTGTAGCCAACTAAAAATGACTACATTGCAAAAAGACAGTAAGCACAATAAGCTTTAAGGCATACATACAGCTGAATTTCAATAATGTGATCAATATACTGCGTCTAGAAAAATATATAACCTTACTCCTGATGTTATATGCACAAAGATGTCAAGGGAAGGCAGTTTGATTACAGTTTAATCATTACAGCAACCACATTATACTAACACACACAGAAATGTGTTAATGTGTCCCAGGTATCATTTCATATTATACAATTTTACATGTTGGTTTACCCCTAAAAAGAAAGAAAACCATGAATAAACATGTCATTTTTTACAATTTAAATGTTTGGATTTAAATAAGAATAAATGTATTCATGCTTTTCATTTTAGGTTACACTTACTTTCTCCGAAAGAGCAGTCCTGCAAAATTGAGGTTTAGACCCTGGGATTAACGGCAGTTTAGTGCCGACGGGTCTCTCCAACAGCTGCTGCTCTCCCTGCAGTGCATACAGCATGGTGTAGCAGCCCTGAAACACAGAACATAGCTATCGTACCTCACAGAACCACAGCCAAAACGCCAGAAAAAACAAGCAGAGCTGATGGCAGAAATGATTTCATCTGTCACAGAGTGAAATAAAATGGGTGTGGGGGCAACAGCAGGTATCAAGGACAATGTTGACTTTGCATAGAAGTTTGTATAGAATGACCAGTGACTTCAATGAGGGTGGTAATATGTGTCTTTCTTTGTTCTGGGGCTTCCTACTGATCAAAGATGCTATTGCAAACATTGTTAATTACCACACAGTTCAGAGAAGACACATGGAATGTCAAAACTGGCCTAGCCGAGCCTCAGACCGAGGAGGTGGATCTAGAACATAACAATTCTAGAAAATCTAGAATGTTCTAGAGCAATCTTACACCTGGCCATCTGTATATAGCCATTTGATCAATGAGCCCCAAGAAGTTAGCTCTGCTTACACCCAAAACTATCAACCCCCCCCCAAGAAAGGTAGGGGGGCTTTAATAACCCCAGTGACAGAGCCAGAGCACACAGAAACAGAAGAAAAAGGAATAACCAATTTGTACCACAGCACCCAGGAGAGGGTTTGGACACCAGGGACTCTCTACAGTGAGCAAGGGAGGAAGGCTTTAGCATTTTCTTCCTCCCCTCTCTACTCAAAAAATTGACTCAGAGACAAATGGGGGGGGCATATTAAAAAACAGACTCAGCCAGGACTGAGGAGGATCCCTAAGACTACACAGAGTTTCTTTGCTATGACAGAAGCAGGCACACCAGGTCTCCAACTGGGGCTGGGTTTGGGAGAATATTTGCAGCTGGACTTTTCCTTTGGAACTCTGGTTTTGGTAACTGGGGTCAAATGGGGCTCTTGAGCTGGTCTGCAATATGTTCTGTGAGTAAGTAAGTACCTCTGGTGGATAAGTTGTAATATTTGTTCTGTGGATTAGGCTATGATAGATACTGGAATTGCAAAGTACTGTAATACAAATGGAAATTATGTAGGATGACTTCTGGTCTGTGGATGCACTAGTGGTTCTGGAAGATAAAAAGAACTTGTTGCTGGGGGAAAAGGTCTTTAGAATTGCTAGGTGGCATAATCAGCTACAAAACTAACTTTTAAAAGCAGTCCCTGCATTTAAAGGCCACGGTTCCTGACATATCTTTTTATAGATAGGTAAGAAGAGTTACCCTAGGGTGTTCAGAGGGCTAAATCAGTTCATAACATTCTTTTTTTTTTCTTCTGCACAAACGAGTTGATTCTCTAAGTCTGTTTAGAGTTTTAGATTGGGAAGGCATATTCTCACCCAAGACATCTTAAGAGAACAAAAGAAAAGTACAGTACGTATATTCCCATAAAATACAGAAAGGGTTAACAATAAATTATTAACCCACGATTTCAGAAATAGAACACATAGCTGGAATTTTAAAATCATGTTCCATTTATTTTACCTTCTAGAGCTTTTAAAACAGTATTAGAAATATTACTACGAGGTGTACGTTTTTACTGTTTTACTAAACCTTACATTTTAAAGCTAAACTAATGCTGATTTTTTTTTAAATTCACTACCTAAAAGTTCAAATATATAAACGTATGGATAGTACACTCACAGCTCCAGATCCCGGTTTCTTTCTCTCCATTTTTATCCCTGATATCGTTCCATTAATCCATTAATTAATTAATCTATTTTGAAAACAAATCCGTCGTGTTCGTGAGCGGTAAAACTTTATTTTGTATAATACGGACTTGAGCATAAACCACGGTATAACCAAAATGTTGTCTATTACGTCAGATCTGCAAAGCAGTTGCCTTATCTGACGTATCCAGCGTGTACAAGTAAAGACGTCATTAAAAGCTGCAGCACGGAAGCTACAGTATTCGTCCCTGTACGGACTTGTTTTTTTATATATATATTAATAATTAGGTTTTAATGAGAAAATCCAGACAAAAGGGCGATGTCCGATTTAATGTTTAATTTGAATGTCGCCATTCTAACTCAAAGCCTTCACGGTATCAAACCTGTGTGGTCACACGTCCCAAACAGTCTGGCTCTGCCAGTGGAGCCGAGAGACCCCAAAAATATAACACACGGTTTGCCTTTTAATAATTTACACCTCTAATCCTTTGGGATGGAAAAGAAGTGTAGAAATGCAATTTTAATTATGGTCAATTCTGGTATTGTAGCCATATATAGTTATACAGGTCTTGTCCTCAACAACTCAGGAGCTGGGTTCGAGCCAATGCAGTGAGGTACGAACTAGGGTGGGAGCGGCGAGGGCACAAGCCCTAGAACCCGAATCCGTTACAATAACAAAAGGACAGACAATGAAATATGGGCTATTTCGAACTCGCAAATGTGAGATATAAAGAGTTACTAAGTCAGAATTCTGAGTTGCTAAGTTGCAATTCTGAGATACCATAGCGCGTTTTTTTACTCCCTGGCGGAAACGGGCTTCCATAGAAAAGCCTGGAATGCAAGTGTAATCCTTACTTAAGGGGAGCCGGGTTTTAGAACTGGCTATAGTTGCTCACGGACATAGCGTTGGCTTTATGAACTACAACTCCCATAACGCACTACTCAAGTTTACGTCACAGTCCCTATTCTGCCTGGCTGTGGTGACCTCTAGCGGGTCCCTCTCAGTTCTGGCAGCTTTACCGTTGATCTTGTGCACTCACCGGCGCGCGCAAGAGGAACTCATACACGGCTCCCTTTTTTAAAGTTTATTTTCTAAAAAATAGAAGAAAATAAGGGAGCGTTTCCAGAAATACGTTCAAGTCAGGTTTACAGCAGGCTGGTAGCAAGAGTCTGACTCCTACCCTCGTACATGTTGTTTTCCCCTGTTTACTATAACACCATTTAAACGCGACACAACATAACAACTCAACTCACTAAGAAATTAACTCACAACACACAGACAGTTTTCATCTAGCGACTTAACACAGTTAGCTAACGAAGTTCAATTTCGTCTCTGATAACCCGCAGAGCCCGAATACACTTTTGATACTCTTAAAACAAATATAAACGAGTAAACCTTAAACCGAAACTATGACATCAGTAAACATAAATTTACAGACCTTTTAAAAAAGCCTTATTACTTCAGATCTTACCTAACAAATTAGAAAGAACCATGGGAGAGAAAGTCAGGCGGACAGCAGGCTGGAAGCGAGGGTCTACCAGCCCGCACGAGGCGCTGTTCCCGATTCCCGTGCCCAGCTGCACATCACCTGGTTGCACAAGCTTGACTTTTCATTTTCATTACTATATTTTCAGGTTGTGTTTTTCATACCACTACCGAATAAAAAACATATTTTAGAGGAAGATGTCAGCTTGATTAAAAAATATTGCTCCTTAAGCCTAGTCCCTTACTGTACTAATTCTGCCACCTACTGGACAAGGTAATAAATAAAACAAGAAGAAAATCATAGAATATAACACCCACATTACAGGCCAGCCAAGTAAAGGGTGTAAGATGACCAGGGGAAGGGTCATTCATAACAGGTATTTTCAGAATGACCTAGTTAAAATACTAGATATGGACCTGAGCAAAATGGCTGCCAAAAAGAATAAGCTGACCCGTATATGGAAAGGGTCTACCCTGAGAAACAATGAGACACAGCTGAGCCGCATCAGGAACCGAAATATAAGTTCCCCGGAGGCAGTGAACAGGGAGAAAGATAGAGAGGAAAGAGGTTTATGTTAAAGATCGGACTTAGGAATAATGGACTACTGAAGGGAGAAAAGGTTTATGGTTTATGGTTTATGGTTTATGGTTTATGGTTTATGGTTTATGGTTTATGGTTTATGGTTTATGGTTTATGGTTTATGGTTTATGGTTTATGGTTTATGGTTTATTACGGACTTTTGGAACTCGGATCGGAACAGGATTAAGAGAGCGGATTACGGACTGGATTTGGAAGATAGTTGGAGGAAGAAACGCCACGAAACTCAGGAAAGAAAAGTGTGGTGTGAGTACTTCTCTCATTTGCATAAGCTTTCCCCCGGAGACACCACAAGGGATATCTGAAGGACTGAAAAGTGCACTGATTGTCACATTATCTAAGGTTGTCTTTTAAAATGTACTTGTATTCCATTAATAGCATCTATTGCATTGCCCGAGAAAATCAGAAATTACTGTATGTAAATTGTTGGAATTGGGTTCCTATGAAAGACTTGTGAAGAAACCCAGCTGGGACTCAAAACCCTTGGTATCTCTTCAGAAGAAGAGAATGCAATGTGCCCCAAGCAGTATGATTTTCGAAACACGGATTTAGTACCAGAAACCAATTTGTAGCTATTTTGTGACCCAGTGGTGAATAGCGGAGTTATTCCAAATCCACTAGATGGCGGTTCCTGACGGTTGAGTCCAGCGTTCTGCGCATGGGCAGTAGGGACTAAGAAGCAGTGAGTTACCGTTAAAAAGAACCCGTAACTTCTACAGAGTCGTAACGGTAAATACGGTGTCATTTCCCTAAATGAGTATAGAGGGGTATTTCATAGGATTGAGACAAGATTAGCAAGATGGATATTGGATTTTAACGGAGTACACTGAAGCAGTAGAGTATTTAGGCAACTACTCGGGCTGGGGATATCTGTTTATTGGTTTGTTAGTAATGGGTTTCACATGCTCCTTGTATTTTCTCTTCCTTCATTCTTTACAGGGACTTATGTTTAGCACCGTGTAAGTGTTCGCAATTGTAGGTATCGTACTAATTATCGTAATGTAGTTCTCGGTGAGGGCTGAGAGGTGAGCGGCTTATTTCTGAACGCGCTGCGTGAACCACTGCCGTATTTTGTGTATATAGAAATATCGTTATGTCTTTTTTTATTTTTTTTAAACCAGGAACATATCAGACCACATATTTCTAGGCGAGTAAAGAACCCAAAATGTGTCCTGTGCTAATTATTCTTTGCCAGGCTACATTTATAAGAACCTTTCGTCTTGTGTTTTAATTGTAATACAGTGTATTAAAATGCACAATGCTTTGGTTTTGGGAGAGAGGTAAGAAGGGAAAGCAAATGGAAGAAAAGTCCAGAATAGGCTTCTAGGCTGTAGAAAAAATGAGAATAGAATATGACGTATTGCAAGGAGAAGTCGGGGAAAAATAAGACCTTAAAAGAAATCAGCCTATCACTGTTTGCTGGGAGAATGGATGAATCCTGTCTAATGCTCAGCTGACACCCTGTTAAAAGCAATAAAAGACAATGTTAGTCCTCCGTGGTTAACCTACATTTGTTGTTGCTTTAAAACAGATAACGATGGAAGAACTGAATGACATGGTGGCGTGGGTGGCAGTGTCCATTATCCGAGTGCTGCTCCCAGCCATCTCCCTGTATGATGAAAAGAGGAGCCGGAGGAGAGTCTCCTAATCACCTTGCCTCTGAATTGTGGATGGTGTTCTTGAATGTGTCAACTCTCCCTTATCGGCAAATAAGCCAAGAAGAAAGAATTCCCACCCCAGAGACTGTGCATCTTAATCATTCTGCAGACTCGGAGACTGACAGTGAGACTTTACAGGTTGTCTCTAAAAGCTTGAACCACTTTCACTGGATGTATTGAGTCAGTGTCAGTCTATGGTCTCCATATTAAATGAGATGTAAAGTCTCAAATTGTGCTTAATGAGTATGTTTTCTTTAGTGTTTTAATGATCCTTTCTGGTAACCGAATGGATGTAGTGTTTTTTGCAATGGAATGTGCAGCAGCACTGTTTCAGGAGAATATACAAAAGGTAAAATAGTTCATAGCTGAATGGATATGACTTAAAATTGCAGTGGTTTCCAGTACTAAAACTAGTGGTAAAAGGAAATAATTCTATAAAGGTTATGAAGGCTTTAATCCATCCATTTTCTAACTGCATTATCCAATACAGGGTTGCAGGAAAGCCAGAGGCAGGATTCACTCACACCAGGGACAATTTTCACAAAAGCCAATTACTTGAAGACAACCCAAGCAAACACTTGTAGAACATACAAGCCCCACATCTGAGGATGAACTCATGGCCCCAGTGCTCTGAGACAGCACCACTGTGCCACTTCTTATGCTACTATATTCCAGTTAAATACCAGTGTTTACTGTTGCTTATTTTAGCCTGGAAGAGATGCATTATGATAATTTGATACTGGCAAATATTCTTGTAGCACAAGGAAAGCGGTGCAAACATATTTCCACTAGGGGGAACTGTCCTGCTTGGGCAACACAGTAAATTTATGGTATATACATTTATTATTGCTGGATAACCACTGTAAATATAATTTGTCTTCTATTTCCTAAAACAATTCAATATTTCCCACTGTACTGCATACAGTATTTAGCCTTTAGAATGTAATTTGCTCAATGTTAGTCTTGAAGCATGTAGTTAATACGGTAGAGGTACTATCATTTAACAGCATTCATGAGATACATTCAAACAGAATATTAATTCCATTGGAAGAGGGCCAGGGGAAGGGTCATTTATAACTGGTATTTTCGCAACGAAACGCTGTCTATACTACTGTATAGACCTAGGCAAGATGGCCGCCACGGATACCCGGCTGACCCGCTGTTGGAAAAGATATATACGGCGAAACAATGAGACACAGGTGAGCTCCGTCAGGAAACGGAATAGAAATGCCACAGAAGCACTGAACCGAGCGGAAGCTGGTAAGGTGAGAGCGTTTTGGAGGAACGAGAGATTTAGGAGTGTACTGGAAGGAATTTAAGAATAACGGACTATTGGATATGGGTTTTGGATACGGCGCGGAGAAGTGTGGACATACGCATTTGGGGACTTAAGGATACTGGCAACGGATTGCGGAACGGATTTGGAGAGACATACGGACGAAGAACACAGAGGTTCAGTGTGGTGTGAGTTAAATGTCTTTTACACCTATTTCCCCCGGCGACGCCACACCATATATTCAATTGAATCTTTCAAAGAGAACAACCATTTCCCTGCAAAATTAGGCTTTTCTCTGTCACTTCCCAGGTGGCTCTGACAATCAGCTGCCGTTAAATTGTGGCTGTGGGCATCTGTTTCAATGGAGTTTGTACTCCCTCTTTAAGTGTGATATTAGAAATACATTTTTTTTTGCTAAAAAACTGCTCTTTACAAAATAGATACGGCTATAAACTAATATGACGTTTTGGTTGTGAAGCCTTCTTCAGGTGTGTGGAGACACGTATATTTTTAGACACATTTATTTAAAAACTAAGAGCTTTTTTTTAAATGGTAGGAATGGTAAATTGTGCCATGTGAAGTTCATTTTTCAGTTTCCACTGTCTACATTCCCGGGCACAGCTTATATGTGGGTTAATATTTACCTATCGGATAAGCAAAGGTTAAAATAAAACAATTGAAACAGGATGAGGAAATGTGCACACACTCCTCTGACATACTCATGAGAGAGAGTCTTTCCCCGCTTGACATGCTTTGAGCTTATAAAGAGAGATCACCCACTGGAGAAGAACACAACTGTGAGTGACATCACTGTGAGGTCACAGGCATTGAGCAGGTCAGAAAATCAAGACTTCAAGGGGAAACTCAATCCTACCCGACATTAGAGACATGCCTACTTTTGCAAGTGCCAGCTTGATAATGGTTTAAGTTCCTTAGATATTTTTTAACTTCAGCTAGGTGTATGGCCTTTGACTTAAAAATCAGTAAATCATTAAGGAATGCTGGAAGGTTTATTAGACTTAAGATATTCTTACCAGGTCGAAACACCAGCACGGCACTGTAACCTTATTCTTTATAAAAATGTGAACATAAACTCTCTTTTAAACTGTACAGGCCTATTACAAAGCCAGTCGAAGTGGACAGCTCCACAGAGTAAACAGTCATATAATCCAATGCTTCTATGTGCCGAACAGGACTACTAGTATCAATATAACGGCAGCGTCAGTTTTTGTGCTTGATATGAACTGCCTAATGGGGCCATGTAGTAACTGTACTGTATATGAAGATGTGGTGATTGTTTTTATTTAACCTTATCCACCTGTTGCATAGGTTGTCTTGTGTTTTGCAATACGTAGTCTGTGGTGTTATTGATTTAGCTAGTAAAAATATATATATTATTCATCCATTGTGTGGTTTCTGCGTAAAAAAAAAACCCCGCATACACAGAAACAAAAGTCACAGATATGTGCCGAACAGGACTACTAGTATCAATATAACGGCAGCGTCAGTTTTTGTGCTTGATATGAACTGCCTAATGGGGCCACAGGAATAATGGAAGGCAGGTCAGATCCAGCACTTTTATTACAAACAAGCCTTTAAAGAAACACAAACAGAATGTACTTTTATGATTTGAAATATTTGTATATCTCCCCCCCCCCATATATTCAGTACTTAATTCAAAAAATGTTTTTTTAGATGCATGACTTTCTCATGATGCATATCCTTTCCAAATACATTTTACTTTTGCTATTAAGGTCAGTAGTGAATAGTTTAGGAACATGTAAAGGTTTATTCCATGCTGAAAAAAGAAAAGAAACATTTCAGCTGTAGAGTCTTCTTCAGGTGTCCGTTCCCTTTTCTTTTCTTCTCCTTTGCGGCCTACGCGTGTTGACGCACTACCTACTTGAGCTACTGCAGAGTTTTCTTACATATTACTTACCACCATTTGCTTTGACTTGGAAAAACTATGCAGTATCTTTTGAAAACAGCCCTTTCTTGTTCGTCTATTTCTGCCAGCCACGTGTTACTGGCAGTCCTCAAATGTGTCAACTACTGTGAGGAAGGCCTTCCACACTCCAGGCCTGCTTGTGCACACAGCCCCGCCTCCTCTTCTCGTTTGACCGATCTCTCGGTTCGTGTCCGCGATGCAGGTCCAGTGCTGACCCCCACCCTTCGTCACACACCACTTGGAGTGGTCCACCATGATGCTGAAAGGCCTGGCCTCTGGCAGCTGCATCGTCTTCACGTTGTACACCTTGTGCGCCACAGAGCAATTCGACGGCAGAGGCTGATGAAGCTTCCCCCAGCTTTTGGCAAAGAAGTCGTCTCCTAAATAGTTAACCAGCAAACCTGAGTAGAGATCTGAAACGGAACAGAGTCACAGGTTCCCTGTAAGAATCTGTCCCAGACACACTTTCTACCCAACCAAAAACAGGAAGTGCACTTGCTACCAAAACGTCAAACTGGAACCGAGAACAAGTGAATGTGTATTTCTTCCCCCCCTCTCTGAATGCTGTACTGTACTGGTTGCTACCCAGAACGTTCTTTTTTAAATCAGCACCACCAATATACAGTAGATCAAGTGTGAAGTGTGACATATTGCTTTTGAAGGGCAGTGTTTGAAACTTACTGGATTGTTCCTTTTCTACATAACCTTTTTTTAAATGTATTTAAATGACAACCGTTTCCAATAACCTTTAAAGTAACAGCAGAATGAGATCCTTGGATCAATTAATCAATTTCTTTTCAAAACTAGTTGAGATGAATGGAACAAACTGCACATGTTATTTAAGTCCTGGTTCCTTTCAAGAAACAGCAGGATGAGATCCTTGAATTAACTACTAAGAAATTAGCTAAATGGGCCAAATGTAACCTCTCGTGTTCTTAGGTATTAAATGGTATCTAAAGAAGCTACACAAGTTATATTTTTATCCTTTCTTATGTTTAAATCAACATACCAAGAGAAAAACATTTGATTTAAATTGTTGTATAAATAAAAGATTGAAATATTCTATTAATCAATTTGTTCAAGAATTGGGCTTTACAGAATGTTAATAAAGCACCTACAAACTACCTCAGACACAAATTCTAAACCTGAATTACTACTGAGTATAAATTGATGCTTTACTAACATCCCATAAAATCTCTTTTGAAAGAAAGCGATGCTATGAAACCTTAAATCTAAATTGTAACCGCAGAAACATGTAGGAAAGTTCAGTTGCCAGCTGGCAGATTGAGAAAGTTTCACCAAAACAAAGTATGCTTTTTTATATAAATACATCTTCAATTGGGAAAGGCTTTGAGTAAAAATAAACTGGATATTGTTCCACAAAATCTTTGTGAGAAAGTGGGTCTTGCTGGCTAGAAACAGCCAACATACAATAGAGTTAGACTTTGTAAAAATTAAATAAATTCAGATTCTGAGAGGCTCAATAAGTGCTTGTTCAGAGTAAATCAGACATCGTTGTCCAAGTTTCAGCAGTGATACATAATTCACTGAATACCAACACCAACAGGGTTGGATACTTTGGGATATCCAAGCGATCTCAAACGCGTCCGATAACTGCAACCTCTATGACCAGCTGGGCACCAGTGCTCTTGTACTGTTGTCAGTGAAAGAAAAACCATTAGTACAACTTATGCCAACTCTGACACTTAGCATCACTGTGGGGCTGTTAAGCACATATTTTGAAGAAATAAGTACATTTCATCATCTCTTCCAAGCTGGTACAGGTCTGGAACTGTGATAATTAATTTGTGATTTTAAAATGTAGAGGCATGCAAAAAATTAACTATTGATTCCAAATATCTAAAATGAGAAAAATAGCTGATGTGACATTTTCACTTCCCAGGAACAAACTGCAATAATGAAGCACAGAGATTGTTTATGGATCATGGCAACTGTGTTGTTCAATACTGTTTCTGTATCTTGAATTGGAGAATAGTTTCTAAAGAAGCGATCAGTTGGGAAACAAACGTGATCCATAGACTTTACTGATTTTTTTTCTGCAGACTCTAGCTCTGCCTTGAGTGGTGCTCACCGTCATTAAATCTAGAGCATTTTGCAAAGCTGGTGAAAGTTTACCCTGCTAAAGATGTCAGGGGCAGCTGCTTAAACCAAGGCTCTTTCCTAGGATAGCATGTTCTCTGAGCCACACACTGAAGGTCTCTGTGGAAGGTTTGGGGGACGTGATAGTCAAAAGAGTATACATGGATATACTGGAGTTGCACAGCTGTAGAGACAAGAATGAAAAATAACCAAGAGTAAGCATGGCATTTTCATACATCCAGGTCAAATGCCCCCTTTCTTTTTCCATTAGTTTGGAGAGTTTCCTTTATTTATTTTCACTTGTTAAACTATCCTCCAAGTTCTAAAATGTTGACATACATTTTCAGCAGCCACAATACACATCATTTAGATTTAATTAGAAAGTCTAAGGCTATTTTGGTATTTATTTTCATCTGTATACACAATGAGGTGTAAGTCTATTAGTGTCCACCTATTCTCAGGGTTATATTAAGTTTGCATATGAAATTGAACCACCAACAGAAAATAACAGAATAGACTGGTTTTTGCCCACAGGTAAATTTAGAATAGGAAAAGAAAAGGTGCTCCAAACCAGAACAAGAACTACAAATAACCAATACTTGAATCTTAAAATCTGGAAAAATTGTACCAAAGGCTTTCAGAAAGTGATAGACAGCTGTGATGTCAATGCCATGGACATACTAAAGCTCAGCAATCAAACTTGTTCAAGAAAAGGTTCACACAGCTGTATGTACATGTGAACGCCTACCTATGTCCTTGAAGGTGCTGTATGTGTAAGTCCCGCAGAAGAAGGTCTGTGCATTTTCATGCCCACTGGAGGGCAAGAATGATGTAGAATGATTTTTCACATCTGGAAGTTCTGGGGTGCTGTGAACCAGCCACACTCCTGTCTGTCTGTCTAACATCACAATCCCTGAAAAAGGTCACACAAGATATATTCAAATCTCTTATCGTTTTTGATCCGTCTGGTTTTTCAGTTTCAATGTTTTTAAAGGACAAGTCTGCTCTTTCTGAACAGAGTCCATTATCAAGCCTGCTTCCAGCTGACGAAGTCAATTAATCAATTTTCAAGAATCAAACAAGAACTGTATAATTGATCAAACTAAACAAAAAATCTTCTATTTTGGGCTAGTTTTCAGTTCTCTTAATCTGACTTTTGGCTTTTTTGTCCAACCGAATTAAACTGAACATACTTCATGGCCAAAAGTCAGATTAAGAGAATTGAAAACCACAGTCCAAAATAAGACTATTCTTAATCCTATTAATTGTTTTCATTTCTTTTCAATTGACAATTGGCCATGAAGTATGTACATTTATCTCTTAATCTCAACAATTTAATTTACTGTATTCATTTAGAAATGGGCTACTGTAAATTCAATTCAATAGAGCCCACAACAAGCATCTTTAGTTTTGTTTTTCCCAGCAGATGAATTTATTATAAACATCAGTATTATATTGACTTACAGAAGTGTTTTTAAACTCAGTGATTTTCACCAGGAGAAAAAGCTTTGAAGGCAACAGATTTGTTCTTAGCTTATGTGATGCCTCAGTCAAAGAAATGTAAATGGGGAAAAAAAATAATGAACAAAAACAAGATGGAAATATATACTTTAAAGCTTTATGATTCAAGTTTTAAAACCAGAAAACACAGAAAGCTGGTGTTGGTATTCTAAAGACACAGTATATACTTCGGACGTGCCATCATGTCTTGACCATACACAGTAAATCCTAAAATAAATGTTTTCTACTGAATCAATGATTTGGACAACATCTGCAGAATCACACGTGTAAATGTTCTACCCTGAAATAGTGTAAATGTTAAAATATTTTATTTTAGATATATATAAAATGAACAATTCACATCCTGCATATGTAGCAAACATTGCACTTGGCTTTAATCATAGGAATAAGCAAGCAAACCCAGCAAGTATTACAGATACAATTCTATTGTTTGTTGTGCTGTCTATGATGTTTTTTCCCCCCCATTTTCTGTGTCCTTCTGTCTTGTACATTATAAAATGTCACTTACCTTAAAGTTTGTATTTGTATTGCACAAAAGGCTTTTGAATTATAAGAGAAACCTGTGAAAATAAACAAATCGAAAAGACAATGTATATCCTGACCTCACTTTCTGGGAGATGACACAAATAATAAATAAAGGTTTCTTACCTTTTTATGAATGTAGGACAAAAAAGGCTGCAAAGTCTGCCCCACTGCACTCTTGGAGTCATTCACCAATTTCTTCCCATATACCCAGCCATTGGTATGGTCATCCATGTAGAGGTATCGCAGACCTCTTCCTTCATCGTGGTCTGGCAGCTTATACAGAATAAACCTGTATGATTCCAAAAACACATAAAAGAGTATCACATCCTGTATACTGCTCTAGAACTGTGACACTGTACAATGTGTCCTGGGTGTTGGACAGTGTTAACTGTTGAGATCACTAGAAAATAAAAAGGGCACTTAAACAATACTAGTGTCTGTTGCCAGTCTGTGGGTGCACTGGTGCTTCTGGGACATGAACAGAACCTGTGGCAAGAGAAGAAGGGTCAAGCAGCCTTGATCATTTCTAGGTGATGTAGTGGCCTACAAAGCAAAAATAGCTCTTGTTTTTAGGGGTCGTCCATGTTTGACATGAGCATTGTGGCAAAACTGGAATAATCTTATGTGATTAGAGCTCATTTTCTGCATTTTAAACCAGCAGAGCTCTGTAGAACTGAACTGCAGCAGTTGACAAAGAGTCAACAGTTGACTAAAAGAAGCGAGGCAAGGCAAGCATCTCGCAAACATTACTCTCCTCAAGAATACATTCTGGTGAATCGTTTCAAAACGAACTATTGAAAGGAAAAAAAAAACTTTCAAATCCAATAGTAATTTCTTTATGACAAAAAAATCAGACGTTGTACCCTGGATTTACAGATGCAGCCATTCAAAGTGCGCGGCACAGGCACGTACCGGGGGTAATTGGCTACGTCATCGCGCATTGTGACGCGAGATGATGCAAAATACCGCGGTGCGTGATTGGTTGACCGACGGGCACTCGTGGTGCGTTGATCGGTCGTAGAAAGATTTAAATGTCTTTACTGTGCCAGTTTAAGTATTGAATATTTATATGGAATTTTACCACTGAAGGGAAATCTTAGTAGCTGAGCATAAAAAGAATAGGAGCATACTGTAACGTCTGTGAAGGCCATAAATGATATTAATTTTGGAACATAAACATACAGTATATGGCTGGTCTCGGTACTAAACAATACACACCAGTATTTTTTCTCCCTAAACATTTTAAGCTTCGAAGTCTTTAACTAATGTGATACTGGAGTCAACAAGCATACTTTTAGAATTTGATTAAAAGGGAATATAATATGGAATTGTGTATCTAAAGAAATTAATAAAGATATCATTATATTCATATACCGCAACACAAGAATAGTACACGCTGTACATTGTCTGTTGATAATGTTTCTGTAGTGCTTTTTCAGCACTCTGCATATGACCTTGCCGGTGGCGCTGTGGGTTAGGTTCCTGACTCCCACTCTGATCGAATTTAAGTAATTTTAATAACAATGAATAGTCACCTATGCGTTACAATATAAACATTTATATTGATTTAAATCACGTTTTGATTTAAATCGCAAACGCGGGTTTCAATACATGTTTTGTGATTCACAATCAGACAAATGCAACATAAATTGATATCTTTGTCTTCTAAGTATCTTAATAAACTTTCAGCATAGCTTTCTCCCCGTTTAGATTCATTTTTTCTTGGGATCAAATGTGGAAAGATTATATTGTAACCATTTTTATTTTTTAAATACATTTTAGAAAAGTGTATTCTATACTAAAAAGCTGTACACCACCTCCTATAAAGATACATATTGTAATACTTTCGGGTTCGGATAGGACAGACACAAGAACTCAGACTTGCGGAGTCAAAGCAAGTTAAAGCCTTGATTTTATATATCACCTTTAAAAGTGGCATCTCAAAGCAAAGTAAATACCCAACACTGATTGTACCCATCTGTCCCCATTGTACCCAGAGAGCACAGCCAGGACAGACAGACAAATAAGATACACTCCACAGACATTCACAACAGCGAAATATCATAAAACGTTTGCACATGTAGTTTAATTATCTGTTTTTCAGGAAGTTAAAAAAACACTTGAATTACTTATCCAGTCTCTCGAAATAAAATTATTTTTCAAGCAATGCAACTAACGTCAGGCAACGTGTTTTTTTTAATCCAACATTGACAGCCACATCTTAAATCTTGTCATTCAGTTCTTTTTTCTCTATTTGAATTGTGGCGATTCAAACAACCTGGAATAACAAGTGGTCTCAAAGTCACCTAGCTCACAGAGCTTCAACAACAGATGACAATTCCCTTAGTCCTACCTTAGTCTTCCTGAAATTGTCAGATTATGAGTGAATAAAAGCATTTTATTAAAAACGTTTTAATCGCGTATCTAAGGAACTAGCAGTATAACCTTGTTCATGCACAAACAGTGGCATGTGACATTATTAATTTGGGTGTCTCCTCTTGCCAGAAAGCTCTAAATTGCATTTTGAGTGCGGTTTTTGACTTTTTTTAAATTGCAACCCATAAATAAAGCTGATACTGTTTAGACTTTTAATTATTTTAAACTGTATTACAGCAGCACAATGCACAATGCAACGTAAATCGCTATCTTTGTCTTCTGCGTAATAATGTTCACCTCTCTGTCCAGCAAATTAACAATAGTAATAATAATGAACTTTATTGTATATGGCGCCTTTAAAGGTGGCTCCTCAAAGCGCTTTACAGGATAAAAACAATAACAACAATAGTGTCAGGCTGGGCAAACGATTTTTTTATAGAAATACAAAATGAGATATAATGATGTGTTCCGGTTTAGACATTAACGAGTACAACCCCCCTCTCTGCGGGAGTGCTGGCTGTGACGAATTAAACCGGTTTCACAGGTATTTTCAAAGTAGAAGGGGGCAAGATTTCCAGCGAAAGACACCTCCCCCCCTCCAAAAGTACAGTACTTACTAGTTAAGAAAGCTAGGCTCCTCAATGAAATCGCTTTAACATGCTAATACGTTGGTGTAACAGTCCGGGCGTGGCAAGCTTGTAATGTCAACCCGACATTTACGGCGAAAGGAACCCTTCTTTCATTGGAAGACAATGAACATATTCTAGCCCTAAATGAATTAATAGCAAATATGGTTTACATAAAAGACATTTTTCCAAGAAAGTTTAGCCTTTGTCACTAATGAAACCACTAAATAAAGACATAAATATAGAAATCTTAAGATTTTTAAAATACATGACTTTGCTAAACTAATTTAAAAATAAAAACGATTACAAAGGCCAGCGGAGAGAGACAACAGGGGAGGGATGTTGGTTTTACATAAGGGGCGGGGCTATGGAAATTAGGTCTATTTGGGAATGTGGAGTTACATGTTCTGGCTGTTTGTGAATTATCGTTATTGAGTATAGAGTGTTGATGTATTGATTTTGTGTAATGCTGTATGTTGAAAATTGGATTTTGTTTATGATAAAGAGGATAAACTGGGATGGGAGGAGGGCTTAGTTTTGCATAAGGGGCGGGCTATGCTAATTGTAGGAATTTGAGAGAGTTTTTGGTTTGTATTACAAATAATTCGTACTAGATATTGAGATTTGTTGTTGTTTTGTTGAGATTTAACTCCGCAAATCTGAGTTCTTGTGTCCGTCCTATCTGAGCCCGAAAGTATTACAATATGTATCTTTATAGCAGGTGGTGTACAGCTTTTTAGTATAGATTACACTTTTCTAAAATGTATTTAAAAAATAAAAATGATTACAATCTAATCTTTCCATGTTTGATCCCAAGAAAAATAAATCTAAACGGAGAGAAAGCTATGCTGAAAGTTTATTAAGATACTTAGAAGACAAAGATATCAATTTATGTTGCATTTGTCTGATTGTGAATCAAAAAACACAAATTTAAACCCTCGTTTGCGATTTAAATCAGTATAAATGTTTATATTGTAACGCATAGGTGACTATTCATTGTTTATTAAAATGACAAATTCGATCATGTTGTGATATTTAGAAATATAAAAGTCAATTAATTGTCCATAATATTACTATTCTATTTTTTCAAAGAAATGTCGCAGTACACGAATATAATCATATCGTTACATCAGAAATTGAGAAGAGTTCTTCTGAGGAACTGAAAAGAGACTCCCATCTTGAAAACAGTTCTGAAATCAAACCACTCAGTGTCCCTGTAGAACCGTTGAATATTGAACCGGTTTCCTCAGTTGGGCTCCAGGAAATTTCTATGGCTAAATCAACAGAATCACTTAATATGACTTTAGTGTGTACTGAGACTGTGGAAAACATCATAACACAGCTGCTATTGCAGATATACCCTACTTTGATAAAAGAGGAAACTTCTACAGAAATCCCAGGGAAGATGTCTGTGTCTTTGCTGAGTCAGATAGCTGTGGACCTCTTTGACAGTGTGTTGCAGGACTTGTCCGAAAACCAGGAGATAACAGTTGTGAAACAGGATAATGATGTGTTTCATGAACCACACAAGATTCAGCAGGTTGCCAGCTCTGTTCACAATGAATTGCTATGTCAAACTGGATCCCAACAGGTTCTACAGAAAGCTGTAGCCACCAGAAATGAGACAGTGGTCAAAACCATAATCAGTTCTATGGTGACCAACATTTCCAAGCTGACACATTCAGCTTCCCAATGTTCATCCCTTTCACCAGAGACCAGTATTAGGAGAGAAGGAAGTGAGATCGTTGATGAGGTGAGGGGTGATATTAACATAACTAGTGAGCACAACAAAGAGGCAATACCCAGTGCTCAGTCTTCTGAAGTTTATCTTGTTTCTTCTGAAATAGTACATGGAATCACACATAATCTGCTAAAGGAAATTCAGCTAAACTGTTCCAGCCAGTACTCCTCAAGCTGCCATTGATATGGAAACCCAGAGCACTGAGCAGCTCATGTGCACCAAAATGGACCAGTTAGAACCTTCACCTGTTATTTGTCGAACAGTCAGAAGTAAAAAACGACAGTCTTCTATGACAAAGTCTCCAAAAGGCTTTTCTCCAACAGTCCCAAGTGGTTTTGAAAACAGTTTCCAGCCAGAAGACACTATGGATAAGTCCTGCTCATCACGTTCCCTAGGAGAAGCTATTGGTGTGACACCTTGTTAGCTTCTGAGACACGAGAGAAGCCTGGAGATTATCTGGTTCAAAGAGTCCAGGATCTAGAAGGAGTACAGCAGTGTAAGGCTTCAGGGAAGAAGAGCTCCTCGAGGCCAGACTGTATGAAAACACGACTTCTGTCCTCTTAGCATGATGTGGTTGATGAGGTATGACCAACAGTTCCAAACCTGTAAAAATTTCTCTTATGAAAGTAGGATGGACCTGTTCTGTACCTAATTAACAGACATTTGTGTAGAAAGTACTGGAAAATGGAACTCTTATTTTGTAAATATGATGATAGTTATGTTGTGCATTTTCCTTTACAATAAAACTACAAATCCAGATTTGTTTTCCCTAATACTGTGTAACATCTCAGAAATATCCCTATTGTCAGTTCATAGCATACGTTCTAAACTCACGTGTCTGTGGATGTCAGCTTTATCACTTTCTTATTCAATTAGTACAAGAGCAATCAGGTGAGTTAATGCTACTATAGAGAGACTTGCTCACAGTATTGTCTACATTTCCAAACTGATGTCTGCATCATAAAAAAAACTAAGATGCATTATTTTCTATACATGCAATTGTAAACATTCACATTCGTTTATTATTTTATATCTCATTGTCTGCCTTTATTCTAGTGTTAACGTCAGTGCTAAAAACAAATACACACCCCATAATCCTTATCTTCTTTTCCGTAAGAGAAGTGTTACTTGTTTTGATTTACACTGAACAATCACTGAACTGTAACTTTTTGTTTTTTTGTGACAGGAGTTGCCTGGACACTCATCTTGGTATGTGTACAATCCCAGCCTTAATAAGGACAAAAATCTCAGTCCAGCCCAAAGCAAGAGTGGTCTGCGCATTGACATAGCAAAACATTACATGACCCCAGTGCAACTGACCAAAACATCTGAGAGCAAAGGGCTTCTCTCGCACAGCAACATCCCCTTTGCAGTTAATATGCCGGATGAAGATGTGAATGTGAGCCAGGAAGTCAAGAAACATCCTTTGAAAAAGTTTGGCTCCATGATAAAGCATAAGATCATGGGTAATAGGTCAAAAGACGTCAGAATTCAGAATGAAACAAATCCATCTTTGGAAACGTTAAGAGCCCAGGGAACATCCAGTGGACGTGGGAGCTGTGAAAGCTTTGGACCATTCAAAGTGCCTGATGAGTACAACGAGCCTCAAAAACACAAGGTATGGATTAGTTACCCAAACTTTAATTATTAATTTGGACATTATTGTATTTTTAATATTAGCACTACAGAAATTATTTGAATAGAATGCTCATTTGTATATTAAATAACATTCTAGAAGACATTCCTATTAATTGCAATCAACAAGAATAGCAACTGCTATTGTGGCCAATGCTGAATGTTCTGTATGAATAATGACTACAAATTTATCAAGATCAATACAGTACGTAACAGTTCAAGTATAATAGCTGTGGAAGAAATATTCCTAAATTGTTTTCTTTGTGTGCTCATAGTTCTTCAAAAAAGAAGTTTTTAGTTTGGACAGATTCAGTAGGAACAAGCCTCAGAACACTCCATATGGTGAGTATGTAGTTTGTGACTGTGATTTTATTTTGTGTAGCACATTAGTGACAAGTGTGGTTCAGAATTAGACATTGGATGGAATTTATGTAGAATGGGGGAATTCATCTAAATTTAGAATCCTTTAAAAAACAAACTGATTTGTATACAAATTGGCCTTAGTGTTCTGCAAACGTCAAGTTTTATTGACTCTGGTCAATAGGAATGGTGAGGCAGAACTCTAAACTCCACTCTGATCAAGTGGTTACCTGTGCACCTCTACTCTTACCTGATCTCTCTTCTTCTAAATAGTCCATTGTCCAGTGCATCAATCTTTGGCAGTCCTCTTCAACAGTACTCTATTTTCTCCATTTTCAGTGCCCTCCCTCATTCCCTTCTACAGTATCTCTTGGTATAGTAAATATGACTAAATGTGACTTATATGATAGATATAAGATATAAGCTAATACGTCTTCCTTCTTTTACAAGTAAAGTTATGAAAACCACTTTAGAACTAAACAACAGGATCGCTCATATGAAAATAAGACCCTAGCAGTAGTCAATATGGTTTTAGAAAAGGTCATTCTTCCTTTACCATCTTGTTAAAATTCTTCAAACAAGTGACAGCAGTAAACACACAGAACGTACAAAATGATATGATTAGATTTTAAAGATGCTTTTGATAATGTTCTTCTTAAATTAAAGGCAATAGGCATTTAGGGAAATTCATATATTGAACTGGTTAAGGGACAAGTAATAGTACAGATCAGAGGTGAATAGTCCAATAGAAGATGACAGGAATAATAGTTATGAATGTGATTGAAATGACTGAAAAACAGTTGTCTAATAGCCAAATTACCACACACCTTTAATCAAATAGCTTCTTATTGAATAAACCTGACATTAAGATGCCTCTGGGTAGAACTGTTTCCAAAGTCTATCTTACCTGCTGCCATGGAATAAAGAAACTCGAACAGTGACATGTCAAACCACTCTGTGTTTCCAGGGATCCCTGTAATTCCAAACTCCAGGAAGATGCCAAAAAAGCCATCGTTGCTGTCGAAGATGTCGACTGCTTTATCCAGAGCCTTCCTGTAATAATCCATCTGCCACCATCAAACATGTTTCACATGGAGGGGAAACTCCTTGCAATGAAAACTCAAAAAAGGAGTTCTAATGATGGGAACCTCATTTGCCTAGCTGATCTACTGTTTCTGAAATAAAAATAATCGCATTCATGTTTTTGTATAATGTTGTGTTATTCAAATAGGTGAGCACACTACCACATGCATGACCAGACACTTTTCAACTAAATCACAAAATGGTTTGTTAGTTGTCTGTAAATATTTTATTGGTGTACTATACCATTAAAAAAATAAAACAGTCTTAGCCTTCATAATTCTATTCATAGTTATAGCAAGACCTGATTTACTGTAAGTATTCAAAATCCTCAAAGCTACTGACCTACAGTAGTGCACTTCATAAGATTTAGTAGTGCAGCATGAACTAGGGGAAACTATTTGGATTTAAAAAATATAAGAGGTTTAAATAATCTACCAAATAGGGAAATGCATATTTTTATTCAAAGGGTTTGGGGCCTGGAACAAACATCCCAACTATGATGTGGACGCTGATATCCTGACATCCCTGAAGAAAGGGTTAGATTAGATACATGAATGAATTGGCTACTGAAAAACCAGGCAAGCCAGATGAACTATCAACGTTCTACTGTGCACCAACAAGTACACCTAATGAACTTTCGTGTGATTGGCAAGTTGCAATGCCTCACTGCACAAGCTGTATTCCTGGTCAGAGGGCTTAAAACAAATTGCCAACTTTTTGTGAAAGTACATAAGCTATAACTATAGTATTCTCATTCCAGAAAATGTTCCGTTTCTTTTTTCCATCTGTACTGTGTATATATACTGTATGGACTAGGAACTTATCTACTCTGTGTTTTTGGTTCCCTTCGGACCGCTTAGGGGAGCGAACAGTTAACGGACCGCGGTGAGCAACAAGTCCTGAAACGGTTAGCCATCGTCTTGATACTGTCTGCAGGAGAGAGTAATTTTAATATAATTTGTCTTCCTGGAGATTGATTTAGATTATTCGAGAAATACAAACTACGATCATAACATTTATATTTATAGACATACTCCAATATGGCGTCTCGCTCTCCATCGTCTTCCCCCGACTCTGCTACGGGTTCAGGTACCGACCCGGCTCGGCCAGACACGGGAGAGCCGCTCGGTGGTTCAGATTCGGATTCAGACTTGGGTCTCGGGGAGGAAGGTTGCGGTGCTGGTGACCTGGGGTATCGCCTGGAAGAGACGGAGCTCGAAGCCGAGTTTGAAGCGGCAGCTGAGCGGCTCCGTGGACTGGTGCAGACAGCGAGCAGAGAACAGCTGCTTTACCTGTACGCCAGGTATAAACAGGTAAAGCGACCCCAAAACTTTGGCAACTCTTTAATAAACTGAAGCAAAGACGTGTTTGATGTGTTTTCGGGCTCAAGGTCAATTAGTTTGAAACCTTAAAAATGTGCACTCAGCATGTGCATAATCAGCTGCTGTCATGTAGTTGGTGACCTTCGTGTTTATAAAGTACTGAGTACGTTTGGATGAAGAAACCACTAGCAATATTTTCTAGTTCCCCAAGGGATCATCTTAACTGACGAACATTGAATAGAAGTGTACAAAACGACTTTTCTGCTACTCTCCAAACATTTTGTATTACTGAGAAACCTACTGGCCACATATACTGAGTTATATACATTATTTATATGCAAAATTTAGAAATAAGCAGTTGGCATAAATGAACAGGGTAATAAAATATATATATCATATCTAGCACATTTAAAAAATAAATTGAATCATTTTCCACACAGTGAGCATATTGCCCCTGTGAATTTAAAATAGGAATACAGTTAAATTCCAGTGGATTTGCTGTTTGAAACAGCCAGTTATCCTGTGTTCACATGATGACTAGCTAATCATATTCTTAAAGTTTGCTTCTTCTCATTGATACCTTTTCAGTTGTTGAATATGTATTCCTTTTAGTAAGCGATAGCTAAAGTATTGTGCACAAACTCATTTTAAGTTACACAAGGCAAGAGACAAATCTGTGCGACTCCACAAACCCACACTAAATATAGGTTTCAGTGTTGTCCAGAAAAAAAGAAAGGTAAATGTGTGAACTTTCACAGATATTGTAAGAAACCCAACAGACCAGGGAGTGTAAGTAGGATTTCAGTTGTTAAAGGCTAAATAACATCCTAGGCAAGTAAGATCTGTCAGTCAACTTATGGGATAGACTATGACTAAATTACATACCCGAGAAGCTGAGTTCTAGCACTCACAGTCTCCTTGCCGAACTGTATTAAAAATAGAAAACAAAACATTTGCCCTACTGAAAAGCGGTTAAGAGTTTCTACCAGCTGGGCTCTGTAAGGCTGCTGATGGGTTACACATTGTGCTGTGATGCTGCAGGCAGGCCTGGAAGCAGCTTGGGGACATGAGCAAAGAACAGGCCATGCAGGAGTATGTAGCGTGTGTGCATTCGCTGGACCCAGAAGGAGGCCAGAAGGTAGGGACTTCTGACTCAATTTCACTTAAACCTGCTATTTGTTTGGTGTCAGCTTTTGGGCGCCAGGATGATGTCATGCATTGAGAGGGCGAACTGTCTCTGGGACAAGCTGTCAGATTTGTTCTAGAGATAAACCTGTTCCTGGGATTCCTACAGTACAAGAGACAGTTTCACATGATTCGTCAGTCAACTACTAGCTACTAGCAACCTAATGAATACGGTCACTTGAGCAGCCCACTTGTGTCTGTAACCTCTCTTGCGTTTTTCAGTTCTTGGCAGTTTGTATACTGAAGTAATTCTGGCAGTAATTTGTAACATTAACCTCTCTCAACACAGCACCGTCATCTTACCTAAACAAAACATGAATATTAATGATCAGAAACTAAGGCCCACTTTAAAAATCACAAATATGCTCCTTAAAAAAATCACAGAATCGGGTTCCAGATAGCTGCATGTTTTGCTTACTCAAAGAGCAAAAGGTCTGTTTTCTACCAAATGTTACCAAAAACATCCCTGCCCACTTGCAGCTGACAGGACTCGGCTGTTTCCCCATATATACTGTATGCCATATATATCCAGTGAGTATAATATGAAGAGGGGTGGATCAGTGTTCACTGTTGTCCCTTTTGTGCTACATTTAAATAAATAAAATAATTTTTCAGTTTGCATTGTCTTACCTTTATGACTACTGAGAATAAGTACTCTGGAACACAATCAAAAGAAAATTAAAATCTATATAAAGGGCCAGCATGGGTGTGGAGTGGATAGCGCTTCTGCCATGTAGCACTGGGGCCCTGGGTTCAATTCCAGACCTGGGGTGCTGTCTGCATGGAGTTTGTATGCTCTCCCCATGTTTGCGTGGGTTTCCCCCCACAGTCCAAAGACACGCTGGTAGTTTAATTGGCTTCTGGGCAATTGGCCTTGGTGTGAGGTTGTGTGTGTCTATCTGTGTGTGTCCTGTGATAGACTGGTGTCCCCTCCAGCGTGTATACCACCTTGCGCTCACTGCATGCCAGGATAAGCTGCAGCTCCCCTGCAACCCTGTATTGGAAAAAAGCAGTTAGAAAATGGTGGGATTTATAGTTTAAAGTGTGAAGTGTATGTAGATAGAACAGTTATATTTCAGAATAAACAAGTATTCCATGTCTATGTGGAACAATTATTTGTTTATATTTTGGGTATCAATTTTGAAGTGACTAAAGGATTTACAAAACAGTAGTGCCTGGACTTTAATGAAGAGGATATGGCATTAAGGAATTCGAATTGTTTGAATTCAGCATTAGCTCTAGTGTAGATTTAACAGCCCAGTTCATAGAGGCCACGCAGAGTGGCCTCGATGTGTCAGCGTCTCTTATGATCATTGGTGCTATTAGTCGCAGTTCATGCTTGGCAAATTTGACAACTTGCCCAGAGTGGTGAGTGCAGTATTGCGAGATTTTCTCTCTTCACAATTCTCATGACTATGCATTGAAGGACAATAATAATAGTATAATGTTAATTTTTGAGTGTTTTTAAATAACCCTCAAAGCTCCTTATAGTAGTACACATAATACACAAAAAACTAATGGCACATATCAATGTTATAGCATTAATTTTTCAGTTGTTGAGCTAATATCAGTCTTGTCACGGTTTGCTTTCAGAAATGTTCTGTTGTATCTATGTCTTAATTTCAGACAGACTCCTGTAAAGTACAGAAACCAGAATAGTAGTAATCCAATTTGATTTTCAAATTAATCTGTCAGCAGGATAGCAGTGAAACCCAAGCCCACAATGGTAAAAACGTTGCCCAAGAGCCAGTGTATAAGTATTAAATAGTTACGTTTCCAGTACAAATCTCTATGTAATACCTCGGGTTAGTGCAATAACATCACTTTTAACTAGGATTTATGAATTTGTTTCTGGTGGTGGTATTGATAAATAAGAGCTAAACCAAGGAAGGGGTGTGCCAGATATCCCAAGATAAGTTTCCATGTGATCCAGTGTGGGACTGTGATTGACACCAGCAGCATTTTAGTTGAATAAAAAGCACATCAAGTGATCCAGAAGCCACTGGAAAATCATTAACTGACTTAACAATGGTAGTTTCTGTACTGTGTATCCAAACTCCAACTGAAGAGGTTCAAAGAGCTCATTAGATACAAGACGCAATTAGAATTAAGTCGCATTGTCCATTTCAGAGTTTTTGTGAGAAAAGGCAACTTAGTGGTACATAGTGGTAGTTAAGTGCTTGAGGTCCTAGGTCAGTTTTAGAAACCCTTACGTAACTAGAAATTTATGTCGAAATGCCCATTAATCACACCCCACGGGCTATGCATACATGTGTACAGTACATCAATGTGTCAGTTTACATATGATGTTATTTCGGTCAGTTTCTTTCATATGAAGCACACATAGAAAATTAAGTTCAATAATTATTAATGCAGTGTTCTATAAATAGAACAAATATCTAAACATATTCATATGATGCATACAGAAAGTTAAGCTCTATAATTTATAACGTAATGTGATATCAATAAAAAAATTGAAAAAACCTGTTTGCCCGGATCGTGGTCACTGTCCCCCCAGATGACACGTTTCTTTTAAACCGCTCCACAAATTCTCACATGAACGTATTCTCCAATATCATCACAACAAAACCATAATGTTTGTTTCCACAGATATGACACTATTATGCAATAAACCAATAAATTAATGAACTAGCAGAATCCCAATAAAAACACCCGGCCAGCACAGCATGTCAATATTATACATTTTTACCAACAAAACCGCAAAAGCAAAAACCAGCAAATATATATATATATATCCCATGTTTTTACCTTATTCTGAAGCATGATATATATCCAAAATAACCCAGACTTGAACGTTATTGACTTCATAGTAAATGTTTGAAGAACGACCGGTAGAAATAAGGCGATCTGATTAGTAAAAACCGCTTTCATTCATTGTATTTTCAGCCATTCAGAGCTCTTAGGGGGTAAGACTTCCTCTAGAAGCCTCGAGCTGCATTCCGCCTGCCTTTTAGCTGTCAATCATTGACTCAGAAGGGGTAATCAATCAGTTTTTTATCAGTGCTCCTTTTTTTCACACCAGAAGGCAACTCTGAGGTTTTTTTCATTGCATAACAGCAGATAAAGGCTCTCTAGCAGTGTCTAATAGTTTTTATAGCAATTGCAATGGTTATTATTCTTATTTTCAATATTTTTAGGATTTTTTATTATAGGCGTGAAATTTCATTCCAGGTTCAGTCTTCACAAAACATGATGTAGAATTTTTTCTAATTGATCAATTTTTCCCAGATTTGTATCCAAGCTAGTAGTCACCTAGAACAAGGCTCTTGACATGCATATAGTTAAAAAGTCTGACCTCTGAAGACCAACAAAACATGGTCGCCTGCTGTTTTTTTGTTTTTTTTTCATATGTCTGTCTGCTGAGTGGACACATTAAGAAATATAAGAAATTTGACTGTTCACCCTCAAAGCCAAGGGGGTTACCTTCAATTTAAGACCTGAACCAGGCTCCTGCTATGTTCTGCTGCAGAGATATAACAAATGTTTAAGGAGGAGGAAATTTCAGGCGGAAATTGGCTAAATGTGTCAATGTTAATAACAGGTTAAACAAAATTTGGAAGTGTCAAACATTTTTCTCCTACATTTTAATGTGTGAAAAACAAAACAAAGAGTTTGTTACCTGTCAAGGTAGGTGGGATGTTCACTACCTCATTATTTTTAAAGCAACTTAAAAGGTAAGTGTACAAATGCATAAATTAAGATTCAAACAATTAAAAGACAGTACAACAATCAAACAGCAAACTGGAACTATTTCTGATCAAATAATCTGTTCTCTGATAATAAAGTTGTTGTGAAAAAGTAATGTTACATTGATAGTTCAGGTGGGTAGCTGCGTCAGCATGCGTAGGCTGCAAAGAAACAAGTAATAGGTTTATTCCATGCTGAAAAAAAGTTTCGGCCATGGAGCCTTCTTCAGGTGTGACTCCAGTATTCAATTACTCACCAGTTAAATGAATCTTCAATTCCAACTCGGCTCTTACCTACCCAATTAATCTAATTATTTGCTTAGCCACAACGGTTTAATGTCCTTCCCCAAATCTCTGGGTGCTTCAGAGATAAAAGCCATGTCCCAATTCTTGACCTGCGCCCTAAGGCATTTCTACAAATCCGCACTTCTGTAATGTAGCGCAAGTGTGGACTTCAAGTGCGCCAGTATTAAAGGGCGCACTAGTACAAAAAGGTAAAAAACACCCTCGCGTGACGTCACTGTTTTGTCACACGGCTCAGGAGGGTCGAAATCCAAGTCGGCTGTTAAATTTCGTTGTCTGCTTGCAGTTTGATTAAATTGAATTTTATCTCGTCAATCCCTGTACAAATGTAGTGATACTGTGTTCATTCATGTTGTAAACTTAACCTCGATTCATAACAGGCGAAGTAAACTAAGGAATCACTGGCAATATTGCTGCTTATTCCAAGCTGTGTACTATTAAATACATTTCATATTGTCTGTCCCAGTACAAAATGACAGTATGAGGAACATAACGCTTTCATTCAACTAAATAAGGTAAACTTGGCTATACCTCAAAGCTTGTACTATAAAATACGAGCACCATTAAATGTTCTGTGTACAGAATACAAAGCTGGTAAATGAATAAATATACATCAGTTGAAATGGGGGTGACGAAATAAAAGCTTTGTCAAAACTTTGTACGTAGAATACATACAGTTTAAATCTAAAGTAGCCTAATGAAGTTTGTTTTTTCAAAAAAATTGTAGCGCTCCGGGGTTCACGTGGGTATGCGCCCTCTCCTCTGCCGCCTCAGGTCGAACCCCCACCATTGGGGACTCGAACCTGGGCCTCCGTTGCACTCGACAGGGACCCAGCCAGCTGAACTAAAGGGAAATCTCCCATCAGCCCGGCGGCTGCGGTCCCTGCTATTCACAGGGAAGGGCGGGGACGTCACCGCGCTGGTAAGCCGGCTCTCACAACCAATGGTGGCCGTATGAGTTACAATATTATGAGTTCTAAAACTTAAAAAAAGTTCAATTGTACCAATACGTGAATATTTTATTCTCCATGGCAACTTCTCTCCGCCTTGATACGTTAGAATGTGGAACGTCACCATTCCGCGAGCAACTGGGGGTAATTCCCTCCAGCGGAGTCCATTCCGATGAAGACTTCAGAGAAGTCTGCATTGGCGGTGCTGGTGAGCACCCTTGTGACAAATTTAGAAATGGAATAAGTATTGGATTTTAAGTCTTTTTTTCCTTTCAATAGTTCGGTTTGAAACGATTCACCAGAATGTATTCTTGAGGAGAGTAATGTTTGTGAGATGCTTGCCTTGCCTCGCTTCTTTTAGTCAACTGTTGACTCTTTGTCAACTGCTGCAGTTCAGTTCTACAGAGCTCTGCTGGTTTAAAATGCAGAAAATGAGCTCTAATCGCATAAGATTATTCCAGTTTTGCCACAATGCTCATGTCAAACATGGGCAATCCCTAAAAACAAGAGCTATTTTCGCTTTGTAGGCCACTACATCACCTAGAAATGATCAAGGCTGCTTGACCCTTCTTCTCTTGCCACAGGTTCTGTTCATCTCCCAGAAGCACCAGTGCACCCACAGACTGGCAACAGACACTAGTATTGTTTAAGTGCCCTTTTTATTTTCTAGTGATCTCAACAGTTAACACTGTCCAACACCCAGGACACATTGTACAGTGTCACAGTTCTAGAGCAGTATACAGGATGTGATACTCTTTTATGTGTTTTTGGAATCATACAGGTTTATTCTGTATAAGCTGCCAGACCACGATGAAGGAAGAGGTCTGCGATACCTCTACATGGATGACCATACCAATGGCTGGGTGTATGGGAAGAAATTGGTGAATGACTCCAAGAGTGCAATGGGGCAGACTTTGCAGCCTTTTTTGTCCTACATTCATAAAAAGGTAAGAAACCTTTATTTATTATTTGTGTCATCTCCCAGAGAGTGATGTCAGGATATACATTGTCTTTTCGATTTGTTTATTTTCACAGGTTTCTCTTATAATTCAAAAGCCTTTTGTGCAATACAAATACAAACTTTAAGGTAAGTAACATTTTATAATGTACAAGACAGAAGGACACAGAAAATGGGGGGGAAAAAACATCATAGACAACACAACAAACAATAGAATTGTATCTGTAATACTTGCTGGGTTTGCTTGCTTATTCCTATGATTAAAGCCAAGTGCAATGTTTGCTACATATGCAGGATGTGAATTGTTCATTTTATATATATCTAAAATAAAATATTTTAACATTTACACTATTTCAGGGTAGAACATTTACACGTGTGATTCTGCAGATGTTGTCCAAATCATTGATTCAGTAGAAAACATTTATTTTAGGATTTACTGTGTATGGTCAAGACATGATGGCACGTCCGAAGTATATACTGTGTCTTTAGAATACCAACACCAGCTTTCTGTGTTTTCTGGTTTTAAAACTTGAATCATAAAGCTTTAAAGTATATATTTCCATCTTGTTTTTGTTCATTATTTTTTTTCCCCATTTACATTTCTTTGACTGAGGCATCACATAAGCTAAGAACAAATCTGTTGCCTTCAAAGCTTTTTCTCCTGGTGAAAATCACTGAGTTTAAAAACACTTCTGTAAATCAATATAATACTGATGTTTATAATAAAAAATTCATCTGCTGGGTAAAACAAAACTAAAGATGCTTGTTGTGGGCTCTATTGAATTGAATTTACAGTAGCCCATTTCTAAATGAATACAGTAAATTAAACTGTTGAGATTAAGAGATAAATGTACATACTTCATGGCCAATTGTCAGTTGAATAGAAATGAAAACAATTAATAGGACTAAGAATAGTCCTATTTTGGACTATGGTTTTCAATTCTCTTAATCTGATTTTTGGCCATGAAGTATGTTCAGTTTAATTCGGTTGGACAAAAAAAGCCAAAAGTCAGATTAAGAGAACTGAAAAATAGATTTTTTGTTTAGTTTGATCAATTATACAGTTCTTGTTTGATTCTTGAACTTAATTGATTAATTGACTTCGTCAGCTGGAAGCAGGCTTGATAATGGACTCTGTTCAAAAAGAGCAGACTTGTCCTTTAAAAACATTGAAACTGAAAAACCAGACGGATCAAAAACGATAAGAGATTTGAATATATCTTGTGTGACCTTTTTCAGGGATTGTGATGTTACAGACAGGAGTGTGGCTGGTTCACAGCACCCCAGAACTTCCAGATGTGAAAAATCATTCTACATCATTCTTGCCCTCCAGTGGGCATGAAAATGCACAGACCTTCTTCTGCGGGACTTACACATACAGCACCTTCAAGGACATAGGTAGGCGTTCACATGTACATACAGCTGTGTGAACCTTTTCAAGAACAAGTTTGATTGCTGAGCTTTAGTATGTCCATGGCATTGACATCACAGCTGTCTATCACTTTCTGAAAGCCTTTGGTACAATTTTTCCAGATTTTAAGATTCAAGTATTGGTTATTTGCATTCTTGTTCTGGTTTGGAGCACCTTTTCTTTTCCTATTCTAAATTTACCTGTGGGCAAAAACCAGTCTATTCTGTTATTTTCTGTTGGTGGTTCAATTTCATATGCAAGCTTACTATAACCCTGAGAATAGGTGGACACTAATAGACTTACACCTCATTGTGTATACAGATGAAAATAAATTCCAAAATAGTCTTAGACTTTCTAATTAAATCTAAATGATGTGTATTGTGGCTGCTGAAAATGTATGTCAACATTTTAGAACTTGGAGGATAGTTTAACAAGTGAAAATAAATAAAGGAAACTCTCCAGACTAATGGAAAAAGAAAGGGGGCATTTGACCTGGATGTATGAAAATGCCATGCCTACTCTTGGTTATTTTTCATTCTTGTCTCTACAGCTGTGCAACTCCAGTATATCCATGTATACTCTTTTGACTATCACGTCCCCCAAACCTTCCACAGAGACCTTCAGTGTGTGGCTCAGAGAACATGCTATCCCAGGAAAGAGCCTTGGTTTAAGCAGCTGCCCCTGACATCTTTAGCAGGGTAAACTTTCACCAGCTTTGCAAAATACTCTAGATTTAATGACGGTGAGCACCACTCAAGGCAGAGCTAGAGTCTTCAGAAAAAAAATCAGTAAAGTCTATGGATCACGTTTGTTTACCAACTGATCGCTTCTTTAGAAACTATTCTCCAATTCAAAATACAGAAACAATATTGAACAACACAGTTGCCATGATCCATAAACAATCTCTGTGCTTCATTATTGCAGTTTGTTCCTGGGAAGTGAAAATGTCACATCAGCTATTTTTCTCATTTTAGATATTTGGGATCAATAGTTAATTTTTTGCATGCCTCTACATTTTAAAATCACAAATTAATTATCACAGTTCCAGACCTGTACCAGCTTGGAAGAGATGACAAATGTACTTATTTCTTCAAAATATGTGCTTAACAGCCCCACAGTGATGCTAAGTGTCAGAGTTGGCATAAGTTGTACTAATGGTTTTTCTTTCACTGACAACAGTACAAGAGCACTGGTGCCCAGCTGGTCATAGAGGTTGCAGTTATCGGACGCGTTTGAGATCGCTTGGATATCCCAAAGTGTCCAACCCTGTTGGTGTTGGTATTCAGTGAATTATGTATCACTGCTGAAACTTGGACAACAATTTCTGATTTACTCTGAACAAGCACTTATTGAGCCTCTCAGAATCTGAATTTATTTAATTTTTACAAAGTCTAACTCTATTGTATGTTGGCTGTTTCTAGCCAGCAAGACCCACTTTCTCACAAAGATTTTGTGGAACAATATCCAGTTTATTTTTACTCAAAGCCTTTCCCAATTGAAGATGTATTTATATAAAAAAGCATACTTTGTTTTGGTGAAACTTTCTCAATCTGCCAGCTGGCAACTGAACTTTCCTACATGTTTCTGCGGTTACACTTTAGATTTAAGGTTTCATAGCATCGCTTTCTTTCAAAAGAGATTTTATGGGATGTTAGTAAAGCATCAATTTATATTCAGTAGTAATTTAGGTTTAGGATTTGTGTCTGAGGTAGTTTGTAGGTGCTTTATTAACATTCTGTAAAGCCCAATTCTTGAACAAATTGATTAATAGAATATTTCAATCTTTTATTTATACAACAATTTAAATCAAATGTTTTTCTCTTGGTATGTTGATTTAAACATAAGAAAGGATAAAAATATAACTTGTGTAGCTTCTTTAGATACCATTTAATACCTAAGAACACGAGAGGTTACATTTGGCCCATTTAGCTAATTTCTTAGTAGTTAATTCAAGGATCTCATCCTGCTGTTTCTTGAAAGGAACCAGGACTTAAATAACATGTGCAGTTTGTTCCATTAATCTCAACTAGTTTTTAAAAGAAATTGATTAATTGATCCAAGGATCTCATTCTGCTGTTACTTTAAAGGTTATTGGAAACGGTTGTCATTTAAATACATTTAAAAAAAGGTTATGTAGAAAAGGAACAATCCAGTAAGTTTCAAACACTGCCCTTCAAAAGCAATATGTCACACTTCACACTTGATCTACTGTATATTGGTGGTGCTGATTTAAAAAAGAACGTTCTGGGTAGCAACCAATACAGTACAGCATTCAGAGAGGGGGGGAAGAAATACACATTCACTTGTTCTCGGTTCCAGTTTGACGTTTTGGTAGCAAGTGCACTTCCTGTTTTTGGTTGGGTAGAAAGTGTGTCTGGGACAGATTTACAGGGAACCTGTGACTCTGTTCCGTTTCAGATCTCTACTCAGGTTTGCTGGTTAACTATTTAGGAGACGACTTCTTTGCCAAAAGCTGGGGGAAGCTTCATCAGCCTCTGCCGTCGAATTGCTCTGTGGCGCACAAGGTGTACAACATGAAGACTATGCAGCTGCCAGAGGCCAGGCCTTTCGGCATCATGGTGGACCACTCCAAGTGGTGTGTGATGAAGGGCGGGGGTCCGCACTGGACCTGCATCGCGAACACAAACCGAGAGATCAGTCAAAGGAGAAGAGGAGGCGGGGCTGTGTGCACAAGCAGGCCTGGAGTGTGGAAGGCCTTCCTCACAGTAGTGACACATTTGAGGACTGCCAGTAACACGTGGCTGGCACAAATAGACAAAGGGCTGTTTTTCAAAAGATACTGCATAGTTTTTCCAAGTCAAAGCAAATGGTGGTAAGTAATATGTAAGAAAACTCTGCAGTAGCTCAAGTAGGTAGCGCGTTAACACGCGTAGGCCGCAAAGGAGAAGAAAAGAAACGGGAACGGACACCTGAAGAAGACTCTACAGCAGGAAGTCAAATTATTTTTGCTGAGGCGATATACAAATATTTCAAATCATAAAAGTACATTCTGTTTGTGTTTCTTTAAAGGGTTGTTTGTAATAAAAGTACTGGATATCACCTGCCTTCCATTATTCCTGTGGCCCCATTAGGCAGTTCATATCAAGCACAAAAACGGACGCTGACATTATATTGATACTAGTAGTCCTGTTCGGCACATATCTGTGATTGTTTCTGTGGATGCGTTTTTTAGAAACCACACAATGGATGAATAATATATATATTTTTACTAGCTAAATCAATAACACCACAGACTACGTATTGCAAAACACAAGACAACCTATGCAACAGGTGGATAAGGTTAAATAAAAACAATCACCACATCTTCATATACAGTACAGTTACTACATTATTGATCAACTAGAAGCACTGGATTATATGACCGTTTACTCTGTGGAGCTGTCCACTTCGACTGGCTTTGTAATAGGCCTGTACAGTTTAAAAGAGAGTTTATGGTCACATTTTTATAAAGAATAAGGTTACAGTGTCGTGCTGGTGTTTCGACCTGGTAAGAATATCTTAATTCTATTAAACCTTCCAGCATTCCTTAATGATTTACTGATTTTTAAGTCAAAGGCCATACATGTCTCTAATGTCGGGTAGAATTGAGTTTCCCCTTGAAGTCTTGATTTTCTGACCTGCTCAATGCCTGTGACCTCACAGTGATGTCACTCACAGTCGTGTTCTTCTCCAGTGGGTGATCTCTCTTTATAAGCTCAAAGCATGTCAAGCGGGGAAAGACTCTCTCATGAGTATGTCAGAGGAGTGTGTGCACATTTCCTCATCCTGTTTCAATTGTGTTATTTTAACCTTTGCTAATCCGATAGGTAAATATTAAACCACATAAGCCATGCCCGGGAATGTAGACAGTGGAAACTGAAAAATGAACTTCACATGGCACAATTTACTATTCTTACCATTTAAAAAATGGCTCTTAGTTTTTAAATAAATGCGTCTAAAAATATACGTGTCTCCACACACCTGAAGAAGGCTTCACAGCCAAAACGTCATATTAGTTTATAGCCGTATCTTTAATTTGTAAAAAGCAGTTTTTTAGCAAAAAAAAATGTATTTCTAATATCACACTTAAAGAGGGAGTACAAACTCCATTGAAACAGATGCCCACAGCCACAATTTAACGGCAGCCGATTGTCAGAGCCACCTGAGAAGTGACAGAGAAAAGCCTAATTTTGCAGGGAAATTGTTGTTCTCTTTGAAAGATTCAATTGAATATATGGTGTGGCGTCGCCGGGGGAAATAGGTGTAAAAGACATTTAACTCACACCACACTGAACCTCTGTGTTCTTCGTCCGTATGTCTCTCCAAATCCGTTCCGCAATCCGTTGCCAGTATCCTTAAGTCCCCAAATGCGTATGTCCACACTTCTCCGCGCCGTATCCAAAACCCATATCCAATAGTCCGTTATTCTTAAATTCCTTCCAGTACACTCCTAAATCTCTCGTTCCTCCAAAACGCTCTAACCTTACCAGCTTCCGCCCAGTTCAGTGCTTCTGTGGCATTTCTATTCCGTTTCCTGACGGAGCTCACCTGTGTCTCATTGTTTCGCCATATATATCTTTTCCAACAGCGGGTCAGCCGGGTATCCGTGGCGGCCATCTTGCCTAGGTCTATCCAGTAGTATAGACAGCGTTTCGTTACGAAAATACCAGTTATAAATGACCCTTCCCCTGGCCCTCTTCCAATGGAATTAATATTCTGTTTGAATGTATCTCATGAATGCTGTTAAATGATAGTACCTCTACCGTATTCACTACATGCTTCAAGACTAACATTGAGCAAATTACATTCTAAAGGCTAAATACTGTATGCAGTACAGTGGGAAATATTGAATTGTTTTAGGAAATAGAAGACAAATTATATTTACAGTGGTCATCCAGAAATAATAAATGTATATACCATAAATTTACTGTGTTGCCAAAGCAGGACAGTTCCCCCTAGTGGAAATATGTTTGCACCGCTTCCCTTGTGCTACAAGAATATTTGCCAGTATCAAATGATCATAATGCATCTCTTCCAGGCTAAAATAAGCAACAGTAAACACTGGTGTTTAACTGGAATATACTAGCATAAGAAGTGGCACAGTGGTGCTGTCTCAGAGCACTGGGGCCATGAGTTCATCCTCAGATGTGGGGCTTGTATATTCTACAAGTGTTTGCTTGGGTTGTCTTCAAGTAATTGGCTTTTGTGAAAATTGTCCCTGGTGTGAGTGAATCCTGCCTCTGGCTTTCCTGCAACCCTGTATTGGATAATGCAGTTAGAAAATGGATGGATTCAAGCCTTCATTACCTTTATAGAATTATTTCCTTTTACCACTAGTTTTAGTACTGGAAACCACTGCAATTTTAAGTCATATCCATTGAGCTATGAACTATTTTACCTTTTGTATACCCTCCTGAAACAGTGCTGCTGCGCATTCCATGCAAAAAACACTACATCCATTCGGTTACCAGAAAGGATCATTAAAACACTAAAGAAAACATACTCATTAAGCACAATTTGAGACTTTACATCTCATTTAATATGGAGACCATAGACTGACACTGACTCAATACATCCAGTGAAAGTGGGTCAAGCTTTTAGAGACAACCTGTAGAGTCTCACTGTCAGTCTCCGAGTCTGCAGAATGATTAAGATGCACAATCTCTGGGGTGGGAATTCTTTCTTCTTGGCTTATTTGCTGATAAGGGAGAGTTGACACATTCAAGAACACCATCCACAATTCAGAGGCAAGGTGATTAGGAGACTCTCCTCCGGCTCCTCTTTTCATCATACAGGGAGATGGCTGGGAGCAGCACTCGGATAATGGACACTGCCACCCACGCCACCATGTCATTCAGTTCTTCCATCGTTATCTGTTTTAAAGCAACAACAAATGTAGGTTAACCACGGAGGACTAACATTGTCTTTTATTGCTTTTAACAGGGTGTCAGCTGAGCATTAGACAGGATTCATCCATTCTCCCAGCAAACAGTGATAGGCTGATTTCTTTTAAGGTCTTATTTTTCCCCGACTTCTCCTTGGAAAACGTCATATTCTATTCTCATTTTTCCACAGCCTAGAAGCCTATTCTGGACTTTTCTTCCATTTGCTTTCCCTTCTTACCTCTCTCCCAAAACCAAAGCATTGTGCATTTTAATACACTGTATTACAATTAAAACACAAGATGAAAGGTTCTTATAAATGTAGCCTGGCAAAGAATAATTAGCACAGGACACATTTTGGGTTCTTTATTTCTAGGCGACTATGTGGTCTGATATGTTCTTGGTTTAAAAAAATAAGAATGACATAACGATATTTCTATATACAAAAAATACGGCAGTGGTTCACGCAGCGCGTTCAGAAATAAGCCGCTCAACTCTCAGCCCTCACCGAGAACTACATTACGATAATTAGTACGATACCTACAATTGCGAACACTTACACGGTGCTAAACATAAGTCCCTGTAAAGAATGAAGGAAGAGAAAATACAAGGAGCATGTGAAACCCATTACTAACAAACCAATAAACAGATATCCCCAGCCCGAGTAGTTGCCTAAATACGCTACTGCTTCAGTGTACTCCGTTAAAATCCAATATCCATCTTGCTAATCTTGTCTCAATCCTATGAAATACCCCTCTATACTCATTTAGGGAAATGACACCGTATTTACCGTTACGACTCTGTAGAAGTTACGGGTTCTTTTTAACGGTAACTCACTGCTTCTTAGTCCCTACTGCCCATGCGCAGAACGCTGGACTCAACCGTCAGGAACCGCCATCTAGTGGATTTGGAATAACTCCGCTATTCACCACTGGGTCACAAAATAGCTACAAATTGGTTTCTGGTACTAAATCCGTGTTTCGAAAATCATACTGCTTGGGGCACATTGCATTCTCTTCTTCTGAAGAGATACCAAGGGTTTTGAGTCCCAGCTGGGTTTCTTCACAAGTCTTTTTCATAGGAACCCAATTCCAACAATTTACATACAGTAATTTCTGATTTTCTCGGGCAATGCAATAGATGCTATTAATGGAATACAAGTACATTTTAAAAGACAACCTTAGATAATGTGACAATCAGTGCACTTTTCAGTCCTTCAGATATCCCTTGTGGTGTCTCCGGGGGAAAGTTTATGCAAATGAGAGAAGTACTCACACCACACTTTTCTTTCCTGAGTTTCGTGGCGTTTCTTCCTCCAACTATCTTCCAAATCCAGTCCGTAATCCGCTCTCTTAATCCTGTTCCGATCCGAGTTCCAAAAGTCCGTAATAAAGCCAATCCGCAAACCATAAACCATAAACCATAAACCATAAACCATAAACCATAAACCATAAACCATAAACCATAAACCATAAACCATAAACCATAAACCATAAACCATAAACCTTTTCTCCCTTCAGTAGTCCATTATTCCTAAGTCTGATCTTTCACATAAACCTCTTTCCTCTCTATCTTTCTCCCTGTTCACTGCCTCCGGGGCACTTATATTTCGGTTCCTGATGCGGCTCAGCTGTGTCTCATTGTTTCTCAGGGTAGACCCTTTCCATATACGGGTCAGTTTATTCTTTTTGGCAGCCATTTTGCTCAGGTCCATATCTAGTATTTTAACTAGGTCATTCTGAAAATACCTGTTATGAATGACCCTTCCCCTGGTCATCTTACACCCTTTACTTGGCTGGCCTGTAATGTGGGTGTTATATTCTATGATTTTCTTCTTGTTTTATTTATTACCTTGTCCAGTAGGTGGCAGAATTAGTACAGTAAGGGACTAGGCTTAAGGAGCAATATTTTTTAATCAAGCTGACATCTTCCTCTAAAATATGTTTTTTATTCGGTAGTGGTATGAAAAACACAACCTGAAAATATAGTAATGAAAATGAAAAGTCAAGCTTGTGCAACCAGGTGATGTGCAGCTGGGCACGGGAATCGGGAACAGCGCCTCGTGCGGGCTGGTAGACCCTCGCTTCCAGCCTGCTGTCCGCCTGACTTTCTCTCCCATGGTTCTTTCTAATTTGTTAGGTAAGATCTGAAGTAATAAGGCTTTTTTAAAAGGTCTGTAAATTTATGTTTACTGATGTCATAGTTTCGGTTTAAGGTTTACTCGTTTATATTTGTTTTAAGAGTATCAAAAGTGTATTCGGGCTCTGCGGGTTATCAGAGACGAAATTGAACTTCGTTAGCTAACTGTGTTAAGTCGCTAGATGAAAACTGTCTGTGTGTTGTGAGTTAATTTCTTAGTGAGTTGAGTTGTTATGTTGTGTCGCGTTTAAATGGTGTTATAGTAAACAGGGGAAAACAACATGTACGAGGGTAGGAGTCAGACTCTTGCTACCAGCCTGCTGTAAACCTGACTTGTACGTATTTCTGGAAACGCTCCCTTATTTTCTTCTATTTTTTAGAAAATAAACTTGAAAAAAGGGAGCCGTGTATGACTTCCTCTTGCGCACGCCGGTGAGTGCACAAGATCAACGGTAAAGCTGCCAGAACTGAGAGGGACCCGCTAGAGGTCACCACAGCCAGGCAGAATAGGGACTGTGACGTAAACTTGAGTAGTGCGTTATGGGAGTTGTAGTTCATAAAGCCAACGCTATGGCTGTGAGCAACTATAGCCAGTTCTAAAAGCCGGCTCCCCTTAAGTAAGGATTACACTTGCATTCCAGGCTTTTCTATGGAAGCCCGTTTCCGCCAGGGAGTAAAAAAAACGCGCTATGGTATCTCAGAATTGCAACTTAGCAACTCAGAATTCTGACTTAGTAACTCTTTATATCTCACATTTGCGAGTTCGAAATAGCCCATATTTCATTGTCTGTCCTTTTGTTATTGTAACGGATTCGGGTTCTAGGGCTTGTGCCCTCGCCGCTCCCACCCTAGTTCGTACCTCACTGCATTGGCTCGAACCCAGCTCCTGAGTTGTTGAGGACAAGACCTGTATAACTATATATGGCTACAATACCAGAATTGACCATAATTAAAATTGCATTTCTACACTTCTTTTCCATCCCAAAGGATTAGAGGTGTAAATTATTAAAAGGCAAACCGTGTGTTATATTTTTGGGGTCTCTAGGCTCCACTGGCAGAGCCAGACTGTTTGAGACGCGTGACCACACAGGTTTGATACCGTGAAGGCTTTGAGTTAGAATGGCGACATTCAAATTAAACATTAAATCGGACATCGCCCTTTTGTCTGGATTTTCTCATTAAAACCTAATTATTAATATATATATAAAAAAACAAGTCCGTACAGGGACGAATACTGTAGCTTCCCTGCTGCAGCTTTTAATGACGTCTTTACTTGTACACGCTGGATACGTCAGATAAGGCAAGTGCTTTGCAGATCTGACGTAATAGACAACATTTTGGTTATACCGTGGTTTATGCTCAAGTCCGTATTATACAAAATAAAGTTTTACCGCTCACGAACACGACGGATTTGTTTTCAAAATAGATTAATTAATTAATGGATTAATGGAACGATATCAGGGATAAAAATGGAGAGAAAGAAACCGGGATCTGGAGCTGTGAGTGTACTATCCATACGTTTATATATTTGAACTTTTAGGTAGTGAATTTAAAAAAAAAATCAGCATTAGTTTAGCTTTAAAATGTAAGGTTTAGTAAAACAGTAAAAACGTACACCTCGTAGTAATATTTCTAATACTGTTTTAAAAGCTCTAGAAGGTAAAATAAATGGAACATGATTTTAAAATTCCAGCTATGTGTTCTATTTCTGAAATCGTGGGTTAATAATTTATTGTTAACCCTTTCTGTATTTTATGGGAATATACGTACTGTACTTTTCTTTTGTTCTCTTAAGATGTCTTGGGTGAGAATATGCCTTCCCAATCTAAAACTCTAAACAGACTTAGAGAATCAACTCGTTTGTGCAGAAGAAAAAAAAAGAATGTTATGAACTGATTTAGCCCTCTGAACACCCTAGGGTAACTCTTCTTACCTATCTATAAAAAGATATGTCAGGAACCGTGGCCTTTAAATGCAGGGACTGCTTTTAAAAGTTAGTTTTGTAGCTGATTATGCCACCTAGCAATTCTAAAGACCTTTTCCCCCAGCAACAAGTTCTTTTTATCTTCCAGAACCACTAGTGCATCCACAGACCAGAAGTCATCCTACATAATTTCCATTTGTATTACAGTACTTTGCAATTCCAGTATCTATCATAGCCTAATCCACAGAACAAATATTACAACTTATCCACCAGAGGTACTTACTTACTCACAGAACATATTGCAGACCAGCTCAAGAGCCCCATTTGACCCCAGTTACCAAAACCAGAGTTCCAAAGGAAAAGTCCAGCTGCAAATATTCTCCCAAACCCAGCCCCAGTTGGAGACCTGGTGTGCCTGCTTCTGTCATAGCAAAGAAACTCTGTGTAGTCTTAGGGATCCTCCTCAGTCCTGGCTGAGTCTGTTTTTTAATATGCCCCCCCCATTTGTCTCTGAGTCAATTTTTTGAGTAGAGAGGGGAGGAAGAAAATGCTAAAGCCTTCCTCCCTTGCTCACTGTAGAGAGTCCCTGGTGTCCAAACCCTCTCCTGGGTGCTGTGGTACAGATTGGTTATTCCTGTTTCTTCTGTTTTTGTGTGCTCTGTCACTGGGGTTATTAAAGCCCCCCTACCTTTCTTGGGGGGGGGGGGGGGTTGATAGTTTTGGGTGTAAGCAGAGCTAACTTCTTGGGGCTCATTGATCAAATGGCTATATACAGATGGCCAGGTGTAAGATTGCTCTAGAACATTCTAGATTTTCTAGAATTGTTATGTTCTAGATCCACCTCCTCGGTCTGAGGCTCAGCTAGGCCAGTTTTGACATTCCATGTGTCTTCTCTGAACTGTGTGGTAATTAACAATGTTTGCAATAGCATCTTTGATCAGTAGGAAGCCCCAGAACAAAGAAAGAAACATATTACCACCCTCATTGAAGTCACTGGTCATTCTATAAAAACTTCTATGCAAAGTCAACATTGTCCTTGATACCTGCTGTTGCCCCCACACCCATTTTATTTCACTCTGTGACAGATGAAATCATTTCTGCCATCAGCTCTGCTTGTTTTTTCTGGCGTTTTGGCTGTGGTTCTGTGAGGTACGATAGCTATGTTCTGTGTTTCAGGGCTGCTACACCATGCTGTATGCACTGCAGGGAGAGCAGCAGCTGTTGGAGAGACCCGTCGGCACTAAACTGCCGTTAATCCCAGGGTCTAAACCTCAATTTTGCAGGACTGCTCTTTCGGAGAAAGTAAGTGTAACCTAAAATGAAAAGCATGAATACATTTATTCTTATTTAAATCCAAACATTTAAATTGTAAAAAATGACATGTTTATTCATGGTTTTCTTTCTTTTTAGGGGTAAACCAACATGTAAAATTGTATAATATGAAATGATACCTGGGACACATTAACACATTTCTGTGTGTGTTAGTATAATGTGGTTGCTGTAATGATTAAACTGTAAGCAAACTGTCTTCCCTTGACATCTTTGTGCATATAACATCAGGAGTAAGGTTATATATTTTTCTAGACGCAGTATATTGATCACATTATTGAAATTCAGCTGTACTGTATGCCTTAAAGCTTATTGTGCTTACTGTCTTTTTGCAATGTAGATATTTTTAGTTGGCTACAATGACTGAGAAATTGGAATTTGATTTTCAAGAACGTAGAAAAAAATGATAACAGCGATTCTGGAGTAGTCTTCCAAGAAACTGGCGACCGCCTTCGGAGGGGGGAGAAAAAAAACATTCTCATTTTTATGTTCAGAAACATAGGGGGATACATATCTGTGTTTACCTGTACATATCATGTTTTAATAAAATACTTACCTTCTATTTCAGCTGCACCAGCCATCTCCTGACTTCACTCTGACTGATCCCCACGGTTTCCTTTTGGATTCGAAGTACAACAGCCTCCATGACCCCCACCTGCGCACCTATTACCATCGCAAGGGCATGCAGGAGTCTCTGCAGAACAGAGGCTTAATCAATGAGCAGAAGAAAGTAAGGCTGTTTGGAGTTTGTGCAAAGAATGAGGCTTTTTTGGTATGGTGAAGGAGTGAGGTGTTGTCAAAAAAAAATAGACCAGGTTCTAGCTCATTTAGCTGTAATAGTTTCCAGTAGCGTGATTTAACTCATGTCTGCACTCCAGCATAGATGTATTCGGTGGGCAGGCCTTTGGTTGTAATCAAAGCATGTAATAGTAGATGTAATCAAAGCAGGCCTATGGTTTGTGCTAAAGTCCTTATGCTCAATAGATATTCAAACACAGAGTACTTGACTGTGCTCTAGATTTGTAAAATAAAAATAAAAACATTTAACCTCCTAGACAGTACTTGAAACATGTTTTGTCTGTTTTCAGGTCCTCTGCTCTTTGAAAGAATACAATCAATATCATAACTACCTTAGCAATGTGAAGTTGCAGTATGACAAAAATTATGTGACTAAACAGGTAAGTGTGATGTTTTTAAACAACCGTCCATCTGATTCTGACTCTTCATCATAGACTTCTGCCTTTATCCAGCCCTCAATCAGTAACGTTTCTGGATGAAGGCTTCCATAAGATCTCTCCATTATGCACTTTTGAATATACTGCTGTCATCATGTCATCTTCAAGGAAGTCTCTACCTTGACTGTGTTTGTATTCTAAGGATCAATTTCAATGTTTTCTTTCAGTTTCTTCTCTAATTGCTATGAAGCTCATTTCTGTTTTAGTGTTTTGACGCTGACGATGTTGTTGCTTATGTTTGTCACTGCTCTAGCCTATTTTAGCTTCTTCTTGTTAGTTCAGCCATACTGTACATCTTTTCATGATACTTTGTGTTGTTTATAGCCCATATAGTCCTTTCTGCATGCAGGATATGGGTTTCATATCATAAGAAAAGTTACGAATGAGAAGAAGCTCTTTAGCCTGTTTGGTAATTACTTGCTAATTGGTCTGTGAGTCTCATCCAGCTGTTTCTTGAAAGAAGTCAGCATTCAACAAGCAGACTTGACTGTGAGGATTTTGAATATTTGAAACAGGTCGCCTTGTAGTCTTCTCTGTTCACGATAACAGAGTTAAAAAAAGATAGTTTTTTTATTCATTGAGGCTGGGCAATATATCTGGATGTTTTTCTTTGTGGAAAACCACTAATTGTACCACCCGAATCGGAGCATTCACTGCTTATCTGTACTGCTCAGTAGACTTTAATCCATTTTCAGTGCAAAAAAATGTATTTTTCCAAACACATGTTAATACAGGCAGCTTTTGTGTGTAGTCCAAAACAGAATTTATAAGTCTTCTTTGCCAGACAAGGCTGAAAAACGACTTGAACTTCCATCCATCCCTTTCCATCCACGTCATCTAATCTAACCGCCTCATCTAAGGGCTGCAGGGAGCCGGGGCCTATCCCAGAAAGCAACGGGCTTAAGACGATATACACCCTTGACCAGAATTAAGTCCATTGCAAGACACACACAGACACAAATTCACTCTAGAACCAATTTTCCTAGAAACCTTTTTCTACCAGTATAGTATGGCTTTTGACTGTGGGAGAAAACCAGAGCAAACCGTGAAAAACCAATGTGAATATGGGGAGACCATATAAACTCCACACAGACAAATCACCTCAGGCTCAGAATAGAGCCCCTGGCCCCAGTGTTGCGAGATAACAAGGTTAACCACTGTATCCAAGATATACATCTTAAATTGAAATGTTTAGATCAACAAACTACAGTAGCTCAGCCTTCACTCTTATACATATGCAAACACATTCTATCGGTGTGAGTTCAAATTAAAAATCTAATGGAAAAAGTCAGTGTTGGTTTTGAAGTGAACACTCGGCTATAATAGTGCTTAGGAGAACCTTGCAATGAAGGGAGTGTGGCACTCTATTAAAAGGCTGTGCTGGCTTTCAGAAAACAATAGTGAAGAAGTTCTTGGAGCTCCAGGAGCAGAACGAGATTCCCAGGGATATCAGCTTCACCGATGTGAGGGAATGGCTCCTTGAGGAAGGATCCAAGAATATTTCAGACCAGTTTATGGCTAACAGAGACAGGTAATAACATACGGAAGCTCCTCACTCTTTAACAGCAAGTTCCTGCCTTTTGGATTCCTGATTTGTTGTATTTGTATCACATTTTTTTTTGTTTCGCTGTAAATATGTGTAAATATTTTACTGTTATGTTTAAACATTAGATGTCAAGAATACAACTGTAAGTAAAGGTTTGCCTTAAGTTAATTAATTGTGCAAGCAAGTGGAAGTCTTGACTGAGTCAAAGTTTTCCAAAAGATGAACATCTGCTCTACGGAAATACCACATTCACAAATTCCTCTGCTGCTGTCTGACATTGCCTTGTGGATGAAGCTTTCTTTGCTGTTGTTGTTTATGAAGGCACCAGGCAGGAGCTCTGAAAACAGAGGAGATATGCAGACAGGCTGAGGTATGAGAATACAGTTTGATTTATTTTGACCCAGGGCTGCTCCTGGTCATCACCTGGATGGGATATCTTTAATAGCTGGTTTCCTTCTGCATCTTAAACTGATTAGAGACATTTATATCCACTCTGGCAAGTGACCTTGTGACACCTCTGTAAATACAGCATGATTGGGGAGCAAGCAAAAGATAACAGGATCTCTAGCATAACTGTTTTAAAAGATGTTGTGTTTCTGACAAGTAATTAAGCATTTATGTTGCAAAATGCTCATTAAAAAAATTATCTCACCTTATAGTGTATATGCCTCTTCCAGCCGAACAGATTTCTGCAGAGTGGATACCCTTAGTGAATCATGTTACTGTATTGTCACACTTAGACTTCAGACACTTTTCATACGCTTTTATGAATCCTACATTTCACACTGTAGCTTAACTCACTTTTGAAACACATAGTTTATTCACCCCTTTCATTGATTTGTCAGCTTTCAGATCACCGGCATTATCAATATACAGTATTTAGCCTCATCGGTTTTCTACATCAGCTTAATCATGTTTCTTGTTTTTTTTCACATTCTCACTGTACATTGCTGTATGGTATGTTATTTTCCCAGTTATTTTGTCTTTGGGCTTCCCAGACCACATTCAGCTGCTGAATGCTCCTAATATGCTGAAAAATGCCCAAAGGCCTCATTTGCTAAATTGTAAAAAGGGGAGAGATTCAGCTCCACATGATCTAACAGATTCCTCAATATTTAATGTACCACCTATAAGCAGGTGACATATAAATATAAATGTCTAGTAGCGTAGCTGTTCTGTGCTCAACACAATCTAGCTTTCTGCTGTTTCTCATCGGCTTTGCCTTTTCACTGACGGCTCTACAGATGTGGAAAATCAGAGAAAGGGCTTTACATATGAGGATAGAGGAAGATGCCCGGAGGGAGGTGCGACAGGCCCAGCTGAAGAATCAGACCAGAGCTAGAAGGCACAAAAAGGTACTGGAGTAATGGATGTTTGGATTCATCCTCTTAAGGTGAACTTTTCTTCATGCAAATTCCGGACTTGACACTGACCTTGCAGCTATATTTTGTTGTATTTCCAAGATGAGCACCTATAGGTTTAAATTAATAACCTAAACTAATACCTTTGGATCCTCGGTGACCACAATAAGCATGGTATGTTGGCACCTCTTATATTGTGCATCTACTCTAGGGTGGTTATGCCAAGATATGCTACAGAGGTGCCAAAACACCATATTCTGGTAGTGTTTGGTGCCTCCAATTCATGGTTATAGCACTGCATCTCCAAAGCCCATGGTTTATCTCCAGCCTTGGGCACCTCCCTGTGTGGCATTTATTCTGCGTGTTGTGGGTTTTAATTCCAAGTAACATCCCAGAGACATGCTGCTTTGCATAATTGGCTGTTCTAAAGTATCCCTCAGGGGTATCTCCCCAAGAGGATCCAAGAGGGTGGTTGATGATCTCTCCTCTTCATTACCTAAGCATTAGAGGAGAGACATTGCTGGTTCAATCTCTTATATCCAGCCTGCAAGGTTCTGAACTACACACAGAGTCTTTCATCCAAGTAATGTCGGACCCAGCCTTTCTTCTTCTGAGCTCTGACCAGACCCAGCTTCCCAGCTTCAGGGTGCTGTAGATTGAGATGAGATTGGAGTCTCCTGTAGTGACCTTATGGATGGGAAGTTTTCTACTGCTAACAAGATGTTCAACAATGAGATGGACCTTTTCATCTTTTGTTGAGAGGCTTTCCTTTTTCATTAAACAATAGCCACTTGTGAAAGGTTTTCTGTCATTCTCAGGCATTTGAATATTATAAAAGGAAGGTTGCTCTCCAGCAGCAAAAGCTAAATGAGAGTTTACAGGAAAGGAAGGATTTTGAGAGAGAAATGCAAGACCGTATTAAAAGGCAATATTTTAATGAAATACTTCAGTCTGGAAAACAGGGTAAGCTTCTAGATCCAATAATTTGCAGTGGTGCAACTATGATTAAGTTCACAATTTAATGTGTTTTAGTTTGTTGGCTAGAAGGAATGATGCAGGTTGACAACATCTTCAGGTTTACTACTGATTACAGAACTGTAGAATTTGTTTAATAAACACCTACAATTACAAAATTCCAAAGCTTTTCAATCATATGGCTGTATGAAAAGAATAATATGTATGTACTGAGATCAAAACTTTTTAAAGGGAAACACGCAATAAGTTGCAGGTATCATAAAATAATACATTAAGAAGGAATCCTTCATTATCTTCAGATTGTTTAATTTCCAGCCACAACATGTACATATATTATATTCAACATTTCTGTAATCCACATTTTGTTATAAAAACATTTACAGTATCTATTGATCTAAACTATCTGAAATAACTATTCAACTAAAAGGATGTTTTCTTTGTGGCACAGCTTCTACTGAGATCATTAGCACGGAGAATAGAGATGTTACCATTGCTAATGAGAAAAGTTCTAAAATCACCAAAGGTCAGTATTTTCATTTGTTTCTAGAAAAAATAAAGGTTTTGAAAAAAGTTATGTTTTGACAAATTTTCCAATGCAGCTGCAGAGAAATTCAGTGGGTGCTGAGATACTGAAAGATATTGTGAAAGACAATGGAACATATAATCCAAAAAATCAGTTTAGTTCAATTCAGTTTTATTTGTATAGCTAATTCAGATAAAAACATGTCAATGATTAATGCACAAGTGTTGGGTTTTGAAAGCTTTGGTAACATCTACTGTTAAGGCTGAAAAAGGTTCCAATTAAGTCTGGGGATCTCTGGGCAGCCATTGTGCCACAGTCTGGTGCAGTAAAAGTGTTGTGAGCTAAGGTGTGAAAATGATTTAAATTATATGGGTAAACAGATAAATAAATCTTAATCAGCATCCTAATTGTATCTATGAATAAATACATGTTTTTTGCCTTTTTTGGATGTTAATTGGATTGATCACTTTTTTATGCATGCCATGAGAATTCTAATGCGACAATAATTCTTTTCTCTCCACTGAAGAGGTGACTACTGATTCCAAATGGTTTCATGAAGTCCCTCTGATCAGTCAGCTGTCTGATGGGTAAGTCCTACATTCTGCAGTTGTGGTATGTTAAGCATCAGTGCTTACATAAAGTTTTTATTTTAAGCATTTTAAGTATGGTGATACGTAAATGTTTAAAGAGCAACTGTTTTCTATTTTGAGCTCACTTCCCCAGCTGAGTTCGTGAAATTGCTTTTTCTCTCTTTGCGAATGCATGAATCAGTCTGTTAACAGTACAGAACATGTGCATATTGTTGTGTTAGCTCATGTGCATTTTTCCAAATCCTAGATATAGTTTACCATAGACTGACTTTGTTGTAATGACTAGAACATTGACATTGAACACTGAACCTTCGCAAAAATAAACTGTTGTATTGTACTTATGTATAACTCTGATCATACTGCATTACAACAATAATATATTAGTCATATTAAAACAAATTTCTATCATAATAACAATTTGTTGTGGCACCGGTATAAAATGTGAAGTTTTGCTGAAGTATTGACAGTGGGAGAAATGTCTGGTCGTGTTTGAATGGATGTTATGTTTCAATCAACAACCACCAGAGGGCAGTAACAACTAAGTAACACTAAGTCATCAAATGTGTTGGAAACGCATTTTGGGCTTTGTCCTGAATGATGCAGCAGCAACATACAGTTGTATGCAAACGTTTGGGCACCTCTGGTCAAACTGCCTGTTTCACAGAATCTTTAAATTCTCTAAGGTCTAATCTCTATGAAGTTAACAGGGTACAAACATAAACATGACATATTTCTGCACATTTCAATGCAGAATTACTATTTATTTTCTGAATTGAACTGTATTTGTCATGTGTCAATTATGAGGTACCCAGTATGAAACTGGTTAGATACATTGCGCCTGACCAAGTAGTTGTTGTTGAAAACACAATGATGTAAATTACCAGTGATCTTGCTTCACATAGGAACACGATTGTACCATACTCGCTAAAGTGTTATGGAACAGTTGCAGTTTGAAGTTTAAGATTTATCATTTCCAATGTGCTATTTTGTTGTGGTGATTTTTATTTTATAAGCCTCTCATATTAAAGTAAAAACCTAAGCAAGTTTTAGACATCCAGTAGGTAAATTGAAAAAGTACGAACACAATCGTGGTTAGGAGGCCATCTTTTTTTACACAGGAATATGCTTTAAAATAGATTAATTGTTCTGCCACTAGAAAAGATGCCTATATATTGTTAATTAGTCACCATTTTTTATTATTGCAAAATATAGTTCGTATTTTGTCCATGTAGTAGCAATGTCACACTAATTAATTTTTATCATAATGTTTTTTAGTGAAAGGAAGGTGATTGAGAAAAGTTTATATGGACAGGTAAGGTACACTGCTTATCTGAATGTAATGGATGCATTTTATTTTTCCAGATAGCTCCTTGAGGTTAAAATGCACAGTGTCATAACTAAAGAACAAATGTAAAGAAATATGTTAATTTGTTCCTTCAGTACAGTAAATCCTGAAATTTAGTCCACCTAGCTGTTGCTTAGTGGTTCCTTCCCTGACATGTTCAGCTCAGCTCCCACTAGGTTTTGATTGTGGCTGCCCTGGCGTTAGAGCCACGTAGCCACTCCTCAGAGCAGAGATATTCCACTATGCCAAAGGTCTGCGCCTCTTTGCCAGAGAATATTAAGCTGTCAAGGTTCCAAGGGGGTGACTTCACTTTCTACCATAGACTCGATGCCAAAAGAACCCTTTGACACTGCCTCCTCTGGAATGAAACAGGGGTCTGCACATTTAATTATTTATAAATTAAGGGATCCACTTAAAATGTGCAATACTGACCATTCTATTTCTTTGGTTAGACTGGTATTCTGTTGTTCTTGCTTCATTTATATATTAGAAATACTGTACTGTATATATTTTTCTAGACATACAACAGTATATCTATAATAGATTTTTACTATACTGTATAGACAACAGTATATTTGTATTAGTTGCGTCTGTGCTGGCATTCAAAATTTGGTTGCAAATTTCTAAATGTTAACACGGGAAACAATGAACCCTGACAAGTAAGTAAAAGTAGGTCTTATATTGATAGGTGTACTGTATACTGAACATTTTTCGTGCTCTGTGGTTACTTTTGTACTATTGCTTTAAAACAGATAACAACGGAAGAGCTTAACGAAATGGCGGAGAATATAGTGGTGTGGGTGGCAGCGTCTATCATCAGAGTGCTGCTTCCAGCCATCTCGCTTTACAGTGAAGAGAGGAGCAGGAGCGTGTCTCACTGCTCCTTTGAGTCCCCGGTTTACTTCAGCAGTAGTGAGGAGGCCACCCTGAGTTCTCATTCTCTGCTTGGTACTGAGTCAGGGTCCACATGGCAGTCCCAGAGTAGGAGCAGTAGCTTCTGGTCAACGAGATGCAGGATCTCCACTCCCTTCCCTTCACCCCTCTCGTCCTCGGGTAGTTCAGGAGAAGAAACAGGGAAAAATACACCCTGCTTTAAATCCAGAACACCCTCGAAGGAGATTGTGGTTGCTGATGGAGGAGAAGATGCTGGAAAGCCCCTCTCAGAACCTTTGAAGGACCTTTTTGGAATCACTAAGTCAAGTATAATTACAAAAGCAGAACGTATAGTACAGGATGTCCTTAGCAGAGCCCTCACTGAAGCACAGCTTCCTGCTCAGCTGATGGAACCCCAGTGTTGTGCGTTAGGTGTCTTGATTACCCGCTGCAGATCGAATAACCTTGCCACTGAACTTGTGGATGGTGTTCTTGGACTTGTCATCTCTGCCTTGTCAGAAAATAAGCAAAGAATTCCCACCCCTAAGACTGTGCGTGTTAATCTAGAAGCACAGACAGAATCTGTAGCCTCAGAGGTTGCCAGTGAGATTATACAAGTTGTCTCTGGAAGACTCCAGCCTTTTTTCACAAGCGCTGTTGAGTCAGGGTCAACCTGTAGACTCCTGGGTGGCCATGGTGGTGACCTACATGCCATAGGACAATCCCAGAGACTCCACTCAGAACAATATGATGAGGCGGAGTTAGCTGTCACGGCAACAGAAATAATCAGTACTGTCTTACAAGAAGTCAAGAGTGAATTCTGCAAAGCAAATACTGAAAATAAGATGAGTGACGTGAAAGAAACATATTCAGGCGATAACCAATCAATGAGTGACTTTGTGTCAGCAATTCTGAAAAATTTAGAAACGATTTCACCCTCTTCCAGCTTATCTGTGGAGAAGAACTACCTTCTTCAGAGTCCTGATGCCCTGCAGAATGAGAGAGATGAGGCAAAAGTGACTAAGAAAAGAACAAATGGCAGTAGCCCCCCATCTTTCAAATTAAAGTCTCACTCCTCGGAATCAAGTGTGGGAATGAAAAGAGCAAACAGTGATATTGCTTTTGGGATCTCTAAAGCCAAAATCATTGAAATTGCTGAGCAGATAGTATCTCAGATCATTGAAAAAACAAAGTGGGATTTCACCCCTGTGGGTAACAATTTACATGAGAGTAACTCAAAAGAGTCATTATTGCTCCCAGAAGCTGCAGAAATCTCCATTTTGGAAAAAAGAAGTCCAAAATCTCAGATTCCCAACAATAGGGTCACTGTTATTGCCAAGGACATTGTAAATTCTGTTTTTGAAAATGTTTTGTTTGCACTGAATTGTATTGAAACAAATAAATATCTGCAAGAATCCAATAAAAATGTTGCTGCTGCTCCTCAAACTTCTAGAGGCAGCACAGAAAGAGGATCCATTGATCATACTTTTGACTTTAGTTCAGTTGCAAAAGGCATCGTAAGGACTATATTTGGAAAGCTCAAATCTTTACTCACCCAGACTAAAGAAGATGTATCTAGTTCCAGTTCTCCTGCTCAAATCAATGCAAAGAGCTCAAGCGTCAGCTCTTCATCAAAAACTTCAGTGTTTTCTGATTCTGTGTCAGATATTTCAGATTTGTGCACCTATACAGTAGAAACTGCTGGAGCCATTTGTGAAGCAATGAAAAAAGAGTTAGACCAGGAGATTTATTGCACAACAGTGGCAAAGAAGGCTTCAGATGAAAGCCTTCTGGCTAGAGAGGTTGTTACTTCAGTTTTGGAGTACCTTGAAGAGCAATATATTTTAGACACCATTAAAAGCCCTTCACCATATCCTAAAGACTGGGAGAGAGATGCTTCTACATTTATAAGAGAGGAGAGTATTCAAGATCAATCAAAATCCCAGATATCTCCTGTTGAAGAAATCATATTATCTGATATTGATAAGGCAACAGGACAAGTCCCTAATCAAATTACAATGGAGATTTGTAGATATCCTCCAAAGGTGGTGTCATCTGAGAACATTTCTTCAAAACAGCAAATTGGGCAAATGGACATGAACTTGGTTGAGGACAATTTGAGTGTTTCCTCTTCTGGAGAGAGCATCATATCAGATGGAGAAGGTGAAGGATCAGAGAAGATGCCGAGGACCTCCAGCTCTGTATTCCATCGTACAGCAACAAGGATAATAAGTGAAATTATTGAAAAAGCAGCTGCAAAATTTATATCTTCTGGACTTGCCCATCTCCCAGAGCAACCAAACAGTACAGCTGATGATGTATGTAAAACACCGGATGCAACAAAACATGCTCAAGAAGCAATGTCCTCAGACTCTTCTTCTCATGTGCAAACCACTGAACTGGCTTCAGATATTGTTGTTGATGTTTTAGAAAAACTACATTACGCTACATGCTTTGAGAAGATTTCTTTCTCAACAGACTACAAAGATAAATTAGAAAGTTCTGATACAGCCCTGTTACCAGGAACATCAGAAATTAAAACTGATACTAGAAGAGCTGAGCACCTTAGGACAATGACTGAGGAACTCTTCAAAACTGTGAAGAACAAACTGAAACACTTTTGGAATCAGAAGAGCCTGTCTTTGTTCAAAGCAAGGAAAGTTTTATCTGCTAAAGAGCAGAGATCAGCAGATTCACTTGAGATGTTTCCTCCTTCAGTCCAGGTTTCACACCTGAGCTTTAGTGAACCACACTTGACTAAGAAAAGCATGTCAGTAACAAACTCGGCACCCCGTAAGCATCTTAGTGAAGATTCAGAACCTTTAGGTGTGTTAATGAACGTTGATTTCTCAAGGCAAAGCAGGACTACTCAGGAAAATCAGGCAAATTTAATCATCTGTGCCAAGGATGTTGGCAGTCAGATATTGCAAACAATCAGGAGTGAAATAAATAGGGGTGATGACAAAGGATGTTGCTCAGGAGCAAGAGCAAAACCCTCAGAAGAAACCCTTCAAGCAAGTGAACTGGTGGATTCTGTTTTATCTACATTTGAAAATCTTAAAGTTTCAGATGTGGTCTTAAAGCCAGATTATGAAACAATGCACCTCTCTGGTGAACAATATGGGAAAGACAGGATGTCTAGTGCAGAAGACACTGTCCATAAAGAATACACTAAAACTAACTGTAGAGAATATTCTGTTCAACGTTTCCCACCCATAAATGTGCCTGGGATGGTGATTGATTCTTATACAGATGACACAGAAGTCATGACTCGGGACACTCCCTATAGAGCCTTGACTGATGCTTCATCAAAGCTTCAGGATCAACCTACACCTACAGCAGAACAAGAAAATGAATTGACATGTAAAAGCAATCGAGTTCCCCGGTCCCGTGTTTGGAAGAAACCCTCTACTGCAAATGACATGGGACTAGGTGAACAAGAGTTCATGGAACTTCCTTGCAGAAGCAATGTGATAGATGATTCATTTACAGCTCAAAACAGCTTAAATGCTGCAGAACAAAAGAGAGGCTCAGAGAAAACAACAGTTGACAATGTTGAGGAAGGAGACCAGCCAAGCCCTCTCATTTCACCAAAGCTTGACTTCTCAGCAGAACACATAGCCCGTGCAGAGTGTGCAGTGTCTGACATTGAAATTGTTGCCATGGGTATTGTTGACATTATTATGGGCAAACTTGATGTAACGGTGGCCTCAGATACAAAAAGCAAGTCTAGAGCAAGCCAAAAGAAATCGGAGTGTGCTGCTGGTCTCGTCACTGAGAATATAGCATTTCAAACCCACTCCAATAATGTTAATTTGAACATTGAAAAGCTTTCAGCTGAAGAGGCGTCCTGGGCATCTCAAGTACCAGGAGCCACAGCAAAGCACAATCTCCCCCCACTGCAGACAAGGGTTTCAGACGAGCCTAAGGACCAAGTCAGGACCTCCACAGAGAGTCCTACAATGAGTCCTATTGAAAGGAAAGTGGAAAAACTTGTCTCGAGTGGATCTCTGCGTGTATTTTCAGAAGAACTTGTCAAAAATGTTTTCCATTTAATTTTGAAATCGGGAATTGCAGTACAATTGGGCACAGCTCACAAATCTAATTCAGATCCAATTTTAAAGAGCCCCCTAGTAGTTCAGGATTTATCCCATCCAAAGTCCCCGGAGCTTTCTATGCAGTTGTTGTATTCATTTACTGAGAAATCAGTGAAAAGGCTGTTGAAGCAGTGCCTCAGTTTTCCCGATTCTCCAACGTTTGACACAAATGAGAAGGATGTTTCACTTTTTCAAGACTGTGATACAAATACGGAATTGAAGTCTTCCCAAAGGATTTCAGAGAAAGTGTCTCTGACTGTCAAGGATCACAGAGCACAGAAAAGTACTGAACCATCAGTGCCCAGTTCACAGATGTACCATGATGCAATTAATCAGCTTTCCAGCTTGCTTGTAAAGTCTGTCATGGATGTTTTGTCTGCTGCATGTGATTTATTAATGGAGCCTGAAGAGAGTGAAAATCAAGGTAAGAAGGAAATCAAATCAAATTATTTAAAAGTGTATTAACATTTTAGTTGCTATGAAGTACAAGTTAAAAACTGTAGTGACTGTATATAAATATACAGTACCTTGATTTTCTATCTGTTGTATCTTTTAAAAGTTTTTGACGTATTTAGACCAATATAGTGTAGGCCATGACTATGAATGAGAGACTGAGTGAATATAGCCATATATTCAGAAGCCATATATAACGTATCTGTGAATATGGCTGCTTCTTTGTTTGTAGTTATCTGAGCTCCAAGATGTAATAGTTTTACAGGAACATGAAGCTTTATACTCAAATAATTTGTGATGCCTGTCATTCGTTACTTCTCAATATAATTTAGTTTTTGTTTCATGCTTTCTGATATTTTGCTTCACTATCATTAAATGAAAAGCTCTTTGTTAACATAGGTAATATACCAGCAGCCAGGGTGACATCAGAAATTGAGAAGAGTTCTTCTGAGGAACTGAAAAGAGACTCCCACCTTGAAAACAATTCTGAAATCAAACCACTCCCTGTAGAAATGTTGAATATTGAACTGGTTTCCTCAGTTGGGCTCCAGGAAATTTCTATGGCTAAATCAACAGAATCACTTAATATGACTTTAGTGTGTACTGAGACTGTGGAAAACATCATAACACAGCTGCTATTGCAGATATACCCTACTTTGATAAAAGAGGAAACTTCTACAGAAATCCCAGGGAAGATGTCTGTGTCTTTGCTGAGTCAGATAGCTGTGGACCTCTTTGACAGTGTGTTGCAGGACTTGTCCAAAAACCAGGAGATAACAGTTGTGAAACAGGATAATGATGTGTTTCATGAACCACACAAGATTCAGCAGGTTGCCAGCTCTGTTCACAATGATTTGCTGTGCCAAACTGGATCCCAACAGGTTCTACAGAAAGCGGTAGCCACCAGAAATGAGACAGTGGTCAAAACCATAATCAGTTCTATGGTGACCAACATTTCCAAGCTGACACATTCAGCTTCCCAATGTTCATCCCTTTCACCAGAGACCAGTATTAGCAGAGAAGCAAGTGAGATCATTGATAGGGTGATGGGTGATATTAAAATAACTAGTGAGCACAACAAAAAGGCAACACCCAGTGCTCAGTCTTCTGAAATTTCTCTTGTTTCTTCTGAAATAGTACATGGAGTCACAGATAATCTGCTAAAGAAAATTCAGTGTTCTAATAAGAAAAAAGATTGCTTAGCTTCTGAGACCCCAGAGAAACCTGGAGATTATCTGGTTCAAAGAGTCCAGGGTCTAGAAGGAGTACAGCAGTGTAAGGCTTCAGGGAAGACAGTTAAGAAGACTAAGAAGAGCTCCTCAAGCCCAGACTGTATGAAAACACAACCTCTGGAGTCCTCTTCGCATGATGTGAAGGTTGATGAACTGATGAGTGATATTAGAATCGGTAGTGAGCACAACAAAGAGGCAACACCCAGTGCTCAGTCTTCTGAAGTTTCTCTTGTTTCTTCTGAAATAGTACATGGAGTCACAGATAATCTGCTAAAGAAAATTCAGCTAAACTGTTCCAGCCCTGAGTCCAGTACTCCTCAAGCTGCCATTGATATGGAAACCCGGAGCACTGGGCAGCTCATGTGCACCAAAATGGACCAGTTAGAACCTTCACCTGTTATTGGTCGAACAGTCAGAAATAAAAAACTGCAGTCTCCTATGACAAAGTCTCCAAAAGGCTTTTCTCCAACAGTTCCAAGTGGGTTTGAAAGCAGTTTCCAGCCAGAAGACACTATGGATAAGCCCTGCTCATCACGTTCCCTAGGAGAAGCTGTTGGTGTGACACCTTGTTCTAATAAGAAAAAAGATTGCTTAGCTTCTGAGACCCCAGAGAAGCCTGGAGATTATCTGGTTCAAAGAGTCCAGGGTCTAGAAGGAGTACAGCATTGTAAGGCTTCAGGGAAGACATTTAAGAAGACTAAGAAGAGCTCTTCAAGCCCAGACTGTATGAAAACACAACCTCTGGAGTCCTCTACGCATGATTTGAAGGTTGATGAGCTGATGAGTTATATTAGAATCGCTAGTGAGCACAACAAAGAGGCAACACCCAGAGCTCAGTCTTCTGAAGTTTCCCTTGTTTCTTCTGAAATAGTACATGGAGTCACAGATAATCTGCTAAAGAAAATTCAGCTAAACTGTTCCAGCCCTGAGTCCAGTACTCCTCAAGCTGCCATTGATATGGAATCCCGGAGCACTGAGCAGCTCATGTGCACCAAAATGGACCAGTTAGAACCTTCACCTGTTATTGGTCGAACAGTCAGAAGTAAAAAACTGCAGTCTCCTATGACAAAGTCTCCAAAAGGCTTTTCTCCAACAGTTCCAAGTGGGTTTGAAAACAGTTTCCAGCCAGAATACACTATGGATAAGCCCTGCTCATCACGTTCCCTAGGAGAAGCTGTTGATGTGACACCTTGTTCTAATAAGAAAAAAGATTGCTTAGCTTCTGAGACCCCAGAGAAGCCTGGAGATTATCTGGTTCAAAGAGTCCAGGGTCTAGAAGGAGTACAGCATTGTAAGGCTTCAGGGAAGACATTTAAGAAGACTAAGAAGAGCTCCTCAAGCCCAGACTGTATGAAAACACAACCTCTGGAGTCCTCTACGCATGATGTGAAGGTTGATAAGCTGATGAGTTATATTAGAATCGCTAGTGAGCACAACAAAGAGGCAACACCCAGAGCTCAGTCTTCTGAAGTTTCCCTTGTTTCTTCTGAAATAGTACATGGAGTCACAGATAGTCTGCTAAAGAAAATTCAGCTAAACTGTTCCAGCCCTGAGTCCAGTACTCCTCAAGCTGCCATTGATATGGAATCCCGGAGCACTGAGCAGCTCATGTGCACCAAAATGGACCAGTTAGAATCTTCACCTGTTATTGGTCGAACAGTCAGAAGTAAAAAACTGCAGTCTTCTATGACAAAGTCTCCAAAAGGATTTTTTCCAACAGTTCCAAGTGGGTTTGATAACAGTTTCCAGCCAGAAGACACTATGGATAAGCCCTGCTCATCACGTTCCCTAGGAGAAGCTGTTGGTGTGACACCTTGTTCTAATAAGAGAAAAGATTGCTTAGCTTCTGAGACCCCTGAGAAGCCTGGAGATTATCTGGTTCAAAGAGTCCAGGGTCTAGAAGGAGTACAGCATTGTAAGGCTTCAGGGAAGACAGTAAAGAAGACTAAGAAGAGCTCCTCAAGCCCAGACTGTATGAAAACACAACTTCTGGAGTCCTCGTCGCATGATGTGAAGGTTGATGAGCTGATGAGTGATATTAGAATCGCTAGTGAGCACAACAAAAAGGCAACACCCAGTGCTCAGTCTTCTGAAGTTTCTCTTGTTTCTTCTGAAATAGTACATGGAGTCACAGATAATCTGCTAAAGAAAATTCAGCTAAACTGTTCCAGCCCTGAGTCCAGTACTCCTCAAGCTGCCATTGATATGGAAACCCGGAGCACTGAGCAGCTCATGTGCACCAAAATGGACCAGTTAGAACCTTCACCTGTTATTGGTCGAACAGTCAGAAGTAAAAAACTGCAGTCTCCTATGACAAAGTCTCCAAAAGGCTTTTCTCCAACAGTTCCAAGTGGGTTTGAAAACAGTTTCCAGCCAGAAGACACTATGGATAAGCCCTGCTCATCACGTTCCCTAGGAGAAGCTGTTGGTGTGACACCTTGTTCTAATAAGAAAAAAGATTGCTTAGCTTCTGAGACCCCAGAGAAGCCTGGAGATTATCTGGTTCAAAGAGTCCAGGGTCTAGAAGGAGTACAGCAGTGTAAGGCATCAGGGAAGACAGTTAAGAAGACTAAGAAGAGCTCCTCAAGCCCAGACTGTATGAAAACACAACCTCTGGAGTCCTCTTCGCATGATGTGAAGGTTGATGAGCTGATGAGTGATATTAGAATCGGTAGTGAGCACAACAAAGAGGCAACACCCATACCACAGTCTTCTGAAGTTTCCCTTGTTTCTTCTGAAATAGTACATGGAGTCACAGATAATCTGCTAAAGAAAATTCAGCTTAACTGTTCCTGCCCTGAGTCCAGTGCTGAAGATCTGAAGAGACCTCTGCAAACCCTGAGTGAAATGGTTATAAGTATTACTGAATCTGTGATCATGCAGTTATCAGCTGTTCCAGGAATTACTATAGGCACACCTGACCATGACAGATGCATCTTTATTCAGCCTTTGGATGCAGACCAAATGATTGAAAAAGTGTACAATGACTTGCTGCAAGAAAGTGGCTCCCTTATTGCATTATACGATGCAATAATGTCCAAAAATCAGGAAGTGTCCAAAGCCATTATTGTATCTTTGGTTAAAGAGCTCTCAAAGCTCTACTTTTCAACAGCTGAGTCTTCAGCCTTAGGTCCTTCTCCTTCCTTCATTACAAACGAAGCCACTAATGATGTGAACAGCAGTGAAAATGACACCTTTAACCTTGGTTGCCAAGAAAAGGGAATGTCACCTCCAGAGCCCGCTTCTGATATTCAACCACTTTCTGATATTCCCCTACCATATTCAGATATTGTGAAAAAAATTGTAACTAAACTGCTCTTAAGAATTCATCCTATTTCTCCAAAGAGGGAGAAGAAACAAGAACAGATTATGGATAGTTTATCTTGTTGGGAGCTCAGTGAATTTGCTGTGGGCATTATTGACAATGTGCTGAAGAAACTATTTACAGCCCCAGATACCTCAGAATGTAATCCAACAATGGGAAGCAATATCCAATGTGAGCTGGTTTCTGTCAAACAAGTGGCCAGCTGTATTTACAGAGAACTGCTGCAGAGTGCTGGTTCCAAAGACAACTTACAACAAGCAGTAGCAGCCAAGAGTGAGGCCCTGGCCCAAAAGATAGTTGATTTTCTTGTGAGAGAAATTATGAAGTTCCAACATTCAGATATCGAGTCTTCAGATGATCCTCAAGCCGCCATTGATATGGAAACCCTGAGCACTGAGCAGCTCATGTGCACCAAAATGGACCAGTTAGAACCTTCACCTGTTATGTGTCATACAGATGCAGTGAAAAATATCATGGCAAAACTGCTTTTGAAAATTCGCCCTGGATTCCCCAACCCAGAAAATTATTCTGGGGAACTGGAAGAGCTGTCCGAGTCTCAGGTCAGGGACCTGGCACTGAAACTCACCAAAGATGCGCTGAAGGAATTGACAAAGGTTTCCACTCTAACCATCAGTGAACCAAAGGCTGAAGAACATCTTCCATTACAGCAAGCCATCAAGAAAACCGTTAGCTCTGTTTACAGCAAACTGATGGAATCCATTGGCAGCAAGAAAGTATTACAAGTAGGAATTGCCTCACAGAATCCAGAAATGATCAAGGAAATGGCCTGTTGTGTGGCTAAAGAAACTATTGCAAATTATGGTTTACGAAGCGGGTGTTCAATTCCATCTTCACAATCTCTCATTTCTCAGAAAACCAGTAAGTCCACACAGGACAAAATTGTGGACACAAACGTAACTACAGTCAGAAGTAAAAAACTACAGTCTTCTATGAAAAAGTCTCCAAAGGGCTTTTCTCCAACAGTTCCAAGTGGGTTTGAAAACAGTTTCCAGCCAGAAGACACTATGGATAAGCCCTGCTCATCACGTTCCATAGGAGAAGCTGTTGGTGTGACACCTTGTTCTAATAAGAAAAAAGGTTGTTCTGCTTCTGAGACCCCAGAGAAGCCTGGAGATTATTTGGCTCAAGGAGTCCAGGATGTAGAAGGAGTACAGCAGTGTAAGGCTTCAGGGAAGACAGTTAAGAAAACTATGAAGAGCTCCTCGAGGCCAGACTGTATGAAAACACGACTTCTGGAGTCGTCTTCGCATGATGTGGTTGATGAGGTATGACCAACAGTTCCAAACCTGTAAAAATGTCTCTTATCAAAGTAGGATGGACCTGTTCTGTACCTAATTAACAGACATTTGTGTAGAAAGTACTGGAAAATGGAACTCTTATTTTGTAAATATGATGATAGTTTTGTTGTGCATTTTCCTTTACAATAAAACTACAAATCCAGATTTGTTTTCCCTAATACTGTATAACATCTCAGAAATATCCCTATTGTCAGTTCATAGCATACGTACTAAACTCACCTGTCTGTGGATGTCAGCTTTATCACTCAATTAGTACAAGAGCAATCAGGTGAGTTAATGCTACTATGGAGAGACTTGCTCACAGTATTGTCTACATTTCCAAACTGATATCTGCATCATAAAAAAAAATTGAGATGCATTATTTTCTATACATGCAATTGTAAACATTCACATTGATTTCTTATTTTATATTTCATTGTCTGCCTTTATTCTAGTGTTAACGTCAGTGCTAAAAACATATACACACCCCATAATCCTTATCTTCTTTTCCGTAAGAGAAGTGTTACTTGTTTTGATTTACTTTTAAAAATGAAACAACAATCACTGAACTGTAACTTTTTGTTTTTTTTTGTGACAGGAGTTGCCCGGACACTCATCTTGGTATGTGTACAATCCCAGCCTTAATAAGGACAAAAATCTCAGTCCAGCCCAAAGTAAGAGTGGTCTGCGCATTGACATAGCAAAACATTACATGACCCCAGTGCAACTGACCAAAACATCTGAGAGCAAAGGGCTTCTCTCGCACAGCAACATCCCCTTTGCAGTTAATACGCCGGATGAAGATGTGAATGTGAGCCAGAAAGTCAAGAAACATCCTTTGAAAAAGTTTGGCTCCATGCTAAAGCATAAGATCATGGGTAATAGGTCAAAAGACGTCAGAATTCAGAATGAAACAAATCCATCTTTGGAAAACTTAAGAGCCCAGGGAACATCCAGTGGACGCGGGAGCTGTGAAAGCTTTGGACCATTTAAAGTGCCTGATGAGTACAACGAGCCTCAAAAACACAAGGTATGGATTAGATACCCAAACTTAAATTATTAATTAATTTGGGCATTATTGTATTTTTAATATTAACACTACAGAAATTATTTGAATAGAATGCTCATTTGTACATCAAATAACATTCTAGAAGACATTCCTATTAATTGCAATAAACAAGAATAGCAACTGCTATGGTGGCCAATGCTGAATGTTCTGTGTGAATAATGACTACAAATTTATCAAGATCAATACAGTACGTAACAGTTCAAGTATAATACCTGTGGAAGAAATATTCCTAAATTGTTTTCTTTGTGTGCTCATACTGTAGTTCTTCAAAAAAGAAGTTTTTAGTTTGGACAGATTCAGTAGGAACAAGCCTCAGAACACTCCAGATGGTGAGTATTTAGTTTGTGACTTTGATTTTATTTTGTGTAGCACATTAGTGACAAGTGTGGTTCAGAATTAGACATTGGATGGAATTTATGTAGAATGGGGGAATTCATCTAAATTTAGAATCCTTTAAAAAACAAACTGATTTTTATACAAATTGGCCTTAAACTTCTGCAAACGTCACTTTTTATTGACACTGCTACCTCCATAGGAATGGTGAGGCAGAACTCCAAACTCCACTCTGATCAAGTGGTTAACTGTGCACCTCTACTCTTCCCTGATCTCTCTTCTTCTAAATAGTCCATTGTCCAGTGCATCAATCTTTGGCAGTCCTCTTCAACGGTACTCTATTTTCTCCATTTTCAGTGCCCTCCCTCATTCCCTTCTACAGTATCTCTCGGTTTAGTAAATATGACTAAATGTGACTTATATGACAAGATATAAGCTAATACATCTTCTTTTACAAGTAAAGTTATGAAAACCACTTTAGAACTAAACAACAGGATCGCTCATATGAAAATAAGACCCTAGCAGTAGTCAATATGGTTTTAGAAAAGGTCATTCTTCCTTTACCATCTTGTTAAAATTCTTCAAACAAGTCACAGCACTAAACACACAGAACGTACAAAATGATATGATTAGATTTTAAAGATGCTTTTGGTAATGTTCTTCTTAAATTAAAGGCAATAGGCATTTAGGGAAATTTGTGTATTGAACTGGTTAAGGGACAGGTAATAGTACAGATCAGGGGTGAATAGTCCAATAGAAGATGACAGGAATAATAGTTATGAATGTGATTGAAATGACTGAAAAACAGTTGTCTAATAGCCAAATTATCACACACCTTTAATCAAATAGCTTCTTATTGAATAAACCTGACGTTAAGATGCCTCTGGGTAGAACTGTATCCAAAGTCTATCTGACCTGCTGCCATGGAATAAAGAAACTGGAACAGTGACATGTCAAACCACTCTGTGTTTCCAGGGATCCCTGGAATTCCAAACTCCAGGAAGATGCCAAAAAAACCATCTTTGCTGTCGAAGATGTCGACTGCTTTATCCAGAGCCTTTCTGTAATAATCCATCTGCCACCATCAAACATGTTTAACATGGAGGGGAAACTCCTTGCAATGCAAAATCAAAAAAGGAGTTTTAATGATGGGAACTACTGTTTCTGAAATAAAAATAATTGCATTCATGTTTTTGTATAAAGTTGTGTTATTCAAATAGGTGAGCACACTACCACATCCATGACCAGACACTTTTCAACTAAATCACAAAATGGTATGTTAGTTTTAATGTTGTCTGTAAATATCTTATTGGTGTACTACACCATTAAAAAAATAAGACATTCTTAGCCTTCATTATTCTATTCATAGTTATAGCAAGACCTGATTTACTGTAAGCATTCAAAATCCTCAAAGCTACTGACCTAGTGCACTTCATAAGATTGAGTAGTGAAACACGAACTAGGAAAACTATTTGGATTTTTAAAAAAATATAAGAGGTTTAAATAATCTACCAAACAGGGAAATGCATATTTTTATTCAAAGGGTTTGGGGCCTGGAACAAACATCCCAACTATGATGTGGACGCCGATATCCTGACGTCCTCAAAGAAAGGGTTATAACCTCATAGTTATTGTTTCATTTCAAATCCAATGTGCTGGAAAAGAGCCAAAACAGCAAAAAGTGTGTCACTGTCCAAATACTTATGAACTACACTGTATATTGGTTTTCTTTCTCACCGTACATCAGTTAAATATATAGTGTTTAAATGTCTTGGGTAATGTGTTGTGTCTATAAATGTGTTATGTGTTATGTCTTTACCTGCCTGCAAAGCAAATTTCCCATCTGTGATTAAGTAAGAGACAGAAATCAAATTGGTTTCCGTAATGAACAAGTGCATTACTGGGACAAGTAATAGGTTTATTCCATGCTGAAAAGAGAAGAAAGAAAACAACATTTCGACCCTGAAGCCTTCTTTAGGTGTGACTTCAGGTGTGAGCAGGTAGCACCTAAAGAAGGCTCCACGGCCAAAATGTTGTTTTCTTTCTTCTCTTTTCAGCATGGAATAAACCTATTACTTGTTCCTTTGCAGCCTACGCATGCTGACGCAGTTACCCACCTGAACTACTTCCAGTACATTACTGTATGCACAAAAATCTTTCTTTAGAAAATAAAATCATGTTTATTTAACGGTTTATGTATATAGTGCCTTTTTCCCTCCAGTGAATGAGAAAAGAAAAAGATGATCACTTTATGTGGAATGTCTCCTCCGTGAATTTTTGTTTTTCAGTGAAATTAAATGTTCATTTTTGTACCTAAGAGCAAGGCTCCCTGAAATGGCATTAACTTCCATTTTAACAGTAACATTAGCAAATTACAGGACAGCTACTTTCATTGACTTTTTCTGAACAATACAATAATACATCATAATAGCCAAATGAAACATGCTTAATTGAACTAATTATTTCTAGTTTAATTCAATTTCAATATTCCATTCATTTTTAGTTCAATTTAGTTTATTTTAGTTGATTTAAAGAGATCTCTAAAAATGCCTGAGCTGTATCACACAACAGGAGTGAACCTGGCTGAGTGGGGAAGATCCAACCTTTCCAGCGCAGGTTTTGCCAGCAGGTGGCAGTAAGTCACAAGACATGAAAACAATGTTTAACTACAGCAAAACACATTAACAATAGTAATGACAGAAAGATTTAAAACTATTGCTTAGATTCTCTGAGACCCATGATGTGATTTGACTTCATTTGGCTAGTGTCTTAATTTCAAAGTAACAATTTTACATTTCAAAATGAAAAACTAATTGAATACAGATGCAGCCATTCAAAGTTCGCGGTACAAACCCCATACCGCACGCAACTATGCACAAGCCCCCGCGCCGTACCGCGGTATGTGATTGGCTGGCCAAAATGATGATAGGGGCACTCGTGGTGCATTGGTCGGTAGTGAAAAGATTTAATCATTAAATCTCTTTACTGTGCACGTTTCAATCCGCTTAGTATTGAATATTTATATGGAATTTTGCAACTAAAGGGAAATTTTAGTAGCTGAGCATAAAAAGAATAGGAGCATAACGCATCTGAATGTCATAAACGATATTAATTTAGTAACATAAACATATTATGTAAACTGTATATTGCTGGTATTGGTAGTTTAAAGAAAAAATACACACCAGTATTCCATTTCTCCCTAAACATTTTAAGCATCAAAGTCTTACATGTGGTTATTTCGGAAATGTTTTTACGTCCTCCTTCTGACCATATTGCTGTGTGTTTATGTACTTTGTGAAAATGGATTGTTTTAACCTTTTCTGAGAATACGCTCGTTTCGGAGTAAACAAAAGCATACTTTTAGAATTTGATTAATAGGGAATATAATATGAAATCGGATAGCTAGCTAAAGAAATTAATAATAATATAACTATATTCATGTACTGTTGCACAAACAGTAGTATAAGACTTTCTATTGATATGTGTATGGCTGTTTCAGTACGTGATACGTGTCTGTTTCTGTTGCGTGATGGCTGAAATGACTGGCTTATAAGCCTGAGGGTGAGTGTTCAAATCCAGCCGTTGCTGTGAATTTTCTTTTAACAAATAAACATTTATGAAAAACTAAAATATCAAATATTATGGGCACTATATTGTCTCTGTCTCTATCTCTGTCTGTCTTTCTGTGCTGGCTGTGCCAAATTTCAATCCACAGTCTGAGTCTCTGTGTCTACATTGTTTGTTAACAAACTGGTTTCACAAGCCTTTTTCAACTTATTCATTTTCAAGGTAGAATAGGGCAAGTCTTCCAATGAAAGACAGTCCACTTTCCCCCCACGGACAGACTGACACATGTTTTCTTAGAAAAATAGATCACAACGTGAACCTCTGTCAGTCTTCTGTGTAAAAAAAAATCGTCTTGAACAACGTGGGTGCTGTTTTTAATAAGCTGCTGAGTAAAGAATAGGAATTTTCCTGCTGTCAGCAGTATTGTGTATATAGCTTTATGTACAGGCTGTGAAAAGTTTCACAAGTAGAGGTCTTTAAAATTACGTGGGTTTGTTTCTACACCCTGCAGTACCACTGTGTACATACTGTACAGTATGAACATGTTGTGATATTTAGAAATATAAAAAATTTCAATATAATGACAATAATATTTGCTATTTTAGTTTTCCAAAGAAATGTTTATTTGTTAAAAGAAAATTCATGTTGACAGCTGGGATCATACCTCCAACCTCAGCCTTATAAGTCAGTCACTTAAGCCATCACACCACAGAAAGTGACAGGTCATGCAGTGTAACAGCAATACAGATATCAATGGAAAGTCTTATACTACTTTTTGTGCAACAGTACATTAATATAATTATATCGTTATTAATTTATTTAGATATGCGATTCCATATTCTATTCCCTATTGATCAAATTCTAAAAGTATGCTTTTGTTTACTCAGATAACGAGCTTATTCGCAGAAAAGGTTAAAACGATCAATTTTCACAAAGTATATAAAACTACAATAATATGGTCAGAAGCAGCACATAAAACCGTTTCTGAAATAACCACATGTAAGACTTTGATGCTTAAAATGTTTAGGGAGAAATGGAATACTGGTGTGTATTTGTTCTTTAAACTACCAAGACCAGCCATATACAATATAGTTTACATACAGTGATCTGTTTATGTTCCTAAATTAGTATCTTTTATGAGCACGTGAAAGGCATAGTGAATCGGTGATTCTCAAGACTTTGTATGATTGAAAACGAATGTGTGATCGGATCAACGAAATGCTGTGGTGTTACTTTTTGTCAATGAAAAAATAAAGTCTTTTCGCTTACAAAGACGATTACAAAGAATGTGGACCAGGGTAATACTTTGAGTTTAAAGCTTGTCTGAAGTCATTCATTATTACTATTAGTAATATCTTGGTAAAGACTTTGATTAATAAAATATTTCTGCATAATTAAAATATTTATTATAAAGGTGGTAGACTGCGTACTCTTGTCCAACTGACCAATCTTGCTTTCATAAAATATACCAACTTTTTAATGTCTAATGATTAACATGCTGTAATACACAGTTTATATTTGAAAGTCTAAAGAGTATACAACTTAAATTCTTAACTGAGTAAAGATTGTCCTTCAGCAGTGAGCAGGATTCGAAACCAGTTTTTTTCTGGTGACAACTCAAATGCTGTACATGAAAGTTTTATTAGCTCCACCTGCCAGTTTTACAAGGTGATTCTGGATACTATTAACATAATATAATTTGCATACGGTAAAGGGCGGTATGACGCGAAATGACGTGTTATGACGGTATTTGATGCGATATGCCTACCGCGTTGTACCGCAGCGTACCCCGCTCATTTTGAATGGCTGCATCTGTAGTTATATAAATCACCTTTTGTCATGTGCCATAGTCCATTAGGATTGTATTGCCTTTTGAGCACTATTTAATTTTGTTTTGCAAAAAGGAACAATAAAAATAAAAAAAAGTTCTGGAGCTCAGTTTTAAAAAAGCAAAAAGTTCTATTCTATGAGAACCAATGTAGACAAAAAATATACAAATTAGTCACATTGTGCAATGAAGTTCAGATTGCACTTAGTGATATACTGTATACTGCACATCAAAAGACAAATATGATAAATTGCATGTTTTAGAAAAAGTGTATAGAATTTGGATATTGAATAAATCTTTTGTATTATCGACTTCAGTGATCATGAGTAACCGTGAACACAGTTGAATCATGGTGACTGCTGCATAACCATTAAGTTGTCTCTATCTGAAAAAAACATATATAAAAGAACCACTGTGTCTAGCTTATGAAATTTATTGACAAGCTGGGCATAATGCCGAAGTACAGAGGCACCTTTGTGTCAGCAGTATATTGGGAGATGGATTAAGTAAGTGCATTTTAAACTGTAAGTAAACAAAAGGTATCTAACCTGGCAAGATCTTACAGTGAAATGAAGTCCATACAGTGATAGGCTACCATCATGCAGACTACGAGTCACACATCTTGCCAAGAGTTGCTCATCACTATCAACTGTGCTGGTCTGGAGAGGAGTGTCTAGTCACTACAGAACTCCACTTGTAGGAACTGATGCCAGCTTGACTACATGGACATGACACAGCATTGATGAAGTCCTGGCATCACACTTGCTTCCCCTCCAGTGACCTCAATCTGATGCGATCTGTTGTCCTGCTGGAATGTCATGTCCTCGTGCTGCTCAGGGAGCGTCTGTTTTCTCAAGTGCTGGGAATTGGACTGTTATTCTGTGGATGCCTTTCTCCCCAGACCCATGGAGCCCCATGGAACATCTGTGGGATGACTTTAGCATCCAGGGCAACAGAGATCAATGAACGGGCACATGCTTTTCCAGGTATTATGTGAGGAATGGGACAAAATCCCACAACACACCACCAGGAGCTGGAGCAAAGCATTGTCTTCAGCTCATTTTGCTTTCAACAGCACCAACACTCCTGTATCCCGAGGCTTAACAGTAGACACCCTGTTGATCAACCCAATTGGTTACAAATATTAAACAGCATAATTTGTAAATCCATAAATTGTCATTTTACTTAATACAGAATTTTTGCAATAACTTTAACATGAAAGTGTACATTCCAAAAAAATATATACAGTCGTTATCTACAACAAAAGCCATGAACATGACAAATGAATATTACAAAGACAACAACCCAGTGGTGTCAGATTCATTACTGTAGTGGGCTAGATTTGATTGATGTGCTTCAAGCAGGTCACACATACAATACATTAATGAAGTACTAGGTACCATTACATTATATTTGTCATGTTTTGTGGTTTTAGTGTTTATACAATGACATACCCACCTTTTAAATCCTATTAGACGTCAGTGTTTGTTACATGCTAATTTAGAAAAAGTTACTCATTCTTCAGGTATGAGTAACTGAAGTTTTTTTAGCTTTATTCACTGTAATTATTTTAAATGTTAAAGTCATGATAAAGTTTGGTAATTCAGGAGCCTCATTCACAGTGCTTTAGTGTTGAAGTCAACGGTTTCTGTGACATGAAGACATATACAGAGGTTTGTCGTTTCCAGCATTTTTCCTGGAGATGACATGTGGTGAAGATAGATAGATATGACTTTATTGAACCCAAAGGCAAATTGATGTGTTACAGCAGTCCAGCCCAAGACAAGCAAAAACAGACATCAGAATAGTTATAAAACAAAAGACAACAAAATCAATAAATAAAAAATAAATACATAGGTGTGTGCAAAATGTGATGATCATAGTCACTGTAAAAACAATAAAATATGTGCAAAATGTGCATAGGTTTATACAGACTGATTGTCCAAAAAGTACAATGGAGCAAACATGCTGTCCATAGACGAGCAAATGAAGGGCTAACAGTCCTAGCCTAGGGCAGCGTTATACACCCTGACAGCCGCCGACCTGCGGAAACGTTCCCTTGAACACCGTAGCTGGAGCAGTCTGTTGCTAAAAGTACTCCGCTTTTAATAACAGTCCCATGAAGCGGATGAGAGGCGTCGTTCATGATGGCTGTGAGCTTGGTCAGCATTCTCCTCTCAGCCACCACCTCCATGGGGTCAAGGCTCATCCCCAACACAGAGCCAGCCTTCTTGATAAGTTGATAAGATCAAGTCAGTTGTGCCTCTTGATGTTATAACTCTACACTGAAGCTCAACCAGGCATATTGTGAGTAAAGGTGTAGTGCTATGGTGCACAACTACTAGCTGGAGATCCACAGTCCACCTGTTCTTTTTCAGTAGGTCTCTTTAAATCACCACCGAAACACCTGGGCACAGGGGTTAATCTGGTTTGTTTAGGCAAATAATTATGGCAATTTGCTAGTTAGGAAATGAAAGCCTTTAGACATTTCAAACCTTCAAGGCTGGAATTGTGCTCCCCTGGCACAGAAACTTAAGTGTTATAAGGAGAAAATGAAAACAAGCATTTTGAAAAACAAAAAAGGGTCCCTCTTATTTGGATTAATAGTTTCAAATACAAATGTTTTACCTTTGTAGTTTTTAGTCTGATTGAAAACTAGATATTTAGGAAAACATGAGACGTGTTACTGGAGTGCTGGGAATACTCTTTCTCTGGAACAGGCTGCCCTGCCAGATTAATGAGGCTGCTAAGCAAATAAATGCTCTGGGTGGGCCAAATGATTTCCTCATATTCGTGACTTTCCTTACATTGTCCAGAACCTGATGAAAACCATTAACATTTCCTAGGTGCCCAATTCAAAATCTTATTAGCCTGGAGTAAAGCATTCTGCATTTAAAAGAGAGAATAGAAGAAAACGTTTTAGCCCAAGAGTCAATACATGTATTACAATGTATTTTTTTAATCAAAGGGTTGCTATAAGAAGAGATCTGTCACAATAGTAAGGTTCTTAAATAACAGTAGGTTTTACATAGTCCTGAATATAGGGATCTATCCTCTTTCTCTATCACAAGTGTGTGTGCAGCCTGGGCATTTTTGTTCCTTTCCATTCCCTAGTCCTTGTTGATGCAGATCCTTAATTCTTTAAGCAGTGAGTTAAAGAGTTAATCAATGGTCAGCTAAGTAAATCAAACAGGATGCAGTTGTTCATCCTTGCTATAGGAAGGAGGGGCACAATAGCTGCAAACCACAGTGATGCTGATAAGTCTTTAACACCTAGTCTTATTGTTAATGAGACCAAAATACCTGTAAATGTAACAAGATCCCACAAAAGAATGCATTAAACAGAAAGGTCTCCAGTTAAAAATGATTTTGCATCAGGTGGTTTCACCCTCAGATGACAGCTTGGAATCACTGGGCTTTGGAGGATCCCTTGGTGGTCTGTGATTAAAACAAAACACAACCACCCAAAACAACAGTCACAAGTGTGCTCTTTACATACCAAACTGCCCCCTGCATGGGCTGATGGGATTTCATGGCTCATCAGCCCTCCTGTCAGAGAGAGATCCTTTGTGGTGAAGCTCCCTCCCACCCTCTGGGAACCCCTGACCACCTGCAAACACAGCCCACTCCCCTGACACCAGGCTGCCTCCTGACTCCCTTTGCCACTGAACGCAATTAACACTCTCCTAATCTCCTGCCTGCTGTATGATTGTGCCTGTCGAACACAATTAGCATCTACAGGTCTTTGTCCTGACCAGAGCTATAAGGCTGGGGGCTTGCTGACAGAGTGTTGTGCTGTCAGGTCGCAGGGACGGTACACATTTCCTCCCCAGCAGATCAGAACCTGGCCGTTTTTCTTCTTGACCTGTTAACAGATTGACGTTATCTGTAGAGGCCCAAACAGAGGAAAAGGTGTAAATGCATTGTGCAGGTTCAGTAATTCACCTGTTAAATCTCAACGAAGTTCACCTTGGCGGATTTATTGTGGTTTTTGCACTTGCACTTTGGTTTTAAATCGTTTTGCTTCTGTTTCCTGTGGTTCTGACAAGGTTTCACAGTGCTTTATTATATTGGTCCATGGTATTACTACAGAGCACATTCCTTAAAAAAGTATACTGTAGCATGGTATCCCCATAGTTCTGTGTAGGAAAGCACCATTCCGCATATTAAAACTACTCCAAAACTATAGTGAAGCCATTATTCTATTACAGCCTCTCTCATTTAATGCTAACCCTCCGCATTATGTCTGAACAATATTTCTTAAAATCAAAGTTTTAGTGAGAACTAATTAACCTTGTTTAATGGCTGCTTTTCTCAGCACTAGGCTCACACAGAAGTCAGGAATATTCCTGACAGGAATACACTATTAGGCATAAAATGTATATTGATGGAGTTGTGTTGACGTTGACAGAGCTATGAAAATGAGTGTCCACATGTTGCATCACATATTGTTTAATCCACTATGCAGTATAGATATAAAAACATGAATGGAAACAGATACCATTGTGAAATAACTTATGTTTATGTAACATTGTTTATTATACTTTATAAATTAGAGAATAACATTGCTGGAGGTGGAAGGGAACGATGATAATGTGAATGACGGTGACTGTGTGTCTATCTTTCTCTGGCATATAGATGACAGTTGCTAGGGGAAAATTGTATTTGTTTAAAAGTTAGCTGTGTTAAGCCTAGGACACAACCTGTTATTTTCTGTACCGTCGTGCTGGCACAGAGTAAAAAAAAATGGATGCAGTCTCTTTCTCTGTCTGAGGATGCATACTCGAAGTTATTTATCAAGAAGTCCCAATAACGATGTCTCTGAAGTGCTGACTTGTAGAGTAGAAGCAGGGTAGTTCAGATTTTGATCCAGAGGAAGATGAGGGAACATCAGTAAGCCGTGAAGTTAAAACCTTTTCTGGATTCTCCCTTTGCTTGAGGGCTAACCCCCACATTTGTAAATGGTAATATATGAATCTGTGGTGCCCAAAATGTGGGTCGGTCCTTGGTTTAAAGTCTCATCCAAAATACGGCTTCTTCTGCAGCGTTGTACCTTGTAAATCTGTGAAGAAAAGGGTTTGGAATTTCTGAACCAGAAGAGTGCATCACACAGTGCATCACACCATCAGCAGTGGTGGATCGATCCCAGTATTGTCTAGTTGGATCCTTGCTTGCTTTAAGAGATCTGAGGATATCTGGCTCTATAACAGAATAAGCTGATGACTACTGTAGTTGTGTGTGATGTCTCCAGGTACACGCATGGTAGAAACATGCCACTGAAACCCCCTCTGTGTGCGATTCTGAAGGTTTTGAGGAAGTGCTTTGAGTCTCTTTCTTTCAGTTGTGTTGAGCAACTGCCTTGTTGTCATGCATGCTTGGGCTTGCTTTCATTTAGAGCTTTGCTTTGAAATCATTTATCCGGTAAATAATTCACCATTATTATAACAGCTTCTCAGCTGAGACTGGCGATACACTAACAGCTGACAATTATACAGTTACAGGAAAGGAGCAGAGGCTCAGAAAATAAAGAATGACGCTTTGCTTCTCGTTTTCCATTCCAGCTGCCAGAGTGGGTGCTTTTGTGAACAGTGGGCCACAGACACAATAGACTGAATGAATTTCGCTGCCATTGTGCTTGTGTTGTGTTTCTTTGGTGTTATTGAGGTGTAAAGTTGTAAATGGGTATTTTTGGAATGTCACATGAGGGATATGGAAATAGGGTCTGAAAACAAAGATCTAATTTCAGATCGCTGACTGCTATAGCAATGGATTTGTTTTGATTTTTGCCCCAGAAAAGTAGAGGGGAATTTTCCCCTAGAAAGATACAGTTCCAGGCTCAACTTTATAAGATCACAGTGTCCTTACCACCACATCATGTCGTCCATTTTTGTCTTTTAACAGTTTTTCAGTTATGCCTTTGTGCTATGTTCAGTGAACTGAATTTGAGATAATGATGTCAATATAAATATACTCAACATAATTGATGCATAATGTTATTTTAATTTGTTAATTTAAAAAAAGGTGTATTGAAACACCTCTTATTCATATTCATTAATGAAACCCTATACTGACTTTAGAAGACCTTGCCACTCATTTCAGGATATTGTTAAGAAATGCATTTATTTGCATCCCAGCCTGAAGTGGTGAATGGACATTGATGTAAAGCATTTAGACATAATGCCAAAAACAATTGAAGACTTAAGTACTGTATCTAAGTCCTACTGTCATCTGAACTGTGCCATGCTTCTAAGCCTGCAAAACATTTCATGGGTATGGTAGTTCAGGCTTTGACTCTGTCTGCATTACCTTTGGAATACATCATTCCTGTGAATTTCAATTTCTATGCTGCCCAAGAATGCATTGATATAATTTGGTGCATTATATTATGCATTATATGCACCAAATAATGATACATGTTCTTCCAACAGTCCTGTTTGTTGTGGTAATTTACAGGCAATGATTGGCAATCCACCCTGAAGCTTTTTCTATGTATTATTTCGCTTATATATTAGATATAAGCAGTTAGTCCGTTACAGTCAGTGCTAATTAGTGCTTATTTTCACAGATAGAAGCATAAACATCTTAAGTTGTAAACTAGGGCTCAGATTAAGTGAAAGCATTATGTTTGAGACTTGGTGGTCCTAAATTTGTTGTAATCTGCACTCAGTGGTGCACAAAATCACTAGACGTAGTTTTAACTAACATTTAAAATTGACATCCCTTAATGTGACCTTTACCGTTGCTGGCGCAACTCGCGTTTTATTTCCACTTCTACCAGCAGGTGGCAGTAGCCATAACAGACAGGAGTGAGATCTGCAGATACCAACTGCAAGGATTCATTGTACCAAGGCAACAGGTATTTCTTTTTTCTGTGTTGTTGTTGTTGTGTGTTCCTTGTGGATACCTATATTTTTGCTCCTTTATCTACATTTATAGTGATGCTATCCTTTTTGTAATTGTGAGTAGCTATCGGAGTAATTCTGCATTTTTGACGAGCTGACTTTTTTGTCCGTAGTTGCATTGTTTACACGTTTAGGAGTCCCAAAAAAGGAATTATTAGTCTTTGGGCATAATGTAAACGTTCTTTCCTGTGTGCTGACCTCAAACTGCGCCTCTTCAGACGTTTTATCTGTACAGCTGATGATTTCCTGCGGTCTCTGTACCGTCCATCTCTATTTTTGGAATACGTGTGTGTGGTATTAGTTGAAATGTACAGCTCCAGCATTCAGGTCTAAGCACTAGTGTTAAAAGTACCTAGAAATAGGGTTTCATTCTTCCTTTTCTTTTCTCCTTTCTTCAGCCTGGACAACGGCTTCCACGTTTTCTCGCAGAGCTGCACACTATGGAACATCCTGTGGTCTACATCGTCGTTGGGAAACACAATTCCGGGATGTTTTAGGACGTTTATGCACTGGTCACACCTGCACTTTACATGAAATCTGTGTTTTTATTTATGTTTGCATGTATTGCTGCTCGATTTCGTTACGTTTTCTGTGACAATGGAATCTATTTGCACACTTCTGTGTTAATTGTTCTTTCACAAATGACGGACTGATGACTTTGCAAGCTTTTCATTTTGCTTGCCTTTTGGAAGTTTCTATCTGTGATACATCGAGAAAGACCTTTATTTTTTAACATAAACCAGGAATCTTGTATGCCTACTAAATTCTGTCTCTAATAATTTCTTCCAACGACAGATTCGTTTACAGTGGTTTTCAGGTTTACTGTGTGCAGATAGGTAATGCTCTCCGCCTTCTTTCAGCGTTTATTAAACTTGTCATGTTCATGTACTGTAACATTGTGTTTTACTCACAAGGCGTTGAAAGGCCTTTAATTCATTGTCATACCTTTGTTTTATTTTTCTTCAGACAATATGAGTTTATGCAGGATACAGGAGCATTACCCTTCGTGATGTGAATAATGTTGGTGTGCGTGGAACCTGTTAACCATGCCTGTTGCAATTCTAAATCCTCTAAAGCTCAGAAAAATTAAGACTGCCCAAAAAGATATGCTCCTTTTCATTTGTTTTGTATGTTATGACAGTTTATTAATGCCACTAACCTGCAGGTTTGCAGGAATCCTTTATTTTGTATTTAGTTTCAGTATAATTTAGTTTCAGGCTTTATCCTTTGTGGTGTGTTTAATTTTCTCCTCTGGCTCCTCTTCTTCTTGCCATATTTTACCTATGTAATTTTGCTGACCTTGCCTCTGCTAATTAAATGGCAACCATCTTCAGCATTCTCTCATACAACTGTTGGTCAGGCTTGTATTTTAGAGGTGCTGACATTCAAATTCAAAGTAACAGGGAAATGTTAATTCCATCAAGAAAGGTAAAGAAAAGAAACACAAGGTTTCAGCTGTGGAGCCTTCTTAAGATGTGAGGGAGAGAGGGAAAGTAGCAGATAAATGAGGCGCAGGAGAAAACAAGACAGAGTAGGCACAAAGGGGTAGACAGCTGAGGGAAAATGAGCACAAAGCAGGTGAAAAACAGTGTCCAAACTCAGGTATAACAAGAGGAGATGTGTGGAAAGCCAAAATCTGCAAATGAATAATTTTGGTTTTGGGTATCTTTCTGCAATAGAAGTTCTAAAACATAAAACTGAAAGATTGTGTCTTTGATACTCACAGCTCTGACATGTTCCTTAAATGTATTAAAATTCAGACTCTTATTGAAATAACCTATGGATTACAGTATTGCCAAAGCATTAATATTTAACTAAACATCGACAAATCTAGTACAATAAATCTACTAAACTAAACTATTTGGAGGTTTATTCCCCAGTAGGATTGATAGCTGTTCTGATTTTGGGGAAGTACTGTATGTTTCTCTACCAGTGTAGCAGCACGTTTCTCTCCATCTCTGCTTCTCTCTGCCAGCAGTGGGAGCACTAAACATCTTCTTGCACTACGGCTACAATTAACCATTTTATTGCATCTCAATACACAATACAAGAAAAGTCAACCATGCAGGACTCAGACAGGGTGCATGGCTCCATTTAGCATGTTGTGGAAGGAATATTACTGAATGAAAATCCATTGTTTTGCCTCATAATTCATTCATAATATAGACAAAAGCAGGCTATTTCTGGTTAACCTTACCAGATTTTACAGTACAATAAGGGTTTTTCCTTAACTTTTGCATCATACTTTGTAAATACATAATTATCTCATCTGATTGGTACTGTACACATGTGTACAAATTATTTATTTTATTAGCCTATTTAAAGTTAAAAAAAAAGTTATGAAACTATTTTTTACAGAGAATGATGACAATGTTATGTATTTTTATTTAATCTTTTATATCAAGCCACAAAAATGTCATTTGTTTTAAGGCAATAAATGCCTTAGAAAGACAGTTATATGTTTTTAAATGTTTTTTTTTCCTGTTAACTGATTACAAATTCTTTGCACAGTATGTAAAATAAACTTTCAGATGATACTTCAAAGTTGTTCTTTTCTATTTCTCTGTGCATATCCTGCTTCTATATGTGATTATATCTAATTTCTTTGTAGCCTGAGGGATGTTACATTTACCAAAAGGATTTTTGACACTTAATAAAAATGTAAACATATTATATACACCATATTGATCTACATTTTCTACCTATATTGAGCAGTAGTGCTTCATAAAATATTGAGTTCCAACATTTAAACATTGGACTCCTTTAAGCGATACACGTAAAAATGAAATATTCCAAAAAGCTGAAAGGTTTAACTACTAAAATAGAATTGTCCAATATGCACATCATAGTATTAATATTCAAATATTTTTTCCACGCTGAAAACATCCAGCATCTACACTCATTTTTTGTATCAAGACTGATTTTGCTGGACATTGCAGTTAAATACAAGCAAAGTTAATATTGTGTGAAATCTAAGGTATAGTAACATAATGTTACTTTTTACTCCACTGTGTAATTTGAGCTTTAGAATTCTGAATCCTGCAGTTTTTAGATATTCTAAGTATTGCAGTATGGTTTTAGCTTCACGTGAATTTAATAGTACTGTACTATTTATTAATACAGCTTCTAACTACTAATTAATACAGCTTCTAAACAGCTTAAACAGCTTCCTTATTGGGTATTAATAGTTGAAAGCAAATTTACAAATATGACACAAAAAAATAGAATTCAGCAGAACTCAGCTAACCTGTGATTAAGACCTTGGGTTCTTCCAGGACAAGGGAAGACAACCACTCTATTTAGTCAGTGATTGCTGTGCTTTTATATTTGCTGAATATCAGTAGAAGGAAAGAACTCTTGTACTATTTGGATTATGTTCTGGGAAAAGCAGCAGTTTGAGACTCTAGGAAAACCAATCCAACGCTGTGAAAAGCCACAACCTTTTTAATCATACACAGTACCAGTGTAATTAAAAGCAGCACCAAATTGCCTCTTTCAAACTGCTTAATCCATCTAATTAAAATCTGCTTTGAATTTCTCTTGCTTTTAGTCTGCCATGTCTTATATTTTGTATACCTGTAATTACTGTTTTCATTATAGTAGGGTATTAACACTCTCCATAAAGAGGCAGCAGGTTGCAGTTGTTGATGTGGACTAAAGGAGTGCCGGTCAGATTGAGAGAACCTTCCTCGCTCACAGACATCACTCTTCATCTGTTCATCAAGGCAGTGTTCTTGCACAGACCTGAAGCTATGCGGGGTGGTGCCACTACTCCACTGAGCCCATCACAGTATCCATTCTGGTAGTGATGAGCCCAACTAAGCTTGTGAGAGTCGTGTAGCTACTATATATTCGGCCCAATTACAGAAATATGAACACTTTTAAAAGGTTGAGGTGCACAACTCTAGTCATCAGGAACCACAATGCAACAGATTTTCCAGGCATTCTTAAATCAACAGCTGGAGACCTTGCTGGAGCAGTTATTATCCAAATGTTGAATCCTGCATCATATTTTGAGATGTCTAAAGTCAGAGCATGTTTTGAAGTTAAGAAGGGAAGGGAGTTACACAGTACTAAGATGAAATAATACATCTTGCATACATTAAAATAATCCACTTTATTGAACTTTACCTCTTTTATATTTACAACACTTAGAACTGTGTCCATGACAGTATCTTCTTGAAGGTTAAAAGAAAAACAAGGCAGTGAAGCAGTGTAATAACCACAGTACGTAACGGAAAGGAAAATAAAAACATTTGAGCTTACGATATTTTACACGCTAGTAATATCTTTCAAGGAATCATTCAAATATATTGAGCACACAAAAATATTTCAGAGAATTTCACATCTGATGTTCTATTATTTGGTACATTAGCATGTTCTTGCGAATATCCTTACTGAAAAAGGCCACTTAGAAAAATGCACGTCTTTCAAGTTGAGGCCACAAAACTCATTTCATATTCTGAGGCCCTCTAATAAATATAACAGTTCAAAAAAGGCATATTCACACCAGGTCATTATCTTGTCACTACTATGCCCTAGTTTGAACAGCATATTTTTTGGTCCTGTGCACTTTGTCTTGAGCTTCACAGTTGCATGATGCTGCACAACGCCTAGCTCTATGTTCAGATAAAGGTTCTTGAGACACAAACTACATGAGCCCCCAGCAATCCCCACCCTCTTGGTGGGCAGAAGCTTACTTGCAACTGAAACTGTGAAAATGGGAAGGTAGTCAGAAACTGAGACAGCACTGCATGCTGCAACTGCTTGATATGAACAGAAAAATGAAGATGTGTAGAACAAGCGAAGTTCCAAGTCCTTTTCACTTTTCAATGATAACAAAGCCGCAAAAGAATGAACTGTTCTTGACCCACTGCATGTTGCTTTTGCACCCAAGAGCATCTATTAAGGCCTTGTCATGTACAAGCTTAAGAGGCCACACCACTTTTTTCTGTACATCATTCTGACTTTTAATAAAGTCTGTCTTGGGTCAAAAGAGAAAAAGAGGTAAAGCTCTTAATGGGCTGAGTGTTCTCTAGTGAACCGATTGCACTTCAACCCATATTATCACACCGCTTCAAAGCAGGATGACTGACAAACACACTGTGTTCAGTAACATTCCAGTTCTACAAGGCACAAGTCCCTGGGTAAGCCATGCCGATGTAGAATTTATGACAAAAATGTATAAAAAATCCTCTCTAACTATATTGAATTCAATAAATAGAGCTATTGCAATAGTGCCTTTGGACAATTTTTAAATATATTACAAAATGGTACTCTTAACACTCGTGTTGAATTTCCATTACCTGGCATCTCCATAAATAAATAAAAAATGGCAGAATGATGTATCTAGAAACCGACTGAGAAGCAACAGCGGTCATACGTTGCTGTCTTGTAAGAGTGGCTCCTTGGCCTCCCCAGGTGCCAGGGGGTTGTGGGGGTGGCTGTGGGCTGACAGATGCTTCTTCCAGGTGCTGCTCCGCGGGGCCATGTTAGTGTGCTCAGGGATGAACAGCGCCACCAGCAGGGCGAGCAGCACAGCACATGCCCCAAACAGGAACGGAGGACCAGGGATTATTGAACTCTGCGTGGACAGAAATAAATCACAAAGGGACGGTAATTAAAAAGTGCAGAATGAAGCCCGCCAAACCCAGGATTTTTAGGGGTATTATATATCTTAATCTTGAGACATTCAATGTGCTATGTGAAATGAAATATCCCCTGAAGACGTCTCAGCAGCTGAAATGTTGGATTTACCCCTGTTTTTCAGGCTGGGATTAACCAATACATGTCTCCTTGCAGCTAACACATACCAACGCAGCTACTCACTTGACCACAGTTTAGGTAAGACTGCACAGGGGGACCATGAGAGTGTGACCTGTACCCATACACTCCACAGACATCACATTTATAACTCCTGATACCAGCTATTAGTTGGCCAACATCAACTGCAAAAAAATGTTAGTGCCTCACTAAAAGTATCTGAAGATCAACAGCAAAATCTGCATCCAAGTGTGTTAACCTAACCATTCTTACAATGTACTGCAAGTCATGAAAGACTCCTCTGGGATACTGGCATGACAGGTAACATGTCCTGCGAAGAATGATATTCCCTTTTATAAGATAGAGACAAGTTCTATGGTTACATAGAAACTGAACATCAAAATCCTACCTGTCTGGTTTCATATTTGTTTCACCATCTCATACCATTTTGACTACATTTCACATTCCAGAGCATAATTCTGAGAGACTGACACCCAAACCTAAAGATGACGAGTTTCAATGACAATTCCATGAAGCTGGACACTGTACGTTACCTGATGATTGTGTTGAGAGTGATGTGATGATTCAGACTCGGCTCCCAGGCCACTGTTACTCACTGGGAGTTCATTAAGCTCCACATGGAATATGTAGAAAATTAACCCGTACAGCGCCGGTCCCAGGCCATTACACAGCCCTCGAATCCCAGTGATCATCCCCTGAACCATACCTATAAGAGAACGAGACCGTCAGCCTTCCACACACCATTCACAAGAAGACTTAGGTAAGCAGAAATCTAGCAGGATCACATGAAGATACGTACAGGACAAACATGTAGGGTACATTTTAGTTTATTTTAAAAAGTCTTAACCCCCAATGCTGGCATTTAGCACAGGACAAGACATGGAACAGCCCCCTGACTAAAACTGCACCTAACCTCACTGACTGACTGCAAACATGTTGTGCTTCTCTTCACTGTCTCGCCAGTTCTAATGAGCAGGGAGAGCTAAGAACGCACAAGCACAGCACAAACATTAGATTAGCTAGTGCAACGATCAAGACAAGATCTTCTGCTCCAGCTCTCAAGGCCAAAAAGATTTCTGGGTTTTAGATCCCTAAAACTCCTAGTTACTGTATTAACAACTAATTACTAGCTTAAGCTAATTTAATTAGTTTCACAGGCCAATCTTTTGACAATCAAGAAACATACTGGATGCCCTCTAATCTAGCCATTACACTTAAGACTACTGAGCTCTCTCTTAGTGGATGGAGCATTGGATATTTATGAGCTTTTCAAACAGAACTGTCAAACCAAATGGGTGAAAGAATAGATCTGTCTGACTTCACGACACAGCTTTGTGGCATAACAGAGAAGTTGCAAGATTACAAGTACAAGAAATACATAGTGCTTTCATTTTCAGATGGATGACAGAAACCAACAGCTGAGTTTCTGTACAAAGCGACTTTTTTCTTGCCCTGGGTACCTTGCTGGTCTGCTTCAGCTGTCCTGGATACAAGAGCACTGACTGCTGGGAAGGTATAGCTGCATAGCTGCAACTGCACCAGCAGCCCACATCATCCTGAGGAGAAACCAAGAAGGAAAACTAGTATCAAACTAGAAATATGCATAAAACAGCGACTGTATTTCAGGTTTATAAGATTAAATGTTTGGTTTAATAGTGACAGTACCTGCTTAATAATTTTAAATAACTCAGAATAGGACTGATATTAAAGGTTCACAAATTATGTTTGATGATCTGTGACCTACAGTGTCTGTTAGGAAAAGCTCCTGGGTTTTCTACTCCTACAGAATACAAGGCACATACCAGGGTTCTGATCCAAAGCCGTACCAAGCAAGTTGCAGAATCTGGAAGCCCAGGCCAAGTAAAATAGTGTTCTTGTTCCCAATGGACCGCATCAGTAAACTCAAGACTACAGTCTGTGAAGATAAAGAGGCAAGAAATCAATACTTTTTTACCTTGTTGAGCCACATGTTTGCAGAGAAAACCTCATGTTTTACCTGTGTTTCAGTGTTACTGCTCTGTGAGGAATGCTAAACTGAAGCCATGATTTCATTAAAGGGAACCTCTTATTGCATCCACCCCTGAGAGGGGGGAGAAATACACATTCACTTGTTCTTAGTTTCAGTTTGACGTTTTGGTAGCTACTGTAGTGCACTTCCTGTTTTTGGTTGGGTAGAAAGTGTGCCTGGGACAGATTCTAACATAGAACCTGTGACACTGTTCCGTTTCAGATCTCTATTCAGGTTTGCTGGTTAACTATTTAGGAGACGACTTCTTTGCCAAAAGCTGGGGGAAGCTTCATCAGCCTCTGCCGTCAAATTGCTCTGTGGCGCACAAGGTGTACAACGTGAAGACTATACAGCTGCCAGAGGCCAGGCCTTTCAGCATCATGGTGGACCACTCCAAGTGGTGTGTGACGAAGGGTGGGGGTCAGCACTGGACCTGCATCGCGGACACGAACCGAGAGATCGGTCAAACGAGAAGAGGAGGCGGGGCTGTGTGCACAAGCAGGCCTGGAGTGTGGAAGGCCTTCCTCGCGGTAGTTGACACATTTGAGGACTGCCAGTAACACGTGGCTGGCACAAATAGACAAAGGGCTGTTTTTCAAAAGATACTGCATAGTTTTTCCAAGTCAAAGCAAATGGTGGTAAGTAATATGTAAGAAAACTCTGCAGTAGCTCAAGTAGGTAGTGCGTCAACACGCATAGGCTGCAAAGGAACAAGTAAAGGTTTATTCCATGCTGAAAAGAGAAGAAAAGAAACTCAATGTTTCAGCTGTAGAGTCTTCTTCAGGTGTCAGTTCTTGTTTCTTTTCTTCTCTTTTCAGCATGGAATAAACCTTTACTTGTTCTTAAACTATTCAGTACTGACCTTAATAGCAAAAGTGAAATGTATTTAGAAAGGATATTTATCATGAGGAAGTCATGCATCTAAAAAAACATTTTTTAAATGAAGTACTGAATATATGACCCTCACTGTTGCTTAAGATCCAAAAGTCAGGAAACAACTTTGAACCTATACAGTCAAAGCCTAAAGTGGAGGGAGGGAAAAAAGTCAAATTATTTTTGCTGAGGCGATATACAATTATTTCAAATCATAAAAGTACATTCTGTTTGTGTTTCTTTAAAGGCTTGTTTGTAATAAAAGTGCTGGATCTGACCTGCCTTCAATTATTCCTGTGGCCCCATTAGGCAGTTCGTATCAAGCACATTATATTGATACTAGTATTCCTGTTCGGCACATATCTGCGACTTCTGTTTCTGTGGATGCGGCTAAAGGGTTTGTTTATCAGGAGTACTGACATCGCGCAGTTTAATAATGTAATGGTTATGCTGTATTTTGATTTTATGACTCAAATCCGACTCCTTGGAGTTAACAGTATACACCCATGGATAGGTATATCCAACTACACGTGTGTATTAGCTTTCAACGCTACACTTTTCTCAAAATATGGCAAATCCAAGTGATCTCCAGTGTCTTTTAAACATAATCATTCAGTTTGTTTTCACAGCAGTTTTGTAATAAATTAATAGTGTAATGCTGACAGCACTTTACACAGAAACCACGCAATGGATGAATATTAAATATATATTTTTACTAGCTAAATCAATAACACCACAGACTACGTATTCCAAAACACAAGACAACCTATGCTTTTCAGAACAGGTGGTTAAGGTTAAATAAAAACAATCACCACATCTTCATATACAGTACAGTTACTACATTATCGATCAACTTGAAGCATTGGATTTTATGACTGTTTACTCTGTGGAGCTGTCCACTTTGACTGGCTTTGTAATAGGCCTGTACAGTTTAAAAGAGAGAGTTTATGGTCACATTTCTATAAAGAATAAGGTTACAGTGCCATGCTGGTGTTTCGATCTGGTAAGAATATCTTAATTCTATTAAACCTTCCAGCATTCCTTAACGATTTACTGATTTTTAAGTCAAAGGCCATACGCCTAGCTGAAGTTAAAAAATATCTGAGGAACTTAAACCATTATCAAGATGGCACTTGAAAAAATAGGAATGTCTCTAATGTTGGGTAGTATTGAGTTTCCCCTTGAAGTCTTGATTTTCTGACCTCACAGTGATGTCACTCACAGTCGTGTTCTTCTCCAGTGGGTTATCTCTCTTTTATAAGCTCAAAGCATGTCAAGAGGGGAAAGACTCTCTCTCATGAGTATGTCAGAGGAGTTTGTGCACATTTCCTCACCCTGTTTCAATTGTGTCATTTTAACCTTTGCTAATCCGATAGGTAAATATTAACGCACATATAAGCCGTGCCCGGGAATGTAGACAGTGGAAACTGAAAAATGAACTTTTCATGGCACAATTTACCAATTTACACTATTTTAGACAATAGTCTAGTTTTTATATAAATAAAGGTAAATGTAAAGGTGCTTTTTTTTCCTGCACGAAACTGTCTTTCATAATGTAATATTATGCTGTGGATTAAAAACAAAAGATTCTTTAAGTATAAGTTGTTATAATTAAATGCCATTGTATGCTATATTCGTTTATAGCAGTGCAGATGGGTAGCTGTGTCAGCATGCGTAGTCTGTAAAGGAACAATAGGTTTATCCCATGCTGAAAAGAGAACCGAGAAAACACAAAGTTTCGGCTGTGAAGCCTTCTTCAGGTGTGTCTCACAGACCTTAAGAAGGCTTCACAGTCGAAACATCATATTAGTTTATAGCTGTATATTTAATTTGTAAAAAGACGTTTTTGAGCAAAAAATATGTATTTCTAATATCACACTTAAAGAGGGAGTAGAAACTCCATTGAAACAGATGCCCACAGCCACAATTTAACGGCAGCTGATTGTCAGAGCCACCTGAGAAGTGACAGAGAAAAGCCTAATTTCGCAGGGAAATGGTTGTTCTCTTTGAAAGATTCAATTGAATATATGGAATTAATATTCTGTTTGAATGTATCTCATGAATGCTGTTAAATGATAGTACCTACACAGTACTAACTACATGCTTCAAGACTAACATTGAGCAAATTAAATTCTAGAGGCTAAATACTGTATGTTGTACAGTGGGAAATATTGAATTGTTTTGGGAAATAAAAGACAAATTATATTTACAGTGACTACTGTTCAGGGGATAAAGTGAGCTCCTGAAGTGATTATCCAGAAATAACTAATTTATATACCATAAATATAGTGTTGCCAAAGCAGGACAGTTTAGTCCAAAAACCTACTGTTCCCCCTAGTGGAAATCTAATGTTTGTACCGCTTCCCTTGTGCTACAAGAATATTTGCCAGTATTAAATGATCATAATGTATCTCTTCCAGGCTAAAATAAGGTCACTAGTCACTAGTCAGCTAGTAATAATAATAATTAATAATTGCTTACACTTATATAGTGCTTTTCTGGACACTCCACTCAAAGCACTTTACAGGTAATAGGGACTCCCCTCCACCACCACCAATGTGCAGTATACACCTGGATGATGCGACAGCAGCCATAGTGCGCCAAAACGCTCACCACACATCAGCGGGGAGGAGAGCAGAGTAATGAAGCCATTTCATAGATGGGGATTTATTAGGAGGCCATGATTGGTAAGGGCCAATGGGAACTTTGGCCAGGACGCCAGGGTTACACCCCTACTCTTTTCGAGAAACGCCCTGGGATTTTTAATGACCAGAGAGAGTCAGGACCTCGGTTTTATGTCTCATCCGAAGGACGGCGCCTGTTTACAGTATAGTGTCCCTGCTTAGCTTCAGTGGGTTGCCAGTTGTGAGTTGCAGAGTGATAAAATGGATTGTATGCTCTTTATTTACTAGGGATGTGAATTTGAAGGACTGTATCCACATCTTATTGCACCCAGCCTGACCGTGTGGCTCTGCAGATCAATCAGTGAACACACATTTAGTTAGCAAATTTGATCCCTCTGTCATCCACTGAGTCTTTTTCAGACGTTCCAATCTTTGGCATTTGTATGTTGTAATCTTGGTCACAAATCCGAATGCAGATTATGTCCAAAAGAAAGGATAATCCTCTTGCAACTAAACAGATAAGCAGTATAATTGTTGATGACTGTAATTTTCTTTGCTCTCACACTGCAACAGAAATGAAGAAACTGACCTCTGGTAATTGCAGAGCCCGTCTCCACAGCATTGAATTGGATCAAGTGATTAGACAATGGATGGATAATATTCCATGTGGCATGCTGCTGTGACTGAGAATATTGAGGACAACACCTGTATAACTATAAATGGCTACAATACCATAATTTACCATGATTAAAATTGCATTTCTACACTTCTTTTCCATCCCAAAGGATCCCAAAGTCCGTCACGCATTGTTCACCATTATACCAGCAGTTCCTCGGAGCTACAGATGAAAAGTGGTTGAAAAGTGAGAAATTTCTTTACCAATTATTTTAAGGAAAAACTTAAAGCTAAATACTGTATGCAGTACAGTGGGAAATATTGAATTGTTTTGGGAAATAAAAGACAAATTATATTTACAGTGACTACTGTTCAGGGGATAAAGTGAGCTCCTGAAGTGATTATCCAGAAATAACTAATTTATATACCATAAATATAGTGTATTCATATAAACGAGGATCTTAAATAACCAAGTATGAAATTTAAAGCACGGCATTGCTACCGTACAAATACCTTCAGCCAAACCGAAAACAACCAGAACACATCTCGAGACTGAGGAATTAAGAACCTCGTGAAATGGCCGTTCCGCTGTGACGTCATCCTATCGTCGCACCCAAAATGATGTCTGTACGTTTTCAATCCTTTTCTGCAGCTACCCAGCTACAGATACCATCTTACCAATTTAACAGCTTCTTCCTGCATATTAGGTGTCGTTTTAGACATAGCTAGAAAAGACACATACAGACACATAAACCGCCAAAAAGCAAGACTGGGCAGAGAGAGGATGTTTTCATCCTTATTTCACCGGTGAAGCCCAACTGAAAGGAACTAGGAGACAGCAGAGTGCAAGAGTAGCATTATAAAACGCTTTAAAAAAAGGGTTTATAAGACTATAAAACCTACTGTATATACAATATACTTCTATAGGAAATTAAGTCTGAAGGTGAACCGGACCCCTCGTCACATTACGAACACTACAAAAAGTAGTTATTTTTAGGATATTTTCTTCAGCAGCTCCACTTGCTTTCTATAACAAAGTTAGGAAATGGAAGGGCACATCGCAGTAGTCACTGAAAACTAGGTCTTGATATACAGAAAAAAGATATAGTTTTTAAATATAGTACAGTTGGAGATTTCCATATGTATTGTGGCCACTGTCTTGTTATGTTGCTCTGTACAAATGACTAATCAGTCCGCGCTTTTAAAACAAGTGTTTATTACTTTGTATTATTATTATTATTATTATTATTATTATTATTATTATAGGTGTAAATTATTAAAAGGCAAACCGTGTGTTATATTTTGGGGTCTCTAGGCTCCACTGGCAGAGCCAGACTGTTTGGGACGTGTGACCACACAGGTTTGATACCGTGAAGGCTTTGAGTTAGAATGGCGACATTCAAATTAAACTTTATATCGGACATCGCCTTTTTGTCTGGATTTTCTAATTAAAACCTAATTATAAATATATATATAAAAAAACAAGTCCGTCCTGGGACGAATACTGTAGCTTCCCTGCTGCAGCTTTTAATGACGTCTTTACTTAACTTGTACACACTGGATACGTCAGATAAGGCAACTGCTTTGCAGATCTGACGTTATAATAGACAACATTTTGGTTATACAGTGGTTTATGCTCAAGTCCGAATTATACAAAATAAAGTCTAAACGCTCACGAACACGACGGAATTGTTTTCTCAAAATAGATTAATTGATTAATGGATTAATGGAACGAGATCAGGGTTAAAATGGAGAGAAAGAAACCGGGATCTGGAGCTGTGAGTGTATTATCCATACTTTTAAATATTTGAACTTTTAGGTAGTGAATCGTAAAAAAATCAGCATTAGTTTAGCTTTAAAAGGTTTAAAATGTAAGGTTTAGTAAAACAGTTAAAACGTACACCTCGTAGTAATATTTCTAATACTGTTTTAAATGCTCTAGAAGGTAAAATAAATGGAACGTGATTTTAAAAATTCCAGCTATGTGTTCTGTATTTTATGGGAATATATGTACTGTACTTTTCTTTTGTTGTCTTAAAATGTCTCGGGTGAGAATATGCCTTCCCAATCTAAAACTTTAAACAGACTTAGAGAATCAACTCGTTTGTGCAGAAGAAAAAAAAAAGAATGTTATGAACTGATTTAGCCCTCTGAACACCCTAGGGTAACTCTTCTTACCTATCTATAAAAAGATATGTCAGGAACCGTGGCCCTTAAATGCAGGGACTGCTTTTAAAAGTTAGTTTTGTAGCTGATTATGCCACCTAGCAATTCTAAAGACCTTTTCCCCCAGCAACAAGTTCTTTTTATCTTCCAGAACCACTAGTGCATCCACAGACCAGAAGTCATCCTACATAATTTCCATTTGTATTACAGTACTTTGCAATTCCAGTATCTATTATAGCCTAATCCACAGAACAAATATTACAACTTATCCACCAGAGGTACTTACTTACTCACAGAACATATTGCAGACCAGCTCAAGAGCCCCATTTGACCCCAGTTACCAAAACCAGAGTTCCAAAGGAAAAGTCCAGCTGCAAATATTCTCCCAAACCCAGCCCCAGTTGGAGACCTGGTGTGCCTGCTTCTGTCATAGCAAAGAAACTCTGTGTAGTCTTAGGGATCCTCCTCAGTCCTGGCTGAGTCCGTTTTTTAATATGCCCCCCCCATTTGTCTCTGAGTCAATTTTTTGAGTAGAGAGGGGAGGAAGACAATGCCTTCCTCCCTTGCTCACTGTAGAGAGTCCCTGGTGTCCAAACCCTCTCCTGGGTGCTGTGGTACAAATTGGTTATTCCTTTTTCTTCTGTTTCTGTGTGCTCTGGCTCTGTCACTGGGGTTATTAAAGCCCCCCTACCTTTCTTTGGGGGGGGGGTTGATAGTTTTGGGTGTAAGGAGAGCTAACTTCTTGGGGCTCATTGATCAAATGGCTATATACAGATGGCCAGGTGTAAGATTGCTCTAGAACATTCTAGATTTTCTAGAATTGTTATGTTCTAGATCCACCTCCTCAGTCTGAGGCTCAGCTAGGCCAGTTTTGACATTCCACATGTCTTCTCTGAACTGTGTGGTAATTAACAATGTTTGCAATAGCATCTTTATCAGTAGGAAGCCCCAGAACAAAGAAAGACACATATTACCACCCTCATTGAAGTCACTGGTCATTCTATACAAACTTCTATGCAAAGTCAACATTGTCCTTGATACCTGCTGTTGCCCCCACACCCATTTTATTTCACTCTGTGACAGATGAAATCATTTCTGCCATCAGCTCTGCTTGTTTTTTCTGGCGTTTTGGCTGTTTTTCTGTGAGGTACGATAGCTATGTTCTGTGTTTCAGGGCTGCTACACCATGCTGTATGCACTGCAGGGAGAGCAGCAGCTGTTGGAGAGACCCGTCGGCACTAAACTGCCGCTAATCCCAGGGTCTAAACCTCAATTTTGCAGGACTGCTCTTTCGGAGAAAGTAAGTGTAACCTAAAATGAAAAGCATGAATACATTTATTCTTATTTAAATCCAAACATTTAAATTGTAAAAAATGACACGTTTATTCATGGTTTTCTTTCTTTTTAAGGGTAAACCAACATGTAAAATTGTATAATATGAAATGATACCTGGGACACATTAACACATTTCTGTGTGTGTTAGTATAATGTGGTTGCTGTAATGATAAAACTGTAAGCAAACTGTCTTCCCTTGACATCTTTGTGCATATAACATCAGGAGTAAGGTTATATATTTTTCTAGACGCAGTATATTGATCACATTATTGAAATTCAGCTGTACTGTATGCCTTAAAGCTTATTGTGCTTACTGTCTTTTTGCAATGTAGTCATTTTTAGTTGGCTACAATGACTGAGAAATTGGAATTTGATTTTCAAGAACATAGAAAAAAATGATAACAGCGATTCTGGAGTAGTCTTCCAAGAAACTGGCGACAGCCTTCGGAGGGGGAAGAAAAAAAACATTCTCATTTTTATGTTCAGAAACATAGGGGGATACATATCTGTGTTTACCTATACATATCATGTTTTAATAAAATACTTACCTTCTATTTCAGCTGCACCAGCCATCTCCTGACTTCACTCTGACTGATCCCCGTGGTTTCCTTTTGGATTCGAAGTACAACAGCCTCCATGACCCCCACCTGCGCACCTATTACCATCGCAAGGGCATGCAGGAGTCTCTGCAGAACAGAGGCTTAATCAATGAGCAGAAGAAAGTAAGGCTGTTTGGAGTTTGTGCAAAGAATGAGGCTTTTTTAGTATGGTGAAGGAGTGAGGTGTTGTCAAAAAAAATAGACCAGGTTCTAGCTCATTTAGCTGTAATAGTTTCCAGTAGCGTGATTTAACTCATGTCTGCACTCCAGCATAGATGTATTCGGTGGGCAGGCCTTTGGTTGTAATCAAAGCATGTAATAGTAGATGTAATCAAAGCAGGCCTATGGTTTGTGCTAAAGTCCTTATGCTCAATAGATATTCAAACACAGAGTACTTGACTGTGCTCTAGATTTGTAAAATAAAAATAAAAACATTTAACCTCCTAGACAGTACTTGAAACATGTTTTGTCTGTTTTCAGGTCCTCTGCTCTTTGAAAGAATACAATCAATATCATAACTACCTTAGCAATGTGAAGTTGCAGTATGACAAAAATTATGTGACTAAACAGGTAAGTGTGATGTTTTTAAACAACCGTCCATCTGATTCTGACTCTTCATCATAGACTTCTGCCTTTATCCAGCCCACAATCAGTAACGTTTCTAGATGAAGGCTTCCATAAGATCTCTCCATTATGCACTTTTGAATATACTGCTGTCATCATGTCATCTTCAAGGAAGTCTGTACCTTGACTGTGTTTGTATTCTAAGGATCAATTTCAATGTTTTCTTTCAGTTTCTTCTCTAATTGCTATGAAGCTCATTTCTGTTTTAGTGTTTTGATGCTGATGATGTTGTTGCTTATGTTTGTCACTGCTCTAGCCTATTTTAGCTTCTTCTTGTTAGTTCAGCCATACTGTACATCTTTTCATGATACTTTGTGTTGTTTATAGCCCATATAGTCCTTTCTGCATGCAGGATATGGGTTTCATATCATAAGAAAAGTTATGAATGAGAGGAAGCTCTTAAGCCTGTTTGGTAATTACTTGTTAATTGGTCTGTGAGTCTCATCCAGCTGTTTCTTGAAAGAAGTCAGCGTACAACAAGCAGACTTGACTGTGAGGATTTGGAATATTTGAAACAGGTCGCCTTGTAGTCTTCTCTGTTCACGATAACAGAGTTAAAAAAAGATAGTTTTTTTATTCATTGAGGCTGGGCAATATATCTGGATGTTTTTCTTTGTGGTAAACCACTAATTGTACCACCCGAATCGGAGCATTCACTGCTTATCTGTACTGCTCTGTAGACTTTAATCCATTTTCAGTGCAAACAAATGTATTTTTCCAAACACATGTTAATACAGGCAGCTTTTGTGTGTAGTCCAAAACAGAATTTATAAGTCTTCTTTGCCAGACAAGGCTGAAAAACGACTTGAACTTCCATCCATCCCTTTCCATCCACGTCATCTAATCTAACCGCCTCATCTAAGGGCTGCAGGGAGCCGGGACCTATCCCAGAAAGCAACGGGCTTAAGGCGATATACACCCTTGACCAGAATTAAGTCCATTGCAAGACACACACAGACACAAATTCACTCTAGAACCAATTAGACACCTTTTTTTCTACCAGTATAGTATGGCTTTGGACTGTGGGAGCAAACCAGAGCAAACCGTGAAAAACCCATGTGAATATGGGGAGACCATACAAACTCAACACAGAAAAATCACCTCAGGCTCAGAATAGAGCCCCTGGCCCCAGTGTTGCGAGATAACAAGGTTAACCACTGTATCCAAGATATACATCTTAAATTGAAATGTTTAGATCAACAAACTACAGTAGCTCAGCCTTCACTCTTATACATATGCAAACACATTCTATCGGTGTGAGTTCAAATTAAAAATCTAATGGAAAAAGTCAGTGTTGGTTTTGAAGTGCACACTCGGCTATAATAGTGCTTAGGAGAACCTTGCAATGAAGGGAGTGTGGCACTCTATTAAAAGGCTGTGCTGGCTTTCAGAAAACAATAGTGAAGAAGTTCTTGGAGCTCCAGGAGCAGAACGAGATTCCCAGGGATATCAGCTTCACCGATGTGAGGGAATGGCTCCTTGAGGAAGGATCCAAGAATATTTCAGACCAGTTTATGGCTAACAGAGACAGGTAATAACATACGGAAGCTCCTCACTCTTTAACAGCAAGTTCCTGCCTTTTGGATTCCTGATTTGTTGTATTTGTATCACATTTTTTTTTTGTTTCGCTGTAAATATGTGTAAATATTTTACTGTTATGCTTAAACATTAGATGTCAAGAATACAACTGTAAGTAAAGGTTTGCCTTAAGTTAATTAATTGTGCAAGCAAGTGGAAGTCTTGACTGAGTCAAAGTTTTCCAAAAGATGAACATTTGCCCTACAGAAATACCACATTCACAAATTCCTCTGCTGCTGTCTGACATTGCCTTGTGGATTAAGCTTTCTTTTCTGTTGTTGTTTATGAAGGCACCAGGCAGGAGCTCCGAAAACAGAGGAGATATGCAGTGGTGAAATACAGCGTATGAGAGGTCTGCAGTACAGCAGACAGGATGAGGTATAAGAATACAGTTTGATTTATTTTGACCCAGGGCTGCTCCCGGTCATCACCTGGATGACAGATCTTTAATAGCTGGTTTCCTTCTGCATCTTAAACTGATTAGAGACATTTATATCAACTCTGGCAAGTGACCTTGTGACACCTCTGTAAATACAGCATGATTGGGGAGCAAGCAAAAGATAACAGGATCTCTAGCATAACTGTTTTAAAAGATGTTCTCTTTCTGACAAGTAATTAAGCATTTTATGTTGCAAAATGCGAATTAAAAAAATTCTCTCACCTTATACTTTATACGCCTCTTCCAGCCGAACAGATTTCTGCAGAGTGGATACCCTTAGTGAATCATGTTACTGTATCGTCACACTTAGACTTCAGACACTTTTTATATGCTTTTATGAATCTTACATTCCACACTGTAGCTTAACTCACTTTTAAAACACATAGTTTATTCACCCCTTTCATTGATTTATCAGCTTTCAAATCACCAGCATTATCAATATATAGTATTTAGCCTCATCGGTTTTCTACATCAGTTTAATCATGTTTCTTGTTTTTTTCACATTTTCACTGTACATTGCTGTATGGTATGTTATTTTCCCAGTTATTTTGTCTTTGGGCTTCCCAGACCACATTCAGCTGCTGAATGCTCCTAATATGCTGAAAAATGCCCAAAGGCCTCAATTGCTAGATTGTAAAAAGGGGAGAGATTCAGCTCCACATGATCTAACAGAATCCTCAATAATTAATGTACCACCTATAAGCAGGTGACATATATAAATATAAATGTCTAGTAGCGTAGCTGTTTTGTGCTCAACACAATCTAGCTTTCTGCTGTTTCTCATCTGCTTTGCCTTTTCACTGACGGCTTTACAGATGTGGAAAATCAGAGAGAGAGAGCTTTTCAGATGAGGATAGAGGAAGATGCCCGGAGGGAGGTGCGACAGGCCCAGCTGAAGAAACAGACCAGAGCTAGAAGGCACAAAAAGGTACTGGAGTAATGGATGTTTGGATTCATCCTCTTAAGGTGAACTTTTCTTCATGCAAATTCCGGACTTGACACTGACCTTGCAGGTATATTTTGTTGTATTTCCAAGATGACCACCTATAGGTTTAAATTAATAACCTAAACGAATACTTTTTGGATCCTCAGTGACCACAATGAGCATGGTATGTTGGCACCTCATTCAATTCATGGTTATAGCACTGCATCTCCAAAGCCCATAGTTTATCTCCAGCCTTGGGCACCTGCCTGTGGGGCATTTATTCTGCGTGTTGTGGATTTTAATTCCATGTAACATCCCAGAGACATGCTGCTTTGCATAATTGGCTGTTCTAAAGTATCCCTCAGGGGTATCTCCCCAAGAGGATCCAAGAGGGTGGTTGATGATCTCTCCTCTTCATTACCTAAGCATTAGAGGAGAGACATTGCTGCTTCAATCTCTTATACCCAGCCTGCAAGGTTCTGAACTACACACAGAGTCTTTCATCCAAGTAATGTTGGACCCAGCCTTTCTTCTTCTGAGCTCTGACCAGACCCAGCTTCCCAGCTTCAAGGTGCTGTAGATTGAGATGAGATCGGAGTCTCCTGTAGTTTTTACTTGAGCTGGAATTTCAGTGGTGCCCAACAGCTTCTGTCTGATACTAAATTAAAATGTGACCTTATGGACGGGAAGTTTTCTACTAGCAACATGTTGGGTTGCAAGCTAGTTCATTTGTCATTAAATACTAGAGTAATGGAAAAACATGTGCTTTTTAATACAAGATGTTCAACAATGAGATGGACCTTTTCATCTTTTGTTGAGAGGCTTTCCTTTTTCTTTAAAGAATAGCCACTTGTGAAAGGTTTTCTGTCATTCTCAGGCATTTGAATTATATGAAAGGAAGGTTGCTCTCCTGCAGCAAAAGCTAAATGAGAGTTTACAGGAAAGGAAGGATTTTGAGAGAGAAATGCAAGACAGTATTAAAAGGCAATATTTTAAAGAAGTACTTCAGTCTGGAAAACAGGGTAAGCTTCTAGATCCAATATTTTGCAGTGGTACAACTGAGATTTAGTTCACAATTTAATGTGTTTTAGTTTGTTGGCCAGAGGGAATGATGCAGGTTGACAACATATTGATCTACACTATCTGAAAGGACTATTCAACTAAAAGGATGTTTTCTCTGTGGCACAGCTTCTACTGAGATCGTTAGCACGGAGAAAAGAGATGTTACCGTTGCTAATGAGAAGAGTTCTAAAATCACCAAAGGTCAGTATTTTAATTTGTTTCTAGAAAAAATAAAGGTTTTGAAAAACGTTATGTTTTGACAAATTTTCCAGTGCATCTGCAGAGAAATTAAGTGGGTGCTGATATTGGGTGAAAGATATTGTGAAAGACAATGGAACATATAATCCAAAAAATCAGTTTAATTCAATTCAGTTTTATTTGTATAGCTTACTCAGATAAAAACATGTCAATTGTTTTGTGTCATTTAATCAATATTAAATGATTAATGCACAAGTGTTGGGTTTTGAAAGCTTGGTAACATCTACTGTTAAGGTTGAGGAAGGTTCCAATTAAGTCTGGGGATCTCTGGGCAGCCATTGTGCCACAGTCTGGTGCAGTAAAATTGTTGTGAGCTAAGGTGTGAAAATGATTTAAATTATATGGGTAAACAGATAAATAAATCCTAATCAGCATCCTAATTTTATCTATGAATAAATACATGTTTTCTTCCTTTTTTGGATGTTAATTGGATTGATCACTTTTTTATGCATGCCATGAGAATTCTAATGCGACAATAATTCTTTTCTCTTGGGTCAGTTCATATTTCACCTGACTCCACTGAAGAGGTGACTACTGATTCCAACTGGTTTCATGAAGTCCCTCTGATCAGTCAGCTGTCTGATGGGTAAGTCCTACATGCTGCAGTTGTGGTATGTTAAGCATCAGTGCGTACATAATTTTTTTATTTTAATCATTTTAGTATGGTGATGTGTAAATGTTTAAAGAGGAACTGTTTTCTATTTTTAACTCACTTCCCCAGGTGCGTTCGTTAAATTGCTTTTTCTCTCTTTGGAAATGCATGAATCAGTCTGTTAACAGTACAGTACATGTGCACATTTTCGTGTTAGCTCATGTGCATTTTTCCAAATCCTAGATATAGTTTACCATAGACTGGCTTTGTTGTAATGACTAGAACATTGACTTTGAATATTGATATTGACAATGACTAGAGCAGCAGTCAAAATACACTAACTGAACCTTCGCAAAAATAAACTGTTGTATTGTACTTATGTATAACTCTGATCATACTGCATTACAACAATAATATATTAGTCATATTAAAACACATTTCTATCATAATAACTAACAATATGTTGTGGCACCGGTATAAAATGTGAAGTTTTGCTGAAGTATTGACAGTGGGAGAAATGTCTGGTCGTGTTTGAATGGATGTTATGTTTCAATCAACAACCACCAGAGGGCAGTAACAACTAAGTAACACTAAGTCATCAAATGTGTTGGAAACGCATTTTGGGCTTTGTCCTGAATGATGCAGCAGCAACATACAGTTGTATGCAAAAGTTTGGGCACCTCTGGTCAAAGTGCATGTTTCACAGAATCTTTAAATTCTCTAAGGTCTAATTTCTATGAAGTTAACAGGGTACAAACATAAACATGACATATTTCTGCACATTTGAATGAAGAATTGCTATTTATTTTCTGAATTTAACTGTATTTGTTATGTGTCAATTATGCAGTACCCAGTATGAAACTGGTTAGATACATTGCGCCTGACCAAGTAGTTGTTGTTGAAAACACAATGATGTAAATTACCAGTGATCTTGCTTCACATAGGAACACAATTGTACCATACTGGCAAAGTGTTATGGAACAGTTGCAGATTGAAGTTTAAGATTTATAATTTCCAATGTGCTATTTTGTTGCGGTGATTTTTATTTTATAAGCCTCTCATATTAAAGTTAAAAACCTAAACAAGTTTTAGACATTCAGTAGGTAAATTGAAAAAGTACAAACATAATCATGGTTAGGAGGCCATCTTTTTTACACAGGAATATGCTTTAAAATAGATTAATTGTTCTGCCACTAGAAAAGATGCCTATATATTTTTAATTAGTCACCATTTTTTAATATTGCAAAATAAAGTTAGTATTTTGTCCATGTAGTAGCAATGTCACACTAATTATTTTTTATCATAATGTTTTTTAATTAAAAATTTACAATAACAATAACAATAACAATAACAATTTATATGGACAGGTAAGGTACACTGCTTGTAATGTCTGAATGTAATGGATGCATTTTATTTTTCCAGATAGCTTCTTGAGGTTAAAATGCACAGTGTCATAACTAAAGAACAAATGTAAAGAAATATGTTAATTTGTTCCTTCAGTACAGTAAATCCTGAATTTTAGTCCTAGCTGTTGCTTAGTGGTTCCTTCCCTGACATGTTCAGATCAGCTCCCACTAGGTTTTGATTGAGAGAATATTAAGCTGTCCAGGTTCCAAGGGGGTGACTTCACTTTCTACCATAGACTCGATGCCAAAAGAACCCTTTGACACTGCCTCCTCTGGAATGAAACAGGGGTCTGCACACTTAATTATTTATAAATTAAGGGATCCACTTAAAATATGCAATACTGACCATTCTATTTCTTTGGTTAGACTGGTATTCTGTTGTTCTTGCTTCATTTATATATTAGAAATACTGTACTGTATATATTTTTCTATACATACAACCTATATCTATAATAGATTTTTACTATACTGTATAGACAACAGTATATTTGTATTAGTTGCATCTGTGCTGGCATTCAAAATTTGGTTGCAAATTTCTAAATGTTAACATGGGAAACAACGAACCCTGACAAGTAAGTAAAAATAGGTCTTATATTGATAGGTGATAAATGTTTTGTTTGCACTGAATTGTATTGAAACAAATAAATATCTGCAAGAATCCAATAAAAATGTTGCTGCTGCTCCTCAAACTTCTAGAGGCAGCACAGAAACAGGATCCATTGATCGTACTTTTGACTTGAGTTCAGTTGCAAAAGGCATTGTAAGGACTTTATTTGGAAAGCTCAAATCTTTACTCACCCAGACTGAAGAAGATGTATCTAGTTCCAGTTCTCCTGCTCAAAGCAATGCAAAGAGCTCAAGTGTCAGCTCTTCACCAACAAATTCAGTGTTTTCTGATTCTGTGTCAGATATTTCAGATTTGTGCACCTATACAGTAGAAACTGCTGGAGCCATTTGTGAAGCAATGAAAAAAGAGTTCGACCAGGAGGTTTATTGCACAACAGTGGCAAAGAAGGCTTCAGATGAAAGCCTTCTGGCTAGAGAGGTTGTTACTTCAGTTTTGGAGTACCTTGAAGAGCAATATATTTTAGACACCATTAAAAGCCCTTCACCATATCCTGAAGACTGGGAGAGATATCTTTCACTGCATCTGTTCGACCAATAACAGGTGAAGGTTCTAACTGGTCCATTTTGGTGCACATGAGCTGCTCGGTGCTCCGGGTTTCCATATCATTGTCAGCTTGAGGAGCATCTGAAGACTCGATATCTGAATGTTGGAACTTCATAATTTCTCTCCCAAGAGAATTAACTATCTTTTTGGCCAGGTTCTCACTCTTGGCTGCTACTGCTTGCTGTAAGTTGTCTTTGGAACCAGCACTCTGCAGCAGTTCTCTGTAAATACAGCTGGCCACTTGTTTGACAGAAACCAGCTCACATTGGATATTGCTTCCCATTGTTGGATTACATTCTGAGGTATCTGGGGATGTAAATAGTTTCTTCGGCACATTGTCAATAATGCCCACAGCAAATTCACTAAGCTCCCAACAAGATAAACTTTCCATAATCTGTTCTTGTTTCTCCTCCCCCCTTTGGAGAAATAGGATGAATTCTTATGAGCAGCTTAGTTAAAATTTGTTTCACAATATCTGAATATGGTAGCTGAGTATAGTGAGTAGACATCGCGAGACAACGGAACGGGAGAGTAGAAGGCGGGAATATATGGTGTAAGGGAGTGATCTGTGTAGTTAATAAAATAGTTAAAATAATATAAGAACGACTCTTTATTAAGATACACAACATTTATTGCGACGAGAGATGAGTGCTTGGCGAACTCAAAGCGAGCAGAACACTGCAGATTTTAGTTCTCGTGCTGGTTGAAACGAACTTTTGAATTTTCGGACTGTTCGTTAAGCTTGCGCCATGGAAGATACGGCCGCCGCGCCGAGAAGTTTTGCTTATGCCCAGCTTTCTCCACCGCTTCCACTGAACCTCGGAGCTCCGGATTTGTATACGGAATACAAGACATGGATGAAGTCGTACAGATGTTTTGAAATAGCCAGTGGATCTACAGAAGCTCCGGATGCCTGAGACGGGCTGCATTACTGCACTGCATCGGGGCGCCAACCTCGCTGGAGAAAAAGGTACATATGAACAGACTAGCTGCCTTAGACGCTTACTTTACACCGCGGAGAAATGTGGTTTTGGTACGGCATAAATGTAGGAATTCGTCTCAGGACGAATCTGTTGATGCTTTTGTGAATTCACTAAGAGAACTGGCTAAATCGTGTGACTAGGGAGTATTGGAAGCTGACATGTTAAGAGATCAACTTGTGGGAAAATGTGCACATAAGAGACTGCGTGATAAATTGTTGTAGGAGGGCTGACTTTAGAAAGAGCTCTTACAGTCGCTTACAATTCATGAAGCTGCTCAAGCAGAATCAAGAAATGTTTTTTGACCACAGTGAGATACCATAGCGTGTTTTTTTTACTCCCTGGCGGAAACGGGCTTCCATACTTTTCAACCATCTTTTCCTTTTCCAACATTTCCTAAAATATTGATTTTTTTGTGTTTTATTGAAACAGTTCTTACATAAAAATAACACCATTTTTAAAAATCATTTAGAATAATATTTTAATAAACACGAAGGTGCATTCATCATTTATCATCATGCAGAAAGTTATCTTTTTAGAAATAAAATTGGTGAACGTGTTTGGGGGTCATTTAATTTGATTCCAGACGTGTGCACCTTATGTAGGGGGTTTGCGTGTTCTCCCTGCTTTCACATAATCTTTCTTTGGGTGATTCCCTTCAACTTCCATCTTCAACACATGCTTGTTCAGTTCACTGGAATGTCTATATCGCCCTGTGTGTTTGTGTATGTACCCTACAAGAGGACAAGTATACTACTAATGCCGAGTTACACCTCTGGGATTCTGGAATAGACTCCTGGTCAGCTAAACCCTTAAACAGGAATAAGTAGCCTTCTGATAAAGGGTGGATAAAAGACAATTAATCAAATAGATCTTAATTTCACAACCTGTTGTTCACCAGACTGCAGAATAAACACAAGCAGGACTAACAGTTCCCAACAGACAGTCAAGTAATGAAAGAGACTACTGGAAATGAATCAGATGCCAGTTCTTCAAAGATAAAATATTATAGAAACGGAGTTCTCGTATCCTGCAGGTGATCAGACCAGCAATGTGATTGTCAGCGGGACTAGGCTAAAAACAAGCATGTGCTCATTTCATACATTCAGGGTATTAGAATAATAATAATAATAATAATAATAATAATAATTACTTACACTTATATAGCGCTTTTCTGGACACTCCATTCAAAGCGCTTTACAGGTAATGGGGACTCCCCTCCACCACCACCTGGATGATGCGACGGCAGCCATAGTGCACCAGAACAATCACCACACATCAGCTGTCAGTGGGGAGGAGAGCAGAATAATGAAGCCAATTCATAGATGGGGATTACTAGGAGGCCATGACTGGTAAGGGCCAATGGGAAATCCTACACCCCTACTCTTTTCAAGAAACGCCTTGGGATTTTTAATGACCACAGAGAGTCAGGACCTCGGTTTTATGTGTCATCCAAAGGATGGCGCCTGTGTACAATATAGTATCCCCGTCACTATACTGGGGCATTAGGACCCACATGGACCACAGGGTGAGCGCCCCCTGCTGGCCCCACTAACACCTCTTCCAGCAGCAACCTTAGTTTTTGCCAGGAGGTCTCACAACCAGGTACTGACCAGGATCACGCCTGCTGAGCTTTAGTGGGTTGCCAGTTGTGAGTTGCAGAGTGATAAAATGGATTGTATTCTCTTTTTTTACTAGGGATGTGATTTGAAGGACTGTATCCACATCTTATTGCACCCAGCCTGACCGTGTGGCTCTGCAGATCAATCAGTGAACACACATTTAGTTAGCTAATTTGATCCCTCTTTCATCCACTGAGTCTTTTTCAGACGTTCCAAGCTTTGGCATTTGTATTATGTAATCTTGGTCACAAATCCGAATGCAGATTCTGTCCAAAAGAAAGGATAATTCTCTTGCAACTAAACAGATAAGCAGTATAATTGTTGCAAATTTTCTTTGCTCTCACACTGCAACAGAAAGAAGAAACTGACCTCTGGTAATTGCAGAGCTCTTCTCCACAGCATTGAATTGGATCAAGTGATTAGACAATGGATGGATAATATTCCATGTGTCATGCTGCTGTGACTGAGAATATTGAGGGCATGACCTGTATAACTATAAATGGCTACAATACCAGAATTGACCATAATCAAAATTGCATTTCTACACTTCTTTTCCATCCCAAAGGATCCCAAAGTCCATCACGCATTGTTCACCATTATACCAGCAGTTCCTCGGAGCTACAGATGAAAAGTGGTTAAAAAGTGAGAAATGTCTTCACCAATTGTTTTAAGGAAAAACTTTAGGAAGGCCGGATTAAGAATTCCAGAGTGAAATCTAGCCAGAATACAGAGGGGTTAACACACCTATTCATTTAAACGGGGATCTGAAATAACCAAGTATGAAATTTAAAGCACGGCATTGCTACGGTACAAATACCTTCAGCCAAACCGCAAACAACCAGAACACATCTCGAGGCTGAGGAATTAGGAACCTTGTGAAATGGCCGTTCCGTTGTGACCTCATCCTACCGTCGCACCCAGATTTGTTTTTAAAAAGTTTCTGTCTGTACGTTTTTAATCCCTTTCTGCAGCTACCCAGCTACAGATACCAGCTTACCAATTTAACAGCTTCTTCCTGCATATTAGGTGCCGTTTTAGACATATCTAGAAAAGACACATACAGACACATCAACCGCCAAAAAGCAAGACTGGGCAGAGAGAGGATGTTTTCATCCTTATTTCACCGGTGAAGCCCAACTGAAAGGAACTAGGAGACAGCAGAGTGCAAGAGTAGCATTATAAAATGCTTTGAAAAGTATTTTATAAGACTATAAAATCTACTGTATATACAATATGCTTATATAAGAAATTAAGTCTGAAGGTGAACCGGACCCCTCGTCACATTACGGACACTACAAAAAGTAGTTATTTTTAGGATATTTTCTTCAGCAGCGCCACTTGCTTTCTATAACACAGTTAGGAAATGGAAGGGCGCATCGCGGTAGTCACTGGAAACTAGGTCTTGATATACAGAAAAAAGACATCGTTTTTAAAAATAGTATAGTTGGAGATTTCCGTATGTACTGTGGCCACTGTTTTGTTATGTTGCTCTGTACAAATTACTAATCAGTCCGTGCTTTTCAAATAAGGTGTTTATTGCTTTGTATTATTATTATTATTATTATTATTATTATTATTATTAGAGGTGTAAATTATTAAAATGCAAACCGTGTGTTATATTTTTGGGGTCTCCAGGCTCCACTGGCAGAGCCAGACTGTTTGGGACGTGTGACCACACAGGTTTGATACCGTGAAGGCTTTGAGTTAGAATGGCGACATTCAAATTAGTATCCAAGATGTACTTCTTAAATTGAAATGTTTAGATCAACAAACTACACTAGCTCAGCCTTCACTCTTATACATATACTGTACAAACACATTCTATTGTTGTGAGCTCAAATTAAAAATCTAATGGAAAAAGTCAGTGTTGGTTTTGAAGTGCACACTCGGCTATAATAGTGCTTAGGAGAACTTTGCAACGAAGGGAGTGTGGCACTCTAGTAAAAGGCTGTGCTGGCTTTCAGAAAACAATAGTGAAGAAGTTCTTGGAGCTCCAGGAGCAGAACGAGATTCCCAGGATATCAGCTTCACCGATGTGAGGGAATGGCTCCTGGAGGAAGGATCCAAGAATATTTCAGACCAGTTTATGGCTAACAGAGACAGGTAATGACATACGGAAGCTCCTCACTCTTTAACAGCAAGTTCCTGCCTTTTAGATTCCCTGATTTGTTATATTTGTATCACATTTTTTTTTCGTTTCACTGTAAATATTACTGTTATGTTAAAACATTGGATGTCAAGAATACAACTGTAAGTAAAGGTTTGCCTTAAGTTAATTAATTGTGCAAGCAAGTGGATGTTTTGACTGAGTCAAAGTTTTCCAAAAGATAAACATTTAGAATAATAATTGCTTACACTTACTGTATATAGCGCTTTTCTGGACACTCCACTCAAAGCGCTTTACAGGTAATGGGAACTCCCCTCCACCACCACCAATGTGCAGCATCCACCTGGATGATGCAACGGCAGCCATAGTGCGCCAGAACGCTCACCACACATCAGGTATCAGTGGGGAGGAGAGCAGAGTAATGAATTCATAGATGGGGATTATTAGGAGGCCATGATTGGTAAGGGCCAATGGGGAATTTGGCCAGGATGCCGGGGTTACACCCCTACTCTTTTCGCCCTGGGATTTTTAATGACCACAGACAGTCAGGACCTCGGTTTTACGTCTCATCCGAAGGACGGTGCCTGTTTACAGTCACTATACTGGGGCATTAGGATCCACATGGACCACAGGGTGAGCACCCCCTGCTGGTCCCACTAACACCTCTTCCAGCAGCAACCTTAGTTTTCCCCAGGAGGTCTCCCATCCAGGTACTGACCAGGCTCTGCCAGTTGTGAGTTGCAGAGTGATATGGCTGCTGGCATTTGCTCTACGGAAATACCACATTCACAAATTCCTCTGCTGCTGTCTGACATTTTGACCTTGCCTTGTGGATTAAGCTTTCTTTTCTGTTGTTGTTTATGAAGGCACCAGGCAGGAGCTCCGAAAACAGAGGAGATATGCAGTGGTGAAATACAGCGTATGAAAGGTCTGCAGTACAGCAGACAGGCTGAGGTATGAGAATACAGTTTGATTTATTTTGACCCAGGGCTGCTCCTGGTCATCACCTGGATGAGAGATCTTTAATAGCTGGTTTCCTTCTGCATCTTAAACTGATTAGAGACATTTATATCCACTCTGGCAAGTGACTTTGTGACACCTCTGTAAATACAGCATGATTGGGGAGCAAGCAAAAGATAACAGGATCTCTAGCATAACTGTTTTAAAAGATGTTGTCTTTCTGACAAGTAATTAAGCATTTATGTTGCAAAATGCGAATTAAAAAAATTCTCTCACCTTATACTGTATACGCCTCTTCCAGCCGAACAGATTTCTGCAGAGTGGATACCCTTAGTGAATCATGTTACTGTATCGTCACACTTAGACTTCAGACACTTTTCATATGCTTTCTGCTGTTTGTCATCTGCTTTGCCTTTTCACTGACGGCTCTACAGATGTGGAAAATCAGAGAGAGAGAGCTTTTCAGATGAGGATAGAAGAAGATGCCCGGAGGGAGGTGCGAGAGGCCCAGCTGAAGAAAGAGACCAGAGCTAGAAGGCACAAAAAGGTACTGGAGTAAGGGATGTTTGGATTCATCCTCTTAAGATGAACTTTTCTTCATGCAAATTCCGGACCTGACACTGACCTTGCAGCTATATTTTGTTGTATTTCCAAGATGACCACCTATAGGTTTAAATTAATAACCTAAACTAATACTTTTTGGATCCTCAGTGACCACAATGAGCATGGTATGTTGGCACCTCTTATATTGTGTGTCTACTCTAGGGTGGTTATGCCAAGATATGCTACAGAGGTGCCAAAGCACCATATTCTGGTAGTGTTTGGTGCCTCCAATTCATGGTTATAGCACTGCATCTCCAAAGCCCATGGTTTATCTCCAGCCTTAGGCACCTGCCTGTGTGGCATTTATTCTGCGTGTTGTGGGTTTTAATTCCAAGTAACATCCCAGAGACATGCTGCTTTGCATAATTGGCTGTTCTAAAGTATCCCTCAGGGGTATCTCCCCAAGAGGATCCAAGAGGGTGGTTGATGATCTCTCCTCTTCATTACCTAAGCATTAGAGGAGAGACATTGCTGCTTCAATCTCTTATACCCAGCCTGCAAGGTTCTGAACTACACACAGAGTCTTTCATCCAAGTAATGTCGGACCCAGCCTTTCTTCTTCTGAGCTCTGACCAGACCCAGCTTCCCAGCTTCAGGGTGCTGTAGATTGAGATGAGATTGGAGTCTCCTGTAGTTTTTACTTGAGCTGGAATTTCAGTGGTGCCCAACAGCTTCTGTCTGATACTAAATTAAAATGTGACCTTATGGACGGGAAGTTTTCTACGAGCAACATGTTGGGTTGCAAGCTAGTTCATTTGTCATTAAATACTAGAGTAATGGAAAAACATGTGCTTTTTAATACAAGATGTTCAACAATGAGATGGACCTTTTCATCTTTTGTTGAGAGGCTTTCCTTTTTCTTTAAAGAATAGCCACTTGTGAAAGGTTTTCTGTCATTCTCAGGCATTTGAATTATATGAAAGGAAGGTTGCTCTCCTGCAGCAAAAGCTAAATGAGAGTTTACAGGAAAGGAAGGATTTTGAGAGAGAAATGCAAGACCGTATTAAAAGGCAATATTTTAATGAAATACTTCAGTCTGGAAAACAGGGTAAGCTTCTAGATCCAATAATTTGCAGTGGTACAACTGTGATCTAGTTCACAATTTAATGTGTTTTAGTTTGTTGGCCAGTAGGAATGATGCAGGTTGACAACATCTTCAGGTTTACTACTGATTACAGAACTGTAGAATTTGTTTAATAAACACCTACAATTACAAAATTCCAAAGCTTTTCAATCATATGTCTGTATGAAAAGAATAATATGTATGCACTGAGATCAAAACTTTTTAAAGGGAAACACGCAGTAAGTTGCAGGCATCATAAAATAATACATTAAGAAGGAATCCTTCATTATCTTCAGATTGTTTAATTTCCAGCCACAACATGTAAATACATTATATTCAATATTTCTGTAATCCACATTTTGCATTTTCTAATTAAAACATCTACAGCATCTATTGATTTAAACTATCTGAAAGGACTATTCAACTAAAAGGATGTTTTCTTTGTGGCACAGCTTCAATGGAACATATAATCCAAAAAATCAGTTTAATTCAATTCAGTTTTATTTGTATAACTTATTCAGATAAAAACATGTCAATTGTTTTGTGTCATTTAATCAATATTAAATGATTAATGCACAAGTGTTGGGTTTTGAAAGCTTGGTAACATCTACTGTTAAGGCTGAAGAAGGTTCCAATTAAGTCTGGGGGTCTCTGGGCAGCCATTGTGCCACAGTCTGGTGCAGTAAAAGTGTTGTGAGCTAAGGTGTGAAAATGATTTAAATTATATGGGTAAACAGATAAATAAATCCTAATCAGCATCCTAATTTTATCTATGAATAAATACATGTTTTCTGCCTATTTTGGATGTTAATTGGATTGATCACTTTTTTATGCATGCCATGAGAATTCTAATGCGGCAATAATTCTTTTCTCTTGGGTCAGTTCATATTTCACCTGACTCCACTGAAGAGGTGACTACTGATTCCAACTGGTTTCATGAAGTCCCTCTGATCAGTCAGCTGTCTGATGGGTAAGTCCTACATGCTGCAGTTGTGGTATGTTAAGCATCAGTGCGTACAGAAAGTTTTTATTTTAATCATTTAAGTATGGTGATGTGTAAATGTTTAAAGAGGAACTGTTTTCTATTTTGAGCTCACTTCCCCAGCTGCGTTCGTTAAATTGCTTTTTCTCTCTTTGCGAATGCATGAATCAGTCTGTTAACAGTACAGAACATGTGCATATTGTTGTGTTAGCTCATGTGCATTTTTCCAAATCCTAGATATAGTTTACCATAGACTGGCGTTGTTGTAATGACTAGAACATTGACTTTGAATATTGATATTGACAATGACTAGAGCAGCAGTCAAAATACACTAACTGAACCTTCGCAAAAATAAACTGTTGTATTGTACTTATGTATAACTCTGATCATACTGCATTACAACAATAATATATTAGTCATATTAAAACACATTTCTATCATAATAACTAACAACATGTTGTGGCACCGGTATAAAATGTGAAGTTTTGCTGAAGTATTGACAGTGGGAGAAATGTCTGGTCGTGTTAGAATGGATGTTATGTTTCAATCAACAACCACCAGAGGGCAGTAACAACTAAGTAACACTAAGTCATCAAATGTGTTGGAAACGCATTTTGGGCTTTGTCCTGAATGATGCAGCAGCAACATACAGTTGTATGGAAAAGTTTGGGATCCTCTGGTCAAACTGCGTGTTTCACAGAATCTTTAAATTCTCTAAGGTCTAATCTCTATGAAGTTAACAGGGTACAAACATAAACATGACATATTTCTGCACATTTCAATATAGACTTATTATTTATTTTCTGAATTTAACTGTATTTGTTATGTGTCAATTATGAAGTACCCAGTATGAAACTGGTTAGATACATTGCGCCTGACCAAGTAGTTGTTGTTGAAAACACAATGATGTTAACTACCAGTGATCTTTCTTCACATAGGAACACGATTGTACCATACTTGCTAAAGTGTTATGGAACAGTTGCAGTTTGAAGTTAAAGATTTATAATTTCCAATGTCCTATTTTGTTGTGGTGATTTTTATTTTATAAGTCTCTCATATTAAAGTTAAAAACCTAAGCAAGTTTTAGACATCCAGTAGGTAAATTGAAAAAGTACGAACATAATCATTGAAGTAGAAAAACACTTATATATATATATCATTGATGGAAAATATATATATATATCTGTATTCAACACTACAGTGTTGGTTCAGGCACATTGTGTAATATGTCGGGTGTTTTAACATTTCTTAAGCAGCTCCAACAATTACAGCTACACATCAAAGGACAGGACTTCAGACAGGACCAACCGGTCAACTCATGCTACATATCAAAGGGCAAGACGAATACACATGAAGCTATGAAACAAAACAACTTCCTGAGATCATACTGTATATAAGAGCTGGGAAACCCTTGTGGTTCGTCTGTCCTGCGGGGCAGACCCAACGCGCGTTGATGTTATTATTGAGCTCAATAAAACAACTGAATCCACAAAGACTGTGTCCTGCTCCTTGGATGTAGGATTTCCCACAACATCATGGTTAGGAGGCCATCTTTTTTACACAGGAATGTGCTTTAAAATAGATTAATTGTTCTACCACTAGAAAAGATGCCTATATATTGTTAATTAGTCACCATTGTTTAATATTGCAAAATCTAGTTAGTATTTTGGCCATGTAGTAACAATGTCACACATTAATTTTTATCATAATGTTGTTTAGTGAAAGGAAGGTGATTGAGAAGAGTTTATATGGACAGGTAAGGTACACTGCTATCTGTGGAGAAGAACTACCTTCTTCAGAGTCCTGATGCCCAGCAGAATGAGAGAGATGAGGCGAAAGTGACTAAGAAAAGAACAAATGGCAGTAGCCCCCCATCTTTCAAATTAAAGTCTCACTCCTCGGAATCAAGTGTGGGAATGGAAAGAGCAAACAGTGATATTGCTTTTGGGATCTCTAAAGCCAAAATCATTGAAATTGCTGAACAGATAGTCTCTCAGATCGTTGAAAAAACAAAGCGGGATTTCACCCCTGCGGGTAACAATTTACAAGAGAGTAACTCAAAAGAGTCATTATTGCTCCCAGAAGCTGCAGAAATCTCCATTTTGGAAAAAAGAAGTCCAAAATCTCAGATTCCCAACAATAGGGTCACTGTTATTGCCAAGGACATTGTAAATTCTGTTTTTGAAAATGTTTTGTTTGCACTGAATTGTATTGAAACAAATAAATATCTGCAAGAATCCAATAAAAATGTTGCTGCTGACTTCCGGTTAGAATGCGGATGGGAAAGGCAGCATAAATACGGATCTCCCAGCAACTTTGTAATAAAGTCCTGAAAAAGTGTTTTTTTTTCTACATTACGTATGAAAAAATAATAACTATGGCTGAAGGGGCTGTCAGGAGAAGCAGGAGAAAACTAACGACCGTGGAAAATGTCGAAATTGCAACTTCGGACCATAGTCGAAGTAGCTCAACGGACTCTGAACAAGATGGCGCAGACGCCAGTCTTCAGAAAATATTATATGAACTTAGAGACTTCAGATGGGATAATAAAGAGCAGCTTATGGATATTAAACAGAAGCTGAGCAAGGTTAATAAGAGACTGGATAAAGCAGAGGGACGAATCGAAGAAGTGGAAACAAGGGTCTTAACAAGAGAAACTGCGATAAAGAAACTCTTGCAACGACAAATTACTTTAGAAACTAAATTAACAGACCAGCAAGGAAGATCGCGCAGAGAAAACATTTGGATTTACGGAATCCCCGAAGAATCGGAGGGTCGCTGCATGGTCACCTTCCTTGAAAATCTGCTAGGGGGGAACTTGATTTACCAAAGGACGTGGAACTGGGAATTGAAAGGCCGCATAGAGCGTTAGCGCCGAGACCTAAAGGCCCTGACGCCAAACCGCGCTCCATTGTCGCCACGTTTTTAAGCTAAAGATAAAAGAGTTAGTGTTGCGTAAAGCTTGGCAAAAGAAAGAACTCTTCCACAATAACAAACACTTTTAGGGTGATAATGATTACCCCCCGACAGTACTAAAAAAACGTATGGAATATTCTGAAGTAAAAAAGGAGCTGAAATCGCCGAAAATTAAATTTCAGACTCCATTTCCAGTGAGGTTGCGGGTGTTTTACGAAGACGGCACCTGCCTATACCATTCAGCAGCATCAAGCGACTGTTTACTTGGCAGAAGGCTGGAAGACGGGGTGGTCCTGGGAAAGACCATTCCTCAAAACAGCAATATCAGGAGAAATTACAGAGTTTCAGGAGAAGACCCCCCTCGCAAGATTGAAGAAATTTGATAGTGAGTTGGTCGTGATTTAATAGTTAAGGGTTTTTTAAAAAAAATAAGTTTCCTGCCATGTTTTAAGAGAATTTGTACATGTCGGGACAGATACTTGGTGATTACGACAGATTCTTGGTGAATTTTTATTTTTCTGGTTACACTCCTTTTTTTTTCTCTTTATCATATAAGTTCGGATTTGCCACCGCCCCCTACTTAAGGGCCCTCCTCCAGAGGAGAAGGAGGATTTCCCTAACGGAGAGAAGCCCACATAGGGTTCGTTTGAAAAGAACCGCACAGTTGGAAGAAAGTACTCTGAAAGAGACGGAGATGGATACAGTTTTGTTTAAGATTGTTTGGTTAATGTCTTTGTTTATTGTGTTTTTTGATTGTGGTGCATTATTAGAAAAAAATTATAGGAAGAGGATGTTTAACAATATGAAACATATGTTGTATGGGAGAGATTTTGAAAGTTTTACCATTTACATAAAGTATGTCCAAGCAAGACCTTACAATAGTTACATTTAATGTTAATGGAGTGCTTAACCCTCTTAAGAGGAGTAAGATTTTGTCTAAAATGAAGAAAGGGGCTCATATTGCTTTTTTACAAGAAACACATTTGAGTGTATTGGAACATGAGAAATTAAGGAGAATGGGTTTCTCAAAAATCTATTTCTCCTCATATAAATCTGGCCATAGGAGAGGAGTGGCTATACTGATATCTCAAAAGGTTCAATTTGAGTTGCTTACAGAAGTTAAAGATAAGGAGGGGAGATATGTATTAGTATTGGGAAAAATTGAAGGGGAATTACTAACATTACTTAATGTATATGCTCCACCTGGTAGTGATTTTAATTTTTATTAAAAAATGGTCGATTTGATGGTTAATGCACAAGGGGTACTGATTTGTGGGGATGATTGGAATGTGCGTCTTAACCCCAGGCTTGATTCTACAAATATACCTTCTCAGAGAGATTAGTCACTGTATAAAAAGATTAATGTACTGATGGGGGAAATGGGAATAATACATCTTTGGAGAGATTTCTATCCAAGTGGGTGGGATTACACTCACTATTCCTTCCCTCATTTGGAATATTCAAGGATTGATTATTTTTTTTTATACACAAGAGAGATAGACATAGGATCCAAGATTGTGATATTGGTAGAAGTAATTTTTCAGACCATGCTCCTATGTCATTGTCCATACGATTAAGTAATCGGGAAAATACAACATGGAGGATGAACTCAAGTCTGTTGAACAATCCACAATGTAAAGAACAGATAAAACAAGAAATAAAACTATTTTTGGAGGAGAATGATAATGGGGAAGTGAGACCAGAGATGATATGGGATACATTAAAGGCAGTTATAAGGGGGGAAATTATTGCTCTGAGTAGTCATAAGAAGAAGGTAAAGCAACTACAATTATATCATCTGACTATAAAGTTAAAAGAGTTGGAGAAAAAACATCAAGAAAAACAGGATTCACAAATCATGAAAGAAATAAAGAAGCTTAGAAACAAAATAGATGTCTTACATACACAGGAAATTGAAAAAAATATATATTTACTTGACAAAAATATTATGAATCAGGGTCAAAATCACTAAAGCTGTTGGCAAGAAAATTAAAAAAACAACAGACCGATAATACAATATATAAAATAAGGGACCAGAACTGTAATGGTGTATTATATAAATGGGAAGAAATTCAAAACACTTTAACACATTTTTACAGAAAATTATATACACAACCCCATTCAGAAAGTGAAGAAAAGATGGATACTTTTCTGGAATCTCTCAGTTTACCAACTCTTACGGAAGATCCAAATAATATATTAAAAACGACTATAACACGAGAAGAACTGAATTCAGTGATTACGAGCCTCAGAGCTAATAAATCACCTGGAACTCATGGTTTTAATTCAGAATGGTATAAAACCTTCCGAGCTGAATTGATATCAAATCTTCTTTCTGCTTGTAATTCGGTATTAATTGATGGGAAAATGCCCCCATCATGGAGAGAGGCTATCATCTCAGTTATCCCTAAGGAGGGGAAAGATAGATTGGATTGTGGATCGTTCAGACCAATCTCAGTCCTTAATGTGGATTATAAAATGTATACAGCAATACTGGCTAAAAGAATTGAAAAGATTCTCCCTCATTTGATACACTATGATCAAACAGGGTTTATTCAAAATAGACAAACCCATGATAACATTCGACACACATTGCATATCATGAACCATATTCAGCAACATAATTTAGAAGCTTCTTTGATGAGCCTAGATGCTGAGAAAGCTTTTGACTCTGTTAGTTAGAAATACCTTTATAGGGTTTTAGGTAGGTTTGGGTTTTGTGAAAATATTATTAAAGGTATTCAAACTTTATATGATAGACCAACAGCACGAATTAAAATAAATGGTTATTTATCCGATAGAATAACTTTAGAAAGAGGGACTAGACAAGGCTGCCCTTTATCTCCATTGCTTTTTGCTCTATATATAGAGCCACAAGCCCAGTGGATATGACAAAATAACAAAATAAAAGGTATAACTACACAAGGTAATGAGCAAAAATATAGCACTGTACGCAGATGACGTTTTATTATATCTGGAGGATCCCACTAGTTCATTTCTAGAAGTAATGAAACTCTTAGATAGCTTTGGCTTGCTGGCAGGCTATAAGTTAAATGTTCAAAAAACACAAATTCTAACTTTTAATTACAACCCTCCTGATTTATTAAAAGGGAAATACCACCTTAAGTGGGACCCAAAGTTCAATGAGATATTTAGGAGTCTATTTACCAAAAGATATTTCGGTATTATAGTTGAATCTGTAAAAATGAGTCTACTGCCTCGGTTACTCTTTCTATTTCAAGCTCTCCCTGTAAAACTCTCTACAAAACAATTTTCAGAATGGGATAAGATGATTTCTAGGTTTATTTGGGAGGGGAGAAAATCTAGAATTAGTTTCAAAATATTGCAACTTTCAAAAGATAAAGGGAGTATGGCTTTACCATATTTAAAAGATTATTATTATGCATCTCAGGTTAAACCTCTCATTAATTCCTGTAATCCAGAATATCAAGCCAGATGGAAAGATATTGAATTGTCCCTTGTAAATAGCCCCCCAATTCAGGCACTATTAGGTAATAGAAATTTAGACAAAATTACTGAAAAAATATTCAATCCATGGATAAAGTTTCAATTAAGGACATTGAATATGATCACAAAAGAGTATAATTTAGGTGAGGCAATAAAGATACTCAGATGGTGCGCCTATGATACAGAGTTTAAACCAAATAAATTGGATAATAGATTTAAATTTTGGATTACAAAAGGAATAACTGCATTTTGTAATATAATGGATAAGAATCAGCTACAAAGTTTTCAGTTTGTAGCCATTATTTTAATAAGGAGATTATAAGGGGAGATTTAGATATTGTTAATGATGGAGTAGTGAAAATAGTTATAGAAGCCTACAAATCAGAATTAGGCAAAGGTATTAAATATAGATTATATAAAAGTTTTATGGAAAAGAAATCATATTCTACAGAGAATATATAAGATAAATGGGTGAAAGAAAGTGAAGTTAGAATTTCGAATGAAGAGTGGCATTTATGGAGAGAGTTTTGCTGGAAAAACATTGTTCGATTTTTCATTACTCCGGGTCAGAAGGCGCACCATACTGAGGAAAACTCTAAGTGTTGGAGACAGTGCGGAAACCAAGGTAATCATTGGCATATATTCTGGAACTGCCCTAAAATAAGGCTTTTCTGGAATGAATTACATGAGGCCCTGGAAACTATATTTGAAAGGAATGTACCCTTTACATTTGAGGCTTTATATTTTGGTAAACTGGATTTTGATTGGAGGGGAACGGATGAATATTTGTTTGGAGTCCTTATATCAGCAGGGAAGAAAGCTATAACAAGAAAGTGGCTTCTCACAGATCTACCAACATGAATGATTGGATTGAATTAATAAAAGAAATATATCTAATGGAAAAAATAACATTTTCACTAAAATTACAAATGAAAAAAATGGTCAAATATTGGTTTAGATGGGTTCAGTACATTAAACCTTTAAGGTCAGATTTTGTTGAGATACAGAATAACTGAAATGTAATAAGATACATTTATATAGTCTACTTTTCATATTCATAAATGTATACATCTTCCTTCTTTTGAATGTATATAGTTTTGTTAAAAAGTTATATAATTGTAAAAATTAGGGGAACAAACAGGAATTTGTGCCTGCAATGTAAGGCTGAATAATGGATGTTCATATGTAAAATGGTTTGGTTTTGTTCTCTAAAAATAAATAAAATAAAAAAAATGTTGCTGCTGCTCTTCAAACTTCTAGAAGCAGCACAGAAACAGGATCCATTGATCATACCTTTGACTTTAGTTCAGTTGCAAAAGGCATTGGAAGGACTATATTTGGAAAGCTCAAATCTTTACTCACCCAGACTGAAGAAGATGTATCTAGTTCCAGTTCTCGTGCTCAAAGCAATGCAAAGAGCTCAAGTGTCTGCTCTTCACCAACAAATTCATTGTTTTCTGATTCTGTGTCAGATATTACAGATTTGTGCACCTATACAGTAGAACTGCTGGAGCCATTTGTGAAGCAATGAAAAAAAGAGTTAGACCAGGAGATTTATTGCACAACAGTGGCAAAGAAGGCTTCAGATGAAAGCCTTCTGGCTAGAGAGGTTGTTACTTCAGTTTTGGAGTACCTTCTGGACAGAGCATTAAATCAGATGCAGAAAGTGAAGGGTCAGAGAAGATGCTGAGGACCTCCAGCTCTGTATTCCATAGTACAGCAACAAGGATAATAAGTGAAATTATTGAAAAAGCAGCTGCAAAATGTATATCTTCTGGACTTGCCCATCTCCCTGAGCAACCAAACAGTACAGCTGATGATGTATGTAAAACACCGGATGCAACAAAACATGCTCAAGAAGCAATGTCCTCAGACTCTTCTTCTCATGTGCAAAACACTGAACTGGCTTCAGATATTGTTGTTGATGTTTAAGAAAGACTACATTACGCTACATGCATTTAGAAGATTTCTTTCTCAACAGACTACAAAGTTAAATGAGAAAGTTGTGATACAGCCCTGTTACCAGGAACATCAGAAATTAAAACTGATACTAGAACAGCTGAGCACCTTAGGACAATGACTGAGGAACTCTTCAAAACTGTGAAGAAGAAACTGAAACACTTTTGGAATCAGAAGAGCCTGTCTTTGTTCAAAGCAAGGAAAGTTTTATCTGCTAAAGAGCAGAGATCAGCAGATTCACTTGAGATGTTTCCTCCTTCAGTCCAGGTTTCACACCTGAGCTTTAGTGAACCACACTTGACTAAGAAAAGCATGTCAGTACCAAACTTGGCACCCCGTAAGCATCTTAGTGAAGATTCAGAACCTTTAGGTGTGTTAATGAACGTTGATTTCTCAAGGCAAAGCAGGACTACTCAGGAAAATCAGGCAAATTTAATCATCTGTGCCAAGGATGTTGGCAGTCAGATATTGCAAACAATAAATAGGGATGACAAAGGATGTTGCTCAGGAGCAAAGCAAAACCCTCAGAAGAAACCCTTTAAGCAAGTGAACTGGTGGATTCTGTTTTATCTACATTTGAAAATCTTAAAGTTTCAGATGTGGTCTTAAAGCCAGATTATGAAACAATGCACCTCTCTGGTGAACAATATGGGAAAGACAGGATGTCTAGTGCAGAAGACACTGTCCATAAAGAATACACTAAAAGTAACCGTAGAGAATATTCTGTTCAACGTTTCCCACCCATAAATGTGCCTGGGATGGTGATTGATTCTTATACAGATGACACAGAAGTCATGAGTCAGGAAACTCCCTATAGAGTCCTGACTGATGCTTCATCAAAGCTTCAGGATCAACCTACATTACAGCAGAACAAGAAAATGAATTGACATGTAAAAGCAATCAAGTTCCCCGGTCCCGTGTTTGGCGTGTTGCTGGTCTCGTCACTGAGAATATAGCATTTCATACCCATTCCAATAATGTTAACTTGAACATTGAAAAGCTTTCAGCTGAAGAGGCGTCCTGTGCATCTCAAGTACCAGGAGCCACAGCAAAGCACAATCTCCCCCCACTGCAGACAAGGGTTTCAGAAGAGCCTAAGGACCAAGTCAGGACCTCCACAGAGAGTTCTACAATGAGTCCTATTGAAAGGAAAGTGGAACAACTTGTCTCGAGTGGATCTCTGCGTGTATTTTCAGAAGAAAATGTCAAAAATGTTTTCCATTTAATTTTGAAATCAGGAATAACAGTACAATTGGGCACAGCTCACAAATCTAATTCAGATCCAACTTTAACGAGCCGTCTAGTAGTTCAGGATTTATCCCATCCAAAGTCCTCAGAGCTTTCTATGCAGTTGTTGTATTCATTTACTGAGAAATCAGTGAAAAGGCTGTTGAAGCAGTGCCTCAGTTTTCCAGATTCTCCAACTTTTCACACAAATGAGAAAGATGTTTCACTTTTTCAAGAATGTGATACAAATACGGAATTTAAGTCTTCCCAAAGGATTTCAGAGAAAATGTCTCTGACTGCCAAGGATCACAGACCACAGAAAAGTACTGCACCATCAGTGCCCAGTTCACAGATGTACCATGATGCAATTAATCAGCTTTCCAGCTTGCTTGTAAAGTCTGTCATGGATGTTTTGTCTGCTGCGTGTGATTTATCAACGGAGCCTGAAGACAGTGAAAATCAAGTTAAGAAGGAAATCAAATCAAATCATTTAATAGTGTATAAACATTTTAGTTGCTATGAAGTACAAGTTAAAAAATGTAGTGGCTGTATATAAATATACAGTACCTTGATTTTCTATCTGTTGTATCTTTAAAAAGTTTTTGATGTATGTAGACCAAGATAGTGTAGGCCATGACTATGAATGAGAGAATGAGTGAATAAAGCCATATATTCAGTAGCCATACAGATGCAGCCATTCAAAGTGCGCGGCACAGACACGTACCGGAGGTAATTGGCTACGGCGTTGCGCATCGATGACGCAAAAAAACATCATCAGTACTTGATTGGTTGACCGAAAGGGGCACTCGTGGTCCGTTGGTCGGTCGTAGAAAGATTTACAGTAAATGTCTTTACTGTGCCCGTTTTAGCATCCGTGTCACACCTGAAGAAGGCTCCACGGCCGAAACGTTGTGTTCTCTTTCTTCTTTTTTTCAGCATGGAATAAACCTATTACTTGTTCCTTTGCAGATACAATTCTATTGTTTGTTGTGCTGTCTATGATGTTTTTTCCCCCCCATTTTCTGTGACCTTCTGTCTTGTACATTATAAAATGTTACTCACCTTTGCTGTGTCCAAAAGATGAAGGAGCAGGTTTAAATGACTTTGGAGGTTGATCGTTGTATAGAAGATACCCAATGTCCACAGTCTTTTAGGAAGGAATATAAAAAATACCAATACAAAGTTTATATTTGTATTTGTATTGCACAAAAGGCTTCTGAATTATAGGAGAAACCTGTGAAAATAAACAGATCGAAAAGATAATGTACATCCTTACCTCACATTCTGGGAGATGACACAGATTATAAATAAAGGTTTCTTACCTTTTTATAATGTAGGACAAAAAAGGCTGCAAAGTCTGCCCCATTGCACTCTTGGAGTCATTCACCAATTTCTTCCCATATACCCAGCCATTGGTATGGTCATCCATGTAGAGGTATCGCAGACCTCTTCCTTCATCGTGGTCTGGCAGCTTATACAGAATAAACCTGTATGATTCCAAAAACACATAAAAGAGTATCACATCCTGTGTACTGCTCTAGAACTGTGACACTGTACAATGTGTCCTGGGTGTTGGACAGTGTTAACTTTTGAGATCACTAGAAAATAAAAAGGGCACTTAAACAATACTAGTGTCTGTTGCCAGTCTGTGGGTGCACTGGTGCTTCTGGGAGATGAACAGAACCTGTGGCAAGAGAAGAAGGGTCAAGCAGCCTTGATCATTTCTAGGTGATGTAGTGGCCTACAAAGCAAAAATAGCTCTTGTTTTTAGGGGTCACCCATGTTTGACATGAGCATTGTGGCAAAACTGGAATAATCTTATGCGATTATTCATTTTCTGCATTTTAAACCAGCAGAGCTCTGTAGAACTGAACTGCAGCAGTTGACAAAGAGTCAACAGTTGACTAAAAGAAGCGAGGCAAGGCAAGCATCTCACAAACATTACTCTCCTCAAGAATACATTCTGGTGAATCGTTTCAAAACGAACTATTGAAAGGAAAAAAAAACTTTCAAATCCAATAGTAATTTCTTTATGACAAAAAAATCATAGACGTTGTACCCTGGATTTACAGATGCAGCCATTCAAAGTGCGCGGCACAGGCACGTACCGGGGGTAATTGGCTACGTCATCGCGCATCGTGACGCGAGATGATGCAAAATACCGCGGTACGTGATGGGTTGACCAACGGGCACTCGTGGTGCGTTGATCAGTCGTAGAAAGATTTAAATGTCTTTACTGTGCCAGTTTAAGTATTGAATATTTATATGGAATTTTACCACTGAAGGGAAATCTTAGTAGTTGAGCATAAAAAGAATAGGAGCATACTGTAACGTGTGTGAAGGCCATAAATGGTATTAATTTTGGAACATAAACATACAGTATATGGCTGGTCTCGGTACTAAATAATACACACCAGTATTTTATTTCTCCCTAAACATTTTAAGCTTCGAAGTCTTTAACTAATGTGATACTGGAGTCAACAAGCATACTTTTAGAATTTGATTAAAAGGGAATATAATATGGAATTGTGTATGTAAAGAAATTAATAACGATATCATTATATTCATATACCGCAACACAAGAATAGTACACGCTGTACATTGTCTGTTGATAATGTTTCTGTAGTGCTTTTTCAGCACTCTGCATATGACCTTGCCGGTGGCGCTGTGGGTTAGGTTCCTGACTCCCACTCTGATCGAATTTAAGTAATTTTAATAACAATGAATAGTCACCTATGCGTTACAATATAAACATTTATATTGATTTAAATCACATTTTGATTTAAATCGCAAACGCGGGTTTAAATACATGTTTTTTGATTCATAATCAGACAAATGCAACATAAATTGATATCTTTATCTTCTAAGTATCTTAAACTTTCAGCATAGCTTTCTCCCCGTTTAGATTTATTTTTTCTTGGGATCAAATGTGGAAAGATTATATTGTAACCATTTTTATTTTTTAAATACATTTTAGAAAAGTGTATTCTATACTAAAAAGCTGTACACCACCTCCTATAAAGATACATATTGTAATACTTTCGGGTTCGGATAGGACAGACACAAGAACTCAGACTTGCGGAGTCAAAGCAAGTTAAAGCCTTGATTTTATATATCACCTTTAAAAGTGGCATCTCAAAGCAAAGTAAATACCCAACACTGAGTGTACTCATCTGTCCCCATTGTACCCAGAGAGCACAGCCAGGACAGACAGGCAAATAAGATACACTCCACAGACATTCACAACAGCGAAATATCATAAAACGTTTGCACATGTAGTTTAATTATTATTTGTTTTTCAGGAAGTTAAAAAAACACTTGAATTACTTATCCAGTCTTTCGAAATAAAATTATTTTTCAAGCAATGCAACTAACGTCAGGCAACATGTTTTTTTTAATCCAACATTGACAGCCACATCTTAAATCTTGTCAGTCAGTTCTTTTTTCTCTATTTGAATTGTGGCGATTCAAACAACCTGGGATAACAAGTGGTCTCAAAGTCACCTAGCTCACAGAGCTTCAACAACAGATGACAATTCCCTTAGTCCTTCCTTAGTCTTCCTGAAATTGTCAGATTATGAGTGAATAAAAGCATTTTATTCAAAACGTTTTAATCGCGTATCTAAGAAACTAGCAGTATAACCTTGTTCATGCACAAACAGTGGCATGTGACATTATTACTTTGGGTGTCTCCTCTTGCCAGAAAGCTCTAAATTGCATTTTGAGTGCGGTTTTTGACTTTTTTTAAATTGCAACCCATAAATAAAGCTGATCCTGTTTAGACTTTTAATTATTTTAAACTGTATTACAGCAGCACAATGCACAATGCAACGTAAATCGCTATCTTTGTCTTCTGCGTAATAATGTTCACCTCTCTGTCCAGCAAATTAACAATAGTAATAATAATGAACTTTATTGTATATGGCGCCTTTATAGGTGGCTCCTCAAAGCGCTTTACAGGATAAAAACAATAACAACAATAGTGTCAGGCTGGGCAAACGATTTTTTTATAGAAATACAAAATGAGATATAATGATGTGTTCCGGTTTAGACATTAACGAGTACAACCCCCCTCTCTGCGGGAGTGCTGGCTGTGATGAATTAAACTGGTTTCACAGGTATTTTCAAAGTAGAAGGGGACAAGATTTCCAGCGAAAGACACCTCCCCCCCTCCAAAAGTACAGTACTTACTAGTTAAGAAAGCTAGGCTCCTCAATGAAATCGCTTTAACATGCTAATACGTTGGTGTAACAGTCCGGGCATGGCAAGCTTGTAATGTCAACCCGACATTTACGGCGAAAGGAACCCTTCTTTCATTGGAAGACAATGAACATATTCTAGCCCTAAATGAATTAATAGCAAATATGGTTTACATAAAAGACATTTTTCCAAGAAAGTTTAGCCTTTGTCACTAATGAAACCACTAAATAAAGACATAAATATAGAAATCTTAAGATTTTTAAAATACATGACTTTGCTAAACTAATTTAAAAATAAAAACGATTACAAAGGCCAGCGGAGAGAGACAACAGGGGAGGGATGTTGGTTTTACATAAGGGGCGGGGCTATGGAAATTAGGTCTGTTTGGGAATGTGGAGTTACATGTTCTGGCTGTTTGTGAATTATCGTTATTGAGTATAGAGTGTTGATGTATTGATTTTGTGTAATGCTGTATGTTGAAAATTGGATTTTGTTTATGATAAAGAGGATAAACTAGGATGGGAGGAGGGTTTAGTTTTGTATAAGGGGCGGGCTATGCTAATTGTAGGAATTTGAGAGAGTTTTTGGTTTGTATTACAAATAATTCGTACTAGATATTGAGATTTGTTGTTGTTTTGTTGAGATTTAACTCCGCAAGTCTGAGTTCTTGTGTCCGTCCTATCTGAGCCCGAAAGTATTACAATATGTATCTTTATAGCAGGAGGTGTACAGCTTTTTAGTATAGATTACACTTTTCTAAAATGTATTTAAAAAATAAAAATGATTACAATCTAATCTTTCCATGTTTGATCCCAAGAAAAATAAATCTAAACGGAGAGAAAGCTATGCTGAAAGTTTATTAAGATACTTAGAAGACAAAGATATCAATTTATGTTGCATTTGTCTGATTGTGAATCAAAAAACACAAATTTAAACCCTCGTTTGCGATTTAAATCAGTATAAATGTTTATATTGTAACGCATAGGTGACTATTCATTGTTTATTAAAATGACAAATTCGATCATGTTGTGATATTTAGAAATATAAAAGTCAATTAATTGTCCATAATATTGCTATTCTATTTTTTCAAAGAAATGTCGCAGTACACGAATATAATCATATCGTTACATCAGAAATTGAGAAGAGTTCTTCTGAGGAACTGAAAAGAGACTCCCATCTTGAAAACAGTTCTGAAATCAAACCACTCAGTGTCCCTGTAGAACCGTTGAATATTGAACCGGTTTCCTCAGTTGGGCTCCAGGAAATTTCTATGGCTAAATCAACAGAATCACTTAATATGACTTTATTGTGTACTGATACTGTGGAAAACATAACACAGCTGCTATTGCAGATATACCCTACTTTGATAAAAGAGGAAACTTCTACAGAAATCCCAGGGAAGATGTCTGTGTCTTTGCTGAGTCAGATAGCTGTGGACCTCTTTGACAGTGTGTTGCAGGACTTGTCCAAAAACCAGGAGATAACAGTTGTGAAACAGGATAATGATGTGTTTCATGAACCACACAAGATTCAGCAGGTTGCCAGCTCTGTTCACAATGAATTGCTGTGCCAAACTGGATCCCAACAGGTTCTACAGAAAGCTGTAGCCACCAGAAATGAGACAGTGGTCAAAACCATAATCAGTTCTATGGTGACCAACATTTCCAAGCTGACACATTCAGCTTCCCGATGTTCATCCCTTTCACCAGAGACCAGTATTAGCAGAGAAGCAAGTGAGATCGTTGATGAGGTGAGGGGTGATATTAACATAACTAGTGAGCACAACAAAGAGGCAATACCCAGTGCTCAGTCTTCTGAAGTTTATCTTGTTTCTTCTGAAATAGTACATGGAATCACACATAATCTGCTAAAGGAAATTCAGCTAAACTGTTCCAGCCAGTACTCCTCAAGCTGCCATTGATATGGAAACCCAGAGCACTGAGCAGCTCATGTGCACCAAAATGGACCAGTTAGAACCTTCACCTGTTATTTGTCGAACAGTCAGAAGTAAAAAACGACAGTCTTCTATGACAAAGTCTCCAAAAGGCTTTTCTCCAACAGTCCCAAGTGGTTTTGAAAACAGTTTCCAGCCAGAAGACACTATGGATAAGTCCTGCTCATCACGTTCCCTAGGAGAAGCTGTTGGTGTGACACCTTGTTAGCTTCTGAGACACGAGAGAAGCCTGGAGATTATCTGGTTCAAAGAGTCCAGGATCTAGAAGGAGTACAGCAGTGTAAGGCTTCAGGGAAGAAGAGCTCCTCGAGGCCAGACTGTATGAAAACAGGACTTCTGTCCTCTTAGCATGATGTGGTTGATGAGGTATGACCAACAGTTCCAAACCTGTAAAAATTTCTCTTATCAAAGTAGGATAGACCTGTTCTGTACCTAATTAACAGACATTTGTGTAGAAAGTACTGGAAAATGGAACTCTTATTTTGTAAATATGATGATAGTTATGTTGTGCATTTTCCTTTACAATAAAACTACAAATCCAGATTTGTTTTCCCTAATACTGTGTAACATCTCAGAAATATCCCTATTGTCAGTTCATAGCATACGTTCTAAACTCACATGTCTGTGGATGTCAGCTTTATCACTTTCTTATTCAATTAGTACAAGAGCAATCAGGTGAGTTAATGCTACTATGGAGAGACTTGCTCACAGTATTGTCTACATTTCCAAACTGATGTCTGCATCATAAAAAAAACTGAGATGCATTATTTTCTATACATGCAATTGTAAACATTCACATTGGTTTATTATTTTATATTTAATTGTCTGCCTTTATTCTAGTGTTAACGTCAGTGTTAAAAACATATACACACCCCATAATCCTTATCTTCTTTTCAGTAAGAGAAGTGTTACTTGTTTTGATTTACACTGAACAATCACTGAACTGTAACTTTTTGTTTTTTTGTGACAGGAGTTGCCCGGACACTCATCTTGGTATGTGTACAATCCCAGCCTTAATAAGGACAAAAATCTCAGTCCAGCCCAAAGCAAGAGTGGTCTGCGCATTGACATAGCAAAACATTACATGACCCCAATGCAACTGACCAGAACTCTAAGAGCGAAGGGCTTCTCTCACACAGCAACATCCCCTTTGCAGTTAATATGCCGGATGAAGATGTGAATGTGAGCCAGAAAGTCAAGAAACATCCTTTGAAAAAGTTTGGCTCCATGATAAAGCATAAGATCATGGGTAATACTGTAGGTCAAAAGACGTCAGAATTCAGAATGAAACAAATCCATCTTTGGAAACGTTAAGAGCCCAGGGAACATCCAGTGGACGTGGGAGCTGTGAAAGCTTTGGACCATTTAAAGTGCCTGATGAGTACAACAAGCCTCAAAAACACAAGGTATGGATTAGTTACCCAAACTTTAATTATTAATTTGGACATTATTGTATTTTTAATATTAGCACTACAGAAATTATTTGAATAGAATGCTCATTTGTATATCAAATAACATTCTAGAAGACATTCCTATTAATTGCAATCAACAAGAATAGCAACTGCTATGGTGGCCAATGCTGAATGTTCTGTATGAATAATGACTACAAATTTATCAAGATCAATACAGTACGTAACAGTTCAAGTATAATAGCTGTGGAAGAAATATTCCTAAATTGTTTTCTTTGTGTGCTCATAGTTCTTCAAAAAAGAAGTTTTTAGTTTGGACAGATTCAGTAGGAACAAGCCTCAGAACACTCCACATGGTGAGTATTTAGTTTGTGACTGTGATTTTATTTTGTGTAGCACATTAGTGACAAGTGTGGTTCAGAATTAGACATTGGATGGAATTTATGTAGAATGGGGGAATTCATCCTAAATTTAGAATCCTTTAAAAAACAAACTGATTTGTATACAAATTGGCCTTAGTGTTCTGCAAACGGCAAGTTTTGACTCTGCTACCTCCATAGGAATGGTGAGGCAGAACTCTAAACTCCACTCTGATCAAGTGGTTACCTGTGCACCTCTACTCTTACCTGATCTCTGTTTTTCTAAATAGTCCATTGTCCAGTGCATCAATCTTTGGCAGTCCTCTTCAACAGTACTCTATTTTCTCCATTTTCAGTGCCCTCCCTCATTCCCTTCTACAGTATCTCTCGGTATAGTAAATATGACTAAATGTGACTTATATGATAGATATAAGATATAAGCTAATACGTCTTCCTTCTTTTACAAGTAAAGTTATGAAAACCACTTTAGAACTAAACAACAGGATCGCTCATATGAAAATAAGACCCTAGCAGTAGTCAATATGGTTTTAGAAAAGGTCATTCTTCCTTGACCATCTTGTTAAAATTCTTCAAACAAGTGACAGCAGTAAACACACAGCAGTATCACAGAACGTACAAAATGATATGATTAGATTTTAAAGATGCTTTTGATAATGTTCTTCTTAAATTAAAGGCAATAGGCATTTAGGGAAATTCATGTATTGAACTGGTTAAGGGACAGGTAATAGTACTGATCAGGGGTGAATAGTCCAATAGAAGATGACAGGAATAATAGTTATGAATGTGATTGAAATGACTGAAAAACAGTTGTCTAATAGCCAAATTACCACACACCTTTAATCAAATAGCTTCTTATTGAATAAACCTGACATTAAGATGCCTCTGGGTAGAACTGTATCCAAAGTCTATCTTACCTGCTGCCATGGAATAAAGAAACTCGAACAGTGACATGTCAAACCACTCTGTGTTTCCAAGGATCCCTGTAATTCCAAACTCCAGGAAGATGCCAAAAAAAACATCGTTGCTGTCGAAGATGTCGACTGCTTTATCCAGAGCCTTCCTGTAATAATCCATCTGCCACCATCAAACATGTTTCACATGGAGGGGAAACTCCTTGCAATGAAAACTCAAAAAAGGAGTTCTAATGATGGGAACCTCATTTGCCTAGCTGATCTACTGTTTCTGAAATAAAAATAATCGCATTCATGTTTTTGTATAATGTTGTGTTATTCAAATAGGTGAGCACACTACCACATGCATGACCAGACACTTTTCAACTAAATCACAAAATGGTTTGTTAGTTGTCTGTAAATATCTTATTGGTGTACTATACCATTAAAAAAATAAAACAGTCTTAGCCTTCATAATTCTATTCATAGTTATAGCAAGACCTGATTTACTGTAAGCATTCAAAATCCTCAAAGCTACTGACCTACAGTAGTGCACTTCATAAGATTTAGTAGTGCAGCACGAACTAGGGGAAACTATTTGGATTTAAAAAATATAAGAGGTTTAAATAATCTACCAAACAGGGAAATGCATATTTTTATTCAAAGGGTTTGGGGCCTGGAACAAACATCCCAACTATGATGTGGACGCTGATATCCTGACGTCCCTGAAGAAAGGGTTAGATTAGATACATGAATGAATTGGCTACTGAAAAACCAGGCAAGCCAGATGAACTATCAACGTTCTACTGTGCACCAACAAGTGCACCTAATGAACTTTCGTGTGATTGGCAAGTTGCAATGCCTCACTGCACAAGCTGTATTCCTGGTCAGAGGGCTTAAAACAAATTGCCAACTTTTTGTGAAAGTACATAAGCTATAACTATAGTATTCTCATTCCAGAAAATGTTGCGTTTCTTTTTTCCATCTGTACTGTGTATATATACTGTATGGACTAGGAACTTATCTACTCTGTGTTTTTGGTTTCCCTTCGGACCGCTTAGGGGAGCGAACGGTTAACGGACCGCGGTGAGCAACAAGTCCTGAAACGGTTAGCCATCATCTTGATACTGTCTGCAGGAGAGAGTAATTTTAATATAATTTGTCTTCCTGGAGATCGATTTAGATTATTCGAGAAATACAAACTACGATCATAACATTTATATTTATAGACATACTCCAATATGGCGTCTCGCTCTCCATTGTCTTCCCCCGACTCTGCTACGGGTTCAGGTACCGACCCGGCTCGGCCAGACACAGGAGAGCCGCTCGGTGGGTCAGATTCGGATTCAGACTTGGGTCTCGGGGAGGAAGGTTGCGGTGCTGGTGACCTGGGGTATCGCCTGGAAGAGACGGAGCTCGAAGCCGAGTTTGAAGCGGCAGCTGAGCGGCTCCGTGGACTGGTGCAGACAGCGAGCAGAGAACAGCTGCTTTACCTGTACGCCAGGTATAAACAGGTAAAGCGACCCCAAAACTTTGGCAACTCTTTAATAAACTGAAGCAAAGACGTGTTTGATGTGTTTTCGGGCTCAAGGTCAATTAGTTTGAAACCTTAAAAATGTGCACTCAGCATGTGCATAATCAGCTGCTGTCATGTAGTTGGTGACCTTCGTGTTTATAAAGTACTGAGTACGTTTGGATGAAGAAACCACTAGCAATATTTTCTAGTTCCCCAAGGGATCATCTTAACTGACAAACGTTGAATAGAAGTGTACAAAACGACTTTTCTGCTACTCTCCAAACATTTTGTATTACTGACAAACCTACTGGCCACGTAAACTGAGTTATATACATTATTTATATGCAAAATTTAGAAATAAGCAGTTGGCATAAATGAACAGGGTAATAAAATATATATCAATATATATATATCATATCTAGCACATTTAAAAAATAAATTGAATCATTTTCCACACAGTGAGCATATTGCCACTGTGAATTTAAAATAGGAATACAGTTAAATTCCAGTGGATTTGCTGTTTGAAACAGCCATTGTTATCCTGTGTTCACATGATGACTAGCTAATCATATTCTTAAAGTTTGCTTCTTCTCATTGATACCTTTTCAGTTGTTGAATATGTATTCCTTTCAGTAAGCGATAGCTAAAGTATTGTGCACAAACTCATTTTAAGTTACACAAGGCAAGAGACAAATCTGTGCGACTCCACAAACCCACACTAAATATAGGTTTCAGTGTTGTCCAGAAAAAAAGAAAGGTAAATGTGTGAACTTTCACAGATATTGTAAGAAACCCAACAGACCAGGGAGTGTAAGTAGGATTTCAGTTGTTAAAGGCTAAATAACATCCTAGGCAAGTAAGATCTGTCAGTCAACTTATGGGATAGACTATGACTAAATTACATACCCGAGAAGCTGAGTTCTAGCATTCACAGTCTCCTTGCCGAACTGTATTAAAAATAGAAAACAAAACATTTGCCCTACTGAAAAGCGGTTAAGAGTTTCTACCAGCTGGGCTCTGCAAGGCTGCTGATGGGTTACACATTGTGCTGTGATGCTGCAGGCAGGCCTGGAAGCAGCTTGGGGACATGAGCAAAGAACAGGCCATGCAGGAGTATGTAGCGTGTGTGCATTCGCTGGACCCAGAAGGAGGCCAGAAGGTAGGGACTTCTGACTCAATTTCACTTAAACCTGCTATTTGTTTGGTGTCAGCTTTTGGGCGCCAGGATGATGTCATGCATTGACAGGGCGAACTGTCTCTGGGACAAGCTGTCAGATTTGTTCTTGAGATAAACCTGTTCCTGGGATTCCTACAGTACAAGAGACAGTTTCACATGATTCGTCAGTCAACTACTAGCTACTAGCAACCTAATGAATACGGTCACTTGAGCAGCCCACTTGTGTCTGTAACCTCTCTTGCGTTTTTCAGTTCTTGGCAGTTTGTATACTGAAGTAATTCTGGCAGTAATTTGTAACATTAACCTCTCTCAACACAGCACCGTCATCTTACCTAAACAAAACATGAATATTAATGATCAGAAACTAAGGCCCACTTTAAAAATCACAAATATGCTCCTTAAAAAAATCACAGAATCGGGTTCCAGATAGCTGCATGTTTTGCTTACTCAAAGAGCAAAAGGTCTGTTTTCTACCAAATGTTACCAAAAACATCCCTGCCCACTTGCAGCTGACAGGACTTGGCTGTTTCCCCATATATACTGTATGCCATATATATCCAGTGAGTATAATATGAAGAGGGGTGGATCAGTGTTCACTGTTGTCCCTTTTGTGCTACATTTAAGAAAATAAAATAATTTTTCAGTTTGCATTGTCTTACCTTTATGACTACTGAGAATAAGTACTCTGGAACACAATCAAAAGAAAATTAAAATCTATATAAAGGGCCAGCATGGGTGTGGAGTGGATAGCGCTTCTGCCATGTAGCACTGGGGCCCTGGGTTCAATTCCAGACCTGGGGTGCTGTCTGCATGGAGTTTGTATGCTCTCCCCATGTTTGCGTGGGTTTCCCCCCACAGTCCAAAGACACGCTGGTAGTTTAATTGGCTTCTGGGCAATTGGCCTTGGTGTGAGGTTGTGTGTGTCTATCTGTGTGTGTCCTGTGATAGACTGGTGTCCCCTCCAGCGTGTATACCACCTTGCGCTAAGCTGCAGCTCCCCTGCAACCCTGTATTGGGAAAAAGCAGTTAGAAAATGGTGGGATTTATAGTTTAAAGTGTGAAGTGTATGTAGATAGAACAGTTATATTTCAGAATAAACAAGTATTCCATGTCTATGTGGAACAATTATTTGTTTATATTTTGGGTATCAATTTTGAAGTGACTAAAGGATTTACAAAACAGTAGTGCCTGGACTTTAATGAAGAGGATATGGCATTAAGGAATTCGAATTGTTTGAATTCAGCATTAGCTCTAGTGTAGATGTAACAGCCCAGTTCATAGAGGCCACGCAGAGTGGCCTCGATGTGTCAGCGTCTCTTATGATCATTGGTGCTATTAGTCGCAGTTCATGCTTGGCAAATTTGACATCTTGCCCAGAGTGGTGAGTGCAGTATTGCGAGATTTTCTCTCTTCACAATTCTCATGACTATGCATTGAAGGACAATAATAATAGTATAATGTTAATTTTTGAGTGTTTTTAAATAACCCTCAAAGCTCCTTATAGTAGTACACATAATACACAAAAAAACTAATGGCACATATCAATGTTATAGCATTAATTTTTCAGTTGTTGAGCTAATATCAGTCTTGTCACGGTTTGCTTTCAGAAATGTTCTGTTGTATCTATGTCTTAATTTCAGACAGACTCCTGTAAAGTACAGAAACCAGAATAGTAGTAATCGAATTTGATTTTCAAATTAATCTGTCAGCAGGATAGCAGTGAAACCCAAGCCCACAATGGTAAAAACGTTGCCCAAGAGCCAGTGTATAAATATTAAATAGTTACGTTTCCAGTACAAATCTCTATGTAATACCTCGGGTTAGTGCAATAACATCACTTTTAACTAGGATTTATGAATTTGTTTCTGGTGGTGGTATTGATAAATAAGAGCTAAACCAAGGAAGTTTCCATGTGATCCAGTGTGGGACTGTGATTGACACCAGCAGCATTTTAGTTGAATAAAAAGCACATCAAGTGATCCAGAAGCCACTGGAAAATCATTAACTGACTTAACAATGGTAGTTTCTGTACTGTGTATCCAAACTCCAACTGAAGAGGTTCAAAGAGCTCATTAGATACAAGACGCAATTAGAATTAAGTCGCATTGTCCATTTCAGAGTTTTTGTGAGAAAAGGCAACTTAGTGGTACATAGTGGTAGTTAAGTGTTGAGGTCCTAGGTCAGTTTTAGAAACCTTTACGTAACTAGAAATTTATGTCGAAATGCCCATTAATCACACCCCACGGGCTATGCATACATGTGTACAGTACATCAATGTGTCAGTTTACATATGATGTTATTTCGGTCAGTTTCTTTCATATGAAGCACACATAGAAAATTAAGTTCAATAATTATTAATGCAGTGTTCTATAAATAGAACAAATATCTAAACATATTCATATGATGCATACAGAAAGTTAAGCTCTATAATTTATAACGTAATGTGATATCAATAAAAAAATTGAAAAAACCTGTTTGCCCGGATCGTGGTCACTGTCCCCCCAGATGACACGTTTCTTTTAAACCGCTCCACAAATTCTCACATGAACGTATTCTCCAATATCATCACAACAAAACCATAATGTTTGTTTCCACAGATATGACACTATTATGCAATAAACCAATAAATTAATGAACTAGCAGAATCCCAATAAAAACACCCGGCCAGCACAGCATGTCAATATTATACATTTTTACCAACAAAACCGCAAAAGCAAAAACCAGCAAATATATATATATATGCCATGTTTTTACCTTATTCTGAAGCATGATATATATCCAAAATAACCCAGACTTGAACGTTATTGACTTCATAGTAAATGTTTGAAGAACGACCGGTAGAAATAAGGCGATCTGATTAGTAAAAACCGCTTTCATTCATTGTATTTTCAGCCATTCAGAGCTCTTAGGGGGTAAGACTTCCTCTAGAAGCCTCGAGCTGCATTCCGCCTGCCTTTTAGCTGTCAATCATTGACTCAGAAGGGGTAATCAATCAGTTTTTTATCAGTGCTCCTTTTTTTCACACCAGAAGGCAACTCTGAGGTTTTTTTCATTGCATAACAGCAGATAAAGGCTCTCTAGCAGTGTCTAATAGTTTTTATAGCAATTGCAATGGTTATTATTCTTATTTTCAATATTTTTAGGATTTTTTATTATAGGCGTGAAATTTCATTCCAGGTTCAGTCTTCACAAAACATGATGTAGAATTTTTTCGAATTGATCAATTTTTCCCAGATTTGTATCCAAGCTAGTAGTCACCTAGAACAAGGCTCTTGACATGCATATAGTTAAAAAATCTGACCTCTGAAGACCAAAAAAACATGGTCGCCTGCTGTTTTTTTGTTTTTTTTTTCATATGTCTGTCTGCTGAGTGGACACGTTAAGAATTATAAGAAATTTGACTGTTCACCCTCAAAACCAAGGGGGTTACCTTCAATTTAAGACCTGAACCAGGCTCCTGCTATGTTCTGCTGCAGAGATATAACAAATGTTTAAGGAGGAGGAAATTTCAGGCGGAAATTGGCTAAATGTGTCAATGTTAATAACAGGTTAAACAAAATTTGGAAGTGTCAAACATTTTTCTCCTACATTTTAATGTGAGAAAAACAAAACAAAGAGTTTGTTACCTGTCAAGGTAGGTGGGATGTTCACTACCTCATTATTTTTAAAGCAACTTAAAAGGTAAGTGTACAAATGCATAAATTAAGATTCAAACAATTAAAAGACAGTACAACAATCAAACAGCAAACTGGAACTATTTCTGATCAAATAATCTGTTCTCTGATAATAAAGTTGTTGTGAAAAAGTAATGTTACATTGATAGTTCAGGTGGGTAGCTGCGTCAGCATGCGTAGGCTGCAAAGGAACAAGTAATAGGTTTATTCCATGCTGAAAAAAAGTTTTGGCCATGGAGCCTTCTTCAGGTGTGACTCCAGTATTCAATTACTCACCAGTTAAATGAATCTTCAATTCCAACTCGGCTCTTACCTACCCAATTAATCTAATTATTTGCTTAGCCACAACGGTTTAATGTCCTTCCCCAAATCTCTGGGTGCTTCAGAGATAAAAGCCATGTCCCAATTCTTGACCTGCGCCCTAAGCCATTTCTACAAATCCGCACTTCTGTAATGTAGCGCAAGTGTGGACTTCAAGTGCGCCAGTATTAAAGGGCGCACTAGTACAAAAAGGTAAAAAACACCCTCGCGTGACGTCACTGTTTTGTCACACGGCTCAGGAGGGTCGAAATCCAAGTCGGCTGTTAAATTTCGTTGTCTGCTTGCAGTTTGATTAAATTGAATTTTATCTCGTCAATCCCTGTACAAATGTAGTGATACTGTGTTCATTCATGTTGTAAACTTAACCTCGATTCATAACAGGCGAAGTAAACTAAGGAATCACTGGCAATATTGCTGCTTATTCCAAGCTGTGTACTATTAAATACATTTCATATTGTCTGTCCCAGCACAAAAATGACAGTATGAGGAACATAACGCTTTCATTCAACTAAATAAGGTAAACTTGGCTATACCTCAAAGCTTGTACTATAAAATACGAGCACCATTAAATGCTCTGTGTACAGAATACAAAGCTGGTAAATGAATAAATATACATCAGTCGAAATGGGAGTGACGAAATAAAAGCTTTATGTCAAAACTTTGTACGTAGAATACATACAGTTTGAATCTAAAGTAGCCTAATGAAGTTTGTTTTTTCAAAAAAATTGTAGCGCTCCGGGGTTCACGTGGGTATGCGCCCTCTCCTCTGCCGCCTCAGGTCGAACCCCCACCATCGGGGACTCGAACCCGACCTCCGTTGCACTCGACAGGGACCCAGCCAGCTGAACTAAAGGGAAATCTCCCATCAGCCCGGCGGCTGCGGTCCCTGCTATTCACAGGGAAGGGCGGAGACGTCACCGCGCTGGTAAGCCGGCTCTCACAACCAATGGTGGCCGTATGAGTTACAATATTATGAGTTCTAAAACTTAAAAAAAGTTCAATTGTACTAATACGTGAATATTTTATTCTCCATGGCAACTTCTCTCTGCCTTGATACGTTAGAATGTGGAACGTCACCATTCCGCGAGCAACTGGGGGTAATTCCCTACAGCGGAGTCCATTCCGATGAAGACTTCAGAGAAGTCTGCATTGGCGGTGCTGGTGAGCACCCTTGTGACAAATTTAGAAATGGAATAACTATTGGATTTTAAGTCTTTTTTTCCTTTCAATAGTTCGTTTTGAAACGATTCACCAGAATGTATTCTTGAGGAAAGTAAGGTCTGTGAGATGCTTGCCTTGCCTCGCTTCTTTTAGTCAACTGTTGACTCTTTGTCAACTGCTGCAGTTCAGTTTTACAGAGCTCTGCTGGTTTAAAATGCAGAAAATGAGCTCTAATCACATAAGATTATTCCAGTTTTGCCACAATGCTCATGTCAAACATAGGCAACCCCTAAAAACAAGAGCTATTTTTGCTTTGTAGGCCACTACATCACCTAGAAATGATCAAGGCTGCTTGACCCTTCTTCTCTTGCCACAGGTTCTGTTCATCTCCCAGAAGCACCAGTGCACCCACAGACTGGCAACAGACACTAGTATTGTTTAAGTGCCCTTTTTATTTTCTAGTGATCTCAACAGTTAACACTGTCCAACACCCAGGACACATTGTACAGTGTCACAGTTCTAGAGCAGTATACAGGATGTGATACTCTTTTATGTGTTTTTGGAATCATACAGGTTTATTCTGTATAAGCTGCCAGACCACGATGAAGGAAGAGGTCTGCGATACCTCTACATGGATGACCATACCAATGGCTGGGTATATGGGAAGAAATTGGTGAATGACTCCAAGAGTGCAGTGGGGCAGACTTTGCAGCCTTTTTTGTCCTACATTCATAAAAAGGTAAGAAACCTTTATTTATTATTTGTGTCATCTCCCAGAAAGTGAGGTCAGGATATACATTGTCTTTTCGATTTGTTTATTTTCACAGGTTTCTCTTATAATTCAAAAGCCTTTTGTGCAATACAAATACAAACTTTAAGGTAAGTAACATTTTATAATGTACAAGACAGAAGGACACAGAAAATGGGGGGGGAAAACATCATAGACAACACAACAAACAATAGAATTGTATCTGTAATACTTGCTGGGTTTGCTTGCTTATTCCTATGATTAAAGCCAAGTGCAATGTTTGCTACATATGCAGGATGTGAATTGTTCATTTTATATATATCTAAAATAAAATATTTTAACATTTACACTATTTCAGGGTAGAACATTTACACGTGTGATTCTGCAGATGTTGTCCAAATCATTGATTCAGTAGAAAACATTTATTTTAGGATTTACTGTGTATGGTCAAGACATGATGGCACGTCCGAAGTATATACTGTGTCTTTAGAATACCAACACCAGCTTTCTGTGTTTTCTGGTTTTAAAACTTGAATCATAAAGCTTTAAAGTATATATTTCCATCTTGTTTTTGTTCATTATTTTTTTTCCCATTTACATTTCTTTGACTGAGGCATCACATAAGCTAAGAACAAATCTGTTGCCTTCAAAGCTTTTTCTCCTGGTGAAAATCACTGAGTTTAAAAACACTTCTGTAAGTCAATATAATACTGATGTTTATAATAAAAAAATCATCTGCTGGGTAAAACAAAACTAAAGATGCTTGTTGTGGGCTCTATTGAATTGAATTTACAGTAGCAGATTTCTAAATGAATACAGTAAATTAAATTGTTGAGATTAAGAGATAAATGTACATACTTCATGGCCAATTGTCAGTTGAAAAGAAATGAAAACAATTAATAGGATTAAGAATAGTCCTATTTTGGACTATGGTTTTCAATTCTCTTAATCTGACTTTTGGCCATGAAGTATGTTCAGTTTAATTCGGTTGGACAAAAAAGCCAAAAGTCAACTGAAAACTAGCCCAAAATAGAAGATTTTTTGTTTAGTTTGATCAATTATACAGTTCTTGTTTGATTCTTGAACTTAATTGATTAATTGACTTCGTCAGCTGGAAGCAGGCTTGATAATGGACTCTGTTCAAAAAGAGCAGACTTGTCCTTTAAAAACATTGAAACTGAAAAACCAGACGGATCAAAAAGGATAAGAGATTTGAATATATCTTGTGTGACCTTTTTCAGGGATTGTGATGTTACAGACAGGAGTGTGGCTGGTTCACAGCACCCCAGAACTTCCAGATGTGAAAAATCATTCTACATCATTCTTGCCCTCCAGTGGGCATGAAAATGCAGACCTTCTTCTGCGGGACTTACACATACAGCACCTTCAAGGACATAGGTAGGCGTTCACATGTACATACAGCTGTGTGAACCTTTTCTTGAACAAGTTTGATTGCTGAGCTTTAGTATGTCCATGGCATTGACATCACAGCTGTCTATCACTTTCTGAAAGCCTTTGGTACAATTTTTCCAGATTTTAAGATTCAAGTATTGGTTATTTGCAGTTCTTGTTCTGGTTTGGAGCACCTTTCTTTTCCTATTCTAAATTTACCTGTGGGCAAAAACCAGTCTATTCTGTTTTTTTCTGTTGGTGGTTCAATTTCATATGCAAACTTAATATAACCCTGAGAATAGGTGGACACTAATAGACTTACACCTCATTGTGTATACAGATGAAAATAAATACCAAAATAGCCTTAGACTTTCTAATTAAATCTAAATGATGTGTATTGTGGCTAAATAAAGGAAACTCTCCAAACTAATGGAAAAAGAAAGGGGTCATTTGACCTGGATGTATGAAAATGCCATGCTTACTCTTGGTTATTTTTCATTCTTGTCTCTACAGCTGTGCAACTCCAGTATACCCATGTATACTCTTTTGACTATCACGTCCCCCAAACCTTCCACAGAGACCTTCAGTGTGTGGCTCAGAGAACATGCTATCCCAGGAAAGAGCCTTGGTTTAAGCAGCTGCCCCTGACATCTTTAGCAGGGTAAACTTTCACCAGCTTTGCAAAATACTCTAGATTTAATGACGGTGAGCACCACTCAAGGCAGAGCTAGAGTCTGCAGAAAAAAAATCAGTAAAGTCTATGGATCACGTTTTTTTCCCCAACTGATCGCTTCTTTTGAAAATATTCTCCAATTCAAAATACAGAAACAGTATTGAACAACACAGTTGCCATGATCCATAAACAATCTCTGTGCTTCATTATTGCAGTTTGTTCCTGGGAAGTGAAAATGTCACATGAGCTATTTTTCTCATTTTAGATATTTGGAATCAATAGTTAATTTTTTGCATGCCTCTACATTTTAAAATCACAAATTAATTATCACAGTTCCAGACCTGTACCAGCTTGGAAGAGATGACGAAATGTACTTATTTCTTCAAAATATGTGCTTAACAGCCCCACAGTGATGCTAAGTGTCAGAGTTGGCATACAGTGCCTTGCGAAAGTATTCGGCCCCCTTGAACTTTTCAACCTTTTGCCACATTTTAGGCTTCAAACATAAAGATATAATTTTTTTATTTTATGTGAAGAATCACCAACAAGTGGGACACAATTGTGAAGTGGAACGAAATCTATTGGATTTTTGAAACTTTTTTAACTAATAAAAAAATGAAAAGTGGGGCGTGCAAAATTATTCGGCCCCCTTGCGTTAATACTTTGTAGAGCCACCTTTTGCTGAGATTACAGCTGCAAGTCGCTTGGGGTATGTCTCTATCAGTTTTGCACATCGAGAGACTGAAATTCTTGCCCATTCTTCCTTGCAAAACAGCTCGAGCTCAGTGAGGTTGGATGGAGAGCGTTTGTGAACAGCAGTTTTCAGCTCTTTCCACAGATTCTCGATTGGATTCAGGTCTGGACTTTGACTTGGCCATTCAAACACCTGGATACGTTTATTTGTGAACCATTCCTTTGTAGATTTTGCTGTATGTTTGGGATCATTGTCTTGTTGGAAGATAAATCTCCGTCCCAGTTTCAGGTCTTTTGCAGACTCCAACAGGTTTTCATCCAGAATGGTCCTGTATTTGGCTGCATCCATCTTCCCCTCAATTTTAACCATCTTCCCTGTCCCTGCTGAAGAAAAGCAGGCCCAAACCATGATGCTGCCACCACCATGTTTGACAGTGGGGATGGTGTGTTGAGGGTGATGAGCTGTGTTGCTTTTACGCCAAACATATCGTTTTGCATTGTGGCCAAAAAGTTCGATTTTGGTTTCATCTGACCAGAGCACCTTCTTCCACATGTTTGGGGTGTCTCCCAGGTGGCTTGTGGCAAACTTTAGACGAGACTTTTTATGGATATCTTTGAGAAATGGCTTTCTTCTTGCCACTCTTCCATAAAGGCCAGATTTGTGCAGTGTAAGACTGATTGTTGTCCTATGGACAGACTCTCCCACCTCAGCTGTAGTTCTCTGCAGTTCATCCAGAGTGATCATGGGCCTCTTGGCTGCATCTCTGATCAGTCTTCTCCTTGTCTGAGCTGAAAGTTTAGAGGGATGGCCAGGTCTTGGTAGATTTGCAGTGGTCTGATACTCCTTCCATTTCAAGATGATCGCTTGCACAGTGCTCCTTGGGATGTTTGAAGCTTGGGAAATCTTTTTGTATCCAAATCTGGCTTTAAACTTCTCCACAACAGTATTACGGACCTGCCTGGTGTGTTCCTTGGTCTTCATGATGCTCTCTGCGCTTTCAACAGAACCTTGAGACTATCACAGAGCAGGTGCATTTATACAGAGACTTGATTACACACAGGTGGATTCTATTTATCACCATCAGTCATTTAGGACAACATTGGATCATTCAGAGATCCTCGCTGAACTTCTGGAGTGAGTTTGCTGCACTGAAAGTAAAGGGGCCGAATAATTTTGCACGCCCCACTTTTCATTTTTTTATTAGTTAAAAAAGTTTCAAAAATCCAATAGATTTCGTTCCACTTCACAATTGTGTCCCACTTGTTGGTGATTCTTCACATAAAATAAAAAAATTATATCTTTATGTTTGAAGCCTGAAATGTGGCAAAAGGTTGAAAAGTTCAAGGGGGCCGAATACTTTCGCAAGGCACTGTAAGTTGTACTAATGGTTTTTCTTTCACTGACAACAGTACAAGAGCACTGGTGCCCAGCTGGTCATAGAGGTTGCAGTTATCGGACGCGTTTGAGCTCGCTTGGATATCCCAAAGTGTCCAACCCTGTTGGTGTTGGTATTCAGTGAATTATTTATCACTGCTGAAACTTGGACAACAATGTCTGATTTACTCTGAACAAGCACTTATTGAGCCTCTCAGAATCTGAATTTATTTAATTTTTACAAAGTCTAACTCTATTGTATGTTGGCTGTTTCTAGCCAGCAAGACCCACTTTATCACAAAGATTTTATGGAACAATATCCAGTTTATTTTTACTCAAAGCCTTTCCCAATTGAAGATGTATTTATATAAAAAAAGCATACTTTGTTTTGGTGAAACTTTCTCAATCTGCCAGCTGGCAACTGAACTTTCCTACATGTTTCTGCGGTTACACTTTAGATTTAAGGTTTCATAGCATCGCTTTCTTTCAAAAGAGATTTTATGGGATGTTAGTAAAGCATCAATTTATATTCAGTAGTAATTTAGGTTTAGGATTTGTGTCTGAGGTAGTTTGTAGGTGCTTTATTAACATTCTGTAAAGCCCAATTCTTGAACAAATTGATTAATAGAATATTTCAATCTTTTATTTATACAACAATTTAAATCAAATGTTTTTCTCTTGGTATGTTGATTTAAACATAAGAAAGGATAAACATATAACTTGTGTAGCTTCTTTAGATACCATTTAATACCTAAGAACACGAGAGGTTACATTTGGCCCATTTAGCTAATTTCTTAGTAGTTAATTCAAGGATCTCATCCTGCTGTTTCTTGAAAGGAACCAGGACTTAAATAACATGTGCAGTTTGTTCCATTAATCTCAACTAGTTTTGAAAAGAAATTGATTAATTGATCCAAGGATCTCATTCTGCTGTTACTTTAAAGGTTATTGGAAACGGTTGTCATTTAAATACATTTAAAAAAAGGTTATGTAGAAAAGGAACAATCCAGTAAGTTTCAAACACTGCCCTTCAAAAGCAATATGTCACACTTCACACTTGATCTACTGTATATTGGTGGTGCTGATTTAAAAAAGAACGTTCTGGGTAGCAACCAATACAGTACAGCATTCAGAGAGGGGGGGGAAGAAATACACATTCACTTGTTCTCGGTTCCAGTTTGACGTTTTGGTAGCAAGTGCACTTCCTGTTTTTGGTTGGGTAGAAAGTGTGTCTGGGACAGATTCTTACAGGGAACCTGTGACTCTGTTCCGTTTCAGATCTCTACTCAGGTTTGCTGGTTAACTATTTAGGAGACGACTTCTTTGCCAAAAGCTGGGGGAAGCTTCATCAGCCTCTGCCGTCGAATTGCTCTGTGGCGCACAAGGTGTACAACGTGAAGACTATGCAGCTGCCAGAGGCCAGGCCTTTCGGCATCATGGTGGACCACTCCAAGGGGTGTGTGATGAAGGGTGGGGGTCCGCACTGGACCTGCATCGCGGACACGAACCGAGAGATCAGGCAAACGAGAAGAGGAGGCGGGGCTGTGTGCACAAGCAGGCCTGGAGTGTGGAAGGCCTTCCTCGCGGTAGTTGACACATTTGAGGACTGCCAGTAACACGTGGCTGGCAGAAATAGACGAACAAGAAAGGGCTGTTTTCAAAAGATACTGCATAGTTTTTCCAAGTCAAAGCAAATGGTGGTAAGTAATATGTAAGAAAACTCTGCAGTAGCTCAAGTAGGTAGTGCGTCAACACGCGTAGGCCGCAAAGGAGAAGAAAAGAAACGGGAATGGACACCTGAAGAAGACTCTACAGCTGAAATGTTTCTTTTCTTTTTTCAGCATGGAATAAACCTTTACATGTTCCTAAACTATTCACTACTGACCTTAATAGCAAAAGTAAAATGTATTTGGAAAGGATATGTATCATGAGAAAGTCATGCATCTAAAAAAACATTTTTTGAATTAAGTACTGAATATATGGGGGGGGGAGATATACAAATATTTCAAATCATAAAAGTACATTCTGTGTTTCTTTAAAGGCTTGTTTGTAATAAAAGTGCTGGATCTGACCTGCCTTCCATTATTCCTGTGGCCCCATTAGGCAGTTCATATCAAGCACAAAAACTGCCGCTGCCGTTATATTGATACTAGTAGTCCTGTTCGGCACATATCTGTGATTTTTGTTTCTGTGGATGCGGGGGTTTTTTTACGCAGAAACCACACAATGGATGAATAATATATATATATTTTTACTAGCTAAATCAATAACACCAGAGCCACCTGAGAAGTGACAGAGAAAAGCCTAATTTTGCAGGGAAATGGTTGTTCTCTTTGAAAGATTCAATTGAATATATGGTGTGGCGTCGCCAGGGGAAAATAGGTGTAAAAGACATTTAACTCACACCACACTGAACCTCTGTGTTCTTCGTCCGTTTGTCTCTCCAAATCCGTTCCGCAATCCGTTGCCAGTATCCTTAAGTCCCCAAATGCGTATGTCCACACTTCTCCGCGCCGTATCCAAAACCCATATCCAATAGTCCGTTATTCTGAAATTCCTTCCAGTACACTCCTAAATCTCTCGTTCCTCCAAAACGCTCTCACCTTACCAGCTTCCGCCCGGCTCAGTGCTTCTGTGGCATTTCTATTTCGTTTCCTGACGGAGCTCACCTGTGTCTCATTGTTTCGCCGTATATATCTTTTCCAACAGCGGGTCAGCCGGGTATCCGTGGCGGCCATCTTGCCTAGGTCTATACAGTAGTATAGACAGCGTTTCGTTACGAAAATACCAGTTATAAATGACCCTTCCCCTGGCCCTCTTCCAATGGAATTAATATTCTGTTTGAATGTATCTCATGAATGCTGTTAAATGATAGTACCTCTACCGTATTAACTACATGCTTCAAGACTAACATTGAGCAAATTACATTCTAAAGGCTAAATACTGTATGCAGTACAGTGGGAAATATTTAAGTGTTTTAGGAAATAGAAGACAAATTATATTTACAGTGGTTATCCAGAAATAATAAATGTATATACCATAAATTTACTGTGTTGCCAAAGCAGGACAGTTCCCCATAGTGGAAATATGTTTGCACCGCTTTCCTTGTGCTACAAGAATATTTGCCAGTATCAAATGATCATAATGCATCTCTTCCAGGCTAAAATAAGCAACAGTAAACACTGGTATTTAACTGGAATATAGTAGCATAAGAAGTGGCACAGTGGTGCCGTCTCAGAGCACTGGGGCCTTGAGTTCATCCTCAGATGTGGGGCTTGTATGTTCTACAAGTGTTTGCTTGGGTTGTCTTCAAGTAATTGGCTTTTGTGAAAATTGTCCCTGGTGTGAGTGAATCCTGCCTCTGGCTTTCCTGCAACCCTGTATTGGATAATGCAGTTAGAAAATGGATGGATTCAAGCCTTCATAACCTTTATAGAATTATTTCCTTTTACCACTAGTTTTAGTACTGGAAACCACTGCAATTTTAAGTCATATCCATTGAGCTATTAACTATTTTACCTTTTGTATACCCTCCTGAAACAGTGCTGCTGCGCATTCCATGCAAAAAACACTACATCCATTCGGTTACCAGAAAGGATCATTAAAACACTAAAGAAAACATACTCATTAAGCACAATTTGAGACTTTACATCTCATTTAATATGGAGACCATAGACTGACACTGACTCAATACATCCAGTGAAAGTGGTTCAAGCTTTTAGAGACAACCTGTAGAGTCTCACTGTCAGTCTCCGAGTCTGCAGAATGATTAAGATGCACAGTCTCTGGGGTGGGAATTCTTTCTTCTTGGCTTATTTGCCGATAAGGGAGAGTTGACACATTCAAGAACACCATCCACAATTCAGAGGCAAGGTGATTAGGAGACTCTCCTCCGGCTCCTCTTTTCATCATACAGGGAGATGGCTGGGAGCAGCACTCTGATAATGGGCACTGCCACCCACGTCACCATGTCATTCAGTTCTTCCATCGTTATCTGTTTTAAAGCAACAGCAAATGTAGGTTAACCACGGAGGACTAACATTGTCTTTTATTGCTTTTAACAGGGTGTCAGCTGAGCATTAGACAGGATTCATCCATTCTCCCAGCAAACAGTGATAGGCTGATTTCTTTTAAGGTCTTATTTTTCCCCGACTTCTCCTTGAAATACGTCATATTCTATTCTCATTTTTCTACAGCCTAGAAGCCTATTCTGGACTTTTCTTCCATTTGCTTTCCCTTCTTACCTCTCTCCCAAAACCAACGCATTGTGCATTTTAATACACTGTATTACAATTAAAACACAAGATGAAAGGTTCTTATAAATGTAGCCTGGCAAAGAATAATTAGCACAGGACACATTTTGGGTTCTTTATTTCTAGGCGACTATGTGGTCTGATATGTTCTTGGTTTAAAAAAAATAAGAATTACATAACGATATTTCTATATACACAAAATACGGCAGTGGTTCACGCAGCGCGTTCAGAAATAAGCAGCTCACCTCTCAGCCCTCACCGAGAACTACATTACGATAATTAGTACGATACCTACAATTGCGAACACTTACACGGTGCCAAACATAAGTCCCTGTAAAGAATGAAGGAAGAGAAAATACAAGGAGCATGTGAAACCCATTACTAACAAACCAATAAACAGATATCCCCAGCCCGGTTAGTTGCCTAAATACTCTACTGCTTCAGTGTACTCCGTTAAAATCCAATATCCATCTTGCTAATCTTGTCTCAATCCTATGAAATACCCCTCTATACTCATTTAGGGAAATGACACCGTATTTACCGTTACGACTCTGTAGAAGTTACGGGTTCTTTTTAACGGTAACTCACTGCTTCTTAGTCCCTACTGCCCATGCGCAGAACGCTGGACTCAACCGTCAGGAACCGCCATCTAGTGGATTTGGAATAACTCCGCTATTCACCACTGGGTCACAAAATAGCTACAAATTGGTTTCTGGTACTAAATCCGTGTTTCGAAAATCATACTGCTTGGGGCACATTGCATTCTCTTCTTCTGAAGAGATACCAAGGGTTTTGAGTCCCAGCTGGGTTTCTTCACAAGTCTTTTTCATAGGAACCCAATTCCAACAATTTACATACAGCAATTTCTGATTTTCTCGGGCAATGCAATAGATGCTATTAATGGAATACAAGTACATTTTAAAAGACAACCTTAGATAATGTGACAATCAGTGCACTTTTCAGTCCTTCAGATATCCCTTGTGGTGTCTCCGGGGGAAAGTTTATGCAAATGAGAGAAGTACTCACACCACACTTTTCTTTCCTGAGTTTCGTGGCGTTTCTTCCTCCAATTATCTTCCAAATCCAGTCCGTAATCCGCTCTCTTAATCCTGTTCCGATCCGAGTTCCAAAAGTCCGTAATAAACCCAATCCGCAATCCATAAACCATAAACCATAAACCATAAACCATAAACCATAAACCATAAACCATAAACCATAAACCATAAACCATTTCTCCCTTCAGTAGTCCATTATTCCTAAGTCCGATCTTTCACATAAACCTCTTTCCTCTCTATCTTTCTCCCTGTTCACTGCCTCCGGGGCACTTATATTTCGGTTCCTGATGCGGCTCAGCTGTGTCTCATTGTTTCTCAGGGTAGACCCTTTCCATATACGGGTCAGCTGATTCTTTTTGGCAGCCATTTTGCTCAGGTCCATATCTAGTATTTTAACTAGGTCATTCTGAAAATACCTGTTATGAATGACCCTTCCCCTGGTCATCTTACACCCTTTACTTGGCTGGCCTGTAATGTGGGTGTTATATTCTATGATTTTCTTCTTGTTTTATTTATTACCTTGTCCAGTAGGTGGCAGAATTAGTACAGTAAGGGACTAGGCTTAAGGAGCAATATTTTTTAATCAAGCTGACATCTTCCTCTAAAATATGTTTTTTATTCGGTAGTGGTATGAAAAACACAACCTGAAAATATAGTAATGAAAATGAAAAGTCAAGCTTGTGCAACCAGGTGATGTGCAGCTGGGCACGGGAATCGGGAACAGCGCCCCGTGCGGGCTGGTAGACCCTCGCTTCCAGCCTGCTGTCCGCCTGACTTTCTCTCCCATGGTTCTTTCTAATTTGTTAGGTAAGATCTGAAGTAATAAGGCTTTTTTAAAAGGTCTGTAAATTTATGTTTACTGATGTCATAGTTTCGGTTTAAGGTTTACTCGTTTATATTTGTTTTAAGAGTATCAAAAGTGTATTCGGGCTCTGCGGGTTATCAGAGACGAAATTGAACTTCGTTAGCTAACTGTGTTAAGTCGCTAGATGAAAACTGTCTGTGTGTTGTGAGTTAATTTCTTAGTGAGTTGAGTTGTTATGTTGTGTCGCGTTTAAATGGTGTTATAGTAAACAGGGGAAAACAACATGTACGAGGGTAGGAGTCAGACTCTTGCTACCAGCCTGCTGTAAACCTGACTTGTACGTATTTCTGGAAACGCTCCCTTATTTTCTTCTATTTTTTAGAAAATAAACTTTAAAAAAGGGAGCCGTGTATGAGTTCCTCTTGCGCACGCCGGTGAGTGCACAAGATCAACGGTAAAGCTGCCAGAACTGAGAGGGACCCGCTAGAGGTCACCACAGCCAGGCAGAGTAGGGACTGTGACGTAAACTTGAGTAGTGCGTTATGGGAGTTGTAGTTCATAAAGCCAACGCTATGTCCGTGAGCAACTATAGCCAGTTCTAAAAGCCGGCTCCCCTTAAGTAAGGATTACACTTGCATTCCAGGCTTTTCTATGGAAGCCCGTTTCCGCCAGGGAGTAAAAAAAACGCGCTATGGTATCTCAGAATTGCAACTTAGCAACTCAGAATTCTGACTTAGTAACTCTTTATATCTCACATTTGCGAGTTCGAAATAGCCCATATTTCATTGTCTGTCCTTTTGTTATTGTAACGGATTCGGGTTCTAGGGCTTGTGCCCTCGCCGCTCCCACCCTAGTTCGTACCTCACTGCATTGGCTCGAACCCAGCTCCTGAGTTGTTGAGGACAAGACCTGTATAACTATATATGGCTACAATACCAGAATTGACCATAATTAAAATTGCATTTCTACACTTCTTTTCCATCCCAAAGGATTAGAGGTGTAAATTATTAAAAGGCAAACCGTGTGTTATATTTTTGGGGTCTCTCGGCTCCACTGGCAGAGCCAGACTGTTTGGGACGTGTGACCACACAGGTTTGATACCGTGAAGGCTTTGAGTTAGAATGGCGACATTCAAATTAAACATTAAATCGGACATCGCCCTTTTGTCTGGATTTTCTCATTAAAACCTAATTATTAATTTATATATAAAAAAACAAGTCCGTACAGGGACGAATACTGTAGCTTCCCTGCTGCAGCTTTTAATGACGTCTTTACTTGTACACGCTGGATACGTCAGATAAGGCAACTGCTTTGCAGATCTGACGTAATAGACAACATTTTGGTTATACCGTGGTTTATGCTCAAGTCCGTATTATACAAAATAAAGTTTTACCGCTCACGAACACGACGGATTTGTTTTCAAAATAGATTAATTAATTAATGGATTAATGGAACGATATCAGGGATAAAAATGGAGAGAAAGAAACCGGGATCTGGAGCTGTGAGTGTACTATCCATACGTTTATATATTTGAACTTTTAGGTAGTGAATTTAAAAAAAAATCAGCATTAGTTTAGCTTTAAAATGTAAGGTTTAGTAAAACAGTAAAAACGTACACCTCGTAGTAATATTTCTAATACTGTTTTAAAAGCTCTAGAAGGTAAAATAAATGGAACATGATTTTAAAATTCCAGCTATGTGTTCTATTTCTGAAATCGTGGGTTAATAATTTATTGTTAACCCTTTCTGTATTTTATGGGAATATACGTACTGTACTTTTCTTTTGTTCTCTTAAGATGTCTTGGGTGAGAATATGCCTTCCCAATCTAAAACTCTAAACAGACTTAGAGAATCAACTCGTTTGTGCAGAAGAAAAAAAAAAGAATGTTATCAACTGATTTAGCCCTCTGAACACCCTAGGGTAACTCTTCTTACCTATCTATAAAAAGATATGTCAGGAACCGTGGCCTTTACATGCAGGGACTGCTTTTAAAAGTTAGTTTTGTAGCTGATTATGCCACCTAGCAATTCTAAAGACCTTTTCCCCCAGCAACAAGTTCTTTTTATCTTCCAGAACCACTAGTGCATCCACAGACCAGAAGTCATCCTACATAATTTCCATTTGTATTACAATACTTTGCAATTCCAGTATCTATCATAGCCTAATCCACAGAACAAATATTACAACTTATCCACCAGAGGTACTTACTTACTCACAGAACATATTGCAGACCAGCTCAAGAGCCCCATTTGACCCCAGTTACCAAAACCAGAGTTCCAAAGGAAAAGTTCAGCTGCAAATATTCTCCCAAACCCAGCCCCAGTTGGAGACCTGGTGTGCCTGCTTCTGTCATAGCAAAGAAACCCTGTGTAGTCTTAGGGATCCTCCTCAGTCCTGACTGAGTCTGTTTGTTAATATGCCCCCCAATTTGTCTCTGAGTCAATTTTTTTAGTAGAGAGGGGGGGAAGACAATGCTAAAGCCTTCCTCCCTTGCTCACTGTAGAGAGTCCCTGGTGTCCAAACCCTCTCCTGGGTGCTGTGGTACAAATTGGTTATTCCTTTTTCTTCTGTTTCTGTGTGCTCTGGCTCTGTCACTGGGGTTATTAAAGCCCCCCTACCTTTCTTTGGGGGGGGAGGGGGGGGGGTTGATAGTTTTGGGTGTAAGCAGAGCTAACTTCTTGGGGCTCATTGATCAAATGGCTATATACAGATGGCCAGGTGTAAGATTGCTCTAGAACATTCTAGATTTTCTAGAATTGTTATGTTCTAGATCCACCTCCTCAGTCTGAGGCTCGGCTAGGCCAGTTTTGACGTGCCATGTGTCTTCTCTGAACTGTGTGGTAATTAACAATGTTTGCAATAGCATCTTTGATCAGTAGGAAGCCCCAGAACAAAGAAAGACACATATTACCACCCTCATTGAAGTCACTGGTCATTCTATACAAACTTCTATGCAAAGTCAACATTGTCCTTGATACCTGCTGTTGCCCCCACACCCATTTTATTTCACTCTGTGACAGATGAAATCATTTCTGCCATCAGCTCTGCTTGTCTTTTCTGGCGTTTTGGCTGTGGTTCTGTGAGGTACGATAGTTATGTTCTGTGTTTCAGGGCTGCTACACCATGCTGTATGCACTGCAGGGAGAGCAGCAGCTGTTGGAGAGACCCGTCGGCACTAAACTGCCGTTAATCCCAGGGTCTAAACCTCAATTTTGCAGGACTGCTCTTTCGGAGAAAGTAAGTGTAACCTAAAATGAAAAGCATGAATACATTTATTCTTATTTAAATCCAAACATTTAAATTGTAAAAAATGACATGTTTATTCATGGTTTTCTTTCTTTTTAAGGGTAAACCAACATGTAAAATTGTATAATATGAAATGATACCTGGGACACATTAACACATTTCTGTGTGTGTTAGTATAATGTGGTTGCTGTAATGATAAAACTGTAAGCAAACTGTCTTCCCTTGACATCTTTGTGCATATAACATCAGGAGTAAGGTTATATATTTTTCTAGACGCAGTATATTGATCACATTATTGAAATTCAGCTGTACTGTATGCCTTAAAGCTTATTGTGCTTACTGTCTTTTTGCAATGTAGATATTTTTAGTTGGCTACAATGACTGAGAAATTGGAATTTGATTTTCAAGAACGTAGAAAAAAATGATAACAGCGATTCTGGAGTAGTCTTCCAAGAAACTGGCGACCGCCTTCGGAGGGGGGAGAAAAAAAACATTCTCATTTTTATGTTCAGAAACATAGGGGGATACATATCTGTGTTTACCTGTACATATCATGTTTTAATAAAATACTTACCTTCTATTTCAGCTGCACCAGCCATCTCCTGACTTCACTCTGACTGATCCCCACGGTTTCCTTTTGGATTCGAAGTACAACAGCCTCCATGACCCCCACCTGCGCACCTATTACCATCGCAAGGGCATGCAGGAGTCTCTGCAGAACAGAGGCTTAATCAATGAGCAGAAGAAAGTAAGGCTGTTTGGAGTTTGTGCAAAGAATGAGGCTTTTTTGGTACGGTGAAGGAGTGAGGTGTTGTCAAAAAAAATAGACCAGGTTCTAGCTCATTTAGCTGTAATAGTTTCCAGTAGCGTGATTTAACTCATGTCTGCACTCCAGCATAGATGTATTCAGTGGGCAGGCCTTTGGTTGTAATCAAAGCATGTAATAGTAGATGTAATCAAAGCAGGCCTATGGTTTGTGCTAAAGTCCTTATGCTCAATAGATATTCAAACACAGAGTACTTGACTGTGCTCTAGATTTGTAAAATAAAAATAAAAACATTTAACCTCCTAGACAGTACTTGAAACATGTTTTGTCTGTTTTCAGGTCCTCTGCTCTTTGAAAGAATACAATCAATATCATAACTACCTTAGCAATGTGAAGTTGCAGTATGACAAAAATTATGTGACTAAACAGGTAAGTGTGATGTTTTTAAACAACCGTCCATCTGATTCTGACTCTTCATCATAGACTTCTGCCTTTATCCAGCCCGCAATCAGTAACGTTTCTAGATGAAGGCTTCCATAAGATCTCTCCATTATGCACTTTTGAATATACTGCTGTCATCATGTCATCTTCAAGGAAGTCTCTACCTTGACTGTGTTTGTATTCTAAGGATCAATTTCAATGTTTTCTTTCAGTTTCTTCTCTAATTGCTATGAAGCTCATTTCTGTTTTAGTGTTTTGACGCTGACGATGTTGTTGCTTATGTTTGTCACTGCTCTAGCCTATTTTAGCTTCTTCTTGTTAGTTCAGCCATACTGTACATCTTTTCATGATACTTTGTGTTGTTTATAGCCCATATAGTCCTTTCTGCATGCAGGATATGGGTTTCATATCATAAGAAAAGTTACGAATGAGAAGAAGCTCTTTAGCCTGTTTGGTAATTACTTGCTAATTGGTCTGTGAGTCTCATCCAGCTGTTTCTTGAAAGAAGTCAGCATTCAACAAGCAGACTTGACTGTGAGGATTTTGAATATTTGAAACAGGTCGCCTTGTAGTCTTCTCTGTTCACGATAACAGAGTTAAAAAAAGATAGTTTTTTTTATTCATTGAGGCTGGGCAATATATCTGGATGTTTTTCTTTGTGGTAAACCACTAATTGTACCACCCGAATCGGAGCATTCACTGCTTATCTGTACTGCTCTGTAGACTTTAATCCATTTTCAGTGCAAACAAATGTATTTTTCCAAACACATGTTAATACAGGCAGCTTTTGTGTGTAGTCCAAAACAGAATTTATATGTCTTCTTTGCCAGACAAGGCTGAAAAACGACTTGAACTTCCATCCATCCCTTTCCATCCACGTCATCTAATCTAACCGCCTCATCTAAGGGCTGCAGGGAGCAGGGGCCTATCCCAGAAAGCAACGGGCTTAAGGCGATATACACCCTTGACCAGAATTAAGTCCATTGCAAGACACACACAGACACAAATTCACTCTAGAACCAATTTTCCTAGAAACCTTTTTTTCTACCAGTATAGTATGGCTTTTGACTGTGGGAGAAAACCAGAGCAAACCGTGAAAAACCAATGTGAATATGGGGAGACCATACAAACTCCACACAGACAAATCACCTCAGGCTCAGAATAGAGCCCCTGGCCCCAGTGTTGCGAGATAACAAGGTTAACCACTGTATCCAAGATATACATCTTAAATTGAAATGTTTAGATCAACAAACTACAGTAGCTCAGCCTTCACTCTTATACATATGCAAACACATTCTATCGGTGTGAGATCAAATTAAAAATCTAATGGAAAAAGTCAGTGTTGGTTTTGAAGTGAACACTCGGCTATAATAGTGCTTAGGAGAACCTTGCAATGAAGGGAGTGTGGCACTCTATTAAAAGGCTGTGCTGGCTTTCAGAAAACAATAGTGAAGAAGTTCTTGGAGCTCCAGGAGCAGAACGAGATTCCCAGGGATATCAGCTTCACCGATGTGAGGGAATGGCTCCTTGAGGAAGGATCCAAGAATATTTCAGACCAGTTTATGGCTAACAGAGACAGGTAATAACATACAGAAGCTCCTCACTCTTTAACAGCAAGTTCCTGCCTTTTGGATTCCTGATTTGTTGTATTTGTATCACATTTTTTTTTGTTTCGCTGTAAATATGTGTAAATATTTTACTGTTATGTTTAAACATTAGATGTCAAGAATACAACTGTAAGTAAAGGTTTGCCTTAAGTTAATTAATTGTGCAAGCAAGTGGAAGTCTTGACTGAGTCAAAGTTTTCCAAAAGATGAACATCTGCTCTACGGAAATACCACATTCACAAATTCCTCTGCTGCTGTCTGACATTGCCTTGTGGATGAAGCTTTCTTTGCTGTTGTTGTTTATGAAGGCACCAGGCAGGAGCTCTGAAAACAGAGGAGATATGCAGACAGGCTGAGGTATGAGAATACAGTTTGATTTATTTTGACCCAGGGCTGCTCCTGGTCATCACCTGGATGGGAGATCTTTAATAGCTGGTTTCCTTCTGCATCTTAAACTGATTAGAGACATTTATATCCACTCTGGCAAGTGACCTTGTGACACCTCTGTAAATACAGCATGATTGGGGAGCAAGCAAAAGATAACAGGATCTCTAGCATAACTGTTTTAAAAGATGTTGTGTTTCTGACAAGTAATTAAGCATTTATGTTGCAAAATGCTCATTAAAAAAATTATCTCACCTTATAGTGTATACGCCTCTTCCAGCCGAACAGATTTCTGCAGAGTGGATACCCTTAGTGAATCATGTTACTGTATTGTCACACTTAGACTTCAGACACTTTTCATATGCTTTTATGAATCTTACATTTCACACTGTAGCTTAACTCACTTTTGAAACACATAGTTTATTCACCCCTTTCATTGATTTATCAGCTTTCAGATCACCGGCATTATCAATATACAGTATTTAGCCTCATCGGTTTTCTACATCAGCTTAATCATGTTTCTTGTTTTTTTTTCACATTCTCACTGTACATTGCTGTATGGTATGTTATTTTCCCAGTTATTTTGTCTTTGGGCTTCCCAGACCACATTCAGCTGCTGAATGCTCCTAATATGCTGAAAAATGCCCAAAGGCCTCATTTGCTAAATTGTAAAAAGGGGAGAGATTCAGCTCCACATGATCTAACAGATTCCTCAATATTTAATGTACCACCTATAAGCAGGTGACATATAAATATAAATGTCTAGTAGCGTAGCTGTTCTGTGCTCAACACAATCTAGCTTTCTGCTGTTTCTCATCTGCTTTGCCTTTTCACTGACGGCTCTACAGATGTGGAAAATCAGAGAGAGAGCTTTACAGATGAGGATAGAGGAAGATGCCCGGAGGGAGGTGCGACAGGCCCAGCTGAAGAATCAGACCAGAGCTAGAAGGCACAAAAAGGTACTGGAGTAATGAATGTTTGGATTCATCCTCTTAAGGTGAACTTTTCTTCATGCAAATTCCGGACTTGACACTGACCTTGCAGCTATATTTTGTTGTATTTCCAAGATGAGCACCTATAGGTTTAAATTAATAACCTAAACTAATACCTTTGGATCCTCGGTGACCACAATAAGCATGGTATGTTGGCACCTCTTATATTGTGCATCTACTCTAGGGTGGTTATGCCAAGATATGCTACAGAGGTGCCAAAACACCATATTCTGGTAGTGTTTGGTGCCTCCAATTCATGGTTATAGCACTGCATCTCCAAAGCCCATGGTTTATCTCCAGCCTTGGGCACCTCCCTGTGTGGCATTTATTCTGCGTGTTGTGGGTTTTAATTCCAAGTAACATCCCAGAGACATGCTGCTTTGCATAATTGGCTGTTCTAAAGTATCCCTCAGGGGTATCTCCCCAAGAGGATCCAAGAGGGTGGTTGATGATCTCTCCTCTTCATTACCTAAGCATTAGAGGAGAGACATTGCTGCTTCAATCTCTTATATCCAGCCTGCAAGGTTCTGAACTACACACAGAGTCTTTCATCCAAGTAATGTCGGACCCAGCCTTTCTTCTTCTGAGCTCTGACCAGACCCAGCTTCCCAGCTTCAGGGTGCTGTAGATTGAGATGAGATTGGAGTCTCCTGTAGTGACCTTATGGATGGGAAGTTTTCTACTGCTAACAAGATGTTCAACAATGAGATGGACCTTTTCATCTTTTGTTGAGAGGCTTTCCTTTTTCATTAAACAATAGCCACTTGTGAAAGGTTTTCTGTCATTCTCAGGCATTTGAATATTATAAAAGGAAGGTTGCTCTCCAGCAGCAAAAGCTAAATGAGAGTTTACAGGAAAGGAAGGATTTTGAGAGAGAAATGCAAGACCGTATTAAAAGGCAATATTTTAATGAAATACTTCAGTCTGGAAAACAGGGTAAGCTTCTAGATCCAATAATTTGCAGTGGTGCAACTATGATTAAGTTCACAATTTAATGTGTTTTAGTTTGTTGGCTAGAAGGAATGATGCAGGTTGACCATCTTCAGGTTTACTACTGATTACAGAACTGTAGAATTTGTTTAATAAACACCTACAATTACAAAATTCCAAAGCTTTTCAATCATATGGCTGTATGAAAAGAATAATATGTATGTACTGAGATCAAAACAACACGTTTAAGTTGCAGGTATCATAAAATAATACATTAAGAAGGAATCCTTCATTATCTTCAGATTGTTTAATTTCCAGCCACAACATGTACATACATTATATTCAACATTTCTGTAATCCACATTTTGTTATAAAAACATTTACAGTATCTATTGATCTAAACTATCTGAAATAACTATTCAACTAAAAGGATGTTTTCTTTGTGGCACAGCTTCTACTGAGATCATTAGCACGGAGAATAGAGATGTTATCATTGCTAATGAGAAAAGTTCTAAAATCACCAAAGGTCAGTATTTTCATTTGTTTCTAGAAAAAATAAAGGTTTTGAAAAAAGTAATGTTTTGACAAATTTTCCAATGCAGCTGCAGAGAAATTCAGTGGGTGCTGAGATACTGAAAGATATTGTGAAAGACAATGGAACATATAATCCAAAAAATCAGTTTAGTTCAATTCAGTTTTATTTGTATAGCTAATTCAGATAAAAACATGTCAATGATTAATTCACAAGTGTTGGGTTTTGAAAGCTTTGGTAACATCTACTGTTAAGGCTGAAAAAGGTTCCAATTAAGTCTGGGGATCTCTGGGCAGCCATTGTGCCACAGTCTGGTGCAGTAAAAGTGTTGTGAGCTAAGGTGTGAAAATGATTTAAATTATATGGGTAAACAGATAAATAAATCTTAATCAGCATCCTAATTGTATCTATGAATAAATACATGTTTTTTGCCTTTTTTGGATGTTAATTGGATTGATCACTTTTTTATGCATGCCATGAGAATTCTAATGCGACAATAATTCTTTTCTCTCCACTGAAGAGGTGACTACTGATTCCAAATGGTTTCATGAAGTCCCTCTGATCAGTCAGCTGTCTGATGGGTAAGTCCTACATTCTGCAGTTGTGGTATGTTAAGCATCAGTGCTTACATAAAGTTTTTATTTTAAGCATTTTAAGTATGGTGATACGTAAATGTTTAAAGAGCAACTGTTTTCTATTTTGAGCTCACTTCCCCAGCTGAGTTCGTGAAATTGCTTTTTCTCTCTTTGCGAATGCATGAATCAGTCTGTTAACAGTACAGAACATGTGCATATTGTTGTGTTAGCTCATGTGCATTTTTCCAAATCCTAGATATAGTTTACCATAGACTGACTTTGTTGTAATGACTAGAACATTGACATTGAACACTGAACCTTCGCAAAAATAAACTGTTGTATTGTACTTATGTATAACTCTGATCATACTGCATACAACAATAATATATTAGTCATATTAAAACAAATTTCTATCATAATAACAATTTGTTGTGGCACCGGTATAAAATGTGAAGTTTTGCTGAAGTATTGACAGTGGGAGAAATGTCTGGTCGTGTTTGAATGGATGTTATGTTTCAATCAACAACCACCAGAGGGCAGTAACAACTAAGTAACACTAAGTCATCAAATGTGTTGGAAACGCATTTTGGGCCTTGTCCTGAAAGATGCAGCAACAACATACAGTTGTATGCAAACGTTTGGGCACCTCTGGTCAAACTGCCTGTTTCACAGAATCTTTAAATTCTCTAAGGTCTAATCTCTATGAAGTTAACAGGGTACAAACATAAACATGACATATTTCTGCACATTTCAATGCAGAATTACTATTTATTTTCTGAATTGAACTGTATTTGTCATGTGTCAATTATGAGGTACCCAGTATGAAACTGGTTAGATACATTGCGCCTGACCAAGTAGTTGTTGTTGAAAACACAATGATGTAAATTACCAGTGATCTTGCTTCACATAGGAACACGATTGTACCATACTCGCTAAAGTGTCATGGAACAGTTGCAGTTTGAAGTTTAAGATTTATCATTTCCAATGTGCTATTTTCTTGTGGTGATTTTTATTTTATAAGCCTCTCATATTAAAGTAAAAACCTAAGCAAGTTTTAGACATCCAGTAGGTAAATTGAAAAAGTACGAACACAATCGTGGTTAGGAGGCCATCTTTTTTACACAGGAATATGCTTTAAAATAGATTAATTGTTCTGCCACTAGAAAAGATGCCTATATATTGTTAATTAGTCACCATTTTTTATTATTGCAAAATATAGTTCGTATTTTGTCCATGTAGTAGCAATGTCACACTAATAAATTTTTATCATAATGTTTTTTAGTGAAAGGAAGGTGATTGAGAAAAGTTTATATGGACAGGTAAGGTACACTGCTTATCTGAATGTAATGGATGCATTTTATTTTTCCAGATAGCTCCTTGAGCTTAAAATGCACAGTGTCATAACTAAAGAACAAATGTAAAGAAATATGTTAATTTGTTCCTTCAGTACAGTAAATCCTGAAATTTAGTCCACCTAGCTGTTGCTTAGTGGTTCCTTCCCTGACATGTTCAGCTCAGCTCCCACTAGGTTTTGATTGTGGCTGCCCTGGCGTTAGAGCCACATAGCCACTCCTCAGAGCAGAGATATTCCACTATGCCAAAGGTCTGCGCCTCTTTGCCAGAGAATATTAAGCTGTCAAGGTTCCAAGGGGGTGACTTCACTTTCTACCATAGACTCGATGCCAAAAGAACCCTTTGACACTGCCTCCTCTGGAATGAAACAGGGGTCTGCACATTTAATTATTTATAAATTTAGGGATCCACTTAAAATGTGCAATACTGACCATTCTATTTCTTTGGTTAGACTGGTATTCTGTTGTTCTTGCTTCATTTATATATTAGAAATACTGTACTATATATATTTTTCTAGACATACAACAGTATATCTATAATAGATTTTTACTATACTGTATAGACAACAGTATATTTGTATTAGTTGCGTCTGTGCTGGCATTCAAAATTTGGTTGCAAATTTCTAAATGTTAACATGGGAAACAATGAACCCTGACAAGTAAGTAAAAGTAGGTCTTATATTGATAGGTGTACTGTATACTGAACATTTTTCGTGCTCTGTGGTTACTTTTGTACTATTGCTTTAAAACAGATAACAACGGAAGAGCTTAACGAAATGGCGGAGAATATAGTGGTGTGGGTGGCAGCGTCTATCATCAGAGTGCTGCTCCCAGCCATCTCGCTTTACAGTGAAGAGAGGAGCAGGAGCGTGTCTCACTGCTCCTTTGAGTCCCCGGTTTACTTCAGCAGTAGTGAGGAGGCCACCCTGAGTTCTCATTCTCTGCTTGGTACTGAGTCAGGGTCCACATGGCAGTCCCAGAGTAGGAGCAGTAGCTTCTGGTCAACGAGATGCAGGATCTCCACTCCCTTCCCTTCACCCCTCTCGTCCTCGGGTAGTTCAGGAGAAGAAACAGGGAAAAATACACCCTGCTTTAAATCCAGAACACCCTCGAAGGAGATTGTGGTTGCTGATGGAGGAGAAGATGCTGGAAAGCCCCTCTCAGAACCTTTGAAGGACCTTTTTGGAATCACTAAGTCAAGTATAATTACAAAAGCAGAACGTATAGTACAGGATGTCCTTAGCAGAGCCCTCACTGAAGCACAGCTTCCTGCTCAGCTGATGGAACCCCAGTGTTGTGCGTTAGGTGTCTTGATTACCCGCTGCAGATCGAATAACCTTGCCACTGAACTTGTGGATGGTGTTCTTGGACTTGTCATCTCTGCCTTGTCAGAAAATAAGCAAAGAATTCCCACCCCTAAGACTGTGCGTGTTAATCTAGAAGCACAGACAGAATCTGTAGCCTCAGAGGTTGCCAGTGAGATTATACAAGTTGTCTCTGGAAGACTCCAGCCTTTTTTCACAAGCGCTGTTGAGTCAGGGTCAACCTGTAGACTCCTGGGTGGCCATGGTGGTGACCTACATGCCATAGGACAATCCCAGAGACTCCACTCAGAACAATATGATGAGGCGGAGTTAGCTGTCACGGCAACAGAAATAATCAGTACTGTCTTACAAGAAGTCAAGAGTGAATTCTGCAAAGCAAATACTGAAAATAAGACGAGTGACGTGAAAGAAACATATTCAGGCGATAACCAATCGATTAGTGACTTTGTGTCAGCAATTCTGAAAAATTTAGAAACGATTTCACCCTCCTCCAGCTTATCTGTGGAGAAGAACTACCTTCTTCAGAGTCCTGATGCCCTGCAGAATGAGAGAGATGAGGCAAAAGTGACTAAGAAAAGAACAAATGGCATTAGCCCCCCATCTTTCAAATTAAAGTCTCACTCCTCGGAATCAAGTGTGGGAATGGAAAGAGCAAACAGTGATGTTGCTTTTGGGATCTCTAAAGCCAAAATCATTGAAATTGCTGAGCAGATAGTATCTCAGATCATTGAAAAAACAAAGTGGGATTTCACCCCTGTGGGTAACAATTTACATGAGAGTAACTCAAAAGAGTCATTATTGCTCCCAGAAGCTGCAGAAATCTCCATTTTGGAAAAAAGAAGTCCAAAATCTCAGATTCCCAACAATAGGGTCACTGTTATTGCCAAGGACATTGTAAATTCTGTTTTTGAAAATGTTTTGTTTGCACTGAATTGTATTGAAACAAATAAATATCTGCAAGAATCCAATAAAAATGTTGCTGCTGCTCCTCAAACTTCTAGAGGCAGCACAGAAAGAGGATCCATTGATCATACTTTTGACTTTAGTTCAGTTGCAAAAGGCATCGTAAGGACTATATTTGGAAAGCTCAAATCTTTACTCACCCAGACTAAAGAAGATGTATCTAGTTCCAGTTCTCCTGCTCAAATCAATGCAAAGAGCTCAAGCGTCAGCTCTTCATCAAAAACTTCAGTGTTTTCTGATTCTGTGTCAGATATTTCAGATTTGTGCACCTATACAGTAGAAACTGCTGGAGCCATTTGTGAAGCAATGAAAAAAGAGTTAGACCAGGAGATTTATTGCACAACAGTGGCAAAGAAGGCTTCAGATGAAAGCCTTCTGGCTAGAGAGGTTGTTACTTCAGTTTTGGAGTACCTTGAAGAGCAATATATTTTAGACACCATTAAAAGCCCTTCACCATATCCTAAAGACTGGGAGAGAGATGCTTCTACATTTATAAGAGAGGAGAGTATTCAAGATCAATCAAAATCCCAGATATCTCCTTTTGAAGAAATCATATTATCTGATATTGATAAGGCAACAGTCCCTAATCAAATTACAATGGAGATTTGTAGATATCCTCCAAAGGTGGTGTCATCTGAGAACATTTCTTCAAAACAGCAAATTGGGCAAATGGACATGAACTTGGTTGAGGACAATTTGAGTGTTTCCTCTTCTGGAGAGAGCATCATATCAGATGGAGAAGGTGAAGGATCAGAGAAGATGCCGAGGACCTCCAGCTCTGTATTCCATCGTACAGCAACAAGGATAATAAGTGAAATTATTGAAAAAGCAGCTGCAAAATGTATATCTTCTGGACTTGCCCATCTCCCAGAGCAACCAAACAGTACAGCTGATGATGTATGTAAAACACCGGATGCAACAAAACATGCTCAAGAAGCAATGTCCTCAGACTCTTCTTCTCATGTGCAAACCACTGAACTGGCTTCAGATATTGTTGTTGATGTTTTAGAAAAACTACATTACGCTACATGCTTTGAGAAGATTTCTTTCTCAACAGACTACAAAGATAAATTAGAAAGTTCTGATACAGCCCTGTTACCAGGAACATCAGAAATTAAAACTGATACTAGAAGAGCTGAGCACCTTAGGACAATGACTGAGGAACTCTTCAAAACTGTGAAGAACAAACTGAAACACTTTTGGAATCAGAAGAGTCTGTCTTTGTTCAAAGCAAGGAAAGTTTTATCTGCTAAAGAGCAGAGATCAGCAGATTCACTTGAGATGTTTCCTCCTTCAGTCCAGGTTTCACACCTGAGCTTTAGTGAACCACACTTGACTAAGAAAAGCATGTCAGTAACAAACTCGGCACCCCGTAAGCATCTTAGTGAAGATTCAGAACCTTTAGGTGTGTTAATGAACGTTGATTTCTCAAGGCAAAGCAGGACTACTCAGGAAAATCAGGCAAATTTAATCATCTGTGCCAAGGATGTTGGCAGTCAGATATTGCAAACAATCAGGAGTGAAATAAATAGGGGTGATGACAAAGGATGTTGCTCAGGAGCAAGAGCAAAACCCTCAGAAGAAACCCTTCAAGCAAGTGAACTGGTGGATTCTGTTTTATCTACATTTGAAAATCTTAAAGTTTCAGATGTGGTCTTAAAGCCAGATTATGAAACAATGCACCTCTCTGGTAAACAATATGGGAAAGACAGGATGTCTAGTGCAGAAGACACTGTCCATAAAGAATACACTAAAAGTAACCGTAGAGAATATTCTGTTCAACGTTTCCCACCCATAAATGTGCCTGGGATGGTGATTGATTCTTATACAGATGACACAGAAGTCATGACTCGGGACACTCCCTATAGACCCTTGACTGATGCTTCATCAAAGCTTCAGGATCAACCTACACCTACAGCAGAACAAGAAAATGAATTGACATGTAAAAGCAATCGAGTTCCCCGGTCCCGTGTTTGGAAGAAACCCTCTACTGCAAATGACATGGGACTAGGTGAACAAGAGTTCATGGAACTTCCTTGCAGAAGCAATGTGATAGATGATTCATTTACAGCTCAAAACAGCTTAAATGCTGCAGAACAAAAGAGAGGCTCAGAGAAAACAACAGTTGACAATGTTGAGGAAGGAGACCAGCCAAGCCCTCTCATTTCACCAAAGCTTGACTTCTCAGCAGAACACATAGCCCGTGCAGAGTGTGCAGTGTCTGACATTGAAATTGTTGCCATGGGTATTGTTGACATTATTATGGGCAAACTTGATGTAACGGTGGCCTCAGATACAAAAAGCAAGTCTAGAGCAAGCCAAAAGAAATCGGAGTGTGCTGCTGGTCTCGTCACTGAGAATATAGCATTTCAAACCCACTCCAATAATGTTAATTTGAACATTGAAAAGCTTTCAGCTGAAGAGGCGTCCTGGGCATCTCAAGTACCAGGAGCCACAGCAAAGCACAATCTCCCCCCACTGCAGACAAGGGTTTCAGACGAGCCTAAGGACCAAGTCAGGACCTCCACAGAGAGTTCTACAATGAGTCCTATTGAAAGGAAAGTGGAACAACTTGTCTCGAGTGGATCTCTGCGTGTATTTTCAGAAGAACTTGTCAAAAATGTTTTCCATTTAATTTTGAAATCGGGAATTGCAGTACAATTGGGCACAGCTCACAAATCTAATTCAGATCCAATTTTAAAGAGCCCCCTAGTAGTTCAGGATTTATCCCATCCAAAGTCCCCGGAGCTTTCTGTGCAGTTGTTGTATTCATTTACTGAGAAATCAGTGAAAAGGCTGTTGAAGCAGTGCCTCAGTTTTCCCGATTCTCCAACGTTTGACACAAATGAGAAGGATGTTTCACTTTTTCAAGACTGTGATACAAATACGGAATTGAAGTCTTCCCAAAGGATTTCAGAGAAAGTGTCTCTGACTGTCAAGGATCACAGACCACAGAAAAGTACTGAACCATCAGTGCCCAGTTCACAGATGTACCATGATGCAATTAATCAGCTTTCCAGCTTGCTTGTAAAGTCTGTCATGGATGTTTTGTCTGCTGCATGTGATTTATCAATGGAGCCTGAAGAGAGTGAAAATCAAGGTAAGAAGGAAATCAAATCAAATCATTTAAAAGTGTATTAACATTTTAGTTGCTATGAAGTACAAGTTAAAAACTGTAGTGACTGTATATAAATATACAGTACCTTGATTTTCTATCTGTTGTATCTTTTAAAAGTTTTTGACGTATTTAGACCAATATAGTGTAGGCCATGACTATGAATGAGAGAATGAGTGAATAAAGCCATATATTCAGAAGCCATATATAACGTATCTGTGAATATGGCTGCTTCTTTGTTTGTAGTTATCTGAGCTCCAAGATGTAATAGTTTTACAGGAACATGAAGCTTTATACTCAAATAATTTGTGATGCCTGTCATTCGTTACTTCTCAATATAATTTAGTTTTTGTTTCATGCTTTCTGATATTTTGCTTCACTATCATTAAATGAAAAGCTCTTTGTTAACATAGGTAATATACCAGCAGCCAGGGTGACATCAGAAATTGAGAAGAGTTCTTCTGAGGAACTGAAAAGAGACTCCCACCTTGAAAACAATTCTGAAATCAAACCACTCCCTGTAGAAATGTTGAATATTGAACCGGTTTCCTCAGTTGGGCTCCAGGAAATTTCTATGGCTAAATCAACAGAATCACTTAATATGACTTTAGTGTGTACTGAGACTGTGGAAAACATCATAACACAGCTGCTATTGCAGATATACCCTACTTTGATAAAAGAGGAAACTTCTACAGAAATCCCAGGGAAGATGTCTGTGTCTTTGCTGAGTCAGATAGCTGTGGACCTCTTTGACAGTGTGTTGCAGGACTTGTCCAAAAACCAGGAGATAACAGTTGTGAAACAGGATAATGATGTGTTTCATGAACCACACAAGATTCAGCAGGTTGCCAGCTCTGTTCACAATGATTTGCTGTGCCAAACTGGATCCCAACAGGTTCTACAGAAAGCTGTAGCCACCAGAAATGAGACAGTGGTCAAAACCATAATCAGTTCTATGGTGACCAACATTTCCAAGCTGACACATTCAGCTTCCCAATGTTCATCCCTTTCACCAGAGACCAGTATTAGCAGAGAAGCAAGTGAGATCATTGATAGGGTGATGGGTGATATTAAAATAACTAGTGAGCACAACAAAAAGGCAACACCCAGTGCTCAGTCTTCTGAAATTTCTCTTGTTTCTTCTGAAATAGTACATGGAGTCACAGATAATCTGCTAAAGAAAATTCAGTGTTCTAATAAGAAAAAAGATTGCTTAGCTTCTGAGACCCCAGAGAAACCTGGAGATTATCTGGTTCAAAGAGTCCAGGGTCTAGAAGGAGTACAGCAGTGTAAGGCTTCAGGGAAGACAGTTAAGAAGACTAAGAAGAGCTCCTCAAGCCCAGACTGTATGAAAACACAACCTCTGGAGTCCTCTTCGCATGATGTGAAGGTTGATGAACTGATGAGTGATATTAGAATCGCTAGTGAGCACAACAAAGAGGCAACACCCAGTGCTCAGTCTTCTGAAGTTTCTCTTGTTTCTTCTGAAATAGTACATGGAGTCACAGATAATCTGCTAAAGAAAATTCAGCTAAACTGTTCCAGCCCTGAGTCCAGTACTCCTCAAGCTGCCATTGATATGGAAACCCGGAGCACTGGGCAGCTCATGTGCACCAAAATGGACCAGTTAGAACCTTCACCTGTTATTGGTCGAACAGTCAGAAATAAAAAACTGCAGTCTCCTATGACAAAGTCTCCAAAAGGCTTTTCTCCAACAGTTCCAAGTGGGTTTGAAAGCAGTTTCCAGCCAGAAGACACTATGGATAAGCCCTGCTCATCACGTTCCCTAGGAGAAGCTGTTGGTGTGACACCTTGTTCTAATAAGAAAAAAGATTGCTTAGCTTCTGAGACCCCAGAGAAGCCTGGAGATTATCTGGTTCAAAGAGTCCAGGGTCTAGAAGGAGTACAGCATTGTAAGGCTTCAGGGAAGACATTTAAGAAGACTAAGAAGAGCTCCTCAAGCCCAGACTGTATGAAAACACAACCTCTGGAGTCCTCTACGCATGATGTGAAGGTTGATGAGCTGATGAGTTATATTAGAATCGCTAGTGAGCACAACAAAGAGGCAACACCCAGAGTTCAGTCTTCTGAAGTTTCCCTTGTTTCTTCTGAAATAGTACATGGAGTCACAGATAATCTGCTAAAGAAAATTCAGCTAAACTGTTCCAGCCCTGAGTCCAGTACTCCTCAAGCTGCCATTGATATGGAATCCCGGAGCACTGAGCAGCTCATGTGCACCAAAATGGACCAGTTAGAACCTTCACCTGTTATTGGTCGAACAGTCAGAAGTAAAAATCTGCAGTCTCCTATGACAAAGTCTCCAAAAGGCTTTTCTCCAACAGTTCCAAGTTGGTTTGAAAACAGTTTCCAGCCAGAAGACACTATGGATAAGCCCTGCTCATCACGTTCCCTAGGAGAAGCTGTTGGTGTGACACCTTGTTCTAATAAGAAAAAAGATTGCTTAGCTTCTGAGACCCCAGAGAAGCCTGGAGATTATCTGGTTCAAAGAGTCCAGGGTCTAGAAGGAGTACAGCATTGTAAGGCTTCAGGGAAGACAGTTAAGAAGACTAAGAAGAGCTCCTCAAGCCCAGACTGTATGAAAACACAACCTCTGAAGTCCTCTTCGCATGATGTGAAGGTTGATGAGCTGATGAGTGATATTAGAATTGCTAGAGAGCACAACAAAGAGGCAACACCCAGTGCTCAGTCTTCTGAAGTTTCCCTTGTTTCTTCTGAAATAGTACATGGAGTCACAGATAATCTGCTAAAGAAAATTCAGCTAAACTGTTCCAGCCCTGAGTCCAGTACTCCTCAAGCTGCCATTGATATGGAATCCCGGAGCACTGAGCAGCTCATGTGCACCAAAATGGACCAGTTAGAACCTTCACCTGTTATTGGTCGAACAGTCAGAAGTAAAAAACTGCAGTCTCCTATGACAAAGTCTCCAAAAGGCTTTTCTCCAACAGTTCCAAGTGGGTTTGAAAACAGTTTCCAGCCAGAATACACTATGGATAAGCCCTGCTCATCACGTTCCCTAGGAGAAGCTGTTGATGTGACACCTTGTTCTAATAAGAAAAAAGATTGCTTAGCTTCTGAGACCCCAGAGAAGCCTGGAGATTATCTGGTTCAAAGAGTCCAGGGTCTAGAAGGAGTACAGCATTGTAAGGCTTCAGGGAAGACATTTAAGAAGACTAAGAAGAGCTCCTCAAGCCCAGACTGTATGAAAACACAACCTCTGGAGTCCTCTACGCATGATGTGAAGGTTGATGAGCTGATGAGTTATATTAGAATCGGTAGTGAGCACATCAAAGAGGCAACACCCAGAGCTCAGTCTTCTGAAGTTTCCCTTGTTTCTTCTGAAATAGTACATGGAGTCACAGATAATCTGCTAAAGAAAACTCAGCTAAACTGTTCCAGCCCTGAGTCCAGTACTCCTCAAGCTGCCATTGATATGGAAACCCGGAGCACTGAGCAGCTCATGTGCACCAAAATGGACCAGTTAGAACCTTCACCTGTTATTGGTCGAACAGTCAGAAGTAAAAAACTGCAGTCTCCTATGACAAAGTCTCCAAAAGGCTTTTCTCCAACAGTTCCAAGTGGGTTTGAAAACAGTTTCCAGCCAGAAGACACTATGGATAAGCCCTGCTCATCACGTTCCCTAGGAGAAGCTGTTGGTGTGACACCTTGTTCTAATAAGAAAAAAGATTGCTTAGCTTCTGAGACCCCAGAGAAGCCTGGAGATTATCTGGTTCAAAGAGTCCAGGGTCTAGAAGGAGTACAGCAGTGTAAGGCATCAGGGAAGACGGTTAAGAAGACTAAGAAGAGCTCCTCAAGCCCAGACTGTATGAAAACACAACCTCTGGAGTCCTCTTCGCATGATGTGAAGGTTGATGAGCTGATGAGTGATATTAGAATCGGTAGTGAGCACAACAAAGAGGCAACACCCATAGCACAGTCTTCTGAAGTTTCCCTTGTTTCTTCTGAAATAGTACATGGAGTCACAGATAATCTGCTAAAGAAAATTCAGCTTAACTGTTCCTGCCCTGAGTCCAGTGCTGAAGATCTGAAGAGACCTCTGCAAACCCTGAGTGAAATGGTTATAAGTATTACTGAATCTGTGATCATGCAGTTATCAGCTGTTCCAGGAATTACTATAGGCACACCTGACCATGACAGATGCATCTTTATTCAGCCTTTGGATGCAGACCAAATGATTGAAAAAGTGTACAATGACTTGCTGCAAGAAAGTGGCTCCCTTATTGCATTATACGATGCAATAATGTCCAAAAATCAGGAAGTGTCCAATGCCATTATTGTATCTTTGGTTAAAGAGCTCTCAAAGCTCTACTTTTCAACAGCTGAGTCTTCAGCTTTAGGTCCTTCTCCTTCCTTCATTACAAACGAAGCCACTAATGATGTGAACAGCAGTGAAAATGACACCTTTAACCTTGGTTGCCAAGAAAAGGGAATGTCACCTCCAGAGCCCGCTTCTGATATTCAACCACTTTCTGATATTCCCCTACCATATTCAGATATTGTGAAAAAAATTGTAACTAAACTGCTCTTAAGAATTCATCCTATTTCTCCAAAGAGGGAGAAGAAACAAGAACAGATTATGGATAGTTTATCTTGTTGGGAGCTCAGTGAATTTGCTGTGGGCATTATTGACAATGTGCTGAAGAAACTATTTACAGCCCCAGATACCTCAGAATGTAATCCAACAATGGGAAGCAATATCCAATGTGAGCTGGTTTCTGTCAAACAAGTGGCCAGCTGTATTTACAGAGAACTGCTGCAGAGTGCTGGTTCCAAAGACAACTTACAACAAGCAGTAGCAGCCAAGAGTGAGGCCCTGGCCCAAAAGATAGTTGATTCTCTTGTGAGAGAAATTATGAAGTTCCAACATTCAGATATCGAGTCTTCAGATGCTCCTCAAGCTGCCATTGATATGGAAACCCTGAGCACTGAGCAGCTCATGTGCACCAAAATGGACCAGTTAGAACCTTCACCTGTTATGTGTCAAACAGATGCAGTGAAAAATATCATGGCAAAACTGCTTTTGAAAATTTGCCCTGGATTCCCCAACCCAGAAAATTATTCTGGGGAACTGGAAGAGCTGTCCGAGTCTCAGGTCAGGGACCTGGCACTGAAACTGACCAAAGATGCGCTGAAGGAATTGACAAAGGTTTCCACTCTAACCATCAGTGAACCAAAGGCTGAAGAACATCTTCCATTACAGCAAGCCATCAAGAAAACCGTTAGCTCTGTTTACAGCAAACTGATGGAATCCATTGGCAGCAAGAAAGTATTACAAGTAGGAATTGCCTCACAGAATCCAGAAATGATCAAGGAAATGGCCTGTTGTGTGGCTAAAGAAACTATTGCAAATTATGGTTTACGAAGCGGGTGTTCAATTCCATCTTCACAATCTCTAATTTCTCAGAAAACCAGTAAGTCCACACAGGACAAAATTGTGGACACAAACGTAACTACAGTCAGAAGTAAAAAACTACAGTCTTCTATGAAAAAGTCTCTAAAGGGCTTTTCTCCAACAGTTCCAAGTGGGTTTGAAAACAGTTTCCAGCCAGAAGACACTATGGATAAGCCCTGCTCATCACGTTCCATAGGAGAAGCTGTTGGTGTGACACCTTGTTCTAATAAGAAAAAAGGTTGTTCTGCTTCTGAGACCCCAGAGAAGCCTGGAGATTATTTGGCTCAAGGAGTCCAGGATGTAGAAGGAGTACAGCAGTGTAAGGCTTCAGGGAAGACAGTTAAGAAAACTATGAAGAGCTCCTCGAGGCCAGACTGTATGAAAACACGACTTCTGGAGTCGTCTTCGCATGATGTGGTTGATGAGGTATGACCAACAGTTCCAAACCTGTAAAAATGTCTCTTATCAAAGTAGGATGGACCTGTTCTGTACCTAATTAACAGACATTTGTGTAGAAAGTACTGGAAAATGGAACTCTTATTTTGTAAATATGATGATAGTTTTGTTGTGCATTTTCCTTTACAATAAAACTACAAATCCAGATTTGTTTTCCCTAATACTGTATAACATCTCAGAAATATCCCTATTGTCAGTTCATAGCATACGTACTAAACTCACCTGTCTGTGGATGTCAGCTTTATCACTCAATTAGTACAAGAGCAATCAGGTGAGTTAATGCTACTATGGAGAGACTTGCTCACAGTATTGTCTACATTTCCAAACTGATATCTGCATCATAAAAAAAAATTGAGATGCATTATTTTCTATACATGCAATTGTAAACATTCACATTGATTTCTTATTTTATATTTCATTGTCTGCCTTTATTCTAGTGTTAACGTCAGTGCTAAAAACATATACACACCCCATAATCCTTATCTTCTTTTCCGTAAGAGAAGTGTTACTTGTTTTGATTTACTTTTAAAAATGAAACAACAATCACTGAACTGTAACTTTTTGTTTTTTTTTGTAACAGGAGTTGCCCGGACACTCATCTTGGTATGTGTACACTCCCAGCCTTAATAAGGACAAAAATCTCAGTCCAGCCCAAAGCAAGAGTGGTCTGCGCATTGACATAGCAAAACATTACATGACCCCAGTGCAACTGACCAAAACATCTGAGAGCAAAGGGCTTCTCTCGCACAGCAACATCCCCTTTGCAGTTAATACGCCGGATGAAGATGTGAATGTGAGCCAGAAAGTCAAGAAACATCCTTTGAAAAAGTTTGGCTCCATGCTAAAGCATAAGATCATGGGTAATAGGTCAAAAGACGTCAGAATTCAGAATGAAACAAATCCATCTTTGGAAAACTTAAGAGCCCAGGGAACATCCAGTGGACGCGGGAGCTGTGAAAGCTTTGGACCATTTAAAGTGCCTGATGAGTACACCGAGCCTCAAAAACACAAGGTATGGATTAGATACCCAAACTTAAATTATTAATTAATTTGGGCATTATTGTATTTTTAATATTAACACTACAGAAATAATTTGAATAGAATGCTCATTTGTACATCAAATAACATTCTAGAAGACATTCCTATTAATTGCAATAAACAAGAATAGCAACTGCTATGGTGGCCAATGCTGAATGTTCTGTGTGAATAATGACTACAAATTTATCAAGATCAATACAGTACGTAACAGTTCAAGTATAATACCTGTGGAAGAAATATTCCTAAATTGTTTTCTTTGTGTGCTCATACTGTAGTTCTTCAAAAAAGAAGTTTTTAGTTTGGACAGATTCAGTAGGAACAAGCCTCAGAACACTCCAGATGGTGAGTATTTAGTTTGTGACTGTGATTTTATTTTGTGTAGCACATTAGTGACAAGTGTGGTTCAGAATTAGACATTGGATGGAATTTATGTAGAATGGGGGAATTCATCTAAATTTAGAATCCTTTAAAAAACAAACTGATTTTTATACAAATTGGCCTTAAACTTCTGCAAACGTCACTTTTTATTGACACTGCTACCTCCATAGGAATGGTGAGGCAGAACTCCAAACTCCACTCTGATCAAGTGGTTAACTGTGCACCTCTACTCTTCCCTGATCTCTCTTCTTCTAAATAGTCCATTGCCCAGTGCATCAATCTTTGGCAGTCCTCTTCAACGGTACTCTATTTTCTCCATTTTCAGTGCCCTCCCTCATTCCCTTCTACAGTATCTCTCGGTTTAGTAAATATGACTAAATGTGACTTATATGACAAGATATAAGCTAATACATCTTCTTTTACAAGTAAAGTTATGAAAACCACTTTAGAACTAAACAACAGGATCGCTCATATGAAAATAAGACCCTAGCAGTAGTCAATATGGTTTTAGAAAAGGTCATTCTTCCTTTACCAACTTGTTAAAATTCTTCAAACAAGTCACAGCACTAAACACACAGAACGTACAAAATGATATGATTAGATTTTAAAGATGCTTTTGGTAATGTTCTTCTTAAATTAAAGGCAATAGGCATTTAGGGAAATTTGTGTATTGAACTGGTTAAGGGACAGGTAATAGTACAGATCAGGGGTGAATAGTCCAATAGAAGATGACAGGAATAATAGTTATGAATGTGATTGAAATGACTGAAAAACAGTTGTCTAATAGCCAAATTATCACACACCTTTAATCAAATAGCTTCTTATTGAATAAACCTGACATTAAGATGCCTCTGGGTAGAACTGTATCCAAAGTCTATCTGACCTGCTGCCATGGAATAAAGAAACTGGAACAGTGACATGTCAAACCACTCTGTGTTTCCAGGGATCCCTGGAATTCCAAACTCCAGGAAGATGCCAAAAAAAACATCTTTGCTGTCGAAGATGTCGACTGCTTTATCCAGAGCCTTTCTGTAATAATCCATCTGCCACCATCAAACATGTTTAACATGGAGGGGAAACTCCTTGCAATGCAAAATCAAAAAAGGAGTTTTAATGATGGGAACTACTGTTTCTGAAATAAAAATAATTGCATTCATGTTTTTGTATAAAGTTGTGTTATTCAAATAGGTGAGCACACTACCACATCCATGACCAGACACTTTTCAACTAAATCACAAAATGGTATGTTAGTTTTAATGTTGTCTGTAAATATCTTATTGGTGTACTACACCATTAAAAAAATAAGACATTCTTAGCCTTCATTATTCTATTCATAGTTATAGCAAGACCTGATTTACTGTAAGCATTCAAAATCCTCAAAGCTACTGACCTAGTGCACTTCATAAGATTGAGTAGTGAAACACGAACTAGGAAAACTATTTGGATTTTTAAAAAAATATAAGAGGTTTAAATAATCTACCAAACAGGGAAATGCATATTTTTATTCAAAGGGTTTGGGGCCTGGAACAAACATCCCAACTATGATGTGGACGCCGATATCCTGACGTCCTCAAAGAAAGGGTTATAACCTCATAGTTATTGTTTCATTTCAAATCCAATGTGCTGGAAAAGAGCCAAAACAGCAAAAAGTGTGTCACTGTCCAAATACTTATGAACTACACTGTATATTGGTTTTCTTTCTCACCGTACATCAGTTAAATATATAGTGTTTAAATGTCTTGGGTAATGTGTTGTGTCTATAAATGTATTATGTGTTATGTCTTTACCAGCCTGCAAAGCAAATTTCCCATCTGTGATTAAGTAAGAGACAGAAATCAAATTGGTTTCCGTAATGAACAAGTGCATTACTGGGACAAGTAATAGGTTTATTCCATGCTGAAAAGAGAAGAAAGAAAACAACATTTCGACCCTGAAGCCTTCTTTAGGTGTGACTTCAGGTGTGAGCAGGTAGCACCTGAAGAAGGCTCCACGGCCAAAATGTTGTTTTCTTTCTTCTCTTTTCAGCATGGAATAAACCTATTACTTGTTCCTTTGCAGCCTACGCATGCTGACGCAGTTACCCACCTGAACTACTTCCAGTACATTACTGTATGCACAAAAATCTTTCTTTAGAAAATAAAATCATGTTTATTTAACGGTTTATGTATATAGTGCCTTTTTCCCTCCAGTGAATGAGAAAAGAAAAAGATGATCACTTTATGTGGAATGTCTCCTCCGTGAATTTTTGTTTTTCAGTGAAATTAAATGTTCATTTTTGTACCTAAGAGCAAGGCTCCCTGAAATGGCATTAACTTCCATTTTAACAGTAACATTAGCAAATGACAGGACAGCTACTTTCATAGACTTTTTCTGAACAATACAATAATACATCATAATAGCCAAATGAAACATGCTTAATTGAACTAATTATTTCTAGTTTAATTCAATTTCAATATTTCATTCATTTTTAGTTCAATTTAGTTTATTTTAGTTGATTTAAAGAGATCTCTAAAAATGCCTGAGCTGTATCACACAACAGGAGTGAACCTGGCTGAGTGGGGAAGATCCAACCTTTCCAGCGCAGGTTTTGCCAGCAGGTGGCAGTAAGTCACAAGACATGAAAACAATGTTTAACTACAGCAAAACACATTAACAATAGTAATGACAGAAAGATTTAAAACTATTGCTTAGATTCTCTGAGACCCATGATGTGATTTGACTTCATTTGGCTGGTGTCTTAATTTCAAAGTAACAATTTTACATTTCAAAATGAAAAACTAATTGAATACAGATGCAGCCATTCAAAGTTCGCGGTACAAACCCCATACCGCATGCAACTATGCACAAGCCCCCGCGCCGTACCGCGGTACGTGATTGGCTGGCCAAAATGATGACAGGGGCACTCGTGTGCATTGGTCGGTAGTGAAAAGATTTAATCATTAAATCTCTTTACTGTGCACGTTTCAATCCGCTTAGTATTGAATATTTATATGGAATTTTACAACTAAAGGGAAATTTTAGTAGCTGAGCATAAAAAGAATAGGAGCATAGCACATCTGAATGTCATAAACGATATTAATTTAGTAACATAAACATATTATGTAAACTGTATATTGCTGGTATTGGTAGTTTAAAGAAAAAATACACACCAGTATTCCATTTCTCCCTAAACATTTTAAGCATCAAAGTCTTACATGTGGTTATTTCGGAAATGTTTTTACGTCCTCCTTCTGACCATATTGCTGTGTGTTTATGTACTTTGTGAAAATGGATTGTTTTAACCTTTTCTGAGAATACGCTCGTTTCGGAGTAAACAAAAGCATACTTTTAGAATTTGATTAATAGGGAATATAATATGAAATCGGATAGCTAGCTAAAGAAATTAATAATAATATAACTATATTCATGTACTGTTGCACAAACAGTAGTATAAGACTTTCTATTGATATGTGTATGGCTGTTTCAGTACGTGATACGTGTCTGTTTCTGTTGCGTGATGGCTGAAATGACTGGCTTATAAGCCTGAGGGTGAGTGTTCAAATCCAGCTGTTGCTGTGAATTTTCTTTTAACAAATAAACATTTATGAAAAACTAAAATATCAAATATTATGGGCACTATATTGTCTCTGTCTCTATCTCTGTCTGTCTTTCTGTGCTGGCTGTGCCAAATTTCAATCCACAGTCTGAGTCTCTGTGTCTACATTGTTTGTTAACAAACTTATTCATTTTCAAGGTAGAATAGGGCAAGTCTTCCAATGAAAGACAGTCCACTTTCCCCCCACGGACAGACTGACACATGTTTTCTTAGAAAAATAGATCACAACGTGAACCTCTGTCAGTCTTCTGTGTAAAAAAAAATCGTCTTGAACAACGTGGGTGCTGTTTTTAATAAGCTGCTGAGTAAAGAATAGGAATTTTCCTGCTGTCAGCAGTATTGTGTATATAGCTTTATGTACAGGCTGTGAAAAGTTTCACAAGTAGAGGTCTTTAAAATTACGTGGGTTTGTTTCTACACCCTGCAGTACCACTGTGTACATACTGTACAGTATGAACATGTTGTGATATTTAGAAATATAAAAAATTTCAATATAATGACAATAATATTTGCTATTTTAGTTTTCCAAAGAAATGTTTATTTGTTAAAAGAAAATTCATGTTGACAGCTGGGATCATACCTCCAACCTCAGCCTTATAAGTCAGTCACTTAAGCCATCACACCACAGAAAGTGACAGGTCATGCAGTGTAACAGCAATACAGATATCAATGGAAAGTCTTATACTACTTTTTGTGCAACAGTACATTAATATAATTATATCGTTATTAATTTATTTAGATATGCGATTCCATATTCTATTCCCTATTGATCAAATTCTAAAAGTATGCTTTTGTTTACTCAGATAACGAGCTTATTCGCAGAAAAGGTTAAAACGATCAATTTTCACAAAGTATATAAAACTACAATAATATGGTCAGAAGCAGCACATAAAACCGTTTCTGAAATAACCACATGTAAGACTTTGATGCTTAAAATGTTTAGGGAGAAATGGAATACTGGTGTGTATTTGTTCTTTAAACTACCAAGACCAGCCATATACAGTATAGTTTACATACAGTGATCTGTTTATGTTCCTAAATTAGTATCTTTTATGAGCACGTGAAAGGCATAGTGAATCGGTGATTCTCAAGACTTTGTATGATTGAAAACGAATGTGTGATCGGATCAACGAAATGCTGTGGTGTTACTTTTTGTCAATGAAAAAATAAAGTCTTTTCGTTTACAAAGACGATTACAAAGAATGTGGACCAGGGTAATACTTTGAGTTTAAAGCTTGTCCGAAGTCATTCATTATTACTATTAGTAATATCTTGGTAAAGACTTTGATTAATAAAATATTTCTGCATAATTAAAATATTTATTATAAAGGTGGTAGACTGCGTACTCTTGTCCAACTGACCAATCTTGCTTTCATAAAATATACCAACTTTTTAATGTCTAATGATTAACATGCTGTAATACACAGTTTATATTTGAAAGTCTAAAGAGTATACAACTTAAATTCTTAACTGAGTAAAGATTGTCCTTCAGCAGTGAGCAGGATTCGAAACCAGTTTTTTTCTGGTGACAACTCAAATGCTGTACATGAAAGTTTTATTAGCTCCACCTGCCAGTTTTACAAGGTGATTCTGGATACTATTAACATAATATAATTTGCATACGGTAAAGGGCGGTATGACGCGAAATGACGTGTTATGACGGTATTTGATGCGATATGCCTACCGCGTTGTACCGCAGCGTACCCCGCTCATTTTGAATGGCTGCATCTGTAGTTATATAAATCACCTTTTGTCATGTGCCATAGTCCATTAGGATTGTATTGCCTTTTGAGCACTATTTAATTTTGTTTTACAAAAAGGAACAATAAAAACAAAAAAAAGTTCTGGAGCTCAGTTTTAAAAAAGCAAAAAGTTCTATTCTATGAGAACCAATGTAGACAAAAAATATACAAATTAGTCACATTGTGCAATGAAGTTCAGATTGCACTTAGTGATATACTGTATACTGCACATCAAAAGACAAATATGATAAATTGCATGTTTTAGAAAAAGTGTATAGAATTTGGATATTGAATAAATCTTTTGTATTATCGACTTCAGTGATCATGAGTAACCGTGAACACAGTTGAATCATGGTGACTGCTGCATAACCATTAAGTTGTCTCTATCTGAAAAAAACATATATAAAAGAACCACTGTGTCTAGCTTATGAAATTTATTGACAAGCTGGGCATAATGCCGAAGTACAGAGGCACCTTTGTGTCAGCAGTATATTGGGAGATGGATTAAGTAAGTGCATTTTAAACTGTAAGTAAACAAAAGGTATCTAACCTGGCAAGATCTTACAGTGAAATGAAGTCCATACAGTGATAGGCTACCATCATGCAGACTACGAGTCACACATCTTGCCAAGAGTTGCTCATCACTATCAACTGTGCTGGTCTGGAGAGGAGTGTCTAGTCACTACAGAACTCCACTTGTAGGAACTGATGCCAGCTTGACTACATGGACATGATACAGCATTGATGAAGTCCTGGCATCACACTTGCTTCCCCTCCAGTGACCTCAATCTGATGCGATCTGTTGTCCTGCTGGAATGTCATGTCCTCGTGCTGCTCAGGGAGCGTCTGTTTTCTCAAGTGCTGGGAATTGGACTGTTATTCTGTGGATGCCTTTCTCCCCAGACCCATGGAGCCCCATGGAACATCTGTGGGATGACTTTAGCATCCAGGGCAACAGAGATCAATGAACGGGCACATGCTTTTCCAGGTATTATGTGAGGAATGGGACAAAATCCCACAACAACCCACCAGGAGCTGGAGCAAAGCATTGTCTTCAGCTCATTTTGCTTTCAACAGCACCAACACTCCTGTATCCCGAGGCTTAACAGTAGACACCCTGTTGATCAACCCAATTGGTTACAAATATTAAACAGCATAATTTGTAAATCCATAAATTGTCATTTTACTTAATACAGAATTTTTGCAATAACTTTAACATGAAAGTGTACATTCCAAAAAAATATATACAGTCGTTATCTACAACAAAAGCCATGAACATGACAAATGAATATTACAAAGACAACAACCCAGTGGTGTCAGATTCATTACTGTAGTGGGCTAGATTTGATTGATGTGCTTCAAGCAGGTCACACATACAATACATTAATGAAGTACTAGGTACCATTACATTATATTTGTCATGTTTTGCGGTTTTAGTGTTTATACAATGACATACCCACCTTTTAAATCCTATTAGACGTCAGTGTTTGTTACATGCTAATTTAGAAAAAGTTACTCATTCTTCAGGTATGAGTAACTGAAGTTTTTTTAGCTTTATTCACTGTAATTATATTAAATGTTAAAGTCATGATAAAGTTTGGTAGTTCAGGAGCCTCATTCACAGTGCTTTAGTGTTGAAGTCAACGGTTTCTGTGACATGAAGACATATACAGAGGTTTGTCGTTTCCAGCATTTTTCCTGGAGATGACATGTGGTGAAGATAGATAGATATGACTTTATTGAACCCAAAGGCAAATTGATGTGTTACAGCAGTCCAGCCCAAGACAAGCAAAAACAGACATCAGAATAGTTATAAAACAAAAGACAACAAAATCAATAAATAAAAAATAAATACATAGGTGTGTGCAAAATGTGATGATCATAGTCACTGTAAAAACAATAAAATATGTGCAAAATGTGCATAGGTTTATACAGACTGATTGTCCAAAAAGTACAATTGAGCAAACATGCTGTCCATAGACAAGCAAATGAAGGGCTAACAGTCCTAGCCTAGGGCAGCGTTATACACCCTGACAGCCGCCGACCTGCGGAAACGTTCCCTTGAACACCGTAGCTGGAGCAGTCTGTTGCTAAAAGTACTCCGCTTTTAATAACAGTCCCATGAAGCTGATGAGAGGCGTCGTTCATGATGGCTGTGAGCTTGGTCAGCATTCTCCTCTCAGCCACCACCTCCATGGGGTCAAGGCTCATCCCCAACACAGAGCCAGCCTTCTTGATAAGTTGATAAGATCAAGTCAGTTGTGCCTCTTGATGTTATAACTCTACACTGAAGCTCAACCAGGCATATTGTGAGTAAAGGTGTAGTGCTAGGGTGCACAACTACTAGCTGGAGATCCACAGTCCACCTGTTCTTTTTCAGTAGGTCTCTTTAAATCACCACCGAAACACCTGGGCACAGGGGTTAATCTGGTTTGTTTAGGCAAATAATTATGGCAATTTGCTAGTTAGGAAATGAAAGCCTTTAGACATTTCAAACCTTCAAGGCTGGAATTGTGCTCCCCTGGCACAGAAACTTAAGTGTTATAAGGAGAAAATGAAAACAAGCATTTTGAAAAACAAAAAAGGGTCCCTCTTATTTGGATTAATAGTTTCAAATACAAATGTTTTACCTTTGTAGTTTTTAGCCTGATTGAAAACTAGATATTTAGGAAAACATGAGACGTGTTACTGGAGTGCTGGGAATACTCTTTCTCTGGAACAGGCTGCCCTGCCAGATTAATGAGGCTGCTAAGCAAATAAATGCTCTGGGTGGGCCAAATGATTTCCTCATATTCGTGACTTTCCTTACATTGTCCAGAACCTGATGAAAACCATTAACATTTCCAATTCAAAATCTTATTAGCCTGGAGTAAAGCATTCTGCATTTAAAAGAGAGAATAGAAGAAAACGTTTTAGCCCAAGAGTCAATACATGTATTACAATGTATTTTTTTAATCAAAGGGTTGCTATAAGAAGAGATCTGTCACAATAGTAAGGTTCTTAAATAACAGTAGGTTTTACATAGTCCTGAATATAGGGATCTATCATCTTTCTCTATCACAAGTGTGTGTGCAGCCTGGGCATTTTTGTTCCTTTCCATTCCCTAGTCCTTGTTGATGCAGATCCTTAATTCTTTAAGCAGTGAGTTAAAGAGTTAATCAATGGTCAGCTAAGTAAATCAAACAGGATGCAGTTGTTCATCCTTGCTATAGGAAGGAGGGGCACAATAGCTGCAAACCACAGTGATGCTGATAAGTCTTTAACACCTAGTCTTATTGTTAATGAGACCAAAATACCTGTAAATGTAACAAGAACCCACAAAAGAATGCATTAAACAGAAAGGTCTCCAGTTAAAAATGATTTTGCATCAGGTGGTTTCACCCTCAAATGACAGCTTGGAATCACTGGGCTTTGGAGGATCCCTTGGTGGTCTGTGATTAAAACAAAACACAACCACCCAAAACAACAGTCACAAGTGTGCTCTTTACATACCAAACTGCCCCCTGCATGGGCTGATGGGATTTCATGGCTCATCAGCCCTCCTGTCAGAGAGAGATCCTTTGTGGTGAAGCTCCCTCCCACCCTCTGGGAACCCCTGACCACCTGCAAACACAGCCCACTCCCCTGACACCAGGCTGCCTCCTGACTCCCTTTGCCACTGAACGCAATTAACACTCTCCTAATCTCCTGCCTGCTGTATGATTGTGCCTGTCGAACACAATTAGCATCTACAGGTCTTTGTCCTGACCAGAGCTATAAGGCTGGGGGCTTGCTGACAGAGTGTTGTGCTGTCAGGTCGCAGGGATGGTACACATTTCCTCCCCAGCAGATCAGAACCTGGCCGTTTTTCTTCTTGACCTGTTAACAGATTGACGTTATCTGTAGAGGCCCAAACAGAGGAAAAGGTGTAAATGCATTGTGCAGGTTCAGTAATTCACCTGTTAAATCTCAACGAAGTTCACCTTGGCGGATTTATTGTGGTTTTTGCACTTGCACTTTGGTTTTAAATCATTTTGCTTCTGTTTCCTGTGGTTCTGACAAGGTTTCACAGTGCTTTATTATATTGGTCCATGGTATTACTACAGAGCACATTCCTTAAAAAAGTATACTGTAGCATGGTATTCCCATAGTTCTGTGTAGGAAAGCACCATTCCGCATATTAAAACTACTCCAAAACTATAGTGAAGCCATTATTCTATTACAGCCTCTCTCATTTAATGCTAACCCTCCGCATTATGTCTGAACAATATTTCTTAAAATCAAAGTTTTAGTGAGAACTAATTAACCTTGTTTAATGGCTGCTTTTCTCAGCACTAGGCTCACACAGAAGTCAGGAATATTCCTGACAGGAATACACTATTAGGCATAAAATGTATATTGATGGAGTTGTGTTGACGTTGACAGAACTATGAAAATTAGTGTCCACATGTTGCATCACATATTGTTTAATCCACTATGCAGTATAGATATAAAAACATGAATGGAAACAGATACCATTGTGAAATAACTTATGTTAATGTAAGATTGTTTATTATACTTTATAAATTAGAGAATAACATTGCTGGAGGTGGAAGGGAACGATGATAATGTGAATGACGGTGACTGGGTGTCTATCTTTCTCTGGTATATAGATGACAGTTGCTAGGGGAAAATTGTATTTGTTTAAAAGTTAGCTGTGTTAAGCCTAGGACACAACCTGTTATTTTCTGTACCGTTGTGCTGGCACAGAGTAAAAAAAAATGGATGCAGTCTCTTTCTCTGTCTGAGGATGCATACTCGAAGTTATTTATCAAGAAGTCCCAATAACGATGTCTCTGAAGTGCTGACTTGCAGAGTAGAAGCAGGGTAGTTCAGATTTTGATCCAGAGGAAGATGAGGGAACATCAGTAAGCCGTGAAGTTAAAACCTTTTCTGGATTCTCCCTTTGCTTGAGGGCTAACCCCCACATTTGTAAATCGTAATATATGAATTTGTGGTGCCCAAAATGTGGGTCGATCCTTGGTTTAAAGTCTCATCCAAAATACGGCTTCTTCTGCAGCGTTGTACCTTGTAAATCTGTGAAGAAAAGGGTTTGGAATTTCTGAACCAGAAGAGTGCATCACACAGTGCATCACACCATCAGCAGTGGTGGATCGATCCCAGTATTGTCTAGTTGGATCCTTGCTTGCTTTAAGAGATCTGAGGATATCTGGCTCTATAACAGAATAAGCTGATGACTACTGTAGTTGTGTGTGATGTCTCCAGGTACACGCATGGTAGAAACATGCCACTGAAACCCCCTCTGTGTGCGATTCTGAAGGTTTTGAGGAAGTGCTTTGAGTCTCTTTCTTTCAGTTGTGTTGAGCAACTGCCTTGTTGTCATGCATGCTTGGGCTTGCTTTCATTTAGAGCTTTGCTTTGAAATCATTTATCCGGTAAATAATTCACCATTATTATAACAGCTTCTCAGCTGAGACTGGCGATACAGTAACAGCTGACAATTATACAGTTACAGGAAAGGAGCAGAGGCTCAGAAAATAAAGAATGACGCTTTGCTTCTCGTTTTCCATTCCAGCCGCCAGAGTGGGTGCTTTTGTGAACAGTGGGCCACAGACACAATAGACTGAATTTCACTGCCATTGTGCTTGTGTTGTGTTTCTTTGGTGTTATTGAGGTGTAAAGTTGTAAATGGGTATTTTTGGAATGCCACATGAGGGATATGGAAATAGGGTCTGAAAACAAAGATCTAATTTCAGATCGCTGACTGCTATAGCAATGGATTTGTTTTGATTTTTGCCCCAGAAAAGTAGAGGGGAATTTTCCCCTAGAAAGATACAGTTCCAGGCTCAACTTTATAAGATCACAGTGTCCTTACCACCACATCATGTCGTCCATTTTTGTCTTTTAACAGTTTTTCAGTTATGCCTTTGTGCTATGTTCAGTGAACTGAATTTGAGATAATGATGTCAATATAAATATACTCAACATAATGAATGCATAATGTTATTTTAATTTGTTAATTTAAAAAAAGGTGTATTGAAACACCTCTTATTCATATTCATTAATGAAACCCTATACTGACTTTAGAAGACCTTGCCACTCATTTCAGGATATTGTTAAGAAATGCATTTATTTGCATCCCAGCCTGAAGTGGTGAATGGACATTGATGTAAAGCATTTAGACATAATGCCAAAAACAATTGAAGACTTAAGTACTGTATCTAAGTCCTACTGTCATCTGAACTGTGCCATGCTTCTAAGCCTGCAAAACTTTTCATGGGTATGGTAGTTCAGGCTTTGACTCTGTCTGCATTACCTTTGGAATACATCATTCCTGTGAATTTCAATTTCTATGCTGCCCAAGAATGCATTGATCTAATTTGGTGCATTATATTATGCATTATATGCACCAAATAATGATACATGTTCTTCCAACAGTCCTGTTTGTTGTGGTAATTTACAGGCAATGATTGGCAATCCACCCTGAAGCTTTTTCTATGTATTATTTCGCTTATATATTAGATATAAGCAGTTAGTCCGTTACAGTCAGTGCTAATTAGTGCTTATTTTCACAGATAGAAGCATAAACATCTTAAGTTGTAAACTAGGGCTCAGATTAAGTGAAAGCATTATGTTTGAGACTTGGTGGTCCTAAATTGTTGTAATCTGCACTCAGTGGTGCACAAAATCACTAGACGTAGTTATAACTAACATTTAAAATTGACATCCCTTAATGTGACCTTTACCGTTGCTGGCGCAACTCGCGTTTTATTTCCACTTCTACCAGCAGGTGGCAGTAGCCATAACAGACAGGAGTGAGATCTGCAGATACCAACTGCAAGGATTCATTGTACCAAGGCAACAGGTATTTCTTTTTTCTGTGTTGTTGTTGTTGTGTGTTCCTTGTGGATACCTATATTTTTGCTCATTTATCTACATTTATAGTGATGCTATCCTTTTTGTAATTGTGAGTAGCTATCGGAGTAATTCTGCATTTTTGACGAGCTGACTTTTTTGTCCGTAGTTGCATTGTTTACACGTTTAGGAGTCCCAAAAAAGGAATTATTAGTCTTTGGGCATAATGTAAACGTTCTTTCCTGTGTGCTGACCTCAAACTGCGCCTCTTCAGACGTTTTATCTGTACAGCTGATGATTTCCTGCGGTCTCTGTACCGTCCATCTCTATTTTTGGAATACGTGTGTGTGGTATTAGTTGAAATGTACAGCTCCAGCATTCAGGTCTAAGCGCTAGTGTTAAAAGTCCCTAGAAATAGGGTTTCATTCTTCCTTTTCTTTTCTCCTTTCTTCAGCCTGGACAACGGCTTCCACGTTTTCTCGCAGAGCTGCACACTATGGAACATCCTGTGGTCTACATCGTCGTTGGGAAACACAATTCCGGGATGTTTTAGGACGTTTATGCACTGGTCACACCTGCACTTTACATGAAATCTGTGTTTTTATTTATGTTTTGCATGTATTGCTGCTCGATTTCGTTACGTTTTCTGTGACAATGGAATCTATTTGCACACTTCTGTGTTAATTGTTCTTTCACAAATGACGGACTGATGACTTTGCAAGCTTTTCATTTTGCTTGCCTTTTGGAAGTTTCTATCTGTGATACATCGAGAAAGACCTTTATTTTTTAACATAAACCAGGAATCTTGTATGCCTACTAAATTCTGTCTCTAATAATTTCTTCCAACGACAGATTCGTTTACAGTGGTTTTCAGGTTTACTGTGTGCAGATAGGTAATGCTCTCCGCCTTCTTTCAGCGTTTATTAAACTTGTCATGTTCATGTACTGTAACATTGTGTTTTACTCACAAGGCGTTGAAAGGCCTTTAATTCATTGTCATACCTTTGTTTTATTTTTCTTCAGACAATATGAGTTTATGCAGGATACAGGAGCATTACCCTTCGTGATGTGAATAATGTTGGTGTGCGTGGAACCTGTTAACCATGCCTGTTGCAATTCTAAATCCTCTAAAGCTCAGAAAAATTAAGACTGCCCAAAAAGATATGCTCCTTTTCATTTGTTTTGTGTGTTATGACAGTTTATTAATGCCACTAACCTGCAGATTTGCAGGAATCCTTTATTTTGTATTTAGTTTCAGTGTAATTTAGTTTCAGGCTTTATCCTTTGTGGTGTGTTTAATTTTCTCCTCTGGCTCCTCTTCTTCTTGCCATATTTTACCTATGTAATTTTGCTGACCTTGCCTCTGCTAATTAAATGGCAACCATCTTCAGCATTCTCTCATACAACTGTTGGTCAGGCTGGTATTTTAGAGGTGCTGACATTCAAATTCAAAGTAACAGGGAAATGTTAATTCCATCAAGAAAGGTAAAGAAAAGAAACACAAGGTTTCAGCTGTGGAGCCTTCTTAAGATGTGAGGGAGAGAGGGAAAGTAGCAGATAAATGAGGCGCAGGAGAAAACAAGACAGAGTAGGCACAAAGGGGTAGACAGCTGAGGGAAAATGAGCACAAAGCAGGTGAAAAACAGTGTCCAAACTCAGGTATAACAAGAGGAGATGTGTGGAAAGCCAAAATCTGCAAATGAATAATTTTGGTTTTGGGTATCTTTCTGCAATAGAAGTTCTAAAACATAAAACTGAAAGATTGTGTCTTTGATACTCACAGCTCTGACATGTTCCTTAAATGTATTAAAATTCAGACTCTTATTGAAATAACCTATGGATTACAGTATTGCCAAAGCATTAATATTTAACTAAACATCGACAAATCTAGTACAATAAATCTACTAAACTAAACTATTTGGAGGTTTATTCCCCAGTAGGATTGATAGCTGTTCTGATTTTGGGGAAGTACTGTATGTTTCTCTACCAGTGTAGCAGCACGTTTCTCTCCATCTCTGCTTCTCTCTGCCAGCAGTGGGAGCACTAAACATCTTCTTGCACTACGGCTACAATTAACCATTTTATTGCATCTCAATACACAATACAAGAAAAGTCAACCATGCAGGACTCAGACAGGGTGTATGGCTCCATTTAGCATGTTGTGGAAGGAATATTACTGAATGAAAATCCATTGTTTTGCCTCATAATTCATTCATAATATAGACAAAAGCAGGCTATTTCTGGTTAACCTTACCAGATTTTACAGTACAATAAGGGTTTTTCCTTAACTTTTGCATCATACTTTGTAAATGCATAATTATCTCATCTGATTGGTTCTGTACACATGTGTACAAATTATTTATTTTATTAGCCTATTTAAAGTTAAAAAAAAGTTATGAAACTATTTTTTACAGAGAATGATGACAATGTTATGTATTTTTATTTAATCTTTTATATCAAGCCACAAAAATGTCATTTGTTTTAAGGCAATAAATGCCTTAGAAAGACAGTTATATGTTTTTAAATGTTTTTTTTTTCCTGTTAACTGATTACAAATTCTTTGCACAGTATGTAAAATAAACTTTCAGATGATACTTCAAAGTTGTTCTTATCTATTTCTCTGTGCATATCCTGCTTCTATATGTGATTATATCTAATTTCTTTGTAGCCTGAGGGATGTTACATTTACCAAAAGGATTTTTGACACTTAATAAAAATGGAATCATATTATATACACCATATTGATCTACATTTTTGAAAACCTACACCTATATTGAGCAGTAGTGCTTCATAAAATATTGAGTTCCAACATTTAAACATTAGACTCCTTTAAGCGATACACGTAAAAATGAAATATTCCAAAAAGCTGAAAGGTTTAACTACTAAAATAGAATTGTCCAATATGCACATCATAGTATTAATATTCAAATATTTTTTCCACGCTGAAAACATCCAGCATCTACACTCATTTTTTGTATCAAGACTGATTTTGCTGGACATTGCAGTTAAATACAAGCAAAGTTAATATTGTGTGAAATCTAAGGTATAGTAACATAATGTTACTTTTTACTCCACTGTGTAATTTGAGCTTTAGAATTCTGAATCCTGCAGTTTTTAGATGTTCTAAGTATTGCAGTATGGTTTTAGCTTCACGTGAATTTAATAGTACTGTACTATTTATTAATACAGCTTCTAACTACTAATTAATACAGCTTCTAAACAGCTTAAACAGCTTCCTTATTGGGTATTAATAGTTGAAAGCAAATTTACAAATATGACACAAAAAAATAGAATTCAGCAGAACTCAGCTAACCTGTGATTAAGACCTTGGGTTCTTCCAGGACAAGGGAAGACAACCACTCTATTTAGTCAGCGATTGCTGTGCTTTTATATTTGCTGAATATCAGTAGAAGGAAAGAACTCTTGTACTATTTGGATTATGTTCTGGGAAAAGCAGCAGTTTGAGACTCTAGGAAAACCAATCAAACGCTGTGAAAAGCCACAACCTTTTTAATCATACACAGTACCAGTGTAATTAAAAGCAGCACCAAATTGCCTCTTTCAAACTGCTTAATCCATCTAATTAAAATCTGCTTTGAATTTCTCTTGCTTTTAGTCTGCCATGTCTTATATTTTGTATACCTGTAATTACTGTTTTCATTATAGTAGGGTATTAACACTCTCCATAAAGAGGCAGCAGGTTGCAGTTGTTGATGTGGACTAAAGGAGTGCCGGTCAGATTGAGAGAACCTTCCTCGCTCACAGACATCACTCTTCATCTGTTCATCAAGGCAGTGTTCTTGCACAGACCTGAAGCTATGCGGGGTGGTGCCACTACTCCACTGAGCCCATCACAGTATCCATTCTGGTAGTGATGAGCCCAACTAAGCTTGTGAGAGTCCTGTAGCTACTATATATTCGGCCCAATTACAGAAATATGAACACTTTTAAAAGGTTGAGGTGCACAACTCTAGTCATCAGGAACCACAATGCAACAGATTTTCCAGGCATTCTTAAATCAACAGCTGGAGACCTTGCTGGAGCAGTTATTATCCGAATGTTGAATCCTGCATCATATTTTGAGATGTCTAAAGTCAGAGCATGTTTTGAAGTTAAGAAGGGAAGGGAGTTACACAGTACTAAGATGAAATAATACATCTTGCATACATTAAAATAATCCACTTTATTGAACTTTACCTCTTTTATATTTACAACACTTAGAACTGTGTCCATGACAGTATCTTCTTGAAGGTTAAAAGAAAAACAAGGCAGTGAAGCAGTGTAATAACCGCAGTACGTAACGGAAAGGAAAATAAAAACATTTGAGCTTACGATATTTTACACGCTAGTAATATCTTTCAAGGAATCATTCAAATATATTGAGCACACAAAAATATTTCAGAGAATTTCACATCTGATGTTCTATTATTTGGTACATTAGCATGTTCTTGCGAATATCCTTACTGAAAAAGGCCACTTAGAAAAATGCACGTCTTTCAAGTTGAGGCCACAAAACTCATTTCATATTCTGAGGCCCTCTAATAAATATAACAGTTCAAAAAAGGCATATTCACACCAGGTCATTATCTTGTCACTACTATGCCCTAGTTTGAACAGCATATTTTTTGGTCCTGTGCACTTTGTCTTGAGCTTCACAGTTGCATGATGCTGCACAACGCCTAGCTCTATGTTCAGATAAAGGTTCTTGAGACACAAACATACATGAGCCCCCAGCAATCCCCACCCTCTTGGTGGGCAGAAGCTTACTTGCAACTGAAACTGTGAAAATGGGAAGGTAGTCAGAAACTGAGACAGCACTGCATGCTGCAACTGCTTGATATGAACAGAAAAATGAAGATGTGTAGAACAAGCAAAGTTCCAAGTCCTTTTCACTTTTCAATGATAACAAAGCCGCAAAAGAATGAACTGTTCTTGACCCACTGCATGTTGCTTTTGCACCCAAGAGCATCTATTAAGGCCTTGTCATGTACAAGCTTAAGAGGCCACACCACTTTTTCTGTACATCATTCTGACTTTTAATAAAATCTGTCTTGGGTCAAAAGAGGAAAAGAGGTAAAGCTCTTAATGGGCTGAGTGTTCTCTAGTGAACCGATTGCACTTCAACCCATATTATCACACCTCTTCAAAGCAGGATGACTGACAAACACACTGTGTTCAGTAACATTCCAGTTCTACAAGGCACAAGTCCCTGGGTAAGCCATGCCGATGTAGAATTTATGACAAAAATGTATAAAAAATCCTCTCTAACTATATTGAATTCAATAAATAGAGCTATTGCAATAGTGCCTTTGGACAATTTTTAAATATATTACAAAATGGTACTCTTAACACTCGTGTTGAATTTCCATTACCTGGCATCTCCATAAATAAATAAAAAATGGCAGAATGATGTATCTAGAAACCGCCTGAGAAGCAACAGCGGTCATACGTTGCTGTCTTGTAAGAGTGGCTCCTTGGCCTCCCCAGGTGCCTGGGGGCTGTGGGGGTGGCTGTGGGCTGACAGATGCTTCTTCCAGGTGCTGCTCCGCGGGGCCATGTTAGTGTGCTCAGGGATGAACAGCGCCACCAGCAGGGCGAGCAGCACAGCACATGCCCCAAACAGGAACGGAGGACCAGGGATTATTGAACTCTGCGTGGACAGAAATAAATCACAAAGGGACGGTAATTAAAAAGTGCAGAATGAAGCCCGCCAAACCCAGGATTTTTAGGGGTATTATATATCTTAATCTTGAGACATTCAATGTGCTATGTGAAATGAAATATCCCCTGAAGACGTCTCAGCAGCTGAAATGTTGGATGTACCCCTGTTTTTCAGGCTGGGATTAACCAATACATGTCTCCTTGCAGCTAACACATACCAACACAGCTACTCACTTGACCACAGTTTAGATAAGACTGCACAGGGGGACCATGAGAGTGTGACCTGTACCCATACACTCCACAGACATCACATTTATAACTCCTGATACCAGCTATTAGTTGGCCAACATCAACTGCAAAAAAATGTTAGTGCCTCACTAAAAGTATCTGAAGATCAACAGCAAAATCTGCATCCAAGTGTGTTAACCTAACCATTCTTACAATGTACTGCAAGTCATGAAAGACTCCTCTGGGATACTGGCATGACAGGTAACATGTCCTGCGAAGAATGATATTCCCTTTTATAAGATAGAGACAAGTTCTATGGTTACATAGAAACTGAACATCAAAATCCTACCTGTCTGGTTTCATATTTGTTTCACCATCTCATACCATTTTGACTACATTTCACATTCCAGAGCATAATTCTGAGAGACTGACAATTTCAATGACGAGTTTCAATGACAATTCCATGAAGCTGGACACTGTACGTTACCTGATGATTGTGTTGAGAGTGATGTGATGATTCAGACTCGGCTCCCAGGCCACTGTTACTCACTGGGAGTTCATTAAGCTCCACATGGAATATGTAGAAAATTAACCCGTACAGCGCCGGTCCCAGGCCATTACACAGCCCTCGAATCCCAGTGATCATCCCCTGAACCACACCTATAAGAGAATGAGACCGTCAGCCTTCCACACACCATTCACAAGAAGACTTAGGTAAGCAGAAATCTAGCAGGATCACATGAAGATACGTACAGGACAAACATGTAGGGTACATTTTAGTTTATTTTAAAAAGTCTTAACCCCCAATGCTGGCATTTAGCACAGGACAAGACATGGAACAGCCCCTTGACTAAAACTGCACCTAACCTCACTGACTGACTGCAAACATGTTGTGCTTCTCTTCACTGTCTCACCAGTTCTAATGAGCAGGGAGAGCTAAGAACGCACAAGCACAGCACAAACATTAGATTAGCTAGTGCAACGATCAAGACAAGATCTTCTGCTCCAGCTCTCAAGGCCAAAAAGATTTCTGGGTTTTAGATACCTAAAACTCCTAGTTACTGTATTAACAACTAATTACTAGCTTAAGCTAATTTAATTAGTTTCACAGGCCAATCTTTTGACAATCAAGAACCATACTGGATGCCCTCTAATCTAGCCATTACACTTAAGACTACTGAGCTCTCTCTTAGTGGATGGAGCATTGGATATTTATGAGCTTTTCAAACAGAACTGTCAAACCAAATGGGTGAAAGAATAGATCTGTCTGACTTCACGACACAGCTTTGTGGCATAACAGAGAAGTTGCAAGATTACAAGTACAAGAAATACATAGTGCTTTCATTTTCAGATGGATGACAGAAACCAACAGCTGAGTTTCTGTACAAAGCGACTTTTTTCTTGCCCTGGGTACCTTGCTGGTCTGCTTCAGCTGTCCTGGATACAAGAGCACTGACTGCTGGGAAGGTATAGCTGCATAGCTGCAACTGCACCAGCAGCCCACATCATCCTGAGGAGAAACCAAGAAGGAAAACTAGTATCAAACTAGAAATATGCATAAAACAGCGACTGTATTTCAGGTTTATAAGATTAAATGTTTGGTTTAATAGTGACAGTACCTGCTTAATAATTTTAAATAACTCAGAATAGGACTGATATTAAAGGTTCACAAATTATACTTGATGATCTGTGACCTACAGTGTCTGTTAGGAAAAGCTCCTGGGTTTTCTACTCCTACAGAATACAAGGCACATACCAGGGTTCTGATCCAAAGCCGTACCAAGCAAGTTGCAGAATCTGGAAGCCCAGGCCAAGTAAAATAGTGTTCTTGTTCCCAATGGACCGCATCAGTAAACTCAAGACTACAGTCTGTGAAGATAAAGAGGCAAGAAATCAATACTTTTTTACCTTGTTGAGCCACATGTTTGCAGAGAAAACCTCATGTTTTACCTGTGTTTCAGTGTTACTGCTCTGTGAGGAATGCTAAACTGATGCCATGATTTCATTAAAGGGAACCTCTTATTGCATCCACCCCTGAGAGGGGGGAGAAATACACATTCACTTGTTCTCAGTTTCAGTTTGACGTTTTGGTAGCTACTGTAGTGCACTTCCTGTTTTTGGTTGGGTAGAAAGTGTGTCTGGGACAGATTCTAACATGGAACCTGTGACACTGTTCCATTTCAGATCTCTATTCAGGTTTGCTGGTTAACTATTTAGGAGACGACTTCTTTGCCAAAAGCTGGGGGAAGCTTCATCAGCCTCTGCCGTCGAATTGCTCTGTGGCGCACAAGGTGTACAACGTGAAGACTATGCAGCTGCCAGAGGCCAGGCCTTTCAGCATCATGGTGGACCACTCCAAGTGGTGTGTGACGAAGGGTGGGGGTCAGCACTGGAACTGCATCGCGGACACGAACCGAGAGATCGGTCAAACGAGAAGAGGAGGCGGGGCTGTGTGCACAAGCAGGCCTGGAGTGTGGAAGGCCTTCCTCACAGTAGTTGACACATTTGAGGACTGCCAGTAACACGTGGCTGGCACAAATAGACAAAGGGCTGTTTTTCAAAAGATACTGCATAGTTTTTCCAAGTCACAGCAAATGGTGGTAAGTAATATGTAAGAAAACTCTGCAGTAGCTCAAGTAGGTAGTGCGTCAACACGCATAGGCTGCAAAGGAACAAGTAAAGGTTTATTCCATGCTGAAAAGAGAAGAAAAGAAACTCAATGTTTCAGCTGTAGAGTCTTCTTCAGGTGTCAGTTCTTGTTTCTTTTCTTCTCTTTTCAGCATGGAATAAACCTTTACTTGTTCTTAAACTATTCAGTACTGACCTTAATAGCAAAAGTGAAATGTATTTAGAAAGGATATTTATCATGAGAAAGTCATGCATCTAAAAAAACATTTTTTAAATGAAGTACTGAATATATGACCCTCACTGTTGCTTAAGATCCAAAAGTCAGGAAACAACTTTGAACCTATACAGTCAAAGCCTAAAGTGGAGGGGGGAAAAAAGTCAAATTATTTTTGCTGAGGCGATATACAATTATTTCAAATCATAAAAGTACATTCTGTTTGTGTTTCTTTAGAGGCTTGTTTGTAATAAAAGTGCTGGATCTGACCTGCCTTCAATTATTCCTGTGGCCCCATTAGGCAGTTCGTATCAAGCACATTATATTGATACTAGTATTCCTGTTCGGCACATATCTGCGACTTCTGTTTCTGTGGATGCGGCTAAAGGGTTTGTTTATCAGGAGTACTGACATCGCGCAGTTTAATAATGGAATGGTTATGCTGTATTTTGATTTTATGACTCAAATCCGACTCCTTGGAGTTAACAGTATACACCCATGGATAGGTATATCCAACTACACGTGTGTATTAGCTTTCAACGCTACACTTTTCTCAAAATATGGCGAATCCAAGTGATCTCCAGTGTCTTTTAAACATAATCATTCAGTTTGTTTTCACAGCAGTTTTGTAATAAATTAATAGTGTAATGCTGACAGCACTTTACACAGAAACCACGCAATGGATGAATATTAAATATATATTTTTACTAGCTAAATCAATAACACCACAGACTACGTATTCCAAAACACAAGACAACCTATGCTTTTCAGAACAGGTGGTTAAGGTTAAATAAAAACAATCACCACATCTTCATATACAGTTGGATTTTATGACTGTTTACTCTGTGGAGCTGTCCACTTTGACTGGCTTTGTAATAGGCCTGTACAGTTTAAAAGAGAGAGTTTATGGTCACATTTCTATAAAGAATAAGGTTACAGTGCCATGCTGGTGTTTCGATCTGGTAAGAATATCTTAATTCTATTAAACCTTCCAGCATTCCTTAACGATTTACTGATTTTTAAGTCAAAGGCCATACGCCTAGCTGAAGTTAAAAAATATCTGAGGAACTTAAACCATTATCAAGATGGCACTTGAAAAAATAGGAATGTCTCTAATGTTGGGTAGTATTGAGTTTCCCCTTGAAGTCTTGATTTTCTGACCTGCTCAATGCCTATGACCTCACAGTGATGTCACTCACAGTCGTGTTCTTCTCCAGTGGGTTATCTCTCTTTTATAAGCTCAAAGCATGTCAAGAGGGGAAAGACTCTCTCTCATGAGCATGTCAGAGGAGTTTGTGCACATTTCCTCACCCTGTTTCAATTGTGTCATTTTAACCTTGGCTAATCCGATAGGTAAATATTAACGCACATATAAGCCGTGCCCGGGAATGTAGACAGTGGAAACTGAAAAATGAACTTTTCATGGCACAATTTACCAATTTAGACTATTTTAGACAATAGTCTAGTTTTTATATAAATAAAGGTAAATGTAAAGGTGCTTTTTTTTCCTGCATGAAACTGTCTTTCATAATGTAATATTATGCTGTGGATTAAAAACAAAAGATTCTTTAAGTATAAGTTGTTATAATTAAATGCCATTGTATGCTATATTCGTTTATAGCAGTGCAGATGGGTAGCTGTGTCAGCATGCGTAGTCTGTAAAGGAACAATAGGTTTATCCCATGCTGAAAAGAGAACCGAGAAAACACAAAGTTTCGGCTGTGAAGCCTTCTTCAGGTGTGTCTCACAGACCTTAAGAAGGCTTCACAGTCGAAACATCATATTAGTTTATAGCTGTATATTTAATTTGTAAAAAGACGTTTTTGAGCAAAAAATATGTATTTCTAATATCACACTTAAAGAGGGAGTAGAAACTCCATTGAAACAGATGCCCACAGCCACAATTTAACGGCAGCTGATTGTCAGAGCCACCTGAGAAGTGACAGAGAAAAGCCTAATTTCGCAGGGAAATGGTTGTTCTCTTTGAAAGATTCAATTGAATATATGGAATTAATATTCTGTTTGAATGTATCTCATGAATGCTGTTAAATGATAGTACCTACACAGTACTAACTACATGCTTCAAGACTAACATTGAGCAAATTAAATTCTAGAGGCTAAATACTGTATGCAGTACAGTGGGAAATATTGAATTGTTTTGGGAAATAAAAGAGAAATTATATTTACAGTGACTACTGTTCAGGGGATAAAGTGAGCTCCTGAAGTGATTATCCAGAAATAACTAATTTATATACCATAAATATAGTGTTGCCAAAGCAGGACAGTTTAGTCCAAAAACCTACTGTTCCCCCTAGTGGAAATCTAATGTTTGTACCGCTTCCCTTGTGCTACAAGAATATTTGCCAGTATTAAATGATCATAATGTATCTCTTCCAGGCTAAAATAAGGTCACTAGTCACTAGTCAGCTAGTAATAATAATAATTAATAATTGCTTACACTTATATAGTGCTTTTCTGGACACTCCACTCAAAGCACTTTACAGGTAATAGGGACTCCCTTCCACCACCACCAATGTGCAGTATACACCTGGATGATGCGACAGCAGCCATAGTGTGCCAAAACGCTCACCACACATCAGCGGGGAGGAGAGCAGAGTAATGAAGCCATTTCATAGATGGGGATTATTAGGAGGCCATGATTGGTAAGGGCCAATGGGAACTTTGGCCAGGACGCCAGGGTTACACCCCTACTCTTTTCGAGAAACGCCCTGGGATTTTAAATGACCAGAGAGAGTCAGGACCTCGGTTTTATGTCTCATCCGAAGGACGGCGCCTGTTTACAGTATAGTGTCCCTGCTTAGCTTCAGTGGGTTGCCAGTTGTGAGTTGCAGAGTGATAAAATGGATTGTATGCTCTTTATTTACTAGGGATGTGAATTTGAAGGACTGTATCCACATCTTATTGCACCCAGCCTGACCGTGTGGCTCTGCAGATCAATCAGTGAACACACATTTAGTTAGCAAATTTGATCCCTCTGTCATCCACTGAGTCTTTTTCAGACGTTCCAATCTTTGGCATTTGTATGATGTAATCTTGGTCACAAATCCGAATGCAGATTATGTCCAAAAGAAAGGATAATCCTCTTGCAACTAAACAGATAAGCAGTATAATTGTTGATGACTGTAATTTTCTTTGCTCTCACACTGCAACAGAAATGAAGAAACTGACCTCTGGTAATTGCAGAGCCCTTCTCCACAGCATTGAATTGGATCAAGTGATTAGACAATGGATGGATAATATTCCATGTGGCATGCTGCTGTGACTGAGAATATTGAGGACAACACCTGTATAACTATAAATGGCTACAATACCATAATTTACCATGATTAAAATTGCATTTCTACACTTCTTTTCCATCCCAAAGGATCCCAAAGTCTGTCACACATTGTTCACCATTATACCAGCAGTTCCTCGGAGCTACAGATGAAAAGTGGTTGAAAAGTGAGAAATTTCTTTACCAATTATTTTAAGGAAAAATTTAAGGTAGGCCAGATTAAGAATTCCTGAGTGAAATCTAGCCAGAATATAGAGGGGTTAACACACCTATTCATATAAACGAGGATCTTAAATAACCAAGTATGAAATTTAAAGCACGGCATTGCTACCGTACAAATACCTTCAGCCAAACCGAAAACAACCAGAACACATCTCGAGACTGAGGAATTAAGAACCTCGTGAAATGGCCGTTCCGCTGTGACGTCATCCTACCGTCGCACCCAAAATGATGTCTGTACGTTTTCAATCCCTTTCTGCAGCTACCCAGCTACAGATACCATCTTTCCAATTTAACAGCTTCTTCCTGCATATTAGGTGTCGTTTTAGACATATCTAGAAAAGACACATACAGACACATCAACCGCCAAAAAGCAAGACTGGGCAGAGAGAGGGTGTTTTCATCCTTATTTCACCGGTGAAGCCCAACTGAAAGGAACTAGGAGACAGCAGAGTGCAAGAGTAGCATTATAAAACGCTTTAAAAAAAGGGTTTATAAGACTATAAAACCTACTGTATATACAATATACTTCTATAGGAAATTAAGTCTGAAGGTGAACCGGACCCCTCGTCACATTACGAACACTACAAAAAGTAGTTATTTTTAGGATATTTTCTTCAGGAGCTCCACTTGCTTTCTATAACTAAGTTAGGAAATGGAAGGGCACATCGCAGTAGTCACTGAAAACTAGGTCTTGATATACAGAAAAAAGATATAGTTTTTAAATATAGTACAGTTGGAGATTTCCGTATGTACTGTGGCCACTGTCTTGTTATGTTGCTCTGTACAAATGACTAATCAGTCCGCGCTTTTAAAACAAGTGTTTATTACTTTGTATTATTATTATTATTATTATTATTATTATTATTATTATTATTATTATTATTATTATAGGTGTAAATTATTAAAAGGCAAACCGTGTGTTATATTTTGGGGTCTCTAGGCTCCACTGGCAGAGCCAGACTGTTTGGGACGTGTGACCACACAGGTTTGATACCGTGAAGGCTTTGAGTTAGAATGGCGACATTCAAATTAAACATTAAATCGGACATCGCCTTTTTGTCTGGATTTTCTAATTAAAACCTAATTATAAATATATATAAAAAAACAAGTCCGTCCTGGGACGAATACTGTAGCTTCCCTGCTGCAGCTTTTAATGACGTCTTTACTTAACTTGTACACGCTGGATACGTCAGATAAGGCAACTGCTTTGCAGATCTGACGTTATAATAGACAACATTTTGGTTATACAGTGGTTTATGCTCAAGTCCGAATTATACAAAATAAAGTCTAAACGCTCACGAACACGACGGAATTGTTTTCTCAAAATAGATTAATTGATTAATGGATTAATGGAACGAGATCAGGGTTAAAATGGAGAGAAAGAAACCGGGATCTGGAGCTGTGAGTGTATTATCCATACTTTTAAATATTTGAACTTTTAGGTAGTGAATCGTAAAAAAATCAGCATTAGTTTAGCTTTAAAATGTAAGGTTTAGTAAAACAGTAAAAACGTACACCTCGTAGTAATATTTCTAATACTGTTTTAAAAGCTCTAGAAGGTAAAATAAATGGAACGTGATTTTAAAAATTCCAGCTATGTGTTCTGTATTTTATGGGAATATACGTACTGTACTTTTCTTTTGTTGTCTTAAAATGTCTCGGGTGAGAATATGCCTTCCCAATCTAAAACTCTAAACAGACTTAGAGAATCAACTCGTTTGTGCAGAAGAAAAAAAAAAGAATGTTATGAACTGATTTAGCCCTCTGAACACCCTAGGGTAACTCTTCTTACCTATCTATAAAAAGATATGTCAGGAACCGTGGCCCTTAAATGCAGGGACTGCTTTTAAAAGTTAGTTTTGTAGCTGATTATGCCACCTAGCAATTCTAAAGACCTTTTCCCCCAGCAACAAGTTCTTTTTATCTTCCAGAACCACTAGTGCATCCACAGACCAGAGAACACAGTCATCCTACATCATTTCCATTTTTATTACAGTACTTTGCAATTCCAGTATCTATTATAGCCTAATCCACAGAACACAGATTACAACTTATCCACTAGAGGTACTTACATACTCACAGAACACATTGCAGACCAGCTCAAGAGCCCCATTTGACCCCAGTTACCAAAACCAGAGTTCCAAAGGAAAAGTCCAGCTGCAAATATTCTCCCAAACCCAGCCCCAGTTGGAGACCTGGTGTGCCTGCTTCTGTCATAGCAAAGAAACTCTGTGTAGTCTTAGGGATCCTCCTCAGTCCTGGCTGAGTCCGTTTTTTAATATGCCCCCCCCATTTGTCTCTGAGTCAATTTTTTGAGTAGAGAGGGGAGGAAGACAATGCCTTCCTCCCTTGCTCACTGTAGAGAGTCCCTGGTGTCCAAACCCTCTCCTGGGTGCTGTGGTACAAATTGGTTATTCCTTTTTCTTCTGTTTCTGTGTGCTCTGGCTCTGTCACTGGGGTTATTAAAGCCCCCCTACCTTTCTTTGGGGGGGGGGTTGATAGTTTTGGGTGTAAGCAGAGCTAACTTCTTGGGGCTCATTGATCAAATGGCTATATACAGATGGCCAGGTGTAAGATTGCTCTAGAACATTCTAGATTTTCTAGAATTGTTATGTTCTAGATCCACCTCCTCAGTCTGAGGCTCGGCTAGGCCAGTTTTGACATGCCATGTGTCTTCTCTGAACTGTGTGGTAATTAACAATGTTTGCAATAGCATCTTTATCAGTAGGAAGCCCCAGAACAAAGAAAGACATATATTACCACCCTCATTGAAGTCACTGGTCATTCTATACAAACTTCTATGCAAAGTCAACATTGTCCTTGATACCTGCTGTTGCCCCCACACCCATTTTATTTCACTCTGTGACAGATGAAATCATTTCTGCCATCAGCTCTGCTTGTTTTTTCTGGCGTTTTGGCTGTGGTTCTGTGAGGTATGATAGCTATGTTCTGTGTTTCAGGGCTGCTATACCATGCTGTATGCACTGCAGGGAGAGCAGCAGCTGTTGGAGAGACCCATCGGCACTAAACTGCCGTTAATCCCAGGGTCTAAACCTCAATTTTGCAGGACTGCTCTTTCGGAGAAAGTAAGTGTAACCTAAAATGAAAAGCATGAATACATTTATTCTTATTTAAATCCAAACATTTAAATTGTAAAAAATGACATGTTTATTCATGGTTTTCTTTCTTTTTAAGGGTAAACCAACATGTAAAATTGTATAATATGAAATGATACCTGGGACACATTAACACATTTCTGTGTGTGTTAGTATAATGTGGTTGCTGTAATGATAAAACTGTAAGCAAACTGTCTTCCCTTGACATCTTTGTGCATATAACATCAGGAGTAAGGTTATATATTTTTCTAGACGCAGTATATTGATCACATTATTGAAATTCAGCTGTACTGTATGCCTTAAAGCTTATTGTGCTTACTGTCTTTTTGCAATGTAGTCATTTTTAGTTGGCTACAATGACTGAGAAATTGGAATTTGATTTTCAAGAACATAGAAAAAAATGATAACAGCGATTCTGGAGTAGTCTTCCAAGAAACTGGCGACAGCCTTCGGAGGGGGGAGAAAAAAAACATTCTCATTTTTATGTTCAGAAACATAGGGGGATACATATCTGTGTTTACCTATACATATCATGTTTTAATAAAATACTTACCTTCTATTTCAGCTGCACCAGCCATCTCCTGACTTCACTCTGACTGATCCCCACGGTTTCCTTTTGGATTCGAAGTACAACAGCCTCCATGACCCCCACCTGCGCACCTATTACCATCGCAAGGGCATGCAGGAGTCTCTGCAGAACAGAGGCTTAATCAATGAGCAGAAGAAAGTAAGGCTGTTTGGAGTTTGTGCAAAGAATGAGGCTTTTTTGGTATGGTGAAGGAGTGAGGTGTTGTCAAAAAAAATAGACCAGGTTCTAGCTCATTTAGCTGTAATAGTTTCCAGTAGCGTGATTTAACTTATGTCTGCACTCCAGCATAGATGTATTCGGTGGGCAGGCCTTTGGTTGTAATCAAAGCATGTAATAGTAGATGTAATCAAAGCAGGCCTATGGTTTGTGCTAAAGTCCTTATGCTCAATAAATATTCAAACACAGAATACTTGACTGTGCTCTAGATTTGTAAAATAAAAATAAAAACATTTAACCTCCTAGACAGTACTTGAAACATGTTTTGTCTGTTTTCAGGTCCTCTGCTCTTTGAAAGAATACAATCAATATCATAACTACCTTAGCAATGTGAAGTTGCAGTATGACAAAAATTATGTGACTAAACAGGTAAGTGTGATGTTTTTAAACAACCGTCCATCTGATTCTGACTCTTCATCATAGACTTCTGCCTTTATCCAGCCCGCAATCAGTAACGTTTCTAGATGAAGGCTTCCATAAGATCTCTCCATTATGCACTTTTGAATATACTGCTGTCATCATGTCATCTTCAAGGAAGTCTCTACCTTGACTGTGTTTGTATTCTAAGGATCAATTTCAATGTTTTCTTTCAGTTTCTTCTCTAATTGCTATGAAGCTCATTTCTGTTTTAGTGTTTTGACGCTGATGATGTTGTTGCTTATGTTTGTCACTGCTCTAGCCTATTTTAGCTTCTTCTTGTTAGTTCAGCCATACTGTACATCTTTTCATGATACTTTGTGTTGTTTATAGCCCATATAGTCCTTTCTGCATGCAGGATATGGGTTTCATATCATAAGAAAAGTTACGAATGAGAGGAAGCTCTTAAGCCTGTTTGGTAATTACTTGTTAATTGGTCTGTGAGTCTCATCCAGCTGTTTCTTGAAAGAAGTCAGCGTTCAACAAGCAGACTTGACTGTGAGGATTTTGAATATTTGAAACAGGTCGCCTTGTAGTCTTCTCTGTTCACGATAACAGAGTTAAAAAAAGATAGTTTTTTTTATTCATTGAGGCTGGGCAATATATCTGGATGTTTTTCTTTGTGGTAAACCACTAATTGTACCACCCGAATCGGAGCATTCACTGCTTATCTGTACTGCGCTGTAGACTTTAATCCATTTTCAGTGCAAACAAATGTATTTTTCCAAACACATGTTAATACAGGCAGCTTTTGTGTGTAGTCCAAAACAGAATTTATAAGTCTTCTTTGCCAGACAAGGCTGAAAAACGACTTGAACTTCCATCCATCCCTTTCCATCCACGTCATCTAATCTAACCGCCTCATCTAAGGGCTGCAGGGAGCAGGGGCCTATCCCAGAAAGCAACGGGCTTAAGACGATATACACCCTTGACCAGAATTAAGTCCATTGCAAGACACACACAGACACAAATTCACTCTAGAACCAATTAGACACCTTTTTTTCTACCAGTATAGTATGGCTTTGGACTGTGGGAGCAAACCAGAGCAAACCGTGAAAAACCAATGTGAATATGGGGAGACCATACAAACTCCACACAGACAAATCACCTCAGGCTCAGAATAGAGCCCCTGGCCCCAGTGTTGCGAGATAACAAGGTTAACCACTGTATCCAAGATGTACATCTTAAATTGAAATGTTTAGATCAACAAACTACAGTAGCTCAGCCTTCACTCTTATACATATGCAAACACATTCTATCGGTGTGAGTTCAAATTAAAAATCTAATGGAAAAAGTCAGTGTTGGTTTTGAAGTGAACACTCGGCTATAATAGTGCTTAGGAGAACCTTGCAATGAAGGGAGTGTGGCACTCTAGTAAAAGGCTGTGCTGGCTTTCAGAAAACAATAGTGAAGAAGTTCTTGGAGCTCCAGGAGCAGAACGAGATTCCCAGGGATATCAGCTTCACCGATGTGAGGGAATGGCTCCTTGAGGAAGGATCCAAGAATATTTCAGACCAGTTTATGGCTAACAGAGACAGGTAATAACATACGGAAGCTCCTCACTCTTTAACAGCAAGTTCCTGCCTTTTGGATTCCTGATTTGTTGTATTTGTATCACATTTTTTTTTTGTTTCGCTGTAAATATGTGTAAATATTTTACTGTTATGCTTAAACATTAGATGTCAAGAATACAACTGTAAGTAAAGGTTTGCCTTAAGTTAATTAATTGTGCAAGCAAGTGGAAGTCTTGACTGAGTCAAAGTTTTCCAAAAGATGAACATTTGCTCTACGGAAATACCACATTCACAAATTCCTCTGCTGCTGTCTGACATTGCCTTGTGGATTAAGCTTTCTTTTCTGTTGTTGTTTATGAAGGCACCAGGCAGGAGCTCCGAAAACAGAGGAGATATGCAGTGGTGAAATACAGCGTATGAGAGGTCTGCAGTACAGCAGACAGGATGAGGTATGAGAATACAGTTTGATTTATTTTGACCCAGGGCTGCTCCCGGTCATCACCTGGATGACAGATCTTTAATAGCTGGTTTCCTTCTGCATCTTAAACTGATTAGAGACATTTATATCAACTCTGGCAAGTGACTTTGTGACACCTCTGTAAATACAGCATGATTGGGGAGCAAGCAAAAGATAACAGGATCTCTAGCATAACTGTTTTAAAAGATGTTCTCTTTCTGACAAGTAATTAAGCATTTTATGTTGCAAAATGCGAATTAAAAAAATTCTCTCACCTTATACTGTATACGCCTCTTCCAGCCGAACAGATTTCTGCAGAGTGGATACCCTTAGTGAATCATGTTACTGTATCGTCACACTTAGACTTCAGACACTTTTTATATGCTTTTATGAATCTTACATTCCACACTGTAGCTTAACTCACTTTTAAAACACATAGTTTATTCACCCCTTTCATTGATTTATCAGCTTTCAAATCACCAGCATTATCAATATATAGTATTTAGCCTCATCGGTTTTCTACATCAGTTTAATCATGTTTCTTGTTTTTTTTTCACATTTTCACTGTACATTGCTGTATGGTATGTTATTTTCCCAGTTATTTTGTCTTTGGGCTTCCCAGACCACATTCAGCTGCTGAATGCTCCTAATATGCTGAAAAATGCCCAAAGGCCTCAATTGCTAGATTGTAAAAAGGGGAGAGATTCAGCTCCACATGATCTAACAGAATCCTCAATAATTAATGTACCACCTATAAGCAGGTGACATATATAAATATAAATGTCTAGTAGCGTAGCTGTTTTGTGCTCAACACAATCTAGCTTTCTGCTGTTTCTCATCTGCTTTGCCTTTTCACTGACGGCTCTACAGATGTGGAAAATCAGAGAAAGGGCTTTACAGATGAGGACAGAGGAAGATGCCCGGAGGGAGGTGCGACAGGCCCAGCTGAAGAATCAGACCAGAGCTAGAAGGCACAAAAAGGTACTGGAGTAATGAATGTTTGGATTCATCCTCTTAAGGTGAACTTTTCTTCATGCAAATTCCGGACTTGACACTGACCTTGCAGGTATATTTTGTTGTATTTCCAAGATGACCACCTATAGGTTTAAATTAATAACCTAAACGAATACTTTTTGGATCCTCAGTGACCACAATGAGCATGGTATGTTGGCACCTCATTCAATTCATGGTTATAGCACTGCATCTCCAAAGCCCATGGTTTATCTCCAGCCTTGGGCACCTGCCTGTGGGGCATTTATTCTGCGTGTTGTGGATTTTAATTCCATGTAACATCCCAGAGACATGCTGCTTTGCATAATTGGCTGTTCTAAAGTATCCCTCCGGGGTATCTCCCCAATAGGATCCAAGAGGGTGGTTGATGATCTCTCCTCTTCATTACCTAAGCATTAGAGGAGAGACATTGCTGCTTCAATCTTTTATACCCAGCCTGCAAGGTTCTGAACTACACACAGAGTCTTTCATCCAAGTAATGTTGGACCCAGCCTTTCTTCTTCTGAGCTCTGACCAGACCCAGCTTCCCAGCTTCAGGGTGCTGTAGATTGAGATGAGATTGGAGTCTCCTGTAGTTTTTACTTGAGCTGGAATTTCAGTGGTGCCCAACAGCTTCTGTCTGATACTAAATTAAAATGTGACCTTATGGACGGGAAGTTTTCTACTAGCAACATGTTGGGTTGCAAGCTAGTTCATTTGTCATTAAATACTAGAGTAATGGAAAAACGTGTGCTTTTTAATACAAGATGTTCAACAATGAGATGGACCTTTTCATCTTTTGTTGAGAGGCTTTCCTTTTTCTTTAAAGAATAGCCACTTGTGAAAGGTTTTCTGTCATTCTCAGGCATTTGAATTATATGAAAGGAAGGTTGCTCTCCTGCAGCAAAAGCTAAATGAGAGTTTACAGGAAAGGAAGGATTTTGAGAGAGAAATGCAAGACAGTATTAAAAGGCAATATTTTAAAGAAGTACTTCAGTCTGGAAAATAGGGTAAGCTTCTAGATCCAATATTTTGCAGTGGTACAACTGAGATTTAGTTCACAATTTAATGTGTTTTAGTTTGTTGGCCAGAGGGAATGATGCAGGTTGACAACATATTGATCTAAACTATCTGAAAGGACTATTCAACTAAAAGGATGTTTTCTCTGTGGCACAGCTTCTACTGAGATCGTTAGCACGGAGAAAAGAGATGTTACCGTTGCTAATGAGAAGAGTTCTAAAATCACCAAAGGTCAGTATTTTAATTTGTTTCTAGAAAAAATAAAGGTTTTGAAAAACGTTATGTTTTGACAAATTTTCCAATGCAGCTGCAGAGAAATTAAGTGGGTGCTGATATTGGGTGAAAGATATTGTGAAAGACAATGGAACATATAATCCAAAAAATCAGTTTAATTAAATTCAGTTTTATTTGTATAGCTTACTCAGATAAAAACATGTCAATTGTTTTGTGTCATTTAATCAATATTAAATGATTAATGCACAAGTGTTGGGTTTTGAAAGCTTGGTAACATCTACTGTTAAGGTTGAGGAAGGTTCCAATTAAGTCTGGGGATCTCTGGGCAGCCATTGTGCCACAGTCTGGTGCAGTAAAATTGTTGTGAGCTAAGGTGTGAAAATTATTTAAATTATATGGGTAAACAGATAAATAAATCCTAATCAGCATCCTAATTTTATCTATGAATAAATACATGTTTTCTGCCTTTTTTGGATGTTAATTGGATTGATCACTTTTTTATGCATGCCATGAGAATTCTAATGCGGCAATAATTCTTTTCTCTCCACTGAAGAGGTGACTACTGATTCCAACTGGTTTCATGAAGTCCCTCTGACCAGTCAGCTGTCTGATGGGTCAGACCTACATGCTGCAGTTGTGGTATGTTAAGCATCAGTGCGTACAGAAAGTTTTTATTTTAATCATTTTAGTATGGTGATGTTTAAATGTTTAAAGAGGAACTGTTTTCTATTTTTAACTCACTTCCCCAGCTGCGTTCGTTAAATTGCTTTTTCTCTCTTTGCAAATGCATGAATCAGTCTGTTAACAGTACAGTACATGTGCACATTTTCGTGTTAGCTCATGTGCATTTTTCCAAATCCTAGATATAGTTTACAATAGACTGGCTTTGTTGTAATGACTAGAACATTGACTTTGAATATTGATATTGACAATGACTAGAGCAGCAGTCAAAATACACTAACTGAACCTTCGCAAAAATAAACTGTTGTATTGTACTTATGTATAACTCTGATCATACTGCATTACAACAATAATATATTAGTCATATTAAAACACATTTCTATCATAATAACTAACAATATGTTGTGGCACCAGTATAAAATGTGAAATTTAGCTGAAGTATTGACAGTGGGAGAAATGTCTGGTCGTGTTTGAATGGATGTTATGTTTCAATCAACAACCACCAGAGGGCAGTAACAACTAAGTAACACTAAGTCATCAAATGTGTTGAAAACGCATTTTGGGCTTTGTCCTGAATGATGCAGCAGCAACATACAGTTGTATGCAAAAGTTTGGGCACCTCTGGTCAAAGTGCATGTTTCACAGAATCTTTAAATTCTCTAAGGTCTAATTTCTATGAAGTTAACAGGGTACAAACATAAACATGACATATTTCTGCACATTTCAATGAAGAATTACTATTTATTTTCTGAATTTAACTGTATTTGTTATGTGTCAATTATGCAGTACCCAGTATGAAACTGGTTAGATACATTGCGCCTGACCAAGTAGTTGTTGTTGAAAACACAATGATGTAAAATACCAGTGATCTTGCTTCACATAGGAACACAATTGTACCATACTCGCTAAAGTGTTATGGAACAGTTGCAGATTGAAGTTTAAGATTTATAATTTCCAATGTGCTATTTTGTTGCGGTGATTTTTATTTTATAAGCCTCTCATATTAAAGTTAAAAACCTAAGCAAGTTTTAGACATTCAGTAGGTAAATTGAAAAAGTACGAACACAATCGTGGTTAGGAGGCCATCTTTTTTACACAGGAATATGCTTTAAAATAGATTAATTGTTCTGCCACTAGAAAAGATACCTATATATTTTTAATTAGTCACCATTTTTTAATATTGCAAAATAAAGTTAGTATTTTGTCCATGTAGTAGCAATGTCACACTAATTATTTTTTATCATAATGTTTTTTAATTAAAAATTTACAATAACAATAACAATAACAATTTATATGGACAGGTAAGGTACACTGCTTGTAATGTCTGAATGTAATGGATGCATTTTATTTTTCCAGATAGCTTCTTGAGGTTAAAATGCACAGTGTCATAACTAAAGAACAAATGTAAAGAAATATGTTAATTTGTTCCTTCAGTACAGTAAATCCTGAATTTTAGTCCTAGCTGTTGCTTAGTGGTTCCTTCCCTGACATGTTCAGATCAGCTCCCACTAGGTTTTGATTGAGAGAATATTAAGCTGTCCAGGTTCCAAGGGGGTGACTTCACTTTCTACCATAGACTCGATGCCAAAAGAACCCTTTGACACTGCCTCCTCTGGAATGAAACAGGGGTCTGCACACTTAATTATTTATAAATTAAGGGATCCACTTAAAATATGCAATACTGACCATTCTATTTCTTTGGTTAGACTGGTATTCTGTTGTTCTTGCTTCATTTATATATTAGAAATACTGTACTGTATATATTTTTCTATACATACAACCTATATCTATAATAGATTTTTACTATACTGTATAGACAACAGTATATTTGTATTAGTTGCATCTGTGCTGGCATTCAAAATTTGGTTGCAAATTTCTAAATGTTAACATGGGAAACAACGAACCCTGACAAGTAAGTAAAAATAGGTCTTATATTGATAGGTGATAAATGTTTTGTTTGCACTGAATTGTATTGAAACAAATAAATATCTGCAAGAATCCAATAAAAATGTTGCTGCTGCTCCTCAAACTTCTAGAGGCAGCACAGAAACAGGATCCATTGATCGTACTTTTGACTTGAGTTCAGTTGCAAAAGGCATTGTAAGGACTTTATTTGGAAAGCTCAAATCTTTACTCACCCAGACTGAAGAAGATGTATCTTGTTCCAGTTCTCCTGCTCAAAGCAATGCAAAGAGCTCAAGTGTCAGCTCTTCACCAACAAATTCAGTGTTTTCTGATTCTGTGTCAGATATTTCAGATTTGTGCACCTATACAGTAGAAACTGCTGGAGCCATTTGTGAAGCAATGAAAAAAGAGTTAGACCAGGAGGTTTATTGCACAACAGTGGCAAAGAAGGCTTCAGATGAAAGCCTTCTGGCTAGAGAGGTTGTTACTTCAGTTTTGGAGTACCTTGAAGAGCAATATATTTTAGACACCATTATAAGCCCTTCACCATATCCTGAAGACTGGGAGAGATAGCTTTCACTGCATCTGTTCGACCAATAACAGGTGAAGGTTCTAACTGGTCCATTTTGGTGCACATGAGCTGCTCGGTGCTCCGGGTTTCCATATCATTGTCAGCTTGAGGAGCATCTGAAGACTCGATATCTGAATGTTGGAACTTCATAATTTCTCTCCCAAGAGAATTAACTATCTTTTTGGCCAGGTTCTCACTCTTGGCTGCTACTGCTTGCTGTAAGTTGTCTTTGGAACCAGCACTCTGCAGCAGTTCTCTGTAAATACAGCTGGCCACTTGTTTGACAGAAACCAGCTCACATTGGATATTGCTTCCCATTGTTGGATTACATTCTGAGGTATCTGGGGCTGTAAATAGTTTCTTCGGCACATTGTCAATAATGCCCACAGCAAATTCACTAAGCTCCCAACAAGATAAACTTTCCATAATCTGTTCTTGTTTCTCCTCCCCCTTTGGAGAAACAGGATGAATTCTTAACAGCAGCTTAGTTAAAATTTGTTTCACAATATCTGAATATGGTAGCTGAGTATAGTGAGTAGACATCGCGAGACAACGGAACGGGAGAGTAGAAGGCGGGAATATATGGTGTAAGGGAGTGATCTGTGTAGTTAATAAAATAGTTAAAATAATATAAGAACGACTCTTTATTAAGATACACAACATTTATTGCGACGAGAGATGAGTGCTTGGCGAACTCAAAGCGAGCAGAACACTGCAGATTTTAGTTCTCGTGCTGGTTGAAACGAACTTTTGAATTTTCGGACTGTTCGTTAAGCTTGCGCCATGGAAGATACGGCCGCCGCGCCGAGAAGTTTTGCTTATGCCCAGCTTTCTCCACCGCTTCCACTGAACCTCGGAGCTCCGGATTTGTATACGGAATACAAGACATGGATGAAGTCGTACAGATGTTTTGAAATAGCCAGTGGATCTACAGAAGCTCCGGATGCCTGAGACGGGCTGCATTACTGCACTGCATCGGGGCGCCCCTGCAGCGGATTTTCGCCAACCTCGCTGGAGAAAAAGGTACATATGAACAGACTAGCTGCCTTAGACGCTTACTTTACACCGCGGAGAAATGTGGTTTTGGTACGGCATAAATGTAGGAATTCGTCTCAGGACGAATCTGTTGATGCTTTTGTGAATTCACTAAGAGAACTGGCTAAATCGTGTGACTTTGGAGTATTGGAAGCTGACATGTTAAGAGATCAACTTGTGGGAAAATGTGCACATAAGAGACTGCGTGATAAATTGTTGTAGGAGGGCTGACTTTAGAAAGAGCTCTTACAGTCGCTTACAATTCATGAAGCTGCTCAAGCAGAATCAAGAAATGCTTTCTGACCACAGTGACAAAGCCAGAGAGAGTCATGTTTACTTCACAAGAAACAGTGAACGGGGCGCTCGTTCAAACTTTACAAACAAAAGCCGAGCAGCCGGACGCAGTCAAGCTAGAGATATAGAAGAACAGGGGACGGCTGACATATAATCATATAATCTCCAGGCTTCTCTCGGGTCCCAGAAGCTAACAAGGTGTCACACCAACAGCTGATGAGCAGGGCTTATCCATAGTGTCTTCTGGCTGGAAACTGTTTTCAAAACCACTTGGGAGTGTTGGAGAAAAGCCTTTTGGAGACTTTGTCATAGAAGACTGTCGTTTTTTTACTTCTGACTGTTCGACCAATAACAGGTGAAGGTTCTAACTGGTCCATGTTGGTGCACATGAGCTGCTCAGTGCTCCGGGTTTCCATATCAATGGCAGCTTGAGGAGTACTGGACTCAGGGCTGGAACAGTTTAGCTGGATGTTCTTTAGCAGATTATCTGTGACTCCATGTACTATTTCAGAAGAAACAAGAGAAACTTCAGAAGACAGAGCACTGGGTGTTGCCTCTTTGCTGTGCTCACTAGTTATTTTAATATCACCCATCACCTCATCAACGATCTCACTTGCTTCTCTGCTAATACTGGTCTCTGGTGAAAGGGATGAACATCGGGAAGCTGAATGTGTCAGCTTGGAAATGTTGATCACCATAGAACTGATTATGGTTTTGACCACTGTCTCATTTCTGGTGGCTACAACTTTCTGTAGAACCTGTTGGGATCCAGTTTGACACAGCAATTCATTGTGAACAGAGCTGGCAACCTGCTGAATCTTGTGTGGTTCATGAAACACATCATTATCCTGTTTCACAACTGTTATCTCCTGGTTTTCGGACAAGTCCTGCAACACACTGTCAAAGAGGTCCACAGCTATCTGACTCAGCAAAGACACTCCTCCTCTTTTATCAAAGTCGGGTATATCTGCAGTAGCAGGGTTTGGTTTTGCATAAGGGGCGGGGTTATACTAATTGGAGGAATTTGAGAGAGTTTTTGGTTTGTATTACAAATAATTCGTACAAGATATTGAGATTTGTTGTTTTGTTGAGATTTAACTCCACAAGTCTGAGTTCTTGTGTCCGTCCTATCCGAGCCCGAAAGTATTACAATATGTATCTTTATAGCAGGTGGTGTAAAGCTTTTTAGTATAGATTACACTTTTCTAAAATGTATTTAAAAAATAAATACGATTACAATCTAATCTTTCCACGTTTGATCCCAAGATCCCAAGAAAAATAAATCTAAACGGGGAGAAAGCTATGCTGAAAGTTTATTAAGATACTTAGATGACAAAGATATCAATTTATGTTGTATTTGTCTGATTGTGAATCAAAAAACACATATATTTAAACCCGCATTTGCGATTTAAATTAAAACGCGATTTAAATCAATATAAATGTTTATATTGTAACGCATAGGTGACTATTCATTGTTATTAAAATTACTTAAATTCGATCAGAGTGGGAGTCAGGAACCTAACCCACAGCGCCACCGGCAAGGTCATATGCAGAGTGCTGAAAAAGCACTACAGAAACATTATCAACAGACAATGTACAGCGTGTACTATTCTTGTGTTGCGGTACATGAATATAATGATATCGTTATTAATTTCTTTAGATACGCAATTCCATATTATATTCCCTTTTAATCAAATTCTAAAAGTATGCTTGTTGACTCCGGTATCACGTTAGTTAAAGACTTCGAAGCTTAAAATGTTTAGGGAGAAATAAAATACTGGTGTGTATTTTTTAGTACCGAGACCAGCCATATACTGTATGTTTATGTTCCAAAATTAATATCATTTATGGCCTTCACACACGTTACAGTATGCTTCTATTCTTTTTATGCTCAGCTACTAAGATTTCCCTTCAGTGGTAAAATTCCATATAAATATTCAATACTTAAACGGGCACAGTAAAGACATTTAAATCTTTCTACGACCGATCAACGCACCACGATTGCCCCTGTCGGTCAACCAATCACGTACCGCACTATTTTGCATCATCTCGCGTCACGATGCGCGATGACGTAGCCAATTACCCCCGGTACGTGCCTGTGCCGCGCACTTTGAATGGCTGCATCTGTAAATCCAGGGTACAGTGTCTATGATTTTTTTTTGTCATAAAGAAATTACTATTGGATTTGAAAGTTTTTTTCCTTTCAATAGTTCGTTTTGAAACGATTCACCAGAATGTATTCTTGAGGAGAGTAATGTTTGTGGGATGCTTGCCTTGCCTCGCTTCTTTTAGTCAACTGTTGACTCTTTGTCAACTGCTGCAGTTCAGTTCTACAGAGCTCTGCTGGTTTAAAATGCAGAAAATGAGCTCTAATCGCATAAGATTATTCCAGTTTTGCCACAATGCTCATGTCAAACATGGACGACCCCTAAAAACAAGAGCTATTTTTGCTTTGTAGGCCACTACATCACCTAGAAATGATCAAGGCTGCTTGACCCTTCTTCTCTTCCCACAGGTTCTGTTTATCTCCCAGAAGCACCAGTGCACCCACAGACTGGCAACAGACACTAGTATTGTTTAAGTCCCCTTTTTATTTTCTAGTGATCTCAACAGTTAACACTGTCTGTCCAACACCCAGGACACATTGTACAGTGTCACAGTTCTAGAGCAGTATACAGTATGTAGTACTCTTTTATGTGTTTTTGGAATCATACAGGTTTCTTCTGTATAAGCTGCCAGACCACGATGAAGGAAGAGGTCTGCGATACCTCTACATGGATGACCATACCAATGGCTGGGTATATGGGAAGAAATTGGTGTATGACTCTAGGAGTGCAATGGGGCAGACTTTTTTGTCCTACATTATAAAAAGGTAAGAAACCTTTATTTATTATCTGTGTCATCTCCCAGAAAGTGAAGTCAGGATGTACATTATCTTTTCGATCTGATTTTCACAGGTTTCTCTTATAATTCAGAAGCCTTTTGTGCAATACAAATACAAACTTTGTTTTGGGATTTTTTATATTCCTTCCTAAAAGACTGTGGACATTGGGTATCTTCTATACAACGATCAACCTCCAAAGTCATTTAAACCTGCTCCTTCATCTTTTGGACACAGCAAAGGTAAGTAACATTTTATAATGTACAAGACAGAAGGACACAGAAAATGGGGGGGAAAAAAACATCATAGACAACACAACAAACAATAGAATTGTATCTGCAAAGGAACAAGTAATAGGTTTATTCCATGCTGAAAAAAAGAAGAAAGAGAACACAACGTTTCGGCCGTGGAGCCTTCTTCAGGTGTGACACGGATGCTAAAACGGGCACAGTAAAGACATTTACTGTAAATCTTTCTACGACCGACTAACGGACCACGAGTGCCCCTTTCGGTCAACCATTCAAGTACCGATGATGTTTTTTTGCGTCATCGATGCGCGACGCCGTAGCCAATTACCTCCGGTACATGTCTGTGCCGCGCACTTTGAATGGCTGCATCTGTATGGCTACTGAATATATGGCTTTATTCACTCATTCTCTCATTCATAGTCATGGCCTACACTATCTTGGTCTACATACATCAAAAACTTTTTAAAGATACAACAGATAGAAAATCAAGGTACTGTATATTTATATACAGTCACTACATTTTTTAACTTGTACTTCATAGCAACTAAAATGTTTATACACTATTAAATGATTTGATTTGATTTCCTTCTTAACTTGATTTTCACTGTCTTCAGGCTTCGTTGATAAATCACACGCAGCAGACAGAACATCCATGACAGACTTTACAAGCAAGCTGGAAAGCTGATTAATTGCATCATGGTACATCTGTGAACTGGGCACTGATGGTTCAGTACTTTTCTGTGGTCTGTGATCCTTGGCAGTCAGAGACATTTTCTCTGAAATCTTTTGGGAGACTTCAATTCCGTATTTGTATCACAGTTTTGAAAAAGTGAAACATCCTTCTCATTTGTGTCAAACATTGGAGAATCGGGAAAACTGAGGCACTGCTTCAACAGCCTTTTCACTGATTTCTCAGTAAATGAATACAACAACTGCATAGAAAGCTCTGAGGACTTTGGATGGGATAAATCCTGAACTACTAGACAGCTCTTTAAAGTTGGATCTGAATTAGATTTGTGCCCAATTGTACTGCAATTCCTGATTTCAAAATTAAATGGAAAACATTTTTGACATTTTCTTCTGAAAATACACGCAGAGATCCACTCGAGACAAGTTGTTCCACTTTCCTTTCAATAGGACTCATTGTAGAACTCTCTGTGGAGGTCCTGACTTGGTCCTTAGGCTCTTCTGAAACCCTTGTCTGCAGTGGGGAAAGATTATGCTTTGCTGTGGCTCCTTGTACTTGAGATGCACAGGGCGCCTCTTCAGCTGAAAGCTTTTCAATGTTCAAGTTAAGATTATTGGAATGGGTTTGAAATGCTATATTCTCATTGACGAGACCAGCAGCACACCAAACATGGGACCGGGGAACTTAATTGCTTTTACATGTCAATTGATTTTCTTGTTCTGCTGTAGTGTAGGTTGATCCTGAAGCTTTGATGAAGCATCAGTCAGGACTCTATAGGGAGCGTCCCGACTCATGACTTCTGTGTCATCTGTATAAGAATCAATCACCATCCCAGGCACATTTGAACAGAATATTCTTTACGGTTACTTTTAGTGTACTCTTTATGGACAGTGTCTTCTCCACTAGACATCCTGTCTTTCCCATATTGTTCACCAGAGAGGTGCATTGTTTCATAATCTGGCTTTAAGACCACATCTGAAACTTTAAGATTTTCAAATGTAGATAAAACAGAATCCACCAGTTCACTTGCTTGAAGGGTTTCTTCTTAGGGTTTTGCTTTATCCTGAGCAACATCCTTTGTCATCACCCCTATTTATTTCACTCCTGATTGTTTGCAATATCTGACTGCCAACATCCTTGGCACAGATGATTAAATTTGCCTGATTTTCCTGAGTAGTCCTGCTTTGCCTTGAGAAATCAACGTTCATTAACACACCTAAAGGTTCTGAATCTTCACTAAGATGCTTACGGGGTGCCGAGTTTGGTACTGACATGCTTTTCTTAGTCAAGTGTGGTTCACTAAAGCTCAGGTGTGAAACCTGGACTGAAGGAGGAAACATCTCAAGTGAATCTGCTGATCTCTGCTCTTTAGCAGATAAAACTTTCCTTGCTTTGAACAAAGACAGGCTCTTCTGATTCCAAAAGTGTTTCAGTTTGTTCTTCACAGTTTTGAAGAGTTCCTCAGTCATTGTCCTAAGGTGCTCAGCTGTTCTAGTATCAGTTTTAATTTCTGATGTTCCTGGTAACAGGGCTGTATCACAACTTTCTCATTTAACTTTGTAGTCTGTTGAGAAAGAAATCTTCAAAATGCATGTAGCGTAATGTAGTCTTTCTTAAACATCAACAACAATATCTGAAGCCAGTTCAGTGGTTTGCACATGAGAAGAAGAGTCTGAGGACATTGCTTCTTGATCATGTTTTGTTGCATCCGGTGTTTTACATACATCATCAGCTGTACTGTTTGGTTGCTCTGGGAGATGGGCAAGTCCAGAAGATATACAGTTTGCAGCTGCTTTTTCAATAATTTCACTTATTATCCTTGTTGCTGTACTATGGAATACAGAGCTGGAGGTCCTCAGCATCTTCTCTGACCCACACCTTCTGCATCTGATATGATGCTCTGTCCAGAAGAGGAAACACTTAAATTGTCCTCAACCAAGTTCATGTCCATTTGCCCAATTTGCTGTTTTGAAGAAATGTTTTCAGATAACACCACCTTTGGAGGATATCTACAAATCTCCATTGTAATTTGATTAGGGACTTGTCCTGTTGCCTTATCAATATCAGATAATATGATTTCTTCAACAGGAGATATCTGGGATTTTGATTGATCTGGAATATTCTCTTCTCTTATAAATGTAGAAGCATCTCTCTCCCAGTCTTTAGGATATGGTGAAGGGCTTTTAATGGTGTCTAAAATATATTGCTCTTCAAGGTACTCCAAAACTGAAGTAACAACCTCTCTAGCCAGAAGGCTTTCATCTGAAGCCTTCTTTGCCACTGTTGTGCAATAAATCTCCTGGTCTAACTCTTTTTTCATTGCTTCACAAATGGCCCCAGCAGTTTCTACTGTATAGGTGCACAAATCTGAAATATCTGACACAGAATCAGAAAACACTGAATTTGTTGGTGAAGAGCAGACACTTGAGCTCTTTGCATTGATTTGAGCAGGAGAACTGGAACTAGATACATCTTCTTCAGTCTGGGTGAGTAAAGATTTGAGCTTTCCAAATATAGTCCTTCCAATGCCTTTTGCAACTGAACTAAAGTCAAAGGTATGATCAATGGATCCTGTTTCTGTGCTGCCTCTAGAAGTTTGAGGAGCAGCAGCAACATTTTTTTTTATTATTTTATTTTTAGAGAACAAAACCAAACCATTTTATATATGAACATCCATTATTCAGCCTTACATTGCAGGCACAAATTCCTGTTTGTTCCCCTAATTTTTACAGTTACATAACTTTTTAACAAAACTATATACATTCAAAAGAAGGAAGATGTATACATTTATGAATATGAAAAGGAAGTAGACTATATAAATGTATCTTATTACATTTCAGTTATTCTGTATCTCAACAAAATCTGACCTTAAAGGTTTAATGTACTGAACCCATCTAAACCAATATTTGACCATTTTTTTCATTTGTAATTTTAGAGAAAATGTTATTTTTTCCATTAGATATATTTCTTTTATTAATTCAATCCAATCATTCATTGTTGGTAGATCTGTGAGAAGCCACTTTCTTGTTATAGCTTTCTTCCCTGCTGATATAAGGACTCCAAACAAATATTCATCCGTTCCCCTCCAATCAAAATCCAGTTTACCAAAATATAAAGCCTCAAATGTAAAGGGTACATTCCTTTCAAATATAGTTTCCAGGGCCTCATGTAATTCCTTCCAGAAAAGCCTTATTTTAGGGCAGTTCCAGAATATATGCCAATGATTACCTTGGTTTCCGCACTGTCTCCAACACTTAGAGTTTTCCTCAGTATGGTGCGCCTTCTGACCCGGAGTAATGAAAAATCGAACAATGTTTTCCCAGCAAAACTCTCTCCATAAATGCGAGTTAGTACATCTCCATTGAAATTCACAAATTTTAAGCCACTCTTCATTCGAAATTCTAACTTCACTTTCTTTCACCCATTTATCTTTTATATTCTCTGTAGAATATGATTTCTTTTCCATAAAACTTTTATATAATCTAGATTTAATACCTTTGCCTAATTCTGATTTGTAGGCTTCTATAACTATTTTCACTACTCCATCATTAACAATATCTAAATCTCCCCTTATAATCTCCTTATTAAAATAATGGCTACAAACTGAAAACTTTGTAGCTGATTCTTATCCATTATATTACAAAATGCAGTTATTCCTTTTGTAATCCAAAATTTAAATCTATTATCCAATTTATTTGGTTTAAACTCTGTATCATAGGCGCACCATCTGAGTATCTTTATTGCCTCACCTAAATTATACTCTTTTGTGATCATATTCCATGTCCTTAATTGAAACTTTATCCATGGATTGAATATTTTTTCAGTAATTTTGTCTAAATTTCTATTACCTAATAGTGCCTGAATTGGGGGGCTATTTACAAGGGACAATTCAATATCTTTCCATCTGTCTTGATATTCTGGATTACAGGAATTAATGAGAGGTTTAACCTGAGATGCATAATAATAATCTTTTAAATTTGGTAAAGCCATACCCCCTTTATCTTTTGAAAGTTGCAATGTTTTGAAACTAATTCTAGATTTTCTCCCCTCCCAAATAAACCTAGAAATCATCTTATCCCATTCCGAAAATTGTTTTGTAGAGAGTTTTACAGGGAGAGCTTGAAATAGAAAGAGTAACCGAGGCAGCAGATTCATTTTTACAGATTCAATTATAATACCGAAATATCTTTTGGTAAATAGACTCCTAAATATCTCATTGAACTTTGGGTCCCACTTAAGGTGGTATTTGCCTTTTAAAAAATCAGGAGGGTTGTAATTAAAAGTTAGAATTTGTGTTTTTTGAACATTTAACTTATAGCCTGCCAGCAAGCCAAAGCTATCTAAGAGTTTCATTACTTCTAGAAATGAACTAGTGGGATCTTCCAGATATAATAAAACGTCATCTGCCTACAGTGCTATCTTTTGCTCATTACCTTGTATAGAAATACCTTTTATTTTGTTATTTTGTCGTATCCACTGGGCTTGTGGCTCTATATATAGAGCAAAAAGGAATGGAGATAAAGGGCAGCCTTGTCTAGTCCCTCTTTCTAAAGTTATTCTATCGGATAAATAACCATTTATTTTAATTTGTGCTGTTGGCTATCATATAAAGTTTGAATACCTTTTATAATATTTTCACAAAACCCAAACCTACCTAAAACCCTATAAAGGTATTTCCAACTAACAGAGTCAAAAGCTTTCTCAGCATCTAGGCTCATCAAAGAAGCTTCTAAATTATGTTGCTGAATATGGTTCATGATATGCAATGTGCGTCGAATGTTATCATGGGTATGTCTATTTTGAATAAACCCTGTTTGATCATAGTGTATCAAATGAGGGAGAATCTTTTCAATTCTTTTAGCCAGTATTGCTGTATAAATTTTATAATCCACATTAAGGACTGAGATTGGTCTGAACGATCCACAATCCAATCTATCTTTCCCCTCCTTAGGGATAACTGAGATGATAGCCTCTCTCCATGATGGGGGCATTTTCCCATCAATTAATACCGAATTACAAGCAGAAAGAAGATTTGATATCAATTCAGCTCGGAAGGTTTTATACCATTCTGAATTAAAACCATGAGTTCCAGGTGATTTATTAGCTCCGAGGCTCGTAATCACTGAATTCAGTTCTTCTCGTGTTATAGTCGTTTTTAATATATTATTTGGATCTTCCGTAAGAGTTGGTAAACTGAGAGATTCCAGAAAAGTATCCATCTTTTTTTCACTTTCTGAATGGGGTTGTGTATATAATTTTCTGTAAAAATGTGTTAAAGTGTTTTGAATTTCTTCCCATTTATATAATACACCATTACAGTTCTGGTCCCTTATTTTATATATTGTATTATCGGTCTGTTGTTTTTTAAATTTTTTTTCCAACAGCTTTAGGGATTTTGACCCTGATTCATAACATTTTTGTCTAGTAAATATATATTTTTTTCAATTTCCTGTGTATGTAAGACATCTATTTTGTTTCTAAGCTTCTTTATTTCTTTCATGATTTGTGAATCCTGTTTTTCTTGATGTTTTTTCTTCAACTCTTTTAACTTTATAGTCAGATTAGATAATTGTAGTTGCTTTACCTTCTTCTTATGACTGCTCAGAGCAATAATTTTCCCCCTTATAACTGCCTTTAATGTATCCCATATCATCTCTGGTCTCACTTCCCCGTTATCATTCTCCTCCAAAAATCGTTTTATTTCTTGTTTTATCTGTTCTTTACATTGTGGATTGTTCAACAGACTTGAGTTCATCCTCCATGTTGTATTTTCCCGATTATTACTTAATCGTATGGACAATGACATAGGAGCATGGTCTGAAAAATTACTTCTACCAATATCACAATCTTGGATCCTATGTCTATCTCTCTTGTGTATAAAAAAATAATCAATCCTTGAATATTCCAAATGAGGGAAGGAATAGTGAGTGTAATCCCACCCACTTGGATAGAAATCTCTCCAAAGATGTATTATTCCCATTTCCCCCATCAGTACATTAATCTTTTTATACAGTGACTAATCTCTCTGAGAAGATATATTTGTAGAATCAAGCCTGGGGTTAAGACGCACATTCCAATCACCCCCACAAATCAGTATTCCTTGTGCATTAACCATCAAATCGACCATTTTTTAATAAAAATTAAAATCACTACCAGGTGGAGCATATACATTAAGTAATGTTAGTAATTCCCCTTCAATTTTTCCCAATACTAATACATATCTCCCCTCCTTATCTTTAACTTCTGTAAGCAACTCAAATGGAACCTTTTGAGATATCAGTATAGCCACTCCTCTCCTATGGCCAGATTTATATGAGGAGAAATAGATTTTTGAGAAACCCATTCTCCTTAATTTCTCATGTTCCAATACACTCAAATGTGTTTCTTGTAAAAAAGCAATATGAGCCCCTTCTTTCTTCATTTTAGACAAAATTTTACTCCTCTTAAGAGGGTTAAGTACTCCATTAACATTAAATGTAACTATTATAAGGTCTTGCTTGGACATATTTTATGTAAATGGTAAAACTTTCGAAATCTCTCCCATACAACATATGTTTCATATTGTTAAACATCCTCTTCCTATCATTTTTTTCTAATAATGCACCACAATCAAAAAACACAATAGACAAAGACATTAACCAAACAATCTTAAACAAAACTGTATCCATCTACGTCTCTTTCACAGTACTTTCTTCCAACTGTGCGGTTCTTTTCAAACGAATCCTATGTGGGCTTCTCTCCTTTTTTTTCTTAAACAAAAAAAAAAAGGGGGAAGTCGATTAGGGAAATCCTCCTTCTCCTCTGGAGGAGGGCCCTTAAGTAGGGGGCACTGGCAAATCCGAACTTATATTATAAAGAGAAAAAAAAAGGTGTGTAACCAGAAAAATAAAAAGTCACTCTGGTCGTAATCACCAAGTATCTGTCCCGATATGTACAAATTCTCTTAAAACATCGCAGGAAACTTATTTAAAAAATAAAAACCCTTAACTATTAAATCACGACCAACTCACTGTATCAAATTTCATCAATCTTGCGAGGGGGGTCTTCTCCTGAAATTCTGTAATTTCTCCTGATATTGCTGTTTTGAGGAATGGTCTTTCCCAGGACCACCCCGTCTTCCAGCCTTCTGCCAAGTAAACAGTCGCTTGATGCTGCTGAATGGTATAGGCAGGTGCCGTCTTCGTAAAACACCCTCAACCTCGCTGGAAATGGAGTCTGAAATTTTATTTTCGGCGATTTCAGCTCCTTTTTTACTTCAGAATATTCCATACGTTTTTTTAGTACTGTTGGGGGGTAATCATTATCACCATAAAAGCGTTTGTTATTGTGGAAGAGTTCTTTCTTTTGCCAAGCTTTACGCAACACTTCCTCTTTTATCTTGTAGCTTAAAAACGTGGCGACAATGGAGCGCGGTTTGGCGTCAGGGCCTTTAGGTCTCGGCGCTAACTGTCTATGCGGCCTTTCAATTCCCAGTTCCACGTCCTTCGGTAAATCAAGTTCCTCCCTTAGCAGATTTTCAAGGAAGGTGACCATGCAGCGACCCTCCGATTCTTCGGGGATTCCGTAAATCCGAATGTTTTCTTTGCGCGATCTTCCTTGCTGGTCTGTTAATTTAGTTTCTAAAGTAATTTGTCGTTGCAAGAGTTTCTTTATCACAGTTTCTGTTGTTAAGACCCTTGTTTCCACTTCTTCGATCCGTCCCTCTGCTTTATCCAGTCTCTTATTAACCTTGCTCAGCTCCTGTTTAATATCCATAAGCTGCTCTTTATTATCCCATCTGAAGTCTCTAAGTTCGTATAATATTTTCTGAAGACTGGCGTCTGCGCCATCTTGTTCAGAGTCCGTTGAGCTACTTCGATTATGGTCCGAAATTGCAATTTCGACATTTTCCATGGTCGTTAGTTTTCTCCTGCTTCTCCTGACAGCCCCTTCAGCCATAGTTATTATTTTTTCAAACGTACCGTAGAAAAAAAAACACTTTTTCAGGGCTTTTTTACAATGTTGCCGGGCGATCCGTATTTATGCTGCCTTTCCCATCCGCATTCTAACCGGAAGTCAGCAGCAACATTTTTATTGGATTCTTGCAGATATTTATTTGTTTCAATACAATTCAGTGCAAACAAAACATTTTCAAAAACAGAATTTAAAATGTCCTTGGCAATAACAGTGACCCTATTGTTGGGAATCTGAGATTTTGGACTTCTTTTTTCCAAAATGGAGATTTCTGCAGCTTCTGGGAGCAATAATGACTCTTTTGAGTTACTCTCATATAAGTTGTTACCCACAGGGGTGAAATCCCGCTTTGTTTTTCAACGATCTGAGAGACTATCTGTTCAGCAATTTCAATGATTTTGGCTTTAGAGATCCCAAAAGCAATATCACTGTTTGCTCTTTTCATTCCCACACTTGATTCCGAGGAGTGAGACTTTAATTTGAAAGATGGGGAGCTACTGCCATTTGTTCTTTTCTTAGTCACTTTTGCCTCATCTCTCTCATTCTGCAGGGCATCAGGACTCTGAAGAAGGTAGTTCTTCTCCACAGATAAGCTGGAGGAGGGTAAAATTGTTTCTAAATTTTTCAGAATTGCTGACACAAAGTCACTCATTGACTGGTTATCCCCTGAAGGTGTTTCCTTCATGTCACTCATCTTATTTTCAGTATTTGCTTTGCAGATTTCACTCTTGACTTCTTGTAAGACAGTACTGATTATTTTTGTTGCCGTAACAGCTAACTCCGCCTCATCATATTCTTCTCAGTGGAGTCTCTGGGATTGTCCTAAGGCATGTAGGCCACCACCATGGCCACCCAGGAGTCTACAGGTTGACCCTGACTCAACAGAGCTTGTGAAAAAAGGCTGGAGTCTTCCAGAGACAACTTGTATAATCTCACTGGCAACCTCTGAGGCTACAGAGTCTGTCTGTGCTTCTGGATTAACACGCACAGTCTTTGGGGTGGGAATTCTTTGCTTATTTGCTGACAAAGCAGAGTTGACACGTTCAAGAACACCATCCACAAGTTCAGTGGCAAGGTTATTTGATCTGCAGCGGTAATCAAGACACCTAACGCACAACACTGGGGTTCCATCAGCTGAGCAGGAAGCTGTGCTTCAATGAGGGCTCTGCTAAGGACATCCTGTACTATACGTTCTGCTTTTGTAATTATACTAGACTTAGCGATTCCAAAAAGGTCCTTCAAAGGTTCTGAGAGGGGCTTTCCAGCATCTTCTCCTCCATCAGCAACCACAATCTCCTTCGAGGGTGTTCTGGATTTTAAGCAGGGTGTATTTTTCCCTGTTTCTTCTCCTGAACTACCCGAGGACGAGAGGGGTGAAGGGAAAGGAGTGGAGATCCAGCATCTCGTTGACATGAAGCTACTGCTCCTACTCTGGGACTGCCATGTGGACCCTGACTCAGTACCAAGCAGAGAATGAGAACTCAGGGTGGCCTGTAGTGTCTCCTCACTACTGCTGAAGTAAACCGGGGACTCAAAGGAGCAGTGAGACACGCTCCTGCTCCTCTCTTCATTGTAAAGGGAGATGGCTGGGAGCAGCACTCCATTGTTCTAAGCTCTTCCATTGTTATCTGTTTTAAAGCAATAGTACAAAAGTAACCACAGAGCACTAAAAATGTTCAATATACAGTACACCTATCAATATAAGACCTACTTTTACTTACTTGTCAGGGTTCATTGTTTCCCATGTTAACATTTAGAAATTTGTAACCAAATTCTGAATGCCAGCACAGACGCAACTAATACAAATATACTGTTGTCCATACAGTATAGTAAAAATCTATTATAGATATACTGTTGTTATGTATAGAAAAATATATACAGTACAGTATTTCTAATATATAAATGAAGCAAGAACAACAGAATACCAGTCTAACCAAAGAAATAGAATGGTCAGTATTGCATATTTTGCAAATGGATCCCTTAATTTATAAATAATTAAATGTGCAGACCCCTGTTTCATTCCAGAGGAGGCAGTGTCAAAGGGTTCTTTTGGCATCGAGTCTATGGTAGAAAGTGAAGTCACCCCCTTGGAACCTGGACAGCTTAATATTCTCTGGCAAAGAGGCGCAGACCTTTGGCATAGTGGAATATCTCTGCTCTGAGGAGTGGCTATGTGGCTCTGACGCCAGGGCAGCCACAATCAAATCCTAGTGGGAGCTGAGCTGAACATGTCAGGGAAGGAACCACTAAGCAACAGCTAGGTGGACTACATTTCAGGATTTACTGTACTGAAGGAACAAATTAACATATTTCTTTACATTTGTTCTTTAGTTATGACACTGTGCATTTTAACCTCAAGGAGCTATCTGGAAAAATAAAATGCATCCATTACATTCAGACAAGCAGTGTACCTTACCTGTCCATATAAACTCTTCTCAATCACCTTTCTTTCACTAAAAAACATTATGATAAAAATTAGTGTGACATTGTTACTACATGGCCAAAATACGAACTATATTTTGCAATATTAAACAATGGTGACTAATTAACAATATATAGGCAACTTTTCTAGTGGCAGAACAATTAATCTATTTTAAAGCACATTCCTGTGTAAAAAAGATGGCCTCCTAACCATGATGTTGTGGGAAATCCTTCAACCAAGGAGCAGGACACAGTCTTTGTGGATTCAGTTGTTTTATTGAGCTCAGTAATGACATGAATGCGCGTTGGGTCTGCCCCGCAGGACAGACGAACCGCAAGGGTTTCCCAGCTCTTATATACAGTATGATCTCAGGAAGTTTTGTTTCATAGCTCCTGTGTATTCGTCTTGCCCTTTGATATGTAGCATGAGTTGACCGGTTGGTCCTGTCTCAGGTCCTGTCCTTTGATGTGTAGCTGTAATTGTTGGAGCTGCTTAAGAAACGTTAAAACAGCCGACATATTACACAATGTGCCTGAACCAACACTGTAGTGTTGAATACAGATAAATTATATATATATATTTTCCATCTATGATATATATATATAAGTGTTTTTCTACTTCAATGATTATGTTCGTACTTTTTCAATTTACCTACTGGATGTCTAAAACTTGCTTAGGTTTTTAACTTTAATATGAGAGGCTTATAAAATAAAAATCACCACAACAAAATAGGACATTGGAAATGATAAATCTTTAACTTCAAACTGCAACTGTTCCATAACACTTTAGCAAGTATGGTACAATCGTGTTCCTATGTGAAGGAAGATCACTGGTAATTTTACATCATTGTGTTTTCAACAACAACTACTTGGTCAGGCGCAATGTATCTAACCAGTTTCATACTGGGTACTTCATAATTGACACAACAAATACAGTTCAATTCAGAAAATAAATAGTAATTCTGCATTGAAATGTGCAGAAATATGTCATGTTTATGTTTGTACCCTGTTAACTTCACAGAGATTAGACCTTAGAGAATTTAAAGATTCTGTGAAACATGCAGTTTGACCAGAGGTGCCCAAACCTTTGCATACAAAAATCCCAAAATGCGTTTCCAATACATTTGATGACTTAGTGTTACTTAGTTGTTACTGCCCTCTGGTGGTTGTTGATTGAAACATAACATCCATTCAAACACGACCAGACATTTCTCCCATTGTCAATACTTCAGCAAAACTTCACATTTTATACCGGTGCCACAACATATTGTTAGTTATTATGATAGAAATTTGTTTTAATATGACTAAAATATTATTGTTGTAATGCAGTATAATCAGGGTTATACATAAGTTCAATACAACAGTTTATTTTTGCGAAGGTTCAGTTAGTGTATTTTGACTGCTGCTCTAGTCATCGTCAATATCAATATTCAATGTCAATGTTCTAGGCATTACAACAAAGCCAGTTTATGGTAAACTATATCTAGGATTTGGAAAAATGCACATGAGCTAACACAAAAATGTGCACATGTACTGTACTGTTAACAGACTGATTCATGCATTCGCAAAGAGAGAAAAAGCAATTTCATGAACTCAGCTGGTGAAGTGAGCTCAAAATAGAAAACAGTTCCTCTTTAAACATTTACATATCACCATACTAAAACGATTAAAATAAAAACTTTATGTTCGCACTGATGCTTAACATACCACAACTGCAGCATGTAGGACTTACCCATCAGACAGCTGACTGGTCAGAGGGACTTCATGAAACCAGTTGGAATCAGTAGTCACCTCTTCAGTGGAGTCAGGTGAAATATGAACTGACCCAAGAGAAAAGAATTATTGCCGCATTAGAATTCTCATGGCATGCATAAAAAAGTGATCAATCCAATTAACATCCAAAATAGACAGAAAACATGTATTTATTCATAGATAAAATTAGGATGTTACTTGGAATTAAAACCCACAACACGCAGAATAAATGCCACACAGGCAGGTGCCCAAGGCTGGAGATAAACCATGGGCTTTGGAGAGTCAGTGCTATAAGCAAACACTACCAGAATATGGTGCTTTGGCACCTCTGTAGCATATCTTGGCATAACCACCCTAGAGTAGACACACAATATAAGAGGTGCCAACATACCATGCTCATTGTGGTCACTGAGGATCCAAAAAGTATTAGTTTAGGTTATTAATTTAAACCTATAGGTGGTCATCTTGGAAATACAACAAAATATAGCTGCAAGGTCAGTGTCAGGTCCGGAATTTGCATGAAGAAAAGTTCATCTTAAGAGGATGAATCCAAACATTCATTACTCCAGTACCTTTTTGTGCCTTCTAGCTCTGATCTCTTTCTTCAGCTGGGCCTGTCGCACCTCCCTCTGGGCATCTTCCTCTGTCCTCATCTGTAAAGCTCTCTCTCTGATTTTCCACATCTGTAGAGCCGTCAGTGAAAAGGCAAAGCAGATGACAAACAGCAGAAAGCTAGATTGTGTTGAGCACAAAACAGCTACGCTACTAGACATTTATATTTATATATGTCACCTGCTTATAGGTGGTACATTAAATATTAAGGATTCTGTTAGATCATGTGGAGCTGAATCTCTCCCCTTTTTACAATCTAGCAATTGAGGCCTTTGGGCATTTTTCAGCATATTACAGTAGGAGCATTCAGCAGCTGAATGTGGTCTGGGAAGCCCAAAGTCAAAATAACTGGGAAAATAACATACCATACAGCAATGTACAGTGAGAATGCGAGAAAAAAAAACAAGAAACATGATTAAGCTGATGTAGAAAACGATGAGGCTAAATACTATATATTGATAATGCTGTTGATTTGAAAGCTGATAAATTAATGAAAGGGGTGAATAAACTATGTGTTTTAAAAGTGAGTTAAGCTACAGTGTGGAATGTGAAATGGAAATCTAATAAGTAAATTGATTCTTAAAATGTAGAGAGCCTTGCAAAAAATATATGTTGGTGCTTTTAGAAAATATATTTCAAGGATGTGACCGCTACGGGCAGAATTTTAGAAAAAAGTGCATCAACAAAGTGCACCCTGTTTAGGTTACTTTAGAAGACAATGTACCAAAACAATATATGCTGTCTGGGTCATTAGATTAGCCGAAAGTAACTGATAAGCTTTGAAAAAGGGCGGAGCGGTGGCTCCGTGGCTAAGGATCTGCGCCTGTGGCTGGAAGGTTGCCCGCAGCCGGCAGAGGAATCCTACTCCGTTGGGCTCCTGAGCAAGGCCCTTAACCCCAACTGCTCTAGGGGCGCTGTACTATGGCAGACCCTGTGCTCTGACCCCATGCTCTCTCCCTGTCTGTGTGTCTGTGTGTCTCATGGAGAGCAAGCTGGGGTATGCGAAAAGATAATTCCTAATGCAAGAAATTGTAAAGGGTTAATAAAGTAATGTTATATATATATAATAAAACAAATCTAGTGGTGCTTCTTCTTTTGTTTAAGATGTAATCTGTTTTGTCTTAGGGAAAGGGGAAGTGTTGAAGGGACAAAGTGCTGAGCTTTCTCTTACAGCGCAACATCTTATTAAACCCTGTACTGCTTGTAACAAATTGAGTCTCTGATGCAGTTTGCAGAGTGGCAACAGGGCTCCCAATATTGCAATATTGAAATAAAGACCTTACTCAGGTGAGAACTCTCTCTTGTGGCTTCCTTGAAAATTAATATTTCCATGACAATTTGGGGGCTTGTCCAGGATCACAAACCTGAGTGCGGACGGCTGCTGAAACTCCATCTGGACCCGGACAATTTTAGCAATTTGGACGAACCTAGGGGGATAAACTGTTTATCCTTCCAGAGATGCGTCTGGAGAATTGGCAGCTGTCTGACGTCAGTAAGTGATCCTTAAAAAAGCGAAAAGCCACAGGGGTGTTCTCTTCGATAAGTCAGGGACTTACAGTATAACGGGTCTGGGACCCGGCGAGTCTGGGACTCGTGAAATGAACATATCTTAACACAGACGTGTGGTTTTTGCTCTGCGGAGTAGTTAATGTGATAAGGTTCTAAGTAAGGCACCGATCGGTAAAAATGGGGAATGAAAATTCAAAGACGAAAATGGGACCGAGCAGTCCAGCAAAAGTACATGTACGACAAATTCAGAGACGCAGGAATAGGTGTAAACGATTATAGCCCGGGTTAGAGTCCCGGCAGAAGGAAAAATGTGTATGTTCATGAACTGTAAAGCTAGGGTAATAGGTGTAAGGGAACTTGCACATAAATTATATATGATAATTAGGGGCACATAACTATGAAGGATCTTTGTAAGTGAATCAGAATGGACAGAGGAAAGTGGAATTAGGAAAAAGAAGTTTCCTGAAGAACAGGAAAATTAGAAGAGAAGTAGAAGAAAGGAAAGAAAGTGAATTGGAAATCTCCACCGAAATTAGAAAGCGGTCCAGAGCCAAAGCCTTCTCACTTGTTCGTGAAATGCCAATGTGCACTTTTCCAGGTCCAGAAGGAACTCCAGCATATGTACATTGACCTTGGTCTCCTAGTGAATTATTTGCATTAGTCAAGTCTTTTCCTAAATTGCCTGATGATCATAAAGAATTTAAAAGAAAGGCAAGCCTTGTTCTTGATTGTCTTAAGCCTAATTACAGTGACATAACCTTGTTGCTAGATCACATTGTTCCTAAAGGTTTACAACGTCCTCTAACAAGGAGGAGGCAGATTGGCGGATACATGACCCAAATGATGAAGAAGTATCCATCTAAATTAAACCACACGGAAATGGAGAGGAAAAGTTAGGCGGCTGCTTCTAAAAAGAGGTAAGGACTCCTCTTTTCTAAAAAGTCCCTTGTCCTCTCCATGTTGCTGTGGTGGGTTCAGGGTTTTTCTGAAGCTGAAGCGAGTACAACAGAAAAGTGAGTTTATGGTGTATGTGTTTGTAGATGCCTGTTTTGTGAAGGTGGGGTAGAAAAAGAGGGATGGCTGAAGGAATAGCGTCTCGCCCTGCCTGTGCGAAAAAATCCAGGTGCTGCATCCTGGTACATGACTGCAGTACGGCTGAAGGTAGTAACTAGAACTGTACTCGCAGAAGAACATGGTTGTGTGTTTAAAGCCAGGATTTGGAACCTGGTCCGTGTTCCCGAATTGTGAGAGTTCGTCAGTTTGTCTCGACTGGGGGATTCCTCGGGGCGCGTGGGAGACGTGAAAATGGTTTGGTGTGAAGAAAAAAAATTAGATTAATGCAAAGTGAAACTTAAAAAGAAATATGGACTATCAGACGGAATTTAGCGCTGCAAATGGGAGGTAAAAAGACTCCCAAGGAGGAGAAAAAGGAGCCGCCAGTTTGTCGCAATTATTGTGCGACTTTAATATTATACCAAGATATAAGACCCCTTCAAGAAAATAACGTGGACTGGGATAAATCCCCTGATTGGGTATATCCAGATGGGGGGTGAGTTAACTAGCCCTGGGGGAAAGGGGGGCAAGACCCCAAAGACAAAACTACGAACAAGCTGGTGTGCAGTTACTAAAAAAAAGGGTGTTTTTTGGAGAAATTGTAAGAAAGAGGCTTGATTTCACAATTAAAGAACATGTCAGAAGCTGAAACGAGAGCCATGCGTGAACTAACAGATTTAATCTAGTAAACCCCTTTGTAGCCTTCCTAAATTTATCTCAGGGTTTAAATAAAAGTGAAATAATCTTACAGTGTGCGGGAACTGGGGGAGACAGGAGCACAGCTGTCCTGTTTTTAGACTAAAACAGCATAAAGATGTGATATAAAGTTTTCTAACGGGTAACAGGAGGCTACAGGAGAAGGGGGGGCAAGGGTTGTGTTTAAAGCAGATACAAGCTGTCACAGTTTGCCTGGCAAAAGATGTACAGTTTCAACTACTGATGTGGGTGGGGGACACCCCAGACCTATTGGGCTGGGATGTCCTGCAGCATTTATAAGGAATTCCTGTATGAAATAGCATTTATGTAAACTAACTCAATAGAGTTATGTGATATTGTGATTGTTTTACCTAATGAGGGAATCCATAAGGCCGGGCTACTCCAAGTATTAGATCTTCAGACGAAAAAAAGGAGTATAAAACCAACTACATGATAAAGCCAGGGTGAATGCCCTCTCAGAACGAGCTCGTCTGGTGACGCATTGGCTTTAGGGGGTTAGTGCAGTGTAAAGACAAAATTGCCTTGACCCCTGTAGCAGAAACCGTTTTTAATGTTTTGAAACAAGCTCTTGCAGGCACTGGCCCTGGACTGGATTCCCTCAGACGGATCATCTGTATGTAATCTGTATGTAAGTGAAAGAAATGGGTTGTGAGCTGTTGTGCTGGTACAGGAGCATGGAGATAGGCATCGTCTGGTGGGTTATTATTATTCAGGACCCCTTGATGCAGTGGCCAAGGGGCCGTGTTTATGTGTTGTGCAGGCTACCTGCCTGGCTGTATAAACTGTGAATAATCTGGTGTAAAACTAGCAGACCGAATGAAAAGATTTAATTGAAACTTGTAAATATGCGAAATGGAAAATTGTAGCGATTTATATAGACTCTATTTTTCTATTGTTCCACACTGCTGACCCTTGATTGTTCTCCCTTCCCCATTGGCCCACCATCACTCCACTGTTTCAGTATGATGTCATCATTAATTACCTCTCAGCCAATCAGAACACATCTTATTCACTATTTAACATGGAGGCTTTCAGGAAGAGGGGGCCTTTTGTTTGACTTTGGTCCCGTTTTGCTTCGCTTCGCTTCGCTTCGCTTCGGGTTATTGCTTCGGCTTCGTTTGTTGGTTTGTTTTTCTTTGTATGTGTGTGTATTTTCGTATAGCTTCGGCTTTGTTGTTTTGTTGGTTTTTTGTTAGTTTCTTTGTACTTTCGTTTGTGTGTTCATCCTTGTTTTGTCATTTCCTTGCCCCAGTGTTACATGTTCAACTTTTGTGTTCTTTTGTACCCTGCTCCTGTTTATTACTCTTGTTCTCCCTTATTTGTCTTCCTGGTTCACTTGTGTTTTTGTGTGAACTTTTGTATATAAGGTTAGTTTAGGTTGTTGGGTACACTTTACACACTTAGTTGATTTTGTATTATTACACTAGTTTAGTACGGGTGAGTGCCATTTGTCTGGTATGGTTTTGGGTAGTCAGTGCAGGTTAGCTAGGGTGTTGAAGACGCCGAAGACCGTGTGTTTTGGGTTTTCTTTTGTAGTCAGATTAGCTTTCCCTCACTGTCCTAGCCAGCTCCATTTTGTTTGTTATTTTCTTTCCTTTGGCACCACTCTAGTTTCTTACCCTTGTTATCACGCTTCCTAGTCCCTCACCAGAATCCCCCTGCTTCCAAAAGAATTATCCTAAATGTTACACCCCTTTACCCCTAGACACTTGGGGTCGTAACATTATTGGGGGCTCGTCCGGGATATCAAATTCCCGTCCTAAGGATTTTTTTTTTGTGTTGCAGAATTTTGGTGTTGGTACAGGATTTTGATTTGTGGATTGTGTTTTGGCAAGGTACTGTAGTTATGGCTACTTTTGATTTGCGACAGTTTGTGGAGGAACCTTCCTTTGAGCAGCTGCATAATTGTAGGAAGGCTGAATTGTGCCAAATTGCTGATCACTTCCGGATTCAGGTTTCGACACAAGCTCTTAAAAGGGACATCAAGAGAGCTGTGGTGGATAGGTTGGTGGAGTTAGAGGTCATTGCCTCAGCGAGCAAGGACGCCGGTTCTCCTGGGGCTGGTGCTAAACCTGCTATGGTGGTGGAAGAACAGGACGAGGTGCAGGGGGTGGCTGAAGACTTAGCGGAGGCTGAGGTCAAGGCCACCTTGCCTCCCTTTGAACCGTTCTCTCCGGTCTCCACCGGGTCAAAAAGCGATACTCGCCTGAAAGTTCGTTTGGCCCGCTTGCACATCGAGGAGCAGGAAAAAGCCCAAGTACGCCAGGCAGAATTTGAATTGCGCCTTGCAATTCGTAAAATGGAGATTGAGGCGGAGAAAGAGGTTAAGCTCCATCAGCTTGAGCTAGAAGCACGAAAGAATGCTCCTTCTGCGCAGCTGACCCACTCTGAGGCCTCTAGTGTGTCTCCTTTGCAAGATCCACTCTCTACCACCTTTGATGAAAGTAAGCACATTGCTTTAGTTCCTCTGTTTAGGGAGACGGAAGTTGATTCGTACTTTGGTGCATTCGAGTGAATTGCCACATCACTCCATTGGCCTAAGGAGGTTTGGTCACTGCTTTTGCAGTGTAGATTAGTGGGCAAAGCTCAGGAAGTTTGTTCTACACTTTCTTTAGAAGAAAGTTTGAATTACAATACTGTGAAAGCTGCTATCTTACGGGCTTATGAATTAGTTCCTGAGGCTTACAGACAACGCTTCCGAAATCATGGTAAAGTGTCAGACCAGACATTTGTTGAATTTGCTAGAGAGAAGGGCACTCTTTGATAACTGGGTTGTAGCAAGTAAAATGAGCGACTTTAACTCATTGCGTGAGTTAATGCTCATAGAAGAATTTAAGAACTGTTTGCCTGAACGCATTGCTGTGTATTTGAATGAGCAAAAAGTAACTACTTTAGCACAAGCCGCTGTTTTGGCAGATGAGTTTGTGCTCACTCATAAGAACGTTTTCACATCTGCGTGTGTGGAGAAGACTTTGTTTACTCCAAGTTCCCAGTCTCAGTCTCTCCAAGTACAAACAAGTTCCTCACGTCCTAAAGAGGAGCGTGAATGTTTTTATGGTCACAAGAGAGGTCATATAATTGCAGATTGTTTGGCCCTAAAACGTAAGCAGCAGCAGCAGGAAACTAAGAGTGTAGGGTTTAGCAATGCTGTTTCCCATGTTCCTGTTCCTTTGACTATTGAAAATACTCCTGACCCTTGTTATGAGCCATTCATTATGGAAGGATTGGTTTCGCTAACAGGTAAACCAGAAGACCAGAAAACAATTCAAATATTAAGAGATACTGGAGCATACCAGTCATTAATTGTTGTGGATGCACTGCCTTTGTCTGATCAATCTTTCTGTGGTTCGAGTGTATTAGTTCAAGGCATCGAAATGGGTTTTATGAAAGTGCCTTTACACTGTGTACATCTACAGTGTGATTTAGTTACTGGATTTGTTAGAGTGGTATGTCCTTCGCTACCCATTAAAGGGGTAACTCTTATTCTTGGAAATGACCTGGCTGGGGGTAGAGTATAGCCTATTGTTTGATTGGTTTTGTTTCTTCATTGTCCAAACATTAGATGTTTGTTTTTATGGGTGGGGGTGTTACGTCCCAGTGTGTGTTCTGTGTGTGTTTTTTCTATGTTCCACACTGCTGACCCTTGATTGTTCTCCCTTCCCCATTGGCCCACCATCACTCCACTGTTTCAGTATGATGTCATCATTAATTACCTCTCAGCCAATCAGAACACATCTTATTCACTATTTAACATGGAGGCTTTCAGGAAGAGGGGGCCTTTTGTTTGACTTCGGTCCCGTTTGGTTTTGGTTCGCTTCGCTTCGCTTCGCTTCTGGTTATTGCTTCGGCTTCGTTTGTTGGTTTGTTTTGCTTTGTATGTGTGTGTATTTTCGTATAGCTTCGGCTTTGTTGTTTTGTTGGTTTTTTGTTAGTTTCTTTGTACTTTCGTTTGTTTGTGTGTTCATCCTTGTTTTGTCATTTCCTTGCCCCAGTGTTACATGTTCAACTTTTGTGTTCTTTTGTACCCTGCTCCTGTTTATTACTCTTGTTCTCCCTTATTTGTCTTCCTGGTTCACTTGTGTTTTTGTGTGAACTTTTGTATATAATGTTAGTTTAGGTTGTTGGGTACACTTTACACACTTAGTTGATTTTGTATTATTACACTAGGTTAGTACGGGTGAGTGCCATTTGTCTGGTATGGTTTTGGGTAGTCAGTGCAGGTTAGCTAGGGTGTTGAAGACGCCGAAGACCGTGTGTTTCGGGTTTTCTTTTGTAGTCAGATTAGCTTTCCCTCACTGTCCTAGCCAGCTCCATTTTGTTTGTTATTTTCTTTCCTTTGGCACCACTCTAGTTTCTTACCCTTGTTATCACGCTTCCTAGTCCCTCACCAGAATCCCCCTGCTTCCAAAAGAATTATCCTAAATGTTACACCCCTTTACCCCTAGACACTTGGGGTTGTAACAATATACATTTGGTGTATGCCACAATATTGGATGGCGGTGAAGGAATAGGGATTTCCTCTACACGGCAGGGACTCCAGTTAAGAATGCTGGGTTTGTCTCTGAACTGTTAGAAGCTTTGCAGCTACTGACTGAAGTAGCTGTGGTAAAGTGTAAATCACATAATAAAGAAATGTTTCCAGTAACACGAGGGAACAACTTTGCAGATGCAGCTGTCAGGTGAGCAGTACTTGTAGAACAGGAGTCTGAGACCCCTGTGAAACCTCTGTTAGTGAAAAGGGGACAGCTACATAAAAATATTCAGGCTCTGAAGCAGAGAAAAGGACATGGTTAGAAAAGAATGTGGTGCTCCCAGCACACTGGACGCCCTGCATGCCCTCACAGCCTAATGCCTTTTGTAGCTCGACAAATGCACTCTGTCGGACACCTGGGTGTGAGAAATGGTGTGCCGGTTACCCAAAACTGGGTGAGAACCGGGTTTGAAGCAGTAGCCACTTATGTGGTATCTCAATGTGACGCTTATCAAAGGAACTCAACTCAACAGTTCAGGTGCGGGTGCTACATCTCAAAAGACCTGCTCCTGAGGAACCTTTCATGCACTGGCAAATTGACAATTGTAAAGGGAAACCTTGGCTCTTATAATCTGTTCGGTGTGAGATGGACTGAGATCACCCTCAGTCTGCTGGAACAGTGGAATGAAAGAACAAAACTCTGAAAGATCGACTAGACATCAGACTGAAGGAACGCCATGGGATGCGGGCTGGATCAAACAGAACTGTGTAACAGAGCCTGTTTGATATCATCACGGGCCAATCAACGAAACTTCCTGGAGGGACGAATTTGGCTAATGGGATGTTGAATTTGCTGATTCTCTATTGTAGTATTGTAGGTTGTTAATTGAAGTGGTGGACAGGTGCTGGACGCTTGGAGACCTCCAGTAGAGGGAAGATATGACCTGATACCTGGCGAGTGGGTGTGGGTGAGGATGATATACCCTGCCAGATGTTGCAACCCCGCTGGGGAGGGACCATATCAAGTGCAACTGACTACCGACTCTGCCATCTGAGTGACAGGATGAGATCGTTGGATCTACGCGTTGCACTGACACCAAACCACTGCACCAGAGACTGAGTGAACATTAATTATTATATTGTTACTGTTTCTGTGTTTGTCGAGCTTCCTGAGGGGGGGCGACAGTGTGGGTATTAAGTAAAAGGAGTTTTACTTTGATATATGGGGATATGGAATCAATACTTTATCAGTAAAACACAAATAATAATCAGAGCTCATGTTGGGTTTGTATTGCTATAAAAGATGCTCATGGAAGTAATCCCCTTTGATAGAGGTGATTATTTATGTTTATTGGCATGGGTAACTCAAATGTATTAGAATGGAATGAACTGTATGCTCCTCGCTATAATCGCAGTTCTAGGCCATTCTCTATTAGGGTGATTTAGGTGAGCAAAGACTAAACGGTAATATTTGTACTAATTGTATTCTAGACAATTATGAGCAAATTAATGACTTAGCAAAGCACATCTATGATGAAGAAAAAATATAAATCATAATTATAATCCAGATGATTGGGGCATTGGTGCATGGCTACAGTCTGTGCTAGGAACATGGAGAGGGTCTCTGGTTCAATACGTATTTGTGGGTCTGGTATTATTCGTTATGATCATATTGCTAATATCCTGCTTGAAAAACATCTGGACTTAAGCTGCTGCTTCTGTGCTAATTGTATGCCCTGAAGGGATCATGAAGGTCAAAAAATGATTTCATGCGAAAGGTTCTCTTATTTAGTGGCAGAACCTGATGGGTAGAACAATATAGTTTTAAGGGGGGTTACCCTTGGGTGTGATTCCCTCAGATGCAAATGATTATTGTGGTTTGTTTGTTCATAATAAGATGTTTTGCAGGAACGGAACAAAGAGAAATTTTACAACTTCAGCTAGAATTGTTCTGCAAAACGGCACAGCTGAGGCAGGGGAACAATGTGTAGATTTTTCTAAGAGTTATTACCCAGTTGTTGACCAATCTTGTAAAAAATCCTAAGATTATGCTGGGCTCCAGCCCACAAGGATTTACCTGTGCTGTAAGAACTAATGAGTGAATAAGGAGACTGGATTCTGGTGAAAGACTTCAGGAAAAAGAAACCGTACCAGGTGCTGCTGACCACTGCCACTGCTGTGAAGGTCATGGATCGGATGCCCTGGATTCATGCTTCCCACTGTAAAAAGGTCACAAACGAACTGAGCAAAGCGCAGGAGTGATGTCTCCACAAGGACAGATGGGGATCACCTGCTTGGGACTGATGTGCACAGCCTTTTTCCTTTTTATGTGGAAGCCTGTCACCACCCCAAAAGAGGAAGAATCTAAATGCAAAGCCTCTTTGTATACAAACTGGCTGAATGAAACTGATAATGAGGGGGATATGAGTAATTTGTGGTATAAATTTATAAATCATACTGTAAAGTTAAAGAAATGTAATGCATCTTGTTATGTATGTGCTTTAATGCCTCATTCTACAGCCTCACCCATGTGACTTTTTCCCCCGACCAGTTGGTAGTCACATTTCTGAATGTATAAGTCTAGTGGCAGGATTTCCAAAGCCAGACCCTAGATCTTTTCCCACCTTTACCATAACATATTTAACCTACTCAAAGGGGAGTTAGATTAATGGCACTCCAGAACAGGTTCATGCTGGACCTTCTAAATGCAGCATCTGGAGGAGTCTGTGCTTTAGTAGGATACTCCTGCTGTACATATATTCCAGCTAATGACGATGATTACGGAAATATTACGCTCGCTATTCAGCATTTGAAAGAACTAAAAGACTAGGTGAATAAAGAGAGAGGCATTAAAGATACACTGGCTTTTCTCTCCTGGTTAGAATCACTGTTTGGGCCAGGGGGATTGTTTTTCTTTAAGTTACTAACACCGATTATACGGGCTGTGATACTTGTCTTCCTGTTTTAATGTTGCTGTATGACATGTATTATTCCAATCCTTCGAAATATGGTAATGAATATGTTTACGCATCAGTATATTCTGATAAGAACGCAAGAATCCAACGTATGGGAGCCTCCTGGGAATCTGTATGAAGAATCTAACTTTTAAACGTTTTAAGAATAAAAAGGAGGGAATTGAAATGGAAATCTAATAAGTAAATTGATTCTTAAAATGTAGAGAGCTTTGCAAAAAATATATATTGGTGCTTTTAGAAAATACATTTCAAGGATGTAACCGCTGAGCTACAGGCAGAATTTTAGAAAACAGTGCATCAACAAAGTACGCCTTGTTTAGGTTACTTTAGAAGACAGTGTACCAAAACAATATATGCTGTCTGGGTCATTAGATTAGCTGAAAGTAACTGATAAATTTTGAAAAACAAATCTAGTGGTGCTTCTTCTTAAGTTTTAAGATATAATCTGTTTTGTCTTAGGGAAAGGGGAAGTGTTAGAAGGGACAAAGTGCTGAGCTTTCTCTTACAGCGCAACATCTTATTAAAACCCTGTACTGCTTGTAACAAATTGAGTCTCTGATGCACTTTGCAGAGTGGCAACAGGGCTCCCAATATTGCAATTACTTGTCAGAAAGACATCTTTTAAAATAGTTATGCTAGAGATCCTGTTATCTTTTGCTTGCTCCCCAATCAAGCTGTATTTACAGAGGTGTCACAAAGTCACTTGCCAGAGTGGATATAAATGTCTCTAATCAGTTTAAGATGCAGAAGGAAACCAGCTATTAAAGATCTCTCATCCAGGTGATGACCAGGAGCAGCCCTGGGTCAAAATAAATCAAACTGTATTCTCATACCTCATCCTGTCTGCTGTACTGCAGACCTTTCATACGCTGTATTTCACCACTGCATATCCCCTCTGTTTTCTGAGCTCCTGCCTGGTGCCTTCATAAACAACAACAGCAAAGAAAGCTTAATCCACAAGGCAAGGTCAAAATGTCAGACAGCAGCAGAGGAATTTGTGAATGTGGTATTTCCGTAGAGCAAATGTTTATCTTTTGGAAAACGTGACTCAGTCAAGACTTTCACTTGCTTGCACAATTAATTAACTTAAGGCAAACCTTTACTTACAGTTGTATTCTTGACATCCAATGTTTTAACATAACAGTAATATTTACAGCGAAACGAAAAAAAAAAACAAATCAGGGAATCTAAAAGGCAGGAACTTGCTGTTAAAGAGTGAGGAGCTTCCGTATGTCATTACCTGTCTCTGTTAGCCATAAACTGGTCTGAAATATTCTTGGATCCTTCCTCCAGGAGCCATTCCCTCACATCGGTGAAGCTGATATCTCTGGGAATCTCGTTCTGCTCCTGGAGCTCCAAGAACTTCTTCACTATTGTTTTCTGAAAGCCAGCACAGCCTTTTACTAGAGTGTCACACTCCCTTCATTCCAAAGTTCTCCTAAGCACTATTATAGCTGAGTGTGCACTTCAAAACCAACACTGACTTTTTCCATTAGATTTTTAATTTGAGCTCACAACGATAGAATGTGTTTGTACAGTATATGTATAAGAGTGAAGGCTGAGCTACTGTAGTTTGTTGATCTAAACATTTCAATTTAAGAAGTGCATCTTGGATACTAATTTGAATGTCGCCATTCTAACTCAAAGCCTTCACGGTATCAAACCTGTGTGGTCACACGTCCCAAACAGTCTGGCTCTGCCAGTGGAGCCTGGAGACCCCAAAAATATAACACACGGTTTGCCTTTTAATAATTTACACCTCTAATAATAATAATAATAATAATAATAATAATAATAATAATACAAAGTAATAAACACCTTGTTTGAAAAGCGCGGACTGATTAGTAATTTGTACAGAGCAACATAACAAAACAGTGGCCACAGTACATACAGAAATTTCCAACTATACTATTTTTAAAAACTATGTCTTTTTTCTGTATATCAAGACCTAGTTTCCAGTGACTACCGCGATGCGCCCTTCCATTTCCTAACTGTGTTATAGAAAGCAAGTGGAGCTGCTAAAGAAAATATCCTAAAAATAACTACTTTTTGTAGTGTCCGTAATGTGACGAGGGGTCCGGTTCACCTTCAGACTTAATTTCTTATATAAATATATTGTATATACAGTAGGTTTTATAGTCTTATAAAATATTTTTCAAAGCGTTTTATAATGCTACTCTTGCACTCTGCTGTCTCCTAGTTCCTTTCAGTTGGGCTTCACCGGTGAAATAAGGATGAAAACATCCTCTCTCTGCCCAGTCTTGCTTTTTGGCGGTTCATGTGTCTGTATGTGTCTTTTCTAGATATGTCTAAAACGACACCTAATATGCAGGAAGAAGCTGTTAAATTGGTAAGCTGGTATCTGTAGCTGGGTAGCTGCAGAAAAGGATTAAAAACGTACAGACAGAAACTTTTTAAAAACAAATCTGGGTGCAGCGGTAGGATGAGGTCACAACGGAACGGCCATTTCACGAGGTTCCTAATTCCTCAGCCTCGAGATGCGTTCTGGTTGTTTGCGGTTTGGCTGAAGGTATTTGTACCGTAGCAATGCCGTGCTTTAAATTTCATACTTGGTTATTTAAGATCCCTGTTTATATGAATAGGTGTGTTAACCCCTCTGTATTCTGGCTAGATTTCACTCTGGAATTCTTAATCTGGCCTTCCTAATGTTTTTCCTTAAAACAATTGGTGAAGACATTTCTCACTTTTTAACCACTTTTCATCTGTAGCTCCGAGGAACTGCTGGTATAGTGGTGGACAATGCGTGCTGGATTTTGGGATCCTTTGGGATGGAAAAGAAGTGTAGAAATGCAATTTTAATTATGGTCAATTCTGGTATTGTATCCATTTATAGTTATACAGGTGTTGTCCTCAATATTCTCAGTCACAGCAGCATGCCACATGGAATATTATCCATCCATTGTCTAATCACTTGATCCAATTCAATGCTGTGGAGAAGGGCTCTGCAATTACCAGAGGTCAGTTTCTTCATTTCGGTTGCAGTGTGAGAGCAAAGAAAATTACAGTCATCAACAATTATACTGCTTATCTGTTTAGTTGCAAGAAATCCTTTCTTTTGGAAAGAATCTGTATTCGGATTTGTGACCAAGATTACATCATACAAATGCCAAAGCTTGGAACGTCTGAAAAAGACTCAGCGGATGACAGAGGGATCAAATTTACTAACTAAATGTGTGTTCACTGATTGATCTGCAGAGCCACACGGTCAGGCTGGGTGCAATAAGATGTGGATACAGTCCTTCAAATTCACATCCCTAGTAAAAAAAGAGAATACAATCCATATAGACATTCCAGTGAACTGAACAAGCATGTGTTGAAGATGGAAGATGGAGGGAATCACCCAAAGAAAGATTGTGAAAGCAGGGAGAACACGCAAACACCCTACATAAGGTGCACACGTCTGGAATCAAATTAAATGACCCCCAAACACGTTCACCAATTTTATTTCTAAAAAGATAACTTTCTGCATTATGATAAATGATGAACGCACCTTCGTTTTTATTAAAATATAATTCAAAATGATTTTAGAAAATTGTGTTATTTTTATGTAAGAACTGTTTCAATCAAACGCACTTAAAAAAAACCCCAATATTTTAGGAAATGTTGGAAAAGGAAAAGATGGTTGAAAAGTATGGAAGCCCGTTTCCGCCAGGGAGTAAAAAAAAAAAATGCGCTATGGTATCTCAGAATTCCGATTTAGTATCTCAGAATTGCGACTTAGTAACTCAGAATTCCGACTTAGTATCTCACATTTGCGACTTCGAAATAGCCCATATTTAATTGTCTGTCCTTTTGATTTGTAACGGATTTGGGTTCTAGGGCTTGTGCCCTCGCCGCTGTCGCAAATGTGAGATATAAAGTTGCAATTCTGAGTTGCTAAGTTGCAATTCTGAGATACTAAGTCGCAATTCTGAGTTACTAAGTCGCAATTCTGAGATACTAAGTCGCAAATCTGAGATACCATAGCGAGTTTTTTTTACTCCCTGGCGGAAACGGGCTTCTATAGAAAAGCCTGGAATGCAAGTGTAATCCTCACTTAAGGGGAGCCGGGTTTTAGAACTGGCTATAGTTGCTCACGGACATAGCGTTGGCTTTATGAACTACAACTCCCATAACACACTACTCAAGTTTACGTCACAGTCCCTATTCTGCCTGGCTGTGGTGACCTCTAGTGGGTCCCTCTCAGTTCTGGCAGCTTTACCGTTGATCTTATGCACTCACCGGCGTGCGCAAGAGGAACTCGCACACAGACTTTTGGAACTCGGATCGGAACAGTTCGTGCTGCACTACTAAATCTTATGAAGTGCACTACTGTGGGTCAGTAGCTTTGAGGATTTTGAATACTTAGAGTAAATCAGGTCTTGCTATAACTATGAATAGAATTATGAAGGCTAAGACTGTTTTTTTTTTAATGGTGTAGTACACCAATAAGACATTTACAGACAACATTAAAACTAACAAACCATTTTGTGATTTAGTTGAGTGGTCATGGATGTGGTAGTGTGCTCACCTATTTGAATAACACAACTTTATACAAAAACATGAATGCAATTATTTTTCTTTCAGAAACAGTAGTTCCCATCATTAAAACTCCTTTTTTGATTTTGCATTGCAAGGAGTTTCCCCTCCATGTTAAACATGTTTGATGGTGGCAGATGGATTATTACAGAAAGGCTCTGGATAAAGCAGTCGACATCTTCGACAGCAAAGATGGTTTTTTAGGCATCTTCCTGGAGTTTGGAATTACAGGGATCCCTGGAAACACAGAGTGGTTTGACATGTCACTGTTCCAGTTTCTTTATTCCATGGCAGCAGGTCAGATAGACTTTGGATACAGTTCTACCCAGAGGCATCTTAATGTCAGGTTTATTCAATAAGAAGCTATTTGATTAAAGGTGTGTGGTAATTTGGCTATTAGACAACTGTTTTTCAGTCATTTCAATCACATTCATAACTATTATTCCTGTCATCTTCTATTGGACTATTCACCCCTGATCTGTACTATTACCTGTCCCTTAACCAGTTCAATACACAAATTTCCCTAAATGCCTATTGCCTTTAATTTAAGAAGAACATTATCAAAAGCATCTTTAAAATCTAATCATATCATTTTGTACGTTCTGTGTGTGTTTACTGCTGTGACTTGTTTGAAGAATTTTAACAAGATGGTAAAGGAAGAATGACCTTTTCTAAAACCATATTGACTACTGCTAGGGTCTTATTTTCATATGAGCGATCCTGTTGTTTAGTTCTAAAGTGGTTTTCATAACTTTACTTGTAAAAGAAGGAAGACGTCTTAGCTTATATCTTATATCTATCATATAAGTCACATTTAGTCATATTTACTATACCGAGAGATACTGTAGAAGGGAATGAGGGAGGGCACTGAAAATTGAGAAAATAGAGTACTGTTGAAGAGGACTGCCAAAGATTGATGCACTGGACAATGGACTATTTAGAAGAAGAGAGATCAGGGAAGAGTAGAGGTGCACAGTTGACCACTTGATCAGAGTGGAGTTTAGAGTTCTGCCTCACCATTCCTATGGAGGTAGCAGAGTCAATAAAACTTGACGTTTGCAGAACACTAAGGCCAATTTGTATACGAATCAGTTTGTTTTTTAAAGGATTCTAAATTTAGATGAATTCCCCCATTCTACATAAATTCCATCCAATGTCTAATTCTGAACCACACTTGTCACTTATGTGCTACACAAAAAAAAATCACAGTCACAAACTAAATACTCACCATCTGGAGTGTTCTGAGGCTTGTTCCTACTGAATCTGTCCAAACTAAAAACTTCTTTTTTGAAGAACTATGAGCACACAAAGAAAACAATTTAGGAATATTTCTTCCACAGGTATTAAACTTGAACTGTTACGTACTGTATTGATCTTGATAAATTTGTAGTCATTATTCATACAGAACATTCAGCATTGGCCACCATAGCAGTTGCTATTCTTGTTGTTTGCAATTAATAGGAATGTCTTCTAGAATGTTATTTGATGTACAAATGAGCATTCTATTCAAATAATTTCTGTAGTGCTAATATTAAAAATACAATAATGCCCAAATTAATTAATAATTAAAGTTTGGGTATCTAATCAATACCTTGTGTTTTTGAGGCTCGTTGTACTCATCAGGCACTTTAAATGGTCCAAAGCTTTCACAGCTCCCGCGTCCACTGGATGTTCCCTGGGCTCTTAAGTTTTCCAAACATGGATTTGTTTCATTCTGAATTCTGACGTCTTTTGACCTATTACCCATGATCTTATGCTTTATCATGGAGCCAAACTTTTTCAAAGGATGTTTCTTGACTTTCTGGCTCACATTCACATCTCCATCCAGCGTATTAACTGCAAAGGGGATGTTGCTGTGCGAGAGAAGCCCTTCGCTCTCAGATGTTTTGGTCAGTTGCATTGGGGTCATGTAATGTTTTGCTATGTCAATGCGCAGACCACTCTTGCTTTGGGCTGGACTGAGATTTTTGTCCTTATTAAAGCTGGGATTGTACACATACCAAGATGAGTGTCCGGGCAACTCCTGTCACAAAAAAACAAAAAGTTACAGTTCAGTGACTGTTGTTTCATTTTTAAAAGTAAATCAAAACAAGTAACACTTCTCTTACGGAGAAGAAGATAAGGATTATGGGGTGTGTATATGTTTTTAGCACTGACGTTAACACTAGAATAAAGGCAGACAATGGAATATAAAATAAGAAATCAATGTGAATGTTTACAATTGCATGTATAGAAAATAATGCATCTCAGTTTTTTTATGATGCAGATATCAGTTTGGAAATGTAGACGATACTGTGAGCAAGTCTCTCTATAGTAGCATTAACGCACCTGATTGCTCTTGTACTAATTGAATAAGAAAGTGATAAAGTTGACATCCACAGACAGGTGAGTTTAGTACGTATGCTATGAACTGACAATAGGGATATTTCTGAGATGTTATACAGTATTAGGGAAAACAAATCTGGATTTGTAGTTTTATTGTAAAGGAAAATGCACAACACAACTATCATCATATTTACAAAATAAGAGTTCCATTTTCCAGTACTTTCTACACAAATGTCTGTTAATTACAGTAGGTACAGAACAGGTCCATCCTAATTTGAGAAGAGACATTTTTACAGGTTTGGAACTGTTGGTCAATAACAATAACAATTTATATGGACAGGTAAGGTACACTGCTTGTAATGTCTGAATGTAATGGATGCATTTTATTTTTCCAGATAGCTTCTTGAGGTTAAAATGCACAGTGTCATAACTAAAGAACAAATGTAAAGAAATATGTTAATTTGTTCCTTCAGTACAGTAAATCCTGAATTTTAGTCCACCTAGCTGTTGCTTAGTGGTTCCTTCCCTGACATGTTCAGATCAGCTCCCACTAGGTTTTGATTGAGAGAATATTAAGCTGTCCAGGTTCCAAGGGGGTGACTTCACTTTCTACCATAGACTCGATGCCAAAAGAACCCTTTGATACTGCCTCCTCTGGAATGAAACAGGGGTCTGCACACTTAATTATTTATAAATTAAGGGATCCACTTAAAATATGCAATACTGACCATTCTATTTCTTTGGTTAGACTGGTATTCTGTTGTTCTTGCTTCATTTATATATTAGAAATACTGTACTGTATATATTTTTCTATACATACAACCTATATCTATAATAGATTTTTACTATACTGTATAGACAACAGTATATTTGTATTAGTTGCATCTGTGCTGGCATTCAAAATTTGGTTGCAAATTTCTAAATGTTAACATGGGAAACAACGAACCCTGACAAGTAAGTAAAAATAGGTCTTATATTGATAGGTGATAAATGTTTTGTTTGCACTGAATTGTATTGAAACAAATAAATATCTGCAAGAATCCAATAAAAATGTTGCTGCTGCTCCTCAAACTTCTAGAGGCAGCACAGAAACAGGATCCATTGATCGTACTTTTGACTTGAGTTCAGTTGCAAAAGGCATTGTAAGGACTTTATTTGGAAAGCTCAAATCTTTACTCACCCAGACTGAAGAAGATGTATCTAGTTCCAGTTCTCCTGCTCAAAGCAATGCAAAGAGCTCAAGTGTCAGCTCTTCACCAACAAATTCAGTGTTTTCTGATTCTGTGTTAGATATTTCAGATTTGTGCACCTATACAGTAGAAACTGCTGGAGCCATTTGTGAAGCAATGAAAAAAGAGTTAGACCAGGAGGTTTATTGCACAACAGTGGCAAAGAAGGCTTCAGATGAAAGCCTTCTGGCTAGAGAGGTTGTTACTTCAGTTTTGGAGTACCTTGAAGAGCAATATATTTTAGACACCATTAAAAGCTCTTCACCATATCCTAAAGACTGGGAGAGATATCTTTCATTGCATCTGTTCGACCAATAACAGGTGAAGGTTCTAACTGGTCCATTTTGGTGCACATGAGCTGCTCGGTGCTCCGGGTTTCCATATCATTGTCAGCTTGAGGAGCATCTGAAGACTCGATATCTGAATGTTGGAACTTCATAATTTCTCTCACAAGAGAATCAACTATCTTTTGGGCCAGGGCCTCACTCTTGGCTGCTACTGCTTGTTGTAAGTTGTCTTTGGAACCAGCACTCTGCAGCAGTTCTCTGTAAATACAGCTGGCCACTTGTTTGACAGAAACCAGCTCACATTGGATATTGCTTCCCATTGTTGGATTACATTCTGAGGTATCTGGGGCTGTAAATAGTGTAGCGGCGAGGCTTAATAATAAGGCAGAATTAAGTGTTTCTGAGCTTCCCAAATGAGGCCCCATTTCTCTGTTCATCTCTGTGGTGCAGCCACAGAGAAACTATTCATGCAAGATGTTTTCTTTTGATAAGGACAGCTCCCACAGGGGGATACACTTAGCTAAGCCTGGCTATCATGATCAATGGTCATCCATTGGGGCCTATCTGTTTAGGGAGTGCCAGTTGGACATCTGGACTGCATTACTAAGTGTCAGGAGTAAGTGACTCATATCTCGCCTTGATCAACCAATCAGGGACTGGTAGGGCCGAGTAACCCACGTGGGACTCTGATGCCCATGGAACTTTCAGCCAATCAATGAGCTGAAGTTCCTCCAGGTAAAAACAGGCAACACAGAGAGCCTGTGAGATTCAGATTCAACAAGATCCAGATTCAGATTCAGATTCAACAATTCTAAAGGGAATTCAAAGGAGAATCCCAAGGGCAGGACATTCTTGCAGCGCGCCTCCTGACCATCCTGAGACTCAGCCCGGACAACCACGGAATGGCCAGTGTGTCCGAGTGCCAGAACTTTCCTTTGTTCTAAGAGTCTAGAGTGGAGGTTGCCAGAGAGTAACCAGCAGCAGGCCTCGTGAACAGGTCGGAACTGTGGACAGCTGAATCACTATTCAGAACTAGCTCTTCATCAGGAACGAACCGGTCCTCTTCCTGACTTGCTTGGACCCACAGTCATCTTTTCTCCTGTGCACAAACTTTGCTAGTTAAAGCCAACAATGAGCATCAGCAGCGCACCGTCGCAAGCCGCACAGCACAGCCTGGCACCGAGCCAGAGAGCGCTGATTGGACAGCAACAGCCTGCAACTGTTTCTTTGTGCCCGCAGGAGATCTGAATCCCCAAAGATTGGATGAGTATTCAACTTCAATGCATTACAGCTCGAGAATTCAATTGTTATCCCAACCAGTTGATATCAATTTAATTCCTAAGAGTTATGTACTTGTTTGAGTATCTAATGTAGAAGTTGTAACCAAGTTCACTTTACGAAACGGTCTTAATGAATGATATACTGAACGTATGTCCTCTTGATATGTGTAACACTTTGTAACTGATTGAATATATATCTTTTGTATTCTGATAACCCTCACGATAAGATTGGTTAGATTTAGATGCATATTCTATGTATTAATAAATGTATCCTCGTGTATTAGTACCTGTGTGTGCGCGTTGTTTGAGTTATGTCGCATGGTTGGATTCTAAAGCCATCAAAAGAATCAACTTTGTGATTTACTGCTACAATTAATAATTGTCTCAGTAAATGCCCAAACCCTACAGAACTGGTGCCTTCAGAGAGCCACTATGATTACATATTTGGCGTCCCTGAACCGGCTTAATCTACAATAGTTTCTTCGGCACATTTTCAATAATGCCCACAGCAAATTCACTGAGCTCCCAACAAGATAAACTATCCATAATCTGTTCTTGTTTCTTCTCCCTCTTTGGAGAAATAAGATGAATTCTTAAGAGCAGCTTAGTTACAATTTTTTTCACAATATCTGAATATGGTAGGGGAATATCAGAAAGTGGTTGAATATCAGAAGGGGGCTCTGGAGGTGACATTCCCTTTTCTTGGCAACCAAGATTAAAGGTGTCATTTTCACTGCTGTTCACATCATGAGTGGCTTCGTTTGTAATGGAGGAAGGAGAAAGACCTAAGGCTGAAGACTCAGCTGTTGAAAAGTAGAGCTTTGAGAGCTCTTTAACCAAAGATACAATAATGGCATTGGACACTTCCTGATTTTTGGACATTATTGCATCGTATAATGCAATAAGGGAGCCACTTTCTTGCAGCAAGTCATTGTACACTTTTTCAATCATTTGGTCTACATCCGAAGGCTGAATAAAGATGCATCTGTCATGGTCAGGTGTTCCTATAGTAATTCCTGGAACAGCTGATAACTGCATGATCACAGATTCAGTAATACTTATAACCATTTCACTCAAGGTTTGCAGAGGTCTCTTCAGATCTTCAGCACTGGACTCAGGGCTGGAACAGTTTAGCTGAATTTTCTTTAGCAGATTATCTGTGACTCCATGTACTATTTCAGAAAATACAAGAGAAATTTGAGAAGACTGTGCACTGGTTGTTGCCTCTTTGTTGTGCTCACTAGTGATTCTAATATCACTCATCACCTCATCAACCTTCACATCATGCAAAGAGGACTCCAGAGGTTGTGTTTTCATACAGTCTGGGCTTGAGGAGCTCTTCTTAGTCTTCTTAAATGTCTTCCCTGAAGCTTTACACTGCTGTACACCTTCTAGACCCTGGACTCTTTGAACCAGATCATCTCCAGGCTTCTCTGGGGTCTCAGAAGCTAAGCAATCTTTTTTCTTATTAGAACAAGGTGTCACACCAACAGCTTCTCCTAGGGAACGTGATGAGCAGGGCTTATCCATAGTGTCTTCTGGCTGGAAACTGATTTTAAAACCACTTGGGACTGTTGGAGAAAAGTCTTTTGGAGACTTTGTCATAGAAGACTGCAGTTTTTTTCTTCTGATTGTTCGACCAATAACAGGTGAAGGTTCTAACTGGTCCATTTTGGTGCACATGAGCTGCCCAGTGCTCCGGGTTTCGATGTCAATGGCAGCTTGAGGAGTACTGGACTCAGGGCTGGAACAGTTTAGCTGAATTTTCTTTAGCAGATTATCTGTGACTCCATGTACTATTTCAGAAGAAACAAGAGAAACTTCAGAAGACTGAGCACTGGGTGTTGCCTCTTTGTTGTGCTCACTAGTTATTTTAATATCACCCATCACCTCATCAACGATCTCACTTGCTTCTCTGCTAATACTGGTCTCTGGTGAAACGGATGAATATCGGGAAGCTAAATGTGTCAGCTTGGAAATGTTGGTCACCATAGAACTGATTATGGTTTTGACCACTGTCTCATTTCTGGTGGCTACAGCTTTCTGTAGAACCTGTTGGGATCCAGTTTGACATAGCAATTCATTGTGAACAGAGCTGGCAACCTGCTGAATCTTGTGTGGTTCATGAAACACATCATTATCCTGTTTCACAACTGTTATCTCCTGGTTTTTGGACAAGTCCTGCAACACACTGTCAAAGAGGTCCACAGCTATCTGACTCAGCAAAGACACAGACATCTTCCCTGGGATTTCTATAGACGTTTCCTCTTTTATCAAAGTAGGGTATATCTGCAATAGCAGCTGTGTTATGATGTTTTCCACAGTCTCAGTACACACTAAAGTCATATTAAGTGATTCTGTTGATTTAGCCATAGAAATTTCCTGGAGCCCAACTGAGGAAACCGGTTCAATATTCAACATTTCTACAGGGACACTGAGTGGTTTGATTTCAGAACTGTTTTCAAGGTGGGAGTCTCTTTTCAGTTCCTCAGAAGAACTCTTCTCAATTTCTGATGTCACCCTGGCTGCTGGTATATTACCTATGTTAACAAAGAGCTTTTCATTTAATGATAGTAAAGCAAAATATCAGAAAGCATGAAACAAAAACTAAATTATATTGAGAAGTAACGAATGACAGGCATCACAAAATATTTGAGTATAAAGCTTCATGTTCCTGTAAAACTATTACATCTTGGAGCTCAGGTAACTACAAACAAAGAAGCAGCCATATTCACAGATACGTTATATATGGCTACTGAATATATGGCTATATTCACTCATTCTCTCATTCATAGTCATGGCCTACACTATATTGGTCTAAATACATCAAAAACTTTTAAAGATACAGACAGAAAATCAAGGTACTGTATATTTACATACAGTCACTACATTTTTTAACTTGTACTTCATAGCAACTAAAATGTTAATACACTTTTAAATGATTTGATTTGATTTCCTTCTTACCTTGATTTTCACTCTCTTCAGGTTCCATTGATAAATCACATGCAGCAGACAAAACATCCATGACAGACTTTACAAGCAAGCTGGAAAGCTGATTAATTGCATCATGGTACATCTGTGAACTGGGCACTGATGGTTCAGTACTTTTCTGTAGTCTGTGATCCTTGACAGTCAGAGACACTTTCTCTGAAATCCTTTGGGAAGACTTCAATTCCGTATTTGTATCACAGTCTTGAAAAAGTGAAACATCCTTCTCATTTGTGTCAAACGTTGGAGAATCAGGAAAACTGAGGCACTGCTTCAACAGTCTTTTCACTGATTTCTCAGTAAATGAATACAACAACTGCATAGAAAGCTCCGGGGACTTTGGATGGGATAAATCCTGAACTACTAGGGGGCTCTTTAAAATTGGATCTGAATTAGATTTGTGAGCTGTGCCCAATTGTACTGCAATTCCTGATTTCAAAATTAAATGGAAAACATTTTTGACAAGTTCTTCTGAAAATACACGCAGAGATCCACTCGAGACAAGTTGTTCCACTTTCCTTTCAATAGGACTCATTGTAGGACTCTCTGTGGAGGTCCTGACTTGGTCCTTAGGCTCTTCTGAAACCCTTGTCTGCAGTGGGGGGAGATTGTGCTTTGCTGTGGCTCCTGGTACATGAGATGTCCAGGACGCCTCTTCAGCTGAAAGCTTTTCAATGTTCAAATTAACATTATTGGAGTGGGTTTGAAATGCTATATTCTCAGTGATGAGACCAGCAGCACACTCCGATTTCTTTTGGCTTGCTCTAGACTTGCTTTTTGTATCTGAGGCCACCGTTACATCAAGTTTGCCCATAATAATGTCAACAATACCCATGGCAACAATTTCAATGTCAGACACTGCAGACTCTGCACGGGCTATGTGTTCTGCTGAGAAGTCAAGCTTTGGTGAAATGAGAGGGCTTGGCTGGTCTCCTTCCTCAACATTGTCAACTGTTGTTTTCTCTGAGCCTCTCTTTTGTTCTGCAGCATTTAAGCTGTTTTGAGCTGTAAATGAATCTTCTATCACATTGCTTCTGCAAGGAAGTTCCATGAACTCTTGTTCACCTAGTCCCATGTCATTTGCAGTAGAGGGTTTCTTCCAAACACGGGACCGGGGAACTCGATTGCTTTTACATGTCAATTCATTTTCTTGTTCTGCTGTAGGTGTAGGTTGATCCTGAAGCTTTGATGAAGCATCAGTCAAGGCTCTATAGGGAGTGTCCCGAGTCATGACTTCTGTGTCATCTGTATAAGAATCAATCACCATCCCAGGCACATTTATGGGTGGGAAACGTTGAACAGAATATTCTCTACGGTTACTTTTAGTGTATTCTTTATGGACAGTGTCTTCTGCACTAGACATCCTGTCTTTCCCATATTGTTCACCAGAGAGGTGCATTGTTTCATAATCTGGCTTTAAGACCACATCTGAAACTTTAAGATTTTCAAATGTAGATAAAACAGAATCCACCAGTTCACTTGCTTGAAGGGTTTCTTCTGAGGGTTTTGCTCTTGCTCCTGAACAACATCCTTTGTCGTCACCCCGATTTATTTCACTCCTGATTGTTTGCAATATCTGACTGCCAACATCCTTGGCACAGATGATTAAATTTGCCTGATTTTCCTGAGTAGTCCTGCTTTGCCTTGAGAAATCAACGTTCATTAACACACCTAAAGGTTCTGAATCTTCACTAAGATGCTTACGGGGTGCCGAGTTTGTTACTGACATGCTTTTCTTAGTCAAGTGTGGTTCACTAAAGCTCAGGTGTGAAACCTGGACTGTAGGAGGAAACATCTCAAGTGAATCTGCTGATCTCTGCTCTTTAGCAGATAAAACTTTCCTTGCTTTGAACAAAGACAGGCTCTTCTGATTCCAAAAGTGTTTCAGTTTGTTCTTCACAGTTTTGAAGAGTTCCTCAGTCATTGTCCTAATGTGCTCAGCTCTTCTAGTATCAGTTTTAATTTCTGATGTTCCTGGTAACAGGGCTGTATCAGAACTTTCTAATTTATCTTTGTAGTCTGTTGAGAAAGAAATCTTCTCAAAGCATGTAGCGTAATGTAGTTTTTCTAAAACATCAACAACAATATCTGAAGCCAGTTCAGTGGTTTGCACATGAGAAGAAGAGTCTGAGGACATTGCTTCTTGAGCATGTTTTGTTGCATCCGGTGTTTTACATACATCATCAGCTGTACTGTTTGGTTGCTCTGAGAGATGGGCAAGTCCAGAAGATATAAATTTTGCAGCTGCTTTTTCAATAATTTCACTTATTATCCTTGTTGCTGTACGATGGAATACAGAGCTGGAGGTCCTCGGCATCTTCTCTGATCCTTCACTTTCTCCATCTGATATGATGCTCTCTCCAGAAGAGGAAACACTCAAATTGTCCTCAACCAAGTTCATGTCCATTTGCCCAATTTGCTGTTTTGAAGAAATGTTCTCAGATGACACCACCTTTGGAGGATATCTACAAATCTCCATTGTAATTTGATTAGGGACTTGTCCTGTTGCCTTATCAATATCAGATAATATGATTTCTTCAACAGGAGATATCTGGGATTTTGATCGATCTTGAATACTCTCCTCTCTTATAAATGTAGAAGCATCTCTCTCCCAGTCTTTAGGATATGGTGAAGGGCTTTTAATGGTGTCTAAAATATATTGCTCTTCAAGGTACTCCAAAACTGAAGTAACAACCTCTCTAGCCAGAAGGCTTTCATCTGAAGCCTTCTTTGCCACTGTTGTGCAATAAATCTCCTGGTCTAACTCTTTTTTCATTGCTTCACAAATGGCTCCAGCAGTTTCTACTGTATAGGTGCACAAATCTGAAATATCTGACACAGAATCAGAAAACACTGAAGTTTTTGGTGAAGAGCTGACACTTGAGCTCTTTGCATTGCTTTGAGCAGGAGAACTGGAACTAGATACATCTTTAGTCTGGGTGAGTAAAGATTTGAGCTTTCCAAATATAGTCCTTACGATGCCTTTTGCAACTGAACTAAAGTCAAAAGTATGATCAATGGATCCTCTTTCTGTGCTGCCTCTAGAAGTTTGAGGAGCAGCAGCAACATTTTTATTGGATTCTTGCAGATATTTATTTGTTTCAATACAATTCAGTGCAAACAAAACATTTTCAAAAACAGAATTTACAATGTCCTTGGCAATAACAGTGAGCCTATTGTTGGGAATCTGAGATTTTGGACTTATGTTTTCCAAAATGGAGATTTCTGCAGCTTCTGGGAGCAATAATGACTCTTTTGAGTTACTCTCATGTAAATTGTTACCCACAGGGGTGAAATCCCACTTTGTTTTTTCAATGATCTGAGATACTATCTGCTCAGCAATTTCAATGATTTTGGCTTTAGAGATCCCAAAAGCAATATCACTGTTTGCTCTTTTCATTCCCACACTTGATTCCGAGGAGTGAGACTTTAATTTGAAAGATGGGGGGCTACTGCCATTTGTTCTTTTCTTAGTCACTTTTGCCTCATCTCTCTCATTCTGCTGGGCATCAGGACTCTGAAGAAGGTAGTTCTTCTCCACAGATAAGCTGGAGGAGGGTGAAATCGTTTCTAAATTTTTCAGAATTGCTGACACAAAGTCACTCATTGATTGGTTATCGCCTGAATATGTTTCTTTCACGTCACTCATCTTATTTTCAGTATTTGCTTTGCAGAATTCACTCTTGACTTCTTGTAAGACAGTACTGATTATTTCTGTTGCCGTGACAGCTAACTCCGCCTCATCATATTGTTCTGAGTGGAGTCTCTGGGATTGTCCTATGGCATGTAGGTCACCACCATGGCCACCCAGGAGTCTACAGGTTGACCCTGACTCAACAGCGCTTGTGAAAAAAGGCTGGAGTCTTCCAGAGACAACTTGTATAATCTCACTGGCAACCTCTGAGGCTACAGATTCTGTCTGTGCTTCTAGATTAACACGCACAGTCTTAGGGGTGGGAATTCTTTGCTTATTTTCTGACAAGGCAGAGATGACAAGTCCAAGAACACCATCCACAAGTTCAGTGGCAAGGTTATTCGATCTGCAGCGGGTAATCAAGACACCTAACGCACAACACTGGGGTTCCATCAGCTGAGCAGGAAGCTGTGCTTCAGTGAGGACTCTGCTAAGGACATCCTGTACTATACGTTCTGCTTTTGTAATTATACTTGACTTAGTGATTCCAAAAAGGTCCTTCAAAGGTTCTGAGAGGGGCTTTCCAGCATCTTCTCCTCCATCAGCAACCACAATCTCCTTCGAGGGTGTTCTGGATTTAAAGCAGGGTGTATTTTTCCCTGTTTCTTCTCCTGAACTACCTGAGGACGAGAGGGGTGAAGGGAAGGGAGTGGAGATCCTGCATCTCGTTGACAAGAAGCTACTGCTCCTACTCTGGGACTGCCATGTGGACCCTGACTCAGTACCAAGCAGAGAATGAGAACTCAGGGTGGCCTCCTCACTACTGCTGAAGTAAACCGGGGACTCAAAGGAGCAGTGAGACACGCTCCTGCTCCTCTCTTCACTGTAAAGCAAGATGGCTGGAAGCAGCACTCTGATGATAGACGCTGCCACCCACACCACTATATTCTCCGCCATTTCGTTAAGCTCTTCCGTTGTTATCTGTTTTAAAGCAATAGTACAAAAGTAACCACAGAGCACGAAAAATATTCAATATACAGTACACCTATCAATATAAGACCTACTTTTACTTACTTGTCAGGGTTCATTGTTTCCCATGTTAACATTTAGAAATTTGCAACCCAATTTTGAGTGCCAGCACAGACGCAACTAATACAAATATACTGTTGTCTATACAGTATAGTAAAAATCTATTATAGATATACTATTGTATGTATAGAAAAATATATACAGTACAGTATTTCTAATATATAAATGAAGCAAGAACAACAGAATACCAGTCTAACCAAAGAAATAGAATGGTCAGTATTGCATATTTTAAGTGGATCCCTTAATTTATAAATAATTAAATGTGCAGACCCCTGTTTCATTCCAGAGGAGGCAGTGTCAAAGGGTTCTTTTGGCATCGAGTCTATGGTAGAAAGTGAAGTCACCCCCTTTGAACCTGGACAGCTTAATATTCTCTGGCAAAGAGGCGCAGACCTTTGGCATAGTGAAATATCTCTGCTCTGAGGAGTGGCTATGTGGCTCTGACGCCAGGGCAGCCACAATCAAAACATAGTGGGAGCTGAGCTGAACATGTCAGGGAAGGAACCACTAAGCAACAGCTAGGTGGACTACATTTCAGGATTTACTGTACTGAAGGAACAAATTAACATATTTCTTTACATTTGTTCTTTAGTTATGACACTGTGCATTTTAACCTCAAGGAGCTATCTGGAAAAATAAAATGCACCCATTACATTCAGATAAGCAGTGTACCTTACCTGTCCATATAAACTGTTCTCAATCACCTTCCTTTCACTAAAAAACATTATGATAAAAATTAATTAGTGTGACATTGCTACTACATGGACAAAATACGAACTATATTTTGCAATATAAAAAAATGGTGACTAATTAACAATATATAGGCATCTTTTCTAGTGGCAGAACAATTAATCTATTTTAAAGCATATTCTTGTGTAAAAAAGATGGCCTCCTAACCACAATTGTGTTCGTACTTTTTCAATTTACCTACTGGATGTCTAAAACTTGCTTAGGTTTTTAATTTTAATATGAGAGGCTTATAAAATAAAATCACCACAACAAAATAGCACATTGGTAATGATAAATCTTAAACTTCAAACTGCAACTGTTCCATAACACTTTAGCGAGTATGGTACAATCGTGTTCCTATGTGAAGCAAGATCACTGGTAATTTACATCATTGTGTTTTCAACAACAACTACTTAAACAGGCGCAATGTATCTAACCAGTTTCATACTGGGTACCTCATAATTGACACATGACAAATACAGTTAAATTCAGAAAATAAATAGTAATTCTGCATTGAAATGTGAAGAAATATGTCATGTTTATGTTTGTACCCTGTTAACTTCATAGAGATTAGACCTTAGAGAATTTAAAGATTCTGTGAAACAGGCAGTTTGACCAGAGGTGCCCAAACGTTTGCATACAACTGTATGTTGCTGCTGCATCATTCAGCACAAAGCCCAAAATGCGTTTCGAACGCATTTGATGATTTAGTGTTACTTAGTTGTTACTGCCCTCTGGTGGTTGTTGATTGAAACATAACATCCGTTCAAACACGACCAGACATTTCTCCCACTGTCAATACTTCAGCAAAACTTCACATTTTATACTGGTGCCACAACATATTGTTAGTTATTATGATAGAAATGTGTTTTAATATGACTAATATATTATTGTTGTAATGCAGTATGATCAGAGTTATACATAAGTTCAATACAACAGTTTATTTTTGCGAAGGTTCAGTTAGTGTATTTTGACTGCTGCTCTAGTCATTGTCAATATCAATATTCAAAGTCAATGTTCTAGTCATTACAACAAAGCCAGTCTATGGTAAACTATATCTAGGATTTTGAAAAGTGCACATGAGCTAACACAACAATATGCACATGTTCTGTACTGTTAACAGACTGATTCATGCATTCGCAAAGTGAGAAAAAGGAATTTCACGAACTCAGCTGGGGAAGTGAGCTCAAAATAGAAAACAGTTGCTCTTTAAACATTTACGTATCACCATACTTAAAATGCTTAAAATAAAAACTTTATGTAAGCACTGATGCTTAACATACCACAACTGCAGAATGTAGGACTTACCCATCAGACAGCTGACTGATCAGAGGGACTTCATGAAACCATTTGGAATCAGTAGTCACCTCTTCAGTGGAGAGAAAAGAATTATTGTCGCATTAGAATTCTCATGGCATGCATAAAAAAGTGATCAATCCAATTAACATCCAAAAAAGGCAGAAAAGATGTATTTATTCATAGATACAATTAGGATGCTGATTAAGATTTATTTATCGGTTTACCCATATAATTTAAATCATTTTCACACCTTAGCTCACAACAATTTTACTGCACCAGACTGTGGCACAATGGCTGCCCAGAGATCCCCAGACTTATTTGGAACCTTCTTCAGCCTTAACAGTAGATGTTACCAAGCTTTCAAAACCCAACACTTGTGCATTAATGATTGACATGTTTTTATCTGAATAAGCTATACAAATAAAACTGAATTGAACTAAACTGATTTTTTGGATTATATGTTCCATTGTCTTTCACAATATCTTTCAGTATCTCAGCACCCACTGAATTTCTCTGCAGCTGCATTGGAAAATTTGTCAAAACATTTTTCAAAACCTTTATTTTTTCTAGAAACAAATGAAAATACTGACCTTTGGTGATTTTAGAACTTTTCTCATTAGCAATGGTAACGTCTCTATTCTCCGTGCTAATGATCTCAGTAGAAGCTGTGCCACAAAGAAAACATCATTTTAGTTGAATAGTTATTTCAGATAGTTTAGATCAATAGATACTGTAAATGTGGATTACAGAAATGTTGAATATAATGTATGTACATGTTGTGGCTGGAAATTAAACAATCTGAAGATAATGAAGGATTCCTTCTTAATGTATTATTTTATGATACCTGCAACTTATTGCGTGTTTCCCTTTAAAAAGTTTTGATCTCAGTACATACATATTATTCTTTTCATACAGACATATGATTGAAAAGCTTTGGAATTTTGTAATTGTAGGTGTTTATTAAACAAATTCTACAGTTCTGTAATCAGTAGTAAACCTGAAGATGTTGTCAACCTGCATCATTCCTTCTAGCCAACAAACTAAAACACATTAAATTGTGAACTAAGTCATAGTTGTACCACTGCAAATTATTGGATCTAGAACCTTACCCTGTTTTCCAGACTGAAGAATCTCATTAAAATATTGCCTTTTTATTCTGTCTTGCATTTCTCTTTCAAAATCCTTCCTTTCCTGTAAACTCTCATTTAGCTTTTGCTGCTGGAGAGCAACCTTCCTTTTATAGAATTCAAATGCCTGAGAATGACAGAAAACCTTTCACAAGTGGCTATTTTTTAATGAAAAAGGAAAGCCTCTCAACAAAAGATGAAAAGGTCCATCTCATTGTTGAACATCTTGTTGCTAGTAGAAAACTTCCCGTCCATAAGGTCACTACAGGAGACTCCAATCTCATCTCAATCTACAGCACCCTGAAGCTGGGAAGCTGGGTCTGGTCAGAGCTCAGAAGAAGAAAGGCTGGGTCCGACATTACTTGGATGAAAGACTCTGTGTGTAGTTCAGAACCTTGCAGGCTGGGTATAAGAGATTGAAGCAGCAATGTCTCTCCTCTAATGCTTAGGTAATGAAGAAGAGAGATCATCAACCACCCTCTTGGATCCTCTTGGGGAGATACCCCTGAGGGATACTTTAGAACAGCCAATTATGCAAAGCAGCATGTCTCTGGGATGTTACTTGGAATTAAAACCCACAACATGCAGAATAAATGCCACACAGGGAGGTGCCCAAGGCTGGAGATAAACCATGGGCTTTGGAGATGCAGTGCTATAACCATGAATTGGAGGCACCAAACACTACCAGAATATGGTGTTTTGGCACCTCTGTAGCATATCTTGGCATAACCACCCTAGAGTAGATGCACAATATAAGAGGTGCCAACATACCATGCTCATTGTGGTCACCGAGGATCCAAAAGGTATTAGTTTAGGTTATTAATTTAAACCTATAGGTGCTCATCTTGGAAATACAACAAAATATAGCTGCAAGGTCAGTGTCAAGTCCGGAATTTGCATGAAGAAAAGTTCACCTTAAGAGTATGAATCCAAACATTCATTACTCCAGTACCTTTTTGTGCCTTCTAGCTCTGGTCTGTTTCTTCAGCTGGGCCTGTCGCACCTCCCTCCAGGCATCTTCCTCTATCCTCATCTGTAAAGCCCTTTCTCTGATTTTCCACATCTGTAGAGCCGTCAGTGAAAAGGCAAAGCCGATGAGAAACATCAGAAAGCTAGATTGTGTTGAGCACAGAACAGCTACGCTACTAGACATTTATATTTATATATGTCACCTGCTTATAGGTGGTACAGTAAATATTGAGGAATCTGTTAGATCATGTGGAGCTGAATCTCTCCCCTTTTTACAATCTAGCAAATGAGGCCTTTGGGCATTTTTCAGCATATTAGGAGCATTCAGCAGCTGAATGTGGTCTGGGAAGCCCAAAGACAAAATAACTGGGAAAATAACATACCATACAGCAATGTACAGTGAGAATGTGAAAAAAAAAACAAGAAACATGATTAAGCTGATGTAGAAAACCGATGAGGCTATATACTGTATATTGATAATGCTGGTGATTTGAAAGCTGATAAATCAATGAGAGGGGTGAATAAACCCCTTCATAAACAACAACAGCAAAGAAAGCTTAATCCACAAGGCAATGTCAGACAGCAGCAGAGGAATTTGTGAATGTGGTATTTCCGTAGAGCAAATGTTCATCTTTTGGAAAACTTTGACTCATTCAAGACTTCCACTTGCTTGCACAATTAATTAACTTAAGGCAAACCTTTACTTACAGTTGTATTCTTGACATCTAATGTTTAAGCATAACAGTAAAATATTTACACATATTTACAGCGAAACAAAAAAAAAATGTGATACAAATACAACAAATCAGGAATCCAAAAGGCAGGAACTTGCTGTTAAAGAGTGAGGAGCTTCCGTATGTTATTACCTGTCTCTGTTAGCCATAAACTGGTCTGAAATATTCTTGGATCCTTCCTCAAGGAGCCATTCCCTCACATCGGTGAAGCTGATATCCCTGGGAATCTCGTTCTGCTCCTGGAGCTCCAAGAACTTCTTCACTATTGTTTTCTGAAAGCCAGCACAGCCTTTTAATAGAGTGCCACACTCCCTTCATTGCAAGGTTCTCCTAAGCACTATTATAGCCGAGTGTGCACTTCAAAACCAACACTGACTTTTTCCATTAGATTTTTAATTTGAACTCACACCGATAGAATGTGTTTGCATATGTATAAGAGTGAAGGCTGAGCTACTGTAGTTTCTTGATCTAAACATTTCAATTTAAGATGTATATCTTGGATACAGTGGTTAACCTTGTTATCTCGCAACACTGGTGCCAGGGGCTCTATTCTGAGCCTGAGGTGATTTGTCTGTGTGGAGTTTGTATGGTCTCCCCATATTCACATGGGTTTTTCACGGTTTGCTCTGGTTTTCTCCCACAGTCCAAAGCCATACTATACTGGTAGAAAAAAAGGTTTCTAGGAAAATTGGTTCTAGAGTGAATTTGTGTCTGTGTGTGTCTTGCAATGGACTAAATTCTGGTCAAGGGTGTATATCGCCTTAAGCCCGTTGCTTTCTGGGATAGGCCCCGGCTCCCTGCAGCCCTTAGATGAGGCGGTTAGATTAGACGTGGATGGAAAGGGATGGATGGAAGTTCAAGTCATTTTTCAGCCTTGTCTGGCAAAGAAGACTTATAAATTCTGTTTTGGACTACACACAAAAGCTGCCTGTATTAACATGTGTTTGGAAAAATACATTTGTTTGCACTGAAAATGGATTAAAGTCTACAGAGCAGTACAGATAAGCAGTGAATGCTCCGATTCGGGTGGTACAATTAGTGGTTTACCACAAAGAAAAACATCCAGATATATTGCCCAGCCTCAATGAATAAAAAAACTATCTTTTTTTAACTCTGTTATCGTGAACAGAGAAGACTACAAGGCGATCTGTTTCAAATATTCAAAATCCTCACAGTCAAGTCTGCTTGTTGAACGCTGACTTCTTTCAAGAAACAGCTGGATGAGACTCACAGACCAATTAACAAGTAATTACCAAACAGGCTTAAGAGCTTCCTCTCATTCGTAACTTTTCTTATGATATGAATCCCATATCCTGCATGCAGAAAGGACTATATGGGCTATAAACAACACAAAGTAGCATGAAAAGATGTACAGTATGGCTGAACTAACAAGAAGAAGCTAAAATAGGCTAGAGCAGTGACAAACATAAGCAACAACATCATCAGCGTCAAAACACTAAAACAGAAATGAGCTTCATAGCAATTAGAGAAGAAACTGAAAGAAAACATTGAAATTGATCCTTAGAATACAAACACAGTCAAGGTAGAGACTTCCTTGAAGATGACATGATGACAGCAGTATATTCAAAAGTGCATAATGGAGAGATCTTATGTGTTACGAGTTCGGTAATAGGGACCGAACTAGTGAGTGAACCCACTTGCAGGAGCGAACAAAGCCAAGTCGTAAACCAAAAGCAAACCGTAATCGTAGGAACGAGCCGAGAGTCCAGGGGGAGCAAGATATCCGAAAGGGAACGTGTACCGAAGCCGAAGTGTGATCCGAAGTCGTAGTCCGTAGAGCAATCTGAGAATCCAGAGGTAGCCAGTAATCCAAGACAGAGCGAAAGTACCAATCCAAGTCGAGATCCGAAAAGACGAAGTCCAAAGGGAAAAACCCTAAGCCGAAATCCAAGACAAACACAGAGTAGAAGAAGCGCAACCAGGAAGCTCGATAGGGAAAACCAATACTGAGCAACGAGGTAGGGAAGGACAGGTGTTTAAGTAGGATGAGACGGGAGTGTGGTGGTGAATGGGAAAACTGATAGGTGAACTGATGGATAGGGGCTACACCTACTTCTGCCTCCTCCGTTGCCGAGAGGCAGGGATCGTAACATTACCCCCCCCTCTACGGGCGGCTCCTGACGCCCTAACGGGACGATCCGGAAGTTAAGGTGGAAGTCTTTGATGAGATTGGGGTCCAGAATATCCTTCTCCGAAACCCACGAGCGCTCCTCCGGACCGTAGCCTTCCCAATCGACGAGATATTGTAGGGCTCCGCGAGACCATCGGGAATCCAGGATTTTATTGACCGTGTAAGCAGGGAGTCCATCAATCACTCGAGGCGGTGGGGGTTTTTGTTGTGGTTTAGACAGGGTGGATCTGTGAAAGGGTTTAAGGAGGGAAACATGGAAAGTAGGATGGATCCGAAGGGTAGGAGGCAAGGCCAGTCTGTAAATTACAGGGGTAATCTGGGCGAGGACACGAAAAGGACCAATGTACCTGGGAGCAAGCTTGCCAGAAGGTTGCTTAAGAGGAAGGTTACGAGTGGATAACCAAACAAACTGACCGCGTCGAAGTCTGGGTGGGATCCGACGGCGCCGATCAGTTACCTTCTTCTGCTGAGCTGAGGTGCGAAGAAGGGTGGCTTTGGCCTTCCTCCAGAAGGTCTTCAGGTTAGAGATATAGTCCTGAACCGAAGGGACCTCTGTGTTGGGGTGGGAGTCAGGGATCAGAGGAGGCTGATAACCTAAGGCACACTTAAAGGGAGACATGCCAGTAGAAGTAGTATACAATGAGTTGTGTGCATACTCAGCCCATGGGAGCAAGGACACCCAATTATCATGGGTAGAGGAGATATAAGTTCGTAAATAGGTCAGCAGTTCCTGATTTATGCGTTCTGTCTGACCGTTGGCCTGAGGGTGGTAAGCCGAGGTAAGTGAGACTGAGGCGCCCAGTGACTTACAGAAGGCCCTCCAAAACCGGGAGACAAACTGAGGGCCCCTATCTGAAACAATATCCTTGGGGATGCCATGCAATCTGAAGATATGCTGTACAAACAATTCTGCTAGTTCTCGAGCTGTAGGTAAAGATGGTAGGGGAATAAAATGAGCAGATTTGGAGAAACGGTCTACCACTACCATAATAGTTGTGTGTCCATGGCTGGGTGGAAGGTCAGTAACAAAATCTACTGAGAGGTGGGTCCAAGGAGGATCCGGGATGGGTAAGGGTTGAAGTAGACCCGCTGCCTTCATTCGGGAAGACTTCATTTGGGAACAGATAGCGCAGGCCTGGACATACTCCTTGGTATCCTTAGCCATAGTTGGCCACCAGAAGTCTCTGGAGATGAAATCCAAGGTACAGTGGACTCCAGGGTGTCCAGCGAAGCGGGAGTCATGACCCCATTGTAAAACTGCCGATCGGACGGGATGAGAGACAAATAACTTGTCCTGAGGACACTGAGGAGGTACTGTCTGCCCAACCAAGGCTCGTCGGACAATCACCTCAATGTCCCATCTTACCGCAGCCAGGAACTTACCAGATGGAATGATGGGTTCTAGGGTCAATTCGGCCTCAGGGGGGGTCATGGATCCGCGAGAGGGCGTCTGCTTTGACGTTCTTAGAACCTGGAGTATAGGTGATCAAAAAATTAAACCTGGAAAAAAAAAGGGACCACCTAGCCTGGCGAGGACAAAAACGTTTGGCCGACTGCAGGTACTCCAGGTTTTTGTGATCTGTGTAAATCAAAAAAGGGTGATGAGCACCCTCTAACCAGTGCCTCCATTCCTCCAATGCCAGCTTAATGGCCAAGAGCTCACGGTTACCCACATCATAGTTCATTTGGGCAGGGGATAACTTCTTGGAGAAGAAGGCGCAGGGGTGAAGAATCTGTTTTTCTCCATGACGCTGAGAGAGAACAGCCCCCACACCATGGCCAGAGGCATCCACTTCGACTACAAAAGGCAAAGTTGGATCAGGGTGTTTTAGGATGGGGGCTGTTGTGAACAGGTGTTTCAGACGCTGAAATGCTTCTTCGGCTTGAGGGGTACATTTGCCTTGTCTTGGTCCTTTACGGGTCAAGGAGGTTATGGGAGTGACCACCGAGCTGAAGTTTCGAATAAACTTCCTGTAAAAATTATCAAAGCCGAGAAATCGTTGAATGTGTTTGAGGTTCTTGGGTGTGGGCCAATCAGTAATCGCCGAGACTTTACTCGAATCCATTTCCACACCCTCTGGAGAGATGACATAACCTACAAAATGAATCCTTGAAGCATGGAAGGTACACTTCTCCAGTTTGACATATAGTTTATTCTTGATGAGCCCGGAGAGTACTTCTCTGACGTGGAGAACATGATCCTGGAAGGAATCAGAAAAAATTAGAATGTCATCTAGATAGACCTAGACAAATCTTTGTAGTAGATCACGAAAGATGTCATTAATAAAAGACTGAAACACCGCTGGGGCATTAACCAAACCAAAGGGCATGACCAAATATTCGTAATGTCCATGGGTAGTCATAAAGGCCGTCTTCCACTCATCCCCTTCCCGAATGCGGATTAGATTATAGGCCTCTCTTAAATCCAGTTTGGTGAAGACTTTGGCTCCATGCACCGACTCAAGTGCTGCTGGAATTAGAGGCAAAGGGTACCGATTCTTGATTGTGATCTCATTGAGACCACGATAGTCGATGCAGGGACGAAGCCCACCATCGTTCTTTTCCACGAAAAAAAAACTGGCACATGCTGGTGAAGTGGATGGACGTATAAGTCCAGCTTTCAGAGAATCCTGTATGTAGACTTTCAGGGCCTCAGACTCAGAACTGGAGAGCGGAAAAATACGACCTTTAGGAGGGATAGTACCTGGCAGAAGGTCAATGGCACAATCATAAGGTCGATGAGGTGGGAGGGTCAAGGCCTCCTGCTCATTAAAGGCTTCCTGTAGATCGGAATATTGAGGGGGTATGGTAGGAACCCCTGAAGGGGATGCCGCCGTGAGTGCAATTCGTACTGGTAGACGACAGCAGTCTTTAATACATCTGGGTCCCCAAGCTAAAATTTCTTTTCGGGGCCAAGAAATGTTAGGGTCATGCTGTTGTAGCCAAGGAAAGCCCAACACCAGAGGATGTGTTGGGGTCTCAAGGAGATAAAACCAGATGTCTTCCACATGGGTGGCGCCAATCTGCAAACTTATAATTTCAGTTTGCCATCTAATGAGTCCTGGAGATACGGGGGAGCCGTCGATCGATTGAACACGAAGTGGTGTAGTCACCGGGGTCAAGGGTAATTTCCACGTTTGAGCGATGGAGGCATCAATAAAGTTTCCTGCCGCCCCTGAGTCTATAAAAGCTAGAAGAGGTCTCATTTCATTACCCCAGAATAGTGTAGAACGAATAAAAAATCCAGAGGAAAACTGAGGGGATTGAGAAATCTCACTCACCTTAGGAACTTGAGAAGGTGGGCTGCGCCTCAAGGACGAGTATGAGGCAGGGCAGGCCGCTTTAAAGTGTCCTAATTTCCCACAGTACATGCAGCGACCCTCTCGTTGGCGCCTCTCTCGTTCTTCAGGGGTTAACTGGGTTCGGGCTACTTCCCTAGGTTGATATGAGTCGAAAGATCTGATAGAAGAAAGCCGAGGAGCCTTTAATATTGAGGTCCGAGATCTTTCAGCACTCCTTTGACGAATTCTGATATCCAATTCCAATACTCGTGAAATTACTTCTTCCAAGGTACTGCCCAATTGCGGCATATTTACCAGACGATCCTTTATTTCTTCACTGAGTCCTTGACGGAAAAAAAAATTAGGACCTCGTTGTTCCAGTGAGTCTCCGCTGCTGCTACTTGAAAATCTATAGCATAGTCTTGTACAGCCCGGCAGCCCTGGCGGATGGAGGAGAGGCGGAAGGCAGAGTCTTGACCAACTACAGGATAACAAAAAAAACCCTTAAATTTTCCTAAAAAGAGATCATAATCCTGAATTTCAGGAGCCTTGTGATCAAGCAGAGCAGTAGCCCATTCCAAAGCGCGGCCGGTTAGCAGTGAAACTATGAAGGCGATCTTGTCCTGAGGAGAAAAAAAGGTTTCCGGATGGAGCCTGAAAACCAGCGCACACTGTGCTAAGAAGCCCCGACATTTCGTAGGGTTGCCGTCAAACCTGTCAGGTGGAGTTAGTGGAAGAGGCCGAGGGGCAGGTGTAGCAGCTGGCGGGGGTGGAGCCGAAGCGGCAGCTCCAGCGTTGCTTCCTAGATTGCCGATGGGCGGCATTGCAGACAGGTGCGCAGAGATCTGTTGGACAGAAGCCTGGAGCTGGAGTAAGGCTTGTCCGTGCTGATCCAAAGCCGTGCGAATCTCCTGTTGCTCCGCTGGGTCCATGTTAAATGGCTCAGTATTCTGTTACGAGTTCGGTAATAGGGACCGAACTAGTGAGTGAACCCACTTGCAGGAGCGAACAAAGCCAAGTCGTAAACCGAAAGCAAACCGTAATCGTAGGAACGAGCCGAGAGTCCAGGGGGAGCAAGATATCCGAAAGGGAACGTGTACCGAAGCCGAAGTGTGATCCGAAGTCGTAGTCCGTAGAGCAATCCGAGAATCCAGAGGTAGCCAGTAATCCAAGACAGAGCGAAAGTACCAATCCAAGTCGAGATCCGAAAAGCCGAAGTCCAAAGGGAAAAACCGTAAGCCGAAATCCAAGACAAACACAGAGTAGAAGAAGCGCAACCAGGAAGCTCGGTAGGGAAGGACAGGTGTTTAAGTAGGATGAGACGGGAGTGTGGTGGTGAATGGGAAAACTGATAGGTGAACTGATGGATAGGGGCTACACCTACTTCTGCCTCCTCCGTTGCCGAGAGGCAGGGATCGTAACATTATGGAAGCCTTCATCCAGAAACGTTACTGATTGCGGGCTGGATAAAGGCAGAAGTCTATGATGAAGAGTCAGAATCAGATGGACGGTTGTTTAAAAACATCACACTTACCTGTTTAGTCACATAATTTTTGTCATACTGCAACTTCACATTGCTAAGGTAGTTATGATATTGATTGTATTCTTTCAAAGAGCAGAGGACCTGAAAACAGACAAAACATGTTTCAAGTACTGTCTAGGAGGTTAAATGTTTTTATTTTTATTTTACAAATCTAGAGCACAGTCAAGTACTCTGTGTTTGAATATTTATTGAGCATAAGGACTTTAGCACAAACCATAGGCCTGCTTTGATTACATCTACTATTACATGCTTTGATTACAACCAAAGGCCTGCCCACCGAATACATCTATGCTGGAGTGCAGACATGAGTTAAATCACGCTACTGGAAACTATTACAGCTAAATGAGCTAGAACCTGGTCTATTTTTTTTGACAACACCTCACTCCTTCACCATACCAAAAAAGCCTCATTCTTTGCACAAACTCCAAACAGCCTTACTTTCTTCTGCTCATTGATTAAGCCTCTGTTCTGCAGAGACTCCTGCATGCCCTTGCGATGGTAATAGGTGCGCAGGTGGGGGTCATGGAGGCTGTTGTACTTCGAATCCAAAAGGAAACCGTGGGGATCAGTCAGAGTGAAGTCAGGAGATGGCTGGTGCAGCTGAAATAGAAGGTAAGTATTTTATTAAAACATGATATGTACAGGTAAACACAGATATGTATCCCCCTATGTTTCTGAACATAAAAATGAGAATGTTTTTTTTCTCCCCCCTCCGAAGGCTGTCGCCAGTTTCTTGGAAGACTACTCCAGAATCGCTGTTATCATTTTTTTCTACGTTCTTGAAAATCAAATTCCAATTTCTCAGTCATTGTAGCCAACTAAAAATATCTACATTGCAAAAAGACAGTAAGCACAATAAGCTTTAAGGCATACAGTACAGCTGAATTTCAATAATGTGATCAATATACTGCGTCTAGAAAAATATATAACCTTACTCCTGATGTTATATGCACAAAGATGTCAAGGGAAGACAGTTTGCTTACAGTTTAATCATTACAGCAACCACATAATACTAACACACACAGAAATGTGTTAATGTGTCCCAGGTATCATTTCATATTATACAATTTTACATGTTGGTTTACCCCTAAAAAGAAAGAAAACCATGAATAAACATGTCATTTTTTACAATTTAAATGTTTGGATTTAAATAAGAATAAATGTATTCATGCTTTTCATTTTAGGTTACACTTACTTTCTCCGAAAGAGCAGTCCTGCAAAATTGAGGTTTAGACCCTGGGATTAGCGGCAGTTTAGTGCCGACGGGTCTCTCCAACAGCTGCTGCTCTCCCTGCAGTGCATACAGCATGGTGTAGCAGCCCTGAAACACAGAACATAGCTATCGTACCTCACAGAACCACAGCCAAATCGCCAGAAAAAACAAGCAGAGCTGATGGCAGAAATGATTTCATCTGTCACAGAGTGAAATAAAATGGGTGCGGGGGCAACAGCAGGTATCAAGGACAATGTTGACTTTGCATAGAAGTTTGTATAGAATGACCAGCGACTTCAATGAGGGTGGTAATATGTGTCTTTCTTTGTTCTGGGGCTTCCTACTGATCAAAGATGCTATTGCAAACATTGTTAATTACCACACAGTTCAGAGAAGACACATGGAATGTCAAAACTGGCCTAGCCAAGCCTCAGACTGAGGAGGTGGATCTAGAACATAACAATTCTAGAAAATCTAGAATGTTCTAGAGCAATCTTACACCTGGCCATCTGTATATAGCCATTTGATCAATGAGCCCCAAGAAGTTAGCTCTGCTTACACCCAAAACTATCAACCCCCCCCCCAAAGAAAGGTAGGGGGGCTTTAATAACCCCAGTGACAGAGCCAGAGCACACAGAAACAGAAGAAACAGGAATAACCAATTTGTACCACAGCACCCAGGAGAGGGTTTGGACACCAGGGACTCTCTACAGTGAGCAAGGGAGGAAGGCATTGTCTTCCTCCCCTCTCTACTCAAAAAATTGACTCAGAGACAAATGGGGGGGGGCATATTAAAAAACGGACTCAGCCAGGACTGAGGAGGATCCCTAAGACTACACAGAGTTTCTTTGCTATGACAGAAGCAGGCACACCAGGTCTCCAACTGGGGCTGGGTTTGGGAGAATATTTGCAGCTGGACTTTTCCTTTGGAACTCTGGTTTTGGTAACTGGGGTCAAATGGGGCTCTTGAGCTGGTCTGCAATATGTTCTGTGAGTAAGTAAGTACCTCTGGTGGATAAGTTGTAATATTTGTTCTGTGGATTAGGCTATAATAGATACTGGAATTGCAAAGTACTGTAATACAAATGGAAATTATGTAGGATGACTTCTGGTCTGTGGATGCACTAGTGGTTCTGGAAGATAAAAAGAACTTGTTGCTGGGGGAAAAGGTCTTTAGAATTGCTAGGTGGCATAATCAGCTACAAAACTAACTTTTAAAAGCAGTCCCTGCATTTAAGGGCCACGGTTCCTGACATATCTTTTATAGATAGGTAAGAAGAGTTACCCTAGGGTGTTCAGAGGGCTAAATCAGTTCATAACATTCTTTTTTTTTTCTTCTGCACAAACGAGTTGATTCTCTAAGTCTGTTTAGAGTTTTAGATTGGGAAGGCATATTCTCACCCAAGACATTTTAAGACAACAAAAGAAAAGTACAGTACGTATATTCCCATAAAATACAGAACACATAGCTGGAATTTTTAAAATCACGTTCCATTTATTTTACCTTCTAGAGCTTTTAAAACAGTATTAGAAATATTACTACGAGGTGTACGTTTTAACTGTTTTACTAAACCTTACATTTTAAAGCTAAACTAATGCTGATTTTTTTACGATTCACTACCTAAAAGTTCAAATATTTAAAAGTATGGATAGTACACTCACAGCTCCAGATCCCGGTTTCTTTCTCTCCATTTTAACCCTGATCTCGTTCCATTAATCCATTAATCAATTAATCTATTTTGAGAAAACAATTCCGTCGTGTTCGTGAGCGTTTAGACTTTATTTTGTATAATTCGGACTTGAGCATAAACCACTGTATAACCAAAATGTTGTCTATGATAACGTCAGATCTGCAAAGCAGTTGCCTTATCTGATGTATCCAGCGTGTACAAGTTAAGTAAAAACGTCATTAAAAGCTGCAGCAGGGAAGCTACAGTATTCGTCCCAGGACAGACTTGTTTTTTTATATATATTTATAATTAGGTTTTAATTAGAAAATCCAGACAAAAAGGCGATGTCCGATTTAAAGTTTAATTTGAATGTCGCCATTCTAACTCAAAGCCTTCATGGTATCAAACCTGTGTGGTCACACGTCCCAAACAGTCTGGCTCTGCCAGTGGAGCCTAGAGACCCCAAAATATAACACAGGGTTCGCCTTTTAATAATTTACACATATAATAATAATAATAATAATAATAATAATAATAATAATACAAAGTAATAAACACTTGTTTTAAAAGCGCGGACTGATTAGTCATTTGTACAGAGCGACAGTTTTTGTACTGTGTTGCTCTGTACAAATGACAGTGGCCACAGTACATACGGAAATCTCCAACTGTACTATATTTAAAAACTATATCTTTTTTCTGTATATCAAGACCTAGTTTTCAGTGACTACTGCGATGTGCCCTTCCATTTCCTAACTTTGTTATAGAAAGCAAGTGGAGCTGCTGAAGAAAATATCCTAAAAATAACTACTTTTTGTAGTGTTCGTAATGTGACGAGGGGTCCGGTTCACCTTCAGACTTAATTTCCTATAGAAGTATATTGTATATACAGTAGGTTTTATAGTCTTATAAACCCTTTTTTTAAAGCGTTTTATAATGCTACTCTTGCACTCTGCTGTCTCCTAGTTCCTTTCAGTTGGGCTTCACCGGTGAAATAAGGATGAAAACATCCTCTCTCTGCCCAGTCTTGCTTTTTGGCGGTTTATGTGTCTGTATGTGTCTTTTCTAGATATGTCTAAAATGACACCTAATATGCAGGAAGAAGCTGTTAAATTGGTAAGATGGTATCTGTAGCTGGGTAGCTGCAGAAAGGGATTGAAAACGTACAGACATCATTTTGGGTGCGACGGTAGGATGACGTCACAGCGGAACGGCCATTTCACGAGGTTCTTAATTCCTCAGTCTCGAGATGTGTTCTGGTTGTTTTCGGTTTGGCTGAAGGTATTTGTACGGTAGCAATGCCGTGCTTTAAATTTCATACTTGGTTATTTAAGATCCTCGTTTATATGAATAGGTGTGTTAACCCCTCTATATTCTGGCTAGATTTCACTCAGGAATTCTTAATCTGGCCTACCTAAAGTTTTTCCTTAAAATAATTGGTAAAGAAATTTCTCACTTTTCAACCACTTTTCATCTGTAGCTCCGAGGAACTGCTGGTATAATGGTGAACAATGCGTGACGGACTTTGGGATCCTTTGGGATGGAAAAGAAGTGTAGAAATGCAATTTTAATCATGGTAAATTCTGGTATTGTAGCCATTTATAGTTATACAGGTGTTGTCCTCAATATTCTCAGTCACAGCAGCATGCCACATGGAATATTATCCATCCATTGTCTAATCACTTGATCCAATTCAATGCTGTGGAGAAGGGCTCTGCAATTACCAGAGGTCAGTTTCTTCATTTCTGTTGCAGTGTGAGAGCAAAGAAAATTACAGTCATCAACAATTATACTGCTTATCTGTTTAGTTGCAAGAGGATTATCCTTTCTTTGGACATAATCTGCATTCGGATTTATGACCAAAAACCGAGGTCCTGACTCTCTCTGGTCATTAAAAATCCCAGGGCGTTTCTCGAAAAGAGTAGGGGTGTAACCCTGGCGTCCTGGCCAAAGTTCCCATTGGCCCTTACCAATCATGGCCTCCTAATAAATCCCCATCTATGAAATGGCTTCATTACTCTGCTCTCCTCCCCGCTGATGTGTGGTGAGCGTTTTGGCGCACTATGGCTGCTGTCGCATCATCCAGGTGTATACTGCACATTGGTGGTGGTGGAGGGGAGTCCCTATTACCTGTAAAGTGCTTTGAGTGGAGTGTCCAGAAAAGCACTATATAAGTGTAAGCAATTATTATTTATTATTATTACTAGCTGACTAGTGACTAGTGACCTTATTTTAGCCTGGAAGAGATACATTATGATCATTTAATACTGGCAAATATTCTTGTAGCACAAGGGAAGCGGTACAAACATTATATTTCCACTAGGGGGACTAAACTGGACTAAACTGTCCTGCTTTGGCAACACTATATTTATGGTATATAAATTAGTTATTTCTGGATAATCACTTCAGGAGCTCACTTTATCCCCTGAACAGTAGTCACTGTAAATATAATTTGTCTTTTATTTCCCAAAACAATTCAATATTTCCCACTGTACTGCATACAGTATTTAGCCTCTAGAATTTAATTTGCTCAATGTTAGTCTTGAAGCATGTAGTTAGTACTGTGTAGGTACTATCATTTAACAGCATTCATGAGATACATTCAAACAGAATATTAATTCCATATATTCAATTGAATCTTTCAAAGAGAACAACCATTTCCCTGCGAAATTAGGCTTTTCTCTGTCACTTCTCAGGTGGCTCTGACAATCAGCTGCCGTTAAATTGTGGCTGTGGGCATCTGTTTCAATGGAGTTTCTACTCCCTCTTTAAGTGTGATATTAGAAATACATATTTTTTGCTCAAAAACGTCTTTTTACAAATTAAATATACAGCTATAAACTAATATGATGTTTCGACTGTGAAGCCTTCTTAAGGTCTGTGAGACACACCTGAAGAAGGCTTCACAGCCGAAACTTTGTGTTTTTTCGGTTCTCTTTTCAGCATGGGATAAACCTATTGTTCCTTTACAGACTACGCATGCTGACACAGCTACCCATCTGCACTGCTATAAACGAATATAGCATACAATGGCATCTAATTATAACAACTTATACTTAAAGAATCTTTTGTTTTTAATCCACAGCATAATATTACATTATGAAAGACAGTTTCGTGCAGGAAAAAAAAGCACCTTTACATTTACCTTTATTTATATAAAAACTAGACTATTGTCTAAAATAGTCTAAATTGGTAAATTGTGCCATGAAAAGTTCATTTTTCAGTTTCCACTGTCTACATTCCCGGGCACGGCTTATATGTGCGTTAATATTTACCTATCGGATTAGCAAAGGTTAAAATGACACAATTGAAACAGGGTGAGGACATGTGCACAAACTCCTCTGACATACTCATGAGAGAGAGTCTTTCCCCTCTTGACATGCTTTGAGCTTATAAAAGAGAGATAACCCACTGGAGAAGAACACGACTGTGAGTGACATCACTGTGAGGTCACAGGCATTGAGCAGGTCAGAAAATCAAGACTTCAAGGGGAAACTCAATACTACCCAACATTAGAGACATTCCTATTTTTTCAAGTGCCATCTTGATAATGGTTTAAGTTCCTCAGATATTTTTTAACTTCAGCTAGGCGTATGGCCTTTGACTTAAAAATCAGTAAATCATTAAGGAATGCTGGAAGGTTTAATAGAATTAAGATATTCTTACCAGATCGAAACACCAGCATGGCACTGTAACCTTATTCTTTATAGAAATGTGACCATAAACTCTCTCTTTTAAACTGTACAGGCCTATTACAAAGCCAGTCAAAGTGGACAGCTCCACAGAGTAAACAGTCATAAAATCCAATGCTTCAAGTTGATCAATAATGTAGTAACTGTACTGTATATGAAGATGTGGTGATTGTTTTTATTTAACCTTAACCACCTGTTCTGAAAAGCATAGGTTGTCTTGTGTTTTGGAATACGTAGTCTGTGGTGTTATTGATTTAGCTAGTAAAAATATATATTTAATATTCATCCATTGCGTGGTTTCTGTGTAAAGTGCTGTCAGCATTACACTATTAATTTATTACAAAACTGCTGTGAAAACAAACTGAATGATTATGTTTAAAAGACACTGGAGATCACTTGGATTTGCCATATTTTGAGAAAAGTGTAGCGTTGAAAGCTAATACACACGTGTAGTTGGATATACCTATCCATGGGTGTATACTGTTAACTCCAAGGAGTCGGATTTGAGTCATAAAATCAAAATACAGCATAACCATTCCATTATTAAACTGCGCGATGTCATTACTCCTGATAAACAAACCCTTTAGCCGCATCCACAGAAACAGAAGTCGCAGATATGTGCCGAACAGGAATACTAGTATCAATATAATGTGCTTGATACGAACTGCCTAATGGGGCCACAGGAATAATTGAAGGCAGGTCAGATCCAGCACTTTTATTACAAACAAGCCTTTAAAGAAACACAAACAGAATGTACTTTTATGATTTGAAATAATTGTATATCGCCTCAGCAAAAATAATTTGACTTTTTCCCCCCCTCCACTTTAGGCTTTGACTGTATAGGTTCAAAGTTGTTTCCTGACTTTTGGATCTTAAGCAACAGTGAGGGTCATATATTCAGTACTTCATTTAAAAAATGTTTTTTTAGATGCATGACTTTCTCATGATAAATATCCTTTCTAAATACATTTCACTTTTGCTATTAAGGTCAGTACTGAATAGTTTAAGAACAAGTAAAGGTTTATTCCATGCTGAAAAGAGAAGAAAAGAAACAAGAACTGACACCTGAAGAAGACTCTACAGCTGAAACATTGAGTTTCTTTTCTTCTCTTTTCAGCATGGAATAAACCTTTACTTGTTCCTTTGCAGCCTATGCGTGTTGACGCACTACCTACTTGAGCTACTGCAGAGTTTTCTTACGTATTACTTACCACCATTTGCTTTGACTTGGAAAAACTATGCAGTATCTTTTGAAAAACAGCCCTTTGTCTATTTGTGCCAGCCACGTGTTACTGGCAGTCCTCAAATGTGTCAACTACTGTGAGGAAGGCCTTCCACACTCCAGGCCTGCTTGTGCACACAGCCCCACCTCCTGTTCTCGTTTGACCGATCTCTCGGTTCGTGTCCGCGATGCAGGTCCAGTGCTGACCCCCACCCTTCGTCACACACCACTTGGAGTGGTCCACCATGATGCTGAAAGGCCTGGCCTCTGGCAGCTGCATAGTCTTCACGTTGTACACCTTGTGCGCCACAGAGCAATTCGACGGCAGAGGCTGATGAAGCTTCCCCCAGCTTTTGGCAAAGAAGTCGTCTCCTAAATAGTTAACCAGCAAACCTGAATAGAGATCTGAAATGGAACAGTGTCACAGGTTCCATGTTAGAATCTGTCCCAGGCACACTTTCTACCCAACCAAAAACAGGAAGTGCACTACAGTAGCTACCAAAACGTCAAACTGAAACTAAGAACAAGTGAATGTGTATTTCTCCCCCCTCTCAGGGGTGGATGCAATAAGAGGTTCCCTTTAATGAAATCATGGCTTCAGTTTAGCATTCCTCACAGAGCAGTAACACTGAAACACAGGTAAAACATGAGGTTTTCTCTGCAAACATGTGGCTCAACAAGGTAAAAAAGTATTGATTTCTTGCCTCTTTATCTTCACAGACTGTAGTCTTGAGTTTACTGATGCGGTCCATTGGGAACAAGAACACTATTTTACTTGGCCTGGGCTTCCAGATTCTGCAACTTGCTTGGTACGGCTTTGGATCAGAACCCTGGTATGTGCCTTGTATTCTGTAGGAGTAGAAAACCCAGGAGCTTTTCCTAACAGACACTGTAGGTCATCAAACATAATTTGTGAACCTTTAATATCAGTCCTATTCTGAGTTATTTAAAATTATTAAGCAGGTACTGTCACTATTAAACCAAACATTTAATCTTATAAACCTGAAATACAGTCGCTGTTTTATGCATATTTCTAGTTTGATACTAGTTTTCCTTCTTGGTTTCTCCTCAGGATGATGTGGGCTGCTGGTGCAGTTGCAGCTATGCAGCTATACCTTCCCAGCAGTCAGTGCTCTTGTATCCAGGACAGCTGAAGCAGACCAGCAAGGTACCCAGGGCAAGAAAAAACTCGCTTTGTACATAAACTCAGCTGTTGGTTTCTGTCATCCATCTGAAAATGAAAGCACTATGTATTTCTTGTACTTGTAATCTTGCAACTTCTCTGTTATGCCACAAAGCTGTGTCGTGAAGTCAGACAGATCTATTCTTTCACCCATTTGGTTTGACAGTTCTGTTTGAAAAGCTCATAAATATCCAATGCTCCATCCACTAAGAGAGAGCTCAGTAGTCTTAAGTGTAATGGCTAGATTAGAGGGCATCCAGTATGGTTCTTGATTGTCAAAAGATTGGCCTGTGAAACTAATTAAATTAGCTTAAGCTAGTAATTAGTTGTTAATACAGTAACTAGGAGTTTTAGGGATCTAAAACCCAGAAATCTTTTTGGCCTTGAGAGCTGGAGCAGAAGATCTTGTCTTGATCGTTGCACTAGCTAATCTAATGTTTGTGCTGTGCTTGTGCGTTCTTAGCTCTCCCTGCTCATTAGAACTGGCGAGACAGTGAAGAGAAGCACATGTTTGCAGTCAGTCAGTGAGGTTAGGTGCAGTTTTAGTCAGGGGGCTGTTCCATGTCTTGTCCTGTGCTAAATGCCAGCATTGGGGGTTAAGACTTTTTAAAATAAACTAAAATGTACCCTACATGTTTGTCCTGTACGTATCTTCATGTGATCCTGCTAGATTTCTGCTTACCTAAGTCTTCTTGTGAATGGTGTGTGGAAGGCTGACGGTCTCGTTCTCTTATAGGTGTGGTTCAGGGGATGATCACTGGGATTCGAGGGCTGTGTAATGGCCTGGGACCGGCGCTGTACGGGTTAATTTTCTACATATTCCATGTGGAGCTTAATGAACTCCCAGTGAGTAACAGTGGCCTGGGAGCTGAGTCTGAATCATCACATCACTCTCAACACAATCATCAGGTAACGTACAGTGTCCAGCTTCATGGAATTGTCATTGAAACTCGTCATCTTTAGGTTTGGGTGTCAGTCTCTCAGAATTATGCTCTGGAATGTGAAATGTAGTCAAAATGGTATGAGATGGTGAAACAAATATGAAACCAGACAGGTAGGATTTTGATGTTCAGTTTCTATGTAACCATAGAACTTGTCTCTATCTTATAAAAGGGAATATCATTCTTCGCAGGACATGTTACCTGTCATGCCAGTATCCCAGAGGAGTCTTTCATGACTTGCAGTACATTGTAAGAATGGTTAGGTTAACACACTTGGATGCAGATTTTGCTGTTGATCTTCAGATACTTTTAGTGAGGCACTAACATTTTTTTGCAGTTGATGTTGGCCAACTAATAGCTGGTATCAGGAGTTATAAATGTGATGTCTGTGGAGTGTATGGGTACAGGTCACACTCTCATGGTCCCCCTGTGCAGTCTTATCTAAACTGTGGTCAAGTGAGTAGCTGTGTTGGTATGTGTTAGCTGCAAGGAGACATGTATTGGTTAATCCCAGCCTGAAAAACAGGGGTACATCCAACATTTCAGCTGCTGAGACGTCTTCAGGGGATATTTCATTTCACATAGCACATTGAATGTCTCAAGATTAAGATATATAATACCCCTAAAAATCCTGGGTTTGGCGGGCTTCATTCTGCACTTTTTAATTACCGTCCCTTTGTGATTTATTTCTGTCCACGCAGAGTTCAATAATCCCTGGTCCTCCGTTCCTGTTTGGGGCATGTGCTGTGCTGCTCGCCCTGCTGGTGGCGCTGTTCATCCCTGAGCACACTAACATGGCCCCGCGGAGCAGCACCTGGAAGAAGCATCTGTCAGCCCACAGCCACCCCCACAGCCCCCAGGCACCTGGGGAGGCCAAGGAGCCACTCTTACAAGACAGCAACGTATGACCGCTGTTGCTTCTCAGGCGGTTTCTAGACACATCATTCTGCCATTTTTTATTTATTTATGGAGATGCCAGGTAATGGAAATTCAACACGAGTGTTAAGAGTACCATTTTGTAATATATTTAAAAATTGTCCAAAGGCACTATTGCAATAGCTCTATTTATTGAATTCAATATAGTTAGAGAGGATTTTTTATACATTTTTGTCATAAATTCTACATCGGCATGGCTTACCCAGGGACTTGTGCCTTGTAGAACTGGAATGTTACTGAACACAGTGTGTTTGTCAGTCATCCTGCTTTGAAGAGGTGTGATAATATGGGTTGAAGTGCAATCGGTTCACTAGAGAACACTCAGCCCATTAAGAGCTTTACCTCTTTTCCTCTTTTGACCCAAGACAGACTTTATTAAAAGTCAGAATGATGTACAGAAAAAGTGGTGTGGCCTCTTAAGCTTGTACATGACAAGGCCTTAATAGATGCTCTTGGGTGCAAAAGCAACATGCAGTGGGTCAAGAACAGTTCATTCTTTTGCGGCTTTGTTATCATTGAAAAGTGAAAAGGACTTGGAACTTTGCTTGTTCTACACATCTTCATTTTTCTGTTCATATCAAGCAGTTGCAGCATGCAGTGCTGTCTCAGTTTCTGACTACCTTCCCATTTTCACAGTTTCAGTTGCAAGTAAGCTTCTGCCCACCAAGAGGGTGGGGATTGCTGGGGGCTCATGTAGTTTGTGTCTCAAGAACCTTTATCTGAACATAGAGCTAGGCGTTGTGCAGCATCATGCAACTGTGAAGCTCAAGACAAAGTGCACAGGACCAAAAAATATGCTGTTCAAACTAGGGCATAGTAGTGACAAGATAATGACCTGGTGTGAATATGCCTTTTTTGAACTGTTATATTTATTAGAGGGCCTCAGAATATGAAATGAGTTTTGTGGCCTCAACTTGAAAGACGTGCATTTTTCTAAGTGGCCTTTTTCAGTAAGGATATTCGCAAGAACATGCTAATGTACCAAATAATAGAACATCAGATGTGAAATTCTCTGAAATTGTATATTTTTGTGTGCTCAATATATTTGAATGATTCCTTGAAAGATATTACTAGCGTGTAAAATATCGTAAGCTCAAATGTTTTTATTTTCCTTTCCGTTACGTACTGTGGTTATTACACTGCTTCACTGCCTTGTTTTTCTTTTAACCTTCAAGAAGATACTGTCATGGACACAGTTCTAAGTGTTGTAAATATAAAAGAGGTAAAGTTCAATAAAGGGGATTATTTTAATGTATGCAAGATGTATTATTTCATCTTAGTACTGTGTAACTCCCTTCCCTTCTTAACTTCAAAACATGCTCTGACTTTAGACATCTCAAAATATGATGCAGGATTCAACATTCGGATAATAACTGCTCCAGCAAGGTCTCCAGCTGTTGATTTAAGAATGCCTGGAAAATCTGTTTCATTGTGGTTCCTGATGACTAGAGTTGTGCACCTCAACCTTTTAAAAGTGTTCATATTTCTGTAATTGGGCCGAATATATAGTAGCTACAGGACTCTCACAAGCTTAGTTGGGCTCATCACTACCAGAATGGATACTGTGATGGGCTCAGTGGAGTAGTGGCACCACCCCGCATAGCTTCAGGTCTGTGAACACTGCCTTGATGAACAGATGAAGAGTGATGTCTGTGAGCGAGGAAGGTTCTCTCAATCTGACCGGCACTCCTTTAGTCCACATCAACAACTGCAACCTGCTGCCTCTTTATGGAGAGTGTTAATATCCTACTATAATGAAAACAGTAATTACAGGTATACAAAATATAAGACATGGCAGACTAAAAGCAAGAGAAATTCAAAGCAGATTTTAATTAGATGGATTAAGCAGTTTGAAAGAGGCAATTTGGTGCTGCTTTTAATTACACTGGTACTGTGTATGATTAAAAAGGTTGTGGCTTTTCACAGCGTTGGATTGGTTTTCCTAGAGTCTCAAACTGCTGCTTTTCCCAGAACATAATCCAAATAGTACAAGAGTTCTTTCCTTCTACTGATATTCAGCAAATATAAAAGCACAGCAATAGCTGACTAAATAGAGTGGTTGTCTTCCCTTGTCCTGGAAGAACCCAAGGTCTTAATCACAGGTTAGCTGAGTTCTGCTGAATTCTATTTTTTTGTGTCATATTTGTAAATTTGCTTTCAACTATTAATACCCAATAAGGAAGCTGTTTAAGCTGTTTAGAAGCTGTATTAATTAGTAGTTAGAAGCTGTATTAATAAATAGTACAGTACTAATAAATTCACATGAAGCTAAAACCATACTGCAATACTTAGAATATCTAAAAACTGCAGGATTCAGAATTCTAAAGCTCAAATTACACAGTGGAGTAAAAAGTTACATTATGTTACTATACCTTAGATTTCACACAATATTAACTTTGCTTGTATTTAACTGCAATGTCCAGCAAAATCAGTCTTGATACAAAAAATGAGTGTAGATGCTGGATGTTTTCAGCGTGGAAAACATATTTGAATATTAATACTATGATGTGCATATTGGACAATTCTATTTTAGTAGTTAAACCTTTCAGCTTTTTGGAATATTTCATTTTTACGTGTATCGCTTAAAGGAGTCCAATGTTTAAATGTTGGAACTCAATATTTTATGAAGCACTACTGCTCAATATAGGTGTAGGTTTTCAAAAATGTAGATCAATATGGTGTATATAATATGTTTCCATTTTTATTAAGTGTCAAAAATCCTTTTGGTAAATGTAACATCCCTCAGGCTACAAATAAATTAGATATAATCACATATAGAAGCAGGATATGCACAGAGAAATAGAAAAGAACAACTTTGAAGTATCATCTGAAAGTTTATTTTACATACTGTGCAAAGAATTTGTAATCAGTTAACAGGAAAAAAAAACATTTAAAAACATATAACTGTCTTTCTAAGGCATTTATTGCCTTAAAACACATGACATTTTTGTGGCTTGATATAAAAGATTAAATAAAAATACATAACATTGTCATCATTCTCTGTAAAAAATAGTTTCATAACTTTTTTTAACTTTAATGGGCAAATAAAATAAATAATTTGTACACATGTGTACAGTACCAATCAGATGAGATAATTATGCATTTACAAAATATGATGCAAAAGTTAAGGAAAAACCCTTATTGTACTGTAAAATCTGGTAAGGTTAACCAGAAATAGCCTGCTTTTGTCTATATTATGAATGAATTATGAGGCAAAACAATGGATTTTCATTCAGTAATATTCCTTCCACAACATGCTAAATGGAGCCATGCACCCTGTCTGAGTCCTGCATGGTTGACTTTTCTTGTATTGTGTATTGAGATGCAATAAAATGGTTAATTGTAGCCGTAGTGCAAGAAGATGTTTAGTGCTCCCACTGCTGGCAGAGAGAAGCAGAGATGGAGAGAAACTTGCTGCTACACTGGTAGAGAAACATACAGTACTTCCCCAAAATCAGAACAGCTATCAATCCTACTGGGGAATAAACCTCCAAATAGTTTAGTTTAGTAGATTTATTGTACTAGATTTGTCGATGTTTAGTTAAATATTAATGCTTTGGCAATACTGTAATCCATAGGTTATTTCAATAAGAGTCTGAATTTTAATACATTTAAGGAACATGTCAGAGCTGTGAGTATCAAAGACACAATCTTTCAGTTTTATGTTTTAGAACTTCTATTGCAGAAAGATACCCAAAACCAAAATTATTCATTTGCAGATTTTGGCTTTCCACACATCTCCTCTTGTTATACCTGAGTTTGGACACTGTTTTTCACCTGCTTTGTGCTCATTTTCCCTCAGCTGTCTACCCCTTTGTGCCTACTCTGTCTTGTTTTCTCCTGCGCCTCATTTATCTGCTACTTTCCCTCTCTCCCTCACATCTTAAGAAGGCTCCACAGCTGAAACCTTGTGTTTCTTTTCTTTACCTTTCTTGATGGAATTAACATTTCCCTGTTACTTTGAATTTGAATGTCAGCACCTCTAAAATACAAGCCTGACCAACAGTTGTATGAGAGAATGCTGAAGATGGTTGCCATTTAATTAGCAGAGGCAAGGTCAGCAAAATTACATAGGTAAAATATGGCAAGAAGAAGAGGAGCCAGAGGAGAAAATTAAACACACCACAAAGGATAAAGCCTGAAACTAAATTATACTGAAACTAAATACAAAATAAAGGATTCCTGCAAACCTGCAGGTTAGTGGCATTAATAAACTGTCATAACATACAAAACAAATGAAAAGGAGCATATCCTTTTGGGCAGTCTTAATTTTTCTGAGCTTTAGAGGATTTAGAATTGCAACAGGCATGGTTAACAGGTTCCACGCACACCAACATTATTCACATCACGAAGGGTAATGCTCCTGTATCCTGCATAAACTCATATTGTCTGAAGAAAAATAAAACAAAGGTATGACAATGAATTAAAGGCCTTTCAACGCCTTGTGAGTAAAACACAATGTTACAGTACATGAACATGACAAGTTTAATAAACGCTGAAAGAAGGCGGAGAGCATTACCTATCTGCACACAGTAAACCTGAAAACCACTGTAAACGAATCTGTCGTTGGAAGAAATTATTAGAGACAGAATTTAGTAGGCATACAAGATTCCTGGTTTATGTTAAAAAATAAAGGTCTTTCTCGATGTATCACAGATAGAAACTTCCAAAAGGCAAGCAAAATGAAAAGCTTGCAAAGTCATCAGTCCGTCATTTGTGAAAGAACAATTAACACAGAAGTGTGCAAATAGATTCCATTGTCACAGAAAACGTAACGAAATCGAGCAGCAATACATGCAAAACATAAATAAAAACACAGATTTCATGTAAAGTGCAGGTGTGACCAGTGCATGAACGTCCTAAAACATCCCGGAATTGTGTTTCCCAACGACGATGTAGACCACAGGATGTTCCATAGTGTGCAGCTCTGCGAGAAAACGTGGAAGCCGTTGTCCAGGCTGAAGAAAGGAGAAAAGAAAAGGAAGAATGAAACCCTATTTCTAGGGACTTTTAACACTAGTGCTTAGACCTGAATGCTGGAGCTGTACATTTCAACTAATACCACACACGCGTATTCCAAAAATAGAGATGGACGGTACAGAGACCGCAGGAAATCATCAGCTGTACAGATAAAACGTCTGAAGAGGCGCAGTTTGAGGTCAGCACACAGGAAAGAACGTTTACATTATGCCCAAAGACTAATAATTCCTTTTTTGGGACTCCTAAACCTGTAAACAATGCAACTACGGACAAAAAAGTCAGCTCGTCAAAAATGCAGAATTACTCCGATAGCTACTCACAATTACAAAAAGGATAGCATCACTATAAATGTAGATAAATGAGCAAAAATATAGGTATCCACAAGGAACACACAACAACAACACAGAAAAAAGAAATACCTGTTGCCTTGGTACAATGAATCCTTGCAGTTGGTATCTGCAGATCTCACTCCTGTCTGTTATGGCTACTGCCACCTGCTGGTAGAAGTGGAAATAAAACGCGCGTTGCGCCAGCAACGGTAAAGGTCACATTAAGGGATGTCAATTTTAAATGTTAGTTAAAACTACGTCTAGTGATTTTGTGCACCACTGAGTGCAGATTACAACAAATTTAGGACCACCAAGTCTCAAACATAATGCTTTCACTTAATCTGAGCCCTAGTTTACAACTTAAGATGTTTATGCTTCTATCTGTGAAATAAGCACTAATTAGCACTGACTGTAACGGACTAACTGCTTATATCTAATATATAAGCGAAATAATACATAGAAAAAGCTTCAGGGTGGATTGCCAATCATTGCCTGTAAATTACCACAACAAACAGGACTGTTGGAAGAACATGTATCATTATTTGGTGCATATAATGCATAATATAATGCACCAAATTAGATCAATGCATTCTTGGGCAGCATAGAAATTGAAATTCACAGGAATGATGTATTCCAAAGGTAATGCAGACAGAGTCAAAGCCTGAACTACCATACCCATGAACAGTTTTGCAGGCTTAGAAGCATGGCACAGTTCAGATGACAGTAGGACTTAGATACAGTACTTAAGGCTTCAATTGTTTTTGGCATTATGTCTAAATGCTTTACATCAATGTCCATTCACCACTTCAGGCTGGGATGCAAATAAATGCATTTCTTAACAATATCCTGAAATGAGTGGCAAGGTCTTCTAAAGTCAGTATAGGGTTTCATTAATGAATATGAATAAGAGGTGTTTCAATACACCTTTTTTAAATTAACAAATTAAAATAACATTATGCATTCATTATGTTGAGTATATTTATATTGACATCATTATCTCAAATTCAGTTCACTGAACATAGCACAAAGGCATAACTGAAAAACTGTTAAAAGACAAAAATGGACGACATGATGTGGTGGTAAGGACACTGTGATCTTATAAAGTTGAGCCTGGAACTGTATCTTTCTAGGGGAAAATTCCCCTCTACTTTTCTGGGGCAAAAATCAAAACAAATCCATTGCTATAGCAGTCAGCGATCTGAAATTAGATCTTTGTTTTCAGACCCTATTTCCATATCCCTCATGTGGCATTCCAAAAATACCCATTTACAACTTTACACCTCAATAACACCAAAGAAACACAACACAAGCACAATGGCAGTGAAATTCAGTCTATTGTGTCTGTGGCCCACTGTTCACAAAAGCACCCACTCTGGCGGCTGGAATGGAAAACGAGAAGCAAAGCGTCATTCTTTATTTTCTGAGCCTCTGCTCCTTTCCTGTAACTGTATAATTGTCAGCTGTTACTGTATCGCCAGTCTCAGGTGAGAAGCTGTTATAATAATGGTGAATTATTTACCGGATAAATGATTTCAAAGCAAAGCTCTAAATGAAAGCAAGCCCAAGCATGCATGACAACAAGGCAGTTGCTCAACACAACTGAAAGAAGGAGACTCAAAGCACTTCCTCAAAACCTTCAGAATCGCACACAGAGGGGGTTTCAGTGGCATGTTTCTACCATGCGTGTACCTGGAGACATCACACACAACTACAGTAGTCATCAGCTTATTCTGTTATAGAGCCAGATATCCTCAGATCTCTTAAAGCAAGCAAGGATCCAACTAGACAATACTGGGATCGATCCACCACTGCTGATGGTGTGATGCACTGTGTGATGCACTCTTCTGGTTCAGAAATTCCAAACCCTTTTCTTCACAGATTTGCAAGGTACAACGCTGCAGAAGAAGCCGTATTTTGGATGAGACTTTAAACCAAGGACCGACCCACATTTTGGGCACCACAGATTCATATATTACCATTTACAAATGTGGGGGTTAGCCCTCAAGCAAAGGGAGAATCCAGAAAAGGTTTTAACTTCACGGCTTACTGATGTTCCCTCATCTTCCTCTGGATCAAAATCTGAACTACCCTGCTTCTACTCTGCAAGTCAGCACTTCAGAGACATCGTTATTGGGACTTCTTGATAAATGACTTCGAGTATGCATCCTCAGACAGAGAAAGAGACTGCATCCATTTTTTTTTACTCTGTGCCAGCACGACGGTACAGAAAATAACAGGTTGTGTCCTAGGCTTAACACAGCTAACTTTTAAACAAATACAATTTTCCCCTAGCAACTGTCATCTATATGCCAGAGAAAGATAGACACCCAGTCACCGTCATTCACATTATCATCGTTCCCTTCCACCTCCAGCAATGTTATTCTCTAATTTATAAAGTATAATAAACAATGTTACATAAACATAAGTTATTTCACAATGGTATCTGTTTCCATTCATGTTTTTATATCTATACTGCATAGTGGATTAAACAATATGTGATGCAACATGTGGACACTAATTTTCATAGCTCTGTCAACGTCAACACAACTCCATCAACATACATTTTATGCCTAATAGTGTATTCCTGTCAGGAATATTCCTGACTTCTGTGTGAGCCTAGTGCTGAGAAAAGCAGCCATTAAACAAGGTTAATTAGTTCTCACTAAAACTTTGATTTTAAGAAATATTGTTCAGACATAATGCGGAGGGTTAGCATTAAATGAGAGAGGCTGTAATAGAATAATGGCTTCACTATAGTTTTGGAGTAGTTTTAATATGCGGAATGGTGCTTTCCTACACAGAACTATGGGAATACCATGCTACAGTATACTTTTTTAAGGAATGTGCTCTGTAGTAATACCATGGACCAATATAATAAAGCACTGTGAAACCTTGTCAGAACCACAGGAAACAGAAGCAAAACGATTTAAAACCAAAGTGCAAGTGCAAAAACCACAATAAATCCGCCAAGGTGAACTTCGTTGAGATTTAACAGGTGAATTACTGAACCTGCACAATGCATTTACACCTTTTCCTCTGTTTGGGCCTCTACAGATAACGTCAATCTGTTAACAGGTCAAGAAGAAAAACGGCCAGGTTCTGATCTGCTGGGGAGGAAATGTGTACCGTCCCTGCGACCTGACAGCACAACACTCTGTCAGCAAGCCCCCAGCCTTATAGCTCTGGTCAGGACAAAGACCTGTAGATGCTAATTGTGTTCGACAGGCACAATCATACAGCAGGCAGGAGATTAGGAGAGTGTTAATTGCGTTCAGTGGCAAAGGGAGTCAGGAGGCAGCCTGGTGTCAGGGGAGTGGGCTGTGTTTGCAGGTGGTCAGGGGTTCCCAGAGGGTGGGAGGGAGCTTCACCACAAAGGATCTCTCTCTGACAGGAGGGCTGATGAGCCATGAAATCCCATCAGCCCATGCAGGGGGCAGTTTGGTATGTAAAGAGCACACTTGTGACTGTTGTTTTGGGGTTGTGTTTTGTTTTAATCACAGACCACCAAGGGATCCTCCAAAGCCCAGTGATTCCAAGCTGTCATTTGAGGGTGAAACCACCTGATGCAAAATCATTTTTAACTGGAGACCTTTCTGTTTAATGCATTCTTTTGTGGGTTCTTGTTACATTTACAGGTATTTTGGTCTCATTAACAATAAGACTAGGTGTTAAAGACTTATCAGCATCACTGTGGTTTGCAGCTATTGTGCCCCTCCTTCCTATAGCAAGGATGAACAACTGCATCCTGTTTGATTTACTTAGCTGACCATTGATTAACTCTTTAACTCACTGCTTAAAGAATTAAGGATCTGCATCAACAAGGACTAGGGAATGGAAAGGAACAAAAATGCCCAGGCTGCACACACACTTGTGATAGAGAAAGAGGATAGATCCCTATATTCAGGACTATGTAAAACCTACTGTTATTTAAGAACCTTACTATTGTGACAGATCTCTTCTTATAGCAACCCTTTGATTAAAAAAATACATTGTAATACATGTATTGACTCTTGGGCTAAAACGTTTTCTTCTATTCTCTCTTTTAAATGCAGAATGCTTTACTCCAGGCTAATAAGATTTTGAATTGGAAATGTTAATGGTTTTCATCAGGTTCTGGACAATGTAAGGAAAGTCACGAATATGAGGAAATCATTTGGCCCACCCAGAGCATTTATTTGCTTAGCAGCCTCATTAATCTGGCAGGGCAGCCTGTTCCAGAGAAAGAGTATTCCCAGCACTCCAGTAACACGTCTCATGTTTTCCTAAATATCTAGTTTTCAATCAGGCTAAAAACTACAAAGGTAAAACATTTGTATTTGAAACTATTAATCCAAATAAGAGGGACCCTTTTTTGTTTTTCAAAATGCTTGTTTTCATTTTCTCCTTATAACACTTAAGTTTCTGTGCCAGGGGAGCACAATTCCAGCCTTGAAGGTTTGAAATGTCTAAAGGCTTTCATTTCCTAACTAGCAAATTGCCATAATTATTTGCCTAAACAAACCAGATTAACCCCTGTGCCCAGGTGTTTCGGTGGTGATTTAAAGAGACCTACTGAAAAAGAACAGGTGGACTGTGGATCTCCAGCTAGTAGTTGTGCACCCTAGCACTACACCTTTACTCACAATATGCCTGGTTGAGCTTCAGTGTAGAGTTATAACATCAAGAGGCACAACTGACTTGATCTTATCAACTTATCAAGAAGGCTGGCTCTGTGTTGGGGATGAGCCTTGACCCCATGGAGGTGGTGGCTGAGAGGAGAATGCTGACCAAGCTCACAGCCATCATGAACGACGCCTCTCATCAGCTTCATGGGACTGTTATTAAAAGCGGAGTACTTTTAGCAACAGACTGCTCCAGCTACGGTGTTCAAGGGAACGTTTCCGCAGGTCGGCGGCTGTCAGGGTGTATAACGCTGCCCTAGGCTAGGACTGTTAGCCCTTCATTTGCTCGTCTATGGACAGCATGTTTGCTCCATTGTACTTTTTGGACAATCAGTCTGTATAAACCTATGCACATTTTGCACATATTTTATTGTTTTTACAGTGACTATGATCATCACATTTTGCACACACCTATGTATTTATTTTTTATTTATTGATTTTGTTGTCTTTTGTTTTATAACTATTCTGATGTCTGTTTTTGCTTGTCTTGAGCTGGACTGCTGTAACACATCAATTTGCCTTTGGGTTCAATAAAGTCATATCTATCTATCTTCACCACATGTCATCTCCAGGAAAAATGCTGGAAACGACAAACCTCTGTATATGTCTTCATGTCACAGAAACCGTTGACTTCAACACTAAAGCACTGTGAATGAGGCTCCTGAATTACCAAACTTTATGAATGAGTAACTTTTTCTAAATTAGCATGTAACAAACACTGACGTCTAATAGGATTTAAAAGGTGGGTATGTCATTGTATAAACACTAAAACAACAAAACATGAAAAATATAATGTAATGGTACCTAGTACTTCATTAATGTATTGTATGTGTGACCTGCTTGAAGCACATCAATCAAATCTAGCCCACTACAGTAATGAATCTGACACCACTGGGTTGTTGTCTTTGTAATATTCATTTGTCATGTTCATGGCTTTTGTTGTAGATAACGACTGTATATATTTTTTTGGAATGTACACTTTCATGCTAAAGTTATTGCAAAAATTCTGTATTAAGTAAAATGACAATTTATGGATTTACAAATTATGCTGTTTAATATTTGTAACCAATTGGGTTGATCAACAGGGTGTCTACTGTTAAGCCTCGGGATACAGGAGTGTTGGTGCTGTTGAAAGCAAAATGAGCTGAAGACAATGCTTTGCTCCAGCTCCTGGTGGTGTGTTGTGGGATTTTGTCCCATTCCTCACATAATACCTGGAAAAGCATGTGCCCGTTCATTGATCTCTGTTGCCCTGGATGCTAAAGTCATCCCACAGATGTTCCATGGGGCTCCATGGGTCTGGGGAGAAAGGCATCCACAGAATAACAGTCCAATTCCCAGCACTTGAGAAAACAGACGCTCCCTGAGCAGCACGAGGACATGACATTCCAGCAGGACAACAGATCGCATCAGATTGAGGTCACTGGAGGGGAAGCAAGTGTGATGCCAGGACTTCATCAATGCTGTATCATGTCCATGTAGTCAAGCTGGCATCAGTTCCTACAAGTGGAGTTCTGTAGTGACTAGACACTCCTCTCCAGACCAGCACAGTTGATAGTGATGAGCAACTCTTGGCAAGATGTGTGACTCGTAGTCTGCATGATGGTAGCCTATCACTGTATGGACTTCATTTCACTGTAAGATCTTGCCAGGTTAGATACCTTTTGTTTACTTACAGTTTAAAATGCACTTACTTAATCCATCTCCCAATATACTGCTGACACAAAGGTGCCTCTGTACTTCGGCATTATGCACAGCTTGTCAATAAATTTCATAAGCTAGACACAGTGGTTCTTTTATATATGTTTTTTTCAGATAGAGACAACTTAATGGTTATGCAGCAGTCACCATGATTCAACTGTGTTCACGGTTACTCATGATCACTGAAGTCGATAATACAAAAGATTTATTCAATATCCAAATTCTATACACTTTTTCTAAAACATGCAATTTATCATATTTGTCTTTTGATGTGCAGTATACAGTATATCACTAAGTGCAATCTGAACTTCATTGCACAATGTGACTAATTTGTATATTTTTTGTCTACATTGGTTCTCATAGAATAGAACTTTTTGCTTTTTTAAAACTGAGCTCCAGAACTTTTTTTTGTTTTTATTGTTCCTTTTTGTAAAACAAAATTAAATAGTGCTCAAAAGGCAATACAATCCTAATGGACTATGGCACATGACAAAAGGTGATTTATATAACTACAGATGCAGCCATTCAAAATGAGCGGGGTACGCTGCGGTACAACGCGGTAGGCATATCGCATCAAATACCGTCATAACACGTCATTTCGCGTCATACCGCCCTTTACCGTATGCAAATTATATTATGTTAATAGTAGCCAGAATCACCTTGTAAAACTGGCAGGTGGAGCTAATAAAACTTTCATGTACAGCATTTGAGTTGTCACCAGAAAAAAACTGGTTTTGAATCCTGCTCACTGCTGAAGGACAATCTTTACTCAGTTAAGAATTTAAGTTGTATACTCTTTAGACTTTCAAATTTAAACTGTGTATTACAGCATGTTAATCATTAGACATTAAAAAGTTGGTATATTTTATGAAAGCAAGATTGGTCAGTTGGACAAGAGTACGCAGCCTACCACCTTTATAATAAATATTTTAATTATGCAGAAATATTTTATTAATCAAAGTCTTTACCAAGATATTACTAATAGTATTAATAATGAATGACTTCGGACAAGCTTTAAACTCAAAGTATTACCCTGGTCCACATTCTTTGTAATCGTCTTTGTAAACGAAAAGACTTTATTTTTTCATTGACAAAAAGTAACACCACAGCATTTCGTTGATCCGATCACACATTCGTTTTCAATCATACAAAGTCTTGAGAATCACCGATTCACTATGCCTTTCACGTGCTCATAAAAGATACTAATTTAGGAACATAAACAGATCACTGTATGTAAACTATACTGTATATGGCTGGTCTTGGTAGTTTAAAGAACAAATACACACCAGTTTTCCATTTCTCCCTAAACATTTTAAGCATCAAAGTCTTACATGTGGTTATTTCAGAAACGGTTTTATGTGCTGCTTCTGACCATATTATTGTAGTTTTATATACTTTGTGAAAATTGATCGTTTTAACCTTTTCTGCGAATAAGCTCGTTATCTGAGTAAACAAAAGCATACTTTTAGAATTTGATCAATAGGGAATAGAATATGGAATCGCATATCTAAATAAATTAATAACGATATAATTATATTAATGTACTGTTGCACAAAAAGTAGTATAAGACTTTCCATTGATATCTGTATTGCTGTTACACTGCATGACCTGTCAATTTCTGTGGTGTGATGGCTTAAGTGACTGACTTATAAGGCTGAGGTTGGAGGTATGATCCCAGCTGTCAACATGAATTTTCTTTTAACAAATAAACATTTCTTTGGAAAACTAAAATAGCAAATATTATTGTCATTATATTGAAATTTTTTATATTTCTAAATATCACAACATGTTCATACTGTACAGTATGTACACAGTGGTACTGCAGGGTGTAGAAACAAACCCACGTAATTTTAAAGACCTCTACTTGTGAAACTTTTCACAGCCTGTACATAAAGCTATATACACAATACTGCTGACAGCAGGAAAATTCCTATTCTTTACTCAGCAGCTTATTAAAAACAGCACCCACGTTGTTCAAGACGATTTTTTTTTACACAGAAGACTGACAGAGGTTCACGTTGTGATCTATTTTTCTAAGAAAACATGTGTCAGTCTGTCCGTGGGGGGAAAGTGGAATGTCTTTCATTGGAAGACTTGCCCTATTCTACCTTGAAAATGAATAAGTTGAGAAAAGACTTGTGAAACCAGTTTGTTAACAAACAATGTAGACACAGAGACTCAGACTGTGGATTGAAATTTGGCACAGCCAGCACAGAAAGACAGACAGAGATAGAGACAGAGACAATATAGTGCCCATAATATTTGATATTTTAGTTTTTCATAAATGTTTATTTGTTAAAAGAAAATTCACGGCAACAGCTGGATTTGAACACTCACCCTCAGGCTTATAAGCCAGTCACTTCAGCCATCACGCAACAGAAACAGACACGTATCACGTACTGAAACAGCCATACACATATCAATAGAAAGTCTTATACTACTGTTTGTGCAACAGTACATGAATATAGTTATATTATTATTAATTTCTTTAGCTAGCTATCCGATTTCATATTATATTCCCTATTAATCAAATTCTAAAAGTATGCTTTTGTTTACTCCGAAACGAGCGTATTCTCAGAAAAGGTTAAAACAATCCATTTTCACAAAGTACATAAACACACAGCAATATGGTCAGAAGGAGGACGTAAAAACATTTCCGAAATAACCACATGTAAGACTTTGATGCTTAAAATGTTTAGGGAGAAATGGAATACTGGTGTGTATTTTTTCTTTAAACTACCAATACCAGCAATATACAGTTTACATAATATGTTTATGTTACTAAATTAATATCGTTTATGACATTCAGATGCGTTATGCTCCTATTCTTTTTATGCTCAGCTACTAAAATTTCCCTTTAGTTGCAAAATTCCATATAAATATTTAATACTAAGCAGAAACGTGCACAGTAAAGAGATTTAATGATTAAATCTTTTCACTACCGACCAATGCACCACGAGTGCCCCTGTCATCATTTTGGCCAGCCAATCACGTACCGCGGTACGGCGCGGGGGCTTGTGCATAGTTGCGTGCGGTATGGGGTTTGTACGGCGAACTTTGAATGGCTGCATCTGTATTCAATTAGTTTTTCATTTTGAAATGTAAAATTGTTACTTTGAAATTAAGACACCAGCCAAATGAAGTCAAATCACATCATGGGTCTCAGAGAATCTAAGCAATAGTTTTAAGTCTTTCTGTCATTACTATCGTTAATGTGTTTTGCTGTAGTTAAACATTGTTTTCATGTCTTGTGACTTACTGCCACCTGCTGGCAAAACCTGCGCTGGAAAGGTTGGCTCTTCCCCACTCAGCCAGGTTCACTCCTGTTGTGTGATTCAGCTCAGGCATTTTTAGAAATCTCTTTAAATCAACTAAAATAAACTAAATTGAACTAAAAATGAATGAAATATTGAAATTGAATTAAACTAGAAATAATTAGTTCAATTAAGCATGTTTCATTTGGCTATTATGATGTATTATTGTATTGTTCAGAAAAAGTCTATGAAAGTAGCTGTCCTGTAATTTGCTAATGTTACTGTTAAAATGGAAGTTAATGCCATTTCAGGGAGCCTTGCTCTTAGGTACAAAAATGAACATTTAATTTCACTGAAAAACAAAAATTCACGGAGGAGACATTCCACATAAAGTGATCATCTTTTTCTTTTCTTATTCACTGGAGGGAAAAAGGCACTATATACATAAACCGTTAAATAAACATGATTTTATTTTCTAAAGAAAGATTTTTGTGCATACAGTAATGTACTGGAAGTAGTTCAGGTGGGTAACTGCGTCAGCATGCGTAGGCTGCAAAGGAACAAGTAATAGGTTTATTCCATGCTGAAAAGAGAAGAAAGAAAACATTTTGGCCGTGGAGCCTTCTTCAGGTGCTACCTGCTCACACCTGAAGTCACACCTAAAGAAGGCTTCAGGGTCGAAATGTTGTTTTCTTTCTTCTCTTTTCAGCATGGAATAAACCTATTACTTGTCCCAGTAATGCACTTGTTCATTACGGAAACCAATTTGATTTCTGTCTCTTACTTAATCACAGATGGGAAATTTGCTTTGCAGGCTGGTAAAGACATAACACATAATACATTTATAGACACAACACATTACCCAAGACATTTAAACACTATATATTTAACTGATGTACGGTGAGAAAGAAAACCAATATACAGTGTAGTTCATAAGTATTTGGACAGTGACACACTTTTTGCTGTTTTGGCTCTTTTCCAGCACATTGGATTTGAAATGAAACAATAACTATGAGGTTATAACCCTTTCTTTGAGGACGTCAGGATATCGGCGTCCACATCATAGTTGGGATGTTTGTTCCAGGCCCCAAACCCTTTGAATAAAAATATGCATTTCCCTGTTTGGTAGATTATTTAAACCTCTTATATTTTTTTAAAAATCCAAATAGTTTCCCCTAGTTCGTGTTTCACTACTCAATCTTATGAAGTGCACTAGGTCAGTAGCTTTGAGGATTTTGAATGCTTACAGTAAATCAGGTCTTGCTATAACTATGAATAGAATTATGAAGGCTAAGAATGTCTTATTTTTTTAATGGTGTAGTACACCAATAAGATATTTACAGACAACATTAAAACTAACATACCATTTTGTGATTTAGTTGAAAAGTGTCTGGTCATGGATGTGGTAGTGTGCTCACCTATTTGAATAACACAACTTTATACAAAAACATGAATGCAATTATTTTTATTTCAGAAACAGTAGTTCCCATCATTAAAACTCCTTTTTTGATTTTGCATTGCAAGGAGTTTCCCCTCCATGTTAAACATGTTTGATGGTGGCAGATGGATTATTACAGAAAGGCTCTGGATAAAGCAGTCGACATCTTCGACAGCAAAGATGGTTTTTTTGGCATCTTCCTGGAGTTTGGAATTACAGGGATCCCTGGAAACACAGAGTGGTTTGACATGTCACTGTTCAAGTTTCTTTATTCCATGGCAGCAGGTCAGATAGACTTTGGATACAGTTCTACCCAGAGGCATCTTAATGTCAGGTTTATTCAATAAGAAGCTATTTGATTAAAGGTGTGTGGTAATTTGGCTATTAGACAACTGTTTTTCAGTCATTTCAATCACATTCATAACCATTATTCCTGTCATCTTCTATTGGACTATTCACCCCTGATCTGTACTATTACCTGTCCCTTAACCAGTTCAATACACAAATTTCCCTAAATGCCTATTGCCTTTAATTTAAGAAGAACATTACCAAAAGCATCTTTAAAATCTAATCATATCATTTTGTACGTTCTGTGTGTTTAGTGCTGTGACTTGTTTGAAGAATTTTAACAAGTTGGTAAAGGAAGAATGACCTTTTCTAAAACCATATTGACTACTGCTAGGGTCTTATTTTCATATGAGCGATCCTGTTGTTTAGTTCTAAAGTGGTTTTCATAACTTTACTTGTAAAAGAAGATGTATTAGCTTATATCTTGTCATATAAGTCACATTTAGTCATATTTACTAAACCGAGAGATACTGTAGAAGGGAATGAGGGAGGGCACTGAAAATGGAGAAAATAGAGTACTGTTGAAGAGGACTGCCAAAGATTGATGCACTGGACAATGGACTATTTAGAAGAAGAGAGATCAGGGAAGAGTAGAGGTGCACAGTTAACCACTTGATCAGAGTGGAGTTTGGAGTTCTGCCTCACCATTCCTATGGAGGTAGCAGTGTCAATAAAAAGTGACGTTTGCAGAAGTTTAAGGCCAATTTGTATAAAAATCAGTTTGTTTTTTAAAGGATTCTAAATTTAGATGAATTCCCCCATTCTACATAAATTCCATCCAATGTCTAATTCTGAACCACACTTGTCACTAATGTGCTACACAAAATAAAATCACAGTCACAAACTAAATACTCACCATCTGGAGTGTTCTGAGGCTTGTTCCTACTGAATCTGTCCAAACTAAAAACTTCTTTTTTGAAGAACTATGAGCACACAAAGAAAACAATTTAGGAATATTTCTTCCACAGGTATTATACTTGAACTGTTACGTACTGTATTGATCTTGATAAATTTGTAGTCATTATTCACACAGAACATTCAGCATTGGCCACCATAGCAGTTGCTATTCTTGTTGATTGCAATTAATAGGAATGTCTTCTAGAATGTTATTTGATGTACAAATGAGCATTCTATTCAAATAATTTCTGTAGTGCTAATATTAAAAATACAATAATGCCCAAATTAATTAATAATTAAAGTTTGGGTATCTAATCCATACCTTGTGTTTTTGAGGCTCGGTGTACTCATCAGGCACTTTAAATGGTCCAAAGCTTTCACAGCTCCCGCGTCCACTGGATGTTCCCTGGGCTCTTAAGTTTTCCAAAGATGGATTTGTTTCATTCTGAATTCTGATGTCTTTTGACCTATTACCCATGATCTTATGCTTTAGCATGGAGCCAAACTTTTTCAAAGGATGTTTCTTGACTTTCTGGCTCACATTCACATCTTCATCCGGCGTATTAACTGCAAAGGGGATGTTGCTGTGCGAGAGAAGCCCTTTGCTCTCAGATGTTTTGGTCAGTTGCACTGGGGTCATGTAATGTTTTGCTATGTCAATGCGCAGACCACTCTTGCTTTGGGCTGGACTGAGATTTTTGTCCTTATTAAGGCTGGGATTGTACACATACCAAGATGAGTGTCCGGGCAACTCCTGTCACAAAAAAAACAAAAAGTTACAGTTCAGTGATTGTTGTTTCATTTTTAAAAGTAAATCAAAACAAGTAACACTTCTCTTACGGAAAAGAAGATAAGGATTATGGGGTGTGTATATGTTTTTAGCACTGACGTTAACACTAGAATAAAGGCAGACAATGAAATATAAAATAAGAAATCAATGTGAATGTTTACAATTGCATGTATAGAAAATAATGCATCTCAATTTTTTTTATGATGCAGATATCAGTTTGGAAATGTAGACAATACTGTGAGCAAGTCTCTCCATAGTAGCATTAACTCACCTGATTGCTCTTGTACTAATTGAGTGATTAAGCTGACATCCACAGACAGGTGAGTTTAGTACGTATGCTATGAACTGACAATAGGGATATTTCTGAGATGTTATACAGTATTAGGGAAAACAAATCTGGATTTGTAGTTTTATTGTAAAGGAAAATGCACAACAAAACTATCATCATATTTACAAAATAAGAGTTCCATTTTCCAGTACTTTCTACACAAATGTCTGTTAATTAGGTACAGAACAGGTCCATCCTACTTTGATAAGAGACATTTTTACAGGTTTGGAACTGTTGGTCATACCTCATCAACCACATCATGCGAAGACGACTCCAGAAGTCGTGTTTTCATACAGTCTGGCCTCGAGGAGCTCTTCATAGTTTTCTTAACTGTCTTCCCTGAAGCCTTACACTGCTGTACTCCTTCTACATCCTGGACTCCTTGAGCCAAATAATCTCCAGGCTTCTCTGGGGTCTCAGAAGCAGAACAACCTTTTTTCTTATTAGAACAAGGTGTCACACCAACAGCTTCTCCTACGGAACGTGATGAGCAGGGCTTATCCATAGTGTCTTCTGGCTGGAAACTGTTTTCAAAAACACTTTGGACTGTTGGAGAAAAGTCCTTTGGAGACTTTTTCATAGAAGACTGTAGTTTTTTACTTCTGACTGTAGTTACGTTTGTGTCCACAATTTTGTCCTGTGTGGACTTACTGGTTTTCTGAGAAATGAGAGATTGTGAAGATGGAATTGAACACCCGCTTCGTAAACCATAATTTGCAATAGTTTCTTTAGCCACACAACAGGCCATTTCCTTGATCATTTCTGGATTCTGTGAGGCAATTCCTACTTGTAATACTTTCTTGCTGCCAATGGATTCCATCAGTTTGCTGTAAACAGAGCTAACGGTTTTCTTGATGGCTTGCTGTAATGGAAGATGTTCTTCAGCCTTTGGTTCACTGATGGTTAGAGTGGAAACCTTTGTCAATTCCTTCAGCGCATCTTTGGTGAGTTTCAGTGCCAGGTCCCTGACCTGAGACTCGGACAGCTCTTCCAGTTCCCCAGAATAATTTTCTGGGTTGGGGAATCCAGGGCGAATTTTCAAAAGCAGTTTTGCCATGATATTTTTCACTGCATCTGTATGACACATAACAGGTGAAGGTTCTAACTGGTCCATTTTGGTGCACATGAGCTGCTCAGTGCTCAGGGTTTCCATATCAATGGCGGCTTGAGGAGCATCTGAAGACTCGATATCTGAATGTTGGAACTTCATAATTTCTCTCACAAGAGAATCAACTATCTTTTGGGCCAGGGCCTCACTCTTGGCTGCTACTGCTTGTTGTAAGTTGTCTTTGGAACCAGCACTCTGCAGCAGTTCTCTGTAAATACAGCTGGCCACTTGTTTGACAGAAACCAGCTCACATTGGATATTGCTTCCCATTGTTGGATTACATTCTGAGGTATCTGGGGCTGTAAATAGTTTCTTCAGCACATTGTCAATAATGCCCACAGCAAATTCACTGAGCTCCCAACAAGATAAACTATCCATAATCTGTTCTTGTTTCTTCTCCCTCTTTGGAGAAATAGGATGAATTCTTAAGAGCAGTTTAGTTACAATTTTTTTCACAATATCTGAATATGGTAGGGGAATATCAGAAAGTGTTTGAATATCAGAAGCGGGCTCTGGAGGTGACATTCCCTTTTCTTGGCAACCAAGGTTAAAGGTGTCATTTTCACTGCTGTTCACATCATTAGTGGCTTCGTTTGTAATGAAGGAAGGAGAAGGACCTAAGGCTGAAGACTCAGCTGTTGAAAAGTAGAGCTTTGAGAGCTCTTTAACCAAAGATACAATAATGGCATTGGACACTTCCTGATTTTTGGACATTATTGCATCGTATAATGCAATAAGGGAGCCACTTTCTTGCAGCAAGTCATTGTACACTTTTTCAATCATTTGGTCTGCATCCGAAGGCTGAATAAAGATGCATCTGTCATGGTCAGGTGTTCCTATAGTAATTCCTGGAACAGCTGATAACTGCATGATCACAGATTCAGTAATACTTATAACCATTTCACTCAAGGTTTGCAGAGGTCTCTTCAGATCTTCAGCACTGGACTCAGGGCTGAAACAGTTTAGCTGAATTTTCTTTAGCAGATTATCTGTGACTCCATGTACTATTTCAGAAGAAACAAGGGAAACTTCAGAAGACTGTGCTATGGGTGTTGCCTCTTTGTTGTGCTCACTACCGATTCTAATATAACTCATCAGCTCATCAACCTTCACATCATGCGTAGAGGACTCCAGAGGTTGTATTTTCATACAGTCTGGGCTTGAGGAGCTCTTCTTAGTCTTCTTAAATGTCTTCCCTGAAGCCTTACAATGCTGTACTCCTTCTAAACCCTGGACTCTTTGAACCAGATAATCTCCAGGCTTCTCTGGGGTCTCAGAAGCTAAGCAATCATTTTTCTTATTAGAACAAGGTGTCACACCAACAGCTTCTCCTAGGGAACGTGATGAGCAGGGCTTATCCATAGTGTCTTCTGGCTGGAAACTGTTTTCAAACCCACTTGGAACTGTTGGAGAAAAGCCTTTTGGAGACTTTGTCATAGGAGACTGCAGTTTTTTACTTCTGACTGTTCGACCAATAACAGGTGAAGGTTCTAACTGGTCCATTTTGGTGCACATGAGCTGCTCAGTGCTCCGGGATTCCATATCAATGGCAGCTTGAGGAGTACTGGACTCAGGGCTGGAACAGTTTAGCTGAATTTTCTTTAGCAGATTATCTGTGACTCCATGTACTATTTCAGAAGAAACAAGGGAAACTTCAGAAGACTGAGCACTGGGTGTTGCCTCTTTGTTGTGCTCTCTAGCAATTCTAATATCACTCATCAGCTCATCAACCTTCACATCATGCGAAGAGGACTCCAGAGGTTGTGTTTTCATACAGTCTGGGCTTGAGGAGCTCTTCTTAGTCTTCTTAACTGTCTTCCCTGAAGCCTTACACTGCTGTACTCCTTCTAGACCCTGGACTCTTTGAACCAGATAATCTCCAGGCTTCTCTGGGGTCTCAGAAGCTAAGCAATCTTTTTTCTTATTAGAACAAGGTGTCACACCAACAGCTTCTCCTAGGGAACGTGATGAGCAGGGCTTATCCATAGTGTCTTCTGGCTGGAAACTTTTATCAAACCCACTTGGAACTGTTGGAGAAAATCCTTTTGGAGACTTTGTCATAGAAGACTGCAGTTTTTTACTTCTGACTGTTCGACCAATAACAGGTGAAGGTTCTAACTGGTCCATTTTGGTGCACATGAGCTGCACAGTGCTCCGGGATTCCATATCAATGGCAGCTTGAGGAGTACTGGACTCAGGGCTGGAACAGTTTAGCTGAATTTTCTTTAGCAGACTATCTGTGACTCCATGTACTATTTCAGAAGAAACAAGGGAAACTTCAGAAGACTGAGCTCTGGGTGTTGCCTCTTTGTTGTGCTCACTACCGATTCTAATATAACTCATCAGCTCATCAACCTTCACATCATGCGTAGAGGACTCCAGAGGTTGTGTTTTCATACAGTCTGGGCTTGAGGAGCTCTTCTTAGTCTTCTTAAATGTCTTCCCTGAAGCATTACACTGCTGTACTCCTTCTAGACCCTGGACTCTTTGAACCAGATAATCTCCAGGCTTGTCTGGGGTCTCAGAAGCTAAGCAATCTTTTTTCATATTAGAACAAGGTGTCACACCAACAGCTTCTCCTAGGGAACGTGATGAGCAGGGCTTATCCATAGTGTCTTCTGGCTGGAAACTGTTTTCAAACCCACTTGGAACTGTTGGAGAAAAGCCTTTTGGAGACTTTGTCATAGGAGACTGCAGTTTTTTACTTCTGACTGTTCGACCAATAACAGGTGAAGGTTCTAACTGGTCCATTTTGGTGCACATGAGCTGCTCAGTGCTCCGGGATTCCATATCAATGGCAGCTTGAGGAGTACTGGACTCAGGGCTGGAACAGTTTAGCTGAATTTTCTTTAGCAGATTATCTGTGACTCCATGTACTATTTCAGAAGAAACAAGGGAAACTTCAGAAGACTGAGCACTGGGTGTTGCCTCTTTGTTGTGCTCTCTAGCAATTCTAATATCACTCATCAGCTCATCAACCTTCACATCATGCGAAGAGGACTCCAGAGGTTGTGTTTTCATACAGTCTGGGCTTGAGGAGCTCTTCTTAGTCTTCTTAACTGTCTTCCCTGAAGCCTTACACTGCTGTACTCCTTCTAGACCCTGGACTCTTTGAACCAGATAATCTCCAGGCTTCTCTGGGGTCTCAGAAGCTAAGCAATCTTTTTTCTTATTAGAACAAGGTGTCACACCAACAGCTTCTCCTAGGGAACGTGATGAGCAGGGCTTATCCATAGTGTCTTCTGGCTGGAAACTTTTATCAAACCCACTTGGAACTGTTGGAGAAAATCCTTTTGGAGACTTTGTCATAGAAGACTGCAGTTTTTTACTTCTGACTGTTCGACCAATAACAGGTGAAGGTTCTAACTGGTCCATTTTGGTGCACATGAGCTGCTCAGTGCTCCGGGATTCCATATCAATGGCAGCTTGAGGAGTACTGGACTCAGGGCTGGAACAGTTTAGCTGAATTTTCTTTAGCAGACTATCTGTGACTCCATGTACTATTTCAGAAGAAACAAGGGAAACTTCAGAAGACTGAGCTCTGGGTGTTGCCTCTTTGTTGTGCTCACTACCGATTCTAATATAACTCATCAGCTCATCAACCTTCACATCATGCGTAGAGGACTCCAGAGGTTGTGTTTTCATACAGTCTGGGCTTGAGGAGCTCTTCTTAGTCTTCTTAAATGTCTTCCCTGAAGCATTACAATGCTGTACTCCTTCTAGACCCTGGACTCTTTGAACCAGATAATCTCCAGGCTTGTCTTGGGTCTCAAAAGCTAAGCAATCTTTTTTCTTATTAGAACAAGGTGTCACACCAACAGCTTCTCCTAGGGAACGTGATGAGCAGGGCTTATCCATAGTGTATTCTGGCTGGAAACTGTTTTCAAACCCACTTGGAACTGTTGGAGAAAAGCCTTTTGGAGACTTTGTCATAGGAGACTGCAGTTTTTTACTTCTGACTGTTCGACCAATAACAGGTGAAGGTTCTAACTGGTCCATTTTGGTGCACATGAGCTGCTCAGTGCTCCGGGATTCCATATCAATGGCAGCTTGAGGAGTACTGGACTCAGGGCTGGAACAGTTTAGCTGAATTTTCTTTAGCAGATTATCTGTGACTCCATGTACTATTTCAGAAGAAACAAGGGAAACTTCAGAAGACTGAGCACTGGGTGTTGCCTCTTTGTTGTGCTCTCTAGCAATTCTAATATCACTCATCAGCTCATCAACCTTCACATCATGCGAAGAGGACTCCAGAGGTTGTGTTTTCATACAGTCTGGGCTTGAGGAGCTCTTCTTAGTCTTCTTAACTGTCTTCCCTGAAGCCTTACACTGCTGTACTCCTTCTAGACCCTGGACTCTTTGAACCAGATAATCTCCAGGCTTCTCTGGGGTCTCAGAAGCTAAGCAATCTTTTTTCTTATTAGAACACTGAATTTTCTTTAGCAGATTATCTGTGACTCCATGTACTATTTCAGAAGAAACAAGAGAAATTTCAGAAGACTGAGCACTGGGTGTTGCCTTTTTGTTGTGCTCACTAGTTATTTTAATATCACCCATCACCTTATCAATGATCTCACTTGCTTCTCTGCTAATACTGGTCTCTGGTGAAAGGGATGAACATTGGGAAGCTGAATGTGTCAGCTTGGAAATGTTGGTCACCATAGAACTGATTATGGTTTTGACCACTGTCTCATTTCTGGTGGCTACAGCTTTCTGTAGAACCTGTTGGGATCCAGTTTGACATAGCAATTCATTGTGAACAGAGCTGGCAACCTGCTGAATCTTGTGTGGTTCATGAAACACATCATTATCCTGTTTCACAACTGTTATCTCCTGGTTTTTTGACAAGTCCTGCAACACACTGTCAAAGAGGTCCACAGCTATCTGACTCAGCAAAGACACAGACATCTTCCCTGGGATTTCTGTAGACGTTTCCTCTTTTATCAAAGTAGGGTATATCTGCAATAGCAGCTGTGTTATGATGTTTTCCACAGTCTCAGTACACACTAAAGTCATATTAAGTGATTCTGTTGATTTAGCCATAGAAATTTCCTGGAGCCCAACTGAGGAAACCGGTTCAATATTCAACATTTCTACAGGGACACTGAGTGGTTTGATTTCAGAATTGTTTTCAAGGTGGGAGTCTCTTTTCAGTTCCTCAGAAGAACTCTTCTCAATTTCTGATGTCACCCTGGCTGCTGGTATATTACCTATGTTAACAAAGAGCTTTTCATTTAATGATAGTGAAGCAAAATATCAGAAAGCATGAAACAAAAACTAAATTATATTGAGAAGTAACGAATGACAGGCATCACAAAATATTTGAGTATAAAGCTTCATGTTCCTGTAAAACTATTACATCTTGGAGCTCAGGTAACTACAAACAAAGAAGCAGCCATATTCACAGATACGTTATATATGGCTACTGAATATATGGCTATATTCACTCATTCTCTCATTCATAGTCATGGCCTACACTATATTGGTCTAAATACATCAAAAACTTTTAAAGATACAACAGATAGAAAATCAAGGTACTGTATATTTACATACAGTCACTACAGTTTTTAACTTGTACTTCATAGCAACTAAAATGTTAATACACTTTTAAATGATTTGATTTAATTTCCTTCTTACCTTGATTTTCACTCTCTTCAGGCTCCATTGATAAATCACATGCAGCAGACAAAACATCCATGACAGACTTTACAAGCAAGCTGGAAAGCTGATTAATTGCATCATGGTACATCTGTGAACTGGGCACTGATGGTTCAGTACTTTTCTGTGGTCTGTGATCCTTGACAGTCAGAGACACGTTCTCTGAAATCCTTTGGGAAGACTTCAATTCCGTATTTGTATCACAGTCTTGAAAAAGTGAAACATCCTTCTCATTTGTGTCAAACGTTGGAGAATCGGGAAAACTGAGGCACTGCTTCAACAGCCTTTTCACTGATTTCTCAGTAAATGAATACAACAACTGCATAGAAAGCTCCGGGGACTTTGGATGGGATAAATCCTGAACTACTAGGGGGCTCTTTAAAATTGGATCTGAATTAGATTTGTGAGCTGTGCCCAATTGTACTGCAATTCCCGATTTCAAAATTAAATGGAAAACATTTTTGACAAGTTCTTCTGAAAATACACGCAGAGATCCACTCGAGACAAGTTGTTCCACTTTCCTTTCAATAGGACTCATTGTAGGACTCTCTGTGGAGGTCCTGACTTGGTCCTTAGGCTCGTCTGAAACCCTTGTCTGCAGTGGGGGTAGATTGTGCTTTGCTGTGGCTCCTGGTACTTGAGATGCCCAGGACGCCTCTTCAGCTGAAAGCTTTTCAATGTCCAAATTAACATTATTAGAGTGGGTTTGAAATGCTATATTCTCAGTGACGAGACCAGCAGCACACTCCGATTTCTTTTGGCTTGCTCTAGACTTGCTTTTTGTATCTGAGGCCACCATTACATCAAGTTTGCCCATAATAATGTCAACAATACCCATGGCAACAATTTCAATGTCAGACACTTCACACTCTGCATGGGCTATGTGTTCTGCTGAGAAGTCAAGCTTTGGTGAAATGAGAGGGCTTGGCTGGTCTCCTTCCTCAACATTGTCAACTGTTGTTTTCTCTGAGCCTCTCTTTTGTTCTGCAGCATTTAAGCTGTTTTGAGCTGTAAATGAATCTTCTATCACATTGCTTCTGCAAGGAAGTTCCATGAACTCTTGTTCACCTAGTCCCATGTCATTTGCAGTAAAGGGTTTCTTCCAAACACGGGACCGGGGAACTCGATTGCTTTTACATGTCAATTCATTTTCTTGTTCTGCTGTAGGTGTAGGTTGATCCTGAAGCTTTGATGAAGCATCAGTCAAGGCTCTATAGGGAGTGTCCCGAGTCATGACTTCTGTGTCATCTGTATAAGAATCAATCACCATCCCAGGCACATTTATGGGTGGGAAACGTTGAACAGAATATTCTCTACGGTTACTTTTAGTGTATTCTTTATGGACAGTGTCTTCTGCACTAGACATCCTGTCTTTCCCATATTGTTCACCAGAGAGGTGCATTGTTTCATAATCTGGCTTTAAGACCACATCTGAAACTTTAAGATTTTCAAATGTAGATAAAACAGAATCCACCAGTTCACTTGCTTGAAGGGTTTCTTCTGAGGGTTTTGCTCTTGCTCCTGAGCAACATCCTTTGTCATCACCCCTATTTATTTCACTCCTGATTGTTTGCAATATCTGACTGCCAACATCCTTGGCACAGATGATTAAATTTGCCTGATTTTCCTGAGTAGTCCTGCTTTGCCTTGAGAAATCAACGTTCATTAACACACCTAAAGGTTCTGAATCTTCACTAAGATGCTTACGGGGTGCCGAGTTTGGTACTGACATGCTTTTCTTAGTCAAGTGTGGTTCACTAAAGCTCAGGTGTGAAACCTGGACTGAAGGAGGAAACATCTCAAGTGAATCTGCTGATCTCTGCTCTTTAGCAGATAAAACTTTCCTTGCTTTGAACAAAGACAGGCTCTTCTGATTCCAAAAGTGTTTCAGTTTGTTCTTCACAGTTTTGAAGAGTTCCTCAGTCATTGTCCTAAGGTGCTCAGCTCTTCTAGTATCAGTTTTAATTTCTGATGTTCCTGGTAACAGGGCTGTATCAGAACTTTCTAATTTATCTTTGTAGTCTGTTGAGAAAGAAATCTTCTCAAAGCATGTAGCGTAATGTAGTTTTTCTAAAACATCAACAACAATATCTGAAGCCAGTTCAGTGGTTTGCACATGAGAAGAAGAGTCTGAGGACATTGCTTCTTGAGCATGTTTTGTTGCATCCGGTGTTTTACATACATCATCAGCTGTACTGTTTGGTTGCTCTGGGAGATGGGCAAGTCCAGAAGATATAAATTTTGCAGCTGCTTTTTCAATAATTTCACTTATTATCCTTGTTGCTGTACGATGGAATACAGAGCTGGAGGTCCTCGGCATCTTCTCTGATCCTTCACCTTCTCCATCTGATATGATGCTCTCTCCAGAAGAGGAAACACTCAAATTGTCCTCAACCAAGTTCATGTCCATTTGCCCAATTTGCTGTTTTGAAGAAATGTTCTCAGATGACACCACCTTTGGAGGATATCTACAAATCTCCATTGTAATTTGATTAGGGACTTGTCCTGTTGCCTTATCAATATCAGATAATATGATTTCTTCAACAGGAGATATCTGGGATTTTGATTGATCTTGAATACTCTCCTCTCTTATAAATGTAGAAGCATCTCTCTCCCTGTCTTTAAGATATGGTGAAGGGCTTTTAATGGTGTCTAAAATATATTGCTCTTCAAGGTACTCCAAAACTGAAGTAACAACCTCTCTAGCCAGAAGGCTTTCATCTGAAGCCTTCTTTGCCACTGTTGTGCAATAAATCTCCTGGTCTAACTCTTTTTTCATTGCTTCACAAATGGCTCCAGCAGTTTCTACTGTATAGGTGCACAAATCTGAAATATCTGACACAGAATCAGAAAACACTGAAGTTTTTGATGAAGAGCTGACGCTTGAGCTCTTTGCATTGATTTGAGCAGGAGAACTGGAACTAGATACATCTTCTTTAGTCTGGGTGAGTAAAGATTTGAGCTTTCCAAATATAGTCCTTACGATGCCTTTTGCAACTGAACTAAAGTCAAAAGTATGATCAATGGATCCTCTTTCTGTGCTGCCTCTAGAAGTTTGAGGAGCAGCAGCAACATTTTTATTGGATTCTTGCAGATATTTATTTGTTTCAATACAATTCAGTGCAAACAAAACATTTTCAAAAACAGAATGTACAATGTCCTTGGCAATAACAGTGACCCTATTGTTGGGAATCTGAGATTTTGGACTTATGTTTTCCAAAATGGAGATTTCTGCAGCTTCTGGGAGCAATAATGACTCTTTTGAGTTACTCTCATGTAAATTGTTACCCACAGGGGTGAAATCCCACTTTGTTTTTTCAATGATCTGAGATACTATCTGCTCAGCAATTTCAATGATTTTGGCTTTAGAGATCCCAAAAGCAATATCACTGTTTGCTCTTTCCATTCCCACACTTGATTCCGAGGAGTGAGACTTTAATTTGAAAGATGGGGGGCTACTGCCATTTGTTCTTTTCTTAGTCACTTTTGCCTCATCTCTCTCATTCTGCAGGGCATCAGGACTCTGAAGAAGGTAGTTCTTCTCCACAGATAAGCTGGAGGAGGGTGAAATCGTTTCTAAATTTTTCAGAATTGCTGACACAAAGTCACTCATTGATTGGTTATCGCCTGAATATGTTTCTTTCACGTCACTCATCTTATTTTCAGTATTTGCTTTGCAGAATTCACTCTTGACTTCTTGTAAGACAGTACTGATTATTTCTGTTGCCGTGACAGCTAACTCCGCCTCATCATATTGTTCTGAGTGGAGTCTCTGGGATTGTCCTATGGCATGTAGGTCACCACCATGGCCACCCAGGAGTCTACAGGTTGACCCTGACTCAACAGCGCTTGTGAAAAAAGGCTGGAGTCTTCCAGAGACAACTTGTATAATCTCACTGGCAACCTCTGAGGCTACAGATTCTGTCTGTGCTTCTAGATTAACACGCACAGTCTTAGGGGTGGGAATTCTTTGCTTATTTTCTGACAAGGCAGAGATGACAAGTCCAAGAACAGCATCCACAAGTTCAGTGGCAAGGTTATTCGATCTGCAGCGGGTAATCAAGACACCTAACGCACAACACTGGGGTTCCATCAGCTGAGCAGGAAGCTGTGCTTCAGTGAGGGCTCTGCTAAGGACATCCTGTACTATACGTTCTGCTTTTGTAATTATACTTGACTTAGTGATTCCAAAAAGGTCCTTAAAAGGTTCTGAGAGGGGCTTTCCAGCATCTTCTCCTCCATCAGCAACCACAATCTCCTTCGAGGGTGTTCTGGATTTTAAGCAGGGTGTATTTTTCCCTGTTTCTTCTCCTGAACTACCCGAGGACGAGAGGGGTGAAGGGAAGGGAGTGGAGATCCTGCATCTCGTTGACCAGAAGCTACTGCTCCTACTCTGGGACTGCCATGTGGACCCTGACTCAGTACCAAGCAGAGAATGAGAACTCAGGGTGGCCTCCTCACTACTGCTGAAGTAAACCGGGGACTCAAAGGAGCAGTGAGACACGCTCCTGCTCCTCTCTTCACTGTAAAGCGAGATGGCTGGAAGCAGCACTCTGATGATAGACGCTGCCACCCACACCACTATATTCTCCGCCATTTCGTTAAGCTCTTCCGTTGTTATCTGTTTTAAAGCAATAGTACAAAAGTAACCACAGAGCACGAAAAATGTTCAATATACAGTACACCTATCAATATAAGACCTACTTTTACTTACTTGTCAGGGTTCATTGTTTCCCATGTTAACATTTAGAAATTTGCAACCAAATTTTGAATGCCAGCACAGACGCAACTAATACAAATATACTGTTGTCTATACAGTATAGTAAAAATCTATTATAGATATACTATTGTATATAAAAATATATACAGTACAGTATTTCTAATATATAAATGAAGCAAGAACAACAGAATACCAGTCTAACCAAAGAAATAGAATGGTCAGTATTGCAGATTTTGCAAATGGATCCCTTAATTTATAAATAATTAAATGTGCAGACCCCTGTTTCATTCCAGAGGAGGCAGTGTCAAAGGGTTCTTTTGGCATCGAGTCTATGGTAGAAAGTGAAGTCACCCCCTTGGAACCTGGACAGCTTAATATTCTCTGGCAAAGAGGCGCAGACCTTTGGCATAGTGGAATATCTCTGCTCTGAGGAGTGGCTATGTGGCTCTGACGCCAGGGCAGCCACAATCAAAACCTAGTGGGAGCTGAGCTGAACATGTCAGGGAAGGAACCACTAAGCAACAGCTAGGTGGACTAAATTTCAGGATTTACTGTACTGAAGGAACAAATTAACATATTTCTTTACATTTGTTCTTTAGTTATGACACTGTGCATTTTAACCTCAAGGAGCTATCTGGAAAAATAAAATGCATCCATTACATTCAGATAAGCAGTGTACCTTACCTGTCCATATAAACTTTTCTCAATCACCTTCCTTTCACTAAAAAACATTATGATAAAAATTAATTAGTGTGACATTGCTACTACATGGACAAAATACGAACTATATTTTGCAATATTAAAAAATGGTGACTAATTAACAATATATAGGCATCTTTTCTAGTGGCAGAACAATTAATCTATTTTAAAGCATATTCCTGTGTAAAAAAGATGGCCTCCTAACCACGATTGTGTTCGTACTTTTTCAATTTACCTACTGGATGTCTAAAACTTGCTTAAGTTTTTACTTTAATATGAGAGGCTTATAAAATAAAAATCACCACAACAAAATAGCACATTGGAAATGATAAATCTTAAACTTCAAACTGCAACTGTTCCATAACACTTTAGCGAGTATGGTACAATCGTGTTCCTATGTGAAGCAAGATCACTGGTAATTTACATCATTGTGTTTTCAACAACAACTACTTGGTCAGGCGCAATGTATCTAACCAGTTTCATACTGGGTACCTCATAATTGACACATGACAAATACAGTTCAATTCAGAAAATAAATAGTAATTCTGCATTGAAATGTGCAGAAATATGTCATGTTTATGTTTGTACCCTGTTAACTTCATAGAGATTAGACCTTAGAGAATTTAAAGATTCTGTGAAACAGGCAGTTTGACCAGAGGTGCCCAAACGTTTGCATACAACTGTATGTTGTTGCTGCATCATTCAGGACAAAGCCCAAAATGCGTTTCCAACACATTTGATGACTTAGTGTTACTTAGTTGTTACTGCCCTCTGGTGGTTGTTGATTGAAACATAACATCCATTCAAACACGACCAGACATTTCTCCCACTGTCAATACTTCAGCAAAACTTCACATTTTATACCGGTGCCACAACAAATTGTTATAATGATAGAAATTTGTTTTAATATGACTAATATATTATTGTTGTAATGCAGTATGATCAGAGTTATACATAAGTACAATACAACAGTTTATTTTTGCGAAGGTTCAGTGTTCAATGTCAATGTTCTAGTCATTACAACAAAGTCAGTCTATGGTAAACTATATCTAGGATTTGGAAAAATGCACATGAGCTAACACAAAAATATGCACATGTTCTGTACTGTTAACAGACTGATTCATGCATTCGCAAAGAGAGAAAAAGCAATTTCACGAACTCAGCTGGGGAAGTGAGCTCAAAATAGAAAACAGTTGCTCTTTAAACATTTACACATCACCATACTTAAAATGCTTAAAATAAAAACTTTCTGTACGCACTGATGATTAACATACCACAACTGCAGCATGTAGGACTTACCCATCAGACAGCTGACTGATCAGAGGGACTTCATGAAACCATTTGGAATCAGTAGTCACCTCCTCAGTGGAGTCAGGTGAAATATGAACTGACCCAAGAGAAAAGAATTATTGTCGCATTAGAATTCTCATGGCATGCATTATAATGTGATTAATCCAATTAACATCCAAAAAAGGCAGAAAACATGTATTTATTCATAGATACAATTAGGATGCTGATTAAGATTTATTTATCTGTTTACCCATATAATTTAAATCATTTTCACACCTTAGCTCACAACACTTTTACTGCACCAGACTGTGGCACAATGGCTGCCCAGAGATCCCCAGACTTAATTGGAACCTTTTTCAGCCTTAACAGTAGATGTTACCAAAGCTTTCAAAACCCAACACTTGTGCATTAATCATTGACATGTTTTTATCTGAATTAGCTATACAAATAAAACTGAATTGAACTAAACTGATTTTTTGGATTATATGTTCCATTGTCTTTCACAATATCTTTCAGTATCTCAGCACCCACTGAATTTATCTGCAGCTGCATTGGAAAATTTGTCAAAACATAACTTTTTTCAAAACCTTTATTTTTTCTAGAAACAAATGAAAATACTGACCTTTGGTGATTTTAGAACTTTTCTCATTAGCAATGGTAACATCTCTATTCTCCGTGCTAATGATCTCAGTAGAAGCTGTGCCACAAAGAAAACATCCTTTTAGTTGAATAGTTATTTCAGATAGTTTAGATCAATAGATACTGTAAATGTTTTTATAACAAAATGTGGATTACAGAAATGTTGAATATAATGTATGTACATGTTGTGGCTGGAAATTAAACAATCTGAAGATAATGAAGGATTCCTTCTTAATGTATTATTTTATGATACCTGCAACTTATTGCGTGTTTCCCTTCAAAAAGTTTTGATCTCAGTACATACATATTATTCTTTTCATACAGCCATATGATTGAAAAGCTTTGGAATTTTGTAATTGTAGGTGTTTATTAAACAAATTCTACAGTTCTGTAATCAGTAGTAAACCTGAAGATGTTGTCAACCTGCATCATTCCTTCTAGCCAACAAACTAAAACACATTAAATTGTGAACTTAATCATAGTTGCACCACTGCAAATTATTGGATCTAGAAGCTTACCCTGTTTTTCAGACTGAAGTATTTCATTAAAATATTGCATTTTAATACGGTCTTGCATTTCTCTCTCAAAATCCTTCCTTTCCTGTAAACTCTCATTTAGCTTTTGCTGCTGGAGAGCAACCTTCCTTTCATAATATTCAAATGCCTGAGAATGACAGAAAACCTTTCACAAGTGGCTATTCTTTAATGAAAAAGGAAAGCCTCTCAACAAAAGATGAAAAGGTCCATCTCATTGTTGAACATGTTGCTAGTAGAAAACTTCCCGTCCATAAGGTCACTACAGGAGACTCCAATCTCATCTCAATCTACAGCACCCTGAAGCTGGGAAGCTGGGTCTGGTCAGAGCTCAGAAGAAGAAAGGCTGGGTCCGACATTACTTGGATGAAAGACTCTGTGTGTAGTTCAGAGCCTTGCAGGCTGGGTATAAGAGATTGAAGCAGCAATGTCTCTCCTCTAATGCTTAGGTAATGAAGAGGAGAGATCATCAACCACCCTCTTGGATCCTCTTGGGGAGATACCCCTGAGGGATACTTTAGAACAGCCAATTATGCAAAGCAGCATGTCTCTGGGATGTTACTTGGAATTAAAACCCACAACACGCAGAATAAATGCCACACAGGCAGGTGCCCAAGGCTGGAGATAAACCATGGGCTTTGGAGATGCAGTGCTATAACCATGAATTGGAGGCACCAAACACTACCAGAATATGGTGTTTTGGCACCTCTGTAGCATATCTTGGCATAACCACCCTAGAGTAGATGCACAATATAAGAGGTGCCAACATACCATGATTATTGTGGTCACCGAGGATCCAAAGGTATTAGTTTAGGTTACTAATTTAAACCTATAGGTGCTCATCTTGGAAATACAACAAAATATAGCTGCAAGGTCAGTGTCAAGTCCGGAATTTGCATGAAGAAAAGTTCACCTTAAGAGGATGAATCCAAACATTCATTACTCCAGTACCTTTTTGTGCCTTCTAGCTCTGGTCTGATTCTTCAGCTGGGCCTGTCGCACCTCCCTCCGGGCATCTTCCTCTATTCTCATATGTAAAGCCCTTTCTCTGATTTTCCACATCTGTAGAGCCATCAGTGAAAAGGCAAAGCCGATGAGAAACAGCAGAAAGCTAGATTGTGTTGAGCACAGAACAGCTACGCTACTAGACATTTATATTTATATATGTCACCTGCTTATAGGTGGTACATTAAATATTGAGGAATCTGTTAGATCATTGAGGAATCTTTGGGCATTTTTCAGCATATTAGGAGCATTCAGCAGCTGAATGTGGTCTGGGAAGCCCAAAGACAAAATAACTGGGAAAATAACATACCATACAGCAATGTACAGTGAGAATGTGAAAAAAAAACAAGAAACATGATTAAGCTGATGTAGAAAACCGATGAGGCTAAATACTGTATATTGATAATGCCGGTGATCTGAAAGCTGATAAATCAATGAAAGGGGTGAATAAACTATGTGTTTCAAAAGTGAGTTAAGCTACAGTGTGAAATGTAAGATTCATAAAAGCGTATGAAAAGTGTCTGAAGTCTAAGTGTGACAATACAGTAACATGATTCACTAAGGGTATCCACTCTGCAGAAATCTGTTCGGCTGGAAGAGGCGTATACACTATAAGGTGAGATAATTTTTTTAATGAGCATTTTGCAACATAAATGCTTAATTACTTGTCAGAAACACAACATCTTTTAAAACAGTTATGCTAGAGATCCTGTTATCTTTTGCTTGCTCCCCAATCATGCTGTATTTACAGAGGTGTCACAAGGTCACTTGCCAGAGTGGATATAAATGTCTCTAATCAGTTTAAGATGCAGAAGGAAACCAGCTATTAAAGATCTCCCATCCAGGTGATGACCAGGAGCAGCCCTGGGTCAAAATAAATCAAACTGTATTCTCATACCTCAGCCTGTCTGCATATCTCCTCTGTTTTCGGAGCTACTGCCTGGTGCCTTCATAAACAACAACAGAAAAGAAAGCTTCATCCACAAGGCAATGTCAGACAGCAGCAGAGGAATTTGTGAATGTGGTATTTCCGTAGAGCAGATGTTCATCTTTTGGAAAACTTTGACTCAGTCAAGACTTCCACTTGCTTGCACAATTAATTAACTTAAGGCAAACCTTTACTTACAGTTGTATTCTTGACATCTAATGTTTAAACATAACAGTAAAATATTTACACATATTTACAGCGAAACAAAAAAAAATGTGATACAAATACAACAAATCAGGAATCCAAAAGGCAGGAACTTGCTGTTAAAGAGTGAGGAGCTTCCGTATGTTATTACCTGTCTCTGTTAGCAATAAACTGGTCTGAAATATTCTTGGATCCTTCCTCAAGGAGCCATTCCCTCACATCGGTGAAGCTGATATCCCTGGGAATCTCGTTCTGCTCCTGGAGCTCCAAGAACTTCTTCACTATTGTTTTCTGAAAGCCAGCACAGCCTTTTAATAGAGTGCCACACTCCCTTCATTGCAAGGTTCTCCTAAGCACTATTATAGCCGAGTGTGCACTTCAAAACCAACACTGACTTTTTCCATTAGATTTTTAATTTGAACTCACACCGATAGAATGTGTTTGCATATGTATAAGAGTGAAGGCTGAGCTACTGTAGTTTGTTGATCTAAACATTTCAATTTAAGATGTATATCTTGGATACAGTGGTTAACCTTGTTATCTCGCAACACTGGGGCCAGGGGCTCTATTCTGAGCCTGAGGTGATTTGTCTGTGTGGAGTTTGTATGGTCTCCCCATATTCACATGGGTTGTTCACGGTTTGCTCTGGTTTTCTCCCACAGTCAAAAGCCATACTATACTGGTAGAAAAAAAGGTTTCTAGGAAAATTGGTTCTAGAGTGAATTTGTGTCTGTGTGTGTCTTGCAATGGACTTAATTCTGGTCAAGGGTGTATATCGTCTTAAGCCCGTTGCTTTCTGGGATAGGTCCCGGCTCCCTGCAGCCCTTAGATGAGGCGGTTAGATTAGATGACGTGGATGGAAAGGGATGGATGGAAGTTCAAGTCGTTTTTCAGCCTTGTCTGGCAAAGAAGACTTATAAATTCTGTTTTGGACTACACACAAAAGCTGCCTGTATTAACATGTGTTTGGAAAAATACATTTGTTTGCACTGAAAATGGATTAAAGTCTACAGAGCAGTACAGATAAGCAGTGAATGCTCCGATTCGGGTGGTACAATTAGTGGTTTACCACAAAGAAAAACATCCAGATATATTGCCCAGCCTCAATGAATAAAAAAAACTATCTTTTTTTAACTCTGTTATCGTGAACAGAGAAGACTACAAGGCGACCTGTTTCAAATATTCAAAATCCTCACAGTCAAGTCTGCTTGTTGAACGCTGACTTCTTTCAAGAAACAGCTGGATGAGACTCACAGACCAATTAGCAAGTAATTACCAAACAGGCTAAAGAGCTTCCTCTCATTCGTAACTTTTCTTATGATATGAAACCCATATCCTGCATGCAGAAAGGACTATATGGGCTATAAACAACACAAAGTATCATGAAAAGATGTACAGTATGGCTGAACTAACAAGAAGAAGCTAAAATAGGCTAGAGCAGTGACAAACATAAGCAACAACATCGTCAGCATCAAAACACTAAAACAGAAATGAGCTTCATAGCAATTAGAGAAGAAACTGAAAGAAAACATTGAAATTGATCCTTAGAATACAAACACAGTCAAGGTAGAGACTTCCTTGAAGATGACATGATGACAGCAGTATATTCAAAAGTGCATAATGGAGAGATCTTATGGAAGCCTTCATCTAGAAACGTTACTGATTGAGGGCTGGAGAAAGGCAGAAGTCTATGATGAAGAGTCAGAATCAGATGGACGGCTGTTTAAAAACATCACACTTACCTGTTTAGTCACATAATTTTTGTCATACTGCAACTTCACATTGCTAAGGTAGTTATGATATTGATTATATTCTTTCAAAGAGCAGAGGACCTGAAAACAGACAAAACATGTTTCAAGTACTGTCTAGGAGGTTAAATGTTTTTATTTTTATTTTACAAATCTAGAGCACAGTCAAGTACTCTGTGTTTGAATATCTATTGAGCATAAGGACTTTAGCACAAACCATAGGCCTGCTTTGATTACATCTACTATTACATGCTTTGATTACAACCAAAGGCCTGCCCACCGAATACATCTATGCTGGAGTGCAGACATGAGTTAAATCACGCTACTGGAAACTATTACAGCTAAATGAGCTAGACCCTGGTCTATTTTTTTTGACAACACCTCACTCCTTCACCATACCAAAAAAGCCTCATTCTTTGCACAAACTCCAAACAGCCTTACTTTCTTCTGCTCATTGATTAAGCCTCTGTTCTGCAGAGACTCCTGCATGCCCTTGCGATGGTAATAGGTGCGCAGGTGGGGGTCATGGAGGCTGTTGTACTTCGAATCCAAAAGGAAACCATGGGGATCAGTCAGAGTGAAGTCAGGAGATGGCTGGTGCAGCTGAAATAGAAGGTAAGTATTTTATTAAAACATGATATGTACAGGTAAACACAGATATGTATCCCCCTATGTTTCTGAACATAAAAATGAGAATGTTTTTTTTCTCCCCCCTCCGAAGGCTGTCGCCAGTTTCTTGGAAGACTACTCCAGAATCGCTGTTATCATTTTTCCTACGTTCTTGAAAATCAAATTCCAATTTCTCAGTCATTGTAGCCAACTAAAAATATCTACATTGCAAAAAGACAGTAAGCACAATAAGCTTTAAGGCATACAGTACAGCTGAATTTCAATAATGTGATCAATATACTGCGTCTAGAAAAATATATAACCTTACTCCTGATGTTATATGCACAAAGATGTCAAGGGAAGACAGTTTGCATACAGTTTAATCATTACAGCAACCACATTATACTAACACACACAGAAATGTGTTAATGTGTCCCAGGTATCATTTCATATTATACAATTTTACATGTTGGTTTACCCCTAAAAAGAAAGAAAACCATGAATAAACATGTCATTTTTTACAATTTAAATGTTTGGATTTAAATAAGAATAAATGTATTCATGCTTTTCATTTTAGGTTACACTTACTTTCTCCGAAAGAGCAGTCCTGCAAAATTGAGGTTTAGACCCTGGGATTAACGGCAGTTTAGTGCCGACGGGTCTCTCCAACAGCTGCTGCTCTCCCTGCAGTGCATACAGCATGGTGTAGCAGCCCTGAAACACAGAACATAGCTATCGTACCTCACAGAACCACAGCCAAAACGCCAGAAAAAACAAGCAGAGCTGATGGCAGAAATGATTTCATCTGTCACAGAGTGAAATAAAATGGGTGTGGGGGCAACAGCAGCTATCAAGGACAATGTTGACTTTGCATAGAAGTTTGTATAGAATGACCAGTGACTTCAATGAGGGTGGTAATATGTGTCTTTCTTTGTTCTGGGGCTTCCTACTGATCAAAGATGCTATTGCAAACATTGTTAATTACCACACAGTTCAGAGAAGACACATGGAATGTCAAAACTGGCCTAGCCGAGCCTCAGACTGAGGAGGTGGATCTAGAACATAACAATTCTAGAAAATCTAGAATGTTCTAGAGCAATCTTACACCTGGCCATCTGTATATAGCCATTTGATCAATGAGCCCCAAGAAGTTAGCTCTGCTTACACCCAAAACTATCAACCCCCCCCCCCAAAGAAAGGTAGGGGGGCTTTAATAACCCCAGTGACAGAGCCAGAGCACACAGAAACAGACGAAAAAGGAATAACCAATTTGTACCACAGCACCCAGGAGAGGGTTTGGACACCAGGGACTCTCTACAGTGAGCAAGGGAGGAAGGCTTTAGCATTGTCTTCCTCCCCTCTCTACTCAAAAAATTGACTCAGAGACAAATTGGGGGGCATATTAAAAAACAGACTCAGTCAGGACTGAGGAGGATCCCTAAGACTACACAGAGTTTCTTTGCTATGACAGAAGCAGGCACACCAGGTCTCCAACTGGGGCTGGGTTTGGGAGAATATTTGCAGCTGGACTTTTCCTTTGGAACTCTGGTTTTGGTAACTGGGGTCAAATGGGGCTCTTGAGCTGGTCTGCAATATGTTCTGTGAGTAAGTAAGTACCTCTGGTGGATAAGTTGTAATATTTGTTCTGTGGATTAGGCTATAATAGATACTGGAATTGCAAAGTACTGTAATACAAATGGAAATGATGTAGGATGACTTCTGGTCTGTGGATGCACTAGTGGTTCTGGAAGATAAAAAGAACTTGTTGCTGGGGGAAAAGGTCTTTAGAATTGCTAGGTGGCATAATCAGCTACAAAACTAACTTTTAAAAGCAGTCCCTGCATTTAAAGGCCACGGTTCCTGACATATCTTTTTATAGATAGGTAAGAAGAGTTACCCTAGGGTGTACAGAGGGCTAAATCAGTTCATAACATTCTTTTTTTTTTCTTCTGCACAAACGAGTTGATTCTCTAAGTCTGTTTAGAGTTTTAGATTGGGAAGGCATATTCTCACCCAAGACATCTTAAGAGAACAAAAGAAAAATACAGTACGTATATTCCCATAAAATACAGAAAGGGTTAACAATAAATTATTAACCCACGATTTCAGAAATAGAACACATAGCTGGAATTTTAAAATCATGTTCCATTTATTTTACCTTCTAGAGCTTTTAAAACAGTATTAGAAATATTACTACGAGGTGTACGTTTTTACTGTTTTACTAAACCTTACATTTTAAAGCTAAACTAATGCTGATTTTTTTTTTAAATTCACTACCTAAAAGTTCAAATATATAAACGTATGGATAGTACACTCACAGCTCCAGATCCCGGTTTCTTTCTCTCCATTTTTATCCCTGATCTCGTTCCATTAATCAATTATTCTATTTTGAAAACAAATCCGTCGTGTTCGTGAGCGGTAAAACTTTATTTTGTATAATACGGACTTGAGCATAAACCACGGTATAACCAAAATGTTGTCTATTACGTCAGATCTGCAAAGCAGTTGCCTTATCTGACGTATCCAGCGTGTACAAGTAAAGACGTCATTAAAAGCTGCAGCGGGGAAGCTACAGTATTCGTCCCTGTACGGACTTGTTTTATTATATATATACTAATAATTAGGTTTTAATGAGAAAATCCAGACAAAAGGGCGATGTCCGATTTAATGTTTAATTTGAATGTCGCCATTCTAACTCAAAGCCTTCACGGTATCAAACCTGTGTGGTCACACGTCCCAAACAGTCTGGCTCTGCCAGTGGAGCCTAGAGACCCCAAAAATATAACACACGGTTTGCCTTTTAATAATTTACACCTCTAATCCTTTGGGATGGAAAAGAAGTGTAGAAATGCAATTTTAATTATGGTCAATTCTGGTATTGTAGCCATATATAGTTATACAGGTCTTGTCCTCAACAACTCAGGAGCTGGGTTCGAGCCAATGCAGTGAGGTACGAACTAGGGTGGGAGCGGCGAGGGCACAAGCCCTAGAACCCGAATCCGTTACAATAACAAAAGGACAGACAATGAAATATGGGCTATTTCGAACTCGCAAATGTGAGATATAAAGAGTTACTAAGTCAGAATTCTGAGTTGCTAAGTTGCAATTCTGAGATACCATAGCGCGTTTTTTTTACTCCCTGGCGGAAACGGGCTTCCATAGAAAAGCCTGGAATGCAAGTGTAATCCTTACTTAAGGGGAGCCGGGTTTTAGAACTGGCTATAGTTGCTCACGGACATAGCGTTGGCTTTATGAACTACAACTCCCATAACGCACTACTCAAGTTTACGTCACAGTCCCTACTCTGCCTGGCTGTGGTGACCTCTAGCGGGTCCCTCTCAGTTCTGGCAGCTTTACCGTTGATCTTGTGCACTCACCGGCGTGCGCAAGAGGAACTCATACACGGCTCCCTTTTTTAAAGTTTATTTTCTAAAAAATAGAAGAAAATAAGGGAGCGTTCCAGAAATACGTACAAGTCAGGTTTACAGCAGGCTGGTAGCAAGAGTCTGACTCCTACCCTCGTACATGTTGTTTTCCCCTGTTTACTATAACACCATTTAAACGCGACACAACATAACAACTCAACTCACTAAGAAATTAACTCACAACACACAGACAGTTTTCATCTAGCGACTTAACACAGTTAGCTAACGAAGTTCAATTTCGTCTCTGATAACCCGCAGAGCCCGAATACACTTTTGATACTCTTAAAACAAATATAAACGAGTAAACCTTAAACCGAAACTATGACATCAGTAAACATAAATGTACAGACCTTTTAAAAAAGCCTTATTACTTCAGATCTTACCTAACAAATTAGAAAGAACCATGGGAGAGAAAGTCAGGCGGACAGCAGGCTGGAAGCGAGGGTCTACCAGCCCGCACGAGGCGCTGTTCCCGATTCCCGTGCCCAGCTGCACATCACCTGGTTGCACAAGCTTGACTTTTCATTTTCATTACTATATTTTCAGGTTGTGTTTTTCATACCACTACCGAATAAAAAACATATTTTAGAGGAAGATGTCAGCTTGATTAAAAAATATTGCTCCTTAAGCCTAGTCCCTTACTGTACTAATCTGCCACCTACTGGACAAGGTAATAAATAAAACAAGAAGAAAATCATAGAATATAACACCCACATTACAGGCCAGCCAAGTAAAGGGTGTAAAATGACCAGGGGAAGGGTCATTCATAACAGGTATTTTCAGAATGACCTAGTTAAAATACTAGATACGGACCTGAGCAAAATGGCTGCCAAAAAGAATAAGCTGACCCGTATATGGAAAGGGTCTACCCTGAGAAACAATGAGACACAGCTGAGCCGCATCAGGAACCGAAATATAAGTGCCCCGGAGGCAGTGAACAGGGAGAAAGATAGAGAGGAAAGAGGTTTATGTTAAAGATCGGACTTAGGAATAATGGACTACTGAAGGGAGAAAAGGTTTATGGTTTATGGTTTATGGTTTATGGTTTATGGTTTATGGTTTATGGTTTATGGTTTATGGTTTATGGATTGGGTTTATTACGGACTTTTGGAACAGGATTAAGAGAGCGGATTACGGACTGGATTTGGAAGATAGTTGGAGGAAGAAACGCCATGAAACTCAGGAAAGAAAAGTGTGGTGTGAGTACTTCTCTCATTTGCATAAACTTTCCCCCGGAGACACCACAAGGGATATCTGAAGGACTGAAAAGTGCACTGATTGTCACATTATCTAAGGTTGTCTTTTAAAATGTACTTGTATTCCATTAATAGCATCTATTGCATTGCCCGAGAAAATCAGAAATTACTGTATGTAATTTGTTGGAATTGGGTTCCTATGAAAAAGACTTGTGAAGAAACCCAGCTGGGACTCAAAACCCTTGGTATCTCTTCAGAAGAAGAGAATGCAATGTGCCCCAAGCAGTATGATTTTCGAAACACGGATTTAGTACCAGAAACCAATTTGTAGCTATTTTGTGACCCAGTGGTGAATAGCGGAGTTATTCCAAATCCACTAGATGGCGGTTCCTGACGGTTGAGTCCAGCGTTCTGCGCATGGGCAGTAGGGACTAAGAAGCAGTGAGTTACCGTTAAAAAGAACCCGTAACTTCTACAGAGTCGTAACGGTAAATACGGTGTCATTTCCCTAAATGAGTATAGAGGGGTATTTCATAGGATTGAGACAAGATTAGCAAGATGGATATTGGATTTTAACGGAGTACACTGAAGCAGTAGAGTATTTAGGCAACTACTCGGGCTGGGGATATCTGTTTATTGGTTTGTTAGTAATGGGTTTCACATGCTCCTTGTATTTTCTCTTCCTTCATTCTTTACAGGGACTTATGTTTAGCACCGTTTAAGTGTTCGCAATTGTAGGTATCGTACTAATTATCGTAATGTAGTTCTCGGTGAGGGCTGAGAGGTGAGCGGCTTATTTCTGAACGCGCTGCGTGAACCACTGCCGTATTTTGTGTATATAGAAATATCGTTATGTCTTTTTTTATTTTTTTAAACCAGGAACATATCAGACCACATATTTCTAGGCGAGTAAAGAACCCAAAATGTGTCCTGTGCTAATTATTCTTTGCCAGGCTACATTTATAAGAACCTTTCATCTTGTGTTTTAATTGTAATACAATGTATTAAAATGCACAATGCTTTGGTTTTGGGAGAGAGGTAAGAAGGGAAAGCAAATGGAAGAAAAGTCCAGAATAGGCTTCTAGGCTGTAGAAAAAATGAGAATAGAATATGGCGTATTGCAAGGAGAAGTCGGGGAAAAATAAGACCTTAAAAGAAATCAGCCTATCACTGTTTGCTGGGAGAATGGATGAATCCTGTCTAATGCTCAGCTGACACCCTGTTAAAAGCAATAAAAGACCATGTTAGTCCTCCGTGGTTAACCTACATTTGTTGTTGCTTTAAAACAGATAACGATGGAAGAACTGAATGACATGGTGGCGTGGGTGGCAGTGCCCATTATCAGAGTGCTGCTCCCAGCCATCTCCCTGTATGATGAAAAGAGGAGCCGGAGGAGAGTCTCCTAATCACCTTGCCTCTGAATTGTGGATGGTGTTCTTGAATGTGTCAACTCTCCCTTATCGGCAAATAAGCCAAGAAAGAATTCCCACCCCAGAGACTGTGCATCTTAATCATTCTGCAGACTCGGAGACTGACAGTGAGACTCTACAGGTTGTCTCTAAAAGCTTGAACCACTTTCACTGGATGTATTGAGTCAGTGTCAGTCTATGGTCTCCATATTAAATGAGATGTAAAGTCTCAAATTGTGCTTAATGAGTATGTTTTCTTTAGTGTTTTAATGATCCTTTCTGGTAACCGAATGGATGTAGTGTTTTTTGCAATGGAATGTGCAGCAGCACTGTTTCAGGAGGATATACAAAAGGTAAAATAGTTCATAGCTCAATGGATATGACTTAAAATTGCAGTGGTTTCCAGTACTAAAACTAGTGGTAAAAGGAAATAATTCTATAAAGGTTATGAAGGCTTGAATCCATCCATTTTCTAACTGCATTATCCAATACAGGGTTGCAGGAAAGCCAGAGGCAGGATTCACTCACACCAGGGACAATTTTCACAAAAGCCAATTACTTGAAGACAACCCAAGCAAACACTTGTAGAACATACAAGCCCCACATCTGAGGATGAACTCATGGCCCCAGTGCTCTGAGACAGCACCACTGTGCCACTTCTTATGCTACTATATTCCAGTTAAATACCAGTGTTTACTGTTGCTTATTTTAGCCTGGAAGAGATGCATTATGATCATTTGATACTGGCAAATATTCTTGTAGCACAAGGAAAGCGGTGCAAACATATTTCCACTAGGGGGAACTGTCCTGCTTTGGCAACACAGTAAATTTATGGTATATACATTTATTATTTCTGGATAACCACTGTAAATATAATTTGTCTTCTATTTCCTAAAACAATTCAATATTTCCCACTGTACTGCACACAGTATTTAGCCTTTAGAATTTAATTTGCTCAATGTTAGTACGGTAGAGGTACTATCATTTAACAGCATTCATGAGATACATTCAAACAGAATATTAATTCCATTGGAAGAGGGCCAGGGGAAGGGTCATTTATAACTGGTATTTTCGTAACGAAACGCTGTCTATACTACTGTATAGACCTAGGCAAGATGGCCGCCACGGATACCCGGCTGACCCGCTGTTGGAAAAGATATATACGGCGAAACAATGAGACACAGGTGAGCTCCGTCAGGAAACGGAATAGAAATGCCACAGAAGCACTGAGCCGGGCGGAAGCTGGTAAGGTGAGAGCGTTTTGGAGGAACGAGAGATTTAGGAGTGTACTGGAAGGAATTTCAGAATAACGGACTATTGGATATGGGTTTTGGATACGGCGCGGAGAAGTGTGGACATACGCATTTGGGGACTTAAGGATACTGGCAACGGATTGCGGAACGGATTTGGAGAGATATACGGACGAAGAACACAGGTTCAGTGTGGTGTGAGTTAAATGTCTTTTACACCTATTTCCCCCGGCGACGCCACACCATATATTCAATTGAATCTTTCAAAGAGAACAACCATTTCCCTGCAAAATTAGGCTTTTCTCTGTCACTTCCCAGGTGGCTCTGACAATCGGCTGCCGTTAAATTGTGGCTGTGGGCATCTGTTTCAATGGAGTTTGTACTCCCTCTTTAAGTGTGATATTAGAAATACATTTTTTTTGCTAAAAAACTGCTCTTTACAAATTAAAGATACGGCTATAAACTAATATGACGTTTTGGTTGTGAAGCCTTCTTCAGGTGTGTGGAGACACGTATATTTTTAGACACATTTATTTAAAAACTAAGAGCTTTTTTTTAAATGGTAAGAATGGTAAATTGTGCCATGTGAAGTTCATTTTTCAGTTTCCACTGTCTACATTCCCGGGCACAGCTTATATGTGGGTTAATATTTACCTATCGGATTAGCAAAGGTTAAAATAAAACAATTGAAACAGGATGAGGAAATGTGCACACACTCCTCTGACATACTCATGAGAGAGAGTCTTTCCCCGCTTGACATGCTTTGAGCTTATAAAGAGAGATCACCCACTGGAGAAGAACACGACTGTGAGTGACATCACTGTGAGGTCACAGGCATTGAGCAGGTCAGAAAATCAAGACTTCAAGGGGAAACTCAATCCTACCCAACATTAGAGACATGCCTACTTTTGCAAGTGCCAGCTTGATAATGGTTTAAGTTCCTTAGATATTTTTTAACTTCAGCTAGGTGTATGGCCTTTGACTTAAAAATCAGTAAATCATTAAGGAATGCTGGAAGGTTTATTAGACTTAAGATATTCTTACCAGGTCGAAACACCAGCACGGCACTGTAACCTTATTCTTTATAAAAATGTGAACATAAACTCTCTTTTAAACTGTACAGGCCTATTACAAAGCCAGTCGAAGTGGACAGCTCCACAGAGTAAACAGTCATATAATCCAATGCTTCTATGTGCCGAACAGGACTACTAGTATCAATATAACGGCAGTGTCAGTTTTTGTGCTTGATATGAACTGCCTAATGGGGCCATGTAGTAACTGTACTGTATATGAAGATGTGGTGATTGTTTTTATTTAACCTTATCCACCTGTTGCATAGGTTGTCTTGTGTTTTGTAATACGTAGTCTGTGGTGTTATTGATTTAGCTAGTAAAAATATATATATTATTCATCCATTGTGTGGTTTCTGCGTAAAAAAAAAAACCCGCATCCACAGAAACAAAAATCACAGACATGTGCCGAACAGGACTACTAGTATCAATATAACGGCAGCGTCAGTTTTTGTGCTTGATATGAACTGCCTAATGGGGCCACAGGAATAATGGAAGGCAGGTCAGATCCAGCACTTTTATTACAAACAAGCCTTTAAAGAAACACAAACAGAATGTACTTTTATGATTTGAAATATTTGTATATCTCCCCCCCCATATATTCAGTACTTAATTCAAAAAATGTTTTTTTAGATGCATAACTTTCTCATGATACATATCCTTTCCAAATACATTTTACTTTTGCTATTAAGGTCAGTAGTGAATAGTTTAGGAACATGTAAAGGTTTATTCCATGCTGAAAAAAGAAAAGAAACATTTCAGCTGTTGAGTCTTCTTCAGGTGTCCGTTCCCTTTTCTTTTCTTCTCCTTTGCGGCCTACGCGTGTTGACGCACTACCTACTTGAGCTACTGCAGAGTTTTCTTACATATTACTTACCACCATTTGCTTTGACTTGGAAAAACTATGCAGTATCTTTTGAAAAACAGCCCTTTCTTGTTCGTCTATTTCTGCCAGCCACGTGTTACTGGCAGTCCTCAAATGTGTCAACTACCGCGAGGAAGGCCTTCCACACTCCAGGCCTGCTTGTGCACACAGCCCCGCCTCCTCTTCTCCTTTGACCGATCTCTCGGTTCGTGTTCACGATGCAGGTCCAGTGCGGACCCCCGCCCTTCATCACACACCACTTGGAGTGGTCCACCATGATGCCGAAAGGCCTGGCCTCTGGCAGCTGCATCGTCTTCACGTTGTACACCTTGTGCGCCACAGAGCAATTCGAAGGCAGAGGCCGATGAAGCTTCCCCCAGCTTTCGGCAAAGAAGTCGTCTCCTAAATAGTTAACCAGCAAACCTGAATAGAGATCTGAAACGGAACAGAGTCACAGGTTCCCTGTAAGAATCTGTCCCAGACACACTTTCTACCCAACCAAAAACAGGAAGTGCACTTGCTACCAAAACGTCAAACTGGAACCGAGAACAAGTGAATGTGTATTTCTTCCCCCCCTCTCTGAATGCTGTACTGTATTGGTTGCTACCCAGAACGTTCTTTTTTAAATCAGCACCACCAATATACAGTAGATCAAGTGTGAAGTGTGACATATTGCTTTTGAAGGGCAGTGTTTGAAACTTACTGGATTGTTCCTTTTCTACATAACCTTTTTTTAAATGTATTTAAATGACAACTGTTTCCAATAACCTTTAAAGTAACAGCAGAATGAGATCCTTGGATCAATTAATCAATTTCTTTTCAAAACTAGTTGAGATTAATGGAACAAACTGCACATGTTATTTAAGTCCTGGTTCCTTTCAAGAAACAGCAGGATGAGATCCTTGAATTAACTACTAAGAAATTAGCTAAATGGGCCAAATGTAACCTCTCGTGTTCTTAGGTATTAAATGGTATCTAAAGAAGCTACACAAGTTATATTTTTATCCTTTCTTATGTTTAAATCAACATACCAAGAGAAAAACATATGATTTAAATTTTTGTATAAATAAAAGATTGAAATATTCTATTAATCAATTTGTTCAAGAATTGGGCTTTACAGAATGTTAATAAAGCACCTACAAACTACCTCAGACACAAATCCTAAACCTAAATTACTACTGAGTATAAATTGATGCTTTACTAACATCCCATAAAATCTCTTTTGAAAGAAAGCGATGCTATGAAACCTTAAATCTAAAGTGTAACCGCAGAAACATGTAGGAAAGTGCAGTTGCCAGCTGGCAGATTGAGAAAGTTTCACCAAAACAAAGTATGCTTTTTTATATAAATACATCTTCAATTGGGAAAGGCTTTGAGTAAAAATAAACTGGATATTGTTCCACAAAATCTTTGTGAGAAAGTGGGTCTTGCTGGCTAGAAACAGCCAACATACAATAGAGTTAGACTTTGTAAAAATTAAATAAATTCAGATTCTGAGAGGCTCAATAAGTGCTTGTTCAGAGTAAATCAGACATCGTTGTCCAAGTTTCAGCAGTGATACATAATTCACTGAATACCAACACCAACAGGGTTGGACACTTTGGGATATCCAAGCGATCTCAAACGCGTCCGATAACTGCAACCTCTATGACCAGCTGGGCACCAGTGCTCTTGTACTGTTGTCAGTGAAAGAAAAACCATTAGTACAACTTATGCCAACTCTGACACTTAGCATCACTGTGGGGCTGTTAAGCACATATTTTGAAGAAATAAGTACATTTCGTCATCTCTTCCAAGCTGGTTCAGGTCTGGAACTGTGATAATTAATTTGTGATGTTAAAATGTAGAGGCATGCAAAAAATTAACTATTGATTCCAAATATCTAAAATGAGAAAAATAGCTGATGTGACATTTTCACTTCCCAGGAACAAACTGCAATAATGAAGCACAGAGATTGTTTATGGATCATGGCAACTGTGTTGTTCAATACTGTTTCTGTATTTTGAATTGGAGAATAGTTTCTAAAGAAGCAATCAGTTGGGAAACAAACGTGATCCATAGACTTTACTGATTTTTTTTTTTTTCTGCAGACTCTAGCTCTGCCTTGAGTGGTGCTCACCATCATTAAATCTAGAGCATTTTGCAAAGCTGGTGAAAGTTTACCCTGCTAAAGATGTCAGGGGCAGCTGCTTAAACCAAGGCTCTTTCCTGGGATAGCATGTTCTCTGAGCCACACACTGAAGGTCTCTGTGGAAGGTTTGGGGGACGTGATAGTCAAAAGAGTATACATGGATATACTGGAGTTGCACAGCTGTAGAGACAAGAATGAAAAATAACCAAGAGTAAGCATGGCATTTTCATACATCCAGGTCAAATGCCCCCTTTCTTTTTCCATTAGTTTGGAGAGTTTCCTTTATTTATTTTCACTTGTTAAACTATCCTCCAAGTTCTAAAATGTTGACATACATTTTCAGCAGCCACAATACACATCATTTAGATTTAATTAGAAAGTCTAAGGCTATTTTGGTATTTATTTTCATCTGTATACACAATGAGGTGTAAGTCTATTAGTGTCCACCTATTCTCAGGGTTATATTAAGTTTGCATATGAAATTGAACCACCAACAGAAAATAACAGAATAGACTGGTTTTTGCCCACAGGTAAATTTAGAATAGGAAAAGAAAAGGTGCTCCAAACCAGAACAAGAACTGCAAATAACCAATACTTGAATCTTAAAATCTGGAAAAATTGTACCAAAGGCTTTCAGAAAGTGATAGACAGCTGTGATGTCAATGCCATGGACATACTAAAGCTCAGCAATCAAACTTGTTCAAGAAAAGGTTCACACAGCTGTATGTACATGTGAACGCCTACCTATGTCCTTGAAGGTGCTGTATGTGTAAGTCCCGCAGAAGAAGGTCTGTGCATTTTCATGCCCACTGGAGGGCAAGAATGATGTAGAATGATTTTGCACATCTGGAAGTTCTGGGGTGCTGTGAACCAGCCACACTCCTGTCTGTCTAACATCACAATCCCTGAAAAAGGTCACACAAGATATATTCAAATCTCTTATCGTTTTTGATCCGTCTGGTTTTTCAGTTTCAATGTTTTTAAAGGACAAGTCTGCTCTTTTTGAACGGAGTCCATTATCAAACCTGCTTCCAGCTGACGAAGTCAATTAATCAATTAAGTTCAAGAATCAAACGAACTGTATAATTGATCAAACTAAACAAAAAATCTTCTATTTTGGGCTAGTTTTCAGTTCTCTTAATCTGACTTTTGGCTTTTTTGTCCAACCGAATTAAACTGAACATACGTCATGGCCAAAAGTCAGATTAAGAGAATTGAAAACCACAGTCCAAAATAGGACTATTCTTAATCCTATTAATTGTTTTCATTTCTTTTCAACTGACAATTGGCCATGAAGTATGTACATTTATCACTTAATCTCAACAATTTAATTTACTGTATTCATTTAGAAATGGGCTACTGTAAATTCAATTCAATAGAGCCCACAACAAGCATCTTTAGTTTTGTTTTACCCAGCAGATGAATTTTTTATTATAAACATCAGTATTATATTGACTTACAGAAGTGTTTTTAAACTCAGTGATTTTCACCAGGAGAAAAAGCTTTGAAGGCAACAGATTTGTTCTTAGCTTATGTGATGCCTCAGTCAAAGAAATGTAAATGGGGAAAAAAAATAATGAACAAAAACAAGATGGAAATATATACTTTAAAGCTTTATGATTCAAGTTTTAAAACCAGAAAACACAGAAAGCTGGTGTTGGTATTCTAAAGACACAGTATATACTTCGGACGTGCCATCATGTCTTGACCATACACAGGAAATCCTAAAATAAATGTTTTCTACTGAATCAATGATTTGGACAACATCTGCAGAATCACACGTGTAAATGTTCTACCCTGAAATAGTGTAAATGTTAAAATTTTATTTTAGATATATATAAAATGAACAATTCACATCCTGCATATGTAGCAAACATTGCACTTGGCTTTAATCATAGGAATAAGCAAGCAAACCCAGCAAGTATTACAGATACAATTCTATTGTTTGTTGTGTTGTCTATGATGTTTTTTCCCCCCCATTTTCTGTGTCCTTCTGTCTTGTACATTATAAAATGTTACTTACCTTAAAGTTTGTATTTGTATTGCACAAAAGGCTTTTGAATTATAAGAGAAACCTGTGAAAATAAACAAATCGAAAAGACAATGTATATCCTGACCTCACTTTCTGGGAGATGACACAAATAATAAATAAAGGTTTCTTACCTTTTTATGAATGTAGGACAAAAAAGGCTGCAAAGTCTGCCCCACTGCACTCTTGGAGTCATTCACCAATTTCTTCCCATATACCCAGCCATTGGTATGGTCATCCATGTAGAGGTATCGCAGACCTCTTCCTTCATCGTGGTCTGGCAGCTTATACAGAATAAACCTGTATGATTCCAAAAACACATAAAAGAGTATCACATCCTGTATACTGCTCTAGAACTGTGACACTGTACAATGTGTCCTGGGTGTTGGACAGTGTTAACTGTTGAGATCACTAGAAAATAAAAAGGGCACTTAAACAATACTAGTGTCTGTGGGTGCACTGGTGCTTCTGGGAGATGAACAGAACCTGTGGCAAGAGAAGAAGGGTCAAGCAGCCTTGATCATTTCTAGGTGATGTAGTGGCCTACAAAGCAAAAATAGCTCTTGTTTTTAGGGGTTGCCCATGTTTGACATGAGCATTGTGGCACAACTGGAATAATCTTATGCGATTAGAGCTCATTTTCTGCATTTTAAACCAGCAGAGCTCTGTAGAACTGAACTGCAGCAGTTGACAAAGAGTCAACAGTTGACTAAAAGAAGCGAGGCAAGGCAAGCATCTCACAAACATTACTCTCCTCAAGAATACATTCTGGTGAATCGTTTCAAAACGAACTATTGAAAGGAAAGAAAGACTTAAAATCCAATAGTTATTCCATTTCTAAATTTGTCACAATGGTGCTCAACAGCACCGCCAATGCAGACTTCTCTGAAGTCTGCATCGGAATGGACTCCGCTGGAGGGAATTACCCCCAGTTGCTCGCGGAATGGTGACGTTCCACATTCTAACGTATCAAGGCGGAGAGAAGTTGCCATGGAGAATAAAATATTCACGTATTGGTACAATTGAACTTTTTTTAAGTTTTAGAACTCATAATATTGTAACTCATACGGCCACCATTGGTTGTGAGAGCCGGCTTACCAGCGCGGTGACGTCCCCGCCCTTCCCTGTGAATAGCAGGGACCGCAGCCGCCGGGCTGATGGGAGATTTCCCTTTAGTTCAGCTGGCTGGGTCCCTGTCGAGTGCAACGGAGGCCCAGGTTCGAGTCCCCAATGGTGGGGGTTCGACCTGAGGCGGCAGAGGAGAGGGCGCATACCCACGTGAACCCCGGAGCGTTACAATTTTTTTGAAAAAACAAACTTCATTAGGCTACTTTAGATTTAAACTGTATGTATTCTACGTACAAAGTTTTGACATAAAGCTTTTATTTCGTCACCCCCATTTCAACTGATGTATATTTATTCATTTACCAGCTTTGTATTTTGTACACAGAACATTTAATGGTGCTCGTATTTTATAGTACAAGCTTTGAGGTATAGCCAAGTTTACCTTATTTAGTTGAATGAAAGCGTTATGTTCCTCATACTGTCATTTTGTACTGGGACAGACAATATGAAATGTATTTAATAGTACACAGCTTGGAATAAGCAGCAATATTGCCAGTGATTCCTTAGTTTACTTCGCCTGTTATGAATCGAGGTTAAGTTTACAACATGAATGAACACAGTATCACTACATTTGTACAGGGATTGACGAGATAAAATTCAATTTAATCAAACTGCAAGCAGACAACGAAATTTAACAGCCGACTTGGATTTCGACCCTCCTGAGCCGTGTGACAAAACAGTGACGTCACGCGAGGGTGTTTTTTACCTTTTTGTACTAGTGCGCCCTTTAATACTGGCGCACTTGAAGTCCACACTTGCGCTACATTACAGAAGTGCGGATTTGTAGAAATGGCTTAGGGCGCAGGTCAAGAATTGGGACATGGCTTTTATCTCTGAAGCACCCAGAGATTTGGGGAAGGACATTAAACCGTTGTGGCTAAGCAAATAATTAGATTAATTGGGTAGGTAAGAGCCGAGTTGGAATTGAAGATTCATTTAACTGGTGAGTAATTAAATACTGGAGTCACACCTGAAGAAGGCTCCATGGCCAAAACTTTTTTTCAGCATGGAATAAACCTATTACTTGTTCCTTTGCAGCCTACGCATGCTGACGCAGCTACCCACCTGAACTATCAATGTAACATTACTTTTTCACAACAACTTTATTATCAGAGAACAGATTATTTGATCAGAAATAGTTCCAGTTTGCTGTTTGATTGTTGTACTGTCTTTTAATTGTTTGAATCTTAATTTATGCATTTGTACACTTACCTTTTAAGTTGCTTTAAAAATAATGAGGTAGTGAACATCCCACCTACCTTGACAGGTAACAAACTCTTTGTTTTGTTTTTCTCACATTAAAATGTAGGAGAAAAATGTTTGACACTTCCAAATTTTGTTTAACCTGTTATTAACATTGACACATTTAGCCAATTTCCGCCTGAAATTTCCTCCTCCTTAAACATTTGTTATATCTCTGCAGCAGAACATAGCAGGAGCCTGGTTCAGGTCTTAAATTGAAGGTAACCCCCTTGGCTTTGAGGGTGAACAGTCAAATTTCTTATATTTCTCAATGTGTCCACTCAGCAGACAGACATATGAAAAAAAAAAAACAGCAGGTGACCATGATTTTTTGGTCTTCAGAGGTCAGATTTTTTAACTATATGCATGTCAAGAGCCTTGTTCTAGGTGACTACTAGCTTGGATACAAATCTGGGAAAAATTGATCAATTAGAAAAAATTCTACATCATGTTTTGTGAAGACTGAACCTGGAATGAAATTTCACGCCTATAATAAAAAATCCTAAAAATATTGAAAATAAGAATAATAACCATTGCAATTGCTATAAAAACTATTAGACACTGCTAGAGAGCCTTTATCTGCTGTTATGCAATGAAAAAAACCTCAGAGTTGCCTTCTGGTGTGAAAAAAAGGAGCACTGATAAAAAACTGATTGATTACCCCTTCTGAGTCAATGATTGACAGCTAAAAGGCAGGCGGAATGCAGCTCGAGGCTTCTAGAGGAAGTCTTACCCCCTAAGAGCTCTGAATGGCTGAAAATACAATGAATGAAAGCGGTTTTTACTAATCAGATCGCCTTATTTCTACCGGTCGTTCTTCAAACATTTACTATGAAGTCAATAACGTTCAAGTCTGGGTTATTTTGGATATATATCATGCTTCAGAATAAGGTAAAAACATGGGATATATATATATATATTTGCTGGTTTTTGCTTTTGCGGTTTTGTTGGTAAAAATGTATAATATTGACATGCTGTGCTGGCCGGGTGTTTTTATTGGGATTCTGCTAGTTCATTAATTTATTGGTTTATTGCATAATAGTGTCATATCTGTGGAAACAAACATTATGGTATTGTTGTGATGATATTGGAGAATACGTTCATGTGAGAATTTGTGGAGCGGTTTAAAAGAAACGTGTCATCTGGGGGGACAGTGACCACGATCCGGGCAAACAGGTTTTATCAATTTTTTTATTGATATCACATTACGTTATAAATTATAGAGCTTAACGTTCTGTATGCATCATATGAATATGTTTAGATATTTGTTCTATTTATAGAACACTGCATTAATAATTATTGAACTTAATTTTCTATGTGTGCTTCATAAGAAAGAAACTGACCGAAATAACATCATATGTAAACTGACACATTGATGTACTGTACACATGTATGCATAGCCCGTGGGGTGTGATTAATGGGCATTTCGACATAAATTTCTAGTTACGTAAGGGTTTCTAAAACTGACCTAGGACCTCAAGCACTTAACTACCACTATGTACCACTAAGTTGCCTTTTCTCACAAAAACTCTGAAATGGACAATGCGACTTAATTCTAATTGCGTCTTGTATCTAATGAGCTCTTTGAACCTCTTCAGTTGGAGTTTGGATACACAGTACAGAAACTACCATTGTTAAGTCAGTTAATGATTTTCCAGTGGCTTCTGGATCACTTGATGTGCTTTTTATTCAACTAAAATGCTGCTGGTGTCAATCACAGTCCCACACTGGATCACATGGAAACTTATCTTGGGATATCTGGCACACCCCTTCCTTGGTTTAGCTCTTATTTATCAATACCACCACCAGAAACAAATTGATAAATCCTAGTTAAAAGTGATGTTATTGCACTAACCCGAGGTATTACATAGAGATTAGTACTGGAAACGTAACTATTTAATATTTATACACTGGCTCTTGGGCAACGTTTTTACCATTGTGGTTTTGGGTTTCACTGCTATCCTGCTGACAGATTAATTTGAAAATCAAATTCGATTACTACTATTCTGGTTTCTGTACTTTACAGGAGTCTGTCTGAAATTAAGACATAGATACAACAGAACATTTCTGAAAGCAAACCGTGACAAGACTGATATTAGCTCAACAACTGAAAAATTAATGCTATAACATTGATATGTGCCATTCGTTTTTTGTGTATTATGTGTACTACTATAAGGAGCTTTGAGGGTTATTTAAAAACACTCAAAAATTAACATTATACTATTATTATTGTCCTTCAATGCATAGTCATGAGAATTGTGAAGAGAGAAAATCTCGCAATACTGCACTCACCACTCTGGGCAAGTTGTCAAATTTGCCAAGCATGAACTGCGACTAATAGCACCAATGATCATAAGAGACGCTGACACATCGAGGCCACTCTGCGTGGCCTCTATGAACTGGGCTGTTAAATCTACACTAGAGCTAATGCTGAATTAAAACAATTCGAATTCCTTAATGCCATATCCTCTTCATTAAAGTCCAGGCACTACTGTTTTGTAAATCCTTTAGTCACTTCAAAATTGATACCCAAAATATAAACAAATAATTGTTCCACATAGACATGGAATACTTGTTTATTCTGAAATATAACTGTTCTATCTACATACACTTCACACTTTAAACTATAAATCCCACCATTTTCTAACTGCTTTTTCCCAATACAGGGTTGCAGGGGAGCTGCAGCTTATCCTGGCATGCAGTGAGCGCAAGGTGGTATACACGCTGGAGGGGACACCAGTCTATCACAGGACACACACAGATAGACACACACAACCTCACACCAAGGCCAATTGTCCCAGAAGCCAATTAAACTACCAGCGTGTCTTTGGACTGTGGGGGGAAACCCACGCAAACATGGGGAGAGCATACAAACTCCACGCAGACAGCACCTCAGGTCTGGAATTGAACCCAGGGCCCCAGTGCTACATGGCAGAAGCGCTATCCACTCCACACCCATGCTGGCCCTTTATATAGATTTTAATTTTCTTTTGATTGTGTTCCAGAGTACTTATTCTCAGTAGTCATAAAGGTAAGACAATGCAAACTGAAAAATTATTTTATTTATTTAAATGTAGCACAAAAGGGACAACAGTGAACACTGATCCACCCCTCTTCATATTATACTCACTGGATATATATGGCATACAGTATATATGGGGAAACAGCTAAGTCCTGTCAGCTGCAAGTGGGCAGGGATGTTTTTGGTAACATTTGGTAGAAAACAGACCTTTTGCTCTTTGAGTAAGCAAAACATGCAGCTATCTGGAACCCGATTCTGTGATTTTTTAAAGGAGCATATTTGTGATTTTTAAAGTGGGCCTTAGTTTCTGATCATTAATATTCATGTTTTGTTTAGGTAAGATGACGGTGCTGTGTTGAGAGAGGTTAATGTTACAAATGACTGCCAGAATTACTTCAGTATACAAACTGCCAAGAACTGAAAAACGCAAGAGAGGTTACAGACACAAGTGGGCTGCTCAAGTGACCGTATTCATTAGGTTGCTAGTAGCTAGTAGTTTACTGACGAATCATGTGAAACTGTCTCTTGTACTGTAGGAATCCCAGGAACAGGTTTATCTCTAGAACAAATCTGACAGCTTGTCCCAGAGACAGTTCGCCCTCTCAATGCATGACATCATCCTGGCGCCCAAAAGCTGACACCAAACAAATAGCAGGTTTAAGTGAAATTGAGTCAGAAGTCCCTACCTTCTGGCCTCCTTCTGGGTCCAGCGAATGCACACACGCTACATACTCCTGCATGGCCTGTTCTTTGCTCATGTCCCCAAGCTGCTTCCAGGCCTGCCTGCAGCATCACAGCACAATGTGTAACCCATCAGCAGCCTTACAGAGCCCAGCTGGTAGAAACTCTTAACCGCTTTTCAGTAGGGCAAATGTTTTGTTTTCTATTTTTAATACAGTTCGGCAAGGAGACTGTGAATGCTAGAACTCAGCTTCTCGGGTATGTAATTTAGTCATAGTCTATCCCATAAGTTGACTGACAGATCTTACTTGCCTAGGATGGTATTTAGCCTTTAACAACTGAAATCCTACTTACACTCCCTGGTCTGTTGGGTTTCTTACAATATCTGTGAAAGTTCACACATTTACCTTTCTTTTTTTCTGGACAACACTGAAACCTATATTTAGTGTGGGTTTGTGGAGTCGCACAGATTTGTCTCTTGCCTTGTGTAACTTAAAATGAGTTTGTGCACAATACTTTAGCTATCGCTTACTGAAAGGAATACATATTCAACAACTGAAAAGGTATCAATGAGAAGAAGCAAACTTTAAGAATATGATTAGCTAGTCATCATGTGAACACAGGATAACAATGGCTGTTTCAAACAGCAAATCCACTGGAATTTAACTGTATTCCTATTTTAAATTCACAGGGGGAATATGCTCACTGTGTGGAAAATGATTCAATTTATTTTTTAAATGTGCTAGATATGATATATATATATATTGATATATATTTTATTACCCTGTTCATTTATGCCAACTGCTTATTTCTAAATTTTGCATATAAATAATGTATATAACTCAGTTTACGTGGCCAGTAGGTTTGTCAGTAATACAAAATGTTTGGAGAGTAGCAGAAAAGTCGTTTTGTACACTTCTATTCAACGTTTGTCAGTTAAGATGATCCCTTGGGGAACTAGAAAATATTGCTAGTGGTTTCTTCATCCAAACGTACTCAGTACTTTATAAACACGAAGGTCACCAACTACATGACAGCAGCTGATTATGCACATGCTGAGTGCACATTTTTAAGGTTTCAAACTAATTGACCTTGAGCCCGAAAACACATCAAACACGTCTTTGCTTCAGTTTATTAAAGAGTTGCCAAAGGTTTGGGGTCGCTTTACCTGTTTATACCTGGCGTACAGGTAAAGCAGCTGTTCTCTGCTCGCTGTCTGCACCAGTCCACGGAGCCGCTCAGCTGCCGCTTCAAACTCGGCTTCGAGCTCCGTCTCTTCCAGGCGATACCCCAGGTCACCAGCACCGCAACCTTCCTCCCCGAGACCCAAGTCTGAATCCGAATCTGACCCACCGAGCGGCTCTCCTGTGTCTGGCCGAGCCGGGTCGGTACCTGAACCCGTAGCAGAGTCGGGGGAAGACAATGGAGAGCGAGACGCCATATTGGAGTATGTCTATAAATATAAATGTTTTGATCGTAGTTTGAATTTCTCGAATAATCTAAATCAATCTCCAGGAAGACAAATTATATTAAAATTACTCTCTCCTGCAGACAGTATCAAGATGATGGCTAACCGTTTCAGGACTTGTTGCTCACCGCGGTCCGTTAACCGTTCGCTCCCCTAAGCGGTCCGAAGGGAAACCAAAAACACAGAGTAGATAAGTTCCTAGTCCATACAGTATATATACACAGTACAGATGGAAAAAAGAAACGCAACATTTTCTGGAATGAGAATACTATAGTTATAGCTTATGTACTTTCACAAAAAGTTGGCAATTTGTTTTAAGCCCTCTGACCAGGAATACAGCTTGTGCAGTGAGGCATTGCAACTTGCCAATCACACGAAAGTTCATTAGGTGCACTTGTTGGTGCACAGTAGAACGTTGATAGTTCATCTGGCTTGCCTGGTTTTTCAGTAGCCAATTCATTCATGTATCTAATCTAACCCTTTCTTCAGGGACGTCAGGATATCAGCGTCCACATCATAGTTGGGATGTTTGTTCCAGGCCCCAAACCCTTTGAATAAAAATATGCATTTCCCTGTTTGGTAGATTATTTAAACCTCTTATATTTTTTAAATCCAAATAGTTTCCCCTAGTTCGTGCTGCACTACTAAATCTTATGAAGTGCACTACTGTAGGTCAGTAGCTTTGAGGATTTTGAATACTTACAGTAAATCAGGTCTTGCTATAACTATGAATAGAATTATGAAGGCTAAGACTGTTTTATTTTTTTTAATGGTATAGTACACCAATAAGATATTTACAGACAACTAACAAACCATTTTGTGATTTAGTTTAAAAGTGTCTGGTCATGCATGTGGTAGTGTGCTCACCTATTTGAATAACACAACATTATACAAAAACATGAATGCGATTATTTTTATTTCAGAAACAGTAGATCAGATAGGCAAATGAGGTTCCCATCATTAGAACTCCTTTTTTGAGTTTTCATTGCAAGGAGTTTCCCCTCCATGTGAAACATGTTTGATGGTGGCAGATGGATTATTACAGGAAGGCTCTGGATAAAGCAGTCGACATCTTCGACAGCAACGATGGTTTTTTTGGCATCTTCCTGGAGTTTGGAATTACAGGGATCCCTGGAAACACAGAGTGGTTTGACATGTCACTGTTCCAGTTTCTTTATTCCATGGCAGCAGGTAAGATAGACTTTGGATACAGTTCTACCCAGAGGCATCTTAATGTCAGGTTTATTCAATAAGAAGCTATTTGATTAAAGGTGTGTGGTAATTTGGCTATTAGACAACTGTTTTTCAGTCATTTCAATCACATTCATAACTATTATTCCTGAAATCTTCTATTGGACTATTCACCCCTGATCTGTACTATTACCTGTCCCTTAACCAGTTCAATACATGAATTTCCCTAAATGCCTATTGCCTTTAATTTAAGAAGAACATTATCAAAAGCATCTTTAAAATCTAATCATATCATTTTGTACGTTCTGTGTGTTTACTGCTGTCACTTGTTTGAAGAATTTTAACAAGATGGTAAAGGAAGAATGACCTTTTCTAAAACCATATTGACTACTGCTAGGGTCTTATTTTCATATGAGCGATCCTGTTGTTTAGTTCTAAAGTGGTTTTCATAACTTTACTTGTAAAAGAAGGAAGACGTATTAGCTTATATCTTATATCTATCATATAAGTCACATTTAGTCATATTTACTATACCGAGAGATACTGTAGAAGGGAATGAGGGAGGGCACTGAAAATTGAGAAAATAGAGTACTGTTGAAGAGGACTGCCAAAGATTGATGCACTGGACAATGGACTATTTAGAAGAAGAGAGATCAGGGAAGAGTAGAGGTGCACAGTTGACCACTTGATCAGAGTGGAGTTTAGAGTTCTGCCTCACCATTCCTATGGAGGTAGCAGAGTCAATAAAACTTGACGTTTGCAGAACACCAAGGCCAATTTGTATACAAATCAGTTTGTTTTTTAAAGGATTCTAAATTTAGGATGAATTCCCCCATTCTACATAAATTCCATCCAATGTCTAATTCTGAACCACACTTGTCACTAATGTGCTACACAAAATAAAATCCAAGTCACAAACTAAATACTCACCATATGGAGTGTTCTGAGGCTTATTCCTACTGAATCTGTCCAAACTAAAAACTTTTTTTGAAAAACTATGAGCACACAAAGAAAACAATTTAGGAATATTTCTTCCACAGCTATTATACTTGAACTGTTACGTACTGTATTGATCTTGATAAATTTGTAGTCATTATTCATACAGAACATTCAGCATTGGCCACCATACAGTAGCAGTTGCTATTCTTGTTGATTGCAATTAATAGGAATGTCTTCTAGAGTGTTATTTGATGTACAAATGAGCATTCTATTCAAATAATTTCTGTAGTGCTAATATTAAAAATACAATGTCCAAATTAATAATTAAAGTTTGGGTATCTAATCCATACCTTGTGTTTTTGAGGCTTGCTGTACTCATCAGGCACTTGAAATGGTCCAAAGCTTTCACAGCTCCCACGTCCACTGGATGTTCCCTGGGCTCTTAAGTTTTCCAAAGATGGATTTGTTTCATTCTGAATTCTGACGTCTTTTGACCTATTACCCATGATCTTATGCTTTATCATGGAGCCAAACTTTTTCAAAGGATGCTTCTTGACTTTCTGGCTCACATTCACATCTTCATCCGGCTTATTAACTGCAAAGGGGATGTTGCTGTGCGAGAGAAGCCCTTCGCTCTTAGAGTTTTGGTCAGTTGCATTGGGGTCCTGTAATGTTTTGCTATGTCAATGCGCAGACCACTCTTGCTTTGGGCTGTACTGAGATTTTTGTCCTTATTAAGGCTGGGATTGTACACATACCAAGATGAGTGTCCGGGCAACTCCTGTCACAAAAAAACAAAAAGTTACAGTTCAGTGATTGTTCAGTGTAAATCAAAACAAGTAACACTTCTCTTACTGAAAAGAAGATAAGGATTATGGGGTGTGTATATGTTTTTAGCACTGACGTTAACACTGGAATAAAGGCAGACAATGAAATATAAAATAATAAACCAATGTGAATGTTTACAATTGCATGTATAGAAAATGCATCTCAGTTTTTTTTATGATGCAGACATCAGTTTGGAAATGTAGACAATACTTTGAGCAAGTCTCTCTATAGTAGCATTAACTCACCTGATTGCTCTTGTACTAATTGAATAAGAAAGTGATAAAGCTGACATCCACAGACACGTGAGTTTAGAACGTATGCTATGAACTGACAGTAGGGATATTTCTGAGATGTTACACAGTATTAGGGAAAACAAATCTGGATTTGTAGTTTTATTGTAAAAGAAAATGCACAACATAACTATCATCATATTTACAAAATAAGAGTTCCAGTTTCCAGTACTTTCTACACTAATGTCTGTTAATTAGGTACAGAACAGGTCCATCCTACTTTCATAAGAAATTTTTACAGGTTTGGAACTGTTGGTCATACCTCATCAACCACATCATGCTAAGAGGACTCCAGAAGTCGTGTTTTCATACAGTCTGGCCTCGAGGAGCTTTTCTTCCCTAAAGCCTTACACTGCTGTACTCCTTCTAGATCCTGGACTCTTTGAACCAGATAATCTCCAGGCTTCTCTCGTGTCTCAGAAGCTAACAAGGTGTCACACCAACAGCTTCTCCTAGGGAACGTGATGAGCAGGGCTTATCCATAGTGTCTTCTGGCTGGAAACTGTTTTCAAAACCACTTGGGACTGTTGGAGAAAAGCCTTTTGGAGACTGTCATAGGAGACTGCAGATTTTTACTTCTGACTGTTCGACAAATAACAGGTGAAGGTTCTAACTGGTCCATTTTGGTGCACATGAGCTGCTCAGTGCTCCGGGTTTCCATATCAATGGCAGCTTGAGGAGTACTGGACTCAGGGCTGGAACAGTTTAGCTGAATTTCCTTTAGCAGATTATGTGTGATTCCATGTACTATTTCAGAAGAAACAAGAGAAACTTCAGAAAACTGAGGACTGGGTATTGCCTCTTTGTTGTGCTCACTAGTTATGTTAGTATCACCCCTCACCTCATCAACGATCTCACTTGCTTCTCTGCTAATACTGGTCTCTGGTGAAAGGGATGAACATCGGGAAGCTGAATGTGTCAGCTTGGAAATGTTGGTCACCATAGAACTGATTATGGTTTTGACCACTGTCTCATTTCTGGTGGCTACAGCTTTCTGTAGAACCTGTTGGGATCCAGTTTGGCACAGCAATTCATTGTGAACAGAGCTAGCAACCTGCTGAATCTTGTGTGGTTCATGAAACACATCATTATCCTGTTTCACAACTGTTATCTCCTGGTTTTCGGACAAGTCCTGCAACACACTGTCAAAGAGGTCCACAGCTATCTGACTCAGCAAAGACACAGACATCTTCCCTGGGATTTCTGTAGAAGTTTCCTCTTTTATCAAAGTAGGGTATATCTGCAATAGCAGCTGTGTTATGATGTTTTCCACAGTCTCAGTACACACTAAAGTCAAATTAAGTGATTCTGTTGATTTAGCCATAGACATTTCCTGGAGCCCAACTAAGGAAACCGGTTCAATATTCAACGGTTCTACAGGGACACTGAGTGGTTTGATTTCAGAACTGTTTTCAAGATGGGAGTCTCTTTTCAGTTCCTCAGAAGAACTGTTCTCAATTTCTGATGTAACGATATGATTATATTCGTGTATTGCGACATTTCTTTGAAAAAATAGAATAGCAATATTATGGACAATTAATTGACTTTTATATTTCTAAATATCACAACATGATCGAATTTAAGTCATTTTAATAAACAATGAATAGTCACCTATGCGTTACAATATAAACATTTATACTGATTTAAATCGCAAACGAGGGTTTAAATGTATGTGTTTTTTTATTCACAATCAGACAAATGCTGACAACAACAAATCTCAATATCTAGTACGAATTATTTGTAATACAAACCAAAAACTCTCTCAAATTCCTACAATTAGCATAGCCTGCCCCTTATGCAAAACTAAACCCTCCTCAAAATCCAATTTTCAACATACAGCATTACACAAAATCAATACATCAACACTCTATACTCAATAACGATAATTCACAAACAGCCAGAACATGTAACTCCACATTCCCAAACAGACCTAATTTCCATAGCCCCGCCCCTTATGTAAAACCAACATCCCTCCCCTGTTGTCTCTCTCCGCTGGCCTTTGTAATCGTTTTTATTTTTAAATAAGTTTAGCAAAGTCATGTATTTTAAAAATCTTAAGATTTCTATATTTATGTCTTTATTTAGTGGTTTCATTAGTGACAAAGGCTAAACTTTCTTGGAAAAATGTCTTTTATGTAAACCATATTTGCTATTAATTCATTTAGGGCTAGAATATGTTCATTGTCTTCCAATGAAAGAAGGGTTCCTTTCGCCGTAAATGTCGGGTTGACATTACAAGCTTGCCACGCCCGGACTGTTACACCAACATATTAGCAAGTTAAAGCGATTTCATTGAGTAGCCTAGCTTTCTTAACTAGTAAGTACTGTACTTTTGGAGGGGGGGAGGTGTCTTTCGCTGGAAATCTTGTCCCCTTCTACTTTGAAAATACCTGTGAAACCGGTTTAATTCGTCACAGCCAGCACTCCCGCAGAGAGGGGGGCTGTACTCGTTAATGTCTAAACCGGAACACATCATTATATCTCATTTTGTATTTCTATAAAAAAATCGTTTGCCCAGCCTGACACTATTGTTGTTATTGTTTTTATCCTGTAAAGCGCTTTGAGGAGCCACCTTTAAAGGCGCCATATACAATAAAGTTCATTATTATTACTATTGTTAATTTGCTGGACAGAGAGGTGAACATTATTACGCAGAAGACAAAGATAGCGATCTACGTTGCATTGTGCATTGTGCTGCTGTAATACAGTTTAAAATAATTAAAAGTCTAAACAGTATCAGCTTTATTTATGGGTTGCAATTTAAAAAAAGTCAAAAACCGCACTCAAAATGCAATTTAGAGCTTTCTGGCAGGAGGAGACACCCAAATTAATAATGTCACATGCCACTGTTTGTGCATGAACAAGGTTATACTGCTAGTTCCTTAGATACGCGATTAAAACGTTTTTAATAAAATGCTTTTATTCACTCATAATCTGACAATTTCAGGAAGACTAAGGAAGGACTAAGGGAATTGTCATCTGTTGTTGAAGCTCTGTGAGCTAGGTGACTTTGAGACCACTTGTTATCCCAGGTTGTTTGAATCGCCACAATTCAAATAGAGAAAAAAGAACTGACTGACAAGATTTAAGATGTGGCTGTCAATGTTGGATTAAAAAAAACACGTTGCCTGACGTTAGTTGCATTGCTTGAAAAATAATTTTATTTCGAGAGACTGGATAAGTAATTCAAGTGTTTTTTTAACTTCCTGAAAAACAAATAATTAAACTACATGTGCAAACGTTTTATGATATTTCGCTGTTGTGAATGTCTGTGGAGTGTATCTTATTTGCCTGTCTGTCCTGGCTGTGCTCTCTGGGTACAATGGGGACAGATGGGTACAATCAGTGTTGGGTATTTACTTTGCTTTGAGATGCCACTTTTAAAGGTGATATATAAAATCAAGGCTTTAACTTGCTTTGACTCCGCAAGTCTGAGTTCTTGTGTCTGTCCTATCCGAACCCGAAAGTATTACAATATGTATCTTTATAGGAGGTGGTGTACAGCTTTTTAGTATAGAATACACTTTTCTAAAATGTATTTAAAAAATAAAAATGGTTACAATATAATCTTTCCACATTTGATCCCAAGGTCCCAAGAAAAAATAAATCTAAACGGGGAGAAAGCTATGCTGAAAGTTTATTAAGATACTTAGAAGACAAAGATATCAATTTATGTTGCATTTGTCTGATTGTGAATCAAAAAACATGTATTTAAACCCGCGTTTGCGATTTAAATCAAAACGTGATTTAAATCAATATAAATGTTTATATTGTAACGCATAGGTGACTATTCATTGTTATTAAAATTACTTAAATTCGATCAGAGTGGGAGTCAGGAACCTAACCCACAGCGCCACCGGCAAGGTCATATGCAGAGTGCTGAAAAAGCACTACAGAAACATTATCAACAGACAATGTACAGCGTGTACTATTCTTGTGTTGCGGTATATGAATATAATATCTTTATTAATTTCTTTAGATACACAATTCCATATTATATTCCCTTTTAATCAAATTCTAAAAGTATGCTTGTTGACTCCAGTATCACATTAGTTAAAGACTTCGAAGCTTAAAATGTTTAGGGAGAAAAAATACTGGTGTGTATTGTTTAGTACCGAGACCAGCCATATACTGTATGTTTATGTTCCAAAATTAATATCATTTATGGCCTTCACACACGTTACAGTATGCTCCTATTCTTTTTATGCTCAGCTACTAAGATTTCCCTTCAGTGGTAAAATTCCATATAAATATTCAATACTTAAACTGGCACAGTAAAGACATTTAAATCTTTCTACGACCGATCAACGCACCACGAGTGCCCGTCGGTCAACCCATCACGTACCGCGGTATTTTGCATCGTCTCGCGTCACGATGCGCGATGACGTAGCCAATTACCCCCGGTACGTGCCTGTGCCGCGCACTTTGAATGGCTGCATCTGTAAATCCAGGGTACAACGTCTGATTTTTTTGTCATAAAAAAATTACTATTGGATTTGAAAGTTTTTTTTTTCCTTTCAATAGTTCGTTTTGAAACGATTCACCAGAATGTATTCTTGAGGAGAGTAATGTTTGTGAGATGCTTGCCTTGCCTCGCTTCGTTTAGTCAACTGTTGACTCTTTGTCAACTGCTGCAGTTCAGTTCTACAGAGCTCTGCTGGTTTAAAATGCAGAAAATGAGCTCTAATCGCATACGATTATTCCAGTTGTGCCACAATGCTCATGTCAAACATGGGGGACCCCTAAAAACAAGAGCTATTTTTGCTTTGTAGGCCACTACATCACCTAGAAATGATCAAGGCTGCTTGACCCTTCTTCTCTTGCCACAGGTTCTGTTCATCTCCCAGAAGCACCAGTGCACCCACAGACTGGCAACAGACACTAGTATTGTTTAAGTGCCCTTTTTATTTTCTAGTGATCTCAACAGTTAACACTGTCCAACACCCAGGACACATTGTACAGTGTCACAGTTCTAGAGCAGTATACAGGATGTGATACTCTTTTATGTGTTTTTGGAATCATACAGGTTTATTCTGTATAAGCTGCCAGACCACGATGAAGGAAGAGGTCTGCGATACCTCTACATGGATGACCATACCAATGGCTGGGTATATGGGAAGAAATTGGTGAATGACTCCAAGAGTGCAGTGGGGCAGACTTTGCAGCCTTTTTTGTCCTACATTCATTAAAAGGTAAGAAACCTTTATTTATTATTTGTGTCATCTCCCAGAAAGTGAGGTCAGGATATACATTGTCTTTTCGATTTGTTTATTTTCACAGGTTTCTCTTATAATTCAAAAGCCTTTTGTGCAATACAAATACAAACTTTAAGGTAAGTAACATTTTATAATGTACAAGACAGAAGGACACAGAAAATGGGGGGAAAAAACATCATAGACAGCACAACAAACAATAGAATTGTATCTGTAATACTTGCTGGGTTTGCTTGCTTATTCCTATGATTAAAGCCAAGTGCAATGTTTGCTACATATGCAGGATGTGAATTGTTCATTTTATATATATCTAAAATAAAATATTTTAACATTTACACTATTTCAGGGTAGAACATTTACACGTGTGATTCTGCAGATGTTGTCCAAATCATTGATTCAGTAGAAAACATTTATTTTAGGATTTCCTGTGTATGGTCAAGACATGATGGCACGTCCGAAGTATATACTGTGTCTTTAGAATACCAACACCAGCTTTCTGTGTTTTCTGGTTTTAAAACTTGAATCATAAAGCTTTAAAGTATATATTTCCATCTTGTTTTTGTTCATTATTTTTTTCCCCTTTACATTTCTTTGACTGAGGCATCACATAAGCTAAGAACAAATCTGTTGCCTTCAAAGCTTTTTCTCCTGGTGAAAATCACTGAGTTTAAAAACACTTCTGTAAATCAATATAATACTGATGTTTATAATAAAAAATTCATCTGCTGGGTAAAACAACACTAAAGATGCTTGTTGTGGGCTCTATTGAATTGAATTTACAGTAGCCCATTTCTAAATGAATACAGTAAATTAAATTGTTGAGATTAAGAGATAAATGTACATACTTCATGGCCAATTGTCAGTTGAAAAGAAATGAAAACAATTAATAGGATTAAGAATAGTCCTATTTTGGACTGTGGTTTTCAATTCTCTTAATCTGACTTTTGGCCATGAAGTATGTTCAGTTTAATTCGGTTGGACAAAAAAGCCAAAGGTCAGATTAAGAGAACTGAAAACTAGCCCAAAATAGAAGATTTTTTGTTTAGTTTGATCAATTATACAGTTCGTTTGATTCTTGAACTTAATTGATTAATTGACTTCGTCAGCTGGAAGCAGGCTTGATAATGGACTCCGTTCAAAAAGAGCAGACTTGTCCTTTAAAAACATTGAAACTGAAAAACCAGACGGATCAAAAACGATAAGAGATTTGAATATATCTTGTGTGACCTTTTTCAGGGATTGTGATGTTAGACAGACAGGAGTGTGGCTGGTTCACAGCACCCCAGAACTTCCAGATGTGAAAAATCATTCTACATCATTCTTGCCCTCCAGTGGGCATGAAAATGCACAGACCTTCTTCTGCGGGACTTACACATACAGCACCTTCAAGGACATAGGTAGGCGTTCACATGTACATACAGCTGTGTGAACCTTTTCAAGAACAAGTTTGATTGCTGAGCTTTAGTATGTCCATGGCATTGACATCACAGCTGTCTATCACTTTCTGAAAGCCTTTGGTACAATTTTTCCAGATTTTAAGATTCAAGTATTGGTTATTTGCAGTTCTTGTTCTGGTTTGGAGCACCTTTTCTTTTCCTAGTCTAAATTTACCTGTGGGCAAAAACCAGTCTATTCTGTTATTTTCTGTTGGTGGTTCAATTTCATATGCAAGCTTAATATAACCCTGAGAATAGGTGGACACTAATAGACTTACACCTCATTGTGTATACAGATGAAAATAAATACCAAAATAGCCTTAGACTTTCTAATTAAATCTAAATGATGTGTATTGTGGCTGCTGAAAATATATGTCAACATTTTAGAACTTGGAGGATAGTTTAACAAGTGAAAATAAATAAAGGAAACTCTCCAGACTAATGGAAAAAGAAAGGGGGCATTTGACCTGGATGTATGAAAATGCCATGCTTACTCTTGGTTATTTTTCATTCTTGTCTCTACAGCTGTGCAACTCCAGTATATCCATGTATACTCTTTTGACTATCACGTCCCCCAAACCTTCCACAGAGACCTTCAGTGTGTGGCTCAGAGAACATGCTATCCCAGGAAAGAGCCTTGGTTTAAGCAGCTGCCCCTGACATCTTTAGCAGGGTAAACTTTCACCAGCTTTGCAAAATGCTCTAGATTTAATGACGGTGAGCACCACTCAAGGCAGAGCTAGAGTCTGCAGAAAAAAAATCAGTAAAGTCTATGGATCACGTTTGTTTACCAACTGATCGCTTCTTTAGAAACTATTCTCCAATTCAAGATACAGAAACAGTATTGAACAACACAGTTGCCATGATCCATAAACAATCTCTGTGCTTCATTATTGCAGTTTGTTCCTGGGAAGTGAAAATGTCACATCAGCTATTTTTCTCATTTTAGATATTTGGAATCAATAGTTAATTTTTTGCATGCCTCTACATTTTAAAATCACAAATTAATTATCACAGTTCCAGACCTGTACCAGCTTGGAAGAGATGATGAAATGTACTTATTTCTTCAAAATATGTGCTTAACAGCCCCACAGTGATGCTAAGTGTCAGAGTTGGCATAAGTTGTACTAATGGTTTTTCTTTCACTGACAACAGTACAAGAGCACTGGTGCCCAGCTGGTCATAGAGGTTGCAGTTATCGGACGAGTTTGAGATCGCTTGGATATCCCAAAGTGTCCAACCCTGTTGGTTTTGGTATTCAGTGAATTATGTATCACTGCTGAAACTTGGACAACGATGTCTGATTTACTCTGAACAAGCACTTATTGAGCCTCTCAGAATCTGAATTTATTTAATTTTTACAAAGTCTAACTCTATTGTATGTTGGCTGTTTCTAGCCAGCAAGACCCACTTTCTCACAAAGATTTTGTGGAACAATATCCAGTTTATTTTTACTCAAAGCCTTTCCCAATTGAAGATGTATTTATATAAAAAAAGCATACTTTGTTTTGGTGAAACTTTCTCAATCTGCCAGCTGGCAACTGAACTTTCCTACATGTTTCTGCGGTTACACTTTAGATTTAAGGTTTCATAGCATCGCTTTCTTTCAAAAGAGATTTTATGGGATGTTAGTAAAGCATCAATTTATACTCAGTAGTAATTTAGGTTTAGGATTTGTGTCTGAGGTAGTTTGTAGGTGCTTTATTAACATTCTGTAAAGCCCAATTCTTGAACAAATTGATTAATAGAATATTTGAATCTTTTATTTATACAACAATTTAAATCATGTTTTTCTCTTGGTATGTTGATTTAAACATAAGAAAGGATAAAAATATAACTTGTGTAGCTTCTTTAGATACCATTTAATACCTAAGAACACGAGAGGTTACATTTGGCCCATTTAGCTAATTTCTTAGTAGTTAATTCAAGGATCTCATCCTGCTGTTTCTTGAAAGGAACCAGGACTTAAATAACATGTGCAGTTTGTTCCATTAATCTCAACTAGTTTTGAAAAGAAATTGATTAATTGATCCAAGGATCTCATTCTGCTGTTACTTTAAAGGTTATTGGAAACGGTTGTCATTTAAATACATTTAAAAAAAGGTTATGTAGAAAAGGAACAATCCAGTAAGTTTCAAACACTGCCCTTCAAAAGCAATATGTCACACTTCACACTTGATCTACTGTATATTGGTGGTGCTGATTTAAAAAAGAACGTTCTGGGTAGCAACCAATACAGTACAGCATTCAGAGAGGGGGGGAAGAAATACACATTCACTTGTTCTCGGTTCCAGTTTGACGTTTTGGTAGCAAGTGCACTTCCTGTTTTTGGTTGGGTAGAAAGTGTGTCTGGGACAGATTCTTACAGGGAACCTGTGACTCTGTTCCGTTTCAGATCTCTACTCAGGTTTGCTGGTTAACTATTTAGGAGACGACTTCTTTGCCAAAAGCTGGGGGAAGCTTCATCAGCCTCTGCCGTCGAATTGCTCTGTGGCGCACAAGGTGTACAACGTGAAGACTATGCAGCTGCCAGAGGCCAGGCCTTTCGGCATCATGGTGGACCACTCCAAGTGGTGTGTGATGAAGGGCGGGGGTCCGCACTGGACCTGCATCGCGAACACGAACCGAGAGATCAGTCAAAGGAGAAGAGGAGGCGGGGCTGTGTGCTCAAGCAGGCCTGGAGTGTGGAAGGCCTTCCTCGCGGTAGTTGACACATTTGAGGACTGCCAGTAACACGTGGCTGGCAGAAATAGACAAAGGGCTGTTTTCAAAAGATTCTGCATAGTTTTTCCAAGTCAAAGCAAATGGTGGTAAGTAATATGTAAGAAAACTCTGCAGTAGCTCAAGTAGGTAGTGCGTCAACACGCGTAGGCCGCAAAGGAGAAGAAAAGAAACGGGAACGGACACCTGAAGAAGACTCTACAGCTGAAATGTTTCTTTTCTTTTTTCAGCATGGAATAAACCTTTACATGTTCCTAAACTATTCACTACTGACCTTAATAGCAAAAGTAAAATGTATTTTGGAAGGATATGTATCATGAGAAAGTCATGCATCTAAAAAAACATTTTTTGAATTAAGTACTGAATATATGGGGGGGGAGATATACAAATATTTCAAATCATAAAAGTACATTCTGTTTGTGTTTCTTTAAAGGCTTGTTTGTAATAAAAGTGCTGGATCTGACCTGCCTTCCATTATTCCTGTGGCCCCATTAGGCAGTTCATATCAAGCACAAAAACTGACGCTGCCGTTATATTGATACTAGTAGTCCTGTTCGGCACATGTCTGTGATTTTTGTTTCTGTGGATGCGGGTTTTTTTTTTTTACGCAGAAACCACACAATGGATGAATAATATATATATTTTTACTAGCTAAATCAATAACACCACAGACTACGTATTGCAAAACACAAGACAACCTATGCAACAGGTGGTTAAGGTTAAATAAAAACAATCACCACATCTTCATATACAGTACAGTTACTACATAATTGATCAACTAGAAGCATCGGATTATATGACTGTTTACTCTGTGGAGCTGTCCACTTCAACTGGCTTTGTAATAGGCCTGTACAGTTTAAAAGAGAGAGTTTATGTTCACATTTTTATAAAGAATAAGGTTACAGTGCCGTGCTGGTGTTTCGACCTGGTAAGAATATCTTAATTCTATTAAGCCTTCCAGCATTCCTTAATGATTCACTGATTTTTAAGTCAAAGGCCATACACCTAGCTGAAGTTAAAAAATATCTAAGGAACTTAAACCATTATCAAGCTGGCACTTGCAAAAGTAGGCATGTCTCTAATGTTGGGTAGGATTGAGTTTCCCCTTGAAGTCTTGATTTTCTGACCTGCTCAATGCCTGTGACCTCACAGTGATGTCACTCACAGTCGTGTTCTTCTCCAGTGGGTGATCTCTCTTTATAAGCTCAAAGCATGTCAAGCGGGGAAAGACTCTCTCATGAGTATGTCAGAGGAGTGTGTGCACATTTCCTCATCCTATGCTTTATCATGGAGCCAAACTTTTTCAAAGGATGCTTCTTGACTTTCTGGCTCACATTCACATCTTCATCCGGCTTATTAACTGCAAAGGGGATGTTGCTGTGCGAGAGAAGCCCTTCGCTCTTAGAGTTTTGGTCAGTTGCATTGGGGTCCTGTAATGTTTTGCTATGTCAATGCGCAGACCACTCTTGCTTTGGGCTGTACTGAGATTTTTGTCCTTATTAAGGCTGGGATTGTACACATACCAAGATGAGTGTCCGGGCAACTCCTGTCACAAAAAAACAAAAAGTTACAGTTCAGTGATTGTTCAGTGTAAATCAAAACAAGTAACACTTCTCTTACTGAAAAGAAGATAAGGATTATGGGGTGTGTATATGTTTTTAGCACTGACGTTAACACTGGAATAAAGGCAGACAATGAAATATAAAATAATAAACCAATGTGAATGTTTACAATTGCATGTATAGAAAATGCATCTCAGTTTTTTTTATGATGCAGACATCAGTTTGGAAATGTAGACAATACTTTGAGCAAGTCTCTCTATAGTAGCATTAACTCACCTGATTGCTCTTGTACTAATTGAATAAGAAAGTGATAAAGCTGACATCCACAGACACGTGAGTTTAGAACGTATGCTATGAACTGACAGTAGGGATATTTCTGAGATGTTACACAGTATTAGGGAAAACAAATCTGGATTTGTAGTTTTATTGTAAAAGAAAATGCACAACATAACTATCATCATATTTACAAAATAAGAGTTCCAGTTTCCAGTACTTTCTACACTAATGTCTGTTAATTAGGTACAGAACAGGTCCATCCTACTTTCATAAGAAATTTTTACAGGTTTGGAACTGTTGGTCATACCTCATCAACCACATCATGCTAAGAGGACTCCAGAAGTCGTGTTTTCATACAGTCTGGCCTCGAGGAGCTTTTCTTCCCTAAAGCCTTACACTGCTGTACTCCTTCTAGATCCTGGACTCTTTGAACCAGATAATCTCCAGGCTTCTCTCGTGTCTCAGAAGCTAACAAGGTGTCACACCAACAGCTTCTCCTAGGGAACGTGATGAGCAGGGCTTATCCATAGTGTCTTCTGGCTGGAAACTGTTTTCAAAACCACTTGGGACTGTTGGAGAAAAGCCTTTTGGAGACTGTCATAGGAGACTGCAGATTTTTACTTCTGACTGTTCGACAAATAACAGGTGAAGGTTCTAACTGGTCCATTTTGGTGCACATGAGCTGCTCAGTGCTCCGGGTTTCCATATCAATGGCAGCTTGAGGAGTACTGGACTCAGGGCTGGAACAGTTTAGCTGAATTTCCTTTAGCAGATTATGTGTGATTCCATGTACTATTTCAGAAGAAACAAGAGAAACTTCAGAAAACTGAGGACTGGGTATTGCCTCTTTGTTGTGCTCACTAGTTATGTTAGTATCACCCCTCACCTCATCAACGATCTCACTTGCTTCTCTGCTAATACTGGTCTCTGGTGAAAGGGATGAACATCGGGAAGCTGAATGTGTCAGCTTGGAAATGTTGGTCACCATAGAACTGATTATGGTTTTGACCACTGTCTCATTTCTGGTGGCTACAGCTTTCTGTAGAACCTGTTGGGATCCAGTTTGGCACAGCAATTCATTGTGAACAGAGCTAGCAACCTGCTGAATCTTGTGTGGTTCATGAAACACATCATTATCCTGTTTCACAACTGTTATCTCCTGGTTTTCGGACAAGTCCTGCAACACACTGTCAAAGAGGTCCACAGCTATCTGACTCAGCAAAGACACAGACATCTTCCCTGGGATTTCTGTAGAAGTTTCCTCTTTTATCAAAGTAGGGTATATCTGCAATAGCAGCTGTGTTATGATGTTTTCCACAGTCTCAGTACACACTAAAGTCAAATTAAGTGATTCTGTTGATTTAGCCATAGACATTTCCTGGAGCCCAACTAAGGAAACCGGTTCAATATTCAACGGTTCTACAGGGACACTGAGTGGTTTGATTTCAGAACTGTTTTCAAGATGGGAGTCTCTTTTCAGTTCCTCAGAAGAACTGTTCTCAATTTCTGATGTAACGATATGATTATATTCGTGTATTGCGACATTTCTTTGAAAAAATAGAATAGCAATATTATGGACAATTAATTGACTTTTATATTTCTAAATATCACAACATGATCGAATTTAAGTCATTTTAATAAACAATGAATAGTCACCTATGCGTTACAATATAAACATTTATACTGATTTAAATCGCAAACGAGGGTTTAAATGTATGTGTTTTTTTATTCACAATCAGACAAATGCTGACAACAACAAATCTCAATATCTAGTACGAATTATTTGTAATACAAACCAAAAACTCTCTCAAATTCCTACAATTAGCATAGCCTGCCCCTTATGCAAAACTAAACCCTCCTCAAAATCCAATTTTCAACATACAGCATTACACAAAATCAATACATCAACACTCTATACTCAATAACGATAATTCACAAACAGCCAGAACATGTAACTCCACATTCCCAAACAGACCTAATTTCCATAGCCCCGCCCCTTATGTAAAACCAACATCCCTCCCCTGTTGTCTCTCTCCGCTGGCCTTTGTAATCGTTTTTATTTTTAAATAAGTTTAGCAAAGTCATGTATTTTAAAAATCTTAAGATTTCTATATTTATGTCTTTATTTAGTGGTTTCATTAGTGACAAAGGCTAAACTTTCTTGGAAAAATGTCTTTTATGTAAACCATATTTGCTATTAATTCATTTAGGGCTAGAATATGTTCATTGTCTTCCAATGAAAGAAGGGTTCCTTTCGCCGTAAATGTCGGGTTGACATTACAAGCTTGCCACGCCCGGACTGTTACACCAACGTATTAGCAAGTTAAAGCGATTTCATTGAGTAGCCTAGCTTTCTTAACTAGTAAGTACTGTACTTTTGGAGGGGGGGAGGTGTCTTTCGCTGGAAATCTTGTCCCCTTCTACTTTGAAAATACCTGTGAAACCGGTTTAATTCGTCACAGCCAGCACTCCCGCAGAGAGGGGGGCTGTACTCGTTAATGTCTAAACCGGAACACATCATTATATCTCATTTTGTATTTCTATAAAAAAATCGTTTGCCCAGCCTGACACTATTGTTGTTATTGTTTTTATCCTGTAAAGCGCTTTGAGGAGCCACCTTTAAAGGCGCCATATACAATAAAGTTCATTATTATTACTATTGTTAATTTGCTGGACAGAGAGGTGAACATTATTACGCAGAAGACAAAGATAGCGATCTACGTTGCATTGTGCATTGTGCTGCTGTAATACAGTTTAAAATAATTAAAAGTCTAAACAGTATCAGCTTTATTTATGGGTTGCAATTTAAAAAAAGTCAAAAACCGCACTCAAAATGCAATTTAGAGCTTTCTGGCAGGAGGAGACACCCAAATTAATAATGTCACATGCCACTGTTTGTGCATGAACAAGGTTATACTGCTAGTTCCTTAGATACGCGATTAAAACGTTTTTAATAAAATGCTTTTATTCACTCATAATCTGACAATTTCAGGAAGACTAAGGAAGGACTAAGGGAATTGTCATCTGTTGTTGAAGCTCTGTGAGCTAGGTGACTTTGAGACCACTTGTTATCCCAGGTTGTTTGAATCGCCACAATTCAAATAGAGAAAAAAGAACTGACTGACAAGATTTAAGATGTGGCTGTCAATGTTGGATTAAAAAAAACACGTTGCCTGACGTTAGTTGCATTGCTTGAAAAATAATTTTATTTCGAGAGACTGGATAAGTAATTCAAGTGTTTTTTTAACTTCCTGAAAAACAAATAATTAAACTACATGTGCAAACGTTTTATGATATTTCGCTGTTGTGAATGTCTGTGGAGTGTATCTTATTTGCCTGTCTGTCCTGGCTGTGCTCTCTGGGTACAATGGGGACAGATGGGTACAATCAGTGTTGGGTATTTACTTTGCTTTGAGATGCCACTTTTAAAGGTGATATATAAAATCAAGGCTTTAACTTGCTTTGACTCCGCAAGTCTGAGTTCTTGTGTCTGTCCTATCCGAACCCGAAAGTATTACAATATGTATCTTTATAGGAGGTGGTGTACAGCTTTTTAGTATAGAATACACTTTTCTAAAATGTATTTAAAAAATAAAAATGGTTACAATATAATCTTTCCACATTTGATCCCAAGGTCCCAAGAAAAAATAAATCTAAACGGGGAGAAAGCTATGCTGAAAGTTTATTAAGATACTTAGAAGACAAAGATATCAATTTATGTTGCATTTGTCTGATTGTGAATCAAAAAACATGTATTTAAACCCGCGTTTGCGATTTAAATCAAAACGTGATTTAAATCAATATAAATGTTTATATTGTAACGCATAGGTGACTATTCATTGTTATTAAAATTACTTAAATTCGATCAGAGTGGGAGTCAGGAACCTAACCCACAGCGCCACCGGCAAGGTCATATGCAGAGTGCTGAAAAAGCACTACAGAAACATTATCAACAGACAATGTACAGCGTGTACTATTCTTGTGTTGCGGTATATGAATATAATATCTTTATTAATTTCTTTAGATACACAATTCCATATTATATTCCCTTTTAATCAAATTCTAAAAGTATGCTTGTTGACTCCAGTATCACATTAGTTAAAGACTTCGAAGCTTAAAATGTTTAGGGAGAAAAAATACTGGTGTGTATTGTTTAGTACCGAGACCAGCCATATACTGTATGTTTATGTTCCAAAATTAATATCATTTATGGCCTTCACACACGTTACAGTATGCTCCTATTCTTTTTATGCTCAGCTACTAAGATTTCCCTTCAGTGGTAAAATTCCATATAAATATTCAATACTTAAACTGGCACAGTAAAGACATTTAAATCTTTCTACGACCGATCAACGCACCACGAGTGCCCGTCGGTCAACCCATCACGTACCGCGGTATTTTGCATCGTCTCGCGTCACGATGCGCGATGACGTAGCCAATTACCCCCGGTACGTGCCTGTGCCGCGCACTTTGAATGGCTGCATCTGTAAATCCAGGGTACAACGTCTGATTTTTTTGTCATAAAAAAATTACTATTGGATTTGAAAGTTTTTTTTTTCCTTTCAATAGTTCGTTTTGAAACGATTCACCAGAATGTATTCTTGAGGAGAGTAATGTTTGTGAGATGCTTGCCTTGCCTCGCTTCGTTTAGTCAACTGTTGACTCTTTGTCAACTGCTGCAGTTCAGTTCTACAGAGCTCTGCTGGTTTAAAATGCAGAAAATGAGCTCTAATCGCATACGATTATTCCAGTTGTGCCACAATGCTCATGTCAAACATGGGGGACCCCTAAAAACAAGAGCTATTTTTGCTTTGTAGGCCACTACATCACCTAGAAATGATCAAGGCTGCTTGACCCTTCTTCTCTTGCCACAGGTTCTGTTCATCTCCCAGAAGCACCAGTGCACCCACAGACTGGCAACAGACACTAGTATTGTTTAAGTGCCCTTTTTATTTTCTAGTGATCTCAACAGTTAACACTGTCCAACACCCAGGACACATTGTACAGTGTCACAGTTCTAGAGCAGTATACAGGATGTGATACTCTTTTATGTGTTTTTGGAATCATACAGGTTTATTCTGTATAAGCTGCCAGACCACGATGAAGGAAGAGGTCTGCGATACCTCTACATGGATGACCATACCAATGGCTGGGTATATGGGAAGAAATTGGTGAATGACTCCAAGAGTGCAGTGGGGCAGACTTTGCAGCCTTTTTTGTCCTACATTCATTAAAAGGTAAGAAACCTTTATTTATTATTTGTGTCATCTCCCAGAAAGTGAGGTCAGGATATACATTGTCTTTTCGATTTGTTTATTTTCACAGGTTTCTCTTATAATTCAAAAGCCTTTTGTGCAATACAAATACAAACTTTAAGGTAAGTAACATTTTATAATGTACAAGACAGAAGGACACAGAAAATGGGGGGAAAAAACATCATAGACAGCACAACAAACAATAGAATTGTATCTGTAATACTTGCTGGGTTTGCTTGCTTATTCCTATGATTAAAGCCAAGTGCAATGTTTGCTACATATGCAGGATGTGAATTGTTCATTTTATATATATCTAAAATAAAATATTTTAACATTTACACTATTTCAGGGTAGAACATTTACACGTGTGATTCTGCAGATGTTGTCCAAATCATTGATTCAGTAGAAAACATTTATTTTAGGATTTCCTGTGTATGGTCAAGACATGATGGCACGTCCGAAGTATATACTGTGTCTTTAGAATACCAACACCAGCTTTCTGTGTTTTCTGGTTTTAAAACTTGAATCATAAAGCTTTAAAGTATATATTTCCATCTTGTTTTTGTTCATTATTTTTTTCCCCTTTACATTTCTTTGACTGAGGCATCACATAAGCTAAGAACAAATCTGTTGCCTTCAAAGCTTTTTCTCCTGGTGAAAATCACTGAGTTTAAAAACACTTCTGTAAATCAATATAATACTGATGTTTATAATAAAAAATTCATCTGCTGGGTAAAACAACACTAAAGATGCTTGTTGTGGGCTCTATTGAATTGAATTTACAGTAGCCCATTTCTAAATGAATACAGTAAATTAAATTGTTGAGATTAAGAGATAAATGTACATACTTCATGGCCAATTGTCAGTTGAAAAGAAATGAAAACAATTAATAGGATTAAGAATAGTCCTATTTTGGACTGTGGTTTTCAATTCTCTTAATCTGACTTTTGGCCATGAAGTATGTTCAGTTTAATTCGGTTGGACAAAAAAGCCAAAGGTCAGATTAAGAGAACTGAAAACTAGCCCAAAATAGAAGATTTTTTGTTTAGTTTGATCAATTATACAGTTCGTTTGATTCTTGAACTTAATTGATTAATTGACTTCGTCAGCTGGAAGCAGGCTTGATAATGGACTCCGTTCAAAAAGAGCAGACTTGTCCTTTAAAAACATTGAAACTGAAAAACCAGACGGATCAAAAACGATAAGAGATTTGAATATATCTTGTGTGACCTTTTTCAGGGATTGTGATGTTAGACAGACAGGAGTGTGGCTGGTTCACAGCACCCCAGAACTTCCAGATGTGAAAAATCATTCTACATCATTCTTGCCCTCCAGTGGGCATGAAAATGCACAGACCTTCTTCTGCGGGACTTACACATACAGCACCTTCAAGGACATAGGTAGGCGTTCACATGTACATACAGCTGTGTGAACCTTTTCAAGAACAAGTTTGATTGCTGAGCTTTAGTATGTCCATGGCATTGACATCACAGCTGTCTATCACTTTCTGAAAGCCTTTGGTACAATTTTTCCAGATTTTAAGATTCAAGTATTGGTTATTTGCAGTTCTTGTTCTGGTTTGGAGCACCTTTTCTTTTCCTAGTCTAAATTTACCTGTGGGCAAAAACCAGTCTATTCTGTTATTTTCTGTTGGTGGTTCAATTTCATATGCAAGCTTAATATAACCCTGAGAATAGGTGGACACTAATAGACTTACACCTCATTGTGTATACAGATGAAAATAAATACCAAAATAGCCTTAGACTTTCTAATTAAATCTAAATGATGTGTATTGTGGCTGCTGAAAATATATGTCAACATTTTAGAACTTGGAGGATAGTTTAACAAGTGAAAATAAATAAAGGAAACTCTCCAGACTAATGGAAAAAGAAAGGGGGCATTTGACCTGGATGTATGAAAATGCCATGCTTACTCTTGGTTATTTTTCATTCTTGTCTCTACAGCTGTGCAACTCCAGTATATCCATGTATACTCTTTTGACTATCACGTCCCCCAAACCTTCCACAGAGACCTTCAGTGTGTGGCTCAGAGAACATGCTATCCCAGGAAAGAGCCTTGGTTTAAGCAGCTGCCCCTGACATCTTTAGCAGGGTAAACTTTCACCAGCTTTGCAAAATGCTCTAGATTTAATGACGGTGAGCACCACTCAAGGCAGAGCTAGAGTCTGCAGAAAAAAAATCAGTAAAGTCTATGGATCACGTTTGTTTACCAACTGATCGCTTCTTTAGAAACTATTCTCCAATTCAAGATACAGAAACAGTATTGAACAACACAGTTGCCATGATCCATAAACAATCTCTGTGCTTCATTATTGCAGTTTGTTCCTGGGAAGTGAAAATGTCACATCAGCTATTTTTCTCATTTTAGATATTTGGAATCAATAGTTAATTTTTTGCATGCCTCTACATTTTAAAATCACAAATTAATTATCACAGTTCCAGACCTGTACCAGCTTGGAAGAGATGATGAAATGTACTTATTTCTTCAAAATATGTGCTTAACAGCCCCACAGTGATGCTAAGTGTCAGAGTTGGCATAAGTTGTACTAATGGTTTTTCTTTCACTGACAACAGTACAAGAGCACTGGTGCCCAGCTGGTCATAGAGGTTGCAGTTATCGGACGAGTTTGAGATCGCTTGGATATCCCAAAGTGTCCAACCCTGTTGGTTTTGGTATTCAGTGAATTATGTATCACTGCTGAAACTTGGACAACGATGTCTGATTTACTCTGAACAAGCACTTATTGAGCCTCTCAGAATCTGAATTTATTTAATTTTTACAAAGTCTAACTCTATTGTATGTTGGCTGTTTCTAGCCAGCAAGACCCACTTTCTCACAAAGATTTTGTGGAACAATATCCAGTTTATTTTTACTCAAAGCCTTTCCCAATTGAAGATGTATTTATATAAAAAAAGCATACTTTGTTTTGGTGAAACTTTCTCAATCTGCCAGCTGGCAACTGAACTTTCCTACATGTTTCTGCGGTTACACTTTAGATTTAAGGTTTCATAGCATCGCTTTCTTTCAAAAGAGATTTTATGGGATGTTAGTAAAGCATCAATTTATACTCAGTAGTAATTTAGGTTTAGGATTTGTGTCTGAGGTAGTTTGTAGGTGCTTTATTAACATTCTGTAAAGCCCAATTCTTGAACAAATTGATTAATAGAATATTTGAATCTTTTATTTATACAACAATTTAAATCATGTTTTTCTCTTGGTATGTTGATTTAAACATAAGAAAGGATAAAAATATAACTTGTGTAGCTTCTTTAGATACCATTTAATACCTAAGAACACGAGAGGTTACATTTGGCCCATTTAGCTAATTTCTTAGTAGTTAATTCAAGGATCTCATCCTGCTGTTTCTTGAAAGGAACCAGGACTTAAATAACATGTGCAGTTTGTTCCATTAATCTCAACTAGTTTTGAAAAGAAATTGATTAATTGATCCAAGGATCTCATTCTGCTGTTACTTTAAAGGTTATTGGAAACGGTTGTCATTTAAATACATTTAAAAAAAGGTTATGTAGAAAAGGAACAATCCAGTAAGTTTCAAACACTGCCCTTCAAAAGCAATATGTCACACTTCACACTTGATCTACTGTATATTGGTGGTGCTGATTTAAAAAAGAACGTTCTGGGTAGCAACCAATACAGTACAGCATTCAGAGAGGGGGGGAAGAAATACACATTCACTTGTTCTCGGTTCCAGTTTGACGTTTTGGTAGCAAGTGCACTTCCTGTTTTTGGTTGGGTAGAAAGTGTGTCTGGGACAGATTCTTACAGGGAACCTGTGACTCTGTTCCGTTTCAGATCTCTACTCAGGTTTGCTGGTTAACTATTTAGGAGACGACTTCTTTGCCAAAAGCTGGGGGAAGCTTCATCAGCCTCTGCCGTCGAATTGCTCTGTGGCGCACAAGGTGTACAACGTGAAGACTATGCAGCTGCCAGAGGCCAGGCCTTTCGGCATCATGGTGGACCACTCCAAGTGGTGTGTGATGAAGGGCGGGGGTCCGCACTGGACCTGCATCGCGAACACGAACCGAGAGATCAGTCAAAGGAGAAGAGGAGGCGGGGCTGTGTGCTCAAGCAGGCCTGGAGTGTGGAAGGCCTTCCTCGCGGTAGTTGACACATTTGAGGACTGCCAGTAACACGTGGCTGGCAGAAATAGACAAAGGGCTGTTTTCAAAAGATTCTGCATAGTTTTTCCAAGTCAAAGCAAATGGTGGTAAGTAATATGTAAGAAAACTCTGCAGTAGCTCAAGTAGGTAGTGCGTCAACACGCGTAGGCCGCAAAGGAGAAGAAAAGAAACGGGAACGGACACCTGAAGAAGACTCTACAGCTGAAATGTTTCTTTTCTTTTTTCAGCATGGAATAAACCTTTACATGTTCCTAAACTATTCACTACTGACCTTAATAGCAAAAGTAAAATGTATTTTGGAAGGATATGTATCATGAGAAAGTCATGCATCTAAAAAAACATTTTTTGAATTAAGTACTGAATATATGGGGGGGGAGATATACAAATATTTCAAATCATAAAAGTACATTCTGTTTGTGTTTCTTTAAAGGCTTGTTTGTAATAAAAGTGCTGGATCTGACCTGCCTTCCATTATTCCTGTGGCCCCATTAGGCAGTTCATATCAAGCACAAAAACTGACGCTGCCGTTATATTGATACTAGTAGTCCTGTTCGGCACATGTCTGTGATTTTTGTTTCTGTGGATGCGGGTTTTTTTTTTTTACGCAGAAACCACACAATGGATGAATAATATATATATTTTTACTAGCTAAATCAATAACACCACAGACTACGTATTGCAAAACACAAGACAACCTATGCAACAGGTGGTTAAGGTTAAATAAAAACAATCACCACATCTTCATATACAGTACAGTTACTACATAATTGATCAACTAGAAGCATCGGATTATATGACTGTTTACTCTGTGGAGCTGTCCACTTCAACTGGCTTTGTAATAGGCCTGTACAGTTTAAAAGAGAGAGTTTATGTTCACATTTTTATAAAGAATAAGGTTACAGTGCCGTGCTGGTGTTTCGACCTGGTAAGAATATCTTAATTCTATTAAGCCTTCCAGCATTCCTTAATGATTCACTGATTTTTAAGTCAAAGGCCATACACCTAGCTGAAGTTAAAAAATATCTAAGGAACTTAAACCATTATCAAGCTGGCACTTGCAAAAGTAGGCATGTCTCTAATGTTGGGTAGGATTGAGTTTCCCCTTGAAGTCTTGATTTTCTGACCTGCTCAATGCCTGTGACCTCACAGTGATGTCACTCACAGTCGTGTTCTTCTCCAGTGGGTGATCTCTCTTTATAAGCTCAAAGCATGTCAAGCGGGGAAAGACTCTCTCATGAGTATGTCAGAGGAGTGTGTGCACATTTCCTCATCCTGTTTCAATTGTTTTATTTTAACCTTTGCTAATCCGATAGGTAAATATTAACCCACATATAAGCTGTGCCCGGGAATGTAGACAGTGGAAACTGAAAAATGAACTTCACATGGCACAATTTACCATTCTTACCATTTAAAAAAAAGCTCTTAGTTTTTAAATAAATGTGTCTAAAAATATACGTGTCTCCACACACCTGAAGAAGGCTTCACAACCAAAACGTCATATTAGTTTATAGCCGTATCTTTAATTTGTAAAAAGCAGTTTTTTAGCAAAAAAAAAAATGTATTTCTAATATCACACTTAAAGAGGGAGTACAAACTCCATTGAAACAGATGCCCACAGCCACAATTTAACGGCAGCTGATTGTCAGAGCCACCTGGGAAGTGACAGAGAAAAGCCTAATTTTGCAGGGAAATGGTGGTTCTCTTTGAAAGATTCAATTGAATATATGGTGTGGCGTCGCCGGGGGAAATAGGTGTAAAAGAGATTTAACTCACACCACACTGAACCTCTGTGTTCTTCGTCCGTATGTCTCTCCAAATCCGTTCCGCAATCCGTTGCCAGTATCCTTAAGTCCCCAAATGCGTATGTCCACACTTCTCCGCGCCGTATCCAAAACCCATATCCAATAGTCCGTTATTCTTAAATTCCTTCCAGTACACTCCTAAATCTCTCGTTCCTCCAAAACGCTCTCACCTTACCAGCTTCCGCCCGGCTCAGTGCTTCTGTGGCATTTCTATTCCGTTTCCTGACGGAGCTCACCTGTGTCTCATTGTTTCGCCGTATATATCTTTTCCAACAGCGGGTCAGCCGGGGATCCGTGGCGGCCATCTTGCCTAGGTCTATCCAGTAGTAAAGACAGCGTTTCGTTACGAAAATACCAGTTATAAATGACCCTTCCCCTGGCCCTCTTCCAATGGAATTAATATTCTGTTTGAATGTATCTCATGAATGCTGTTAAATGATAGTACCTCTACCGTACTAACATTGAGCAAATTAAATTCTAAAGGCTAAATACTGTGTGCAGTACAGTGGGAAATATTGAATTGTTTTAGGAAATAGAAGACAAATTATATTTATAGTGGTTATCCAGAAATAATAAATATATATACCATAAATTTACTGTGTTGCCAAAGCAGGACAGTTCCCCCTAGTGGAAATATGTTTGCACCGCTTTCCTTGTGCTACAAGAATATTTGCCAGTATCAAATGATCATAATGCATCTCTTCCAGGCTAAAATAAGCAACAGTAAACACTGGTATTTAACTGGAATATAGTAGCATAAGAAGTGGCACAGTGGTGCTGTCTCAGAGCACTGGGGCCATGAGTTCATCCTCAGATGTGGGGCTTGTATGTTCTACAAGTGTTTGCTTGGGTTGTCTTCAAGTAATTGGCTTTTGTGAAAATTGTCCCTGGTGTGAGTGAATCCTGCCTCTGGCTTTCCTGCAACCCTGTACTGGATAATGCAGTTAGAAAATGGATGGATTAAAGCCTTCATAACCCTTATAGAATTATTTCCTTTTACCACTAGTTTTAGTACTGGAAACCACTGCAATTTTAAGTCATATCCATTGAGCTATGAACTATTTTACCTTTTGTATATCCTCCTGAAACAGTGCTGCTGCACATTCCATTGCAAAAAACACTACATCCATTCGGTTACCAGAAAGGATCATTAAAACACTAAAGAAAACATACTCATTAAGCACAATTTGAGACTTTACATCTCATTTAATATGGAGACCATAGACTGACACTGACTCAATACATCCAGTGAAAGTGGTTCAAGCTTTTAGAGACAACCTGTAGAGTCTCACTGTCAGTCTCCGAGTCTGCAGAATGATTAAGATGCACAGTCTCTGGGGTGGGAATTCTTTCTTCTTGGCTTATTTGCCGATAAGGGAGAGTTGACACATTCAAGAACACCATCCACAATTCAGAGGCAAGGTGATTAGGAGACTCTCCTCCGGCTCCTCTTTTCATCATACAGGGAGATGGCTGGGAGTAGCACTCGGATAATGGACACTGCCACCCACGCCACCATGTCATTCAGTTCTTCCATCGTTATCTGTTTTAAAGCAACAACAAATGTAGGTTAACCACGGAGGACTAACATTGTCTTTTATTGCTTTTAACAGGGTGTCAGCTGAGCATTAGACAGGATTCATCCATTCTCCCAGCAAACAGTGATAGGCTGATTTCTTTTAAGGTCTTATTTTTCCCCGACTTCTCCTTGGAATACGTCATATTCTATTCTCATTTTTTCTACAGCCTAGAAGCCTATTCTGGACTTTTCTTCCATTTGCTTTCCCTTCTTACCTCTCTCCCAAAACCAAAGCATTGTGCATTTTAATACACTGTATTACAATTAAAACACAAGATGAAAGGTTCTTATAAATGTAGCCTGGCAAAGAATAATTAGCACAGGACACATTTTGGGTTCTTTACTCGCCTAGAAATATGTGGTCTGATATGTTCCTGGTTTAAAAAAATAAAAAAGACATAACGATATTTCTATATACACAAAATACGGCAGTGGTTCACGCAGCACGTTCAGAAATAAGCCGCTCACCTCTCAGCCCTCACCGAGAACTACATTACGATAATTAGTACGATACCTACAATTGCGAACACTTACACGGTGCTAAACATAAGTCCCTGTAAAGAATGAAGGAAGAGAAAATACAAGGAGCATGTGAAACCCATTACTAACAAACCAATAAACAGATATCCCCAGCCCGAGTAGTTGCCTAAATACTCTACTGCTTCAGTGTACTCCGTTAAAATCCAATATCCATCTTGCTAATCTTGTCTCAATCCTATGAAATACCCCTCTATACTCATTTAGGGAAATGACACCGTATTTACCGTTACGACTCTGTAGAAGTTACGGGTTCTTTTTAACGGTAACTCACTGCTTCTTAGTCCCTACTGCCCATGCGCAGAACGCTGGACTCAACCGTCAGGAACCGCCATCTAGTGGATTTGGAATAACTCCGCTATTCACCACTGGGTCACAAAATAGCTACAAATTGGTTTCTGGTACTAAATCCGTGTTTCGAAAATCATACTGCTTGGGGCACATTGCATTCTCTTCTTCTGAAGAGATACCAAGGGTTTTGAGTCCCAGCTGGGTTTCTTCACAAGTCTTTTTCATAGGAACCCAATTCCAACAAATTACATACAGTAATTTCTGATTTTCTCGGGCAATGCAATAGATGCTATTAATGGAATACAAGTACATTTTAAAAGACAACCTTAGATAATGTGACAATCAGTGCACTTTTCAGTCCTTCAGATATCCCTTGTGGTGTCTCCGGGGGAAAGTTTATGCAAATGAGAGAAGTACTCACACCACACTTTTCTTTCCTGAGTTTCGTGGCGTTTCTTCCTCCAATTATCTTCCAAATCCAGTCCGTAATCCGCTCTCTAAATCCTGTTCCAAAAGTCCGTAATAAACCCAATCCATAAACCATAAACCATAAACCATAAACCATAAACCATAAACCATAAACCATAAACCATAAACCATAAACCATAAACCATAAACCATAAACCTTTTCTCCCTTCAGTAGTCCATTATTCCTAAGTCCGATCTTTAACATAAACCTCTTTCCTCTCTATCTTTCTCCCTGTTCACTGCCTCCGGGGCACTTATATTTCGGTTCCTGATGCGGCTCAGCTGTGTCTCATTGTTTCTCAGGGTAGACCCTTTCCATATACGGGTCAGCTTATTCTTTTTGGCAGCCATTTTGCTCAGGTCCGTATCTAGTATTTTAACTAGGTCATTCTGAAAATACCTGTTATGAATGACCCTTCCCCTGGTCATTTTACACCCTTTACTTGGCTGGCCTGTAATGTGGGTGTTATATTCTATGATTTTCTTCTTGTTTTATTTATTACCTTGTCCAGTAGGTGGCAGATTAGTACAGTAAGGGACTAGGCTTAAGGAGCAATATTTTTTAATCAAGCTGACATCTTCCTCTAAAATATGTTTTTTATTCGGTAGTGGTATGAAAAACACAACCTGAAAATATAGTAATGAAAATGAAAAGTCAAGCTTGTGCAACCAGGTGATGTGCAGCTGGGCACGGGAATCGGGAACAGCGCCTCGTGCGGGCTGGTAGACCCTCGCTTCCAGCCTGCTGTCCGCCTGACTTTCTCTCCCATGGTTCTTTCTAATTTGTTAGGTAAGATCTGAAGTAATAAGGCTTTTTTAAAAGGTCTGTACATTTATGTTTACTGATGTCATAGTTTCGGTTTAAGGTTTACTCGTTTATATTTGTTTTAAGAGTATCAAAAGTGTATTCGGGCTCTGCGGGTTATCAGAGACGAAATTGAACTTCGTTAGCTAACTGTGTTAAGTCGCTAGATGAAAACTGTCTGTGTGTTGTGAGTTAATTTCTTAGTGAGTTGAGTTGTTATGTTGTGTCGCGTTTAAATGGTGTTATAGTAAACAGGGGAAAACAACATGTACGAGGGTAGGAGTCAGACTCTTGCTACCAGCCTGCTGTAAACCTGACTTGTACGTATTTCTGGAACGCTCCCTTATTTTCTTCTATTTTTTAGAAAATAAACTTTAAAAAAGGGAGCCGTGTATGAGTTCCTCTTGCGCGCGCCGGTGAGTGCACAAGATCAACGGTAAAGCTGCCAGAACTGAGAGGGACCCGCTAGAGGTCACCACAGCCAGGCAGAATAGGGACTGTGACGTAAACTTGAGTAGTGCGTTATGGGAGTTGTAGTTCATAAAGCCAACGCTATGTCCGTGAGCAACTATAGCCAGTTCTAAAACCCGGCTCCCCTTAAGTAAGGATTACACTTGCATTCCAGGCTTTTCTATGGAAGCCCGTTTCCGCCAGGGAGTAAAAAAAAACGCGCTATGGTATCTCAGAATTGCAACTTAGCAACTCTGAATTCTGACTTAGTAACTCTTTATATCTCACATTTGCGAGTTCGAAATAGCCCATATTTCATTGTCTGTCCTTTTGTTATTGTAACGGATTCGGGTTCTAGGGCTTGTGCCCTCGCCGCTCCCACCCTAGTTCGTACCTCACTGCATTGGCTCGAACCCAGCTCCTGAGTTGTTGAGGACAAGACCTGTATAACTATATATGGCTACAATACCAGAATTGACCATAATTAAAATTGCATTTCTACACTTCTTTTCCATCCCAAAGGATTAGAGGTGTAAATTATTAAAAGGCAAACCGTGTGTTATATTTTTGGGGTCTCTCGGCTCCACTGGCAGAGCCAGACTGTTTGGGACGTGTGACCACACAGGTTTGATACCGTGAAGGCTTTGAGTTAGAATGGCGACATTCAAATTAAACATTAAATCGGACATCGCCCTTTTGTCTGGATTTTCTCATTAAAACCTAATTATTAATTTATATATAAAAAAACAAGTCCGTACAGGGACGAATACTGTAGCTTCCCTGCTGCAGCTTTTAATGACGTCTTTACTTGTACACGCTGGATACGTCAGATAAGGCAACTGCTTTGCAGATCTGACGTAATAGACAACATTTTGGTTATACCGTGGTTTATGCTCAAGTCCGTATTATACAAAATAAAGTTTTACCGCTCACGAACACGACGGATTTGTTTTCAAAATAGATTAATTAATTAATGGATTAATGGAACGATATCAGGGATAAAAATGGAGAGAAAGAAACCGGGATCTGGAGCTGTGAGTGTACTATCCATACGTTTATATATTTGAACTTTTAGGTAGTGAATTAAAAAAAAAAATCAGCATTAGTTTAGCTTTAAGGTAAGGTAAGGTTTAGTAAAACAGTAAAAACGTACACCTCGTAGTAATATTTCTAATACTGTTTTAAAAGCTGTAGAAGGTAAAATAAATGGAACATGATTTTAAAATTCCAGCTATGTGTTCTATTTCTGAAATCGTGGGTTAATAATTTATTGTTAACCCTTTCTGTATTTTATGGGAATATACGTACTGTACTTTTCTTTTGTTCTCTTAAGATGTCTTGGGTGAGAATATGCCTTCCCAATCTAAAACTCTAAACAGACTTAGAGAATCAACTCGTTTGTGCAGAAGAAAAAAAAAGAATGTTATGAACTGATTTAGCCCTCTGAACACCCTAGGGTAACTCTTCTTACCTATCTATAAAAAGATATGTCAGGAACCGTGGCCTTTAAATGCAGGGACTGCTTTTAAAAGTTAGTTTTGTAGCTGATTATGCCACCTAGCAATTCTAAAGACCTTTTCCCCCAGCAACAAGTTCTTTTTATCTTCCAGAACCACTAGTGCATCCACAGACCAGAAGTCATCCTACATAATTTCCATTTGTATTACAGTACTTTGCAATTCCAGTATCTATCATAGCCTAATCCACAGAACAAATATTACAACTTATCCACCAGAGGTACTTACTTACTTACTCACAGAACATATTGCAGACCAGCTCAAGAGCCCCATTTGACCCCAGTTACCAAAACCAGAGTTCCAAAGGAAAAGTCCAGCTGCAAATATTCTCCCAAACCCAGCCCCAGTTGGAGACCTGGTGTGCCTGCTTCTGTCATAGCAAAGAAACTCTGTGTAGTCTTAGGGATCCTCCTCAGTCCTGACTGAGTCTGTTTGTTAATATGCCCCCCAATTTGTCTCTGAGTCAATTTTTTGAGTAGAGAGGGGGGGAAGACAATGCTAAAGCCTTCCTCCCTTGCTCACTGTAGAGAGTCCCTGGTGTCCAAACCCTCTCCTGGGTGCTGTGGTACAAATTGGTTATTCCTTTTTCTTCTGTTTCTGTGTGCTCTGGCTCTGTCACTGGGGTTATTAAAGCCCCCCTACCTTTCTTCGGGGGGGGGGGGGGTTGATAGTTTTGGGTGTAAGCAGAGCTAACTTCTTGGGGCTCATTGATCAAATGGCTATATACAGATGGCCAGGTGTAAGATTGCTCTAGAACATTCTAGATTTTCTAGAATTGTTATGTTCTAGATCCACCTCCTCGGTCTGAGGCTCAGCTAGGCCAGTTTTGACATGCCATGTGTCTTCTCTGAACTGTGTGGTAGTTAACAATGTTTGCAATAGCATCTTTATCAGTAGGAAGCCCCAGAACAAAGAAAGACACATATTACCACCCTCATTGAAGTCACTGGTCATTCTATACAAACTTCTATGCAAAGTCAACATTGTCCTTGATACCTGCTGTTGCCCCCACACCCATTTTATTTCACTCTGTGACAGATGAAATCATTTCTGCCATCAGCTCTGCTTGTTTTTTCTGGTGTTTTGGCTGTGGTTCTGTGAGGTACGATAGTTATGTTCTGTGTTTCAGGGCTGCTACACCATGCTGTATGCACTGCAGGGAGAGCAGCAGCTGTTGGAGAGACCCGTCGGCACTAAACTGCCGTTAATCCCAGGGTCTAAACCTCAATTTTGCAGGACTGCTCTTTCGGAGAAAGTAAGTGTAACCTAAAATGAAAAGCATGAATACATTTATTCTTATTTAAATCCAAACATTTAAATTGTAAAAAATGACATGTTTATTCATGGTTTTCATTCTTTTTAGGGGTAAACCAACATGTAAAATTGTATAATATGAAATGATACCTGGGACACATTAACACATTTCTGTGTGTGTTAGTATAATGTGGTTGCTGTAATGATTAAACTGTAAGCAAACTGTCTTCCCTTGACATCTTTGTGCATATAACATCAGGAGTAAGGTTATATATTTTTCTAGACGCAGTATATTGATCACATTATTGAAATTCAGCTGTACTGTATGCCTTAAAGCTTATTGTGCTTACTGTCTTTTTGCAATGTAGATATTTTTAGTTGGCTACAATGACTGAGAAATTGGAATTTGATTTTCAAGAACGTAGAAAAAAATGATAACAGCGATTCTGGAGTAGTCTTCCAAGAAACTGGCGACCGCCTTCGGAGGGGGGAGAAAAAAAACATTCTCATTTTTATGTTCAGAAACATAGGGGGATACATATCTGTGTTTACCTGTACATATCATGTTTTAATAAAATACTTACCTTCTATTTCAGCTGCACCAGCCATCTCCTGACTTCACTCTGACTGATCCCCGCGGTTTCCTTTTGGATTCGAAGTACAACAGCCTCCATGACCCCCACCTGCGCACCTATTACCATCGCAAGGGCATGCAGGAGTCTCTGCAGAACAGAGGCTTAATCAATGAGCAGAAGAAAGTAAGGCTGTTTGGAGTTTGTGCAAAGAATGAGTCTTTTTTGGTATGGTGAAGGAGTGAGGTGTTGTCAAAAAAAATAGACCAGGTTCTAGCTCATTTAGCTGTAACAGTTTCCAGTAGCGTGATTTAACTCATGTCTGCACTCCAGCATAGATGTATTCGGTGGGCAGGCCTTTGGTTGTAATCAAAGCATGTAATAGTAGATGTAATCAAAGCAGGCCTATGGTTTGTGCTAAAGTCCTTATGCTCAATAGATATTCAAACACAGAGTACTTGACTGTGCTCTAGATTTGTAAAATAAAAATAAAAACATTTAACCTCCTAGACAGTACTTGAAACATGTTTCGTCTGTTTTCAGGTCCTCTGCTCTTTGAAAGAATACAATCAATATCATAACTACCTTAGCAATGTGAAGTTGCAGTATGACAAAAATTATGTGACTAAACAGGTAAGTGTGATGTTTTTAAACAACCGTCCATCTGATTCTGACTCTTCATCATAGACTTCTGCCTTTATCCAGCCCGCAATCAGTAACATTTCTAGATGAAGGCTTCCATAAGATCTCTCCATTATGCACTTTTGAATATACTGCTGTCATCATGTCATCTTCAAGGAAGTCTCTACCTTGACTGTGTTTGTATTCTAAGGATCAATTTCAATGTTTTCTTTCAGTTTCTTCTCTAATTGCTATGAAGCTCATTTCTGTTTTAGTGTTTTGACGCTGACGATGTTGTTGCTTATGTTTGTCACTGCTCTAGCCTATTTTAGCTTCTTCTTGTTAGTTCAGCCATACTGTACATCTTTTCATGATACTTTGTGTTGTTTATAGCCCATATAGTCCTTTCTGCATGCAGGATATGGGTTTCATATCATAAGAAAAGTTACGAATGAGAAGAAGCTCTTTAGCCTGTTTGGTAATTACTTGCTAATTGGTCTGTGAGTCTCATCCAGCTGTTTCTTGAAAGAAGTCAGCATTCAACAAGCAGACTTGACTGTGAGGATTTTGAATATTTGAAACAGGTCGCCTTGTAGTCTTCTCTGTTCACGATAACAGAGTTAAAAAAAGATAGTTTTTTTATTCATTGAGGCTGGGCAATATATCTGGATGTTTTTCTTTGTGGAAAACCACTAATTGTACCACCCGAATCGGAGCATTCACTGCTTATCTGTACTGCTCAGTAGACTTTAATCCATTTTCAGTGCAAAAAAATGTATTTTTCCAAACACATGTTAATACAGGCAGCTTTTGTGTGTAGTCCAAAACAGAATTTATAAGTCTTCTTTGCCAGACAAGGCTGAAAAACGACTTGAACTTCCATCCATCCCTTTCCATCCACGTCATCTAATCTAACCGCCTCATCTAAGGGCTGCAGGGAGCAGGGGCCTATCCCAGAAAGCAACGGGCTTAAGGCGATATACACCCTTGACCAGAATTAAGTCCATTGCAAGACACACACAGACACAAATTCACTCTAGAACCAATTTTCCTAGAAACCTTTTTTTCTACCAGTATAGTATGGCTTTTGACTGTGGGAGAAAACCAGAGCAAACCGTGAAAAACCAATGTGAATATGGGGAGACCATATAAACTCCACACAGACAAATCACCTCAGGCTCAGAATAGAGCCCCTGGCCCCAGTGTTGCGAGATAACAAGGTTAACCACTGTATCCAAGATATACATCTTAAATTGAAATGTTTAGATCAACAAACTACAGTAGCTCAGCCTTCACTCTTATACATATGCAAACACATTCTATCGGTGTGAGTTCAAATTAAAAATCTAATGGAAAAAGTCAGTGTTGGTTTTGAAGTGAACACTCGGCTATAATAGTGCTTAGGAGAACCTTGCAATGAAGGGAGTGTGGCACTCTATTAAAAGGCTGTGCTGGCTTTCAGAAAACAATAGTGAAGAAGTTCTTGGAGCTCCAGGAGCAGAACGAGATTCCCAGGGATATCAGCTTCACCGATGTGAGGGAATGGCTCCTTGAGGAAGGATCCAAGAATATTTCAGACCAGTTTATGGCTAACAGAGACAGGTAATAACATACGGAAGCTCCTCACTCTTTAACAGCAAGTTCCTGCCTTTTGGATTCCTGATTTGTTGTATTTGTATCACATTTTTTTTTGTTTCGCTGTAAATATGTGTAAATATTTTACTGTTATGTTTAAACATTAGATGTCAAGAATACAACTGTAAGTAAAGGTTTGCCTTAAGTTAATTAATTGTGCAAGCAAGTGGAAGTCTTGACTGAGTCAAAGTTTTCCAAAAGATGAACATCTGCTCTACGGAAATACCACATTCACAAATTCCTCTGCTGCTGTCTGACATTGCCTTGTGGATGAAGCTTTCTTTGCTGTTGTTGTTTATGAAGGCACCAGGCAGGAGCTCTGAAAACAGAGGAGATATGCAGACAGGCTGAGGTATGAGAATACAGTTTGATTTATTTTGACCCAGGGCTGCTCCTGGTCATCACCTGGATGGGAGATCTTTAATAGCTGGTTTCCTTCTGCATCTTAAACTGATTAGAGACATTTATATCCACTCTGGCAAGTGACCTTGTGACACCTCTGTAAATACAGCATGATTGGGGAGCAAGCAAAAGATAACAGGATCTCTAGCATAACTGTTTTAAAAGATGTTGTGTTTCTGACAAGTAATTAAGCATTTATGTTGCAAAATGCTCATTAAAAAAATTATCTCACCTTATAGTGTATACGCCTCTTCCAGCCGAACAGATTTCTGCAGAGTGGATACCCTTAGTGAATCATGTTACTGTATTGTCACACTTAGACTTCAGACACTTTTCATACGCTTTTATGAATCCTACATTTCACACTGTAGCTTAACTCACTTTTGAAACACATAGTTTATTCACCCCTTTCATTGATTTATCAGCTTTCAGATCACCGGCATTATCAATATACAGTATTTAGCCTCATCGGTTTTCTACATCAGCTTAATCATGTTTCTTGTTTTTTTTTCACATTCTCACTGTACATTGCTGTATGGTATGTTATTTTCCCAGTTATTTTGTCTTTGGGCTTCCCAGACCACATTCAGCTGCTGAATGCTCCTAATATGCTGAAAAATGCCCAAAGGCCTCATTTGCTAAATTGTAAAAAGGGGAGAGATTCAGCTCCACATGATCTAACAGATTCCTCAATATTTAATGTACCACCTATAAGCAGGTGACATATAAATATAAATGTCTAGTAGCGTAGCTGTTCTGTGCTCAACACAATCTAGCTTTCTGCTGTTTCTCATCGGCTTTGCCTTTTCACTGACGGCTCTACAGATGTGGAAAATCAGAGAAAGGGCTTTACATATGAGAATAGAGGAAGATGCCCGGAGGGAGGTGCGACAGGCCCAGCTGAAGAATCAGACCAGAGCTAGAAGGCACAAAAAGGTACTGGAGTAATGAATGTTTGGATTCATCCTCTTAAGGTGAACTTTTCTTCATGCAAATTCCGGACTTGACACTGACCTTGCAGCTATATTTTGTTGTATTTCCAAGATGAGCACCTATAGGTTTAAATTAATAACCTAAACTAATACCTTTGGATCCTCGGTGACCACAATGAGCATGGTATGTTGGCACCTCTTATATTGTGCATCTACTCTAGGGTGGTTATGCCAAGATATGCTACAGAGGTGCCAAAACACCATATTCTGGTAGTGTTTGGTGCCTCCAATTCATGGTTATAGCACTGCATCTCCAAAGCCCATTGTTTATCTCCAGCCTTGGGCACCTCCCTGTGTGGCATTTATTCTGCGTGTTGTGGGTTTTAATTCCAAGTAACATCCCAGAGACATGCTGCTTTGCATAATTGGCTGTTCTAAAGTATCTCTCAGAGGTATCTCCCCAAGAGGATCCAAGAGGGTGGTTGATGATCTCTCCTCTTCATTACCTAAGCATTAGAGGAGAGACATTGCTGCTTCAATCTCTTATACCCAGCCTGCAAGGTTCTGAACTACACACAGAGTCTTTCATCCAAGTAATGTCGGACCCAGCCTTTCTTCTTCTGAGCTCTGACCAGACCCAGCTTCCCAGCTTCAGGGTGCTGTAGATTGAGATGAGATTGGAGTCTCCTGTAGTGACCTTATGGATGGGAAGTTTTCTACTGCTAACAAGATGTTCAACAATGAGATGGACCTTTTCATCTTTTGTTGAGAGGCTTTCCTTTTTCATTAAACAATAGCCACTTGTGAAAGGTTTTCTGTCATTCTCAGGCATTTGAATATTATAAAAGGAAGGTTGCTCTCCAGCAGCAAAAGCTAAATGAGAGTTTACAGGAAAGGAAGGATTTTGAGAGAGAAATGCAAGACCGTATTAAAAGGCAATATTTTAATGAAATACTTCAGTCTGGAAAACAGGGTAAGCTTCTAGATCCAATAATTTGCAGTGGTGCAACTATGATTAAGTTCACAATTTAATGTGTTTTAGTTTGTTGGCTAGAAGGAATGATGCAGGTTGACCATCTTCAGGTTTACTACTGATTACAGAACTGTAGAATTTGTTTAATAAACACCTACAATTACAAAATTCCAAAGCTTTTCAATCATATGGCTGTATGAAAAGAATAATATGTATGTACTGAGATCAAAACTTTTTAAAGGGAAACACGCAATAAGTTGCAGGTATCATAAAATAATACATTAAGAAGGAATCCTTCAGTATCTTCAGATTGTTTAATTTCCAGCCACAACATGTACATACATTATATTCAACATTTCTGTAATCCACATTTTGTTATAAAAACATTTACAGTATCTATTGATCTAAACTATCTGAAATAACTATTCAACTAAAAGGATGTTTTCTTTGTGGCACAGCTTCTACTGAGATCATTAGCACGGAGAATAGAGATGTTACCATTGCGAATGAGAAAAGTTCTAAAATCACCAAAGGTCAGTATTTTCATTTGTTTCTAGAAAAAATAAAGGTTTTGAAAAAAGTTATGTTTTGACAAATTTTCCAATGCAGCTGCAGAGAAATTCAGTGGGTGCTGAGATACTGAAAGATATTGTGAAAGACAATGGAACATATAATCCAAAAAATCAGTTTAGTTCAATTCAGTTTTATTTGTATAGCTAATTCAGATAAAAACATGTCAATGATTAATGCACAAGTGTTGGGTTTTGAAAGCTTTGGTAACATCTACTGTTAAGGCTGAAAAAGGTTCCAATTAAGTCTGGGGATCTCTGGGCAGCCATTATGCCACAGTCTGGTGCAGTAAAAGTGTTGTGAGCTAAGGTGTGAAAATGATTTAAATTATATGGGTAAACAGATAAATAAATCTTAATCAGCATCCTAATTGTATCTATGAATAAATACATGTTTTTTGCCTTTTTTGGATGTTAATTGGATTGATCACTTTTTTATGCATGCCATGAGAATTCTAATGCGACAATAATTCTTTTCTCTCCACTGAAGAGGTGACTACTGATTCCAAATGGTTTCATGAAGTCCCTCTGATCAGTCAGCTGTCTGATGGGTAAGTCCTACATTCTGCAGTTGTGGTATGTTAAGCAACAGTGCTTACATAAAGTTTTTATTTTAAGCATTTTAAGTATGGTGATACGTAAATGTTTAAAGAGCAACTGTTTTCTATTTTGAGCTCACTTCCCCAGCTGAGTTCGTGAAATTGCTTTTTCTCTCTTTGTGAATGCATGAATCAGTCTGTTAACAGTACAGAACATGTGCATATTGTTGTGTTAGCTCATGTGCATTTTTCCCAATCCTAGATATAGTTTACCATAGACTGACTTTGTTGTAATGACTAGAACATTGACATTGAACACTGAACCTTCGCAAAAATAAACTGTTGTATTGTACTTATGTATAACTCTGATCATACTGCATTACAACGATAATATATTAGTCATATTAAAACAAATTTCTATCATAATAACAATTTGTTGTGGCACCGGTATAAAATGTGACGTTTTGCTGAAGTATTGACAGTGGGAGAAATGTCTGGTCGTGTTTGAATGGATGTTATGTTTCAATCAACAACCACCAGAGGGCAGTAACAACTAAGTAACACTAAGTCATCAAATGTGTTGGAAACGCATTTTGGGCCTTGTCCTGAAAGATGCAGCAACAACATACAGTTGTATGCAAACGTTTGGGCACCACTGGTCAAACTGCCTGTTTCACAGAATCTTTAAATTCTCTAAGGTCTAATCTCTATGAAGTTAACAGGGTACAAACATAAACATGACATATTTCTGCACATTTCAATGCAGAATTACTATTTATTTTCTGAATTGAACTGTATTTGTCATGTGTCAATTATGAGGTACCCAGTATGAAACTGGTTAGATACATTGCGCCTGACCAAGTAGTTGTTGTTGAAAACACAATGATGTAAATTACCAGTGATCTTGCTTCACATAGGAACACGATTGTACCATACTCGCTAAAGTGTCATGGAACAGTTGCAGTTTGAAGTTTAAGATTTATCATTTCCAATGTGCTATTTTCTTGTGGTGATTTTTATTTTATAAGCCTCTCATATTAAAGTAAAAACCTAAGCAAGTTTTAGACATCCAGTAGGTAAATTGAAAAAGTACGAACACAATCGTGGTTAGGAGGCCATCTTTTTTACACAGGAATATGCTTTAAAATAGATTAATTGTTCTGCCACTAGAAAAGATGCCTATATATTGTTAATTAGTCACCATTTTTTATTATTGCAAAATATAGTTCGTATTTTGTCCATGTAGTAGCAATGTCACACTAATAAATTTTTATCATAATGTTTTTTAGTGAAAGGAAGGTGATTGAGAAAAGTTTATATGGACAGGTAAGGTACACTGCTTATCTGAATGTAATGGATGCATTTTATTTTTCCAGATAGCTCCTTGAGGTTAAAATGCAGAGTGTCATAACTAAAGAACAAATGTAAAGAAATATGTTAATTTGTTCCTTCAGTACAGTAAATCCTGAAATTTAGTCCACCTAGCTGTTGCTTAGTGGTTCCTTCCCTGACATGTTCAGCTCAGCTCCCACTAGGTTTTGATTGTGGCTGCCCTGGCGTTAGAGCCACATAGCCACTCCTCAGAGCAGAGATATTCCACTATGCCAAAGGTCTGCGCCTCTTTGCCAGAGAATATTAAGCTGTCAAGGTTCCAAGGGGGTGACTTCACTTTCTACCATAGACTCGATGCCAAAAGAACCCTTTGACACTGCCTCCTCTGGAATGAAACAGGGGTCTGCACATTTAATTATTTATAAATTAAGGGATCCACTTAAAATGTGCAATACTGACCATTCTATTTCTTTGATTAGACTGGTATTCTGTTATTCTTGCTTCATTTATATATTAGAAATACTGTACTGTATATATTTTTCTAGACATACAACAGTATATCTATAATAGATTTTTACTATACTGTATAGACAACAGTATATTTGTATTAGTTGCGTCTGTGCTGGCATTCAAAATTTGATTGCAAATTTCTAAATGTTAACATGGGAAACAATGAACCCTGACAAGTAAGTAAAAGTAGGTCTTATATTGATAGGTGTACTGTATACTGAACATTTTTCGTGCTCTGTGGTTACTTTTGTACTATTGCTTTAAAACAGATAACAACGGAAGAGCTTAACGAAATGGCGGAGAATATAGTGGTGTGGGTGGCAGCGTCTATCATCAGAGTGCTGCTTCCAGCCATCTCGCTTTACAGTGAAGAGAGGAGCAGGAGCGTGTCTCACTGCTCCTTTGAGTCCCCGGTTTACTTCAGCAGTAGTGAGGAAGCCACCCTGAGTTCTCATTCTCTGCTTGGTACTGAGTCAGGGTCCACATGGCAGTCCCAGAGTAGGAGCAGTAGCTTCTGGTCAACGAGATGCAGGATCTCCACTCCCTTCCCTTCACCCCTCTCGTCCTCGGGTAGTTCAGGAGAAGAAACAGGGAAAAATACACCCTGCTTTAAATCCAGAACACCCTCGAAGGAGATTGTGGTTGCTGATGGAGGAGAAGATGCTGGAAAGCCCCTCTCAGAACCTTTGAAGGACCTTTTTGGAATCACTAAGTCAAGTATAATTACAAAAGCAGAACGTATAGTACAGGATGTCCTTAGCAGAGTCCTCATTGAAGCACAGCTTCCTGCTCAGCTGATGGAACCCCAGTGTTGTGCGTTAGGTGTCTTGATTACCCGCTGCAGATCGAATAACCTTGCCACTGAACTTGTGGATGGTGTTCTTGGACTTGTCATCTCTGCCTTGTCAGAAAATAAGCAAAGAATTCCCACCCCTAAGACTGTGCGTGTTAATCTAGAAGCACAGACAGAATCTGTAGCCTCAGAGGTTGCCAGTGAGATTATACAAGTTGTCTCTGGAAGACTCCAGCCTTTTTTCACAAGCGCTGTTGAGTCAGGGTCAACCTGTAGACTCCTGGGTGGCCATGGTGGTGACCTACATGCCATAGGACAATCCCAGAGACTCCACTCAGAACAATATGATGAGGCGGAGTTAGCTGTCACGGCAACAGAAATAATCAGTACTGTCTTACAAGAAGTCAAGAGTGAATTCTGCAAAGCAAATACTGAAAATAAGATGAGTGACGTGAAAGAAACATATTCAGGCGATAACCAATCAATGAGTGACTTTGTGTCAGCAATTCTGAAAAATTTAGAAACGATTTCACCCTCCTCCAGCTTATCTGTGGAGAAGAACTACCTTCTTCAGAGTCCTGATGCCCTGCAGAATGAGAGAGATGAGGCAAAAGTGACTAAGAAAAGAACAAATGGCAGTAGCCCCCCATCTTTCAAATTAAAGTCTCACTCCTCGGAATCAAGTGTGGGAATGAAAAGAGCAAACAGTGATATTGCTTTTGGGATCTCTAAAGCCAAAATCATTGAAATTGCTGAGCAGATAGTATCTCAGATCATTGAAAAAACAAAGTGGGATTTCACCCCTGTGGGTAACAATTTACATGAGAGTAACTCAAAAGAGTCATTATTGCTCCCAGAAGCTGCAGAAATCTCCATTTTGGAAAAAAGAAGTCCAAAATCTCAGATTCCCAACAATAGGGTCACTGTTATTGCCAAGGACATTGTAAATTCTGTTTTTGAAAATGTTTTGTTTGCACTGAATTGTATTGAAACAAATAAATATCTGCAAGAATCCAATAAAAATGTTGCTGCTGCTCCTCAAACTTCTAGAGGCAGCACAGAAAGAGGATCCATTGATCATACTTTTGACTTTAGTTCAGTTGCAAAAGGCATCGTAAGGACTATATTTGGAAAGCTCAAATCTTTACTCACCCAGACTAAAGAAGATGTATCTAGTTCCTGTTCTCCTGCTCAAATCAATGCAAAGAGCTCAAGCGTCAGCTCTTCATCAAAAACTTCAGTGTTTTCTGATTCTGTGTCAGATATTTCAGATTTGTGCACCTATACAGTAGAAACTGCTGGAGCCATTTGTGAAGCAATGAAAAAAGAGTTAGACCAGGAGATTTATTGCACAACAGTGGCAAAGAAGGCTTCAGATGAAAGCCTTCTGGCTAGAGAGGTTGTTACTTCAGTTTTGGAGTACCTTGAAGAGCAATATATTTTAGACACCATTAAAAGCCCTTCACCATATCCTAAAGACTGGGAGAGAGATGCTTCTACATTTATAAGAGAGGAGAGTATTCAAGATCGATCAAAATCCCAGATATCTCCTGTTGAAGAAATCATATTATCTGATATTGATAAGGCAACAGGACAAGTCCCTAATCAAATTACAATGGAGATTTGTAGATATCCTCCAAAGGTGGTGTCATCTGAGAACATTTCTTCAAAACAGCAAATTGGGCAAATGGACATGAACTTGGTTGAGGACAATTTGAGTGTTTCCTCTTCTGGAGAGAGCATCATATCAGATGGAGAAGGTGAAGGATCAGAGAAGATGCCGAGGACCTCCAGCTCTGTATTCCATCGTACAGCAACAAGGATAATAAGTGAAATTATTGAAAAAGCAGCTGCAAAATTTATATCTTCTGGACTTGCCCATCTCCCAGAGCAACCAAACAGTACAGCTGATGATGTATGTAAAACACCGGATGCAACAAAACATGCTCAAGAAGCAATGTCCTCAGACTCTTCTTCTCATGCGCAAACCACTGAACTGGCTTCAGATATTGTTGTTGATGTTTTAGAAAAACTACATTACGCTACATGCTTTGAGAAGATTGCTTTCTCAACAGACTACAAAGATAAATTAGAAAGTTCTGATACAGCCCTGTTACCAGGAACATCAGAAATTAAAACTGATACTAGAAGAGCTGAGCACCTTAGGACAATGACTGAGGAACTCTTCAAAACTGTGAAGAACAAACTGAAACACTTTTGGAATCAGAAGAGCCTGTCTTTGTTCAAAGCAAGGAAAGTTTTATCTGCTAAAGAGCAGAGATCAGCAGATTCACTTGAGATGTTTCCTCCTTCAGTCCAGGTTTCACACCTGAGCTTTAGTGAAACACACTTGACTAAGAAAAGCATGTCAGTAACAAACTCGGCACCCCGTAAGCATCTTAGTGAAGATTCAGAACCTTTAGGTGTGTTAATGAACGTTGATTTCTCAAGGCAAAGCAGGACTACTCAGGAAAATCAGGCAAATTTAATCATCTGTGCCAAGGATGTTGGCAGTCAGATATTGCAAACAATCAGGAGTGAAATAAATAGGGGTGATGACAAAGGATGTTGCTCAGGAGCAAGAGCAAAACCCTCAGAAGAAACCCTTCAAGCAAGTGAACTGGTGGATTCTGTTTTATCTACATTTGAAAGTCTTAAAGTTTCAGATGTGGTCTTAAAGCCAGATTATGAAACAATGCACCTCTCTGGTGAACAATATGGGAAAGACAGGATGTCTAGTGCAGAAGACACTGTCCATAAAGAATACACTAAAAGTAACCGTAGAGAATATTCTGTTCAACGTTTCCCACCCATAAATGTGCCTGGGATGGTGATTGATTCTTATACAGATGACACAGAAGTCATGACTCGGGACACTCCCTATAGACCCTTGATTGATGCTTTATCAAAGCTTCAGGATCAACCTACACCTACAGCAGAACAAGAAAATGAATTGACATGTAAAAGCAATCGAGTTCCCCGGTCCCGTGTTTGGAAGAAACCCTTTACTGAAAATGACATGGGACTAGGTGAACAAGAGTTCATGGAACTTCCTTGCAGAAGCAATGTGATAGAAGATTCATTTACAGCTCAAAACAGCTTAAATGCTGCAGAACAAAAGAGAGGCTCAGAGAAAACAACAGTTGACAATGTTGAGGAAGGAGACCAGCCAAGCCCTCTCATTTCACCAAAGCTTGACTTCTCAGCAGAACACATAGCCCGTGCAGAGTGTGCAGTGTCTGACATTGAAATTGTTGCCATGGGTATTGTTGAGATTATTATGGGCAAACTTGATGTAACGGTGGCCTCAGATACAAAAAGCAAGTCTAGAGCAAGCCAAAAGAAATCGGAGTGTGCTGCTGGTCTCGTCACTGAGAATATAGCATTTCAAACCCACTCCAGTAATGTTAATTTGAACATTGAAAAGCTTTCAGCTGAAGAGGCGTCCTGGGCATCTCAAGTACCAGGAGCCACAGCAAAGCACAATCTCCCCCCACTGCAGACAAGGGTTTCAGACGAGCCTAAGGACCAAGTCAGGACCTCCACAGAGAGTCCTACAATGAGTCCTATTGAAAGGAAAGTGGAACAACTTGTCTCAAGTGGATCTCTGCGTGTATTTTCAGAAGAACTTGTCAAAAATGTTTTCCATTTAATTTTGAAATCGGGAATTGCAGTACAATTGGGCACAGCTCACAAATCTAATTCAGATCCAATTTTAAAGAGCCCCCTAGTAGTTCAGGATTTATCCCATCCAAAGTCCCCGGAGCTTTCTGTGCAGTTGTTGTATTCATTTACTGAGAAATCAGTGAAAAGGCTGTTGAAGCAGTGCCTCAGTTTTCCCGATTCTCCAACGTTTGACACAAATGAGAAGGATGTTTCACTTTTTCAAGACTGTGATACAAATACGGAATTGAAGTCTTCCCAAAGGATTTCAGAGAAAGTGTCTCTGACTGTCAAGGATCACAGACCACAGAAAAGTACTGAACCATCAGTGCCCAGTTCACAGATGTACCATGATGCAATTAATCAGCTTTCCAGCTTGCTTGTAAAGTCTGTCATGGATGTTTTGTCTGCTGCATGTGATTTATCAATGGAGCCTGAAGAGAGTGAAAATCAAGGTAAGAAGGAAATCAAATCAAATCATTTAAAAGTGTATTAACATTTTAGTTGCTATGAAGTACAAGTTAAAAACTGTAGTGACTGTATATAAATATACAGTACCTTGATTTTCTATCTGTTGTATCTTTTAAAAGTTTTTGACGTATTTAGACCAATATAGTGTAGGCCATGACTATGAATGAGAGAATGAGTGAATATAGCCATATATTCAGAAGCCATATATAACGTATCTGTGAATATGGCTGCTTCTTTGTTTGTAGTTATCTGAGCTCCAAGATGTAATAGTTTTACAGGAACATGAAGCTTTATACTCAAATAATTTGTGATGCCTGTCATTCGTTACTTCTCAATATAATTTAGTTTTTGTTTCATGTTTTCTGATATTTTGCTTCACTATCATTAAATGAAAAGCTCTTTGTTAACATAGGTAATATACCAGCAGCCAGGGTGACATCAGAAATTGAGAAGAGTTCTTCTGAGGAACTGAAAAGAGACTCCCACCTTGAAAACAATTCTGAAATCAAACCACTCAGTGTCCCTGTAGAAATGTTGAATATTGAACCGGTTTCCTCAGTTGGGCTCCAGGAAATTTCTATGGCTAAATCAACAGAATCACTTAATATGACTTTAGTGTGTACTGAGACTGTGGAAAACATCATAACACAGCTGCTATTGCAGATATACCCTACTTTGATAAAAGAGGAAACTTCTACAGAAATCCCAGGGAAGATGTCTGTGTCTTTGCTGAGTCAGATAGCTGTGGACCTCTTTGACAGTGTGTTGCAGGACTTGTCCAAAAACCAGGAGATAACAGTTGTGAAACAGGATAATGATGTGTTTCATGAACCACACAAGATTCAGCAGGTTGCCAGCTCTGTTCACAATGATTTGCTGTGCCAAACTGGATCCCAACAGGTTCTACAGAAAGCTGTAGCCACCAGAAATGAGACAGTGGTCAAAACCATAATCAGTTCTATGGTGACCAACATTTCCAAGCTGACACATTCAGCTTCCCAATGTTCATCCCTTTCACCAGAGACCAGTATTAGCAGAGAAGCAAGTGAGATCATTGATAGGGTGATGGGTGATATTAAAATAACTAGTGAGCACAACAAAAAGGCAACACCCAGTGCTCAGTCTTCTGAAATTTCTCTTGTTTCTTCTGAAATAGTACATGGAGTCACAGATAATCTGCTAAAGAAAATTCAGTGTTCTAATAAGAAAAAAGATTGCTTAGCTTCTGAGACCCCAGAGAAACCTGGAGATTATCTGGTTCAAAGAGTCCAGGGTCTAGAAGGAGTACAGCATTGTAAGGCTTCAGGGAAGACAGTTAAGAAGACTAAGAAGAGCTCCTCAAGCCCAGACTGTATGAAAACACAACCTCTGGAGTCCTCTACGCATGATGTGAAGGTTGATGAGCTGATGAGTTATATTAGAATCGCTAGTGAGCACAACAAAGAGGCAACACCCAGAGCTCAGTCTTCTGAAGTTTCCCTTGTTTCTTCTGAAATAGTACATGGAGTCACAGATAATCTGCTAAAGAAAATTCAGCTAAACTGTTCCAGCCCTGAGTCCAGTACTCCTCAAGCTGCCATTGATATGGAATCCCGGACCACTGAGCAGCTCATGTGCACCAAAATGGACCAGTTAGAACCTTCACCTGTTATTGGTCGAACAGTCAGAAGTAAAAAACTGCAGTCTCCTATGACAAAGTCTCCAAAAGGCTTTTCTCCAACAGTTCCAAGTTGGTTTGAAAACAGTTTCCAGACAGAAGACACTATGGATAAGCCCTGCTCATCACGTTCCCTTGGAGAAACTGTTGATGTGACACCTTGTTCTAATAAGAAAAAAGATTGCTTAGCTTCTGAGACCCCAGAGAAGCCTGGAGATTATCTGGTTCAAAGAGTCCAGGGTCTAGAAGGAGTACAGCATTGTAAGGCTTCAGGGAAGACATTTAAGAAGACTAAGAAGAGCTCCTCAAGCCCAGACTGTATGAAAACACAACCTCTGGAGTCCTCTACGCATGATGTGAAGGTTGATGAGCTGATGAGTTATATTAGAATCGGTAGTGAGCACAACAAAGAGGCAACACCCAGAGCTCAGTCTTCTGAAGTTTCCCTTGTTTCTTCTGAAATAGTACATGGAGTCACAGATAGTCTGCTAAAGAAAATTCAGCTAAACTGTTCCAGCCCTGAGTCCAGTACTCCTCAAGCTGCCATTGATATGGAATCCCGGAGCACTGAGCAGCTCATGTGCACCAAAATGGACCAGTTAGAATCTTCACCTGTTATTGGTCGAACAGTCAGAAGTAAAAAACTGCAGTCTTCTATGACAAAGTCTCCAAAAGGATTTTTTCCAACAGTTCCAAGTGGGTTTGAAAACAGTTTCCAGCCAGAAGACACTATGGATAAGCCCTGCTCATCACGTTCCCTAGGAGAAGCTGTTGGTGTGACACCTTGTTCTAATAAGAGAAAAGATTGCTTAGCTTCTGAGACCCCTGAGAAGCCTGGAGATTATCTGGTTCAAAGAGTCCAGGGTCTAGAAGGAGTACAGCATTGTAAGGCTTCAGGGAAGACAGTAAAGAAGACTAAGAAGAGCTCCTCAAGCCCAGACTGTATGAAAACACAACTTCTGGAGTCCTCGTCGCATGATGTGAAGGTTGATGAGCTGATGAGTGATATTAGAATCGCTAGTGAGCACAACAAAAAGGCAACACCCAGTGCTCAGTCTTCTGAAGTTTCTCTTGTTTCTTCTGAAATAGTACATGGAGTCACAGATAATCTGCTAAAGAAAATTCAGCTAAACTGTTCCAGCCCTGAGTCCAGTACTCCTCAAGCTGCCATTGATATGGAATCCCGGAGCACTGAGCAGCTCATGTGCACCAAAATGGACCAGTTAGAACCTTCACCTGTTATGTGTCAAACAGATGCAGTGAAAAATATCATGGCAAAACTGCTTTTGAAAATTCGCCCTGGATTCCCCAACCCAGAAAATTATTCTGGGGAACTGGAAGAGCTGTCCGAGTCTCAGGTCAGGGACCTGGCACTGAAACTCACCAAAGATGCGCTGAAGGAATTGACAAAGGTTTCCACTCTAACCATCAGTGAACCAAAGGCTGAAGAACATCTTCCATTACAGCAAGCCATCAAGAAAACCGTTAGCTCTGTTTACAGCAAACTGATGGAATCCATTGGCAGCAAGAAAGTATTACAAGTAGGAATTGCCTCACAGAATCCAGAAATGATCAAGGAAATGGCCTGTTGTGTGGCTAAAGAAACTATTGCAAATTATGGTTTACGAAGCGGGTGTTCAATTCCATCTTCACAATCTCTCATTTCTCAGAAAACCAGTAAGTCCACACAGGACAAAATTGTGGACACAAACGTAACTACAGTCAGAAGTAAAAAACTACAGTCTTCTATGAAAAAGTCTCCAAAGGGCTTTTCTCCAACAGTCCAAAGTGTTTTTGAAAACAGTTTCCAGCCAGAAGACACTATGGATAAGCCCTGCTCATCACGTTCCATAGGAGAAGCTGTTGGTGTGACACCTTGTTCTAATAAGAAAAAAGGTTGTTCTGCTTCTGAGACCCCAGAGAAGCCTGGAGATTATTTGGCTCAAGGAGTCCAGGATGTAGAAGGAGTACAGCAGTGTAAGGCTTCAGGGAAGACAGTTAAGAAAACTATGAAGAGCTCCTCGAGGCCAGACTGTATGAAAACACGACTTCTGGAGTCGTCTTCGCATGATGTGGTTGATGAGGTATGACCAACAGTTCCAAACCTGTAAAAATGTCTCTTATCAAAGTAGGATGGACCTGTTCTGTACCTAATTAACAGACATTTGTGTAGAAAGTACTGGAAAATGGAACTCTTATTTTGTAAATATGATGATAGTTTTGTTGTGCATTTTCCTTTACAATAAAACTACAAATCCAGATTTGTTTTCCCTAATACTGTATAACATCTCAGAAATATCCCTATTGTCAGTTCATAGCATACGTACTAAACTCACCTGTCTGTGGATGTCAGCTTTATCACTCAATTAGTACAAGAGCAATCAGGTGAGTTAATGCTACTATGGAGAGACTTGCTCACAGTATTGTCTACATTTCCAAACTGATATCTGCATCATAAAAAAAAATTGAGATGCATTATTTTCTATACATGCAATTGTAAACATTCACATTGATTTCTTATTTTATATTTCATTGTCTGCCTTTATTCTAGTGTTAACGTCAGTGCTAAAAACATATACACACCCCATAATCCTTATCTTCTTTTCCGTAAGAGAAGTGTTACTTGTTTTGATTTACTTTTAAAAATGAAACAACAATCACTGAACTGTAACTTTTTGTTTTTTTTTGTAACAGGAGTTGCCCGGACACTCATCTTGGTATGTGTACACTCCCAGCCTTAATAAGGACAAAAATCTCAGTCCAGCCCAAAGCAAGAGTGGTCTGCGCATTGACATAGCAAAACATTACATGACCCCAGTGCAACTGACCAAAACATCTGAGAGCAAAGGGCTTCTCTCGCACAGCAACATCCCCTTTGCAGTTAATACGCCGGATGAAGATGTGAATGTGAGCCAGAAAGTCAAGAAACATCCTTTGAAAAAGTTTGGCTCCATGCTAAAGCATAAGATCATGGGTAATAGGTCAAAAGACGTCAGAATTCAGAATGAAACAAATCCATCTTTGGAAAACTTAAGAGCCCAGGGAACATCCAGTGGACGCGGGAGCTGTGAAAGCTTTGGACCATTTAAAGTGCCTGATGAGTACACCGAGCCTCAAAAACACAAGGTATGGATTAGATACCCAAACTTAAATTATTAATTAATTTGGGCATTATTGTATTTTTAATATTAACACTACAGAAATAATTTGAATAGAATGCTCATTTGTACATCAAATAACATTCTAGAAGACATTCCTATTAATTGCAATAAACAAGAATAGCAACTGCTATGGTGGCCAATGCTGAATGTTCTGTGTGAATAATGACTACAAATTTATCAAGATCAATACAGTACGTAACAGTTCAAGTATAATACCTGTGGAAGAAATATTCCTAAATTGTTTTCTTTGTGTGCTCATACTGTAGTTCTTCAAAAAAGAAGTTTTTAGTTTGGACAGATTCAGTAGGAACAAGCCTCAGAACACTCCAGATGGTGAGTATTTAGTTTGTGACTGTGATTTTATTTTGTGTAGCACATTAGTGACAAGTGTGGTTCAGAATTAGACATTGGATGGAATTTATGTAGAATGGGGGAATTCATCTAAATTTAGAATCCTTTAAAAAACAAACTGATTTTTATACAAATTGGCCTTAAACTTCTGCAAACGTCACTTTTTATTGACACTGCTACCTCCATAGGAATGGTGAGGCAGAACTCCAAACTCCACTCTGATCAAGTGGTTAACTGTGCACCTCTACTCTTCCCTGATCTCTCTTCTTCTAAATAGTCCATTGCCCAGTGCATCAATCTTTGGCAGTCCTCTTCAACGGTACTCTATTTTCTCCATTTTCAGTGCCCTCCCTCATTCCCTTCTACAGTATCTCTCGGTTTAGTAAATATGACTAAATGTGACTTATATGACAAGATATAAGCTAATACATCTTCTTTTACAAGTAAAGTTATGAAAACCACTTTAGAACTAAACAACAGGATCGCTCATATGAAAATAAGACCCTAGCAGTAGTCAATATGGTTTTAGAAAAGGTCATTCTTCCTTTACCAACTTGTTAAAATTCTTCAAACAAGTCACAGCACTAAACACACAGAACGTACAAAATGATATGATTAGATTTTAAAGATGCTTTTGGTAATGTTCTTCTTAAATTAAAGGCAATAGGCATTTAGGGAAATTTGTGTATTGAACTGGTTAAGGGACAGGTAATAGTACAGATCAGGGGTGAATAGTCCAATAGAAGATGACAGGAATAATAGTTATGAATGTGATTGAAATGACTGAAAAACAGTTGTCTAATAGCCAAATTATCACACACCTTTAATCAAATAGCTTCTTATTGAATAAACCTGACATTAAGATGCCTCTGGGTAGAACTGTATCCAAAGTCTATCTGACCTGCTGCCATGGAATAAAGAAACTGGAACAGTGACATGTCAAACCACTCTGTGTTTCCAGGGATCCCTGTAATTCCAAACTCCAGGAAGATGCCAAAAAAACCATCTTTGCTGTCGAAGATGTCGACTGCTTTATCCAGAGCCTTTCTGTAATAATCCATCTGCCACCATCAAACATGTTTAACATGGAGGGGAAACTCCTTGCAATGCAAAATCAAAAAAGGAGTTTTAATGATGGGAACTACTGTTTCTGAAATAAAAATAATTGCATTCATGTTTTTGTATAAAGTTGTGTTATTCAAATAGGTGAGCACACTACCACATCCATGACCAGACACTTTTCAACTAAATCACAAAATGGTATGTTAGTTTTAATGTTGTCTGTAAATATCTTATTGGTGTACTACACCATTAAAAAAATAAGACATTCTTAGCCTTCATTATTCTATTCATAGTTATAGCAAGACCTGATTTACTGTAAGCATTCAAAATCCTCAAAGCTACTGACCTAGTGCACTTCATAAGATTGAGTAGTGAAACACGAACTAGGAAAACTATTTGGATTTTTAAAAAAATATAAGAGGTTTAAATAATCTACCAAACAGGGAAATGCATATTTTTATTCAAAGGGTTTGGGGCCTGGAACAAACATCCCAACTATGATGTGGACGCCGATATCCTGACGTCCTCAAAGAAAGGGTCATAACCTCATAGTTATTGTTTCATTTCAAATCCAATGTGCTGGAAAAGAGCCAAAACAGCAAAAAGTGTGTCACTGTCCAAATACTTATGAACTACACTGTATATTGGTTTTCTTTCTCACCGTACATCAGTTAAATATATAGTGTTTAAATGTCTTGGGTAATGTGTTGTGTCTATAAATGTATTATGTGTTATGTCTTTACCAGCCTGCAAAGCAAATTTCCCATCTGTGATTAAGTAAGAGACAGAAATCAAATTGGTTTCCGTAATGAACAAGTGCATTACTGGGACAAGTAATAGGTTTATTCCATGCTGAAAAGAGAAGAAAGAAAACAACATTTCGACCCTGAAGCCTTCTTTAGGTGTGACTTCAGGTGTGAGCAGGTAGCACCTGAAGAAGGCTCCACGGCCAAAATGTTGTTTTCTTTCTTCTCTTTTCAGCATGGAATAAACCTATTACTTGTTCCTTTGCAGCCTACGCATGCTGACGCAGTTACCCACCTGAACTACTTCCAGTACATTACTGTATGCACAAAAATCTTTCTTTAGAAAATAAAATCATGTTTATTTAACGGTTTATGTATATAGTGCCTTTTTCCCTCCAGTGAATGAGAAAAGAAAAAGATGATCACTTTATGTGGAATGTCTCCTCCGTGAATTTTTGTTTTTCAGTGAAATTAAATGTTCATTTTTGTACCTAAGAGCAAGGCTCCCTGAAATGGCATTAACTTCCATTTTAACAGTAACATTAGCAAATTACAGGACAGCTACTTTCATAGACTTTTTCTGAACAATACAATAATACATCATAATAGCCAAATGAAACATGCTTAATTGAACTAATTATTTCTAGTTTAATTCAATTTCAATATTTCATTCATTTTTAGTTCAATTTAGTTTATTTTAGTTGATTTAAAGAGATTTCTAAAAATGCCTGAGCTGTATCACACAACAGGAGTGAACCTGGCTGAGTGGGGAAGATCCAACCTTTCCAGCGCAGGTTTTGCCAGCAGGTGGCAGTAAGTCACAAGACATGAAAACAATGTTTAACTACAGCAAAACACATTAACAATAGTAATGACAGAAAGATTTAAAACTATTGCTTAGATTCTCTGAGACCCATGATGTGATTTGACTTCATTTGGCTGGTGTCTTAATTTCAAAGTAACAATTTTACATTTCAAAATGAAAAACTAATTGAATACAGATGCAGCCATTCAAAGTTCGCGGTACAAACCCCATACCGCACGCAACTATGCACAAGCCCCCGCGCCGTACCGCGGTCCGTGATTGGCTGGCCAAAATGATGACAGGGGCACTCGTGTGCATTGGTCGGTAGTGAAAAGATTTAATCATTAAATCTCTTTACTGTGCACGTTTCAATCCGCTTAGTATTGAATATTTATATGGAATTTTACAACTAAAGGGAAATTTTAGTAGCTGAGCATAAAAAGAATAGGAGCATAACGCATCTGAATGTCATAAACGATATTAATTTAGTATCATAAACATATTATGTAAACTGTATATTGCTGGTATTGGTAGTTTAAAGAAAAAATACACACCAGTATTCCATTTCTCCCTAAACATTTTAAGCATCAAAGTCTTATATGTGGTTATTTCGGAAATGTTTTTACGTCCTCCTTCTGACCATATTGCTGTGTGTTTATGTACTTTGTGAAAATGGATTGTTTTAACCTTTTCTGAGAATACGCTCGTTTCGGAGTAAACAAAAGCATAATTTTAGAATTTGATTAATAGGGAATATAATATGAAATCGGATAGCTAGCTAAAGAAATTAATAATAATATAACTATTCATGTACTGTTGCACAAACAGTAGTATAAGACTTTCTATTGTTATGTGTATGGCTGTTTCAGTACGTGATACGTGTCTGTTTCTGTTGCGTGATGGCTGAAATGACTGGCTTATAAGCCTGAGGGTGAGTGTTCAAATCCAGCCGTTGCTGTGAATTTTCTTTTAACAAATAAACATTTATGAAAAACTAAAATATCAAATATTATGGGCACTATATTGTCTCTGTCTCTATCTCTGTCTGTCTTTCTGTGCTGGCTGTGCCAAATTTCAATCCACAGTCTGAGTCTCTGTGTCTACATTGTTTGTTAACAAACTGGTTTCACAAGCCTTTTTCAACTTATTCATTTTCAAGGTAGAATAGGGCAAGTCTTCCAATGAAAGACAGTCCACTTTCCCCCCACGGACAGACTGACACATGTTTTCTTAGAAAAATAGATCACAACGTGAACCTCTGTCAGTCTTCTGTGTAAAAAAAAATCGTCTTGAACAACGTGGGTGCTGTTTTTAATAAGCTGCTGAGTAAAGAATAGGAATTTTCCTGCTGTCAGCAGTATTGTGTATATAGCTTTATGTACAGGCTGTGAAAAGTTTCACAAGTAGAGGTCTTTAAAATTACGTGGGTTTGTTTCTACACCCTGCAGTACCACTGTGTACATACTGTACAGTATGAACATGTTGTGATATTTAGAAATATAAAAAATTTCAATATAATGACAATAATATTTGCTATTTTAGTTTTCCAAAGAAATGTTTATTTGTTAAAAGAAAATTCATGTTGACAGCTGGGATCATACCTCCAACCTCAGCCTTATAAGTCAGTCACTTAAGCCATCACACCACAGAAAGTGACAGGTCATGCAGTGTAACAGCAATACAGATATCAATGGAAAGTCTTATACTACTTTTTGTGCAACAGTACATTAATATAATTTTATCGTTATTAATTTATTTAGATATGCGATTCCATATTCTATTCCCTATTGATCAAATTCTAAAAGTATGCTTTTGTTTACTCAGATAACGAGCTTATTCGCAGAAAAGGTTAAAATGATCAATTTTCACAAAGTATATAAAACTACAATAATATGGTCAGAAGCAGCACATAAAACCGTTTCTGAAATAACCAGATGTAAGACTTTGATGCTTAAAATGTTTAGGGAGAAATGGAATACTGGTGTGTATTTGTTCTTTAAACTACCAAGACCAGCCATATACAGTATAGTTTACATACGGTGATCTGTTTATGTTCCTATATTAGTATCTTTTATGAGCACGTGAAAGGCATAGTGAATCGGTGATTCTCAAGACTTTGTATGATTGAAAACGAATGTGTGATCGGATCAACGAAATGCTGTGGTGTTATTTTTTGTCAATGAAAAAATAAAGTCTTTTCGTTTACAAAGACGATTACAAAGAATGTGGACCAGGGTAATACTTTGAGTTTAAAGCTTGTCCGAAGTCATTCATTATTACTATTAGTAATATCTTGGTAAAGACTTTGATTAATAAAATATTTCTGCATAATTAAAATATTTATTATAAAGGTGGTAGACTGCGTACTCTTGTCCAACTGACCAATCTTGCTTTCATAAAATATACCAACTTTTTAATGTCTAATGATTAACATGCTGTAATACACAGTTTATATTTGAAAGTCTAAAGAGTATACAACTTAAATTCTTAACTGAGTAAAGATTGTCCTTCAGCAGTGAGCAGGATTCAAAACCAGTTTTTTTCTGGTGACAACTCAAATGCTGTACATGAAAGTTTTATTAGCTCCACCTGCCAGTTTTACAAGGTGATTCTGGATACTATTAACATAATATAATTTGCATACAGTAAAGGGCGGTATGACGCGAAATGACGTGTTATGACGGTATTTGATGCGATATGTCTACCGCGTTGTACCGCAGCGTACCCCGCTCATTTTGAATGGCTGCATCTGTAGTTATATAAATCACCTTTTGTCATGTGCCATAGTCCATTAGGATTGTATTGCCTTTTGAGCACTATTTAATTTTGTTTTACAAAAAGGAACAATAAAAACAAAAAAAAGTTCTGGAGCTCAGTTTTAAAAAAGCAAAAAGTTCTATTCTATGAGAACCAATGTAGACAAAAAATATACAAATTAGTCACATTGTGCAATGAAGTTCAGATTGCACTTAGTGATATACTGTATACTGCACATCAAAAGACAAATATGATAAATTGCATGTTTTAGAAAAAGTGTATAGAATTTGGATATTGAATAAATCTTTTGTATTATCGACTTCAGTGATCATGAGTAACCGTGAACACAGTTGAATCATGGTGACTGCTGCATAACCATTAAGTTGTCTCTATCTGAAAAAAACATATATAAAAGAACCACTGTGTCTAGCTTATGAAATTTATTGACAAGCTGGGCATAATGCCGAAGTACAGAGGCACCTTTGTGTCAGCAGTATATTGGGAGATGGATTAAGTAAGTGCATTTTAAACTGTAAGTAAACAAAAGGTATCTAACCTGGCAAGATCTTACAGTGAAATGAAGTCCATACAGTGATAGGCTACCATCATGCAGACTACGAGTCACACATCTTGCCAAGAGTTGCTCATCACTATCAACTGTGCTGGTCTGGAGAGGAGTGTCTAGTCACTACAGAACTCCACTTGTAGGAACTGATGCCAGCTTGACTACATGGACATGATACAGCATTGATGAAGTCCTGGCATCACACTTGCTTCCCCTCCAGTGACCTCAATCTGATGCGATCTGTTGTCCTGCTGGAATGTCATGTCCTCGTGCTGCTCAGGGAGCGTCTGTTTTCTCAAGTGCTGGGAATTGGACTGTTATTCTGTGGATGCCTTTCTCCCCAGACCCATGGAGCCCCATGGAACATCTGTGGGATGACTTTAGCATCCAGGGCAACAGAGATCAATGAACGGGCACATGCTTTTCCAGGTATTATGTGAGGAATGGGACAAAATCCCACAACACACCACCAGGAGCTGGAGCAAAGCATTGTCTTCAGCTCATTTTGCTTTCAACAGCACCAACACTCCTGTATCCCGAGGCTTAACAGTAGACACCCTGTTGATCAACCCAATTGGTTACAAATATTAAACAGCATAATTTGTAAATCCATAAATTGTCATTTTACTTAATACAGAATTTTTGCAATAACTTTAACATGAAAGTGTACATTCCAAAAAAATATTTACAGTCGTTATCTACAACAAAAGCCATGAACATGACAAATGAATATTACAAAGACAACAACCCAGTGGTGTCAGATTCATTACTGTAGTGGGCTAGATTTGATTGATGTGCTTCAAGCAGGTCACACATACAATACATTAATGAAGTACTAGGTACCATTACATTATATTTGTCATGTTTTGTGGTTTTAGTGTTTATACAATGACATACCCACCTTTTAAATCCTATTAGACGTCAGTGTTTGTTACATGCTAATTTAGAAAAAGTTACTCATTCTTCAGGTATGAGTAACTGAAGTTTTTTTAGCTTTATTCACTGTAATTATTTTAAATGTTAAAGTCATGATAAAGTTTGGTAATTCAGGAGCCTCATTCACAGTGCTTTAGTGTTGAAGTCAACGGTTTCTGTGACATGAAGACATATACAGAGGTTTGTCGTTTCCAGCATTTTTCCTGGAGATGACATGTGGTGAAGATAGATAGATATGACTTTATTGAACCCAAAGGCAAATTGATGTGTTACAGCAGTCCAGCCCAAGACAAGCAAAAACAGACATCAGAATAGTTATAAAACAAAAGACAACAAAATCAATAAATAAAAAATAAATACATAGGTGTGTGCAAAATGTGATGATCATAGTCACTGTAAAAACAATAAAATATGTGCAAAATGTGCATAGGTTTATACAGACTGATTGTCCAAAAAGTACAATGGAGCAAACATGCTGTCCATAGACGAGCAAATGAAGGGCTAACAGTCCTAGCCTAGGGCAGCGTTATACACCCTGACAGCCGCCGACCTGCGGAAACGTTCCCTTGAACACCGTAGCTGGAGCAGTCTGTTGCTAAAAGTACTCCGCTTTTAATAACAGTCCCATGAAGCTGATGAGAGGCGTCGTTCATGATGGCTGTGAGCTTGGTCAGCATTCTCCTCTCAGCCACCACCTCCATGGGGTCAAGGCTCATCCCCAACACAGAGCCAGCCTTCTTGATAAGTTGATAAGATCAAGTCAGTTGTGCCTCTTGATGTTATAACTCTACACTGAAGCTCAACCAGGCATATTGTGAGTAAAGGTGTAGTGCTAGGGTGCACAACTACTAGCTGGAGATCCACAGTCCACCTGTTCTTTTTCAGTAGGTCTCTTTAAATCACCACCGAAACACCTGGGCACAGGGGTTAATCTGGTTTGTTTAGGCAAATAATTATGGCAATTTGCTAGTTAGGAAATGAAAGCCTTTAGACATTTCAAACCTTCAAGGCTGGAATTGTGCTCCCCTGGCACAGAAACTTAAGTGTTATAAGGAGAAAATGAAAACAAGCATTTTGAAAAACAAAAAAGGGTCCCTCTTATTTGGATTAATAGTTTCAAATACAAATGTTTTACCTTTGTAGTTTTTAGCCTGATTGAAAACTAGATATTTAGGAAAACATGAGACGTGTTACTGGAGTGCTGGGAATACTCGTTCTCTGGAACAGGCTGCCCTGCCAGATTAATGAGGCTGCTAAGCAAATAAATGCTCTGGGTGGGCCAAATGATTTCCTCATATTCGTGACTTTCCTTACATTGTCCAGAACCTGATGAAAACCATTAACATTTCCTAGGTGCCCAATTCAAAATCTTATTAGCCTGGAGAAAAAGCATTCTGCATTTAAAAGAGAGAATAGAAGAAAACGTTTTAGCCCAAGAGTCAATACATGTATTACAATGTATTTTTTTAATCAAAGGGTTGCTATAAGAAGAGATCTGTCACAATAGTAAGGTTCTTAAATAACAGTAGGTTTTACATAGTCCTGAATATAGGGATCTATCCTCTTTCTCTATCACAAGTGTGTGTGCAGCCTGGGCATTTTTGTTCCTTTCCATTCCCTAGTCCTTGTTGATGCAGATCCTTAATTCTTTAAGCAGTGAGTTAAAGAGTTAATCAATGGTCAGCTAAGTAAATCAAACAGGATGCAGTTGTTCATCCTTGCTATAGGAAGGAGGGGCACAATAGCTGCAAACCACAGTGATGCTGATAAGTCTTTAACACCTAGTCTTATTGTTAATGAGACCAAAATACCTGTAAATGTAACAAGAACCCACAAAAGAATGCTTAAACAGAAAGGTCTCCAGTTAAAAATGATTTTGCATCAGGTGGTTTCACCCTCAAATGACAGCTTGGAATCACTGGGCTTTGGAGGATCCCTTGGTGGTCTGTGATTAAAACAAAACACAACCACCCAAAACAACAGTCACAAGTGTGCTCTTTACATACCAAACTGCCCCCTGCATGGGCTGATGGGATTTCATGGCTCATCAGCCCTCCTGTCAGAGAGAGATCCTTTGTGGTGAAGCTCCCTCCCACCCTCTGGGAACCCCTGACCACCTGCAAACACAGCCCACTCCCCTGACACCAGGCTGCCTCCTGACTCCCTTTGCCACTGAACGCAATTAACACTCTCCTAATCTCCTGCCTGCTGTATGATTGTGCCTGTCGAACACAATTAGCATCTACAGGTCTTTGTCCTGACCAGAGCTATAAGGCTGGGGGCTTGCTGACAGAGTGTTGTGCTGTCAGGTCGCAGGGACGGTACACATTTCCTCCCCAGCAGATCAGAACCTGGCCGTTTTTCTTCTTGACCTGTTATCTGACGTTATCTGTAGAGGCCCAAACAGAGGAAAAGGTGTAAATGCATTGTGCAGGTTCAGTAATTCACCTGTTAAATCTCAACGAAGTTCACCTTGGCGGATTTATTGTGGTTTTTGCACTTGCACTTTGGTTTTAAATCGTTTTGCTTCTGTTTCCTGTGGTTCTGACAAGGTTTCACAGTGCTTTATTATATTGGTCCATGGTATTACTACAGAGCACATTCCTTAAAAAAGTATACTGTAGCATGGTATCCCCATAGTTCTGTGTAGGAAAGCACCATTCCGCATATTAAAACTACTCCAAAACTATAGTGAAGCCATTATTCTATTACAGCCTCTCTCATTTAATGCTAACCCTCCGCATTATGTCTGAACAATATTTCTTAAAATCAAAGTTTTAGTGAGAACTAATTAACCTTGTTTAATGGCTGCTTTTCTCAGCACTAGGCTCACACAGAAGTCAGGAATATTCCTGACAGGAATACACTATTAGGCATAAAATGTATATTGATGGAGTTGTGTTGACGTTGACAGAGCTATGAAAATTAGTGTCCACATGTTGCATCACATATTGTTTAATCCACTATGCAGTATAGATATAAAAACATGAATGGAAATAGATACCATTGTGAAATAACTTATGTTTATGTAACATTGTTTATTATACTTTATAAATTAGAGAATAACATTGCTGGAGGTGGAAGGGAACGATGATAATGTGAATGACGGTGACTGGGTGTCTATCTTTCTCTGGCATATAGATGACAGTTGCTAGGGGAAAATTGTATTTGTTTAAAAGTTACCTGTGTTAAGCCTAGGACACAACCTGTTATTTTCTGTACCGTCGTGCTGGCACAGAGTAAAAAAAAATGGATGCAGTCTCTTTCTCTGTCTGAGGATGCATACTCGAAGTTATTTATCAAGAAGTCCCAATAACGATGTCTCTGAAGTGCTGACTTGTAGAGTAGAAGCAGGGTAGTTCAGATTTTGATCCAGAGGAAGATGAGGGAACATCAGTAAGCCTTGAAGTTAAAACCTTTTCTGGATTCTCCCTTTGCTTGAGGGCTAACCCCCACATTTGTAAATGGTAATATATGAATCTGTGGTGCCCAAAATGTGGGTCGGTCCTTGGTTTAAAGTCTCATCCAAAATACGGCTTCTTCTGCAGCGTTGTATCTTGCAAATCTGTGAAGAAAAGGGTTTGGAATTTCTGAACCAGAAGAGTGCATCACACAGTGCATCACACCATCAGCAGTGGTGGATCGATCCCAGTATTGTCTAGTTGGATCCTTGCTTGCTTTAAGAGATCTGAGGATATCTGGCTCTATAACAGAATAAGCTGATGACTACTGTAGTTGTGTGTGATGTCTCCAGGTACACGCATGGTAGAAACATGCCACTGAAACCCCCTCTGTGTGCGATTCTGAAGGTTTTGAGGAAGTGCTTTGAGTCTCCTTCTTTCAGTTGTGTTGAGCAACTGCCTTGTTGTCATGCATGCTTGGGCTTGCTTTCATTTAGAGCTTTGCTTTGAAATCATTTATCCGGTAAATAATTCACCATTATTATAACAGCTTCTCACCTGAGACTGGCGATACAGTAACAGCTGACAATTATACAGTTACAGGAAAGGAGCAGAGGCTCAGAAAATAAAGAATGACGCTTTGCTTCTCGTTTTCCATTCCAGCCGCCAGAGTGGGTGCTTTTGTGAACAGTGGGCCACAGACACAATAGACTGGATTTCACTGCCATTGTGCTTGTGTTGTGTTTCTTTGGTGTTATTGAGGTGTAAAGTTGTAAATGGGTATTTTTGGAATGCCACATGAGGGATATGGAAATAGGGTCTGAAAACAAAGATCTAATTTCAGATCGCTGACTGCTATAGCAATGGATTTGTTTTGATTTTTGCCCCAGAAAAGTAGAGGGGAATTTTCCCCTAGAAAGATACAGTTCCAGGCTCAACTTTATAAGATCACAGTGTCCTTACCACCACATCATGTCGTCCATTTTTGTCTTTTAACAGTTTTTCAGTTATGCCTTTGTGCTATGTTCAGTGAACTGAATTTGAGATAATGATGTCAATATAAATATACTCAACATAATGAATGCATAATGTTATTTTAATTTGTTAATTTAAAAAAAGGTGTATTGAAACACCTCTTATTCATATTCATTAATGAAACCCTATACTGACTTTAGAAGACCTTGCCACTCATTTCAGGATATTGTTAAGAAATGCATTTATTTGCATCCCAGCCTGAAGTGGTGAATGGACATTGATGTAAAGCATTTAGACATAATGCCAAAAACAATTGAAGACTTAAGTACTGTATCTAAGTCCTACTGTCATCTGAACTGTGCCATGCTTCTAAGCCTGCAAAACTTTTCATGGGTATGGTAGTTCAGGCTTTGACTCTGTCTGCATTACCTTTGGAATACATCATTCCTGTGAATTTCAATTTCTATGCTGCCCAAGAATGCATTGATCTAATTTGGTCCATTATATTATGCATTATATGCACCAAATAATGATACATGTTCTTCCAACAGTCCTGTTTGTTGTGGTAATTTACAGGCAATGATTGGCAATCCACCCTGAAGCTTTTTCTATGTATTATTTCGCTTATATATTAGATATAAGCAGTTAGTCCGTTACAGTCAGTGCTAATTAGTGCTTATTTTCACAGATAGAAGCATAAACATCTTAAATTGTAAACTAGGGCTCAGATTAAGTGAAAGCATTATGTTTGAGACTTGGTGGTCCTAAATTTGTTGTAATCTGCACTCAGTGGTGCACAAAATCACTAGACGTAGTTTTAACTAACATTTACAATTGACATCCCTTAATGTGACCTTTACCGTTGCTGGCGCAACTCGCGTTTTATTTCCACTTCTACCAGCAGGTGGCAGTAGCCATAACAGACAGGAGTGAGATCTGCAGATACCAACTGCAAGGATTCATTGTACCAAGGCAACAGGTATTTCTTTTTTCTGTGTTGTTGTTGTTGTGTGTTCCTTGTGGATACCTATATTTTTGCTCCTTTATCTACATTTATAGTGATGCTATCCTTTTTGTAATTGTGAGTAGCTATCGGAGTAATTCTGCATTTTTGACGAGCTGACATTTTTGTCCGTAGTTGCATTGTTTACACGTTTAGGAGTCCCAAAAAAGGAATTATTAGTCTTTGGGCATAATGTAAACGTTCTTTCCTGTGTGCTGACCTCAAACTGCGCCTCTTCAGACGTTTTATCTGTACAGCTGATGATTTCCTGCGGTCTCTGTACCGTCCATCTCTATTTTTGGAATACGTGTGTGTGGTATTAGTTGAAATGTACAGCTCCAGCATTCAGGTCTAAGCACTAGTGTTAAAAGTCCCTAGAAATAGGGTTTCATTCTTCCTTTTCTTTTCTCCTTTCTTCAGCCTGGACAACGGCTTCCACGTTTTCTCGCAGAGCTGCACACTATGGAACATCCTGTGGTCTACATCGTCGTTGGGAAACACAATTCCGGGATGTTTTAGGACGTTTATGCACTGGTCACACCTGCACTTTACATGAAATCTGTGTTTTTATTTATGTTTTGCATGTATTGCTGCTCGATTTCGTTACGTTTTCTGTGACAATGGAATCTATTTGCACACTTCTGTGTTAATTGTTCTTTCACAAATGACGGACTGATGACTTTGCAAGCTTTTCATTTTGCTTGCCTTTTGGAAGTTTCTATCTGTGATACATCGAGAAAGACCTTTATTTTTTAACATAAACCAGGAATCTTGTATGCCTACTAAATTCTGTCTCTAATAATTTCTTCCAACGACAGATTCGTTTACAGTGGTTTTCAGGTTTACTGTGTGCAGATAGGTAATGCTCTCCGCCTTCTTTCAGCGTTTATTAAACTTGTCATGTTCATGTACTGTAACATTGTGTTTTACTCACAAGGAGTTGAAAGGCCTTTAATTCATTGTCATACCTTTGTTTTATTTTTCTTCAGACAATATGAGTTTATGCAGGATACAGGAGCATTACCCTTCGTGATGTGAATAATGTTGGTGTGCGTGGAACCTGTTAACCATGCCTGTTGCAATTCTAAATCCTCTAAAGCTCAGAAAAATTAAGACTGCCCAAAGAGATATGCTCCTTTTCATTTGTTTTGTATGTTATGACAGTTTATTAATGCCACTAACCTGCAGGTTTGCAGGAATCCTTTATTTTGTATTTAGTTTCAGTATAATTTAGTTTCAGGCTTTATCCTTTGTGGTGTGTTTAATTTTCTCCTCTGGCTCCTCTTCTTCTTGCCATATTTTACCTATGTAATTTTGCTGACCTTGCCTCTGCTAATTAAATGGCAACCATCTTCAGCATTCTCTCATACAACTGTTGGTCAGGCTTGTATTTTAGAGGTGCTGACATTCAAATTCAAAGTAACAGGGAAATGTTAATTCCATCAAGAAAGGTAAAGAAAAGAAACACAAGGTTTCAGCTGTGGAGCCTTCTTAAGATGTGAGGGAGAGAGGGAAAGTAGCAGATAAATGAGGCGCAGGAGAAAACAAGACAGAGTAGGCACAAAGGGGTAGACAGCTGAGGGAAAATGAGCACAAAGCAGGTGAAAAACAGTGTCCAAACTCAGGTATAACAAGAGGAGATGTGTGGAAAGCCAAAATCTGCAAATTAATAATTTTGGTTTTGGGTATCTTTCTGCAATAGAAGTTCTAAAACATAAAACTGAAAGATTGTGTCTTTGATACTCACAGCTCTGACATGTTCCTTAAATGTATTAAAATTCAGACTCTTATTGAAATAACCTATGGATTACAGTATTGCCAAAGCATTAATATTTAACTAAACATCGACAAATCTAGTACAATAAATCTACTAAACTAAACTATTTGGAGGTTTATTCCCCAGTAGGATTGATAGCTGTTCTGATTTTGGGGAAGTACTGTATGTTTCTCTACCAGTGTAGCAGCAAGTTTCTCTCCATCTCTGCTTCTCTCTGCCAGCAGTGGGAGCACTAAACATCTTCTTGCACTACGGCTACAATTAACCATTTTATTGCATCTCAATACACAATACAAGAAAAGTCAACCATGCAGGACTCAGACAGGGTGCATGGCTCCATTTAGCATGTTGTGGAAGGAATATTACTGAATGAAAATCCATTGTTTTGCCTCATAATTCATTCATAATATAGACAAAAGCAGGCTATTTCTGGTTAACCTTACCAGATTTTACAGTACAATAAGGGTTTTTCCCTAACTTTTGCATCATACTTTGTAAATGCATAATTATCTCATCTGATTGGTACTGTACACATGTGTACAAATTATTTAATTAGCCTATTTAAAGTTAAAAAAAAGTTACGAAACTATTTTTTACAGAGAATGATGACAATGTTATGTATTTTTATTTAATCTTTTATATCAAGCCACAAAAATGTCATTTGTTTTAAGGCAATAAATGCCTTAGAAAGACAGTTATATGTTTTTAAATGTTTTTTTTTTCCTGTTAACTGATTACAAATTCTTTGCACAGTATGTAAAATAAACTTTCAGATGATACTTCAAAGTTGTTCTTTTCTATTTCTCTGTGCATATCCTGCTTCTATATGTGATTATATCTAATTTCTTTGTAGCCTGAGGGATGTTACATTTACCAAAAGGATTTTTGACACTTAATAAAAATGGAAACATATTATATACACCATATTGATCTACATTTTTGAAAACCTACACCTATATTGAGCAGTAGTGCTTCATAAAATATTGAGTTCCAACATTTAAACATTAGACTCCTTTAAGCGATACACGTAAAAATGAAATATTCCAAAAAGCTGAAAGGTTTAACTACTAAAATAGAATTATGCACATCATAGTATTAATATTCAAATATTTTTTCCACGCTGAAAACATCCAGCATCTACACTCATTTTTTGTATCAAGACTGATTTTGCTGGACATTGCAGTTAAATACAAGCAAAGTTAATATTGTGTGAAATCTAAGGTATAGTAACATAATGTTACTTTTTACTCCACTGTGTAATTTGAGCTTTAGAATTCTGAATCCTGCAGTTTTTAGATATTCTAAGTATTGCAGTATGGTTTTAGCTTCACGTGAATTTAATAGTACTGTACTATTTATTAATACAGCTTCTAACTACTAATTAATACAGCTTCTAAACAGCTTAAACAGCTTCCTTATTGGGTATTAATAGTTGAAAGCAAATTTACAAATATGACACAAAAAAATAGAATTCAGCAGAACTCAGCTAACCTGTGATTAAGACCTTGGGTTCTTCCAGGACAAGGGAAGACAACCACTCTATTTAGTCAGCGATTGCTGTGCTTTTATATTTGCTGAATATCAGTAGAAGGAAGGAACTCTTGTACTATTTGGATTATGTTCTGGGAAAAGCAGCAGTTTGAGACTCTAGGAAAACCAATCCAACGCTGTGAAAAGCCACAACCTTTTTAATCATACACAGTACCAGTGTAATTAAAAGCAGCACCAAATTGCCTCTTTCAAACTGCTTAATCCATCTAATTAAAATCTGCTTTGAATTTCTCTTGCTTTTAGTCTGCCATGTCTTATATTTTGTATACCTGTAATTACTGTTTTCATTATAGTAGGGTATTAACACTCTCCATAAAGAGGCAGCAGGTTGCAGTTGTTGATGTGGACTAAAGGAGTGCCGGTCAGATTGAGAGAACCTTCCTCGCTCACAGACATCACTCTTCATCTGTTCATCAAGGCAGTGTTCTTGCACAGACCTGAAGCTATGCGGGGTGGTGCCACTACTCCACTGAGCCCATCACAGTATCCATTCTGGTAGTGATGAGCCCAACTAAGCTTGTGAGAGTCCTGTAGCTACTATATATTCGGCCCAATTACAGAAATATGAACACTTTTAAAAGGTTGAGGTGCACAACTCTAGTCATCAGGAACCACAATGCAACAGATTTTCCAGGCATTCTTAAATCAACAGCTGGAGACCTTGCTGGAGCAGTTATTATCCAAATGTTGAATCCTGCATCATATTTTGAGATGTCTAAAGTCAGAGCATGTTTTGAAGTTAAGAAGGGAAGGGAGTTACACAGTACTAAGATGAAATAATACATCTTGCATACATTAAAATAATCCACTTTATTGAACTTTACCTCTTTTATATTTACAACACTTAGAACTGTGTCCATGACAGTATCTTCTTGAAGGTTAAAAGAAAAACAAGGCAGTGAAGCAGTGTAATAACCACAGTACGTAACGGAAAGGAAAATAAAAACATTTGAGCTTACGATATTTTACACGCTAGTAATATCTTTCAAGGAATCATTCAAATATATTGAGCACACAAAAATATTTCAGAGAATTTCACATCTGATGTTCTATTATTTGGTACATTAGCATGTTCTTGCGAATATCCTTACTGAAAAAGGCCACTTAGAAAAATGCACGTCTTTCAAGTTGAGGCCACAAAACTCATTTCATATTCTGAGGCCCTCTAATAAATATAACAGTTCAAAAAAGGCATATTCACACCAGGTCATTATCTTGTCACTACTATGCCCTAGTTTGAACAGCATATTTTTTGGTCCTGTGCACTTTGTCTTGAGCTTCACAGTTGCATGATGCTGCACAACGCCTAGCTCTATGTTCAGATAAAGGTTCTTGAGACACAAACTACATGAGCCCCCAGCAATCCCCACCCTCTTGGTGGGCAGAAGCTTACTTGCAACTGAAACTGTGAAAATGGGAAGGTAGTCAGAAACTGAGACAGCACTGCATGCCCCAACTGCTTGATATGAACAGAAAAATGAAGATGTGTAGAACAAGCGAAGTTCAAAGTCCTTTTCACTTTTCAATGATAACAAAGCCGCAAAAGAATGAACTGTTCTTGACCCACTGCATGTTGCTTTTGCACCCAAGAGCATCTATTAAGGCCTTGTCATGTACAAGCTTAAGAGGCCACACCACTTTTTTCTGTACATCATTCTGACTTTTAATAAAGTCTGTCTTGGGTCAAAAGAGAAAAAGAGGTAAAGCTCTTAATGGGCTGAGTGTTCTCTAGTGAACCGATTGCACTTCAACCCATATTATCACACCGCTTCAAAGCAGGATGACTGACAAACACACTGTCTTCAGTAACATTCCAGTTCTACAAGGCACAAGTCCCTGGGTAAGCCATGCCGATGTAGAATTTATGACAAAAATGTATAAAAAATCCTCTCTAACTATATTGAATTCAATAAATAGAGCTATTGCAATAGTGCCTTTGGACAATTTTTAAATATATTACAAAATGGTACTCTTAACACTCGTGTTGAATTTCCATTACCTGGCATCTCCATAAATACATAAAAAATGGCCGAATGATGTATCTAGAAACCGCCTGAGAAGCAACAGCGGTCATACATTGCTGTCTTGTAACAGTGGCTCCTTGGCCTCCCCAGGTGCCAGGGGGTTGTGGGGGTGGCTGTGGGCTGACAGATGCTTCTTCCAGGTGCTGCTCCGCGGGGCCATGTTAGTGTGCTCAGGGATGAACAGCGCCACCAGCAGGGCGAGCAGCACAGCACATGCCCCAAACAGGAACGGAGGACCAGGGATTATTGAACTCTGCGTGGACAGAAATAAATCACAAAGGGACAGTAATTAAAAAGTGCAGAATGAAGCCCGCCAAACCCAGGATTTTTAGGGGTATTATATATCTTAATCTTGAGACATTCAATGTGCTATGTGAAATGAAATATCCCCTGAAGACGTCTCAGCAGCTGAAATGTTGGATTTACCCCTGTTTTTCAGGCTGGGATTAACCAATACATGTCTCCTTGCAGCTAACACATACCAACGCAGCTACTCACTTGACCACAGTTTAGGTAAGACTGCACAGGGGGACCATGAGAGTGTGACCTGTACCCATACACTCCACAGACATCACATTTATAACTCCTGATACCAGCTATTAGTTGGCCAACATCAACTGCAAAAAAATGTTAGTGCCTCACTAAAAGTATCTGAAGATCAACAGCAAAATCTGCATCCAAGTGTGTTAACCTAACCATTCTTACAATGTACTGCAAGTCATGAAAGACTCCTCTGGGATACTGGCATGACAGGTAACATGTCCTGCGAAGAATGATATTCCCTTTTATAAGATAGAGACAAGTTCTATGGTTACATAGAAACTGAACATCAAAATCCTACCTGTCTGGTTTCATATTTGTTTCACCATATACCATTTTGACTACATTTCACATTCCAGAGCATAATTCTGAGAGACTGACACCCAAACCTAAAGATGACGAGTTTCAATGACAATTCCATGAAGCTGGACACTGTACGTTACCTGATGATTGTGTTGAGAGTGATGTGATGATTCAGACTCAGCTCCTAGGCCACTGTTACTCACTGGGAGTTCATTAAGCTCCACATGGAATATGTAGAAAATTAACCCGTACAGCGCCGGTCCCAGGCCATTACACAGCCCTCGAATCCCAGTGATCATCCCCTGAACCACACCTATAAGAGAACGAGACCGTCAGCCTTCCACACACCATTCACAAGAAGACTTAGGTAAGCAGAAATCTAGCAGGATCACATGAAGATACGTACAGGACAAACATGTAGGGTACATTTTAGTTTATTTTAAAAAGTCTTAACCCCCAATACTGGCATTTAGCACAGGACAAGACATGGAACAGCCCCCTGACTAAAACTGCACCTAACCTCACTGACTGACTGCAAACATGTTGTGCTTCTCTTCACTGTCTCACCAGTTCTAATGAGCAGGGAGAGCTAAGAACGCACAAGCACAGCACAAACATTAGATTAGCTAGTGCAACGATCAAGACAAGATCTTCTGCTCCAGCTCTCAAGGCCAAAAAGATTTCTGGGTTTTAGATCCCTAAAACTCCTAGTTACTATATTAACAACTAATTACTAGCTTAAGCTAATTTAATTAGTTTCACAGGCCAATTTTTTGACAATCAAGAAACATACTGGATGCCCTCTAATCTAGCCATTACACTTAAGACTACTGAGCTCTCTCTTAGTGGATGGAGCATTGGATATTTATGAGCTTTTCAAACAGAACTGTCAAACCAAATGGGTGAAAGAATAGATCTGTCTGACTTCACGACACAGCTTTGTGGCATAACAGAGAAGTTGCAAGATTACAAGTACAAGAAATACATAGTGCTTTCATTTTCAGATGGATGACAGAAACCAACAGCTGAGTTTCTGTACAAAGCGACTTTTTTCTTGCCCTGGGTACCTTGCTGGTCTGCTTCAGCTGTCCTGGATACAAGAGCACTGACTGCTGGGAAGGTATAGCTGCATAGCTGCAACTGCACCAGCAGCCCACATCATCCTGAGGAGAAACCAAGAAGGAAAACTAGTATCAAACTAGAAATATGCATAAAACAGCGACTGTATTTCAGGTTTATAAGATTAAATGTTTGGTTTAATAGTGACAGTACCTGCTTAATAATTTTAAATAACTCAGAATAGGACTGATATTAAAGGTTCACAAATTATGTTTGATGATCTGTGACCTACAGTGTCTGTTAGGAAAAGCTCCTGGGTTTTCTACTCCTACAGAATACAAGGCACATACCAGGGTTCTGATCCAAAGCCGTACCAAGCAAGTTGCAGAATCTGGAAGCCCAGGCCAAGTAAAATAGTGTTCTTGTTCCCAATGGACCGCATCAGTAAACTCAAGACTACAGTCTGTGAAGATAAAGAGGCAAGAAATCAATACTTTTTTACCTTGTTGAGCCACATGTTTGCAGAGAAAACCTCATGTTTTACCTGTGTTTCAGTGTTACTGCTCTGTGAGGAATGCTAAACTGAAGCTATGATTTCATTAAAGGGAACCTCTTATTGCATCCACCCCTGAGAGGGGGGAGAAATACACATTCACTTGTTTTCAGTTTCAGTTTGACGTTTTGGTAGCTACTGTAGTGCACTTCCTGTTTTTGGTTGGGTAGAAAGTGTGCCTGGGACAGATTCTAACAGGGAACCTGTGACACTGTTCCATTTCAGATCTCTATTCAGGTTTGCTGGTTAACTATTTAGGAGACGACTTCTTTGCCAAAAGCTGGGGGAAGCTTCATCAGCCTCTGCCGTCGAATTGCTCTGTGGCGCACAAGGTGTACAACGTGAAGACGATGCAGCTGCCAGAGGCCAGGCCTTTCAGCATCATGGTGGACCACTCCAAGTGGTGTGTGACGAAGGGTGGGGGTCAGCACTGGACCTGCATCGCGGACACGAACCGAGAGATCGGTCAAACGAGAAGAGGAGGCGGGGCTGTGTGCACAAGCAGGCCTGGAGTGTGGAAGGCCTTCCTCACAGTAGTTGACACATTTCAGGACTGCCAGTAACACGTGGCTGGCACAAATAGACAAAGGGCTGTTTTTCAAAAGATACTGCATAGTTTTTCCAAGTCAAAGCAAATGGTGGTAAGTAATATGTAAGAAAACTCTGCAGTAGCTCAAGTAGGTAGTGCGTCAACACGCATAGGCTGCAAAGGAACAAGTAAAGGTTTATTCCATGCTGAAAAGAGAAGAAAAGAAACTCAATGTTTCAGCTGTAGAGTCTTCTTCAGGTGTCAGTTCTTGTTTCTTTTCTTCTCTTTTCAGCATGGAATAAACCTTTACTTGTTCTTAAACTATTCAGTACTGACCTTAATAGCAAAAGTGAAATGTATTTAGAAAGGATATTTATCATGAGAAAGTCATGCATCTAAAAAAACATTTTTTAAATGAAGTACTGAATATATGACCCTCACTGTTGCTTAAGATCCAAAAGTCAGGAAACAACTTTGAACCTATACAGTCAAAGCCTAAAGTGGAGGGGGGGAAAAAAGTCAAATTATTTTTGCTGAGGCGATATACAATTATTTCAAATCATAAAAGTACATTCTGTTTGTGTTTCTTTAAAGGCTTGTTTGTAATAAAAGTGCTGGATCTGACCTGCCTTCAATTATTCCTGTGGCCCCATTAGGCAGTTCGTATCAAGCACATTATATTGATACTAGTATTCCTGTTCGGCACATATCTGCGACTTCTGTTTCTGTGGATGCGGCTAAAGGGTTTGTTTATCAGGAGTACTGACAACGCGCAGTTTAATAATGGAATGGTTATGCTGTATTTTGATTTTATGACTCAAATCCGACTCCTTGGAGTTAACAGTATACACCCATGGATAGGTATATCCAACTACACGTGTGTATTAGCTTTCAACGCTACACTTTTCTCAAAATATGGCAAATCCAAGTGATCTCCAGTGTCTTTTAAACATAATCATTCAGTTTGTTTTCACTGCAGTTTTGTAATAAATTAATAGTGTAATGCTGACAGCACTTTACACAGAAACCACGCAATGGATGAATATTAAATATATATTTTTACTAGCTAAATCAATAACACCACAGACTACGTATTCCAAAACACAAGACAACCTATGCTTTTCAGAACAGGTGGTTAAGGTTAAATAAAAACAATCACCACATCTTCATATACAGTACAGTTACTACATTATTGATCAACTTGAAGCATTGGATTTTATGACTGTTTACTCTGTGGAGCTGTCCACTTTGACTGGCTTTGTAATAGGCCTGTACAGTTTAAAAGAGAGAGTTTATGGTCACATTTCTATAAAGAATAAGGTTACAGTGCCATGCTGGTGTTTCGATCTGGTAAGAATATCTTAATTCTATTAAACCTTCCAGCATTCCTTAACGATTTACTGATTTTTAAGTCAAAGGCCATACGCCTAGCTGAAGTTAAAAAATATCTGAGGAACTTAAACCATTATCAAGATGGCACTTGAAAAAATAGGAATGTCTCTAATGTTGGGTAGTATTGAGTTTCCCCTTGAAGTCTTGATTTTCTGACCTGCTCAATGCCTATGACCTCACAGTGATGTCACTCACAGTCGTGTTCTTCTCCAGTGGGTTATCTCTCTTTTATAAGCTCAAAGCATGTCAAGAGGGGAAAGACTCTCTCTCATGAGCATGTCAGAGGAGTTTGTGCACATTTCCTCACCCTGTTTCAATTGTGTCATTTTAACCTTTGCTAATCCGATAGGTAAATATTAACGCACATATAAGCCGTGCCCGGGAATGTAGACAGTGGAAACTGAAAAATGAACTTTTCATGGCACAATTTACCAATTTAGACTATTTTAGACAATAGTCTAGTTTTTATATAAATAAAGGTAAATGTAAAGGTGCTTTTTTTTCCTGCACGAAACTGTCTTTCATAATGTAATATTATGCTGTGGATTAAAAACAAAAGATTCTTTAAGTATAAGTTGTTATAATTAAATGCCATTGTATGCTATATTCGTTTATAGCAGTGCAGATGGGTAGCTGTGTCAGCATGCGTAGTCTGTAAAGGAACAATAGGTTTATCCCATGCTGAAAAGAGAACCGAGAAAACACAAAGTTTCGGCTGTGAAGCCTTCTTCAGGTGTGTCTCACAGACCTTAAGAAGGCTTCACAGTCGAAACATCATATTAGTTTATAGCTGTATATTTAATTTGTAAAAAGACGTTTTTGAGCAAAAAATATGTATTTCTAATATCACACTTAAAGAGGGAGTAGAACTCCATTGAAACAGATGCCCACAGCCACAATTTAACGGCAGCTGATTGTCAGAGCCACCTGAGAAGTGACAGAGAAAAGCCTAATTTCGCAGGGAAATGGTTGTTCTCTTTGAAAGATTCAATTGAATATATGGAATTAATATTCTGTTTGAATGTATCTCATGAATGCTGTTAAATGATAGTACCTACACAGTACTAACTACATGCTTCAAGACTAACATTGAGGAAATTAAATTCTAGAGGCTAAATACTGTATGCAGTACAGTGGGAAATATTGAATTGTTTTGGGAAATAAAAGACAAATTATATTTACAGTGACTACTGTTCAGGGGATAAAGTGAGCTCCTGAAGTGATTATCCAGAAATAACTAATTTATATACCATAAATATAGTGTTGCCAAAGCAGGACAGTTTAGTCCAAAAACCCCCTAGTGGAAATCTAATGTTTGTACCGCTTCCCTTGTGCTACAAGAATATTTGCCAGTATTAAATGATCATAATGTATCTCTTCCAGGCTAAAATAAGGTCACTAGTCACTAGTCAGATAGTAATAATAATAATTAATAATTGCTTACACTTATATAGTGCTTTTCTGGACACTCCACTCAAAGCACTTTACAGGTAATAGGGACTCCCCTCCACCACCACCAATGTGCAGTATACACCTGGATGATGCGACAGCAGCCATAGTGCGCCAAAACGCTCACTACACATCAGCGGGGAGGAGAGCAGAGTAATGAAGCCATTTCATAGATGGGGATTTATTAGGAGGCCATGATTGGTAAGGGCCAATGGGAACTTTGGCCAGGACGCCAGGGTTACACCCCTACTCTTTTCGAGAAACGCCCTGGGATTTTTAATGACCAGAGAGAGTCAGGACCTCGGTTTTATGTCTCATCCGAAGGACGGCGCCTGTTTACAGTATAGTGTCCCTGCTTAGCTTCAGTGGGTTGCCAGTTGTGAGTTGCAGAGTGATAAAATGGATTGTATGCTCTTTATTTACTAGGGATGTGAATTTGAAGGACTGTATCCACATCTTATTGCACCCAGCCTGACCGTGTGGCTCTGCAGATCAATCAGTGAACACACATTTAGTTAGCAAATTTGATCCCTCTGTCATCCACTGAGTCTTTTTCAGACGTTCCAATCTTTGGCATTTGTATGATGTAATCTTGGTCACAAATCCGAATGCAGATTATGTCCAAAAGAAAGGATAATCCTCTTGCAACTAAACAGATAAGCAGTATAATTGTTGATGACTGTAATTTTCTTTGCTCTCACACTGCAACAGAAATGAAGAAACTGACCTCTGGTAATTGCAGAGCCCGTCTCCACAGCATTGAATTGGATCAAGTGATTAGACAATGGATGGATAATATTCCATGTGTCATGCTGCTGTGACTGAGAATATTGAGGACAACACCTGTATAACTATAAATGGCTACAATACCATAATTTACCATGATTAAAATTGCATTTCTACACTTCTTTTCCATCCCAAAGGATCCCAAAGTCTGTCACGCATTGTTCACCATTATACCAGCAGTTCCTCGGAGCTACAGATGAAAAGTGGTTGAAAAGTGAGAAATTTCTTTACCAATTATTTTAAGGAAAAATTTAAGGTAGGCCAGATTAAGAATTCCTGAGTGAAATCTAGCCAGAATATAGAGGGGTTAACACACCTATTCATATAAACGAGGATCTTAAATAACCAAGTATGAAATTTAAAGCACGGCATTGCTACCGTACAAATACCTTCAGCCAAACCGAAAACAACCAGAACACATCTCGAGACTGAGGAATTAAGAACCTCGTGAAATGGCCGTTCCGCTGTGACGTCATCCTACCGTCGCACCCAAAATGATGTCTGTACGTTTTCAATCCCTTTCTGCAGCTACCCAGCTACAGATACCATCTTTCCAATTTAACAGCTTCTTCCTGAATATTAGGTGTCGTTTTAGACATATCTAGAAAAGACACATACAGACACATCAACCGCCAAAAAGCAAGACTGGGCAGAGAGAGGATGTTTTCATCCTTATTTCACCGGTGAAGCCCAACTGAAAGGAACTAGGAGACAGCAGAGTGCAAGAGTAGCATTATAAAACGCTTTAAAAAAAGGGTTTATAAGACTATAAAACCTACTGTATATACAATATACTTCTATAGGAAATTAAGTCTGAAGGTGAACCGGACCCCTCGTCACATTACGAACACTACAAAAAGTAGTTATTTTTAGGATATTTTCTTCAGCAGCTCCACTTGCTTTCTATAACTAAGTTAGGAAATGGAAGGGCACATCGCAGTAGTCACTGAAAACTTGGTCTTGATATACAGAAAAAAGATGTAGTTTTTAAATATAGTACAGTTGGAGATTTCCGTATGTACTGTGGCCACTGTCTTGTTATGTTGCTCTGTACAAATGACTAATCAGTCCGCGCTTTTAAAACAAGTGTTTATTACTTTGTATTATTATTATTATTATTATTATTATTATTATTATTATTATTATTATAGGTGTAAATTATTAAAAGGCAAACCGTGTGTTATATTTTGGGGTCTCTAGGCTCCACTGGCAGAGCCAGACTGTTTGGGACGTGTGACCACACAGGTTTGATACCATGAAGGCTTTGAGTTAGAATGGCGACATTCAAATTAAACATTAAATCGGACATCGCCTTTTTGTCTGGATTTTCTAATTAAAACCTAATTATAAATATATATAAAAAAACAAGTCCGTCCTGGGACGAATACTGTAGCTTCCCTGCTGCAGCTTTTAATGACGTCTTTACTTAACTTGTACACGCTGGATACGTCAGATAAGGCAACTGCTTTGCAGATCTGACGTTATAATAGACAACATTTTGGTTATACAGTGGTTTATGCTCAAGTCCGAATTATACAAAATAAAGTCTAAACGCTCACGAACACGACGGAATTGTTTTCTCAAAATAGATTAATTGATTAATGGATTAATGGAACGAGATCAGGGTTAAAATGGAGAGAAAGAAACCGGGATCTGGAGCTGTGAGTGTATTATCCATACTTTTAAATATTTGAACTTTTAGGTAGTGAATCGTAAAAAAATCAGCATTAGTTTAGCTTTAAAATGTAAGGTTTAGTAAAACAGTTAAAACGTACACCTCGTAGTAATATTTCTAATACTGTTTTAAATGCTCTAGAAGGTAAAATAAATGGAACGTGATTTTAAAAATTCCAGCTATGTGTTCTGTATTTTATGGGAATATACGTACTGTACTTTTCTTTTGTTGTCTTAAAATGTCTCGGGTGAGAATATGCCTTCCCAATCTAAAACTCTAAACAGACTTAGAGAATCAACTCGTTTGTGCAGAAGAAAAAAAAAAGAATGTTATGAACTGATTTAGCCCTCTGAACACCCTAGGGTAACTCTTCTTACCTATCTATAAAAAGATATGTCAGGAACCGTGGCCCTTAAATGCAGGGACTGCTTTTAAAAGTTAGTTTTGTAGCTGATTATGCCACCTAGCAATTCTAAAGACCTTTTCCCCCAGCAACAAGTTCTTTTTATCTTCCAGAACCACTAGTGCATCCACAGACCAGAAGTCATCCTACATAATTTCCATTTGTATTACAGTACTTTGCAATTCCAGTATCTATTATAGCCTAATCCACAGAACAAATATTACAACTTATCCACCAGAGGTACTTACTTACTCACAGAACATATTGCAGACCAGCTCAAGAGCCCCATTTGACCCCAGTTACCAAAACCAGAGTTCCAAAGGAAAAGTCCAGCTGCAAATATTCTCCCAAACCCAGCCCCAGTTGGAGACCTGGTGTGCCTGCTTCTGTCATAGCAAAGAAACTCTGTGTAGTCTTAGGGATCCTCCTCAGTCCTGGCTGAGTCCGTTTTTTAATATGCCCCCCCCATTTGTCTCTGAGTCAATTTTTTGAGTAGAGAGGGGAGGAAGACAATGCCTTCCTCCCTTGCTCACTGTAGAGAGTCCCTGGTGTCCAAACCCTCTCCTGGGTGCTGTGGTACAAATTGGTTATTCCTTTTTCTTCTGTTTCTGTGTGCTCTGGCTCTGTCACTGGGGTTATTAAAGCCCCCCTACCTTTCTTTGGGGGGGGGGGGGGGTTGATAGTTTTGGGTGTAAGCAGAGCTAACTTCTTGGGGCTCATTGATCAAATGGCTATATACAGATGGCCAGGTGTAAGATTGCTCTAGAACATTCTAGATTTTCTAGAATTGTTATGTTCTAGATCCACCTCCTCAGTCTGAGGCTCGGCTAGGCCAGTTTTGACATGCCATGTGTCTTCTCTGAACTGTGTGGTAATTAACAATGTTTGCAATAGCATCTTTATCAGTAGGAAGCCCCAGAACAAAGAAAGACACATATTACCACCCTCATTGAAGTCACTGGTCATTCTATACAAACTTCTATGCAAAGTCAACATTGTCCTTGATACCTGCTGTTGCCCCCACACCCATTTTATTTCACTCTGTGACAGATGAAATCATTTCTGCCATCAGCTCTGCTTGTTTTTTCTGGCGTTTTGGCTGTGGTTCTGTGAGGTACGATAGCTATGTTCTGTGTTTCAGGGCTGCTACACCATGCTGTATGCACTGCAGGGAGAGCAGCAGCTGTTGGAGAGACCCGTCGGCACTAAACTGCCGTTAATCCCAGGGTCTAAACCTCAATTTTGCAGGACTGCTCTTTCGGAGAAAGTAAGTGTAACCTAAAATGAAAAGCATGAATACATTTATTCTTATTTAAATCCAAACATTTAAATTGTAAAAAATGACATGTTTATTCATGGTTTTCTTTCTTTTTAAGGGTAAACCAACATGTAAAATTGTATAATATGAAATGATACCTGGGACACATTAACACATTTCTGTGTGTGTTAGTATAATGTGGTTGCTGTAATGATAAAACTGTAAGCAAACTGTCTTCCCTTGACATCTTTGTGCATATAACATCAGGAGTAAGGTTATATATTTTTCTAGACGCAGTATATTGATCACATTATTGAAATTCAGCTGTACTGTATGCCTTAAAGCTTATTGTGCTTACTGTCTTTTTGCAATGTAGTCATTTTTAGTTGGCTACAATGACTGAGAAATTGGAATTTGATTTTCAAGAACATAGAAAAAAATGATAACAGCGATTCTGGAGTAGTCCCCCTTCGGAGGGGGGAGAAAAAAAACATTCTCATTTTTATGTTCAGAAACATAGGGGGATACATATCTGTGTTTACCTATACATATCATGTTTTAATAAAATACTTACCTTCTATTTCAGCTGCACCAGCCATCTCCTGACTTCACTCTGACTGATCCCCACGGTTTCCTTTTGGATTCGAAGTACAACAGCCTCCATGACCCCCACCTGCGCACCTATTACATCGCAAGGGCATGCAGGAGTCTCTGCAGAACAGAGGCTTAATCAATGAGCAGGAGAAAGTAAGGCTGTTTGGAGTTTGTGCAAAGAATGAGGCTTTTTTGGTATGGTGAAGGAGTGAGGTGTTGTAAAAAAAAATAGACCAGGTTCTAGCTCATTTAGCTGTAATAGTTTCCAGTAGCGTGATTTAACTCATGTCTGCACTCCAGCATAGATGTATTCGGTGGGCAGGCCTTTGGTTGTAATCAAAGCATGTAATAGTAGATGTAATCAAAGCAGGCCTATGGTTTGTGCTAAAGTCCTTATGCTCAATAAATATTCAAACACAGAGTACTTGACTGTGCTCTAGATTTGTAAAATAAAAATAAAAACATTTAACCTCCTAGACAGTACTTGAAACATGTTTTGTCTGTTTTCAGGTCCTCTGCTCTTTGAAAGAATACAATCAATATCATAACTACCTTAGCAATGTGAAGTTGCAGTATGACAAAAATTATGTGACTAAACAGGTAAGTGTGATGTTTTTAAACAACCGTCCATCTGATTCTGACTCTTCATCATAGACTTCTGCCTTTATCCAGCCCGCAATCAGTAACGTTTCTGGATGAAGGCTTCCATAATGTTACGATCCCTGCCTCTCGGCAACGGAGGAGGCAGAAGTAGGTGTAGCCCCTATCCATCAGTTCACCTATCAGTTTTCCCATTCACCACCACACTCCCGTCTCATCCTACTTAAACACCTGTCCTTCCCTACCTTGTTGCTCAGTATTGGTTTTCCCTATCGAGCTTCCTGGTTGCGCTTCTTGTACTCTGTGTTTGTCTTGGATTTCGGCTTACGGTTTTTCCCTTTGGACTTCGGCTTTTCGGATCTCGACTTGGATTGGTACTTTCGCTCTGTCTTGGATTACTGGCTACCTCTGGATTCTCGGATTGCTCTACGGACTACGACTTCGGATCACACTTCGGCTTCGGTACACGTTCCCTTTCGGATATCTTGCTCCCCCTGGACTCTCGGCTCGTTCCTACGATTACGGTTTGCTTTTGGTTTATGACTTGGCTTTGTTCGCTCCTGCAAGTGGGTTCACTCACTAGTTCGGTCCCTATTACCGAACTCGTAACAGAATACTGAGCCATTTAACATGGACCCAGCGGAGCAACAGGAGATTCGCACGGCTTTGGATCAGCACGGACAAGCCTTACTCCAGCTCCAGGCTTCTGTCCAACAGATCTCTGCGCACCTGTCTGCAATGCCGCTCATCGGCAATCTAGGAAGCAACGCTGGAGCTGCCGCTTCGGCTCCACCCCCGCCAGCTGCTACACCTGCCCCTCGGCCTCTTCCACTAACTCCACCTGACAGGTTTGACGGCAACCCTACGAAATGTCGGGGCTTCTTAGCACAGTGTGCGCTGGTTTTCAGGCTCCATCCGGAAACGTTTTTTTCTCCTCAGGACAAGATCGCCTTCATAGTTTCACTGCTAACCGGCCACGCTTTGGAATGGGCTACTGCTCTGCTTGATCACAAGGCTCCTGAAATTCAGGATTATGATCTCTTTTTAGGAAAATTTAAGGGGGTTTTTTGTTATCCTGTAGTTGGTCAAGACTCTGCCTTCCGCCTCTCCTCCATCCGCCAGGGCTGCCGGGCTGTACAAGACTATCCTATAGATTTTCAAGTAGCAGCAGCGGAGACTCACTGGAACAACGAGGTCCTAATTTTTTTTTTTCCGTCAAGGACTCAGTGAAGAAATAAAGGATCGTCTGGTAAATATGCCGCAATTGGGCAGTACCTTGGAAGAAGTAATTTCACGAGTATTGGAATTGGATATCAGAATTCGTCAAAGGAGTGCTGAAAGATCTCGGACCTCAATATTAAAGGCTCCTCGGCTTTCTTCTATCAGATCTTTCGACTCAGATCAACCTAGGGAAGTAGCCCGAACCCAGTTAACCCCTGAAGAACGAGAGAGGCGCCAACGAGAGGGTCGCTGCATGTACTGTGGGAAATTAGGACACTTTAAAGCGGCCTGCCCTGCCTCATACTCGTCCTTGAGGCGCAGCCCACCTTCTCAAGTTCCTAAGGTGAGTGAGATTTCTCAATCCCCTCAGTTTTCCTCTGGATTTTTTATTCGTTCTACAATATTCTGGGGTAATGAAAGGAGACCTCTTCTAGCTTTTATAGACTCAGGGGCGGCAGGAAACTTTATTGATGCCTCCATCGCTCAAACGTGGAAATTACCCTTGACCCCGGTGACTACACCACTTCGCGTTCAATCGATCGACGGCTCCCCCGTATCTCCAGGACTCATTAGATGGCAAACTGAAATTATAAGTTTGCAGATTGGCGCCACCCATGTGGAAGACATCTGGTTTTATCTCCTTGAGACCCCAACACATCCTCTGGTGTTGGGCTTTCCTTGGCTACAACAGCATGACACTAACATTTCTTGGTCCCGAAAATAAATTTTAGCTTGGGGACCCAGATGTATTAAAGACTGCTGTCGTCTACCAGTACGAATTGCACTAACGGCGGCATCCCCTTCAGGGGTTCCTACCATACCCCCTCAATATTCCGATCTACAGGAAGCCTTTAATGAGCAGGAGGCCTTGACCCTCCCACCTCATCGACCTTATGATTGTGCCATTGACCTTCTGCCAGGTACTATCCCTCCTAAAGGTCGTATTTTTCCGCTCTCCAGTTCTGAGTCTGAGGCCCTGAAAGTCTACATACAGGATTCTCTGAAAGCTGGACTTATACGTCCATCCACTTCACCAGCATGTGCCAGTTTTTTTTTCGTGGAAAAGAAGGATGGTGGGCTTCGTCCCTGCATCGACTATCGTGGTCTCAATGAGATCACAATCAAGAATCGGTACCCTTTGCCTCTAATTCCAGCAGCACTTGAGTCGGTGCATGGAGCCAAAGTCTTCACCAAACTGGATTTACGAGAGGCCTATAATCTAATCCGCATTCGGGAAGGGGATGAGTGGAAGACGGCCTTTATGACTACCCATGGACATTACAAATATTTGGTTATGCCCTTTGGTTTGGTTAATGCCCCAGCGGTGTTTCAGTCTTTTATTAATGACATCTTTCGTGATCTACTACAAAGATTTGTCTTGGTCTATCTAGATGACATTCTAATTTTTTCTGATTCCTTCCAGGATCATGTTCTCCACGTCAGAGAAGTACTCTCCCGGATCATCAAGAATAAACTATATGTCAAACTGGAGAAGTGTACCTTCCATGCTTCAAGGATTCATTTTTTAGGTTATGTCATCTCTCCAGAGGGTGTGGAAATGGATTCGAGTAAAGTCTCGGCGATTACTGATTGGCCCACACCCAAGAACCTCAAACACATTCAACGATTTCTCGGCTTTGATAATTTTTACAGGAAGTTTATTCGAAACTTCAGCTCGGTGGTCACTCCCATAACCTCCTTGACCCGTAAAGGACCAAGACAAGGCAAATGGACCCCTCAAGCCGAAGAAGCATTTCAGCGTCTGAAACACCTGTTCACAACAGCCCCCATCCTAAAACACCCTGATCCAACTTTGCCTTTTGTAGTCGAAGTGGATGCCTCTGGCCATGGTGTGGGGGCTGTTCTCTCTCAGCGTCATGGAGAAAAACAGATTCTTCACCCCTGCGCCTTCTTCTCCAAGAAGTTATCCCCTGCCCAAATGAACTATGATGTGGGTAACCGTGAGCTCTTGGCCATTAAGCTGGCATTGGAAGAATGAAGGCACTGGTTAGAGGGTGCTCATCACCCTTTTTTGATTTACACAGATCACAAAAACCTGGAGTACCTGCAGTCGGCCAAACGTTTTTGTCCTCGCCAGGCTAGGTGGTCCCTTTTTTTTTCCAGGTTTAATTTTTTGATCACCTATACTCCAGGTTCTAAGAACGTCAAAGCAGACGCCCTCTCGCGGATCCATGACCCCCCTGAGGCCGAATTGACCCTAGAACCCATTATTCCATCTGGTAAGTTCCTGGCTGCGGTAAGATGGGACATTGAGGTGATTGTCCGACGAGCCTTGGTTGGGCAGACGGTACCTCCTCAGTGTCCTCAGGACAAGTTATTTGTCTCTCATCCCGTCCGATCGGCAGTTTTACAATGGGGTCATGACTCCTGCTTCGCTGGACACCCTGGAGTCCACCGTACCTTGGATTTCATCTCCAGAGACTTCTGGTGGCCAACTATGGCTAAGGATACCAAGGAGTATGTCCAGGCCTGCGCTATCTGTTCCCAAATGAAGTCTTCCCGAATGAAGGCAGCGGGTCTACTTCAACCCTTACCCATCCCGGATCGTCCTTGGACCCACCTCTCAGTAGATTTTGTTACTGACCTTCCACCCAGCTATGGACACACAACTATTATGGTAGTGGTAGACCGTTTCTCCAAATCTGCTCATTTTATTCCCCTACCATCTTTACCTACAGCTCGAGAACTAGCAGAATTGTTTGTACAGCATATCTTCCGATTGCATGGCATCCCTAAGGATATTGTTTCAGATAGGGGCCCTCAGTTTGTCTCCCGGTTTTGGAGGGCCTTCTGTAAGTCACTGGGCGCCTCAGTCTCACTTACCTCGGCTTACCACCCTCAGGCCAACGGTCAGACAGAACGCATAAATCAGGAACTGCTGACCCATTTACGAACTTATATCTCCTCTACCCATGATAATTGGGTGTCCTTGCTCCCATGGGCTGAGTATGCACACAACTCATTGTATACTACTTCTACTGGCATGTCTCCCTTTAAGTGTGCCTTAGGTTATCAGCCTCCTCTGATCCCTGACTCCCACCCCAACACAGAGGTCCCTTCGGTTCAGGACTATATCTCTAACCTGAAGACCTTCTGGAGGAAGGCCAAAGCCAGCCTTCTTCGCACCTCAGCTCAGCAGAAGAAGGTAACTGATCGGCGCCGTCGGATCCCACCCAGACTTCGACGCGGTCAGTTTGTTTGGTTATCCACTCGTAACCTTCCTCTTAAGCAACCTTCTGGCAAGCTTGCTCCCAGGTACATTGGTCCTTTTCGTGTCCTCGCCCAGATTACCCCTGTAATTTACAGACTGGCCTTGCCTCCTACCCTTCGGATCCATCCTACTTTCCATGTTTCCCTCCTTAAACCCTTTCACAGATCCACCCTGTCTAAACCACAACAAAAACCCCCACCGCCTCGAGTGATTGATGGACTCCCTGCTTACACGGTCAATAAAATCCTGGATTCCCGATGGTCTCGTGGAGCCCTACAATATCTCGTCGATTGGGAAGGCTACGGTCCGGAGGAGCGCTCGTGGGTTTCGGAGAAGGATATTCTGGACCCCAATCTCATCAAAGACTTCCACCTTAACTTCCGGATCGTCCCGTTAGGGCGTCAGGAGCCGCCCGTAGAGGGAGGGGTAATGTTACGATCCCTGCCTCTCGGCAACGGAGGAGGCAGAAGTAGGTGTAGCCCCTATTCATCAGTTCACCTATCAGTTTTCCCATTCACCACCACACTCCCGTCTCATCCTACTTTAACACCTGTCCTTCCCTACCTCGTTGCTTAGTATTGGTTTTCCCTATCGAGCTTCCTGGTTGCGCTTCTTCTACTCTGTGTTTGTCTTGGATTTCGGCTTACGGTTTTTCCCTTTGGACTTCGGCTTTTCGGATCTCGACTTGGATTGGTACTTTCGCTCTGTCTTGGATTACTGGCTACCTCTGGATTCTCGGATTGCTCTACGGACTACAACTTCGGATCACACTTCGGCTTCGGTACACGTTCCCTTTCGGATATCTTGCTCCCCCTGGACTCTCGGCTCGTTCCTACGATTACGGTTTGCTTTTGGTTTACGACTTGGCTTTGTTCGCTCCTGCAAGTGGGTTCACTCACTAGTTCGGTCCCTATTACCGAACTCGTAACACATAAGATCTCTCCATTATGCACTTTTGAATATACTGCTGTCATCATGTCATCTTCAAGGAATTCTCTACCTTGACTGTGTTTGTATTCTAAGGATCAATTTCAATGTTTTCTTTCAGTTTCTTCTCTAATTGCTATGAATCTCATTTCTGTTTTAGTGTTTTGACGCTGATGATGTTGTTGCTTATGTTTGTCACTGCTCTAGCCTATTTTAGCTTCTTCTTGTTAGTTCAGCCATACTGTACATCTTTTCATGCTACTTTGTGTTGTTTATAGCCCATATAGTCCTTTCTGCATGCAGGATATGGGTTTCATCTCATAAGAAAAGTTACGAATGAGAGGAAGCTCTTAAGCCTGTTTGGTAATTACTTGTTAATTGGTCTGTGAGTCTCATCCAGCTGTTTCTTGAAAGAAGTCAGCGTTCAACAAGCAGACTTGACTGTGAGGATTTTGAATATTTGAAACAGGTCGCCTTGTAGTCTTCTCTGTTCACGATAACAGAGTTAAAAAAAGATAGTTTTTTTATTCATTGAGGCTGGGCAAAATATCTGGATGTTTTTCTTTGTGGTAAACCACTAATTGTACCACCCGAATCGGAGCATTCACTGCTTATCTGTACTGCTCTGTAGACTTTAATCCATTTTCAGTGCAAACAAATGTATTTTTCCAAACACATGTTAATACAGGCAGCTTTTGTGTGTAGTCCAAAACAGAATTTATAAGTCTTCTTTGCCAGACAAGGCTGAAAAACGACTTGAACTTCCATCCATCTCTTTCCATCCACGTCATCTAATCTAACCGCCTCATCTAAGGGCTGCAGGGAGCCGGGGCCTATCCCAGAAAGCAACGGGCTTAAGGCGATATACACCCTTGACCAGAATTTAGTCCATTGCAAGACACACACAGACACAAATTCACTCTAGAACCAATTTTCCTAGAAACCTTTTTTTCTACCAGTATAGTATGGCTTTGGACTGTGGGAGAAAACCAGAGCAAACCGTGAAAAACCCATGTGAATATGGGGAGACCATACAAACTCCACACAGACAAACCACCTCAGGCTCAGAATAGAGCCCCTGGCACCAGTGTTGTGAGATAACAAGGTTAACCACTGTATCCAAGATGTACATCTTAAATTGAAATGTTTAGATCAACAAACTACACTAGCTCAGCCTTCACTCTTATACATATACAAACACATTCTATCGGTGTGAGTTCAAATTAAAAATCTAATGGAAAAAGTCAGTGTTGGTTTTGAAGTGCACACTCGGCTATAATAGTGCTTAGGAGAACCTTGCAATGAAGGGAGTGTGGCACTCTATTAAAAGGCTGTGCTGGCTTTCAGAAAACAATAGTGAAGAATTTCTTGGAGCTCCAGGAGCAGAACAAGATTCCCAGGGATATCAGCTTCACCGATGTGAGGGAATGGCTCCTTGAGGAAGGATCCAAGAATATTTCAGACCAGTTTATGGCTAACAGAGACAGGTAATAACATACTGGAGCTCCTCACTCTTTAACAGCAAGTTCCTGCCTTTTGGATTCCTGATTTGTTGTATTTGTATCACATTTTTTTTTTGTTTCGCTGTAAATATATGTAAATATTTTACTGTTATGTTTAAACATTAGATGTCAAGAATACAACTGTAAGTAAAGGTTTGCCTTAAGTTAATTAATTGTGCAAGCAAGTGGAAGTCTTGACTGAGTCAAAGTTTTCCAAAAGATGAACATTTGCTCTACGGAAATACCACATTCACAAATTCCTCTGCTGCTGTCTGACATTGCCTTGTGGATTAAGCTTTCTTTGCTGTTGTTGTTTATGAAGGCACCAGGCAGGAGCTCCGAAAACAGAGGAGATATGCAGTGGTGAAATACAGCGTATGAAAGGTCTGCAGTACAGCAGACACGATGAGGTATGAGAATACAGTTTGATTTATTTTGACCCAAGGCTGCTCCTGGTCATCACCTGGATGGGAGATCTTTAATAGCTGGTTTCCTTCTGCATCTTAAACTGATTAGAGACATTTATATCCACTCTGGCAAGTGACCCTGTGACACCTCTATAAATACAGCTTGATTGGGGAGCAAGCAAAAGATAACAGGATCTCTAGCATAACTGTTTTAAAAGATGTTGTGTTTCTGACAAGTAATTAAGCATTTATGTTGCAAAATGCTCATTAAAAAATTTATCTCACCTTATACTGTATATGCCTCTTCCAGCCGAACAGATTTCTGCAGAGTGGATACCCTTAGTGAATCATGTTACTGTATCGTCACACTTAGACTTCAGACACTTTTCATACGCTTTTATGAATCTTACATTCCACACTGTAGCTTAACTCACTTTTGAAACACAAAGTTTATTCACCCCTCTCATTGATTTATCAGCTTTCAAATCACCAGCATTATCAATATACAGTATATAGCCTCATCGGTTTTCTACATCAGCTTAATCATGTTTCTTGTTTTTTTTTTCACATTCTCACTGTACATTGTTGTATGGTATGTTATTTTCCCAGTTATTTTGTCTTTGGGCTTCCCAGACCACATTCAGCTGCTGAATGCTCCTAATATGCTGAAAAATGCCCAAAGGCCTCATTTGCTAGATTGTAAAAAGGGGAGAGATTCAGCTCCACATGATCTAACAGATTCCTCAATATTTACTGTACCACCTATAAGCAGGTGACATATAAAAATATAAATGTCTAGTAGCGTAGCTGTTCTGTGCTCAACACAATCTAGATTTCTGATGTTTCTCATCGGCTTTGCCTTTTCACTGATGGCTCTACAGATGTGGAAAATCAGAGAGAGGGCTTTACAGATGAGGATAGAGGAAGATGCCCGGAGGGAGGTGCGACAGGCCCAGCTGAAGAAACAGACCAGAGCTAGAAGGCACAAAAAGGTACTGGAGTAATGAATGTTTGGATTCATCCTCTTAAGGTGAACTTTTCTTCATGCAAATTCCGGACTTGACACTGACCTTGCAGCTATATTTTGTTGTATTTCCAAGATGACCACCTATAGGTTTAAATTAATAACCTAAACTAATACCTTTTGGATCCTCGGTGACCACAATGAGCATGGTATGTTGGCACCTCTTATATCGTGCATCTACTCTAGGGTGGTTATGCCAAGATATGCTACAGAGGTGCCAAAACACCATATGCTGGTAGTGTTTGGTGCCTCCAATTCATGGTTATAGCACTGCATCTCCAAAGCCCATGGTTTATCTCCAGCCTTGGGCACCTGCCTGTGTGGCATTTATTCTGCGTGTTGTGGGTTTTAATTCCAAGTATCATCCCAGAGACATGCTGCTTTGCATAATTGGCTGTTCTAAAGTATCCCTCAGGGGTATCTCCCCAAGAGGATCCAAGAGGGTGGTTGATGATCTCTCTTCTTCATTACCTAAGCATTAGAGGAGAGACATTGCTGCTTCAATCTCTTATACCCAGCCTGCAAGGTTCTGAACTACACACAGAGTCTTTCATCCAAGTAATGTCGGACCCAGCCTTTCTTCTTCTGAGCTCTGACCAGACCCAGCTTCCCAGCTTCAGGGTGCTGTAGATTGAGATGAGATTGGAGTCTCCTGTAGTGACCTTATGGACGGGAAGTTTTCTACTAGCAACAAGATGTTCAACAATGAGATGGACCTTTTCATCTTTTGTTGAGAGGCTTTCCTTTTTCATTAAAGAATAGCCACTTGTGAAAGGTTTTCTGTCATTCTCAGGCATTTGAATTCTATAAAAGGAAGGTTGCTCTCCAGCAGCAAAAGCTAAATGAGAGTTTACAGGAAAGGAAGGATTTTGAAAGAGAAATGCAAGACAGAATAAAAAGGCAATATTTTAATGAGATTCTTCAGTCTGGAAAACAGAGTAAGGTTCTAGATCCAATAATTTGCAGTGGTACAACTATGACTTAGTTCACAATTTAATGTGTTTTAGTTTGTTGGCTAGAAGGAATGATGCAGGTTGACAACATCTTCAGGTTTACTACTGATTACAGAACTGTAGAATTTGTTTAATAAACACCTACAATTACAAAATTCCAAAGCTTTTCAATCATATGTCTGTATGAAAAGAATAATATCTATGTACTGAGATCAAAACTTTTTAAAGGGAAACACGCAATAAGTTGCAGGTATCATAAAATAATACATTAAGAAGGAATCCTTCATTATCTTCAGATTGTTTAATTTCCAGCCACAACATGTACATACATTATATTCAACATTTCTGTAATCCACATTTACAGTATCTATTGATCTAAACTATCTGAAATAACTATTCAACTAAAATGATGTTTTCTTTGTGGCACAGCTTCTACTGAGATCATTAGCACGGAGAATAGAGACGTTACCATTGCTAATGAGAAAAGTTCTAAAATCACCAAAGGTCAGTATTTTCATTTGTTTCTAGAAAAAATAAAGGTTTTGAAAAAAGTTATGTTTTGACAAATTTTCCAATGCAGCTGCAGAGAAATTCAGTGGGTGCTGAGATACTGAAAGATATTGTGAAAGACAATGGAACATATAATCCAAAAAATCAGTTTAGTTCAATTCAGTTTTATTTGTATAGCTTATTCAGATAAAAACATGTCAATGATTAATGCACAAGTGTTGGGTTTTGAAAGCTTGGTAACATCTACTGTTAAGGCTGAAAAAGGTTCCAAATAAGTCTGGGGATCTCTGGGCAGCCATTGTGCCACAGTCTGGTGCAGTAAAAGTGTTGTGAGCTAAGGTGTGAAAATGATTTAAATTATATGGGTAAACAGATAAATAAATCTTAATCAGCATCCTAATTGTATCTATGAATAAATACATGTTTTTTGCCTTTTTTGGATGTTAATTGGATTGATCACTTTTTTATGCATGCCATGAGAATTCTAATGCGACAATAATTCTTTTCTCTCCACTGAAGAGGTGACTACTGATTCCAAATGGTTTCATGAAGTCCCTCTGATCAGTCAGCTGTCTGATGGGTAAGTCCTACATTCTGCAGTTGTGGTATGTTAAGCATCAGTGCTTACATAAAGTTTTTATTTTAAGCATTTTAAGTATGGTGATACGTAAATGTTTAAAGAGCAACTGTTTTCTATTTTGAGCTCACTTCCCCAGCTGAGTTAGTGAAATTGCTTTTTCTCTCTTTGCGAATGCATGAATCAGTCTGTTAACAGTACAGAACATGTGCATATTGTTGTGTTAGCTCATGTGCACTTTTCCAAATCCTAGATATAGTTTACCATAGACTGGCTTTGTTGTAATGACTAGAACATTGACTTTGAATATTGATATTGACAATGACTAGAGCACCAGTCAAAATACACTAACTGAACCTTCGCAAAAATAAACTGTTGTATTGAACTTATGTATAACCCTGATTATACTGCATTACAACAATAATATTTTAGTCATATTAAAACAAATTTCTATCATAATAACTAACAATATGTTGTGGCACCGGTATAAAATGTGAAGTTTTGCTGAAGTATTGACAATGGGAGAAATGTCTGGTCGTGTTTGAATGGATGTTGTTTCAATCAACAACCACCAGAGGGCAGTAACAACTAAGTAACACTAAGTCATCAAATGTATTGGAAACGCATTTTGGGCTTTGTCCTGAATGATGCAGCAGCAACATACAGTTGTATGCAAAGTTTGGGCACCTCTGGTCAAACTGCATGTTTCACAGAATCTTTAAATTCTCTAAGGTCTAATCTCTATGAAGTTAACAGGGTACAAACATAAACATGACATATTTCTTCACATTTCAATGCAGAATTACTATTTATTTTCTGAATTTAACTGTATTTGTCATGTGTCAATTATGAGGTACCCAGTATGAAACTGGTTAGATACATTGCGCCTGTTTAAGTAGTTGTTGTTGAAAACACAATGATGTAAATTACCAGTGATCTTGCTTCACATAGGAACACGATTGTACCATACTCGCTAAAGTGTTATGGAACAGTTGCAGTTTGAAGTTTAAGATTTATCATTTCCAATGTGCTATTTTGTTGTGGTGATTTTTATTTTATAAGCCTCTCATATTAAAGTTAAAAACCTAAGCAAGTTTTAGACATCCAGTAGGTAAATTGAAAAAGTACGAACACAATTGTGGTTAGGAGGCCATCTTTTTTACACAGGAATATGCTTTAAAATAGATTAATTGTTCTGCCACTAGAAAAGATGCCTATATATTGTTAATTAGTCACCATTTTTTAATATTGCAAAATATAGTTCGTATTTTGTCCATGTAGTAGCAATGTCACACTAATGTTTTTTAGTGAAAGGAAGGTGATTGAGAACAGTTTATATGGACAGGTAAGGTACACTGCTTATCTGAATGTAATGGGTGCATTTTATTTTTCCAGATAGCTCCTTGAGGTTAAAATGCACAGTGTCATAACTAAAGAACAAATGTAAAGAAATATGTTAATTTGTTCCTTCAGTACAGTAAATCCTGAAATTTAGTCCACCTAGCTGTTGCTTAGTGGTTCCTTCCCTGACATGTTCAGCTCAGCTCCCACTAGGATTTGATTGTGGCTGCCCTGGCGTCAGAGCCACATAGCCACTCCTCAGAGCAGAGATATTTCACTATGCCAAAGGTCTGCGCCTCTTTGCCAGAGAATATTAAGCTGTCCAGGTTCCAAGGGGGTGACTTCACTTTCTACCATAGACTCGATGCCAAAAGAACCCTTTGACACTGCCTCCTCTGGAATGAAACAGGGGTCTGCACATTTAATTATTTATAAATTAAGGGATCCACTTAAAATATGCAATACTGACCATTCTATTTCTTTGGTTAGACTGGTATTCTGTTGTTCTTGCTTCATTTATATATTAGAAATACTGTACTGTATATATTTTTCTATACATACAACAGTATATCTATAATAGATTTTTACTATACTGTATAGACAACAGTATATTTGTATTAGTTGCGTCTGTGCTGGCACTCAAAATTTGGTTGCAAATTTCTAAATGTTAACATGGGAAACAATGAACCCTGACAAGTAAGTAAAAGTAGGTCTTATATTGATAGGTGTACTGTATATTGAACATTTTTCGTGCTCTGTTGTTACTTTTGTACTATTGCTTTAAAACAGATAACAACGGAAGAGCTTAACGAAATGGCGGAGAATATAGTGGTGTGGGTGGCAGCGTCTATCATCAGAGTGCTGCTTCCAGCCGTCTCGCTTTACAGTGAAGAGAGGAGCAGGAGCGTGTCTCACTGCTCCTTTGAGTCCCCGGTTTACTTCAGCAGTAGTGAGGAGGCCACCCTGAGTTCTCATTCTCTGCTTGGTACTGAGTCAGGGTCCACATGGCAGTCCCAGAGTAGGAGCAGTAGCTTCTTGTCAACGAGATGCAGGATCTCCACTCCCTTCCCTTCACCCCTCTCGTCCTCGGGTAGTTCAGGAGAAGAAACAGGGAAAAATACACCCTGCTAAAAATCCAGAACACCCTCGAAGGAGATTGTGGTTGCTGATGGAGGAGAAGATGCTGGAAAGCCCCTCTCAGAACCTTTGAAGGACCTTTTTGGAATCACTAAGTCAAGTATAATTACAAAAGCAGAACGTATAGTACAGGATGTCCTTAGCAGAGCCCTCATTGAAGCACAGCTTCCTGCTCAGCTGATGGAACCCCAGTGTTGTGCGTTAGGTGTCTTGATTACCCGCTGCAGATCGAATAACCTTGCCACTGAACTTGTGGATGGTGTTCTTGGACTTGTCATCTCTGCCTTGTCAGAAAATAAGCAAAGAATTCCCACCCCTAAGACTGTGCGTGTTAATCTAGAAGCACAGACAGAATCTGTAGCCTCAGAGGTTGCCAGTGAGATTATACAAGTTGTCTCTGGAAGACTCCAGCCTTTTTTCACAAGCGCTGTTGAGTCAGGGTCAACCTGTAGACTCCTGACCTACATGCCTTAGGACAATCCCAGAGACTCCACTCAGAACAATATGATGAGGCGGAGTTAGCTGTCACAGCAACAGAAATAATCAGTACTGTCTTACAAGAAGTCAAGAGTGAATTCTGCAAAGCAAATACTGAAAATAAGACGAGTGACGTGAAAGAAACATATTCAGGCGATAACCAATCAATGAGTGACTTTGTGTAAGCAATTCTGAAAAATTTAGAAACGATTTCACCCTCCTCCAGCTTATCTGTGGAGAAGAACTACCTTCTTCAGAGTCCTGATGCCCTGCAGAATGAGAGAGATGAGGCAAAAGTGACTAAGAAAAGAACAAATGGCAGTAGCTCCCCATCTTTCAAATTAAAGTCTCACTCCTCGGAATCAAGTGTGGGAATGGAAAGGGCAAACAGTGATATTGCTTTTGGGATCTCTAAAGCCAAAATCATTGAAATTGCTGAGCAGATAGTATCTCAGATCATTGAAAAAACAAAGTGGGATTTCACCCCTGTGGGTAACAATTTACATGAGAGTAACTCAAAAGAGTCATTATTGCTCCCAGAAGCTGCAGAAATCTCCATTTTGGAAAAAAGAAGTCCAAAATCTCAGATTCCCAACAATAGGGTCACTGTTATTGCCAAGGACATTGTAAATTCTGTTTTTGAAAATGTTTTGTTTGCACTGAATTGTATTGAAACAAATAAATATCTGCAAGAATCCAATAAAAATGTTGCTGCTGCTCCTCAAACTTCTAGAGGCAGCACAGAAAGAGGATCCATTGATCATACTTTTGACTTTAGTTCAGTTGCAAAAGGCATCGTAAGAACTATATTTGGAAAGCTCAAATCTTTACTCACCCAGACTAAAGAAGATGTATCTAGTTCCAGTTCTCCTGCTCAAAGCAATGCAAAGAGCTCAAGTGTCAGCTCTTCATCAAAAACTTCAGTGTTTTCTGATTCTGTGTCAGATATTTCAGATTTGTGCACCTATACAGTAGAAACTGCTGGAGCCATTTGTGAAGCAATGAAAAAGGAGTTAGACCAGGAGATTTATTGCACAACAGTGGCAAAGAAGGCTTCAGATGAAAGCCTTCTGGCTAGAGAGGTTGTTACTTCAGTTTTGGAGTACCTTGAAGAGCAATATATTTTAGACACCATTAAAAGCCCTCCACCATATCCTAAAGACTGGGAGAGAGATGCTTCTACATTTATAAGAGAGGAGAGTATTCAAGATCGATCAAAATCCCAGATATCTCCTGTTGAAGAAATCATATTATCTGATATTGATAAGGCAACAGGACAAGTCCCTAATCAAATTACAATGGAGATTTGTAGATATCCTCCAAAGGTGGTGTCATCTGAGAACATTTCTTCAAAACAGCAAATTGGGCAAATGGACATGAACTTGGTTGAGGACAATTTGAGTGTTTCCTCTTCTGGAGAGAGCACCATATCAGATGGAGAAAGTGAAGGATCAGAGAAGATGCCGAGGACCTCCAGCTCTGTATTCCATCGTACAGCAACAAGGATAATAAGTGAAATTATTGAAAAAGCAGCTGCAAAATTTATATCTTCTGGACTTGCCCATCTCCCAGAGCAACCAAACAGTACAGCTGATGATGTATGTAAAACACCGGATGCAACAAAACATGCTCAAGAAGCAATGTCCTCAGACTCTTCTTCTCATGTGCAAACCACTGAACTGGCTTCAGATATTGTTGTTGATGTTTTAGAAAAACTACATTACGCTACATGCTTTGAGAAGATTTCTTTCTCAACAGACTACAAAGATAAATTAGAAAGTTCTGATACAGCCCTGTTACCAGGAACATCAGAAATTAAAACTGATACTAGAAGAGCTGAGCACATTAGGACAATGACTGAGGAACTCTTCAAAACTGTGAAGAACAAACTGAAACACTTTTGGAATCAGAAGAGCCTGTCTTTGTTCAAAGCAAGGAAAGTTTTATCTGCTAAAGAGCAGAGATCAGCAGATTCACTTGAGATGTTTCCTCCTTCAGTCCAGGTTTCACACCTGAGCTTTAGTGAACCACACTTGACTAAGAAAAGCATGTCAGTAACAAACTCGGCACCCCGTAAGCATCTTAGTGAAGATTCAGAACCTTTAGGTGTGTTAATGAACGTTGATTTCTCAAGGCAAAGCAGGACTACTCAGGAAAATCAGGCAAATTTAATCATCTGTGCCAAGGATGTTGGCAGTCAGATATTGCAAACAATCAGGAGTGAAATAAATCGGGGTGACGACAAAGGATGTTGCTCAGGAGCAAGAGCAAAACCCTCAGAAGAAACCCTTCAAGCAAGTGAACTGGTGGATTCTGTTTTATCTACATTTGAAAATCTTAAAGTTTCAGATGTGGTCTTAAAGCTAGATTATGAAACAATGCACCTCTCTGGTGAACAATATGGGAAAGACAGGATGTCTAGTGCAGAAGACACTGTCCATAAAGAGTACACTTAAAGTAAACGTAGAGAATATTCTGTTCAACGTTTCCCACCCATAAATGTGCCTGGGATGGTGATTGATTCTTATACAGATGACACAGAAGTCATGACTCGGGACACTCCCTATAGAGCCTTGACTGATGCTTCATCAAAGCTTCAGGATCAACCTACACCTACAGCAGAACAAGAAAAATGAATTGACATGTAAAAGCAATCGAGTTCCCCGGTCCCGTGTTTGGAAGAAACCCTCTACTGCAAATGACATGGGACTAGGTGAACAAGAGTTCATGGAACTTCCTTGCAGAAGCAATGTGATAGAAGATTCATTTACAGCTCAAAACAGCTTAAATGCTGCAGAACAAAAGAGAGGCTCAGAGAAAACAACAGTTGACAATGTTGAGGAAGGAGACCAGCCAAGCCCTCTCATTTCACCAAAGCTTGACTTCTCAGCAGAACACATAGCCTGTGCAGAGTCTGCAGTGTCTGACATTGAAATTGTTGCCATGGGTATTGTTGACATTATTATGGGCAAACTTGATGTAACGGTGGCCTCAGATACAAAAAGCAAGTCTAGAGCAAGCCAAAAGAAATCGGAGCATTTCAAACCCACTCCAATAATGTTAATTTGAACATTGAAAAGCTTTCAGCTGAAGAGGCGTCCTGGGCATCTCAAGTACCAGGAGCCACAGCAAAGCACAATCTCCCCCCACTGCAGACAAGGGTTTCAGAAGAGCCTAAGGACCAAGTCAGGACCTCCACAGAGAGTCCTACAATGAGTCCTATTGAAAGGAAAGTGGAACAACTTGTCTCTGGTGGATCTCTGCGTGTATTTTCAGAAGAACTTGTCAAAAATGTTTTCCATTTAATTTTGAAATCAGAAATTGCAGTACAATTGGGCACAGCTCACAAATCTAATTCAGATCCAATTTTAAAGAGCCCCCTAGTAGTTCAGGATTTATCCCATCCAAAGTCCTCAGAGCTTTCTATGCAGTTGTTGTATTCATTTACTGAGAAATCAGTGAAAAGACTGTTGAAGCAGTGCCTCAGTTTTCCCGATTCTCCAACGTTTGACACAAATGAGAAGGATGTTTCACTTTTTCAAGACTGTGATACAAATACGGAATTGAAGTCTTCCCAATGGATTTCAGAGAAAGTGTCTCTGACTGTCAAGGATCACAGACTACAGAAAAGTACTGAACCATCAGTGCCCAGTTCACAGATGTACCATGATGCAATTAATCAGCTTTCCAGCTTGCTTGTAAAGTCTGTCATGGATGTTTTGTCTGCTGCATGTGATTTATCAATGGAACCTGAAGAGAGTGAAAATCAAGGTAAGAAGGAAATCAAATCAAATCATTTAAAAGTGTATTAACATTTTAGTTGCTATGAAGTACAAGTTAAAAAATGTAGTGACTGTATGTAAATATACAGTACCTTGATTTTCTATCTGTTGTATCTTTAAAAGTTTTTGATGTATTTAGACCAATATAGTGTAGGCCATGACTATGAATGAGAGAATGAGTGAATATATCCATATATTAAGTAGCCATATATAACGTATCTGTGAATATGGCTGCTTCTTTGTTTGTAGTTACCTGAGCTCCAAGATGTAATAGTTTTACAGGAACATGAAGCTTTATACTCACATATTTTGTGATGCCTGTCATTCGTTACTTCTCAATATAATTTAGTTTTTGTTTCATGCTTTCTGATATTTTGCTTTACTATCATTAAATGAAAAGCTCTTTGTTAACATAGGTAATATACCAGCAGCCAGGGTGACATCAGAAATTGAGAAGAGTTCTTCTGAGGAACTGAAAAGAGACTCCCACCTTGAAAACAGTTCTGAAATCAAACCACTCAGTGTCCCTGTAGAAATGTTGAATATTGAACCGGTTTCCTCAGTTGGGCTCCAGGAAATTTCTATGGCTAAATCAACAGAATCACTTAATATGACTTTAGTGTGTACTGAGACTGTGGAAAACATCATAACACAGCTGCTATTGCAGATATACCCTACTTTGATAAAAGAGGAAACGTCTACAGAAATCCCAGGGAAGATGTCTGTGTCTTTGCTGAGTCAGATAGCTGTGGACCTCTTTGAAAGTGTGTTGCAGGACTTGTCCAAAAACCAGGAGATAACAGTTGTGAAACAGGATAATGATGTGTTTCATGAACCACACAAGATTCAGCAGGTTGCCAGCTCTGTTCACAATGAATTGCTATGTCAAACTGGATCCCAACAGGTTCTACAGAAAGCTGTAGCCACCAGAAATGAGACAGTGGTCAAAACCATAATCAGTTCTATGGTGACCAACATTTCCAAGCTGACACATTTAGCTTCCCGATATTCATCCGTTTCACCAGAGACCAGTATTAGCAGAGAAGCAAGTGAGATCGTTGATGAGGTGATGGGTGATATTAAAATAACTAGTGAGCACAACAAAGAGGCAACACCCAGTGCTCAGTCTTCTGAAGTTTCCCTTGTTTCTTCTGAAATAGTACATGGAGTCACAGATAATCTGCTAAAGAAAATTCAGCTAAACTGTTCCAGCCCTGAGTCCAGTACTCCTCAAGCTGCCATTGACATGGAAACCCGGAGCACTGGGCAGCTCATGTGCACCAAAATGGACCAGTTAGAACCTTCACCTGTTATTGGTCGAACAGTCAGAAGAAAAAAACTGCAGTCTTCTATGACAAAGTCTCCAAAAGGCTTTTCTCCAACAGTTCCAAGTGGGTTTGAAAACAGTTTCCAGCCAGAAGACACTATGGATAAGCCCTCCTCATCACGTTCCCTAGGAGAAGCTGTTGGTGTGACACCTTGTTCTAATAAGAAAAAAGATTGCTTAGCTTCTGAGACCCCAGAGAAGCCTGGAGATTATCTGGTTCAAATAGTCCAGGGTCTAGAAGGAGTACAGCAGTGTAAGGCTTCAGGGAAGACAGTTAAGAAGACTAAGAAGAGCTCCTCAAGCCCAGACTGTATGAAAACACAACCTATGGAGTCCTCTTCGCATGATGTGAAGGTTGATGAGCTGATGAGTGATATTAGAATCGCTAGTGAGCACAACAAAGAGGCAACACCCAGTGCTCAGTCTTCTGAAGTTTCCCTTGTTTCTTCTGAAATAGTACATGGAGTCACAGATAGTCTGCTAAAGAAAATTCAGCTAAACTGTTCCAGCCCTGAGTCCAGTACTCCTCAAGCTGCCATTGATATGGAAACCCGGAGGACTGAGCAGCTCATGTGCACCAAAATGGACCAGTTAGAACCTTCACCTGTTATTGGTCGAACAGTCAGAAGTAAAAAACTGCAGTCTCCTATGACAAAGTCTCCAAAAGGCTTTTCTCCAACAGTTCCAAGTGGGTTTGAAAACAGTTTCCAGCCAGAAGACACTATGGATAAGCCCTGCTCATCACGTTCCCTAGGAGAAGCTGATGGTGTGACACCTTGTTCTAATAAGAAAAAAGATTGCTTAGCTTCTGAGACCCCAGAGAAGCCTGGAGATTATCTGGTTCAAAGAGTCCAGGGTCTAGAAGGAGTACAGCTAAAATTCAGCTAAACTGTTCCAGCCCTGAGTCCAGTGCTGAAGATCTGAAGAGACCTCTGCAAACCTTGAGTGAAATGGTTATAAGTATTACTGAATCTGTGATCATGCAGTTATCAGCTGTTCCAGGAATTACTATAGGCACACCTGACCATGACAGATGCATCTTTATTCAGCCTTTGGATGCAGACCAAATGATTGAAAAAGTGTACAATGACTTGCTGCAAGAAAGTGGCTCCCTTATTGCATTATACGATGCAATAATGTCCAAAAATCAAGAAGTGTCCAATGCCATTATTGTATCTTTGGTTAAAGAGCTCTCAAAGCTCTACTTTTCAACAGCTGAGTCTTCAGCCTTAGGTCCTTCTCCTTCCTCCATTACAAACGAAGCCACTCATGATGTGAACAGCAGTGAAAATGACACCTTTAATCTTGGTTGCCAAGAAAAGGGAATGTCACCTCCAGAGCCCCCTTCTGATATTCAACCACTTTCTGATATTCCCCTACCATATTCAGATATTGTGAAAAAAATTGTAACTAAGCTGCTCTTAAGAATTCATCCTATTTCTCCAAAGAGGGAGAAGAAACAAGAACAGATTATGGATAGTTTATCTTGTTGGGAGCTCAGTGAATTTGCTGTGGGCATTATTGAAAATGTGCTGTAGAAACTATTGTAGATTAAGCCGGTTCAGGGACGCCAAATATGTAATCATAGTGGCTCTCTGAAGGCACCAGTTCTGTAGGGTTTGGGCATTTACTGAGACAATTATTAATTGTAGCAGTAAATCACAAAGTTGATTCTTTTGATGGCTTTAGAATCCAACCATGCGACATAACTCAAACAATGCGCACACACAGGTACTAATACACGAGGATACATTTATTAATACATAGAATATGCATGTAAATCTAACCAATCTTATCGTGAGGGTTATCAGAATACAAAAGATATATATTCAATCAGTTACAAAGTGTTACACATATCAAGAGGACATACGTTCAGTATATCATTCATTAAGACCGTTTCGTAAAGTGAACTTAGTTACAACTTCTACATTAGATACTCAAACAAGTACATAACTCTTAGGAATTAAATTGATATCAACTGGTTGGGATAACAATTGAATTCTCGAGCTGTAATGCATTGAAGTTGAATACTCATCCAATCTTTGGGGATTCAGATCTCCTGCGGGCACAAAGAAACAGTTGCAGGCTGTTGCTGTCCAATCCGCGCTCTCTGGCTCTGTGCCAGGCTGTGCTGTGCGGCTTGCGACAGTGCGCTGCTGATGCTCATTGTTGGCTTTAACTAGCAAAGTTTGTGCACAGGAGAAAAGATGACTGTGGGTCCCAGCAAGTCAGGAAGAGGACCGGTTCGTTCCTGATGAAGAGCTAGTTCTGAATAGTGATTCAGCTGTCCACAGTTCCGACCTGTTCACGAGGCCTGCTGCTGGTTACTCTCTGGCAACCTCCACTCTAGACTCTTAGAACAAAGGAAAGTTCTGGCACTCGGACACACTGGCCGTTCCGTGGTTGTCCGGGCTGAGTCTCAGGATGGTCAGGAGGCGCGCTGCGAGAATGTCCTGCCCTTGGGATTCTCCTTTGAATTCCCTTTAGAATTGTTGAATCTGAATCTGAATCTGGATCTTGTTGAATCTGAATCTCACAGGCTCTCTGTGTTGCCTGTTTTTACCTGGAGGAACTTCAGCTCATTGATTGGCTGAAAGTTCCATGGGCATCAGAGTCCCACGTGGGTTACTCGGCCCTACCAGTCCCTGATTGGTTGATCAAGGCGAGATATGAGTCACTTACTCCTGACACTTAGTAATGCAGTCCAGATGTCCAACTGGCACTCCCTAAACAGATAGGCGCCAATGGATGACCATTGATCATGATAGCCAGGCTTAGCTAAGTGCATCCCCCTGTGGGAGCTGTCCTTATCAAAAGAAAACATCTTGCATGAATAGTTTCTCTGTGGCTGCACCACAGAGATGAACAGAGAAATGGGGCCTCGTTTGGGAAGCTCAGAAACACTTAATTCTGCCTTATTATTAAGCCTCGCCGCTACACTATTTACAGCCCCAGATACCTCAGAATGTAATCCAACAATGGGAAGCAATATCCAATGTGAGCTGGTTTCTGTCAAACAAGTGGCCAGCTGTATTTACAGAGAACTGCTGCAGAGTGCTGGTTCCAAAGACAACTTACAACAAGCAGTAGCAGCCAAGAGTGAGGCCCTGGCCCAAAAGATAGTTGATTCTCTTGGGAGAGAAATTATGAAGTTCCAACATTCAGATATCGAGTCTTCAGATGCTCCTCAAGCTGACAATGATATGGAAACCCGGAGCACCGAGCAGCTCATGTGCACCAAAATGGACCAGTTAGAACCTTCACCTGTTATTGGTCGAACAGATGCAGTGAAAGATATCTCTCCCAGTCTTTAGGATATGGTGAAGGGCTTTTAATGGTGTCTAAAATATATTGCTCTTCAAGGTACTCCAAAACTGAAGTAACAACCTCTCTAGCCAGAAGGCTTTCATCTGAAGCCTTCTTTGCCACTGTTGTGCAATAAACCTCCTGGTCTAACTCTTTTTTCATTGCTTCACAAATGGCTCCAGCAGTTTCTACTGTATAGGTGCACAAATCTGAAATATCTGACACAGAATCAGAAAACACTGAATTTGTTGGTGAAGAGCTGACACTTGAGCTCTTTGCATTGCTTTGAGCAGGAGAACTGGAACAAGATACATCTTCTTCAGTCTGGGTGAGTAAAGATTTGAGCTTTCCAAATAAAGTCCTTACAATGCCTTTTGCAACTGAACTCAAGTCAAAAGTACGATCAATGGATCCTGTTTCTGTGCTGCCTCTAGAAGTTTGAGGAGCAGCAGCAACATTTTTATTGGATTCTTGCAGATATTTATTTGTTTCAATACAATTCAGTGCAAACAAAACATTTATCACCTATCAATATAAGACCTATTTTTACTTACTTGTCAGGGTTCGTTGTTTCCCATGTTAACATTTAGAAATTTGCAACCAAATTTTGAATGCCAGCACAGATGCAACTAATACAAATATACTGTTGTCTATACAGTATAGTAAAAATCTATTATAGATATAGGTTGTATGTATAGAAAAATATATACAGTACAGTATTTCTAATATATAAATGAAGCAAGAACTAACCAAAGAAATAGAATGGTCAGTATTGCATATTTTAAGTGGATCCCTTAATTTATAAATAATTAAGTGTGCAGACCCCTGTTTCATTCCAGAGGAGGCAGTATCAAAGGGTTCTTTTGGCATCGAGTCTATGGTAGAAAGTGAAGTCACCCCCTTGGAACCTGGACAGCTTAATATTCTCTCAATCAAAACCTAGTGGGAGCTGATCTGAACATGTCAGGGAAGGAACCACTAAGCAACAGCTAGGTGGACTAAAATTCAGGATTTACTGTACTGAAGGAACAAATTAACATATTTCTTTACATTTGTTCTTTAGTTATGACACTGTGCATTTTAACCTCAAGAAGCTATCTGGAAAAATAAAATGCATCCATTACATTCAGACATTACAAGCAGTGTACCTTACCTGTCCATATAAATTGTTATTGTTATTGACCAAAAGTTCCAAACCTGTAAAAATGTCTCTTATCAAATTAGGATGGACCTGTTCTGTACCTACTGTAATTAACAGACATTTGTGTAGAAAGTACTGGAAAATGGAACTCTTATTTTGTAAATATGATGATAGTTGTGTTGTGCATTTTCCTTTACAATAAAACTACAAATCCAGATTTGTTTTCCCTAATACTGTATAACATCTCAGAAATATCCCTATTGTCAGTTCATAGCATACGTACTAAACTCACCTGTCTGTGGATGTCAGCTTTATCACTCAATTAGTACAATAGCAATCAGGTGAGTTAATGCTACTATAGAGAGACTTGCTCACAGTATCGTCTACATTTCCAAACTGATATCTGCATCATAAAAAAACTGAGATGCATTATTTTCTATACATGCAATTGTAAACATTCACATTGATTTCTTATTTTATATTCCATTGTCTGCCTTTATTCTAGTGTTAACGTCAGTGCTAAAAACATATACACACCCCATAATCCTTATCTTCTTCTCCGTAAGAGAAGTGTTACTTGTTTTGATTTACTTTTAAAAATGAAACAACAATCACTGAACTGTAACTTTTTGTTTTTTTGTGACAGGAGTTGCCCGGACACTCATCTTGGTATGTGTACAACCCCAGCTTTAATAAGGACAAAAATCTCAGTCCATCCCAAAGCAAGAGTGGTCTGCGGATTGACATAGCAAAACATTACATGACCCCAATGCAACTGACCAAAACATCTGAGAGCGAAGGGCTTCTCTCGCACAGCAACATCCCCTCTGCAGTTAATACGCCGGATGGAGATGTGAATGTGAGCCAGAAAGTCAAGAAACATCCTTTGAAAAAGTTTGGCTCCATGATAAAGCATAAGATCATGGGTAATAGGTCAAAAGACGTCAGAATTCAGAATGAAACAAATCCATCTTTGGAAAACTTAAGAGCCCAGGGAACATCCAGTGGACGTGGGAGCTGTGAAAGCTTTGGACCATTTAAAGTGCCTGATGAGTACAACGAGCCTCAAAAACACAAGGTATTGATTAGATACCCAAACTTTAATTATTAATTAATTTGGGCATTATTGTATTTTTAATATTAGCACTACAGAAATAATTTGAATAGAATGCTCATTTGTACATCAAATAACATTCTAGAAGACATTCCTATTAATTGCAAACAACAAGAATAGCAACTGCTATGGTGGCCAATGCTGAATGTTCTGTATGAATAATGACTACAAATTTATCAAGATCAATACAGTACGTAACAGTTCAAGTTTAATACCTGTGGAAGAAATATTCCTAAATTGTTTTCTTTGTGTGCTCATAGTTCTTCAAAAAAGAAGTTTTTAGTTTGGACAGATTCAGTAGGAACAAGCCTCAGAACACTCCAGATGGTGAGTATTTAGTTTGTGACTGTGATTTTATTTTGTGTAGCACATTAGTGACAAGTGTGGTTCAGAATTAGACATTGGATGGAATTTATGTAGAATGGGGGAATTCATCCTAAATTTAGAATCCTTTAAAAAACAAACTGATTTGTATACAAATTGGCCTTAGTGTTCTGCAAACGTCAAGTTTTATTGACTCTGCTACCTCCATAGGAATGGTGAGGCAGAACTCTAAACTCCACTCTGATCAAGTGGTCAACTGTGCACCTCTACTCTTCCCTGATCTCTCTTCTTCTAAATAGTCCATTGTCCAGTGCATCAATCTTTGGCAGTCCTCTTCAACAGTACTCTATTTTCTCCATTTTCAGTGCCCTCCCTCATTCCCTTCTACAGTATCTCTCGGTATAGTAAATATGACTAAATGTGACTTATATGATAGATATAAGATATAAGCTAATACGTCTTCCTTCTTTTACAAGTAAAGTTATGAAAACCACTTTAGAACTAAACAACAGGATCGCTCATATGAAAATAAGACCCTAGCAGTAGTCAATATGGTTTTAGAAAAGGTCATTCTTCCTTTACCATCTTGTTAAAATTCTTCAAACAAGTCACAGCAGTAAACACACACAGAACGTACAAATTGATATGATTAGATTTTAAAGATGCTTTTGATAATGTTCTTCTTAAATTAAAGGCAATAGGCATTTAGGGAAATTCATGTATTGAACTGGTTAAGGGACAGGTAATAGTACAGATCAGGGGTGAATAGTCCAATAGAAGATGACAGGAATAATAGTTATGAATGTGATTGAAATGACTGAAAAACAGTTGTCTAATAGCCAAATTACCACACACCTTTAATCAAATAGCTTCTTATTGAATAAACCTGACATTAAGATGCCTCTGGGTAGAACTGTATCCAAAGTCTATCTGACCTGCTGCCATGGAATAAAGAAACTGGAACAGTGACATGTCAAACCACTCTGTGTTTCCAGGGATCCCTGTAATTCCAAACTCCAGGAAGATGCCTAAAAAAACATCTTTGCTTTCGAAGATGTCGACTGCTTTATCCAGAGCCTTCCTGTAATAATCCATCTGCCACCATCAAACATGTTTCACATGGAGGGGAAACTCCTTGCAATGCAAAATCAAAAAAGGAGTTTTAATGATGGGAACTACTGTTTCTGAAATAAAAATAATTGCATTCATGTTTTTGTATAAAGTTGTGTTATTCAAATAGGTGAGCACACTACCACATCCATGACCAGACACTCAACTAAATCACAAAATGGTTTGTTAGTTTTAATGTTGTCTGTAAATGTCTTATTGGTGTACTACACCATTAAAAAAAAACAGTCTTAGCCTTCATAATTCTATTCATAGTTATAGCAAGACCTGATTTACTCTAAGTATTCAAAATCCTCAAAGCTACTGATCCACAGTAGTGCACTTCATAAGATTTAGTAGTGCAGCACGAACTGTTCCGATCCGAGTTCCAAAAGTCTGTGTGCGAGTTCCTCTTGCGCACGCCGGTGAGTGCACAAGATCAACGGTAAAGCTGCCAGAACTGAGAGGGACCCACTAGAGGTCACCACAGCCAGGCAGAATAGGGACTTGAGTAGTGTGTTATGGGAGTTGTAGTTCATAAAGCCAACGCTATGTCCGTGAGCAACTATAGCCAGTTCTAAAACCCGGCTCCCCTTAAGTGAGGATTACACTTGCATTCCAGGCTTTTCTATAGAAGCCCGTTTCCGCCAGGGAGTAAAAAAAAACTCGCTATGGTATCTCAGATTTGCGACTTAGTATCTCAGAATTGCGACTTAGTAACTTAGAATTGCGACTTAGTAACTCAGAATTGCGACTTAGTATCTCAGAATTGCGACTTAGCAACTCAGAATTGCAACTTTATATCTCACATTTGCGACAGCGGCGAGGGCACAAGCCCTAGAACCCAAATCCGTTACAAATCAAAAGGACAGACAATGAAATATGGGCTATTTCGAAGTCGCAAATGTGAGATACTAAGTCGGAATTCTGAGTTACTAAGTCGCAATTCTGAGATACTAAATCGGAATTCTGAGATACCATAGCGCATTTTTTTTTTTACTCCCTGGCGGAAACGGGCTTCCATACTTTTCAACCATCTTTTCCTTTTCCAACATTTCCTAAAATATTGTTTTTTTTTTTAAGTGCGTTTGATTGAAACAGTTCTTACATAAAAATAACACAATTTTCTAAAATCATTTTGAATTATATTTTAATAAAAACGAAGGTGCGTTCATCATTTATCATAATGCAGAGTTATCTTTTTAGAAATAAAATTGGTGAACATGTTTGGGGGTCATTTAATTTGATTCCAGACGTGTGCACCTTATGTAGGGGGTTTGCGTGTTCTCCCTGCTTTCACATAATCTTTCTTTGGGTGATTCCCTCCATCTTCCATCTTCAACACATGCTTGTTCAGTTCACTGGAATGTCTATATGGATTGTATTCTCTTTTTTTACTAGGGATGTGAATTTGAAGGACTGTATCCACATCTTATTGCACCCAGCCTGACCGTGTGGCTCTGCAGATCAATCAGTGAACACACATTTAGTTAGTAAATTTGATCCCTCTGTCATCCGCTGAGTCTTTTTCAGACGTTCCAAGCTTTGGCATTTGTATTATGTAATCTTGGTCACAAATCCGAATACAGATTCTTTCCAAAAGAAAGGATATCTTGCAACTAAACAGATAAGCAGTATAATTGTTGATGACTGTAATTTTCTTTGCTCTCACACTGCAACCGAAATGAAGAAACTGACCTCTGGTAATTGCAGAGCCCGTCTCCACAGCATTGAATTGGATCAAGTGATTAGACAATGGATGGATAATATTCCATGTGTCATGCTGCTGTGACTGAGAATATTGAGGACAACACCTGTATAACTATAAATGGATACAATACCAGAATTGACCATAATTAAAATTGCATTTCTACACTTCTTTTCCATCCCAAAGGATCCCAAAATCCAGCACGCATTGTCCACCACTATACCAGCAGTTCCTCGGAGCTACAGATGAAAAGTGGTTAAAAAGTGAGAAATGTCTTCACCAATTGTTTTAAGGAAAAACTTTAGGAAGGCCAGATTAAGAATTCCAGAGTGAAATCTAGCCAGAATACAGAGGGGTTAACACACCTATTCATATAAACAGGGATCTTAAATAACCAAGTATGAAATTTAAAGCACGGCATTGCTACCGTACAAATACCTTCAGCCAAACCGCAAACAACCAGAACGCATCTCGAGGCTGAGGAATTAGGAACCTCGTGAAATGGCCGTTCCGTTGTGACCTCATCCTACCGCCGCACCCAGATTTGTTTTTAAAAAGTTTCTGTCTGTACGTTTTTAATCCTTTTCTGCAGCTACCCAGCTACAGATACCAGCTTACCAATTTAACAGCTTCTTCCTGCATATTAGGTGTCGTTTTAGACATATCTAGAAAAGACACATACAGACACATCAACCGCCAAAAAGCAAGACTGGGCAGAGAGGACGTTTTCATCCTTATTTCACCGGTGAAGCCCAACTGAAAGGAACTAGGAGACAGCAGAGTGCAAGAGTAGCATTATAAAACGCTTTGAAAAATATTTTATAAGACTATAAAACCTACTGTATATACAATATATTTATATAAGAAATTAAGTCTGAAGGTGAACCGGACCCCTCGTCACATTACGGACACTACAAAAAGTAGTTATTTTTAGGATATTTTCTTTAGCAGCGCCACTTGCTTTCTATAACACAGTTAGGAAATGGAAGGGCGCATCGCGGTAGTCACTGGAAACTAGGTCTTGATATACAGAAAAAAGACATAGTTTTTAAAAATAGTATAGTTGGAAATTTCCGTATGTACTGTGGCCACTGTTTTGTTATGTTGCTCTGTACAAATTACTAATCAGTCCGTGCTTTTCAAATAAGGTGTTTATTACTTTGTATTATTATTATTATTATTATTATTATTATTAGAGGTGTAAATTATTAAAATGCAAACCGTGTGTTATATTTTTGGGGTCTCCAGGCTCCACTGGCAGAGCCAGACTGTTTGGGACGTGTGACCACACAGGTTTGATACCGTGAAGGCTTTGAGTTAGAATGGCGACATTCAAATTAGTATCCAAGATGTACTTCTTAAATTGAAATGTTTAGATCAACAAACTACACTAGCTCAGCCTTCACTCTTATACATATACTGTACAAACACATTCTATTGTTGTGAGCTCAAATTAAAAATCTAATGGAAAAAGTCAGTGTTGGTTTTGAAGTGCACACTCGGCTATAATAGTGCTTAGGAGAACTTTGCAACGAAGGGAGTGTGACACTCTAGTAAAAGGCTGTGCTGGCTTTCAGAAAACAATAGTGAAGAAGTTCTTGGAGCTCCAGGAGCAGAACGAGATTCCCAGGATATCAGCTTCACCGATGTGAGGGAATGGCTCCTGGAGGAAGGATCCAAGAATATTTCAGACAAGTTTATGGCTAACAGAGACAGGTAATGACATAGGGAAGCTCCTCACTCTTTAACAGCAAGTTCCTGCCTTTTAGATTCCCTGATTTGTTTTTTTTTTTCGTTTCGCTGTAAATATTACTGTTATGTTAAAACATTGGATGTCAAGAATACAACTGTAAGTAAAGGTTTGCCTTAAGTTAATTAATTGTGCAAGCAAGTGAAAGTCTTGACTGAGTCAAAGTTTTCCAAAAGATAAACATTTGCTCTACGGAAATACCACATTCACAAATTCCTCTGCCGCTGTCTGACATTTTGACCTTGCCTTGTGGATTAAGCTTTCTTTGCTGTTGTTGTTTATGAAGGCACCAGGCAGGAGCTCAGAAAACAGAGGGGATATGCAGTGGTGAAATACAGCGTATGAAAGGTCTGCAGTACAGCAGACAGGATGAGGTATGAGAATACAGTTTGATTTATTTTGACCCAGGGATGCTCCTGGTCATCACCTGGATGAGAGATCTTTAATAGCTGGTTTCCTTCTGCATCTTAAACTGATTAGAGACATTTATATCCACTCTGGCAAGTGACTTTGTGACACCTCTGTAAATACAGCATGATTGGGGAGCAAGCAAAAGATAACAGGATCTCTAGCATAACTGTTTTAAAAGATGTCTTTCTGACAAGTAATTGCAATATTGGGAGCCCTGTTGCCACTCTGCAAAGTGCATCAGAGACTCAATTTGTTACAAGCAGTACAGGGTTTTAATAAGATGTTGCGCTGTAAGAGAAAGCTCAGCACTTTGTCCCTTCTAACACTTCCCCTTTCCCTAAGACAAAACAGATTACATCTTAAACAAAAGAAGAAGCACCACTAGATTTGTTTTTCAAAGTTTATCAGTTACTTTCAGCTAATCTAATGACCCAGACAGCATATATTGTTTTGGTACATTGTCTTCTAAAGTAACCTAAACAAGGCGTACTTTGTTGATGCACTGTTTTCTAAAATTCTGCCCGTAGCTCAGCGGTTACATCCTTGAAATGTATTTTCTAAAAGCACCAATATATATTTTTTGCAAAGCTCTCTACATTTTAAGAATCAATTTACTTATTAGATTTCCATTTCAATTCCCTCCTTTTTATTCTTAAAATGTTTAAAAGTTAGATTCTTCATACGGATTCCCAGGAGGCTCTTGCGTTCTTATCAGAATATACTGATGCGTAAACATATTCATTACCATATTTCGAAGGATTGGAATAATACATGTCATACAGCAACATTAAAACAGGAAGACAAGTATCACAGCCCGTATAATCGGTGTTAGTAACTTAAAGAAAAACAATCCCCCTAGCCCAAACAGTGATTATAACCAGGAGAGAAAAGCCGGTGTATCTTTAATGCCTCTCTCTTTATTCACCTAGTCTTTTAGTTCTTTCAAATGCTGAATAGCGAGCGTAATATTTCCGTAATCATCGTCATTAGCTGGAATATATGTACAGCAGGAGTCTCCTACTAAAGCACAGACTCCTCCAGATGCTGCATTTTGAAGGTCCAGCATGAACCTGTTCTGGAGTTCCATTAATCTAACTCCCCTTTGAGTAGGTTAAATATGTTATGGTAAAGGTGGGAAAAGATCTAGGGTCTGGCTTTGGAAATCCTGCCACTAGACTTATACATTCAGAAATGTGACTACCAACTGGTCGGGGGAAAAAGTCACATGGGTGAGGCTGTAGAATGAGGCATTAAAGCACATACATAACAAGATGCATTACATTTCTTTAACTTTACAGTATGATTTATAAATTTATACCACAAATTACTCATATCCCCCTCATTATCAGTTTCATTCAGCCAGTTTGTATACAAAGAGGCTTTGCATTTAGATTCTTCCTCTTTTGGGGTGGTGACAGGCTTCCACATAAAAAGGAAAAAGGCTGTGCACATCAGTCCCAAGCAGGTGATCCCCATCTGTCCTTGTGGAGACATCACTCCTGCGCTTTGCTCAGTTCGTTTGTGACCTTTTTACAGTGGGAAGCATGAATCCAGGGCATCCTTTCCATGACCTTCACAGCAGTGGCAGTGGTCAGCAGCACCTGGTACGGTTTCTTTTTCCTGAAGTCTTTCACCAGAATCCAGTCTCCTTATTCACTCATTAGTTCTTACAGCACAGGTAAATCCTTGTGGGCTGGAGCCCAGCATAATCTTAGGATTTTTTACAAGATTGGTCAACAACTGGGTAATAACTCTTAGAAAAATCTACACATTGTTCCCCTGCCTCAGCTGTGCCGTTTTGCAGAACAATTCTAGCTGAAGTTGTAAAATTTCTCTTTGTTCCGTTCCTGCAAAACATCTTATTATGAACAAACAAACCACAATAATCATTTGCATCTGAGGGAATCACACCCAAGGGTAACCCCCCTTAAAACTATATTGTTCTACCCATCAGGTTCTGCCACTAGATAAGAGAACCTTTCCCATGAAATCATTTTTTGACCTTCATGATCCCTTCAGGGCATACAATTAGCACAGAAGCAGCAGCTTAAGTCCAGATGTTTTTCAAGCAGGATATTAGCAATATGATCATAACGAATAATACCAGACCCACAAATACGTATTGAACCAGAGACCCTCTCCATGTTCCTAGCACAGACTGTAGCCATGCACCAATGCCCCAATCATCTGGATTATAATTATGATTTATATTTTTTCTTCATCATAGATGTGCTTTGCTAAGTCATTAATTTGCTCATAATTGTCTAGAATACAATTAGTACAAATATTACCGTTTAGTCTTTGCTCACCTAAATCACCCTAATAGAGAATGGCCTAGAACTGCGATTATAGCGAGGAGCATACAGTTCGTTCCATTCTAATACATTTGAGTTACCCATGCCAATAAACATAAATAATCACCTCTATCAAAGGGGATTACTTCCATGAGCATCTTTTATAGCAATACAAACCCAACATGAGCTCTGATTATTATTTGTGTTTTACTGATAAAGTATTGATTCCATATCCCCATATATCAAAGTAAAACTCCTTTTACTTAATACCCACACTGTCGCCCCCCCTCAGGAAGCTAGACAAACACAGAAACAGTAACAATATAATAATCAATGTTCACTCAGTCTCTGGTGCAGTGGTTCGGTGTCAGTGCAACGCGTAGATCCAGCGATCTCATCCTGTCACTCAGATGGCAGAGTCGGTAGTCAGTTGCACTTGATATGGTCCCTCCCCAGCGGGGTTGCAACATCTGGCAGGGTATATCATCCTCACCCACACCCACTCGCCAGGTATCAGGTCATATCTTCCCTCTACTGGAGGTCTCCAAGCGTCCAGCACCTGTCCACCACTTCAATTAACAACCTACAATACTACAATAGAGAATCAGCAAATTCAACATCCCATTAGCCAAATTCGTCCCTCCAGGAAGTTTCGTTGATTGGCCCGTGATGATATCAAACAGGCTCTGTTACACAGTTCTGTTTGATCCAGCCCGCATCCCATGGCGTTCCTTCAGTCTGATGTCTAGTCGATCTTTCAGAGTTTTGTTCCTTCATTCCACTGTTCCAGCAGACTGAGGGTGATCTCAGTCCATCTCACACCGAACAGATTATAAGAGCCAAGGTTTCCCTTTACAATTGTCAATTTGCCAGTGCATGAAAGGTTCCTCAGGAGCAGGCCTTTTGAGATGTAGCACCCGCACCTGAACTGTTGAGTTGAGTTCCTTTGATAAGCGTCACATTGAGATACCACATAAGTGGCTACTGCTTCAAACCCGGTTCTCACCCAGTTTTGGGTAACCGGCACACCATTTCTCACATCCAGGTGTCCGACAGAGTGCATTTGTCGAGCTACAAAAGGCATTAGGCTGTGAGGGCATGCAGGGCGTCCAGTGTGCTGGGAGCACCACATTCTTTTCTAACCATGTCCTTTTCTCTGCTTCAGAGCCTGAATATTTTTATGTAGCTGTCCCCTTTTCACTAACAGAGGTTTCACAGGGGTCTCAGACTCCTGTTCTACAAGTACTGCTCACCTGACAGCTGCATCTGCAAAGTTGTTCCCTCGAGTTACTGGAAACATTTCTTTATTATGTGATTTACACTTTACCACAGCTACTTCAGTCAGTAGCTGCAAAGCTTCTAACAGTTCAGAGACAAACCCAGCATTCTTAACTGGAGTCCCTGCCGTGTAGAGGAAATCCCTATTCCTTCACCGCCATCCAATATTGTGGCATACACCAAATGTATATTGTTACGACCCCAAGTGTCTAGGGGTAAAGGGGTGTAACATTTAGGATAATTCTTTTGGAAGCAGGGGGATTCTGGTGAGGGACTAGGAAGCGTGATAACAAGGGTAAGAAACTAGAGTGGTGCCAAAGGAAAGAAAATAACAAACAAAATGGAGCTGGCTAGGACAGTGAGGGAAAGCTAATCTGACTACAAAAGAAAACCCGAAACACACGGTCTTCGGCGTCTTCAACACCCTAGCTAACCTGCACTGACTACCCAAAACCATACCAGACAAATGGCACTCACCCGTACTAACCTAGTGTAATAATACAAAATCAACTAAGTGTGTAAAGTGTACCCAACAACCTAAACTAACATTATATACAAAAGTTCACACAAAAACACAAGTGAACCAGGAAGACAAATAAGGGAAAACAAGAGTAATAAACAGGAGCAGGGTACAAAAGAACACAAAAGTTGAACATGTAACACTGGGGCAAGGAAATGACAAAACAAGGATGAACACACAAACAAACGAAAGTACAAAGAAACTAACAAAAAACCAACAAAACAACAAAGCCGAAGCTATACGAAAATACACACACATACAAAGCAAAACAAACCAACAAACGAAGCCGAAGCAATAACCAGAAGCGAAGCGAAGCGAACCAAAACTAAACGGGACCGAAGTCAAACAAAAGGCCCCCTCTTCCTGAAAGCCTCCATGTTAAATAGTGAATAAGATGTGTTCTGATTGGCTGAGAGCTAATTAATGATGACATCATACTGAAACAGTGGAGTGATGGTGGGCCAATGGGGAAGGGAAAACAATCAAGGGTCAGCAGTGTGGAACATAGAAAAAACACACACAGAACACACACTGGGACGTAACACCCCCACCCATAAAAACAAACATCTAATGTTTGGACAATGAAGAAACAAAACCAATCAAACAATAGGCTATACTCTACCCCCAGCCAGGTCATTTCCAAGAATAAGAGTTACCCCTTTAATGGGTAGCGAAGGACATACCACTCTAACAAATCCAGTAACTAAATCACATTGTAGATGTACATAGTGTAAAGGCACTTTCATAAAACCCATTTCGATGCCTTGAACTAATACACTCGAACCACAGAAAGATTGATCAGACAAAGGCAGTGCATCCACAACAATTAATGACTGGTATGCTCCAGTATCTCTTAATATTTGAATTGTTTTCTGGTCTTCTGGTTTACCTGTTAGCGAAACCAATCCTTCCATAATGAATGGTTCATAACAAGGGTCAGGAGTATTTTCAATAGTCAAAGGAACAGGAACATGGGAAACAGCATTGCTAAACCCTACACTCTTAGTTTCCTGCTGCTGCTGCTTACGTTTTAGGGCCAAACAATCTGCAATTATATGACCTCTCTTGTGACCATAAAAACATTCACGCTCCTCTTTAGGACGTGAGGAACTTGTTTGTACTTGGAGAGACTGAGACTGGGAACTTGGAGTAAACAAAGTCTTCTCCACACACGCAGATGTGAAAACGTTCTTATGAGTGAGCACAAACTCATCTGCCAAAACAGCGGCTTGCACTAAAGTAGTTACTTTTTGCTCATTCAAATACACAGCAATGCGTTCAGGCAAACAGTCCTTAAATTCTTCTATGAGCATTAACTCACGCAATGAGTTAATGTCGCTCATTTTACTTGCTACAACCCAGTTATCAAAGAGTGCCCTTCTCTCTAGCAAATTCAACAAATGTCTGGTCTGACACTTTACCATGATTTCGGAAGCGTTGTCTGTAAGCCTCAGGAACTAATTAGTAAGCCCGTAAGATAGCAGCTTTCACAGTATTGTAATTCAAACTTTCTTCTAAAGAAAGTGTAGAACAAACTTCCTGAGCTTTGCCCACTAATCTACACTGCAAAAGCAGTGACCAAACCTCCTTAGGCCAATGGAGTGATGTGGCAATTTGCTCGAATGCACCAAAGTACGAATCAACTTCCGTCTCCCTAAACAGAGGAACTAAAGCAATGTGCTTACTTTCATCAAAGGTGGTAGAGAGTGGATCTTGCAAAGGAGACACACTAGAGGCCTCAGAGTGGGTCAGCTGCGCAGCAGGAGCATTCTTTCGTGCTTCTAGCTCAAGCTGATGGAGCTTAACCTCTTTCTCCGCCTCAATCTCCATTTTACGAATTGCAAGGCACAATTCAAATTCTGCCTGGCGTACTTGGGCTTTTTCCTGCTCCTCGATGTGCAAGCGGGCCAAACGAACTTTCAGGCGAGTATCGCTTTTTGACCCGGTGGAGACCGGAGAGAACGGTTCAAAGGGAGGCAAGGTGGCCTTGACCTCAGCCTCCGCTAAGTCTTCAGCCACCCCCTGCACCTCGTCCTGTTCTTCCACCACCATAGCAGGTTTAGCACCAGCCCCAGGAGAACCGGCGTCCTTGCTCGCTGAGGCAATGACCTCTAACTCCACCAACCTATCCACCACAGCTCTCTTGATGTCCCTTTTAAGAGCTTGCGTCGAAACCTGAATCCGGAAGTGATCAGCAATTTGGCACAATCAGCCTTCCTACACTTATGCAGCTGCTCAAAGGAAGGTTCCTCCACAAACTGTCGCAAATCAAAAGTAGCCATAACTACAGTACCTTGCCAAAACACAATCCACAAATCAAAATCCTGTACCAACACCAAAATTCTGCAACACAAAAAAAAAATCCTTAGGACGGGAATTTGATATCCCGGACGAGCCCCCAATAATGTTACGACCCCAAGTGTTTAGGGGTAAAGGGGTGTAACATTTAGGATAATTCTTTTGGAAGCAGGGGGATTCTGGTGAGGGACTAGGATGCGTGATAACAAGGGTAAGGAACTAGAGTGGTGCCAAAGGAAAGAAAATAACAAACAAAATGGAGCTGGCTAGGACAGTGAGGGAAAGCTAATCTGACTACAAAAGAAAACCCGAAACACACGGTCTTCGGCGTCTTCAACACCCTAGCTAACCTGCACTGACTACCCAAAACCATACCAGAAAAACGGCACTCACCCGTACTAAACTAGTGTAATAATACAAAATCAACTAAGTGTGTAAAGTGTACCCAACAACCTAAACTAACCTTATATACAAAAGTTCACACAAAAACACAAGTGAACCAGGAAGACAAATAAGGGAAAACAAGAGTAATAAACAGGAGCAGGGTACAAAAGAACACAAAAGTTGAACATGTAACACTGGGGCAAGGAAATGACAAAACAAGGATGAACACACAAACGAAAGTACAAAGAAACTAACAAAAAAACAACAAAACAACAAAGCCGAAGCTATACGAAAATACACACACATACAAAGCAAAACAAACCAACAAACGAAGCCGAAGCAATAACCTGAAGTGAAGCAAAGGGAAGCGAAACGGGACCAAAGTCAAACAAAAGGCCCCCTCTTCCTGAAAGCCTCCATGTTAAATAGCGAATAAGATGTGTTCTGATTGGCTGAGAGCTAATTAATGATGACATCATACTGAAACAGTGGAGTGATGGTGGGCCAATGGGGAAGGGAGAACAATCAAGGGTCAGCAGTGTGGAACAATGGGGTCCTGAATAACAATAACCCACCAGACGATGCCTATCTCTATGCTCCTGTACCAGCACAACAGCTCACAACCCATTTCTTTCACTTACATACAGATTACATACAGATGATCCGTCTGAGGGAATCCAGTCCAGGGCCAGTGCCTGCAAGAGCTTGTTTCAAAACATTAAAAACGGTTTCTGCTACAGGGGTCAAGGCAATTTTGTCTTTACACTGCACTAACCCCCTAAAGCCAATGCGTCACCAGACGAGCTCGTTCTGAGAGGGCATTCACCCTGGCTTTATCATGTAGTTGGTTTTATACTCCTTTTTTTCGTCTGAAGATCTAATACTTGGAGTAGCCCGGCCTTATGGATTCCCTCATTAGGTAAAACAATCACAATATCACATAACTCTATTGAGTTAGTTTACATAAATGCTATTTCATACAGGAATTCCTTATAAATGCTGCAGGACATCCCAGCCCAATAGGTCTGGGGTGTCCCCCACCCACATCAGTAGTTGAAACTGTACATCTTTTGCCAGGCAAACTGTGACAGCTTGTATCTGCTTTAAACACAACCCTTGCCCCCCCTTCTCCTGTAGCCTCCTGTTACCCGTTAGAAAACTTTATATCACATCTTTATGCTGTTTTAGTCTAAAAACAGGACAGCTGTGCTCCTGTCTCCCCCAGTTCCCGCACACTGTAAGATTATTTCACTTTTATTTAAACCCTGAGATAAATTTAGGAAGGCTACAAAGGGGTTTACTAGATTAAATCTGTTAGTTCACGCATGGCTCTCGTTTCAGCTTCTGACATGTTCTTTAATTGTGAAATCAAGCCTCTTTCTTACAATTTCTCCAAAAAACACCCTTTTTTTTAGTAACTGCACACCAGCTTGTTCGTAGTTTTGTCTTTGGGGTCTTGCCCCCCTTTCCCCCAGGGCTAGTTAACTCACCCCCCATCTGGATATACCCAATCAGGGGATTTATCCCAGTCCACATTATTTTCTTGAAGGGGCCTTATATCTTGGTATAATATTAAAGTCGCACAATAATTGCGACAAACTAGCGGCTCCTTTTTCTCCTCCTTGGGAGTCTTTTTACCTCCCATTTGCAGCGCTAAATTCCGTCTGATAGTCCATATTTCTTTTTAAGTTTCACTTTGCATTAATCTAATTTTTTTTCTTCACACCAAACCATTTTCACGTCTCCCACGCGCCCCGAGGAATCCCCCAGTCGAGACAAACTGACGAACTCTCACAATTCAGGAACACGGACCTGGTTCCAAATCCTGGCTTTAAACACACAACCATGTTCTTCTGCGAGTACAGTTCTAGTTACTACCTTCAGCCGTACTGCAGTCATGTACCAGGATGCAGCACCTGGATTTTTTCGCACAGGCAGGGCGAGACGCTATTCCTTCAGCCATCCCTCTTTTTCTACCCCACCTTCACAAAACAGGCATCTACAAACACATACACCATAAACTCACTTTTCTGTTGTACTCGCTTCAGCTTCAGAAAAACCCTGAACCCACCACAGCAACATGGAGAGGACAAGGGACTTTTTAGAAAAGAGGAGTCCTTACCTCTTTTTAGAAGCAGCCGCCTAACTTTTCCTCTCCATTTCCGTGTGGTTTAATTTAGATGGATACTTCTTCATCATTTGGGTCATGTATCCGCCAATCTGCCTCCTCCTTGTTAGAGGACGTTGTTAACCTTTAGGAACAATGTGATCTAGCAACAAGGTTATGTCACTGTAATTAGGCTTAAGACAATCAAGAACAAGGCTTGCCTTTCTTTTAAATTCTTTATGATCATCAGGCAATTTAGGAAAAGACTTGACTAATGCAAATAATTCACTAGGAGACCAAGGTCAATGTACATATGCTGGAATTCCTTCTGGACCTGGAAAAGTGCACATTGGCATTTCACGAACAAGTGAAAAGGCTTTGGCTCCGGACCGCTTTCTAATTTCGGTGGAGATTTCCAATTCACTTTCTTTCCTTTCTTCTACTTCTCTTCTAATTTTCCTGTTCTTCAGGAAACTTCTTTTTCCTAATTCCACTTTCCTCTGTCCATTCTGATTCACTTACAAAGATCCTTCATAGTTATGTGCCCCTAATTATCATATATAATTTATGTGCAAGTTCCCTTACACCTATTACCCTAGCTTTACAGTTCATGAACATACACATTTTTCCTTCTGCCGGGACTCTAACCCGGGCTATAATCGTTTACACCTATTCCTGCTTCTCTGAATTTGTCGTACATGTACTTTTGCTGGACTGCTCGGTCCCATTTTCGTCTTTGAATTTTCATTCCCCATTTTTACCGATCGGTGCCTTACTTAGAACCTTATCACATTAACTACTCCGCAGAGCAAAAACCACACGTCTGTGTTAAGATATGTTCATTTCACGAGTCCCAGACTCGCCGGGTCCCAGACCCGTTATACTGTAAGTCCCTGACTTATCGAAGAGAACACCCCTGTGGCTTGCTTTTCAAACTATTAACTTTTTAAGGATCACTTACTGACGTCAGACAGCTGCCAATTCTCCAGACGCATCTCTGGAAGGATAAACAGTTTATCCCCCTAGGTTCGTCCAAATTGCTAAAATTGTCCGGGTCCAGATGGAGTTTCAGCAGCCGTCCGCACTCAGGTTTGTGATCCTGGACAAGCCCCCAAATTGTCATGGAAATATTAATTTTCAAGGAAGCCACAAGAGAGAGTTCTCACCTGAGTAAGGTCTTTATTTCAATATTGCAATATTAGGAGCCCTGTTGCCACTCTGCAAAGTGCATCAGAGACTCAATTTGTTACAAGCAGTACAGGGTTTAATAAGATGTTGCGCTGTAAGAGAAAGCTCAGCACTTTGTCCCTTCAACACTTCCCCTTTCCCTAAGACAAAACAGATTACATCTTAAACAAAAGAAGAAGCACCACTAGATTTGTTTTATTATATATATATAACATTACTTTATTAACCCTTTACAATTTCTTGCATTAGGAATTATCTTTTCGCATACCCCAGCTTGCTCTCCATGAGACACACAGACACACAGACAGGGAGAGAGCATGGGGTCAGAGCACAGGGTCTGCCATAGTACAGCGCCCCCAGAGCAGTTGGGGTTAAGGGCCTTGCTCAGGAGCCCAACGGAGTAGGATTCCTCTGCCGGCTGCGGGCAACCTTCCAGCCACAGGCGCAGATCCTTAGCCACAGAGCCACCGCTCCGCCCTTTTTCAAAGCTTATCAGTTACTTTCGGCTAATCTAATGACCCAGACAGCATATATTGTTTTGGTACATTGTCTTCTAAAGTAACCTAAACAGGGTGCACTTTGTTGATGCACTTTTTTCTAAAATTCTGCCCGTAGCGGTCACATCCTTGAAATATATTTTCTAAAAGCACCAACATATATTTTTTGCAAGGCTCTCTACATTTTAAGAATCAATTTACTTATTAGATTTCCATTTCACATTCCACACTGTAGCTTAACTCACTTTTAAAACACATAGTTTATTCACCCCTTTCATTAATTTATCAGCTTTCAAATCACCAGCATTATCAATATATAGTATTTAGCCTCATCGTTTTCTACATCAGCTTAATCATGTTTCTTGTTTTTTTTTTTCTCGCATTCTCACTGTACATTGCTGTATGGTATGTTATTTTCCCAGTTATTTTGACTTTGGGCTTCCCAGACTACATTCAGCTGCTGAATGCTCCTACTGTAATATGCTGAAAAATGCCCAAAGGCCTCAATTGCTAGATTGTAAAAAGGGGAGAGATTCAGCTCCACATGATCTAACAGAATCCTTAATATTTAATGTACCACCTATAAGCAGGTGACATATATAAATATAAATGTCTAGTAGCGTAGCTGTTTTGTGCTCAACACAATCTAGCTTTCTGCTGTTTGTCATCTGCTTTGCCTTTTCACTGACGGCTCTACAGATGTGGAAAATCAGAGAGAGAGCTTTACAGATGAGGACAGAGGAAGATGCCCAGAGGGAGGTGCGACAGGCCCAGCTGAAGAAAGAGATCAGAGCTAGAAGGCACAAAAAGGTACTGGAGTAATGGATGTTTGGATTCATCCTCTTAAGGTGAACTTTTCTTCATGCAAATTCCGGACCTGACACTGACCTTGCAGCTATATTTTGTTGTATTTCCAAGATGACCACCTATAGGTTTAAATTAATAACCTAAACTAATACTTTTTGGATCCTCAGTGACCACAATGAGCAAGGTATGTTGGCACCTCTTATATTGTGTGTCTACTCTAGGGTGGTTATGCCAAGATATGCTACAGAGGTGCCAAAGCACCATATTCTGGTAGTGTTTGGTGCCTCCAATTCATGGTTATAGCACTGCATCTCCAAAGCCCATGGTTTATCTCCAGCCTTGGGCACCTGCCTGTGTGGCATTTATTCTGCGTGTTGTGGGTTTTAATTCCAAGTAACATCCCAGAGACATGCTGCTTTGCATAATTGGCTGTTCTAAAGTATCCCTCAGGGGTATCTCCCCAAGAGGATCCAAGAGGGTGGTTGATGATCTCTCCTCTTCATTACCTAAGAATTAGAGGAGAGACATTGCTGCTTCAATCTCTTATACCCAGCCTGCAAGGTTCTGAACTACACACAGAGTCTTTCGTCCAAGTAATGTCGGACCCAGCCTTTCTTCTTCTGAGCTCTGACCAGACCCAGCTTCCCAGCTTCAGGGTGCTGTAGATTGAGATGAGATTGGAGTCTCCTGTAGTTTTTACTTGAGCTGGAATTTCAGTGGTGCCCAACAGTTTCTGTCTGATACTAAATTAAAATGTGACCTTATGGACGGGAAGTTTTCTACTAGCAACATGTTGGGTTGCAAGCTAGTTCATTTGTCATTAAATACTAGAGTAATGGAAAAACATGTGCTTTTTAATACAAGATGATCAACAATGAGATGGACCTTTTCATCTTTTTGTTGAGAGGCTTTTCTTTTTCTTTAAAGAATAGCCACTTGTGAAAGGTTTTCTGCCATTCTCAGGCATTTGAATTCTATAAAAGGAAGGTTGCTCTCCTGCAGCAAAAGCTAAATAAGACTTTACAGGAAAGTAAGGATTTTGAAAGAGAAATGCAAGACAGAATAAAAAGGCAATATTTTAATGAGATTCTTCATTCTGGAAAACAGGGTAAGCTTCTAGATCCAATAATTTGCAGTGGTACAACTGTGATCTAGTTCACAATTTAATGTGTTTTAGTTTGTTGGCCAGAAGGAATGATGCAGGTTGACAACATCTTCAGGTTTACTACTGATTATAGAACTGTAGAATTTGTTTAATAAACACCTACAATTACAAAATTCCAAAGCTTTCCAATAATATGGCTGTATGAAAAGAATAAAATTTATCAATTTACTTTCACATTCCACACTGTAGCTTAACTCACTTTTAAAACACATAGTTTATTCACCCCTTTCATTGATTTATCAGCTGTTAAATCACCAGCATTATCAATATATAGTATTTAGCCTCATCGGTTTTCTACATCAGCTTAATCAAGTTTCTTGTTTTTTTTTCACATTCTCACTGTACATTGCTGTATGGTATATTATTTTCCCAGTTATTTTGTCTTTGGGCTTCCCAGACCACATTCAGCTGCTGAATGCTCCTACTGTAATATGCTGAAAAATGCCCAAAGGCCTCAATTGCTAGATTGTAAAAAGGGAAGAGATTCAGCTCCACATGATCTAACAGAATCCTTAATATTTAATGTACCACCTATAAGCAGGTGACATATATAAAAATAAATGTCTAGTAGCGTAGCTGTTTTGGGCTCAACACAATCTAGCTTTCTGCTGTTTGTCATCTGCTTTGCCTTTTCACTGACGGCTCTACAGATGTGGAAAATCAGAGAGAGGGCTTTACAGATGAGGATAGAAGAAGATGCCCGGAGGGAGGTGCGACAGGCCCAGCTGAAGAATCAGACCAGAGCTAGAAGGCACAAAAAGGTACTGGAGTAATGAATGTTTGGATTCATCCTCTTAAGATGAACTTTTCTTCATGCAAATTCCGGACCTGACACTGACCTTGCAGCTATATTTTGTTGTATTTCCAAGATGACCACCTATAGGTTTAAATTAATAACCTAAACTAATACTTTTTGGATCCTCAGTGACCACAATGAGCATAGTATGTTGGCACCTCTTATATTGTGCGTCTACTCTAGGGTGGCTATGCCAAGATATGCTATAGAGGTGCCAAAGCACCAGATTCTGTTAGCGTTTGGTGCCTCCAATTCATGGTTATAGCACTGCATCTCTAAAGCCCATGGTTTATCTCCAGCCTTGGGCACCTGCCTGTGTGGCATTTATTCTGCGTGTTGTGGGTTTTAATTCCAAGTAACATCCTAATTTTATCTATGAATAAATACATGTTTTCTGTCTATTTTGGATGTTAATTGGATTGATCACTTTTTTATGCATGCCATGAGAATTCTAATGCTACAATAATTCTTTTCTCTTGGGTCAGTTCATATTTCACCTGACTCCACTGAAGAGGTGACTACTGATTCCAACTGGTTTCATGAAGTCCCTCTGATCAGTCAGCTGTCTGATGGGTAAATCCAACATGCTGCAGTTGTGGTATGTTAAGCATCAGTACGTACAGAAAGTTTTTATTTTAATCATTTAAGTATGGTGATATGTAAATGTTTAAAGAGGAACTGTTTTCTATTTTGAGCTCACTTCACCAGCTGAGTTCGTGAAATTGCTTTTTCTCTCTTTGCGAATGCATGAATCAGTCTGTTAACAGTACAGTACATGTGCACATTTTTGTGTTCGCTCATGTGCATTTTTCCAAATCCTAGATATAGTTTACCATAAACTGGCTTTGTTGTAATGCCTAGAACATTGACATTGAATATTGATATTGACGATGACTAGAGCAGCAGTCAAAATACACTAACTGAACCTTCCCAAAAATAAACTGTTGTATTGAACTTATGTATAACCCTGATTATACTGCATTACAACAATAATATTTTAGTCATATTAAAACAAATTTCTATCATAATAACTAACAATATGTTGTGGCACCGGTATAAAATGTGAAGTTTTGCTGAAGTATTGACAATGGGAGAAATGTCTGGTCGTGTTTGAATGGATGTTATGTTTCAATCAACAACCACCAGAGGGCAGTAACAACTAAGTAACACTAAGTCATCAAATGTATTGGAAACGCATTTTGGGCTTTTTGTATGCAAAGGTTTGGGCACCTCTGGTCAAACTGCATGTTTCACAGAATCTTTAAATTCTCTAAGGTCTAATCTCTGTGAAGTTAACAGGGTACAAACATAAACATGACATATTTCTGCACATTTCAATGCAGAATTACTATTTATTTTCTGAATTGAACTGTATTTGTTGTGTCAATTATGAAGTACCCAGTATGAAACTGGTTAGATACATTGCGCCTGACCAAGTAGTTGTTGTTGAAAACACAATGATGTAAAATTACCAGTGATCTTCCTTCACATAGGAACACGATTGTACCATACTTGCTAAAGTGTTATGGAACAGTTGCAGTTTGAAGTTAAAGATTTATCATTTCCAATGTCCTATTTGTTGTGGTGATTTTTATTTTATAAGCCTCTCATATTAAAGTTAAAAACCTAAGCAAGTTTTAGACATCCAGTAGGTAAATTGAAAAAGTACGAACATAATCATTGAAGTAGAAAAACACTTATATATATATATCAAAGATGGAAAATATATATATATAATTTATCTGTATTCAACACTACAGTGTTGGTTCAGGCACATTGTGTAATATGTCGGCTGTTTTAACATTTCTTAAGCAGCTCCAACAATTACAGCTACACATCAAAGGACAGGACCTGAGACAGGACCAACCGGTCAACTCATGCTACATATCAAAGGGCAAGACGGATACACATGAAGCTATGAAACAAAACAACTTCCTGAGATCATACTGTATATAAGAGCTGGGAAACCCTTGCGGTTCGTCTGTCCTGCGGGGCAGACCCAACGCGCATTCATGTCATTACTGAGCTCAATAAAACAACTGAATCCACAAAGACTGTGTCCTGCTCCTTGGTTGAAGGATTTCCCACAACATCATGGTTAGGAGGCCATCTTTTTTACACAGGAATGTGCTTTAAAATAGATTAATTGTTCTGCCACTAGAAAAGTTGCCTATATATTGTTAATTAGTCACCATTGTTTAATATTGCAAAATATAGTTCGTATTTTGGCCATGTAGTAACAATGTCACACTAATTTTTATCATAATGTTTTTTAGTGAAAGAAAGGTGATTGAGAAGAGTTTATATGGACAGGTAAGGTACACTGCTTGTCTGAATGTAATGGATGCATTTTATTTTTCCAGATAGCTCCTTGAGGTTAAAATGCACAGTGTCATAACTAAAGAACAAATGTAAAGAAATATGTTAATTTGTTCCTTCAGTACAGTAAATCCTGAAATGTAGTCCACCTAGCTGTTGCTTAGTGGTTCCTTCCCTGACATGTTCAGCTCAGCTCCCACTAGGATTTGATTGTGGCTGCCCTGTCGTCAGAGCCACATAGCCACTCCTCAGAGCAGAGATATTCCACTATGCCAAAGGTCTGTGCCTCTTTGCCAGAGAATATTAAGCTGTCCAGGTTCCAAGGGGGTGACTTCACTTTCTACCATAGACTCGATGCCAAAAGAACCCTTTGATACTGCCTCCTCTGGAATGAAACAGGGGTCTGCACATTTAATTATTTATAAATTAAGGGATCCATTTGCAAAATATGCAATACTGACCATTCTATTTCTTTGGTTAGACTGGTATTCTGTTGTTCTTGCTTCATTTATATATTAGAAATACTGTACTGTATATATTTTTCTATACATAACAACAGTATATCCATAATAGATTTTTACTATACTGTATGGACAACAGTATATTTGTATTAGTTGCGTCTGTGCTGGCATTCAAAATTTGGTTGCAAATTTCTAAATGTTAACATGGGAAACAATGAACCCTGACAAGTAAGTAAAAGTAGGTCTTATATTGATAGGTGTACTGTATATTGAACTATTTTAGTGCTCTGTGGTTACTTTTGTACTATTGCTTTAAAACAGATAACAACGGAAGAGCTTAACGACATGGCGGAGAATATAGTGGTGTGGGTGGCAGCGTCCATTATCAGAGTGCTGCTCCCAGCCATCTCCCTTTACAATGAAGAGAGGAGCAGGAGCGTGTCTCACTGCTCCTTTGAGTTCCCGGTTTACTTCAGCAGTAGTGAGGAGACACTACAGGCCACCCTGAGTTCTCATTCTCTGCTTGGTACTGAGTCAGGGTCCACATGGCAGTCCCAGAGTAGGAGCAGTAGCTTCAAGTCAACGAGATGCTTGATCTCCACTCCTTTCCCTTCACCCCTCTCGTCCTCGGGTAGTTCAGGAGAAGAAACAGGGAAAAATACACCCTGCAGATTAAAATCCAGAACACCCTCGAAGGAGATTGTGGTTGCTGATGGAGGAGAAGATGCTGGAAAGCCCCTCTCAGAACCTTTGAAGGACCTTTTTGGAATCGCTAAGTCAAGTATAATTACAAAACCAGAACGTATAGTACAAGATGTCTTTAGCAGAGCCCTCATTGAAGCACAGCTTCCTGCTCAGCTGATGGAACCCCAGTGTTCTGCGTTAGGTGTCTTGATTACCGCTGCAGATCGAATAACCTTGCCACTGAACTTGTGGATGGTGTTCTTGAACGTGTCAACTCTGCTTTGTCAGCAAATAAGCAAAGAATTCCCACCCCAAAGACTGTGCGTGTTATTCTAGAAGCACAGACAGACTCTGTAGCCTCAGAGGTTGCCAGTGAGATTATACAAGTTGTCTCTGGAAGACTCCAGCCTTTTTTCACAAGCGCTGTTGAGTCAGGGTCAACCTGTAGACTCCTGGGTGGCCATGGTGGTGGCCTACATGTAATAGGACAATCCCAGAGACTCCACTCAGAACAATATGATGAGGCGGAGTTAGCTGTCACGGCAACAGAAATAATCAGTACTGTCTTACAAGAAGTCAAGAGTGAATTCTGCAAAGCAAATACTGAAAATAAGATGAGTGACATGAAGGAAACACCTTCAGGGGATAACCAGTCAATGAGTGACTTTGTGTCAGCAATTCTGAAAAATTTAGAAACGATTTCACCCTCCTCCAGCTTATCTGTGGAGGAGAACTACCTTCTTCAGAGTCCTGATGCCCTGCAGAATGAGAGAGATGAGGCAAAAGTGACTAAGAAAAGAACAAATGGCAGTAGCCCCCCATCTTTCAAATTAAAGTCTCACTCCTCGGAATCAAGTGTGGGAATGGAAAGAGCAAACAGTGATATTGCTTTTGGGATCTCTAAAGCCAAAATCATTGAAATTGCTGAGCAGATAGTATCTCAGATCATTGAAAAAACAAAGTGGGATTTCACCCCTGTGGGTAACAATTTACATGAGAGTAACTCAAAAGAGTCATTATTGCTCCCAGAAGCTCCAGAAATCTCCATTTTGGAAAAAAGAAGTCCAAAATCTCAGATTCCCAACAATAGGGTCACTGTTATTGCCAAGGACATTGTAAATTCTGTTTTTGAAAATGTTTTGTTTGCACTGAATTGTATTGAAACAAATAAATATCTGCAAGAATCCAATAAAAATGTTGCTGCTGACTTCCGGTTAGAATGCGGACGGGAAAGGCAGCATAAATACGGATCGCCCGGCAACATTGTAAAAAAGCCCTGAAAAAGTGTTTTTTTTTTCTACGTTACGTTTGAAAAAATAATAACTATGGCTGAAGGGGCTGTCAGGAGAAGCAGGAGAAAACTAACGACCGTGGAAAATGTCGAAATTGCAATTTCGGACCATAATCGAAGTAGCTCAACGGACTCTGAACAAGATGGCGCAGACGCCAGTCTTCAGAAAATATTATACGAACTTAGAGACTTCAGATGGGATAATAAAGAGCAGCTTATGGATATTAAACAGGAGCTGAGCAAGGTTAATAAGAGACTGGATAAAGCAGAGGGACGGATCGAAGAAGTGGAAACAAGGGTCTTAACAACAGAAACTGCGATAAAGAAACTCTTGCAACGACAAATTACTTTAGAAACTAAATTAACAGACCAGCAAGGAAGATCGCGCAGAGAAAACATTCGGATTTACGGAATCCCCGAAGAATCAGAGGGTCGCTGCATGGTCACCTTCCTTGAAAATCTGCTAAGGGGGGAACTTGATTTACCGAAGGACGTGGAACTGGGAATTGATAGGCCGCATAGACAGTTAGCGCCGAGACCTAAAGGCCCTGACGCCAAACCGCGCTCCATTGTCGCCACGTTTTTAAGCTACAAGATAAAAGAGGAAGTGTTGCGTAAAGCTTGGCAAAAGAAAGAACTATTCCACAATAACAAACGCTTTTATGGTAATAATGATTACCCCCCAACAGTACTAAAAAAACGTATGGAATATTCTGAAGTAAAAAAGGAGCTGAAATCGCCGAAAATAAAATTTCAGACTCCATTTCCAGCGAGGTTGAGGGTGTTTTACGAAGACGGCACCTGCCTATACCATTCAGCAGCATCAAGCGACTGTTTACTTGGCAGAAGGCTGGAAGACGGATTAGTCCTGGGAAAGACCAATCCTCAAAACAGCAATATCAGGAGAAATTACAGAATTTCAGGAGAAGACCCCCCTCGCAAGATTGATGAAATTTGATACAGTGAGTTGGTCGTGATTTAATAGTTAATGGTTTTTATTTTTTAAATAAGTTTCCTGCGATGTTTTAAGAGAATTTGTACATGTCGGGACAGATACTTGGTGATTACGACCAGAGTGACTTTTTATTTTTCTGGTTACACACCTTTTTTTTTCTCTTTATAATATAAGTTCGGATTTGCCACTGCCCCCTACTTAACGGCCCTCCTCCAGAGGAGAAGGAGGATTTCCCTAATCGACTTCCCCCTTTTTTTTTTTGTTTAAGAAAAAAAAGGAGAGAAGCCCACATAGGGTTCGTTTGAAAAGAACCGCACAGTTGGAAGAAAGTACTCTGAAAGAGATGGAGATGGATACAGTTTTGTTTAAGATTGTTTGGTTAATGTCTTTGTCTATTGTGTTTTTTGATTGTGGTGCATTATTAGAAAAAAATGATAGGAAAAGGATGTTTAACAATATGAAACATATGTTGTATGGGAGAGATTTCGAAAGTTTTACCATTTACATAAAATATGTCCAAGCAAGACCTTATAATAGTTACATTTAATGTTAATGGAGTACTTAACCCTCTTAAGAGGAGTAAAATTTTGTCTAAAATGAAGAAAGAAGGGGCTCATATTGCTTTTTTACAAGAAACACATTTGAGTGTATTGGAACATGAGAAATTAAGGAGAATGGGTTTCTCAAAAATCTATTTCTCCTCATATAAATCTGGCCATAGGAGAGGAGTGGCTATACTGATATCTCAAAAGGTTCAATTTGAGTTGCTTACAGACGTTAAAGATAAGGAGGGGAGATATGTATTAGTATTGGGAAAAATTGAAGGGGAATTACTAACATTACTTAATGTATATGCTCCACCTGGTAGTGATTTTAATTTTTATTAAAAAATGGTCGATTTGATGGTTAATGCACAAGGAATACTGATTTGTGGGGGTGATTGGAATGTGCGTCTTAACCCCAGGCTTGATTCTACAAATATATCATCTCAGAGAGATTAGTCACTGTATAAAAAGATTAATGTACTGATGGGGGAAATGGGAATAATACATCTTTGGAGAGATTTCTATCCAAGTGGGTGGGATTACACTCACTATTCCTTCCCTCATTTGGAATATTCAAGGATTGATTATTTTTTTATACACAAGAGAGATAGACATAGGATCCAAGATTGTGATATTGGTAGAAGTAATTTTTCAGACCATGCTCCTATGTCATTGTCCATACGATTAAGTAATAATCGGGAAAATACAACATGGAGGATGAACTCAAGTCTGTTGAACAATCCACAATGTAAAGAACAGATAAAACAAGAAATAAAACGATTTTTGGAGGAGAATGATAATGGGGAAGTGAGACCAGAGATGATATGGGATACATTAAAGGCAGTTATAAGGGGGAAAATTATTGCTCTGAGCAGTCATAAGAAGAAGGTAAAGCAACTACAATTATATCATCTGACTATAAAGTTAAAAGAGTTGGAGAAAAAACATCAAGAAAAACAGGATTCACAAATCATGAAAGAAATAAAGAAGCTTAGAAACAAAATAGATGTCTTACATACACAGGAAATTGAAAAAAATATATATTTACTAGACAAAAATGTTATGAATCAGGGTCAAAATCCCTAAAGCTGTTGGAAAAAAAATTAAAAAAACAACAGACCGATAATACAATATATAAAATAAGGGACCAGAACTGTAATGGTGTATTATATAAATGGGAAGAAATTCAAAACACTTTAACACATTTTTACAGAAAATTATATACACAACCCCATTCAGAAAGTGAAGAAAAGATGGATACTTTTCTGGAATCTCTCAGTTTACCAACTCTTACGGAAGATCCAAATAATATATTAAAAACGACTATAACACGAGAAGAACTGAATTCAGTGATTACGAGCCTCAGAGCTAATAAATCACCTGGAACTCATGGTTTTAATTCAGAATGGTATAAAACCTTCCGAGCTGAATTGATATCAAATCTTCTTTCTGCTTGTAATTCGGTATTAATTGATGGGAAAATGCCCCCATCATGGAGAGAGGCTATCATCTCCGTTATCCCTAAGGAGGGGAAAGATAGATTGGATTGTGGATCGTTCAGACCAATCTCAGTCCTTAATGTGGATTATAAAATGTATACAGCAATACTGGCTAAAAGAATTGAAAAGATTCTCCCTCATTTGATACACTATGATCAAACAGGGTATATTCAAAATAGACAAACCCATGATAACATTCGACGCACATTGCATATCATGAACCATATTCAGCAACATAATTTAGAAGCTTCTTTGATGAGCCTAGATGCTGAGAAAGCTTTTGACTCTGTTAGTTGGAAATACCTTTATAGGGTTTTAGGTAGGTTTGGGTTTTGTGAAAATATTATTAAAGGTATTCAAACTTTATATGATAGCCAACAGCACGAATTAAAATAAATGGTTATTTATCCGATAGAATAACTTTAGAAAGAGGGACTAGACAAGGCTGCCCTTTATCTCCATTGCTTTTTGCTCTATATATAGAGCCACAAGCCCAGTGGATACGACAAAATAACAAAATAAAAGGTATTTCTATACAAGGTAATGAGCAAAAGATAGCACCGTAGGCAGATGACGTTTTATTATATCTGGAAGATCCCACTAGTTCATTTCTAGAAGTAATGAAACTCTTAGATAGCTTTGGCTTGCTGGCAGGCTATAAGTTAAATGTTCAAAAAACACAAATTCTAACTTTTAATTACAACCCTCCTGATTTTTTAAAAGGCAAATACCACCTTAAGTGGGACCCAAAGTTCAATGAGATATTTAGGAGTCTATTTACCAAAAGATATTTCGGTATTATAATTGAATCTGTAAAAATGAATCTGCTGCCTCAGTTACTCTTTCTATTTCAAGCTCTCCCTGTAAAACTCTCTACAAAACAATTTTCGGAATGGGATAAGATGATTTCTAGGTTTATTTGGGAGGGGAGAAAATCTAGAATTAGTTTCAAAACATTGCAACTTTCAAAAGATAAAGGGGGTATGGCTTTACCAAATTTAAAAGATTATTATTATGCATCTCAGGTTAAACCTCTCATTAATTCCTGTAATCCAGAATATCAAGACAGATGGAAAGATATTGAATTGTCCCTTGTAAATAGCCCCCCAATTCAGACACTATTAGGTAATAGAAATTTAGACAAAATTACTGAAAAAATATTCAATCCATGGATAAAGTTTCAATTAGGACATGGAATATGATCACAAAAGAGTATAATTTAGGTGAGGCAATAAAGATACTCAGATGGTGCGCCTATGATACAGAGTTTAAACCAAATAAATTGGATAATAGATTTAAATTTTGGATTACAAAAGGAATAACTGCATTTTGTAATATAATGGATAAGAATCAGCTACAAAGTTTTCAGTTTGTAGCCATTATTTTAATAAGGAGATTATAAGGGGAGATTTAGATATTGTTAATGATGGAGTAGTGAAAATAGTTATAGAAGCCTACAAATCAGAATTAGGCAAAGGTATTAAATCTAGATTATATAAAAGTTTTATGGAAAAGAAATCATATTCTACAGAGAATATAAAAGATAAATGGGTGAAAGAAAGTGAAGTTAGAATTTCGAATGAAGAGTGGCTTAAAATTTGTGAATTTCAATGGAGATGTACTAACTCGCATTTATGGAGAGAGTTTTGCTGGGAAAACATTGTTCGATTTTTCATTACTCCGGGTCAGAAGGCGCACCATACTGAGGAAAACTCTAAGTGTTGGAGACAGTGCGGAAACCAAGGTAATCATTGGCATATATTCTGGAACTGCCCTAAAATAAGGCTTTTCTGGAATGAATTACATGAGGCCCTGGAAACTATATTTGAAAGGAATGTACCCTTTACATTTGAGGCTTTATATTTTGGTAAACTGGATTTTGATTGGAGGGGAACAGATGAATATTTGTTTGGAGTCCTTATATCAGCAGGGAAGAAAGCTATAACAAGAAAGTGGCTTCTCACAGATCTACCAACAATGAATGATTGCATTGAATTAATAAAAGAAATATATCTAATGGAAAAAATAACATTTTCTCTAAAATTACAAATGAAAAAAATGGTCAAATATTGGTTTAGATGGGTTCAGCACATTAAACCTTTAAGGTCAGATTTTGTTGAGATACAGAATAACTGAAATGTAATAAGATACATTTATATAGTCTACTTCCTTTTCATATTCATAAATGTATACATCTTCCTTCTTTTGAATGTATATAGTTTTGTTAAAAAGTTATGTAACTGTAAAAATTAGGGGAACAAACAGGAATTTGTGCCTGCAATGTAAGGCTGAATAATGGATGTTCATATATAAAATGGTTTGGTTTTGTTCTCTAAAAATAAAAAAATAAAAAAAAATGTTGCTGCTGCTCCTCAAACTTCTAGAGGCAGCACAGAAACAGGATCCATTGATCATACCTTTGACTTTAGTTCAGTTGCAAAAGGCATTGGAAGGACTATATTTGGAGAGCTCAAATCTTTACTCACCCAGACTGAAGATGTATCTAGTTCCAGTTCTCCTGCTCAAAGCAATGCAAAGAGCTCAAGTGTCAGCTCTTCACCAAAAACTTCAGTGTTTTCTGATTCTGTGTCAGATATTTCAGATTTGTGCACCTATACAGTAGAAACTGCTGGAGCCATTTGTGAAGCAATGAAAAAAGAGTTAGACCAGGAGATTTATTGCACAACAGTGGCAAAGAAGGCTTCAGATGAAAGCCTTCTGGCTAGAGAGGTTGTTACTTCAGTTTTGGAGTACCTTGAAGAGCAATATATTTTAGACACCATTAAAAGCCCTTCACCATATCCTAAAGACTGGGAGAGAGATGCTTCTACATTTATAAGAGAGGAGAATATTCCAGATCAATCAAAATCCCAGATATCTCCTGTTGAAGAAATCATATTATCTGATATTGATAAGGCAACAGGACAAGTCCCTAATCAAATTCCAATGGAGATTTGTAGATATCCTCCAAAGGTGGTGTTATCTGAAAACATTTCTTCAAAACAGCAAATTGGGAAAATGGACATGAACTTGGTTGAGGACAATTTAAGTGTTTCCTCTTCTGGACAGAGCATCATATCAGATGCAGAAAGTGAAGGGTCAGAGAAGATGCTGAGGACCTCCAGCTCTGTATTCCATAGTACAGCAACAAGGATAATAAGTGAAATGATTGAAAAAGCAGCTGCAAAATTTATATCTTCTGGACTTGCCCATCTCCCAGAGCAACCAAACAGTACAGCTGATGATGTATGTAAAACACCGGATGCAACAAAACATGATCAAGAAGCAATGTCCTCAGACTCTTCTTCTCATGTGCAAACCACTGAACTGGCTTCAGATATTGTTGTTGATGTTTAAGAAAGACTACATTACGCTACATGCATTTTGAAGATTTCTTTCTCAACAGACTACAAAGTTAAATGAGAAAGTTGTGATACAGCCCTGTTACCAGGAACATCAGAAATTAAAACTGATACTAGAACAGCTGAGCACCTTAGGACAATGACTGAGGAGCTCTTCAAAACTGTGAAGAACAAACTGAAACACTTTTGGAATCAGAAGAGCCTGTCTTTGTTCAAAGCAAGGAAAGTTTTATCTGCTAAAGAGCAGAGATCAGCAGATTCACTTGAGATGTTTCCTCCTTCAGTCCAGGTTTCACACCTGAGCTTTAGTGAACCACACTTGACTAAGAAAAGCATGTCAGTAACAAACTCGCCAGATTATGAAACAATGCACCTCTCTGGTGAACAATATGGGAAAGACAGGATGTCTAGTGGAGATGACACTGTCCATAAAGAGTACACTAAAAGTAACCGTAAAGAATATTCTGTTCAAATGTGCCTGGGATGTTGATTGATTCTTATACAGATGACACAGAAGTCATGAGTCGGGACGCTCCCTATAGAGTCCTGACTGATGCTTCATCAAAGCTTCAGGATCAACCTACACTACAGCAGAACAAGAAAATCAATTGACATGTAAAAGCAATTAAGTTCCCCGGTCCCATGTTTGGTGTGCTGCTGGTCTCGTCACTGAGAATATAGCATTTCAAACCCATTCCAATAATGTTAATTTGAACATTGAAAACCTTTCAGCTGAAGAGGCGCCCTGTGCATCTCAAGTACAAGGAGCCACAGCAAAGCATAATCTCTCCCCACTGCAGACAAGGGTTTCAGAAGAGCCTAAGGACCAAGTCATGACCTCCACAGAAAGTTCTACAATGAGTCCTATTGAAAGGAAAGTGGAACAACTTGTCTCGAGTGGATCTCTGCGTGTATTTTCAGAAGAACTTGTCAAAAATGTTTTCCATTTAATTTTGAAATCAGGAATTACAGTACAATTGGGCACAGCTCACAAATCTAATTCAGATCCAACTTTAAAGAGCTGTCTAGTAGTTCAGGATTTATCCCATCCAAAGTCCTCAGAGCTTTCTATGCAGTTGTTGTATTCATTTACTGAGAAATCAGTGAAAAGACTGTTGAAGCAGTGCCTCAGTTTTCCCGATTCTCCAATGTTTGACACAAATGAGAAGGATGTTTCACTTTTTCAAGACTGTGATACAAATACGGAATTGAAGTCTCCCAAAAGATTTCAGAGAAAATGTCTCTGACTGCCAAGGATCACAGACCACAGAAAAGTACTGAACCATCAGTGCCCAGTTCACAGATGTACCATGATGCAATTAATCAGCTTTCCAGCTTGCTTGTAAAGTCTGTCATGGATGTTTTGTCTGCTGCGTGTGATTTATCAACGAAGCCTGAAGACAGTGAAAATCAAGTTATGAAGGAAATCAAATCAAATCATTTAATAGTCTATAAACATTTTAGTTGCTATGAAGTACAAGTTAAAAAATGTAGTGACTGTATATAAATATACAGTACCTTGATTTTCTATCTGTTGTGTCTTTAAAAAGTTTTTGATGTATGTAGACCAAGATAGTGTAGGCCATGACTATGAATGAGAGAATGAGTAAATAAAGCCATATATTCAGTAGCCATACAGATGCAGCCATTCAAAGTGCGCGGCACAGACACGTACCGGAGGTAATTGGCTACGGCGTCGCGCATCGATGACGCAAAAAAACATCATCGGTACTTGAATGGTTGACCGAAAGGGGCACTCGTGGTCCATTGGTCGGTCGTAGAAAGATTTACAGTAAATGTCTTTACTGTGCCCGTTTTAGCATCCGTGTCACACCTGAAGAAGGCTCCACGGCCGAAACGTTGTGTTCTCTTTCTTCTTTTTTTCAGCATGGAATAAACCTATTACTTGTTCCTTTGCAGATACAATTCTATTGTTTGTTGTGTTGTCTATGATGTTTTTTTCCCCCCCATTTTCTGTGTCCTTCTGTCTTGTACATTATAAAATGTTACTTACCTTTGCTGTGTCCAAAAGATGAAGGAGCAGGTTTAAATGACTTTGGAGGTTGATCGTTGTATAGAAGATACCCAATGTCCACAGTCTTTTAGGAAGGAATATAAAAAATCCCAAAACAAAGTTTGTATTTGTATTGCACAAAAGGCTTTTGAATTATAAGAGAAACCTGTGAAAATAAACAAATCGAAAAGACAATGTATATCCTGACCTCACTTTCTGGGAGATGACACAAATAATAAATAAAGGTTTCTTACCTTTTAATGAATGTAGGACAAAAAAGGCTGCAAAGTCTGCCCCACTGCACTCTTGGAGTCATTCACCAATTTCTTCCCATATACCCAGCCATTGGTATGGTCATCCATGTAGAGGTATCGCAGACCTCTTCCTTCATCGTGGTCTGGCAGCTTATACAGAATAAACCTGTATGATTCCAAAAACACATAAAAGAGTATCACATCCTGTATACTGCTCTAGAACTGTGACACTGTACAATGTGTCCTGGGTGTTGGACAGTGTTAACTGTTGAGATCACTAGAAAATAAAAAGGGCACTTAAACAATACTAGTGTCTGTTGCCAGTCTGTGGGTGCACTGGTGCTTCTGGGAGATGAACAGAACCTGTGGCAAGAGAAGAAGGGTCAAGCAGCCTTGATCATTTCTAGGTGATGTAGTGGCCTACAAAGAAAAATAGCTCTTGTTTTTAGGGGTCGTCCATGTTTGACATGAGCATTGTGGCACAACTGGAATAATCTTATGCGATTAGAGCTCATTTTCTGCATTTTAAACCAGCAGAGCTCTGTAGAACTGAACTGCAGCAGTTGACAAAAAGTCAACAGTTGACTAAAAGAAGCGAGGCAAGGCAAGCATCTCACAAACATTACTCTCCTCAAGAATACATTCTGGTGAATCGTTTCAAAACGAACTATGGAAAGGAAAAAAAATTTTTAAATCCAATAGTAATTTCTTTATGACAAAAAAAAATCATAGACACTGTACCCTGGATTTACAGATGCAGCCATTCAAAGTGCGCGGCACAGGCACGTACCGGGGGTAATTGGCTACGTCATCGCGCATCGTGACGCGAGATGATGCAAAATACCGCGGTGCGTGATTGGTTGACTGACAGGGGCAATCGTGGTGCGTTGATCGGTCGTAGAAAGATTTAAATGTCTTTACTGTGCCCGTTTAAGTATTGAATATTTATATGGAATTTTACCACTGAAGGGAAATCTTAGTAGCTGAGCATAAAAAGAATAGAAGCATACTGTAACATGTGTGAAGGCCATAAATGATATTAATTTTGGAACATAAACATACAGTATATGGCTGGTCTCGGTACTAAAAAATACACACCAGTATTTTATTTCTCCCTAAACATTTTAAGCTTCGAAGTCTTTAACTAACGTGATACCAGAGTCAACAAGCATACTTTTAGAATTTGATTAAAAGGGAATATAATATGGAATTGCGTATCTAAAGAAATTAATAACGATATCATTATATTCATGTACCGCAACACAAGAATAGTACACGCTGTACATTGTCTGTTGATAATATTTCTGTAGTGCTTTTTCAGCACTCTGCATATGACCTTGCCGGTGGCGCTGTGGGTTAGGTTCCTGACTCCCACTCTGATAGAATTTAAGTAATTTTAATAACAATGAATAGTCACCTATGCGTTACAATATAAACATTTATATTGATTTAAATCACGTTTTGATTTAAATCGCAAACGCGGGTTTAAATATATGTGTTTTTTGATTCACAATCAGACAAATGCAACATAAATTGATATCTTTGTCATCTAAGTATCTTAATAAACTTTCAGCATAGCTTTCTCCCCGTTTAGATTTATTTTTCTTGGGATCTTGGGATCAAACGTGGAAAGATTAGATTGTAATCGTATTTATTTTTTAAATACATTTTAGAAAAGTGTAATCTATACTAAAAAGCTGTACACCACCTGCTATAAAGATACATATTGTAATACTTTCGGGCTCGGATAGGACGGACACAAGAACTCAGACTTGTGGAGTTAAATCTCAACAAAACAACAACAAATCTCAATATTTTGTACGAATTATTTGTAATACAAACCAAAAACTCTCTCCTCTTTGATAAAAGAGGAGGAGTGTCTTTGCTGAGTCAGATAGCTGTGGACCTCTTTGACAGTGTGTTGCAGGACTTGTCCGAAAACCAGGAGATAACAGTTGTGAAACAGGATAATGATGTGTTTCATGAACCACACAAGATTCAGCAGGTTGCCAGCTCTGTTCACAATGAATTGCTGTGTCAAACTGGATCCCAACAGGTTCTACAGAAAGTTGTAGCCACCAGAAATGAGACAGTGGTCAAAACCATAATCAGTTCTATGGTGACCAACATTTCCAAGCTGACACATTCAGCTTCCCGATGTTCATCCCTTTCACCAGAGACCAGTATTAGCAGAGAAGCAAGTGAGATCACTGATGAGGTGATGGGTGATATTAAAATAACTAGTGAGCACAGCAAAGAGGCAACACCCAGTGCTCTGTCTTCTGAAGTTTCTCTTGTTTCTTCTGAAATAGTACATGGAGTCACAGATAGTCTGCTAAAGAACATCCAGCTAAACTGTTCCAGCCCTGAGTCCAGTACTCCTCAAGCTGCCATTGATATGGAAACCCGGAGCACTGAGCAGCTCATGTGCACCAACATGGACCAGTTAGAACCTTCACCTGTTATTGGTCGAACAGTCAGAAGTAAAAAAACGACAGTCTTCTATGACAAAGTCTCCAAAAGGCTTTTCTCCAACACTCCCAAGTGGTTTTGAAAACAGTTTCCAGCCAGAAGACACTATGGATAAGCCCTGCTCATCAGCTGTTGGTGTGACACCTTGTTAGCTTCTGGGACCCGAGAGAAGCCTGGAGATTATATGATTATATGTCAGCCGTCCCCTGTTCTTCTATATCTCTAGCTTGACTGCGTCCGGCTGCTCGGCTTTTGTTTGTAAAGTTTGAACGAGCGCCCCGTTCACTGTTTCTTGTGAAGTAAACATGACTCTCTCTGGCTTTGTCACTGTGGTCAGAAAGCATTTCTTGATTCTGCTTGAGCAGCTTCATGAATTGTAAGCGACTGTAAGAGCTCTTTCTAAAGTCAGCCCTCCTACAACAATTTATCACGCAGTCTCTTATGTGCACATTTTCCCACAAGTTGATCTCTTAACATGTCAGCTTCCAATACTCCCAAGTCACACGATTTAGCCAGTTCTCTTAGTGAATTCACAAAAGCATCAACAGATTCGTCCTGAGACGAATTCCTACATTTATGCCCTTCCAAAACCACATTTCTCCGCGGTGTAAAGTAAGCGTCTAAGGCAGCTAGTCTGTTCATATGTACCTTTTTCTCCAGCGAGGTTGGCGAAAATCCGCTGCAGGGGCGCCCCGATGCAGTGCAGTAATGCAGCCCGTCTCAGGCATCCGGAGCTTCTGTAGATCCACTGGCTATTTCAAAACATCTGTACGACTTCATCCATGTCTTGTATTCCGTATACAAATCCGGAGCTCCGAGGTTCAGTGGAAGCGGTGGAGAAAGCTGGGCATAAGCAAAACTTCTCGGCGCGGCGGCCGTATCTTCCATGGCGCAAGCTTAACGAACAGTCCGAAAATTCAAAAGTTCGTTTCAACCAGCACGAGAACTAAAATCTGCAGTGTTCTGCTCGCTTTGAGTTCGCCAAGCACTCATCTCTCGTCGCAATAAATGTTGTGTATCTTAATAAAGAGTCGTTCTTATATTATTTTAACTATTTTATTAACTACACAGATCACTCCCTTACACCATATATTCCCGCCTTCTACTCTCCCGTTCCGTTGTCTCGCGATGTCTACTCACTATACTCAGCTACCATATTCAGATATTGTGAAACAAATTTTAACTAAGCTGCTCTTAAGAATTCATCCTATTTCTCCAAAGGGGGGAGGAGAAACAAGAACAGATTATGGAAAGTTTATCTTGTTGGGAGCTTAGTGAATTTGCTGTGGGCATTATTGACAATGTGCTGAAGAAACTATTTACAGCCCCAGATACCTCAGAATGTAATCCAACAATGGGAAGCAATATCCAATGTGAGCTGGTTTCTGTCAAACAAGTGGCCAGCTGTATTTACAGAGAACTGCTGCAGAGTGCTGGTTCCAAAGACAACTTACAGCAAGCAGTAGCAGCCAAGAGTGAGAACCTGGCCAAAAAGATAGTTAATTCTCTTGGGAGAGAAATTATGAAGTTCCAACATTCAGATATCGAGTCTTCAGATGCTCCTCAAGCTGACAATGATATGGAAACCCGGAGCACCGAGCAGCTCATGTGCACCAAAATGGACCAGTAAGAACCTTCACCTGTTATTGGTCGAACAGATGCAGTGAAAGCTATCTCTCCCAGTCTTCAGGATATGGTGAAGGGCTTATAATGGTGTCTAAAATATATTGCTCTTCAAGGTACTCCAAAACTGAAGTAACAACCTCTCTAGCCAGAAGGCTTTCATCTGAAGCCTTCTTTGCCACTGTTGTGCAATAAACCTCCTGGTCTAACTCTTTTTTCATTGCTTCACAAATGGCTCCAGCAGTTTCTACTGTATAGGTGCACAAATCTGAAATATCTGACACAGAATCAGAAAACACTGAATTTGTTGGTGAAGAGCTGACACTTGAGCTCTTTGCATTGCTTTGAGCAGGAGAACTGGAACAAGATACATCTTCTTCAGTCTGGGTGAGTAAAGATTTGAGCTTTCCAAATAAAGTCCTTACAATGCCTTTTGCAACTGAACTCAAGTCAAAAGTACGATCAATGGATCCTGTTTCTGTGCTGCCTCTAGAAGTTTGAGGAGCAGCAGCAACATTTTTATTGGATTCTTGCAGATATTTATTTGTTTCAATACAATTCAGTGCAAACAAAACATTTATCACCTATCAATATAAGACCTATTTTTACTTACTTGTCAGGGTTCGTTGTTTCCCATGTTAACATTTAGAAATTTGCAACCAAATTTTGAATGCCAGCACAGATGCAACTAATACAAATATACTGTTGTCTATACAGTATAGTAAAAATCTATTATAGATATAGGTTGTATGTATAGAAAAATATATACAGTACAGTATTTCTAATATATAAATGAAGCAAGAACAACAGAATACCAGTCTAACCAAAGAAATAGAATGGTCAGTATTGCATATTTTAAGTGGATCCCTTAATTTATAAATAATTAAGTGTGCAGACCCCTGTTTCATTCCAGAGGAGGCAGTGTCAAAGGGTTCTTTTGGCATCGAGTCTATGGTAGAAAGTGAAGTCACCCCCTTGGAACCTGGACAGCTTAATATTCTCTCAATCAAAACCTAGTGGGAGCTGATCTGAACATGTCAGGGAAGGAACCACTAAGCAACAGCTAGGACTAAAATTCAGGATTTACTGTACTGAAGGAACAAATTAACATATTTCTTTACATTTGTTCTTTAGTTATGACACTGTGCATTTTAACCTCAAGAAGCTATCTGGAAAAATAAAATGCATCCATTACATTCAGACATTACAAGCAGTGTACCTTACCTGTCCATATAAATTGTTATTGTTATTGTTATTGTAAATTTTTAATTAAAAAACATTATGATAAAAAATAATTAGTGTGACATTGCTACTACATGGACAAAATACTAACTTTATTTTGCAATATTAAAAAATGACTAATTAAAAATATATAGGTATCTTTTCTAGTGGCAGAACAATTAATCTATTTTAAAGCACATTCCTGTGTAAAAAAGATGGCCTCCTAACCATGATTATGTTCGTACTTTTTCAATTTACCTACTGGATGTCTAAAACTTGCTTAGGTTTTTAACTTTAATATGAGAGGCTTATAAAATAAAAATCACCGCAACAAAATAGCACATTGGAAATTATAAATCTTAAACTTCAATCTGCAACTGTTCCATAACACTTTAGCGAGTATGGTACAATTGTGTTCCTATGTGAAGCAAGATCACTGGTAATTTACATCATTGTGTTTTCAACAACAACTACTTGGTCAGGCGCAATGTATCTAACCAGTTTCATACTGGGTACTGCATAATTGACACATAACAAATACAGTTAAATTCAGAAAATAAATAGTAATTCTTCATTGAAATGTGCAGAAATATGTCATGTTTATGTTTGTACCCTGTTAACTTCATAGAAATTAGACCTTAGAGAATTTAAAGATTCTGTGAAACAGGCACTTTGACCAGAGGTGCCCAAACTTTTGCATACAACTGTATGTTGCTGCTGCATCATTCAGGACAAAGCCCAAAATGCGTTTTCAACACATTTGATGACTTAGTGTTACTTAGTTGTTACTGCCCTCTGGTGGTTGTTGATTGAAACATAACATCCATTCAAACACGACCAGACATTTCTCCCACTGTCAATACTTCAGCTAAATTTCACATTTTATACTGGTGCCACAACATATTGTTAGTTATTATGATAGAAATGTGTTTTAATATGACTAATATATTATTGTTGTAATGCAGTATGATCAGAGTTATACATAAGTACAATACAACAGTTTATTTTTGCGAAGGTTCAGTTAGTGTATTTTGACTGCTGCTCTAGTCATTGTCAATATCAATATTCAAAGTCAATGTTCTAGTCATTACAACAAAGCCAGTCTATGGTAAACTATGTCTAGGATTTGGAAAAATGCACATGAGCTAAAACGAAAATGTGCACATGTACTGTACTGTTAACAGACTGATTCATGCATTTGCAAAGAGAGAAAAAGCAATTTAACGAACGCAGCTGGGGAAGTAAGTTAAAAATAGAAAACAGTTCCTCTTTAAACATTTAAACATCACCATACTAAAATGATTAAAATAAAAACTTTCTGTACGCACTGATGCTTAACATACCACAACTGCAGCATGTAGGACTTACCCATCAGACAGCTGACTGATCAGAGGGACTTCATGAAACCAGTTGGAATCAGTAGTCACCTCTTCAGTGGAGTCAGGTGAAATATGAACTGACCCAAGAGAAAAGAATTATTGCCGCATTAGAATTCTCATGGCATGCATAAAAAAGTGATCAATCCAATTAACATCCAAAAAAGGCAGAAAACATGTATTTATTCATAGATAAAATTAGGATGCTGATTAGGATTTATTTATCTGTTTACCCATATAATGTAAATAATTTTCACACCTTAGCTCACAACAATTTTACTGCACCAGACTGTGGCACAATGGCTGCCCAGAGATCCCCAGACTTAATTGGAACCTTCCTCAACCTTAACAGTAGATGTTACCAAGCTTTCAAAACCCAACACTTGTGCATTAATCATTTAATATTGATTAAATGACACAAAACAATTGACATGTTTTTATCTGAGTAAGCTATACAAATAAAACTGAATTTAATTAAACTGATTTTTTGGATTATATGTTCCATTGTCTTTCACAATATCTTTCACCCAATATCAGCACCCACTTAATTTCTCTGCAGCTGCATTGGAAAATTTGTCAAAACATAACGTTTTTCAAAACCTTTATTTTTTCTAGAAACAAATTAAAATACTGACCTTTGGTGATTTTAGAACTCTTCTCATTAGCAACGGTAACATCTCTTTTCTCCGTGCTAACGATCTCAGTAGAAGCTGTGCCACAGAGAAAACATCCTTTTAGTTGAATAGTCCTTTCAGATAGTTTAGATCAATATGTTGTCAACCTGCATCATTCCCTCTGGCCAACAAACTAAAACACATTAAATTGTGAACTAAATCTCAGTTGTACCACTGCAAAATATTGGATCTAGAAGCTTACCCTATTTTCCAGACTGAAGTACTTCTTTAAAATATTGCCTTTTAATACTGTCTTGCATTTCTCTCTCAAAATCCTTCCTTTCCTGTAAACTCTCATTTAGCTTTTGCTGCAGGAGAGCAACCTTCCTTTCATATAATTCAAATGCCTGAGAATGACAGAAAACCTTTCACAAGTGGCTATTCTTTAAAGAAAAAGGAAAGCCTCTCAACAAAAGATGAAAAGGTCCATCTCATTGTTGAACATCTTGTATTAAAAAGCACATGTTTTTCCATTACTCTAGTATTTAATGACAAATGAACTAGCTTGCAACCCAACATGTTGCTAGTAGAAAACTTCCCGTCCATAAGGTCACATTTTAATTTAGTATCAGACAGAAGCTGTTGGGCACCACTGAAATTCCAGCTCAAGTAAAAACTACAGGAGACTCCAATCTCATCTCAATCTACAGCACCCTGAAGCTGGGAAGCTGGGTCTGGTCAGAGCTCAGAAGAAGAAAGGCTGGGTCCAACATTACTTGGATGAAAGACTCTGTGTGTAGTTCAGAACCTTGCAGGCTGGGTATAAGAGATTGAAGCAGCAATGTCTCTCCTCTAATGCTTAGGTAATGAAGAGGAGAGATCATCAACCACCCTCTTGGATCCTCTTGGGGAGATACCCCGGAGGGATACTTTAGAACAGCCAATTATGCAAAGCAGCATGTCTCTGGGATGTTACATGGAATTAAAATCCACAACACGCAGAATAAATGCCCCACAGGCAGGTGCCCAAGGCTGGAGATAAACCATGGGCTTTGGAGATGCAGTGCTATAACCATGAATTGAATGAGGTGCCAAGATACCATGCTCATTGTGGTCACTGAGGATCCAAAAAGTATTCGTTTAGGTTATTAATTTAAACCTATAGGTGGTCATCTTGGAAATACAACAAAATATACCTGCAAGGTCAGTGTCAAGTCCGGAATTTGCATGAAGAAAAGTTCACCTTAAGAGGATGAATCCAAACATTCATTACTCCAGTACCTTTTTGTGCCTTCTAGCTCTGGTCTGATTCTTCAGCTGGGCCTGTCGCACCTCCCTCCGGGCATCTTCCTCTATTCTCATATGTAAAGCCCTTTCTCTGATTTTCCACATCTGTAGAGCCGTCAGTGAAAAGGCAAAGCCGATGAGAAACAGCAGAAAGCTAGATTGTGTTGAGCACAGAACAGCTACGCTACTAGACATTTATATTTATATATGTCACCTGCTTATAGGTGGTACATTAAATATTGAGGAATCTGTTAGATCATTGAGGAATCTTTGGGCATTTTTCAGCATATTAGGAGCATTCAGCAGCTGAATGTGGTCTGGGAAGCCCAAAGACAAAATAACTGGGAAAATAACATACCATACAGCAATGTACAGTGAGAATGTGAAAAAAAAACAAGAAACATGATTAAGCTGATGTAGAAAACCGATGAGGCTAAATACTGTATATTGATAATGCCGGTGATCTGAAAGCTGATAAATCAATGAAAGGGGTGAATAAACTATGTGTTTCAAAAGTGAGTTAAGCTACAGTGTGAAATGTAGGATTCATAAAAGCGTATGAAAAGTGTCTGAAGTCTAAGTGTGACAATACAGTAACATGATTCACTAAGGGTATCCACTCTGCAGAAATCTGTTCGGCTGGAAGAGGTGTATACACTATAAGGTGAGATAATTTTTTTAATGAGCATTTTGCAACATAAATGCTTAATTACTTGTCAGAAACACAACATCTTTTAAAACAGTTATGCTAGAGATCCTGTTATCTTTTGCTTGCTCCCCAATCATGCTGTATTTACAGAGGTGTCACAAGGTCACTTGCCAGAGTGGATATAAATGTCTCTAATCAGTTTAAGATGCAGAAGGAAACCAGCTATTAAAGATCTCCCATCCAGGTGATGACCAGGAGCAGCCCTGGGTCAAAATAAATCAAACTGTATTCTCATACCTCAGCCTGTCTGCATATCTCCTCTGTTTTCAGAGCTCCTGCCTGGTGCCTTCATAAACAACAACAGCAAAGAAAGCTTCATCCACAAGGCAATGTCAGACAGCAGCAGAGGAATTTGTGAATGTGGTATTTCCGTAGAGCAGATGTTCATCTTTTGGAAAACTTTGACTCAGTCAAGACTTCCACTTGCTTGCACAATTAATTAACTTAAGGCAAACCTTTACTTACAGTTGTATTCTTGACATCTAATGTTTAAACATAACAGTAAAATATTTACACATATTTACAGCGAAACAAAAAAAAATGTGATACAAATACAACAAATCAGGAATCCAAAAGGCAGGAACTTGCTGTTAAAGAGTGAGGAGCTTCCGTATGTTATTACCTGTCTCTGTTAGCCATAAACTGGTCTGAAATATTCTTGGATCCTTCCTCAAGGAGCCATTCCCTCACATCGGTGAAGCTGATATCCCTGGGAATCTCGTTCTGCTCCTGGAGCTCCAAGAACTTCTTCACTATTGTTTTCTGAAAGCCAGCACAGCCTTTTAATAGAGTGCCACACTCCCTTCATTGCAAGGTTCTCCTAAGCACTATTATAGCCGAGTGTTCACTTCAAAACCAACACTGACTTTTTCCATTAGATTTTTAATTTGAACTCACACCGATAGAATGTGTTTGCATATGTATAAGAGTGAAGGCTGAGCTACTGTAGTTTGTTGATCTAAACATTTCAATTTAAGATGTATATCTTGGATACAGTGGTTAACCTTGTTATCTCGCAACACTGGGGCCAGGGGCTCTATTCTGAGCCTGAGGTGATTTGTCTGTGTGGAGTTTGTATGGTCTCCCCATATTCACATTGGTTTTTCACGGTTTGCTCTGGTTTTCTCCCACAGTCAAAAGCCATACTATACTGGTAGAAAAAAAGGTTTCTAGGAAAATTGGTTCTAGAGTGAATTTGTGTCTGTGTGTGTCTTGCAATGGACTTAATTCTGGTCAAGGGTGTATATCGTCTTAAGCCCGTTGCTTTCTGGGATAGGCCCCTGCTCCCTGCAGCCCTTAGATGAGGCGGTTAGATTAGATGACGTGGATGGAAAGGGATGGATGGAAGTTCAAGTCGTTTTTCAGCCTTGTCTGGCAAAGAAGACTTATAAATTCTGTTTTGGACTTCACACAAAAGCTGCCTGTATTAACATGTGTTTGGAAAAATACATTTTTTTGCACTGAAAATGGATTAAAGTCTACAGAGCAGTACAGATAAGCAGTGAATGCTCCGATTGGGGTGGTACAATTAGTGGTTTTCCACAAAGAAAAACATCCAGATATATTGCCCAGCCTCAATGAATAAAAAAACTATCTTTTTTTAACTCTGTTATCGTGAACAGAGAAGACTACAAGGCGACCTGTTTCAAATATTCAAAATCCTCACAGTCAAGTCTGCTTGTTGAACGCTGACTTCTTTCAAGAAACAGCTGGATGAGACTCACAGACCAATTAGCAAGTAATTACCAAACAGGCTAAAGAGCTTCCTCTCATTCGTAACTTTTCTTATGATATGAAACCCATATCCTGCATGCAGAAAGGACTATATGGGCTATAAACAACACAAAGTATCATGAAAAGATGTACAGTATGGCTGAACTAACAAGAAGAAGCTAAAATAGGCTAGAGCAGTGACAAACATAAGCAACAACATCGTCAGCGTCAAAACACTAAAACAGAAATGAGCTTCATAGCAATTAGAGAAGAAACTGAAAGAAAACATTGAAATTGATCCTTAGAATACAAACACAGTCAAGGTAGAGATTTCCTTGAAGATGACATGATGACAGCAGTATATTCAAAAGTGCATAATGGAGAGATCTTATGGAAGCCTTCATCTAGAAACGTTACTGATTGAGGGCTGGATAAAGGCAGAAGTCTATGATGAAGAGTCAGAATCAGATGGACGGTTGTTTAAAAACATCACACTTACCTGTTTAGTCACATAATTTTTGTCATACTGCAACTTCACATTGCTAAGGTAGTTATGATATTGATTGTATTCTTTCAAAGAGCAGAGGACCTGAAAACAGACAAAACATGTTTCAAGTACTGTCTAGGAGGTTAAATGTTTTTATTTTTATTTTACAAATCTAGAGCACAGTCAAGTACTCTGTGTTTGAATATCTATTGAGCATAAGGACTTTAGCACAAACCATAGGCCTGCTTTGATTACATCTACTATTACATGCTTTGATTACAACCAAAGGCCTGCCCACCGAATACATCTATGCTGGAGTGCAGACATGAGTTAAATCACGCTACTGGAAACTATTACAGCTAAATGAGCTAGAACCTGGTCTATTTTTTTTGACAACACCTCACTCCTTCACCATACCAAAAAAGACTCATTCTTTGCACAAACTCCAAACAGCCTTACTTTCTTCTGCTCATTGATTAAGCCTCTGTTCTGCAGAGACTCCTGCATGCCCTTGCGATGGTAATAAGTGCGCAGGTGGGGGTCATGGAGGCTGTTGTACTTCGAATCCAAAAGGAAACCGTGGGGATCAGTCAGAGTGAAGTCAGGAGATGGCTGGTGCAGCTGAAATAGAAGGTAAGTATTTTATTAAAACATGATATGTACAGGTAAACACAGATATGTATCCCCCTATGTTTCTGAACATAAAAATGAGAATGTTTTTTTTCTCCCCCCTCCGAAGGCTGTCGCCAGTTTCTTGGAAGACTACTCCAGAATCGCTGTTATCATTTTTTTCTACGTTCTTGAAAATCAAATTCCAATTTCTGAGTCATTGTAGCCAACTAAAAATGACTACATTGCAAAAAGACAGTAAGCACAATAAGCTTTAAGGCATACAGTACAGCTGAATTTCAATAATGTGATCAATATACTGCGTCTAGAAAAATATATAACCTTACTCCTGATGTTATACGCACAAAGATGTCAAGGGAAGACAGTTTGCTTACAGTTTAATCACTACAGCAACCACATTATACTAACACACACAGAAATGTGTTAATGTGTCCCAGGTATCATTTCATATTATACAATTTTACATGTTGGTTTACCCCTAAAAAGAAAGAAAACCATGAATAAAAATGTCATTTTTTACAATTTAAATGTTTAGATTTAAATAAGAATAAATGTATTAATGCTTTTCATTTTAGGTCACACTTACTTTCTCCGAAAGAGCAGTCCTGCAAAATTGAGGTTTAGACCCTGGGATTAACGGCAGTTTAGTGCCAACGGGTCTCTCCAACAGCTGCTGCTCTCCCTGCAGTGCATACAGCATGGTGTAGCAGCCCTGAAACACAGAACATAACTATCGTACCTCACAGAACCACAGCCAAAATGCCAGAAAAAACAAGCAGAGCTGATGGCAGAAATGATTTCATCTGTCACAGAGTGAAATAAAATGGGTGTGGGGGCAACAGCAGGTATCAAGGACAATGTTGACTTTGCATAGAAGTTTGTATAGAATGACCAGTGACTTCAATGAGGGTGGTAATATGTGTCTTTCTTTGTTCTGGGGCTTCCTACTGATCAAAGATGCTATTGCAAACATTGTTAATTACCACACAGTTCAGAGAAGACACATGGCATGTCAAAACTGGCCCAGCCGAGCCTCAGACTGAGGAGGTGGATCTAGAACATCCAAGAAAGGTAGGGGGGCTTTAATAACCCCAGTGACAGAGCACACAAAAACAGAAGAAACAGGAATAACCAATTTGTACCACAGCACCCAGGAGAGGGTTTGGACACCAGAGACTCTCTACAGTGAGCAAGGGAGGAAGGCTTTAGCATTGTCTTCCTCCCCTCTCTACTCAAAAAATTGACTCAGAGACAAATGGGGGGGCATATTAAAAAACAGACTCAGTCAGGACTGAGGAGGATCCCTAAGACTACACAGGGTTTCTTTGCTATGACAGAAGCAGGCACACCAGGTCTCCAACTGGGGCTGGGTTTGGGAGAATATTTGCAGCTGGACTTTTCCTTTGGAACTCTGGTTTTGGTAACTGGGGTCAAATGGGGCTCTTGAGCTGGTCTGCAATGTGTTCTGTGAGTAAGTAAGTACCTCTGGTGGATAAGTTGTAATATTTGTTCTGTGGATTAGGCTATAATAGATACTGGAATTGCAAAGTACTGTAATAAAAATGGAAATGATGTAGGATGACTGTGTTCTCTGGTCTGTGGATGCACTAGTGGCTCTGGAAGATAAAAAGAACTTGTTGCTGGGGGAAAAGGTCTTTAGAATTGCTAGGTGGCATAATCAGCTACAAAACTAACTTTTAAAAGCAGTCCCTGCATTTAAAGGCCACGGTTCCTGACATATCTTTTTATAGATAGGTAAGAAGAGTTACCCTAGGGTGTTCAGAGGGCTAAATCAGTTCATAACATTCTTTTTTTTTTTCTTCTGCACAAACGAGTTGATGCTCTAAGTCTGTTTAGAGTTTTAGATTGGGAAGGCATATTCTCACCCAAGACATATTAAGAGAACAAAAGAAAAGTACAGTACGTATATTCCCATAAAATACAGAAAGGGTTAACAATAAATTATTAACCCACGATTTCAGAAATAGAACACATAGCTGGAATTTTAAAATCACGTTCCATTTATTTTACCTTCTAGAGCTTTTAAAACAGTATAAGAAATATTACTACGAGGTGTACGTTTTAACTGTTTTACTAAACCTTACATTTTAAAGCTAAACTAATGCTGATTTTTTTTACGATTCACTACCTAAAAGTTCAAATATTTAAACGTATTGATAGTACACTCACAGCTCCAGATCCCGGTTTCTTTCTCTCCATTTTAACCCTGATCTCGTTCCATTAATCCATTAATCAATTAATCTATTTTGAGAAAACAATTCCGTCGTGTTCGTGAGCGTTTAGACTTTATTTTGTATAATACGGACTTGAGCATAAACCACTGTATAACCAAAATGTTGTCTATTATAACGTCAGATCTGCAAAGCAGTTGCCTTATCTGACGTATCCAACGTGTACAAGTTAAGTAAAGACGTCATTAAAAGCTGCAGCAGGGAAGCTACAGTATTCGTCCCAGGACGGACTTGTTTTTTTATATATATTTATAATTAGGTTTTAATTAGAAAATCCAGACAAAAAGGCGATGTCCGATTTAAAGTTTAATTTGAATGTCGCCATTCTAACTCAAAGCCTTCACGGTATCAAACCTGTGTGGTCACACGTCCCAAACAGTCTGGCTCTGCCAGTGGAGCCTAGAGACCCCAAAATATAACACACAGTTTGCCTTTTAATAATTGACACCTATAATAAAATAATAATAATAATAATAATAATAATAATAATAATAATAATACAAAGTAATAAACACTTGTTTGAAAACTGATTTGTAATTTGTACGGAGCAACATAACAAGACAGTGGCCACAGTACATACGGAAATCTCCAACTGTACTATATTTAAAAACTAGATCTTTTTTCTGTATATCAAGACCTAGTTTTCAGTGACTACCGCGATACGCCCTTCCATTTCCTAACTGTGTTATAGAAAGCAAGTGGCGCTGCTGAAGAAAATATCCTAAAAATAACTTTTTGAAGTGTCCGTAATGTGACGAGGGGTCCGGTTCACCTTCAGACTTCATTTCTTTTAGAAGTATATTGTATATACAGTAGGTTTTATAGTCTTATAAAACCCTTTTTTTAAAGCGTTTTATAATGCTACTCTTGCACTCTGCTGTCTCCTAGTTCCTTTCAGTTGGGCTTCACCGGTGAAATAAGGATGAAAACACCCTCTCTCTGCCCAGTCTTGCTTTTTGGCGGTTGATGTGTCTGTATGTGTCTTTTCTAGATATGTCTAAAACGACATCTAATATGCAGGAAGAAGCTGTTAAATTGGTAAGCTGGTATTTGTAGCTGGGTAGCTGCAGAAAGGGATTGAAAACGTACAGACATCATTTTGGGTGCGACGGTAGGATGACGTCACAACGGAACGGCCATTTCACGAGGTTCCTAATTCCTCAGTCTCGAGATGTGTTCTGGTTGTTTTCGGTTTGGCTGAAAGTATTTGTACGGTAGCAATGCCGTGCTTTAAATTTCATACTTGGTTATTTAAGATCCCCGATTATATGAATAGGTGTGTTAACCCCTCTATATTCTGGCTAGATTTCACTCAGGAATTCTTAATCTGGCCTACCTAAAGTTTTTCCTTAAAATAATTGGTAAAGAAATTTCTCACTTTTCAACCACTTTTCATCTGTAGCTCCGAGGAACTGCTGGTATAATGATGAACAATACGTGACGGACTTTGGGATCCTTTGGGATGGAAAAGAAGTGTAGAAATGCAATTTTAATCATGGTAAATTATGGTATTGTAGCCATTTATAGTTATACAGGTGTTGTCCTCAATATTCTCAGTCACAGCAGCATGACACATGGAATATTATCCATCCATTGTCTAATCACTTGATCCAATTCAATGCTGTGGAGAAGGGCTCTGCAATTAGCAGAGGTCAGTTTCTTCATTTCTGTTGCAGTGTGAGAGCAAAGAAAATTACAGTCATCAACAATTATACTGCTTATCTGTTTAGTTGCAAGAGGATTATCCTTTCTTTTGGACATAATCTGCATTCGGATTTGTGACCAAGATTACATCATACAAATGCCAAAGATTGGAACGTCTGAAAAAGACTCAGTGGATGACAGAGGGATCAAATTTGCTAACTAAATGTGTGTTCACTGATTGATCTGCAGAGCCACACGGTCAGGCTGGGTGCAAGAAGATGTGGATACAGTCCTTCAAATTCACATCCCTAGTAAAAAGAGAGCATACAATCCATTTTATCACTCTGCAACTCACAACTGGCAACCCACTAAAGCTAAGCAGGGACACTATACTGTAAACAGGCACCGTCCTTCGGATGAGACATAAAACCGAGGTCCTGACTCTCTCTGGTCATTAAAAATCCCAGGGCGTTTCTCGAAAAGAGTAGGGGTGTAACCCTGGCGTCCTGGCCAAAGTTCCCATTGGCCCTTACCAATCATGGCCTCCTAATAAATCCCCATCTATGAAATGGCTTCATTACTCTGCTCTCCTCCCCGCTGATGTGTGGTGAGCGTTTTGGCGCACTATGGCTGCTGTCGCATCATCCAGGTGTATACTGCACATTGGTGGTGGTGGAGGGGAGTCCCTATTACCTGTAAAGTGCTTTGAGTGGAGTGTCCAGAAAAGCACTATATAAGTGTAAGCAATTATTAATTATTATTATTACTAGCTGACTAGTGACTAGTGACCTTATTTTAGCCTGGAAGAGATACATTATGATCATTTAATACTGGCAAATATTCTTGAAGCACAAGGGAAGCGGTACAAACATTATATTTCCACTAGGGGGAACAGTAGGTTTTTGGACTAAACTGTCCTGCTTTGGCAACACTATATTTATGGTATATAAATTAGTTATTTCTGGATAATCACTTCAGGAGCTCACTTTATCCCCTGAACAGTAGTCACTGTAAATATAATTTGTCTTTTATTTCCCAAAACAATTCAATATTTCCCACTGTACTGCATACAGTATTTAGCCTCTAGAATTTAATTTGCTCAATGTTAGTCTTGAAGCATGTAGTTAGTACTGTGTAGGTACTATCATTTAACAGCATTCATGAGATACATTCAAACAGAATATTAATTCCATATATTCAATTGAATCTTTCAAAGAGAACAACCATTTCCCTGCGAAATTAGGCTTTTCTCTGTCACTTCTCAGGTGGCTCTGACAATCAGCTGCCGTTAAATTGTGGCTGTGGGCATCTGTTTCAATGGAGTTTCTACTCCCTCTTTAAGTGTGATATTAGAAATACATATTTTTTGCTCAAAAACGTCTTTTTACAAATTAAAGATACAGCTATAAACTAATATGATGTTTCGGCTGTGAAGCCTTCTTAAGGTCTGTGAGACACACCTGAAGAAGGCTTCACAGCCGAAACTTTGTGTTTTCTCTCTTCTCTTTTCAGCATGGGATAAACCTATTGTTCCTTTACAGACTACGCATGCTGACACAGCTACCCATCTGCACTGCTATAAACGAATATAGCATACAATGGCATCTAATTATAACAACTTATACTTAAAGAATCTTTTGTTTTTAATCCACAGCATAATATTACATTATGAAAGACAGTTTCGTGCAGGAAAAAAAGCACCTTTACATTTACCTTTATTTATATAAAAACTAGACTATTGTCTAAAATAGTCTAGAATGGTAAATTGTGCCATGAAAAGTTCATTTTTCAGTTTCCACTGTCTACATTCCGGGGCACGGTTATATGTGCGTTAATATTTACCTATCGGATCAGCAAAGGTTAAAATGACACAATTGAAACAGGGTGAGGAAATGTGCACACACTCCTCTGACATACTCATGAGAGAGTCTTTTCCCACTTGACATGCTTTGAGCTTATAAAGAGAGATTACCCACTGGAGAAGAACACAACTGTGAGTGACATCACTGTGAGGTCATAGGCATTGAGCAGGTCAGAAAATCAAGACTTCAAGGGGAAACTCAATACTACCCAACATTAGAGACATTCCTATTTTTTCAAGTGCCATCTTGATAATGGTTTAAGTTCCTCAGATATTTTTTAACTTCAGCTAGGCGTATGGCCTTTGACTTAAAAATCAGTAAATCATTAAGGAATGCTGGAAGGTTTAATAGAATTAAGATATTCTTACCAGATCGAAACACCAGCATGGCACTGTAACCTTATTCTTTATAGAAATGTGACCATAAACTCTCTCTTTTAAACTGTACAGGCCTATTACAAAGCCAGTCAAAGTGGACAGCTCCACAGAGTAAACAGTCATAAAATCCAATGCTTCAAGTTGATCAATAATGTAGTAACTATACTGTATATGAAGATGTGGTGAGTGTTTTTATTTAACCTTAACCACCTGTTCTGAAAAGCATAGGCTGTCTTGTGTTTTGCAATACGTAGTCTGTGGTGTTATTGATTTAGCTAGTAAAAATAAATATTTAACATTCATCCATTGCGTGGTTTCTGTGTAAAGTGTTGTCAGCATTACACTATTAATTTATTACAAAACTGCTGTGAAAACAAACTGAATGATTATGTTTAAAAGACACTGGAGATCACTTGGATTTGCCATATTTTGAGAAAAGTGTAGCGTTGAAAGCTAATACACACGTGTAGTTGGATATACCTATCCATGGGTGTATACTGTTAACTCCAAGGAGTCAGATTTGAGTCATAAAATCAAAATACAGCATAACCATTCCATTATTAAACTGCGCGATGTCAGTACTCCTGATAAACAAACACTTTAGCCGCATCCACAGAAACAGAAGTCGCAGATATGTGCCGAACAGGAATACTAGTATCAATATAACGTCAGTGTCAGTTTTTGTGCTTGATATGAACTGCCTAATGGGGCCACAGGAATAATTGAAGGCAGGTCAGATCCAGCACTTTTATTACAAACAAGCCTTTAAAGAAACACAAACAGAATGTACTTTTATGATTTGAAATAATTGTATATCGCCTCAGCAAAAATAATTTGACTTTCCCCCCCTCCACTTTAGGCTTTGACTGTATAGGTTCAAAGTTGTTTCCTGACTTTTGGATCTTAAGCAACAGTGAGGGTCATATATTCAGTACTTCTTTTAAAAAATGTTTTTTTAGATGCATGACTTCCTCATGATAAATATCCTTTCTAAATACATTTCACTTTTGCTATTAAGGTCAGTACTGAATAGTTTAAGAACAAGTAAAGGTTTATTCCATGCTGAAAAGAGAAGAAAAGAAACAAGAACTGACACCTGAAGAAGACTCTACAGCTGAAACATTGAGTTTCTTTTCTTCTCTTTTCAGCATGGAATAAACCTTTACTTGTTCCTTTGCAGCCTATGCATGTTGACGCACTACCTACTTGAGCTACTGCAGAGTTTTCTTACACATTACTTACCACCATTTGCTTTGACTTGGAAAAACTATGCAGTATCTTTTGAAAAACAGCCCTTTGTCTATTTCTGCCAGCCACGTGTTACTGGCAGTCCTCAAATGTGTCAACTACTGTGAGGAAGGCCTTCCACACTCCAGGCCTGCTTGTGCACACAGCCCCGCCTCCTCTTCTCGTTTGACCGATCTCTCGGTTCGTGTCCGCGATGCAGGTCCAGTGCTGACCCCCACCCTTCGTCACACACCACTTGGAGTGGTCCACCATGATGCTGAAAGGCCTGGCCTCTGGCAGCTGCATAGTCTTCACGTTGTACACCTTGTGCACCACAGAGCAATTTGACGGCAGAGGCTGATGAAGCTTCCCCCAGCTTTTGGCAAAGAAGTCGTCTCCTAAATAGTTAACCAGCAAACCTGAATAGAGATCTGAAATGGAACAGTGTCACAGGTTCCATGTTAGAATCTGTCCCAGGCACACTTTCTACCCAACCAAAAACAGGAAGTGCACTACAGTAGCTACCAAAACGTCAAACTGAAACTGAGAACAAGTGAATGTGTATTTCTCCCCCCTCTCAGGGGTGGATGCAATAAGAGGTTCCCTTTAATGAAATCATGGCTTCAGTTTAGCATTCCTCACAGAGCAGTAACACTGAAACACAGGTAAAACATGAGGTTTTCTCTGCAAACATGTGGCTCAACAAGGTAAAAAAGTATTGATTTCTTGCCTCTTTATCTTCACAGACTGTAGTCTTGAGTTTACTGATGCGGTCCATTGGGAACAAGAACACTATTTTACTTGGCCTGGGCTTCCAGATTCTGCAACTTGCTTGGTACAGCTTTGGATCAGAACCCTGGTATGTGCCTTGTATTCTGTAGGAGTAGAAAACCCAGGAGCTTTTCCTAACAGACACTGTAGGTCACAGATCATCAAGCATAATTTGTGAACCTTTAATATCAGTCCTATTCTGAGTTATTTAAAATTATTAAGCAGGTACTGTCACTATTAAACCAAACATTTAATCTTATAAACCTGAAATACAGTCGCTGTTTTATGCATATTTCTAGTTTGATACTAGTTTTCCTTCTTGGTTTCTCCCCAGGATGATGTGGGCTGCTGGTGCAGTTGCAGCTATGCAGCTATACCTTCCCAGCAGTCAGTGCTCTTGTATCCAGGACAGCTGAAGCAGACCAGCAAGGTACCCAGGGCAAGAAAAAAGTCGCTTTGTACAGAAACTCAGCTGTTGGTTTCTGTCATCCATCTGAAAATGAAAGCACTATGTATTTCTTGTACTTGTAATCTTGCAACTTCTCTGTTATGCCACAAAGCTGTGTCGTGAAGTCAGACAGATCTATTCTTTCACCCATTTGGTTTGACAGTTCTGTTTGAAAAGCTCATAAATATCCAATGCTCCATCCACTAAGAGAGAGCTCAGTAGTCTTAAGTGTAATGGCTAGATTAGAGGGCATCCAGTATGGTTCTTGATTGTCATAAGATTGGCCTGTGAAACTAATTAAATTAGTTTAAGCTAGTAATTAGTTGTTAAGTACAGTAACTAGGAGTTTTAGGGATCTAAAACCCAGAAATCTTTTTGGCCTTGAGAGCTGGAGCAGAAGATCTTGTCTTGATCGTCACTAGCTAATCTAATGTTTGTGCTGTGCTTGTGCGTTCTTAGCTCTCCCTGCTCATTAGAACTGGTGAGACAGTGAAGAGAAGCACAACATTTTGCAGTCAGTCAGTGAGGTTAGGTGCAGTTTTAGTCAGGGGGCTGTTCCATGTCTTGTCCTGTGCTAAATGCCAGCATTGGGGGTTAAGACTTTTTAAAATAAACTAAAATGTACCCTACATGTTTGTCCTGTACGTATCTTCATGTGATCCTGCTAGATTTCTGCTTACCTAAGTCTTCTTGTGAATGGTGTGTGGAAGGCTGACGGTCTCGTTCTCTTATAGGTGTGGTTCAGGGGATGATCACTGGGATTCGAGGGCTGTGTAATGGCCTGGGACCGGCGCTGTACGGGTTAATTTTCTACATATTCCATGTGGAGCTTAATGAACTCCCAGTGAGTAACAGTGGCCTGGGAGCTGAGTCTGAATCATCACATCACTCTCAACACAATCATCAGGTAACGTACAGTGTCCAGCTTCATGGAATTGTCATTGAAACTCGTCATCTTTAGGTTTGGGTGTCAGTCTCTCAGAATTATGCTCTGGAATGTGAAATGTAGTCAAAATGGTATGAGATGGTGAAACAAATATGAAACCAGACAGGTAGGATTTTGATGTTCAGTTTCTATGTAACCATAGAACTTGTCTCTATCTTATAAAAGGGAATATCATTCTTCGCAGGACATGTTACCTGTCATGCCAATATCCCAGAGGAGTCTTTCATGACTTGCAGTACATTGTAAGAATGGTTAGGTTAACACACTTGGATGCAGATTTTGCTGTTGATCTTCAGATACTTTTAGTGAGGCACTAACATTTTTTTGCAGTTGATGTTGGCCAACTAATAGCTGGTATCAGGAGTTATAAATGTGATGTCTGTGGAGTGTATGGGTACAGGTCACACTCTCATGGTCCCCCTGTGCAGTCTTACCTAAACTGTGGTCAAGTGAGTAGCTGCGTTGGTATGTGTTAGCTGCAAGGAGACATGTATTGGTTAATCCCAGCCTGAAAAATAGGGGTAAATCCAACATTTCAGCTGCTGAGACGTCTTCAGGGGATATTTCATTTCACATAGCACATTGAATGTCTCAAGATTAAGATATATAATACCCCTAAAAATCCTGGGTTTGGCGGGCTTCATTCTGCACTTTTTAATTACCGTCCCTTTGTGATTTATTTCTGTCCACGCAGAGTTCAAAAATCCCTGGTCCTCCGTTCCTGTTTGGGGCATGTGCTGTGCTGCTCGCCCTGCTGGTGGCGCTGTTCATCCCTGAGCACACTAACATGGCCCCGCGGAGCAGCACCTGGAAGAAGCATCTGTCAACCCACAGCCACCCCCACAGCCCCCAGGCACCTGGGGAGGCCAAGGAGCTACTCTTACAAGACAGCAACGTATGACCGCTGTTGCTTCTCAGGCGGTTTCTAGATACATCATTCTGCCATTTTTTATTTATTTATGGAGATGCCAGGTAATGGAAATTCAACACGAGTGTTAAGAGTACCATTTTGTAATATATTTAAAAATTGTCCAAAGGCACTATTGCAATAGCTCTATTTATTGAATTCAATATAGTTAGAGAGGATTTTTTATACATTTTTGTCATAAATTCTACATCGGCATGGCTTACCCAGGGACTTGTGCCTTGTAGAACTGGAATGTTACTGAACACAGTGTGTTTGTCAGTCATCCTGCTTTGAAGAGGTGTGATAATATGGGTTGAAGTGCAATCGGTTCACTAGAGAACACTCAGCCCATTAAGAGCTTTACCTCTTTTCCTCTTTTGACCCAAGACAGACTTTATTAAAAGTCAGAATGATGTACAGAAAAAGTGGTGTGGCCTCTTAAGCTTGTACATGACAAGGCCTTAATAGATGCTCTTGGGTGCAAAAGCAACATGCAGTGGGTCAAGAACAGTTCATTCTTTTGCGGCTTTGTTATCATTGAAAAGTGAAAAGGACTTGGAACTTTGCTTGTTCTACACATCTTCATTTTTCTGTTCATATCAAGCAGTTGCAGCATGCAGTGCTGTCTCAGTTTCTGACTACCTTCCCATTTTCACAGTTTCAGTTGCAAGTAAGCTTCTGCCCACCAAGAGGGTGGGGATTGCTGGGGGCTCATGTAGTTTGTGTCTCAAGAACCTTTATCTGAACATAGAGCTAGGCGTTGTGCAGCATCATGCAACTGTGAAGCTCAAGACAAAGTGCACAGGACCAAAAAATATGCTGTTCAAACTAGGGCATAGTAGTGACAAGATAATGACCTGGTGTGAATATGCCTTTTTTGAACTGTTATATTTATTAGAGGGCCTCAGAATATGAAATGAGTTTTGTGGCCTCAACTTGAAAGACGTGCATTTTTCTAAGTGGCCTTTTTCAGTAAGGATATTCGCAAGAACATGCTAATGTACCAAATAATAGAACATCAGATGTGAAATTCTTTGAAATGGTATATTTTTGTGTGCTCAATATATTTGAATGATTCCTTGAAAGATATTACTAGCGTGTAAAATATCGTAAGCTCAAATGTTTTTATTTTCCTTTCCGTTACGTACTGTGGTTATTACACTGTTTCACTGCCTTGTTTTTCTTTTAACCTTCAAGAAGATACTGTCATGGACACAGTTCTAAAAGAGGTAAAGTTCAATAAAGTGGATTATTTTAATGTATGCAAGATGTATTATTTCATCTTAGTACTGTGTAACTCCCTTCCCTTCTCAACTTCAAAACATGCTCTGACTTTAGACATCTCAAAATATGATGCAGGATTCAACATTCGGATAATAACTGCTCCAGCAAGGTCTCCAGCTGTTGATTTAAGAATGCCTGGAAAATGTGTTGCATTGTGGTTCCTAATGACTAGAGTTGTGCACCTCAACCTTTTAAAAGTGTTCATATTTCTGTAATTGGGCCGAATATATAGTAGCTACAGGACTCTCACAAGCTTAGTTGGGCTCATCACTACCAGAATGGATACTGTGATGGGCTCAGTGGAGTAGTGGCACCACCCCGCATAGCTTCAGGTCTGTGCAAGAACACTGCCTTGATGAACAGATGAAGAGTGATGTCTGTGAGCGAGGAAGGTTCTCTCAATCTGACCGGCACTCCTTTAGTCCACACCAACAACTGCAACCTGCTGCCTCTTTATGGAGAGTGTTAATCCCTACTATAATGAAAACAGTAATTACAGGTATACAAAATATAAGACATGGCAGACTAAAAGCAAGAGAAATTCAAAGCAGATTTTAATTAGATGGATTAAGCAGTTTGAAAGAGGCAATTTGGTGCTGCTTTTAATTACACTGGTACTGTGTTTGATTAAAAAGGTTGTGGCTTTTCACAGCGTTGGATTGGTTTTCCTAGAGTCTCAAACTGCTGCTTTTCCCAGAACATAATCCAAATAGTACAAGAGTTCTTTCCTTCTACTGATATTCAGCAAATATAAAAGCACAGCAATAGCTGACTAAATAGAGTGGTTGTCTTCCCTTGTCCTGGAAGAACCCAAGGTCTTAATCACAGGTTAGCTGAGTTCTGCTGAATTCTATTTTTTTTGTGTCATATTTTTAAATTTGCTTTCAACTATTAATACCCAATAAGGAAGCTGTTTAAGCTGTTTAGAAGCTGTATTAATTAGGCTTAATGCATAACTATTCATAATAAATAGTACAGTACTATTAAATTCACGTGAAGCTAAAACCATACTGCAATACTTAGAATATCTAAAAACTGCAGGATTCAGAATTCTAAAGCTCAAATTACACAGTGGAGTAAAAAGTAACATTATGTTACTATACCTTAGATTTCACACAATATTAACTTTGCTTGTATTTAACTGCAATGTCCAGCAAAATCAGTCTTGATACAAAAAATGAGTGTAGATGCTGGATGTTTTCAGCGTGGAAAAAATATTTGAATATTAATACTATGATGTGCATATTGGACAATTCTATTTTAGTAGTTAAACCTTTCAGCTTTTTGGAATATTTCATTTTTACGTGTATCGCTTAAAGGAGTCCAATGTTAAAATGTTGGAACTCAATATTTTATGAAGCACTACTGCTCAATATAGGTGTAGGTTTTCAAAAATTTAGATCGATATGGTGTATATAATATGTTTACATTTTTATTAAGTGTCAAAAATCCTTTTGGTAAATGTAACATCCCTCAGGCTACAAAGAAATTAGATATAATCACATATAGAAGCAGGATATGCACAGAGAAATAGAAAAGAACAACTTTGAAGTATCATCTGAAAGTTTATTTTACATACTGTGCAAAGAATTTGTAATCAGTTAACAGGAAAAAAAACATTTAAAAACATATAACTGTCTTTCTAAGGCATTTATTGCCTTAAAACAAACGACATTTTTGTGGCTTGATATAAAAGATTAAATAAAAATACATTACATAACATTGTCATCATTCTCTGTAAAAAATAGTTTCATAACTTTTTTTTTACTTTAAATAGGCTAATAAAATAAATAATTTGTACACGTGTACAGTACCAATCAGATGAGATAATTATGCATTTACAAAGGAAAAACCCTTATTGTACTGTAAAATCTGGTAAGGTTAACCAGAAATAGCCTGCTTTTGTCTATATTATGAATGAATTATGAGGCAAAACAATGGATTTTCATTCAGTAATATTCCTTCCACAACATGCTAAATGGAGCCATGCACCCTGTCTGAGTCCTGCATGGTTGACTTTTCTTGTATTGTGTATTGAGATGCAATAAAATGGTTAATTGTAGCCGTAGTGCAAGAAGATGTTTACTGCTCCCACTGCTGGCAGAGAGAAGCAGAGATGGAGAGAAACTTGCTGCTACACTGGTAGAGAAACATACAGTACTTCCCCAAAATCAGAACAGCTATCAATCCTACTGGGGAATAAACCTCCAAATAGTTTAGTTTAGTAGATTTATTGTACTAGATTTGTCGATGTTTAGTTAAATATTAATGCTTTGGCAATACTGTAATCCATAGGTTATTTCAATAAGAGTCTGAATTTTAATACATTTAAGGAACATGTCAGAGCTGTGAGTATCAAAGACACAATCTTTCAGTTTTATGTTTTAGAACTTCTATTGCAGAAAGATACCCAAAACCAAAATTATTAATTTGCAGATTTTGGCTTTCCACACATCTCCTCTTGTTATACCTGAGTTTGGACACTGTTTTTCACCTGCTTTGTGCTCATTTTCCCTCAGCTGTCTACCCCTTTGTGCCTACTCTGTCTTGTTTTCTCCTGCGCCTCATTTATCTGCTACTTTCCCTCTCTCCCTCACATCTTAAGAAGGCTCCACAGCTGAAACCTTGTGTTTCTTTTCTTTACCTTTCTTGATGGAATTAACATTTCCCTGTTACTTTGAATTTGAATGTCAGCACCTCTAAAATACAAGCCTGACCAACAGTTGTATGAGAGAATGCTGAAGATGGTTGCCATTTAATTAGCAGAGGCAAGGTCAGCAAAATTACATAGGTAAAATATGGCAAGAAGAAGAGGAGCCAGAGGAGAAAATTAAACACACCACAAAGGATAAAGCCTGAAACTAAATTATACTGAAACTAAATACAAAATAAAGGATTCCTGCAAACCTGCAGGTTAGTGGCATTAATAAACTGTCATAACATACAAAACAAATGAAAAGGAGCATATCTTTTTGGGCAGTCTTAATTTTTCTGAGCTTTAGAGGATTTAGAATTGCAACAGGCATGGTTAACAGGTTCCACGCACACCAACATTATTCACATCACGAAGGGTAATGCTCCTGTATCCTGCATAAACTCATATTGTCTGAAGAAAAATAAAACAAAGGTATGACAATGAATTAAAGGCCTTTCAACGCCTTGTGAGTAAAACACAATGTTACAGTACATGAACATGACAAGTTTAATAAACGCTGAAAGAAGGCGGAGAGCATTACCTATCTGCACACAGTAAACCTGAAAACCACTGTAAACGAATCTGTCGTTGGAAGAAATTATTAGAGACAGAATTTAGTAGGCATACAAGATTCCTGGTTTATGTTAAAAAATAAAGGTCTTTCTCGATGTATCACAGATAGAAACTTCCAAAAGGCAAGCAAAATGAAAAGCTTGCAAAGTCATCAGTCCGTCATTTGTGAAAGAACAATTAACACAGAAGTGTGCAAATAGATTCCATTGTCACAGAAAACGTAACGAAATCGAGCAGCAATACATGCAAAACATAAATAAAAACACAGATTTCATGTAAAGTGCAGGTGTGACCAGTGCATAAACGTCCTAAAACATCCCGGAATTGTGTTTCCCAACGACGATGTAGACCACAGGATGTTCCATAGTGTGCAGCTCTGCGAGAAAACGTGGAAGCCGTTGTCCAGGCTGAAGAAAGGAGAAAAGAAAAGGAAGAATGAAACCCTATTTCTAGGGACTTTTAACACTAGTGCTTAGACCTGAATGCTGGAGCTGTACATTTCAACTAATACCACACACACGTATTCCAAAAATAGAGATGGACGGTACAGAGACCGCAGGAAATCATCAGCTGTACAGATAAAACGTCTGAAGAGGCGCAGTTTGAGGTCAGCACAAGGGAAGAACGTTTACATTATGCCCAAAGACTAATAATTCCTTTTTTGGGACTCCTAAACGTGTAAACAATGCAACTACGGACAAAAAAGTCAGCTCGTCAAAAATGCAGAATTACTCCGATAGCTACTCACAATTACAAAAAGGATAGCATCACTATAAATGTAGATAAAGGAGCAAAAATATAGGTATCCACAAGGAACACACAACAACAACAACACAGAAAAAAGAAATACCTGTTGCCTTGGTACAATGAATCCTTGCAGTTGGTATCTGCAGATCTCACTCCTGTCTGTTATGGCTACTGCCACCTGCTGGTAGAAGTGGAAATAAAACGTTGCGCCAGCAACGGTAAAGGTCACATTAAGGGATGTCAATTTTAAATGTTAGTTAAAACTACGTCTAGTGATTTTGTGCACCACTGAGTGCAGATTACAACAAATTTAGGACCACCAAGTCTCAAACATAATGCTTTCACTTAATCTGAGCCCTAGTTTACAACTTCAGATGTTTATGCTTCTATCTGTGAAAATAAGCACTAATTAGCACTGACTGTAACGGACTAACTGCTTATATCTAATATATAAGCGAAATAATACATAGAAAAAGCTTCAGGGTGGATTGCCAATCATTGCCTGTAAATTACCACAACAAACAGGACTGTTGGAAGAACATGTATCATTATTTGGTGCATATAATGCATAATATAATGCACCAAATTAGATCAATGCATTCTTGGGCAGCATAGAAATTGAAATTCACAGGAATGATGTATTCCAAAGGTAATGCAGACAGAGTCAAAGCCTGAACTACCATACCCATGAAAAGTTTTGCAGGCTTAGAAGCATGGCACAGTTCAGATGACAGTAGGACTTAGATACAGTACTTAAGTCTTCAATTGTTTTTGGCATTATGTCTAAATGCTTTACATCAATGTCCATTCACCACTTCAGGCTGGGATGCAAATAAATGCATTTCTTAACAATATCCTGAAATGAGTGGCAAGGTCTTCTAAAGTCAGTATAGGGTTTCATTAATGAATATGAATAAGAGGTGTTTCAATACACCTTTTTTTAAATTAACAAATTAAAATAACATTATGCATTCATTATGTTGAGTATATTTATATTGACATCATTATCTCAAATTCAGTTCACTGAACATAGCACAAAGGCATAACTGAAAAACTGTTAAAAGACAAAAATGGACGACATGATGTGGTGGTAAGGACACTGTGATCTTATAAAGTTGAGCCTGGAACTGTATCTTTCTAGGGGAAAATTCCCCTCTACTTTTCTGGGGCAAAAATCCAAACAAATCCATTGCTATAGCAGTCAGCGATCTGAAATTAGATCTTTGTTTTCAGACCCTATTTCCATATCCCTCATGTGGCATTCCAAAAATACCCATTTACAACTTTACACCTCAATAACACCAAAGAAACACAACACAAGCACAATGGCAGTGAAATTCAGTCTATTGTGTCTGTGGCCCACTGTTCACAAAAGCACCCACTCTGGCGGCTGGAATGGAAAACGAGAAGCAAAGCGTCATTCTTTATTTTCTGAGCCTCTGCTCCTTTCCTGTAACTGTATAATTGTCAGCTGTTACTGTATCGCCAGTCTCAGGTGAGAAGCTGTTATAATAATGGTGAATTATTTACCGGATAAATGATTTCAAAGCAAAGCTCTAAATGAAAGCAAGCCCAAGCATGCATGACAACAAGGCAGTTGCTCAACACAACTGAAAGAAGGAGACTCAAAGCACTTCCTCAAAACCTTCATAATCGCACACAGAGGGGGTTTCAGTGGCATGTTTCTACCATGCGTGTACCTGGAGACATCACACACAACTACAGTAGTCATCAGCTTATTCTGTTATAGAGCCAGATATCCTCAGATCTCTTAAAGCAAGCAAGGATCCAACTAGACAATACTGGGATCGATCCACCACTGCTGATGGTGTGATGCACTCTTCTGGTTCAGAAATTCCAAACCCTTTTCTTCACAGATTTACAAGGTACAACGCTGCAGAAGAAGCCGTATTTTGGATGAGACTTTAAACCAAGGACCGACCCACATTTTGGGCACCACAGATTCATATATTACCATTTACAAATGTGGGGGTTAGCCCTCAAGCAAAGGGAGAATCCAGAAAAGGTTTTAACTTCACGGCTTACTGATGTTCCCTCATCTTCCTCTGGATCAAAATCTGAACTACCCTGCTTCTACTCTACAAGTCAGCACTTCAGAGACATCGTTATTGGGACTTCTTGATAAATAACTTCGAGTATGCATCCTCAGACAGAGAAAGAGACTGCATCCATTTTTTTGTGCCAGCACGACGGTACAGAAAATAACAGGTTGTGTCCTAGGCTTAACACAACTAACTTTTAAACAAATACAATTTTCCCCTAGCAACTGTCATCTATATGCCAGAGAAAGATAGACACCCAGTCACCGTCATTCACATTATCATCGTTCCCTTCCACCTCCAGCAATGTTATTCTCTAATTTATAAAGTATAATAAACAATGTTACATAAACATAAGTTATTTCACAATGGTATCTGTTTCCATTCATGTTTTTATATCTATACTGCATAGTGGATTAAACAATATGTGATGCAACATGTGGACACTAATTTTCATAGCTCTGTCAACGTCAACACAACTCCATCAATATACATTTTATGCCTAATAGTGTATTCCTGTCAGGAATATTCCTGACTTCTGTGTGAGCCTAGTGCTGAGAAAAGCAGCCATTAAACAAGGTTAATTAGTTCTCACTAAAACTTTGATTTTAAGAAATATTGTTCAGACATAATGTGGAGGGTTAGCATTAAATGAGAGAGGCTGTAATAGAATAATGGCTTCACTATAGTTTTGGAGTAGTTTTAATATGCGGAATGGTGCTTTCCTACACAGAACTATGGGAATACCATGCTACAGTATACTTTTTTAAGGAATGTGCTCTGTAGTAATACCATGGACCAATATAATAAAGCACTGTGAAACCTTGTCAGAACCACAGGAAACAGAAGCAAAACGATTTAAAACCAAAGTGCAAGTGCAAAAACCACAATAAATCCGCCAAGGTGAACTTCGTTGAGATTTAACAGGTGAATTACTGAACCTGCACAATGCATTTACACCTTTTCCTCTGTTTGGGCCTCTACAGATAACGTCAATCTGTTAACAGGTCAAGAAGAAAAACGGCCAGGTTCTGATCTGCTGGGGAGGAAATGTGTACCGTCCCTGCGACCTGACAGCACAACACTCTGTCAGCAAGCCCCCAGCCTTATAGCTCTGGTCAGGACAAAGACCTGTAGATGCTAATTGTGTTCGACAGGCACAATCATACAGCAGGCAGGAGATTAGGAGAGTGTTAATTGCGTTCAGTGGCAAAGGGAGTCAGGAGGCAGCCTGGTGTCAGGGGTGTGGGCTGTGTTTGCAGGTGGTCAGGGGTTCCCAGAGGGTGGGAGGGAGCTTCACCACAAAGGATCTCTCTCTGACAGGAGGGCTGATGAGCCATGAAATCCCATCAGCCCATGCAGGGGGCAGTTTGGTATGTAAAGAGCACACTTGTGACTGTTGTTTTGGGTGGTTGTGTTTTGTTTTAATCACAGACCACCAAGGGATCCTCCAAAGCCCAGTGATTCCAAGCTGTCATTTGAGGGTGAAACCACCTGATGCAAAATCATTTTTAACTGGAGACCTTTCTGTTTAATGCATTCTTTTGTGGGTTCTTGTTACATTTACAGGTATTTTGGTCTCATTAACAATAAGACTAGGTGTTAAAGACTTATCAGCATCACTGTGGTTTGCAGCTATTGTGCCCCTCCTTCCTATAGCAAGGATGAACAACTGCATCCTGTTTGATTTACTTAGCTGACCAGTGATTAACTCTTTAACTCACTGCTTAAAGAATTAAGGATCTGCATCAACAAGGACTAGGGAATGGAAAGGAACAAAAATGCCCAGGCTGCACACACACTTGTGATAGAGAAAGAGGATAGATCCCTATATTCAGGACTATGTAAAACCTACTGTTATTTAAGAACCTTACTATTGTGACAGATCTCTTCTTATAGCAACCCTTTGATTAAAAAAATACATTGTAATACATGTATTGACTCTTGGGCTAAAACGTTTTCTTCTATTCTCTCTTTTAAATGCAGAATGCTTTACTCCAGGCTAATAAGATTTTGAATTGGGCACCTAGGAAATGTTAATGGTTTTCATCAGGTTCTGGACAATGTAAGGAAAGTCACGAATATGAGGAAATCATTTGGCCCACCCAGAGCATTTATTTGCTTAGCAGCCTCATTAATCTGGCAGGGCAGCCTGTTCCAGAGAAAGAGTATCCCCAGCACTCCAGTAACACGTCTCATGTTTTCCTAAATATCTAGTTTTCAATCAGGCTAAAAACTACAAAGGTAAAACATTTGTATTTGAAACTATTAATCCAAATAAGAGGGACCCTTTTTTGTTTTTCAAAATGCTTGTTTTCATTTTCTCCTTATAACACTTAAGTTTCTGTGCCAGGGTAGCACAATTCCAGCCTTGAAGGTTTGAAATGTCTAAAGGCTTTCATTTCCCAACTAGCAAATTGCCATAATTATTTGCCTAAACAAACCAGATTAACCCCTGTGCCCAGGTGTTTCGGTGGTGATTTAAAGAGACCTACTGAAAAAGAACAGGTGGACTGTGGATCTCCAGCTAGTAGTTGTGCACCCTAGCACTACACCATTACTCACAATATGCCTGGTTGAGCTTCAGTGTAGAGTTATAACATCAAGAGGCACAACTGACTTGATCTTATCAACTTATCAAGAAGGCTGGCTCTGTGTTGGGGATGAGCCTTGACCCCATGGAGGTGGTGGCTGAGAGGAGAATGCTGACCAAGCTCACAGCCATCATGAACGACGCCTCTCATCCGCTTCATGGGACTGTTATTAAAAGCGGAGTACTTTTAGCAACAGACTGCTCCAGCTACGGTGTTCAAGGGAAAGTTTCCGCAGGTCGGCGGCTGTCAGGGTGTATAACGCTGCCCTAGGCTAGGACTGTTAGCCCTTCATTTGCTCGTCTATGGACAGCATGTTTGCTCCATTGTACTTTTTGGACAATCAGTCTGTATAAACCTATGCACATTTTGCACATATTTTATTGTTTTTACAGTGACTATGATCATCACATTTTGCACACACCTATGTATTTATTTTTTATTTATTGATTTTGTTGTCTTTTGTTTTATAACTATTCTGATGTCTGTTTTTGCTTGTCTTGGGCTGGACTGCTGTAACACATCAATTTGCCTTTGGGTTCAATAAAGTCATATCTATCTATCTTCACCACATGTCATCTCCAGGAAAAATGCTGGAAACGACAAACCTCTGTATATGTCTTCATGTCACAGAAACCGTTGACTTCAACACTAAAGCACTGTGAATGAGGCTCCTGAATTACCAAACTTTATCATGACTTTAACATTTAAAATAATTACAGTGAATAAAGCTAAAAAAACTTCAGTTACTCATACCTGAAGAATGAGTAACTTTTTCTAAATTAGCATGTAACAAACACTGACGTCTAATAGGATTTAAAAGGTGGGTATGTCATTGTATAAACACTAAAACCACAAAACATGACAAATATAATGTAATGGTACCTAGTACTTCATTAATGTATTGTATGTGTGACCTGCTTGAAGCACATCAATCAAATCTAGCCCACTACAGTAATGAATCTGACACCACTGGGTTGTTGTCTTTGTAATATTCATTTGTCATGTTCATGGCTTTTGTTGTAGATAACGACTGTATATATTTTTTTGGAATGTACACTTTCATGTTAAAGTTATTGCAAAAATTCTGTATTAAGTAAAATGACAATTTATGGATTTACAAATTATGCTGTTTAATATTTGTAACCAATTGGGTTGATCAACAGGGTGTCTACTGTTAAGCCTCGGGATACAGGAGTGTTGGTGCTGTTGAAAGCAAAATGAGCTGAAGACAATGCTTTGCTCCAGCTCCTGGTGGTGTGTTGTGGGATTTTGTCCCATTCCTCACATAATACCTGGAAAAGCATGTGCCCGTTCATTGATCTCTGTTGCCCTGGATGCTAAAGTCATCCCACAGATGTTCCATGGGGCTCCATGGGTCTGGGGAGAAAGGCATCCACAGAATAACAGTCCAATTCCCAGCACTTGAGAAAACAGACGCTCCCTGAGCAGCACGAGGACATGACATTCCAGCAGGACAACAGATCGCATCAGATTGAGGTCACTGGAGGGGAAGCAAGTGTGATGCCAGGACTTCATCAATGCTGTATCATGTCCATGTAGTCAAGCTGGCATCAGTTCCTACAAGTGGAGTTCTGTAGTGACTAGACACTCCTCTCCAGACCAGCACAGTTGATAGTGATGAGCAACTCTTGGCAAGATGTGTGACTCGTAGTCTGCATGATGGTAGCCTATCACTGTATGGACTTCATTTCACTGTAAGATCTTGCCAGGTTAGATACCTTTTGTTTACTTACAGTTTAAAATGCACTTACTTAATCCATCTCCCAATATACTGCTGACACAAAGGTGCCTCTGTACTTCGGCATTATGCCCAGCTTGTCAATAAATTTCATAAGCTAGACACAGTGGTTCTTTTATATATGTTTTTTTCAGATAGAGACAACTTAATGGTTATGCAGCAGTCACCATGATTCAACTGTGTTCACGGTTACTCATGATCACTGAAGTCGATAATACAAAAGATTTATTCAATATCCAAATTCTATACACTTTTTCTAAAACATGCAATTTATCATATTTGTCTTTTGATGTGCAGTATACAGTATATCACTAAGTGCAATCTGAACTTCATTGCACAATGTGACTAATTTGTATATTTTTTGTCTACATTGGTTCTCATAGAATAGAACTTTTTGCTTTTTTAAAACTGAGCTCCAGAACTTTTTTTTGTTTTTATTGTTCCTTTTTGTAAAACAAAATTAAATAGTGCTCAAAAGGCAATACAATCCTAATGGACTATGGCACATGACAAAAGGTGATTTATATAACTACAGATGCAGCCATTCAAAATGAGCGGGGTACGCTGCGGTACAACGCGGTAGGCATATCGCATCAAATACCGTCATAACATGTCATTTCGCGTCATACCGCCCTTTACTGTATGCAAATTATAATATGTTAATAGTATCCAGAATCACCTTGTAAAACTGGCAGGTGGAGCTAATAAAACTTTCATGTACAGCATTTGAGTTGTCACCAGAACAAAACTGGCTTCGAATCCTGCTCACTGCTGAAGGACAATCTTTACTCAGTTAAGAATTTAAGTTGTATACTCTTTAGACTTTCAAATATAAACTGTGTATTACAGCATGTTAATCATTAGACATTAAAAAGTTGGTATATTTTATGAAAGCAAGATTGGTCAGTTGGACAAGAGTACGCAGCCTACCACCTTTATAATAAATTATTTTAATTATGCAGAAATATTTTATTAATCAAAGTCTTTACCAAGATATTACTAATAGTATTAATAATGAATGACTTCGGACAAGCTTTAAACTCAAAGTATTACCCTGGTCCACATTCTTTGTAATCGTCTTTGTAAACGAAAAGACTTTATTTTTTCATTGACAAAAAGTAGCACCACAGCATTTCGTTGATCCGATCACACATTCGTTTTCAATCATACAAAGTCTTGAGAATCACCGATTCACTATGCCTTTCACGTGCTCATAAAAGATACTAATTTAGGAACATAAACAGATCACTGTATGTAAACTATACTGTATATGGCTGGTCTTGGTAGTTTAAAGAACAAATACACACCAGTATTCCATTTCTCCCTAAACATTTTAAGCATCAAAGTCTTACATGTGGTTATTTCAGAAACGGTTTTATGTGCTGCTTCTGACCATATTATTGTAGTTTTATATACTTTGTGAAAATTGATCGTTTTAACCTTTTCTGCGAATAAGCTCGTTATCTGAGTAAACAAAAGCATACTTTTAGAATTTGATCAATAGGGAATAGAATATGGAATCGCATATCTAAATAAATTAATAACGATATAATTATATTAATGTACTGTTGCACAAAAAGTAGTATAAGACTTTCCATTGATATCTGTATTGCTGTTACACTGCATGACCTGTCACTTTCTGTGGTGTGATGGCTTAAGTGACTGACTTATAAGGCTGAGGTTGGAGGTATGATCCCAGCTGTCAACATGAATTTTCTTTTAACAAATAAACATTTCTTTGGAAAACTAAAATAGCAAATATTATTGTCATTATATTGAAATTTTTTATATTTCTAAATATCACAACATGTTCATACTGTACAGTATGTACACAGTGGTACTGCAGGGTGTAGAAACAAACCCACGTAATTTTAAAGACCTCTACTTGTGAAACTTTTCACAGCCTGTACATAAAGCTATATACACAATACTGCTGACAGCAGGAAAATTCCTATTCTTTACTCAGCAGCTTATTAAAAACAGCACCCACGTTGTTCAAGACGATTTTTTTTTACACAGAAGACTGACAGAGGTTCACGTTGTGATCTATTTTTCTAAGAAAACATGTGTCAGTCTGTCCGTGGGGGGAAAGTGGACTGTCTTTCATTGGAAGACTTGCCCTATTCTACCTTGAAAATGAATAAGTTGAGAAAGGCTTGTGAAACCAGTTTGTTAACAAACAATGTAGACACAGAGACTCAGACTGTGGATTGAAATTTGGCACAGCCAGCACAGAGAGACAGACAGAGATAGAGACAGAGACAATATAGTGCCCATAATATTTGATATTTTAGTTTTTCATAAATGTTTATTTGTTAAAAGAAAATTCACAGCAACAGCTGGATTTGAACACTTACCCTCAGGCTTATAAGCCAGTCACTTCAGCCATCACGCAACAGAAACAGACACATATCACGTACTGAAACAGCCATACACATATCAATAGAAAGTCTTATACTACTGTTTGTGCAACAGTACATGAATATAGTTATATTATTATTAATTTCTTTAGCTAGCTATCCGATTTCATATTATATTCCCTATTAATCAAATTCTAAAAGTATGCTTTTGTTTACTCCGAAACGAGCGTATTCTCAGAAAAGGTTAAAACAATCCATTTTCACAAAGTACATAAACACACAGCAATATGGTCAGAAGGAGGACGTAAAAACATTTCCGAAATAACCACATGTAAGACTTTGATGCTTAAAATGTTTAGGGAGAAATGGAATACTGGTGTGTATTTTTTCTTTAAACTACCAATACCAGCAATATACAGTTTACATAATATGTTTATGTTACTAAATTAATATCGTTTATGACATTCAGATGCGTTATGCTCCTATTCTTTTTATGCTCAGCTACTAAAATTTCCCTTTAGTTGTAAAATTCCATATAAATATTCAATACTAAGCGGATTGAAACGTGCACAGTAAAGAGATTTAATGATTAAATCTTTTCACTACCGACCAATGCACCACGAGTGCCCCTGTCATCATTTTGGCCAGCCAATCACGTACCGCGGTACGGCGCGGGGGCTTGTGCATAGTTGCGTGCGGTATGGGGTTTGTACCGCGAACTTTGAATGGCTGCATCTGTATTCAATTAGTTTTTCATTTTGAAATGTAAAATTGTTACTTTGAAATTAAGACACCAGCCAAATGAAGTCAAATCACATCATGGGTCTCAGAGAATCTAAGCAATAGTTTTAAGTCTTTCTGTCATTACTATCGTTAATGTGTTTTGCTGTAGTTAAACATTGTTTTCATGTCTTGTGACTTACTGCCACCTGCTGGCAAAACCTGCGCTGGAAAGGTTGGATCTTCCCCACTCAGCCAGGTTCACTCCTGTTGTGTGATACAGCTCAGGCATTTTTAGAGATCTCTTTAAATCAACTAAAATAAACTAAATTGAACTAAAAATGAATGAAATATTGAAATTGAATTAAACTAGAAATAATTAGTTCAATTAAGCATGTTTCATTTGGCTATTATGATGTATTATTGTATTGTTCAGAAAAAGTCTATGAAAGTAGCTGTCCTGTCATTTGCTAATGTTACTGTTAAAATGGAAGTTAATGCCATTTCAGGGAGCCTTGCTCTTAGGTACAAAAATGAACATTTAATTTCACTGAAAAACAAAAATTCACGGAGGAGACATTCCACATAAAGTGATCATCTTTTTCTTTTCTCATTCACTGGAGGGAAAAAGGCACTATATACATAAACCGTTAAATAAACATGATTTTATTTTCTAAAGAAAGATTTTTGTGCATACAGTAATGTACTGGAAGTAGTTCAGGTGGGTAACTGCGTCAGCATGCGTAGGCTGCAAAGGAACAAGTAATAGGTTTATTCCATGCTGAAAAGAGAAGAAAGAAAACAACATTTTGGCCGTGGAGCCTTCTTCAGGTGCTACCTGCTCACACCTGAAGTCACACCTAAAGAAGGCTTCAGGGTCGAAATCTTGTTTTCTTTCTTCTCTTTTCAGCATGGAATAAACCTATTACTTGTCCCAGTAATGCACTTGTTCATTACGGAAACCAATTTGATTTCTGTCTCTTACTTAATCACAGATGGGAAATTTGCTTTGCAGGCTGGTAAAGACATAACACATAATACATTTATAGACACAACACATTACCCAAGACATTTAAACACTATATATTTAACTGATGTACGGTGAGAAAGAAAACCAATATACAGTGTAGTTCATAAGTATTTGGACAGTGACACACTTTTTGCTGTTTTGGCTCTTTTCCAGCACATTGGATTTGAAATGAAACAATAACTATGAGGTTATAACCCTTTCTTTGAGGACGTCAGGATATCGGCGTCCACATCATAGTTGGGATGTTTGTTCCAGGCCCCAAACCCTTTGAATAAAAATATGCATTTCCCTGTTTGGTAGATTATTTAAACCTCTTATATTTTTTTAAAAATCCAAATAGTTTTCCTAGTTCGTGTTTCACTACTCAATCTTATGAAGTGCACTAGGTCAGTAGCTTTGAGGATTTTGAATGCTTACAGTAAATCAGGTCTTGCTATAACTATGAATAGAATAATGAAGGCTAAGAATGTCTTATTTTTTTAATGGTGTAGTACACCAATAAGATATTTACAGACAACATTAAAACTAACATACCATTTTGTGATTTAGTTGAAAAGTGTCTGGTCATGGATGTGGTAGTGTGCTCACCTATTTGAATAACACAACTTTATACAAAAACATGAATGCAATTATTTTTATTTCAGAAACAGTAGTTCCCATCATTAAAACTCCTTTTTTGATTTTGCATTGCAAGGAGTTTCCCCTCCATGTTAAACATGTTTGATGGTGGCAGATGGATTATTACAGAAAGGCTCTGGATAAAGCAGTCGACATCTTCGACAGCAAAGATGGTTTTTTTGGCATCTTCCTGGAGTTTGGAATTCCAGGGATCCCTGGAAACACAGAGTGGTTTGACATGTCACTGTTCCAGTTTCTTTATTCCATGGCAGCAGGTCAGATAGACTTTGGATACAGTTCTACCCAGAGGCATCTTAACGTCAGGTTTATTCAATAAGAAGCTATTTGATTAAAGGTGTGTGATAATTTGGCTATTAGACAACTGTTTTTCAGTCATTTCAATCACATTCATAACTATTATTCCTGTCATCTTCTATTGGACTATTCACCCCTGATCTGTACTATTACCTGTCCCTTAACCAGTTCAATACACAAATTTCCCTAAATGCCTATTGCCTTTAATTTAAGAAGAACATTACCAAAAGCATCTTTAAAATCTAATCATATCATTTTGTACGTTCTGTGTGTTTAGTGCTGTGACTTGTTTGAAGAATTTTAACAAGTTGGTAAAGGAAGAATGACCTTTTCTAAAACCATATTGACTACTGCTAGGGTCTTATTTTCATATGAGCGATCCTGTTGTTTAGTTCTAAAGTGGTTTTCATAACTTTACTTGTAAAAGAAGATGTATTAGCTTATATCTTGTCATATAAGTCACATTTAGTCATATTTACTAAACCGAGAGATACTGTAGAAGGGAATGAGGGAGGGCACTGAAAATGGAGAAAATAGAGTACCGTTGAAGAGGACTGCCAAAGATTGATGCACTGGACAATGGACTATTTAGAAGAAGAGAGATCAGGGAAGAGTAGAGGTGCACAGTTAACCACTTGATCAGAGTGGAGTTTGGAGTTCTGCCTCACCATTCCTATGGAGGTAGCAGTGTCAATAAAAAGTGACATTTGCAGAAGTTTAAGGCCAATTTGTATAAAAATCAGTTTGTTTTTTAAAGGATTCTAAATTTAGATGAATTCCCCCATTCTACATAAATTCCATCCAATGTCTAATTCTGAACCACACTTGTCACTAATGTGCTACACAAAATAAAATCACAGTCACAAACTAAATACTCACCATCTGGAGTGTTCTGAGGCTTGTTCCTACTGAATCTGTCCAAACTAAAAACTTCTTTTTTGAAGAACTACAGTATGAGCACACAAAGAAAACAATTTAGGAATATTTCTTCCACAGGTATTATACTTGAACTGTTACGTACTGTATTGATCTTGATAAATTTGTAGTCATTATTCACACAGAACATTCAGCATTGGCCACCATAGCAGTTGCTATTCTTGTTTATTGCAATTAATAGGAATGTCTTCTAGAATGTTATTTGATGTACAAATGAGCATTCTATTCAAATAATTTCTGTAGTGTTAATATTAAAAATACAATAATGCCCAAATTAATTAATAATTTAAGTTTGGGTATCTAATCCATACCTTGTGTTTTTGAGGCTCGGTGTACTCATCAGGCACTTTAAATGGTCCAAAGCTTTCACAGCTCCCGCGTCCACTGGATGTTCCCTGGGCTCTTAAGTTTTCCAAAGATGGATTTGTTTCATTCTGAATTCTGACGTCCTTTGACCTATTACCCATGATCTTATGCTTTAGCATGGAGCCAAACTTTTTCAAAGGATGTTTCTTGACTTTCTGGCTCACATTCACATCTTCATCCGGCGTATTAACTGCAAAGGGGATGTTGCTGTGCGAGAGAAGCCCTTTGCTCTCAGATGTTTTGGTCAGTTGCACTGGGGTCATGTAATGTTTTGCTATGTCAATGCGCAGACCACTCTTGCTTTGGGCTGGACTGAGATTTTTGTCCTTATTAAGGCTGGGATTGTACACATACCAAGATGAGTGTCCGGGCAACTCCTGTCACAAAAAAAAACAAAAAGTTACAGTTCAGTGATTGTTGTTTCATTTTTAAAAGTAAATCAAAACAAGTAACACTTCTCTTACGGAAAAGAAGATAAGGATTATGGGGTGTGTATATGTTTTTAGCACTGACGTTAACACTAGAATAAAGGCAGACAATGAAATATAAAATAAGAAATCAATGTGAATGTTTAAAATTGCATGTATAGAAAATAATGCATCTCAATTTTTTTTTATGATGCAGATATCAGTTTGGAAATGTAGACAATACTGTGAGCAAGTCTCTCCATAGTAGCATTAACTCACCTGATTGCTCTTGTACTAATTGAGTGATAAAGCTGACATCCACAGACAGGTGAGTTTAGTACGTATGCTATGAACTGACAATAGGGATATTTCTGAGATGTTATACAGTATTAGGGAAAACAAATCTGGATTTGTAGTTTTATTGTAAAGGAAAATGCACAACAAAACTATCATCATATTTACAAAATAAGAGTTCCATTTTCCAGTACTTTCTACACAAATGTCTGTTAATTAGGTACAGAACAGGTCCATCCTACTTTGATAAGAGACATTTTTACAGGTTTGGAACTGTTGGTCATACCTCATCAACCACATCATGCGAAGACGACTCCAGAAGTCGTGTTTTCATACAGTCTGGCCTCGAGGAGCTCTTCATAGTTTTCTTAACTGTCTTCCCTGAAGCCTTACACTGCTGTACTCCTTCTACATCCTGGACTCCTTGAGCCAAATAATCTCCAGGCTTCTCTGGGGTCTCAGAAGCAGAACAACCTTTTTTCTTATTAGAACAAGGTGTCACACCAACAGCTTCTCCTATGGAACGTGATGAGCAGGGCTTATCCATAGTGTCTTCTGGCTGGAAACTGTTTTCAAACCCACTTGGAACTGTTGGAGAAAAGCCCTTTGGAGACTTTTTCATAGAAGACTGTAGTTTTTTACTTCTGACTGTAGTTACGTGTGTGTCCACAATTTTGTCCTGTGTGGACTTACTGGTTTTCTGAGAAATGAGAGATTGTGAAGATGGAATTGAACACCCGCTTCGTAAACCATAATTTGCAATAGTTTCTTTAGCCACACAACAGGCCATTTCCTTGATCATTTCTGGATTCTGTGAGGCAATTCCTACTTGTAATACTTTCTTGCTGCCAATGGATTCCATCAGTTTGCTGTAAACAGAGCTAACGGTTTTCTTGATGGCTTGCTGTAATGGAAGATGTTCTTCAGCCTTTGGTTCACTGATGGTTAGAGTGGAAACCTTTGTCAATTCCTTCAGCGCATCTTTGGTGAGTTTCAGTGCCAGGTCCCTGACCTGAGACTCGGACAGTTCTTCCAGTTCCCCAGAATAATTTTCTGGGTTGGGGAATCCAGGGCGAATTTTCAAAAGCAGTTTTGCCATGATATTTTTCACTGCATCTGTTTGACACATAACAGGTGAAGGTTCTAACTGGTCCATTTTGGTGCACATGAGCTGCTCAGTGCTCAGGGTTTCCATATCAATGGCAGCTTGAGGAGCATCTGAAGACTCGATATCTGAATGTTGGAACTTCATAATTTCTCTCACAAGAGAATCAACTATCTTTTGGGCCAGGGCCTCACTCTTGGCTGCTACTGCTTGTTGTAAGTTGTCTTTGGAACCAGCACTCTGCAGCAGTTCTCTGTAAATACAGCTGGCCACTTGTTTGACAGAAACCAGCTCACATTGGATATTGCTTCCCATTGTTGGATTACATTCTGAGGTATCTGGGGCAGTAAATAGTTTCTTCAGCACATTGTCAATAATGCCCACAGCAAATTCACTGAGCTCCCAACAAGATAAACTATCCATAATCTGTTCTTGTTTCTTCTCCCTCTTTGGAGAAATAGGATGAATTCTTAAGAGCAGTTTAGTTACAATTTTTTTCACAATATCTGAATATGGTAGGGGAATATCAGAAAGTGGTTGAATATCAGAAGCGGGCTCTGGAGGTGACATTCCCTTTTCTTGGCAACCAAGGTTAAAGGTGTCATTTTCACTGCTGTTCACATCATTAGTGGCTTCGTTCGTAATGAAGGAAGGAGAAGGATCTAAGGCTGAAGACTCAGCTGTTGAAAAGTATGGCTTTGAGAGCTCTTTAACCAAAGATACAATAATGGCATTGGACACTTCGTGATTTTTGGACATTATTGCATCGTATAATGCAATAAGGGAGCCACTTTCTTGCAGCAAGTCATTGTACACTTTTTCAATCATTTGGTCTGTATCCAAAGGCTGAATAAAGATGCATCTGTCATGGTCAGGTGTGCCTATAGTAATTCCTGGAACAGCTGATAACTGCATGATCACAGATTCAGTAATACTTATAACCATTTCACTCAGGGTTTGCAGAGGTCTCTTCAGATCTTCAGCACTGGACTCAGGGCAGGAACAGTTAAGCTGAATTTTCTTTAGCAGATTATCTGTGACTCCATGTACTATTTCAGAAGAAACAAGGGAAACTTCAGAAGACTGTGCTATGGGTGTTGCCTCTTTGTTGTGCTCACTACCGATTCTAATATCACTCATCAGCTCATCAACCTTCACATCATGCGAAGAGGACTCCAGAGGTTGTGTTTTCATACAGTCTGGGCTTGAGGAGCTCTTCTTAGTCTTCTTAAATGTCTTCCCTGATGCCTTACACTGCTGTACTCCTTCTAGACCCTGGACTCTTTGAACCAGATAATCTCCAGGCTTCTCTGGGGTCTCAGAAGCTAAGCAATCTTTTTTCTTATTAGAACAAGGTGTCACACCAACAGCTTCTCCTAGGGAACGTGATGAGCAGGGCTTATCCATAGTGTCTTCTGGCTGGAAACTGTTTTCAAACCCACTTGGAACTGTTGGAGAAAAGCCTTTTGGAGACTTTGTCATAGGAGACTGCAGTTTTTTACTTCTGACTGTTCGACCAATAACAGGTGAAGGTTCTAACTGGTCCATTTTGGTGCACATGAGCTGCTCAGTGCTCCGGGTTTCCATATCAATGGCAGCTTGAGGAGTACTGGACTCAGGGCTGGAACAGTTTAGCTGAATTTTCTTTAGCAGATTATCTGTGACTCCATGTACTATTTCAGAAGAAACAAGAGAAACTTCAGAAGACTGAGCACTGGGTGTTGCCTTTTTGTTGTGCTCACTAGCGATTCTAATATCACTCATCAGCTCATCAACCTTCACATCATGCGACGAGGACTCCAGAAGTTGTGTTTTCATACAGTCTGGGCTTGAGGAGCTCTTCTTAGTCTTCTTAAATGTCTTCCCTGAAGCCTTACAATGCTGTACTCCTTCTAGACCCTGGACTCTTTGAACCAGATAATCTCCAGGCTTCTCTGGGGTCTCAGAAGCTAAGCAATCTTTTTTCTTATTAGAACAAGGTGTCACACCAACAGCTTCTCCTAGGGAACGTGATGAGCAGGGCTTATCCATAGTGTCTTCTGGCTGGAAACTGTTTTCAAACCCACTTGGAACTGTTGGAGAAAAGCCTTTTGGAGACTTTGTCATAGGAGACTGCAGTTTTTTACTTCTGACTGTTCGACCAATAACAGGTGAAGGTTCTAACTGGTCCATTTTGGTGCACATGAGCTGCTCAGTGCTCCGGGATTCCATATCAATGGCAGCTTGAGGAGTACTGGACTCAGGGCTGGAACAGTTTAGCTGAATTTTCTTTAGCAGATTATCTGTGACTCCATGTACTATTTCAGAAGAAACAAGGGAAACTTCAGAAGACTGAGCTCTGGGTGTTGCCTCTTTGTTGTGCTCACTACCGATTCTAATATAACTCATCAGCTCATCAACCTTCAAATCATGCGTAGAGGACTCCAGAGGTTGTGTTTTCATACAGTCTGGGCTTGAAGAGCTCTTCTTAGTCTTCTTAAATGTCTTCCCTGAAGCCTTACAATGCTGTACTCCTTCTAGACCCTGGACTCTTTGAACCAGATAATCTCCAGGCTTCTCTGGGGTCTCAGAAGCTAAGCAATCTTTTTTCTTATTAGAACAAGGTGTCACACCAACAGCTTCTCCTAGGGAACGTGATGAGCAGGGCTTATCCATAGTGTCTTCTGGCTGGAAACTGTTTTCAAACCAACCTGGAACTGTTGGAGAAAAGCCTTTTGGAGACTTTGTCATAGGAGACTGCAGATTTTTACTTCTGACTGTTCGACCAATAACAGGTGAAGGTTCTAACTGGTCCATTTTGGTGCACATGAGCTGCTCAGTGCTCCGGGATTCCATATCAATGGCAGCTTGAGGAGTACTGGACTCAGGGCTGGAACAGTTTAGCTGAATTTTCTTTAGCAGATTATCTGTGACTCCATGTACTATTTCAGAAGAAACAAGAGAAACTTCAGAAGACTGAGCACTGGGTGTTGCCTCTTTGTTGTGCTCACTAGCGATTCTAATATCACTCATCAGTTCATCAACCTTCACATCATGCGAAGAGGACTCCAGAGGTTGTGTTTTCATACAGTCTGGGCTTGAGGAGCTCTTCTTAGTCTTCTTAACTGTCTTCCCTGAAGCCTTACACTGCTGTACTCCTTCTAGACCCTGGACTCTTTGAACCAGATTATCTCCAGGTTTCTCTGGGGTCTCAGAAGCTAAGCAATCTTTTTTCTTATTAGAACACTGAATTTTCTTTAGCAGATTATCTGTGACTCCATGTACTATTTCAGAAGAAACAAGAGAAATTTCAGAAGACTGAGCACTGGGTGTTGCCTTTTTGTTGTGCTCACTAGTTATTTTAATATCACCCATCACCCTATCAATGATCTCACTTGCTTCTCTGCTAATACTGGTCTCTGGTGAAAGGGATGAACATTGGGAAGCTGAATGTGTCAGCTTGGAAATGTTGGTCACCATAGAACTGATTATGGTTTTGACCACTGTCTCATTTCTGGTGGCTACAGCTTTCTGTAGAACCTGTTGGGATCCAGTTTGGCACAGCAAATCATTGTGAACAGAGCTGGCAACCTGCTGAATCTTGTGTGGTTCATGAAACACATCATTATCCTGTTTCACAACTGTTATCTCCTGGTTTTTGGACAAGTCCTGCAACACACTGTCAAAGAGGTCCACAGCTATCTGACTCAGCAAAGACACAGACATCTTCCCTGGGATTTCTGTAGAAGTTTCCTCTTTTATCAAAGTAGGGTATATCTGCAATAGCAGCTGTGTTATGATGTTTTCCACAGTCTCAGTACACACTAAAGTCATATTAAGTGATTCTGTTGATTTAGCCATAGAAATTTCCTGGAGCCCAACTGAGGAAACCGGTTCAATATTCAACATTTCTACAGGGAGTGGTTTGATTTCAGAATTGTTTTCAAGGTGGGAGTCTCTTTTCAGTTCCTCAGAAGAACTCTTCTCAATTTCTGATGTCACCCTGGCTGCTGGTATATTACCTATGTTAACAAAGAGCTTTTCATTTAATGATAGTGAAGCAAAATATCAGAAAGCATGAAACAAAAACTAAATTATATTGAGAAGTAACGAATGACAGGCATCACAAATTATTTGAGTATAAAGCTTCATGTTCCTGTAAAACTATTACATCTTGGAGCTCAGATAACTACAAACAAAGAAGCAGCCATATTCACAGATACGTTATATATGGCTTCTGAATATATGGCTATATTCACTCATTCTCTCATTCATAGTCATGGCCTACACTATATTGGTCTAAATACGTCAAAAACTTTTAAAAGATACAACAGATAGAAAATCAAGGTACTGTATATTTATATACAGTCACTACAGTTTTTAACTTGTACTTCATAGCAACTAAAATGTTAATACACTTTTAAATGATTTGATTTGATTTCCTTCTTACCTTGATTTTCACTCTCTTCAGGCTCCATTGATAAATCACATGCAGCAGACAAAACATCCATGACAGACTTTACAAGCAAGCTGGAAAGCTGATTAATTGCATCATGGTACATCTGTGAACTGGGCACTGATGGTTCAGTACTTTTCTGTGGTCTGTGATCCTTGACAGTCAGAGACACTTTCTCTGAAATCCTTTGGGAAGACTTCAATTCCGTATTTGTATCACAGTCTTGAAAAAGTGAAACATCCTTCTCATTTGTGTCAAACGTTGGAGAATCGGGAAAACTGAGGCACTGCTTCAACAGCCTTTTCACTGATTTCTCAGTAAATGAATACAACAACTGCACAGAAAGCTCCGGGGACTTTGGATGGGATAAATCCTGAACTACTAGGGGGCTCTTTAAAATTGGATCTGAATTAGATTTGTGAGCTGTGCCCAATTGTACTGCAATTCCCGATTTCAAAATTAAATGGAAAACATTTTTGACAAGTTCTTCTGAAAATACACGCAGAGATCCACTCGAGACAAGTTGTTCCACTTTCCTTTCAATAGGACTCATTGTAGGACTCTCTGTGGAGGTCCTGACTTGGTCCTTAGGCTCGTCTGAAACCCTTGTCTGCAGTGGGGGGAGATTGTGCTTTGCTGTGGCTCCTGGTACTTGAGATGCCCAGGACGCCTCTTCAGCTGAAAGCTTTTCAATGTTCAAATTAACATTATTGGAGTGGGTTTGAAATGCTATATTCTCAGTGACGAGACCAGCAGCACACTCCGATTTCTTTTGGCTTGCTCTAGACTTGCTTTTTGTATCTGAGGCCACCGTTACATCAAGTTTGCCCATAATAATGTCAACAATACCCATGGCAACAATTTCAATGTCAGACACTGCACACTCTGCACGGGCTATGTGTTCTGCTGAGAAGTCAAGCTTTGGTGAAATGAGAGGGCTTGGCTGGTCTCCTTCCTCAACATTGTCAACTGTTGTTTTCTCTGAGCCTTTCTTTTGTTCTGCAGCATTTAAGCTGTTTTGAGCTGTAAATGAATCATCTATCACATTGCTTCTGCAAGGAAGTTCCATGAACTCTTGTTCACCTAGTCCCATGTCATTTGCAGTAAAGGGTTTCTTCCAAACACGGGACCGGGGAACTCGATTGCTTTTACATGTCAATTCATTTTCTTGTTCTGCTATAGGTGTAGGTTGATCCTGAAGCTTTGATGAAGCATCAGTCAAGGCTCTATAGGGAGTGTCCCGAGTCATGACTTCTGTGTCATCTGTATAAGAATCAATCACCATCCCAGGCACATTTATGGGTGGGAAACGTTGAACAGAATATTCTCTACGGTTACTTTTAGTGTATTCTTTATGGACAGTGTCTTCTGCACTAGACATCCTGTCTTTCCCATATTGTTCACCAGAGAGGTGCATTGTTTCATAATCTGGCTTTAAGACCACATCTGAAACTTTAAGATTTTCAAATGTAGATAAAACAGAATCCACCAGTTCACTTGCTTGAAGGGTTTCTTCTGAGGGTTTTGCTCTTGCTCCTGAGCAACATCCTTTGTCATCACCCCTATTTATTTCACTCCTGATTGTTTGCAATATCTGACTGCCAACATCCTTGGCACAGATGATTAAATTTGCCTGATTTTCCTGAGTAGTCCTGCTTTGCCTTGAGAAATCAACGTTCATTAACACACCTAAAGGTTCTGAATCTTCACTAAGATGCTTACGGGGTGCCGAGTTTGTTACTGACATGCTTTTCTTAGTCAAGTGTGGTTCACTAAAGCTCAGGTGTGAAACCTGGACTGAAGGAGGAAACATCTCAAGTGAATCTGCTGATCTCTGCTCTTTAGCAGATAAAACTTTCCTTGCTTTGAACAAAGACAGGCTCTTCTGATTCCAAAAGTGTTTCAGTTTGTTCTTCACAGTTTTGAAGAGTTCCTCAGTCATTGTCCTAAGGTGCTCAGCTCTTCTAGTATCAGTTTTAATTTCTGATGTTCCTGGTAACAGGGCTGTATCAGAACTTTCTAATTTATCTTTGTAGTCTGTTGAGAAAGAAATCTTCTCAAAGCATGTAGCGTAATGTAGTTTTTCTAAAACATCAACAACAATATCTGAAGCCAGTTCAGTGGTTTGCACATGAGAAGAAGAGTCTGAGGACATTGCTTCTTGAGCATGTTTTGTTGCATCCGGTGTTTTACATACATCATCAGCTGTACTGTTTGGTTGCTCTGGGAGATGGGCAAGTCCAGAAGATATAAATTTTGCAGCTGCTTTTTCAATAATTTCACTTATTATCCTTGTTGCTGTACGATGGAATACAGAGCTGGAGGTCCTCGGCATCTTCTCTGATCCTTCACCTTCTCCATCGGATATGATGCTCTCTCCAGAAGAGGAAACACTCAAATTGTCCTCAACCAAGTTCATGTCCATTTGCCCAATTTGCTGTTTTGAAGAAATGTTCTCAGATGACACCACCTTTGGAGGATATCTACAAATCTCCATTGTAATTTGATTAGGGACTTGTCCTGTTGCCTTATCAATATCAGATAATATGATTTCTTCAACAGGAGATATCTGGGATTTTGATTGATCTTGAATACTCTCCTCTCTTATAAATGTAGAAGCATCTCTCTCCCAGTCTTTAGGATATGGTGAAGGGCTTTTAATGGTGTCTAAAATATATTGCTCTTCAAGGTACTCCAAAACTGAAGTAACAACCTCTCTAGCCAGAAGGCTTTCATCTGAAGCCTTCTTTGCCACTGTTGTGCAATAAATCTCCTGGTCTAACTCTTTTTTCATTGCTTCACAAATGGCTCCAGCAGTTTCTACTGTATAGGTGCACAAATCTGAAATATCTGACACAGAATCAGAAAACACTGAAGTTTTTGATGAAGAGCTGACGCTTGAGCTCTTTGCATTGATTTGAGCAGGAGAACTGGAACTAGATACATCTTCTTTAGTCTGGGTGAGTAAAGATTTGAGCTTTCCAAATATAGTCCTTACGATGCCTTTTGCAACTGAACTAAAGTCAAAAGTATGATCAATGGATCCTCTTTCTGTGCTGCCTCTAGAAGTTTGAGGAGCAGCAGCAACATTTTTATTGGATTCTTGCAGATATTTATTTGTTTCAATACAATTCAGTGCAAACAAAACATTTTCAAAAACAGAATTTACAATGTCCTTGGCAATAACAGTGACCCTATTGTTGGGAATCTGAGATTTTGGACTTCTTTTTTCCAAAATGGAGATTTCTGCAGCTTCTGGGAGCAATAATGACTCTTTTGAGTTACTCTCATGTAAATTGTTACCCACAGGGGTGAAATCCCACTTTGTTTTTTCAATGATCTGAGATACTATCTGCTCAGCAATTTCAATGATTTTGGCTTTAGAGATCCCAAAAGCAATATCACTGTTTGCTCTTTTCATTCCCACACTTGATTCCGAGGAGTGAGACTTTAATTTGAAAGATGGGGGGCTACTGCCATTTGTTCTTTTCTTAGTCACTTTTGCCTCATCTCTCTCATTCTGCAGGGCATCAGGACTCTGAAGAAGGTAGTTCTTCTCCACAGATAAGCTGGAGGAGGGTGAAATCGTTTCTAAATTTTTCAGAATTGCTGACACAAAGTCACTCATTGATTGGTTATCGCCTGAATATGTTTCTTTCACGTCACTCATCTTATTTTCAGTATTTGCTTTGCAGAATTCACTCTTGACTTCTTGTAAGACAGTACTGATTATTTCTGTTGCCGTGACAGCTAACTCCGCCTCATCATATTGTTCTGAGTGGAGTCTCTGGGATTGTCCTATGGCATGTAGGTCACCACCATGGCCACCCAGGAGTCTACAGGTTGACCCTGACTCAACAGCGCTTGTGAAAAAAGGCTGGAGTCTTCCAGAGACAACTTGTATAATCTCACTGGCAACCTCTGAGGCTACAGATTCTGTCTGTGCTTCTAGATTAACACGCACAGTCTTAGGGGTGGGAATTCTTTGCTTATTTTCTGACAAGGCAGAGATGACAAGTCCAAGAACACCATCCACAAGTTCAGTGGCAAGGTTATTCGATCTGCAGCGGGTAATCAAGACACCTAACGCACAACACTGGGGTTCCATCAGCTGAGCAGGAAGCTGTGCTTCAGTGAGGGCTCTGCTAAGGACATCCTGTACTATACGTTCTGCTTTTGTAATTATACTTGACTTAGTGATTCCAAAAAGGTCCTTCAAAGGTTCTGAGAGGGGCTTTCCAGCATCTTCTCCTCCATCAGCAACCACAATCTCCTTCGAGGGTGTTCTGGATTTAAAGCAGGGTGTATTTTTCCCTGTTTCTTCTCCTGAACTACCCGAGGACGAGAGGGGTGAAGGGAAGGGAGTGGAGATCCTGCATCTCGTTGACCAGAAGCTACTGCTCCTACTCTGGGACTGCCATGTGGACCCTGACTCAGTACCAAGCAGAGAATGAGAACTCAGTGTGGCCTCCTCACTACTGCTGAAGTAAACCGGGGACTCAAAGGAGCAGTGAGACACGCTCCTGCTCCTCTCTTCACTGTAAAGCGAGATGGCTGGAAGCAGCACTCTGATGATAGACGCTGCCACCCACACCACTATATTCTCCGCCATTTCGTTAAGCTCTTCCGTTGTTATCTGTTTTAAAGCAATAGTACAAAAGTAACCACAGAGCACGAAAAATGTTCAGTATACAGTACACCTATCAATATAAGACCTACTTTTACTTACTTGTCAGGGTTCATTGTTTCCCATGTTAACATTTAGAAATTTGCAACCAAATTTTGAATGCCAGCACAGACGCAACTAATACAAATATACTGTTGTCTATACAGTATAGTAAAAATCTATTATAGATATACTGTTGTATGTCTAGAAAAATATATACAGTACAGTATTTCTAATATATAAATGAAGCAAGAACAACAGAATACCAGTCTAACCAAAGAAATAGAATGGTCAGTATTGCACATTTTAAGTGGATCCCTTAATTTATAAATAATTAAATGTGCAGACCCCTGTTTCATTCCAGAGGAGGCAGTGTCAAAGGGTTCTTTTGGCATCGAGTCTATGGTAGAAAGTGAAGTCACCCCCTTGGAACCTTGACAGCTTAATATTCTCTGGCAAAGAGGCGCAGACCTTTGGCATAGTGGAATATCTCTGCTCTGAGGAGTGGCTATGTGGCTCTAATGCCAGGGCAGCCACAATCAAAACCTAGTGGGAGCTGAGCTGAACATGTCAGGGAAGGAACCACTAAGCAACAGCTAGGTGGACTAAATTTCAGGATTTACTGTACTGAAGGAACAAATTAACATATTTCTTTACATTTGTTCTTTAGTTATGACACTGTGCATTTTAACCTCAAGGAGCTATCTGGAAAAATAAAATGCATCCATTACATTCAGATAAGCAGTGTACCTTACCTGTCCATATAAACTTTTCTCAATCACCTTCCTTTCACTAAAAAACATTATGATAAAAATTAATTAGTGTGACATTGCTACTACATGGACAAAATACGAACTATATTTTGCAATAATAAAAAATGGTGACTAATTAACAATATATAGGCATCTTTTCTAGTGGCAGAACAATTAATCTATTTTAAAGCATATTCCTGTGTAAAAAAGATGGCCTCCTAACCACGATTGTGTTCGTACTTTTTCAATTTACCTACTGGATGTCTAAAACTTGCTTAGGTTTTTACTTTAATATGAGAGGCTTATAAAATAAAAATCACCACAACAAAATAGCACATTGGAAATGATAAATCTTAAACTTCAAACTGCAACTGTTCCATAGCACTTTAGCGAGTATGGTACAATCGTGTTCCTATGTGAAGCAAGATCACTGGTAATTTACATCATTGTGTTTTCAACAACAACTACTTGGTCAGGCGCAATGTATCTAACCAGTTTCATACTGGGTACCTCATAATTGACACATGACAAATACAGTTCAATTCAGAAAATAAATAGTAATTCTGCATTGAAATGTGCAGAAATATGTCATGTTTATGTTTGTACCCTGTTAACTTCATAGAGATTAGACCTTAGAGAATTTAAAGATTCTGTGAAACAGGCAGTTTGACCAGAGGTGCCCAAACGTTTGCATACAACTGTATGTTGTTGCTGCATCTTTCAGGACAAGGCCCAAAATGCGTTTCCAACACATTTGATGACTTAGTGTTACTTAGTTGTTACTGCCCTCTGGTGGTTGTTGATTGAAACATAACATCCATTCAAACACGACCAGACATTTCTCCCACTGTCAATACTTCAGCAAAACTTCACATTTTATACCGGTGCCACAACAAATTGTTATTATGATAGAAATTTGTTTTAATATGACTAATATATTATTGTTGTAATGCAGTATGATCAGAGTTATACATAAGTACAATACAACAGTTCATTTTTGCGAAGGTTCAGTGTTCAATGTCAATGTTCTAGTCATTACAACAAAGTCAGTCTATGGTAAACTATATCTAGGATTTGGAAAAATGCACATGAGCTAACACAACAATATGCACATGTTCTGTACTGTTAACAGACTGATTCATGCATTCGCAAAGAGAGAAAAAGCAATTTCACGAACTCAGCTGGGGAAGTGAGCTCAAAATAGAAAACAGTTGCTCTTTAAACATTTACGTATCACCATACTTAAAATGCTTAAAATAAAAACTTTATGTAAGCACTGATGCTTAACATACCACAACTGCAGAATGTAGGACTTACCCATCAGACAGCTGACTGATCAGAGGGACTTCATGAAACCATTTGGAATCAGTAGTCACCTCTTCAGTGGAGAGAAAATAATTATTGTCGCATTAGAATTCTCATGGCATGCATAAAAAAGTGATCAATCCAATTAACATCCAAAAAAGGCAGAAAACATGTATTTATTCATAGATACAATTAGGATGCTGATTAAGATTTATTTATCTGTTTACCCATATAATTTAAATCATTTTCACACCTTAGCTCACAACACTTTTACTGCACCAGACTGTGGCACAATGGCTGCCCAGAGATCCCCAGACTTAATTGGAACCTTTTTCAGCCTTAACAGTAGATGTTACCAAAGCTTTCAAAACCCAACACTTGTGAATTAATCATTGACATGTTTTTATCTGAATTAGCTATACAAATAAAACTGAATTGAACTAAACTGATTTTTTGGATTATATGTTCCATTGTCTTTCACAATATCTTTCAGTATCTCAGCACCCACTGAATTTCTCTGCAGCTGCATTGGAAAATTTGTCAAAACATAACTTTTTTCAAAACCTTTATTTTTTCTAGAAACAAATGAAAATACTGACCTTTGGTGATTTTAGAACTTTTCTCATTAGCAATGGTAACATCTCTATTCTCCGTGCTAATGATCTCAGTAGAAGCTGTGCCACAAAGAAAACATCCTTTTAGTTGAATAGTTACTTCAGATAGTTTAGATCAATAGATACTGTAAATGTTTTTATAACAAAATGTGGATTACAGAAATGTTGAATATAATGTATGTACATGTTGTGGCTGGAAATTAAACAATCTGAAGATAATGCAGGATTCGTTCTTAATGTATTATTTTATGATACCTGCAACTTATTGCGTGTTTCCCTTTAAAAAGTTTTGATCTCAGTACATACATATTATTCTTTTCATACAGCCATATGATTGAAAAGCTTTGGAATTTTGTAATTGTAGGTGTTTATTAAACAAATTCTACAGTTCTGTAATCAGTAGTAAACCTGAAGATGGTCAACCTGCATCATTCCTTCTAGCCAACAAACTAAAACACATTAAATTGTGAACTTAATCATAGTTGCACCACTGCAAATTATTGGATCTAGAAGCTTACCCTGTTTTCCAGACTGAAGTATTTCATTAAAATATTGCCTTTTTATACGGTCTTGCATTTCTCTCTCAAAATCCTTCCTTTCCTGTAAACTCTCATTTAGCTTTTGCTGCTGGAGAGCAACCTTCCTTTTATAATATTCAAATGCCTGAGAATGACAGAAAACCTTTCACAAGTGGCTATTGTTTAATGAAAAAGGAAAGCCTCTCAACAAAAGATGAAAAGGTCCATCTCATTGTTGAACATCTTGTTAGCAGTAGAAAACTTCCCATCCATAAGGTCACTACAGGAGACTCCAATCTCATCTCAATCTACAGCACCCTGAAGCTGGGAAGCTGGGTCTGGTCAGAGCTCAGAAGAAGAAAGGCTGGGTCCGACATTACTTGGATGAAAGACTCTGTGTGTAGTTCAGAACCTTGCAGGCTGGATATAAGAGATTGAAGCAGCAATGTCTCTCCTCTAATGCTTAGGTAATGAAGAGGAGAGATCATCAACCACCCTCTTGGATCCTCTTGGGGAGATACCCCTGAGGGATACTTTAGAACAGCCAATTATGCAAAGCAGCATGTCTCTGGGATGTTACTTGGAATTAAAACCCACAACACGCAGAATAAATGCCACACAGGGAGGTGCCCAAGGCTGGAGATAAACCATGGGCTTTGGAGATGCAGTGCTATAACCATGAATTGGAGGCACCAAACACTACCAGAATATGGTGTTTTGGCACCTCTGTAGCATATCTTGGCATAACCACCCTAGAGTAGATGCACAATATAAGAGGTGCCAACATACCATGATTATTGTGGTCACCGAGGATCCAAAGGTATTAGTTTAGGTTATTAATTTAAACCTATAGGTGCTCATCTTGGAAATACAACAAAATATAGCTGCAAGGTCAGTGTCAAGTCCGGAATTTGCATGAAGAAAAGTTCACCTTAAGAGGATGAATCCAAACATTCATTACTCCAGTACCTTTTTGTGCCTTCTAGCTCTGGTCTGATTCTTCAGCTGGGCCTGTCGCACCTCCCTCCGGGCATCTTCCTCTATTCTCATATGTAAAGCCCTTTCTCTGATTTTCCACATCTGTAGAGCCGTCAGTGAAAAGGCAAAGCCGATGAGAAACAGCAGAAAGCTAGATTGTGTTGAGCACAGAACAGCTACGCTACTAGACATTTATATTTATATATGTCACCTGCTTATAGGTGGTACATTAAATATTGAGGAATCTGTTAGATCATTGAGGAATCTTTGGGCATTTTTCAGCATATTAGGAGCATTCAGCAGCTGAATGTGGTCTGGGAAGCCCAAAGACAAAATAACTGGGAAAATAACATACCATACAGCAATGTACAGTGAGAATGTGAAAAAAAAACAAGAAACATGATTAAGCTGATGTAGAAAACCGATGAGGCTAAATACTGTATATTGATAATGCCGGTGATTTGAAAGCTTATAAATCAATGAAAGGGGTGAATAAACTATGTGTTTCAAAAGTGAGTTAAGCTACAGTGTGAAATGTAGGATTCATAAAAGCGTATGAAAAGTGTCTGAAGTCTAAGTGTGACAATACAGTAACATGATTCACTAAGGGTATCCACTCTGCAGAAATCTGTTCGGCTGGAAGAGGCGTATACACTATAAGGTGAGATAATTTTTTTAATGAGCATTTTGCAACATAAATGCTTAATTATTTGTCAGAAACACAACATCTTTTAAAACAGTTATGCTAGAGATCCTGTTATCTTTTGCTTGCTCCCCAATCATGCTGTATTTACAGAGGTGTCACAAGGTCACTTGCCAGAGTGGATATAAATGTCTCTAATCAGTTTAAGATGCAGAAGGAAACCAGCTATTAAAGATCTCCCATCCAGGTGATGACCAGGAGCAGCCCTGGGTCAAAATAAATCAAACTGTATTCTCATACCTCAGCCTGTCTGCATATCTCCTCTGTTTTCAGAGCTCCTGCCTGGTGCCTTCATAAACAACAACAGCAAAGAAAGCTTCATCCACAAGGCAATGTCAGACAGCAGCAGAGGAATTTGTGAATGTGGTATTTCCGTAGAGCAGATGTTCATCTTTTGGAAAACTTTGACTCAGTCAAGACTTCCACTTGCTTGCACAATTAATTAACTTAAGGCAAACCTTTACTTACAGTTGTATTCTTGACATCTAATGTTTAAACATAACAGTAAAATATTTACACATATTTACAGCGAAACAAAAAAAAATGTGATACAAATACAACAAATCAGGAATCCAAAAGGCAGGAACTTGCTGTTAAAGAGTGAGGAGCTTCCGTATGTTATTACCTGTCTCTGTTAGCCATAAACTGGTCTGAAATATTCTTGGATCCTTCCTCAAGGAGCCATTCCCTCACATCGGTGAAGCTGATATCCCTGGGAATCTCGTTCTGCTCCTGGAGCTCCAAGAACTTCTTCACTATTGTTTTCTGAAAGCCAGCACAGCCTTTTAATAGAGTGCCACACTCCCTTCATTGCAAGGTTCTCCTAAGCACTATTATAGCCGAGTGTTCACTTCAAAACCAACACTGACTTTTTCCATTAGATTTTTAATTTGAACTCACACCGATAGAATGTGTTTGCATATGTATAAGAGTGAAGGCTGAGCTACTGTAGTTTGTTGATCTAAACATTTCAATTTAAGATGTATATCTTGGATACAGTGGTTAACCTTGTTATCTCGCAACACTGGGGCCAGGGGCTCTATTCTGAGCCTGAGGTGATTTGTCTGTGTGGAGTTTGTATGGTCTCCCCATATTCACATTGGTTTTTCACGGTTTGCTCTGGTTTTCTCCCACAGTCAAAAGCCATACTATACTGGTAGAAAAAAAGGTTTCTAGGAAAATTGGTTCTAGAGTGAATTTGTGTCTGTGTGTGTCTTGCAATGGACTTAATTCTGGTCAAGGGTGTATATCGTCTTAAGCCCGTTGCTTTCTGGGATAGGCCCCTGCTCCCTGCAGCCCTTAGATGAGGCGGTTAGATTAGAGGACGTGGATGGAAAGGGATGGATGGAAGTTCAAGTCGTTTTTCAGCCTTGTCTGGCAAAGAAGACTTATAAATTCTGTTTTGGACTTCACACAAAAGCTGCCTGTATTAACATGTGTTTGGAAAAATACATTTTTTTGCACTGAAAATGGATTAAAGTCTACAGAGCAGTACAGATAAGCAGTGAATGCTCCGATTGGGGTGGTACAATTAGTGGTTTTCCACAAAGAAAAACATCCAGATATATTGCCCAGCCTCAATGAATAAAAAAACTATCTTTTTTTAACTCTGTTATCGTGAACAGAGAAGACTACAAGGCGACCTGTTTCAAATATTCAAAATCCTCACAGTCAAGTCTGCTTGTTGAATGCTGACTTCTTTCAAGAAACAGCTGGATGAGACTCACAGACCAATTAGCAAGTAATTACCAAACAGGCTAAAGAGCTTCCTCTCATTCGTAACTTTTCTTATGATATGAAACCCATATCCTGCATGCAGAAAGGACTATATGGGCTATAAACAACACAAAGTATCATGAAAAGATGTACAGTATGGCTGAACTAACAAGAAGAAGCTAAAATAGGCTAGAGCAGTGACAAACATAAGCAACAACATCGTCAGCGTCAAAACACTAAAACAGAAATGAGCTTCATAGCAATTAGAGAAGAAACTGAAAGAAAACATTGAAATTGATCCTTAGAATACAAACACAGTCAAGGTAGAGACTTCCTTGAAGATGACATGATGACAGCAGTATATTCAAAAGTGCATAATGGAGAGATCTTATGGAAGCCTTCATCTAGAAACGTTACTGATTGAGGGCTGGATAAAGGCAGAAGTCTATGATGAAGAGTCAGAATCAGATGGACGGTTGTTTAAAAACATCACACTTACCTGTTTAGTCACATAATTTTTGTCATACTGCAACTTCACATTGCTAAGGTAGTTATGATATTGATTGTATTCTTTCAAAGAGCAGAGGACCTGAAAACAGACAAAACATGTTTCAAGTACTGTCTAGGAGGTTAAATGTTTTTATTTTTATTTTACAAATCTAGAGCACAGTCAAGTACTCTGTGTTTGAATATCTATTGAGCATAAGGACTTTAGCACAAACCATAGGCCTGCTTTGATTACATCTACTATTACATGCTTTGATTACAACCAAAGGCCTGCCCACCGAATACATCTATGCTGGAGTGCAGACATGAGTTAAATCACGCTACTGGAAACTATTACAGCTAAATGAGCTAGAACCTGGTCTATTTTTTTTGACAACACCTCACTCCTTCACCGTACCAAAAAAGACTCATTCTTTGCACAAACTCCAAACAGCCTTACTTTCTTCTGCTCATTGATTAAGCCTCTGTTCTGCAGAGACTCCTGCATGCCCTTGCGATGGTAATAGGTGCGCAGGTGGGGGTCATGGAGGCTGTTGTACTTCGAATCCAAAAGGAAACCGTGGGGATCAGTCAGAGTGAAGTCAGGAGATGGCTGGTGCAGCTGAAATAGAAGGTAAGTATTTTATTAAAACATGATATGTACAGGTAAACACAAATATGTATCCCCCTATGTTTCTGAACATAAAAATGAGAATGTTTTTTTTCTCCCCCCTCCGAAGGCGGTCGCCAGTTTCTTGGAAGACTACTCCAGAATCGCTGTTATCATTTTTTTCTACGTTCTTGAAAATCAAATTCCAATTTCTCAGTCATTGTAGCCAACTAAAAATATCTACATTGCAAAAAGACAGTAAGCACAATAAGCTTTAAGGCATACAGTACAGGTGAATTTCAATAATGTGATCAATATACTGCGTCTAGAAAAATATATAACCTTACTCCTGATGTTATATGCACAAAGATGTCAAGGGAAGACAGTTTGCTTACAGTTTAATCATTACAGCAACCACATTATACTAACACACACAGAAATGTGTTAATGTGTCCCAGGTATCATTTCATATTATACAATTTCACATGTTGGTTTACCCCTAAAAAGAAAGAAAACCATGAATAAACATGTCATTTTTTACAATTTAAATGTTTGGATTTAAATAATAATAAATGTATTCATGCTTTTCATTTTAGGTTACACTTACTTTCTCCGAAAGAGCAGTCCTGCAAAATTGAGGTTTAGACCCTGGGATTAACGGCAGTTTAGTGCCGACGGGTCTCTCCAACAGCTGCTGCTCTCCCTGCAGTGCATACAGCATGGTGTAGCAGCCCTGAAACACAGAACATAACTATCGTACCTCACAGAACCACAGCCAAAACGCCAGAAAAAACAAGCAGAGCTGATGGCAGAAATGATTTCATCTGTCACAGAGTGAAATAAAATGGGTGTGGGGGCAACAGCAGGTATCAAGGACAATGTTGACTTTGCATAGAAGTTTGTATAGAATGACCAGTGACTTCAATGAGGGTGGTAATATGTGTCTTTCTTTGTTCTGGGGCTTCCTACTGATCAAAGATGCTATTGCAAACATTGTTAATTACCACACAGTTCAGAGAAGACACATGGCATGTCAAAACTGGCCTAGCCGAGCCTCAGACCGAGGAGGTGGATCTAGAACATAACAATTCTAGAAAATCTAGAATGTTCTAGAGCAATCTTACACCTGGCCATCTGTATATAGCCATTTGATCAATGAGCCCCAAGAAGTTAGCTCTGCTTACACCCAAAACTATCAACCCCCCCCCCCCCCCAAAGAAAGGTAGGGGGGCTTTAATAACCCCAGTGACAGAGCCAGAGCACACAGAAACAGAAGAAAAAGGAATAACCAATTTGTACCACAGCACCCAGGAGAGGGTTTGGACACCAGGGACTCTCTACAGTGAGCAAGGGAGGAAGGCTTTAGCATTTTCTTCCTCCCCTCTCTACTCAAAAAATTGACTCAGAGACAAATGGGGGGGGGCATATTAAAAAACAGACTCAGCCAGGACTGAGGAGGATCCCTAAGACTACACAGAGTTTCTTTGCTATGACAGAAGCAGGCACACCAGGTCTCCAACTGGGGCTGGGTTTGGGAGAATATTTGCAGCTGGACTTTTCCTTTGGAACTCTGGTTTTGGTAACTGGGGTCAAATGGGGCTCTTGAGCTGGTCTGCAATATGTTCTGTGAGTAAGTAAGTACCTCTGGTGGATAAGTTGTAATATTTGTTCTGTGGATTAGGCTATGATAGATACTGGAATTGCAAAGTACTGTAATACAAATGGAAATTATGTAGGATGACTTCTGGTCTGTGGATGCACTAGTGGTTCTGGAAGATAAAAAGAACTTGTTGCTGGGGGAAAAGGTCTTTAGAATTGCTAGGTGGCATAATCAGCTACAAAACTAACTTTTAAAAGCAGTCCCTGCATTTAAGGGCCACGGTTCCTGACATATCTTTTTATAGATAGGTAAGAAGAGTTACCCTAGTGTGTTCAGAGGGCTAAATCAGTTCATAACATTCTTTTTTTTTTCTTCTGCACAAACGAGTTGATTCTCTAAGTCTGTTTAGAGTTTTAGATTGGGAAGGCATATTCTCACCCAAGACATCTTAAGAGAACAAAAGAAAAGTACAGTACGTATATTCCCATAAAATACAGAAAGGGTTAACAATAAATTATTAACCCACGATTTCAGAAATAGAACACATAGCTGGAATTTTAAAATCATGTTCCATTTATTTTACCTTCTAGAGCTTTTAAAACAGTATTAGAAATATTACTACGAGGTGTACGTTTTTACTGTTTTACTAAACCTTACATTTTAAAGCTAAACTAATGCTGATTTTTTTTTTAAATTCACTACCTAAAAGTTCAAATATATAAACGTATGGATAGTACACTCACAGCTCCAGATCCCGGTTTCTTTCTCTCCATTTTTATCCCTGATCTCGTTCCATTAATCCATTAATCAATTATTCTATTTTGAAAACAAATCCGTCGTGTTCGTGAGCGGTAAAACTATATTTTGTATAATACGGACTTGAGCATAAACCACGGTATAACCAAAATGTTGTCTATTACGTCAGATCTGCAAAGCAGTTGCCTTATCTGACGTATCCAGCGTGTACAAGTAAAGACGTCATTAAAAGCTGCAGCAGGGAAGCTACAGTATTCGTCCCTGTACGGACTTGTTTTTATATATATATATTAATAATTAGGTTTTAATGAGAAAATCCAGACAAAAGGGCGATGTCCGATTTAATGTTTAATTTGAATGTCGCCATTCTAACTCAAAGCCTTCACGGTATCAAACCTGTGTGGTCACACGTCCCAAACAGTCTGGCTCTGCCAGTGGAGCCTAGAGACCCCAAAAATATAACACACGGTTTGCCTTTTAATAATTTACACCTCTAATCCTTTGGGATGGAAAAGAAGTGTAGAAATGCAATTTTAATTATGGTCAATTCTGGTATTGTAGCCATATATAGTTATACAGGTCTTGTCCTCAACAACTCAGGAGCTGGGTTCGAGCCAATGCAGTGAGGTACGAACTAGGGTGGGAGCGGCGAGGGCACAAGCCCTAGAACCCGAATCCGTTACAATAACAAAAGGACAGACAATGAAATATGGGCTATTTCGAACTCGCAAATGTGAGATATAAAGAGTTACTAAGTCAGAATTCAGAGTTGCTAAGTTGCAATTCTGAGATACCATAGCGCGTTTTTTTTACTCCCTGGCGGAAACGGGCTTCCATAGAAAAGCCTGGAATGCAAGTGTAATCCTTACTTAAGGGGAGCCGGGTTTTAGAACTGGCTATAGTTGCTCACGGACATAGCGTTGGCTTTATGAACTACAACTCCCTTATCGCACTACTCAAGTTTACGTCACAGTCCCTATTCTGCCTGGCTGTGGTGACCTCTAGCGGGTCCCTCTCAGTTCTGGCAGCTTTACCGTTGATCTTGTGCACTCACCGGCGTGCGCAAGAGGAACTCATACACGGCTCCCTTTTTTCAAGTTTATTTTCTAAAAAATAGAAGAAAATAAGGGAGGGTTTCCAGAAATACGTACAAGTCAGGTTTACAGCAGGCTGGTAGCAAGAGTCTGACTCCTACCCTCGTACATGTTGTTTTCCCCTGTTTACTATAACACCATTTAAACGCGTCACAACATAACAACTCAACTCACTAAGAAATTAACTCACAACACACAGACAGTTTTCATCTAGCGACTTAACACAGCTAACGAAGTTCAATTTCGTCTCTGATAACCCGCAGAGCCAGAATACACTTTTGATACTCTTAAAACAAATATAAACGAGTAAACCTTAAACCGAAACTATGACATCAGTAAACATAAATTTACAGACCTTTTTAAAAAGCCTTATTACTTCAGATCTTACCTAACAAATTAGAAAGAACCATGGGAGAGAAAGTCAGGCGGACAGCAGGCTGGAAGCGAGGGTCTACCAGCCCGCACGAGGCGCTGTTCCCGATTCCCGTGCCCAGCTGCACATCACCTGGTTGCACAAGCTTGACTTTTCATTTTCATTACTATATTTTCAGGTTGTGTTTTTCATACCACTACCGAATAAAAAACATATTTTAGAGGAAGATGTCAGCTTGATTAAAAAATATTGCTCCTTAAGCCTAGTCCCTTACTGTACTAATTCTGCCACCTACTGGACAAGGTAATAAATAAAACAAGAAGAAAATCATAGAATATAACACCCACATTACAGGCCAGCCAAGTAAAGGGTGTAAGATGACCAGGGGAAGGGTCATTCATAACAGGTATTTTCAGAATGACCTAGTTAAAATACTAGATATGGACCTGAGCAAAATGGCTGCCAAAAAGAATAAGCTGACCCGTATATGGAAAGGGTCTACCCTGAGAAACAATGAGACACAGCTGAGCCGCATCAGGAACCGAAATATAAGTTCCCCGGAGGCAGTGAACAGGGAGAAAGATAGAGAGGAAAGAGGTTTATGTGAAAGGTCGGACTAAGGAATAACGGACTACTGAAGGGAGAAAAGGTTTATGGTTTTTCGATTGCGGATTGGGTTTATTACGGACTTTTGTAACTCGGATCAGAACAGGATTAAGAGAGCGGATTACGGACTGGATTTGGAAGATAATTGGAGGAAGAAACGCCACGAAACTCAGGAAAGAAAAGTGTGGTGTGAGTACTTCTCTCATTTGCATAAACTTTCCCCCGGAGACACCACAAGGGATATCTGAAGGACTGAAAAGTGCACTGATTGTCACATTATCTAAGGTTGTCTTTTAAAATGTACTTGTATTCCATTAATAGCATCTATTGCATTGCCCGAGAAAATCAGAAATTACTGTATGTAATTTGTTGGAATTGGGTTCCTATGAAAAAGACTTGTGAAGAAACCCAGCTGGGACTCAAAACCCTTGGTATCTCTTCAGAAGAAGAGAATGCAATGTGCCCCAAGCAGTATGATTTTCAAAACACAGATTTAGTACCAGATGGCGGTTCCTGACGGTTGAGTCCAGCGTTCTGCGCATGGGCAGTAGGGACTAAGAAGCAGTGAGTTACCGTTAAAAAGAACCCGTAACTTCTACAGAGTCGTAACGGTAAATACGGTGTCATTTCCCTAAATGAGTATAGAGGGGGTATTTCATAGGATTGAGACAAGATTAGCAAGATGGATATTGGATTTTAACGGAGTACACTGAAGCAGTAGAGTATTTAGGCAACTACTCGGGCTGGGGATATCTGTTTATTGGTTTGTTAGTAATGGGTTTCACATGCTCCTTGTATTTTCTCTTCCTTCATTCTTTACAGGGACTTATGTTTAGCACCGTTTAAGTGTTCGCAATTGTAGGTATCGTACTAATTATCGTAATGTAGTTCTCGGTGAGGGCTGAGAGGTGAGCGACTTATTTCTGAACGTGCTGCGTGAACCACTGCCGTATTTTGTGTATATAGAAATATCGTTATGTCTTTTTTATTTTTTTAAACCAGGAACATATCAGACCACATTTCTAGGCGAGTAAAGAACCCAAAATGTGTCCTGTGCTAATTATTCTTTGCCAGGCTACATTTATAAGAACCTTTCATCTTGTGTTTTAATTGTAATACAGTGTATTAAAATGCACAATCCTTTGGTTTTGGGAGAGAGGTAAGAAGGGAAAGCAAATGGAAGAAAAGTCCAGAATAGGCTTCTAGGCTGTAGAAAAAATGAGAATAGAATATGACGTATTCCAAGGAGAAGTCGGGGAAAAATAAGACCTTAAAAGAAATCAGCCTATCACTGTTTGCTGGGAGAATGGATGAATCCTGTCTAATGCTCAGCTGACACCCTGTTAAAAGCAATAAAAGACAATGTTAGTCCTCCGTGGTTAACCTACATTTGTTGTTGCTTTAAAACAGATAACGATGGAAGAACTGAATGACATGGTGGCGTGGGTGGCAGTGTCCATTATCCGAGTGCTACTCCCAGCCATCTCCCTGTATGATGAAAAGAGGAGCCGGAGGAGAGTCTCCTAATCGCCTTGCCTCTGAATTGTGGATGGTGTTCTTGAATGTGTCAACTCTCCCTTATCGGCAAATAAGCCAAGAAGAAAGAATTCCCACCCCAGAGACTGTGCATCTTAATCATTCTGCAGACTCGGAGACTGACAGTGAGACTCTACAGGTTGTCTCTAAAAGCTTGAACCACTTTCACTGGATGTATTGAGTCAGTGTCAGTCTATGGTCTCCATATTAAATGAGATGTAAAGTCTCAAATTGTGCTTAATGAGTATGTTTTCTTTAGTGTTTTAATGATCCTTTCTGGTAACCGAATGGATGTAGTGTTTTTTGCAATGGAATGTGCAGCAGCACTGTTTCAGGAGGATATACAAAAGGTAAAATAGTTCATAGCTCAATGGATATGACTTAAAATTGCAGTGGTTTCCAGTACTAAAACTAGTGGTAAAAGGAAATAATTCTATAAGGGTTATGAAGGCTTTAATCCATCCATTTTCTAACTGCATTATCCAGTACAGGGTTGCAGGAAAGCCAGAGGCAGGATTCACTCACACCAGGGACAATTTTCACAAAAGCCAATTACTTGAAGACAACCCAAGCAAACACTTGTAGAACATACAAGCCCCACATCTGAGGATGAACTCATGGCCCCAGTGCTCTGAGACAGCACCACTGTGCCACTTCTTATGCTACTATATTCCAGTTAAATACCAGTGTTTACTGTTGCTTATTTTAGCCTGGAAGAGATGCATTATGATCATTTGATACTGGCAAATATTCTTGTAGCACAAGGAAAGCGGTGCAAACATATTTCCACTAGGGGGAACTGTCCTGCTTTGGCAACACAGTAAATTTATGGTATATACATTTATTATTTCTGGATAACCACTATAAATATAATTTGTCTTCTATTTCCTAAAACAATTCAATATTTCCCACTGTACTGCACACAGTATTTAGCCTTTAGAATTTAATATGCTCAATGTTAGTACGGTAGAGGTACTATCATTTAACAGCATTCATGAGATACATTCAAACAGAATATTAATTCCATTGGAAGAGGGCCAGGGGAAGGGTCATTTATAACTGGTATTTTCGTAACGAAACGCTGTCTTTACTACTGGATAGACCTAGGCAAGATGGCCGCCACGGATCCCCGGCTGACCCGCTGTTGGAAAAGATATATACGGCGAAACAATGAGACACAGGTGAGCTCCGTCAGGAAACGGAATAGAAATGCCACAGAAGCACTGAACCGGGCGGAAGTTGGTAAGGTGAGAGCGTTTTGGAGGAACGAGAGATTTAGGAGTGTACTGGAAGGAATTTAAGAATAACGGACTATTGGATATGGGTTTTGGATACGGCGCGGAGAAGTGTGGACATACGCATTTGGGGACTTAAGGATACTGGCAACGGATTGCGGAACGGATTTGGAGAGACATACGGACGAAGAACACAGAGGTTCAGTGTGGTGTGAGTTAAATCTCTTTTACACCTATTTCCCCCGGTGACGCCACACCATATATTCAATTGAATCTTTCAAAGAGAACCACCATTTCCCTGCAAAATTAGGCTTTTCTCTGTCACTTCCCAGGTGGCTCTGACAATCGGCTGCCGTTAAATTGTGGCTGTGGGCATCTGTTTCGATGGAGTTTGTGGAGTTTGTACTCCCTCTTTAAGTGTGATATTAGAAATACATTTTTTTTTGCTAAAAAACTGCTTTTTACAAATTAAAGATACGGCTATAAACTAATATGACGTTTTGGTTGTGAAGCCTTCTTCAGGTGTGTGGAGACACGTATATTTTTAGACACATTTATTTAAAAACTAAGAGCTTTTTTTTAAATGGTAAGAATGGTAAATTGTGCCATGTGAAGTTCATTTTTCAGTTTCCACTGTCTACATTCCCGGGCACAGCTTATATGTGGGTTAATATTTACCTATCGGATTAGCAAAGGTTAAAATAAAACAATTGAAACAGGATGAGGAAATGTGCACACACTCCTCTGACATACTCATGAGAGAGTCTTTCCCCGCTTGACATGCTTTGAGCTTATAAAGAGAGATCACCCACTGGAGAAGAACACGACTGTGAGTGACATCACTGTGAGGTCACAGGCATTGAGCAGGTCAGAAAATCAAGACTTCAAGGGGAAACTCAATCCTACCCAACATTAGAGACATGCCTACTTTTGCAAGTGCCAGCTTGATAATGGTTTAAGTTCCTTAGATATTTTTTAACTTCAGCTAGGTGTATGGCCTTTGACTTAAAAATCAGTGAATCATTAAGGAATGCTGGAAGGCTTAATAGAATTAAGATATTCTTACCAGGTCGAAACACCAGCACGGCACTGTAACCTTATTCTTTATAAAAATGTGAACATAAACTCTCTCTTTTAAACTGTACAGGCCTATTACAAAGCCAGTTGAAGTGGACAGCTCCACAGAGTAAACAGTCATATAATCCGATGCTTCTAGTTGATCAATTATGTAGTAACTGTACTGTATATGAAGATGTGGTGATTGTTTTTATTTAACCTTAACCACCTGTTGCATAGGTTGTCTTGTGTTTTGCAATACGTAGTCTGTGGTGTTATTGATTTAGCTAGTAAATATATATATATTATTCATCCATTGTGTGGTTTCTGCGTAAAAAAAAAAAACCCGCATCCACAGAAACAAAAATCACAGATATGTGCCGAACAGGACTACTAGTATCAATATAACGGCAGCGTCAGTTTTTGTGCTTGATATGAACTGCCTAATGGGGCCACAGGAATAATGGAAGGCAGGTCAGATCCAGCACTTTTATTACAAACAAGCCTTTAAAGAAACACAAACAGAATGTACTTTTATGATTTGAAATATTTGTATATCTCCCCCCCCATATATTCAGTACTTAATTCAAAAAATGTTTTTTTAGATGCATGACTTTCTCATGATACATATCCTTCCAAAATACATTTTACTTTTGCTATTAAGGTCAGTAATGAATAGTTTAGGAACATGTAAAGGTTTATTCCATGCTGAAAAAAGAAAAGAAACATTTCAGCTGTAGAGTCTTCTTCAGGTGTCCGTTCCCGTTTCTTTTCTTCTCCTTTGCGGCCTACGCGTGTTGACGCACTACCTACTTGAGCTACTGCAGAGTTTTCTTACATATTACTTACCACCATTTGCTTTGACTTGGAAAAACTATGCAGAATCTTTTGAAAACAGCCCTTTGTCTATTTCTGCCAGCCACGTGTTACTGGCAGTCCTCAAATGTGTCAACTACCGCGAGGAAGGCCTTCCACACTCCAGGCCTGCTTGAGCACACAGCCCCGCCTCCTCTTCTCCTTTGACTGATCTCTCGGTTCGTGTTCGCGATGCAGGTCCAGTGCGGACCCCCGCCCTTCATCACACACCACTTGGAGTGGTCCACCATGATGCCGAAAGGCCTGGCCTCTGGCAGCTGCATAGTCTTCACGTTGTACACCTTGTGCGCCACAGAGCAATTCGACGGCAGAGGCTGATGAAGCTTCCCCCAGCTTTTGGCAAAGAAGTCGTCTCCTAAATAGTTAACCAGCAAACCTGAGTAGAGATCTGAAACGGAACAGAGTCACAGGTTCCCTGTAAGAATCTGTCCCAGACACACTTTCTACCCAACCAAAAACAGGAAGTGCACTTGCTACCAAAACGTCAAACTGGAACCGAGAACAAGTGAATGTGTATTTCTTCCCCCCCTCTCTGAATGCTGTACTGTATTGGTTGCTACCCAGAACGTTCTTTTTTAAATCAGCACCACCAATATACAGTAGATCAAGTGTGAAGTGTGACATATTGCTTTTGAAGGGCAGTGTTTGAAACTTACTGGATTGTTCCTTTTCTACATAACCTTTTTTTAAATGTATTTAAATGACAACCGTTTCCAATAACCTTTAAAGTAACAGCAGAATGAGATCCTTGGATCAATTAATCAATTTCTTTTCAAAACTAGTTGAGATTAATGGAACAAACTGCACATGTTATTTAAGTCCTGGTTCCTTTCAAGAAACAGCAGGATGAGATCCTTGAATTAACTACTAAGAAATTAGCTAAATGGGCCAAATGTAACCTCTCGTGTTCTTAGGTATTAAATGGTATCTAAAGAAGCTACACAAGTTATATTTTTATCCTTTCTTATGTTTAAATCAACATACCAAGAGAAAAACATGATTTAAATTGTTGTATAAATAAAAGATTCAAATATTCTATTAATCAATTTGTTCAAGAATTGGGCTTTACAGAATGTTAATAAAGCACCTACAAACTACCTCAGACACAAATCCTAAACCTAAATTACTACTGAGTATAAATTGATGCTTTACTAACATCCCATAAAATCTCTTTTGAAAGAAAGCGATGCTATGAAACCTTAAATCTAAAGTGTAACCGCAGAAACATGTAGGAAAGTTCAGTTGCCAGCTGGCAGATTGAGAAAGTTTCACCAAAACAAAGTATGCTTTTTTTATATAAATACATCTTCAATTGGGAAAGGCTTTGAGTAAAAATAAACTGGATATTGTTCCACAAAATCTTTGTGAGAAAGTGGGTCTTGCTGGCTAGAAACAGCCAACATACAATAGAGTTAGACTTTGTAAAAATTAAATAAATTCAGATTCTGAGAGGCTCAATAAGTGCTTGTTCAGAGTAAATCAGACATCGTTGTCCAAGTTTCAGCAGTGATACATAATTCACTGAATACCAACACCAACAGGGTTGGACACTTTGGGATATCCAAGCGATCTCAAACTCGTCCGATAACTGCAACCTCTATGACCAGCTGGGCACCAGTGCTCTTGTACTGTTGTCAGTGAAAGAAAAACCATTAGTACAACTTATGCCAACTCTGACACTTAGCATCACTGTGGGGCTGTTAAGCACATATTTTGAAGAAATAAGTACATTTCATCATCTCTTCCAAGCTGGTACAGGTCTGGAACTGTGATAATTAATTTGTGATTTTAAAATGTAGAGGCATGCAAAAAATTAACTATTGATTCCAAATATCTAAAATGAGAAAAATAGCTGATGTGACATTTTCACTTCCCAGGAACAAACTGCAATAATGAAGCACAGAGATTGTTTATGGATCATGGCAACTGTGTTGTTCAATACTGTTTCTGTATCTTGAATTGGAGAATAGTTTCTAAAGAAGCGATCAGTTGGTAAACAAACGTGATCCATAGACTTTACTGATTTTTTTTCTGCAGACTCTAGCTCTGCCTTGAGTGGTGCTCACCGTCATTAAATCTAGAGCATTTTGCAAAGCTGGTGAAAGTTTACCCTGCTAAAGATGTCAGGGGCAGCTGCTTAAACCAAGGCTCTTTCCTGGGATAGCATGTTCTCTGAGCCACACACTGAAGGTCTCTGTGGAAGGTTTGGGGGACGTGATAGTCAAAAGAGTATACATGGATATACTGGAGTTGCACAGCTGTAGAGACAAGAATGAAAAATAACCAAGAGTAAGCATGGCATTTTCATACATCCAGGTCAAATGCCCCCTTTCTTTTTCCATTAGTCTGGAGAGTTTCCTTTATTTATTTTCACTTGTTAAACTATCCTCCAAGTTCTAAAATGTTGACATATATTTTCAGCAGCCACAATACACATCATTTAGATTTAATTAGAAAGTCTAAGGCTATTTTGGTATTTATTTTCATCTGTATACACAATGAGGTGTAAGTCTATTAGTGTCCACCTATTCTCAGGGTTATATTAAGCTTGCATATGAAATTGAACCACCAACAGAAAATAACAGAATAGACTGGTTTTTGCCCACAGGTAAATTTAGACTAGGAAAAGAAAAGGTGCTCCAAACCAGAACAAGAACTGCAAATAACCAATACTTGAATCTTAAAATCTGGAAAAATTGTACCAAAGGCTTTCAGAAAGTGATAGACAGCTGTGATGTCAATGCCATGGACATACTAAAGCTCAGCAATCAAACTTGTTCTTGAAAAGGTTCACACAGCTGTATGTACATGTGAACGCCTACCTATGTCCTTGAAGGTGCTGTATGTGTAAGTCCCGCAGAAGAAGGTCTGTGCATTTTCATGCCCACTGGAGGGCAAGAATGATGTAGAATGATTTTTCACATCTGGAAGTTCTGGGGTGCTGTGAACCAGCCACACTCCTGTCTGTCTAACATCACAATCCCTGAAAAAGGTCACACAAGATATATTCAAATCTCTTATCGTTTTTGATCCGTCTGGTTTTTCAGTTTCAATGTTTTTAAAGGACAAGTCTGCTCTTTTTGAACGGAGTCCATTATCAAGCCTGCTTCCAGCTGACGAAGTCAATTAATCAATTAAGTTCAAGAATCAAACGAACTGTATAATTGATCAAACTAAACAAAAAATCTTCTATTTTGGGCTAGTTTTCAGTTCTCTTAATCTGACCTTTGGCTTTTTTGTCCAACCGAATTAAACTGAACATACTTCATGGCCAAAAGTCAGATTAAGAGAATTGAAAACCACAGTCCAAAATAGGACTATTCTTAATCCTATTAATTGTTTTCATTTCTTTTCAACTGACAATTGGCCATGAAGTATGTACATTTATCTCTTAATCTCAACAATTTAATTTACTGTATTCATTTAGAAATGGGCTACTGTAAATTCAATTCAATAGAGCCCACAACAAGCATCTTTAGTTTTGTTTTACCCAGCAGATGAATTTTTTATTATAAACATCAGTATTATATTGATTTACAGAAGTGTTTTTAAACTCAGTGATTTTCACCAGGAGAAAAAGCTTTGAAGGCAACAGATTTGTTCTTAGCTTATGTGATGCCTCAGTCAAAGAAATGTAAAGGGGAAAAAAATAATGAACAAAAACAAGATGGAAATATATACTTTAAAGCTTTATGATTCAAGTTTTAAAACCAGAAAACACAGAAAGCTGGTGTTGGTATTCTAAAGACACAGTATATACTTCGGACGTGCCATCATGTCTTGACCATACACAGGAAATCCTAAAATAAATGTTTTCTACTGAATCAATGATTTGGACAACATCTGCAGAATCACACGTGTAAATGTTCTACCCTGAAATAGTGTAAATGTTAAAATATTTTATTTTAGATATATATAAAATGAACAATTCACATCCTGCATATGTAGCAAACATTGCACTTGGCTTTAATCATAGGAATAAGCAAGCAAACCCAGCAAGTATTACAGATACAATTCTATTGTTTGTTGTGTTGTCTATGATGTTTTTTCCCCCCATTTTCTGTGTCCTTCTGTCTTGTACATTATAAAATGTTACTTACCTTAAAGTTTGTATTTGTATTGCACAAAAGGCTTTTGAATTATAAGAGAAACCTGTGAAAATAAACAAATCGAAAAGACAACGTATATCCTGGCCTCACTTTCTGGGAGATGACACAAATAATAAATAAAGGTTTCTTACCTTTTTATGAATGTAGGACAAAAAAGGCTGCAAAGTCTGCCCCACTGCACTCTTGGAGTCATTCACCAATTTCTTCCCATATACCCAGCCATTGGTATGGTCATCCATGTAGAGGTATCGCAGACCTCTTCCTTCATCGTGGTCTGGCAGCTTATACAGAATAAACCTGTATGATTCCAAAAACACATAAAAGAGCATCACATCCTGTGTACTGCTCTAGAACTGTGAGACTGTACAATGTGTCCTGGGTGTTGGACAGTGTTAACTGTTGAGATCACTAGAAAATAAAAAGGGCACTTAAACAATACTAGTGTCTGTTGCCAGTCTGTGGGTGCACTGGTGCTTCTGGGAGATGAACAGAACCTGTGGCAAGAGAAGAAGGGTCAAGCAGCCTTGATCATTTCTAGGTGATGTAGTGGCCTACAAAGCGAAAATAGCTCTTGTTTTTAGGGATTGCCCATGTTTGACATGAGCATTGTGGCAAATCTGGAATAATCTTATGTGATTAGAGCTCATTTTCTGCATTTTAAACCAGCAGAGCTCTGTAGAACTGAACTGCAGCAGTTGACAAAGAGTCAACAGTTGACTAAAAGAAGCGAGGCAAGGCAAGCATCTCACAAACATTACTCTCCTCAAGAATACATTCTGGTGAATCGTTTCAAACCGAACTATTGAAAGGAAAAAAAGACTTAAAATCCAATAGTTATTCCATTTCTAAATTTGTCACAAGGGTGCTCACCAGCACCGCCAATGCAGACTTCTCTGAAGTCTGCATCGGAATGGACTCCGCTGGAGGGAATTACCCCCAGTTGCTCGCAGAATGGTGACGTTCCACATTCTAATGTATCACGGCGGAGAGAAGTTGCTATGGAGAATAAAATATTCACGTATTGGTACAATTGAACTTTTTTTAAGTTTTAGAACTCATAATATTGTAACTCATACGGCCACCATTGGTTGTGAGAGCCGGCTTACCAGCGCGGTGACGTCCCCGCCCTTCCCTGTGAATAGCAGGGACCGCAGCCGCCGGGCTGATGGGAGATTTCCCTTTAGTTCAGCTGGCTGGGTCCCTGTCGAGTGCAACGGAGGCCCGGGTTCGAGTCCCCAATGGTGGGGGTTCGACCTGAGGCGGCAGAGGAGAGGGCGCATACCCACGTGAACCCCGGAGCGTTACAATTTTTTTGAAAAAACAAACTTCATTAGGCTACTTTAGATTTAAACTGTATGTATTCTACGTACAAAGTTTTGACATAAAGCTTTTATTTCGTCACCCCCATTTCAACTGATGTATATTTATTCATTTACCAGCTTTGTATTCTGTACACAGAACATTTAATGGTGCTCGTATTTTATAGTACAAGCTTTGAGGTATAGCCAAGTTTACCTTATTTAGTTGAATGAAAGCGTTATGTTCCTCATACTGTCATTTTGTACTGGGACAGACAATATTAAATGTATTTAATAGTACACAGCTTGGAATAAGCAGCAATATTGCCAGTGATTCCTTAGTTTACTTCGCCTGTTATGAATCGAGGTTAAGTTTACAACATGAATGAACACAGTATCACTACATTTGTACAGGGATTGACGAGATAAAATTCAATTTAATCAAACTGCAAGCAGACAACGAAATTTAACAGCCGACTTGGATTTCGACCCTCCTGAGCCGTGTGACAAAACAGTGACGTCACGCGAGGGTGTTTTTTACCTTTTTGTACTAGTGCGCCCTTTAATACTGGCGCACTTGAAGTCCACACTTGCGCTACATTACAGAAGTGCGGATTTGTAGAAATGGCTTAGGGCGCAGGTCAAGAATTGGGACATGGCTTTTATCTCTGAAGCACCCAGAGATTTGGGGAAGGACATTAAACCGTTGTGGCTAAGCAAATAATTAGATTAATTGGGTAGGTAAGAGCCGAGTTGGAATTGAAGATTCATTTAACTGGTGAGTAATTGAATACTGGAGTCACACCTGAAGAAGGCTCCATGGCCGAAACTTTTTTTCAGCATGGAATAAACCTATTACTTGTTCCTTTGCAGCCTACGCATGCTGACGCAGCTACCCACCTGAACTATCAATGTAACATTACTTTTTCACAACAACTTTATTATCAGAGAACAGATTATTTGATCAGAAATAGTTCCAGTTTGCTGTTTGATTGTTGTACTGTCTTTTAATTGTTTGAATCTTAATTTATGCATTTGTACACTTACCTTTTAAGTTGCTTTAAAAATAATGAGGTAGTGAACATCCCACCTACCTTGACAGGTAACAAACTCTTTGTTTTGTTTTTCACACATTAAAATGTAGGAGAAAAATGTTTGACACTTCCAAATTTTGTTTAACCTGTTATTAACATTGACACATTTAGCCAATTTCCGCCTGAAATTTCCTCCTCCTTAAACATTTGTTATATCTCTGCAGCAGAACATAGCAGGAGCCTGGTTCAGGTCTTAAATTGAAGGTAACCCCCTTGGCTTTGAGGGTGAACAGTCAAATTTCTTATATTTCTTAATGTGTCCACTCAGCAGACAGACATATGAAAAAAAAACAAAAAAACAGCAGGCGACCATGTTTTGTTGGTCTTCAGAGGTCAGACTTTTTAACTATATGCATGTCAAGAGCCTTGTTCTAGGTGACTACTAGCTTGGATACAAATCTGGGAAAAATTGATCAATTAGAAAAAATTCTACATCATGTTTTGTGAAGACTGAACCTGGAATGAAATTTCACGCCTATAATAAAAAATCCTAAAAATATTGAAAATAAGAATAATAACCATTGCAATTGCTATAAAAACTATTAGACACTGCTAGAGAGCCTTTATCTGCTGTTATGCAATGAAAAAAACCTCAGAGTTGCCTTCTGGTGTGAAAAAAAGGAGCACTGATAAAAAACTGATTGATTACCCCTTCTGAGTCAATGATTGACAGCTAAAAGGCAGGCGGAATGCAGCTCGAGGCTTCTAGAGGAAGTCTTACCCCCTAAGAGCTCTGAATGGCTGAAAATACAATGAATGAAAGCGGTTTTTACTAATCAGATCGCCTTATTTCTACCGGTCGTTCTTCAAACATTTACTATGAAGTCAATAACGTTCAAGTCTGGGTTATTTTGGATATATATCATGCTTCAGAATAAGGTAAAAACATGGGATATATATATATATTTGCTGGTTTTTGCTTTTGCGGTTTTGTTGGTAAAAATGTATAATATTGACATGCTGTGCTGGCCGGGTGTTTTTATTGGGATTCTGCTAGTTCATTAATTTATTGGTTTATTGCATAATAGTGTCATATCTGTGGAAACAAACTTTATGGTTTTGTTGTGATGATATTGGAGAATACGTTCATGTGAGAATTTGTGGAGCGGTTTAAAAGAAACGTGTCATCTGGGGGGACAGTGACCACGATCCGGGCAAACAGGTTTTTTCAATTTTTTTATTGATATCACATTACGTTATAAATTATAGAGCTTAACTTTCTGTATGCATCATATGAATATGTTTAGATATTTGTTCTATTTATAGAACACTGCATTAATAATTATTGAACTTAATTTTCTATGTGTGCTTCATATGAAAGAAACTGACCGAAATAACATCATATGTAAACTGACACATTGATGTACTGTACACATGTATGCATAGCCCGTGGGGTGTGATTAATGGGCATTTCGACATAAATTTCTAGTTACGTAAGGGTTTCTAAAACTGACCTAGGACCTCAAGCACTTAACTACCACTATGTACCACTAAGTTGCCTTTTCTCACAAAAACTCTGAAATGGACAATGCGACTCAATTCTAATTGCGTCTTGTATCTAATGAGCTCTTTGAACCTCTTCAGTTGGAGTTTGGATACACAGTACAGAAACTACCATTGTTAAGTCAGTTAATGATTTTCCAGTGGCTTCTGGATCACTTGATGTGCTTTTTATTCAACTAAAATGCTGCTGGTGTCAATCACAGTCCCACACTGGATCACATGGAAACTTATCTTGGGATATCTGGCACACCCCTTCCTTGGTTTAGCTCTTATTTATCAATACCACCACCAGAAACAAATTCATAAATCCTAGTTAAAAGTGATGTTATTGCACTAACCCGAGGTATTACATAGAGATTTGTACTGGAAACGTAACTATTTAATATTTATACACTGGCTCTTGGGCAACGTTTTTACCATTGTGGGCTTGGGTTTCACTGCTATCCTGCTGACAGATTAATTTGAAAATCAAATTCGATTACTACTATTCTGGTTTCTGTACTTTACAGGAGTCTGTCTGAAATTAAGACATAGATACAACAGAACATTTCTGAAAGCAAACCGTGACAAGACTGATATTAGCTCAACAACTGAAAAATTAATGCTATAACATTGATATGTGCCATTCGTTTTTTGTGTATTATGTGTACTACTATAAGGAGCTTTGAGGGTTATTTAAAAACACTCAAAAATTAACATTATACTATTATTATTGTCCTTCAATGCATAGTCATGAGAATTGTGAAGAGAGAAAATCTCGCAATACTGCACTCACCACTCTGGGCAAGTTGTCAAATTTGCCAAGCATGAACTGCAACTAATAGCACCAATGATCATAAGAGACGCTGACACATCGAGGCCACTCTGCGTGGCCTCTATGAACTGGGCTGTTAAATCTACACTAGAGCTAATGCTGAATTCAAACAATTCGAATTCCTTAATGCCATATCCTCTTCATTAAAGTCCAGGCACTACTGTTTTGTAAATCCTTTAGTCACTTCAAAATTGATACCCAAAATATAAACAAATAATTGTTCCACATAGACATGGAATACTTGTTTATTCTGAAATATAACTGTTCTATCTACATACACTTCACACTTTAAACTATAAATCCCACCATTTTCTAACTGCTTTTTCCCAATACAGGGTTGCAGGGGAGCTGCAGCTTATCCTGGCATGCAGTGAGCGCAAGGTGGTATACACGCTGGAGGGGACACCAGTCTATCACAGGACACACACAGATAGACACACACAACCTCACACCAAGGCCAATTGCCCAGAAGCCAATTAAACTACCAGCGTGTCTTTGGACTGTGGGGGGAAACCCACGCAAACATGGGGAGAGCATACAAACTCCATGCAGACAGCACCCCAGGTCTGGAATTGAACCCAGGGCCCCAGTGCTACATGGCAGAAGCGCTATCCACTCCACACCCATGCTGGCCCTTTATATAGATTTTAATTTTCTTTTGATTGTGTTCCAGAGTACTTATTCTCAGTAGTCATAAAGGTAAGACAATGCAAACTGAAAAATTATTTTATTTTCTTAAATGTAGCACAAAAGGGACAACAGTGAACACTGATCCACCCCTCTTCATATTATACTCACTGGATATATATGGCATACAGTATATATGGGGAAACAGCCAAGTCCTGTCAGCTGCAAGTGGGCAGGGATGTTTTTGGTAACATTTGGTAGAAAACAGACCTTTTGCTCTTTGAGTAAGCAAAACATGCAGCTATCTGGAACCCGATTCTGTGATTTTTTTAAGGAGCATATTTGTGATTTTTAAAGTGGGCCTTAGTTTCTGATCATTAATATTCATGTTTTGTTTAGGTAAGATGACGGTGCTGTGTTGAGAGAGGTTAATGTTACAAATTACTGCCAGAATTACTTCAGTATACAAACTGCCAAGAACTGAAAAACGCAAGAGAGGTTACAGACACAAGTGGGCTGCTCAAGTGACCGTATTCATTAGGTTGCTAGTAGCTAGTAGTTTACTGATGAATCATGTGAAACTGTCTCTTGAACTGTAGGAATCCCAGGAACAGGTTTATCTCTAGAACAAATCTGACAGCTTGTCCCAGAGACAGTTCGCCCTCTCAATGCATGACATCATCCTGGCGCCCAAAAGCTGACACCAAACAAATAGCAGGTTTAAGTGAAATTGAGTCAGAAGTCCCTACCTTCTGGCCTCCTTCTGGGTCCAGCGAATGCACACACGCTACATACTCCTGCATGGCCTGTTCTTTGCTCATGTCCCCAAGCTGCTTCCAGGCCTGCCTGCAGCATCACAGCACAATGTGTAACCCATCAGCAGCCTTACAGAGCCCAGCTGGTAGAAACTCTTAACCGCTTTTCAGTAGGGCAAATGTTTTGTTTTCTATTTTTAATACAGTTCGGCAAGGAGACTGTGAATGCTAGAACTCAGCTTCTCGGGTATGTAATTTAGTCATAGTCTATCCCATAAGTTGACTGACAGATCTTACTTGCCTAGGATGTTATTTAGCCTTTAACAACTGAAATCCTACTTACACTCCCTGGTCTGTTGGGTTTCTTACAATATCTGTGAAAGTTCACACATTTACCTTTCTTTTTTTCTGGACAACACTGAAACCTATATTTAGTGTGGGTTTGTGGAGTCGCACAGATTTCTCTTGCCTCGTGTAACTTAAAATGAGTTTGTGCACAATACTTTAGCTATAGCTTACTAAAAGGAATACATATTCAACAACTGAAAAGGTATCAATGAGAAGAAGCAAACTTTAAGAATATGATTAGCTAGTCATCATGTGAACACAGGATAACAATGGCTGTTTCAAACAGCAAATCCACTGGAATTTAACTGTATTCCTATTTTAAATTCACAGGGGCAATATGCTCACTGTGTGGAAAATGATTCAATTTATTTTTTAAATGTGCTAGATATGATATATACAGTGCCTTGCGAAAGTATTCGGCCCCCTTGAACTTTTCAACCTTTTGCCACATTTCAGGCTTCAAACATAAAGATATAAATTTTTTATTTTATGTGAAGAATCACCAACAAGTGGGACACAATTGTGAAGTGGAACGAAATCTATTGGATTTTTGAAACTTTTTTAACTAATAAAAAAATGAAAAGTGGGGCGTGCAAAATTATTCGGCCCCCTTGCGTTAATACTTTGTAGAGCCACCTTTTGCTGCGATTACAGCTGCAAGTCGCTTGGGGTATGTCTCTATCAGTTTTGCACATCGAGAGACTGAAATTCTTGCCCATTCTTCCTTGCAAAACAGCTCGAGCTCAGTGAGGTTGGATGGAGAGCGTTTGTGAACAGCAGTTTTCAGCTCTTTCCACAGATTCTCAATTGGATTCAGGTCTGGACTTTGACTTGGCCATTCAAACACCTGGATACGTTTATTTGTGAACCATTCCTTTGTAGATTTTGCTGTATGTTTGGGATCATTGTCTTGTTGGAAGATAAATCTCCGTCCCAGTTTCAGGTCTTTTGCAGACTCCAACAGGTTTTCATCCAGAATGGTCCTGTATTTGGCTGCATCCATCTTCCCCTCAATTTTAACCATCTTCCCTGTCCCTGCTGAAGAAAAGCAGGCCCAAACCATGATGCTGCCACCACCATGTTTGACAGTGGGGATGGTGTGTTGAGGGTGATGAGCTGTGTTGCTTTTACGCCAAACATATCGTTTTGCATTGTGGCCAAAAAGTTCGATTTTGGTTTCATCTGACCAGAGCACCTTCTTCCACATGTTTGGGGTGTCTCCCAGGTGGCTTGTGGCAAACTTTAGACGAGACTTTTTATGGATATCTTTGAGAAATGGCTTTCTTCTTGCCACTCTTCCATAAAGGCCAGATTTGTGCAATGTAAGACTGATTGTTGTCCTATGGACAGACTCTCCCACCTCAGCTGTAGTTCTCTGCAGTTCATCCAGAGTGATCATGGGCCTCTTGGCTGCATCTCTGATCAGTCTTCTCCTTGTCTGAGCTGAAAGTTTAGAGGGACGGCCAGGTCTTGGTAGATTTGCAGTGGTCTGATACTCCTTCCATTTCAAGATGATCGCCTGCACAGTGCTCCTTGGGATGTTTGAAGCTTGGGAAATCTTTTTGTATCCAAATCCGGCTTTAAACTTCTCCACAACAGTATTACGGACCTGCCTGGTGTGTTCCTTGGTCTTCATGATGCTCTCTGCGCTTTCAACAGAACCTTGAGACTATCACAGAGCAGGTGCATTTATACAGAGACTTGATTACACACAGGTGGATTCTATTTATCACCATCAGTCATTTAGGACAACATTGGATCATTCAGAGATCCTCGCTGAACTTCTGGAGTGAGTTTGCTGCACTGAAAGTAAAGGGGCCGAATAATTTTGCACGCCCCACTTTTCATTTTTTTATTAGTTAAAAAAGTTTCAAAAATCCAATAGATTTCGTTCCACTTCACAATTGTGTCCCACTTGTTGGTGATTCTTCACATAAAATAAAAAAATTATATCTTTATGTTTGAAGCCTGAAATGTGGCAAAAGGTTGAAAAGTTCAAGGGGGCCGAATACTTTCGCAAGGCACTGTATATATAGATATATATTTTATTACCCTGTTCATTTATGCCAACTGCTTATTTCTAAATTTTGCATATAAATAATGTATATAACTCAGTTTACGTGGCCAGTAGGTTTGTCAGTAATACAAAATGTTTGGAGAGTAGCAGAAAAGTCGTTTTGTACACTTCTATTCAACGTTTGTCAGTTAAGATGATCCCTTGGGGAACTAGAAAATATTGCTAGTGGTTTCTTCATCCAAACGTACTCAGTACTTTATAAACACGAAGGTCACCAACTACATGACAGCAGCTGATTATGCACATGCTGAGTGCACATTTTTAAGGTTTCAAACTAATTGACCTTGAGCCCGAAAACACATCAAACACGTCTTTGCTTCAGTTTATTAAAGAGTTGCCAAAGTTTTGGGGTCGCTTTACCTGTTTATACCTGGCGTACAGGTAAAGCAGCTGTTCTCTGCTCGCTGTCTGTACCAGTCCACGGAGCCGCTCAGCTGCCGCTTCAAACTCGGCTTCGAGCTCCGTCTCTTCCAGGCGATACCCCAGGTCACCAGCACCGCAACCTTCCTCCCCGAGACCCAAGTCTGAATCCGAATCTGACCCACCGAGCGGCTCTCCTGTGTCTGGCCGAGCCGGGTCGGTACCTGAACCCGTAGCAGAGTCGGGGGAAGACAATGGAGAGCGAGACGCCATATTGGAGTATGTCTATAAATATAAATGTTATGATCGTAGTTTGAATTTCTCGAATAATCTAAATCAATCTCCAGGAAGACAAATTATATTAAAATTACTCTCTCCTGCAGACAGTATCAAGATGATGGCTAACCGTTTCAGGACTTGTTGCTCACCGCGGTCCGTTAACCGTTCGCTCCCCTAAGCGGTCCGAAGGGAAACCAAAAACACAGAGTAGATAAGTTCCTAGTCCATACAGTATATATACAAAGTACAGATGGAAAAAAGAAACGCAACATTTTCTGGAATGAGAATACTATAGTTATAGCTTATGTACTTTCACAAAAAGTTGGCAATTTGTTTTAAGCCCTCTGACCAGGAATACAGCTTGTGCAGTGAGGCATTGCAACTTGCCAATCACACGAAAGTTCATTAGGTGCACTTGTTGGTGCACAGTAGAACGTTGATAGTTCATCTGGCTTGCCTGGTTTTTCAGTAGCCAATTCATTCATGTATCTAATCTAACCCTTTCTTCAGGGACGTCAGGATATCAGCGTCCACATCATAGTTGGGATGTTTGTTCCAGGCCCCAAACCCTTTGAATAAAAATATGCATTTCCCTGTTTGGTAGATTTAAACCTCTTATATTTTTTAAATCCAAATAGTTTCCCCTAGTTCGTGCTGCACTACTAAATCTTATGAAGTGCACTACTGTAGGTCAGTAGCTTTGAGGATTTTGAATACTTACAGTAAATCAGGTCTTGCTATAACTATGAATAGAATTATGAAGGCTAAGACTGTTTTATTTTTTTAATGGTATAGTACACCAATAAGATATTTACAGACAACTAACAAACCATTTTGTGATTTAGTTGAAAAGTGTCTGGTCATGCATGTGGTAGTGTGCTCACCTATTTGAATAACACAACATTATACAAAAACATGAATGCGATTATTTTTATTTCAGAAACAGTAGATCAGCTAGGCAAATGAGGTTCCCATCATTAGAACTCCTTTTTTGAGTTTTCATTGCAAGGAGTTTCCCCTCCATGTGAAACATGTTTGATGGTGGCAGATGGATTATTACAGGAAGGCTCTGGATAAAGCAGTCGACATCTTCGACAGCAACGATGTTTTTTTTGGCATCTTCCTGGAGTTTGGAATTACAGGGATCCCTGGAAACAGAGTGGTTTGACATGTCACTGTTCCAGTTTCTTTATTCCATGGCAGCAGGTAAGATAGACTTTGGATACAGTTCTACCCAGAGGCATCTTAATGTCAGGTTTATTCAATAAGAAGCTATTTGATTAAAGGTGTGTGGTAATTTGGCTATTAGACAACTGTTTTTCAGTCATTTCAATCACATTCATAACTATTATTCCTGTCATCTTCTATTGGACTATTCACCCCTGATCTGTACTATTACCTGTCCCTTAACCAGTTCAATACATGAATTTCCCTAAATGCCTATTGCCTTTAATTTAAGAAGAACATTATCAAAAGCATCTTTAAAATCTAATCATATCATTTTGTACGTTCTGTGTGTTTACTGCTGTCACTTGTTTGAAGAATTTTAACAAGATGGTAAAGGAAGAATGACCTTTTCTAAAACCATATTGACTACTGCTAGGGTCTTATTTTCATATGAGCGATCCTGTTGTTTAGTTCTAAAGTGGTTTTCATAACTTTACTTGTAAAAGAAGGAAGACGTATTAGCTTATATCTTATATCTATCATATAAGTCACATTTAGTCATATTTACTATACCGAGAGATACTGTAGAAGGGAATGAGGGAGGGCACTGAAAATTGAGAAAATAGAGTACTGTTGAAGAGGACTGCCAAAGATTGATGCAGTGGACAATGGACTATTTAGAAGAAGAGAGATCAGGGAAGAGTAGAGGTGCACAGTTGACCACTTGATCAGAGTGGAGTTTAGAGTTCTGCCTCACCATTCCTATGGAGGTAGCAGAGTCAAAACTTGCCGTTTGCAGAACACTAAGGCCAATTTGTATACAAATCAGTTTGTTTTTTAAAGGATTCTAAATTTAGGATGAATTCCCCCATTCTACATAAATTCCATCCAATGTCTAATTCTGAACCACACTTGTCACTAATGTGCTACACAAAATAAAATCACAGTCACAAACTAAATACTCACCATATGGAGTGTTCTGAGGCTTATTCCTACTGAATCTGTCCAAACTAAAAGCTTTTTTTGAAGAACTATGAGCACACAAAGAAAACAATTTAGGAATATTTCTTCCACAGCTATTATACTTGAACTGTTACGTACTGTATTGATCTTGATAAATTTGTAGTCATTATTCATACAGAACATTCAGCATTGGCCACCATACAGTAGCAGTTGCTATTCTTGTTGATTGCAATTAATAGGAATGTCTTCTAGAATGTTATTTGATGTACAAATGAGCATTCTATTCAAATAATTTCTGTAGTGCTAATATTAAAAATACAATAATGCCCAAATTAATTAATAATTAAAGTTTGGGTAACTAATCCATACCTTGTGTTTTTGAGGCTTGTTGTACTCATCAGGCACTTGAAATGGTCCAAAGCTTTCACAGCTCCCACGTCCACTGGATGTTCCCTGGGCTCTTAACTTTTCCAAAGATGGATTTGTTTCATTCTGAATTCTGACGTCTTTTGACCTATTACCCATGATCTTATGCTTTATCATGGAGCCAAACTTTTTCAAAGGATGTTTCTTGACTTTCTGGCTCACATTCACATCTTCATCTGGCATATTAACTGCAAAGGGGATGTTGCTGTGCGAGAGAAGCCCTTCGCTCTTAGAGTTTTGGTCAGTTGCATTGGGGTCCTGTAATGTTTTGCTATGTCAATGCGCAGACCACTCTTGCTTTGGGCTGGACTGAGATTTTTGTCCTTATTAAGGCTGGGATTGTACACATACCAAGATGAGTGTCCGGGCAACTCCTGTCACAAAAAAACAAAAAGTTACAGTTCAATGATTGTTCAGTGTAAATCAAAACAAGTAACACTTCTCTTACTGAAAAGAAGATAAGGATTATGGGGTGTGTATATGTTTTTAGCACTGACGTTAACACTAGAATAAAGGCAGACAATGAAATATAAAATAATAAACCAATGTGAATGTTTACAATTGCATGTATAGAAAATAATGCATCTCAGTTTTTTTTATGATGCAGACATCAGTTTGGAAATGTAGACAATACTTTGAGCAAGTCTCTCTATAGTAGCATTAACTCACCTGATTGCTCTTGTACTAATTGAATAAGAAAGTGATAAAGCTGACATCCACAGACACGTGAGTTTAGAACGTATGCTATGAACTGACAGTAGGGATATTTCTGAGATGTTACACAGTGTTAGGGAAAACAAATCTGGATTTGTAGTTTTATTGTAAAGGAAAATGCACAACATAACTATCATCATATTTACAAAATAAAAGTTTCATTTTCCAGTACCTTCTACACAAATGTCTGTTAATTAGGTACAGAACAGGTCCATCCTACTTTCATAAGAGAAATTTTTACAGGTTTGGAACTGTTGGTCATACCTCATCAACCACATCATGCTAAGAGGACTCCAGAAGTCGTGTTTTAATACAGTCTGGCCTAGAGGAGCTTTTCTTCCCTAAAGCCTTACACTGCTGTACTCCTTCTAGATACTGGACTCTTTGAACCAGATAATCTCCAGGCTTCTCTCGTGTCTCAGAAGCTAACAAGGTGTCACACCAACAGCTTCTCCTAGGGAACGTGATGAGCAGGGCTTATCCATAGTGTCTTCTGGCTGGAAACTGTTTTCAAAACCACTTGGGACTGTTGGAGAAAAGCCTTTTGGAAACTTTGTCATAGAAGACTGTTGTTTTTTACTTCTGACTGTTCGACAAATAACAGGTGAAGGTTCTAACTGGTCCATTTTGGTGCACATGAGCTGCTCAGTGCTCCGGGTTTCCATATCAATGGCAGCTTGAGGAGTACTGGCTGGAACAGTTTAGCTGAATTTCCTTTAGCAGATTATGTGTGATTCCATGTACTATTTCAGAAGAAACAAGAGAAACTTCAGAAAACTGAGGACTGGGTATTGCCTCTTTGTTGTGCTCACTAGTTATGTTAATATCACCCCTCACCTCATCAACGATCTCACTTGCTTCTCTGCTAATACTGGTCTCTGGTGAAAGGGATGAACATCGGGAAGCTGAATGTGTCAGCTTGGAAATGTTGGTCACCATAGAACTGATTATGGTTTTGACCACTGTCTCATTTCTGGTGGCTACAGCTTTCTGTAGAACCTGTTGGGATCCAGTTTGGCACAGCAATTCATTGTGAACAGAGCTAGCAACCTGCTGAATCTTGTGTGGTTCATGAAACACATCATTATCCTGTTTCACAACTGTTATCTCCTGGTTTTCGGACAAGTCCTGCAACACACTGTCAAAGAGGTCCACAGCTATCTGACTCAGCAAAGACACAGACATCTTCCCTGGGATTTCAGTAGAAGTTTCCTCTTTTATCAAAGTAGGGTATATCTGCAATAGCAGCTGTGTTATGATGTTTTCCACAGTCTCAGTACACACTAAAGTCATATTAAGTGATTCTGTTGATTTAGCCATAGAAATTTCCTGGAGCCCAACTGAGGAAACCGGTTCAATATTCAACGGTTCTACAGGGACACTGAGTGGTTTGATTTCAGAACTGTTTTCAAGATGGGAGTCTCTTTTCAGTTCCTCAGAAGAACTGTTCTCAATTTCTGATGTAACGATATGATTATATACGTGTATTGCGACATTTCTTTGAAAAAATAGAATAGCAATATTATGGACAATTAATTGACTTTTATATTTCTAAATATCACAACATGATCGAATTTAAGTCATTTTAATAAACAATGAATAGTCACCTATGCGTTACAATATAAACATTTATACTGATTTAAATCGCAAACGAGGGTTTAAATTTATTTGTTTTTTGATTCACAATCAGACAAATGCAACATTTGCAGAACTGGTCCTCACACTGAACGCATTCTCTTTCAATAATCTTTTTTACCAACAGGTCAGTGGAGTTGCCATGGGCACCAGAATGGGACCCAGCTATGCCAACATTTTTGTCGGCTGGGTAGAAGAACGCTTCTTCGCTTCCTACACTGGCTATGTCCCTGACCTCTACAAACGATATATCGATGACTGCGTCGGTGCCGCCACATGCTCCAACGATCAGCTTGAATTCTTCCTGCACCATTTCACCAACTTCCACCCGTCCCTCAAATATACGGTTAACATTTCTTCCACCACTCTTCCGTTTCTAGACATCCACTTGTCTATCAACTACCCCCGACTGTCCACTTCAGTTTATTACAAACCCACGGATTCACACAGCTACCTCCTGTACAGCTCATTTCACCCCAACCACACTAAAAACTCTCTTCCTTTTTCACGACATCGACTTCGAAAACCAAGCCCTCGAAATGTACTCATTTTTTATCAACAGAGGATACCCCAGCAGTGTGATTGACAGGGCCCTTGCCCGAGCCAAAAACACCCCCCGGACCATCAACCCGATCAGGAACTCCCGCCGTAACAACCGCATTCCTTTGGTGCTTCCTTACCACCCTAACACACTTCCTATCCCCAGGACCATTAACCAGAACTTTTCCATCCTACAGGATGATCCCTCCATTGGGGCCCTCTTTTCTGATCGCCCTATCATCTCATATCGCCGACCACCTAATCTGCGTAACCTCCTTGTCCACAGCTCCCTTGACCGCCCTCAGCAACCATCCACACCAGGCACTTTCCCTTGCAAAAGAGCTCGCTGTACCACCTGCAAGTACACAGCCACCACCACACTCATTCAAGGCCCCTCAGGACAATTCCGGATCACCCAGACAGCATCTTGTACCTCCAGCAACCTTATTTACTGTATCTCTTGCAGTAAATGCCCAGCCATCTACATTGGGGAAACAGGAAGGAGACTCGGAGACCGCTTCAGAGAACACGTCAGGGCTGTGAAGATTAAAGATCTCTCCAAGCCCATTGTTTCTCATTTCACCTCTGACGGCCACGACCACTCTAATCTCTCCGTCTGTGTTCTCAAAGACGGTTTTCCGAACTCATACATCAGAAAGACCACCGAAACTAAAATTATTCTGCAGCTAGGATCACACATTCTCCCTTCCCTTAACGACAGATTACTGTTCTTTTAAATTTTCTCCATTCATTGGAAGTTTCATTTCACACCTCTCTGCACCCATTCTGACTTCACACCTCTTGATTGGCCTCTCTTTCTGTCCCCTGCTCCCGCCTCTCACTCCTCCTCCCTCTCAACCTTTGTTCTCCCGCTACTTTACCTTTGCCTACTGCCCTGTCTCTCTCACACCTGAAGAAGGCTCCATGGCCGAAACGTTGTGTTCTCTTTCTTCTTTTTTTCAGCATGGAATAAACCTATTACTTGTTCCTTTGCAGCCTACGCATGCTGACGCAGCTACCCACATAAATTGATATCTTTGTCTTCTAAGTATCTTAATAAACTTTCAGCATAGCTTTCTCTCTGTTTAGATTTATTTTTCTTGGGATCTTGGGATCAAACGTGGAAAGATTAGATTGTAATCATTTTATTTTTTAAATACATTTTAGAAAAGTGTAATCTATACTAAAAAGCTGTACACCACCTGCTATAAAGATACATATTGTAATACTTTCGGGCTCAGATAGGACGGACACAAGAACTCAGATTTGCGGAGTTAAATCTCAACAAAACAACAACAAATCTCAATATCTAGTACGAATTATTTGTAATACAAACCAAAAACTCTCAAATTCCTACAATTAGCATAGCCTGCCCCTTATGCAAAACTAAACCCTCCTCCCATCCCAGTTTATCCTCTTTATCATAAACAAAATCCAATTTTCAACATACAGCATTACACAAAATCAATACATCAACACTCTATACTCAATAACGATAATTCACAAACAGCCAGAACATGTAACTCCACATTCCCAAACAGAACTAATTTCCATAGCCCCGCCCCTTATGTAAAACCATCATCCCTCCCCTGTTGTCTCTCTCCGCTGGCCTTTGTAATCGTTTTTATTTTTAAATTAGTTTAGCAAAGTCATGTATTTTCAAAATCTTAAGATTTCTATATTTATGTCTTTATTTAGTGGTTTCATTAGTGACAAAGGCTAAACTTTCTTGGAAAAATGTCTTTTATGTAAATCATATTTGCTATTAATTCATTTAGGGCTAGAATATGTTCATTGTCTTCCAATGAAAGAAGGGTTCCTTTCGCCGTAAATGTCGGGTTGACATTACAAGCTTGCCACGCCCGGACTGTTACACCAACGTATTAGCATGTTAAAGCGATTTCATTGAGGAGCCTAGCTTTCTTAACTAGTAAGTACTGTACTTTTGGAGGGGGGGAGGTGTCTTTCGCTGGAAATCTTGCCCCCTTCTACTTTGAAAATACCTGTGAAACCGGTTTAATTCGTCACAGCCAGCACTCCCGCAGAGAGGGGGGTTGTACTCGTTAATGTCTAAACCGGAACACATCATTATATCTCATTTTGTATTTCTATAAAAAAATCGTTTGCCCAGCCTGACACTATTGTTGTTATTGTTTTTATCCTGTAAAGCGCTTTGAGGAGCCACCTTTAAAGGCGCCATATACAATAAAGTTCATTATTATTACTATTGTTAATTTGCTGGACAGAGAGGTGAACATTATTACGCAGAAGACAAAGATAGCGATTTACGTTGCATTGTGCATTGTGCTGCTGTAATACAGTTTAAAATAATTAAAAATCTAAACAGTATCAGCTTTATTTATGGGTTGCAATTTAAAAAAAGTCAAAAACCGCACTCAAAATGCAATTTAGAGCTTTCTGGCAAGAGGAGACACCCAAATTAATAATGTCACATGCCACTGTTTGTGCATGAACAAGGTTATACTGCTAGTTCCTTAGATACGCGATTAAAACGTTTTTAATAAAATGCTCTTATTCACTCATAATCTGACAATTTCAGGAAGACTAAGGAAGGACTAAGGGAATTGTCATCTGTTGTTGAAGCTCTGTGAGCTAGGTGACTTTGAGACCACTTGTTATCCCAGGTTGTTTGAATCGCCACAATTCAAATAGAGAAAAAAGAACTGACTGACAAGATTTAAGATGTGGCTGTCAATGTTGGATTAAAAAAAACACGTTGCCTGACGTTAGTTGCATTGCTTGAAAAATAATTTTATTTCGAGAGACTGGATAAGTAATTCAAGTGTTTTTTTAACTTCCTGAAAAACAAATAATAATTAAACTACATGTGCAAACGTTTTATGATATTTCGCTGTTGTGAATGTCTGTGGAGTGTATCTTATTTGCCTGTCTGTCCTGGCTGTGCTCTCTGGGTACAATGGGGACAGATGGGTACAATCAGTGTTGGGTATTTACTTTGCTTTGAGATGCCACTTTTAAAGGTGATATATAAAATCAAGGCTTTAACTTGCTTTGACTCCGCAAGTCTGAGTTCTTGTGTCTGTCCTATCCGAACCCGAAAGTATTACAATATGTATCTTTATAGGAGGTGGTGTACAGCTTTTTAGTATAGAATACACTTTTCTAAAATGTATTTAAAAAATAAAAATGGTTACAATATAATCTTTCCACATTTGATCCCAAGAAAAAATAAATCTAAACGGGGAGAAAGCTACGCTATTTTATTAAGATACTTAGAAGATAAAGATATCAATTTATGTTTCATTTGTCTGATTATGAATCAAAAAACATGTATTTAAACCCGCGTTTGCGATTTAAATCAAAACGTGATTTAAATCAATATAAATGTTTATATTGTAACGCATAGGTGACTATTCATTGTTATTAAAATTACTTAAATTCGATCAGAGTGGGAGTCAGGAACCTAACCCACAGCGCCACCATCAAGGTCATATGCAGAGTGCTGAAAAAGCACTACAGAAACATTATCAACGGACAATGTACAGCGTGTACTATTCTTGTGTTGCGGTATATGAATATAATGATATCTTTATTAATTTCTTTAGATACACAATTCCATATTATATTCCCTTTTAATCAAATTCTAAAAGTATGCTTGTTGACTCCAGTATCACATTAGTTAAAGACTTCGAAGCTTAAAATGTTTAGGGAGAAACAAAATACTGGTGTGTATTGTTTAGTACCGAGACCAGCCATATACTGTATGTTTATGTTCCAAAATTAATACCATTTATGGCCTTCACACACGTTACAGTATGCTCCTATTCTTTTTATGCTCAGCTACTAAGATTTCCCTTCAGTGGTAAAATTCCATATAAATATTCAATACTTAAACTGGCACAGTAAAGACATTTAAATCTTTCTACGACCGATCAACGCACCACGAGTGCCCGTCGGTCAACCCATCACGTACCGCGGTATTTTGCATCATCTCGCGTCACGATGCGCGATGACGTAGCCAATTACCCCCGGTACGTGCCTGTGCCGCGCACTTTGAATGGCTGCATCTGTAAATCCAGGGTACAACGTCTATGATTTTTTTGTCATAAAGAAATTACTATTGTATTTTAAGTCTTTTTTTCCTTTCAATAGTTCGTTTTGAAACGATTCACCAGAATGTATTCTTGAGGAGAGTAATGTTTGTGAGATGCTTGCCTTGCCTCGCTTCTTTTAGTCAACTGTTGACTCTTTGTCAACTGCTGCAGTTCAGTTCTACAGAGCTCTGCTGGTTTAAAATGCAGAAAATGAGCTCTAATCGCATAAGATTATTCCAGTTTTGCCACAATGCTCATGTCAAACATGGGTGACCCCTAAAAACAAGAGCTATTTTTGCTTTGTAGGCCACTACATCACCTAGAAATGATCAAGGCTGCTTGACCCTTCTTCTCTTGCCACAGGTTCTGTTCATCTCCCAGAAGCACCAGTGCACCCACAGACTGGCAACAGACACTAGTATTGTTTAAGTGCCCTTTTTATTTTCTAGTGATCTCAACAGTTAACACTGTCCAACACCCAGGACACATTGTACAGTGTCACAGTTCTAGAGCAGTATACAGGATGTGATACTCTTTTATGTGTTTTTGGAATCATACAGGTTTATTCTGTATAAGCTGCCAGACCACGATGAAGGAAGAGGTCTGCGATACCTCTACATGGATGACCATACCAATGGCTGGGTATATGGGAAGAAATTGGTGAATGACTCCAAGAGTGCAATGGGGCAGACTTTGCAGCCTTTTTTGTCCTACATTATAAAAAGGTAAGAAACCTTTATTTATTATTTGTGTCATCTCCCAGAATGTGAGGTAAGGATGTACATTATCTTTTCAATCTGTTTATTTTCACAGGTTTCTCCTATAATTCAGAAGCCTTTTGTGCAATACAAATACAAATATAAACTTTGTATTGGTATTTTTTATATTCCTTCCTAAAAGACTGTGGACATTGGGTATCTTCTATACAACGATCAACCTCCAAAGTCATTTAAACCTGCTCCTTCATCTTTTGGACACAGCAAAGGTAAGTAACATTTTATAATGTACAAGACAGAAGGGCACAGAAAATGGGGGGGGAAAAACATCATAGACAACACAACAAACAATAGAATTGTATCTGCAAAGGAACAAGTAATAGGTTTATTCCATGCTGAAAAAAAGAAGAAAGAGAACACAACGTTTCGGCCGTGGAGCCTTCTTCAGGTGTGACACGGATGCTAAAACGGGCACAGTAAAGACATTTACTGTAAATCTTTCTACGACCGACCAACGGACCACGAGTGCCCCTTTCGGTCAACCAATCAAGTACTGATGATGTTTTTTTGCGTCATCGATGCGCAACGCCGTAGCCAATTACCTCCGGTACATGTCTGTGCCGCGCACTTTGAATGGCTGCGTCTCTATGGCTACTGAATATATGGCTTTATTCACTCATTCTCTCATTCATAGTCATGGCCTACACTATCTTGGTCTACATACATCAAAAACTTTTTAAAGATACAACAGATAGAAAATCAAGGTACTGTATATTTATATACAGCCACTACATTTTTTAACTTGTACTTCATAGCAACTAAAATGTTTATACACTATTAAATGATTTGATTTGATTTCCTTCTTAACTTGATTTTCACTGTCTTCAGGCTCCGTTGATAAATCACACGTAGCAGACAAAACATCCATGACAGACTTTACAAGCAAGCTGGAAAGCTGATTAATTGCATCATGGTACATCTGTGAACTGGGCACTGATGGTGCAGTACTTTTCTGTGGTCTGTGATCCTTGGCAGTCAGAGACATTTTCTCTGAAATCCTTTGGGAAGACTTAAATTCCGTATTTGTATCACACTCTTGAAAAAGTGAAACATCTTTCTCATTTGTGTGAAAAGTTGGAGAATCTGGAAAACTGAGGCACTGCTTCAACAGCCTTTTCACTGATTTCTCAGTAAATGAATACAACAACTGCATAGAAAGCTCTGAGGACTTTGGATGGGATAAATCCTGAACTACTAGACGGCTCGTTAAAGTTGGATCTGAATTAGATTTGTGAGCTGTGCCCAATTGTACTGTAATTCCTGATTTCAAAATTAAATGGAAAACATTTTTGACATTTTCTTCTGAAAATACACGCAGAGATCCACTCGAGACAAGTTGTTCCACTTTCCTTTCAATAGGACTCATTGTAGGACTCTCTGTGGAGGTCCTGACTTGGTCCTTAGGCTCTTCTGAAACCCTTGTCTGCAGTGGGGGGAGATTGTGCTTTGCTGTGGCTCCTGGTACTTGAGATGCACAGGACGCCTCTTCAGCTGAAAGCTTTTCAATGTTCAAGTTAACATTATTGGAATGGGTATGAAATGCTATATTCTCAGTGACGAGACCAGCAACACGCCAAACACGGGACCGGGGAACTTGATTGCTTTTACATGTCAATTCATTTTCTTGTTCTGCTGTAGTGTAGGTTGATCCTGAAGCTTTGATGAAGCATCAGTCAGGACTCTATAGGGAGTGTCCTGACTCATGACTTCTGTGTCATCTGTATAAGAATCAATCACCATCCCAGGCACATTTATGGGTGGGAAACGTTGAACAGAATATTCTCTACGGTTACTTTTAGTGTATTCTTTATGGACAGTGTCTTCTCCACTAGACATCCTGTCTTTCCCATATTGTTCACCAGAGAGGTGCATTGTTTCATAATCTGGCTTTAAGACCACATCTGAAACTTTAAGATTTTCAAATGTAGATAAAACAGAATCCACCAGTTCACTTGCTTAAAGGGTTTCTTCTGAGGGTTTTGCTTTGCTCCTGAGCAACATCCTTTGTCATCCCTATTTATTTCACTCCTGATTGTTTGCAATATCTGACTGCCAACATCCTTGGCACAGATGATTAAATTTGCCTGATTTTCCTGAGTAGTCCTGCTTTGCCTTGAGAAATCAACGTTCATTAACACACCTAAAGGTTCTGAATCTTCACTAAGATGCTTACGGGGTGCCAAGTTTGGTACTGACATGCTTTTCTTAGTCAAGTGTGGTTCACTAAAGCTCAGGTGTGAAACCTGGACTGAAGGAGGAAACATCTCAAGTGAATCTGCTGATCTCTGCTCTTTAGCAGATAAAACTTTCCTTGCTTTGAACAAAGACAGGCTCTTCTGATTCCAAAAGTGTTTCAGTTTCTTCTTCACAGTTTTGAAGAGTTCCTCAGTCATTGTCCTAAGGTGCTCAGCTGTTCTAGTATCAGTTTTAATTTCTGATGTTCCTGGTAACAGGGCTGTATCACAACTTTCTCATTTAACTTTGTAGTCTGTTGAGAAAGAAATCTTCTAAATGCATGTAGCGTAATGTAGTCTTTCTTAAACATCAACAACAATATCTGAAGCCAGTTCAGTGTTTTGCACATGAGAAGAAGAGTCTGAGGACATTGCTTCTTGAGCATGTTTTGTTGCATCCGGTGTTTTACATACATCATCAGCTGTACTGTTTGGTTGCTCAGGGAGATGGGCAAGTCCAGAAGATATATATTTTGCAGCTGCTTTTTCAATAATTTCACTTATTATCCTTGTTGCTGTTCTATGGAATACAGAGCTGGAGGTCCTCAGCATCTTCTCTGACCCTTCACTTTCTGCATCTGATTTAATGCTCTGTCCAGAAGGTACTCCAAAACTGAAGTAACAACCTCTCTAGCCAGAAGGCTTTCATCTGAAGCCTTCTTTGCCACTGTTGTGCAATAAATCTCCTGGTCTAACTCTTTTTTTTCATTGCTTCACAAATGGCTCCAGCAGTTTCTACTGTATAGGTGCACAAATCTGAAATATCTGACACAGAATCAGAAAACACTGAATTTGTTGGTGAAGAGCAGACACTTGAGCTCTTTGCATTGCTTTGAGCACGAGAACTGGAACTAGATACATCTTCTTCAGTCTGGGTGAGTAAAGATTTGAGCTTTCCAAATATAGTCCTTCCAATGCCTTTTGCAACTGAACTAAAGTCAAAGGTATGATCAATGGATCCTGTTTCTGTGCTGCTTCTAGAAGTTTGAAGAGCAGCAGCAACATTTTTTTTATTTTATTTATTTTTAGAGAACAAAACCAAACCATTTTACATATGAACATCCATTATTCAGCCTTACATTGCAGGCACAAATTCCTGTTTGTTCCCCTAATTTTTACAATTATATAACTTTTTAACAAAACTATATACATTCAAAAGAAGGAAGATGTATACATTTATGAATATGAAAAGGAAGTACACTATATAAATGTATCTTATTACATTTCAGTTATTCTGTATCTCAACAAAATCTGACCTTAAAGGATTAATGTGCTGAACCCATCTAAACCAATATTTGACCATTTTTTTCATTTGTAATTTTAGTGAAAATGTTATTTTTTCCATTAGATATATTTATTTTATTAATTCAATCCAATCATTCATGTTGGTAGATCTGTGAGAAGCCACTTTCTTGTTATAGCTTTCTTCCCTGCTGATATAAGGACTCCAAACAAATATTCATCCGTTCCCCTCCAATCAAAATCCAGTTTACCAAAATATAAAGCCTCAAATGTAAAGGGTACATTCCTTTCAAATATAGTTTCCAGGGCCTCATGTAATTCATTCCAGAAAAGCCTTATTTTAGGGCAGTTCCAGAATATATGCCAATGATTACCTTGGTTTCCGCACTGTCTCCAACACTTAGCGTTTTCCTCAGTATGGTGCGCCTTCTGACCCGGAGTAACGAAAAATCGAACAATGTTTTTCCAGCAAAACTCTCTCCATAAATGCCACTCTTCATTCAAAATTCTAACTTCACTTTCTTTCACCCATTTATCTTATATATTCTCTGTAGAATATGATTTCTTTTCCATAAAACTTTTATATAATCCAGATTTAATACCTTTGCCTAATTCTGATTTGTAGGCTTCTATAACTATTTTCACTACTCCATCATTAACAATATCTAAATCTCCCCTTAAAATCTCCTTATTAAAATAATGGCTACAAACTGAAAACTTTGTAGCTGATTCTTATCCATTATATTACAAAATGCAGTTATTCCTTTTGTAATCCAAAATTTAAATCTATTATCCAATTTATTTGGTTTAAACTCTGTATCATAGGCGCACCATCTGAGTATCTTTATCGCCTCACCTAAATTATACTCTTTTGTGATCATATTCAATGTCCTTAATTGAAACTTTATCCATGGATTGAATATTTTTTCAGTAATTTTGTCTAAATTTCTATTACCTAATAGTGCCTGAATTGGGGGGCTATTTACAAGGGACAATTCAATATCTTTCCATCTGGCTTGATATTCTGGATTACAGGAATTAATGAGAGGTTTAACCTGAGATGCATAATAATAATCTTTTAAAATTGGTAAAGCCATACTCCCTTTATCTTTTGAAAGTTGCAATATTTTGAAACTAATTCTAGATTTTCTCCCCTCCCAAATAAACCTAGAAATCATCTTATCCCATTCTGAAAATTGTTTTGTAGAGAGTTTTACAGGGAGAGCTTGAAATAGAAAGAGTAACCGAGGCAGTAGGCTCATTTTTACAGATTCAATTATAATACCGAAATATCTTTTGGTAAATAGACTCCTAAATATCTCATTGAACTTTGGGTCCCACTTAAGGTGGTATTTGCCTTTTAATAAATCAGGAGGGTTGTAATTAAAAGTTAGAATTTGTGTTTTTTGAACATTTAACTTATAGCCTGCCAGCAAGCCAAAGCTATCTAAGAGTTTCATTACTTCTAGAAATGAACTAGTGGGATCCTCCAGATATAATAAAACGTCATCTGCGTACAGTGCTATATTTTTGCTCATTACCTTGTGTAGTTATACCTTTTATTTTGTTATTTTGTCGTATCCACTGGGCTTGTGGCTCTATATATAGAGCAAAAAGCAATGGAGATAAAGGGCAGCCTTGTCTAGTCCCTCTTTCTAAAGTTATTCTATCAGATAAATAACCATTTATTTTAATTCGTGCTGTTGGCTATCATATAAAGTTTGAATACCTTTAATAATATTTTCACAAAACCCAAACCTACCTAAAACCCTATAAAGGTATTTCCAACTAACAGAGTCAAAAGCTTTCTCAGCATCTAGGCTCATCAAAGAAGCTTCTAAATTATGTTGCTGAATATGATATGCAATGTGCGTCGAATGTTATCATGGGTTTGTCTATTTTGAATAAACCCTGTTTGATCATAGTGTATCAAATGAGGGAGAATCTTTTCAATTCTTTTAGCCAGTATTGCTGTATACATTTTATAATCCACATTAAGGACTGAGATTGGTCTGAACGATCCACAATCCAATCTATCTTTCCCCTCCTTAGGGATAACGGAGATGATAGCCTCTCTCCATGATGGGGGCATTTTCCCATCAATTATTTTCCCATCAGAAATAAGTTTCTGTAAAAATGTGTTAGTGTTTTGAATTTCTTCCCATTTATATAATACACCCTTACAGTTCTGGTCCCTTATTTTATCTATTGTATTATCGGTCTGTTTATTTAATTTTCTTGCCAACAGCTTTAGTGATTTTGACCCTGATTCATAATATTTTTGTCAAGTAAATATATATTTTTTTCAATTTCCTGTGTATATAAGACATCTATTTTGTTTCTTTATTTCTTTCATGATTTGTGAATCCTGTTTTTCTTGATGTTTTTTCTCCAACTCTTTTAACTTTATAGTCAGATGATATAATTGTAGTTGCTTTACCTTCTTCTTATGACTACTCAGAGCAATAATTTCCCCCCTTATAACTGCCTTTAATGTATCCCATATCATCTCTGGTCTCACTTCCCCATTATCATTCTCCTCCAAAAATCGTTTTATTTCTTGTTTTATCTGTTCTTTACATTGTGGATTGTTCAACAGACTTGAGTTCATCCTCCATGTTGTATTTTCCCGATTACTTAATCGTATGGACAATGACATAGGAGCATGGTCTGAAAAATTACTTCTACCAATATCACAATCTTGGATCCTATGTCTATCTCTCTTGTGTATAAAAAAATAATCAATCCTTGAATATTCCAAATGAGGGAAGGAATAGTGAGTGTAATCCCACCCACTTGGATAGAAATCTCTCCAAAGATGTATTATTCCCATTTCCCCCATCAGTACATTAATCTCTTTATACAGTGACTAATCTCTCTGAGAAGATATATTTGTAGAATCAAGCCTGGGGTTAAGACGCACATTCCAATCATCCCCACAAATCAGTACCCCTTGTGCATTAACCATCAAATCGACCATTTTTTAATAAAAATTAAAATCACTACCAGGTGGAGCATATACATTAAGTAATGTTAGTAATTCCCCTTCAATTTTTCCCAATACTAATACATATCTCCCCTCCTTATCTTTAACTTCTGTAAGCAACTCAAATTGAACCTTTTGAGATATCAGTATAGCCACTCCTCTCCTATGGCCAGATTTATATGAGGAGAAATAGATTTTTGAGAAACCCATTCTCCTTAATTTCTCATGTTCCAATACACTCAAATGTGTTTCTTGTAAAAAAGCAATATGAGCCCCTTTCTTCATTTTAGACAAAATCTTACTCCTCTTAAGAGGGTTAAGCACTCCATTAACATTAAATGTAACTATTGTAAGGTCTTGCTTGGACATACTTTATGTAAATGGTAAAACTTTCAAAATCTCTCCCATACAACATATGTTTCATATTGTTAAACATCCTCTTCCTATAATTTTTTTCTAATAATGCACCACAATCAAAAAACACAATAAACAAAGACATTAACCAAACAATCTTAAACAAAACTGTATCCATCTCCGTCTCTTTCAGAGTACTTTCTTCCAACTGTGCGGTTCTTTTCAAACGAACCCTATGTGGGCTTCTCTCCGTTAGGGAAATCCTCCTTCTCCTCTGGAGGAGGGCCCTTAAGTAGGGGGCGGTGGCAAATCCGAACTTATATTATAAAGAGAAAAAAAAAGGTGTGTAACCAGAAAAATAAAAAGTCACTCTGGTCGTAATCACCAAGTATCTGTCCCGATATGTACAAATTCTCTTAAAACATCGCAGGAAACTTATTTAAAAAATAAAAACCCTTAACTATTAAATCACGACCAACTCACTGTATCAAATTTCTTCAATCTTGCGAGGGGGGTCTTCTCCTGAAACTCTGTAATTTCTCCTGATATTGCTGTTTTGAGGAATGGTCTTTCCCAGGACCACCCCGTCTTCCAGCCTTCTGCCAAGTAAACAGTCGCTTGATGCTGCTGAATGGTATAGGCAGGTGCCGTCTTCGTAAAACACCCGCAACCTCACTGGAAATGGAGTCTGAAATTTAATTTTCGGCGATTTCAGCTCCTTTTTTACTTCAGAATATTCCATACATTTTTTTAGTACTGTCGGGGGGTAATCATTATCACCCTAAAAGTGTTTGTTATTGTGGAAGAGTTCTTTCTTTTGCCAAGCTTTACGCAACACTAACTCTTTTATCTTGTAGCTTAAAAACGTGGCGACAATGGAGCGCGGTTTGGCGTCAGGGCCTTTAGGTCTCGGCGCTAACGCTCTATGCGGCCTTTCAATTCCCAGTTCCACGTCCTTCGGTAAATCAAGTTCCCCCCCTAGCAGATTTTCAAGGAAGGTGACCATGCAGCGACCCTCCGATTCTTCGGGGATTCCGTAAATCCAAATGTTTTCTCTGCGCCATCTTCCTTGCTGGTCTGTTAATTTAGTTTCTAAAGTAATTTGTCGTTGCAAGAGTTTCTTTATCGCAGTTTCTCTTGTTAAGACCCTTGTTTCCACTTCTTCGATTCGTCCCTCTGCTTTATCCAGTCTCTTATTAACCTTGCTCAGCTCCTGTTTAATATCCATAAGCTGCTCTTTATTATCCCATCTGAAGTCTCTAACTTCGTATAATATTTTCTGAAGACTGGCGTCTGCGCCATCTTGTTCAGAGTCCGTTGAGCTACTTCGACTATGGTCCGAAGTTGCAATTTCGACATTTTCCACGGTCGTTAGTTTTCTCCTGCTTCTCCTGACAGCCCCTTCAGCCATAGTTATTATTTTTTCAAACGTAATGTAGAAAAAAAAAAACTTTTTCAGGGCTTTATTACAAAGTTGCTGGGAGATCCGTATTTATGCTGCCTTTCCCATCCGCATTCTAACCGGAAGTCAGCAGCAACATTTTTATTGGATTCTTGCAGATATTTATTTGTTTCAATACAATTCAGTGCAAACAAAACATTTTCAAAAACAGAATTTACAATGTCCTTGGCAATAACAGTGACCCTATTGTTGGGAATCTGAGATTTTGGACTTCTTTTTTCCAAAATGGAGATTTCTGCAGCTTCTGGGAGCAATAATGACTCTTTTGAGTTACTCTCATGTAAATTGTTACCCGCAGGGGTGAAATCCCGCTTTGTTTTTTCAACGATCTGAGAGACTATCTGCTCAGCAATTTCAATGATTTTGGCTTTAGAGATCCCAAAAGCAATATCACTGTTTGCTCTTTCCATTCCCACACTTGATTCCAAGGAGTGAGACTTTAATTTGAAAGATGGGGGGCTACTGCCATTTGTTCTTTTCTTAGTCACTTTCGCCTCATCTCTCTCATTCTGCTGGGCATCAGGACTCTGAAGAAGGTAGTTCTTCTCCACAGATAGCAGTGTACTTTACCTGTCCATATAAACTCTTCTCAATCACCTTCCTTTCACTAAACAACATTATGATAAAAATTAATTAGTGTGACATTGTTACTACATGGCCAAAATACTAACTAGATTTTGCAATATTAAACAATGGTGACTAATTAACAATATATAGGCATCTTTTCTAGTGGTAGAACAATTAATCTATTTTAAAGCACATTCCTGTGTAAAAAAGATGGCCTCCTAACCATGATGTTGTGGGAAATCCTACATCCAAGGAGCAGGACACAGTCTTTGTGGATTCAGTTGTTTTATTGAGCTCAATAATAACATCAACGCGCGTTGGGTCTGCCCCGCAGGACAGACGAACCACAAGGGTTTCCCAGCTCTTATATACAGTATGATCTCAGGAAGTTGTTTTGTTTCATAGCTTCATGTGTATTCGTCTTGCCCTTTGATATGTAGCATGAGTTGACCGGTTGGTCCTGTCTGAAGTCCTGTCCTTTGATGCGTAGCTGTAATTGTTGGAGCTGCTTAAGAAATGTTAAAACACCCGACATATTACACAATGTGCCTGAACCAACACTGTAGTGTTGAATACAGATATATATATATTTTCCATCAATGATATATATATATATAAGTGTTTTTCTACTTCAATGATTATGTTCGTACTTTTTCAATTTACCTACTGGATGTCTAAAACTTGCTTAGGTTTTTAACTTTAATATGAGAGACTTATAAAATAAAAATCACCACAACAAAATAGGACATTGGAAATTATAAATCTTTAACTTCAAACTGCAACTGTTCCATAACACTTTAGCAAGTATGGTACAATCGTGTTCCTATGTGAAGAAAGATCACTGGTAGTTAACATCATTGTGTTTTCAACAACAACTACTTGGTCAGGTGCAATGTATCTAACCAGTTTCATACTGGGTACTTCATAATTGACACATAACAAATACAGTTAAATTCAGAAAATAAATAATAAGTCTATATTGAAATGTGCAGAAATATGTCATGTTTATGTTTGTACCCTGTTAACTTCATAGAGATTAGACCTTAGAGAATTTAAAGATTCTGTGAAACACGCAGTTTGACCAGAGGATCCCAAACTTTTCCATACAACTGTATGTTGCTGCTGCATCATTCAGGACAAAGCCCAAAATGCGTTTCCAACACATTTGATGACTTAGTTTTACTTAGTTGTTACTGCCCTCTGGTGGTTGTTGATTGAAACATAACATCCATTCTAAAACGACCAGACATTTCTCCCACTGTCAATACTTCAGCAAAACTTCACATTTTATACCGGTGCCACAACATGTTGTTAGTTATTATGATAGAAATGTGTTTTAATATGACTAATATATTATTGTTGTAATGCAGTATGATCAGAGTTATACATAAGTACAATACAACAGTTTATTTTTGCGAAGGTTCAGTTAGTGTATTTTGACTGCTGCTCTAGTCATTGTCAATATCAATATTCAAAGTCAATGTTCTAGTCATTACAACAAAGCCAGTCTATGGTAAACTATATCTAGGATTTGGAAAAATGCACATGAGCTAACACGAAAATGTGCACATGTACTGTACTGTTAACAGACTGATTCATGCATTCGCAAAGAGAGAAAAAGCAATTTAACGAACGCAGCTGGGGAAGTGAGCTCAAAATAGAAAACAGTTCCTCTTTAAACATTTACACATCACCATACTAAAATGATTAAAATAAAAACTTTATGTACGCACTGATGCTTAACATACCACAACTGCAGAATGTAGGACTTACCCATCAGACAGCTGACTGATCAGAGGGACTTCATGAAACCATTTGGAATCAGTAGTCACCTCTTCAGTGGAGTCAGGTGAAATATGAACTGACCCAAGAGAAAAGAATTATTGTCGCATTAGAATTCTCATGGCATGCATAAAAAAGTGATCAATCCAATTAACATCCAAAATAGGCAGAAAACATGTATTTATTCATAGATAAAATTAGGATGCTGATTAGGGTTTATTTATCTGTTTACCCATATAATTTAAACAAATTCTACAGTTCTGTAATCAGTAGTAAACCTGAAGGTGTTGTCAACCTGCATCATTCCCTCTGGCCAACAAACTAAAACACATTAAATTGTGAACTAAATCTCAGTTGTATCACCATTGGATCTAGAAGCTTACCCTGTTTTCCAGACTGAAGAATCTCATTAAAATATTGCCTTTTTATTCTGTCTTGCATTTCTCTTTCAAAATCCTTCCTTTCCTGTAAACTCTCATTTAGCTTTTGCTGCTGGAGAGCAACCTTCCTTTTATAGAATTAAAAATGCCTGAGAATGACAGAAAACCTTTCACAAGTGGCTATTCTTTAAAGAAAAAGGAAAGCCTCTCAACAAAAGATGAAAAGGTCCATATCATTGTTGAACATCTTGTATTAAAAAGCACATGTTTTTCCATTACTCTAGTATTTAATGACAAATGAACTAGCTTGCAACCCAACATGTTGCTAGTAGAAAACTTCCCATCCATAAGGTCACAGTTTAATTTAGTATCAGACAGAAGCTGTTGGGCACCACTGAAATTCCAGCTCAAGTAAAAACTACAGGAGACTCCTGGAGTCTGGTCAGAGCTCAGAAGAAAGGCTGGGTCCGACATTACTTGGATGAAAGACTCTGTGTGTAGTTCAGAACCTTGCAGGCTGGGTATAAGAGATTGAAGCAGCAATGTCTCTCCTCTAATGCTTAGGTAATGAAGAGGAGAGATCATCAACCACCCTCTTGGATCCTCTTGGGAAGATACCCCTGAGGGATACTTTAGAACAGCCAATTATGCAAAGCAGCATGTCTCTGGGATGTTACTTGGAATTAAAACCCACAACACGCAGAATAAATGGCAGGTGCCCAAGGCTGGAGATAAACCATGGGCTTTGGAGAGTCAGTGCTATAACCAAACACTACCAGAATATGGTGCTTTGGCACCTCTGTAGAATATCTTGGCATAACCACCCTAGAGTAGACACACAATATACAGTGCCTTGCGAAAGTATTCGGCCCCCTTGAACTTTTCAACCTTTTGCCACATTTCAGGCTTCAAACATAAAGATATAATTTTTTTATTTTATGTGAAGAATCACCAACAAGTGGGACACAATTGTGAAGTGGAAAGAAATCTATTGGATTTTTGAAACTTTTTTAACTAATAAAAAAATGAAAAGTGGGGCGTGCAAAATTATTCGGCCCCTTTACTTTCAGTGCAGCAAACTCACTCCAGAAGTTCAGCGAGGATCTCTGAATGATCCAATGTTGTCCTAAATGACTGATGGTGATAAATAGAATCCACTTGTGTGTAATCAAGTCTCTGTATAAATGCACCTGCTCTGTGATAGTCTCAAGGTTCTGTTGAAAGCGCAGAGAGCATCATGAAGACCAAGGAACACACCAGGCAGGTCCGTAATACTGTTGTGGAGAAGTTTAAAGCCGGATTTGGATACAAAAAGATTTCCCAAGCTTCAAACATCCCAAGGAGCACTGTGCAAGCGATCATCTTGAAATGGAAGGAGTATCAGACCACTGCAAATCTACCAAGACCTGGCCGTCCCTCTAAACTTTCAGCTCAGACAAGGAGAAGACTGATCAGAGATGCAGCCAAGAGGCCCATGATCACTCTGGATGAACTGCAGAGAACTACAGCTGAGGTGGGAGAGTCTGTCCATAGGACAACAATCAGTCTTACACTGCACAAATCTGGCCTTTATGGAAGAGTGGCAAGAAGAAAGCCATTTCTCAAAGATATCCATAAAAAGTCTCGTCTAAAGTTTGCCACAAGCCACCTGGGAGACACCCCAAACATGTGGAAGAAGGTGCTCTGGTCAGATGAAACCAAAATCGAACTTTTTGGCCACAATGCAAAACGATATGTTTGGCGTAAAAGCAACACAGCTCATCACCCTCAACACACCATCCCCACTGTCAAACATGGTGGTGGCAGCATCATGGTTTGGGCCTGCTTTTCTTCAGCAGGGACAGGGAAGATGGTTAAAATTGAGGGGAAGATGGATGCAGCCAAATACAGGACCATTCTGGATGTAAACCTGTTGGAGTCTGCAAAAGACCTGAAACTGGGACGGAGATTTATCTTCCAACAAGACAATGATCCCAAACATACAGCAAAATCTACAAAGGAATGGTTCACAAATAAACGTATCCAGGTGTTTGAATGGCCAAGTCAAAGTCCAGACCTGAATCCAATCGAGAATCTGTGGAAAGAGCTGAAAACTGCTGTTCACAAACGCTCTCCATCCAACCTCACTGAACTCGAGCTGTTTTGCAAGGAAGAATGGGCAAGAATTTCAGTCTCTCGATGTGCAAAACTGATAGAGACATACCCCAAGCGACTTGCAGCTGTAATCGCAGCAAAAGGTGGCTCTACAAAGTATTAACGCAAGGGGGCCGAATAATTTTGCACGCCCCACTTTTCATTTTTTTATTAGTTAAAAAAGTTTCAAAAATCCAATAGATTTCGTTCCACTTCACAATTGTGTCCCACTTGTTGGTGATTCTTCACATAAAATAAAAAATTTATATCTTTATGTTTGAAGCCTGAAATGTGGCAAAAGGTTGAAAAGTTCAAGGGGGCCGAATACTTTCGCAAGGCACTGTAAGAGGTGCCAACATACCATGCTCATTGTGGTCACTGAGGATCCAAAAAGTATTAGTTTAGGTTATTAATTTAAACCTATAGGTGGTCATCTTGGAAATACAACAAAATATAGCTGTAAGGTCAGTGTCAGGTCCGGAATTTGCATGAAGAAAAGTTCACCTTAAGAGGATGAATCCAAACATCCCTTACTCCAGTACCTTTTTGTGCCTTCTAGGTCTGGTCTCTTTCTTCAGCTGGGCCTGTCGCACCTCCCTCCGGGCATCTTCCTCTATCCTCATCTGTAAAGCTCTCTCTCTGATTTTCCACATCTGTAAAGCCGTCAGTGAAAAGGCAAAGCAGATGACAAACAGCAGAAAGCTAGATTGTGTTGAGCACAAAACAGCTACGCTACTAGACATTTATATTTATATATGTCACCTGCTTATAGGTGGTACATTAAATATTTAGGATTCTGTTAGATCATGTGGAGCTGAATCTCTCCCCTTTTTACAATCTAGCAATTGAGGCCTTTGGGCATTTTTCAGCATATTACAGTAGGAGCATTCAGCAGCTGAATGTGGTCTGGGAAGCCAAAAGTAAAAATAACTGGGAAAATAACATACCATACAGCAATGTACAGTGAGAATGTGAAAAAAAAACAAGAAACATGATTTAGCTGATGTAGAAAACCGATGAGGCTAAATACTATATATTGATAATGCTGATGATTTGAAAGCTGATAAATCAATGAAAGGGGTGAATAAACTATGTGTTTTAAAAGTGAGTTAAGCTATAGAGTGGAATGTGAAATGGAAATCTAATAAGTAAATTGATTCTTAAAATGTAGAGAGCTTTGCAAAAAATATATATTGGTGCTTTTAGAAAGTACATTTCAAGGATGTAACCGCTGAGGTACGGGCAGAATTTTAGAAAACAGTGCATCAACAAAGTACGCCTTGTTTAGGTTACTTTAGAAGACAATGTACCAAAACAATATATGCTGTCTGGGTCATTAGATTAGCTGAAAGTAACTGATAAACTTTGAAAAACAAATCTAGTGGTGCTTCTTCTTTTGTTTAAGATGTAATCTGTTTTGTCTTAAGGAAAGGGGAAGTGTTAGAAGGGACAAAGTGCTGAGCTTTCTCTTACAGCGCAACATCTTATTAAAACCCTGTACTGCTTGTAACAAATTGAGTCTCTGATGCACTTTGCAGAGTGGCAATAGGGCTCCCAATATTGCAATATTGAAATAAAGACCTTACTCAGGTGAGAACTCTCTCTTGTGGCTTCCTTGAAAATTAATATTTCCATGACAATTGTAAGATTCATAAAAGCATATGAAAAGTGTCTGAAGTCTAAGTGTGACGATACAGTAACATGATTCACTAAGGGTATCCACTCTGCAGAAATCTGTTCGGCTGGAAGAGGCGTATACAGTATAAGGTGAGAGAATTTTTTTAATTCGCATTATGCAACATAAATGCTTAATTATTTGTCAGAAAGACAACATCTTTTAAAACAGTTATGCTAGAGATCCTGTTATCTTTTGCTTGCTCCCCAATCATGCTGTATTTACAGAGGTGTCACAAAGTCACTTGCCAGAGTGGATATAAATGTCTCTAATCAGTTTAAGATGCAGAAGGAAACCAGCTATTAAAGATCTCCCATCAAGGTGATGACCAGGAGCAGCCCTGGGTCAAAATAAATCAAACTGTATTCTCATACCTCAGCCTGTCTGCTGTACTGCAGACCTTTCATACGCTGTATTTCACCACTGCATATCTCCTCTGTTTTCGGAGCTCCTGCCTGGTGCCTTCATAAACAACAACAGAAAAGAAAGCTTAATCCACAAGGCAAGGTCAAAATGTCAGACAGCAGCAGAGGAATTTGTGAATGTGGTATTTCCGTAGAGCAAATGCCAGCAGCCATATCACTCTGCAACTCACAACTGGCAGAGCCTGGTCAGTACCTGGATGGGAGACCTCCTGGGGAAAACTAAGGTTGCTGCTGGAAGAGGTGTTAGTGGGACCAGCAGGCGGTGCTCACCCTGTGGTCCATGTGGATCCTAATGCCCCAGTATAGTGACGGGGACACTATACTGTAAACAGGCACCGTCCTTCGGATGAGACGTAAAACCGAGGTCCTGACAGTCTGTGGTCATTAAAAATCCCAGGGCGAAAAGAGTAGGGGTGTAACCCCGGCATCCTGGCCAAATTCCCCATTGGCCCTTACCAGTCATGGCCTCCTAATAATCCCCATCTATAAATTGGCTTCATTACTCTGCTCTCCTCCCCACTGACAGCTGATGTGTGGTGATTGTTCTGGTGCGCTATGGCTGCCGTCGCATCATCCAGGTGGATGCTGCACATTGGTGGTGGTGGAGGGGAGTCCCCATTACCTTAAAGCGCTTTGAATGGAGTGTCCAGAAAAGCGCTATATAAGTGTAAGTAATTATTATTATTATTATTATTATTATTTTAATACCCTGAATGTATGAAATGAGCACATGCTTGTTTTTAGCCTAGTCCTGCTGACAATCACATTGCTGGTCTGATCACCTGCAGGATACGAGAACTCCGTTTCTATAATATTTTATCTTTGAAGAACTGGCATCCGATTCATTTCCAGTAGTCTCTTTCATTACTTGACTGTCTGTTGGGAACTTAGTCCTTAGTCCTGTGTTTATTCTGCAGTCTGGTGAACAACAGGTTGTGAAATTAAGATCTATTTGATTAATTGTCTTTTATCCACCCTTTATCAGAAGGCTACTTATTCCTGTTTAAGGGTTTAGCTGACCAGGAGTCTATTCCAGAATCCCAGAGGTGTAACTCGGCATTAGTAGTATACTTGTCCTCTTGTAGGGTACATACACAAACACACAGGGCGATATAGACATTCCAGTGAACTGAACAAGCATGTGTTGAAGATGGAAGTTGAAGGGAATCACCCAAAGAAAGATTATGTGAAAGCAGGGAGAACACGCAAACCCCCTACATAAGGTGCACACGTCTGGAATCAAATTAAATGACCCCCAAACACGTTCACCAATTTTATTTCTAAAAAGATAACTTTCTGCATTATGATAAATGATGAATGCACCTTCGTGTTTATTAAAATATTATTCTAAATGATTTTTAAAAATGGTGTTATTTTTATGTAAGAACTGTTTCAATCAAACACTAACAAAAAATCAATATTTTAGGAAATGTTGGAAAAGGAAAAGATGGTTGAAAAGTATGGAAGCCCGTTTCCGCCAGGGAGTAAAAAAAACACGCTATGGTATCTCAGAATTGCGGCTTAGTATCTCACATTTGCGACTTCGAAATAGCCCATATTTCATTGTCTGTCCTTTTGTTATTGTAACAGATTCGGGTTTTAGGGCTTGTGCCCTCGCCGCTGTCGCAAATGTGAGATATAAAGTCGCAATTCTGAGTTGCTAAGTCGCAATTCTGAGATACCATAGCGTATTCTGAGAATGCAATGTGCCCCAAGCAGTATGATTTTCAAAACACAGATTTAGTACCAGAAAGAAAAAATTTGTAGCTATTTTATACGAACCTTTCATCTTTTGTTTTAATTGTAATACAGTGTATTAAAATGCACGATGCTTTGGTTTTGGGAAGAGAAGGAATAGGAGGGAGAGAGGTAAGAAGGGAAAGCAAACAAAAGAATAGTCCAGAATAGGCTGTAGGCTGTAGAAAAAATGAGAATAGAATATGACGTATTCCAAGGAGAAGTCGGGGAAAAATAAGACCTTAAAAAGAAATCAGCCTATCGCTGTTTGCTGGGAGAATGGATGAATCCTGTCTAATGCTCAGCTGACACCCTGTTAAAAGCAATAAAAGACAATGTTAGTCCTCCGTGGTTAACCTACATTTATGCTGTTGCTTTAAAACAGATAACAATAGAAGAAGTGAATGACATGGCGGAGAATATAGTGGTGTGGGTGGGAGTGTCCATTATCAGAGTGCTGCTCCCAGCCATCTCCCTGTACGATGAAAAGAGGAGATGGAGAAGAGTCTCCTAATCACCTGCTGCAGATCTAATAACCTTGCCTCTGAATTGTGGATGGTGTTCTTGAATGTGTCAACTCTCCCTTGTCAGCAAATAAGCCAAGAAGAAAGAATTCCCACCCCAAAGACTGTGCGTCTTGGTCAATCTGCAGACTCAGAGACTGACAGTGAGATTTTACAGGTTATCTCTAAAAGCTTGAACCACTTTCACTGGATGTATTGAGTCAGTGTCAGTCTACAGTCTCCATATTAAATGAGATGTAAAGTCTCAAATTGCACTTAATGAGTATGTTTTCTTTAGTGTTTTAATGAGACTTTCTGGTAACAGAATGGATGTAGTGTTTTTTGCAATGGAATGCACAGCAGCACTGTTACAGAAGGATATACAAAAGGTAAAATGTACTGTAATATTGTGGTAAAATAGTTGATAGGTGAATGGATATGATTCAAAATTACAGTGGTTTCCAGTAGTAAAATTAGTGTTAAAAGGAAAGAATTCTATGAAGGTTTTAATCTATCCATTTTCTAACTGCATTACCCAATACAGGGTTGCAGGGGAGCCAGAGTCATGATTTACCCTGAACTGGACCCCAGTCCATCACAGCGCACACTCACACCAGGGACAATTTTCACAAAAGCCAAATACCTGAAGACAACCCAAGCAAACACATGTAGAACCTACAAACCCCAGGTCTGAGGATGAACTCATGGCCCCAGTGCTCTGAGACAGCACCACTGTGCCACTTTTTTTATGCTACTATATTCCAGTTAAATACCAGTGTTTACTGTTGCTTATTTTAGCCTGGAAGAGATACATTATGATTATTTGATACTGGCAAATATTCTTGTAGCGCAAGGAAAGCGGTACAAACATATTTCCACTAGGGGGAACAGTAGGCTTTTGGACTAAACTGTCCTGCTTTGCCAACACTGTATATTTATGGTATATAAATTAATTATTTCTAGATAATCACTTCAGGAACTCACTTTATCCCCTGACCAGTAGTCACTGTAAATATCATCTGTCTTTTATTATTTCCCAAAACAATTCAATATTTAACACTGTACTGCATACAGTATTTAGCCTCTAGAATTTAATTTGCTCAATGTAAGTCTAGAAGCATGTAGTTAGTACTGTATAGGTACTATCATTTAACAGCATTCATGAGATACATTCAAATAGAATATTAATTCCATATATTCAATTGAATCTTTCAAAGAGAACAACCATTTCCCTGCGAAATTAGGCTTTTCTCTGTCACTTCTCAGGTGGCTCTGACAATCAGCTGCCGTTAAATTGTGGCTGTTGGCATCTGTTTCAATGGAGTTTGTACTCCCTCTTTAAGTGTGATATTAGAAATACATATTTTTTTTGCTCAAAAACTGCTTTTTACAAATTAAAGATATGGCTTTAAACTAATATGACGTTTTGGGAACCTGTTTTTTCTCTCTTCTCTCTTCAGCATGGAATAAACCTATTGTTCCTTTACAGACTACGCATGCTGACGCAGCTACCCACCTGCACTACTATAAATGAATATAGCATACAATGGCATCTAATTATAACAACATATACTTGGGAATTTTTAAAGAATCGTTTGTTTTTAATCCACAGCATAATATTACATTATGAAAGACAGTTTTGTGCAGAAAAAAAGCACCTTTACATTTTCCTTTATTTATTTAAAAAGTAAGAGCTTTTTTTTAAATGGTAAGAATGGTAAATTGTGCCATGTGAAGTTCATTTTTCAGTTTCCACTGTCTACATTCCCGGGCACAGCTTATATGTGGGTTAATATTTACCTATCGGATTAGCAAAGGTTAAAATAAAACAATTGAAACAGGATGAGGAAATGTGCACACACTCCTCTGACATACTCATGAGAGAGAGTCTTTCCCCGCTTGACATGCTTTGAGCTTATAAAGAGAGATCACCCACTGGAGAAGAACACGACTGTGAGTGACATCACTGTAAGGTCACAGGCATTGAGCAGGTCAGTAAATCAAGACTTCAAGGGGAAACTCAATCCTACCCGACATTAGAGACATGCCTACTTTTGCAAGTGCCAGCTTGATAATGGTTTAAGTTCCTCAGATATTTTTTAACTTCAGCTAGGTGTATGGCCTTTGACTTAAAAATCAGTAAATCATTAAGGAATGCTGGAAGGTTTATTAGACTTAAGATATTCTTACCGGATCGAAACACCAGCACGGCACTGTAACCTTATTCTTTATAAAAATGTGAACATAAACTTTTACACTGTACAGGCCTATTACAAAGCCAGTCGAAGTGGACAGCTCCACAGAGTAAACAGTCATACTGTATAATCCAATGCTTCAAGTTGATCAAAAATGTAGTAACTGTACTGTATATGAAGATGTGGTGATTGTTTTTATTTACCTTTATGACTATTATTTAACCTTATCCACCTGTTCTGAAAAGAATGATTGTGTTCCAGAGTACTTATTCTCGGTAGTCATAAAGGTAAGACAATGCATATTGAAAACTTATTTTATTTTCTTAAATGTAGCACAAAAGGGACAACAGTGAACACTAAATCCCTGATCCACCCCTCTTCATATTATACTCACTGGATATATATGGCATACAGTATATATGGGGAAACAGCCAAGTCCTGTCAGCTGCAAGTGGGCAGGGATGTTTTTGGTAACATTTGGTAGAAAACAGACCTTTTGCTCTTTGAGTAAGCAAAACATGCAGCTATCTGGAACCTGATTCTGTGATTTTTTTAAGGAGCATATTTGTGATTTTAAAAGTGGGGCTTAGTTTCTGATCATTAATATTCATGTTTTGTTTAGGTAAGATGACGGTCACGATCATTGTTGCTGTGTTGAGAGAGGTTAATGTTACAAATTACTGCCAGAATTACTTCAGTATACAAACTACCAAGAACAGAAAAACGCAAAAGAGGTTAGAGACACAAGTGGGTTGCTCAAGTGACTGTATTCATTAGGTTGCTAGTAGCTAGTAGTTTACTGATGAATCATGTGAAACTGTCTCTTGTACTGTAGGAATCCAAGGAACAGGTTTATCTCTAGAACAAATCTGACAGCTTGTCCCAGAGACAGTTCCCCCTCTCAATGCATGACATCATCCTGGCGCCCAAAAGCTGACACCAAACAAATAGCAGGTTTAAGTGAAATTAAGTCAGAAGGAAGTCCCTACCTTCTGGGTCCAGTGAATGCACACACGCTACATACTCCTGCATGGCCTGTTCTTTGCTCATGTCCCCAAGCTGCTTCCAGGCCTGCCTGCAACATCACAGAACAATGTGTAACCCATCAGCAGCCTTGCAGAGCCCAGCTGGTAGAAACTCTTAACCGCTTTTCAGTAGGGCAAATGTTTTGTTTTCTATTTTTAATACAGTTCGGCAAGGAGACTGTCAATACTAGAACTCAGCTTCTCGGGTATGTAATTTAGTCATAGTCTATCCCATAAGTTGACTGACAGATCTTACTTGCCTAGGATGTTATTTAGCCTTTAACAACTGAAACCCCACTTACAGTCCCTGGTCTGTTGGGTTTCTTACAATCACTGTAAAAGTTCGCACATTTACCTTTCTTTTTTCTGGACAACACTGAAACCTATATTTAGTGTGGGTTTTGTGGACTCGCAAAGATTTGTCTCTTGCCTCGTGTAACTTAAAATGACTTTGTGCACAATACTTTAGCTATCGCTTACTGAAAAGAATACATATTCAACAACTGAAAAGGTATCAATGAGAAGAAGCAAACTTTAAGAATATGATTAGCTAGTCATCATGTGAACACAGGATAACAATGGCTGTTTCAAACAGCAAATCCACTGGAATTTAACTGTATTTAACTGTATTCCTATTTTAAATTCACAGTGGCAATATGCTCACTGTGTGGAAAATGATTCAATTTATTTTTTAAATGTACCTGATATGATATAGATATATTTTATTACCCTGTTCATTTATGCCTACTGCTTATTTCTAAATTTTGCATATAAATAATGTATAAAACTCAGTATATGTGGCCAGTAGGTTTGTCAGTAATACAAAATATTTGGAGAATACCAGGAGAAATAAAGTCACAGGTCCAATGTAGCCCTACTACAAGGAGGTATTGTAGATGGATTATGCTTATAATCACAATGTAGTTCTACAATTATCTAAGAAGACAGTTTCCAATTTAACCCGTTTAACTGTAATTCATTCTAACTTACCATTTCCTTTGTCCTTCAAAGTCAATGGACCCTGGTTTTGCTGTTACATGTTCCAACTTTGACCTGAAAAGTCAAACCAGATAGAATGTGTCTGGCCGAGCCGGGTCGGTACCTGAACCTGTAGCAGAGTCGGGGGAAGACGATGGAGAGCGAGACGCCATATTGGAGTATGTCTATAAATATAAATGTTATGATCGTAGTTTGAATTTCTCGAATAATCTAAATCGATCTCCAGGGAGACAAATTATATTAAAATTACGCTGGGAAAACGTTCCGAGGTCAAATTCTTCCAGCACGGGGGTACCTTTAAAGCCGAGACAACGGCACCGAAATTTTTTGGCGCGCCTTCTCTTTAAAGCCCTGGCCAAATATGAAGACAGTACGTACAGTTATAATTCAAACGGAATTAAAAACTACACATCCCAGTAACCATGGTGATGCTTGTGATCATTGCGTTTAACCAGGGCGAAAAATCAGTCACATGACTTTGGGGCAGAGTTTCGAAAGCTTAACCTATCAGCAACAAAGCGAAATTTACACGATAGGCTACCACAAACTGTCAGTTACACGACTGCGTATGTCGCTTAAGCCACTCCTATTTGGCATTTTAGTTATGGAGGCGAGAAGACGCCCCCCCCCCCCTCTCTGGGTGCCTGATTTGCCGCCATCTTTAACCGCTTCGTGTCCAAATCGCAGTAGCTACGCGTACGAAATAAAGTTCATCCCAGCTACAAAACATATATATTTTTGTGGTAAGAGGGAGCAAAACATCAGTATTTACTGCTTTTAATTAGTGTACGATTTATAGTTGAAATCTGAGCCTAAATATAAAGTTAAAATCTCGACAAAGCAATGTAGGAAATACAGAGAAAATAAATCCTTTCTGACATCTAAAATCAGTTTCGATCAAGGTCTCTAAAACGAACAAGAAAAAGAGGATTTTCGGAGGGCAATTACGCTGTATTTATATAGAATAAGTGATTTATGAGCAATCTAATTTCTTGTTCGTTTAAAACAGTGAAATGTCAGCTGCAAAAGATCGCACCAGAAACAGCACTCTCTCTGCCTGTCATAGACGTTCAGGAAAGGCTGAATGAAGTCATGGTGATCAATAATAACAGTTGTAGGACAAGAAACAAAAGATAGTGAAAACTTAAGATTTTTAAGGCTAAAACTCAAATTCATTCTACAAATTAAGGCAAATGAAAATTCAGGACGTTAAAGTGCTAGAGGTGTAAAAAAATACAAAAATGCACATGAGCAAAAAGTTTTAGAAATGGAGCAAACAGAATAAAAGCCATGCCTATAGTGCAGAAGAGGGATGCTGGAACACTTGCTTAGATATACAAAAAAATTACAAAAAGGTGTATGTTACAAAAGAACATGTAAACATGTACATCAATTTCCCTTCGCGATCAATAGTCTTATCTATAAACATGAAACAAAGTGAGGAATCAGAAATTAGCATGCATAAAAAACAGCAATTCTGTCAGTGAGCCCTAAATGAATTAATAGCAACTATGGTTTCATGGAGGGCTTATCAGATAGTTGGGCATTTAGGTAAACTGCCAGGTGAAAGGACTTGTAAACATATTTTGTTAAAGCAAGTCAGTTTTTTCCGCAACACATAAAAGACATTTTTCCAAGAAAGTTTAGCCTTTGTCACTAATGAAACCACTAAATAAAGACATAAATATAGAAATCTTAAGATTTGTTTTATTTAATGTTGGTAGCAGGATGAACTGTCAGGTTGAGCCAAGTGTATATTTTGTCGCAGAGTTGCTATAAGATGTTAACAGTGAAAAGGGTATTTAGAAATGAGTTATTTCAAGATGAAAATATTCAGAATAATTGCAAATCTAGCAGGATAGAGAAAGCACAGAAAACTGGCAGTTAGATTGATCAGATTAGTATGAAAAGTCATTTAGCAAAGGGAATGAAAAGAGTGACAAACTAGTATACTTTAGATCTTTTTTTCTGAACCAGGGAAAATCTGATCATGTTTCCCTATAACAATAATAAAAAAAAAATATTTTATATATTACCATTAAAGGTGGCATCTCAAAGCAATACAGTAGATGTAAAAACGGATAAAAGGACCACAGATTACAAAGTAAATACATATAAGAAAGACAAGCAGTTAGAGGTGCTACCAAAATTAGAAAATGAAGCAGATACAGACACTAAGTCTTCTGAAAAGAAAGGTTCTGAGGTTAGATTTAAATGCACTCATGGTACGTGACTGATATCACTGGGAATACAAATTGAGAGCTCTGGGGTGCAGCTAGAGAAGACCCTGTCACCCACAGAATGTAGATGTTCTTGAGGACAGCTAGAAGACCAGAGTCAGACAGACAAAGGTGGGGGAGTAGACAGATAATAAGCCATATACTGTAGGTACAGAATGAGGATGAGGAATTTGAAGTTGACTCGAAACCTGATAGGTAACCAGTGCAAGGACTTGAAAACAGGTGTAATGCATCCCTGATAGGATTCTTGCTGTCATATTCTGAACATATTGAAGATTTCTCAATGTGGATTTAATTTCCCCAGTGAACAGGATGTGCATTTATTAATTCTAGGAAAAAAAGCCTTTCTTAATTTCTCTAGTTCTTAGTTTCTCTAGTTCCCTTTAAAATAAACTATTATCCCACAATGCAGAGTATTAAATGGCCAGTATTTACACATGATATTTGTGATTTAAAGAAATTAACACAAGCAGCTTTTGGGGATTTAAGTGTTGGCTGAGTTATTGCAGGATAAAAGACTAGAGATGTTGGTAAGAAGAAGATAATTTTGGGAAAGCTAAGGAATACACTGATAACAAGAACACTTCCTAATGGGGTTAAGCATACTTTTGATGAAGATGATGAAGTTAACAGACTGTATGTTTACATAGATACTGAAATGAGGATTGTATTTTAGATTTTGTGCAGTTACTAGTGTTGAACTGTGTGTTGGATGCACATGAATTGAAGGAATGGGCAAACATACTGTAGCTGATGCGGATCCACAGAGCCAGCATATTAAGATGTTTATAATTAGAGGTAATTTGTTTAAATAACTAGGTATGGATACTGATGTGCAAGAGAGGTGAAAAGGCCAGCAGTATAAAATATTTTATTCTCAGTGAGATGCTGCCATTTCATAGTGGGTTTCTAACACTGTGTATAGTTCCATCTATTTCTAATCTCTTTATCCAGTACAGAGGATTTGGAGCCTATCCCAGTAAGCAACGGACACAAGGCAGAATACACCCTGGACATAGCGCCAGTCCATCACAGGACAGACAGACACAAACACACACACACCAGGGCCAGTTTTCCCATAAACCAATTAACTTACCAGTATGTTTTGGAGTGCGAGAGGGAGTCATATCACACATATGGAGAAAAACCATGTAACCCAGAGAGAACATGCAAACATCACACACACACAGGATGGCAGGAATTGAATCTAGGACCCCAGTGCTCCAAGATAGCAATGCTAACCACTTTGCCACCATTATAAATGGATGGATATCTTAGTTATCTTTCTAGTTCACAGGTTTGCATGCATAATTTAATTTTGAAAGGCGCTGAGACATCAGGTACTACTGTTGTATTTATGAAAAAGAAACAAAACAAAAAGCATACTAACAACTGTGCCATCCTACTCTTTAGTTAATACAATTTATTATTTATAAACAGTTAACATTGTTAGCAAAATATTTTGAATTATATTTAACCCTATTTCTTCTTTAGTTTTGTATTTAACTTATTATATGATAGTCAGATTTAATGTATATTTGAACAATGAAAATATATTTTTACAAGATGCGGGGGAAAGTGCAACAACTTATTACAGTGCTAAATTTAATATTGATTGCTAATAGTTTATGCTAACACCTAACTTTCTTAATAAGGTGTAATTAAAACAGTGAACTAAGTGTAACATACCATTCAGAAATACAATCGAGAATAGTTTTGTGGTGTTTGTATGGATGAAACGTTTCTAAAATGTATAACGTAACAAAATTAAAGACGATTAAATTCTGTAATCTTTCCAATTGTAATGTCATTAGACAGAACAAGAAGTTTCTGCTTTGTCTAAGGATGGTATCAAAAAGTAGTCTAGGTGGTGAGAAAGCTGTGCTTGATAATTAAGTTACTTAAAAGTAAAAAGAGATGCTTCATATTGCTTGATTAATTTTAAAAACTAAGTTATAAATGCAGACGCGATCGCTGCCATAAGCGCTCCAGGCAGTAGAACGTTCGTTCTGTGCTGCTGAGCTCCGCGCCTCCTCCCTCTCTCGGTGCCGCGCCCCTCTCTGACGGAGCGCAGTGGGCGGTACGCTATTTTCAGAGCCTCTGATTGGGAAAAAAAGACCTGCTGATGAGTTTCACACAACAGGAAGAGAAAAGAATGGGATTTTTTCTCTTCGAAACGTGTGTTGTCTTTATGAAATTCGTGAATTTTAAACGTTTAATTAAGAAGTAAAAACCTTACAGCGTACACAGAGATTCTGAGCTGATCACGAGGAAGAAAAATCACCCATTTTTCGCGCATAAAAAGTGGTTTTTAACTCTCGAAACCCATTTTTATAGGTTTTAAAGTCGTGCAATGTCTAAGTTGAGCAGGAACACATCATTATATCTCATTTTTTATTTCTTTTTAAAAAAATTTAAAAATCGTTTGCCCAGCCTATTAAAATTACTCTCTCCTGCAGACAGTATCAAGATGCTGGCTAACCGTTTCGGGACTTGTTCCTCACCGCGGTCCGTTTACCGTTCGCTCCCCTAAGCGGTCCGAATGGAAACCAAAAAGAGACTAGATAAGTTCCTGGTCCATACAGTATATATATATACACACAGTACAGATGGAAAAAAGAAACGCAACACTTTCTGGAATGAGAATACTATAGTTATAGCTTATGTACTTTCACAAAAAGTTGGCAATTTGTTTTAAGCCCTCTGACCAGGAATACAGCTTGTGCAGTGAGGCATTGCAACTTGCCAATCACACGAAAGTTCATTAGGTGCACAGTAGAACGTTGATAGTTCATCTGGCTTGCCTGGTTTTTCAGTAGCCAATTCATTCATGTATCTAGTCTAACCCTTTCCTCAAGGACGTCAGGATATCGGCGTCCACATCGCAGTTGGTATGTTTCTTCCAGGCCCCAAACCCTTTGAATAAAAATATCCATTTCCCTGTTTGGTAGATTATTTAAACCTTTTATATATTTTTTTTAAATCCAAGTAGTTTCCCCTAGTTCATGCTGCACTACTAAATCTTATGAAGTGCACTACTGTAGGTCAGTAGCTTTGAGGATTTTGAATACTTACAGTTAATCAGGTCTTGCTATAACTATGAATAGAATTATGAAGGCTAAAACTCTTTTATTTTTTTAATGGTGTAGTACACCAATAAGATATTTAAAGACAACATTAAAATTAACCAACCATTTTCTGATTTAGTTGAAAAGTGTCTGGTCATGGATGTGGTAGTGTTCTCACCTATTTATATAACACAACATTATAAAAAAAAACATGAATGCAATTATTTTTATTTCAGAAACAGTAGATCAGCTAGGCAAATGAGGTTCCCATCATTAGAACTCTTTTTTGAGTTTTCATTGCAAGGAGTTTCCCCTCCATGTGAAACATGTTTGATGATGGCAGATGGATTATTACAGAAAGGCTCTGGATAAAGCAGTCGACAACTTCGACAGCAAATATGTTTTTTTTGGCATCTTCCTGAATTTGGAATTACAGGGATCCCTGGAAACACAGAGTGGTTTGACATGTCACTGTTCAAGTTTCTTTATTCCATGGCAGCAGGTCAGATAGACTTTGGATACGGTTCTACCCAGAGCCATCTTAATGTCAGGTTTATTTAATAAGAAGCTATTTGATTAAAGGTGTGTGGTAATTTGGCTATTAGACAACTGTTTTTCAATCATTTCAATCACATTCATATATATTATTCCCGTCATCTTCTATTGGACTATTCACCCATGATCTGTACTATTACCAGTCCCTTATCCAGTTCAATACATGAAATTCCTTAAATGGCTATTGCCTTTAATTTAGGAAGAACATTATCAAAAGCATCTTTAAAATCTAATCATATCATTTATGTACGTTCTGTGTGTTTACTGCTGTGACTTCTTTGAAGAATTTTAACAAGTTGGTAAAGGAAGAATGACCTTTTCTAAAACCATATTGACTATTTAGAAGAAGAGAGATCAGGTAAGAGTAGAGGTGCACAGTTAACCACTTGATCAGAGTGGAGTTTAGAGTTCTGCCTCACCATTCCTATGGAGGTAGCAGAGTCAATACAACTTGACGTTTGCTGAACACTAAGGCCAATTTGTATACAAATCAGTTTGTTTTTTAAAGGATTCTAAATTTAGGATGAATTCCCCCATTCTACATAAATTCCATCCAATGTCTAATTCTGAACCACACTTGTCACTAATGTGCTACACAAAATAAAATCACAGTCACAAACTAAATACTCACCATCTGGAGTGTTCTGAGGCTTGTTCCTACTGAATCTGTCCAAACTAAAAACTTCTTTTTTGAAGAACTATGAGCACACAAAGAAAACAATTTAGGAATATTTCTTCCACAGCTATTATACTTGAACTTGTTGTAACAGAAGGAATAAGGTTCTTGATCCCGAGATGAAGTAAAACAGATGAGTTTATTGCATGCAAGGAACAATAAAGCCGAAGTCTTGTTTCCCGCAAGAAACAACAAAACCGAAGTATTGTTCCCCGTACTGTTACAAACTTTTGGGTTATATAGTGTCTTCTTCTCCGTTTCTGACGTCACTCGGTCTGATGGAAAAGAGGGGGGTTCATGGTATTTGGCCATTGGGGTTCCTAGCTTGCATCTGCAATCCTTATCAGTTAACCCCCTTTCCTGCCATAAACCCCAGCTTGTGACTTAGAAGTCTAAACCCCCTACAGAAAGGATTAAATTCAAACCCCCGTCTTCACATCTTTCTTCAAACTGTTACGTACTGTATTGATCTTGATAAATTTGTAGTCATTATTCATACAGAATATTCAGCTTTGGCCACCATAGCAGTTGCTATTCTTGTTGATTGCAATTAATAGAAATGTCTTCTAGAATATTATTTGATGTACAAATGAGCATTCTATTCAAATAATTTCTGTAGTGCTAATATTAAAAATACAATAATGCCCAAATTAATTAATAATTAAAGTTTGGGTAACTAATCCATACCTTGTGTTTTTGAGGCTCGTTGTACTCATCAGGCACTTTAAATGGTCCAAAGCTTTCACAGCTCCCACGTCCACTGGATGTTCCCTGGGCTCTTAACTTTTCCAAAGATGGATTTGTTTCATTCTGAGTTCTGACATCTTTTGACCTACAGTATTACCCATGATCTTATGCTTTATCATGGAGCCAAACTTTTTCAAAAGATGTTTCTTGACTTTCTGGCTCACATTCACATCTTCATCCGGCCTATTAACTGCAAAGGGGATGTTGCTGTGCGAGAGAAGCCCGTCGCTCTTAGAGTTTTGGTCAGTTGCATTGGGGTCATGTAATGTTTTGCTATGTCAATGCGCAGACCACTCTTGCTTTGGGCTGGACTGAGATTTTTGTTCTTATTAAGGCTGGGATTGTACACATACCAAGATGAGTGTCCGGGCAACTCCTGTCACAAAAAAAAAAACAAAAAGTTACAGTTCAGTTAATTTTGTTTCATTTTTAAAAGTAAATCAAAACAAGTAACACTTCTCTTACGGAAAAGAAGATAAGGATTATGGGGTGTGTATATGTTTTTAGCACTGACGTTAACACTAGAATAAAGGCAGACAATGAAATATAAAATAATAAATCAATGTGAATGTTTACAATTGCATGTATAGAAAAAATGCATCTCAATTTTTTGTATGATGCAGACATCAGTTTGGAAATACTGGTAGACAATACTGTGAGCAAGTCTCTCTATAGTAGCATTAACTCACCTGATTGCTCTTGTACTAATTGAATAAGAAAGTGATAAAGCTGAAATCCACAGACAGGTGAGTTTAGTACGTATGCTATGAACTGACATTTCTGTGATGTTATACAGTATTAGGGTAAACAAATCTGGATTTGTAGTTTTATTGTAAAGGAAAATGCACAACATAACTATCATCATATTTACAAAATAAGAGTTCCATTTTCCAGTACATCCTACACAGATGTCTGTTAATTAGGTACAGAACAGGTCCATCCTACTTTCATAAGAGAAATTTTTACAGGTTTGGAACTGTTGGTCATACCTCATCAACCACATCATGCAAAGAGGACTCCAGAGGTTGTGTTTTCATAAAGTCTGGCATCGAGGAGCTCTTCTTAGTCTTCTTAACTGTCTTCCCTGAAGCCTTACACTGCTGTACTACTTCTTGATCCTGGACTCTTTGAGCCAAATAATCTCCAGGCTTCTCTGGGGTCTCAGAAGCAGGGCAACCTTTTTTCTTATTAGAACAAGGTGTCACACCAACAGCTTCTCCTAGGGAACGTGATGAGCAGGACTTATCCATAGTGTCTTCTGGCTGGAAAATGTTTTCAAAAACACTTCGGACTGTTGGAGAAAAGTCCTTTGGAGACTTTTTCATGGAAGATTGTAGTTTTTTACTTCTGACTGTAGTTACGTTTGTGTCCACAATTTTGTCCTGTGTGGACTTACTGGTTTTCTGAGAAATGAGAGATTGTGAAGATGGAATTGAACACCCGCTTCGTAAACCATAATTTGCAATAGTTTCTTTAGCCACACGACAGGCCATTTCCTTGATCATTTCTGGATTCTGTGAGGCAATTCCTACTTGTAATACTTTCTTGCTGCCAATGGATTCCATCAGTTTGCTGTAAACAGAGTAAACAGTATTCTTGATGGCTTGCTGTAATGGAAGATCTTCAGCCTTTGGTTCACTGATGGTTAGAGTGGAAACCTTTGACAATTCCTTCAGAGCATCTTTGGTGAGTTTCAGTGCCAGGTCCCTGACCTGAGACTCAGACAGCTCTTCCAATTCCCCAGAATAATCTTCTGGGTTGGGGAATCCAGGGCGAATTTTCAAAAGCAGTTTTGCCATGATATCTTTCACTGCATCTGTTCGACCAATAACAGTTGAAGGTTCTAACTGGTCCATTTTGGTGCACATGAGCTGCTCGGTGCTCTGGGTTTCCATATCATTGTCAGCTTGAGGAGCATCTGAAGACTCGATATCTGAATGTTGGAACTTCATAATTTCTCTCCCAAGAGAATTAACTATCTTTTTGGCCAGGTTCTCACTCTTGGCTGCTACTGCTTGCTGTAAGTTGTCTTTGGAACCAGCACTCTGCAGCAGTTCTCTGTAAATACAGCTGGCCACTTGTTTGACAGAAACCAGCTCACATTGGATATTGCTTCCTATTGTTGGATTACATTCTGAGGTATCTGGGGCTGTAAATAGTTTCTTCGGCACATTGTCAATAATGCCCACAGCAAATTCACTAAGCTCCCAACAAGATAAACTTTCCATAATCTGTGCTTGTTTCTCCTCCCCCTTTGGAGAAATAGGATGAATTCTTAAGAGCAGCTTAGTTAAAATTTGTTTCACAATATCTGAATATGGTAGCTGAGTATAGTGAGTAGACATCGCGAGACAACGGAACGGGAGAGTAGAAGGCGGGAATATATGGTGTAAGGGAGTGATCTGTGTAGTTAATAAAATAGTTAAAATAATATAAGAACGACTCTTTATTAAGATACACAACATTTATTGCGACGAGAGATGAGTGCTTGGCGAACTCAAAGCGAGCAGAACACTGCAGATTTTAGTTCTCGTGCTGGTTGAAACGAACTCTTGAATTTTCGGACTGTTCGTTAAGCTTGCGCCATGGAAGATACGGCCGCCGCGCCGAGAAGTTTTGCTTATGCCCAGCTTTCTCCACCGCTTCCACTGAACCTCGGAGCTCCGGATTTGTATACGGAATACAAGACATGGATGAAGTCGTACAGATGTTTTGAAATAGCCAGTGGATCTACAGAAGCTCCGGATGCCTGAGACGGGCTGCATTACTGCACTGCATCGGGGCGCCCCTGCAGCGGATTTTCGCCAACCTCGCTGGAGAAAAAGGTACATATGAACAGACTAGCTGCCTTAGACGCTTACTTTACACCGCGGAGAAATGTGGTTTTGGTACGGCATAAATGTAGGAATTCGTCTCAGGACGAATCTGTTGATGCTTTTGTGAATTCACTAAGAGAACTGGCTAAATCGTGTGACTTGGGAGTATTGGAAGCTGACATGTTAAGAGATCAACTTGTGGGAAAATGTGCACATAAGAGACTGCGTGATAAATTGTTGTAGGAGGGCTGACTTTAGAAAGAGCTCTTACAGTCGCTTACAATTCATGAAGCTGCTCAAGCAGAATCAAGAAATGTTTTTTGACCACAGTGAGATACCATAGCGTGTTTTTTTTACTCCCTGGCGGAAACGGGCTTCCATACTTTTCAACCATCTTTTCCTTTTCCAACTTTCTAAAATATTGTTTTTTTTGTGTTTGATTGAAACAGTTCTTACATAAAAATAACACCATTTTTAAAAATCATTTAGAATAATATTTTAATAAACACGAAGGTGCATTCATCATTTATCATCATGCAGAAAGTTATCTTTTTAGAAATAAAATTGGTGAACGTGTTTGGGGGTCATTTAATTTGATTCCAGACGTGTGCACCTTATGTAGGGGGTTTGCGTGTTCTCCCTGCTTTCACATAATCTTTCTTTGGGTGATTCCCTTCAACTTCCATCTTCAACACATGCTTGTTCAGTTCACTGGAATGTCTATATCGCCCTGTGTGTTTGTGTATGTACCCTACAAGAGGACAAGTATACTACTAATGCTGAGTTACACCTCTGGGATTCTGGAATAGACTCCTGGTCAGCTAAACCCTTAAACAGGAATAAGTAGCCTTCTGATAAAGGGTGGATAAAAGACAATTAATCAAATAGATCTTAATTTCACAACCTGTTGTTCACCAGACTGCAGAATAAACACAAGCAGGACTAACAGTTCCCAACAGACAGTCAAGTAATGAAAGAGACTACTGGAAATGAATCGGATGCCAGTTCTTCAAAGATAAAATATTATAGAAACGGAGTTCTCGTATCCTGCAGGTGATCAGACCAGCAATGTGATTGTCAGCAGGACTAGGCTAAAAACAAGCATGTGCTCATTTCATACATTCAGGGTATTAAAATAATAATAATAATAATAATAATAATAATAATAATTACTTACACTTATATAGCGCTTTTCTGGACACTCCATTCAAAGCGCTTTAAGGTAATGGGGACTCCCCTCCACCACCACCAATGTGCAGCATCCACCTGGATGATGCGACGGCAGCCATAGTGCACCAGAACAATCACCACACATCAGCTGTCAGTGGGGAGGAGAGCAGAGTAATGAAGCCAATTTATAGATGGGGATTATTAGGAGGCCATGACTGGTAAGGGCCAATGGGGAATTTGGCCAGGATGCCGGGGTTACACCCCTACTCTTTTCGCCCTGGGATTTTTAATGACCACAGACTGTCAGGACCTCGGTTTTACGTCTCATCCGAAGGACGGTGCCTGTTTACAGTATAGTGTCCCCGTCACTATACTGGGGCATTAGGATCCACATGGACCACAGGGTGAGCACCCCCTGCTGGTCCCACTAACACCTCTTCCAGCAGCAACCTTAGTTTTCCCCAGGAGGTCTCCCATCCAGGTACTGACCAGGCTCTGCCAGTTGTGAGTTGCAGAGTGATATGGCTGCTGGCATTTGCTCTACGGAAATACCACATTCACAAATTCCTCTGCTGCTGTCTGACATTTTGACCTTGCCTTGTGGATTAAGCTTTCTTTTCTGTTGTTGTTTATGAAGGCACCAGGCAGGAGCTCCGAAAACAGAGGAGATATGCAGTGGTGAAATACAGCGTATGAAAGGTCTGCAGTACAGCAGACAGGCTGAGGTATGAGAATACAGTTTGATTTATTTTGACCCAGGGCTGCTCCTGGTCATCACCTGGATGGGAGATCTTTAATAGCTGGTTTCCTTCTGCATCTTAAACTGATTAGAGACATTTATATCCACTCTGGCAAGTGACTTTGTGACACCTCTGTAAATACAGCATGATTGGGGAGCAAGCAAAAGATAACAGGATCTCTAGCATAACTGTTTTAAAAGATGTTGTCTTTCTGACAAATAATTAAGCATTTATGTTGCATAATGCGAATTAAAAAAATTCTCTCACCTTATACTGTATACGCCTCTTCCAGCCGAACAGATTTCTGCAGAGTGGATACCCTTAGTGAATCATGTTACTGTATCGTCACACTTAGACTTCAGACACTTTTCATATGCTTTTATGAATCTTACAATTGTCATGGAAATATTAATTTTCAAGGAAGCCACAAGAGAGAGTTCTCACCTGAGTAAGGTCTTTATTTCAATTCACTAAGAGAACTGGCTAAATCGTGTGACTTTGGAGTATTGGAAGCTGACATGTTAAGAGATCAACTTGTGGGAAAATGTGCACATAAGAGACTGCGTGATAAATTGTTGTAGGAGGGCTGACTTTAGAAAGAGCTCTTACAGTCGCTTACAATTCATGAAGCTGCTCAAGCAGAATCAAGAAATGTTTTTTGACCACAGTGAGATACCATAGCGTGTTTTTTTTACTCCCTGGCGGAAACGGGCTTCCATACTTTTCAACCATCTTTTCCTTTTCCAACTTTCTAAAATATTGTTTTTTTTGTGTTTGATTGAAACAGTTCTTACATAAAAATAACACCATTTTTAAAAATCATTTAGAATAATATTTTAATAAACACGAAGGTGCATTCATCATTTATCATCATGCAGAAAGTTATCTTTTTAGAAATAAAATTGGTGAACGTGTTTGGGGGTCATTTAATTTGATTCCAGACGTGTGCACCTTATGTAGGGGGTTTGCGTGTTCTCCCTGCTTTCACATAATCTTTCTTTGGGTGATTCCCTTCAACTTCCATCTTCAACACATGCTTGTTCAGTTCACTGGAATGTCTATATCGCCCTGTGTGTTTGTGTATGTACCCTACAAGAGGACAAGTATACTACTAATGCCGAGTTACACCTCTGGGATTCTGGAATAGACTCCTGGTCAGCTAAACCCTTAAACAGGAATAAGTAGCCTTCTGATAAAGGGTGGATAAAAGACAATTAATCAAATAGATCTTAATTTCACAACCTGTTGTTCACCAGACTGCAGAATAAACACAAGCAGGACTAACAAAAGAAAGGATAATTCTCTTGCAACTAAACAGATAAGCAGTATAATTGTTGCAAATTTTCTTTGCTCTCACACTGCAACAGAAAGAAGAAACTGACCTCTGGTAATTGCAGAGCCCTTCTCCACAGCATTGAATTGGATCAAGTGATTAGACAATGGATGGATAATATTCCATGTGTCATGCTGCTGTGACTGAGAATATTGAGGGCATGACCTGTATAACTATAAATGGCTACAATACCAGAATTGACCATAATCAAAATTGCATTTCTACACTTCTTTTCCATCCCAAAGGATCCCAAAGTCCATCACGCATTGTTCACCATTATACCAGCAGTTCCTCGGAGCTACAGATGAAAAGTGGTTAAAAAGTGAGAAATGTCTTCACCAATTGTTTTAAGGAAAAACTTTAGGAAGGCCGGATTAAGAATTCCAGAGTGAAATCTAGCCAGAATACAGAGGGGTTAACACACCTATTCATTTAAACGGGGATCTGAAATAACCAAGTATGAAATTTAAAGCACGGCATTGCTACGGTACAAATACCTTCAGCCAAACCGCAAACAACCAGAACACATCTCGAGGCTGAGGAATTAGGAACCTTGTGAAATGGCCGTTCCGTTGTGACCTCATCCTACCGTCGCACCCAGATTTGTTTTTAAAAAGTTTCTGTCTGTACGTTTTTAATCCCTTTCTGCAGCTACCCAGCTACAGATACCAGCTTACCAATTTAACAGCTTCTTCCTGCATATTAGGTGCCGTTTTAGACATATCTAGAAAAGACACATACAGACACATCAACCGCCAAAAAGCAAGACTGGGCAGAGAGAGGATGTTTTCATCCTTATTTCACCGGTGAAGCCCAACTGAAAGGAACTAGGAGACAGCAGAGTGCAAGAGTAGCATTATAAAATGCTTTGAAAAGTATTTTATAAGACTATAAAATCTACTGTATATACAATATGCTTATATAAGAAATTAAGTCTGAAGGTGAACCGGACCCCTCGTCACATTACGGACACTACAAAAAGTAGTTATTTTTAGGATATTTTCTTCAGCAGCGCCACTTGCTTTCTATAACACAGTTAGGAAATGGAAGGGCGCATCGCGGTAGTCACTGGAAACTAGGTCTTGATATACAGAAAAAAGACATCGTTTTTAAAAATAGTATAGTTGGAGATTTCCGTATGTACTGTGGCCACTGTTTTGTTATGTTGCTCTGTACAAATTACTAATCAGTCCGTGCTTTTCAAATAAGGTGTTTATTACTTTGTATTATTATTATTATTATTATTATTATTATTATTATTAGAGGTGTAAATTATTAAAATGCAAACCGTGTGTTATATTTTTGGGGTCTCCAGGCTCCACTGGCAGAGCCAGACTGTTTGGGACGTGTGACCACACAGGTTTGATACCGTGAAGGCTTTGAGTTAGAATGGCGACATTCAAATTAGTATCCAAGATGTACTTCTTAAATTGAAATGTTTAGATCAACAAACTACACTAGCTCAGCCTTCACTCTTATACATATACTGTACAAACACATTCTATTGTTGTGAGCTCAAATTAAAAATCTAATGGAAAAAGTCAGTGTTGGTTTTGAAGTGCACACTCGGCTATAATAGTGCTTAGGAGAACTTTGCAACGAAGGGAGTGTGACACTCTAGTAAAAGGCTGTGCTGGCTTTCAGAAAACAATAGTGAAGAAGTTCTTGGAGCTCCAAGAGCAGAACGAGATTCCCAGGATATCAGCTTCACCGATGTGAGGGAATGGCTCCTGGAGGAAGGATCCAAGAATATTTCAGACCAGTTTATGGCTAACAGAGACAGGTAATGACATACGTAAGCTCCTCACTCTTTAACAGCAAGTTCCTGCCTTTTAGATTCCCTGATTTGTTATATTTGTATCACATTTTTTTTTCGTTTCACTGTAAATATTACTGTTATGTTAAAACATTGGATGTCAAGAATACAACTGTAAGTAAAGGTTTGCCTTAAGTTAATTAATTGTGCAAGCAAGTGGATGTTTTGACTGAGTCAAAGTTTTCCAAAAGATAAACATTTATAATAATAATTGCTTACACTTACTGTATATAGCGCTTTTCTGGACACTCCACTCAAAGCGCTTTACAGGTAATGGGAACTCCCCTCCACCACCACCAATGTGCAGCATCCACCTGGATGATGCAACGGCAGCCATAGTGCGCCAGAACGCTCACCACACATCAGGTATCAGTGGGGAGGAGAGCAGAGTAATGAATTCATAGATGGGGATTATTAGGAGGCCATGATTGGTAAGGGCCAATGGGGAATTTGGCCAGGATGCCGGGGTTACACCCCTACTCTTTTCGCCCTGGGATTTTTAATGACCACAGACAGTCAGGACCTCGGTTTTACGTCTCATCCGAAGGACGGTGCCTGTTTACAGTCACTATACTGGGGCATTAGGATCCACATGGACCACAGGGTGAGCACCCCCTGCTGGTCCCACTAACACCTCTTCCAGCAGCAACCTTAGTTTTCCCCAGGAGGTCTCCCATCCAGGTACTGACCAGGCTCTGCCAGTTGTGAGTTGCAGAGTGATATGGCTGCTGGCATTTGCTCTACGGAAATACCACATTCACAAATTCCTCTGCTGCTGTCTGACATTTTGACCTTGCCTTGTGGATTAAGCTTTCTTTTCTGTTGTTGTTTATGAAGGCACCAGGCAGGAGCTCCGAAAACAGAGGAGATATGCAGTGGTGAAATACAGCGTATGAAAGGTCTGCAGTACAGCAGACAGGCTGAGGTATGAGAATACAGTTTGATTTATTTTGACCCAGGGCTGCTCCTGGTCATCACCTGGATGAGAGATCTTTAATAGCTGGTTTCCTTCTGCATCTTAAACTGATTAGAGACATTTATATCCACTCTGGCAAGTGACTTTGTGACACCTCTGTAAATACAGCATGATTGGGGAGCAAGCAAAAGATAACAGGATCTCTAGCATAACTGTTTTAAAAGATGTTGTCTTTCTGACAAGTAATTAAGCATTTATGTTGCAAAATGCGAATTAAAAAAATTCTCTCACCTTATACTGTATACGCCTCTTCCAGCCGAACAGATTTCTGCAGAGTGGATACCCTTAGTGAATCATGTTACTGTATCGTCACACTTAGACTTCAGACACTTTTCATATGCTTTCTGCTGTTTGTCATCTGCTTTGCCTTTTCACTGACGGCTCTACAGATGTGGAAAATCAGAGAGAGAGAGCTTTACAGATGAGGATAGAAGAAGATGCCCGGAGGGAGGTGCGACAGGCCCAGCTGAAGAAAGAGACCAGAGCTAGAAGGCACAAAAAGGTACTGGAGTAAGGGATGTTTGGATTCATCCTCTTAAGGTGAACTTTTCTTCATGCAAATTCCGGACCTGACACTGACCTTGCAGCTATATTTTGTTGTATTTCCAAGATGACCACCTATAGGTTTAAATTAATAACCTAAACTAATACTTTTTGGATCCTCAGTGACCACAATGAGCAAGGTATGTTGGCACCTCTTATATTGTGTGTCTACTCTAGGGTGGTTATGCCAAGATATGCTACAGAGGTGCCAAAGCACCATATTCTGGTAGTGTTTGGTGCCTCCAATTCATGGTTATAGCACTGCATCTCCAAAGCCCATGGTTTATCTCCAGCCTTAGGCACCTGCCTGTGTGGCATTTATTCTGCGTGTTGTGGGTTTTAATTCCAAGTAACATCCCAGAGACATGCTGCTTTGCATAATTGGCTGTTCTAAAGTATCCCTCAGGGGTATCTCCCCAAGAGGATCCAAGAGGGTGGTTGATGATCTCTCCTCTTCATTACCTAAGCATTAGAGGAGAGACATTGCTGCTTCAATCTCTTATACCCAGCCTGCAAGGTTCTGAACTACACACAGAGTCTTTCATCCAAGTAATGTCGGACCCAGCCTTTCTTCTTCTGAGCTCTGACCAGACCCAGCTTCCCAGCTTCAGGGTGCTGTAGATTGAGATGAGATTGGAGTCTCCTGTAGTTTTTACTTGAGCTGGAATTTCAGTGGTGCCCAACAGCTTCTGTCTGATACTAAATTAAAATGTGACCTTATGGACGGGAAGTTTTCTACGAGCAACATGTTGGGTTGCAAGCTAGTTCATTTGTCATTAAATACTAGAGTAATGGAAAAACATGTGCTTTTTAATACAAGATGTTCAACAATGAGATGGACCTTTTCATCTTTTGTTGAGAGGCTTTCCTTTTTCTTTAAAGAATAGCCACTTGTGAAAGGTTTTCTGTCATTCTCAGGCATTTGAATTATATGAAAGGAAGGTTGCTCTCCTGCAGCAAAAGCTAAATGAGAGTTTACAGGAAAGGAAGGATTTTGAGAGAGAAATGCAAGACCGTATTAAAAGGCAATATTTTAATGAAATACTTCAGTCTGGAAAACAGGGTAAGCTTCTAGATCCAATAATTTGCAGTGGTACAACTGTGATCTAGTTCACAATTTAATGTGTTTTAGTTTGTTGGCCAGTAGGAATGATGCAGGTTGACAACATCTTCAGGTTTACTACTGATTACAGAACTGTAGAATTTGTTTAATAAACACCTACAATTACAAAATTCCAAAGCTTTTCAATCATATGTCTGTATGAAAAGAATAATATGTATGCACTGAGATCAAAACTTTTTAAAGGGAAACACGCAGTAAGTTGCAGGCATCATAAAATAATACATTAAGAAGGAATCCTTCATTATCTTCAGATTGTTTAATTTCCAGCCACAACATGTAAATACATTATATTCAATATTTCTGTAATCCACATTTTGCATTTTCTAATTAAAACATCTACAGCATCTATTGATCTAAACTATCTGAAAGGACTATTCAACTAAAAGGATGTTTTCTTTGTGGCACAGCTTCAATGGAACATATAATCCAAAAAATCAGTTTAATTCAATTCAGTTTTATTTGTATAACTTATTCAGATAAAAACATGTCAATTGTTTTGTGTCATTTAATCAATATTAAATGATTAATGCACAAGTGTTGGGTTTTGAAAGCTTGGTAACATCTACTGTTAAGGCTGAAGAAGGTTCCAATTAAGTCTGGGGGTCTCTGGGCAGCCATTGTGCCACAGTCTGGTGCAGTAAAAGTGTTGTGAGCTAAGGTGTGAAAATGATTTAAATTATATGGGTAAACAGATAAATAAATCCTAATCAGCATCCTAATTTTATCTATGAATAAATACATGTTTTCTGCCTATTTTGGATGTTAATTGGATTGATCACTTTTTTATGCATGCCATGAGAATTCTAATGCGGCAATAATTCTTTTCTCTTGGGTCAGTTCATATTTCACCTGACTCCACTGAAGAGGTGACTACTGATTCCAACTGGTTTCATGAAGTCCCTCTGATCAGTCAGCTGTCTGATGGGTAAGTCCTACATGCTGCAGTTGTGGTATGTTAAGCATCAGTGCGTACAGAAAGTTTTTATTTTAATCATTTAAGTATGGTGATGTGTAAATGTTTAAAGAGGAACTGTTTTCTATTTTGAGCTCACTTCCCCAGCTGCGTTCGTTAAATTGCTTTTTCTCTCTTTGCGAATGCATGAATCAGTCTGTTAACAGTACAGAACATGTGCATATTGTTGTGTTAGCTCATGTGCATTTTTCCAAATCCTAGATATAGTTTACCATAGACTGGCGTTGTTGTAATGACTAGAACATTGACTTTGAATATTGATATTGACAATGACTAGAGCAGCAGTCAAAATACACTAACTGAACCTTCGCAAAAATAAACTGTTGTATTGTACTTATGTATAACTCTGATCATACTGCATTACAACAATAATATATTAGTCATATTAAAACACATTTCTATCATAATAACTAACAACATGTTGTGGCACCGGTATAAAATGTGAAGTTTTGCTGAAGTATTGACAGTGGGAGAAATGTCTGGTCGTGTTAGAATGGATGTTATGTTTCAATCAACAACCACCAGAGGGCAGTAACAACTAAGTAACACTAAGTCATCAAATGTGTTGGAAACGCATTTTGGGCTTTGTCCTGAATGATGCAGCAGCAACATACAGTTGTATGGAAAAGTTTGGGATCCTCTGGTCAAACTGCGTGTTTCACAGAATCTTTAAATTCTCTAAGGTCTAATCTCTATGAAGTTAACAGGGTACAAACATAAACATGACATATTTCTGCACATTTCAATATAGACTTATTATTTATTTTCTGAATTTAACTGTATTTGTTATGTGTCAATTATGAAGTACCCAGTATGAAACTGGTTAGATACATTGCGCCTGACCAAGTAGTTGTTGTTGAAAACACAATGATGTTAACTACCAGTGATCTTTCTTCACATAGGAACACGATTGTACCATACTTGCTAAAGTGTTATGGAACAGTTGCAGTTTGAAGTTAAAGATTTATAATTTCCAATGTCCTATTTTGTTGTGGTGATTTTTATTTTATAAGTCTCTCATATTAAAGTTAAAAACCTAAGCAAGTTTTAGACATCCAGTAGGTAAATTGAAAAAGTACGAACATAATCATTGAAGTAGAAAAACACTTATATATATATATCATTGATGGAAAATATATATATATATCTGTATTCAACACTACAGTGTTGGTTCAGGCACATTGTGTAATATGTCGGGTGTTTTAACATTTCTTAAGCAGCTCCAACAATTACAGCTACACATCAAAGGACAGGACTTCAGACAGGACCAACCGGTCAACTCATGCTACATATCAAAGGGCAAGACGAATACACATGAAGCTATGAAACAAAACAGCTTCCTGAGATCATACTGTATATAAGAGCTGGGAAACCCTTGTGGTTCGTCTGTCCTGCGGGGCAGACCCAACGCGCGTTGATGTTATTATTGAGCTCAATAAAACAACTGAATCCACAAAGACTGTGTCCTGCTCCTTGGATGTAGGATTTCCCACAACATCATGGTTAGGAGGCCATCTTTTTTACACAGGAATGTGCTTTAAAATAGATTAATTGTTCTACCACTAGAAAAGATGCCTATATATTGTTAATTAGTCACCATTGTTTAATATTGCAAAATCTAGTTAGTATTTTGGCCATGTAGTAACAATGTCACACATTAATTTTTATCATAATGTTGTTTAGTGAAAGGAAGGTGATTGAGAAGAGTTTATATGGACAGGTAAGGTACACTGCTATCTGTGGAGAAGAACTACCTTCTTCAGAGTCCTGATGCCCAGCAGAATGAGAGAGATGAGGCGAAAGTGACTAAGAAAAGAACAAATGGCAGTAGCCCCCCATCTTTCAAATTAAAGTCTCACTCCTCGGAATCAAGTGTGGGAATGGAAAGAGCAAACAGTGATATTGCTTTTGGGATCTCTAAAGCCAAAATCATTGAAATTGCTGAACAGATAGTCTCTCAGATCGTTGAAAAAACAAAGCGGGATTTCACCCCTGCGGGTAACAATTTACAAGAGAGTAACTCAAAAGAGTCATTATTGCTCCCAGAAGCTGCAGAAATCTCCATTTTGGAAAAAAGAAGTCCAAAATCTCAGATTCCCAACAATAGGGTCACTGTTATTGCCAAGGACATTGTAAATTCTGTTTTTGAAAATGTTTTGTTTGCACTGAATTGTATTGAAACAAATAAATATCTGCAAGAATCCAATAAAAATGTTGCTGCTGACTTCCGGTTAGAATGCGGATGGGAAAGGCAGCATAAATACGGATCTCCCAGCAACTTTGTAATAAAGTCCTGAAAAAGTGTTTTTTTTTCTACATTACGTTTGAAAAAATAATAACTATGGCTGAAGGGGCTGTCAGGAGAAGCAGGAGAAAACTAACGACCGTGGAAAATGTCGAAATTGCAACTTCGGACCATAGTCGAAGTAGCTCAACGGACTCTGAACAAGATGGCGCAGACGCCAGTCTTCAGAAAATATTATATGAACTTAGAGACTTCAGATGGGATAATAAAGAGCAGCTTATGGATATTAAACAGAAGCTGAGCAAGGTTAATAAGAGACTGGATAAAGCAGAGGGACGAATCGAAGAAGTGGAAACAAGGGTCTTAACAAGAGAAACTGCGATAAAGAAACTCTTGCAACGACAAATTACTTTAGAAACTAAATTAACAGACCAGCAAGGAAGATCGCGCAGAGAAAACATTTGGATTTACGGAATCCCCGAAGAATCGGAGGGTCGCTGCATGGTCACCTTCCTTGAAAATCTGCTAGGGGGGGAACTTGATTTACCGAAGGACGTGGAACTGGGAATTGAAAGGCCGCATAGAGCGTTAGCGCCGAGACCTAAAGGCCCTGACGCCAAACCGCGCTCCATTGTCGCCACGTTTTTAAGCTAAAGATAAAAGAGTTAGTGTTGCGTAAAGCTTGGCAAAAGAAAGAACTCTTCCACAATAACAAACACTTTTAGGGTGATAATGATTACCCCCCGACAGTACTAAAAAAACGTATGGAATATTCTGAAGTAAAAAAGGAGCTGAAATCGCCGAAAATTAAATTTCAGACTCCATTTCCAGTGAGGTTGCGGGTGTTTTACGAAGACGGCACCTGCCTATACCATTCAGCAGCATCAAGCGACTGTTTACTTGGCAGAAGGCTGGAAGACGGGGTGGTCCTGGGAAAGACCATTCCTCAAAACAGCAATATCAGGAGAAATTACAGAGTTTCAGGAGAAGACCCCCCTCGCAAGATTGAAGAAATTTGATAGTGAGTTGGTCGTGATTTAATAGTTAAGGGTTTTTTAAAAAAAATAAGTTTCCTGCCATGTTTTAAGAGAATTTGTACATGTCGGGACAGATACTTGGTGATTACGACAGATTCTTGGTGAATTTTTATTTTTCTGGTTACACTCCTTTTTTTTTCTCTTTATCATATAAGTTCGGATTTGCCACCGCCCCCTACTTAAGGGCCCTCCTCCAGAGGAGAAGGAGGATTTCCCTAACGGAGAGAAGCCCACATTTCAGTTTGAAAAGAACCGCACAGTTGGAAGAAAGTACTCTGAAAGAGACGGAGATGGATACAGTTTTGTTTAAGATTGTTTGGTTAATGTCTTTGTTTATTGTGTTTTTTGATTGTGGTGCATTATTAGAAAAAAATTATAGGAAGAGGATGTTTAACAATATGAAACATATGTTGTATGGGAGAGATTTTGAAAGTTTTACCATTTACATAAAGTATGTCCAAGCAAGACCTTACAATAGTTACATTTAATGTTAATGGAGTGCTTAACCCTCTTAAGAGGAGTAAGATTTTGTCTAAAATGAAGAAAGGGGCTCATATTGCTTTTTTACAAGAAACACATTTGAGTGTATTGGAACATGAGAAATTAAGGAGAATGGGTTTCTCAAAAATCTATTTCTCCTCATATAAATCTGGCCATAGGAGAGGAGTGGCTATACTGATATCTCAAAAGGTTCAATTTGAGTTGCTTACAGAAGTTAAAGATAAGGAGGGGAGATATGTATTAGTATTGGGAAAAATTGAAGGGGAATTACTAACATTACTTAATGTATATGCTCCACCTGGTAGTGATTTTAATTTTTATTAAAAAATGGTCGATTTGATGGTTAATGCACAAGGGGTACTGATTTGTGGGGATGATTGGAATGTGCTCTTAACCCCAGGCTTGATTCTACAAATATACCTTCTCAGAGAGATTAGTCACTGTATAAAAAGATTAATGTACTGATGGGGGAAATGGGAATAATACATCTTTGGAGAGATTTCTATCCAAGTGGGTGGGATTACACTCACTATTCCTTCCCTCATTTGGAATATTCAAGGATTGATTATTTTTTTTTATACACAAGAGAGATAGACATAGGATCCAAGATTGTGATATTGGTAGAAGTAATTTTTCAGACCATGCTCCTATGTCATTGTCCATACGATTAAGTAATCGGGAAAATACAACATGGAGGATGAACTCAAGTCTGTTGAACAATCCACAATGTAAAGAACAGATAAAACAAGAAATAAAACTATTTTTGGAGGAGAATGATAATGGGGAAGTGAGACCAGAGATGATATGGGATACATTAAAGGCAGTTATAAGGGGGGAAATTATTGCTCTGAGTAGTCATAAGAAGAAGGTAAAGCAACTACAATTATATCATCTGACTATAAAGTTAAAAGAGTTGGAGAAAAAACATCAAGAAAAACAGGATTCACAAATCATGAAAGAAATAAAGAAGCTTAGAAACAAAATAGATGTCTTACATACACAGGAAATTGAAAAAAATATATATTTACTTGACAAAAATATTATGAATCAGGGTCAAAATCACTAAAGCTGTTGGCAAGAAAATTAAAAAAACAACAGACCGATAATACAATATATAAAATAAGGGACCAGAACTGTAATGGTGTATTATATAAATGGGAAGAAATTCAAAACACTTTAACACATTTTTACAGAAAATTATATACACAACCCCATTCAGAAAGTGAAGAAAAGATGGATACTTTTCTGGAATCTCTCAGTTTACCAACTCTTACGGAAGATCCAAATAATATATTAAAAACGACTATAACACGAGAAGAACTGAATTCAGTGATTACGAGCCTCAGAGCTAATAAATCACCTGGAACTCATGGTTTTAATTCAGAATGGTATAAAACCTTCCGAGCTGAATTGATATCAAATCTTCTTTCTGCTTGTAATTCGGTATTAATTGATGGGAAAATGCCCCCATCATGGAGAGAGGCTATCATCTCAGTTATCCCTAAGGAGGGGAAAGATAGATTGGATTGTGGATCGTTCAGACCAATCTCAGTCCTTAATGTGGATTATAAAATGTATACAGCAATACTGGCTAAAAGAATTGAAAAGATTCTCCCTCATTTGATATACTATGATCAAACAGGGTTTATTCAAAATAGACAAACCCATGATAACATTTGACACAGATTGCATATCATGAACCATATTCAGCAACATAATTTAGAAGCTTCTTTGATGAGCCTAGATGCTGAGAAAGCTTTTGACTCTGTTAGTTGGAAATACCTTTATAGGGTTTTAGGTAGGTTTGGGTTTTGTGAAAATATTATTAAAGGTATTCAAACTTTATATGATAGACCAACAGCACGAATTAAAATAAATGGTTATTTATCCGATAGAATAACTTTAGAAAGAGGGACTAGACAAGGCTGCCCTTTATCTCCATTGCTTTTTGCTCTATATATAGAGCCACAAGCCCAGTGGATATGACAAAATAACAAAATAAAAGGTATAACTACACAAGGTAATGAGCAAAAATATAGCACTGTACGCAGATGACGTTTTATTATATCTGGAGGATCCCACTAGTTCATTTCTAGAAGTAATGAAACTCTTAGATAGCTTTGGCTTGCTGGCAGGCTATAAGTTAAATGTTCAAAAAACACAAATTCTAACTTTTAATTACAACCCTCCTGATTTATTAAAAGGGAAATACCACCTTAAGTGGGACCCAAAGTTCAATGAGATATTTAGGAGTCTATTTACCAAAAGATATTTTCGGTATTATAGTTGAATCTGTAAAAATGAGTCTACTGCCTCGGTTACTCTTTCTATTTCAAGCTCTCCCTGTAAAACTCTCTACAAAACAATTTTCAGAATGGGATAAGATGATTTCTAGGTTTATTTGGGAGGGGAGAAAATCTAGAATTAGTTTCAAAATATTGCAACTTTCAAAAGATAAAGGGAGTATGGCTTTACCATATTTAAAAGATTATTATTATGCATCTCAGGTTAAACCTCTCATTAATTCCTGTAATCCAGAATATCAAGCCAGATGGAAAGATATTGAATTGTCCCTTGTAAATAGCCCCCCAATTCAGGCACTATTAGGTAATAGAAATTTAGACAAAATTACTGAAAAAATATTCAATCCATGGATAAAGTTTCAATTAAGGACATTGAATATGATCACAAAAGAGTATAATTTAGGTGAGGCAATAAAGATACTCAGATGGTGCGCCTATGATACAGAGTTTAAACCAAATAAATTGGATAATAGATTTAAATTTTGGATTACAAAAGGAATAACTGCATTTTGTAATATAATGGATAAGAATCAGCTACAAAGTTTTCAGTTTGTAGCCATTATTTTAATAAGGAGATTATAAGGGGAGATTTAGATATTGTTAATGATGGAGTAGTGAAAATAGTTATAGAAGCCTACAAATCAGAATTAGGCAAAGGTATTAAATCTGGATTATATAAAAGTTTTATGGAAAAGAAATCATATTCTACAGAGAATATATAAGATAAATGGGTGAAAGAAAGTGAAGTTAGAATTTCGAATGAAGAGTGGCATTTATGGAGAGAGTTTTGCTGGAAAAACATTGTTCGATTTTTCATTACTCCGGGTCAGAAGGCGCACCATACTGAGGAAAACGCTAAGTGTTGGAGACAGTGCGGAAACCAAGGTAATCATTGGCATATATTCTGGAACTGCCCTAAAATAAGGCTTTTCTGGAATGAATTACATGAGGCCCTGGAAACTATATTTGAAAGGAATGTACCCTTTACATTTGAGGCTTTATATTTTGGTAAACTGGATTTTGATTGGAGGGGAACGGATGAATATTTGTTTGGAGTCCTTATATCAGCAGGGAAGAAAGCTATAACAAGAAAGTGGCTTCTCACAGATCTACCAACATGAATGATTGGATTGAATTAATAAAAGAAATATATCTAATGGAAAAAATAACATTTTCACTAAAATTACAAATGAAAAAAATGGTCAAATATTGGTTTAGATGGGTTCAGTACATTAAACCTTTAAGGTCAGATTTTGTTGAGATACAGAATAACTGAAATGTAATAAGATACATTTATATAGTCTACTTTTCATATTCATAAATGTATACATCTTCCTTCTTTTGAATGTATATAGTTTTGTTAAAAAGTTATATAATTGTAAAAATTAGGGGAACAAACAGGAATTTGTGCCTGCAATGTAAGGCTGAATAATGGATGTTCATATGTAAAATGGTTTGGTTTTGTTCTCTAAAAATAAATAAAATAAAAAAAATGTTGCTGCTGCTCTTCAAACTTCTAGAAGCAGCACAGAAACAGGATCCATTGATCATACCTTTGACTTTAGTTCAGTTGCAAAAGGCATTGGAAGGACTATATTTGGAAAGCTCAAATCTTTACTCACCCAGACTGAAGAAGATGTATCTAGTTCCAGTTCTCCTGCTCAAAGCAATGCAAAGAGCTCAAGTGTCTGCTCTTCACCAACAAATTCATTGTTTTCTGATTCTGTGTCAGATATTACAGATTTGTGCACCTATACAGTAGAACTGCTGGAGCCATTTGTGAAGCAATGAAAAAAAGAGTTAGACCAGGAGATTTATTGCACAACAGTGGCAAAGAAGGCTTCAGATGAAAGCCTTCTGGCTAGAGAGGTTGTTACTTCAGTTTTGGAGTACCTTCTGGACAGAGCATTAAATCAGATGCAGAAAGTGAAGGGTCAGAGAAGATGCTGAGGACCTCCAGCTCTGTATTCCATAGTACAGCAACAAGGATAATAAGTGAAATTATTGAAAAAGCAGCTGCAAAATGTATATCTTCTGGACTTGCCCATCTCCCTGAGCAACCAAACAGTACAGCTGATGATGTATGTAAAACACCGGATGCAACAAAACATGCTCAAGAAGCAATGTCCTCAGACTCTTCTTCTCATGTGCAAAACACTGAACTGGCTTCAGATATTGTTGTTGATGTTTAAGAAAGACTACATTACGCTACATGCATTTAGAAGATTTCTTTCTCAACAGACTACAAAGTTAAATGAGAAAGTTGTGATACAGCCCTGTTACCAGGAACATCAGAAATTAAAACTGATACTAGAACAGCTGAGCACCTTAGGACAATGACTGAGGAACTCTTTAAAACTGTGAAGAAGAAACTGAAACACTTTTGGAATCAGAAGAGCCTGTCTTTGTTCAAAGCAAGGAAAGTTTTATCTGCTAAAGAGCAGAGATCAGCAGATTCACTTGAGATGTTTCCTCCTTCAGTCCAGGTTTCACACCTGAGCTTTAGTGAACCACACTTGACTAAGAAAAGCATGTCAGTACCAAACTTGGCACCCCGTAAGCATCTTAGTGAAGATTCAGAACCTTTAGGTGTGTTAATGAACGTTGATTTCTCAAGGCAAAGCAGGACTACTCAGGAAAATCAGGCAAATTTAATCATCTGTGCCAAGGATGTTGGCAGTCAGATATTGCAAACAATCAGGAGTGAAATAAATAGGGATGACAAAGGATGTTGCTCAGGAGCAAAGCAAAACCCTCAGAAGAAACCCTTTAAGCAAGTGAACTGGTGGATTCTGTTTTATCTACATTTGAAAATCTTAAAGTTTCAGATGTGGTCTTAAAGCCAGATTATGAAACAATGCACCTCTCTGGTGAACAATATGGGAAAGACAGGATGTCTAGTGCAGAAGACACTGTCCATAAAGAATACACTAAAAGTAACCGTAGAGAATATTCTGTTCAACGTTTCCCACCCATAAATGTGCCTGGGATGGTGATTGATTCTTATACAGATGACACAGAAGTCATGAGTCAGAAAACTCCCTATAGAGTCCTGACTGATGCTTCATCAAAGCTTCAGGATCAACCTACATTACAGCAGAACAAGAAAATGAATTGACATGTAAAAGCAATCAAGTTCCCCGGTCCCATGTTTGGCGTGTTGCTGGTCTCGTCACTGAGAATATAGCATTTCATACCCATTCCAATAATGTTAACTTGAACATTGAAAAGCTTTCAGCTGAAGAGGCGTCCTGTGCATCTCAAGTACCAGGAGCCACAGCAAAGCACAATCTCCCCCCACTGCAGACAAGGGTTTCAGAAGAGCCTAAGGACCAAGTCAGGACCTCCACAGAGAGTTCTACAATGAGTCCTATTGAAAGGAAAGTGGAACAACTTGTCTCGAGTGGATCTCTGCGTGTATTTTCAGAAGAAAATGTCAAAAATGTTTTCCATTTAATTTTGAAATCAGGAATAACAGTACAATTGGGCACAGCTCACAAATCTAATTCAGATCCAACTTTAACGAGCCGTCTAGTAGTTCAGGATTTATCCCATCCAAAGTCCTCAGAGCTTTCTATGCAGTTGTTGTATTCATTTACTGAGAAATCAGTGAAAAGGCTGTTGAAGCAGTGCCTCAGTTTTCCAGATTCTCCAACTTTTCACACAAATGAGAAAGATGTTTCACTTTTTCAAGAATGTGATACAAATACGGAATTTAAGTCTTCCCAAAGGATTTCAGAGAAAATGTCTCTGACTGCCAAGGATCACAGACCACAGAAAAGTACTGCACCATCAGTGCCCAGTTCACAGATGTACCATGATGCAATTAATCAGCTTTCCAGCTTGCTTGTAAAGTCTGTCATGGATGTTTTGTCTGCTGCGTGTGATTTATCAACGGAGCCTGAAGACAGTGAAAATCAAGTTAAGAAGGAAATCAAATCAAATCATTTAATAGTGTATAAACATTTTAGTTGCTATGAAGTACAAGTTAAAAAATGTAGTGGCTGTATATAAATATACAGTACCTTGATTTTCTATCTGTTGTATCTTTAAAAAGTTTTTGATGTATGTAGACCAAGATAGTGTAGGCCATGACTATGAATGAGAGAATGAGTGAATAAAGCCATATATTCAGTAGCCATACAGATGCAGCCATTCAAAGTGTGCGGCACAGACACGTACCGGAGGTAATTGGCTACGGCGTTGCGCATCGATGACGCAAAAAAACATCATCAGTACTTGATTGGTTGACCGAAAGGGGCACTCGTGGTCCGTTGGTCGGTCGTAGAAAGATTTACAGTAAATGTCTTTACTGTGCCCGTTTTAGCATCCGTGTCACACCTGAAGAAGGCTCCACGGCCGAAACGTTGTGTTCTCTTTCTTCTTTTTTTCAGCATGGAATAAACCTATTACTTGTTCCTTTGCAGATACAATTCTATTGTTTGTTGTGCTGTCTATGATGTTTTTTCCCCCCCATTTTCTGTGACCTTCTGTCTTGTACATTATAAAATGTTACTCACCTTTGCTGTGTCCAAAAGATGAAGGAGCAGGTTTAAATGACTTTGGAGGTTGATCGTTGTATAGAAGATACCCAATGTCCACAGTCTTTTAGGAAGGAATATAAAAAATACCAATACAAAGTTTATATTTGTATTTGTATTGCACAAAAGGCTTCTGAATTATAGGAGAAACCTGTGAAAATAAACAGATCGAAAAGATAATGTACATCCTTACCTCACATTCTGGGAGATGACACAGATTATAAATAAAGGTTTCTTACCTTTTTATAATGTAGGACAAAAAAGGCTGCAAAGTCTGCCCCATTGCACTCTTGGAGTCATTCACCAATTTCTTCCCATATACCCAGCCATTGGTATGGTCATCCATGTAGAGGTATCGCAGACCTCTTCCTTCATCGTGGTCTGGCAGCTTATACAGAATAAACCTGTATGATTCCAAAAACACATAAAAGAGTATCACATCCTGTGTACTGCTCTAGAACTGTGACACTGTACAATGTGTCCTGGGTGTTGGACAGTGTTAACTGTTGAGATCACTAGAAAATAAAAAGGGCACTTAAACAATACTAGTGTCTGTTGCCAGTCTGTGGGTGCACTGGTGCTTCTGGGAGATGAACAGAACCTGTGGCAAGAGAAGAAGGGTCAAGCAGCCTTGATCATTTCTAGGTGATGTAGTGGCCTACAAAGCAAAAATAGCTCTTGTTTTTAGGGGTCACCCATGTTTGACATGAGCATTGTGGCAAAACTGGAATAATCTTATGCGATTATTCATTTTCTGCATTTTAAACCAGCAGAGCTCTGTAGAACTGAACTGCAGCAGTTGACAAAGAGTCAACAGTTGACTAAAAGAAGCGAGGCAAGGCAAGCATCTCACAAACATTACTCTCCTCAAGAATACATTCTGGTGAATCGTTTCAAAACGAACTATTGAAAGGAAAAAAAAACTTTCAAATCCAATAGTAATTTCTTTATGACAAAAAAATCATAGACGTTGTACCCTGGATTTACAGATGCAGCCATTCAAAGTGCGCGGCACAGGCACGTACCGGGGGTAATTGGCTACGTCATCGCGCATCGTGACGCGAGATGATGCAAAATACCGCGGTACGTGATGGGTTGACCAACGGGCACTCGTGGTGCGTTGATCAGTCGTAGAAAGATTTAAATGTCTTTACTGTGCCAGTTTAAGTATTGAATATTTATATGGAATTTTACCACTGAAGGGAAATCTTAGTAGTTGAGCATAAAAAGAATAGGAGCATACTGTAACGTGTGTGAAGGCCATAAATGGTATTAATTTTGGAACATAAACATACAGTATATGGCTGGTCTCGGTACTAAATAATACACACCAGTATTTTATTTCTCCCTAAACATTTTAAGCTTCGAAGTCTTTAACTAATGTGATACTGGAGTCAACAAGCATACTTTTAGAATTTGATTAAAAGGGAATATAATATGGAATTGTGTATGTAAAGAAATTAATAACGATATCATTATATTCATATACCGCAACACAAGAATAGTACACGCTGTACATTGTCTGTTGATAATGTTTCTGTAGTGCTTTTTCAGCACTCTGCATATGACCTTGCCGGTGGCGCTGTGGGTTAGGTTCCTGACTCCCACTCTGATCGAATTTAAGTAATTTTAATAACAATGAATAGTCACCTATGCGTTACAATATAAACATTTATATTGATTTAAATCACATTTTGATTTAAATCGCAAACGCGGGTTTAAATACATGTTTTTTGATTCATAATCAGACAAATGCAACATAAATTGATATCTTTATCTTCTAAGTATCTTAAACTTTCAGCATAGCTTTCTCCCCGTTTAGATTTATTTTTTCTTGGGATCAAATGTGGAAAGATTATATTGTAACCATTTTTATTTTTTAAATACATTTTAGAAAAGTGTATTCTATACTAAAAAGCTGTACACCACCTCCTATAAAGATACATATTGTAATACTTTCGGGTTCGGATAGGACAGACACAAGAACTCAGACTTGCGGAGTCAAAGCAAGTTAAAGCCTTGATTTTATATATCACCTTTAAAAGTGGCATCTCAAAGCAAAGTAAATACCCAACACTGAGTGTACTCATCTGTCCCCATTGTACCCAGAGAGCACAGCCAGGACAGACAGGCAAATAAGATACACTCCACAGACATTCACAACAGCGAAATATCATAAAACGTTTGCACATGTAGTTTAATTATTATTTGTTTTTCAGGAAGTTAAAAAAACACTTGAATTACTTATCCAGTCTTTCGAAATAAAATTATTTTTCAAGCAATGCAACTAACGTCAGGCAACATGTTTTTTTTAATCCAACATTGACAGCCACATCTTAAATCTTGTCAGTCAGTTCTTTTTTCTCTATTTGAATTGTGGCGATTCAAACAACCTGGGATAACAAGTGGTCTCAAAGTCACCTAGCTCACAGAGCTTCAACAACAGATGACAATTCCCTTAGTCCTTCCTTAGTCTTCCTGAAATTGTCAGATTATGAGTGAATAAAAGCATTTTATTCAAAACGTTTTAATCGCGTATCTAAGAAACTAGCAGTATAACCTTGTTCATGCACAAACAGTGGCATGTGACATTATTACTTTGGGTGTCTCCTCTTGCCAGAAAGCTCTAAATTGCATTTTGAGTGCGGTTTTTGACTTTTTTTAAATTGCAACCCATAAATAAAGCTGATCCTGTTTAGACTTTTAATTATTTTAAACTGTATTACAGCAGCACAATGCACAATGCAACGTAAATCGCTATCTTTGTCTTCTGCGTAATAATGTTCACCTCTCTGTCCAGCAAATTAACAATAGTAATAATAATGAACTTTATTGTATATGGCGCCTTTAAAGGTGGCTCCTCAAAGCGCTTTACAGGATAAAAACAATAACAACAATAGTGTCAGGCTGGGCAAACGATTTTTTTATAGAAATACAAAATGAGATATAATGATGTGTTCCGGTTTAGACATTAACGAGTACAACCCCCCTCTCTGCGGGAGTGCTGGCTGTGACGAATTTAACTGGTTTCACAGGTATTTTCAAAGTAGAAGGGGACAAGATTTCCAGCGAAAGACACCTCCCCCCCTCCAAAAGTACAGTACTTACTAGTTAAGAAAGCTAGGCTCCTCAATGAAATCGCTTTAACATGCTAATACGTTGGTGTAACAGTCCGGGCATGGCAAGCTTGTAATGTCAACCCGACATTTACGGCGAAAGGAACCCTTCTTTCATTGGAAGACAATGAACATATTCTAGCCCTAAATGAATTAATAGCAAATATGGTTTACATAAAAGACATTTTTCCAAGAAAGTTTAGCCTTTGTCACTAATGAAACCACTAAATAAAGACATAAATATAGAAATCTTAAGATTTTTAAAATACATGACTTTGCTAAACTAATTTAAAAATAAAAACGATTACAAAGGCCAGCGGAGAGAGACAACAGGGGAGGGATGTTGGTTTTACATAAGGGGCGGGGCTATGGAAATTAGGTCTGTTTGGGAATGTGGAGTTACATGTTCTGGCTGTTTGTGAATTATCGTTATTGAGTATAGAGTGTTGATGTATTGATTTTGTGTAATGCTGTATGTTGAAAATTGGATTTTGTTTATGATAAAGAGGATAAACTAGGATGGGAGGAGGGTTTAGTTTTGTATAAGGGGCGGGCTATGCTAATTGTAGGAATTTGAGAGAGTTTTTGGTTTGTATTACAAATAATTCGTACTAGATATTGAGATTTGTTGTTGTTTTGTTGAGATTTAACTCCGCAAGTCTGAGTTCTTGTGTCCGTCCTATCTGAGCCCGAAAGTATTACAATATGTATCTTTATAGCAGGAGGTGTACAGCTTTTTAGTATAGATTACACTTTTCTAAAATGTATTTAAAAAATAAAAATGATTACAATCTAATCTTTCCATGTTTGATCCCAAGAAAAATAAATCTAAACGGAGAGAAAGCTATGCTGAAAGTTTATTAAGATACTTAGAAGACAAAGATATCAATTTATGTTGCATTTGTCTGATTGTGAATCAAAAAACACAAATTTAAACCCTCGTTTGCGATTTAAATCAGTATAAATGTTTATATTGTAACGCATAGGTGACTATTCATTGTTTATTAAAATGACAAATTCGATCATGTTGTGATATTTAGAAATATAAAAGTCAATTAATTGTCCATAATATTGCTATTCTATTTTTTCAAAGAAATGTCGCAGTACACGAATATAATCATATCGTTACATCAGAAATTGAGAAGAGTTCTTCTGAGGAACTGAAAAGAGACTCCCATCTTGAAAACAGTTCTGAAATCAAACCACTCAGTGTCCCTGTAGAACCGTTGAATATTGAACCGGTTTCCTCAGTTGGGCTCCAGGAAATTTCTATGGCTAAATCAACAGAATCACTTAATATGACTTTATTGTGTACTGATACTGTGGAAAACATAACACAGCTGCTATTGCAGATATACCCTACTTTGATAAAAGAGGAAACTTCTACAGAAATCCCAGGGAAGATGTCTGTGTCTTTGCTGAGTCAGATAGCTGTGGACCTCTTTGACAGTGTGTTGCAGGACTTGTCCAAAAACCAGGAGATAACAGTTGTGAAACAGGATAATGATGTGTTTCATGAACCACACAAGATTCAGCAGGTTGCCAGCTCTGTTCACAATGAATTGCTGTGCCAAACTGGATCCCAACAGGTTCTACAGAAAGCTGTAGCCACCAGAAATGAGACAGTGGTCAAAACCATAATCAGTTCTATGGTGACCAACATTTCCAAGCTGACACATTCAGCTTCCCGATGTTCATCCCTTTCACCAGAGACCAGTATTAGCAGAGAAGCAAGTGAGATCGTTGATGAGGTGAGGGGTGATATTAACATAACTAGTGAGCACAACAAAGAGGCAATACCCAGTGCTCAGTCTTCTGAAGTTTATCTTGTTTCTTCTGAAATAGTACATGGAATCACACATAATCTGCTAAAGGAAATTCAGCTAAACTGTTCCAGCCAGTACTCCTCAAGCTGCCATTGATATGGAAACCCAGAGCACTGAGCAGCTCATGTGCACCAAAATGGACCAGTTAGAACCTTCACCTGTTATTTGTCGAACAGTCAGAAGTAAAAAACGACAGTCTTCTATGACAAAGTCTCCAAAAGGCTTTTCTCCAACAGTCCCAAGTGGTTTTGAAAACAGTTTCCAGCCAGAAGACACTATGGATAAGTCCTGCTCATCACGTTCCCTAGGAGAAGCTGTTGGTGTGACACCTTGTTAGCTTCTGAGACACGAGAGAAGCCTGGAGATTATCTGGTTCAAAGAGTCCAGGATCTAGAAGGAGTACAGCAGTGTAAGGCTTCAGGGAAGAAGAGCTCCTCGAGGCCAGACTGTATGAAAACAGGACTTCTGTCCTCTTAGCATGATGTGGTTGATGAGGTATGACCAACAGTTCCAAACCTGTAAAAATTTCTCTTATCAAAGTAGGATAGACCTGTTCTGTACCTAATTAACAGACATTTGTGTAGAAAGTACTGGAAAATGGAACTCTTATTTTGTAAATATGATGATAGTTATGTTGTGCATTTTCCTTTACAATAAAACTACAAATCCAGATTTGTTTTCCCTAATACTGTGTAACATCTCAGAAATATCCCTATTGTCAGTTCATAGCATACGTTCTAAACTCACATGTCTGTGGATGTCAGCTTTATCACTTTCTTATTCAATTAGTACAAGAGCAATCAGGTGAGTTAATGCTACTATGGAGAGACTTGCTCACAGTATTGTCTACATTTCCAAACTGATGTCTGCATCATAAAAAAAACTGAGATGCATTATTTTCTATACATGCAATTGTAAACATTCACATTGGTTTATTATTTTATATTTCATTGTCTGCCTTTATTCTAGTGTTAACGTCAGTGTTAAAAACATATACACACCCCATAATCCTTATCTTCTTTTCAGTAAGAGAAGTGTTACTTGTTTTGATTTACACTGAACAATCACTGAACTGTAACTTTTTGTTTTTTTGTGACAGGAGTTGCCCGGACACTCATCTTGGTATGTGTACAATCCCAGCCTTAATAAGGACAAAAATCTCAGTCCAGCCCAAAGCAAGAGTGGTCTGCGCATTGACATAGCAAAACATTACATGACCCCAATGCAACTGACCAGAACTCTAAGAGCGAAGGGCTTCTCTCACACAGCAACATCCCCTTTGCAGTTAATATGCCGGATGAAGATGTGAATGTGAGCCAGAAAGTCAAGAAACATCCTTTGAAAAAGTTTGGCTCCATGATAAAGCATAAGATCATGGGTAATACTGTAGGTCAAAAGACGTCAGAATTCAGAATGAAACAAATCCATCTTTGGAAATGTTAAGAGCCCAGGGAACATCCAGTGGACGTGGGAGCTGTGAAAGCTTTGGACCATTTAAAGTGCCTGATGAGTACAACAAGCCTCAAAAACACAAGGTATGGATTAGTTACCCAAACTTTAATTATTAATTTGGACATTATTGTATTTTTAATATTAGCACTACAGAAATTATTTGAATAGAATGCTCATTTGTATATCAAATAACATTCTAGAAGACATTCCTATTAATTGCAATCAACAAGAATAGCAACTGCTATGGTGGCCAATGCTGAATGTTCTGTATGAATAATGACTACAAATTTATCAAGATCAATACAGTACGTAACAGTTCAAGTATAATAGCTGTGGAAGAAATATTCCTAAATTGTTTTCTTTGTGTGCTCATAGTTCTTCAAAAAAGAAGTTTTTAGTTTGGACAGATTCAGTAGGAACAAGCCTCAGAACACTCCACATGGTGAGTATTTAGTTTGTGACTGTGATTTTATTTTGTGTAGCACATTAGTGACAAGTGTGGTTCAGAATTAGACATTGGATGGAATTTATGTAGAATGGGGGAATTCATCCTAAATTTAGAATCCTTTAAAAAACAAACTGATTTGTATACAAATTGGCCTTAGTGTTCTGCAAACGGCAAGTTTTGACTCTGCTACCTCCATAGGAATGGTGAGGCAGAACTCTAAACTCCACTCTGATCAAGTGGTTACCTGTGCACCTCTACTCTTACCTGATCTCTGTTTTTCTAAATAGTCCATTGTCCAGTGCATCAATCTTTGGCAGTCCTCTTCAACAGTACTCTATTTTCTCCATTTTCAGTGCCCTCCCTCATTCCCTTCTACAGTATCTCTCGGTATAGTAAATATGACTAAATGTGACTTATATGATAGATATAAGATATAAGCTAATACGTCTTCCTTCTTTTACAAGTAAAGTTATGAAAACCACTTTAGAACTAAACAACAGGATCGCTCATATGAAAATAAGACCCTAGCAGTAGTCAATATGGTTTTAGAAAAGGTCATTCTTCCTTGACCATCTTGTTAAAATTCTTCAAACAAGTGACAGCAGTAAACACACAGAACGTACAAAATGATATGATTAGATTTTAAAGATGCTTTTGATAATGTTCTTCTTAAATTAAAGGCAATAGGCATTTAGGGAAATTCATGTATTGAACTGGTTAAGGGACAGGTAATAGTACTGATCAGGGGTGAATAGTCCAATAGAAGATGACAGGAATAATAGTTATGAATGTGATTGAAATGACTGAAAAACAGTTGTCTAATAGCCAAATTACCACACACCTTTAATCAAATAGCTTCTTATTGAATAAACCTGACATTAAGATGCCTCTGGGTAGAACTGTATCCAAAGTCTATCTTACCTGCTGCCATGGAATAAAGAAACTCGAACAGTGACATGTCAAACCACTCTGTGTTTCCAAGGATCCCTGTAATTCCAAACTCCAGGAAGATGCCAAAAAAAACATCGTTGCTGTCGAAGATGTCGACTGCTTTATCCAGAGCCTTCCTGTAATAATCCATCTGCCACCATCAAACATGTTTCACATGGAGGGGAAACTCCTTGCAATGAAAACTCAAAAAAGGAGTTCTAATGATGGGAACCTCATTTGCCTAGCTGATCTACTGTTTCTGAAATAAAAATAATCGCATTCATGTTTTTGTATAATGTTGTGTTATTCAAATAGGTGAGCACACTACCACATGCATGACCAGACACTTTTCAACTAAATCACAAAATGGTTTGTTAGTTGTCTGTAAATATCTTATTGGTGTACTATACCATTAAAAAAATAAAACAGTCTTAGCCTTCATAATTCTATTCATAGTTATAGCAAGACCTGATTTACTGTAAGCATTCAAAATCCTCAAAGCTACTGACCTACAGTAATGCACTTCATAAGATTTAGTAGTGCAGCACGAACTAGGGGAAACTATTTGGATTTAAAAAATATAAGAGGTTTAAATAATCTACCAAACAGGGAAATGCATATTTTTATTCAAAGGGTTTGGGGCCTGGAACAAACATCCCAACTATGATGTGGACGCTGATATCCTGACGTCCCTGAAGAAAGGGTTAGATTAGATACATGAATGAATTGGCTACTGAAAAACCAGGCAAGCCAGATGAACTATCAACGTTCTACTGTGCACCAACAAGTGCACCTAATGAACTTTCGTGTGACTGGCAAGTTGCAATGCCTCACTGCACAAGCTGTATTCCTGGTCAGAGGGCTTAAAACAAATTGCCAACTTTTTGTGAAAGTACATAAGCTATAACTATAGTATTCTCATTCCAGAAAATGTTGCGTTTCTTTTTTCCATCTGTACTGTGTATATATACTGTATGGACTAGGAACTTATCTACTCTGTGTTTTTGGTTTCCCTTCGGACCGCTTAGGGGAGCGAACGGTTAACGGACCGCGGTGAGCAACAAGTCCTGAAACGGTTAGCCATCATCTTGATACTGTCTGCAGGAGAGAGTAATTTTAATATAATTTGTCTTCCTGGAGATCGATTTAGATTATTCGAGAAATACAAACTACGATCATAACATTTATATTTATAGACATACTCCAATATGGCGTCTCGCTCTCCATTGTCTTCCCCCGACTCTGCTACGGGTTCAGGTACCGACCCGGCTCGGCCAGACACAGGAGAGCCGCTCGGTGGGTCAGATTCGGATTCAGACTTGGGTCTCGGGGAGGAAGGTTGCGGTGCTGGTGACCTGGGGTATCGCCTGGAAGAGACGGAGCTCGAAGCCGAGTTTGAAGCGGCAGCTGAGCGGCTCCGTGGACTGGTGCAGACAGCGAGCAGAGAACAGCTGCTTTACCTGTACGCCAGGTATAAACAGGTAAAGCGACCCCAAAACTTTGGCAACTCTTTAATAAACTGAAGCAAAGACGTGTTTGATGTGTTTTCGGGCTCAAGGTCAATTAGTTTGAAACCTTAAAAATGTGCACTCAGCATGTGCATAATCAGCTGCTGTCATGTAGTTGGTGACCTTCGTGTTTATAAAGTACTGAGTACGTTTGGATGAAGAAACCACTAGCAATATTTTCTAGTTCCCCAAGGGATCATCTTAACTGACAAACGTTGAATAGAAGTGTACAAAACGACTTTTCTGCTACTCTCCAAACATTTTGTATTACTGACAAACCTACTGGCCACGTAAACTGAGTTATATACATTATTTATATGCAAAATTTAGAAATAAGCAGTTGGCATAAATGAACAGGGTAATAAAATATATATCAATATATATATATCATATCTAGCACATTTAAAAAATAAATTGAATCATTTTCCACACAGTGAGCATATTGCCACTGTGAATTTAAAATAGGAATACAGTTAAATTCCAGTGGATTTGCTGTTTGAAACAGCCATTGTTATCCTGTGTTCACATGATGACTAGCTAATCATATTCTTAAAGTTTGCTTCTTCTCATTGATACCTTTTCAGTTGTTGAATATGTATTCCTTTCAGTAAGCGATAGCTAAAGTATTGTGCACAAACTCATTTTAAGTTACACAAGGCAAGAGACAAATCTGTGCGACTCCACAAACCCACACTAAATATAGGTTTCAGTGTTGTCCAGAAAAAAAGAAAGGTAAATGTGTGAACTTTCACAGATATTGTAAGAAACCCAACAGACCAGGGAGTGTAAGTAGGATTTCAGTTGTTAAAGGCTAAATAACATCCTAGGCAAGTAAGATCTGTCAGTCAACTTATGGGATAGACTATGACTAAATTACATACCCGAGAAGCTGAGTTCTAGCATTCACAGTCTCCTTGCCGAACTGTATTAAAAATAGAAAACAAAACATTTGCCCTACTGAAAAGCGGTTAAGAGTTTCTACCAGCTGGGCTCTGCAAGGCTGCTGATGGGTTACACATTGTGCTGTGATGCTGCAGGCAGGCCTGGAAGCAGCTTGGGGACATGAGCAAAGAACAGGCCATGCAGGAGTATGTAGCGTGTGTGCATTCGCTGGACCCAGAAGGAGGCCAGAAGGTAGGGACTTCTGACTCAATTTCACTTAAACCTGCTATTTGTTTGGTGTCAGCTTTTGGGCGCCAGGATGATGTCATGCATTGACAGGGCGAACTGTCTCTGGGACAAGCTGTCAGATTTGTTCTTGAGATAAACCTGTTCCTGGGATTCCTACAGTACAAGAGACAGTTTCACATGATTCGTCAGTCAACTACTAGCTACTAGCAACCTAATGAATACGGTCACTTGAGCAGCCCACTTGTGTCTGTAACCTCTCTTGCGTTTTTCAGTTCTTGGCAGTTTGTATACTGAAGTAATTCTGGCAGTAATTTGTAACATTAACCTCTCTCAACACAGCACCGTCATCTTACCTAAACAAAACATGAATATTAATGATCAGAAACTAAGGCCCACTTTAAAAATCACAAATATGCTCCTTAAAAAAATCACAGAATCGGGTTCCAGATAGCTGCATGTTTTGCTTACTCAAAGAGCAAAAGGTCTGTTTTCTACCAAATGTTACCAAAAACATCCCTGCCCACTTGCAGCTGACAGGACCTGGCTGTTTCCCCATATATACTGTATGCCATATATATCCAGTGAGTATAATATGAAGAGGGGTGGATCAGTGTTCACTGTTGTCCCTTTTGTGCTACATTTAAGAAAATAAAATAATTTTTCAGTTTGCATTGTCTTACCTTTATGACTACTGAGAATAAGTACTCTGGAACACAATCAAAAGAAAATTAAAATCTATATAAAGGGCCAGCATGGGTGTGGAGTGGATAGCGCTTCTGCCATGTAGCACTGGGGCCCTGGGTTCAATTCCAGACCTGGGGTGCTGTCTGCATGGAGTTTGTATGCTCTCCCCATGTTTGCGTGGGTTTCCCCCCACAGTCCAAAGACACGCTGGTAGTTTAATTGGCTTCTGGGCAATTGGCCTTGGTGTGAGGTTGTGTGTGTCTATCTGTGTGTGTCCTGTGATAGACTGGTGTCCCCTCCAGCGTGTATACCACCTTGCGCTAAGCTGCAGCTCCCCTGCAACCCTGTATTGGGAAAAAGCAGTTAGAAAATGGTGGGATTTATAGTTTAAAGTGTGAAGTGTATGTAGATAGAACAGTTATATTTCAGAATAAACAAGTATTCCATGTCTATGTGGAACAATTATTTGTTTATATTTTGGGTATCAATTTTGAAGTGACTAAAGGATTTACAAAACAGTAGTGCCTGGACTTTAATGAAGAGGATATGGCATTAAGGAATTCGAATTGTTTGAATTCAGCATTAGCTCTAGTGTAGATGTAACAGCCCAGTTCATAGAGGCCACGCAGAGTGGCCTCGATGTGTCAGCGTCTCTTATGATCATTGGTGCTATTAGTCGCAGTTCATGCTTGGCAAATTTGACATCTTGCCCAGAGTGGTGAGTGCAGTATTGCGAGATTTTCTCTCTTCACAATTCTCATGACTATGCATTGAAGGACAATAATAATAGTATAATGTTAATTTTTGAGTGTTTTTAAATAACCCTCAAAGCTCCTTATAGTAGTACACATAATACACAAAAAAACTAATGGCACATATCAATGTTATAGCATTAATTTTTCAGTTGTTGAGCTAATATCAGTCTTGTCACGGTTTGCTTTCAGAAATGTTCTGTTGTATCTATGTCTTAATTTCAGACAGACTCCTGTAAAGTACAGAAACCAGAATAGTAGTAATCGAATTTGATTTTCAAATTAATCTGTCAGCAGGATAGCAGTGAAACCCAAGCCCACAATGGTAAAAACGTTGCCCAAGAGCCAGTGTATAAATATTAAATAGTTACGTTTCCAGTACAAATCTCTATGTAATACCTCGGGTTAGTGCAATAACATCACTTTTAACTAGGATTTATGAATTTGTTTCTGGTGGTGGTATTGATAAATAAGAGCTAAACCAAGGAAGTTTCCATGTGATCCAGTGTGGGACTGTGATTGACACCAGCAGCATTTTAGTTGAATAAAAAGCACATCAAGTGATCCAGAAGCCACTGGAAAATCATTAACTGACTTAACAATGGTAGTTTCTGTACTGTGTATCCAAACTCCAACTGAAGAGGTTCAAAGAGCTCATTAGATACAAGACGCAATTAGAATTAAGTCGCATTGTCCATTTCAGAGTTTTTGTGAGAAAAGGCAACTTAGTGGTACATAGTGGTAGTTAAGTGTTGAGGTCCTAGGTCAGTTTTAGAAACCTTTACGTAACTAGAAATTTATGTCGAAATGCCCATTAATCACACCCCACGGGCTATGCATACATGTGTACAGTACATCAATGTGTCAGTTTACATATGATGTTATTTCGGTCAGTTTCTTTCATATGAAGCACACATAGAAAATTAAGTTCAATAATTATTAATGCAGTGTTCTATAAATAGAACAAATATCTAAACATATTCATATGATGCATACAGAAAGTTAAGCTCTATAATTTATAACGTAATGTGATATCAATAAAAAAATTGAAAAAACCTGTTTGCCCGGATCGTGGTCACTGTCCCCCCAGATGACACGTTTCTTTTAAACCGCTCCACAAATTCTCACATGAACGTATTCTCCAATATCATCACAACAAAACCATAATGTTTGTTTCCACAGATATGACACTATTATGCAATAAACCAATAAATTAATGAACTAGCAGAATCCCAATAAAAACACCCGGCCAGCACAGCATGTCAATATTATACATTTTTACCAACAAAACCGCAAAAGCAAAAACCAGCAAATATATATATATATGCCATGTTTTTACCTTATTCTGAAGCATGATATATATCCAAAATAACCCAGACTTGAACGTTATTGACTTCATAGTAAATGTTTGAAGAACGACCGGTAGAAATAAGGCGATCTGATTAGTAAAAACCGCTTTCATTCATTGTATTTTCAGCCATTCAGAGCTCTTAGGGGGTAAGACTTCCTCTAGAAGCCTCGAGCTGCATTCCGCCTGCCTTTTAGCTGTCAATCATTGACTCAGAAGGGGTAATCAATCAGTTTTTTATCAGTGCTCCTTTTTTTCACACCAGAAGGCAACTCTGAGGTTTTTTTCATTGCATAACAGCAGATAAAGGCTCTCTAGCAGTGTCTAATAGTTTTTATAGCAATTGCAATGGTTATTATTCTTATTTTCAATATTTTTAGGATTTTTTATTATAGGCGTGAAATTTCATTCCAGGTTCAGTCTTCACAAAACATGATGTAGAATTTTTTCTAATTGATCAATTTTTCCCAGATTTGTATCCAAGCTAGTAGTCACCTAGAACAAGGCTCTTGACATGCATATAGTTAAAAAATCTGACCTCTGAAGACCAAAAAAACATGGTCGCCTGCTGTTTTTTTGTTTTTTTTTTCATATGTCTGTCTGCTGAGTGGACACGTTAAGAATTATAAGAAATTTGACTGTTCACCCTCAAAACCAAGGGGGTTACCTTCAATTTAAGACCTGAACCAGGCTCCTGCTATGTTCTGCTGCAGAGATATAACAAATGTTTAAGGAGGAGGAAATTTCAGGCGGAAATTGGCTAAATGTGTCAATGTTAATAACAGGTTAAACAAAATTTGGAAGTGTCAAACATTTTTCTCCTACATTTTAATGTGAGAAAAACAAAACAAAGAGTTTGTTACCTGTCAAGGTAGGTGGGATGTTCACTACCTCATTATTTTTAAAGCAACTTAAAAGGTAAGTGTACAAATGCATAAATTAAGATTCAAACAATTAAAAGACAGTACAACAATCAAACAGCAAACTGGAACTATTTCTGATCAAATAATCTGTTCTCTGATAATAAAGTTGTTGTGAAAAAGTAATGTTACATTGATAGTTCAGGTGGGTAGCTGCGTCAGCATGCGTAGGCTGCAAAGGAACAAGTAATAGGTTTATTCCATGCTGAAAAAAAGTTTTGGCCATGGAGCCTTCTTCAGGTGTGACTCCAGTATTTAATTACTCACCAGTTAAATGAATCTTCAATTCCAACTCGGCTCTTACCTACCCAATTAATCTAATTATTTGCTTAGCCACAACGGTTTAATGTCCTTCCCCAAATCTCTGGGTGCTTCAGAGATAAAAGCCATGTCCCAATTCTTGACCTGCGCCCTAAGCCATTTCTACAAATCCGCACTTCTGTAATGTAGCGCAAGTGTGGACTTCAAGTGCGCCAGTATTAAAGGGCGCACTAGTACAAAAAGGTAAAAAACACCCTCGCGTGACGTCACTGTTTTGTCACACGGCTCAGGAGGGTCAAAATCCAAGTCGGCTGTTAAATTTCGTTGTCTGCTTGCAGTTTGATTAAATTGAATTTTATCTCGTCAATCCCTGTACAAATGTAGTGATACTGTGTTCATTCATGTTGTAAACTTAACCTCGATTCATAACAGGCGAAGTAAACTAAGGAATCACTGGCAATATTGCTGCTTATTCCAAGCTGTGTACTATTAAATACATTTCATATTGTCTGTCCCAGTACAAAATGACAGTATGAGGAACATAACGCTTTCATTCAACTAAATAAGGTAAACTTGGCTATACCTCAAAGCTTGTACTATAAAATACGAGCACCATTAAATGTTGTGTGTACAGAATACAAAGCTGGTAAATGAATAAATATACATCAGTTGAAATGGGGGTGACGAAATAAAAGCTTTGTCAAAACTTTGTACGTAGAATACATACAGTTTAAATCTAAAGTAGCCTAATGAAGTTTGTTTTTTCAAAAAAATTGTAACGCTCCGGGGTTCACGTGGGTATGCGCCCTCTCCTCTGCCGCCTCAGGTCGAACCCCCACCATTGGGGACTCGAACCTGGGCCTCCGTTGCACTCGACAGGGACCCAGCCAGCTGAACTAAAGGGAAATCTCCCATCAGCCCGGCGGCTGCGGTCCCTGCTATTCACAGGGAAGGGCGGGGACGTCACCGCGCTGGTAAGCCGGCTCTCACAACCAATGGTGGCCGTATGAGTTACAATATTATGAGTTCTAAAACTTAAAAAAAGTTCAATTGTACCAATACGTGAATATTTTATTCTCCATGGCAACTTCTCTCCGCCTTGATACATTAGAATGTGGAACGTCACTGTTCTGCGAGCAACTGGGGGTAATTCCCTCCAGTGGAGTCCATTCCGATGAAGACTTCAGAGAAGTCTGCATTGGCGGTGCTGGTGAGCACCCTTGTGACAAATTTAGAAATGGAATAACTATTGGATTTTAAGTCTTTTTTTCCTTTCAATAGTTCGGTTTGAAACGATTCACCAGAATGTATTCTTGAGGAGAGTAATGTTTGTGAGATGCTTGCCTTGCCTCGCTTCTTTTAGTCAACTGTTGATTCTTTGTCAACTGCTGCAGTTCAGTTCTACAGAGCTCTGCTGGTTTAAAATGCAGAAAATGAGCTCTAATCGCATAAGATTATTCCAGTTTTGCCACAATGCTCATGTCAAACATGGGCAACCCCTAAAAACAAGAGCTATTTTTGCTTTGTAGGCCACTACATCACCTAGAAATGATCAAGGCTGCTTGACCCTTCTTCTCTTGCCACAGGTTCTGTTCATCTCCCAGAAGCACCAGTGCACCCACAGACACTAGTATTGTTTAAGTGCCCTTTTTATTTTCTAGTGATCTCAACAGTTAACACTGTCCAACACCCAGGACACATTGTACAGTGTCACAGTTCTAGAGCAGTACACAGGATGTGATACTCTTTTATGTGTTTTTGGAATCATACAGGTTTCTTCTGTATAAGCTGCCAGACCACGATGAAGGAAGAGGTCTGCGATACCTCTACATGGATGACCATACCAATGGCTGGGTATATGGGAAGAAATTGGTGAATGACTCCAAGAGTGCAGTGGGGCAGACTTTGCAGCCTTTTTTGTCCTACATTCATAAAAAGGTAAGAAACCTTTATTTATTATTTGTGTCATCTCCCAGAAAGTGAGGTCAGGATATACATTGTCTTTTCGATTTGTTTATTTTCACAGGTTTCTCTTATAATTCAAAAGCCTTTTGTGCAATACAAATACAAACTTTAAGGTAAGTAACATTTTATAATGTACAAGACAGAAGGACACAGAAAATGGGGGGGGAAACATCATAGACAGCACAACAAACAATAGAATTGTATCTGTAATACTTGCTGGGTTTGCTTGCTTATTCCTATGATTAAAGCCAAGTGCAATGTTTGCTACATATGCAGGATGTGAATTGTTCATTTTATATATATCTAAAATAAAATATTTTAACATTTACACTATTTCAGGGTAGAACATTTACACGTGTGATTCTGCAGATGTTGTCCAAATCATTGATTCAGTAGAAAACATTTATTTTAGGATTTACTGTGTATGGTCAAGACATGATGGCACGTCCGAAGTATATACTGTGTCTTTAGAATACCAACACCAGCTTTCTGTGTTTTCTGGTTTTAAAACTTGAATCATAAAGCTTTAAAGTATATATTTCCATCTTGTTTTTGTTCATTATTTTTTTTCCCCATTTACATTTCTTTGACTGAGGCATCACATAAGCTAAGAACAAATCTGTTGCCTTCAAAGCTTTTTCTCCTGGTGAAAATCACTGAGTTTAAAAACACTTCTGTAAGTCAATATAATACTGATGTTTATAATAAAAAATTCATCTGCTGGGTAAAACAAAACTAAAGATGCTTGTTGTGGGCTCTATTGAATTGAATTTACAGTAGCCCATTTCTAAATGAATACAGTAAATTAAATTGTTGAGATTAAGTGATAAATGTACATACTTCATGGCCAATTGTCAGTTGAAAAGAAATGAAAACAATTAATAGGATTAAGAATAGTCCTATTTTGGACTGTGGTTTTCAATTCTCTTAATCTGACTTTTGGCCATGAAGTATGTTCAGTTTAATTCGGTTGGACAAAAAAGCCAAAAGTCAGATTAAGAGAACTGAAAACTAGCCCAAAATAGAAGATTTTTTGTTTAGTTTGATCAATTATACAGTTCGTTTGATTCTTGAACTTAATTGATTAATTGACTTCGTCAGCTGGAAGCAGGCTTGATAATGGACTCCGTTCAAAAAGAGCAGACTTGTCCTTTAAAAACATTGAAACTGAAAAACCAGACGGATCAAAAACGATAAGAGATTTGAATATATCTTGTGTGACCTTTTTCAGGGATTGTGATGTTAGACAGACAGGAGTGTGGCTGGTTCACAGCACCCCAGAACTTCCAGATGTGCAAAATCATTCTACATCATTCTTGCCCTCCAGTGGGCATGAAAATGCACAGACCTTCTTCTGCGGGACTTACACATACAGCACCTTCAAGGACATAGGTAGGCGTTCACATGTACATACAGCTGTGTGAACCTTTTCTTGAACAAGTTTGATTGCTGAGCTTTAGTATGTCCATGGCATTGACATCACAGCTGTCTATCACTTTCTGAAAGCCTTTGGTACAATTTTTCCAGATTTTAAGATTCAAGTATTGGTTATTTGCAGTTCTTGTTCTGGTTTGGAGCACCTTTTCTTTTCCTATTCTAAATTTACCTGTGGGCAAAAACCAGTCTATTCTGTTATTTTCTGTTGGTGGTTCAATTTCATATGCAAACTTAATATAACCCTGAGAATAGGTGGACACTAATAGACTTACACCTCATTGTGTATACAGATGAAAATAAATACCAAAATAGCCTTAGACTTTCTAATTAAATCTAAATGATGTGTATTGTGGCTGCTGAAAATGTATGTCAACATTTTAGAACTTGGAGGATAGTTTAACAAGTGAAAATAAATAAAGGAAACTCTCCAAACTAATGGAAAAAGAAAGGGGGCATTTGACCTGGATGTATGAAAATGCCATGCTTACTCTTGGTTATTTTTCATTCTTGTCTCTACAGCTGTGCAACTCCAGTATATCCATGTATACTCTTTTGACTATCACGTCCCCCAAACCTTCCACAGAGACCTTCAGTGTGTGGCTCAGAGAACATGCTATCCCAGGAAAGAGCCTTGGTTTAAGCAGCTGCCCCTGACATCTTTAGCAGGGTAAACTTTCACCAGCTTTGCAAAATGCTCTAGATTTAATGACGGTGAGCACCACTCAAGGCAGAGCTAGAGTCTGCAGAAAAAAAATCAGTAAAGTCTATGGATCACGTTTGTTTCCCAACTGATCGCTTCTTTAGAAACTATTCTCCAATTCAAGATAAAGAAACAGTATTGAACAACACAGTTGCCATGATCCATAAACAATCTCTGTGCTTCATTATTGCAGTTTGTTCCTGGGAAGTGAAAATGTCACATCAGCTATTTTTCTCATTTTAGATATTTGGAATCAATAGTTAATTTTTTGCATGCCTCTACATTTTAAAATCACAAATTAATTATCACAGTTCCAGACCTGTACCAGCTTGGAAGAGATGATGAAATGTACTTATTTCTTCAAAATATGTGCTTAACAGCCCCACAGTGATGCTAAGTGTCAGAGTTGGCATAAGTTGTACTAATGGTTTTTCTTTCACTGACAACAGTACAAGAGCACTGGTGCCCAGCTGGTCATAGAGGTTGCAGTTATCGGACGCGTTTGAGATCGCTTGGATATCCCAAAGTGTCCAACCCTGTTGGTGTTGGTATTCAGTGAATTATGTATCACTGCTGAAACTTGGACAACGATGTCTGATTTACTCTGAACAAGCACTTATTGAGCCTCTCAGAATCTGAATTTATTTAATTTTTACAAAGTCTAACTCTATTGTATGTTGGCTGTTTCTAGCCAGCAAGACCCACTTTCTCACAAAGATTTTGTGGAACAATATCCAGTTTATTTTTACTCAAAGCCTTTCCCAATTGAAGATGTATTTATATAAAAAAGCATACTTTGTTTTGGTGAAACTTTCTCAATCTGCCAGCTGGCAACTGAACTTTCCTACATGTTTCTGCGGTTACACTTTAGATTTAAGGTTTCATAGCATCGCTTTCTTTCAAAAGAGATTTTATGGGATGTTAGTAAAGCATCAATTTATACTCAGTAGTAATTTAGGTTTAGGATTTGTGTCTGAGGTAGTTTGTAGGTGCTTTATTAACATTCTGTAAAGCCCAATTCTTGAACAAATTGATTAATAGAATATTTCAATCTTTTATTTATACAAAAATTTAAATCATATGTTTTTCTCTTGGTATGTTGATTTAAACATAAGAAAGGATAAAAATGTAACTTGTGTAGCTTCTTTAGATACCATTTAATACCTAAGAACACGAGAGGTTACATTTGGCCCATTTAGCTAATTTCTTAGTAGTTAATTCAAGGATCTCATCCTGCTGTTTCTTGAAAGGAACCAGGACTTAAATAACATGTGCAGTTTGTTCCATTAATCTCAACTAGTTTTGAAAAGAAATTGATTAATTGATCCAAGGATCTCATTCTGCTGTTACTTTAAAGGTTATTGGAAACAGTTGTCATTTAAATACATTTAAAAAAAGGTTATGTAGAAAAGGAACAATCCAGTAAGTTTCAAACACTGCCCTTCAAAAGCAATATGTCACACTTCACACTTGATCTACTGTATATTGGTGGTGCTGATTTAAAAAAGAACGTTCTGGGTAGCAACCAATACAGTACAGCATTCAGAGAGGGGGGGAAGAAATACACATTCACTTGTTCTCGGTTCCAGTTTGACGTTTTGGTAGCAAGTGCACTTCCTGTTTTTGGTTGGGTAGAAAGTGTGTCTGGGACAGATTCTTACAGGGAACCTGTGACTCTGTTCCGTTTCAGATCTCTATTCAGGTTTGCTGGTTAACTATTTAGGAGACGACCTCTTTGCCGAAAGCTGGGGGAAGCTTCATCGGCCTCTGCCGTCGAATTGCTCTGTGGCGCACAAGGTGTACAACGTGAAGACGATGCAGCTGCCAGAGGCCAGGCCTTTCGGCATCATGGTGGACCACTCCAAGTGGTGTGTGATGAAGGGCGGGGGTCCGCACTGGACCTGCATCGTGAACACGAACCGAGAGATCGGTCAAAGGAGAAGAGGAGGCGGGGCTGTGTGCACAAGCAGGCCTGGAGTGTGGAAGGCCTTCCTCGCGGTAGTTGACACATTTGAGGACTGCCAGTAACACGTGGCTGGCAGAAATAGACGAACAAGAAAGGGCTGTTTTTCAAAAGATACTGCATAGTTTTTCCAAGTCAAAGCAAATGGTGGTAAGTAATATGTAAGAAAACTCTGCAGTAGCTCAAGTAGGTAGTGCGTCAACACGCGTAGGCCGCAAAGGAGAAGAAAAGAAAAGGGAACGGACACCTGAAGAAGACTCTACAGCTGAAATGTTTCTTTTCTTTTTTCAGCATGGAATAAACCTTTACATGTTCCTAAACTATTCACTACTGACCTTAATAGCAAAAGTAAAATGTATTTGGAAAGGATATGTATCATGAGAAAGTCATGCATCTAAAAAAACATTTTTTGAATTAAGTACTGAATATATGGGGGGGGAGATATACAAATATTTCAAATCATAAAAGTACATTCTGTTTGTGTTTCTTTAAAGGCTTGTTTGTAATAAAAGTGCTGGATCTGACCTGCCTTCCATTATTCCTGTGGCCCCATTAGGCAGTTCATATCAAGCACAAAAACTGACGCTGCCGTTATATTGATACTAGTAGTCCTGTTCGGCACATATCTGTGATTTTTGTTTCTGTGGATGCGGGTTTTTTTTTTTACGCAGAAACCACACAATGGATGAATAATATATATATTTTTACTAGCTAAATCAATAACACCACAGACTACGTATTACAAAACACAAGACAACCTATGCAACAGGTGGATAACGTTAAATAAAAACAATCACCACATCTTCATATACAGTACAGTTACTACATGGCCCCATTAGGCAGTTCATATCAAGCACAAAAACTGACACTGCCGTTATATTGATACTAGTAGTCCTGTTCGGCACATAGAAGCATTGGATTATATGACTGTTTACTCTGTGGAGCTGTCCACTTCGACTGGCTTTGTAATAGGCCTGTACAGTTTAAAAGAGAGTTTATGTTCACATTTTTATAAAGAATAAGGTTACAGTGCCGTGCTGGTGTTTCGACCTGGTAAGAATATCTTAAGTCTAATAAACCTTCCAGCATTCCTTAATGATTTACTGATTTTTAAGTCAAAGGCCATACACCTAGCTGAAGTTAAAAAATATCTAAGGAACTTAAACCATTATCAAGCTGGCACTTGCAAAAGTAGGCATGTCTCTAATGTTGGGTAGGATTGAGTTTCCCCTTGAAGTCTTGATTTTCTGACCTGCTCAATGCCTGTGACCTTACAGTGATGTCACTCACAGTCGTGTTCTTCTCCAGTGGGTGATCTCTCTTTATAAGCTCAAAGCATGTCAAGCGGGGAAAGACTCTCTCTCATGAGTATGTCAGAGGAGTGTGTGCACATTTCCTCATCCTGTTTCAATTGTTTTATTTTAACCTTTGCTAATCCGATAGGTAAATATTAACCCACATATAAGCTGTGCCCGGGAATGTAGACAGTGGAAACTGAAAAATGAACTTCACATGGCACAATTTACCATTCTTACCATTTAAAAAAAAGCTCTTAGTTTTTAAATAAATGTGTCTAAAAATATACGCGTCTCCACACACCTGAAGAAGGCTTCACAACCAAAACGTCATATTAGTTTATAGCCGTATCTTTAATTTGTAAAGAGCAGTTTTTTAGCAAAAAAAAAAATGTATTTCTAATATCACACTTAAAGAGGGAGTACAAACTCCATTGAAACAGATGCCCACAGCCACAATTTAACGGCAGCCGATTGTCAGAGCCACCTGGGAAGTGACAGAGAAAAGCCTAATTTTGCAGGGAAATGGTTGTTCTCTTTGAAAGATTCAATTGAATATATGGTGTGGCGTCGCCGGAGAAAATGGGTGTAAAAGAGATTTAACTCACACCACACTGAACCTCTGTGTTCTTCGTCCGTATGTCTCTCCAAATCCGTTCCGCAATCCGTTGCCAGTATCCTTAAGTCCCCAAATGCGTATGTCCACACTTCTCCGCGCCGTATCCAAAACCCATATCCAATAGTCCGTTATTCTGAAATTCCTTCCAGTACACTCCTAAATCTCTCGTTCCTCCAAAACGCTCTCACCTTACCAGCTTCCGCCCGGCTCAGTGCTTCTGTGGCATTTCTATTCCGTTTCCTGACGGAGCTCACCTGTCTCATTGTTTCGCCGTATATATCTTTTCCAACAGCGGGTCAGCCGGGTATCCGTGGCGGCCATCTTGCCTAGGTCTATACATTAGTATAGACAGCGTTTCGTTGCGAAAATACCAGTTATAGATGACCCTTCCCCTGGCCCTCTTCCAATGGAATTAATATTCTGTTTGGATGTATCTCATGAATGCTGTTAAATGATAGTACCTCTACCGTACTAACATTGAGCAAATTAAATTCTAAAGGCTAAATACTGTGTGCAGTACAGTGGGAAATATTGAATTTTTTTAGGAAATAGAAGACAAATTATATTTATAGTGGTTATCCAGAAATAATAAATGTATATACCATAAATTTACTGTGTTGCCAAAGCAGGACAGTTCCCCCTAGTGGAAATATGTTTGCACCGCTTTCCTTGTGCTACAAGAATATTTGCCAGTATCAAATGATCATAATGCATCTCTTCCAGGCTAAAATAAGCAACAGTAAACACTGGTATTTAACTGGAATATAGTAGCATAAGAAGTGGCACAGTGGTGCTGTCTCAGAGCACTGGGGCCATGAGTTCATCCTCAGATGTGGGGCTTGTATGTTCTACAAGTGTTTGCTTGGGTTGTCTTCAAGTAATTGGCTTTTGTGAAAATTGTCCCTGGTGTGAGTGAATCCTGCCTCTGGCTTTCCTGCAACCCTGTATTGGATAATGCAGTTAGAAAATGGATGGATTAAAGCCTTCATAACCTTTATAGAATTATTTCCTTTTACCACTAGTTTTAGTACTGGAAACCACTGCAATTTTAAGTCATATCCATTGAGCTATGAACTATTTTACCTTTTGTATATCCTCCTGAAACAGTGCTGCTGCACATTCCATTGCAAAAAACACTACATCCATTCGGTTACCAGAAAGGATCATTAAAACACTAAAGAAAACATACTCATTAAGCACAATTTGAGACTTTACATCTCATTTAATATGGAGACCATAGACTGACACTGACTCAATACATCCAGTGAAAGTGGTTCAAGCTTTTAGAGACAACCTGTAGAGTCTCACTGTCAGTCTCCGAGTCTGCAGAATGATTAAGATGCACAGTCTCTGGGGTGGGAATTCTTTCTTCTTGGCTTATTTGTCGATAAGGGAGAGTTGACACATTCAAGAACACCATCCACAATTCAGAGGCAAGGTGATTAGGAGACTCTCCTCCGGCTCCTCTTTTCATCATACAGGGAGATGGCTGGGAGCAGCACTCTGATAATGGACACTGCCACCCACGCCACCATGTCATTCAGTTCTTCCATCGTTATCTGTTTTAAAGCAACAACAAATGTAGGTTAACCACGGAGGACTAACATTGTCTTTTATTGCTTTTAACAGGGTGTCAGCTGAGCATTAGACAGGATTCATCCATTCTCCCAGCAAACAGTGATAGGCTGATTTCTTTTAAGGTCTTATTTTTCCCCGACTTCTCCTTGGAATACGTCATATTCTATTCTCATTTTTTCTACAGCCTAGAAGCCTATTCTGGACTTTTCTTCCATTTGCTTTCCCTTCTTACCTCTCTCCCAAAACCAAAGCATTGTGCATTTTAATACACTGTATTACAATTAAAACACAAGATGAAAGGTTCTTATAAATGTAGCCTGGCAAAGAATAATTAGCACAGGACACATTTTGGGTTCTTTACTCGCCTAGAAATGTGGTCTGATATGTTCCTGGTTTCAAAAAATAAAAAAGACATAACGATATTTCTATATACACAAAATACGGCAGTGGTTCACGCAGCGCGTTCAGAAATAAGCCGCTCACCTCTCAGCCCTCACCGAGAACTACATTACGATAATTAGTACGATACCTACAATTGCGAACACTTACACGGTGCTAAACATAAGTCCCTGTAAAGAATGAAGGAAGAGAAAATACAAGGAGCATGTGAAACCCATTACTAACAAACCAATAAACAGATATCCCCAGCCCGAGTAGTTGCCTAAATACTCTACTGCTTCAGTGTACTCCCTTAAAATCCAATATCCATCTTGCTAATCTTGTCTCAATCCTATGAAATACCCCTCTATACTCATTTAGGGAAATGACACCGTATTTACCGTTACGACTCTGTAGAAGTTACGGGTTCTTTTTAACGGTAACTCACTGCTTCTTAGTCCCTACTGCCCATGCGCAGAACGCTGGACTCAACCGTCAGGAACCGCCATCTAGTGGATTTGGAATAACTCCGCTATTCACCACTGGGTCACAAAATAGCTACAAATTGGTTTCTGGTACTAAATCTGTGTTTTGAAAATCATACTGCTTGGGGCACATTGCATTCTCTTCTTCTGAAGAGATACCAAGGGTTTTGAGTCCCAGCTGGGTTTCTTCACAAGTCTTTCATAGGAACCCAATTCCAACAAATTACATACAGTAATTTCTGATTTTCTCGGGCAATGCAATAGATGCTATTAATGGAATACAAGTACATTTTAAAAGACAACCTTAGATAATGTGACAATCAGTGCACTTTTCAGTCCTTCAGATATCCCTTGTGGTGTCTCCGGGGGAAAGTTTATGCAAATGAGAGAAGTACTCACACCACACTTTTCTTTCCTGAGTTTCGTGGCGTTTCTTCCTCCAATTATCTTCCAAATCCAGTCCGTAATCCGCTCTCTTAATCCTGTTCTGATCCGAGTTACAAAAGTCCGTAATAAACCCAATCCGCAATCGAAAAACCATAAACCTTTTCTCCCTTCAGTAGTCCGTTATTCCTTAGTCCGACCTTTCACATAAACCTCTTTCCTCTCTATCTTTCTCCCTGTTCACTGCCTCCGGGGCACTTATATTTCGGTTCCTGATGCGGCTCAGCTGTGTCTCATTGTTTCTCAGGGTAGACCCTTTCCATATACGGGTCAGCTGATTCTTTTTGGCAGCCATTTTGCTCAGTTTCATATCTAGTATTTTAACTAGGTCATTCTGAAAATACCTGTTATGAATGACCCTTCCCCTGGTCATCTTACACCCTTTACTTGGCTGGCCTGTAATGTGGGTGTTATATTCTATGATTTTCTTCTTGTTTTATTTATTACCTTGTCCAGTAGGTGGCAGAATTAGTACAGTAAGGGACTAGGCTTAAGGAGCAATATTTTTTAATCAAGCTGACATCTTCCTCTAAAATATGTTTTTTATTCGGTAGTGGTATGAAAAACACAACCTGAAAATATAGTAATGAAAATGAAAAGTCAAGCTTGTGCAACCAGGTGATGTGCAGCTGGGCACGGGAATCGGGAACAGCGCCTCGTGCGGGCTGGTAGACCCTCGCTTCCAGCCTGCTGTCCGCCTGACTTTCTCTCCCATGGTTCTTTCTAATTTGTTAGGTAAGATCTGAAGTAATAAGGCTTTTTTAAAAGGTCTGTAAATTTATGTTTACTGATGTCATAGTTTCGGTTTAAGGTTTACTCGTTTATATTTGTTTTAAGAGTATCAAAAGTGTATTCGGGCTCTGCGGGTTATCAGAGACGAAATTGAACTTCGTTAGCTAACTGTGTTAAGTCGCTAGATGAAAACTGTCTGTGTGTTGTGAGTTAATTTCTTAGTGAGTTGAGTTGTTATGTTGTGTCGCGTTTAAATGGTGTTATAGTAAACAGGGGAAAACAACATGTACGAGGGTAGGAGTCAGACTCTTGCTACCAGCCTGCTGTAAACCTGACTTGTACGTATTTCTGGAAACGCTCCCTTATTTTCTTCTATTTTTTAGAAAATAAACTTGAAAAAAGGGAGCCGTGTATGAGTTCCTCTTGCGCACGCCGGTGAGTGCACAAGATCAACGGTAAAGCTGCCAGAACTGAGAGGGACCCGCTAGAGGTCACCACAGCCAGGCAGAATAGGGACTGTGACGTAAACTTGAGTAGTGCGTCATGGGAGTTGTAGTTCATAAAGCCAACGCTATGTCCGTGAGCAACTATAGCCAGTTCTAAAAGCCGGCTCCCCTTAAGTAAGGATTACACTTGCATTCCAGGCTTTTCTATGGAAGCCCGTTTCCGCCAGGGAGTAAAAAAAAACGCGCTATGGTATCTCAGAATTGCAACTTAGCAACTCTGAATTCTGACTTAGTAACTCTTTATATCTCACATTTGCGAGTTCGAAATAGCCCATATTTCATTGTCTGTCCTTTTGTTATTGTAACGGATTCGGGTTCTAGGGCTTGTGCCCTCGCCGCTCCCACCCTAGTTCGTACCTCACTGCATTGGCTCGAACCCAGCTCCTGAGTTGTTGAGGACAAGACCTGTATAACTATATATGGCTACAATACCAGAATTGACCATAATTAAAATTGCATTTCTACACTTCTTTTCCATCCCAAAGGATTAGAGGTGTAAATTATTAAAAGGCAAATCGTGTGTTATATTTTTGGGGTCTCTCGGCTCCACTGGCAGAGCCAGACTGTTTGGGACGTGTGACCACACAGGTTTGATACCGTGAAGGCTTTGAGTTAGAATGGCGACATTCAAATTAAACATTAAATCGGACATCGCCCTTTTGTCTGGATTTTCTCATTAAAACCTAATTATTAGTATATATATATAAACAAGTCCGTACAGGGACGAATACTGCAGCTTTTAATGACGTCTTTACTTGTACACGCTGGATACGTCAGATAAGGCAACTGCTTTGCAGATCTGACGTAATAGACAACATTTTGGTTATACCGTGGTTTATGCTCAAGTCCGTATTATACAAAATAAAGTTTTACCGCTCACGAACACGACGGATTTGTTTTCAAAATAGATTAATTAATTAATGGATTAATGGAACGATATCAGGGATAAAAATGGAGAGAAAGAAACCGGGATCTGGAGCTGTGAGTGTACTATCCATACGTTTATATATTTGAACTTTTAGGTAGTGAATTTAAAAAAAAAATCAGCATTAGTTTAGCTTTAAAATGTAAGGTTTAGTAAAACAGTAAAAACGTACACCTCGTAGTAATATTTCTAATACTGTTTTAAAAGCTCTAGAAGGTAAAATAAATGGAACATGATTTTAAAATTCCAGCTATGTGTTCTATTTCTGAAATCGTGGGTTAATAATTTATTGTTAACCCTTTCTGTATTTTATGGGAATATACGTACTGTATTTTTCTTTTGTTCTCTTAAGATGTCTTGGGTGAGAATATGCCTTCCCAATCTAAAACTCTAAACAGACTTAGAGAATCAACTCGTTTGTGCAGAAGAAAAAAAAAAGAATGTTATGAACTGATTTAGCCCTCTGAACACCCTAGGGTAACTCTTCTTACCTATCTATAAAAAGATATGTCAGGAACCGTGGCCTTTAAATGCAGGGACTGCTTTTAAAAGTTAGTTTAGTAGCTGATTATGCCACCTAGCAATTCTAAAGACCTTTTCCCCCAGCAACAAGTTCTTTTTATCTTCCAGAACCACTAGTGCATCCACAGACCAGAAGTCATCCTACATAATTTCCATTTGTATTACAGTACTTTGCAATTCCAGTATCTATCATAGCCTAATCCACAGAACAAATATTACAACTTATCCACCAGAGGTACTTACTTACTCACAGAACATATTGCAGACCAGCTCAAGAGCCCCATTTGACCCCAGTTACCAAAACCAGAGTTCCAAAGGAAAAGTCCAGCTGCAAATATTCTCCCAAACCCAGCCCCAGTTGGAGACCTGGTGTGCCTGCTTCTGTCATAGCAAAGAAACTCTGTGTAGTCTTAGGGATCCTCCTCAGTCCTGACTGAGTCTGTTTTTTAATATGCCCCCCAATTTGTCTCTGAGTCAATTTTTTGAGTAGAGAGGGGGGGAAGACAATGCTAAAGCCTTCCTCCCTTGCTCACTGTAGAGAGTCCCTGGTGTCCAAACCCTCTCCTGGGTGCTGTGGTACAAATTGGTTATTCCTTTTTCTTCTGTTTCTGTGTGCTCTGGCTCTGTCACTGGGGTTATTAAAGCCCCCCTACCTTTCTTTGGGGGGGGGGGTTGATAGTTTTGGGTGTAAGCAGAGCTAACTTCTTGGGGCTCATTGATCAAATGGCTATATACAGATGGCCAGGTGTAAGATTGCTCTAGAACATTCTAGATTTTCTAGAATTGTTATGTTCTAGATCCACCTCCTCGGTCTGAGGCTCGGCTAGGCCAGTTTTGACATGCCATGTGTCTTCTCTGAACTGTGTGGTAATTAACAATGTTTGCAATAGCATCTTTGATCAGTAGGAAGCCCCAGAACAAAGAAAGACACATATTACCACCCTCATTGAAGTCACTGGTCATTCTATACAAACTTCTATGCAAAGTCAACATTGTCCTTGATACCTGCTGTTGCCCCCACACCCATTTTATTTCACTCTGTGACAGATGAAATCATTTCTGCCATCAGCTCTGCTTGTTTTTTCTGGCGTTTTGGCTGTGGTTCTGTGAGGTACGATAGTTATGTTCTGTGTTTCAGGGCTGCTACACCATGCTGTATGCACTGCAGGGAGAGCAGCAGCTGTTGGAGAGACCCGTCGGCACTAAACTGCCGTTAATCCCAGGGTCTAAACCTCAATTTTGCAGGACTGCTCTTTCGGAGAAAGTAAGTGTAACCTAAAATGAAAAGCATGAATACATTTATTCTTATTTAAATCCAAACATTTAAATTGTAAAAAATGACATGTTTATTCATGGTTTTCTTTCTTTTTAGGGGTAAACCAACATGTAAAATTGTATAATATGAAATGATACCTGGGACACATTAACACATTTCTGTGTGTGTTAGTATAATGTGGTTGCTGTAATGATTAAACTGTAAGCAAACTGTCTTCCCTTGACATCTTTGTGCATATAACATCAGGAGTAAGGTTATATATTTTTCTAGACGCAGTATATTGATCACATTATTGAAATTCAGCTGTACTGTATGCCTTAAAGCTTATTGTGCTTACTGTCTTTTTGCAATGTAGATATTTTTAGTTGGCTACAATGACTGAGAAATTGGAATTTGATTTTCAAGAACGTAGAAAAAAATGATAACAGCGATTTTGGAGTAGTCTTCCAAGAAACTGGCGACCGCCTTCGGAGGGGGGAGAAAAAAAACATTCTCATTTTTATGTTCAGAAACATAGGGGGATACATATCTGTGTTTACCTGTACATATCATGTTTTAATAAAATACTTACCTTCTATTTCAGCTGCACCAGCCATCTCCTGACTTCACTCTGACTGATCCCCACGGTTTCCTTTTGGATTCGAAGTACAACAGCCTCCATGACCCCCACCTGCGCACCTATTACCATCGCAAGGGCATGCAGGAGTCTCTGCAGAACAGAGGCTTAATCAATGAGCAGAAGAAAGTAAGGCTGTTTGGAGTTTGTGCAAAGAATGAGGCTTTTTTGGTATGGTGAAGGAGTGAGGTGTTGTCAAAAAAAATAGACCAGGTTCTAGCTCATTTAGCTGTAATAGTTTCCAGTAGCGTGATTTAACTCATGTCTGCACTCCAGCATAGATGTATTCGGTGGGCAGGCCTTTGGTTGTAATCAAAGCATGTAATAGTAGATGTAATCAAAGCAGGCCTATGGTTTGTGCTAAAGTCCTTATGCTCAATAGATATTCAAACACAGAGTACTTGACTGTGCTCTAGATTTGTAAAATAAAAATAAAAACATTTAACCTCCTAGACAGTACTTGAAACATGTTTTGTCTGTTTTCAGGTCCTCTGCTCTTTGAAAGAATACAATCAATATCATAACTACCTTAGCAATGTGAAGTTGCAGTATGACAAAAATTATGTGACTAAACAGGTAAGTGTGATGTTTTTAAACAACCGTCCATCTGATTCTGACTCTTCATCATAGACTTCTGCCTTTATCCAGCCCTCAATCAGTAACGTTTCTAGATGAAGGCTTCCATAAGATCTCTCCATTATGCACTTTTGAATATACTGCTGTCATCATGTCATCTTCAAGGAAGTCTCTACCTTGACTGTGTTTGTATTCTAAGGATCAATTTCAATGTTTTCTTTCAGTTTCTTCTCTAATTGCTATGAAGCTCATTTCTGTTTTAGTGTTTTGACGCTGACGATGTTGTTGCTTATGTTTGTCACTGCTCTAGCCTATTTTAGCTTCTTCTTGTTAGTTCAGCCATACTGTACATCTTTTCATGATACTTTGTGTTGTTTATAGCCCATATAGTCCTTTCTGCATGCAGGATATGGGTTTCATATCATAAGAAAAGTTACGAATGAGAAGAAGCTCTTTAGCCTGTTTGGTAATTACTTGCTAATTGGTCTGTGAGTCTCATCCAGCTGTTTCTTGAAAGAAGTCAGCATTCAACAAGCAGACTTGACTGTGAGGATTTTGAATATTTGAAACAGGTCGCCTTGTAGTCTTCTCTGTTCACGATAACAGAGTTAAAAAACGATAGTTTTTTTTATTCATTGAGGCTGGGCAATATATCTGGATGTTTTTCTTTGTGGAAAACCACTAATTGTACCACCCGAATCGGAGCATTCACTGCTTATCTGTACTGCTCAGTAGACTTTAATCCATTTTCAGTGCAAAAAAATGTATTTTTCCAAACACATGTTAATACAGGCAGCTTTTGTGTGTAGTCCAAAACAGAATTTATAAGTCTTCTTTGCCAGACAAGGCTGAAAAACGACTTGAACTTCCATCCATCCCTTTCCATCCACGTCATCTAATCTAACCGCCTCATCTAAGGGCTGCAGGGAGCAGGGGCCTATCCCAGAAAGCAACGGGCTTAAGACGATATACACCCTTGACCAGAATTAAGTCCATTGCAAGACACACACAGACACAAATTCACTCTAGAACCAATTTTCCTAGAAACCTTTTTTTCTACCAGTATAGTATGGCTTTTGACTGTGGGAGAAAACCAGAGCAAACCGTGAAAAACCAATGTGAATATGGGGAGACCATATAAACTCCACACAGACAAATCACCTCAGGCTCAGAATAGAGCCCCTGGCCCCAGTGTTGCGAGATAACAAGGTTAACCACTGTATCCAAGATATACATCTTAAATTGAAATGTTTAGATCAACAAACTACAGTAGCTCAGCCTTCACTCTTATACATATACTGTACAAACACATTCTATCGTTGTGAGCTCAAATTAAAAATCTAATGGAAAAAGTCAGTGTTGGTTTTGAAGTGAACACTCGGCTATAATAGTGCTTAGGAGAACCTTGCAATGAAGGGAGTGTGGCACTCTATTAAAAGGCTGTGCTGGCTTTCAGAAAACAATAGTGAAGAAGTTCTTGGAGCTCCAGGAGCAGAACGAGATTCCCAGGGATATCAGCTTCACCGATGTGAGGGAATGGCTCCTTGAGGAAGGATCCAAGAATATTTCAGACCAGTTTATGGCTAACAGAGACAGGTAATAACATACAGAAGCTCCTCACTCTTTAACAGCAAGTTCCTGCCTTTTGGATTCCTGATTTGTTGTATTTGTATCACATTTTTTTTTGTTTCGCTGTAAATATGTGTAAATATTTTACTGTTATGTTTAAACATTAGATGTCAAGAATACAACTGTAAGTAAAGGTTTGCCTTAAGTTAATTAATTGTGCAAGCAAGTGGAAGTCTTGACTGAGTCAAAGTTTTCCAAAAGATGAACATCTGCTCTACGGAAATACCACATTCACAAATTCCTCTGCTGCTGTCTGACATTGCCTTGTGGATGAAGCTTTCTTTGCTGTTGTTGTTTATGAAGGCACCAGGCAGGAGCTCTGAAAACAGAGGAGATATGCAGACAGGCTGAGGTATGAGAATACAGTTTGATTTATTTTGACCCAGGGCTGCTCCTGGTCATCACCTGGATGGGAGATCTTTAATAGCTGGTTTCCTTCTGCATCTTAAACTGATTAGAGACATTTATATCCACTCTGGCAAGTGACCTTGTGACACCTCTGTAAATACAGCATGATTGGGGAGCAAGCAAAAGATAACAGGATCTCTAGCATAACTGTTTTAAAAGATGTTGTGTTTCTGACAAGTAATTAAGCATTTATGTTGCAAAATGCTCATTAAAAAAATTATCTCACCTTATAGTGTATACGCGTCTTCCAGCCGAACAGATTTCTGCAGAGTGGATACCCTTAGTGAATCATGTTACTGTATTGTCACACTTAGACTTCAGACACTTTTCATACGCTTTTATGAATCCTACATTTCACACTGTAGCTTAACTCACTTTTGAAACACATAGTTTATTCACCCCTTTCATTGATTTATCAGCTTTCAGATCACCGGCATTATCAATATACAGTATTTAGCCTCATCGGTTTTCTACATCAGCTTAATCATGTTTCTTGTTTTTTTTTCACATTCTCACTGTACATTGCTGTATGGTATGTTATTTTCCCAGTTATTTTGTCTTTGGGCTTCCCAGACCACATTCAGCTGCTGAATGCTCCTAATATGCTGAAAAATGCCCAAAGGCCTCATTTGCTAAATTGTAAAAAGGGGAGAGATTCAGCTCCACATGATCTAACAGATTCCTCAATATTTAATGTACCACCTATAAGCAGGTGACATATAAATATAAATGTCTAGTAGCGTAGCTGTTCTGTGCTCAACACAATCTAGCTTTCTGCTGTTTCTCATCGGCTTTGCCTTTTCACTGACGGCTCTACAGATGTGGAAAATCAGAGAAAGGGCTTTACATATGAGAATAGAGGAAGATGCCCGGAGGGAGGTGCGACAGGCCCAGCTGAAGAATCAGACCAGAGCTAGAAGGCACAAAAAGGTACTGGAGTAATGAATGTTTGGATTCATCCTCTTAAGGTGAACTTTTCTTCATGCAAATTCCGGACTTGACACTGACCTTGCAGCTATATTTTGTTGTATTTCCAAGATGAGCACCTATAGGTTTAAATTAATAACCTAAACTAATACCTTTGGATGCTCGGTGACCACAATAAGCATGGTATGTTGGCACCTCTTATATTGTGCATCTACTCTAGGGTGGTTATGCCAAGATATGCTACAGAGGTGCCAAAACACCATATTCTGGTAGTGTTTGGTGCCTCCAATTCATGGTTATAGCACTGCATCTCCAAAGCCCATGGTTTATCTCCAGCCTTGGGCACCTCCCTGTGTGGCATTTATTCTGCGTGTTGTGGGTTTTAATTCCAAGTAACATCCCAGAGACATGCTGCTTTGCATAATTGGCTGTTCTAAAGTATCCCTCAGGGGTATCTCCCCAAGAGGATCCAAGAGGGTGGTTGATGATCTCTCCTCTTCATTACCTAAGCATTAGAGGAGAGACATTGCTGCTTCAATCTCTTATATCCAGCCTGCAAGGTTCTGAACTACACACAGAGTCTTTCATCCAAGTAATGTCGGACCCAGCCTTTCTTCTTCTGAGCTCTGACCAGACCCAGCTTCCCAGCTTCAGGGTGCTGTAGATTGAGATTAGATTGGAGTCTCCTGTAGTGACCTTATGGATGGGAAGTTTTCTACTGCTAACAAGATGTTCAACAATGAGATGGACCTTTTCATCTTTTGTTGAGAGGCTTTCCTTTTTCATTAAACAATAGCCACTTGTGAAAGGTTTTCTGTCATTCTCAGGCATTTGAATATTATAAAAGGAAGGTTGCTCTCCAGCAGCAAAAGCTAAATGAGAGTTTACAGGAAAGGAAGGATTTTGAGAGAGAAACGCAAGACCGTATTAAAAGGCAATATTTTAATGAAATACTTCAGTCTGGAAAACAGGGTAAGTTTCTAGATCCAATAATTTGCAGTGGTGCAACTATGATTAAGTTCACAATTTAATGTGTTTTAGTTTGTTGGCTAGAAGGAATGATGCAGGTTGACAACATCTTCAGGTTTACTACTGATTACAGAACTGTAGAATTTGTTTAATAAACACCTACAATTACAAAATTCCAAAGCTTTTCAATCATATGGCTGTATGAAAAGAATAATATGTATGTACTGAGATCAAAACTTTTTAAAGGGAAACACGCAATAAGTTGCAGGTATCATAAAATAATACATTAAGAAGGAATCCTTCATTATCTTCAGATTGTTTAATTTCCAGCCACAACATGTACATACATTATATTCAACATTTCTGTAATCCACATTTTGTTATAAAAACATTTACAGTATCTATTGATCTAAACTATCTGAAATAACTATTCAACTAAAAGGATGTTTTCTTTGTGGCACAGCTTCTACTGAGATCATTAGCACGGAGAATAGAGATGTTACCATTGCTAATGAGAAAAGTTCTAAAATCACCAAAGGTCAGTATTTTCATTTGTTTCTAGAAAAAATAAAGGTTTTGAAAAAAGTTATGTTTTGACAAATTTTCCAATGCAGCTGCAGAGAAATTCAGTGGGTGCTGAGATACTGAAAGATATTGTGAAAGACAATGGAACATATAATCCAAAAAATCAGTTTAGTTCAATTCAGTTTTATTTGTATAGCTAATTCAGATAAAAACATGTCAATGATTAATGCACAAGTGTTGGGTTTTGAAAGCTTTGGTAACATCTACTGTTAAGGCTGAAGAAGGTTCCAATTAAGTCTGGGGATCTCTGGGCAGCCATTGTGCCACAGTCTGGTGCAGTAAAAGTGTTGTGAGCTAAGGTGTGAAAATGATTTAAATTATATGGGTAAACAGATAAATAAATCTTAATCAGCATCCTAATTGTATCTATGAATAAATACATGTTTTTTGCTTTTTTTGGATGTTAATTGGATTGATCACTTTTTTATGCATGCCATGAGAATTCTAATGCGACAATAATTCTTTTCTCTCCACTGAAGAGGTGACTACTGATTCCAAATGGTTTCATGAAGTCCCTCTGATCAGTCAGCTGTCTGATGGGTAAGTCCTACATTCTGCAGTTGTGGTATGTTAAGCATCAGTGCTTACATAAAGTTTTTATTTTAAGCATTTTAAGTATGGTGATACGTAAATGTTTAAAGAGCAACTGTTTTCTATTTTGAGCTCACTTCCCCAGCTGAGTTCGTGAAATTGCTTTTTCTCTCTTTGCGAATGCATGAATCAGTCTGTTAACAGTACAGAACATGTGCATATTGTTGTGTTAGCTCATGTGCATTTTTCCAAATCCTAGATATAGTTTACCATAGAGTGACTTTGTTGTAATGACTAGAACATTGACATTGAACACTGAACCTTCGCAAAAATAAACTGTTGTATTGTACTTATGTATAACTCTGATCATACTGCATTACAACAATAATATATTAGTCATATTAAAACAAATTTCTATCATAATAACAATTTGTTGTGGCACCGGTATAAAATGTGAAGTTTTGCTGAAGTATTGACAGTGGGAGAAATGTCTGGTCGTGTTTGAATGGATGTTATGTTTCAATCAACAACCACCAGAGGGCAGTAACAACTAAGTAACACTAAGTCATCAAATGTGTTGGAAACGCATTTTGGGCCTTGTCCTGAAAGATGCAGCAACAACATACAGTTGTATGCAAACGTTTGGGCACCTCTGGTCAAACTGCCTGTTTCACAGAATCTTTAAATTCTCTAAGGTCTAATCTCTATGAAGTTAACAGGGTACAAACATAAACATGACATATTTCTGCACATTTCAATGCAGAATTACTATTTATTTTCTGAATTGAACTGTATTTGTCATGTGTCAATTATGAGGTACCCAGTATGAAACTGGTTAGATACATTGCGCCTGACCAAGTAGTTGTTGTTGAAAACACAATGATGTAAATTACCAGTGATCTTGCTTCACATAGGAACACGATTGTACCATACTCGCTAAAGTGTTATGGAACAGTTGCAGTTTGAAGTTTAAGATTTATCATTTCCAATGTGCTATTTTGTTGTGGTGATTTTTATTTTATAAGCCTCTCATATTAAAGTAAAAACCTAAGCAAGTTTTAGACATCCAGTAGGTAAATTGAAAAAGTACGAACACAATCGTGGTTAGGAGGCCATCTTTTTTACACAGGAATATGCTTTAAAATAGATTAATTGTTCTGCCACTAGAAAAGATGCCTATATATTGTTAATTAGTCACCATTTTTTATTATTGCAAAATATAGTTCGTATTTTGTCCATGTAGTAGCAATGTCACACTAATTAATTTTTATCATAATGTTTTTTAGTGAAAGGAAGGTGATTGAGAAAAGTTTATATGGACAGGTAAGCTACACTGCTTATCTGAATGTAATGGATGCATTTTATTTTTCCAGATAGCTCCTTGAGGTTAAAATGCACAGTGTCATAACTAAAGAACAAATGTAAAGAAATATGTTAATTTGTTCCTTCAGTACAGTAAATCCTGAAATTTAGTCCACCTAGCTGTTGCTTAGTGGTTCCTTCCCTGACATGTTCAGCTCAGCTCCCACTAGGTTTTGATTGTGGCTGCCCTGGCGTTAGAGCCACATAGCCACTCCTCAGAGCAGAGATATTCCACTATGCCAAAGGTCTGCGCCTCTTTGCCAGAGAATATTAAGCTGTCAAGGTTCCAAGGGGGTGACTTCACTTTCTACCATAGACTCGATGCCAAAAGAACCCTTTGACACTGCCTCCTCTGGAATGAAACAGGGGTCTGCACATTTAATTATTTATAAATTAAGGGATCCACTTAAAATGTGCAATACTGACCATTCTATTTCTTTGGTTAGACTGGTATTCTGTTGTTCTTGCTTCATTTATATATTAGAAATACTGTACTGTATATATTTTTCTAGACATACAACAGTATATCTATAATAGATTTTTACTATACTGTATAGACAACAGTATATTTGTATTAGTTGCGTCTGTGCTGGCATTCAAAATTTGGTTGCAAATTTCTAAATGTTAACATGGGAAACAATGAACCCTGACAAGTAAGTAAAAGTAGGTCTTATATTGATAGGTGTACTGTATACTGAACATTTTTCGTGCTCTGTGGTTACTTTTGTACTATTGCTTTAAAACAGATAACAACGGAAGAGCTTAACGAAATGGCGGAGAATATAGTGGTGTGGGTGGCAGCGTCTATCATCAGAGTGCTGCTTCCAGCCATCTCGCTTTACAGTGAAGAGAGGAGCAGGAGCGTGTCTCACTTCTCCTTTGAGTCCCCGGTTTACTTCAGCAGTAGTGAGGAGGCCACCCTGAGTTCTCATTCTCTGCTTGGTACTGAGTCAGGGTCCACATGGCAGTCCCACAGTAGGAGCAGTAGCTTCTGGTCAACGAGATGCAGGATCTCCACTCCCTTCCCTTCACCCCTCTCGTCCTCGGGTAGTTCAGGAGAAGAAACAGGGAAAAATACACCCTGCTTTAAATCCAGAACACCCTCGAAGGAGATTGTGGTTGCTGATGGAGGAGAAGATGCTGGAAAGCCCCTCTCAGAACCTTTGAAGGACCTTTTTGGAATCACTAAGTCAAGTATAATTACAAAAGCAGAACGTATAGTACAGGATGTCCTTAGCAGAGTCCTCATTGAAGCACAGCTTCCTGCTCAGCTGATGGAACCCCAGTGTTGTGCGTTAGGTGTCTTGATTACCCGCTGCAGATCGAATAACCTTGCCACTGAACTTGTGGATGGTGTTCTTGGACTTGTCATCTCTGCCTTGTCAGAAAATAAGCAAAGAATTCCCACCCCTAAGACTGTGCGTGTTAATCTAGAAGCACAGACAGAATCTGTAGCCTCAGAGGTTGCCAGTGAGATTATACAAGTTGTCTCTGGAAGACTCCAGCCTTTTTTCACAAGCGCTGTTGAGTCAGGGTCAACCTGTAGACTCCTGGGTGGCCATGGTGGTGCCCTACATGCCATAGGACAATCCCAGAGACTCCACTCAGAACAATATGATGAGACGGAGTTAGCTGTCACGGCAACAGAAATAATCAGTACTGTCTTACAAGAAGTCAAGAGTGAATTCTGCAAAGCAAATACTGAAAATAAGATGAGTGACGTGAAAGAAACATATTCAGGCGATAACCAATCAATGAGTGACTTTGTGTCAGCAATTCTGAAAAATTTAGAAACGATTTCACCCTCCTCCAGCTTATCTGTGGAGAAGAACTACCTTCTTCAGAGTCCTGATGCCCTGCAGAATGAGAGAGATGAGGCAAAAGTGACTAAGAAAAGAACAAATGGCAGTAGCCCCCCATCTTTCAAATTAAAGTCTCACTCCTCGGAATCAAGTGTGGGAATGAAAAGAGCAAACAGTGATATTGCTTTTGGGATCTCTAAAGCCAAAATCATTGAAATTGCTGAGCAGATAGTATCTCAGATCATTGAAAAAACAAAGTGGGATTTCACCCCTGTGGGTAACAATTTACATGAGAGTAACTCAAAAGAGTCATTATTGCTCCCAGAAGCTGCAGAAATCTCAATTTTGGAAAAAAGAAGTCCAAAATCTCAGATTCCCAACAATAGGGTCACTGTTATTGCCAAGGACATTGTAAATTCTGTTTTTGAAAATGTTTTGTTTGCACTGAATTGTATTGAAACAAATAAATATCTGCAAGAATCCAATAAAAATGTTGCTGCTGCTCCTCAAACTTCTAGAGGCAGCACAGAAAGAGGATCCATTGATCATACTTTTGACTTTAGTTCAGTTGCAAAAGGCATCGTAAGGACTATATTTGGAAAGCTCAAATCTTTACTCACCCAGACTAAAGAAGATGTATCTAGTTCCAGTTCTCCTGCTCAAATCAATGCAAAGAGCTCAAGCGTCAGCTCTTCATCAAAAACTTCAGTGTTTTCTGATTCTGTGTCAGATATTTCAGATTTGTGCACCTATACAGTAGAAACTGCTGGAGCCATTTGTGAAGCAATGAAAAAAGAGTTAGACCAGGAGATTTATTGCACAACAGTGGCAAAGAAGGCTTCAGATGAAAGCCTTCTGGCTAGAGAGGTTGTTACTTCAGTTTTGGAGTACCTTGAAGAGCAATATATTTTAGACACCATTAAAAGCCCTTCACCATATCCTAAAGACTGGGAGAGAGATGCTTCTACATTTATAAGAGAGGAGAGTATTCAAGATCAATCAAAATCCCAGATATCTCCTGTTGAAGAAATCATATTATCTGATATTGATAAGGCAACAGGACAAGTCCCTAATCAAATTACAATGGAGATTTGTAGATATCCTCCAAAGGTGGTGTCATCTGAGAACATTTCTTCAAAACAGCAAATTGGGCAAATGGACATGAACTTGGTTGAGGACAATTTGAGTGTTTCCTCTTCTGGAGAGAGCATCATATCAGATGGAGAAGGTGAAGGATCAGAGAAGATGCCGAGGACCTCCAGCTCTGTATTCCATCGTACAGCAACAAGGATAATAAGTGAAATTATTGAAAAAGCAGCTGCAAAATTTATATCTTCTGGACTTGCCCATCTCCCAGAGCAACCAAACAGTACAGCTGATGATGTATGTAAAACACCGGATGCAACAAAACATGCTCAAGAAGCAATGTCCTCAGACTCTTCTTCTCATGTGCAAACCACTGAACTGGCTTCAGATATTGTTGTTGATGTTTTAGAAAAACTACATTACGCTACATGCTTTGAGAAGATTTCTTTCTCAACAGACTACAAAGATAAATTAGAAAGTTCTGATACAGCCCTGTTACCAGGAACATCAGAAATTAAAACTGATACTAGAAGAGCTGAGCACCTTAGGACAATGACTGAGGAACTCTTCAAAACTGTGAAGAACAAACTGAAACACTTTTGGAATCAGAAGAGCCTGTCTTTGTTCAAAGCAAGGAAAGTTTTATCTGCTAAAGAGCAGAGATCAGCAGATTCACTTGAGATGTTTCCTCCTTCAGTCCAGGTTTCACACCTGAGCTTTAGTGAACCACACTTGACTAAGAAAAGCATGTCAGTAACAAACTCGGCACCCCGTAAGCATCTTAGTGAAGATTCAGAACCTTTAGGTGTGTTAATGAACGTTGATTTCTCAAGGCAAAGCAGGACTACTCAGGAAAATCAGGCAAATTTAATCATCTGTGCCAAGGATGTTGGCAGTCAGATATTGCAAACAATCAGGAGTGAAATAAATAGGGGTGATGACAAAGGATGTTGCTCAGGAGCAAGAGCAAAACCCTCAGAAGAAACCCTTCAAGCAAGTGAACTGGTGGATTCTGTTTTATCTACATTTGAAAGTCTTAAAGTTTCAGATGTGGTCTTAAAGCCAGATTATGAAACAATGCACCTCTCTGGTGAACAATATGGGAAAGACAGGATGTCTAGTGCAGAAGACACTGTCCATAAAGAATACACTAAAAGTAACCGTAGAGAATATTCTGTTCAATGTTTCCCACCCATAAATGTGCCTGGGATGGTGATTGATTCTTATACAGATGACACAGAAGTCATGACTCGGGACACTCCCTATAGACCCTTGACTGATGCTTCATCAAAGCTTCAGGATCAACCTACACCTACAGCAGAACAAGAAAATGAATTGACATGTAAAAGCAATCGAGTTCCCCGGTCCCGTGTTTGGAAGAAACCCTTTACTGAAAATGACATGGGACTAGGTGAACAAGAGTTCATGGAACTTCCTTGCAGAAGCAATGTGATAGAAGATTCATTTACAGCTCAAAACAGCTTAAATGCTGCAGAACAAAAGAGAGGCTCAGAGAAAACAACAGTTGACAATGTTGAGGAAGGAGACCAGCCAAGCCCTCTCATTTCACCAAAGCTTGACTTCTCAGCAGAACACATAGCCCGTGCAGAGTGTGCAGTGTCTGACATTGAAATTGTTGCCATGGGTATTGTTGACATTATTATGGGCAAACTTGATGTAACGGTGGCCTCAGATACAAAAAGCAAGTCTAGAGCAAGCCAAAAGAAATCGGAGTTTGCTGCTGGTCTCGTCATTGAGAATATAGCATTTCAAACCCACTCCAATAATGTTAATTTGAACATTGAAAAGCTTTCAGCTGAAGAGGCGTCCTGGGCATCTCAAGTACCAGGAGCCACAGCAAAGCACAATCTCCCCCCACTGCAGACAAGGGTTTCAGACGAGCCTAAGGACCAAGTCAGGACCTCCACAGAGAGTCCTACAATGAGTCCTATTGAAAGGAAAGTGGAACAACTTGTCTCGAGTGGATCTCTGCGTGTATTTTCAGAAGAACTTGTCAAAAATGTTTTCCATTTACTTTTGAAATCGGGAATTGCAGTACAATTGGGCACAGCTCACAAATCTAATTCAGATCCAATTTTAAAGAGCCCCCTAGTAGTTCAGGATTTATCCCATCCAAAGTCCCCGGAGCTTTCTATGCAGTTGTTGTATTCATTTACTGAGAAATCAGTGAAAAGGCTGTTGAAGCAGTGCCTCAGTTTTCCCGATTCTCCAACGTTTGACACAAATGAGAAGGATGTTTCACTTTTTCAAGACTGTGATACAAATACGGAATTGAAGTCTTCCCAAAGGATTTCAGAGAAAGTGTCTCTGACTGTCAAGGATCACAGACCACAGAAAAGTACTGAACCATCAGTGCCCAGTTCACAGATGTACCATGATGCAATTAATCAGCTTTCCAGCTTGCTTGTAAAGTCTGTCATGGATGTTTTGTCTGCTGCATGTGATTTATCAATGGAGCCTGAAGAGAGTGTAAATCAAGGTAAGAAGGAAATTAAATCAAATCATTTAAAAGTGTATTAACATTTTAGTTGCTATGAAGTACAAGTTAAAAACTGTAGTGACTGTATGTAAATATACAGTACCTTGATTTTCTATCTGTTGTATCTTTAAAAGTTTTTGATGTATTTAGACCAATATAGTGTAGGCCATGACTATGAATGAGAGAATGAGTGAATATAGCCATATATTCAGTAGCCATATATAACGTATCTGTGAATATGGCTGCTTCTTTGTTTGTAGTTACCTGAGCTCCAAGATGTAATAGTTTTACAGGAACATGAAGCTTTATACTCAAATATTTTGTGATGCCTGTCATTCGTTACTTCTCAATATAATTTAGTTTTTGTTTCATGCTTTCTGATATTTTGCTTCACTATCATTAAATGAAAAGCTCTTTGTTAACATAGGTAATATACCAGCAGCCAGGGTGACATCAGAAATTGAGAAGAGTTCTTCTGAGGAACTGAAAAGAGACTCCCACCTTGAAAACAATTCTGAAATCAAACCACTCAGTGTCCCTGTAGAAATGTTGAATATTGAACCGGTTTCCTCAGTTGGGCTCCAGGAAATTTCTATGGCTAAATCAACAGAATCACTTAATATGACTTTAGTGTGTACTGAGACTGTGGAAAACATCATAACACAGCTGCTATTGCAGATATACCCTACTTTGATAAAAGAGGAAACTTCTACAGAAATCCCAGGGAAGATGTCTGTGTCTTTGCTGAGTCAGATAGCTGTGGACCTCTTTGACAGTGTGTTGCAGGACTTGTCCAAAAACCAGGAGATAACAGTTGTGAAACAGGATAATGATGTGTTTCATGAACCACACAAGATTCAGCAGGTTGCCAGCTCTGTTCACAATGATTTGCTGTGCCAAACTGGATCCCAACAGGTTCTACAGAAAGCTGTAGCCACCAGAAATGAGACAGTGGTCAAAACCATAATCAGTTCTATGGTGACCAACATTTCCAAGCTGACACATTCAGCTTCCCAATGTTCATCCCTTTCACCAGAGACCAGTATTAGCAGAGAAGCAAGTGAGATCATTGATAGGGTGATGGGTGATATTAAAATAACTAGTGAGCACAACAAAAAGGCAACACCCAGTGCTCAGTCTTCTGAAATTTCTCTTGTTTCTTCTGAAATAGTACATGGAGTCACAGATAATCTGCTAAAGAAAATTCAGTGTTCTAATAAGAAAAAAGATTGCTTAGCTTCTGAGACCCCAGAGAAACCTGGAGATTATCTGGTTCAAAGAGTCCAGGGTCTAGAAGGAGTACAGCAGTGTAAGGCTTCAGGGAAGACAGTTAAGAAGACTAAGAAGAGCTCCTCAAGCCCAGACTGTATGAAAACACAACCTCTGGAGTCCTCTTCGCATGATGTGAAGGTTGATGAACTGATGAGTGATATTAGAATTGCTAGTGAGCACAACAAAGAGGCAACACCATGTGCTCAGTCTTCTGAAGTTTCTCTTGTTTCTTCTGAAATAGTACATGGAGTCACAGATAATCTGCTAAAGAAAATTCAGCTAAACTGTTCCAGCCCTGAGTCCAGTACTCCTCAAGCTGCCATTGATATGGAAACCCGGAGCACTGGGCAGCTCATGTGCACCAAAATGGACCAGTTAGAACCTTCACCTGTTATTGGTCGAACAGTCAGAAATAAAAAACTGCAGTCTCCTATGACAAAGTTTCCAAAAGGCTTTTCTCCAACAGTTCCAAGTGGGTTTGAAAGCAGTTTCCAGCCAGAAGACACTATGGATAAGCCCTGCTCATCACGTTCCCTAGGAGAAGCTGTTGGTGTGACACCTTGTTCTAATAAGAAAAAAGATTGCTTAGCTTCTGAGACCCCAGAGAAGCCTGGAGATTATCTGGTTCAAAGAGTCCAGGGTCTAGAAGAAGTACAGCATTGTAAGGCTTCAGGGAAGACATTTAAGAAGACTAAGAAGAGCTCCTCAAGCCCAGACTGTATGAAAACACAACCTCTGGAGTCCTCTACGCATGATGTGAAGGTTGATGAGCTGATGAGTTATATTAGAATCGCTAGTGAGCACAACAAAGAGGCAACACCCAGAGCTCAGTCTTCTGAAGTTTCCCTTGTTTCTTCTGAAATAGTACATGGAGTCACAGATAATCTGCTAAAGAAAATTCAGCTAAACTGTTCCAGCCCTGAGTCCAGTACTCCTCAAGCTGCCATTGATATGGAATCCTGGAGCACTGAGCAGCTCATGTGCACCAAAATGGACCAGTTAGAACCTTCACCTGTTATTGGTCGAACAGTCAGAAGTAAAAAACTGCAGTCTCCTATGACAAAGTCTCCAAAAGGCTTTTCTCCAACAGTTCCAAGTGGGTTTGAAAACAGTTTCCAGCCAGAAGACACTATGGATAAGCCCTGCTCATCACGTTCCCTAGGAGAAGCTGTTGGTGTGACACCTTGTTCTAATAAGAAAAAAGATTGCTTAGCTTCTGAGACCCCAGAGAAGCCTGGAGATTATCTGGTTCAAAGAGTCCAGGGTCTAGAAGGAGTACAGCATTGCAAGGCTTCAGGGAAGACAGTTAAGAAGACTAAGAAGAGCTCCTCAAGCCCAGACTGTATGAAAACACAACCTCTGAAGTCCTCTTCGCATGATGTGAAGGTTGATGAGCTGATGAGTGATATTAGAATTGCTAGAGAGCACAACAAAGAGGCAACACCCAGTGCTCAGTCTTCTGAAGTTTCCCTTGTTTCTTCTGAAATAGTACATGGAGTCACAGATAATCTGCTAAAGAAAATTCAGCTAAACTGTTCCAGCCCTGAGTCCAGTACTCCTCAAGCTGCCATTGATATGGAATCCCGGAGCACTAAGCAGCTCATGTGCACCAAAATGGACCAGTTAGAACCTTCACCTGTTATTTGTCGAACAGTCAGAAGTAAAAAACTGCAGTCTCCTATGACAAAGTCTCCAAAAGGCTTTTCTCCAACAGTTCCAAGTGGGTTTGAAAACAGTTTCCAGCCAGAATACACTATGGATAAGCCCTGCTCATCACGTTCCCTAGGAGAAGCTGTTGATGTGACACCTTGTTCTAATAAGAAAAAAGATTGCTTAGCTTTTGAGACCCCAGAGAAGCCTGGAGATTATCTGGTTCAAAGAGTCCAGGGTCTAGAAGGAGTACAGCATTGTAAGGCTTCAGGGAAGACATTTAAGAAGACTAAGAAGAGCTCCTCAAGCCCAGACTGTATGAAAACACAACCTCTGGAGTCCTCTACGCATGATGTGAAGGTTGATGAGCTGATGAGTTATATTAGAATCGGTAGTGAGCACAACAAAGAGGCAACACCCAGAGCTCAGTCTTCTGAAGTTTCCCTTGTTTCTTCTGAAATAGTACATGGAGTCACAGATAGTCTGCTAAAGAAAATTCAGCTAAACTGTTCCAGCCCTGAGTCCAGTACTCCTCAAGCTGCCATTGATATGGAATCCCGGAGCACTGAGCAGCTCATGTGCACCAAAATGGACCAGTTAGAATCTTCACCTGTTATTGGTCGAACAGTCAGAAGTAAAAAACTGCAGTCTTCTATGACAAAGTCTCCAAAAGGATTTTTTCCAACAGTTCCAAGTTGGTTTGAAAACAGTTTCCAGCCAGAAGACACTATGGATAAGCCCTGCTCATCACGTTCCCTAGGAGAAGCTGTTGGTGTTACACCTTGTTCTAATAAGAGAAAAGATTGCTTAGCTTCTGAGACCCCTGAGAAGCCTGGAGATTATCTGGTTCAAAGAGTCCAGGGTCTAGAAGGAGTACAGCATTGTAAGGCTTCAGGGAAGACAGTAAAGAAGACTAAGAAGAGCTCCTCAAGCCCAGACTGTATGAAAACACAACTTCTGGAGTCCTCGTCGCATGATGTGAAGGTTGATGAGCTGATGAGTGATATTAGAATCGCAAGTGAGCACAACAAAAAGGCAACACCCAGTGCTCAGTCTTCTGAAGTTTCTCTTGTTTCTTCTGAAATAGTACATGGAGTAACAGATAATCTGCTAAAGAAAATTCAGCTAAACTGTTCCAGCCCTGAGTCCAGTACTCCTCAAGCTGCCATTGATATGGAAACCCGGAGCACTGAGCAGCTCATGTGCACCAAAATGGACCAGTTAGAACCTTCACCTGTTATTGGTCGAACAGTCAGAAGTAAAAAACTGCAGTCTCCTATGACAAAGTCTCCAAAAGGCTTTTCTCCAACAGTTCCAAGTGGGTTTGAAAACAGTTTCCAGCCAGAAGACACTATGGATAAGCCCTGCTCATCACGTTCCCTAGGAGAAGCTGTTGGTGTGACACCTTGTTCTAATAAGAAAAAAGATTGCTTAGCTTCTGAGACCCCAGAGAAGCCTGGAGATTATCTGGTTCAAAGAGTCCAGGGTCTAGAAGGAGTACAGCAGTGTAAGGCATCAGGGAAGACAGTTAAGAAGACTAAGAAGAGCTCCTCAAGCCCAGACTGTATGAAAACACAACCTCTGGAGTCCTCTTCGCATGATGTGAAGGTTGATGAGCTGATGAGTGATATTAGAATCGGTAGTGAGCACAACAAGGAGGCAACACCCATAGCACAGTCTTCTGAAGTTTCCCTTGTTTCTTCTGAAATAGTACATGGAGTCACAGATAATCTGCTAAAGAAAATTCAGCTTAACTGTTCCTGCCCTGAGTCCAGTGCTGAAGATCTGAAGAGACCTCTGCAAACCCTGAGTGAAATGGTTATAAGTATTACTGAATCTGTGATCATGCAGTTATCAGCTGTTCCAGGAATTACTATAGGCACACCTGACCATGACAGATGCATCTTTATTCAGCCTTTGGATGCAGACCAAATGATTGAAAAAGTGTACAATGACTTGCTGCAAGAAAGTGGCTCCCTTATTGCATTATACGATGCAATAATGTCCAAAAATCAGGAAGTGTCCAATGCCATTATTGTATCTTTGGTTAAAGAGCTCTCAAAGCTCTACTTTTCAACAGCTGAGTCTTCAGCCTTAGGTCCTTCTCCTTCCTTCATTACAAACGAAGCCACTAATGATGTGAACAGCAGTGAAAATGACACCTTTAACCTTGGTTGCCAAGAAAAGGGAATGTCACCTCCAGAGCCCGCTTCTGATATTCAACCACTTTCTGATATTCCCCTACCATATTCAGATATTGTGAAAAAAATTGTAACTAAACTGCTCTTAAGAATTCATCCTATTTCTCCAAAGAGGGAGAAGAAACAAGAACAGATTATGGATAGTTTATCTTGTTGGGAGCTCAGTGAATTTGCTGTGGGCATTATTGACAATGTGCTGAAGAAACTATTTACAGCCCCAGATACCTCAGAATGTAATCCAACAATGGGAAGCAATATCCAATGTGAGCTGGTTTCTGTCAAACAAGTGGCCAGCTGTATTTACAGAGAACTGCTGCAGAGTGCTGGTTCCAAAGACAACTTACAACGAGCAGTAGCAGCCAAGAGTGAGGCCCTGGCCCAAAAGATAGTTGATTCTCTTGTGAGAGAAATTATGAAGTTCCAACATTCAGATATCGTGTCTTCAGATGCTCCTCAAGCTGCCATTGATATGGAAACCCTGAGCACTGAGCAGCTCATGTGCACCAAAATGGACCAGTTAGAACCTTCACCTGTTATGTGTCAAACAGATGCAGTGAAAAATATCATGGCAAAACTGCTTTTGAAAATTCGCCCTGGATTCCCCAACCCAGAAAATTATTCTGGGGAACTGGAAGAGCTGTCCGAGTCTCAGGTCAGGGACCTGGCACTGAAACTCACCAAAGATGCGCTGAAGGAATTGACAAAGGTTTCCACTCTAACCATCAGTGAACCAAAGGCTGAAGAACATCTTCCATTACAGCAAGCCATCAAGAAAACCGTTAGCTCTGTTTACAGCAAACTGATGGAATCCATTGGCAGCAAGAAAGTATTACAAGTAGGAATTGCCTCACAGAATCCAGAAATGATCAAGGAAATGGCCTGTTGTGTGGCTAAAGAAACTATTGCAAATTATGGTTTACGAAGCGGGTGTTCAATTCCATCTTCACAATCTCTCATTTCTCAGAAAACCAGTAAGTCCACACAGGACAAAATTGTGGACACAAACATAACTACAGTCAGAAGTAAAAAACTACAGTCTTCTATGAAAAAGTCTCCAAAGGGCTTTTCTCCAACAGTCCAAAGTGTTTTTGAAAACAGTTTCCAGCCAGAAGACACTATGGATAAGCCCTGCTCATCACGTTCCGTAGGAGAAGCTGTTGGTGTGACACCTTGTTCTAATAAGAAAAAAGGTTGTTCTGCTTCTGAGACCCCAGAGAAGCCTGGAGATTATTTGGCTCAAGGAGTCCAGGATGTAGAAGGAGTACAGCAGTGTAAGGCTTCAGGGAAGACAGTTAAGAAAACTATGAAGAGCTCCTCGAGGCCAGACTGTATGAAAACACGACTTCTGGAGTCGTCTTCGCATGATGTGGTTGATGAGGTATGACCAACAGTTCCAAACCTGTAAAAATGTCTCTTATCAAAGTAGGATGGACCTGTTCTGTACCTAATTAACAGACATTTGTGTAGAAAGTACTGGAAAATGGAACTCTTATTTTGTAAATATGATGATAGTTTTGTTGTGCATTTTCCTTTACAATAAAACTACAAATCCAGATTTGTTTTCCCTAATACTGTATAACATCTCAGAAATATCCCTATTGTCAGTTCATAGCATACATACTAAACTCACCTGTCTGTGGATGTCAGCTTTATCACTCAATTAGTACAAGAGCAATCAGGTGAGTTAATGCTACTATGGAGAGACTTGCTCACAGTATTGTCTACATTTCCAAACTGATATCTGCATAATAAAAAAAAATTGAGATGCATTATTTTCTATACATGCAATTGTAAACATTCACATTGATTTCTTATTTTATATTTCATTGTCTGCCTTTATTCTAGTGTTAACGTCAGTGCTGAAAACATATACACACCCCATAATCCTTATCTTCTTTTCCGTAAGAGAAGTGTTACTTGTTTTGATTTACTTTTAAAAATGAAACAACAATCACTGAACTGTAACTTTTTGTTTTTTTTTGTGACAGGAGTTGCCCGGACACTCATCTTGGTATGTGTACAATCCCAGCCTTAATAAGGACAAAAATCTCAGTCCAGCCCAAAGCAAGAGTGGTCTGCGCATTGACATAGCAAAACATTACATGACCCCAGTGCAACTGACCAAAACATCTGAGAGCAAAGGGCTTCTCTCGCACAGCAACATCCCCTTTGCAGTTAATACGCCGGATGAAGATGTGAATGTGAGCCAGAAAGTCAAGAAACATCCTTTGAAAAAGTTTGGCTCCATGCTAAAGCATAAGATCATGGGTAATAGGTCAAAAGACGTCAGAATTCAGAATGAAACAAATCCATCTTTGGAAAACTTAAGAGCCCAGGGAACATCCAGTGGACGCGGGAGCTGTGAAAGCTTTGGACCATTTAAAGTGCCTGATGAGTACACCGAGCCTCAAAAACACAAGGTATGGATTAGATACCCAAACTTAAATTATTAATTAATTTGGGCATTATTGTATTTTTAATATTAACACTACAGAAATTATTTGAATAGAATGCTCATTTGTACATCAAATAACATTCTAGAAGACATTCCTATTAATTGCAATAAACAAGAATAGCAACTGCTATGGTGGCCAATGCTGAATGTTCTGTGTGAATAATGACTACAAATTTATCAAGATCAATACAGTACGTAACAATTCAAGTATAATACCTGTGGAAGAAATATTCCTAAATTGTTTTCTTTGTGTGCTCATACTGTAGTTCTTCAAAAAAGAAGTTTTTAGTTTGGACAGATTCAGTAGGAACAAGCCTCAGAACACTCCAGATGGTGAGTATTTAGTTTGTGACTGTGATTTTATTTTGTGTAGCACATTAGTGACAAGTGTGGTTCAGAATTAGACATTGGATGGAATTTATGTAGAATGGGGGAATTCATCTAAATTTAGAATCCTTTAAAAAACAAACTGATTTTTATACAAATTGGCCTTAAACTTCTGCAAACGTCACTTTTTATTGACACTGCTACCTCCATAGGAATGGTGAGGCAGAACTCCAAACTCCACTCTGATCAAGTGGTTAACTGTGCACCTCTACTCTTCCCTGATCTCTCTTCTTCTAAATAGTCCATTGTCCAGTGCATCAATCTTTGGCAGTCCTCTTCAACGGTACTCTATTTTCTCCATTTTCAGTGCCCTCCCTCATTCCCTTCTACAGTATCTCTCGGTTTAGTAAATATGACTAAATGTGACTTATATGACAAGATATAAGCTAATACATCTTCTTTTACAAGTAAAGTTATGAAAACCACTTTAGAACTAAACAACAGGATCGCTCATATGAAAATAAGACCCTAGCAGTAGTCAATATGGTTTTAGAAAAGGTCATTCTTCCTTTACCAACTTGTTAAAATTCTTCAAACAAGTCACAGCACTAAACACACAGAACGTACAAAATGATATGATTAGATTTTAAAGATGCTTTTGGTAATGTTCTTCTTAAATTAAAGGCAATAGGCATTTAGGGAAATTTGTGTATTGAACTGGTTAAGGGACAGGTAATAGTACAGATCAGGGGTGAATAGTCCAATAGAAGATGACAGGAATAATAGTTATGAATGTGATTGAAATGACTGAAAAACAGTTGTCTAATAGCCAAATTATCACACACCTTTAATCAAATAGCTTCTTATTGAATAAACCTGACGTTAAGATGCCTCTGGGTAGAACTGTATTCAAAGTCTATCTGACCTGCTGCCATGGAATAAAGAAACTGGAACAGTGACATGTCAAACCACTCTGTGTTTCCAGGGATCCCTGGAATTCCAAACTCCAGGAAGATGCCAAAAAACCCATCTTTGCTGTCGAAGATGTCGACTGCTTTATCCAGAGCCTTCCTGTAATAATCCATCTGCCACCATCAAACATGTTTAACATGGAGGGGAAACTCCTTGCAATGCAAAATCAAAAAAGGAGTTTTAATGATGGGAACTACTGTTTCTGAAATAAAAATAATTGCATTCATGTTTTTGTATAAAGTTGTGTTATTCAAATAGGTGAGCACACTACCACATCCATGACCAGACACTTTTCAACTAAATCACAAAATGGTATGTTAGTTTTAATGTTGTCTGTAAATATCTTATTGGTGTACTACACCATTAAAAAAATAAGACATTCTTAGCCTTCATTATTCTATTCATAGTTATAGCAAGACCTGATTTACTGTAAGCATTCAAAATCCTCAAAGCTACTGACCTAGTGCACTTCATAAGATTGAGTAGTGAAACACGAACTAGGAAAACTATTTGGATTTTTAAAAAAATATAAGAGGTTTAAATAATCTACCAAACAGGGAAATGCATATTTTTATTCAAAGGGTTTGGGGCCTGGAACAAACATCCCAACTATGATGTGGACGCCGATATCCTGACGTCCTCAAAGAAAGGGTTATAACCTCATAGTTATTGTTTCATTTCAAATCCAATGTGCTGGAAAAGAGCCAAAACAGCAAAAAGTGTGTCACTGTCCAAATACTTATGAACTACACTGTATATTGGTTTTCTTTCTCACCGTACATCAGTTAAATATATAGTGTTTAAATGTCTTGGGTAATGTGTTGTGTCTATAAATGTATTATGTGTTATGTCTTTACCAGCCTGCAAAGCAAATTTCCCATCTGTGATTAAGTAAGAGACAGAAATCAAATTGGTTTCCGTAATGAACAAGTGCATTACTGGGACAAGTAATAGGTTTATTCCATGCTGAAAAGAGAAGAAAGAAAACAACATTTCGACCCTGAAGCCTTCTTTAGGTGTGACTTCAGGTGTGAGCAGGTAGCACCTGAAGAAGGCTCCACGGCCAAAATGTTGTTTTCTTTCTTCTCTTTTCAGCATGGAATAAACCTATTACTTGTTCCTTTGCAGCCTACGCATGCTGACGCAGTTACCCACCTGAACTACTTCCAGTACATTACTGTATGCACAAAAATCTTTCTTTAGAAAATAAAATCATGTTTATTTAACGGTTTATGTATATAGTGCCTTTTTCCCTCCAGTGAATGAGAAAAGAAAAAGATGATCACTTTATGTGGAATGTCTCCTCCGTGAATTTTTGTTTTTCAGTGAAATTAAATGTTCATTTTTGTACCTAAGAGCAAGGCTCCCTGAAATGGCATTAACTTCCATTTTAACAGTAACATTAGCAAATTACAGGACAGCTACTTTCATAGACTTTTTCTGAACAATACAATAATACATCATAATAGCCAAATGAAACATGCTTAATTGAACTAATTATTTCTAGTTTAATTCAATTTCAATATTTCATTCATTTTTAGTTCAATTTAGTTTATTTTAGTTGATTTAAAGAGATCTCTAAAATGCCTGAGCTGTATCACACAACAGGAGTGAACCTGGCTGAGTGGGGAAGATCCAACCTTTCCAGCGCAGGTTTTGCCAGCAGGTGGCAGTAAGTCACAAGACATGAAAACAATGTTTAACTACAGCAAAACACATTAACGATAGTAATGACAGAAAGATTTAAAACTATTGCTTAGATTCTCTGAGACCCATGATGTGATTTGACTTCATTTGGCTGGTGTCTTAATTTCAAAGTAACAATTTTACATTTCAAAATGAAAAACTAATTGAATACAGATGCAGCCATTCAAAGTTCGCCGTACAAACCCCATACCGCACGCAACTATGCACAAGCCCCCGCGCCGTACCGCGGTACGTGATTGGCTGGCCAAAATGATGACAGGGGCACTCGTGTGCATTGGTCGGTAGTGAAAAGATTTAATCATTAAATCTCTTTACTGTGCACGTTTCAATCCGCTTAGTATTGAATATTTATATGGAATTTTACAACTAAAGGGAAATTTTAGTAGCTGAGCATAAAAAGAATAGGAGCATAACGCATCTGAATGTCATAAACGATATTAATTTAGTAACATAAACATATTATGTAAACTGTATATTGCTGGTATTGGTAGTTTAAAGAAAAAATACACACCAGTATTCCATTTCTCCCTAAACATTTTAAGCATCAAAGTCTTACATGTGGTTATTTCGGAAATGTTTTTACGTCCTCCTTCTGACCATATTGCTGTGTGTTTATGTACTTTGTGAAAATGGATTGTTTTAACCTTTTCTGAGAATACGCTCGTTTCGGAGTAAACAAAAGCATACTTTTAGAATTTGATTAATAGGGAATATAATATGAAATCGGATAGCTAGCTAAAGAAATTAATAATAATATAACTATATTCATGTACTGTTGCACAAACAGTAGTATAAGACTTTCTATTGATATGTGTATGGCTGTTTCAGTACGTGATACGTGTCTGTTTCTGTTGCGTGATGGCTGAAATGACTGGCTTATAAGCCTGAGGGTGAGTGTTCAAATCCAGCCGTTGCTGTGAATTTTCTTTTAACAAATAAACATTTATGAAAAACTAAAATATCAAATATTATGGGCACTATATTGTCTCTGTCTCTATCTCTGTCTGTCTTTCTGTGCTGGCTGTGCCAAATTTCAATCCACAGTCTGAGTCTCTGTGTCTACATTGTTTGTTAACAAACTGGTTTCACAAGCCTTTTTCAACTTATTCATTTTCAAGGTAGAATAGGGCAAGTCTTCCAATGAAAGACAGTCCACTTTCCCCCCACGGACAGACTGACACATGTTTTCTTAGAAAAATAGATCACAATGTGAACCTCTGTCAGTCTTCTGTGTAAAAAAAAATCGTCTTGAACAACGTGGGTGCTGTTTTTAATAAGCTGCTGAGTAAAGAATAGGAATTTTCCTGCTGTCAGCAGTATTGTGTATATAGCTTTATGTACAGGCTGTGAAAAGTTTCACAAGTAGAGGTCTTTAAAATTACGTGGGTTTGTTTCTACACCCTGCAGTACCACTGTGTACATACTGTACAGTATGAACATGTTGTGATATTTAGAAATATAAAAAATTTCAATATAATGACAATAATATTTGCTATTTTAGTTTTCCAAAGAAATGTTTATTTGTTAAAAGAAAATTCATGTTGACAGCTGGGATCATACCTCCAACCTCAGCCTTATAAGTCAGTCACTTAAGCCATCACACCACAGAAAGTGACAGGTCATGCAGTGTAACAGCAATACAGATATCAATGGAAAGTCTTATACTACTTTTTGTGCAACAGTACATTAATATAATTATATCGTTATTAATTTATTTAGATATGCGATTCCATATTCTATTCCCTATTGATCAAATTCTAAAAGTATGCTTTTGTTTACTCAGATAACGAGCTTATTCGCAGAAAAGGTTAAAACGATCAATTTTCACAAAGTATATAAAACTACAATAATATGGTCAGAAGCAGCACATAAAACCGTTTCTGAAATAACCACATGTAAGACTTTGATGCTTAAAATGTTTAGGGAGAAATGGAATACTGGTGTGTATTTGTTCTTTAAACTACCAAGACCAGCCATATACAGTATAGTTTACATACAGTGATCTGTTTATGTTCCTAAATTAGTATCTTTTATGAGCACGTGAAAGGCATAGTGAATCGGTGATTCTCAAGACTTTGTATGATTGAAAACGAATGTGTGATCGGATCAACGAAATGCTGTGGTGTTACTTTTTGTCAATGAAAAAATAAAGTCTTTTCGTTTACAAAGACGATTACAAAGAATGTGGACCAGGGTAATACTTTGAGTTTAAAGCTTGTCCGAAGTCATTCATTATTACTATTAGTAATATCTTGGTAAAGACTTTGATTAATAAAATATTTCTGCATAATTAAAATATTTATTATAAAGGTGGTAGACTGCGTACTCTTGTCCAACTGACCAATCTTGCTTTCATAAAATATACCAACTTTTTAATGTCTAATGATTAACATGCTGTAATACACAGTTTATATTTGAAAGTCTAAAGAGTATACAACTTAAATTCTTAACTGAGTAAAGATTGTCCTTCAGCAGTGAGCAGGATTCGAAACCAGTTTTTTTCTGGTGACAACTCAAATGCTGTACATGAAAGTTTTATTAGCTCCACCTGCCAGTTTTACAAGGTGATTCTGGATACTATTAACATAATATAATTTGCATACAGTAAAGGGCGGTATGACGCGAAATGACGTGTTATGACGGTATTTGATGCGATATGCCTACCGCGTTGTACCGCAGCGTACCCCGCTCATTTTGAATGGCTGCATCTGTAGTTATATAAATCACCTTTTGTCATGTGCCATAGTCCATTAGGATTGTATTGCCTTTTGAGCACTATTTAATTTTGTTTTACAAAAAGGAACAATAAAAACAAAAAAAAGTTCTGGAGCTCAGTTTTAAAAAAGCAAAAAGTTCTATTCTATGAGAACCAATGTAGACAAAAAATATACAAATTAGTCACATTGTGCAATGAAGTTCAGATTGCACTTAGTGATATACTGTATACTGCACATCAAAAGACAAATATGATAAATTGCATGTTTTAGAAAAAGTGTATAGAATTTGGATATTGAATAAATCTTTTGTATTATCGACTTCAGTGATCATGAGTAACCGTGAACACAGTTGAATCATGGTGACTGCTGCATAACCATTAAGTTGTCTCTATCTGAAAAAAACATATATAAAAGAACCACTGTGTCTAGCTTATGAAATTTATTGACAAGCTGGGCATAATGCCGAAGTACAGAGGCATCTTTGTGTCAGCAGTATATTGGGAGATGGATTAAGTAAGTGCATTTTAAACTGTAAGTAAACAAAAGGTTTCTAACCTGGCAAGATCTTACAGTGAAATGAAGTCCATACAGTGATAGGCTACCATCATGCAGACTACGAGTCACACATCTTGCCAAGAGTTGCTCATCACTATCAACTGTGCTGGTCTGGAGAGGAGTGTCTAGTCACTACAGAACTCCACTTGTAGGAACGGATGCCAGCTTGACTACATGGACATGATACAGCATTGATGAAGTCCTGGCATCACACTTGCTTCCCCTCCAGTGACCTCAATCTGATGCGATCTGTTGTCCTGCTGGAATGTCATGTCCTCGTGCTGCTCAGGGAGCGTCTGTTTTCTCAAGTGCTGGGAATTGGACTGTTATTCTGTGGATGTCTTTCTCCCCAGACCCATGGAGCCCCATGGAACATCTGTGGGATGACTTTAGCATCCAGGGCAACAGAGATCAATGAACGGGCACATGCTTTTCCAGGTATTATGTGAGGAATGGGACAAAATCCCACAACACACCACCAGGAGCTGGAGCAAAGCATTGTCTTCAGCTCATTTTGCTTTCAACAGCACCAACACTCCTGTATCCCGAGGCTTAACAGTAGACACCCTGTTGATCAACCCAATTGGTTACAAATATTAAACAGCATAATTTGTAAATCCATAAATTGTCATTTTACTTAATACAGAATTTTTGCAATAACTTTAACATGAAAGTGTACATTCCAAAAAAATATATACAGTCGTTATCTACAACAAAAGCCATGAACATGACAAATGAATATTACAAAGACAACAACCCAGTGGTGTCAGATTCATTACTGTAGTGGGCTAGATTTGATTGATGTGCTTCAAGCAGGTCACACATACAATACATTAATGAAGTACTAGGTACCATTACATTATATTTGTCATGTTTTGTGGTTTTAGTGTTTATACAATGACATACCCACCTTTTAAATCCTATTAGACGTCAGTGTTTGTTACATGCTAATTTAGAAAAAGTTACTCATTCTTCAGGTATGAGTAACTGAAGTTTTTTTAGCTTTATTCACTGTAATTATTTTAAATGTTAAAGTCATGATAAAGTTTGGTAATTCAGGAGCCTCATTCACAGTGCTTTAGTGTTGAAGTCAACGGTTTCTGTGACATGAAGACATATACAGAGGTTTGTCGTTTCCAGCATTTTTCCTGGAGATGACATGTGGTGAAGATAGATAGATATGACTTTATTGAACCCAAAGGCAAATTGATGTGTTACAGCAGTCCAGCCCAAGACAAGCAAAAACAGACATCAGAATAGTTATAAAACAAAAGACAACAAAATCAATAAATAAAAAATAAATACATAGGTGTGTGCAAAATGTGATGATCATAGTCACTGTAAAAACAATAAAATATGTGCAAAATGTGCATAGGTTTATACAGACTGATTGTCCAAAAAGTACAATGGAGCAAACATGCTGTCCATAGACGAGCAAATGAAGGGCTAACAGTCCTAGCCTAGGGCAGCGTTATACACCCTGACAGCCGCCGACCTGCGGAAACGTTCCCTTGAACACCGTAGCTGGAGCAGTCTGTTGCTAAAAGTACTCCGCTTTTAATAACAGTCCCATGAAGCTGATGAGAGGCGTCGTTCATGATGGCTGTGAGCTTGGTCAGCATTCTCCTCTCAGCCACCACCTCCATGGGGTCAAGGCTCATCCCCAACACAGAGCCAGCCTTCTTGATAAGTTGATAAGATCAAGTCAGTTGTGCCTCTTGATGTTATAACTCTACACTGAAGCTCAACCAGGCATATTGTGAGTAAAGGTGTAGTGCTAGGGTGCACAACTACTAGCTGGAGATCCACAGTCCACCTGTTCTTTTTCAGTAGGTCTCTTTAAATCACCACCGAAACACCTGGGCACAGGGGTTAATCTGGTTTGTTTAGGCAAATAATTATGGCAATTTGCTAGTTAGGAAATGAAAGCCTTTAGACATTTCAAACCTTCAAGGCTGGAATTGTGCTCCCCTGGCACAGAAACTTAAGTGTTATAAGGAGAAAATGAAAACAAGCATTTTGAAAAACAAAAAAGGGTCCCTCTTATTTGGATTAATAGTTTCAAATACAAATGTTTTACCTTTGTAGTTTTTAGCCTGATTGAAAACTAGATATTTAGGAAAACATGAGACGTGTTACTGGAGTGCTGGGAATACTCTTTCTCTGGAACAGGCTGCCCTGCCAGATTAATGAGGCTGCTAAGCAAATAAATGCTCTGGGTGGGCCAAATGATTTCCTCATATTCGTGACTTTCCTTACATTGTCCAGAACCTGATGAAAACCATTAACATTTCCTAGGTGCCCAATTCAAAATCTTATTAGCCTGGAGTAAAGCATTCTGCATTTAAAAGAGAGAATAGAAGAAAACGTTTTAGCCCAAGAGTCAATACATGTATTACAATGTATTTTTTTAATCAAAGGGTTGCTATAAGAAGAGATCTGTCACAATAGTAAGGTTCTTAAATAACAGTAGGTTTTACATAGTCCTGAATATAGGGATCTATCCTCTTTCTCTATCACAAGTGTGTGTGCAGCCTGGGCATTTTTGTTCCTTTCCATTCCCTAGTCCTTGTTGATGCAGATCCTTAATTCTTTAAGCAGTGAGTTAAAGAGTTAATCAATGGTCAGCTAAGTAAATCAAACAGGATGCAGTTGTTCATCCTTGCTATAGGAAGGAGGGGCACAATAGCTGCAAACCACAGTGATGCTGATAAGTCTTTAACACCTAGTCTTATTGTTAATGAGACCAAAATACCTGTAAATGTAACAAGAACCCACAAAAGAATGCATTAAACAGAAAGGTCTCCAGTTAAAAATGATTTTGCATCAGGTGGTTTCACCCTCAAATGACAGCTTGGAATCACTGGGCTTTGGAGGATCCCTTGGTGGTCTGTGATTAAAACAAAACACAACCACCCAAAACAACAGTCACAAGTGTGCTCTTTACATACCAAACTGCCCCCTGCATGGGCTGATGGGATTTCATGGCTCATCAGCCCTCCTGTCAGAGAGAGATCCTTTGTGGTGAAGCTCCCTCCCACCCTCTGGGAACCCCTGACCACCTGCAAACACAGCCCACTCCCCTGACACCAGGCTGCCTCCTGACTCCCTTTGCCACTGAACGCAATTAACACTCTCCTAATCTCCTGCCTGCTGTATGATTGTGCCTGTCGAACACAATTAGCATCTACAGGTCTTTGTCCTGACCAGAGCTATAAGGCTGGGGGCTTGCTGACAGAGTGTTGTGCTGTCAGGTCGCAGGGATGGTACACATTTCCTCCCCAGCAGATCAGAACCTGGCCGTTTTTCTTCTTGACCTGTTATCTGACGTTATCTGTAGAGGCCCAAACAGAGGAAAAGGTGTAAATGCGTTGTGCAGGTTCAGTAATTCACCTGTTAAATCTCAACGAAGTTCTCCTTGGCGGATTTATTGTGGTTTTTGCACTTGCACTTTGGTTTTAAATCATTTTGCTTCTGTTTCCTGTGGTTCTGACAAGGTTTCACAGTGCTTTATTATATTGGTCCATGGTATTACTACAGAGCACATTCCTTAAAAAAGTTTACTGTAGCATGGTATTCCCATAGTTCTGTGTAGCAAAGCACCATTCCGCATATTAAAACTACTCCAAAACTATAGTGAAGCCATTATTCTATTACAGCCTCTCTCATTTAATGCTAACCCTCCGCATTATGTCTGAACAATATTTCTTAAAATCAAAGTTTTAGTGAGAACTAATTAACCTTGTTTAATGGCTGCTTTTCTCAGCACTAGGCTCACACAGAAGTCAGGAATATTCCTGACAGGAATACACTATTAGGCATAAAATGTATATTGATGGAGTTGTGTTGACGTTGACAGAGCTATGAAAATGAGTGTCCACATGTTGCATCACATATTGTTTAATCCACTATGCAGTATAGATATAAAAACATGAATGGAAACAGATACCATTGTGAAATAACTTATGTTTATGTAACATTGTTTATTATACTTTATAAATTAGAGAATAACATTGCTGGAGGTGGAAGGGAACGATGATAATGTGAATGACGGTGACTGGGTGTCTATCTTTCTCTGGCATATAGATGACAGTTGCTAGGGGAAAATTGTATTTGTTTAAAAGTTAGCTGTGTTAAGCCTAGGACACAACCTGTTATTTTCTGTACCGTCGTGCTGGCACAGAGTAAAAAAAAATGGATGCAGTCTCTTTCTCTGTCTGAGGATGCATACTCGAAGTTATTTATCAAGAAGTCCCAATAACGATGTCTCTGAAGTGCTGACTTGTAGAGTAGAAGCAGGGTAGTTCAGATTTTGATCCAGAGGAAGATGAGGGAACATCAGTAAGCCGTGAAGTTAAAACCTTTTCTGGATTCTCCCTTTGCTTGAGGGCTAACCCCCACATTTGTAAATGGTAATATATGAATCTGTGGTGCCCAAAATGTGGGTCGGTCCTTGGTTTAAAGTCTCATCCAAAATACGGCTTCTTCTGCAGCTTTGTACCTTGTAAATCTGTGAAGAAAAGGGTTTGGAATTTCTGAACAAGAAGAGTGCATCACACAGTGCATCACACCATCAGCAGTGGTGGATCGATCCCAGTATTGTCTAGTTGGATCCTTGCTTGCTTTAAGAGATCTGAGGATATCTGGCTCTATAACAGAATAAGCTGATGACTACTGTAGTTGTGTGTGATGTCTCCAGGTACACGCATGGTAGAAACATGCCACTGAAACCCCCTCTGTGTGCGATTCTGAAGGTTTTGAGGAAGTGCTTTGAGTCTCTTTCTTTCAGTTGTGTTGAGCAACTGCCTTGTTGTCATGCATGCTTGGGCTTGCTTTCATTTAGAGCTTTGCTTTGAAATCATTTATCCGGTAAATAATTCACCATTATTATAACAGCTTCTCAGCTGAGACTGGCGATACAGTAACAGCTGACAATTATACAGTTACAGGAAAGGAACAGAGGCTCAGAAAATAAAGAATGACGCTTTGCTTCTCGTTTTCCATTCCAGCCGCCAGAGTGGGTGCTTTTGTGAACAGTGGGCCACAGACACAATAGACTGAATTTCACTGCCATTGTGCTTGTGTTGTGTTTCTTTGGTGTTATTGAGGTGTAAAGTTGTAAATGGGTATTTTTGGAATGCCACATGAGGGATATGGAAATAGGGTCTGAAAACAAAGATCTAATTTCAGATCGCTGACTGCTATAGCAATGGATTTGTTTTGATTTTTGCCCCAGAAAAGTAGAGGGGAATTTTCCCCTAGAAAGATACAGTTCCAGGCTCAACTTTATAAGATCACAGTGTCCTTACCACCACATCATGTCGTCCATTTTTGTCTTTTAACAGTTTTTCAGTTATGCCTTTGTGCTATGTTCAGTGAACTGAATTTGAGATAATGATGTCAATATAAATATACTCAACATAATGAATGCATAATGTTATTTTAATTTGTTAATTTAAAAAAAGGTGTATTGAAACACCTCTTATTCATATTCATTAATGAAACCCTATACTGACTTTAGAAGACCTTGCCACTCATTTCAGGATATTGTTAAGAAATGCATTTATTTGCATCCCAGCCTGAAGTGGTGAATGGACATTGATGTAAAGCATTTAGACATAATGCCAAAAACAATTGAAGACTTAAGTACTGTATCTAAGTCCTACTGTCATCTGAACTGTGCCATGCTTCTAAGCCTGCAAAACTTTTCATGGGTATGGTAGTTCAGGCTTTGACTCTGTCTGCATTACCTTTGGAATACATCATTCCTGTGAATTTCAATTTCTATACTGCCCAAGAATGCATTGATCTAATTTGGTGCATTATATTATGCATTATATGCACCAAATAATGATACATGTTCTTCCAACAGTCCTGTTTGTTGTGGTAATTTACAGGCAATGATTGGCAATCCACCCTGAAGCTTTTTCTATGTATTATTTCGCTTATATATTACAGTAGATATAAGCAGTTAGTCCGTTACAGTCAGTGCTAATTAGTGCTTATTTTCACAGATAGAAGCATAAACATCTTAAGTTGTAAACTAGGGCTCAGATTAAGTGAAAGCATTATGTTTGTGACTTGGTGGTCCTAAATTTGTTGTAATCTGCACTCAGTGGTGCACAAAATCACTAGACGTAGTTTTAACTAACATTTAAAATTGACATCCCTTAATGTGACCTTTACCGTTGCTGGCGCAACTCGCGTTTTATTTCCACTTCTACCAGCAGGTGGCAGTAGCCATAACAGACAGGAGTGAGATCTGCAGATACCAACTGCAAGGATTCATTCTACCAAGGCAACAGGTATTTCTTTTTTCTGTGTTGTTGTTGTTGTGTGTTCCTTGTGGATACCTATATTTTTGCTCCTTTATCTACATTTATAGTGATGCTATCCTTTTTGTAATTGTGAGTAGCTATCGGAGTAATTCTGCATTTTTGACGAGCTGACTTTTTTGTCCGTAGTTGCATTGTTTACACGTTTAGGAGTCCCAAAAAAGGAATTATTAGTCTTTGGGCTTAAAGTTTATAGTCATGGCCTACACTATATTGGTCTAAATACGTCAAAAACTTTTAAAAGATACAACAGATAGAAAATCAAGGTACTGTATATTTATATGTGACTTTTAAAATCACAATATGGACGTCCTGTGCATCTCAAGTACCAGGAGCCACAGCAAAGCACAATCTCCCCCCACTGCAGACAAGGGTTTCAGAAGAGCCTAAGGACCAAGTCAGGACCTCCACAGAAAGTTCTACAATGAGTCCTATTGAAAGGAAAGTGGAACAACTTGTCTCGAGTGGATCTCTGCGTGTATTTTCAGAAGAAAATGTCAAAAATGTTTTCCATTTAATTTTGAAATCAGGAATTGCAGTACAATTGGGCACAGCTCACAAATCTAATTCAGATCCAACTTTAAAGAGCTGTCTAGTAGTTCAGGATTTATCCCATCCAAAGTCCTCAGAGCTTTCTATGCAGTTGTTGTATTCATTTACTGAGAAATCAGTGAAAAGGCTGTTGAAGCAGTGCCTCAGTTTTCCCGATTCTCCAATGTTTGACACAAATGAGAAGGATGTTTCACTTTTTCAAGACTGTGATACAAATACGGAATTGAAGTCTCCCAAAAGATTTCAGAGAAAATGTCTCTGACTGCCAAGGATCACAGACCACAGAAAAGTACTGAACCATCAGTGCCCAGTTCACAGATGTACCATGATGCAATTAATCAGCTTTCCAGCTTGCTTGTAAAGTCTGTCATGGATGTTTTGTCTGCTGCGTGTGATTTATCAACGAAGCCTGAAGACAGTGAAAATCAAGTTATGAAGGAAATCAAATCAAATCATTTAATAGTGTATAAACATTTTAGTTGCTATGAAGTACAAGTTAAAAAATGTAGTGACTGTATATAAATATACAGTACCTTGATTTTCTATCTGTTGTATCTTTAAAAAGTTTTTGATGTATGTAGACCAAGATAGTGTAGGCCATGACTATGAATGAGAGAATGAGTGAATAAAGCCATATATTCAGTAGCCATACAGATGCAGCCATTCAAAGTGCGCGGCACAGACACGTACCGGAGGTAATTGGCTACGGCGTCGCGCATCGATGACGCAAAAAAACATCATCGGTACTTGATTGGTTGACCGAAAGGGGCACTCGTGGTCCGTTAGTCGGTCGTAGAAAGATTTACAGTAAATGTCTTTACTGTGCCCGTTTTAGCATCCGTGTCACACCTGAAGAAGGCTCCACGGCCGAAACGTTGTGTTCTCTTTCTTCTTTTTTTCAGCATGGAATAAACCTATTACTTGTTCCTTTTCAGATACAATTCTATTGTTTGTTGTGCTGTCTATGATGTTTTTTTCCCCCCCATTTTCTGTGTCCTTCTGTCTTGTACATTATAAAATGTTACTTACCTTTGCTGTGTCCAAAAGATGAAGGAGCAGGTTTAAATGACTTTGGAGGTTGATCGTTGTATAGAAGATACCCAATGTCCACAGTCTTTTAGGAAGGAATATAAAAAATCCCAAAACAAAGTTTGTATTTGTATTGCACAAAAGGCTTCTGAATTATAAGAGAAACCTGTGAAAATCAGATCGAAAAGATAATGTACATCCTGACTTCACTTTCTGGGAGATGACACAGATAATAAATAAAGGTTTCTTACCTTTTTATAATGTAGGACAAAAAAGGCTGCAAAGTCTGCCCCATTGCACTCCTAGAGTCATACACCAATTTCTTCCCATATACCCAGCCATTGGTATGGTCATCCATGTAGAGGTATCGCAGACCTCTTCCTTCATCGTGGTCTGGCAGCTTATACAGAAGAAACCTGTATGATTCCAAAAACACATAAAAGAGTATCACATCCTGTATACTGCTCTAGAACTGTGACACTGTACAATGTGTCCTGGGTGTTGGACAGACAGTGTTAACTGTTGAGATCACTAGAAAATAAAAAGGGCACTTAAACAATACTAGTGTCTGTTGCCAGTCTGTGGGTGCACTGGTGCTTCTGGGAGATGAACAGAACCTGTGGCAAGAGAAGAAGGGTCAAGCAGCCTTGATCATTTCTAGGTGATGTAGTGGCCTACAAAGCAAAAATAGCTCTTGTTTTTAGGGGTCGTCCATGTTTGACATGAGCATTGTGGCAAAACTGGAATAATCTTATGCGATTAGAGCTCATTTTCTGCATTTTAAACCAGCAGAGCTCTGTAGAACTGAACTGCAGCAGTTGACAAAGAGTCAACAGTTGACTAAAAGAAGCGAGGCAAGGCAAGCATCCCACAAACATTACTCTCCTCAAGAATACATTCTGGTGAATCGTTTCAAAACGAACTATTGAAAGGAAAAAAACTTTCAAATCCAATAGTAATTTCTTTATGACAAAAAAAAATCATAGACACTGTACCCTGGATTTACAGATGCAGCCATTCAAAGTGCGCGGCACAGGCACGTACCGGGGGTAATTGGCTACGTCATCGCGCATCGTGACGCGAGATGATGCAAAATAGTGCGGTACGTGATTGGTTGACCGACAGGGGCAATCGTGGTGCGTTGATCGGTCGTAGAAAGATTTAAATGTCTTTACTGTGCCCGTTTAAGTATTGAATATTTATATGGAATTTTACCACTGAAGGGAAATCTTAGTAGCTGAGCATAAAAAGAATAGAAGCATACTGTAACGTGTGTGAAGGCCATAAATGATATTAATTTTGGAACATAAACATACAGTATATGACTGGTCTCGGTACTAAAAAATACACACCACTATTTTATTTCTCCCTAAACATTTTAAGCTTCGAAGTCTTTAACTAACGTGATACCGGAGTCAACAAGCATACTTTTAGAATTTGATTAAAAGGGAATATAATATGGAATTGCGTATCTAAAGAAATTAATAACGATATCATTATATTCATGTACCGCAACACAAGAATAGTACACGCTGTACATTGTCTGTTGATAATGTTTCTGTAGTGCTTTTTCAGCACTCTGCATATGACCTTGCCGGTGGCGCTGTGGGTTAGGTTCCTGACTCCCACTCTGATCGAATTTAAGTAATTTTAATAACAATGAATAGTCACCTATGCGTTACAATATAAACATTTATATTGATTTAAATCGCGTTTTAATTTAAATCGCAAACGCGGGTTTAAATATATGTGTTTTTTGATTCACAATCAGACAAATACAACATAAATTGATATCTTTGTCATCTAAGTATCTTAATAAACTTTCAGCATAGCTTTCTCCCCGTTTAGATTTATTTTTCTTGGGATCTTGGGATCAAACGTGGAAAGATTAGATTGTAATCGTATTTATTTTTTAAATACATTTTAGAAAAGTGTAATCTATACTAAAAAGCTTTACACCACCTGCTATAAAGATACATATTGTAATACTTTCGGGCTCGGATAGGACGGACACAAGAACTCAGACTTGTGGAGTTAAATCTCAACAAAACAACAAATCTCAATATCTTGTACGAATTATTTGTAATACAAACCAAAAACTCTCTCAAATTCCTCCAATTAGCATAGCCCCGCCCCTTATGCAAAACCAAACCCTGCTACTGCAGATATACCCGACTTTGATAAAAGAGGAGGAGTGTCTTTGCTGAGTCAGATAGCTGTGGACCTCTTTGACAGTGTGTTGCAGGACTTGTCCGAAAACCAGGAGATAACAGTTGTGAAACAGGATAATGATGTGTTTCATGAACCACACAAGATTCAGCAGGTTGCCAGCTCTGTTCACAATGAATTGCTGTGTCAAACTGGATCCCAACAGGTTCTACAGAAAGTTGTAGCCACCAGAAATGAGACAGTGGTCAAAACCATAATCAGTTCTATGGTGACCAACATTTCCAAGCTGACACATTCAGCTTCCCGATGTTCATCCCTTTCACCAGAGACCAGTATTAGCAGAGAAGCAAGTGAGATCGTTGATGAGGTGATGGGTGATATTAAAATAACTAGTGAGCACAGCAAAGAGGCAACACCCAGTGCTCTGTCTTCTGAAGTTTCTCTTGTTTCTTCTGAAATAGTACATGGAGTCACAGATAATCTGCTAAAGAACATCCAGCTAAACTGTTCCAGCCCTGAGTCCAGTACTCCTCAAGCTGCCATTGATATGGAAACCCGGAGCACTGAGCAGCTCATGTGCACCAACATGGACCAGTTAGAACCTTCACCTGCTATTGGTCGAACAGTCAGAAGTAAAAAAACGACAGTCTTCTATGACAAAGTCTCCAAAAGGCTTTTCTCCAACACTCCCAAGTGGTTTTGAAAACAGTTTCCAGCCAGAAGACACTATGGATAAGCCCTGCTCATCAGCTGTTGGTGTGACACCTTGTTAGCTTCTGGGACCCGAGAGAAGCCTGGAGATTATATGATTATATGTCAGCCGTCCCCTGTTCTTCTATATCTCTAGCTTGACTGCGTCCGGCTGCTCGGCTTTTGTTTGTAAAGTTTGAACGAGCGCCCCGTTCACTGTTTCTTGTGAAGTAAACATGACTCTCTCTGGCTTTGTCACTGTGGTCAGAAAGCATTTCTTGATTCTGCTTGAGCAGCTTCATGAATTGTAAGCGACTGTAAGAGCTCTTTCTAAAGTCAGCCCTCCTACAACAATTTATCACGCAGTCTCTTATGTGCACATTTTCCCACAAGTTGATCTCTTAACATGTCAGCTTCCAATACTCCCAAGTCACACGATTTAGCCAGTTCTCTTAGTGAATTCACAAAAGCATCAACAGATTCGTCCTGAGACGAATTCCTACATTTATGCCGTACCAAAACCACATTTCTCCGCGGTGTAAAGTAAGCGTCTAAGGCAGCTAGTCTGTTCATATGTACCTTTTTCTCCAGCGAGGTTGGCGAAAATCCGCTGCAGGGGCGCCCCGATGCAGTGCAGTAATGCAGCCCGTCTCAGGCATCCGGAGCTTCTGTAGATCCACTGGCTATTTCAAAACATCTGTACGACTTCATCCATGTCTTGTATTCCGTATACAAATCCGGAGCTCCGAGGTTCAGTGGAAGCGGTGGAGAAAGCTGGGCATAAGCAAAACTTCTCGGCGCGGCGGCCGTATCTTCCATGGCGCAAGCTTAACGAACAGTCCGAAAATTCAAAAGTTCGTTTCAACCAGCACGAGAACTAAAATCTGCAGTGTTCTGCTCGCTTTGAGTTCGCCAAGCACTCATCTCTCGTCGCAATAAATGTTGTGTATCTTAATAAAGAGTCGTTCTTATATTATTTTAACTATTTTATTAACTACACAGATCACTCCCTTACACCATATATTCCCGCCTTCTACTCTCCCGTTCCGTTGTCTCGCGATGTCTACTCACTATACTCAGCTACCATATTCAGATATTGTGAAACAAATTTTAACTAAGCTGCTCTTAAGAATTCATCCTATTTCTCCAAAGGGGGGAGGAGAAACAAGAACAGATTATGGAAAGTTTATCTTGTTGGGAGCTTAGTGAATTTGCTGTGGGCATTATTGACAATGTGCTGAAGAAACTATTTACAGCCCCAGATACCTCAGAATGTAATCCAACAATGGGAAGCAATATCCAATGTGAGCTGGTTTCTGTCAAACAAGTGGCCAGCTGTTTTTACAGAGAACTGCTGCAGAGTGCTGGTTCCAAAGACAACTTACAGCAAGCAGTAGCAGCCAAGAGTGAGGCCCTGGCCCAAAAGATAGTTGATTCTCTTGTGAGAGAAATTATGAAGTTCCAACATTCAGATATCGAGTCTTCAGATGCTCCTCAAGCTGACAATGATATGGAAACCCGGAGCACCGAGCAGCTCATGTGCACCAAAATGGACCAGTTAGAACCTTCACCTGTTATTGGTCGAACAGATGCAGTGAAAGATATCTCTCCCAGTCTTCAGGATATGGTGAAGGGCTTTTAATGGTGTCTAAAATATATTGCTCTTCAAGGTACTCCAAAACTGAAGTAACAACCTCTCTAGCCAGAAGGCTTTCATCTGAAGCCTTCTTTGCCACTGTTGTGCAATAAACCTCCTGGTCTAACTCTTTTTTCATTGCTTCACAAATGGCTCCAGCAGTTTCTACTGTATAGGTGCACAAATCTGAAATATCTGACACAGAATCAGAAAACACTGAATTTGTTGGTGAAGAGCTGACACTTGAGCTCTTTGCATTGCTTTGAGCAGGAGAACTGGAACTAGATACATCTTCTTCAGTCTGGGTGAGTAAAGATTTGAGCTTTCCAAATAAAGTCCTTACAATGCCTTTTGCAACTGAACTCAAGTCAAAAGTACGATCAATGGATCCTGTTTCTGTGCTGCCTCTAGAAGTTTGAGGAGCAGCAGCAACATGTTTATTGGATTCTTGCAGATATTTATTTGTTTCAATACAATTCAGTGCAAACAAAACATTTATCACCTATCAATATAAGACCTATTTTTACTTACTTGTCAGGGTTCGTTGTTTCCCATGTTAACATTTAGAAATTTGCAACCAAATTTTGAATGCCAGCACAGATGCAACTAATACAAATATAATGTTGTCTATACAGTATAGTAAAAATCTATTATAGATATAGGTTGTATGTATAGAAAAATATATACAGTACAATATTTCTAATATATAAATGAAGCAAGAACAACAGAATACCAGTCTAACCAAAGAAATAGAATGGTCAGTATTGCATATTTTAAGTGGATCCCTTAATTTATAAATAATTAAGTGTGCAGACCCCTGTTTCATTCCAGAGGAGGCAGTGTCAAAGGGTTCTTTTGGCATCGAGTCTATGGTAGAAAGTGAAGTCACCCCCTTGGAACCTGGACAGCTTAATATTCTCTCAATCAAAACCTAGTGGGAGCTGATCTGAACATGTCAGGGAAGGAACCACTAAGCAACAGCTAGGACTAAAATTCAGGATTTACTGTACTGAAGGAACAAATTAACATATTTCTTTACATTTGTTCTTTAGTTATGACACTGTGCATTTTAACCTCAAGAAGCTATCTGGAAAAATAAAATGCATCCATTACATTCAGACATTACAAGCAGTGTACCTTACCTGTCCATATAAATTGTTATTGTTATTGTTATTGTAAATTTTTAATTAAAAAACATTATGATAAAAAATAATTAGTGTGACATTGCTACTACATGGACAAAATACTAACTTTATTTTGCAATATTAAAAAATGGTGACTAATTAAAAATATATAGGCATCTTTTCTAGTGGCAGAACAATTAATCTATTTTAAAGCATATTCCTGTGTAAAAAAAGATGGCCTCCTAACCATGATTATGTTCGTACTTTTTCAATTTACCTACTGGATGTCTAAAACTTGCTTAGGTTTTTAACTTTAATATGAGGGGCTTATAAAATAAAAATCACCGCAACAAAATAGCACATTGGAAATTATAAATCTTAAACTTCAATCTGCAACTGTTCCATAACACTTTAGCGAGTATGGTACAATTGTGTTCCTATGTGAAGCAAGATCACTGGTAATTTACATCATTGTGTTTTCAACAACAACTACTTGGTCAGGCGCAATGTATCTAACCAGTTTCATACTGGGTACTGCATAATTGACACATAACAAATACAGTTCAATTCAGAAAATAAATAGCAATTCTTCATTGAAATGTGCAGAAATATGTCATGTTTATGTTTGTACCCTGTTAACTTCATAGAAATTAGACCTTAGAGAATTTAAAGATTCTGTGAAACATGCACTTTGACCAGAGGTGCCCAAACTTTTGCATACAACTGTATGTTGTTGCTGCATCTTTCAGGACAAAGCCCAAAATGCGTTTTCAACACATTTGATGACTTAGTGTTACTTAGTTGTTACTTCCCTCTGGTGGTTGTTGATTGAAACATAACATCCATTCAAACACGACCAGACATTTCTCCCACTGTCAATACTTCAGCAAAACTTCACATTTTATACCGGTGCCACAACAAATTGTTATTATGATAGAAATGTGTTTTAATATGACTAATATATTATTGTTGTAATGCAGTATGATCAGAGTTATACATAAGTACAATACAACAGTTTATTTTTGCGAAGGTTCAGTTAGTGTATTTTGACTGCTGCTCTAGTCATTGTCAATATCAATATTCAAAGTCAATGTTCTAGTCATTACAACAAAGCCAGTCTATGGTAAACTATATCTAGGATTTGGAAAAATGCACATGAGCTAACACGAAAATGTGCACATGTACTGTACTGTTAACAGACTGACTCATGCATTCGCAAAGAGAGAAAAAGCAATTTAACGAACGCAGCTGGGGAAGTGAGTTAAAAATAGAAAACAGTTCCTCTTTAAACATTTACATATCACCATACTAAAATGATTAAAATAAAAAATTTATGTACGCACTGATGCTTAACATACCACAACTGCAGCATGTAGGACTTACCCATCAGACAGCTGACTGATCAGCGGGACTTCATGAAACCAGTTGGAATCAGTAGTCACCTCTTCAGTGGAGTCAGGTGAAATATGAACTGACCCAAGAGAAAAGAATTATTGCCGCATTAGAATTCTCATGGCATGCATAAAAAAGTGATCAATCCAATTAACATCCAAAAAAGGCAGAAAACATGTATTTATTCATAGATAAAATTAGGATGCTGATTAGGATTTATTCATCTGTTTACCCATATAATTTAAATCATTTTCACACCTTAGCTCACAACAATTTTACTGCACCAGACTGTGGCACAATGGCTGCCCAGAGATCCCCAGACTTAATTGGAACCTTCCTCAACCTTAACAGTAGATGTTACCAAGCTTTCAAAACCCAACACTTGTGCATTAATCATTTAATATTGATTAAATGACACAAAACAATTGACATGTTTTTATCTGAGTAAGCTATACAAATAAAACTGAATTGAATTAAACTGATTTTTTGGATTATATGTTCCATTGTCTTTCACAATATCTTTCACCCAATATCAGCACCCACTGAATTTTTCTGCAGCTGCATTGGAAAATTTGTCAAAACATAACGTTTTTCAAAACCTTTATTTTTTCTAGAAACAAATTAAAATACTGACCTTTGGTGATTTTAGAACTCTTCTCATTAGCAACGGTAACATCTCTTTTCTCCGTGCTAATGATCTCAGTAGAAGCTGTGCCACAGAGAAAACATCCTTTTAGTTGAATAGTCCTTTCAGATAGTTTAGATCAATATGTTGTCAACCTGCATCATTCCCTCTGGCCAACAAACTAAAACACATTAAATTGTGAACTAAATCTCAGTTGTACCACTGCAAATTATTGGATCTAGAAGCTTACCCTATTTTCCAGACTGAAGTACTTCTTTAAAATATTGCCTTTTAATACTGTCTTGCATTTCTCTCTCAAAATCCTTCCTTTCCTGTAAACTCTCATTTAGCTTTTGCTGCAGGAGAGCAACCTTCCTTTCATATAATTCAAATGCCTGAGAATGACAGAAAACCTTTCACAAGTGGCTATTCTTTAAAGAAAAAGGAAAGCCTCTCAACAAAAGATGAAAAGGTCCATCTCATTGTTGAACATCTTGTATTAAAAAGCACATGTTTTTCCATTACTCTAGTATTTAATGACAAATGAACTAGCTTGCAACCCAACATGTTGCTAGTAGAAAACTTCCCGTCCATAAGGTCACATTTTAATTTAGTATCAGACAGAAGCTGTTGGGCACCACTGAAATTCCAGCTCAAGTAAAAACTACAGGAGACTCCGATCTCATCTCAATCTACAGCACCCTGAAGCTGGGAAGCTGGGTCTGGTCAGAGCTCAGAAGAAGAAAGGCTGGGTCCAACATTACTTGGATGAAAGACTCTGTGTGTAGTTCAGAACCTTGCAGGCTGGGTATAAGAGATTGAAGCAGCAATGTCTCTCCTCTAATGCTTAGGTAATGAAGAGGAGAGATCATCAACCACCCTCTTGGATCCTCTTGGGGAGATACCCCTGAGGGATACTTTAGAACAGCCAATTATGCAAAGCAGCATGTCTCTGGGATGTTACATGGAATTAAAATCCACAACACGCAGAATAAATGCCCCACAGGCAGGTGCCCAAGGCTGGAGATAAACCACGGGCTTTGGAGATGCAGTGCTATAACCATGAATTGAATGAGGTGCCAACATACCATGCTCATTGTGGTCACTGAGGATCCAAAAAGTATTCGTTTAGGTTATTAATTTAAACCTATAGGTGGTCATCTTGGAAATACAACAAAATATACCTGCAAGGTCAGTGTCAAGTCCGGAATTTGCATGAAGAAAAGTTCACCTTAAGAGGATGAATCCAAACATCCATTACTCCAGTACCTTTTTGTGCCTTCTAGCTCTGGTCTGTTTCTTCAGCTGGGCCTGTCGCACCTCCCTCCGGGCATCTTCCTCTATCCTCATCTGTAAAGCCCTTTCTCTGATTTTCCACATCTGTAGAGCCGTCAGTGAAAAGGCAAAGCCGATGAGAAACAGCAGAAAGCTAGATTGTGTTGAGCACAAAACAGCTACGCTACTAGACATTTATATTTATATATGTCACCTGCTTATAGGTGGTACATAAATTATTGAGGATTCTGTTAGATCATGTAGAGCTGAATCTCTCCCCTTTTTACAATCTAGCAATTGAGGCCTTTGGGCATTTTTCAGCATATTAGGAGCATTCAGCAGCTGAATGTGGTCTGGGAAGCCCAAAGACAAAATAACTGGGAAAATAACATACCATACAGCAATGTACAGTGAAAATGTGAAAAAAAACAAGAAACATGATTAAATTGATGTAGAAAACCGATGAGGCTAAATACTATATATTGATAATGCTGGTGATTTGAAAGCTGATAAATCAATGAAAGGGGTGAATAAACTATGTGTTTTAAAAGTGAGTTAAGCTACAGTGTGGAATGTAAGATTCATAAAAGCATATAAAAAGTGTCTGAAGTCTAAGTGTGACGATACAGTAACATGATTCACTAAGGGTATCCACTCTGCAGAAATCTGTTCGGCTGGAAGAGGCGTATAAAGTATAAGGTGAGAGAATTTTTTTAATTCGCATTTTGCAACATAAAATGCTTAATTACTTGTCAGAAAGAGAACATCTTTTAAAACAGTTATGCTAGAGATCCTGTTATCTTTTGCTTGCTCCCCAATCATGCTGTATTTACAGAGGTGTCACAAGGTCACTTGCCAGAGTTGATATAAATGTCTCTAATCAGTTTAAGATGCAGAAGGAAACCAGCTATTAAAGATCTGTCATCCAGGTGATGACCGGGAGCAGCCCTGGGTCAAAATAAATCAAACTGTATTCTCATACCTCATCCTGTCTGCTGTACTGCAGACCTCTCATACGCTGTATTTCACCACTGCATATCTCCTCTGTTTTCGGAGCTCCTGCCTGGTGCCTTCATAAACAACAACAGAAAAGAAAGCTTCATCCACAAGGCAATGTCAGACAGCAGCAGAGGAATTTGTGAATGTGGTATTTCCGTAGAGCAGATGTTCATCTTTTGGAAAACTTTGACTCAGTCAAGACTTCCACTTGCTTGCACAATTAATTAACTTAAGGCAAACCTTTACTTACAGTTGTATTCTTGACATCTAATGTTTAAACATAACAGTAAAATATTTACACATATTTACAGCGAAACAAAAAAAAATGTGATACAAATACAACAAATCAGGAATCCAAAAGGCAGGAACTTGCTGTTAAAGAGTGAGGAGCTTCCGTATGTTATTACCTGTCTCTGTTAGCCATAAACTGGTCTGAAATATTCTTGGATCCTTCCTCCAGGAGCCATTCCCTCACATCGGTGAAGCTGATATCCCTGGGAATCTCGTTCTGCTCCTGGAGCTCCAAGAACTTCTTCACTATTGTTTTCTGAAAGCCAGCACAGCCTTTTAATAGAGTGCCACACTCCCTTCATTGCAAGGTTCTCCTAAGCACTATTATAGCCGAGTGTGCACTTCAAAACCAACACTGACTTTTTCCATTAGATTTTTAATTTGAACTCACACCGATAGAATGTGTTTGCATATGTATAAGAGTGAAGGCTGAGCTACTGTAGTTTGTTGATCTAAACATTTCAATTTAAGATGTATATCTTGGATACAGTGGTTAACCTTGTTATCTCGCAACACTGGGGCCAGGGGCTCTATTCTGAGCCTGAGGTGATTTGTCTGTGTGGAGTTTGTATGGTCTCCCCATATTCACATTGGTTTTTCACGGTTTGCTCTGGTTTGCTCCCACAGTCCAAAGCCATACTATACTGGTAGAAAAAAAGGTGTCTAATTGGTTCTAGAGTGAATTTGTGTCTGTGTGTGTCTTGCAATGGACTTAATTCTGGTCAAGGGTGTATATCGTCTTAAGCCCGTTGCTTTCTGGGATAGGCCCCTGCTCCCTGCAGCCCTTAGATGAGGCGGTTAGATTAGATGACGTGGATGGAAAGGGATGGATGGAAGTTCAAGTCGTTTTTCAGCCTTGTCTGGCAAAGAAGACTTATAAATTCTGTTTTGGACTACACACAAAAGCTGCCTGTATTAACATGTGTTTGGAAAAATACATTTGTTTGCACTGAAAATGGATTAAAGTCTACAGAGCAGTACAGATAAGCAGTGAATGCTCCGATTCGGGTGGTACAATTAGTGGTTTACCACAAAGAAAAACATCCAGATATATTGCCCAGCCTCAATGAATAAAAAAACTATCTTTTTTTAACTCTGTTATCGTGAACAGAGAAGACTACAAGGCGACCTGTTTCAAATATTCAAAATCCTCACAGTCAAGTCTGCTTGTTGAATGCTGACTTCTTTCAAGAAACAGCTGGATGAGACTCACAGACCAATTAGCAAGTAATTACCAAACAGGCTTAAGAGCTTCCTCTCATTCGTAACTTTTCTTATGATATGAAACCCATATCCTGCATGCAGAAAGGACTATATGGGCTATAAACAACACAAAGTATCATGAAAAGATGTACAGTATGGCTGAACTAACAAGAAGAAGCTAAAATAGGCTAAAGCAGTGACAAACATAAGCAACAACATCGTCAGCGTCAAAACACTAAAACAGAAATGAGCTTCATAGCAATTAGAGAAGAAACTGAAAGAAAACATTGAAATTGATCCTTAGAATACAAACACAGTCAAGGTAGAGACTTCCTTGAAGATGACATGATGACAGCAGTATATTCAAAAGTGCATAATGGAGAGATCTTATGGAAGCCTTCATCTAGAAACGTTACTGATTGAGGGCTGGATAAAGGCAGAAGTCTATGATGAAGAGTCAGAATCAGATGGACGGTTGTTTAAAAACATCACACTTACCTGTTTAGTCACATAATTTTTGTCATACTGCAACTTCACATTGCTAAGGTAGTTATGATATTGATTGTATTCTTTCAAAGAGCAGAGGACCTGAAAACAGACAAAACATGTTTCAAGTACTGTCTAGGAGGTTAAATGTTTTTATTTTTATTTTACAAATCTAGAGCACAGTCAAGTACTCTGTGTTTGAATATCTATTGAGCATAAGGACTTTAGCACAAACCATAGGCCTGCTTTGATTACATCTACTATTACATGCTTTGATTACAACCAAAGGCCTGCCCACCGAATACATCTATGCTGGAGTGCAGACATGAGTTAAATCACGCTACTGGAAACTATTACAGCTAAATGAGCTAGAACCTGGTCTATTTTTTTTGACAACACCTCACTCCTTCACCATACCAAAAAAGCCTCATTCTTTGCACAAACTCCAAACAGCCTTACTTTCTTCTGCTCATTGATTAAGCCTCTGTTCTGCAGAGACTCCTGCATGCCCTTGCGATGGTAATAGGTGCGCAGGTGGGGGTCATGGAGGCTGTTGTACTTCGAATCCAAAAGGAAACCGTGGGGATCAGTCAGAGTGAAGTCAGGAGATGGCTGGTGCAGCTGAAATAGAAGGTAAGTATTTTATTAAAACATGATATGTACAGGTAAACACAGATATGTATCCCCCTATGTTTCTGAACATAAAAATGAGAATGTTTTTTTTCTCCCCCCTCCGAAGGCGGTCGCCAGTTTCTTGGAAGACTACTCCAGAATCGCTGTTATCATTTTTTTCTACGTTCTTGAAAATCAAATTCCAATTTCTCAGTCATTGTAGCCAACTAAAAATGACTACATTGCAAAAAGACAGTAAGCACAATAAGCTTTAAGGCATACATACAGCTGAATTTCAATAATGTGATCAATATACTGCGTCTAGAAAAATATATAACCTTACTCCTGATGTTATATGCACAAAGATGTCAAGGGAAGGCAGTTTGCTTACAGTTTAATCATTACAGCAACCACATTATACTAACACACACAGAAATGTGTTAATGTGTCCCAGGTATCATTTCATATTATACAATTTTACATGTTGGTTTACCCCTAAAAAGAAAGAAAACCATGAATAAACATGTCATTTTTTACAATTTAAATGTTTGGATTTAAATAAGAATAAATGTATTCATGCTTTTCATTTTAGGTTACACTTACTTTCTCCGAAAGAGCAGTCCTGCAAAATTGAGGTTTAGACCCTGGGATTAACGGCAGTTTAGTGCCGACGGGTCTCTCCAACAGCTGCTGCTCTCCCTGCAGTGCATACAGCATGGTGTAGCAGCCCTGAAACACAGAACATAGCTATCGTACCTCACAGAACCACAGCCAAAACGCCAGAAAAAACAAGCAGAGCTGATGGCAGAAATGATTTCATCTGTCACAGAGTGAAATAAAATGGGTGTGGGGGCAACAGCAGGTATCAAGGACAATGTTGACTTTGCATAGAAGTTTGTATAGAATGACCAGTGACTTCAATGAGGGTGGTAATATGTGTCTTTCTTTGTTCTGGGGCTTCCTACTGATAAAGATGCTATTGCAAACATTGTTAATTACCACACAGTTCAGAGAAGACACATGGCATGTCAAAACTGGCCTAGCCGAGCCTCAGACTGAGGAGGTGGATCTAGAACATAACAATTCTAGAAAATCTAGAATGTTCTAGAGCAATCTTACACCTGGCCATCTGTATATAGCCATTTGATCAATGAGCCCCAAGAAGTTAGCTCTGCTTACACCCAAAACTATCAACCCCCCCCCCAAAGAAAGGTAGGGGGGCTTTAATAACCCCAGTGACAGAGCCAGAGCACACAGAAACAGAAGAAAAAGGAATAACCAATTTGTACCACAGCACCCAGGAGAGGGTTCGGACACCAGGGACTCTCTACAGTGAGCAAGGGAGGAAGGCTTTAGCATTGTCTTCCTCCCCTCTCTACTCAAAAAATTGACTCAGAGACAAATTGGGGGGCATATTAAAAAACAGACTCAGCCAGGACTGAGGAGGATCCCTAAGACTACACAGAGTTTCTTTGCTATGACAGAAGCAGGCACACCAGGTCTCCAACTGGGGCTGGGTTTGGGAGAATATTTGCAGCTGGACTTTTCCTTTGGAACTCTGGTTTTGGTAACTGGGGTCAAATGGGGCTCTTGAGCTGGTCTGCAATATGTTCTGTGAGTAAGTAAGTACCTCTGGTGGATAAGTTGTAATATTTGTTCTGTGGATTACGCTATAATAGATACTGGAATTGCAAAGTACTGTAATACAAATGGAAATTATGTAGGATGACTTCTGGTCTGTGGATGCACTAGTGGTTCTGGAAGATAAAAAGAACTTGTTGCTGGGGGAAAAGGTCTTTAGAATTGCTAGGTGGCATAATCAGCTACAAAACTAACTTTTAAAAGCAGTCCCTGCATTTAAGGGCCACGGTTCCTGACATATCTTTTTATAGATAGGTAAGAAGAGTTACCCTAGGGTGTTCAGAGGGCTAAATCAGTTCATAACATTCTTTTTTTTTTCTTCTGCACAAACGAGTTGATTCTCTAAGTCTGTTTAGAGTTTTAGATTGGGAAGGCATATTCTCACCCGAGACATTTTAAGACAACAAAAGAAAAGTACAGTACGTATATTTCCATAAAATACAGAACACATAGCTGGAATTTTTAAAATCACGTTCCATTTATTTTACCTTCTAGAGCATTTAAAACAGTATTAGAAATATTACTACGAGGTGTACGTTTTAACTGTTTTACTAAACCTTACATTTTAAAGCTAAACTAATGCTGATTTTTTTACGATTCACTACCTAAAAGTTCAAATATTTAAAAGTATGGATAGTACACTCACAGCTCCAGATCCCGGTTTCTTTCTCTCCATTTTAACCCTGATCTCGTTCCATTAATCCATTAATCAATTAATCTATTTTGAGAAAACAATTCCGTCGTGTTCGTGAGCGTTTAGACTTTATTTTGTATAATTCGGACTTGAGCATAAACCACTGTATAACCAAAATGTTGTCTATTATAACGTCAGATCTGCAAAGCAGTTGCCTTATCTGACGTATCCAGCGTGTACAAGTTAAGTAAAGACGTCATTAAAAGCTGCAGCAGGGAAGCTACAGTATTCGTCCCAGGACGGACTTGTTTTTTTATATATATTTATAATTAGGTTTTAATTAGAAAATCCAGACAAAAAGGCGATGTCCGATTTAAAGTTTAATTTGAATGTCGCCATTCTAACTCAAAGCCTTCACGGTATCAAACCTGTGTGGTCACACGTCCCAAACAGTCTGGCTCTGCCAGTGGAGCCTAGAGACCCCAAAAATATAACACACGGTTTGCCTTTTAATAATTTACACCTATAATAATAATAATAATAATAATAATAACAATAATAATAATACAAAGTAATAAACACTTGTTTTAAAAGCGCGGACTGATTAGTCATTTGTACAGAGCAACATAACAAGACAGTGGCCACAGTACATACGGAAATCTCCAACTGTACTATATTTAAAAACTACATCTTTTTTCTGTATATCAAGACCTAGTTTTCAGTGACTACTGCGATGTGCCCTTCCATTTCCTAACTTTGTTATAGAAAGCAAGTGGAGCTGCTGAAGAAAATATCCTAAAAATAACTACTTTTTGTAGTGTTCGTAATGTGACGAGGGGTCCGGTTCACCTTCAGACTTAATTTCCTATAGAAGTATATTGTATATACAGTAGGTTTTATAGTCTTATAAACCCTTTTTTTAAAGCGTTTTATAATGCTACTCTTGCACTCTGCTGTCTCCTAGTTCCTTTCAGTTGGGCTTCACCGGTGAAATAAGGATGAAAACATCCTCTCTCTGCCCAGTCTTGCTTTTTGGCGGTTGATGTGTCTGTATGTGTCTTTTCTAGATATGTCTAAAACGACACCTAATATGCAGGAAGAAGCTGTTAAATTGGTAAGATGGTATCTGTAGCTGGGTAGCTGCAGAAAGGGATTGAAAACGTACAGACATCATTTTGGGTGCGACGATAGGATGACGTCACAGCGGAACGGCCATTTCACGAGGTTCTTAATTCCTCAGTCTCGAGATGTGTTCTGGTTGTTTTCGGTTTGGCTGAAGGTATTTGTACGGTAGCAATGCCGTGCTTTAAATTTCATACTTGGTTATTTAAGATCCTCGTTTATATGAATACACTATATTTATGGTATATAAATTAGTTATTTCTGGATAATCACTTCAGGAGCTCACTTTATCCCCTGAACAGTAGTCACTGTAAATATAATTTGTCTTTTATTTCCCAAAACAATTCAATATTTCCCACTGTACTGCATACAGTATTTGGCTTTAAGTTTTTCCTTAAAATAATTGGTAAAGAAATTTCTCACTTTTCAACCACTTTTCATCTGTAGCTCCGAGGAACTGCTGGTATAATGGTGAACAATGCGTGACGGACTTTGGGATCCTTTGGGATGGAAAAGAAGTGTAGAAATGCAATTTTAATCATGGTAACTTATGGTATTGTAGCCATTTATAGTTATACAGGTGTTGTCCTCAATATTCTCAGTCACAGCAGCATGACACATGGAATATTATCCATCCATTGTCTAATCACTTGATCCAATTCAATGCTGTGGAGAAGGGCTCTGCAATTACCAGAGGTCAGTTTCTTCATTTCTGTTGCAGTGTGAGAGCAAAGAAAATTACAGTCATCAACAATTATACTGCTTATCTGTTTAGTTGCAAGAGGATTATCCTTTCTTTTGGACATAATCTGCATTCGGATTTGTGACCAAGATTACATCATACAAATGCCAAAGATTGGAACGTCTGAAAAAGACTCAGTGGATGACAGAGGGATCAAATTTGCTAACTAAATGTGTGTTCACTGATTGATCTGCAGAGCCACACGGTCAGGCTGGGTGCAATAAGATGTGGATACAGTCCTTCAAATTCACATCCCTAGTAAATAAAGAGCATACAATCCATTTTATCACTCTGCAACTCACAACTGGCAACCCACTGAAGCTAATCAGGGACACTATACTGTAAACAGGCGCCGTCCTTCGGATGAGACATAAAACCGAGGTCCTGACTCTCTCTGGTCATTAAAAATCCCAGGGCGTTTCTCGAAAAGAGTAGGGGTGTAACCCTGGCGTCCTGGCCAAAGTTCCCATTGGCCCTTACCAATCATGGCCTCCTAATAAATCCCCATCTATGAAATGGCTTCATTACTCTGCTCTCCTCCCCGCTGATGTGTGGTGAGCGTTTTGGCGCACTATGGCTGCTGTCGCATCATCCAGGTGTATACTGCACATTGGTGGTGGTGGAGGGGAGTCCCTATTACCTGTAAAGTGCTTTGAGTGGAGTGTCCAGAAAAGCACTATATAAGTGTAAGCAATTATTAATTATTATTATTACTAGCTGACTAGTGACTAGTGACCTTATTTTAGCCTGGAAGAGATACATTATGATCATTTAATACTGGCAAATATTCTTGTAGCACAAGGGAAGCGGTACAAACATTAGATTTCCACTAGGGGGAACAGTAGGTTTTTGGACTAAACTGTCCTGCTTTGGCAGCACTATATTTATGGTATATAAATTAGTTATTTCTGGATAATCACTTCAGGAGCTCACTTTATCCCCTGAACAGTAGTCACTGTAAATATAATTTGTCTTTTATTTCCCAAAACAATTCAATATTTCCCACTGTACTGCATACAGTATTTAGCCTCTAGAATTTAATTTGCTCAATGTTAGTCTTGAAGCATGTAGTTAGTACTGTGTAGGTACTATCATTTAACAGCATTCATGAGATACATTCAAACAGAATATTAATTCCATATATTCAATTGAATCTTTCAAAGAGAACAACCATTTCCCTGCGAAATTAGGCTTTTCTCTGTCACTTCTCAGGTGGCTCTGACAATCAGCTGCCGTTAAATTGTGGCTGTGGGCATCTGTTTCAATGGAGTTTCTACTCCCTCTTTAAGTGTGATATTAGAAATACATATTTTTTGCTCAAAAACGTCTTTTTACAAATTAAATATACAGCTATAAACTAATATGATGTTTCGACTGTGAAGCCTTCTTAAGGTCTGTGAGACACACCTGAAGAAGGCTTCACAGCCGAAACTTTGTGTTTTCTCGGTTCTCTTTTCAGCATGGGATAAACCTATTGTTCCTTTACAGACTACGCATGCTGACACAGTTACCCATCTGCACTGCTATAAACGAATATAGCATACAATGGCATCTAATTATAACAACTTATACTTAAAGAATCTTTTGTTTTTAATCCACAGCATAATATTACATTATGAAAGACAGTTTCGTGCAGGAAAAAAAAGCACCTTTACATTTACCTTTATTTATATAAAAACTAGACTATTGTCTAAAATAGTATAAATTGGTAAATTGTGCCATGAAAAGTTCATTTTTCAGTTTCCACTGTCTACATTCCCGGGCACGGCTTATATGTGCGTTAATATTTACCTATCGGATTAGCAAAGGTTAAAATGACACAATTGAAACAGGATGAGGAAATGTGCACAAACTCCTCTGACATACTCATGAGAGAGAGTCTTTCCCCGCTTGACATGCTTTGAGCTTATAAAAGAGAGATAACCCACTGGAGAAGAACACGACTGTGAGTGACATCACTGTGAGGTCATAGGCATTGAGCAGGTCAGAAAATCAAGACTTCAAGGGGAAACTCAATACTACCCAACATTAGAGACATTCCTATTTTTTCAAGTGCCATCTTGATAATGGTTTAAGTTCCTCAGATATTTTTTAACTTCAGCTAGGCGTATGGCCTTTGACTTAAAAATCAGTAAATCGTTAAGGAATGCTGGAAGGTTTAATAGAATTAAGATATTCTTACCAGATCGAAACACCAGCATGGCACTGTAACCTTATTCTTTATAGAAATGTGACCATAAACTCTCTCTTTTAAACTGTACAGGCCTATTACAAAGCCAGTCAAAGTGGACAGCTCCACAGAGTAAACAGTCATAAAATCCAATGCTTCAAGTTGATCAATAATGTAGTAACTGTACTGTATATGAAGATGTGGTGATTGTTTTTATTTAACCTTAACCACCTGTTCTGAAAAGCATAGGTTGTCTTGTGTTTTGGAATACGTAGTCTGTGGTGTTATTGATTTAGCTAGTAAAAATATATATTTAATATTCATCCATTGCGTGGTTTCTGTGTAAAGTGCTGTCAGCATTACACTATTAATTTATTACAAAACTGCTGTGAAAACAAACTGAATGATTATGTTTAAAAGACACTGGAGATCACTTGGATTTGCCATATTTTGAGAAAAGTGTAGCGTTGAAAGCTAATACACACGTGTAGTTGGATATACCTATCCATGGGTGTATACTGTTAACTCCAAGGAGTCGGATTTGAGTCATAAAATCAAAATACAGCATAACCATTCCATTATTAAACTGCGCGATGTCATTACTCCTGATAAACAAACCCTTTAGCCGCATCCACAGAAACATAAGTCGCAGATATGTGCCGAACAGGAATACTAGTATCAATATAATGTGCTTGATACGAACTGCCTAATGGGGCCACAGGAATAATTGAAGGCAGGTCAGATCCAGCACTTTTATTACAAACAAGCCTTTAAAGAAACACAAACAGAATGTACTTTTATGATTTGAAATAATTGTATATCGCCTCAGCAAAAATAATTTGACTTTTTTCCCCCCCTCCACTTTAGGCTTTGACTGTATAGGTTCAAAGTTGTTTCCTGACTTTTGGATCTTAAGCAACAGTGAGGGTCATATATTCAGTACTTCATTTAAAAAATGTTTTTTTAGATGCATGACTTTCTCATGATAAATATCCTTTCTAAATACATTTCACTTTTGCTATTAAGGTCAGTACTGAATAGTTTAAGAACAAGTAAAGGTTTATTCCATGCTGAAAAGAGAAGAAAAGAAACAAGAACTGACACCTGAAGAAGACTCTACAGCTGAAACATTGAGTTTCTTTTCTTCTCTTTTCAGCATGGAATAAACCTTTACTTGTTCCTTTGCAGCCTATGCGTGTTGACGCACTACCTACTTGAGCTACTGCAGAGTTTTCTTACATATTACTTACCACCATTTGCTTTGACTTGGAAAAACTATGCAGTATCTTTTGAAAAACAGCCCTTTGTCTATTTGTGCCAGCCACGTGTTACTGGCAGTCCTCAAATGTGTCAACTACTGTGAGGAAGGCCTTCCACACTCCAGGCCTGCTTGAGCACACAGCCCCGCCTCCTCTTCTCGTTTGACCGATCTCTCGGTTCGTGTCCGCGATGCAGTTCCAGTGCTGACCCCCACCCTTCGTCACACACCACTTGGAGTGGTCCACCATGATGCTGAAAGGCCTGGCCTCTGGCAGCTGCATAGTCTTCACGTTGTACACCTTGTGCGCCACAGAGCAATTTGACGGCAGAGGCTGATGAAGCTTCCCCCAGCTTTTGGCAAAGAAGTCGTCTCCTAAATAGTTAACCAGCAAACCTGAATAGAGATCTGAAATGGAACAGTGTCACAGGTTCCATGTTAGAATCTGTCCCAGGCACACTTTCTACCCAACCAAAAACAGGAAGTGCACTACAGTAGCTACCAAAACGTCAAACTGAAACTGAGAACAAGCGAATGTGTATTTCTCCCCCCTCTCAGGGGTGGATGCAATAAGAGGTTCCCTTTAATGAAATCATGGCATCAGTTTAGCATTCCTCACAGAGCAGTAACACTGAAACACAGGTAAAACATGAGGTTTTCTCTGCAAACATGTGGCTCAACAAGGTAAAAAAGTATTGATTTCTTGCCTCTTTATCTTCACAGACTGTAGTCTTGAGTTTACTGATGCGGTCCATTGGGAACAAGAACACTATTTTACTTGGCCTGGGCTTCCAGATTCTGCAACTTGCTTGGTACGGCTTTGGATCAGAACCCTGGTATGTGCCTTGTATTCTGTAGGAGTAGAAAACCCAGGAGCTTTTCCTAACAGACACTGTAGGTCACAGATCATCAAGTATAATTTGTGAACCTTTAATATCAGTCCTATTCTGAGTTATTTAAAATTATTAAGCAGGTACTGTCACTATTAAACCAAACATTTAATCTTATAAACCTGAAATACAGTTGCTGTTTTATGCATATTTCTAGTTTGATACTAGTTTTCCTTCTTGGTTTCTCCTCAGGATGATGTGGGCTGCTGGTGCAGTTGCAGCTATGCAGCTATACCTTCCCAGCAGTCAGTGCTCTTGTATCCAGGACAGCTGAAGCAGACCAGCAAGGTACCCAGGGCAAGAAAAAAGTCGCTTTGTACAGAAACTCAGCTGTTGGTTTCTGTCATCCATCTGAAAATGAAAGCACTATGTATTTCTTGTACTTGTAATCTTGCAACTTCTCTGTTATGCCACAAAGCTGTGTCGTGAAGTCAGACAGATCTATTCTTTCACCCATTTGGTTTGACAGTTCTGTTTGAAAAGCTCATAAATATCCAATGCTCCATCCACTAAGAGAGAGCTCAGTAGTCTTAAGTGTAATGGCTAGATTAGAGGGCATCCAGTATGGTTCTTGATTGTCAAAAGATTGGCCTGTGAAACTAATTAAATTAGCTTAAGCTAGTAATTAGTTGTTAATACAGTAACTAGGAGTTTTAGGGATCTAAAACCCAGAAATCTTTTTGGCCTTGAGAGCTGGAGCAGAAGATCTTGTCTTGATCGTTGCACTAGCTAATCTAATGTTTGTGCTGTGCTTGTGCATTCTTAGCTCTCTCTGCTCATTAGAACTGGCGAGACAGTGAAGAGAAGCACAACATGTTTGCAGTCAGTCAGTGAGGTTAGGTGCAGTTTTAGTCAGGGGGCTGTTCCATGTCTTGTCCTGTGCTAAATGCCAGCATTGGGGGTTAAGACTTTTTAAAATAAATTAAAATGTACCCTACATGTTTGTCCTGTAAGTATCTTCATGTGATCCTGCTAGATTTCTGCTTACCTAAGTCTTCTTGTGAATGGTGTGTGGAAGGCTGACGGTCTCATTCTCTTATAGGTGTGGTTCAGGGGATGATCACTGGGATTCGAGGGCTGTGTAATGGCCTGGGACCGGCGCTGTACGGGTTAATTTTCTACATATTCCATGTGGAGCTTAATGAACTCCCAGTGAGTAACAGTGGCCTGGGAGCCGAGTCTGAATCATCACATCACTCTCAACACAATCATCAGGTAACGTACAGTGTCCAGCTTCATGGAATTGTCATTGAAACTCGTCATTGAAATTGTCAGTCTCTCAGAATTATGCTCTGGAATGTGAAATGTAGTCAAAATGGTATGAGATGGTGAAACAAATATGAAACCAGACAGGTAGGATTTTGATGTTCAGTTTCTATGTAACCATAGAACTTGTCTCTATCTTATAAAAGGGAATATCATTCTTCGCAGGACATGTTACCTGTCATGCCAGTATCCCAGAGGAGTCTTTCATGACTTGCAGTACATTGTAAGAATGGTTAGGTTAACACACTTGGATGCAGATTTTGCTGTTGATCTTCAGATACTTTTAGTGAGGCACTAACATTTTTTTGCAGTTGATGTTGGCCAACTAATAGCTGGTATCAGGAGTTATAAATGTGATGTCTGTGGAGTGTATGGGTACAGGTCACACTCTCATGGTCCCCCTGTGCAGTCTTACCTAAACTGTGGTCAAGTGAGTAGCTGCGTTGGTATGTGTTAGCTGCAAGGAGACATGTATTGGTTAATCCCAGCCTGAAAAACAGGGGTAAATCCAACATTTCAGCTGCTGAGACGTTTTCAGGGGATATTTCATTTCACATAGCACATTGAATGTATCAAGATTAAGATATATAATACCCCTAAAAATCCTGGGTTTGGCGGGCTTCATTCTGCACTTTTTAATTACCGTTCCTTTGTGATTTATTTCTGTCCACGCAGAGTTCAATAATCCCTGGTCCTCCGTTCCTGTTTGGGGCATGTGCTGTGCTGCTCGCCCTGCTGGTGGCGCTGTTCATCCCTGAGCACACTAACATGGCCCCGCGGAGCAGCACCTGGAAGAAGCATCTGTCAGCCCACAGCCACCCCCACAGCCCCCAGGCACCTGGGGAGGCCAAGGAGCCACTCTTACAAGACAGCAACGTATGACCGCTGTTGCTTCTCAGGCGGTTTCTAGATACATCATTCTGCCATTTTTTATTTATTTATGGAGATGCCAGGTAATGGAAATTCAACACGAGTGTTAAGAGTACCATTTTGTAATATATTTAAAAATTGTCCAAAGGCACTATTGCAATAGCTCTATTTATTGAATTCAATATAGTTAGAGAGGATTTTTTATACATGTTTGTCATAAATTCTACATCGGCATAGCTTACCCAGGGACTTGTGCCTTGTAGAACTGGAATGTTACTGAAGACAGTGTGTTTATCAGTCATCCTGCTTTGAAGAGGTGTGATAATATGGGTTGAAGTGCAATCGGTTCACTAGAGAACACTCAGCCCATTAAGAGCTTTACCTCTTTTTCTCTTTTGACCCAAGACAGACTTTATTAAAAGTCAGAATGATGTACAGAAAAAGTGGTGTGGCCTCTTAAGCTTGTACATGACAAGGCCTTAATAGATGCTCTTGGGTGCAAAAGCAACATGCAGTGGGTCAAGAACAGTTCATTCTTTTGCGGCTTTGTTATCATTGAAAAGTGAAAAGGACTTGGAACTTTGCTTGTTCTACACATCTTCATTTTTCTGTTCATATCAAGCAGTTGCAGCATGCAGTGCTGTCTCAGTTTCTGACTACCTTCCCATTTTCACAGTTTCAGTTGCAAGTAAGCTTCTGCCCACCAAGAGGGTGGGGATTGCTGGGGGCTCATGTAGTTTGTGTCTCAAGAACCTTTATCTGAACAAAGAGCTAGGCGTTGTGCAGCATCATGCAACTGTGAAGCTCAAGACAAAGTGCACAGGACCAAAAAATATGCTGTTCAAACTAGGGCATAGTAGTGACAAGATAATGACCTGGTGTGAATATGCCTTTTTTGAACTGTTATATTTATTAGAGGGCCTCAGAATATGAAATGAGTTTTGTGGCCTCAACTTGAAAGACGTGCATTTTTCTAAGTGGCCTTTTTCAGTAAGGATATTAGCAAGAACATGCTAATGTACCAAATAATAGAACATCAGATGTGAAATTCTCTGAAATATTTTTGTGTGCTCAATATATTTGAATGATTCCTTGAAAGATATTACTAGCGTGTAAAATATCGTAAGCTCAAATGTTTTTATTTTCCTTTCCGTTACGTACTGTGGTTATTACACTGCTTCACTGCCATGTTTTTCTTTTAACCTTCAAGAAGATACTGTCATGGACACAGTTCTAAGTGTTGTAAATATAAAAGAGGTAAAGTTCAATAAAGTGGATTATTTTAATGTATGCAAGATGTATTATTTCATCTTAGTACTGTGTAACTCCCTTCCCTTCTTAACTTCAAAACATGCTCTGACTTTAGACATCTCAAAATATGATGCAGGATTCAACATTCGGATAATAACTGCTCCAGCAAGGTCTCCAGCTGTTGATTTAAGAATGCCTGGAAAATCTGTTGCATTGTGGTTCCTGATGACTAGAGTTGTGCACCTCAACCTTTTAAAAGTGTTCATATTTCTGTAATTGAGCCGAATATATAGTAGCTACAGGACTCTCACAACCTTAGTTGGGCTCATCACTACCAGAATGGATACTGTGATGGGCTCAGTGGAGTAGTGGCACCACCCCGCATAGCTTCAGGTCTGTGCAAGAACACTGCCTTGATGAACAGATGAAGAGTGATGTCTGTGAGCGAGGAAGGTTCTCTCAATCTGACCGGCACTCCTTTAGTCCACATCAACAGCTGCAACGTGCTGCCTCTTTATGGAGAGTGTTAATATCCTACTATAATGAAAACAGTAATTACAGGTATACAAAATATAAGACATGGCAGACTAAAAGCAAGAGAAATTCAAAGCAGATTTTAATTAGATGGATTAAGCAGTTTGAAAGAGGCAATTTGGTGCTGCTTTTAATTACACTGGTACTGTGTATGATTAAAAAGGTTGTGGCTTTTCACAGTGTTGGATTGGTTTTCCTAGAGTCTCAAACTGCTGCTTTTCCCAGAACATAATCCAAATAGTACAAGAGTTCTTTCCTTCTACTGATATTCAGCAAATATAAAAGCACAGCAATAGCTGACTAAATAGAGTGGTTGTCTTCCCTTGTCCTGGAAGAACCCAAGGTCTTAATCACAGGTTAGCTGAGTTCTGCTGAATTCTATTTTTTTGTGTCATATTTGTAAATTTGCTTTCAACTATTAATACCCAATAAGGAAGCTGTTTAAGCTGTTTAGAAGCTGTATTAATTAGTAGTTAGAAGCTGTATTAATAAATAGTACAGTACTATTAAATTCACATGAAGCTAAAACCATACTGCAATACTTAGAATATCTAAAAACTGCAGGATTCAGAATTCTAAAGCTCAAATTACACAGTGGAGTAAAAAGTTACATTATGTTACTATACCTTAGATTTCACACAATATTAACTTTGCTTGTATTTAACTGCAATGTCCAGCAAAATCAGTCTTGATACCAAAAATGAGTGTAGATGCTGGATGTTTTCAGCGTGGAAAAAATATTTGAATATTAATACTATGATGTGCATATTGGACAATTCTATTTTAGTAGTTAAACCTTTCAGCTTTTTGGAATATTTCATTTTTACGTGTATCGCTTAAAGGAGTCCAATGTTTAAATGTTGGAACTCAATATTTTATGAAGCACTACTGCTCAATATAGGTAGAAAATGTAGATCAATATGGTGTATATAATATGTTTCCATTTTTATTAAGTGTCAAAAATCCTTTTGGTAAATGTAACATCCCTCAGGCTACAAAGAAATTAGATATAATCACATATAGAAGCAGGAAATGCACAGAGAAATAGAAAAGAACAACTTTGAAGTATCATCTGAAAGTTTATTTTACATACTGTGCAAAGAATTTGTAATCAGTTAACAGGAAAAAAAAACATTTAAAAACATATAACTGTCTTTCTAAGGCATTTATTGCCTTAAAACAAATGACATTTTTGTGGCTTGATATAAAAGATTAAATAAAAATACATAACATTGTCATCATTCTCTGTAAAAAATAGTTTCATAGCTTTTTTTAACTTTAAATAGGCTAATAAAATAAATAATTTGTACACATGTGTACAGTACCTATCAGATGAGATAATTATGCATTTACAAAGTATGATGCAAAAGTTAAGGAAAAACCCTTATTGTACTGTAAAATCTGGTAAGGTTAACCAGAAATAGCCTGCTTTTGTCTATATTATGAATGAATTATGAGGCAAAACAATGGATTTTCATTCAGTAATATTCCTTCCACAACATGCTAAATGGAGCCATGCACCCTGTCTGAGTCCTGCATGGTTGACTTTTCTTGTATTGTGTATTGAGATGCAATAAAATGGTTAATTGTAGCCGTAGTGCAAGAAGATGTTTAGTGCTCCCACTGCTGGCAGAGAGAAGCAGAGATGGAGAGAAACTTGCTGCTACACTGGTAGAGAAACATACAGTACTTCCCCAAAATCAGAACAGCTATCAATCCTACTGGGGAATAAACCTCCAAATAGTTTAGTTTAGTAGATTTATTGTACTAGATTTGTCGATGTTTAGTTAAATATTAATGCTTTGGCAATACTGTAATCCATAGGTTATTTCAATAAGAGTCTGAATTTTAATAGATTTAAGGAACATGTCAGAGCTGTGAGTATCAAAGACACAATCTTTCAGTTTTATGTTTTAGAACTTCTATTGCAGAAAGATACCCAAAACCAAAATTATTCATTTGCAGATTTTGGCTTTCCACACATCTCCTCTTGTTATATCTGAGTTTGGACACTGTTTTTCACCTGCTTTGTGCTCATTTTCCCTCAGCTGTCTACCCCTTTGTGCCTACTCTGTCTTGTTTTCTCCTGCGCCTCATTTATCTGCTACTATCCCTCTCATCTTAAGAAGGCTCCACAGCTGAAACCTTGTGTTTCTTTTCTTTACCTTTCTTGATGGAATTAACATTTCCCTGTTACTTTGAATTTGAATGTCAGCACCTCTAAAATACAAGCCTGACCAACAGTTGTATGAGAGAATGCTGAAGAAGGTTGCCATTTAATTAGCAGAGGCAAGGTCAGCAAAATTACATAGGTAAAATATGGCAAGAAGAAGAGGAGCCAGAGGAGAAAATTAAACACACCACAAAGGATAAAGCCTGAAACTAAATTATACTGAAACTAAATACAAAATAAAGGATTCCTGCAAACCTGCAGGTTAGTGGCATTAATAAACTGTCATAACATACAAAACAAATGAAAAGGAGCATATCTTTTTGGGCAGTCTTAATTTTTCTGAGCTTTAGAGGATTTAGAATTGCAACAGGCATGGTTAACAGGTTCCACGCACACCAACATTATTCACATCACGAAGGGTAATGCTCCTGTATCCTGCATAAACTCATATTGTCTGAAGAAAAATAAAACAAAGGTATGACAATGAATTAAAGGCCTTTCAACGCCTTGTGAGTAAAACACAATGTTACAGTACATGAACATGACAAGTTTAATAAACGCTGAAAGAAGGCGGAGAGCATTACCTATCTGCACACAGTAAACCTGAAAACCACTGTAAACGAATCTGTCGTTGGAAGAAATTATTAGAGACAGAATTTAGTAGGCATACAAGATTCCTGGTTTATGTTAAAAAATAAAGGTCTTTCTCGATGTATCACAGATAGAAACTTCCAAAAGGCAAGCAAAATGAAAAGCTTGCAAAGTCATCAGTCCGTCATTTGTGAAAGAACAATTAACACAGAAGTGTGCAAATAGATTCCATTGTCACAGAAAACGTAACGAAATCGAGCAGCAATACATGCAAAACATAAATAAAAACACAGATTTCATGTAAAGTGCAGGTGTGAGCAGTGCATAAACGTCCTAAAACATCCCGGAATTGTGTTTCCCAACGACGATGTAGACCACAGGATGTTCCATAGTGTGCAGCTCTGCGAGAAAACGTGGAAGCCGTTGTCCAGGCTGAAGAAAGGAGAAAAGAAAAGGAAGAATGAAACCCTATTTCTAGGGACTTTTAACACTAGTGCTTAGACCTGAATGCTGGAGCTGTACATTTCAACTAATACCACACACACGTATTCCAAAAATAGAGATGGACGGTACAGAGACCGCAGGAAATCATCAGCTGTACAGATAAAACGTCTGAAGAGGCGCAGTTTGAGGTCAGCACACAGGAAAGAACGTTTACATTATGCCCAAAGACTAATAATTCCTTTTTTGGGACTCCTAAACGTGTAAACAATGCAACTACGGACAAAAAAGTCAGCTCGTCAAAAATGCAGAATTACTCCGATAGCTACTCACAATTACAAAAAGGATAGCATCACTATAAATGTAGATAAAGGAGCAAAAATATAGGTATCCACAAGGAACACACAACAACAACACAGAAAAAAGAAATACCTGTTGCCTTGGTACAATGAATCCTTGCAGTTGGTATCTGCAGATCTCACTCCTCTCTGTTATGGCTACTGCCACCTGCTGGTAGAAGTGGAAATAAAACGCGAGTTGCGCCAGCAACGGTAAAGGTCACATTAAGGGATGTCAATTTTAAATAGTTAAAACTACGTCTAGTGATTTTGTGCACCACTGAGTGCAGATTACAACAACTTTAGGACCACCAAGTCTCAAACATAATGCTTTCACTTAATCTGAGCCCTAGTTTACAACTTAAGATGTTTATGCTTCTATCTGTGAAAATAAGCACTAATTAGCACTGACTGTAACGGACTAACTGCTTATATCTAATATATAAGCGAAATAATACATAGAAAAAGCTTCAGGGTGGATTGCCAATCATTGCCTGTAAATTACCACAACAAACAGGACTGTTGGAAGAACATGTATCATTATTTGGTGCATATAATGCATAATATAATGCACCAAATTAGATCAATGCATTCTTGGGCAGCATAGAATTGAAATTCACAGGAATGATGTATTCCAAAGGTAATGCAGACAGAGTCAAAGCCTGAACTACCATACCCATGAAAAGTTTTGCAGGCTTAGAAGCATGGCACAGTTCAGATGACAGTAGGACTTAGATACAGTACTTAAGTCTTCAATTGTTTTTGGCATTATGTCTAAATGCTTTACATCAATGTCCATTCACCACTTCAGGCTGGGATGCAAATAAATGCATTTCTTAACAATATCCTGAAATGAGTGGCAAGGTCTTCTAAAGTCAGTATAGGGTTTCATTAATGAATATGAATGAGGTGTTTCAATACACCTTTTTTTAAATTAACAAATTAAAATAACATTATGCATTAATTATGTTGAGTATATTTATATTGACATCATTATCTCAAATTCAGTTCACTGAACATAGCACAAAGGCATAACTGAAAAACTGTTAAAAGACAAAAATGGACGACATGATGTGGTGGTAAGGACACTGTGATCTTATAAAGTTGAGCCTGGAACTGTATCTTTCTAGGGGAAAATTCCCCTCTACTTTTCTGGGGCAAAAATCAAAACAAATCCATTGCTATAGCAGTCAGCGATCTGAAATTAGATCTTTGTTTTCAGACCCTATTTCCATATCCCTCATGTGGCATTCCAAAAATACCCATTTACAACTTTACACCTCAATAACACCAAAGAAACACAACACAAGCACAATGGCAGTGAAATTCAGTCTATTGTGTCTGTGGCCCACTGTTCACAAAAGCACCCACTCTGGCGGCTGGAATGGAAAACGAGAAGCAAAGCGTCATTCTTTATTTTCTGAGCCTCTGCTCCTTTCCTGTAACTGTATAATTGTCAGCTGTTACTGTATCTCCAGTCTCAGGTGAGAAGCTGTTATAATAATGGTGAATTATTTACCGGATAAATGATTTCAAAGCAAAGCTCTAAATGAAAGCAAGCCCAAGCATGCATGACAACAAGGCAGTTGCTCAACACAACTGAAAGAAGGAGACTCAAAGCACTTCCTCAAAACCTTCAGAATCGCACACAGAGGGGGTTTCAGTGGCATGTTTCTACCATGCGTGTACCTGGAGACATCACACACAACTACAGTAGTCATCAGCTTATTCTGTTATAGAGCCAGATATCCTCAGATCTCTTAAAGCAAGCAAGGATCCAACTAGACAATACTGGGATCGATCCACCACTGCTGATGGTGTGATGCACTGTGTGATGCACTCTTCTGGTTCAGAAATTCCAAACCCTTTTCTTCACAGATTTGCAAGGTACAACGCTGCAGAAGAAGCCGTATTTTGGATGAGACTTTAAACCAAGGACCGACCCACATTTTGGGCACCACAGATTCATATATTACCATTTACAAATGTGGGGGTTAGCCCTCAAGCAAAGGGAGAATCCAGAAAAGGTTTTAACTTCACGGCTTACTGATGTTCCCTCATCTTCCTCTGGATCAAAATCTGAACTACCCTGCTTCTACTCTACAAGTCAGCACTTCAGAGACATCGTTATTGGGACTTCTTGATAAATAACTTCGAGTATGCATCCTCAGACAGAGAAAGAGACTGCATCCATTTTTTTTTCCTCTGTGCCAGCACGACGGTACAGAAAATAACAGGTTGTGTCCTAGGCTTAACACAGCTAACTTTTAAACAAATACAATTTTCCCCTAGCAACTGTCATCTATATGCCAGAGAAAGATAGACACCCAGTCACCGTCATTCACATTATCATCGTTCCCTTCCACCTCCAGCAATGTTATTCTCTAATTTATAAAGTATAATAAACAATGTTACATAAACATAAGTTATTTCACAATGGTATCTATTTCCATTCATGTTTTTATATCTATACTGCATAGTGGATTAAACAATATGTGATGCAACATGTGGACACTAATTTTCATAGCTCTGTCAACGTCAACACAACTCCATCAATATACATTTTATGCCTAATAGTGTATTCCTGTCAGGAATATTCCTGACTTCTGTGTGAGCCTAGTGCTGAGAAAAGCAGCCATTAAACAAGGTTAATTAGTTCTCACTAAAACTTTGATTTTAAGAAATATTGTTCAGACATAATGCGGAGGGTTAGCATTAAATGAGAGAGGCTGTAATAGAATAATGGCTTCACTATAGTTTTGGAGTAGTTTTAATATGCGGAATGGTGCTTTCCTACACAGAACTATGGGGATACCATGCTACAGTATACTTTTTTAAGGAATGTGCTCTGTAGTAATACCATGGACCAATATAATAAAGCACTGTGAAACCTTGTCAGAACCACAGGAAACAGAAGCAAAATGATTTAAAACCAAAGTGCAAGTGCAAAAACCACAATAAATCCGCCAAGGTGAACTTCGTTGAGATTTAACAGGTGAATTACTGAACCTGCACAATGCATTTACACCTTTTCCTCTGTTTGGGCCTCTACAGATAACGTCAGATAACAGGTCAAGAAGAAAAACGGCCAGGTTCTGATCTGCTGGGGAGGAAATGTGTACCGTCCCTGCGACCTGACAGCACAACACTCTGTCAGCAAGCCCCCAGCCTTATAGCTCTGGGCAGGACAAAGACCTGTAGATGCTAATTGTGTTCGACAGGCACAATCATACAGCAGGCAGGAGATTAGGAGAGTGTTAATTGCGTTCAGTGGCAAAGGGAGTCAGGAGGCAGCCTGGTGTCAGGGGAGTGGGCTGTGTTTGCAGGTGGTCAGGGGTTCCCAGAGGGTGGGAGGGAGCTTCACCACAAAGGATCTCTCTCTGACAGGAGGGCTGATGAGCCATGAAATCCCATCAGCCCATGCAGGGGGCAGTTTGGTATGTAAAGAGCACACTTGTGACTGTTGTTTTGGGTGGTTGTGTTTTGTTTTAATCACAGACCACCAAGGGATCCTCCAAAGCCCAGTGATTCCAAGCTGTCATTTGAGGGTGAAACCACCTGATGCAAAATCATTTTTAACTGGAGACCTTTCTGTTTAAGCATTCTTTTGTGGGTTCTTGTTACATTTACAGGTATTTTGGTCTCATTAACAATAAGACTAGGTGTTAAAGACTTATCAGCATCACTGTGGTTTGCAGCTATTGTGCCCCTCCTTCCTATAGCAAGGATGAACAACTGCATCCTGTTTGATTTACTTAGCTGACCATTGATTAACTCTTTAACTCACTGCTTAAAGAATTAAGGATCTGCATCAACAAGGACTAGGGAATGGAAAGGAACAAAAATGCCCAGGCTGCACACACACTTGTGATAGAGAAAGAGGATAGATCCCTATATTCAGGACTATGTAAAACCTACTGTTATTTAAGAACCTTACTATTGTGACAGATCTCTTCTTATAGCAACCCTTTGATTAAAAAAATACATTGTAATACATGTATTGACTCTTGGGCTAAAACGTTTTCTTTTATTCTCTCTTTTAAATGCAGAATGCTTTACTCCAGGCTAATAAGATTTTGAATTGGGCACCTAGGAAATGTTAATGGTTTTCATCAGGTTCTGGACAATGTAAGGAAAGTCACGAATATGAGGAAATCATTTGGCCCACCCAGAGCATTTATTTGCTTAGCAGCCTCATTAATCTGGCAGGGCAGCCTGTTCCAGAGAAAGAGTATTCCCAGCACTCCAGTAACACGTCTCATGTTTTCCTAAATATCTAGTTTTCAATCAGGCTAAAAACTACAAAGGTAAAACATTTGTATTTGAAACTATTAATCCAAATAAGAGGGACCCTTTTTTGTTTTTCAAAATGCTTGTTTTCATTTTCTCCTTATAACACTTAAGTTTCTGTGCCAGGGGAGCACAATTCCAGCCTTGAAGGTTTGAAATGTCTAAAGGCTTTCATTTCCTAACTAGCAAATTGCCATAATTATTTGCCTAAACAAACCAGATTAACCCCTGTGCCCAGGTGTTTCGGTGGTGATTTAAAGAGACCTACTGAAAAAGAACAGGTGGACTGTGGATCTCCAGCTAGTAGTTGTGCACCCTAGCACTACACCTTTACTCACAATATGCCTGGTTGAGCTTCAGTGTAGAGTTATAACATCAAGAGGCACAACTGACTTGATCTTATCAACTTATCAAGAAGGCTGGCTCTGTGTTGGGGATGAGCCTTGACCCCATGGAGGTGGTGGCTGAGAGGAGAATGCTGACCAAGCTCACAGCCATCATGAACGACGCCTCTCATCAGCTTCATGGGACTGTTATTAAAAGCGGAGTACTTTTAGCAACAGACTGCTCCAGCTACGGTGTTCAAGGGAACGTTTCCGCAGGTCGGCGGCTGTCAGGGTGTATAACGCTGCCCTAGGCTAGGACTGTTAGCCCTTCATTTGCTCGTCTATGGACAGCATGTTTGCTCCATTGTACTTTTTGGACAATCAGTCTGTATAAACCTATGCACATTTTGCACATATTTTATTGTTTTTACAGTGACTATGATCATCACATTTTGCACACACCTATGTATTTATTTTTTATTTATTGATTTTGTTGTCTTTTGTTTTATAACTATTCTGATGTCTGTTTTTGCTTGTCTTGGGCTGGACTGCTGTAACACATCAATTTGCCTTTGGGTTCAATAAAGTCATATCTATCTATCTTCACCACATGTCATCTCCAGGAAAAATGCTGGAAACGACAAACCTCTGTATATGTCTTCATGTCACAGAAACCGTTGACTTCAACACTAAAGCACTGTGAATGAGGCTCCTGAACTACCAAACTTTATCATGACTTTAACATTTAATATAATTACAGTGAATAAAGCTAAAAAAACTTCAGTTACTCATACCTGAAGAATGAGTAACTTTTTCTAAATTAGCATGTAACAAACACTGACGTCTAATAGGATTTAAAAGGTGGGTATGTCATTGTATAAACACTAAAACCACAAAACATGACAAATATAATGTAATGGTACCTAGTACTTCATTAATGTATTGTAAGTGTGACCTGCTTGAAGCACATCAATCAAATCTAGCCCACTACAGTAATGAATCTGACACCACTGGGTTGTTGTCTTTGTAATATTCATTTGTCATGTTCATGGCTTTTGTTGTAGATAACGACTGTATATATTTTTTTGGAATGTACACTTTCATGTTAAAGTTATTGCAAAAATTCTGTATTAAGTAAAATGACAATTTATGGATTTACAAATTATGCTGTTTAATATTTGTAACCAATTGGGTTGATCAACAGGGTGTCTACTGTTAAGCCTCGGGATACAGGAGTGTTGGTGCTGTTGAAAGCAAAATGAGCTGAAGACAATGCTTTGCTCCAGCTCCTGGTGGGTTGTTGTGGGATTTTGTCCCATTCCTCACATAATACCTGGAAAAGCATGTGCCCGTTCATTGATCTCTGTTGCCCTGGATGCTAAAGTCATCCCACAGATGTTCCATGGGGCTCCATGGGTCTGGGGAGAAAGGCATCCACAGAATAACAGTCCAATTCCCAGCACTTGAGAAAACAGACGCTCCCTGAGCAGCACGAGGACATGACATTCCAGCAGGACAACAGATCGCATCAGATTGAGGTCACTGGAGGGGAAGCAAGTGTGATGCCAGGACTTCATCAATGCTGTATCATGTCCATGTAGTCAAGCTGGCATCAGTTCCTACAAGTGGAGTTCTGTAGTGACTAGACACTCCTCTCCAGACCAGCACAGTTGATAGTGATGAGCAACTCTTGGCAAGATGTGTGACTCGTAGTCTGCATGATGGTAGCCTATCACTGTATGGACTTCATTTCACTGTAAGATCTTGCCAGGTTAGATACCTTTTGTTTACTTACAGTTTAAAATGCACTTACTTAATCCATCTCCCAATATACTGCTGACACAAAGGTGCCTCTGTACTTCGGCATTATGCCCAGCTTGTCAATAAATTTCATAAGCTAGACACAGTGGTTCTTTTATATATGTTTTTTCAGATAGAGACAACTTAATGGTTATGCAGCAGTCACCATGATTCAACTGTGTTCACGGTTACTCATGATCACTGAAGTCGATAATACAAAAGATTTATTCAATATCCAAATTCTATACACTTTTTCTAAAAAATGTGCAGTATACAGTATATCACTAAGTGCAATCTGAACTTCATTCAGACTTGCAACTTCATTGCACAATGTGACTAATTTGTATATTTTTTGTCTACATTGGTTCTCATAGAATAGAACTTTTTGCTTTTTTAAAACTGAGCTCCAGAACTTTTTTTTGTTTTTATTGTTCCTTTTTGTAAAACAAAATTAAATAGTGCTCAAAAGGCAATACAATCCTAATGGACTATGGCACATGACAAAAGGTGATTTATATAACTACAGATGCAGCCATTCAAAATGAGCGGGGTACGCTGCGGTACAACGCGGTAGGCATATCGCATCAAATACCGTCATAACACGTCATTTCGCGTCATACCGCCCTTTACCGTATGCAAATTATATTATGTTAATAGTATCCAGAATCACCTTCTAAAACTGGCAGGTGGAGCTAATAAAACTTTCATGTACAGCATTTGAGTTGTCACCAGAAAAAAACTGGTTTTGAATCCTGCTCACTGCTGAAGGACAATCTTTACTCAGTTAAGAATTTAAGTTGTATACTCTTTAGACTTTCAAATTTAAACTGTGTATTACAGCATGTTAATCATTAGACATTAAAAAGTTGGTATATTTTATGAAAGCAAGATTGGTCAGTTGGACAAGAGTACGCAGTCTACCACCTTTATAATAAATATTTTAATTATGCAGAAATATTTTATTAATCAAAGTCTTTACCAAGATATTACTAATAGTATTAATAATGAATGACTTCGGACAAGCTTTAAACTCAAAGTATTACCCTGGTCCACATTCTTTGTAATCGTCTTTGTAAACGAAAATACTTTATTTTTTCATTGACAAAAAGTAACACCACAGCATTTTGTTGATCCGATCACACATTCGTTTTCAATCATACAAAGTCTTGAGAATCACCGATTCACTATGCCTTTCACGTGCTCATAAAAGATACTAATTTAGGAACATAAACAGATCACTGTATGTAAACTATACTGTATATGGCTGGTCTTGGTAGTTTAAAGAACAAATACACACCAGTATTCCATTTCTCCCTAAACATTTTAAGCATCAAAGTCTTACATGTGGTTATTTCAGAAACGGTTTTATGTGCTGCTTCTGACCATATTATTGTAGTTTTATATACTTTGTGAAAATTGATCGTTTTAACCTTTTCTGCGAATAAGCTCGTTATCGGAGTAAACAAAAGCATACTTTTAAAATTTGATCAATAGGGAATAGAATATGGAATCGCATATCTAAATAAATTAATAACGATATAATTATATTAATGTACTGTTGCACAAAAAGTAGTATAAGACTTTCCATTGATATCTGTATTGCTGTTACACTGCATGACCTGTCACTTTCTGTGGTGTGATGGCTTAAGTGACTGACTTATAAGGCTGAGGTTGGAGGTATGATCTCAGCTGTCAACATGAATTTTCTTTTAACAAATAAACATTTCTTTGGAAAACTAAAATAGCAAATATTATTGTCATTATATTGAAATTTTTTATATTTCTAAATATCACAACATGTTCATACTGTACAGTATGTACACAGTGGTACTGCAGGGTGTAGAAACAAACCCACGTAATTTTAAAGACCTCTACTTGTGAAACTTTTCACAGCCTGTACATAAAGCTATATACACAATACTGCTGACAGCAGGAAAATTCCTATTCTTTACTCAGCAGCTTATTAAAAACAGCACCCACGTTGTTCAAGACGATTTTTTTTTACACAGAAGACTGACAGAGGTTCACGTTGTGATCTATTTTTCTAAGAAAACATGTGTCAGTCTGTCCGTGGGGGGAAAGTGGACTGTCTATCATTGGAAGACTTGCCCTATTCTACCTTGAAAATGAATAAGTTGAGAAAAGACTTGTGAAACCAGTTTGTTAACAAACAATGTAGACACAGAGACTCAGACTGTGGATTGAAATTTGGCACAGCCAGCACAGAGAGACAGACAGAGATAGAGACAGAGACAATATAGTGCCCATAATATTTGATATTTTAGTTTTTCATAAATGTTTATTTGTTAAAAGAAAATTCACGGCAACAGCTGGATTTGAACACTCACCCTCAGGCTTATAAGCCAGTCACTTCAGCCATCACGCAACAGAAACAGACACGTAGCACGTACTGAAACAGCCATACACATATCAATAGAAAGTCTTATACTACTGTTTGTGCAACAGTACATGAATATAGTTATATTATTATTAATTTCTTTAGCTAGCTATCCGATTTCATATTATATTCCCTATTAATCAAATTCTAAAAGTATGCTTTTGTTTACTCCGAAACGAGCGTATTCTCAGAAAAGGTTAAAACAATCCATTTTCACAAAGTATATAAACACACAGCAATATGGTCAGAAGGAGGACGTAAAAACATTTCCGAAATAACCACATGTAAGACTTTGATGCTTAAAATGTTTAGGGAGAAATGGAATACTGGTGTGTATTTTTTCTTTAAACTACCAATACCAGCAATATACAGTTTACATAATATGTTTATGTTACTAAATTAATATCGTTTATGACATTCAGATGCGTTATGCTCCTATTCTTTTTATGCTCAGCTACTAAAATTTCCCTTTAGTTGCAAAATTCCATATAAATATTTAATACTAAGCAGAAACGTGCACAGTAAAGAGATTTAATGATTAAATCTTTTCACTACCGACCAATGCACCACGAGTGCCCCTGTCATCATTTTGGCCAGCCAATCACGTACCGCGGTACGGCGCGGGGGCTTGTGCATAGTTGCGTGCGGTATGGGGTTTGTACCGCGAACTTTGAATGGCTGCATCTGTATTCAATTAGTTTTTCATTTTGAAATGTAAAATTGTTACTTTGAAATTAAGACACCAGCCAAATGAAGTCAAATCACATCATGGGTCTCAGAGAATCTAAGCAATAGTTTTAAATCTTTCTGTCATTACTATTGTTAATGTGTTTTGCTGTAGTTAAACATTGTTTTCATGTCTTGTGACTTACTGCCACCTGCTGGCATAACCTGCGCTGGAAAGGTTGGATCTTCCCCACTCAGCCAGGTTCACTCCTGTTGTGTGATACAGCTCAGGCATTTTTAGAGATCTCTTTAAATCAACTAAAATAAACTAAATTGAACTAAAAATGAATGAAATATTGAAATTGAATTAAACTAGAAATAATTAGTTCAATTAAGCAGGTTTCATTTGGCTATTATGATGTATTATTGTATTGTTCAGAAAAAGTCTATGAAAGTAGCTGTCCTGTCATTTGCTAATGTTACTGTTAAAATGGAAGTTAATGCCATTTCAGGGAGCCTTGCTCTTAGGTACAAAAATGAACATTTAATTTCACTGAAAAACAAAAATTCACGGAGGAGACATTCCACATAAAGTGATCATCTTTTTCTTTTCTCATTCACTGGAGGGAAAAAGGCACTATATACATAAACCGTTAAATAAACATGATTTTATTTTCTAAAGAAAGATTTTTGTGCATACAGTAATGTACTGGAAGTAGTTCAGGTGGGTAACTGCGTCAGCATGCGTAGGCTGCAAAGGAACAAGTAATAGGTTTATTCCATGCTGAAAAGAGAAGAAAGAAAACAACATTTTGGCCGTGGAGCCTTCTTCAGGTGCTACCTGCTCACACCTGAAGTCACACCTAAAGAAGGCTTCAGGGTCGAAATGTTGTTTTCTTTCTTCTCTTTTCAGCATGGAATAAACCTATTACTTGTCCCAGTAATGCACTTGTTCATTACGGAAACCAATTTGATTTCTGTCTCTTACTTAATCACAGATGGGAAATTTGCTTTGCAGGCTGGTAAAGACATAACACATAATACATTTATAAACACAACACATTACCCAAGACATTTAAACACTATATATTTAACTGATGTACGGTGAGAAAGAAAACCAATATACAGTGTAGTTCATAAGTATTTGGACAGTGACACACTTTTTGCTGTTTTGGCTCTTTTCCAGCACATTGGATTTGAAATGAAACAATAACTATGAGGTTATAACCCTTTCTTTGAGGACGTCAGGATATCGGCGTCCACATCATAGTTGGGATGTTTGTTCCAGGCCCCAAACCCTTTGAATAAAAATATGCATTTCCCTGTTTGGTAGATTATTTAAACCTCTTATATTTTTTTAAAAATCCAAATAGTTTTCCTAGTTCGTGTTTCACTACTCAATCTTATGAAGTGCACTAGGTCAGTAGCTTTGAGGATTTTGAATGCTTACAGTAAATCAGGTCTTGCTATAACTATGAATAGAATAATGAAGGCTAAGAATGTCTTATTTTTTTAATGGTGTAGTACACCAATAAGATATTTACAGACAACATTAAAACTAACATACCATTTTGTGATTTAGTTGAAAAGTGTCTGGTCATGGATGTGGTAGTGTGCTCACCTATTTGAATAACACAACTTTATACAAAAACATGAATGCAATTATTTTTATTTCAGAAACAGTAGTTCCCATCATTAAAACTCCTTTTTTGATTTTGCATTGCAAGGAGTTTCCCCTCCATGTTACACATGTTTGATGGTGACAGATGGATTATTACAGAAAGGCTCTGGATAAAGCAGTCGACATCTTCGACAGCAAAGATGGTTTTTTTCGCATCTTCCTGGAGTTTGGAATTCCAGGGATCCCTGGAAACACAGAGTGGTTTGACATGTCACTGTTCCAGTTTCTTTATTCCATGGCAGCAGGTCAGATAGACTTTGGATACAGTTCTACCCAGAGGCATCTTAACGTCAGGTTTATTCAATAAGAAGCTATTTGATTAAAGGTGTGTGATAATTTGGCTATTAGACAACTGTTTTTCAGTCATTTCAATCACATTCATAACTATTATTCCTGTCATCTTCTATTGGACTATTCACCCCTGATCTGTACTATTACCTGTCCCTTAACCAGTTCAATACACAAATTTCCCTAAATGCCTATTGCCTTTAATTTAAGAAGAACATTACCAAAAGCATCTTTAAAATCTAATCATATCATTTTGTACGTTCTGTGTGTTTAGTGCTGTGACTTGTTTGAAGAATTTTAACAAGTTGGTAAAGGAAGAATGACCTTTTCTAAAACCATATTGACTACTGCTAGGGTCTTATTTTCATATGAGCGATCCTGTTGTTTAGTTCTAAAGTGGTTTTCATAACTTTACTTGTAAAAGAAGATGTATTAGCTTATATCTTGTCATATAAGTCACATTTAGTCATATTTACTAAACCGAGAGATACTGTAGAAGGGAATGAGGGAGGGCACTGAAAATGGAGAAAATAGAGTACCGTTGAAGAGGACTGCCAAAGATTGATGCACTGGACAATGGACTATTTAGAAGAAGAGAGATCAGGGAAGAGTAGAGGTGCACAGTTAACCACTTGATCAGAGTGGAGTTTGGAGTTCTGCCTCACCATTCCTATGGAGGTAGCAGTGTCAATAAAAAGTGACGTTTGCAGAAGTTTAAGGCCAATTTGTATAAAAATCAGTTTGTTTTTTAAAGGATTCTAAATTTAGATGAATTCCCCCATTCTACATAAATTCCATCCAATGTCTAATTCTGAACCACACTTGTCACTAATGTGCTACACAAAATAAAATCACAGTCACAAACTAAATACTCACCATCTGGAGTGTTCTGAGGCTTGTTCCTACTGAATCTGTCCAAACTAAAAACTTCTTTTTTGAAGAACTACAGTATGAGCACACAAAGAAAACAATTTAGGAATATTTCTTCCACAGGTATTATACTTGAACTGTTACGTACTGTATTGATCTTGATAAATTTGTAGTCATTATTCACACAGAACATTCAGCATTGGCCACCATAGCAGTTGCTATTCTTGTTTATTGCAATTAATAGGAATGTCTTCTAGAATGTTATTTGATGTACAAATGAGCATTCTATTCAAATAATTTCTGTAGTGTTAATATTAAAAATACAATAATGCCCAAATTAATTAATAATTTAAGTTTGGGTATCTAATCCATACCTTGTGTTTTTGAGGCTCGGTGTACTCATCAGGCACTTTAAATGGTCCAAAGCTTTCACAGCTCCCGCGTCCACTGGATGTTCCCTGGGCTCTTAAGTTTTCCAAAGATGGATTTGTTTCATTCTGAATTCTGACGTCTTTTGACCTATTACCCATGATCTTATGCTTTAGCATGGAGCCAAACTTTTTCAAAGGATGTTTCTTGACTTTCTGGCTCACATTCACATCTTCATCCGGCGTATTAACTGCAAAGGGGATGTTGCTGTGCGAGAGAAGCCCTTTGCTCTCAGATGTTTTGGTCAGTTGCACTGGGGTCATGTAATGTTTTGCTATGTCAATGCGCAGACCACTCTTGCTTTGGGCTGGACTGAGATTTTTGTCCTTATTAAGGCTGGGAGTGTACACATACCAAGATGAGTGTCCGGGCAACTCCTGTCACAAAAAAAAACAAAAAGTTACAGTTCAGTGATTGTTGTTTCATTTTTAAAAGTAAATCAAAACAAGTAACACTTCTCTTACGGAAAAGAAGATAAGGATTATGGGGTGTGTATATGTTTTTAGCACTGACGTTAACACTAGAATAAAGGCAGACAATGAAATATAAAATAAGAAATCAATGTGAATGTTTACAATTGCAATAATGCATCTCAATTTTTTTTTTATGATGCAGATATCAGTTTGGAAATGTAGACAATACTGTGAGCAAGTCTCTCCATAGTAGCATTAACTCACCTGATTGCTCTTGTACTAATTGAGTGATAAAGCTGACATCCACAGACAGGTGAGTTTAGTATGTATGCTATGAACTGACAATAGGGATATTTCTGAGATGTTATACAGTATTAGGGAAAACAAATCTGGATTTGTAGTTTTATTGTAAAGGAAAATGCACAACAAAACTATCATCATATTTACAAAATAAGAGTTCCATTTTCCAGTACTTTCTACACAAATGTCTGTTAATTAGGTACAGAACAGGTCCATCCTACTTTGATAAGAGACATTTTTACAGGTTTGGAACTGTTGGTCATACCTCATCAACCACATCATGCGAAGACGACTCCAGAAGTCGTGTTTTCATACAGTCTGGCCTCGAGGAGCTCTTCATAGTTTTCTTAACTGTCTTCCCTGAAGCCTTACACTGCTGTACTCCTTCTACATCCTGGACTCCTTGAGCCAAATAATCTCCAGGCTTCTCTGGGGTCTCAGAAGCAGAACAACCTTTTTTCTTATTAGAACAAGGTGTCACACCAACAGCTTCTCCTATGGAACGTGATGAGCAGGGCTTATCCATAGTGTCTTCTGGCTGGAAACTGTTTTCAAAAACACTTTGGACTGTTGGAGAAAAGCCCTTTGGAGACTTTTTCATAGAAGACTGTAGTTTTTTACTTCTGACTGTAGTTACGTTTGTGTCCACAATTTTGTCCTGTGTGGACTTACTGGTTTTCTGAGAAATGAGAGATTGTGAAGATGGAATTGAACACCCGCTTCGTAAACCATAATTTGCAATAGTTTCTTTAGCCACACAACAGGCCATTTCCTTGATCATTTCTGGATTCTGTGAGGCAATTCCTACTTGTAATACTTTCTTGCTGCCAATGGATTCCATCAGTTTGCTGTAAACAGAGCTAACGGTTTTCTTGATGGCTTGCTGTAATGGAAGATGTTCTTCAGCCTTTGGTTCACTGATGGTTAGAGTGGAAACCTTTGTCAATTCCTTCAGCGCATCTTTGGTAAGTTTCAGTGCCAGGTCCCTGACCTGAGACTCGGACAGCTCTTCCAGTTCCCCAGAATAATTTTCTGGGTTGGGGAATCCAGGGCGAATTTTCAAAAGCAGTTTTGCCATGATATTTTTCACTGCATCTGTTTGACACATAACAGGTGAAGGTTCTAACTGGTCCATTTTGGTGCACATGAGCTGCTCAGTGCTCAGGGTTTCCATATCAATGGCAGCTTGAGGAGCATCTGAAGACTCGATATCTGAATGTTGGAACTTCATAATTTCTCTCACAAGAGAATCAACTATCTTTTGGGCCAGGGCCTCACTCTTGGCTGCTACTGCTTGTTGTAAGTTGTCTTTGGAACCAGCACTCTGCAGCAGTTCTCTGTAAATACAGCTGGCCACTTGTTTGACAGAAACCAGCTCACATTGGATATTGCTTCCCATTGTTGGATTACATTCTGAGGTATCTGGGGCTGTAAATAGTTTCTTCAGCACATTGTCAATAATGCCCACAGCAAATTCACTGAGCTCCCAACAAGATAAACTATCCATAATCTGTTCTTGTTTCTTCTCCCTCTTTGGAGAAATAGGATGAATTCTTAAGAGCAGTTTAGTTACAATTTTTTTCACAATATCTGAATATGGTAGGGGAATATCAGAAAGTGGTTGAATATCAGGAGCGGGCTCTGGAGGTGACATTCCCTTTTCTTGGCAACCAAGGTTAAAGGTGTCATTTTCACTGCTGTTCACATCATTAGTGGCTTCGTTTGTAATGAAGGAAGGAGAAGGACCTAAGGCTGAAGACTCAGCTGTTGAAAAGTAGAGCTTTGAGAGCTCTTTAACCAAAGATACAATAATGGCATTGGACACTTCCTGATTTTTGGACATTATTGCATCGTATAATGCAATAAGGGAGCCACTTTCTTGCAGCAAGTCATTGTACACTTTTTCAATCATTTGGTCTGCATCCAAAGGCTGAATAAAGATGCATCTGTCATGGTCAGGTGTGCCTATAGTAATTCCTGGAACAGCTGATAACTGCATGATCACAGATTCAGTAATACTTATAACCATTTCACTCAGGGTTTGCAGAGGTCTCTTCAGATCTTCAGCACTGGACTCAGGGCAGGAACAGTTAAGCTGAATTTTCTTTAGCAGATTATCTGTGACTCCATGTACTATTTCAGAAGAAACAAGGGAAACTTCAGAAGACTGTGCTATGGGTGTTGCCTCTTTGTTGTGCTCACTACCGATTCTAATATCACTCATCAGCTCATCAACCTTCACATCATGCGAAGAGGACTCCAGAGGTTGTGTTTTCATACAGTCTGGGCTTGAGGAGCTCTTCTTAGACTTCTTAACTGTCTTCCCTGATGCCTTACACTGCTGTACTCCTTCTAGACCCCGGACTCTTTGAACCAGATAATCTCCAGGCTTCTCTGGGGTCTCAGAAGCTAAGCAATCTTTTTTCTTATTAGAACAAGGTGTCACACCAACAGCTTCTCCTAGGGAACGTGATGAGCAGGGCTTATCCATAGTGTCTTCTGGCTGGAAACTGTTTTCAAACCCACTTGGAACTGTTGGAGAAAAGCCTTTTGGAGACTTTGTCATAGGAGACTGCAGTTTTTTACTTCTGACTGTTCGACCAATAACAGGTGAAGGTTCTAACTGGTCCATTTTGGTGCACATGAGCTGCTCAGTGCTCCGGGTTTCCATATCAATGGCAGCTTGAGGAGTACTGGACTCAGGGCTGGAACAGTTTAGCTGAATTTTCTTTAGCAGATTATCTGTGACTCCATGTACTATTTCAGAAGAAACAAGAGAAACTTCAGAAGACTGAGCACTGGGTGTTGCCTTTTTGTTGTGCTCACTAGCGATTCTAATATCACTCATCAGCTCATCAACCTTCACATCATGCGACGAGGACTCCAGAAGTTGTGTTTTCATACAGTCTGGGCTTGAGGAGCTCTTCTTAGTCTTCTTTACTGTCTTCCCTGAAGCCTTACAATGCTGTACTCCTTCTAGACCCTGGACTCTTTGAACCAGATAATCTCCAGGCTTCTCAGGGGTCTCAGAAGCTAAGCAATCTTTTCTCTTATTAGAACAAGGTGTCACACCAACAGCTTCTCCTAGGGAACGTGATGAGCAGGGCTTATCCATAGTGTCTTCTGGCTGGAAACTGTTTTCAAACCAACTTGGAACTGTTGGAAAAAATCCTTTTGGAGACTTTGTCATAGAAGACTGCAGTTTTTTACTTCTGACTGTTCGACCAATAACAGGTGAAGATTCTAACTGGTCCATTTTGGTGCACATGAGCTGCTCAGTGCTCCGGGATTCCATATCAATGGCAGCTTGAGGAGTACTGGACTCAGGGCTGGAACAGTTTAGCTGAATTTTCTTTAGCAGACTATCTGTGACTCCATGTACTATTTCAGAAGAAACAAGGGAAACTTCAGAAGACTGAGCTCTGGGTGTTGCCTCTTTGTTGTGCTCACTACCGATTCTAATATAACTCATCAGCTCATCAACCTTCACATCATGCGTAGAGGACTCCAGAGGTTGTGTTTTCATACAGTCTGGGCTTGAGGAGCTCTTCTTAGTCTTCTTAAATGTCTTCCCTGAAGCCTTACAATGCTGTACTCCTTCTAGACCCTGGACTCTTTGAACCAGATAATCTCCAGGCTTCTCTGGGGTCTCAGAAGCTAAGCAATCTTTTTTCTTATTAGAACAAGGTGTCACACCAACAGCTTCTCCTAGGGAACGTGATGAGCAGGGCTTATCCATAGTGTCTTCTGGCTGGAAACTGCTTTCAAACCCACTTGGAACTGTTGGAGAAAAGCCTTTTGGAGACTTTGTCATAGGAGACTGCAGTTTTTTATTTCTGACTGTTCGACCAATAACAGGTGAAGGTTCTAACTGGTCCATTTTGGTGCACATGAGCTGCCCAGTGCTCCGGGTTTCCATATCAATGGCAGCTTGAGGAGTACTGGACTCAGGGCTGGAACAGTTTAGCTGAATTTTCTTTAGCAGATTATCTGTGACTCCATGTACTATTTCAGAAGAAACAAGAGAAACTTCAGAAGACTGAGCACTAGGTGTTGCCTCTTTGTTGTGCTCACTAGCGATTCTAATATCACTCATCAGTTCATCAACCTTCACATCATGCGAAGAGGACTCCAGAGGTTGTGTTTTCATACAGTCTGGGCTTGAGGAGCTCTTCTTAGTCTTCTTAACTGTCTTCCCTGAAGCCTTACACTGCTGTACTCCTTCTAGACCCTGGACTCTTTGAACCAGATAATCTCCAGGTTTCTCTGGGGTCTCAGAAGCTAAGCAATCTTTTTTCTTATTAGAACACTGAATTTTCTTTAGCAGATTATCTGTGACTCCATGTACTATTTCAGAAGAAACAAGAGAAATTTCAGAAGACTGAGCACTGGGTGTTGCCTTTTTGTTGTGCTCACTAGTTATTTTAATATCACCCATCACCCTATCAATGATCTCACTTGCTTCTCTGCTAATACTGGTCTCTGGTGAAAGGGATGAACATTGGGAAGCTGAATGTGTCAGCTTGGAAATGTTGGTCACCATAGAACTGATTATGGTTTTGACCACTGTCTCATTTCTGGTGGCTACAGCTTTCTGTAGAACCTGTTGGGATCCAGTTTGGCACAGCAAATCATTGTGAACAGAGCTGGCAACCTGTTGAATCTTGTGTGGTTCATGAAACACATCATTATCCTGTTTCACAACTGTTATCTCCTGGTTTTTGGACAAGTCCTGCAACACACTGTCAAAGAGGTCCACAGCTATCTGACTCAGCAAAGACACAGACATCTTCCCTGGGATTTCTGTAGAAGTTTCCTCTTTTATCAAAGTAGGGTATATCTGCAATAGCAGCTGTGTTATGATGTTTTCCACAGTCTCAGTACACACTAAAGTCATATTAAGTGATTCTGTTGATTTAGCCATAGAAATTTCCTGGAGCCCAACTGAGGAAACCGGTTCAATATTCAACATTTCTACAGGGAGTGGTTTGATTTCAGAATTGTTTTCAAGGTGGGAGTCTCTTTTCAGTTCCTCAGAAGAACTCTTCTCAATTTCTGATGTCACCCTGGCTGCTGGTATATTACCTATGTTAACAAAGAGCTTTTCATTTAATGATAGTGAAGCAAAATATCAGAAAGCATGAAACAAAAACTAAATTATATTGAGAAGTAACGAATGACAGGCATCACAAATTATTTGAGTATAAAGCTTCATGTTCCTGTAAAACTATTACATCTTGGAGCTCAGATAACTACAAACAAAGAAGCAGCCATATTCACAGATACGTTATATATGGCTTCTGAATATATGGCTATATTCACTCATTCTCTCATTCATAGTCATGGCCTACACTATATTGGTCTAAATACGTCAAAAACTTTTAAAAGATACAACAGATAGAAAATCAAGGTACTGTATATTTATATACAGTCACTACAGTTTTTAACTTGTACTTCATAGCAACTAAAATGTTAATACACTTTTAAATGATTTGATTTGATTTCCTTCTTACCTTGATTTTCACTCTCTTCAGGCTCCATTGATAAATCACATGCAGCAGACAAAACATCCATGACAGACTTTACAAGCAAGCTGGAAAGCTGATTAATTGCATCATGGTACATCTGTGAACTGGGCACTGATGGTTCAGTACTTTTCTGTGCTCTGTGATCCTTGACAGTCAGAGACACTTTCTCTGAAATCCTTTGGGAAGACTTCAATTCCGTATTTGTATCACAGTCTTGAAAAAGTGAAACATCCTTCTCATTTGTGTCAAACGTTGGAGAATCGGGAAAACTGAGGCACTGCTTCAACAGCCTTTTCACTGATTTCTCAGTAAATGAATACAACAACTGCATAGAAAGCTCCGGGGACTTTGGATGGGATAAATCCTGAACTACTAGGGGGCTCTTTAAAATTGGATCTGAATTAGATTTGTGAGCTGTGCCCAATTGTACTGCAATTCCCGATTTCAAAATTAAATGGAAAACATTTTTGACAAGTTCTTCTGAAAATACACGCAGAGATCCACTCGAGACAAGTTGTTCCACTTTCCTTTCAATAGGACTCATTGTAGGACTCTCTGTGGAGGTCCTGACTTGGTCCTTAGGCTCGTCTGAAACCCTTGTCTGCAGTGGGGGGAGATTGTGCTTTGCTGTGGCTCCTGGTACTTGAGATGCCCAGGACGCCTCTTCAGCTGAAAGCTTTTCAATGTTCAAATTAACATTATTGGAGTGGGTTTGAAATGCTATATTCTCAGTGACGAGACCAGCAGCACACTCCGATTTCTTTTGGCTTGCTCTAGACTTGCTTTTTGTATCTGAGGCCACCGTTACATCAAGTTTGCCCATAATAATGTCAACAATACCCATGGCAACAATTTCAATGTCAGACACTGCACACTCTGCACGGGCTATGTGTTCTGCTGAGAAGTCAAGCTTTGGTGAAATGAGAGGGCTTGGCTGGTCTCCTTCCTCAACATTGTCAACTGTTGTTTTCTCTGAGCCTCTCTTTTGTTCTGCAGCATTTAAGCTGTTTTGAGCTGTAAATGAATCATCTATCACATTGCTTCTGCAAGGAAGTTCCATGAACTCTTGTTCACCTAGTCCCATGTCATTTGCAGTAGAGGGTTTCTTCCAAACACGGGACCGGGGAACTCGATTGCTTTTACATGTCAATTCATTTTCTTGTTCTGCTGTAGGTGTAGGTTGATCCTGAAGCTTTGATGAAGCATCAGTCAAGGCTCTATAGGGAGTGTCCCGAGTCATGACTTCTGTGTCATCTGTATAAGAATCAATCACCATCCCAGGCACATTTATGGGTGGGAAACGTTGAACAGAATATTCTCTACGGTTACTTTTAGTGTATTCTTTATGGACAGTGTCTTCTGCACTAGACATCCTGTCTTTCCCATATTGTTCACCAGAGAGGTGCATTGTTTCATAATCTGGCTTTAAGACCACATCTGAAACTTTAAGACTTTCAAATGTAGATAAAACAGAATCCACCAGTTCACTTGCTTGAAGGGTTTCTTCTGAGGGTTTTGCTCTTGCTCCTGAGCAACATCCTTTGTCATCACCCCTATTTATTTCACTCCTGATTGTTTGCAATATCTGACTGCCAACATCCTTGGCACAGATGATTAAATTTGCCTGATTTTCCTGAGTAGTCCTGCTTTGCCTTGAGAAATCAACGTTCATTAACACACCTAAAGGTTCTGAATCTTCACTAAGATGCTTACGGGGTGCCGAGTTTGTTACTGACATGCTTTTCTTAGTCAAGTGTGGTTCACTAAAGCTCAGGTGTGAAACCTGGACTGAAGGAGGAAACATCTCAAGTGAATCTGCTGATCTCTGCTCTTTAGCAGATAAAACTTTCCTTGCTTTGAACAAAGACAGGCTCTTCTGATTCCAAAAGTGTTTCAGTTTGTTCTTCACAGTTTTGAAGAGTTCCTCAGTCATTGTCCTAAGGTGCTCAGCTCTTCTAGTATCAGTTTTAATTTCTGATGTTCCTGGTAACAGGGCTGTATCAGAACTTTCTAATTTATCTTTGTAGTCTGTTGAGAAAGAAATCTTCTCAAAGCATGTAGCGTAATGTAGTTTTTCTAAAACATCAACAACAATATCTGAAGCCAGTTCAGTGGTTTGCACATGAGAAGAAGAGTCTGAGGACATTGCTTCTTGAGCATGTTTTGTTGCATCCGGTGTTTTACATACATCATCAGCTGTACTGTTTGGTTGCTCTGGGAGATGGGCAAGTCCAGAAGATATAAATTTTGCAGCTGCTTTTTTAATAATTTCACTTATTATCCTTGTTGCTGTACGATGGAATACAGAGCTGGAGGTCCTCGGCATCTTCTCTGATCCTTCACCTTCTCCAACTGATATGATGCTCTCTCCAGAAGAGGAAACACTCAAATTGTCCTCAACCAAGTTCATGTCCATTTGCCCAATTTGCTGTTTTGAAGAAATGTTCTCAGATGACACCACCTTTGGAGGATATCTACAAATCTCCATTGTAATTTGATTAGGGACTTGTCCTGTTGCCTTATCAATATCAGATAATATGATTTCTTCAACAGGAGATATCTGGGATTTTGATCGATCTTGAATACTCTCCTCTCTTATAAATGTAGAAGCATCTCTCTCCCAGTCTTTAGGATATGGTGAAGGGCTTTTAATGGTGTCTAAAATATATTGCTCTTCAAGGTACTCCAAAACTGAAGTAACAACCTCTCTAGCCAGTAGGCTTTCATCTGAAGCCTTCTTTGCCACTGTTGTGCAATAAATCTCCTGGTCTAACTCTTTTTTCATTGCTTCACAAATGGCTCCAGCAGTTTCTACTGTATAGGTGCACAAATCTGAAATATCTGACACAGAATCAGAAAACACTGAAGTTTTTGATGAAGAGCTGACGCTTGAGCTCTTTGCATTGATTTGAGCAGGAGAACTGGAACTAGATACATCTTCTTTAGTCTGGGTGAGTAAAGATTTGAGCTTTCCAAATATAGTCCTTACGATGCCTTTTGCAACTGAACTAAAGTCAAAAGTATGATCAATGGATCCTCTTTCTGTGCTGCCTCTAGAAGTTTGAGGAGCAGCAGCAACATTTTTATTGGATTCTTGCAGATATTTATTTGTTTCAATACAATTCAGTGCAAACAAAACATTTTCAAAAACAGAATTTACAATGTCCTTGGCAATAACAGTGACCCTATTGTTGGGAATCTGAGATTTTGGACTTCTTTTTTCCAAAATGGAGATTTCTGCAGCTTCTGGGAGCAATAATGACTCTTTTGAGTTACTCTCATGTAAATTGTTACCCACAGGGGTGAAATCCCACTTTGTTTTTTCAATGATCTGAGATACTATCTGCTCAGCAATTTCAATGATTTTGGCTTTAGAGATCCCAAAAGCAATATCACTGTTTGCTCTTTTCATTCCCACACTTGATTCCGAGGAGTGAGACTTTAATTTGAAAGATGGGGGGCTACTGCCATTTGTTCTTTTCTTAGTCACTTTTGCCTCATCTCTCTCATTCTGCAGGGCATCAGGACTCTGAAGAAGGTAGTTCTTCTCCACAGATAAGCTGGAGGAGGGTGAAATCGTTTCTAAATTTTTCAGAATTGCTGACACAAAGTCACTCATTGATTGGTTATCGCCTGAATATGTTTCTTTCACGTCACTCATCTTATTTTCAGTATTTGCTTTGCAGAATTCACTCTTGACTTCTTGTAAGACAGTACTGATTATTTCTGTTGCCGTGACAGCTAACTCCGCCTCATCATATTGTTCTGAGTGGAGTCTCTGGGATTGTCCTATGGCATGTAGGTCACCACCATGGCCACCCAGGAGTCTACAGGTTGACCCTGACTCAACAGCGCTTGTGAAAAAAGGCTGGAGTCTTCCAGAGACAATTTGTATAATCTCACTGGCAACCTCTGAGGCTACAGATTCTGTCTGTGCTTCTAGATTAACACGCACAGTCTTAGGGGTGGGAATTCTTTGCTTATTTTCTGACAAGGCAGAGATGACAAGTCCAAGAACACCATCCACAAGCTCAGTGGCAAGGTTATTCGATCTGCAGCGGGTAATCAAGACACCTAACGCACAACACTGGGGTTCCATCAGCTGAGCAGGAAGCTGTGCTTCAGTGAGAGCTCTGCTAAGGACATCCTGTACTATACGTTCTGCTTTTGTAATTATACTTGACTTAGTGATTCCAAAAAGGTCCTTCAAAGGTTCTGAGAGGGGCTTTCCAGCATCTTCTCCTCCATCAGCAACCACAATCTCCTTCGAGGGTGTTCTGGATTTAAAGCAGGGTGTATTTTTCCCTGTTTCTTCTCCTGAACTACCCGAGGACGAGAGGGGTGAAGGGAAGGGAGTGGAGATCCTGCATCTCGTTGACCAGAAGCTACTGCTCCTACTCTGGGACTGCCATGTGGACCCTGACTCAGTACCAAGCAGAGAATGAGAACTCAGGGTGGCCTCCTCACTACTGCTGAAGTAAACCGGGGACTCAAAGGAGCAGTGAGACACGCTCCTGCTCCTCTCTTCACTGTAAAGCGAGATGGCTGGAAGCAGCACTCTGATGATAGACGCTGCCACCCACACCACTATATTCTCCGCCATTTCGTTAAGCTCTTCCGTTGTTATCTGTTTTAAAGCAATAGTACAAAAGTAACCATAGAGCACGAAAAATGTTCAGTATACAGTACACCTATCAATATAAGACCTACTTTTACTTACTTGTCAGGGTTCATTGTTTCCCATGTTAACATTTAGAAATTTGCAACCAAATTTTGAATGCCAGCACAGACGCAACTAATACAAATATACTGTTGTCTATACAGTATAGTAAAAATCTATTATAGATATACTGTTGTATGTCTAGAAAAATATATACAGTACAGTATTTCTAATATATAAATGAAGCAAGAACAACAGAATACCAGTCTAACCAAAGAAATAGAATGGTCAGTATTGCACATTTTAAGTGGATCCCTTAATTTATAAATAATTAAATGTGTAGACCCCTGTTTCATTCCAGAGGAGGCAGTGTCAAAGGGTTCTTTTGGCATCGAGTCTATGGTAGAAAGTGAAGTCACCCCCTTGGAACCTTGACAGCTTAATATTCTCTGGCAAAGAGGCGCAGACCTTTGGCATAGTGGAATATCTCTGCTCTGAGGAGTGGCTATGTGGCTCTAACGCCAGGGCAGCCACAATCAAAACCTAGTGGGAGCTGAGCTGAACATGTCAGGGAAGGAACCACTAAGCAACAGCTAGGTGGACTAAATTTCAGGATTTACTGTACTGAAGGAACAAATTAACATATTTCTTTACATTTGTTCTTTAGTTATGACACTGTGCATTTTAACCTCAAGGAGCTATCTGGAAAAATAAAATGCATCCATTACATTCAGATAAGCAGTGTACCTTACCTGTCCATATAAACTTTTCTCAATCACCTTCCTTTCACTAAAAAACATTATGATAAAAATTAATTAGTGTGACATTGCTACTACATGGACAAAATACGAACTATATTTTGCAATAATAAAAAATGGTGACTAATTAACAATATATAGGCATCTTTTCTAGTGGCAGAACAATTCATCTATTTTAAAGCATATTCCTGTGTAAAAAAGATGGCCTCCTAACCACGATTGTGTTCGTACTTTTTCAATTTACCTACTGGATGTCTAAAACTTGCTTAGGTTTTTACTTTAATATGAGAGGCTTATAAAATAAAAATCACCAAAAGAAAATAGCACATTGGAAATGATAAATCTTAAACTTCAAACTGCAACTGTTCCATAACACTTTAGCGAGTATGGTACAATCGTGTTCCTATGTGAAGCAAGATCACTGGTAATTTACATCATTGTGTTTTCAACAACAACTACTTGGTCAGGCGCAATGTATCTAACCAGTTTCATACTGGGTACCTCATAATTGACACATGACAAATACAGTTCAATTCAGAAAATAAATAGTAATTCTGCATTGAAATGTGCAGAAATATGTCATGTTTATGTTTGTACCCTGTTAACTTCATAGAGATTAGACCTTAGAGAATTTAAAGATTCTGTGAAACAGGCAGTTTGACCAGAGGTGCCCAAACGTTTGCATACAACTGTATGTTGTTGCTGCATCTTTCAGGACAAGGCCCAAAATGCGTTTCCAACACATTTGATGACTTAGTGTTACTTAGTTGCTATTGCCCTCTGGTGGTTGTTGATTGAAACATAACATCCATTCAAACACGACCAGACATTTCTCCCACTGTCAATACTTCAGCAAAACTTCACATTTTATACCGGTGCCACAACAAATTGTTATTATGATAGAAATTTGTTTTAATATGACTAATATATTATTGTTGTAATGCAGTATGATCAGAGTTATACATAAGTACAATACAACAGTTTATTTTTGCGAAGGTTCAGTGTTCAATGTCAATGTTCTAGTCATTACAACAAAGTCAGTCTATGGTAAACTATATCTAGGATTTGGAAAAATGCACATGAGCTAACACAACAATATGCACATGTTCTGTACTGTTAACAGACTGATTCATGCATTCGCAAAGAGAGAAAAAGCAATTTCACGAACTCAGCTGGGGAAGTGAGCTCAAAATAGAAAACAGTTGCTCTTTAAACATTTACGTATCACCATACTTAAAATGCTTAAAATAAAAACTTTATGTAAGCACTGATGCTTAACATACCACAACTGCAGAATGTAGGACTTACCCATCAGACAGCTGACTGATCAGAGGGACTTCATGAAACCATTTGGAATCAGTAGTCACCTCTTCAGTGGAGAGAAAAGAATTATTGTCGCATTAGAATTCTCATGGCATGCATAAAAAAGTGATCAATCCAATTAACATCCAAAAAAGGCAAAAAACATGTATTTATTCATAGATACAATTAGGATGCTGATTAAGATTTATTTATCTGTTTACCCATATAATTTAAATCATTTTCACACCTTAGCTCACAACACTTTTACTGCACCAGACTGTGGCACAATGGCTGCCCAGAGATCCCCAGACTTAATTGGAACCTTTTTCAGCCTTAACAGTAGATGTTACCAAAGCTTTCAAAACCCAACACTTGTGCATTAATCATTGACATGTTTTTATCTGAATTAGCTATACAAATAAAACTGAATTGAACTAAACTGATTTTTTGGATTATATGTTCCATTGTCTTTCACAATATCTTTCAGTATCTCAGCACCCACTGAATTTCTCTGCAGCTGCATTGGAAAATTTGTCAAAACATAACTTTTTTCAAAACCTTTATTTTTTCTAGAAACAAATGAAAATACTGACCTTTGGTGATTTTACAACTTTTTTCATTAGCAATGGTAACATCTCTATTCTCCGTGCTAATGATCTCAGTAGAAGCTGTGCCACAAAGAAAACATCCTTTTAGTTGAATAGTTATTTCAGATAGTTTAGATCAATAGATACTGTAAATGTTTTTATAACAAAATGTGGATTACAGAAATGTTGAATATAATGTATGTACATGTTGTGGCTGGAAATTAAACAATCTGAAGATAATGAAGGATTCCTTCTTAATGTATTATTTTATGATACCTGCAACTTATTGCGTGTTTCCCTTTAAAAAGTTTTGATCTCAGTACATACATATTATTCTTTTCATACAGCCATATGATTGAAAAGCTTTGGAATTTTGTAATTGTAGGTGTTTATTAAACAAATTCTACAGTTCTGTAATCAGTAGTAAACCTGAAGATGGTCAACCTGCATCATTCCTTCTAGCCAAAAAACTAAAACACATTAAATTGTGAACTTAATCATAGTTGCACCACTGCAAATTATTGGATCTAGAAGCTTACCCTGTTTTCCAGACTGAAGTATTTCATTAAAATATTGCCTTTTAATACGGTCTTGCATTTCTCTCTCAAAATCCTTCCTTTCCTGTAAACTCTCATTTAGCTTTTGCTGCTGGAGAGCAACCTTCCTTTTATAATATTCAAATGCCTGAGAATGACAGAAAACCTTTCACAAGTGGCTATTGTTTAATGAAAAAGGAAAGCCTCTCAACAAAAGATGAAAAGGTCCATCTCATTGTTGAACATCTTGTTAGCAGTAGAAAACTTCCCATCCATAAGGTCACTACAGGAGACTCCAATCTCATCTCAATCTACAGCACCCTGAAGCTGGGAAGCTGGGTCTGGTCAGAGCTCAGAAGAAGAAAGGCTGGGTCCGACATTACTTGGATGAAAGACTCTGTGTGTAGTTCAGAACCTTGCAGGCTGGATATAAGAGATTGAAGCAGCAATGTCTCTCCTCTAATGCTTAGGTAATGAAGAGGAGAGATCATCAACCACCCTCTTGGATCCTCTTGGGGAGATACCCCTGAGGGATACTTTAGAACAGCCAATTATGCAAAGCAGCATGTCTCTGGGATGTTACTTGGAATTAAAACCCACAACACGCAGAATAAATGCCACACAGGGAGGTGCCCAAGGCTGGAGATAAACCATGGGCTTTGGAGATGCAGTGCTATAACCATGAATTGGAGGCACCAAACACTACCAGAATATGGTGTTTTGGCACCTCTGTAGCATATCTTGGCATAACCACCCTAGAGTAGATGCACAATATAAGAGGTGCCAACATACCATGCTTATTGTGGTCACCGAGGATCCAAAGGTATTAGTTTAGGTTATTAATTTAAACCTATAGGTGCTCATCTTGGAAATACAACAAAATATACCTGCAAGGTAAGTGTCAAGTCCGGAATTTGCATGAAGAAAAGTTCACCTTAAGAGGATGAATCCAAACATTCATTACTCCAGTACCTTTTTGTGCCTTCTAGCTCTGGTCTGATTCTTCAGCTGGGCCTGTCGCACCTCCCTCCGGGCATCTTCCTCTATTCTCATATGTAAAGCCCTTTCTCTGATTTTCCACATCTGTAGAGCCGTCAGTGAAAAGGCAAAGCCGATGAGAAACAGCAGAAAGCTAGATTGTGTTGAGCACAGAACAGCTACGCTACTAGACATTTATATTTATATGTCACCTGCTTATAGGTGGTACATTAAATATTGAGGAATCTGTTAGATCATGTGGAGCTGAATCTCTCCCCTTTTTACAATTTAGCAAATGAGGCCTTTGGGCATTTTTCAGCATATTAGGAGCATTCAGCAGCTGAATGTGGTCTGGGAAGCCCAAAGACAAAATAACTGGGAAAATAACATACCATACAGCAATGTACAGTGAGAATGTGAAAAAAAAACAAGAAACATGATTAAGCTGATGTAGAAAACCGATGAGGCTAAATACTGTATATTGATAATGCCGGTGATCTGAAAGCTGATAAATCAATGAAAGGGGTGAATAAACTATGTGTTTCAAAAGTGAGTTAAGCTACAGTGTGAAATGTAAGATTCATAAAAGCGTATGAAAAGTGTCTGAAGTCTAAGTGTGACAATACAGTAACATGATTCACTAAGGGTATCCACTCAGCAGAAATCTGTTCGGCTGGAAGAGGCGTATACACTATAAGGTGAGATAATTTTTTTAATGAGCATTTTGCAACATAAATGCTTAATTACTTCTCAGAAACACAACATCTTTTAAAACAGTTATGCTAGAGATCCTGTTATCTTTTGCTTGCTCCCCAATCATGCTGTATTTACAGAGGTGTCACAAGGTCACTTGCCAGAGTGGATATAAATGTCTCTAATCAGTTTAAGATGCAGAAGGAAACCAGCTATTAAAGATCTCCCATCCAGGTGATGACCAGGAGCAGCCCTGGGTCAAAATAAATCAAACTGTATTCTCATACCTCAGCCTGTCTGCATATCTCCTCTGTTTTCAGAGCTCCTGCCTGGTGCCTTCATAAACAACAACAGCAAAGAAAGCTTCATCCACAAGGCAATGTCAGACAGCAGCAGAGGAATTTGTGAATGTGGTATTTCCGTAGAGCAGATGTTCATCTTTTGGAAAACTTTGACTCAGTCAAGACTTCCACTTGCTTGCACAATTAATTAACTTAAGGCAAACCTTTACTTACAGTTGTATTCTTGACATCTAATGTTTAAACATAACAGTAAAATATTTACACATATTTACAGCGAAACAAAAAAAAATGTGATACAAATACAACAAATCAGGAATCCAAAAGGCAGGAACTTGCTGTTAAAGAGTGAGGAGCTTCCGTATGTTATTACCTGTCTCTGTTAGCCATAAACTGGTCTGAAATATTCTTGGATCCTTCCTCAAGGAGCCATTCCCTCACATCGGTGAAGCTGATATCCCTGGGAATCTCGTTCTGCTCCTGGAGCTCCAAGAACTTCTTCACTATTGTTTTCTGAAAGCCAGCACAGCCTTTTAATAGAGTGCCACACTCCCTTCATTGCAAGGTTCTCCTAAGCACTATCATAGCCGAGTGTTCACTTCAAAACCAACACTGACTTTTTCCATTAGATTTTTAATTTGAACTCACACCGATAGAATGTGTTTGCATATGTATAAGAGTGAAGGCTGAGCTACTGTAGTTTGTTGATCTAAACATTTCAATTTAAGATGTATATCTTGGATACAGTGGTTAACCTTGTTATCTCGCAACACTGGGGCCAGGGGCTCTATTCTGAGCCTGAGGTGATTTGTCTGTGTGGAGTTTATATGGTCTCCCCATATTCACATGGGTTTTTCACGGTTTGCTCTGGTTTTCTCCCACAGTCAAAAGCCATACTATACTGGTAGAAAAAAAGGTTTCTAGGAAAATTGGTTCTAGAGTGAATTTGTGTCTGTGTGTGTCTTGCAATGGACTTAATTCTGGTCAAGGGTGTATATCGTCTTAAGCCCGTTGCTTTCTGGGATAGGCCCCTGCTCCCTGCAGCCCTTAGATGAGGCGGTTAGATTAGATGACGTGGATGGAAAGGGATGGATGGAAGTTCAAGTCGTTTTTCAGCCTTGTCTGGCAAAGAAGACTTATAAATTCTGTTTTGGACTACACACAAAAGCTGCCTGTATTAACATGTGTTTGGAAAAATACATTTTTTTGCACTGAAAATGGATTAAAGTCTACTGAGCAGTACAGATAAGCAGTGAATGCTCCGATTCGGGTGGTACAATTAGTGGTTTTCCACAAAGAAAAACATCCAGATATATTGCCCAGCCTCAATGAATAAAAAAACTATCTTTTTTTAACTCTGTTATCGTGAACAGAGAAGACTACAAGGCGACCTGTTTCAAATATTCAAAATCCTCACAGTCAAGTCTGCTTGTTGAATGCTGACTTCTTTCAAGAAACAGCTGGATGAGACTCACAGACCAATTAGCAAGTAATTACCAAACAGGCTAAAGAGCTTCTTCTCATTCGTAACTTTTCTTATGATATGAAACCCATATCCTGCATGCAGAAAGGACTATATGGGCTATAAACAACACAAAGTATCATGAAAAGATGTACAGTATGGCTGAACTAACAAGAAGAAGCTAAAATAGGCTAGAGCAGTGACAAACATAAGCAACAACATCGTCAGCGTCAAAACACTAAAACAGAAATGAGCTTCATAGCAATTAGAGAAGAAACTGAAAGAAAACATTGAAATTGATCCTTAGAATACAAACACAGTCAAGGTAGAGACTTCCTTGAAGATGACATGATGACAGCAGTATATTCAAAAGTGCATAATGGAGAGATCTTATGGAAGCCTTCATCCAGAAACGTTACTGATTGAGGGCTGGATAAAGGCAGAAGTCTATGATGAAGAGTCAGAATCAGATGGACGGTTGTTTAAAAACATCACACTTACCTGTTTAGTCACATAATTTTTGTCATACTGCAACTTCACATTGCTAAGGTAGTTATGATATTGATTGTATTCTTTCAAAGAGCAGAGGACCTGAAAACAGACAAAAATGTTTCAAGTACTGTCTAGGAGGTTAAATGTTTTTATTTTTATTTTACAAATCTAGAGCACAGTCAAGTACTCTGTGTTTGAATATCTATTGAGCATAAGGACTTTAGCACAAACCATAGGCCTGCTTTGATTACATCTACTATTACATGCTTTGATTACAACCAAAGGCCTGCCCACCGAATACATCTATGCTGGAGTGCAGACATGAGTTAAATCACGCTACTGGAAACTATTACAGCTAAATGAGCTAGAACCTGGTCTATTTTTTTTTACAACACCTCACTCCTTCACCATACCAAAAAAGACTCATTCTTTGCACAAACTCCAAACAGCCTTACTTTCTTCTGCTCATTGATTAAGCCTCTGTTCTGCAGAGACTCCTGCATGCCCTTGCGATGGTAATAGGTGCGCAGGTGGGGGTCATGGAGGCTGTTGTACTTCGAATCCAAAAGGAAACCGTGGGGATCAGTCAGAGTGAAGTCAGGAGATGGCTGGTGCAGCTGAAATAGAAGGTAAGTATTTTATTAAAACATGATATGTATAGGTAAACACAGATATGTATCCCCCTATGTTTCTGAACATAAAAATGAGAATGTTTTTTTTCTCCCCCCTCCGAAGGCTGTCGCCAGTTTCTTGGAAGACTACTCCAGAATCGCTGTTATCATTTTTCCTACGTTCTTGAAAATCAAATTCCAATTTCTCAGTCATTGTAGCCAACTAAAAATATCTACATTGCAAAAAGACAGTAAGCACAATAAGCTTTAAGGCATACAGTACAGCTGAATTTCAATAATGTGATCAATATACTGCGTCTAGAAAAATATATAACCTTACTCCTGATGTTATATGCACAAAGATGGCAAGGGAAGACAGTTTGCTTACAGTTTAATCATTACAGCAACCACATTATACTAACACACACAGAAATGTGTTAATGTGTCCCAGGTATCATTTCATATTATACAATTTTACATGTTGGTTTACCCCTAAAAAGAAAGAAAACCATGAATAAACATGTCATTTTTTACAATTTAAATGTTTGGATTTAAATAAGAATAAATGTATTCATGCTTTTCATTTTAGGTTGCACTTACTTTCTCCGAAAGAGCAGTCCTGCAAAATTGAGGTTTAGACCCTGGGATTAACGGCAGTTTAGTGCCGACGGGTCTCTCCAACAGCTGCTGCTCTCCCTGCAGTGCATACAGCATGGTGTAGCAGCCCTGAAACACAGAACATAACTATCGTACCTCACAGAACCACAGCCAAAACGCCAAAAAAAACAAGCAGAGCTGATGGCAGAAATGATTTCATCTGTCACAGAGTGAAATAAAATGGGTGTGGGGGCAACAGCAGGTATCAAGGACAATGTTGACTTTGCATAGAAGTTTGTATAGAATGACCAGTGACTTCAATGAGGGTGGTAATATGTGTCTTTCTTTGTTCTGGGGCTTCCTACTGATCAAAGATGCTATTGCAAACATTGTTAATTACCACACAGTTCAGAGAAGACACATGGCATGTCAAAACTGGCCTAGCCGAGCCTCAGACTGAGGAGGTGGATCTAGAACATAACAATTCTAGAAAATCTAGAATGTTCTAGAGCAATCTTACACCTGGCCATCTGTATATAGCCATTTGATCAATGAGCCCCAAGAAGTTAGCTCTGCTTACACCCAAAACTATCAACCCCCCCCCCCCCAAGAAAGGTAGGGGGGCTTTAATAACCCCAGTGACAGAGCACACAAAAACAGAAGAAACAGGAATAACCAATTTGTACCACAGCACCCAGGAGAGGGTTTGGACACCAGGGACTCTCTACAGTGAGCAAGGGAGGAAGGCTTTAGCATTGTCTTCCCCCCCTCTCTACTCAAAAAATTGACTCAGAGACAAATGGGGGGGCATATTAAAAAACAGACTCAGCCAGGACTGAGGAGGATCCCTAAGACTACACAGGGTTTCTTTGCATTGACAGAAGCAGGCACACCAGGTCTCCAACTGGGGCTGGGTTTGGGAGAATATTTGCAGCTGGACTTTTCCTTTGGAACTCTGGTTTTGGTAACTGGGGTCAAATGGGGCTCTTGAGCTGGTCTGCAATATGTTCTGTGAGTAAGTAAGTACCTCTGGTGGATAAGTTGTAATATGTGTTCTGTGGATTAGGCTATAATAGATACTGGAATTGCAAAGTACTGTAATACAAATGGAAATGATGTAGGATGACTTCTGGTCTGTGGATGCACTAGTGGTTCTGGAAGATAAAAAGAACTTGTTGCTGGGGGAAAAGGTCTTTAGAATTGCTAGGTGGCATAATCAGCTACAAAACTAACTTTTAAAAGCAGTCCCTGCATTTAAAGGCCACGGTTCCTGACATATCTTTTTATAGATAGGTAAGAAGAGTTACCCTAGGGTGTTCAGAGGGCTAAATCAGTTCATAACATTCTTTTTTTTTTCTTCTGCACAAACGAGTTGATGCTCTAAGTCTGTTTAGAGTTTTAGATTGGGAAGGCATATTCTCACCCAAGACATCTTAAGAGAACAAAAGAAAAGTACAGTACGTATATTCCCATAAAATACAGAAAGGGTTAACAATAAATTATTAACCCACGATTTCAGAAATAGAACACATAGCTGGAATTTTAAAATCATGTTCCATTTATTTTACCTTCTAGAGCTTTTAAAACAGTATTAGAAATATTACTACGAGGTGTACGTTTTTACTGTTTTACTAAACCTTACATTTTAAAGCTAAACTAATGCTGATTTTTTTTTAATTCACTACCTAAAAGTTCAAATATATAAACGTATGGATAGTACACTCACAGCTCCAGATCCCGGTTTCTTTCTCTCCATTTTTATCCCTGATCTCGTTCCATTAATCCATTAATCAATTAATCTATTTTGAAAACAAATCCGTCGTGTTCGTGAGCGGTAAAACTTTATTTTGTATAATACGGACTTGAGCATAAACCACGGTATAACCAAAATGTTGTCTATTACGTCAGATCTGCAAAGCAGTTGCCTTATCTGACGTATCCAGCGTGTACAAGTAAAGACGTCATTAAAAGCTGCAGCAGGGAAGCTACAGTATTCGTCCCTGTACGGACTTGTTTTTTTATATATATACTAATAATTAGGTTTTAATGAGAAAATCCAGACAAAAGGGCGATGTCCGATTTAATGTTTAATTTGAATGTCGCCATTCTAACTCAAAGCCTTCACGGTATCAAACCTGTGTGGTCACACGTCCCAAACAGTCTGGCTCTGCCAGTGGAGCCTAGAGACCCCAAAATATAACACACGGTTTGCCTTTTAATAATTTACACCTCTAATCCTTTGGGATGGAAAAGAAGTGTAGAAATGCAATTTTAATTATGGTCAATTCTGGTATTGTAGCCATATATAGTTATACAGGTCTTGTCCTCAACAACTCAGGAGCTGGGTTCGAGCCAATGCAGTGAGGTACGAACTAGGGTGGGAGCGGCGAGGGCACAAGCCCTAGAACCCGAATCCGTTACAATAACAAAAGGACAGACAATGAAATATGGGCTATTTCGAACTCGCAAATGTGAGATATAAAGAGTTACTAAGTCAGAATTCTGAGTTGCTAAGTTGCAATTCTGAGATACCATAGCGCGTTTTTTTTACTCCCTGGCGGAAACGGGCTTCCATAGAAAAGCCTGGAATGCAAGTGTAATCCTTACTTAAGGGGAGCCGGCTTTTAGAACTGGCTATAGTTGCTCACGGACATAGCGTTGGCTTTATGAACTACAACTCCCATAACGCACTACTCAAGTTTACGTCACAGTCCCTACTCTGCCTGGCTGTGGTGACCTCTAGCGGGTCCCTCTCAGTTCTGGCAGCTTTACCGTTGATCTTGTGCACTCACCGGCGCGCGCAAGAGGAACTCATACACGGCTCCCTTTTTTAAAGTTTATTTTCTAAAAAATAGAAGAAAATAAGGGAGCGTTTCCAGAAATACGTACAAGTCAGGTTTACAGCAGGCTGGTAGCAAGAGTCTGACTCCTACCCTCGTACATGTTGTTTTCCCCTGTTTACTATAACACCATTTAAACGCGACACAACATAACTCAACTCACTAAGAAATTAACTCACAACACACAGACAGTTTTCATCTAGCGACTTAACACAGTTAGCTAACGAAGTTCAATTTCGTCTCTGATAACCCGCAGAGCCCGAATACACTTTTGATACTCTTAAAACAAATATAAACGAGTAAACCTTAAACCGAAACTATGACATCAGTAAACATAAATTTACAGACCTTTTAAAAAAGCCTTATTACTTCAGATCTTACCTAACAAATTAGAAAGAACCATGGGAGAGAAAGTCAGGCGGACAGCAGGCTGGAAGCGAGGGTCTACCAGCCCGCACGAGGCGCTGTTCCCGATTCCCGTGCCCAGCTGCACATCACCTGGTTGCACAAGCTTGACTTTTCATTTTCATTACTATATTTTCAGGTTGTGTTTTTCATACCACTACCGAATAAAAAACATATTTTAGAGGAAGATGTCAGCTTGATTAAAAAATATTGCTCCTTAAGCCTAGTCCCTTACTGTACTAATTCTGCCACCTACTGGACAAGGTAATAAATAAAACAAGAAGAAAATCATAGAATCTAACACCCACATTACAGGCCAGCCAAGTAAAGGGTGTAAGATGACCAGGGGAAGGGTCATTCATAACAGGTATTTTCAGAATGACCTAGTTAAAATACTAGATATGGACCTGAGCAAAATGGCTGCCAAAAAGAATCAGCTGACCCGTATATGGAAAGGGTCTACCCTGAGAAACAATGAGACACAGCTGAGCCGCATCAGGAACCGAAATATAAGTGCCCCGGAGGCAGTGAACAGGGAGAAAGATAGAGAGGAAAGAGGTTTATGTGAAAGATCGGACTGAGGAATAATGGACTACTGAAGGGAGAAAAGGTCTATGGTCTATGGTCTATGGTCTATGGTCTATGGTCTATGGTCTATGGTCTATGGTCTATGGTCTATGGTCTATGGTCTATGGTTTATGGTTTATTACGGACTTTTGGAACTCGGATCGGAACAGGATTAAGAGAGTGGATTACGGACTGGATTTGGAAGATAGTTGGAGGAAGAAACGCCACGAAACTCAGGAAAGAAAAGTGTGGTGTGAGTACTTCTCTCATTTGCATAAACTTTCCCCCGGAGACACCACAAGGGATATCTGAAGGACTGAAAAGTGCACTGATTGTCACATTATCTAAGGTTGTCTTTTAAAATGTACTTGTATTAAATTAATAGCATCTATTGCATTGCCCGAGAAAATCAGAAATTACTGTATGTAATTTGTTGGAATTGGGTTCCTATGAAAAAGACTTGTGAAGAAACCCAGCTGGGACTCAAAACCCTTGGTATCTCTTCAGAAGAAGAGAATGCAATGTGCCCCAAGCAGTATGATTTTCGAAACACGGATTTAGTACCAGAAACCAATTTGTAGCTATTTTGTGACCCAGTGGTGAATAGCGGAGTTATTCCAAATCCACTAGATGGCGGTTCCTGACGGTTGAGTCCAGCGTTCTGCGCATGGGCAGTAGGGACTAAGAAGCAGTGAGTTACCGTTAAAAAGAACCCGTAACTTCTACAGAGTCGTAACGGTAAATACGGTGTCATTTCCCTAAATGAGTATAGAGGGGTATTTCATAGGATTGAGACAAGATTAGCAAGATGGATATTGGATTTTAACGGAGTACACTGAAGCAGTAGAGTATTTAGGCAACTACTCGGGCTGGGGATATCTGTTTATTGGTTTGTTAGTAATGGGTTTCACATGCTCCTTGTATTTTCTCTTCCTTCATTCTTTACAGGGACTTATGTTTAGCACCGTGTAAGTGTTCGCAATTGTAGGTATCGTACTAATTATCGTAATGTAGTTCTCGGTGAGGGCTGAGAGGTGAGCGGCTTATTTCTGAACGCGCTGCGTGAACCACTGCCGTATTTTGTGTATATGGAAATATCGTTATGTCTTTTTTTTATTTTTTTAAACCAGGAACATATCAGACCACATACTCGCCTAGAAATAAAGAACCCAAAATGTGTCCTGTGCTAATTATTCTTTGCCAGGCTACATTTATAAGAACCTTTCGTCTTGTGTTTTAATTGTAATACAGTGTATTAAAATGCACAATGCTTTGGTTTTGGGAGAGAGGTAAGAAGGGAAAGCAAATGGAAGAAAAGTCCAGAATAGGCTTCTAGGCTGTAGAAAAAATGAGAATAGAATATGACGTATTCCAAGGAGAAGTCGGGGAAAAATAAGACCTTAAAAGAAATCAGCCTATCACTGTTTGCTGGGAGAATGGATGAATCCTGTCTAATGCTCAGCTGACACCCTGTTAAAAGCAATAAAAGACAATGTTAGTCCTCCGTGGTTAACTTACATTTGCCGTTGCTTTAAAACAGATAACGATGGAAGAACTGAATGACATGGTGGCGTGGGTGGCAGTGTCCATTATCAGAGTGCTGCTCCCAGCCATCTCCCTGTATGATGAAAAGAGGAGCCGGAGGAGAGTCTCCTAATCACCTTGCCTCTGAATTGTGGATGGTGTTTTTGAATGTGTCAACTCTCCCTTGTCGGCAAATAAGCCAAGAAGAAAGAATTCCCACCCCAGAGACTGTGCATCTTAATCATTCTGCAGACTCGGAGACTGACAGTGAGACTCTACAGGTTGTCTCTAAAAGCTTGAACCACTTTCACTGGATGTATTGAGTCAGTGTCAGTCTATGGTCTCCATATTAAATGAGATGTAAAGTCTCAAATTGTGCTTAATGAGTATGTTTTCTTTAGTGTTTTAATGATCCTTTCTGGTAACCGAATGGATGTAGTGTTTTTTGCAATGGAATGTGCAGCAGCACTGTTTCAGGAGGATATACAAAAGGTAAAATAGTTCATAGCTCAATGGATATGACTTAAAATTGCAGTGGTTTCCAGTACTAAAACTAGTGATAAAAGGAAATAATTCTATAAAGGTTATGAAGGCTTTAATCCATCCATTTTCTAACTGCATTATCCAATACAGGGTTGCAGGAAAGCCAGAGGCAGGATTCACTCACACCAGGGACAATTTTCACAAAAGCCAATTACTTGAAGACAACCCAAGCAAACACTTGTAGAACATACAAGCCCCACATCTGAGGATGAACTCATGGCCCCAGTGCTCTGAGACAGCACCACTGTGCCACTTCTTATGCTACTATATTCCAGTTAAATACCAGTGTTTACTGTTGCTTATTTTAGCCTGGAAGAGATGCATTATGATCATTTGATACTGGCAAATATTCTTGTAGCACAAGGAAAGTGGTGCAAACATATTTACACTAGGGGGAACTGTCCTGCTTTGGCAACACAGTAAATTTATGGTATATACATTTATTATTTCTGGATAACCACTGTAAATATAATTTGTCTTCTATTTCCTAAAACAATTCAATATTTCCCACTGTACTGCATACAGTATTTAGCCTTTAGAATGTAATTTGCTCAATGTTAGTCTTGAAGCATGTAGTTAATACGGTAGAGGTACTATCATTTAACAGCATTCATGAGATACATTCAAACAGAATATTAATTCCATTGGAAGAGGGCCAGGGGAAGGGTCATTTATAACTGGTATTTTCGTAACGAAACGCTGTCTATACTACTGTATAGACCTAGGCAAGATGGCCGCCACGGATACCCGGCTGACCCGCTGTTGGAAAAGATATATACGGCGAAACAATGAGACACAGGTGAGCTCCGTCAGGAAATGGAATAGAAATGCCACAGAAGCACTGAGCCGGGCGGAAGCTGGTAAGGTGAGAGCGTTTTGGAGGAACGAGAGATTTAGGAGTGTACTGGAAGGAATTTAAGAATAACGGACTATTGGATATGGGTTTTGGATACGGCGCGGAGAAGTGTGGACATACGCATTTGGGGACTTAAGGATACTGGCAACGGATTGCGGAACGGATTTGGAGAGACATACGGACGAAGAACACAGGTTCAGTGTGGTGTGAGTTAAATGTCTTTTACACCTATTTTCCCCTGGCGACTCCACACCATATATTCAATTGAATCTTTCAAAGAGAACAACCATTTCCCTGCAAAATTAGGCTTTTCTCTGTCACTTCTCAGGTGGCTCTGACAATCAGCTGCCGTTAAATTGTGGCTGTGGGCATCTGTTTCAATGGAGTTTGTACTCCCTCTTTAAGTGTGATATTAGAAATATATTTTTTTTTGCTAAAAAACTGCTCATTACAAATTAAAGATACGGCTATAAACTAATATGACGTTTTTGTTGTGAAGCCTTCTTCAGGTGTGTGGAGACACGTATATTTTTAGACACATTTATTTAAAAACTAAGAGCTTTTTTTTAAATGGTAAGAATGGTAAATTGTGCCATGAAAAGTTCATTTTTCAGTTTCCACTGTCTACATTCCCGGGCACAGCTTATATGTGGGTTAATATTTACCTATCGGATTAGCAAAGGTTAAAATAAAACAATTGAAACAGGATGAGGAAATGTGCACACACTCCTCTGACATACTCATGAGAGAGAGTCTTTCCCCGCTTGACATGCTTTGAGCTTATAAAGAGAGATCACCCACTGGAGAAGAACACGACTGTGAGTGACATCACTGTGAGGTCACAGGCATTGAGCAGGTCAGAAAATCAAGACTTCAAGGGGAAACTCAATCCTACCCAACATTAGAGACATGCCTACTTTTGCAAGTGCCAGCTTGATAATGGTTTAAGTTCCTTAGATATTTTTTAACTTCAGCTAGGTGTATGGCCTTTGACTTAAAAATCAGTAAATCATTAAGGAATGCTGGAAGGTTTAATAGAATTAAGATATTCTTACCAGGTCGAAACACCAGCACGGCACTGTAACCTTATTCTTTATAAAAATGTGACTATAAACTCTCTCTTTTAAACTGTACAGGCCTATTACAAAGCCAGTCGAAGTGGACAGCTCCACAGAGTAAACAGTCATATAATCCAATGCTTCTAGTTGATCAATTATGTAGTAACTGTGCTGTATATGAAGATGTGGTGATTGTTTTTATTTAACCTTATCCACCTGTTGCATAGGTTGTCTTGTGTTTTGCAATACGTAGTCTGTGGTGTTATTGATTTAGCTAGTAAAAATATATATATATTATTCATCCATTGTGTGGTTTCTGCGTAAAAAAAACCCCGCATCCACAGAAACAAAAATCACAGATATGTGCCGAACAGGACTACTAGTATCAATATAACGGCAGCGGCAGTTTTTGTGCTTGATATGAACTGCCTAATGGGGCCACAGGAATAATGGAAGGCAGGTCAGATCCAGCACTTTTATTACAAACAAGCCTTTAAAGAAACACAAACAGAATGTACTTTTATGATTTGAAATATTTGTATATCGCCTCAGCAAAAATAATTTGCCTCCCCCCCCATATATTCAGTACTTAATTCAAAAAATGTTTTTTTAGATGCATGACTTTCTCATGATACATATCCTTCCAAAATACATTTTACTTTTGCTATTAAGGTCAGTAGTGAATCGTTTAGGAACATGTAAAGGTTTATTCCATGCTGAAAAAAGAAAAGAAACATTTCAGCTGTAGAGTCTTCTTCAGGTGTCCGTTCCCGTTTCTTTTCTTCTCCTTTGCGGCCTACGCGTGTTGACGCACTACCTACTTGAGCTACTGCAGAGTTTTCTTACATATTACTTACCACCATTTGCTTTGACTTGGAAAAACTATGCAGTATCTTTTGAAAACAGCCCTTTCTTGTTTGTCTATTTCTGCCAGCCACGTGTTACTGGCAGTCCTCAAATGTGTCAACTACCGCGAGGAAGGCCTTCCACACTCCAGGCCTGCTTGTGCACACAGCCCCGCCTCCTCTTCTCCTTTGACTGATCTCTCGGTTCGTGTTCACGATGCAGGTCCAGTGCGGACCCCCGCCCTTCATCACACACCACTTGGAGTGGTCCACCATGATGCTGAAAGGCCTGGCCTCTGGCAGCTGCATAGTCTTCACGTTGTACACCTTGTGCGCCACAGAGCAATTCGACGGCAGAGGCTGATGAAGCTTCCCCCAGCTTTCGGCAAAGAAGTCGTCTCCTAAATAGTTAACCAGCAAACCTGAGTAGAGATCTGAAACGGAACAGAGTCACAGGTTCCCTGTAAGAATCTGTCCCAGACACACTTTCTACCCAACCAAAAACAGGAAGTGCACTTGCTACCAAAACGTCAAACTGGAACCGAGAACAAGTGAATGTGTATTTCTTCCCCCCCTCTCTGAATGCTGTACCGTATTGGTTGCTACCCAGAACGTTCTTTTTTAAATCAGCACCACCAATATACAGTAGATCAAGTGTGAAGTGTGACATATTGCTTTTGAAGGGCAGTGTTTGAAACTTACTGGATTGTTCCTTTTCTACACAAACCTTTTTTTAAATGTATTTAAATGACAACCATTTCCAATAACCTTTAAAGTAACAGCAGAATGAGATCCTTGGATCAATTAATCAATTTCTTTTCAAAACTAGTTGAGATTAATGGAACAAACTGCACATGTTATTTAAGTCCTGGTTCCTTTCAAGAAACAGCAGGATGAGATCCTTGAATTAACTACTAAGAAATTAGCTAAATGGGCCAAATGTAACCTCTCGTGTTCTTAGGTATTAAATGGTATCTAAAGAAGCTACACAAGTTATATTTTTATCCTTTCTTATGTTTAAATCAACATACCAAGAGAAAAACATGATTTAAATTGTTGTATAAATAAAAGATTGAAATATTCTATTAATCAATTTGTTCAAGAATTGGGCTTTACAGAATGTTAATAAAGCACCTACAAACTACCTCAGACACACATCCTAAACCTAAATTACTACTGAGTATAAATTGATGCTTTACTAACATCCCATAAAATCTCTTTTGAAAGAAAGCAATGCTATGAAACCTTAAATCTAAAGTGTAACCGCAGAAACATGTAGGAAAGTTCAGTTGCCAGCTGGCAGATTGAGAAAGTTTCACCAAAACAAAGTATGCTTTTTTTATATAAATACATCTTCAATTGGGAAAGGCTTTGAGTAAAAATAAACTGGATATTGTTCCACAAAATCTTTGTGAGAAAGTGGGTCTTGCTGGCTAGAAACAGCCAACATACAATAGAGTTAGACTTTGTAAAAATTAAATAAATTCAGATTCTGAGAGGCTCAATAAGTGCTTGTTCAGAGTAAATCAGACATCGTTGTCCAAGTTTCAGCAGTGATACATAATTCACTGAATACCAACACCAACAGGGTTGGACACTTTGGGATATCCAAGCGATCTCAAATGCGTCCGATAACTGCAACCTCTATGACCAGCTGGGCACCAGTGCTCTTGTACTGTTGTCAGTGAAAGAAAAACCATTAGTACAACTTATGCCAACTCTGACACTTAGCATCACTGTGGGGCTGTTAAGCACATATTTTGAAGAAATAAGTACATTTCGTCATCTCTTCCAAGCTGGTACAGGTCTGGAACTGTGATAATTAATTTGTGATTTTAAAATGTAGAGGCATGCAAAAAATTAACTATTGATTCCAAATATCTAAAATGAGAAAAATAGCTGATGTGACATTTTCACTTCCCAGGAACAAACTGCAATAATGAAGCACAGAGATTGTTTATGGATCATGGCAACTGTGTTGTTCAATACTGTTTCTGTATCTTGAATTGGAGAATAGTTTCTAAAGAAGCGATCAGTTGGGAAACAAACGTGATCCATAGACTTTACTGATTTTTTTTCTGCAGACTCTAGCTCTGCCTTGAGTGGTGCTCACCGTCATTAAATCTAGAGCATTTTGCAAAGCTGGTGAAAGTTTACCCTGCTAAAGATGTCAGGGGCAGCTGCTTAAACCAAGGCTCTTTCCTGGGATAGCATGTTCTCTGAGCCACACACTGAAGGTCTCTGTGGAAGGTTTGGGGGACGTGATAGTCAAACGAGTATACATGGATATACTGGAGTTGCACAGCTGTAGAGACAAGAATGAAAAATAACCAAGAGTAAGCATGGCATTTTCATACATCCAGGTCAAATGCCCCCTTTCTTTTTCCATTAGTCTGGAGAGTTTCCTTTATTTATTTTCACTTGTTAAACTATCCTCCAAGTTCTAAAATGTTGACATACATTTTCAGCAGCCACAATACACATCATTTAGATTTAATTAGAAAGTCTAAGGCTATTTTGGTATTTATTTTCATCTGTATACACAATGAGGTGTAAGTCTATTAGTGTCCACCTATTCTCAGGGTTATATTAAGTTTGCATATGAAATTGAACCACCAACAGAAAATAACAGAATAGACTGGTTTTTGCCCACAGGTAAATTTAGAATAGGAAAAGAAAAGGTGCTCCAAACCAGAACAAGAACTGCAAATAACCAATACTTGAATCTTAAAATCTGGAAAAATTGTACCAAAGGCTTTCAGAAAGTGATAGACAGCTGTGATGTCAATGCCATGGACATACTAAAGCTCAGCAATCAAACTTGTTCGAGAAAAGGTTCACACAGCTGTATGTACATGTGAACGCCTACCTATGTCCTTGAAGGTGCTGTATGTGTAAGTCCCGCAGAAGAAGGTCTGTGCATTTTCATGCCCACTGGAGGGCAAGAATGATGTAGAATGATTTTTCACATCTGGAAGTTCTGGGGTGCTGTGAACCAGCCACACTCCTGTCTGTCTAACATCACAATCCCTGAAAAAGGTCACACAAGATATATTCAAATCTCTTATCGTTTTTGATCCGTCTGGTTTTTCAGTTTCAATGTTTTTAAAGGACAAGTCTGCTCTTTTTGAACAGAGTCCATTATCAAGCCTGCTTCCAGCTGACGAAGTCAATTAATCAATTAAGTTCAAGAATCAAACAAGAACTGTATAATTGATCAAACTAAACAAAAAATCTTCTATTTGGGCTAGTTTTCAGTTCTCTTAATCTGACTTTTGGCTTTTTTGTCCAACCGAATTAAACTGAACATACTTCATGGCCAAAAGTCAGATTAAGAGAATTGAAAACCATAGTCCAAAATAGGACTATTCTTAATCCTATTAATTCTTTTCATTTCTCTTCAACTGACAATTGGCCATGAAGTATGTACATCTATCTCTTAATCTCAACAATTTAATTTACTGTATTCATTTAGAAATGGGCTACTGTAAATTCAATTCAATAGAGCCCACAACAAGCATCTTTAGTTTTGTTTTACCCAGCAGATGAATTTTTTATTATAAACATCAGTATTATATTGACTTACAGAAGTGTTTTTAAACTCGGTGATTTTCACCAGGAGAAAAAGCTTTGAAGGCAACAGATTTGTTCTTAGCTTATGTGATGCCTCAGTCAAAGAAATGTAAATGGGGAAAAAAAATAATGAACAAAAACAAGATGGAAATATATACTTTAAAGCTTTATGATTCAAGTTTTAAAACCAGAAAACACAAAGCTGGTGTTGGTATTCTAAAGACACAGTATATACTTCGGACGTGCCATCATGTCTTGACCATACACAGTAAATCCTAAAATAAATGTTTTCTACTGAATCAATGATTTGGACAACATCTGCAGAATCACACGTGTAAATGTTCTACCCTGAAATAGTGTAAATGTTAAAATATTTTATTTTAGATATATATAAAATGAACAATTCACATCCTGCATATGTAGCAAACATTGCACTTGGCTTTAATCATAGGAATAAGCAAGCAAACCCAGCAAGTATTACAGATACAATTCTATTGTTTGTTGTGCTGTCTATGATGTTTTTTCCCCCCATTTTCTGTGTCCTTCTGTCTTGTACATTATAAAATGTTACTTACCTTAAAGTTTGTATTTGTATTGCACAAAAGGCTTTTGAATTATAAGAGAAACCTGTGAAAATAAACAAATCGAAAAGACAATGTATATCCTGACCTCACTTTCTGGGAGATGACACAAATAATAAATAAAGGTTTCTTACCTTTTTATGAATGTAGGACAAAAAAGGCTGCAAAGTCTGCCCCACTGCACTCTTGGAGTCATTCACCAATTTCTTCCCATATACCCAGCCATTGGTATGGTCATCCATGTAGAGGTATCGCAGACCTCTTCCTTCATCGTGGTCTGGCAGCTTATACAGAATAAACCTGTATGATTCCAAAAACACATAAAAGAGCATCACATCCTGTGTACTGCTCTAGAACTGTGACACTGTACAATGTGTCCTGGGTGTTGGACAGTGTTAACTGTTGAGATCACTAGAAAATAAAAAGGGCACTTAAACAATACTAGTGTCTGTTGCCAGTCTGTGGGTGCACTGGTGCTTCTGGGACATGAACAGAACCTGTGGCAAGAGAAGAAGGGTCAAGCAGCCTTGATCATTTCTAGGTGATGTAGTGGCCTACAAAGCGAAAATAGCTCTTGTTTTTAGGGGTTGCCCATGTTTGACATGAGCATTGTGGCAAAACTGGAAAAATCTTATGCGATTAGAGCTCATTTTCTGCATTTTAAACCAGCAGAGCTCTGTAGAACTGAACTGCAGCAGTTGACAAAGAGTCAACAGTTGACTAAAAGAAGCGAGGCAAGGCAAGCATCTCACAAACATTACTCTCCTCAAGAATACATTCTGGTGAATCGTTTCAAAACGAACTATTGAAAGGAAAGAAAGACTTAAAATCCAATAGTTATTCCATTTCTAAATTTGTCACAAGGGTGCTCACCAGCACCGCCAATGCAGACTTCTCTGAAGTCTTCATCGGAATGGACTCCGCTGGAGGGAATTACCCCCAGTTGCTCGCGGAATGGTGACGTTCCACATTCTAACGTATCAAGGCGGAGAGAAGTTGCCATGGAGAATAAAATATTCACGTATTGGTACAATTGAACTTTTTTTAAGTTTTAGAACTCATAATATTGTAACTCATACGGCCACCATTGGTTGTGAGAGCCGGCTTACCAGCGCGGTGACGTCCCCGCCCTTCCCTGTGAATAGCAGGGACCGCAGCCGCCGGGCTGATGGGAGATTTCCCTTTAGTTCAGCTGGCTGGGTCCCTGTCGAGTGCAACGGAGGCCCAGGTTCGAGTCCCCAATGGTGGGGGTTTGACCTGAGGCGGCAGAGGAGAGGGCGCATACCCACGTGATCCCCGGAGCGTTACAATTTTTTTGAAAAAACAAACTTCATTAGGCTACTTTAGATTTAAACTGTATGTATTCTACGTACAAAGTTTTGACATAAAGCTTTTATTTCGTCACCCCCATTTCAACTGATGTATATTTATTCATTTACCAGCTTTGTATTCTGTACACAGAACATTTAATGGTGCTCGTATTTTATAGTACAAGCTTTGAGGTATAGCCAAGTTTACCTTATTTAGTTGAATGAAAGCATTACGTTCCTCATACTGTCATTTTGTACTGGGACAGACAGTATGAAATGTATTTAATAGTACACAGCTTGGAATAAGCAGCAATATTGCCAGTGATTCCTTAGTTTACTTCGCCTGTTATGAATCGAGGTTAAGTTTACAACATGAATGAACACAGTATCACTACATTTGTACAGGGATTGACGAGATAAAATTCAATTTAATCAAACTGCAAGCAGACAACGAAATTTAACAGCCGACTTGGATTTCGACCCTCCTGAGCCGTGTGACAAAACAGTGACGTCACGCGAGGGTGTTTTTTACCTTTTTGTACTAGTGCGCCCTTTAATACTGGCGCACTTGAAGTCCACACTTGCGCTACATTACAGAAGTGCGGATTTGTAGAAATGGCTTAGGGCGCAGGTCAAGAATTGGGACATGGCTTTTATCTCTGAAGCACCCAGAGATTTGGGGAAGGACATTAAACCGTTGTGGCTAAGCAAATAATTAGATTAATTGGGTAGGTAAGAGCCGAGTTGGAATTGAAGATTCATTTAACTGGTGAGTAATTGAATACTGGAGTCACACCTGAAGAAGGCTCCATGGCCAAAACTTTTTTTCAGCATGGAATAAACCTATTACTTGTTCCTTTGCAGCCTACGCATGCTGACGCAGCTACCCACCTGAACTATCAATGTAACATTACTTTTTCACAACAACTTTATTATCAGAGAACAGATTATTTGATCAGAAATAGTTCCAGTTTGCTGTTTGATTGTTGTACTGTCTTTTAATTGTTTGAATCTTAATTTATGCATTTGTACACTTACCTTTTAAGTTGCTTTAAAAATAATGAGGTAGTGAACATCCCACCTACCTTGACAGGTAACAAACTCTTTGTTTTGTTTTTCTCACATTAAAATGTAGGAGAAAAATGTTTGACACTTCCAAATTTTGTTTAACCTGTTATTAACATTGACACATTTAGCCAATTTCCGCCTGAAATTTCTTCCTCCTTAAACATTTGTTATATCTCTGCAGCAGAACATAGCAGGAGCCTGGTTCAGGTCTTAAATTGAAGGTAACCCCCTTGGCTTTGAGGGTGAACAGTCAAATTTCTTATATTTCTCAATGTGTCCACTCAGCAGACAGACATATGAAAAAAAAACAAAAAAACAGCAGGTGACCATGTTTTTTTGGTCTTCAGAGGTCAGATTTTTTAACTATATGCATGTCAAGAGCCTTGTTCTAGGTGACTACTAGCTTGGATACAAATCTGGGAAAAATTGATCAATTAGAAAAAATTCTACATCATGTTTTGTGAAGACTGAACCTGGAATGAAATTTCACGCCTATAATAAAAAATCCTAAAAATATTGAAAATAAGAATAATAACCATTGCAATTGCTATAAAAACTATTAGACACTGCTAGAGAGCCTTTATCTGCTGTTATGCAATGAAAAAAACCTCAGAGTTGCCTTCTGGTGTGAAAAAAAGGAGCACTGATAAAAAACTGATTGATTACCCCTTCTGAGTCAATGATTGACAGCTAAAAGGCAGGCGGAATGCAGCTCGAGGCTTCTAGAGGAAGTCTTACCCCCTAAGAGCTCTGAATGGCTGAAAATACAATGAATGAAAGCGGTTTTTACTAATCAGATCGCCTTATTTCTACCGGTCGTTCTTCAAACATTTACTATGAAGTCAATAACGTTCAAGTCTGGGTTATTTTGGATATATATCATGCTTCAGAATAAGGTAAAAACATGGGATATATATATATATATTTGCTGGTTTTTACTTTTGCGGTTTTGTTGGTAAAAATGTATAATATTGACATGCTGTGCTGGCCGGGTGTTTTTATTGGGATTCTGCTAGTTCATTAATTTATTGGTTTATTGCATAATAGTGTCATATCTGTGGAAACAAACATTATGGTATTGTTGTGATGATATTGGAGAATACGTTCATGTGAGAATTTGTGGAGCGGTTTAAAAGAAACGTGTCATCTGGGGGGACAGTGACCACGATCCGGGCAAACAGGTTTTATCAATTTTTTTATTGATATCACATTACGTTATAAATTATAGAGCTTAACGTTCTGTATGCATCATATGAATATGTTTAGATATTTGTTCTATTTATAGAACACTGCATTAATAATTATTGAACTTAATTTTCTATGTGTGCTTCATAAGAAAGAAACTGACCGAAATAACATCATATGTAAACTGACACATTGATGTACTGTACACATGTATGCATAGCCCGTGGGGTGTGATTAATGGGCATTTCGACATAAATTTCTAGTTACGTAAGGGTTTCTAAAACTGACCTAGGACCTCAAGCACTTAACTACCACTATGTACCACTAAGTTGCCTTTTCTCACAAAAACTCTGAAATGGACAATGCGACTTAATTCTAATTGCGTCTTGTATCTAATGAGCTCTTTGAACCTCTTCAGTTGGAGTTTGGATACACAGTACAGAAACTACCATTGTTAAGTCAGTTAATGATTTTCCAGTGGCTTCTGGATCACTTGATGTGCTTTTTATTCAACTAAAATGCTGCTGGTGTCAATCACAGTCCCACACTGGATCACATGGAAACTTATCTTGGGATATCTGGCACACCCCTTCCTTGGTTTAGCTCTTATTTATCAATACCACCACCAGAAACAAATTGATAAATCCTAGTTAAAAGTGATGTTATTGCACTAACCCGAGGTATTACATAGAGATTAGTACTGGAAACGTAACTATTTAATATTTATACACTGGCTCTTGGGCAACGTTTTTACCATTGTGGTTTTGGGTTTCACTGCTATCCTGCTGACAGATTAATTTGAAAATCAAATTCGATTACTACTATTCTGGTTTCTGTACTTTACAGGAGTCTGTCTGAAATTAAGACATAGATACAACAGAACATTTCTGAAAGCAAACCGTGACAAGACTGATATTAGCTCAACAACTGAAAAATTAATGCTATAACATTGATATGTGCCATTCGTTTTTTGTGTATTATGTGTACTACTATAAGGAGCTTTGAGGGTTATTTAAAAACACTCAAAAATTAACATTATACTATTATTATTGTCCTTCAATGCATAGTCATGAGAATTGTGAAGAGAGAAAATCTCGCAATACTGCACTCACCACTCTGGGCAAGTTGTCAAATTTGCCAAGCATGAACTGCGACTAATAGCACCAATGATCATAAGAGACGCTGACACATCGAGGCCACTCTGCGTGGCCTCTATGAACTGGGCTGTTAAATCTACACTAGAGCTAATGCTGAATTAAAACAATTCGAATTCCTTAATGCCATATCCTCTTCATTAAAGTCCAGGCACTACTGTTTTGTAAATCCTTTAGTCACTTCAAAATTGATACCCAAAATATAAACAAATAATTGTTCCACATAGACATGGAATACTTGTTTATTCTGAAATATAACTGTTCTATCTACATACACTTCACACTTTAAACTATAAATCCCACCATTTTCTAACTGCTTTTTCCCAATACAGGGTTGCAGGGGAGCTGCAGCTTATCCTGGCATGCAGTGAGCGCAAGGTGGTATACACGCTGGAGGGGACACCAGTCTATCACAGGACACACACAGATAGACACACACAACCTCACACCAAGGCCAATTGTCCCAGAAGCCAATTAAACTACCAGCGTGTCTTTGGACTGTGGGGGGAAACCCACGCAAACATGGGGAGAGCATACAAACTCCACGCAGACAGCACCTCAGGTCTGGAATTGAACCCAGGGCCCCAGTGCTACATGGCAGAAGCGCTATCCACTCCACACCCATGCTGGCCCTTTATATAGATTTTAATTTTCTTTTGATTGTGTTCCAGAGTACTTATTCTCAGTAGTCATAAAGGTAAGACAATGCAAACTGAAAAATTATTTTATTTATTTAAATGTAGCACAAAAGGGACAACAGTGAACACTGATCCACCCCTCTTCATATTATACTCACTGGATATATATGGCATACAGTATATATGGGGAAACAGCTAAGTCCTGTCAGCTGCAAGTGGGCAGGGATGTTTTTGGTAACATTTGGTAGAAAACAGACCTTTTGCTCTTTGAGTAAGCAAAACATGCAGCTATCTGGAACCCGATTCTGTGATTTTTTAAAGGAGCATATTTGTGATTTTTAAAGTGGGCCTTAGTTTCTGATCATTAATATTCATGTTTTGTTTAGGTAAGATGACGGTGCTGTGTTGAGAGAGGTTAATGTTACAAATGACTGCCAGAATTACTTCAGTATACAAACTGCCAAGAACTGAAAAACGCAAGAGAGGTTACAGACACAAGTGGGCTGCTCAAGTGACCGTATTCATTAGGTTGCTAGTAGCTAGTAGTTTACTGACGAATCATGTGAAACTGTCTCTTGTACTGTAGGAATCCCAGGAACAGGTTTATCTCTAGAACAAATCTGACAGCTTGTCCCAGAGACAGTTCGCCCTCTCAATGCATGACATCATCCTGGCGCCCAAAAGCTGACACCAAACAAATAGCAGGTTTAAGTGAAATTGAGTCAGAAGTCCCTACCTTCTGGCCTCCTTCTGGGTCCAGCGAATGCACACACGCTACATACTCCTGCATGGCCTGTTCTTTGCTCATGTCCCCAAGCTGCTTCCAGGCCTGCCTGCAGCATCACAGCACAATGTGTAACCCATCAGCAGCCTTACAGAGCCCAGCTGGTAGAAACTCTTAACCGCTTTTCAGTAGGGCAAATGTTTTGTTTTCTATTTTTAATACAGTTCGGCAAGGAGACTGTGAATGCTAGAACTCAGCTTCTCGGGTATGTAATTTAGTCATAGTCTATCCCATAAGTTGACTGACAGATCTTACTTGCCTAGGATGGTATTTAGCCTTTAACAACTGAAATCCTACTTACACTCCCTGGTCTGTTGGGTTTCTTACAATATCTGTGAAAGTTCACACATTTACCTTTCTTTTTTTCTGGACAACACTGAAACCTATATTTAGTGTGGGTTTGTGGAGTCGCACAGATTTGTCTCTTGCCTTGTGTAACTTAAAATGAGTTTGTGCACAATACTTTAGCTATCGCTTACTGAAAGGAATACATATTCAACAACTGAAAAGGTATCAATGAGAAGAAGCAAACTTTAAGAATATGATTAGCTAGTCATCATGTGAACACAGGATAACAATGGCTGTTTCAAACAGCAAATCCACTGGAATTTAACTGTATTCCTATTTTAAATTCACAGGGGGAATATGCTCACTGTGTGGAAAATGATTCAATTTATTTTTTAAATGTGCTAGATATGATATATATATATATTGATATATATTTTATTACCCTGTTCATTTATGCCAACTGCTTATTTCTAAATTTTGCATATAAATAATGTATATAACTCAGTTTACGTGGCCAGTAGGTTTGTCAGTAATACAAAATGTTTGGAGAGTAGCAGAAAAGTCGTTTTGTACACTTCTATTCAACGTTTGTCAGTTAAGATGATCCCTTGGGGAACTAGAAAATATTGCTAGTGGTTTCTTCATCCAAACGTACTCAGTACTTTATAAACACGAAGGTCACCAACTACATGACAGCAGCTGATTATGCACATGCTGAGTGCACATTTTTAAGGTTTCAAACTAATTGACCTTGAGCCCGAAAACACATCAAACACGTCTTTGCTTCAGTTTATTAAAGAGTTGCCAAAGGTTTGGGGTCGCTTTACCTGTTTATACCTGGCGTACAGGTAAAGCAGCTGTTCTCTGCTCGCTGTCTGCACCAGTCCACGGAGCCGCTCAGCTGCCGCTTCAAACTCGGCTTCGAGCTCCGTCTCTTCCAGGCGATACCCCAGGTCACCAGCACCGCAACCTTCCTCCCCGAGACCCAAGTCTGAATCCGAATCTGACCCACCGAGCGGCTCTCCTGTGTCTGGCCGAGCCGGGTCGGTACCTGAACCCGTAGCAGAGTCGGGGGAAGACAATGGAGAGCGAGACGCCATATTGGAGTATGTCTATAAATATAAATGTTTTGATCGTAGTTTGAATTTCTCGAATAATCTAAATCAATCTCCAGGAAGACAAATTATATTAAAATTACTCTCTCCTGCAGACAGTATCAAGATGATGGCTAACCGTTTCAGGACTTGTTGCTCACCGCGGTCCGTTAACCGTTCGCTCCCCTAAGCGGTCCGAAGGGAAACCAAAAACACAGAGTAGATAAGTTCCTAGTCCATACAGTATATATACACAGTACAGATGGAAAAAAGAAACGCAACATTTTCTGGAATGAGAATACTATAGTTATAGCTTATGTACTTTCACAAAAAGTTGGCAATTTGTTTTAAGCCCTCTGACCAGGAATACAGCTTGTGCAGTGAGGCATTGCAACTTGCCAATCACACGAAAGTTCATTAGGTGCACTTGTTGGTGCACAGTAGAACGTTGATAGTTCATCTGGCTTGCCTGGTTTTTCAGTAGCCAATTCATTCATGTATCTAATCTAACCCTTTCTTCAGGGACGTCAGGATATCAGCGTCCACATCATAGTTGGGATGTTTGTTCCAGGCCCCAAACCCTTTGAATAAAAATATGCATTTCCCTGTTTGGTAGATTATTTAAACCTCTTATATTTTTTAAATCCAAATAGTTTCCCCTAGTTCGTGCTGCACTACTAAATCTTATGAAGTGCACTACTGTAGGTCAGTAGCTTTGAGGATTTTGAATACTTACAGTAAATCAGGTCTTGCTATAACTATGAATAGAATTATGAAGGCTAAGACTGTTTTATTTTTTTTAATGGTATAGTACACCAATAAGATATTTACAGACAACTAACAAACCATTTTGTGATTTAGTTTAAAAGTGTCTGGTCATGCATGTGGTAGTGTGCTCACCTATTTGAATAACACAACATTATACAAAAACATGAATGCGATTATTTTTATTTCAGAAACAGTAGATCAGATAGGCAAATGAGGTTCCCATCATTAGAACTCCTTTTTTGAGTTTTCATTGCAAGGAGTTTCCCCTCCATGTGAAACATGTTTGATGGTGGCAGATGGATTATTACAGGAAGGCTCTGGATAAAGCAGTCGACATCTTCGACAGCAACGATGGTTTTTTTGGCATCTTCCTGGAGTTTGGAATTACAGGGATCCCTGGAAACACAGAGTGGTTTGACATGTCACTGTTCCAGTTTCTTTATTCCATGGCAGCAGGTAAGATAGACTTTGGATACAGTTCTACCCAGAGGCATCTTAATGTCAGGTTTATTCAATAAGAAGCTATTTGATTAAAGGTGTGTGGTAATTTGGCTATTAGACAACTGTTTTTCAGTCATTTCAATCACATTCATAACTATTATTCCTGAAATCTTCTATTGGACTATTCACCCCTGATCTGTACTATTACCTGTCCCTTAACCAGTTCAATACATGAATTTCCCTAAATGCCTATTGCCTTTAATTTAAGAAGAACATTATCAAAAGCATCTTTAAAATCTAATCATATCATTTTGTACGTTCTGTGTGTTTACTGCTGTCACTTGTTTGAAGAATTTTAACAAGATGGTAAAGGAAGAATGACCTTTTCTAAAACCATATTGACTACTGCTAGGGTCTTATTTTCATATGAGCGATCCTGTTGTTTAGTTCTAAAGTGGTTTTCATAACTTTACTTGTAAAAGAAGGAAGACGTATTAGCTTATATCTTATATCTATCATATAAGTCACATTTAGTCATATTTACTATACCGAGAGATACTGTAGAAGGGAATGAGGGAGGGCACTGAAAATTGAGAAAATAGAGTACTGTTGAAGAGGACTGCCAAAGATTGATGCACTGGACAATGGACTATTTAGAAGAAGAGAGATCAGGGAAGAGTAGAGGTGCACAGTTGACCACTTGATCAGAGTGGAGTTTAGAGTTCTGCCTCACCATTCCTATGGAGGTAGCAGAGTCAATAAAACTTGACGTTTGCAGAACACCAAGGCCAATTTGTATACAAATCAGTTTGTTTTTTAAAGGATTCTAAATTTAGGATGAATTCCCCCATTCTACATAAATTCCATCCAATGTCTAATTCTGAACCACACTTGTCACTAATGTGCTACACAAAATAAAATCCAAGTCACAAACTAAATACTCACCATATGGAGTGTTCTGAGGCTTATTCCTACTGAATCTGTCCAAACTAAAAACTTTTTTTGAAAAACTATGAGCACACAAAGAAAACAATTTAGGAATATTTCTTCCACAGCTATTATACTTGAACTGTTACGTACTGTATTGATCTTGATAAATTTGTAGTCATTATTCATACAGAACATTCAGCATTGGCCACCATACAGTAGCAGTTGCTATTCTTGTTGATTGCAATTAATAGGAATGTCTTCTAGAGTGTTATTTGATGTACAAATGAGCATTCTATTCAAATAATTTCTGTAGTGCTAATATTAAAAATACAATGTCCAAATTAATAATTAAAGTTTGGGTATCTAATCCATACCTTGTGTTTTTGAGGCTTGCTGTACTCATCAGGCACTTGAAATGGTCCAAAGCTTTCACAGCTCCCACGTCCACTGGATGTTCCCTGGGCTCTTAAGTTTTCCAAAGATGGATTTGTTTCATTCTGAATTCTGACGTCTTTTGACCTATTACCCATGATCTTATGCTTTATCATGGAGCCAAACTTTTTCAAAGGATGCTTCTTGACTTTCTGGCTCACATTCACATCTTCATCCGGCTTATTAACTGCAAAGGGGATGTTGCTGTGCGAGAGAAGCCCTTCGCTCTTAGAGTTTTGGTCAGTTGCATTGGGGTCCTGTAATGTTTTGCTATGTCAATGCGCAGACCACTCTTGCTTTGGGCTGTACTGAGATTTTTGTCCTTATTAAGGCTGGGATTGTACACATACCAAGATGAGTGTCCGGGCAACTCCTGTCACAAAAAAACAAAAAGTTACAGTTCAGTGATTGTTCAGTGTAAATCAAAACAAGTAACACTTCTCTTACTGAAAAGAAGATAAGGATTATGGGGTGTGTATATGTTTTTAGCACTGACGTTAACACTGGAATAAAGGCAGACAATGAAATATAAAATAATAAACCAATGTGAATGTTTACAATTGCATGTATAGAAAATGCATCTCAGTTTTTTTTATGATGCAGACATCAGTTTGGAAATGTAGACAATACTTTGAGCAAGTCTCTCTATAGTAGCATTAACTCACCTGATTGCTCTTGTACTAATTGAATAAGAAAGTGATAAAGCTGACATCCACAGACACGTGAGTTTAGAACGTATGCTATGAACTGACAGTAGGGATATTTCTGAGATGTTACACAGTATTAGGGAAAACAAATCTGGATTTGTAGTTTTATTGTAAAAGAAAATGCACAACATAACTATCATCATATTTACAAAATAAGAGTTCCAGTTTCCAGTACTTTCTACACTAATGTCTGTTAATTAGGTACAGAACAGGTCCATCCTACTTTCATAAGAAATTTTTACAGGTTTGGAACTGTTGGTCATACCTCATCAACCACATCATGCTAAGAGGACTCCAGAAGTCGTGTTTTCATACAGTCTGGCCTCGAGGAGCTTTTCTTCCCTAAAGCCTTACACTGCTGTACTCCTTCTAGATCCTGGACTCTTTGAACCAGATAATCTCCAGGCTTCTCTCGTGTCTCAGAAGCTAACAAGGTGTCACACCAACAGCTTCTCCTAGGGAACGTGATGAGCAGGGCTTATCCATAGTGTCTTCTGGCTGGAAACTGTTTTCAAAACCACTTGGGACTGTTGGAGAAAAGCCTTTTGGAGACTGTCATAGGAGACTGCAGATTTTTACTTCTGACTGTTCGACAAATAACAGGTGAAGGTTCTAACTGGTCCATTTTGGTGCACATGAGCTGCTCAGTGCTCCGGGTTTCCATATCAATGGCAGCTTGAGGAGTACTGGACTCAGGGCTGGAACAGTTTAGCTGAATTTCCTTTAGCAGATTATGTGTGATTCCATGTACTATTTCAGAAGAAACAAGAGAAACTTCAGAAAACTGAGGACTGGGTATTGCCTCTTTGTTGTGCTCACTAGTTATGTTAGTATCACCCCTCACCTCATCAACGATCTCACTTGCTTCTCTGCTAATACTGGTCTCTGGTGAAAGGGATGAACATCGGGAAGCTGAATGTGTCAGCTTGGAAATGTTGGTCACCATAGAACTGATTATGGTTTTGACCACTGTCTCATTTCTGGTGGCTACAGCTTTCTGTAGAACCTGTTGGGATCCAGTTTGGCACAGCAATTCATTGTGAACAGAGCTAGCAACCTGCTGAATCTTGTGTGGTTCATGAAACACATCATTATCCTGTTTCACAACTGTTATCTCCTGGTTTTCGGACAAGTCCTGCAACACACTGTCAAAGAGGTCCACAGCTATCTGACTCAGCAAAGACACAGACATCTTCCCTGGGATTTCTGTAGAAGTTTCCTCTTTTATCAAAGTAGGGTATATCTGCAATAGCAGCTGTGTTATGATGTTTTCCACAGTCTCAGTACACACTAAAGTCAAATTAAGTGATTCTGTTGATTTAGCCATAGACATTTCCTGGAGCCCAACTAAGGAAACCGGTTCAATATTCAACGGTTCTACAGGGACACTGAGTGGTTTGATTTCAGAACTGTTTTCAAGATGGGAGTCTCTTTTCAGTTCCTCAGAAGAACTGTTCTCAATTTCTGATGTAACGATATGATTATATTCGTGTATTGCGACATTTCTTTGAAAAAATAGAATAGCAATATTATGGACAATTAATTGACTTTTATATTTCTAAATATCACAACATGATCAAATTTAAGTCATTTTAATAAACAATGAATAGTCACCTATGCGTTACAATATAAACATTTATACTGATTTAAATCGCAAACGAGGGTTTAAATGTATGTGTTTTTTTATTCACAATCAGACAAATGCTGACAACAACAAATCTCAATATCTAGTACGAATTATTTGTAATACAAACCAAAAACTCTCTCAAATTCCTACAATTAGCATAGCCTGCCCCTTATGCAAAACTAAACCCTCCTCAAAATCCAATTTTCAACATACAGCATTACACAAAATCAATACATCAACACTCTATACTCAATAACGATAATTCACAAACAGCCAGAACATGTAACTCCACATTCCCAAACAGACCTAATTTCCATAGCCCCGCCCCTTATGTAAAACCAACATCCCTCCCCTGTTGTCTCTCTCCGCTGGCCTTTGTAATCGTTTTTATTTTTAAATAAGTTTAGCAAAGTCATGTATTTTAAAAATCTTAAGATTTCTATATTTATGTCTTTATTTAGTGGTTTCATTAGTGACAAAGGCTAAACTTTCTTGGAAAAATGTCTTTTATGTAAACCATATTTGCTATTAATTCATTTAGGGCTAGAATATGTTCATTGTCTTCCAGTGAAAGAAGGGTTCCTTTCGCCGTAAATGTCGGGTTGACATTACAAGCTTGCCACGCCCGGACTGTTACACCAACGTATTAGCAAGTTAAAGCGATTTCATTGAGTAGCCTAGCTTTCTTAACTAGTAAGTACTGTACTTTTGGAGGGGGGGAGGTGTCTTTCGCTGGAAATCTTGTCCCCTTCTACTTTGAAAATACCTGTGAAACCGGTTTAATTCGTCACAGCCAGCACTCCCGCAGAGAGGGGGGCTGTACTCGTTAATGTCTAAACCGGAACACATCATTATATCTCATTTTGTATTTCTATAAAAAAATCGTTTGCCCAGCCTGACACTATTGTTGTTATTGTTTTTATCCTGTAAAGCGCTTTGAGGAGCCACCTTTAAAGGCGCCATATACAATAAAGTTCATTATTATTACTATTGTTAATTTGCTGGACAGAGAGGTGAACATTATTACGCAGAAGACAAAGATAGCGATCTACGTTGCATTGTGCATTGTGCTGCTGTAATACAGTTTAAAATAATTAAAAGTCTAAACAGTATCAGCTTTATTTATGGGTTGCAATTTAAAAAAAGTCAAAAACCGCACTCAAAATGCAATTTAGAGCTTTCTGGCAGGAGGAGACACCCAAATTAATAATGTCACATGCCACTGTTTGTGCATGAACAAGGTTATACTGCTAGTTCCTTAGATACGCGATTAAAACGTTTTTAATAAAATGCTTTTATTCACTCATAATCTGACAATTTCAGGAAGACTAAGGAAGGACTAAGGGAATTGTCATCTGTTGTTGAAGCTCTGTGAGCTAGGTGACTTTGAGACCACTTGTTATCCCAGGTTGTTTGAATCGCCACAATTCAAATAGAGAAAAAAGAACTGACTGACAAGATTTAAGATGTGGCTGTCAATGTTGGATTAAAAAAAACACGTTGCCTGACGTTAGTTGCATTGCTTGAAAAATAATTTTATTTCGAGAGACTGGATAAGTAATTCAAGTGTTTTTTTAACTTCCTGAAAAACAAATAATTAAACTACATGTGCAAACGTTTTATGATATTTCGCTGTTGTGAATGTCTGTGGAGTGTATCTTATTTGCCTGTCTGTCCTGGCTGTGCTCTCTGGGTACAATGGGGACAGATGGGTACAATCAGTGTTGGGTATTTACTTTGCTTTGAGATGCCACTTTTAAAGGTGATATATAAAATCAAGGCTTTAACTTGCTTTGACTCCGCAAGTCTGAGTTCTTGTGTCTGTCCTATCCGAACCCGAAAGTATTACAATATGTATCTTTATAGGAGGTGGTGTACAGCTTTTTAGTATAGAATACACTTTTCTAAAATGTATTTAAAAAATAAAAATGGTTACAATATAATCTTTCCACATTTGATCCCAAGGTCCCAAGAAAAAATAAATCTAAACGGGGAGAAAGCTATGCTGAAAGTTTATTAAGATACTTAGAAGACAAAGATATCAATTTATGTTGCATTTGTCTGATTGTGAATCAAAAAACATGTATTTAAACCCGCGTTTGCGATTTAAATCAAAACGTGATTTAAATCAATATAAATGTTTATATTGTAACGCATAGGTGACTATTCATTGTTATTAAAATTACTTAAATTCGATCAGAGTGGGAGTCAGGAACCTAACCCACAGCGCCACCGGCAAGGTCATATGCAGAGTGCTGAAAAAGCACTACAGAAACATTATCAACAGACAATGTACAGCGTGTACTATTCTTGTGTTGCGGTATATGAATATAATATCTTTATTAATTTCTTTAGATACACAATTCCATATTATATTCCCTTTTAATCAAATTCTAAAAGTATGCTTGTTGACTCCAGTATCACATTAGTTAAAGACTTCGAAGCTTAAAATGTTTAGGGAGAAAAAATACTGGTGTGTATTGTTTAGTACCGAGACCAGCCATATACTGTATGTTTATGTTCCAAAATTAATATCATTTATGGCCTTCACACACGTTACAGTATGCTCCTATTCTTTTTATGCTCAGCTACTAAGATTTCCCTTCAGTGGTAAAATTCCATATAAATATTCAATACTTAAACTGGCACAGTAAAGACATTTAAATCTTTCTACGACCGATCAACGCACCACGAGTGCCCGTCGGTCAACCCATCACGTACCGCGGTATTTTGCATCGTCTCGCGTCACGATGCGCGATGACGTAGCCAATTACCCCCGGTACGTGCCTGTGCCGCGCACTTTGAATGGCTGCATCTGTAAATCCAGGGTACAACGTCTGATTTTTTTGTCATAAAAAAATTACTATTGGATTTGAAAGTTTTTTTTTTCCTTTCAATAGTTCGTTTTGAAACGATTCACCAGAATGTATTCTTGAGGAGAGTAATGTTTGTGAGATGCTTGCCTTGCCTCGCTTCGTTTAGTCAACTGTTGACTCTTTGTCAACTGCTGCAGTTCAGTTCTACAGAGCTCTGCTGGTTTAAAATGCAGAAAATGAGCTCTAATCGCATACGATTATTCCAGTTGTGCCACAATGCTCATGTCAAACATGGGGGACCCCTAAAAACAAGAGCTATTTTTGCTTTGTAGGCCACTACATCACCTAGAAATGATCAAGGCTGCTTGACCCTTCTTCTCTTGCCACAGGTTCTGTTCATCTCCCAGAAGCACCAGTGCACCCACAGACTGGCAACAGACACTAGTATTGTTTAAGTGCCCTTTTTATTTTCTAGTGATCTCAACAGTTAACACTGTCCAACACCCAGGACACATTGTACAGTGTCACAGTTCTAGAGCAGTATACAGGATGTGATACTCTTTTATGTGTTTTTGGAATCATACAGGTTTATTCTGTATAAGCTGCCAGACCACGATGAAGGAAGAGGTCTGCGATACCTCTACATGGATGACCATACCAATGGCTGGGTATATGGGAAGAAATTGGTGAATGACTCCAAGAGTGCAGTGGGGCAGACTTTGCAGCCTTTTTTGTCCTACATTCATTAAAAGGTAAGAAACCTTTATTTATTATTTGTGTCATCTCCCAGAAAGTGAGGTCAGGATATACATTGTCTTTTCGATTTGTTTATTTTCACAGGTTTCTCTTATAATTCAAAAGCCTTTTGTGCAATACAAATACAAACTTTAAGGTAAGTAACATTTTATAATGTACAAGACAGAAGGACACAGAAAATGGGGGGAAAAAACATCATAGACAGCACAACAAACAATAGAATTGTATCTGTAATACTTGCTGGGTTTGCTTGCTTATTCCTATGATTAAAGCCAAGTGCAATGTTTGCTACATATGCAGGATGTGAATTGTTCATTTTATATATATCTAAAATAAAATATTTTAACATTTACACTATTTCAGGGTAGAACATTTACACGTGTGATTCTGCAGATGTTGTCCAAATCATTGATTCAGTAGAAAACATTTATTTTAGGATTTCCTGTGTATGGTCAAGACATGATGGCACGTCCGAAGTATATACTGTGTCTTTAGAATACCAACACCAGCTTTCTGTGTTTTCTGGTTTTAAAACTTGAATCATAAAGCTTTAAAGTATATATTTCCATCTTGTTTTTGTTCATTATTTTTTTCCCCTTTACATTTCTTTGACTGAGGCATCACATAAGCTAAGAACAAATCTGTTGCCTTCAAAGCTTTTTCTCCTGGTGAAAATCACTGAGTTTAAAAACACTTCTGTAAATCAATATAATACTGATGTTTATAATAAAAAATTCATCTGCTGGGTAAAACAACACTAAAGATGCTTGTTGTGGGCTCTATTGAATTGAATTTACAGTAGCCCATTTCTAAATGAATACAGTAAATTAAATTGTTGAGATTAAGAGATAAATGTACATACTTCATGGCCAATTGTCAGTTGAAAAGAAATGAAAACAATTAATAGGATTAAGAATAGTCCTATTTTGGACTGTGGTTTTCAATTCTCTTAATCTGACTTTTGGCCATGAAGTATGTTCAGTTTAATTCGGTTGGACAAAAAAGCCAAAGGTCAGATTAAGAGAACTGAAAACTAGCCCAAAATAGAAGATTTTTTGTTTAGTTTGATCAATTATACAGTTCGTTTGATTCTTGAACTTAATTGATTAATTGACTTCGTCAGCTGGAAGCAGGCTTGATAATGGACTCCGTTCAAAAAGAGCAGACTTGTCCTTTAAAAACATTGAAACTGAAAAACCAGACGGATCAAAAACGATAAGAGATTTGAATATATCTTGTGTGACCTTTTTCAGGGATTGTGATGTTAGACAGACAGGAGTGTGGCTGGTTCACAGCACCCCAGAACTTCCAGATGTGAAAAATCATTCTACATCATTCTTGCCCTCCAGTGGGCATGAAAATGCACAGACCTTCTTCTGCGGGACTTACACATACAGCACCTTCAAGGACATAGGTAGGCGTTCACATGTACATACAGCTGTGTGAACCTTTTCAAGAACAAGTTTGATTGCTGAGCTTTAGTATGTCCATGGCATTGACATCACAGCTGTCTATCACTTTCTGAAAGCCTTTGGTACAATTTTTCCAGATTTTAAGATTCAAGTATTGGTTATTTGCAGTTCTTGTTCTGGTTTGGAGCACCTTTTCTTTTCCTAGTCTAAATTTACCTGTGGGCAAAAACCAGTCTATTCTGTTATTTTCTGTTGGTGGTTCAATTTCATATGCAAGCTTAATATAACCCTGAGAATAGGTGGACACTAATAGACTTACACCTCATTGTGTATACAGATGAAAATAAATACCAAAATAGCCTTAGACTTTCTAATTAAATCTAAATGATGTGTATTGTGGCTGCTGAAAATATATGTCAACATTTTAGAACTTGGAGGATAGTTTAACAAGTGAAAATAAATAAAGGAAACTCTCCAGACTAATGGAAAAAGAAAGGGGGCATTTGACCTGGATGTATGAAAATGCCATGCTTACTCTTGGTTATTTTTCATTCTTGTCTCTACAGCTGTGCAACTCCAGTATATCCATGTATACTCTTTTGACTATCACGTCCCCCAAACCTTCCACAGAGACCTTCAGTGTGTGGCTCAGAGAACATGCTATCCCAGGAAAGAGCCTTGGTTTAAGCAGCTGCCCCTGACATCTTTAGCAGGGTAAACTTTCACCAGCTTTGCAAAATGCTCTAGATTTAATGACGGTGAGCACCACTCAAGGCAGAGCTAGAGTCTGCAGAAAAAAAATCAGTAAAGTCTATGGATCACGTTTGTTTACCAACTGATCGCTTCTTTAGAAACTATTCTCCAATTCAAGATACAGAAACAGTATTGAACAACACAGTTGCCATGATCCATAAACAATCTCTGTGCTTCATTATTGCAGTTTGTTCCTGGGAAGTGAAAATGTCACATCAGCTATTTTTCTCATTTTAGATATTTGGAATCAATAGTTAATTTTTTGCATGCCTCTACATTTTAAAATCACAAATTAATTATCACAGTTCCAGACCTGTACCAGCTTGGAAGAGATGATGAAATGTACTTATTTCTTCAAAATATGTGCTTAACAGCCCCACAGTGATGCTAAGTGTCAGAGTTGGCATAAGTTGTACTAATGGTTTTTCTTTCACTGACAACAGTACAAGAGCACTGGTGCCCAGCTGGTCATAGAGGTTGCAGTTATCGGACGAGTTTGAGATCGCTTGGATATCCCAAAGTGTCCAACCCTGTTGGTTTTGGTATTCAGTGAATTATGTATCACTGCTGAAACTTGGACAACGATGTCTGATTTACTCTGAACAAGCACTTATTGAGCCTCTCAGAATCTGAATTTATTTAATTTTTACAAAGTCTAACTCTATTGTATGTTGGCTGTTTCTAGCCAGCAAGACCCACTTTCTCACAAAGATTTTGTGGAACAATATCCAGTTTATTTTTACTCAAAGCCTTTCCCAATTGAAGATGTATTTATATAAAAAAAGCATACTTTGTTTTGGTGAAACTTTCTCAATCTGCCAGCTGGCAACTGAACTTTCCTACATGTTTCTGCGGTTACACTTTAGATTTAAGGTTTCATAGCATCGCTTTCTTTCAAAAGAGATTTTATGGGATGTTAGTAAAGCATCAATTTATACTCAGTAGTAATTTAGGTTTAGGATTTGTGTCTGAGGTAGTTTGTAGGTGCTTTATTAACATTCTGTAAAGCCCAATTCTTGAACAAATTGATTAATAGAATATTTGAATCTTTTATTTATACAACAATTTAAATCATGTTTTTCTCTTGGTATGTTGATTTAAACATAAGAAAGGATAAAAATATAACTTGTGTAGCTTCTTTAGATACCATTTAATACCTAAGAACACGAGAGGTTACATTTGGCCCATTTAGCTAATTTCTTAGTAGTTAATTCAAGGATCTCATCCTGCTGTTTCTTGAAAGGAACCAGGACTTAAATAACATGTGCAGTTTGTTCCATTAATCTCAACTAGTTTTGAAAAGAAATTGATTAATTGATCCAAGGATCTCATTCTGCTGTTACTTTAAAGGTTATTGGAAACGGTTGTCATTTAAATACATTTAAAAAAAGGTTATGTAGAAAAGGAACAATCCAGTAAGTTTCAAACACTGCCCTTCAAAAGCAATATGTCACACTTCACACTTGATCTACTGTATATTGGTGGTGCTGATTTAAAAAAGAACGTTCTGGGTAGCAACCAATACAGTACAGCATTCAGAGAGGGGGGGAAGAAATACACATTCACTTGTTCTCGGTTCCAGTTTGACGTTTTGGTAGCAAGTGCACTTCCTGTTTTTGGTTGGGTAGAAAGTGTGCCTGGGACAGATTCTTACAGGGAACCTGTGACTCTGTTCCGTTTCAGATCTCTACTCAGGTTTGCTGGTTAACTATTTAGGAGACGACTTCTTTGCCAAAAGCTGGGGGAAGCTTCATCAGCCTCTGCCGTCGAATTGCTCTGTGGCGCACAAGGTGTACAACGTGAAGACTATGCAGCTGCCAGAGGCCAGGCCTTTCGGCATCATGGTGGACCACTCCAAGTGGTGTGTGATGAAGGGCGGGGGTCCGCACTGGACCTGCATCGCGAACACGAACCGAGAGATCAGTCAAAGGAGAAGAGGAGGCGGGGCTGTGTGCTCAAGCAGGCCTGGAGTGTGGAAGGCCTTCCTCGCGGTAGTTGACACATTTGAGGACTGCCAGTAACACGTGGCTGGCAGAAATAGACAAAGGGCTGTTTTCAAAAGATTCTGCATAGTTTTTCCAAGTCAAAGCAAATGGTGGTAAGTAATATGTAAGAAAACTCTGCAGTAGCTCAAGTAGGTAGTGCGTCAACACGCGTAGGCCGCAAAGGAGAAGAAAAGAAACGGGAACGGACACCTGAAGAAGACTCTACAGCTGAAATGTTTCTTTTCTTTTTTCAGCATGGAATAAACCTTTACATGTTCCTAAACTATTCACTACTGACCTTAATAGCAAAAGTAAAATGTATTTTGGAAGGATATGTATCATGAGAAAGTCATGCATCTAAAAAAACATTTTTTGAATTAAGTACTGAATATATGGGGGGGGAGATATACAAATATTTCAAATCATAAAAGTACATTCTGTTTGTGTTTCTTTAAAGGCTTGTTTGTAATAAAAGTGCTGGATCTGACCTGCCTTCCATTATTCCTGTGGCCCCATTAGGCAGTTCATATCAAGCACAAAAACTGACGCTGCCGTTATATTGATACTAGTAGTCCTGTTCGGCACATATCTGTGATTTTTGTTTCTGTGGATGCGGGTTTTTTTTTTTTACGCAGAAACCACACAATGGATGAATAATATATATATTTTTACTAGCTAAATCAATAACACCACAGACTACGTATTGCAAAACACAAGACAACCTATGCAACAGGTGGTTAAGGTTAAATAAAAACAATCACCACATCTTCATATACAGTACAGTTACTACATAATTGATCAACTAGAAGCATCGGATTATATGACTGTTTACTCTGTGGAGCTGTCCACTTCAACTGGCTTTGTAATAGGCCTGTACAGTTTAAAAGAGAGAGTTTATGTTCACATTTTTATAAAGAATAAGGTTACAGTGCCGTGCTGGTGTTTCGACCTGGTAAGAATATCTTAATTCTATTAAGCCTTCCAGCATTCCTTAATGATTCACTGATTTTTAAGTCAAAGGCCATACACCTAGCTGAAGTTAAAAAATATCTAAGGAACTTAAACCATTATCAAGCTGGCACTTGCAAAAGTAGGCATGTCTCTAATGTTGGGTAGGATTGAGTTTCCCCTTGAAGTCTTGATTTTCTGACCTGCTCAATGCCTGTGACCTCACAGTGATGTCACTCACAGTCGTGTTCTTCTCCAGTGGGTGATCTCTCTTTATAAGCTCAAAGCATGTCAAGCGGGGAAAGACTCTCTCATGAGTATGTCAGAGGAGTGTGTGCACATTTCCTCATCCTGTTTCAATTGTTTTATTTTAACCTTTGCTAATCCGATAGGTAAATATTAACCCACATATAAGCTGTGCCCGGGAATGTAGACAGTGGAAACTGAAAAATGAACTTCACATGGCACAATTTACCATTCTTACCATTTAAAAAAAAGCTCTTAGTTTTTAAATAAATGTGTCTAAAAATATACGTGTCTCCACACACCTGAAGAAGGCTTCACAACCAAAACGTCATATTAGTTTATAGCCGTATCTTTAATTTGTAAAAAGCAGTTTTTTAGCAAAAAAAAAAATGTATTTCTAATATCACACTTAAAGAGGGAGTACAAACTCCATTGAAACAGATGCCCACAGCCACAATTTAACGGCAGCTGATTGTCAGAGCCACCTGGGAAGTGACAGAGAAAAGCCTAATTTTGCAGGGAAATGGTGGTTCTCTTTGAAAGATTCAATTGAATATATGGTGTGGCGTCGCCGGGGGAAATAGGTGTAAAAGAGATTTAACTCACACCACACTGAACCTCTGTGTTCTTCGTCCGTATGTCTCTCCAAATCCGTTCCGCAATCCGTTGCCAGTATCCTTAAGTCCCCAAATGCGTATGTCCACACTTCTCCGCGCCGTATCCAAAACCCATATCCAATAGTCCGTTATTCTTAAATTCCTTCCAGTACACTCCTAAATCTCTCGTTCCTCCAAAACGCTCTCACCTTACCAGCTTCCGCCCGGCTCAGTGCTTCTGTGGCATTTCTATTCCGTTTCCTGACGGAGCTCACCTGTGTCTCATTGTTTCGCCGTATATATCTTTTCCAACAGCGGGTCAGCCGGGGATCCGTGGCGGCCATCTTGCCTAGGTCTATCCAGTAGTAAAGACAGCGTTTCGTTACGAAAATACCAGTTATAAATGACCCTTCCCCTGGGCCTCTTCCAATGGAATTAATATTCTGTTTGAATGTATCTCATGAATGCTGTTAAATGATAGTACCTCTACCGTACTAACATTGAGCAAATTAAATTCTAAAGGCTAAATACTGTGTGCAGTACAGTGGGAAATATTGAATTGTTTTAGGAAATAGAAGACAAATTATATTTATAGTGGTTATCCAGAAATAATAAATATATATACCATAAATTTACTGTGTTGCCAAAGCAGGACAGTTCCCCCTAGTGGAAATATGTTTGCACCGCTTTCCTTGTGCTACAAGAATATTTGCCAGTATCAAATGATCATAATGCATCTCTTCCAGGCTAAAATAAGCAACAGTAAACACTGGTATTTAACTGGAATATAGTAGCATAAGAAGTGGCACAGTGGTGCTGTCTCAGAGCACTGGGGCCATGAGTTCATCCTCAGATGTGGGGCTTGTATGTTCTACAAGTGTTTGCTTGGGTTGTCTTCAAGTAATTGGCTTTTGTGAAAATTGTCCCTGGTGTGAGTGAATCCTGCCTCTGGCTTTCCTGCAACCCTGTACTGGATAATGCAGTTAGAAAATGGATGGATTAAAGCCTTCATAACCCTTATAGAATTATTTCCTTTTACCACTAGTTTTAGTACTGGAAACCACTGCAATTTTAAGTCATATCCATTGAGCTATGAACTATTTTACCTTTTGTATATCCTCCTGAAACAGTGCTGCTGCACATTCCATTGCAAAAAACACTACATCCATTCGGTTACCAGAAAGGATCATTAAAACACTAAAGAAAACATACTCATTAAGCACAATTTGAGACTTTACATCTCATTTAATATGGAGACCATAGACTGACACTGACTCAATACATCCAGTGAAAGTGGTTCAAGCTTTTAGAGACAACCTGTAGAGTCTCACTGTCAGTCTCCGAGTCTGCAGAATGATCAAGATGCACAGTCTCTGGGGTGGGAATTCTTTCTTCTTGGCTTATTTGCCGATAAGGGAGAGTTGACACATTCAAGAACACCATCCACAATTCAGAGGCAAGGTGATTAGGAGACTCTCCTCCGGCTCCTCTTTTCATCATACAGGGAGATGGCTGGGAGTAGCACTCGGATAATGGACACTGCCACCCACGCCACCATGTCATTCAGTTCTTCCATCGTTATCTGTTTTAAAGCAACAACAAATGTAGGTTAACCACGGAGGACTAACATTGTCTTTTATTGCTTTTAACAGGGTGTCAGCTGAGCATTAGACAGGATTCATCCATTCTCCCAGCAAACAGTGATAGGCTGATTTCTTTTAAGGTCTTATTTTTCCCCGACTTCTCCTTGGAATACGTCATATTCTATTCTCATTTTTTCTACAGCCTAGAAGCCTATTCTGGACTTTTCTTCCATTTGCTTTCCCTTCTTACCTCTCTCCCAAAACCAAAGCATTGTGCATTTTAATACACTGTATTACAATTAAAACACAAGATGAAAGGTTCTTATAAATGTAGCCTGGCAAAGAATAATTAGCACAGGACACATTTTGGGTTCTTTACTCGCCTAGAAATATGTGGTCTGATATGTTCCTGGTTTAAAAAAATAAAAAAGACATAACGATATTTCTATATACACAAAATACGGCAGTGGTTCACGCAGCACGTTCAGAAATAAGCCGCTCACCTCTCAGCCCTCACCGAGAACTACATTACGATAATTAGTACGATACCTACAATTGCGAACACTTACACGGTGCTAAACATAAGTCCCTGTAAAGAATGAAGGAAGAGAAAATACAAGGAGCATGTGAAACCCATTACTAACAAACCAATAAACAGATATCCCCAGCCCGAGTAGTTGCCTAAATACTCTACTGCTTCAGTGTACTCCGTTAAAATCCAATATCCATCTTGCTAATCTTGTCTCAATCCTATGAAATACCCCTCTATACTCATTTAGGGAAATGACACCGTATTTACCGTTACGACTCTGTAGAAGTTACGGGTTCTTTTTAACGGTAACTCACTGCTTCTTAGTCCCTACTGCCCATGCGCAGAACGCTGGACTCAACCGTCAGGAACCGCCATCTAGTGGATTTGGAATAACTCCGCTATTCACCACTGGGTCACAAAATAGCTACAAATTGGTTTCTGGTACTAAATCCGTGTTTCGAAAATCATACTGCTTGGGGCACATTGCATTCTCTTCTTCTGAAGAGATACCAAGGGTTTTGAGTCCCAGCTGGGTTTCTTCACAAGTCTTTTTCATAGGAACCCAATTCCAACAAATTACATACAGTAATTTCTGATTTTCTCGGGCAATGCAATAGATGCTATTAATGGAATACAAGTACATTTTAAAAGACAACCTTAGATAATGTGACAATCAGTGCACTTTTCAGTCCTTCAGATATCCCTTGTGGTGTCTCCGGGGGAAAGTTTATGCAAATGAGAGAAGTACTCACACCACACTTTTCTTTCCTGAGTTTCGTGGCGTTTCTTCCTCCAATTATCTTCCAAATCCAGTCCGTAATCCGCTCTCTAAATCCTGTTCCAAAAGTCCGTAATAAACCCAATCCATAAACCATAAACCATAAACCATAAACCATAAACCATAAACCATAAACCATAAACCATAAACCATAAACCATAAACCATAAACCATAAACCATAAACCTTTTCTCCCTTCAGTAGTCCATTATTCCTAAGTCCGATCTTTAACATAAACCTCTTTCCTCTCTATCTTTCTCCCTGTTCACTGCCTCCGGGGCACTTATATTTCGGTTCCTGATGCGGCTCAGCTGTGTCTCATTGTTTCTCAGGGTAGACCCTTTCCATATACGGGTCAGCTTATTCTTTTTGGCAGCCATTTTGCTCAGGTCCGTATCTAGTATTTTAACTAGGTCATTCTGAAAATACCTGTTATGAATGACCCTTCCCCTGGTCATTTTACACCCTTTACTTGGCTGGCCTGTAATGTGGGTGTTATATTCTATGATTTTCTTCTTGTTTTATTTATTACCTTGTCCAGTAGGTGGCAGATTAGTACAGTAAGGGACTAGGCTTAAGGAGCAATATTTTTTAATCAAGCTGACATCTTCCTCTAAAATATGTTTTTTATTCGGTAGTGGTATGAAAAACACAACCTGAAAATATAGTAATGAAAATGAAAAGTCAAGCTTGTGCAACCAGGTGATGTGCAGCTGGGCACGGGAATCGGGAACAGCGCCTCGTGCGGGCTGGTAGACCCTCGCTTCCAGCCTGCTGTCCGCCTGACTTTCTCTCCCATGGTTCTTTCTAATTTGTTAGGTAAGATCTGAAGTAATAAGGCTTTTTTAAAAGGTCTGTACATTTATGTTTACTGATGTCATAGTTTCGGTTTAAGGTTTACTCGTTTATATTTGTTTTAAGAGTATCAAAAGTGTATTCGGGCTCTGCGGGTTATCAGAGACGAAATTGAACTTCGTTAGCTAACTGTGTTAAGTCGCTAGATGAAAACTGTCTGTGTGTTGTGAGTTAATTTCTTAGTGAGTTGAGTTGTTATGTTGTGTCGCGTTTAAATGGTGTTATAGTAAACAGGGGAAAACAACATGTACGAGGGTAGGAGTCAGACTCTTGCTACCAGCCTGCTGTAAACCTGACTTGTACGTATTTCTGGAAACGCTCCCTTATTTTCTTCTATTTTTTAGAAAATAAACTTGAAAAAAGGGAGCCGTGTATGAGTTCCTCTTGCGCGCGCCGGTGAGTGCACAAGATCAACGGTAAAGCTGCCAGAACTGAGAGGGACCCGCTAGAGGTCACCACAGCCAGGCAGAATAGGGACTGTGACGTAAACTTGAGTAGTGCGTTATGGGAGTTGTAGTTCATAAAGCCAACGCTATGTCCGTGAGCAACTATAGCCAGTTCTAAAACCCGGCTCCCCTTAAGTAAGGATTACACTTGCATTCCAGGCTTTTCTATGGAAGCCCGTTTCCGCCAGGGAGTAAAAAAAAACGCGCTATGGTATCTCAGAATTGCAACTTAGCAACTCTGAATTCTGACTTAGTAACTCTTTATATCTCACATTTGCGAGTTCGAAATAGCCCATATTTCATTGTCTGTCCTTTTGTTATTGTAACGGATTCGGGTTCTAGGGCTTGTGCCCTCGCCGCTCCCACCCTAGTTCGTACCTCACTGCATTGGCTCGAACCCAGCTCCTGAGTTGTTGAGGACAAGACCTGTATAACTATATATGGCTACAATACCAGAATTGACCATAATTAAAATTGCATTTCTACACTTCTTTTCCATCCCAAAGGATTAGAGGTGTAAATTATTAAAAGGCAAATCGTGTGTTATATTTTTGGGGTCTCTCGGCTCCACTGGCAGAGCCAGACTGTTTGGGACGTGTGACCACACAGGTTTGATACCGTGAAGGCTTTGAGTTAGAATGGCGACATTCAAATTAAACATTAAATCGGACATCGCCCTTTTGTCTGGATTTTCTCATTAAAACCTAATTATTAATATATATATAAAAAAACAAGTCCGTACAGGGACGAATACTGTAGCTTCCCTGCTGCAGCTTTTAATGACGTCTTTACTTGTACACGCTGGATACGTCAGATAAGGCAACTGCTTTGCAGATCTGACGTAATAGACAACATTTTGGTTATACCGTGGTTTATGCTCGAGTCCGTATTATACAAAATAAAGTTTTACCGCTCACGAACACGACGGATTTGTTTTCAAAATAGATTAATTAATTAATGGATTAATGGAACGATATCAGGGATAAAAATGGAGAGAAAGAAACCGGGATCTGGAGCTGTGAGTGTACTATCCATACGTTTATATATTTGAACTTTTAGGTAGTGAATTAAAAAAAAAATCAGCATTAGTTTAGCTTTAAGGTAAGGTAAGGTTTAGTAAAACAGTAAAAACGTACACCTCGTAGTAATATTTCTAATACTGTTTTAAAAGCTGTAGAAGGTAAAATAAATGGAACATGATTTTAAAATTCCAGCTATGTGTTCTATTTCTGAAATCGTGGGTTAATAATTTATTGTTAACCCTTTCTGTATTTTATGGGAATATACGTACTGTACTTTTCTTTTGTTCTCTTAAGATGTCTTGGGTGAGAATATGCCTTCCCAATCTAAAACTCTAAACAGACTTAGAGAATCAACTCGTTTGTGCAGAAGAAAAAAAAAGAATGTTATGAACTGATTTAGCCCTCTGAACACCCTAGGGTAACTCTTCTTACCTATCTATAAAAAGATATGTCAGGAACCGTGGCCTTTAAATGCAGGGACTGCTTTTAAAAGTTAGTTTTGTAGCTGATTATGCCACCTAGCAATTCTAAAGACCTTTTCCCCCAGCAACAAGTTCTTTTTATCTTCCAGAACCACTAGTGCATCCACAGACCAGAAGTCATCCTACATAATTTCCATTTGTATTACAGTACTTTGCAATTCCAGTATCTATCATAGCCTAATCCACAGAACAAATATTACAACTTATCCACCAGAGGTACTTACTTACTTACTCACAGAACATATTGCAGACCAGCTCAAGAGCCCCATTTGACCCCAGTTACCAAAACCAGAGTTCCAAAGGAAAAGTCCAGCTGCAAATATTCTCCCAAACCCAGCCCCAGTTGGAGACCTGGTGTGCCTGCTTCTGTCATAGCAAAGAAACTCTGTGTAGTCTTAGGGATCCTCCTCAGTCCTGACTGAGTCTGTTTGTTAATATGCCCCCCAATTTGTCTCTGAGTCAATTTTTTGAGTAGAGAGGGGGGGAAGACAATGCTAAAGCCTTCCTCCCTTGCTCACTGTAGAGAGTCCCTGGTGTCCAAACCCTCTCCTGGGTGCTGTGGTACAAATTGGTTATTCCTTTTTCTTCTGTTTCTGTGTGCTCTGGCTCTGTCACTGGGGTTATTAAAGCCCCCCTACCTTTCTTCGGGGGGGGGGGGGGTTGATAGTTTTGGGTGTAAGCAGAGCTAACTTCTTGGGGCTCATTGATCAAATGGCTATATACAGATGGCCAGGTGTAAGATTGCTCTAGAACATTCTAGATTTTCTAGAATTGTTATGTTCTAGATCCACCTCCTCGGTCTGAGGCTCAGCTAGGCCAGTTTTGACATGCCATGTGTCTTCTCTGAACTGTGTGGTAGTTAACAATGTTTGCAATAGCATCTTTATCAGTAGGAAGCCCCAGAACAAAGAAAGACACATATTACCACCCTCATTGAAGTCACTGGTCATTCTATACAAACTTCTATGCAAAGTCAACATTGTCCTTGATACCTGCTGTTGCCCCCACACCCATTTTATTTCACTCTGTGACAGATGAAATCATTTCTGCCATCAGCTCTGCTTGTTTTTTCTGGTGTTTTGGCTGTGGTTCTGTGAGGTACGATAGTTATGTTCTGTGTTTCAGGGCTGCTACACCATGCTGTATGCACTGCAGGGAGAGCAGCAGCTGTTGGAGAGACCCGTCGGCACTAAACTGCCGTTAATCCCAGGGTCTAAACCTCAATTTTGCAGGACTGCTCTTTCGGAGAAAGTAAGTGTAACCTAAAATGAAAAGCATGAATACATTTATTCTTATTTAAATCCAAACATTTAAATTGTAAAAAATGACATGTTTATTCATGGTTTTCATTCTTTTTAGGGGTAAACCAACATGTAAAATTGTATAATATGAAATGATACCTGGGACACATTAACACATTTCTGTGTGTGTTAGTATAATGTGGTTGCTGTAATGATTAAACTGTAAGCAAACTGTCTTCCCTTGACATCTTTGTGCATATAACATCAGGAGTAAGGTTATATATTTTTCTAGACGCAGTATATTGATCACATTATTGAAATTCAGCTGTACTGTATGCCTTAAAGCTTATTGTGCTTACTGTCTTTTTGCAATGTAGATATTTTTAGTTGGCTACAATGACTGAGAAATTGGAATTTGATTTTCAAGAACGTAGAAAAAAATGATAACAGCGATTCTGGAGTAGTCTTCCAAGAAACTGGCGACCGCCTTCGGAGGGGGGAGAAAAAAAACATTCTCATTTTTATGTTCAGAAACATAGGGGGATACATATCTGTGTTTACCTGTACATATCATGTTTTAATAAAATACTTACCTTCTATTTCAGCTGCACCAGCCATCTCCTGACTTCACTCTGACTGATCCCCGCGGTTTCCTTTTGGATTCGAAGTACAACAGCCTCCATGACCCCCACCTGCGCACCTATTACCATCGCAAGGGCATGCAGGAGTCTCTGCAGAACAGAGGCTTAATCAATGAGCAGAAGAAAGTAAGGCTGTTTGGAGTTTGTGCAAAGAATGAGTCTTTTTTGGTATGGTGAAGGAGTGAGGTGTTGTCAAAAAAAATAGACCAGGTTCTAGCTCATTTAGCTGTAACAGTTTCCAGTAGCGTGATTTAACTCATGTCTGCACTCCAGCATAGATGTATTCGGTGGGCAGGCCTTTGGTTGTAATCAAAGCATGTAATAGTAGATGTAATCAAAGCAGGCCTATGGTTTGTGCTAAAGTCCTTATGCTCAATAGATATTCAAACACAGAGTACTTGACTGTGCTCTAGATTTGTAAAATAAAAATAAAAACATTTAACCTCCTAGACAGTACTTGAAACATGTTTCGTCTGTTTTCAGGTCCTCTGCTCTTTGAAAGAATACAATCAATATCATAACTACCTTAGCAATGTGAAGTTGCAGTATGACAAAAATTATGTGACTAAACAGGTAAGTGTGATGTTTTTAAACAACCGTCCATCTGATTCTGACTCTTCATCATAGACTTCTGCCTTTATCCAGCCCGCAATCAGTAACATTTCTAGATGAAGGCTTCCATAAGATCTCTCCATTATGCACTTTTGAATATACTGCTGTCATCATGTCATCTTCAAGGAAGTCTCTACCTTGACTGTGTTTGTATTCTAAGGATCAATTTCAATGTTTTCTTTCAGTTTCTTCTCTAATTGCTATGAAGCTCATTTCTGTTTTAGTGTTTTGACGCTGACGATGTTGTTGCTTATGTTTGTCACTGCTCTAGCCTATTTTAGCTTCTTCTTGTTAGTTCAGCCATACTGTACATCTTTTCATGATACTTTGTGTTGTTTATAGCCCATATAGTCCTTTCTGCATGCAGGATATGGGTTTCATATCATAAGAAAAGTTACGAATGAGAAGAAGCTCTTTAGCCTGTTTGGTAATTACTTGCTAATTGGTCTGTGAGTCTCATCCAGCTGTTTCTTGAAAGAAGTCAGCATTCAACAAGCAGACTTGACTGTGAGGATTTTGAATATTTGAAACAGGTCGCCTTGTAGTCTTCTCTGTTCACGATAACAGAGTTAAAAAAAGATAGTTTTTTTATTCATTGAGGCTGGGCAATATATCTGGATGTTTTTCTTTGTGGAAAACCACTAATTGTACCACCCGAATCGGAGCATTCACTGCTTATCTGTACTGCTCAGTAGACTTTAATCCATTTTCAGTGCAAAAAAATGTATTTTTCCAAACACATGTTAATACAGGCAGCTTTTGTGTGTAGTCCAAAACAGAATTTATAAGTCTTCTTTGCCAGACAAGGCTGAAAAACGACTTGAACTTCCATCCATCCCTTTCCATCCACGTCATCTAATCTAACCGCCTCATCTAAGGGCTGCAGGGAGCAGGGGCCTATCCCAGAAAGCAACGGGCTTAAGGCGATATACACCCTTGACCAGAATTAAGTCCATTGCAAGACACACACAGACACAAATTCACTCTAGAACCAATTTTCCTAGAAACCTTTTTTTCTACCAGTATAGTATGGCTTTTGACTGTGGGAGAAAACCAGAGCAAACCGTGAAAAACCAATGTGAATATGGGGAGACCATATAAACTCCACACAGACAAATCACCTCAGGCTCAGAATAGAGCCCCTGGCCCCAGTGTTGCGAGATAACAAGGTTAACCACTGTATCCAAGATATACATCTTAAATTGAAATGTTTAGATCAACAAACTACAGTAGCTCAGCCTTCACTCTTATACATATGCAAACACATTCTATCGGTGTGAGTTCAAATTAAAAATCTAATGGAAAAAGTCAGTGTTGGTTTTGAAGTGAACACTCGGCTATAATAGTGCTTAGGAGAACCTTGCAATGAAGGGAGTGTGGCACTCTATTAAAAGGCTGTGCTGGCTTTCAGAAAACAATAGTGAAGAAGTTCTTGGAGCTCCAGGAGCAGAACGAGATTCCCAGGGATATCAGCTTCACCGATGTGAGGGAATGGCTCCTTGAGGAAGGATCCAAGAATATTTCAGACCAGTTTATGGCTAACAGAGACAGGTAATAACATACGGAAGCTCCTCACTCTTTAACAGCAAGTTCCTGCCTTTTGGATTCCTGATTTGTTGTATTTGTATCACATTTTTTTTTGTTTCGCTGTAAATATGTGTAAATATTTTACTGTTATGTTTAAACATTAGATGTCAAGAATACAACTGTAAGTAAAGGTTTGCCTTAAGTTAATTAATTGTGCAAGCAAGTGGAAGTCTTGACTGAGTCAAAGTTTTCCAAAAGATGAACATCTGCTCTACGGAAATACCACATTCACAAATTCCTCTGCTGCTGTCTGACATTGCCTTGTGGATGAAGCTTTCTTTGCTGTTGTTGTTTATGAAGGCACCAGGCAGGAGCTCTGAAAACAGAGGAGATATGCAGACAGGCTGAGGTATGAGAATACAGTTTGATTTATTTTGACCCAGGGCTGCTCCTGGTCATCACCTGGATGGGAGATCTTTAATAGCTGGTTTCCTTCTGCATCTTAAACTGATTAGAGACATTTATATCCACTCTGGCAAGTGACCTTGTGACACCTCTGTAAATACAGCATGATTGGGGAGCAAGCAAAAGATAACAGGATCTCTAGCATAACTGTTTTAAAAGATGTTGTGTTTCTGACAAGTAATTAAGCATTTATGTTGCAAAATGCTCATTAAAAAAATTATCTCACCTTATAGTGTATACGCCTCTTCCAGCCGAACAGATTTCTGCAGAGTGGATACCCTTAGTGAATCATGTTACTGTATTGTCACACTTAGACTTCAGACACTTTTCATACGCTTTTATGAATCCTACATTTCACACTGTAGCTTAACTCACTTTTGAAACACATAGTTTATTCACCCCTTTCATTGATTTATCAGCTTTCAGATCACCGGCATTATCAATATACAGTATTTAGCCTCATCGGTTTTCTACATCAGCTTAATCATGTTTCTTGTTTTTTTTTCACATTCTCACTGTACATTGCTGTATGGTATGTTATTTTCCCAGTTATTTTGTCTTTGGGCTTCCCAGACCACATTCAGCTGCTGAATGCTCCTAATATGCTGAAAAATGCCCAAAGGCCTCATTTGCTAAATTGTAAAAAGGGGAGAGATTCAGCTCCACATGATCTAACAGATTCCTCAATATTTAATGTACCACCTATAAGCAGGTGACATATAAATATAAATGTCTAGTAGCGTAGCTGTTCTGTGCTCAACACAATCTAGCTTTCTGCTGTTTCTCATCGGCTTTGCCTTTTCACTGACGGCTCTACAGATGTGGAAAATCAGAGAAAGGGCTTTACATATGAGAATAGAGGAAGATGCCCGGAGGGAGGTGCGACAGGCCCAGCTGAAGAATCAGACCAGAGCTAGAAGGCACAAAAAGGTACTGGAGTAATGAATGTTTGGATTCATCCTCTTAAGGTGAACTTTTCTTCATGCAAATTCCGGACTTGACACTGACCTTGCAGCTATATTTTGTTGTATTTCCAAGATGAGCACCTATAGGTTTAAATTAATAACCTAAACTAATACCTTTGGATCCTCGGTGACCACAATGAGCATGGTATGTTGGCACCTCTTATATTGTGCATCTACTCTAGGGTGGTTATGCCAAGATATGCTACAGAGGTGCCAAAACACCATATTCTGGTAGTGTTTGGTGCCTCCAATTCATGGTTATAGCACTGCATCTCCAAAGCCCATTGTTTATCTCCAGCCTTGGGCACCTCCCTGTGTGGCATTTATTCTGCGTGTTGTGGGTTTTAATTCCAAGTAACATCCCAGAGACATGCTGCTTTGCATAATTGGCTGTTCTAAAGTATCTCTCAGAGGTATCTCCCCAAGAGGATCCAAGAGGGTGGTTGATGATCTCTCCTCTTCATTACCTAAGCATTAGAGGAGAGACATTGCTGCTTCAATCTCTTATACCCAGCCTGCAAGGTTCTGAACTACACACAGAGTCTTTCATCCAAGTAATGTCGGACCCAGCCTTTCTTCTTCTGAGCTCTGACCAGACCCAGCTTCCCAGCTTCAGGGTGCTGTAGATTGAGATGAGATTGGAGTCTCCTGTAGTGACCTTATGGATGGGAAGTTTTCTACTGCTAACAAGATGTTCAACAATGAGATGGACCTTTTCATCTTTTGTTGAGAGGCTTTCCTTTTTCATTAAACAATAGCCACTTGTGAAAGGTTTTCTGTCATTCTCAGGCATTTGAATATTATAAAAGGAAGGTTGCTCTCCAGCAGCAAAAGCTAAATGAGAGTTTACAGGAAAGGAAGGATTTTGAGAGAGAAATGCAAGACCGTATTAAAAGGCAATATTTTAATGAAATACTTCAGTCTGGAAAACAGGGTAAGCTTCTAGATCCAATAATTTGCAGTGGTGCAACTATGATTAAGTTCACAATTTAATGTGTTTTAGTTTGTTGGCTAGAAGGAATGATGCAGGTTGACCATCTTCAGGTTTACTACTGATTACAGAACTGTAGAATTTGTTTAATAAACACCTACAATTACAAAATTCCAAAGCTTTTCAATCATATGGCTGTATGAAAAGAATAATATGTATGTACTGAGATCAAAACTTTTTAAAGGGAAACACGCAATAAGTTGCAGGTATCATAAAATAATACATTAAGAAGGAATCCTTCAGTATCTTCAGATTGTTTAATTTCCAGCCACAACATGTACATACATTATATTCAACATTTCTGTAATCCACATTTTGTTATAAAAACATTTACAGTATCTATTGATCTAAACTATCTGAAATAACTATTCAACTAAAAGGATGTTTTCTTTGTGGCACAGCTTCTACTGAGATCATTAGCACGGAGAATAGAGATGTTACCATTGCGAATGAGAAAAGTTCTAAAATCACCAAAGGTCAGTATTTTCATTTGTTTCTAGAAAAAATAAAGGTTTTGAAAAAAGTTATGTTTTGACAAATTTTCCAATGCAGCTGCAGAGAAATTCAGTGGGTGCTGAGATACTGAAAGATATTGTGAAAGACAATGGAACATATAATCCAAAAAATCAGTTTAGTTCAATTCAGTTTTATTTGTATAGCTAATTCAGATAAAAACATGTCAATGATTAATGCACAAGTGTTGGGTTTTGAAAGCTTTGGTAACATCTACTGTTAAGGCTGAAAAAGGTTCCAATTAAGTCTGGGGATCTCTGGGCAGCCATTATGCCACAGTCTGGTGCAGTAAAAGTGTTGTGAGCTAAGGTGTGAAAATGATTTAAATTATATGGGTAAACAGATAAATAAATCTTAATCAGCATCCTAATTGTATCTATGAATAAATACATGTTTTTTGCCTTTTTTGGATGTTAATTGGATTGATCACTTTTTTATGCATGCCATGAGAATTCTAATGCGACAATAATTCTTTTCTCTCCACTGAAGAGGTGACTACTGATTCCAAATGGTTTCATGAAGTCCCTCTGATCAGTCAGCTGTCTGATGGGTAAGTCCTACATTCTGCAGTTGTGGTATGTTAAGCAACAGTGCTTACATAAAGTTTTTATTTTAAGCATTTTAAGTATGGTGATACGTAAATGTTTAAAGAGCAACTGTTTTCTATTTTGAGCTCACTTCCCCAGCTGAGTTCGTGAAATTGCTTTTTCTCTCTTTGTGAATGCATGAATCAGTCTGTTAACAGTACAGAACATGTGCATATTGTTGTGTTAGCTCATGTGCATTTTTCCCAATCCTAGATATAGTTTACCATAGACTGACTTTGTTGTAATGACTAGAACATTGACATTGAACACTGAACCTTCGCAAAAATAAACTGTTGTATTGTACTTATGTATAACTCTGATCATACTGCATTACAACGATAATATATTAGTCATATTAAAACAAATTTCTATCATAATAACAATTTGTTGTGGCACCGGTATAAAATGTGACGTTTTGCTGAAGTATTGACAGTGGGAGAAATGTCTGGTCGTGTTTGAATGGATGTTATGTTTCAATCAACAACCACCAGAGGGCAGTAACAACTAAGTAACACTAAGTCATCAAATGTGTTGGAAACGCATTTTGGGCCTTGTCCTGAAAGATGCAGCAACAACATACAGTTGTATGCAAACGTTTGGGCACCACTGGTCAAACTGCCTGTTTCACAGAATCTTTAAATTCTCTAAGGTCTAATCTCTATGAAGTTAACAGGGTACAAACATAAACATGACATATTTCTGCACATTTCAATGCAGAATTACTATTTATTTTCTGAATTGAACTGTATTTGTCATGTGTCAATTATGAGGTACCCAGTATGAAACTGGTTAGATACATTGCGCCTGACCAAGTAGTTGTTGTTGAAAACACAATGATGTAAATTACCAGTGATCTTGCTTCACATAGGAACACGATTGTACCATACTCGCTAAAGTGTCATGGAACAGTTGCAGTTTGAAGTTTAAGATTTATCATTTCCAATGTGCTATTTTCTTGTGGTGATTTTTATTTTATAAGCCTCTCATATTAAAGTAAAAACCTAAGCAAGTTTTAGACATCCAGTAGGTAAATTGAAAAAGTACGAACACAATCGTGGTTAGGAGGCCATCTTTTTTACACAGGAATATGCTTTAAAATAGATTAATTGTTCTGCCACTAGAAAAGATGCCTATATATTGTTAATTAGTCACCATTTTTTATTATTGCAAAATATAGTTCGTATTTTGTCCATGTAGTAGCAATGTCACACTAATAAATTTTTATCATAATGTTTTTTAGTGAAAGGAAGGTGATTGAGAAAAGTTTATATGGACAGGTAAGGTACACTGCTTATCTGAATGTAATGGATGCATTTTATTTTTCCAGATAGCTCCTTGAGGTTAAAATGCAGAGTGTCATAACTAAAGAACAAATGTAAAGAAATATGTTAATTTGTTCCTTCAGTACAGTAAATCCTGAAATTTAGTCCACCTAGCTGTTGCTTAGTGGTTCCTTCCCTGACATGTTCAGCTCAGCTCCCACTAGGTTTTGATTGTGGCTGCCCTGGCGTTAGAGCCACATAGCCACTCCTCAGAGCAGAGATATTCCACTATGCCAAAGGTCTGCGCCTCTTTGCCAGAGAATATTAAGCTGTCAAGGTTCCAAGGGGGTGACTTCACTTTCTACCATAGACTCGATGCCAAAAGAACCCTTTGACACTGCCTCCTCTGGAATGAAACAGGGGTCTGCACATTTAATTATTTATAAATTAAGGGATCCACTTAAAATGTGCAATACTGACCATTCTATTTCTTTGATTAGACTGGTATTCTGTTATTCTTGCTTCATTTATATATTAGAAATACTGTACTGTATATATTTTTCTAGACATACAACAGTATATCTATAATAGATTTTTACTATACTGTATAGACAACAGTATATTTGTATTAGTTGCGTCTGTGCTGGCATTCAAAATTTGATTGCAAATTTCTAAATGTTAACATGGGAAACAATGAACCCTGACAAGTAAGTAAAAGTAGGTCTTATATTGATAGGTGTACTGTATACTGAACATTTTTCGTGCTCTGTGGTTACTTTTGTACTATTGCTTTAAAACAGATAACAACGGAAGAGCTTAACGAAATGGCGGAGAATATAGTGGTGTGGGTGGCAGCGTCTATCATCAGAGTGCTGCTTCCAGCCATCTCGCTTTACAGTGAAGAGAGGAGCAGGAGCGTGTCTCACTGCTCCTTTGAGTCCCCGGTTTACTTCAGCAGTAGTGAGGAAGCCACCCTGAGTTCTCATTCTCTGCTTGGTACTGAGTCAGGGTCCACATGGCAGTCCCAGAGTAGGAGCAGTAGCTTCTGGTCAACGAGATGCAGGATCTCCACTCCCTTCCCTTCACCCCTCTCGTCCTCGGGTAGTTCAGGAGAAGAAACAGGGAAAAATACACCCTGCTTTAAATCCAGAACACCCTCGAAGGAGATTGTGGTTGCTGATGGAGGAGAAGATGCTGGAAAGCCCCTCTCAGAACCTTTGAAGGACCTTTTTGGAATCACTAAGTCAAGTATAATTACAAAAGCAGAACGTATAGTACAGGATGTCCTTAGCAGAGTCCTCATTGAAGCACAGCTTCCTGCTCAGCTGATGGAACCCCAGTGTTGTGCGTTAGGTGTCTTGATTACCCGCTGCAGATCGAATAACCTTGCCACTGAACTTGTGGATGGTGTTCTTGGACTTGTCATCTCTGCCTTGTCAGAAAATAAGCAAAGAATTCCCACCCCTAAGACTGTGCGTGTTAATCTAGAAGCACAGACAGAATCTGTAGCCTCAGAGGTTGCCAGTGAGATTATACAAGTTGTCTCTGGAAGACTCCAGCCTTTTTTCACAAGCGCTGTTGAGTCAGGGTCAACCTGTAGACTCCTGGGTGGCCATGGTGGTGACCTACATGCCATAGGACAATCCCAGAGACTCCACTCAGAACAATATGATGAGGCGGAGTTAGCTGTCACGGCAACAGAAATAATCAGTACTGTCTTACAAGAAGTCAAGAGTGAATTCTGCAAAGCAAATACTGAAAATAAGATGAGTGACGTGAAAGAAACATATTCAGGCGATAACCAATCAATGAGTGACTTTGTGTCAGCAATTCTGAAAAATTTAGAAACGATTTCACCCTCCTCCAGCTTATCTGTGGAGAAGAACTACCTTCTTCAGAGTCCTGATGCCCTGCAGAATGAGAGAGATGAGGCAAAAGTGACTAAGAAAAGAACAAATGGCAGTAGCCCCCCATCTTTCAAATTAAAGTCTCACTCCTCGGAATCAAGTGTGGGAATGAAAAGAGCAAACAGTGATATTGCTTTTGGGATCTCTAAAGCCAAAATCATTGAAATTGCTGAGCAGATAGTATCTCAGATCATTGAAAAAACAAAGTGGGATTTCACCCCTGTGGGTAACAATTTACATGAGAGTAACTCAAAAGAGTCATTATTGCTCCCAGAAGCTGCAGAAATCTCCATTTTGGAAAAAAGAAGTCCAAAATCTCAGATTCCCAACAATAGGGTCACTGTTATTGCCAAGGACATTGTAAATTCTGTTTTTGAAAATGTTTTGTTTGCACTGAATTGTATTGAAACAAATAAATATCTGCAAGAATCCAATAAAAATGTTGCTGCTGCTCCTCAAACTTCTAGAGGCAGCACAGAAAGAGGATCCATTGATCATACTTTTGACTTTAGTTCAGTTGCAAAAGGCATCGTAAGGACTATATTTGGAAAGCTCAAATCTTTACTCACCCAGACTAAAGAAGATGTATCTAGTTCCTGTTCTCCTGCTCAAATCAATGCAAAGAGCTCAAGCGTCAGCTCTTCATCAAAAACTTCAGTGTTTTCTGATTCTGTGTCAGATATTTCAGATTTGTGCACCTATACAGTAGAAACTGCTGGAGCCATTTGTGAAGCAATGAAAAAAGAGTTAGACCAGGAGATTTATTGCACAACAGTGGCAAAGAAGGCTTCAGATGAAAGCCTTCTGGCTAGAGAGGTTGTTACTTCAGTTTTGGAGTACCTTGAAGAGCAATATATTTTAGACACCATTAAAAGCCCTTCACCATATCCTAAAGACTGGGAGAGAGATGCTTCTACATTTATAAGAGAGGAGAGTATTCAAGATCGATCAAAATCCCAGATATCTCCTGTTGAAGAAATCATATTATCTGATATTGATAAGGCAACAGGACAAGTCCCTAATCAAATTACAATGGAGATTTGTAGATATCCTCCAAAGGTGGTGTCATCTGAGAACATTTCTTCAAAACAGCAAATTGGGCAAATGGACATGAACTTGGTTGAGGACAATTTGAGTGTTTCCTCTTCTGGAGAGAGCATCATATCAGATGGAGAAGGTGAAGGATCAGAGAAGATGCCGAGGACCTCCAGCTCTGTATTCCATCGTACAGCAACAAGGATAATAAGTGAAATTATTGAAAAAGCAGCTGCAAAATTTATATCTTCTGGACTTGCCCATCTCCCAGAGCAACCAAACAGTACAGCTGATGATGTATGTAAAACACCGGATGCAACAAAACATGCTCAAGAAGCAATGTCCTCAGACTCTTCTTCTCATGCGCAAACCACTGAACTGGCTTCAGATATTGTTGTTGATGTTTTAGAAAAACTACATTACGCTACATGCTTTGAGAAGATTGCTTTCTCAACAGACTACAAAGATAAATTAGAAAGTTCTGATACAACCCTGTTACCAGGAACATCAGAAATTAAAACTGATACTAGAAGAGCTGAGCACCTTAGGACAATGACTGAGGAACTCTTCAAAACTGTGAAGAACAAACTGAAACACTTTTGGAATCAGAAGAGCCTGTCTTTGTTCAAAGCAAGGAAAGTTTTATCTGCTAAAGAGCAGAGATCAGCAGATTCACTTGAGATGTTTCCTCCTTCAGTCCAGGTTTCACACCTGAGCTTTAGTGAAACACACTTGACTAAGAAAAGCATGTCAGTAACAAACTCGGCACCCCGTAAGCATCTTAGTGAAGATTCAGAACCTTTAGGTGTGTTAATGAACGTTGATTTCTCAAGGCAAAGCAGGACTACTCAGGAAAATCAGGCAAATTTAATCATCTGTGCCAAGGATGTTGGCAGTCAGATATTGCAAACAATCAGGAGTGAAATAAATAGGGGTGATGACAAAGGATGTTGCTCAGGAGCAAGAGCAAAACCCTCAGAAGAAACCCTTCAAGCAAGTGAACTGGTGGATTCTGTTTTATCTACATTTGAAAGTCTTAAAGTTTCAGATGTGGTCTTAAAGCCAGATTATGAAACAATGCACCTCTCTGGTGAACAATATGGGAAAGACAGGATGTCTAGTGCAGAAGACACTGTCCATAAAGAATACACTAAAAGTAACCGTAGAGAATATTCTGTTCAACGTTTCCCACCCATAAATGTGCCTGGGATGGTGATTGATTCTTATACAGATGACACAGAAGTCATGACTCGGGACACTCCCTATAGACCCTTGATTGATGCTTTATCAAAGCTTCAGGATCAACCTACACCTACAGCAGAACAAGAAAATGAATTGACATGTAAAAGCAATCGAGTTCCCCGGTCCCGTGTTTGGAAGAAACCCTTTACTGAAAATGACATGGGACTAGGTGAACAAGAGTTCATGGAACTTCCTTGCAGAAGCAATGTGATAGAAGATTCATTTACAGCTCAAAACAGCTTAAATGCTGCAGAACAAAAGAGAGGCTCAGAGAAAACAACAGTTGACAATGTTGAGGAAGGAGACCAGCCAAGCCCTCTCATTTCACCAAAGCTTGACTTCTCAGCAGAACACATAGCCCGTGCAGAGTGTGCAGTGTCTGACATTGAAATTGTTGCCATGGGTATTGTTGAGATTATTATGGGCAAACTTGATGTAACGGTGGCCTCAGATACAAAAAGCAAGTCTAGAGCAAGCCAAAAGAAATCGGAGTGTGCTGCTGGTCTCGTCACTGAGAATATAGCATTTCAAACCCACTCCAATAATGTTAATTTGAACATTGAAAAGCTTTCAGCTGAAGAGGCGTCCTGGGCATCTCAAGTACCAGGAGCCACAGCAAAGCACAATCTCCCCCCACTGCAGACAAGGGTTTCAGACGAGCCTAAGGACCAAGTCAGGACCTCCACAGAGAGTCCTACAATGAGTCCTATTGAAAGGAAAGTGGAACAACTTGTCTCAAGTGGATCTCTGCGTGTATTTTCAGAAGAACTTGTCAAAAATGTTTTCCATTTAATTTTGAAATCGGGAATTGCAGTACAATTGGGCACAGCTCACAAATCTAATTCAGATCCAATTTTAAAGAGCCCCCTAGTAGTTCAGGATTTATCCCATCCAAAGTCCCCGGAGCTTTCTGTGCAGTTGTTGTATTCATTTACTGAGAAATCAGTGAAAAGGCTGTTGAAGCAGTGCCTCAGTTTTCCCGATTCTCCAACGTTTGACACAAATGAGAAGGATGTTTCACTTTTTCAAGACTGTGATACAAATACGGAATTGAAGTCTTCCCAAAGGATTTCAGAGAAAGTGTCTCTGACTGTCAAGGATCACAGACCACAGAAAAGTACTGAACCATCAGTGCCCAGTTCACAGATGTACCATGATGCAATTAATCAGCTTTCCAGCTTGCTTGTAAAGTCTGTCATGGATGTTTTGTCTGCTGCATGTGATTTATCAATGGAGCCTGAAGAGAGTGAAAATCAAGGTAAGAAGGAAATCAAATCAAATCATTTAAAAGTGTATTAACATTTTAGTTGCTATGAAGTACAAGTTAAAAACTGTAGTGACTGTATATAAATATACAGTACCTTGATTTTCTATCTGTTGTATCTTTTAAAAGTTTTTGACGTATTTAGACCAATATAGTGTAGGCCATGACTATGAATGAGAGAATGAGTGAATATAGCCATATATTCAGAAGCCATATATAACGTATCTGTGAATATGGCTGCTTCTTTGTTTGTAGTTATCTGAGCTCCAAGATGTAATAGTTTTACAGGAACATGAAGCTTTATACTCAAATAATTTGTGATGCCTGTCATTCGTTACTTCTCAATATAATTTAGTTTTTGTTTCATGTTTTCTGATATTTTGCTTCACTATCATTAAATGAAAAGCTCTTTGTTAACATAGGTAATATACCAGCAGCCAGGGTGACATCAGAAATTGAGAAGAGTTCTTCTGAGGAACTGAAAAGAGACTCCCACCTTGAAAACAATTCTGAAATCAAACCACTCAGTGTCCCTGTAGAAATGTTGAATATTGAACCGGTTTCCTCAGTTGGGCTCCAGGAAATTTCTATGGCTAAATCAACAGAATCACTTAATATGACTTTAGTGTGTACTGAGACTGTGGAAAACATCATAACACAGCTGCTATTGCAGATATACCCTACTTTGATAAAAGAGGAAACTTCTACAGAAATCCCAGGGAAGATGTCTGTGTCTTTGCTGAGTCAGATAGCTGTGGACCTCTTTGACAGTGTGTTGCAGGACTTGTCCAAAAACCAGGAGATAACAGTTGTGAAACAGGATAATGATGTGTTTCATGAACCACACAAGATTCAGCAGGTTGCCAGCTCTGTTCACAATGATTTGCTGTGCCAAACTGGATCCCAACAGGTTCTACAGAAAGCTGTAGCCACCAGAAATGAGACAGTGGTCAAAACCATAATCAGTTCTATGGTGACCAACATTTCCAAGCTGACACATTCAGCTTCCCAATGTTCATCCCTTTCACCAGAGACCAGTATTAGCAGAGAAGCAAGTGAGATCATTGATAGGGTGATGGGTGATATTAAAATAACTAGTGAGCACAACAAAAAGGCAACACCCAGTGCTCAGTCTTCTGAAATTTCTCTTGTTTCTTCTGAAATAGTACATGGAGTCACAGATAATCTGCTAAAGAAAATTCAGTGTTCTAATAAGAAAAAAGATTGCTTAGCTTCTGAGACCCCAGAGAAACCTGGAGATTATCTGGTTCAAAGAGTCCAGGGTCTAGAAGGAGTACAGCATTGTAAGGCTTCAGGGAAGACAGTTAAGAAGACTAAGAAGAGCTCCTCAAGCCCAGACTGTATGAAAACACAACCTCTGGAGTCCTCTACGCATGATGTGAAGGTTGATGAGCTGATGAGTTATATTAGAATCGCTAGTGAGCACAACAAAGAGGCAACACCCAGAGCTCAGTCTTCTGAAGTTTCCCTTGTTTCTTCTGAAATAGTACATGGAGTCACAGATAATCTGCTAAAGAAAATTCAGCTAAACTGTTCCAGCCCTGAGTCCAGTACTCCTCAAGCTGCCATTGATATGGAATCCCGGACCACTGAGCAGCTCATGTGCACCAAAATGGACCAGTTAGAACCTTCACCTGTTATTGGTCGAACAGTCAGAAGTAAAAAACTGCAGTCTCCTATGACAAAGTCTCCAAAAGGCTTTTCTCCAACAGTTCCAAGTTGGTTTGAAAACAGTTTCCAGACAGAAGACACTATGGATAAGCCCTGCTCATCACGTTCCCTTGGAGAAACTGTTGATGTGACACCTTGTTCTAATAAGAAAAAAGATTGCTTAGCTTCTGAGACCCCAGAGAAGCCTGGAGATTATCTGGTTCAAAGAGTCCAGGGTCTAGAAGGAGTACAGCATTGTAAGGCTTCAGGGAAGACATTTAAGAAGACTAAGAAGAGCTCCTCAAGCCCAGACTGTATGAAAACACAACCTCTGGAGTCCTCTACGCATGATGTGAAGGTTGATGAGCTGATGAGTTATATTAGAATCGGTAGTGAGCACAACAAAGAGGCAACACCCAGAGCTCAGTCTTCTGAAGTTTCCCTTGTTTCTTCTGAAATAGTACATGGAGTCACAGATAGTCTGCTAAAGAAAATTCAGCTAAACTGTTCCAGCCCTGAGTCCAGTACTCCTCAAGCTGCCATTGATATGGAATCCCGGAGCACTGAGCAGCTCATGTGCACCAAAATGGACCAGTTAGAATCTTCACCTGTTATTGGTCGAACAGTCAGAAGTAAAAAACTGCAGTCTTCTATGACAAAGTCTCCAAAAGGATTTTTTCCAACAGTTCCAAGTGGGTTTGAAAACAGTTTCCAGCCAGAAGACACTATGGATAAGCCCTGCTCATCACGTTCCCTAGGAGAAGCTGTTGGTGTGACACCTTGTTCTAATAAGAGAAAAGATTGCTTAGCTTCTGAGACCCCTGAGAAGCCTGGAGATTATCTGGTTCAAAGAGTCCAGGGTCTAGAAGGAGTACAGCATTGTAAGGCTTCAGGGAAGACAGTAAAGAAGACTAAGAAGAGCTCCTCAAGCCCAGACTGTATGAAAACACAACTTCTGGAGTCCTCGTCGCATGATGTGAAGGTTGATGAGCTGATGAGTGATATTAGAATCGCTAGTGAGCACAACAAAAAGGCAACACCCAGTGCTCAGTCTTCTGAAGTTTCTCTTGTTTCTTCTGAAATAGTACATGGAGTCACAGATAATCTGCTAAAGAAAATTCAGCTAAACTGTTCCAGCCCTGAGTCCAGTACTCCTCAAGCTGCCATTGATATGGAAACCCGGAGCACTGAGCAGCTCATGTGCACCAAAATGGACCAGTTAGAACCTTCACCTGTTATTGGTCGAACAGTCAGAAGTAAAAAACTGCAGTCTCCTATGACAAAGTCTCCAAAAGGCTTTTCTCCAACAGTTCCAAGTGGGTTTGAAAACAGTTTCCAGCCAGAAGACACTATGGATAAGCCCTGCTCATCACGTTCCCTAGGAGAAGCTGTTGGTGTGACACCTTGTTCTAATAAGAAAAAAGATTGCTTAGCTTCTGAGACCCCAGAGAAGCCTGGAGATTATCTGGTTCAAAGAGTCCAGGGTCTAGAAGGAGTACAGCAGTGTAAGGCATCAGGGAAGACAGTTAAGAAGACTAAGAAGAGCTCCTCAAGCCCAGACTGTATGAAAACACAACCTCTGGAGTCCTCTTCGCATGATGTGAAGGTTGATGAGCTGATGAGTGATATTAGAATCGGTAGTGAGCACAACAAAGAGGCAACACCCATAGCACAGTCTTCTGAAGTTTCCCTTGTTTCTTCTGAAATAGTACATGGAGTCACAGATAATCTGCTAAAGAAAATTCAGCTTAACTGTTCCTGCCCTGAGTCCAGTGCTGAAGATCTGAAGAGACCTCTGCAAACCCTGAGTGAAATGGTTATAAGTATTACTGAATCTGTGATCATGCAGTTATCAGCTGTTCCAGGAATTACTATAGGCACACCTGACCATGACAGATGCATCTTTATTCAGCCTTTGGATGCAGACCAAATGATTGAAAAAGTGTACAATGACTTGCTGCAAGAAAGTGGCTCCCTTATTGCATTATACGATGCAATAATGTCCAAAAATCAGGAAGTGTCCAATGCCATTATTGTATCTTTGGTTAAAGAGCTCTCAAAGCTCTACTTTTCAACAGCTGAGTCTTCAGCCTTAGGTCCTTCTCCTTCCTTCATTACAAACGAAGCCACTAATGATGTGAACAGCAGTGAAAATGACACCTTTAACCTTGGTTGCCAAGAAAAGGGAATGTCACCTCCAGAGCCCGCTTCTGATATTCAACCACTTTCTGATATTCCCCTACCATATTCAGATATTGTGAAAAAAATTGTAACTAAACTGCTCTTAAGAATTCATCCTATTTCTCCAAAGAGGGAGAAGAAACAAGAACAGATTATGGATAGTTTATCTTGTTGGGAGCTCAGTGAATTTGCTGTGGGCATTATTGACAATGTGCTGAAGAAACTATTTACAGCCCCAGATACCTCAGAATGTAATCCAACAATGGGAAGCAATATCCAATGTGAGCTGGTTTCTGTCAAACAAGTGGCCAGCTGTATTTACAGAGAACTGCTGCAGAGTTCTGGTTCCAAAGACAACTTACAACAAGCAGTAGCAGCCAAGAGTGAGGCCCTGGCCCAAAAGATAGTTGATTCTCTTGTGAGAGAAATTATGAAGTTCCAACATTCAGATATCGAGTCTTCAGATGCTCCTCAAGCTGCCATTGATATGGAAACCCTGAGCACTGAGCAGCTCATGTGCACCAAAATGGACCAGTTAGAACCTTCACCTGTTATGTGTCAAACAGATGCAGTGAAAAATATCATGGCAAAACTGCTTTTGAAAATTCGCCCTGGATTCCCCAACCCAGAAAATTATTCTGGGGAACTGGAAGAGCTGTCCGAGTCTCAGGTCAGGGACCTGGCACTGAATCTCACCAAAGATGCGCTGAAGGAATTGACAAAGGTTTCCACTCTAACCATCAGTGAACCAAAGGCTGAAGAACATCTTCCATTACAGCAAGCCATCAAGAAAACCGTTAGCTCTGTTTACAGCAAACTGATGGAATCCATTGGCAGCAAGAAAGTATTACAAGTAGGAATTGCCTCACAGAATCCAGAAATGATCAAGGAAATGGCCTGTTGTGTGGCTAAAGAAACTATTGCAAATTATGGTTTACGAAGCGGGTGTTCAATTCCATCTTCACAATCTCTCATTTCTCAGAAAACCAGTAAGTCCACACAGGACAAAATTGTGGACACAAACGTAACTACAGTCAGAAGTAAAAAACTACAGTCTTCTATGAAAAAGTCTCCAAAGGGCTTTTCTCCAACAGTCCAAAGTGTTTTTGAAAACAGTTTCCAGCCAGAAGACACTATGGATAAGCCCTGCTCATCACGTTCCATAGGAGAAGCTGTTGGTGTGACACCTTGTTCTAATAAGAAAAAAGGTTGTTCTGCTTCTGAGACCCCAGAGAAGCCTGGAGATTATTTGGCTCAAGGAGTCCAGGATGTAGAAGGAGTACAGCAGTGTAAGGCTTCAGGGAAGACAGTTAAGAAAACTATGAAGAGCTCCTCGAGGCCAGACTGTATGAAAACACGACTTCTGGAGTCGTCTTCGCATGATGTGGTTGATGAGGTATGACCAACAGTTCCAAACCTGTAAAAATGTCTCTTATCAAAGTAGGATGGACCTGTTCTGTACCTAATTAACAGACATCTGTGTAGGATGTACTGGAAAATGGAACTCTTATTTTGTAAATATGATGATAGTTTTGTTGTGCATTTTCCTTTACAATAAAACTACAAATCCAGATTTGTTTTCCCTAATACTGTATAACATCTCAGAAATATCCCTATTGTCAGTTCATAGCATACGTACTAAACTCACCTGTCTGTGGATGTCAGCTTAATCACTCAATTAGTACAAGAGCAATCAGGTGAGTTAATGCTACTATGGAGAGACTTGCTCACAGTATTGTCTACATTTCCAAACTGATATCTGCATCATAAAAAAAATTGAGATGCATTATTTTCTATACATGCAATTGTAAACATTCACATTGATTTCTTATTTTATATTTCATTGTCTGCCTTTATTCTAGTGTTAACGTCAGTGCTAAAAACATATACACACCCCATAATCCTTATCTTCTTTTCCGTAAGAGAAGTGTTACTTGTTTTGATTTACTTTTAAAAATGAAACAACAATCACTGAACTGTAACTTTTTGTTTTTTTTTGTGACAGGAGTTGCCCGGACACTCATCTTGGTATGTGTACAATCCCAGCCTTAATAAGGACAAAAATCTCAGTCCAGCCCAAAGCAAGAGTGGTCTGCGCATTGACATAGCAAAACATTACATGACCCCAGTGCAACTGACCAAAACATCTGAGAGCAAAGGGCTTCTCTCGCACAGCAACATCCCCTTTGCAGTTAATACGCCGGATGAAGATGTGAATGTGAGCCAGAAAGTCAAGAAACATCCTTTGAAAAAGTTTGGCTCCATGCTAAAGCATAAGATCATGGGTAATAGGTCAAAAGACGTCAGAATTCAGAATGAAACAAATCCATCTTTGGAAAACTTAAGAGCCCAGGGAACATCCAGTGGACGCGGGAGCTGTGAAAGCTTTGGACCATTTAAAGTGCCTGATGAGTACACCGAGCCTCAAAAACACAAGGTATGGATTAGATACCCAAACTTAAATTATTAATTAATTTGGGCATTATTGTATTTTTAATATTAACACTACAGAAATTATTTGAATAGAATGCTCATTTGTACATCAAATAACATTCTAGAAGACATTCCTATTAATTGCAATAAACAAGAATAGCAACTGCTATGGTGGCCAATGCTGAATGTTCTGTGTGAATAATGACTACAAATTTATCAAGATCAATACAGTACGTAACAGTTCAAGTATAATACCTGTGGAAGAAATATTCCTAAATTGTTTTCTTTGTGTGCTCATACTGTAGTTCTTCAAAAAAGAAGTTTTTAGTTTGGACAGATTCAGTAGGAACAAGCCTCAGAACACTCCAGATGGTGAGTATTTAGTTTGTGACTGTGATTTTATTTTGTGTAGCACATTAGTGACAAGTGTGGTTCAGAATTAGACATTGGATGGAATTTATGTAGAATGGGGGAATTCATCTAAATTTAGAATCCTTTAAAAAACAAACTGATTTTTATACAAATTGGCCTTAAACTTCTGCAAACGTCACTTTTTATTGACACTGCTACCTCCATAGGAATGGTGAGGCAGAACTCCAAACTCCACTCTGATCAAGTGGTTAACTGTGCACCTCTACTCTTCCCTGATCTCTCTTCTTCTAAATAGTCCATTGTCCAGTGCATCAATCTTTGGCAGTCCTCTTCAACGGTACTCTATTTTCTCCATTTTCAGTGCCCTCCCTCATTCCCTTCTACGGTATCTCTCGGTTTAGTAAATATGACTAAATGTGACTTATATGACAAGATATAAGCTAATACATCTTCTTTTACAAGTAAAGTTATGAAAACCACTTTAGAACTAAACAACAGGATCGCTCATATGAAAATAAGACCCTAGCAGTAGTCAATATGGTTTTAGAAAAGGTCATTCTTCCTTTACCAACTTGTTAAAATTCTTCAAACAAGTCACAGCACTAAACACACAGAACGTACAAAATGATATGATTAGATTTTAAAGATGCTTTTGGTAATGTTCTTCTTAAATTAAAGGCAATAGGCATTTAGGGAAATTTGTGTATTGAACTGGTTAAGGGACAGGTAATAGTACAGATCAGGGGTGAATAGTCCAATAGAAGATGACAGGAATAATGGTTATGAATGTGATTGAAATGACTGAAAAACAGTTGTCTAATAGCCAAATTACCACACACCTTTAATCAAATAGCTTCTTATTGAATAAACCTGACATTAAGATGCCTCTGGGTAGAACTGTATCCAAAGTCTATCTGACCTTCTGCCATGGAATAAAGAAACTGGAACAGTGACATGTCAAACCACTCTGTGTTTCCAGGGATCCCTGGAATTCCAAACTCCAGGAAGATGCCAAAAAAACCATCTTTGCTGTCGAAGATGTCGACTGCTTTATCCAGAGCCTTTCTGTAATAATCCATCTGCCACCATCAAACATGTTTAACATGGAGGGGAAACTCCTTGCAATGCAAAATCAAAAAAGGAGTTTTAATGATGGGAACTACTGTTTCTGAAATAAAAATAATTGCATTCATGTTTTTGTATAAAGTTGTGTTATTCAAATAGGTGAGCACACTACCACATCCATGACCAGACACTTTTCAACTAAATCACAAAATGGTATGTTAGTTTTAATGTTGTCTGTAAATATCTTATTGGTGTACTACACCATTAAAAAAATAAGACATTCTTAGCCTTCATTATTCTATTCATAGTTATAGCAAGACCTGATTTACTGTAAGCATTCAAAATCCTCAAAGCTACTGACCTAGTGCACTTCATAAGATTGAGTAGTGAAACACGAACTAGGAAAACTATTTGGATTTTTAAAAAAATATAAGAGGTTTAAATAATCTACCAAACAGGGAAATGCATATTTTTATTCAAAGGGTTTGGGGCCTGGAACAAACATCCCAACTATGATGTGGACGCCGATATCCTGACGTCCTCAAAGAAAGGGTCATAACCTCATAGTTATTGTTTCATTTCAAATCCAATGTGCTGGAAAAGAGCCAAAACAGCAAAAAGTGTGTCACTGTCCAAATACTTATGAACTACACTGTATATTGGTTTTCTTTCTCACCGTACATCAGTTAAATATATAGTGTTTAAATGTCTTGGGTAATGTGTTGTGTCTATAAATGTATTATGTGTTATGTCTTTACCAGCCTGCAAAGCAAATTTCCCATCTGTGATTAAGTAAGAGACAGAAATCAAATTGGTTTCCGTAATGAACAAGTGCATTACTGGGACAAGTAATAGGTTTATTCCATGCTGAAAAGAGAAGAAAGAAAACAACATTTCGACCCTGAAGCCTTCTTTAGGTGTGACTTCAGGTGTGAGCAGGTAGCACCTGAAGAAGGCTCCACGGCCAAAATGTTGTTTTCTTTCTTCTCTTTTCAGCATGGAATAAACCTATTACTTGTTCCTTTGCAGCCTACGCATGCTGACGCAGTTACCCACCTGAACTACTTCCAGTACATTACTGTATGCACAAAAATCTTTCTTTAGAAAATAAAATCATGTTTATTTAACGGTTTATGTATATAGTGCCTTTTTCCCTCCAGTGAATGAGAAAAGAAAAAGATGATCACTTTATGTGGAATGTCTCCTCCGTGAATTTTTGTTTTTCAGTGAAATTAAATGTTCATTTTTGTACCTAAGAGCAAGGCTCCCTGAAATGGCATTAACTTCCATTTTAACAGTAACATTAGCAAATTACAGGACAGCTACTTTCATAGACTTTTTCTGAACAATACAATAATACATCATAATAGCCAAATGAAACATGCTTAATTGAACTAATTATTTCTAGTTTAATTCAATTTCAATATTTCATTCATTTTTAGTTCAATTTAGTTTATTTTAGTTGATTTAAAGAGATTTCTAAAAATGCCTGAGCTGTATCACACAACAGGAGTGAACCTGGCTGAGTGGGGAAGATCCAACCTTTCCAGCGCAGGTTTTGCCAGCAGGTGGCAGTAAGTCACAAGACATGAAAACAATGTTTAACTACAGCAAAACACATTAACAATAGTAATGACAGAAAGATTTAAAACTATTGCTTAGATTCTCTGAGACCCATGATGTGATTTGACTTCATTTGGCTGGTGTCTTAATTTCAAAGTAACAATTTTACATTTCAAAATGAAAAACTAATTGAATACAGATGCAGCCATTCAAAGTTCGCGGTACAAACCCCATACCGCACGCAACTATGCACAAGCCCCCGCGCCGTACCGCGGTCCGTGATTGGCTGGCCAAAATGATGACAGGGGCACTCGTGTGCATTGGTCGGTAGTGAAAAGATTTAATCATTAAATCTCTTTACTGTGCACGTTTCAATCCGCTTAGTATTGAATATTTATATGGAATTTTACAACTAAAGGGAAATTTTAGTAGCTGAGCATAAAAAGAATAGGAGCATAACGCATCTGAATGTCATAAACGATATTAATTTAGTATCATAAACATATTATGTAAACTGTATATTGCTGGTATTGGTAGTTTAAAGAAAAAATACACACCAGTATTCCATTTCTCCCTAAACATTTTAAGCATCAAAGTCTTATATGTGGTTATTTCGGAAATGTTTTTACGTCCTCCTTCTGACCATATTGCTGTGTGTTTATGTACTTTGTGAAAATGGATTGTTTTAACCTTTTCTGAGAATACGCTCGTTTCGGAGTAAACAAAAGCATAATTTTAGAATTTGATTAATAGGGAATATAATATGAAATCGGATAGCTAGCTAAAGAAATTAATAATAATATAACTATTCATGTACTGTTGCACAAACAGTAGTATAAGACTTTCTATTGTTATGTGTATGGCTGTTTCAGTACGTGATACGTGTCTGTTTCTGTTGCGTGATGGCTGAAATGACTGGCTTATAAGCCTGAGGGTGAGTGTTCAAATCCAGCCGTTGCTGTGAATTTTCTTTTAACAAATAAACATTTATGAAAAACTAAAATATCAAATATTATGGGCACTATATTGTCTCTGTCTCTATCTCTGTCTGTCTTTCTGTGCTGGCTGTGCCAAATTTCAATCCACAGTCTGAGTCTCTGTGTCTACATTGTTTGTTAACAAACTGGTTTCACAAGCCTTTTTCAACTTATTCATTTTCAAGGTAGAATAGGGCAAGTCTTCCAATGAAAGACAGTCCACTTTCCCCCCACGGACAGACTGACACATGTTTTCTTAGAAAAATAGATCACAACGTGAACCTCTGTCAGTCTTCTGTGTAAAAAAAAATCGTCTTGAACAACGTGGGTGCTGTTTTTAATAAGCTGCTGAGTAAAGAATAGGAATTTTCCTGCTGTCAGCAGTATTGTGTATATAGCTTTATGTACAGGCTGTGAAAAGTTTCACAAGTAGAGGTCTTTAAAATTACGTGGGTTTGTTTCTACACCCTGCAGTACCACTGTGTACATACTGTACAGTATGAACATGTTGTGATATTTAGAAATATAAAAAATTTCAATATAATGACAATAATATTTGCTATTTTAGTTTTCCAAAGAAATGTTTATTTGTTAAAAGAAAATTCATGTTGACAGCTGGGATCATACCTCCAACCTCAGCCTTATAAGTCAGTCACTTAAGCCATCACACCACAGAAAGTGACAGGTCATGCAGTGTAACAGCAATACAGATATCAATGGAAAGTCTTATACTACTTTTTGTGCAACAGTACATTAATATAATTTTATCGTTATTAATTTATTTAGATATGCGATTCCATATTCTATTCCCTATTGATCAAATTCTAAAAGTATGCTTTTGTTTACTCAGATAACGAGCTTATTCGCAGAAAAGGTTAAAATGATCAATTTTCACAAAGTATATAAAACTACAATAATATGGTCAGAAGCAGCACATAAAACCGTTTCTGAAATAACCAGATGTAAGACTTTGATGCTTAAAATGTTTAGGGAGAAATGGAATACTGGTGTGTATTTGTTCTTTAAACTACCAAGACCAGCCATATACAGTATAGTTTACATACGGTGATCTGTTTATGTTCCTATATTAGTATCTTTTATGAGCACGTGAAAGGCATAGTGAATCGGTGATTCTCAAGACTTTGTATGATTGAAAACGAATGTGTGATCGGATCAACGAAATGCTGTGGTGTTATTTTTTGTCAATGAAAAAATAAAGTCTTTTCGTTTACAAAGACGATTACAAAGAATGTGGACCAGGGTAATACTTTGAGTTTAAAGCTTGTCCGAAGTCATTCATTATTACTATTAGTAATATCTTGGTAAAGACTTTGATTAATAAAATATTTCTGCATAATTAAAATATTTATTATAAAGGTGGTAGACTGCGTACTCTTGTCCAACTGACCAATCTTGCTTTCATAAAATATACCAACTTTTTAATGTCTAATGATTAACATGCTGTAATACACAGTTTATATTTGAAAGTCTAAAGAGTATACAACTTAAATTCTTAACTGAGTAAAGATTGTCCTTCAGCAGTGAGCAGGATTCAAAACCAGTTTTTTTCTGGTGACAACTCAAATGCTGTACATGAAAGTTTTATTAGCTCCACCTGCCAGTTTTACAAGGTGATTCTGGATACTATTAACATAATATAATTTGCATACAGTAAAGGGCGGTATGACGCGAAATGACGTGTTATGACGGTATTTGATGCGATATGTCTACCGCGTTGTACCGCAGCGTACCCCGCTCATTTTGAATGGCTGCATCTGTAGTTATATAAATCACCTTTTGTCATGTGCCATAGTCCATTAGGATTGTATTGCCTTTTGAGCACTATTTAATTTTGTTTTACAAAAAGGAACAATAAAAACAAAAAAAAGTTCTGGAGCTCAGTTTTAAAAAAGCAAAAAGTTCTATTCTATGAGAACCAATGTAGACAAAAAATATACAAATTAGTCACATTGTGCAATGAAGTTCAGATTGCACTTAGTGATATACTGTATACTGCACATCAAAAGACAAATATGATAAATTGCATGTTTTAGAAAAAGTGTATAGAATTTGGATATTGAATAAATCTTTTGTATTATCGACTTCAGTGATCATGAGTAACCGTGAACACAGTTGAATCATGGTGACTGCTGCATAACCATTAAGTTGTCTCTATCTGAAAAAAACATATATAAAAGAACCACTGTGTCTAGCTTATGAAATTTATTGACAAGCTGGGCATAATGCCGAAGTACAGAGGCACCTTTGTGTCAGCAGTATATTGGGAGATGGATTAAGTAAGTGCATTTTAAACTGTAAGTAAACAAAAGGTATCTAACCTGGCAAGATCTTACAGTGAAATGAAGTCCATACAGTGATAGGCTACCATCATGCAGACTACGAGTCACACATCTTGCCAAGAGTTGCTCATCACTATCAACTGTGCTGGTCTGGAGAGGAGTGTCTAGTCACTACAGAACTCCACTTGTAGGAACTGATGCCAGCTTGACTACATGGACATGATACAGCATTGATGAAGTCCTGGCATCACACTTGCTTCCCCTCCAGTGACCTCAATCTGATGCGATCTGTTGTCCTGCTGGAATGTCATGTCCTCGTGCTGCTCAGGGAGCGTCTGTTTTCTCAAGTGCTGGGAATTGGACTGTTATTCTGTGGATGCCTTTCTCCCCAGACCCATGGAGCCCCATGGAACATCTGTGGGATGACTTTAGCATCCAGGGCAACAGAGATCAATGAACGGGCACATGCTTTTCCAGGTATTATGTGAGGAATGGGACAAAATCCCACAACACACCACCAGGAGCTGGAGCAAAGCATTGTCTTCAGCTCATTTTGCTTTCAACAGCACCAACACTCCTGTATCCCGAGGCTTAACAGTAGACACCCTGTTGATCAACCCAATTGGTTACAAATATTAAACAGCATAATTTGTAAATCCATAAATTGTCATTTTACTTAATACAGAATTTTTGCAATAACTTTAACATGAAAGTGTACATTCCAAAAAAATATTTACAGTCGTTATCTACAACAAAAGCCATGAACATGACAAATGAATATTACAAAGACAACAACCCAGTGGTGTCAGATTCATTACTGTAGTGGGCTAGATTTGATTGATGTGCTTCAAGCAGGTCACACATACAATACATTAATGAAGTACTAGGTACCATTACATTATATTTGTCATGTTTTGTGGTTTTAGTGTTTATACAATGACATACCCACCTTTTAAATCCTATTAGACGTCAGTGTTTGTTACATGCTAATTTAGAAAAAGTTACTCATTCTTCAGGTATGAGTAACTGAAGTTTTTTTAGCTTTATTCACTGTAATTATTTTAAATGTTAAAGTCATGATAAAGTTTGGTAATTCAGGAGCCTCATTCACAGTGCTTTAGTGTTGAAGTCAACGGTTTCTGTGACATGAAGACATATACAGAGGTTTGTCGTTTCCAGCATTTTTCCTGGAGATGACATGTGGTGAAGATAGATAGATATGACTTTATTGAACCCAAAGGCAAATTGATGTGTTACAGCAGTCCAGCCCAAGACAAGCAAAAACAGACATCAGAATAGTTATAAAACAAAAGACAACAAAATCAATAAATAAAAAATAAATACATAGGTGTGTGCAAAATGTGATGATCATAGTCACTGTAAAAACAATAAAATATGTGCAAAATGTGCATAGGTTTATACAGACTGATTGTCCAAAAAGTACAATGGAGCAAACATGCTGTCCATAGACGAGCAAATGAAGGGCTAACAGTCCTAGCCTAGGGCAGCGTTATACACCCTGACAGCCGCCGACCTGCGGAAACGTTCCCTTGAACACCGTAGCTGGAGCAGTCTGTTGCTAAAAGTACTCCGCTTTTAATAACAGTCCCATGAAGCTGATGAGAGGCGTCGTTCATGATGGCTGTGAGCTTGGTCAGCATTCTCCTCTCAGCCACCACCTCCATGGGGTCAAGGCTCATCCCCAACACAGAGCCAGCCTTCTTGATAAGTTGATAAGATCAAGTCAGTTGTGCCTCTTGATGTTATAACTCTACACTGAAGCTCAACCAGGCATATTGTGAGTAAAGGTGTAGTGCTAGGGTGCACAACTACTAGCTGGAGATCCACAGTCCACCTGTTCTTTTTCAGTAGGTCTCTTTAAATCACCACCGAAACACCTGGGCACAGGGGTTAATCTGGTTTGTTTAGGCAAATAATTATGGCAATTTGCTAGTTAGGAAATGAAAGCCTTTAGACATTTCAAACCTTCAAGGCTGGAATTGTGCTCCCCTGGCACAGAAACTTAAGTGTTATAAGGAGAAAATGAAAACAAGCATTTTGAAAAACAAAAAAGGGTCCCTCTTATTTGGATTAATAGTTTCAAATACAAATGTTTTACCTTTGTAGTTTTTAGCCTGATTGAAAACTAGATATTTAGGAAAACATGAGACGTGTTACTGGAGTGCTGGGAATACTCGTTCTCTGGAACAGGCTGCCCTGCCAGATTAATGAGGCTGCTAAGCAAATAAATGCTCTGGGTGGGCCAAATGATTTCCTCATATTCGTGACTTTCCTTACATTGTCCAGAACCTGATGAAAACCATTAACATTTCCTAGGTGCCCAATTCAAAATCTTATTAGCCTGGAGAAAAAGCATTCTGCATTTAAAAGAGAGAATAGAAGAAAACGTTTTAGCCCAAGAGTCAATACATGTATTACAATGTATTTTTTTAATCAAAGGGTTGCTATAAGAAGAGATCTGTCACAATAGTAAGGTTCTTAAATAACAGTAGGTTTTACATAGTCCTGAATATAGGGATCTATCCTCTTTCTCTATCACAAGTGTGTGTGCAGCCTGGGCATTTTTGTTCCTTTCCATTCCCTAGTCCTTGTTGATGCAGATCCTTAATTCTTTAAGCAGTGAGTTAAAGAGTTAATCAATGGTCAGCTAAGTAAATCAAACAGGATGCAGTTGTTCATCCTTGCTATAGGAAGGAGGGGCACAATAGCTGCAAACCACAGTGATGCTGATAAGTCTTTAACACCTAGTCTTATTGTTAATGAGACCAAAATACCTGTAAATGTAACAAGAACCCACAAAAGAATGCTTAAACAGAAAGGTCTCCAGTTAAAAATGATTTTGCATCAGGTGGTTTCACCCTCAAATGACAGCTTGGAATCACTGGGCTTTGGAGGATCCCTTGGTGGTCTGTGATTAAAACAAAACACAACCACCCAAAACAACAGTCACAAGTGTGCTCTTTACATACCAAACTGCCCCCTGCATGGGCTGATGGGATTTCATGGCTCATCAGCCCTCCTGTCAGAGAGAGATCCTTTGTGGTGAAGCTCCCTCCCACCCTCTGGGAACCCCTGACCACCTGCAAACACAGCCCACTCCCCTGACACCAGGCTGCCTCCTGACTCCCTTTGCCACTGAACGCAATTAACACTCTCCTAATCTCCTGCCTGCTGTATGATTGTGCCTGTCGAACACAATTAGCATCTACAGGTCTTTGTCCTGACCAGAGCTATAAGGCTGGGGGCTTGCTGACAGAGTGTTGTGCTGTCAGGTCGCAGGGACGGTACACATTTCCTCCCCAGCAGATCAGAACCTGGCCGTTTTTCTTCTTGACCTGTTATCTGACGTTATCTGTAGAGGCCCAAACAGAGGAAAAGGTGTAAATGCATTGTGCAGGTTCAGTAATTCACCTGTTAAATCTCAACGAAGTTCACCTTGGCGGATTTATTGTGGTTTTTGCACTTGCACTTTGGTTTTAAATCGTTTTGCTTCTGTTTCCTGTGGTTCTGACAAGGTTTCACAGTGCTTTATTATATTGGTCCATGGTATTACTACAGAGCACATTCCTTAAAAAAGTATACTGTAGCATGGTATCCCCATAGTTCTGTGTAGGAAAGCACCATTCCGCATATTAAAACTACTCCAAAACTATAGTGAAGCCATTATTCTATTACAGCCTCTCTCATTTAATGCTAACCCTCCGCATTATGTCTGAACAATATTTCTTAAAATCAAAGTTTTAGTGAGAACTAATTAACCTTGTTTAATGGCTGCTTTTCTCAGCACTAGGCTCACACAGAAGTCAGGAATATTCCTGACAGGAATACACTATTAGGCATAAAATGTATATTGATGGAGTTGTGTTGACGTTGACAGAGCTATGAAAATTAGTGTCCACATGTTGCATCACATATTGTTTAATCCACTATGCAGTATAGATATAAAAACATGAATGGAAATAGATACCATTGTGAAATAACTTATGTTTATGTAACATTGTTTATTATACTTTATAAATTAGAGAATAACATTGCTGGAGGTGGAAGGGAACGATGATAATGTGAATGACGGTGACTGGGTGTCTATCTTTCTCTGGCATATAGATGACAGTTGCTAGGGGAAAATTGTATTTGTTTAAAAGTTACCTGTGTTAAGCCTAGGACACAACCTGTTATTTTCTGTACCGTCGTGCTGGCACAGAGTAAAAAAAAATGGATGCAGTCTCTTTCTCTGTCTGAGGATGCATACTCGAAGTTATTTATCAAGAAGTCCCAATAACGATGTCTCTGAAGTGCTGACTTGTAGAGTAGAAGCAGGGTAGTTCAGATTTTGATCCAGAGGAAGATGAGGGAACATCAGTAAGCCTTGAAGTTAAAACCTTTTCTGGATTCTCCCTTTGCTTGAGGGCTAACCCCCACATTTGTAAATGGTAATATATGAATCTGTGGTGCCCAAAATGTGGGTCGGTCCTTGGTTTAAAGTCTCATCCAAAATACGGCTTCTTCTGCAGCGTTGTATCTTGCAAATCTGTGAAGAAAAGGGTTTGGAATTTCTGAACCAGAAGAGTGCATCACACAGTGCATCACACCATCAGCAGTGGTGGATCGATCCCAGTATTGTCTAGTTGGATCCTTGCTTGCTTTAAGAGATCTGAGGATATCTGGCTCTATAACAGAATAAGCTGATGACTACTGTAGTTGTGTGTGATGTCTCCAGGTACACGCATGGTAGAAACATGCCACTGAAACCCCCTCTGTGTGCGATTCTGAAGGTTTTGAGGAAGTGCTTTGAGTCTCCTTCTTTCAGTTGTGTTGAGCAACTGCCTTGTTGTCATGCATGCTTGGGCTTGCTTTCATTTAGAGCTTTGCTTTGAAATCATTTATCCGGTAAATAATTCACCATTATTATAACAGCTTCTCACCTGAGACTGGCGATACAGTAACAGCTGACAATTATACAGTTACAGGAAAGGAGCAGAGGCTCAGAAAATAAAGAATGACGCTTTGCTTCTCGTTTTCCATTCCAGCCGCCAGAGTGGGTGCTTTTGTGAACAGTGGGCCACAGACACAATAGACTGGATTTCACTGCCATTGTGCTTGTGTTGTGTTTCTTTGGTGTTATTGAGGTGTAAAGTTGTAAATGGGTATTTTTGGAATGCCACATGAGGGATATGGAAATAGGGTCTGAAAACAAAGATCTAATTTCAGATCGCTGACTGCTATAGCAATGGATTTGTTTTGATTTTTGCCCCAGAAAAGTAGAGGGGAATTTTCCCCTAGAAAGATACAGTTCCAGGCTCAACTTTATAAGATCACAGTGTCCTTACCACCACATCATGTCGTCCATTTTTGTCTTTTAACAGTTTTTCAGTTATGCCTTTGTGCTATGTTCAGTGAACTGAATTTGAGATAATGATGTCAATATAAATATACTCAACATAATGAATGCATAATGTTATTTTAATTTGTTAATTTAAAAAAAGGTGTATTGAAACACCTCTTATTCATATTCATTAATGAAACCCTATACTGACTTTAGAAGACCTTGCCACTCATTTCAGGATATTGTTAAGAAATGCATTTATTTGCATCCCAGCCTGAAGTGGTGAATGGACATTGATGTAAAGCATTTAGACATAATGCCAAAAACAATTGAAGACTTAAGTACTGTATCTAAGTCCTACTGTCATCTGAACTGTGCCATGCTTCTAAGCCTGCAAAACTTTTCATGGGTATGGTAGTTCAGGCTTTGACTCTGTCTGCATTACCTTTGGAATACATCATTCCTGTGAATTTCAATTTCTATGCTGCCCAAGAATGCATTGATCTAATTTGGTCCATTATATTATGCATTATATGCACCAAATAATGATACATGTTCTTCCAACAGTCCTGTTTGTTGTGGTAATTTACAGGCAATGATTGGCAATCCACCCTGAAGCTTTTTCTATGTATTATTTCGCTTATATATTAGATATAAGCAGTTAGTCCGTTACAGTCAGTGCTAATTAGTGCTTATTTTCACAGATAGAAGCATAAACATCTTAAATTGTAAACTAGGGCTCAGATTAAGTGAAAGCATTATGTTTGAGACTTGGTGGTCCTAAATTTGTTGTAATCTGCACTCAGTGGTGCACAAAATCACTAGACGTAGTTTTAACTAACATTTACAATTGACATCCCTTAATGTGACCTTTACCGTTGCTGGCGCAACTCGCGTTTTATTTCCACTTCTACCAGCAGGTGGCAGTAGCCATAACAGACAGGAGTGAGATCTGCAGATACCAACTGCAAGGATTCATTGTACCAAGGCAACAGGTATTTCTTTTTTCTGTGTTGTTGTTGTTGTGTGTTCCTTGTGGATACCTATATTTTTGCTCCTTTATCTACATTTATAGTGATGCTATCCTTTTTGTAATTGTGAGTAGCTATCGGAGTAATTCTGCATTTTTGACGAGCTGACATTTTTGTCCGTAGTTGCATTGTTTACACGTTTAGGAGTCCCAAAAAAGGAATTATTAGTCTTTGGGCATAATGTAAACGTTCTTTCCTGTGTGCTGACCTCAAACTGCGCCTCTTCAGACGTTTTATCTGTACAGCTGATGATTTCCTGCGGTCTCTGTACCGTCCATCTCTATTTTTGGAATACGTGTGTGTGGTATTAGTTGAAATGTACAGCTCCAGCATTCAGGTCTAAGCACTAGTGTTAAAAGTCCCTAGAAATAGGGTTTCATTCTTCCTTTTCTTTTCTCCTTTCTTCAGCCTGGACAACGGCTTCCACGTTTTCTCGCAGAGCTGCACACTATGGAACATCCTGTGGTCTACATCGTCGTTGGGAAACACAATTCCGGGATGTTTTAGGACGTTTATGCACTGGTCACACCTGCACTTTACATGAAATCTGTGTTTTTATTTATGTTTTGCATGTATTGCTGCTCGATTTCGTTACGTTTTCTGTGACAATGGAATCTATTTGCACACTTCTGTGTTAATTGTTCTTTCACAAATGACGGACTGATGACTTTGCAAGCTTTTCATTTTGCTTGCCTTTTGGAAGTTTCTATCTGTGATACATCGAGAAAGACCTTTATTTTTTAACATAAACCAGGAATCTTGTATGCCTACTAAATTCTGTCTCTAATAATTTCTTCCAACGACAGATTCGTTTACAGTGGTTTTCAGGTTTACTGTGTGCAGATAGGTAATGCTCTCCGCCTTCTTTCAGCGTTTATTAAACTTGTCATGTTCATGTACTGTAACATTGTGTTTTACTCACAAGGAGTTGAAAGGCCTTTAATTCATTGTCATACCTTTGTTTTATTTTTCTTCAGACAATATGAGTTTATGCAGGATACAGGAGCATTACCCTTCGTGATGTGAATAATGTTGGTGTGCGTGGAACCTGTTAACCATGCCTGTTGCAATTCTAAATCCTCTAAAGCTCAGAAAAATTAAGACTGCCCAAAGAGATATGCTCCTTTTCATTTGTTTTGTATGTTATGACAGTTTATTAATGCCACTAACCTGCAGGTTTGCAGGAATCCTTTATTTTGTATTTAGTTTCAGTATAATTTAGTTTCAGGCTTTATCCTTTGTGGTGTGTTTAATTTTCTCCTCTGGCTCCTCTTCTTCTTGCCATATTTTACCTATGTAATTTTGCTGACCTTGCCTCTGCTAATTAAATGGCAACCATCTTCAGCATTCTCTCATACAACTGTTGGTCAGGCTTGTATTTTAGAGGTGCTGACATTCAAATTCAAAGTAACAGGGAAATGTTAATTCCATCAAGAAAGGTAAAGAAAAGAAACACAAGGTTTCAGCTGTGGAGCCTTCTTAAGATGTGAGGGAGAGAGGGAAAGTAGCAGATAAATGAGGCGCAGGAGAAAACAAGACAGAGTAGGCACAAAGGGGTAGACAGCTGAGGGAAAATGAGCACAAAGCAGGTGAAAAACAGTGTCCAAACTCAGGTATAACAAGAGGAGATGTGTGGAAAGCCAAAATCTGCAAATTAATAATTTTGGTTTTGGGTATCTTTCTGCAATAGAAGTTCTAAAACATAAAACTGAAAGATTGTGTCTTTGATACTCACAGCTCTGACATGTTCCTTAAATGTATTAAAATTCAGACTCTTATTGAAATAACCTATGGATTACAGTATTGCCAAAGCATTAATATTTAACTAAACATCGACAAATCTAGTACAATAAATCTACTAAACTAAACTATTTGGAGGTTTATTCCCCAGTAGGATTGATAGCTGTTCTGATTTTGGGGAAGTACTGTATGTTTCTCTACCAGTGTAGCAGCAAGTTTCTCTCCATCTCTGCTTCTCTCTGCCAGCAGTGGGAGCACTAAACATCTTCTTGCACTACGGCTACAATTAACCATTTTATTGCATCTCAATACACAATACAAGAAAAGTCAACCATGCAGGACTCAGACAGGGTGCATGGCTCCATTTAGCATGTTGTGGAAGGAATATTACTGAATGAAAATCCATTGTTTTGCCTCATAATTCATTCATAATATAGACAAAAGCAGGCTATTTCTGGTTAACCTTACCAGATTTTACAGTACAATAAGGGTTTTTCCCTAACTTTTGCATCATACTTTGTAAATGCATAATTATCTCATCTGATTGGTACTGTACACATGTGTACAAATTATTTAATTAGCCTATTTAAAGTTAAAAAAAAGTTACGAAACTATTTTTTACAGAGAATGATGACAATGTTATGTATTTTTATTTAATCTTTTATATCAAGCCACAAAAATGTCATTTGTTTTAAGGCAATAAATGCCTTAGAAAGACAGTTATATGTTTTTAAATGTTTTTTTTCCTGTTAACTGATTACAAATTCTTTGCACAGTATGTAAAATAAACTTTCAGATGATACTTCAAAGTTGTTCTTTTCTATTTCTCTGTGCATATCCTGCTTCTATATGTGATTATATCTAATTTCTTTGTAGCCTGAGGGATGTTACATTTACCAAAAGGATTTTTGACACTTAATAAAAATGGAAACATATTATATACACCATATTGATCTACATTTTTGAAAACCTACACCTATATTGAGCAGTAGTGCTTCATAAAATATTGAGTTCCAACATTTAAACATTGGACTCCTTTAAGCGATACACGTAAAAATGAAATATTCCAAAAAGCTGAAAGGTTTAACTACTAAAATAGAATTGTCCAATATGCACATCATAGTATTAATATTCAAATATTTTTTCCACGCTGAAAACATCCAGCATCTACACTCATTTTTTGTATCAAGACTGATTTTGCTGGACATTGCAGTTAAATACAAGCAAAGTTAATATTGTGTGAAATCTAAGGTATAGTAACATAATGTTACTTTTTACTCCACTGTGTAATTTGAGCTTTAGAATTCTGAATCCTGCAGTTTTTAGATATTTTAAGTATTGCAGTATGGTTTTAGCTTCACGTGAATTTAATAGTACTGTACTATTTATTATGAATAGTTATCCATTAAGCCTAATTAATACAGCTTCTAAACAGCTTCCTTATTGGGTATTAATAGTTGAAAGCAAATTTAAAAATATGACACAAAAAAAATAGAATTCAGCAGAACTCAGCTAACCTGTGATTAAGACCTTGGGTTCTTCCAGGACAAGGGAAGACAACCACTCTATTTAGTCAGCTATTGCTGTGCTTTTATATTTGCTGAATATCAGTAGAAGGAAAGAACTCTTGTACTATTTGGATTATGTTCTGGGAAAAGCAGCAGTTTGAGACTCTAGGAAAACCAATCCAACGCTGTGAAAAGCCACAACCTTTTTAATCATACACAGTACCAGTTTAATTAAAAGCAGCACCAAATTGCCTCTTTCAAACTGCTTAATCCATCTAATTAAAATCTGCTTTGAATTTCTCTTGCTTTTAGTCTGCCATGTCTTATATTTTGTATACCTGTAATTACTGTTTTCATTATAGTAGGATATTAACACTCTCCATAAAGAGGCAGCAGGTTGCAGTTGTTGATGTGGACTAAAGGAGTGCCGGTCAGATTGAGAGAACCTTCCTCGCTCACAGACATCACTCTTCATCTGTTCATCAAGGCAGTGTTCTTGCACAGACCTGAAGCTATGCGGGGTGGTGCCACTACTCCACTGAGCCCATCACAGTATCCATTCTGGTAGTGATGAGCCCAACTAAGGTTGTGAGAGTCCTGTAGCTACTATATATTCGGCCCAATTACAGAAATATGAACACTTTTAAAAGGTTGAGGTGCACAACTCTAGTCATCAGGAACCACAATGCAACAGATTTTCCAGGCATTCTTAAATCAACAGCTGGAGACCTTGCTGGAGCAGTTATTATCCGAATGTTGAATCCTGCATCATATTTTGAGATGTCTAAAGTCAGAGCATGTTTTGAAGTTAAGAAGGGAAGGGAGTTACACAGTACTAAGATGAAATAATACATCTTGCATACATTAAAATAATCCACTTTATTGAACTTTACCTCTTTTATATTTACAACACTTAGAACTGTGTCCATGACAGTATCTTCTTGAAGGTTAAAAGAAAAACAAGGCAGTGAAGCAGTGTAATAACCACAGTATGTAACGGAAAGGAAAATAAACACATTTGAGCTTACGATATTTTACACGCTAGTAATATCTTTCAAGGAATCATTCAAATATATTGAGCACACAAAAATATACAATTTCAGAGAATTTCACATCTGATGTTCTATTATTTGGTACATTAGCATGTTCTTGCGAATATCCTTACTGAAAAAGGCCACTTAGAAAAATGCACGTCTTTCAAGTTGAGGCCACAAAACTCATTTCATATTCTGAGGCCCTCTAATAAATATAACAGTTCAAAAAAGGCATATTCACACCAGGTCATTATCTTGTCACTACTATGCCCTAGTTTGAATAGCATATTTTTTGGTCCTGTGCACTTTGTCTTGAGCTTCAGAGTTGCATGATGCTGCACAACGCCTAGCTCTATGTTCAGATAAAGGTTCTTGAGACACAAACTACATGAGCCCCCAGCAATCCCCACCCTCTTGGTGGGCAGAAGCTTACTTGCAACTGAAACTGTGAAAATGGGAAGGTAGTCAGAAACTGAGACAGCACTGCATGCTGCAACTGCTTGATATGAACAGAAAAATGAAGATGTGTAGAACAAGCGAAGTTCCAAGTCCTTTTCACTTTTCAATGATAACAAAGCCGCAAAAGAATGAACTGTTCTTGACCCACTGCATGTTGCTTTTGCACCCAAGAGCATCTATTAAGGCCTTGTCATGTACAAGCTTAAGAGGCCACACCACTTTTTCTGTACATCATTCTGACTTTTAATAAAGTCTGTCTTGGGTCAAAAGAGAAAAAGAGGTAAAGCTCTTAATGGGCTGAGTGTTCTCTAGTGAACCGATTGCACTTCAACCCATATTATCACACCGCTTCAAAGCAGGATGACTGACAAACACACTGTCTTCAGTAACATTCCAGTTCTACAAGGCACAAGTCCCTGGGTAAGCCATGCCGATGTAGAATTTATGACAAAAATGTATAAAAAATCCTCTCTAACTATATTGAATTCAATAAATAGAGCTATTGCAATAGTGCCTTTGGACAATTTTTAAATATATTACAAAATGGTACTCTTAACACTCGTGTTGAATTTCCATTACCTGGCATCTCCATAAATAAATAAAAAATGGCAGAATGATGTATCTAGAAACCGCCTGAGAAGCAACAGCGGTCATACGTTGCTGTCTTGTAAGAGTGGCTCCTTGGCCTCCCCAGGTGCCTGGGGGCTGTGGGGGTGGCTGTGGGCTGACAGATGCTTCTTCCAGGTGCTGCTCCGCGGGGCCATGTTAGTGTGCTCAGGGATGAACAGCGCCACCAGTAGGGCGAGCAGCACAGCACATGCCCCAAACAGGAACGGAGGACCAGGGATTATTGAACTCTGCGTGGACAGAAATAAATCACAAAGGGACGGTAATTAAAAAGTGCAGAATGAAGCCCGCCAAACCCAGGATTTTTAGGGGTATTATATATCTTAATCTTGAGACATTCAATGTGCTATGTGAAATGAAATATCCCCTGAAGAAGTCTCAGCAGCTGAAATGTTGGATTTACCCCTGTTTTTCAGGCTGGGATTAACCAATACATGTCTCCTTGCAGCTAACACATACCAACGCAGCTACTCACTTGACCACAGTTTAGGTAAGACTGCACAGGGGGACCATGAGAGTGTGACCTGTACCCATACACTCCACAGACATCACATTTATAACTCCTGATACCAGCTATTAGTTGGCCAACATCAACTGCAAAAAAATGTTAGTGCCTCACTAAAAGTATCTGAAGATCAACAGCAAAATCTGCATCCAAGTGTGTTAACCTAACCATTCTTACAATGTACTGCAAGTCATGAAAGACTCCTCTGGGATACTGGCATGACAGGTAACATGTCCTGCGAAGAATGATATTCCCTTTTATAAGATAGAGACAAGTTCTATGGTTACATAGAAACTGAACATCAAAATCCTACCTGTCTGGTTTCATATTTGTTTCACCATCTCATACCATTTTGACTACATTTCACATTCCAGAGCATAATTCTGAGAGACTGACACCCAAACCTAAAGATGACGAGTTTCAATGACAATTCCATGAAGCTGGACACTGTACGTTACCTGATGATTGTGTTGAGAGTGATGTGATGATTCAGACTCAGCTCCCAGGCCACTGTTACTCACTGGGAGTTCATTAAGCTCCACATGGAATATGTAGAAAATTAACCCGTACAGCGCCGGTCCCAGGCCATTACACAGCCCTCGAATCCCAGTGATCATCCCCTGAACCACACCTATAAGAGAACGAGACCGTCAGCCTTCCACACACCATTCACAAGAAGACTTAGGTAAGCAGAAATCTAGCAGGATCACATGAAGATACGTACAGGACAAACATGTAGGGTACATTTTAGTTTATTTTAAAAAGTCTTAACCCCCAATGCTGGCATTTAGCACAGGACAAGACATGGAACAGCCCCCTGACTAAAACTGCACCTAACCTCACTGACTGACTGCAAACATGTTGTGCTTCTCTTCACTGTCTCACCAGTTCTAATGAGCAGGGAGAGCTAAGAACGCACAAGCACAGCACAAACATTAGATTAGCTAGTGCAACGATCAAGACAAGATCTTCTGCTCCAGCTCTCAAGGCCAAAAAGATTTCTGGGTTTTAGATCCCTAAAACTCCTAGTTACTGTATTAACAACTAATTACTAGCTTAAGCTAATTTAATTAGTTTCACAGGCCAATCTTTTGACAATCAAGAACCATACTGGATGCCCTCTAATCTAGCCATTACACTTAAGACTACTGAGCTCTCTCTTAGTGGATGGAGCATTGGATATTTATGAGCTTTTCAAACAGAACTGTCAAACCAAATGGGTGAAAGAATAGATCTGTCTGACTTCACGACACAGCTTTGTGGCATAACAGAGAAGTTGCAAGATTACAAGTACAAGAAATACATAGTGCTTTCATTTTCAGATGGATGACAGAAACCAACAGCTGAGTTTCTGTACAAAGCGACTTTTTTCTTGCCCTGGGTACCTTGCTGGTCTGCTTCAGCTGTCCTGGATACAAGAGCACTGACTGCTGGGAAGGTATAGCTGCATAGCTGCAACTGCACCAGCAGCCCACATCATCCTGAGGAGAAACCAAGAAGGAAAACTAGTATCAAACTAGAAATATGCATAAAACAGCGACTGTATTTCAGGTTTATAAGATTAAATGTTTGGTTTAATAGTGACAGTACCTGCTTAATAATTTTAAATAACTCAGAATAGGACTGATATTAAAGGTTCACAAATTATACTTGATGATCTGTGACCTACAGTGTCTGTTAGGAAAAGCTCCTGGGTTTTCTACTCCTACAGAATACAAGGCACATACCAGGGTTCTGATCCAAAGCCGTACCAAGCAAGTTGCAGAATCTGGAAGCCCAGGCCAAGTAAAATAGTGTTCTTGTTCCCAATGGACCGCATCAGTAAACTCAAGACTATAGTCTGTGAAGATAAAGAGGCAAGAAATCAATACTTTTTTACCTTGTTGAGCCACATGTTTGCAGAGAAAACCTCATTTTTTACCTGTGTTTCAGTGTTACTGCTCTGTGAGGAATGCTTAACTGAAGCTATGATTTCATTAAAGGGAACCTCTTATTGCATCCACCCCTGAGAGGGGGGAGAAATACACATTCACTTGTTCTCAGTTTCAGTTTGACGTTTTGGTAGCTAGTGCACTTCCTGTTTTTGGTTGGGTAGAAAGTGTGCCTGGGACAGATTCTAACATAGAACCTGTGACACTGTTCCATTTCAGATCTCTATTCAGGTTTGCTGGTTAACTATTTAGGAGACGACTTCTTTGCCAAAAGCTGGGGGAAGCTTCATCAGCCTCTGCCGTCAAATTGCTCTGTGGCGCACAAGGTGTACAACGTGAAGACTATGCAGCTGCCCGAGGCCAGGCCTTTCGGCATCATGGTGGACCACTCCAAGTGGTGTGTGATGAAGGGTGGGGGTCCGCACTGGACCTGCATTGCGGACACGAACCGAGAGATCGGTCAAACGAGAAGAGGAGGCGGGGCTGTGTGCACAAGCAGGCCTGGAGTGTGGAAGGCCTTCCTCACAGTAGTTGACACATTTGAGGACTGCCAGTAACACGTGGCTGGCAGAAATAGACGAACAAGAAAGGGCTGTTTTCAAAAGATACTGCATAGTTTTTCCAAGTCAAAGCAAATGGTGGTAAGTAATATGTAAGAAAACTCTGCAGTAGCTCAAGTAGGTAGTGCGTCAACACGCGTAGGCCGCAAAGGAGAAGAAAAGAAAAGGGAACGGACACCTGAAGAAGACTCTACAGCTGAAATGTTTCTTTTCTTTTTTCAGCATGGAATAAACCTTTACATGTTCCTAAACTATTCACTACTGACCTTAATAGCAAAAGTAAAATGTATTTGGAAAGGATATGTATCATGAGAAAGTCATGCATCTAAAAAAACATTTTTTGAATTAAGTACTGAATATATGGGGGGGGAGATATACAAATATTTCAAATCATAAAAGTACATTCTGTTTGTGTTTCTTTAAAGGCTTGTTTGTAATAAAAGTGCTGGATCTGACCTGCCTTCCATTATTCCTGTGGCCCCATTAGGCAGTTCATATCAAGCACAAAAACTGACGCTGCCGTTATATTGATACTAGTAGTCCTGTTCGGCACATATCTGTGATTTTTGTTTCTGTGGATGCGGGTTTTTTTTTTTACGCAGAAACCACACAATGGATGAATAATATATATATTTTTACTAGCTAAATCAATAACACCACAGACTACGTATTACAAAACACAAGACAACCTATGCAACAGGTGGATAAGGTTAAATAAAAACAATCACCACATCTTCATATACAGTACAGTTACTACATGGCCCCATTAGGCAGTTCATATCAAGCACAAAAACTGACACTGCCGTTATATTGATACTAGTAGTCCTGTTCGGCACATAGAAGCATTGGATTATATGACTGTTTACTCTGTGGAGCTGTCCACTTCGACTGGCTTTGTAATAGGCCTGTACAGTTTAAAAGAGAGTTTATGTTCACATTTTTATAAAGAATAAGGTTACAGTGCCGTGCTGGTGTTTCGACCTGGTAAGAATATCTTAAGTCTATTAAACCTTCCAGCATTCCTTAATGATTTACTGATTTTTAAGTCAAAGGCCATACACCTAGCTGAAGTTAAAAAATATCTAAGGAACTTAAACCATTATCAAGCTGGCACTTGCAAAAGTAGGCATGTCTCTAATGTTGGGTAGGATTGAGTTTCCCCTTGAAGTCTTGATTTACTGACCTGCTCAATGCCTGTGACCTTACAGTGATGTCACTCAGTCGTGTTCTTCTCCAGTGGGTGATCTCTCTTTATAAGCTCAAAGCATGTCAAGCGGGGAAAGACTCTCTCTCATGAGTATGTCAGAGGAGTGTGTGCACATTTCCTCATCCTGTTTCAATTGTTTTATTTTAACCTTTGCTAATCCGATAGGTAAATATTAACCCACATATAAGCTGTGCCCGGGAATGTAGACAGTGGAAACTGAAAAATGAACTTCACATGGCACAATTTACCATTCTTACCATTTAAAAAAAAGCTCTTAGTTTTTAAATAAATGTGTCTAAAAATATACGTGTCTCCACACACCTGAAGAAGGCTTCACAACCAAAACGTCATATTAGTTTATAGCCGTATCTTTAATTTGTAAAGAGCAGTTTTTTAGCAAAAAAAATGTATTTCTAATATCACACTTAAAGAGGGAGTACAAACTCCATTGAAACAGATGCCTACAGCCACAATTTAACGGCAGCCGATTGTAAGAGCCACCTGAGAAGTGACAGAGAAAAGCCTAGTTTTGCAGGGAAATGGTTGTTCTCTTTGAAAGATTCAATTGAATATATGGTGTGGCGTCGCCGGGGGAAATAGGTGTAAAAGAGATTTAACTCACACCACACTGAACCTGTGTTCTTCGTCCGTATGTCTCTCCAAATCCGTTCCGCAATCCGTTGCCAGTATCCTTAAGTTCCCAAATGCGTATGTCCACACTTCTCCGCGCCGTATCCAAAACCCATATCCAATAGTCCGTTATTCTGAAATTCCTTCCAGTACACTCCTAAATCTCTCGTTCCTCCAAAACGCTCTCACCTTACCAGCTTCCGCCCGGCTCAGTGCTTCTGTGGCATTTCTATTCCGTTTCCTGACGGAGCTCACCTGTCTCATTGTTTCGCCGTATATATCTTTTCCAACAGCGGGTCAGCCGGGTATCCGTGGCGGCCATCTTGCCTAGGTCTATACAGTAGTATAGACAGCGTTTCGTTGCGAAAATACCAGTTATAAATGACCCTTCCCCTGGCCCTCTTCCAATGGAATTAATATTCTGTTTGTATCTCATGAATGCTGTTAAATGATAGTACCTCTACCGTACTAACATTGAGCAAATTAAATTCTAAAGGCTAAATACTGTGCAGTACAGTGGGAAATATTGAATTGTTTTAGGAAATAGAAGACAAATTATATTTACAGTGGTTATCCAGAAATAATAAATGTATATACCATAAATTTACTGTTTTGCCAAAGCAGGACAGTTCCCCCTAGTGGAAATATGTTTGCACCGCTTTCCTTGTGCTACAAGAATATTTGCCAGTATCAAATGATCATAATGCATCTCTTCCAGGCTAAAATAAGCAACAGTAAACACTGGTATTTAACTGGAATATAGTAGCATAAGAAGTGGCACAGTGGTGCTGTCTCAGAGCACTGGGGCCATGAGTTCATCCTCAGATGTGGGGCTTGTATGTTCTACAAGTGTTTGCTTGGGTTGTCTTCAAGTAATTGGCTTTTGTGAAAATTGTCCCTGGTGTGAGTGAATCCTGCCTCTGGCTTTCCTGCAACCCTGTATTGGATAATGCAGTTAGAAAATGGATGGATTAAAGCCTTCATAACCTTTATAGAATTATTTCCTTTTACCACTAGTTTTAGTACTGGAAACCACTGCAATTTTAAGTCATATCCATTGAGCTATGAACTATTTTACCTTTTGTATATCCTCCTGAAACAGTGCTGCTGCACATTCCATTGCAAAAAACACTACATCCATTCGGTTACCAGAAAGGATCATTAAAACACTAAAGAAAACATACTCATTAAGCACAATTTGAGACCTTACATCTCATTTAATATGGAGACCATAGACTGACACTGACTCAATACATCCAGTGAAAGTGGTTCAAGCTTTTAGAGACAACCTGTAGAGTCTCACTGTCAGTCTCCGAGTCTGCAGAATGATTAAGATGCACAGTCTCTGGGGTGGGAATTCTTTCTTCTTGGCTTATTTGCCGATAAGGGAGAGTTGACACATTCAAGAACACCATCCACAATTCAGAGGCAAGGTGATTAGGAGACTCTCCTCCGGCTCCTCTTTTCATCATACAGGGAGATGGCTGGGAGCAGCACTCTGATAATGGGCACTGCCACCCACGCCACCATGTCATTCAGTTCTTCCATCGTTATCTGTTTTAAAGCAACAACAAATGTAGGTTAACCACGGAGGACTAACATTGTCTTTTATTGCTTTTAACAGGGTGTCAGCTGAGCATTAGACAGGATTCATCCATTCTCCCAGCAAACAGTGATAGGCTGATTTCTTTTAAGGTCTTATTTTTCCCCGACTTCTCCTTGGAATACGTCATATTCTATTCTCATTTTTTCTACAGCCTAGAAGCCTATTCTGGACTTTTCTTCCATTTGCTTTCCCTTCTTACCTCTCTCCCAAAACCAAAGCATTGTGCATTTTAATACACTGTATTACAATTAAAACACAAGACGAAAGGTTCTTATAAATGTAGCCTGGCAAAGAATAATTAGCACAGGACACATTTTGGGTTCTTTACTCGCCTAGAAATATGTGGTCTGATATGTTCCTGGTTTAAAAAAATAAAAGACATAACGATATTTCTATATACACAAAATACGGCAGTGGTTCACGCAGCGCGTTCAGAAATAAGCCGCTCACCTCTCAGCCCTCACCGAGAACTACATTACGATAATTAGTACGATACCTACAATTGCGAACACTTACACGGTGCTAAACATAAGTCCCTGTAAAGAATGAAGGAAGAGAAAATACAAGGAGCATGTGAAACCCATTACTAACAAACCAATAAACAGATATCCCCAGCCCGAGTAGTTGCCTAAATACTCTACTGCTTCAGTGTACTCCGTTAAAATCCAATATCCATCTTGCTAATCTTGTCTCAATCCTATGAAATACCCCTCTATACTCATTTAGGGAAATGACACCGTATTTACCGTTACGACTCTGTAGAAGTTACGGGTTCTTTTTAACGGTAACTCACTGCTTCTTAGTCCCTACTGCCCATGCGCAGAACGCTGGACTCAACCGTCAGGAACCGCCATCTAGTGGATTTGGAATAACTCCGCTATTCACCACTGGGTCACAAAATAGCTACAAATTGGTTTCTGGTACTAAATCTGTGTTTTGAAAATCATACTGCTTGGGGCACATTGCATTCTCTTCTTCTGAAGAGATACCAAGGGTTTTGAGTCCCAGCTGGGTTTCTTCACAAGTCTTTTTCATAGGAACCCAATTCCAACAAATTACATACAGTAATTTCTGATTTTCTCGGGCAATGCAATAGATGCTATTAATGGAATACAAGTACATTTTAAAAGACAACCTTAGATAATGTGACAATCAGTGCACTTTTCAGTCCTTCAGATATCCCTTGTGGTGTCTCCGGGGGAAAGTTTATGCAAATGAGAGAAGTACTCACACCACACTTTTCTTTCCTGAGTTTCGTGGCGTTTCTTCCTCCAACTATCTTCCAAATCCAGTCCGTAATCCACTCTCTTAATCCTGTTCCGATCCGAGTTCCAAAAGTCCGTAATAAACCATAAACCATAGACCATAGACCATAGACCATAGACCATAGACCATAGACCATAGACCATAGACCATAGACCATAGACCATAGACCATAGACCTTTTCTCCCTTCAGTAGTCCATTATTCCTCAGTCCGATCTTTCACATAAACCTCTTTCCTCTCTATCTTTCTCCCTGTTCACTGCCTCCGGGGCACTTATATTTCGGTTCCTGATGCGGCTCAGCTGTGTCTCATTGTTTCTCAGGGTAGACCCTTTCCATATACGGGTCAGCTGATTCTTTTTGGCAGCCATTTTGCTCAGGTCCATATCTAGTATTTTAACTAGGTCATTCTGAAAATACCTGTTATGAATGACCCTTCCCCTGGTCATCTTACACCCTTTACTTGGCTGGCCTGTAATGTGGGTGTTATATTCTATGATTTTCTTCTTGTTTTATTTATTACCTTGTCCAGTAGGTGGCAGAATTAGTACAGTAAGGGACTAGGCTTAAGGAGCAATATTTTTTAATCAAGCTGACATCTTCCTCTAAAATATGTTTTTTATTCGGTAGTGGTATGAAAAACACAACCTGAAAATATAGTAATGAAAATGAAAAGTCAAGCTTGTGCAACCAGGTGATGTGCAGCTGGGCACGGGAATCGGGAACAGCGCCTCGTGCGGGCTGGTAGATCCTCGCTTCCAGCCTGCTGTCCGCCTGACTTTCTCTCCCATGGTTCTTTCTAATTTGTTAGGTAAGATCTGAAGTAATAAGGCTTTTTTAAAAGGTCTGTAAATTTATGTTTACTGATGTCATAGTTTCGGTTTAAGGTTTACTCGTTTATATTTGTTTTAAGAGTATCAAAAGTGTATTCTGGCTCTGCGGGTTATCAGAGACGAAATTGAACTTCGTTAGCTAACTGTGTTAAGTCGCTAGATGAAAACTGTCTGTGTGTTGTGAGTTAATTTCTTAGTGAGTTGAGTTGTTATGTTGTGTCGCGTTTAAATGGTGTTATAGTAAACAGGGGAAAACAACATGTACGAGGGTAGGAGTCAGACTCTTGCTACCAGCCTGCTGTAAACCTGACTTGTACGTATTTCTGGAACGCTCCCTTATTTTCTTCTATTTTTTAGAAAATAAACTTTAAAAAAGGGAGCCGTGTATGAGTTCCTCTTGCGCACGCCGGTGAGTGCACAAGATCAACGGTAAAGCTGCCAGAAGTGAGAGGGACCCGCTAGAGGTCACCACAGCCAGGCAGAGTAGGGACTGTGACGTAAACTTGAGTAGTGCGTTATGGGAGTTGTAGTTCATAAAGCCAACGCTATGTCCGTGAGCAACTATAGCCAGTTCTAAAAGCCGGCTCCCCTTAAGTAAGGATTACACTTGCATTCCAGGCTTTTCTATGGAAGCCCGTTTCCGCCAGGGAGTAAAAAAAAACGCGCTATGGTATCTCAGAATTGCAACTTAGCAACTCTGAATTCTGACTTAGTAACTCTTTATATCTCACATTTGCGAGTTCGAAATAGCCCATATTTCATTGTCTGTCCTTTTGTTATTGTAACGGATTCGGGTTCTAGGGCTTGTGCCCTCGCCGCTCCCACCCTAGTTCGTACCTCACTGCATTGGCTCGAACCCAGCTCCTGAGTTGTTGAGGACAACACCTGTATAACTATATATGGCTACAATACCAGAATTGACCATAATTAAAATTGCATTTCTACACTTCTTTTCCATCCCAAAGGATTAGAGGTGTAAATTATTAAAAGGCAAACCGTGTGTTATATTTTTGGGGTCTCTAGGCTCCACTGGCAGAGCCAGACTGTTTGGGACGTGTGACCACACAGGTTTGATACCGTGAAGGCTTTGAGTTAGAATGGCGACATTCAAATTAAACATTAAATCGGACATCGCCCTTTTGTCTGGATTTTCTCATTAAAACCTAATTATTAATATATATATAAAAAAACAAGTCCGTACAGGGACGAATACTGTAGCTTCCCTGCTGCAGCTTTTAATGACGTCTTTACTTGTACACGCTGGATACGTCAGATAAGGCAACTGCTTTGCAGATCTGACGTAATAGACAACATTTTGGTTATACCGTGGTTTATGCTCAAGTCCGTATTATACAAAATAAAGTTTTACCGCTCACGAACACGACGGATTTGTTTTCAAAATAGATTAATTAATTAATGGATTAATGGAACGATATCAGGGATAAAAATGGAGAGAAAGAAACCGGGATCTGGAGCTGTGAGTGTACTATCCATACGTTTATATATTTGAACTTTTAGGTAGTGAATTAAAAAAAAAAATCAGCATTAGTTTAGCTTTAAAATGTAAGGTTTAGTAAAACAGTAAAAACGTACACCTCGTAGTAATATTTCTAATACTGTTTTAAAAGCTCTAGAAGGTAAAATAAATGGAACATGATTTTAAAATTCCAGCTATGTGTTCTATTTCTGAAATCGTGGGTTAATAATTTATTGTTAACCCTTTCTGTATTTTATGGGAATATACGTACTGTACTTTTCTTTTGTTCTCTTAAGATGTCTTGGGTGAGAATATGCCTTCCCAATCTAAAACTCTAAACAGACTTAGAGAATCAACTCGTTTGTGCAGAAGAAAAAAAAAGAATGTTATGAACTGATTTAGCCCTCTGAACACCCTAGGGTAACTCTTCTTACCTATCTATAAAAAGATATGTCAGGAACCGTGGCCTTTAAATGCAGGGACTGCTTTTAAAAGTTAGTTTTGTAGCTGATTATGCCACCTAGCAATTCTAAAGACCTTTTCCCCCAGCAACAAGTTCTTTTTATCTTCCAGAACCACTAGTGCATCCACAGACCAGAAGTCATCCTACATAATTTCCATTTGTATTACAGTACTTTGCAATTCCAGTATCTATCATAGCCTAATCCACAGAACAAATATTACAACTTATCCACCAGAGGTACTTACTTACTCACAGAACATATTGCAGACCAGCTCAAGAGCCCCATTTGACCCCAGTTACCAAAACCAGAGTTCCAAAGGAAAAGTCCAGCTGCAAATATTCTCCCAAACCCAGCCCCAGTTGGAGACCTGGTGTGCCTGCTTCTGTCATAGCAAAGAAACTCTGTGTAGTCTTAGGGATCCTCCTCAGTCCTGACTGAGTCTGTTTGTTAATATGCCCCCCAATTTGTCTCTGAGTCAATTTTTTGAGTAGAGAGGGGGGGAAGACAATGCCTTCCTCCCTTGCTCACTGTAGAGAGTCCCTGGTGTCCAAACCCTCTCCTGGGTGCTGTGGTACAAATTGGTTATTCCTTTTTCTTCTGTTTCTGTGTGCTCTGGCTCTGTCACTGGGGTTATTAAAGCCCCCCTACCTTTCTTTGGGGGGGGTTGATAGTTTTGGGTGTAAGCAGAGCTAACTTCTTGGGGCTCATTGATCAAATGGCTATATACAGATGGCCAGGTGTAAGATTGCTCTAGAACATTCTAGATTTTCTAGAATTGTTATGTTCTAGATCCACCTCCTCAGTCTGAGGCTCGGCTAGGCCAGTTTTGACATTCCATGTGTCTTCTCTGAACTGTGTGGTAATTAACAATGTTTGCACAAGCATCTTTGATCAGTAGGAAGCCCCAGAACAAAGAAAGACACATATTACTACCCTCATTGAACTCACTGGTCATTCTATGCAAACTTCAAGTCAACATTGTCCTTGATACCTGCTGTTGCCCCCACACCCATTTTATTTCACTCTGTGACAGATGAAATCATTTCTGCCATCAGCTCTGCTTGTTTTTTCTGGCGTTTTGGCTGTGGTTCTGTGAGGTACGATAGTTATGTTCTGTGTTTCAGGGCTGCTACACCATGCTGTATGCACTGCAGGGAGAGCAGCAGCTGTTGGAGAGACCCGTCGGCACTAAACTGCCGTTAATCCCAGGGTCTAAACCTCAATTTTGCAGGACTGCTCTTTCGGAGAAAGTAAGTGTAACCTAAAATGAAAAGCATGAATACATTTATTCTTATTTAAATCCAAACATTTAAATTGTAAAAAATGACATGTTTATTCATGGTTTTCATTCTTTTTAGGGGTAAACCAACATGTAAAATTGTATAATATGAAATGATACCTGGGACACATTAACACATTTCTGTGTGTGTTAGTATAATGTGGTTGCTGTAATGATTAAACTGTAAGCAAACTGTCTTCCCTTGACATCTTTGTGCATATAACATCAGGAGTAAGGTTATATATTTTTCTAGACGCAGTATATTGATCACATTATTGAAATTCAGCTGTACTGTATGCCTTAAAGCTTATTGTGCTTACTGTCTTTTTGCAATGTAGATATTTTTAGTTGGCTACAATGACTGAGAAATTGGAATTTGATTTTCAAGAACGTAGAAAAAAATGATAACAGCGATTCTGGAGTAGTCTTCCAAGAAACTGGCGACCGCCTTCGGAGGGGGGAGAAAAAAAACATTCTCATTTTTATGTTCAGAAACATAGGGGGATACATATCTGTGTTTACCTGTACATATCATGTTTTAATAAAATACTTACCTTCTATTTCAGCTGCACCAGCCATCTCCTGACTTCACTCTGACTGATCCCCGCGGTTTCCTTTTGGATTCGAAGTACAACAGCCTCCATGACCCCCACCTGCGCACCTATTACCATCGCAAGGGCATGCAGGAGTCTCTGCAGAACAGAGGCTTAATCAATGAGCAGAAGAAAGTAAGGCTGTTTGGAGTTTGTGCAAAGAATGAGGCTTTTTTGGTATGGTGAAGGAGTGAGGTGTTGTCAAAAAAAATAGACCAGGTTCTAGCTCATTTAGCTGTAATAGTTTCCAGTAGCGTGATTTAACTCATGTCTGCACTCCAGCATAGATGTATTCGGTGGGCAGGCCTTTGGTTGTAATCAAAGCATGTAATAGTAGATGTAATCAAAGCAGGCCTATGGTTTGTGCTAAAGTCCTTATGCTCAATAGATATTCAAACACAGAGTACTTGACTGTGCTCTAGATTTGTAAAATAAAAATAAAAACATTTAACCTCCTAGACAGTACTTGAAACATGTTTCGTCTGTTTTCAGGTCCTCTGCTCTTTGAAAGAATACAATCAATATCATAACTACCTTAGCAATGTGAAGTTGCAGTATGACAAAAATTATGTGACTAAACAGGTAAGTGTGATGTTTTTAAACAACCGTCCATCTGATTCTGACTCTTCATCATAGACTTCTGCCTTTATCCAGCCCGCAATCAGTAACATTTCTAGATGAAGGCTTCCATAAGATCTCTCCATTATGCACTTTTGAATATACTGCTGTCATCATGTCATCTTCAAGGAAGTCTCTACCTTGACTGTGTTTGTATTCTAAGGATCAATTTCAATGTTTTCTTTCAGTTTCTTCTCTAATTGCTATGAAGCTCATTTCTGTTTTAGTGTTTTGACGCTGACGATGTTGTTGCTTATGTTTGTCACTGCTCTAGCCTATTTTAGCTTCTTCTTGTTAGTTCAGCCATACTGTACATCTTTTCATGATACTTTGTGTTGTTTATAGCCCATATAGTCCTTTCTGCATGCAGGATATGGGTTTCATATCATAAGAAAAGTTACGAATGAGAAGAAGCTCTTTAGCCTGTTTGGTAATTACTTGCTAATTGGTCTGTGAGTCTCATCCAGCTGCTTCTTGAAAGAAGTCAGCATTCAACAAGCAGACTTGACTGTGAGGATTTTGAATATTTGAAACAGGTCGCCTTGTAGTCTTCTCTGTTCACGATAACAGAGTTAAAAAAAGATTTTTTTTTATTCATTGAGGCTGGGCAATATATCTGGATGTTTTTCTTTGTGGAAAACCACTAATTGTACCACCCGAATCGGAGCATTCACTGCTTATCTGTACTGCTCAGTAGACTTTAATCCATTTTCAGTGCAAAAAAATGTATTTTTCCAAACACATGTTAATACAGGCAGCTTTTGTGTGTAGTCCAAAACAGAATTTATAAGTCTTCTTTGCCAGACAAGGCTGAAAAACGACTTGAACTTCCATCCATCCCTTTCCATCCACGTCATCTAATCTAACCGCCTCATCTAAGGGCTGCAGGGAGCAGGGGCCTATCCCAGAAAGCAACGGGCTTAAGACGATATACACCCTTGACCAGAATTAAGTCCATTGCAAGACACACACAGACACAAATTCACTCTAGAACCAATTTTCCTAGAAACCTTTTTTTCTACCAGTATAGTATGGCTTTTGACTGTGGGAGAAAACCAGAGCAAACCGTGAAAAACCAATGTGAATATGGGGAGACCATATAAACTCCACACAGACAAATCACCTCAGGCTCAGAATAGAGCCCCTGGCCCCAGTGTTGCGAGATAACAAGGTTAACCACTGTATCCAAGATATACATCTTAAATTGAAATGTTTAGATCAACAAACTACAGTAGCTCAGCCTTCACTCTTATACATATGCAAACACATTCTATCGGTGTGAGTTCAAATTAAAAATCTAATGGAAAAAGTCAGTGTTGGTTTTGAAGTGAACACTCGGCTATAATAGTGCTTAGGAGAACCTTGCAATGAAGGGAGTGTGGCACTCTATTAAAAGGCTGTGCTGGCTTTCAGAAAACAATAGTGAAGAAGTTCTTGGAGCTCCAGGAGCAGAACGAGATTCCCAGGGATATCAGCTTCACCGATGTGAGGGAATGGCTCCTTGAGGAAGGATCCAAGAATATTTCAGACCAGTTTATGGCTAACAGAGACAGGTAATAACATACAGAAGCTCCTCACTCTTTAACAGCAAGTTCCTGCCTTTTGGATTCCTGATTTGTTGTATTTGTATCACATTTTTTTTTGTTTCGCTGTAAATATGTGTAAATATTTTACTGTTATGTTTAAACATTAGATGTCAAGAATACAACTGTAAGTAAAGGTTTGCCTTAAGTTAATTAATTGTGCAAGCAAGTGGAAGTCTTGACTGAGTCAAAGTTTTCCAAAAGATGAACATCTGCTCTACGGAAATACCACATTCACAAATTCCTCTGCTGCTGTCTGACATTGCCTTGTGGATGAAGCTTTCTTTGCTGTTGTTGTTTATGAAGGCACCAGGCAGGAGCTCTGAAAACAGAGGAGATATGCAGACAGGCTGAGGTATGAGAATACAGTTTGATTTATTTTGACCCAGGGCTGCTCCTGGTCATCACCTGGATGGGAGATCTTTAATAGCTGGTTTCCTTCTGCATCTTAAACTGATTAGAGACATTTATATCCACTCTGGCAAGTGACCTTGTGACACCTCTGTAAATACAGCATGATTGGGGAGCAAGCAAAAGATAACAGGATCTCTAGCATAACTGTTTTAAAAGATGTTGTGTTTCTGACAAGTACTTAAGCATTTATGTTGCAAAATGCTCATTAAAAAAATTATCTCACCTTATAGTGTATACGCCTCTTCCAGCCGAACAGATTTTTGCAGAGTGGATACCCTTAGTGAATCATGTTACTGTATTGTCACACTTAGACTTCAGACACTTTTCATACGCTTTTATGAATCCTACATTTCACACTGTAGCTTAACTCACTTTTGAAACACATAGTTTATTCACCCCTTTCATTGATTTATCAGCTTTCAGATCACCGGCATTATCAATATACAGTATTTAGCCTCATCGGTTTTCTACATCAGCTTAATCATGTTTTTTACCTACATCCAGTAGGTAAATTGAAAAAGTACGAACACAATCGTGGTTAGGAGGCCATCTTTTTTACACAGGAATATGCTTTAAAATAGATTAATTGTTCTGCCACTAGAAAAGATGCCTATATATTGTTAATTAGTCACCATTTTTTATTATTGCAAAATATAGTTCGTATTTTGTCCATGTAGTAGCAATGTCACACTAATAAATTTTTATCATAATGTTTTTTAGTGAAAGGAAGGTGATTGAGAAAAGTTTATATGGACAGGTAAGGTACACTGCTTATCTGAATGTAATGGATGCATTTTATTTTTCCAGATAGCTCCTTGAGGTTAAAATGCAGAGTGTCATAACTAAAGAACAAATGTAAAGAAATATGTTAATTTGTTCCTTCAGTACAGTAAATCCTGAAATGTAGTCCACCTAGCTGTTGCTTAGTGGTTCCTTCCCTGACATGTTCAGCTCAGCTCCCACTAGGTTTTGATTGTGGCTGCCCTGGCGTTAGAGCCACATAGCCACTCCTCAGAGCAGAGATATTCCACTATGCCAAAGGTCTGCGCCTCTTTGCCAGAGAATATTAAGCTGTCAAGGTTCCAAGGGGGTGACTTCACTTTCTACCATAGACTCGATGCCAAAAGAACCCTTTGACACTGCCTCCTCTGGAATGAAACAGGGGTCTGCACATTTAATTATTTATAAATTAAGGGATCCACTTAAAATGTGCAATACTGACCATTCTATTTCTTTGATTAGACTGGTATTCTGTTATTCTTGCTTCATTTATATATTAGAAATACTGTACTGTATATATTTTTCTAGACATACAACAGTATATCTATAATAGATTTTTACTATACTGTATAGACAACAGTATATTTGTATTAGTTGCGTCTGTGCTGGCATTCAAAATTTGATTGCAAATTTCTAAATGTTAACATGGGAAACAATGAACCCTGACAAGTAAGTAAAAGTAGGTCTTATATTGATAGGTGTACTGTATACTGAACATTTTTCGTGCTCTGTGGTTACTTTTGTACTATTGCTTTAAAACAGATAACAACGGAAGAGCTTAACGAAATGGCGGAGAATATAGTGGTGTGGGTGGCAGCGTCTATCATCAGAGTGCTGCTTCCAGCCATCTCGCTTTACAGTGAAGAGAGGAGCAGGAGCGTGTCTCACTGCTCCTTTGAGTCCCCGGTTTACTTCAGCAGTAGTGAGGAAGCCACCCTGAGTTCTCATTCTCTGCTTGGTACTGAGTCAGGGTCCACATGGCAGTCCCAGAGTAGGAGCAGTAGCTTCTGGTCAACGAGATGCAGGATCTCCACTCCCTTCCCTTCACCCCTCTCGTCCTCGGGTAGTTCAGGAGAAGAAACAGGGAAAAATACACCCTGCTTTAAATCCAGAACACCCTCGAAGGAGATTGTGGTTGCTGATGGAGGAGAAGATGCTGGAAAGCCCCTCTCAGAACCTTTGAAGGACCTTTTTGGAATCACTAAGTCAAGTATAATTACAAAAGCAGAACGTATAGTACAGGATGTCCTTAGCAGAGTCCTCATTGAAGCACAGCTTCCTGCTCAGCTGATGGAACCCCAGTGTTGTGCGTTAGGTGTCTTGATTACCCGCTGCAGATCGAATAACCTTGCCACTGAACTTGTGGATGGTGTTCTTGGACTTGTCATCTCTGCCTTGTCAGAAAATAAGCAAAGAATTCCCACCCCTAAGACTGTGCGTGTTAATCTAGAAGCACAGACAGAATCTGTAGCCTCAGAGGTTGCCAGTGAGATTATACAAGTTGTCTCTGGAAGACTCCAGCCTTTTTTCACAAGCGCTGTTGAGTCAGGGTCAACCTGTAGACTCCTGGGTGGCCATGGTGGTGACCTACATGCCATAGGACAATCCCAGAGACTCCACTCAGAACAATATGATGAGGCGGAGTTAGCTGTCACGGCAACAGAAATAATCAGTACTGTCTTACAAGAAGTCAAGAGTGAATTCTGCAAAGCAAATACTGAAAATAAGATGAGTGACGTGAAAGAAACATATTCAGGCGATAACCAATCAATGAGTGACTTTGTGTCAGCAATTCTGAAAAATTTAGAAACGATTTCACCCTCCTCCAGCTTATCTGTGGAGAAGAACTACCTTCTTCAGAGTCCTGATGCCCTGCAGAATGAGAGAGATGAGGCAAAAGTGACTAAGAAAAGAACAAATGGCAGTAGCCCCCCATCTTTCAAATTAAAGTCTCACTCCTCGGAATCAAGTGTGGGAATGAAAAGAGCAAACAGTGATATTGCTTTTGGGATCTCTAAAGCCAAAATCATTGAAATTGCTGAGCAGATAGTATCTCAGATCATTGAAAAAACAAAGTGGGATTTCACCCCTGTGGGTAACAATTTACATGAGAGTAACTCAAAAGAGTCATTATTGCTCCCAGAAGCTGCAGAAATCTCCATTTTGGAAAAAAGAAGTCCAAAATCTCAGATTCCCAACAATAGGGTCACTGTTATTGCCAAGGACATTGTAAATTCTGTTTTTGAAAATGTTTTGTTTGCACTGAATTGTATTGAAACAAATAAATATCTGCAAGAATCCAATAAAATTGTTGCTGCTGCTCCTCAAACTTCTAGAGGCAGCACAGAAAGAGGATCCATTGATCATACTTTTGACTTTAGTTCAGTTGCAAAAGGCATCGTAAGGACTATATTTGGAAAGCTCAAATCTTTACTCACCCAGACTAAAGAAGATGTATCTAGTTCCAGTTCTCCTGCTCAAATCAATGCAAAGAGCTCAAGCGTCAGCTCTTCATCAAAAACTTCAGTGTTTTCTGATTCTGTGTCAGATATTTCAGATTTGTGCACCTATACAGTAGAAACTGCTGGAGCCATTTGTGAAGCAATGAAAAAAGAGTTAGACCAGGAGATTTATTGCACAACAGTGGCAAAGAAGGCTTCAGATGAAAGCCTTCTGGCAAGAGAGGTTGTTACTTCAGTTTTGGAGTACCTTGAAGAGCAATATATTTTAGACACCATTAAAAGCCCTTCACCATATCCTAAAGACTGGGAGAGAGATGCTTCTACATTTATAAGAGAGGAGAGTATTCAAGATCAATCAAAATCCCAGATATCTCCTGTTGAAGAAATCATATTATCTGATATTGATAAGGCAACAGGACAAGTCCCTAATCAAATTACAATGGAGATTTGTAGATATCCTCCAAAGGTGGTGTCATCTGAGAACATTTCTTCAAAACAGCAAATTGGGCAAATGGACATGAACTTGGTTGAGGACAATTTGAGTGTTTCCTCTTCTGGAGAGAGCATCATATCAGATGGAGAAGGTGAAGGATCAGAGAAGATGCCGAGGACCTCCAGCTCTGTATTCCATCGTACAGCAACAAGGATAATAAGTGAAATTATTGAAAAAGCAGCTGCAAAATTTATATCTTCTGGACTTGCCCATCTCCCAGAGCAACCAAACAGTACAGCTGATGATGTATGTAAAACACCGGATGCAACAAAACATGCTCAAGAAGCAATGTCCTCAGACTCTTCTTCTCATGTGCAAACCACTGAACTGGCTTCAGATATTGTTGTTGATGTTTTAGAAAAACTACATTACGCTACATGCTTTGAGAAGATTTTTTTCTCAACAGACTACAAAGATAAATTAGAAAGTTCTGATACAGCCCTGTTACCAGGAACATCAGAAATTAAAACTGATACTAGAAGAGCTGAGCACCTTAGGACAATGACTGAGGAACTCTTCAAAACTGTGAAGAACAAACTGAAACACTTTTGGAATCAGAAGAGCCTGTCTTTGTTCAAAGCAAGGAAGGTTTTATCTGCTAAAGAGCAGAGATCAGCAGATTCACTTGAGATGTTTCCTCCTTCAGTCCAGGTTTCACACCTGAGCTTTAGTGAACCACACTTGACTAAGAAAAGCATGTCAGTAACAAACTCGGCACCCCGTAAGCATCTTAGTGAAGATTCAGAACCTTTAGGTGTGTTAATGAACGTTGATTTCTCAAGGCAAAGCAGGACTACTCAGGAAAATCAGGCAAATTTAATCATCTGTGCCAAGGATGTTGGCAGTCAGATATTGCAAACAATCAGGAGTGAAATAAATAGGGGTGATGACAAAGGATGTTGCTCAGGAGCAAGAGCAAAACCCTCAGAAGAAACCCTTCAAGCAAGTGAACTGGTGGATTCTGTTTTATCTACATTTGAAAGTCTTAAAGTTTCAGATGTGGTCTTAAAGCCAGATTATGAAACAATGCACCTCTCTGGTGAACAATATGGGAAAGACAGGATGTCTAGTGCAGAAGACACTGTCCATAAAGAATACACTAAAAGTAACCGTAGAGAATATTCTGTTCAACGTTTCCCACCCATAAATGTGCCTGGGATGGTGATTGATTCTTATACAGATGACACAGAAGTCATGACTCGGGACACTCCCTATAGACCCTTGACTGATGCTTCATCAAAGCTTCAGGATCAACCTACACCTACAGCAGAACAAGAAAATGAATTGACATGTAAAAGCAATCGAGTTCCCCGGTCCCGTGATTGGAAGAAACCTTTTACTGAAAATGACATGGGACTAGGTGAACAAGAGTTCATGGAACTTCCTTGCAGAAGCAATGTGATAGAAGATTCATTTACAGCTCAAAACAGCTTAAATGCTGCAGAACAAAAGAGAGGCTCAGAGAAAACAACAGTTGACAATGTTGAGGAAGGAGACCAGCCAAGCCCTCTCATTTCACCAAAGCTTGACTTCTCAGCAGAACACATAGCCCGTGCAGAGTGTGCAGTGTCTGACATTGAAATTGTTGCCATGGGTATTGTTGACATTATTATGGGCAAACTTGATGTAACGGTGGCCTCAGATACAAAAAGCAAGTCTAGAGCAAGCCAAAAGAAATCGGAGTATGCTGCTGGTCTCGTCACTGAGAATATAGCATTTCAAACCCACTCCAATAATGTTAATTTGAACATTGAAAAGCTTTCAGCTGAAGAGGCGTCCTGGGCATCTCAAGTACCAGGAGCCACAGCAAAGCACAATCTCCCCCCACTGCAGACAAGGGTTTCAGACGAGCCTAAGGACCAAGTCAGGACCTCCACAGAGAGTCCTACAATGAGTCCTATTGAAAGGAAAGTGGAACAACTTGTCTCGAGTGGATCTCTGCGTGTATTTTCAGAAGAACTTGTCAAAAATGTTTTCCATTTAATTTTGAAATCGGGAATTGCAGTACAATTGGGCACAGCTCACAAATCTAATTCAGATCCAATTTTAAAGAGCCCCCTAGTAGTTCAGGATTTATCCCATCCAAAGTCCCCGGAGCTTTCTATGCAGTTGTTGTATTCATTTACTGAGAAATCAGTGAAAAGGCTGTTGAAGCAGTGCCTCAGTTTTCCCGATTCTCCAACGTTTGACACAAATGAGAAGGATGTTTCACTTTTTCAAGACTGTGATACAAATACGGAATTGAAGTCTTCCCAAAGGATTTCAGAGAAAGTGTCTCTGACTGTCAAGGATCACAGACCACAGAAAAGTACTGAACCATCAGTGCCCAGTTCACAGATGTACCATGATGCAATTAATCAGCTTTCCAGCTTGCTTGTAAAGTCTGTCATGGATGTTTTGTCTGCTGCATGTGATTTATCAATGGAGCCTGAAGAGAGTGAAAATCAAGGTAAGAAGGAAATCAAATCAAATCATTTAAAAGTGTATTAACATTTTAGTTGCTATGAAGTACAAGTTAAAAACTGTAGTGACTGTATATAAATATACAGTACCTTGATTTTCTATCTGTTGTATCTTTTAAAAGTTTTTGACGTATTTAGACCAATATAGTGTAGGCCATGACTATGAATGAGAGAATGAGTGAATATAGCCATATATTCAGAAGCCATATATAACGTATCTGTGAATATGGCTGCTTCTTTGTTTGTAGTTATCTGAGCTCCAAGATGTAATAGTTTTACAGGAACATGAAGCTTTATACTCAAATAATTTGTGATGCCTGTCATTCGTTACTTCTCAATATAATTTAGTTTTTGTTTCATGCTTTCTGATATTTTGCTTCACTATCATTAAATGAAAAGCTCTTTGTTAACATAGGTAATATACCAGCAGCCAGGGTGACATCAGAAATTGAGAAGAGTTCTTCTGAGGAACTGAAAAGAGACTCCCACCTTGAAAACAATTCTGAAATCAAACCACTCCCTGTAGAAATGTTGAATATTGAACCGGTTTCCTCAGTTGGGCTCCAGGAAATTTCTATGGCTAAATCAACAGAATCACTTAATATGACTTTAGTGTGTACTGAGACTGTGGAAAACATCATAACACAGCTGCTATTGCAGATATACCCTACTTTGATAAAAGAGGAAACTTCTACAGAAATCCCAGGGAAGATGTCTGTGTCTTTGCTGAGTCAGATAGCTGTGGACCTCTTTGACAGTGTGTTGCAGGACTTGTCCAAAAACCAGGAGATAACAGTTGTGAAACAGGATAATGATGTGTTTCATGAACCACACAAGATTCAGCAGGCTGCCAGCTCTGTTCACAATGATTTGCTGTGCCAAACTGGATCCCAACAGGTTCTACAGAAAGCTGTAGCCACCAGAAATGAGACAGTGGTCAAAACCATAATCAGTTCTATGGTGACCAACATTTCCAAGCTGACACATTCAGCTTCCCAATGTTCATCCCTTTCACCAGAGACCAGTATTAGCAGAGAAGCAAGTGAGATCATTGATAGGGTGATGGGTGATATTAAAATAACTAGTGAGCACAACAAAAAGGCAACACCCAGTGCTCAGTCTTCTGAAATTTCTCTTGTTTCTTCTGAAATAGTACATGGAGTCACAGATAATCTGCTAAAGAAAATTCAGTGTTCTAATAAGAAAAAAGATTGCTTAGCTTCTGAGACCCCAGAGAAACCTGGAGATTATCTGGTTCAAAGAGTCCAGGGTCTAGAAGGAGTACAGCAGTGTAAGGCTTCAGGGAAGACAGTTAAGAAGACTAAGAAGAGCTCCTCAAGCCCAGACTGTATGAAAACACAACCTCTGGAGTCCTCTTCGCATGATGTGAAGGTTGATGAACTGATGAGTGATATTAGAATCGCTAGTGAGCACAACAAAGAGGCAACACCCAGTGCTCAGTCTTCTGAAGTTTCTCTTGTTTCTTCTGAAATAGTACATGGAGTCACAGATAATCTGCTAAAGAAAATTCAGCTAAACTGTTCCAGCCCTGAGTCCAGTACTCCTCAAGCTGCCATTGATATGGAAACCCGGAGCACTGGGCAGCTCATGTGCACCAAAATGGACCAGTTAGAACCTTCACCTGTTATTGGTCGAACAGTCAGAAATAAAAAACTGCAGTCTCCTATGACAAAGTCTCCAAAAGGCTTTTCTCCAACAGTTCCAAGTGGGTTTGAAAGCAGTTTCCAGCCAGAAGACACTATGGATAAGCCCTGCTCATCACGTTCCCTAGGAGAAGCTGTTGGTGTGACACCTTGTTCTAATAAGAAAAAAGATTGCTTAGCTTCTGAGACCCCAGAGAAGCCTGGATATTATCTGGTTCAAAGAGTCCAGGGTCTAGAAGGAGTACAGCATTGTAAGGCTTCAGGGAAGACATTTAAGAAGACTAAGAAGAGCTCCTCAAGCCCAGACTGTATGAAAACACAACCTCTGGAGTCCTCTACGCATGATGTGAAGGTTGATGAGCTGATGAGTTATATTAGAATCGCTAGTGAGCACAACAAAGAGGCAACACCCAGAGCTCAGTCTTCTGAAGTTTCCCTTGTTTCTTCTGAAATAGTACATGGAGTCACAGATAATCTGCTAAAGAAAATTCAGCTAAACTGTTCCAGCCCTGAGTCCAGTACTCCTCAAGCTGCCATTGATATGGAATCCCGGAGCACTGAGCAGCTCATGTGCACAAAAATGGACCAGTTAGAACCTTCACCTGTTATTGGTCGAACAGTCAGAAGTAAAAAACTGCAGTCTCCTATGACAAAGTCTCCAAAAGGCTTTTCTCCAACAGTTCCAAGTGGGTTTGAAAACAGTTTCCAGCCAGAAGACACTATGGATAAGCCCTGCTCATCACGTTCCCTAGGAGAAGCTGTTGGTGTGACACCTTGTTCTAATAAGAAAAAAGATTGCTTAGCTTCTGAGACCCCAGAGAAGCCTGGAGATTATCTGGTTCAAAGAGTCCAGGGTCTAGAAGGAGTACAGCATTGTAAGGCTTCAGGGAAGACAGTTAAGAAGACTAAGAAGAGCTCCTCAAGCCCAGACTGTATGAAAACACAACCTCTGAAGTCCTCTTCGCATGATGTGAAGGTTGATGAGCTGATGAGTGATATTAGAATTGCTAGAGAGCACAACAAAGAGGCAACACCCAGTTCTCAGTCTTCTGAAGTTTCCCTTGTTTCTTCTGAAATAGTACATGGAGTCACAGATAATCTGCTAAAGAAAATTCAGCTAAACTGTTCCAGCCCTGAGTCCAGTACTCCTCAAGCTGCCATTGATATGGAATCCCGGAGCACTGAGCAGCTCATGTGCACCAAAATGGACCAGTTAGAACCTTCACCTGTTATTGGTCGAACAGTCAGAAGTAAAAAACTGCAGTCTCCTATGACAAAGTCTCCAAAAGGCTTTTCTCCAACAGTTCCAAGTGGGTTTGAAAACAGTTTCCAGCCAGAAGACACTATGGATAAGCCCTGCTCATCACGTTCCCTAGGAGAAGCTGTTGATGTGACACCTTGTTCTAATAAGAAAAAAGATTGCTTAGCTTCTGAGACCCCAGAGAAGCCTGGAGATTATCTGGTTCAAAGAGTCCAGGGTCTAGAAGGAGTACAGCATTGTAAGGCTTCAGGGAAGACATTTAAGAAGACTAAGAAGAGCTCCTCAAGCCCAGACTGTATGAAAACACAACCTCTGGAGTCCTCTACGCATGATGTGAAGGTTGATGAGCTGATGAGTTATATTAGAATCGCTAGTGAGCACAACAAAGAGGCAACACCCAGAGCTCAGTCTTCTGAAGTTTCCCTTGTTTCTTCTGAAATAGTACATGGAGTCACAGATAATCTGCTAAAGAAAATTCAGCTAAACTGTTCCAGCCCTGAGTCCAGTACTCCTCAAGCTGCCATTGATATGGAATCCCGGAGCACTGAGCAGCTCATGTGCACAAAAATGGACCAGTTAGAACCTTCACCTGTTATTGGTCGAACAGTCAGAAGTAAAAAACTGCAGTCTCCTATGACAAAGTCTCCAAAAGGCTTTTCTCCAACAGTTCCAAGTGGGTTTGAAAACAGTTTCCAGTAGGAAGACACTATGGATAAGCCCTGCTCATCACGTTCCCTAGGAGAAGCTGTTGGTGTGACACCTTGTTCTAATAAGAAAAAAGATTGCTTAGCTTCTGAGACCCCAGAGAAGCCTGGAGATTATCTGGTTCAAAGAGTCCAGGGTCTAGAAGGAGTACAGCATTGTAAGGCTTCAGGGAAGACAGTTAAGAAGACTAAGAAGAGCTCCTCAAGCCCAGACTGTATGAAAACACAACCTCTGAAGTCCTCTTCGCATGATGTGAAGGTTGATGAGCTGATGAGTGATATTAGAATTGCTAGAGAGCACAACAAAGAGGCAACACCCAGTTCTCAGTCTTCTGAAGTTTCCCTTGTTTCTTCTGAAATAGTACATGGAGTCACAGATAATCTGCTAAAGAAAATTCAGCTAAACTGTTCCAGCCCTGAGTCCAGTACTCCTCAAGCTGCCATTGATATGGAATCCCGGAGCACTGAGCAGCTCATGTGCACCAAAATGGACCAGTTAGAACCTTCACCTGTTATTGGTCGAACAGTCAGAAGTAAAAAACTGCAGTCTCCTATGACAAAGTCTCCAAAAGGCTTTTCTCCAACAGTTCCAAGTGGGTTTGAAAACAGTTTCCAGCCAGAAGACACTATGGATAAGCCCTGCTCATCACGTTCCCTAGGAGAAGCTGTTGATGTGACACCTTGTTCTAATAAGAAAAAAGATTGCTTAGCTTCTGAGACCCCAGAGAAGCCTGGAGATTATCTGGTTCAAAGAGTCCAGGGTCTAGAAGGAGTACAGCATTGTAAGGCTTCAGGGAAGACATTTAAGAAGACTAAGAAGAGCTCCTCAAGCCCAGACTGTATGAAAACACAACCTCTGGAGTCCTCTACGCATGATGTGAAGGTTGATGAGCTGATGAGTTATATTAGAATCGCTAGTGAGCACAACAAAGAGGCAACACCCAGAGCTCAGTCTTCTGAAGTTTCCCTTGTTTCTTCTGAAATAGTACATGGAGTCACAGATAATCTGCTAAAGAAAATTCAGCTAAACTGTTCCAGCCCTGAGTCCAGTACTCCTCAAGCTGCCATTGATATGGAATCCCGGAGCACTGAGCAGCTCATGTGCACCAAAATGGACCAGTTAGAATCTTCACCTGTTATTGGTCGAACAGTCAGAAGTAAAAAACTGCAGTCTTCTATGACAAAGTCTCCAAAAGGATTTTTTCCAACAGTTCCAAGTTGGTTTGAAAACAGTTTCCAGCCAGAAGACACTATGGATAAGCCCTGCTCATCACGTTCCCTAGGAGAAGCTGTTGGTGTGACACCTTGTTCTAATAAGAGAAAAGATTGCTTAGCTTCTGAGACCCCTGAGAAACCTGGAGATTATCTGGTTCAAAGAGTCCAGGGTCTAGAAGGAGTACAGCAGTGTAAGGCATCAGGGAAGACAGTTAAGAAGACTAAGAAGAGCTCCTCAAGCCCAGACTGTATGAAAACACAACCTCTGGAGTCCTCTTCGCATGATGTGAAGGTTGATGAGCTGATGAGTGATATTAGAATCGCTAGTGAGCACAACAAAGAGGCAACACCCAGTGCTCAGTCTTCTGAAGTTTCCCTTGTTTCTTCTGAAATAGTACATGGAGTCACAGATAATCTGCTAAAGAAAATTCAGCTAAACTGTTCCAGCCCTGAGTCCAGTACTCCTCAAGCTGCCATTGATATGGAATCCCGGAGCACTGAGCAGCTCATGTGCACCAAAATGGACCAGTTAGAACCTTCGACTGTTATTGGTCGAACAGTCAGAAGTAAAAAACTGCAGTCTCCTATGACAAAGTCTCCAAAAGGCTTTTCTCCAACAGTTCCAAGTGGGTTTGAAAACAGTTTCCAGCCAGAAGACACTATGGATAAGCCCTGCTCATCACGTTCCCTAGGAGAAGCTGTTGATGTGACACCTTGTTCTAATAAGAAAAAAGATTGCTTAGCTTCTGAGACCCCAGAGAAGCCTGGAGATTATCTGGTTCAAAGAGTCCAGGGTCTAGAAGGAGTACAGCATTGTAAGGCTTCAGGGAAGACATTTAAGAAGACTAAGAAGAGCTCCTCAAGCCCAGACTGTATGAAAACACAACCTCTGGAGTCCTCTACGCATGATGTGAAGGTTGATGAGCTGATGAGTTATATTAGAATCGGTAGTGAGCACAACAAAGAGGCAACACCCAGAGCTCAGTCTTCTGAAGTTTCCCTTGTTTCTTCTGAAATAGTACATGGAGTCACAGATAGTCTGCTAAAGAAAATTCAGCTAAACTGTTCCAGCCCTGAGTCCAGTACTCCTCAAGCTGCCATTGATATGGAAACCCGGAGCACTGAGCAGCTCATGTGTACCAAAATGGACCAGTTAGAACCTTCACCTGTTATTGGTCGAACAGTCAGAAGTAAAAAACTGCAGTCTCCTATGACAAAGTCTCCAAAAGGCTTTTCTCCAACAGTTCCAAGTGGGTTTGAAAACAGTTTCCAGCCAGAAGACACTATGGATAAGCCCTGCTCATCACGTTCCCTAGGAGAAGCTGTTGGTGTGACACCTTGTTCTAATAAGAAAAAAGATTGCTTAGCTTCTGAGACCCCAGAGAAGCCTGGAGATTATCTGGTTCAAAGAGTCCAGGGTCTAGAAGGAGTACAGCAGTGTAAGGCATCAGGGAAGACAGTTAAGAAGACTAAGAAGAGCTCCTCAAGCCCAGACTGTATGAAAACACAACCTCTGGAGTCCTCTTCGCATGATGTGAAGGTTGATGAGCTGATGAGTGATATTAGAATCGGTAGTGAGCACAACAAAGAGGCAACACCCATAGCACAGTCTTCTGAAGTTTCCCTTGTTTCTTCTGAAATAGTACATGGAGTCACAGATAATCTGCTAAAGAAAATTCAGCTTAACTGTTCCTGCCCTGAGTCCAGTGCTGAAGATCTGAAGAGACCTCTGCAAACCCTGAGTGAAATGGTTATAAGTATTACTGAATCTGTGATCATGCAGTTATCAGCTGTTCCAGGAATTACTATAGGCACACCTGACCATGACAGATGCATCTTTATTCAGCCTTTGGATGCAGACCAAATGATTGAAAAAGTGTACAATGACTTGCTGCAAGAAAGTGGCTCCCTTATTGCATTATACGATGCAATTATGTCCAAAAATCAGGAAGTGTCCAATGCCATTATTGTATCTTTGGTTAAAGAGCTCTCAAAGCTCTACTTTTCAACAGCTGAGTCTTCAGCCTTAGGTCCTTCTCCTTCCTTCATTACAAACGAAGCCACTAATGATGTGAACAGCAGTGAAAATGACACCTTTAACCTTGGTTGCCAAGAAAAGGGAATGTCACCTCCAGAGCCCGCTTCTGATATTCAACCACTTTCTGATATTCCCCTACCATATTCAGATATTGTGAAAAAAATTGTAACTAAACTGCTCTTAAGAATTCATCCTATTTTTCCAAAGAGGGAGAAGAAACAAGAACAGATTATGGATAGTTTATCTTGTTGGGAGCTCAGTGAATTTGCTGTGGGCATTATTGACAATGTGCTGAAGAAACTATTTACAGCCCCAGATACCTCAGAATGTAATCCAACAATGGGAAGCAATATCCAATGTGAGCTGGTTTCTGTCAAACAAGTGGCCAGCTGTATTTACAGAGAACTGCTGCAGAGTGCTGGTTCCAAAGACAACTTACAACAAGCAGTAGCAGCCAAGAGTGAGGCCCTGGCCCAAAAGATAGTTGATTCTCTTGTGAGAGAAATTATGAAGTTCCAACATTCAGATATCGAGTCTTCAGATGCTCCTCAAGCTGCCATTGATATGGAAACCCTGAGCACTGAGCAGCTCATGTGCACCAAAATGGACCAGTTAGAACCTTCACCTGTTATGTGTCAAACAGATGCAGTGAAAAGTATCATGGCAAAACTGCTTTTGAAAATTCGCCCTGGATTCCCCAACCCAGAAAATTATTCTGGGGAACTGGAAGAGCTGTCCGAGTCTCAGGTCAGGGACCTGGCACTGAAACTCACCAAAGATGCGCTGAAGGAATTGACAAAGGTTTCCACTCTAACCATCAGTGAACCAAAGGCTGAAGAACATCTTCCATTACAGCAAGCCATCAAGAAAACCGTTAGCTCTGTTTACAGCAAACTGATGGAATCCATTGGCAGCAAGAAAGTATTACAAGTAGGAATTGCCTCACAGAATCCAGAAATGATCAAGGAAATGGCCTGTTGTGTGGCTAAAGAAACTATTGCAAATTATGGTTTACGAAGCGGGTGTTCAATTCCATCTTCACAATCTCTCATTTCTCAGAAAACCAGTAAGTCCACACAGGACAAAATTGTGGACACAAACGTAACTACAGTCAGAAGTAAAAAACTACAGTCTTCTATGAAAAAGTCTCCAAAGGGCTTTTCTCCAACAGTCCAAAGTGTTTTTGAAAACAGTTTCCAGCCAGAAGACACTATGGATAAGCCCTGCTCATCACGTTCCCTAGGAGAAGCTGTTGGTGTGACACCTTGTTCTAATAAGAAAAAAGGTTGTTCTGCTTCTGAGACCCCAGAGAAGCCTGGAGATTATTTGGCTCAAGGAGTCCAGGATGTAGAAGGAGTACAGCAGTGTAAGGCTTCAGGGAAGACAGTTAAGAAAACTATGAAGAGCTCCTCGAGGCCAGACTGTATGAAAACACGACTTCTGGAGTCGTCTTCGCATGATGTGGTTGATGAGGTATGACCAACAGTTCCAAACCTGTAAAAATGTCTCTTATCAAAGTAGGATGGACCTGTTCTGTACCTAATTAACAGACATTTGTGTAGAAAGTACTGGAAAATGGAACTCTTATTTTGTAAATATGATGATAGTTTTGTTGTGCATTTTCCTTTACAATAAAACTACAAATCCAGATTTGTTTTCCCTAATGCTGTATAACATCTCAGAAATATCCCTATTGTCAGTTCATAGCATACGTACTAAACTCACCTGTCTGTGGATGTCAGCTTTATCACTCAATTAGTACAAGAGCAATCAGGTGAGTTAACGCTACTATGGAGAGACTTGCTCACAGTATTGTCTACATTTCCAAACTGATATCTGCATCATAAAAAAAAATTGAGATGCATTATTTTCTATACATGCAATTGTAAACATTCACATTGATTTCTTATTTTATATTTCATTGTCTGCCTTTATTCTAGTGTTAACGTCAGTGCTAAAAACATATACACACCCCATAATCCTTATCTTCTTTTCCGTAAGAGAAGTGTTACTTGTTTTGATTTACTTTTAAAAATGAAACAACAATCTCTGAACTGTAACTTTTTGTTTTTTTTTGTGACAGGAGTTGCCCGGACACTCATCTTGGTATGTGTACAATCCCAGCCTTAATAAGGACAAAAATCTCAGTCCAGCCCAAAGCAAGAGTGGTCTGCGCATTGACATAGCAAAACATTACATGACCCCAGTGCAACTGACCAAAACATCTGAGAGCAAAGGGCTTCTCTCGCACAGCAACATCCCCTTTGCAGTTAATACGCCGGATGAAGATGTGAATGTGAGCCAGAAAGTCAAGAAACATCCTTTGAAAAAGTTTGGCTCCATGCTAAAGCATAAGATCATGGGTAATAGGTCAAAAGACGTCAGAATTCAGAATGAAACAAATCCATCTTTGGAAAACTTAAGAGCCCAGGGAACATCCAGTGGACGCGGGAGCTGTGAAAGCTTTGGACCATTTAAAGTACCTGATGAGTACACCGAGCCTCAAAAACACAAGGTATGGATTAGATACCCAAACTTAAATTATTAATTAATTTGGGCATTATTGTATTTTTAATATTAACACTACAGAAATTATTTGAATAGAATGCTCATTTGTACATCAAATAACATTCTAGAAGACATTCCTATTAATTGCAATAAACAAGAATAGCAACTGCTATGGTGGCCAATGCTGAATGTTCTGTGTGAATAATGACTACAAATTTATCAAGATCAATACAGTACGTAACAGTTCAAGTATAATACCTGTGGAAGAAATATTCCTAAATTGTTTTCTTTGTGTGCTCATACTGTAGTTCTTCAAAAAAGAAGTTTTTAGTTTGGACAGATTCAGTAGGAACAAGCCTCAGAACACTCCAGATGGTGAGTATTTAGTTTGTGACTGTGATTTTATTTTGTGTAGCACATTAGTGACAAGTGTGGTTCAGAATTAGACATTGGATGGAATTTATGTAGAATGGGGGAATTCATCTAAATTTAGAATCCTTTAAAAAACAAACTGATTTTTATACAAATTGGCCTTAAACTTCTGCAAACGTCACTTTTTATTGACACTGCTACCTCCATAGGAATGGTGAGGCAGAACTCCAAACTCCACTCTGATCAAGTGGTTAACTGTGCACCTCTACTCTTCCCTGATCTCTCTTCTTCTAAATAGTCCATTGTCCAGTGCATCAATCTTTGGCAGTCCTCTTCAACGGTACTCTATTTTCTCCATTTTCAGTGCCCTCCCTCATTCCCTTCTACAGTATCTCTCGGTTTAGTAAATATGACTAAATGTGACTTATATGACAAGATATAAGCTAATACATCTTCTTTTACAAGTAAAGTTATGAAAACCACTTTAGAACTAAACAACAGGATCGCTCATATGAAAATAAGACCCTAGCAGTAGTCAATATGGTTTTAGAAAAGGTCATTCTTCCTTTACCAACTTGTTAAAATTCTTCAAACAAGTCACAGCACTAAACACACAGAACGTACAAAATGATATGATTAGATTTTAAAGATGCTTTTGGTAATGTTCTTCTTAAATTAAAGGCAATAGGCATTTAGGGAAATTTGTGTATTGAACTGGTTCAGGGACAGGTAATAGTACAGATCAGGGGTGAATAGTCCAATAGAAGATGACAGGAATAATAGTTATGAATGTGATTGAAATGACTGAAAAACAGTTGTCTAATAGCCAAATTATCACACACCTTTAATCAAATAGCTTCTTATTGAATAAACCTGACGTTAAGATGCCTCTGGGTAGAACTGTATCCAAAGTCTATCTGACCTGCTGCCATGGAATAAAGAAACTGGAACAGTGACATGTCAAACCACTCTGTGTTTCCAGGGATCCCTGGAATTCCAAACTCCAGGAAGATGCCAAAAAAACCATCTTTGCTGTCGAAGATGTCGACTGCTTTATCCAGAGCCTTTCTGTAATAATCCATCTGCCACCATCAAACATGTTTAACATGGAGGGGAAACTCCTTGCAATGCAAAATCAAAAAAGGAGTTTTAATGATGGGAACTACTGTTTCTGAAATAAAAATAATTGCATTCATGTTTTTGTATAAAGTTGTGTTATTCAAATAGGTGAGCACACTACCACATCCATGACCAGACACTTTTCAACTAAATCACAAAATGGTATGTTAGTTTTAATGTTGTCTTTAAATATCTTATTGGTGTACTACACCATTAAAAAAATAAGACATTCTTAGCCTTCATTATTCTATTCATAGTTATAGCAAGACCTGATTTACTGTAAGCATTCAAAATCCTCAAAGCTACTGACCTAGTGCACTTCATAAGATTGAGTAGTGAAACACGAACTAGGAAAACTATTTGGATTTTTAAAAAAATATAAGAGGTTTAAATAATCTACAAAACAGGGAAATGCATATTTTTATTCAAAGGGTTTGGGGCCTGGAACAAACATCCCAACTATGATGTGGACGCCGATATCCTGACGTCCTCAAAGAAAGGGTTATAACCTCATAGTTATTGTTTCATTTCAAATCCAATGTGCTGGAAAAGAGCCAAAACAGCAAAAAGTGTGTCACTGTCCAAATACTTATGAACTACACTGTATATTGGTTTTCTTTCTCACCGTACATCAGTTAAATATATAGTGTTTAAATGTCTTGGGTAATGTGTTGTGTCTATAAATGTATTATGTGTTATGTCTTTACCAGCCTGCAAAGCAAATTTCCCTTCTGTGATTAAGTAAGAGACAGAAATCAAATTGGTTTCTGTAATGAACAAGTGCATTACTGGGACAAGTAATAGGTTTATTCCATGCTGAAAAGAGAAGAAAGAAAACAACATTTCGACCCTGAAGCCTTCTTTAGGTGTGACTTCAGGTGTGAGCAGGTAGCACCTGAAGAAGGCTCCACGGCCAAAATGTTGTTTTCTTTCTTCTCTTTTCAGCATGGAATAAACCTATTACTTGTTCCTTTGCAGCCTACGCATGCTGACGCAGTTACCCACCTGAACTACTTCCAGTACATTACTGTATGCACAAAAATCTTTCTTTAGAAAATAAAATCATGTTTATTTAACGGTTTATGTATATAGTGCCTTTTTCCCTCCAGTGAATGAGAAAAGAAAAAGATGATCACTTTATGTGGAATGTCTCCTCCATGAATTTTTGTTTTTCAGTGAAATTAAATGTTCATTTTTGTACCTAAGAGCAAGGCTCCCTGAAATGGCATTAACTTCCATTTTAACAGTAACATTAGCAAATGACAGGACAGCTACTTTCATAGACTTTTTCTGAACAATACAATAATACATCATAATAGCCAAATGAAACATGCTTAATTGAACTAATTATTTCTAGTTTAATTCAATTTCAATATCTCATTCATTTTTAGTTCAATTTAGTTTATTTTAGTTGATTTAAAGAGATTTCTAAAAATGCCTGAGCTGTATCACACAACAGGAGTGAACCTGGCTGAGTGGGGAAGATCCAACCTTTCCAGCGCAGGTTTTGCCAGCAGGTGGCAGTAAGTCACAAGACATGAAAACAATGTTTAACTACAGCAAAACACATTAACGATAGTAATGACAGAAAGATTTAAAACTATTGCTTAGATTCTCTTAGACCCATGATGTGATTTGACTTCATTTGGCTGGTGTCTTAATTTCAAAGTAACAATTTTACATTTCAAAATGAAAAACTAATTGAATACAGATGCAGCCATTCAAAGTTCGCCGTACAAACCCCATACCGCACGCAACTATGCACAAGCCCCCGCGCCGTACCGCGGTCCGTGATTGGCTGGCCAAAATGATGACAGGGGCACTCGTGTGCATTGGTCGGTAGTGAAAAGATTTAATCATTAAATCTCTTTACTGTGCACGTTTCAATCCGCTTAGTATTGAATATTTATATGGAATTTTACAACTAAAGGGAAATTTTAGTAGCTGAGCATAAAAAGAATAGGAGCATAACGCATCTGAATGTCATAAACGATATTAATTTAGTAACATAAACATATTATGTAAACTGTATATTGCTGGTATTGGTAGTTTAAAGAAAAAATACACACCAGTATTCCATTTCTCCCTAAACATTTTAAGCATCAAAGTCTTACATGTGGTTATTTCGGAAATGTTTTTACGTCCTCCTTCTGACCATATTGCTGTGTGTTTATGTACTTTGTGAAAATGGATTGTTTTAACCTTTTCTGAGAATACGCTCGTTTCGGAGTAAACAAAAGCATACTTTTAGAATTTATTAGATTAATAGGGAATATAATATGAAATCGGATAGCTAGCTAAAGAAATTAATAATAATATAACTATATTCATGTACTGTTGCACAAACAGTAGTATAAGACTTTCTATTGATATGTGTATGGCTGTTTCAGTACGTGATACGTGTCTGTTTCTGTTGCGTGATGGCTGAAATGACTGGCTTATAAGCCTGAGGGTGAGTGTTCAAATCCAGCCGTTGCTGTGAATTTTCTTTTAACAAATAAACATTTATGAAAAACTAAAATATCAAATATTATGGGCACTATATTGTCTCTGTCTCTATCTCTGTCTGTCTTTCTGTGCTGGCTGTGCCAAATTTCAATCCACAGTCTGAGTCTCTGTGTCTACATTGTTTGTTAACAAACTGGTTTCACAAGCCTTTTTCAACTTATTCATTTTCAAGGTAGAATAGGGCAAGTCTTCCAATGAAAGACAGTCCACTTTCCCCCCACGGACAGACTGACACATGTTTTCTTAGAAAAATAGATCACAACGTGAACCTCTGTCAGTCTTCTGTGTAAAAAAAAATCGTCTTGAACAACGTGGGTGCTGTTTTTAATAAGCTGCTGAGTAAAGAATAGGAATTTTCCTGCTGTCAGCAGTATTGTGTATATAGCTTTATGTACAGGCTGTGAAAAGTTTCACAAGTAGAGGTCTTTAAAATTACGTGGGTTTGTTTCTACACCCTGCAGTACCACTGTGTACATACTGTACAGTATGAACATGTTGTGATATTTAGAAATATAAAAAATTTCAATATAATGACAATAATATTTGCTATTTTAGTTTTCCAAAGAAATGTTTATTTGTTAAAAGAAAATTCATGTTGACAGCTGGGATCATACCTCCAACCTCAGCCTTATAAGTCAGTCACTTAAGCCATCACACCACAGAAAGTGACAGGTCATGCAGTGTAACAGCAATACAGATATCAATGGAAAGTCTTATACTACTTTTTGTGCAACAGTACATTAATATAATTATATCGTTATTAATTTATTTAGATATGCGATTCCATATTCTATTCCCTATTGATCAAATTCTAAAAGTATGCTTTTGTTTACTCAGATAACGAGCTTATTCGCAGAAAAGGTTAAAACGATCAATTTTCACAAAGTATATAAAACTACAATAATATGGTCAGAAGCAGCACATAAAACCGTTTCTGAAATAACCACATGTAAGACTTTGATGCTTAAAATGTTTAGGGAGAAATGGAATACTGGTGTGTATTTGTTCTTTAAACTACCAAGACCAGCCATATACAGTATAGTTTACATACAGTGATCTGTTTATGTTCCTAAATTAGTATCTTTTATGAGCACGTGAAAGGCATAGTGAATCGGTGATTCTCAAGACTTTGTATGATTGAAAACGAATGTGTGATCGGATCAACGAAATGCTGTGGTGTTACTTTTTGTCAATGACTTTTTGTCGTTTACAAAGACGATTACAAAGAATGTGGACCAGGGTAATACTTTGAGTTTAAAGCTTGTCCGAAGTCATTCATTATTACTATTAGTAATATCTTGGTAAAGACTTTGATTAATAAAATATTTCTGCATAATTAAAATATTTATTATAAAGGTGGTAGACTGCGTACTCTTGTCCAACTGACCAATCTTGCTTTCATAAAATATACCAACTTTTTAATGTCTAATGATTAACATGCTGTAATACACAGTTTATATTTGAAAGTCTAAAGAGTATACAACTTAAATTCTTAACTGAGTAAAGATTGTCCTTCAGCAGTGAGCAGGATTCGAAACCAGTTTTTTTCTGGTGACAACTCAAATGCTGTACATGAAAGTTTTATTAGCTCCACCTGCCAGTTTTACAAGGTGATTCTGGATACTATTAACATAATATAATTTGCATACAGTAAAGGGCGGTATGACGCGAAATGACGTGTTATGACGGTATTTGATGCGATATGTCTACCGCGTTGTACCGCAGCGTACCCCGCTCATTTTGAATGGCTGCATCTGTAGTTATATAAATCACCTTTTGTCATGTGCCATAGTCCATTAGGATTGTATTGCCTTTTGAGCACTATTTAATTTTGTTTTACAAAAAGGAACAATAAAAACAAAAAAAAGTTCTGGAGCTCAGTTTTAAAAAAGCAAAAAGTTCTATTCTATGAGAACCAATGTAGACAAAAAATATACAAATTAGTCACATTGTGCAATGAAGTTCAGATTGCACTTAGTGATACAGTATACTGTATAATGCACATCAAAAGAAAAATATGATAAATTGCATGTTTTAGAAAAAGTGTATAGAATTTGGATATTGAATAAATCTTTTGTATTATCGACTTCAGTGATCATGAGTAACCGTGAACACAGTTGAATCATGGTGACTGCTGCATAACCATTAAGTTGTCTCTATCTGAAAAAAACATATATAAAAGAACCACTGTGTCTAGCTTATGAAATTTATTGACAAGCTGGGCATAATGCCGAAGTACAGAGGCACCTTTGTGTCAGCAGTATATTGGGAGATGGATTAAGTAAGTGCATTTTAAACTGTAAGTAAACAAAAGGTATCTAACCTGACAAGATCTTACAGTGAAATGAAGTCCATACAGTGATAGGCTACCATCATGCAGACTACGAGTCACACATCTTGCCAAGAGTTGCTCATCACTATCAACTGTGCTGGTCTGGAGAGGAGTGTCTAGTCACTACAGAACTCCACTTGTAGGAACTGATGCCAGCTTGACTACATGGACATGATACAGCATTGATGAAGTCCTGGCATCACACTTGCTTCCCCTCCAGTGACCTCAATCTGATGCGATCTGTTGTCCTGCTGGAATGTCATGTCCTCGTGCTGCTCAGGGAGCGTCTGTTTTCTCAAGTGCTGGGAATTGGACTGTTATTCTGTGGATGCCTTTCTCCCCAGACCCATGGAGCCCCATGGAACATCTGTGGGATGACTTTAGCATCCAGGGCAACAGAGATCAATGAACGGGCACATGCTTTTCCAGGTATTATGTGAGGAATGGGACAAAATCCCACAACAACCCACCAGGAGCTGGAGCAAACCATTGTCTTCAGCTCATTTTGCTTTCAACAGCACCAACACTCCTGTATCCCGAGGCTTAACAGTAGACACCCTGTTGATCAACCCAATTGGTTACAAATATTAAACAGCATAATTTGTAAATCCATAAATTGTCATTTTACTTAATACAGAATTTTTGCAATAACTTTAACATGAAAGTGTACATTCCAAAAAAATATTTACAGTCGTTATCTACAACAAAAGCCATGAACATGACAAATGAATATTACAAAGACAACAACCCAGTGGTGTCAGATTCATTACTGTAGTGGGCTAGATTTGATTGATGTGCTTCAAGCAGGTCACACATACAATACATTAATGAAGTACTAGGTACCATTACATTATATTTGTCATGTTTTGTGGTTTTAGTGTTTATACAATGACATACCCACCTTTTAAATCCTATTAGACGTCAGTGTTTGTTACATGCTAATTTAGAAAAAGTTACTCATTCTTCAGGTATGAGTAACTGAAGTTTTTTTAGCTTTATTCACTGTAATTATTTTAAATGTTAAAGTCATGATAAAGTTTGGTAATTCAGGAGCCTCATTCACAGTGCTTTAGTGTTGAAGTCAACGGTTTCTGTGACATGAAGACATATACAGAGGTTTGTCGTTTCCAGCATTTTTCCTGGAGATGACATGTGGTGAAGATAGATAGATATGACTTTATTGAACCCAAAGGCAAATTGATGTGTTACAGCAGTCCAGCCCAAGACAAGCAAAAACAGACATCAGAATAGTTATAAAACAAAAGACAACAAAATCAATAAATAAAAAATAAATACATAGGTGTGTGCAAAATGTGATGATCATAGTCACTGTAAAAACAATAAAATATGTGCAAAATGTGCATAGGTTTATACAGACTGATTGTCCAAAAAGTACAATGGAGCAAACATGCTGTCCATAGACGAGCAAATGAAGGGCTAACAGTCCTAGCCTAGGGCAGCGTTATACACCCTGACAGCCGCCGACCTGCGGAAACGTTCCCTTGAACACCGTAGCTGGAGCAGTCTGTTGCTAAAAGTACTCCGCTTTTAATAACAGTCCCATGAAGCTGATGAGAGGCGTCGTTCATGATGGCTGTGAGCTTGGTCAGCATTCTCCTCTCAGCCACCACCTCCATGGGGTCAAGGCTCATCCCCAACACAGAGCCAGCCTTCTTGATAAGTTGATAAGATCAAGTCAGTTGTGCCTCTTGATGTTATAACTCTACACTGAAGCTCAACCAGGCATATTGTGAGTAAAGGTGTAGTGCTAGGGTGCACAACTACTAGCTGGAGATCCACAGTCCACCTGTTCTTTTTCAGTAGGTCTCTTTAAATCACCACCGAAACACCTGGGCACAGGGGTTAATCTGGTTTGTTTAGGCAAATAATTATGGCAATTTGCTAGTTAGGAAATGAAAGCCTTTAGACATTTCAAACCTTCAAGGCTGGAATTGTGCTCCCCTGGCACAGAAACTTAAGTGTTATAAGGAGAAAATGAAAACAAGCATTTTGAAAAACAAAAAAGGGTCCCTCTTATTTGGATTAATAGTTTCAAATACAAATGTTTTACCTTTGTAGTTTTTAGCCTGATTGAAAACTAGATATTTAGGAAAACATGAGACGTGATACTGGAGTGCTGGGAATACTCTTTCTCTGGAACAGGCTGCCCTGCCAGATTAATGAGGCTGCTAAGCAAATAAATGCTCTGGGTGGGCCAAATGATTTCCTCATATTCGTGACTTTCCTTACATTGTCCAGAACCTGATGAAAACCATTAACATTTCCTAGGTGCCCAATTCAAAATCTTATTAGCCTGGAGTAAAGCATTCTGCATTTAAAAGAGAGAATAGAAGAAAACGTTTTAGCCCAAGAGTCAATACATGTATTACAATGTATTTTTTTAATCAAAGGGTTGCTATAAGAAGAGATCTGTCACAATAGTAAGGTTCTTAAATAACAGTAGGTTTTACATAGTCCTGAATATAGGGATCTATCCTCTTTCTCTATCACAAGTGTGTGTGCAGCCTGGGCATTTTTGTTCCTTTCCATTCCCTAGTCCTTGTTGATGCAGATCCTTAATTCTTTAAGCAGTGAGTTAAAGAGTTAATCAATGGTCAGCTAAGTAAATCAAACAGGATGCAGTTGTTCATCCTTGCTATAGGAAGGAGGGGCACAATAGCTGCAAACCACAGTGATGCTGATAAGTCTTTAACACCTAGTCTTATTGTTAATGAGACCAAAATACCTGTAAATGTAACAAGAACCCACAAAAGAATGCATTAAACAGAAAGGTCTCCAGTTAAAAATGATTTTGCATCAGGTGGTTTCACCCTCAAATGACAGCTTGGAATCACTGGGCTTTGGAGGATCCCTTGGTGGTCTGTGATTAAAACAAAACACAACCACCCAAAACAACAGTCACAAGTGTGCTCTTTACATACCAAACTGCCCCCTGCATGGGCTGATGGGATTTCATGGCTCATCAGCCCTCCTGTCAGAGAGAGATCCTTTGTGGTGAAGCTCCCTCCCACCCTCTGGGAACCCCTGACCACCTGCAAACACAGCCCACTCCCCTGACACCAGGCTGCCTCCTGACTCCCTTTGCCACTGAACGCAATTAACACTCTCCTAATCTCCTGCCTGCTGTATGATTGTGCCTGTCGAACACAATTAGCATCTACAGGTCTTTGTCCTGACCAGAGCTATAAGGCTGGGGGCTTGCTGACAGAGTGTTGTGCTGTCAGGTCGCAGGGACGGTACACATTTCCTCCCCAGCAGATCAGAACCTGGCCGTTTTTCTTCTTGACCTGTTAACAGATTGACGTTATCTGTAGAGGCCCAAACAGAGGAAAAGGTGTAAATGCATTGTGCAGGTTCAGTAATTCACCTGTTAAATCTCAACGAAGTTCACCTTGGCGGATTTATTGTGGTTTTTGCACTTGCACTTTGGTTTTAAATCGTTTTGCTTCTGTTTCCTGTGGTTCTGACAAGGTTTCACAGTGCTTTATTATATTGGTCCATGGTATTACTACAGAGCACATTCCTTAAAAAAGTATACTGTAGCATGGTATTCCCATAGTTCTGTGTAGGAAAGCACCATTCCGCATATTAAAACTACTCCAAAACTATAGTGAAGCCATTATTCTATTACAGCCTCTCTCATTTAATGCTAACCCTCCGCATTATGTCTGAACAATATTTCTTAAAATCAAAGTTTTAGTGAGAACTAATTAACCTTGTTTAATGGCTGCTTTTCTCAGCACTAGGCTCACACAGAAGTCAGGAATATTCCTGACAGGAATACACTATTAGGCATAAAATGTATATTGATGGAGTTGTGTTGACGTTGACAGAGCTATGAAAATGAGTGTCCACATGTTGCATCACATATTGTTTAATCCACTATGCAGTATAGATATAAAAACATGAATGGAAACAGATACCATTGTGAAATAACTTATGTTTATGTAACATTGTTTATTATACTTTATAAATTAGAGAATAACATTGCTGGAGGTGGAAGGGAACGATGATAATGTGAATGACGGTGACTGTGTGTCTATCTTTCTCTGGCATATAGATGACAGTTGCTAGGGGAAAATTGTATTTGTTTAAAAGTTAGCTGTGTTAAGCCTAGGACACAACCTGTTATTTTCTGTACCGTCGTGCTGGCACAGAGTAAAAAAAAATGGATGCAGTCTCTTTCTCTGTCTGAGGATGCATACTCGAAGTTATTTATCAAGAAGTCCCAATAACGATGTCTCTGAAGTGCTGACTTGTAGAGTAGAAGCAGGGTAGTTCTGATTTTGATCCAGAGGAAGATGAGGGAACATCAGTAAGCCGTGAAGTTAAAACCTTTTCTGGATTCTCCCTTTGCTTGAGGGCTAACCCCCACATTTGTAAATGGTAATATATGAATCTGTGGTGCCCAAAATGTGGGTCGGTCCTTGGTTTAAAGTCTCATCCAAAATACGGCTTCTTCTGCAGCGTTGTACCTTGTAAATCTGTGAAGAAAAGGGTTTGGAATTTCTGAACCAGAAGAGTGCATCACACAGTGCATCACACCATCAGCAGTGGTGGATCGATCCCAGTATTGTCTAGTTGGATCCTTGCTTGCTTTAAGAGATCTGAGGATATCTGGCTCTATAACAGAATAAGCTGATGACTACTGTAGTTGTGTGTGATGTCTCCAGGTACACGCATGGTAGAAACATGCCACTGAAACCCCCTCTGTGTGCGATTCTGAAGGTTTTGAGGAAGTGCTTTGAGTCTCTTTCTTTCAGTTGTGTTGAGCAACTGCCTTGTTGTCATGCATGCTTGGGCTTGCTTTCATTTAGAGCTTTGCTTTGAAATCATTTATCCGGTAAATAATTCACCATTATTATAACAGCTTCTCAGCTGAGACTGGCGATACAGTAACAGCTGACAATTATACAGTTACAGGAAAGGAGCAGAGGCTCAGAAAATAAAGAATGACGCTTTGCTTCTCGTTTTCCATTCCAGCCGCCAGAGTGGGTGCTTTTGTGAACAGTGGGCCACAGACACAATAGACTGAATTTCACTGCCATTGTGCTTGTGTTGTGTTTCTTTGGTGTTATTGAGGTGTAAAGTTGTAAATGGGTATTTTTGGAATGCCACATGAGGGATATGGAAATAGGGTCTGAAAACAAAGATCTAATTTCAGATCGCTGACTGCTATAGCAATGGATTTGTTTTGATTTTTGCCCCAGAAAAGTAGAGGGGAATTTTCCCCTAGAAAGATACAGTTCCAGGCTCTACTTTATAAGATCACAGTGTCCTTACCACCACATCATGTCGTCCATTTTTGTCTTTTAACAGTTTTTCAGTTATGCCTTTGTGCTATGTTCAGTGAACTGAATTTGAGATAATGATGTCAATATAAATATACTCAACATAATTAATGCATAATGTTATTTTAATTTGTTAATTTAAAAAAAGGTGTATTGAAACACCTCTTATTCATATTCATTAATGAAACCCTATACTGACTTTAGAAGACCTTGCCACTCATTTCAGGATATTGTTAAGAAATGCATTTATTTGCATCCCAGCCTGAAGTGGTGAATGGACATTGATGTAAAGCATTTAGACATAATGCCAAAAACAATTGAAGACTTAAGTACTGTATCTAAGTCCTACTGTCATCTGAACTGTGCCATGCTTCTAAGCCTGCAAAACATTTCATGGGTATGGTAGTTCAGGCTTTGACTCTGTCTGCATTACCTGTGGAATACATCATTCCTGTGAATTTCAATTTCTATGCTGCCCAAGAATGCATTGATCTAATTTGGTGCATTATATTATGCATTATATGCACCAAATAATGATACATGTTCTTCCAACAGTCCTGTTTGTTGTGGTAATTTACAGGCAATGATTGGCAATCCACCCTGAAGCTTTTTCTATGTATTATTTCGCTTATATATTAGATATAAGCAGTTAGTCCGTTACAGTCAGTGCTAATTAGTGCTTATTTTCACAGATAGAAGCATAAACATCTTAAGTTGTAAACTAGGGCTCAGATTAAGTGAAAGCATTATGTTTGAGACTTGGTGGTCCTAAATTTGTTGTAATCTGCACTCAGTGGTGCACAAAATCACTAGACGTAGTTTTAACTAACATTTAAAATTGACATCCCTTAATGTGACCTTTACCGTTGCTGGCGCAACTCGCGTTTTATTTCCACTTCTACCAGCAGGTGGCAGTAGCCATAACAGACAGGAGTGAGATCTGCAGATACCAACTGCAAGGATTCATTGTACCAAGGCAACAGGTATTTCTTTTTTCTGTGTTGTTGTTGTGTGTTCCTTGTGGATACCTATATTTTTGCTCCTTTATCTACATTTATAGTGATGCTATCCTTTTTGTAATTGTGAGTAGCTATCGGAGTAATTCTGCATTTTTGACGAGCTGACTTTTTTGTCCGTAGTTGCATTGTTTACACGTTTAGGAGTCCCAAAAAAGGAATTATTAGTCTTTGGGCATAATGTAAACGTTCTTTCCTGTGTGCTGACCTCAAACTGCGCCTCTTCAGACGTTTTATCTGTACAGCTGATGATTTCCTGCGGTCTCTGTACCGTCCATCTCTATTTTTGGAATACGTGTGTGTGGTATTAGTTGAAATGTACAGCTCCAGCATTCAGGTCTAAGCACTAGTGTTAAAAGTCCCTAGAAATAGGGTTTCATTCTTCCTTTTCTTTTCTCCTTTCTTCAGCCTGGACAACGGCTTCCACGTTTTCTCGCAGAGCTGCACACTATGGAACATCCTGTGGTCTACATCGTCGTTGGGAAACACAATTCCGGGATGTTTTAGGACGTTTATGCACTGGTCACACCTGCACTTTACATGAAATCTGTGTTTTTATTTATGTTTTGCATGTATTGCTGCTCGATTTCGTTACGTTTTCTGTGACAATGGAATCTATTTGCACACTTCTGTGTTAATTGTTCTTTCACAAATGACGGACTGATGACTTTGCAAGCTTTTCATTTTGCTTGCCTTTTGGAAGTTTCTATCTGTGATACATCGAGAAAGACCTTTATTTTTTAACATAAACCAGGAATCTTGTATGCCTACTAAATTCTGTCTCTAATAATTTCTTCCAACGACAGATTCGTTTACAGTGGTTTTCAGGTTTACTGTGTGCAGATAGGTAATGCTCCCCGCCTTCTTTCAGCGTTTATTAAACTTGTCATGTTCATGTACTGTAACATTGTTTTACTCACAAGGCGTTGAAAGGCCTTTAATTCATTGTCATACCTTTGTTTTATTTTTCTTCAGACAATATGAGTTTATGCAGGATACAGGAGCATTACCCTTCGTGATGTGAATAATGTTGGTGTGCGTGGAACCTGTTAACCATGCCTGTTGCAATTCTAAATCCTCTAAAGCTCAGAAAAATTAAGACTGCCCAAAAAGATATGCTCCTTTTCATTTGTTTTGTATGTTATGACAGTTTATTAATGCCACTAACCTGCAGGTTTGCAGGAATCCTTTATTTTGTATTTAGTTTCAGTATAATTTAGTTTCAGGCTTTATCCTTTGTGGTGTGTTTAATTTTCTCCTCTGGCTCCTCTTCTTCTTGCCATATTTTACCTATGTAATTTTGCTGACCTTGCCTCTGCTAATTAAATGGCAACCATCTTCAGCATTCTCTCATACAACTGTTGGTCAGGCTTGTATTTTAGAGGTGCTGACATTCAAATTCAAAGTAACAGGGAAATGTTAATTCCATCAAGAAAGGTAAAGAAAAGAAACACAAGGTTTCAGCTGTGGAGCCTTCTTAAGATGTGAGGGAGAGAGGGAAAGTAGCAGATAAATGAGGCGCAGGAGAAAACAAGACAGAGTAGGCACAAAGGGGTAGACAGCTGAGGGAAAATGAGCACAAAGCAGGTGAAAAACAGTGTCCAAACTCAGGTATAACAAGAGGAGATGTGTGGAAAGCCAAAATCTGCAAATGAATAATTTTGGTTTTGGGTATCTTTCTGCAATAGAAGTTCTAAAACATAAAACTGAAAGATTGTGTCTTTGATACTCACAGCTCTGACATGTTCCTTAAATGTATTAAAATTCAGACTCTTATTGAAATAACCTATGGATTACAGTATTGCCAAAGCATTAATATTTAACTAAACATCGACAAATCTAGTACAATAAATCTACTAAACTAAACTATTTGGAGGTTTATTCCCCAGTAGGATTGATAGCTGTTCTGATTTTGGGGAAGTACTGTATGTTTCTCTACCAGTGTAGCAGCACGTTTCTCTCCATCTCTGCTTCTCTCTGCCAGCAGTGGGAGCACTAAACATCTTCTTGCACTACAGCTACAATTAACCATTTTATTGCATCTCAATACACAATACAAGAAAAGTCAACCATGCAGGACTCAGACAGGGTGCATGGCTCCATTTAGCATGTTGTGGAAGGAATATTACTGAATGAAAATCCATTGTTTTGCCTCATAATTCATTCATAATATAGACAAAAGCAGGCTATTTCTGGTTAACCTTACCAGATTTTACAGTACAATAAGGGTTTTTCCTTAACTTTTGCATCATACTTTGTAAATGCATAATTATCTCATCTGATTGGTACTGTACACATGTGTACAAATTATTTATTTTATTAGCCTATTTAAAGTTAAAAAAAAAGTTATGAAACTATTTTTTACAGAGAATGATAACAATGTTATGTATTTTTATTTAATCTTTTATATCAAGCCACAAAAATGTCATTTGTTTTAAGGCAATAAATGCCTTAGAAAGACAGTTATATGTTTTTAAATGTTTTTTTTTTCCTGTTAACTGATTACAAATTCTTTGCACAGTATGTAAAATAAACTTTCAGATGATACTTCAAAGTTGTTCTTTTCTATTTCTCTGTGCATATCCTGCTTCTATATGTGATTATATCTAATTTCTTTGTAGCCTGAGGGATGTTACATTTACCAAAAGGATTTTTGACACTTAATAAAAATGGAAACATATTATATACACCATATTGATCTACATTTTTGAAAACCTACACCTATATTGAGCAGTAGTGCTTCATAAAATATTGAGTTCCAACATTTAAACATTAGACTCCTTTAAGCGATACACGTAAAAATGAAATATTCCAAAAAGCTGAAAGGTTTAACTACTAAAATAGAATTATGCACATCATAGTATTAATATTCAAATATTTTTTCCACGCTGAAAACATCCAGCATCTACACTCATTTTTTGTATCAAGACTGATTTTGCTGGACATTGCAGTTAAATACAAGCAAAGTTAATATTGTGTGAAATCTAAGGTATAGTAACATAATGTTACTTTTTACTCCACTGTGTAATTTGAGCTTTAGAATTCTGAATCCTGCAGTTTTTAGATATTCTAAGTATTGCAGTATGGTTTTAGCTTCACGTGAATTTAATAGTACTGTACTATTTATTAATACAGCTTCTAACTACTAATTAATACAGCTTCTAAACAGCTTAAACAGCTTCCTTATTGGGTATTAATAGTTGAAAGCAAATTTACAAATATGACACAAAAAAATAGAATTCAGCAGAACTCAGCTAACCTGTGATTAAGACCTTGGGTTCTTCCAGGACAAGGGAAGACAACCACTCTATTTAGTCAGCGATTGCTGTGCTTTTATATTTGCTGAATATCAGTAGAAGGAAAGAACTCTTGTACTATTTGGATTATGTTCTGGGAAAAGCAGCAGTTTGAGACTCTAGGAAAACCAATCCAACGCTGTGAAAAGCCACAACCTTTTTAATCATACACAGTACCAGTGTAATTAAAAGCAGCACCAAATTGCCTCTTTCAAACTGCTTAATCCATCTAATTAAAATCTGCTTTGAATTTCTCTTGCTTTTAGTCTGCCATGTCTTATATTTTGTATACCTGTAATTACTGTTTTCATTATAGTAGGGTATTAACACTCTCCATAAAGAGGCAGCAGGTTGCAGTTGTTGATGTGGACTAAAGGAGTGCCGGTCAGATTGAGAGAACCTTCCTCGCTCACAGACATCACTCTTCATCTGTTCATCAAGGCAGTGTTCTTGCACAGACCTGAAGCTATGCGGGGTGGTGCCACTACTCCACTGAGCCCATCACAGTATCCATTCTGGTAGTGATGAGCCCAACTAAGCTTGTGAGAGTCCTGTAGCTACTATATATTCGGCCCAATTACAGAAATATGAACACTTTTAAAAGGTTGAGGTGCACAACTCTAGTCATCAGGAACCACAATGCAACAGATTTTCCAGGCATTCTTAAATCAACAGCTGGAGACCTTGCTGGAGCAGTTATTATCCAAATGTTGAATCCTGCATCATATTTTGAGATGTCTAAAGTCAGAGCATGTTTTGAAGTTAAGAAGGGAAGGGAGTTACACAGTACTAAGATGAAATAATACATCTTGCATACATTAAAATAATCCACTTTATTGAACTTTACCTCTTTTATATTTACAACACTTAGAACTGTGTCCATGACAGTATCTTCTTGAAGGTTAAAAGAAAAACAAGGCAGTGAAGCAGTGTAATAACCACAGTACGTAACGGAAAGGAAAATAAAAACATTTGAGCTTACGATATTTTACACGCTAGTAATATCTTTCAAGGAATCATTCAAATATATTGAGCACACAAAAATATTTCAGAGAATTTCACATCTGATGTTCTATTATTTGGTACATTAGCATGTTCTTGCGAATATCCTTACTGAAAAAGGCCACTTAGAAAAATGCACGTCTTTCAAGTTGAGGCCACAAAACTCATTTCATATTCTGAGGCCCTCTAATAAATATAACAGTTCAAAAAAGGCATATTCACACCAGGTCATTATCTTGTCACTACTATGCCCTAGTTTGAACAGCATATTTTTTGGTCCTGTGCACTTTGTCTTGAGCTTCACAGTTGCATGATGCTGCACAACGCCTAGCTCTATGTTCAGATAAAGGTTCTTGAGACACAAACTACATGAGCCCCCAGCAATCCCCACCCTCTTGGTGGGCAGAAGCTTACTTGCAACTGAAACTGTGAAAATGGGAAGGTAGTCAGAAACTGAGACAGCACTGCATGCCCCAACTGCTTGATATGAACAGAAAAATGAAGATGTGTAGAACAAGCGAAGTTCAAAGTCCTTTTCACTTTTCAATGATAACAAAGCCGCAAAAGAATGAACTGTTCTTGACCCACTGCATGTTGCTTTTGCACCCAAGAGCATCTATTAAGGCCTTGTCATGTACAAGCTTAAGAGGCCACACCACTTTTTTCTGTACATCATTCTGACTTTTAATAAAGTCTGTCTTGGGTCAAAAGAGAAAAAGAGGTAAAGCTCTTAATGGGCTGAGTGTTCTCTAGTGAACCGATTGCACTTCAACCCATATTATCACACCGCTTCAAAGCAGGATGACTGACAAACACACTGTCTTCAGTAACATTCCAGTTCTACAAGGCACAAGTCCCTGGGTAAGCCATGCCGATGTAGAATTTATGACAAAAATGTATAAAAAATCCTCTCTAACTATATTGAATTCAATAAATAGAGCTATTGCAATAGTGCCTTTGGACAATTTTTAAATATATTACAAAATGGTACTCTTAACACTCGTGTTGAATTTCCATTACCTGGCATCTCCATAAATACATAAAAAATGGCCGAATGATGTATCTAGAAACCGCCTGAGAAGCAACAGCGGTCATACATTGCTGTCTTGTAACAGTGGCTCCTTGGCCTCCCCAGGTGCCAGGGGGTTGTGGGGGTGGCTGTGGGCTGACAGATGCTTCTTCCAGGTGCTGCTCCGCGGGGCCATGTTAGTGTGCTCAGGGATGAACAGCGCCACCAGCAGGGCGAGCAGCACAGCACATGCCCCAAACAGGAACGGAGGACCAGGGATTATTGAACTCTGCGTGGACAGAAATAAATCACAAAGGGACAGTAATTAAAAAGTGCAGAATGAAGCCCGCCAAACCCAGGATTTTTAGGGGTATTATATATCTTAATCTTGAGACATTCAATGTGCTATGTGAAATGAAATATCCCCTGAAGACGTCTCAGCAGCTGAAATGTTGGATTTACCCCTGTTTTTCAGGCTGGGATTAACCAATACATGTCTCCTTGCAGCTAACACATACCAACGCAGCTACTCACTTGACCACAGTTTAGGTAAGACTGCACAGGGGGACCATGAGAGTGTGACCTGTACCCATACACTCCACAGACATCACATTTATAACTCCTGATACCAGCTATTAGTTGGCCAACATCAACTGCAAAAAAATGTTAGTGCCTCACTAAAAGTATCTGAAGATCAACAGCAAAATCTGCATCCAAGTGTGTTAACCTAACCATTCTTACAATGTACTGCAAGTCATGAAAGACTCCTCTGGGATACTGGCATGACAGGTAACATGTCCTGCGAAGAATGATATTCCCTTTTATAAGATAGAGACAAGTTCTATGGTTACATAGAAACTGAACATCAAAATCCTACCTGTCTGGTTTCATATTTGTTTCACCATATACCATTTTGACTACATTTCACATTCCAGAGCATAATTCTGAGAGACTGACACCCAAACCTAAAGATGACGAGTTTCAATGACAATTCCATGAAGCTGGACACTGTACGTTACCTGATGATTGTGTTGAGAGTGATGTGATGATTCAGACTCAGCTCCTAGGCCACTGTTACTCACTGGGAGTTCATTAAGCTCCACATGGAATATGTAGAAAATTAACCCGTACAGCGCCGGTCCCAGGCCATTACACAGCCCTCGAATCCCAGTGATCATCCCCTGAACCACACCTATAAGAGAACGAGACCGTCAGCCTTCCACACACCATTCACAAGAAGACTTAGGTAAGCAGAAATCTAGCAGGATCACATGAAGATACGTACAGGACAAACATGTAGGGTACATTTTAGTTTATTTTAAAAAGTCTTAACCCCCAATACTGGCATTTAGCACAGGACAAGACATGGAACAGCCCCCTGACTAAAACTGCACCTAACCTCACTGACTGACTGCAAACATGTTGTGCTTCTCTTCACTGTCTCACCAGTTCTAATGAGCAGGGAGAGCTAAGAACGCACAAGCACAGCACAAACATTAGATTAGCTAGTGCAACGATCAAGACAAGATCTTCTGCTCCAGCTCTCAAGGCCAAAAAGATTTCTGGGTTTTAGATCCCTAAAACTCCTAGTTACTATATTAACAACTAATTACTAGCTTAAGCTAATTTAATTAGTTTCACAGGCCAATTTTTTGACAATCAAGAAACATACTGGATGCCCTCTAATCTAGCCATTACACTTAAGACTACTGAGCTCTCTCTTAGTGGATGGAGCATTGGATATTTATGAGCTTTTCAAACAGAACTGTCAAACCAAATGGGTGAAAGAATAGATCTGTCTGACTTCACGACACAGCTTTGTGGCATAACAGAGAAGTTGCAAGATTACAAGTACAAGAAATACATAGTGCTTTCATTTTCAGATGGATGACAGAAACCAACAGCTGAGTTTCTGTACAAAGCGACTTTTTTCTTGCCCTGGGTACCTTGCTGGTCTGCTTCAGCTGTCCTGGATACAAGAGCACTGACTGCTGGGAAGGTATAGCTGCATAGCTGCAACTGCACCAGCAGCCCACATCATCCTGAGGAGAAACCAAGAAGGAAAACTAGTATCAAACTAGAAATATGCATAAAACAGCGACTGTATTTCAGGTTTATAAGATTAAATGTTTGGTTTAATAGTGACAGTACCTGCTTAATAATTTTAAATAACTCAGAATAGGACTGATATTAAAGGTTCACAAATTATGTTTGATGATCTGTGACCTACAGTGTCTGTTAGGAAAAGCTCCTGGGTTTTCTACTCCTACAGAATACAAGGCACATACCAGGGTTCTGATCCAAAGCCGTACCAAGCAAGTTGCAGAATCTGGAAGCCCAGGCCAAGTAAAATAGTGTTCTTGTTCCCAATGGACCGCATCAGTAAACTCAAGACTACAGTCTGTGAAGATAAAGAGGCAAGAAATCAATACTTTTTTACCTTGTTGAGCCACATGTTTGCAGAGAAAACCTCATGTTTTACCTGTGTTTCAGTGTTACTGCTCTGTGAGGAATGCTAAACTGAAGCTATGATTTCATTAAAGGGAACCTCTTATTGCATCCACCCCTGAGAGGGGGGAGAAATACACATTCACTTGTTTTCAGTTTCAGTTTGACGTTTTGGTAGCTACTGTAGTGCACTTCCTGTTTTTGGTTGGGTAGAAAGTGTGCCTGGGACAGATTCTAACAGGGAACCTGTGACACTGTTCCATTTCAGATCTCTATTCAGGTTTGCTGGTTAACTATTTAGGAGACGACTTCTTTGCCAAAAGCTGGGGGAAGCTTCATCAGCCTCTGCCGTCGAATTGCTCTGTGGCGCACAAGGTGTACAACGTGAAGACGATGCAGCTGCCAGAGGCCAGGCCTTTCAGCATCATGGTGGACCACTCCAAGTGGTGTGTGACGAAGGGTGGGGGTCAGCACTGGACCTGCATCGCGGACACGAACCGAGAGATCGGTCAAACGAGAAGAGGAGGCGGGGCTGTGTGCACAAGCAGGCCTGGAGTGTGGAAGGCCTTCCTCACAGTAGTTGACACATTTCAGGACTGCCAGTAACACGTGGCTGGCACAAATAGACAAAGGGCTGTTTTTCAAAAGATACTGCATAGTTTTTCCAAGTCAAAGCAAATGGTGGTAAGTAATATGTAAGAAAACTCTGCAGTAGCTCAAGTAGGTAGTGCGTCAACACGCATAGGCTGCAAAGGAACAAGTAAAGGTTTATTCCATGCTGAAAAGAGAAGAAAAGAAACTCAATGTTTCAGCTGTAGAGTCTTCTTCAGGTGTCAGTTCTTGTTTCTTTTCTTCTCTTTTCAGCATGGAATAAACCTTTACTTGTTCTTAAACTATTCAGTACTGACCTTAATAGCAAAAGTGAAATGTATTTAGAAAGGATATTTATCATGAGAAAGTCATGCATCTAAAAAAACATTTTTTAAATGAAGTACTGAATATATGACCCTCACTGTTGCTTAAGATCCAAAAGTCAGGAAACAACTTTGAACCTATACAGTCAAAGCCTAAAGTGGAGGGGGGGAAAAAAGTCAAATTATTTTTGCTGAGGCGATATACAATTATTTCAAATCATAAAAGTACATTCTGTTTGTGTTTCTTTAAAGGCTTGTTTGTAATAAAAGTGCTGGATCTGACCTGCCTTCAATTATTCCTGTGGCCCCATTAGGCAGTTCGTATCAAGCACATTATATTGATACTAGTATTCCTGTTCGGCACATATCTGCGACTTCTGTTTCTGTGGATGCGGCTAAAGGGTTTGTTTATCAGGAGTACTGACAACGCGCAGTTTAATAATGGAATGGTTATGCTGTATTTTGATTTTATGACTCAAATCCGACTCCTTGGAGTTAACAGTATACACCCATGGATAGGTATATCCAACTACACGTGTGTATTAGCTTTCAACGCTACACTTTTCTCAAAATATGGCAAATCCAAGTGATCTCCAGTGTCTTTTAAACATAATCATTCAGTTTGTTTTCACTGCAGTTTTGTAATAAATTAATAGTGTAATGCTGACAGCACTTTACACAGAAACCACGCAATGGATGAATATTAAATATATATTTTTACTAGCTAAATCAATAACACCACAGACTACGTATTCCAAAACACAAGACAACCTATGCTTTTCAGAACAGGTGGTTAAGGTTAAATAAAAACAATCACCACATCTTCATATACAGTACAGTTACTACATTATTGATCAACTTGAAGCATTGGATTTTATGACTGTTTACTCTGTGGAGCTGTCCACTTTGACTGGCTTTGTAATAGGCCTGTACAGTTTAAAAGAGAGAGTTTATGGTCACATTTCTATAAAGAATAAGGTTACAGTGCCATGCTGGTGTTTCGATCTGGTAAGAATATCTTAATTCTATTAAACCTTCCAGCATTCCTTAACGATTTACTGATTTTTAAGTCAAAGGCCATACGCCTAGCTGAAGTTAAAAAATATCTGAGGAACTTAAACCATTATCAAGATGGCACTTGAAAAAATAGGAATGTCTCTAATGTTGGGTAGTATTGAGTTTCCCCTTGAAGTCTTGATTTTCTGACCTGCTCAATGCCTATGACCTCACAGTGATGTCACTCACAGTCGTGTTCTTCTCCAGTGGGTTATCTCTCTTTTATAAGCTCAAAGCATGTCAAGAGGGGAAAGACTCTCTCTCATGAGCATGTCAGAGGAGTTTGTGCACATTTCCTCACCCTGTTTCAATTGTGTCATTTTAACCTTTGCTAATCCGATAGGTAAATATTAACGCACATATAAGCCGTGCCCGGGAATGTAGACAGTGGAAACTGAAAAATGAACTTTTCATGGCACAATTTACCAATTTAGACTATTTTAGACAATAGTCTAGTTTTTATATAAATAAAGGTAAATGTAAAGGTGCTTTTTTTTCCTGCACGAAACTGTCTTTCATAATGTAATATTATGCTGTGGATTAAAAACAAAAGATTCTTTAAGTATAAGTTGTTATAATTAAATGCCATTGTATGCTATATTCGTTTATAGCAGTGCAGATGGGTAGCTGTGTCAGCATGCGTAGTCTGTAAAGGAACAATAGGTTTATCCCATGCTGAAAAGAGAACCGAGAAAACACAAAGTTTCGGCTGTGAAGCCTTCTTCAGGTGTGTCTCACAGACCTTAAGAAGGCTTCACAGTCGAAACATCATATTAGTTTATAGCTGTATATTTAATTTGTAAAAAGACGTTTTTGAGCAAAAAATATGTATTTCTAATATCACACTTAAAGAGGGAGTAGAACTCCATTGAAACAGATGCCCACAGCCACAATTTAACGGCAGCTGATTGTCAGAGCCACCTGAGAAGTGACAGAGAAAAGCCTAATTTCGCAGGGAAATGGTTGTTCTCTTTGAAAGATTCAATTGAATATATGGAATTAATATTCTGTTTGAATGTATCTCATGAATGCTGTTAAATGATAGTACCTACACAGTACTAACTACATGCTTCAAGACTAACATTGAGGAAATTAAATTCTAGAGGCTAAATACTGTATGCAGTACAGTGGGAAATATTGAATTGTTTTGGGAAATAAAAGACAAATTATATTTACAGTGACTACTGTTCAGGGGATAAAGTGAGCTCCTGAAGTGATTATCCAGAAATAACTAATTTATATACCATAAATATAGTGTTGCCAAAGCAGGACAGTTTAGTCCAAAAACCCCCTAGTGGAAATCTAATGTTTGTACCGCTTCCCTTGTGCTACAAGAATATTTGCCAGTATTAAATGATCATAATGTATCTCTTCCAGGCTAAAATAAGGTCACTAGTCACTAGTCAGATAGTAATAATAATAATTAATAATTGCTTACACTTATATAGTGCTTTTCTGGACACTCCACTCAAAGCACTTTACAGGTAATAGGGACTCCCCTCCACCACCACCAATGTGCAGTATACACCTGGATGATGCGACAGCAGCCATAGTGCGCCAAAACGCTCACTACACATCAGCGGGGAGGAGAGCAGAGTAATGAAGCCATTTCATAGATGGGGATTTATTAGGAGGCCATGATTGGTAAGGGCCAATGGGAACTTTGGCCAGGACGCCAGGGTTACACCCCTACTCTTTTCGAGAAACGCCCTGGGATTTTTAATGACCAGAGAGAGTCAGGACCTCGGTTTTATGTCTCATCCGAAGGACGGCGCCTGTTTACAGTATAGTGTCCCTGCTTAGCTTCAGTGGGTTGCCAGTTGTGAGTTGCAGAGTGATAAAATGGATTGTATGCTCTTTATTTACTAGGGATGTGAATTTGAAGGACTGTATCCACATCTTATTGCACCCAGCCTGACCGTGTGGCTCTGCAGATCAATCAGTGAACACACATTTAGTTAGCAAATTTGATCCCTCTGTCATCCACTGAGTCTTTTTCAGACGTTCCAATCTTTGGCATTTGTATGATGTAATCTTGGTCACAAATCCGAATGCAGATTATGTCCAAAAGAAAGGATAATCCTCTTGCAACTAAACAGATAAGCAGTATAATTGTTGATGACTGTAATTTTCTTTGCTCTCACACTGCAACAGAAATGAAGAAACTGACCTCTGGTAATTGCAGAGCCCGTCTCCACAGCATTGAATTGGATCAAGTGATTAGACAATGGATGGATAATATTCCATGTGTCATGCTGCTGTGACTGAGAATATTGAGGACAACACCTGTATAACTATAAATGGCTACAATACCATAATTTACCATGATTAAAATTGCATTTCTACACTTCTTTTCCATCCCAAAGGATCCCAAAGTCTGTCACGCATTGTTCACCATTATACCAGCAGTTCCTCGGAGCTACAGATGAAAAGTGGTTGAAAAGTGAGAAATTTCTTTACCAATTATTTTAAGGAAAAATTTAAGGTAGGCCAGATTAAGAATTCCTGAGTGAAATCTAGCCAGAATATAGAGGGGTTAACACACCTATTCATATAAACGAGGATCTTAAATAACCAAGTATGAAATTTAAAGCACGGCATTGCTACCGTACAAATACCTTCAGCCAAACCGAAAACAACCAGAACACATCTCGAGACTGAGGAATTAAGAACCTCGTGAAATGGCCGTTCCGCTGTGACGTCATCCTACCGTCGCACCCAAAATGATGTCTGTACGTTTTCAATCCCTTTCTGCAGCTACCCAGCTACAGATACCATCTTTCCAATTTAACAGCTTCTTCCTGAATATTAGGTGTCGTTTTAGACATATCTAGAAAAGACACATACAGACACATCAACCGCCAAAAAGCAAGACTGGGCAGAGAGAGGATGTTTTCATCCTTATTTCACCGGTGAAGCCCAACTGAAAGGAACTAGGAGACAGCAGAGTGCAAGAGTAGCATTATAAAACGCTTTAAAAAAAGGGTTTATAAGACTATAAAACCTACTGTATATACAATATACTTCTATAGGAAATTAAGTCTGAAGGTGAACCGGACCCCTCGTCACATTACGAACACTACAAAAAGTAGTTATTTTTAGGATATTTTCTTCAGCAGCTCCACTTGCTTTCTATAACTAAGTTAGGAAATGGAAGGGCACATCGCAGTAGTCACTGAAAACTTGGTCTTGATATACAGAAAAAAGATGTAGTTTTTAAATATAGTACAGTTGGAGATTTCCGTATGTACTGTGGCCACTGTCTTGTTATGTTGCTCTGTACAAATGACTAATCAGTCCGCGCTTTTAAAACAAGTGTTTATTACTTTGTATTATTATTATTATTATTATTATTATTATTATTATTATTATTATTATTATTATAGGTGTAAATTATTAAAAGGCAAACCGTGTGTTATATTTTGGGGTCTCTAGGCTCCACTGGCAGAGCCAGACTGTTTGGGACGTGTGACCACACAGGTTTGATACCATGAAGGCTTTGAGTTAGAATGGCGACATTCAAATTAAACATTAAATCGGACATCGCCTTTTTGTCTGGATTTTCTAATTAAAACCTAATTATAAATATATATAAAAAAACAAGTCCGTCCTGGGACGAATACTGTAGCTTCCCTGCTGCAGCTTTTAATGACGTCTTTACTTAACTTGTACACGCTGGATACGTCAGATAAGGCAACTGCTTTGCAGATCTGACGTTATAATAGACAACATTTTGGTTATACAGTGGTTTATGCTCAAGTCCGAATTATACAAAATAAAGTCTAAACGCTCACGAACACGACGGAATTGTTTTCTCAAAATAGATTAATTGATTAATGGATTAATGGAACGAGATCAGGGTTAAAATGGAGAGAAAGAAACCGGGATCTGGAGCTGTGAGTGTATTATCCATACTTTTAAATATTTGAACTTTTAGGTAGTGAATCGTAAAAAAATCAGCATTAGTTTAGCTTTAAAATGTAAGGTTTAGTAAAACAGTTAAAACGTACACCTCGTAGTAATATTTCTAATACTGTTTTAAATGCTCTAGAAGGTAAAATAAATGGAACGTGATTTTAAAAATTCCAGCTATGTGTTCTGTATTTTATGGGAATATACGTACTGTACTTTTCTTTTGTTGTCTTAAAATGTCTCGGGTGAGAATATGCCTTCCCAATCTAAAACTCTAAACAGACTTAGAGAATCAACTCGTTTGTGCAGAAGAAAAAAAAAAGAATGTTATGAACTGATTTAGCCCTCTGAACACCCTAGGGTAACTCTTCTTACCTATCTATAAAAAGATATGTCAGGAACCGTGGCCCTTAAATGCAGGGACTGCTTTTAAAAGTTAGTTTTGTAGCTGATTATGCCACCTAGCAATTCTAAAGACCTTTTCCCCCAGCAACAAGTTCTTTTTATCTTCCAGAACCACTAGTGCATCCACAGACCAGAAGTCATCCTACATAATTTCCATTTGTATTACAGTACTTTGCAATTCCAGTATCTATTATAGCCTAATCCACAGAACAAATATTACAACTTATCCACCAGAGGTACTTACTTACTCACAGAACATATTGCAGACCAGCTCAAGAGCCCCATTTGACCCCAGTTACCAAAACCAGAGTTCCAAAGGAAAAGTCCAGCTGCAAATATTCTCCCAAACCCAGCCCCAGTTGGAGACCTGGTGTGCCTGCTTCTGTCATAGCAAAGAAACTCTGTGTAGTCTTAGGGATCCTCCTCAGTCCTGGCTGAGTCCGTTTTTTAATATGCCCCCCCCATTTGTCTCTGAGTCAATTTTTTGAGTAGAGAGGGGAGGAAGACAATGCCTTCCTCCCTTGCTCACTGTAGAGAGTCCCTGGTGTCCAAACCCTCTCCTGGGTGCTGTGGTACAAATTGGTTATTCCTTTTTCTTCTGTTTCTGTGTGCTCTGGCTCTGTCACTGGGGTTATTAAAGCCCCCCTACCTTTCTTTGGGGGGGGGGGGGGGTTGATAGTTTTGGGTGTAAGCAGAGCTAACTTCTTGGGGCTCATTGATCAAATGGCTATATACAGATGGCCAGGTGTAAGATTGCTCTAGAACATTCTAGATTTTCTAGAATTGTTATGTTCTAGATCCACCTCCTCAGTCTGAGGCTCGGCTAGGCCAGTTTTGACATGCCATGTGTCTTCTCTGAACTGTGTGGTAATTAACAATGTTTGCAATAGCATCTTTATCAGTAGGAAGCCCCAGAACAAAGAAAGACACATATTACCACCCTCATTGAAGTCACTGGTCATTCTATACAAACTTCTATGCAAAGTCAACATTGTCCTTGATACCTGCTGTTGCCCCCACACCCATTTTATTTCACTCTGTGACAGATGAAATCATTTCTGCCATCAGCTCTGCTTGTTTTTTCTGGCGTTTTGGCTGTGGTTCTGTGAGGTACGATAGCTATGTTCTGTGTTTCAGGGCTGCTACACCATGCTGTATGCACTGCAGGGAGAGCAGCAGCTGTTGGAGAGACCCGTCGGCACTAAACTGCCGTTAATCCCAGGGTCTAAACCTCAATTTTGCAGGACTGCTCTTTCGGAGAAAGTAAGTGTAACCTAAAATGAAAAGCATGAATACATTTATTCTTATTTAAATCCAAACATTTAAATTGTAAAAAATGACATGTTTATTCATGGTTTTCTTTCTTTTTAAGGGTAAACCAACATGTAAAATTGTATAATATGAAATGATACCTGGGACACATTAACACATTTCTGTGTGTGTTAGTATAATGTGGTTGCTGTAATGATAAAACTGTAAGCAAACTGTCTTCCCTTGACATCTTTGTGCATATAACATCAGGAGTAAGGTTATATATTTTTCTAGACGCAGTATATTGATCACATTATTGAAATTCAGCTGTACTGTATGCCTTAAAGCTTATTGTGCTTACTGTCTTTTTGCAATGTAGTCATTTTTAGTTGGCTACAATGACTGAGAAATTGGAATTTGATTTTCAAGAACATAGAAAAAAATGATAACAGCGATTCTGGAGTAGTCCCCCTTCGGAGGGGGGAGAAAAAAAACATTCTCATTTTTATGTTCAGAAACATAGGGGGATACATATCTGTGTTTACCTATACATATCATGTTTTAATAAAATACTTACCTTCTATTTCAGCTGCACCAGCCATCTCCTGACTTCACTCTGACTGATCCCCACGGTTTCCTTTTGGATTCGAAGTACAACAGCCTCCATGACCCCCACCTGCGCACCTATTACATCGCAAGGGCATGCAGGAGTCTCTGCAGAACAGAGGCTTAATCAATGAGCAGGAGAAAGTAAGGCTGTTTGGAGTTTGTGCAAAGAATGAGGCTTTTTTGGTATGGTGAAGGAGTGAGGTGTTGTAAAAAAAAATAGACCAGGTTCTAGCTCATTTAGCTGTAATAGTTTCCAGTAGCGTGATTTAACTCATGTCTGCACTCCAGCATAGATGTATTCGGTGGGCAGGCCTTTGGTTGTAATCAAAGCATGTAATAGTAGATGTAATCAAAGCAGGCCTATGGTTTGTGCTAAAGTCCTTATGCTCAATAAATATTCAAACACAGAGTACTTGACTGTGCTCTAGATTTGTAAAATAAAAATAAAAACATTTAACCTCCTAGACAGTACTTGAAACATGTTTTGTCTGTTTTCAGGTCCTCTGCTCTTTGAAAGAATACAATCAATATCATAACTACCTTAGCAATGTGAAGTTGCAGTATGACAAAAATTATGTGACTAAACAGGTAAGTGTGATGTTTTTAAACAACCGTCCATCTGATTCTGACTCTTCATCATAGACTTCTGCCTTTATCCAGCCCGCAATCAGTAACGTTTCTGGATGAAGGCTTCCATAATGTTACGATCCCTGCCTCTCGGCAACGGAGGAGGCAGAAGTAGGTGTAGCCCCTATCCATCAGTTCACCTATCAGTTTTCCCATTCACCACCACACTCCCGTCTCATCCTACTTAAACACCTGTCCTTCCCTACCTTGTTGCTCAGTATTGGTTTTCCCTATCGAGCTTCCTGGTTGCGCTTCTTGTACTCTGTGTTTGTCTTGGATTTCGGCTTACGGTTTTTCCCTTTGGACTTCGGCTTTTCGGATCTCGACTTGGATTGGTACTTTCGCTCTGTCTTGGATTACTGGCTACCTCTGGATTCTCGGATTGCTCTACGGACTACGACTTCGGATCACACTTCGGCTTCGGTACACGTTCCCTTTCGGATATCTTGCTCCCCCTGGACTCTCGGCTCGTTCCTACGATTACGGTTTGCTTTTGGTTTATGACTTGGCTTTGTTCGCTCCTGCAAGTGGGTTCACTCACTAGTTCGGTCCCTATTATCGAACTCGTAACAGAATACTGAGCCATTTAACATGGACCCAGCGGAGCAACAGGAGATTCGCACGGCTTTGGATCAGCACGGACAAGCCTTACTCCAGCTCCAGGCTTCTGTCCAACAGATCTCTGCGCACCTGTCTGCAATGCCGCCCATCGGCAATCTAGGAAGCAACGCTGGAGCTGCCGCTTCGGCTCCACCCCCGCCAGCTGCTACACCTGCCCCTCGGCCTCTTCCACTAACTCCACCTGACAGGTTTGACGGCAACCCTACGAAATGTCGGGGCTTCTTAGCACAGTGTGCGCTGGTTTTCAGGCTCCATCCGGAAACCTTTTTTTCTCCTCAGGACAAGATCGCCTTCATAGTTTCACTGCTAACCGGCCACGCTTTGGAATGGGCTACTGCTCTGCTTGATCACAAGGCTCCTGAAATTCAGGATTATGATCTCTTTTTAGGAAAATTTAAGGGTTTTTTTTGTTATCCTGTAGTTGGTCAAGACTCTGCCTTCCGCCTCTCCTCCATCCGCCAGGGCTGCCGGGCTGTACAAGACTATGCTATAGATTTTCAAGTAGCAGCAGCGGAGACTCACTGGAACAACGAGGTCCTAATTTTTTTTTTTCCGTCAAGGACTCAGTGAAGAAATAAAGGATCGTCTGGTAAATATGCCGCAATTGGGCAGTACCTTGGAAGAAGTAATTTCACGAGTATTGGAATTGGATATCAGAATTCGTCAAAGGAGTGCTGAAAGATCTCGGACCTCAATATTAAAGGCTCCTCGGCTTTCTTCTATCAGATCTTTCGACTCAGATCAACCTAGGGAAGTAGCCCGAACCCAGTTAACCCCTGAAGAACGAGAGAGGCGCCAACGAGAGGGTCGCTGCATGTACTGTGGGAAATTAGGACACTTTAAAGCGGCCTGCCCTGCCTCGTACTCGTCCTTGAGGCGCAGCCCACCTTCTCAAGTTCCTAAGGTGAGTGAGATTTCTCAATCCCCTCAGTTTTCCTCTGGATTTTTTATTCGTTCTACACTATTCTGGGGTAATGAAAGGAGACCTCTTCTAGCTTTTATAGACTCAGGGGCGGCAGGAAACTTTATTGATGCTTCCATCGCTCAAACGTGGAAATTACCCTTGACCCCGGTGACTACACCACTTCGTGTTCAATCGATCGACGGCTCCCCCGTATCTCCAGGACTCATTAGATGGCAAACTGAAATTATACATTTGCAGATTGGCGCCACCCATGTGGAAGACATCTGGTTTTATCTCCTTGAGACCCCAACACATCCTCTGGTGTTGGGCTTTCCTTGGCTACAACAGCATGACCCTAACATTTCTTGGTCCCGAAAAGAAATTTTAGCTTGGGGACCCAGATGTATTAAAGACTGCTGTCGTCTACCAGTACGAATTGCACTCACGGCGGCATCCCCTTCAGGGGTTCCTACCATACCCCCTCAATATTCCGATCTACAGGAAGCCTTTAATGAGCAGGAGGCCTTGACCCTCCCACCTCATCGACCTTATGATTGTGCCATTGACCTTCTGCCAGGTACTATCCCTCCTAAAGGTCGTATTTTTCCGCTCTCCAGTTCTGAGTCTGAGGCCCTGAAAGTCTACATACAGGATTCTCTGAAAGCTGGACTTATACGTCCATCCACTTCACCAGCATGTGCCAGTTTTTTTTTGTGGAAAAGAAGGATGGTGGGCTTCGTCCCTGCATCGACTATCGTGGTCTCAATGAGATCACAATCAAGAATCGGTACCCTTTGCCTCTAATTCCAGCAGCACTTGAGTCGGTGCATGGAGCCAAAGTCTTCACCAAACTGGATTTACGAGAGGCCTATAATCTAATCCGCATTCGGGAAGGGGATGAGTGGAAGACGGCCTTTATGACTACCGATGGACATTACGAATATTTGGTCATGCCCTTTGGTTTGGTTAATGCCCCAGCGGTGTTTCAGTCTTTTATTAATGACATCTTTCGTGATCTACTACAAAGATTTGTCTTGGTCTATCTAGATGACATTCTAATTTTTTCTGATTCCTTCCAGGATCATGTTCTCCACGTCAGAGAAGTACTCTCCTGGCTCATCAAGAATAAACTATATGTCAAACTGGAGAAGTGTACCTTCCATGCTTCAAGGATTCATTTTTTAGGTTATGTCATCTCTCCAGAGGGTGTGAAAATGGATTCGAGTAAAGTCTCGGCGATTACTGATTGGCCCACACCCAAGAACCTCAAACACATTCAACGATTTCTCGGCTTTGATAATTTTTACAGGAAGTTTATTCGAAACTTCAGCTCGGTGGTCACTCCCATAACCTCCTTGACCCGTAAAGGACCAAGACAAGGCAAATGGACCCCTCAAGCCGAAGAAACATTTCAGCGTCTGAAACACCTGTTCACAACAGCCCCCATCCTAAAACACCCTGATCCAACTTTGCCTTTTGTAGTCGAAGTGGATGCCTCTGGCCATGGTGTGGGGGCTGTTCTCTCTCAGCGTCATGGAGAAAAACAGATTCTTCACCCCTGCGCCTTCTTCTCCAAGAAGTTATCCCCTGCCCAAATGAACTATGATGTGGGTAACCGTGAGCTCTTGGCCATTAAGCTGGCATTGGAGGAATGGAGGCACTGGTTAGAGGGTGCTCATCACCCTTTTTTGATTTACACAGATCACAAAAACCTGGAGTACCTGCAGTCGGCCAAACGTTTTTGTCCTCGCCAGGCTAGGTGGTCCCTTTTTTTTTCCAGGTTTAATTTTTTGATCACCTATACTCCAGGTTCTAAGAACGTCAAAGCAGACGCCCTCTCGCGGATCCATGACCCCCCTGAGGCCGAATTGACCCTAGAACCCATCATTCCATCTGGTAAGTTCCTGGCTGCGGTAAGATGGGACATTGAGGTGATTGTCCGACGAGCCTTGGTTGGGCAGACGGTACCTCCTCAGTGTCCTCAGGACAAGTTATTTGTCTCTCATCCCGTCTGATCGGCAGTTTTACAATGGGGTCATGACTCCCGCTTCGCTGGACACCCTGGAGTCCACCGTACCTTGGATTTCATCTCCAGAGACTTCTGGTGGCCAACTATGGCTAAGGATACCAAGGAGTATGTCCAGGCCTGCGCTATCTGTTCCCAAATGAAGTCTTCCCGAATTAAGGCAGCGGGTCTACTTCAACCCTTACCCATCCCGGATCGTCCTTGGACCCACCTCTCAGTAGATTTTGTTACTGACCTTCCACCCAGCCATGGACACACAACTATTATGGTAGTGGTAGACCGTTTCTCCAAATCTGCTCATTTTATTCCCCTACCATCTTTACCTACAGCTCGAGAACTAGCAGAATTGTTTGTACAGCATATCTTCCGATTGCATGGCATCCCTAAGGATATTGTTTCAGATAGGGGCCCTCAGTTTGTCTCCCGGTTTTGGAGGGCCTTCTGTAAGTCACTGGGCGCCTCAGTCTCACTTACCTCGGCTTACCACCCTCAGGCCAACGGTCAGACAGAACGCATAAATCAGGAACTGCTGACCCATTTACGAACTTATATCTCCTCTACCCATGATAATTGGGTGTCCTTGCTCCCATGGGCTGAGTATGCACACAACTCATTGTATACTACTTCAACTGGCATGTCTCCCTTTAAGTGTGCCTTAGGTTATCAGCCTCCTCTGATCCCTGACTCCCACCCCAACACAGAGGTCCCTTCGGTTCAGGACTATATCTCTAACCTGAAGACCTTCTGGAGGAAGGCCAAAGCCACCCTTCTTCGCACCTCAGCTCAGCAGAAGAAGGTAACTGATCGGCGCCGTCGGATCCCACCCAGACTTCGACGCGGTCAGTTTGTTTGGTTATCCACTCGTAACCTTCCTCTTAAGCAACCTTCTGGCAAGCTTGCTCCCAGGTACATTGGTCCTTTTCGTGTCCTCGCCCAGATTACCCCTGTAATTTACAGACTGGCCTTGCCTCCTACCCTTCGGATCCATCCTACTTTCCATGTTTCCCTCCTTAAACCCTTTCACAGATCCACCCTGTCTAAACCACAACAAAAACCCCCACCGCCTCGAGTGATTGATGGACTCCCTGCTTACACGGTCAATAAAATCCTGGATTCCCGATGGTCTCGTGGAGCCCTACAATATCTCGTCGATTGGGAAGGCTACGGTCCGGAGGAGCGCTCGTGGGTTTCGGAGAAGGATATTCTGGACCCCAATCTCATCAAAGACTTCCACCTTAACTTCCGGATCGTCCCGTTAGGGCGTCAGGAGCCGCCCGTAGAGTGGGGGGTAATGTTACGATCCCTGCCTCTCGGCAACGGAGGAGGCAGAAGTAGGTGTAGCCCCTATCCATCAGTTCACCTATCAGTTTTCCCATTCACCACCACACTCCCGTCTCATCCTACTTAAACACCTGTCCTTCCCTACCTCGTTGCTCAGTATTGGTTTTCCCTATCGAGCTTCCTGGTTGCGCTTCTTCTACTCTGTGTTTGTCTTGGATTTCGGCTTACGGTTTTTCCCTTTGGACTTCGGCTTTTCGGATCTCGACTTGGATTGGTACTTTCGCTCTGTCTTGGATTACTGGCTACCTCTGGATTCTCGGATTGCTCTACGGACTACGACTTCGGATCACACTTCGGCTTCGGTACACGTTCCCTTTCGGATATCTTGCTCCCCCTGGACTCTCGGCTCGTTCCTACGATTACGGTTTACTTTTGGTTTACGACTTGGCTTTGTTCGCTCCTGCAAGTGGGTTCACTCACTAGTTCGGTCCCTATTACCGAACTCGTAACACATAAGATCTCTCCATTATGCACTTTTGAATATACTGCTGTCATCATGTCATCTTCAAGGAAGTCTCTACCTTGACTGTGTTTGTATTCTAAGGATCAATTTCAATGTTTTCTTTCAGTTTCTTCTCTAATTGCTATGAAGCTCATTTCTGTTTTAGTGTTTTGACGCTGATGATGTTGTTGCTTATGTTTGTCACTGCTCTAGCCTATTTTAGCTTCTTCTTGTTAGTTCAGCCATACTGTACATCTTTTCATGATACTTTGTGTTGTTTATAGCCCATATAGTCCTTTCTGCATGCAGGATATGGGTTTCATATCATAAGAAAAGTTACGAATGAGAGGAAGCTCTTAAGCCTGTTTGGTAATTACTTGTTAATTGGTCTGTGAGTCTCATCCAGCTGTTTCTTGAAAGAAGTCAGCGTTCAACAAGCAGACTTGACTGTGAGGATTTTGAATATTTGAAACAGGTCGCCTTGTAGTCTTCTCTGTTCACGATAACAGAGTTAAAAAAAGATAGTTTTTTTTATTCATTGAGGCTGGGCAATATATCTGGATGTTTTTCTTTGTGGTAAACCACTAATTGTACCACCCGAATCGGAGCATTCACTGCTTATCTGTACTGCTCTGTAGACTTTAATCCATTTTCAGTGCAAACAAATGTATTTTTCCAAACACGTGTTAATACAGGCAGCTTTTGTGTGTAGTCCAAAACAGAATTTATAAGTCTTCTTTGCCAGACAAGGCTGAAAAACGACTTGAACTTCCATCCATCCCTTTCCATCCACGTCATCTAATCTAACCGCCTCATCTAAGGGCTGCAGGGAGCCGGGGCCTATCCCAGAAAGCAACGGGCTTAAGGCGATATACACCCTTGACCAGAATTTAGTCCATTGCAAGACACACACAGACACAAATTCACTCTAGAACCAATTTTCCTAGAAACCTTTTTTTCTACCAGTATAGTATGGCTTTGGACTGTGGGAGAAAACCAGAGCAAACCGTGAAAAACCCATGTGAATATGGGGAGACCATACAAACTCCACACAGACAAACCACCTCAGGCTCAGAATAGAGCCCCTGGCACCAGTGTTGCGAGATAACAAGGTTAACCACTGTATCCAAGATGTACATCTTAAATTGAAATGTTTAGATCAACAAACTACACTAGCTCAGCCTTCACTCTTATACATATGCAAACACATTCTATCGGTGTGAGTTCAAATTAAAAATCTAATGGAAAAAGTCAGTGTTGGTTTTGAAGTGCACACTCGGCTATAATAGTGCTTAGGAGAACCTTGCAATGAAGGGAGTGTGGCACTCTATTAAAAGGCTGTGCTGGCTTTCAGAAAACAATAGTGAAGAATTTCTTGGAGCTCCAGGAGCAGAACGAGATTCCCAGGGATATCAGCTTCACCGATGTGAGGGAATGGCTCCTTGAGGAAGGATCCAAGAATATTTCAGACCAGTTTATGGCTAACAGAGACAGGTAATAACATACGGGAGCTCCTCACTCTTTAACAGCAAGTTCCTGCCTTTTGGATTCCTGATTTGTTGTATTTGTATCACATTTTTTTTTGTTTCGCTGTAAATATGTGTAAATATTTTACTGTTATGTTTAAACATTAGATGTCAAGAATACAACTGTAAGTAAAGGTTTGCCTTAAGTTAATTAATTGTGCAAGCAAGTGGAAGTTTTGACTGAGTCAAAGTTTTCCAAAAGATGAACATTTGCTCTATGGAAATACCAAATTCACAAATTCCTCTGCTGCTGTCTGACATTGCCTTGTGGATTAAGCTTTCTTTGCTGTTGTTGTTTATGAAGGCACCAGGCAGGAGCTCCGAAAACAGAGGAGATATGCAGTGGTGAAATACAGCGTATGAAAGGTCTGCAGTACAGCAGACAGGATGAGGTATGAGAATACAGTTTGATTTATTTTGACCCAAGGCTGCTCCTGGTCATCACCTGGATGGGAGATCTTTAATAGCTGGTTTCCTTCTGCATCTTAAACTGATAAGAGACATTTATATCCACTCTGGCAAGTGACTTTGTGACACCTCTGTAAATACAGCTTGATTGGGGAGCAAGCAAAAGATAACAGGATCTCTAGCATAACTGTTTTAAAAGATGTTGTGTTTCTGACAAGTAATTAAGCATTAATGTTACAAAATGCTCATTAAAAAATTTATCTCACCTTATACTGTATATGCCTCTTCCAGCCGAACAGATTTCTGCAGAGTGGATACCCTTAGTGAATCATGTTACTGTATCGTCACACTTAGACTTCAGACACTTTTCATACGCTTTTATGAATCTTACATTCCACACTGTAGCTTAACTCACTTTTGAAACACAAAGTTTATTCACCCCTCTCATTGATTTATCAGCTTTCAAATCACCAGCATTATCAATATACAGTATATAGCCTCATCGGTTTTCTACATCAGCTTAATCATGTTTCTTGTTTTTTTTTTTCACATTCTCACTGTACATTGCTGTATGGTATGTTATTTTCCCAGTTATTTTGTCTTTGGGCTTCCCAGACCACATTCAGCTGCTGAATGCTCCTAATATGCTGAAAAATGCCCAAAGGCCTCATTTGCTAGATTGTAAAAAGGAGAGAGATTCAGCTCCACATGATCTAACAGATTCCTCAATATTTACTGTACCACCTATAAGCAGGTGACATATATAAATATAAATGTCTAGTAGCGTAGCTGTTCTGTGCTCAACACAATCTAGCTTTCTGATGTTTCTCATCGGCTTTGCCTTTTCACTGATGGCTCTACAGATGTGGAAAATCAGAGAGAGGGCTTTACAGATGAGGATAGAGGAAGATGCCCGGAGGGAGGTGCAACAGGCCCAGCTGAAGAAACAGACCAGAGCTAGAAGGCACAAAAAGGTACTGGAGTAATGAATGTTTGGATTCATCCACTTAAGGTGAACTTTTCTTCATGCAAATTCCGGACTTGACACTGACCTTGCAGCTATATTTTGTTGTATTTCCAAGATGAGCACCTATAGGTTTAAATTAATAACCTAAACTAATACCTTTTGGATCCTCGGTGACCACAATGAGCATGGTATGTTGGCACCTCTTATATTGTGCATCTACTCTAGGGTGGTTATGCCAAGATATGCTACAGAGGTGCCAAAACACCATATTCTGGTAGTGTTTGGTGCCTCCAATTCATGGTTATAGCACTGCATCTCCAAGGCCCATGGTTTATCTCCAGCCTTGGGCACCTCCCTGTGTGGCATTTATTCTGCGTGTTGTGGCTTTTAATTCCAAGTAACATCCCAGAGACATGCTGCTTTGCATAATTGGCTGTTCTAAAGTATCCCTCAGGGGTATCTCCCCAAGAGGATCCAAGAGGGTGGTTGATGATCTCTCCTCTTCATTACCTAAGCATTAGAGGAGAGACATTGCTGCTTCAATCTCTTATACCCAGCCTGCAAGGTTCTGAACTACACACAGAGTCTTTCATCCAAGTAATGTCGGACCCAACCTTTCTTCTTCTGAGCTCTGACCAGACCCAGCTTCCCAGCTTCAGGGTGCTGTAGATTGAGATGAGATTGGAGTCTCCTGTAGTGACCTTATGGACGGGAAGTTTTCTACTAGCAACAAGATGTTCAACAATGAGATGGACCTTTTCATCTTTTGTTGAGAGGCTTTCCTTTTTCATTAAAGAATAGCCACTTGTGAAAGGTTTTCTGTCATTCTCAGGCATTTGAATATTATAAAAGGAAGGTTGCTCTCCAGCAGCAAAAGCTAAATGAGAGTTTACAGGAAAGGAAGGATTTTGAAAGAGAAATGCAAGACAGAATAAAAAGGCAATATTTTAATGAGATTCTTCAGTCTGGAAAACAGGGTAAGGTTCTAGATCCAATAATTTGCAGTGGTACAACTATGACTTAGTTCACAATTTAATGTGTTTTAGTTTGTTGGCTAGAAGGAAAGATGCAGGTTGACAACATCTTCAGGTTTACTACTGATTACAGAACTGTAGAATTTGTTTAATAAACACCTACAATTACAAAATTCCAAAGCTTTTCAATCATATGTCTGTATGAAAAGAATAATATGTATGTACTGAGATCAAAACTTTTTAAAGGGAAACACGCAATAAGTTGCAGGTATCATAAAATAATACATTAAGAAGGAATCCTTCATTATCTTCAGATTGTTTAATTTCCAGCCACAACATGTACATACATTATATTCAACATTTCTGTAATCCACTTTTACAGTATCTATTGATCTAAACTATCTGAAATAACTATTCAACTAAAAGGATGTTTTCTTTGTGGCACAGCTTCTACTGAGATCATTAGCACGGAGAATAGAGACGTTACCATTGCTAATGAGAAAAGTTCTAAAATCACCAAAGGTCAGTATTTTCATTTGTTTCTAGAAAAAATAAAGGTTTTGAAAAAAGTTATGTTTTGACAAATTTTCCAATGCAGCTGCAGAGAAATTCAGTGGGTGCTGAGATACTGAAAGATATTGTGAAAGACAATGGAACATATAATCCAAAAAATCAGTTTAGTTCAATTCAGTTTTATTTGTATAGCTTATTCAGATAAAAACATGTCAATGATTAATGCACAAGTGTTGGGTTTTGAAAGCTTGGTAACATCTACTGTTAAGGCTGAAGAAGGTTCCAAATAAGTCTGGGGATCTCTGGACACCATTGTGCCACAGTCTGGTGCAGTAAAAGTGTTGTGAAAATGATTTAAATTATATGGGTAAACCGATAAATAAATCTTAATCAGCATCCTAATTGTATCTATGAATAAATACATCTTTTCTGCCTTTTTTGGATGTTAATTGGATTGATCACTTTTTTATGCATGCCATGAGAATTCTAATGCGACAATAATTCTTTTCTCTTGGGTCAGTTCATATTTCACCTGACTCCACTGAAGAGGTGACTACTGATTCCAACTGGTTTCATGAAGTCCCTCTGATCAGTCAGCTGTCTGATGGGTAAGTCCTACATGCTGCAGTTGTGGTATGTTAAGCATCAGTGCTTACATAAAGTTTTTATTTTAAGCATTTTAAGTATGGTGATACGTAAATGTTTAAAGAGCAGCTGTTTTCTATTTTGAGCTCACTTCCCCAGCTGAGTTCGTGAAATTGCTTTTTCTCTCTTTGCGAATGCATGAATCAGTCTGTTAACAGTACAGAACATGTGCATATTGTTGTGTTAGCTCATGTGCACTTTTCAAAATCTTAGATATAGTTTACCATAGACTGACTTTGTTGTAATGACTAGAACATTGACTTTGAATATTGATATTGACAATGACTAGAGCAGCAGTCAAAATACACTAACTGAACCTTTGCAAAAATAAACTGTTGTATTGAACTTATGTATAACTCTGATCATACTGCATTACAACAATAATATATTAGTCATATTAAAACACATTTCTATCATAATAACTAACAATATGTTGTGGCACCAGTATAAAATGTGAAGTTTTGCTGAAGTATTGACAGTGGGAGAAATGTCTGGTCGTGTTTGAACGGATGTTATGTTTCAATCAACAACCACCAGAGGGCAGTAACAACTAAGTAACACTAAGTCATCAAATGTGTTGGAAACGCATTTTGGGCTTTGTCCTGAATGATGCAGCAGCAACATACAGTTGTATGCAAACGTTTGGGCACCTCTGGTCAAACTGCCTGTTTCACAGAATCTTTAAATTCTCTAAGGTCTAATCTCTATGAAGTTAACAGGGTACAAACATAAACATGACATATTTCTGCACATTTCAATGCAGAATTACTATTTATTTTCTGAATTTAACTGTATTTGTCATGTGTCAATTATGAGGTACCCAGTATGAAACTGGTTAGATACATTGCGCCTGTTTAAGTAGTTGTTGTTGAAAACACAATGATGTAAATTACCAGTGATCTTGCTTCACATAGGAACACGATTGTACCATACTCGCTAAAGTGTTATGGAACAGTTGCAGTTTGAAGTTAAAGATTTATCATTTCCAATGTCCTATTTTGTTGTGGTGATTCTTATTTTATAAGCCTCTCATATTAAAGTTAAAAACCTAAGCAAGTTTTAGACATCCAGTAGGTAAATTGAAAAAGTACGAACACAATTGTGGTTAGGAGGCCATCTTTTTTACACAAGAATATGCTTTAAAATAGATTAATTGTTCTGCCACTAGAAAAGATGCCTATATATTGTTAATTAGTCACCATTTTTTAATATTGCAAAATATAGTTCGTATTTTGTCCATGTAGTAGCAATGTCACACTAATTAATTTTTATCATAATGTTTTTTAGTGAAAGGAAGGTGATTGAGAACAGTTTATATGGACAGGTAAGGTACACTGCTTATCTGAATGTAATGGGTGCATTTTATTTTTCAAGATAGCTCCTTGAGGTTAAAATGCACAGTGTCATAACTAAAGAACAAATGTAAAGAAATATGTTAATTTGTTCCTTCAGTACAGTAAATCCTGAAATTTAGTCCACCTAGCTGTTGCTTAGTGGTTCCTTCCCTGACATGTTCAGCTCAGCTCCCACTAGGTTTTGATTGTGGCTGCCCTGGCGTCAGAGCCACATAGCCACTCCTCAGAGCAGAGATATTTCACTATGCCAAAGGTCTGCGCCTCTTTGCCAGAGAATATTAAGCTGTCCAGGTTCCAAGGGGGTGACTTCACTTTCTACCATAGACTTGATGCCAAAAGAACCCTTTGACACTGCCTCCTCTGGAATGAAACAGGGGTCTGCACATTTAATTATTTATAAATTAAGGCATCCACTTAAAATATGCAATACTGACCATTCTATTTCTTTGGTTAGACTGGTATTCTGTTGTTCTTGCTTCATTTATATATTAGAAATACTGTACTGTATATATTTTTCTATACATACAACAGTATATCTATATTAGATTTTTACTATACTGTATAGACAACAGTATATTTGTATTAGTTGCGTCTGTGCTGGCACTCAAAATTGGGTTGCAAATTTCTAAATGTTAACATGGGAAACAATGAACCCTGACAAGTAAGTAAAAGTAGGTCTTATATTGATAGGTGTACTGTATATTGAACATTTTTCGTGCTCTGTGGTTACTTTTGTACTATTGCTTTAAAACAGATAACAACGGAAGAGCTTAACGAAATGGCGGAGAATATAGTGGTGTGGGTGGCAGCGTCTATCATCAGAGTGCTGCTTCCAGCCATCTCGCTTTACAGTGAAGAGAGGAGCAGGAGCGTGTCTCACTGCTCCTTTGAGTCCCCGGTTTACTTCAGCAGTAGTGAGGAGGCCACCCTGAGTTCTCATTCTCTGCTTGGTACTGAGTCAGGGTCCACATGGCAGTCCCAGAGTAGGAGCAGTAGCTTCTGGTCAACGAGATGCAGGATCTCCACTCCCTTCCCTTCACCCCTCTCGTCCTCGGGTAGTTCAGGAGAAGAAACAGGGAAAAATACACCCTGCTTAAAATCCAGAACACCCTCGAAGGAGATTGTGGTTGCTGATGGAGGAGAAGATGCTGGAAAGCCCCTCTCAGAACCTTTGAAGGACCTTTTTGGAATCACTAAGTCAAGTATAATTACAAAAGCAGAACGTATAGTACAGGATGTCCTTAGCAGAGCCCTCACTGAAGCACAGCTTCCTGCTCAGCTGATGGAACCCCAGTGTTGTGCGTTAGGTGTCTTGATCACCCGCTGCAGATCAAATAACCTTGCCAATGAACTTGTGGATGGTGTTCTTGGACTTGTCATCTCTGCCTTGTCAGAAAATAAGCAAAGAATTCCCACCCCTAAGACTGTGCGTGTTAATCTAGAAGCGCAAACAGAATCTGTAGCCTCAGAGGTTGCCAGTGAGATTATACAAGTTGTCTCTGGAAGACTCCAGCCTTTTTTCACAAGCGCTGTTGAGTCAGGGTCAACCTGTAGACTCCTGGGTGGCCATGGTGGTGACCTACATGTAATAGGACAATCCCAGAGACTCCACTCAGAACAATATGATGAGGCGGAGTTAGCTGTCACGGCAACAGAAATAATCAGTACTGTCTTACAAGAAGTCAAGAGTGAAATCTGCAAAGCAAATACTGAAAATAAGATGAGTGACGTGAAAGAAACATATTCAGGCGATAACCAATCAATGAGTGACTTTGTGTCAGCAATTCTGAAAAATTTAGAAACGATTTCACCCTCCTCCAGCTTATCTGTGGAGAAGAACTACCTTCTTCAGAGTCCTGATGCCCTGCAGAATGAGAGAGATGAGGCAAAAGTGACTAAGAAAAGAACAAATGGCAGTAGCCCCCCATCTTTCAAATTAAAGTCTCACTCCTCGGAATCAAGTGTGGGAATGAAAAGAGCAAACAGTGATATTGCTTTTGGGATCTCTAAAGCCAAAATCATTGAAATTGCTGAGCAGATAGTATCTCAGATCATTGAAAAAACAAAGTGGGATTTCACCCCTGTGGGTAACAATTTACATGAGAGTAACTCAAAAGAGTCATTATTGCTCCCAGAAGCTGCAGAAATCTCCATTTTGGAAAAAAGAAGTCCAAAATCTCAGATTCCCAACAATAGGGTCACTGTTATTGCCAAGGACATTGTAAATTCTGTTTTTGAAAATCTTTTGTTTGCACTGAATTGTATTGAAACAAATAAATATCTGCAAGAATCCAATAAAAATGTTGCTGCTGCTCCTCAAACTTCTAGAGGCAGCACAGAAAGAGGATCCATTGATCATACTTTTGACTTTAGTTCAGTTGCAAAAGGCATCGTAAGGACTATATTTGGAAAGCTCAAATCTTTACTCACCCAGACTGAAGAAGATGTATCTAGTTCCAGTTCTCCTGCTCAAAGCAATGCAAAGAGCTCAAGTGTCAGCTCTTCACCAAAAACTTCAGTGTTTTCTGATTCTGTGTCAGATATTTCAGATTTGTGCACCTATACAGTAGAAACTGCTGGAGCCATTTGTGAAGCAATGAAAAAAGAGTTAGACCAGGAGATTTATTGCACAACAGTGGCAAAGAAGGCTTCAGATGAAAGCCTTCTGGCTAGAGAGGTTGTTACTTCAGTTTTGGAGTACCTTGAAGAGCAATATATTTTAGACACCATTAAAAGCCCTTCACCATATCCTAAAGACTGGGAGAGAGATGCTTCTACATTTATAAGAGAGGAGAGTATTCAAGATCGATCAAAATCCCAGATATCTCCTGTTGAAGAAATCATATTATCTGATATTGATAAGGCAACAGGACAAGTCCCTAATCAAATTACAATGGAGATTTGTAGATATCCTCCAAAGGTGGTGTCATCTGAGAACATTTCTTCAAAACAGGAAATTGGGCAAATGGACATGAACTTGGTTGAGGACAATTTGAGTGTTTCCTCTTCTGGAGAGAGCATCATATCAGATGGAGAAAGTGAAGGATCAGAGAAGATGCCGAGGACCTCCAGCTCTGTATTCCATCGTACAGCAACAAGGATAATAAGTGAAATTATTGAAAAAGCAGCTGCAAAATTTATATCTTCTGGACTTGCCCATCTCCCAGAGCAACCAAACAGTACAGCTGATGATGTATGTAAAACACCGGATGCAACAAAACATGCTCAAGAAGCAATGTCCTCAGACTCTTCTTCTCATGTGCAAACCACTGAACTGGCTTCAGATATTGTTCTTGATGTTTTAGAAAAACTACATTACGCTACATGCTTTGAGAAGATTTCTTTCTCAACAGACTACAAAGATAAATTAGAAAGTTCTGATACAGCCCTGTTACCAGGAACATCAGAAATTAAAACTGATACTAGAAGAGCTGAGCACCTTAGGACAATGACTGAGGAACTCTTCAAAACTGTGAAGAACAAACTGAAACACTTTTGGAATCAGAAGAGCCTGTCTTTGTTCAAAGCAAGGAAAGTTTTATCTGCTAAAGAGCAGAGATCAGCAGATTCACTTGAGATGTTTCCTCCTTCAGTCCAGGTTTCACACCTGAGCTTTAGTGAACCACACTTGACTAAGAAAAGCATGTCAGTAACAAACTCGGCACCCCGTAAGCATCTTAGTGAAGATTCAGAACCTTTAGGTGTGTTAATGAACGTTGATTTCTCAAGGCAAAGCAGGACTACTCAGGAAAATCAGGCAAATTTAATCATCTGTGCCAAGGATGTTGGCAGTCAGATATTGCAAACAATCAGGAGTGAAATAAATCGGGGTGATGACAAAGGATGTTGCTCAGGAGCAAGAGCAAAACCCTCAGAAGAAACCCTTCAAGCAAGTGAACTGGTGGATTCTGTTTTATCTACATTTGAAAATCTTAAAGTTTCAGATGTGGTCTTAAAGCCAGATTATGAAACAATGCACCTCTCTGGTGAACAATATGGGAAAGACAGGATGTCTAGTGCAGAAGACACTGTCCATAAAGAATACACTAAAAGTAACCGTAGAGAATATTCTGTTCAACGTTTCCCACCCATAAATGTGCCTGGGATGGTGATTGATTCTTATACAGATGACACAGAAGTCATGACTCGGGACACTCCCTATAGAGCCTTGACTGATGCTTCATCAAAGCTTCAGGATCAACCTACACCTACAGCAGAACAAGAAAATGAATTGACATGTAAAAGCAATCGAGTTCCCCGGTCCCGTGTTTGGAAGAAACCCTCTACTGCAAATGACATGGGACTAGGTGAACAAGAGTTCATGGAACTTCCTTGCAGAAGCAATGTGATAGAAGATTCATTTACAGCTCAAAACAGCTTAAATGCTGCAGAACAAAAGAGAGGCTCAGAGAAAACAACAGTTGACAATGTTGAGGAAGGAGACCAGCCAAGCCCTCTCATTTCACCAAAGCTTGACTTCTCAGCAGAACACATAGCCCGTGCAGAGTCTGCAGTGTCTGACAGAACTTGTCAAAAATGTTTTCCATTTAATTTTGAAATCAGGAATTGCAGTACAATTGGGCACAGCTCACAAATCTAATTCAGATCCAATTTTAAAGAGCCCCCTAGTAGTTCAGGATTTATCCCATCCAAAGTCCTCAGAGCTTTCTATGCAGTTGTTGTATTCATTTACTGAGAAATCAGTGAAAAGACTGTTGAAGCAGTGCCTCAGTTTTCCCGATTCTCCAACGTTTGACACAAATGAGAAGGATGTTTCACTTTTTCAAGACTGTGATACAAATACGGAATTGAAGTCTTCCCAAAGGATTTCAGAGAAAGTGTCTCTGACTGTCAAGGATCACAGACTACAGAAAAGTACTGAACCATCAGTGCCCAGTTCACAGATGTACCATGATGCAATTAATCAGCTTTCCAGCTTGCTTGTAAAGTCTGTCATGGATGTTTTGTCTGCTGCATGTGATTTATCAATGGAACCTGAAGAGAGTGAAAATCAAGGTAAGAAGGAAATCAAATCAAATCATTTAAAAGTGTATTAACATTTTAGTTGCTATGAAGTACAAGTTAAAAAATGTAGTGACTGTATGTAAATATACAGTACCTTGATTTTCTATCTGTTGTATCTTTAAAAGTTTTTGATGTATTTAGACCAATATAGTGTAGGCCATGACTATGAATGAGAGAATGAGTGAATATAGCCATATATTCAGTAGCCATATATAACGTATCTGTGAATATGGCTGCTTCTTTGTTTGTAGTTACCTGAGCTCCAAGATGTAATAGTTTTACAGGAACATGAAGCTTTATACTCAAATATTTTGTGATGCCTGTCATTCGTTACTTCTCAATATAATTTAGTTTTTGTTTCATGCTTTCTGATATTTTGCTTTACTATCATTAAATGAAAAGCTCTTTGTTAACATAGGTAATATACCAGCAGCCAGGGTGACATCAGAAATTGAGAAGAGTTCTTCTGAGGAACTGAAAAGAGACTCCCACCTTGAAAACAGTTCTGAAATCAAACCACTCAGTGTCCCTGTAGAAATGTTGAATATTGAACCGGTTTCCTCAGTTGGGCTCCAGGAAATTTCTATGGCTAAATCAACAGAATCACTTAATATGACTTTAGTGTGTACTGAGACTGTGGAAAACATCATAACACAGCTGCTATTGCAGATATACCCTACTTTGATAAAAGAGGAAACGTCTACAGAAATCCCAGGGAAGATGTCTGTGTCTTTGCTGAGTCAAAGAAAATTCAGCTAAACTGTTCCAGCCCTGAGTCCAGTACTCCTCAAGCTGCCATTGATATGGAAACCCGGAGGACTGAACAGCTCCAGTGCGCCAAAATGGACCAGTTAGAACCTTCACCTGTTATTGGTCGAACAGTCAGAAGTAAAAAACTGCAGTCTCCTATGACAAAGTCTCCAAAAGGCTTTTCTCCAACAGTTCCAAGTGGGTTTGAAAACAGTTTCCAGCCAGAAGACACTATGGATAAGCCCTGCTCATCAAGTTCCCTAGGAGAAGCTGATGGTGTGACACCTTGTTCTAATAAGAAAAAAGATTTCTTAGCTTCTGAGACCCCAGAGAAGCCTGGAGATTATCTGGTTCAAAGAGTCCAGGGTCTAGAAGGTGTACAGCAGTGTAAAGCTTCAGGGAAGACAGTTAAGAAGACTAAGAAGAGCTCCTCAATCCCAGACTGTATGAAAACAAAACCTCTGGAGTCCTCTTTGCATGATGTGAAGGTTGATGAGGTGATGAGTGATATTAGAATCACTAGTGAGCACAACAAAGAGGCAACAACCAGTGCACAGTCTTCTCAAATTTCTCTTGTATTTTCTGAAATAGTACATGGAGTCACAGATAATCTGCTAAAGAAAATTCAGCTAAACTGTTCCAGCCCTGAATCCAGTGCTGAAGATCTGAAGAGACCTCTGCAAACCTTGAGTGAAATGGTTATAAGTATTACTGAATCTGTGATCATGCAGTTATCAGCTGTTCCAGGAATTACTATAGGCACACCTGACCATGACAGATGCATCTTTATTCAGCCTTCGGATGCAGACCAAATGATTGAAAAAGTGTACAATGACTTGCTGCAAGAAAGTGGCTCCCTTATTGCATTATACGATGCAATAATGTCCAAAAATCAGGAAGTGTCCAATGCCATTATTGTATCTTTGGTTAAAGAGCTCTCAAAGCTCTACTTTTCAACAGCTGAGTCTTCAGCCTTAGGTCCTTCTCCTTCCTCCATTACAAACGAAGCCACTCATGATGTGAACAGCAGTGAAAATGACACCTTTAATCTTGGTTGCCAAGAAAAGGGAATGTCACCTCCAGAGCCCCCTTCTGATATTCAACCACTTTCTGATATTCCCCTACCATATTCAGATATTGTGAAAAAAATTGTAACTAAGCTGCTCTTAAGAATTCATCCTATTTCTCCAAAGAGGGAGAAGAAACAAGAACAGATTATGGATAGTTTATCTTGTTGGGAGCTCAGTGAATTTGCTGTGGGCATTATTGAAAATGTGCTGAAGAAACTATTGTAGATTAAGCCGGTTCAGGGACGCCAAATATGTAATCATAGTGGCTCTCTGAAGGCACCAGTTCTGTAGGGTTTGGGCATTTACTGAGACAATTATTAATTGTAGCAGTAAATCACAAAGTTGATTCTTTTGATGGCTTTAGAATCCAACCATGCGACATAACTCAAACAACGCGCACACACAGGTACTAATACACGAGGATACATTTATTAATACATAGAATATGCATGTAAATCTAACCAATCTTATCGTGAGGGTTATCAGAATACAAAAGATATATATTCAATCAGTTACAAAGTGTTACACATATCAAGAGGACATACGTTCAGTATATCATTCATTAAGACCGTTTCGTAAAGTGAACTTGGTTACAACTTCTACATTAGATACTCAAACAAGTACATAACTCTTAGGAATTAAATTGATATCAACTGGTTGGGATAACAATTGAATTCTCGAGCTGTAATGCATTGAAGTTGAATACTCATCCAATCTTTGGGGATTCAGATCTCCTGCGGGCACAAAGAAACAGTTGCAGGCTGTTGCTGTCCAATCAGCGCTCTCTGGCTCGGTGCCAGGCTGTGCTGTGCGGCTTGCGACGGTGAGCTGCTGATGCTCATTGTTGGCTTTAACTAGCAAAGTTTGTGCACAGGAGAAAAGATGACTGTGGGTCCCAGCAAGTCAGGAAGAGGACCAGTTCGTTTATGACGAAGAGCTAGTTCTGAATAGTGATTCAGCTGTCCACAGTTCCGACCTGTTCACGAGGCCTGCTGCTGGTTACTCTCTGGCAACCTCCACTCTAGACTCTTAGAACAAAGGAAAGTTCTGGCACTCGGACACACTGGCCGTTCCGTGGTTGTCCGGGCTGAGTCTCAGGATGGTCAGGAGGCGCGCTGCGAGAATGTCCTGCCCTTGGGATTCTCTTTTGAATTCCCTTTAGAATTGTTGAATCTGAATCTGAATCTGGATCTTGTTGAATCTGAATCTCACAGGCTCTCTGTGTTGCCTGTTTTTACCTGGAGGAACTTCAGCTCATTGATTGGCTGAAAGTTCCATGGGCATCAGAGTCCCACGTGGGTTACTCGGCCCTACCAGTCCCTGATTGGTTGATCAAGGCGAGATATGAGTCACTTACTCCTGACACTTAGTAATGCAGTCCAGATGTCCAACTGGCACTCCCTAAACAGATAGGCGCCAATGGATGACCATTGATCATGATAGCCAGGCTTAGCTAAGTGCATCCCCCTGTGGGAGCTGTCCTTATCAAAAGAAAACATCTTGCATGAATAGTTTCTCTGTGGCTGCACCACAGAGATGAACAGAGAAATGGGGCCTCATTTGGGAAGCTCAGAAACACTTAATTCTGCCTTATTATTAAGCCTCGCCGCTACACTATTTACAGCCCCAGATACCTCAGAATGTAATCCAACAATGGGAAGCAATATCCAATGTGAGCTGGTTTCTGTCAAACAAGTGGCCAGCTGTATTTACAGAGAACTGCTGCAGAGTGCTGGTTCCAAAGACAACTTACAGCAAGCAGTAGCAGCCAAGAGTGAGGCCCTGGCCCAAAAGATAGTTGATTCTCTTGTGAGAGAAATTATGAAGTTCCAACATTCAGATATCGAGTCTTCAGATGCTCCTCAAGCTGACAATGATATGGAAACCCGGAGCACCGAGCAGCTCATGTGCACCAAAATGGACCAGTTAGAACCTTCACCTGTTATTGGTCGAACAGATGCAGTGAAAGATATCTCTCCCAGTCTTTAGGATATGGTGAAGGGCTTTTAATGGTGTCTAAAACATATTGCTCTTCAAGGTACTCCAAAACTGAAGTAACAACCTCTCTAGCCAGAAGGCTTTCATCTGAAGCCTTCTTTGCCACTGTTGTGCAATAAACCTCCTGGTCTAACTCTTTTTTCATTGCTTCACAAATGGCTCCAGCAGTTTCTACTGTATAGGTGCACAAATCTGAAATATCTGACACAGAATCAGAAAACACTGAATTTGTTGGTGAAGAGCTGACACTTGAGCTCTTTGCATTGCTTTGAGCAGGAGAACTGGAACTAGATACATCTTCAGTCTGGGTGAGTAAAGATTTGAGCTTTCCAAATAAAGTCCTTACAATGCCTTTTGCAACTGAACTCAAGTCAAAAGTACGATCAATGGATCCTGTTTCTGTGCTGCCTCTAGAAGTTTGAGGAGCAGCAGCAACATGTTTACTGGATTCTTGCAGATATTTATTTGTTTCAATACAATTCAGTGCAAACAAAACATTTATCACCTATCAATATAAGACCTATTTTTACTTACTTGTCAGGGTTCGTTGTTTCCCATGTTAACATTTAGAAATTTGCAACCAAATTTTGAATGCCAGCACAGATGCAACTAATACAAATATACTGTTGTATAGGTTGTATGTATAGAAAAATATATACAGTACAGTATTTCTAATATATAAATGAAGCAAGAACAACAGAATACCAGTCTAACCAAAGAAATAGAATGGTCAGTATTGCATATTTTAAGTGGATCCCTTAATTTATAAATAAGTAAGTGTGCAGACCCCTTTTTCATTCCAGAGGAGGCAGTATCAAAGGGTTCTTTTGGCATCGAGTCTATGGTAGAAAGTGAAGTCACCCCCTTGGAACCTGGACAGCTTAATATTCTCTCAATCAAAACTTAGTGGGAGCTGATCTGAACATGTCAGGGAAGGAACCACTAAGCAACAGCTAGGTGGACTAAAATTCAGGATTTACTGTACTGAAGGAACAAATTAACATATTTCTTTACATTTGTTCTTTAGTTATGACACTGTGCATTTTAACCTCAAGAAGCTATCTGGAAGAATAAAATGCATCCATTACATTCAGACATTACAAGCAGTGTACCTTACCTGTCCATATAAATTGTTATTGTTATTGACCAACAGTTCCAAACCTGTAAAAATGTCTCTTATCAAATTAGGATGGACCTGTTCTGTACCTACTGTAATTAACAGACATTTGTGTAAAAAGTACTGGAAAATGGAACTCTTATTTTGTAAATATGATGATAGTTGTGTTGTGCATTTTCCTTTACAATAAAACTACAAATCCAGATTTGTTTTCCCTAATACTGTATAACATCTCAGAAATATCCCTATTGTCAATTCATAGCATACGTACTAAACTCACCTGTCTGTGGATGTCAGCTTTATCACTCAATTAGTACAAGAGCAATCAGGTGAGTTAATGCTACTATAGAGAGACTTGCTCACAGTATCGTCTACATTTCCAAACTGATATCTGCATCATAAAAAAACTGAGATGCATTATTTTCTATACATGCAATTGTAAACATTCACATTGATTTCTTATTTTATATTCCATTGTCTGCCTTTATTCTAGTGTTAACATCAGTGCTAAAAACATATACACACCCCATAATCCTTATCTTCTTCTCCGTAAGAGAAGTGTTACTTGTTTTGATTTACTTTTAAAAATGAAACAACAGTCACTGAACTGTAACTTTTTGTTTTTTTGTGACAGGAGTTGCCCGGACACTCATCTTGGTATGTGTACAATCCCAGCTTTAATAAGGACAAAAATCTCAGTCCAGCCCAAAGCAAGAGTGGTCTGCGCATTGACATAACAAAACATTACATGACCCCAATGCAACTGACCAAAACATCTGAGAGCGAAGGGCTTCTCTCGCACAGCAACATCCCCTTTGCAGTTAATATGCCGGATGAAGATGTGAATGTGAGCCAGAAAGTCAAGAAACATCCTTTGAAAAAGTTTGGCTCCATGATAAAGCATAAGATCATGGGTAATAGGTCAAAAGACGTCAGAATTCAGAATGAAACAAATCCATCTTTGGAAAACTTAAGAGCCCAGGGAACATCCAGTGGACGCGGGAGCTGTGAAAGCTTTGGACCATTTAAAGTGCCTGATGAGTACAACGAGCCTCAAAAACACAAGGTATTGATTAGATACCCAAACTTTAATTATTAATTAATTTGGGCATTATTGTATTTTTAATATTAGCACTACAGAAATAATTTGAATGGAATGCTCATTTGTACATCAAATAACATTCTAGAAGACATTCCTATTAATTGCAAACAACAAGAATAGCAACTGCTATGGTGGCCAATGCTGAATGTTCTGTATGAATAATGACTACAAATTTATCAAGATCAATACAGTACGTAACAGTTCAAGTTTAATACCTGTGGAAGAAATATTCCTAAATTGTTTTCTTTGTGTGCTCATAGTTCTTCAAAAAAGAAGTTTTTAGTTTGGACAGATTCAGTAGGAACAAGCCTCAGAACACTCCAGATGGTGAGTATTTAGTTTGTGACTGTGATTTTATTTTGTGTAGCACATTAGTGACAAGTGTGGTTCAGAATTAGACATTGGATGGAATTTATGTAGAATGGGGGAATTCATCCTAAATTTAGAATCCTTTAAAAAACAAACTGATTTGTATACAAATTGGCCTTAGTGTTCTGCAAACGTCAAGTTTTATTGACTCTGCTACCTCCATAGGAATGGTGAGGCAGAACTCTAAACTCCACTCTGATCAAGTGGTCAACTGTGCACCTCTACTCTTCCCTGATCTCTCTTCTTCTAAATAGTCCATTGTCCAGTGCATCAACCTTTGGCAGTCCTCTTCAACAGTACTCTATTTTCTCCATTTTCAGTGCCCTCCCTCATTCCCTTCTACAGTATCTCTCGGTATAGTAAATATGACTAAATGTGACTTATATGATAGATATAAGATATAAGCTAATACGTCTTCCTTCTTTTACAAGTAAAGTTATGAAAACCACTTTAGAACTAAACAACAGGATCGCTCATATGAAAATAAGACCCTAGCAGTAGTCAATATGGTTTTAGAAAAGGTCATTCTTCCTTTACCATCTTGTTAAAATTCTTCAAACAAGTCACAGCAGTAAACACACACAGAACGTACAAAATGATATGATTAGATTTTAAAGATGCTTTTGATAATGTTCTTCTTAAATTAAAGGCAATAGGCATTTAGGGAAATTCATGTATTGAACTGGTTAAGGGACAGGTAATAGTACAGATCAGGGGTGAATAGTCCAATAGAAGATGACAGGAATAATATATATGAATGTGATTGAAATGACTGAAAAACAGTTGTCTAATAGCCAAATTACCACACACCTTTAATCAAATAGCTTCTTATTGAATAAACCTGACATTAAGATGCCTCTGGGTAGAACTGTATCCAAAGTCTATCTGACCTGCTGCCATGGAATAAAGAAACTCGAACAGTGACATGTCAAACCACTCTGTGTTTCCAGGGATCCCTGTAATTCCAAACTCCAGGAAGATGCCAAAAAAAACATCTTTTCTGTCGAAGATGTCGACTGTTTTATCCAGAGCCTTCCTGTAATAATCCATCTGCCACCATCAAACATGTTTCACATGGAGGGGAAACTCCTTGCAATGCAAAATCAAAAAAAGGAGTTTTAATGATGGGAACTACTGTTTCTGAAATAAAAATAATTGCATTCATGTTTTTGTATAAAGTTGTGTTATTCAAATAGGTGAGCACACTACCACATCCATGACCAGACACTCAACTAAATCACAAAATGGTTTGTTAGTTTTAATGTTGTCTGTAAATGTCTTATTGGTGTACTACACCATTAAAAAAAACAGTCTTAGCCTTCATAATTCTATTCATAGTTATAGCAAGACCTGATTTACTCTAAGTATTCAAAATCCTCAAAGCTACTGACCCACAGTAGTGCACTTCATAAGATTTAGTAGTGCAGCACGAACTGTTCCGATCCGAGTTCCAAAAGTCTGTGTGCGAGTTCCTCTTGCGCACGCCGGTGTGTGCACAAGATCAACGGTAAAGCTGCCAGAACTGAGAGGGACCCACTAGAGGTCACCACAGCCAGGCAGAATAGGGACTTGAGTAGTGTGTTATGGGAGTTGTAGTTCATAAAGCCAACGCTATGTCCGTGAGCAACTATAGCCAGTTCTAAAACCCAGCTCCCCTTAAGTGAGGATTACACTTGCATTCCAGGCTTTTCTATAGAAGCCCGTTTCCGCCAGGGAGTAAAAAAAAACTCGGATTTGGTATCTCTGATTTGCGACTTAGTATCTCAGAATTGCGACTTAGTATCTCAGAATTGCAACTTAGCAACTCAGAATTGCAACTTTATATCTCACATTTGCGACAGCGGCGAGGGCACAAGCCCTAGAACCCAAATCCATTACAAATCAAAAGGACAGACAATGAAATATGGGCTATTTCGAAGTCGCAAATGTGAGTTACTAAGTCGGAATTCTGAGTTACTAAGTCGCAATTCTGAGATACTAAATCGGAATTCTGAGATACCATAGCGCATTTTTTTTTTTTACTCCCTGGCGGAAACGGGCTTCCATACTTTTCAACCATCTTTTCCTTTTCCAACATTTCCTAAAATATTGGGTTTTTTTTTAAGTGCGTTTGATTGAAACAGTTCTTACATAAAAATAACACAATTTTCTAAAATCATTTTGAATTATATTTTAATAAAAACGAAGGTGCGTTCATCATTTATCATAATGCAGAAAGTTATCTTTTTAGAAATAAAATTGGTGAACGACGTGTTTGGGGGTCATTTAATTTGATTCCAGACGTGTGCACCTTATGTAGGGGGTTTGCGTGTTCTCCCTGCTTTCACATAATCTTTCTTTGGGTGATTCCCTCCATCTTCCATCTTCAACACATGCTTGTTCAGTTCACTGGAATGTCTATATGGATTGTATTCTCTTTTTTTACTAGGGATGTGAATTTGAAGGACTGTATCCACATCTTATTGCACCCAGCCTGACCGTGTGGCTCTGCAGATCAATCAGTGAACACACATTTAGTTAGTAAATTTGATCCCTCTGTCATCCGCTGAGTCTTTTTCAGACGTTCCAAGCTTTGGCATTTGTATTATGTAATCTTGGTCACAAATCTGAATACAGATTCTTTCCAAAAGAAAGGATAATATCTTGCAACTAAACAGATAAGCAGTATAATTGTTGATGACTGTAATTTTCTTTGCTCTCACACTGCAACCGAAATGAAGAAACTGACCTCTGGTAATTGCAGAGCCCGTCTCCACAGCATTGAATTGGATCAAGTGATTAGAAATTGGATGGGTAATATTCCATGTGTCATGCTGCTGTGACTGAGAATATTGAGGACAACACCTGTATAACTATAAATGGATACAATACCAGAATTGACCATAATTAAAATTGCATTTCTACACTTCTTTTCCATCCCAAAGGATCCCAAAATCCAGCACGCATTGTCCACCACTATACCAGCAGTTCCTCGGAGCTACAGATGAAAAGTGGTTAAAAAGTGAGAAATGTCTTCACCAATTGTTTTAAGGAAAAACTTTAGGAAGGCCAGATTAAGAATTCCAGAGTGAAATCTAGCCAGAATACAGAGGGGTTAACACACCTATTCATATAAACAGGGATCTTAAATAACCAAGTATGAAATTTAAAGCACGGCATTGCTACCGTACAAATACCTTCAGCCAAACCGCAAACAACCAGAACGCATCTCGAGGCTGAGGAATTAGGAACCTCGTGAAATGGCCATTCCGTTGTGACCTCATCCTACCGTCGCACCCAGATTAGTTTTTAAAAAGTTTCTGTCTGTACGTTTTTAATCCTTTTCTGCAGCTACCCAGCTACAGATTCCAGCTTACCAATTTAACAGCTTCTTCCTGCATATTAGGTGTCGTTTTAGACATATCTAGAAAAGACACACAGACACATCAACCGCCAAAAAGCAAGACTGGGCAGAGAGAACGTTTTCATCCTTATTTCACCGGTGAAGCCCAACTGAAAGGAACTAGGAGACAGCAGAGTGCAAGAGTAGCATTATAAAACGCTTTGAAAAATATTTTATAAGACTATAAAACCTACTGTATATACAATATATTTATATAAGAAATTAAGTCTGAAGGTGAACCGGACCCCTCGTCACATTACGGACACTACAAAAAGTAGTTATTTTTAGGATATTTTCTTCAGCAGCGCCACTTGCTTTCTATAACACAGTTAGGAAATGGAAGGGCGCATCGCGGTAGTCACTGGAAACTAGGTCTTGATATAGAGAAAAAAGACATAGTTTTTAAAAATAGTATAGTTGGAAATTTCCGTATGTACTGTGGCCACTGTTTTGTTATGTTGCTCTGTACAAATTACTAATCAGTCCGCGCTTTTCAAACAAGGTGTTTATTACTTTGTATTATTATTATTATTATTATTAGAGGTGTAAATTATTAAAAGGCAAACCGTGTGTTATATTTTTGGGGTCTCCAGGCTCCACTGGCAGAGCCAGACTGTTTGGGACGTGTGACCACACAGGTTTGATACCGTGAAGGCTTTGAGTTAGAATGGCGACATTCAAATTAGTATCCAAGATGCACTTCTTAAATTGAAATGTTTAGATCAACAAACTACAGTAGCTCAGCCTTCACTCTTATACATATACTGTACAAACACATTCTATCGTTGTGAGCTCAAATTAAAAATCTAATGGAAAAAGTCAGTGTTGGTTTTGAAGTGCACACTCAGCTATAATAGTGCTTAGGAGAACTTTGCAATGAAGGGAGTGTGACACTCTAGTAAAAGGCTGTGCTGGCTTTCAGAAAACAATAGTGAAGAAGTTCTTGGAGCTCCAGGAGCAGAACGAGATTCCCAGGGATATCAGCTTCACCGATGTGAGGGAATGGCTCCTGGAGGAAGGATCCAAGAATATTTCAGACCAGTTTATGGCTAACAGAGACAGGTAATAACATATGGAAGCTCCTCACTCTTTAACAGCAAGTTCCTGCCTTTTAGATTCCCTGATTTGTTTTGTTTTTTTTGTTTCGCTGTAAATATTACTGTTATGTTAAAACATTGGATGTCAAGAATACAACTGTAAGTAAAGGTTTGCCTTAAGTTAATTAATTGTGCAAGCAAGTGAAAGTCTTGACTGAGTCAAAGTTTTCCAAAAGATAAACATTTGCTCTACGGAAATACCACATTCACAAATTCCTCTGCTGCTGTCTGACATTTTGACCTTGCCTTGTGGATTAAGCTTTCTTTGCTGTTGTTGTTTATGAAGGCACCAGGCAGGAGCTCAGAAAACAGAGGGGATATGCAGTGGTGAAATACAGCGTATGAAACGTCTGCAGTACAGCAGACAGGATGAGGTATGAGAATACAGTTTGATTTATTTTGACCCAGGGCTGCTCCTGGTCATCACCTGGATGAGAGATCTTTAATAGCTGGTTTCCTTCTGCATCTTAAACTGATTAGAGACATTTATATCCACTCTGGCAAGTGACTTTGTAACACCTCTGTAAATACAGCTTGATTGGGGAGCAAGCAAAAGATAACAGGATCTCTAGCATAACTGTTTTAAAAGATGTCTTTCTGACAAGTAATTGCAATATTGGGAGCCCTGTTGCCACTCTGCAAAGTGCATCAGAGACTCAATTTGTTACAAGCAGTACAGGGTTTAATAAGATGTTGCTCTGTAAGAGAAAGCTCAGCACTTTGTCCCTTCAACACTTCCCCTTTCCCTAAGACAAAACAGATTACATCTTAAACAAAAGAAGAAGCACCACTAGATTTGTTTTATTATATATATAACATTACTTTATTAACCCTTTACAATTTCTTGCATTAGGAATGATCTTTTCGCATACCCCAGCTTGCTCTCCATGAGACACACAGACACACAGACAGGGAGAGAGCATGGGGTCAGAGCACAGGGTCTGCCATAGTACAGCGCCCCTAGAGCAGTTGGGGTTAAGGGCCTTGCTCAGGAGCCCAACGGAGTAGGATTCCTCTGCCGGCTGCGGGCAACCTTCCAGCCACAGGCGCAGATCCTTAGCCACAGAGCCACCGCTCCGCCCTTTTTCAAAGCTTATCAGTTACTTTCGGCTAATCTAATGACCCAGACAGCATATATTGTTTTGGTACATTGTCTTCTAAAGTAACCTAAACAGGGTGCACTTTGTTGATGCACTTTTTTCTAAAATTCTGCCCGTAGCGGTCACATCCTTGAAATATATTTTCTAAAATATATTTTGCAAGGCTCTCTACATTTTAAGAATCAATTTACTTATTAGATTTCCATTTCACATTCCACACTGTAGCTTAACTCACTTTTAAAACACATAGTTTATTCACCCCTTTCATTAATTTATCAGCTTTCAAATCAACAGCATTATCAATATATAGTATTTAGCCTCATCGTTTTCTACATCAGCTTAATCATGTTTCTTGTTTTTTTTTTTCTCGCATTCTCACTGTACATTGCTGTATGGTATGTTATTTTCCCAGTTATTTTGTCTTTGGGCTTCCCAGACCACATTCAGCTGCTGAATGCTCCTACTGTAATATGCTGAAAAATGCCCAAAGGCCTCAATTGCTAGATTGTAAAAAGGGGAGAGATTCAGCTCCACATGATCTAACAGAATCCTTAATATTTAATGTACCACCTATAAGCAGGTGACATATATAAATATAAATGTCTAGTAGCGTAGCTGTTTTGTGCTCAACACAATCTAGCTTTCTGCTGTTTGTCATCTGCTTTGCCTTTTCACTGACGGCTCTACAGATGTGGAAAATCAGAGAGAGAGCTTTACAGATGAGGACAGAGGAAGATGCCCAGAGGGAGGTGCGACAGGCCCAGCTGAAGAAAGAGATCAGAGCTAGAAGGCACAAAAAGGTACTGGAGTAATGAATGTTTGGATTCATCCTCTTAAGATGAACTTTTCTTCATGCAAATTCCGGACCTGACACTGACCTTGCAGCTATATTTTGTTGTATTTCCAAGATGACCACCTATAGGTTTAAATTAATAACCTAAACTAATACTTTTTGGATCCTCAGTGACCACAATGAGCATGGTATGTTGGCACCTCTTATATTGTGTGTCTACTCTAGGGTGGTTATGCCAAGATATGCTACAGAGGTGCCAAAGCACCATATTCTGGTAGTGTTTGCTTATAGCACTGACTCTCCAAAGCCCATGGTTTATCTCCAGCCTTGGGCACCTGCCTGTGTGGCATTTATTCTGCGTGTTGTGGGTTTTAATTCCAAGTAACATCCTAATTTTATCTATGAATAAATACATGTTTTCTGTCTATTTTGGATGTTAATTGGATTGATCACTTTTTTATGCATGCCATGAGAATTCTAATGCTACAATAATTCCTTTCTCTTGGGTCAGTTCATATTTCACCTGACTCCACTGAAGAGGTGACTACTGATTCCAACTGGTTTCATGAAGTCCCTCTGATCAGTCAGCTGTCTGATGGGTAAATCCTACATGCTGCAGTTGTGGTATGTTAAGCATCAGTGCGAACATAAAGTTTTTATTTTAATCGTTTTAGTATGGTGATATGTAAATGTTTAAAGAGGAACTGTTTTCTATTTTGAGCTCACTTCACCAGCTGAGTTCATGAAATTGCTTTTTCTCTCTTTGCGAATGCATGAATCAGTCTGTTAACAGTACAGTACATGTGCACATTTTTGTGTTAGCTCATGTGCATTTTTCCAAATCCTAGATATAGTTTACCATAAACTGGCTTTGTTGTAATGCCTAGAACATTGACATTGAATATTGATATTGACGATGACTAGAGCAGCAGTCAAAATACACTAACTGAACCTTCGCAAAAATAAACTGTTGTATTGAACTTATGTATAACCCTGATTATACTGCATTACAACAATAATATTTTAGTCATATTAAAACAAATTTCTATCATAATAACTAACAATATGTTGTGGCACCGGTATAAAATGTGAAGTTTTGCTGAAGTATTGACAATGGGAGAAATGTCTGGTCGTGTTTGAATGGATGTTATGTTTCAATCAACAACCACCAGAGGGCAGTAACAACTAAGTAACACTAAGTCATCAAATGTATTGGAAACGCATTTTGGGATTTTTGTATGCAAAGGTTTGGGCACCTCTGGTCAAACTGCATGTTTCACAGAATCTTTAAATTCTCTAAGGTCTAATCTCTGTGAAGTTAACAGGGTACAAACATAAACATGACATATTTCTGCACATTTCAATGCAGAATTACTATTTATTTTCTGAATTGAACTGTATTTGTTGTGTCAATTATGAAGTACCCAGTATGAAACTGGTTAGATACATTGCGCCTGACCAAGTAGTTGTTGTTGAAAACACAATGATGTAAAATTACCAGTGATCTTCCTTCACATAGGAACACGATTGTACCATACTTGCTAAAGTGTTATGGAACAGTTGCAGTTTGAAGTTAAAGATTTATCATTTCCAATGTCCTATTTTGTTGTGGTGATTTTTATTTTATAAGCCTCTCATATTAAAGTTAAAAACCTAAGCAAGTTTTAGACATCCAGTAGGTAAATTGAAAAAGTACGAACATAATCATTGAAGTAGAAAAACACTTATATATATATATCATAGATGGAAAATATATATATATAATTTATCTGTATTCAACACTACAGTGTTGGTTCAGGCACATTGTGTAATATGTCGGCTGTTTTAACATTTCTTAAGCAGCTCCAACAATTACAGCTACACATCAAAGGACAGGACCTGAGACAGGACCAACCGGTCAACTCATGCTACATATCAAAGGGCAAGACGAATACACAGGAGCTATGAAACAAAACTTCCTGAGATCATACTGTATATAAGAGCTGGGAAACCCTTGCGGTTCGTCTGTCCTGCGGGGCAGACCCAACGCGCATTCATGTCATTACTGAGCTCAATAAAACAACTGAATCCACAAAGACTGTGTCCTGCTCCTTGGTTGAAGGATTTCCCACAACATCATGGTTAGGAGGCCATCTTTTTTACACAGGAATGTGCTTTAAAATAGATTAATTGTTCTGCCACTAGAAAAGTTGCCTATATATTGTTAATTAGTCACCATTGTTTAATATTGCAAAATATAGTTCGTATTTTGGCCATGTAGTAACAATGTCACACTAATTTTTATCATAATGTTTTTTAGTGAAAGAAAGGTGATTGAGAAGAGTTTATATGGACAGGTAAGGTACACTGCTTGTCTGAATGTAATGGATGCATTTTATTTTTCCAGATAGCTCCTTGAGGTTAAAATGCACAGTGTCATAACTAAAGAACAAATGTAAAGAAATATGTTAATTTGTTCCTTCAGTACAGTAAATCCTGAAATGTAGTCCACCTAGCTGTTGCTTAGTGGTTCCTTCCCTGACATGTTCAGCTCAGCTCCCACTAGGATTTGATTGTGGCTGCCCTGGCGTCAGAGCCACATAGCCACTCCTCAGAGCAGAGATATTCCACTATGCCAAAGGTCTGCGCCTCTTTGCCAGAGAATATTAAGCTGTCCAGGTTCCAAGGGGGTGACTTCACTTTCTACCATAGACTCGATGCCAAAAGAACCCTTTGACACTGCCTCCTCTGGAATGAAACAGGGGTCTGCACATTTAATTATTTATAAATTAAGGGATCCATTTGCAAAATATGCAATACTGACCATTCTATTTCTTTGGTTAGACTGGTATTCTGTTGTTCTTGCTTCATTTATATATTAGAAAAACTGTACTGTATATATTTTTCTATACATAACAACAGTATATCTATAATAGATTTTTACTATACTGTATGGACAACAGTATATTTGTATTAGTTGCGTCTGTGCTGGCATTCAAAATTTGGTTACAAATTTCTAAATGTTAACATGGGAAACAATGAACCCTGACAAGTAAGTAAAAGTAGGTCTTATATTGATAGGTGTACTGTATATTGAACATTTTTAGTGCTCTGTGGTTACTTTTGTACTATTGCTTTAAAACAGATAACAATGGAAGAGCTTAGAACAATGGAGTGCTGCTCCCAGCCATCTCCCTTTACAATGAAGAGAGGAGCAGGAGCGTGTCTCACTGCTCCTTTGAGTCCCCGGTTTACTTCAGCAGTAGTGAGGAGACACTACAGGCCACCCTGAGTTCTCATTCTCTGCTTGGTACTGAGTCAGGGTCCACATGGCAGTCCCAGAGTAGGAGCAGTAGCTTCATGTCAACGAGATGCTGGATCTCCACTCCTTTCCCTTCACCCCTCTCGTCCTCGGGTAGTTCAGGAGAAGAAACAGGGAAAAATACACCCTGCTTAAAATCCAGAACACCCTCGAAGGAGATTGTGGTTGCTGATGGAGGAGAAGATGCTGGAAAGCCCCTCTCAGAACCTTTGAAGGACCTTTTTGGAATCGCTAAGTCTAGTATAATTACAAAAGCAGAACGTATAGTACAGGATGTCCTTAGCAGAGCCCTCATTGAAGCACAGCTTCCTGCTCAGCTGATGGAACCCCAGTGTTGTGCGTTAGGTGTCTTGATTACCGCTGCAGATCAAATAACCCTGCCACTGAACTTGTGGATGGTGTTCTTGAACGTGTCAACTCTGCTTTGTCAGCAAATAAGCAAAGAATTCCCACCCCAAAGACTGTGCGTGTTAATCTAGAAGCACAGACTCTGTAGCCTCAGAGGTTGCCAGTGAGATTATACAAGTTGTCTCTGGAAGACTCCAGCCTTTTTTCACAAGCTCTGTTGAGTCAGGGTCAACCTGTAGACTCCTGGGTGGCCATGGTGGTGGCCTACATGCCTTAGGACAATCCCAGAGACTCCACTGAGAAGAATATGATGAGGCGGAGTTAGCTGTTACGGCAACAAAAATAATCAGTACTGTCTTACAAGAAGTCAAGAGTGAAATCTGCAAAGCAAATACTGAAAATAAGATGAGTGACATGAAGGAAACACCTTCAGGGGATAACCAGTCAATGAGTGACTTTGTGTCAGCAATTCTGAAAAATTTAGAAACAATTTTACCCTCCTCCAGCTTATCTGTGGAGAAGAACTACCTTCTTCAGAGTCCTGATGCCCTGCAGAATGAGAGAGATGAGGCAAAAGTGACTAAGAAAAGAACAAATGGCAGTAGCTCCCCATCTTTCAAATTAAAGTCTCACTCCTCGGAATCAAGTGTGGGAATGAAAAGAGCAAACAGTGATATTGCTTTTGGGATCTCTAAAGCCAAAATCATTGAAATTGCTGAACAGATAGTCTCTCAGATCGTTGAAAAAACAAAGCGGGATTTCACCCCTGCGGGTAACAATTTACATGAGAGTAACTCAAAAGAGTCTTTATTGCTCCCAGAAGCTGCAGAAATCTCCATTTTGGAAAAAAGAAGTCCAAAATCTCAGATTCCCAACAATAGGGTCACTGTTATTGCCAAGGACATTGTAAATTCTGTTTTTGAAAATGTTTTGTTTGCACTGAATTGTATTGAAACAAATAAATATCTGCAAGAATCCAATAAAAATGTTGCTGCTGACTTCCGGTTAGAATGCGGACGGGAAAGGCAGCATAAAAACGGAATCGCCCGGCAACATTGTAAAAAAGCCCTGAAAAAGTGTTTTTTTTTCTACGGTACGTTTGAAAAAATAATAACTATGGCTGAAGGGGCTGTCAGGAGAAGCAGGAGAAAACTAACGACCATGGAAAATGTCGAAATTGCAATTTCGGACCATAATCGAAGTAGCTCAACGGACTCTGAACAAGATGGCGCAGACGCCAGTCTTCAGAAAATATTATACGAACTTAGAGACTTCAGATGGGATAATAAAGAGCAGCTTATGGATATTAAACAGGAGCTGAGCAAGGTTAATAAGAGACTGGATAAAGCAGAGGGACGGATCGAAGAAGTGGAAACAAGGGTCTTAACAACAGAAACTGCGATAAAGAAACTCTTGCAACGACAAATTACTTTAGAAACTAAATTAACAGACCAGCAAGGAAGATCGCGCAAAGAAAACATTCGGATTTACGGAATCCCCGAAGAATCGGAGGGTCGGTGCATGGTCACCTTCCTTGAAAATCTGCTAAGGGGGGAACTTGATTTACCGAAGGACGTGGAACTGGGAATTGAAAGGCCGCATAGACAGTTAGCGCCGAGACCTAAAGGCCCTGACGCCAAACCGCGCTCCATTGTCGCCACGTTTTTAAGCTACAAGATAAAAGAGGAAGTGTTGCGTAAAGCTTGGCAAAAGAAAGAACTCTTCCACAATAACAAACGCTTTTATGGTGATAATGATTACCCCCCAACAGTACTAAAAAAACGTATGGAATATTCTGAAGTAAAAAAGGAGCTGAAATCGCCGAAAATAAAATTTCAGACTCCATTTCCAGCGAGGTTGAGGGTGTTTTACGAAGACAGCACCTGCCTATACCATTCAGCAGCATCAAGCGACTGTTTACTTGGCAGAAGGCTGGAAGAAGGATTAGTCCTGGGAAAGACCAATCCTCAAAACAGCAATATCAGGAGAAATTACAGAATTTCAGGAGAAGACCCCCCTCGCAAGATTGATGAAATTTGATACAGTGAGTTGGTCGTGATTTAATAGTTAAGGGTTTTTATTTTTTAAATAAGTTTCCTGCGATGTTTTAAGAGAATTTGTACATATCGGGACAGATACTTGGTGATTACGACCAGAGTGACTTTTTATTTTTCTGGTTACACACCTTTTTTTTTCTCTTTATAATATAAGTTCGGATTTGCCAGTGCCCCCTACTTAAGGGCCCTCCTCCAGAGGAGAAGGAGGATTTCCCTAATGGACTTCCCCCTTTTTTTTGTTTAAGAAAAAAAAGGAGAGAAGCCCACATAGGATTCGTTTGAAAAGAACCGCACAGTTGGAAGAAAGTACTGTGAAAGAGACGTAGATGGATACAGTTTTGTTTAAGATTGTTTGGTTAATGTCTTTGTCTATTGTGTTTTTTGATTGTGGTGCATTATTAGAAAAAAATGATAGGAAGAGGATGTTTAACAATATGAAACATATGTTGTATGGGAGAGATTTCGAAAGTTTTACCATTTACATAAAATATGTCCAAGCAAGACCTTATAATAGTTACATTTAATGTTAATGGAGTACTTAACCCTCTTAAGAGGAGTAAAATTTTGTCTAAAATGAAGAAAGAAGGGGCTCATATTGCTTTTTTACTAGAAACACATTTGAGTGTATTGGAACATGAGAAATTAAGGAGAATGGGTTTCTCAAAAATCTATTTCTCCTCATATAAATCTGGCCATAGGTGAGGAGTGGCTATACTGATATCTCAAAAGGTTCAATTTGAGTTGCTTACAGAAGTTAAAGATAAGGAGGGGAGATATGTATTAGTATTGGGAAAAATTGAAGGGGAATTACTAACATTACTTAATGTATATGCTCCACCTGGTAGTGATTTTAATTTTTATTAAAAAATGGTCGATTTGATGGTTAATGCACAAGGAATACTGATTTGTGGGGGTGATTGGAATGTGCGTCTTAACCCCAGGCTTGATTCTACAAATACATCTTCTCAGAGAGATTAGTCACTGTATAAAAAGATTAATGTACTGATGGGGGAAATGGGAATAATACATCTTTGGAGAGATTTCTATCCAAGTGGGTGGGATTACACTCACTATTCCTTCCCTCATTTGGAATATTCAAGGATTGATTATTTTTTTATACACAAGAGAGATAGACATAGGATCCAAGATTGTGATATTGGTAGAAGTAATTTTTCAGACCATGCTCCTATGTCATTGTCCATACGATTAAGTAATCGGGAAAATACAACATGGAGGATGAACTCAAGTCTGTTGAACAATCCACAATGTAAAGAACAGATAAAACAAGAAATAAAACGATTTTTGGAGGAGAATGATAACGGGGAAGTGAGACCAGAGATGATATGGGATACATTAAAGGCAGTTATAAGGGGGAAAATTATTGCTCTGAGCAGTCATAAGAAGAAGGTAAAGCAACTAAAATTATCTAATCTGACTATAAAGTTAAAAGAGTTGGAGAAAAAACATCAAGAAAAACAGGATTCACAAATCATGAAAGAAATAAAGAAGCTTAGAAACAAAATAGATGTCTTACATACACAGGAAATTGAAAAAAATATATATTTACTAGACAAAAATGTTATGAATCAGGGTCAAAATCCCTAAAGCTGTTGGAAAAAAAATTAAAAAAACAACAGACCGATAATACAATATATAAAATAAGGGACCAGAACTGTAATGGTGTATTATATAAATGGGAAGAAATTCAAAACACTTTAACACATTTTTACAGAAAATTATATACACAACCCCATTCAGAAAGTGAAGAAAAGATGGATACTTTTCTGGAATCTCTCAGTTTACCAACTCTTACGGAAGATCCAAATAATATATTAAAAACGACTATAACACGAGAAGAACTGAATTCAGTGATTACGAGCCTCGGAGCTAATAAATCACCTGGAACTCATGGTTTTAATTCAGAATGGTATAAAACCTTCCGAGCTGAATTGATATCAAATCTTCTTTCTGCTTGTAATTCGGTATTAATTGATGGGAAAATGCCCCCATCATAGAGAGAGGCTATCATCTCAGTTATCCCTAAGGAGGGGAAAGATAGATTGGATTGTGGATCGTTCAGACCAATCTCAGTCCTTAATGTGGATTATAAAATTTATACAGCAATACTGGCTAAAAGAATTGAAAAGATTCTCCCTCATTTGATACACTATGATCAAACAGGGTTTATTCAAAATAGACATACCCATGATAACATTCGACGCACATTGCATATCATGAACCATATTCAGCAACATAATTTAGAAGCTTCTTTGATGAGCCTAGATGCTGAGAAAGCTTTTGACTCTGTTAGTTGGAAATACCTTTATAGGGTTTTAGGTAGGTTTGGGTTTTGTGAAAATATTATTAAAGGTATTCAAACTTTATATGATAGCCAACAGCACAAATTAAAATAAATGGTTATTTATCCGATAGAATAACTTTAGAAAGAGGGACTAGACAAGGCTGCCCTTTATCTCCATTGCTTTTTGCTCTATATATAGAGCCACAAGCCCAGTGGATACGACAAAATAACAAAATAAAAGGTATAACTACACAAGGTAATGAGCAAAAGATAGCACTGTAGGCAGATGACGTTTTATTATATCTGGAAGATCCCACTAGTTCATTTCTAGAAGTAATGAAACTCTTAGATAGCTTTGGCTTGCTGGCAGGCTATAAGTTAAATGTTCAAAAAACACAAATTCTAACTTTTAATTACAACCCTCCTGATTTTTTAAAAGGCAAATACCACCTTAAGTGGGACCCAAAGTTCAATGAGATATTTAGGAGTCTATTTACCAAAAGATATTTCGGTATTATAATTGAATCTGTAAAAATGAATCTGCTGCCTCGGTTACTCTTTCTATTTCAAGCTCTCCCTGTAAAACTCTCTACAAAACAATTTTCGGAATGGGATAAGATGATTTCTAGGTTTATTTGGGAGGGGAGAAAATCTAGAATTAGTTTCAAAACATTGCAACTTTCAAAAGATAAAGGGGGTATGGCTTTACCATATTTAAAAGATTATTATTATGCATCTCAGGTTAAACCTCTCATTAATTCCTGTAATCCAGAATATCAAGACAGATGGAAAGATATTGAATTGTCCCTTGTAAATAGCCCCCCAATTCAGGCACTATTAGGTAATAGAAATTTAGACAAAATTACTGAAAAAATATTCAATCCATGGATAAAGTTTCAATTAAGGACATGGAATATGATCACAAAAGAGTATAATTTAGGTGAGGCAATAAAGATACTCAGATGGTGCGCCTATGATACAGAGTTTAAACCAAATAAATTGGATAATAGATTTAAATTTTGGATTACAAAAGGAATAACTGCATTTTGTAATATAATGGATAAGAATCAGCTACAAAGTTTTCAGTTTGTAGCCATTATTTTAATAAGGAGATTATAAGGGGAGATTTAGATATTGTTAATGATGGAGTAGTGAAAATAGTTATAGAAGCCTACAAATCAGAATTAGGCAAATGTATTAAATCTAGATTATATAAAAGTTTTATGGAAAAGAAATCATATTCTACAGAGAATATAAAAGATAAATGGGTGAAAGAAAGTGAAGTTAGAATTTCGAATGAAGAGTGGCTTAAAATTTGTGAATTTCAATGGAGATGTACTAACTCGCATTTATGGAGAGAGTTTTGCTGGGAAAACATTGTTCGATTTTTCATTACTCCGGGTCAGAAGGCGCACCATACTGAGGAAAACGCTAAGTGTTGGAGACAGTGCGGAAACCAAGGTAATCATTGGCATATATTCTGGAACTGCCCTAAAATAAGGCTTTTCTGGAAGGAATTACATGAGGCCCTGGAAACTATATTTGAAAGGAATGTACCCTTTACATTTGAGGCTTTATATTTTGGTAAACTGGATTTTGATTGGAGGGGAACGGATGAATATTTGTTTGGAGTCCTTATATCAGCAGGGAAGAAAGCTATAACAAGAAAGTGGCTTCTCACAGATCTACCAACAATGAATGATTGGATTGAATTAATAAAAGAAATATATCTAATGGAAAAAATAACATTTTCTCTAAAATTACAAATGAAAAAAATGGTCAAATATTGGTTTAGATGGGTTCAGCACATTAAACCTTTAAGGTCAGATTTTGTTGAGATACAGAATAACTGAAATGTAATAAGATACATTTATATAGTCTACTTCCTTTTCATATTCATAAATGTATACATCTTCCTTCTTTTGAATGTATATAGTTTTGTTAAAAAGTTATGTAACTGTAAAAATTAGGGGAACAAACAGGAATTTGTGCCTGCAATGTAAGGCTGAATAATGGATGTTCATATGTAAAATGGTTTGGTTTTGTTCTCTAAAAATAAATAAAATAAAAAAAATGTTGCTGCTGCTCTTCAAACTTCTAGAGGCAGCACAGAAACAGGATCCATTGATCATACCTTTGACTTTAGTTCAGTTGCAAAAGGCATTGGAAGGACTTTATTTGGAAAGCTCAAATCTTTACTCACCCAGACTGAAGAAGATGTATCTAGCTCCAGTTCTCCTGCTCAAAGCAATGCAAAGAGCTCAAGTGTCAGCTCTTCACCAACAAATTCAGTGTTTTCTGATTCTGTGTCAGATATTTCAGATTTGTGCACCTATACAGTAGAAACTGCTGGAGCCATTTGTGAAGCAATGAAAAAAGAGTTAGACCAGGAGATTTATTGCACAACAGTGGCAAAGAAGGCTTCAGATGAAAGCCTTCTGGCTAGAGAGGTTGTTACTTCAGTTTTGGAGTACCTTGAAGAGCAATATATTTTAGACACCATTAAAAGCCCTTCACCATATCCTAAAGACTGGGAGAGAGATGCTTCTACATTTATAAGAGAGGAGAATATTCCAGATCAATCAAAATCCCAGATATCTCCTGTTGAAGAAATCATATTATCTGATATTGATAAGGCAACAGGACAAGTCCCTAATCAAATTACAATGGAGATTTGTAGATATCCTCCAAAGGTGGTGTTATCTGAAAACATTTCTTCAAAACAGCAAATTGGGAAAATGGACATGAACTTGGTTGAGGACAATTTGAGTGTTTCCTCTTCTGGACAGAGCATCATATCAGATGCAGAAAGTGAAGGGTCAGAGAAGATGCTGAGGACCTCCAGCTCTGTATTCCATAGTACAGCAACAAGGATAATAAGTGAAATGATTGAAAAAGCAGCTGCAAACTGTATATCTTCTGGACTTGCCCATCTCCCAGAGCAACCAAACAGTACAGCTGATGATGTATGTAAAACACCGGATGCAACAAAACATGATCAAGAAGCAATGTCCTCAGACTCTTCTTCTCATGTGCAAACCACTGAACTGGCTTCAGATATTGTTGTTGATGTTTAAGAAAGACTACATTACGCTACATGCATTTTGAAGATTTCTTTCTCAGCAGACTACAAAGTTAAATGAGAAAGTTGTGATACAGCCCTGTTACCAGGAACATCAGAAATTAAAACTGATACTAGAACAGCTGAGCACCTTAGGACAATGACTGAGGAGCTCTTCAAAACTGTGAAGAACAAACTGAAACACTTTTGGAATCAGAAGAGCCTGTCTTTGTTCAAAGCAAGGAAAGTTTTATCTGCTAAAGAGCAGAGATCAGCAGATTCACTTGAGATGTTTCTGTTTGTTGTGTTGTCTATGATGTTCCCCCCCCCCCCCATTTTCTGTGACCTTCTGTCTTGTACATTATAAAATGTTACTTACCTTTGCTGTGTCCAAAAGATGAAGGAGCAGGTTTAAATGACTTTGGAGGTTGATCGTTGTATAGAAGATACCCAATGTCCACAGTCTTTTAGGAAGGAATATAAAAAATCCCAAAACAAAGTTTGTATTTGTATTGCACAAACAGCTTTTGAATTATAAGAGAAACCTGTGAAAATAAACAAATCGAAAAGACAATGTATATCCTGACCTCACTTTCTGGGAGATGACACAAATAATAAATAAAGGTTTCTTACCTTTTAATGAATGTAGGACAAAAAAAGCTGCAAAGTCTGCCCCACTGCACTCTTGGAGTCATTCACCAATTTCTTCCCATATACCCAGCCATTGGTATGGTCATCCATGTAGAGGTATCGCAGACCTCTTCCTTTATCGTGGTCTGGCAGCTTATACAGAATAAACCTGTATGATTCCAAAAACACATAAAAGAGTATCACATCCTGTATACTGCTCTAGAACTGTGACACTGTACAATGTGTCCTGGGTGTTGGACAGTGTTAACTGTTGAGATCACTAGAAAATAAAAAGGGCACTTAAACAATACTAGTGTCTGTTGCCAGTCTGTGGGTGCACTGGTGCTTCTGGGAGATGAACAGAACCTGTGGCAAGAGAAGAAGGGTCAAGCAGCCTTGATCATTTCTAGGTGATGTAGTGGCCTACAAAGAAAAATAGCTCTTGTTTTTAGGGGTCGTCCATGTTTGACATGAGCATTGTGGCACAACTGGAATAATCTTATGCGATTAGAGCTCATTTTCTGCATTTTAAACCAGCAGAGCTCTGTAGAACTGAACTGCAGCAGTTGACAAAAAGTCAACAGTTGACTAAAAGAAGCGAGGCAAGGCAAGCATCTCACAAACATTACTCTCCTCAAGAATACATTCTGGTGAATCGTTTCAAAACGAACTATTGAAAGGAAAAAAAAATTTTAAATCCAATAGTAATTTCTTTATGACAAAAAAAAATCATAGACACTGTACCCTGGATTTACAGATGCAGCCATTCAAAGTGCGCGGCACAGGCACGTACCGGGGGTAATTGGCTACGTCATCGCGCATCGTGACGCGAGATGATGCAAAATACCGCGGTGCGTGATTGGTTGACTGACAGGGGCAATCGTGGTGCGTTGATCGGTCGTAGAAAGATTTAAATGTCTTTACTGTGCCCGTTTAAGTATTGAATATTTATATGGAATTTTACCACTGAAGGGAAATCTTAGTAGCTGAGCATAAATAGAATAGAAGCATACTGTAACATGTGTGAAGGCCATAAATGATATTAATTTTGGAACATAAACATACAGTATATGGCTGGTCTAGGTACTAAAAAATACACACCAGTATTTTATTTCTCCCTAAACATTTTAAGCTTCGAAGTCTTTAACTAACGTGATACCAGAGTCAACAAGCATACTTTTAGAATTTGATTAAAAGGGAATATAATATGGAATTGCGTATCTAAAGAAATTAATAACGATATCATTATATTCATGTACCGCAACACAAGAATAGTACACGCTGTTCATCGTCTGTTGATAATATTTCTGTAGTGCTTTTTCAGCACTCTGCATATCACCTTGCCGGTGGCGCTGTGGGTTAGGTTCCTGACTCCCACTCTGATAGAATTTAAGTAATTTTAATAACAATGAATAGTCACCTATGCGTTACAATATAAACATTTATATTGATTTAAATCGCGTTTTGATTTAAATCGCAAACGCGGGTTTAAATATATGTCTTTTTTGATTCACAATCAGACAAATGCAACATAAATTGATATCTTTGTCATCTAAGTATCTTAATAAACTTTCAGCATAGCTTTCTCCCCGTTTAGATTTATTTTTCTTGGGATCTTGGGATCAAACGTGGAAAGATTAGATTGTAATCGTATTTATTTTTTAAATACATTTTAGAAAAGTGTAATCTATACTAAAAAGCTGTACACCACCTGCTATAAAGATACATATTGTAATACTTTCGGGCTCGGATAGGACGGACACAAGAACTCAGACTTGTGGAGTTAAATCTCAACAAAACAACAACAAATCTCAATATTTTGTACGAATTATTTGTAATACAAACCAAAAACTCTCTCAAATTCCTCCAATTAGCATAGCCCCGCCCTTTATGCAAAACCAAACCCTGCTACTGCAGATATACCCGACTTTGATAAAAGAGGAGGAGTGTCTTTGCTGAGTCAGATAGCTGTGGACCTCTTTGACAGTGTGTTGCAGGACTTGTCCGAAAACCAGGAGATAACAGTTGTGAAACAGGATAATGATGTGTTTCATGAACCACACAAGATTCAGCAGGTTGCCAGCTCTGTTCACAATGAATTGCTGTGTCAAACTGGATCCCAACAGGTTCTACAGAAAGTTGTAGCCACCAGAAATGAGACAGTGGTCAAAACCATAATCAGTTCTATGGTGACCAACATTTCCAAGCTGACACATTCAGCTTCCCGATGTTCATCCCTTTCACCAGAGACCAGTATTAGCAGAGAAGCAAGTGAGATCACTGATGAGGTGATGGGTGATATTAAAATAACTAGTGAGCACAGCAAAGAGGCAACACCCAGTGCTCTGTCTTCTGAAGTTTCTCTTGTTTCTTCTGAAATAGTACATGGAGTCACAGATAATCTGCTAAAGAAAATTCAGCTAAACTGTTCCAGCCCTGAGTCCAGTACTCCTCAAGCTGCCATTGATATGGAAACCCGGAGCACTGAGCAGCTCATGTGCACCAACATGGACCAGTTAGAACCTTCACCTGTTATTGGTCGAACAGTCAGAAGTAAAAAAACGACAGTCTTCTATGACAAAGTCTCCAAAAGGCTTTTCTCCAACACTCCCAAGTGGTTTTGAAAACAGTTTCCAGCCAGAAGACACTATGGATAAGCCCTGCTCATCAGCTGTTGGTGTGACACCTTGTTAGCTTCTGGGACCCGAGAGAAGCCTGGAGATTATATGATTATATGTCAGCCGTCCCCTGTTCTTCTATATCTCTAGCTTGACTGCGTCCGGCTGCTCGGCTTTTGTTTGTAAAGTTTGAACGAGCGCCCCGTTCACTGTTTCTTGTGAAGTAAACATGACTCTCTCTGTCACTGTGGTCAGAAAGCATTTCTTGATTCTGCTTGAGCAGCTTCATGAATTGTAAGCGACTGTAAGAGCTCTTTCTAAAGTCAGCCCTCCTACAACAATTTATCACGCAGTCTCTTATGTGCACATTTTCCCACAAGTTGATCTCTTAACATGTCAGCTTCCAATACTCCAAAGTCACACGATTTAGCCAGTTCTCTTAGTGAATTCACAAAAGCATCAACAGATTCGTCCTGAGACGAATTCCTACATTTATGCCCTTCCAAAACCACATTTCTCCGCGGTGTAAAGTAAGCGTCTAAGGCAGCTAGTCTGTTCATATGAACCTTTTTCTCCAGCGAGGTTGGCGAAAATCCGCTGCAGGGGCGCCCCGATGCAGTGCAGTAATGCAGCCCGTCTCAGGCATCCGGAGCTTCTGTATATCCACTGGCTATTTCAAAACATCTGTACGACTTCATCCATGTCTTGTATTCCGTATACAAATCCGGAGCTCCGAGGTTCAGTGGAAGCGGTGGAGAAAGCTGGGCATAAGCAAAACTTCTCGGCGCGGCGGCCGTATCTTCCATGGCGCAAGCTTAACGAACAGTCCGAAAATTCAAAAGTTCGTTTCAACCAGCACGAGAACTAAAATCTGCAGTGTTCTGCTCGCTTTGAGTTCGCCAAGCACTCATCTCTCGTCGCAATAAATGTTGTGTATCTTAATAAAGAGTCGTTCTTATATTATTTTAACTATTTTATTAACTACACAGATCACTCCCTTACACCATATATTCCCGCCTTCTACTCTCCCGTTCCGTTGTCTCGCGATGTCTACTCACTATACTCAGCTACCATATTCAGATATTGTGAAACAAATTTTAACTAAGCTGCTCATAAGAATTCATCCTATTTCTCCAAAGGGGGGAGGAGAAACAAGAACAGATTATGGAAATTTTATCTTGTTGGGAGCTTAGTGAATTTGCTGTGGGCATTATTGACAATGTGCCGAAGAAACTATTTACAGCCCCAGATACCTCAGAATGTAATCCAACAATGGGAAGCAATATCCAATGTGAGCTGGTTTCTGTCAAACAAGTGGCCAGCTGTATTTACAGAGAACTGCTGCAGAGTGCTGGTTCCAAAGACAACTTACAGCAAGCAGTAGCAGCCAAGAGTGAGAACCTGGCCAAAAAGATAGTTAATTCTCTTGGGAGAGAAATTATGAAGTTCCAACATTCAGATATCGAGTCTTCAGATGCTCCTCAAGCTGACAATGATATGGAAACCCGGAGCACCGAGCAGCTCATGTGCACCAAAATGGACCAGTTAGAACCTTCACCTGTTATTGGTCGAACAGATGCAGTGAAAGATATCTCTCCCAGTCTTCAGGATATGGTGAAGGGCTTTTAATGGTGTCTAAAATATATTGCTCTTCAAGGTACTCCAAAACTGAAGTAACAACCTCTCTAGCCAGAAGGCTTTCATCTGAAGCCTTCTTTGCCACTGTTGTGCAATAAACCTCCTGGTCTAACTCTTTTTTCATTGCTTCACAAATGGCTCCAGCAGTTTCTACTGTATAGGTGCACAAATCTGAAATATCTGACACAGAATCAGAAAACACTGAATTTGTTGGTGAAGAGCTGACACTTGAGCTCTTTGCATTGCTTTGAGCAGGAGAACTGGAACTAGATACATCTTCTTCAGTCTGGGTGAGTAAAGATTTGAGCTTTCCAAATAAAGTCCTTACAATGCCTTTTGCAACTGAACTCAAGTCAAAAGTACGATCAATGGATCCTGTTTCTGTGCTGCCTCTAGAAGTTTGAGGAGCAGCAGCAACATTTTTATTGGATTCTTGCAGATATTTATTTGTTTCAATACAATTCAGTGCAAACAAAACATTTATCACCTATCAATATAAGACCTATTTTTACTTACTTGTCAGGGTTCGTTGTTTCCCATGTTAACATTTAGAAATTTGCAACCAAATTTTGAATGCCAGCACAGATGCAACTAATACAAATATACTGTTGTCTATACAGTATAGTAAAAATCTATTATAGATATAGGTTGTATGTATAGAAAAATATATACAGTACAGTATTTCTAATATATAAATGAAGCAAGAACAACAGAATACCAGTCTAACCAAAGAAATAGAATGGTCAGTATTGCATATTTTAAGTGGATCCCTTAATTTATAAATAATTAAGTGTGCAGACCCCTGTTTCATTCCAGAGGAGGCAGTGTCAAAGGGTTCTTTTGGCATCGAGTCTATGGTAGAAAGTGAAGTCACCCCCTTGGAACCTGGACAGCTTAATATTCTCTCAATCAAAACCTAGTGGGAGCTGATCTGAACATGTCAGGGAAGGAACCACTAAGCAACAGCTAGGACTAAAATTCAGGATTTACTGTACTGAAGGAACAAATTAACATATTTCTTTACATTTGTTCTTTAGTTATGACACTGTGCATTTTAACCTCAAGAAGCTATCTGGAAAAATAAAATGCATCCATTACATTCAGACATTACAAGCAGTGTACCTTACCTGTCCATATAAATTGTTATTGTTATTGTTATTGTTATTGTTATTGTAAATTTTTAATTAAAAAACATTATGATAAAAAATAATTAGTGTGACATTGCTACTACATGGACAAAATACTAACTTTATTTTGCAATATTAAAAAATGGTGACTAATTAAAAATATATAGGCATCTTTTCTAGTGGCAGAACAATTAATCTATTTTAAAGCATATTCCTGTGTAAAAAAGATGGCCTCCTAACCATGATTATGTTCGTACTTTTTCAATTTACCTACTGAATGTCTAAAACTTGCTTAGGTTTTTAACTTTAATATGAGAGGCTTATAAAATAAAAATCACCGCAACAAAATAGCACATTGGAAATGATAAATCTTAAACTTCAATCTGCAACTGTTCCATAACACTTTAGCGAGTATGGTACAATTGTGTTCCTATGTGAAGCAAGATCACTGGTAATTTACATAATTGTGTTTTCAACAACAACTACTTGGTCAGGCGCAATGTATCTAACCAGTTTCATACTGGGTACTGCATAATTGACACATAACAAATACAGTTAAATTCAGAAAATAAATAGCAATTCTTCATTCAAATGTGCAGAAATATGTCATGTTTATGTTTGTACCCTGTTAACTTCATAGAAATTAGACCTTAGAGAATTTAAAGATTCTGTGAAACATGCACTTTGACCAGAGGTGCCCAAACTTTAGCATACAACTGTATGTTGCTGCTACATCATTCAGGACAAAGCCCAAAATGCGTTTTCAACACATTTGATGACTTAGTGTTACTTAGTTGTTACTGCCCTCTGGTGGTTGTTGATTGAAACATAACATCCATTCAAACACGACCAGACATTTCTCCCACTGTCAATACTTCAGCTAAATTTCACATTTTATACTGGTGCCACAACATATTGTTAGTTATTATGATAGAAATGTGTTTTAATATGACTAATATATTATTGTTGTAATGCAGTATGATCAGAGTTATACATAAGTACAATACAACAGTTTATTTTTGCGACGGTTCAGTTAGTGTATTTTGACTGCTGCTCTAGTCATTGTCAATATCAATATTCAAAGTCAATGTTCTAGTCATTACAACAAAGCCAGTCTATGGTAAACTATATATAGGATTTGGAAAAATGCACATGAGCTAACACGAAAATGTGCACATGTACTGTACTGTTAACAGACTGATTCATGCATTTGCAAAGAGAGAAAAAGCAATTTAACGAACGCAGCTGGGGAAGTGAGTTAAAAATAGAAAACAGTTCCTCTTTAAACATTTACACATCACCATACTAAAATGATTAAAATAAAAACTTTCTGTACGCACTGATGCTTAACATACCACAACTGCAGCATGTAGGACTTACCCATCAGACAGCTGACTGATCAGAGGGACTTCATGAAACCAGTTGGAATCAGTAGTCACCTCTTCAGTGGAGTCAGGTGAAATATGAACTGACCCAAGAGAAAAGAATTATTGCCGCATTAGAATTCTCATGGCATGCATAAAAAAGTGATCAATCCAATTAACATCCAAAAAAGGCAGAAAACATGTATTTATTCATAGATAAAATTAGGATGCTGATTAGGATTTATTTATCTGTTTACCCATATAATTTAAATCATTTTCACACCTTAGCTCACAACAATTTTACTGCACCAGACTGTGGCACAATGGCTGCCCAGAGATCCCCAGACTTAATTGGAACCTTCCTCAACCTTAACAGTAGATGTTACCAAGCTTTCAAAACCCAACACTTGTGCATTAATCATTTAATATTGATTAAATGACACAAAACAATTGACATGTTTTTATCTGAGTAAGCTATACAAATAAAACTGAATTGAATTAAACTGATTTTTTGGATTATATGTTCCATTGTCTTTCACAATATCTTTCACCCAATATCAGCACCCACTTAATTTCTCTGCAGCTGCATTGGAAAATTTGTCAAAACATAACGTTTTTCAAAACCTTTATTTTTTCTAGAAACAAATTAAAATACTGACCTTTGGTGATTTTAGAACTCTTCTCATTAGCAACGGTAACATCTCTTTTCTCCGTGCTAACGATCTCAGTAGAAGCTGTGCCACAGAGAAAACATCCTTTTAGTTGAATAGTCCTTTCAGATAGTTTAGATCAATATGTTGTCAACCTGCATCATTCCCTCTGGCCAACAAACTAAAACACATTAAATTGTGAACTAAATCTCAGTTGTACCACTGCAAATTATTGGATCTAGAAGCTTACCCTGTTTTCCAGACTGAAGTACTTCTTTAAAATATTGCCTTTTAATACTGTCTTGCATTTCTCTCTCAAAATCCTTCCTTTCCTGTAAACTCTCATTTAGCTTTTGCTGCAGGAGAGCAACCTTCCTTTCATATAATTCAAATGCCTGAGAATGACAGAAAACCTTTCACAAGTGGCTATTCTTTAAAGAAAAAGGAAAGCCTCTCAACAAAAGATGAAAAGGTCCATCTCATTGTTGAACATCTTGTATTAAAAAGCACATGTTTTTCCATTACTCTAGTATTTAATGACAAATGAACTAGCTTGCAACCCAACATGTTGCTAGTAGAAAACTTCCCGTCCATAAGGTCACATTTTAATTTAGTATCAGACAGAAGCTGTTGGGCACCACTGAAATTCCAGCTCAAGTAAAAACTACAGGAGACTCCGATCTCATCTCAATCTACAGCACCCTGAAGCTGGGAAGCTGGGTCTGGTCAGAGCTCAGAAGAAGAAAGGCTGGGTCCAACATTACTTGGATGAAAGACTCTGTGTGTAGTTCAGAACCTTGCAGGCTGGGTATAAGAGATTGAAGCAGCAATGTCTCTCCTCTAATGCTTAGGTAATGAAGAGGAGAGATCATCAACCACCCTCTTGGATCCTCTTGGGGAGATACCCCTGAGGGATACTTTAGAACAGCCAATTATGCAAAGCAGCATGTCTCTGGGATGTTACATGGAATTAAAATCCACAACACGCAGAATAAATGCCCCACAGGCAGGTGCCCAAGGCTGGAGATAAACCATGGGCTTTGGAGATGCAGTGCTATAACCATGAATTGAATGAGGTGCCAACATACCATGCTCATTGTGGTCACTGAGGATCCAAAAAGTATTCGTTTAGGTTATTAATTTAAACCTATAGGTGGTCATCTTGGAAATACAACAAAATATACCTGCAAGGTCAGTGTCAAGTCCGGAATTTGCATGAAGAAAAGTTCACCTTAAGAGGATGAATCCAAACATCCATTACTCCAGTACCTTTTTGTGCCTTCTAGCTCTGGTCTGTTTCTTCAGCTGGGCCTGTCGCACCTCCCTCCGGGCATCTTCCTCTATCCTCATCTGTAAAGCCCTTTCTCTGATTTTCCACATCTGTAGAGCCGTCAGTGAAAAGGCAAAGCCGATGAGAAACAGCAGAAAGCTAGATTGTGTTGAGCACAAAACAGCTACGCTACTAGACATTTATATTTATATGTCACCTGCTTATAGGTGGTACATTAAATATTGAGGATTCTGTTAGATCATGTGGAGCTGAATCTCTCCCCTTTTTACAATCTAGCAATTGAGGCCTTTGGGCATTTTTCAGCATATTAGGAGCATTCAGCAGCTGAATGTGGTCTGGGAAGCCCAAAGACAAAATAACTGGGAAAATAACATACCATACAGCAATGTACAGTGAAAATGTGAAAAAAAACAAGAAACATGATTAAACTGATGTAGAAAACCGATGAGGCTAAATACTATATATTGATAATGCCGGTGATCTGAAAGCTGATAAATTAATGAAAGGGGTGAATAAACTATGTGTTTTAAAAGTGAGTTAAGCTACAGTGTGGAATGTAAGATTCATAAAAGCATATAAAAAGTGTCTGAAGTCTAAGTGTGACGATACAGTAACATGATTCACTAAGGGTATCCACTCTGCAGAAATCTGTTCGGCTGGAAGAGGCGTATAAAGTATAAGGTGAGAGAATTTTTTTAATTCGCATTTTGCAACATAAATGCTTAATTATTTGTCAGAAAGACAACATCTTTTAAAACAGTTATGCTAGAGATCCTGTTATCTTTTGCTTGCTCCCCAATCATGCTGTATTTACAGAGGTGTCACAAGGTCACTTGCCAGAGTTGATATAAATGTCTCTAATCAGTTTAAGATGCAGAAGGAAACCAGCTATTAAAGATCTGTCATCCAGGTGATGACCGGGAGCAGCCCTGGGTCAAAATAAATCAAACTGTATTCTCATACCTCATCCTGTCTGCTGTACTGCAGACCTCTCATACGCTGTATTTCACCACTGCATATCTCCTCTGTTTTCGGAGCTCCTGCCTGGTGCCTTCATAAACAACAACAGAAAAGAAAGCTTAATCCACAAGGCAATGTCAGACAGCAGCAGAGGAATTTGTGAATGTGGTATTTCCGCAGAGCAAATGTTCATCTTTTGGAAAACTTTGACTCAGTCAAGACTTCCACTTGCTTGCACAATTAATTAACTTAAGGCAAACCTTTACTTACAGTTGTATTCTTGACATCTAATGTTTAAACATAACAGTAAAATATTTACACATATTTACAGCGAAACAAAAAAAAAATGTGATACAAATACAACAAATCAGGAATCCAAAAGGCAGGAACTTGCTGTTAAAGAGTGAGGAGCTTCCGTATGTTATTACCTGTCTCTGTTAGCCATAAACTGGTCTGAAATATTCTTGGATCCTTCCTCAAGGAGCCATTCCCTCACATCGGTGAAGCTGATATCCCTGGGAATCTCGTTCTGCTCCTGGAGCTCCAAGAACTTCTTCACTATTGTTTTCTGAAAGCCAGCACAGCCTTTTACTAGAGTGCCACACTCCCTTCATTGCAAGGTTCTCCTAAGCACTATTATAGCCGAGTGTGCACTTCAAAACCAACACTGACTTTTTCCATTAGATTTTTAATTTGAACTCACACCGATAGAATGTGTTTGCATATGTATAAGAGTGAAGGCTGAGCTACTGTAGTTTGTAGATCTAAACATTTCAATTTAAGATGTATATCTTGGATACAGTGGTTAACCTTGTTATCTCGCAACACTGGGGCCAGGGGCTCTATTCTGAGCCTGAGGTGATTTGTCTGTGTGGAGTTTGTATGGTCTCCCCATATTCACATGGGTTTTTCACGGTTTGCTCTGGTTTGCTCCCACAGTCCAAAGCCATACTATACTGGTAGAAAAAAAGGTGTCTAATTGGTTCTAGAGTGAATTTGTGTCTGTGTGTGTCTTGCAATGGACTTAATTCTGGCCAAGGGTGTATATCGCCTTAAGCCCGTTGCTTTCTGGGATAGGCCCCGGCTCCCTGCAGCCCTTAGATTAGGCGGTTAGATTAGATGACGTGGATGGAAAGGGATGGATGGAAGTTCAAGTCGTTTTTCAGCCTTGTCTGGCAAAGAAGACTTATAAATTCTGTTTTGGACTACACACAAAAGCTGCCTGTATTAACATGTGTTTGGAAAAATTTGCACTGAAAATGGATTAAAGTCTACAGAGCAGTACAGTACAGATAAGTGAATGCTCCGATTCGGGTGGTACAATTAGTGGTTTACCACAAAGAAAAACATCCAGATATATTGCCCAGCCTCAATGAATAAAAAAACTATCTTTTTTTAACTCTGTTATCGTGAACAGAGAAGACTACAAGGCGACCTGTTTCAAATATTCAAAATCCTCACAGTCAAGTCTGCTTGTTGAACGCTGACTTCTTTCAAGAAACAGCTGGATGAGACTCACAGACCAATTAACAAGTAATTACCAAACAGGCTTAAGAGCTTCCTCTCATTCGTAACTTTTCTTATGAGATGAAACCCATATCCTGCATGCAGAAAGGACTATATGGGCTATAAACAACACAAAGTAGCATGAAAAGATGTACAGTATGGCTGAACTAACAAGAAGAAGCTAAAATAGGCTAGAGCAGTGACAAACATAAGCAACAACATCATCAGCGTCAAAACACTAAAACAGAAATGAGCTTCATAGCAATTAGAGAAGAAACTGAAAGAAAACATTGAAATTGATCCTTAGAATACAAACACAGTCAAGGTAGAGACTTCCTTGAAGATGACATGATGACAGCAGTATATTCAAAAGTGCATAATGGAGAGATCTTATGGAAGCCTTCATCTAGAAACGTTACTGATTGCGGGCTGGATAAAGGCAGAAGTCTATGATGAAGAGTCAGAATCAGATGGACGGTTGTTTAAAAACATCACACTTACCTGTTTAGTCACATAATTTTTGTCATACTGCAACTTCACATTGCTAAGGTAGTTATGATATTGATTGTATTCTTTCAAAGAGCAGAGGACCTGAAAACAGACAAAACATGTTTCAAGTACTGTCTAGGAGGTTAAATGTTTTTATTTTTATTTTACAAATCTAGAGCACAGTCAAGTACTCTGTGTTTGAATATTTATTGAGCATAAGGACTTTAGCACAAACCATAGGCCTGCTTTGATTACATCTACTATTACATGCTTTGATTACAACCAAAGGCCTGCCCACCGAATACATCTATGCTGGAGTGCAGACATGAGTTAAATCACGCTACTGGAAACTATTACAGCTAAATGAGCTAGAACCTGGTCTATTTTTTTTTACAACACCTCACTCCTTCACCATACCAAAAAAGCCTCATTCTTTGCACAAACTCCAAACAGCCTTACTTTCTTCTGCTCATTGATTAAGCCTCTGTTCTGCAGAGACTCCTGCATGCCCTTGCGATGGTAATAGGTGCGCAGGTGGGGGTCATGGAGGCTGTTGTACTTCGAATCCAAAAGGAAACCGTGGGGATCAGTCAGAGTGAAGTCAGGAGATGGCTGGTGCAGCTGAAATAGAAGGTAAGTATTTTATTAAAACATGATATGTACAGGTAAACACAGATATGTATCCCCCTATGTTTCTGAACATAAAAATGAGAATGTTTTTTTTCTCCCCCCTCTGAAGGCTGTCGCCAGTTTCTTGGAAGACTACTCCAGAATCGCTGTTATCATTTTTTTCTACGTTCTTGAAAATCAAATTCCAATTTCTCAGTCATTGTAGCCAACTAAAAATGACTACATTGCAAAAAGACAGTAAGCACAATAAGCTTTAAGGCATACAGTACAGCTGAATTTCAATAATGTGATCAATATACTGCGTCTAGAAAAATATATAACCTTACTCCTGATGTTATATGCACAAAGATGTCAAGGGAAGACAGTTTGCTTACAGTTTAATCATTACAGCAACCACATTATACTAACACACACAGAAATGTGTTAATGTGTCCCAGGTATCATTTCATATTATACAATTTTACATGTTGGTTTACCCCTAAAAAGAAAGAAAACCATGAATAAACATGTCATTTTTTACAATTTAAATGTTTGGATTTAAATAAGAATAAATGTATTCATGCTTTTCATTTTAGGTTACACTTACTTTCTCCGAAAGAGCAGTCCTGCAAAATTGAGGTTTAGACCCTGGGATTAACGGCAGTTTAGTGCCGACGGGTCTCTCCAACAGCTGCTGCTCTCCCTGCAGTGCATACAGCATGGTGTAGCAGCCCTGAAACACAGAACATAGCTATCGTACCTCACAGAACCACAGCCAAAACGCCAGAAAAAACAAGCAGAGCTGATGGCAGAAATGATTTCATCTGTCACAGAGTGAAATAAAATGGGTGTGGGGGCAACAGCAGGTATCAAGGACAATGTTGACTTTGCATAGAAGTTTGTATAGAATGACCAGTGACTTCAATGAGGGTGGTAATATGTGTCTTTCTTTGTTCTGTGGCTTCCTACTGATCAAAGATGCTATTGCAAACATTGTTAATTACCACACAGTTCAGAGAAGACACATGGCATGTCAAAACTGGCCTAGCCGAGCCTCAGACTGAGGAGGTGGATCTAGAACATAACAATTCTAGAACATCTAGAATGTTCTAGAGCAATCTTACACCTGGCCATCTGTATATAGCCATTTGATCAATGAGCCCCAAGAAGTTAGCTCTGCTTACACCCAAAACTATCACCCCCCCCCCCCCCAAAGAAAGGTAGGGGGGCTTTAATAACCCCAGTGACAGAGCCAGAGCACACAGAAACAGAAGAAAAAGGAATAACCAATTTGTACCACAGCACCCAGGAGAGGGTTTGGACACCAGGGACTCTCTACAGTGAGCAAGGGAGGAAGGCATTGTCTTCCTCCCCTCTCTACTCAAAAAATTGACTCAGAGACAAATGGGGGGGGGCATATTAAAAAACGGACTCAGCCAGGACTGAGGAGGATCCCTAAGACTACACAGAGTTTCTTTGCTATGACAGAAGCAGGCACACCAGGTCTCCAACTGGGGCTGGGTTTGGGAGAATATTTGCAGCTGGACTTTTCCTTTGGAACTCTGGTTTTGGTAACTGGGGTCAAATGGGGCTCTTGAGCTGGTCTGCAATATGTTCTGTGAGTAAGTAAGTACCTCTGGTGGATAAGTTGTAATATTTGTTCTGTGGATTAGGCTATAATAGATACTGGAATTGCAAAGTACTGTAATACAAATGGAAATTATGTAGGATGACTTCTGGTCTGTGGATGCACTCTTGGTTCTGGAAGATAAAAAGAACTTGTTGCTGGGGGAAAAGGTCTTTAGAATTGCTAGGTGGCATAATCAGCTACAAAACTAACTTTTAAAAGCAGTCCCTGCATTTAAGGGCCACGGTTCCTGACATATCTTTTTATAGATAGGTAAGAAGAGTTACCCTAGGGTGTTCAGAGGGCTAAATCAGTTCATAAGATTCTTTTTTTTTTCTTCTGCACAAACGAGTTGATTCTCTAAGTCTGTTTAGAGTTTTAGATTGGGAAGGCATATTCTCACCCGAGACATTTTAAGACAACAAAAGAAAAGTACAGTACGTATATTCCCATAAAATACAGAACACATAGCTGGAATTTTTAAAATCACGTTCCATTTATTTTACCTTCTAGAGCATTTAAAACAGTATTAGAAATATTACTACGAGGTGTACTGTCACGATATTAGTTCCCCCTCCTTAAGGGTGCTCCAGCCCTTTCACTAAAGACTTCATTCCCTGCACCTGTTTCCCATTCCCTGCCCACCTTAAAAGCCAGGCGCTGATGCTCTTCCGGGCTCTGCATCTGATTTCCATATCGTGCGAGTCCGGGACCAGGAAGCGCCTGGTCCCGTTAAGGTTTTAACCTCCGTTCCCGTTCCTCGTCCGCCGGTTCCGACCCGGCCTTCGTGGTTTTTATTCCGAGTTCTGATGGATCTACTGGTTTTGGACTTACCTTCGTGTTTTGGATACTCTATGGATTATTCTTTGGGATTGTTCGCCTCGGCCACACCTCCCCCGTGCACCAGCGCACCTTGGACACGCCCCCCTGTCTTCAGCCCCGTTTTCCTGCATGACGTTTCCCTAGTGTTCCCCCACTTCGTCGGATTGTGTCGTCCGCATAGGGTCCGGAAAGAACTGTTCGTTACATGTACGTTTTAACTGTTTTACTAAACCTTACATTTTAAAGCTAAACTAATGCTGATTTTTTTTACGATTCACTACCTAGAAGTTCAAATATTTAAAAGTATGGATAATACACTCACAGCTCCAGATCCCGGTTTCTTTCTCTCCATTTTAACCCTGATCTCGTTCCATTAATCCATTAATCAATTAATCTATTTTGAGAAAACAATTCCGTCGTGTTCGTGAGCGTTTAGACTTTATTTTGTATAATTCGGACTTGAGCATAAACCACTGTATAACCAAAATGTTGTCTATTATAACGTCAGATCTGCAAAGCAGTTGCCTTATCTGACGTATCCAGTGTGTACAAGTTAAGTAAAGACGTCATTAAAAGCTGCAGCAGGGAAGCTACAGTATTCGTCCCAGGACGGACTTGTTTTTTTATATATATTTATAATTAGGTTTTAATTAGAAAATCCAGACAAAAAGGCGATGTCCGATTTAAAGTTTAATTTGAAAGTCGCCATTCTAACTCAAAGCCTTCACGGTATCAAACCTGTGTGGTCACACGTCCCAAACAGTCTGGCTCTGCCAGTGGAGCCTAGAGACCCCAAAATATAACACACGGTTTGCCTTTTAATAATTTACACCTATAATAATATTAATAATAATAATAATACAAAGTAATAAACACTTGTTTTAAAAGCGCGTACTGATTAGTCATTTGTACAGAGCAACATAACAAGACAGTGGCCACAGTACATACGGAAATCTCCAACTGTACTATATTTAAAAACTATATCTTTTTTCTGTATATCAAGACCTAGTTTTCAGTGACTACTGCGATGTGCCCTTCCATTTCCTAACTTTGTTATAGAAAGCAAGTGGAGCTGCTGAAGAAAATATCCTAAAAATAACTACTTTTTGTAGTGTTCGTAATGTGACGAGGGGTCCAGTTCACCTTCAGACTTAATTTCCTATAGAAGTATATTGTATATACAGTAGGTTTTATAGTCTTATAAACCCTTTTTTTAAAGCGTTTTATAATGCTACTCTTGCACTCTGCTGTCTCCAAGTTCCTTACAGTTGGGCTTCACCGGTGAAATAAGGATGAAAACATCCTCTCTCTGCCCAGTCTTGCTTTTTGGCGGTTTATGTGTCTGTATGTGTCTTTTCTAGATATGTCTAAAACGACACCTAATATGCAGGAAGAAGCTGTTAAATTGGTAAGATGGTATCTGTAGCTGGGTAGCTGCAGAAAGGGATTGAAAACGTACAGACATCATTTTGGGTGCGACGATAGGATGACGTCACAGCGGAACGGCCATTTCACGAGGTTCTTAATTCCTCAGTCTCGAGATGTGTTCTGGTTGTTTTCGGTTTGGCTGAAGGTATTTGTACGGTAGCAATGCTGTGCTTTAAATTTCATACTTGGTTATTTAAGATCCTCGTTTATATGAATACACTATATTTATGGTATATAAATTAGTTATTTCTGGATAATCACTTCAGGAGCTCACTTTATCCCTGAACAGTAGTCACTGTAAATATAATTTGTCTTTTATTTCCCAAAACAATTCAATATTTCCCACTGTACTGCATACAGTATTTAGCTTTAAGTTTTTCCTTAAAATAATTGGTAAAGAAATTTCTCACTTTTCAACCACTTTTCATCTGTAGCTCCGAGGAACTGCTGGTATAATGGTGAACAATGCGTGACGGACTTTGGGATCCTTTGGGATGGAAAAGAAGTGTAGAAATGCAATTTTAATCATGGTAACTTATGGTATTGTAGCCATTTATAGTTATACAGGTGTTGTCCTCAATATTCTCAGTCACAGCAGCATGCCACATGGAATATTATCCATCCATTGTCTAATCACTTGATCCAATTCAATGCTGTGGAGAAGGGCTCTGCAATTACCAGAGGTCAGTTTCTTCATTTCTGTTGCAGTGTGAGAGCAAAGAAAATTACAGTCATCAACAATTATACTGCTTATCTGTTTAGTTGCAAGAGGATTATCCTTTCTTTTGGACATAATCTGCATTCGGATTTGTGACCAAGATTACATCATACAAATGCCAAAGATTGGAACGTCTGAAAAAGACTCAGTGGATGACAGAGGGATCAAATTTGCTAACTAAATGTGTGTTCACTGATTGATCTGCAGAGCCACACGGTCAGGCTGGGTGCAATAAGATGTGGATACAGTCCTTCAAATTCACATCCCTAGTAAATAAAGAGCATACAATCCATTTTATCACTCTGCAACTCACAACTGGCAACCCACTGAAGCTAAGCAGGGACACTATACTGTAAACAGGCGCCGTCCTTCGGATGAGACATAAAACCGAGGTCCTGACTCTCTCTGGTCATTAAAAATCCCAGGGCGTTTCTCGAAAAGAGTAGGGGTGTAACCCTGGCGTCCTGGCCAAAGTTCCCATTGGCCCTTACCAATCATGGCCTCCTAATAAATCCCCATCTATGAAATGGCTTCATTACTCTGCTCTCCTCCCCGCTGATGTGTGGTGAGCGTTTTGGCGCACTATGGCTGCTGTCGCATCATCCAGGTGTATACTGCACATTGGTGGTGGTGGAAGGGAGTCCCTATTACCTGTAAAGTGCTTTGAGTGGAGTGTCCAGAAAAGCACTATATAAGTGTAAGCAATTATTAATTATTATTATTACTAGCTGACTAGTGACTAGTGACCTTATTTTAGCCTGGAAGAGATACATTATGATCATTTAATACTGGCAAATATTCTTGTAGCACAAGGGAAGCGGTACAAACATTATGCTTTGGCAACACTATATTTATGGTATATAAATTAGTTATTTCTGGATAATCACTTCAGGAGCTCACTTTATCCCCTGAACAGTAGTCACTGTAAATATAATTTTTCTTTTATTTCCCAAAACAATTCAATATTTCCCACTGTACTGCATACAGTATTTAGCCTCTAGAATTTAATTTGCTCAATGTTAGTCTTGAAGCATGTAGTTAGTACTGTGTAGGTACTATCATTTAACAGCATTCATGAGATACATTCAAACAGAATATTAATTCCATATATTCAATTGAATCTTTCAAAGAGAACAACCATTTCCCTGCGAAATTAGGCTTTTCTCTGTCACTTCTCAGGTGGCTCTGACAATCAGCTGCCGTTAAATTGTGGCTGTGGGCATCTGTTTCAATGGAGTTTCTACTCCCTCTTTAAGTGTGATATTAGAAATACATATTTTTTGCTCAAAAACGTCTTTTTACAAATTAAATATACAGCTATAAACTAATATGATGTTTCGACTGTGAAGCCTTCTTAAGGTCTGTGAGACACACCTGAAGAAGGCTTCACAGCCGAAACTTTGTGTTTTTTCGGTTCTCTTTTCAGCATGGGATAAACCTATTGTTCCTTTACAGACTACGCATGCTGACACAGCTACCCATCTGCACTGCTATAAACGAATATAGCATACAATGGCATCTAATTATAACAACTTATACTTAAAGAATCTTTTGTTTTTAATCCACAGCATAATATTACATTATGAAAGACAGTTTCGTGCAGGAAAAAAAAGCACCTTTACATTTACCTTTATTTATATAAAAACTAGACTATTGTCTAAAATAGTCTAAATTGGTAAATTGTGCCATGAAAAGTTCATTTTTCAGTTTCCACTGTCTACATTCCCGGGCACGGCTTATATGTGCGTTAATATTTACCTATCGGATTAGCAAAGGTTAAAATGACACAATTGAAACAGGGTGAGGAAATGTGCACAAACTCCTCTGACATACTCATGAGAGAGAGTCTTTCCCCTCTTGACATGCTTTGAGCTTATAAAAGAGAGATAACCCACTGGAGAAGAACACGACTGTGAGTGACATCACTGTGAGGTCACAGGCATTGAGCAGGTCAGAAAATCAAGACTTCAAGGGGAAACTCAATACTACCCAACATTAGAGACATTCCTATTTTTTCAAGTGCCATCTTGATAATGGTTTAAGTTCCTCAGATATTTTTTAACTTCAGCTAGGCGTATGGCCTTTGACTTAAAAATCAGTAAATCATTAAGGAATGCTGGAAGGTTTAATAGAATTAAGATATTCTTACCAGATCGAAACACCAGCATGGCACTGTAACCTTATTCTTTATAGAAATGTGACCATAAACTCTCTCTTTTAAACTGTACAGGCCTATTACAAAGCCAGTCAAAGTGGACAGCTCCACAGAGTAAACAGTCATAAAATCCAATGCTTCAAGTTGATCAATAATGTAGTAACTGTACTGTATATGAAGATGTGGTGATTGTTTTTATTTAACCTTAACCACCTGTTCTGAAAAGCATAGGTTGTCTTGTGTTTTGGAATACGTAGTCTGTGGTGTTATTGATTTAGCTAGTAAAAATATATATTTAATATTCATCCATTGCGTGGTTTCTGTGTAAAGTGCTGTCAGCATTACACTATTAATTTATTACAAAACTGCTGTGAAAACAAACTGAATGATTATGTTTAAAAGACACTGGAGATCACTTGGATTTGCCATATTTTGAGAAAAGTGTAGCGTTGAAAGCTAATACACACGTGTAGTTGGATATACCTATCCATGGGTGTATACTGTTAACTCCAAGGAGTCGGATTTGAGTCATAAAATCAAAATACAGCATAACCATTCCATTATTAAACTGCGCGATGTCATTACTCCTGATAAACAAACCCTTTAGCCGCATCCACAGAAACAGAAGTCGCAGATATGTGCCGAACAGGAATACTAGTATCAATATAATGTGCTTGATACGAACTGCCTAATGGGGCCACAGGAATAATTGAAGGCAGGTCAGATCCAGCACTTTTATTACAAACAAGCCTTTAAAGAAACACAAACAGAATGTACTTTTATGATTTGAAATAATTGTATATCGCCTCAGCAAAAATAATTTGACTTTTTCCCCCCCTCCACTTTAGGCTTTGACTGTATAGGTTCAAAGTTGTTTCCTGACTTTTGGATCTTAAGCAACAGTGAGGGTCATATATTCAGTACTTCATTTAAAAAATGTTTTTTTAGATGCATGACTTTCTCATGATAAATATCCTTTCTAAATACATTTCACTTTTGCTATTAAGGTCAGTACTGAATAGTTTAAGAACAAGTAAAGGTTTATTCCATGCTGAAAAGAGAAGAAAAGAAACAAGAACTGACACCTGAAGAAGACTCTACAGCTGAAACATTGAGTTTCTTTTCTTCTCTTTTCAGCATGGAATAAACCTTTACTTGTTCCTCTGCAGCCTATGCGTGTTGACGCACTACCTACTTGAGCTACTGCAGAGTTTTCTTACATATTACTTACCACCATTTGCTTTGACTTGGAAAAACTATGCAGTATCTTTTGAAAAACAGCCCTTTGTCTATTTGTGCCAGCCACGTGTTACTGGCAGTCCTGAAATGTGTCAACTACTGTGAGGAAGGCCTTCCACACTCCAGGCCTGCTTGTGCACACAGCCCCGCCTCCTCTTTTCGTTTGACCGATCTCTCGGTTCGTGTCCGCGATGCAGGTCCAGTGCTGACCCCCACCCTTCGTCACACACCACTTGGAGTGGTCCACCATGATGCTGAAAGGCCTGGCCTCTGGCAGCTGCATAGTCTTCACGTTGTACACCTTGTGCGCCACAGAGCAATTTGACGGCAGAGGCTGATGAAGCTTCCCCCAGCTTTTGGCAAAGAAGTCGTCTCCTAAATAGTTAACCAGCAAACCTGAATAGAGATCTGAAATGGAACAGTGTCACAGGTTCTATGTTAGAATCTGTCCCAGGCACACTTTCTACCCAACCAAAAACAGGAAGTGCACTACAGTAGCTACCAAAACGTCAAACTGAAACTGAGAACAAGTGAATGTGTATTTCTCCCCCCTCTCAGGGGTGGATGCAATAAGAGGTTCCCTTTAATGAAATCATGGCATCAGTTTAGCATTCCTCACAGAGCAGTAACACTGAAACACAGGTAAAACATGAGGTTTTCTCTGCAAACATGTGGCTCAACAAGGTAAAAAAGTATTGATTTCTTGCCTCTTTATCTTCACAGACTGTAGTCTTGAGTTTACTGATGCGGTCCATTGGGAACAAGAACACTATTTTACTTGGCCTGGGCTTCCAGATTCTGCAACTTGCTTGGTACGGCTTTGGATCAGAACCCTGGTATGTGCCTTGTATTCTGTAGGAGTAGAAAACCCAGGAGCTTTTCCTAACAGACACTGTAGGTCACAGATCATCAAGTATAATTTGTGAACCTTTAATATAAGTCCTATTCTGAGTTATTTAAAATTATTAAGCAGGTACTGTCACTATTAAACCAAACATTTAATCTTATAAACCTGAAATACAGTCGCTGTTTTATGCATATTTCTAGTTTGATACTAGTTTTCCTTCTTGGTTTCTCCTCAGGATGATGTGGGCTGCTGGTGCAGTTGCAGCTATGCAGCTATACCTTCCCAGCAGTCAGTGCTCTTGTATCCAGGACAGCTGAAGCAGACCAGCAAGGTACCCAGGGCAAGAAAAAAGTCGCTTTGTACAGAAACTCAGCTGTTGGTTTCTGTCATCCATCTGAAAATGAAAGCACTATGTATTTCTTGTACTTGTAATCTTGCAACTTCTCTGTTATGCCACAAAGCTGTGTCGTGAAGTCAGACAGATCTATTCTTTCACCCATTTGGTTTGACAGTTCTGTTTGAAAAGCTCATAAATATCCAATGCTCCATCCACTAAGAGAGAGCTCAGTAGTCTTAAGTGTAATGGCTAGATTAGAGGGCATCCAGTATGTTTCTTGATTGTCAAAAGATTGGCCTGTGAAACTAATTAAATTAGCTTAAGCTAGTAATTAGTTGTTAATACAGTAACTAGGAGTTTTAGGGATCTAAAACCCAGAAATCTTTTTGGCCTTGAGAGCTGGAGCAGAAGATCTTGTCTTGATCGTTGCACTAGCTAATCTAATGTTTGTGCTGTGCTTGTACGTTCTTAGCTCTCCCTGCTCATTAGAACTGGCGAGACAGTGAAGAGAAGCACAACATGTTTGCAGTCAGTCAGTGAGGTTAGGTGCAGTTTTAGTCAAGGGGCTGTTCCATGTCTTGTCCTGTGCTAAATGCCAGCATTGGGGGTTAAGACTTTTTAAAATAAACTAAAATGTACCCTACATGTTTGTCCTGTAAGTATCTTCATGTGATCCTGCTAGATTTCTGCTTACCTAAGTCTTCTTGTGAATGGTGTGTGGAAGGCTGACGGTCTCGTTCTCTTATAGGTGTGGTTCAGGGGATGATCACTGGGATTCGAGGGCTGTGTAATGGCCTGGGACCGGCGCTGTACGGGTTAATTTTCTACATATTCCATGTGGAGCTTAATGAACTCCCAGTGAGTAACAGTGGCCTGGGAACCGAGTCTGAATCATCACATCACTCTCAACACAATCATCAGGTAACGTACAGTGTCCAGCTTCATGGAATTGTCATTGAAACTCGTCATTGAAATTGTCAGTCTCTCAGAATTATGCTCTGGAATGTGAAATGTAGTCAAAATGGTATGAGATGGTGAAACAAATATGAAACCAGACAGGTAGGATTTTGATGTTCAGTTTCTATGTAACCATAGAACTTGTCTCTATCTTATAAAAGGGAATATCATTCTTCGCAGGACATGTTACCTGTCATGCCAGTATCCCAGAGGAGTCTTTCATGACTTGCAGTACATTGTAAGAATGGTTAGGTTAACACACTTGGATGCAGATTTTGCTGTTGATCTTCAGATACTTTTAGTGAGGCACTAACATTTTTTTGCAGTTGATGTTGGCCAACTAATAGCTGGTATCAGGAGTTATAAATGTGATGTCTGTGGAGTGTATGGGTACAGGTCACACTCTCATGGTCCCCCTGTGCAGTCTTACCTAAACTGTTGTCAAGTGAGTAGCTGCGTTGGTATGTGTTAGCTGCAAGGAGACATGTATTGGTTAATCCCAGCCTGAAAAACAGGGGTAAATCCAACATTTCAGCTGCTGAGACGTCTTCAGGGGATATTTCATTTCACATAGCACATTGAATGTCTCAAGATTAAGATATATAATACCCCTAAAAATCCTGGGTTTGGCGGGCTTCATTCTGCACTTTTTAATTACCGTCCCTTTGTGATTTATTTCTGTCCACGCAGAGTTCAATAATCCCTGGTCCTCCGTTCCTGTTTGGGGCATGTGCTGTGCTGCTCGCCCTGCTGGTGGCGCTGTTCATCCCTGAGCACACTAACATGGCCCCGCGGAGCAGCACCTGGAAGAAGCATCTGTCAGCCCACAGCCACCCCCACAGCCCCCAGGCACCTGGGGAGGCCAAGGAGCCACTCTTACAAGACAGCAACGTATGACCGCTGTTGCTTCTCAGGCGGTTTCTAGATACATCATTCTGCCATTTTTTATTTATTTATGGAGATGCCAGGTAATGGAAATTCAACACGAGTGTTAAGAGTACCATTTTGTAATATATTTGAAAATTGTCCAAAGGCACTATTGTAATAGCTCTATTTATTGAATTCAATATAGTTAGAGAGGATTTTTTATACATTTTTGTCATAAATTCTACATCGGCATGGCTTACCCAGGGACTTGTGCCTTGTAGAACTGGAATGTTACTGAAGACAGTGTGTTTGTCAGTCATCCTGCTTTGAAGAGGTGTGATAATATGGGTTGAAGTGCAATCGGTTCACTAGAGAACACTCAGCCCATTAAGAGCTTTACCTCTTTTTCTCTTTTGACCCAAGACAGACTTTATTAAAAGTCAGAATGATGTACAGAAAAAGTGGTGTGGCCTCTTAAGCTTGTACATGACAAGGCCTTAATAGATGCTCTTGGGTGCAAAAGCAACATGCAGTGGGTCAAGAACAGTTCATTCTTTTGCGGCCTTGTTATCATTGAAAAGTGAAAAGGACTTGGAACTTCGCTTGTTCTACACATCTTCATTTTTCTGTTCATATCAAGCAGTTGCAGCATGCAGTGCTGTCTCAGTTTCTGACTACCTTCCCATTTTCACAGTTTCAGTTGCAAGTAAGCTTCTGCCCACCAAGAGGGTGGGGATTGCTGGGGGCTCATGTAGTTTGTGTCTCAAGAACCTTTATCTGAACTTAGAGCTAGGCGTTGTGCAGCATCATGCAACTCTGAAGCTCAAGACAAAGTGCACAGGACCAAAAAATATGCTGTTCAAACTAGGGCATAGTAGTGACAAGATAATGACCTGGTGTGAATATGCCTTTTTTGAACTGTTATATTTATTAGAGGGCCTCAGAATATGAAATGAGTTTTGTGGCCTCAACTTGAAAGACGTGCATTTTTCTAAGTGGCCTTTTTCAGTAAGGATATTCGCAAGAACATGCTAATGTACCAAATAATAGAACATCAGATGTGAAATTCTCTGAAATATTTTTGTGTGCTCAATATATTTGAATAATTCCTTGAAAGATATTACTAGCGTGTAAAATATCGTAAGCTCAAATGTTTTTATTTTCCTTTCCGTTACGTACTGTGGTTATTACACTGCTTCACTGCCATGTTTTTCTTTTAACCTTCAAGAAGATACTGTCATGGACACAGTTCTAAGTGTTGTAAATATAAAAGAGGTAAAGTTCAATAAAGTGGATTATTTTAATGTATGCAAGATGTATTATTTCATCTTAGTACTGTGTAACTCCCTTCCCTTCTTAACTTCAAAACATGCTCTGACTTTAGACATCTCAAAATATGATGCAGGATTCAACATTCGGATAATAACTGCTCCAGCAAGGTCTCCAGCTGTTGATTTAAGAATGCCTGGAAAATCTGTTGCATTGTGGTTCCTGATGACTAGAGTTGTGCACCTCAACCTTTTAAAAGTGTTCATATTTCTGTAATTGAGCCGAATATATAGTAGCTACAGGACTCTCACAAGCTTAGTTGGGCTCATCACTACCAGAATGGATACTGTGATGGGCTCAGTGGAGTAGTGGCACCACCCCGCATAGCTTCAGGTCTGTGCAAGAACACTGCCTTCATGAACAGATGAAGAGTGATGTCTGTGAGCGAGGAAGGTTCTCTCAATCTGACCGGCACTCCTTTAGTCCACATCAACAACTGCAACGTGCTGCCTCTTTATGGAGAGTGTTAATATCCTACTATAATGAAAACAGTAATTACAGGTATACAAAATATAAGACATGGCAGACTAAAAGCAAGAGAAATTCAAAGCAGATTTTAATTAGATGGATTAAGCAGTTTGAAAGAGGCAATTTGGTGCTGCTTTTAATTACACTGGTACTGTGTATGATTAAAAAGGTTGTGGCTTTTCACAGCGTTGGATTGGTTTTCCTAGAGTCTCAAACTGCTGCTTTTCCCAGAACATAATCCAAATAGTACAAGAGTTCTTTCCTTCTACTGATATTCAGCAAATATAAAAGCACAGCAATAGCTGACTAAATAGAGTGGTTGTCTTCCCTTGTCCTGGAAGAACCCAAGGTCTTAATCACAGGTTAGCTGAGTTCTGCTGAATTCTATTTTTTTGTGTCATATTTGTAAATTTGCTTTCAACTATTAATACCCAATAAGGAAACTGTTTAAGCTGTTTAGAAGCTGTATTAATTAGTAGTTAGAAGCTGTATTAATAAATAGTACAGTACTATTAAATTCACATGAAGCTAAAACCATACTGCAATACTTAGAATATCTAAAAACTGCAGGATTCAGAATTCTAAAGCTCAAATTACACAGTGGAGTAAAAAGTAACATTATGTTACTATACCTTAGATTTCACACAATATTAACTTTGCTTGTATTTAACTGCAATGTCCAGCAAAATCAGTCTTGATACAAAAAATGAGTGTAGATGCTGGATGTTTTCAGCGTGGAAAAAATATTTGAATATTAATACTATGATGTGCATATTGGACAATTCTATTTTAGTAGTTAAACCTTTCAGCTTTTTGGAAAAATTTCATTTTTACGTGTATCGCTTAAAGGAGTCCAATGTTTAAATGTTGGAACTCAATATTTTATGAAGCACTACTGCTCAATATAGGTAGAAAATGTAGATCAATATGGTGTATATAATATGTTTCCATTTTTATTAAGTGTCAAAAATCCTTTTGGTAAATGTAACATCCCTCAGGCTACAAAGAAATTAGATATAATCACATATAGAAGCAGGATATGCACAGAGAAATAGAAAAGAACAACTTTGAAGTATCATCTGAAAGTTTATTTTACATACTGTGCAAAGAATTTGTAATCAGTTAACAGGAAAAAAAAACATTTAAAAACATATAACTGTCTTTCTAAGGCATTTATTGCCTTAAAACAAATGACATTTTTGTGGCTTGATATAAAAGATTAAATAAAAATACATAACATTGTCATCATTCTCTGTAAAAAATAGTTTCATAACTTTTTTTAACTTTAAATAGGCTAATAAAATAAATAATTTGTACACATGTGTACAGTACCAATCAGATGAGATAATTATGCATTTACAAAGTATGATGCAAAAGTTAAGGAAAAACCCTTATTGTACTGTAAAATCTGGTAAGGTTAACCAGAAATAGCCTGCTTTTGTCTATATTATGAATGAATTATGAGGCAAAACAATGGATTTTCATTCAGTAATATTCCTTCCACAACATGCTAAATGGAGCCATGCACCCTGTCTGAGTCCTGCATGGTTGACTTTTCTTGTATTGTGTATTGAGATGCAATAAAATGGTTAATTGTAGCCGTAGTGCAAGAAGATGTTTAGTGCTCCCACTGCTGGCAGAGAGAAGCAGAGATGGAGAGAAACGTGCTGCTACACTGGTAGAGAAACATACAGTACTTCCCCAAAATCAGAACAGCTATCAATCCTACTGGGGAATAAACCTCCAAATAGTTTAGTTTAGTAGATTTATTGTACTAGATTTGTCGATGTTTAGTTAAATATTAATGCTTTGGCAATACTGTAATCCATAGGTTATTTCAATAAGAGTCTGAATTTTAATACATTTAAGGAACATGTCAGAGCTGTGAGTATCAAAGACACAATCTTTCAGTTTTATGTTTTAGAACTTCTATTGCAGAAAGATACCCAAAACCAAAATTATTAATTTGCAGATTTTGGCTTTCCACACATCTCCTCTTGTTATACCTGAGTTTGGACACTGTTTTTCACCTGCTTTGTGCTCATTTTCCCTCAGCTGTCTACCCCTTTGTGCCTACTCTGTCTTGTTTTCTCCTGCGCCTCATTTATCTGCTACTTTCCCTCTCTCCCTCACATCTTAAGAAGGCTCCACAGCTGAAACCTTGTGTTTCTTTTCTTTACCTTTCTTGATGGAATTAACATTTCCCTGTTACTTTGAATTTGAATGTCAGCACCTCTAAAATACAAGCCTGACCAACAGTTGTATGAGAGAATGCTGAAGATGGTTGCCATTTAATTAGCAGAGGCAAGGTCAGCAAAATTACATAGGTAAAATATGGCAAGAAGAAGAGGAGCCAGAGGAGAAAATTAAACACACCACAAAGGATAAAGCCTGAAACTAAATACAAAATAAAGGATTCCTGCAAACCTGCAGGTTAGTGGCATTAATAAACTGTCATAACATACAAAACAAATGAAAAGGAGCATATCTTTTTGGGCAGTCTTAATTTTTCTGAGCTTTAGAGGATTTAGAATTGCAACAGGCATGGTTAACAGGTTCCACGCACACCAACATTATTCACATCACGAAGGGTAATGCTCCTGTATCCTGCATAAACTCATATTGTCTGAAGAAAAATAAAACAAAGGTATGACAATGAATTAAAGGCCTTTCAACGCCTTGTGAGTAAAACACAATGTTACAGTACATGAACATGACAAGTTTAATAAACGCTGAAAGAAGGCGGAGAGCATTACCTATCTGCACACAGTAAACCTGAAAACCACTGTAAACGAATCTGTCGTTGGAAGAAATTATTAGAGACAGAATTTAGTAGGCATACAAGATTCCTGGTTTATGTTAAAAAATAAAGGTCTTTCTCGATGTATCACAGATAGAAACTTCCAAAAGGCAAGCAAAATGAAAAGCTTGCAAAGTCATCAGTCCGTCATTTGTGAAAGAACAATTAACACAGAAGTGTGCAAATAGATTCCATTGTCACAGAAAACGTAACGAAATCGAGCAGCAATACATGCAAAACATAAATAAAAACACAGATTTCATGTAAAGTGCAGGTGTGACCAGTGCATAAACGTCCTAAAACATCCCGGAATTGTGTTTCCCAACGACGATGTAGACCACAGGATGTTCCATAGTGTGCAGCTCTGCGAGAAAACGTGGAAGCCGTTGTCCAGGCTGAAGAAAGGAGAAAAGAAAAGGAAGAATGAAACCCTATTTCTAGGGACTTTTAACACTAGTGCTTAGACCTGAATGCTGGAGCTGTACATTTCAACTAATACCACACACGCGTATTCCAAAAATAGAGATGGACGGTACAGAGACCGCAGGAAATCATCAGCTGTACAGATAAAACGTCTGAAGAGGCGCAGTTTGAGGTCAGCACACAGGAAAGAACGTTTACATTATGCCCAAAGACTAATAATTCCTTTTTTGGGACTCCTAAACGTGTAAACAATGCAACTACGGACAAAAAAGTCAGCTCGTCAAAAATGCAGAATTACTCCGATAGCTACTCACAATTACAAAAAGGATAGCATCACTATAAATGTAGATAAAGGAGCAAAAATATAGGTATCCACAAGGAACACACAACAACAACACAGAAAAAAGAAATACCTGTTGCCTTGGTACAATGAATCCTTGCAGTTGGTATCTGCAGATCTCACTCCTGTCTGTTATGGCTACTGCCACCTGCTGGTAGAAGTGGAAATAAAACGCGAGTTGCGCCAGCAACGGTAAAGGTCACATTAAGGGATGTCAATTTTAAATGTTAGTTAAAACTACGTCTAGTGATTTTGTGCACCACTGAGTGCAGATTACAACAAATTTAGGACCACCAAGTCTCAAACATAATGCTTTCACTTAATCTGAACCCTAGTTTACAACTTAAGATGTTTATGCTTCTATCTGTGAAAATAAGCACTAATTAGCACTGACTGTAACGGACTAACTGCTTATATCTAATATATAAGCGAAATAATACATAGAAAAAGCTTCAGGGTGGATTGCCAATCATTGCCTGTAAATTACCACAACAAACAGGACTGTTGGAAGAACATGTATCATTATTTGGTGCATATAATGCACCAAATTAGATCAATGCATTCTTGGGCAGCATAGAAATTGAAATTCACAGGAATGATGTATTCCAAAGGTAATGCAGACAGAGTCAAAGCCTGAACTACCATACCCATGAAATGTTTTGCAGGCTTAGAAGCATGGCACAGTTCAGATGACAGTAGGACTTAGATACAGTACTTAAGTCTTCAATTGTTTTTGGCATTATGTCTAAATGCTTTACATCAATGTCCATTCACCACTTCAGGCTGGGATGCAAATAAATGCATTTCTTAACAATATCCTGAAATGAGTGGCAAGGTCTTCTAAAGTCAGTATAGGGTTTCATTAATGAATATGAATAAGAGGTGTTTCAATACACCTTTTTTTAAATTAACAAATTAAAATAACATTATGCATTAATTATGTTGAGTATATTTATATTGACATCATTATCTCAAATTCAGTTCACTGAACATAGCACAAAGGCATAACTGAAAAACTGTTAAAAGACAAAAATGGACGACATGATGTGGTGGTAAGGACACTGTGATCTTATAAAGTTGAGCCTGGAACTGTATCTTTCTAGGGGAAAATTCCCCTCTACTTTTCTGGGGCAAAAATCAAAACAAATCCATTGCTATAGCAGTCAGCGATCTGAAATTAGATCTTTGTTTTCAGACCCTATTTCCATATCCCTCATGTGGCATTCCAAAAATACCCATTTACAACTTTACACCTCAATAACACCAAAGAAACACAACACAAGCACAATGGCAGTGAAATTCAGTCTATTGTGTCTGTGGCCCACTGTTCACAAAAGCACCCACTCTGGCGGCTGGAATGGAAAACGAGAAGCAAAGCGTCATTCTTTATTTTCTGAGCCTCTGCTCCTTTCCTGTAACTGTATAATTGTCAGCTGTTACTGTATCGCCAGTCTCAGCTGAGAAGCTGTTATAATAATGGTGAATTATTTACCGGATAAATGATTTCAAAGCAAAGCTCTAAATGAAAGCAAGCCCAAGCATGCATGACAACAAGGCAGTTGCTCAACACAACTGAAAGAAAGAGACTCAAAGCACTTCCTCAAAACCTTCAGAATCGCACACAGAGGGGGTTTCAGTGGCATGTTTCTACCATGCGTGTACCTGGAGACATCACACACAACTACAGTAGTCATCAGCTTATTCTGTTATAGAGCCAGATATCCTCAGATCTCTTAAAGCAAGCAAGGATCCAACTAGACAATACTGGGATCGATCCACCACTGCTGATGGTGTGATGCACTGTGTGATGCACTCTTCTGGTTCAGAAATTCCAAACCCTTTTCTTCACAGATTTACAAGGTACAAAGCTGCAGAAGAAGCCGTATTTTGGATGAGACTTTAAACCAAGGACCGACCCACATTTTGGGCACCACAGATTCATATATTACCATTTACAAATGTGGGGGTTAGCCCTCAAGCAAAGGGAGAATCCAGAAAAGGTTTTAACTTCACGGCTTACTGATGTTCCCTCATCTTTCTCTGGATCAAAATCAGAACTACCCTGCTTCTACTCTACAAGTCAGCACTTCAGAGACATCGTTATTGGGACTTCTTGATAAATAACTTCGAGTATGCATCCTCAGACAGAGAAAGAGACTGCATCCATTTTTTTTTACTCTGTGCCAGCACGACGGTACAGAAAATAACAGGTTGTGTCCTAGGCTTAACACAGCTAACTTTTAAACAAATACAATTTTCCCCTAGCAACTGTCATCTATATGCCAGAGAAAGATAGACACCCAGTCACCGTCATTCACATTATCATCGTTCCCTTCCACCTCCAGCAATGTTATTCTCTAATTTATAAAGTATAATAAACAATGTTACATAAACATAAGTTATTTCACAATGGTATCTGTTTCCATTCATGTTTTTATATCTCTACTGCATAGTGGATTAAACAATATGTGATGCAACATGTGGACACTCATTTTCATAGCTCTGTCAACGTCAACACAACTCCATCAATATACATTTTATGCCTAATAGTGTATTCCTGTCAGGAATATTCCTGACTTCTGTGTGAGCCTAGTGCTGAGAAAAGCAGCCATTAAACAAGGTTAATTAGTTCTCACTAAAACTTTGATTTTAAGAAATATTGTTCAGACATAATGCGGAGGGTTAGCATTAAATGAGAGAGGCTGTAATAGAATAATGGCTTCACTATAGTTTTGGAGTAGTTTTAATATGCGGAATGGTGCTTTCCTACACAGAACTATGGGAATACCATGCTACAGTATACTTTTTTAAGGAATGTGCTCTGTAGTAATACCATGGACCAATATAATAAAGCACTGTGAAACCTTGTCAGAACCACAGGAAACAGAAGCAAAATGATTTAAAACCAAAGTGCAAGTGCAAAAACCACAATAAATCCGCCAAGGTGAACTTCGTTGAGATTTAACAGGTGAATTACTGAACCTGCACAATGCATTTACACCTTTTCCTCTGTTTGGGCCTCTACAGATAACGTCAGATAACAGGTCAAGAAGAAAAACGGCCAGGTTCTGATCTGCTGGGGAGGAAATGTGTACCATCCCTGCGACCTGACAGCACAACACTCTGTCAGCAAGCCCCCAGCCTTATAGCTCTGGTCAGGACAAAGACCTGTAGATGCTAATTGTGTCTATGGACAGCATGTTTTTCCATTGTACTTTTTGGACAATCAGTCTGTATAAACCTATGCACATTTTGCACATATTTTATTGTTTTTACAGTGACTATGATCATCACATTTTGCACACACCTATGTATTTATTTTTTATTTATTGATTTTGTTGTCTTTTGTTTTATAACTATTCTGATGTCTGTTTTTGCTTGTCTTGGGCTGGACTACTGTAACACATCAATTTGCCTTTGGGTTCAATAAAGTCATATCTATCTATCTTCACCACATGTCATCTCCAGGAAAAATGCTGGAAACGACAAACCTCTGTATATGTCTTCATGTCACAGAAACCGTTGACTTCAACACTAAAGCACTGTGAATGAGGCTCCTGAATTACCAAACTTTATCATGACTTTAACATTTAAAATAATTACAGTGAATAAAGCTAAAAAAACTTCAGTTACTCATACCTGAAGAATGAGTAACTTTTTCTAAATTAGCATGTAACAAACACTGACGTCTAATAGGATTTAAAAGGTGGGTATGTCATTGTATAAACACTAAAACCACAAAACATGACAAATATAATGTAATGGTACCTAGTACTTCATTAATGTATTGTATGTGTGACCTGCTTGAAGCACATCAATCAAATCTAGCCCACTACAGTAATGAATCTGACACCACTGGGTTGTTGTCTTTGTAATATTCATTTGTCATGTTCATGGCTTTTGTTGTAGATAACGACTGTATATATTTTTTTGGAATGTACACTTTCATGTTAAAGTTATTGCAAAAATTCTGTATTAAGTAAAATGACAATTTATGGATTTACAAATTATGCTGTTTAATATTTGTAACCAATTGGGTTGATCAACAGGGTGTCTACTGTTAAGCCTCGGGATACAGGAGTGTTGGTGCTGTTGAAAGCAAAATGAGCTGAAGACAATGCTTTGCTCCAGCTCCTGGTGGTGTGTTGTGGGATTTTGTCCCATTCCTCACATAATACCTGGAAAAGCATGTGCCCGTTCATTGATCTCTGTTGCCCTGGATGCTAAAGTCATCCCACAGATGTTCCATGGGGCTCCATGGGTCTGGGGAGAAAGGCATCCACAGAATAACAGTCCAATTCCCAGCACTTGAGAAAACAGACGCTCCCTGAGCAGCACGAGGACATGACATTCCAGCAGGACAACAGATCGCATCAGATTGAGGTCACTGGAGGGGAAGCAAGTGTGATGCCAGGACTTCATCAATGCTGTATCATGTCCATGTAGTCAAGCTGGCATCAGTTCCTACAAGTGGAGTTCTGTAGTGACTAGACACTCCTCTCCAGACCAGCACAGTTGATAGTGATGAGCAACTCTTGGCAAGATGTGTGACTCGTAGTCTGCATGATGGTAGCCTATCACTGTATGGACTTCATTTCACTGTAAGATCTTGCCAGGTTAGATACCTTTTGTTTACTTACAGTTTAAAATGCACTTACTTAATCCATCTCCCAATATACTGCTGACACAAAGGTGCCTCTGTACTTCGGCATTATGCCCAGCTTGTCAATAAATTTCATAAGCTAGACACAGTGGTTCTTTTATATATGTTTTTTTCAGATAGAGACAACTTAATGGTTATGCAGCAGTCACCATGATTCAACTGTGTTCACGGTTACTCATGATCACTGAAGTCGATAATACAAAAGATTTATTCAATATCCAAATTCTATACACTTTTGTATAACTACAGATGCAGCCATTCAAAATGAGCGGGGTACGCTGCGGTACAACGCGGTAGGCATATCGCATCAAATACCGTCATAACACGTCATTTCGCGTCATACCGCCCTTTACCGTATGCAAATTATATTATGTTAATAGTATCCAGAATCACCTTCTAAAACTGGCAGGTGGAGCTAATAAAACTTTCATGTACAGCATTTGAGTTGTCACCAGAAAAAAACTGGTTTCGAATCCTGCTCACTGCTGAAGGACAATCTTTACTCAGTTAAGAATTTAAGTTGTATACTCTTTAGACTTTCAAATTTAAACTGTGTATTACAGCATGTTAATCATTAGACATTAAAAAGTTGGTATATTTTATGAAAGCAAGATTGGTCAGTTGGACAAGAGTACGCAGCCTACCACCTTTATAATAAATTATTTTAATTATGTAGAAATATTTTATTAATCAAAGTCTTTACCAAGATATTACTAATAGTATTAATAATGAATGACTTCGGACAAGCTTTAAACTCAAAGTATTACCCTGGTCCACATTCTTTGTAATCGTCTTTGTAAACGAAAAGACTTTATTTTTTCATTGAGAAAAAGTAACACCACAGCATTTCGTTGATCCGATCACACATTCGTTTTCAATCATACAAAGTCTTGAGAATCACCGATTCACTATGCCTTTCACGTGCTCATAAAAGATACTAATTTAGGAACATAAACAGATCACTGTATGTAAACTATACTGTATATGGCTGGTCTTGGTAGTTTAAAGAACAAATACACACCAGTATTCCATTTCTCCCTAAACATTTTAAGCATCAAAGTCTTACATGTGGTTATTTCAGAAACGGTTTTATGTGCTGCTTCTGACCATATTATTGTAGTTTTATATACTTTGTGAAAATTGATCGTTTTAACCTTTTCTGCGAATAAGCTCGTTATCTGAGTAAACAAAAGCATACTTTTAGAATTTGATCAATAGGGAATAGAATATGGAATCGCATATCTAAATAAATTAATAACGATATAATTATATTAATGTACTGTTGCACAAAAAGTAGTATAAGACTTTCCATTGATATCTGTATTGCTGTTACACTGCATGACCTGTCACTTTCTGTGGTGTGATGGCTTAAGTGACTGACTTATAAGGCTGAGGTTGGAGGTATGATCCCAGCTGTCAACATGAATTTTCTTTTAACAAATAAACATTTCATTGGAAAACTAAAATAGCAAATATTATTGTCATTATATTGAATTTTTTTATATTTCTAAATATCACAACATGTTCATACTGTACAGTATGTACACAGTGGTACTGCAGGGTGTAGGGTGCAAACCCACGTAATTTTAAAGACCTCTACTTGTGAAACTTTTCACAGCCTGTACATAAAGCTATATACACAATACTGCTGACAGCAGGAAAATTCCTGTTCTTTACTCAGCAGCTTATTAAAAACAGCACCCACGTTGTTCAAGACGATTTTTTTTACACAGAAGACTGACAGAGGTTCACGTTGTGATCTATTTTTCTAAGAAAACATGTGTCAGTCTGTCCGTGGGGGGAAAGTGGACTGTCTTTCATTGGAAGACTTGCCCTATTCTACCTTGAAAATGAATAAGTTGAGAAAAGACTTGTGAAACCAGTTTGTTAACAAACAATGTAGACACAGAGACTCAGACTGTGGATTGAAATTTGGCACAGCCAGCACAGAGAGACAGACAGAGATAGAGACAGAGACAATATAGTGCCCATAATATTTGATATTTTAGTTTTTCATAAATGTTTATTTGTTAAAAGAAAATTCACAGCAACAGCTGGATTTGAACACTCACCCTCAGGCTTATAAGCCAGTCACTTCAGCCATCACGCAACAGAAACAGACACGTATTACGTACTGAAACAGCCATACACATATCAATAGAAAGTCTTATACTACTGTTTGTGCAACAGTACATGAATATAGTTATATTATTATTAATTTCTTTAGCTAGCTATCCGATTTCATATTATATTCCCTATTAATCAAATTCTAAAAGTATGCTTTTGTTTACTCCGAAACGTGCGTATTCTCAGAAAAGGTTAAAACAATCCATTTTCACAAAGTACATAAACACACAGCAATATGGTCAGAAGGAGGACGTAAAAACATTTCCGAAATAACCACATGTAAGACTTTGATGCTTAAAATGTTTAGGGAGAAATGGAATACTGGTGTGTATTTTTTCTTTAAACTACCAATACCAGCAATATAAAGTTTACATAATATGTTTATGTTACTAAATTCATATCGTTTATGACATTCAGATGCGTTATGCTCCTATTCTTTTTATGCTCAGCTACTAAAATTTCCCTTTAGTTGTAAAATTCCATATAAATATTCAATACTAAGCGGATTGAAACGTGCACAGTAAAGAGATTTAATGATTAAATCTTTTCACTACCGACCAATGCACCACGAGTGCCCCTGTCATCATTTTGGCCAGCCAATCACGTACCGCGGTACGGCGCGGGGGCTTGTGCATAGTTGCGTGCGGTATGGGGTTTGTACCGCGAACTTTGAATGGCTGCATCTGTATTCAATTAGTTTTTCATTTTGAAATGTAAAATTGTTACTTTGAAATTAAGACACCAGCCAAATGAAGTCAAATCACATCATGGGTCTCAGAGAATCTAAGCAATAGTTCTAAGTCTTTCTGTTAATGTGTTTTGCTGTAGTTAAACATTGTTTTCATGTCTTGTGACTTACTGCCACCTGCTGGCAAAACCTGCGCTGGAAAGGTTGGATCTTCCCCACTCAGCCAGGTTCACTCCTGTTGTGTGATACAGCTCAGGCATTTTTAGAGATCTCTTTAAATCAACTAAAATAAACTAAATTGAACTAAAAATGAATGAAATATTGAAATTGAATTAAACTAGAAATAATTAGTTCAATTAAGCATGTTTCATTTGGCTATTATGATGTATTATTGTATTGTTCAGAAAAAGTCTATGAAAGTAGCTGTCCTGTAATTTGCTAATGTTACTGTTAAAATGGAAGTTAATGCCATTTCAGGGAGCCTTGCTCTTAGGTACAAAAATGAACATTTAATTTCACTGAAAAACAAAAATTCACGGAGGAGACATTCCACATAAAGTGATCATCTTTTTCTTTTCTCATTCACTGGAGGGAAAAAGGCACTATATACATAAACCGTTAAATAAACATGATTTTATTTTCTAAAGAAAGATTTTTGTGCATACAGTAATGTACTGGAAGTAGTTCAGGTGGGTAACTGCGTCAGCATGCGTAGGCTGCAAAGGAACAAGTAATAGGTTTATTCCATGCTGAAAAGAGAAGAAAGAAAACAACATTTTGGCCGTGGAGCCTTCTTCAGGTGCTACCTGCTCACACCTGAAGTCACACCTAAAGAAGGCTTCAGGGTCGAAATGTTGTTTTCTTTCTTCTCTTTTCAGCATGGAATAAACCTATTACTTGTCCCAGTAATGCACTTGTTCATTACGGAAACCAATTTGATTTCTGTCTCTTACTTAATCACAGATGGGAAATTTGCTTTGCAGGCTGGTAAAGACATAACACATAACACATTTATAGACACAACACATTACCCAAGACATTTAAACACTATATATTTAACTGATGTACGGTGAGAAAGAAAACCAATATACAGTGTAGTTCATAAGTATTTGGACAGTGACACACTTTTTGCTGTTTTGGCTCTTTTCCAGCACATTGGATTTGAAATGAAACAATAACTATGAGGTTATAACCCTTTCTTTGAGGACGTCAGGATATCGGCGTCCACATCATAGTTGGGATGTTTGTTCCAGGCCCCAAACCCTTTGAATAAAAATATGCATTTCCCTGTTTGGTAGATTATTTAAACCTATTATATTTTTTTAAAAATCCAAATAGTTTCCCCTAGTTCGTGTTTCACTACTCAATCTTATGAAGTGCACTAGGTCAGTAGCTTTGAGGATTTTGAATGCTTACAGTAAATCAGGTCTTGCTATAACTATGAATAGAATTATGAAGGCTAAGAATGTCTTATTTTTTTAATGGTGTAGTACACCAATAAGATATTTACAGACAACATTAAAACTAACATACCATTTTGTGATTTAGTTGAAAAGTGTCTGGTCATGGATGTGGTAGTGTGCTCACCTATTTGAATAACACAACTTTATACAAAAACATGAATGCAATTATTTTTATTTCAGAAACAGTAGTTCCCATCATTAAAACTCCTTTTTTGATTTTGCATTGCAAGGAGTTTCCCCTCCATGTTAAACATGTTTGATGGTGGCAGATGGATTATTACAGAAAGGCTCTGGATAAAGCAGTCGACATCTTCGACAGCAAAGATGGTTTTTTTGGCATCTTCCTGGAGTTTGGAATTCCAGGGATCCCTGGAAACACAGAGTGGTTTGACATGTCACTGTTCCAGTTTCTTTATTCCATGGCAGCAGGTCAGATAGACTTTGGATACAGTTCTACCCAGAGGCATCTTAACGTCAGGTTTATTCAATAAGAAGCTATTTGATTAAAGGTGTGTGATAATTTGGCTATTAGACAACTGTTTTTCAGTCATTTCAATCACATTCATAACTATTATTCCTGTCATCTTCTATTGGACTATTCACCCCTGATCTGTACTATTACCTGTCCCTTAACCAGTTCAATACACAAATTTCCCTAAATGCCTATTGCCTTTAATTTAAGAAGAAGATTACCAAAAGCATCTTTAAAATCTAATCATATCATTTTGTACGTTCTGTGTGTTTAGTGCTGTGACTTGTTTGAAGAATTTTAACAAGTTGGTAAAGGAAGAATGACCTTTTCTAAAACCATATTGACTACTGCTTGGGTCTTATTTTCATATGAGCGATCCTGTTGTTTAGTTCTAAAGTGGTTTTCATAACTTTACTTGTAAAAGAAGATGTATTAGCTTATATCTTGTCATATAAGTCACATTTAGTCATATTTACTAAACCGAGAGATACTGTAGAAGGGAATGAGGGAGGGCACTGAAAATGGAGAAAATAGAGTACTGTTGAAGAGGACTGCCAAAGATTGATGCACTGGACAATGGACTATTTAGAAGAAGAGAGATCAGGGTAGAGTAGAGGTGCACAGTTAACCACTTGATCAGAGTGGAGTTTGGAGTTCTGCCTCACCATTCCTATGGAGGTAGCAGTGTCAATAAAAAGTGACGTTTGCAGAAGTTTAAGGCCAATTTGTATAAAAATCAGTTTGTTTTTTAAAGGATTCTAAACTTAGATGAATTCCCCCATTCTACATAAATTCCATCCAATGTCTAATTCTGAACCACACTTGTCACTAATGTGCTACACAAAATAAAATCACAGTCACAAACTAAATACTCACCATCTGGAGTGTTCTGAGGCTTGTTCCTACTGAATCTGTCCAAACTAAAAACTTCTTTTTTGAAGAACTATGAGCACACAAAGAAAACAATTTAGGAATATTTCTTCCACAGGTATTATACTTGAACTGTTACGTACTGTATTGATCTTGATAAATTTGTAGTCATTATTCACACAGAACATTCAGCATTGGCCACCATTGCAGTTGCTATTCTTGTTGATTGCAATTAATAGGAATGTCTTCTAGAATGTTATTTGATGTACAAATGAGCATTCTATTCAAATAATTTCTGTAGTGTTAATATTAAAAACACAATAATGTCCAAATTAATTAATAATTAAAGTTTGGGTATCTAATCCATACCTTGTGTTTTTGAGGCTCGGTGTACTCATCAGGCACTTTAAATGGTCCAAAGCTTTCACAGCTCCCGCGTCCACTGGATGTTCCCTGGGCTCTTAAGTTTTCCAAAGATGGATTTGTTTCATTCTGAATTCTGACATCTTTTGACCTATTACCCATGATCTTATGCTTTAGCATGGAGCCAAACTTTTTCAAAGGATGTTTCTTGACTTTTTGGCTCACATTCACATCTTCATCCGGCGTATTAACTGCAAAGGGGATGTTGCTGTGCGAGAGAAGCCCTTTGCTCTCAGATGTTTTGGTCAGTTGCACTGGGGTCATGTAATGTTTTGCTATGTCAATGCGCAGACCACTCTTGCTTTGGGCTGGACTGAGATTTTTGTCCTTATTAAGGCTGGGAGTGTACACATACCAAGATGAGTGTCCGGGCAACTCCTGTCACAAAAAAAACAAAAAGTTACAGTTCAGTGATTGTTGTTTCATTTTTAAAAGTAAATCAAAACAAGTAACACTTCTCTTACGGAAAAGAAGATAAGGATTATGGGGTGTGTATATGTTTTTAGCACTGACGTTAACACTAGAATAAAGGCAGACAATGAAATATAAAATAAGAAATCAATGTGAATGTTTACAATTGCATGTATAGAAAATAATGCATCTCAATTTTTTTTATGATGCAGATATCAGTTTGGAAATGTAGACAATACTGTGAGCAAGTCTCTCCATAGTAGCATTAACTCACCTGATTGCTCTTGTACTAATTGAGTGATTAAGCTGACATCCACAGACAGGTGAGTTTAGTACGTATGCTATGAACTGACAATAGGGATATTTCTGAGATGTTATACAGTATTAGGGAAAACAAATCTGGATTTGTAGTTTTATTGTAAAGGAAAATGCACAACAAAACTATCATCATATTTACAAAATAAGAGTTCCATTTTCCAGTACTTTCTACACAAATGTCTGTTAATTAGGTACAGAACAGGTCCATCCTATTTTGATAAGAAACATTTTTACAGGTTTGGAACTGTTGGTCATACCTCATCAACCACATCATGCGAAGACGACTCCAGAAGTCGTGTTTTCATACAGTCTGGCCTCGAGGAGCTCTTCATAGTTTTCTTAACTGTCTTCCCTGAAGCCTTACACTGCTGTACTCCTTCTACATCCTGGACTCCTTGAGCCAAATAATCTCCAGGCTTCTCTGGGGTCTCAGAAGCAGAACAACCTTTTTTCTTATTAGAACAAGGTGTCACACCAACAGCTTCTCCTACGGAACGTGATGAGCAGGGCTTATCCATAGTGTCTTCTGGCTGGAAACTGTTTTCAAAAACACTTTGGACTGTTGGAGAAAAGCCCTTTGGAGACTTTTTCATAGAAGACTGTAGTTTTTTACCTCTGACTGTAGTTACGTTTGTGTCCACAATTTTGTCCTGTGTGGACTTACTGGTTTTCTGAGAAATGAGAGATTGTGAAGATGGAATTGAACACCCGCTTCGTAAACCATAATTTGCAATAGTTTCTTTAGCCACACAACAGGCCATTTCCTTGATCATTTCTGGATTCTGTGAGGCAATTCCTACTTGTAATACTTTCTTGCTGCCAATGGATTCCATCAGTTTGCTGTAAACAGAGCTAACGGTTTTCTTGATGGCTTGCTGTAATGGAAGATGTTCTTCAGCCTTTGGTTCACTGATGGTTAGAGTGGAAACCTTTGTCAATTCCTTCAGCGCATCTTTGGTGAGTTTCAGTGCCAGGTCCCTGACCTGAGACTCGGACAGCTCTTCCAGTTCCCCAGAATAATTTTCTGGGTTGGGGAATCCAGGGCGAATTTTCAAAAGCAGTTTTGCCATGATATTTTTCACTGCATCTGTTTGACACATAACAGGTGAAGGTTCTAACTGGTCCATTTTGGTGCACATGAGCTGCTCAGTGCTCAGGGTTTCCATATCAATGGCAGCTTGAGGAGCATCTGAAGACTCGATATCTGAATGCTGGAACTTCATAATTTCTCTCACAAGAGAATCAACTATCTTTTGGGCCAGGGCCTCACTCTTGGCTGCTACTGCTTGTTGTAAATTGTCTTTGGAACCAGCACTCTGCAGCAGTTCTCTGTAAATACAGCTGGCCACTTGTTTGACAGAAACCAGCTCACATTGGATATTGCTTCCCATTGTTGGATTACATTCTGAGGTATCTGGGGCTGTAAATAGTTTCTTCAGCACATTGTCAATAATGCCCACAGCAAATTCACTGAGCTCCCAACAAGATAAACTATCCATAATCTGTTCTTGTTTCTTCTCCCTCTTTGGAGAAACAGGATGAATTCTTAAGAGCAGCTTAGTTACAATTTTTTTCACAATATCTGAATATGGTAGGGGAATATCAGAAAGTGGTTGAATATCAGAAGCGGGCTCTGGAGGTGACATTCCCTTTTCTTGGCAACCAAGGTTAAAGGTGTCATTTTCACTGCTGTTCACATCATTAGTGGCTTCGTTTGTAATGAAGGAAGGAGAAGGACCTAAGGCTGAAGACTCAGCTGTTGAAAAGTAGAGCTTTGAGAGCTCTTTAACCAAAGATACAATAATGGCTTTGGACACTTCCTGATTTTTGGACATTATTGCATCGTTTAATGCAATAAGGGAGCCACTTTCTTGCAGCAAGTCATTGTACACTTTTTCAGTCATTTGGTCTGCATCCAAAGGCTGAATAAAGATGCATCTGTCATGGTCAGGTGTGCCTATAGTAATTCCTGGAACAGCTGACAACTGCATGATCACAGATTCAGTAATACTTATAACCATTTCACTCAAGGTTTGCAGAGGTCTCTTCAGATCTTCAGCACTGGACTCAGGGCTGGAACAGTTAAGCTGAATTTTCTTTAGCAGATTATCTGTGACTCCATGTACTATTTCAGAAGAAACAAGGGAAACTTCAGAAGACTGTGCTATGGGTGTTGCCTCTTTGTTGTGCTCACTACCGATTCTAATATCACTCATCAGCTCATCAACCTTCACATCATGCGAAGAGGACTCCAGAGGTTGTGTTTTCATACAGTCTGGGCTTGAGGAGCTCTTCTTAGTCTTCTTAACTGTCTTCCCTGAAGCCTTACACTGCTGTACTCCTTCTAGACCCTGGACTCTTTGAACCAGATAATCTCCAGGCTTCTCTGGGGTCTCAGAAGCTAAGCAATCTTTTTTCTTATTAGAACAAGGTGTCACACCAACAGCTTCTCCTAGGGAACGTGATGAGCAGGGCTTATCCATAGTGTCTTCTGGCTGGAAACTGTTTTCAAACCCACTTGGAACTGTTGGAGAAAAGCCTTTTGGAGACTTTGTCATAGGAGGCTGCAATTTTTTACTTCTGACTGTTCGACCAATAACAGGTGAAGGTTCTAACTGGTCCATTTTGGTGCACATGAGCTGCTCAGTGCTCCGGGTTTCCATATCAATGGCAGCTTGAGGAGTACTGGACTCAGGGCTGGAACAGTTTAGCTGAATTTTCTTTAGCAGATTATCTGTGACTCCATGTACTATTTCAGAAGAAACAAGAGAAACTTCAGAAGACTGAGCACTGGGTGTTGCCTCTTTGTTGTGCTCACTACCGATTCTAATATAACTCATCAGCTTATCAACCTTCACATCATGTGACGAGGACTCCAGAAGTTGTGTTTTCATACAGTCTGGGCTTGAGGAGCTCTTCTTAGTCTTCTTTACTGTCTTCCCTGAAGCCTTACAATGCTGTACTCCTTCTAGACCCTGGACTCTTTGAACCAGATAATCTCCAGGCTTCTCAGGGGTCTCAGAAGCTAAGCAATCTTTTCTCTTATTAGAACAAGGTGTCACACCAACAGCTTCTCCTAGGGAACGTGATGAGCAGGGCTTATCCATAGTGTCTTCTGGCTGGAAACTGTTATCAAACCCACTTGGAACTGTTGGAGAAAATCCTTTTGGAGACTTTGTCATAGAAGACTGCAGTTTTTTACTTCTGACTGTTCGACCAATAACAGGTGAAGGTTCTAACTGGTCCATTTTGGTACACATGAGCTGCTCAGTGCTCCGGGATTCCATATCAATGGCAGCTTGAGGAGTACTGGACTCAGGGCTGGAACAGTTTAGCTGAATTTTCTTTAGCAGATTATCTGTGACTCCATGTACTATTTCAGAAGAAACAAGGGAAACTTCAGAAGACTGAGCACTGGGTGTTGCCTCTTTGTTGTGCTCTCTAGCAATTCTAATATCACTCATCAGCTCATCAACCTTCACATCATGCGAAGAGGACTCCAGAGGTTGTGTTTTCATACAGTCTGGGCTTGAGGATCTCTTCTTAGTCTTCTTAACTGTCTTCCCAGAAGCCTTACACTGCTGTACTCCTTCTAGACCCTGGACTCTTTGAACCAGATAATCTCCAGGCTTCTCTGGGGTCTCAGAAGCTAAGCAATCCTTTTTCTTATTAGAACAAGGTGTCACACCAACAGCTTCTCCTAGGGAACGTGATGAGCAGGGCTTATCCATAGTGTCTTCTGGCTGGAAACTGTTTTCAAACCCACTTGGAACTGTTGGAGAAAAGCCTTGTGGAGACTTTGTCATAGGAGACTGCAGTTTTTTACTTCTGACTGTTCGACCAATAACAGGTGAAGGTTCTAACTGGTCCATTTTGGTGCACATGAGCTGCTCAGTGCTCCGGGATTCCATATCAATGGCAGCTTGAGGAATACTGGACTCAGGGCTGGAACAGTTTAGCTGAATTTTCTTTAGCAGATTATCTGTGACTCCATGTACTATTTCAGAAGAAACAAGGGAAACTTCAGAAGACTGAGCTCTGGGTGTTGCCTCTTTGTTGTGCTCACTACCGATTCTAATATAACTCATCAGCTCATCAACCTTCACATCATGCGTAGAGGACTCCAGAGGTTGTGTTTTCAAACAGTCTGGGCTTGAGGAGCTCTTCTTGGTCTTCTTAAATGTCTTCCCTGAAGCCTTACAATGCTGTACTCCTTCTAGACCCTGGACTCTTTGAACCAGATAATCTCCAGGCTTCTCTGGGGTCTCAGAAGCTAAGCAATCTTTTTTCTTATTAGAACAAGGTGTCACACCAACAGCTTCTCCTAGGGAACGTGATGAGCAGGGCTTATCCATAGTGTATTCTGGCTGGAAACTGTTTTCAAACCCACTTGGAACTGTTGGAGAAAAGTCTTTGGGAGACTTTGTCATAGGAGACTGCAGTTTTTTACTTCTGACTGTTCGACCAATAACAGGTGAAGGTTCTAACTGGTCCATTTTGGTGCACATGAGCTGCTCAGTGCTCCGGGTTTCCATATCATTGACAGCTTGAGGAGTACTGGACTCAGGGCTGGAACAGTTTAGCTGAATTTTCTTTAGCAGATTATCTGTGACTCCATGTACTATTTCAGAAGAAACAAGGGAAACTTCAGAAGACTGAGCACTGGGTGTTGCCTCTTTGTTGTGCTCTCTAGCAATTCTAATATCACTCATCAGCTCATCAACCTTCACATCATGCGAAGAGGACTCCAGAGGTTGTGTTTTCATACAGTCTGGGCTTGAGGAGCTCTTCTTAGTCTTCTTTACTGTCTTCCCTGAAGCCTTACAATGCTGTACTCCTTCTAGACCCTGGACTCTTTGAACCAGATAATCTCCAGGCTTCTCAGGGGTCTCAGAAGCTAAGCAATCTTTTCTCTTATTAGAACAAGGTGTCACACCAACAGCTTCTCCTAGGGAACGTGATGAGCAGGGCTTATCCATAGTGTCTTCTGGCTGGAAACTGTTATCAAACCCACTTGGAACTGTTGGAGAAAATCCTTTTGGAGACTTTGTCATAGAAGACTGCAGTTTTTTACTTCTGACTGTTCGACCAATAACAGGTGAAGGTTCTAACTGGTCCATTTTGGTACACATGAGCTGCTCAGTGCTCCGGGATTCCATATCAATGGCAGCTTGAGGAGTACTGGACTCAGGGCTGGAACAGTTTAGCTGAATTTTCTTTAGCAGACTATCTGTGACTCCATGTACTATTTCAGAAGAAACAAGGGAAACTTCAGAAGACTGAGCTCTGGGTGTTGCCTCTTTGTTGTGCTCACTACCGATTCTAATATAACTCATCAGCTCATCAACCTTCACATCATGCGTAGAGGACTCCAGAGGTTGTGTTTTCAAACAGTCTGGGCTTGAGGAGCTCTTCTTGGTCTTCTTAAATGTCTTCCCTGAAGCCTTACAATGCTGTACTCCTTCTAGACCCTGGACTCTTTGAACCAGATAATCTCCAGGCTTCTCTGGGGTCTCAGAAGCTAAGCAATCTTTTTTCTTATTAGAACACTGAATTTTCTTTAGCAGATTATCTGTGACTCCATGTACTATTTCAGAAGAAACAAGAGAAATTTCAGAAGACTGAGCACTGGGTGTTGCCTTTTTGTTGTGCTCACTAGTTATTTTAATATCACCCATCACCTTATCAATGATCTCACTTGCTTCTCTGCTAATACTGGTCTCTGGTGAAAGGGATGAACATTGGGAAGCTGAATGTGTCAGCTTGGAAATGTTGGTCACCATAGAACTGATTATGGTTTTGACCACTGTCTCATTTCTGGTGGCTACAGCTTTCTGTAGAACCTGTTGGGATCCAGTTTGACATAGCAATTCATTGTGAACAGAGCTGGCAACCTGCTGAATCTTGTGTGGTTCATGAAACACATCATTATCCTGTTTCACAACTGTTATCTCCTGGTTTTTGGACAAGTCCTGCAACACACTGTCAAAGAGGTCCACAGCTATCTGACTCAGCAAAGACACAGACATCTTCCCTGGGATTTCTGTAGAAGTTTCCTCTTTTATCAAAGTAGGGTATATCTGCAATAGCAGCTGTGTTATGATGTTTTCCACAGTCTCAGTACACACTAAAGTCATATTAAGTGATTCTGTTGATTTAGCCATAGAAATTTCCTGGAGCCCAACTGAGGAAACCGGTTCAATATTCAACATTTCTACAGGGACACTGAGTGGTTTGATTTCAGAATTGTTTTCAAGGTGGGAGTCTCTTTTCAGTTCCTCAGAAGAACTCTTCTCAATTTCTGATGTCACCCTGGCTGCTGGTATATTACCTATGTTAACAAAGAGCTTTTCATTTAATGATAGTGAAGCAAAATATCAGAAAGCATGAAACAAAAACTAAATTATATTGAGAAGTAACGAATGACAGGCATCACAAATTATTTGAGTATAAAGCTTCATGTTCCTGTAAAACTATTACATCTTGGAGCTCAGATAACTACAAACAAAGAAGCAGCCATATTCACAGATACGTTATATATGGCTTCTGAATATATGGCTATATTCACTCATTCTCTCATTCATAGTCATGGCCTACACTATATTGGTCTAAATACGTCAAAAACCTTTAAAAGATACAACAGATAGAAAATCAAGGTACTGTATATTTATATACAGTCACTACAGTTTTTAACTTGTACTTCATAGCAACTAAAATGTTAATACACTTTTAAATGATTTGATTTGATTTCCTTCTTACCTTGATTTTCACTCTCTTCAGGCTCCATTGATAAATCACATGCAGCAGACAAAACATCCATGACAGACTTTACAAGCAAGCTGGAAAGCTGATTAATTGCATCATGGTACATCTGTGAACTGGGCACTGATGGTTCAGTACTTTTCTGTGGTCTGTGATCCTTGACAGTCAGAGACACTTTCTCTGAAATCCTTTGGGAAGACTTCAATTCCGTATTTGTATCACAGTCTTGAAAAAGTGAAACATCCTTCTCATTTGTGTCAAACGTTGGAGAATCGGGAAAACTGAGGCACTGCTTCAACAGCCTTTTCACTGATTTCTCAGTAAATGAATACAACAACTGCATAGAAAGCTCCGGGGACTTTGGATGGGATAAATCCTGAACTACTAGGGGGCTCTTTAAAATTGGATCTGAATTAGATTTGTGAGCTGTGCCCAATTGTACTGCAATTCCCGATTTCAAAATTAAATGGAAAACATTTTTGACAAGTTCTTCTGAAAATACACGCAGAGATCCACTCGAGACAAGTTGTTCCACTTTCCTTTCAATAGGACTCATTGTAGGACTCTCTGTGGAGGTCCTGACTTGGTCCTTAGGCTCGTCTGAAACCCTTGTCTGCAGTGGGGGGAGATTGTGCTTTGCTGTGGCTCCTGGTACTTGAGATGCCCAGGACGCCTCTTCAGCTGAAAGCTTTTCAATGTTCAAATTAACATTATTGGAGTGGGTTTGAAATGCTATATTCTCAGTGACGAGACCAGCAGCACACTCCGATTTCTTTTGGCTTGCTCTAGACTTGCTTTTTGTATCTGAGGCCACCGTTACATCAAGTTTGCCCATAATAATGTCAACAATACCCATGGCAACAATTTCAATGTCAGACACTGCACACTCTGCACGGGCTATGTGTTCTGCTGAGAAGTCAAGCTTTGGTGAAATGAGAGGGCTTGGCTGGTCTCCTTCCTCAACATTGTCAACTGTTGTTTTCTCTGAGCCTCTCTTTTGTTCTGCAGCATTTAAGCTGTTTTGAGCTGTAAATGAATCATCTATCACATTGCTTCTGCAAGGAAGTTCCATGAACTCTTGTTCACCTAGTCCCATGTCATTTGCAGTAGAGGGTTTCTTCCAAACACGGGACCGGGGAACTCGATTGCTTTTACATGTCAATTCATTTTCTTGTTCTGCTGTAGGTGTAGGTTGATCCTGAAGCTTTGATGAAGCATCAGTCAAGGTTCTATAGGGAGTGTCCCGAGTCATGACTTCTGTGTCATCTGTATAAGAATCAATCACCATCCCAGGCACATTTATGGGTGGGAAACGTTGAACAGAATATTCTCTACGGTTACTTTTAGTGTATTCTTTATGGACAGTGTCTTCTGCACTAGACATCCTGTCTTTCCCATATTTTTCACCAGAGAGGTGCATTGTTTCATAATCTGGCTTTAAGACCACATCTGAAACTTTAAGATTTTCAAATGTAGATAAAACAGAATCCACCAGTTCACTTGCTTGAAGGGTTTCTTCTGAGGGTTTTGCTCTTGCTCCTGAGCAACATCCTTTGTCATCACCCCTATTTATTTCACTCCTGATTGTTTGCAATATCTGACTGCCAACATCCTTGGCACAGATGATTAAATTTGCCTGATTTTCCTGAGTAGTCCTGCTTTGCCTTGAGAAATCAACGTTCATTAACACACCTAAAGGTTCTGAATCTTCACTAAGATGCTTACGGGGTGCCGAGTTTGGTACTGACATGCTTTTCTTAGTCAAGTGTGGTTCACTAAAGCTCAGGTGTGAAACCTGGACTGAAGGAGGAAACATCTCAAGTGAATCTGCTGATCTCTGCTCTTTAGCAGATAAAACTTTCCTTGCTTTGAACAAAGACAGGCTCTTCTGATTCCAAAAGTGTTTCAGTTTGTTCTTCACAGTTTTGAAGAGTTCCTCAGTCATTGTCCTAAGGTGCTCAGCTCTTCTAGTATCAGTTTTAATTTCTGATGTTCCTGGTAACAGGGCTGTATCAGAACTTTCTAATTTATCTTTGTAGTCTGTTGAGAAAGAAATCTTCTCAAAGCATGTAGCGTAATGTAGTTTTTCTAAAACATCAACAACAATATCTGAAGCCAGTTCAGTGGTTTGCACATGAGAAGAAGAGTCTGAGGACATTGCTTCTTGAGCATGTTTTGTTGCATCCGGTGTTTTACATACATCATCAGCTGTACTGTTTGGTTGCTCTGGGAGATGGGCAAGTCCAGAAGATATAAATTTTGCAGCTGCTTTTTCAATAATTTCACTTATTATCCTTGTTGCTGTACGATGGAATACAGAGCTGGAGGTCCTCGGCATCTTCTCTGATCCTTCTCCATCTGATATGATGCTTTCTCCAGAAGAGGAAACACTCAAATTATCCTCAACCAAGTTCATGTCCATTTGCCCAATTTGCTGTTTTGAAGAAATGTTCTCAGATGACACCACCTTTGGAGGATATCTACAAATCTCCATTGTAATTTGATTAGGGACTTGTCCTGTTGCCTTATCAATATCAGATAATATGATTTCTTCAACAGGAGATATCTGGGATTTTGATTGATCTTGAATACTCTCCTCTCTTATAAATGTAGAAGCATCTCTCTCCCAGTCTTTAGGATATGGTGAAGGGCTTTTAATGGTGTCTAAAATATATTGCTCTTCAAGGTACTCCAAAACTGAAGTAACAACCTCTCTAGCCAGAAGGCTTTCATCTGAAGCCTTCTTTGCCACTGTTGTGCAATAAATCTCCTGGTCTAACTCTTTTTTCATTGCTTCACAAATGGCTCCAGCAGTTTCTACTGTATAGGTGCACAAATCTGAAATATCTGACACAGAATCAGAAAACACTGAAGTTTTTGATGAAGAGCTGACGCTTGAGCTCTTTGCATTGATTTGAGCAGGAGAACTGGAACTAGATACATCTTCTTTAGTCTGGGTGAGTAAAGACTTGAGCTTTCCAAATATAGTCCTTACGATGCCTTTTGCAACTGAACTAAAGTTAAAAGTATGATCAATGGATCCTCTTTCTGTGCTGCCTCTAGAAGTTTGAGGAGCAGCAGCAACATTTTTATTGGATTCTTGCAGATATTTATTTGTTTCAATACAATTCAGTGCAAACAAAACATTTTCAAAAACAGAATTTACAATGTCCTTGGCAATAACAGTGACCCTATTGTTGGGAATCTGAGATTTTGGACTTATGTTTTCCAAAATGGAGATTTCTGCAGCTTCTGGGAGCAATAATGACTCTTTTGAGTTACTCTCATGTAAATTGTTACCCACAGGGGTGAAATCCCACTTTGTTTTTTCAATGATCTGAGATACTATCTGCTCAGCAATTTCAATGATTTTGGCTTTAGAGATCCCAAAAGCAATATCACTGTTTGCTCTTTCCATTCCCACACTTGATTCCGAGGAGTGAGACTTTAATTTGAAAGATGGGGGGCTACTGCCATTTGTTCTTTTCTTAGTCACTTTTGCCTCATCTCTCTCATTCTGCTGGGCATCAGGACTCTGAAGAAGGTAGTTCTTCTCCACAGATAAGCTGGAGGAGGGTGAAATCGTTTCTAAATTTTTCAGAATTGCTGACACAAAGTCACTAATCGATTGGTTATCGCCTGAATATGTTTCTTTCACGTCACTCATCTTATTTTCAGTATTTGCTTTGCAGAATTCACTCTTGACTTCTTGTAAGACAGTACTGATTATTTCTGTTGCCGTGACAGCTAACTCCGCCTCATCATATTGTTCTGAGTGGAGTCTCTGGGATTGTCCTATGGCATGTAGGTCACCACCATGGCCACCCAGGAGTCTACAGGTTGACCCTGACTCAACAGCGCTTGTGAAAAAAGGCTGGAGTCTTCCAGAGACAACTTGTATAATCTCACTGGCAACCTCTGAGGCTACAGATTCTGTCTGTGCTTCTAGATTAACACGCACAGTCTTAGGGGTGGGAATTCTTTGCTTATTTTCTGACAAGGCAGAGATGACAAGTCCAAGAACAGCATCCACAAGTTCAGTGGCAAGGTTATTCGATCTGCAGCGGGTAATCAAGACACCTAACGCACAACACTGGGGTTCCATCAGCTGAGCAGGAAGCTGTGCTTCAATGAGGGCTCTGCTAAGGACATCCTGTACTATACGTTCTGCTTTTGTAATTATACTTGACTTAGTTATTCCAAAAAGGTCCTTCAAAGGTTCTGAGAGGGGCTTTCCAGCATCTTCTCCTCCATCAGCAACCACAATCTCCTTCGAGGGTGTTCTGGATTTTAAGCAGGGTGTATTTTTCCCTGTTTCTTCTCCTGAACTACCCGAGGACGAGAGGGGTGAAGGGAAAGGAGTGGAGATCCTGCATCTCGTTGACCAGAAGCTACTGCTCCTACTCTGGGACTGCCATGTGGACCCTGACTCAGTACCAAGCAGAGAATGAGAACTCAGGGTGGCCTCCTCACTACTGCTGAAGTAAACCGGGGACTCAAAGGAGCAGTGAGACACGCTCCTGCTCCTCTCTTCACTGTAAAGCGAGATGGCTGGAAGCAGCACTCTGATGATAGACGCTGCCACCCACACCACTATATTCTCCGCCATTTCGTTAAGCTCTTCTGTTGTTATCTGTTTTAAAGCAATAGTACAAAAGTAACCACAGAGCACGAAAAATGTTCAATATACAGTACACCTATCAATATAAGACCTACTTTTACTTACTTGTCAGGGTTCATTGTTTCCCATGTTAACATTTAGAAATTTGCAACCAAATTTTGAATGCCAGCACAGACGCAACTAATACAAATATACTGTTGTCTATACAGTATAGTAAATATCTATTATAGATATACTGTTGTATGTCTAGAAAAATATATACAGTACAGTATTTCTAATATATAAATGAAGCAAGAACAACAGAATACCAGTCTAACCAAAGAAATAGAATGGTCAGTATTGCATATTTTAAGTGGATCCCTTAATTTATAAATAATTAAATGTGCAGACCCCTGTTTCATTCCAGAGGAGGCAGTGTCAAAGGGTTCTTTTGGCATCGAGTCTATGGTAGAAAGTGGAACCTGGACAGCTTAATATTCTCTGGCAAAGAGGCGCAGACCTTTGGCATAGTGGAATATCTCTGCTCTGAGGAGTGGCTATGTGGCTCTGACGCCAGGGCAGCCACAATCAAAACCTAGTGGGAGCTGAGCTGAACATGTCAGGGAAGGAACCACTAAGCAACAGCAAGGTGGAGTAAATTTCAGGATTTACTGTACTGAAGGAACAAATTAACATATTTCTTTACATTTGTTCTTTAGTTATGACACTGTGCATTTTAACCTCAAGGAGCTATCTGGAAAAATAAAATGCATCCATTACATTCAGATAAGCAGTGTACCTTACCTGTCCATATAAACTTTTCTCAATCACCTTCCTTTCACTAAAAAACATTATGATAAAAATTAATTAGTGTGACATTGCTACTACATGGACAAAATACGAACTATATTTTGCAATATTAAAAAATGGTGACTAATTAACAATATATAGGCATCTTTTCTAGTGGCAGAACAATTAATCTATTTTAAAGCATATTCCTGTGTAAAAAAGATGGCCTCCTAACCACGATTGTGTTCGTACTTTTTCAATTTACCTACTGGATGTCTAAAACTTGCTTAGGTTTTTACTTTAATATGAGAGGCTTATAAAATAAAAATCACCACAACAAAATAGCACATTGGAAATGATAAATCTTAAACTTCAAACTGCAACTGTTCCATAACACTTTAGCGAGTATGGTATAATCGTGTTCCTATGTGAAGCAAGATCACTGGTAATTTACATCATTGTGTTTTCAACAACAACTACTTGGTCAGGCGCAATGTATCTAACCAGTTTCATACTGGGTACCTCATAACTGACACATGACAAATACAGTTCAATTCAGAAAATAAATAGTAATTCTGCATTGAAATGTGCAGAAATATGTCATGTTTGTACCCTGTTAACTTCATAGAGATTAGACCTTAGAGAATTTAAAGATTCTGTGAAACAGGCAGTTTGACCAGAGGTGCCCAAACGTTTGCATACAACTGTGTGTTGTTGCTGCATCTTTCAGGACAAAGCCCAAAATGCGTTTCCAACACATTTGATGACTTAGTGTTACTTAGTTGTTACTGCCCTCTGGTGGTTGTTGATTGAAACATAACATCCATTCAAACACGACCAGACATTTCTCCCACTGTCAATACTTCAGCAAAACTTCACATTTTATACCGGTGCCACAACAAATTGTTATAATGATAGAAATTTGTTTTAATATGACTAATATATTATTGTTGTAATGCAGTATGATCAGAGTTATACATAAGCACAATACAACAGTTTATTTTTGCGAAGGTTCAGTGTTCAATGTCAATGTTCTAGTCATTACAACAAAGCCAGTCTATGGTAAACTATATCTAGGATTTGGAAAAATGCACATGAGTTAACACAAAAATATGCACATGTTCTGTACTGTTAACAGACTGATTCATGCATTCGCAAAGAGAGAAAAAGCAATTTCACGAACTCAGCTGGGGAAGTGAGCTCAAAATAGAAAACAGTTGCTCTTTAAACATTTACGTATCACCATACTTAAAATGCTTAAAATAAAAACTTTATGTAAGCACTGATGCTTAACATACCACAACTGCAGAATGTAGGACTTACCCATCAGACAGCTGACTGATCAGAGGGACTTCATGAAACCATTTGGAATCAGTAGTCACCTCTTCAGTGGAGAGAAAAGAATTATTGTCGCATTAGAATTCTCATGGCATGCATAAAAAAGTGATCAATCCAATTAACATCCAAAAAAGGCAGAAAACATGTATTTATTCATAGATACAATTAGGATGCTGATTAAGATTTATTTATCTGTTTACCCATATAATTTAAATCATTTTCACACCTTAGCTCACAACACTTTTACTGCACCAGACTGTGGCACAATGGCTGCCCAGAGATCCCCAGACTTAATTGGAACCTTTTTCAGCCTTAACAGTAGATGTTACCAAAGCTTTCAAAACCCAACACTTGTGCATTAATCATTGACATGTTTTTATCTGAATTAGCTATACAAATAAAACTGAATTGAACTAAACTGATTTTTTGGATTATATGTTCCATTGTCTTTCACAATATCTTTCAGTATCTCAGCACCCACTGAATTTCTCTGCAGCTGCATTGGAAAATTTGTCAAAACATAACTTTTTTCAAAACCTTTATTTTTTCTAGAAACAAATGAAAATACTGACCTTTGGTGATTTTAGAACTTTTCTCATTAGCAATGGTAACATCTCTATTCTCCGTGCTAATGATCTCAGTAGAAGCTGTGCCACAAAGAAAACATCCTTTTAGTTGAATAGTTATTTCAGATAGTTTAGATCAATAGATACTGTAAATGTTTTTATAACAAAATGTGGATTACAGAAATGTTGAATATAATGTATGTACATGTTGTGGCTGGAAATTAAACAATCTGAAGATAATGAAGGATTCCTTCTTAATGTATTATTTTATGATACCTGCAACTTATTGCGTGTTTCCCTTTAAAACGTTTTGATCTCAGTACATACATATTATTCTTTTCATACAGACATATGATTGAAAAGCTTTGGAATTTTGTAATTGTAGGTGTTTATTAAACAAATTCTACAGTTCTGTAATCAGTAGTAAACCTGAAGATGTTGTCAACCTGCATCATTCTTTCTAGCCAACAAACTAAAACACATTAAATTGTGAACTTAATCATAGTTGCACCACTGCAAATTATTGGATCTAGAAGCTTACCTTGTTTTCCAGACTGAAGTATTTCATTAAAATATTGCCTTTTAATACGGTCTTGCATTTCTCTCTCAAAATCCTTCCTTTCCTGTAAACTCTCATTTAGCTTTTGCTGCTGGAGAGCAACCTTCCTTTTATAATATTCAAATGCCTGAGAATGACAGAAAACCTTTCACAAGTGGCTATTCTTTAATGAAAAAGGAAAGCCTCTCAACAAAAGATGAAAAGGTCCATCTCATTGTTGAACATCTTGTTGCTAGTAGAAAACTTCCCGTCCATAAGGTCACTACAGGAGACTCCAATCTCATCTCAATCTACAGCACCCTGAAGCTGGGAAGCTGGGTCTGGTCAGAGCTCAGAAGAAGAAAGGCTGGGTCCGACATTACTTGGATGAAAGACTCTGTGTGTAGTTCAGAACCTTGCAGGCTGGGTATAAGAGATTGAAGCAGCAATGTCTCTCCTCTAATGCTTGGGTAATGAAGAGGAGAGATCATCAACCACCCTCTTGGATCCTCTTGGGGAGATACCCCTGAGGGATACTTTAGAACAGCCAATTATGCAAAGCAGCATGTCTCTGGGATGTTACTTGGAATTAAAACCCACAACACACAGAATAAATGCCACACAGGGAGTTGCCCAAGGCTGGAGATAAACCATGGGCTTTGGAGATGCAGTGCTATAACCATGAATTGGAGGCACCAAACACTACCAGAATATGGTGTTTTGGCACCTCTGTAGCATATCTTGGCATAACCACCCTAGAGTAGATGCACAATATAAGAGGTGCCAACATACCATGCTCATTGTGGTCACCGAGGATCCAAAGGTATTAGTTTAGGTTATTAATTTAAACCTATAGGTGCTCATCTTGGAAATACAACAAAATATAGCTGCAAGGTCAGTGTCAAGTCCGGAATTTGCATGAAGAAAAGTTCACCTTAAGAGGATGAATCCAAACATTCATTACTCCAGTACCTTTTTGTGCCTTCTAGCTCTGGTCTGATTCTTCAGCTGGGCCTGTCGCACCTCCCTCCGGGCATCTTCCTCTATTCTCATATGTAAAGCCCTTTCTCTGATTTTCCACATCTGTAGAGCCGTCAGTGAAAAGGCAAAGCCGATGAGAAACAGCAGAAAGCTAGATTGTGTTGAGCACAGAACAGCTACGCTACTAGACATTTATATTTATATATGTCACCTGCTTATAGGTGGTACATTAAATATTGAGGAATCTGTTAGATCATTGAGGAATCTTTGGGCATTTTTCAGCATATTAGGAGCATTCAGCAGCTGAATGTGGTCTGGGAAGCCCAAAGACAAAATAACTGGGAAAATAACATACCATACAGCAATGTACAGTGAGAATGTGAAAAAAAAACAAGAAACATGATTAAGCTGATGTAGAAAACCGATGAGGCTAAATACTGTATATTGATAATGCCGGTGATCTGAAAGCTGATAAATCAATGAAAGGGGTGAATAAACTATGTGTTTCAAAAGTGAGTTAAGCTACAGTGTGAAATGTAAGATTCATAAAAGCGTATGAAAAGTGTCTGAAGTCTAAGTGTGACAATACAGTAACATGATTCACTAAGGGTATCCACTCTGCAGAAATCTGTTCGGCTGGAAGAGGCGTATACACTATAAGGTGAGATAATTTTTTTAATGAGCATTTTGCAACATAAATGCTTAATTACTTGTCAGAAACACAACATCTTTTAAAACAGTTATGCTAGAGATCCTGTTATCTTTTGCTTGCTCCCCAATCATGCTGTATTTACAGAGGTGTCACAAGGTCACTTGCCAGAGTGGATATAAATGTCTCTAATCAGTTTAAGATGCAGAAGGAAACCAGCTATTAAAGATCTCCCATCCAGGTGATGACCAGGAGCAGCCCTGGGTCAAAATAAATCAAACTGTATTCTCATACCTCAGCCTGTCTGCATATCTCCTCTGTTTTCGGAGCTCCTGCCTGGTGCCTTCATAAACAACAACAGCAAAGAAAGCTTCATCCACAAGGCAATCTCAGACAGCAGCAGAGGAATTTGTGAATGTGGTATTTCCGTAGAGCAGATGTTCATCTTTTGGAAAACTTTGACTCAGTCAAGACTTCCACTTGCTTGCACAATTAATTAACTTAAGGCAAACCTTTACTTACAGTTGTATTCTTGACATCTAATGTTTAAACATAACAGTAAAATATTTACACATATTTACAGCGAAACAAAAAAAAATGTGATACAAATACAACAAATCAGGAATCCAAAAGGCAGGAACTTGCTGTTAAAGAGTGAGGAGCTTCTGTATGTTATTACCTGTCTCTGGTAGCCATAAACTGGTCTGAAATATTCTTGGATCCTTCCTCCAGGAGCCATTCCCTCACATCGGTGAAGCTGATATCCCTGGGAATCTCGTTCTGCTCCTGGAGCTCCAAGAACTTCTTCACTATTGTTTTCTGAAAGCCAGCACAGCCTTTTACTAGAGTGCCACACTCCCTTCATTGCAAGGTTCTCCTAAGCACTATTATAGCCGAGTGTTCACTTCAAAACCAACACTGACTTTTTCCATTAGATTTTTAATTTGAACTCACACCGATAGAATGTGTTTGCATATGTATAAGAGTGAAGGCTGAGCTACTGTAGTTTGTTGATCTAAACATTTCAATTTAAGATGTACATCTTGGATACAGTGGTTAACCTTGTTATCTCGCAACACTGGTGCCAGGGGCTCTATTCTGGGCCTGAGGTGATTTATCTGTGTGGAGTTTGTATGGTCTCCCCATATTCACATGGGTTTTTCACGGTTTGCTCTGGTTTGCTCCCGCAGTCCAAAGCCATACTATACTGGTAGAAAAAAAGGTTTCTAGGAAAATTGGTTCTAGTGTGAATTTGTGTCTGTGTGTGCCTTGCAATGGACTAAATTCTGGTCAAGGGTGTATATCGTCTTAAGCCCGTTGCTTTCTGGGATAGGTCCCGGCTCCCTGCAGCCTTTAGATGAGGCAGTTAGATTAGATGACGTGGATGGAAAGGGATGGATGGAAGTTCAAGTCGTTTTTCAGCCTTGTCTGGCAAAGAAGACTTATAAATTCTGTTTTGGACTACACACAAAAGCTGCCTGTATTAACATGTGTTTGGAAAAATACATTTTTTTGCACTGAAAATGGATTAAAGTCTACAGAGCAGTACAGATAAGCAGTGAATGCTCCGATTCGGGTGGTACAATTAGTGGTTTTCCACAAAGAAAAACATCCAGATATATTGCCCAGCCTCAATGAATAAAAAAACTATCTTTTTTTAACTCTGTTATCGTGAACAGAGAAGACTACAAGGCGACCTGTTTCAAATATTCAAAATCCTCACAGTCAAGTCTGCTTGTTGAATGCTGACTTCTTTCAAGAAACAGCTGGATGAGACTCACAGACCAATTAGCAAGTAATTACCAAACAGGCTAAAGAGCTTCCTCTCATTCGTAACTTTTCTTATGATATGAAACCCATATCCTGCATGCAGAAAGGACTATATGGGCTATAAACAACACAAAGTATCATGAAAAGATATACAGTATGGCTGAACTAACAAGAAGAAGCTAAAATAGGCTAGAGCAGTGACAAACATAAGCAACAACATCGTCAGCGTCAAAACACTAAAACAGAAATGAGCTTCATAGCAATTAGAGAAGAAACTGAAAGAAAACATTGAAATTGATCCTTAGAATACAAACACAGTCAAGGTAGAGACTTCCTTGAAGATGACATGATGACAGCAGTATATTCAAAAGTGCATAATGGAGAGATCTTATGGAAGCCTTCATCTAGAAACGTTACTGATTGAGGGCTGGATAAAGGCAGAAGTCTATGATGAAGAGTCAGAATCAGATGGACGGTTGTTTAAAAACATCACACTTACCTGTTTAGTCACATAATTTTTGTCATACTGCAACTTCACATTGCTAAGGTAGTTATGATATTGATTGTATTCTTTCAAAGAGCAGAGGACCTGAAAACAGACAAAACATGTTTCAAGTACTGTCTAGGAGGTTAAATGTTTTTATTTTTATTTTACAAATCTAGAGCACAGTCAAGTACTCTGTGTTTGAATATCTATTGAGCATAAGGACTTTAGCACAAACCATAGGCCTGCTTTGATTACATCTACTATTACATGCTTTGATTACAACCAAAGGCCTGCCCACCGAATACATCTATGCTGGAGTGCAGACATGAGTTAAATCACGCTACTGGAAACTATTACAGCTAAATGAGCTAGAACCTGGTCTATTTTTTTTGACAACACCTCACTCCTTCACCATACCAAAAAAGCCTCATTCTTTGCACAAACTCCAAACAGCCTTACTTTCTTCTGCTCATTGATTAAGCCTCTGTTCTGCAGAGACTCCTGCATGCCCTTGCGATGGTAATAGGTGCGCAGGTGGGGGTCATGGAGGCTGTTGTACTTCGAATCCAAAAGGAAACCACGGGGATCAGTCAGAGTGAAGTCAGGAGATGGCTGGTGCAGCTGAAATAGAAGGTAAGTATTTTATTAAAGCATGATATGTACAGGTAAACACAGATATGTATCCCCCTATGTTTCTGAACATAAAAATGAGAATGTTTTTTTTCTCCCCCCTCTGAAGGCTGTCGCCAGTTTCTTGGAAGACTACTCCAGAATCGCTGTTATCATTTTTCCTACGTTCTTGAAAATCAAATTCCAATTTCTCAGTCATTGTAGCCAACTAAAAATATCTACATTGCAAAAAGACAGTAAGCACAATAAGCTTTAAGGCATACAGTACAGCTGAATTTCAATAATGTGATCAATATACTGCGTCTAGAAAAATATATAACCTTACTCCTGATGTTATATGCACAAAGATGTCAAGGGAAGACAGTTTGCTTACAGTTTAATCATTACAGCAACCACATTATACTAACACACACAGAAATGTGTTAATGTGTCCCAGGTATCATTTCATATTATACAATTTTACATGTTGGTTTACCCCTAAAAAGAAAGAAAACCATGAATAAACATGTCATTTTTTACAATTTAAATGTTTGGATTTAAATAAGAATAAATGTATTCATGCTTTTCATTTTAGGTTGCACTTACTTTCTCCGAAAGAGCAGTCCTGCAAAATTGAGGTTTAGACCCTGGGATTAACGGCAGTTTAGTGCCGACGGGTCTCTCCAACAGCTGCTGCTCTCCCTGCAGTGCATACAGCATGGTGTAGCAGCCCTGAAACACAGAACATAGCTATCGTACCTCACAGAACCACAGCCAAAACGCCAGAAAAAACAAGCAGAGCTGATGGCAGAAATGATTTCATCTGTCACAGAGTGAAATAAAATGGGTGTGGGGGCAACAGCAGGTATCAAGGACAATGTTGACTTTGCATAGAAGTTTGTATAGAATGACCAGTGACTTCAATGAGGGTGGTAATATGTGTCTTTCTTTGTTCTGGGGCTTCCTACTGATCAAAGATGCTATTGCAAACATTGTTAATTACCACACAGTTCAGAGAAGACACATGGCATGTCAAAACTGGCCTAGCCGAGCCTCAGACTGAGGAGGTGGATCTAGAACATAACAATTCTAGAAAATCTAGAATGTTCTAGAGCAATCTTACACCTGGCCATCTGTATATAGCCATTTGATCAATGAGCCCCAAGAAGTTAGCTCTGCTTACACCCAAAACTATCAACCCCCCCCCAAGAAAGGTAGGGGGGCTTTAATAACCCCAGTGACAGAGCACACAAAAACAGAAGAAACAGGAATAACCAATTTGTACCACAGCACCCAGGAGAGGGTTTGGACACCAGGGACTCTCTACAGTGAGCAAGGGAGGAAGGCTTTAGCATTTTCTTCCTCCCCTCTCTACTCAAAAAATTGACTCAGAGACAAATGGGGGGGGCATATTAAAAAACAGACTCAGTCGGGACTGAGGAGGATCCCTAAGACTACACAGAGTTTCTTTGCTATGACAGAAGCAGGCACACCAGGTCTCCAACTGGGGCTGGGTTTGGGAGAATATTTGCAGCTGGACTTTTCCTTTGGAACTCTGGTTTTGGTAACTGGGGTCAAATGGGGCTCTTGAGCTGGTCTGCAATGTGTTCTGTGAGTAAGTAAGTACCTCTGGTGGATAAGTTGTAATATTTGTTCTGTGGATTAGGCTATAATAGATACTGGAATTGCAAAGTACTGTAATAAAAATGTAAATGATGTAGGATGACTGTGTTCTCTGGTCTGTGGATGCACTAGTGGTTCTGGAAGATAAAAAGAACTTGTTGCTGGGGGAAAAGGTGTTTAGAATTGCTAGGTGGCATAATCAGCTACAAAACTAACTTTTAAAAGCAGTCCCTGCATTTAAAGGCCACGGTTCCTGACATATCTTTTTATAGATAGGTAAGAAGAGTTACCCTAGGGTGTTCAGAGGGCTAAATCAGTTCATAAGATTCTTTTTTTTTTCTTCTGCACAAACGAGTTGATTCTCTAAGTCTGTTTAGAGTTTTAGATTGGGAAGGCATATTCTCACCCAAGACATCTTAAGAGAACAAAAGAAAAGTACAGTACGTATATTCCCATAAAATACAGAAAGGGTTAACAATAAATTATTAACCCACGATTTCAGAAATAGAACACATAGCTGGAATTTTAAAATCATGTTCCATTTATTTTACCTTCTAGAGCTTTTAAAACAGTATTAGAAATATTACTACGAGGTGTACGTTTTTACTGTTTTACTAAACCTTACATTTTAAAGCTAAACTAATGCTGATTTTTTTTTTAAATTCACTACCTAAAAGTTCAAATATATAAACGTATGGATAGTACACTCACAGCTCCAGATCCCGGTTTCTTTCTCTCCATTTTTATCCCTGATCTCGTTCCATTAATCAATTAATCTATTTTGAAAACAAATCCGTCGTGTTCGTGAGCGGTAAAACTTTATTTTGTATAATACGGACTTGAGCATAAACCACGGTATAACCAAAATGTTGTCTATTACGTCAGATCTGCAAAGCAGTTGCCTTATCTGACGTATCCAGCGTGTACAAGTAAAGACGTCATTAAAAGCTGCAGCAGGGAAGCTACAGTATTCGTCCCTGTACGGACTTGTTTTATTATGTATATACTAATAATTAGGTTTTAATGAGAAAATCCAGACAAAAGGGCGATGTCCGATTTAATGTTTAATTTGAATGTCGCCATTCTAACTCAAAGCCTTCACGGTATCAAACCTGTGTGGTCACACGTCCCAAACAGTCTGGCTCTGCCAGTGGAGCCTAGAGACCCCAAAAATATAACACACGGTTTGCCTTTTAATAATTTACACCTCTAATCCTTTGGGATGGAAAAGAAGTGTAGAAATGCAATTTTAATTATGGTCAATTCTGGTATTGTAGCCATATATAGTTATACAGGTCTTGTCCTCAACAACTCAGGAGCTGGGTTCGAGCCAATGCAGTGAGGTACGAACTAGGGTGGGAGCGGCGAGGGCACAAGCCCTAGAACCCGAATCCGTTACAATAACAAAAGGACAGACAATGAAATATGGGCTATTTCGAACTCGCAAATGTGAGATATAAAGAGTTACTAAGTCAGAATTCAGAGTTGCTAAGTTGCAATTCTGAGATACCATAGCGCGTTTTTTTTTACTCCCTGGCGGAAACGGGCTTCCATAGAAAAGCCTGGAATGCAAGTGTAATCCTTACTTAAGGGGAGCCGGGTTTTAGAACTGGCTATAGTTGCTCACGGACATAGCGTTGGCTTTATGAACTACAACTCCCATAACGCACTACTCAAGTTTACGTCACAGTCCCTATTCTGCCTGGCTGTGGTGACCTCTAGCGGGTCCCTCTCAGTTCTGGCAGCTTTACCGTTGATCTTGTGCACTCACCGGCGTGCGCAAGAGGAGCTCATACACGGCTCCCTTTTTTAAAGTTTATTTTCTAAAAAATAGAAGAAAATAAGGGAGCGTTTCCAGAAATACGTACAAGTCAGGTTTACAGCAGGCTGGTAGCAAGAGTCTGACTCCTACCCTCGTACATGTTGTTTTCCCCTGTTTACTATAACACCATTTAAACGCGACACAACATAACAACTCAACTCACTAAGAAATTAACTCACAACACACAGACAGTTTTCATCTAGCGACTTAACACAGTTAGCTAACGAAGTTCAATTTCGTCTCTGATAACCCGCAGAGCCCGAATACACTTTTGATACTCTTAAAACAAATATAAACGAGTAAACCTTAAACCGAAACTATGACATCAGTAAACATAAATTTACAGACCTTTTAAAAAAGCCTTATTACTTCAGATCTTACCTAACAAATTAGAAAGAACCATGGGAGAGAAAGTCAGGCGGACAGCAGGCTGGAAGCGAGGGTCTACCAGCCCGCACGAGGCGCTGTTCCCGATTCCCGTGCCCAGCTGCACATCACCTGGTTGCACAAGCTTGACTTTTCATTTTCATTACTATATTTTCAGGTTGTGTTTTTCATACCACTACCGAATAAAAAACATATTTTAGAGGAAGATGTCAGCTTGATTAAAAAATATTGCTCCTTAAGCCTAGTCCCTTACTGTACTAATTCTGCCACCTACTGGACAAGGTAATAAATAAAACAAGAAGAAAATCATAGAATATAACACCCACATTACAGGCCAGCCAAGTAAAGGGTGTAAGATGACCAGGGGAAGGGTCATTCATAACAGGTATTTTCAGAATGACCTAGTTAAAATACTAGATATGGACCTGAGCAAAATGGCTGCCAAAAAGAATCAGCTGACCCGTATATGGAAAGGGTCTACCCTGAGAAACAATGAGACACAGCTGAGCCGCATCAGGAACCGAAATATAAGTGCCCCGGAGGCAGTGAACAGGGTGGAAGTCGATAAGGTGAATGCGGTTTGGAGGAAGAGAGAAGAAAGAGGTTTATGTTAAAGATTGGACTAAGGAATAATGGACTACTGAAATGAGAAAAGGTTTATGGTTTTTGGATTGCAGATATTGGATAAGGATACATCGCGGATTGGCTTTATTACGGACTTTTGGAACTCGGATCGGAACAGGATTAAGAGAGCGGATTACGGACTGGATTTGGAAGATAGTTGGAGGAAGAAACGCCACGAAACTCAGGAAAGAAAAGTGTGGTGTGAGTACTTCTCTCATTTGCATAAGCTTTCCCCCGGAGACACCACAAGGGATATCTGAAGGACTGAAAAGTGCACTGATTGTCACATTATCTAAGGTTGTCTTTTAAAATGTACTTGTATTCCATTAATAGCATCTATTGCATTGCCCGAGAAAATCAGAAATTACTGTATGTAAATTGTTGGAATTGGGTTCCTATGAAAGACATGTGAAGAAACCCAGCTGGGACTCAAAACCCTTGGTATCTCTTCAGAAGAAGAGAATGCAATGTGCCCCAAGCAGTATGATCTTCGAAACACGGATTTAGTACCAGAAACCAATTTGTAGCTATTTTGTGACCCAGTGGTGAATAGCGGAGTTATTCCAAATCCACTAGATGGCGGTTCCTGACGGTTGAGTCCAGCGTTCTGCGCATGGGCAGTAGGGACTAAGAAGCAGTGAGTTACCGTTAAAAAGAACCCGTAACTTCTACAGAGTCGTAACGGTAAATACGGTGTCATTTCCCTAAATGAGTATAGAGGGGTATTTCATAGGATTGAGACAAGATTAGCAAGATGGATATTGGATTTTAACGGAGTACACTGAAGCAGTAGAGTATTTAGGCAACTAACCGGGCTGGGGATATCTGTTTATTGGTTTGTTAGTAATGGGTTTCACATGCTCCTTGTATTTTCTCTTCCTTCATTCTTTACAGGGACTTATGTTTAGCACCGTGTAAGTGTTCGCAATTGTAGGTATCGTACTAATTATCGTAATGTAGTTCTCGGTGAGGGCTGAGAGGTGAGCGGCTTATTTCTGAACGCGCTGCGTGAACCACTGCCGTATTTTGTGTATATAGAAATATCGTTATGTCTTTTATTTTTTTAAACCAAGAACATATCAGACCACATAGTCGCCTAGAAATAAAGAACCCAAAATGTGTCCTGTGCTAATTATTCTTTGCCAGGCTACATTTATAAGAACCTTTCGTCTTGTGTTTTAATTGTAATACAGTGTATTAAAATGCACAATGCTTTGGTTTTGGGAGAGAGGTAAGAAGGGAAAGCAAATGGAAGAAAAGTCCAGAATAGGCTTCTAGGCTGTAGAAAAAATGAGAATAGAATATGACGTATTCCAAGGAGAAGTCGGGGAAAAATAAGACCTTAAAAGAAATCAGCCTATCACTGTTTGCTGGGAGAATGGATGAATCCTGTCTAATGCTCAGCTGACACCCTGTTAAAAGCAATAAAAGACAATGTTAGTCCTCCGTGGTTAACCTACATTTGTTGTTGCTTTAAAACAGATAACGATGGAAGAACTGAATGACATGGTGGCGTGGGTGGCAGTGTCCATTATCCGAGTGCTGCTCCCAGCCATCTCCCTGTATGATGAAAAGAGGAGCCGGAGGAGAGTCTCCTAATCACCTTGCCTCTGAATTGTGGATGGTGTTCTTGAATGTGTCAACTCTCCCTTATCGGCAAATAAGCCAAGAAGAAAGAATTCCCACCCCAGAGACTGTGCATCTTAATCATTCTGCAGACTCGGAGACTGACAGTGAGACTTTACAGGTTGTCTCTAAAAGCTTGAACCACTTTCACTGGATGTATTGAGTCAGTGTCAGTCTATGGTCTCCATATTAAATGAGATGTAAAGTCTCAAATTGTGCTTAATGAGTGTTTTCTTTAGTGTTTTAATGATCCTTTCTGGTAACCGAATGGATGTAGTGTTTTTTGCATGGAATGCGCAGCAGCACTGTTTCAGGAGGATATACAAAAGGTAAAATAGTTCATAGCTGAATGGATATGACTTAAAATTGCAGTGGTTTCCAGTACTAAAACTAGTGGTAAAAGGAAATAATTCTATAAAGGTTATGAAGGCTTTAATCCATCCATTTTCTAACTGCATTATCCAATACAGGGTTGCAGGAAAGCCAGAGGCAGGATTCACTCACACCAGGGACAATTTTCACAAAAGCCAATTACTTGAAGACAACCCAAGCAAACACTTGTAGAACATACAAGCCCCACGTCTGAGGATGAACTCATGGCCCCAGTGCTCTGAGACAGCACCACTGTGCCACTTCTTATGCTACTATATTCCAGTTAAATACCAGTGTTTACTGTTGCTTATTTTAGCCTGGAAGAGATGCATTATGATCATTTGATACTGGCAAATATTCTTGTAGCACAAGGAAAGCGGTGCAAACATATTTCCACTAGGGGGAACTGTCCTGCTTTGGCAACACAGTAAATTTATGGTATATATATTTATTATTTCTGGATAACCACTGTAAATATAATTTGTCTTCTATTTCCTAAAACAATTCCATATTCCCACTGTACTGCACACAGTATTTAGCCTTTAGAATGTAATTTGCTCAATGTTAGTCTTGAAGCATGTAGTTAATACGGTAGAGGTACTATCATTTAACAGCATTCATGAGATACATTCAAACAGAATATTAATTCCATTGGAAGAGGGCCAGGGGAAGGGTCATTTATAACTGGTATTTTCGTAACGAAACGCTGTCTATACTACTGTATAGACCTAGGCAAGATGGCCGCCACGGATACCCGGCTGACCCGCTGTTGGAAAAGATATATACGGCGAAACAATGAGACACAGGTGAGCTCCGTCAGGAAACGGAATAGAAATGCCACAGAAGCACTGAGCCGGGCGGAAGCTGGTAAGGTGAGAGCGTTTTGGAGGAACGAGAGATTTAGGAGTGTACTGGAAGGAATTTAAGAATAACGGACTATTGGATATGGGTTTTGGATACGGCGCGGAGAAGTGTGGACATTCCCATTTGGGAACTTAAGGATACTGGCAACGGATTGCGGAACGGATTTGGAGAGACAAACGGACGAAGAACACAGGTTCAGTGTGGTGTGAGTTAAATGTCTTTTACACCTATTTTCCCCTGTCGACGCCACACCATATATTCAATTGAATCTTTCAAAGAGAACAACCATTTCCCTGCAAAATTAGGCTTTTCTCTGTCACTTCTCAGGTGGCTCTGACAATCAGCTGCCGTTAAATTGTGGCTGGGGGCATCTGTTTCAATGGAGTTTGTACTCCCTCTTTAAGTGTGATATTAGAAATACATTTTTTTTTGCTAAAAAACTGCTCTTTACAAATTAAAGATACGGCTATAAACTAATATGACGTTTTTGTTGTGAAGCCTTCTTCAGGTGTGTGGAGACACGTATATTTTTAGACACATTTATTTAAAAACTAAGAGCTTTTTTTTAAATGGTAAGAATGGTAAATTGTGCCATGTGAAGTTCATTTTTCAGTTTCCACTGTCTACATTCCCGGGCACAGCTTATATGTGGGTTAATATTTACCTATCGGATTAGCAAAGGTTAAAATAAAACAATTGAAACAGGATGAGGAAATGTGCACACACTCCTCTGACATACTCATGAGAGAGAGTCTTTCCCCGCTTGACATGCTTTGAGCTTATAAAGAGAGATCACCCACTGGAGAAGAACACGACTGTGAGTGACATCACTGTGAGGTCACAGGCATTGAGCAGGTCAGAAAATCAAGACTTCAAGGGGAAACTCAATACTACCCAACATTAGAGACATGCCTACTTTTGCAAGTGCCAGCTTGATAATGGTTTAAGTTCCTCAGATATTTTTTAACTTCAGCTAGGTGTATGGCCTTTGACTTAAAAATCAGTAAATCATTAAGGAATGCTGGAAGGTTTAATAGAATTAAGATATTCTTACCGGATCGAAACACCAGCACGGCACTGTAACCTTATTCTTTATAAAAATGTGACTATAAACTCTCTCTTTTAAACTGTACAGGCCTATTACAAAGCCAGTCGAAGTGGACAGCTCCACAGAGTAAACAGTCATATAATCCAATGCTTCTAGTTGATCAATTATGTAGTAACTGTACTGTATATGAAGATGTGGTGATTGTTTTTATTTAACCTTATCCACCTGTTGCATAGGTTGTCTTGTGTTTTGCAATACGTAGTCTGTGGTGTTATTGATTTAGCTAGTAAAAATATATATATATTATTCATCCATTGTGTGGTTTCTGCGTAAAAAAAACCCCGCATCCACAGAAACAAAAATCACAGATATGTGCCGAACAGGACTACTAGTATCAATATAACGGCAGCGGCAGTTTTTGTGCTTGATATGAACTGCCTAATGGGGCCACAGGAATAATGGAAGGCAGGTCAGATCCAGCACTTTTATTACAAACAAGCCTTTAAAGAAACACAAACAGAAAGTACTTTTATGATTTGAAATATTTGTATATCGCCTCAGCAAAAATAATTTGCCTCCCCCCCCATATATTCAGTACTTAATTCAAAAAATGTTTTTTTAGATGCATGACTTTCTCATGATACATATCCTTCCAAAATACATTTTACTTTTGCTATTAAGGTCAGTAGTGAATAGTTTAGGAACATGTAAAGGTTTATTCCATGCTGAAAAAAGAAAAGAAACATTTCAGCTGTAGAGTCTTCTTCAGGTGTCCGTTCCCGTTTCTTTTCTTCTCCTTTGCGGCCTACGCGTGTTGACGCACTACCTACTTGAGCTACTGCAGAGTTTTTTTACATATTACTTACCACCATTTGCTTTGACTTGGAAAAACTATGCAGTATCTTTTGAAAACAGCCCTTTCTTGTTCGTCTATTTCTGCCAGCCACGTGTTACTGGCAGTCCTCAAATGTGTCAACTACTGTGAGGAAGGCCTTCCACACTCCAGGCCTGCTTGTGCACACAGCCCCGCCTCCTCTTCTCGTTTGACCGATCTCTCGGTTCGTGTCCGCGATGCAGGTCCAGTGCGGACCCCCACCCTTCGTCACACACCACTTGGAGTGGTCCACCATGATGCCGAAAGGCCTGGCCTCGGGCAGCTGCATCGTCTTCACGTTGTACACCTTGTGCGCCACAGAGCAATTTGACGGCAGAGGCTGATGAAGCTTCCCCCAGCTTTTGGCAAAGAAGTCGTCTCCTAAATAGTTAACCAGCAAACCTGAATAGAGATCTGAAATGGAACAGTGTCACAGGTTCCATGTTAGAATCTGTCCCAGACACACTTTCTACCCAACCAAAAACAGGAAGTGCACTTGCTACCAAAACGTCAAACTGGAACAGAGAACAAGTGAATGTGTATTTCTTCCCCCCCTCTCTGAATGCTGTACTGTATTGGTTGCTACCCAGAACGTTCTTTTTTAAATCAGCACCACCAATATACAGTAGATCAAGTGTGAAGTGTGACATATTGCTTTTGAAGGGCAGTGTTTGAAACTTACTGGATTGTTCCTTTTCTACATAACCTTTTTTTAAATATATTTAAATGACAACCGTTTCCAATAACCTTTAAAGTAACAGCAGAATGAGATCCTTGGATCAATTAATCAATTTATTTTCAAAACTAGTTGATTAATGGAACAAACTGCACATGTTATTTAAGTCCTGGTTCCTTTCAAGAAACAGCAGGATGAGATCCTTGAATTAACTACTAAGAAATTAGCTAAATGGGCCAAATGTAACCTCTCGTGTTCTTAGGTATTAAATGGTATCTAAAGAAGCTACACAAGTTATATTTTTATCCTTTCTTATGTTTAAATCAACATACCAAGAGAAAAACATTTGATTTAAATTGTTGTATAAATAAAAGATTGAAATATTCTATTAATCAATTTGTTCAAGAATTGGGCTTTACAGAATGTTAATAAAGCACCTACAAACTACCTCAGACACAAATCCTAAACCTAAATTACTACTGAATATAAATTGATGCTTTACTAACATCCCATAAAATCTCTTTTGAAAGAAAGCGATGCTATGAAACCTTAAATCTAAAGTGTAACCGCAGAAACATGTAGGAAAGTTCAGTTGCCAGGTGGCAGATTGAGAAAGTTTCACCAAAACAAAGTATGCTTTTTTATATAAATACATCTTCAATTGGGAAAGGCTTTGAGTAAAAATAAACTGGATATTGTTCCACAAAATCTTTGTGAGAAAGTGGGTCTTGCTGGCTAGAAACAGCCAACATACAATAGAGTTAGAATTTGTAAAAATTAAATAAATTCAGATTCTGAGAGGCTCAATAAGTGCTTGTTCAGAGTAAATCAGACATCGTTGTCCAAGTTTCAGCAGTGATACATAATTCACTGAATACCAACACCAACAGGGTTGGACACTTTGGGATATCCAAGCGATCTCAAACGCGTCCGATAACTGCAACCTCTATGACCAGCTGGGCACCAGTGCTCTTGTACTGTTGTCAGTGAAAGAAAAACCATTAGTACAACTTATGCCAACTCTGACACTTAGCATCACTGTGGGGCTGTTAAGCACATATTTTGAAGAAATAAGTACATTTCGTCATCTCTTCCAAGCTGGTTCAGGTCTGGAACTGTGATAATTAATTTGTGATTTTAAAATGTAGAGACATGCAAAAAATTAACTATTGATTCCAAATATCTAAAATGAGAAAAATAGCTGATGTGACATTTTCACTTCCCAGGAACAAACTGCAATAATGAAGCACAGAGATTGTTTATGGATCATGGCAACTGTGTTGTTCAATACTGTTTCTGTATTTTGAATTGGAGAATAGTTTCTAAAGAAGCAATCAGTTGGGAAACAAACGTGATCCATAGACTTTACTGATTTTTTTTTCTGCAGACTCTAGCTCTGCCTTGAGTGGTGCTCACCGTCATTAAATCTAGAGCATTTTGCAAAGCTGGTGAAAGTTTACCCTGCTAAAGATGTCAGGGGCTGCTGCTTAAACCAAGGCTCTTTCCTGGGATAGCATGTTCTCTGAGCCACACACTGAAGGTCTCTGTGGAAGGTTTGGGGGACGTGATAGTCAAAAGAGTATACATGGATATACTGGAGTTGCACAGCTGTAGAGACAAGAATGAAAAATAACCAAGAGTAAGCATGGCATTTTCATACATCCAGGTCAAATGCCCCCTTTCTTTTTCCATTAGTCTGGAGAGTTTCCTTTATTTATTTTCACTTGTTAAACTATCCTCCAAGTTCTAAAATGTTGACATACATTTTCAGCAGCCACAATACACATCATTTAGATTTAATTAGAAAGTCTAAGGCTATTTTGGTATTTATTTTCATCTGTATACACAATGAGGTGTAAGTCTATTAGTGTCCACCTATTCTCAGGGTTATATTAAGCTTGCATATGAAATTGAACCACCAACAGAAAATAACAGAATAGACTGGTTTTTGCCCACAGGTAAATTTAGAATAGGAAAAGAAAAGGTGCTCCAAACCAGAACAAGAACTGCAAATAACCAATACTTGAATCTTAAAATCTGGAAAAATTGTACCAAAGGCTTTCAGAAAGTGATAAACAGCTGTGATGTCAATGCCATGGACATACTAAAGCTCAGCAATCAAACTTGTTCAAGAAAAGGTTCACACAGCTGTATGTACATGTGAACGCCTACCTATGTCCTTGAAGGTGCTGTATGTGTAAGTCCCGCAGAAGAAGGTCTGTGCATTTTCATGCCCACTGGAGGGCAAGAATGATGTAGAATGATTTTGCACATCTGGAAGTTCTGGGGTGCTGTGAACCAGCCACACTCCTGTCTGTAACATCACAATCCCTGAAAAAGGTCACACAAGATATATTCAAATCTCTTATCGTTTTTGATCCGTCTGGTTTTTCAGTTTCAATGTTTTTAAAGGACAAGTCTGCTCTTTTTGAACAGAGTCCATTATCAAGCCTGCTTCCAGCTGACGAAGTCAATTAATCAATTAAGTTCAAGAATCAAACAAGAACTGTATAATTGATCAAACTAAACAAAAAATCTATTTTTCAGTTCTCTTAATCTGACTTTTGGCTTTTTTTGTCCAACCGAATTAAACTGAACATACTTCATGGCCAAAAATCAGATTAAGAGAATTGAAAACCATAGTCCAAAATAGGACTATTCTTAGTCCTATTAATTGTTTTCATTTCTATTCAACTGACAATTGGCCATGAAGTATGTACATTTATCTCTTAATCTCAACAGTTTAATTTACTGTATTCATTTAGAAATGGGCTACTGTAAATTCAATTCAATAGAGCCCACAACAAGCATCTTTAGTTTTGTTTTACCCAGCAGATGAATTTTTTATTATAAACATCAGTATTATATTGACTTACAGAAGTGTTTTTAAACTCAGTGATTTTCACCAGGAGAAAAAGCTTTGAAGGCAACAGATTTGTTCTTAGCTTATGTGATGCCTCAAAGAAATGTAAATGGGGAAAAAAAATAATGAACAAAAACAAGATGGAAATATATACTTTAAAGCTTTATGATTCAAGTTTTAAAACCAGAAAACACAGAAAGCTGGTGTTGGTATTCTAAAGACACAGTATATACTTCGGACGTGCCATCATGTCTTGACCATACACAGTAAATCCTAAAATAAATGTTTTCTACTGAATCAATGATTTGGACAACATCTGCAGAATCACACGTGTAAATGTTCTACCCTGAAATAGTGTAAATGTTAAAATATTTTATTTTAGATATATATAAAATGAACAATTCACATCCTGCATATGTAGCAAACATTGCACTTGGCTTTAATCATAGGAATAAGCAAGCAAACCCAGCAAGTATTACAGATACAATTCTATTGTTTGTTGTGCTGTCTATGATGTTTTTTCCCCCCCATTTTCTGTGACCTTCTGTCTTGTACATTATAAAATGTTACTTACCTTAAAGTTTGTATTTGTATTGCACAAAAGGCTTTTGAATTATAAGAGAAACCTGTGAAAATAAACAAATCGAAAAGACAATGTATATCCTGACCTCACTTTCTGGGAGATGACACAAATAATAAATAAAGGTTTCTTACCTTTTTATGAATGTAGGACAAAAAAGGCTGCAAAGTCTGCCCCATTGCACTCTTGGAGTCATTCACCAATTTCTTCCCATACACCCAGCCATTGGTATGGTCATCCATGTAGAGGTATCGCAGACCTCTTCCTTCATCGTGGTCTGGCAGCTTATACAGAAGAAACCTGTATGATTCCAAAAACACATAAAAGAGTATCACATCCTGTATACTGCTCTAGAACTGTGACACTGTACAATGTGTCCTGGGTGTTGGACAGTGTTAACTGTTGAGATCACTAGAAAATAAAAAGGGCACTTAAACAATACTAGTGTCTGTTGCCAGTCTGTGGGTGCACTGGTGCTTCTGGGACATGAACAGAACCTGTGGCAAGAGAAGAAGGGTCAAGCAGCCTTGATCATTTCTAGGTGATGTAGTGGCCTACAAAGCAAAAATAGCTCTTGTTTTTAGGGGTCGCCCATGTTTGACATGAGCATTGTGGCAAAACTGGAATAATCTTATGTGATTAGAGCTCATTTTCTGCATTTTAAACCAGCAGAGCTCTGTAGAACTGAACTGCAGCAGTTGACAAAGAGTCAACAGTTGACTAAAAGAAGCGAGGCAAGGCAAGCATCTCACAAACATTACTCTCCTCAAGAATACATTCTGGTGAATCGTTTCAAAACGAACTATTGAAAGGAAAAAAAAAACTTTCAAATCCAATAGTAATTTTTTTATGACAAAAAAATCAGACGTTGTACCCTGGATTTACAGATGCAGCCATTCAAAGTGCGCGGCCCAGGCACGTACCGGGGGTAATTGGCTATGTCATCGCGCATCGTGACGCGAGATGATGCAAAATACCGCGGTACGTGATTGGTTGACCGACGGGCACTCGTGGTGCGTTGATCGGTCGTAGAAAGATTTAAATGTCTTTACTGTGCCAGTTTAAGTATTGAATATCTATATGGAATTTTACCACTGAAGGGAAATCTTAGTAGCTGAGCATAAAAAGAATAGGAGCATACTGTAACGTCTGTGAAGGCCATAAATGATATTAATTTTGGAACATAAACATACAGTATATGGCTGGTCTCGGTACTAAACAATACACACCAGTATTTTTTCTCCCTAAACATTTTAAGCTTCGAAGTCTTTAACTAATGTGATACTGGAGTCAACAAGCATACTTTTAGAATTTGATTAAAAGGGAATATAATATGGAATTGTGTATCTAAAGAAATTAATAACGATATCAGTATATTCATATACCGCAACACAAGAATAGTACACGCTGTACATTGTCTGTTGATAATGTTTCTGTAGTGCTTTTTCAGCACTCTGCATATGACCTTGCCGGTGGCGCTGTGGGTTAGGTTCCTGACTCCCACTCTGATCGAATTTAAGTAATTTTAATAACAATGAATAGTCACCTATGCGTTACAATATAAACATTTATATTGATTTAAATCACGTTTTGATTTAAATCGCAAACGCGGGTTTCAATACATGTTTTGTGATTCACAATCAGACAAATGCAACATAAATTGATATCTTTGTCTTCTAAGTATCTTAATAAACTTTCAGCATAGCTTTCTCCCCGTTTAGATTCATTTTTTCTTGGGATCAAATGTGGAAAGATTATATTGTAACCATTTTTATTTTTTAAATACATTTTAGAAAAGTGTATTCTATACTAAAAAGCTGTACACCACCTCCTATAAAGATACATATTGTAATACTTTCGGGTTCGGATAGGACAGACACAAGAACTCAGACTTGCGGAGTCAAAGCAAGTTAAAGCCTTGATTTTATATATCACCTTTAAAAGTGGCATCTCAAAGCAAAGTAAATACCCAACACTGATTGTACCCATCTGTCCCCATTGTACCCAGAGAGCACAGCCAGGACAGACAGACAAATAAGATACACTCCACAGACATTCACAACAGCGAAATATCATAAAACGTTTGCACATGTAGTTTAATTATCTGTTTTTCAGGAAGTTAAAAAAACACTTGAATTACTTATCCAGTCTCTCGAAATAAAATTATTTTTCAAGCAATGCAACTAACGTCAGGCAACGTGTTTTTTTTAATCCAACATTGACAGCCACATCTTAAATCTTGTCATTCAGTTCTTTTTTCTCTATTTGAATTGTGGCGATTCAAACAACCTGGGATAACAAGTGGTCTCAAAGTCACCTAGCTCACAGAGCTTCAACAACAGATGACAATTCCCTTAGTCCTACCTTAGTCTTCCTGAAATTGTCAGATTATGAGTGAATAAAAGCATTTTATTAAAAACGTTTTAATCGCGTATCTAAGGAACTAGCAGTATAACCTTGTTCATGCACAAACAGTGGCATGTGACATTATTAATTTGGGTGTCTCCTCTTGCCAGAAAGCTCTAAATTGCATTTTGAGTGCGGTTTTTGACTTTTTTTAAATTGCAACCCATAAATAAAGCTGATACTGTTTAGACTTTTAATTATTTTAAACTGTATTACAGCAGCACAATGCACAATGCAACGTAAATCGCTATCTTTGTCTTCTGCGTAATAATGTTCACCTCTCTGTCCAGCAAATTAACAATAGTAATAATAATGAACTTTATTGTATATGGCGCCTTTAAAGGTGGCTCCTCAAAGCGCTTTACAGGATAAAAACAATAACAACAATAGTGTCAGGCTGGGCAAACGATTTTTTTATAGAAATACAAAATGAGATATAATGATGTGTTCCGGTTTAGACATTAACGAGTACAACCCCCCTCTCTGCGGGAGTGCTGGCTGTGACGAATTAAACCGGTTTCACAGGTATTTTCAAAGTAGAAGGGGGCAAGATTTCCAGCGAAAGACACCTCCCCCCCTCCAAAAGTACAGTTGTTACTAGTTAAGAAAGCTAGGCTCCTCAATGAAATCGCTTTAACATGCTAATACGTTGGTGTAACAGTCCGGGCGTGGCAAGCTTGTAATGTCAACCCGACATTTACGGCGAAAGGAACTTCTTTCACTGGAAGACAATGAACATATTCTGGCCCTAAATGAATTAATAGCAAATATGGTTTACATAAAAGACATTTTTCCAAGAAAGTTTAGCCTTTGTCACTAATGAAACCACTAAATAAAGACATAAATATAGAAATCTTAAGATTTTTAAAATACATGACTTTGCTAAACTTATTTAAAAATAAAAACGATTACAAAGGCCAGCGGAGAGAGACAACAGGGGAGGGATGTTGGTTTTACATAAGGGGCGGGGCTATGGAAATTAGGTCTATTTGGGAATGTGGAGTTACATGTTCTGGCTGTTTGTGAATTATCGTTATTGAGTATAGAGTGTTGATGTATTGATTTTGTGTAATGCTGTATGTTGAAAATTGGATTTTGAGGAGGGTTTAGTTTTGCATAAGGGGCAGGCTATGCTAATTGTAGGAATTTGAGAGAGTTTTTGGTTTGTATTACAAATAATTCGTACTAGATATTGAGATTTGTTGTTGTTTTGTTGAGATTTAACTCCGCAAATCTGAGTTCGTGTCCGTCCTATCTGAGCCCGAAAGTATTACAATATGTATCTTTATAGCAGGTGGTGTACAGCTTTTTAGTATAGATTACACTTTTCTAAAATGTATTTAAAAAATAAAATGATTAAAATCTAATCTTTCCACGTTTGATCCCAAGAAAAATAAATCTAAACAGAGAGAAAGCTATGCTGAAAGTTTATTAAGATACTTAGAAGACAAAGATATCAATTTATGTTGCACTTGTCTGATTGTGAATAAAAAAACACATAAATTTAAACCCTCGTTTGCGATTTAAATCAGTATAAATGTTTATATTGTAACGCATAGGTGACTATTATTATTATTATTAAAATGACTTAAATTCGATCATGTTGTGATATTTAGAAATATAAAAGTCAATTAATTGTCCATAATATTGCTATTCTATTTTTTCAAAGAAATGTCGCAATACACGAATATAATCATATCGTTACATCAGAAATTGAGAACAGTTCTTCTGAGGAACTGAAAAGAGACTCCCATCTTGAAAACAGTTCTGAAATCAAACCACTCAGTGTCCCTGTAGAACCGTTGAATATTGAACCGGTTTCCTTAGTTGGGCTCCAGGAAATGTCTATGGCTAAATCAACAGAATCACTTAATATGACTTTAGTGTGTACTGAGACTGTGGAAAACATCATAACACAGCTGCTATTGCAGATATACCCTACTTTGATAAAAGAGGAAACTTCTACAGAAATCCCAGGGAAGATGTCTGTGTCTTTGCTGAGTCAGATAGCTGTGGACCTCTTTGACAGTGTGTTGCAGGACTTGTCCGAAAACCAGGAGATAACAGTTGTGAAACAGGATAATGATGTGTTTCATGAACCACACAAGATTCAGCAGGTTGCTAGCTCTGTTCACAATGAATTGCTGTGCCAAACTGGATCCCAACAGGTTCTACAGAAAGCTGTAGCCACCAGAAATGAGACAGTGGTCAAAACCATAATCAGTTCTATGGTGACCAACATTTCCAAGCTGACACATTCAGCTTCCCGATGTTCATCCCTTTCACCAGAGACCAGTATTAGCAGAGAAGCAAGTGAGATCGTTGATGAGGTGAGGGGTGATACTAACATAACTAGTGAGCACAACAAAGAGGCAATACCCAGTCCTCAGTTTTCTGAAGTTTCTCTTGTTTCTTCTGAAATAGTACATGGAATCACACATAATCTGCTAAAGGAAATTCAGCTAAACTGTTCCAGCCCTGAGTCCAGTACTCCTCAAGCTGCCATTGATATGGAAACCCGGAGCACTGAGCAGCTCATGTGCACCAAAATGGACCAGTTAGAACCTTCACCTGTTATTTGTCGAACAGTCAGAAGTAAAAAACGACAGTCTTCTATGACAAAGTTTCCAAAAGGCTTTTCTCCAACAGTCCCAAGTGGTTTTGAAAACAGTTTCCAGCCAGAAGACACTATGGATAAGCCCTGCTCATCACGTTCCCTAGGAGAAGCTGTTGGTGTGACACCTTGTTAGCTTCTGAGACACGAGAGAAGCCTGGAGATTATCTGGTTCAAAGAGTCCAGGATCTAGAAGGAGTACAGCAGTGTAAGGCTTTAGGGAAGAAAAGCTCCTCGAGGCCAGACTGTATTAAAACACGACTTCTGGAGTCCTCTTAGCATGATGTGGTTGATGAGGTATGACCAACAGTTCCAAACCTGTAAAAATTTCTCTTATGAAAGTAGGATGGACCTGTTCTGTACCTAATTAACAGACATTTGTGTAGAAAGTACTGGAAAATGGAACTTTTATTTTGTAAATATGATGATAGTTATGTTGTGCATTTTCCTTTACAATAAAACTACAAATCCAGATTTGTTTTCCCTAATACTGTGTAACATCTCAGAAATATCCCTACTGTCAGTTCATAGCATACGTTCTAAACTCACGTGTCTGTGGATGTCAGCTTTATCACTTTCTTATTCAATTAGTACAAGAGCAATCAGGTGAGTTAATGCTACTATAGAGAGACTTGCTCAAAGTATTGTCTACATTTCCAAACTGATGTCTGCATCATAAAAAAAACTGAGATGCATTATTTTCTATACATGCAATTGTAAACATTCACATTGGTTTATTATTTTATATTTCATTGTCTGCCTTTATTCCAGTGTTAACGTCAGTGCTAAAAACATATACACACCCCATAATCCTTATCTTCTTTTCAGTAAGAGAAGTGTTACTTGTTTTGATTTACACTGAACAATCACTGAACTGTAACTTTTTGTTTTTTTGTGACAGGAGTTGCCCGGACACTCATCTTGGTATGTGTACAATCCCAGCCTTAATAAGGACAAAAATCTCAGTCCAGCCCAAAGCAAGAGTGGTCTGCGCATTGACATAGCAAAACATTACAGGACCCCAATGCAACTGACCAAAACTCTAAGAGCGAAGGGCTTCTCTCGCACAGCAACATCCCCTTTGCAGTTAATATGCCGGATGAAGATGTGAATGTGAGCCATGTAGAGAAAAGTGGTTCAGGGACGCCAAATAACGTAGATTATAGTGGCTCTCTGAAGGCACCAGTTCTGTAGGGTTTGGGCATGTACTGAGACAATTATTAATTGTAGCAGTAAATCACAAAGTTGATTCTTTTGGTGGCTTTAGAATCCAACCATGCGACATAACTCAAACAACGCGCACACACAGGTACTAATACACGAGGATACATTTATTAATACATAGAATATGCATATAAACCTAACAGATCTTATCGAGAGGGTTATCAGAATACAAAAGATATATATTCAATCAGTTACAAAGAGTTACACATCAAGAGGAAATACGTTCAGTATATCATTCATTAAGACCGTTTCGTAAAGTGAACTTGGTTACAACTTCTACATTAGATACTCAAACAAGTACATAACTCTTAGGAATTAAATTGATATCAACTGGTTTGGATAACAATTGAATTCTCAAGCTGTAATGCATTGAAGTTGAATACTCATCCAATCTCTGGGGATTCAGATCTCCTGCGGGCACAAAGAAACAGTTGCAGGCTGTTGCTGTCCAATCCGCGCTCTCTGGCTCGGTGCCAGGCTGTGCTGTGCGGCTTGCGACGGTGCGCTGCTGGTGCTCATTGTTGGCTTTAACTAGCAAAGTTTGTGCACAGGAGAAAAGATGACTGTGGGTCCCAGCAAGTCAGGAAGAGGACCGGTTCGTTCCTGATGAAGAGCTAGTTCTGAATAGCAATTCAGCTGTCCACAGTTCCGACCTGTTCACGAGGCCTGCTGCTGGTTACTCTCTGGCAACCTCCACTCTAGACTCTTAGAACAAAGGAAAGTTCTGGCACTCGGACACACTGGCCGTTCCGTGGTTGTCCGGGCTGAGTCTCAGGATGGTCAGGAGGCGCGCTGCGAGAATGTCCTGCCCTTGGGATTCTCCTTTGAATTCCCTTTAGAATTGTTGAATCTGAATCTGAATCTTGTTGAATCACTCAGGCTCTCTGTGTTGCCTGTTTTTACCTGGAGGAACTTCAGCTCATTGATTGGCTGAAAGTTCCATGGGCATCAGAGTCCCACGTGGGTTACTCGGCCCTACCAGTCCCTGATTGGTTGATCAAGGTGAGATATGAGTCACTTAGTCCTGACACTTAGGAATGCAATCCAGATGTCCAACTCGCACTCCCTAGACAGATAGGCACCAATGGATGACCATTGATCATGATAGCCAGGCTTAGCTAAGTGCATCCCCCTTTGGGAGCTGTCCTTGGACCTTAAATCACCTTGCATGAATGGTTTCTCTGTGGCTGCACCACAGAGATGAACAGAGAAATGAGGCCTAATTTGGGAAAGCTCAGAAACACTTAATTCTGCCTTATTATTAAGCCTCGCCGCTACATATCCCCCCTTTTTGAAGGTCACGAGGTCCTGAGGCGTTGTTGCCTTCAAAACAAAACAGAGTTAAGTGATGTCCCTTGCCATTAGAACATTAATCTTAAATGTCTACATTACTCCTCGAGAATTCATACCGGAACCAGCATTGGATACAAACAGGATGAATAACATCTGGAGTATGTATAAACACGGTAGGAGACATTATCTCAGTCTAGGAATTACACATCAGGAAGTTCACTGTCAATATCTGATACCTCTGTGGTAGATATTTGGGGAGAAGTCACTTCCTTTCTTTTGACATGCTACCTTTGACTCATTCATGCTACCCAGAGTACATCTTGATGTGAGAGTACATCATTCAGAGTACACTGTCAGTCATGATCCAGCTACCTGGCAGTAGTGTTACAATAACAACAGTTCCTGTTCCCAGCCCCCGATAAACCACAACACCTGTGTTGGGTATCTCCTAGGGTGGTTTGGAGGTTTGTTCCATTAAAGCAAACTAACTACCTGTCCCTCTTCAGGGCTTACTGTTTCTTGGATTTCTATCCAATTGAATAGTGTGGCACCTGAAGGCATCTTAGACCTCAAGTTTGGTCTTATATTGTCTGGTTCCAGACCGTACAGTGTTAAGTTACCATGCTGTACTATGGCCTCCTCGGGAACTTACAGGAAAACTATTGGTTAGATAGCTGCATTGTGGTAGCTGTATCATGCCCGTCACAAGTCATAGTGTCAGTTAAATGTGGTGTGCTGACCAGCCATTTACTTCCCACCTGCTCTTCATGGGGTTCATTAACCTCCCTCTGCTCATTAGTAGCTTTACACCCTTCATTGGTGAATCGTTTAGACACAGCCAATGGATAGCTTTGGTAGCCATACCCATCTCAAGATTTGGAACCGAATTCAATCTTGGATTGCCTTCTGGGTGAGCTATGAGCGATGGGGTTAATGTCACACACTCCTCTACTGAGAAGAGTGGAATCAAGTGGGTTGGGATTTGTGCCGTGGTTAGACTGGCTACAGTGGCACTAAACTCCCTTAACAGGTCTTGTGTCAACATTCTGGCCTGTTGCACACAAGCATATACCCACTGTATAACACCAACAATCATGTCCACTGTTTGGGGAATAAGGTTTAACCCTGTTGCATAGGAAGTTGCCTGTAGGGTTTTCCCTAAGCTTTCCAACTTTTGCTGCTGTCGATACAGTCTGTCACTACCCTCTGGCATCTCTGACACCTGCCTTCTTGGGGCAGTCAGGGTGAGAGTGCCAGTAGCACACAAACCTACCAGAAATAGCAAATGCACAACAGTGGTGGCAGCAATCAGTCCTCCCAAAAGTCTTTTCGGGTGGCTGATCCCAGTCATCTCCTTCTGAGTGACTGTTGCCTTTCTAAGCTGGCGCAGCATGTACATGGTGTCTTTCTCAGTATGCCCTGTGGCATCTTGGGCACCAACATCCTGGAAATCTGGGGAGATCTGACGCAGCGGCTGATGCTGCTCCTCCGTTTCCAGGGCATCTGCTTTTTCGATTTGTTCATGCCTGTGCTCTAGGAACCCTGCAGGGGGCGGTGCAGCGGTGGAGCATGCCTGACCCTCGGCTGAGTGGTCATCTGGAGCACCTGAGTGATCTGGGATTGTTATCCCATTCTCACTGTTCAGGTCCACCCTGCACACTTCCTGATTGAGGAATCCCTCTATCGGCATGTTTACAATCGTTCGCTGGGGGTAGGTGTAGGACACCTGCTCGCTCCCCCCTTCCCTCGCTAGGGGTTCAGGGAGCTGCCTCAGCACTGGGATAGCTAGTTCACTGTCTTTGAACTCACTATCACTCACCAGGCCCATGTCAGTGCATACGGGGATTCTGACACCTCTCTTTGCGATGTCCTGCACTGGCAGGCGGGTGACTTTACCATCCAGCTCCAGTCTGGCTGAACCACTGTTGGTCAGACTCAGACTGACAGACTGAGCTGGTGGCTGTAAGAAAACCGGCTCGGCTTTCATTCCCTGTCCCTTCTGGGGGACTGGGTGTGTTGGCAACCCTGCCGTTGAGGAAGGAGCAATCAGGTCAGTCTTACTCACTACCTGGTAGTTGTGAGAAATAATGTTACCTGACTGCAGGTTCCCTGGGTCACAGCAGAGGGAATCGGCATCTGGGATCAGGTGTGTCCACAGCGCAGTAGTCTCAGCGTCCAGCTGGACCTCCTGTCTAACCTGTGAATGTTGCACCAGGGGCACCTGGCGGTGGCCCTGTGACAGCTGCTCAAGCAGATCCTCACTAATAGAGGACCTCTCAGCGCTAAGGGTGAGGGCTACATCACCAACCTGCTCTCCTGCCATCTGGATCCCTTCCACCACTGCGGGGTGGTGTTCCTGAACCCTCTTGGGTGCCAGGGTGCACAGGGAAAGCTCCTTCTCATCGCCAGGTGGGGAGATCTGCTCCTCTTTAGGGATGTAAAAGGGGTGTGCTTTACCTGGTGGATCAGGCGGCTGCTCGGAGCAGCGCTCCTGTGGCATGGAGGCTGTTGGGACCTCAGCCGGAACACGACTTCCCTGTATATCTGGGGAACAAGGAAATATTTTTATTTCTTGTCCAGAGGGAACAGAAGGAATCTCCGCATGGGCTTCTGTGTTCGGTGGGCACTGTGTGAGCACAGTCTGCCTCTTGGCCCCCCTTTCCTTCTGTACAGAAGACTTAGGAGCCTTGACCTGTTTCCACACTTTGCCTTTCTGGTGATCCACCAAAGGTTCCTCTCTGAGTCGCATGCCCTTTTCTTTTTCTACCCGTTTGAGCTTGCCGTGTGACATCAAACACCTTTCAACCTCAGTGTCAATCAGTGTCTCACTGGGTAAGACATCTCCCATGGCAGCCTTGAGGTAAAAGCTTCTTGCTTTTCCTCTGCGTTTTACTGCCTGCTCTGTGACTTCAGGGGTGGAGTCAGCACTCACTTGGGAGTGGCTGACCTCATCCAGGCAGGAACTATTCCGCTCAATCAGATAGACTGAGGGAGGGAGAGGGGGCGGGTCTCCGCCTCCTCCATTGGAGAGTATCAGCTCATTCACGCTTCCGGCAGCCTTGGGGAGCGGTTGTCCCTGTCCTAATAAAGGTTGTTCAAGCCTGGCCAGGCGGGCGGCTACTGAATCCTTTTGTTCAGCTTTTTCTAGCCCTTTCCCTCCCCCGGTGTTCTCATGGCACTTAGGACGCTGGGTGCGGTCCTGTGTGAGTGCTTTGGAACGGGGCTTAGCCAGCTCAGGAGCCTGTGCTCCTTCGAGCAGGGGGGAATTAACCCTGCTGGCTCTGACGGTGAACGCAGTCGCTTTAGCAACTCTTTGCTCAGAGCGACTTTGGACATCATACTCCCAGGCTTTCTGCACGAATCTCTTGATATCAGTCATTTTCATGGTCTGTGCATCTGTATGCATTAAGATCATCTTTCTGACTGACGGGTGGAGATTCGCAATGAATAAACCCTTGAAATGTGTGTTCTCTTCGCAACCCTCATCATTTCGCCCTGCAAAATAAGTTCGTCTAAGTCTCTCGTAATATTCGCGAGGGGACTCTGCTCTCTCGTGCTTAATGTTAAGAGCGGCGGCTATCACAGCAGTCGGGTCAATAAACGCACTGTATTCTTCGATAAGTGCTTGACAAAGCTGCTCAAAATCATTACAGACTTCTTTCATCTGCCTAGCCATCCACTCATGTACAGCTCTGCTGGTAGTTTTTCTAACCAGAAACACTTTCTCCTGTTCTGTGGCGTTTGGCAGGTACTGCAGGTAATACCTGAGGTCTTGAATATAACTCTCGATATTATTCTCTGACACTGCGGGGTCAAATCTCTCTATGTCCTTCGCTAGCTCTCTCAGAGAATGGAGATTTATTCTCCTAGCTTCTCCGCTGACGGAGATATGGAAGAGATCGTGGTCAGACCTGTCGCTGCTAGAGAGAGTGCTTAATAGCGACTCGAATTCAGACCTTTTAGCAACCATCGTTAAACTTAAAGAGTATTACTTTTAAGTACGAAATCACAGTTTTACCACAGAAAACCACAAGATCATGTATGCAATCAACCCGGTAGATCGCAAAAGATCACAAAACAATCAAGCACTGCTTAAAGAGCAAGGGGAACTTTTTCTTTCGGCTTTCAGCACACTGTATTGTCGTGTATGAAACCCGCGGCGTTTTATATTGAATTATTCCGCTTGGTTGACTCATTTCAGTCTTGCCACGCCCACCCAGGGACGCCAAATAAATGTAGAGAAAAGTGGTTCAGGGACGCCAAATAACGTAGATTATAGTGGCTCTCTGAAGGCACCAGTTCTGTAGGGTTTGGGCATGTACTGAGACAATTATTAATTGTAGCAGTAAATCACAAAGTTGATTCTTTTGGTGGCTTTAGAATCCAACCATGCGACATAACTCAAACAACGCGCACACACAGGTACTAATACACGAGGATACATTTATTAATACATAGAATATGCATATAAACCTAACAGATCTTATCGAGAGGGTTATCAGAATACAAAAGATATATATTCAATCAGTTACAAAGAGTTACACATCAAGAGGAAATACGTTCAGTATATCATTCATTAAGACCGTTTCGTAAAGTGAACTTGGTTACAACTTCTACATTAGATACTCAAACAAGTACATAACTCTTAGGAATTAAATTGATATCAACTGGTTTGGATAACAATTGAATTCTCGAGCTGTAATGCATTGAAGTTGAATACTCATCCAATCTCTGGGGATTCAGATCTCCTGCGGGCACAAAGAAACAGTTGCAGGCTGTTGCTGTCCAATCCGCGCTCTCTGGCTCGGTGCCAGGCTGTGCTGTGCGGCTTGCGACGGTGCGCTGCTGGTGCTCATTGTTGGCTTTAACTAGCAAAGTTTGTGCACAGGAGAAAAGATGACTGTGGGTCCCAGCAAGTCAGGAAGAGGACCAGTTCGTTCCTGATGAAGAGCTAGTTCTGAATAGCAATTCAGCTGTCCACAGTTCCGACCTGTTCACGAGGCCTGCTGCTGGTTACTCTCTGGCAACCTCCACTCTAGACTCTTAGAACAAAGGAAAGTTCTGGCACTCGGACACACTGGCCGTTCCGTGGTTGTCCGGGCTGAGTCTCAGGATGGTCAGGAGGCGCGCTGCGAGAATGTCCTGCCCTTGGGATTCTCCTTTGAATTCCCTTTAGAATTGTTGAATCTGAATCTGAATCTTGTTGAATCACTCAGGCTCTCTGTGTTGCCTGTTTTTACCTGGAGGAACTTCAGCTCATTGATTGGCTGAAAGTTCCATGGGCATCAGAGTCCCACGTGGGTTACTCGGCCCTACCAGTCCCTGATTGGTTGATCAAGGTGAGATATGAGTCACTTAGTCCTGACACTTAGGAATGCAATCCAGATGTCCAACTCGCACTCCCTAGACAGATAGGCACCAATGGATGACCATTGATCATGATAGCCAGGCTTAGCTAAGTGCATCCCCCTTTGGGAGCTGTCCTTGGACCTTAAATCACCTTGCATGAATGGTTTCTCTGTGGCTGCACCACAGAGATGAACAGAGAAATGAGGCCTAATTTGGGAAAGCTCAGAAACACTTAATTCTGCCTTATTATTAAGCCTCGCCGCTACAGCCAGAAAGTCAAGAAACATCCTTTGAAAAAGTTTGGCTCCATGATAAAGCATAAGATCATGGGTAATAGGTCAAAAGACGTCAGAATTCAGAATGAAACAAATCCATCTTTGGAAACGTTAAGAGCCCAGGGAACATCCAGTGGACGTGGGAGCTGTGAAAGCTTTGGACCATTTAAAGTGCCTGATGAGTACAACAAGCCTCAAAAACACAAGGTATGGATTAGTTACCCAAACTTTAATTATTAATTTGGACATTGTATTTTTAATATTAGCACTACAGAAATTATTTGAATAGAATGCTCATTTGTACATCAAATAACATTCTAGAAGACATTCCTATTAATTGCAATCAACAAGAATAGCAACTGCTACTGTATGGTGGCCAATGCTGAATGTTCTGTATGAATAATACAAATTTATCAAGATCAATACAGTACGTAACAGTTCAAGTATAATAGCTGTGGAAGAAATATTCCTAAATTGTTTTCTTTGTGTGCTCATAGTTCTTCAAAAAAAGTTTTTAGTTTGGACAGATTCAGTAGGAATAAGCCTCAGAACACTCCATATGGTGAGTATTTAGTTTGTGACTTGGATTTTATTTTGTGTAGCACATTAGTGACAAGTGTGGTTCAGAATTAGACATTGGATGGAATTTATGTAGAATGGGGGAATTCATCCTAAATTTAGAATCCTTTAAAAAACAAACTGATTTGTATACAAATTGGCCTTGGTGTTCTGCAAACGTCAAGTTTTATTGACTCTGCTACCTCCATAGGAATGGTGAGGCAGAACTCTAAACTCCACTCTGATCAAGTGGTTACCTGTGCACCTCTACTCTTACCTGATCTCTCTTCTTCTAAATAGTCCATTGTCCAGTGCATCAATCTTTGGCAGTCCTCTTCAACAGTACTCTATTTTCTCCATTTTCAGTGCCCTCCCTCATTCCCTTCTACAGTATCTCTCGGTATAGTAAATATGACTAAATGTGACTTATATGATAGATATAAGATTTAAGCTAATACGTCTTCCTTCTTTTACAAGTAAAGTTATGAAAACCACTTTAGAACTAAACAACAGGATCGCTCATATGAAAATAAGACCCTAGCAGTAGTCAATATGGTTTTAGAAAAGGTCATTCTTCCTTTACCAACTTGTTAAAATTCTTCAAACAAGTCACAGCACTAAACACACAGAACGTACAAAATGATATGATTAGATTTTAAAGATGCTTTTGGTAATGTTCTTCTTAAATTAAAGGCAATAGGCATTTAGGGAAATTTGTGTATTGAACTGGTTAAGGGACAGGTAATAGTACAGATCAGGGGTGAATAGTCCAATAGAAGATGACAGGAATAATAGTTATGAATGTGATTGAAACGACTGAAAAACAGTTGTCTAATAGCCAAATTACCACACACCTTTAATCAAATAGCTTCTTATTGAATAAACCTGACATTCAGATGCCTCTGGGTAGAACTGTATCTAAAGTCTATCTTACCTGCTGCCATGGAATAAAGAAACTCGAACAGTGACATGTCAAACCACTCTGTGTTTCCAGGGATCCCTGTAATTCCAAATTCAGGAAGATGCCAAAAAAAACATCTTTGCTGTCGAAGATGTCGACTGCTTTATCCAGAGCCTTCCTGTAATAATCCATCTGCCATCATCAAACATGTTTAACATGGAGGGGAAACTCCTTGCAATGAAAACTCAAAAAAGGAGTTCTAATGATGGGAACCTCATTTGCCTAGCTGATCTACTGTTTCTGAAATAAAAATAATCGCATTCATGTTTTTGTATAATGTTGAGTTATTCAAATAGGTGAGCACACTACCACATGCATGACCAGACACTTTTCAACTAAATCACAAAATGGTTTGTTAGTTGTCTGTAAATATCTTATTGGTGTACTATACCATTAAAAAAATAAAACAGTCTTGGCCTTCATAATTCTATTCATAGTTATAGCAAGACCTGATTTACTGTAAGTATTCAAAATCCTCAAAGCTACTGACCTACAGTAGTGCACTTCATAAGATTTAGTAGTGCAGCACGAACTAGGGGAAACTATTTGGATTTAAAAAATATAAGAGGTTTAAATAATCTACCAAACAGGGAAATGCATATTTTTATTCAAAGGGTTTGGGGCCTGGAACAAACATCCCAACTATGATGTGGACGCCGATATCCTGACGTCCTTGAGGAAAGGGTTAGACTAGATACATGAATGAATTGGCTACTGAAAAACCAGGCAAGCCAGATGAACTATCAACGTTCTACTGTGCACCAACAAGTGCACCTAATGAACTTTCGTGTGATTGGCAAGTTGCAATGCCTCACTGCACAAGCTGTATTGCCGGTCAGAGGGCTTAAAACAAATTGGCAATTTATCTACTCTGTGTTTTTGGTTTCCCTTCGGACCGCTTAGGGGAGCGAACCGTTAACGGACCGCGGTGAGCAACAAGTCCCGAAACGGTTAGCCAGCATCTTGATACTGTCTGCAGGAGAGAGTAATTTTAATATAATTTGTGTTCCTGGAGATCGATTTAGATTATTCGGGAAATACAAACCACGATCATAACATTTATATTTATAGACATACTCCAATATGGCGTCTCGCTCTCCATTGTCTTCCCCCGACTCTGCTACGGGTTCAGGTACCGACCCGGCTCGGCCAGACACAGGAGAGCCGCTCGGTGGGTCAGATTCGGATTCAGACTTGGGTCTCGGGGAGGAAGGTTGCGGTGCTGGTGACCTGGGGTATCGCCTGGAAGAGACGGAGCTCGAAGCCGAGTTTGAAGCGGCAGCTGAGCGGCTCCGTGGACTGGTGCAGACAGCGAGCAGAGAACAGCTGCTTTACCTGTACGCCAGGTATAAACAGGTAAAGCGACCCCAAACCTTTGGCAACTCTTTAATAAACTGAAGCAAAGACGTGTTTGATGTGTTTTCGGGCTCAAGATCAATTAGTTTGAAACCTTAAAAATGTGCACTCAGCATGTGCATAATCAGCTGCTGTCATGTAGTTGGTGACCTTCGTGTTTATAAAGTACTGAGTACGTTTGGATGAAGAAACCACTAGCAATATTTTCTAGTTCCCCAAGGGATCGTTTTAACTGACGAATGTTGAATAGAAGTGTACAAAACGACTTTTCTGCTACTCTCCAAACATTTTGTATTACTGACAAACCTACTGGCCACGTATACTGAGTTATATACATTATTTATATGCAAAATTTAGAAATAAGCAGTTGGCATAAATGAACAGGGTAATAAAATATATATCAATATATATATATATCATATCTAGCACATTTAAAAAATAAATTGAATCATTTTCCACACAGTGAGCATATTGCCACTGTGAATTTAAAATAGGAATACAGTTAAATTCCAGTGGATTTGCTGTTTGAAACAGCCATTGTTATCCTGTGTTCACATGATGACTAGCTAATCATATTCTTAAAGTTTGCTTCTTCTCATTGATACCTTTTCAGTTGTTGAATATGTATTCCTTTTAGAAAGCGATAGCTAAAGTATTGTGCACAAACTCATTTTAAGTTACACAAGGCAAGAGACAAATCTGTGCGACTCCACAAACCCACACTAAATATAGGTTTCAGTGTTGTCCAGAAAAAAAGAAAGGTAAATGTGTGAACTTTCACAGATATTGTAAGAAACCCAACAGACCAGGGAGTGTAAGTAGGATTTCAGTTGTTAAAGGGTAAATAACATCCTAGGCAAGTAAGATCTGTCAGTCAACTTATGGGATAGACTATGACTAAATTACATACCCGAGAAGCTGAGTTCTAGCATTCACAATCTCCTTGCCGAACTGTATTAAAAATAAAAAACAAAACATTTGCCCTACTGAAAAGCGGTTAAGAGTTTCTACCAGCTGGGCTCTGTAAGGCTGCTGATGGGTTACACATTGTGCTGTGATGCTGCAGGCAGGCCTGGAAGCAGCTTGGGGACATGAGCAAAGAACAGGCCATGCAGGAGTATGTAGCGTGTGTGCATTCGCTGGACCCAGAAGGAGGCCAGAAGGTAGGGACTTCTGACTCAATTTCACTTAAACCTGCTATTTGTTTGGTGTCAGCTTTTGGGCGCCAGGATGATGTCATGCATTGAGAGGGCGAACTGTCTCTGGGACAAGCTGTCAGATTTGTTCTAGAGATAAACCTGTTCCTGGGATTCCTACAGTACAAGAGACAGTTTCACATGATTCATCAGTAAACTACTAGCTACTAGCAACCTAATGAATACGGTCACTTGAGCAGCCCACTTGTGTCTGTAACCTCTCTTGCGTTTTTCAGTTCTTGGCAGTTTGTATACTGAAGTAATTCTGGCAGTAATTTGTAACATTAACCTCTCTCAACACAGCACCGTCATCTTACCTAAACAAAACATGAATATTAATGATCAGAAACTAAGGCCCACTTTAAAAATCACAAATATGCTCCTTAAAAAAATCACAGAATCGGGTTCCAGATAGCTGCATGTTTTGCTTACTCAAAGAGCAAAAGGTCTGTTTTCTACCAAATGTTACCAAAAACATCCCTGCCCACTTGCAGCTGACAGGACTTGGCTGTTTCCCCATATATACTGTATGCCATATACAGTGCCTTGCGAAAGTATTCGGCCCCCTTGAACTTTTCAACCTTTTGCCACATTTCAGGCTTCAAACATAAAGATATAAATTTTTTATTTTATGTGAAGAATCACCAACAAGTGGGACACAATTGTGAAGTGGAACGAAATCTATTGGATTTTTGAAACTTTTTTAACTAATAAAAAAAATGAAAAGTGGGGCGTGCAAAATTATTCGGCCCCCTTGCGTTAATACTTTGTAGAGCCACCTTTTGCTGCGATTACAGCTGCAAGTCGCTTGGGGCATGTCTCTATCAGTTTTGCACATCGAGAGACTGAAATTCTTGCCCATTCTTCCTTGCAAAACAGCTCGAGCTCAGTGAGGTTGGATGGAGAGCGTTTGTGAACAGCAGTTTTCAGCTCTTTCCACAGATTCTCGATTGGATTCAGGTCTGGACTTTGACTTGGCCATTCAAACACCTGGATACGTTTATTTGTGAACCATTCCTTTGTAGATTTTGCTGTATGTTTGGGATCATTGTCTTGTTGGAAGATAAATCTCCGTCCCAGTTTCAGGTCTTTTGCAGACTCCAACAGGTTTTCATCCAGAATGGTCCTGTATTTGGCTGCATCCATCTTCCCCTCAATTTTAACCATCTTCCCTGTCCCTGCTGAAGAAAAGCAGGCCCAAACCATGATGCTGCCACCACCATGTTTGACAGTGGGGATGGTGTGTTGAGGGTGATGAGCTGTGTTGCTTTTATGCCAAACATATCGTTTTGCATTGTGGCCAAAAAGTTCGATTTTGGTTTCATCTGACCAGAGCACCTTCTTCCACATGTTTGGGGTGTCTCCCAGGTGGCTTGTGGCAAACTTTAGACGAGACTTTTTATGGATATCTTTGAGAAATGGCTTTCTTCTTGCCACTCTTCCATAAAGGCCAGATTTGTGCAGTGTAAGACTGATTGTTGTCCTATGGACAGACTCTCCCACCTCAGCTGTAGTTCTCTGCAGTTCATCCAGAGTGATCATGGGCCTCTTGGCTGCATCTCTGATCAGTCTTCTCCTTGTCTGAGCTGAAAGTTTAGAGGGACGGCCAGGTCTTGGTAGATTTGCAGTGGTCTGATACTCCTTCCATTTCAAGATGATCGCTTGCACAGTGCTCCTTGGGATGTTTGAAGCTTGGGAAATCGTTTTGTATCCAAATCCAGCTTTAAACTTCTCCACAACAGTATTACGGACCTGCCTGGTGTGTTCCTTGGTCTTCATGATGCTCTCTGCGCTTTCAACAGAACATTGAGACTATCACAGAGCAGGTGCATTTATACAGAGACTTGATTACACACAGGTGGATTCTATTTATCACCATCAGTCATTTAGGACAACATTGGATCATTCAGAGATCCTCGCTGAACTTCTGGAGTGAGTTTGCTGCACTGAAAGTAAAGGGGCCGAATAATTTTGCACGCCCCACTTTTCATTTTTTTATTAGTTAAAAAAGTTTCAAAAATCCAATAGATTTCGTTCCACTTCACAATTGTGTCCCACTTGTTGGTGATTCTTCACATAAAATAAAAAATTTATATCTTTATGTTTGAAGCCTGAAATGTGGCAAAAGGTTGAAAAGTTCAAGGGGGCCGAATACTTTCGCAAGGCACTGTACATTGTCTTTTCGATTTGTTTATTTTCACAGGTTTCTCTCATAATTCAAAAGCCTTTTGTGCAATACAAATACAAACTTTAAGGTAAGTAACATTTTATAATGTACAAGACAGAAGGACACAGAAAATGGGGGGGAAAACATCATAGACAGCACAACAAACAATAGAATTGTATCTGTAATACTTGCTGGGTTTGCTTGCTTATTCCTATGATTAAAGCCAAGTGCAATGTTTGCTACATATGCAGGATGTGAATTGTTCATTTTATATATATCTAAAATAAAATATTTTAACATTTACACTATTTCAGGGTAGAACATTTACACGTGTGATTTTGCAGATGTTGTCCAAATCATTGATTCAGTAGAAAACATTTATTTTAGGATTTCCTGTGTATGGTCAAGACATGATGGCACGTCCGAAGTATATACTGTGTCTTTAGAATACCAACACCAGCTTTCTGTGTTTTCTGGTTTTAAAACTTGAATCATAAAGCTTTAAAGTATATATTTCCATCTTGTTTTTGTTCATTATTTTTTTTCCCATTTACATTTCTTTGACTGAGGCATCACATAAGCTAAGAACAAATCTGTTGCCTTCAAAGCTTTTTCTCCTGGTGAAAATCACTGAGTTGAAAAACACTTCTGTAAGTCAATATAATACTGATGTTTGTAATAAAAAATTCATCTGCTGGGAAAAACAAAACTAAAGATGCTTGTTGTGGGCTCTATTGAATTGAATTTACAGTAGCCCATTTCTAAATGAATACAGTAAATTAAATTGTTGAGATTAAGAGATAGATGTACATACTTCATGGCCAATTGTCAGTTGAAGAGAAATGAAAACAATTAATAGGATTAAGAATAGTCCTATTTTGGACTATGGTTTTCAATTCTCTTAATCTGACCTTTGGCCATGAAGTATGTTCAGTTTAATTCGGTTGGACAAAAAAGCCAAAAGTCAGATTAAGAGAACTGAAAACTAGCCCAAAATAGAAGATCTTTTGTTTAGTTTGATCAATTATACAGTTCTTGTTTGATTCTTGAACTTAATTGATTAATTGACTTCGTCAGCTGGAAGCAGGCTTGATAATGGACTCTGTTCAAAAAGAGCAGACTTGTCCTTTAAAAACATTGAAACTGAAAAACCAGACGGATCAAAAACGATAAGAGATTTGAATATATCTTGTGTGACCTTTTTCAGGGATTGTGATGTTACAGACAGGAGTGTGGCTGGTTCACAGCACCCCAGAACTTCCAGATGTGCAAAATCATTCTACATCATTCTTGCCCTCCAGTGGGCATGAAAATGCACAGACCTTCTTCTGCGGGACTTACACATACAGCACCTTCAAGGACATAGGTAGGCGTTCACATGTACATACAGCTGTGTGAACCTTTTCTTGAACAAGTTTGATTGTTGAGCTTTAGTATGTCCATGGCATTGACATCACAGCTGTCTATCACTTTCTGAAAGCCTTTGGTACAATTTTTCCAGCTTTTAAGATTCAAGTATTGGTTATTTGCAGTTCTTGTTCTGGTTTGGAGCACCTTTTCTTTTCCTATTCTAAATTTACCTGTGGGCAAAAACCAGTCTATTCTGTTATTTTCTGTTGGTGGTTCAATTTCATATGCAAGCTTAATATAACCCTGAGAATAGGTGGACACTAATAGACTTACACCTCATTGTGTATACAGATGAAAATAAATACCAAAATAGCCTTAGACTTTCTAATTAAATCTAAATGATGTGTATTGTGGCTGCTGAAAATGTATGTCAACATTTTAGAACTTGGAGGATAGTTTAACAAGTGAAAATAAATAAAGAAAACTCTCCAGACTAATGGAAAAAGAAAGGGGGCATTTGACCTGGATGTATGAAAATGCCATGCTTACTCTTGGTTATTTTTCATTCTTGTCTCTACAGCTGTGCAACTCCAGTATATCCATGTATACTCTTTTGACTATCACGTCCCCCAAACCTTCCACAGAGACCTTCAGTGTGTGGCTCAGAGAACATGCTATCCCAGGAAAGAGCCTTGGTTTAAGCAGCTGCCCCTGACATCTTTAGCAGGGTAAACTTTCACCAGCTTTGCAAAATGCTCTAGATTTAATGACGGTGAGCACCACTCAAGGCAGAGCTAGAGTCTGCAGAAAAAAAATCAGTAAAGTCTATGGATCACGTTTGTTTCCCAACTGATCGCTTCTTTAGAAACTATTCTCCAATTCAAAATACAGAAACAGTATTGAACAACACAGTTGCCATGATCCATAAACAATCTCTGTGCCTCATTATTGCAGTTTGTTCCTGGGAAGTGAAAATGTCACATCAGCTATTTTTCTCATTTTAGATATTTGGAATCAATAGTTAATTTTTTGCATGCCTCTACATTTTAAAATCACAAATTAATTATCACAGTTCCAGACCTGTACCAGCTTGGAAGAGATGACGAAATGTACTTATTTCTTCAAAATATGTGCTTAACAGCCCCACAGTGATGCTAAGTGTCAGAGTTGGCATAAGTTGTACTAATGATTTTTCTTTCATTGACAACAGTACAAGAGCACTGGTGCCCAGCTGGTCATAGAGGTTGCAGTTATCGGACGCGTTTGAGATCGCTTGGATATCCCAAAGTGTCCAACCCTGTTGGTGTTGGTATTCAGTGAATTATGTATCACTGCTGAAACTTGGACAACAATGTCTGATTTACTCTGAACAAGCACTTATTGAGCCTCTCAGAATCTGAATTTATTTAATTTTTACAAAGTCTAACTCTATTGTATGTTGGCTGTTTCTAGGCAGCAAGACCCACTTTCTCACAAAGATTTTGTGGAACAATATCCAGTTTATTTTTACTCAAAGCCTTTCCCAATTGAAGATGTATTTATATAAAAAAGCATACTTTGTTTTGGTGAAACTTTCTCAATCTGCCACCTGGCAACTGAACTTTCCTACATGTTTCTGCGGTTACACTTTAGATTTAAGGTTTCATAGCATCGCTTTCTTTCAAAAGAGATTTTATGGGATGTTAGTAAAGCATCAATTTATATTCAGTAGTAATTTAGGTTTAGGATTTGTGTCTGAGGTAGTTTGTAGGTGCTTTATTAACATCCTGTAAAGCCCAATTCTTGAACAAATTGATTAATAGAATATTTCAATCTTTTATTTATACAACAATTTAAATCAAATGTTTTTCTCTTGGTATGTTGATTTAAACATAAGAAAGGATAAAAATATAACTTGTGTAGCTTCTTTAGATACTGTACCATTTAATACCTAAGAACACGAGAGGTTACATTTGGCCCATTTAGCTAATTTCTTAGTAGTTAATTCAAGGATCTCATCCTGCTGTTTCTTGAAAGGAACCAGGACTTAAATAACATGTGCAGTTTGTTCCATTAGAAATTGATTAATTGATCCAAGGATCTCATTCTGCTGTTACTTTAAAGGTTATTGGAAACGGTTGTCATTTAAATACATTTAAAAAAAGGTTATGTAGAAAAGGAACAATCCAGTAAGTTTCAAACACTGCCCTTCAAAAGCAATATGTCACACTTCACACTTGATCTACTGTATATTGGTGGTGCCGATTTAAAAAAGAACGTTCTGGGTAGCAACCAATACAGTACAGCATTCAGAGAGGGGGGGAAGAAATACACATTCACTTGTTCTCGGTTCCAGTTTGACGTTTTGGTAGCAAGTGCACTTCCTGTTTTTGGTTGGGTAGAAAGTGTGCCTGGGACAGATTCTTACAGGGAACCTGTGACTCTGTTCCGTTTCAGATCTCTACTCAGGTTTGCTGGTTAACTATTTAGGAGACGACTTCTTTGCCAAAAGCTGGGGGAAGCTTCATCGGCCTCTGCTGTCGAATTGCTCTGTGGCGCACAAGGTGTACAACGTGAAGACGATGCAGCTGCCAGAGGCCAGGCCTTTCGGCATCATGGTGGACCACTCCAAGTGGTGTGTGATGAAGGGTGGGGGTCCGCACTGGACCTGCATCGCGGACACGAACCGAGAGATCAGGCAAACGAGAAGAGGAGGCGGGGCTGTGTGCTCAAGCAGGCCTGGAGTGTGGAAGGCCTTCCTCACAGTAGTTGACACATTTGAGGACTGCCAGTAACACGTGGCTGGCACAAATAGACGAACAAGAAAGGGCTGTTTTCAAAATTTACTGCATAGTTTTTCCAAGTCAAAGCAAATGGTGGTAAGTAATATGTAAGAAAACTCTGCAGTAGCTCAAGTAGGTAGTGCGTCAACACGCGTAGGCCGCAAAGGAGAAGAAAAGAAACGGGAACTGACACCTGAAGAAGACTCTACAGCTGAAATGAATTTTTGAATTAAGTACTGAATATATGGGGGGTGGGGGGGGGAGAGTCAAATTATTTTTGCTGAGGCGATATACAAATATTTAAAATCATAAAAGTACATTCTGTTTGTGTTTCTTTAAAGGCTTGTTTGTAATAATGGATGGATATGACCAGCCTTCCATTATTCCTGTGGCCCCATTAGGCAGTTCATATCAAGCACAAAAAAGGACGCTGACGTTATATTGATACTAGTAGTCCTGTTCGGCACATATCTGTGATTTTTGTTTCTGTGGATTTTTTTTTTTACGCAGAAACCACACAATGGATGAATAATATATATATTTTTACTAGCTAAATCAATAACACCACAGACTACGTATTGCGAAACACAAGACAACCTATGCAACAGGTGGATAAGGTTAAATAAAAACAATCACCACATCTTCATATACAGTACAGTTACTACATTATTGATCAACTAGAAGCACTGGATTATATGACTGTTTACTCTGTGGAGCTGTCCACTTCGACTGGCTTTGTAATAGGCCTGTACAGTTTAAAAGAGAGAGTTTATGTTCACATTTTTATAAAGAATAAGGTTACAGTGCCATGCTGGTGTTTCGACCTGGTAAGAATATCTTAATTCTATTAAACCTTCCAGCATTCCTTAATGATTTACTGATTTTTAAGTCAAAGGCCATACACCTAGCTGAAGTTAAAAAATATCTGAGGAACTTAAACCATTATCAAGCTGGCACTTGCAAAAGTAGGCATGTCTCTAATGTTGGGTAGGATTGAGTTTCCCCTTGAAATCTTGATTTTCTGACCTGCTCAATGCCTGTGACCTTACAGTGATGTCACTCACAGTCGTGTTCTTCTCCAGTGGGTGATCTCTCTTTATAAGCTCAAAGCATGTCAAGCGGGGGAAGACTCTCTCTCATGAGTATGTCAGAGGAGTGTGTGCACATTTCCTCATCCTGTTTCAATTGTGTTATTTTACCCTTTGCTAATCCGATAGGTAAATATTAAACCACATATAAGCTGTGCCCGGGAATGTAGACAGTGGAAACTGAAAAATAAACTTCACTTGGCACAATTTACCATTCTTCCCATTTAAAAAATGGCTCTTAGTTTTTTAATAAATGCGTCTAAAAATATACCCGTCTCCACACACCTGAAGAAGGCTTCACAGCCAAAACGTCATATTAGTTTGTAGCCGTATCTTTAATTTGTAAAAAGCAGTTTTTTAGCAAAAAAATATATGTATTTCTAATATCACACTTAAAGAGGGAGTACAAAATCCATTGAAACAGATGCCCCCAGCCACAATTTAACGGCAGCTGATTGTCAGAGCCACCTGAGAAGTGACAGAGAAAAGCCTAATTTTGCAGGGAAATGGTTGTTCACTTTGAAAGATTCAATTGAATATATGGTGTGGCATCGCCGGGGGAAATGGGTGTAAAAGAGATTTAACTCACACCACACTGAACCTCTGTGTTCTTCGTCCGTATGTCTCTCCAAATCCGTTCCGCAATCCGTTGCCAGTATCCTTAAGTCCCCAAATGCGTATGTCCACACTTCTCCGCGCCGTATCCAAAACCCATATCCAATAGTCCGTTATTCTTAAATTCCTTCCAGTACACTCCTAAATCTCTCGTTCCTCCAAAACGCTCTCACCTTACCAGCTTCCGCCCGGCTCAGTGCTTCTGTGGCATTTCTATTCCGTTTCCTGACGGAGCTCACCTGTGTCTCATTGTTTCGCCGTATATATCTTTTCCAACAGCGGGTCAGCCGGGTATCCGTGGCGGCCATCTTGCCTAGGTCTATACAGTAGTATAGACAGCGTTTCGTTACGAAAATACCAGTTATAGATGACCCTTCCCCTGGCCCTCTTCCAATGGAATTAATATTCTGTTTGAATGTATCTCGATGAATGCTGTTAAATGATAGTACCTCTACCGTATTAACTACATGCTTCAAGACTAACATTGAGCAAATTACATTCTAAAGGCTAAATACTGTATGCAGTACAGTGGGAAATATTGAATTGTTTTAGGAAATAAAATTTGTCTTCTATTTACAGTGGTTATCCAGAAATAATAAATGTATATACCATATATTTACTGTGTGGCCAAAGCAGGACAGTTCCCCCTAGTTGAAATATGTTTGCACCGCTTTCCTTGTGCTACAAGAATATTTGCCAGTATCAAATGATCATAATGCATCTCTTCCAGGCTAAAATAAGCAACAGTAAACACTGGTATTTAACTGGAATATAGTAGCATAAGAAGTGGCACAGTGGTGCTGTCTCAGAGCACTGGGGCCATGAGTTCATCCTCAGACGTGGGGCTTGTATGTTCTACAGGTGTTTGCTTGGGTTGTCTTCAAGTAATTGGCTTTTGTGAAAATTGTCCCTGGTGTGAGTGAATCCTGCCTCTGGCTCTCCTGCAACCCTGTATTGGATAATGCAGTTAGAAAATGGATGGATTCAAGCCTTCATTACCTTTATAGAATTATTTCCTTTTACCACTAGTTTTAGTACTGGAAACCACTGCAATTTTAAGTCATATCCATTCAGCTATGAACTATTTTACCTTTTGTATACCCTCCTGAAACAGTGCTGCTGCGCATTCCATGCAAAAAACACTACATCCATTCGGTTACCAGAAAGGATCATTAAAACACTAAAGAAAACATACTCATTAAGCACAATTTGAGACTTTACATCTCATTTAATATGGAGACCATAGACTGACACTGACTCAATACATCCAGTGAAAGTGGGTCAAGCTTTTAGAGACAACCTGTAGAGTCTCACTGTCAGTCTCCGAGTCTGCAGAATGATTAAGATGCAGTCTCTGGGGTGGGAATTCTTTCTTCTTGGCTTATTTGCCGATAAGGGAGAGTTGACACATTCAAGAACACCATCCACAATTCAGAGGCAAGGTGATTAGAAGACTCTCCTCCGGCTCCTCTTTTCATCATACAGGGAGATGGCTGGGAGCAGCACTCGGATAATGGACACTGCCACCCACGCCACCATGTCATTCAGTTCTTCCATCGTTATCTGTTTTAAAGCAACAACAAATGTAGGTTAACCACGGAGGACTAACATTGTCTTTTATTGCTTTTAACAGGGTGTCAGCTGAGCATTAGACAGGATTCATCCATTCTCCCAGCAAACAGTGATAGGCTGATTTCTTTTAAGGTCTTATTTTTCCCCGACTTCTCCTTGGAATACGTCATATTCTATTCTCATTTTTCCACAGCCTAGAAGCCTATTCTGGACTTTTCTTCCATTTGCTTTCCCTTCTTACCTCTCTCCCAAAACCAAAGCATTGTGCATTTAAATACACTGTATTACAATTAAAACACAAGATGAAAGGTTCTTATAAATGTAGCCTGGCAAAGAATAATTAGCACAGGACACATTTTGGGTTCTTTATTTCTAGGCGACTATGTGGTCTGATATGTTCTTGGTTTAAAAAAATAAAAGACATAACGATATTTCTATATACACAAAATACGGCAGTGGTTCACGCAGCGCGTTCAGAAATAAGCCGCTCACCTCTCAGCCCTCACCGAGAACTACATTACGATAATTAGTACGATACCTACAATTGCGAACACTTACACGGTGCTAAACATAAGTCCCTGTAAAGAATGAAGGAAGAGAAAATACAAGGAGCATGTGAAACCCATTACTAACAAACCAATAAACAGATATCCCCAGCCCGAGTAGTTGCCTAAATACTCTACTGCTTCAGTGTACTCCGTTAAAATCCAATATCCATCTTGCTAATCTTGTCTCAATCCTATGAAATACCCCTCTATACTCATTTAGGGAAATGACACCGTATTTACCGTTACGACTCTGTAGAAGTTACGGGTTCTTTTTAACGGTAACTCACTGCTTCTTAGTCCCTACTGCCCATGCGCAGAACGCTGGACTCAACCGTCAGGAACCGCCATCTAGTGGATTTGGAATAACTCCGCTATTCACCACTGGGTCACAAAATAGCTACAAATTGGTTTCTGGTACTAAATCTGTGTTTTGAAAATCATACTGCTTGGGGCACATTGCATTCTCTTCTTCTGAAGAGATACCAAGGGTTTTGAGTCCCAGCTGGGTTTCTTCACAAGTCTTTCATAGGAACCCAATTCCAACAAATTACATACAGTAATTTCTGATTTTCTCGGGCAATGCAATAGATGCTATTAATGGAATACAAGTACATTTTAAAAGACAACCTTAGATAATGTGACAATCAGTGCACTTTTCAGTCCTTCAGATATCCCTTGTGGTGTCTCCGGGGGAAAGTTTATGCAAATGAGAGAAGTACTCACACCACACTTTTCTTTCCTGAGTTTCGTGGCGTTTCTTCCTCCAACTATCTTCCAAATCCAGTCCGTAATCCGCTCTCTTAATCCTGTTCCGATCCGAGTTCCAAAAGTCCGTAATAAACCATAAACCATAAACCATAAACCATAAACCATAAACCATAAACCATAAACCATAAACCTTTTCTCCCTTCAGTAGTCCGTTATTCCTTAGTCCGACCTTTCACATAAACCTCTTTCCTCTCTATCTTTCTCCCTGTTCACTGCCTCCGGGGCACTTATATTTCGGTTCCTGATGCGGCTCAGCTGTGTCTCATTGTTTCTCAGGGTAGACCCTTTCCATATACGGGTCAGCTGATTCTTTTTGGCAGCCATTTTGCTCAGGTCCATATCTAGTATTTTAACTAGGTCATTCTGAAAATACCTGTTATGAATGACCCTTCCCCTGGTCATCTTACACCCTTTACTTGGCTGGCCTGTAATGTGGGTGTTATATTCTATGATTTTCTTCTTGTTTTATTTATTACCTTGTCCAGTAGGTGGCAGAATTAGTACAGTAAGGGACTAGGCTTAAGGAGCAATATTTTTTAATCAAGCTGACATCTTCCTCTAAAATATGTTTTTTATTCGGTAGTGGTATGAAAAACACAACCTGAAAATATAGTAATGAAAATGAAAAGTCAAGCTTGTGCAACCAGGTGATGTGCAGCTGGGCACGGGAATCGGGAACAGCGCCTCGTGCGGGCTGGTAGACCCTCGCTTCCAGCCTGCTGTCCGCCTGACTTTCTCTCCCATGGTTCTTTCTAATTTGTTAGGTAAGATCTGAAGTAATAAGGCTTTTTTAAAAGGTCTGTAAATTTATGTTTACTGATGTCATAGTTTCGGTTTAAGGTTTACTCGTTTATATTTGTTTTAAGAGTATCAAAAGTGTATTCGGGCTCTGCGGGTTATCAGAGACGAAATTGAACTTCGTTAGCTAACTGTGTTAAGTCGCTAGATGAAAACTGTCTGTGTGTTGTGAGTTAATTTCTTAGTGAGTTGAGTTGTTATGTTGTGTCGCGTTTAAATGGTGTTATAGTAAACAGGGGAAAACAACATGTACGAGGGTAGGAGTCAGACTCTTGCTACCAGCCTGCTGTAAACCTGACTTGTACGTATTTCTGGAAACGCTCCCTTATTTTCTTCTATTTTTTAGAAAATAAACTTTAAAAAAGGGAGCCGTGTATGAGTTCCTCTTGCGCACGCCGGTGAGTGCACAAGATCAACGGTAAAGCTGCCAGAACTGAGAGGGACCCGCTAGAGGTCACCACAGCCAGGCAGAGTAGGGACTGTGACGTAAACTTGAGTAGTGCGTTATGGGAGTTGTAGTTCATAAAGCCAACGCTATGTCCGTGAGCAACTATAGCCAGTTCTAAAAGCCGGCTCCCCTTAAGTAAGGATTACACTTGCATTCCAGGCTTTTCTATGGAAGCCCGTTTCCGCCAGGTAGTAAAAAAAAACGCGCTATGGTATCTCAGAATTGCAACTTAGCAACTCAGAATTCTGACTTAGTAACTCTTTATATCTCACATTTGCGAGTTCGAAATAGCCCATATTTCATTGTCTGTCCTTTTGTTATTGTAACGGATTCGGGTTCTAGGGCTTGTGCCCTCGCCGCTCCCACCCTAGTTCGTACCTCACTGCATTGGCTCGAACCCAGCTCCTGAGTTGTTGAGGACAAGACCTGTATAACTATATATGGCTACAATACCAGAATTGACCATAATTAAAATTGCATTTCTACACTTCTTTTCCATCCCAAAGGATTAGAGGTGTAAATTATTAAAAGGCAAACCGTGTGTTATATTTTTGGGGTCTCTCGGCTCCACTGGCAGAGCCAGACTGTTTGGGACGTGTGACCACACAGGTTTGATACCGTGAAGGCTTTGAGTTAGAATGGCGACATTCAAATTAAACATTAAATCGGACATCGCCCTTTTGTCTGGATTTTCTCATTAAAACCTAATTATTAATATATATATAAAAAAACAAGTCCGTACAGGGACGAATACTGTAGCTTCCGTGCTGCAGCTTTTAATGACGTCTTTACTTGTACACGCTGGATACGTCAGATAAGGCAACTGCTTTGCAGATCTGACGTAATAGACAACATTTTGGTTATACCGTGGTTTATGCTCAGGTCCGTATTATACAAAATAAAGTTTTACCGCTCACGAACACGACGGATTTGTTTTCAAAATAGATTAATTAATTAATGGATTAATGGAACGATATCAGGGATAAAAATGGAGAGAAAGAAACCGGGATCTGGAGCTGTGAGTGTACTATCCATACGTTTATATATTTGAACTTTTAGGTAGTGAATTTAAAAAAAAAATCAGCATTAGTTTAGCTTTAAAATGTAAGGTTTAGTAAAACAGTAAAAACGTACACCTCGTAGTAATATTTCTAATACTGTTTTAAAAGCTCTAGAAGGTAAAATAAATGGAACATGATTTTAAAATTCCAGCTATGTGTTCTATTTCTGAAATCGTGGGTTAATAATTTATTGTTAACCCTTTCTGTATTTTATGGGAATATACGTACTGTACTTTTCTTTTGTTCTCTTAAGATGTCTTGGGTGAGAATATGCCTTCCCAATCTAAAACTCTAAACAGACTTAGAGAATCAACTCGTTTGTGCAGAAGAAAAAAAAAAGAATGTTATGAACTGATTTAGCCCTCTGAACACCCTAGGGTAACTCTTCTTACCTATCTATAAAAAGATATGTCAGGAACCGTGGCCTTTAAATGCAGGGACTGCTTTTAAAAGTTAGTTTTGTAGCTGATTATGCCACCTAGCAATTCTAAAGACCTTTTCCCCCAGCAACAAGTTCTTTTTATCTTCCAGAACAACTAGTGCATCCACAGACCAGAAGTCATCCTACACAATTTCCATTTGTATTACAGTACTTTGCAATTCCAGTATCTATCATAGCCTAATCCACAGAACAAATATTACAACTTATCCACCAGAGGTACTTACTTACTCACAGAACATATTGCAGACCAGCTCAAGAGCCCCATTTGACCCCAGTTACCAAAACCAGAGTTCCAAAGGAAAAGTCCAGCTGCAAATATTCTCCCAAACCCAGCCCCAGTTGGAGACCTGGTGTGCCTGCTTCTGTCATAGCAAAGAAACTCTGTGTAGTCTTAGGGATCCTCCTCAGTCCTGGCTGAGTCTGTTTTTTAATATGCCCCCCCCCATTTGTCTCTGAGTCAATTTTTTGAGTAGAGAGGGGAGGAAGAAAATGCTAAAGCCTTCCTCCCTTGCTCACTGTAGAGAGTCCCTGGTGTCCAAACCCTCTCCTGGGTGCTGTGGTACAAATTGGTTATTCCTTTTTGTTCTGTTTCTGTGTGCTCTGGCTCTGTCACTGGGGTTATTAAAGCCCCCCTACCTTTCTTGGGGGGGGGGGTTGATAGTTTTGGGTGTAAGCAGAGCTAACTTCTTGGGGCTCATTGATCAAATGGCTATATACAGATGGCCAGGTGTAAGATTGCTCTAGAACATTCTAGATTTTCTAGAATTGTTATGTTCTAGATCCACCTCCTCGGTCTGAGGCTCGGCTAGGCCAGTTTTGACATTCCATGTGTCTTCTCTGAACTGTGTGGTAATTAACAATGTTTGCAATAGCATCTTTGATCAGTAGGAAGCCCCAGAACAAAGAAAGACACATATTACCACCCTCATTGAAGTCACTGGTCATTCTATACAAACTTCTATGCAAAGTCAACATTGTCCTTGATACCTGCTGTTGCCCCCACACCCATTTTATTTCACTCTGTGACAGATGAAATCATTTCTGCCATCAGCTCTGCTTGTTTTTTCTGGCGTTTTGGCTGTGGTTCTGTGAGGTACGATAGTTATGTTCTGTGTTTCAGGGCTGCTACACCATGCTGTATGCACTGCAGGGAGAGCAGCAGCTGTTGGAGAGACCCGTCGGCACTAAACTGCCGTTAATCCCAGGGTCTAAACCTCAATTTTGCAGGACTGCTCTTTCGGAGAAAGTAAGTGTAACCTAAAATGAAAAGCATGAATACATTTATTCTTATTTAAATCCAAACATTTAAATTGTAAAAAATGACATGTTTATTCATGGTTTTCTTTCTTTTTAGGGGTAAACCAACATGTGAAATTGTATAATATGAAATGATACCTGGGACACATTAAGACATTTCTGTGTGTGTTAGTATAATGTGGTTGCTGTAATGATTAAACTGTAAGCAAACTGTCTTCCCTTGACATCTTTGTGCATATAACATCAGGAGTAAGGTTATATATTTTTCTAGACGCAGTATATTGATCACATTATTGAAATTCAGCTGTACTGTATGCCTTAAAGCTTATTGTGCTTACTGTCTTTTTGCAATGTAGTCATTTTTAGTTGGCTACAATGACTGAGAAATTGGAATTTGATTTTCAAGAACGTAGAAAAAAATGATAACGGCGATTCTGGAGTAGTCTTCCAAGAAACTGGCGACCGCCTTCGGAGGGGGGAGAAAAAAAACATTCTCATTTTTATGTTCAGAAACATAGGGGGATACATATCCTGTTTACCTGTACATATCATGTTTTAATAAAATACATACCTTCTATTTCAGCTGCACCAGCCATCTCCTGACTTCACTCTGACTGATCCCCGTGGTTTCCTTTTGGATTCGAAGTACAACAGCCTCCATGACCCCCACCTGCGCACCTATTACCATCGCAAGGGCATGCAGGAGTCTCTGCAGAACAGAGGCTTAATCAATGAGCAGAAGAAAGTAAGGCTGTTTGGAGTTTGTGCAAAGAATGAGTCTTTTTTGGTATGGTGAAGGAGTGAGGTGTTGTCAAAAAAAATAGACCAGGTTCTAGATCATTTAGCTGTAATAGTTTCCAGTAGCGTGATTTAACTCATGTCTGCACTCCAGCATAGATGTATTCGGTGGGCAGGCCTTTGGTTGTAATCAAAGCATGTAATAGTAGATGTAATCAAAGCAGGCCTATGGTTTGTGCTAAAGTCCTTATGCTCAATAAATATTCAAACACAGAGTACTTGACTGTGCTCTAGATTTGTAAAATAAAAATAAAAACATTTAACCTCCTAGACAGTACTTGAAACATGTTTTGTCTGTTTTCAGGTCCTCTGCTCTTTGAAAGAATACAATCAATATCATAACTACCTTAGCAATGTGAAGTTGCAGTATGACAAAAATTATGTGACTAAACAGGTAAGTGTGATGTTTTTAAACAACCGTCCATCTGATTCTGACTCTTCATCATAGACTTCTGCCTTTATCCAGCCCTCAATCAGTAACGTTTCTAGATGAAGGCTTCCATAAGATCTCTCCATTATGCACTTTTGAATATACTGCTGTCATCATGTCATCTTCAAGGAAGTCTCTACCTTGACTGTGTTTGTATTCTAAGGATCAATTTCAATGTTTTCTTTCAGTTTCTTCTCTAATTGCTATGAAGCTCATTTCTGTTTTAGTGTTTTGACGCTGACGATGTTGTTGCTTATGTTTGTCACTGCTCTAGCCTATTTTAGCTTCTTCTTGTTAGTTCAGCCATACTGTACATCTTTTCATGATACTTTGTGTTGTTTATAGCCCATATAGTCCTTTCTGCATGCAGGATATGGGTTTCATATCATAAGAAAAGTTACGAATGAGAGGAAGCTCTTTAGCCTGTTTGGTAATTACTTGCTAATTGGTCTGTGAGTCTCATCCAGCTGTTTCTTGAAAGAAGTCAGCATTCAACAAGCAGACTTGACTGTGAGGATTTTGAATATTTGAAACAGGTCGCCTTGTAGTCTTCTCTGTTCACGATAACAGAGTTAAAAAAAGAGTTTTTTTATTCATTGAGGCTGGGCAATATATCTGGATGTTTTTCTTTGTGGAAAACCACTAATTGTACCACCCGAATCGGAGCATTCACTGCTTATCTGTACTGCTCTGTAGACTTTAATCCATTTTCAGTGCAAAAAAATGTATTTTTCCAAACACATGTTAATACAGGCAGCTTTTGTGTGTAGTCCAAAACAGAATTTATAAGTCTTCTTTGCCAGACAAGGCTGAAAAACGACTTGAACTTCCATCCATCCCTTTCCATCCACGTCATCTAATCTAACCGCCTCATCTAAGGGCTGCAGGGAGCAGGGGCCTATCCCAGAAAGCAACGGGCTTAAGACGATATACACCCTTGACCAGAATTAAGTCCATTGCAAGACACACACAGACACAAATTCACTCTAGAACCAATTTTCCTAGAAACCTTTTTTTCTACCAGTATAGTATGGCTTTTGACTGTGGGAGAAAACCAGAGCAAACCGTGAAAAACCAATGTGAATATGGGGAGACCATACAAACTCCACACAGACAAATCACCTCAGGCTCAGAATAGAGCCCCTGGCCCCAGTGTTGCGAGATCACAAGGTTAACCACTGTATCCAAGATATACATCTTAAATTGAAATGTTTAGATCAACAAACTACAGTAGCTCAGCCTTCACTCTTATACATATGCAAACACATTCTATCGGTGTGAGTTCAAATTAAAAATCTAATGGAAAAAGTCAGTGTTGGTTTTGAAGTGAACACTCGGCTATAATAGTGCTTAGGAGAACCTTGCAATGAAGGGAGTGTGGCACTCTATTAAAAGGCTGTGCTGGCTTTCAGAAAACAATAGTGAAGAAGTTCTTGGAGCTCCAGGAGCAGAACGAGATTCCCAGGGATATCAGCTTCACCGATGTGAGGGAATGGCTCCTTGAGGAAGGATCCAAGAATATTTCAGACCAGTTTATGGCTACCAGAGACAGGTAATAACATACGGAAGCTCCTCACTCTTTAACAGCAAGTTCCTGCCTTTTGGATTCCTGATTTGTTGTATTTGTATCACATTTTTTTTTGTTTCGCTGTAAATATGTGTAAATATTTTACTGTTATGTTTAAACATTAGATGTCAAGAATACAACTGTAAGTAAAGGTTTGCCTTAAGTTAATTAATTGTGCAAGCAAGTGGAAGTCTTGACTGAGTCAAAGTTTTCCAAAAGATGAACATCTGCTCTACGGAAATACCACATTCACAAATTCCTCTGCTGCTGTCTGACATTGCCTTGTGGATGAAGCTTTCTTTGCTGTTGTTGTTTATGAAGGCACCAGGCAGGAGCTCTGAAAACAGAGGAGATATGCAGACAGGCTGAGGTATGAGAATACAGTTTGATTTATTTTGACCCAGGGCTGCTCCTGGTCATCACCTGGATGGGAGATCTTTAATAGCTGGTTTCCTTCTGCATCTTAAACTGATTAGAGACATTTATATCCACTCTGGCAAGTGACCTTGTGACACCTCTGTAAATACAGCATGATTGGGGAGCAAGCAAAAGATAACAGGATCTCTAGCATAACTGTTTTAAAAGATGTTCTCTTTCTGACAAGTAATTAAGCATTTATGTTGCAAAATGCTCATTAAAAAAATTATCTCACCTTATAGTGTATACGCCTCTTCCAGCCGAACAGATTTCTGCAGAGTGGATACCCTTAGTGAATCATGTTACTGTATTGTCACACTTAGACTTCAGACACTTTTCATACGCTTTTATGAATCCTACATTTCACACTGTAGCTTAACTCACTTTTGAAACACATAGTTTATTCACCCCTTTCATTGATTTATCAGCTTTCAGATCACCGGCATTATCAATATACAGTATTTAGCCTCATCGGTTTTCTACATCAGCTTAATCATGTTTCTTGTTTTTTTTTCACATTCTCACTGTACATTGCTGTATGGTATGTTATTTTCCCAGTTATTTTGTCTTTGGGCTTCCCAGACCACATTCAGCTGCTGAATGCTCCTAATATGCTGAAAAATGCCCAAAGGCCTCATTTGCTAAATTGTAAAAAGGGGAGAGATTCAGCTCCACATGATCTAACAGATTCCTCAATATTTAATGTACCACCTATAAGCAGGTGACATATAAATATAAATATCTAGTAGCGTAGCTGTTCTGTGCTCAACACAATCTAGCTTTCTGCTGTTTCTCATCGGCTTTGCCGTTTCACTGACGGCTCTACAGATGTGGAAAATCAGAGAAAGGGCTTTACAGATGAGGATAGAGGAAGATGCCCGGAGGGAGGTGCGACAGGCCCAGCTGAAGAATCAGACCAGAGCTAGAAGGCACAAAAAGGTACTGGAGTAAGGGATGTTTGGATTCATCCTCTTAAGGTGAACTTTTCTTCATGCAAATTCCGGACTTGACACTGACCTTGCAGCTATATTTTGTTGTATTTCCAAGATGAGCACCTATAGGTTTAAATTAATAACCTAAACTAATACCTTTGGATCCTCGGTGACCACAATAATCATGGTATGTTGGCACCTCTTATATTGTGCATCTACTCTAGGGTGGTTATGCCAAGATATGCTACAGAGGTGCCAAAACACCATATTCTGGTAGTGTTTGGTGCCTCCAATTCATGGTTATAGCACTGCATCTCCAAAGCCCATGGTTTATCTCCAGCCTTGGGCACCTCCCTGTGTGGCACTTATTCTGCGTGTTGTGGGTTTTAATTCCAAGTAACATCCCAGAGACATGCTGCTTTGCATAATTGGCTGTTCTAAAGTATCCCTCAGGGGTATCTCCCCAAGAGGATCCAAGAGGGTGGTTGATGATCTCTCCTCTTCATTACCTAAGCATTAGAGGAGAGACATTGCTGCTTCAATCTCTTATATCCAGCCTGCAAGGTTCTGAACTACACACAGAGTCTTTCATCCAAGTAATGTCTTTCTGTCATGTTTTCTGTCATTCTCAGGCATTTGAATATTATAAAAGGAAGGTTGCTCTCCAGCAGCAAAAGCTAAATGAGAGTTTACAGGAAAGGAAGGATTTTGAGAGAGAAATGCAAGACCGTATTAAAAGGCAATATTTTAATGAAATACTTCAGTCTGGAAAACAGGGTAAGCTTCTAGATCCAATAATTTGCAGTGGTGCAACTATGATTAAGTTCACAATTTAATGTGTTTTAGTTTGTTGGCTAGAAGGAATGATGCAGGTTGACCATCTTCAGGTTTACTACTGATTACAGAACTGTAGAATTTGTTTAATAAACACCTACAATTACAAAATTCCAAAGCTTTTCAATCATATGGCTGTATGAAAAGAATAATATGTATGTACTGAGATCAAAACTTTTTAAAGGGAAACACGCAATAAGTTGCAGGTATCATAAAATAATACATTAAGAAGGAATCCTTCATTATCTTCAGATTGTTTAATTTCCAGCCACAACATGTACATACATTATATTCAACATTTCTGTAATCCACATTTTGTTATAAAAACATTTACAGTATCTATTGATCTAATCTATTGATCCAACACATTCTTAGATTTCTTTAGTTCTAAGATTGACAACATCCGGCATCACATTCTCTCCACTACGGATATAATTTCCACACCTCCTCCCTCCTCATCCAACTTCTCTGGTTCCCGTCTCTCCAGCTTCTCTCTTCTTGACTCAGCATCCCTAAACAAACTAGTTACGCGCATGAAACCCACCACATCTATTTTAGATCCCATTCCCACCACTTTATTCCAGTCCTGTTTCTCTTCTCTCTGTCCCATTGTCCTCAATATAATACATGAATCCTTGAGCACCGGCATTGTACCAACGGTCCTCAAAACTGCTGCTATTACCCCAGTGCCAAAGAAGCCTAACATGGCTCTCGACAATCTTAACAACTTTCGCCCCATCTCCAACTTACCCTTTCTCTCTAAAATTCTAGAACGTGCTGTCACACTTCAGTTACATAACCACTTCATGACAAACAACCTTTTCGAACCCCTCCAATCTGGCTTCCGTCAACTTCACAGCACAGAAACCGCCCTAGTCAAAGTCACCAACGATCTCCTAATAGCTTCTGATTCTGGTTCTCTTTCCATACTCATCCTTCTTGATCTCAGTGCTGCCTTTGACACTGTTGACCATAACATCTTGCTTTCTCGTCTCGAGACTGTGTTTGGAGTCTCTGACACTGCCCTCAAATGGTTTAAGTCTTACCTCACTGATCGCTGTCACTTTGTCTCTCTCAATGGGTACAGGTCTGAAATTGGTCTTGTCAAGTCTGGTGTCCCTCAGGGCTCAATACTGGGCCCCTTGCTCTTCAGCATTTACATGTTCCCACTTGGTCAGCTTTTAAGATCACATGGCCTCAGCTTTCATTTTTACGCTGACGATACTCAAATATACATCCATACCAAACCCGACACTGATGTGGCTGTCTCTATTCTATCTAATTGCATCTCTGACATAAAAATGTGGATGACTCAAAACTTCCTTCATCTTAACTGTGACAAGACTGAAGTCATGCTTATTGGTACCCCCCATCAACTTCGTAAAGCCAGTCCTGTAACCCTGTCTGTAGATGGCTCTGTACTTGAGCTCCAATCAAAATTGAAAAACCTTGGGGTTATATTCGATTCTGGCTTAACATTCGACCCACATGTACAGCATACTGTCAAAACATCTTTTTTTCACCTTAGAAATATCGCAAGACTACGCCCTATGCTATCATTAACTGTGGCTGAAAAGCTGATCAACATATTTGTATTCTCTCGAATTGACTACTGCAATGCTCTGCTCCCTGGGGTATCTAAATCTACTCTGAACAAGCTGCAGTATGTCCAAAATTCAGCAGCCAGAATCCTGACCAGATCTAGTGCAAGTGTTCACATTACTCCTATCCTGGAGTCCTTGCACTGGCTTCCGGTCAAATTCTGCGTAGACTTTAAAATCCTCATGCTCACCTACAAGGCTTTACATGGCTTGGCACCTCAATACCTGTCTGAACTTTTATCGCCCTACTCCCCACCTCGCAACCTCCGCTCTTCAAATTCTGCCCTCCTTACTGTCCCCCAAGCCCGTCTACATTGTATGGGCGACAGGGCCTTCTCCTGCTATGCCCCCAAGCTCTGGAACTCCTTGCCCAAGGATATTAGAGAGTCACCTTCTCTAAACTCCTTCAAATCCAGACTCAAAACCCTCCTTTTCAGAAAAGCCTTTACTTAACTGCTTCCATTCTTCACCCCTCTGCTCTTCTTAATACCATCTTCCACGGTCTCCTCTATTGTTATTGTTGTATTGTTGTAATTATAATTGTGTCCTGTCTTGTGAAATTTTCTTATTTATTGTTGTAGTCTTCTTATTTATTGTTATTGTCATCCTGTAAAGCGCTTTGAGAAGCCACCTTTAAAGGCGCTATATAAAATAAAGTTTATTATTATTATTATTATAAACTATCTGAAATAACTATTCAACTAAAAGGATGTTTTCTTTGTGGCACAGCTTCTACTGAGATCATTAGCACGGAGAATAGAGATGTTACCATTGCTAATGAGAAAAGTTCTAAAATCACCAAAGGTCAGTATTTTCATTTGTTTCTAGAAAAAATAAAGGTTTTGAAAAAAGTTATGTTTTGACAAATTTTCCAATGCAGCTGCAGAGAAATTCAGTGGGTGCTGAGATACTGAAAGATATTGTGAAAGACAATGGAACATATAATCCAAAAAATCAGTTTAGTTCAATTCAGTTTTATTTGTATAGCTAATTCAGATAAAAACATGTCAATGATTAATTCACAAGTGTTGGGTTTTGAAAGCTTTGGTAACATCTACTGTTAAGGCTGAAAAAGGTTCCAGTTAAGTCTGGGGATCTCTGGGCAGCCATTGTGCCACAGTCTGGTGCAGTAAAAGTGTTGTGAGCTAAGGTGTGAAAATGATTTAAATTGTATGGGTAAACAGATAAATAAATCTTAATCAGCATCCTAATTGTATCTATGAATAAATACATGTTTTTTGCCTTGTTTGGATGTTAATTGGATTGATCACTTTTTTATGCATGCCATGAGAATTCTAATGCGACAATAATTCTTTTCTCTCCACTGAAGAGGTGACTACTGATTCCAAATGGTTTCATGAAGTCCCTCTGATCAGTCAGCTGTCTGATGGGTAAGTCCTACATTCTGCAGTTGTGGTATGTTAAGCATCAGTGCTTACATAAAGTTTTTATTTTAAGCATTTTAAGTATGGTGATACGTAAATGTTTAAAGAGCAACTGTTTTCTATTTTGAGCTCACTTCCCCAGCTGAGTTCGTGAAATTGCTTTTTCTCTCTTTGCGAATGCATGAATCAGTCTGTTAACAGTACAGAACATGTGCATATTGTTGTGTTAGCTCATGTGCATTTTTCCAAATCCTAGATATAGTTTACCATAGACTGACTTTGTTGTAATGACTAGAACATTGACATTGAACACTGAACCTTCGCAAAAATAAACTGTTGTATTGTACTTATGTATAACTCTGATCATACTGCATTACAACAATAATATATTAGTCATATTAAAACAAATTTCTATCATAATAACAATTTGTTGTGGCACCGGTATAAAATGTGAAGTTTTGCTGAAGTATTGACAGTGGGAGAAATGTCTGGTCGTGTTTGAATGGATGTTATGTTTCAATCAACAACCACCAGAGGGCAGTAACAACTAAGTAACACTAAGTCATCAAATGTGTTGGAAACGCATTTTGGGCCTTGTCCTGAAAGATGCAGCAACAACATACAGTTGTATGCAAACGTTTGGGCACCTCTGGTCAAACTGCCTGTTTCACAGAATCTTTAAATTCTCTAAGGTCTAATCTCTATGAAGTTAACAGGGTACAAACATAAACATGACATATTTCTGCACATTTCAATGCAGAATTACTATTTATTTTCTGAATTGAACTGTATTTGTCATGTGTCAATTATGAGGTACCCAGTATGAAACTGGTTAGATACATTGCGCCTGACCAAGTAGTTGTTGTTGAAAACACAATGATGTAAATTACCAGTGATCTTGCTTCACATAGGAACACGATTGTACCATACTCGCTAAAGTGTTATGGAACAGTTGCAGTTTGAAGTTTAAGATTTATCATTTCCAATGTGCTATTTTGTTGTGGTGATTTTTATTTTATAAGCCTCTCATATTAAAGTAAAAACCTAAGCAAGTTTTAGACATCCAGTAGGTAAATTGAAAAAGTACGAACACAATCGTGGTTAGGAGGCCATCTTTTTTACACAGGAATATGCTTTAAAATAGATTAATTGTTCTGCCACTAGAAAAGATGCCTATATATTGTTAATTAGTCACCATTTTTTATTATTGCAAAATATAGTTCGTATTTTGTCCATGTAGTAGCAATGTCACACTAATTAATTTTTATCATAATGTTTTTTAGTGAAAGGAAGGTGATTGAGAAAAGTTTATATGGACAGGTAAGGTACACTGCTTATCTGAATGTAATGGATGCATTTTATTTTTCCAGATAGCTCCTTGAGGTTAAAATGCACAGTGTCATAACTAAAGAACAAATGTAAAGAAATATGTTAATTTGTTCCTTCAGTACAGTAAATCCTGAAATTTAGTCCACCTAGCTGTTGCTTAGTGGTTCCTTCCCTGACATGTTCAGCTCAGCTCCCACTAGGTTTTGATTGTGGCTGCCCTGGCGTTAGAGCCACATAGCCACTCCTCAGAGCAGAGATATTCCACTATGCCAAAGGTCTGCGCCTCTTTGCCAGAGAATATTAAGCTGTCAAGGTTCCGAGGGGGTGACTTCACTTTCTACCATAGACTCGATGCCAAAAGAACCCTTTGACACTGCCTCCTCTGGAATGAAACAGGGGTCTGCACATTTAATTATTTATAAATTAAGGGATCCACTTAAAATGTGCAATACTGACCATTCTATTTCTTTGGTTAGACTGGTATTCTGTTGTTCTTGCTTCATTTATATATTAGAAATACTGTACTGTATATATTTTTCTAGACATACAACAGTATATCTATAATAGATTTTTACTATACTGTATAGACAACAGTATATTTGTATTAGTTGCGTCTGTGCTGGCATTCAAAATTTGGTTGCAAATTTCTAAATGTTAACATGGGAAACAATGAACCCTGACAAGTAAGTAAAAGTAGGTCTTATATTGATAGGTGTACTGTATATTGAACATTTTTCGTGCTCTGTGGTTACTTTTGTACTATTGCTTTAAAACAGATAACAACGGAAGAGCTTAACGAAATGGCGGAGAATATAGTGGTGTGGGTGGCAGCGTCTATCATCAGAGTGCTGCTTCCAGCCATCTCGCTTTACAGTGAAGAGAGGAGCAGGAGCGTGTCTCACTGCTCCTTTGAGTCCCCGGTTTACTTCAGCAGTAGTGAGGAGGCCACCCTGAGTTCTCATTCTCTGCTTGGTACTGAGTCAGGGTCCACATGGCAGTCCCAGAGTAGGAGCAGTAGCTTCTGGTCAACAAGATGCAGGATCTCCACTCCCTTCCCTTCACCCCTCTCGTCCTCGGGTAGTTCAGGAGAAGAAACAGGGAAAAATACACCCTGCTTAAAATCCAGAACACCCTCGAAGGAGATTGTGGTTGCTGATGGAGGAGAAGATGCTGGAAAGCCCCTCTCAGAACCTTTGAAGGACCTTTTTGGAATCACTAAGTCAAGTATAATTACAAAAGCAGAACGTATAGTACAGGATGTCCTTAGCAGAGCCCTCATTGAAGCACAGCTTCCTGCTCAGCTGATGGAACCCCAGTGTTGTGCGTTAGGTGTCTTGATTACCCGCTGCAGATCGAATAACCTTGCCACTGAACTTGTGGATGGAGTTCTTGGACTTGTCATCTCTGCCTTGTCAGAAAATAAGCAAAGAATTCCCACCCCTAAGACTGTGCGTGTTAATCTAGAAGCACAGACAGAATCTGTAGCCTCAGAGGTTGCCAGTGAGATTATACAAGTTGTCTCTGGAAGACTCCAGCCTTTTTTCACAAGCGCTGTTGAGTCAGGGTCAACCTGTAGACTCCTGGGTGGCCATGGTGGTGGCCTACATGCCTTAGGACAATCCCAGAGACTCCACTCAGAACAATATGATGAGGCGGAGTTAGCTGTCACGGCAACAGAAATAATCAGTACTGTCTTACAAGAAGTCAAGAGTGAATTCTGCAAAGCAAATACTGAAAATAAGATGAGTGACGTGAAAGAAACATATTCAGGCGATAACCAATCAATGAGTGACTTTGTGTCAGCAATTCTGAAAAATTTAGAAACGATTTCACCCTCCTCCAGCTTATCTGTGGAGAAGAACTACCTTCTTCAGAGTCCTGATGCCCTGCAGAATGAGAGAGATGAGGCAAAAGTGACTAAGAAAAGAACAAATGGCAGTAGCCCCCCATCTTTCAAATTAAAGTCTCACTCCTCGGAATCAAGTGTGGGAATGAAAAGAGCAAACAGTGATATTGCTTTTGGGATCTCTAAAGCCAAAATCATTGAAATTGCTGAGCAGATAGTATCTCAGATCATTGAAAAAACAAAGTGGGATTTCACCCCTGTGGGTAACAATTTACATGAGAGTAACTCAAAAGAGTCATTATTGCTCCCAGAAGCTGCAGAAATCTCCATTTTGGAAAAAAGAAGTCCAAAATCTCAGATTCCCAACAATAGGGTCACTGTTATTGCCAAGGACATTGTAAATTCTGTTTTTGAAAATGTTTTGTTTGCACTGAATTGTATTGAAACAAATAAATATCTGCAAGAATCCAATAAAAATGTTGCTGCTGCTCCTCAAACATCTAGAGGCAGCACAGAAAGAGGATCCATTGATCGTACTTTTGACTTTAGTTCAGTTGCAAAAGGCATCGTAAGGACTATATTTGGAAAGCTCAAATCTTTACTCACCCAGACTAAAGAAGATGTATCTAGTTCCAGTTCTCCTGCTCAAATCAATGCAAAGAGCTCAAGCGTGAGCTCTTCATCAAAAACTTCAGTGTTTTCTGATTCTGTGTCAGATATTTCAGATTTGTGCACCTATACAGTAGAAACTGCTGGAGCCATTTGTGAAGCAATGAAAAAAGAGTTAGACCAGGAGATTTATTGCACAACAGTGGCAAAGAAGGCTTCAGATGAAAGCCTTCTGGCTAGAGAGGTTGTTACTTCAGTTTTGGAGTACCTTGAAGAGCAATATATTTTAGACACCATTAAAAGCCCTTCACCATATCCTAAAGACTGGGAGAGAGATGCTTCTACATTTATAAGAGAGGAGAGTATTCAAGATCAATCAAAATCCCAGATATCTCCTGTTGAAGAAATCATATTATCTGATATTGATAAGGCAACAGGACAAGTCCCTAATCAAATTACAATGGAGATTTGTAGATATCCTCCAAAGGTGGTGTCATCTGAGAACATTTCTTCAAAACAGCAAATTGGGCAAATGGACATGAACTTGGTTGAGGACAATTTGAGTGTTTCCTCTTCTGGAGAGAGCATCATATCAGATGGAGAAGGTGAAGGATCAGAGAAGATGCCGAGGACCTCCAGCTCTGTATTCCATCGTACAGCAACAAGGATAATAAGTGAAATTATTGAAAAAGCAGCTGCAAAATTTATATCTTCTGGACTTGCCCATCTCCCAGAGCAACCAAACAGTACAGCTGATGATGTATGTAAAACACCGGATGCAACAAAACATGCTCAAGAAGCAATGTCCTCAGACTCTTCTTCTCATGTGCAAACCACTGAACTGGCTTCAGATATTGTTGTTGATGTTTTAGAAAAACTACATTACGCTACATGCTTTGAGAAGATTTCTTTCTCAACAGACTACAAAGATAAATTAGAAAGTTCTGATACAGCCCTGTTACCAGGAACATCAGAAATTAAAACTGATACTAGAAGAGCTGAGTACCTTAGGACAATGACTGAGGAACTCTTCAAAACTGTGAAGAACAAACTGAAACACTTTTGGAATCAGAAGAGCCTGTCTTTGTTCAAAGCAAGGAAAGTTTTATCTGCTAAAGAGCAGAGATCAGCAGATTCACTTGAGATGTTTCCTCCTTCAGTCCAGGTTTCACACCTGAGCTTTAGTGAACCACACTTGACTAAGAAAAGCATGTCAGTAACAAACTCGGCACCCCGTAAGCATCTTAGTGAAGATTCAGAACCTTTAGGTGTGTTAATGAACGTTGATTTCTCAAGGCAAAGCAGGACTACTCAGGAAAATCAGGCAAATTTAATCATCTGTGCCAAGGATGTTGGCAGTCAGATATTGCAAACAATCAGGAGTGAAATAAATAGGGGTGATGACAAAGGATGTTGCTCAGGAGCAAGAGCAAAACCCTCAGAAGAAACCCTTCAAGCAAGTGAACTGGTGGATTCTGTTTTATCTACATTTGAAAATCTTAAAGTTTCAGATGTGGTCTTAAAGCCAGATTATGAAACAATGCACCTCTCTGGTGAACAATATGGGAAAGACAGGATGTCTAGTGCAGAAGACACTGTCCATAAAGAATACACTAAAAGTAACCGTAGAGAATATTCTGTTCAACGTTTCCCACCCATAAATGTGCCTGGGATGGTGATTGATTCTTATACAGATGACACAGAAGTCATGACTCGGGACACTCCCTATAGACCCTTGACTGATGCTTCATCAAAGCTTCAGGATCAACCTACACCTACAGCAGAACAAGAAAATGAATTGACATGTAAAAGCAATCGAGTTCCCCGGTCCCGTGTTTGGAAGAAACCCTCTACTGCAAATGACATGGGACTAGGTGAACAAGAGTTCATGGAACTTCCTTGCAGAAGCAATGTGATAGATGATTCATTTACAGCTCAAAACAGCTTAAATGCTGCAGAACAAAAGAAAGGCTCAGAGAAAACAACAGTTGACAATGTTGAGGAAGGAGACCACCCAAGCCCTCTCATTTCACCAAAGCTTGACTTCTCAGCAGAACACATAGCCCGTGCAGAGTGTGCAGTGTCTGACATTGAAATTGTTGCCATGGGTATTGTTGACATTATTATGGGCAAACTTGATGTAACGGTGGCCTCAGATACAAAAAGCAAGTCTAGAGCAAGCCAAAAGAAATCGGAATGTGCTGCTGGTCTCGTCACTGAGAATATAGCATTTCAAACCCACTCCAATAATGTTAATTTGAACATTGAAAAGCTTTCAGCTGAAGAGGCGTCCTGGGCATCTCAAGTACCAGGAGCCACAGCAAAGCACAATCTCCCCCCACTGCAGACAAGGGTTTCAGAAGAGCCTAAGGACCAAGTCAGGACCTCCACAGAGAGTCCTACAATGAGTCCTATTGAAAGGAAAGTGGAACAACTTGTCTCGAGTGGATCTCTGCGTGTATTTTCAGAAGAACTTGTCAAAAATGTTTTCCATTTAATTTTGAAATCGGGAATTGCAGTACAATTGGGCACAGCTCACAAATCTAATTCAGATCCAATTTTAAAGAGCCCCCTAGTAGTTCAGGATTTATCCCATCCAAAGTCCTCAGAGCTTTCTATGCAGTTGTTGTATTCATTTACTGAGAAATCAGTGAAAAGGCTGTTGAAGCAGTGCCTCAGTTTTCCCGATTCTCCAACGTTTGACACAAATGAGAAGGATGTTTCACTTTTTCAAGACTGTGATACAAATACGGAATTGAAGTCTTCCCAAAGGATTTCAGAGAAAGTGTCTCTGACTGTCAAGGATCACAGACCACAGAAAAGTACTGAACCATCAGTGCCCAGTTCACAGATGTACCATGATGCAATTAATCAGCTTTCCAGCTTGCTTGTAAAGTCTGTCATGGATGTTTTGTCTGCTGCATGTGATTTATCAATGGAGCCTGAAGAGAGTGAAAATCAAGGTAAGAAGGAAATCAAATCAAATCATTTAAAAGTGTATTAACATTTTAGTTGCTATGAAGTACAAGTTAAAAACTGTAGTGACTGTATATAAATATACAGTACCTTGATTTTCTATCTGTTGTATCTTTTAAAAGTTTTTGACGTATTTAGACCAATATAGTGTAGGCCATGACTATGAATGAGAGAATGAGTAATATAGCCATATATTCAGAAGCCATATATAACGTATCTGTGAATATGGCTGCTTCTTTGTTTGTAGTTATCTGAGCTCCAAGATGTAATAGTTTTACAGGAACATGAAGCTTTATACTCAAATAATTTGTGATGCCTGTCATTCGTTACTTCTCAATATAATTTAGTTTTTGTTTCATGCTTTCTGATATTTTGCTTCACTATCATTAAATGAAAAGCTCTTTGTTAACATAGGTAATATACCAGCAGCCAGGGTGACATCAGAAATTGAGAAGAGTTCTTCTGAGGAACTGAAAAGAGACTCCCACCTTGAAAACAATTCTGAAATCAAACCACTCAGTGTCCCTGTAGAAATGTTGAATATTGAACCGGTTTCCTCAGTTGGGCTCCAGGAAATTTCTATGGCTAAATCAACAGAATCACTTAATATGACTTTAGTGTGTACTGAGACTGTGGAAAACATCATAACACAGCTGCTATTGCAGATATACCCTACTTTGATAAAAGAGGAAACTTCTACAGAAATCCCAGGGAAGATGTCTGTGTCTTTGCTGAGTCAGATAGCTGTGGACCTCTTTGACAGTGTGTTGCAGGACTTGTCCAAAAACCAGGAGATAACAGTTGTGAAACAGGATAATGATGTGTTTCATGAACCACACAAGATTCAGCAGGTTGCCAGCTCTGTTCACAATGAATTGCTGTGCCAAACTGGATCCCAACAGGTTCTACAGAAAGCTGTAGCCACCAGAAATGAGACAGTGGTCAAAACCATAATCAGTTCTATGGTGACCAACATTTCCAAGCTGACACATTCAGCTTCCCAATGTTCATCCCTTTCACCAGAGACCAGTATTAGCAGAGAAGCAAGTGAGATCATTGATAGGGTGATGGGTGATATTAAAATAACTAGTGAGCACAACAAAAAGGCAACACCCAGTGCTCAGTCTTCTGAAATTTCTCTTGTTTCTTCTGAAATAGTACATGGAGTCACAGATAATCTGCTAAAGAAAATTCAGTGTTCTAATAAGAAAAAAGATTGCTTAGCTTCTGAGACCCCAGAGAAACCTGGAGATTATCTGGTTCAAAGAGTCCAGGGTCTAGAAGGAGTACAGCAGTGTAAGGCTTCAGGGAAGACAGTTAAGAAGACTAAGAAGAGCTCCTCAAGCCCAGACTGTATGAAAACACAACCTCTGGAGTCCTCTTCGCATGATGTGAAGGTTGATGAACTGATGAGTGATATTAGAATCGCTAGTGAGCACAACAAAGAGGCAACACCCAGTGCTCAGTCTTCTGAAGTTTCTCTTGTTTCTTCTGAAATAGTACATGGAGTCACAGATAATCTGCTAAAGAAAATTCAGCTAAACTGTTCCAGCACTGAGTCCAGTACTCCTCAAGCTGCCATTGATATGGAAACCCGGAGCACTGGGCAGCTCATGTGCACCAAAATGGACGAGTTAGAACCTTCACCTGTTATTGGTCGAACAGTCAGAAATAAAAAACTGCAGTCTCCTATGACAAAGTCTCCAAAAGGCTTTTCTCCAACAGTTCCAAGTGGGTTTGAAAGCAGTTTCCAGCCAGAAGACACTATGGATAAGCCCTGCTCATCACGTTCCCTAGGAGAAGCTGTTGGTGTGACACCTTGTTCTAATAAGAAAAAAGATTGCTTAGCTTCTGAGACCCCAGAGAAGCCTGGAGATTATCTGGTTCAAAGAGTCCAGGGTCTAGAAGGAGTACAGCATTGTAAGGCTTCAGGGAAGACATTTAAGAAGACTAAGAAGAGCTCCTCAAGCCCAGACTGTATGAAAACACAACCTCTGGAGTCCTCTACGCATGATGTGAAGGTTGATGAGCTGATGAGTTATATTAGAATCGGTAGTGAGCACAACAAAGAGGCAACACCCAGAGTTCAGTCTTCTGAAGTTTCCCTTGTTTCTTCTGAAATAGTACATGGAGTCACAGATAATCTGCTAAAGAAAATTCAGCTAAACTGTTCCAGCCCTGAGTCCAGTACTCCTCAAGCTGCCATTGATATGGAATCCCGGAGCACTGAGCAGCTCATGTGCACCAAAATGGACCAGTTAGAACCTTCACCTGTTATTGGTCGAACAGTCAGAAGTAAAAATCTGCAGTCTCCTATGACAAAGTCTCCAAAAGGCTTTTCTCCAACAGTTCCAAGTTGGTTTGAAAACAGTTTCCAGCCAGAAGACACTATGGATAAGCCCTGCTCATCACGTTCCCTAGGAGAAGCTGTTGGTGTGACACCTTGTTCTAATAAGAAAAAAGATTGCTTAGCTTCTGAGACCCCAGAGAAGCCTGGAGATTATCTGGTTCAAAGAGTCCAGGGTCTAGAAGGAGTACAGCATTGTAAGGCTTCAGGGAAGACATTTAAGAAGACTAAGAAGAGCTCTTCAAGCCCAGACTGTATGAAAACACAACCTCTGGAGTCCTCTACGCATGATTTGAAGGTTGATGAGCTGATGAGTTATATTAGAATCGGTAGTGAGCACAACAAAGAGGCAACACCCAGAGCTCAGTCTTCTGAAGTTTCCCTTGTTTCTTCTGAAATAGTACATGGAGTCACAGATAATCTGCTAAAGAAAATTCAGCTAAACTGTTCCAGCCCTGAGTCCAGTACTCCTCAAGCTGCCATTGATATGGAAACCCGGAGCACTGAGCAGCTCATGTGCACCAAAATGGACCAGTTAGAACCTTCACCTGTTATTGGTCGAACAGTCAGAAGTAAAAAACTGCAGTCTCCTATGACAAAGTCTCCAAAAGGCTTTTCTCCAACAGTTCCAAGTGGGTTTGAAAACAGTTTCCAGCCAGAAGACACTATGGATAAGCCCTGCTCATCACGTTCCCTAGGAGAAGCTGTTGATGTGACACCTTGTTCTAATAAGAAAAAAGATTGCTTAGCTTCTGAGACCCCAGAGAAGCCTGGAGATTATCTGGTTCAAAGAGTCCAGGGTCTAGAAGGAGTACAGCATTGTAAGGCTTCAGGGAAGACAGTAAAGAGGACTAAGAAGAGCTCCTCAAGCCCAGACTGTATGAAAACACAACTTCTGGAGTCCTCGTCGCATGATGTGAAGGTTGATGAGCTGATGAGTGATATTAGAATCGCTAGTGAGCACAACAAAAAGGCAACACCCAGTGCTCAGTCTTCTGAAGTTTCTCTTGTTTCTTCTGAAATAGTACATGGAGTCACAGATAATCTGCTAAAGAAAATTCAGCTAAACTGTTCCAGCCCTGAGTCCAGTACTCCTCAAGCTGCCATTGATATGGAAACCCGGAGCACTGAGCAGCTCATGTGCACCAAAATGGACCAGTTAGAACCTTCACCTGTTATTGGTCGAACAGTCAGAAGTAAAAAACTGCAGTCTCCTATGACAAAGTCTCCAAAAGGCTTTTCTCCAACAGTTCCAAGTGGGTTTGAAAACAGTTTCCAGCCAGAAGACACTATGGATAAGCCCTGCTCATCACGTTCCCTAGGAGAAGCTGTTGGTGTGACACCTTGTTCTAATAAGAAAAAAGATTGCTTAGCTTCTGAGACCCCAGAGAAGCCTGGAGATTATCTGGTTCAAAGAGTCCAGGGTCTAGAAGGAGTACAGCAGTGTAAGGCATCAGGGAAGACAGTTAAGAAGACTAAGAAGAGCTCCTCAAGCCCAGACTGTATGAAAACACAACCTCTGGAGTCCTCTTCGCATGATGTGAAGGTTGATGAGCTGATGAGTGATATTAGAATCGGTAGTGAGCACAACAAAGAGGCAACACCCATAGCACAGTCTTCTGAAGTTTCCCTTGTTTCTTCTGAAATAGTACATGGAGTCACAGATAATCTGCTAAAGAAAATTCAGCTTAACTGTTCCTGCCCTGAGTCCAGTGCTGAAGATCTGAAGAGACCTCTGCAAACCCTGAGTGAAATGGTTATAAGTATTACTGAATCTGTGATCATGCAGTTATCAGCTGTTCCAGGAATTACTATAGGCACACCTGACCATGACAGATGCATCTTTATTCAGCCTTTGGATGCAGACCAAATGATTGAAAAAGTGTACAATGACTTGCTGCAAGAAAGTGGCTCCCTTATTGCATTATACGATGCAATAATGTCCAAAAATCAGGAAGTGTCCAATGCCATTATTGTATCTTTGGTTAAAGAGCTCTCAAAGCTTTTCTTTTCAACAGCTGAGTCTTCAGCCTTAGGTCCTTCTCCTTCCTTCATTACAAACGAAGCCACTAATGATGTGAACAGCAGTGAAAATGACACCTTTAACCTTGGTTGCCAAGAAAAGGGAATGTCACCTCCAGAGCCCGCTTCTGATATTCAACCACTTTCTGATATTCCCCTACCATATTCAGATATTGTGAAAAAAATTGTAACTAAACTGCTCTTAAGAATTCATCCTATTTCTCCAAAGAGGGAGAAGAAACAAGAACAGATTATGGATAGTTTATCTTGTTGGGAGCTCAGTGAATTTGCTGTGGGCATTATTGACAATGTGCTGAAGAAACTATTTACAGCCCCAGATACCTCAGAATGTAATCCAACAATGGGAAGCAATATCCAATGTGAGCTTGTTTCTGTCAAACAAGTGGCCAGCTGTATTTACAGAGAACTGCTGCAGAGTGCTGGTTCCAAAAACAACTTACAACAAGCAGTAGCAGCCAAGAGTGAGGCCCTGGCCCAAAAGATAGTTGATTCTCTTGTGAGAGAAATTATGAAGTTCCAACATTCAGATATCGAGTCTTCAGATGCTCCTCAAGCTGCCATTGATATGGAAACCCTGAGCACTGAGCAGCTCATGTGCACCAAAATGGACCAGTTAGAACCTTCACCTGTTATGTGTCAAACAGATGCAGTGAAAAATATCATGGCAAAACTGCTTTTGAAAATTCGCCCTGGATTCCCCAACCCAGAAAATTATTCTGGGGAACTGGAAGAGCTGTCCGAGTCTCAGGTCAGGGACCTGGCACTGAAACTCACCAAAGATGCGCTGAAGGAATTGACAAAGGTTTCCACTCTAACCATCAGTGAACCAAAGGCTGAAGAACATCTTCCATTACAGCAAGCCATCAAGAAAACCGTTAGCTCTGTTTACAGCAAACTGATGGAATCCATTGGCAGCAAGAAAGTATTACAAGTAGGAATTGCCTCACAGAATCCAGAAATGATCAAGGAAATGGCCTGTTGTGTGGCTAAAGAAACTATTGCAAATTATGGTTTACGAAGCGGGTGTTCAATTCCATCTTCACAATCTCTCATTTCTCAGAAAACCAGTAAGTCCACACAGGACACAATTGTGGACACAAACGTAACTACAGTCAGAGGTAAAAAACTACAGTCTTCTATGAAAAAGTCTCCAAAGGGCTTTTCTCCAACAGTTCCAAGTGGGTTTGAAAACAGTTTCCAGCCAGAAGACACTATGGATAAGCCCTGCTCATCACGTTCCATAGGAGAAGCTGTTGGTGTGACACCTTGTTCTAATAAGAAAAAAGGTTGTTCTGCTTCTGAGACCCCAGAGAAGCCTGGAGATTATTTGGCTCAAGGAGTCCAGGATGTAGAAGGAGTACAGCAGTGTAAGGCTTCAGGGAAGACAGTTAAGAAAACTATGAAGAGCTCCTCGAGGCCAGACTGTATGAAAACACGACTTCTGGAGTCGTCTTCGCATGATGTGGTTGATGAGGTATGACCAACAGTTCCAAACCTGTAAAAATGTCTCTTATCAAAGTAGGATGGACCTGTTCTGTACCTAATTAACAGACATTTGTGTAGAAAGTACTGGAAAATGGAACTCTTATTTTGTAAATATGATGATAGTTTTGTTGTGCATTTTCCTTTACAATAAAACTACAAATCCAGATTTGTTTTCCCTAATACTGTATAACATCTCAGAAATATCCCTATTGTCAGTTCATAGCATACGTACTAAACTCACCTGTCTGTGGATGTCAGCTTTATCACTCAATTAGTACAAGAGCAATCAGGTGAGTTAATGCTACTATGGAGAGACTTGCTCACAGTATTGTCTACATTTCCAAACTGATATCTGCATCATAAAAAAAAATTGAGATGCATTATTTTCTATACATGCAATTGTAAACATTCACATTGATTTCTTATTTTATATTTCATTGTCTGCCTTTATTCTAGTGTTAACGTCAGTGCTAAAAACATATACACACCCCATAATCCTTATCTTCTTTTCCGTAAGAGAAGTGTTACTTGTTTTGATTTACTTTTAAAAACGAAACAACAATCACTGAACTGTAACTTTTTGTTTTTTTTTGTGACAGGAGTTGCCCGGACACTCATCTTGGTATGTGTACAATCCCAGCCTTAATAAGGACAAAAATCTCAGTCCAGCCCAAAGCAAGAGTGGTCTGCGCATTGACATAGCAAAACATTACATGACCCCAGTGCAACTGACCAAAACATCTGAGAGCAAAGGGCTTCTCTCGCACAGCAACATCCCCTTTGCAGTTAATACGCCGGATGAAGATGTGAATGTGAGCCAGAAAGTCAAGAAACATCCTTTGAAAAAGTTTGGCTCCATGCTAAAGCATAAGATCATGGGTAATAGGTCAAAAGACGTCAGAATTCAGAATGAAACAAATCCATCTTTGGAAAACTTAAGAGCCCAGGGAACATCCAGTGGACGCGGGAGCTGTGAAAGCTTTGGACCATTTAAAGTGCCTGATGAGTACACCGAGCCTCAAAAACACAAGGTATGGATTAGATACCCAAACTTTAATTATTAATTAATTTGGGCATTATTGTATTTTTAATATTAACACTACAGAAATTATTTGAATAGAATGCTCATTTGTACATCAAATAACATTCTAGAAGACATTCCTATTAATTGCAATAAACAAGAATAGCAACTGCTATGGTGGCCAATGCTGAATGTTCTGTGTGAATAATGACTACAAATTTATCAAGATCAATACAGTACGTAACAGTTCAAGTATAATACCTGTGGAAGAAATATTCCTAAATTGTTTTCTTTGTGTGCTCATACTGTAGTTCTTCAAAAAAGAAGTTTTAAGTTTGGACAGATTCAGTAGGAACAAGCCTCAGAACACTCCAGATGGTGAGTATTTAGTTTGTGACTGTGATTTTATTTTGTGTAGCACATTAGTGACAAGTGTGGTTCAGAATTAGACATTGGATGGAATTTATGTAGAATGGGGGAATTCATCTAAATTTAGAATCCTTTAAAAAACAAACTGATTTTTATACAAATTGGCCTTAAACTTCTGCAAACGTCACTTTTTATTGACACTGCTACCTCCATAGGAATGGTGAGGCAGAACTCCAAACTCCACTCTGATCAAGTGGTTAACTGTGCACCTCTACTCTTCCCTGATCTCTCTTCTTCTAAATAGTTCATTGTCCAGTGCATCAATCTTTGGCAGTCCTCTTCAACGGTACTCTATTTTCTCCATTTTCAGTGCCCTCCCTCATTCCCTTCTACAGTATCTCTCGGTTTAGTAAATATGACTAAATGTGACTTATATGACAAGATATAAGCTAATACATCTTCTTTTACAAGTAAAGTTATGAAAACCACTTTAGAACTAAACAACAGGATCGCTCATATGAAAATAAGACCCTAGCAGTAGTCAATATGGTTTTAGAAAAGGTCATTCTTCCTTTACCAACTTGTTAAAATTCTTCAAACAAGTCACAGCACTAAACACACAGAACGTACAAAATGATATGATTAGATTTTAAAGATGCTTTTGGTAATGTTCTTCTTAAATTAAAGGCAATAGGCATTTAGGGAAATTTGTGTATTGAACTGGTTAAGGGACAGGTAATAGTACAGATCAGGGGTGAATAGTCCAATAGAAGATGACAGGAATAATAGTTATGAATGTGATTGAAATGACTGAAAAACAGTTGTCTAATAGCCAAATTATCACACACCTTTAATCAAATAGCTTCTTATTGAATAAACCTGACGTTAAGATGCCTCTGGGTAGAACTGTATCCAAAGTCTATCTGACCTGCTGCCATGGAATAAAGAAACTGGAACAGTGACATGTCAAACCACTCTGTGTTTCCAGGGATCCCTGGAATTCCAAACTCCAGGAAGATGCCAAAAAAACCATCTTTGCTGTCGAAGATGTCGACTGCTTTATCCAGAGCCTTTCTGTAATAATCCATCTGCCACCATCAAACATGCTTAACATGGAGGGGAATCAAAAAAGGAGTTTTAATGATGGGAACTACTGTTTCTGAAATAAAAATAATTGCATTCATGTTTTTGTATAAAGTTGTGTTATTCAAATAGGTGAGCACACTACCACATCCATGACCAGACACTTTTCAACTAAATCACAAAATGGTATGTTAGTTTTAATGTTGTCTGTAAATATCTTATTGGTGTACTACACCATTAAAAAAATAAGACATTCTTAGCCTTCATTATTCTATTCATAGTTATAGCAAGACCTGATTTACTGTAAGCATTCAAAATCCTCAAAGCTACTGACCTAGTGCACTTCATAAGATTGAGTAGTGAAACACGAACTAGGAAAACTATTTGGATTTTTAAAAAAATATAAGAGGTTTAAATAATCTACCAAACAGGGAAATGCATATTTTTATTCAAAGGGTTTGGGGCCTGGAACAAACATCCCAACTATGATGTGGACGCCGATATCCTGACGTCCTCAAAGAAAGGGTTATAACCTCATAGTTATTGTTTCATTTCAAATCCAATGTGCTGGAAAAGAGCCAAAACAGCAAAAAGTGTGTCACTGTCCAAATACTTATGAACTACACTGTATATTGGTTTTCTTTCTCACCGTACATCAGTTAAATATATAGTGTTTAAATGTCTTGGGTAATGTGTTGTGTCTATAAATGTATTATGTGTTATGTCTTTACCAGCCTGCAAAGCAAATTTCCCATCTGTGATTAAGTAAGAGACAGAAATCAAATTGGTTTCCGTAATGAACAAGTGCATTACTGGGACAAGTAATAGGTTTATTCCATGCTGAAAAGAGAAGAAAGAAAACAACATTTCGACCCTGAAGCCTTCTTTAGGTGTGACTTCAGGTGTGAGCAGGTAGCACCTGAAGAAGGCTCCACGGCCAAAATGTTGTTTTCTTTCTTCTCTTTTCAGCATGGAATAAACCTATTACTTGTTCCTTTGCAGCCTACGCATGCTGACGCAGTTACCCACCTGAACTACTTCCAGTACATTACTGTATGCACAAAAATCTTTCTTTAGAAAATAAAATCATGTTTATTTAACGGTTTATGTATATAGTGCCTTTTTCCCTCCAGTGAATGAGAAAAGAAAAAGATGATCACTTTATGTGGAATGTCTCCTCCGTGAATTTTTGTTTTTCAGTGAAATTAAATGTTCATTTTTGTACCTAAGAGCAAGGCTCCCTGAAATGGCATTAACTTCCATTTTAACAGTAACATTAGCAAATTACAGGACAGCTACTTTCATAGACTTTTTCTGAACAATACAATAATACATCATAATAGCCAAATGAAACATGCTTAATTGAACTAATTATTTCTAGTTTAATTCAATTTCAATATTTCATTCATTTTTAGTTCAATTTAGTTTATTTTAGTTGATTTAAAGAGATCTCTAAAAATGCCTGAGCTGTATCACACAACAGGAGTGAACCTGGCTGAGTGGGGAAGATCCAACCTTTCCAGCACAGGTTTTGCCAGCAGGTGGCAGTAAGTCACAAGACATGAAAACAATGTTTAACTACAGCAAAACACATTAACAATAGTAATGACAGAAAGACTTAGAACTATTGCTTAGATTCTCTGAGACCCATGATGTGATTTGACTTCATTTGGCTGGTGTCTTAATTTCAAAGTAACAATTTTACATTTCAAAATGAAAAACTAATTGAATACAGATGCAGCCATTCAAAGTTCGCGGTACAAACCCCATACCGCACGCAACTAAGCCCCCGCGCCGTACCGCGGTACGTGATTGGCTGGCCAAAATGATGACAGGGGCACTCGTGTGCATTGGTCGGTAGTGAAAAGATTTAATCATTAAATCTCTTTACTGTGCACGTTTCAATCCGCTTAGTATTGAATATTTATATGGAATTTTACAACTAAAGGGAAATTTTAGTAGCTGAGCATAAAAAGAATAGGAGCATAACGCATCTGAATGTCATAAACGATATTAATTTAGTAACATAAACATATTATGTAAACTGTATATTGCTGGTATTGGTAGTTTAAAGAAAAAATACACACCAGTATTCCATTTCTCCCTAAACATTTTAAGCATCAAAGTCTTACATGTGTTTATTTCGGAAATGTTTTTACGTCCTCCTTCTGACCATATTGCTGTGTGTTTATGTACTTTGTGAAAATGGATTGTTTTAACCTTTTCTGAGAACACGCTCGTTTCGGAGTAAACAAAAGCATACTTTTAGAATTTGATTAATAGGGAATATAATATGAAATCGGATAGCTAGCTAAAGAAATTAATAATAATATAACTATATTCATGTACTGTTGCACAAACAGTAGTATAAGACTTTCTATTGATATGTGTATGGCTGTTTCAGTACGTGATACGTGTCTGTTTCTGTTGCGTGATGGCTGAAATGACTGGCTTATAAGCCTGAGGGTGAGTGTTCAAATCCAGCCGTTGCTGTGAATTTTCATTTAACAAATAAACATTTATGAAAAACTAAAATATCAAATATTATGGGCACTATATTGTCTCTGTCTCTATCTCTGTCTGTCTTTCTGTGCTGGCTGTGCCAAATTTCAATCCACAGTCTGAGTCTCTGTGTCTACATTGTTTGTTAACAAACTGGTTTCACAAGCCTTTTTCAACTTATTCATTTTCAAGGTAGAATAGGGCAAGTCTTCCAATGAAAGACAGTCCACTTTCCCCCCACGGACAGACTGACACATGTTTTCTTAGAAAAATAGATCACAACGTGAACCTCTGTCAGTCTTCTGTGTAAAAAAAAATCGTCTTGAACAACGTGGGTGCTGTTTTTAATAAGCTGCTGAGTAAAGAATAGGAATTTTCCTGCTGTCAGCAGTATTGTGTATATAGCTTTATGTACAGGCTGTGAAAAGTTTCACAAGTAGAGGTCTTTAAAATTACGTGGGTTTGCGCCCTACAACCTGCAGTACCACTGTGTACATACTGTACAGTATGAACATGTTGTGATATTTAGAAATATAAAAAATTTCAATATAATGACAATAATATTTGCTATTTTAGTTTTCCAAAGAAATGTTTATTTGTTAAAAGAAAATTCATGTTGACAGCTGGGATCATACCTCCAACCTCAGCCTTATAAGTCAGTCACTTAAGCCATCACACCACAGAAAGTGACAGGTCATGCAGTGTAACAGCAATACAGATATCAATGGAAAGTCTTATACTACTTTTTGTGCAACAGTACATTAATATAATTATATCGTTATTAATTTATTTAGATATGCGATTCCATATTCTATTCCCTATTGATCAAATTCTAAAAGTATGCTTTTGTTTACTCCGATAACAAGCTTATTCGCAGAAAAGGTTAAAACGATCAATTTTCACAAAGTATATAAAACTACAATAATATGGTCAGAAGCAGCACATAAAACCGTTTCTGAAATAACCACATGTAAGACTTTGATGCTTAAAATGTTTAGGGAGAAATGGAATACTGGTGTGTAGTTGTTCTTTAAACTACCAAGACCAGCCATATACAGTATAGTTTACATACAGTGATCTGTTTATGTTCCTAAATTAGTATCTTTTATGAGCACGTGAAAGGCATAGTGAATCGGTGATTCTCAAGACTTTGTATGATTGAAAACGAATGTGTGATCGGATCAACGAAATGCTGTGGTGTTACTTTTTGTCAATGAAAAAATAAAGTCTTTTCGTTTACAAAGACGATTACAAAGAATGTGGACCAGGGTAATACTTTGAGTTTAAAGCTTGTCCGAAGTCATTCATTATTACTATTAGTAATATCTTGGTAAAGACTTTGATTAATAAAATATTTCTGCATAATTAAAATATTTATTATAAAGGTGGTAGACTGCGTACTCTTGTCCAACTGACCAATCTTGCTTTCATAAAATATACCAACTTTTTAATGTCTAATGATTAACATGCTGTAATACACAGTTTATATTTGAAAGTCTAAAGAGTATACAACTTAAATTCTTAACTGAGTAAAGATTGTCCTTCAGCAGTGAGCAGGATTCGAAACCAGTTTTTTTCTGGTGACAACTCAAATGCTGTACATGAAAGTTTTATTAGCTCCACCTGCCAGTTTTACAAGGTGATTCTGGATACTATTAACATAATATAATTTGCATACAGTAAAGGGCGGTATGACGCGAAATGACGTGTTATGACGGTATTTGATGCGATATGTCTACCGCGTTGTACCGCAGCGTACCCCGCTCATTTTGAATGGCTGCATCTGTAGTTATATAAATCACCTTTTGTCATGTGCCATAGTCCATTAGGATTGTATTGCCTTTTGAGCACTATTTAATTTTGTTTTACAAAAGGGAACAATAAAAACAAAAAAAAGTTCTGGAGCTCAGTTTTAAAAAAGCAAAAAGTTCTATTCTATGAGAACCAATGTAGACAAAAAATATACAAATTAGTCACATTGTGCAATGAAGTTCAGATTGCACTTAGTGATATACTGTATACTGCACATCAAAAGACAAATATGATAAATTGCATGTTTTAGAAAAAGTGTATAGAATTTGGATATTGAATAAATCTTTTGTATTATCGACTTCAGTGATCATGAGTAACCGTGAACACAGTTGAATCATGGTGACTGCTGCATAACCATTAAGTTGTCTCTATCTGAAAAAAACATATATAAAAGAACCACTGTGTCTAGCTTATGAAATTTATTGACAAGCTGGGCATAATGCCGAAGTACAGAGGCACCTTTGTGTCAGCAGTATATTGGGAGATGGATTAAGTAAGTGCATTTTAAACTGTAAGTAAACAAAAGGTATCTAACCTGGCAAGATCTTACAGTGAAATGAAGTCCATACAGTGATAGGCTACCATCATGCAGACTACGAGTCACACATCTTGCCAAGAGTTGCTCATCACTATCAACTGTGCTGGTCTGGAGAGGAGTGTCTAGTCACTACAGAACTCCACTTGTAGGAACTGATGCCAGCTTGACTACATGGACATGATACAGCATTGATGAAGTCCTGGCATCACACTTGCTTCCCCTCCAGTGACCTCAATCTGATGCGATCTGTTGTCCTGCTGGAATGTCATGTCCTCGTGCTGCTCAGGGAGCGTCTGTTTTCTCAAGTGCTGGGAATTGGACTGTTATTCTGTGGATGCCTTTCTCCCCAGACCCATGGAGCCCCATGGAACATCTGTGGGATGACTTTAGCATCCAGGGCAACAGAGATCAATGAACGGGCACATGCTTTTCCAGGTATTATGTGAGGAATGGGACAAAATCCCACAACACACCACCAGGAGCTGGAGCAAAGCATTGTCTTCAGCTCATTTTGCTTTCAACAGCACCAACACTCCTGTATCCCGAGGCTTAACAGTAGACACCCTGTTGATCAACCCAATTGGTTACAAATATTAAACAGCATAATTTGTAAATCCATAAATTGTCATTTTACTTAATACAGAATTTTTGCAATAACTTTAACATGAAAGTGTACATTCCAAAAAAATATATACAGTCGTTATCTACAACAAAAGCCATGAACATGACAAATGAATATTACAAAGACAACAACCCAGTGGTGTCAGATTTATTACTGTAGTGGGCTAGATTTGATTGATGTGCTTCAAGCAGGTCACACATACAATACATTAATGAAGTACTAGGTACCATTACATTATATTTGTCATGATTTGTGGTTTTAGTGTTTATACAATGACATACCCACCTTTTAAATCCTATTAGACGTCAGTGTTTGTTACATGCTAATTTAGAAAAAGTTACTCATTCTTCAGGTATGAGTAACTGAAGTTTTTTTAGCTTTATTCACTGTAATTATTTTAAATGTTAAAGTCATGATAAAGTTTGGTAATTCAGGAGCCTCATTCACAGTGCTTTAGTGTTGAAGTCAACGGTTTCTGTGACATGAAGACATATACAGAGGTTTGTCGTTTCCAGCATTTTTCCTGGAGATGACATGTGGTGAAGATAGATAGATATGACTTTATTGAACCCAAAGGCAAATTGATGTGTTACAGCAGTCCAGCCCAAGACAAGCAAAAACAGACATCAGAATAGTTATAAAACAAAAGACAACAAAATCAATAAATAAAAAATAAATACATAGGTGTGTGCAAAATGTGATGATCATAGTCACTGTAAAAACAATAAAATATGTGCAAAATGTGCATAGGTTTATACAGACTGATTGTCCAAAAAGTACAATGGAGCAAACATGCTGTCCATAGACGAGCAAATGAAGGGCTAACAGTCCTAGCCTAGGGCAGCGTTATACACCCTGACAGCCGCCGACCTGCGGAAACGTTCCCTTGAACACCGTAGCTGGAGCAGTCTGTTGCTAAAAGTACTCCGCTTTTAATAACAGTCCCATGAAACTGATGAGAGGCGTCGTTCATGATGGCTGTGAGCTTGGTCAGCATTCTCCTCTCAGCCACCACCTCCATGGGGTCAAGGCTCATCCCCAACACAGAGCCAGCCTTCTTGATAAGTTGATAAGATCAAGTCAGTTGTGCCTCTTGATGTTATAACTCTACACTGAAGCTCAACCAGGCATATTGTGAGTAAAGGTGTAGTGCTAGGGTGCACAACTACTAGCTGGAGATCCACAGTCCACCTGTTCTTTTTCAGTAGGTCTCTTTAAATCACCACCGAAACACCTGGGCACAGGGGTTAATCTGGTTTGTTTAGGCAAATAATTATGGCAATTTGCTAGTTAGGAAATGAAAGCCTTTAGACATTTCAAACCTTCAAGGCTGGAATTGTGCTCCCCTGGCACAGAAACTTAAGTGTTATAAGGAGAAAATGAAAACAAGCATTTTGAAAAACAAAAAAGGGTCCCTCTTATTTGGATTAATAGTTTCAAATACAAATGTTTTACCTTTGTAGTTTTTAGCCTGATTGAAAACTAGATATTTAGGAAAACATGAGACGTGTTACTGGAGTGCTGGGAATACTCTTTCTCTGGAACAGGCTGCCCTGCCAGATTAATGAGGCTGCTAAGCAAATAAATGCTCTGGGTGGGCCAAATGATTTCCTCATATTCGTGACTTTCCTTACATTGTCCAGAACCTGATGAAAACCATTAACATTTCCTAGGTGCCCAATTCAAAATCTTATTAGCCTGGAGTAAAGCATTCTGCATTTAAAAGAGAGAATAGAAGAAAACGTTTTAGCCCAAGAGTCAATACATGTATTACAATGTATTTTTTTAATCAAAGGGTTGCTATAAGAAGAGATCTGTCACAATAGTAAGGTTCATAAATAACAGTAGGTTTTACATAGTCCTGAATATAGGGATCTATCCTCTTTCTCTATCACAAGTGTGTGTGCAGCCTGGGCATTTTTGTTCCTTTCCATTCCCTAGTCCTTGTTGATGCAGATCCTTAATTCTTTAAGCAGTGAGTTAAAGAGTTAATCAATGGTCAGCTAAGTAAATCAAACAGGATGCAGTTGTTCATCCTTGCTATAGGAAGGAGGGGCACAATAGCTGCAAACCACAGTGATGCTGATAAGTCTTTAACACCTAGTCTTATTGTTAATGAGACCAAAATACCTGTAAATGTAACAAGAACCCACAAAAGAATGCATTAAACAGAAAGGTCTCCAGTTAAAAATGATTTTGCATCAGGTGGTTTCACCCTCAAATGACAGCTTGGAATCACTGGGCTTTGGAGGATCCCTTGGTGGTCTGTGATTAAAACAAAACACAACCACCCAAAACAACAGTCACAAGTGTGCTCTTTACATACCAAACTGCCCCCTGCATGGGCTGATGGGATTTCATGGCTCATCAGCCCTCCTGTCAGAGAGAGATCCTTTGTGGTGAAGCTCCCTCCCACCCTCTGGGAACCCCTGACCACCTGCAAACACAGCCCACTCCCCTGACACCAGGCTGCCTCCTGACTCCCTTTGCCACTGAACGCAATTAACACTCTCCTAATCTCCTGCCTGCTGTATGATTGTGCCTGTCGAACACAATTAGCATCTACAGGTCTTTGTCCTGACCAGAGCTATAAGGCTGGGGGCTTGCTGACAGAGTGTTGTGCTGTCAGGTCGCAGGGACGGTACACATTTCCTCCCCAGCAGATCAGAACCTGGCCGTTTTTCTTCTTGACCTGTTAACAGATTGACGTTATCTGTAGAGGCCCAAACAGAGGAAAAGGTGTAAATGCATTGTGCAGGTTCAGTAATTCACCTGTTAAATCTCAACGAAGTTCACCTTGGCGGATTTATTGTGGTTTTTGCACTTGCACTTTGGTTTTAAATCGTTTTGCTTCTGTTTCCTGTGGTTCTGACAAGGTTTCACAGTGCTTTATTATATTGGTCCATGGTATTACTACAGAGCACATTCCTTAAAAAAGTATACTATAGCATGGTATTCCCATAGTTCTGTGTAGGAAAGCACCATTCCGCATATTAAAACTACTCCAAAACTATAGTGAAGCCATTATTCTATTACAGCCTCTCTCATTTAATGCTAACCCTCCGCATTATGTCTGAACAATATTTCTTAAAATCAAAGTTTTAGTGAGAACTAATTAACCTTGTTTAATGGCTGCTTTTCTCAGCACTAGGCTCACACAGAAGTCAGGAATATTCCTGACAGGAATACACTATTAGGCATAAAATGTATATTGATGGAGTTGTGTTGACGTTGACAGAGCTATGAAAATGAGTGTCCACATGTTGCATCACATATTGTTTAATCCACTATGCAGTATAGATATAAAAACATGAATGGAAACAGATACCATTGTGAAATAACTTATGTTTATGTAACATTGTTTATTATACTTTATAAATTAGAGAATAACATTGCTGGAGGTGGAAGGGAACGATGATAATGTGAATGACGGTGACTGTGTGTCTATCTTTCTCTGGCATATAGATGACAGTTGCTAGGGGAAAATTGTATTTGTTTAAAAGTTAGCTGTGTTAAGCCTAGGACACAACCTGTTATTTTCTGTACCGTCGTGCTGGCACAGAGTAAAAAAAAATGGATGCAGTCTCTTTCTCTGTCTGAGGATGCATACTCGAAGTTATTTATCAAGAAGTCCCAATAACGATGTCTCTGAAGTGCTGACTTGTAGAGTAGAAGCAGGGTAGTTCTGATTTTGATCCAGAGGAAGATGAGGGAACATCAGTAAGCCGTGAAGTTAAAACCTTTTCTGGATTCTCCCTTTGCTTGAGGGCTAACCCCCACATTTGTAAATGGTAATATATGAATCTGTGGTGCCCAAAATGTGGGTCGATCCTTGGTTTAAAGTCTCATCCAAAATACGGCTTCTTCTGCAGCGTTGTACCTTGTAAATCTGTGAAGAAAAGGGTTTGAAATTTCTGAACCAGAAGAGTGCATCACACAGTGCATCACACCATCAGCAGTGGTGGATCGATCCCAGTATTGTCTAGTTGGATCCTTGCTTGCTTTAAGAGATCTGAGGATATCTGGCTCTATAACAGAATAAGCTGATGACTACTGTAGTTGTGTGTGATGTCTCCAGGTACACGCATGGTAGAAACATGCCACTGAAACCCCCTCTGTGTGCGATTCTGAAGGTTTTGAGGAAGTGCTTCGAGTCTCTTTCTTTCAGTTGTGTTGAGCAACTGCCTTGTTGTCATGCATGCTTGGGCTTGCTTTCATTTAGAGCTTTGCTTTGAAATCATTTATCCGGTAAATAATTCACCATTATTATAACAGCTTCTCAGCTGAGACTGGCGATACAGTAACAGCTGACAATTATACAGTTACAGGAAAGGAGCAGAGGCTCAGAAAATAAAGAATGACGCTTTGCTTCTCGTTTTCCATTCCAGCCGCCAGAGTGGGTGCTTTTGTGAACAGTGGGCCACAGACACAATAGACTGAATTTCACTGCCATTGTGCTTGTGTTTTGTTTCTTTGGTGTTATTGAGGTGTAAAGTTGTAAATGGGTATTTTTGGAATGCCACATGAGGGATATGGAAATAGGGTCTGAAAACAAAGATCTAATTTCAGATCGCTGACTGCTATAGCAATGGATTTGTTTTGATTTTTGCCCCAGAAAAGTAGAGGGGAATTTTCCCCTAGAAAGATACAGTTCCAGGCTCAACTTTATAAGATCACAGTGTCCTTACCACCACATCATGTCGTCCATTTTTGTCTTTTAACAGTTTTTCAGTTATGCCTTTGTGCTATGTTCAGTGAACTGAATTTGAGATAATGATGTCAATATAAATATACTCAACATAATTAATGCATAATGTTATTTTAATTTGTTAATTTAAAAAAAGGTGTATTGAAACACCTCTTATTCATATTCATTAATGAAACCCTATACTGACTTTAGAAGACCTTGCCACTCATTTCAGGATATTGTTAAGAAATGCATTTATTTGCATCCCAGCCTGAAGTGGTGAATGGACATTGATGTAAAGCATTTAGACATAATGCCAAAAACAATTGAAGACTTAAGTACTGTATCTAAGTCCTACTGTCATCTGAACTGTGCCATGCTTCTAAGCTTGCAAAACATTTCATGGGTATGGTAGTTCAGGCTTTGACTCTGTCTGCATTACCTTTGGAATACATCATTCCTGTGAATTTCAATTTCTATGCTGCCCAAGAATGCATTGATCTAATTTGGTGCATTATATTATGCATTATATGCACCAAATAATGATACATGTTCTTCCAACAGTCCTGTTTGTTGTGGTAATTTACAGGCAATGATTGGCAATCCACCCTGAAGCTTTTTCTATGTATTATTTCGCTTATATATTAGATATAAGCAGTTAGTCCGTTACAGTCAGTGCTAATTAGTGCTTATTTTCACAGATAGAAGCATAAACATCTTAAGTTGTAAACTAGGGCTCAGATTAAGTGAAAGCATTATGTTTGAGACTTGGTGGTCCTAAATTTGTTGTAATCTGCACTCAGTGGTGCACAAAATCACTAGACGTAGTTTTAACTAACATTTAAAATTGACATCCCTTAATGTGACCTTTACCGTTGCTGGCGCAACTCGCGTTTTATTTCCACTTCTACCAGCAGGTGGCAGTAGCCATAACAGACAGGAGTGAGATCTGCAGATACCAACTGCAAGGATTCATTGTACCAAGGCAACAGGTATTTCTTTTTTCTGTGTTGTTGTTGTGTGTTCCTTGTGGATACCTATATTTTTGCTCCTTTATCTACATTTATAGTGATGCTATCCTTTTTGTAATTGTGAGTAGCTATCGGAGTAATTCTGCATTTTTGACGAGCTGACTTTTTTGTCCGTAGTTGCATTGTTTACACGTTTAGGAGTCCCAAAAAAGGAATTATTAGTCTTTGGGCATAATGTAAACGTTCTTTCCTGTGTGCTGACCTCAAACTGCGCCTCTTCAGAAGTTTTATCTGTACAGCTGATGATTTCCTGCGGTCTCTGTACCGTCCATCTCTATTTTTGGAATACGTGTGTGTGGTATTAGTTGAAATGTACAGCTCCAGCATTCAGGTCTAAGCACTAGTGTTAAAAGTCCTTAGAAATAGGGTTTCATTCTTCCTTTTCTTTTCTCCTTTCTTCAGCCTGGACAACGGCTTCCACGTTTTCTCGCAGAGCTGCACACTATGGAACATCCTGTGGTCTACATCGTCGTTGGGAAACACAATTCCGGGATGTTTTAGGACGTTTATGCACTGGTCACACCTGCACTTTACATGAAATCTGTGTTTTTATTTATGTTTTGCATGTATTGCTGCTCGATTTCGTTACGTTTTCTGTGACAATGGAATCTATTTGCACACTTCTGTGTTAATTGTTCTTTCACAAATGACGGACTGATGACTTTGCAAGCTTTTCATTTTGCTTGCCTTTTGGAAGTTTCTATCTGTGATACATCGAGAAAGACCTTTATTTTTTAACATAAACCAGGAATCTTGTATGCCTACTAAATTCTGTCTCTAATAATTTCTTCCAACGACAGATTCGTTTACAGTGGTTTTCAGGTTTACTGTGTGCAGATAGGTAATGCTCTCCGCCTTCTTTCAGCGTTTATTAAACTTGTCATGTTCATGTACTGTAACATTGTGTTTTACTCACAAGGCCTTTAATTCATTGTCATACCTTTGTTTTATTTTTCTTCAGACAATATGAGTTTATGCAGGATACAGGAGCATTACCCTTCATGATGTGAATAATGTTGGTGTGCGTGGAACCTGTTAACCATGCCTGTTGCAATTCTAAATCCTCTAAAGCTCAGAAAAATTAAGACTGCCCAAAAAGATATGCTCCTTTTCATTTGTTTTGTGTGTTATGACAGTTTATTAATGCCACTAACCTGCAGGTTTGCAGGAATCCTTTATTTTGTATTTAGTTTCAGTATAATTTAGTTTCAGGCTTTATCCTTTGTGGTGTGTTTAATTTTCTCCTCTGGCTCCTCTTCTTCTTGCCATATTTTACCTATGTAATTTTGCTGACCTTGCCTCTGCTAATTAAATGGCAACCATCTTCAGCATTCTCTCATACAACTGTTGGTCAGGCTTGTATTTTAGAGGTGCTGACATTCAAATTCAAAGTAACAGGGAAATGTTAATTCCATCAAGAAAGGTAAAGAAAAGAAACACAAGGTTTCAGCTGTGGAGCCTTCTTAAGATGTGAGGGAGAGAGGGAAAGTAGCAGATAAATGAGGCGCAGGAGAAAACAAGACAGAGTAGGCACAAAGGGGTAGACAGCTGAGGGAAAATGAGCACAAAGCAGGTGAAAAACAGTGTCCAAACTCAGGTATAACAAGAGGAGATGTGTGGAAAGCCAAAATCTGCAAATTAATAATTTTGGTTTTGGGTATCTTTCTGCAATAGAAGTTCTAAAACATAAAACTGAAAGATTGTGTCTTTGATACTCACAGCTCTGACATGTTCCTTAAATGTATTAAAATTCAGACTCTTATTGAAATAACCTATGGATTACAGTATTGCCAAAGCATTAATATTTAACTAAACATCGACAAATCTAGTACAATAAATCTACTAAACTAAACTATTTGGAGGTTTATTCCCCAGTAGGATTGATAGCTGTTCTGATTTTGGGGAAGTACTGTATGTTTCTCTACCAGTGTAGCAGCACGTTTCTCTCCATCTCTGCTTCTCTCTGCCAGCAGTGGGAGCACTAAACATCTTCTTGCACTACGGCTACAATTAACCATTTTATTGCATCTCAATACACAATACAAGAAAAGTCAACCATGCAGGACTCAGACAGGGTGCATGGCTCCATTTAGCATGTTGTGGAAGGAATATTACTGAATGAAAATCCATTGTTTTGCCTCATAATTCATTCATAATATAGACAAAAGCAGGCTATTTCTGGTTAACCTTACCAGATTTTACAGTACAATAAGGGTTTTTCCTTAACTTTTGCATCATACTTTGTAAATGCATAATTATCTCATCTGATTGGTACTGTACACATGTGTACAAATTATTTATTTTATTAGCCTGTTTAAAGTTAAAAAAAAGTTATGAAACTATTTTTTACAGAGAATGATGACAATGTTATGTATTTATATTTAATCTTTTATATCAAGCCACAAAAATGTCATTTGTTTTAAGGCAATAAATGCCTTAGAAAGACAGTTATATGTTTTTAAATGTTTTTTTTTCCTGTTAACTGATTACAAATTCTTTGCACAGTATGTAAAATAAACTTTCAGATGATACTTCAAAGTTGTTCTTTTCTATTTCTCTGTGCATATCCTGCTTCTATATGTGATTATATCTAATTTCTTTGTAGCCTGAGGGATGTTACATTTACCAAAAGGATTTTTGACACTTAATAAAAATGGAAACATATTATATACACCATATTGATCTACATTTTTGAAAACCTACACCTATATTGAGCAGTAGTGCTTCATAAAATATTGAGTTCCAACATTTAAACATTGGACTCCTTTAAGCGATACACGTAAAAATGAAATATTCCAAAAAGCTGAAAGGTTTAACTACTAAAATAGAATTGTCCAATATGCACATCATAGTATTAATATTCAAATATTTTTTCCACGCTGAAAACATCCAGCATCTACACTCATTTTTTGTATCAAGACTGATTTTGCTGGACATTGCAGTTAAATACAAGCAAAGTTAATATTGTGTGAAATCTAAGGTATAGTAACATAATGTTACTTTTTACTCCACTGTGTAATTTGAGCTTTAGAATTCTGAATCCTGCAGTTTTTAGATATTCTAAGTATTGCAGTATGGTTTTAGCTTCATGTGAATTTAATAGTACTGTACTATTTATTAATACAGCTTCTAACTACTAATTAATACAGCTTCTAAACAGCTTAAACAGCTTCCTTATTGGGTATTAATAGTTGAAAGCAAATTTACAAATATGACACAAAAAAATAGAATTCAGCAGAACTCAGCTAACCTGTGATTAAGACCTTGGGTTCTTCCAGGACAAGGGAAGACAACCACTCTATTTAGTCAGCTATTGCTGTGCTTTTATATTTGCTGAATATCAGTAGAAGGAAAGAACTCTTGTACTATTTGGATTATGTTCTGGGAAAAGCAGCAGTTTGAGACTCTAGGAAAACCAATCCAACGCTGTGAAAAGCCACAACCTTTTTAATCATACACAGTACCAGTGTAATTAAAAGCAGCACCAAATTGCCTCTTTCAAACTGCTTAATCCATCTAATTAAAATCTGCTTTGAATTTCTCTTGCTTTTAGTCTGCCATGTCTTATATTTTGTATACCTGTAATTACTGTTTTCATTATAGTAGGGTATTAACACTCTCCATAAAGAGGCAGCAGGTTGCAGTTGTTGATGTGGACTAAAGGAGTGCCGGTCAGATTGAGAGAACCTTCCTCGCTCACAGACATCACTCTTCATCTGTTCATGAAGGCAGTGTTCTTGCACAGACCTGAAGCTATGCGGGGTGGTGCCACTACTCCACTGAGCCCATCACAGTATCCATTCTGGTAGTGATGAGCCCAACTAAGCTTGTGAGAGTCCTGTAGCTACTATATATTCGGCCCAATTACAGAAATATGAACACTTTTAAAAGGTTGAGGTGCACAACTCTAGTCATCAGGAACCACAATGCAACAGATTTTCCAGGCATTCTTAAATCAACAGCTGGAGACCTTGCTGGAGCAGTTATTATCCAAATGTTGAATCCTGCATCATATTTTGAGATGTCTAAAGTCAGAGCATGTTTTGAAGTTAAGAAGGGAAGGGAGTTACACAGTACTAAGATGAAATAATACATCTTGCATACATTAAAATAATCCACTTTATTGAACTTTACCTCTTTTATATTTACAACACTTAGAACTGTGTCCATGACAGTATCTTCTTGAAGGTTAAAAGAAAAACAAGGCAGTGAAGCAGTGTAATAACCACAGTACGTAACGGAAAGGAAAATAAAAACATTTGAGCTTACGATATTTTACACGCTAGTAATATCTTTCAAGGAATCATTCAAATATATTGAGCACACAAAAATATTTCAGAGAATTTCACATCTGATGTTCTATTATTTGGTACATTAGCATGTTCTTGCGAATATCCTTACTGAAAAAGGCCACTTAGAAAAATGCACGTCTTTCAAGTTGAGGCCACAAAACTCATTTCATATTCTGAGGCCCTCTAATAAATATAACAGTTCAAAAAAGGCATATTCACACCAGGTCATTATCTTGTCACTACTATGCCCTAGTTTGAACAGCATATTTTTTGGTCCTGTGCACTTTGTCTTGAGCTTCACAGTTGCATGATGCTGCACAACGCCTAGCTCTATGTTCAGATAAAGGTTCTTGAGACACAAACTACATGAGCCCCCAGCAATCCCCACCCTCTTGGTGGGCAGAAGCTTACTTGCAACTGAAACTGTGAAAATGGGAAGGTAGTCAGAAACTGAGACAGCACTGCATGCTGCAACTGCTTGATATGAACAGAAAAATGAAGATGTGTAGAACAAGCGAAGTTCCAAGTCCTTTTCACTTTTCAATGATAACAAAGCCGCAAAAGAATGAACTGTTCTTGACCCACTGCATGTTGCTTTTGCACCCAAGAGCATCTATTAAGGCCTTGTCATGTACAAGCTTAAGAGGCCACACCACTTTTTTCTGTACATCATTCTGACTTTTAATAAAGTCTGTCTTGGGTCAAAAGAGAAAAAGAGGTAAAGCTCTTAATGGGCTGAGTGTTCTCTAGTGAACCGATTGCACTTCAACCCATATTATCACACCGCTTCAAAGCAGGATGACTGACAAACACACTGTGTTCAGTAACATTCCAGTTCTACAAGGCACAAGTCCCTGGGTAAGCCATGCCGATGTAGAATTTATGACAAAAATGTATAAAAAATCCTCTCTAACTATATTGAATTCAATAAATAGAGCTATTGCAATAGTGCCTTTGGACAATTTTTAAATATATTACAAAATGGTACTCTTAACACTCGTGTTGAATTTCCATTACCTGGCATCTCCATAAATAAATAAAAAATGGCAGAATGATGTATCTAGAAACCGCCTGAGAAGCAACAGCGGTCATACGTTGCTGTCTTGTAAGAGTGGCTCCTTGGCCTCCCCAGGTGCCTGGGGGCTGTGGGGGTGGCTGTGGGCTGACAGATGCTTCTTCCAGGTGCTGCTCCGCGGGGCCATGTTAGTGTGCTCAGGGATGAACAGCGCCACCAGCAGGGCGAGCAGCACAGCACATGCCCCAAACAGGAACGGAGGACCAGGGATTATTGAACTCTGCGTGGACAGAAATAAATCACAAAGGGACGGTAATTAAAAAGTGCAGAATGAAGCCCGCCAAACCCAGGATTTTTAGGGGTATTATATATCTTAATCTTGAGACATTCAATGTGCTATGTGAAATGAAATATCCCCTGAAGACGTCTCAGCAGCTGAAATGTTGGATTTACCCCTGTTTTTCAGGCTGGGATTAACCAATACATGTCTCCTTGCAGCTAACACATACCAACGCAGCTACTCACTTGACCACAGTTTAGGTAAGACTGCACAGGGGGACCATGAGAGTGTGACCTGTACCCATACACTCCACAGACATCACATTTATAACTCCTGATACCAGCTATTAGTTGGCCAACATCAACTGCAAAAAAATGTTAGTGCCTCACTAAAAGTATCTGATCAACAGCAAAATCTGCATCCAAGTGTGTTAACCTAACCATTCTTACAATGTACTGCAAGTCATGAAAGACTCCTCTGGGATACTGGCATGACAGGTAACATGTCCTGCGAAGAATGATATTCCCTTTTATAAGATAGAGACAAGTTCTATGGTTACATAGAAACTGAACATCAAAATCCTACCTGTCTGGTTTCATATTTGTTTCACCATATACCATTTTGACTACATTTCACATTCCAGAGCATAATTCTGAGAGACTGACACCCAAACCTAAAGATGACGAGTTTCAATGACAATTCCATGAAGCTGAACACTGTACGTTACCTGATGATTGTGTTGAGAGTGATGTGATGATTCAGACTCAGCTCCTAGGCCACTGTTACTCACTGGGAGTTCATTAAGCTCCACATGGAATATATAGAAAATTAACCCGTACAGCGCCGGTCCCAGGCCATTACACAGCCCTCGAATCCCAGTGATCATCCCCTGAACCACACCTATAAGAGAACGAGACCGTCAGCCTTCCACACACCATTCACAAGAAGACTTAGGTAAGCAGAAATCTAGCAGGATCACATGAAGATACGTACAGGACAAACATGTAGGGTACATTTTAGTTTATTTTAAAAAGTCTTAACCCCCAATGCTGGCATTTAGCACAGGACAAGACATGGAACAGCCCCCTGACTAAAACTGCACCTAACCTCACTGACTGACTGCAAACATGTTGTGCTTCTCTTCACTGTCTCGCCAGTTCTAATGAGCAGGGAGAGCTAAGAACGCACAAGCACAGCACAAACATTAGATTAGCTAGTGCAACGATCAAGACAAGATCTTCTGCTCCAGCTCTCAAGGCCAAAAAGATTTCTGGGTTTTAGATCCCTAAAACTCCTAGTTACTGTATTAACAACTAATTACTAGCTTAAGCTAATTTAATTAGTTTCACAGGCCAATCTTTTGACAATCAAGAAACATACTGGATGCCCTCTAATCTAGCCATTACACTTAAGACTACTGAGCTCTCTCTTAGTGGATGGAGCATTGGATATTTATGAGCTTTTCAAACAGAACTGTCAAACCAAATGGGTGAAAGAATAGATCTGTCTGACTTCACGACAAAGCTTTGTGGCATAACAGAGAAGTTGCAAGATTACAAGTACAAGAAATACATAGTGCTTTCATTTTCAGATGGATGACAGAAACCAACAGCTGAGTTTCTGTACAAAGCGACTTTTTTCTTGCCCTGGGTACCTTGCTGGTCTGCTTCAGCTGTCCTGGATACAAGAGCACTGACTGCTGGGAAGGTATAGCTGCATAGCTGCAACTGCACCAGCAGCCCACATCATCCTGAGGAGAAACCAAGAAGGAAAACTAGTATCAAACTAGAAATATGCATAAAACAGCGACTGTATTTCAGGTTTATAAGATTAAATGTTTGGTTTAATAGTGACAGTACCTGCTTAATAATTTTAAATAACTCAAAATAGGACTGATATTAAAGGTTCACAAATTATGTTTGATGATCTGTGACCTACAGTGTCTGTTAGGAAAAGCTCCTGGGTTTTCTACTCCTACAGAATACAAGGCACATACCAGGGTTCTGATCCAAAGCCGTACCAAGCAAGTTGCAGAATCTGGAAGCCCAGGCCAAGTAAAATAGTGTTCTTGTTCCCAATGGACCGCATCAGTAAACTCAAGACTACAGTCTGTGAAGAGAAAGAGGCAAGAAATCAATACTTTTTTACCTTGTTGAGCCACATGTTTGCAGAGAAAACCTCATGTTTTACCTGTGTTTCAGTGTTACTGCTCTGTGAGGAATGCTAAACTGATGCCATGATTTCATTAAAGGGAACCTCTTATTGCATCCACCCCTGAGAGGGGGGAGAAATACACATTCACTTGTTCTCAGTTTCAGTTTGACGTTTTGGTAGCTACTGTAGTGCACTTCCTGTTTTTGGTTGGGTAGAAAGTGTGCCTGGGACAGATTCTAACATGGAACCTGTGACACTGTTCCATTTCAGATCTCTATTCAGGTTTGCTGGTTAACTATTTAGGAGACGACTTCTTTGCCAAAAGCTGGGGGAAGCTTCATCAGCCTCTGCCGTCAAATTGCTCTGTGGCGCACAAGGTGTACAACGTGAAGACGATGCAGCTGCCAGAGGCCAGGCCTTTCAGCATCATGGTGGACCACTCCAAGTGGTGTGTGACGAAGGGTGGGGGTCAGCACTGGACCTGCATCGCGGACACGAACTGAGAGATCGGTCAAACGAGAAGAGGAGGCGGGGCTGTGTGCACAAGCAGGCCTGGAGTGTGGAAGGCCTTCCTCACAGTAGTTGACACATTTGAGGACTGCCAGTAACACGTGGCTGGCACAAATAGACAAAGGGCTGTTTTTCAAAAGATACTGCATAGTTTTTCCAAGTCAAAGCAAATGGTGGTAAGTAATATGTAAGAAAACTCTGCAGTAGCTCAAGTAGGTAGTGCGTCAACACGCAGAGGCTGCAGAGGAACAAGTAAAGGTTTATTCCATGCTGAAAAGAGAAGAAAAGAAACTCAATGTTTCAGCTGTAGAGTCTTCTTCAGGTGTCAGTTCTTGTTTCTTTTCTTCTCTTTTCAGCATGGAATAAACCTTTACTTGTTCTTAAACTATTCAGTACTGACCTTAATAGCAAAAGTGAAATGTATTTAGAAAGGATATTTATCATGAGAAAGTCATGCATCTAAAAAAACATTTTTTAAATGAAGTACTGAATATATGACCCTCACTGTTGCTTAAGATCCAAAAGTCAGGAAACAACTTTGAACCTATACAGTCAAAGCCTAAAGTGGAGGGGGGGAAAAAAGTCAAATTATTTTTGCTGAGGCGATAAACAATTATTTCAAATCATAAAAGTACATTCTGTTTGTGTTTCTTTAAAGGCTTGTTTGTAATAAAAGTGCTGGATCTGACCTGCCTTCAATTATTCCTGTGGCCCCATTAGGCAGTTCGTATCAAGCACATTATATTGATACTAGTATTCCTGTTCGGCACATATCTGCGACTTCTGTTTCTGTGGATGCGGCTAAAGGGTTTGTTTATCAGGAGGACTGACATCGCGCAGTTTAATAATGGAATGGTTATGCTGTATTTTGATTTTACGACTCAAATCCGACTCCTTGGAGTTAACAGTATACACCCATGGATAGGTATATCCAACTACACGTGTGTATTAGCTTTCAACGCTACACTTTTCTCAAAATATGGCAAATCCAAGTGATCTCCAGTGTCTTTTAAACATAATCATTTAGTTTGTTTTCACAGCAGTTTTGTAATAAATTAATAGTATAATGCTGACAGCACTTTACACAGAAACCACGCAATGGATGAATATTAAATATATATTTTTACTAGCTAAATCAATAACACCACAGACTACGTATTCCAAAACACAAGAAAACCTATGCTTTTCAGAACAGGTGGTTAAGGTTAAATAAAAACAATCACCACATCTTCATATACAGTACAGTTACTACATTATTGATCAACTTGAGCATTGGATTTTATGACTGTTTACTCTGTGGAGCTGTCCACTTTGACTGGCTTTGTAATAGGCCTGTACAGTTTAAAAGAGAGAGTTTATGGTCACATTTTTATAAAGAATAAGGTTACAGTGCCATGCTGGTGTTTCGATCTGGTAAGAATATCTTAATTCTATTAAACCTTCCAGCATTCCTTAATGATTTACTGATTTTTAAGTCAAAGGCCATATGCCTAGCTGAAGTTAAAAAATATCTGAGGAACTTAAACCATTATCAAGATGGCACTTGAAAAAATAGGAATGTCTCTAATGTTGGGTAGTATTGAGTTTCCCCTTGAAGTCTTGATTTTCTGACCTGCTCAATGCCTATGACCTCACAGTGATGTCACTCACAGTCGTGTTCTTCTCCAGTGGGTTATCTCTCTTTATAAGCTCAAAGCATGTCAAGTGGGAAAAGACTCTCTCATGAGTATGCCAGAGGAGTGTGTGCACATTTCCTCACCCTGTTTCAATTGTGTCATTTTAACCTTTGCTAATCCGATAGGTAAATATTAATGCACATATAACCGTGCCCCGGAATGTAGACAGTGGAAACTGAAAAATGAACTTTTCATGGCACAATTTACCATTCTAGACTATTTTAGACAATAGTCTAGTTTTTATATAAATAAAGGTAAATGTAAAGGTGCTTTTTTTCCTGCACGAAACTGTCTTTCATAATGTAATATTATGCTGTGGATTAAAAACAAAAGATTCTTTAAGTATAAGTTGTTATAATTAGATGCTATATTCGTTTATAGCAGTGCAGATGGGTAGCTGTGTCACCATGCGTAGTCTGTAAAGGAACAATAGGTTTATCCCATGCTGAAAAGAGAAGAGAGAAAACACAAAGTTTCGGCTGTGAAGCCTTCTTCAGGTTTGTCTCACAGACCTTAAGAAGGCTTCACAGTCGAAACATCATATTAGTTTATAGCTGTATATTTAATTTGTAAAAAGACGTTTTTGAGCAAAAAAATATGTATTTCTAATATCACACTTAAAGAGGGAGTAGAAACTCCATTGAAACAGATGCCCACAGCCACAATTTAACGGCAGCTGATTGTCAGAGCCACCTGAGAAAAGACAGAGAAAAGCCTAATTTCGCAGGGAAATGGTTGTTCTCTTTGAAAGATTCAATTGAATATATGGAATTAATATTCTGTTTGAATGTATCTCATGAATGCTGTTAAATGATAGTACCTACACAGTACTAACTACATGCTTTAAGACTAACATCGAGCAAATTAAATTCTAGAGGCTAAATACTGTATGCAGTACAGTGGGAAATATTGAATTGTTTTGGGAAATAAAAGAAAAATTATATTTACAGTGACTACTGTTCAGGGGATAAAGTGAGCTCCTGAAGTGATTATCCAGAAATAACTAATTTATATACCATAAATATAGTGTTGCCAAAGCAGGACAGTTTAGTCCAAAAACCTACTGTTCCCCCTAGTGGAAATATAATGTTTGTACCGCTTCCCTTGTGCTACAAGAATATTTGCCAGTATTAAATGATCATAATGTATCTCTTCCAGGCTAAAATAAGGTCACTAGTCACTAGTCAGCTAGTAATAATAATAAATAATAATTGCTTACACTTATATAGTGCTTTTCTGGACACTCCACTCAAAGCACTTTACAGGTAATAGGGACTCCCCTCCACCACCACCAATGTGCAGTATACACCTGGATGATGCGACAGCAGCCATAGTGCGCCAAAACGCTCACCACACATCAGCGGGGAGGAGAGCAGAGTAATGAAGCCATTTCATAGATGGGGATTTATTAGGAGGCCATGATTGGTAAGGGCCAATGGGAACTTTGGCCAGGACGCCAGGGTTACACCCCTACTCTTTTCGAGAAACGCCCTGGGATTTTTAATGACCAGAGAGAGTCAGGACCTCGGTTTTTGGTCACAAATCCGAATGCAGATTATGTCCAAAAGAAAGGATAATCCTCTTGCAACTAAACAGATAAGCAGTATAATTGTTGATGACTGTAATTTTCTTTGCTCTCACACTGCAACAGAAATGAAGAAACTGACCTCTGGTAATTGCAGAGCCCTTCTCCACAGCATTGAATTGGATCAAGTGATTAGACAATGGATGGGTAATATTCCATGTGTCATGCTGCTGTGACTGAGAATATTGAGGACAACACCTGTATAACTATAAATGGCTACAATACCATAATTTACCATGATTAAAATTGCATTTCTACACTTCTTTTCCATCCCAAAGGATCCCAAAGTCCGTCACGCATTGTTCACCATTATACCAGCAGTTCCTCGGAGCTACAGATGAAAAGTGGTTGAAAAGTGAGAAATTTCTTTACCAATTATTTTAAGGAAAAACTTTAGGTAGGCCAGATTAAGAATTCCTGAGTGAAATCTAGCCAGAATATAGAGGGGTTAACACACCTATTCATATAAACGAGGATCTTAAATAACCAAGTATGAAATTTAAAGCACGGCATTGCTACCGTACAAATACCTTCAGCCAAACCGAAAACAACCAGAACACATCTCGAGACTGAAGAATTAAGAACCTCGTGAAATGGCCGTTCCGCTGTGACGTCATCCTACCGTCGCACCCAAAATGATGTCTGTACGTTTTCAATCCCTTTCTGCAGCTACCCAGCTACAGATACCATCTTACCAATTTAACAGCTTCTTCCTGCATATTAGGTGTCGTTTTAGACATATCTAGAAAAGACACATACAGACACATCAACCGCCAAAAAGCAAGACTGGGCAGAGAGAGGATGTTTTCATCCTTATTTCACCGGTGAAGCCCAACTGAAAGGAACTAGGAGACAGCAGAGTGCAAGAGTAGCATTATAAAACGCTTTAAAAAAAGGGTTTTATAAGACTATAAAACCTACTGTACATACAATATACTTCTATAGGAAATTAAGTCTGAAGGTGAACCGGACCCCTCGTCACATTACGAACACTACAAAAAGTAGTTATTTTTAGGATATTTTCTTCAGCAGCTCCACTTGCTTTCTATAACAAAGTTAGGAAATGGAAGGGCACATCGCAGTAGTCACTGAAAACTAGGTCTTGATATACAGAAAAAAGATATAGTTTTTAAATATAGTACAGTTGGAGATTTCCGTATGTACTGTGGCCACTGTCTTGTTATGTTGCTCTGTACAAATGACTAATCAGTCCGCGCTTTTAAAACAAGTGTTTATTACTTTGTATTATTATTATTATTATTATTATTATTATTATTATTATTATTATTATAGGTGTCAATTATTAAAAGGCAAACTGTGTGTTATATTTTGGGGTCTCTAGGCTCCACTGGCAGAGCCAGACTGTTTGGGACGTGTGACCACACAGGTTTGATACCGTGAAGGCTTTGAGTTAGAATGGCGACATTCAAATTAAACTTTAAATCGGACATCGCCTTTTTGTCTGGATTTTCTAATTAAAACCTAATTATAAATATATATAAAAAAACAAGTCCGTCCTGGGACGAATACTGTAGCTTCCCTGCTGCAGCTTTTAATGACGTTTTTACTTAACTTGTACACGCTGGATACGTCAGATAAGGCAACTGCTTTGCAGATCTGACGTTATCATAGACAACATTTTGGTTATACAGTGGTTTATGCTCAAGTCCGAATTATACAAAATAAAGTCTAAACGCTCACGAACACGACGGAATTGTTTTCTCAAAATAGATTAATTGATTAATGGATTAATGGAACGAGATCAGGGTTAAAATGGAGAGAAAGAAACCGGGATCTGGAGCTGTGAGTGTACTATCCATACTTTTAAATATTTGAACTTTTAGGTAGTGAATCGTAAAAAAATCAGCATTAGTTTAGCTTTAAAATGTAAGGTTTAGTAAAACAGTTAAAACGTACACCTCGTAGTAATATTTCTAATACTGTTTTAAATGCTCTAGAAGGTAAAATAAATGGAACGTGATTTTAAAAATTCCAGCTATGTGTTCTGTATTTTATGGGAATATATGTACTGTACTTTTCTTTTGTTGTCTTAAAATGTCTCGGGTGAGAATATGCCTTCCCAATCTAAAACTTTAAACAGACTTAGAGAATCAACTCGTTTGTGCAGAAGAAAAAAAAAAGAATGTTATGAACTGATTTAGCCCTCTGAACACCCTAGGGTAACTCTTCTTACCTATCTATAAAAAGATATGTCAGGAACCGTGGCCCTTAAATGCAGGGACTGCTTTTAAAAGTTAGTTTTGTAGCTGATTATGCCACCTAGCAATTCTAAAGACCTTTTCCCCCAGCAACAAGTTCTTTTTATCTTCCAGAACCACTAGTGCATCCACAGACCAGAAGTCATCCTACATAATTTCCATTTGTATTACAGTACTTTGCAATTCCAGTATCTATTATAGCCTAATCCACAGAACAAATATTACAACTTATCCACCAGAGGTACTTACTTACTCACAGAACATATTGCAGACCAGCTCAAGAGCCCCATTTGACCCCAGTTACCAAAACCAGAGTTCCAAAGGAAAAGTCCAGCTGCAAATATTCTCCCAAACCCAGCCCCAGTTGGAGACCTGGTGTGCCTGCTTCTGTCATAGCAAAGAAACTCTGTGTAGTCTTAGGGATCCTCCTCAGTCCTGGCTGAGTCCGTTTTTTAATATGCCCCCCCCATTTGTCTCTGAGTCAATTTTTTGAGTAGAGAGGGGAGGAAGACAATGCCTTCCTCCCTTGCTCACTGTAGAGAGTCCCTGGTGTCCAAACCCTCTCCTGGGTGCTGTGGTACAAATTGGTTATTCCTTTTTCTTCTGTTTCTGTGTGCTCTGGCTCTGTCACTGGGGTTATTAAAGCCCCCCTACCTTTCTTTGGGGGGGGGGGTTGATAGTTTTGGGTGTAAGGAGAGCTAACTTCTTGGGGCTCATTGATCAAATGGCTATATACAGATGGCCAGGTGTAAGATTGCTCTAGAACATTCTAGATTTTCTAGAATTGTTATGTTCTAGATCCACCTCCTCAGTCTGAGGCTCAGCTAGGCCAGTTTTGACATTCCACATGTCTTCTCTGAACTGTGTGGTAATTAACAATGTTTGCAATAGCATCTTTATCAGTAGGAAGCCCCAGAACAAAGAAAGACACATATTACCACCCTCATTGAAGTCACTGGTCATTCTATACAAACTTCTATGCAAAGTCAACATTGTCCTTGATACCTGCTGTTGCCCCCACACCCATTTTATTTCACTCTGTGACAGATGAAATCATTTCTGCCATCAGCTCTGCTTGTTTTTTCTGGCGTTTTGGCTGTTTTTCTGTGAGGTACGATAGCTATGTTCTGTGTTTCAGGGCTGCTACACCATGCTGTATGCACTGCAGGGAGAGCAGCAGCTGTTGGAGAGACCCGTCGGCACTAAACTGCCGCTAATCCCAGGGTCTAAACCTCAATTTTGCAGGACTGCTCTTTCGGAGAAAGTAAGTGTAACCTAAAATGAAAAGCATGAATACATTTATTCTTATTTAATCCAAACATTTAAATTGTAAAAAATGACATGTTTATTCATGGTTTTCTTTCTTTTTAAGGGTAAACCAACATGTAAAATTGTATAATATGAAATGATACCTGGGACACATTAACACATTTCTGTGTGTGTTAGTATAATGTGGTTGCTGTAATGATAAAACTGTAAGCAAACTGTCTTCCCTTGACATCTTTGTGCATATAACATCAGGAGTAAGGTTATATATTTTTCTAGACGCAGTATATTGATCACATTATTGAAATTCAGCTGTACTGTATGCCTTAAAGCTTATTGTGCTTACTGTCTTTTTGCAATGTAGTCATTTTTAGTTGGCTACAATGACTGAGAAATTGGAATTTGATTTTCAAGAACATAGAAAAAAATGATAACAGCGATTCTGGAGTAGTCTTCCAAGAAACTGGCGACAGCCTTCGGAGGGGGAAGAAAAAAAACATTCTCATTTTTATGTTCAGAAACATAGGGGGATACATATCTGTGTTTACCTATACATATCATGTTTTAATAAAATACTTACCTTCTATTTCAGCTGCACCAGCCATCTCCTGACTTCACTCTGACTGATCCCCGTGGTTTCCTTTTGGATTCGAAGTACAACAGCCTCCATGACCCCCACCTGCGCACCTATTACCATCGCAAGGGCATGCAGGAGTCTCTGCAGAACAGAGGCTTAATCAATGAGCAGAAGAAAGTAAGGCTGTTTGGAGTTTGTGCAAAGAATGAGGCTTTTTTAGTATGGTGAAGGAGTGAGGTGTTGTCAAAAAAAATAGACCAGGTTCTAGCTCATTTAGCTGTAATAGTTTCCAGTAGCGTGATTTAACTCATGTCTGCACTCCAGCATAGATGTATTCGGTGGGCAGGCCTTTGGTTGTAATCAAAGCATGTAATAGTAGATGTAATCAAAGCAGGCCTATGGTTTGTGCTAAAGTCCTTATGCTCAATAAATATTCAAACACAGAGTACTTGACTGTGCTCTAGATTTGTAAAATAAAAATAAAAACATTTAACCTCCTAGACAGTACTTGAAACATGTTTTGTCTGTTTTCAGGTCCTCTGCTCTTTGAAAGAATACAATCAATATCATAACTACCTTAGCAATGTGAAGTTGCAGTATGACAAAAATTATGTGACTAAACAGGTAAGTGTGATGTTTTTAAACAACCGTCCATCTGATTCTGACTCTTCATCATAGACTTCTGCCTTTATCCAGCCCACAATCAGTAACGTTTCTAGATGAAGGCTTCCATAAGATCTCTCCATTATGCACTTTTGAATATACTGCTGTCATCATGTCATCTTCAAGGAAGTCTCTACCTTGACTGTGTTTGTATTCTAAGGATCAATTTCAATGTTTTCTTTCAGTTTCTTCTCTAATTGCTATGAAGCTCATTTCTGTTTTAGTGTTTTGATGCTGATGATGTTGTTGCTTATGTTTGTCACTGCTCTAGCCTATTTTAGCTTCTTCTTGTTAGTTCAGCCATACTGTACATCTTTTCATGATACTTTGTGTTGTTTATAGCCCATATAGTCCTTTCTGCATGCAGGATATGGGTTTCATATCATAAGAAAAGTTACGAATGAGAGGAAGCTCTTAAGCCTGTTTGGTAATTACTTGCTAATTGGTCTGTGAGTCTCATCCAGCTGTTTCTTGAAAGAAGTCAGCATTCAACAAGCAGACTTGACTGTGAGGATTTTGAATATTTGAAACAGGTCGCCTTGTAGTCTTCTCTGTTCACGATAACAGAGTTAAAAAAAGATAGTTTTTTTATTCATTGAGGCTGGGCAATATATCTGGATGTTTTTCTTTGTGGAAAACCACTAATTGTACCACCCGAATCGGAGCATTCACTGCTTATCTGTACTGCTCTGTAGACTTTAATCCATTTTCAGTGCAAACAAATGTATTTTTCCAAACACATGTTAATACAGGCAGCTTTTGTGTGTAGTCCAAAACAGAATTTATAAGTCTTCTTTGCCAGACAAGGCTGAAAAACGACTTGAACTTCCATCCATCCCTTTCCATCCACGTCATCTAATCTAACCGCCTCATCTAAGGGCTGCAGGGAGCAGGGGCCTATCCCAGAAAGCAACGGGCTTAAGGCGATATACACCCTTGACCAGAATTAAGTCCATTGCAAGACACACACAGACACAAATTCACTCTAGAACCAATTAGACACCTTTTTTTCTACCAGTATAGTATGGCTTTGGACTGTGGGAGCAAACCAGAGCAAACCGTGAAAAACCCATGTGAATATGGGGAGACCATACAAACTCCACACAGACAAATCACCTCAGGCTCAGAATAGAGCCCCTGGCCCCAGTGTTGCGAGATAACAAGGTTAACCACTGTATCCAAGATATACATCTTAAATTGAAATGTTTAGATCAACAAACTACAGTAGCTCAGCCTTCACTCTTATACATATGCAAACACATTCTATCGGTGTGAGTTCAAATTAAAAATCTAATGGAAAAAGTCAGTGTTGGTTTTGAAGTGCACACTCGGCTATAATAGTGCTTAGGAGAACCTTGCAATGAAGGGAGTGTGGCACTCTAGTAAAAGGCTGTGCTGGCTTTCAGAAAACAATAGTGAAGAAGTTCTTGGAGCTCCAGGAGCAGAACGAGATTCCCAGGGATATCAGTTTCACCGATGTGAGGGAATGGCTCCTTGAGGAAGGATCCAAGAATATTTCAGACCAGTTTATGGCTAACAGAGACAGGTAATAACATATGGAAGCTCCTCACTCTTTAACAGCAAGTTCCTGCCTTTTGGATTCCTGATTTGTTGTATTTGTATCACATTTTTTTTTGTTTCGCTGTAAATATGTGTAAATATTTTACTGTTATGCTTAAACATTAGATGTCAAGAATACAACTGTAAGTAAAGGTTTGCCTTAAGTTAATTAATTGTGCAAGCAAGTGGAAGTCTTGACTGAGTCAAAGTTTTCCAAAAGATGAACATTTGCCCTACGGAAATACCACATTCACAAATTCCTCTGCTGCTGTCTGACATTGCCTTGTGGATTAAGCTTTCTTTTCTGTTGTTGTTTATGAAGGCACCAGGCAGGAGCTCCGAAAACAGAGGAGATATGCAGTGGTGAAATACAGCGTATGAGAGGTCTGCAGTACAGCAGACAGGATGAGGTATGAGAATACAGTTTGATTTATTTTGACCCAGGGCTGCTCCCGGTCATCACCTGGATGACAGATCTTTAATAGCTGGTTTCCTTCTGCATCTTAAACTGATTAGAGACATTTATATCAACTCTGGCAAGTGACCTTGTGACACCTCTGTAAATACAGCTTGATTGGGGAGCAAGCAAAAGATAACAGGATCTCTAGCATAACTGTTTTAAAAGATGTTCTCTTTCTGACAAGTAATTAAGCATTTTATGTTGCAAAATGCGAATTAAAAAAATTCTCTCACCTTATACTTTATACGCCTCTTCCAGCCGAACAGATTTCTGCAGAGTGGATACCCTTAGTGAATCATGTTACTGTATCGTCACACTTAGACTTCAGACACTTTTTATATGCTTTTATGAATCTTACATTCCACACTGTAGCTTAACTCACTTTTAAAACACATAGTTTATTCACCCCTTTCATTGATTTATCAGCTTTCAAATCACCAGCATTATCAATATATAGTATTTAGCCTCATCGGTTTTCTACATCAGTTTAATCATGTTTCTTGTTTTTTTTCACATTTTCACTGTACATTGCTGTATGGTATGTTATTTTCCCAGTTATTTTGTCTTTGGGCTTCCCAGACCACATTCAGCTGCTGAATGCTCCTAATATGCTGAAAAATGCCCAAAGGCCTCATATGCTAGATTGTAAAAAGGGGAGAGATTCAGCTCCACATGATCTAACAGATTCCTCAATATTTAATGTACCACCTATAAGCAGGTGACATATAAATATAAATGTCTAGTAGCGTAGCTGTTCTGTGCTCAACACAATCTAGCTTTCTGCTGTTTCTCATCGGCTTTGCCTTTTCACTGACGGCTCTACAGATGTGGAAAATCAGAGAAAGGGCTTTACAGATGAGGATAGAGGAAGATGCCCGGAGGGAGGTGCGACAGGCCCAGCTGAAGAAACAGACCAGAGCTAGAAGGCACAAAAAGGTACTGAAGTAAGGGATGTTTGGATTCATCCTCTTAAGGTGAACTTTTCTTCATGCAAATTCCGGACTTGACACTGACCTTGCAGGTATATTTTGTTGTATTTCCAAGATGACCACCTATAGGTTTAAATTAATAACCTAAACGAATACTTTTTGGATCCTCAGTGACCACAATGAGCATGGTATGTTGGCACCTCATTCAATTCATGGTTATAGCACTGCATCTCCAAAGCCCATAGTTTATCTCCAGCCTTGGGCACCTGCCTGTGGGGCATTTATTCTGCGTGTTGTGGATTTTAATTCCATGTAACATCCCAGAGACATGCTGCTTTGCATAATTGGCTGTTCTAAAGTATCCCTCAGGGGTATCTCCCCAAGAGGATCCAAGAGGGTGGTTGATGATCTCTCCTCTTCATTACCTAAGCATTAGAGGAGAGACATTGCTGCTTCAATCTCTTATACCCAGCCTGCAAGGTTCTGAACTACACACAGAGTCTTTCATCCAAGTAATGTTGGACCCAGCCTTTCTTCTTCTGAGCTCTGACCAGACCCAGCTTCCCAGCTTCAGGGTGCTGTAGATTGAGATGAGATCGGAGTCTCCTGTAGTTTTTACTTGAGCTGGAATTTCAGTGGTGCCCAACAGCTTCTGTCTGATACTAAATTAAAATGTGACCTTATGGACGGGAAGTTTTCTACTAGCAACATGTTGGGTTGCAAGCTAGTTCATTTGTCATTAAATACTAGAGTAATGGAAAAACATGTGCTTTTTAATACAAGATGTTCAACAATGAGATGGACCTTTTCATCTTTTGTTGAGAGGCTTTCCTTTTTCTTTAAAGAATAGCCACTTGTGAAAGGTTTTCTGTCATTCTCAGGCATTTGAATTATATGAAAGGAAGGTTGCTCTCCTGCAGCAAAAGCTAAATGAGAGTTTACAGGAAAGGAAGGATTTTGAGAGAGAAATGCAAGACAGTATTAAAAGGCAATATTTTAAAGAAGTACTTCAGTCTGGAAAACAGGGTAAGCTTCTAGATCCAATATTTTGCAGTGGTACAACTGAGATTTAGTTCACAATTTAATGTGTTTTAGTTTGTTGGCCAGACGGAATGATGCAGGTTGACAACATATTGATCTAAACTATCTGAAAGGACTATTCAACTAAAAGGATGTTTTCTCTGTGGCACAGCTTCTACTGAGATCGTTAGCACGGAGAAAAGAGATGTTACCGTTGCTAATGAGAAGAGTTCTAAAATCACCAAAGGTCAGTATTTTACTTTGTTTCTAGAAAAAATAAAGGTTTTGAAAAACGTTTTGTTTTGACAAATTTTCCAATGCAGCTGCAGAGAAATTAAGTGGGTGCTGATATTGGGTGAAAGATATTGTGAAAGACAATGGAACATATAATCCAAAAAATCAGTTTAATTCAATTCAGTTTTATTTGTATAGCTTACTCAGATAAAAACATGTCAATTGTTTTGTGTCATTTAATCAATATTAAATGATTAATGCACAAGTGTTGGGTTTTGAAAGCTTGGTAACATCTACTGTTAAGGTTGAGGAAGGTTCCAATTAAGTCTGGGGATCTCTGGGCAGCCATTGTGCCACAGTCTGGTGCAGTAAAATTGTTGTGAGCTAAGGTGTGAAAATGATTTAAATTATATGGGTAAACAGATAAATAAATCCTAATCAGCATCCTAATTTTATCTATGAATAAATACATGTTTTCTTCCTTTTTTGGATGTTAATTGGATTGATCACTTTTTTATGCATGCCATGAAAATTCTAATGCGACAATAATTCTTTTCTCTTGGGTCAGTTCATATTTCACCTGACTCCACTGAAGAGGTGACTACTGATTCCAACTGGTTTCATGAAGTCCCTCTGATCAGTCAGCTGTCTGATGGGTAAGTCCTACATGCTGCAGTTGTGGTATGTTAAGCATCAGTGCGTACATAAATTTTTTATTTTAATCATTTTAGTATGGTGATGTGTAAATGTTTAAAGAGGAACTGTTTTCTATTTTTAACTAACTTCCCCAGGTGCGTTCGTTAAATTGCTTTTTCTCTCTTTGGAAATGCATGAATCAGTCTGTTAACAGTACAGTACATGTGCACATTTTCGTGTTAGCTCATGTGCATTTTTCCAAATCCTAGATATAGTTTACCATAGACTGGCTTTGTTGTAATGACTAGAACATTGACTTTGAATATTGATATTGACAATGACTAGAGCAGCAGTCAAAATACACTAACTGAACCTTCGCAAAAATAAACTGTTGTATTGTACTTATGTATAACTCTGATCATACTGCATTACAACAATAATATATTAGTCATATTAAAACACATTTCTATCATAATAACTAACAATATGTTGTGGCACCGGTATAAAATGTTTAGTTTTGCTGAAGTATTGACAGTGGGAGAAATGTCTGGTCGTGTTTGAATGGATGTTATGTTTCAATCAACAACCACCAGAGGGCAGTAACAACTAAGTAACACTAAGTCATCAAATGTGTTGAAAACGCATTTTGGGCTTTGTCCTGAATGATGCAGCAGCAACATACAGTTGTATGCAAAAGTTTGGGCACCTCTGGTCAAAGTGCATGTTTCACAGAATCTTTAAATTCTCTAAGGTCTAATTTCTATGAAGTTAACAGGGTACAAACATAAACATGACATATTTCTGCACATTTCAATGAAGAATTGCTATTTATTTTCTGAATTTAACTGTATTTGTTATGTGTCAATTATGCAGTACCCAGTATGAAACTGGTTAGATACATTGCGCCTGACCAAGTAGTTGTTGTTGAAAACACAATGATGTAAATTACCAGTGATCTTGCTTCACATAGGAACACAATTGTACCATACTGGCAAAGTGTTATGGAACAGTTGCAGATTGAAGTTTAAGATTTATAATTTCCAATGTGCTATTTTGTTGCGGTGATTTTTATTTTATAAGCCTCTCATATTAAAGTTAAAAACCTAAACAAGTTTTAGACATTCAGTAGGTAAATTGAAAAAGTACGAACATAATCATGGTTAGGAGGCCATCTTTTTTACACAGGAATATGCTTTAAAATAGATTAATTGTTCTGCCACTAGAAAAGATGCCTATATATTTTTAATTAGTCACCATTTTTTAATATTGCAAAATAAAGTTAGTATTTTGTCCATGTAGTAGCAATGTCACACTAATTATTTTTTATCATAATGTTTTTGAATTAAAAATTTACAATAACAATAACAATAACAATAACAATTTATATGGACAGGTAAGGTACACTGCTTGTAATGTCTGAATGTAATGGATGCATTTTATTTTTCCAGATAGCTTCTTGAGGTTAAAATGCACAGTGTCATAACTAAAGAACAAATGTAAAGAAATATGTTAATTTGTTCCTTCAGTACAGTAAATCCTGAATTTTAGTCCTAGCTGTTGCTTAGTGGTTCCTTCCCTGACATGTTCAGATCAGCTCCCACTAGGTTTTGATTGAGAGAATATTAAGCTGTCCAGGTTCCAAGGGGGTGACTTCACTTTCTACCATAGACTCGATGCCAAAAGAACCCTTTGACACTGCCTCCTCTGGAATGAAACAGGGGTCTGCACACTTAATTATTTATAAATTAAGGGATCCACTTAAAATATGCAATACTGACCATTCTATTTCTTTGGTTAGACTGGTATTCTGTTGTTCTTGCTTCATTTATATATTAGAAATACTGTACTGTATATATTTTTCTATACATACAACCTATATCTATAATAGATTTTTACTATACTGTATAGACAACAGTATATTTGTATTAGTTGCATCTGTGCTGGCATTCAAAATTTGGTTGCAAATTTCTAAATGTTAACATGGGAAACAACGAACCCTGACAAGTAAGTAAAAATAGGTCTTATATTGATAGGTGATAAATGTTTTGTTTGCACTGAATTGTATTGAAACAAATAAATATCTGCAAGAATCCAATAAAAATGTTGCTGCTGCTCCTCAAACTTCTAGAGGCAGCACAGAAACAGAATCCATTGATCGTACTTTTGACTTGAGTTCAGTTGCAAAAGGCATTGTAAGGACTTTATTTGGAAAGCTCAAATCTTTACTCACCCAGACTGAAGAAGATGTATCTAGTTCCAGTTCTCCTGCTCAAAGCAATGCAAAGAGCTCAAGTGTCAGCTCTTCACCAACAAATTCAGTGTTTTCTGATTCTGTGTCAGATATTTCAGATTTGTGCACCTATACAGTAGAAACTGCTGGAGCCATTTGTGAAGCAATGAAAAAAGAGTTAGACCAGGAGGTTTATTGCACAACAGTGGCAAAGAAGGCTTCAGATGAAAGCCTTCTGGCTAGAGAGGTTGTTACTTCAGTTTTGGAGTACCTTGAAGAGCAATATATTTTAGACACCATTAAAAGCCCTTCACCATATCCTGAAGACTGGGAGAGATATCTTTCACTGCATCTGTTCGACCAATAACAGGTGAAGGTTCTAACTGGTCCATTTTGGTGCACATGAGCTGCTCGGTGCTCCGGGTTTCCATATCATTGTCAGCTTGAGGAGCATCTGAAGACTCGATATCTGAATGTTGGAACTTCATAATTTCTCTCACAAGAGAATCAACTATCTTTTGGGCCAGGGCCTCACTCTTGGCTGCTACTGCTTGCTGTAAGTTGTCTTTGGAACCAGCACTCTGCAGCAGTTCTCTGTAAATACGGCTGGCCACTTGTTTGACAGAAACCAGCTCACATTGGATATTGCTTCCCATTGTTGGATTACATTCTGAGGTATCTGGGGCTGTAAATAGTTTCTTCAGCACATTGTCAATAATGCCCACAGCAAATTCACTAAGCTCTCAACAAGATAAACTTTCCATAATCTGTTCTTGTTTCTCCTCCCTCTTTGGAGAAATAGGATGAATTCTTAAGAGCAGCTTAGTTAAAATTTGTTTCACAATATCTGAATATGGTAGCTGAGTATAGTGAGTAGACATCGCGAGACAACGGAACGGGAGAGTAGAAGGCGGGAATATATGGTGTAAGGGAGTGATCTGTGTAGTTAATAAAATAGTTAAAATAATATAAGAACGACTCTTTATTAAGTTACACAACATTTATTGCGACGAGAGATGAGTGCTTGGCGAACTCAAAGCGAGCAGAACACTGCAGATTTTAGTTCTCGTGCTGGTTGAAACGAACTCTTGAATTTTCGGACTGTTCGTTAAGCTTGCGCCATGGAAGATACGGCCGCCGCGCCGAGAAGTTTTGCTTATGCCCAGCTTTCTCCACCGCTTCCACTGAACCTCGGAGCTCCGGATTTGTATACGGAATACAAGACATGGATGAAGTCGTACAGATGTTTTGAAATAGCCAGTGGATCTACAGAAGCTCCGGATGCCTGAGACGGGCTGCATTACTGCACTGCATCGGGGCGCCCCTGCAGCGGATTTTCGCCAACCTCGCTGGAGAAAAAGGTACATATGAACAGACTAGCTGCCTTAGACGCTTACTTTACACCGCGGAGAAATGTGGTTTTGGTACGGCATAAATGTAGGAATTCGTCTCAGGACGAATCTGTTGATGCTTTTGTGAATTCACTAAGAGAACTGGCTAAATCGTGTGACTTGGGAGTATTGGAAGCTGACATGTTAAGAGATCAACTTGTGGGAAAATGTGCACATAAGAGACTGCGTGATAAATTGTTGTAGGAGGGCTGACTTTAGAAAGAGCTCTTACAGTCGCTTACAATTCATGAAGCTGCTCAAGCAGAATCAAGAAATGCTTTCTGACCACAGTGAGATACCATAGCGTGTTTTTTTTACTCCCTGGCGGAAACGGGCTTCCATACTTTTCAACCATCTTTTCCTTTTCCAACATTTCCTAAAAATTTGATTTTTTGTTAGTGTTTGATTGAAACAGTTCTTACATAAAAATAACACCATTTTTAAAAATCATTTAGAATAATATTTCAATAAACACGAAGGTGCATTCATCATTTATCATCATGCAGAAAGTTATCTTTTTAGAAATAAAATTGGTGAACGTGTTTGGGGGTCATTTAATTTGATTCCAGACGTGTGCACCTTATGTAGGGGGTTTGCGTGTTCTCCCTGCTTTCACATAATCTTTCTTTGGGTGATTCCCTTCAACTTCCATCTTCAACACATGCTTGTTCAGTTCACTGGAATGTCTATATCGCCCTGTGTGTTTGTGTATGTACCCTACAAGAGGACAAGTATACTACTAATGCTGAGTTACACCTCTGGGATTCTGGAATAGACTCCTGGTCAGCTAAACCCTTAAACAGGAATAAGTAGCCTTCTGATAAAGGGTGGATAAAAGACAATTAATCAAATAGATCTTAATTTCACAACCTGTTGTTCACCAGACTGCAGAATAAACACAAGCAGGACTAACAGTTCCCAACAGACAGTCAAGTAATGAAAGAGACTACTGGAAATGAATCAGATGCCAGTTCTTCAAAAATAAAATATTATAGAAACTGAGTTCTCGTATCCTGCAGGTGATCAGACCAGCAATGTGATTGTCAGCGGGACTAGGCTAAAAACAAGCATGTGCTCATTTCATACATTCAGGGTATTAGAATAATAATAATAATAATAATTACTTACACTTATATAGCGCTTTTCTGGACACTCCATTCAAAGCGCTTTAAGGTAATGGGGACTCCCCTCCACCACCACCAATGTGCAGCATCCACCTGGATGATGCGACGGCAGCCATAGTGCACCAGAACACTCACCACACATCAGCTGTCAGTGGGGAGGAGAGCAGAGTAATGAAGCCAATTCATAGATGGGGATTACTAGGAGGCCATGACTGGTAAGGGCCAATGGGAAATCTTACACCCCTACTCTTTTCAAGAAACGCCTTGGGATTTTTAATGACCACAGAGAGTCGGGACCTCGGTTTTATGTGTCATCCAAAGGATGGCGCCTGTGTACAATATAGTATCCCCGTCACTATACTGGGGCATTAGGACCCACATGGACCGCAGGGTGAGCGCCCCCTGCTGGCCCCACTAACACGTCTTCCAGCAGCAACCTTAGTTTTTGCCAGGAGGTCTCACAACCAGGTTCTGACCAGGATCACGCCTGCTGAGCTTCAGTGGGTTGCCAGTTGTGAGTTGCAGAGTGATCAAATGGATTGTATTCTCTTTATTTACTAGGGATGTGAATTTGAAGGACTGTATCCACATCTTATTGCACCCAGCCTGACCGTGTGGCTCTGCAGATCAATCAGTGAACACACATTTAGTTAGCTAATTTGATCCCTCTTTCATCCACTGAGTCTTTTTCAGACGTTCCAAGCTTTGGCATTTGTATTATGTAATCTTGGTCACAAATCCGAATGCAGATTCTGTCCAAAAGAAAGGATAATTCTCTTGCAACTGAACAGATAAGCAGTATAATTGTTGCAAATTTTCTTTGCTCTCACACTGCAACAGAAATAAAGAAACTGACCTCTGGTAATTGCAGAGCCCTTCTCCACAGCATTGAATTGGATCAAGTGATTAGACAATCGATGGATAATATTCCATGTGTCATGCTGCTGTGACTGAGAATATTGAGGACAACACCTGTATAACTATAAATGGCTACAATACCAGAATTGACCATAATTAAAATTGCATTTCTACACTTCTTTTCCATCCCAAAGGATCCCAAAGTCCATCACGCATTGTTCACCATTATACCAACAGTTCCTGGGAGCTACAGATGAAAAGTGGTTGAAAAGTGAGAAATGTCTTCACCAATTGTTTTAAGGAAAAACTTTAGGAAGGCCAGATTAAGAATTCCAGAGTGAAATCTAGCCAGAATACAGAGGGGTTAACACACCTATTCATTTAAACGGGGATCTGAAATAACCAAGTATGAAATTTAAAGCACGGCATTGCTACGGTACAAATACCTTCAGCCAAACCGCAAACAACCAGAACACATCTCGAGGCTGAGGAATTAGGAACCTCGTGAAATGGCCGTTCTGTTGTGACCTCATCCTACCGTCGCACCCAGATTAGTTTTTAAAAAGTTTCTGTCTGTACGTTTTTAATCCCTTTCTGCAGCTACCCAGCTACAGATACCATCTTACCAATTTAACCTTCTTCCTGCATATTAGGTGTCGTTTTAGACATATCTAGAAAAGACACATACAGACACATCAACCGCCAAAAAGCAAGACTGGGCAGAGAGAGGATGTTTTCATCCTTATTTCACCGGTGAAGCCCAACTGAAAGGAACTAGGAGACAGCAGAGTGCAAGAGTAGCATTATAAAATGCTTTGAAAAAAAAGTATTTTATAAGACTATAAAATCTACTGTATATACAATATACTTATATAAGAAATTAAGTCTGAAGGTGAACCGGACTCTCGTCACATTACGGACACTACAAAAAGTAGTTATTTTTAGGATATTTTCTTCAGCAGCACCACTTGCTTTCTATAACACAGTTAGGAAATGGAAGGGCACATCGCGGTAGTCACTGGAAACTAGGTCTTGATATACAGAAAAAAGACATTGTTTTTAAAAATAGTAATGTTGGAGATTTCCGTATGTACTGTGGCAACTGTTTTGTTATGTTGCTCTGTACAAATTACTAATCAGTCCATGCTTTTCAAATAAGGTGTTTATTACTTTGTATTATTATTATTATTATTATTAGGGGTGTAAATTCTTAAAAGGCAAACCGTGTGTTATATTTTTGGGGTCTCCAGGCTCCACTGGCAGAGCCAGACTGTTTGGGACGTGTGACCACACAGGTTTGATACCGTGAAGGCTTTGAGTTAGAATGGCGACATTCAAATTAGTATCCAAGATGTACTTCTTAAATTGAAATATTTAGATCAACAAACTACAGTAGCTCAGCCTTCACTCTTATACATATGCAAACACATTCGATCGGTGTGAGTTCAAATTAAAAATCTAATGGAAAAAGTCAGTGTTGGTTTTGAAGTGCACACTCAGCTATAATAGTGCTTAGGAGAACTTTGCAACGAAGGGAGTGTGACACTCTAGTAAAAGGCTGTGCTGGCTTTCAGAAAACAATAGTGAAGAAGTTCTTGGAGCTCCAGGAGCAGAACGAGATTCCCAGGGATATCAGCTTCACCGATGTGAGGGAATGGCTCCTGGAGGAAGGATCCAAGAATATTTCAGACCAGTTTATGGCTAACAGAGACAGGTAATGACATACGGAAGCTCCTCACTCTTTAACAGAATGTTCCTGCCTTTTAGATTCCCTGATTTGTTATATTTGTATCACATTTTTTTTTCGTTTCGCTGTAAATATTACTGTTATGTTAAAACATTGGATGTCAAGAATACAACTGTAAGTAAAGGTTTGCCTTAAGTTAATTAATTGTGCTAGCAAGTGGAAGTCTTGACTGAGTCAAAGTTTTCCAAAAGATAAACATTTATAATAATAATTGCTTACACTTACTGTATATAGCGCTTTTCTGGACACTCCACTCAAAGCGCTTTACAGGTAATGGGAACTCCCCTCCACCACCACCAATGTGCAGCATCCACCTGGATGATGCAACGGCAGCCATAGTGCGCCAGAACGCTCACCACACATCAGGTATCAGTGGGGAGGAGAGCAGAGTAATGAATTCATAGATGGGGATTATTAGGAGGCCATGATTGGTAAGGGCCAATGGGGAATTTGGCCAGGATGCCGGGGTTACACCCCTACTCTTTTCGCCCTGGGATTTTTAATGACCACAGACAGTCAGGACCTCGGTTTTACGTCTCATCCGAAGGACGGTGCCTGTTTACAGTATAGTGTCCCCGTCACTATACTGGGGCATTAGGATCCACATGGACCACAGGGTGAGCACCGCCTGCTGGTCCCACTAACACCTCTTCCAGCAGCAACCTTAGTTTTCCCCAGGAGGTCTTCCATCCAGGTACTGACCAGGCTCTGCCAGTTGTGAGTTGCAGAGTGATATGGCTGCTGGCATTTGCTCTACGGAAATACTACATTCACAAATTCCTCTGCTGCTGTCTGACATTTTGACCTTGCCTTGTGGATTAAGCTTTCTTTTCTGTTGTTGTTTATGAAGGCACCAGGCAGGATCTCCGAAAACAGAGGAGATATGCTGTGGTGAAATACAGCGTATGAGAGGTCTGCAGTACAGCAGACAGGATGAGGTATGAGAATACAGTTTGATTTATTTTGACCCAGGGCTGCTCCCGGTCATCACCTGGATGAGAGATCTTTAATAGCTGGTTTCCTTCTGCATCTTAAACTGATTAGAGACATTTATATCCACTCTGGCAAGTGACTTTGTGACACCTCTGTAAATACAGCATGATTGGGGAGCAAGCAAAATATAAAAGGATCTCTAGCATAACTGTTTTAAAAGATGTTGTCTTTCTGACAAGTAATTAAGCATTTATGTTGCATAATGCGAATTAAAAAAATTCTCTCACCTTATACTGTATACGCCTCTTCCAGCCGAACAGATTTCTGCAGAGTGGATACCCTTAGTGAATCATGTTACTGTATCGTCACACTTGGACTTCAGACACTTTTCATATGCTTTTATGAATCTTACAATTGTCATGGAAATATTAATTTTCAAGGAAGCCACAAGAGAGAGTTCTCACCTGAGTAAGGTCTTTATTTCAATATTGCAATATTGGGAGCCCTGTTGCCACTCTGCAAAGTGCATCAGAGACTCAATTTGTTACAAGCAGTACAGGGTTTTAATAAGATGTTGCGCTGTAAGAGAAAGCTCAACACTTTGTCCCTTCTAACACTTCCCCTTTCCCTAAGACCAAACAGATTACATCATAAAACGAAAGAAGCACCACTAGATTTGTTTTTCAAAGTTTATCAGTTACTTTCAGCTAATCTAATGACCCAGACAGCATATATTGTTTTGGTACACTGTCTTCTAAAGTAACCTAAACAAGGCGTACTTTGTTGATGCACTGTTTTCTAAAATTCTGCCCGTACCTCAGCGGTTACATCCTTGAAATGTACTTTCTAAAAGCACCAATATATATTTTTTGCAAAGCTCTCTACATTTTAAGAATCAATTTACTTATTAGATTTCCATTTCACATTCCACTCTATAGCTTAACTCACTTTTAAAACACAAAGTTTATTCACCCCTTTCATTGATTTATCAGCTTTCAAATCATCAGCATTATCAATATATAGTATTTAGCCTCATCGGTTTTCTACATCAGCTTAATCATGTTTCTTGTTTTTTTTCACATTCTCACTGTACATTGCTGTATGGTATGTTATTTTCCCAGTTATTTTGTCTTTTGGCTTCCCAGACCACATTCAGCTGCTGAATGCTCCTACTGTAATATGCTGAAAAATGCCCAAAGGCCTCAATTGCTAGATTGTAAAAAGGGGAGAGATTCAGCTCCACATGATCTAACAGAATCCTAAATATTTAATGTACCACCTATAAGCAGGTGACATATATAAATATAAATGTCTAGTAGCGTAGCTGTTTTGTGCTTAACACTATCTAGCTTTCTGCTGTTTGTCATCTGCTTTGCCTTTTCACTGACGGCTTTACAGATGTGGAAAATCAGAGAGAGGGCTTTTCAGATGAGGATAGAGGAAGATGCCCGGAGGGAGGTGCGACAGGCCCAGATGAAGAAAGAGACCAGACCTAGAAGGCACAAAAAGGTACTGGAGTAAGGGATGTTTGGATTCATCCTCTTAAGGTGAACTTTTCTTCATGCAAATTCCGGACCTGACACTGACCTTACAGCTATATTTTGTTGTATTTCCAAGATGACCACCTATAGGTTTAAATTAATAACCTAAACTAATACTTTTTGGATCCTCAGTGACCACAATGAGCATGGTATGTTGGCACCTCTTATATTGTGTGTCTACTCTAGGGTGGTTATGCCAAGATATGCTACAGAGGTGCCAAAGCACCATATTCTGGTAGTGTTTGGTTATAGCACTGACTCTCCAAAGCCCATGGTTTATCTCCAGCCTTGGGCACCTGCCATTTATTCTGCGTGTTGTGGGTTTTAATTCCAAGTAACATCCCAGAGACATGCTGCTTTGCATAATTGGCTGTTCTAAAGTATCCCTCAGGGGTATCTCCCCAAGAGGATCCAAGAGGGTGGTTGATGATCTCTCCTCTTCATTACCTAAGCATTAGAGGAGAGACATTGCTGCTTCAATCTCTTATACCCAGCCTGCAAGGTTCTAAACTACACACAGAGTCTTTCATCCAAGTAATGTCGGACCCAGCCTTTCTTCTGAGCTCTGACCAGACTCCAGGAGTCTCCTGTAGTTTTTACTTGAGCTGGAATTTCAGTGGTGCCCAACAGCTTCTGTCTGATACTAAATTAAACTGTGACCTTATGGATGGGAAGTTTTCTACTAGCAACATGTTGGGTTGCAAGCTAGTTCATTTGTCATTAAATACTAGAGTAATGGAAAAACATGTGCTTTTTAATACAAGATGTTCAACAATGAGATGGACCTTTTCATCTTTTGTTGAGAGGCTTTTCTTTTTCTTTAAAGAATAGCCACTTGTGAAAGGTTTTCTGTCATTCTCAGGCATTTTTAATTCTATAAAAGGAAGGTTGCTCTCCAGCAGCAATAGCTAAATGAGAGTTTACAGGAAAGGAAGGATTTTGAAAGAGAAATGCAAGACAGAATAAAAAGGCAATATTTTAATGAGATTCTTCAGTCTGGAAAACAGGGTAAGCTTCTAGATCCAATGGTGGTACAACTGAGATTTAGTTCACAATTTAATGTGTTTTAGTTTGTTGGCCAGAGGGAATGATGCAGGTTGACAACACCTTCAGGTTTACTACTGATTACAGAACTGTAGAATTTGTTTAAATTATATGGGTAAACAGATAAATAAATCCTAATCAGCATCCTAATTTTATCTATGAATAAATACATGTTTTCTGCCTATTTTGGATGTTAATTGGATTGATCACTTTTTTATGCATGCCATGAGAATTCTAATGCTGCAATAATTCTTTTCTCTTGGGTCAGTTCATATTTCACCTGACTCCACTGAAGAGGTGACTACTGATTCCAAATGGTTTCATGAAGTCCCTCTGATCAGTAGGCTGTCTGATGGGTAAGTCCTACATGCTGCAGTTGTGGTATGTTAAGCATCAGTACGTACAGAAAGTTTTTATTTTAATCATTTTAGTATGGTGATGTGTAAATGTTTAAAGAGGAACTGTTTTCTATTTTGAGCTCACTTCCCCAGCTGCGTTCGTTAAATTGCTTTTTCTCTCTTTGCGAATGCATGAATCAGTCTGTTAACAGTACAGTACATGTGCACATTTTTGTGTTAGCTCATGTGCATTTTTCCATATCCTAGATATAGTTTACCATAGACTGGCTTTGTTGTAATGACTAGAACATTGACATTGAATATTGATATTGACAATGACTAGAGCAGCAGTCAAAATACACTAACTGAACCTTCGCAAAAATAAACTGTTGTATTGTACTTATGTATAACTCTGATCATACTGCATTACAACAATAATATATTAGTCATATTAAAACACATTTCTATCATAATAACTAACAACATGTTGTGGCACCGGTATAAAATGTGAAGTTTTGCTGAAGTATTGACAGTGGGAGAAATGTCTGGTCGTGTTAGAATGGATGTTATGTTTCAATCAACAACCACCAGAGGGCAGTAACAACTAAGTAACACTAAGTCATCAAATGTGTTGGAAACGCATTTTGGGCTTTGTCCTGAATGATGCAGCAGCAACATACAGTTGTATGGAAAAGTTTGGGATCCTCTGGTCAAACTGCGTGTTTCACAGAATCTTCAAATTCTCTAAGGTCTAATCTCTATGAAGTTAACAGGGTACAAACATAAACATGACATATTTCTGCACATTTCAATATAGACTTATTATTTATTTTCTGAATTTAACTGTATTTGTTATGTGTCAATTATGAAGTACCCAGTATGAAACTGGTTAGATACATTGCGCCTGACCAAGTAGTTGTTGTTGAAAACACAATGATGTAAATTACCAGTGATCTTCCTTTACATAGGAACACGATTGTACCATACTTGCTAAAGTGTTATGGAACAGTTGCAGTTTGAAGTTAAAGATTTATAATTTCCAATGTCCTATTTTGTTGTGGTGATTTTTATTTTATAAGCCTCTCATATTAAAGTTAAAAACCTAAGCAAGTTTTAGACATCCAGTAGGTAAATTGAAAAAGTACGAACATAATCATTGAAGTAGAAAAACACACATATTGATGGAAAATATATATATATATGTATTCAACACTACAGTGTTGGTTCAGGCACATTGTGTAATATGTCGGGTGTTTTAACATTTCTTAAGCAGCTCCAACAATTACAGCTACGCATCAAAGGACAGGACTTCAGACAGGACCAACCGGTCAACTCATGCTACATATCAAAGGGCAAGACGAATACACATGAAGCTATGAAACAAAACAACTTCCTGAGATCATACTGTATATAAGAGCTGGGAAACCCTTGCGGTTCGTCTGTCCTGCAGGGCAGACCCAACGCGCGTTGATGTCATTATTGAGCTCAATAAAACAACTGAATTCCCAAAGACTGTGTCCTGCTCCTTGGTTGAAGGATTTCCCACAACATCATGGTTAGGAGGCCATCTTTTTTACACAGGAATGTGCTTTAAAATAGATTAATTGTTCTACCACTAGAAAAGATGCCTATATATTGTTAATTAGTCACCATTGTTTAATATTGCAAAATCTAGTTAGTATTTTGGCCATGTAGTAACAATGTCACACTAATTAATTTTTATCATAATGTTGTTTAGTGAAAGGAAGGTGATTGAGAAGAGTTTATATGGACAGGTAAGGTACACTGCTATCTGTGGAGAAGAACTACCTTCTTCAGAGTCCTGATGCCCAGCAGAATGAGAGAGATGAGGCGAAAGTGACTAAGAAAAGAACAAATGGCAGTAGCCCCCCATCTTTCAAATTAAAGTCTCACTCCTTGGAATCAAGTGTGGGAATGGAAAGAGCAAACAGTGATATTGCTTTTGGGATCTCTAAAGCCAAAATCATTGAAATTGCTGAACAGATAGTCTCTCAGATCGTTGAAAAAACAAAGCGGGATTTCACCCCTGCGGGTAACAATTTACATGAGAGTAACTCAAAAGAGTCATTATTGCTCCCAGAAGCTGCAGAAATCTCCATTTTGGAAAAAAGAAGTCCAAAATCTCAGATTCCCAACAATAGGGTCACTGTTATTGCCAAGGACATTGTAAATTCTGTTTTTGAAAATGTTTTGTTTGCACTGAATTGTATTGAAACAAATAAATATCTGCAAGAATCCAATAAAAATGTTGCTGCTGACTTCCGGTTAGAATGCGGATGGGAAAGGCAGCATAAATACGGATCTCCCAGCAACTTTGTAATAAAGCCCTGAAAAGTGTTTTTTTTTCTACATTACGTTTGAAAAAATAATAACTATGGCTGAAGGGGCTGTCAGGAGAAGCAGGAGAAAACTAACGACCGTGGAAAATGTCGAAATTGCAACTTCGGACCATAGTCGAAGTAGCTCAACGGACTCTGAACAAGATGGCGCAGACGCCAGTCTTCAGAAAATATTATACGAACTTAGAGACTTCAGATGGGATAATAAAGAGCAGCTTATGGATATTAAACAGGAGCTGAGCAAGGTTAATAAGAGACTGGATAAAGCAGAGGGACGAATCGAAGAAGTGGAAACAAGGGTCTTAACAAGAGAAACTGCGATAAAGAAACTCTTGCAACGACAAATTACTTTAGAAACTAAATTAACAGACCAGCAAGGAAGATCGCGCAGAGAAAACATTCGGATTTACGGAATCCCTGAAGAATCGGAGGGTCGCTGCATGGTCACCTTCCTTGAAAATCTGCTAGGGGGGGAACTTGATTTACCGAAGGACGTGGAACTGGGAATTGAAAGGCCGCATAGAGCGTTAGCGCCGAGACTTAAAGGCCCTGACGCCAAACCGCGCTCCATTGTCGCCACGTTTTTAAGCTACAAGATAAAAGAGTTAGTGTTGCGTAAAGCTTGGCAAAAGAAAGAACTCTTCCACAATAACAAACACTTTTAGGGTGATAATGATTACCCCCCGACAGTACTAAAAAAACGTATGGAATATTCTGAAGTAAAAAAGGAGCTGAAATCGCCGAAAATTAAATTTCAGACTCCATTTCCAGTGAGGTTGCGGGTGTTTTACGAAGACGGCACCTGCCTATACCATTCAGCAGCATCAAGCAACTGTTTACTTGGCAGAAGGCTGGAAGACAGGGTGGTCCTGGGAAAGACCATTCCTCAAAACAGCAATATCAGGAGAAATTACAGAGTTTCAGGAGAAGACCCCCCTCGCAAGATTGAAGAAATTTGATACAGTGAGTTGGTCGTGATTTAATAGTTAAGGGTTTTTATTTTTTAAATAAGTTTCCTGCGATGTTTTAAGAGAATTTGTACATATCGGGACAGATACTTGGTGATTACGACCAGAGTGACTTTTTATTTTTCTGGTTACACACCTTTTTTTTTCTCTTTATAATATAAGTTCGGATTTGCCACCGCCCCCTACTTAAGGGCCCTCCTCCAGAGGAGAAGGAGGATTTCCCTAACGGAGAGAAGCCCACATAGGGTTCGTTTGAAAAGAACCGCACAGTTGGAAGAAAGTACTCTGAAAGAGACGGAGATGGATACAGTTTTGTTTAAGATTGTTTGGTTAATGTCTTTGTTTATTGTGTTTTTTGATTGTGGTGCATTATTAGAAAAAAATTATAGGAAGAGGATGTTTAACAATATGAAACATATGTTGTATGGGAGAGATTTTGAAAGTTTTACCATTTACATAAAGTATGTCCAAGCAAGACCTTACAATAGTTACATTTAATGTTAATGGAGTGCTTAACCCTCTTAAGAGGAGTAAGATTTTGTCTAAAATGAAGAAAGGGGCTCATATTGCTTTTTTACAAGAAACACATTTGAGTGTATTGGAACATGAGAAATTAAGGAGAATGGGTTTCTCAAAAATCTATTTCTCCTCATATAAATCTGGCCATAGGAGAGGAGTGGCTATACTGATATCTCAAAAGGTTCAATTTGAGTTGCTTACAGAAGTTAAAGATAAGGAGGGGAGATATGTATTAGTATTGGGAAAAATTGAAGGGGAATTACTAACATTACTTAATGTATATGCTCCACCTGGTAGTGATTTTAATTTTTATTAAAAAATGGTCGATTTGATGGTTAATGCACAAGGGATACTGATTTGTGGGGATAATTGGAATGTGCGTCTTAACCCCAGGCTTGATTCTACAAATATACCTTCTCAGAGAGATTAGTCACTGTATAAAAAGATTAATGTACTGATGGGGGAAATGGGAATAATACATCTTTGGAGAGATTTCTATCCAAGTGGGTGGGATTACACTCACTATTCCTTCCCTCATTTGGAATATTCAAGGATTGATTATTTTTTTTTATACACAAGAGAGATAGACATAGGATCCAAGATTGTGATATTGGTAGAAGTAATTTTTCAGACCATGCTCCTATGTCATTGTCCATACGATTAAGTAATAATCGGGAAAATACAACATGGAGGATGAACTCAAGTCTGTTGAACAATCCACAATGTAAAGAACAGATAAAACAAGAAATAAAACTATTTTTGGAGGAGAATGATAATGGGGAAGTGAGACCAGAGATGATATGGGATACATTAAAGGCAGTTATAAGGGGGGAAATTATTGCTCTGAGTAGTCATAAGAAGAAGGTAAAGCAACTACAATTATATCATCTGACTATAAAGTTAAAAGAGTTGGAGAAAAAACATCAAGAAAAACAGGATTCACAAATCATGAAAGAAATAAAGAAGCTTAGAAACAAAATAGATGTCTTACATACACAGGAAATTGAAAAAAATATATATTTACTTGACAAAAATATTATGAATCAGGGTCAAAATCACTAAAGCTGTTGGCAAGAAAATTAAAAAAACAACAGACCGATAATACAATATATAAAATAAGGGACCAGAACTGTAATGGTGTATTATATAAATGGGAAGAAATTCAAAACACTTTAACACATTTTTACAGAAAATTATATACACAACCCCATTCAGAAAGTGAAGAAAAGATGGATACTTTTCTGGAATCTCTCAGTTTACCAACTCTTACGGAAGATCCAAATAATATATTAAAAACGACTATAACACGAGAAGAACTGAATTCAGTGATTACGAGCCTCAGAGCTAATAAATCACCTGGAACTCATGGTTTTAATTCAGAATGGTATAAAACCTTCCGAGCTGAATTGATATCAAATCTTCTTTCTGCTTGTAATTCGGTATTAATTGATGGGAAAATGCCCCCATCATGGAGAGAGGCTATCATCTCCGTTATCCCTAAGGAGGGGAAAGATAGATTGGATTGTGGATCGTTCAGACCAATCTCAGTCCTTAATGTGGATTATAAAATGTATACAGCAATACTGGCTAAAAGAATTGAAAAGATTCTCCCTCATTTGATACACTATGATCAAACAGGGTTTATTCAAAATAGACAAACCCATGATAATATTCGACACACATTGCATATCATATTCAGCAACATAATTTAGAAGCTTCTTTGATGAGCCTAGATGCTGAGAAAGCTTTTGACTCTGTTAGTTGGAAATACCTTTATAGGGTTTTAGGTAGGTTTGGGTTTTGTGAAAATATTATTAAAGGTATTCAAACTTTATATGATAGCCAACAGCACGAATTAAAATAAATGGTTATTTATCCGATAGAATAACTTTAGAAAGAGGGACTAGACAAGGCTGCCCTTTATCTCCATTGCTTTTTGCTCTATATATAGAGCCACAAGCCCAGTGGATACGACAAAATAACAAAATAAAAGGTATTTCTATACAAGGTAATGAGCAAAAGATAGCACCGTAGGCAGATGACGTTTTATTATATCTGGAGGATCCCACTAGTTCATTTCTAGAAGTAATGAAACTCTTAGATAGCTTTGGCTTGCTGGCAGGCTATAAGTTAAATGTTCAAAAAACACAAATTCTAACTTTTAATTACAACCCTCCTGATTTTTTAAAAGGCAAATACCACCTTAAGTGGGACCCAAAGTTCAATGAGATATTTAGGAGTCTATTTACCAAAAGATATTTCGGTATTATAATTGAATCTGTAAAAATGAATCTGCTGCCTCAGTTACTCTTTCTATTTCAAGCTCTCCCTGTAAAACTCTCTACAAAACAATTTTCGGAATGGGATAAGATGATTTCTAGGTTTATTTGGGAGGGGAGAAAATCTAGAATTAGTTTCAAAACATTGCAACTTTCAAAAGATAAAGGGGGTATGGCTTTACCAAATTTAAAAGATTATTATTATGCATCTCAGGTTAAACCTCTCATTAATTCCTGTAATCCAGAATATCAAGACAGATGGAAAGATATTGAATTGTCCCTTGTAAATAGCCCCCCAATTCAGACACTATTAGGTAATAGAAATTTAGACAAAATTACTGAAAAAATATTCAATCCATGGATAAAGTTTCAATTAGGACATGGAATATGATCACAAAAGAGTATAATTTAGGTGAGGCAATAAAGATACTCAGATGGTGCGCCTATGATACAGAGTTTAAACCAAATAAATTGGATAATAGATTTAAATTTTGGATTACAAAAGGAATAACTGCATTTTGTAATATAATGGATAAGAATCAGCTACAAAGTTTTCAGTTTGTAGCCATTATTTTAATAAGGAGATTATAAGGGGAGATTTAGATATTGTTAATGATGGAGTAGTGAAAATAGTTATAGAAGCCTACAAATCAGAATTAGGCAAAGGTATTAAATCTAGATTATATAAAAGTTTTATGGAAAAGAAATCATATTCTACAGAGAATATAAAAGATAAATGGGTGAAAGAAAGTGAAGTTAGAATTTCGAATGAAGAGTGGCTTAAAATTTGTGAATTTCAATGGAGATGTACTAACTCGCATTTATGGAGAGAGTTTTGCTGGGAAAACATTGTTCGATTTTTCATTACTCCGGGTCAGAAGGCGCACCATACTGAGGAAAACTCTAAGTGTTGGAGACAGTGCGGAAACCAAGGTAATCATTGGCATATATTCTGGAACTGCCCTAAAATAAGGCTTTTCTGGAATGAATTACATGAGGCCCTGGAAACTATATTTGAAAGGAATGTACCCTTTACATTTGAGGCTTTATATTTTGGTAAACTGGATTTTGATTGGAGGGGAACAGATGAATATTTGTTTGGAGTCCTTATATCAGCAGGGAAGAAAGCTATAACAAGAAAGTGGCTTCTCACAGATCTACCAACAATGAATGATTGGATTGAATTAATAAAAGAAATATATCTAATGGAAAAAATAACATTTTCTCTAAAATTACAAATGAAAAAAATGGTCAAATATTGGTTTAGATGGGTTCAGCACATTAAACCTTTAAGGTCAGATTTTGTTGAGATACAGAATAACTGAAATGTAATAAGATACATTTATATAGTCTACTTCCTTTTCATATTCATAAATGTATACATCTTCCTTCTTTTGAATGTATATAGTTTTGTTAAAAAGTTATGTAACTGTAAAAATTAGGGGAACAAACAGGAATTTGTGCCTGCAATGTAAGGCTGAATAATGGATGTTCATATATAAAATGGTTTGGTTTTGTTCTCTAAAAATAAAAAAATAAAAAAAAATGTTGCTGCTGCTCCTCAAACTTCTAGAGGCAGCACAGAAACAGGATCCATTGATCATACCTTTGACTTTAGTTCAGTTGCAAAAGGCATTGGAAGGACTATATTTGGAAAGCTCAAATCTTTACTCACCCAGACTGAAGATGTATCTAGTTCCAGTTCTCCTGCTCAAAGCAATGCAAAGAGCTCAAGTGTCAGCTCTTCACCAAAAACTTCAGTGTTTTCTGATTCTGTGTCAGATATTTCAGATTTGTGTACCTATACAGTAGAAACTGCTGGAGCCATTTGTGAAGCAATGAAAAAAGAGTTAGACCAGGAGATTTATTGCACAACAGTGGCAAAGAAGGCTTCAGATGAAAGCCTTCTGGCTAGAGAGGTTGTTACTTCAGTTTTGGAGTACCTTGAAGAGCAATATATTTTAGACACCATTAAAAGCCCTTCACCATATCCTAAAGACTGGGAGAGAGATGCTTCTACATTTATAAGAGAGGAGAATATTCCAGATCAATCAAAATCCCAGATATCTCCTGTTGAAGAAATCATATTATCTGATATTGATAAGGCAACAGGACAAGTCCCTAATCAAATTCCAATGGAGATTTGTAGATATCCTCCAAAGGTGGTGTTATCTGAAAACATTTCTTCAAAACAGCAAATTGGGAAAATGGACATGAACTTGGTTGAGGACAATTTAAGTGTTTCCTCTTCTGGACAGAGCATCATATCAGATGCAGAAAGTGAAGGGTCAGAGAAGATGCTGAGGACCTCCAGCTCTGTATTCCATAGTACAGCAACAAGGATAATAAGTGAAATGATTGAAAAAGCAGCTGCAAAATTTATATCTTCTGGACTTGCCCATCTCCCAGAGCAACCAAACAGTACAGCTGATGATGTATGTAAAACACCGGATGCAACAAAACATGATCAAGAAGCAATGTCCTCAGACTCTTCTTCTCATGTGCAAACCACTGAACTGGCTTCAGATATTGTTGTTGATGTTTAAGAAAGACTACATTACGCTACATGCATTTTGAAGATTTCTTTCTCAACAGACTACAAAGTTAAATGAGAAAGTTGTGATACAGCCCTGTTACCAGGAACATCAGAAATTAAAACTGATACTAGAACAGCTGAGCACCTTAGGACAATGACTGAGGAGCTCTTCAAAACTGTGAAGAACAAACTGAAACACTTTTGGAATCAGAAGAGCCTGTCTTTGTTCAAAGCAAGGAAAGTTTTATCTGCTAAAGAGCAGAGATCAGCAGATTCACTTGAGATGTTTCCTCCTTCAGTCCAGGTTTCACACCTGAGCTTTAGTGAACCACACTTGACTAAGAAAAGCATGTCAGTAACAAACTCGCCAGATTATGAAACAATGCACCTCTCTGGTGAACAATATGGGAAAGACAGGATGTCTAGTGGAGATGACACTGTCCATAAAGAGTACACTAAAAGTAACCGTAAAGAATATTCTGTTCAAATGTGCCTGGGATGTTGATTGATTCTTATACAGATGACACAGAAGTCATGAGTCGGGACGCTCCCTATAGAGTCCTGACTGATGCTTCATCAAAGCTTCAGGATCAACCTACACTACAGCAGAACAAGAAAATCAATTGACATGTAAAAGCAATTAAGTTCCCCGGTCCCATGTTTGGTGTGCTGCTGGTCTCGTCACTGAGAATATAGCATTTCAAACCCATTCCAATAATGTTAATTTGAACATTGAAAACCTTTCAGCTGAAGAGGCGCCCTGTGCATCTCAAGTACAAGGAGCCACAGCAAAGCATAATCTCTCCCCACTGCAGACAAGGGTTTCAGAAGAGCCTAAGGACCAAGTCATGACCTCCACAGAAAGTTCTACAATGAGTCCTATTGAAAGGAAAGTGGAACAACTTGTCTCGAGTGGATCTCTGCGTGTATTTTCAGAAGAACTTGTCAAAAATGTTTTCCATTTAATTTTGAAATCAGGAATTACAGTACAATTGGGCACAGCTCACAAATCTAATTCAGATCCAACTTTAAAGAGCTGTCTAGTAGTTCAGGATTTATCCCATCCAAAGTCCTCAGAGCTTTCTATGCAGTTGTTGTATTCATTTACTGAGAAATCAGTGAAAAGACTGTTGAAGCAGTGCCTCAGTTTTCCCGATTCTCCAATGTTTGACACAAATGAGAAGGATGTTTCACTTTTTCAAGACTGTGATACAAATACGGAATTGAAGTCTCCCAAAAGATTTCAGAGAAAATGTCTCTGACTGCCAAGGATCACAGACCACAGAAAAGTACTGAACCATCAGTGCCCAGTTCACAGATGTACCATGATGCAATTAATCAGCTTTCCAGCTTGCTTGTAAAGTCTGTCATGGATGTTTTGTCTGCTGCGTGTGATTTATCAACGAAGCCTGAAGACAGTGAAAATCAAGTTATGAAGGAAATCAAATCAAATCATTTAATAGTCTATAAACATTTTAGTTGCTATGAAGTACAAGTTAAAAAATGTAGTGACTGTATATAAATATACAGTACCTTGATTTTCTATCTGTTGTGTCTTTAAAAAGTTTTTGATGTATGTAGACCAAGATAGTGTAGGCCATGACTATGAATGAGAGAATGAGTAAATAAAGCCATATATTCAGTAGCCATACAGATGCAGCCATTCAAAGTGCGCGGCACAGACACGTACCGGAGGTAATTGGCTACGGCGTCGCGCATCGATGACGCAAAAAAACATCATCGGTACTTGAATGGTTGACCGAAAGGGGCACTCGTGGTCCATTGGTCGGTCGTAGAAAGATTTACAGTAAATGTCTTTACTGTGCCCGTTTTAGCATCCGTGTCACACCTGAAGAAGGCTCCACGGCCGAAACGTTGTGTTCTCTTTCTTCTTTTTTTCAGCATGGAATAAACCTATTACTTGTTCCTTTGCAGATACAATTCTATTGTTTGTTGTGTTGTCTATGATGTTTTTTTCCCCCCCATTTTCTGTGTCCTTCTGTCTTGTACATTATAAAATGTTACTTACCTTTGCTGTGTCCAAAAGATGAAGGAGCAGGTTTAAATGACTTTGGAGGTTGATCGTTGTATAGAAGATACCCAATGTCCACAGTCTTTTAGGAAGGAATATAAAAAATCCCAAAACAAAGTTTGTATTTGTATTGCACAAAAGGCTTTTGAATTATAAGAGAAACCTGTGAAAATAAACAAATCGAAAAGACAATGTATATCCTGACCTCACTTTCTGGGAGATGACACAAATAATAAATAAAGGTTTCTTACCTTTTAATGAATGTAGGACAAAAAAGGCTGCAAAGTCTGCCCCACTGCACTCTTGGAGTCATTCACCAATTTCTTCCCATATACCCAGCCATTGGTATGGTCATCCATGTAGAGGTATCGCAGACCTCTTCCTTCATCGTGGTCTGGCAGCTTATACAGAATAAACCTGTATGATTCCAAAAACACATAAAAGAGTATCACATCCTGTATACTGCTCTAGAACTGTGACACTGTACAATGTGTCCTGGGTGTTGGACAGTGTTAACTGTTGAGATCACTAGAAAATAAAAAGGGCACTTAAACAATACTAGTGTCTGTTGCCAGTCTGTGGGTGCACTGGTGCTTCTGGGAGATGAAGAGAACCTGTGGCAAGAGAAGAAGGGTCAAGCAGCCTTGATCATTTCTAGGTGATGTAGTGGCCTACAAAGAAAAATAGCTCTTGTTTTTAGGGGTCGTCCATGTTTGACATGAGCATTGTGGCACAACTGGAATAATCTTATGCGATTAGAGCTCATTTTCTGCATTTTAAACCAGCAGAGCTCTGTAGAACTGAACTGCAGCAGTTGACAAAAAGTCAACAGTTGACTAAAAGAAGCGAGGCAAGGCAAGCATCTCACAAACATTACTCTCCTCAAGAATACATTCTGGTGAATCGTTTCAAAACGAACTATGGAAAGGAAAAAAAATTTTTAAATCCAATAGTAATTTCTTTATGACAAAAAAAAATCATAGACACTGTACCCTGGATTTACAGATGCAGCCATTCAAAGTGCGCGGCACAGGCACGTACCGGGGGTAATTGGCTACGTCATCGCGCATCGTGACGCGAGATGATGCAAAATACCGCGGTGCGTGATTGGTTGACTGACAGGGGCAATCGTGGTGCGTTGATCGGTCGTAGAAAGATTTAAATGTCTTTACTGTGCCCGTTTAAGTATTGAATATTTATATGGAATTTTACCACTGAAGGGAAATCTTAGTAGCTGAGCATAAAAAGAATAGAAGCATACTGTAACATGTGTGAAGGCCATAAATGATATTAATTTTGGAACATAAACATACAGTATATGGCTGGTCTCGGTACTAAAAAATACACACCAGTATTTTATTTCTCCCTAAACATTTTAAGCTTCGAAGTCTTTAACTAACGTGATACCAGAGTCAACAAGCATACTTTTAGAATTTGATTAAAAGGGAATATAATATGGAATTGCGTATCTAAAGAAATTAATAACGATATCATTATATTCATGTACCGCAACACAAGAATAGTACACGCTGTACATTGTCTGTTGATAATGTTTCTGTAGTGCTTTTTCAGCACTCTGCATATGACCTTGCCGGTGGCGCTGTGGGTTAGGTTCCTGACTCCCACTCTGATAGAATTTAAGTAATTTTAATAACAATGAATAGTCACCTATGCGTTACAATATAAACATTTATATTGATTTAAATCACGTTTTGATTTAAATCGCAAACGCGGGTTTAAATATATGTGTTTTTTGATTCACAATCAGACAAATGCAACATAAATTGATATCTTTGTCATCTAAGTATCTTAATAAACTTTCAGCATAGCTTTCTCCCCGTTTAGATTTATTTTTCTTGGGATCTTGGGATCAAACGTGGAAAGATTAGATTGTAATCGTATTTATTTCTTAAATACATTTTAGAAAAGTGTAATCTATACTAAAAAGCTGTACACCACCTGCTATAAAGATACATATTGTAATACTTTCAGGCTCGGATAGGACGGACACAAGAACTCAGACTTGTGGAGTTAAATCTCAACAAAACAACAACAAATCTCAATATTTTGTACGAATTATTTGTAATACAAACCAAAAACTCTCTCAAATTCCTCCAATTAGCATAGCCCCGCCCCTTATGCAAAACCAAACCCTGCTACTGCAGATATACCCGACTTTGATAAAAGAGGAGGAGTGTCTTTGCTGAGTCAGATAGCTGTGGACCTCTTTGACAGTGTGTTGCAGGACTTGTCCGAAAACCAGGAGATAACAGTTGTGAAACAGGATAATGATGTGTTTCATGAACCACACAAGATTCAGCAGGTTGCCAGCTCTGTTCACAATGAATTGCTGTGTCAAACTGGATCCCAACAGGTTCTACAGAAAGTTGTAGCCACCAGAAATGAGACAGTGGTCAAAACCATAATCAGTTCTATGGTGACCAACATTTCCAAGCTGACACATTCAGCTTCCCGATGTTCATCCCTTTCACCAGAGACCAGTATTAGCAGAGAAGCAAGTGAGATCACTGATGAGGTGATGGGTGATATTAAAATAACTAGTGAGCACAGCAAAGAGGCAACACCCAGTGCTCTGTCTTCTGAAGTTTCTCTTGTTTCTTCTGAAATAGTACATGGAGTCACAGATAGTCTGCTAAAGAACATCCAGCTAAACTGTTCCAGCCCTGAGTCCAGTACTCCTCAAGCTGCCATTGATATGGAAACCCGGAGCACTGAGCAGCTCATGTGCACCAACATGGACCAGTTAGAACCTTCACCTGTTATTGGTCGAACAGTCAGAAGTAAAAAAACGACAGTCTTCTATGACAAAGTCTCCAAAAGGCTTTTCTCCAACACTCCCAAGTGGTTTTGAAAACAGTTTCCAGCCAGAAGACACTATGGATAAGCCCTGCTCATCAGCTGTTGGTGTGACACCTTGTTAGCTTCTGGGACCCGAGAGAAGCCTGGAGATTATATGATTATATGTCAGCCGTCCCCTGTTCTTCTATATCTCTAGCTTGACTGCGTCCGGCTGCTCGGCTTTTGTTTGTAAAGTTTGAACGAGCGCCCCGTTCACTGTTTCTTGTGAAGTAAACATGACTCTCTCTGGCTTTGTCACTGTGGTCAGAAAGCATTTCTTGATTCTGCTTGAGCCGCTTCATGAATTGTAAGCGACTGTAAGAGCTCTTTCTAAAGTCAGCCCTCCTACAACAATTTATCACGCAGTCTCTTATGTGCACATTTTCCCACAAGTTGATCTCTTAACATGTCAGCTTCCAATACTCCCAAGTCACACGATTTAGCCAGTTCTCTTAGTGAATTCACAAAAGCATCAACAGATTCGTCCTGAGACGAATTCCTACATTTATGCCGTACCAAAACCACATTTCTCCGCGGTGTAAAGTAAGCGTCTAAGGCAGCTAGTCTGTTCATATGTACCTTTTTCTCCAGCGAGGTTGGCGAAAATCCGCTGCAGGGGCGCCCCGATGCAGTGCAGTAATGCAGCCCGTCTCAGGCATCCGGAGCTTCTGTAGATCCACTGGCTATTTCAAAACATCTGTACGACTTCATCCATGTCTTGTATTCCGTATACAAATCCGGAGCTCCGAGGTTCAGTGGAAGCGGTGGAGAAAGCTGGGCATAAGCAAAACTTCTCGGCGCGGCGGCCGTATCTTCCATGGCGCAAGCTTAACGAACAGTCCGAAAATTCAAAAGTTCGTTTCAACCAGCACGAGAACTAAAATCTGCAGTGTTCTGCTCGCTTTGAGTTCGCCAAGCACTCATCTCTCGTCCCAATAAATGTTGTGTATCTTAATAAAGAGTCGTTCTTATATTATTTTAACTATTTTATTAACTACACAGATCACTCCCTTACACCATATATTCCCGCCTTCTACTCTCCCGTTCCGTTGTCTCGCGATGTCTACTCACTATACTCAGCTACCATATTCAGATATTGTGAAACAAATTTTAACTAAGCTGCTCTTAAGAATTCATCCTATTTCTCCAAAGGGGGGAGGAGAAACAAGAACAGATTATGGAAAGTTTATCTTGTTGGGAGCTTAGGGAATTTGCTGTGGGCATTATTGACAATGTGCCGAAGAAACTATTTACAGCCCCAGATACCTCAGAATGTAATCCAACAATGGGAAGCAATATCCAATGTGAGCTGGTTTCTGTCAAACAAGTGGCCAGCTGTATTTACAGAGAACTGCTGCAGAGTGCTGGTTCCAAAGACAACTTACAGCAAGCAGTAGCAGCCAAGAGTGAGAACCTGGCCAAAAAGATAGTTAATTCTCTTGGGAGAGAAATTATGAAGTTCCAACATTCAGATATCGAGTCTTCAGATGCTCCTCAAGCTGACAATGATATGGAAACCCGGAGCACCGAGCAGCTCATGTGCACCAAAATGGACCAGTTAGAACCTTCACCTGTTATTGGTCGAACAGATGCAGTGAAAGATATCTCTCCCAGTCTTCAGGATATGGTGAAGGGCTTTTAATGGTGTCTAAAATATATTGCTCTTCAAGGTACTCCAAAACTGAAGTAACAACCTCTCTAGCCAGAAGGCTTTCATCTGAAGCCTTCTTTGCCACTGTTGTGCAATAAACCTCCTGGTCTAACTCTTTTTTCATTGCTTCACAAATGGCTCCAGCAGTTTCTACTGTATAGGTGCACAAATCTGAAATATCTGACACAGAATCAGAAAACACTGAATTTGTTGCTGAAGAGCTGACACTTGAGCTCTTTGCATTGCTTTGAGCAGGAGAGATGGAACTAGATACATCTTCTTCAGTCTGGGTGAGTAAAGATTTGAGCTTTCCAAATAAAGTCCTTACAATGCCTTTTGCAACTGAACTCAAGTCAAAAGTACGATCAATGGATCCTGTTTCTGTGCTGCCTCTAGAAGTTTGAGGAGCAGCAGCAACATTTTTATTGGATTCTTGCAGATATTTATTTGTTTCAATACAATTCAGTGCAAACAAAACATTTATCACCTATCAATATAAGACCTATTTTTACTTACTTGTCAGGGTTCGTTGTTTCCCATGTTAACATTTAGAAATTTGCAACCAAATTTTGAATGCCAGCACAGATGCAACTAATACAAATATACTGTTGTCTATACAGTATAGTAAAAATCTATTATAGATATAGGTTGTATGTATAGAAAAATATATACAGTACAGTATTTCTAATATATAAATGAAGCAAGAACAACAGAATACCAGTCTAACCAAAGAAATAGAATGGTCAGTATTGCATATTTTAAGTGGATCCCTTAATTTATAAATAATTAAGTGTGCAGACCCCTGTTTCATTCCAGAGGAGGCAGTGTCAAAGGGTTCTTTTGGCATCGAGTCTATGGTAGAAAGTGAAGTCACCCCCTTGGAACCTGGACAGCTTAATATTCTCTCAATCAAAACCTAGTGGGAGCTGATCTGAACATGTCAGGGAAGGAACAACTAAGCAACAGCTAGGACTAAAATTCAGGATTTACTGTACTGAAGGAACAAATTAACATATTTCTTTACATTTGTTCTTTAGTTATGACACTGTGCATTTTAACCTCAAGAAGCTATCTGGAAAAATAAAATGCATCCATTACATTCAGACATTACAAGCAGTGTACCTTACCTGTCCATATAAATTGTTATTGTTATTGTTATTGTTATTGTAAATTTTTAATTAAAAAACATTATGATAAAAAATAATTAGTGTGACATTGCTACTACATGGACAAAATACTAACTTTATTTTGCAATATTAAAAAATGGTGACTAATTAAAAATATATAGGCATCTTTTCTAGTGGCAGAACAATTAATCTATTTTAAAGCATATTCCTGTGTAAAAAAGATGGCCACCTAACCACGATTGTGTTCGTACTTTTTCAATTTACCTACTGAATGTCTAAAACTTGCTTAGGTTTTTAACTTTAATATGAGAGGCTTATAAAATAAAAATCACCGCAACAAAATAGCACATTGGAAATTATAAATCTTAAACTTCAATCTGCAACTGTTCCATAACACTTTAGCGAGTATGGTACAATTGTGTTCCTATGTGAAGCAAGATCACTGGTATTTTACATCATTGTGTTTTCAACAACAACTACTTGGTCAGGCGCAATGTATCTCACCAGTTTCATAGTGGGTACTGCATAATTGACACATAACAAATACAGTTAAATTCAGAAAATAAATAGTAATTCTTCATTGAAATGTGCAGAAATATGTCATGTTTATGTTTGTACCCTGTTAACTTCATAGAAATTAGACCTTAGAGAATTTAAAGATTCTGTGAAACATGCACTTTGACCAGAGGTGCCCAAACTTTTGCATACAACTGTATGTTGCTGCTGCATCATTCAGGACAAAGCCCAAAATGCGTTTTCAACACATTTGATGACTTAGTGTTACTTAGTTGTTACTGCCCTCTGGTGGTTGTTGATTGAAACATAACATCCATTCAAACACGACCAGACATTTCTCCCACTGTCAAAACTTCAGCTAAATTTCACATTTTATACTGGTGCCACAACATATTGTTTGTTATTATGATAGAAATGTGTTTTAATATGACTAATTTATTATTGTTGTTGTAATGCAGTATGATCAGAGTTATACATAAGTACAATACAACAGTTTATTTTTGCGAAGGTTCAGTTAGTGTATTTTGACTGCTGCTCTAGTCATTGTCAATATCAATATTCAAAGTCAATGTTCTAGTCATTACAACAAAGCCAGTCTATGGTAAACTATATCTAGGATTTGGAAAAATGCACATGAGCTAACACGAAAATGTGCACATGTACTGTACTGTTAACAGACTGATTCATGCATTTGCAAAGAGAGAAAAAGCAATTTAACGAACGCAGCTGGGGAAGTGAGTTAAAAATAGAAAACAGTTCCTCTTTAAACATTTACACATCACCATACTAAAATGATTAAAATAAAAACTTTCTGTACGCACTGATGCTTAACATACCACAACTGCAGCATGTAGGACTTACCCATCAGACAGCTGACTGATCAGAGGGACTTCATGAAACCAGTTGGAATCAGTAGTCACCTCTTCAGTGGAGTCAGGTGAAATATGAACTGACCCAAGAGAAAAGAATTATTGTCGCATTAGAATTCTCATGGCATGCATAAAAAAAGTGATCAATCCAATTAACATCCAAAAAAGGCAGAAAACATGTATTTATTCATAGATAAAATTAGGATGCTGATTAGGATTTATTTATCTGTTTACCCATATAATTTAAATAATTTTCACACCTTAGCTCACAACAATTTTACTGCACCAGACTGTGGCACAATGGCTGCCCAGAGATCCCCAGACTTAATTGGAACCTTCCTCAACCTTAACAGTAGATGTTACCAAGCTTTCAAAACCCAACACTTGTGCATTAATCATTTAATATTGATTAAATGACACAAAACAATTGACATGTTTTTATCTGAGTAAGCTATACAAATAAAACTGAATTTAATTAAACTGATTTTTTGGATTATATGTTCCATTGTCTTTCACAATATCTTTCACCCAATATCAGCACCCACTTAATTTCTCTGCAGCTGCATTGGAAAATTTGTCAAAACATAACGTTTTTCAAAACCTTTATTTTTTCTAGAAACAAATTAAAATACTGACCTTTGGTGATTTTAAAACTCTTCTCATTAGCAACGGTAACATCTCTTTTCTCCGTGCTAACGATCTCAGTAGAAGCTGTGCCACAGAGAAAACATCCTTTTAGTTGAATAGTCCTTTCAGATAGTTTAGATCAATATGTTGTCAACCTGCATCATTCCCTCTGGCCAACAAACTAAAACACATTAAATTGTGAACTAAATCTCAGTTGTACCACTGCAAAATATTGGATCTAGAAGCTTTCCCTATTTTCCAGACTGAAGTACTTCTTTAAAATATTGCCTTTTAATACTGTCTTGCATTTCTCTCTCAAAATCCTTCCTTTCCTGTAAACTCTCATTTAGCTTTTGCTGCAGGAGAGCAACCTTCCTTTCATATAATTCAAATGCCTGAGAATGACAGAAAACCTTTCACAAGTGGCTATTCTTTAAAGAAAAAGGAAAGCCTCTCAACAAAAGATGAAAAGGTCCATCTCATTGTTGAACATCTTGTATTAAAAAGCACATGTTTTTCCATTACTCTAGTATTTAATGACAAATGAACTAGCTTGCAACCCAACATGTTGCTAGTAGAAAACTTCCCGTCCATAAGGTCACATTTTAATTTAGTATCAGACAGAAGCTGTTGGGCACCACTGAAATTCCAGCTCAAGTAAAAACTACAGGAGACTCCGATCTCATCTCAATCTACAGCACCCTGAAGCTGGGAAGCTGGGTCTGGTCAGAGCTCAGAAGAAGAAAGGCTGGGTCCAACATTACTTGGATGAAAGACTCTGTGTGTAGTTCAGAACCTTGCAGGCTGGGTATAAGAGATTGAAGCAGCAATGTCTCTCCTCTAATGCTTAGGTAATGAAGAGGAGAGATCATCAACCACCCTCTTGGATCCTCTTGGGGAGATACCCCTGAGGGATACTTTAGAACAGCCAATTATGCAAAGCAGCATGTCTCTGGGATGTTACATGGAATTAAAATCCACAACACGCAGAATAAATGCCCCACAGGCAGGTGCCCAAGGCTGGAGATAAACCATGGGCTTTGGAGATGCAGTGCTATAACCATGAATTGAATGAGGTGCCAACATACCATGCTCATTGTGGTCACTGAGGATCCAAAAAGTATTCGTTTAGGTTATTAATTTAAACCTATAGGTGGTCATCTTGGAAATACAACAAAATATACCTGCAAGGTCAGTGTCAAGTCCGGAATTTGCATGAAGAAAAGTTCACCTTAAGAGGATGAATCCAAACATTCATTACTCCAGTAACTTTTTGTGCCTTCTAGCTCTGGTCTGTTTCTTCAGCTGGGCCTGTCGCACCTCCCTCCAGGCATCTTCCTCTATTCTCATATGTAAAGCCCTCTCTCTGATTTTCCACATCTGTAGAGCCGTCAGTGAAAAGGCAAAGCAGATGAGAAACAGCAGAAAGCTAGATTGTGTTGAGCACAAAACAGCTACGCTACTAGACATTTATATTTATATATGTCACCTGCTTATAGGTGGTACATTAATTATTGAGGATTCTGTTAGATCATGTGGAGCTGAATCTCTCCCCTTTTTACAATCTAGCAATTGAGGCTTTTGGGCATTTTTCAGCATATTAGGAGCATTCAGCAGCTGAATGTGGTCTGGGAAGCCCAAAGACAAAATAACTGGGAAAATAACATACCATACAGCAATGTACAGTGAGAATGTGAAAAAAAACAAGAAACATGATTAAACTGATGTAGAAAACCGATGAGGCTAAATACTATATATTGATAATGCTGGTGATTTGAAAGCTGATAAATCAATGAAAGGGGTGAATAAACTATGTGTTTTAAAAGTGAGTTAAGCTACAGTGTGGAATGTAAGATTCATAAAAGCGTATGAAAAGTGTCTGAAGTCTAAGTGTGACGATACAGTAACATGATTCACTAAGGGTATCCACTCTGCAGAAATCTGTTCGGCTGGAAGAGGCGTATAAAGTATAAGGTGAGAGAATTTTTTTAATTCGCATTTTGCAACATAAAATGCTTAATTACTTGTCAGAAAGAGAACATCTTTTAAAACAGTTATGCTAGAGATCCTGTTATCTTTTGCTTGCTCCCCAATCATGCTGTATTTACAGAGGTGTCACAAGGTCACTTGCCAGAGTGGATATAAATGTCTCTAATCAGTTTAAGATGCAGAAGGAAACCAGCTATTAAAGATCTGTCATCCAGGTGATGACCGGGAGCAGCCCTGGGTCAAAATAAATCAAACTGTATTCTCATACCTCATCCTGTCTGCTGTACTGCAGACCTCTCATACGCTGTATTTCACCACTGCATATCTCCTCTGTTTTCGGAGCTCCTGCCTGGTGCCTTCATAAACAACAACAGAAAAGAAAGCTTAATCCACAAGGCAATGTCAGACAGCAGCAGAGGAATTTGTGAATGTGGTATTTCCGTAGAGCAAATGTTCATCTTTTGGAAAACTTTGACTCAGTCAAGACTTCCACTTGCTTGCACAATTAATTAACTTAAGGCAAACCTTTACTTACAGTTGTATTCTTGACATCTAATGTTTAAGCATAACAGTAAAATATTTACACATATTTACAGCGAAACAAAAAAAAATGTGATACAAATACAACAAATCAGGAATCCAAAAGGCAGGAACTTGCTGTTAAAGAGTGAGGAGCTTCCATATGTTATTACCTGTCTCTGTTAGCCATAAACTGGTCTGAAATATTCTTGGATCCTTCCTCAAGGAGCCATTCCCTCACATCGGTGAAGCTGATATCCCTGGGAATCTCGTTCTGCTCCTGGAGCTCCAAGAACTACTTCACTATTGTTTTCTGAAAGCCAGCACAGCCTTTTGCTAGAGTGCCACACTCCCTTCATTGCAAGGTTCTCCTAAGCACTATTATAGCCGAGTGTGCACTTCAAAACCAACACTGATTTTTTCCATTAGATTTTTAATTTGAACTCACACCGATAGAATGTGTTTGCATATGTATAAGAGTGAAGGCTGAGCTACTGTAGTTTGTTGATCTAAACATTTCAATTTAAGATGTATATCTTGGATACAGTGGTTAACCTTGTTATCTCGCAACACTGGGGCCAGGGGCTCTATTCTGAGCCTGAGGTGATTTGTCTGTGTGGAGTTTGTATGGTCTCCCCATATTCACATGGGTTTTTCACGGTTTGCTCTGGTTTGCTCCCACAGTCCAAAGCCATACTATACTGGTAGAAAAAAAGGTGTCTAATTGGTTCTAGAGTGAATTTGTGTCTGTGTGTGTCTTGCAATGGACTTAATTCTGGTCAAGGGTGTATATCGTCTTAAGCCCGTTGCTTTCTGGGATAGGCCCCTGCTCCCTGCAGCCCTTAGATGAGGCGGTTAGATTAGATGACGTGGATGGAAAGGGATGGATGGAAGTTCAAGTCGTTTTTCAGCCTTGTCTGGCAAAGAAGACTTATAAATTCTGTTTTGGACTACACACAAAAGCTGCCTGTATTAACATGTGTTTGGAAAAATACATTTGTTTGCACTGAAAATGGATTAAAGTCTACAGCGCAGTACAGATAAGCAGTGAATGCTCCGATTCGGGTGGTACAATTAGTGGTTTACCACAAAGAAAAACATCCAGATATATTGCCCAGCCTCAATGAATAAAAAAACTATCTTTTTTTAACTCTGTTATCGTGAACAGAGAAGACTACAAGGCGACCTGTTTCAAATATTCAAAATCCTCACAGTCAAGTCTGCTTGTTGAACGCTGACTTCTTTCAAGAAACAGCTGGATGAGACTCACAGACCAATTAACAAGTAATTACCAAACAGGCTAAAGAGCTTCCTCTCATTCGTAACTATTCTTATGATATGAAACCCATATCCTGCATGCAGAAAGGACTATATGGGCTATAAACAACACAAAGTATCATGAAAAGATGTACAGTATGGCTGAACTAACAAGAAGAAGCTAAAATAGGCTAGAGCAGTGACAAACATAAGCAACAACATCATCAGCGTCAAAACACTAAAACAGAAATGAGCTTCATAGCAATTAGAGAAGAAACTGAAAGAAAACATTGAAATTGATCCTTAGAATACAAACACAGTCAAGGTAGAGACTTCCTTGAAGATGACATGATGACAGCAGTATATTCAAAAGTGCATAATGGAGAGATCTTATGGAAGCCTTCATCTAGAAACGTTACTGATTGCGGGCTGGATAAAGGCAGAAGTCTATGATGAAGAGTCAGAATCAGATGGACGGTTGTTTAAAAACATCACACTTACCTGTTTAGTCACATAATTTTTGTCATACTGCAACTTCACATTGCTAAGGTAGTTATGATATTGATTGTATTCTTTCAAAGAGCAGAGGACCTGAAAACAGACAAAACATGTTTCAAGTACTGTCTAGGAGGTTAAATGTTTTTATTTTTATTTTACAAATCTAGAGCACAGTCAAGTACTCTGTGTTTGAATATCTATTGAGCATAAGGACTTTAGCACAAACCATAGGCCTGCTTTGATTACATCTACTATTACATGCTTTGATTACAACCAAAGGCCTGCCCACCGAATACATCTATGCTGGAGTGCAGACATGAGTTAAATCACGCTACTGGAAACTATTACAGCTAAATGAGCTAGAACCTGGTCTATTTTTTTTGACAACACCTCACTCCTTCACCGTACCAAAAAAGCCTCATTCTTTGCACAAACTCCAAACAGCCTTACTTTCTTCTGCTCATTGATTAAGCCTCTGTTCTGCAGAGACTCCTGCATGCCCTTGCGATGGTAATAGGTGCGCAGGTGGGGGTCATGGAGGCTGTTGTACTTCGAATCCAAAAGGAAACCGTGGGGATCAGTCAGAGTGAAGTCAGGAGATGGCTGGTGCAGCTGAAATAGAAGGTAAGTATTTTATTAAAACATGATATGTATAGGTAAACACAGATATGTATCCCCCTATGTTTCTGAACATAAAAATGAGAATGTTTTTTTTCTCCCCCCTCCGAAGGCTGTCGCCAGTTTCTTGGAAGACTACTCCAGAATCGCTGTTATCATTTTTTTCTATGTTCTTGAAAATCAAATTCCAATTTCTCAGTCATTGTAGCCAACTAAAAATGACTACATTGCAAAAAGACAGTAAGCACAATAAGCTTTAAGGCATACAGTACAGCTGAATTTCAATAATGTGATCAATATACTGCGTCTAGAAAAATATATAACCTTACTCCTGATGTTATATGCACAAAGATGTCAAGGGAAGACAGTTTGCTTACAGTTTTATCATTACAGCAACCACATTATACTAACACACACAGAAATGTGTTAATGTGTCCCAGGTATCATTTCATATTATACAATTTTACATGTTGGTTTACCCTTAAAAAGAAAGAAAACCATGAATAAACATGTCATTTTTTACAATTTAAATGTTTGGATTTAAATAAGAATAAATGTATTCATGCTTTTCATTTTAGGTTACACTTACTTTCTCCGAAAGAGCAGTCCTGCAAAATTGAGGTTTAGACCCTGGGATTAACGGCAGTTTAGTGCCGATGGGTCTCTCCAACAGCTGCTGCTCTCCCTGCAGTGCATACAGCATGGTATAGCAGCCCTGAAACACAGAACATAGCTATCATACCTCACAGAACCACAGCCAAAACGCCAGAAAAAACAAGCAGAGCTGATGGCAGAAATGATTTCATCTGTCACAGAGTGAAATAAAATGGGTGTGGGGGCAACAGCAGGTATCAAGGACAATGTTGACTTTGCATAGAAGTTTGTATAGAATGACCAGTGACTTCAATGAGGGTGGTAATATGTGTCTTTCTTTGTTCTGGGGCTTCCTACTGATAAAGATGCTATTGCAAACATTGTTAATTACCACACAGTTCAGAGAAGACACATGGCATGTCAAAACTGGCCTAGCCGAGCCTCAGACCGAGGAGGTAGATCTAGAACATAACAATTCTAGAAAATCTAGAATGTTCTAGAGCAATCTTACACCTGGCCATCTGTATATAGCCATTTGATCAATGAGCCCCAAGAAGTTAGCTCTGCTTACACCCAAAACTATCAACCCCCCCCCAAAGAAAGGTAGGGGGGCTTTAATAACCCCAGTGACAGAGCCAGAGCACACAGAAACAGAAGAAACAGGAATAACCAATTTGTACCACAGCACCCAGGAGAGGGTTTGGACACCAGGGACTCTCTACAGTGAGCAAGGGAGGAAGGCTTTAGCATTGTCTTCCTCCCCTCTCTACTCAAAAAATTGACTCAGAGACAAATGGGGGGGGCATATTAAAAAACGGACTCAGCCAGGACTGAGGAGGATCCCTAAGACTACACAGAGTTTCTTTGCTATGACAGAAGCAGGCACACCAGGTCTCCAACTGGGGCTGGGTTTGGGAGAATATTTGCAGCTGGACTTTTCCTTTGGAACTCTGGTTTTGGTAACTGGGGTCAAATGGGGCTCTTGAGCTGGTCTGCAATATGTTCTGTGAGTAAGTAAGTACCTCTGGTGGATAAGTTGTAATATTTGTTCTGTGGATTAGGCTATAATAGATACTGGAATTGCAAAGTACTGTAATACAAATGGAAATTATGTAGGATGACTGTGTTCTCTGGTCTGTGGATGCACTAGTGGTTCTGGAAGATAAAAAGAACTTGTTGCTGGGGGAAAAGGTCGTTAGAATTGCTAGGTGGCATAATCAGCTACAAAACTAACTTTTAAAAGCAGTCCCTGCATTTAAGGGCCACGGTTCCTGACATATCTTTTTATAGATAGGTAAGAAGAGTTACCCTAGGGTGTTCAGAGGGCTAAATCAGTTCATAACATTCTTTTTTTTTTCTTCTGCACAAACGAGTTGATTCTCTAAGTCTGTTTAGAGTTTTAGATTGGGAAGGCATATTCTCACCCGAGACATTTTAAGACAACAAAAGAAAAGTACAGTACGTATATTCCCATAAAATACAGAACACATAGCTGGAATTTTTAAAATCACGTTCCATTTATTTTACCTTCTAGAGCATTTAAAACAGTATTAGAAATATTACTACGAGGTGTACGTTTTAACTGTTTTACTAAACCTTACATTTTAAAGCTAAACTAATGCTGATTTTTTTACGATTCACTACCTAAAAGTTCAAATATTTAAAAGTATGGATAGTACACTCACAGCTCCAGATCCCGGTTTCTTTCTCTCCATTTTAACCCTGATCTCGTTCCATTAATCCATTAATCAATTAATCTATTTTGAGAAAACAATTCCGTCGTGTTCGTGAGCGTTTAGACTTTATTTTGTATAATTCGGACTTGAGCATAAACCACTGTATAACCAAAATGTTGTCTATTATAACGTCAGATCTGCAAAGCAGTTGCCTTATCTGACGTATCCAGCATGTACAAGTTAAGTAAAGACGTCATTAAAAGCTGCAGCAGGGAAGCTACAGTATTCGTCCCAGGACGGACTTGTTTTTTTATATATATTTATAATTAGGTTTTAATTAGAAAATCCAGACAAAAAGGCGATGTCCGATTTAATGTTTAATTTGAATGTCGCCATTCTAACTCAAAGCCTTCACGGTATCAAACCTGTGTGGTCACACGTCCCAAACAGTCTGGCTCTGCCAGTGGAGCCTAGAGACCCCAAAATATAACACACGGTTTGCCTTTTAATAATTTACACCTATAATAATAATAATAATAATAATAATAATAATACAAAGTAATAAACACTTGTTTTAAAAGCGCGGACTGATTAGTCATTTGTACAGAGCAACATAACAAGACAGTGGCCACAGTACATACGGAAATCTCCAACTGTACTATATTTAAAAACTATATCTTTTTTCTGTATATCAAGACCTAGTTTTCAGTGACTACTGCGATGTGCCCTTCCATTTCCTAACTTTGTTATAGAAAGCAAGTGGAGCTGCTGAAGAAAATATCCTAAAAATAACTACTTTTTGTAGTGTTCGTAATGTGACGAGGGGTCCGGTTCACCTTCAGACTTAATTTCCTATAGAAGTATATTGTATATACAGTAGGTTTTATAGTCTTATAAACCCTTTTTTTAAAGCGTTTTATAATGCTACTCTTGCACTCTGCTGTCTCCTAGTTCCTTTCAGTTGGGCTTCACCGGTGAAATAAGGATGAAAACACCCTCTCTCTGCCCAGTCTTGCTTTTTGGCGGTTGATGTGTCTGTATGTGTCTTTTCTAGATATGTCTAAAACGACACCTAATATGCAGGAAGAAGCTGTTAAATTGGAAAGATGGTATCTGTAGCTGGGTAGCTGCAGAAAGGGATTGAAAACGTACAGACATCATTTTGGGTGCGACGGTAGGATGACGTCACAGCGGAACGGCCATTTCACGAGGTTCTTAATTCCTCAGTCTCGAGATGCGTTCTGGTTGTTTTCGGTTTGGCTGAAGGTATTTGTACGGTAGCAATGCCGTGCTTTAAATTTCATACTTGGTTATTTAAGATCCTCGTTTATATGAATACACTATATTTATGGTATATAAATTAGTTATTTCTGGATAATCACTTCAGGAGCTCACTTTATCCCCTGAACAGTAGTCACTGTAAATATAATTTGTCTTTTATTTCCCAAAACAATTCAATATTTCCCACTGTACTGCATACAGTATTTAGCTTTAAGTTTTTCCTTAAAATAATTGGTAAAGAAATTTCTCACTTTTCAACCACTTTTCATCTGTAGCTCCGAGGAACTGCTGGTATAATGGTGAACAATGCGTGACAGACTTTGGGATCCTTTGGGATGGAAAAGAAGTGTAGAAATGCAATTTTAATCATGGTAAATTATGGTATTGTAGCCATTTATAGTTATACAGGTGTTGTCCTCAATATTCTCAGTCACAGCAGCATGACACATGGAATATTACCCATCCATTGTCTAATCACTTGATCCAATTCAATGCTGTGGAGAAGGGCTCTGCAATTACCAGAGGTCAGTTTCTTCATTTCTGTTGCAGTGTGAGAGCAAAGAAAATTACAGTCATCAACAATTATACTGCTTATCTGTTTAGTTGCAAGAGGATTATCCTTTCTTTTGGACATAATCTGCATTCGGATTTGTGACCAAAAACCGAGGTCCTGACTCTCTCTGGTCATTAAAAATCCCAGGGCGTTTCTCGAAAAGAGTAGGGGTGTAACCCTGGCGTCCTGGCCAAAGTTCCCATTGGCCCTTACCAATCATGGCCTCCTAATAAATCCCCATCTATGAAATGGCTTCATTACTCTGCTCTCCTCCCAGCTGATGTGTGGTGAGTGTTTTGGCGCACTATGGCTGCTGTCGCATCATCCAGGTGTATACTGCACATTGGTGGTGGTGGAGGGGAGTCCCTATTACCTGTAAAGTGCTTTGAGTGGAGTGTCCAGAAAAGCGCTATATAAGTGTAAGCAATTATTAATTATTATTATTACTAGCTGACTAGTGACTAGTGACCTTATTTTAGCCTGGAAGAGATACATTATGATCATTTAATACTGGCAAATATTCTTGTAGCACAAGGGAAGCGGTACAAACATTAGATTTCCACTAGGGGGAACAGTAGGTTTTTGGACTAAACTGTCCTGCTTTGGCAACACTATATTTATGGTATATAAATTAGTTATTTCTGGATAATCACTTCAGGAGCTCACTTTATCCCCTGAACAGTAGTCACTGTAAATATAATTTGTCTTTTATTTCCCAAAACAATTCAATATTTCCCACTGTACTGCATACAGTATTTAGCCTCTAGAATTTAATTTGCTCAATGTTAGTCTTGAAGCATGTAGTTAGTACTGTGTAGGTACTATCATTTAACAGCATTCATGAGATACATTCAAACAGAATATTAATTCCATATATTCAATTGAATCTTTCAAAGAGAACAACCATTTCCCTGCGAAATTAGGCTTTTCTCTGTCACTTCTCAGGTGGCTCTGACAATCAGCTGCCGTTAAATTGTGGCTGTGGGCATCTGTTTCAATGGAGTTTCTACTCCCTCTTTAAGTGTGATATTAGAAATACATATTTTTTGCTCAAAAACGTCTTTTTACAAATTAAATATACAGCTATAAACTAATATGATGTTTCGACTGTGAAGCCTTCTTAAGGTCTGTGAGACACACCTGAAGAAGGCTTCACAGCCGAAACTTTGTGTTTTCTCGGTTCTCTTTTCAGCATGGGATAAACCTATTGTTCCTTTACAGACTACGCATGCTGACACAGCTACCCATCTGCACTGCTATAAACGAATATAGCATACAATGGCATTTAATTATAACAACTTATACTTAAAGAATCTTTTGTTTTTAATCCACAGCATAATATTACATTATGAAAGACAGTTTCGTGCAGGAAAAAAAAGCACCTTTACATTTACCTTTATTTATATAAAAACTAGACTATTGTCTAAAATAGTGTAAATTGGTAAATTGTGCCATGAAAAGTTCATTTTTCAGTTTCCACTGTCTACATTCCCGGGCACGGCTTATATGTGCGTTAATATTTACCTATCGGATTAGCAAAGGTTAAAATGACACAATTGAAACAGGGTGAGGAAATGTGCACAAACTCCTCTGACATGCTCATGAGAGAGAGTCTTTCCCCTCTTGACATGCTTTGAGCTTATAAAAGAGAGATAACCCACTGGAGAAGAACACGACTGTGAGTGACATCACTGTGAGGTCATAGGCATTGAGCAGGTCAGAAAATCAAGACTTCAAGGGGAAACTCAATACTACCCAACATTAGAGACATTCCTATTTTTTCAAGTGCCATCTTGATAATGGTTTAAGTTCCTCAGATATTTTTTAACTTCAGCTAGGCGTATGGCCTTTGACTTAAAAATCAGTAAATCGTTAAGGAATGCTGGAAGGTTTAATAGAATTAAGATATTCTTACCAGATCGAAACACCAGCATGGCACTGTAACCTTATTCTTTATAGAAATGTGACCATAAACTCTCTCTTTTAAACTGTACAGGCCTATTACAAAGCCAGTCAAAGTGGACAGCTCCACAGAGTAAACAGTCATAAAATCCAATGCTTCAAGTTGATCAATAATGTAGTAACTGTACTGTATATGAAGATGTGGTGATTGTTTTTATTTAACCTTAACCACCTGTTCTGAAAAGCATAGGTTGTCTTGTGTTTTGGAATACGTAGTCTGTGGTGTTATTGATTTAGCTAGTAAAAATATATATTTAATATTCATCCATTGCGTGGTTTCTGTGTAAAGTGCTGTCAGCATTACACTATTAATTTATTACAAAACTGCTGTGAAAACAAACTGAATGATTATGTTTAAAAGACACTGGAGATCACTTGGATTTGCCATATTTTGAGAAAAGTGTAGCGTTGAAAGCTAATACACACGTGTAGTTGGATATACCTATCCATGGGTGTATACTGTTAACTCCAAGGAGTCGGATTTGAGTCATAAAATCAAAATACAGCATAACCATTACATTATTAAACTGCGCGATGTCATTACTCCTGATAAACAAACCCTTTAGCCGCATCCACAGAAACAGAAGTCGCAGATATGTGCCGAACAGGAATACTAGTATCAATATAATGTGCTTGATACGAACTGCCTAATGGGGCCACAGGAATAATTGAAGGCAGGTCAGATCCAGCACTTTTATTACAAACAAGCCTTTAAAGAAACACAAACAGAATGTACTTTTATGATTTGAAATAATTGTATATCGCCTCAGCAAAAATAATTTGACTTTTTTCCCCCCCTCCACTTTAGGCTTTGACTGTATAGGTTCAAAGTTGTTTCCTGACTTTTGGATCTTAAGCAACAGTGAGGGTCATATATTCAGTACTTCATTTAAAAAATGTTTTTTAGATGCATGACTTTCTCATGATAAATATCCTTTCTAAATACATTTCACTTTTGCTATTAAGGTCAGTACTGAATAGTTTAAGAACAAGTAAAGGTTTATTCCATGCTGAAAAGAGAAGAAAAGAAACAAGAACTGACACCTGAAGAAGACTCTACAGCTGAAACATTGAGTTTCTTTTCTTCTCTTTTCAGCATGGAATAAACCTTTACTTGTTCCTCTGCAGCCTATGCGTGTTGACGCACTACCTACTTGAGCTACTGCAGAGTTTTCTTACATATTACTTACCACCATTTGCTTTGACTTGGAAAAACTATGCAGTAAATTTTGAAAAACAGCCCTTTGTCTATTTCTGCCAGCCACGTGTTACTGGCAGTCCTCAAATGTGTCAACTACTGTGAGGAAGGCCTTCCACACTCCAGGCCTGCTTGTGCACACAGCCCCGCCTCCTCTTCTCGTTTGACCGATCTCTCGGTTCGTGTCCGCGATGCAGGTCCAGTGCTGACCCCCACCCTTCGTCACACACCACTTGGAGTGGTCCACCATGATGCTGAAAGGCCTGGCCTCTGGCAGCTGCATAGTCTTCACGTTGTACACCTTGTGCGCCACAGAGCAATTTGACGGCAGAGGCTGATGAAGCTTCCCCCAGCTTTTGGCAAAGAAGTCGTCTCCTAAATAGTTAACCAGCAAACCTGAGTAGAGATCTGAAATGGAACAGTGTCACAGGTTCCATGTTAGAATCTGTCCCAGGCACACTTTCTACCCAACCAAAAACAGGAAGTGCACTACAGTAGCTACCAAAACGTCAAACTGAAACTGAGAACAAGTGAATGTGTATTTCTCCCCCCTCTCAGGGGTGGATGCAATAAGAGGTTCTCTTTAATGAAATCATAGCTTCAGTTTAGCATTCCTCACAGAGCAGTAACACTGAAACACAGGTAAAACATGAGGTTTTCTCAGCAAACATGTGGCTCAACAAGGTAAAAAAGTATTGATTTCTTGCCTCTTTATCTTCACAGACTGTAGTCTTGAGTTTACTGATGCGGTCCATTGGGAACAAGAACACTATTTTACTTGGCCTGGGCTTCCAGATTCTGCAACTTGCTTGGTACGGCTTTGGATCAGAACCCTGGTATGTGCCTTGTATTCTGTAGGAGTAGAAAACCCAGGAGCTTTTCCTAACAGACACTGTAGGTCACAGATCATCAAACATAATTTGTTAACCTTTAATATCAGTCCTATTCTGAGTTATTTAAAATTATTAAGCAGGTACTGTCACTATTAAACCAAACATTTAATCTTATAAACCTGAAATACAGTCGCTGTTTTATGCATATTTCTAGTTTGATACTAGTTTTCCTTCTTGGTTTCTCCTCAGGATGATGTGGGCTGCTGGTGCAGTTGCAGCTATGCAGCTATACCTTCCCAGCAGTCAGTGCTCTTGTATCCAGGACAGCTGAAGCAGACCAGCAAGGTACCCAGGGCAAGAAAAAGTTGCTTTGTACAGAAACTCAGCTGTTGGTTTCTGTCATCCATCTGAAAATGAAAGCACTATGTATTTCTTGTACTTGTAATCTTGCAACTTCTCTGTTATGCCACAAAGCTGTGTCGTGAAGTCAGACAGATCTATTCTTTCACCCATTTGGTTTGACAGTTCTGTTTGAAAAGCTCATAAATATCCAATGCTCCATCCACTAAGAGAGAGCTCAGTAGTCTTAAGTGTAATGGCTAGATTAGAGGGCATCCAGTATGTTTCTTGATTGTCACAAAATTGGCCTGTGAAACTAATTAAATTAGCTTAAGCTAGTAATTAGTTGTTAATACAGTAACTAGGAGTTTTAGGGATCTAAAACCCAGAAATCTTTTTGGCCTTGAGAGCTGGAGCAGAAGATCTTGTCTTGATCGTTGCACTAGCTAATCTAATGTTTGTGCTGTGCTTGTGCGTTCTTAGCTCTCCCTGCTCATTAGAACTGGCGAGACAGTGAAGAGAAGCACAACATGTTTGCAGTCAGTCAGTGAGGTTAGGTGCAATTTTAGTCAGGGGGCTGTTCCATGTCTTGTCCTGTGCTAAATGCCAGCATTGGGGGTTAAGACTTTTTAAAATAAACTAAAATGTACCCTACATGTTTGTCCTGTACGTATCTTCATGTGATCCTGCTAGATTTCTGCTTACCTAAGTCTTCTTGTGAATGGTGTGTGGAAGGCTGACGGTCTCGTTCTCTTAAAGGTGTGGTTCAGGGGATGATCACTGGGATTCGAGGGCTGTGTAATGGCCTGGGACCGGCGCTGTACGGGTTAATTTTCTCCATATTCCATGTGGAGCTTAATGAACTCCCAGTGAGTAACAGTGGCCTAGGAGCTGAGTCTGAATCATCACATCACTCTCAACACAATCATCAGGTAACGTACAGTGTCCAGCTTCATGGAATTGTCATTGAAACTCGTCATCTTTAGGTTTGGGTGTCAGTCTCTCAGAATTATGCTCTGGAATGTGAAATGTAGTCAAAATGGTATATGGTGAAACAAATATGAAACCAGACAGGTAGGATTTTGATGTTCAGTTTCTATGTAACCATAGAACTTGTCTCTATCTTATAAAAGGGAATATCATTCTTCGCAGGACATGTTACCTGTCATGCCAGTATCCCAGAGGAGTCTTTCATGACTTGCAGTACATTGTAAGAATGGTTAGGTTAACACACTTGGATGCAGATTTTGCTGTTGATCTTCAGATACTTTTAGTGAGGCACTAACATTTTTTTGCAGTTGATGTTGGCCAACTAATAGCTGGTATCAGGAGTTATAAATGTGATGTCTGTGGAGTGTATGGGTACAGGTCACACTCTCATGGTCCCCCTGTGCAGTCTTACCTAAACTGTGGTCAAGTGAGTAGCTGCGTTGGTATGTGTTAGCTGCAAGGAGACATGTATTGGTTAATCCCAGCCTGAAAAACAGGGGTAAATCCAACATTTCAGCTGCTGAGACGTCTTCAGGGGATATTTCATTTCACATAGCACATTGAATGTCTCAAGATTAAGATATATAATACCCCTAAAAATCCTGGGTTTGGCGGGCTTCATTCTGCACTTTTTAATTACCGTCCCTTTGTGATTTATTTCTGTCCACGCAGAGTTCAATAATCCCTGGTCCTCCGTTCCTGTTTGGGGCATGTGCTGTGCTGCTCGCCCTGCTGGTGGCGCTGTTCATCCCTGAGCACACTAACATGGCCCCGCGGAGCAGCACCTGGAAGAAGCATGTCAGCCCACAGCCACCCCCACAACCCCCTGGCACCTGGGGAGGCCAAGGAGCCACTCTTACAAGACAGCAACGTATGACCGCTGTTGCTTCTCAGGCGGTTTCTAGATACATCATTCTGCCATTTTTTATTTATTTATGGAGATGCCAGGTAATGGAAATTCAACACGAGTGTTAAGAGTACCATTTTGTAATATATTTAAAAATTGTCCAAAGGCACTATTGCAATAGCTCTATTTATTGAATTCAATATAGTTAGAGAGGATTTTTTATACATTTTTGTCATAAATTCTACATCGGCATGGCTTACCCAGGGACTTGTGCCTTGTAGAACTGGAATGTTACTGAACACAGTGTGTTTGTCAGTCATCCTGCTTTGAAGCGGTGTGATAATATGGGTTGAAGTGCAATCGGTTCACTAGAGAACACTCAGCCCATTAAGAGCTTTACCTCTTTTTCTCTTTTGACCCAAGACAGACTTTATTAAAAGTCAGAATGATGTACAGAAAAAAGTGGTGTGGCCTCTTAAGCTTGTACATGACAAGGCCTTAATAGATGCTCTTGGGTGCAAAAGCAACATGCAGTGGGTCAAGAACAGTTCATTCTTTTGCGGCTTTGTTATCATTGAAAAGTGAAAAGGACTTGGAACTTCGCTTGTTCTACACATCTTCATTTTTCTGTTCATATCAAGCAGTTGCAGCATGCAGTGCTGTCTCAGTTTCTGACTACCTTCCCATTTTCACAGTTTCAGTTGCAAGTAAGCTTCTGCCCACCAAGAGGGTGGGGATTGCTGGGGGCTCATGTAGTTTGTGTCTCAAGAACCTTTATCTGAACATAGAGCTAGGCGTTGTGCAGCATCATGCAACTGTGAAGCTCAAGACAAAGTGCACAGGACCAAAAAATATGCTGTTCAAACTAGGGCATAGTAGTGACAAGATAATGACCTGGTGTGAATATGCCTTTTTTGAACTGTTATATTTATTAGAGGGCCTCAGAATATGAAATGAGTTTTGTGGCCTCAACTTGAAAGACGTGCATTTTTCTAAGTGGCCTTTTTCAGTAAGGATATTCGCAAGAACATGCTAATGTACCAAATAATAGAACATCAGATGTGAAATTCTCTGAAATATTTTTGTGTGCTCAATATATTTGAATGATTCCTTGAAAGATATTACTAGCGTGTAAAATATCGTAAGCTCAAATGTTTTTATTTTCCTTTCCGTTACGTACTGTGGTTATTACACTGCTTCACTGCCTTGTTTTTCTTTTAACCTTCAAGAAGATACTGTCATGGACACAGTTCTAAGTGTTGTAAATATAAAAGAGGTAAAGTTCAATAAAGTGGATTATTTTAATGTATGCAAGATGTATTATTTCATCTTAGTACTGTGTAACTCCCTTCCCTTCTTAACTTCAAAACATGCTCTGACTTTAGACATCTCAAAATATGATGCAGGATTCAACATTTGGATAATAACTGCTCCAGCAAGGTCTCCAGCTGTTGATTTAAGAATGCCTGGAAAATCTGTTGCATTGTGGTTCCTGATGACTAGAGTTGTGCACCTCAACCTTTTAAAAGTGTTCATATTTCTGTAATTGGGCCGAATATATAGTAGCTACAGGACTCTCACAAGCTTAGTTGGGCTCATCACTACCAGAATGGATACTGTGATGGGCTCAGTGGAGTAGTGGCACCACCCCGCATAGCTTCAGGTCTGTGCAAGAACACTGCCTTGATGAACAGATGAAGAGTGATGTCTGTGAGCGAGGAAGGTTCTCTCAATCTGACCGGCACTCCTTTAGTCCACATCAACAACTGCAACCTGCTGCCTCTTTATGGAGAGTGTTAATACCCTACTATAATGAAAACAGTAATTACAGGTATACAAAATATAAGACATGGCAGACTAAAAGCAAGAGAAATTCAAAGCAGATTTTAATTAGATGGATTAAGCAGTTTGAAAGAGGCAATTTGGTGCTGCTTTTAATTACACTGGTACTGTGTATGATTAAAAAGGTTGTGGCTTTTCACAGCGTTGGATTGGTTTTCCTAGAGTCTCAAACTGCTGCTTTTCCCAGAACATAATCCAAATAGTACAAGAGTTCTTTCCTTCTACTGATATTCAGCAAATATAAAAGCACAGCAATCGCTGACTAAATAGAGTGGTTGTCTTCCCTTGTCCTGGAAGAACCCAAGGTCTTAATCACAGGTTAGCTGAGTTCTGCTGAATTCTATTTTTTTGTGTCATATTTGTAAATTTGCTTTCAACTATTAATACTCAATAAGGAAGCTGTTTAAGCTGTTTAGAAGCTGTATTAATTAGTAGTTAGAAGCTGTATTAATAAATAGTACAGTACTATTAAATTCACGTGAAGCTAAAACCATACTGCAATACTTAGAATATCTAAAAACTGCAGGATTCAGAATTCTAAAGCTCAAATTACACAGTGGAGTAAAAAGTAACATTATGTTACTATACCTTAGATTTCACACAATATTAACTTTGCTTGTATTTAACTGCAATGTCCAGCAAAATCAGTCTTGATACAAAAAATGAGTGTAGATGCTGGATGTTTTCAGCGTGGAAAAAATATTTGAATATTAATACTATGATGTGCATATTGGACAATTCTATTTTAGTAGTTAAACCTTTCAGCTTTTTGGAATATTTCATTTTTACGTGTATCGCTTAAAGGAGTCTAATGTTTAAATGTTGGAACTCAATATTTTATGAAGCACTACTGCTCAATATAGGTGTAGGTTTTCAAAAATGTAGATCAATATGGTGTATATAATATGTTTCCATTTTTATTAAGTGTCAAAAATCCTTTTGGTAAATGTAACATCCCTCAGGCTACAAAGAAATTAGATATAATCACATATAGAAGCAGGATATGCACAGAGAAATAGAAAAGAACAACTTTGAAGTATCATCTGAAAGTTTATTTTACATACTGTGCAAAGAATTTGTAATCAGTTAACAGGAAAAAAAAACATTTAAAAACATATAACTGTCTTTCTAAGGCATTTATTGCCTTAAAACAAATGACATTTTTGTGGCTTGATATAAAAGATTAAATAAAAATACATAACATTGTCATCATTCTCTGTAAAAAATAGTTTCATAACTTTTTTTTTAACTTTAAATAGGCTAATAAAATAAATAATTTGTACACATGTGTACAGTACCAATCAGATGAGATAATTATGCATTTACAAAGTATGATGCAAAAGTTAAGGAAAAACCCTTATTGTACTGTAAAATCTGGTAAGGTTAACCAGAAATAGCCTGCTTTTGTCTATATTATGAATGAATTATGAGGCAAAACAATGGATTTTCATTCAGTAATATTCCTTCCACAACATGCTAAATGGAGCCATGCACCCTGTCTGAGTCCTGCATGGTTGACTTTTCTTGTATTGTGTATTGAGATGCAATAAAATGGTTAATTGTAGCCGTAGTGCAAGAAGATGTTTAGTGCTCCCACTGCTGGCAGAGAGAAGCAGAGATGGAGAGAAACGTGCTGCTACACTGGTAGAGAAACATACAGTACTTCCCCAAAATCAGAACAGCTATCAATCCTACTGGGGAATAAACCTCCAAATAGTTTAGTTTAGTAGATTTATTGTACTAGATTTGTCGATGTTTAGTTAAATATTAATGCTTTGGCAATACTGTAATCCATAGGTTATTTCAATAAGAGTCTGAATTTTAATACATTTAAGGAACATGTCAGAGCTGTGAGTATCAAAGACACAATCTTTCAGTTTTATGTTTTAGAACTTCTATTGCAGAAAGATACCCAAAACCAAAATTATTCATTTGCAGATTTTGGCTTTCCACACATCTCCTCTTGTTATACCTGAGTTTGGACACTGTTTTTCACCTGCTTTGTGCTCATTTTCCCTCAGCTGTCTACCCCTTTGTGCCTACTCTGTCTTGTTTTCTCCTGCGCCTCATTTATCTGCTACTTTCCCTCTCTCCCTCACATCTTAAGAAGGCTCCACAGCTGAAACCTTGTGTTTCTTTTCTTTACCTTTCTTGATGGAATTAACATTTCCCTGTTACTTTGAATTTGAATGTCAGCACCTCTAAAATACAAGCCTGACCAACAGTTGTATGAGAGAATGCTGAAGATGGTTGCCATTTAATTAGCAGAGGCAAGGTCAGCAAAATTACATAGGTAAAATATGGCAAGAAGAAGAGGAGCCAGAGGAGAAAATTAAACACACCACAAAGGATAAAGCCTGAAACTAAATACAAAATAAAGGATTCCTGCAAACCTGCAGGTTAGTGGCATTAATAAACTGTCATAACATACAAAACAAATGAAAAGGAGCATATCTTTTTGGGCAGTCTTAATTTTTCTGAGCTTTAGAGGATTTAGAATTGCAACAGGCATGGTTAACAGGTTCCACGCACACCAACATTATTCACATCACGAAGGGTAATGCTCCTGTATCCTGCATAAACTCATATTGTCTGAAGAAAAATAAAACAAAGGTATGACAATGAATTAAAGGCCTTTCAACGCCTTGTGAGTAAAACACAATGTTACAGTACATGAACATGACAAGTTTAATAAACGCTGAAAGAAGGCGGAGAGCATTACCTATCTGCACACAGTAAACCTGAAAACCACTGTAAACGAATCTGTCGTTGGAAGAAATTATTAGAGACAGAATTTAGTAGGCATACAAGATTCCTGGTTTATGTTAAAAAATAAAGGTCTTTCTCGATGTATCACAGATAGAAACTTCCAAAAGGCAAGCAAAATGAAAAGCTTGCAAAGTCATCAGTCCGTCATTTGTGAAAGAACAATTAACACAGAAGTGTGCAAATAGATTCCATTGTCACAGAAAACGTAACGAAATCGAGCAGCAATACATGCAAAACATAAATAAAAACACAGATTTCATGTAAAGTGCAGGTGTGACCAGTGCATAAACGTCCTAAAACATCCCGGAATTGTGTTTCCCAACGACGATGTAGACCACAGGATGTTCCATAGTGTGCAGCTCTGCGAGAAAACGTGGAAGCCGTTGTCCAGGCTGAAGAAAGGAGAAAAGAAAAGGAAGAATGAAACCCTATTTCTAGGGACTTTTAACACTAGTGCTTAGACCTGAATGCTGGAGCTGTACATTTCAACTAATACCACACACACGTATTCCAAAAATAGAGATGGACGGTACAGAGACCGCAGGAAATCATCAGCTGTACAGATAAAACGTCTGAAGAGGCGCAGTTTGAGGTCAGCACACAGGAAAGAACGTTTACATTATGCCCAAAGACTAATAATTCCTTTTTGGGACTCCTAAACGTGTAAACAGCCATATCACCCTGCAACTCACAACTGGCAACCCACTGAAGCTAAGCAGGTGTGAGCCTGGTCAGTACCTGGTCAGTACCTGGATGGGAGACCTCCTGGGGAAAAACTAAGGTTGCTGCTGGAAGAGGTGTAAGTGGGGCCAGCAGGGGGCGCTCACCCCGTGGTCCACGTGGGTCCTAATGCCCCAGTATTGTGACGGGGACACTATACTGTAAAAAGGCGCCGCCTTTCGAATGAGACGTAAAACCGAGGTCCTGACTCTCTGTGGTCATTAAAAATCCCAGGGCGCTTCTCGAAAAGAGTAGGGGTGTAACCCCGGTGTCCTGGCCAAATTTCCCCCCTGGCCTTTACCCCATCATGGCCTCCTAATAATCCCCCTCTATGAATTGGCTACATTACTCTGCTCTCCTCCCCACTGATAGCTGATGTGTGGTGAGCGTTCTGGCGCACTATGGCTGCCGTCGCATCATCCAGGTGGATGCTGCACATTGGTGGTGGTGGAGGGGAGACCCCATTACCTGTAAAGCGCTTTGAGTGGAGTGTCCAGAAAAGCGCTATATAAGTGTAAGCAATTATTATTATTATTATTAAACAATGCAACTACGGACAAAAAAGTCAGCTCGTCAAAAATGCAGAATTACTCCGATAGCTACTCACAATTACAAAAAGGATAGCATCACTATAAATGTAGATAAAGGAGCAAAAATATAGGTATCCACAAGGAACACACAACAACAACAACACAGAAAAAAGAAATACCTGTTGCCTTGGTACAATGAATCCTTGCAGTTGGTATCTGCAGATCTCACTCCTGTCTGTTATGGCTACTGCCACCTGCTGGTAGAAGTGGAAATAAAATGCGAGTTGCGCCAGCAACGGTAAAGGTCACATTAAGGGATGTCAATTTTAAATGTTAGTTAAAACTACGTCTAGTGATTTTGTGCACCACTGAGTGGAGATTACAACAAATTTAGGACCACCAAGTCTCAAACATAATGCTTTCACTTAATCTGAACCCTAGTTTACAACTTAAGATGTTTATGCTTCTATCTGTGAAAATAAGCACTAATTAGCACTGACTGTAACGGACTAACTGCTTATATCTAATATATAAGCGAAATAATACATAGAAAAAGCTTCAGGGTGGATTGCCAATCATTGCCTGTAAATTACCACAACAAACAGGACTGTTGGAAGAACATGTATCATTATTTGGTGCATATAATGCACCAAATTAGATCAATGCATTCTTGGGCAGCATAGAAATTGAAATTCACAGGAATGATGTATTCCAAAGGTAATGCAGACAGAGTCAAAGCCTGAACTACCATACCCATGAAATGTTTTGCAGGCTTAGAAGCATGGCACAGTTCAGATGACAGTAGGACTTAGATACAGTACTTAAGTCTTCAATTGTTTTTGGCATTATGTCTAAATGCTTTACATCAATGTCCATTCACCACTTCAGGCTGGGATGCAAATAAATGCATTTCTTAACAATATCCTGAAATGAGTGGCAAGGTCTTCTAAAGTCAGTATAGGGTTTCATTAATGAATATGAATAAGAGGTGTTTCAATACACCTTTTTTTAAATTAACAAATTAAAATAACATTATGCATTAATTATGTTGAGTATATTTATATTGACATCATTATCTCAAATTCAGTTCACTGAACATAGCACAAAGGCATAACTGAAAAACTGTTAAAAGACAAAAATGGACGACATGATGTGGTGGTAAGGACACTGTGATCTTATAAAGTTGAGCCTGGAACTGTATCTTTCTAGGGGAAAATTCCCCTCTACTTTTCTGGGGCAAAAATCAAAACAAATCCATTGCTATAGCAGTCAGCGATCTGAAATTAGATCTTTGTTTTCAGACCCTATTTCCATATCCCTCATGTGGCATTCCAAAAATACCCATTTACAACTTTACACCTCAATAACACCAAAGAAACACAACACAAGCACAATGGCAGTGAAATTCAGTCTATTGTGTCTGTGGCCCACTGTTCACAAAAGCACCCACTCTGGCGGCTGGAATGGAAAACGAGAAGCAAAGCGTCATTCTTTATTTTCTGAGCCTCTGCTCCTTTCCTGTAACTGTATAATTGTCAGCTGTTACTGTATCGCCAGTCTCAGCTGAGAAGCTGTTATAATAATGGTGAATTATTTACCGGATAAATGATTTCAAAGCAAAGCTCTAAATGAAAGCAAGCCCAAGCATGCATGACAACAAGGCAGTTGCTCAACACAACTGAAAGAAGGAGACTCAAAGCACTTCCTCAAAACCTTCAGAATCGCACACAGAGGGGGTTTCAGTGGCATGTTTCTACCATGCGTGTACCTGGAGACATCACACACAACTACAGTAGTCATCAGCTTATTCTGTTATAGAGCCAGATATCCTCAGATCTCTTAAAGCAAGCAAGGATCCAACTAGACAATACTGGGATCGATCCACCACTGCTGATGGTGTGATGCACTGTGTGATGCACTCTTCTGGTTCAGAAATTCCAAACCCTTTTCTTCACAGATTTGCAAGGTACAACGCTGCAGAAGAAGCCGTATTTTGGATGAGACTTTAAATCAAGGACCGACCCACATTTTGGGCACCACAGATTCATATATTACCATTTACAAATGTGGGGGTTAGCCCTCAAGCAAAGGGAGAATCCAGAAAAGGTTTTAACTTCACGGCTTACTGATGTTCCCTCATCTTCCTCTGGATCAAAATCTGAACTACCCTGCTTCTACTCTGCAAGTCAGCACTTCAGAGACATCGTTATTGGGACTTCTTGATAAATAACTTCGAGTATGCATCCTCAGACAGAGAAAGAGACTGCATCCATTTTTTTTTACTCTGTGCCAGCACGACGGTACAGAAAATAACAGGTTGTGTCCTAGGCTTAACACAGCTAACTTTTAAACAAATACAATTTTCCCCTAGCAACTGTCATCTATGTACCAGAGAAAGATAGACACCCAGTCACCGTCATTCACATTATCATCGTTCCCTTCCACCTCCAGCAATGTTATTCTCTAATTTATAAAGTATAATAAACAATGTTACATTAACATAAGTTATTTCACAATGGTATCTGTTTCCATTCATGTTTTTATATCTATACTGCATAGTGGATTAAACAATATGTGATGCAACATGTGGACACTAATTTTCATAGTTCTGTCAACGTCAACACAACTCCATCAATATACATTTTATGCCTAATAGTGTATTCCTCTCAGGAATATTCCTGACTTCTGTGTGAGCCTAGTGCTGAGAAAAGCAGCCATTAAACAAGGTTAATTAGTTCTCACTAAAACTTTGATTTTAAGAAATATTGTTCAGACATAATGCGGAGGGTTAGCATTAAATGAGAGAGGCTGTAATAGAATAATGGCTTCACTATAGTTTTGGAGTAGTTTTAATATGCGGAATGGTGCTTTCCTACACAGAACTATGGGAATACCATGCTACAGTATACTTTTTTAAGGAATGTGCTCTGTAGTAATACCATGGACCAATATAATAAAGCACTGTGAAACCTTGTCAGAACCACAGGAAACAGAAGCAAAATGATTTAAAACCAAAGTGCAAGTGCAAAAACCACAATAAATCCGCCAAGGTGAACTTCGTTGAGATTTAACAGGTGAATTACTGAACCTGCACAATGCATTTACACCTTTTCCTCTGTTTGGGCCTCTACAGATAACGTCAGATAACAGGTCAAGAAGAAAAACGGCCAGGTTCTGATCTGCTGGGGAGGAAATGTGTACCATCCCTGCGACCTGACAGCACAACACTCTGTCAGCAAGCCCCCAGCCTTATAGCTCTGGTCAGGACAAAGACCTGTAGATGCTAATGGTGTTCGACAGGCACAATCATACAGCAGGCAGGAGATTAGGAGAGTGTTAATTGCGTTCAGTGGCAAAGGGAGTCAGGAGGCAGCCTGGTGTCAGGGGAGTGGGCTGTGTTTGCAGGTGGTCAGGGGTTCCCAGAGGGTGGGAGGGAGCTTCACCACAAAGGATCTCTCTCTGACAGGAGGGCTGATGAGCCATGAAATCCCTTCAGCCCATGCAGGGGGCAGTTTGGTATGTAAAGAGCACACTTATGACTGTTGTTTTGGTTGGTTGTGTTTTGTTTTAATCACAGACCACCAAGGGATCCTCCAAAGCCCAGTGATTCCAAGCTGTCATTTGAGGGTGAAACCACCTGATGCAAAATCATTTTTAACTGGAGACCTTTCTGTTTAATGCATTCTTTTGTGGGTTCTTGTTACATTTACAGGTATTTTGGTCTCATTAACAATAAGACTAGGTGTTAAAGACTTATCAGCATCACTGTGGTTTGCAGCTATTGTGCCCCTCCTTCCTATAGCAAGGATGAACAACTGCATCCTGTTTGATTTACTTAGCTGACCATTGATTAACTCTTTAACTCACTACTTAAAGAATTAAGGATCTGCATCAACAAGGACTAGGGAATGGAAAGGAACAAAAATGCCCAGGCTGCACACACACTTGTGATAGAGAAAGAGGATAGATCCCTATATTCAGGACTATGTAAAACCTACTGTTATTTAAGAACCTTACTATTGTGACAGATCTCTTCTTATAGCAACCCTTTGATTAAAAAAATACATTGTAATACATGTATTGACTCTTGGGCTAAAACGTTTTCTTCTATTCTCTCTTTTAAATGCAGAATGCTTTACTCCAGGCTAATAAGATTTTGAATTGGGCACCTAGGAAATGTTAATGGTTTTCATCAGGTTCTGGACAATGTAAGGAAAGTCACGAATATGAGGAAATCATTTGGCCCACCCAGAGCATTTATTTGCTTAGCAGCCTCATTAATCTGGCAGGGCAGCCTGTTCCAGAGAAAGAGTATTCCCAGCACTCCAGTAACACGTCTCATGTTTTCCTAAATATCTAGTTTTCAATCAGGCTAAAAACTACAAATATATACAGTCGTTGTTGTAGATAACGACTGTATATATTTTTTTGGAATGTACACTTTCATGTTAAAGTTATTGCAAAAATTCTGTATTAAGTAAAATGACAATTTATGGATTTACAAATTATGCTGTTTAATTTGTATTTGAAACTATTAATCCAAATAAGAGGGACGCTTTTTTGTTTTTCAAAATGCTTGTTTTCATTTTCTCCTTATAACACTTAAGTTTCTATGCCGGGGGAGCACAATTCCAGCCTTGAAGGTTTGAAATGTCTAAAGGCTTTCATTTCCTAACTAGCAAATTGCCATAATTATTTGCCTAAACAAACCAGATTAACCCCTGTGCCCAGGTGTTTCGGTGGTGATTTAAAGAGACCTACTGAAAAAGAACAGGTGGACTGTGGATCTCCAGCTAGTAGTTGTGCACCCTAGCACTACACCTTTACTCACAATATGCCTGGTTGAGCTTCAGTGTAGAGTTATAACATCAAGAGGCACAACTGACTTGATCTTATCAACTTATCAAGAAGGCTGGCTCTGTGTTGGGGATGAGCCTTGACCCCATGGAGGTGGTGGCTGAGAGGAGAATGCTGACCAAGCTCACAGCCATCATGAACGACGCCTCTCATCCGCTTCATGGGACTGTTATTAAAAGCGGAGTACTTTAAGCAACAGACTGCTCCAGCTACGGTGTTCAAGGGAACATTTCCGCAGGTCGGCGGCTGTCAGGGTGTATAACGCTGCCCTAGGCTAGGACTGTTAGCCCTTCATTTGCTCGTCTATGGACAGCATGTTTGCTCCATTGTACTTTTTGGACAATCAGTCTGTATAAACCTATGCACATTTTGCACATATTTTATTGTTTTTACAGTGACTATGATCATCACATTTTGCACACCTATGTATTTATTTTTTATTTATTGATTTTGTTGTCTTTTGTTTTATAACTATTCTGATATCTGTTATTGCTTGTCTTGGACTGGACTGCTGTAACACATCAATTTGCCTTTGGGTTCAATAAAGTCATATCTATCTATCTTCACCACATGTCATCTCCAGGAAAAATGCTGGAAACGACAAACCTCTGTATATGTCTTCATGTCACAGAAACCGTTGACTTCAACACTAAAGCACTGTGAATGAGGCTCCTGAATTACCAAACTTTATCATGACTTTAACATTTAAAATAATTACAGTGAATAAAGCTAAAAAAACTTCAGTTACTCATACCTGAAGAATGAGTAACTTTTTCTAAATTAGCATGTAACAAACACTGACGTCTAATAGGATTTAAAAGGTGGGTATGTCATTGTATAAACACTAAAACCACAAAACATGACAAATATAATGTAATGGTACCTAGTACTTCATTAATGTATTGTATGTGTGACCTGCTTGAAGCACATCAATCAAATCTAGCCCACTACAGTTATGAATCTGACACCACTGGGTTGTTGTCTTTGTAATATTCATTTGTCATGTTCATGGCTTTTGTTGTAGATAACGACTGTATATATTTTTTTGGAATGTACACTTTCATGTTAAAGTTATTGCAAAAATTCTGTATTAAGTAAAATGACAATTTATGGATTTACAAATTATGCTGTTTAATATTTGTAACCAATTGGGTTGATCAACAGGGTGTCTACTGTTAAGCTTCGGGATACAGGAGTGTTGGTGCTGTTGAAAGCAAAATGAGCTGAAGACAATGGTTTGCTCCAGCTCCTGGTGGTGTGTTGTGGGATTTTGTCCCATTCCTCACATAATACCTGGAAAAGCATGTGCCCGTTCATTGATCTCTGTTGCCCTGGATGCTAAAGTCATCCCACAGATGTTCCATGGGGCTCCATGGGTCTGGGGAGAAAGGCATCCACAGAATAACAGTCCAATTCCCAGCACTTGAGAAAACAGACGCTCCCTGAGCAGCACGAGGACATGACATTCCAGCAGGACAACAGATCGCATCAGATTGAGGTCACTGGAGGGGAAGCAAGTGTGATGCCAGGACTTCATCAATGCTGTATCATGTCCATGTAGTCAAGCTGGCATCAGTTCCTACAAGTGGAGTTCTGTAGTGACTAGACACTCCTCTCCAGACCAGCACAGTTGATAGTGATGAGCAACTCTTGGCAAGATGTGTGACTCGTAGTCTGCATGATGGTAGCCTATCACTGTATGGACTTCATTTAGATACCTTTTGTTTACTTACAGTTTAAAATGCACTTACTTAATCCATCTCCCAATATACTGCTGACACAAAGGTGCCTCTGTACTTCGGCATTATGCCCAGCTTGTCAATAAATTTCATAAGCTAGACACAGTGGTTCTTTTATATATGTTTTTTTTCAGATAGAGACAACTTAATGGTTATGCAGCAGTCACCATGATTCAACTGTGTTCACGGTTACTCATGATCACTGAAGTCGATAATACAAAAGATTTATTCAATATCCAAATTCTATACACTTTTTCTAAAACATGCAATTTATCATATTTGTCTTTTGATGTGCAGTATACAGTATATCACTAAGTGCAATCTGAACTTCATCGCACAATGTGACTAATTTGTATATTTTTTGTCTACATTGGTTCTCATAGAATAGAACTTTTTGCTTTTTTAAAACTGAGCTCCAGAACTTTTTTTTGTTTTTATTGTTCCTTTTTGTAAAACAAAATTAAATAGTGCTCAAAAGGCAATACAATCCTAATGGACTATGGCACATGACAAAAGGTGATTTATATAACTACAGATGCAGCCATTCAAAATGAGCGGGGTACGCTGCGGTACAACGCGGTGGGCATATCGCATCAAATACCGTCATAACACGTCATTTCGCGTCATACCGCCCTTTACCGTATGCAAATTATATTATGTTAATAGTATCCAGAATCACCTTGTAAAACTGGCAGGTGGAGCTAATAAAACTTTCATGTACAGCATTTGAGTTGTCACCAGAAAAAAACTGGTTTTGAATCCTGCTCACTGCTGAAGGACAATCTTTACTCAGTTAAGAATTTAAGTTGTATACTCTTTAGACTTTCAAATATAAACTGTGTATTACAGCATGTTAATCATTAGACATTAAAAAGTTGGTATATTTTATGAAAGCAAGATTGGTCAGTTGGACAAGAGTACGCAGTCTACCACCTTTATAATAAATATTTTAATTATGCAGAAATATTTTATTAATCAAAGTCTTTACCAAGATATTACTAATAGTAATAATGAATGACTTCGGACAAGCTTTAAACTCAAAGTATTACCCTGGTCCACATTCTTTGTAATCGTCTTTGTAAACGAAAAGACTTTATTTTTTCATTGACAAAAAGTAACACCACAGCATTTCGTTGATCCGATCACACATTCGTTTTCAATCATACAAAGTCTTGAGAATCACCGATTCACTATGCCTTTCACGTGCTCATAAAAGATACTAATTTAGGAACATAAACAGATCACTGTATGTAAACTATACTGTATATGGCTGGTCTTGGTAGTTTAAAGAACAAATACACACCAGTTTTCCATTTCTCCCTAAACATTTTAAGCATCAAAGTCTTACATGTGGTTATTTCAGAAACGGTTTTATGTGCTGCTTCTGACCATATTATTGTAGTTTTATATACTTTGTGAAAATTGATCGTTTTAACCTTTTCTGCGAATAAGCTCGTTATCTGAGTAAACAAAAGCATACTTTTAGAATTTGATCAATAGGGAATAGAATATGGAATCGCATATCTAAATAAATTAATAACGATATAATTATATTAATGTACTGTTGCACAAAAAGTAGTATAAGACTTTCCATTGATATCTGTATTGCTGTTACACTGCATGACCTGTCACTTTCTGTGGTGTGATGGCTTAAGTGACTGACTTATAAGGCTGAGGTTGGAGGTATGATCCCAGCTGTCAACATGAATTTTCTTTTAACAAATAAACATTTCTTTGGAAAACTAAAATAGCAAATATTATTGTCATTATATTGAAATTTTTTATATTTCTAAATATCACAACATGTTCATACTGTACAGTATGTACACAGTGGTACTGCAGGGTGTACAAACAAACCCACGTAATTTTAAAGACCTCTACTTGTGAAACTTTTCACAGCCTGTACATAAAGCTATATACACAATACTGCTGACAGCAGGAAAATTCCTATTCTTTACTCAGCAGCTTATTAAAAACAGCACCCACGTTGTTCAAGACGATTTTTTTTTACACAGAAGACTGACAGAGGTTCACGTTGTGATCTATTTTTCTAAGAAAACATGTGTCAGTCTGTCCGTGGGGGGAAAGTGGACTGTCTTTCATTGGAAGACTTGCCCTATTCTACCTTGAAAATGAATAAGTTGAAAAAGGCTTGTGAAACCAGTTTGTTAACAAACAATGTAGACACAGAGACTCAGACTGTGGATTGAAATTTGGCACAGCCAGCACAGAAAGACAGACAGAGATAGAGACAGAGACAATATAGTGCCCATAATATTTGATATTTTAGTTTTTCATAAATGTTTATTTGTTAAAAGAAAATTCACAGCAACGGCTGGATTTGAACACTCACCCTCAGGCTTATAAGCCAGTCATTTCAGCCATCACGCAACAGAAACAGACACGTATCACGTACTGAAACAGCCATACACATATCAATAGAAAGTCTTATACTACTGTTTGTGCAACAGTACATGAATATAGTTATATTATTATTAATTTCTTTAGCTAGCTATCCGATTTCATATTATATTCCCTATTAATCAAATTCTAAAAGTATGCTTTTGTTTACTCCGAAACGAGCGTATTCTCAGAAAAGGTTAAAACAATCCATTTTCACAAAGTACATAAACACACAGCAATATGGTCAGAAGGAGGACGTAAAAACATTTCCGAAATAACCACATGTAAGACTTTGATGCTTAAAATGTTTAGGGAGAAATGGAATACTGGTGTGTATTTTTTCTTTAAACTACCAATACCAGCAATATACAGTTTACATAATATGTTTATGTTACTAAATTAATATCGTTTATGACATTCAGATGCGTTATGCTCCTATTCTTTTTATGCTCAGCTACTAAAATTTCCCTTTAGTTGCAAAATTCCATATAAATATTTAATACTAAGCGGATTGAAACGTGCACAGTAAAGAGATTTAATGATTAAATCTTTTCACTACCGACCACGAGTGCCCCTATCATCATTTTGGCCAGCCAATCACGTACCGCGGTACGGCGCGGGGGCTTGTGCATAGTTGCGTGCGGTATGGGGTTTGTACCGCGAACTTTGAATGGCTGCATCTGTATTCAATTAGTTTTTCATTTTGAAATGTAAAATTGTTACTTTGAAATTAAGACACCAGCCAAATGAAGTCAAATCACATCATGGGTCTCAGAGAATCTAAGCAATAGTTTTAAATCTTTCTGTCATTACTATTGTTAATGTGTTTTGCTGTAGTTAAACATTGTTTTCATGTCTTGTGACTTACTGCCACCTGCTGGCAAAACCTGCGCTGGAAAGGTTGGCTCTTCCCCACTCAGCCAGGTTCACTCCTGTTGTGTGATTCAGCTCAGGCATTTTTAGAGATCTCTTTAAATCAACTAAAATAAACTAAATTGAACTAAAAATGAATGAAATATTGAAATTGAATTAAACTAGAAATAATTAGTTCAATTAAGCATGTTTCATTTGGCTATTATGATGTATTATTGTATTGTTCAGAAAAAGTCTATGAAAGTAGCTGTCCTGTAATTTGCTAATGTTACTGTTAAAATGGAAGTTAATGCCATTTCAGGGAGCCTTGCTCTTAGGTACAAAAATGAACATTTAATTTCACTGAAAAACAAAAATTCACGGAGGAGACATTCCACATAAAGTGATCATCTTTTTCTTTTCTTATTCACTGGAGGGAAAAAGGCACTATATACATAAACCGTTAAATAAACATGATTTTATTTTCTAAAGAAAGATTTTTGTGCATACAGTAATGTACTGGAAGTAGTTCAGGTGGGTAACTGCGTCAGCATGCGTAGGCTGCAAAGGAACAAGTAATAGGTTTATTCCATGCTGAAAAGAGAAGAAAGAAAACATTTTGGCCGTGGAGCCTTCTTCAGGTGCTACCTGCTCACACCTGAAGTCACACCTAAAGAAGGCTTCAGGGTCGAAATGTTGTTTTCTTTCTTCTCTTTTCAGCATGGAATAAACCTATTACTTGTCCCAGTAATGCACTTGTTCATTACGGAAACCAATTTGATTTCTGTCTCTTACTTAATCACAGATGGGAAATTTGCTTTGCAGGCTGGTAAAGACATAACACATAATACATTTATAGACACAACACATTACCCAAGACATTTAAACACTATATATTTAACTGATGTACGGTGAGAAAGAAAACCAATATACAGTGTAGTTCATAAGTATTTGGACAGTGACACACTTTTTGCTGTTTTGGCTCTTTTCCAGCACATTGGATTTGAAATGAAACAATAACTATGAGGTTATAACCCTTTCTTTGAGGACGTCAGGATATCGGCGTCCACATCATAGTTGGGATGTTTGTTCCAGGCCCCAAACCCTTTGAATAAAAATATGCATTTCCCTGTTTGGTAGATTATTTAAACCTCTTATATTTTTTTAAAAATCCAAATAGTTTCCCCTAGTTCGTGTTTCACTACTCAATCTTATGAAGTGCACTAGGTCAGTAGCTTTGAGGATTTTGAATGCTTACAGTAAATCAGGTCTTGCTATAACTATGAATAGAATTATGAAGGCTAAGAATGTCTTATTTTTTTAATGGTGTAGTACACCAATAAGATATTTACAGACAACATTAAAACTAACATACCATTTTGTGATTTAGTTGAAAAGTGTCTGGTCATGGATGTGGTAGTGTGCTCACCTATTTGAATAACACAACTTTATACAAAAACATGAATGCAATTATTTTTATTTCAGAAACAGTAGTTCCCATCATTAAAACTCCTTTTTTGATTTGGCATTGCAAGGAGTTTCCCCTCCATGTTAAACATGTTTGATGGTGGCAGATGGATTATTACAGAAAGGCTCTGGATAAAGCAGTCGACATCTTCGACAGCAAAGATGGTTTTTTTGGCATCTTCCTGGAGTTTGGAATTACAGGGATCCCTGGAAACACAGAGTGGTTTGACATGTCACTGTTCAAGTTTCTTTATTCCATGGCAGCAGGTCAGATAGACTTTGGATACAGTTCTACCCAGAGGCATCTTAATGTCAGGTTTATTCAATAAGAAGCTATTTGATTAAAGGTGTGTGGTAATTTGGCTATTAGACAACTGTTTTTCAGTCATTTCAATCACATTCATAACCATTATTCCTGTCATCTTCTATTGGACTATTCACCCCTGATCTGTACTATTACCTGTCCCTTAACCAGTTCAATACACAAATTTCCCTAAATGCCTATTGCCTTTAATTTAAGAAGAACATTACCAAAAGCATCTTTAAAATCTAATCATATCATTTTGTACGTTCTGTGTGTTTAGTGCTGTGACTTGTTTGAAGAATTTTAACAAGTTGGTAAAGGAAGAATGACCTTTTCTAAAACCATATTGACTACTGCTAGGGTCTTATTTTCATATGAGCGATCCTGTTGTTTAGTTCTAAAGTGGTTTTCATAACTTTACTTGTAAAAGAAGATGTATTAGCTTATATCTTGTCATATAAGTCACATTTAGTCATATTTACTAAACCGAGAGATACTGTAGAAGGGAATGAGGGAGGGCACTGAAAATGGAGAAAATAGAGTACTGTTGAAGAGGACTGCCAAAGATTGATGCACTGGACAATGGACTATTTAGAAGAAGAGAGATCAGGGAAGAGTAGAGGTGCACAGTTAACCACTTGATCAGAGTGGAGTTTGGAGTTCTGCCTCACCATTCCTATGGAGGTAGCAGTGTCAATAAAAAGTGACGTTTGCAGAAGTTTAAGGCCAATTTGTATAAAAATCAGTTTGTTTTTTAAAGGATTCTAAATTTAGATGAATTCCCCCATTCTACATAAATTCCATCCAATGTCTAATTCTGAACCACACTTGTCACTAATGTGCTACACAAAATAAAATCACAGTCACAAACTAAATACTCACCATCTGGAGTGTTCTGAGGCTTGTTCCTACTGAATCTGTCCAAACTAAAAACTTCTTTTTTGAAGAACTATGAGCACACAAAGAAAACAATTTAGGAATATTTCTTCCACAGGTATTATACTTGAACTGTTACGTACTGTATTGATCTTGATAAATTTGTAGTCATTATTCACACAGAACATTCAGCATTGGCCACCATAGCAGTTGCTATTCTTGTTGATTGCAATTAATAGGAATGTCTTCTAGAATGTTATTTGATGTACAAATGAGCATTCTATTCAAATAATTTCTGTAGTGCTAATATTAAAAATACAATAATGCCCAAATTAATTAATAATTAAAGTTTGGGTATCTAATCCATACCTTGTGTTTTTGAGGCTCGGTGTACTCATCAGGCACTTTAAATGGTCCAAAGCTTTCACAGCTCCCGCGTCCACTGGATGTTCCCTGGGCTCTTAAGTTTTCCAAAGATGGATTTGTTTCATTCTGAATTCTGACGTCTTTTGACCTATTACCCATGATCTTATGCTTTAGCATGGAGCCAAACTTTTTCAAAGGATGTTTCTTGACTTTCTGGCTCACATTCACATCTTCATCCGGCGTATTAACTGCAAAGGGGATGTTGCTGTGCGAGAGAAGCCCTTTGCTCTCAGATGTTTTGGTCAGTTGCACTGGGGTCATGTAATGTTTTGCTATGTCAATGCGCAGACCACTCTTGCTTTGGGCTGGACTGAGATTTTTGTCCTTATTAAGGCTGGGATTGTACACATACCAAGATGAGTGTCCGGGCAACTCCTGTCACAAAAAAAACAAAAAGTTACAGTTCAGTGATTGTTGTTTCATTTTTAAAAGTAAATCAAAACAAGTAACACTTCTCTTACGGAAAAGAAGATAAGGATTATGGGGTGTGTATATGTTTTTAGCACTGACGTTAACACTAGAATAAAGGCAGACAATGAAATATAAAATAAGAAATCAATGTGAATGTTTACAATTGCATGTATAGAAAATAATGCATCTCAATTTTTTTTATGATGCAGATATCAGTTTGGAAATGTAGACAATACTGTGAGCAAGTCTCTCCATAGTAGCATTAACTCACCTGATTGCTCTTGTACTAATTGAGTGATTAAGCTGACATCCACAGACAGGTGAGTTTAGTACGTATGCTATGAACTGACAATAGGGATATTTCTGAGATGTTATACAGTATTAGGGAAAACAAATCTGGATTTGTAGTTTTATTGTAAAGGAAAATGCACAACAAAACTATCATCATATTTACAAAATAAGAGTTCCATTTTCCAGTACTTTCTACACAAATGTCTGTTAATTAGGTACAGAACAGGTCCATCCTACTTTGATAAGAGACATTTTTACAGGTTTGGAACTGTTGGTCATACCTCATCAACCACATCATGCGAAGACGACTCCAGAAGTCGTGTTTTCATACAGTCTGGCCTCGAGGAGCTCTTCATAGTTTTCTTAACTGTCTTCCCTGAAGCCTTACACTGCTGTACTCCTTCTACATCCTGGACTCCTTGAGCCAAATAATCTCCAGGCTTCTCTGGGGTCTCAGAAGCAGAACAACCTTTTTTCTTATTAGAACAAGGTGTCACACCAACAGCTTCTCCTCCGGAACGTGATGAGCAGGGCTTATCCATAGTGTCTTCTGGCTGGAAACTGTTTTCAAAAACACTTTGGACTGTTGGAGAAAAGTCCTTTGGAGACTTTTTCATAGAAGACTGTAGTTTTTTACTTCTGACTGTAGTTACGTTTGTGTCCACAATTTTGTCCTGTGTGGACTTACTGGTTTTCTGAGAAATGAGAGATTGTGAAGATGGAATTGAACACCCGCTTCGTAAACCATAATTTGCAATAGTTTCTTTAGCCACACAACAGGCCATTTCCTTGATCATTTCTGGATTCTGTGAGGCAATTCCTACTTGTAATACTTTCTTGCTGCCAATGGATTCCATCAGTTTGCTGTAAACAGAGCTAACGGTTTTCTTGATGGCTTGCTGTAATGGAAGATGTTCTTCAGCCTTTGGTTCACTGATGGTTAGAGTGGAAACCTTTGTCAATTCCTTCAGCGCATCTTTGGTGAGTTTCAGTGCCAGGTCCCTGACCTGAGACTCGGACAGCTCTTCCAGTTCCCCAGAATAATTTTCTGGGTTGGGGAATCCAGGGCGAATTTTCAAAAGCAGTTTTGCCATGATATTTTTCACTGCATCTGTATGACACATAACAGGTGAAGGTTCTAACTGGTCCATTTTGGTGCACATGAGCTGCTCAGTGCTCAGGGTTTCCATATCAATGGCGGCTTGAGGAGCATCTGAAGACTCGATATCTGAATGTTGGAACTTCATAATTTCTCTCACAAGAGAATCAACTATCTTTTGGGCCAGGGCCTCACTCTTGGCTGCTACTGCTTGTTGTAAGTTGTCTTTGGAACCAGCACTCTGCAGCAGTTCTCTGTAAATACAGCTGGCCACTTGTTTGACAGAAACCAGCTCACATTGGATATTGCTTCCCATTGTTGGATTACATTCTGAGGTATCTGGGGCTGTAAATAGTTTCTTCAGCACATTGTCAATAATGCCCACAGCAAATTCACTGAGCTCCCAACAAGATAAACTATCCATAATCTGTTCTTGTTTCTTCTCCCTCTTTGGAGAAATAGGATGAATTCTTAAGAGCAGTTTAGTTACAATTTTTTTCACAATATCTGAATATGGTAGGGGAATATCAGAAAGTGTTTGAATATCAGAAGCGGGCTCTGGAGGTGACATTCCCTTTTCTTGGCAACCAAGGTTAAAGGTGTCATTTTCACTGCTGTTCACATCATTAGTGGCTTCGTTTGTAATGAAGGAAGGAGAAGGACCTAAGGCTGAAGACTCAGCTGTTGAAAAGTAGAGCTTTGAGAGCTCTTTAACCAAAGATACAATAATGGCATTGGACACTTCCTGACTTTTGGACATTATTGCATCGTATAATGCAATAAGGGAGCCACTTTCTTGCAGCAAGTCATTGTACACTTTTTCAATCATTTGGTCTGCATCCAAAGGCTGAATAAAGATGCATCTGTCATGGTCAGGTGTGCCTATAGTAATTCCTGGAACAGCTGATAACTGCATGATCACAGATTCAGTAATACTTATAACCATTTCACTCAGGGTTTGCAGAGGTCTCTTCAGATCTTCAGCACTGGACTCAGGGCTGAAACAGTTTAGCTGAATTTTCTTTAGCAGATTATCTGTGACTCCATGTACTATTTCAGAAGAAACAAGGGAAACTTCAGAAGACTGTGCTATGGGTGTTGCCTCTTTGTTGTGCTCACTACCGATTCTAATATAACTCATCAGCTCATCAACCTTCACATCATGCGTAGAGGACTCCAGAGGTTGTATTTTCATACAGTCTGGGCTTGAGGAGCTCTTCTTAGTCTTCTTAAATGTCTTCCCTGAAGCCTTACAATGCTGTACTCCTTCTAAACCCTGGACTCTTTGAACCAGATAATCTCCAGGCTTCTCTGGGGTCTCAGAAGCTAAGCAATCTTTTTTCTTATTAGAACAAGGTGTCACACCAACAGCTTCTCCTAGGGAACGTGATGAGCAGGGCTTATCCATAGTGTCTTCTGGCTGGAAACTGTTTTCAAACCCACTTGGAACTGTTGGAGAAAAGCCTTTTGGAGACTTTGTCATAGGAGACTGCAGTTTTTTACTTCTGACTGTTCGACCAATAACAGGTGAAGGTTCTAACTGGTCCATTTTGGTGCACATGAGCTGCTCAGTGCTCCGGGATTCCATATCAATGGCAGCTTGAGGAGTACTGGACTCAGGGCTGGAACAGTTTAGCTGAATTTTCTTTAGCAGATTATCTGTGACTCCATGTACTATTTCAGAAGAAACAAGGGAAACTTCAGAAGACTGAGCACTGGGTGTTGCCTCTTTGTTGTGCTCTCTAGCAATTCTAATATCACTCATCAGCTCATCAACCTTCACATCATGCGAAGAGGACTCCAGAGGTTGTGTTTTCATACAGTCTGGGCTTGAGGAGCTCTTCTTAGTCTTCTTAACTGTCTTCCCTGAAGCCTTACACTGCTGTACTCCTTCTAGACCCTGGACTCTTTGAACCAGATAATCTCCAGGCTTCTCTGGGGTCTCAGAAGCTAAGCAATCTTTTTTCTTATTAGAACAAGGTGTCACACCAACAGCTTCTCCTAGGGAACGTGATGAGCAGGGCTTATCCATAGTGTCTTCTGGCTGGAAACTTTTATCAAACCCACTTGGAACTGTTGGAGAAAATCCTTTTGGAGACTTTGTCATAGAAGACTGCAGTTTTTTACTTCTGACTGTTCGACCAATAACAGGTGAAGGTTCTAACTGGTCCATTTTGGTGCACATGAGCTGCACAGTGCTCCGGGATTCCATATCAATGGCAGCTTGAGGAGTACTGGACTCAGGGCTGGAACAGTTTAGCTGAATTTTCTTTAGCAGACTATCTGTGACTCCATGTACTATTTCAGAAGAAACAAGGGAAACTTCAGAAGACTGAGCTCTGGGTGTTGCCTCTTTGTTGTGCTCACTACCGATTCTAATATAACTCATCAGCTCATCAACCTTCACATCATGCGTAGAGGACTCCAGAGGTTGTGTTTTCATACAGTCTGGGCTTGAGGAGCTCTTCTTAGTCTTCTTAAATGTCTTCCCTGAAGCATTACACTGCTGTACTCCTTCTAGACCCTGGACTCTTTGAACCAGATAATCTCCAGGCTTGTCTGGGGTCTCAGAAGCTAAGCAATCTTTTTTCTTATTAGAACAAGGTGTCACACCAACAGCTTCTCCTAGGGAACGTGATGAGCAGGGCTTATCCATAGTGTCTTCTGGCTGGAAACTGTTTTCAAACCCACTTGGAACTGTTGGAGAAAAGCCTTTTGGAGACTTTGTCATAGGAGACTGCAGTTTTTTACTTCTGACTGTTCGACCAATAACAGGTGAAGGTTCTAACTGGTCCATTTTGGTGCACATGAGCTGCTCAGTGCTCCGGGATTCCATATCAATGGCAGCTTGAGGAGTACTGGACTCAGGGCTGGAACAGTTTAGCTGAATTTTCTTTAGCAGATTATCTGTGACTCCATGTACTATTTCAGAAGAAACAAGGGAAACTTCAGAAGACTGAGCACTGGGTGTTGCCTCTTTGTTGTGCTCTCTAGCAATTCTAATATCACTCATCAGCTCATCAACCTTCACATCATGCGAAGAGGACTCCAGAGGTTGTGTTTTCATACAGTCTGGGCTTGAGGAGCTCTTCTTAGTCTTCTTAACTGTCTTCCCTGAAGCCTTACACTGCTGTACTCCTTCTAGACCCTGGACTCTTTGAACCAGATAATCTCCAGGCTTCTCTGGGGTCTCAGAAGCTAAGCAATCTTTTTTCTTATTAGAACAAGGTGTCACACCAACAGCTTCTCCTAGGGAACGTGATGAGCAGGGCTTATCCATAGTGTCTTCTGGCTGGAAACTTTTATCAAACCCACTTGGAACTGTTGGAGAAAATCCTTTTGGAGACTTTGTCATAGAAGACTGCAGTTTTTTACTTCTGACTGTTCGACCAATAACAGGTGAAGGTTCTAACTGGTCCATTTTGGTGCACATGAGCTGCACAGTGCTCCGGGATTCCATATCAATGGCAGCTTGAGGAGTACTGGACTCAGGGCTGGAACAGTTTAGCTGAATTTTCTTTAGCAGACTATCTGTGACTCCATGTACTATTTCAGAAGAAACAAGGGAAACTTCAGAAGACTGAGCTCTGGGTGTTGCCTCTTTGTTGTGCTCACTACCGATTCTAATATAACTCATCAGCTCATCAACCTTCACATCATGCGTAGAGGACTCCAGAGGTTGTGTTTTCATACAGTCTGGGCTTGAGGAGCTCTTCTTAGTCTTCTTAAATGTCTTCCCTGAAGCATTACACTGCTGTACTCCTTCTAGACCCTGGACTCTTTGAACCAGATAATCTCCAGGCTTGTCTGGGGTCTCAGAAGCTAAGCAATCTTTTTTCATATTAGAACAAGGTGTCACACCAACAGCTTCTCCTAGGGAACGTGATGAGCAGGGCTTATCCATAGTGTCTTCTGGCTGGAAACTGTTTTCAAACCCACTTGGAACTGTTGGAGAAAAGCCTTTTGGAGACTTTGTCATAGGAGACTGCAGTTTTTTACTTCTGACTGTTCGACCAATAACAGGTGAAGGTTCTAACTGGTCCATTTTGGTGCACATGAGCTGCTCAGTGCTCCGGGATTCCATATCAATGGCAGCTTGAGGAGTACTGGACTCAGGGCTGGAACAGTTTAGCTGAATTTTCTTTAGCAGATTATCTGTGACTCCATGTACTATTTCAGAAGAAACAAGGGAAACTTCAGAAGACTGAGCACTGGGTGTTGCCTCTTTGTTGTGCTCTCTAGCAATTCTAATATCACTCATCAGCTCATCAACCTTCACATCATGCGAAGAGGACTCCAGAGGTTGTGTTTTCATACAGTCTGGGCTTGAGGAGCTCTTCTTAGTCTTCTTAACTGTCTTCCCTGAAGCCTTACACTGCTGTACTCCTTCTAGACCCTGGACTCTTTGAACCAGATAATCTCCAGGCTTCTCTGGGGTCTCAGAAGCTAAGCAATCTTTTTTCTTATTAGAACAAGGTGTCACACCAACAGCTTCTCCTAGGGAACGTGATGAGCAGGGCTTATCCATAGTGTCTTCTGGCTGGAAACTTTTATCAAACCCACTTGGAACTGTTGGAGAAAATCCTTTTGGAGACTTTGTCATAGAAGACTGCAGTTTTTTACTTCTGACTGTTCGACCAATAACAGGTGAAGGTTCTAACTGGTCCATTTTGGTGCACATGAGCTGCTCAGTGCTCCGGGATTCCATATCAATGGCAGCTTGAGGAGTACTGGACTCAGGGCTGGAACAGTTTAGCTGAATTTTCTTTAGCAGACTATCTGTGACTCCATGTACTATTTCAGAAGAAACAAGGGAAACTTCAGAAGACTGAGCTCTGGGTGTTGCCTCTTTGTTGTGCTCACTACCGATTCTAATATAACTCATCAGCTCATCAACCTTCACATCATGCGTAGAGGACTCCAGAGGTTGTGTTTTCATACAGTCTGGGCTTGAGGAGCTCTTCTTAGTCTTCTTAAATGTCTTCCCTGAAGCATTACAATGCTGTACTCCTTCTAGACCCTGGACTCTTTGAACCAGATAATCTCCAGGCTTGTCTTGGGTCTCAAAAGCTAAGCAATCTTTTTTCTTATTAGAACAAGGTGTCACACCAACAGCTTCTCCTAGGGAACGTGATGAGCAGGGCTTATCCATAGTGTCTTCTGGCTGGAAACTGTTTTCAAACCCACTTGGAACTGTTGGAGAAAAGCCTTTTGGAGACTTTGTCATAGGAGACTGCAGTTTTTTACTTCTGACTGTTCGACCAATAACAGGTGAAGGTTCTAACTGGTCCATTTTGGTGCACATGAGCTGCTCAGTGCTCCGGGATTCCATATCAATGGCAGCTTGAGGAGTACTGGACTCAGGGCTGGAACAGTTTAGCTGAATTTTCTTTAGCAGATTATCTGTGACTCCATGTACTATTTCAGAAGAAACAAGGGAAACTTCAGAAGACTGAGCACTGGGTGTTGCCTCTTTGTTGTGCTCTCTAGCAATTCTAATATCACTCATCAGCTCATCAACCTTCACATCATGCGAAGAGGACTCCAGAGGTTGTGTTTTCATACAGTCTGGGCTTGAGGAGCTCTTCTTAGTCTTCTTAACTGTCTTCCCTGAAGCCTTACACTGCTGTACTCCTTCTAGACCCTGGACTCTTTGAACCAGATAATCTCCAGGCTTCTCTGGGGTCTCAGAAGCTAAGCAATCTTTTTTCTTATTAGAACAAGGTGTCACACCAACAGCTTCTCCTAGGGAACGTGATGAGCAGGGCTTATCCATAGTGTCTTCTGGCTGGAAACTGTTTTCAAACCCACTTGGAACTGTTGGAGAAAAGCCTTTTGGAGACTTTGTCATAGGAGACTGCAGTTTTTTACTTCTGACTGTTCGACCAATAACAGGTGAAGGTTCTAACTGGTCCATTTTGGTGCACATGAGCTGCTCAGTGCTCCGGGATTCCATATCAATGGCAGCTTGAGGAGTACTGAACTCAGGGCTGGAACAGTTTAGCTGAATTTTCTTTAGCAGACTATCTGTGACTCCATGTACTATTTCAGAAGAAACAAGGGAAACTTCAGAAGACTGAGCTCTGGGTGTTGCCTCTTTGTTGTGCTCACTACCGATTCTAATATAACTCATCAGCTCATCAACCTTCACATCATGCGTAGAGGACTCCAGAGGTTGTGTTTTCATACATTCTGGGCTTGAAGAGCTCTTCTTAGTCTTCTTAAATGTCTTCCCTGAAGCCTTACAATGCTGTACTCCTTCTAGACCCTGGACTCTTTGAACCAGATAATCTCCAGGCTTCTCTGGGGTCTCAGAAGCTAAGCAATCTTTTTTCTTATTAGAACACTGAATTTTCTTTAGCAGATTATCTGTGACTCCATGTACTATTTCAGAAGAAACAAGAGAAATTTCAGAAGACTGAGCACTGGGTGTTGCCTTTTTGTTGTGCTCACTAGTTATTTTAATATCACCCATCACCTTATCAATGATCTCACTTGCTTCTCTGCTAATACTGGTCTCTGGTGAAAGGGATGAACATTGGGAAGCTGAATGTGTCAGCTTGGAAATGTTGGTCACCATAGAACTGATTATGGTTTTGACCACTGTCTCATTTCTGGTGGCTACAGCTTTCTGTAGAACCTGTTGGGATCCAGTTTGACATAGCAATTCATTGTGAACAGAGCTGGCAACCTGCTGAATCTTGTGTGGTTCATGAAACACATCATTATCCTGTTTCACAACTGTTATCTCCTGGTTTTTGGACAAGTCCTGCAACACACTGTCAAAGAGGTCCACAGCTATCTGACTCAGCAAAGACACAGACATCTTCCCTGGGATTTCTGTAGACGTTTCCTCTTTTATCAAAGTAGGGTATATCTGCAATAGCAGCTGTGTTATGATGTTTTCCACAGTCTCAGTACACACTAAAGTCATATTAAGTGATTCTGTTGATTTAGCCATAGAAATTTCCTGGAGCCCAACTGAGGAAACCGGTTCAATATTCAACATTTCTACAGGGACACTGAGTGGTTTGATTTCAGAATTGTTTTCAAGGTGGGAGTCTCTTTTCAGTTCCTCAGAAGAACTCTTCTCAATTTCTGATGTCACCCTGGCTGCTGGTATATTACCTATGGTAACAAAGAGCTTTTCATTTAATGAGAGTAAATCAAAATATCAGAAAGTATGTACAATTGAAACAAAAACTAAATTATATTGAGAAGTAACGAATGACAGGCATCACAAAATATTTGAGTATAAAGCTTCATGTTCCTGTAAAACTATTACATCTTGGAGCTCAGGTAACTACAAACAAAGAAGCAGCCATATTCACAGATACGTTATATATGGCTACTGAATATATGGCTATATTCACTCATTCTCTCATTCATAGTCATGGCCTACACTATATTGGTCTAAATACATCAAAAACTTTTAAAGATACAACAGATAGAAAATCAAGGTACTGTATATTTACATACAGTCACTACAGTTTTTAACTTGTACTTCATAGCAACTAAAATGTTAATACACTTTTAAATGATTTGATTTAATTTCCTTCTTACCTTGATTTTCACTCTCTTCAGGCTCCATTGATAAATCACATGCAGCAGACAAAACATCCATGACAGACTTTACAAGCAAGCTGGAAAGCTGATTAATTGCATCATGGTACATCTGTGAACTGGGCACTGATGGTTCAGTACTTTTCTGTGGTCTGTGATCCTTGACAGTCAGAGACACGTTCTCTGAAATCCTTTGGGAAGACTTCAATTCCGTATTTGTATCACAGTCTTGAAAAAGTGAAACATCCTTCTCATTTGTGTCAAACGTTGGAGAATCGGGAAAACTGAGGCACTGCTTCAACAGCCTTTTCACTGATTTCTCAGTAAATGAATACAACAACTGCATAGAAAGCTCCGGGGACTTTGGATGGGATAAATCCTGAACTACTAGGGGGCTCTTTAAAATTGGATCTGAATTAGATTTGTGAGCTGTGCCCAATTGTACTGCAATTCCCGATTTCAAAATTAAATGGAAAACATTTTTGACAAGTTCTTCTGAAAATACACGCAGAGATCCACTCGAGACAAGTTGTTCCACTTTCCTTTCAATAGGACTCATTGTAGGACTCTCTGTGGAGGTCCTGACTTGGTCCTTAGGCTCGTCTGAAACCCTTGTCTGCAGTGGGGGGAGATTGTGCTTTGCTGTGGCTCCTGGTACTTGAGATGCCCAGGACGCCTCTTCAGCTGAAAGCTTTTCAATGTCCAAATTAACATTATTAGAGTGGGTTTGAAATGCTATATTCTCAGTGACGAGACCAGCAGCACACTCCGATTTCTTTTGGCTTGCTCTAGACTTGCTTTTTGTATCTGAGGCCACCATTACATCAAGTTTGCCCATAATAATGTCAACAATACCCATGGCAACAATTTCAATGTCAGACACTTCACACTCTGCATGGGCTATGTGTTCTGCTGAGAAGTCAAGGATTGGTGAAATGAGAGGGCTTGGCTGGTCTCCTTCCTCAACATTGTCAACTGTTGTTTTCTCTGAGCCTCTCTTTTGTTCTGCAGCATTTAAGCTGTTTTGAGCTGTAAATGAATCTTCTATCACATTGCTTCTGCAAGGAAGTTCCATGAACTCTTGTTCACATAGTCCCATGTCATTTGCAGTAAAGGGTTTCTTCCAAACACGGGACCGGGGAACTCGATTGCTTTTACATGTCAATTCATTTTCTTGTTCTGCTGTAGGTGTAGGTTGATCCTGAAGCTTTGATGAAGCATCAGTCAAGGCTCTATAGGGAGTGTCCCGAGTCATGACTTCTGTGTCATCTGTATAAGAATCAATCACCATCCCAGGCACATTTATGGGTGGGAAACGTTGAACAGAATATTCTCTACGGTTACTTTTAGTGTATTCTTTATGGACAGTGTCTTCTGCACTAGACATCCTGTCTTTCCCATATTGTTCACCAGAGAGGTGCATTGTTTCATAATCTGGCTTTAAGACTACATCTGAAACTTTAAGATTTTCAAATGTAGATAAAACAGAATCCACCAGTTCACTTGCTTGAAGGGTTTCTTCTGAGGGTTTTGCTCTTGCTCCTGAGCAACATCCTTTGTCATCACCCCTATTTATTTCACTCCTGATTGTTTGCAATATCTGACTGCCAACATCCTTGGCACAGATGATTAAATTTGCCTGATTTTCCTGAGTAGTCCTGCTTTGCCTTGAGAAATCAACGTTCATTAACACACCTAAAGGTTCTGAATCTTCACTAAGATGCTTACGGGGTGCCGAGTTTGGTACTGACATGCTTTTCTTAGTCAAGTGTGGTTCACTAAAGCTCAGGTGTGAAACCTGGACTGAAGGAGGAAACATCTCAAGTGAATCTGCTGATCTCTGCTCTTTAGCAGATAAAACTTTCCTTGCTTTGAACAAAGACAGGCTCTTCTGATTCCAAAAGTGTTTCAGTTTGTTCTTCACAGTTTTGAAGAGTTCCTCAGTCATTGTCCTAAGGTGCTCAGCTCTTCTAGTATCAGTTTTAATTTCTGATGTTCCTGGTAACAGGGCTGTATCAGAACTTTCTAATTTATCTTTGTAGTCTGTTGAGAAAGAAATCTTCTCAAAGCATGTAGCGTAATGTAGTTTTTCTAAAACATCAACAACAATATCTGAAGCCAGTTCAGTGGTTTGCACATGAGAAGGAGAGTCTGAGGACATTGCTTCTTGAGCATGTTTTGTTGCATCCGGTGTTTTACATACATCATCAGCTGTACTGTTTGGTTGCTCTGGGAGATGGGCAAGTCCAGAAGATATAAATTTTGCAGCTGCTTTTTCAATAATTTCACTTATTATCCTTGTTGCTGTACGATGGAATACAGAGCTGGAGGTCCTCGGCATCTTCTCTGATCCTTCACCTTCTCCATCTGATATGATGCTCTCTCCAGAAGAGGAAACACTCAAATTGTCCTCAACCAAGTTCATGTCCATTTGCCCAATTTGCTGTTTTGAAGAAATGTTCTCAGATGACACCACCTTTGGAGGATATCTACAAATCTCCATTGTAATTTGATTAGGGACTTGTCCTGTTGCCTTATCAATATCAGATAATATGATTTCTTCAACAGGAGATATCTGGGATTTTGATTGATCTTGAATACTCTCCTCTCTTATAAATGTAGAAGCATCTCTCTCCCTGTCTTTAGGATATGGTGAAGGGCTTTTAATGGTGTCTAAAATATATTGCTCTTCAAGGTACTCCAAAACTGAAGTAACAACCTCTCTAGCCAGAAGGCTTTCATCTGAAGCCTTCTTTGCCACTGTTGTGCAATAAATCTCCTGGTCTAACTCTTTTTTCATTGCTTCACAAATGGCTCCAGCAGTTTCTACTGTATAGGTGCACAAATCTGAAATATCTGACACAGAATCAGAAAACACTGAAGTTTTTGATGAAGAGCTGACGCTTGAGCTCTTTGCATTGATTTGAGCAGGAGAACTGGAACTAGATACATCTTCTTTAGTCTGGGTGAGTAAAGATTTGAGCTTTCCAAATATAGTCCTTACGATGCCTTTTGCAACTGAACTAAAGTCAAAAGTATGATCAATGGATCCTCTTTCTGTGCTGCCTCTAGAAGTTTGAGGAGCAGCAGCAACATTTTTATTGGATTCTTGCAGATATTTATTTGTTTCAATACAATTCAGTGCAAACAAAACATTTTCAAAAACAGAATGTACAATGTCCTTGGCAATAACAGTGACCCTATTGTTGGGAATCTGAGATTTTGGACTTATGTTTTCCAAAATGGAGATTTCTGCAGCTTCTGGGAGCAATAATGACTCTTTTGAGTTACTCTCATGTAAATTGTTACCCACAGGGGTGAAATCCCACTTTGTTTTTTCAATGATCTGAGATACTATCTGCTCAGCAATTTCAATGATTTTGGCTTTAGAGATCCCAAAAGCAATATCACTGTTTGCTCTTTCCATTCCCACACTTGATTCCGAGGAGTGAGACTTTAATTTGAAAGATGGGGGGCTACTGCCATTTGTTCTTTTCTTAGTCACTTTTGCCTCATCTCTCTCATTCTGCAGGGCATCAGGACTCTGAAGAAGGTAGTTCTTCTCCACAGATAAGCTGGAGGAGGGTGAAATCGTTTCTAAATTTTTCAGAATTGCTGACACAAAGTCACTCATTGATTGGTTATCGCCTGAATATGTTTCTTTCACGTCACTCATCTTATTTTCAGTATTTGCTTTGCAGAATTCACTCTTGACTTCTTGTAAGACAGTACTGATTATTTCTGTTGCCGTGACAGCTAACTCCGCCTCATCATATTGTTCTGAGTGAAGTCTCTGGGATTGTCCTATGGCATGTAGGTCACCACCATGGCCACCCAGGAGTCTACAGGTTGACCCTGACTCAACAGCGCTTGTGAAAAAAGGCTGGAGTCTTCCAGAGACAACTTGTATAATCTCACTGGCAACCTCTGAGGCTACAGATTCTGTCTGTGCTTCTAGATTAACACGCACAGTCTTAGGGGTGGGAATTCTTTGCTTATTTTCTGACAAGGCAGAGATGACAAGTCCAAGAACAGCATCCACAAGTTCAGTGGCAAGGTTATTCGATCTGCAGCGGGTAATCAAGACACCTAACGCACAACACTGGGGTTCCATCAGCTGAGCAGGAAGCTGTGCTTCAGTGAGGGCTCTGCTAAGGACATCCTGTACTATACGTTCTGCTTTTGTAATTATACTTGACTTAGTGATTCCAAAAAGGTCCTTCAAAGGTTCTGAGAGGGGCTTTCCAGCATCTTCTCCTCCATCAGCAACCACAATCTCCTTCGAGGGTGTTCTGGATTTTAAGCAGGGTGTATTTTTCCCTGTTTCTTCTCCTGAACTACCCGAGGACGAGAGGGGTGAAGGGAAGGGAGTGGAGATCCTGCATCTCGTTGACCAGAAGCTACTGCTCCTACTCTGGGACTGCCATGTGGACCCTGACTCAGTACCAAGCAGAGAATGAGAACTCAGGGTGGCCTCCTCACTACTGCTGAAGTAAACCGGGGACTCAAAGGAGCAGTGAGACACGCTCCTGCTCCTCTCTTCACTGTAAAGCGAGATGGCTGGAAGCAGCACTCTGATGATAGACGCTGCCACCCACACCACTATATTCTCCGCCATTTCGTTAAGCTCTTCCGTTGTTATCTGTTTTAAAGCAATAGTACAAAAGTAACCACAGAGCACGAAAAATGTTCAATATACAGTACACCTATCAATATAAGACCTACTTTTACTTACTTGTCAGGGTTCATTGTTTCCCATGTTAACATTTAGAAATTTGCAACCAAATTTTGAATGCCAGCACAGACGCAACTAATACAAATATACTGTTGTCTATACAGTATAGTAAAAATCTATTATAGATATACTGTTGTATATAAAAATATATACAGTACAGTATTTCTAATATATAAATGAAGCAAGAACAACAGAATACCAGTCTAACCAAAGAAATAGAATGGTCAGTATTGCAGATTTTGCAAATGGATCCCTTAATTTATAAATAATTAAATGTGCAGACCCCTGTTTCATTCCAGAGGAGGCAGTGTCAAAGGGTTCTTTTGGCATCGAGTCTATGGTAGAAAGTGAAGTCACCCCCTTGGAACCTGGACAGCTTAATATTCTCTGGCAAAGAGGCGCAGACCTTTGGCATAGTGGAATATCTCTGCTCTGAGGAGTGGCTATGTGGCTCTGACGCCAGGGCAGCCACAATCAAAACCTAGTGGGAGCTGAGCTGAACATGTCAGGGAAGGAACCACTAAGCAACAGCTAGGTGGACTAAATTTCAGGATTTACTGTACTGAAGGAACAAATTAACATATTTCTTTACATTTGTTCTTTAGTTATGACACTGTGCATTTTAACCTCAAGGAGCTATCTGGAAAAATAAAATGCATCCATTACATTCAGATAAGCAGTGTACCTTACCTGTCCATATAAACTTTTCTCAATCACCTTCCTTTCACTAAAAAACATTATGATAAAAATTAATTAGTGTGACATTGCTACTACATGGACAAAATACGAACTATATTTTGCAATATTAAAAAATGGTGACTAATTAACAATATATAGGCATCTTTTCTAGTGGCAGAACAATTAATCTATTTTAAAGCATATTCCTGTGTAAAAAAGATGGCCTCCTAACCATGATTATGTTCGTACTTTTTCAATTTACCTACTGGATGTCTAAAACTTGCTTAGGTTTTTAACTTTAATATGAGAGGCTTATAAAATAAAAATCACCGCAACAAAATAGCACATTGGAAATTATAAATCTTAAACTTCAATCTGCAACTGTTCCATAACACTTTAGCGAGTATGGTACAATTGTGTTCCTATGTGAAGCAAGATCACTGGTAATTTACATCATTGTGTTTTCAACAACAACTACTTGGTCAGGCGCAATGTATCTAACCAGTTTCATACTGGGTACCTCATAATTGACACATGACAAATACAGTTCAATTCAGAAAATAAATAGTAATTCTGCATTGAAATGTGCAGAAATATGTCATGTTTATGTTTGTACCCTGTTAACTTCATAGAGATTAGACCTTAGAGAATTTAAAGATTCTGTGAAACAGGCAGTTTGACCAGAGGTGCCCAAACGTTTGCATACAACTGTATGTTGTTGCTGCATCATTCAGGACAAAGCCCAAAATTCGTTTCCAACACATTTGATGACTTAGTGTTACTTAGTTGTTACTGCCCTCTGGTGGTTGTTGATTGAAACATAACATCCATTCAAACACGACCAGACATTTCTCCCACTGTCAATACTTCAGCAAAACTTCACATTTTATACCGGTGCCACAACAAATTGTTATAATGATAGAAATTTGTTTTAATATGACTAATATATTATTGTTGTAATGCAGTATGATCAGAGTTATACATAAGTACAATACAACAGTTTATTTTTGCGAAGGTTCAGTGTTCAATGTCAATGTTCTAGTCATTACAACAAAGTCAGTCTATGGTAAACTATATCTAGGATTTGGAAAAATGCACATGAGCTAACACAAAAATATGCACATGTTCTGTACTGTTAACAGACTGATTCATGCATTCGCAAAGAGAGAAAAAGCAATTTCACGAACTCAGCTGGGGAAGTGAGCTCAAAATAGAAAACAGTTGCTCTTTAAACATTTACACATCACCATACTTAAAATGCTTAAAATAAAAACTTTCTGTACGCACTGATGATTAACATACCACAACTGCAGCATGTAGGACTTACCCATCAGACAGCTGACTGATCAGAGGGACTTCATGAAACCATTTGGAATCAGTAGTCACCTCCTCAGTGGAGTCAGGTGAAATATGAACTGACCCAAGAGAAAAGAATTATTGTCGCATTAGAATTCTCATGGCATGCATTATAATGTGATTAATCCAATTAACATCCAAAAAAGGCAGAAAACATGTATTTATTCATAGATACAATTAGGATGCTGATTAAGATTTATTTATCTGTTTACCCATATAATTTAAATCATTTTCACACCTTAGCTCACAACACTTTTACTGCACCAGACTGTGGCACAATGGCTGCCCAGAGATCCCCAGACTTAATTGGAACCTTTTTCAGCCTTAACAGTAGATGTTACCAAAGCTTTCAAAACCCAACACTTGTGCATTAATCATTGACATGTTTTTATCTGAATTAGCTATACAAATAAAACTGAATTGAACTAAACTGATTTTTTGGATTATATGTTCCATTGTCTTTCACAATATCTTTCAGTATCTCAGCACCCACTGAATTTATCTGCAGCTGCATTGGAAAATTTGTCAAAACATAACTTTTTTCAAAACCTTTATTTTTTCTAGAAACAAATGAAAATACTGACCTTTGGTGATTTTAGAACTTTTCTCATTAGCAATGGTAACATCTCTATTCTCCGTGCTAATGATCTCAGTAGAAGCTGTGCCACAAAGAAAACATCCTTTTAGTTGAATAGTTATTTCAGATAGTTTAGATCAATAGATACTGTAAATGTTTTTATAACAAAATGTGGATTACAGAAATGTTGAATATAATGTATGTACATGTTGTGGCTGGAAATTAAACAATCTGAAGATAATGAAGGATTCCTTCTTAATGTATTATTTTATGATACCTGCAACTTATTGCGTGTTTCCCTTCAAAAAGTTTTGATCTCAGTACATACATATTATTCTTTTCATACAGCCATATGATTGAAAAGCTTTGGAATTTTGTAATTGTAGGTGTTTATTAAACAAATTCTACAGTTCTGTAATCAGTAGTAAACCTGAAGATGTTGTCAACCTGCATCATTCCTTCTAGCCAACAAACTAAAACACATTAAATTGTGAACTTAATCATAGTTGCACCACTGCAAATTATTGGATCTAGAAGCTTACCCTGTTTTCCAGACTGAAGTATTTCATTAAAATATTGCATTTTAATACGGTCTTGCATTTCTCTCTCAAAATCCTTCCTTTCCTGTAAACTCTCATTTAGCTTTTGCTGCTGGAGAGCAACCTTCCTTTCATAATATTCAAATGCCTGAGAATGACAGAAAACCTTTCACAAGTGGCTATTCTTTAATGAAAAAGGAAAGCCTCTCAACAAAAGATGAAAAGGTCCATCTCATTGTTGAACATGTTGCTAGTAGAAAACTTCCCGTCCATAAGGTCACTACAGGAGACTCCAATCTCATCTCAATCTACAGCACCCTGAAGCTGGGAAGCTGGGTCTGGTCAGAGCTCAGAAGAAGAAAGGCTGGGTCCGACATTACTTGGATGAAAGACTCTGTGTGTAGTTCAGAGCCTTGCAGGCTGGGTATAAGAGATTGAAGCAGCAATGTCTCTCCTCTAATGCTTAGGTAATGAAGAGGAGAGATCATCAACCACCCTCTTGGATCCTCTTGGGGAGATACCCCTGAGGGATACTTTAGAACAGCCAATTATGCAAAGCAGCATGTCTCTGGGATGTTACTTGGAATTAAAACCCACAACACGCAGAATAAATGCCACACAGGGAGGTGCCCAAGGCTGGAGATAAACCATGGGCTTTGGAGATGCAGTGCTATAACCATGAATTGGAGGCACCAAACACTACCAGAATATGGTGTTTTGGCACCTCTGTAGCATATCTTGGCATAACCACCCTAGAGTAGATGCACAATATAAGAGGTGCCAACATACCATGCTTATTGTGGTCACCGAGGATCCAAAGGTATTAGTTTAGGTTATTAATTTAAACCTATAGGTGCTCATCTTGGAAATACAACAAAATATAGCTGCAAGGTAAGTGTCAAGTCCGGAATTTGCATGAAGAAAAGTTCACCTTAAGAGGATGAATCCAAACATTCATTACTCCAGTACCTTTTTGTGCCTTCTAGCTCTGGTCTGTTTCTTCAGCTGGGCCTGTCGCACCTCCCTCCGGGCATCTTCCTCTATCCTCATATGTAAAGCCCTTTCTCTGATTTTCCACATCTGTAGAGCCGTCAGTGAAAAGGCAAAGCCGATGAGAAACAGCAGAAAGCTAGATTGTGTTGAGCACAGAACAGCTACGCTACTAGACATTTATATTTATATATGTCACCTGCTTATAGGTGGTACATTAAATATTGAGGAATCTGTTAGATCATTGAGGAATCTTTGGGCATTTTTCAGCATATTAGGAGCATTCAGCAGCTGAATGTGGTCTGGGAAGCCCAAAGACAAAATAACTGGGAAAATAACATACCATACAGCAATGTACAGTGAGAATGTGAAAAAAAAACAAGAAACATGATTAAGCTGATGTAGAAAACCGATGAGGCTAAATACTGTATATTGATAATGCCGGTGATCTGAAAGCTGATAAATCAATGAAAGGGGTGAATAAACTATGTGTTTCAAAAGTGAGTTAAGCTACAGTGTGAAATGTAAGATTCATAAAAGCGTATGAAAAGTGTCTGAAGTCTAAGTGTGACAATACAGTAACATGATTCACTAAGGGTATCCACTCTGCAGAAATCTGTTCGGCTGGAAGAGGCGTATACACTATAAGGTGAGATAATTTTTTTAATGAGCATTTTGCAACATAAATGCTTAATTACTTGTCAGAAACACAACATCTTTTAAAACAGTTATGCTAGAGATCCTGTTATCTTTTGCTTGCTCCCCAATCATGCTGTATTTACAGAGGTGTCACAAGGTCACTTGCCAGAGTGGATATAAATGTCTCTAATCAGTTTAAGATGCAGAAGGAAACCAGCTATTAAAGATCTCCCATCCAGGTGATGACCAGGAGCAGCCCTGGGTCAAAATAAATCAAACTGTATTCTCATACCTCAGCCTGTCTGCATATCTCCTCTGTTTTCGGAGCTACTGCCTGGTGCCTTCATAAACAACAACAGCAAAGAAAGCTTCATCCACAAGGCAATGTCAGACAGCAGCAGAGGAATTTGTGAATGTGGTATTTCCGTAGAGCAGATGTTCATCTTTTGGAAAACTTTGACTCAGTCAAGACTTCCACTTGCTTGCACAATTAATTAACTTAAGGCAAACCTTTACTTACAGTTGTATTCTTGACATCTAATGTTTAAACATAACAGTAAAATATTTACACATATTTACAGCGAAACAAAAAAAAATGTGATACAAATACAACAAATCAGGAATCCAAAAGGCAGGAACTTGCTGTTAAAGAGTGAGGAGCTTCCGTATGTTATTACCTGTCTCTGTTAGCAATAAACTTGTCTGAAATATTCTTGGATCCTTCCTCCAGGAGCCATTCCCTCACATCGGTGAAGCTGATATCCCTGGGAATCTCGTTCTGCTCCTGGAGCTCCAAGAACTTCTTCACTATTGTTTTCTGAAAGCCAGCACAGCCTTTTACTAGAGTGTCACACTCCCTTCATTGCAAGGTTCTCCTAAGCACTATTATAGCCGAGTGTGCACTTCAAAACCAACACTGACTTTTTCCATTAGATTTTTAATTTGAACTCACACCGATAGAATGTGTTTGCATATGTATAAGAGTGAAGGCTGAGCTACTGTAGTTTGTTGATCTAAACATTTCAATTTAAGATGTATATCTTGGATACAGTGGTTAACCTTGTTATCTCGCAACACTGGGGCCAGGGGCTCTATTCTGAGCCTGAGGTGATTTGTCTGTGTGGAGTTTGTATGGTCTCCCCATATTCATATGGGTTGTTCACGGTTTGCTCTGGTTTTCTCCCACAGTCAAAAGCCATACTATACTGGTAGAAAAAAAGGTTTCTAGGAAAATTGGTTCTAGAGTGAATTTGTGTCTGTGTGTGTCTTGCAATGGACTTAATTCTGGTCAAGGGTGTATATCGTCTTAAGCCCGTTGCTTTCTGGGATAGGCCCCTGCTCCCTGAAGCCCTTAGATTAGGCGGTTAGATTAGATGACGTGGATGGAAAGGGATGGATGGAAGTTCAAGTCGTTTTTCAGCCTTGTCTGGCAAAGAAGACTTATAAATTCTGTTTTGGACTACACACAAAAGCTGCCTGTATTAACATGTGTTTGGAAAAATACATTTGTTTGCACTGAAAATGGATTAAAGTCTACAGAGCAGTACAGATAAGCAGTGAATGCTCCGATTCGGGTGGTACAATTAGTGGTTTACCACAAAGAAAAACATCCAGATATATTGCCCAGCCTCAATGAATAAAAAAAACTATCTTTTTTTAACTCTGTTATCGTGAACAGAGAAGACTACAAGGCGACCTGTTTCAAATATTCAAAATCCTCACAGTCAAGTCTGCTTGTTGAACGCTGACTTCTTTCAAGAAACAGCTGGATGAGACTCACAGACCAATTAGCAAGTAATTACCAAACAGGCTAAAGAGCTTCCTCTCATTCGTAACTTTTCTTATGATATGAAACCCATATCCTGCATGCAGAAAGGACTATATGGGCTATAAACAACACAAAGTATCATGAAAAGATGTACAGTATGGCTGAACTAACAAGAAGAAGCTAAAATAGGCTAGAGCAGTGACAAACATAAGCAACAACATCGTCAGCGTCAAAACACTAAAACAGAAATGAGCTTCATAGCAATTAGAGAAGAAACTGAAAGAAAACATTGAAATTGATCCTTAGAATACAAACACAGTCAAGGTAGAGACTTCCTTGAAGATGACATGATGACAGCAGTATATTCAAAAGTGCATAATGGAGAGATCTTATGGAAGCCTTCATCTAGAAACGTTACTGATTGAGGGCTGGAGAAAGGCAGAAGTCTATGATAAAGAGTCAGAATCAGATGGACGGCTGTTTAAAAACATCACACTTACCTGTTTAGTCACATAATTTTTGTCATACTGCAACTTCACATTGCTAAGGTAGTTATGATATTGATTATATTCTTTCAAAGAACAGAGGACCTGAAAACAGACAAAACATGTTTCAAGTACTGTCTAGGAGGTTAAATGTTTTTATTTTTATTTTACAAATCTAGAGCACAGTCAAGTACTCTGTGTTTGAATATCTATTGAGCATAAGGACTTTAGCACAAACCATAGGCCTGCTTTGATTACATCTACTATTACATGCTTTGATTACAACCAAAGGCCTTCCCACCGAATACATCTATGCTGGAGTGCAGACATGAGTTAAATCACGCTACTGGAAACTATTACAGCTAAATGAGCTAGAACCTGGTCTATTTTTTTTGACAACACCTCACTCCTTCACCATACCAAAAAAGCCTCATTCTTTGCACAAACTCCAAACAGCCTTACTTTCTTCTGCTCATTGATTAAGCCTCTGTTCTGCAGAGACTCCTGCATGCCCTTGCGATGGTAATAGGTGCGCAGGTGGGGGTCATGGAGGCTGTTGTACTTCGAATCCAAAAGGAAACCGTGGGGATCAGTCAGAGTGAAGTCAGGAGATGGCTGGTGCAGCTGAAATAGAAGGTAAGTATTTTATTAAAACATGATATGTACAGGTAAACGCAGATATGTATCCCCCTATGTTTCTGAACATAAAAATGAGAATGTTTTTTTTCTCCCCCCTCCGAAGGCTGTCGCCAGTTTCTTGGAAGACTACTCCAGAATCGCTGTTATCATTTTTCCTACGTTCTTGAAAATCAAATTCCAATTTCTCAGTCATTGTAGCCAACTAAAAATATCTACATTGCAAAAAGACAGTAAGCACAATAAGCTTTAAGGCATACAGTACAGCTGAATTTCAATAATGTGATCAATATACTGCGTCTAGAAAAATATATAACCTTACTCCTGATGTTATATGCACAAAGATGTCAAGGGAAGACAGTTTGCATACAGTTTAATCATTACAGCAACCACATTATACTAACACACACAGAAATGTGTTAATGTGTCCCAGGTATCATTTCATATTATACAATTTTACATGTTGGTTTACCCCTAAAAAGAAAGAAAACCATGAATAAACATGTCATTTTTTACAATTTAAATGTTTGGATTTAAATAAGAATAAATGTATTCATGCTTTTCATTTTAGGTTACACTTACTTTCTCCGAAAGAGCAGTCCTGCAAAATTGAGGTTTAGACCCTGGGATTAACGGCAGTTTAGTGCCGACGGGTCTCTCCAACAGCTGCTGCTCTCCCTGCAGTGCATACAGCATGGTGTAGCAGCCCTGAAACACAGAACATAGCTATCGTACCTCACAGAACCACAGCCAAAACGCCAGAAAAAACAAGCAGAGCTGATGGCAGAAATGATTTCATCTGTCACAGAGTGAAATAAAATGGGTGTGGGGGCAACAGCAGGTATCAAGGACAATGTTGACTTTGCATAGAAGTTTGTATAGAATGACCAGTGACTTCAATGAGGGTGGTAATATGTGTCTTTCTTTGTTCTGGGGCTTCCTACTGATCAAAGATGCTATTGCAAACATTGTTAATTACCACACAGTTCAGAGAAGACACATGGAATGTCAAAACTGGCCTAGCCGAGCCTCAGACTGAGGAGGTGGATCTAGAACATAACAATTCTAGAAAATCTAGAATGTTCTAGAGCAATCTTACACCTGGCCATCTGTATATAGCCATTTGATCAATGAGCCCCAAGAAGTTAGCTCTGCTTACACCCAAAACTATCAACCCCCCCCCCCAAAGAAAGGTAGGGGGGCTTTAATAACCCCAGTGACAGAGCCAGAGCACACAGAAACAGACGAAAAAGGAATAACCAATTTGTACCACAGCACCCAGGAGAGGGTTTGGACACCAGGGACTCTCTACAGTGAGCAAGGGAGGAAGGCTTTAGCATTGTCTTCCTCCCCTCTCTACTCAAAAAATTGACTCAGAGACAAATTGGGGGGCATATTAAAAAACAGACTCAGTCAGGACTGAGGAGGATCCCTAAGACTACACAGAGTTTCTTTGCTATGACAGAAGCAGGCACACCAGGTCTCCAACTGGGGCTGGGTTTGGGAGAATATTTGCAGCTGGACTTTTCCTTTGGAACTCTGGTTTTGGTAACTGGGGTCAAATGGGGCTCTTGAGCTGGTCTGCAATATGTTCTGTGAGTAAGTAAGTACCTCTGGTGGATAAGTTGTAATATTTGTTCTGTGGATTAGGCTATAATAGATACTGGAATTGCAAAGTACTGTAATACAAATGGAAATGATGTAGGATGACTTCTGGTCTGTGGATGCACTAGTGGTTCTGGAAGATAAAAAGAACTTGTTGCTGGGGGAAAAGGTCTTTAGAATTGCTAGGTGGCATAATCAGCTACAAAACTAACTTTTAAAAGCAGTCCCTGCATTTAAAGGCCACGGTTCCTGACATATCTTTTTATAGATAGGTAAGAAGAGTTACCCTAGGGTGTACAGAGGGCTAAATCAGTTCATAACATTCTTTTTTTTTTCTTCTGCACAAACGAGTTGATTCTCTAAGTCTGTTTAGAGTTTTAGATTGGGAAGGCATATTCTCACCCAAGACATCTTAAGAGAACAAAAGAAAAGTACAGGACGTATATTCCCATAAAATACAGAAAGGGTTAACAATAAATTATTAACCCACGATTTCAGAAATAGAACACATAGCTGGAATTTTAAAATCATGTTCCATTTATTTTACCTTCTAGAGCTTTTAAAACAGTATTAGAAATATTACTACGAGGTGTTCGTTTTTACTGTTTTACTAAACCTTACATTTTAAAGCTAAACTAATGCTGATTTTTTTTTTAAATTCACTACCTAAAAGTTCAAATATATAAACGTATGGATAGTACACTCACAGCTCCAGATCCCGGTTTCTTTCTCTCCATTTTTATCCCTGATATCGTTCCATTAATCCATTAATTAATTAATCTATTTTGAAAACAAATCCGTCGTGTTCGTGAGCGGTAAAACTTTATTTTGTATAATACGGACTTGAGCATAAACCACGGTATAACCAAAATGTTGTCTATTACGTCAGATCTGCAAAGCAGTTGCCTTATCTGACGTATCCAGCGTGTACAAGTAAAGACGTCATTAAAAGCTGCAGCAGGGAAGCTACAGTATTCGTCCCTGTACGGACTTGTTTTTTTATATATATATTAATAATTAGGTTTTAATGAGAAAATCCAGACAAAAGGGCGATGTCCGATTTAATGTTTAATTTGAATGTCGCCATTCTAACTCAAAGCCTTCACGGTATCAAACCTGTGTGGTCACACGTCCCAAACAGTCTGGCTCTGCCAGTGGAGCCTAGAGACCCCAAAAATATAACACACGGTTTGCCTTTTAATAATTTACACCTCTAATCCTTTGGGATGGAAAAGAAGTGTAGAAATGCAATTTTAATTATGGTCAATTCTGGTATTGTAGCCATATATAGTTATACAGGTCTTGTCCTCAACAACTCAGGAGCTGGGTTCGAGCCAATGCAGTGAGGTACGAACTAGGGTGGGAGCGGCGAGGGCACAAGCCCTAGAACCCGAATCCGTTACAATAACAAAAGGACAGACAATGAAATATGGGCTATTTCGAACTCGCAAATGTGAGATATAAAGAGTTACTAAGTCAGAATTCTGAGTTGCTAAGTTGCAATTCTGAGATACCATAGCGCGTTTTTTTTACTCCCTGGCGGAAACGGGCTTCCATAGAAAAGCCTGGAATGCAAGTGTAATCCTTACTTAAGGGGAGCCGGGTTTTAGAACTGGCTATAGTTGCTCACGGACATAGCGTTGGCTTTATGAACTACAACTCCCATAACGCACTACTCAAGTTTACGTCACAGTCCCTATTCTGCCTGGCTGTGGTGACCTCTAGCGGGTCCCTCTCAGTTCTGGCAGCTTTACCGTTGATCTTGTGCACCCACCGGCGTGCGCAAGAGGAACTCATACACGGCTCCCTTTTTTAAAGTTTATTTTCTAAAAAATAGAAGAAAATAAGGGAGCGTTTCCAGAAATACGTACAAGTCAGGTTTACAGCAGGCTGGTAGCAAGAGTCTGACTCCTACCCTCGTACATGTTGTTTTCCCCTGTTTACTATAACACCATTTAAACATAACACACAACATAACAACTCAACTCACTAAGAAATTAACTCACAACACACAGACAGTTTTCATCTAGCGACTTAACACAGTTAGCTAACGAAGTTCAATTTCGTCTCTGATAACCCGCAGAGCCCGAATACACTTTTGATACTCTTAAAACAAATATAAACGAGTAAACCTTAAACCGAAACTATGACATCAGTAAACATAAATTTACAGACCTTTTAAAAAAGCCTTATTACTTCAGATCTTACCTAACAGATTAGAAAGAACCATGGGAGAGAAAGTCAGGCGGACAGCAGGCTGGAAGCGAGGGTCTACCAGCCCGCACGAGGCGCTGTTCCCGATTCCCGTGCCCAGCTGCACATCACCTGGTTGCACAAGCTTGACTTTTCATTTTCATTACTATATTTTCAGGTTGTGTTTTTCATACCACTACCGAATAAAAGACATATTTTAGAGGAAGATGTCAGCTTGATTAAAAAATATTGCTCCTTAAGCCTAGTCCCTTACTGTACTAATTCTGCCACCTACTGGACAAGGTAATAAATAAAACAAGAAGAAAATCATAGAATATAACACCCACATTACAGGCCAGCCAAGTAAAGGGTGTAAGATGACCAGGGGAAGGGTCATTTATAACAGGTATTTTCAGAATGACCTAGTTAAAATACTAGATATGGACCTGAGCAAAATGGCTGCCAAAGAGAATCAGCTGACCCGTATATGGAAAGGGTCTACCCTGAGAAACAATGAGACACAGCTGAGCCGCATCAGGAACCGAAATATAAGTGCCCCGGAGGCAGTGAACAGGGAGAAAGATAGAGAGGAAAGAGGTTTATGTTAAAGATCGGACTGAGGAATAACGGACTACTGAAGGGAGAAAAGGTTTATGGTTTATGGTTTATGGTTTATGGTTTATGGTTTATGGTTTATGGTTTATGGTTTATGGTTTATGGTTTATGGTTTATTACGGACTTTTGGAACTCGGATTGGAACAGGATTAAGAGAGCGGATTACGGACTGGATTTGGAAGATAGTTGGAGGAAGAAACGCCACGAAACTCAGGAAAGAAAAGTGTGGTGTGAGTACTTCTCTCATTTGCATAAACTTTCCCCCGGAGACACCACAAGGGATATCTGAAGGACTGAAAAGTGCACTGATTGTCACATTATCTAAGGTTGTCTTTTAAAATGTACTTGTATTCCATTAATAGCATCTATTGCATTGCCCGAGAAAATCAGAAATTACTGTATGTAATTTGTTGGAATTGGGTTCCTATGAAAAAGACTTGTGAAGAAACCCAGCTGGGACTCAAAACCCTTGGTATCTCTTCAGAAGAAGAGAATGCAATGTGCCCCAAGCAGTATGATTTTCGAAACACGGATTTAGTACCAGAAACCAATTTGTAGCTATTTTGTGACCCAGTGGTGAATAGCGGAGTTATTCCAAATCCACTAGATGGCGGTTCCTGACGGTTGAGTCCAGCGTTCTGCGCATGGGCAGTAGGGACTAAGAAGCAGTGAGTTACCGTTAAAAAGAACCCGTAACTTCTACAGAGTCGTAACGGTAAATACGGTGTCATTTCCCTAAATGAGTATAGAGGGGTATTTCATAGGATTGAGACAAGATTAGCAAGATGGATATTGGATTTTAACGGAGTACACTGAAGCAGTAGAGTATTTAGGCAACTACTCGGGCTGGGGATATCCGTTTATTGGTTTGTTAGTAATGGGTTTCACATGCTCCTTGTATTTTCTCTTCCTTCATTCTTTACAGGGACTTATGTTTAGCACCGTGTAAGTGTTCGCAATTGTAGGTATCGTACTAATTATCGTAATGTAGTTCTCGGTGAGGGCTGAGAGGTGAGCGGCTTATTTCTGAACGCGCTGCGTGAACCACTGCCGTATTTTGTGTATATAGAAATATCGTTATGTCATTATTTTTTTTAAACCAGGAACATATCAGACCACATACTCGCCTAGAAATAAAGAACCCAAAATGTGTCCTGTGCTAATTATTCTTTGCCAGGCTACATTTATAAGAACCTTTCGTCTTGTGTTTTAATTGTAATACAGTGTATTAAAATGCACAATGCTTTGGTTTTGGGAGAGAGGTAAGAAGGGAAAGCAAATGGAAGGAAAGTCCAGAATAGGCTTCTAGGCTGTAGAAAAAATGAGAATAGAATATGACGTATTCCAAGGAGAAGTCGGGGAAAAATAAGACCTTAAAAGAAATCAGCCTATCACTGTTTGCTGGGAGAATGGATGAATCCTGTCTAATGCTCAGCTGACACCCTGTTAAAAGCAATAAAAGACAATGTTAGTCCTCCGTGGTTAACCTACATTTGTTGTTGCTTTAAAACAGATAACGATGGAAGAACTGAATGACATGGTGGCGTGGGTGGCAGTGTCCATTATCCGAGTGCTGCTCCCAGCCATCTCCCTGTATGATGAAAAGAGGAGCCGGAGGAGAGTCTCCTAATCACCTTGCCTCTGAATTGTGGATGGTGTTCTTGAATGTGTCAACTCTCCCTTATCGGCAAATAAGCCAAGAAGAAAGAATTCCCACCCCAGAGACTGTGCATCTTAATCATTCTGCAGACTCGGAGACTGACAGTGAGACTTTACAGGTTGTCTCTAAAAGCTTGAACCACTTTCACTGGATGTATTGAGTCAGTGTCAGTCTATGGTCTCCATATTAAATGAGATGTAAAGTCTCAAATTGTGCTTAATGAGTATGTTTTCTTTAGTGTTTTAATGATCCTTTCTGGTAACCGAATGGATGTAGTGTTTTTTGCATGGAATGCGCAGCAGCACTGTTTCAGGAGGGTATACAAAAGGTAAAATAGTTCATAGCTCAATGGATATGACTTAAAATTGCAGTGGTTTCCAGTACTAAAACTAGTGGTAAAAGGAAATAATTCTATAAGGGTTATGAAGGCTTTAATCCATCCATTTTCTAACTGCATTATCCAGTACAGGGTTGCAGGAGAGCCAGAGGCAGGATTCACTCACACCAGGGACAATTTTCACAAAAGCCAATTACTTGAAGACAACCCAAGCAAACACTTGTAGAACATACAAGCCCCACATCTGAGGATGAACTCATGGCCCCAGTGCTCTGAGACAGCACCACTGTGCCACTTCTTATGCTACTATATTCCAGTTAAATACCAGTGTTTACTGTTGCTTATTTTAGCCTGGAAGAGATGCATTATGATCATTTGATACTGGCAAATATTCTTGTAGCACAAGGAAAGCGGTGCAAACATATTTCAACTAGGGGGAACTGTCCTGCTTTGGCAACACAGTAAATTTATGGTATATACATTTATTATTTCTGGATAACCACTGTAAATAGAAGACAAATTATATTTCCTAAAACAATTCAATATTTCCCACTGTACTGCATACAGTATTTAGCCTTTAGAATGTAATTTGCTCAATGTTAGTCTTGAAGCATGTAGTTAATACGGTAGAGGTACTATCATTTAACAGCATTCATGAGATACATTCAAACAGAATATTAATTCCATTGGAAGAGGGCCAGGGGAAGGGTCATTTATAACTGGTATTTTCGTAACGAAACGCTGTCTATACTACTATGTATAGGCAAGATGGCCGCCACGGATACTTGGCTGACCCGCTGTTGGAAAAGATATATCGGCGAAACAATGAGACACAGGTGAGCTCCGTCAGGAAACGGAATAGAAATGCCACAGAAGCACTGAGCCGGGCGGAAGCTGGTAAGGTGAGAGCGTTTTGGAGGAACGAGAGATTTAGGAGTGTACTGGAAGGAATTTAAGAATAACGGACTATTGGATATGGGTTTTGGATACGGCGCGGAGAAGTGTGGACATACGCATTTGGGGACTTAAGGATACTGGCAACGGATTGCGGAACGGATTTGGAGAGACAAACGGACGAAGAACACAGGTTCAGTGTGGTGTGAGTTAAATCTCTTTTACACCTATTTCCCCCGGCGATGCCACACCATATATTCAATTGAATCTTTCAAAGAGAACAACCATTTCCCTGCAAAATTAGGCTTTTCTCTGTCACTTCTCAGGTGGCTCTGACAATCAGCTGCCGTTAAATTGTGGCTGTGGGCATCTGTTTCAATGGAGTTTGTACTCCCTCTTTAAGTGTGATATTAGAAATACATATTTTTTTTTCTAAAAAACTGCTTTTTACAAATTAAAGATACGGCTATAAACTAATATGACGTTTTGGCTGTGAAGCCTTCTTCAGGTGTGTGGAGACGGGTATATTTTTAGACGCATTTATTAAAAAACTAAGAGCCATTTTTTAAATGGGAAGAATGGTAAATTGTGCCAAGTGAAGTTTATTTTTCAGTTTCCACTGTCTACATTCCCGGGCATGGCTTATATGTGGTTTAATATTTACCTATCGGATTAGCAAAGGGTAAAATAACACAATTGAAACAGGATGAGGAAATGTGCACACACTCCTCTGACATACTCATGAGAGAGAGTCTTTCCCCGCTTGACATGCTTTGAGCTTATAAAGAGAGATCACCCACTGGAGAAGAACACGACTGTGAGTGACATCACTGTAAGGTCACAGGCATTGAGCAGGTCAGAAAATCAAGATTTCAAGGGGAAACTCAATCCTACCCAACATTAGAGACATGCCTACTTTTGCAAGTGCCAGCTTGATAATGGTTTAAGTTCCTCAGATATTTTTTAACTTCAGCTAGGCGTATGGCCTTTGACTTAAAAATCAGTAAATCATTAAGGAATGCTGGAAGGTTTAATAGAATTAAGATATTCTTACCAGGTCGAAACACCAGCATGGCACTGTAACCTTATTCTTTATAAAAATGTGAACATAAAATGTGTTTCTGCATAAAAAAAAAAACCCCGCATCCACAGAAACAAAAATCACAGATATGTGCCGAACAGGACTACTAGTATCAATATAACGTCAGCGTCCGTTTTTGTGCTTGATATGAACTGCCTAATGGGGCCACAGGAATAATGGAAGGCTGGTCATATCCATCCATTATTACAAACAAGCCTTTAAAGAAACACAAACAGAATGTACTTTTATGATTTTAAATATTTGTATATCGCCTCAGCAAAAATAATTTGACTCTCCCCCCCCCCCCCACCCCCCATATATTCAGTACTTAATTCAAAAATTCATTTCAGCTGTAGAGTCTTCTTCAGGTGTCAGTTCCCGTTTCTTTTCTTCTCCTTTGCGGCCTACGCGTGTTGACGCACTACCTACTTGAGCTACTGCAGAGTTTTCTTACATATTACTTACCACCATTTGCTTTGACTTGGAAAAACTATGCAGTATTTTTTGAAAACAGCCCTTTCTTGTTCGTCTATTTGTGCCAGCCACGTGTTACTGGCAGTCCTCAAATGTGTCAACTACCGCGAGGAAGGCCTTCCACACTCCAGGCCTGCTTGTGCACACAGCCCCGCCTCCTCTTCTCGTTTGCCTGATCTCTCGGTTCGTGTCCGCGATGCAGGTCCAGTGCGGACCCCCACCCTTCGTCACACACCACTTGGAGTGGTCCACCATGATGCCGAAAGGCCTGGCCTCTGGCAGCTGCATAGTCTTCACGTTGTACACCTTGTGCGCCACAGAGCAATTCGACGGCAGAGGCCGATGAAGCTTCCCCCAGCTTTTGGCAAAGAAGTCGTCTTCTAAGTAGTTAACCAGCAAACCTGAATAGAGATCTGAAATGGAACAGTGTCACAGGTTCCCTGTAAGAATCTGTCCCAGACACACTTTCTACCCAACCAAAAACAGGAAGTGCACTTGCTACCAAAACGTCAAACTGGAACCGAGAACAAGTGAATGTGTATTTCTTCCCCCCCTCTCTGAATGCTGTACTGTATTGGTTGCTACCCAGAACGTTCTTTTTTAAATCAGCACCACCAATATACAGTAGATCAAGTGTGAAGTGTGACATATTGCTTTTGAAGGGCAGTGTTTGAAACTTACTGGATTGTTCCTTTTCTACATAACCTTTTTTTAAATGTATTTAAATGACAACCGTTTCCAATAACCTTTAAAGTAACAGCAGAATGAGATCCTTGGATCAAGTAATCAATTTCTAATGGAACAAACTGCACATGTTATTTAAGTCCTGGTTCCTTTCAAGAAACAGCAGGATGAGATCCTTGAATTAACTACTAAGAAATTAGCTAAATGGGCCAAATGTAACCTCTCGTGTTCTTAGGTATTAAATGGTACAGTATCTAAAGAAGCTACACAAGTTATATTTTTATCCTTTCTTATGTTTAAATCAACATACCAAGAGAAAAACATTTGATTTAAATTGTTGTATAAATAAAAGATTGAAATATTCTATTAATCAATTTGTTCAAGAATTGGGCTTTACAGGATGTTAATAAAGCACCTACAAACTACCTCAGACACAAATCCTAAACCTAAATTACTACTGAATATAAATTGATGCTTTACTAACATCCCATAAAATCTCTTTTGAAAGAAAGCGATGCTATGAAACCTTAAATCTAAAGTGTAACCGCAGATACATGTAGGAAAGTTCAGTTGCCAGGTGGCAGATTGAGAAAGTTTCACCAAAACAAAGTATGCTTTTTTATATAAATACATCTTCAATTGGGAAAGGCTTTGAGTAAAAATAAACTGGATATTGTTCCACAAAATCTTTGTGAGAAAGTGGGTCTTGCTGGCTAGAAACAGCCAACATACAATAGAGTTAGACTTTGTAAAAATTAAATAAATTCAGATTCTGAGAGGCTCAATTAGTGCTTGTTCAGAGTAAATCAGACATTGTTGTCCAAGTTTCAGCAGTGATACATAATTCACTGAATACCAACACCAACAGGGTTGGACACTTTGGGATATCCAAGCGATCTCAAACGCGTCCGATAACTGCAACCTCTATGACCTGCTGGGCACCAGTGCTCTTGTACTGTTGTCAATGAAAGAAAAATCATTAGTACAACTTATGCCAACTCTGACACTTAGCATCACTGTGGGGCTGTTAAGCACATATTTTGAAGAAATAAGTACATTTCGTCATCTCTTCCAAGCTGGTACAGGTCTGGAACTGTGATAATTAATTTGTGATTTTAAAATGTAGAGGTATGCAAAAAATTAACTATTGATTCCAAATATCTAAAATGAGAAAAATAGCTGATGTTACATTTTCACTTCCCAGGAACAAACTGCAATAATGAAGCACAGAGATTGTTTATGGATCATGGCAACTGTGTTGTTCAATACTGTTTCTGTATTTTGAATTGGAGAATAGTTTCTAAAGAAGCGATCAGTTGGGAAACAAACGTGATCCATAGACTTTACTGATTTTTTTTCTGCAGACTCTAGCTCTGCCTTGAGTGGTGCTCACCGTCATTAAATCTAGAGCATTTTGCAAAGCTGGTGAAAGTTTACCCTGCTAAAGATGTCAGGGGCAGCTGCTTAAACCAAGGCTCTTTCCTGGGATAGCATGTTCTCTGAGCCACACACTGAAGGTCTCTGTGGAAGGTTTGGGGGACGTGATAGTCAAAAGAGTATACATGGATATACTGGAGTTGCACAGCTGTAGAGACAAGAATGAAAAATAACCAAGAGTAAGCATGGCATTTTCATACATCCAGGTCAAATGCCCCCTTTCTTTTTCCATTAGTCTGGAGAGTTTTCTTTATTTATTTTCACTTGTTAAACTATCCTCCAAGTTCTAAAATGTTGACATACATTTTCAGCAGCCACAATACACATCATTTAGATTTAATTAGAAAGTCTAAGGCTATTTTGGTATTTATTTTCATCTGTATACACAATGAGGTGTAAGTCTATTAGTGTCCACCTATTCTCAGGGTTATATTAAGCTTGCATATGAAATTGAACCACCAAATTGAACCACTAAATTTACCTGTGGGGCAAAAAACAGTCTATTCAGAAAATAACAGAATAGACTGTTTTTTGCCCCACAGGTAAATTTAGAATAGGAAAAGAAAAGGTGCTCCAAACCAGAACAAGAACTGCAAATTAACCAATACTTGAATCTTAAAAGCTGGAAAAATTGTACCAAAGGCTTTCAGAAAGTGATAGACAGCTGTGATGTCAATGCCATGGACATACTAAAGCTCAACAATCAAACTTGTTCAAGAAAAGGTTCACACAGCTGTATGTACATGTGAACGCCTACCTATGTCCTTGAAGGTGCTGTATGTGTAAGTCCCGCAGAAGAAGGTCTGTGCATTTTCATGCCCACTGGAGGGCAAGAATGATGTAGAATGATTTTTCACATCTGGAAGTTCTGGGGTGCTGTGAACCAGCCACACTCCTGTCTGTCTAACATCACAATCCCTGAAAAAGGTCACACAAGATATATTCAAATCTCTTATCGTTTTTGATCCGTCTGGTTTTTCAGTTTCAATGTTTTTAAAGGACAAGTCTGCTCTTTTTGAACAGAGTCCATTATCAAGCCTGCTTCCAGCTGACGAAGTCAATTAATCAATTAAGTTCAAGAATCAAACAAGAACTGTATAATTGATCAAACTAAACAAAAGATCTTCTATTTTGGGCTAGTTTTCAGTTCTCTTAATCTGACTTTTGGCTTTTTTGTCCAACCGAATTAAACTGAACATACTTCATGGCCAAGTCAGATTAAGAGAATTGAAAACCATAGTCCAAAATAGGACTATTCTTAATCCTATTAATTGTTTTCATTTCTCTTCAACTGACAATTGGCCATGAAGTATGTACATCTATCTCTTAATCTCAACAATTTAATTTACTGTATTCATTTAGAAATGGGCTACTGTAAATTCAATTCAATAGAGCCCACAACAAGCATCTTTAGTTTTGTTTTTCCCAGCAGATGAATTTTTTATTACAAACATCAGTATTATATTGACTTACAGAAGTGTTTTTCAACTCAGTGATTTTCACCAGGAGAAAAAGCTTTGAAGGCAACAGATTTGTTCTTAGCTTATGTGATGCCTCAGTCAAAGAAATGTGAATGGGAAAAAAAATAATGAACAAAAACAAGATGGAAATATATACTTTAAAGCTTTATGATTCAAGTTTTAAAACCAGAAAACACAGAAAGCTGGTGTTGGTATTCTAAAGACACAGTATATACTTCGGACGTGCCATCATGTCTTGACCATACACAGTAAATCCTAAAATAAATGTTTTCTACTGAATCAATGATTTGGACAACATCTGCAGAATCACACGTGTAAATGTTCTACCCTGAAATAGTGTAAATGTTAAAATATTTTATTTTAGATGTATATAAAATGAACAATTCACATCCTGCATATGTAGCAAACATTGCACTTGGCTTTAATCATAGGAATAAGCAAGCAAACCCAGCAAGTATTACAGATACAATTCTATTGTTTGTTGTGTTGTCTATGATGTTTTCCCCCCCATTTTCTGTGTCCTTCTGTCTTGTACATTATAAAATGTTACTTACCTTAAAGTTTGTATTTGTATTGCACAAAAGGCTTTTGAATTATGAGAGAAACCTGTGAAAATAAACAAATCGAAAAGACAATGTACAGTGCCTTGCGAAAGTATTCGGCCCCCTTGAACTTTTCAACCTTTTGCCACATTTCAGGCTTCAAACAAAGATATAAATTTTTTATTTTATGTGAAGAATCACCAACAAGTGGGACACAATTGTGAAGTGGAACGAAATCTATTGGATTTTTGAAACTTTTTTAACTAATAAAAAAATGAAAAGTGGGGCGTGCAAAATTATTCGGCCCCTTTACTTTCAGTGCAGCAAACTCACTCCAGAAGTTCAGCGAGGATCTCTGAATGATCCAATGTTGTCCTAAATGACTGATGGTGATAAATAGAATCCACCTGTGTGTAATCAAGTCTCTGTATAAATGCACCTGCTCTGTGATAGTCTCAATGTTCTGTTGAAAGCGCAGAGAGCATCATGAAGACCAAGGAACACACCAGGCAGGTCCGTAATACTGTTGTGGAGAAGTTTAAAGCTGGATTTGGATACAAAACGATTTCCCAAGCTTCAAACATCCCAAGGAGCACTGTGCAAGCGATCATCTTGAAATGGAAGGAGTATCAGACCACTGCAAATCTACCAAGACCTGGCCGTCCCTCTAAACTTTCAGCTCAGACAAGGAGAAGACTGATCAGAGATGCAGCCAAGAGGCCCATGATCACTCTGGATGAACTGCAGAGAACTACAGCTGAGGTGGGAGAGTCTGTCCATAGGACAACAATCAGTCTTACACTGCACAAATCTGGCCTTTATGGAAGAGTGGCAAGAAGAAAGCCATTTCTCAAAGATATCCATAAAAAGTCTCGTCTAAAGTTTGCCACAAGCCACCTGGGAGACACCCCAAACATGTGGAAGAAGGTGCTCTGGTCAGATGAAACCAAAATCAAACTTTTTGGCCACAATGCAAAACGATATGTTTGGCGTAAAAGCAACACAGCTCATCACCCTCAACACACCATCCCCACTGTCAAACATGGTGGTGGCAGCATCATGGTTTGGGCCTGCTTTTCTTCAGCAGGGACAGGGAAGATGGTTAAAATTGAGGGGAAGATGGATGCAGCCAAATACAGGACCATTCTGGATGAAAACCTGTTGGAGTCTGCAAAAGACCTGAAACTGGGACGGAGATTTATCTTCCAACAAGACAATGATCCCAAACATACAGCAAAATCTACAAAGGAATGGTTCACAAATAAACGTATCCAGGTGTTTGAATGGCCAAGTCAAAGTCCAGACCTGAATCCAATCGAGAATCTGTGGAAAGAGCTGAAAACTGCTGTTCACAAACGCTCTCCATCCAACCTCACTGAGCTCGAGCTGTTTTGCAAGGAAGAATGGGCAAGAATTTCAGTCTCTCGATGTGCAAAACTGATAGAGACATACCCCAAGCGACTTGCAGCTGTAATCGCAGCAAAAGGTGGCTCTACAAAGTATTAACGCAAGGGGGCCGAATAATTTTGCACGCCCCACTTTTCATTTTTTTATTAGTTAAAAAAGTTTCAAAAATCCAATAGATTTCGTTCCACTTCACAATTGTGTCCCACTTGTTGGTGATTCTTCACATAAAATAAAAAATTTATATCTTTATGTTTGAAGCCTGAAATGTGGCAAAAGGTTGAAAAGTTCAAGGGGGCCGAATACTTTCGCAAGGCACTGTATATGGCATACAGTATATATGGGGAAACAGCCAAGTCCTGTCAGCTGCAAGTGGGCAGGGATGTTTTTGGTAACATTTGGTAGAAAACAGACCTTTTGCTCTTTGAGTAAGCAAAACATGCAGCTATCTGGAACCCGATTCTGTGATTTTTTTAAGGAGCATATTTGTGATTTTTAAAGTGGGCCTTAGTTTCTGATCATTAATATTCATGTTTTGTTTAGGTAAGATGACGGTGCTGTGTTGAGAGAGGTTAATGTTACAAATTACTGCCAGAATTACTTCAGTATACAAACTGCCAAGAACTGAAAAACGCAAGAGAGGTTACAGACACAAGTGGGCTGCTCAAGTGACCGTATTCATTAGGTTGCTAGTAGCTAGTAGTTTACTGATGAATCATGTGAAACTGTCTCTTGTACTGTAGGAATCCCAGGAACAGGTTTATCTCTAGAACAAATCTGACAGCTTGTCCCAGAGACAGTTCGCCCTCTCAATGCATGACATCATCCTGGCGCCCAAAAGCTGACACCAAACAAATAGCAGGTTTAAGTGAAATTGAGTCAGAAGTCCCTACCTTCTGGCCTCCTTCTGGGTCCAGCGAATGCACACACGCTACATACTCCTGCATGGCCTGTTCTTTGCTCATGTCCCCAAGCTGCTTCCAGGCCTGCCTGCAGCATCACAGCACAATGTGTAACCCATCAGCAGCCTTACAGAGCCCAGCTGGTAGAAACTCTTAACCGCTTTTCAGTAGGGCAAATGTTTTGTTTTTTATTTTTAATACAGTTCGGCAAGGAGATTGTGAATGCTAGAACTCAGCTTCTCGGGTATGTAATTTAGTCATAGTCTATCCCATAAGTTGACTGACAGATCTTACTTGCCTAGGATGTTATTTAGCCTTTAACAACTGAAATCCTACTTACACTCCCTGGTCTGTTGGGTTTCTTACAATATCTGTGAAAGTTCACACATTTACCTTTCTTTTTTTCTGGACAACACTGAAACCTATATTTAGTGTGGGTTTGTGGAGTCGCACAGATTTGTCTCTTGCCTTGTGTAACTTAAAATGAGTTTGTGCACAATACTTTAGCTATCGCTTTCTAAAAGGAATACATATTCAACAACTGAAAAGGTATCAATGAGAAGAAGCAAACTTTAAGAATATGATTAGCTAGTCATCATGTGAACACAGGATAACAATGGCTGTTTCAAACAGCAAATCCACTGGAATTTAACTGTATTCCTATTTTAAATTCACAGTGGCAATATGCTCACTGTGTGGAAAATGATTCAATTTATTTTTTAAATGTGCTAGATATGATATATATATATATTGATATATATTTTATTACCCTGTTCATTTATGCCAACTGCTTATTTCTAAATTTTGCATATAAATAATGTATATCTCAGTATACGTGGCCAGTAGGTTTGTCAGTAATACAAAATGTTTGGAGAGTAGCAGATAAGTCGTTTTGTACACTTCTATTCAACATTCGTCAGTTAAAACGATCCCTTGGGGAACTAGAAAATATTGCTAGTGGTTTCTACATTCAAACGTACTCAGTACTTTATAAACACGAAGGTCACCAACTACATGACAGCAGCTGATTATGCACATGCTGAGTGCACATTTTTAAGGTTTCAAACTAATTGATCTTGAGCCCGAAAACACATCAAACACGTCTTTGCTTCAGTTTATTAAAGAGTTGCCAAAGGTTTGGGGTCGCTTTACCTGTTTATACCTGGCGTACAGGTAAAGCAGCCGTTCTCTGCTCGCTGTCTGCACCAGTCCACGGAGCCGCTCAGCTGCCGCTTCAAACTCGGCTTCGAGCTCCGTCTCTTCCAGGCGATACCCCAGGTCACCAGCACCGCAACCTTCCTCCCCGAGACCCAAGTCTGAATCCGAATCTGACCCACCGAGCGGCTCTCCTGTGTCTGGCCGAGCCGGGTCGGTACCTGAACCCGTAGCAGAGTCGGGGGAAGACGATGGAGAGCGAGACGCCATATTGGAGTATGTCTATAAATATAAATGTTATGATCGTGGTTTGTATTTCCCGAATAATCTAAATCAATCTCCAGGAAGACAAATTATATTAAAATTACTCTCTCCTGCAGACAGTATCAAGATGCTGGCTAACCGTTTCGGGACTTGTTGCTCACCGCGGTCCGTTAACTGTTCGCTCCCCTAAGCGGTCCGAAGGGAAACCAAAAACACAGAGTAGATAAATTGCCAATTTGTTTTAAGCCCTCTGACCGGCAATACAGCTTGTGCAGTGAGGCATTGCAACTTGCCAATCACACGAAAGTTCATTAGGTGCACTTGTTGGTGCACAGTAGAACGTTGATAGTTCATCTGGCTTGCCTGGTTTTTCAGTAGCCAATTCATTCATGTATCTAGTCTAACCCTTTCCTCAAGGAGGTCAGGATATTGGCGTCCACATCACAGTTGGGATGTTTGTTCCAGGCCCCAAACCCTTTGAATAAAAATATGCATTTCCCTGTTTGGTAGATTATTTAAACCTCTTATATTTTTTAAATCCAAATAGTTTCCCCTAGTTCGTGCTGCACTACTAAATCTTATGAAGTGCACTACTGTAGGTCAGTAGCTTTGAGGATTTTGAATACTTACAGTAAATCAGGTCTTGCTATAACTATGAATAGAATTATGAAGGCCAAGACTGTTTTATTTTTTTAATGGTATAGTACACCAATAAGATATTTACAGACAACTAACAAACCATTTTGTGATTTAGTTGAAAAGTGTCTGGTCATGCATGTGGTAGTGTGCTCACCTATTTGAATAACACAACATTATACAAAAACATGAATGCGATTATTTTTATTTCAGAAACAGTAGATCAGCTAGGCAAATGAGGTTCCCATCATTAGAACTCCTTTTTTGAGTTTTCATTGCAAGGAGTTTCCCCTCCATGTTAAACATGTTTGATGGTGGCAGATGGATTATTACAGGAAGGCTCTGGATACAGCAGTCGACATCTTCGACAGCAAAGATGTTTTTTTTGGCATCTTCCTGAATTTGGAATTACAGGGATCCCTGGAAACACAGAGTGGTTTGACATGTCACTGTTCGAGTTTCTTTATTCCATGGCAGCAGGTCAGATAGACTTTGGATACAGTTCTACCCAGAGGCATCTGAATGTCAGGTTTATTCAATAAGAAGCTATTTGATTAAAGGTGTGTGGTAATTTGGCTATTAGACAACTGTTTTTCAGTCGTTTCAATCACATTCATAACTATTATTCCTGTCATCTTCTATTGGACTATTCACCCCTGATCTGTACTATTACCTGTCCCTTAACCAGTTCAATACATGAATTTCCCTAAATGCCTATTGCCTTTAATTTAAGAAGAACATTATCAAAAGCATCTTTAAAATCTAATCATATCATTTTGTACGTTCTGTGTGTGTTTACTGCTGTGACTTGTTTGAAGAATTTTAACAAGATGGTAAAGGAAGAATGACCTTTTCTAAAACCATATTGACTACTGCTAGGGTCTTATTTTCATATGAGCGATCCTGTTGTTTAGTTCTAAAGTGGTTTTCATAACTTTACTTGTAAAAGAAGGAAGACGTATTAGCTTAAATCTTATATCTATCATATAAGTCACATTTAGTCATATTTACTATACCGAGAGATACTGTAGAAGGGAATGAGGGAGGGCACTGAAAATGGAGAAAATAGAGTACTGTTGAAGAGGACTGCCAAAGATTGGTGCACTGGACAATGGACTATTTAGAAGAGAGATCAGGGAAGAGTAGAGGTGCACAGGTAACCACTTGATCAGAGTGGAGTTTAGAGTTCTGCCTCACCATTCCTATGGAGGTAGCAGAGTCAATAAAACTTGACGTTTGCAGAACACCAAGGCCAATTTGTATACAAATCAGTTTGTTTTTTAAAGGATTCTAAATTTAGGATGAATTCCCCCATTCTACATAAATTCCATCCAATGTCTAATTCTGAACCACACTTGTCACTAATGTGCTACACAAAATAAAATCCAAGTCACAAACTAAATACTCACCATATGGAGTGTTCTGAGGCTTATTCCTACTGAATCTGTCCAAACTAAAAACTTTTTTTGAAGAACTATGAGCACACAAAGAAAACAATTTAGGAATATTTCTTCCACAGCTATTATACTTGAACTGTTACGTACTGTATTGATCTTGATAAATTTGTAGTCATTATTCATACAGAACATTCAGCATTGGCCACCATACAGTAGCAGTTGCTATTCTTGTTGATTGCAATTAATAGGAATGTCTTCTAGAGTGTTATTTGATGTACAAATGAGCATTCTATTCAAATAATTTCTGTAGTGCTAATATTAAAAATACAATGTCCAAATTAATAATTTAAGTTTGGGTATCTAATCCATACCTTGTGTTTTTGAGGCTTGTTGTACTCATCAGGCACTTTAAATGGTCCAAAGCTTTCACAGCTCCCACGTCCACTGGATGTTCCCTGGGCTCTTAAGTTTTCCAAAGATGGATTTGTTTCATTCTGAATTCTGACGTCTTTTGACCTATTACCCATGATCTTATGCTTTATCATGGAGCCAAACTTTTTCAAAGGATGTTTCTTGACTTTCTGGCTCACATTCACATCTTCATCCGGCATATTAACTGCAAAGGGGATGTTGCTGTGCGAGAGAAGCCCTTCGCTCTTAGAGTTTTGGTCAGTTGCATTGGGGTCCTGTAATGTTTTGCTATGTCAATGCGCAGACCACTCTTGCTTTGGGCTGGACAGAGATTTTTGTCCTTATTAAGGCTGGGATTGTACACATACCAAGATGAGTGTCCGGGCAACTCCTGTCACAAAAAAACAAAAAGTTACAGTTCAGTGATTGTTCAGTGTAAATCAAAACAAGTAACACTTCTCTTACTGAAAAGAAGATAAGGATTATGGGGTGTGTATATGTTTTTAGCACTGACGTTAACACTGGAATAAAGGCAGACAATGAAATATAAAATAATAAACCAATGTGAATGTTTACAATTGCATGTATAGAAAATAATGCATCTCAGTTTTTTTTATGATGCAGACATCAGTTTGGAAATGTAGACAATACTTTGAGCAAGTCTCTCTATAGTAGCATTAACTCACCTGATTGCTCTTGTACTAATTGAATAAGAAAGTGATAAAGCTGACATCCACAGACACGTGAGTTTAGAACGTATGCTATGAACTGACAGTAGGGATATTTCTGAGATGTTACACAGTATTAGGGAAAACAAATCTGGATTTGTAGTTTTATTGTAAAGGAAAATGCACAACATAACTATCATCATATTTACAAAATAAAAGTTCCATTTTCCAGTACTTTCTACACAAATGTCTGTTAATTAGGTACAGAACAGGTCCATCCTACTTTCATAAGAGAAATTTTTACAGGTTTGGAACTGTTGGTCATACCTCATCAACCACATCATGCTAAGAGGACTCCAGAAGTCGTGTTTTAATACAGTCTGGCCTCGAGGAGCTTTTCTTCCCTAAAGCCTTACCACTGCTGTACTCCTTCTAGATCCTGGACTCTTTGAACCAGATAATCTCCAGGCTTCTCTCGTGTCTCAGAAGCTAACAAGGTGTCACACCAACAGCTTCTCCTAGGGAACGTGATGAGCAGGGCTTATCCATAGTGTCTTCTGGCTGGAAACTGTTTTCAAAACCACTTGGGACTGTTGGAGAAAAGCCTTTTGGAAACTTTGTCATAGAAGACTGTCGTTTTTTACTTCTGACTGTTCGACAAATAACAGGTGAAGGTTCTAACTGGTCCATTTTGGTGCACATGAGCTGCTCAGTGCTCCGGGTTTCCATATCAATGGCAGCTTGAGGAGTACTGGACTCAGGGCTGGAACAGTTTAGCTGAATTTCCTTTAGCAGATTATGTGTGATTCCATGTACTATTTCAGAAGAAACAAGAGAAACTTCAGAAAACTGAGGACTGGGTATTGCCTCTTTGTTGTGCTCACTAGTTATGTTAGTATCACCCCTCACCTCAACGATCTTACTTGCTTCTCTGCTAATACTGGTCTCTGGTGAAAGGGATGAACATCGGGAAGCTGAATGTGTCAGCTTGGAAATGTTGGTCACCATAGAACTGATTATGGTTTTGACCACTGTCTCATTTCTGGTGGCTACAGCTTTCTGTAGAACCTGTTGGGATCCAGTTTGGCACAGCAATTCATTGTGAACAGAGCTAGCAACCTGCTAAATCTTGTGTGGTTCATGAAACACATCATTATCCTGTTTCACAACTGTTATCTCCTGTTTTTCGGACAAGTCCTGCAACACACTGTCAAAGAGGTCCACAGCTATCTGACTCAGCAAAGACACAGACATCTTCCCTGGGATTTCTGTAGAAGTTTCCTCTTTTATCAAAGTAGGGTATATCTGCAATAGCAGCTGTGTTATGATGTTTTCCACAGTCTCAGTACACACTAAAGTCATATTAAGTGATTCTGTTGATTTAGCCATAGACATTTCCTGGAGCCCAACTAAGGAAACCGGTTCAATATTCAACGGTTCTACAGGGACACTGAGTGGTTTGATTTCAGAACTGTTTTCAAGATGGGAGTCTCTTTTCAGTTCCTCAGAAGAACTGTTCTCAATTTCTGATGTAACGATATGATTATATTCGTGTATTGCGACATTTCTTTGAAAAAATAGAATAGCAATATTATGGACAATTAATTGACTTTTATATTTCTAAATATCACAACATGATCGAATTTAAGTCATTTTAATAAACAATGAATAGTCACCTATGCGTTACAATATAAACATTTATACTGATTTAAATCGCAAACAAGGGTTTAAATTTATGTGTTTTTTTATTCACAATCAGACAAATGCAACATAAATTGATATCTTTGTCTTCTAAGTATCTTAATAAACTTTCAGCATAGCTTTCTCTCTGTTTAGATTTATTTTTCTTGGGATCAAACGTGGAAAGATTAGATTTTAATCATTTTATTTTTTAAATACATTTTAGAAAAGTGTAATCTATACTAAAAAGCTGTACACCACCTGCTATAAAGATACATATTGTAATACTTTCGGGCTCAGATAGGACGGACACGAACTCAGATTTGCGGAGTTAAATCTCAACAAAACAACAACAAATCTCAATATCTAGTACGAATTATTTGTAATACAAACCAAAAACTCTCTCAAATTCCTACAATTAGCATAGCCTGCCCCTTATGCAAAACTAAACCCTCCTCAAAATCCAATTTTCAACATACAGCATTACACAAAATCAATACATCAACACTCTATACTCAATAACGATAATTCACAAACAGCCAGAACATGTAACTCCACATTCCCAAACAGACCTAATTTCCATAGCCCCGCCCCTTATGTAAAACCAACATCCCTCCCCTGTTGTCTCTCTCCGCTGGCCTTTGTAATCGTTTTTATTTTTAAATTAGTTTAGCAAAGTCATGTATTTTAAAAATCTTAAGATTTCTATATTTATGTCTTTATTTAGTGGTTTCATTAGTGACAAAGGCTAAACTTTCTTGGAAAAATGTCTTTTATGTAAACCATATTTGCTATTAATTCATTTAGGGCTAGAATATGTTCATTGTCTTCCAATGAAAGAAGGGTTCCTTTCGCCGTAAATGTCGGGTTGACATTACAAGCTTGCCACGCCCGGACTGTTACACCAACGTATTAGCATGTTAAAGCGATTTCATTGAGTAGCCTAGCTTTCTTAACTAGTAAGTACTGTACTTTTGGAGGGGGGGAGGTGTCTTTCGCTGGAAATCTTGTCCCCTTCTACTTTGAAAATACCTGTGAAACCGGTTTAATTTGTCACAGCCAGCACTCCCGCAGAGAGGGGGGTTGTACTCGTTAATGTCTAAACCGGAACACATCATTATATCTCATTTTGTATTTCTATAAAAAAATCGTTTGCCCAGCCTGACACTATTGTTGTTATTGTTTTTATCCTGTAAAGCGCTTTGAGGAGCCACCTTTAAAGGCGCCATATACAATAAAGTTCATTATTATTACTATTGTTAATTTGCTGGACAGAGAGGTGAACATTATTACGCAGAAGACAAAGATAGCGATCTACGTTGCATTGTGCATTGTGCTGCTGTAATACAGTTTAAAATAATTAAAAGTCTAAACAGTATCACCTTTATTTATGGGTTGCAATTTAAAAAAAGTCAAAAACCGCACTCAAAATGCAATTTAGAGCTTTCTGGCAAGAGGAGACACCCAAATTAATAATGTCACATGCCACTGTTTGTGCATGAACAAGGTTATACTGCTAGTTCCTTAGATACGCGATTAAAACGTTTTTAATAAAATGCTTTTATTCACTCATAATCTGACAATTTCAGGAAGACTAAGGAAGGACTAAGGGAATTGTCATCTGTTGTTGAAGCTCTGTGAGCTAGGTGACTTTGAGGCCACTTGTTATCCCAGGTTGTTTGAATCGCCACAATTCAAATAGAGAAAAAAGAACTGACTGACAAGATTTAAGATGTGGCTGTCAATGTTGGATTAAAAAAAACACGTTGCCTGACGTTAGTTGCATTGCTTGAAAAATAATTTTATTTCGAGAGACTGGATAAGTAATTCAAGTGTTTTTTTAACTTCCTGAAAAACAAATAATTAAACTACATGTGCAAACGTTTTATGATATTTCGCTGTTGTGAATGTCTGTGGAGTGTATCTTATTTGCCTGTCTGTCCTGGCTGTGCTCTCTGGGTACAATGGGGACAGATGGGTACAATCAGTGTTGGGTATTTACTTTGCTTTGAGATGCCACTTTTAAAGGTGATATATAAAATCAAGGCTTTAACTTGCTTTGACTCCGCAAGTCTGAGTTCTTGTGTCTGTCCTATCCGAACCCGAAAGTATTACAATATGTATCTTTATAGGAGGTGGTGTACAGCTTTTTAGTATAGAATACACTTTTCTAAAATGTATTTAAAAAATAAAAATGGTTACAATATAATCTTTCCACATTTGATCCCAAGGTCCCAAGAAAAAATAAATCTAAACGGGGAGAAAGCTATGCTGAAAGTTTATTAAGATACTTAGAAGACAAAGATATCAATTTATGTTGCATTTGTCTGATTGTGAATCAAAAAACATTTATTTAAACCCACGTTTGCGATTTAAATCAAAACGTGATTTAAATCAATATAAATGTTTATATTGTAACGCATAGGTGACTATTCATTGTTATTAAAATTACTTAAATTCGATCAGAGTGGGAGTCAGGAACCTAACCCACAGCGCCACCGGCAAGGTCATATGCAGAGTGCTGAAAAAGCACTACAGAAACATTATCAACAGACAATGTACAGCGTGTACTATTCTTGTGTTGCGGTATATGAATATAATGATATCTTTATTAATTTCTTTAGATACACAATTCCATATTATATTCCCTTTTAATCAAATTCTAAAAGTATGCTTGTTGACTCCAGTATCACATTAGTTAAAGACTTGGAAGCTTAAAATGTTTAGGGAGAAAAAATACTGGTGTGTATTGTTTAGTACCGAGACCAGCCATATACTGTATGTTTATGTTCCAAAATTAATATCATTTATGGCCTTCACACACGTTACAGTATGCTCCTATTCTTTTTATGCTCAGCTACTAAGATTTCCCTTCAGTGGTAAAATTCCATATAAATATTCAATACTTAAACTGGCACAGTAAAGACATTTAAATCTTTCTACGACCGATCAACGCACCACGAGTGCCCGTCGGTCAACCAATCACGTACCGCGGTATTTTGCATCATCTCGCGTCACGATGCGCGATGACGTAGCCAATTACCCCCGGTACGTGCCTGTGCCACGCACTTTGAATGGCTGCATCTGTAAATCCAGGGTACAACGTCTGATTTTTTTGTCATAAAAAAATTACTATTGGATTTGAAAGTTTTTTTTTTCCTTTCAATAGTTCGTTTTGAAACGATTCACCAGAATGTATTCTTGAGGAGAGTAATGTTTGTGAGATGCTTGCCTTGCCTCGCTTCTTTTAGTCAACTGTTGACTCTTTGTCAACTGCTGCAGTTCAGTTCTACAGAGCTCTGCTGGTTTAAAATGCAGAAAATGAGCTCTAATCACATAAGATTATTCCAGTTTTGCCACAATGCTCATGTCAAACATGGGGGACCCCTAAAAACAAGAGCTATTTTTGCTTTGTAGGCCACTACATCACCTAGAAATGATCAAGGCTGCTTGACCCTTCTTCTCTTGCCACAGGTTCTGTTCATCTCCCAGAAGCACCAGTGCACCCACAGACTGGCAACAGACACTAGTATTGTTTAAGTGCCCTTTTTATTTTCTAGTGATCTCAACAGTTAACACTGTCCAACACCCAGGACACATTGTACAGTGTCACAGTTCTAGAGCAGTATACAGGATGTGATACTCTTTTATGTGTTTTTGGAATCATACAGGTTTATTCTGTATAAGCTGCCAGACCACGATGAAGGAAGAGGTCTGCGATACCTCTACATGGATGACCATACCAATGGCTGGGTATATGGGAAGAAATTGGTGAATGACTCCAAGAGTGCAGTGGGGCAGACTTTGCAGCCTTTTTTGTCCTTCATTCATAAAAAGGTAAGAAACCTTTATTTATTATTTGTGTCATCTCCCAGAAAGTGAGGTCAGGATATACATTGTCTTTTCGATTTGTTTATTTTCACAGGTTTCTCTTATAATTCAAAAGCCTTTTGTGCAATACAAATACAAACTTTAAGGTAAGTAACATTTTATAATGTACAAGACAGAAGGACACAGAAAATGGGGGGAAAAAACATCATAGACAGCACAACAAACAATAGAATTGTATCTGTAATACTTGCTGGGTTTGCTTGCTTATTCCTATGATTAAAGCCAAGTGCAATGTTTGCTACATATGCAGGATGTGAATTGTTCATTTTATATATTTCTAAAATAAAATATTTTAACATTTACACTATTTCAGGGTAGAACATTTACACGTGTGATTCTGCAGATGTTGTCCAAATCATTGATTCAGTAGAAAACATTTATTTTAGGATTTACTGTGTATGGTCAAGACATGATGGCACGTCCGAAGTATATACTGTGTCTTTAGAATACCAACACCAGCTTTCTGTGTTTTCTGGTTTTAAAACTTGAATCATAAAGCTTTAAAGTATATATTTCCATCTTGTTTTTGTTCATTATTTTTTTCCCCTTTACATTTCTTTGACTGAGGCATCACATAAGCTAAGAACAAATCTGTTGCCTTCAAAGCTTTTTCTCCTGGTGAAAATCACTGAGTTGAAAAACACTTCTGTAAGTCAATATAATACTGATGTTTGTAATAAAAAATTCATCTGCTGGGTAAAACAAAACTAAAGATGCTTGTTGTGGGCTCTATTGAATTGAATTTACAGTAGCCCATTTCTAAATGAATACAGTAAATTAAATTGTTGAGATTAAGAGATAAATGTACATACTTCATGGCCAATTGTCAGTTGAAAAGAAATGAAAACAATTAATAGGATTAAGAATAGTCCTATTTTGGACTGTGGTTTTCAATTCTCTTAATCTGACTTTTGGCCATGAAGTATGTTCAGTTTAATTCGGTTGGACAAAAAAGCCAAAAGTCAGATTAAGAGAACTGAAAACTAGCCCAAAATAGAAGATCTTTTGTTTAGTTTGATCAATTATACAGTTCGTTTGATTCTTGAACTTAATTGATTAATTGACTTCGTCAGCTGGAAGCAGGCTTGATAATAGACTCTGTTCAAAAAGAGCAGACTTGTCCTTTAAAAACATTGAAACTGAAAAACCAGACGGATCAAAAAGGATAAGAGATTTGAATATATCTTGTGTGACCTTTTTCAGGGATTGTGATGTTAGACAGACAGGAGTGTGGCTGGTTCACAGCACCCCAGAACTTCCAGATGTGAAAAATCATTCTACATCATTCTTGCCCTCCAGTGGGCATGAAAATGCACAGACCTTCTTCTGCGGGACTTACACATACAGCACCTTCAAGGACATAGGTAGGCGTTCACATGTACATACAGCTGTGTGAACCTTTTCTTGAACAAGTTTGATAGCTGAGCTTTAGTATGTCCATGGCATTGACATCACAGCTGTCTATCACTTTCTGAAAGCCTTTGGTACAATTTTTCCAGATTTTAAGATTCAAGTATTGGTTATTTGCAGTTCTTGTTCTGGTTTGGAGCACCTTTTCTTTTCCTATTCTAAATTTACCTGTGGGCAAAAAGCAGTCTATTCTGTTATTTTCTGTTGGTGGTTCAATTTCATATGGAAGCTTAATATAACCCTGAGAATAGGTGGACACTAATAGACTTACACCTCATTGTGTATACAGATGAAAATAAATACCAAAATAGCCTTAGACTTTCTAATTAAATCTAAATGATGTGTATTGTGGCTGCTGAAAATGTATGTCAACATTTTAGAACTTGGAGGATAGTTTAACAAGTGAAAATAAATAAAGAAAACTCTCCAGACTAATGGAAAAAGAAAGGGGGCATTTGACCTGGATGTATGAAAATGCCATGCTTACTCTTGGTTATTTTTCATTCTTGTCTCTACAGCTGTGCAACTCCAGTATATCCATGTATACTCTTTTGACTATCACGTCCCCCAAACCTTCCACAGAGACCTTCAGTGTGTGGCTCAGAGAACATGCTATCCCAGGAAAGAGCCTTGGTTTAAGCAGCTGCCCCTGACATCTTTAGCAGGGTAAACTTTCACCAGCTTTGCAAAATGCTCTAGATTTAATGACGGTGAGCACCACTCAAGGCAGAGCTAGAGTCTGCAGAAAAAAAAAAATCAGTAAAGTCTATGGATCACGTTTGTTTCCCAACTGATCGCTTCTTTAGAAACTATTCTCCAATTCAAAATACAGAAACAGTATTGAACACAGTTGCCATGATCCATAAACAATCTCTGTGCTTCATTATTGCAGTTTGTTCCTGGGAAGTGAAAATGTCACATCAGCTATTTTTCTCATTTTAGATATTTGGAATCAATAGTTAATTTTTTGCATGCCTCTACATTTTAAAATCACAAATTAATTATCACAGTTCCAGACCTGTACCAGCTTGGAAGAGATGATGAAATGTACTTATTTCTTCAAAATATGTGCTTCACAGCCCCACAGTGATGCTAAGTGTCAGAGTTGGCATAAGTTGTACTAATGGTTTTTCTTTCACTGACAACAGTACAAGAGCACTGGTGCCCAGCTGGTCATAGAGGTTGCAGTTATCGGACGCGTTTGAGATCGCTTGGATATCCCAAAGTGTCCAACCCTGTTGGTGTTGGTATTGGTATTCAGTGAATTATGTATCACTGCTGAAACTTGGACAACAATGTCTGATTTACTCTGAACAAGCACTTATTGAGCCTCTCAGAATCTGAATTTATTTAATTTTTACAAAGTCTAACTCTATTGTATGTTGGCTGTTTCTAACCAGCAAGACCCACTTTCTCACAAAGATTTTGTGGAACAATATCCAGTTTATTTTTACTCAAAGCCTTTCCCAATTGAAGATGTATTTATATAAAAAAGCATACTTTGTTTTGGTGAAACTTTCTCAATCTGCCACCTGGCAACTGAACTTTCCTACATGTTTCTGCGGTTACACTTTAGATTTAAGGTTTCATAGCATCGCTTTCTTTCAAAAGAGATTTTATGGGATGTTAGTAAAGCATCAATTTATATTCAGTAGTAATTTAGGTTTAGGATTTGTGTCTGAGGTAGTTTGTAGGTGCTTTATTAACATCCTGTAAAGCCCAATTCTTGAACAAATTGATTAATAGAATATTTCAATCTTTTATTTATACAACAATTTAAGTCAAATGTTTTTCTCTTGGTATGTTGATTTAAACATAAGAAAGGATAAAAATATAACTTGTGTAGCTTCTTTAGATACCATTTAATACCCAAGAACACGAGAGGTTACATTTGGCCCATTTAGCTAATTTCTTAGTAGTTAATTCAAGGATCTCATCCTGCTATTTCTTGAATGGAACCAGGACTTTAATAACATGTGCAGTTTGTTCCATTAATCTCAACTAGTTTTGAAAAGAAATTGATTAATTGATCCAAGGATCTCATTCTGCTGTTACTTTAAAGGTTATTGGAAACGGTTGTCATTTAAATACATTTAAAAAAAGGTTATGTAGAAAAGGAACAATCCAGTAAGTTTCAAACACTGCCCTTCAAAAGCAATATGTCACACTTCACACTTGATCTACTGTATATTGGTGGTGCTGATTTAAAAAAGAACGTTCTGGGTAGCAACCAATACAGTACAGCATTCAGAGAGGGGGGGGAAGAAATACACATTCACTGGTTCTCGGTTCCATTTTGACGTTTTGGTAGCAAGTGCACTTCCTGTTTTTGGTTGGGTAGAAAGTGTGCCTGGGACAGATTCTTACAGGGAACCTGTGACTCTGTTCCGTTTCAGATCTCTACTCAGGTTTGCTGGTTAACTATTTAGGAGACGACTTCTTTGCCAAAAGCTGGGGGAAGCTTCATCGGCCTCTGCCGTCGAATTGCTCTGTGGCGCACAAGGTGTACAACGTGAAGACGATGCAGCTGCCCGAGGCCAGGCCTTTCGGCATCATGGTGCACCACTCCAAGTGGTGTGTGACGAAGGGTGGGGGTCAGCACTGGACCTGCATCGTGAACACGAACCGAGAGATCAGTCAAAGGAGAAGAGGAGGCGGGGCTGTGTGCACAAGCAGGCCTGGAGTGTGGAAGGCCTTCCTCGCGGTAGTTGACACATTTGAGGACTGCCAGTAACACGTGGCTGGCACAAATAGACAAACAAGAAAGGGCTGTTTTCAAAAGATACTGCATAGTTTTTCCAAGTCAAAGCAAATGTAAGAAAACTCTGCAGTAGCTCAAGTAGGTAGTGCGTCAACACGCGTAGGCCGCAAAGGAGGAGAAAAGAAAAGGGAACGGACACCTGAAGAAGACTCTACAGCTGAAATGTTTCTTTTCTTTTTTCAGCATGGAATAAACCTTTACATGTTCCTAAACTATTCACTACTGACCTTAATAGCAAAAGTAAAATGTATTTTGGAAGGATATGTATCATGAGAAAGTCATGCATCTAAAAAAACATTTTTTGAATTAAGTACTGAATATATGGGGGGGGAGGCAAATTATTTTTGCTGAGGCGATATACAAATATTTCAAATCATAAAAGTACTTTCTGTTTGTGTTTCTTTAAAGGCTTGTTTGTAATAAAAGTGCTGGATCTGACCTGCCTTCCATTATTCCTGTGGCCCCATTAGGCAGTTCATATCAAGCACAAAAACTGACACTGACGTTATATTGATACTAGTAGTCCTGTTCGGCACATATCTGTGATTTTTGTTTCTGTGGATGCGGGTTTTTTTTTTTTACGCAGAAACCACACAATGGATGAATAATATATATATTTTTACTAGCTAAATCAATAACACCACAGACTACGTATTGCAAAACACAAGACAACCTATGCAACAGGTGGATAAGGTTAAATAAAAACAATCACCACATCTTCATATACAGTACAGTTACTACATTATTGATCAACTAGAAGCACTGGATTATATGACCGTTTACTCTGTGGAGCTGTCCACTTCGACTGGCTTTGTAATAGGCCTGTACAGTTTAAAAGAGCTTATGGTCACATTTTTATAATGAATAAGGTTACAGTGTCGTGCTGGTGTTTCGACCTGGTAAGAATATCTTAAGTCTATTAAACCTTCCAGCATTCCTTAATGATTTACTGATTTTTAAGTCAAAGGCCATACATGTCTCTAATGTCGGGTAGGATTGAGTTTCCCCTTGAAGTCTTGATTTTCTGACCTGCTCAATGCCTGTGACCTCACAGTGATGTCACTCACAGTCGTGTTCTTCTCCAGTGGGTGATCTCTCTTTATAAGCTCAAAGCATGTCAAGCGGGGAAAGACTCGCTCTCATGAGTATGTCAGAGGAGTGTGTGCACATTTCCTCATCCTGTTTCAATTGTGTTATTTTAACCTTTGCTAATCCGATAGGTAAATATTAAACCACATATAAGCCATGCCCGGGAATGTAGACAGTGGAAACTGAAAAATGAACTTCACATGGCACAATTTACCATTCTTACCATTTAAAAAATGGCTCTTAGTTTTTAAATAAATGCGTCTAAAAATATACGTGTCTCCACACACCTGAAGAAGGCTTCACAGCCAAAACGTCATATTAGTTTATAGATACCAAGGGTTTTGAGTCCCAGCTGGGTTTCTTCACAAGTCTTTTTCATAGGAACCCAATTCCAACAAATTACATACAGTAATTTCTGATTTTCTCGGGCAATGCAATAGATGCTATTAATGGAATACAAGTACATTTTAAAAGACAACCTTAGATAATGTGACAATCAGTGCACTTTTCAGTCCTTCAGATATCCCTTGTGGTGTCTCCGGGGGAAAGTTTATGCAAATGAGAGAAGTACTCACACCACACTTTTCTTTCCTGAGTTTCGTGGCGTTTCTTCCTCCAATTATCTTCCAAATCCAGTCCGTAATCCGCTCTCTTAATCCTGTTCCGATCCGAGTTCCAAAAGTCCGTAATAAAGCCAATCCGCAATCGAAAAACCATAAACCTTTTCTCCCTTCAGTAGTCCGTTATTCCTTAGTCCGACCTTTCACATAAACCTCTTTCCTCTCTATCTTTCTCCCTGTTCACTGCCTCCGGGGCACTTATATTTCGGTTCCTGATGCGGCTCAGCTGTGTCTCATTGTTTCTCAGGGTAGACCCTTTCCATATACGGGTCAGTTTATTCTTTTTGGCAGCCATTTTGCTCAGGTCCATATTTAGTATTTTAACTAGGTCATTCTGAAAATACCTGTTATGAATGACCCTTCCCCTGGTCATCTTACACCCTTTACTTGGCTGGCCTGTAATGTGGTTGTTATATTCTATGATTTTCTTCTTGTTTTATTTATTACCTTGTCCAGTAGGTGGCAGAATTAGTACAGTAAGGGACTAGGCTTAAGGAGCAATATTTTTTAATCAAGCTGACATCTTCCTCTAAAATATGTTTTTTATTCGGTAGTGGTATGAAAAACACAACCTGAAAATATAGTAATGAAAATGAAAAGTCAAGCTTGTGCAACCAGGTGATGTGCAGCTGGGCACGGGAATCGGGAACAGCGCCTCGTGCGGGCTGGTAGACCCTCGCTTCCAGCCTGCTGTCCGCCTGACTTTCTCTCCCATGGTTCTTTCTAATTTGTTAGGTAAGATCTGAACTAATAAGGCTTTTTTAAAAGGTCTGTACATTTATGTTTACTGATGTCATAGTTTCGGTTTAAGGTTTACTCGTTTATATTTGTTTTAAGAGTATCAAAAGTGTATTCGGGCTCTGCGGGTTCTCAGAGACGAAATTGAACTTCGTTAGCTAACTGTGTTAAGTCGCTAGATGAAAACTGTCTGTGTGTTGTGAGTTAATTTCTTAGTGAGTTGAGTTGTTATGTTGTGTCGCGTTTAAATGGTGTTATAGTAAACAGGGGAAAACAACATGTACGAGGGTAGGAGTCAGACTCTTGCTACCAGCCTGCTGTAAACCTGACTTGTACGTATTTCTGGAAACGCTCCCTTATTTTCTTCTATTTTTTAGAAAATAAACTTGAAAAAAGGGAGCCGTGTATGAGTTCCTCTTGCGCACGCCGGTGAGTGCACAAGATCAACGGTAAAGCTGCCAGAACTGAGAGGGACCCGCTAGAGGTCACCACAGCCAGGCAGAATAGGGACTGTGACGTAAACTTGAGTAGTGCGTTATGGGAGTTGTAGTTCATAAAGCCAACGCTATGTCCGTGAGCAACTATAGCCAGTTCTAAAACCCGGCTCCCCTTAAGTAAGGATTACACTTGCATTCCAGGCTTTTCTATGGAAGCCCGTTTCCGCCAGGGAGTAAAAAAAAACGCGCTATGGTATCTCAGAATTGCAACTTAGCAACTCAGAATTCTGACTTAGTAACTCTTTATATCTCACATTTGCGAGTTCGAAATAGCCCATATTTCATTGTCTGTCCTTTTGTTATTGTAACGGATTCGGGTTCTAGGGCTTGTGCCCTCGCCGCTCCCACCCTAGTTCGTACCTCACTGCATTGGCTCGAACCCAGCTCCTGAGTTGTTGAGGACAAGACCTGTATAACTATATATGGCTACAATACCAGAATTGACCATAATTAAAATTGCATTTCTACACTTCTTTTCCATCCCAAAGGATTAGAGGTGTAAATTATTAAAAGGCAAATCGTGTGTTATATTTTTGGGGTCTCTCGGCTCCACTGGCAGAGCCAGACTGTTTGGGACGTGTGACCACACAGGTTTGATACCGTGAAGGCTTTGAGTTAGAATGGCGACATTCAAATTAAACATTAAATCGGACATCGCCCTTTTGTCTGGATTTTCTCATTAAAACCTAATTATTAATATATATATATAAACAAGTCCGTACAGGGACGAATACTGCAGCTTTTAATGACGTCTTTACTTGTACACGCTGGATACGTCAGATAAGGCAACTGCTTTGCAGATCTGACGTAATAGACAACATTTTGGTTATACCGTGGTTTATGCTCAAGTCCGTATTATACAAAATAAAGTTTTACCGCTCACGAACACGACGGATTTGTTTTCAAAATAGATTAATTAATTAATGGATTAATGGAACGATATCAGGGATAAAAATGGAGAGAAAGAAACCGGGATCTGGAGCTGTGAGTGTACTATCCATACGTTTATATATTTGAACTTTTAGGTAGTGAATTTAAAAAAAAAATCAGCATTAGTTTAGCTTTAAAATGTAAGGTTTAGTAAAACAGTAAAAACGTACACCTCGTAGTAATATTTCTAATACTGTTTTAAAAGCTCTAGAAGGTAAAATAAATGGAACATGATTTTAAAATTCCAGCTATGTGTTCTATTTCTGAAATCGTGGGTTAATAATTTATTGTTAACCCTTTCTGTATTTTATGGGAATATACGTACTGTACTTTTCTTTTGTTCTCTTAAGATGTCTTGGGTGAGAATATGCCTTCCCAATCTAAAACTCTAAACAGACTTAGAGAATCAACTCGTTTGTGCAGAAGAAAAAAAAAGAACGTTATGAACTGATTTAGCCCTCTGAACACCCTAGGGTAACTCTTCTTACCTATCTATAAAAAGATATGTCAGGAACCGTGGCCTTTAAATGCAGGGACTGCTTTTAAAAGTTAGTTTTGTAGCTGATTATGCCACCTAGCAAGACCTTTTCCCCCAGCAACAAGTTCTTTTTATCTTCCAGAACCACTAGTGCATCCACAGACCAGAAGTCATCCTACATAATTTCCATTTGTATTACAGTACTTTGCAATTCCAGTATCTATCATAGCCTAATCCACAGAACAAATATTACAACTTATCCACCAGAGGTACTTACTTACTCACAGAACATATTGCAGACCAGATCAAGAGCCCCATTTGACCCCAGTTACCAAAACCAGAGTTCCAAAGGAAAAGTCCAGCTGCAAATATTCTCCCAAACCCAGCCCCAGTTGGAGACCTGGTGTGCCTGCTTCTGTCATAGCAAAGAAACTCTGTGTAGTCTTAGGGATCCTCCTCAGTCCTGACTGAGTCTGTTTGTTAATATGCCCCCCAATTTGTCTCTGAGTCAATTTTTTGAGTAGAGCGGGGGGGAAGACAATGCTAAAGCCTTCCTCCCTTGCTCACTGTAGAGAGTCCCTGGTGTCCAAACCCTCTCCTGGGTGCTGTGGTACAAATTGGTTATTCCTTTTTCTTCTGTTTCTGTGTGCTCTGGCTCTGTCACTGGGGTTATTAAAGCCCCCCTACCTTTCTTTGGGGGGGGGGTTGATAGTTTTGGGTGTAAGCAGAGCTAACTTCTTGGGGCTCATTGATCAAATGGCTATATACAGATGGCCAGGTGTAAGATTGCTCTAGAACATTCTAGATGTTCTAGAATTGTTATGTTCTAGATCCACCGCCTCGGTCTGAGGCTCGGCTAGGCCAGTTTTGACATGCCATGTGTCTTCTCTGAACTGTGTGGTAATTAACAATGTTTGCAATAGCATCTTTGATCAGTAGGAAGCCCCAGAACAAAGAAAGACACATATTACCACCCTCATTGAAGTCACTGGTCATTCTATACAAACTTCTATGCAAAGTCAACATTGTCCTTGATACCTGCTGTTGCCCCCACACCCATTTTATTTCACTCTGTGACAGATGAAATCATTTCTGCCATCAGCTCTGCTTGTTTTTTCTGGCGTTTTGGCTGTGGTTCTGTGAGGTACGATAGCTATGTTCTGTGTTTCAGGGCTGCTACACCATGCTGTATGCACTGCAGGGAGAGCAGCAGCTGTTGGAGAGACCCGTCGGCACTAAACTGCCGTTAATCCCAGGGTCTAAACCTCAATTTTGCAGGACTGCTCTTTCGGAGAAAGTAAGTGTAACCTAAAATGAAAAGCATGAATACATTTATTCTTATTTAAATCCAAACATTTAAATTGTAAAAAATGACATGTTTATTCATGGTTTTCTTTCTTTTTAGGGGTAAACCAACATGTAAAATTGTATAATATGAAATGATACCTGGGACACATTAACACATTTCTGTGTGTGTTAGTATAATGTGGTTGCTGTAATGATTAAACTGTAAGCAAACTGTCTTCCCTTGACATCTTTGTGCATATAACATCAGGAGTAAGGTTATATATTTTTCTAGACGCAGTATATTGATCACATTATTGAAATTCAGCTGTACTGTATGCCTTAAAGCTTATTGTGCTTACTGTCTTTTTGCAATGTAGATATTTTTAGTTGGCTACAATGACTGAGAAATTGGAATTTGATTTTCAAGAACGTAGAAAAAAATGATAACAGCGATTCTGGAGTAGTCTTCCAAGAAACTGGCGACCGCCTTCGGAGGGGGGAGAAAAAAAACATTCTCATTTTTATGTTCAGAAACATAGGGGGATACATATCTGTGTTTACCTGTACATATCATGTTTTAATAAAATACTTACCTTCTATTTCAGCTGCACCAGCCATCTCCTGACTTCACTCTGACTGATCCCCACGGTTTCCTTTTGGATTCGAAGTACAACAGCCTCCATGACCCCCACCTGCGCACCTATTACCATCGCAAGGGCATGCAGGAGTCTCTGCAGAACAGAGGCTTAATCAATGAGCAGAAGAAAGTAAGGCTGTTTGGAGTTTGTGCAAAGAATGAGGCTTTTTTGGTATGGTGAAGGAGTGAGGTGTTGTCAAAAAAAATAGACCAGGTTCTAGCTCATTTAGCTGTAATAGTTTCCAGTAGCGTGATTTAACTCATGTCTGCACTCCAGCATAGATGTATTCGGTGGGCAGGCCTTTGGTTGTAATCAAAGCATGTAATAGTAGATGTAATCAAAGCAGGCCTATGGTTTGTGCTAAAGTCCTTATGCTCAATAGATATTCAAACACAGAGTACTTGACTGTGCTCTAGATTTGTAAAATAAAAATAAAAACATTTAACCTCCTAGACAGTACTTGAAACATGTTTTGTCTGTTTTCAGGTCCTCTGCTCTTTGAAAGAATACAATCAATATCATAACTACCTTAGCAATGTGAAGTTGCAGTATGACAAAAATTATGTGACTAAACAGGTAAGTGTGATGTTTTTAAACAACCGTCCATCTGATTCTGACTCTTCATCATAGACTTCTGCCTTTATCCAGCCCTCAATCAGTAACGTTTCTAGATGAAGGCTTCCATAAGATCTCTCCATTATGCACTTTTGAATATACTGCTGTCATCATGTCATCTTCAAGGAAGTCTCTACCTTGACTGTGTTTGTATTCTAAGGATCAATTTCAATGTTTTCTTTCAGTTTCTTCTCTAATTGCTATGAAGCTCATTTCTGTTTTAGTGTTTTGACGCTGACGATGTTGTTGCTTATGTTTGTCACTGCTCTAGCCTATTTTAGCTTCTTCTTGTTAGTTCAGCCATACTGTACATCTTTTCATGATACTTTGTGTTGTTTATAGCCCATATAGTCCTTTCTGCATGCAGGATATGGGTTTCATATCATAAGAAAAGTTACGAATGAGAGGAAGCTCTTTAGCCTGTTTGGTAATTACTTGCTAATTGGTCTGTGAGTCTCATCCAGCTGTTTCTTGAAAGAAGTCAGCATTCAACAAGCAGACTTGACTGTGAGGATTTTGAATATTTGAAACAGGTCGCCTTGTAGTCTTCTCTGTTCACGATAACAGAGTTAAAAAAAGATAGTTTTTTTTATTCATTGAGGCTGGGCAATATATCTGGATGTTTTTCTTTGTGGAAAACCACTAATTGTACCACCCGAATCGGAGCATTCACTGCTTATCTGTACTGCTCAGTAGACTTTAATCCATTTTCAGTGCAAAAAAATGTATTTTTCCAAACACATGTTAATACAGGCAGCTTTTGTGTGTAGTCCAAAACAGAATTTATAAGTCTTCTTTGCCAGACAAGGCTGAAAAACGACTTGAACTTCCATCCATCCCTTTCCATCCACGTCATCTAATCTAACCGCCTCATCTAAGGGCTGCAGGGAGCCGGGGCCTATCCCAGAAAGCAACGGGCTTAAGACGATATACACCCTTGACCAGAATTAAGTCCATTGCAAGACACACACAGACACAAATTCACTCTAGAACCAATTTTCCTAGAAACCTTTTTTTCTACCAGTATAGTATGGCTTTTGACTGTGGGAGAAAACCAGAGCAAACCGTGAACAACCCATGTGAATATGGGGAGACCATACAAACTCCACACAGACAAATCACCTCAGGCTCAGAATAGAGCCCCTGGCCCCAGTGTTGCGAGATAACAAGGTTAACCACTGTATCCAAGATATACATCTTAAATTGAAATGTTTAGATCAACAAACTACAGTAGCTCAGCCTTCACTCTTATACATATGCAAACACATTCTATCGGTGTGAGTTCAAATTAAAAATCTAATGGAAAAAGTCAGTGTTGGTTTTGAAGTGAACACTCGGCTATAATAGTGCTTAGGAGAACCTTGCAATGAAGGGAGTGTGGCACTCTATTAAAAGGCTGTGCTGGCTTTCAGAAAACAATAGTGAAGAAGTTCTTGGAGCTCCAGGAGCAGAACGAGATTCCCAGGGATATCAGCTTCACCGATGTGAGGGAATGGCTCCTTGAGGAAGGATCCAAGAATATTTCAGACCAGTTTATGGCTAACAGAGACAGGTAATAACATACAGAAGCTCCTCACTCTTTAACAGCAAGTTCCTGCCTTTTGGATTCCTGATTTGTTGTATTTGTATCACATTTTTTTTTGTTTCGCTGTAAATATGTGTAAATATTTTACTGTTATGTTTAAACATTAGATGTCAAGAATACAACTGTAAGTAAAGGTTTGCCTTAAGTTAATTAATTGTGCAAGCAAGTGGAAGTCTTGACTGAGTCAAAGTTTTCCAAAAGATGAACATCTGCTCTACGGAAATACCACATTCACAAATTCCTCTGCTGCTGTCTGACATTGCCTTGTGGATGAAGCTTTCTTTGCTGTTGTTGTTTATGAAGGCACCAGGCAGGAGCTCTGAAAACAGAGGAGATATGCAGACAGGCTGAGGTATGAGAATACAGTTTGATTTATTTTGACCCAGGGCTGCTCCTGGTCATCACCTGGATGGGAGATCTTTAATAGCTGGTTTCCTTCTGCATCTTAAACTGATTAGAGACATTTATATCCACTCTGGCAAGTGACCTTGTGACACCTCTGTAAATACAGCATGATTGGGGAGCAAGCAAAAGATAACAGGATCTCTAGCATAACTGTTTTAAAAGATGTTGTGTTTCTGACAAGTAATTAAGCATTTATGTTGCAAAATGCTCATTAAAAAAATTATCTCACCTTATAGTGTATACGCCTCTTCCAGCCGAACAGATTTCTGCAGAGTGGATACCCTTAGTGAATCATGTTACTGTATTGTCACACTTAGACTTCAGACACTTTTCATACGCTTTTATGAATCTTACATTTCACACTGTAGCTTAACTCACTTTTGAAACACATAGTTTATTCACCCCTTTCATTGATTTATCAGCTTTCAGATCACCGGCATTATCAATATACAGTATTTAGCCTCATCGGTTTTCTACATCAGCTTAATCATGTTTCTTGTTTTTTTTTCACATTCTCACTGTACATTGCTGTATGGTATGTTATTTTCCCAGTTATTTTGTCTTTGGGCTTCCCAGACCACATTCAGCTGCTGAATGCTCCTAATATGCTGAAAAATGCCCAAAGGCCTCATTTGCTAAATTGTAAAAAGGGGAGAGATTCAGCTCCACATGATCTAACAGATTCCTCAATATTTAATGTACCACCTATAAGCAGGTGACATATAAATATAAATGTCTAGTAGCGTAGCTGTTCTGTGCTCAACACAATCTAGCTTTCTGCTGTTTCTCATCGGCTTTGCCTTTTCACTGACGGCTCTACAGATGTGGAAAATCAGAGAAAGGGCTTTACATATGAGAATAGAGGAAGATGCCCGGAGGGAGGTGCGACAGGCCCAGCTGAAGAATCAGATCAGAGCTAGAAGGCACAAAAAGGTACTGGAGTAATGAATGTTTGGATTCATCCTCTTAAGGTGAACTTTTCTTCATGCAAATTCCGGACTTGACACTGACCTTGCAGCTATATTTTGTTGTATTTCCAAGATGAGCACCTATAGGTTTAAATTAATAACCTAAACTAATACCTTTGGATGCTCGGTGACCACAATAAGCATGGTATGTTGGCACCTCTTATATTGTGCATCTACTCTAGGGTGGTTATGCCAAGATATGCTACAGAGGTGCCAAAACACCATATTCTGGTAGTGTTTGGTGCCTCCAATTCATGGTTATAGCACTGCATCTCCAAAGCCCATGGTTTATCTCCAGCCTTGGGCACCTCCCTGTGTGGCATTTATTCTGCGTGTTGTGGGTTTTAATTCCAAGTAACATCCCAGAGACATGCTGCTTTGCATAATTGGCTGTTCTAAAGTATCCCTCAGGGGTATCTCCCCAAGAGGATCCAAGAGGGTGGTTGATGATCTCTCCTCTTCATTACCTAAGCATTAGAGGAGAGACATTGCTGCTTCAATCTCTTATACCCAGCCTGCAAGGTTCTGAACTACACACAGAGTCTTTCATCCAAGTAATGTCGGACCCAGCCTTTCTTCTTCTGAGCTCTGACCAGACCCAGCTTCCCAGCTTCAGGGTGCTGTAGATTGAGATTAGATTGGAGTCTCCTGTAGTGACCTTATGGATGGGAAGTTTTCTACTGCTAACAAGATGTTCAACAATGAGATGGACCTTTTCATCTTTTGTTGAGAGGCTTTCCTTTTTCATTAAACAATAGCCACTTGTGAAAGGTTTTCTGTCATTCTCAGGCATTTGAATATTATAAAAGGAAGGTTGCTCTCCAGCAGCAAAAGCTAAATGAGAGTTTACAGGAAAGGAAGGATTTTGAGAGAGAAACGCAAGACCGTATTAAAAGGCAATATTTTAATGAAATACTTCAGTCTGGAAAACAGGGTAAGCTTCTAGATCCAATAATTTGCAGTGGTGCAACTATGATTAAGTTCACAATTTAATGTGTTTTAGTTTGTTGGCTAGAAGGAATGATGCAGGTTGACAACATCTTCAGGTTTACTACTGATTACAGAACTGTAGAATTTGTTTAATAAACACCTACAATTACAAAATTCCAAAGCTTTTCAATCATATGGCTGTATGAAAAGAATAATATGTATGTACTGAGATCAAAACTTTTTAAAGGGAAACACGCAATAAGTTGCAGGTATCATAAAATAATACATTAAGAAGGAATCCTTCATTATCTTCAGATTGTTTAATTTCCAGCCACAACATGTACATACATTATATTCAACATTTCTGTAATCCACATTTTGTTATAAAAACATTTACAGTATCTATTGATCTAAACTATCTGAAATAACTATTCAACTAAAAGGATGTTTTCTTTGTGGCACAGCTTCTACTGAGATCATTAGCACGGAGAATAGAGATGTTACCATTGCTAATGAGAAAAGTTCTAAAATCACCAAAGGTCAGTATTTTCATTTGTTTCTAGAAAAAATAAAGGTTTTGAAAAAAGTTATGTTTTGACAAATTTTCCAATGCAGCTGCAGAGAAATTCAGTGGGTGCTGAGATACTGAAAGATATTGTGAAAGACAATGGAACATATAATCCAAAAAATCAGTTTAGTTCAATTCAGTTTTATTTGTATAGCTAATTCAGATAAAAACATGTCAATGATTAATTCACAAGTGTGGGTTTTGAAAGCTTTGGTAACATCTACTGTTAAGGCTGAAAAAGGTTCCAATTAAGTCTGGGGATCTCTGGGCAGCCATTGTGCCACAGTCTGGTGCAGTAAAAGTGTTGTGAGCTAAGGTGTGAAAATGATTTAAATTATATGGGTAAACAGATAAATAAATCTTAATCAGCATCCTAATTGTATCTATGAATAAATACATGTTTTTTGCCTTTTTTGGATGTTAATTGGATTGATCACTTTTTTATGCATGCCATGAGAATTCTAATGCGACAATAATTCTTTTCTCTCCACTGAAGAGGTGACTACTGATTCCAACTGGTTTCATGAAGTCCCTCTGATCAGTCAGCTGTCTGATGGGTAAGTCCTACATTCTGCAGTTGTGGTATGTTAAGCATCAGTGCTTACATAAAGTTTTTATTTTAAGCATTTTAAGTATGGTGATACGTAAATGTTTAAAGAGCAACTGTTTTCTATTTTGAGCTCACTTCCCCAGCTGATTTCGTGAAATTGCTTTTTCTCTCTTTGCGAATGCATGAATCAGTCTGTTAACAGTACAGAACATGTGCATATTGTTGTGTTAGCTCATGTGCATTTTTCCAAATCCTAGATATAGTTTACCATAGACTGACTTTGTTGTAATGACTAGAACATTGACATTGAACACTGAACCTTCGCAAAAATAAACTGTTGTATTGTACTTATGTATAACTCTGATCATACTGCATTACAACAATAATATATTAGTCATATTAAAACAAATTTCTATCATAATAACAATTTGTTGTGGCACCGGTATAAAATGTGAAGTTTTGCTGAAGTATTGACAGTGGGAGAAATGTCTGGTCGTGTTTGAATGGATGTTATGTTTCAATCAACAACCACCAGAGGGCAGTAACAACTAAGTAACACTAAGTCATCAAATGTGTTGGAAACGCATTTTGGGCCTTGTCCTGAAAGATGCAGCAACAACATACAGTTGTATGCAAACGTTTGGGCACCTCTGGTCAAACTGCCTGTTTCACAGAATCTTTAAATTCTCTAAGGTCTAATCTCTATGAAGTTAACAGGGTACAAACATAAACATTACATATTTCTGCACATTTCAATGCAGAATTACTATTTATTTTCTGAATTGAACTGTATTTGTCATGTGTCAATTATGAGGTACCCAGTATGAAACTGGTTAGATACATTGCGCCTGACCAAGTAGTTGTTGTTGAAAACACAATGATGTAAATTACCAGTGATCTTGCTTCACATAGGAACACGATTGTACCATACTCGCTAAAGTGTTATGGAACAGTTGCAGTTTGAAGTTTAAGATTTATCATTTCCAATGTGCTATTTTGTTGTGGTGATTTTTATTTTATAAGCCTCTCATATTAAAGTAAAAACCTAAGCAAGTTTTAGACATCCAGTAGGTAAATTGAAAAAGTACGAACACAATCGTGGTTAGGAGGCCATCTTTTTTACACAGGAATATGCTTTAAAATAGATTAATTGTTCTGCCACTAGAAAAGATGCCTATATATTGTTAATTAGTCACCATTTTTTATTATTGCAAAATATAGTTCGTATTTTGTCCATGTAGTAGTAATGTCACACTAATTAATTTTTATCATAATTTTTTTTAGTGAAAGGAAGGTGATTGAGAAAAGTTTATATGGACAGGTAAGGTACACTGCTTATCTGAATGTAATGGATGCATTTTATTTTTCCAGATAGCTCCTTGAGGTTAAAATGCACAGTGTCATAACTAAAGAACAAATGTAAAGAAATATGTTAATTTGTTCCTTCAGTACAGTAAATCCTGAAATTTAGTCCACCTAGCTGTTGCTTAGTGGTTCCTTCCCTGACATGTTCAGCTCAGCTCCCACTAGGTTTTGATTGTGGCTGCCCTGGCGTCAGAGCCACATAGCCACTCCTCAGAGCAGAGATATTCCACTATGCCAAAGGTCTGCGCCTCTTTGCCAGAGAATATTAAGCTGTCAAGGTTCCAAGGGGGTGACTTCACTTTCTACCATAGACTCGATGCCAAAAGAACCCTTTGACACTGCCTCCTCTGGAATGAAACAGGGGTCTGCACATTTAATTATTTATAAATTAAGGGATCCACTTAAAATGTGCAATACTGACCATTCTATTTCTTTGGTTAGACTGGTATTTTGTTGTTCTTGCTTCATTTATATATTAGAAATACTGTACTGTATATATTTTTCTAGACATACAACAGTATATCTATAATAGATTTTTACTATACTGTATAGACAACAGTATATTTGTATTAGTTGCGTCTGTGCTGGCATTCAAAATTTGGTTGCAAATTTCTAAATGTTAACATGGGAAACAATGAACCCTGACAAGTAAGTAAAAGTAGGTCTTATATTGATAGGTGTACTGTATACTGAACATTTTTCGTGCTCTGTGGTTACTTTTGTACTATTGCTTTAAAACAGATAACAACGGAAGAGCTTAACGAAATGGCGGAGAATATAGTGGTCTGGGTGGCAGCGTCTATCATCAGAGTGCTGCTTCCAGCCATCTCGCTTTACAGTGAAGAGAGGAGCAGGAGCGTGTCTCACTGCTCCTTTGAGTCCCCGGTTTACTTCAGCAGTAGTGAGGAGGCCACCCTGAGTTCTCATTCTCTGCTTGGTACTGAGTCAGGGTCCACATGGCAGTCCCAGAGTAGGAGCAGTAGCTTCTGGTCAACGAGATGCAGGATCTCCACTCCCTTCCCTTCACCCCTCTCGTCCTCGGGTAGTTCAGGAGAAGAAACAGGGAAAAATACACCCTGCTTTAAATCCAGAACACCCTCGAAGGAGATTGTGGTTGCTGATGGAGGAGAAGATGCTGGAAAGCCCCTCTCAGAACCTTTGAAGGACCTTTTTGGAATCACTAAGTCAAGTATAATTACAAAAGCAGAACGTATAGTACAGGATGTCCTTAGCAGAGTCCTCATTGAAGCACAGCTTCCTGCTCAGCTGATGGAACCCCAGTGTTGTGCGTTAGGTGTCTTGATTACCCGCTGCAGATTGAATAACCTTGCCACTGAACTTGTGGATGCTGTTCTTGGACTTGTCATCTCTGCCTTGTCAGAAAATAAGCAAAGAATTCCCACCCCTAAGACTGTGCGTGTTAATCTAGAAGCACAGACAGAATCTGTAGCCTCAGAGGTTGCCAGTGAGATTATACAAGTTGTCTCTGGAAGACTCCAGCCTTTTTTCACAAGCGCTGTTGAGTCAGGGTCAACCTGTAGACTCCTGGGTGGCCATGGTGGTGGCCTACATGCCATAGGACAATCCCAGAGACTCCACTCAGAACAATATGATGAGGCGGAGTTAGCTGTCACGGCAACAGAAATAATCAGTACTGTCTTACAAGAAGTCAAGAGTGAATTCTGCAAAGCAAATACTGAAAATAAGATGAGTGACGTGAAAGAAACATATTCAGGCGATAACCAATCAATGAGTGACTTTGTGTCAGCAATTCTGAAAAATTTAGAAACGATTTCACCCTCCTCCAGCTTATCTGTGGAGAAGAACTACCTTCTTCAGAGTCCTGATGCCCTGCAGAATGAGAGAGATGAGGCAAAAGTGACTAAGAAAAGAACAAATGGCAGTAGCCCCCCATCTTTCAAATTAAAGTCTCACTCCTCGGAATCAAGTGTGGGAATGAAAAGAGCAAACAGTGATATTGCTTTTGGGATCTCTAAAGCCAAAATCATTGAAATTGCTGAGCAGATAGTATCTCAGATCATTGAAAAAACAAAGTGGGATTTCACCCCTGTGGGTAACAATTTACATGAGAGTAACTCAAAAGAGTCATTATTGCTCCCAGAAGCTGCAGAAATCTCCATTTTGGAAAAAATAAGTCCAAAATCTCAGATTCCCAACAATAGGGTCACTGTTATTGCCAAGGACATTGTAAATTCTGTTTTTGAAAATGTTTTGTTTGCACTGAATTGTATTGAAACAAATAAATATCTGCAAGAATCCAATAAAAATGTTGCTGCTGCTCCTCAAACTTCTAGAGGCAGCACAGAAAGAGGATCCATTGATCATACTTTTGACTTTAGTTCAGTTGCAAAAGGCATCGTAAGGACTATATTTGGAAAGCTCAAATCTTTACTCACCCAGACTAAAGAAGATGTATCTAGTTCCAGTTCTCCTGCTCAAATCAATGCAAAGAGCTCAAGCGTCAGCTCTTCATCAAAAACTTCAGTGTTTTCTGATTCTGTGTCAGATATTTTAGATTTGTGCACCTATACAGTAGAAACCGCTGGAGCCATTTGTGAAGCAATGAAAAAAGAGTTAGACCAGGAGATTTATTGCACAACAGTGGCAAAGAAGGCTTCAGATGAAAGCCTTCTGGCTAGAGAGGTTGTTACTTCAGTTTTGGAGTACCTTGAAGAGCAATATATTTTAGACACCATTAAAAGCCCTTCACCATATCCTAAAGACTGGGAGAGAGATGCTTCTACATTTATAAGAGAGGAGAGTATTCAAGATCAATCAAAATCCCAGATATCTCCTGTTGAAGAAATCATATTATCTGATATTGATAAGGCAACAGGACAAGTCCCTAATCAAATTCCAATGGAGATTTGTAGATATCCTCCAAAGGTGGTGTCATCTGAGAACATTTCTTCAAAACAGCAAATTGGGCAAATGGACATGAACTTGGTTGAGGACAATTTGAGTGTTTCCTCTTCTGGAGAGAGCATCATATCAGATGGAGAAGGTGAAGGATCAGAGAAGATGCCGAGGACCTCCAGCTCTGTATTCCATCGTACAGCAACAAGGATAATAAGTGAAATTATTGAAAAAGCAGCTGCAAAATTTATATCTTCTGGACTTGCCCATCTCCCAGAGCAACCAAACAGTACAGCTGATGATGTATGTAAAACACCAGATGCAACAAAACATGTTCAAGAAGCAATGTCCTCAGACTCTTCTTCTCATGTGCAAACCACTGAACTGGCTTCAGATATTGTTGTTGATGTTTTAGAAAAACTACATTACGCTACATGCTTTGAGAAGATTTCTTTCTCAACAGACTACAAAGATAAATTAGAAAGTTCTGATACAGCCCTGTTACCAGGAACATCAGAAATTAAAACTGATACTAGAAGAGCTGAGCACCTTAGGACAATGACTGAGGAACTCTTCAAAACTGTGAAGAACAAACTGAAACACTTTTGGAATCAGAAGAGCCTGTCTTTGTTCAAAGCAAGGAAAGTTTTATCTGCTAAAGAGCAGAGATCAGCAGATTCACTTGAGATGTTTCCTCCTTCAGTCCAGGTTTCACACCTGAGCTTTAGTGAACCACACTTGACTAAGAAAAGCATGTCAGTAACAAACTCGGCACCCCGTAAGCATCTTAGTGAAGATTCAGAACCTTTAGGTGTGTTAATGAACGTTGATTTCTCAAGGCAAAGCAGGACTACTCAGGAAAATCAGGCAAATTTAATCATCTGTGCCAAGGATGTTGGCAGTCAGATATTGCAAACAATCAGGAGTGAAATAAATAGGGGTGATGACAAAGGATGTTGCTCAGGAGCAAGAGCAAAACCCTCAGAAGAAACCCTTCAAGCAAGTGAACTGGTGGATTCTGTTTTATCTACATTTGAAAATCTTAAAGTTTCAGATGTGGTCTTAAAGCCAGATTATGAAACAATGCACCTCTCTGGTGAACAATATGGGAAAGACAGGATGTCTAGTGCAGAAGACACTGTCCATAAAGAATACACTAAAAGTAACCGTAGAGAATATTCTGTTCAACGTTTCCCACCCATAAATGTGCCTGGGATGGTGATTGATTCTTATACAGATGACACAGAAGTCATGACTCGGGACACTCCCTATAGACCCTTGACTGATGCTTCATCAAAGCTTCAGGATCAACCTACACCTACAGCAGAACAAGAAAATGAATTGACATGTAAAAGCAATCGAGTTCCCCGGTCCCGTGTTTGGAAGAAACCCTCTACTGCAAATGACATGGGACTAGGTGAACAAGAGTTCATGGAACTTCCTTGCAGAAGCAATGTGATAGATGATTCATTTACAGCTCAAAACAGCTTAAATGCTGCAGAACAAAAGAGAGGCTCAGAGAAAACAACAGTTGACAATGTTGAGGAAGGAGACCAGCCAAGCCCTCTCATTTCACCAAAGCTTGACTTCTCAGCAGAACACATAGCCCGTGCAGAGTGTGCAGTGTCTGACATTGAAATTGTTGCCATGGGTATTGTTGACATTATTATGGGCAAACTTGATGTAACGGTGGCCTCAGATACAAAAAGCAAGTCTAGAGCAAGCCAAAAGAAATCGGAGTGTGCTGCTGGTCTCGTCACTGAGAATATAGCATTTCAAACCCACTCCAATAATGTTAATTTGAACATTGAAAAGCTTTCAGCTGAAGAGGCGTCCTGGGCATCTCAAGTACCAGGAGCCACAGCAAAGCACAATCTCCCCCCACTGCAGACAAGGGTTTCAGACGAGCCTAAGGACCAAGTCAGGACCTCCACAGAGAGTCCTACAATGAGTCCTATTGAAAGGAAAGTGGAACAACTTGTCTCGAGTGGATCTCTGCGTGTATTTTCAGAAGAACTTGTCAAAAATGTTTTCCATTTAATTTTGAAATCGGGAATTGCAGTACAATTGGGCACAGCTCACAAATCTAATTCAGATCCAATTTTAAAGAGCCCCCTAGTAGTTCAGGATTTATCCCATCCAAAGTCCCCGGAGCTTTCTATGCAGTTGTTGTATTCATTTACTGAGAAATCAGTGAAAAGGCTGTTGAAGCAGTGCCTCAGTTTTCCCGATTCTCCAACGTTTGACACAAATGAGAAGGATGTTTCACTTTTTCAAGACTGTGATACAAATACGGAATTGAAGTCTTCCCAAAGGATTTCAGAGAAAGTGTCTCTGACTGTCAAGGATCACAGACCACAGAAAAGTACTGAACCATCAGTGCCCAGTTCACAGATGTACCATGATGCAATTAATCAGCTTTCCAGCTTGCTTGTAAAGTCTGTCATGGATGTTTTGTCTGCTGCATGTGATTTATCAATGGAGCCTGAAGAGAGTGTAAATCAAGGTAAGAAGGAAATTAAATCAAATTATTTAAAAGTGTATTAACATTTTAGTTGCTATGAAGTACAAGTTAAAAACTGTAGTGACTGTATGTAAATATACAGTACCTTGATTTTCTATCTGTTGTATCTTTAAAAGTTTTTGATGTATTTAGACCAATATAGTGTAGGCCATGACTATGAATGAGAGAATGAGTGAATATAGCCATATATTCAGTAGCCATATATAACGTATCTGTGAATATGGCTGCTTCTTTGTTTGTAGTTACCTGAGCTCCAAGATGTAATAGTTTTACAGGAACATGAAGCTTTATACTCAAATATTTTGTGATGCCTGTCATTCGTTACTTCTCAATATAATTTAGTTTTTGTTTCATGCTTTCTGATATTTTGCTTCACTATCATTAAATGAAAAGCTCTTTGTTAACATAGGTAATATACCAGCAGCCAGGGTGACATCAGAAATTGAGAAGAGTTCTTCTGAGGAACTGAAAAGAGACTCCCACCTTGAAAACAATTCTGAAATCAAACCACTCAGTGTCCCTGTAGAAATGTTGAATATTGAACCGGTTTCCTCAGTTGGGCTCCAGGAAATTTCTATGGCTAAATCAACAGAATCACTTAATATGACTTTAGTGTGTACTGAGACTGTGGAAAACATCATAACACAGCTGCTATTGCAGATATACCCTACTTTGATAAAAGAGGAAACGTCTACAGAAATCCCAGGGAAGATGTCTGTGTCTTTGCTGAGTCAGATAGCTGTGGACCTCTTTGACAGTGTGTTGCAGGACTTGTCCAAAAACCAGGAGATAACAGTTGTGAAACAGGATAATGATGTGTTTCATGAACCACACAAGATTCAGCAGGTTGCCAGCTCTGTTCACAATGATTTGCTGTGCCAAACTGGATCCCAACAGGTTCTACAGAAAGCTGTAGCCACCAGAAATGAGACAGTGGTCAAAACCATAATCAGTTCTATGGTGACCAACATTTCCAAGCTGACACATTCAGCTTCCCAATGTTCATCCCTTTCACCAGAGACCAGTATTAGCAGAGAAGCAAGTAAGATCATTGATAGGGTGATGGGTGATATTAAAATAACTAGTGAGCACAACAAAAAGGCAACACCCAGTGCTCAGTCTTCTGAAATTTCTCTTGTTTCTTCTGAAATAGTACATGGAGTCACAGATAATCTGCTAAAGAAAATTCAGTGTTCTAATAAGAAAAAAGATTGCTTAGCTTCTGAGACCCCAGAGAAACCTGGAGATTATCTGGTTCAAAGAGTCCAGGGTCTAGAAGGAGTACAGCAGTGTAAGGCTTCAGGGAAGACAGTTAAGAAGACTAAGAAGAGCTCCTCAAGCCCAGACTGTATGAAAACACAACCTCTGGAGTCCTCTTCGCATGATGTGAAGGTTGATGAACTGATGAGTGATATTAGAATCGCTAGTGAGCACAACAAAGAGGCAACACCCAGTGCTCAGTCTTCTGAAGTTTCTCTTGTTTCTTCTGAAATAGTACATGGAGTCACAGATAATCTGCTAAAGAAAATTCAGCTAAACTGTTCCAGCCCTGAGTCCAGTACTCCTCAAGCTGCCATTGATATGGAAACCCAGAGCACTGGGCAGCTCATGTGCACCAAAATGGACCAGTTAGAACCTTCACCTGTTATTGGTCGAACAGTCAGAAATAAAAAACTGCAGTCTCCTATGACAAAGTCTCCAAAAGGCTTTTCTCCAACAGTTCCAAGTGGGTTTGAAAGCAGTTTCCAGCCAGAAGACACTATGGATAAGCCCTGCTCATCACGTTCCCTAGGAGAAGCTGTTGGTGTGACACCTTGTTCTAATAAGAAAAAAGATTGCTTAGCTTCTGAGACCCCAGAGAAGCCTGGAGATTATCTGGTTCAAAGAGTCCAGGGTCTAGAAGGAGTACAGCATTGTAAGGCTTCAGGGAAGACATTTAAGAAGACTAAGAAGAGCTCCTCAAGCCCAGACTGTATGAAAACACAACCTCTGGAGTCCTCTACGCATGATGTGAAGGTTGATGAGCTGATGAGTTATATTAGAATCGCTAGTGAGCACAACAAAGAGGCAACACCCAGAGCTCAGTCTTCTGAAGTTTCCCTTGTTTCTTCTGAAATAGTACATGGAGTCACAGATAATCTGCTAAAGAAAATTCAGCTAAACTGTTCCAGCCCTGAGTCCAGTACTCCTCAAGCTGCCATTGATATGGAATCCCGGAGCACTGAGCAGCTCATGTGCACCAAAATGGACCAGTTAGAACCTTCACCTGTTATTGGTCGAACAGTCAGAAGTAAAAAACTGCAGTCTCCTATGACAAAGTCTCCAAAAGGCTTTTCTCCAACAGTTCCAAGTTGGTTTGAAAACAGTTTCCAGCCAGAAGACACTATGGATAAGCCCTGCTCATCACGTTCCCTTGGAGAAGCTGTTGGTGTGACACCTTGTTCTAATAAGAAAAAAGATTGCTTAGCTTCTGAGACCCCAGAGAAGCCTGGAGATTATCTGGTTCAAAGAGTCCAGGGTCTAGAAGGAGTACAGCATTGTAAGGCTTCAGGGAAGACATTTAAGAAGACTAAGAAGAGCTCTTCAAGCCCAGACTGTATGAAAACACAACCTCTGGAGTCCTCTACGCATGATTTGAAGGTTGATGAGCTGATGAGTTATATTAGAATCGGTAGTGAGCACAACAAAGAGGCAACACCCAGAGCTCAGTCTTCTGAAGTTTCCCTTGTTTCTTCTGAAATAGTACATGGAGTCACAGATAATCTGCTAAAGAAAATTCAGCTAAACTGTTCCAGCCCTGAGTCCAGTACTCCTCAAGCTGCCATTGATATGGAATCCCGGAGCACTGAGCAGCTCATGTGCACCAAAATGGACCAGTTAGAACCTTCACCTGTTATTGGTCGAACAGTCAGAAGTAAAAAACTGCAGTCTCCTATGACAAAGTCTCCAAAAGGCTTTTCTCCAACAGTTCCAAGTGGGTTTGAAAACAGTTTCCAGCCAGAAGACACTATGGATAAGCCCTGCTCATCACGTTCCCTAGGAGAAGCTGTTGGTGTGACACCTTGTTCTAATAAGAAAAAAGATTGCTTAGCTTCTGAGACCCCAGAGAAGCCTGGAGATTATCTGGTTCAAAGAGTCCAGGGTCTAGAAGGAGTACAGCATTGTAAGGCTTCAGGGAAGACAGTTAAGAAGACTAAGAAGAGCTCCTCAAGCCCAGACTGTATGAAAACACAACCTCTGAAGTCCTCTTCGCATGATGTGAAGGTTGATGAGCTGATGAGTGATATTAGAATTGCTAGAGAGCACAACAAAGAGGCAACACCCAGTGCTCAGTCTTCTGAAGTTTCCCTTGTTTCTTCTGAAATAGTACATGGAGTCACAGATAATCTGCTAAAGAAAATTCAGCTAAACTGTTCCAGCCCTGAGTCCAGTACTCCTCAAGCTGCCATTGATATGGAATCCCGGAGCACTGAGCAGCTCATGTGCACCAAAATGGACCAGTTAGAACCTTCACCTGTTATTGGTCGAACAGTCAGAAGTAAAAAACTGCAGTCTCCTATGACAAAGTCTCCAAAAGGCTTTTCTCCAACAGTTCCAAGTGGGTTTGAAAACAGTTTCCAGCCAGAATACACTATGGATAAGCCCTGCTCATCACGTTCCCTAGGAGAAGCTGTTGATGTGACACCTTGTTCTAATAAGAAAAAAGATTGCTTAGCTTTTGAGACCCCAGAGAAGCCTGGAGATTATCTGGTTCAAAGAGTCCAGGGTCTAGAAGGAGTACAGCATTGTAAGGCTTCAGGGAAGACAGTAAAGAAGACTAAGAAGAGCTCCTCAAGCCCAGACTGTATGAAAACACAACTTCTGGAGTCCTCGTCGCATGATGTGAAGGTTGATGAGCTGATGAGTGATATTAGAATCGCTAGTGAGCACAACAAAAAGGCAACACCCAGTGCTCAGTCTTCTGAAGTTTCTCTTGTTTCTTCTGAAATAGTACATGGAGTAACAGATAATCTGCTAAAGAAAATTCAGCTAAACTGTTCCAGCCCTGAGTCCAGTACTCCTCAAGCTGCCATTGATATGGAATCCCGGAGCACTGAGCAGCTCATGTGCACCAAAATGGACCAGTTAGAATCTTCACCTGTTATTGGTCGAACAGTCAGAAGTAAAAAACTGCAGTCTTCTATGACAAAGTCTCCAAAAGGATTTTTTCCAACAGTTCCAAGTTGGTTTGAAAACAGTTTCCAGCCAGAAGACACTATGGATAAGCCCTGCTCATCACGTTCCCTAGGAGAAGCTGTTGGTGTGACACCTTGTTCTAATAAGAGAAAAGATTGCTTAGCTTCTGAGACCCCTGAGAAGCCTGGAGATTATCTGGTTCAAAGAGTCCAGGGTCTAGAAGGAGTACAGCATTGTAAGGCTTCAGGGAAGACAGTAAAGAAGACTAAGAAGAGCTCCTCAAGCCCAGACTGTATGAAAACACAACTTCTGGAGTCCTCGTCGCATGATGTGAAGGTTGATGAGCTGATGAGTGATATTAGAATCGCTAGTGAGCACAACAAAAAGGCAACACCCAGTGCTCAGTCTTCTGAAGTTTCTCTTGTTTCTTCTGAAATAGTACATGGAGTAACAGATAATCTGCTAAAGAAAATTCAGCTAAACTGTTCCAGCCCTGAGTCCAGTACTCCTCAAGCTGCCATTGATATGGAAACCCGGAGCACTGAGCAGCTCATGTGCACCAAAATGGACCAGTTAGAACCTTCACCTGTTATTGGTCGAACAGTCAGAAGTAAAAAACTGCAGTCTCCTATGACAAAGTCTCCAAAAGGCTTTTCTCCAACAGTTCCAAGTGGGTTTGAAAACAGTTTCCAGCCAGAAGACACTATGGATAAGCCCTGCTCATCACGTTCCCTAGGAGAAGCTGTTGGTGTGACACCTTGTTCTAATAAGAAAAAAGATTGCTTAGCTTCTGAGACCCCAGAGAAGCCTGGAGATTATCTGGTTCAAAGAGTCCAGGGTCTAGAAGGAGTACAGCATTGTAAGGCTTCAGGGAAGACAGTTAAGAAGACTAAGAAGAGCTCCTCAAGCCCAGACTGTATGAAAACACAACCTCTGAAGTCCTCTTCGCATGATGTGAAGGTTGATGAGCTGATGAGTGATATTAGAATTGCTAGAGAGCACAACAAAGAGGCAACACCCAGTGCTCAGTCTTCTGAAGTTTCCCTTGTTTCTTCTGAAATAGTACATGGAGTCACAGATAATCTGCTAAAGAAAATTCAGCTAAACTGTTCCAGCCCTGAGTCCAGTACTCCTCAAGCTGCCATTGATATGGAATCCCGGAGCACTGAGCAGCTCATGTGCACCAAAATGGACCAGTTAGAACCTTCACCTGTTATTGGTCGAACAGTCAGAAGTAAAAAACTGCAGTCTCCTATGACAAAGTCTCCAAAAGGCTTTTCTCCAACAGTTCCAAGTGGGTTTGAAAACAGTTTCCAGCCAGAATACACTATGGATAAGCCCTGCTCATCACGTTCCCTAGGAGAAGCTGTTGATGTGACACCTTGTTCTAATAAGAAAAAAGATTGCTTAGCTTTTGAGACCCCAGAGAAGCCTGGAGATTATCTGGTTCAAAGAGTCCAGGGTCTAGAAGTAGTACAGCATTGTAAGGCTTCAGGGAAGACATTTAAGAAGACTAAGAAGAGCTCCTCAAGCCCAGACTGTATGAAAACACAACCTCTGGAGTCCTCTACGCATGATGTGAAGGTTGATGAGCTGATGAGTTATATTAGAATCGGTAGTGAGCACAACAAAGAGGCAACACCCAGAGCTCAGTCTTCTGAAGTTTCCCTTGTTTCTTCTGAAATAGTACATGGAGTCACAGATAGTCTGCTAAAGAAAATTCAGCTAAACTGTTCCAGCCCTGAGTCCAGTACTCCTCAAGCTGCCATTGATATGGAATCCCGGAGCACTGAGCAGCTCATGTGCACCAAAATGGACCAGTTAGAATCTTCACCTGTTATTGGTCGAACAGTCAGAAGTAAAAAACTGCAGTCTTCTATGACAAAGTCTCCAAAAGGATTTTTTCCAACAGTTCCAAGTTGGTTTGAAAACAGTTTCCAGCCAGAAGACACTATGGATAAGCCCTGCTCATCACGTTCCCTAGGAGAAGCTGTTGGTGTGACACCTTGTTCTAATAAGAGAAAAGATTGCTTAGCTTCTGAGACCCCTGAGAAGCCTGGAGATTATCTGGTTCAAAGAGTCCAGGGTCTAGAAGGAGTACAGCATTGTAAGGCTTCAGGGAAGACAGTAAAGAAGACTAAGAAGAGCTCCTCAAGCCCAGACTGTATGAAAACACAACTTCTGGAGTCCTCGTCGCATGATGTGAAGGTTGATGAGCTGATGAGTGATATTAGAATCGCTAGTGAGCACAACAAAAAGGCAACACCCAGTGCTCAGTCTTCTGAAGTTTCTCTTGTTTCTTCTGAAATAGTACATGGAGTAACAGATAATCTGCTAAAGAAAATTCAGCTAAACTGTTCCAGCCCTGAGTCCAGTACTCCTCAAGCTGCCATTGATATGGAAACCCGGAGCACTGAGCAGCTCATGTGCACCAAAATGGACCAGTTAGAACCTTCACCTGTTATTGGTCGAACAGTCAGAAGTAAAAAACTGCAGTCTCCTATGACAAAGTCTCCAAAAGGCTTTTCTCCAACAGTTCCAAGTGGGTTTGAAAACAGTTTCCAGCCAGAAGACACTATGGATAAGCCCTGCTCATCACGTTCCCTAGGAGAAGCTGTTGGTGTGACACCTTGTTCTAATAAGAAAAAAGATTGCTTAGCTTCTGAGACCCCTGAGAAGCCTGGAGATTATCTGGTTCAAAGAGTCCAGGGTCTAGAAGGAGTACAGCAGTGTAAGGCATCAGGGAAGACAGTTAAGAAGACTAAGAAGAGCTCCTCAAGCCCAGACTGTATGAAAACACAACCTCTGGAGTCCTCTTCGCATGATGTGAAGGTTGATGAGCTGATGAGTGATATTAGAATCGGTAGTGAGCACAACAAAGAGGCAACACCCATAGCACAGTCTTCTGAAGTTTCCCTTGTTTCTTCTGAAATAGTACATGGAGTCACAGATAATCTGCTAAAGAAAATTCAGCTTAACTGTTCCTGCCCTGAGTCCAGTGCTGAAGATCTGAAGAGACCTCTGCAAACCCTGAGTGAAATCGTTATAAGTATTACTGAATCTGTGATCATGCAGTTATCAGCTGTTCCAGGAATTACTATAGGCACACCTGACCATGACAGATGCATCTTTATTCAGCCTTTGGATGCAGACCAAATGATTGAAAAAGTGTACAATGACTTGCTGCAAGAAAGTGGCTCCCTTATTGCATTATACGATGCAATAATGTCCAAAAATCAGGAAGTGTCCAATGCCATTATTGTATCTTTGGTTAAAGAGCTCTCAAAGCTCTACTTTTCAACAGCTGAGTCTTCAGCCTTAGGTCCTTCTCCTTCCTTCATTACAAACGAAGCCACTAATGATGTGAACAGCAGTGAAAATGACACCTTTAACCTTGGTTGCCAAGAAAAGGGAATGTCACCTCCAGAGCCCGCTTCTGATATTCAACCACTTTCTGATATTCCCCTACCATATTCAGATATTGTGAAAAAAATTGTAACTAAACTGCTCTTAAGAATTCATCCTATTTCTCCAAAGAGGGAGAAGAAACAAGAACAGATTATGGATAGTTTATCTTGTTGGGAGCTCAGTGAATTTGCTGTGGGCATTATTGACAATGTGCTGAAGAAACTATTTACAGCCCCAGATACCTCAGAATGTAATCCAACAATGGGAAGCAATATCCAATGTGAGCTGGTTTCTGTCAAACAAGTGGCCAGCTGTATTTACAGAGAACTGCTGCAGAGTGCTGGTTCCAAAGACAACTTACAACAAGCAGTAGCAGCCAAGAGTGAGGCCCTGGCCCAAAAGATAGTTGATTCTCTTGTGAGAGAAATTATGAAGTTCCAACATTCAGATATCGAGTCTTCAGATGCTCCTCAAGCTGCCATTGATATGGAAACCCTGAGCACTGAGCAGCTCATGTGCACCAAAATGGACCAGTTAGAACCTTCACCTGTTATGTGTCAAACAGATGCAGTGAAAAATATCATGGCAAAACTGCTTTTGAAAATTCGCCCTGGATTCCCCAACCCAGAAAATTATTCTGGGGAACTGGAAGAGCTGTCCGAGTCTCAGGTCAGGGACCTGGCACTGAAACTCACCAAAGATGCGCTGAAGGAATTGACAAAGGTTTCCACTCTAACCATCAGTGAACCAAAGGCTGAAGAACATCTTCCATTACAGCAAGCCATCAAGAAAACCGTTAGCTCTGTTTACAGCAAACTGATGGAATCCATTGGCAGCAAGAAAGTATTACAAGTAGGAATTGCCTCACAGAATCCAGAAATGATCAAGGAAATGGCCTGTTGTGTGGCTAAAGAAACTATTGCAAATTATGGTTTACGAAGCGGGTGTTCAATTCCATCTTCACAATCTCTCATTTCTCAGAAAACCAGTAAGTCCACACAGGACACAATTGTGGACACAAACGTAACTACAGTCAGAAGTAAAAAACTACAGTCTTCTATGAAAAAGTCTCCAAAGGGCTTTTCTCCAACAGTCCAAAGTGTTTTTGAAAACAGTTTCCAGCCAGAAGACACTATGGATAAGCCCTGCTCATCACGTTCCATAGGAGAAGCTGTTGGTGTGACACCTTGTTCTAATAAGAAAAAAGGTTGTTCTGCTTCTGAGACCCCAGAGAAGCCTGGAGATTATTTGGCTCAAGGAGTCCAGGATGTAGAAGGAGTACAGCAGTGTAAGGCTTCAGGGAAGACAGTTAAGAAAACTATGAAGAGCTCCTCGAGGCCAGACTGTATGAAAACACGACTTCTGGAGTCGTCTTCGCATGATGTGGTTGATGAGGTATGACCAACAGTTCCAAACCTGTAAAAATGTCTCTTATCAAAGTAGGATGGACCTGTTCTGTACCTAATTAACAGACATTTGTGTAGAAAGTACTGGAAAATGGAACTCTTATTTTGTAAATATGATGATAGTTTTGTTGTGCATTTTCCTTTACAATAAAACTACAAATCCAGATTTGTTTTCCCTAATACTGTATAACATCTCAGAAATATCCCTATTGTCAGTTCATAGCATACATACTAAACTCACCTGTCTGTGGATGTCAGCTTTATCACTCAATTAGTACAAGAGCAATCAGGTGAGTTAATGCTACTATGGAGAGACTTGCTCACAGTATTGTCTACATTTCCAAACTGATATCTGCATCATAAAAAAAAATTGAGATGCATTATTTTCTATACATGCAATTGTAAACATTCACATTGATTTCTTATTTTATATTTCATTGTCTGCCTTTATTCTAGTGTTAACGTCAGTGCTGAAAACATATACACACCCCATAATCCTTATCTTCTTTTCCGTAAGAGAAGTGTTACTTGTTTTGATTTACTTTTAAAAATGAAACAACAATCACTGAACTGTAACTTTTTGTTTTTTTTGTGACAGGAGTTGCCCGGACACTCATCTTGGTATGTGTACAATCCCAGCCTTAATAAGGACAAAAATCTCAGTCCAGCCCAAAGCAAGAGTGGTCTGCGCATTGACATAGCAAAACATTACATGACCCCAGTGCAACTGACCAAAACATCTGAGAGCAAAGGGCTTCTCTCGCACAGCAACATCCCCTTTGCAGTTAATACGCCGGATGAAGATGTGAATGTGAGCCAGAAAGTCAAGAAACATCCTTTGAAAAAGTTTGGCTCCATGCTAAAGCATAAGATCATGGGTAATAGGTCAAAAGACGTCAGAATTCAGAATGAAACAAATCCATCTTTGGAAAACTTAAGAGCCCAGGGAACATCCAGTGGACGCGGGAGCTGTGAAAGCTTTGGACCATTTAAAGTGCCTGATGAGTACACCGAGCCTCAAAAACACAAGGTATGGATTAGATACCCAAACTTAAATTATTAATTAATTTGGGCATTATTGTATTTTTAATATTAACACTACAGAAATTATTTGAATAGAATGCTCATTTGTACATCAAATAACATTCTAGAAGACATTCCTATTAATTGCAATAAACAAGAATAGCAACTGCTATGGTGGCCAATGCTGAATGTTCTGTGTGAATAATGACTACAAATTTATCAAGATCAATACAGTACGTAACAGTTCAAGTATAATACCTGTGGAAGAAATATTCCTAAATTGTTTTCTTTGTGTGCTCATACTGTAGTTCTTCAAAAAAGAAGTTTTTAGTTTGGACAGATTCAGTAGGAACAAGCCTCAGAACACTCTATATGGTGAGTATGTAGTTTGTGACTGTGATTTTATTTTGTGTAGCACATTAGTGACAAGTGTGGTTCAGAATTAGACATTGGATGGAATTTATGTAGAATGGGGGAATTCATCTAAATTTAGAATCCTTTAAAAAACAAACTGATTTTTATACAAATTGGCCTTAAACTTCTGCAAACGTCACTTTTTATTGACACTGCTACCTCCATAGGAATGGTGAGGCAGAACTCCAAACTCCACTCTGATCAAGTGGTTAACTGTGCACCTCTACTCTTCCCTGATCTCTCTTCTTCTAAATAGTCCATTGTCCAGTGCATCAATCTTTGGCAGTCCTCTTCAACGGTACTCTATTTTCTCCATTTTCAGTGCCCTCCCTCATTCCCTTCTACAGTATCTCTCGGTTTAGTAAATATGACTAAATGTGACTTATATGACAAGATATAAGCTAATACATCTTCTTTTACAAGTAAAGTTATGAAAACCACTTTAGAACTAAACAACAGGATCGCTCATATGAAAATAAGACCCTAGCAGTAGTCAATATGGTTTTAGAAAAGGTCATTCTTCCTTTACCAACTTGTTAAAATTCTTCAAACAAGTCACAGCACTAAACACACAGAACGTACAAAATGATATGATTAGATTTTAAAGATGCTTTTGGTAATGTTCTTCTTAAATTAAAGGCAATAGGCATTTAGGGAAATTTGTGTATTGAACTGGTTAAGGGACAGGTAATAGTACAGATCAGGGGTGAATAGTCCAATAGAAGATGACAGGAATAATAGTTATGAATGTGATTGAAATGACTGAAAAACAGTTGTCTAATAGCCAAATTATCACACACCTTTAATCAAATAGCTTCTTATTGAATAAACCTGACGTTAAGATGCCTCTGGGTAGAACTGTATCCAAAGTCTATCTGACCTGCTGCCATGGAATAAAGAAACTGGAACAGTGACATGTCAAACCACTCTGTGTTTCCAGGGATCCCTGGAATTCCAAACTCCAGGAAGATGCCAAAAAAACCATCTTTGCTGTCGAAGATGTCGACTGCTTTATCCAGAGCCTTCCTGTAATAATCCATCTGCCACCATCAAACATGTTTAACATGGAGGGGAAACTCCTTGCAATGCAAAATCAAAAAAGGAGTTTTAATGATGGGAACTACTGTTTCTGAAATAAAAATAATTGCATTCATGTTTTTGTATAAAGTTGTGTTATTCAAATAGGTGAGCACACTACCACATCCATGACCAGACACTTTTCAACTAAATCACAAAATGGTATGTTAGTTTTAATGTTGTCTGTAAATATCTTATTGGTGTACTACACCATTAAAAAAATAAGACATTCTTAGCCTTCATTATTCTATTCATAGTTATAGCAAGACCTGATTTACTGTAAGCATTCAAAATCCTCAAAGCTACTGACCTAGTGCACTTCAAAAGATTGAGTAGTGAAACACGAACTAGGAAAACTATTTGGATTTTTAAAAAAATATAAGAGGTTTAAATAATCTACCAAACAGGGAAATGCATATTTTTATTCAAAGGGTTTGGGGCCTGGAACAAACATCCCAACTATGATGTGGACGCCGATATCCTGACGTCCTCAAAGAAAGGGTTATAACCTCATAGTTATTGTTTCATTTCAAATCCAATGTGCTGGAAAAGAGCCAAAACAGCAAAAAGTGTGTCACTGTCCAAATACTTATGAACTACACTGTATATTGGTTTTCTTTCTCACCGTACATCAGTTAAATATATAGTGTTTAAATGTCTTGGGTAATGTGTTGTGTCTATAAATGTATTATGTGTTATGTCTTTACCAGCCTGCAAAGCAAATTTCCCATCTGTGATTAAGTAAGAGACAGAAATCAAATTGGTTTCCGTAATGAACAAGTGCATTACTGGGACAAGTAATAGGTTTATTCCATGCTGAAAAGAGAAGAAAGAAAACAACATTTCGACCCTGAAGCCTTCTTTAGGTGTGACTTCAGGTGTGAGCAGGTAGCACCTGAAGAAGGCTCCACGGCCAAAATGTTGTTTTCTTTCTTCTCTTTTCAGCATGGAATAAACCTATTACTTGTTCCTTTGCAGCCTACGCATGCTGACGCAGTTACCCACCTGAACTACTTCCAGTACATTACTGTATGCACAAAAATCTTTCTTTAGAAAATAAAATCATGTTTATTTAACGGTTTATGTATATAGTGCCTTTTTCCCTCCAGTGAATGAGAAAAGAAAAAGATGATCACTTTATGTGGAATGTCTCCTCCGTGAATTTTTGTTTTTCAGTGAAATTAAATGTTCATTTTTGTACCTAAGAGCAAGGCTCCCTGAAATGGCATTAACTTCCATTTTAACAGTAACATTAGCAAATGACAGGACAGCTACTTTCATAGACTTTTTCTGAACAATACAATAATACATCATAATAGCCAAGTGAAACATGCTTAATTGAACTAATTATTTCTAGTTTAATTCAATTTCAATATTTCATTCATTTTTAGTTCAATTTAGTTTATTTTAGTTGATTTAAAGAGATCTCTAAAAATGCCTGAGCTGTATCACACAAGAGGAGTGAACCTGGCTGAGTGGGGAAGATCCAACCTTTCCAGCGCAGGTTTTGCCAGCAGGTGGCAGTAAGTCACAAGACATGAAAACAATGTTTAACTACAGCAAAACACATTAACGATAGTAATGACAGAAAGATTTAAAACTATTGCTTAGATTCTCTGAGACCCATGATGTGATTTGACTTCATTTGGCTGGTGTCTTAATTTCAAAGTAACAATTTTACATTTCAAAATGAAAAACTAATTGAATACAGATGCAGCCATTCAAAGTTCGCGGTACAAACCCCATACCGCATGCAACTATGCACAAGCCCCCGCGCCGTACCGCGGTACGTGATTGGCTGGCCAAAATGATGACAGGGGCACTCGTGTGCATTGGTCGGTAGTGAAAAGATTTAATCATTAAATCTCTTTACTGTGCACGTTTCAATCCGCTTAGTATTGAATATTTATATGGAATTTTACAACTAAAGGGAAATTTTAGTAGCTGAGCATAAAAAGAATAGGAGCATAACGCATCTGAATGTCATAAACGATATTAATTTAGTAACATAAACATATTATGTAAACTGTATATTGCTGGTATTGGTAGTTTAAAGAAAAAATACACACCAGTATTCCATTTCTCCCTAAACATTTTAAGCATCAAAGTCTTACATGTGGTTATTTCGGAAATGTTTTTACGTTTTTACGTCCTCCTTCTGACCATATTGCTGTGTGTTTATGTACTTTGTGAAAATGGATTGTTTTAACCTTTTCTGAGAATACGCTCGTTTCGGAGTAAACAAAAGCATACTTTTAGAATTTGATTAATAGGGAATATAATATGAAATCGGATAGCTAGCTAAAGAAATTAATAATAATATAACTATTCATGTACTGTTGCACAAACAGTAGTATAAGACTTTCTATTGTTATGTGTATGGCTGTTTCAGTACGTGATACGTGTCTGTTTCTGTTGCGTGATGGCTGAAATGACTGGCTTATAAGCCTGAGGGTGAGTGTTCAAATCCAGCCGTTGCTCTGAATTTTCTTTTAACAAATAAACATTTATGAAAAACTAAAATATCAAATATTATGGGCACTATATTGTCTCTGTCTCTATCTCTGTCTGTCTTTCTGTGCTGGCTGTGCCAAATTTCAATCCACAGTCTGAGTCTCTGTGTCTACATTGTTTGTTAACAAACTGGTTTCACAAGCCTTTTTCAACTTATTCATTTTCAAGGTAGAATAGGGCAAGTCTTCCAATGAAAGACAGTCCACTTTCCCCCCACGGACAGACTGACACATGTTTTCTTAGAAAAATAGATCACAACGTGAACCTCTGTCAGTCTTCTGTGTAAAAAAAAATCGTCTTGAACAACGTGGGTGCTGTTTTTAATAAGCTGCTGAGTAAAGAATAGGAATTTTCCTGCTGTCAGCAGTATTGTGTATATAGCTTTATGTACAGGCTGTGAAAAGTTTCACAAGTAGAGGTCTTTAAAATTACGTGGGTTTGCGCCCTACACCCTGCAGTACCACTGTGTACATACTGTACAGTATGAACATGTTGTGATATTTAGAAATATAAAACATTTCAATATAATGACAATAATATTTGCTATTTTAGTTTTCCAAAGAAATGTTTATTTGTTAAAATAAAATTCATGTTGACAGCTGGGATCATACCTCCAACCTCAGCCTTATAAGTCAGTCACTTAAGCCATCACACCACAGAAAGTGACAGGTCATGCAGTGTAACAGCAATACAGATATCAATGGAAAGTCTTATACTACTTTTTGTGCAACAGTACATTAATATAATTATATCATTATTAATTTATTTAGATATGCGATTCCATATTCTATTCCCTATTGATCAAATTATAAAAGTATGCTTTTGTTTACTCAGATAACGAGCTTATTCGCAGAAAAGGTTAAAATGATCAATTTTCACAAAGTATATAAAACTACAATAATATGGTCAGAAGCAGCACATAAAACCGTTTCTGAAATAACCACATGTAAGACTTTGATGCTTAAAATGTTTAGGGAGAAATGGAATACTGGTGTGTATTTGTTCTTTAAACTACCAAGACCAGCCATATACAGTATAGTTTACATACAGTGATCTGTTTATGTTCCTAAATTAGTATCTTTTATGAGCACGTGAAAGGCATAGTGAATCGGTGATTCTCAAGACTTTGTATGATTGAAAACGAATGTGTGATCGGATCAACGAAATGCTGTGGTGTTACTTTTTGTCAATGAAAAAATAAAGTCTTTTCGTTTACAAAGACGATTACAAAGAATGTGGACCAGGGTAATACTTTGAGTTTAAAGCTTGTCCGAAGTCATTCATTATTAATACTATTAGTAATATCTTGGTAAAGACTTTGATTAATAAAATATTTCTGCATAATTAAAATATTTATTATAAAGGTGGTAGACTGCGTACTCTTGTCCAACTGACCAATCTTGCTTTCATAAAATATACCAACTTTTTAATGTCTAATGATTAACATGCTGTAATACACAGTTTATATTTGAAAGTCTAAAGAGTATACAACTTAAATTCTTAACTGAGTAAAGATTGTCCTTCAGCAGTGAGCAGGATTCGAAACCAGTTTTTTTCTGGTGACAACTCAAATGCTGTACATGAAAGTTTTATTAGCTCCACCTGCCAGTTTTACAAGGTGATTCTGGATACTATTAACATAATATAATTTGCATACAGTAAAGGGCGGTATGACGCGAAATGACGTGTTATGACGGTATTTGATGCGATATGCCTACCGCGTTGTACCGCAGCGTACCCCGCTCATTTTGAATGGCTGCATCTGTAGTTATATAAATCACCTTTTGTCATGTGCCATAGTCCATTAGGATTGTATTGCCTTTTGAGCACTATTTAATTTTGTTTTACAAAAAGGAACAATAAAAACAAAAAAAAGTTCTGGAGCTCAGTTTTAAAAAAGCAAAAAGTTCTATTCTATGAGAACCAATGTAGACAAAAAATATACAAATTAGTCACATTGTGCAATGAAGTTCAGATTGCACTTAGTGATATACTGTATACTGCACATCAAAAGACAAATATGATAAATTGCATGTTTTAGAAAAAGTGTATAGAATTTGGATATTGAATAAATCTTTTGTATTATCGACTTCAGTGATCATGAGTAACCGTGAACACAGTTGAATCATGGTGACTGCTGCATAACCATTAAGTTGTCTCTATCTGAAAAAAACATATATAAAAGAACCACTGTGTCTAGCTTATGAAATTTATTGACAAGCTGGGCATAATGCCGAAGTACAGAGGCACCTTTGTGTCAGCAGTATATTGGGAGATGGATTAAGTAAGTGCATTTTAAACTGTAAGTAAACAAAAGGTATCTAACCTGGCAAGATCTTACAGTGAAATGAAGTCCATACAGTGATAGGCTACCATCATGCAGACTACGAGTCACACATCTTGCCAAGAGTTGCTCATCACTATCAACTGTGCTGGTCTGGAGAGGAGTGTCTAGTCACTACAGAACTCCACTTGTAGGAACTGATGCCAGCTTGACTACATGGACATGATACAGCATTGATGAAGTCCTGGCATCACACTTGCTTCCCCTCCAGTGACCTCAATCTGATGCGATCTGTTGTCCTGCTGGAATGTCATGTCCTCGTGCTGCTCAGGGAGCGTCTGTTTTCTCAAGTGCTGGGAATTGGACTGTTATTCTGTGGATGCCTTTCTCCCCAGACCCATGGAGCCCCATGGAACATCTGTGGGATGACTTTAGCATCCAGGGCAACAGAGATCAATGAACGGGCACATGCTTTTCCAGGTATTATGTGAGGAATGGGACAAAATCCCACAACACACCACCAGGAGCTGGAGCAAAGCATTGTCTTCAGCTCATTTTGCTTTCAACAGCACCAACACTCCTGTATCCCGAGGCTTAACAGTAGACACCCTGTTGATCAACCCAATTGGTTACAAATATTAAACAGCATAATTTGTAAATCCATAAATTGTCATTTTACTTAATACAGAATTTTTGCAATAACTTTAACATGAAAGTGTACATTCCAAAAAAATATATACAGTCGTTATCTACAACAAAAGCCATGAACATGACAAATGAATATTACAAAGACAACAACCCAGTGGTGTCAGATTCATTACTGTAGTGGGCTAGATTTGATTGATGTGCTTCAAGCAGGTCACACATACAATACATTAATGAAGTACTAGGTACCATTACATTATATTTGTCATGTTTTGTGGTTTTAGTGTTTATACAATGACATACCCACCTTTTAAATCCTATTAGACGTCAGTGTTTGTTACATGCTAATTTAGAAAAAGTTACTCATTCTTCAGGTATGAGTAACTGAAGTTTTTTTAGCTTTATTCACTGTAATTATTTTAAATGTTAAAGTCATGATAAAGTTTGGTAATTCAGGAGCCTCATTCACAGTGCTTTAGTGTTGAAGTCAACGGTTTCTGTGACATGAAGACATATACAGAGGTTTGTCGTTTCCAGCATTTTTCCTGGAGATGACATGTGGTGAAGATAGATAGATATGACTTTATTGAACCCAAAGGCAAATTGATGTGTTACAGCAGTCCAGCCCAAGACAAGCAAAAACAGACATCAGAATAGTTATAAAACAAAAGACAACAAAATCAATAAATAAAAAATAAATACATAGGTGTGTGCAAAATGTGATGATCATAGTCACTGTAAAAACAATAAAATATGTGCAAAATGTGCATAGGTTTATACAGACTGATTGTCCAAAAAGTACAATGGAGCAAACATGCTGTCCATAGACGAGCAAATGAAGGGCTAACAGTCCTAGCCTAGGGCAGCGTTATACACCCTGACAGCCGCCGACCTGCGGAAACGTTCCCTTGAACACCGTAGCTGGAGCAGTCTGTTGCTAAAAGTACTCCGCTTTTAATAACAGTCCCATGAAGCTGATGAGAGGCGTCGTTCATGATGGCTGTGAGCTTGGTCAGCATTCTCCTCTCAGCCACCACCTCCATGGGGTCAAGGCTCATCCCCAACACAGAGCCAGCCTTCTTGATAAGTTGATAAGATCAAGTCAGTTGTGCCTCTTGATGTTATAACTCTACACTGAAGCTCAACCAGGCATATTGTGAGTAAAGGTGTAGTGCTAGGGTGCACAACTACTAGCTGGAGATCCACAGTCCACCTGTTCTTTTTCAGTAGGTCTCTTTAAATCACCACCGAAACACCTGGGCACAGGGGTTAATCTGGTTTGTTTAGGCAAATAATTATGGCAATTTGCTAGTTAGGAAATGAAAGCCTTTAGACATTTCAAACCTTCAAGGCTGGAATTGTGCTCCCCTGGCACAGAAACTTAAGTGTTATAAGGAGAAAATGAAAACAAGCATTTTGAAAAACAAAAAAGGGTCCCTCTTATTTGGATTAATAGTTTCAAATACAAATGTTTTACCTTTGTAGTTTTTAGCCTGATTGAAAACTAGATATTTAGGAAAACATGAGACGTGTTACTGGAGTGCTGGGAATACTCTTTCTCTGGAACAGGCTGCCCTGCCAGATTAATGAGGCTGCTAAGCAAATAAATGCTCTGGGTGGGCCAAATGATTTCCTCATATTCGTGACTTTCCTTACATTGTCCAGAACCTGATGAAAACCATTAACATTTCCTAGGTGCCCAATTCAAAATCTTATTAGCCTGGAGTAAAGCATTCTGCATTTAAAAGAGAGAATAGAAGAAAACGTTTTAGCCCAAGAGTCAATACATGTATTACAATGTATTTTTTTAATCAAAGGGTTGCTATAAGAAGAGATCTGTCACAATAGTAAGGTTCTTAAATAACAGTAGGTTTTACATAGTCCTGAATATAGGGATCTATCCTCTTTCTCTATCACAAGTGTGTGTGCAGCCTGGGCATTTTTGTTCCTTTCCATTCCCTAGTCCTTGTTGATGCAGATCCTTAATTCTTTAAGCAGTGAGTTAAAGAGTTAATCAATGGTCAGCTAAGTAAATCAAACAGGATGCAGTTGTTCATCCTTGCTATAGGAAGGAGGGGCACAATAGCTGCAAACCACAGTGATGCTGATAAGTCTTTAACACCTAGTCTTATTGTTAATGAGACCAAAATACCTGTAAATGTAACAAGAACCCACAAAAGAATGCATTAAACAGAAAGGTCTCCAGTTAAAAATGATTTTGCATCAGGTGGTTTCACCCTCAAATGACAGCTTGGAATCACTGGGCTTTGGAGGATCCCTTGGTGGTCTGTGATTAAAACAAAACACAACCACCCAAAACAACAGTCACAAGTGTGCTCTTTACATACCAAACTGCCCCCTGCATGGGCTGATGGGATTTCATGGCTCATCAGCCCTCCTGTCAGAGAGAGATCCTTTGTGGTGAAGCTCCCTCCCACCCTCTGGGAACCCCTGACCACCTGCAAACACAGCCCACTCCCCTGACACCAGGCTGCCTCCTGACTCCCTTTGCCACTGAACGCAATTAACACTCTCCTAATCTCCTGCCTGCTGTATGATTGTGCCTGTCGAACACAATTAGCATGTACAGGTCTTTGTCCTGACCAGAGCTATAAGGCTGGGGGCTTGCTGACAGAGTGTTGTGCTGTCAGGTCGCAGGGACGGTACACATTTCCTCCCCAGCAGATCAGAACCTGGCCGTTTTTCTTCTTGACCTGTTAACAGATTGACGTTATCTGTAGAGGCCCAAACAGAGGAAAAGGTGTAAATTCATTGTGCAGGTTCAGTAATTCACCTGTTAAATCTCAACGAAGTTCACCTTGGCGGATTTATTGTGGTTTTTGCACTTGCACTTTGGTTTTAAATCGTTTTGCTTCTGTTTCCTGTGGTTCTGACAAGGTTTCACAGTGCTTTATTATATTGGTCCATGGTATTACTACAGAGCACATTCCTTAAAAAAGTATACTGTAGCATGGTATTCCCATAGTTCTGTGTAGGAAAGCACCATTCCGCATATTAAAACTACTCCAAAACTATAGTGAAGCCATTATTCTATTACAGCCTCTCTCATTTAATGCTAACCCTCCGCATTATGTCTGAACAATATTTCTTAAAATCAAAGTTTTAGTGAGAACTAATTAACCTTGTTTAATGGCTGCTTTTCTCAGCACTAGGCTCACACAGAAGTCAGGAATATTCCTGACAGGAATACACTATTAGGCATAAAATGTATGTTGATGGAGTTGTGTTGACGTTGACAGAGCTATGAAAATTAGTGTCCACATGTTGCATCACATATTGTTTAATCCACTATGCAGTATAGATATAAAAACATGAATGGAAACAGATACCATTGTGAAATAACTTATGTTTATGTAACATTGTTTATTATACTTTATAAATTAGAGAATAACATTGCTGGAGGTGGAAGGGAACGATGATAATGTGAATGACGGTGACTGGGTGTCTATCTTTCTCTGGCATATAGATGACAGTTGCTAGGGGAAAATTGTATTTGTTTAAAAGTTAGCTGTGTTAAGCCTAGGACACAACCTGTTATTTTCTGTACCGTCGTGCTGGCACAGAGTAAAAAAAATGGATGCAGTCTCTTTCTCTGTCTGAGGATGCATACTCGAAGTTATTTATCAAGAAGTCCCAATAACGATGTCTCTGAAGTGCTGACTTGCAGAGTAGAAGCAGGGTAGTTCTGATTTTGATCCAGAGGAAGATGAGGGAACATCAGTAAGCCGTGAAGTTAAAACCTTTTCTGGATTCTCCCTTTGCTTGAGGGCTAACCCCCACATTTGTAAATGGTAATATATGAATCTGTGGTGCCCAAAATGTGGGTCGGTCCTTGATTTAAAGTCTCATCCAAAATACGGCTTCTTCTGCAGCGTTGTACCTTGCAAATCTGTGAAGAAAAGGGTTTGGAATTTCTGAACCAGAAGAGTGCATCACACAGTGCATCACACCATCAGCAGTGGTGGATCGATCCCAGTATTGTCTAGTTGGATCCTTGCTTGCTTTAAGAGATCTGAGGATATCTGGCTCTATAACAGAATAAGCTGATGACTACTGTAGTTGTGTGTGATGTCTCCAGGTACACGCATGGTAGAAACATGCCACTGAAACCCCCTCTGTGTGCGATTCTGAAGGTTTTGAGGAAGTGCTTTGAGTCTCCTTCTTTCAGTTGTGTTGAGCAACTGCCTTGTTGTCATGCATGCTTGGGCTTGCTTTCATTTAGAGCTTTGCTTTGAAATCATTTATCCGGTAAATAATTCACCATTATTATAACAGCTTCTCACCTGAGACTGGCGATACAGTAACAGCTGACAATTATACAGTTACAGGAAAGGAGCAGAGGCTCAGAAAATAAAGAATGACGCTTTGCTTCTCGTTTTCCATTCCAGCCGCCAGAGTGGGTGCTTTTGTGAACAGTGGGCCACAGACACAATAGACTGAATTTCACTGCCATTGTGCTTGTGTTGTGTTTCTTTGGTGTTATTGAGGTGTAAAGTTGTAAATGGGTATTTTTGGAATGCCACATGAGGGATATGGAAATAGGGTCTGAAAACAAAGATCTAATTTCAGATCGCTGACTGCTATAGCAATGGATTTGTTTTGATTTTTGCCCCAGAAAAGTAGAGGGGAATTTTCCCCTAGAAAGATACAGTTCCAGGCTCAACTTTATAAGATCACAGTGTCCTTACCACCACATCATGTCGTCCATTTTTGTCTTTTAACAGTTTTTCAGTTATGCCTTTGTGCTATGTTCAGTGAACTGAATTTGAGATAATGATGTCAATATAAATATACTCAACATAATGAATGCATAATGTTATTTTAATTTGTTAATTTAAAAAAGGTGTATTGAAACACCTCTTATTCATATTCATTAATGAAACCCTATACTGACTTTAGAAGACCTTGCCACTCATTTCAGGATATTGTTAAGAAATGCATTTATTTGCATCCCAGCCTGAAGTGGTGAATGGACATTGATGTAAAGCATTTAGACATAATGCCAAAAACAATTGAAGCCTTAAGTACTGTATCTAAGTCCTACTGTCATCTGAACTGTGCCATGCTTCTAAGCCTGCAAAACTTTTCATGGGTATGGTAGTTCAGGCTTTGACTCTGTCTGCATTACCTTTGGAATACATCATTCCTGTGAATTTCAATTTCTATGCTGCCCAAGAATGCATTGATCTAATTTGGTGCATTATATTATGCATTATATGCACCAAATAATGATACATGTTCTTCCAACAGTCCTGTTTGTTGTGGTAATTTACAGGCAATGATTGGCAATCCACCCTGAAGCTTTTTCTATGTATTATTTCGCTTATATATTAGATATAAGCAGTTAGTCCGTTACAGTCAGTGCTAATTAGTGCTTATTTTCACAGATAGAAGCATAAACATCTTAAGTTGTAAACTAGGGCTCAGATTAAGTGAAAGCATTATGTTTGAGACTTGGTGGTCCTAAATTGTTGTAATCTGCACTCAGTGGTGCACAAAATCACTAGACGTAGTTATAACTAACATTTAAAATTGACATCCCTTAATGTGACCTTTACCGTTGCTGGCGCAACTCGCGTTTTATTTCCACTTCTACCAGCAGGTGGCAGTAGCCATAACAGACAGGAGTGAGATCTGCAGATACCAACTGCAAGGATTCATTGTACCAAGGCAACAGGTATTTCTTTTTTCTGTGTTGTTGTTGTGTGTTCCTTGTGGATACCTATATTTTTGCTCCTTTATCTACATTTATAGTGATGCTATCCTTTTTGTAATTGTGAGTAGCTATCGGAGTAATTCTGCATTTTTGACGAGCTGACTTTTTTGTCCGTAGTTGCATTGTTTACACGTTTAGGAGTCCCAAAAAAGGAATTATTAGTCTTTGGGCATAATGTAAACGTTCTTTCCTGTGTGCTGACCTCAAACTGCGCCTCTTCAGACGTTTTATCTGTACAGCTGATGATTTCCTGCGGTCTCTGTACCGTCCATCTCTATTTTTGGAATACGTGTGTGTGGTATTAGTTGAAATGTACAGCTCCAGCATTCAGGTCTAAGCACTAGTGTTAAAAGTCCCTAGAAATAGGGTTTCATTCTTCCTTTTCTTTTCTCCTTTCTTCAGCCTGGACAACGGCTTCCACGTTTTCTCGCAGAGCTGCACACTATGGAACATCCTGTGGTCTACATCGTCGTTGGGAAACACAATTCCGGGATGTTTTAGGACGTTTATGCACTGGTCACACCTGCACTTTACATGAAATCTGTGTTTTTATTTATGTTTTGCATGTATTGCTGCTCGATTTCGTTACGTTTTCTGTGACAATGGAATCTATTTGCACACTTCTGTGTTAATTGTTCTTTCACAAATGACGGACTGATGACTTTGCAAGCTTTTCATTTTGCTTGCCTTTTGGAAGTTTCTATCTGTGATACATCGAGAAAGACCTTTATTTTTTAACATAAACCAGGAATCTTGTATGCCTACTAAATTCTGTCTCTAATAATTTCTTCCAACGACAGATTCGTTTACAGTGGTTTTCAGGTTTACTGTGTGCAGATAGGTAATGCTCTCCGCCTTCTTTCAGCGTTTATTAAACTTGTCATGTTCATGTACTGTAACATTGTGTTTTACTCACAAGGAGTTGAAAGGCCTTTAATTCATTGTCATACCTTTGTTTTATTTTTCTTCAGACAATATGAGTTTATGCAGGATACAGGAGCATTACCTTTCGTGATGTGAATAATGTTGGTGTGCGTGGAACCTGTTAACCATGCCTGTTGCAATTCTAAATCCTCTAAAGCTCAGAAAAATTAAGACTGCCCAAAGAGATATGCTCCTTTTCATTTGTTTTGTATGTTATGACAGTTTATTAATGCCACTAACCTGCAGGTTTGCAGGAATCCTTTATTTTGTATTTAGTTTCAGTATAATTTAGTTTCAGGCTTTATCCTTTGTGGTGTGTTTAATTTTCTCCTCTGGCTCCTCTTCTTCTTGCCATATTTTACCTATGTAATTTTGCTGACCTTGCCTCTGCTAATTAAATGGCAACCATCTTCAGCATTCTCTCATACAACTGTTGGTCAGGCTTGTATTTTAGAGGTGCTGACATTCAAATTCAAAGTAACAGGGAAATGTTAATTCCATCAAGAAAGGTAAAGAAAAGAAACACAAGGTTTCAGCTGTGGAGCCTTCTTAAGATGTGAGGGAGAGAGGGAAAGTAGCAGATAAATGAGGCGCAGGAGAAAACAAGACAGAGTAGGCACAAAGGGGTAGACAGCTGAGGGAAAATGAGCACAAAGCAGGTGAAAAACAGTGTCCAAACTCAGGTATAACAAGAGGAGATGTGTGGAAAGCCAAAATCTGCAAATTAATAATTTTGGTTTTGGGTATCTTTCTGCAATAGAAGTTCTAAAACATAAAACTGAAAGATTGTGTCTTTGATACTCACAGCTCTGACATGTTCCTTAAATGTATTAAAATTCAGACTCTTATTGAAATAACCTATGGATTACAGTATTGCCAAAGCATTAATATTTAACTAAACATCGACAAATCTAGTACAATAAATCTACTAAACTAAACTATTTGGAGGTTTATTCCCCAGTAGGATTGATAGCTGTTCTGATTTTGGGGAAGTACTGTATGTTTCTCTACCAGTGTAGCAGCAAGTTTCTCTCCATCTCTGCTTCTCTCTGCCAGCAGTGGGAGCACTAAACATCTTCTTGCACTACGGCTACAATTAACCATTTTATTGCATCTCAATACACAATACAAGAAAAGTCAACCATGCAGGACTCAGACAGGGTGCATGGCTCCATTTAGCATGTTGTGGAAGGAATATTACTGAATGAAAATCCATTGTTTTGCCTCATAATTCATTCATAATATAGACAAAAGCAGGCTATTTCTGGTTAACCTTACCAGATTTTACAGTACAATAAGGGTTTTTCCCTAACTTTTGCATCATACTTTGTAAATGCATAATTATCTCATCTGATTGGTACTGTACACATGTGTACAAATTATTTAATTAGCCTATTTAAAGTTAAAAAAAAGTTACGAAACTATTTTTTACAGAGAATGATGACAATGTTATGTATTTTTATTTAATCTTTTATATCAAGCCACAAAAATGTCATTTGTTTTAAGGCAATAAATGCCTTAGAAAGACAGTTATATGTTTTTAAATGTTTTTTTTCCTGTTAACTGATTACAAATTCTTTGCACAGTATGTAAAATAAACTTTCAGATGATACTTCAAAGTTGTTCTTTTCTATTTCTCTGTGCATATCCTGCTTCTATATGTGATTATATCTAATTTCTTTGTAGCCTGAGGGATGTTACATTTACCAAAAGGATTTTTGACACTTAATAAAAATGGAAACATATTATATACACCATATTGATCTACATTTTTGAAAACCTACACCTATATTGAGCAGTAGTGCTTCATAAAATATTGAGTTCCAACATTTAAACATTGGACTCCTTTAAGCGATACACGTAAAAATGAAATATTCCAAAAAGCTGAAAGGTTTAACTACTAAAATAGAATTGTCCAATATGCACATCATAGTATTAATATTCAAATATTTTTTCCACGCTGAAAACATCCAGCATCTACACTCATTTTTTGTATCAAGACTGATTTTGCTGGACATTGCAGTTAAATACAAGCAAAGTTAATATTGTGTGAAATCTAAGGTATAGTAACATAATGTTACTTTTTACTCCACTGTGTAATTTGAGCTTTAGAATTCTGAATCCTGCAGTTTTTAGATATTCTAAGTATTGCAGTATGGTTTTAGCTTCACGTGAATTTAATAGTACTGTACTATTTATTATGAATAGTTATCCATTAAGCCTAATTAATACAGCTTCTAAACAGCTTCCTTATTGGGTATTAATAGTTGAAAGCAAATTTAAAAATATGACACAAAAAAAATAGAATTCAGCAGAACTCAGCTAACCTGTGATTAAGACCTTGGATTCTTCCAGGACAAGGGAAGACAACCACTCTATTTAGTCAGCTATTGCTGTGCTTTTATATTTGCTGAATATCAGTAGAAGGAAAGAACTCTTGTACTATTTGGATTATGTTCTGGGAAAAGCAGCAGTTTGAGACTCTAGGAAAACCAATCCAACGCTGTGAAAAGCCACAACCTTTTTAATCATACACAGTACCAGTGTAATTAAAAGCAGCACCAAATTGCCTCTTTCAAACTGCTTAATCCATCTAATTAAAATCTGCTTTGAATTTCTCTTGCTTTTAGTCTGCCATGTCTTATATTTTGTATACCTGTAATTACTGTTTTCATTATAGTAGGATATTAACACTCTCCATAAAGAGGCAGCAGGTTGCAGTTGTTGATGTGGACTAAAGGAGTGCCGGTCAGATTGAGAGAACCTTCCTCGCTCACAGACATCACTCTTCATCTGTTCATCAAGGCAGTGTTCTTGCACAGACCTGAAGCTATGCGGGGTGGTGCCACTACTTCACTGAGCCCATCACAGTATCCATTCTGGTAGTGATGAGCCCAACTAAGGTTGTGAGAGTCCTGTAGCTACTATATATTCGGCTCAATTACAGAAATATGAACACTTTTAAAAGGTTGAGGTGCACAACTCTAGTCATCAGGAACCACAATGCAACAGATTTTCCAGGCATTCTTAAATCAACAGCTGGAGACCTTGCTGGAGCAGTTATTATCCGAATGTTGAATCCTGCATCATATTTTGAGATGTCTAAAGTCAGAGCATGTTTTGAAGTTAAGAAGGGAAGGGAGTTACACAGTACTAAGATGAAATAATACATCTTGCATACATTAAAATAATCCACTTTATTGAACTTTACCTCTTTTATATTTACAACACTTAGAACTGTGTCCATGACAGTATCTTCTTGAAGGTTAAAAGAAAAACAAGGCAGTGAAGCAGTGTAATAACCACAGTATGTAACGGAAAGGAAAATAAAAACATTTGAGCTTACGATATTTTACACGCTAGTAATATCTTTCAAGGAATCATTCAAATATATTGAGCACACAAAAATATACAATTTCAGAGAATTTCACATCTGATGTTCTATTATTTGCTACATTAGCATGTTCTTGCGAATATCCTTACTGAAAAAGGCCACTTAGAAAAATGCACGTCTTTCAAGTTGAGGCCACAAAACTCATTTCATATTCTGAGGCCCTCTAATAAATATAACAGTTCAAAAAAGGCATATTCACACCAGGTCATTATCTTGTCACTACTATGCCCTAGTTTGAATAGCATATTTTTTGGTCCTGTGCACTTTGTCTTGAGCTTCAGAGTTGCATGATGCTGCACAACGCCTAGCTCTATGTTCAGATAAAGGTTCTTGAGACACAAACTACATGAGCCCCCAGCAATCCCCACCCTCTTGGTGGGCAGAAGCTTACTTGCAACTGAAACTGTGAAAATGGGAAGGTAGTCAGAAACTGAGACAGCACTGCATGCTGCAACTGCTTGATATGAACAGAAAAATGAAGATGTGTAGAACAAGCGAAGTTCCAAGTCCTTTTCACTTTTCAATGATAACAAAGCCGCAAAAGAATGAACTGTTCTTGACCCACTGCATGTTGCTTTTGCACCCAAGAGCATCTATTAAGGCCTTGTCATGTACAAGCTTAAGAGGCCACACCACTTTTTCTGTACATCATTCTGACTTTTAATAAAGTCTGTCTTGGGTCAAAAGAGAAAAAGAGGTAAAGCTCTTAATGGGCTGAGTGTTCTCTAGTGAACCGATTGCACTTCAACCCATATTATCACACCGCTTCAAAGCAGGATGATTGACAAACACACTGTCTTCAGTAACATTCCAGTTCTACAAGGCACAAGTCCCTGGGTAAGCCATGCCGATGTAGAATTTATGACAAAAATGTATAAAAAATCCTCTCTAACTATATTGAATTCAATAAATAGAGCTATTGCAATAGTGCCTTTGGACAATTTTTAAATATATTACAAAATGGTACTCTTAACACTCGTGTTGAATTTCCATTACCTGGCATCTCCATAAATAACTAAAAAATGGCAGAATGATGTATCTAGAAACCGCCTGAGAAGCAACAGCGGTCATACGTTGCTGTCTTGTAAGAGTGGCTCCTTGGCCTCCCCAGGTGCCTGGGGGCTGTGGGGGTGGCTGTGGGCTGACAGATGCTTCTTCCAGGTGCTGCTCCGCGGGGCCATGTTAGTGTGCTCAGGGATGAACAGCGCCACCAGTAGGGCGAGCAGCACAGCACATGCCCCAAACAGGAACGGAGGACCAGGGATTATTGAACTCTGCGTGGACAGAAATAAATCACAAAGGGACGGTAATTAAAAAGTGCAGAATGAAGCCCGCCAAACCCAGGATTTTTAGGGGTATTATATATCTTAATCTTGAGACATTCAATGTGCTATGTGAAATGAAATATCCCCTGAAGAAGTCTCAGCAGCTGAAATGTTGGATTTACCCCTGTTTTTCAGTCTGGGATTAACCAATACATGTCTCCTTGCAGCTAACACATACCAACGCAGCTACTCACTTGACCACAGTTTAGGTAAGACTGCACAGGGGGACCATGAGAGTGTGACCTGTACCCATACACTCCACAGACATCACATTTATAACTCCTGATACCAGCTATTAGTTGGCCAACATCAACTGCAAAAAAATGTTAGTGCCTCACTAAAAGTATCTGAAGATCAACAGCAAAATCTGCATCCAAGTGTGTTAACCTAACCATTCTTACAATGTACTGCAAGTCATGAAAGACTCCTCTGGGATACTGGCATGACAGGTAACATGTCCTGCGAAGAATGATATTCCCTTTTATAAGATAGAGACAAGTTCTATGGTTACATAGAAACTGAACATCAAAATCCTACCTGTCTGGTTTCATATTTGTTTCACCATCTCATACCATTTTGACTACATTTCACATTCCAGAGCATAATTCTGAGAGACTGACACCCAAACCTAAAGATGACGAGTTTCAATGACAATTCCATGAAGCTGGACACTGTACGTTACCTGATGATTGTGTTGAGAGTGATGTGATGATTCAGACTCAGCTCCCAGGCCACTGTTACTCACTGGGAGTTCATTAAGCTCCACATGGAATATGTAGAAAATTAACCCGTACAGCGCCGGTCCCAGGCCATTACACAGCCCTCGAATCCCAGTGATCATCCCCTGAACCACACCTATAAGAGAACGAGACCGTCAGCCTTCCACACACCATTCACAAGAAGACTTAGGTAAGCAGAAATCTAGCAGGATCACATGAAGATACGTACAGGACAAACATGTAGGGTACATTTTAGTTTATTTTAAAAAGTCTTAACCCCCAATGCTGGCATTTAGCACAGGACAAGACATGGAACAGCCCCCTGACTAAAACTGCACCTAACCTCACTGACTGACTGCAAACATGTTGTGCTTCTCTTCACTGTCTCGCCAGTTCTAATGAGCAGGGAGAGCTAAGAACGCACAAGCACAGCACAAACATTAGATTAGCTAGTGCAACGATCAAGACAAGATCTTCTGCTCCAGCTCTCAAGGCCAAAAAGATTTCTGGGTTTTAGATCCCTAAAACTCCTAGTTACTGTATTAACAACTAATTACTAGCTTAAGCTAATTTAATTAGTTTCACAGGCCAATCTTTTGACAATCAAGAACCATACTGGATGCCCTCTAATCTAGCCATTACACTTAAGACTACTGAGCTCTCTCTTAGTGGATGGAGCATTGGATATTTATGAGCTTTTCAAACAGAACTGTCAAACCAAATGGGTGAAAGAATAGATCTGTCTGACTTCACGACACAGCTTTGTGGCATAACAGAGAAGTTGCAAGATTACAAGTACAAGAAATACATAGTGCTTTCATTTTCAGATGGATGACAGAAACCAACAGCTGAGTTTCTGTACAAAGCGACTTTTTTCTTGCCCTGGGTACCTTGCTGGTCTGCTTCAGCTGTCCTGGATACAAGAGCACTGACTGCTGGGAAGGTATAGCTGCATAGCTGCAACTGCACCAGCAGCCCACATCATCCTGAGGAGAAACCAAGAAGGAAAACTAGTATCAAACTAGAAATATGCATAAAACAGCGACTGTATTTCAGGTTTATAAGATTAAATGTTTGGTTTAATAGTGACAGTACCTGCTTAATAATTTTAAATAACTCAGAATAGGACTGATATTAAAGGTTCACAAATTATACTTGATGATCTGTGACCTACAGTGTCTGTTAGGAAAAGCTCCTGGGTTTTCTACTCCTACAGAATACAAGGCACATAACAGGGTTCTGATCCAAAGCCATACCAAGCAAGTTGCAGAATCTGGAAGCCCAGGCCAAGTAAAATAGTGTTCTTGTTCCCAATGGACCGCATCAGTAAACTCAAGACTACAGTCTGTGAAGATAAAGAGGCAAGAAATCAATACTTTTTTACCTTGTTGAGCCACATGTTTGCAGAGAAAACCTCATTTTTTACCTGTGTTTCAGTGTTACTGCTCTGTGAGGAATGCTTAACTGAAGCTATGATTTCATTAAAGGGAACCTCTTATTGCATCCACCCCTGAGAGGGGGGAGAAATACACATTCACTTGTTCTCAGTTTCAGTTTGACGTTTTGGTAGCTAGTGCACTTCCTGTTTTTGGTTGGGTAGAAAGTGTGCCTGGGACAGATTCTAACATAGAACCTGTGACACTGTTCCATTTCAGATCTCTATTCAGGTTTGCTGGTTAACTATTTAGGAGACGACTTCTTTGCCAAAAGCTGGGGGAAGCTTCATCAGCCTCTGCCGTCGAATTGCTCTGTGGCGCACAAGGTGTACAACGTGAAGACGATGCAGCTGCCAGAGGCCAGGCCTTTCAGCATCATGGTGGACCACTCCAAGTGGTGTGTGACGAAGGGTGGGGGTCAGCACTGGACCTGCATCGCGGACACGAACCGAGAGATCGGTCAAACGAGAAGAGGAGGCGGGGCTGTGTGCACAAGCAGGCCTGGAGTGTGGAAGGCCTTCCTCACAGTAGTTGACACATTTGAGGACTGCCAGTAACACGTGGCTGGCAGAAATAGACGAACAAGAAAGGGCTGTTTTCAAAAGATACTGCATAGTTTTTCCAAGTCAAAGCAAATGGTGGTAAGTAATATGTAAGAAAACTCTGCAGTAGCTCAAGTAGGTAGTGCGTCAACACGCGTAGGCCGCAAAGGAGAAGAAAAGAAAAGGGAACGGACACCTGAAGAAGACTCTACAGCTGAAATGTTTCTTTTCTTTTTTCAGCATGGAATAAACCTTTACATGTTCCTAAACTATTCACTACTGACCTTAATAGCAAAAGTAAAATGTATTTGGAAAGGATATGTATCATGAGAAAGTCATGCATCTAAAAAAACATTTTTTGAATTAAGTACTGAATATATGGGGGGGGAGATATACAAATATTTCAAATCATAAAAGTACATTCTGTTTGTGTTTCTTTAAAGGCTTGTTTGTAATAAAAGTGCTGGATCTGACCTGCCTTCCATTATTCCTGTGGCCCCATTAGGCAGTTCATATCAAGCACAAAAACTGACGCTGCCGTTATATTGATACTAGTAGTCCTGTTCGGCACATATCTGTGATTTTTGTTTCTGTGGATGCGGGTTTTTTTTTTTACGCAGAAACCACACAATGGATGAATAATATATATATTTTTACTAGCTAAATCAATAACACCACAGACTACGTATTACAAAACACAAGACAACCTATGCAACAGGTGGATAAGGTTAAATAAAAACAATCACCACATCTTCATATACAGTACAGTTACTACATGGCCCCATTAGGCAGTTCATATCAAGCACAAAAACTGACACTGCCGTTATATTGATACTAGTAGTCCTGTTCGGCACATAGAAGCATTGGATTATATGACTGTTTACTCTGTGGAGCTGTCCACTTCGACTGGCTTTGTAATAGGCCTGTACAGTTTAAAAGAGAGTTTATGTTCACATTTTTATAAAGAATAAGGTTACAGTGCCGTGCTGGTGTTTCGACCTGGTAAGAATATCTTAAGTCTATTAAACCTTCCAGCATTCCTTAATGATTTACTGATTTTTAAGTCAAAGGCCATACACCTAGCTGAAGTTAAAAAATATCTAAGGAACTTAAACCATTATCAAGCTGGCACTTGCAAAAGTAGGCATGTCTCTAATGTTGGGTAGGATTGAGTTTCCCCTTGAAGTCTTGATTTACTGACCTGCTCAATGCCTGTGACCTTACAGTGATGTCACTCAGTCGTGTTCTTCTCCAGTGGGTGATCTCTCTTTATAAGCTCAAAGCATGTCAAGCGGGGAAAGACTCTCTCTCATGAGTATGTCAGAGGAGTGTGTGCACATTTCCTCATCCTGTTTCAATTGTTTTATTTTAACCTTTGCTAATCCGATAGGTAAATATTAACCCACATATAAGCTGTGCCCGGGAATGTAGACAGTGGAAACTGAAAAATGAACTTCACATGGCACAATTTACCATTCTTACCATTTAAAAAAAAGCTCTTAGTTTTTAAATAAATGTGTCTAAAAATATACGTGTCTCCACACACCTGAAGAAGGCTTCACAACCAAAACGTCATATTAGTTTATAGCCGTATCTTTAATTTGTAAAGAGCAGTTTTTTAGCAAAAAAAATGTATTTCTAATATCACACTTAAAGAGGGAGTACAAACTCCATTGAAACAGATGCCTACAGCCACAATTTAACGGCAGCCGATTGTAAGAGCCACCTGAGAAGTGACAGAGAAAAGCCTAGTTTTGCAGGGAAATGGTTGTTCTCTTTGAAAGATTCAATTGAATATATGGTGTGGCGTCGCCGGGGGAAATAGGTGTAAAAGAGATTTAACTCACACCACACTGAACCTGTGTTCTTCGTCCGTATGTCTCTCCAAATCCGTTCCGCAATCCGTTGCCAGTATCCTTAAGTTCCCAAATGCGTATGTCCACACTTCTCCGCGCCGTATCCAAAACCCATATCCAATAGTCCGTTATTCTGAAATTCCTTCCAGTACACTCCTAAATCTCTCGTTCCTCCAAAACGCTCTCACCTTACCAGCTTCCGCCCGGCTCAGTGCTTCTGTGGCATTTCTATTCCGTTTCCTGACGGAGCTCACCTGTCTCATTGTTTCGCCGTATATATCTTTTCCAACAGCGGGTCAGCCGGGTATCCGTGGCGGCCATCTTGCCTAGGTCTATACAGTAGTATAGACAGCGTTTCGTTGCGAAAATACCAGTTATAAATGACCCTTCCCCTGGCCCTCTTCCAATGGAATTAATATTCTGTTTGTATCTCATGAATGCTGTTAAATGATAGTACCTCTACCGTACTAACATTGAGCAAATTAAATTCTAAAGGCTAAATACTGTGCAGTACAGTGGGAAATATTGAATTGTTTTAGGAAATAGAAGACAAATTATATTTACAGTGGTTATCCAGAAATAATAAATGTATATACCATAAATTTACTGTTTTGCCAAAGCAGGACAGTTCCCCCTAGTGGAAATATGTTTGCACCGCTTTCCTTGTGCTACAAGAATATTTGCCAGTATCAAATGATCATAATGCATCTCTTCCAGGCTAAAATAAGCAACAGTAAACACTGGTATTTAACTGGAATATAGTAGCATAAGAAGTGGCACAGTGGTGCTGTCTCAGAGCACTGGGGCCATGAGTTCATCCTCAGATGTGGGGCTTGTATGTTCTACAAGTGTTTGCTTGGGTTGTCTTCAAGTAATTGGCTTTTGTGAAAATTGTCCCTGGTGTGAGTGAATCCTGCCTCTGGCTTTCCTGCAACCCTGTATTGGATAATGCAGTTAGAAAATGGATGGATTAAAGCCTTCATAACCTTTATAGAATTATTTCCTTTTACCACTAGTTTTAGTACTGGAAACCACTGCAATTTTAAGTCATATCCATTGAGCTATGAACTATTTTACCTTTTGTATATCCTCCTGAAACAGTGCTGCTGCACATTCCATTGCAAAAAACACTACATCCATTCGGTTACCAGAAAGGATCATTAAAACACTAAAGAAAACATACTCATTAAGCACAATTTGAGACCTTACATCTCATTTAATATGGAGACCATAGACTGACACTGACTCAATACATCCAGTGAAAGTGGTTCAAGCTTTTAGAGACAACCTGTAGAGTCTCACTGTCAGTCTCCGAGTCTGCAGAATGATTAAGATGCACAGTCTCTGGGGTGGGAATTCTTTCTTCTTGGCTTATTTGCCGATAAGGGAGAGTTGACACATTCAAGAACACCATCCACAATTCAGAGGCAAGGTGATTAGGAGACTCTCCTCCGGCTCCTCTTTTCATCATACAGGGAGATGGCTGGGAGCAGCACTCTGATAATGGGCACTGCCACCCACGCCACCATGTCATTCAGTTCTTCCATCGTTATCTGTTTTAAAGCAACAACAAATGTAGGTTAACCACGGAGGACTAACATTGTCTTTTATTGCTTTTAACAGGGTGTCAGCTGAGCATTAGACAGGATTCATCCATTCTCCCAGCAAACAGTGATAGGCTGATTTCTTTTAAGGTCTTATTTTTCCCCGACTTCTCCTTGCAATACGTCATATTCTATTCTCATTTTTTCTACAGCCTAGAAGCCTATTCTGGACTTTTCTTCCATTTGCTTTCCCTTCTTACCTCTCTCCCAAAACCAAAGCATTGTGCATTTTAATACACTGTATTACAATTAAAACACAAGACGAAAGGTTCTTATAAATGTAGCCTGGCAAAGAATAATTAGCACAGGACACATTTTGGGTTCTTTATTTCTAGGCGACTATGTGGTCTGATATGTTCCTGGTTTAAAAAAATAAAAGACATAACGATATTTCTATATACACAAAATACGGCAGTGGTTCACGCAGCGCGTTCAGAAATAAGCCGCTCACCTCTCAGCCCTCACCGAGAACTACATTACGATAATTAGTACGATACCTACAATTGCGAACACTTACACGGTGCTAAACATAAGTCCCTGTAAAGAATGAAGGAAGAGAAAATACAAGGAGCATGTGAAACCCATTACTAACAAACCAATAAACAGATATCCCCAGCCCGAGTAGTTGCCTAAATACTCTACTGCTTCAGTGTACTCCGTTAAAATCCAATATCCATCTTGCTAATCTTGTCTCAATCCTATGAAATACCCCTCTATACTCATTTAGGGAAATGACACCTTATTTACCGTTACGACTCTGTAGAAGTTACGGGTTCTTTTTAACGGTAACTCACTGCTTCTTAGTCCCTACTGCCCATGCGCAGAACGCTGGACTCAACCGTCAGGAACCGCCATCTAGTGGATTTGGAATAACTCCGCTATTCACCACTGGGTCACAAAATAGCTACAAATTGGTTTCTGGTACTAAATCTGTGTTTTGAAAATCATACTGCTTGGGGCACATTGCATTCTCTTCTTCTGAAGAGATACCAAGGGTTTTGAGTCCCAGCTGGGTTTCTTCACAAGTCTTTTTCATAGGAACCCAATTCCAACAAATTACATACAGTAATTTCTGATTTTCTCGGGCAATGCAATAGATGCTATTAATGGAATACAAGTACATTTTAAAAGACAACCTTAGATAATGTGACAATCAGTGCACTTTTCAGTCCTTCAGATATCCCTTGTGGTGTCTCCGGGGGAAAGTTTATGCAAATGAGAGAAGTACTCACACCACACTTTTCTTTCCTGAGTTTCGTGGCGTTTCTTCCTCCAACTATCTTCCAAATCCAGTCCGTTATCCGCTCTCTTAATCCTGTTCCGATCCGAGTTCCAAAAGTCCGTAATAAAGCCAATCCGCAATCGAAAAACCATAAACCTTTTCTCCCTTCAGTAGTCCGTTATTCCTTAGTCCGACCTTTCACATAAACCTCTTTCCTCTCTATCTTTCTCCCTGTTCACTGCCTCCGGGGCACTTATATTTCGGTTCCTGATGCGGCTCAGCTGTGTCTCATTGTTTCTCAGGGTAGACCCTTTCCATATACGGGTCAGCTGATTCTTTTTGGCAGCCATTTTGCTCAGTTTCATATCTAGTATTTTAACTAGGTCATTCTGAAAATACCTGTTATGAATGACCCTTCCCCTGGTCATCTTACACCCTTTACTTGGCTGGCCTGTAATGTGGGTGTTATATTCTATGATTTTCTTCTTGTTTTATTTATTACCTTGTCCAGTAGGTGGCAGAATTAGTACAGTAAGGGACTAGGCTTAAGGAGCAATATTTTTTAATCAAGATGACATCTTCCTCTAAAATATGTTTTTTATTCGGTAGTGGTATGAAAAACACAACCTGAAAATATAGTAATGAAAATGAAAAGTCAAGCTTGTGCAACCAGGTGATGTGCAGCTGGGCACGGGAATCGGGAACAGCGCCTCGTGCGGGCTGGTAGACCCTCGCTTCCAGCCTGCTGTCCGCCTGACTTTCTCTCCCATGGTTCTTTCTAATTTGTTAGGTAAGATCTGAAGTAATAAGGCTTTTTTAAAAGGTCTGTAAATTTATGTTTACTGATGTCATAGTTTCGGTTTAAGGTTTACTCGTTTATATTTGTTTTAAGAGTATCAAAAGTGTATTCTGGCTCTGCGGGTTATCAGAGACGAAATTGAACTTCGTTAGCTAACTGTGTTAAGTCGCTAGATGAAAACTGTCTGTGTGTTGTGAGTTAATTTCTTAGTGAGTTGAGTTGTTATGTTGTGTCGCGTTTAAATGGTGTTATAGTAAACAGGGGAAAACAACATGTACGAGGGTAGGAGTCAGACTCTTGCTACCAGCCTGCTGTAAACCTGACTTGTACGTATTTCTGGAACGCTCCCTTATTTTCTTCTATTTTTTAGAAAATAAACTTTAAAAAAGGGAGCCGTGTATGAGTTCCTCTTGCGCACGCCGGTGAGTGCACAAGATCAACGGTAAAGCTGCCAGAACTGAGAGGGACCCGCTAGAGGTCACCACAGCCAGGCAGAGTAGGGACTGTGACGTAAACTTGAGTAGTGCGTTATGGGAGTTGTAGTTCATAAAGCCAACGCTATGTCCGTGAGCAACTATAGCCAGTTCTAAAAGCCGGCTCCCCTTAAGTAAGGATTACACTTGCATTCCAGGCTTTTCTATGGAAGCCCGTTTCCGCCAGGGAGTAAAAAAAAACGCGCTATGGTATCTCAGAATTGCAACTTAGCAACTCTGAATTCTGACTTAGTAACTCTTTATATCTCACATTTGCGAGTTCGAAATAGCCCATATTTCATTGTCTGTCCTTTTGTTATTGTAACGGATTCGGGTTCTAGGGCTTGTGCCCTCGCCGCTCCCACCCTAGTTCGTACCTCACTGCATTGGCTCGAACCCAGCTCCTGAGTTGTTGAGGACAAGACCTGTATAACTATATATGGCTACAATACCAGAATTGACCATAATTAAAATTGCATTTCTACACTTCTTTTCCATCCCAAAGGATTAGAGGTGTAAATTATTAAAAGGCAAACCGTGTGTTATATTTTTGGGGTCTCTCGGCTCCACTGGCAGAGCCAGACTGTTTGGGACGTGTGACCACACAGGTTTGATACCGTGAAGGCTTTGAGTTAGAATGGCGACATTCAAATTAAACATTAAATCGGACATCGCCCTTTTGTCTGGATTTTCTCATTAAAACCTAATTATTAATATATATATAAAAAAACAAGTCCGTACAGGGACGAATACTGTAGCTTCCCTGCTGCAGCTTTTAATGACGTCTTTACTTGTACACGCTGGATACGTCAGATAAGGCAACTGCTTTGCAGATCTGACGTAATAGACAACATTTTGGTTATACCGTGGTTTATGCTCAAGTCCGTATTATACAAAATAAAGTTTTACCGCTCACGAACACGACGGATTTGTTTTCAAAATAGATTAATTAATTAATGGATTAATGGAACGATATCAGGGATAAAAATGGAGAGAAAGAAACCGGGATCTGGAGCTGTGAGTGTACTATCCATACGTTTATATATTTGAACTTTTAGGTAGTGAATTAAAAAAAAAAATCAGCATTAGTTTAGCTTTAAAATGTAAGGTTTAGTAAAACAGTAAAAACGTACACCTCGTAGTAATATTTCTAATACTGTTTTAAAAGCTCTAGAAGGTAAAATAAATGGAACATGATTTTAAAATTCCAGCTATGTGTTCTATTTCTGAAATCGTGGGTTAATAATTTATTGTTAACCCTTTCTGTATTTTATGGGAATATACGTACTGTACTTTTCTTTTGTTCTCTTAAGATGTCTTGGGTGAGAATATGCCTTCCCAATCTAAAACTCTAAACAGACTTAGAGAATCAACTCGTTTGTGCAGAAGAAAAAAAAAGAATGTTATGAACTGATTTAGCCCTCTGAACACCCTAGGGTAACTCTTCTTACCTATCTATAAAAAGATATGTCAGGAACCGTGGCCTTTAAATGCAGGGACTGCTTTTAAAAGTTAGTTTTGTAGCTGATTATGCCACCTAGCAATTCTAAAGACCTTTTCCCCCAGCAACAAGTTCTTTTTATCTTCCAGAACCACTAGTGCATCCACAGACCAGAAGTCATCCTACATAATTTCCATTTGTATTACAGTACTTTGCAATTCCAGTATCTATCATAGCCTAATCCACAGAACAAATATTACAACTTATCCACCAGAGGTACTTACTTACTCACAGAACATATTGCAGACCAGCTCAAGAGCCCCATTTGACCCCAGTTACCAAAACCAGAGTTCCAAAGGAAAAGTCCAGCTGCAAATATTCTCCCAAACCCAGCCCCAGTTGGAGACCTGGTGTGCCTGCTTCTGTCATAGCAAAGAAACTCTGTGTAGTCTTAGGGATCCTCCTCAGTCCTGACTGAGTCTGTTTGTTAATATGCCCCCCAATTTGTCTCTGAGTCAATTTTTTGAGTAGAGAGGGGGGGAAGACAATGCCTTCCTCCCTTGCTCACTGTAGAGAGTCCCTGGTGTCCAAACCCTCTCCTGGGTGCTGTGGTACAAATTGGTTATTCCTTTTTCTTCTGTTTCTGTGTGCTCTGGCTCTGTCACTGGGGTTATTAAAGCCCCCCTACCTTTCTTTGGGGGGGGGTTGATAGTTTTGGGTGTAAGCAGAGCTAACTTCTTGGGGCTCATTGATCAAATGGCTATATACAGATGGCCAGGTGTAAGATTGCTCTAGAACATTCTAGATTTTCTAGAATTGTTATGTTCTAGATCCACCTCCTCAGTCTGAGGCTCGGCTAGGCCAGTTTTGACATTCCATGTGTCTTCTCTGAACTGTGTGGTAATTAACAATGTTTGCACAAGCATCTTTGATCAGTAGGAAGCCCCAGAACAAAGAAAGACACATATTACTACCCTCATTGAACTCACTGGTCATTCTATGCAAACTTCAAGTCAACATTGTCCTTGATACCTGCTGTTGCCCCCACACCCATTTTATTTCACTCTGTGACAGATGAAATCATTTCTGCCATCAGCTCTGCTTGTTTTTTCTGGCGTTTTGGCTGTGGTTCTGTGAGGTACGATAGTTATGTTCTGTGTTTCAGGGCTGCTACACCATGCTGTATGCACTGCAGGGAGAGCAGCAGCTGTTGGAGAGACCCGTCGGCACTAAACTGCCGTTAATCCCAGGGTCTAAACCTCAATTTTGCAGGACTGCTCTTTCGGAGAAAGTAAGTGTAACCTAAAATGAAAAGCATGAATACATTTATTCTTATTTAAATCCAAACATTTAAATTGTAAAAAATGACATGTTTATTCATGGTTTTCATTCTTTTTAGGGGTAAACCAACATGTAAAATTGTATAATATGAAATGATACCTGGGACACATTAACACATTTCTGTGTGTGTTAGTATAATGTGGTTGCTGTAATGATTAAACTGTAAGCAAACTGTCTTCCCTTGACATCTTTGTGCATATAACATCAGGAGTAAGGTTATATATTTTTCTAGACGCAGTATATTGATCACATTATTGAAATTCAGCTGTACTGTATGCCTTAAAGCTTATTGTGCTTACTGTCTTTTTGCAATGTAGATATTTTTAGTTGGCTACAATGACTGAGAAATTGGAATTTGATTTTCAAGAACGTAGAAAAAAATGATAACAGCGATTCTGGAGTAGTCTTCCAAGAAACTGGCGACCGCCTTCGGAGGGGGGAGAAAAAAAACATTCTCATTTTTATGTTCAGAAACATAGGGGGATACATATCTGTGTTTACCTGTACATATCATGTTTTAATAAAATACTTACCTTCTATTTCAGCTGCACCAGCCATCTCCTGACTTCACTCTGACTGATCCCCGCGGTTTCCTTTTGGATTCGAAGTACAACAGCCTCCATGACCCCCACCTGCGCACCTATTACCATCGCAAGGGCATGCAGGAGTCTCTGCAGAACAGAGGCTTAATCAATGAGCAGAAGAAAGTAAGGCTGTTTGGAGTTTGTGCAAAGAATGAGGCTTTTTTGGTATGGTGAAGGAGTGAGGTGTTGTCAAAAAAAATAGACCAGGTTCTAGCTCATTTAGCTGTAATAGTTTCCAGTAGCGTGATTTAACTCATGTCTGCACTCCAGCATAGATGTATTCGGTGGGCAGGCCTTTGGTTGTAATCAAAGCATGTAATAGTAGATGTAATCAAAGCAGGCCTATGGTTTGTGCTAAAGTCCTTATGCTCAATAGATATTCAAACACAGAGTACTTGACTGTGCTCTAGATTTGTAAAATAAAAATAAAAACATTTAACCTCCTAGACAGTACTTGAAACATGTTTCGTCTGTTTTCAGGTCCTCTGCTCTTTGAAAGAATACAATCAATATCATAACTACCTTAGCAATGTGAAGTTGCAGTATGACAAAAATTATGTGACTAAACAGGTAAGTGTGATGTTTTTAAACAACCGTCCATCTGATTCTGACTCTTCATCATAGACTTCTGCCTTTATCCAGCCCGCAATCAGTAACATTTCTAGATGAAGGCTTCCATAAGATCTCTCCATTATGCACTTTTGAATATACTGCTGTCATCATGTCATCTTCAAGGAAGTCTCTACCTTGACTGTGTTTGTATTCTAAGGATCAATTTCAATGTTTTCTTTCAGTTTCTTCTCTAATTGCTATGAAGCTCATTTCTGTTTTAGTGTTTTGACGCTGACGATGTTGTTGCTTATGTTTGTCACTGCTCTAGCCTATTTTAGCTTCTTCTTGTTAGTTCAGCCATACTGTACATCTTTTCATGATACTTTGTGTTGTTTATAGCCCATATAGTCCTTTCTGCATGCAGGATATGGGTTTCATATCATAAGAAAAGTTACGAATGAGAAGAAGCTCTTTAGCCTGTTTGGTAATTACTTGCTAATTGGTCTGTGAGTCTCATCCAGCTGCTTCTTGAAAGAAGTCAGCATTCAACAAGCAGACTTGACTGTGAGGATTTTGAATATTTGAAACAGGTCGCCTTGTAGTCTTCTCTGTTCACGATAACAGAGTTAAAAAAAGATTTTTTTTTATTCATTGAGGCTGGGCAATATATCTGGATGTTTTTCTTTGTGGAAAACCACTAATTGTACCACCCGAATCGGAGCATTCACTGCTTATCTGTACTGCTCAGTAGACTTTAATCCATTTTCAGTGCAAAAAAATGTATTTTTCCAAACACATGTTAATACAGGCAGCTTTTGTGTGTAGTCCAAAACAGAATTTATAAGTCTTCTTTGCCAGACAAGGCTGAAAAACGACTTGAACTTCCATCCATCCCTTTCCATCCACGTCATCTAATCTAACCGCCTCATCTAAGGGCTGCAGGGAGCAGGGGCCTATCCCAGAAAGCAACGGGCTTAAGACGATATACACCCTTGACCAGAATTAAGTCCATTGCAAGACACACACAGACACAAATTCACTCTAGAACCAATTTTCCTAGAAACCTTTTTTTCTACCAGTATAGTATGGCTTTTGACTGTGGGAGAAAACCAGAGCAAACCGTGAAAAACCAATGTGAATATGGGGAGACCATATAAACTCCACACAGACAAATCACCTCAGGCTCAGAATAGAGCCCCTGGCCCCAGTGTTGCGAGATAACAAGGTTAACCACTGTATCCAAGATATACATCTTAAATTGAAATGTTTAGATCAACAAACTACAGTAGCTCAGCCTTCACTCTTATACATATGCAAACACATTCTATCGGTGTGAGTTCAAATTAAAAATCTAATGGAAAAAGTCAGTGTTGGTTTTGAAGTGAACACTCGGCTATAATAGTGCTTAGGAGAACCTTGCAATGAAGGGAGTGTGGCACTCTATTAAAAGGCTGTGCTGGCTTTCAGAAAACAATAGTGAAGAAGTTGTTGGAGCTCCAGGAGCAGAACGAGATTCCCAGGGATATCAGCTTCACCGATGTGAGGGAATGGCTCCTTGAGGAAGGATCCAAGAATATTTCAGACCAGTTTATGGCTAACAGAGACAGGTAATAACATACAGAAGCTCCTCACTCTTTAACAGCAAGTTCCTGCCTTTTGGATTCCTGATTTGTTGTATTTGTATCACATTTTTTTTTGTTTCGCTGTAAATATGTGTAAATATTTTACTGTTATGTTTAAACATTAGATGTCAAGAATACAACTGTAAGTAAAGGTTTGCCTTAAGTTAATTAATTGTGCAAGCAAGTGGAAGTCTTGACTGAGTCAAAGTTTTCCAAAAGATGAACATCTGCTCTACGGAAATACCACATTCACAAATTCCTCTGCTGCTGTCTGACATTGCCTTGTGGATGAAGCTTTCTTTGCTGTTGTTGTTTATGAAGGCACCAGGCAGGAGCTCTGAAAACAGAGGAGATATGCAGACAGGCTGAGGTATGAGAATACAGTTTGATTTATTTTGACCCAGGGCTGCTCCTGGTCATCACCTGGATGGGAGATCTTTAATAGCTGGTTTCCTTCTGCATCTTAAACTGATTAGAGACATTTATATCCACTCTGGCAAGTGACCTTGTGACACCTCTGTAAATACAGCATGATTGGGGAGCAAGCAAAAGATAACAGGATCTCTAGCATAACTGTTTTAAAAGATGTTGTGTTTCTGACAAGTACTTAAGCATTTATGTTGCAAAATGCTCATTAAAAAAATTATCTCACCTTATAGTGTATACGCCTCTTCCAGCCGAACAGATTTTTGCAGAGTGGATACCCTTAGTGAATCATGTTACTGTATTGTCACACTTAGACTTCAGACACTTTTCATACGCTTTTATGAATCCTACATTTCACACTGTAGCTTAACTCACTTTTGAAACACATAGTTTATTCACCCCTTTCATTGATTTATCAGCTTTCAGATCACCGGCATTATCAATATACAGTATTTAGCCTCATCGGTTTTCTACATCAGCTTAATCATGTTTTTTGTTTTTTTTTTCACATTCTCACTGTACATTGCTGTATGGTATGTTATTTTCCCAGTTATTTTGTCTTTGGGCTTCCCAGACCACATTCAGCTGCTGAATGCTTCTAATATGCTGAAAAATGCCCAAAGGCCTCATTTGCTAAATTGTAAAAAGGGGAGAGATTCAGCTCCACATGATCTAACAGATTCCTCAATATTTAATGTACCACCTATAAGCAGGTGACATATAAATATAAATGTCTAGTAGCGTAGCTGTTCAGTGCTCAACACAATCTAGCTTTCTGCTGTTTCTCATCGGCTTTGCCTTTTCACTGACGGCTCTACAGATGTGGAAAATCAGAGAAAGGGCTTTACATATGAGAATAGAGGAAGATGCCCGGAGGGAGGTGCGACAGGCCCAGCTGAAGAATCAGACCAGAGCTAGAAGGCACAAAAAGGTACTGGAGTAATGAATGTTTGGATTCATCCTCTTAAGGTGAACTTTTCTTCATGCAAATTCTGGACTTGACACTGACCTTGCAGCTATATTTTGTTGTATTTCCAAGATGAGCACCTATAGGTTTAAATTAATAACCTAAACTAATACCTTTGGATCCTCGGTGACCACAATAAGCATGGTATGTTGGCACCTCTTATATTGTGCATCTACTCTAGGGTGGTTATGCCAAGATATGCTACAGAGGTGCCAAAACACCATATTCTGGTAGTGTTTGGTGCCTCCAATTCATGGTTATAGCACTGCATCTCCAAAGCCCATGGTTTATCTCCAGCCTTGGGCACCTCCCTGTGTGGCATTTATTCTGCGTGTTGTGGGTTTTAATTCCAAGTAACATCCCAGAGACATGCTGCTTTGCATAATTGGCTGTTCTAAAGTATCCCTCAGGGGTATCTCCCCAAGAGGATCCAAGAGGGTGGTTGATGATCTCTCCTCTTCATTACCTAAGCATTAGAGGAGAGACATTGCTGCTTCAATCTCTTATATCCAGCCTGCAAGGTTCTGAACTACACACAGAGTCTTTCATCCAAGTAATGTCGGACCCAGCCTTTCTTCTTCTGAGCTCTGACCAGACCCAGCTTCCCAGCTTCAGGGTGCTGTAGATTGAGATGAGATTGGAGTCTCCTGTAGTGACCTTATGGACGGGAAGTTTTCTACTAGCAACAAGATGTTCAACAATGAGATGGACCTTTTCATCTTTTGTTGAGAGGCTTTCCTTTTTCATTAAAGAATAGCCACTTGTGAAAGGTTTTCTGTCATTCTCAGGCATTTGAATTCTATAAAAGGAAGGTTGCTCTCCAGCAGCAAAAGCTAAATGAGAGTTTACAGGAAAGGAAGGATTTTGAAAGAGAAATGCAAGACAGAATAAAAAGGCAATATTTTAATGAGATTCTTCAGTCTGGAAAACAGGGTAAGGTTCTAGATCCAATAATTTGCAGTGGTACAACTATGACTTAGTTCACAATTTAATGTGTTTTAGTTTGTTGGCTAGAAGGAATGATGCAGGTTGACAACATCTTCAGGTTTACTACTGATTACAGAACTGTAGAATTTGTTTAATAAACACCTACAATTACAAAATTCCAAAGCTTTTCAATCATATGTCTGTATGAAAAGAATAATATGTATGTACTGAGATCAAAACTTTTTAAAGGGAAACACGCAATAAGTTGCAGGTATCATAAAATAATACATTAAGAAGGAATCCTTCATTATCTTCAGATTGTTTAATTTCCAGCCACAACATGTACATACATTATATTCAACATTTCTGTAATCCACATTTACAGTATCTATTGATCTAAACTATCTGAAATAACTATTCAACTAAAATGATGTTTTCTTTGTGGCACAGCTTCTACTGAGATCATTAGCACGGAGAATAGAGACGTTACCATTGGTAATGAGAAAAGTTCTAAAATCACCAAAGGTCAGTATTTTCATTTGTTTCTAGAAAAAATAAAGGTTTTGAAAAAAGTTATGTTTTGACAAATTTTCCAATGCAGCTGCAGAGAAATTCAGTGGGTGCTGAGATATTGAAAGATATTGTGAAAGACAATGGAACATATAATCCAAAAAATCAGTTTAGTTCAATTCAGTTTTATTTGTATAGCTTATTCAGATAAAAACATGTCAATGATTAATTCACAAGTGTTGGGTTTTGAAAGCTTTGGTAACATCTACTGTTAAGGCTGAAAAAGGTTCCAATTAAGTCTGGGGATCTCTGGGCAGCCATTGTGCCACAGTCTGGTGCAGTAAAAGTGTTGTGAGCTAAGGTGTGAAAATGATTTAAATTATATGGGTAAACAGATAAATAAATCTTAATCAGCATCCTAATTGTATCTATGAATAAATACATGTTTTTTGCCTTGTTTGGATGTTAATTGGATTGATCACTTTTTTATGCATGCCATGAGAATTCTAATGCGACAATAATTCTTTTCTCTCCACTGAAGAGGTGACTACTGATTCCAAATGGTTTCATGAAGTCCCTCTGATCAGTCAGCTGTCTGATGGGTAAGTCCTACATTCTGCAGTTGTGGTATGTTAAGCATCAGTGCTTACATAAAGTTTTTATTTTAAGCATTTTAAGTATGGTGATACGTAAATGTTTAAAGAGCAACTGTTTTCTATTTTGAGCTCACTTCCCCAGCTGAGTTCGTGAAATTGCTTTTTCTCTCTTTGCGAATGCATGAATCAGTCTGTTAACAGTACAGAACATGTGCATATTGTTGTGTTAGCTCATGTGCACTTTTCAAAATCCTAGATATAGTTTACCATAGACTGGCTTTGTTGTAATGACTAGAACATTGACTTTGAATATTGATATTGACAATGACTAGAGCAGCAGTCAAAATACACTAACTGAACCTTCGCAAAAATAAACTGTTGTATTGAACTTATGTATAACTCTGATCATACTGCATTACAACAATAATATATTAGTCATATTAAAACACATTTCTATCATAATAACTAACAATATGTTGTGGCACCAGTATAAAATGTGACGTTTTGCTGAAGTATTGACAGTGGGAGAAATGTCTGGTCGTGTTTGAACGGATGTTATGTTTCAATCAACAACCACCAGAGGGCAGTAACAACTAAGTAACACTAAGTCATCAAATGCGTTGGAAACGCATTTTGGGCTTTGTCCTGAATGATGCAGCAGCAACATACAGTTGTATGCAAACGTTTGGGCACCTCTGGTCAAACTGCCTGTTTCACAGAATCTTTAAATTCTCTAAGGTCTAATCTCTATGAAGTTAACAGGGTACAAACATAAACATGACATATTTCTTCACATTTTAATGCAGAATTACTATTTATTTTCTGAATTTAACTGTATTTGTCATGTGTCAATTATGCAGTACCCAGTATGAAACTGGTTAGATACATTGCGCCTGACCAAGTAGTTGTTGTTGAAAACACAATGATGTAAATTACCAGTGATCTTGCTTCACATAGGAACACGATTGTACCATACTCGCTAAAGTGTTATGGAACAGTTGCAGTTTGAAGTTTAAGATTTATCATTTCCAATGTGCTATTTTGTTGTGGTGATTTTTATTTTATAAGCCTCTCATATTAAAGTTAAAAACCTAAGCAAGTTTTAGACATCCAGTAGGTAAATTGAAAAAGTACGAACACAATTGTGGTTAGGAGGCCATCTTTTTTACACAAGAATATGCTTTAAAATAGATTAATTGTTCTGCCACTAGAAAAGATGCCTATATATTGTTATTTAGTCACCATTTTTTAATATTGCAAAATATAGTTCGTATTTTGTCCATGTAGTAGCAATGTCACACTAATTAATTTTTATCATAATGTTTTTTAGTGAAAGGAAGGTGATTGAGAACAGTTTATATGGACAGGTAAGGTACACTGCTTATCTGAATGTAATGGGTGCATTTTATTTTTCCAGATAGCTCCTTGAGGTTAAAATGCACAGTGTCATAACTAAAGAACAAATGTAAAGAAATATGTTAATTTGTTCCTTCAGTACAGTAAATCCTGAAATTTAGTCCACCTAGCTGTTGCTTAGTGGTTCCTTCCCTGACATGTTCAGCTCAGCTCCCACTATGTTTTGATTGTGGCTGCCCTGGCGTCAGAGCCACATAGCCACTCCTCAGAGCAGAGATATTTCACTATGCCAAAGGTCTGCGCCTCTTTGCCAGAGAATATTAAGCTGTCCAGGTTCCAAGGGGGTGACTTCACTTTCTACTATAGACTCGATGCCAAAAGAACCCTTTGACACTGCCTCCTCTGGAATGAAACAGGGGTCTGCACATTTAATTATTTATAAATTAAGGGATCCACTTAAAATATGCAATACTGACCATTCTATTTCTTTGGTTAGACTGGTATTCTGTTGTTCTTGCTTCATTTATATATTAGAAATACTGTACTGTATATATTTTTCTATACATACAACAGTATATCTATAATAGATTTTTACTATACTGTATAGACAACAGTATATTTGTATTAGTTGCGTCTGTGCTGGCACTCAAAATTGGGTTGCAAATTTCTAAATGTTAACATGGGAAACAATGAACCCTGACAAGTAAGTAAAAGTAGGTCTTATATTGATAGGTGTACTGTATATTGAACATTTTTCGTACTCTGTTGTTACTTTTGTACTATTGCTTTAAAACAGATAACAACGGAAGAGCTTAACGAAATGGCGGAGAATATAGTGGTGTGGGTGGCAGCGTCTATCATCAGAGTGCTGCTTCCAGCCGTCTCGCTTTACAGTGAAGAGAGGAGCAGGAGCGTGTCTCACTGCTCCTTTGAGTCCCCGGTTTACTTCAGCAGTAGTGAGGAGGCCACCCTGAGTTCTCATTCTCTGCTTGGTACTGAGTCAGGGTCCACATGGCAGTCCCAGAGTAGGAGCAGTAGCTTCTTGTCAACGAGATGCAGGATCTCCACTCCCTTCCCTTCACCCCTCTCGTCCTCGGGTAGTTCAGGAGAAGAAACAGGGAAAAATACACCCTGCTTAAAATCCAGAACACCCTCGAAGGAGATTGTGGTTGCTGATGGAGGAGAAGATGCTGGAAAGCCCCTCTCAGAACCTTTGAAGGACCTTTTTGGAATCACTAAGTCAAGTATAATTACAAAAGCAGAACGTATAGTACAGGATGTCCTTAGCAGAGCCCTCACTGAAGCACAGCTTCCTGCTCAGCTGATGGAACCCCAGTGTTGTGCGTTAGGTGTCTTGATCACCCGCTGCAGATCGAATAACCTTGCCACTGAACTTGTGGATGGTGTTCTTGGACTTGTCATCTCTGCCTTGTCAGAAAATAAGCAAAGAATTCCCACCCCTAAGACTGTGCGTGTTAATCTAGAAGCACAGACAGAATCTGTAGCCTCAGAGGTTGCCAGTGAGATTATACAAGTTGTCTCTGGAAGACTCCAGCCTTTTTTCACAAGCGCTGTTGAGTCAGGGTCAACCTGTAGACTCCTGGGTGGCCATGGTGGTGACCTACATGCCTTAGGACAATCCCAGAGACTCCACTCAGAACAATATGATGAGGCGGAGTTAGCTGTCACGGCAACAGAAATAATCAGTACTGTCTTACAAGAAGTCAAGAGTGAATTCTGCAAAGCAAATACTGAAAATAAGATGAGTGACGTGAAAGAAACATATTCAGGCGATAACCAATCAATGAGTGACTTTGTGTCAGCAATTCTGAAAAATTTAGAAACGATTTCACCCTCCTCCAGCTTATCTGTGGAGAAGAACTACCTTCTTCAGAGTCCTGATGCCCTGCAGAATGAGAGAGATGAGGCAAAAGTGACTAAGAAAAGAACAAATGGCAGTAGCCCCCCATCTTTCAAATTAAAGTCTCACTCCTCGGAATCAAGTGTGGGAATGAAAAGAGCAAACAGTGATATTGCTTTTGGGATCTCTAAAGCCAAAATCATTGAAATTGCTGAGCAGATAGTATCTCAGATCATTGAAAAAACAAAGTGGGATTTCACCCCTGCGGGTAACAATTTACATGAGAGTAACTCAAAAGAGTCATTATTGCTCCCAGAAGCTGCAGAAATCTCCATTTTGGAAAACATAAGTCCAAAATCTCAGATTCCCAACAATAGGGTCACTGTTATTGCCAAGGACATTGTAAATTCTGTTTTTGAAAATGTTTTGTTTGCACTGAATTGTATTGAAACAAATAAATATCTGCAAGAATCCAATAAAAATGTTGCTGCTGCTCCTCAAACTTCTAGAGGCAGCACAGAAAGAGGATCCATTGATCATACTTTTGACTTTAGTTCAGTTGCAAAAGGCATCGTAAGGACTATATTTGGAAAGCTCAAATCTGTACTCACCCAGACTAAAGAAGATGTATCTAGTTCCAGTTCTCCTGCTGAAAGCAATGCAAAGAGCTCAAGTGTCAGCTCTTCACCAAAAACTTCAGTGTTTTCTGATTCTGTGTCAGATATTTCAGATTTGTGCACCTATACAGTAGAAACTGCTGGAGCCATTTGTGAAGCAATGAAAAAAGAGTTAGACCAGGAGATTTATTGCACAACAGTGGCAAAGAAGGCTTCAGATGAAAGCCTTCTGGCTAGAGAGGTTGTTACTTCAGTTTTGGAGTACCTTGAAGAGCAATATATTTTAGACACCATTAAAAGCCCTTCACCATATCCTAAAGACTGGGAGAGAGATGCTTCTACATTTATAAGAGAGGAGAGTATTCAAGATCAATCAAAATCCCAGATATCTCCTGTTGAAGAAATCATATTATCTGATATTGATAAGGCAACAGGACAAGTCCCTAATCAAATTACAATGGAGATTTGTAGATATCCTCCAAAGGTGGTGTCATCTGAGAACATTTCTTCAAAACAGCAAATTGGGCAAATGGACATGAACTTGGTTGAGGACAATTTGAGTGTTTCCTCTTCTGGAGAGAGCACCATATCAGATGGAGAAAGTGAAGGATCAGAGAAGATGCCGAGGACCTCCAGCTCTGTATTCCATCGTACAGCAACAAGGATAATAAGTGAAATTATTGAAAAAGCAGCTGCAAAATTTATATCTTCTGGACTTGCCCATCTCCCAGAGCAACCAAACAGTACAGCTGATGATGTATGTAAAACACCGGATGCAACAAAACATGCTCAAGAATCAATGTCCTCAGACTCTTCTTCTCATGTGCAAACCACTGAACTGGCTTCAGATATTGTTGTTGATGTTTTAGAAAAACTACATTACGCTACATGCTTTGAGAAGATTTCTTTCTCAACAGACTACAAAGATAAATTAGAAAGTTCTGATACAGCCCTGTTACCAGGAACATCAGAAATTAAAACTGATACTAGAAGAGCTGAGTACATTAGGACAATGACTGAGGAACTCTTCAAAACTGTGAAGAACAAACTGAAACACTTTTGGAATCAGAAGAGCCTGTCTTTGTTCAAAGCAAGGAAATTTTTAATTGCTAAAGAGCAGAGATCAGCAGATTCACTTGAGATGTTTCCTCCTTCAGTCCAGGTTTCACACCTGAGCTTTAGTGAACCACACTTGACTAAGAAAAGCATGTCAGTAACAAACTCGGCACCCCGTAAGCATCTTAGTGAAGATTCAGAACCTTTAGGTGTGTTAATGAACGTTGATTTCTCAAGGCAAAGCAGGACTACTCAGGAAAATCAGGCAAATTTAATCATCTGTGCCAAGGATGTTGGCAGTCAGATATTGCAAACAATCAGGAGTGAAATAAATCGGGGTGACGACAAAGGATGTTGCTCAGGAGCAAGAGCAAAACCCTCAGAAGAAACCCTTCAAGCAAGTGAACTGGTGGATTCTGTTTTATCTACATTTGAAAATCTTAAAGTTTCAGATGTGGTCTTAAAGCCAGATTATGAAACAATGCACCTCTCTGGTGAACAATATGGGAAAGACAGGATGTCTAGTGCAGAAGACACTGTCCATAAAGAATACACTAAAAGTAACCGTAGAGAATATTCTGTTCAACGTTTCCCACCCATAAATGTGCCTGGGATGGTGATTGATTCTTATACAGATGACACAGAAGTCATGACTCGGGACACTCCCTATAGAGCCTTGACTGATGCTTCATCAAAGCTTCAGGATCAACCTACACCTACAGCAGAACAAGAAAATGAATTGACATGTAAAAGCAATCGAGTTCCCCGGTCCCGTGTTTGGAAGAAACCCTCTACTGCAAATGACATGGGACTAGGTGAACAAGAGTTCATGGAACTTCCTTGCAGAAGCAATGTGATAGAAGATTCATTTACAGCTCAAAACAGCTTAAATGCTGCAGAACAAAAGAGAGGCTCAGAGAAAACAACAGTTGACAATGTTGAGGAAGGAGACCAGCCAAGCCCTCTCATTTCACCAAAGCTTGACTTCTCAGCAGAACACATAGCCCGTGCAGAGTCTGCAGTGTCTGACATTGAAATTGTTGCCATGGGTATTGTTGACATTATTATGGGCAAACTTGATGTAACGGTGGCCTCAGATACAAAAAGCAAGTCTAGAGCAAGCCAAAAGAAATCAAGAGTGTGCTGCTGGTCTCATCACTGAGAATATAGCATTTCAAACCCACTCCAATAATGTTAATTTGAACATTGAAAAGCTTTCAGCTGAAGAGGCGTCCTGTGCATCTCAAGTACCAGGAGCCACAGCAAAGCACAATCTCCCCCCACTGCAGACAAGGGTTTCAGAAGAGCCTAAGGACCAAGTCAGGACCTCCACAGAGAGTCCTACAATGAGTCCTATTGAAAGGAAAGTGGAACAACTTGTCTCGAGTGGATCTCTGCGTGTATTTTCAGAAGAACTTGTCAAAAATGTTTTCCATTTAATTTTGAAATCAGGAATTGCAGTACAATTGGGCACAGCTCACAAATCTAATTCAGATCCAATTTTAAAGAGCCCCCTAGTAGTTCAGGATTTATCCCATCCAAAGTCCTCAGAGCTTTCTATGCAGTTGTTGTATTCATTTACTGAGAAATCAGTGAAAAGGCTGTTGAAGCAGTGCCTCAGTTTTCCCGATTCTCCAACGTTTGACACAAATGAGAAGGATGTTTCACTTTTTCAAGACTGTGATACAAATACGGAATTGAAGTCTTCCCAAAGGATTTCAGAGAAAGTGTCTCTGACTGTCAAGGATCACAGACTACAGAAAAGTACTGAACCATCAGTGCCCAGTTCACAGATGTACCATGATGCAATTAATCAGCTTTCCAGCTTGCTTGTAAAGTCTGTCATGGATGTTTTGTCTGCTGCATGTGATTTATCAATGGAACCTGAAGAGAGTGAAAATCAAGGTAAGAAGGAAATCAAATCAAATCATTTAAAAGTGTATTAACATTTTAGTTGCTATGAAGTACAAGTTAAAAAATGTAGTGACTGTATGTAAATATACAGTACCTTGATTTTCTATCTGTTGTATTTTTAAAAGTTTTTGATGTATTTAGACCAATATAGTGTAGGCCATGACTATGAATGAGAGAATGAGTGAATATAGCCATATATTCAGTAGCCATATATAACGTATCTGTGAATATGGCTGCTTCTTTGTTTGTAGTTACCTGAGCTCCAAGATGTAATAGTTTTACAGGAACATGAAGCTTTATACTCAAATATTTTGTGATGCCTGTCATTCGTTACTTCTCAATATAATTTAGTTTTTGTTTCATGCTTTCTGATATTTTGCTTTACTATCATTAAATGAAAAGCTCTTTGTTAACATAGGTAATATACCAGCAGCCAGGGTGACATCAGAAATTGAGAAGAGTTCTTCTGAGGAACTGAAAAGAGACTCCCACCTTGAAAACAGTTCTGAAATCAAACCACTCAGTGTCCCTGTAGAAATGTTGAATATTGAACCGGTTTCCTCAGTTGGGCTCCAGGAAATTTCTATGGCTAAATCAACAGAATCACTTAATATGACTTTAGTGTGTACTGAGACTGTGGAAAACATCATAACACAGCTGCTATTGCAGATATACCCTACTTTGATAAAAGAGGAAACGTCTACAGAAATCCCAGGGAAGATGTCTGTGTCTTTGGTGAGTCAGATAGCTGTGGACCTCTTTGACAGTGTGTTGCAGGACTTGTCCAAAAACCAGGAGATAACAGTTGTGAAACAGGATAATGATGTGTTTCATGAACCACACAAGATTCAGCAGGTTGCCAGCTCTGTTCACAATGAATTGCTATGTCAAACTGGATCCCAACAGGTTCTACAGAAAGCTGTAGCCACCAGAAATGAGACAGTGGTCAAAACCATAATCAGTTCTATGGTGACCAACATTTCCAAGCTGACACATTTAGCTTCCCGATATTCATCCGTTTCACCAGAGACCAGTATTAGCAGAGAAGCAAGTGAGATCGTTGATGAGGTGATAGGTGATATTAAAATAACTAGTGAGCACAACAAAGAGGCAACACCCAGTGCTCAGTCTTCTGAAGTTTCTCTTGTTTGTTCTGAAATAGTACATGGAGTCACAGATAATCTGCTAAAGAAAATTCAGCTAAACTGTTCCAGCCCTGAGTCCAGTACTCCTCAAGCTGCCATTGACATGGAAACCCGGAGCACTGGGCAGCTCATGTGCACCAAAATGGACCAGTTAGAACCTTCACCTGTTATTGGTCGAACAGTCAGAAGAAGATAACTGCAGTCTTCTATGACAAAGTCTCCAAAAGGCTTTTCTCCAACAGTTCCAAGTGGGTTTGAAAACAGTTTCCAGCCAGAAGACACTATGGATAAGCCCTGCTCATCACGTTCCCTAGGAGAAGCTGTTGGTGTGACACCTTGTTCTAATAAGAAAAAAGATTTCTTAGCTTCTGAGACCCCAGAGAAGCCTGGAGATTATCTGGTTCAAATAGTCCAGGGTCTAGAAGGAGTACAGCAGTGTAAGGCTTCAGGGAAGACAGTTAAGAAGACTAAGAAGAGCTCCTCAAGCCCAGACTGTATGAAAACACAACCTATGGAGTCCTCTACGCATGATGTGAAGGTTGATGAGCTGATGAGTGATATTAGAATCGGTAGTGAGCACAACAAAGAGGCAACACCCAGAGCTCAGTCTTCTGAAGTTTCCCTTGTTTCTTCTGAAATAGTACATGGAGTCACAGATAGTCTGCTAAAGAAAATTCAGCTAAACTGTTCCAGCCCTGAGTCCAGTACTCCTCAAGCTGCCATTGATATGGAAACCCGGAGCACTGAGCAGCTCATGTACACCAAAATGGACCAGTTAGAACCTTCACCTGTTATTGGTCGAACAGTCAGAAGTAAAAAACTGCAGTCTCCTATGACAAAGTCTCCAAAAGGCTTTTCTCCAACAGTTCCAAGTGGGTTTGAAAACAGTTTCCAGCCAGAAGACACTATGGATAAGCCCTGCTCATCACGTTCCCTAGGAGAAGCTGTTGGTGTGACACCTTGTTCTAATAAGAAAAAATATTTCTTAGCTTCTGAGACCCCAGAGAAGCCTGGAGATTATCTGGTTCAAAGAGTCCAGGGTCTAGAAGGTGTACAGCAGTGTAAAGCTTCAGGGAAGACAGTTAAGAAGACTAAGAAGAGCTCCTCAATCCCAGACTGTATGAAAACAAAACCTCTGGAGTCCTCTTTGCATGATGTGAAGGTTGATGAGGTGATGAGTGATATTAGAATCACTAGTGAGCACAACAAAGAGGCAACAACCAGTGCACAGTCTTCTCAAATTTCTCTTGTATTTTCTGAAATAGTACATGGAGTCACAGATAATCTGCTAAAGAAAATTCAGCTTAACTGTTCCTGCCCTGAGTCCAGTGCTGAAGATCTGAAGAGACCTCTGCAAACCCTGAGTGAAATGGTTATAAGTATTACTGAATCTGTGATCATGCAGTTATCAGCTGTTCCAGGAATTACTATAGGCACACCTGACCATGACAGATGCATCTTTATTCAGCCTTCGGATGCAGACCAAATGATTGAAAAAGTGTACAATGACTTGCTGCAAGAAAGTGGCTCCCTTATTGCATTATACGATGCAATAATGTCCAAAAATCAGGAAGTGTCCAATGCCATTATTGTATCTTTGGTTAAAGAGCTCTCAAAGCTCTACTTTTCAACAGCTGAGTCTTCAGCCTTAGGTCCTTCTCCTTCCTCCATTACAAACGAAGCCACTCATGATGTGAACAGCAGTGAAAATGACACCTTTAATCTTTGTTGCCAAGAAAAGGGAATGTCACCTCCAGAGCCCCCTTCTGATATTCCCCTACCATATTCAGATATTGTGAAAAAAATTGTAACTAAGCTGCTCTTAAGAATTCATCCTATTTCTCCAAAGAGGGAGAAGAAACAAGAACAGATTATGGATAGTTTATCTTGTTGGGAGCTCAGTGAATTTGCTGTAGGCATTATTGAAAATGTGCTGAAGAAACTATTGTAGATTAAGCCAGTTCAGGGACGCCAATTATGTAATCATAGTGGCTCTCTGAAGGCACCAGTTCTGTAGGGTTTGGGCATTTACTGAGACAATTATTAATTGTAGCAGTAAATCACAAAGTTGATTCTTTTGATGGCTTTAGAATCCAACCATGCGACATAACTCAAACAACGCGCACACACAGGTACTAATACACGAGGATACATTTATTAATACATAGAATATGCATGTAAATCTAACCAATCTTATCGTGAGGGTTATCAGAATACAAAAGATATATATTCAATCAGTTACAAAGTGTTACACATATCAAGAGGACATACGTTCAGTATATCATTCATTAAGACCGTTTCGTAAAGTGAACTTGGTTACAACTTCTACATTAGATACTCAAACAAGTACATAACTCTTAGGAATTAAATTGATATCAACTGGTTGGGATAACAATTGAATTCTCGAGCTGTAATGCATTGAAGTTGAATACTCATCCAATCTTTGGGGATTCAGATCTCCTGCGGGCACAAAGAAACAGTTGCAGGCTGTTGCTGTCCAATCCGCGCTCTCTGGCTCTGTGCCAGGCTGTGCTGTGCGGCTTGCGACGGTGCGCTGCTGATGCTCATTGTTGGCTTTAACTAGCAAAGTTTGTGCACAGGAGAAAAGATGACTGTGGGTCCCAGCAAGTCAGGAAGAGGACCGGTTCGTTCCTGATGAAGAGCTAGTTCTGAATAGTGATTCAGCTGTCCACAGTTCCGACCTGTTCACGAGGCCTGCTGCTGGTTACTCTCTGGCAACCTCCACTCTAGACTCTTAGAACAAAGGAAAGTTCTGGCACTCGGACACACTGGCCGTTCCGTGGTTGTCCGGGCTGAGTCTCAGGATGGTCAGGAGGCGCGCGGCGAGAATGTCCTGCCCTTGGGATTCTCCTTTGAATTCCCTTTAGAATTGTTGAATCTGAATCTGAATCTGGATCTTGTTGAATCTGAATCTCACAGGCTCTCTGTGTTGCCTGTTTTTACCTGGAGGAACTTCAGCTCATTGATTGGCTGAAAGTTCCATGGGCATCAGAGTCCCACGTGGGTTACTCGGCCCTACCAGTCCCTGATTGGTTGATCAAGGCGAGATATGAGTCACTTATTCCTGACACTTAGTAATGCAGTCCAGATGTCCAACTGGCACTCCCTAAACAGATAGGCGCCAATGGATGACCATTGATCATGATAGCCAGGCTTAGCTAAGTGCATCCCCCTGTGGGAGCTGTCCTTATCAAAAGAAAACATCTTGCATGAATAGTTTCTCTGTGGCTGCACCACAGAGATGAACAGAGAAATGGGGCCTCGTTTGGGAAGCTCAGAAACACTTAATTCTGCCTTATTATTAAGCCTCGCCGCTACACTATTTACAGCCCCAGATACCTCAGAATGTAATCCAACAATGGGAAGCAATATCCAATGTGAGCTGGTTTCTGTCAAACAAGTGGCCAGCTGTATTTACAGAGAACTGCTGCAGAGTGCTGGTTCCAAAGACAACTTACAACAAGCAGTAGCAGCCAAGAGTGAGGCCCTGGCCCAAAAGATAGTTGATTCTCTTGTGAGAGAAATTATGAAGTTCCAACATTGAGATATCGAGTCTTCAGATGCTCCTCAAGCTGACAATGATATGGAAACCCGGAGCACCGAGCAGCTCATGTGCACCAAAATGGACCAGTTAGAACCTTCACCTGTTATTGGTCGAACAGATGCAGTGAAAGATATCTCTCCCAGTCTTTAGGATATGGTGAAGGGCTTTTAATGGTGTCTAAAATATATTGCTCTTCAAGGTACTCCAAAACTGAAGTAACAACCTCTCTAGCCAGAAGGCTTTCATCTGAAGCCTTCTTTGCCACTGTTGTGCAATAAACCTCCTGGTCTAACTCTTTTTTCATTGCTTCACAAATGGCTCCAGCAGTTTCTACTGTATAGGTGCACAAATCTGAAATATCTGACACAGAATCAGAAAACACTGAATTTGTTGGTTAAGAGCTGACACTTGAGCTCTTTGCATTGCTTTGAGCAGGAGAACTGGAACTAGATTCATCTTCTTCAGTCTGGGTGAGTAAAGATTTGAGCTTTCCAAATAAAGTCCTTACAATGCCTTTTGCAACTGAACTCAAGTCAAAAGTACGATCAATGGATCCTGTTTCTGTGCTGCCTCTAGAAGTTTGAGGAGCAGCAGCAACATTTTTATTGGATTCTTGCAGATATTTATTTGTTTCAATACAATTCAGTGCAAACAAAACATTTATCACCTATCAATATAAGACCTATTTTTACTTACTTGTCAGGGTTCGTTATTTCCCATGTTAACATTTAGAAATTTGCAACCAAATTTTGAATGCCAGCACAGATGCAACTAATACAAATATACTGTTGTCTATACAGTATAGTAAAAATCTATTATAGATATAGGTTGTATGTATAGAAAAATATATACAGTACAGTATTTCTAATATATAAATGAAGCAAGAACTAACCAAAGAAATAGAATGGTCAGTATTGCATATTTTAAGTGGATCCCTTAATTTATAAATAATTAAGTGTGCAGACCTCTGTTTCATTCCAGAGGAGGCAGTATCAAAGGGTTCTTTTGGCATCGAGTCTATGGTAGAAAGTGAAGTCACCCCCTTGGAACCTGGACAGCTTAATATTCTCTCAATCAAAACCTAGTGGGAGCTGATCTGAACATGTCAGGGAAGAAACCACTAAGCAACAGCTAGGTGGACTAAAATTCAGGATTTAATGTACTGAAGGAACAAATTAACATATTTCTTTACATTTGTTCTGTAGTTATGACACTGTGCATTTTAACCTCAAGAAGCTATCTGGAAAAATAAAATGCATCCATTACATTCAGACATTACAAGCAGTGTACCTTACCTGTCCATATAAATTGTTATTGTTATTGACCAACAGTTCCAAACCTGTAAAAATGTCTCTTATCAAATTAGGATGGACCTGTTCTGTACCTACTGTAATTAACAGACATTTGTGTAGAAAGTACTGGAAAATGGAACTCTTATTTTGTAAATATGATGATAGTTGTGTTGTGCATTTTCCTTTACAATAAAACTACAAATCCAGATTTGTTTTCCCTAATACTGTATAACATCTCAGAAATATCCCTATTGTCAGTTCATAGCATACATACTAAACTCACCTGTCTGTGGATGTCAGCTTTATCACTCAATTAGTACAAGAGCAATCAGGTGAGTTAATGCTACTATAGAGAGACTTGCTCACAGTATCGTCTACATTTCCAAACTGATATCTGCATCATAAAAAAACTGAGATGCATTATTTTCTATACATGCAATTGTAAACATTCACATTGATTTCTTATTTTATATTCCATTGTCTGCCTTTATTCTAGTGTTAACGTCAGTGCTAAAAACATATACACACCCCATAATCCTTATCTTCTTCTCCGTAAGAGAAGTGTTACTTGTTTTGATTTACTTTTAAAAATGAAACAACAGTCACTGAACTGTAACTTTTTGTTTTTTTGTGACAGGAGTTGCCCGGACACTCATCTTGGTATGTGTACAATCCCAGCTTTAATAAGGACAAAAATCTCAGTCCAGCCCAAAGCAAGAGTGGTCTGCGCATTGACATATCAAAACATTACATGACCCCAATGCAACTGACCAAAACATCTGAGAGCGAAGGGCTTCTCTCGCACAGCAACATCCCCTTTGCAGTTAATACGCCGGATGGAGATGTGAATGTGAGCCAGAAAGTCAAGAAACATCCTTTGAAAAAGTTTGGCTCCATGATAAAGCATAAGATCATGGGTAATAGGTCAAAAGACGTCAGAATTCAGAATGAAACAAATCCATCTTTGGAAAACTTAAGAGCCCAGGGAACATCCAGTGGACGCGGGAGCTGTGAAAGCTTTGGACCATTTAAAGTGCCTGATGAGTACACCGAGCCTCAAAAACACAAGGTATGGATTAGATACCCAAACTTTAATTATTAATTAATTTGGGCATTATTGTATTTTGAATATTAGCACTACAGAAATTATTTGAATAGAATGCTCATTTGTACATCAAATAACATTCTAGAAGACATTCCTATTAATTGCAATCAACAAGAATAGCAACTGCTATGGTGGCCAATGCTGAATGTTCTGTATGAATAATGACTACAAATTTATCAAGATCAATACAGTACGTAACAGTTCAAGTTTAATACCTGTGGAAGAAATATTCCTAAATTGTTTTCTTTGTGTGCTCATAGTTCTTCAAAAAAGAAGTTTTTAGTTTGGACAGATTCAGTAGGAACAAGCCTCAGAACACTCCAGATGGTGAGTATTTAGTTTGTGACTGTGATTTTATTTTGTGTAGCACATTAGTGACAAGTGTGGTTCAGAATTAGACATTGGATGGAATTTATGTAGAATGGGGGAATTCATCCTAAATTTAGAATCCTTTAAAAAACAAACTGATTTGTATACAAATTGGCCTTAGTGTTCTGCAAACGTCAAGTTTTATTGACTCTGCTACCTCCATAGGAATGGTGAGGCAGAACTCTAAACTCCACTCTGATCAAGTGGTCAACTGTGCACCTCTACTCTTCCCTGATCTCTCTTCTTCTAAATAGTCCATTGTCCAGTGCATCAATCTTTGGCAGTCCTCTTCAACAGTACTCTATTTTCTCCATTTTCAGTGCCCTCCCTCATTCCCTTCTACAGTATCTCTCGGTATAGTAAATATGACTAAATGTGACTTATATGATAGATATAAGATATAAGCTAATACGTCTTCCTTCTTTTACAAGTAAAGTTATGAAAACCACTTTAGAACTAAACAACAGGATCGCTCATATGAAAATAAGACCCTAGCAGTAGTCAATATGGTTTTAGAAAAGGTCATTCTTCCTTTACCATCTTGTTAAAATTCTTCAAACAAGTCACAGCAGTAAACACACACAGAACGTACAAAATGATATGATTAGATTTTAAAGATGCTTTTGATAATGTTCTTCTTAAATTAAAGGCAATAGGCATTTAGGGAAATTCATGTATTGAACTGGTTAAGGGACAGGTAATAGTACAGATCAGGGGTGAATAGTCCAATAGAAGATGACAGGAATAATAGTTATGAATGTGATTGAAATGACTGAAAAACAGTTGTCTAATAGCCAAATTACCACACACCTTTAATCAAATAGCTTCTTATTGAATAAACCTGACATTAAGATGCCTCTGGGTAGAACTGTATCCAAAGTCTATCTGACCTGCTGCCATGGAATAAAGAAACTGGAACAGTGACATGTCAAACCACTCTGTGTTTCCAGGGATCCTTGTAATTCAAAACTCCAGGAAGATGCCTAAAAAAACATCTTTGCTGTCGAAGATGTCGACTGCTTTATCCAGAGCCTTCCTGTAATAATCCATCTGCCACCATCAAACATGTTTCACATGGAGGGGAAACTCCTTGCAATGCAAAATCAAAAAAGGAGTTTTAATGATGGGAACTACTGTTTCTGAAATAAAAATAATTGCATTCATGTTTTTGTATAAAGTTGTGTTATTCAAATAGGTGAGCACACTACCACATCCATGACCAGACACTCAACTAAATCACAAAATGGTTTGTTAGTTTTAATGTTGTCTGTAAATGTCTTATTGGTGTACTACACCATTAAAAAAAAACAGTCTTAGCCTTCATAATTCTATTCATAGTTATAGCAAGACCTGATTTAGTCTAAGTATTCAAAATCCTCAAAGCTACTGACCCACAGTAGTGCACTTCATAAGATTTAGTAGTGCAGCACGAACTGTTCCGATCCGAGTTCCAAAAGTCTCTGTGCGAGTTCCTCTTGCGCACACCGGTGAGTGCACAAGATCAACGGTAAAGCTGCCAGAACTGAGAGGGACCCACTAGAGGTCACCACAGCCAGGCAGAATAGGGACTTGAGTAGTGCGTTATGGGAGTTGTAGTTCATAAAGCCAACGCTATGTCCGTGAGCAACTATAGCCAGTTCTAAAACCCGGCTCCCCTTAAGTGAGGATTACACTTGCATTCCAGGCTTTTCTATAGAAGCCCGTTTCCGCCAGGGAGTAAAAAAAAACTCGCTATGGTATCTCAGATTTGCGACTTAGTATCTCAGAATTGCGACTTAGTAACTCAGAATTGCGACTTAGCAACTCAGAATTGCAACTTTATATCTCACATTTGCGACAGCGGCGAGGGCACAAGCCCTAGAACCCAAATCCGTTACAAATCAAAAGGACAGACAATGAAATATGGGCTATTTCGAAGTCGCAAATGTGAGACACTAAGTCGGAATTCTGAGTTACTAAGTCGCAATTCTGAGATACTAAATCGGAATTCTGAGATACCATAGCGCATTTTTTTTTTTACTCCCTGGCGGAAACGGGCTTCCATACTTTTCAACCATCTTTTCCTTTTCCAACATTTCCTAAAATATTGGGGTTTTTTTTAAGTGCGTTTGATTGAAACAGTTCTTACATAAAAATAACACAATTTTCTAAAATCATTTTGAATTATATTTTAATAAAAACGAAGGTGCGTTCATCATTTATCATCATGCAGAAAGTTATCTTTTTAGAAATAAAATTGGTGAACGTGTTTGGGGGTAATTTAATTTGATTCCAGACGTGTGCACCTTATGTAGGGGGTTTGCGTGTTCTCCCTGCTTTCACATAATCTTTCTTTGGGTGATTCCCTCCATCTTCCATCTTCAACACATGCTTGTTCAGTTCACTGGAATGTCTATATGGATTGTATTCTCTTTTTTTACTAGGGATGTGAATTTGAAGGACTGTATCCACATCTTATTGCACCCAGCCTGACTGTGTGGCTCTGCAGATCAATCAGTGAACACACATTTAGTTAGTAAATTTGATCCCTCTGTCATCCGCTGTGTCTTTTTTAGACGTTCCAAGCTTTGGCATTTGTATGATGTAATCTTGGTCACAAATCCGAATACAGATTCTTTCCAAAAGAAAGGGTATCTTGCAACTAAACAGATAAGCAGTATAATTGTTGATGACTGTAATTTTCTTTGCTCTCACACTGCAACCGAAATGAAGAAACTGACCTCTGGTAATTGCAGAGCCCGTCTCCACAGCATTGAATTGGATCAAGTGATTAGACAATGGATGGGTAATATTCCATGTGTCATGCTGCTGTGACTGAGAATATTGAGGACAACACCTGTATAACTATAAATGGATATAATACCAGAATTGACCATAATTAAAATTGCATTTCTACACTTCTTTTCCATCCCAAAGGATCCCAAAATCCAGCACGCATTGTCCACCACTATACCAGCAGTTCCTCGGAGCTACAGATGAAAAGTGGTTAAAAAGTGAGAAATGTCTTCACCAATTGTTTTAAGGAAAAACTTTAGGAAGGCCAGATTAAGAATTCCAGAGTGAAATCTAGCCAGAATACAGAGGGGTTAACACACCTATTCATATAAACAGGGATCTTAAATAACCAAGTATGAAATTTAAAGCACAGCATTGCTACCGTACAAATACCTTCAGCCAAACCGCAAACAACCAGAACGCATCTCGAGGCTGAGGAATTAGGAACCTCGTGAAATGGCCGTTCCGTTGTGACCTCATCCTACCGTCGCACCCAGATTTGTTTTTAAAAAGTTTCTGTCTGTACGTTTTTAATCCTTTTCTGCAGCTACCCAGCTACAGATACCAGCTTACCAATTTAACAGCTTCTTCCTGCATATTAGGTGTCGTTTTAGACATATCTAGAAAAGACACATACAGACACATCAACCGCCAAAAAGCAAGACTGGGCAGAGAGGACGTTTTCATCCTTATTTCACCGGTGAAGCCCAACTGAAAGGAACTAGGAGACAGCAGAGTGCAAGAGTAGCATTATAAAACGCTTTGAAAAATATTTTATAAGACTATAAAACCTACTGTATATACAATATATTTATATAAGAAATTAAGTCTGAAGGTGAACCGGACCCCTCGTCACATTACGGACACTACAAAAAGTAGTTATTTTTAGGATATTTTCTTTAGCAGCGCCACTTGCTTTCTATAACACAGTTAGGAAATGGAAGGGCGCATCGCGGTAGTCACTGGAAACTAGGTCTTGATATACAGAAAAAAGACATAGTTTTTAAAAATAGTATAGTTGGAAATTTCCGTATGTACTGTGGCCACTGTTTTGTTATGTTGCTCTGTACAAATTACTAATCAGTCCGCGCTTTTCAAACAAGGTGTTTATTACTTTGTATTATTATTATTATTATTATTATTAGAGGTGTAAATTATTAAAAGGCAAACCGTGTGTTATATTTTTGGGGTCTCCAGGCTCCACTGGCAGAGCCAGACTGTTTGGGACGTGTGACCACACAGGTTTGATACCGTGAAGGCTTTGAGTTAGAATGGCGACATTCAAATTAGTATCCAAGATGCACTTCTTAAATTGAAATGTTTAGATCAACAACCTACAGTAGCTCAGCCTTCACTCTTATACATATACTGTACAAACACATTCTATCGTTGTGAGCTCAAATTAAAAATCTAATGGAAAAAGTCAGTGTTGGTTTTGAAGTGCACACTCAGCTATAATAGTGCTTAGGAGAACTTTGGAATGAAGGGAGTGTGACACTCTAGTAAAAGGCTGTGCTGGCTTTCAGAAAACAATAGTGAAGAAGTTCTTGGAGCTCCAGGAGCAGAACGAGATTCCCAGGGATATCAGCTTCACCGATGTGAGGGAATGGCTCCTGGAGGAAGGATCCAAGAATATTTCAGACCAGTTTATGGCTAACAGAGACAGGTAATGACATACGGAAGATCCTCACTCTTTAACAGCAAGTTCCTGCCTTTTAGATTCCCTGATTTGTTTTTTTTTTCGTTTCGCTGTAAATATTACTGTTATGTTAAAACATTGGATGTCAAGAATACAACTGTAAGTAAAGGTTTGCCTTAAGTTAATTAATTGTGCAAGCAAGTGAAAGTCTTGACTGAGTCAAGTTTTCCAAAAGATAAACATTTGCTCTACGGAAATACCACATTCACAAATTCCTCTGCTGCTGTCTGACAATTTGACCTTGCCTTGTGGATTAAGCTTTCTTTGCTGTTGTTGTTTATGAAGGCACCAGGCAGGAGCTCAGAAAACAGAGGGGATATGCAGTGGTGAAATACAGCGTATGAAAGGTCTGCAGTACAGCAGACAGGATGAGGTATGAGAATACAGTTTGATTTATTTTGACCCAGGGCTGCTCCTGGTCATCACCTGGATGAGAGATCTTTAATAGCTGGTTTCCTTCTGCATCTTAAACTGATTAGAGACATTTATATCCACTCTGGCAAGTGACTTTGAGACACCTCTGTAAATACAGCTTGATTGGGGAGCAAGCAAAAGATAACAGGATCTCTAGCATAACTATTTTAAAAGATGTCTTTCTGACAAGTAATTGCAATATTGGGAGCCCTGTTGCCACTCTGCAAAGTGCATCAGAGACTCAATTTGTTACAAGCAGTACAGGGTTTTAATAAGATGTTGCGCTGTAAGAGAAAGCTCAGCACTTTGTCCCTTCTAACACTTCCCCTTTCCCTAAGACAAAACAGATTACATCATAAAACGAAAGAAGAAGCACCACTAGATTTGTTTTTCAAAGTTTATCAGTTACTTTCAGCTAATCTAATGACCCAGACGGCATATATTGTTTTGGTACACTGTCTTCTAAAGTAACCTAAACAAGGCGTACTTTGTTGATGCACTGTTTTCTAAAATTCTGCCCGTACCTCAGCGGTTACATCCTTGAAATGTATTTTCTAAAAGCACCAATATATATTTTTTGCAAAGCTCTCTACATTTTAAGAATCAATTTACTTATTAGATTTCCATTTCAATTCCCTCCTTTTTATTCTTAAAATGTTTAAAAGTTAGATTCTTCATACGGATTCCCAGGAGGATCCCATACGTCGGATTCTTGCGTTCTTATCAGAATATACTGATGCGTAAACATATTCATTACCGTATTTCGAAGGATTGGAATAATACATGTCATACAGCAACATTAAAACAGGAAGACAAGTATCACAGCCCGTATAATCGGTGTTAGTAACTTAAAGAAAAACAATCCCCCTGGCCCAAACAGTGATTCTAACCAGGAGAGAAAAGCCGGTGTATCTTTAATGCCTCTCTCTTTACTCACCTAGTCTTTTAGTTCTTTCAAATGCTGAATAGCGAGCGTAATATTTCCGTAATCATCGTCATTAGCTGGAATATATGTACAGCAGGAGTCTCCTACTAAAGCACAGACTCCTCCAGATGCTGCATTTAGAAGGTCCAGCATGAACCTGTTCTGGAGTGCCATTAATCTAACTCCCCTTTGAGTAGGTTAAATATGTTATGGTAAAGGTGGGAAAAGATCTAGGGTCTGGCTTTGGAAATCCTGCCACTAGACTTATACATTCAGAAATGTGACTACCAACTGGTCGGGGGAAAAAGTCACATGGGTGAGGCTGTAGAATGAGGCATTAAAGCACATACATAACAAGATGCATTACATTTCTTTAACTTTACAGTATGATTTATAAATTTATACCACAAATTACTCATATCCCCCTCATTATCAGTTTCATTCAGCCAGTTTGTATACAAAGAGGCTTTGCATTTAGATTCTTCCTCTTTTGGGGTGGTGACAGGCTTCCACATAAAAAGGAAAAAGGCTGTGCACATCAGTCCCAAGCAGGTGATCCCCATCTGTCCTTGTGGAGACATCACTCCTGCGCTTTGCTCAGTTCGTTTGTGACCTTTTTACAGTGGGAAGCATGAATCCAGGGCATCCTTTCCGTGACCTTCACAGCAGTGGCAGTGGTCAGCAGCACCTGGTACGGTTTCTTTTTCCTGAAGTCTTTCACCAGAATCCAGTCTCCTTATTCACTCATCAGTTCTTACAGCACAGGTAAATCCTTGTGGGCTGGAGCCCAGCATAATCTTATGATTTTTTACAAGATTGGTCAACAACTGGGTAATAACTCTTAGAAAAATCTACACATTGTTCCCCTGCCTCAGCTGTGCCGTTTTGCAGAACAATTCTAGCTGAAGTTGTAAAATTTCTCTTTGTTCCGTTCCTGCAAAACATCTTATTATGAACAAACAAACCACAATAATCATTTGCATCTGAGGGAATCACACCCAAGGGTAACCCCCCTTAAAACTATATTGTTCTACCCATCAGGTTCTGCCACTAGATAAGAGAACCTTTCCCATGAAATCATTTTTTGACCTTCATGATCCCTTCAGGGCATACAATTAGCACAGAAGCAGCAGCTTAAGTCCAGATGTTTTTCAAGCAGGATATTAGCAATATGATCATAACGAATAATACCAGACCCACAAATATGTATTGAACCAGAGACCCTCTCCATGTTCCTAGCACAGACTGTAGCCATGCACCAATGCCCCAATCATCTGGATTATAATTATGATTTATATTTTTTCTTCATCATAGATGTGCTTTGCTAAGTCATTAATTTGCTCATAATTGTCTAGAATACAATTAGTACAAATATTACTGTTTAGTCTTTGCTCACCTAAATCACCCTAATAGAGAATGGCCTAGAACTGTGATTATAGCGAGGAGCATACAGTTCGTTCCATTCTAATACATTTGAGTTACCCATGCCAATAAACATAAATAATCACCTCTATCAAAGGGGATTACTTCCATGAGCATCTTTTATAGCAATACAAACCCAACATGAGCTCTGATTATTATTTGTGTTTTACTGATAAAGTATTGATTCCATATCCCCATATATCAAAGTAAAACTCCTTTTACTTAATACCCACACTGTCGCCCCCCCTCAGGAAGCTAGACAAACACAGAAACAGTAACAATATAATAATTAATGTTCACTCAGTCTCTGGTGCAGTGGTTCGGTGTCAGTGCAACGCGTAGATCCAGCGATCTTATCCTGTCACTCAGATGGCAGAGTCGGTAGTCAGTTGCACTTGATATGGTCCCTCCCCAGCGGGGTTGCAACATCTGGCAGGGTATATCATCCTCACCCACACCCACTCGCCAGGTATCAGGTCATATCTTCCCTCTACTGGAGGTCTCCAAGCGTCCAGCACCTGTCCACCACTTCAATTAACAACCTACAATACTACAATAGAGAATCAGCAAATTCAACATCCCATTAGCCAAATTCGTCCCTCCAGGAAGTTTCGTTGATTGGCCCGTGATGATATCAAACAGGCTCTGTTACACAGTTCTGTTTGATCCAGCCCGCATCCCATGGCGTTCCTTCAGTCTGATGTCTAGTCGATCTTTCAGAGTTTTGTTCCTTCATTCCACTGTTCCAGCAGACTGAGGGTGATCTCAGTCCATCTCACACCGAACAGATTATAAGAGCCAAGGTTTCCCTTTACAATTGTCAATTTGCCAGTGCATGAAAGGTTCCTCAGGAGCAGGCCTTTTGAGATGTAGCACCCGCACCTGAACTGTTGAGTTGAGTTCCTTCGATAAGCGTCACATTGAGATACCACATAAGTGGCTACTGCTTCAAACCCGGTTCTCACCCAGTTTTGGGTAACCGGCACACCATTTCTCACACCCAGGTGTCCGACAGAGTGCATTTGTCGAGCTACAAAAGGCATTAGGCTGTGAGGGCATGCAGGGCGTCCAGTGTGCTGGGAGCACCACATTCTTTTCTAACCATGTCCTTTTCTCTGCTTCAGAGCCTGAATATTTTTATGTAGCTGTCCCCTTTTCACTAACAGAGGTTTCACAGGGGTCTCAGACTCCTGTTCTACAAGTACTGCTCACCTGACAGCTGCATCTGCAAAGTTGTTCCCTCGAGTTACTGGAAACATTTCTTTATTATGTGATTTACACTTTACCACAGCTACTTCAGTCAGTAGCTGCAAAGCTTCTAACAGTTCAGAGACAAACCCAGCATTCTTAACTGGAGTCCCTGCCGTGTAGAGGAAATCCCTATTCCTTCACCGCCATCCAATATTGTGGCATACACCAAATGTATATTGTTACAACCCCAAGTGTCTAGGGGTAAAGGGGTGTAACATTTAGGATAATTCTTTTGGAAGCAGGGGGATTCTGGTGAGGGACTAGGAAGCGTGATAACAAGGGTAAGAAACTAGAGTGGTGCCAAAGGAAAGAAAATAACAAACAAAATGGAGCTGGCTAGGACAGTGAGGGAAAGCTAATCTGACTACAAAAGAAAACCCGAAACACACGGTCTTCGGCGTCTTCAACACCCTAGCTAACCTGCACTGACTACCCAAAACCATACCAGACAAATGGCACTCACCCGTACTAAACTAGTGTAATAATACAAAATCAACTAAGTGTGTAAAGTGTACCCAACAACCTAAACTAACCTTATATACAAAAGTTCACACAAAAACACAAGTGAACCAGGAAGACAAATAAGGGAGAACAAGAGTAATAAACAGGAGCAGGGTACAAAAGAACACAAAAGTTGAACATGTAACACTGGGGCAAGGAAATGACAAAACAAGGATGAACACACAAACGAAAGTACAAAGAAACTAACAAAAAACCAACAAAACAACAAAGCCGAAGCTATACGAAAATACACACACATACAAAGAAAAACAAACCAACAAACGAAGCCGAAGCAATAACCAGAAGCGAAGCAAAGCAAAGCGAAGCGAAACGGGACCAAAGTCAAACAAAAGGCCCCCTCTTCCTGAAAGCCTCCATGTTAAATAGTGAATAAGATGTGGAAACAGTGGAGTGATGGTGGGCCAATGGGGAAGGGAGAACAATCAAGGGTCACCAGTGTGGAACAATAGAAAAATAGAGTCTATATAAATCGCTACAATTTTCCATTTCGCATATTTACAAGTTTCAATTAAATCTTTTCATTCGGTCTGCTAGTTTTACACCAGATTATTCAGTTTATACAGCCAGGCAGGTAGCCTGCACAACACATAAACACGGCCCCTTGGCCACTGCATCAAGGGGTCCTGAATAACAATAACCCACCAGACGATGCCTATCTCCATGCTCCTGTACCAGCACAACAGCTCACAACCCATTTCTTTCACTTACATACAGATTACATACAGATGTCTGAGGGAATCCAGTCCAGGGCCAGTGCCTGCAAGAGCTTGTTTCAAAACATTAAAAACGGTTTCTGCTACAGGGGTCAAGGCAATTTTGTCTTTACACTGCACTAACCCCCTAAAGCCAATGCGTCACCAGACGAGCTCGTTCTGAGAGGGCATTCACCCTGGCTTTATCATGTAGTTGGTTTTATACTCCTTTTTTTCGTCTGAAGATCTAATACTTGGAGTAGCCCGGCCTTATGGATTCCCTCATTAGGTAAAACAATCACAATATCACATAACTCTATTGAGTTAGTTTACATAAATGCTATTTCATACAGGAATTCCTTATAAATGCTGCAGGACATCCCAGCCCAATAGGTCTGGGGTGTCCCCCACCCACATCAGTAGTTGAAACTGTACATCTTTTGCCAGGCAAACTGTGACAGCTTGTATCTGCTTTAAACACAACCCTTGCCCCCCCTTCTCCTGTAGCCTCCTGCTACCCGTTAGAAAACTTTATATCACATCTTTATGCTGTTTTAGTCTAAAAACAGGACAGCTGTGCTCCTGTCTCCCCCAGTTCCCGCACACTGTAAGATTATTTCACTTTTATTTAAACCCTGAGATACATTTAGGAAGGCTACAAAGGGGTTTACTAGATTAAATCTGTTAGTTCACGCATGGCTCTCGTTTCAGCTTCTGACATGTTCTTTAATTGTGAAATCAAGCCTCTTTCTTACAATTTCTCCAAAAAACACCCTTTTTTTTAGTAACTGCACACCAGCTTGTTCGTAGTTTTGTCTTTGGGGTCTTGCCCCCCTTTCCCCCAGGGCTAGTTAACTCACCCCCCATCTGGATATACCCAATCAGGGGATTTATCCCAGTCCTCATTATTTTCTTGAAGGGGTCTTATATCTTGGTATAATATTAAAGTCACACAATAATTGCGACAAACTGGCGGCTCCTTTTTCTCCTCCTTGGGAGTCTTTTTACCTCCCATTTGCAGCGCTAAATTCCGTCTGATAGTCCATATTTCTTTTTAAGTTTCACTTTGCATTAATCTAATTTTTTTTCTTCACACAAAACCATTATCACGTCTCCCACGCGCCCCGAGGAATCCCCCAGTCGAGACAAACTGACGAACTCTCACAATTCAGGAACACGGACCAGGTTCCAAATCCTGGCTTTAAACACACAACCATGTTCTTCTGCGAGTACAGTTCTAGTTACTACCTTCAGCCGTACTGCAGTCATGTACCAGGATGCAGCACCTGGATTTTTTCGCACAGGCAGGGCGAGACGCTATTCCTTCAGCCATCCCTCTTTTTCTACCCCACCTTCACAAAACAGGCATCTACAAACACATACACCATAAACTCACTTTTCTGTTGTACTCGCTTCAGCTTCAGAAAAACCCTGAACCCACCACAGCAACATGGAGAGGACAAGGGACTTTTTAGAAAAGAGGAGTCCTTACCTCTTTTTAGAAGCAGCCGCCTAACTTTTCCTCTCCATTTCCGTGTGGTTTAATTTAGATGGATACTTCTTCATCATTTGGGTCATGTATCCGCCAATCTGCCTCCTCCTTGTTAGAGGACATTGTAAACCTTTAGGAACAATGTGATCTAGCAACAAGGTTATGTCACTGTAATTAGGCTTAAGACAATCAAGAACAAGGCTTGCCTTTCTTTTAAATTCTTTATGATCATCAGGCAATTTAGGAAAAGGCTTGACTAATGCAAATAATTCACTAGGAGACCAAGGTCAATGTACATATGCTGGAGGTCCTTCTGGACCTGGAAAAGTGCACATTGGCATTTCACGAACAAGTCCAATTCACTTTCTTTCCTTTCTTCTACTTCTCTTCTAATTTTCCTGTTCTTCAGGAAACTTCTTTTTCCTAATTCCACTTTCCTCTGTCCATTCTGATTCACTTACAAAGATCCTTCATAGTTATGTGCCCCTAATTATCATATATAATTTATGTGCAAGTTCCCTTACACCTATTACCCTAGCTTTACAGTTCATGAACATACACATTTTTCCTTCTGCCGGGACTCTAACCCGGGCTATAATCGTTTACACCTATTCCTGCGTCTCTGAATTTGTCGTACATGTACTTTTGCTGGACTGCTCGGTCCCATTTTCGTCTTTGAATTTTCATTCCCCATTTTTACCGATCGGTGCCTTACTTAGAACCTTATCACAGTAACTACTCCGCAGAGCAAAAACCACACGTCTGTGTTAAGATATGTTCATTTCACGAGTCCCAGACTCGCCGGGTCCCAGACCCGTTATACTGTAAGTCCCTGACTTATCGAAGAGAACACCCCTGTGGCTCGCTTTTCAAACTATTAACTTTTTAAGGATCACTTACTGACGTCAGACAGCTGCCAATTCTCCAGACGCATCTCTGGAAGGATAAACAGTTTATCCCCCTGGGTTCGTCCAAATTGCTAAAATTGTCCGGGTCCAGATGGAGTTTCAGCAGCCGTCCGCACTCAGGTTTGTGATCCTGGACAAGCCCCCAAATTGTCATGGAAATATTAATTTTCAAGGAAGCCACAAGAGAGAGTTCTCACCTGAGTAAGGTCTTTATTTCAATATTGCAATATTGGGAGCCCTGTTGCCACTCTGCAAAGTGCATCAGAGACTCAATTTGTTACAAGCAGTACAGGGTTTAATAAGATGTTGCGCTGTAAGAGAAAGCTCAGCACTTTGTCCCTTCTAACACTTCCCCTTTCCCTAAGACAAAACAGATTACATCTTAAAACGAAAGAAGAAGCACCACTAGATTTGTTTTATTATATATATATAACATTACTTTATTAACCCTTTACAATTTCTTGCATTAGGAATTATCTTTTCGCATACCCCAGCTTGCTCTCCATGAGACACACAGACACACAGACAGGGAGAGAGCATGGGGTCAGAGCACAGGGTCTGCCATAGTACAGCGCCCCTAGAGCAGTTGGGGTTAAGGGCCTTGCTCAGGAGCCCAGCGGAGTAGGATTCCTCTGCCGGCTGCGGGCAACCTTCCAGCCACAGGCGCAGATCCTTAGCCACAGAGCCACCGCTCCGCCCTTTTTCAAAGCTTATCAGTTACTTTCGGCTAATCTAATGACCCAGACAGCATATATTGTTTTGGTACATTGTCTTCTAAAGTAACCTAAACAGGGTGCACTTTGTTGATGCACTTTTTTCTAAAATTCTGCCCGTAGCGGTCACATCCTTGAAATATATTTTCTAAAATATATTTTGCAAGGCTCTCTACATTTTAAGAATCAATTTACTTATTAGATTTCCATTTCACATTCCACACTGTAGCTTAACTCACTTTTAAAACACATAGTTTATTCACCCCTTTCATTAATTTATCAGCTGTTAAATCACCAGCATTATCAATATATAGTATTTAGCCTCATCGTTTTCTACATCAGCTTAATCATGTTTCTTGTTTTTTTTTCACATTCTCACTGTACATTGCTGTATGGTATGTTATTTTCCCAGTTATTTTGTCTTTGGGCTTCCCAGACCACATTCAGCTGCTGAATGCTCCTACTGTAATATGCTGAAAAATGCCCAAAGGCCTCAATTGCTAGATTGTAAAAAGGGGAGAGATTCAGCTCCACATGATCTAACAGAATCCTAAATAATTAATGTACCACCTATAAGCAGGTGACATATATAAATATAAATGTCTAGTAGCGTAGCTGTTTTGTGCTCAACACAATCTAGCTTTCTGCTGTTTGTCATCGGCTTTGCCTTTTCACTGACGGTTCTACAGATGTGGAAAATCAGAGAGAGAGCTTTACAGATGAGGATAGAGGAAAATGCCCTGAGGGAGGTGCGACAGGCCCAGCTGAAGAAAGAGATCAGAGCTAGAAGGCACAAAAAGGTACTGGAGTAATGGATGTTTGGATTCATCCTCTTAAGGTGAACTTTTCTTCATGCAAATTCCGGACCTGACACTGACCTTGCAGCTATATTTTGTTGTATTTCCAAGATGACCACCTATAGGTTTAAATTAATAACCTAAACTAATACTTTTTGGATCTTCAGTGACCACAATGAGCATAGTATGTTGGCACCTCTTATATTGTGTGTCTAATCTAGGGTGGTTATGCCAAGATATGCTACAGAGGTGCCAAAACACCATATTCTGGTAGCGTTTGGTGCCTCCAATTCATGGTTATAGCACTGCATCTCCAAAGCCCATGGTTTATCTCCAGCCTTGGGCACCTGCCTGTGTGGCATTTATTCTGCGTGTTGTGGGTTTTAATTCCAAGTAACATCCCAGAGACATGCTGCTTTGCATAATTGGCTGTTCTAAAGTATCCCTCAGGGGTATCTCCCCAAGAGGATCCAAGAGGGTGGTTGATGATCTCTCCTCCTCATTACCTAAGCATTAGAGGAGAGACATTGCTGCTTCAATCTCTTATACCCAGCCTGCAAGGTTCTGAACTACACACAGAGTCTTTCGTCCAAGTAATGTCAGACCCAGCCTTTCTTCTTCTGAGCTCTGACCAGACCCAGCTTCCCAGCTTCAGGGTGCTGTAGATTGAGATGAGATTGGAGTCTCCTGTAGTTTTTACTTGAGCTGGAATTTCAGTGGTGCCCAACAGTTTCTGTCTGATACTAAATTAAAATGTGACCTTATGGACGGGAAGTTTTCTACTAGCAACATGTTGGGTTGCAAGCTAGTTCATTTGTCATTAAATACTAGAGTAATGGAAAAACATGTGCTTTTTAATACAAGATGATCAACAATGAGATGGACCTTTTCATCTTTTGTTGAGAGGCTTTTCTTTTTCTTTAAAGAATAGCCACTTGTGAAAGGTTTTCTGTCATTCTCAGGCATTTGAATTCTATAAAAGGAAGGTTGCTCTCCTGCAGCAAAAGCTAAATAAGACTTTACAGGAAAGTAAGGATTTTGAAAGAGAAATGCAAGACAGAATAAAAAGGCAATATTTTAATGAGATTCTTCATTCTGGAAAACAGGGTAAGCTTCTAGATCCAATAATTTGCAGTGGTACAACTGTGATCTAGTTCACAATTTAATGTGTTTTAGTTTGTTGGCCAGAAGGAATGATGCAGGTTGACAACATCTTCAAGTTTACTACTGATTACAGAACCGTAGAATTTGTTTAATAAACACCTACAATTACAAAATTCCAAAGCTTTCCAATAATATGGCTGTATGAAAAGAATAATATTTATCAATTTACTTATTAGATTTCCATTTCACATTCCACACTGTAGCTTAACTCACTTTTAAAACACATAGTTTATTCACCCCTTTCATTGATTGATCAGCTGTTAAATCACCAGCATTATCAATATATAGTATTTAGCCTCATCGGTTTTCTACATCAGCTTAATCAAGTTTCTTGTTTTTTTTTTCACATTCTCACTGTACATTGCTGTATGGTATGTTTTTTTCCCAGTTATTTTGTCTTTGGGCTTCCCAGACCACATTCAGCTGCTGAATGCTCCTAATATGCTGAAAAATGCCCAAAGGCCCCAATTGCTAGATTGTAAAAAGGGGAGAGATTCAGCTCCACATGATCTAACAGAATCCTTAATATTTAATGTACCACCTATAAGCAGGTGACATATATAAATATAAATGTCTAGTAGCGTAGCTGTTTTGTGCTCAACACAATCTAGCTTTCTGCTGTTTCTCATCTGCTTTGCCTTTTCACTGACGGCTCTACAGATGTGGAAAATCAGAGAGAGAGCTTTACAGATGAGAATAGAGGAAGATGCCCGGAGGGAGGTGCGACAGGCCCAGCTGAAGAAAGAGATCAGAGCTAGAAGGCACAAAAAGGTACTGGAGTAATGAATGTTTGGATTCATCCTCTTAAGGTGAACTTTTCTTCATGCAAATTCCGGACCTGACACTGACCTTGCAGCTATATTTTGTTGTATTTCCAAGATGACCACCTATAGGTTTAAATTAATAACCTAAACTAATACTTTTTGGATCCTCAGTGACCACAATGAGCAAGGTATGTTGGCACCTCTTATATTGTGTGTCTACTCTAGGGTGGTTATGCCAAGATATGCTATAGAGGTGCCAAAGCACCAGATTCTGTTAGCGTTTTGTGCCTCCAATTCATGGTTATAGCACTGCATCTCCAAAGCCCATGGTTTATCTCCAGCCTTGGGCACCTACCTGTGTGGCATTTATTCTGCGTGTTGTGGGTTTTAATTCCAAGTAACATCCTAATTTTATCTATGAATAAATACATGTTTTCTGTCTATTTTGGATGTTAATTGGATTGATCACTTTTTTATGCATGCCATGAGAATTCTAATGCTGCAATAATTCTTTTCTCTTGGGTCAGTTCATATTTCACCTGACTCCACTGAAGAGGTGACTACTGATTCCAACTGGTTTCATGAAGTCCCTCTGATCAGTCAGCTGTCTGATGGGTAAATCCAACATGCTGCAGTTGTGGTATGTTAAGCATCAGTGCGAACATAAAGTTTTTATTTTAATCGTTTTAGTATGGTGATATGTAAATGTTTAAAGAGGAACTGTTTTCTATTTTGAGCTCACTTCACCAGCTGAGTTCATGAAATTGCTTTTTCTCTCTTTGCGAATGCATGAATCAGTCTGTTAACAGTACAGTACATGTGCACATTTTTGTGTTAGCTCATGTGCATTTTTCCAAATCCTAGATATAGTTTACCATAAACTGGCTTTGTTGTAATGCCTAGAACATTGACATTGAATATTGATATTGACGATGACTAGAGCAGCAGTCAAAATACACTAACTGAACCTTCGCAAAAATAAACTGTTGTATTGAACTTATGTATAACCCTGATTATACTGCATTACAACAATAATATTTTAGTCATATTAAAACAAATTTCTATCATAATAACTAACAATATGTTGTGGCACCGGTATAAAATGTGAAGTTTTGCTGAAGTATTGACAATGGGAGAAATGTCTGGTCGTGTTTGAATGGATGTTATGTTTCAATCAACAACCACCAGAGGGCAGTAACAACTAAGTAACACTAAGTCATCAAATGTATTGGAAACGCATTTTGGGCTTTGTCCTGAATGATGCAGCAGCAACATACAGTTGTATGCAAAGGTTTGGGCACCTCTGGTCAAACTGCATGTTTCACAGAATCTTTAAATTCTCTAAGGTCTAATCTCTGTGAAGTTAACAGGGTACAAACATAAACATGACATATTTCTGCACATTTCAATGCAGAATTACTATTTATTTTCTGAATTTAACTGTATTTGTCATGTGTCAATTATGAGGTACCCAGTATGAAACTGGTTAGATACATTGTGCATGTTTAAGTAGTTGTTGTTAAAAACACAATGATGTAAATTACCAGTGATCTTGCTTCACATAGGAACACGATTGTACCATACTCGCTAAAGTGTTATGGAACAGTTGCAGTTTGAAGTTTAAGATTTATCATTTCCAATGTGCTATTTTGTTGTGGTGATTTTTATTTTATAAGCCTCTCATATTAAAGTTAAAAACCTAAGCAAGTTTTAGACATCCAGTAGGTAAATTGAAAAAGTACGAACATAATCATTGAAGTAGAAAAACACTTATATATATCATAGATGGAAAATATATATATATAATTTATCTGTATTCAACACTACAGTGTTGGTTCAGGCACATTGTGTAATATGTCGGCTGTTTTAACATTTCTTAAGCAGCTCCAACAATTACAGCTACACATCAAAGGACAGGACTTCAGACAGGACCAACCGGTCAACTCATGCTACATATCAAAGGGCAAGACGAATACACATGAAGCTATGAAACAAAACTTCCTGAGATCATACTGTATATAAGAGCTGGGAAACCCTTGCGGTTCGTCTGTCCTGCGGGGCAGACCCAACGCGCATTCATGTCATTACTGAGCTCAATAAAACAACTGAATCCACAAAGACTGTGTCCTGCTCCTTGGTTGAAGGATTTCCCACAACATCATGGTTAGGAGGCAATTTTTTTTACACAGGAATGTGCTTTAAAATAGATTAATTGTTCTGCCACTAGAAAAGTTGCCTATATATTGTTAATTAGTCACCATTGTTTAATATTGCAAAATATAGTTCGTATTTTGGCCATGTAGTAACAATGTCACACTAATTTTTATCATAATGTTTTTTAGTGAAAGAAAGGTGATTGAGAAGAGTTTATATGGACAGGTAAGGTACACTGCTTGTCTGAATGTAATGGATGCATTTTATTTTTCCAGATAGCTCCTTGAGGTTAAAATGCACAGTGTCATAACTAAAGAACAAATGTAAAGAAATATGTTAATTTGTTCCTTCAGTACAGTAAATCCTGAAATGTAGTCCACCTAGCTGTTGCTTAGTGGTTCCTTCCCTGACATGTTCAGCTCAGCTCCCACTAGGATTTGATTGTGGCTGCCCTGTCGTCAGAGCCACATAGCCACTCCTCAGAGCAGAGATATTCCACTATGCCAAAGGTCTGTGCCTCTTTGCCAGAGAATATTAAGCTGTCCAGGTTCCAAGGGGGTGACTTCACTTTCTACCATAGACTCGATGCCAAAAGAACCCTTTGACACTGCCTCCTCTGGAATGAAACAGGGGTCTGCACATTTAATTATTTATAAATTAAGGGATCCATTTGCAAAATATGCAATACTGACCATTCTATTTCTTTGGTTAGACTGGTATTCTGTTGTTCTTGCTTCATTTATATATTAGAAATACTGTACTGTATATATTTTTCTATACATAACAACAGTATATCCATAAGAGATTTTTACTATACTGTATGGACAACAGTATATTTGTATTAGTTGCGTCTGTGCTGGCATTCAAAATTTGGTTGCAAATTTCTAAATGTTAACATGGGAAACAATGAACCCTGACAAGTAAGTAAAAGTAGGTCTTATATTGATAGGTGTACTGTATATTGAACTATTTTAGTGCTCTGTGGTTACTTTTGTACTATTGCTTTAAAACAGATAACAATGGAAGAGCTTAATGACACAGCGGAGAATATAGTGGTGTGGGTGGCAGCGTCTATCATCAGAGTGCTGCTTCCAGCCATCTCCCTTTACAATGAAGACAGAAGCAGGAGCGTGTCTCACTGCTCCTTTGAGTCCCCGGTTTACTTCAGCAGTAGTGAGGAGACACTACAGGCCACCCTGAGTTCTCATTCTCTGCTTGGTACTGAGTCAGGGTCCACATGGCAGTCCCAGAGTAGGAGCAGTAGCTTCAAGTCAACGAGATGCTGGATCTCCACTCCTTTCCCTTCACCCCTCTCATCCTCGGGTAGTTCAGGAGAAGAAACAGGGAAAAATACACCCTGCAGATTAAAATCCAGAACACCCTCGAAGGAGATTGTGGTTGCTGATGGAGGAGAAGATGCTGGAAAGCCCCTCTCAGAACCTTTGAAGGACCTTTTTGGAATCGCTAAGTCAAGTATAATTACAAAAGCAGAACGTATAGTACAAGATGTCTTTAGCAGAGCCCTCATTGAAGCACAGCTTCCTGCTCAGCTGATGGAACCCCAGTGTTCTGCGTTAGGTGTCTTGATTACCGCTGCAGATCGAATAACCTTGCCACTGAACTTGTGGATGGTGTTCTTGAACGTGTCAACTCTGCTTTGTCAGCAAATAAGCAAAGAATTCCCACCCCAAAGACTGTGCGTGTTATTCTAGAAGCACAGACAGACTTTGTAGCCTCAGAGGTTGCCAGTGAGATTATACAAGTTGTCTCTGGAAGACTCCAGCCTTTTTTCACAAGCGCTGTTGAGTCAGGGTCAACCTGTAGACTCCTGGGTGGCCATGGTGGTGGCCTACATGTAATAGGACAATCCCAGAGACTCCACTCAGAACAATATGATGAGGCGGAGTTAGCTGTCACGGCAACAGAAATAATCAGTACTGTCTTACAAGAAGTCAAGAGTGAAATCTGCAAATTGAAAATAAGATGAGTGACATGAAGGAAACACCTTCAGGGGATAACCAGTCAATGAGTGACTTTGTGTCAGCAATTCTGAAAAATTTAGAAACGATTTCACCCTCCTCCAGCTTATCTGTGGAGGAGAACTACCTTCTTCAGAGTCCTGATGCCCTGCAGAATGAGAGAGATGAGGCAAAAGTGACTAAGAAAAGAACAAATGGCAGTAGCCCCCCATCTTTCAAATTAAAGTCTCACTCCTCGGAATCAAGTGTGGGAATGGAAAGAGCAAACAGTGATATTGCTTTTGGGATCTCTAAAGCCAAAATCATTGAAATTGCTGAGCAGATAGTATCTCAGATCATTGAAAAAACAAAGTGGGATTTCACCCCTGTGGGTAACAATTTACATGAGAGTAACTCAAAAGAGTCATTATTGCTCCCAGAAGCTGCAGAAATCTCCATTTTGGAAAAAAGAAGTCCAAAATCTCAGATTCCCAACAATAGGGTCACTGTTATTGCCAAGGACATTGTAAATTCTGTTTTTGAAAATGTTTTGTTTGCACTGAATTGTATTGAAACAAATAAATATCTGCAAGAATCCAATAAAAATGTTGCTGCTGACTTCCGGTTAGAATGCGGACGGGAAAGGCAGCATAAATACGGATCGCCCGGCAACATTGTAAAAAAGCCCTGAAAAAGTGTTTTTTTTTTTCTACGTTACGTTTGAAAAAATAATAACTATGGCTGAAGGGGCTGTCAGGAGAAGCAGGAGAAAACTAACGACCGTGGAAAATGTCGAAATTGCAATTTCGGACCATAATCGAAGTAGCTCAACGGACTCTGAACAAGATGGCGCAGACGCCAGTCTTCAGAAAATATTATACGAACTTAGAGACTTCAGATGGGATAATAAAGAGCAGCTTATGGATATTAAACAGGAGCTGAGCAAGGTTAATAAGAGACTGGATAAAGCAGAGGGACGGATCGAAGAAGTGGAAACAAGGGTCTTAACAACAGAAACTGCGATAAAGAAACTCTTGCAACGACAAATTACTTTAGAAACTAAATTAACAGACCAGCAAGGAAGATCGCGCAGAGAAAACATTCGGATTTACGGAATCCCCGAAGAATCGGAGGGTCGCTGCATGGTCACCTTCCTTGAAAATCTGCTAAGGGGGGAACTTGATTTACCGAAGGACGTGGAACTGGGAATTGAAAGGCCGCATAGAGCGTTAGCGCCGAGACCTAAAGGCCCTGACGCCAAACCGCGCTCCATTGTCGCCACGTTTTTAAGCTACAAGATAAAAGAGGAAGTGTTGCGTAAAGCTTGGCAAAAGAAAGAACTATTCCACAATAACAAACGCTTTTATGGTAATAATGATTACCCCCCAACAGTACTAAAAAAACGTATGGAATATTCTGAAGTAAAAAAGGAGCTGAAATCGCCGAAAATAAAATTTCAGACTCCATTTCCAGCGAGGTTGAGGGTGTTTTACGAAGACGGCACCTGCCTATACCATTCAGCAGCATCAAGCGACTGTTTACTTGGCAGAAGGCTGGAAGACGGATTCGTCCTGGGAAAGACCAATCCTCAAAATAGCAATATCAGGAGAAATTACAGAATTTCAGGAGAAGACCCCCCTCGCAAGATTGATGAAATTTGATACAGTGAGTTGGTCGTGATTGAATAGTTAATGGTTTTTATTTTTTAAATAAGTTTCCTGCGATGTTTTAAGAGAATTTGTACATGTCGGGACAGATACTTGGTGATTACGACCAGAGTGACTTTTTATTTTTCTGATTACACACCTTTTTTTTTCTCTTTATAATATAAGTTCGGATTTGCCACCGAGGAGAAGGAGGATTTCCCTAATCGACTTCCCCCTTTTTTTTTTGTTTAAGAAAAAAAAGGAGAGAAGTCACATAGGATTCGTTTGAAAAGAACCGCACAGTTGGAAGAAAGTACTGTGAAAGAGACGGAGATGGATACAGTTTTGTTTAAGATTGTTTGGTTAATGTCTTTGTTTATTGTGTTTTTTGATTGTGGTGCATTATTAGAAAAAAATGATAGGAAGAGGATGTTTAACAATATGAAACATATGTTGTATGGGAGAGATTTCGAAAGTTTTACCATTTACATAAAATATGTCCAAGCAAGACCTTATAATAGTTACATTTAATGTTAATGGAGTACTTAACCCTCTTAAGAGGAGTAAAATTTTGTCTAAAATGAAGAAAGAAGGGGCTCATATTGCTTTTTTACAAGAAACACATTTGAGTGTATTGGAACATGAGAAATTAAGGAGAATGGGTTTCTCAAAAATCTATTTCTCCTCATATAAATCTGGCCATAGGAGAGGAGTGGCTATACTGATATCTCAAAAGGTTCAATTTGAGTTGCTTACAGACGTTAAAGATAAGGAGGGGAGATATGTATTAGTATTGGGAAAAATTGAAGGGGAATTACTAACATTACTTAATGTATATGCTCCACCTGGTAGTGATTTTAATTTTTATTAAAAAATGGTCGATTTGATGGTTAATGCACAAGGAATACTGATTTGTGGGGGTGATTGGGATGTGCGTCTTAACCCCAGGCTTGATTCTACAAATATATCTTCTCAGAGAGATTAGTCACTGTATAAAAAGATTAATGTACTGATGGGGGAAATGGGAATAATACATCTTTGGAGAGATTTCTATCCAAGTGGGTGGGATTACACTCACTATTCCTTCCCTCATTTGGAATATTCAAGGATTGATTATTTTTTTATACACAAGAGAGATAGACATAGGATCCAAGATTGTGATATTGGTAGAAGTAATTTTTCAGACCATGCTCCTATGTCATTGTCCATACGATTAAGTAATAATCGGGAAAATACAACATGGAGGATGAACTCAAGTCTGTTGAACAATCCACAATGTAAAGAACAGATAAAACAAGAAATAAAACGATTTTTGGAGGAGAATGATAATGGGGAAGTGAGACCAGAGATGATATGGGATACATTAAAGGCAGTTATAAGGGGGAAAATTATTGCTCTGAGCAGTCATAAGAAGAAGGTAAAGCAACTACAATTATATCATCTGACTATAAAGTTAAAAGAGTTGGAGAAAAAACATCAAGAAAAACAGGATTCACAAATCATGAAAGAAATAAAGAAGCTTAGAAACAAAATAGATGTCTTACATACACAGGAAATTGAAAAAAATATATATTTACTAGACAAAAATGTTATGAATCAGGGTCAAAATCCCTAAAGCTGTTGGAAAAAAAATTAAAAAAACAACAGACCGATAATACAATATATAAAATAAGGGACCAGAACTGTAATGGTGTATTATATAAATGGGAAGAAATTCAAAACACTTTAACACATTTTTACAGATAATTATATACACAACCCCATTCAGAAAGTGAAGAAAAGATGGATACTTTTCTGGAATCTCTCAGTTTACCAACTCTTACGGAAGATCCAAATAATATATTAAAAACGACTATAACACGAGAAGAACTGAATTCAGTGATTACGAGCCTCAGAGCTAATAAATCACCTGGAACTCATGGTTTTAATTCAGAATGGTATAAAACCTTCCGAGCTGAATTGATATCAAATCTTCTTTCTGCTTGTAATTCGGTATTAATTGATGGGAAAATGCCCCCATCATGGAGAGAGGCTATCATCTCAGTTATCCCTAAGGAGGGGAAAGATAGATTGGATTGTGGATCGTTCAGACCAATCTCAGTCCTTAATGTGGATTATAAAATTTATACAGCAATACTGGCTAAAAGAATTGAAAAGATTCTCCCTCATTTGATATACTATGATCAAACAGGGTATATTCAAAATAGACAAACCCATGATAACATTCGACGCACATTGCATATCATGAACCATATTCAGCAACATAATTTAGAAGCTTCTTTGATGAGCCTAGATGCTGAGAAAGCTTTTGACTCTGTTAGTTGGAAATACCTTTATAGGGTTTTAGGTAGGTTTGGGTTTTGTGAAAATATTATTAAAGGTATTCAAACTTTATATGATAGCCAACAGCACAAATTAAAATAAATGGTTATTTATCCGATAGAATAACTTTAGAAAGAGGGACTAGACAAGGCTGCCCTTTATCTCCATTCCTTTTTGCTCTATATATAGAGCCACAAGCCCAGTGGATACGACAAAATAACAAAATAAAAGGTATTTCTATACAAGGTAATGAGCAAAAGATAGCACCGTAGGCAGATGACGTTTTATTATATCTGGAAGATCCCACTAGTTCATTTCTAGAAGTAATGAAACTCTTAGATAGCTTTGGCTTGCTGGCAGGCTATAAGTTAAATGTTCAAAAAACACAAATTCTAACTTTTAATTACAACCCTCCTGATTTTTTAAAAGGCAAATACCACCTTAAGTGGGACCCAAAGTTCAATGAGATATTTAGGAGTCTATTTACCAAAAGATATTTCGGTATTATAATTGAATCTGTAAAAATGAATCTGCTGCCTCGGTTACTCTTTCTATTTCAAGCTCTCCCTGTAAAACTCTCTACAAAACAATTTTCGGAATGGGATAAGATGATTTCTAGGTTTATTTGGGAGGGGAGAAAATCTAGAATTAGTTTCAAAACATTGCAACTTTCAAAAGATAAAGGGGGTATGGCTTTACCAAATTTAAAAGATTATTATTATGCATCTCAGGTTAAACCTCTCATTAATTCCTGTAATCCAGAATATCAAGACAGATGGAAAGATATTGAATTGTCCCTTGTAAATAGCCCCCCAATTCAGACACTATTAGGTAATAGAAATTTAGACAAAATTACTGAAAAAATATTCAATCCATGGATAAAGTTTCAATTAAGGACATGGAATATGATCACAAAAGAGTATAATTTAGGTGAGGCAATAAAGATACTCAGATGGTGCGCCTCTGATACAGAGTTTAAACCAAATAAATTGGATAATAGATTTAAATTTTGGATTACAAAAGGAATAACTGCATTTTGTAATATAATGGATAAGAATCAGCTACAAAGTTTTCAGTTTGTAGCCATTATTTTAATAAGGAGATTATAAGGGGAGATTTAGATATTGTTAATGATGGAGTAGTGAAAATAGTTATAGAAGCCTACAAATCAGAATTAGGCAAAGGTATTAAATCTGGATTATATAAAAGAAATCATATCTACAGAGAATATAAAAGATAAATGGGTGAAAGAAAGTGAAGTTAGAATTTCGAATGAAGAGTGGCTTAAAATTTGTGAATTTCAATGGAGATGTACTAACTCGCATTTATGGAGAGAGTTTTGCTGGGAAAACATTGTTCGATTTTTCATTACTCCGGGTCAGAAGGCGCACCATACTGAGGAAAACTTAAGTGTTGGAGACAGTGCGGAAACCAAGGTAATCATTGGCATATATTCTGGAACTGCCCTAAAATAAGGCTTTTCTGGAATGAATTACATGAGGCCCTGTAATATAATATAGTGGAAACTATATTTGAAAGGAATGTACCCTTTACATTTGAGGCTTTATATTTTGGTAAACTGGATTTTGATTGGAGGGGAACAGATGAATATTTGTTTGGAGTCCTTATATCAGCAGGGAAGAAAGCTATAACAAGAAAGTGGCTTCTCACAGATCTACCAACAATGAATGATTGGATTGAATTAATAAAAGAAATATATCTAATGGAAAAAATAACATTTTCTCTAAAATTACAAATGAAAAAAATGGTCAAATATTGGTTTAGATGGGTTCAGCACATTAAACCTTTAAGGTCAGATTTTGTTGAGATACAGAATAACTGAAATGTAATAAGATACATTTATATAGTCTACTTCCTTTTCATATTCATAAATGTATACATCTTCCTTCTTTTGAATGTATATAGTTTTGTTAAAAAGTTATGTAACTGTAAAAATTAGGGGAACAAACAGGAATTTGTGCCTGCAATGTAAGGCTGAATAATGGATGTTCATATATAAAATGGTTTGGTTTTGTTCTCTAAAAATAAAATAATAAAAAAAAATGTTGCTGCTGCTCCCCAAACCTCTAGAGGCAGCAAAGAAACAGGATCCATTGATCATACTTTTGACTTTAGTTCAGTTGCAAAAGGCATTGGAAGGACTATATTTGGAAAGCTCAAATCTTTACTCACCCAGACTGAAGAAGATGTATCTAGTTCCAGTTCTCCTGCTCAAAGCAATGCAAAGAGCTCAAGTGTCTGCTCTTCACCAACAAATTCAGTGTTTTCTGATTCTGTGTCAGATATTTCAGATTTGTGCACCTATACAGTAGAAACTGCTGGAGCCATTTGTGAAGCAATGAAAAAAGAGTTAGACCAGGAGATTTATTGCACAACAGTGGCAAAGAAGGCTTCAGATGAAAGCCTTCTGGCTAGAGAGGTTGTTACTTCAGTTTTGGAGTACCTTGAAGAGCAATATATTTTAGACACCATTAAAAGCCCTTCACCATATCCTAAAGACTGGGAGAGAGATGCTTCTACATTTATAAGAGAGGAGAATATTCCAGATCAATCAAAATCCCAGATATCTCCTGTTGAAGAAATCATATTATCTGATATTGATAAGGCAACAGGACAAGTCCCTAATCAAATTACAATGGAGATTTGTAGATATCCTCCAAAGGTGGTGTTATCTGAAAACATTTCTTCAAAACAGCAAATTGGGAAAATGGACATGAACTTGGTTGAGGACAATTTAAGTGTTTCCTCTTCTGGACAGAGCATCATATCAGATGCAGAAAGTGAAGGGTCAGAGAAGATGCTGAGGACCTCCAGCTCTGTATTCCATAGTACAGCAACAAGGATAATAAGTGAAATGATTGAAAAAGCAGCTGCAAAATTTATATCTTCTGGACTTGCCCATCTCCCAGAGCAACCAAACAGTACAGCTGATGATGTATGTAAAACACCGGATGCAACAAAACATGATCAAGAAGCAATGTCCTCAGACTCTTCTTCTCATGTGCAAACCACTGAACTGGCTTCAGATATTGTTGTTGATGTTTAAGAAAGACTACATTACGCTACATGCATTTTGAAGATTTCTTTCTCAACAGACTACAAAGTTAAATGAGAAAGTTGTGATACAGCCCTGTTACCAGGAACATCAGAAATTAAAACTGTTACTAGAACAGCTGAGCACCTTAGGACAATGACTGAGGAACTCTTCAAAACTGTGAAGAACAAACTGAAACACTTTTGGAATCAGAAGAGCCTGTCTTTGTTCAAAGCAAGGAAAGTTTTATCTGCTAAAGAGCAGAGATCAGCAGATTCACTTGAGATGTTTCCTCCTTCAGTCCAGGTTTCACACCTGAGCTTTAGTGAACCACACTTGACTAAGAAAAGCATGTCAGTAACAAACTCGCCAGATTATGAAACAATGCACCTCTCTGGTGAACAATATGGGAAAGACAGGATGTCTAGTGGAGAAGACACTGTCCATAAAGAGTACACTAAAAGTAACCGTAAAGAATATTCTGTTCAAATGTGCCTGGGATGTTGATTGATTCTTATACAGATGACACAGAAGTCATGAGTCGGGACGCTCCCTATAGAGTCCTGACTGATGCTTCATCAAAGCTTCAGGATCAACCTACACTACAGCAGAACAAGAAAATCAATTGACATGTAAAAGCAATTAAGTTCCCCGGTCCCATGTTTGGTGTGCTGCTGGTCTCGTCAATGAGAATATAGCATTTCAAACCCATTCCAATAATGTTAATTTGAACATTGAAAAGCTTTCAGCTGAAGAGGCGCCCTGTGCATCTCAAGTACAAGGAGCCACAGCAAAGCATAATCTCTCCCCACTGCAGACAAGGGTTTCAGAAGAGCCTAAGGACCAAGTCATGACCTCCACAGAAAGTTCTACAATGAGTCCTATTGAAAGGAAAGTGGAACAACTTGTCTCGAGTGGATCTCTGCGTGTATTTTCAGAAGAACTTGTCAAAAATGTTTTCCATTTAATTTTGAAATCAGGAATTACAGTACAATTGGGCACAGCTCACAAATCTAATTCAGATCCAATTTTAAAGAGCCCCCTAGTAGTTCAGGATTTATCCCATCCAAAGTCCCCGGAGCTTTCTATGCAGTTGTTGTATTCATTTACTGAGAAATCAGTGAAAAGGCTGTTGAAGCAGTGCCTCAGTTTTCCCGATTCTCCAATGTTTGACACAAATGAGAAGGATGTTTCACTTTTTCAAGACTGTGATACAAATACGGAATTGAAGTCTCCCAAAAGATTTCAGAGAAAATGTCTCTGACTGCCAAGGATCACAGACCACAGAAAAGTACTGAACCATCAGTGCCCAGTTCACAGATGTACCATGATGCAATTAATCAGCTTTCCAGCTTGCTTGTAAAGTCTGTCATGGATGTTTTGTCTGCTGCGTGTGATTTATCAACGAAGCCTGAAGACAGTGAAAATCAAGTTATGAAGGAAATCAAATCAAATCATTTAATAGTCTATAAACATTTTAGTTGCTATGAAGTACAAGTTAAAAAATGTAGTGACTGTATATAAATATACAGTACCTTGATTTTCTATCTGTTGTATCTTTAAAAAGTTTTTGATGTATGTAGACCAAGATAGTGTAGGCCATGACTATGAATGAGAGAATGAGTGAATAAAGCCATATATTCAGTAGCCATACAGATGCAGCCATTCAAAGTGCGCGGCACAGACACGTACCGGAGGTAATTGGCTACGGCGTTGCGCATCGATGACGCAAAAAAACATCATCGGTACTTGAATGGTTGACCGAAAGGGGCACTCGTGGTCCGTTGGTCGGTCGTAGAAAGATTTACAGTAAATGTCTTTACTGTGCCCGTTTTAGCATCCGTGTCACACCTGAAGAAGGCTCCACGGCCGAAACGTTGCGTTCTCTTTCTTCTTTTTTTCAGCATGGAATAAACCTATTACTTGTTCCTTTTCAGATACAATTCTGTTTGTTGTGTTGTCTATGATGTTCCCCCCCCCCCCCATTTTCTGTGACCTTCTGTCTTGTACATTATAAAATGTTACTTACCTTTGCTGTGTCCAAAAGATGAAGGATTTAAAGGTTTAAATGACTTTGGAGGTTGATCGTTGTATAGAAGATACCCAATGTCCACAGTCTTTTAGGAAGGAATATAAAAAATCCCAAAACAAAGTTTGTATTTGTATTGCACAAAAGGCTTTTGAATTATAAGAGAAACCTGTGAAAATAAACAAATCGAAAAGACAATGTATATCCTGACCTCACTTTCTGGGAGATGACACAAATAATAAATAAAGGTTTCTTACCTTTTAATGAATGTAGGACAAAAAAGGCTGCAAAGTCTGCCCCACTGCACTCTTGGAGTCATTCACCAATTTCTTCCCATATACCCAGCCATTGGTATGGTCATCCATGTAGAGGTATCGCAGACCTCTTCCTTCATCGTGGTCTGGCAGCTTATACAGAATAAACCTGTATGATTCCAAAAACACATAAAAGAGTATCACATCCTGTATACTGCTCTAGAACTGTGACACTGTACAATGTGTCCTGGGTGTTGGACAGTGTTAACTGTTGAGATCACTAGAAAATAAAAAGGGCACTTAAACAATACTAGTGTCTGTTGCCAGTCTGTGGGTGCACTGGTGCTTCTGGGACATGAACAGAACCTGTGGCAAGAGAAGAAGGGTCAAGCAGCCTTGATCATTTCTAGGTGATGTAGTGGCCTACAAAGCAAAAATAGCTCTTGTTTTTAGGGGTCGTCCATGTTTGACATGATCATTGTGGCACAACTGGAATAATCTTATGCGATTAGAGCTCATTTTCTGCATTTTAAACCAGCAGAGCTCTGTAGAACTGAACTGCAGCAGTTGAAAAAAAGTCAACAGTTGACTAAAAGAAGCGAGGCAAGGCAAGCATCTCACAAACATTACTCTCCTCAAGAATACATTCTGGTGAATCGTTTCAAAACGAACTATTGAAAGGAAAAAAAACTTTTAAATCCAATAGTAATTTCTTTATGACAAAAAAAAATCATAGACACTGTACCCTGGATTTACAGATGCAGCCATTCAAAGTGCGCGGCACAGGCACGTACCGGGGGTAATTGGCTACGTCATCACGCATCGTGACGCGAGATGATGCAAAATACCGCGGTGCGTGATTGGTTGACCGACGGGCACTCGTGGTGCGTTGATCGGTCGTAGAAAGATTTAAATGTCTTTACTGTGCCCGTTTAAGTATTGAATATTTATATGGAATTTTACCACTGAAGGGAAATCTTAGTAGCTGAGCATAAAAAGAATAGAAGCATACTGTAACATGTGTGAAGGCCATAAATGATATTAATTTTGGAACATAAACATACAGTATATGGCTGGTCTCGGTACTAAAAAATACACACCAGTATTTTATTTCTCCCTAAACATTTTAAGCTTCGAAGTCTTTAACTAACGTGATACCGGAGTCAACAAGCATACTTTTAGAATTTGATTAAAAGGGAATATAATATGGAATTGCGTATCTAAAGAAATTAATAACGATATCATTATATTCATGTACCGCAACACAAGAATAGTACACGCTGTACATTGTCTGTTGATAATGTTTCTGTAGTGCTTTTTCAGCACTCTGCATATGACCTTGCCGGTGGCGCTGTGGGTTAGGTTCCTGACTCCCACTCTGATCGAATTTAAGTAATTTTAATAACAATGAATAGTCACCTATGCGTTACAATATAAACATTTATATTGATTTAAATCGCGATTTGATTTAAATCGCAAACGCGGGTTTAAATATATGTGTTTTTTTTATTCACAATCAGACAAATGCAACATAAATTGATATCTTTGTCAACTAAGTATCTTAATAAACTTTCAGCATAGCTTTCTCCCCATTTAGATTTATTTTTCTTGGGATCAAACGTGGAAAGATTAGATTGTAATCGCATTTATTTTTTAAATACTTTTTAGAAAAGTGTAATCTATACTAAAAAGCTGTACACCACCTGCTATAAAGATACATATTGTAATACTTTCGGGCTCAGATAGGACGGACACAAGAACTCAGACTTGTGGAGTTAAATCTCAACAAAACAACAAATCTCAATATCTTGTACGAAGTATTTGTAATACAACCCAAAAACTCTCTCAAATTCCTCCAATTAGCATAGCCCCTTATGCAAAACCAAACCCTGCTACTGCAGATATACCCGACTTTGATAAAAGAGGAGGAGTGTCTTTGTTGAGTCAGATAGCTGTGGACCTCTTTGACAGTGTGTTGCAGGACTTGTCCGAAAACCAGGAGATAACAGTTGTGAAACAGGATAATGATGTGTTTCATGAACCACACAAGATTCAGCAGGTTGCCAGCTCTGTTCACAATGAATTGCTGTGTCAAACTGGATCCCAACAGGTTCTACAGAAAGTTGTAGCCACCAGAAATGAGACAGTGGTCAAAACCATAATCAGTTCTATGGTGACCAACATTTCCAAGCTGACACATTCAGCTTCCCGATGTTCATCCCTTTCACCAGAGACCAGTATTAGCAGAGAAGCAAGTGAGATCATTGATGAGGTGATGGGTGATATTAAAATAACTAGTGAGCACAGCAAAGAGGCAACACCCAGTGCTCTGTCTTCTGAAGTTTCTCTTGTTTCTTCTGAAATAGTACATGGAGTCACAGATAATCTGCTAAAGAACATCCAGCTAAACTGTTCCAGCCCTGAGTCCAGTACTCCTCAAGCTGCCATTGATATGGAAACCCGGAGCACTGAGCAGCTCATGTGCACCAACATGGACCAGTTAGAACCTTCACCTGTTATTGGTCGAACAGTCAGAAGTAAAAAAACGACAGTCTTCTATGACAAAGTCTCCAAAAGGCTTTTCTCCAACACTCCCAAGTGGTTTTGAAAACAGTTTCCAGCCAGAAGACACTATGGATAAGCCCTGCTCATCAGCTGTTGGTGTGACACCTTGTTAGCTTCTGGGACCCGAGAGAAGCCTGGAGATTATATGATTATATGTCAGCCGTCCCCTGTTCTTCTATATCTCTAGCTTGACTGCGTCCGGCTGCTCGGCTTTTGTTTGTAAAGTTTGAACGAGCGCCCCGTTCACTGTTTCTTGTGAAGTAAACATGACTCTCTCTGGCTTTGTCACTGTGGTCAGAAAGCATTTCTTGATTCTGCTTGAGCAGCTTCATGAATTGTAAGCGACTGTAAGAGCTCTTTCTAAAGTCAGCCCTCCTACAACAATTTATCACGCAGTCTCTTATGTGCACATTTTCCCACAAGTTGATCTCTTAACATGTCAGCTTCCAATACTCCCAAGTCACACGATTTAGCCAGTTCTCTTAGTGAATTCACAAAAGCATCAACAGATTCGTCCTGAGACGAATTCCTACATTTATGCCCTTCCAAAACCACATTTCTCCGCGGTGTAAAGTAAGCGTCTAAGGCAGCTAGTCTGTTCATATGAACCTTTTTCTCCAGCGAGGTTGGCGAAAATCCGCTGCAGGGGCGCCCCGATGCAGTGCAGTAATGCAGCCCGTCTCAGGCATCCGGAGCTTCTGTAGATCCACTGGCTATTTCAAAACATCTGTACGACTTCATCCATGTCTTGTATTCCGTATACAAATCCGGAGCTCCGAGGTTCAGTGGAAGCGGTGGAGAAAGCTGGGCATAAGCAAAACTTCTCGGCGCGGCGGCCGTATCTTCCATGGCGCAAGCTTAACGAACAGTCCGAAAATTCAAAAGTTCGTTTCAACCAGCACGAGAACTAAAATCTGCAGTGTTCTGCTCGCTTTGAGTTCGCCAAGCACTCATCTCTCGTCGCAATAAATGTTGTGTATCTTAATAAAGAGTCGTTCTTATATTATTTTAACTATTTTATTAACTACACAGATCACTCCCTTACACCATATATTCCCGCCTTCTACTCTCCCGTTCCGTTGTCTCGCGATGTCTACTCACTATACTCAGCTACCATATTCAGATATTGTGAAACAAATTTTAACTAAGCTGCTCTTAAGAATTCATCCTATTTCTCCAAAGGGGGGAGGAGAAACAAGAACAGATTATGGAAAGTTTATCTTGTTGGGAGCTTAGTGAATTTGCTGTGGGCATTATTGACAATGTGCTGAAGAAACTATTTACAGCCCCAGATACCTCAGAATGTAATCCAACAATGGGAAGCAATATCCAATGTGAGCTGGTTTCTGTCAAACAAGTGGCCAGCTGTATTTACAGAGAACTGCTGCAGAGTGCTGGTTCCAAAGACAACTTACAGCAAGCAGTAGCAGCCAAGAGTGAGAACCTGGCCAAAAAGATAGTTAATTCTCTTGGGAGAGAAATTATGAAGTTCCAACATTCAGATATCGAGTCTTCAGATGCTCCTCAAGCTGACAATGATATGGAAACCCGGAGCACCGAGCAGCTCATGTGCACCAAAATGGACCAGTAAGAACCTTCACCTGTTATTGGTCGAACAGATGCAGTGAAAGCTATCTCTCCCAGTCTTCAGGATATGGTGAAGGGCTTATAATGGTGTCTAAAATATATTGCTCTTCAAGGTACTCCAAAACTGAAGTAACAACCTCTCTAGCCAGAAGGCTTTCATCTGAAGCCTTCTTTGCCACTGTTGTGCAATAAACCTCCTGGTCTAACTCTTTTTTCATTGCTTCACAAATGGCTCCAGCAGTTTCTACTGTATAGGTGCACAAATCTGAAATATCTGACACAGAATCAGAAAACACTGAATTTGTTGGTGAAGAGCTGACACTTGAGCTCTTTGCATTGCTTTGAGCAGGAGAACTGGAACAAGATACATCTTCTTCAGTCTGGGTGAGTAAAGATTTGAGCTTTCCAAATAAAGTCCTTACAATGCCTTTTGCAACTGAACTCAAGTCAAAAGTACGATCAATGGATCCTGTTTCTGTGCTGCCTCTAGAAGTTTGAGGAGCAGCAGCAACATTTTTATTGGATTCTTGCAGATATTTATTTGTTTCAATACAATTCAGTGCAAACAAAACATTTATCACCTATCAATATAAGACCTATTTTTACTTACTTGTCAGGGTTCGTTGTTTCCCATGTTAACATTTAGAAATTTGCAACCAAATTTTGAATGCCAGCACAGATGCAACTAATACAAATATACTGTTGTCTATACAGTATAGTAAAAATCTATTATAGATATAGGTTGTATGTATAGAAAAATATATACAGTACAGTATTTCTAATATATAAATGAAGCAAGAACAACAGAATACCAGTCTAACCAAAGAAATAGAATGGTCAGTATTGCATATTTTAAGTGGATCCCTTAATTTATAAATAATTAAGTGTGCAGACCCCTGTTTCATTCCAGAGGAGGCAGTGTCAAAGGGTTCTTTTGGCATCGAGTCTATGGTAGAAAGTGAAGTCACCCCCTTGGAACCTGGACAGCTTAATATTCTCTCAATCAAAACCTAGTGGGAGCTGATCTGAACATGTCAGGGAAGGAACCACTAAGCAACAGCTAGGACTAAAATTCAGGATTTACTGTACTGAAGGAACAAATTAACATATTTCTTTACATTTGTTCTTTAGTTATGACACTGTGCATTTTAACCTCAAGAAGCTATCTGGAAAAATAAAATGCATCCATTACATTCAGACATTACAAGCAGTGTACCTTACCTGTCCATATAAATTGTTATTGTTATTGTTATTGTAAATTTTTAATTAAAAAACATTATGATAAAAAATAATTAGTGTGACATTGCTACTACATGGACAAAATACTAACTTTATTTTGCAATATTAAAAAATGGTGACTAATTAAAAATATATAGGTATCTTTTCTAGTGGCAGAACAATTAATCTATTTTAAAGCACATTCCTGTGTAAAAAAGATGGCCTCCTAACCATGATTATGTTCGTACTTTTTCAATTTACCTACTGGATGTCTAAAACTTGCTTAGGTTTTTAACTTTAATATGAGAGGCTTATAAAATAAAAATCACCGCAACAAAATAGCACATTGGAAATTATAAATCTTAAACTTCAATCTGCAACTGTTCCATAACACTTTAGCGAGTATGGTACAATTGTGTTCCTATGTGAAGCAAGATCACTGGTAATTTACATCATTGTGTTTTCAACAACAACTACTTGGTCAGGCGCAATGTATCTAACCAGTTTCATACTGGGTACTGCATAATTGACACATAACAAATACAGTTAAATTCAGAAAATAAATAGTAATTCTTCATTGAAATGTGCAGAAATATGTCATGTTTATGTTTGTACCCTGTTAACTTCATAGAAATTAGACCTTAGAGAATTTAAAGATTCTGTGAAACAGGCACTTTGACCAGAGGTGCCCAAACTTTTGCATACAACTGTATGTTGCTGCTGCATCATTCAGGACAAAGCCCAAAATGCGTTTTCAACACATTTGATGACTTAGTGTTACTTAGTTGTTACTGCCCTCTGGTGGTTGTTGATTGAAACATAACATCCATTCAAACACGACCAGACATTTCTCCCACTGTCAATACTTCAGCTAAATTTCACATTTTATACTGGTGCCACAACATATTGTTAGTTATTATGATAGAAATGTGTTTTAATATGACTAATATATTATTGTTGTAATGCAGTATGATCAGAGTTATACATAAGTACAATACAACAGTTTATTTTTGCGAAGGTTCAGTTAGTGTATTTTGACTGCTGCTCTAGTCATTGTCAATATCAATATTCAAAGTCAATGTTCTAGTCATTACAACAAAGCCAGTCTATGGTAAACTATGTCTAGGATTTGGAAAAATGCACATGAGCTAAAACGAAAATGTGCACATGTACTGTACTGTTAACAGACTGATTCATGCATTTGCAAAGAGAGAAAAAGCAATTTAACGAACGCAGCTGGGGAAGTAAGTTAAAAATAGAAAACAGTTCCTCTTTAAACATTTAAACATCACCATACTAAAATGATTAAAATAAAAACTTTCTGTACGCACTGATGCTTAACATACCACAACTGCAGCATGTAGGACTTACCCATCAGACAGCTGACTGATCAGAGGGACTTCATGAAACCAGTTGGAATCAGTAGTCACCTCTTCAGTGGAGTCAGGTGAAATATGAACTGACCCAAGAGAAAAGAATTATTGCCGCATTAGAATTCTCATGGCATGCATAAAAAAGTGATCAATCCAATTAACATCCAAAAAAGGCAGAAAACATTTATTCATAGATAAAATTAGGATGCTGATTAGGATTTATTTATCTGTTTACCCATATAATGTAAATAATTTTCACACCTTAGCTCACAACACTTTTACTGCACCAGACTGTGGCACAATGGCTGCCCAGAGATCCCCAGACTTAATTGGAACCTTCCTCAACCTTAACAGTAGATGTTACCAAGCTTTCAAAACCCAACACTTGTGCATTAATCATTTAATATTGATTAAATGACACAAAACAATTGACATGTTTTTATCTGAGTAAGCTATACAAATAAAACTGAATTTAATTAAACTGATTTTTTGGATTATATGTTCCATTGTCTTTCACAATATCTTTCACCCAATATCAGCACCCACTTAATTTCTCTGCAGCTGCATTGGAAAATTTGTCAAAACATAACGTTTTTCAAAACCTTTATTTTTTCTAGAAACAAATTAAAATACTGACCTTTGGTGATTTTAGAACTCTTCTCATTAGCAACGGTAACATCTCTTTTCTCCGTGCTAACGATCTCAGTAGAAGCTGTGCCACAGAGAAAACATCCTTTTAGTTGAATAGTCCTTTCAGATAGTTTAGATCAATATGTTGTCAACCTGCATCATTCCCTCTGGCCAACAAACTAAAACACATTAAATTGTGAACTAAATCTCAGTTGTACCACTGCAAAATATTGGATCTAGAAGCTTACCCTATTTTCCAGACTGAAGTACTTCTTTAAAATATTGCCTTTTAATACTGTCTTGCATTTCTCTCTCAAAATCCTTCCTTTCCTGTAAACTCTCATTTAGCTTTTGCTGCAGGAGAGCAACCTTCCTTTCATATAATTCAAATGCCTGAGAATGACAGAAAACCTTTCACAAGTGGCTATTCTTTAAAGAAAAAGGAAAGCCTCTCAACAAAAGATGAAAAGGTCCATCTCATTGTTGAACATCTTGTATTAAAAAGCACATGTTTTTCCATTACTCTAGTATTTAATGACAAATGAACTAGCTTGCAACCCAACATGTTGCTAGTAGAAAACTTCCCGTCCATAAGGTCACATTTTAATTTAGTATCAGACAGAAGCTGTTGGGCACCACTGAAATTCCAGCTCAAGTAAAAACTACAGGAGACTCCAATCTCATCTCAATCTACAGCACCCTGAAGCTGGGAAGCTGGGTCTGGTCAGAGCTCAGAAGAAGAAAGGCTGGGTCCAACATTACTTGGATGAAAGACTCTGTGTGTAGTTCAGAACCTTGCAGGCTGGGTATAAGAGATTGAAGCAGCAATGTCTCTCCTCTAATGCTTAGGTAATGAAGAGGAGAGATCATCAACCACCCTCTTGGATCCTATTGGGGAGATACCCCGGAGGGATACTTTAGAACAGCCAATTATGCAAAGCAGCATGTCTCTGGGATGTTACATGGAATTAAAATCCACAACACGCAGAATAAATGCCCCACAGGCAGGTGCCCAAGGCTGGAGATAAACCATGGGCTTTGGAGATGCAGTGCTATAACCATGAATTGAATGAGGTGCCAACATACCATGCTCATTGTGGTCACTGAGGATCCAAAAAGTATTCGTTTAGGTTATTAATTTAAACCTATAGGTGGTCATCTTGGAAATACAACAAAATATACCTGCAAGGTCAGTGTCAAGTCCGGAATTTGCATGAAGAAAAGTTCACCTTAAGAGGATGAATCCAAACATCCATTACTCCAGTACCTTTTTGTGCCTTCTAGCTCTGGTCTGATTCTTCAGCTGGGCCTGTCGCACCTCCCTCCGGGCATCTTCCTCTATCCTCATCTGTAAAGCCCTTTCTCTGATTTTCCACATCTGTAGAGCCGTCAGTGAAAAGGCAAAGCAGATGAGAAACAGCAGAAAGCTAGATTGTGTTGAGCACAAAACAGCTACGCTACTAGACATTTATATTTATATGTCACCTGCTTATAGGTGGTACATTAATTATTGAGGATTCTGTTAGATCATGTGGAGCTGAATCTCTCCCCTTTTTACAATCTAGCAATTGAGGCCTTTGGGCATTTTTCAGCATATTAGGAGCATTCAGCAGCTGAATGTGGTCTGGGAAGCCCAAAGACAAAATAACTGGGAAAATAACATACCATACAGCAATGTACAGTGAAAATGTGAAAAAAAAAACAAGAAACATGATTAAACTGATGTAGAAAACCGATGAGGCTAAATACTATATATTGATAATGCTGGTGATTTGAAAGCTGATAAATCAATGAAAGGGGTGAATAAACTATGTGTTTTAAAAGTGAGTTAAGCTACAGTGTGGAATGTAAGATTCATAAAAGCATATAAAAAGTGTCTGAAGTCTAAGTGTGACGATACAGTAACATGATTCACTAAGGGTATCCACTCTGCAGAAATCTGTTCGGCTGGAAGAGGCGTATAAAGTATAAGGTGAGAGAATTTTTTTAATTCGCATTTTGCAACATAAAATGCTTAATTACTTGTCAGAAAGAGAACATCTTTTAAAACAGTTATGCTAGAGATCCTGTTATCTTTTGCTTGCTCCCCAATCAAGCTGTATTTACAGAGGTGTCACAAAGTCACTTGCCAGAGTTGATATAAATGTCTCTAATCAGTTTAAGATGCAGAAGGAAACCAGCTATTAAAGATCTGTCATCCAGGTGATGACCGGGAGCAGCCATGGGTCAAAATAAATCAAACTGTATTCTCATACCTCATCCTGTCTGCTGTACTGCAGACCTCTCATACGCTGTATTTCACCACTGCATATCTCCTCTGTTTTCGGAGCTCCTGCCTGGTGCCTTCATAAACAACAACAGAAAAGAAAGCTTAATCCACAAGGCAATGTCAGACAGCAGCAGAGGAATTTGTGAATGTGGTATTTCCGTAGAGCAAATGTTCATCTTTTGGAAAACTTTGACTCAGTCAAGACTTCCACTTGCTTGCACAATTAATTAACTTAAGGCAAACCTTTACTTACAGTTGTATTCTTGACATCTAATGTTTAAGCATAACAGTAAAATATTTACACATATTTACAGCGAAACAAAAAAAAAATGTGATACAAATACAACAAATCAGGAATCCAAAAGGCAGGAACTTGCTGTTAAAGAGTGAGGAGCTTCCGTATGTTATTACCTGTCTCTGTTAGCCATAAACTGGTCTGAAATATTCTTGGATCCTTCCTCAAGGAGCCATTCCCTCACATCGGTGAAGCTGATATCCCTGGGAATCTCGTTCTGCTCCTGGAGCTCCAAGAACTTCTTCACTATTGTTTTCTGAAAGCCAGCACAGCCTTTTACTAGAGTGCCACACTCCCTTCATTGCAAGGTTCTCCTAAGCACTATTATAGCCGAGTGTGCACTTCAAAACCAACACTGACTTTTTCCATTAGATTTTTAATTTGAACTCACACCGATAGAATGTGTTTGCAAATGTATAAGAGTGAAGGCTGAGCTACTGTAGTTTGTTGATCTAAACATTTCAATTTAAGATGTATATCTTGGATACAGTGGTTAACCTTGTTATCTCGCAACACTGGGGCCAGGGGCTCTATTCTGAGCCTGAGGTGATTTGTCTGTGTGGAGTTTGTATGGTCTCCCCATATTCACATGGGTTTTTCACGGTTTGCTCTGGTTTGCTCCCACAGTCCAAAGCCATACTATACTGGTAGAAAAAAAGGTGTCTAATTGGTTCTAGAGTGAATTTGTGTCTGTGTGTGTCTTGCAATGGACTTAATTCTGGTCAAGGGTGTATATCGCCTTAAGCCCGTTGCTTTCTGGGATAGGCCCCTGCTCCCTGCAGCCCTTAGATGAGGCGGTTAGATTAGATGACGTGGATGGAAAGGGATGGATGGAAGTTCAAGTCGTTTTTCAGCCTTGTCTGGCAAAGAAGACTTATAAATTCTGTTTTGGACTACACACAAAAGCTGCCTGTATTAACATGTGTTTGGAAAAATACATTTGTTTGCACTGAAAATGGATTAAAGTCTACAGCGCAGTACAGATAAGCAGTGAATGCTCCGATTCGGGTGGTACAATTAGTGGTTTACCACAAAGAAAAACATCCAGATATATTGCCCAGCCTCAATGAATAAAAAAAACTATCTTTTTTTAACTCTGTTATCGTGAACAGAGAAGACTACAAGGCGACCTGTTTCAAATATTCAAAATCCTCACAGTCAAGTCTGCTTGTTGAACGCTGACTTCTTTCAAGAAACAGCTGGATGAGACTCACAGACCAATTAACAAGTAATTACCAAACAGGCTTAAGAGCTTCCTCTCATTCGTAACTTTTCTTATGATATGAAACCCATATCCTGCATGCAGAAAGGACTATATGGGCTATAAACAACACAAAGTATCATGAAAAGATGTACAGTATGGCTGAACTAACAAGAAGAAGCTAAAATAGGCTAGAGCAGTGACAAACATAAGCAACAACATCATCAGCGTCAAAACACTAAAACAGAAATGAGCTTCATAGCAATTAGAGAAGAAACTGAAAGAAAACATTGAAATTGATCCTTAGAATACAAACACAGTCAAGGTAGAGACTTCCTTGAAGATGACATGATGACAGCAGTATATTCAAAAGTGCATAATGGAGAGATCTTATGGAAGCCTTCATCTAGAAACGTTACTGATTGCGGGCTGGATAAAGGCAGAAGTCTATGATGAAGAGTCAGAATCAGATGGACGGTTGTTTAAAAACATCACACTTACCTGTTTAGTCACATAATTTTTGTCATACTGCAACTTCACATTGCTAAGGTAGTTATGATATTGATTGTATTCTTTCAAAGAGCAGAGGACCTGAAAACAGACAAAACATGTTTCAAGTACTGTCTAGGAGGTTAAATGTTTTTATTTTTATTTTACAAATCTAGAGCACAGTCAAGTACTCTGTGTTTGAATATCTATTGAGCATAAGGACTTTAGCACAAACCATAGGCCTGCTTTGATTACATCTACTATTACATGCTTTGATTACAACCAAAGGCCTGCCCACCGAATACATTTATGCTGGAGTGCAGACATGAGTTAAATCACGCTACTGGAAACTATTACAGCTAAATGAGCTAGAACCTGGTCTATTTTTTTTGACAACACCTCACTCCTTCACCATACCAAAAAAGACTCATTCTTTGCACAAACTCCAAACAGCCTTACTTTCTTCTGCTCATTGATTAAGCCTCTGTTCTGCAGAGACTCCTGCATGCCCTTGCGATGGTAATAGGTGCGCAGGTGGGGGTCATGGAGGCTGTTGTACTTCGAATCCAAAAGGAAACCACGGGGATCAGTCAGAGTGAAGTCAGGAGATGGCTGGTGCAGCTGAAATAGAAGGTAAGTATTTTATTAAAACATGATATGTATAGGTAAACACAGATATGTATCCCCCTATGTTTCTGAACATAAAAATGAGAATGTTTTTTTTCTCCCCCCTCCGAAGGCTGTCGCCAGTTTCTTGGAAGACTACTCCAGAATCGCTGTTATCATTTTTTTCTACGTTCTTGAAAATCAAATTCCAATTTCTCAGTCATTGTAGCCAACTAAAAATGACTACATTGCAAAAAGACAGTAAGCACAATAAGCTTTAAGGCATACAGTACAGCTGAATTTCAATAATGTGATCAATATACTGTGTCTAGAAAAATATATAACCTTACTCCTGATGTTATATGCACAAAGATGTCAAGGGAAGACAGTTTGCTTACAGTTTAATCATTACAGCAACCACATTATACTAACACACACAGAAATGTGTTAATGTGTCCCAGGTATCATTTCATATTATACAATTTTACATGTTGGTTTACCCCTAAAAAGAAAGAAAACCATGAATAAACATGTCATTTTTTACAATTTAAATGTTTGGATTTAAATAAGAATAAATGTATTCATGCTTTTCATTTTAGGTTGCACTTACTTTCTCCGAAAGAGCAGTCCTGCAAAATTGAGGTTTAGACCCTGGGATTAACGGCAGTTTAGTGCCAAAGGGTCTCTCCAACAGCTGCTGCTCTCCCTGCAGTGCATACAGCATGGTGTAGCAGCCCTGAAACACAGAACATAGCTATCGTACCTCACAGAACCACAGCCAAAACGCCAGAAAAAACAAGCAGAGCTGATGGCAGAAATGATTTCATCTGTCACAGAGTGAAATAAAATGGGTGTGGGGGCAACAGCAGGTATCAAGGACAATGTTGACTTTGCATAGAAGTTTGTATAGAATGACCAGTGACTTCAATGAGGGTGGTAATATGTGTCTTTCTTTGTTCTGGGGCTTCCTACTGATCAAAGATGCTATTGCAAACATTGTTAATTACCACACAGTTCAGAGAAGACACATGGAATGTCAAAACTGGCCTAGCTGAGCCTCAGACCGAGGAGGTGGATCTAGAACATAACAATTCTAGAAAATCTAGAATGTTCTAGAGCAATCTTACACCTGGCCATCTGTATATAGCTATTTGATCAATGAGCCCCAAGAAAGGTAGGGGGGCTTTAATAACCCCAGTGACAGAGCACACAAAAACAGAAGAAACAGGAATAACCAATTTGTACCACAGCACCCAGGAGAGGGTTTGGACACCAGAGACTCTCTACAGTGAGCAAGGGAGGAAGGCTTTAGCATTTTCTTCCTCCCCTCTCTACTCAAAAAATTGACTCAGAGACAAATGGGGGGGGCATATTAAAAAACAGACTCAGCCAGGACTGAGGAGGATCCCTAAGACTACACAGAGTTTCTTTGCTATGACAGAAGCAGGCACACCAGGTCTCCAACTGGGGCTGGGTTTGGGAGAATATCTGCAGCTGGACTTTTCCTTTGGAACTCTGGTTTTGGTAACTGGGGTCAAATGGGGCTCTTGAGCTGCTCTGCAATGTGTTCTGTGAGTATGTAAGTACCTCTAGTGGATAAATTGTAATCTGTGTTCTGTGGATTAGGCTATAATAGATACTGGAATTGCAAAGTACTGTAATAAAAATGGAAATGATGTAGGATGACTGTGTTCTCTGGTCTGTGGATGCACTAGTGGTTCTGGAAGATAAAAAGAACTTGTTGCTGGGGGAAAAGGTCTTTAGAATTGCTAGGTGGCATAATCAGCTACAAAACTAACTTTTAAAAGCAGTCCCTGCATTTAAGGGCCACGGTTCCTGACATATCTTTTTATAGATAGGTAAGAAGAGTTACCCTAGGGTGTTCAGAGGGCTAAAGCAGTTCATAACATTCTTTTTTTTTTCTTCTGCACAAACGAGTTGATTCTAAAGTCTGTTTAGAGTTTTAGATTGGGAAGGCATATTCTCACCCAAGACATTTTAAGACAACAAAAGAAAAGTACAGTATGTATATTCCCATAAAATACAGAACACATAGCTGGAATTTTTAAAATCACTTTCCATTTATTTTACCTTCTAGAGCTTTTAAAACAGTATTAGAAATATTACTACGAGGTGTACGTTTTAACTGTTTTACTAAACCTTACATTTTAAAGCTAAACTAATGCTGATTTTTTTACGATCCACTACCTAAAAGTTCAAATATTTAAAAGTATGGATAATACACTCACAGCTCCAGATCCCGGTTTCTTTCTCTCCATTTTAACCCTGATCTCGTTCCATTAATCCATTAATCAATTAATCTATTTTGAGAAAACAATTCCGTCGTGTTCGTGAGCGTTTAGACTTTATTTTGTATAATTCGGACTTGAGCATAAACCACTGTATAACCAAAATGTTGTCTATGATAACGTCAGATCTGCAAAGCAGTTGCCTTATCTGACGTATCCAGCGTGTACAAGTTAAGTAAAAACGTCATTAAAAGCTGCAGCAGGGAAGCTACAGTATTCGTCCCAGGACGGACTTGTTTTTTTATATATATTTATAATTAGGTTTTAATTAGAAAATCCAGACAAAAAGGCGATGTCCGATTTAAAGTTTAATTTGAATGTCACCATTCTAACTCAAAGCCTTCACGGTATCAAACCTGTGTGGTCACACGTCCCAAACAGTCTGGCTCTGCCAGTGGAGCCTAGAGACCCCAAAAATATAACACACGGTTTGCCTTTTAATAATTTACACCTATAATAATAATAATAATAATAATAATAATAATAATACAAAGTAATAAACACTTGTTTGAAAAGCGCGGACTGATTAGTCATTTGTACAGAGCAACAGTTTTTGTACTGTGTTGTTCTGTACAAATGACAGTGGCCACAGTACATACGGAAATCTCCAACTGTACTATATTTAAAAACTATATCTTTTTTCTGTATATCAAGACCTAGTTTTCAGTGACTACTGCGATGTGCCCTTCCATTTCCTAACTTTGTTATAGAAAGCAAGTGGAGCTGCTGAAGAAAATATCCTAAAAATAACTACTTTTTGTAGTGTTCGTAATGTGACGAGGGGTCCGGTTCACCTTCAGACTTAATTTCCTATAGAAGTATATTGTATATACAGTAGGTTTTATAGTCTCATAAACCCTTTTTTTAAAGCGTTTTATAATGCTACTCTTGCACTCTGCTGTCTCCTAGTTCCTTTCAGTTGGGCTTCACCGGTGAAATAAGGATGAAAACATCCTCTCTCTGCCCAGTCTTGCTTTTTGGCGGTTTATGTGTCTGTATGTGTCTTTTCTAGATATGTCTAAAACGACACCTAATATGCAGGAAGAAGCTGTTAAATTGGTAAGATGGTATCTGTAGCTGGGTAGCTGCAGAAAGGGATTGAAAACGTACAGACATCATTTTGGGTGCGACGGTAGGATGACGTCACAGCGGAACGGCCATTTCACGAGGTTCTTAATTCCTCAGTCTCGAGATGTGTTCTGGTTGTTTTCGGTTTGGCTGAAGGTATTTGTACGGTAGCAATGCCGTGCTTTAAATTTCATACTTGGTTATTTAAGATCCTCGTTTATATGAATACACTATATTTATGGTATATAAATTAGTTATTTCTGGATAATCACTTCAGGAGCTCACTTTATCCCCTGAACAGTAGTCACTGTAAATATAATTTGTCTTTTATTTCCCAAAACAATTCAATATTTCCCACTGTACTGCATACAGTATTTAGCTTTAAGTTTTTCCTTAAAATAATTGGTAAAGAAATTTCTCACTTTTCAACCACTTTTCATCTGTAGCTCCGAGGAACTGCTGGTATAATGGTGAACAATGCGTGACGGACTTTGGGATCCTTTGGGATGGAAAAGAAGTGTAGAAATGCAATTTTAATCATGGTAAATTATGGTATTGTAGCCATTTATAGTTATACAGGTGTTGTCCTCAATATTCTCAGTCACAGCAGCATGACACATGGAATATTATCCATCCATTGTCTAATCACTTGATCCAATTCAATGCTGTGGAGACGGGCTCTGCAATTACCAGAGGTCAGTTTCTTCATTTCTGTTGCAGTGTGAGAGCAAAGAAAATTACAGTCATCAACAATTATACTGCTTATCTGTTTAGTTGCAAGAGGATTATCCTTACTTTTGGACAGAATCTGCATTCGGATTTGTGACCAAAAACCGAGGTCCTGACTCTCTCTGGTCATTAAAAATCCCAGGGCGTTTCTCGAAAAGAGTAGGGGTGTAACCCTGGCGTCCTGGCCAAAGTTCCCATTGGCCCTTACCAATCATGGCCTCCTAATAAATCCCCATCTATGAAATGGCTTCATTACTCTGCTCTCCTCCCCGCTGATGTGTGGTGAGCGTTTTGGCACACTATGGCTGCTGTCGCATCATCCAGGTGTATACTGCACATTGGTGGTGGTGGAGGGGAGTCCCTATTACCTGTAAAGTGCTTTGAGTGGAGTGTCCAGAAAAGCACTATATAAGTGTAAGCAATTATTAATTATTATTATTACTAGCTGACTAGTGACTAGTGACCTTATTTTAGCCTGGAAGAGATACATTATGATCATTTAATACTGGCAAATATTCTTGTAGCACAAGGGAAGCGGTACAAACATTATATTTCCACTAGGGGGAACAGTAGGTTTTTGGACTAAACTGTCCTGCTTTGGCAACACTATATTTATGGTATATAAATTAGTTATTTCTGGATAATCACTTCAGGAGCTCACTTTATCCCCTGAACAGTAGTCACTGTAAATATAATTTGTCTTTTATTTCCCAAAACAATTCAATATTTCCCACTGTACTGCATACAGTATTTAGCCTCTAGAATTTAATTTGCTCAATGTTAGTCTTGAAGCATGTAGTTAGTACTGTGTAGGTACTATCATTTAACAGCATTCATGAGATACATTCAAACAGAATATTAATTCCATATATTCAATTGAATCTTTCAAAGAGAACAACCATTTCCCTGCGAAATTAGGCTTTTCTCTGTCACTTCTCAGGTGGCTCTGACAATCAGCTGCCGTTAAATTGTGGCTGTTGGCATCTGTTTCAATGGAGTTTCTACTCCCTCTTTAAGTGTGATATTAGAAATACATATTTTTTTGCTCAAAAACGTCTTTTTACAAATTAAATATACAGCTATAAACTAATATGATGTTTTGACTGTGAAACCTTCTTAAGGTCTGTGAGACACACCTGAAGAAGGCTTCACAGCCGAAACTTTGTGTTTTCTCTCTTCTCTTTTCAGCATGGGATAAACCTATTGTTCCTTTACAGACTACGCATGCTGACACAGCTACCCATCTGCACTGCTATAAACGAATATAGCATACAATGGCATCTAATTATAACAACTTATACTTAAAGAATCTTTTGTTTTTAATCCACAGCATAATATTACATTATGAAAGACAGTTTCGTGCAGGAAAAAAAGCACCTTTACATTTACCTTTATTTATATAAAAACTAGACTATTGTCTAAAATAGTCTAGAATGGTAAATTGTGCCATGAAAAGTTTCCACTGTCTACATTCCGGGGCACAGTTATATGTGCGTTAATATTTACCTATCGGATTAGCAAAGGTTAAAATGACACAATTGAAACAGGGTGAGGAAATGTGCACACACTCCTCTGGCATACTCATGAGAGAGAGTCTTTTCCCACTTGACATGCTTTGAGCTTATAAAGAGAGATTACCCACTGGAGAAGAACACGACTGTGAGTGACATCACTGTGAGGTCATAGGCATTGAGCAGGTCAGAAAATCAAGACTTCAAGGGGAAACTCAATACTACCCAACATTAGAGACATTCCTATTTTTTCAAGTGCCATCTTGATAATGGTTTAAGTTCCTCAGATATTTTTTAACTTCAGCTAGGCGTATGGCCTTTGACTTAAAAATCAGTAAATCATTAAGGAATGCTGGAAGGTTTAATAGAATTAAGATATTCTTACCAGATCGAAACACCAGCATGGCACTGTAACCTTATTCTTTATAAAAATGTGACCATAAACTCTCTCTTTTAAACTGTACAGGCCTATTACAAAGCCAGTCAAAGTGGACAGCTCCACAGAGTAAACAGTCATAAAATCCAATGCTCAAGTTGATCAATAATGTAGTAACTATACTGTATATGAAGATGTGGTGATTGTTTTTATTTAACCTTAACCACCTGTTCTGAAAAGCATAGGTTGTCTTGTGTTTTGGAATACGTAGTCTGTGGTGTTATTGATTTAGCTAGTAAAAATATATATTTAATATTCATCCATTGCGTGGTTTCTGTGTAAAGTGCTGTCAGCATTACACTATTAATTTATTACAAAGCTGCTGTGAAAACAAACGAAATGATTATGTTTAAGAGACACTGGAGATCACTTGGATTTGCCATATTTTGAGAAAAGTGTAGCGTTGAAAGCTAATACACACGTGTAGTTGGATATACCTATCCATGGGTGTATACTGTTAACTCCAAGGAGTCGGATTTGAGTCATAAAATCAAAATACAGCATAACCATTACATTATTAAACTGCGCGATGTCATTACTCCTGATAAACAAACCCTTTAGCCGCATCCACAGAAACAGAAGTCGCAGATATGTGCCGAACAGGAATACTAGTATCAATATAATGTGCTTGATACGAACTGCCTAATGGGGCCACAGGAATAATTGAAGGCAGGTCAGATCCAGCACTTTTATTACAAACAAGCCTTTAAAGAAACACAAACAGAATGTACTTTTATGATTTGAAATAATTGTATATCGCCTCAGCAAAAATAATTTGACTTTTTTCCCCCCCTCCACTTTAGGCTTTGACTGTATAGGTTCAAAGTTGTTTCCTGACTTTTGGATCTTAAGCAACAGTGAGGGTCATATATTCAGTACTTCATTTAAAAAATGTTTTTTTAGATGCATGACTTTCTCATGATAAATATCCTTTCTAAATACATTTCACTTTTGCTATTAAGGTCAGTACTGAATAGTTTAAGAACAAGTAAAGGTTTATTCCATGCTGAAAAGAGACGAAAAGAAACAAGAACTGACACCTGAAGAAGACTCTACAGCTGAAACATTGAGTTTCTTTTCTTCTCTTTTCAGCATGGAATAAACCTTTACTTGTTCCTCTGCAGCCTACGCGTGTTGACGCACTACCTACTTGAGCTACTGCAGAGTTTTCTTACATATTACTTACCACCATTTGCTTTGACTTGGAAAAACTATGCAGTATCTTTTGAAAACAGCCCTTTGTCTATTTGTGCCAGCCACGTGTCACTGGCAGTCCTCAAATGTGTCAACTACTGTGAGGAAGGCCTTCCACACTCCAGGCCTGCTTGTGCACACAGCCCCGCCTCCTCTTCTCGTTTGACCGATCTCTCGGTTCGTGTCCGCGATGCAGGTCCAGTGCTGACCCCCACCCTTCGTCACACACCACTTGGAGTGGTCCACCATGATGCGGAAAGGCCTGGCCTCTGGCAGCTGCATAGTCTTCACGTTGTACACCTTGTGCGCCACAGAGCAATTCGACAGCAGAGGCTGATGAAGCTTCCCCCAGCTTTTGGCAAAGAAGTCGTCTCCTAAATAGTTAACCAGCAAACCTGAGTAGAGATCTGAAACGGAACAGAGTCACAGGTTCCATGTTAGAATCTGTCCCAGGCACACTTTCTACCCAACCAAAAACAGGAAGTGCACTAGCTACCAAAACGTCAAACTGAAACTGAGAACAAGTGAATGTGTATTTCTCCCCCCTCTCAGGGGTGGATGCAATAAGAGGTTCCCTTTAATGAAGTTTAGCATTCCTCACAGAGCAGTAACACTGAAACACAGGTAAAACATGAGGTTTCCTCTGCAAACATGTGGCTCAACAAGGTAAAAAAGTATTGATTTCTTGCCTCTTTATCTTCACAGACTGTAGTCTTGAGTTTACTGATGCGGTCCATCGGGAACAAAAACACTATTTTACTTGGCCTGGGCTTCCAGATTCTGCAACTTGCTTGGTACGGCTTTGGATCAGAACCCTGGTATGTGCCTTGTATTCTGTAGGAGTAGAAAACCCAGGAGCTTTTCCTAACAGACACTGTAGGTCACAGATCATCAAGCATAATTTGTGAACCTTTAATATAAGTCCTATTCTGAGTTATTTAAAATTATTAAGCAGGTACTGTCACTATTAAACCAAACATTTAATCTTATAAACCTGAAATACAGTCGCTGTTTTATGCATATTTCTAGTTTGATACTAGTTTTCCTTCTTGGTTTCTCCTCAGGATGATGTGGGCTGCTGGTGCAGTTGCAGCTACTGTATGCAGCTATACCTTCCCAGCAGTCAGTGCTCTTGTATCCAGGACAGCTGAAGCAGACCAGCAAGGTACCCAGGGCAAGAAAAAAGTCGCTTTGTACAGAAACTCAGCTGTTGGTTTCTGTCATCCATCTGAAAATGAAAGCACTATGTATTTCTTGTACTTGTAATCTTGCAACTTCTCTGTTACGCCACAAAGCTATGTCGTGATGTCAGACAGATCTATTCTTTCACCCATTTGGTTTGACAGTTCTGTTTGAAAAGCTCATAAATATCCAATGCTCCATCCACTAAGAGAGAGCTCAGTAGTCTTAAGTGTAATGGCTAGATTAGAGGGCATCCAGTGTGGTTCTTGATTGTCAAAAGATTGGCCTGTGAAACTAATTAAATTAGTTTAAGCTAGTAATTAGTTGTTAAGTACAGTAACTAGGAGTTTTAGGGATCTAAAACCCAGAAATCTTTTTGGCCTTGAGAGCTGGAGCAGAAGATCTTGTCTTGATCATTGCACTAGCTAATCTAATGTTTGTGCTGTGCTTGTGCGTTCTTAGCTGGTCTCTCTCTGCTCATTAGAACTGGCGAGACAGTGAAGAGAAGCACAACATGTTTGCAGTCAGTCAATGAGGTTAGGTGCAGTTTTAGTCATGTTCCATGTCTTGTCCTGTGCTAAATGCCAGCATTGGGGGTTAAGACTTTTTAAAATAAACTAAAATGTACCCTACATGTTTGTCCTGTACGTATCTTCATGTGATCCTGCTAGATTTCTGCTTACCTCAGTCTTCTTGTGAATGGCGTGTGGAAGGCTGACGGTCTTGTTCTCTTATACAGTGCCTTGCGAAAGTATTCGGCCCCCTTGAACTTTTCAACCTTTTGCCACATTTCAGGCTTCAAACATAAAGATATAAATTTTTTATTTTATGTGAAGAATCACCAACAAGTGGGACACAATTGTGAAGTGGAACGAAATCTATTGGATTTTTGAAACTTTTTTAACTAATAAAAAAATGAAAAGTGGGGCGTGCAAAATTATTCGGCCCCTTTACTTTCAGTGCAGCAAACTCACTCCAGAAGTTCAGCGAGGATCTCTGAATGATCCAATGTTGTCCTAAATGACTGATGGTGATAAATTAGAATCCACCTGTGTGTAATCAAGTCTCTGTATAAATGCACCTGCTCTGTGATAGTCTCAAGGTTCTGTTGATAGCGCAGAGAGCATCATGAAGACCAAGGAACACACCAGGCAGGTCCGTAATACTGTTGTGGAGAAGTTTAAAGCCGGATTTGGATACAAAAAGATTTCCCAAGCTTCAAACATCCCAAGGAGCACTGTGCAAGCGATCATCTTGAAATGGAAGGAGTATCAGACCACTGCAAATCTACCAAGACCTGGCCGTCCCTCTAAACTTTCAGCTCAGACAAGGAGAAGACTGATCAGAGATGCAGCCAAGAGGCCCATGATCACTCTGGATGAACTGCAGAGAACTACAGCTGAGGTGGGAGAGTCTGTCCATAGGACAACAATCAGTCTTACACTGCACAAATCTGGCCTTTATGGGAGAGTGGCAAGAAGAAAGCCATTTCTCAAAGATATCTATAAAAAGTCTCGTCTAAAGTTTGCCACAAGCCACCTGGGAGACACCCCAAACATGTGGAAGAAGGTGCTCTGGTCAGATGAAACCAAAATCGAACTTTTTGGCCACAATGCAAAACGATATGTTTGGCGTAAAAGCAACACAGCTCATCACCCTCAACACACCATCCCCACTGTCAAACATGGTGGTGGCAGCATCATGGTTTGGGCCTGCTTTTCTTCAGCAGGGACAGGGAAGATGGTTAAAATTGAGGGGAAGATGGATGCAGCCAAATACAGGACCATTCTGGATGAATACCTGTTGGAGTCTGCAAAAGACCTGAAACTGGGACGGAGATTTATCTTCCAACAAGACAATGATCCCAAACATACAGCAAAATCTACAAAGGAATGGTTCACAAATAAACGTATCCAGGTGTTTGAATGGCCAAGTCAAAGTCCAGACCTGAATCCAATCGAGAATCTGTGGAAAGAGCTGAAAACTGCTGTTCACAAACGCTCTCCATCCAACCTCACTGAGCTCGAGCTGTTTTGCAAGGAAGAATGGGCAAGAATTTCAGTCTCTCGATGTGCAAAACTGATAGAGACATACCCCAAGCGACTTGCAGCTGTAATCGCAGCAAAAGGTGGCTCTACAAAGTATTGACGCAAGGGGGCCGAATAATTTTGCACGCCCCACTTTTCATTTTTTTATTAGTTAAAAAAGTTTCAAAAATCCAATAGATTTCGTTCCACTTCACAATTGTGTCCCACTTGTTGGTGATTCTTCACATAAAATAAAAAATTTATATCTTTATGTTTGAAGCCTGAAATGTGGCAAAAGGTTGAAAAGTTCAAGGGGGCCGAATACTTTCGCAAGGCACTGTAGGTGTGGTTCAGGGGATGATCACTGGGATTCGAGGGCTGTGTAATGGCCTGGGACCGGCGCTGTACGGGTTAATTTTCTACATATTCCATGTGGAGCTTAATGAACTCCCAGTGAGTAACAGTGGCCTGAGAGCTGAGTCTGAATCATCACATCACTCTCAACACAATCATCAGGTAACGTACAGTGTCCAGCTTCATGGAATTGTCATTGAAACTCCTCATCTTTAGGTTTGGGTGTCAGTCTCTCAGAATTATGCTCTGGAATGTGAAATGTAGTCAAAATGGTATGAGATGGTGAAACAAATATGAAACCAGACAGGTAGGATTTTGATGTTCAGTTTCTATGTAACCATAGAACTTATCTCTATCTTATAAAAGGGAATATCATTCTTCGCAAGGACATGTTACCTGTCATTCCAGTATCCCAGAGGAGTCTTTCATGACTTGCAGTACATTGTAAGAATGGTTAGGTTAACACACTTGGATGCAGATTTTGCTGTTGATCTTCAGATACTTTTAGTGAGGCACTAACATTTTTTTGCAGTTGATGATGGCCAACTAATAGCTGGTATCAAGAGTTATAAATGTGATGTCTGTGGAGTGTATGGGTATAGGTCACATTTTCATGGTCCCCCTGTGCAGTCTTGCCTAAACTGTGGTCAAGTGAGTAGCTGCGTTGGTATGTGTTAGCTGCAAGGAGACATGTATTGGTTAATCCCAGCCTGAAAAATAGGGGTACATCCAACATTTCAGCTGCTGAGACGTCTTCAGGGGATATTTCATTTCACATAGCACGTTGAATGTCTCAAGATTAAGATATATAATACCCCTAAAAATCCTGGGTTTGGCGGGCTTCATTCTGCACTTTTTAATTACCGTCCCTTTGTGATTTATTTCTGTCCACGCAGAGTTCAATAATCCCTGGTCCTCCGTTCCTGTTTGGGGCATGTGCTGTGCTGCTCGCCCTGCTGGTGGCGCTGTTCATCCCTGAGCACACTAACATGGCCCCGCGGAGCAGCACCTGGAAGAAGCATCTGTCAGCCCACAGCCACCCCCACAACCCCCTGGCACCTGGGGAGGCCAAGGAGCCACTCTTACAAGACAGCAACGTATGACCGCTGTTGCTTCTCAGGCGGTTTCTAGATACATCATTCGGCCATTTTTTATGTATTTATGGAGATGCCAGGTAATGGAAATTCAACACGAGTGTTAAGAGTACCATTTTGTAATATATTTAAAAATTGTCCAAAGGCACTATTGCAATAGCTCTATTTATTGAATTCAATATAGTTAGAGAGGATTTGTTATACATTTTTGTCATAAATTCTACGTCGGCATGGCTTACCCAGGGACTTGTGCCTTGTAGAACTGGAATGTTACTGAACACAGTGTGTTTGTCAGTCATCCTGCTTTGAAGAGGTGTGATAATATGGGTTTTAGTGCAATCGGTTCACTAGAGAACACTCAGCCCATTAAGAGCTTTACCTCTTTTCCTCTTTTGACCCAAGACAGACTTTATTAAAAGTCAGAATGATGTACAGAAAAAGTGGTGTGGCCTCTTAAGCTTGTACATGACAAGGCCTTAATATATGCTCTTGGGTGCAAAAGCAACATGCAGTGGGTCAAGAACAGTTCATTCTTTTGCGGCTTTGTTATCATTGAAAAGTGAAAAGGACTTGGAACTTCGCTTGTTCTACACATCTTCATTTTTCTGTTCATATCAAGCAGTTGCAGCATGCAGTGCTGTCTCAGTTTCTGACTACCTTCCCATTTTCACAGTTTCAGTTGCAAGTAAGCTTCTGCCCACCAAGAGGGTGGGGATTGCTGGGGGCTCATGTAGTTTGTGTCTCAAGAACCTTTATCTGAACATAGAGCTAGGCGTTGTGCAGCATCATGCAACTCTGAAGCTCAAGACAAAGTGCACAGGACCAAAAAATATGCTGTTCAAACTAGGGCATAGTAGTGACAAGATAATGACCTGGTGTGAATATGCCTTTTTTGAACTGTTATATTTATTAGAGGGCCTCAGAATATGAAATGAGTTTTGTGGCCTCAACTTGAAAGACGTGCATTTTTCTAAGTGGCCTTTTTCAGTAAGGATGTACCAAATAATAGAACATCAGATGTGAAATTCTCTGAAATGGTATATTTTTGTGTGCTCAATATATTTGAATGATTCCTTGAAAGATATTACTAGCGTGTAAAATATCGTAAGCTCAAATGTTTTTATTTTCCTTTCCGTTACGTACTGTGGTTATTACACTGTTTCACTGCCTTGTTTTTCTTTTAACCTTCAAGAAGATACTGTCATGGACACAGTTCTAAGTGTTGTAAATCTAAAAGAGGTAAAGTTCAATAAAGGGGATTATTTTAATGTATGCAAGATGTATTATTTCATCTTAGTGCTGTGTAACTCCCTTCCCTTCTCAACTTCAAAACATGCTCTGACTTTAGACATCTCAAAATATGATGCAGGATTCAACATTCGGATAATAACTGCTCCAGCAAGGTCTCCAGCTGTTGATTTAAGAATGCCTGGAAAATCTGTTGCATTGTGGTTCCTGATGACTAGAGTTGTGCACCTCAACCTTTTAAAAGTGTTCATATTTCTGTAATTGGGCCGAATATATAGTAGCTACAGGACTCTCACAAGCTTAGTTGGGCTCATCACTACCAGAATGGATACTGTAATGGGCTCAGTGGAGTAGTGGCACCACCCCGCATAGCTTCAGGTCTGTGCAAGAACACTGCCTTGATGAACAGATGAAGAGTGATGTCTGTGAGCGAGGAAGGTTCTCTCAATCTGACCGGCACTCCTTTAGTCCACATCAACAACTGCAACCTGCTGCCTCTTTATGGAGAGTGTTAATACCCTACTATAATGAAAACAGTAATTACAGGTATACAAAATATAAGACATGGCAGACTAAAAGCAAGAGAAATTCAAAGCAGATTTTAATTAGATGGATTAAGCAGTTTGAAAGAGGCAATTTGGTGCTGCTTTTAATTACACTGGTACTGTGTATGATTAAAAAGGTTGTGGCTTTTCACAGCGTTGGATTGGTTTTCCTAGAGTCTCAAACTGCTGCTTTTCCCAGAACATAATCCAAATAGTACAAGAGTTCTTTCCTTCTACTGATATTCAGCAAATATAAAAGCACAGCAATAGCTGACTAAATAGAGTGGTTGTCTTCCCTTGTCCTGGAAGAACCCAAGGTCTTAATCACAGGTTAGCTGAGTTCTGCTGAATTCTATTTTTTTTGTGTCATATTTTTAAATTTGCTTTCAACTATTAATACCCAATAAGGAAGCTGTTTAGAAGCTGTATTGATTAGTAGTTAGAAGCTGTATTAATAAATAGTACAGTACTATTAAATTCACGTGAAGCTAAAACCATACTGCAATACTTAGAATATCTAAAAACTGCAGGATTCAGAATTCTAAAGCTCAAATTACACAGTGGAGTAAAAAGTAACATTATGTTACTATACCTTAGATTTCACACAATATTAACTTTGCTTGTATTTAACTGCAATGTCCAGCAAAATCAGTCTTGATACAAAAAATGAGTGTAGATGCTGGATGTTTTCAGCGTGGAAAAAATATTTGAATATTAATACTATGATGTGCATATTGGACAATTCTATTTTAGTAGTTAAACCTTTCAGCTTTTTGGAATATTTCATTTTTACGTGTATCGCTTAAAGGAGTCCAATGTTTAAATGTTGGAACTCAATATTTTATGAAGCACTACTGCTCAATATAGGTGTAGGTTTTCAAAAATGTAGATCAATATGGTGTATATAATATGTTTACATTTTTATTAAGTGTCAAAAATCCTTTTGGTAAATGTAACATCCCTCAGGCTACAAAGAAATTAGATATAATCACATATAGAAGCAGAATATGCACAGAGAAATAGATAAGAACAACTTTGAAGTATCATCTGAAAGTTTATTTTACATACTGTGCAAAGAATTTGTAATCAGTTAACAGGAAAAAAAACATTTAAAAACATATAACTGTCTTTCTAAGGCATTTATTGCCTTAAAACAAATGACATTTTTGTGGCTTGATATAAAAGATTAAATAAAAATACATTACATAACATTGTCATCATTCTCTGTAAAAAATAGTTTCATAACTTTTTTTTTTACTTTAAATAGGCTAATAAAATAAATAATTTGTACACATGTACAGTACCAATCAGATGAGATAATTATGCATTTACAAAGTATGATGCAAAAGTTAAGGAAAAACCCTTATTGTACTGTAAAATCTGGTAAGGTTAACCAGAAATAGCCTGCTTTTGTCTATATTATGAATGAATTATGAGGCAAAACAATGGATTTTCATTCAGTAATATTCCTTCCACAACATGCTAAATGGAGCCATGCACCCTGTCTGAGTCCTGCATGGTTGACTTTTCTTGTATTGTGTATTGAGATGCAATAAAATGGTTAATTGTAGCCGTAGTGCAAGAAGATGTTTAGTGCTCCCACTGCTGGCAGAGAGAAGCAGAGATGGAGAGAAACGTGCTGCTACACTGGTAGAGAAACATACAGTACTTCCCCAAAATCAGAACAGCTATCAATCCTACTGGGGAATAAACCTCCAAATAGTTTAGTTTAGTAGATTTATTGTACTAGATTTGTCGATGTTTAGTTAAATATTAATGCTTTGGCAATACTGTAATCCATAGGTTATTTCAATAAGAGTCTGAATTTTAATACATTTAAGGAACATGTCAGAGCTGTGAGTATCAAAGACACAATCTTTCAGTTTTATGTTTTAGAACTTCTATTGCAGAAAGATACCCAAAACCAAAATTATTCATTTGCAGATTTTGGCTTTCCACACATCTCCTCTTGTTATACCTGAGTTTGGACACTGTTTTTCACCTGCTTTGTGCTCATTTTCCCTCAGCTGTCTACCCCTTTGTGCCTACTCTGTCTTGTTTTCTCCTGCGCCTCATTTATCTGCTACTTTCCCTCTCTCCCTCACATCTTAAGAAGGCTCCACAGCTGAAACCTTGGGTTTCTTTTCTTTACCTTTCTTGATGGAATTAACATTTCCCTGTTACTTTGAATTTGAATGTCAGCACCTCTACAATACCAGCCTGACCAACAGTTGTATGAGAGAATGCTGAAGATGGTTGCCATTTAATTAGCAGAGGCAAGGTCAGCAAAATTACATAGGTAAAATATGGCAAGAAGAAGAGGAGCCAGAGGAGAAAATTAAACACACCACAAAGGATAAAGCCTGAAACTAAATTATACTGAAAATAAATACAAAATAAAGGATTCCTGCAAACCTGCAGGTTAGTGGCATTAATAAACTGTCATAACACACAAAACAAATGAAAAGGAGCATATCTTTTTGGGCAGTCTTAATTTTTCTGAGCTTTAGAGGATTTAGAATTGCAACAGGCATGGTTAACAGGTTCCACGCACACCAACATTATTCACATCACGAAGGGTAATGCTCCTGTATCCTGCATAAACTCATATTGTCTGAAGAAAAATAAAACAAAGGTATGACAATGAATTAAAGGCCTTTCAACGCCTTGTGAGTAAAACACAATGTTACAGTACATGAACATGACAAGTTTAATAAACGCTGAAAGAAGGCGGAGAGCATTACCTATCTGCACACAGTAAACCTGAAAACCACTGTAAACGAATCTGTCGTTGGAAGAAATTATTAGAGACAGAATTTAGTAGGCATACAAGATTCCTGGTTTATGTTAAAAAATAAAGGTCTTTCTCGATGTATCACAGATAGAAACTTCCAAAAGGCAAGCAAAATGAAAAGCTTGCAAAGTCATCAGTCCGTCATTTGTGAAAGAACAATTAACACAGAAGTGTGCAAATAGATTCCATTGTCACAGAAAACGTCACGAAATCGAGCAGCAATACATGCAAAACATAAATAAAAACACAGATTTCATGTAAAGTGCAGGTGTGACCAGTGCATAAACGTCCTAAAACATCCCGGAATTGTGTTTCCCAACGACGATGTAGACCACAGGATGTTCCATAGTGTGCAGCTCTGCGAGAAAACGTGGAAGCCGTTGTCCAGGCTGAAGAAAGGAGAAAAGAAAAGGAAGAATGAAACCCTATTTCTAGGGACTTTTAACACTAGTGCTTAGACCTGAATGCTGGAGCTGTACATTTCAACTAATACCACACACACGTATTCCAAAAATAGAGATGGACGGTACAGAGACCGCAGGAAATCATCAGCTGTACAGATAAAACGTCTGAAGAGGCGCAGTTTGAGGTCAGAACACAGGAAAGAACGTTTACATTATGCCCAAAGACTAATAATTCCTTTTTTGGGACTCCTAAACGTGTAAACAATGCAACTACGGACAAAAAAGTCAGCTCGTCAAAAATGCAGAATTACTCCGATAGCTACTCACAATTACAAAAAGGATAGCATCACTATAAATGTAGATAAAGGAGCAAAAATATAGGTATCCACAAGGAACACACAACAACAACAACACAGAAAAAAGAAATACCTGTTGCCTTGGTACAATGAATCCTTGCAGTTGGTATCTGCAGATCTCACTCCTGTCTGTTATGGCTACTGCCACCTGCTGGTAGAAGTGGAAATAAAACGCGAGTTACGCCAGCAACGGTAAAGGTCACATTAAGGGATGTCAATTTTAAATGTTAGTTAAAACTACGTCTAGTGATTTTGTGCACCACTGAGTGCAGATTACAACAAATTTAGGACCACCAAGTCTCAAACATAATGCTTTCACTTAATCTGAGCCCTAGTTTACAACTTAAGATGTTTATGCTTCTATCTGTGAAAATAAGCACTAATTGAAATGACTGTAACGGACTAACTGCTTATATCTAATATATAAGCGAAATAATACATAGAAAAAGCTTCAGGGTGGATTGCCAATCATTGCCTGTAAATTACCACAACAAACAGGACTGTTGGAAGAACATGTATCATTATTTGGTGCATATAATGCATAATATAATGCACCAAATTAGATCAATGCATTCTTGGGCAGCATAGAAATTGAAATTCACAGGAATGATGTATTCCAAAGGTAATGCAGACAGAGTCAAAGCCTGAACTACCATACCCATGAAATGTTTTGCAGGCTTAGAAGCATGGCACAGTTCAGATGACAGTAGGACTTAGATACAGTACTTAAGTCTTCAATTGTTTTTGGCATTATGTCTAAATCCTTTACATCAATGTCCATTCACCACTTCAGGCTGGGATGCAAATAAATGCATTTCTTAACAATATCCTGAAATGAGTGGCAAGGTCTTCTAAAGTCAGTATAGGGTTTCATTAATGAATATGAATAAGAGGTGTTTCAATACACCTTTTTTTAAATTAACAAATTAAAATAACATTATGCATTAATTATGTTGAGTATATTTATATTGACATCATTATCTCAAATTCAGTTCACTGAACATAGCACAAAGGCATAACTGAAAAACTGTTAAAAGACAAAAATGGACGACATGATGTGGTGGTAAGGACACTGTGATCTTATAAAGTTGAGCCTGGAACTGTATCTTTCTAGGGGAAAATTCCCCTCTACTTTTCTGGGGCAAAAATCAAAACAAATCCATTGCTATAGCAGTCAGCGATCTGAAATTAGATCTTTGTTTTCAGACCCTATTTCCATATCCCTCATGTGGCATTCCAAAAATACCCATTTACAACTTTACACCTCAATAACACCAAAGAAACACAACACAAGCACAATGGCAGTGAAATTCAGTCTATTGTGTCTGTGGCCCACTGTTCACAAAAGCACCCACTCTGGCGGCTGGAATGGAAAACGAGAAGCAAAGCGTCATTCTTTATTTTCTGAGCCTCTGCTCCTTTCCTGTAACTGTATAATTGTCAGCTGTTACTGTATCGCCAGTCTCAGCTGAGAAGCTGTTATAATAATGGTGAATTATTTACCGGATAAATGATTTCAAAGCAAAGCTCTAAATGAAAGCAAGCCCAAGCATGCATGACAACAAGGCCGTTGCTCAACACAACTGAAAGAAAGAGACTCAAAGCACTTCCTCAAAACCTTCAGAATCGCACACAGAGGGGGTTTCAGTGGCATGTTTCTACCATGCGTGTACCTGGAGACATCACACACAACTACAGTAGTCATCAGCTTATTCTGTTATAGAGCCAGATATCCTCAGATCTCTTAAAGCAAGCAAGGATCCAACTAGACAATACTGGGATCGATCCACCACTGCTGATGGTGTGATGCACTGTGTGATGCACTCTTCTGGTTCAGAAATTCCAAACCCTTTTCTTCACAGATTTACAAGGTACAAAGCTGCAGAAGAAGCCGTATTTTGGATGAGACTTTAAACCAAGGACCGACCCACATTTTGGGCACCACAGATTCATATATTACCATTTACAAATGTGGGGGTTAGCCCTCAAGCAAAGGGAGAATCCAGAAAAGGTTTTAACTTCACGGCTTACTGATGTTCCCTCATCTTCCTCTGGATCAAAATCTGAACCACCCTGCTTCTACTCTACAAGTCAGCACTTCAGAGACATCGTTATTGGGACTTCTTGATAAATAACTTCGAGTATGCATCCTCAGACAGAGAAAGAGACTGCATCCATTTTTTTTTACTCTGTGCCAGCACGACGGTACAGAAAATAACAGGTTGTGTCCTAGGCTTAACACAGCTAACTTTTAAACAAATACAATTTTCCCCTAGCAACTGTCATCTATATGCCAGAGAAAGATAGACACCCAGTCACCGTCATTCACATTATCATCGTTCCCTTCCACCTCCAGCAATGTTATTCTCTAATTTATAAAGTATAATAAACAATGTTACATAAACATAAGTTATTTCACAATGGTATCTGTTTCCATTCATGTTTTTATATCTATACTGCATAGTGGATTAAACAATATGTGATGCAACATGTGGACACTCATTTTCATAGCTCTGTCAACGTCAACACAACTCCATCAATATACATTTTATGCCTAATAGTGTATTCCTGTCAGGAATATTCCTGACTTCTGTGTGAGCCTAGTGCTGAGAAAAGCAGCCATTAAACAAGGTTAATTAGTTCTCACTAAAACTTTGATTTTAAGAAATATTGTTCAGACATAATGCGGAGGGTTAGCATTAAATGAGAGAGGCTGTAATAGAATAATGGCTTCACTATAGTTTTGGAGTAGTTTTAATATGCGGAATGGTGCTTTCCTACACAGAACTATGGGAATACCATGCTACAGTATACTTTTTTAAGGAATGTGCTCTGTAGTAATACCATGGACCAATATAATAAAGCACTGTGAAACCTTGTCAGAACCACAGGAAACAGAAGCAAAATGATTTAAAACCAAAGTGCAAGTGCAAAAACCACAATAAATCCGCCAAGGTGAACTTCGTTGAGATTTAACAGGTGAATTACTGAACCTGCACAATGCATTTACACCTTTTCCTCTGTTTGGGCCTCTACAGATAACGTCAGATAACAGGTCAAGAAGAAAAACGGCCAGGTTCTGATCTGCTGGGGAGGAAATGTGTACCATCCCTGCGACCTGACAGCACAACACTCTGTCAGCAAGCCCCCAGCCTTATAGCTCTGGTCAGGACAAAGACCTGTAGATCTTTGTCCTGTAGATCTTTGTAGATGCTAATTGTGTTCGACAGGCACAATCATACAGCAGGCAGGAGATTAGGAGAGTGTTAATTGCGTTCAGTGGCAAAGGGAGTCAGGAGGCAGCCTGGTGTCAGGGGAGTGGGCTGTGTTTGCAGGTGGTCAGGGGTTCCCAGAGGGTGGGAGGGAGCTTCACCACAAAGGATCTCTCTCTGACAGGAGGGCTGATGAGCCATGAAATCCCATCAGCCCATGCAGGGGGCAGTTTGGTATGTAAAGAGCACACTTGTGACTGTTGTTTTGGGTGGTTGTGTTTTGTTTTAATCACAGACCACCAAGGGATCCTCCAAAGCCCAGTGATTCCAAGCTGTCATTTGAGGGTGAAACCACCTGATGCAAAATCATTTTTAACTGGAGACCTTTCTGTTTAATGCATTCTTTTGTGGGTTCTTGTTACATTTACAGGTATTTTGGTCTCATTAACAATAAGACTAGGTGTTAAAGACTTATCAGCATCACTGTGGTTTGCAGCTATTGTGCCCCTCCTTCCTATAGCAAGGATGAACAACTGCATCCTGTTTGATTTACTTAGCTGACCATTGATTAACTCTTTAACTCACTGCTTAAAGAATTAAGGATCTGCATCAACAAGGACTAGGGAATGGAAAGGAACAAAAATGCCCAGGCTGCACACACACTTGTGATAGAGAAAGAGGATAGATCCCTATATTCAGGACTATGTAAAACCTACTGTTATTTAAGAACCTTACTATTGTGACAGATCTCTTCTTATAGCAACCCTTTGATTAAAAAAATACATTGTAATACATGTATTGACTCTTGGGCTAAAACGTTTTCTTCTATTCTCTCTTTTAAATGCAGAATGCTTTACTCCAGGCTAATAAGATTTTGAATTGGGCACCTAGGAAATGTTAATGGTTTTCATCAGGTTCTGGACAATGTAAGGAAAGTCACGAATATGAGGAAATCATTTGGCCCACCCAGAGCATTTATTTGCTTAGCAGCCTCATTAATCTGGCAGGGCAGCCTGTTCCAGAGAAAGAGTATTCCCAGCACTCCAGTAACACGTCTCATGTTTTCCTAAATATCTAGTTTTCAATCAGGCTAAAAACTACAAAGGTAAAACATTTGTATTTGAAACTATTAATCCAAATAAGAGGGACCCTTTTTTGTTTTTCAAAATGCTTGTTTTCATTTTCTCCTTATAACACTTAAGTTTCTGTGCCAGGGGAGCACAATTCCAGCCTTGAAGGTTTGAAATGTCTAAAGGCTTTCATTTCCTAACTAGCAAATTGCCATAATTATTTGCCTAAACAAACCAGATTAACCCCTGTGCCCAGGTGTTTCGGTGGTGATTTAAAGAGACCTACTGAAAAAGAACAGGTGGACTGTGGATCTCCAGCTAGTAGTTGTGCACCCTAGCACTACACCTTTACTCACAATATGCCTGGTTGAGCTTCAGTGTAGAGTTATAACATCAAGAGGCACAACTGACTTGATCTTATCAACTTATCAAGAAGGCTGGCTCTGTGTTGGGGATGAGCCTTGACCCCATGGAGGTGGTGGCTGAGAGGAGAAAGCTGACCAAGCTCACAGCCATCATGAACGACGCCTCTCATCAGCTTCATGGGACTGTTATTAAAAGCGGAGTACTTTTAGCAACAGACTGCTCCAGCTACGGTGTTCAAGGGAACGTTTCCGCAGGTCGGCGGCTGTCAGGGTGTATAACGCTGCCCTAGGCTAGGACTGTTAGCCCTTCATTTGCTCGTCTATGGACAGCATGTTTGCTCCATTGTACTTTTTGGACAATCAGTCTGTATAAACCTATGCACATTTTGCACATATTTTATTGTTTTTACAGTGACTATGATCATCACATTTTGCACACACCTATGTATTTATTTTTTATTTATTGATTTTGTTGTCTTTTGTTTTATAACTATTCTGATGTCTGTTTTTGCTTGTCTTGGGCTGGACTGCTGTAACACATCAATTTGCCTTTGGGTTCAATAAAGTCATATCTATCTATCTTCACCACATGTCATCTCCAGGAAAAATGCTGGAAACGACAAACCTCTGTATATGTCTTCATGTCACAGAAACCGTTGACTTCAACACTAAAGCACTGTGAATGAGGCTCCTGAATTACCAAACTTTATCATGACTTTAACATTTAAAATAATTACAGTGAATAAAGCTAAAAAAACTTCAGTTACTCATACCTGAAGAATGAGTAACTTTTTCTAAATTAGCATGTAACAAACACTGACGTCTAATAGGATTTAAAAGGTGGGTATGTCATTGTATAAACACTAAAACCACAAAACATGACAAATATAATGTAATGGTACCTAGTACTTCATTAATGTATTGTATGTGTGACCTGCTTGAAGCACATCAATCAAATCTAGCCCACTACAGTAATGAATCTGACACCACTGGGTTGTTGTCTTTGTAATATTCATTTGTCATGTTCATGGCTTTTGTTGTAGATAACGACTGTATATATTTTTTTGGAATGTACACTTTCATGTTAAAGTTATTGCAAAAATTCTGTATTAAGTAAAATGACAATTTATGGATTTACAAATTATGCTGTTTAATATTTGTAACCAATTGGGTTGATCAACAGGGTGTCTACTGTTAAGCCTCGGGATACAGGAGTGTTGGTGCTGTTGAAAGCAAAATGAGCTGAAGACAATGGTTTGCTCCAGCTCCTGGTGGGTTGTTGTGGGATTTTGTCCCATTCCTCACATAATACCTGGAAAAGCATGTGCCCGTTCATTGATCTCTGTTGCCCTGGATGCTAAAGTCATCCCACAGATGTTCCATGGGGCTCCATGGGTCTGGGGAGAAAGGCATCCACAGAATAACAGTCCAATTCCCAGCACTTGAGAAAACAGACGCTCCCTGAGCAGCACGAGGACATGACATTCCAGCAGGACAACAGATCGCATCAGATTGAGGTCACTGGAGGGGAAGCAAGTGTGATGCCAGGACTTCATCAATGCTGTATCATGTCCATGTAGTCAAGCTGGCATCAGTTCCTACAAGTGGAGTTCTGTAGTGACTAGACACTCCTCTCCAGACCAGCACAGTTGATAGTGATGAGCAACTCTTGGCAAGATGTGTGACTCGTAGTCTGCATGATGGTAGCCTATCACTGTATGGACTTCATTTCACTGTAAGATCTTGTCAGGTTAGATACCTTTTGTTTACTTACAGTTTAAAATGCACTTACTTAATCCATCTCCCAATATACTGCTGACACAAAGGTGCCTCTGTACTTCGGCATTATGCCCAGCTTGTCAATAAATTTCATAAGCTAGACACAGTGGTTCTTTTATATATGTTTTTTTCAGATAGAGACAACTTAATGGTTATGCAGCAGTCACCATGATTCAACTGTGTTCACGGTTACTCATGATCACTGAAGTCGATAATACAAAAGATTTATTCAATATCCAAATTCTATACACTTTTTCTAAAACATGCAATTTATCATATTTGTCTTTTGATGTGCAGTATACAGTATATCACTAAGTGCAATCTGAACTTCATTGCACAATGTGACTAATTTGTATATTTTTTGTCTACATTGGTTCTCATAGAATAGAACTTTTTGCTTTTTTAAAACTGAGCTCCAGAACTTTTTTTTGTTTTTATTGTTCCTTTTTGTAAAACAAAATTAAATAGTGCTCAAAAGGCAATACAATCCTAATGGACTATGGCACATGACAAAAGGTGATTTATATAACTACAGATGCAGCCATTCAAAATGAGCGGGGTATGCTGCGGTACAACGCGGTAGGCATATCGCATCAAATACCGTCATAACACGTCATTTCGCGTCATACCGCCCTTTATTGTATGCAAATTATATTATGTTAATAGTATCCAGAATCACCTTGTAAAACTGGCAGGTGGAGCTAATAAAACTTTCATGTACAGCATTTGAGTTGTCACCAGAAAAAAACTGGTTTCGAATCCTGCTCACTGCTGAAGGACAATCTTTACTCAGTTAAGAATTTAAGTTGTATACTCTTTAGACTTTCAAATATAAACTGTGTATTACAGCATGTTAATCATTAGACATTAAAAAGTTGGTATATTTTATGAAAGCAAGATTGGTCAGTTGGACAAGAGTACGCAGCCTACCACCTTTATAATAAATATTTTAATTATGCAGAAATATTTTATTAATCAAAGTCTTTACCAAGATATTACTAATAGTAATAATGAATGACTTCGGACAAGCTTTAAACTCAAAGTATTACCCTGGTCCACATTCTTTGTAATCGTCTTTGTAAACGAAAAGACTTTATTTTTTCATTGACAAAAAGTAACACCACAGCATTTCGTTGATCCGATCACACATTCGTTTTCAATCATACAAAGTCTTGAGAATCACCGATTCACTATGCCTTTCACATGCTCATAAAAGATACTAATTTAGGAACATAAACAGATCACTGTATGTAAACTATACTGTATATGGCTGGTCTTGGTAGTTTAAAGAACAAATACACACCAGTATTCCATTTCTCCCTAAACATTTTAAGCATCAAAGTCTTACATGTGGTTATTTCAGAAACGGTTTTATGTGCTGCTTCTGACCATATTATTGTAGTTTTATATACTTTGTGAAAATTGATCGTTTTAACCTTTTCTGCGAATAAGCTCGTTATCTGAGTAAACAAAAGCATACTTTTAGAATTTGATCAATAGGGAATAGAATATGGAATCGCATATCTAAATAAATTAATAACGATATAATTATATTAATGTACTGTTGCACAAAAAGTAGTATAAGACTTTCCATTGATATCTGTATTGCTGTTACACTGTATGACCTGTCACTTTCTGTGGTGTGATGGCTTAAGTGACTGACTTATAAGGCTGAGGTTGGAGGTATGATCCCAGCTGTCAACATGAATTTTCTTTTAACAAATAAACATTTCTTTGGAAAACTAAAATAGCAAATATTATTGTCATTATATTGAAATTTTTTATATTTCTAAATATCACAACATGTTCATACTGTACAGTATGTACACAGTGGTACTGCAGGGTGTAGAAACAAACCCACGTAATTTTAAAGACCTCTACTTGTGAAACTTTTCACAGCCTGTACATAAAGCTATATACACAATACTGCTGACAGCAGGAAAATTCCTATTCTTTACTCAGCAGCTTATTAAAAACAGCACCCACGTTGTTCAAGACGATTTTTTTTTACACAGAAGACTGACAGAGGTTCACGTTGTGATCTATTTTTCTAAGAAAACATGTGTCAGTCTGTCCGTGGGGGGAAAGTGGACTGTCTTTCATTGGAAGACTTGCCCTATTCTACCTTGAAAATGAATAAGTTGAAAAAGGCTTGTGAAACCAGTTTGTTAACAAACAATGTAGACACAGAGACTCAGACTGTGGATTGAAATTTGGCACAGCCAGCACAGAAAGACAGACAGAGATAGAGACAGAGACAATATAGTGCCCATAATATTTGATATTTTAGTTTTTCATAAATGTTTATTTGTTAAAAGAAAATTCACAGCAACAGCTGGATTTGAACACTCACCCTCAGGCTTATAAGCCAGTCACTTCAGCCATCACGCAACAGAAACAGACACGTATCACGTACTGAAACAGCCATACACATATCAATAGAAAGTCTTATACTACTGTTTGTGCAAAAGTACATGAATATAGTTATATTATTATTAATTTCTTTAGCTAGCTATCCGATTTCATATTATATTCCCTATTAATCAAATTCTAAAATTCTCAGAAAAGGTTAAAACAATCCATTTTCACAAAGTACATAAACACACAGCAATATGGTCAGAAGGAGGACGTAAAAACATTTCCGAAATAACCACATGTAAGACTTTGATGCTTAAAATGTTTAGGGAGAAATGGAATACTGGTGTGTATTTTTTCTTTAAACTACCAATACCAGCAATATACAGTTTACATAATATGTTTATGTTACTAAATTAATATCGTTTATGACATTCAGATGCGTTATGCTCCTATTCTTTTTATGCTCAGCTACTAAAATTTCCCTTTAGTTGTAAAATTCCATATAAATATTCAATACTAAGCGGATTGAAACGTGCACAGTAAAGAGATTTAATGATTAAATCTTTTCACTACCGACCAATGCACACGAGTGCCCCTGTCATCATTTTGGCCAGCCAATCACGTACCGCTGTACGGCGCGGGGGCTTGTGCATAGTTGCGTGCGGTATGGGGTTTGTACCGCGAACTTTGAATGGCTGCATCTGTATTCAATTAGTTTTTCATTTTGAAATGTAAAATTGTTACTTTTAAATTAAGACACCAGCCAAATGAAGTCAAATCACATCATGGGTCTCAGAGAATCTAAGCAATAGTTTTAAATCTTTCTGTCATTACTATTGTTAATGTGTTTTGCTGTAGTTAAACATTGTTTTCATGTCTTGTGACTTACTGCCACCTGCTGGCAAAACCTGCGCTGGAAAGGTTGGATCTTCCCCACTCAGCCAGGTTCACTCCTGTTGTGTGATACAGCTCAGGCATTTTTAGAGATCTCTTTAAATCAACTAAAATAAACTAAATTGAACTAAAAATGAATGAAATATTGAAATTGAATTAAACTAGAAATAATTAGTTCAATTAAGCATGTTTCATTTGGCTATTATGATGTATTATTGTATTGTTCAGAAAAAGTCTATGAAAGTATCTGTCCTGTCATTTGCTAATGTTACTGTTAAAATGGAAGTTAATGCCATTTCAGGGAGCCTTGCTCTTAGGTACAAAAATGAACATTTAATTTCACTGAAAAACAAAAATTCACGGAGGAGACATTCCACATAAAGTGATAATCTTTTTCTTTTCTCATTCACTGGAGGGAAAAAGGCACTATATACATAAACCGTTAAATAAACATGATTTTATTTTCTAAAGAAAGATTTTTGTGCATACAGTAATGTACTGGAAGTAGTTCAGGTGGGTAACTGCGTCATCATGCGTAGGCTGCAAAGGAACAAGTAATAGGTTTATTCCATGCTGAAAAGAGAAGAAAGAAAACAACATTTTGGCCGTGGAGCCTTCTTCAGGTGCTACCTGCTCACACCTGAAGTCACACCTAAAGAAGGCTTCAGGGTCGAAATGTTGTTTTCTTTCTTCTCTTTTCAGCATGGAATAAACCTATTACTTGTCCCAGTAATGCACTTGTTCATTACGGAAACCAATTTGATTTCTGTCTCTTACTTAATCACAGATGGGAAATTTGCTTTGCAGGCTGGTAAAGACATAACACATAATACATTTATAGATACAACACATTACCCAAGACATTTAAACACTATATATTTAACTGATGTACGGTGAGAAAGAAAACCAATATACAGTGTAGTTCATAAGTATTTGGACAGTGACACACTTTTTGCTGTTTTGGCTCTTTTCCAGCACATTGGATTTGAAATGAAACAATAACTATGAGGTTATAACCCTTTCTTTTAGGACGTCAGGATATCGGCATCCACATCATAGTTGGGATGTTTGTTCCAGGCCCCAAACCCTTTGAATAAAAATATGCATTTCCCTGTTTGGTAGATTATTTAAACCTCTTATATTTTTTTAAAAATCCAAATAGTTTTCCTAGTTCGTGTTTCACTACTCAATCTTATGAAGTGCACTAGGTCAGTAGCTTTGAGGATTTTGAATGCTTACAGTAAATCAGGTCTTGCTATAACTATGAATAGAATAATGAAGGCTAAGAATGTCTTATTTTTTTAATGGTGTAGTACACCAATAAGATATTTACAGACAACATTAAAACTAACATACCATTTTGTGATTTAGTTGAAAAGTGTCTGGTCATGGATGTGGTAGTGTGCTCACCTATTTGAATAACACAACTTTATACAAAAACATGAATGCAATTATTTTTATTTCAGAAACAGTAGTTCCCATCATTAAAACTCCTTTTTTGATTTTGCATTGCAAGGAGTTTCCCCTCCATGTTAAACATGTTTGATGGTGGCAGATGGATTATTACAGAAAGGCTCTGGATAAAGCAGTCGACATCTTCGACAGCAAAGATGGTTTTTTTGGCATCTTCCTGGAGTTTGGAATTCCAGGGATCCCTGGAAACACAGAGTGGTTTGACATGTCACTGTTCCAGTTTCTTTATTCCATGGCAGCAGGTCAGATAGACTTTGGATACAGTTCTACCCAGAGGCATCTTAACGTCAGGTTTATTCAATAAGAAGCTATTTGATTAAAGGTGTGTGATAATTTGGCTATTAGACAACTGTTTTTCAGTCATTTCAATCACATTCATAACTATTATTCCTGTCATCTTCTATTGGACTATTCACCCCTGATCTGTACTATTACCTGTCCCTTAACTAGTTCAATACACAAATTTCCCTAAATGCCTATTGCCTTTAATTTAAGAAGAACATTACCAAAAGCATCTTTAAAATCTAATCATATCATTTTGTACGTTCTGTGTGTTTAGTGCTGTGACTTGTTTGAAGAATTTTAACAAGTTGGTAAAGGAAGAATGACCTTTTCTAAAACCATATTGACTACTGCTAGTGTCTTATTTTCATATGAGCGATCCTGTTGTTTAGTTCTAAAGTGGTTTTCATAACTTTACTTGTAAAAGAAGATGTATTAGCTTATATCTTGTCATATAAGTCACATTTAGTCATATTTACTAAACCGAGAGATACTGTAGAAGGGAATGAGGGAGGGCACTGAAAATGGAGAAAATAGAGTACTGTTGAAGAGGACTGCCAAAGATTGATGCACTGGACAATGGACTATTTAGAAGAAGAGAGATCAGGGAAGAGTAGAGGTGCACAGTTAACCACTTGATCAGAGTGGAGTTGGAGTTCTGCCTCACCATTCCTATGGAGGTAGCAGTGTCAATAAAAAGTGACGTTTGCAGAAGTTTAAGGCCAATTTGAATAAAAATCAGTTTGTTTTTTAAAGGATTCTAAATTTAGATGAATTCCCCCATTCTACATAAATTCCATCCAATGTCTAATTCTGAACCACACTTGTCACTAATGTGCTACACAAAATAAAATCACAGTCACAAACTAAATACTCACCATCTGGAGTGTTCTGAGGCTTGTTCCTACTGAATCTGTCCAAACTAAAAACTTCTTTTTTGAAGAACTACAGTATGAGCACACAAAGAAAACAATTTAGGAATATTTCTTCCACAGGTATTATACTTGAACTGTTACGTACTGTATTGATCTTGATAAATTTGTAGTCATTATTCACACAGAACATTCAGCATTGGCCACCATAGCAGTTGCTATTCTTGTTTATTGCAATTAATAGGAATGTCTTCTAGAATGTTATTTGATGTACAAATGAGCATTCTATTCAAATAATTTCTGTAGTGTTAATATTAAAAATACAATAATGCCCAAATTAATTAATAATTTAAGTTTGGGTATCTAATCCATACCTTGTGTTTTTGAGGCTCGGTGTACTCATCAGGCACTTTAAATGGTCCAAAGCTTTCACAGCTCCCGCGTCCACTGGATGTTCCCTGGGCTCTTAAGTTTTCCAAAGATGGATTTGTTTCATTCTGAATTCTGACGTCTTTTGACCTATTACCCATGATCTTATGCTTTAGCATGGAGCCAAACTTTTTCAAAGGATGTTTCTTGACTTTCTGGCTCACATTCACATCTTCATCCGGCGTATTAACTGCAAAGGGGATGTTGCTGTGCGAGAGAAGCCCTTTGCTCTCAGATGTTTTGGTCAGTTGCACTGGGGTCATGTAATGTTTTGCTATGTCAATGCGCAGACCACTCTTGCTTTGGGCTGGACTGAGATTTTTGTCCTTATTAAGGCTGGGATTGTACACATACCAAGATGAGTGTCCGGGCAACTCCTGTCACAAAAAAAAACAAAAAGTTACAGTTCAGTGATTGTTGTTTCATTTTTAAAAGTAAATCAAAACAAGTAACACTTCTCTTACGGAAAAGAAGATAAGGATTATGGGGTGTGTATATGTTTTTAGCACTGACGTTAACACTAGAATAAAGGCAGACAATGAAATATAAAATAAGAAATCAATGTGAATGTTTACAATTGCATGTATAGAAAATAATGCATCTCAATTTTTTTTTATGATGCAGATATCAGTTTGGAAATGTAGACAATACTGTGAGCAAGTCTCTCCATAGTAGCATTAACTCACCTGATTGCTCTTGTACTAATTGAGTGATAAAGCTGACATCCACAGACAGGTGAGTTTAGTATGTATGCTATGAACTGACAATAGGGATATTTCTGAGATGTTATACAATATTAGGGAAAACAAATCTGGATTTGTAGTTTTATTGTAAAGGAAAATGCACAACAAAACTATCATCATATTTACAAAATAAGAGTTCCATTTTCCAGTACTTTCTACACAAATGTCTGTTAATTAGGTACAGAACAGGTCCATCCTACTTTGATAAGAGACATTTTTACAGGTTTGGAACTGTTGGTCATACCTCATCAACCACATCATGCGAAGACGACTCCAGAAGTCGTGTTTTCATACAGTCTGGCCTCGAGGAGCTCTTCATAGTTTTCTTAACTGTCTTCCCTGAAGCCTTACACTGCTGTACTCCTTCTACATCCTGGACTCCTTGAGCCAAATAATCTCCAGGCTTCTCTGGGGTCTCAGAAGCAGAACAACCTTTTTTCTTATTAGAACAAGGTGTCACACCAACAGCTTCTCCTATGGAACGTGATGAGCAGGGCTTATCCATAGTGTCTTCTGGCTGGAAACTGTTTTCAAACCCACTTGGAACTGTTGGAGAAAAGCCCTTTGGAGACTTTTTCATAGAAGACTGTAGTTTTTTACTTCTGACTGTAGTTACGTTTGTGTCCACAATTTTGTCCTGTGTGGACTTACTGGTTTTCTGAGAAATGAGAGATTGTGAAGATGGAATTGAACACCCGCTTCGTAAACCATAATTTGCAATAGTTTCTTTAGCCACACAACAGGCCATTTCCTTGATCATTTCTGGATTCTGTGAGGCAATTCCTACTTGTAATACTTTCTTGCTGCCAATGGATTCCATCAGTTTGCTGTAAACAGAGCTAACGGTTTTCTTGATGGCTTGCTGTAATGGAAGATGTTCTTCAGCCTTTGGTTCACTGATGGTTAGAGTGGAAACCTTTGTCAATTCCTTCAGCGCATCTTTGGTGAGTTTCAGTGCCAGGTCCCTGACCTGAGACTCGGACAGCTCTTCCAGTTCCCCAGAATAATTTTCTGGGTTGGGGAATCCAGGGCGAATTTTCAAAAGCAGTTTTGCCATGATATTTTTCACTGCATCTGTTTGACACATAACAGGTGAAGGTTCTAACTGGTCCATTTTGGTGCACATGAGCTGCTCAGTGCTCAGGGTTTCCATATCAATGGCAGCTTGAGGAGCATCTGAAGACTCGATATCTGAATGTTGGAACTTCATAATTTCTCTCACAAGAGAATCAACTATCTTTTGGGCCAGGGCCTCACTCTTGGCTGCTACTGCTTGTTGTAAGTTGTCTTTGGAACCAGCACTCTGCAGCAGTTCTCTGTAAATACAGCTGGCCACTTGTTTGACAGAAACCAGCTCACATTGGATATTGCTTCCCATTGTTGGATTACATTCTGAGGTATCTGGGGCTGTAAATAGTTTCTTCAGCACATTGTCAATAATGCCCACAGCAAATTCACTGAGCTCCCAACAAGATAAACTATCCATAATCTGTTCTTGTTTCTTCTCCCTCTTTGGAGAAATAGGATGAATTCTTAAGAGCAGTTTAGTTACAATTTTTTTCACAATATCTGAATATGGTAGGGGAATATCAGAAAGTGGTTGAATATCAGAAGCGGGCTCTGGAGGTGACATTCCCTTTTCTTGGCAACCAAGGTTAAAGGTGTCATTTTCACTGCTGTTCACATCATTAGTGGCTTCGTTTGTAATGAAGGAAGGAGAAGGACCTAAGGCTGAAGACTCAGCTGTTGAAAAGTAGAGCTTTGAGAGCTCTTTAACCAAAGATACAATAATGGCATTGGACACTTCCTGATTTTTGGACATTATTGCATCGTATAATGCAATAAGGGAGCCACTTTCTTGCAGCAAGTCATTGTACACTTTTTCAATCATTTGGTCTGCATCCAAAGGCTGAATAAAGATGCATCTGTCATGGTCAGGTGTGCCTATAGTAATTCCTGGAACAGCTGATAACTGCATGATCACAGATTCAGTAATACTTATAACCATTTCACTCAGGGTTTGCAGAGGTCTCTTCAGATCTTCAGCACTGGACTCAGGGCAGGAACAGTTAAGCTGAATTTTCTTTAGCAGATTATCTGTGACTCCATGTACTATTTCAGAAGAAACAAGGGAAACTTCAGAAGACTGTGCTATGGGTGTTGCCTCTTTGTTGTGCTCACTACCGATTCTAATATCACTCATCAGCTCATCAACCTTCACATCATGTGAAGAGGACTCCAGAGGTTGTGTTTTCATACAGTCTGGGCTTGAGGAGCTCTTCTTAGTCTTCTTAACTGTCTTCCCTGATGCCTTACAATGCTGTACTCCTTCTAGACCCTGGACTCTTTGAACCAGATAATCTCCAGGCTTCTCTGGGGTCTCAGAAGCTAAGCAATCTTTTTTCTTATTAGAACAAGGTGTCACACCAACAGCTTCTCCTAGGGAACGTGATGAGCAGGGCTTATCCATAGTGTCTTCTGGCTGGAAACTGTTTTCAAACCCACTTGGAACTGTTGGAGAAAAGCCTTTTGGAGACTTTGTCATAGGAGACTGCAGTTTTTTACTTCTGACTGTTCGACCAATAACAGGTGAAGGTTCTAACTGGTCACAGAAACATGATTAAGCTGATGTAGAAAACCGATGAGGCTAAATACTATATATTGATAATGCTGATGATTTTAAAGCTGATAAATCAATGAAAGGGGTGAATAAACTTTGTGTTTTAAAAGTGAGTTAAGCTATAGAGTGGAATGTGAAATGGAAATCTAATAAGTAAATTGATTCTTAAAATGTAGAGAGCTTTGCAAAAAATATATATTGGTGCTTTTAGAAAGTACATTTCAAGGATGTAACCGCTGAGGTACGGGCAGAATTTTAGAAAACAGTGCATCAACAAAGTACGCCTTGTTTAGGTTACTTTAGAAGACAGTGTACCAAAACAATATATGCTGTCTGGGTCATTAGATTAGCTGAAAGTAACTGATAAACTTTGAAAAACAAATCTAGTGGTGCTTCTTTCGTTTTATGATGTAATCTGTTTGGTCTTAGGGAAAGGGGAAGTGTTAGAAGGGACAAAGTGTTGAGCTTTCTCTTACAGCGCAACATCTTATTAAAACCCTGTACTGCTTGTAACAAATTGAGTCTCTGATGCACTTTGCAGAGTGGCAACAGGGCTCCCAATATTGCAATATTGAAATAAAGACCTTACTCAGGTGAGAACTCTCTCTTGTGGCTTCCTTGAAAATTAATATTTCCATGACAATTGTAAGATTCATAAAAGCATATGAAAAGTGTCTGAAGTCCAAGTGTGACGATACAGTAACATGATTCACTAAGGGTATCCACTCTGCAGAAATCTGTTCGGCTGGAAGAGGCGTATACAGTATAAGGTGAGAGAATTTTTTTAATTCGCATTATGCAACATAAATGCTTAATTACTTGTCAGAAAGACAACATCTTTTAAAACAGTTATGCTAGAGATCCTTTTATATTTTGCTTGCTCCCCAATCATGCTGTATTTACAGAGGTGTCACAAAGTCACTTGCCAGAGTGGATATAAATGTCTCTAATCAGTTTAAGATGCAGAAGGAAACCAGCTATTAAAGATCTCTCATCCAGGTGATGACCGGGAGCAGCCCTGGGTCAAAATAAATCAAACTGTATTCTCATACCTCATCCTGTCTGCTGTACTGCAGACCTCTCATACGCTGTATTTCACCACAGCATATCTCCTCTGTTTTCGGAGATCCTGCCTGGTGCCTTCATAAACAACAACAGAAAAGAAAGCTTAATCCACAAGGCAAGGTCAAAATGTCAGACAGCAGCAGAGGAATTTGTGAATGTAGTATTTCCGTAGAGCAAATGCCAGCAGCCATATCACTCTGCAACTCACAACTGGCAGAGCCTGGTCAGTACCTGGATGGAAGACCTCCTGGGGAAAACTAAGGTTGCTGCTGGAAGAGGTGTTAGTGGGACCAGCAGGCGGTGCTCACCCTGTGGTCCATGTGGATCCTAATGCCCCAGTATAGTGACGGGGACACTATACTGTAAACAGGCACCGTCCTTCGGATGAGACGTAAAACCGAGGTCCTGACTGTCTGTGGTCATTAAAAATCCCAGGGCGAAAAGAGTAGGGGTGTAACCCCGGCATCCTGGCCAAATTCCCCATTGGCCCTTACCAATCATGGCCTCCTAATAATCCCCATCTATGAATTCATTACTCTGCTCTCCTCCCCACTGATACCTGATGTGTGGTGAGCGTTCTGGCGCACTATGGCTGCCGTTGCATCATCCAGGTGGATGCTGCACATTGGTGGTGGTGGAGGGGAGTTCCCATTACCTGTAAAGCGCTTTGAGTGGAGTGTCCAGAAAAGCGCTATATACAGTAAGTGTAAGCAATTATTATTATAAATGTTTATCTTTTGGAAAACTTTGACTCAGTCAAGACTTCCACTTGCTAGCACAATTAATTAACTTAAGGCAAACCTTTACTTACAGTTGTATTCTTGACATCCAATGTTTTAACATAACAGTAATATTTACAGCGAAACGAAAAAAAAATGTGATACAAATATAACAAATCAGGGAATCTAAAAGGCAGGAACATTCTGTTAAAGAGTGAGGAGCTTACGTATGTCATTACCTGTCTCTGTTAGCCATAAACTGGTCTGAAATATTCTTGGATCCTTCCTCCAGGAGCCATTCCCTCACATCGGTGAAGCTGATATCCCTGGGAATCTCGTTCTGCTCCTGGAGCTCCAAGAACTTCTTCACTATTGTTTTCTGAAAGCCAGCACAGCCTTTTACTAGAGTGTCACACTCCCTTCGTTGCAAGGTTCTCCTAAGCACTATTATAGCCGAGTGTGCACTTCAAAACCAACACTGACTTTTTCCATTAGATTTTTAATTTGAACTCACACCGATCGAATGTGTTTGCATATGTATAAGAGTGAAGGCTGAGCTACTGTAGTTTGTTGATCTAAATATTTCAATTTAAGAAGTACATCTTGGATACTAATTTGAATGTCGCCATTCTAACTCAAAGCCTTCACGGTATCAAACCTGTGTGGTCACACGTCCCAAACAGTCTGGCTCTGCCAGTGGAGCCTGGAGACCCCAAAAATATAACACACGGTTTGCCTTTTAAGAATTTACACCCCTAATAATAATAATAATAATAATAATAATAATACAAAGTAATAAACACCTTATTTGAAAAGCATGGACTGATTAGTAATTTGTACAGAGCAACATAACAAAACAGTTGCCACAGTACATACGGAAATCTCCAACATTACTATTTTTAAAAACAATGTCTTTTTTCTGTATATCAAGACCTAGTTTCCAGTGACTACCGCGATGTGCCCTTCCATTTCCTAACTGTGTTATAGAAAGCAAGTGGTGCTGCTGAAGAAAATATCCTAAAAATAACTACTTTTTGTAGTGTCCGTAATGTGACGAGAGTCCGGTTCACCTTCAGACTTAATTTCTTATATAAGTATATTGTATATACAGTAGATTTTATAGTCTTATAAAATACTTTTTTTTCAAAGCATTTTATAATGCTACTCTTGCACTCTGCTGTCTCCTAGTTCCTTTCAGTTGGGCTTCACCGGTGAAATAAGGATGAAAACATCCTCTCTCTGCCCAGTCTTGCTTTTTGGCGGTTGATGTGTCTGTATGTGTCTTTTCTAGATATGTCTAAAACGACACCTAATATGCAGGAAGAAGGTTAAATTGGTAAGATGGTATCTGTAGCTGGGTAGCTGCAGAAAGGGATTAAAAACGTACAGACAGAAACTTTTTAAAAACTAATCTGGGTGCGACGGTAGGATGAGGTCACAACAGAACGGCCATTTCACGAGGTTCCTAATTCCTCAGCCTCGAGATGTGTTCTGGTTGTTTGCGGTTTGGCTGAAGGTATTTGTACCGTAGCAATGCCGTGCTTTAAATTTCATACTTGGTTATTTCAGATCCCCGTTTAAATGAATAGGTGTGTTAACCCCTCTGTATTCTGGCTAGATTTCACTCTGGAATTCTTAATCTGGCCTTCCTAAAGTTTTTCCTTAAAACAATTGGTGAAGACATTTCTCACTTTTCAACCACTTTTCATCTGTAGCTCCCAGGAACTGTTGGTATAATGGTGAACAATGCGTGATGGACTTTGGGATCCTTTGGGATGGAAAAGAAGTGTAGAAATGCAATTTTAATTATGGTCAATTCTGGTATTGTAGCCATTTATAGTTATACAGGTCTTGTCCTCAATATTCTCAGTCACAGCAGCATGACACATGGAATATTATCCATCGATTGTCTAATCACTTGATCCAATTCAATGCTGTGGAGAAGGGCTCTGCAATTACCAGAGGTCAGTTTCTTTATTTCTGTTGCAGTGTGAGAGCAAAGAAAATTTGCAACAATTATACTGCTTATCTGTTCAGTTGCAAGAGAATTATCCTTTCTTTTGGACAGAATCTGCATTCGGATTTGTGACCAAGATTACATAATACAAATGCCAAAGCTTGGAACGTCTGAAAAAGATGAAAGTGGATGAAAGAGGGATCAAATTAGCTAACTAAATGTGTGTTCACTGATTGATCTGCAGAGCCACATGGTCAGGCTGGGTGCAAAAAGATGTGGATACAGTCCTTCAAATTCACATCCCTAGTAAAAAAAGAGAATACAATCCATTTGATCACTCTGCAACTCACAACTGGCAACCCACTGAAGCTCAGCAGGCGTGATCCTGGTCAGTACCTGGTTGTGAGACCTCCTGGCAAAAACTAAGGTTGCTGCTGGAAGAGGTGTTAGTGGGGCCAGCAGGGGGCGCTCACCCTGCGGTCCATGTGGGTCCTAATGCCCCCGTATAGTGACGGGGATACTATATTGTACACAGGCGCCATCCTTTGGATGACACATAAAACCGAGGTCCCGACTCTCTGTGGTCATTAAAAATCCCAAGGCGTTTCTTGAAAAGAGTAGGGGTGTAGGATTTCCCATTGGCCCTTACCAGTCATGGCCTCCTAGTAATCCCCATCTATGAATTGGCTTCATTACTCTGCTCTCCTCCCCACTGACAGCTGATGTGTGGTGATTGTTCTGGTGCACTATGGCTGCCGTCGCATCATCCAGGTGGATGCTGCACATTGGTGGTGGTGGAGGGGAGTCCCCATTACCTTAAAGCGCTTTGAATGGAGTGTCCAGAAAAGCGCTATATAAGTGTAAGTAATTATTATTATTATTATTATTATTATTATTTTAATACCCTGAATGTATGAAATGAGCACATGCTTGTTTTTAGCCTAGTCCTGCTGACAATCACATTGCTGGTCTGATCACCTGCAGGATACGAGAACTCCGTTTCTATAATATTTTATCTTTGAAGAACTGGCATCCGATTCATTTCCAGTAGTCTCTTTCATTACTTGACTGTCTGTTGGGAACTGTTAGTCCTGCTTGTGTTTATTCTGCAGTCTGGTGAACAACAGGTTGTGAAATTAAGATCTATTTGATTAATTGTCTTTTATCCACCCTTTATCAGAAGGCTACTTATTCCTGTTTAAGGGTTTAGCTGACCAGGAGTCTATTCCAGAATCCCAGAGGTGTAACTCGGCATTAGTAGTATACTTGTCCTCTTGTAGGGTACATACACAAACACACAGGGCGATATAGACATTCCAGTGAACTGAACAAGCATGTGTTGAAGATGGAAGTTGAAGGGAATCACCCAAAGAAAGATTATGTGAAAGCAGGGAGAACACGCAAACCCCCTACATAAGGTGCACACGTCTGGAATCAAATTAAATGACCCCCAAACACGTTCACCAATTTTATTTCTAAAAAGATAACTTTCTGCATGATGATAAATGATGAATGCACCTTCGTGTTTATTGAAATATTATTCTAAATTATTTTTAAAAATGGTGTTATTTTTATGTAAGAACTGTTTCAATCAAACACAAAAAAACAATATTTTAGGAAATGTTGGAAAAGGAAAAGATGGTTGAAAAGTATGGAAGCCCGTTTCCGCCAGGGAGTAAAAAAAACACGCTATGGTATCTCACTGTGGTCAGAAAGCATTTCTTGATTCTGCTTGAGCCGCTTCATGAATTGTAAGCGACTGTAAGAGCTCTTTCTAAAGTCAGCCCTCCTACAACAATTTATCACGCAGTCTCTTATGTGCACATTTTCCCACAAGTTGATCTCTTAACATGTCAGCTTCCAATACTCCCAAGTCACACGATTTAGCCAGTTCTCTTAGTGAATTCACAAAAGCATCAACAGATTCGTCCTGAGACGAATTCCTACATTTATGCCGTACCAAAACCACATTTCTCCGCGGTGTAAAGTAAGCGTCTAAGGCAGCTAGTCTGTTCATATGAACCTTTTTCTCCAGCGAGGTTGGCGAAAATCCGCTGCAGGGGCGCCCCGATGCAGTGCAGTAATGCAGCCCGTCTCAGGCATCCGGAGCTTCTGTAGATCCACTGGCTATTTCAAAACATCTGTACGACTTCATCCATGTCTTGTATTCCGTATACAAATCCGGAGCTCCGAGGTTCAGTGGAAGCGGTGGAGAAAGCTGGGCATAAGCAAAACTTCTCGGCGCGGCGGCCGTATCTTCCATGGCGCAAGCTTAACGAACAGTCCGAAAATTCAAAAGTTCGTTTCAACCAGCACGAGAACTAAAATCTGCAGTGTTCTGCTCGCTTTGAGTTCGCCAAGCACTCATCTCTCGTCGCAATAAATGTTGTGTATCTTAATAAAGAGTCGTTCTTATATTATTTTAACTATTTTATTAACTACCCAGATCACTCCCTTACACCATATATTCCCGCCTTCTACTCTCCCGTTCCGTTGTCTCGCGATGTCTACTCACTATACTCAGCTACCATATTCAGATATTGTGAAACAAATTTTAACTAAGCTGCTCATAAGAATTCATCCTATTTCTCCAAAGGGGGGAGGAGAAACAAGAACAGATTATGGAAAGTTTATCTTGTTGGGAGCTTAGTGAATTTGCTGTGGGCATTATTGACAATGTGCCGAAGAAACTATTTACAGCCCCAGATACCTCAGAATGTAATCCAACAATGGGAAGCAATATCCAATGTGAGCTGGTTTCTGTCAAACAAGTGGCCAGCTGTATTTACAGAGAACTGCTGCAGAGTGCTGGTTCCAAAGACAACTTACAACAAGCAGTAGCAGCCAAGAGTGAGAACCTGGCCAAAAAGATAGTTAATTCTCTTGGGAGAGAAATTATGAAGTTCCAACATTCAGATATCGAGTCTTCAGATGCTCCTCAAGCTGACAATGATATGGAAACCCAGAGCACCGAGCAGCTCATGTGCACCAAAATGGACCGGTTAGAACCTTCACCTGTTATTGGTCGAACAGATGCAGTGAAAGATATCTCTCCCAGTCTTCAGGATATGGTGAAGGGCTTTTAATGGTGTCTAAAATATATTGCTCTTCAAGGTACTCCAAAACTGAAGTAACAACCTCTCTAGCCAGAAGGCTTTCATCTGAAGCCTTCTTTGCCACTGTTGTGCAATAAACCTCCTGGTCTAACTCTTTTTTCATTGCTTCACAAATGGCTCCAGCAGTTTCTACTGTATAGGTGCACAAATCTGAAATATCTGACACAGAATCAGAAAACACTGAATTTGTTGGTGAAGAGCTGACACTTGAGCTCTTTGCATTGCTTTGAGCAGGAGAACTGGAACTAGATACATCTTCTTCAGTCTGGGTGAGTAAAGATTTGAGCTTTCCAAATAAAGTCCTTACAATGCCTTTTGCAACTGAACTCAAGTCAAAAGTACGATCAATGGATCCTGTTTCTGTGCTGCCTCTAGAAGTTTGAGGAGCAGCAGCAACATGTTTATTGGATTCTTGCAGATATTTATTTGTTTCAATACAATTCAGTGCAAACAAAACATTTATCACCTATCAATATAAGACCTATTTTTACTTACTTGTCAGGGTTCGTTGTTTCCCATGTTAACATTTAGAAATTTGCAACCAAATTTTGAATGCCAGCACAGATGCAACTAATACAAATATAATGTTGTCTATACAGTATAGTAAAAATCTATTATAGATATAGGTTGTATGTATAGAAAAATATATACAGTACAATATTTCTAATATATAAATGAAGCAAGAACAACAGAATACCAGTCTAACCAAAGAAATAGAATGGTCAGTATTGCATATTTTAAGTGGATCCCTTAATTTATAAATAATTAAGTGTGCAGACCCCTGTTTCATTCCAGAGGAGGCAGTGTCAAAGGGTTCTTTTGGCATCGAGTCTATGGTAGAAAGTGAAGTCACCCCCTTGGAACCTGGACAGCTTAATATTCTCTCAATCAAAACCTAGTGGGAGCTGATCTGAACATGTCAGGGAAGGAACCACTAAGCAACAGCTAGGACTAAAATTCAGGATTTACTGTACTGAAGGAACAAATTAACATATTTCTTTACATTTGTTCTTTAGTTATGACACTGTGCATTTTAACCTCAAGAAGCTATCTGGAAAAATAAAATGCATCCATTACATTCAGACATTACAAGCAGTGTACCTTACCTGTCCATATAAATTGTTATTGTTATTGTTATTGTAAATTTTTAATTAAAAAACATTATGATAAAAAATAATTAGTGTGACATTGCTACTACATGGACAAAATACTAACTTTATTTTGCAATATTAAAAAATGGTGACTAATTAAAAATATATAGGCATCTTTTCTAGTGGCAGAACAATTAATCTATTTTAAAGCATATTCCTGTGTAAAAAAAGATGGCCTCCTAACCATGATTATGTTCGTACTTTTTCAATTTACCTACTGGATGTCTAAAACTTGCTTAGGTTTTTAACTTTAATATGAGGGGCTTATAAAATAAAAATCACCGCAACAAAATAGCACATTGGAAATTATAAATCTTAAACTTCAATCTGCAACTGTTCCATAACACTTTAGCGAGTATGGTACAATTGTGTTCCTATGTGAAGCAAGATCACTGGTAATTTACATCATTGTGTTTTCAACAACAACTACTTGGTCAGGCGCAATGTATCTAACCAGTTTCATACTGGGTACTGCATAATTGACACATAACAAATACAGTTCAATTCAGAAAATAAATAGCAATTCTTCATTGAAATGTGCAGAAATATGTCATGTTTATGTTTGTACCCTGTTAACTTCATAGAAATTAGACCTTAGAGAATTTAAAGATTCTGTGAAACATGCACTTTGACCAGAGGTGCCCAAACTTTTGCATACAACTGTATGTTGTTGCTGCATCTTTCAGGACAAAGCCCAAAATGCGTTTTCAACACATTTGATGACTTAGTGTTACTTAGTTGTTACTTCCCTCTGGTGGTTGTTGATTGAAACATAACATCCATTCAAACACGACCAGACATTTCTCCCACTGTCAATACTTCAGCAAAACTTCACATTTTATACCGGTGCCACAACAAATTGTTATTATGATAGAAATGTGTTTTAATATGACTAATATATTATTGTTGTAATGCAGTATGATCAGAGTTATACATAAGTACAATACAACAGTTTATTTTTGCGAAGGTTCAGTTAGTGTATTTTGACTGCTGCTCTAGTCATTGTCAATATCAATATTCAAAGTCAATGTTCTAGTCATTACAACAAAGCCAGTCTATGGTAAACTATATCTAGGATTTGGAAAAATGCACATGAGCTAACACGAAAATGTGCACATGTACTGTACTGTTAACAGACTGATTCATGCATTTGCAAAGAGAGAAAAAGCAATTTAACGAACGCAGCTGGGGAAGTGAGCTCAAAATAGAAAACAGTTCCTCTTTAAACATTTACACATCACCATACTAAAATGATTAAAATAAAAACTTTATGTACGCACTGATGCTTAACATACCACTGTTCGGCTGGAAGAGGCGTATAAAGAGGCGTATAAAGTATAAGGTGAGAGAATTTTTTTAATTAATTTAATTAATTTAATTAATTAATTTTTTTAATTCGCATTTTGCAACATAAAATGCTTAATTACTTGTCAGAAAGAGAACATCTTTTAAAACAGTTATGCTAGAGATCCTGTTATCTTTTGCTTGCTCCCCAATCATGCTGTATTTACAGAGGTGTCACAAGGTCACTTGCCAGAGTTGATATAAATGTCTCTAATCAGTTTAAGATGCAGAAGGAAACCAGCTATTAAAGATCTGTCATCCAGGTGATGACCGGGAGCAGCCCTGGGTCAAAATAAATCAAACTGTATTCTCATACCTCATCCTGTCTGCTGTACTGCAGACCTCTCATACGCTGTATTTCACCACTGCATATCTCCTCTGTTTTCGGAGCTCCTGCCTGGTGCCTTCATAAACAACAACAGAAAAGAAAGCTTCATCCACAAGGCAATGTCAGACAGCAGCAGAGGAATTTGTGAATGTGGTATTTCCGTAGAGCAGATGTTCATCTTTTGGAAAACTTTGACTCAGTCAAGACTTCCACTTGCTTGCACAATTAATTAACTTAAGGCAAACCTTTACTTACAGTTGTATTCTTGACATCTAATGTTTAAACATAACAGTAAAATATTTACACATATTTACAGCGAAACAAAAAAAAATGTGATACAAATACAACAAATCAGGAATCCAAAAGGCAGGAACTTGCTGTTAAAGAGTGAGGAGCTTCCGTATGTTATTACCTGTCTCTGTTAGCCATAAACTGGTCTGAAATATTCTTGGATCCTTCCTCAAGGAGCCATTCCCTCACATCGGTGAAGCTGATATCCCTGGGAATCTCGTTCTGCTCCTGGAGCTCCAAGAACTTCTTCACTATTGTTTTCTGAAAGCCAGCACAGCCTTTTAATAGAGTGCCACACTCCCTTCATTGCAAGGTTCTCCTAAGCACTATTATAGCCGAGTGTGCACTTCAAAACCAACACTGACTTTTTCCATTAGATTTTTAATTTGAACTCACACCGATAGAATGTGTTTGCATATGTATAAGAGTGAAGGCTGAGCTACTGTAGTTTGTTGATCTAAACATTTCAATTTAAGATGTATATCTTGGATACAGTGGTTAACCTTGTTATCTCGCAACACTGGGGCCAGGGGCTCTATTCTGAGCCTGAGGTGATTTGTCTGTGTGGAGTTTGTATGGTCTCCCCATATTCACATTGGTTTTTCACGGTTTGCTCTGGTTTGCTCCCACAGTCCAAAGCCATACTATACTGGTAGAAAAAAAGGTGTCTAATTGGTTCTAGAGTGAATTTGTGTCTGTGTGTGTCTTGCAATGGACTTAATTCTGGTCAAGGGTGTATATCGTCTTAAGCCCGTTGCTTTCTGGGATAGGCCCCGGCTCCCTGCAGCCCTTAGATTAGGCGGTTAGATTAGATGACGTGGATGGAAAGGGATGGATGGAAGTTCAAGTCGTTTTTCAGCCTTGTCTGGCAAAGAAGACTTATAAATTCTGTTTTGGACTACACACAAAAGCTGCCTGTATTAACATGTGTTTGGAAAAATACATTTGTTTGCACTGAAAATGGATTAAAGTCTACAGAGCAGTACAGATAAGCAGTGAATGCTCCGATTCGGGTGGTACAATTAGTGGTTTACCACAAAGAAAAACATCCAGATATATTGCCCAGCCTCAATGAATAAAAAAAACTATCTTTTTTTAACTCTGTTATCGTGAACAGAGAAGACTACAAGGCGACCTGTTTCAAATATTCAAAATCCTCACAGTCAAGTCTGCTTGTTGAATGCTGACTTCTTTCAAGAAACAGCTGGATGAGACTCACAGACCAATTAGCAAGTAATTACCAAACAGGCTTAAGAGCTTCCTCTCATTCGTAACTTTTCTTATGATATGAAACCCATATCCTGCATGCAGAAAGGACTATATGGGCTATAAACAACACAAAGTATCATGAAAAGATGTACAGTATGGCTGAACTAACAAGAAGAAGCTAAAATAGGCTAGAGCAGTGACAAACATAAGCAACAACATCGTCAGCGTCAAAACACTAAAACAGAAATGAGCTTCATAGCAATTAGAGAAGAAACTGAAAGAAAACATTGAAATTGATCCTTAGAATACAAACACAGTCAAGGTAGAGACTTCCTTGAAGATGACATGATGACAGCAGTATATTCAAAAGTGCATAATGGAGAGATCTTATGGAAGCCTTCATCTAGAAACGTTACTGATTGAGGGCTGGATAAAGGCAGAAGTCTATGATGAAGAGTCAGAATCAGATGGACGGTTGTTTAAAAACATCACACTTACCTGTTTAGTCACATAATTTTTGTCATACTGCAACTTCACATTGCTAAGGTAGTTATGATATTGATTGTATTCTTTCAAAGAGCAGAGGACCTGAAAACAGACAAAACATGTTTCAAGTACTGTCTAGGAGGTTAAATGTTTTTATTTTTATTTTACAAATCTAGAGCACAGTCAAGTACTCTGTGTTTGAATATCTATTGAGCATAAGGACTTTAGCACAAACCATAGGCCTGCTTTGATTACATCTACTATTACATGCTTTGATTACAACCAAAGGCCTGCCCACCGAATACATCTATGCTGGAGTGCAGACATGAGTTAAATCACGCTACTGGAAACTATTACAGCTAAATGAGCTAGAACCTGGTCTATTTTTTTTGACAACACCTCACTCCTTCACCATACCAAAAAAGCCTCATTCTTTGCACAAACTCCAAACAGCCTTACTTTCTTCTGCTCATTGATTAAGCCTCTGTTCTGCAGAGACTCCTGCATGCCCTTGCGATGGTAATAGGTGCGCAGGTGGGGGTCATGGAGGCTGTTGTACTTCGAATCCAAAAGGAAACCGTGGGGATCAGTCAGAGTGAAGTCAGGAGATGGCTGGTGCAGCTGAAATAGAAGGTAAGTATTTTATTAAAACATGATATGTACAGGTAAACACAGATATGTATCCCCCTATGTTTCTGAACATAAAAATGAGAATGTTTTTTTTCTCCCCCCTCCGAAGGCGGTCGCCAGTTTCTTGGAAGACTACTCCAGAATCGCTGTTATCATTTTTTTCTACGTTCTTGAAAATCAAATTCCAATTTCTCAGTCATTGTAGCCAACTAAAAATATCTACATTGCAAAAAGACAGTAAGCACAATAAGCTTTAAGGCATACATACAGCTGAATTTCAATAATGTGATCAATATACTGCGTCTAGAAAAATATATAACCTTACTCCTGATGTTATATGCACAAAGATGTCAAGGGAAGGCAGTTTGCTTACAGTTTAATCATTACAGCAACCACATTATACTAACACACACAGAAATGTGTTAATGTGTCCCAGGTATCATTTCATATTATACAATTTTACATGTTGGTTTACCCCTAAAAAGAAAGAAAACCATGAATAAACATGTCATTTTTTACAATTTAAATGTTTAGATTTAAATAAGAATAAATGTATTCATGCTTTTCATTTTAGGTTACACTTACTTTCTCCGAAAGAGCAGTCCTGCAAAATTGAGGTTTAGACCCTGGGATTAACGGCAGTTTAGTGCCGACGGGTCTCTCCAACAGCTGCTGCTCTCCCTGCAGTGCATACAGCATGGTGTAGCAGCCCTGAAACACAGAACATAGCTATCGTACCTCACAGAACCACAGCCAAAACGCCAGAAAAAACAAGCAGAGCTGATGGCAGAAATGATTTCATCTGTCACAGAGTGAAATAAAATGGGTGTGGGGGCAACAGCAGGTATCAAGGACAATGTTGACTTTGCATAGAAGTTTGTATAGAATGACCAGTGACTTCAATGAGGGTGGTAATATGTGTCTTTCTTTGTTCTGGGGCTTCCTACTGATAAAGATGCTATTGCAAACATTGTTAATTACCACACAGTTCAGAGAAGACACATGGCATGTCAAAACTGGCCTAGCCGAGCCTCAGACTGAGGAGGTGGATCTAGAACATAACAATTCTAGAAAATCTAGAATGTTCTAGAGCAATCTTACACCTGGCCATCTGTATATAGCCATTTGATCAATGAGCCCCAAGAAGTTAGCTCTGCTTACACCCAAAACTATCAACCCCCCCCCAAAGAAAGGTAGGGGGGCTTTAATAACCCCAGTGACAGAGCCAGAGCACACAGAAACAGAAGAAAAAGGAATAACCAATTTGTACCACAGCACCCAGGAGAGGGTTCGGACACCAGGGACTCTCTACAGTGAGCAAGGGAGGAAGGCTTTAGCATTGTCTTCCTCCCCTCTCTACTCAAAAAATTGACTCAGAGACAAATTGGGGGGCATATTAAAAAACAGACTCAGCCAGGACTGAGGAGGATCCCTAAGACTACACAGAGTTTCTTTGCTATGACAGAAGCAGGCACACCAGGTCTCCAACTGGGGCTGGGTTTGGGAGAATATTTGCAGCTGGACTTTTCCTTTGGAACTCTGGTTTTGGTAACTGGGGTCAAATGGGGCTCTTGAGCTGGTCTGCAATATGTTCTGTGAGTAAGTAAGTACCTCTGGTGGATAAGTTGTAATATTTGTTCTGTGGATTACGCTATAATAGATACTGGAATTGCAAAGTACTGTAATACAAATGGAAATTATGTAGGATGACTTCTGGTCTGTGGATGCACTAGTGGTTCTGGAAGATAAAAAGAACTTGTTGCTGGGGGAAAAGGTCTTTAGAATTGCTAGGTGGCATAATCAGCTACAAAACTAACTTTTAAAAGCAGTCCCTGCATTTAAGGGCCACGGTTCCTGACATATCTTTTTATAGATAGGTAAGAAGAGTTACCCTAGGGTGTTCAGAGGGCTAAATCAGTTCATAACATTCTTTTTTTTTTCTTCTGCACAAACGAGTTGATTCTCTAAGTCTGTTTAGAGTTTTAGATTGGGAAGGCATATTCTCACCCGAGACATTTTAAGACAACAAAAGAAAAGTACAGTACGTATATTTCCATAAAATACAGAACACATAGCTGGAATTTTTAAAATCACGTTCCATTTATTTTACCTTCTAGAGCATTTAAAACAGTATTAGAAATATTACTACGAGGTGTACGTTTTAACTGTTTTACTAAACCTTACATTTTAAAGCTAAACTAATGCTGATTTTTTTACGATTCACTACCTAAAAGTTCAAATATTTAAAAGTATGGATAGTACACTCACAGCTTCAGATCCCGGTTTCTTTCTCTCCATTTTAACCCTGATCTCGTTCCATTAATCCATTAATCAATTAATCTATTTTGAGAAAACAATTCCGTCGTGTTCGTGAGCGTTTAGACTTTATTTTGTATAATTCGGACTTGAGCATAAACCACTGTATAACCAAAATGTTGTCTATTATAACGTCAGATCTGCAAAGCAGTTGCCTTATCTGACGTATCCAGCGTGTACAAGTTAAGTAAAGACGTCATTAAAAGCTGCAGCAGGGAAGCTACAGTATTCGTCCCAGGACGGACTTGTTTTTTTATATATATTTATAATTAGGTTTTAATTAGAAAATCCAGACAAAAAGGCGATGTCCGATTTAAAGTTTAATTTGAATGTCGCCATTCTAACTCAAAGCCTTCACGGTATCAAACCTGTGTGGTCACACGTCCCAAACAGTCTGGCTCTGCCAGTGGAGCCTAGAGACCCCAAAAATATAACACACGGTTTGCCTTTTAATAATTTACACCTATAATAATAATAATAATAATAATAATAATAATAATAATAACAATAATAATAATACAAAGTAATAAACACTTGTTTTAAAAGCGCGGACTGATTAGTCATTTGTACAGAGCAACATAACAAGACAGTGGCCACAGTACATACGGAAATCTCCAACTGTACTATATTTAAAAACTACATCTTTTTTCTGTATATCAAGACCTAGTTTTCAGTGACTACTGCGATGTGCCCTTCCATTTCCTAACTTTGTTATAGAAAGCAAGTGGAGCTGCTGAAGAAAATATCCTAAAAATAACTACTTTTTGTAGTGTTCGTAATGTGACGAGGGGTCCGGTTCACCTTCAGACTTAATTTCCTATAGAAGTATATTGTATATACAGTAGGTTTTATAGTCTTATAAACCCTTTTTTTAAAGCGTTTTATAATGCTACTCTTGCACTCTGCTGTCTCCTAGTTCCTTTCAGTTGGGCTTCACCGGTGAAATAAGGATGAAAACATCCTCTCTCTGCCCAGTCTTGCTTTTTGGCGGTTGATGTGTCTGTATGTGTCTTTTCTAGATATGTCTAAAACGACACCTAATATGCAGGAAGAAGCTGTTAAATTGGTAAGATGGTATCTGTAGCTGGGTAGCTGCAGAAAGGGATTGAAAACGTACAGACATCATTTTGGGTGCGACGATAGGATGACGTCACAGCGGAACGGCCATTTCACGAGGTTCTTAATTCCTCAGTCTCGAGATGTGTTCTGGTTGTTTTCGGTTTGGCTGAAGGTATTTGTACGGTAGCAATGCCGTGCTTTAAATTTCATACTTGGTTATTTAAGATCCTCGTTTATATGAATACACTATATTTATGGTATATAAATTAGTTATTTCTGGATAATCACTTCAGGAGCTCACTTTATCCCCTGAACAGTAGTCACTGTAAATATAATTTGTCTTTTATTTCCCAAAACAATTCAATATTTCCCACTGTACTGCATACAGTATTTGGCTTTAAGTTTTTCCTTAAAATAATTGGTAAAGAAATTTCTCACTTTTCAACCACTTTTCATCTGTAGCTCCGAGGAACTGCTGGTATAATGGTGAACAATGCGTGACGGACTTTGGGATCCTTTGGGATGGAAAAGAAGTGTAGAAATGCAATTTTAATCATGGTAACTTATGGTATTGTAGCCATTTATAGTTATACAGGTGTTGTCCTCAATATTCTCAGTCACAGCAGCATGACACATGGAATATTATCCATCCATTGTCTAATCACTTGATCCAATTCAATGCTGTGGAGAAGGGCTCTGCAATTACCAGAGGTCAGTTTCTTCATTTCTGTTGCAGTGTGAGAGCAAAGAAAATTACAGTCATCAACAATTATACTGCTTATCTGTTTAGTTGCAAGAGGATTATCCTTTCTTTTGGACATAATCTGCATTCGGATTTGTGACCAAGATTACATCATACAAATGCCAAAGATTGGAACGTCTGAAAAAGACTCAGTGGATGACAGAGGGATCAAATTTGCTAACTAAATGTGTGTTCACTGATTGATCTGCAGAGCCACACGGTCAGGCTGGGTGCAATAAGATGTGGATACAGTCCTTCAAATTCACATCCCTAGTAAATAAAGAGCATACAATCCATTTTATCACTCTGCAACTCACAACTGGCAACCCACTGAAGCTAAGCAGGGACACTATACTGTAAACAGGCGCCGTCCTTCGGATGAGACATAAAACCGAGGTCCTGACTCTCTCTGGTCATTAAAAATCCCAGGGCGTTTCTCGAAAAGAGTAGGGGTGTAACCCTGGCGTCCTGGCCAAAGTTCCCATTGGCCCTTACCAATCATGGCCTCCTAATAAATCCCCATCTATGAAATGGCTTCATTACTCTGCTCTCCTCCCCGCTGATGTGTGGTGAGCGTTTTGGCGCACTATGGCTGCTGTCGCATCATCCAGGTGTATACTGCACATTGGTGGTGGTGGAGGGGAGTCCCTATTACCTGTAAAGTGCTTTGAGTGGAGTGTCCAGAAAAGCACTATATAAGTGTAAGCAATTATTAATTATTATTATTACTAGCTGACTAGTGACTAGTGACCTTATTTTAGCCTGGAAGAGATACATTATGATCATTTAATACTGGCAAATATTCTTGTAGCACAAGGGAAGCGGTACAAACATTAGATTTCCACTAGGGGGAACAGTAGGTTTTTGGACTAAACTGTCCTGCTTTGGCAGCACTATATTTATGGTATATAAATTAGTTATTTCTGGATAATCACTTCAGGAGCTCACTTTATCCCCTGAACAGTAGTCACTGTAAATATAATTTGTCTTTTATTTCCCAAAACAATTCAATATTTCCCACTGTACTGCATACAGTATTTAGCCTCTAGAATTTAATTTGCTCAATGTTAGTCTTGAAGCATGTAGTTAGTACTGTGTAGGTACTATCATTTAACAGCATTCATGAGATACATTCAAACAGAATATTAATTCCATATATTCAATTGAATCTTTCAAAGAGAACAACCATTTCCCTGCGAAATTAGGCTTTTCTCTGTCACTTCTCAGGTGGCTCTGACAATCAGCTGCCGTTAAATTGTGGCTGTGGGCATCTGTTTCAATGGAGTTTCTACTCCCTCTTTAAGTGTGATATTAGAAATACATATTTTTTGCTCAAAAACGTCTTTTTACAAATTAAATATACAGCTATAAACTAATATGATGTTTCGACTGTGAAGCCTTCTTAAGGTCTGTGAGACACACCTGAAGAAGGCTTCACAGCCGAAACTTTGTGTTTTCTCGGTTCTCTTTTCAGCATGGGATAAACCTATTGTTCCTTTACAGACTACGCATGCTGACACAGTTACCCATCTGCACTGCTATAAACGAATATAGCATACAATGGCATCTAATTATAACAACTTATACTTAAAGAATCTTTTGTTTTTAATCCACAGCATAATATTACATTATGAAAGACAGTTTCGTGCAGGAAAAAAAAGCACCTTTACATTTACCTTTATTTATATAAAAACTAGACTATTGTCTAAAATAGTATAAATTGGTAAATTGTGCCATGAAAAGTTCATTTTTCAGTTTCCACTGTCTACATTCCCGGGCACGGCTTATATGTGCGTTAATATTTACCTATCGGATTAGCAAAGGTTAAAATGACACAATTGAAACAGGATGAGGAAATGTGCACAAACTCCTCTGACATACTCATGAGAGAGAGAGTCTTTCCCCGCTTGACATGCTTTGAGCTTATAAAAGAGAGATAACCCACTGGAGAAGAACACGACTGTGAGTGACATCACTGTGAGGTCATAGGCATTGAGCAGGTCAGAAAATCAAGACTTCAAGGGGAAACTCAATACTACCCAACATTAGAGACATTCCTATTTTTTCAAGTGCCATCTTGATAATGGTTTAAGTTCCTCAGATATTTTTTAACTTCAGCTAGGCGTATGGCCTTTGACTTAAAAATCAGTAAATCGTTAAGGAATGCTGGAAGGTTTAATAGAATTAAGATATTCTTACCAGATCGAAACACCAGCATGGCACTGTAACCTTATTCTTTATAGAAATGTGACCATAAACTCTCTCTTTTAAACTGTACAGGCCTATTACAAAGCCAGTCAAAGTGGACAGCTCCACAGAGTAAACAGTCATAAAATCCAATGCTTCAAGTTGATCAATAATGTAGTAACTGTACTGTATATGAAGATGTGGTGATTGTTTTTATTTAACCTTAACCACCTGTTCTGAAAAGCATAGGTTGTCTTGTGTTTTGGAATACGTAGTCTGTGGTGTTATTGATTTAGCTAGTAAAAATATATATTTAATATTCATCCATTGCGTGGTTTCTGTGTAAAGTGCTGTCAGCATTACACTATTAATTTATTACAAAACTGCTGTGAAAACAAACTGAATGATTATGTTTAAAAGACACTGGAGATCACTTGGATTTGCCATATTTTGAGAAAAGTGTAGCGTTGAAAGCTAATACACACGTGTAGTTGGATATACCTATCCATGGGTGTATACTGTTAACTCCAAGGAGTCGGATTTGAGTCATAAAATCAAAATACAGCATAACCATTCCATTATTAAACTGCGCGATGTCATTACTCCTGATAAACAAACCCTTTAGCCGCATCCACAGAAACATAAGTCGCAGATATGTGCCGAACAGGAATACTAGTATCAATATAATGTGCTTGATACGAACTGCCTAATGGGGCCACAGGAATAATTGAAGGCAGGTCAGATCCAGCACTTTTATTACAAACAAGCCTTTAAAGAAACACAAACAGAATGTACTTTTATGATTTGAAATAATTGTATATCGCCTCAGCAAAAATAATTTGACTTTTTTCCCCCCCTCCACTTTAGGCTTTGACTGTATAGGTTCAAAGTTGTTTCCTGACTTTTGGATCTTAAGCAACAGTGAGGGTCATATATTCAGTACTTCATTTAAAAAATGTTTTTTTAGATGCATGACTTTCTCATGATAAATATCCTTTCTAAATACATTTCACTTTTGCTATTAAGGTCAGTACTGAATAGTTTAAGAACAAGTAAAGGTTTATTCCATGCTGAAAAGAGAAGAAAAGAAACAAGAACTGACACCTGAAGAAGACTCTACAGCTGAAACATTGAGTTTCTTTTCTTCTCTTTTCAGCATGGAATAAACCTTTACTTGTTCCTTTGCAGCCTATGCGTGTTGACGCACTACCTACTTGAGCTACTGCAGAGTTTTCTTACATATTACTTACCACCATTTGCTTTGACTTGGAAAAACTATGCAGTATCTTTTGAAAAACAGCCCTTTGTCTATTTGTGCCAGCCACGTGTTACTGGCAGTCCTCAAATGTGTCAACTACTGTGAGGAAGGCCTTCCACACTCCAGGCCTGCTTGTGCACACAGCCCCGCCTCCTCTTCTCGTTTGACCGATCTCTCGGTTCGTGTCCGCGATGCAGTTCCAGTGCTGACCCCCACCCTTCGTCACACACCACTTGGAGTGGTCCACCATGATGCTGAAAGGCCTGGCCTCTGGCAGCTGCATAGTCTTCACGTTGTACACCTTGTGCGCCACAGAGCAATTTGACGGCAGAGGCTGATGAAGCTTCCCCCAGCTTTTGGCAAAGAAGTCGTCTCCTAAATAGTTAACCAGCAAACCTGAATAGAGATCTGAAATGGAACAGTGTCACAGGTTCCATGTTAGAATCTGTCCCAGGCACACTTCCTACCCAACCAAAAACAGGAAGTGCACTATAGTAGCTACCAAAACGTCAAACTGAAACTGAGAACAAGTGAATGTGTATTTCTCCCCCCTCTCAGGGGTGGATGCAATAAGAGGTTCCCTTTAATGAAATCATGGCATCAGTTTAGCATTCCTCACAGAGCAGTAACACTGAAACACAGGTAAAACATGAGGTTTTCTCTGCAAACATGTGGCTCAACAAGGTAAAAAAGTATTGATTTCTTGCCTCTTTATCTTCACAGACTGTAGTCTTGAGTTTACTGATGCGGTCCATTGGGAACAAGAACACTATTTTACTTGGCTTGGGCTTCCAGATTCTGCAACTTGCTTGGTACGGCTTTGGATCAGAACCCTGGTATGTGCCTTGTATTCTGTAGGAGTAGAAAACCCAGGAGCTTTTCCTAACAGACACTGTAGGTCACAGATCATCAAGTATAATTTGTGAACCTTTAATATCAGTCCTATTCTGAGTTATTTAAAATTATTAAGCAGGTACTGTCACTATTAAACCAAACATTTAATCTTATAAACCTGAAATACAGTCGCTGTTTTATGCATATTTCTAGTTTGATACTAGTTTTCCTTCTTGGTTTCTCCTCAGGATGATGTGGGCTGCTGGTGCAGTTGCAGCTATGCAGCTATACCTTCCCAGCAGTCAGTGCTCTTGTATCCAGGACAGCTGAAGCAGACCAGCAAGGTACCCAGGGCAAGAAAAAAGTCGCTTTGTACAGAAACTCAGCTGTTGGTTTCTGTCATCCATCTGAAAATGAAAGCACTATGTATTTCTTGTACTTGTAATCTTGCAACTTCTCTGTTATGCCACAAAGCTGTGTCGTGAAGTCAGACAGATCTATTCTTTCACCCATTTGGTTTGACAGTTCTGTTTGAAAAGCTCATAAATATCCAATGCTCCATCCACTAAGAGAGAGCTCAGTAGTCTTAAGTGTAATGGCTAGATTAGAGGGCATCCAGTATGGTTCTTGATTGTCAAAAGATTGGCCTGTGAAACTAATTAAATTAGCTTAAGCTAGTAATTAGTTGTTAATACAGTAACTAGGAGTTTTAGGGATCTAAAACCCAGAAATCTTTTTGGCCTTGAGAGCTGGAGCAGAAGATCTTGTCTTGATCGTTGCACTAGCTAATCTAATGTTTGTGCTGTGCTTGTGCGTTCTTAGCTCTCCCTGCTCATTAGAACTGGTGAGACAGTGAAGAGAAGCACAACATGTTTGCAGTCAGTCAGTGAGGTTAGGTGCAGTTTTAGTCAAGGGGCTGTTCCATGTCTTGTCCTGTGCTAAATGCCAGCATTGGGGGTTAAGACTTTTTAAAATAAACTAAAATGTACCCTACATGTTTGTCCTGTAAGTATCTTCATGTGATCCTGCTAGATTTCTGCTTACCTAAGTCTTCTTGTGAATGGTGTGTGGAAGGCTGACGGTCTCATTCTCTTATAGGTGTGGTTCAGGGGATGATCACTGGGATTCGAGGGCTGTGTAATGGCCTGGGACCGGCGCTGTACGGGTTAATTTTCTACATATTCCATGTGGAGCTTAATGAACTCCCAGTGAGTAACAGTGGCCTGGGAGCCGAGTCTGAATCATCACATCACTCTCAACACAATCATCAGGTAACATACAGTGTCCAGCTTCATGGAATTGTCATTGAAACTCGTCATTGAAATTGTCAGTCTCTCAGAATTATGCTCTGGAATGTGAAATGTAGTCAAAATGGTATGAGATGGTGAAACAAATATGAAACCAGACAGGTAGGATTTTGATGTTCAGTTTCTATGTAACCATAGTACTTGTCTCTATCTTATAAAAGGGAATATCATTCTTCGCAGGACATGTTACCTGTCATGCCAGTATCCCAGAGGAGTCTTTCATGACTTGCAGTACATTGTAAGAATGGTTAGGTTAACACACTTGGATGCAGATTTTGCTGTTGATCTTCAGATACTTTTAGTGAGGCACTAACATTTTTTTGCAGTTGATGTTGGCCAACTAATAGCTGGTATCAGGAGTTATAAATGTGATGTCTGTGGAGTGTATGGGTACAGGTCACACTCTCATGGTCCCCCTGTGCAGTCTTACCTAAACTGTGGTCAAGTGAGTAGCTGCGTTGGTATGTGTTAGCTGCAAGGAGACATGTATTGGTTAATCCCAGCCTGAAAAACAGGGGTAAATCCAACATTTCAGCTGCTGAGACGTCTTCAGGGGATATTTCATTTCACATAGCACATTGAATGTCTCAAGATTAAGATATATAATACCCCTAAAAATCCTGGGTTTGGCGGGCTTCATTCTGCACTTTTTAATTACCGTTCCTTTGTGATTTATTTCTGTCCACGCAGAGTTCAATAATCCCTGGTCCTCCGTTCCTGTTTGGGGCATGTGCTGTGCTGCTCGCCCTGCTGGTGGCGCTGTTCATCCCTGAGCACACTAACATGGCCCCGCGGAGCAGCACCTGGAAGAAGCATGCCACCCCCACAGCCCACAGCCACCCCCACAGCCCCCAGGCACCTGGGGAGGCCAAGGAGCCACTCTTACAAGACAGCAACGTATGACCGCTGTTGCTTCTCAGGCGGTTTCTAGATACATCATTCTGCCATTTTTTATTTATTTATGGAGATGCCAGGTAATGGAAATTCAACACGAGTGTTAAGAGTACCATTTTGTAATATATTTAAAAATTGTCCAAAGGCACTATTGCAATAGCTCTATTTATTGAATTCAATATAGTTAGAGAGGATTTTTTATACATGTTTGTCATAAATTCTACATCGGCATGGCTTACCCAGGGACTTGTGCCTTGTAGAACTGGAATGTTACTGAAGACAGTGTGTTTATCAGTCATCCTGCTTTGAAGAGGTGTGATAATATGGGTTGAAGTGCAATCGGTTCACTAGAGAACACTCAGCCCATTAAGAGCTTTACCTCTTTTTCTCTTTTGACCCAAGACAGACTTTATTCAGAGTCAGAATGATGTACAGAAAAAGTGGTGTGGCCTCTTAAGCTTGTACATGACAAGGCCTTAATAGATGCTCTTGGGTGCAAAAGCAACATGCAGTGGGTCAAGAACAGTTCATTCTTTTGCGGCTTTGTTATCATTGAAAAGTGAAAAGGACTTGGAACTTCGCTTGTTCTACACATCTTCATTTTTCTGTTCATATCAAGCAGTTGCAGCATGCAGTACTGTCTCAGTTTCTGACTACCTTCCCATTTTCACAGTTTCAGTTGCAAGTAAGCTTCTGCCCACCAAGAGGGTGGGGATTGCTGGGGGCTCATGTAGTTTGTGTCTCAAGAACCTTTATCTGAACATAGAGCTAGGCGTTGTGCAGCATCATGCAACTGTGAAGCTCAAGACAAAGTGCACAGGACCAAAAAATATGCTGTTCAAACTAGGGCATAGTAGTGACAAGATAATGACCTGGTGTGAATATGCCTTTTTTGAACTGTTATATTTATTAGAGGGCCTCAGAATATGAAATGAGTTTTGTGGCCTCAACTTGAAAGACGTGCATTTTTCTAAGTGGCCTTTTTCAGTAAGGATATTCGCAAGAACATGCTAATGTACCAAATAATAGAACATCAGATGTGAAATTCTCTGAAATTGTATATTTTTGTGTGCTCAATATATTTGAATGATTCCTTGAAAGATATTACTAGCGTGTAAAATATCGTAAGCTCAAATGTTTTTATTTTCCTTTCCGTTACGTACTGTGGTTATTACACTGCTTCACTGCCTTGTTTTTCTTTTAACCTTCAAGAAGATACTGTCATGGACACAGTTCTAAGTGTTGTAAATCTAAAAGAGGTAAAGTTCAATAAAGTGGATTATTTTAATGTATGCAAGATGTATTATTTCATCTTAGTGCTGTGTAACTCCCTTCCCTTCTCAACTTCAAAACATGCTCTGACTTTAGACATCTCAAAATATGATGCAGGATTCAACATTCGGATAATAACTGCTCCAGCAAGGTCTCCAGCTGTTGATTTAAGAATGCCTGGAAAATGTGTTGCATTGTGGTTCCTGATGACTAGAGTTGTGCACCTCAACCTTTTAAAAGTGTTCATATTTCTGTAATTGGGCCGAATATATAGTAGCTACAGGACTCTCACAACCTTAGTTGGGCTCATCACTACCAGAATGGATACTGTGATGGGCTCAGTGGAGTAGTGGCACCACCCCGCATAGCTTCAGGTCTGTGCAAGAACACTGCCTTGATGAACAGATGAAGAGTGATGTCTGTGAGCGAGGAAGGTTCTCTCAATCTGACCGGCACTCCTTTAGTCCACATCAACAACTGCAACCTGCTGCCTCTTTATGGAGAGTGTTAATATCCTACTATAATGAGAACAGTAAATACAGGTATACAAAATATAAGACATGGCAGACTAAAAGCAAGAGAAATTCAAAGCAGATTTTAATTAGATGGATTAAGCAGTTTGAAAGAGGCAATTTGGTGCTGCTTTTAATTACACTGGTACTGTGTATGATTAAAAAGGTTGTGGCTTTTCACAGCGTTGGATTGGTTTTCCTAGAGTCTCAAACTGCTGCTTTTCCCAGAACATAATCCAAATAGTACAAGAGTTCTTTCCTTCTACTGATATTCAGCAAATATAAAAGCACAGCAATAGCTGACTAAATAGAGTGGTTGTCTTCCCTTGTCCTGGAAGAACCCAAGGTCTTAATCACAGGTTAGCTGAGTTCTGCTGAATTCTATTTTTTTTGTGTCATATTTTTAAATTTGCTTTCAACTATTAATACCCAATAAGGAAGCTGTTTAGAAGCTGTATTAATTAGTAGTTAGAAGCTGTATTAATAAATAGTACAGTACTATTAAATTCATGTGAAGCTAAAACCATACTGCAATACTTAGAATATCTAAAAACTGCAGGATTCAGAATTCTAAAGCTCAAATTACACAGTGGAGTAAAAAGTAACATTATGTTACTATACCTTAGATTTCACACAATATTAACTTTGCTTGTATTTAACTGCAATGTCCAGCAAAATCAGTCTTGATACAAAAAATGAGTGTAAATGCTGGATGTTTTCAGCGTGGAAAAAATATTTGAATATTAATACTATGATGTGCATATTGGACAATTCTATTTTAGTAGTTAAACCTTTCAGCTTTTTGGAATATTTCATTTTTACGTGTATCGCTCAAAGGAGTCCAATGTTTAAATGTTGGAACTCAATATTTTATGAAGCACTACTGCTCAATATAGGTGTAGGTTTTCAAAAATGTAGATCAATATGGTGTATATAATATGTTTACATTTTTATTAAGTGTCAAAAATCCTTTTGGTAAATGTAACATCCCTCAGGCTACAAAGAAATTAGATATAATCACATATAGAAGCAGGATATGCACAGAGAAATAGAAAAGAACAACTTTGAAGTATCATCTGAAAGTTTATTTTACATACTGTGCAAAGAATTTGTAATCAGTTAACAGGAAAAAAAACATTTAAAAACATATAACTGTCTTTCTAAGGCATTTATTGCCTTAAAACAAATGACATTTTTGTGGCTTGATATAAAAGATTAAATAAAAATACATTACATAACATTGTCATCATTCTCTGTAAAAAATAGTTTCATAACTTTTTTTTTTACTTTAAATAGGCTAATAAAATAAATAATTTGTACACATGTACAGTACCAATCAGATGGGATAATTATGCATTTACAAAGTATGATGCAAAAGTTAAGGAAAAACCCTTATTGTACTGTAAAATCTGGTAAGGTTAACCAGAAATAGCCTGCTTTTGTCTATATTATGAATGAATTATGAGGCAAAACAATGGATTTTCATTCAGTAATATTCCTTCCACAACATGCTAAATGGAGCCATGCACCCTGTCTGAGTCCTGCATGGTTGACTTTTCTTGTATTGTGTATTGAGATGCAATAAAATGGTTAATTGTAGCCGTAGTGCAAGAAGATGTTTAGTGCTCCCACTGCTGGCAGAGAGAAGCAGAGATGGAGAGAAACTTGCTGCTACACTGGTAGAGAAACATACAGTACTTCCCCAAAATCAGAACAGCTATCAATCCTACTGGGGAATAAACCTCCAAATAGTTTAGTTTAGTAGATTTATTGTACTAGATTTGTCGATGTTTAGTTAAATATTAATGCTTTGGCAATACTGTAATCCATAGGTTATTTCAATAAGAGTCTGAATTTTAATACATTTAAGGAACATGTCAGAGCTGTGAGTATCAAAGACACAATCTTTCAGTTTTATGTTTTAGAACTTCTATTGCAGAAAGATACCCAAAACCAAAATTATTCATTTGCAGATTTTGGCTTTCCACACATCTCCTCTTGTTATACCTGAGTTTGGACACTGTTTTTCACCTGCTTTGTGCTCATTTTCCCTCAGCTGTCTACCCCTTTGTGCCTACTCTGTCTTGTTTTCTCCTGCGCCTCATTTATCTGCTACTTTCCCTCTCTCCCTCACATCTTAAGAAGGCTCCACAGCTGAAACCTTGGGTTTCTTTTCTTCACCTTTCTTGATGGAATTAACATTTCCCTGTTACTTTGAATTTGAATGTCAGCACCTCTAAAATACAAGCCTGACCAACAGTTGTATGAGAGAATGCTGAAGATGGTTGCCATTTAATTAGCAGAGGCAAGGTCAGCAAAATTACATAGGTAAAATATGGCAAGAAGAAGAGGAGCCAGAGGAGAAAATTAAACACACCACAAAGGATAAAGCCTGAAACTAAATTATACTGAAACTAAATACAAAATAAAGGATTCCTGCAAACCTGCAGGTTAGTGGCATTAATAAACTGTCATAACATACAAAACAAATGAAAAGGAGCATATCTTTTTGGGCAGTCTTAATTTTTCTGAGCTTTAGAGGATTTAGAATTGCAACAGGCATGGTTAACAGGTTCCACGCACACCAACATTATTCACATCACGAAGGGTAATGCTCCTGTATCCTGCATAAACTCATATTGTCTGAAGAAAAATAAAACAAAGGTATGACAATGAATTAAAGGCCTTTCAACGCCTTGTGAGTAAAACACAATGTTACAGTACATGAACATGACAAGTTTAATAAACGCTGAAAGAAGGCGGAGGCACACAGTAAACCTGAAAACCACTGTAAACGAATCTGTCGTTGGAAGAAATTATTAGAGACAGAATTTAGTAGGCATACAAGATTCCTGGTTTATGTTAAAAAATAAAGGTCTTTCTCGATGTATCACAGATAGAAACTTCCAAAAGGCAAGCAAAATGAAAAGCTTGCAAAGTCATCAGTCCGTCATTTGTGAAAGAACAATTAACACAGAAGTGTGCAAATAGATTCCATTGTCACAGAAAACGTAACGAAATCGAGCAGCAATACATGCAAAACATAAATAAAAACACAGATTTCATGTAAAGTGCAGGTGTGACCAGTGCATAAACGTCCTAAAACATCCCGGAATTGTGTTTCCCAACGACGATGTAGACCACAGGATGTTCCATAGTGTGCAGCTCTGCGAGAAAACGTGGAAGCCGTTGTCCAGGCTGAAGAAAGGAGAAAAGAAAAGGAAGAATGAAACCCTATTTCTAGGGACTTTTAACACTAGTGCTTAGACCTGAATGCTGGAGCTGTACATTTCAACTAATACCACACACACGTATTCCAAAAATAGAGATGGACGGTACAGAGACCGCAGGAAATCATCAGCTGTACAGATAAAACGTCTGAAGAGGCGCAGTTTGAGGTCAGCACACAGGAAAGAACGTTTACATTATGCCCAAAGACTAATAATTCCTTTTTTGGGACTCCTAAACGTGTAAACAATGCAACTACGGACAAAAAAGTCAGCTCGTCAAAAATGCAGAATTACTCCGATAGCTACTCACAATTACAAAAAGGATAGCATCACTATAAATGTAGATAAAGGAGCAAAAATATAGGTATCCACAAGGAACACACAACAACAACAACAACACAGAAAAAAGAAATACCTGTTGCCTTGGTACAATGAATCCTTGCAGTTGGTATCTGCAGATCTCACTCCTGTCTGTTATGGCTACTGCCACCTGCTGGTAGAAGTGGAAATAAAACGCGAGTTGCGCCAGCAACGGTAAAGGTCACATTAAGGGATGTCAATTTTAAATGTTAGTTAAAACTACGTCTAGTGATTTTGTGCACCACTGAGTGCAGATTACAACAAATTTAGGACCACCAAGTCTCAAACATAATGCTTTCACTTAATCTGAGCCCTAGTTTACAACTTAAGATGTTTATGCTTCTATCTGTGAAAATAAGCACTAATTAGCACTGACTGTAACGGACTAACTGCTTATATCTAATATATAAGCGAAATACATAGAAAAAGCTTCAGGGTGGATTGCCAATCATTGCCTGTAAATTACCACAACAAACAGGACTGTTGGAAGAACATGTATCATTATTTGGTGCATATAATGCATAATATAATGCACCAAATTAGATCAATGCATTCTTGGGCAGCATAGAAATTGAAATTCACAGGAATGATGTATTCCAAAGGTAATGCAGACAGAGTCAAAGCCTGAACTACCATACCCATGAAAAGTTTTGCAGGCTTAGAAGCATGGCACAGTTCAGATGACAGTAGGACTTAGATACAGTACTTAAGGCTTCAATTGTTTTTGGCATTATGTCTAAATGCTTTACATCAATGTCCATTCACCACTTCAGGCTGGGATGCAAATAAATGCATTTCTTAACAATATCCTGAAATGAGTGGCAAGGTCTTCTAAAGTCAGTATAGGGTTTCATTAATGAATATGAATAAGAGGTGTTTCAATACACCTTTTTTTAAATTAACAAATTAAAATAACATTATGCATTCATTATGTTGAGTATATTTATATTGACATCATTATCTCAAATTCAGTTCACTGAACATAGCACAAAGGCATAACTGAAAAACTGTTAAAAGACAAAAATGGATGACATGATGTGGTGGTAAGGACACTGTGATCTTATAAAGTTGAGCCTGGAACTGTATCTTTCTAGGGGAAAATTCCCCTCTACTTTTCTGGGGCAAAAATCAAAACAAATCCATTGCTATAGCAGTCAGCGATCTGAAATTAGATCTTTGTTTTCAGACCCTATTTCCATATCCCTCATGTGGCATTCCAAAAATACCCATTTACAACTTTACACCTCAATAACACCAAAGAAACACAACACAAGCACAATGGCAGTGAAATTCAGTCTATTGTGTCTGTGGCCCACTGTTCACAAAAGCACCCACTCTGGCGGCTGGAATGGAAAACGAGAAGCAAAGCGTCATTCTTTATTTTCTGAGCCTCTGCTCCTTTCCTGTAACTGTATAATTGTAAGCTGTTACTGTATCGCCAGTCTCAGGTGAGAAGCTGTTATAATAATGGTGAATTATTTACCGGATAAATGATTTCAAAGCAAAGCTCTAAATGAAAGCAAGCCCAAGCATGCATGACAACAAGGCAGTTGCTCAACACAACTGAAAGAAAGAGACTCAAAGCACTTCCTCTAAACCTTCAGAATCGCACACAGAGGGGGTTTCAGTGGCATGTTTCTACCATGCGTGTACCTGGAGACATCACACACAACTACAGTAGTCATCAGCTTATTCTGTTATAGAGCCAGATATCCTCAGATCTCTTAAAGCAAGCAAGGATCCAACTAGACAATACTGGGATCGATCCACCACTGCTGATGGTGTGATGCACTGTGTGATGCACTCTTCTGGTTCAGAAATTCCAAACCCTTTTCTTCACAGATTTACAAGGTACAACGCTGCAGAAGAAGCCGTATTTTGGATGAGACTTTAAACCAAGGATCGACCCAGATTTTGGGCACCACAGATTCATATATTACCATTTACAAATGTGGGGGTTAGCCCTCAAGCAAAGGGAGAATCCAGAAAAGGTTTTAACTTCACGGCTTACTGATGTTCCCTCATCTTCCTCTGGATCAAAATCAGAACTACCCTGCTTCTACTCTACAAGTCAGCACTTCAGAGACATCGTTATTGGGACTTCTTGATAAATAACTTCGAGTATGCATCCTCAGACAGAGAAAGAGACTGCATCCATTTTTTTTTACTCTGTGCCAGCACGACGGTACAGAAAATAACAGGTTGTGTCCTAGGCTTAACACAGCTAACTTTTAAACAAATACAATTTTCCCCTAGCAACTGTCATCTATATGCCAGAGAAAGATAGACACACAGTCACCGTCATTCACATTATCATCGTTCCCTTCCACCTCCAGCAATGTTATTCTCTAATTTATAAAGTATAATAAACAATGTTACATAAACATAAGTTATTTCACAATGGTATCTGTTTCCATTCATGTTTTTATATCTATACTGCATAGTGGATTAAACAATATGTGATGCAACATTCATTTTCATAGCTCTGTCAACGTCAACACAACTCCATCAATATACATTTTATGCCTAATAGTGTATTCCTGTCAGGAATATTCCTGACTTCTGTGTGAGCCTAGTGCTGAGAAAAGCAGCCATTAAACAAGGTTAATTAGTTCTCACTAAAACTTTGATTTTAAGAAATATTGTTCAGACATAATGCGGAGGGTTAGCATTAAATGAGAGAGGCTGTAATAGAATAATGGCTTCACTATAGTTTTGGAGTAGTTTTAATATGCGGAATGGTGCTTTCCTACACAGAACTATGGGAATACCATGCTACAGTATACTTTTTTAAGGAATGTGCTCTGTAGTAATACCATGGACCAATATAATAAAGCACTGTGAAACCTTGTCAGAACCACAGGAAACAGAAGCAAAACGATTTAAAACCAAAGTGCAAGTGCAAAAACCACAATAAATCCGCCAAGGTGAACTTCGTTGAGATTTAACAGGTGAATTACTGAACCTGCACAATGCATTTACACCTTTTCCTCTGTTTGGGCCTCTACAGATAACGTCAATCTGTTAACAGGTCAAGAAGAAAAACGGCCAGGTTCTGATCTGCTGGGGAGGAAATGTGTACCGTCCCTGCGACCTGACAGCACAACACTCTGTCAGCAAGCCCCCAGCCTTATAGCTCTGGTCAGGACAAAGACCTGTAGATGCTAATTGTGTTCGACAGGCACAATCATACAGCAGGCAGGAGATTAGGAGAGTGTTAATTGCGTTCAGTGGCAAAGGGAGTCAGGAGGCAGCCTGGTGTCAGGGGAGTGGGCTGTGTTTGCAGGTGGTCAGGGGTTCCCAGAGGGTGGGAGGGAGCTTCACCACAAAGGATCTCTCTCTGACAGGAGGGCTGATGAGCCATGAAATCCCATCAGCCCATGCAGGGGGCAGTTTGGTATGTAAAGAGCACACTTGTGACTGTTGTTTTGGGTGGTTGTGTTTTGTTTTAATCACAGACCACCAAGAGATCCTCCAAAGCCCAGTGATTCCAAGCTGTCATTTGAGGGTGAAACCACCTGATGCAAAATCATTTTTAACTGGAGACCTTTCTGTTTAATGCATTCTTTTGTGGGTTCTTGTTACATTTACAGGTATTTTGGTCTCATTAACAATAAGACTAGGTGTTAAAGACTTATCAGCATCACTGTGGTTTGCAGCTATTGTGCCCCTCCTTCCTATAGCAAGGATGAACAACTGCATCCTGTTTGATTTACTTAGCTGACCATTGATTAACTCTTTAACTCACTGCTTAAAGAATTAAGGATCTGCATCAACAAGGACTAGGGAATGGAAAGGAACAAAAATGCCCAGGCTGCACACACACTTGTGATAGAGAAAGATGATAGATCCCTATATTCAGGACTATGTAAAACCTACTGTTATTTAAGAACCTTACTATTGTGACAGATCTCTTCTTATAGCAACCCTTTGATTAAAAAAATACATTGTAATACATGTATTGACTCTTGGGCTAAAACGTTTTCTTCTATTCTCTCTTTTAAATGCAGAATGCTTTACTCCAGGCTAATAAGATTTTGAATTGGGCACCTAGGAAATGTTAATGGTTTTCATCAGGTTCTGGACAATGTAAGGAAAGTCACGAATATGAGGAAATCATTTGGCCCACCCAGAGCATTTATTTGCTTAGCAGCCTCATTAATCTGGCAGGGCAGCCTGTTCCAGAGAAAGAGTATTCCCAGCACTCCAGTAACACGTCTCATGTTTTCCTAAATATCTAGTTTTCAATCAGGCTAAAAACTACAAAGGTAAAACATTTGTATTTGAAACTATTAATCCAAATAAGAGGGACCCTTTTTTGTTTTTCAAAATGCTTGTTTTCATTTTCTCCTTATAACACTTAAGTTTCTGTGCCAGGGGAGCACAATTCCAGCCTTGAAGGTTTGAAATGTCTAAAGGCTTTCATTTCCTAACTAGCAAATTGCCATAATTATTTGCCTAAACAAACCAGATTAACCCCTGTGCCCAGGTGTTTCGGTGGTGATTTAAAGAGACCTACTGAAAAAGAACAGGTGGACTGTGGATCTCCAGCTAGTAGTTGTGCACCCTAGCACTACACCTTTACTCACAATATGCCTGGTTGAGCTTCAGTGTAGAGTTATAACATCAAGAGGCACAACTGACTTGATCTTATCAACTTATCAAGAAGGCTGGCTCTGTGTTGGGGATGAGCCTTGACCCCATGGAGGTGGTGGCTGAGAGGAGAATGCTGACCAAGCTCCCAGCCATCATGAACGACGCCTCTCATCAGCTTCATGGGACTGTTATTAAAAGCGGAGTACTTTTAGCAACAGACTGCTCCAGCTACGGTGTTCAAGGGAACGTTTCCGCAGGTCGGCGGCTGTCAGGGTGTATAACGCTGCCCTAGGCTAGGACTGTTAGCCCTTCATTTGCTCGTCTATGGACAGCATGTTTGCTCCATTGTACTTTTTGGACAATCAGTCTGTATAAACCTATGCACATTTTGCACATATTTTATTGTTTTTACAGTGACTATGATCATCACATTTTGCACACACCTATGTATTTATTTTTTATTTATTGATTTTGTTGTCTTTTGTTTTATAACTATTCTGATGTCTGTTTTTGCTTGTCTTGGGCTGGACTGCTGTAACACATCAATTTGCCTTTGGGTTCAATAAAGTCATATCTATCTATCTTCACCACATGTCATCTCCAGGAAAAATGCTGGAAACGACAAACCTCTGTATATGTCTTCATGTCACAGAAACCGTTGACTTCAACACTAAAGCACTGTGAATGAGGCTCCTGAATTACCAAACTTTATCATGACTTTAACATTTAAAATAATTACAGTGAATAAAGCTAAAAAAACTTCAGTTACTCATACCTGAAGAATGAGTAACTTTTTCTAAATTAGCATGTAACAAACACTGACGTCTAATAGGATTTAAAAGGTGGGTATGTCATTGTATAAACACTAAAACCACAAAACATGACAAATATAATGTAATGGTACCTAGCACTTCATTAATGTATTGTATGTGTGACCTGCTTGAAGCACATCAATCAAATCTAGCCCACTACAGTAATGAATCTGACACCACTGGGTTGTTGTCTTTGTAATATTCATTTGTCATGTTCATGGCTTTTGTTGTAGATAACGACTGTATATATTTTTTTGGAATGTACACTTTCATGTTAAAGTTATTGCAAAAATTCTGTATTAAGTAAAATGACAATTTATGGATTTACAAATTATGCTGTTTAATATTTGTAACCAATTGGGATGATCAACAGGTGTCTACTGTTAAGCCTCGGGATACAGGAGTGTTGGTGCTTTTGAAAGCAAAATGAGCTGAAGACAATGCTTTGCTCCAGCTCCTGGTGGTGTGTTGTGGGATTTTGTCCCATTCCTCACATAATACCTGGAAAAGCATGTGCCCGTTCATTGATCTCTGTTGCCCTGGATGCTAAAGTCATCCCACAGATGTTCCATGGGGCTCCATGGGTCTGGGGAGAAAGGCATCCACAGAATAACAGTCCAATTCCCAGCACTTGAGAAAACAGAAGCTCCCTGAGCAGCACGAGGACATGACATTCCAGCAGGACAACAGATCGCATCAGATTGAGGTCACTGGAGGGGAAGCAAGTGTGATGCCAGGACTTCATCAATGCTGTATCATGTCCATGTAGTCAAGCTGGCATCAGTTCCTACAAGTGGAGTTCTGTAGTGACTAGACACTCCTCTCCAGACCAGCACAGTTGATAGTGATGAGCAACTCTTGGCAAGATGTGTGACTCGTAGTCTGCATGATGGTAGCCTATCACTGTATGGACTACATTTCACTGTAAGATCTTGCCAGGTTAGATACCTTTTGTTTACTTACAGTTTAAAATGCACTTACTTAATCCATCTCCCAATATAATGCTGACACAAAGGTGCCTCTGTACTTCGGCATTATGCCCAGCTTGTCAATAAATTTCATAAGCTAGACACAGTGGTTCTTTTATATATGTTTTTTTCAGATAGAGACAACTTAATGGTTATGCAGCAGTCACCATGATTCAACTGTGTTCACGGTTACTCATGATCACTGAAGTCGATAATACAAAAGATTTATTCAATATCCAAATTCTATACACTTTTTCTAAAACATGCAATTTATCATATTTGTCTTTTGATGTGCAGTATACAGTATATCACTAAGTGCAATCTGAACTTCATTGCACAATGTGACTAATTTGTATATTTTTTGTCTACATTGGTTCTCATAGAATAGAACTTTTTGCTTTTTTAAAACTGAGCTCCAGAACTTTTTTTTGTTTTTATTGTTCCTTTTTGTAAAACAAAATTAAATAGTGCTCAAAAGGCAATACAATCCTAATGGACTATGGCACATGACAAAAGGTGATTTATATAACTACAGATGCAGCCATTCAAAATGAGCGGGGTACGCTGCGGTACAACGCGGTAGGCATATCGCATCAAATACCGTCATAACACGTCATTTCGCGTCATACCGCCCTTTACTGTATGCAAATTATATTATGTTAATAGTATCCAGAATCACCTTGTAAAACTGGCAGGTGGAGCTAATAAAACTTTCATGTACAGCATTTGAGTTGTCACCAGAAAAAAACTGGTTTCGAATCCTGCTCACTGCTGAAGGACAATCTTTACTCAGTTAAGAATTTAAGTTGTATACTCTTTAGACTTTCAAATATAAACTGTGTATTACAGCATGTTAATCATTAGACATTAAAAAGTTGGTATATTTTATGAAAGCAAGATTGGTCAGTTGGACAAGAGTACGCAGTCTACCACCTTTATAATAAATATTTTAATTATGCAGAAATATTTTATTAATCAAAGTCTTTACCAAGATATTACTAATAGTAATAATGAATGACTTTGGACAAGCTTTAAACTCAAAGTATTACCCTGGTCCACATTCTTTGTAATCGTCTTTGTAAACGAAAAGACTTTATTTTTTCATTGACAAAAAGTAACACCACAGCATTTCGTTGATCCGATCACACATTCGTTTTCAATCATACAAAGTCTTGAGAATCACCGATTCACTATGCCTTTCACGTGCTCATAAAAGATACTAATTTAGGAACATAAACAGATCACTGTATGTAAACTATACTGTATATGGCTGGTCTTGGTAGTTTAAAGAACAAATACACACCAGTATTCCATTTCTCCCTAAACATTTTAAGCATCAAAGTCTTACATGTGGTTATTTCAGAAACGGTTTTATGTGCTGCTTCTGACCATATTATTGTAGTTTTATATACTTTGTGAAAATTGATCGTTTTAACCTTTTCTGCGAATAAGCTCGTTATCTGAGTAAACAAAAGCATACTTTTAGAATTTGATCAATAGGGAATAGAATATGGAATCGCATATCTAAATAAATTAATAACGATATAATTATATTAATGTACTGTTGCACAAAAAGTAGTATAAGACTTTCCATTGATATCTGTATTGCTGTTACACTGCATGACCTGTCACTTTCTGTGGTGTGATGGCTTAAGTGACTGACTTATAAGGCTGAGGTTGGAGGTATGATCCCAGCTGTCAACATGAATTTTCTTTTAACAAATAAACATTTCTTTGGAAAACTAAAATAGCAAATATTATTGTCATTATATTGAAATTTTTTATATTTCTAAATATCACAACATGTTCATACTGTACAGTATGTACACAGTGGTACTGCAGGGTGTAGAAACAAACCCACGTAATTTTAAAGACCTCTACCTGTGAAACTTTTCACAGCCTGTACATAAAGCTATATACACAATACTGCTGACAGCAGGAAAATTCCTATTCTTTACTCAGCAGCTTATTAAAAACAGCACCCACGTTGTTCAAGACGATTTTTTTTTACACAGAAGACTGACAGAGGTTCACGTTGTGATCTATTTTTCTAAGAAAACATGTGTCAGTCTGTCCGTGGGGGGAAAGTGGACTGTCTTTCATTGGAAGACTTGCCCTATTCTACCTTGAAAATGAATAAGTTGAAAAAGGCTTGTGAAACCAGTTTGTTAACAAACAATGTAGACACAGAGACTCAGACTGTGGATTGAAATTTGGCACAGCCAGCACAGAAAGACAGACAGAGATAGAGACAGAGACAATATAGTGCCCATAATATTTGATATTTTAGTTTTTCATAAATGTTTATTTGTTAAAAGAAAATTCACAGCAACGGCTGGATTTGAACACTCACCCTCAGGCTTATAAGCCAGTCATTTCAGCCATCACGCAACAGAAACAGACACGTATCACGTACTGAAACAGCCATACACATATCAATAGAAAGTCTTATACTACTGTTTGTGCAACAGTACATGAATATAGTTATATTATTATTAATTTCTTTAGCTAGCTATCCGATTTCATATTATATTCCCTATTAATCAAATTCTAAAAGTATGCTTTTGTTTACTCCGAAACGAGCGTATTCTCAGAAAAGGTTAAAACAATCCATTTTCACAAAGTACATAAACACACAGCAATATGGTCAGAAGGAGGACGTAAAAACATTTCCGAAATAACCACATGTAAGACTTTGATGCTTAAAATGTTTAGGGAGAAATGGAATACTGGTGTGTATTTTTTCTTTAAACTACCAATACCAGCAATATACAGTTTACATAATATGTTTATGTTACTAAATTAATATCGTTTATGACATTCAGATGCGTTATGCTCCTATTCTTTTTATGCTCAGCTACTAAAATTTCCCTTTAGTTGTAAAATTCCATATAAATATTCAATACTAAGCGGATTGAAACATGCACAGTAAAGAGATTTAATGATTAAATCTTTTCACTACCGACCAATGCACACGAGTGCCCCTGTCATCATTTTGGCCAGCCAATCACGGACCGCGGTACGGCGCGGGGGCTTGTGCATAGTTGCGTGCGGTATGGGGTTTGTACCGCGAACTTTGAATGGCTGCATCTGTATTCAATTAGTTTTTCATTTTGAAATCTAAAATTGTTACTTTGAAATTAAGACACCAGCCAAATGAAGTCAAATCACATCATGGGTCTCAGAGAATCTAAGCAATAGTTTTAAATCTTTCTGTCATTACTATTGTTAATGTGTTTTGCTGTAGTTAAACATTGTTTTCATGTCTTGTGACTTACTGCCACCTGCTGGCAAAACCTGCGCTGGAAAGGTTGGATCTTCCCCACTCAGCCAGGTTCACTCCTGTTGTGTGATACAGCTCAGGCATTTTTAGAGATCTCTTTAAATCAACTAAAATAAACTAAATTGAACTAAAAATGAATGAAATATTGAAATTGAATTAAACTAGAAATAATTAGTTCAATTAAGCATGTTTCATTTGGCTATTATGATGTATTATTGTATTGTTCAGAAAAAGTCTATGAAAGTAGCTGTCCTGTCATTTGCTAATGTTACTGTTAAAATGGAAGTTAATGCCATTTCAGGGAGCCTTGCTCTTTGGTACAAAAATGAACATTTAATTTCACTGAAAAACAAAAATTCACGGAGGAGACATTCCACATAAAGTGATCATCTTTTTCTTTTCTCATTCACTGGAGGGAAAAAGGCACTATATACATAAACCGTTAAATAAACATGATTTTATTTTCTAAAGAAAGATTTTTGTGCATACAGTAATGTACTGCAAGTAGTTCAGGTGGGTAACTGCGTCAGCATGCGTAGGCTGCAAAGGAACAAGTAATAGGTTTATTCCATGCTGAAAAGAGAAGAAAGAAAACAACATTTTGGCCGTGGAGCCTTCTTCAGGTGCTACCTGCTCACACCTGAAGTCACACCTAAAGAAGGCTTCAGGGTCGAAATGTTGTTTTCTTTCTTCTCTTTTCAGCATGGAATAAACCTATTACTTGTCCCAGTAATGCACTTGTTCATTACGGAAACCAATTTGATTTCTGTCTCTTACTTAATCACAGATGGGAAATTTGCTTTGCAGGCTGGTAAAGACATAACACATAATACATTTATAGACACAACACATTACCCAAGACATTTAAACACTATATATTTAACTGATGTACGGTGAGAAAGAAAACCAATATACAGTGTAGTTCATAAGTATTTGGACAGTGACACACTTTTTGCTGTTTTGGCTCTTTTCCAGCACATTGGATTTGAAATGAAACAATAACTATGAGGTTATGACCCTTTCTTTGAGGACGTCAGGATATCGGCGTCCACATCATAGTTGGGATGTTTGTTCCAGGCCCCAAACCCTTTGAATAAAAATATGCATTTCCCTGTTTGGTAGATTATTTAAACCTCTTATATTTTTTTAAAAATCCAAATAGTTTTCCTAGTTCGTGTTTCACTACTCAATCTTTTGAAGTGCACTAGGTCAGTAGCTTTGAGGATTTTGAATGCTTACAGTAAATCAGGTCTTGCTATAACTATGAATAGAATAATGAAGGCTAAGAATGTCTTATTTTTTTAATGGTGTAGTACACCAATAAGATATTTAAAGACAACATTAAAACTAACATACCATTTTGTGATTTAGTTGAAAAGTGTCTGGTCATGGATGTGGTAGTGTGCTCACCTATTTGAATAACACAACTTTATACAAAAACATGAATGCAATTATTTTTATTTCAGAAACAGTAGTTCCCATCATTAAAACTCCTTTTTTGATTTTGCATTGCAAGGAGTTTCCCCTCCATGTTAAACATGTTTGATGGTGGCAGATGGATTATTACAGAAAGGCTCTGGATAAAGCAGTCGACATCTTCGACAGCAAAGATGGTTTTTTTGGCATCTTCCTGGGGTTTGGAATTCCAGGGATACCTGGAAACACAGAGTGGTTTGACATGTCACTGTTCCAGTTTCTTTATTCCATGGCAGCAGGTCAGATAGACTTTGGATACAGTTCTACCCAGAGGCATCTTAACGTCAGGTTTATTCAATAAGAAGCTATTTGATTAAAGGTGTGTGATAATTTGGCTATTAGACAACTGTTTTTCAGTCATTTCAATCACATTCATAACTATTATTCCTGTCATCTTCTATTGGACTATTCACCCCTGATCTGTACTATTACCTGTCCCTTAACCAGTTCAATACACAAATTTCCCTAAATGCCTATTGCCTTTAATTTAAGAAGAACATTACCAAAAGCATCTTTAAAATCTAATCATATCATTTTGTACGTTCTGTGTGTTTAGTGCTGTGACTTGTTTGAAGAATTTTAACAAGTTGGTAAAGGAAGAATGACCTTTTCTAAAACCATATTGACTACTGCTAGGGTCTTATTTTCATATGAGCGATCCTGTTGTTTAGTTCTAAAGTGGTTTTCATAACTTTACTTGTAAAAGAAGATGTATTAGCTTATATCTTGTCATATAAGTCACATTTAGTCATATTTACTAAACCGAGAGATACTGTAGAAGGGAATGAGGGAGGGCACTGAAAATGGAGAAAATAGAGTACCGTTGAAGAGGACTGCCAAAGATTGATGCACTGGACAATGGACTATTTAGAAGAAGAGAGATCAGGGAAGAGTAGAGGTGCACAGTTAACCACTTGATCAGAGTGGAGTTTGGAGTTCTGCCTCACCATTCCTATGGAGGTAGCAGTGTCAATAAAAAGTGACGTTTGCAGAAGTTTAAGGCCAATTTGTATAAAAATCAGTTTGTTTTTTAAAGGATTCTAAATTTAGATGAATTCCCCCATTCTACATAAATTCCATCCAATGTCTAATTCTGAACCACACTTGTCACTAATGTGCTACACAAAATAAAATCACAGTCACAAACTAAATACTCACCATCTGGAGTGTTCTGAGGCTTGTTCCTACTGAATCTGTCCAAACTAAAAACTTCTTTTTTGAAGAACTACAGTATGAGCACACAAAGAAAACAATTTAGGAATATTTCTTCCACAGGTATTATACTTGAACTGTTACGTACTGTATTGATCTTGATAAATTTGTAGTCATTATTCACACAGAACATTCAGCATTGGCCACCATAGCAGTTGCTATTCTTGTTTATTGCAATTAATAGGAATGTCTTCTAGAATGTTATTTGATGTACAAATGAGCATTCTATTCAAATAATTTCTGTAGTGTTAATATTAAAAATACAATAATGCCCAAATTAATTAATAATTTAAGTTTGGGTATCTAATCCATACCTTGTGTTTTTGAGGCTCGGTGTACTCATCAGGCACTTTAAATGGTCCAAAGCTTTCACAGCTCCCGCGTCCACTGGATGTTCCCTGGGCTCTTAAGTTTTCCAAAGATGGATTTGTTTCATTCTGAATTCTGACGTCTTTTGACCGATTACCCATGATCTTATGCTTTAGCATGGAGCCAAACTTTTTCAAAGGATGTTTCTTGACTTTCTGGCTCACATTCACATCTTCATCCGGCGTATTAACTGCAAAGGGGATGTTGCTGTGCGAGAGAAGCCCTTTGCTCTCAGATGTTTTGGTCAGTTGCACTGGGGTCATGTAATGTTTTGCTATGTCAATGCGCAGACCACTCTTGCTTTGGGCTGGACTGAGATTTTTGTCCTTATTAAGGCTGGGATTGTACACATACCAAGATGAGTGTCCGGGCAACTCCTGTCACAAAAAAAAACAAAAAGTTACAGTTCAGTGATTGTTGTTTCATTTTTAAAAGTAAATCAAAACAAGTAACACTTCTCTTACGGAAAAGAAGATAAAGATTATGGGGTGTGTATATGTTTTTAGCACTGACGTTAACACTAGAATAAAGGCAGACAATGAAATATAAAATAAGAAATCAATGTGAATGTTTACAATTGCATGTATAGAAAATAATGCATCTCAATTTTTTTTTATGATGCAGATATCAGTTTGGAAATGTAGACAATACTGTGAGCAAATCTCTCCATAGTAGCATTAACTCACCTGATTGCTCTTGTACTAATTGAGTGATAAAGCTGACATCCACAGACAGGTGAGTTTAGTACGTATGCTATGAACTGACAATAGGGATATTTCTGAGATGTTATACAGTATTAGGGAAAACAAATCTGGATTTGTAGTTTTATTGTAAAGGAAAATGCACAACAAAACTATCATCATATTTACAAAATAAGAGTTCCATTTTCCAGTACTTTCTACACAAATGTCTGTTAATTAGGTACAGAACAGGTCCATCCTACTTTGATAAGAGACATTTTTACAGGTTTGTTGGTCATACCTCATCAACCACATCATGCGAAGACGACTCCAGAAGTCGTGTTTTCATACAGTCTGGCCTCGAGGAGCTCTTCATAGTTTTCTTAACTGTCTTCCCTGAAGCCTTACACTGCTGTACTCCTTCTACATCCTGGACTCCTTGAGCCAAATAATCTCCAGGCTTCTCTGGGGTCTCAGAAGCAGAACAACCTTTTTTCTTATTAGAACAAGGTGTCACACCAACAGCTTCTCCTATGGAACGTGATGAGCAGGGCTTATCCATAGTGTCTTCTGGCTGGAAACTGTTTTCAAAAACACTTTGGACTGTTGGAGAAAAACCCTTTGGAGACTTTTTCATAGAAGACTGTAGTTTTTTACTTCTGACTGTAGTTACGTTTGTGTCCACAATTTTGTCCTGTGTGGACTTACTGGTTTTCTGAGAAATGAGAGATTGTGAAGATGGAATTGAACACCCGCTTCGTAAACCATAATTTGCAATAGTTTCTTTAGCCACACAACAGGCCATTTCCTTGATCATTTCTGGATTCTGTGAGGCAATTCCTACTTGTAATACTTTCTTGCTGCCAATGGATTCCATCAGTTTGCTGTAAACAGAGCTAACGGTTTTCTTGATGGCTTGCTGTAATGGAAGATGTTCTTCAGCCTTTGGTTCACTGATGGTTAGAGTGGAAACCTTTGTCAATTCCTTCAGCGCATCTTTGGTGAGTTTCAGTGCCAGGTCCCTGACCTGAGACTCGGACAGCTCTTCCAGTTCCCCAGAATAATTTTCTGGGTTGGGGAATCCAGGGCGAATTTTCAAAAGCAGTTTTGCCATGATATTTTTCACTGCATCTGTTTGACACATAACAGGTGAAGGTTCTAACTGGTCCATTTTGGTGCACATGAGCTGCTCAGTGCTCAGGGTTTCCATATCAATGGCAGCTTGAGGAGCATCTGAAGACTCGATATCTGAATGTTGGAACTTCATAATTTCTCTCACAAGAGAATCAACTATCTTTTGGGCCAGGGCCTCACTCTTGGCTGCTACTGCTTGTTGTAAGTTGTCTTTGGAACCAGCACTCTGCAGCAGTTCTCTGTAAATACAGCTGGCCACTTGTTTGACAGAAACCAGCTCACATTGGATATTGCTTCCCATTGTTGGATTACATTCTGAGGTATCTGGGGCTGTAAATAGTTTCTTCAGCACATTGTCAATAATGCCCACAGCAAATTCACTGAGCTCCCAACAAGATAAACTTTCCATAATCTGTTCTTGTTTCTTCTCCCTCTTTGGAGAAATAGGATGAATTCTTAAGAGCAGTTTAGTTACAATTTTTTTCACAATATCTGAATATGGTAGGGGAATATCAGAAAGTGGTTGAATATCAGAAGCGGGCTCTGGAGGTGACATTCCCTTTTCTTGGCAACCAAGGTTAAAGGTGTCATTTTCACTGCTGTTCACATCATTAGTGGCTTCGTTTGTAATGAAGGAAGGAGAAGGACCTAAGGCTGAAGACTCAGCTGTTGAAAAGTATGGCTTTGAGAGCTCTTTAACCAAAGATACAATAATGGCATTGGACACTTCCTGATTTTTGGACATTATTGCATCGTATAATGCAATAAGGGAGCCACTTTCTTGCAGCAAGTCATTGTACACTTTTTCAATCATTTGGTCTGCATCCAAAGGCTGAATAAAGATGCATCTGTCATGGTCAGGTGTGCCTATAGTAATTCCTGGAACAGCTGATAACTGCATGATCACAGATTCAGTAATACTTATAACCATTTCACTCAGGGTTTGCAGAGGTCTCTTCAGATCTTCAGCACTGGACTCAGGGCAGGAACAGTTAAGCTGAATTTTCTTTAGCAGATTATCTGTGACTCCATGTACTATTTCAGAAGAAACAAGGGAAACTTCAGAAGACTGTGCTATGGGTGTTGCCTCTTTGTTGTGCTCACTACCGATTCTAATATCACTCATCAGCTCATCAACCTTCACATCATGCGAAGAGGACTCCAGAGGTTGTGTTTTCATACAGTCTGGGCTTGAGGAGCTCTTCTTAGTCTTCTTAACTGTCTTCCCTGATGCCTTACAATGCTGTACTCCTTCTAGACCCTGGACTCTTTGAACCAGATAATCTCCAGGCTTCTCTGGGGTCTCAGAAGCTAAGCAATCTTTTTTCTTATTAGAACAAGGTGTCACACCAACAGCTTCTCCTAGGGAACGTGATGAGCAGGGCTTATCCATAGTGTCTTCTGGCTGGAAACTGTTTTCAAACCCACTTGGAACTGTTGGAGAAAAGCCTTTTGGAGACTTTGTCATTGGAGACTGCAGTTTTTTACTTCTGACTGTTCGACCAATAACAGGTGAAGGTTCTAACTGGTCCATTTTGGTGCACATGAGCTGCTCAGTGCTCCGGGTTTCCATATCAATGGCAGCTTGAGGAGTACTGGACTCAGGGCTGGAACAGTTTAGCTGAATTTTCTTTAGCAGATTATCTGTGACTCCATGTACTATTTCAGAAGAAACAAGAGAAACTTCAGAAGACTGAGCACAGGGTGTTGCCTTTTTGTTGTGCTCACTAGCGATTCTAATATCACTCATCAGCTCATCAACCTTCACATCATGCGACGAGGACTCCAGAAGTTGTGTTTTCATACAGTCTGGGCTTGAGGAGCTCTTCTTAGTCTTCTTTACTGTCTTCCCTGAAGCCTTACAATGCTGTACTCCTTCTAGACCCTGGACTCTTTGAACCAGATAATCTCCAGGCTTCTCAGGGGTCTCAGAAGCTAAGCAATCTTTTCTCTTATTAGAACAAGGTGTCACACCAACAGCTTCTCCTAGGGAACGTGATGAGCAGGGCTTATCCATAGTGTCTTCTGGCTGGAAACTGTTATCAAACCCACTTGGAACTGTTGGAAAAAATCCTTTTGGAGACTTTGTCATAGAAGACTGCAGTTTTTTACTTCTGACTGTTCGACCAATAACAGGTGAAGATTCTAACTGGTCCATTTTGGTGCACATGAGCTGCTCAGTGCTCCGGGATTCCATATCAATGGCAGCTTGAGGAGTACTGGACTCAGGGCTGGAACAGTTTAGCTGAATTTTCTTTAGCAGACTATCTGTGACTCCATGTACTATTTCAGAAGAAACAAGGGAAACTTCAGAAGACTGAGCTCTGGGTGTTGCCTCTTTGTTGTGCTCACTACCGATTCTAATATAACTCATCAGCTCATCAACCTTCACATCATGCGTAGAGGACTCCAGAGGTTGTGTTTTCATACAGTCTGGGCTTGAGGAGCTCTTCTTAGTCTTCTTAAATGTCTTCCCTGAAGCCTTACAATGCTGTACTCCTTCTAGACCCTGGACTCTTTGAACCAGATAATCTCCAGGCTTCTCTGGGGTCTCAGAAGCTAAGCAATCTTTTTTCTTATTAGAACAAGGTGTCACATCAACAGCTTCTCCTAGGGAACGTGATGAGCAGGGCTTATCCATAGTGTATTCTGGCTGGAAACTGTTTTCAAACCCACTTGGAACTGTTGGAGAAGAGCCTTTTGGAGACTTTGTCATAGGAGACTGCAGTTTTTTACTTCTGACTGTTCGACCAATAACAGGTGAAGGTTCTAACTGGTCCATTTTGGTGCACATGAGCTGCTCAGTGCTCCGGGATTCCATATCAATGGCAGCTTGAGGAGTACTGGACTCAGGGCTGGAACAGTTTAGCTGAATTTTCTTTAGCAGATTATCTGTGACTCCATGTACTATTTCAGAAGAAACAAGGGAAACTTCAGAAGACTGAGCACTGGGTGTTGCCTCTTTGTTGTGCTCTCTAGCAATTCTAATATCACTCATCAGCTCATCAACCTTCACATCATGCGAAGAGGACTTCAGAGGTTGTGTTTTCATACAGTCTGGGCTTGAGGAGCTCTTCTTAGTCTTCTTAACTGTCTTCCCTGAAGCCTTACAATGCTGTACTCCTTCTAGACCCTGGACTCTTTGAACCAGATAATCTCCAGGCTTCTCTGGGGTCTCAGAAGCTAAGCAATCTTTTTTCTTATTAGAACAAGGTGTCACACCAACAGCTTCTCCTAGGGAACGTGATGAGCAGGGCTTATCCATAGTGTCTTCTGGCTGGAAACTGTTTTCAAACCCACTTGGAACTGTTGGAGAAAAGCCTTTTGGAGACTTTGTCATAGGAGACTGCAGTTTTTTACTTCTGACTGTTTGACCAATAACAGGTGAAGGTTCTAACTGGTCCATTTTGGTGCACATGAGCTGCTCAGTGCTCCGGGATTCCATATCAATGGCAGCTTGAGGAGTACTGGACTCAGGGCTGGAACAGTTTAGCTGAATTTTCTTTAGCAGATTATCTGTGACTCCACGTACTATTTCAGAAGAAACAAGGGAAACTTCAGAAGACTGAACTCTGGGTATTGCCTCTTTGTTGTGCTCACTAGCGATTCTAATATAACTCATCAGCTCATCAACCTTCACATCATGCGTAGAGGACTCCAGAGGTTGTGTTTTCATACAGTCTGGGCTTGAGGAGCTCTTCTTAGTCTTCTTAAGTGTCTTCCCTGAAGCCTTACAATGCTGTACTCCTTCTAGACCCTGGACTCTTTGAACCAGATAATCTCCAGGCTTCTCTGGGGTCTCAGAAGCTAAGCAATCTTTTTTCTTATTAGAACAAGGTGTCACACCAACAGCTTCTCCTAGGGAACGTGATGAGCAGGGCTTATCCATAGTGTCTTCTGGCTGGAAACTGCTTTCAAACCCACTTGGAACTGTTGGAGAAAAGCCTTTTGGAGACTTTGTCATAGGAGACTGCAGTTTTTTATTTCTGACTGTTCGACCAATAACAGGTGAAGGTTCTAACTGGTCCATTTTGGTGCACATGAGCTGCCCAGTGCTCCGGGTTTCCATATCAATGGCAGCTTGAGGAGTACTGGACTCAGTGCTGGAACAGTTTAGCTGAATTTTCTTTAGCAGATTATCTGTGACTCCATGTACTATTTCAGAAGAAACAAGAGAAACTTCAGAAGACTGAGCACTGGGTGTTGCCTCTTTGTTGTGCTCACTAGCGATTCTAATATCACTCATCAGTTCATCAACCTTCACATCATGCGAAGAGGACTCCAGAGGTTGTGTTTTCATACAGTCTGGGCTTGAGGAGCTCTTCTTAGTCTTCTTAACTGTCTTCCCTGAAGCCTTACACTGCTGTACTCCTTCTAGACCCTGGACTCTTTGAACCAGATAATCTCCAGGTTTCTCTGGGGTCTCAGAAGCTAAGCAATCTTTTTTCTTATTAGAACACTGAATTTTCTTTAGCAGATTATCTGTGACTCCATGTACTATTTCAGAAGAAACAAGAGAAATTTCAGAAGACTGAGCACTGGGTGTTGCCTTTTTGTTGTGCTCACTAGTTATTTTAATATCACCCATCACCCTATCAATGATCTCATTTGCTTCTCTGCTAATACTGGTCTCTGGTGAAAGGGATGAACATTGGGAAGCTGAATGTGTCAGCTTGGAAATGTTGGTCACCATAGAACTGATTATGGTTTTGACCACTGTCTCATTTCTGGTGGCTACAGCTTTCTGTAGAACCTGTTGGGATCCAGTTTGGCACAGCAAATCATTGTGAACAGAGCTGGCAACCTGCTGAATCTTGTGTGGTTCATGAAACACATCATTATCCTGTTTCACAACTGTTATCTCCTGGTTTTTGGACAAGTCCTGCAACACACTGTCAAAGAGGTCCACAGCTATCTGACTCAGCAAAGACACAGACATCTTCCCTGGGATTTCTGTAGAAGTTTCCTCTTTTATCAAAGTAGGGTATATCTGCAATAGCAGCTGTGTTATGATGTTTTCCACAGTCTCAGTACACACTAAAGTCATATTAAGTGATTCTGTTGATTTAGCCATAGAAATTTCCTGGAGCCCAACTGAGGAAACCGGTTCAATATTCAACATTTCTACAGGGAGTGGTTTGATTTCAGAATTGTTTTCAAGGTGGGAGTCTCTTTTCAGTTCCTCAGAAGAACTCTTCTCAATTTCTGATGTCACCCTGGCTGCTGGTATATTACCTATGTTAACAAAGAGCTTTTCATTTAATGATAGTGAAGCAAAATATCAGAAAGCATGAAACAAAAACTAAATTATATTGAGAAGTAACGAATGACAGGCATCACAAATTATTTGAGTATAAAGCTTCATGTTCCTGTAAAACTATTACATCTTGGAGCTCAGATAACTACAAACAAAGAAGCAGCCATATTCACAGATACGTTATATATTGCTTCTGAATATATGGCTATATTCACTCATTCTCTCATTCATAGTCATGGCCTACACTATATTGGTCTAAATACGTCAAAAACTTTTAAAAGATACAACAGATAGAAAATCAAGGTACTGTATATTTATATACAGTCACTACAGTTTTTAACTTGTACTTAATAGCAACTAAAATGTTAATACACTTTTAAATGATTTGATTTGATTTCCTTCTTACCTTGATTTTCACTCTCTTCAGGCTCCATTGATAAATCACATGCAGCAGACAAAACATCCATGACAGACTTTACAAGCAAGCTGGAAAGCTGATTAATTGCATCATGGTACATCTGTGAACTGGGCACTGATGGTTCAGTACTTTTCTGTGGTCTGTGATCCTTGACAGTCAGAGACACTTTCTCTGAAATCCTTTGGGAAGACTTCAATTCCGTATTTGTATCACAGTCTTGAAAAAGTGAAACATCCTTCTCATTTGTGTCAAACGTTGGAGAATCGGGAAAACTGAGGCACTGCTTCAACAGCCTTTTCACTGATTTCTCAGTAAATGAATACAACAACTGCACAGAAAGCTCCGGGGACTTTGGATGGGATAAATCCTGAACTACTAGGGGGCTCTTTAAAATTGGATCTGAATTAGATTTGTGAGCTGTGCCCAATTGTACTGCAATTCCCGATTTCAAAATTAAATGGAAAACATTTTTGACAAGTTCTTCTGAAAATACACGCAGAGATCCACTCGAGACAAGTTGTTCCACTTTCCTTTCAATAGGACTCATTGTAGGACTCTCTGTGGAGCTCCTGACTTGGTCCTTAGGCTCGTCTGAAACCCTTGTCTGCAGTGGGGGGAGATTGTGCTTTGCTGTGGCTCCTGGTACTTGAGATGCCCAGGACGCCTCTTCAGCTGAAAGCTTTTCAATGTTCAAATTAACATTATTGGAGTGAGTTTGAAATGCTATATTCTCAGTGACGAGACCAGCAGCACACTCCGATTTCTTTTGGCTTGCTCTAGACTTGCTTTTTGTATCTGAGGCCACCGTTACATCAAGTTTGCCCATAATAATGTCAACAATACCCATGGCAACAATTTCAATGTCAGACACTGCACACTCTGCACGGGCTATGTGTTCTGCTGAGAAGTCAAGCTTTGGTGAAATGAGAGGGCTTGGCTGGTCTCCTTCCTCAACATTGTCAACTGTTGTTTTCTCTGAGCCTCTCTTTTGTTCTGCAGCATTTAAGCTGTTTTGAGCTGTAAATGAATCATCTATCACATTGCTTCTGCAAGGAAGTTCCATGAACTCTTGTTCACCTAGTCCCATGTCATTTGCAGTAGAGGGTTTCTTCCAAACACGGGACCGGGGAACTCGATTGCTTTTACATGTCAATTCATTTTCTTGTTCTGCTGTAGGTGTAGGTTGATCCTGAAGCTTTGATGAAGCATCAGTCAAGGGTCTATAGGGAGTGTCCCGAGTCATGACTTCTGTGTCATCTGTATAAGAATCAATCACCATCCCAGGCACATTTATGGGTGGGAAACGTTGAACAGAATATTCTCTACGGTTACTTTTAGTGTATTCTTTATGGACAGTGTCTTCTGCACTAGACATCCTGTCTTTCCCATATTGTTCACCAGAGAGGTGCATTGTTTCATAATCTGGCTTTAAGACCACATCTGAAACTTTAAGATTTTCAAATGTAGATAAAACAGAATCCACCAGTTCACTTGCTTGAAGGGTTTCTTCTGAGGGTTTTGCTCTTGCTCCTGAGCAACATCCTTTGTCATCACCCCTATTTATTTCACTCCTGATTGTTTGCAATATCTGACTGCCAACATCCTTGGCACAGATGATTAAATTTGCCTGATTTTCCTGAGTAGTCCTGCTTTGCCTTGAGAAATCAACGTTCATTAACACACCTAAAGGTTCTGAATCTTCACTAAGATGCTTACGGGGTGCCGAGTTTGTTACTGACATGCTTTTCTTAGTCAAGTGTGGTTCACTAAAGCTCAGGTGTGAAACCTGGACTGAAGGAGGAAACATCTCAAGTGAATCTGCTGATCTCTGCTCTTTAGCAGATAAAACTTTCCTTGCTTTGAACAAAGACAGGCTCTTCTGATTCCAAAAGTGTTTCAGTTTGTTCTTCACAGTTTTGAAGAGTTCCTCAGTCATTGTCCTAAGGTGCTCAGCTCTTCTAGTATCAGTTTTAATTTCTGATGTTCCTGGTAACAGGGCTGTATCAGAACTTTCTAATTTATCTTTGTAGTCTGTTGAGAAAGAAATCTTCTCAAAGCATGTAGCGTAATGTAGTTTTTCTAAAACATCAACAACAATATCTGAAGCCAGTTCAGTGGTTTGCACATGAGAAGAAGAGTCTGAGGACATTGCTTCTTGAGCATGTTTTGTTGCATCCGGTGTTTTACATACATCATCAGCTGTACTGTTTGGTTGCTCTGGGAGATGGGCAAGTCCAGAAGATATAAATTTTGCAGCTGCTTTTTCAATAATTTCACTTATTATCCTTGTTGCTGTACGATGGAATACAGAGCTGGAGGTCCTCGGCATCTTCTCTGATCCTTCACCTTCTCCATCTGATATGATGCTCTCTCCAGAAGAGGAAACACTCAAATTGTCCTCAACCAAGTTCATGTCCATTTGCCCAATTTGCTGTTTTGAAGAAATGTTCTCAGATGACACCACCTTTGGAGGATATCTACAAATCTCCATTGTAATTTGATTAGGGACTTGTCCTGTTGCCTTATCAATATCAGATAATATGATTTCTTCAAAAGGAGATATCTGGGATTTTGATTGATCTTGAATACTCTCCTCTCTTATAAATGTAGAAGCATCTCTCTCCCAGTCTTTAGGATATGGTGAAGGGCTTTTAATGGTGTCTAAAATATATTGCTCTTCAAGGTACTCCAAAACTGAAGTAACAACCTCTCTAGCCAGAAGGCTTTCATCTGAAGCCTTCTTTGCCACTGTTGTGCAATAAATCTCCTGGTCTAACTCTTTTTTCATTGCTTCACAAATGGCTCCAGCAGTTTCTACTGTATAGGTGCACAAATCTGAAATATCTGACACAGAATCAGAAAACACTGAAGTTTTTGATGAAGAGCTGACGCTTGAGCTCTTTGCATTGATTTGAGCAGGAGAACTGGAACTAGATACATCTTCTTTAGTCTGGGTGAGTAAAGATTTGAGCTTTCCAAATATAGTCCTTACGATGCCTTTTGCAACTGAACTAAAGTCAAAAGTATGATCAATGGATCCTCTTTCGGTGCTGCCTCTAGAAGTTTGAGGAGCAGCAGCAACATTTTTATTGGAATCTTGCAGATATTTATTTGTTTCAATACAATTCAGTGCAAACAAAACATTTTCAAAAACAGAATTTACAATGTCCTTGGCAATAACAGTGACCCTATTGTTGGGAATCTGAGATTTTGGACTTCTTTTTTCCAAAAGGGAGATTTCTGCAGCTTCTGGGAGCAATAATGACTCTTTTGAGTTACTCTCATGTAAATTGTTACCCACAGGGGTGAAATCCCACTTTGTTTTTTCAATGATCTGAGATACTATCTGCTCAGCAATTTCAATGATTTTGGCTTTAGAGATCCCAAAAGCAATATCACTGTTTGCTCTTTTCATTCCCACACTTGATTCCGAGGAGTGAGACTTTAATTTGAAAGATGGGGGGCTACTGCCATTTGTTCTTTTCTTAGTCACTTTTGCCTCATCTCTCTCATTCTGCAGGGCATCAGGACTCTGAAGAAGGTAGTTCTTCTCCACAGATAAGCTGGAGGAGGGTGAAATCGTTTCTAAATTTTTCAGAATTGCTGACACAAAGTCACTCATTGATTGGTTATCGCCTGAATATGTTTCTTTCACGTCACTCATCTTATTTTCAGTATTTGCTTTGCAGAATTCACTCTTGACTTCTTGTAAGACAGTACTGATTATATCTGTTGCCGTGACAGCTAACTCCGCCTCATCATATTGTTCTGAGTGGAGTCTCTGGGATTGTCCTATGGCATGTAGGTCACCACCATGGCCACCCAGGAGTCTACAGGTTGACCCTGACTCAACAGCGCTTGTGAAAAAAGGCTGGAGTCTTCCAGAGACAACTTGTATAATCTCACTGGCAACCTCTGAGGCTACAGATTCTGTCTGTGCTTCTAGATTAACACGCACAGTCTTAGGGGTGGGAATTCTTTGCTTATTTTCTGACAAGGCAGAGAACACCATCCACAAGTTCAGTGGCAAGGTTATTCGATCTGCAGCGGGTAATCAAGACACCTAACGCACAACACTGGGGTTCCATCAGCTGAGCAGGAAGCTGTGCTTCAGTGAGGGCTCTGCTAAGGACATCCTGTACTATACGTTCTGCATTTGTAATTATACTTGACTTAGTGATTCCAAAAAGGTCCTTCAAAGGTTCTGAGAGGGGCTTTCCAGCATCTTCTCCTCCATCAGCAACCACAATCTCCTTCGAGGGTGTTCTGGATTTAAAGCAGGGTGTATTTTTCCCTGTTTCTTCTCCTGAACTACCCGAGGACGAGAGGGGTGAAGGGAAGGGAGTGGAGATCCTGCATCTCGTTGACCAGAAGCTACTGCTCCTACTCTGGGACTGCCATGTGGACCCTGACTCAGTACCAAGCAGAGAATGAGAACTCAGGGTGGCCTCCTCACTACTGCTGAAGTAAACCGGGGACTCAAAGGAGCAGTGAGACACGCTCCTGCTCCTCTCTTCACTGTAAAGCGAGATGGCTGGAAGCAGCACTCTGATGATAGACGCTGCCACCCACACCACTATATTCTCCGCCATTTCATTAAGCTCTTCCGTTGTTATCTGTTTTAAAGCAATAGTACAAAAGTAACCACAGAGCACGAAAAATGTTCAATATACAGTACACCTATCAATATAAGACCTACTTTTACTTACTTGTCAGGGTTCATTGTTTCCCATGTTAACATTTAGAAATTTGCAACCAAATTTTGAATGCCAGCACAGACGCAACTAATACAAATATACTGTTGTCTATACAGTATAGTAAAAATCTATTATAGATATACTGTTGTATGTCTAGAAAAATATATACAGTACAGTATTTCTAATATATAAATGAAGCAAGAACAACAGAATACCAGTCTAACCAAAGAAATAGAATGGTCAGTATTGCACATTTTAAGTGGATCCCTTAATTTATAAATAATTAAATGTGCAGACCCCTGTTTCATTCCAGAGGAGGCAGTGTCAAAGGGTTCTTTTGGCATCGAGTCTATGGTAGAAAGTGAAGTCACCCCCTTGGAACCTTGACAGCTTAATATTCTCTGGCAAAGAGGCGCAGACCTTTGGCATAGTGGAATATCTCTGCTCTGAGGAGTGGCTATGTGGCTCTAACGCCAGGGCAGCCACAATCAAAACCTAGTGGGAGCTGAGCTGAACATGTCAGGGAAGGAACCACTAAGCAACAGCTAGGTGGACTAAATTTCAGGATTTACTGTACTGAAGGAACAAATTAACATATTTCTTTACATTTGTTCTTTAGTTATGACACTGTGCATTTTAACCTCAAGGAGCTATCTGGAAAAATAAAATGCATCCATTACATTCAGATAAGCAGTGTACCTTACCTGTCCATATAAACTTTTCTCAATCACCTTCCTTTCACTAAAAAACATTATGATAAAAATTAATTAGTGTGACATTGCTACTACATGGACAAAATACGAACTATATTTTGCAATAATAAAAAATGGTGACTAATTAACAATATATAGGCATCTTTTCTAGTGGCAGAACAATTAATCTATTTTAAAGCATATTCCTGTGTAAAAAAGATGGCCTCCTAACCACGATTGTGTTCGTACTTTTTCAATTTACCTACTGGATGTCTAAAACTTGCTTAGGTTTTTACTTTAATATGAGAGGCTTATAAAATAAAAATCACCACAACAAAATAGCACATTGGAAATGATAAATCTTAAACTTCAAACTGCAACTGTTCCATAACACTTTAGCGAGTATGGTACAATCGTGTTCCTATGTGAAGCAAGATCACTGGTAATTTACATCATTGTGTTTTCAACAACAACTACTTGGTCAGGCGCAATGTATCTAACCAGTTTCATACTGGGTACCTCATAATTGACACATGACAAATACAGTTCAATTCAGAAAATAAATAGTAATTCTGCATTGAAATGTGCAGAAATATGTCATGTTTATGTTTGTACCCTGTTAACTTCATAGAGATTAGACCTTAGAGAATTTAAAGATTCTGTGAAACAGGCAGTTTGACCAGAGGTGCCCAAACGTTTGCATACAACTGTATGTTGTTGCTGCATCTTTCAGGACAAGGCCCAAAATGCGTTTCCAACACATTTGATGACTTAGTGTTACTTAGTTGTTACTGCCCTCTGGTGGTTGTTGATTGAAACATAACATCCATTCAAACACGACCAGACATTTCTCCCACTGTCAATACTTCAGCAAAACTTCACATTTTATACCGGTGCCACAACAAATTGTTATTATGATAGAAATTTGTTTTAATATGACTAATATATTATTGTTGTAATGCAGTATGATCAGAGTTATACATAAGTACAATACAACAGTTTATTTTTGCGAAGGTTCAGTGTTCAATGTCAATGTTCTAGTCATTACAACAAAGTCAGTCTATGGTAAACTATATCTAGGATTTGGAAAAATGCACATGAGCTAACACAACAATATGCACATGTTCTGTACTGTTAACAGACTGATTCATGCATTCGCAAAGAGAGAAAAAGCAATTTCACGAACTCAGCTGGGGAAGTGAGCTCAAAATAGAAAACAGTTGCTCTTTAAACATTTACGTATCACCATACTTAAAATGCTTAAAATAAAAACTTTATGTAAGCACTGATGCTTAACATACCACAACTGCAGAATGTAGGACTTACCCATCAGACAGCTGACTGATCAGAGGGACTTCATGAAACCATTTGGAATCAGTAGTCACCTCTTCAGTGGAGAGAAAAGAATTATTGTCGCATTAGAATTCTCATGGCATGCATAAAAAAGTGATCAATCCAATTAACATCCAAAAAAGGCAAAAAACATGTATTTATTCATAGATACAATTAGGATGCTGATTAAGATTTATTTATCTGTTTACCCATATAATTAAATCATTTTCACACCTTAGCTCACAACACTTTTACTGCACCAGACTGTGGCACAATGGCTGCCCAGAGATCCCCAGACTTAATTGGAACCTTTTTCAGCCTTAACAGTAGATGTTACCAAAGCTTTCAAAACCCACACTTGTGAATTAATCATTGACATGTTTTTATCTGAATTAGCTATACAAATAAAACTGAATTGAACTAAACTGATTTTTTGGATTATATGTTCCATTGTCTTTCACAATATCTTTCAGTATCTCAGCACCCACTGAATTTCTCTGCAGCTGCATTGGAAAATTTGTCAAAACATAACTTTTTTCAAAACCTTTATTTTTTCTAGAAACAAATGAAAATACTGACCTTTGGTGATTTTAGAACTTTTCTCATTAGCAATGGTAACATCTCTATTCTCCGTGTTAATGATCTCAGTAGAAGCTGTGCCACAAAGAAAACATCCTTTTAGTTGAATAGTTACTTCAGATAGTTTAGATCAATAGATACTGTAAATGTTTTTATAACAAAATGTGGATTACAGAAATGTTGAATATAATGTATGTACATGTTGTGGCTGGAAATTAAACAATCTGAAGATAATGCAGGATTAGTTCTTAATGTATTATTTTATGATACCTGCAACTTATTGCGTGTTTCCCTTTAAAAAGTTTTGATCTCAGTACATACATATTATTCTTTTCATACAGCCATATGATTGAAAAGCTTTGGAATTTTGTAATTGTAGGTGTTTATTAAACAAATTCTACAGTTCTGTAATCAGTAGTAAACCTGAAGATGGTCAACCTGCATCATTCCTTCTAGCCAACAAACTAAAACACATTAAATTGTGAACTTAATCATAGTTGCACCACTGCAAATTATTGGATCTAGAAGCTTACCCTGTTTTCCAGACTGAAGTATTTCATTAAAATATTGCCTTTTAATACGGTCTTGCATTTCTCTCTCAAAATCCTTCCTTTCCTGTAAACTCTCATTTAGCTTTTGCTGCTGGAGAGCAACCTTCCTTTTATAATATTCAAATGCCTGAGAATGACAGAAAACCTTTCACAAGTGGCTATTGTTTAATGAAAAAGGAAAGCCTCTCAACAGAAGATGAAAAGGTCCATCTCATTGTTGAACATCTTGTTGCTAGTAGAAAACTTCCCATCCATAAGGTCACTACAGGAGACTCCAATCTCATCTCAATCTACAGCACCCTGAAGCTGGGAAGCTGGGTCTGGTCAGAGCTCAGAAGAAGAAAGGCTGGGTCCGACATTACTTGGATGAAAGACTCTGTGTGTAGTTCAGAACCTTGCAGGCTGGATATAAGAGATTGAAGCAGCAATGTCTCTCCTCTAATGCTTAGGTAATGAAGAGGAGAGATCATCAACCACCCTCTTGGATCCTCTTGGGGAGATACCCCTGAGGGATACTTTAGAACAGCCAATTATGCAAAGCAGCATGTCTCTGGGATGTTACTTGGAATTAAAACCCACAACACGCAGAATAAATGCCACACAGGGAGGTGCCCAAGGCTGGAGATAAACCATGGGCTTTGGAGATGCAGTGCTATAACCATGAATTGGAGGCACCAAACACTACCAGAATATGGTGTTTTGGCACCTCTGTAGCATATCTTGGCATAACCACCCTAGAGTAGATGCACAATATAAGAGGTGCCAACATACCATGATTATTGTGGTCACCGAGGATCCAAAGGTATTAGTTTAGGTTATTAATTTAAACCTATAGGTGCTCATCTTGGAAATACAACAAAATATAGCTGCAAGGTCAGTGTCAAGTCCGGAATTTGCATGAAGAAAAGTTCACCTTAAGAGGATGAATCCAAACATTCATTACTCCAGTACCTTTTTGTGCCTTCTAGCTCTGGTCTGATTCTTCAGCTGGGCCTGTCGCACCTCCCTCCGGGCATCTTCCTCTATTCTCATATGTAAAGCCCTTTCTCTGATTTTCCACATCTGTAGAGCCGTCAGTGAAAAGGCAAAGCCGATGAGAAACAGCAGAAAGCTAGATTGTGTTGAGCACAGAACAGCTACGCTACTAGATATTTATATTTATATGTCACCTGCTTATAGGTGGTACATTAAATATTGAGGAATCTGTTAGATCATGTGGAGCTGAATCTCTCCCCTTTTTACAATTTAGCAAATGAGGCCTTTGGGCATTTTTCAGCATATTAGGAGCATTCAGCAGCTGAATGTGGTCTGGGAAGCCCAAAGACAAAATAACTGGGAAAATAACATACCATACAGCAATGTACAGTGAGAATGTGAAAAAAAACAAGAAACATGATTAAGCTGATGCAGAAAACCGATGAGGCTAAATACTGTATATTGATAATGCCGGTGATCTGAAAGCTGATAAATCAATGAAAGGGGTGAATAAACTATGTGTTTCAAAAGTGAGTTAAGCTACAGTGTGAAATGTAGGATTCATAAAAGCGTATGAAAAGTGTCTGAAGTCTAAGTGTGACAATACAATAACATGATTCACTAAGGGTATCCACTCTGCAGAAATCTGTTCGGCTGGAAGAGGCGTATACACTATAAGGTGAGATAATTTTTTTAATGAGCATTTTGCAACATAAATGCTTAATTACTTGTCAGAAACACAACATCTTTTAAAACAGTTATGCTAGAGATCCTGTTATCTTTTGCTTGCTCCCCAATCATGCTGTATTTACAGAGGTGTCACAAGGTCACTTGCCAGAGTGGATATAAATGTCTCTAATCAGTTTAAGATGCAGAAGGAAACCAGCTATTAAAGATCTCCCATCCAGGTGATGACCAGGAGCAGCCCTGGGTCAAAATAAATCAAACTGTATTCTCATACCTCAGCCTGTCTGCATATCTCCTCTGTTTTCAGAGCTCCTGCCTGGTGCCTTCATAAACAACAACAGCAAAGAAAGCTTCATCCACAAGGCAATGTCAGACAGCAGCAGAGGAATTTGTGAATGTGGTATTTCCGTAGAGCAGATGTTCATCTTTTGGAAAACTTTGACTCAGTCAAGACTTCCACTTGCTTGCACAATTAATTAACTTAAGGCAAACCTTTACTTACAGTTGTATTCTTGACATCTAATGTTTAAACATAACAGTAAAATATTTACACATATTTACAGCGAAACAAAAAAAAATGTGATACAAATACAACAAATCAGGAATCCAAAAGGCAGGAACTTGCTGTTAAAGAGTGAGGAGCTTCCGTATGTTATTACCTGTCTCTGTTAGCCATAAACTGGTCTGAAATATTCTTGGATCCTTCCTCAAGGAGCCATTCCCTCACATCGGTGAAGCTGATATCCCTGGGAATCTCGTTCTGCTCCTGGAGCTCCAAGAACTTCTTCACTATTGTTTTCTGAAAGCCAGCACAGCCTTTTAATAGAGTGCCACACTCCCTTCATTGCAAGGTTCTCCTAAGCACTATTATAGCCGAGTGTTCACTTCAAAACCAACACTGACTTTTTCCATTAGATTTTTAATTTGAACTCACACCGATAGAATGTGTTTGCATATGTATAAGAGTGAAGGCTGAGCTACTGTAGTTTGTTGATCTAAACATTTCAATTTAAGATGTATATCTTGGATACAGTGGTTAACCTTGTTATCTCGCAACACTGGGGCCAGGGGCTCTATTCTGAGCCTGAGGTGATTTGTCTGTGTGGAGTTTGTATGGTCTCCCCATATTCACATTGGTTTTTCACGGTTTGCTCTGGTTTTCTCCCACAGTCAAAAGCCATACTATACTGGTAGAAAAAAAGGTTTCTAGGAAAATTGGTTCTAGAGTGAATTTGTGTCTGTGTGTGTCTTGCAATGGACTTAATTCTGGTCAAGGGTGTATATCGTCTTAAGCCCGTTGCTTTCTGGGATAGGCCCCTGCTCCCTGCAGCCCTTAGATGAGGCGGTTAGATTAGAGGACGTGGATGGAAAGGGATGGATGGAAGTTCAAGTCGTTTTTCAGCCTTGTCTGGCAAAGAAGACTTATAAATTCTGTTTTGGACTTCACACAAAAGCTGCCTGTATTAACATGTGTTTGGAAAAATACATTTTTTTGCACTGAAAATGGATTAAAGTCTACAGAGCAGTACAGATAAGCAGTGAATGCTCCGATTGGGGTGGTACAATTAGTGGTTTTCCACAAAGAAAAACATCCAGATATATTGCCCAGCCTCAATGAATAAAAAAACTATCTTTTTTTAACTCTGTTATCGTGAACAGAGAAGACTACAAGGCGACCTGTTTCAAATATTCAAAATCCTCACAGTCAAGTCTGCTTGTTGAACGCTGACTTCTTTCAAGAAACAGCTGGATGAGACTCACAGACCAATTAGCAAGTAATTACCAAACAGGCTAAAGAGCTTCCTCTCATTCGTAACTTTTCTTATGATATGAAACCCATATCCTGCATGCAGAAAGGACTATATGGGCTATAAACAACACAAAGTAGCATGAAAAGATGTACAGTATGGCTGAACTAACAAGAAGAAGCTAAAATAGGCTAGAGCAGTGACAAACATAAGCAACAACATCGTCAGCGTCAAAACACTAAAACAGAAATGAGCTTCATAGCAATTAGAGAAGAAACTGAAAGAAAACATTGAAATTGATCCTTAGAATACAAACACAGTCAAGGTAGAGATTTCCTTGAAGATGACATGATGACAGCAGTATATTCAAAAGTGCATAATGGAGAGATCTTATGGAAGCCTTCATCTAGAAACGTTACTGATTGAGGGCTGGATAAAGGCAGAAGTCTATGATGAAGAGTCAGAATCAGATGGACGGTTGTTTAAAAACATCACACTTACCTGTTTAGTCACATAATTTTTGTCATACTGCAACTTCACATTGCTAAGGTAGTTATGATATTGATTGTATTCTTTCAAAGAGCAGAGGACCTGAAAACAGACAAAACCTGTTTCAAGTACTGTCTAGGAGGTTAAATGTTTTTATTTTTATTTTACAAATCTAGAGCACAGTCAAGTACTCTGTGTTTGAATATCTATTGAGCATAAGGACTTTAGCACAAACCATAGGCCTGCTTTGATTACATCTACTATTACATGCTTTGATTACAACCAAAGGCCTGCCCACCGAATACATTTATGCTGGAGTGCAGACATGAGTTAAATCACGCTACTGGAAACTATTACAGCTAAATGAGCTAGAACCTGGTCTATTTTTTTTGACAACACCTCACTCCTTCACCGTACCAAAAAAGACTCATTCTTTGCACAAACTCCAAACAGCCTTACTTTCTTCTGCTCATTGATTAAGCCTCTGTTCTGCAGAGACTCCTGCATGCCCTTGCGATGGTAATAGGTGCGCAGGTGGGGGTCATGGAGGCTGTTGTACTTCGAATCCAAAAGGAAACCGTGGGGATCAGTCAGAGTGAAGTCAGGAGATGGCTGGTGCAGCTGAAATAGAAGGTAAGTATTTTATTAAAACATGATATGTACAGGTAAACACAGATATGTATCCCCCTATGTTTCTGAACATAAAAATGAGAATGTTTTTTTTCTCCCCCCTCCGAAGGCGGTCGCCAGTTTCTTGGAAGACTACTCCAGAATCGCTGTTATCATTTTTTTCTACGTTCTTGAAAATCAAATTCCAATTTCTCAGTCATTGTAGCCAACTAAAAATATCTACATTGCAAAAAGACAGTAAGCACAATAAGCTTTAAGGCATACAGTACAGGTGAATTTCAATAATGTGATCAATATACTGCGTCTAGAAAAATATATAACCTTACTCCTGATGTTATATGCACAAAGATGTCAAGGGAAGACAGTTTGCTTACAGTTTAATCATTACAGCAACCACATTATACTAACACACACAGAAATGTGTTAATGTGTCCCAGGTATCATTTCATATTATACAATTTTACATGTTGGTTTACCCCTAAAAAGAAAGAAAACCATGAATAAACATGTCATTTTTTAACAATTTAAATGTTTGGATTTAAATAAGAATAAATGTATTCATGCTTTTCATTTTAGGTTGCACTTACTTTCTTCGAAAGAGCAGTCCTGCAAAATTGAGGTTTAGACCCTGGGATTAACGGCAGTTTAGTGCCGACGGGTCTCTCCAACAGCTGCTGCTCTCCCTGCAGTGCATACACCATGGTGTAGCAGCCCTGAAACACAGAACATAACTATCGTACCTCACAGAACCACAGCCAAAACGCCAGAAAAAACAAGCATAGCTGATGGCAGAAATGATTTCATCTGTCACAGAGTGAAATAAAATGGGTGTGGGGGCAACAGCAGGTATCAAGGACAATGTTGACTTTGCATAGAAGTTTGTATAGAATGACCAGTGACTTCAATGAGGGTGGTAATATGTGTCTTTCTTTGTTCTGGGGCTTCCTACTGATCAAAGATGCTATTGCAAACATTGTTAATTACCACACAGTTCAGAGAAGACACATGGAATGTCAAAACTGGCCTAGCCGAGCCTCAGACCGAGGAGGTGGATCTAGAACATAACAATTCTAGAAAATCTAGAATGTTCTAGAGCAATCTTACACCTGGCCATCTGTATATAGCCATTTGATCAATGAGCCCCAAGAAGTTAGCTCTGCTTACACCCAAAACTATCAACCCCCCCCCCCCCAAAGAAAGGTAGGGGGGCTTTAATAACCCCAGTGACAGAGCCAGAGCACACAGAAACAGAAGAAAAAGGAATAACCAATTTGTACCACAGCACCCAGGAGAGGGTTTGGACACCAGGGACTCTCTACAGTGAGCAAGGGAGGAAGGCTTTAGCATTGTCTTCCCCCCCTCTCTACTCAAAAAATTGACTCAGAGACAAATTGGGGGGCATATTAAAAAACGGACTCAGCCAGGACTGAGGAGGATCCCTAAGACTACACAGAGTTTCTTTGCTATGACAGAAGCAGGCACACCAGGTCTCCAACTGGGGCTGGGTTTGGGAGAATATTTGCAGCTGGACTTTTCCTTTGGAACTCTGGTTTTGGTAACTGGGGTCAAATGGGGCTCTTGAGCTGGTCTGCAATATGTTCTGTGAGTAAGTAAGTACCTCTGGTGGATAAGTTGTAATATTTGTTCTGTGGATTAGGCTATGATAGATACTGGAATTGCAAAGTACTGTAATACAAATGGAAATTATGTAGGATGACTTCTGGTCTGTGGATGCACTAGTGGTTCTGGAAGATAAAAAGAACTTGTTGCTGGGGGAAAAGGTCTTTAGAATTGCTAGGTGGCATAATCAGCTACAAAACTAACTTTTAAAAGCAGTCCCTGCATTTAAAGGCCACGGTTCCTGACATATCTTTTTATAGATAGGTAAGAAGAGTTACCCTAGGGTGTTCAGAGGGCTAAATCAGTTCATAACATTCTTTTTTTTTTCTTCTGCACAAACGAGTTGATTCTCTAAGTCTGTTTAGAGTTTTAGATTGGGAAGGCATATTCTCACCCAAGACATTTTAAGACAACAAAAGAAAAGTACAGTACGTATATTCCCATAAAATACAGAAAGGGTTAACAATAAATTATTAACCCACGATTTCAGAAATAGAACACATAGCTGGAATTTTAAAATCATGTTCCATTTATTTTACCTTCTAGAGCTTTTAAAACAGTATTAGAAATATTACTACGAGGTGTACGTTTTTACTGTTTTACTAAACCTTACATTTTAAAGCTAAACTAATGGTGATTTTTTTTTTAAATTCACTACCTAAAAGTTCAAATATATAAACGTATGGATAGTACACTCACAGCTCCAGATCCCGGTTTCTTTCTCTCCATTTTTATCCCTGATATCGTTCCATTAATCCATTAATTAATTAATCTATTTTGAAAACAAATCCGTCGTGTTCGTGAGCGGTAAAACTTTATTTTGTATAATACGGACTTGAGCATAAACCACGGTATAACCAAAATGTTGTCTATTACGTCAGATCTGCAAAGCAGTTGCCTTATCTGACGTATCCAGCGTGTACAAGTAAAGACGTCATTAAAAGCTGCAGCAGGGAAGCTACAGTATTCGTCCCTGTACGGACTTGTTTTTTTATATATATATTAATAATTAGGTTTTAATGAGAAAATCCAGACAAAAGGGCGATGTCCGATTTAATGTTTAATTTGAATGTCGCCATTCTAACTCAAAGCCTTCACGGTATCAAACCTGTGTGGTCACACGTCCCAAACAGTCTGGCTCTGCCAGTGGAGCCGAGAGACCCCAAAAATATAACACACGGTTTGCCTTTTAATAATTTACACCTCTAATCCTTTGGGATGGAAAAGAAGTGTAGAAATGCAATTTTAATTATGGTCAATTCTGGTATTGTAGCCATATATAGTTATACAGGTCTTGTCCTCAACAACTCAGGAGCTGGGTTCGAGCCAATGCAGTGAGGTACGAACTAGGGTGGGAGCGGCGAGGGCACAAGCCCTAGAACCCGAATCCGTTACAATAACAAAAGGACAGACAATGAAATATGGGCTATTTCGAACTCGCAAATGTGAGATATAAAGAGTTACTAAGTCAGAATTCTGAGTTGCTAAGTTGCAATTCTGAGATACCATACCGCGTTTTTTTACTCCCTGGCGGAAACGGGCTTCCATAGAAAAGCCTGGAATGCAAGTGTAATCCTTACTTAAGGGGAGCCGGGTTTTAGAACTGGCTATAGTTGCTCACGGACATAGCGTTGGCTTTATGAACTACAACTCCCATAACGCACTACTCAAGTTTACGTCACAGTCCCTATTCTGCCTGGCTGTGGTGACCTCTAGCGGGTCCCTCTCAGTTCTGGCAGCTTTACCGTTGATCTTGTGCACTCACCGGCGCGCGCAAGAGGAACTCATACACGGCTCCCTTTTTTCAAGTTTATTTTCTAAAAAATAGAAGAAAATAAGGGAGCGTTTCCAGAAATACGTACAAGTCAGGTTTACAGCAGGCTGGTAGCAAGAGTCTGACTCCTACCCTCGTACATGTTGTTTTCCCCTGTTTACTATAACACCATTTAAACGCGACACAACATAACAACTCAACTCACTAAGAAATTAACTCACAACACACAGACAGTTTTCATCTAGCGACTTAACACAGTTAGCTAACGAAGTTCAATTTCGTCTCTGATAACCCGCAGAGCCCGAATACACTTTTGATACTCTTAAAACAAATATAAACGAGTAAACCTTAAACCGAAACTATGACATCAGTAAACATAAATTTACAGACCTTTTAAAAAAGCCTTATTACTTCAGATCTTACCTAACAAATTAGAAAGAACCATGGGAGAGAAAGTCAGGCGGACAGCAGGCTGGAAGCGAGGGTCTACCAGCCCGCACGAGGCGCTGTTCCCGATTCCCGTGCCCAGCTGCACATCACCTGGTTGCACAAGCTTGACTTTTCATTTTCATTACTATATTTTCAGGTTGTGTTTTTCATACCACTACCGAATAAAAAACATATTTTAGAGGAAGATGTATAAAAAAATATTGCTCCTTTAGCCTAGTCCCTTACTGTACTAATTCTGTCACCTACTGGACAAGGTAATAAATAAAACAAGAAGAAAATCATAGAATATAACACCCACATTAAAGGCCAGCCAAGTAAAGGGTGTAAGATGACCAGGGGAAGGGTCATTCATAACAGGTATTTTCAGAATGACCTAGTTAAAATACTAGATATGAAACTGAGCAAAATGGCTGCCAAAAAGAATCAACTGACCCGTATATGGAAAGGGTCTACCCTGAGAAACAATGAGACACAGCTGAGCCGCATCAGGAACCGAAATATAAGTGCCCCGGAGGCAGTGAACAGGGAGAAAGATAGAGAGGAAAGAGGTTTATGTTAAAGATCGGACTTAGGAATAATGGACTACTGAAGGGAGAAAAGGTTTATGGTTTATGGTTTATGGTTTATGGTTTATGGTTTATGGTTTATGGTTTATGGTTTATGGTTTATGGTTTATGGTTTGCGGATTGGGTTTATTACGGACTTTTGGAGCTCGGATCGGAACAGGATTTAGAGAGCGGATTACGGACTGGATTTGGAAGATAGTTGGAGGAAGAAACGCCACGAAACTCAGGAAAGAAAAGTGTGGTGTGAGTACTTCTCTCATTTGCATAAACTTTCCCCCGGAGACACCACAAGGGATATCTGAAGGACTGAAAAGTGCACTGATTGTCACATTATCTAAGGTTGTCTTTTAAAATGTACTTGTATTCCATTAATAGCATCTATTGCATTGCCCGAGAAAATCAGAAATTACTGTATGTAAATTGTTGGAATTGGGTTCCTATGAAAAAGACTTGTGAAGAAACCCAGCTGGGACTCAAAACCCTTGGTATCTCTTCAGAAGAAGAGAATGCAATGTGCCCCAAGCAGTATGATTTTCAAAACACAGATTTAGTACCAGAAACCAATTTGTAGCTATTTTGTGACCCAGTGGTGAATAGCGGAGTTATTCCAAATCCACTAGATGGCGGTTCCTGACGGTTGAGTCCAGCGTTCTGCGCATGGGCAGTAGGGACTAAGAAGCAGTGAGTTACCGTTAAAAAGAACCCGTAACTTCTACAGAGTCGTAACGGTAAATACGGTGTCATTTCCCTAAATGAGTATAGAGGGGTATTTCATAGGATTGAGACAAGATTAGCAAGATGGATATTGGATTTTAACGGAGTACACTGAAGCAGTAGAGTATTTAGGCAACTACTCGGGCTGGGGATATCCGTTTATTGGTTTGTTAGTAATGGGTTTCACATGCTCCTTGTATTTTCTCTTCCTTCATTCTTTACAGGGACTTATGTTTAGCACCGTGTAAGTGTTCGCAATTGTAGGTATCGTACTAATTATCGTAATGTAGTTCTCGGTGAGGGCTGAGAGGTGAGCGGCTTATTTCTGAACGCGCTGCGTGAACCACTGCCGTATTTTGTGTATATAGAAATATCGTTATGTCTTTTATTTTTTTAAACCAAGAACATATCAGACCACATACTTGCCTAGAAATAAAGAACCCAAAATGTGTCCTGTGCTAATTATTCTTTGCCAGGCTACATTTATAAGAACCTTTCGTCTTGTGTTTTAATTGTAATAGTGTATTAAAATGCACAATGCTTTGGTTTTGGGAAAGAGGTAAGAAGGGAAAGCAAATGGAAGAAAAGTCCAGAATAGGCTTCTAGGCTGTAGAAAAAATGAGAATAGAATATGACGTATTGCAAGAAGTCGGGGAAAAATAAGACCTTAAAAGAAATCAGCCTATCACTGTTTGCTGGGAGAATGGATGAATCCTGTCTAATGCTCAGCTGACACCCTGTTAAAAGCAATAAAAGACCATGTTAGTCCTCTGTGGTTAACCTACATTTGTTGTTGCTTTAAAACCGATAACGATGGAAGAACTGAATGACATGGTGGCGTGGGTGGCAGTGTCCATTATCCGAGTGCTGATCCCAGCCATCTCCCTGTATGATGAAAAGAGGAGCCGGAGGAGAGTCTCCTAATCACCTTGCCTCTGAATTGTGGATGGTGTTCTTGAATGTGTCAACTCTCCCTTGTCGGCAAATAAGCCAAGAAGAAAGAATTCCCACCCCAGAGACTGTGCATCTTAATCATTCTGCAGACTCTGAGACTGACAGTGAGACTCTACAGGTTGTCTCTAAAAGCTTGAACCACTTTCACTGGATGTATTGAGTCAGTGTCAGTCTATGGTCTCCATATTAAATGAGATGTAAAGTCTCAAATTGTGCTTAATGAGTGTTTTCTTTAGTGTTTTAATGATCCTTTCTGGTAACCGAATGGATGTAGTGTTTTTTGCATGGAATGCGCAGCAGCACTGTTTCAGAGGGGTATACAAAAGGTAAAATAGTTCATAGCTGAATGGATATGACTTAAAATTGCAGTGGTTTCCAGTACTAAAACTAGTGGTAAAAGGAAATAATTCTATAAAGGTTATGAAGGCTTGAATCCATCCATTTTCTAACTGCATTATCCAATACAGGGTTGCAGGAGAGCCAGAGGCAGGATTCACTCACACCAGGGACAATTTTCACAAAAGCCAATTACTTGAAGACAACCCAAGCAAACGCCTGTAGAACATACAAGCCCCACGTCTGAGGATGAACTCATGGCCCCAGTGCTCTGAGACAGCACCACTGTGCCACTTCTTATGCTACTATATTCCAGTTAAATACCAGTGTTTACTGTTGCTTATTTTAGCCTGGAAGAGATGCATTATGATCATTTGATACTGGCAAATATTCTTGTACCACAAGGAAAGCGGTGCAAACATATTTCCACTAGGGGGAACTGTCCTGCTTTGGCAACACAGTAAATTTATGGTATATACATTTATTATTTCTGGATAACCACTGTAAATATAATTTGTCTTCTATTTCCTAAAACAATTCAATATTTCCCACTGTACTGCATACAGTATTTAGCCTCTAGAATTTAATTTGCTCAATGTTAGTCTTGAAGCATGTAGTTAATACGGTAGAGGTACTATCATTTAACAGCATTCATGAGATACTGTTGTAACAGAAGAAATAAGGTTCTTGATCCCGAGATGAAGTGAAACAGATGAGTTTATTGCATGCAAGGAACAATAAAGCCGAAGTCTTGTTTCCCGCAAGAAACAACAAAACCGAAGTATTGTTCAACGTACTGTTACAAACTTTTGGGTTATATAGTGTTTTCTTCTCCGTTTCTGACGTCACTCGGTATGATGGTAAAGAGGGGGGTTCATGGTATTTGGCCAGTTTACGATGTTCTGGGCAAATGGTCAGTTTAACATTACACCCAGGGGGGTTCCTAGCTGGCATCTGCAATCCTTATCAGTTAACCCCCTTTCCTGCCATAAACCCCTGCTTGTGACTTGGAAGTCTAAACCCCCTACAGAAAAGATTAAATTCAAACCCCCGTCTTCACATCTTTCTTCATTCCCCCCTTATAAAATATGGCATACGTCAGTGTAGCCTATTTTTATACATACAATGTCAGGGCAGATCTTTCCTTTCTTGGCGAACAGGTATGTATTGCCATGACATTGTACGTTCCACGGTTATGGCAAGATGTGATACATGTTTTTGTGCACGTGATGATTACAATTATACATATAAACAATACTACTCCTACAGATAAACACTATAAAAAGGTTCCACCCCAGGCCCCAAACACAGACTTTACCCAAAACCCAATTCCCCAAATTTCAGTATAATAGTCCTAATATTTCTGTCCCTCATTGTAAATGTGTTGGGCCAGATCTGAGATGTGCTCAGAATTATCAGGGATATATGTGCAGCATTCAGTGCCAATTACTGCACAAGTTCCTCCTTGGGCCGCCAGTACATAATCTAAAGCTAGTCGGTTCTGCATGGCCACTGTTCTGAGGGCTACCATCTCATCATTAACAGCCTTCAGACTAGATGAGGTAGAATTTGCTAATTCTTCTAAAGTCGAAGCCATTTGAATTAACTCTCGACTCAGAAAGTTCATGCCGGCTTGTGGAAATATTATACCTAAATAATATTCCCAATCAGCCAATTTTCTTTGTGGTCTGTGGTTAGGTCCGAAGGGGGTGTGGGTTTGAACACGGATATGAGGAACCACATATCCTAAATAACATGAGCCAGACCACTGGGCTGGCAACCATGGGTAGGCTCGTTTTCCACAAATGAAATATGTTCCGTTTGGCGCTCCCCATGCCTCTGAAAATAAGAAACTTATACCGAATTGTGGGGTGTGCCGATCCCATCCTGGAATTTGGAAGGTAGAGGTGGATATATTTGCAGCGATGGTAAGGTTGCAACGACTCCATCCAACCAAGTGCAGACCATTAGTGTGCTGAAAACATATGTTTCCCTCACGTTCCTTATTTAGAGTCAGGTATGGTGGTGTATGGCTTCTGTTATATTTAGGAGCGTAAGAGCCTGTGAAACTCGTGGGCTCTAAGCCTCGCTCCTGTAGATTCTGTAATGTTGTGCAGGTTAAAGTCGTGTTATGGCAACCCCCATAGTTTGTCATATTAAAATCTCCTAAATTATCCCTCCAAATGATCATGCCTATGACTTCCTCGAGACGCCAAGGAATGGCTCCCATAGGAAGTCCTCCCTGTACATATTTGGGTAATGCTGCACACACCCAGCAGGCACTTTGGTTGGTTTTCTTAGCTGTCAGATAGGAGAGGCCTAAAAAGGAATTAATTCCATGTTCTCCTTTGTTGGAGAGATGATCATTAATCCATGCGGAACATAGTTCTACAGCAACAATTATCATTATTGACAGAAATGATTTCATTCTGAGTCTGTAAATGGGGATGAGGCTCGTCGGCAGTGTGGCGCGTGGATCCAGCGATCTTTTCCTTCCACTCGAACCGCAGACTCGGTTGTCAACAGAATCTGGATCCCACCTGGGCTGGAGAACCTGTGAAGGAAATTTCCTGATCCACACCCACTCTCCTGGGATGAGGTTGTGCCCTCCTTCAGGTGGTGGTCCCCACGCCTCCAGGACCTGCTCGCGGGCTCCTTGGGTGGCCTCTGTCAGCTACTTGCAATAATACAAAGGAATGGTTGATCCCTCTGAGGAAACCCCAGTCTCAGCACCTGTAAGAGAACTTGTTTCAAATTATTAAAGGCGGCTTTTGCTGCAGGAACCAAGGCAATCTTGTCCTTGTACTGCACTCCCCCCTTAAGCAGATCTGTTAAGAGTTGTGCTCACCCTGTAAAAAACATATTACCCAGGCCCTGTTAAAATTCCACAATGCTAGACACAAAAGGGCCTTATCATAACTGCTTCTATTAGACACTCTAAAGCTGAAGCAACTCAGACTTGTGGGTTTCCTCGTCAGGGGAAGCACTCAGAATACCATCAACATACTGAGTGATCACAGCCAGTTGAAGCCACGTGATACCCTGTTCTGCATAGTCATTCTTTGTAATGCATAATATTTCAACCCAATAGATCTGGGATCAAACCACCCATTAAAATCTGGTACTCGGCAAGTAAAACTTGCTGTCCCAATACTCCTGTGGCCTCCTGCCATCTTCCCATATACATTGCTCTATAGTACACTGTTGAACAGAGGAGTGAAACAAGCAGGACAGTAGTGCTCCAGTATCCCCTACAGAAAAACCAACACTCCATTAACAGTACATTTTTATCCACTGGACTGGGACAGACTTAGGGAGGCTACAAGGGATTTACAGGATCTAATCGTTCGGTAAACAGATTTTCTCACAAGACGTTATTCTCCCCAGTCTCGATTCTAAACCTACAGCGTTTCAGCATGTCTGGTTTCGAGACATTCGAATAAAACCAAATTGTTTCCACTATTGCAACTAATTGTATAAATTACAATTTATAATAATTTATAATAATACAAAAACTGTTTAACTACTTTTACGTCCACCTGTACTGTACTTATACGTTTCAGACGCTCTTATATTTTCCAATCTCCTTAAGTCGATTTTCGTCAAGTCTCTTTAGTTACGTCTCTAGCCAGTCCCGCTGGCTAAACACACTCACACCGTCATTTAGTAGACCAAAACTCACAGTTACACACATACATGCCGGCACACAAATTCATTAAACACACATACACATCGAGAATATATTTTTCTCTTCGTAATACAATGTGCTGTATTCTTGTTTTACTTTTACATGAATCCTTTTAATTCCTGAAGCGCACTCCAGGTTCGCTGCATTTCTAATTTCGGGTGCGGTACTTTAGCCCACCGGTCAATATCTTACGGTTTTGGATTTGATCGTATGGGGGAAATCAGGGAAGGTAGGTGCGATTGCAGACCCCCTCGACGGGGTGCGAGACAGTGTTAGAGTGGCGCTGTCATCAACGGCGCCAGCCCCTGCTACATCAAGTCCTTTCCCACTTAGAGTGAGAGTACAGACCTGCGGGCGCCCTCCCTCTAACAGGGGAGACCCTGATCCGTCTTTATCACACTCATACCAAGTGTTATCCCAATCAGACCCCCCTTCTCCATATGGCCACTGAGGGAATTGATCCCAATTATTTTCGTTTCCTGCCTGTTTGTTCCCCTGTGGGAGAGCAGGACATAACTTAGTCGCCGGCTGCAGCACATTAACCAGTGCAGCGTGACCAGGAGTTAATTCTTTCTTTAGTTTCTCATTCTCCTGTACTGCCTCTTTTAGCTTTTTTTTCCCATACTCTTTCGTAGTGAGTAAAGTATATATTTTTTTTCCGGGTATTTATTTTCCCCGTAAACACACTTTTAAGTCACATCCCAATTTCTTTCTTTTTCGTCATGTATCTGCCACTACTGGTGCCGGCCGTGCACCCGGGTGGGAGCTACATGCTTGTGCTTTTGCCAATCAATACTCATATATGCTTTCTTTACAGGCGTCTTCGCCCCAAATTCCCTCTGACAAACTCAGCTTTTTCCATATTTTTCTCCTTCTTTTCCGTCAACTTACACTTTTCCGATATTTAAACGGACCCTTCCACCACTTTCTCAAACCATCAGTTAGCGCACATGTTCAGTCTCTTTAAGATTTACTTTTGTCGTGTGTGAGGTAACAGCTCATTCAGTAGGGGGATGTTTTCACTTGAAAAAACCTGTGCATTCCTGCACTCATTCAGCCAAGGGCGTCTGTTACCTCCGGATCTAAATACCTCTCAGAGACTTTAGAGAGGATTTACACCGCACTGTTCACAGGTAAGAAACGAGACCTCGAAAACCCCCTTTCTTGATCAGTAATTCACCATCCCCAGAACGCCAGCATCGCTGCTTTTGCCCCGGGGTGGACTTACGCACTGAGCTCAATCAGGGCGATTCTCGGGTCTCAACGTCCTTTAAATCCTGCTACTTAATGCTTTGCTCTTTTATTATGAGGTGTGTTTATGTTAGTGTAGTGCGTGTGTATATGTATTTCACAAACAAGGAAAACACCAAAAACATACATACATATATCTCCTCCACTCCTGCTTCCTTTAAAACAAAAAAAAACCACGCCACGCCAATCTGTGCACGATCAAGGCGTAGCTAATCTCAGGACCCCGGGCGTAATTAAAGCCCACACCAATCCTGGATTATACGTGCATTTAATGCACCACTCAGCTCCAGAACCCCGGGCGCAATTAAGGCCCACACCGATCCCGAGCCACAGAACTCCGGGTGCAATTAAGACCCACACCAGTTCTGACCTTCAGAACTCCGGGTGCAACTAAGACCCACACCAGTCCTGAACTACGTGCATTTAATGCACCACTTGCTCTAGAACCCCGGGCGCAATTAAGGCCCACACCGATTCAGAGCCTCAGAACTCCGGGTGCAATTAAGACCCAAACCAGTTCTGACCTTCAGAACTCCGGGTGCAATTAAGACCCACACCAGTCCTGACTTCACGGTAAGGGTCCAAAACCCGTTCAAAACTCCACGCGCAATTAAGGCATACACCAGCTTCGAACGCCTGTACACAATACCGCGGAACCCCTGCCAGACCAAATTCTGGGCTTACAGCAAACAACCCATTACATACACCGGTGCCTTCCCCGGGCCAGAGGAATTCAGAAACTCACGTTTACTCCGTCATCTCGGGCGATTCTCGCAGGGAGCAGAGATTTCCCAATCGGTCAGAGAGAGTCGGGACTTTTTTTTTAAAAAGAGGAGTCCTTACCTCTTTGTAATGTGAGCGCTGACCGTCTCTCCTGCCGATGGGAAGTTCTGCGCCTTCTGGAGCATCCTGCCGACTACGCCAAATTTGTTGTAACAGAAGAAATAAGGTTCTTGATCCCGAGATGAAGTGAAACAGATGAGTTTATTGCATGCAAGGAACAATAAAGCCGAAGTCTTGTTTCCCGCAAGAAACAACAAAACCGAAGTATTGTTCAACGTACTGTTACAAACTTTTGGGTTATATAGTGTTTTCTTCTCCGTTTCTGACGTCACTCGGTATGATGGTAAAGAGGGGGGTTCATGGTATTTGGCCAGTTTACGATGTTCTGGGCAAATGGTCAGTTTAACATTACACCCAGGGGGGTTCCTAGCTGGCATCTGCAATCCTTATCAGTTAACCCCCTTTCCTGCCATAAACCCCTGCTTGTGACTTGGAAGTCTAAACCCCCTACAGAAAAGATTAAATTCAAACCCCCGTCTTCACATCTTTCTTCAATACATTCAAACAGAATATTAATTCCATTGGAAGAGGGCCAGGGGAAGGGTCATTTATAACTGGTATTTTCGTAACGAAACGCTGTCTATACTACTGGATAGACCTAGGCAAGATGGCCGCCACCGATACCCGGCTGACCAGCTGTTGGAAAAGATATACGGCGAAACAATGAGACACAGGTGAGCTCCGTCGGGAAACGGAATAGAAATGCCACAGAAGCACTGAGCCGGGCGGAAGCTGGTAAGGTGAGAGTGTTTTGGAGGAACGAGAGATTTAGGAGTGTACTGGAAGGAATTTAAGAATAACGGACTATTGGATATGGGTTTTGGATATGGTGCGGAGAAGTGTGGACATACACATTTGGGACCTTAAGGATACTGGCAACGGATTGCGGAACGGATTTGGAGAGACATACGGACGAAGAACACAGAGGTTCAGTGTGGTGTGAGTTAAATGTCTTTTACACCTATTTCCCCCGGCGACGCCACACCATATATTCAATTGAATCTTTCAAAGAGAACAACCATTTCCCTGCAAAATTAGGCTTTTCTCTGTCACTTCTCAGGTGGCTCTGACAATCAGCTGCCGTTAAATTGTGGCTGTGGGCATCTGTTTCAATGGAGTTTGTACTCCCTCTTTAAGTGCGATATTAGAAATACATTTTTTTTTTTGCTAAAAAACTGCTTTTTACAAATTAAAGATACGGCTATAAACTAATATGACGTTTTGGCTGTGAAGCCTTCTTCAGGTGTGTGGAGACACGTATATTTTTAGACGCATTTATTTAAAAACTAAGAGCCATTTTTTTTAAATGGTAAGAATGGTAAATTGTGCCATGTGAAGTTCATTTTTCAGTTTCCACTGTCTACATTCCCGGGCAAGGCTTATATGTGGTTTAATATTTACCTATCGGATTAGCAAAGGTTAAAATAACACAATTGAAACAGGATGAGGAAATGTGTACACACTCCTCTGACATACTCATGAGAGAGAGTCTTTCCCCGCTTGACATGCTTTGAGCTTATAAAGAGAGATCACCCACTGGAGAAGAACACGACTGTGAGTGACATCACTGTGAGGTCACAGGCATTGAGCAGGTCAGAAAATCAAGACTTCAAGGGGAAACTCAATCCTACCCGACATTAGAGACATGTATGGCCTTTGACTTAAAAATCAGTAAATCATTAAGGAATGCTGGAAGGTTTAATAGACTTAAGATATTCTTACCAGGTCAAAACACCAGCACGACCCTGTAACCTTATTCTTTATAAAAATGTGACCATAAACTTTTTTAAACTGTACAGGCCTATTACAAAGCCAGTCGAAGTGGACAGCTCCACAGAGTAAACGGTCATATAATCCAGTGCTTCTAGTTGATCAATAATGTAGTAACTGTACTGTATATGAAGATGTGGTGATTGTTTTTATTTAACCTTATCCACCTGTTGCATAGGTTGTCTTGTGTTTTGCAATACGTAGTCTGTGGTGTTATTGATTTAGCTAGTAAAAATATATATATTATTCATCCATTGTGTGGTTTCTGCGTAAAAAAAAAACGCATCCACAGAAACAAAAATCACAGATATGTGCCGAACAGGACTACTAGTATCAATATAACGTCAGTGTCAGTTTTTGTGCTTGATATGAACTGCCTAATGGGGCCACAGGAATAATGGAAGGCTGGTCAGATCCAGCACTTTTATTACAAACAAGCCTTTAAAGAAACACAAACAGAATGTACTTTTATGATTTGAAATATTTGTATATCGCCTCAGCAAAAATAATTTGACTCCCCCCCCCACCCGCCATTTTCAGTACATATCCTTTCCAAATACATTTTACTATTGCTATTGTCAGTAGTGAATAGTGTAGGAACATGTAAAGGTTTATTCCATGCTGAAAAAAGAAAAGAAACATTTCAGCTGTAGAGTCTTCTTCAGGTGTCCGTTCCCGTTTCTTTTCTTCTCCTTTGCGGCCTACGCGTGTTGACGCACTACCTACTTGAGCTACTGCAGAGTTTTCTTACATATTACTTACCACCATTTGCTTTGACTTGGAAAAACTATGCAGTATCTTTTGAAAACAGCCCTTTCTTGTTCGTCTATTTCTGCCAGCCACGTGTTACTGGCAGTCCTCAAATGTGTCAACTACCGCGAGGAAGGCCTTCCACACTCCAGGCCTGCTTGTGCACACAGCCCCGCCTCCTCTTCTCGTTTGCCTGATCTCTCGGTTCGTGTCCGCGATGCAGGTCCAGTGCTGACCCCCACCCTTCGTCACACACCACTTGGAGTGGTCCACCATGATGCTGAAAGGCCTGGCCTCTGGCAGCTGCATAGTCTTCACGTTGTACACCTTGTGCGCCACAGAGCAATTCGACGGCAGAGGCTGATGAAGCTTCCCCCAGCTTTTGGCAAAGAAGTCGTCTCCTAAATAGTTAACCAGCAAACCTGAGTAGAGATCTGAAATGGAACAGTGTCACAGGTTCCCTGTAAGAATCTGTCCCAGACACACTTTCTACCCAACCAAAAACAGGAAGTGCACTTGCGACCAAAACGTCAAACTGGAACCGAGAACAAGTGAATGTGTATTTCTTCCCCCCCTCTCTGAATGCTGTACTGTACTGGTTGCTACCCAGAACGTTCTTTTTTAAATCAGCACCACCAATATACAGTAGATCAAGTGTGAAGTGTGACATATTGCTTTTGAAGGGCAGTGTTTGAAACTTACTGGATTGTTCCTTTTCTACATAACCTTTTTTTAAATGTATTTAAATGACAACCGTTTCCAATAACCTTTAAAGTAACAGCAGAATGAGATCCTTGGATCAAGTAATCAATTTCTTTTCAAAACTAGTTGAGATTAATGAAACAAACTGCACATGTTATTTAAGTCCTGGTTCCTTTCAAGAAACAGCAGGATGAGATCCTTGAATTAACTACTAAGAAATTAGCTAAATGGGCCAAATGTAACCTCTCGTGTTCTTAGGTATTAAATGGTATCTAAAGAAGCTACACAAGTTATATTTTTATCCTTTCTTATGTTTAAATCAACATACCAAGAGAAAAACATTTGATTTAAATTGTTGTATAAATAAAAGATTGAAATATTCTATTAATCAATTTGTTCAAGAATTGGGCTTTACAGAATGTTAATAAAGCACCTACAAACTACCTCAGACACACATCCTAAACCTAAATTACTACTGAATATAAATTGATGCTTTACTAACATCCCATAAAATCTCTTTTGAGAGAAAGCGATGCTATGAAACCTTAAATCTAAAGTGTAACCGCAGAAACATGTAGGAAAGTTCAGTTGCCAGCTGGCAGATTGAGAAAGTTTCACCAAAACAAAGTATGCTTTTTTATATAAATACATCTTCAATTGGGAAAGGCTTTGAGTAAAAATAAACTGGATATTGTTCCACAAAATCTTTGTGAGAAAGTGGGTCTTGCTGGCTAGAAACAGCCAACATACAATAGAGTTAGACTTTGTAAAAATTAAATAAATTCAGATTCTGAGAGGCTCAATAAGTGCTTGTTCAGAGTAAATCAGACATTGTTGTCCAAGTTTCAGCAGTGATACATAATTCACTGGATACCAACACCAACAGGGTTGGACACTTTGGGATATCCAAGCGATCTCAAACGCGTCCGATAACTGCAACCTCTATGACCAGCTGGGCACCAGTGCTCTTGTACTGTTGTCAGTGAAAGAAAAACCATTAGTACAACTTATGCCAACTCTGACACTTAGCATCACTGTGGGGCTGTTAAGCACATATTTTGAAGAAATAAGTACATTTGTCATCTCTTCCAAGCTGGTACAGGTCTGGAACTGTGATAATTAATTTGTGATTTTAAAATGTAGAGGCATGCAAAAAATTAACTATTGATCCCAAATATCTAAAATGAGAAAAATAGCTGATGTGACATTTTCACTTCCCAGGAACAAACTGCAATAATGAAGCACAGAGATTGTTTATGGATCATGGCAACTGTGTTGTTCAATACTGTTTCTGTATCTTGAATTGGAGAATAGTTTCTAAAGAAGCGCTCAGTTGGGAAATAAACGTGATCCATAGACTTTACTGATTTTTTTTTCTGCAGACTCTAGCTCTGCCTTGAGTGGTGCTCACCGTCATTAAATCTAGAGCATTTTGCAAAGCTGGTGAAAGTTTACCCTGCTAAAGATGTCAGGGGCAGCTGCTTAAACCAAGGCTCTTTCCTGGGATAGCATGTTCTCTGAGCCACACACTGAAGGTCTCTGTGGAAGGTTTGGGGGACGTGATAGTCAAAAGAGTATACATGGATATACTGGAGTTGCACAGCTGTAGAGACAAGAATGAAAAATAACCAAGAGTAGGCATGGCATTTTCATACATCCAGGTCAAATGCCCCCTTTCTTTTTCCATTAGTCTGGAGAGTTTCCTTTATTTATTTTCACTTGTTAAACTATCCTCCAAGTTCTAAAATGTTGACATACATTTTCAGCAGCCACAATACACATCATTTAGATTTAATTAGAAAGTCTAAGACTATTTTGGTATTTATTTTCATCTGTATACACAATGAGGTGTAAGTCTATTAGTGTCCACCTATTCTCAGGGTTATATTAAGCTTGCATATGAAATTGAACCACCAACAGAAAATAACAGAATAGACTGGTTTTTGCCCACAGGTAAATTTAGAATAGGAAAAGAAAAGGTGCTCCAAACCAGAACAAGAATGCAAATAACCAATACTTGAATCTTAAAATCTGGAAAAATTGTACCAAAGGCTTTCAGAAAGTGATAGACAACTGTGATGTCAATGCCATGGACATACTAAAGCTCAGCAATCAAACTTGTTCAAGAAAAGGTTCACACAGCTGTATGTACATGTGAACGCCTACCTATGTCCTTGAAGGTGCTGTATGTGTAAGTCCCGCAGAAGAAGGTCTGTGCATTTTCATGCCCACTGGAGGGCAAGAATGATGTAGAATGATTTTTCACATCTGGAAGTTCTGGGGTGCTGTGAACCAGCCACACTCCTGTCTGTAACATCACAATCCCTGAAAAAGGTCACACAAGATATATTCAAATCTCTTATCGTTTTTGATCCGTCTGGTTTTTCAGTTTCAATGTTTTTAAAGGACAAGTCTGCTCTTTTTGAACAGAGTCCATTATCAAGCCTGCTTCCAGCTGACGAAGTCAATTAATCAATTAAGTTCAAGAATCAAACGAACTGTATAATTGATCAAACTAAACAAAAAATCTTCTATTTTGGGCTAGTTTTCAGTTCTCTTAATCTGACTTTTGGCTTTTTTGTCCAACCGAATTAAACTGAACATACTTCATGGCCAAAAGTCAGATTAAGAGAATTGAAAACCATAGTCCAAAATAGGGCTTTTCTTAATCCTATTAATTGTTTTCATTTCTCTTCAACTGACAATTGGCCATGAAGTATGTACATCTATCTCTTAATCTCAACAATTTAATTTACTGTATTCATTTAGAAATCTGCTACTGTAAATTCAATTCAATAAAGCCCACAACAAGCATCTTTAGTTTTGTTTTACCCAGCAGATGAATTTTTTATTATAAACATCAGTGTTATATTGACTTACAGAAGTGTTTTTAAACTCAGTGATTTTCACCAGGAGAAAAAGCTTTGAAGGCAACAGATTTGTTCTTAGCTTATGTGATGCCTCAGTCAAAGAAATGGAAATGGGAAAAAAAATAATGAACAAAAACAAGATGGAAATATATACTTTAAAGCTTTATGATTCAAGTTTTAAAACCAGAAAACACAGAAAGCTGGTGTTGGTATTCTAAAGACACAGTATATACTTCGGACGTGCCATCATGTCTTGACCATACACAGTAAATCCTAAAATAAATGTTTTCTACTGAATCAATGATTTGGACAACATCTGCAGAATCACACGTGTAAATGTTCTACCCTGAAATAGTGTAAATGTTAAAATATTTTATTTTAGATATATATAAAATGAACAATTCACATCCTGCATATGTAGCAAACATTGCACTTGGCTTTAATCATAGGAATAAGCAAGCAAACCCAGCAAGTATTACAGATACAATTCTATTGTTTGTTGTGCTGTCTATGATGTTTCCCCCCCCATTTTCTGTGTCCTTCTGTCTTGTACATTATAAAATGTTACTTACCTTAAAGTTTGTATTTGTATTGCACAAAAGGCTTTTGAATTATAAGAGAAACCTGTGAAAATAAACAAATCGAAAAGACAATGTATATCCTGACCTCACTTTCTGGGAGATGACACAAATAATAAATAAAGGTTTCTTACCTTTTTATGAATGTAGGACAAAAAAGGCTGCAAAGTCTGCCCCACTGCACTCTTGGAGTCATTCACCAATTTCTTCCCATATACCCAGCCATTGGTATGGTCATCCATGTAGAGGTATCGCAGACCTCTTCCTTCATCGTGGTCTGGCAACTTATACAGAATAAACCTGTATGATTCCAAAAACACATAAAAGAGTATCACATCCTGTATACTGCTCTAGAACTGTGACACTGTACAATGTGTCCTGGGTGTTGGACAGTGTTAACTGTTGAGATCACTAGAAAATAAAAAGGGCACTTAAACAATACTAGTGTCTGTTGCCAGTCTGTGGGTGCACTGGTGCTTCTGGGAGATGAACAGAACCTGTGGCAAGAGAAGAAGGGTCAAGCAGCCTTGATCATTTCTAGGTGATGTAGTGGCCTACAAAGCGAAAATAGCTCTTGTTTTTAGGGATTGCCCATGTTTGACATGAGCATTGTGGCAAAACTGGAATAATCTTATGCGATTAGAGCTCATTTTCTGCATTTTAAACCAGCAGAGCTCTGTAGAACTGAACTGCAGCAGTTGACAAAGAGTCAACAGTTGACTAAAAGAAGCGAGGCAAGGCAAGCATCTCACAAACATTACTCTCCTCAAGAATACATTCTGGTGAATCGTTTCAAAACGAACTATTGAAAGGAAAAAAAGACTTAAAATCCAATAGTTATTCCATTTCTAAATTTGTCACAAGGGTGCTCACCAGCACCGCCAATGCAGACTTCTCTGAAGTCTTCATCGGAATGGACTCCGCTGTAGGGAATTACCCCCAGTTGCTCGCGGAATGGTGACGTTCCACATTCTAACGTATCAAGGCGGAAAGAAGTTGCCATGGAGAATAAAATATTCACGTATTGGTACAATTGAACTTTTTTTAAGTTTTAGAACTCATAATATTGTAACTCATACGGCCACCATTGGTTGTGAGAGCCGGCTTACCAGCGCGGTGACGTCCCCGCCCTTCCCTGTGAATAGCAGGGACCGCAGCCGCCGGGCTGATGGGAGATTTCCCTTTAGTTCAGCTGGCTGGGTCCCTGTCGAGTGCATCGGAGGCCCAGGTTCGAGTCCCCAATGGTGGGGGTTCGACCTGAGGTGGCAGAGGAGAGGGCGCATACCCACGTGAACCCCGGAGCGCTACAATTTTTTTGAAAAAACAAACTTCATTAGGCTACTTTAGATTTAAACTGTATGTATTCTACGTACAAAGTTTTGACAAACCTTTTATTTCGTCACCCCCATTTCAACTGATGTATATTTATTCATTTACCAGCTTTGTATTCTGTACACAGAACATTTAATGGTGCTCGTATTTTATAGTACAAGCTTTGAGGTATAGCCAAGTTTACCTTATTTAGTTGAATGAAAGCGTTATGTTCCTCATACTGTCATTTTGTACTGGGACAGACAATATGAAATGTATTTAATAGTACACAGCTTGGAATAAGCAGCAATATTGCCAGTGATTCCTTAGTTTACTTCGCCTGTTATGAATCGAGGTTAAGTTTACAACATGAATGAACACAGTATCACTACATTTGTACAGGGATTGACGAGATAAAATTCAATTTAATCAAACTGCAAGCAGACAACGAAATTTAACAGCCGACTTGGATTTTGACCCTCCTGAGCCGTGTGACAAAACAGTGACGTCACGCGAGGGTGTTTTTTACCTTTTTGTACTAGTGCGCCCTTTAATACTGGCGCACTTGAAGTCCACACTTGCGCTACATTACAGAAGTGCGGATTTGTAGAAATGGCTTAGGGCGCAGGTCAAGAATTGGGACATGGCTTTTATCTCTGAAGCACCCAGAGATTTGGGGAAGGACATTAAACCGTTGTGGCTAAGCAAATAATTAGATTAATTGGGTAGGTAAGAGCCGAGTTGGAATTGAAGATTCATTTAACTGGTGAGTAATTGAATACTGGAGTCACACCTGAAGAAGGCTCCATGGCCAAAACTTTTTTTCAGCATGGAATAAACCTATTACTTGTTCCTTTGCAGCCTACGCATGCTGACGCAGCTACCCACCTGAACTATCAATGTAACATTACTTTTTCACAACAACTTTATTATCAGAGAACAGATTATTTGATCAGAAATAGTTCCAGTTTGCTGTTTGATTGTTGTACTGTCTTTTAATTGTTTGAATCTTAATTTATGCATTTGTACACTTACCTTTTAAGTTGCTTTAAAAATAATGAGGTAGTGAACATCCCACCTACCTTGACAGGTAACAAACTCTTTGTTTTGTTTTTCTCACATTAAAATGTAGGAGAAAAATGTTTGACACTTCCAAATTTTGTTTAACCTGTTATTAACATTGACGCGTTTAGCCAATTTCCGCCTGAAATTTCCTCCTCCTTAAACACTTGTTATATCTCTGCAGCAGAACATAGCAGGAGCCTGGTTCAGGTCTTAAATTGAAGGTAACCCCCTTGGCTTTGAGGGTGAACAGTCAAATTCCTTATATTTCTTAACGTGTCCACTCAGCAGACAGACATATGAAAAAAAAACAAAAAAACAGCAGGCGACCATGTTTTTTTGGTCTTCAGAGGTCAGATTTTTTAACTTTATGCATGTCAAGAGCCTTGTTCTAGGTGACTACTAGCTTGGATACAAATCTGGGAAAAATTGATCAATTAGAAAAAATTCTACATCATGTTTTGTGAAGACTGAACCTGGAATGAAATTTCACGCCTATAATAAAAAATCCTAAAAATATTGAAAATAAGAATAATAACCATTGCAATTGCTATAAAAACTATTAGGCACTGCTAGAGAGCCTTTATCTGCTGTTATGCAATGAAAAAAAACCTCAGAGTTGCCTTCTGGTGTGAAAAAAAGGAGCACTGATAAAAAACTGATTGATTACCCCTTCTGAGTCAATGATTGACAGCTAAAAGGCAGGCGGAATGCAGCTCGAGGCTTCTAGAGGAAGTCTTACCCCCTAAGAGCTCTGAATGGCTGAAAATACAATGAATGAAAGCGGTTTTTACTAATCAGATCGCCTTATTTCTACCGGTCGTTCTTCAAACATTTACTATGAAGTCAATAACGTTCAAGTCTGGGTTATTTTGGATATATATCATGCTTCAGAATAAGGTAAAAACATGGCATATATATATATTTGCTGGTTTTTGCTTTTGCGGTTTTGTTGGTAAAAATGTATAATATTGACATACTGTGCTGGCCGGGTGTTTTTATTGGGATTCTGCTAGTTCATTAATTTATTGGTTTATTGCATAATAGTGTCATATCTGTGGAAACAAACATTATGGTTTTGTTGTGATGATATTGGAGAATACGTTCATGTGAGAATTTGTGGAGCGGTTTAAAAGAAACATGTCATCTGGGGGGACAGTGACCACGATCCGGGCAAACAGGTTTTTTCAATTTTTTTATTGATATCACATTACGTTATAAATTATAGAGCTTAACTTTCTGTATGCATCATATGAATATGTTTAGATATTTGTTCTATTTATAGAACACTGCATTAATAATTATTGAACTTAATTTTCTATGTGTGCTTCATATGAAAGAAACTGACCGAAATAACATCATATGTAAACTGACACATTGATGTACTGTACACATGTATGCATAGCCCGTGGGGTGTGATTAATGGGCATTTCGACATAAATTTCTAGTTACGTAAGGGTTTCTAAAACTGACCTAGGACCTCAAGCACTTAACTACCACTATGTACCACTAAGTTGCCTTTTCTCACAAAAACTCTGAAATGGACAATGCGACTTAATTCTAATTGCGTCTTGTATCTAATGAGCTCTTTGAACCTCTTCAGTTGGAGTTTGGATACACAGTACAGAAACTACCATTGTTAAGTCAGTTAATGATTTTCCAGTGGCTTCTGGATCACTTGATGTGCTTTTTATTCAACTAAAATGCTGCTGGTGTCAATCACAGTCCCACACTGGATCACATGGAAACTTATCTTGGGATATCTGGCACACCCCTTCCTTGGTTTAGCTCTTATTTATCAATACCACCACCAGAAACAAATTCATAAATCCTAGTTAAAAGTGATGTTATTGCACTAACCCGAGGTATTACATAGAGATTTGTACTGGAAACGTAACTATTTAATATTTATACACTGGCTCTTGGGCAACGTTTTTACCATTGTGGGCTTGGGTTTCACTGCTATCCTGCTGACAGATTAATTTGAAAATCAAATTCGATTACTACTATTCTGGTTTCTGTACTTTACAGGAGTCTGTCTGAAATTAAGACATAGATACAACAGAACATTTCTGAAAGCAAACCGTGACAAGACTGATATTAGCTCAACAACTGAAAAATTAATGCTATAACATTGATATGTGCCATTAGTTTTTTTGTGTATTATGTGTACTACTATAAGGAGCTTTGAGGGTTATTTAAAAACACTCAAAAATTAACATTATACTATTATTATTGTCCTTCAATGCATAGTCATGAGAATTGTGAAGAGAGAAAATCTCGCAATACTGCACTCACCAATCTGGGCAAGTTGTCAAATTTGCCAAGCATGAACTGCAACTAATAGCACCAATGATCATAAGAGACGCTGACACATCGAGGCCACTCTGCGTGGCCTCTATGAACTGGGCTGTTAAATCTACACTAGAGCTAATGCTGAATTCAAACAATTCGAATTCCTTAATGCCATATCCTCTTCATTAAAGTCCAGGCACTACTGTTTTGTAAATCCTTTAGTCACTTCAAAATTGATACCCAAAATATAAACAAATAATTGTTCCACATAGACATGGAATACTTGTTTATTCTGAAATATAACTGTTCTATCTACATACACTTCACACTTTAAACTATAAATCCCACCATTTTCTAACTGCTTTTTCCCAATACAGGGTTGCAGGGGAGCTGCAGCTTAGCGCAAGGTGGTATACACGCTGGAGGGGACACCAGTCTATCACAGGACACACACAGATAGACACACACAACCTCACACCAAGGCCAATTGCCCAGAAGCCAATTAAACTACCAGCGTGTCTTTGGACTGTGGGGGGAAACCCACGCAAACATGGGGAGAGCATACAAACTCCACGCAGACAGCACCCCAGGTCTGGAATTGAACCCAGGGCCCCAGTGCTACATGGCAGAAGCGCTATCCACTCCACACCCATGCTGGCCCTTTATATAGATTTTAATTTTCTTTTGATTGTGTTCCAGAGTACTTATTCTCAGTAGTCATAAAGGTAAGACAATGCAAACTGAAAAATTATTTTATTTTCTTAAATGTAGCACAAAAGGGACAACAGTGAACACTGATCCACCCCTCTTCATATTATACTCACTGGATATATATGGCATACAGTATATATGGGGAAACAGCCAAGTCCTGTCAGCTGCAAGTGGGCAGGGATGTTTTTGGTAACATTTGGTAGAAAACAGACCTTTTGCTCTTTGAGTAAGCAAAACATGCAGCTATCTGGAACCCGATTCTGTGATTTTTTTAAGGAGCATATTTGTGATTTTTAAAGTGGGCCTTAGTTTCTGATCATTAATATTCATGTTTTGTTTAGGTAAGATGACGGTGCTGTGTTGAGAGAGGTTAATGTTACAAATTACTGCCAGAATTACTTCAGTATACAAACTGCCAAGAACTGAAAAACGCAAGAGAGGTTACAGACACAAGTGGGCTGCTCAAGTGACCGTATTCATTAGGTTGCTAGTAGCTAGTAGTTTACTGACGAATCATGTGAAACTGTCTCTTGTACTGTAGGAATCCCAGGAACAGGTTTATCTCTAGAACAAATCTGACAGCTTGTCCCAGAGACAGTTCGCCCTCTCAATGCATGACATCATCCTGGCGCCCAAAAGCTGACACCAAACAAATAGCAGGTTTAAGTGAAATTGAGTCAGAAGTCCCTACCTTCTGGCCTCCTTCTGGGTCCAGCGAATGCACACACGCTACATACTCCTGCATGGCCTGTTCTTTGCTCATGTCCCCAAGCTGCTTCCAGGCCTGCCTGCAGCATCACAGCACAATGTGTAACCCATCAGCAGCCTTACAGAGCCCAGCTGGTAGAAACTCTTAACCGCTTTTCAGTAGGGCAAATGTTTTGTTTTCTATTTTTAATACAGTTCGGCAAGGAGACTGTGAATGCTAGAACTCAGCTTCTCGGGTATGTAATTTAGTCATAGTCTATCCCATAAGTTGACTGACAGATCTTACTTGCCTAGGATGTTATTTAGCCTTTAACAACTGAAATCCTACTTACACTCCCTGGTCTGTTGGGTTTCTTACAATATCTGTGAAAGTTCACACATTTACCTTTCTTTTTTTCTGGACAACACTGAAACCTATATTTAGTGTGGGTTTGTGGAGTCGCACAGATTTGTCTCTTGCCTTGTGTAACTTAAAATGAGTTTGTGCACAATACTTTAGCTATCGCTTACTGAAAGGAATACATATTCAACAACTGAAAAGGTATCAATGAGAAGAAGCAAACTTTAAGAATATGATTAGCTAGTCATCATGTGAACACAGGATAACAATGGCTGTTTCAAACAGCAAATCCACTGGAATTTAACTGTATTCCTATTTTAAATTCACAGGGGCAATATGCTCACTGTGTGGAAAATGATTCAATTTATTTTTTAAATGTGCTAGATATGATATATATATATTTTGATATATATTTTATTACCCTGTTCATTTATGCCAACTGCTTATTTCTAAATTTTGCATATAAATAATGTATATAACTCAGTTTACGTGGCCAGTAGGTTTGTCAGTAATACAAAATGTTTGGAGAGTAGCAGAAAAGTCGTTTTGTACACTTCTATTCAACGTTTGTCAGTTAAGATGATCCCTTGGGGAACTAGAAAATATTGCTAGTGGTTTCTTCATCCAAACGTACTCAGTACTTTATAAACACGAAGGTCACCAACTACATGACAGCAGCTGATTATGCACATGCTGAGTGCACATTTTTAAGGTTTCAAACTAATTGACCTTGAGCCCGAAAACACATCAAACACGTCTTTGCTTCAGTTTATTAAAGAGTTGCCAAAGTTTTGGGGTCGCTTTACCTGTTTATACCTGGCGTACAGGTAAAGCAGCTGTTCTCTGCTCGCTGTCTGTACCAGTCCACGGAGCCGCTCAGCTGCCGCTTCAAACTCGGCTTCGAGCTCCGTCTCTTCCAGGCGATACCCCAGGTCACCAGCACCGCAACCTTCCTCCCCGAGACCCAAGTCTGAATCCGAATCTGACCCACCGAGCGGCTCTCCTGTGTCTGGCCGAGCCGGGTCGGTACCTGAACCCGTAGCAGAGTCGGGGGAAGACAATGGAGAGCGAGACGCCATATTGGAGTATGTCTATAAATATAAATGTTATGATCGTAGTTTGAATTTCTCGAATAATCTAAATCAATCTCCAGGAAGACAAATTATATTAAAATTACTCTCTCCTGCAGACAGTATCAAGATGATGGCTAACCGTTTCAGGACTTGTTGCTCACCGCGGTCCGTTAACCGTTCGCTCCCCTAAGCGGTCCGAAGGGAAACCAAAAACACAGAGTAGATAAGTTCCTAGTCCATACAGTATATATACACAGTACAGATGGAAAAAAGAAACGCAACATTTTCTGGAATGAGAATACTATAGTTATAGCTTATGTACTTTCACAAAAAGTTGGCAATTTGTTTTAAGCCCTCTGACCAGGAATACAGCTTGTGCAGTGAGGCATTGCAACTTGCCAATCACACGAAAGTTCATTAGGTGCACTTGTTGGTGCACAGTAGAACGTTGATAGTTCATCTGGCTTGCCTGGTTTTTCAGTAGCCAATTCATTCATGTATCTAATCTAACCCTTTCTTCAGGGACGTCAGGATATCAGCGTCCACATCATAGTTGGGATGTTTGTTCCAGGCCCCAAACCCTTTGAATAAAAATATGCATTTCCCTGTTTGGTAGATTATTTAAACCTCTTATATTTTTTAAATCCAAATAGTTTCCCCTAGTTCGTGCTGCACTACTAAATCTTATGAAGTGCACTACTGTAGGTCAGTAGCTTTGAGGATTTTGAATACTTACAGTAAATCAGGTCTTGCTATAACTATGAATAGAATTATGAAGGCTAAGACTGTTTTATTTTTTTTAATGGTATAGTACACCAATAAGATATTTACAGACAACTAACAAACCATTTTGTGATTTAGTTTAAAAGTGTCTGGTCATGCATGTGGTAGTGTGCTCACCTATTTGAATAACACAACATTATACAAAAACATGAATGCGATTATTTTTATTTCAGAAACAGTAGATCAGCTAGGCAAATGAGGTTCCCATCATTAGAACTCCTTTTTTGAGTTTTCATTGCAAGGAGTTTCCCCTCCATGTGAAACATGTTTGATGGTGGCAGATGGATTATTACAGGAAGGCTCTGGATAAAGCAGTCGACATCTTCGACAGCAACGATGTTTTTTTTGGCATCTTCCTGGAGTTTGGAATTACAGGGATCCCTGGAAACACAGAGTGGTTTGACATGTCACTGTTCGAGTTTCTTTATTCCATGGCAGCAGGTAAGATAGACTTTGGATACAGTTCTACCCAGAGGCATCTTAATGTCAGGTTTATTCAATAAGAAGCTATTTGATTAAAGGTGTGTGGTAATTTGGCTATTAGACAACTGTTTTTCAGTCATTTCAATCACATTCATAACTATTATTCCTGAAATCTTCTATTGGACTATTCACCCCTGATCTGTACTATTACCTGTCCCTTAACCAGTTCAATACATGAATTTCCCTAAATGCCTATTGCCTTTAATTTAAGAAGAACATTATCAAAAGCATCTTTAAAATCTAATCATATCATTTTGTACGTTCTGTGTGTTTACTGCTGTCACTTGTTTGAAGAATCTTAACAAGATGGTAAAGGAAGAATGACCTTTTCTAAAACCATATTGACTACTGCTAGGGTCTTATTTTCATATGAGCGATCCTGTTGTTTAGTTCTAAAGTGGTTTTCATAACTTTACTTGTAAAAGAAGGAAGACGTATTAGCTTATATCTTATATCTATCATATAAGTCACATTTAGTCATATTTACTATACCGAGAGATACTGTAGAAGGGAATGAGGGAGGGCACTGAAAATTGAGAAAATAGAGTACTGTTGAAGAGGACTGCCAAAGATTGATGCACTGGACAATGGACTATTTAGAAGAAGAGAGATCAGGGAAGAGTAGAGGTGCACAGTTGACCACTTGATCAGAGTGGAGTTTAGAGTTCTGCCTCACCATTCCTATGGAGGTAGCAGAGTCAAAACTTGCCGTTTGCAGAACACTAAGGCCAATTTGTATACAAATCAGTTTGTTTTTTAAAGGATTCTAAATTTAGGATGAATTCCCCCATTCGACATAAATTCCATCCAATGTCTAATTCTGAACCACACTTGTCACTAATGTGCTACACAAAATAAAATCCAAGTCACAAACTAAATACTCACCATATGGAGTGTTCTGAGGCTTATTCCTACTGAATCTGTCCAAACTAAAAACTTTTTTTGAAGAACTATGAGCACACAAAGAAAACAATTTAGGAATATTTCTTCCACAGCTATTATACTTGAACTGTTACGTACTGTATTGATCTTGATAAATTTGTAGTCATTATTCATACAGAACATTCAGCATTGGCCACCATACAGTAGCAGTTGCTATTCTTGTTGATTGCAATTAATAGGAATGTCTTCTAGAATGTTATTTGATGTACAAATGAGCATTCTATTCAAATAATTTCTGTAGTGCTAATATTAAAAATACAATGTCCAAGTTAATAATTAAAGTTTGGGTAACTAATCCATACCTTGTGTTTTTGAGGCTTGTTGTACTCATCAGGCACTTGAAATGGTCCAAAGCTTTCACAGCTCCCACGTCCACTGGATGTTCCCTGGGCTCTTAACTTTTCCAAAGATGGATTTGTTTCATTCTGAATTCTGACGTCTTTTGACCTATTACCCATGATCTTATGCTTTATCATGGAGCCAAACTTTTTCAAAGGATGTTTCTTGACTTTCTGGCTCACATTCACATCTTCATCCGGCATATTAACTGCAAAGGGGATGTTGCTGTGAGAGAGAAGCCCTTCGCTCTTAGAGTTTTGGTCAGTTGCATTGGGGTCCTGTAATGTTTTGCTATGTCAATGCGCAGACCACTCTTGCTTTGGGCTGGACTGAGATTTTTGTCCTTATTAAGGCTGGGATTGTACACATACCAAGATGAGTGTCCGGGCAACTCCTGTCACAAAAAAACAAAAAGTTACAGTTCAATGATTGTTCAGTGTAAATCAAAACAAGTAACACTTCTCTTACTGAAAAGAAGATAAGGATTATGGGGTGTGTATATGTTTTTAGCACTGACGTTAACACTAGAATAAAGGCAGACAATGAACTATAAAATAATAAACCAATGTGAATGTTTACAATTGCATGTATAGAAAATAATGCATCTCAGTTTTTTTTATGATGCAGACATCAGTTTGGAAATGTAGACAATACTTTGAGCAAGTCTCTCTATAGTAGCATTAACTCACCTGATTGCTCTTGTACTAATTGAATAAGAAAGTGATAAAGCTGACATCCACAGACACGTGAGTTTAGAACGTATGCTATGAACTGACAGTAGGGATATTTCTGAGATGTTACACAGTGTTAGGGAAAACAAATCTGGATTTGTAGTTTTATTGTAAAGGAAAATGCACAACATAACTATCATCATATTTACAAAATAAAAGTTCCATTTTCCAGTACTTTCTACACAAATGTCTGTTAATTAGGTACAGAACAGGTCCATCCTACTTTCATAAGAGAAATTTTTACAGGTTTGGAACTGTTGGTCATACCTCATCAACCACATCATGCTAAGAGGACAGAAGTCGTGTTTTCATACAGTCTGGCCTCGAGGAGCTCTTCTTCCCTGAAGCCTTACACTGCTGTACTCCTTCTAGATCCTGGACTCTTTGAACCAGATAATCTCCAGGCTTCTCTCGTGTCTCAGAAGCTAACAAGGTGTCACACCAACAGCTTCTCCTAGGGAACGTGATGAGCAGGGCTTATCCATAGTGTCTTCTGGCTGGAAACTGTTTTCAAAACCACTTGGGACTGTTGGAGAAAAGCCTTTTGGAAACTTTGTCATAGAAGACTGTCGTTTTTTACTTCTGACTGTTCGACAAATAACAGGTGAAGGTTCTAACTGGTCCATTTTGGTGCACATGAGCTGCTCAGTGCTCCGGGTTTCCATATCAATGGCAGCTTGAGGAGTACTGGCTGGATCAGTTTAGCTGAATTTTCTTTAGCAGACTATCTGTGACTCCATGTACTATTTCAGAAGAAACAAGGGAAACTTCAGAAAACTGAGGACTGGGTATTGCCTCTTTGTTGTGCTCACTAGTTATGTTAATATCACCCCTCACCTCATCAACGATCTCACTTGCTTCTCTGCTAATACTGGTCTCTGGTGAAAGGGATGAACATCGGGAAGCTGAATGTGTCAGCTTGGAAATGTTGGTCACCATAGAACTGATTATGGTTTTGACCACTGTCTCATTTCTGGTGGCTACAGCTTTCTGTAGAACCTGTTAGGATCCAGTTTGGCACAGCAATTCATTGTGAACAGAGCTAGCAACCTGCTGAATCTTGTGTGGTTCATGAAACACATCATTATCCTGTTTCACAACTGTTATCTCCTGGTTTTCGGACAAGTCCTGCAACACACTGTCAAAGAGGTCCACAGCTATCTGACTCAGCAAAGACACAGACATCTTCCCTGGGATTTCTGTAGAAGTTTCCTCTTTTATCAAAGTAGGGTATATCTGCAATAGCAGCTGTGTTATGATGTTTTCCACAGTCTCAGTACACACTAAAGTCATATTAAGTGATTCTGTTGATTTAGCCATAGAAATTTCCTGGAGCCCAACTAAGGAAACCGGTTCAATATTCAACGGTTCTACAGGGACACTGAGTGGTTTGATTTCAGAACTGTTTTCAAGATGGGAGTCTCTTTTCAGTTCCTTAGAAGAACTGTTCTCAATTTCTGATGTAATGATATGATTATATTCGTGTATTGCAACATTTCTTTGAAAAAATAGAATAGCAATATTATGGACAATTAATTGACTTTTATATTTCTAAATATCACAACATGATCGAATTTAAGTCATTTTAATAAACAATGAATAGTCACCTATGCGTTACAATATAAACATTTATACTGATTTAAATCGCAAACGAGGGTTTAAATTTATGTGTTTTTTGATTCACAATCAGACAAATGCAACATTTGCAGAACTGGTCCTCACACTGAACGCATTCTCTTTCAATAATCTTTTTTACCAACAGGTCAGTGGAGTTGTCATGGGCACCAGAATGGGACTCAGCTATGCCAACATTTTTGTCGGCTGGGTAGAAGAACGCTTCTTCGCTTCCTACACTGGCTATGTCCCTGACCTCTACAAACGATATATCGATGACTGCGTCGGTGCCGCCACATGCTCCAACGATCAGCTTGAATTCTTCCTGCACCATTTCACCAACTTCCACCCGTCCCTCAAATATACGGTTAACATTTCTTCCACCACTCTTCCGTTTCTAGACATCCACTTGTCTATCAACTACCCCCGACTGTCCACTTCAGTTTATTACAAACCCACGGATTCACACAGCTACCTCCTGTACAGCTCATTTCACCCCAACCCCACTAAAAACTCTCTTCCTTTTTCACAGTTCCTTAGGTTACGACGATTATGCAGCGACGACATCGACTTCGAAAACCAAGCCCTCGAAATGTACTCATTTTTTATCAACAGAGGATACCCCAGCAGTGTGATTGACAGGGCCCTTGCCCGAGCCAAAAACACCCCCCGGACCATCAACCCGATCAGGAACTCCCGCCGTAACAACCGCATTCCTTTGGTGCTTCCTTACCACCCTAACACACTTCCTATCCCCAGGACCATTAACCAGAACTTTTCCATCCTACAGGATGATCCCTCCATTGGGGCCCTCTTTTCTGATCGCCCTATCATCTCATATCACCGACCACCTAATCTGCGTAACCTCCTTGTCCACAGCTCCCTTGACCGCCCTCAGCAACCATCCACACCAGGCACTTTCCCTTGCAAAAGAGCTCGCTGTACCACCTGCAAGTACACAGCCACCACCACACTCATTCAAGGCCCCTCAGGACAATTCCGGATCACCCAGACAGCATCTTGTACCTCCAGCAACCTTATTTACTGTATCTCTTGCAGTAAATGCCCAGCAATCTACATTGGGGAAACAGGAAGGAGACTCGGAGACCGCTTCAGAGAACACGTCAGGGCTGTGAAGATTAAAGATCTCTCCAAGCCCATTGTTTCTCATTTCACCTCTGACGGCCACGACCACTCTAATCTCTCCGTCTGTGTTCTCAAAGACGGTTTTCCGAACTCATACATCAGAAAGACCACCAAAACTAAAATTATTCTGCAGCTAGGATCACACATTCTCCCTTCCCTTAACGACAGATTACTGTTCTTTTAAATTTTCTCCATTCATTGGAAGTTTCATTTCACACCTCTCTGCACCCATTCTGACTTCACACCTCTTGATTGGCCTCTCTTTCTGTCCCCTGCTCCCGCCTCTCACTCCTCCTCCCTCTCAACCTTTGTTCTCCCGCTACTTTACCTTTGCCTACTGCCCTGTCTCTCTCACACCTGAAGAAGGCTCCACGGCCGAAACGTTGTGTTCTCTTTCTTCTTTTTTTCAGCATGGAATAAACCTATTACTTGTTCCTTTGCAGCCTACGCATGCTGACGCAGCTACCCACATAAATTGATATCTTTGTCTTCTAAGTATCTTAATAAACTTTCAGCATAGCTTTCTCCCCGTTTAGATTTATTTTTCTTGGGATCTTGGGATCAAACGTGGAAAGATTAGATTGTAATCATTTTATTTTTTAAATACATTTTAGAAAAGTGTAATCTATACTAAAAAGCTGTACACCACCTGCTATAAAGATACATATTGTAATACTTTCGGGCTCAGATAGGACGGACACAAGAACTCAGATTTGCGGAGTTAAATCTCAACAAAACAACAACAAATCTCAATATCTAGTACGAATTATTTGTAATACAAACCAAAAACTCTCAAATTCCTACAATTAGCATAGCCTGCCCCTTATGCAAAACTAAACCCTCCTCCCATCCCAGTTTATCCTCTTTATCATAAACAAAATCCAATTTTCAACATACAGCATTACACAAAATCAATACATCAACACTCTATACTCAATAACGATAATTCACAAACAGCCAGAACATGTAACTCCACATTCCCAAACAGACCTAATTTCCATAGCCCCGCCCCTTATGTAAAACCAACATCCCTCCCCTGTTGTCTCTCTCCGCTGGCCTTTGTAATCGTTTTTATTTTTAAATTAGTTTAGCAAAGTCATGTATTTTAAAAATCTTAAGATTTCTATATTTATGTCTTTATTTAGTGGTTTCATTAGTGACAAAGGCTAAACTTTCTTGGAAAAATGTCTTTTATGTAAATCATATTTGCTATTAATTCATTTAGGGCTAGAATATGTTCATTGTCTTCCAATGAAAGAAGGGTTCCTTTCGCCGTAAATGTCGGGTTGACATTACAAGCTTGCCACGCCCAGACTGTTACACCAACGTATTAGCATGTTAAAGCGATTTCATTGAGGAGCCTAGCTTTCTTAACTAGTAAGTACTGTACTTTTGGAGGGGGGGAGGTGTCTTTCGCTGGAAATCTTGTCCCCTTCTACTTTGAAAATACCTGTGAAACCGGTTTAATTTGTCACAGCCAGCACTCCCGCAGAGAGGGGGGTTGTACTCGTTAATGTCTAACCTGGAACACATCATTATATCTCATTTTGTATTTCTATAAAAAAATCGTTTGCCCAGCCTGACACTATTGTTGTTATTGTTTTTATCCTGTAAAGCGCTTTGAGGAGCCACCTTTAAAGGCGCCATATACAATAAAGTTCATTATTATTACTATTGTTAATTTGCTGGACAGAGAGGTGAACATTATTACGCAGAAGACAAAGATAGCGATTTACGTTGCATTGTGCATTGTGCTGCTGTAATACAGTTTAAAATAATTAAAAGTCTAAACAGTATCAGCTTTATTTATGGGTTGCAATTTAAAAAAAGTCAAAAACCGCACTCAAAATGCAATTTAGAGCTTTCTGGCAAGAGGAGACACCCAAATTAATAATGTCACATGCCACTGTTTGTGCATGAACAAGGTTATACTGCTAGTTCCTTAGATACGCGATTAAAACGTTTTTAATAAAATGCTCTTATTCACTCATAATCTGACAATTTCAGGAAGACTAAGGAAGGACTAAGGGAATTGTCATCTGTTGTTGAAGCTCTGTGAGCTAGGTGACTTTGAGACCACTTGTTATCCCAGGTTGTTTGAATCGCCACAATTCAAATAGAGAAAAAAGAACTGACTGACAAGATTTAAGATGTGGCTGTCAATGTTGGATTAAAAAAAACACGTTGCCTGACGTTAGTTGCATTGCTTGAAAAATAATTTTATTTCGAGAGACTGGATAAGTAATTCAAGTGTTTTTTTAACTTCCTGAAAAACAAATAATAATTAAACTACATGTGCAAACGTTTTATGATATTTCGCTGTTGTGAATGTCTGTGGAGTGTATCTTATTTGCCTGTCTGTCCTGGCTGTGCTCTCTGGGTACAATGGGGACAGATGGGTACACTCAGTGTTGGGTATTTACTTTGCTTTGAGATGCCACTTTTAAAGGTGATATATAAAATCAAGGCTTTAACTTGCTTTGACTCCGCAAGTCTGAGTTCTTGTGTCTGTCCTATCCGAACCCGAAAGTATTACAATATGTATCTTTATAGGAGGTGGTGTACAGCTTTTTAGTATAGAATACACTTTTCTAAAATGTATTTAAAAAATAAAAATGGTTACAATATAATCTTTCCACATTTGATCCCAAGAAAAAATAAATCTAAACGGGGAGAAAGCTACGCTATTTTATTAAGATACTTAGAAGATAAAGATATCAATTTATGTTGCATTTGTCTGATTATGAATCAAAAAACATGTATTTAAACCCGCGTTTGCGATTTAAATCAAAACGTGATTTAAATCAATATTAATGTTTATATTGTAACGCATAGGTGACTATTCATTGTTATTAAAATTACTTAAATTCGATCAGAGTGGGAGTCAGGAACCTAACCCACAGCGCCACCAGCAAGGTCATATGCAGAGTGCTGAAAGAGCACTACAGAAACATTATCAACAGACAATGTACAGCGTGTACTATTCTTGTGTTGCGGTATATGAATATAATGATATCTTTATTAATTTCTTTAGATACACAATTCCATATTATATTCCCTTTTAATCAAATTCTAAAAGTATGCTTGTTGACTCCAGTATCACATTAGTTAAAGACTTCGAAGCTTAAAATGTTTAGGGAGAAACAAAATACTTGTGTGTATTGTTTAGTACCGAGACCAGCCATATACTGTATGTTTATGTTCCAAAATTAATACCATTTATGGCCTTCGCACACGTTACAGTATGCTCCTATTCTTTTTATGCTCAGCTACTAAGATTTCCCTTCAGTGGTAAAATTCCATATAAATATTCAATACTTAAACTGGCACAGTAAAGACATTTAAATCTTTCTACGACCGATCAACGCACCACGAGTGCCCGTCGGTCAACCCATCACGTACCGCGGTATTTTGCATCATCTCGCGTCACGATGCGCGATGACGTAGCCAATTACCCCCGGTACGTGCCTGTGCCGCGCACTTTGAATGGCTGCATCTGTAAATCCAGGGTACAACGTCTATGATTTTTTTGTCATAAAGAAATTACTATTGGATTTTAAGTCTTTTTTTCCTTTCAATAGTTCGTTTTGAAACGATTCACCAGAATGTATTCTTGAGGAGAGTAATGTTTGTGAGATGCTTGCCTTGCCTCGCTTCTTTTAGTCAACTGTTGACTCTTTGTCAACTGCTACAGTTCAGTTCTACAGAGCTCTGCTGGTTTAAAATGCAGAAAATGAGCTCTAATCGCATAAGATTATTCCAGTTTTGCCACAATGCTCATGTCAAACATGGGCGACCCCTAAAAACAAGAGCTATTTTTGCTTTGTAGGCCACTACATCACCTAGAAATGATCAAGGCTGCTTGACCCTTCTTCTCTTGCCACAGGTTCTGTTCATCTCCCAGAAGCACCAGTGCACCCACAGACTGGCAACAGACACTAGTATTGTTTAAGTGCCCTTTTTATTTTCTAGTGATCTCAACAGTTAACACTGTCCAACACCCAGGACACATTGTACAGTGTCACAGTTCTAGAGCAGTATACAGTATGTAATACTCTTTTATGTGTTTTTGGAATCATACAGGTTTATTCTGTATAAGCTGCCAGACCACGATGAAGGAAGAGGTCTGCGATACCTCTACATGGATGACCATACCAATGGCTGGGTATATGGGAAGAAATTGGTGAATGACTCCAAGAGTGCAATGGGGCAGACTTTGCAGCCTTTTTTGTCCTACATTATAAAAAGGTAAGAAACCTTTATTTATAATCTGTGTCATCTCCCAGAATGTGAGGTAAGGATGTACATTATCTTTTCAATCTGTTTATTTTCACAGGTTTCTCCTATAATTCAGAAGCCTTTTGTGCAATACAAATACAAATATAAACTTTGTATTGGTATTTTTTATATTCCTTCCTAAAAGACTGTGGACATTGGGTATCTTCTATACAACGATCAACCTCCAAAGTCATTTAAACCTGCTCCTTCATCTTTTGGACACAGCAAAGGTAAGTAACATTTTATAATGTACAAGACAGAAGGACACAGAAAATGGGGGGGAAAAAAACATCATAGACAACACAACAAACAATAGAATTGTATCTGCAAAGGAACAAGTAATAGGTTTATTCCATGCTGAAAAAAAGAAGAAAGAGAACACAACGTTTCGGCCGTGGAGCCTTCTTCAGGTGTGACACGGATGCTAAAACGGGCACAGTAAAGACATTTACTGTAAATCTTTCTACGACCGACCAACGGACCACGAGTGCCCCTTTCGGTCAACCAATCAAGTACTGATGATGTTTTTTTGCGTCATCGATGCGCGACGCCGTAGCCAATTACCTCCGGTACGTGTCTGTGCCGCGCACTTTGAATGGCTGCATCTCTATGGCTACTGAATATATGGCTTTATTCACTCATTCTCTCATTCATAGTCATGGCCTACACTATCTTGGTCTACATACATCAAAAACTTTTTAAAGATACAACAGATAGAAAATCAAGGTACTGTATATTTATATACAGCCACTACATTTTTTAACTTGTACTTCATAGCAACTAAAATGTTTATACACTATTAAATGATTTGATTTGATTTCCTTCTTAACTTGATTTTCACTGTCTTCAGGCTCCGTTGATAAATCACACGCAGCAGACAAAACATCCATGACAGACTTTACAAGCAAGCTGGAAAGCTGATTAATTGCATCATGGTACATCTGTGAACTGGGCACTGATGGTGCAGTACTTTTCTGTGGTCTGTGATCCTTGGCAGTCAGAGACATTTTCTCTGAAATCCTTTGGGAAGACTTAAATTCCGTATTTGTATCACACTCTTGAAAAAGTGAAACATCTTTCTCATTTGTGTGAAAAGTTGGAGAATCTGGAAAACTGAGGCACTGCTTCAACAGCCTTTTCACTGATTTCTCAGTAAATGAATACAACAACTGCATAGAAAGCTCTGAGGACTTTGGATGGGATAAATCCTGAACTACTAGACGGCTCGTTAAAGTTGGATCTGAATTAGATTTGTGAGCTGTGCCCAATTGTACTGTTATTCCTGATTTCAAAATTAAATGGAAAACATTTTTGACATTTTCTTCTGAAAATACACGCAGAGATCCACTCGAGACAAGTTGTTCCACTTTCCTTTCAATAGGACTCATTGTAGAACTCTCTGTGGAGGTCCTGACTTGGTCCTTAGGCTCTTCTGAAACCCTTATCTGCAGTGGGGGGAGATTGTGCTTTGCTGTGGCTCCTGGTACTTGAGATGCACAGGACGCCTCTTCAGCTGAAAGCTTTTCAATGTTCAAGTTAACATTATTGGAATGGGTATGAAATGCTATATTCTCAGTGACGAGACCAGCAACACGCCAAACACGGGACCGGGGAACTTGATTGCTTTTACATGTCAATTCATTTTCTTGTTCTGCTGTAGTGTAGGTTGATCCTGAAGCTTTGATGAAGCATCAGTCAGGACTCTATAGGGAGTTTCCTGACTCATGACTTCTGTGTCATCTGTATAAGAATCAATCACCATCCCAGGCACATTTATGGGTGGGAAACGTTGAACAGAATATTCTCTACGGTTACTTTTAGTGTATTCTTTATGGACAGTGTCTTCTGCACTAGACATCCTGTCTTTCCCATATTGTTCACCAGAGAGGTGCATTGTTTCATAATCTGGCTTTAAGACCACATCTGAAACTTTAAGATTTTCAAATGTAGATAAAACAGAATCCACCAGTTCACTTGCTTAAAGGGTTTCTTCTGAGGGTTTTGCTTTGCTCCTGAGCAACATCCTTTGTCATCCCTATTTATTTCACTCCTGATTGTTTGCAATATCTAACTGCCAACATCCTTGGCACAGATGATTAAATTTGCCTGATTTTCCTGAGTAGTCCTGCTTTGCCTTGAGAAATCAACGTTCATTAACACACCTAAAGGTTCTGAATCTTCACTAAGATGCTTACGGGGTGCCGAGTTTGTTACTGACATGCTTTTCTTAGTCAAGTGTGGTTCACTAAAGCTCAGGTGTGAAACCTGGACTGAAGGAGGAAACATCTCAAGTGAATCTGCTGATCTCTGCTCTTTAGCAGATAAAACTTCCCTTGCTTTGAACAAAGACAGGCTCTTCTGATTCCAAAAGTGTTTCAGTTTCTTCTTCACAGTTTTGAAGAGTTCCTCAGTCATTGTCCTAAGGTGCTCAGCTGTTCTAGTATCAGTTTTAATTTCTGATGTTCCTGGTAACAGGGCTGTATCACAACTTTCTCATTTAACTTTGTAGTCTGTTGAGAAAGAAATCTTCTAAATGCATGTAGCGTAATGTAGTCTTTCTTAAACATCAACAACAATATCTGAAGCCAGTTCAGTGTTTTGCACATGAGAAGAAGAGTCTGAAGACATTGCTTCTTGAGCATGTTTTGTTGCATCCGGTGTTTTACATACATCATCAGCTGTACTGTTTGGTTGCTCAGGGAGATGGGCAAGTCCAGAAGATATATATTTTGCAGCTGCTTTTTCAATAATTTCACTTATTATCCTTGTTGCTGTTCTATGGAATACAGAGCTGGAGGTCCTCAGCATCTTCTCTGACCCTTCACTTTCTGCATCTGATTTAATGCTCTGTCCAGAAGGTACTCCAAAACTGAAGTAACAACCTCTCTAGCCAGAAGGCTTTCATCTGAAGCCTTCTTTGCCACTGTTGTGCAATAAATCTCCTGGTCTAACTCTTTTTTTCATTGCTTCACAAATGGCTCCAGCAGTTTCTACTGTATAGGTGCACAAATCTGAAATATCTGACACAGAATCAGAAAACACTGAATTTGTTGGTGAAGAGCAGACACTTGAGCTCTTTGCATTGCTTTGAGCACGAGAACTGGAACTAGATACATCTTCTTCAGTCTGGGTGAGTAAAGATTTGAGCTTTCCAAATATAGTCCTTCCAATGCCTTTTGCAACTGAACTAAAGTCAAAGGTATGATCAATGGATCCTGTTTCTGTGCTGCTTCTAGAAGTTTGAAGAGCAGCAGCAACATTTTTTTTATTTTATTTATTTTTAGAGAACAAAACCAAACCATTTTACATATGAACATCCATTATTCAGCCTTACATTGCAGGCACAAATTCCTGTTTGTTCCCCTAATTTTTACAATTATATAACTTTTTAACAAAACTATATACATTCAAAAGAAGGAAGATGTATACATTTATGAATATGAAAAGTAGACTATATAAATGTATCTTATTACATTTCAGTTATTCTGTATCTCAACAAAATCTGACCTTAAAGGTTTAATGTACTGAACCCATCTAAACCAATATTTGACCATTTTTTTCATTTGTAATTTTAGTGAAAATGTTATTTTTTCCATTAGATATATTTCTTTTATTAATTCAATCCAATCATTCATGTTGGTAGATCTGTGAGAAGCCACTTTCTTGTTATAGCTTTCTTCCCTGCTGATATAAGGACTCCAAACAAATATTCATCCGTTCCCCTCCAATCCAGTTTACCAAAATATAAAGCCTCAAATGTAAAGGGTACATTCCTTTCAAATATAGTTTCCAGGGCCTCATGTAATTCATTCCAGAAAAGCCTTATTTTAGGGCAGTTCCAGAATATATGCCAATGATTACCTTGGTTTCCGCACTGTCTCCAACACTTAGCGTTTTCCTCAGTATGGTGCGCCTTCTGACCCGGAGTAATGAAAAATCGAACAATGTTTTTCCAGCAAAACTCTCTCCATAAATGCCACTCTTCATTCGAAATTCTAACTTCACTTTCTTTCACCCATTTATCTTATATATTCTCTGTAGAATATGATTTCTTTTCCATAAAACTTTTATATAATCCAGATTTAATACCTTTGCCTAATTCTGATTTGTAGGCTTCTATAACTATTTTCACTACTCCATCATTAACAATATCTAAATCTCCCCTTATAATCTCCTTATTAAAATAATGGCTACAAACTGAAAACTTTGTAGCTGATTCTTATCCATTATATTACAAAATGCAGTTATTCCTTTTGTAATCCAAAATTTAAATCTATTATCCAATTGATTTGGTTTAAACTATATCATAGGCGCACCATCTGAGTATCTTTATTGCCTCACCTAAATTATACTCTTTTGTGATCATATTCAATGTCCTTAATTGAAACTTTATCCATGGATTGAATATTTTTTCAGTAATTTTGTCTAAATTTCTATTACCTAATAGTGCCTGAATTGGGGGGCTATTTACAAGGGACAATTCAATATCTTTCCATCTGGCTTGATATTCTGGATTACAGGAATTAATGAGAGGTTTAACCTGAGATGCATAATAATAATCTTTTAAATATGGTAAAGCCATACTCCCTTTATCTTTTGAAAGTTGCAATATTTTGAAACTAATTCTAGATTTTCTCCCCTCCCAAATAAACCTAGAAATCATCTTATCCCATTCTGAAAATTGTTTTGTAGAGAGTTTTACAGGGAGAGCTTGAAATAGAAAGAGTAACCGAGGCAGTAGACTCATTTTTACAGATTCAATTATAATACCAAAATATCTTTTGGTAAATAGACTCCTAAATATCTCATTGAACTTTGGGTCCCACTTAAGGTGGTATTTGCCTTTTAATAAATCAGGAGGGTTGTAATTAAAAGTTAGAATTTGTGTTTTTTGAACATTTAACTTATAGCCTGCCAGCAAGCCAAAGCTATCTAAGAGTTTCATTACTTCTAGAAATGAACTAGTGGGATCCTCCAGATATAATAAAACGTCATCTGCGTACAGTGCTATATTTTTGCTCATTACCTTGTGTAGTTATACCTTTTATTTTGTTATTTTGTCATATCCACTGGGCTTGTGGCTCTATATATAGAGCAAAAAGGAATGGAGATAAAGGGCAGCCTTGTCTAGTCCCTCTTTCTAAAGTTATTCTATCGGATAAATAACCATTTATTTTAATTTGTGCTGTTGGCTATCATATAAAGTTTGAATACCTTTAATAATATTTTCACAAAACCCAAACCTACCTCAAACCCTATAAAGGTATTTCCAACTAACAGAGTCAAAAGCTTTCTCAGCATCTAGGCTCATCAAAGAAGCTTCTAAATTATGTTGCTGAATATGGTTCATGATATGCAATGTGTGTCGAATGTTATCATGGGTTTGTCTATTTTGAATAAACCCTGTTTGATCATAGTATATCAAATGAGGGAGAATCTTTTCAATTCTTTTAGCCAGTATTGCTGTATACATTTTATAATCCACATTAAGGACTGAGATTGGTCTGAACGATCCACAATCCAATCTATCTTTCCCCTCCTTAGGGATAACGGAGATGATAGCCTCTCTCCATGATGGGGGCATTTTCCCATCAATTAATACCGAATTACAAGCAGAAAGAAGATTTGATATCAATTCAGCTCGGAAGGTTTTATACCATTCTGAATTAAAACCATGAGTTCCAGGTGATTTATTAGCTCTGAGGCTCGTAATCACTGAATTCAGTTCTTCTCGTGTTATAGTCGTTTTTAATATATTATTTGGATCTTCCGTAAGAGTTGGTAAACTGAGAGATTCCAGAAAAGTATCCATCTTTTCTTCACTTTCTGAATGGGGTTGTGTATATAATTTTCTGTAAAAATGTGTTAAAGTGTTTTGAATTTCTTCCCATTTATATAATACACCATTACAGTTCTGGTCCCTTATTTTATATATTGTATTATCGGTCTGTTGTTTTTTTAATTTTCTTGCCAACAGCTTTAGTGATTTTGACCCTGATTCATAATATTTTTGTCAAGTAAATATATATTGTTTTCAATTTCCTGTGTATGTAAGACATCTATTTTGTTTCTAAGCTTCTTTATTTCTTTCATGATTTGTGAATCCTGTTTTTCTTGATGTTTTTTCTCCAACTCTTTTAACTTTATAGTCAGATGATATAATTGTAGTTGCTTTACCTTCTTCTTATGACTACTCAGAGCAATAATTTCCCCCCTTATAACTGCCTTTAATGTATCCCATATCATCTCTGGTCTCACTTCCCCATTATCATTCTCCTCCAAAAATCATTTTATTTCTTGTTTTATCTGTTCTTTACATTGTGGATTGTTCAACAGACTTGAGTTCATCCTCCATGTTGTATTTTCCCGATTATTACTTAATCGTATGGACAATGACATAGGAGCATGGTCTGAAAAATTACTTCTACCAATATCACAATCTTGGATCCTATGTCTATCTCTCTTGTGTATAAAAAAAAATAATCAATCCTTGAATATTCCAAATGAGGGAAGGAATAGTGAGTGTAATCCCACCCACTTGGATAGAAATCTCTCCAAAGATGTATTATTCCCATTTCCCCCATCAGTACATTAATCTTTTTATACAGTGACTAATCTCTCTGAGAAGGTATATTTGTAGAATCAAGCCTGGGGTTAAGACGCACATTCCAATTATCCCCACAAATCAGTATCCCTTGTGCATTAACCATCAAATCGACCATTTTTTAATAAAAATTAAAATCACTACCAGGTGGAGCATATACATTAAGTAATGTTAGTAATTCCCCTTCAATTTTTCCCAATACTAATACATATCTCCCCTCCTTATCTTTAACTTCTGTAAGCAACTCAAATTGAACCTTTTGAGATATCAGTATAGCCACTCCTCTCCTATGGCCAGATTTATATGAGGAGAAATAGATTTTTGAGAAACCCATTCTCCTTAATTTCTCATGTTCCAATACACTCAAATGTGTTTCTTGTAAAAAAGCAATATGAGCCCCTTTCTTCATTTTAGACAAAATCTTACTCCTCTTAAGAGGGTTAAGCACTCCATTAACATTAAATGTAACTATTGTAAGGTCTTGCTTGGACATACTTTATGTAAATGGTAAAACTTTCAAAATCTCTCCCATACAACATATGTTTCATATTGTTAAACATCCTCTTCCTATAATTTTTTTCTAATAATGCACCACAATCAAAAAACACAATAAACAAAGACATTAACCAAACAATCTTAAACAAAACTGTATCCATCTCCGTCTCTTTCAGAGTACTTTCTTCCAACTGTGCGGTTCTTTTCAAACGAACCCTATGTGGGCTTCTCTCCGTTAGGGAAATCCTCCTTCTCCTCTGGAGGAGGGCCCTTAAGTAGGGGGCGGTGGCAAATCCGAACTTATATGATAAAGAGAAAAAAAAAGGAGTGTAACCAGAAAAATAAAAAGTCACCAAGAATCTGTCGTAATCACCAAGTATCTGTCCCGACATGTACAAATTCTCTTAAAACATGGCAGGAAACTTATTTTTTTTAAAAAACCCTTAACTATTAAATCATGACCAACTCACTATCAAATTTCTTCAATCTTGCGAGGGGGGTCTTCTCCTGAAACTCTGTAATTTCTCCTGATATTGCTGTTTTGAGGAATGGTCTTTCCCAGGACCACCCCGTCTTCCAGCCTTCTGCCAAGTAAACAGTCGCTTGATGCTGCTGAATGGTATAGGCAGGTGCCGTCTTCGTAAAACACCCGCAACCTCACTGGAAATGGAGTCTGAAATTTAATTTTCGGCGATTTCAGCTCCTTTTTTACTTCAGAATATTCCATACGTTTTTTTAGTACTGTCGGGGGGTAATCATTATCACCCTAAAAGTGTTTGTTATTGTGGAAGAGTTCTTTCTTTTGCCAAGCTTTACGCAACACTAACTCTTTTATCTTGTAGCTTAAAAACGTGGCGACAATGGAGCGCGGTTTGGCGTCAGGGCCTTTAAGTCTCGGCGCTAACGCTCTATGCGGCCTTTCAATTCCCAGTTCCACGTCCTTCGGTAAATCAAGTTCCCCCCTTAGCAGATTTTCAAGGAAGGTGACCATGCAGCGACCCTCCGATTCTTCAGGGATTCCGTAAATCCGAATGTTTTCTCTGCGCGATCTTCCTTGCTGGTCTGTTAATTTAGTTTCTAAAGTAATTTGTCGTTGCAAGAGTTTCTTTATCGCAGTTTCTCTTGTTAAGACCCTTGTTTCCACTTCTTCGATTCGTCCCTCTGCTTTATCCAGTCTCTTATTAACCTTGCTCAGCTCCTGTTTAATATCCATAAGCTGCTCTTTATTATCCCATCTGAAGTCTCTAAGTTCGTATAATATTTTCTGAAGACTGGCGTCTGCGCCATCTTGTTCAGAGTCCGTTGAGCTACTTCGACTATGGTCCGAAGTTGCAATTTCGACATTTTCCACGGTCGTTAGTTTTCTCCTGCTTCTCCTGACAGCCCCTTCAGCCATAGTTATTATTTTTTCAAACGTAATGTAGAAAAAAAAACACTTTTCAGGGCTTTATTACAAAGTTGCTGGGAGATCCGTATTTATGCTGCCTTTCCCATCCGCATTCTAACCGGAAGTCAGCAGCAACATTTTTATTGGATTCTTGCAGATATTTATTTGTTTCAATACAATTCAGTGCAAACAAAACATTTTCAAAAACAGAATTTACAATGTCCTTGGCAATAACAGTGACCCTATTGTTGGGAATCTGAGATTTTGGACTTCTTTTTTCCAAAATGGAGATTTCTGCAGCTTCTGGGAGCAATAATGACTCTTTTGAGTTACTCTCATGTAAATTGTTACCCGCAGGGGTGAAATCCCGCTTTGTTTTTTCAACGATCTGAGAGACTATCTGTTCAGCAATTTCAATGATTTTGGCTTTAGAGATCCCAAAAGCAATATCACTGTTTGCTCTTTCCATTCCCACACTTGATTCCAAGGAGTGAGACTTTAATTTGAAAGATGGGGGGCTACTGCCATTTGTTCTTTTCTTAGTCACTTTCGCCTCATCTCTCTCATTCTGCTGGGCATCAGGACTCTGAAGAAGGTAGTTCTTCTCCACAGATAGCAGTGTACCTTACCTGTCCATATAAACTCTTCTCAATCACCTTCCTTTCACTAAACAACATTATGATAAAAATTAATTAGTGTGACATTGTTACTACATGGCCAAAATACTAACTAGATTTTGCAATATTAAACAATGGTGACTAATTAACAATATATAGGCATCTTTTCTAGTGGTAGAACAATTAATCTATTTTAAAGCACATTCCTGTGTAAAAAAGATGGCCTCCTAACCATGATGTTGTGGGAAATCCTTCAACCAAGGAGCAGGACACAGTCTTTGGGAATTCAGTTGTTTTATTGAGCTCAATAATGACATCAACGCGCGTTGGGTCTGCCCTGCAGGACAGACGAACCGCAAGGGTTTCCCAGCTCTTATATACAGTATGATCTCAGGAAGTTGTTTTGTTTCATAGCTTCATGTGTATTCGTCTTGCCCTTTGATATGTAGCATGAGTTGACCGGTTGGTCCTGTCTGAAGTCCTGTCCTTTGATGCGTAGCTGTAATTGTTGGAGCTGCTTAAGAAATGTTAAAACACCCGACATATTACACAATGTGCCTGAACCAACACTGTAGTGTTGAATACATATATATATATATTTTCCATCAATATGTGTGTTTTTCTACTTCAATGATTATGTTCGTACTTTTTCAATTTACCTACTGGATGTCTAAAACTTGCTTAGGTTTTTAACTTTAATATGAGAGGCTTATAAAATAAAAATCACCACAACAAAATAGGACATTGGAAATTATAAATCTTTAACTTCAAACTGCAACTGTTCCATAACACTTTAGCAAGTATGGTACAATCGTGTTCCTATGTAAAGGAAGATCACTGGTAATTTACATCATTGTGTTTTCAACAACAACTACTTGGTCAGGCGCAATGTATCTAACCAGTTTCATACTGGGTACTTCATAATTGACACATAACAAATACAGTTAAATTCAGAAAATAAATAATAAGTCTATATTGAAATGTGCAGAAATATGTCATGTTTATGTTTGTACCCTGTTAACTTCATAGAGATTAGACCTTAGAGAATTTAAAGATTCTGTGAAACACGCAGTTTGACCAGAGGATCCCAAACTTTTCCATACAACTGTATGTTGCTGCTGCATCATTCAGGACAAAGCCCAAAATGCGTTTCCAACACATTTGATGACTTAGTGTTACTTAGTTGTTACTGCCCTCTGGTGGTTGTTGATTGAAACATAACATCCATTCTAACACGACCAGACATTTCTCCCACTGTCAATACTTCAGCAAAACTTCACATTTTATACCGGTGCCACAACATGTTGTTAGTTATTATGATAGAAATGTGTTTTAATATGACTAATATATTATTGTTGTAATGCAGTATGATCAGAGTTATACATAAGTACAATACAACAGTTTATTTTTGCGAAGGTTCAGTTAGTGTATTTTGACTGCTGCTCTAGTCATTGTCAATATCAATATTCAATGTCAATGTTCTAGTCATTACAACAAAGCCAGTCTATGGTAAACTATATCTAGGATTTGGAAAAATGCACATGAGCTAACACAAAAATGTGCACATGTACTGTACTGTTAACAGACTGATTCATGCATTCGCAAAGAGAGAAAAAGCAATTTAACGAACGCAGCTGGGGAAGTGAGCTCAAAATAGAAAACAGTTCCTCTTTAAACATTTACACATCACCATACTTAAATGATTAAAATAAAAACTTTCTGTACGTACTGATGCTTAACATACCACAACTGCAGCATGTAGGACTTACCCATCAGACAGCCTACTGATCAGAGGGACTTCATGAAACCAGTTGGAATCAGTAGTCACCTCTTCAGTGGAGTCAGGTGAAATATGAACTGACCCAAGAGAAAAGAATTATTGCCGCATTAGAATTCTCATGGCATGCATAAAAAAGTGATCAATCCAATTAACATCCAAAATAGGCAGAAAACATGTATTTATTCATAGATAAAATTAGGATGCTGATTAGGATTTATTTATCTGTTTACCCATATAATTTAAACAAATTCTACAGTTCTGTAATCAGTAGTAAACCTGAAGGTGTTGTCAACCTGCATCATTCCCTCTGGCCAACAAACTAAAACACATTGAATTGTGAACTAAATCTCAGTTGTACCACCATTGGATCTAGAAGCTTACCCTGTTTTCCAGACTGAAGAATCTCATTAAAATATTGCCTTTTTATTCTGTCTTGCATTTCTCTTTCAAAATCCTTCCTTTCCTGTAAACTCTCATTTAGCTATTGCTGCTGGAGAGCAACCTTCCTTTTATAGAATTAAAAATGCCTGAGAATGACAGAAAACCTTTCACAAGTGGCTATTCTTTAAAGAAAAAGAAAAGCCTCTCAACAAAAGATGAAAAGGTCCATCTCATTGTTGAACATCTTGTATTAAAAAGCACATGTTTTTCCATTACTCTAGTATTTAATGACAAATGAACTAGCTTGCAACCCAACATGTTGCTAGTAGAAAACTTCCCGTCCATAAGGTCACAGTTTAATTTAGTATCAGACAGAAGCTGTTGGGCACCACTGAAATTCCAGCTCAAGTAAAAACTACAGGAGACTCCTGGAGTCTGGTCAGAGCTCAGAAGAAAGGCTGGGTCCGACATTACTTGGATGAAAGACTCTGTGTGTAGTTTAGAACCTTGCAGGCTGGGTATAAGAGATTGAAGCAGCAATGTCTCTCCTCTAATGCTTAGGTAATGAAGAGGAGAGATCATCAACCACCCTCTTGGATCCTCTTGGGGAGATACCCCTGAGGGATACTTTAGAACAGCCAATTATGCAAAGCAGCATGTCTCTGGGATGTTACTTGGAATTAAAACCCACAACACGCAGAATAAATGGCAGGTGCCCAAGGCTGGAGATAAACCATGGGCTTTGGAGAGTCAGTGCTATAACCAAACACTACCAGAATATGGTGCTTTGGCACCTCTGTAGCATATCTTGGCATAACCACCCTAGAGTAGACACACAATATAAGAGGTGCCAACATACCATGCTCATTGTGGTCACTGAGGATCCAAAAAGTATTAGTTTAGGTTATTAATTTAAACCTATAGGTGCTCATCTTGGAAATACAACAAAATATAGCTGCAAGGTCAGTGTCAAGTCCGGAATTTGCATGAAGAAAAGTTCACCTTAAGAGGATGAATCCAAACATTCATTACTCCAGTACCTTTTTGTGCCTTCTAGCTCTGGTCTGATTCTTCAGCTGGGCCTGTCGCACCTCCCTCCGGGCATCTTCTTCTATCCTCATCTGTAAAGCTCTCTCTCTGATTTTCCACATCTGTAGAGCCGTCAGTGAAAAGGCAAAGCAGATGACAAACAGCAGAAAGCTAGATAGTGTTAAGCACAAAACAGCTACGCTACTAGACATTTATATTTATATATGTCACCTGCTTATAGGTGGTACATTAAATATTTAGGATTCTGTTAGATCATGTGGAGCTGAATCTCTCCCCTTTTTACAATCTAGCAATTGAGGCCTTTGGGCATTTTTCAGCATATTACAGTAGGAGCATTCAGCAGCTGAATGTGGTCTGGGAAGCCAAAAGTAAAAATAACTGGGAAAATAACATACCATACAGCAATGTACAGTGAGAATGTGAAAAAAAAAACAAGAAACATGATTAAGCTGATGTAGAAAACCGATGAGGCTAAATACTATATATTGATAATGCTGATGATTTTAAAGCTGATAAATCAATGAAAGGGGTGAATAAACTATGTGTTTTAAAAGTGAGTTAAGCTATAGAGTGGAATGTGAAATGGAAATCTAATAAGTAAATTGATTCTTAAAATGTAGAGAGCTTTGCAAAAAATATATATTGGTGCTTTTAGAAAGTACATTTCAAGGATGTAACCGCTGAGGTACGGGCAGAATTTTAGAAAACAGTGCATCAACAAAGTACGCCTTGTTTAGGTTACTTTAGAAGACAGTGTACCAAAACAATATATGCTGTCTGGGTCATTAGATTAGCTGAAAGTAACTGATAAACTTTGAAAAACAAATCTAGTGGTGCTTCTTTCGTTTTATGATGTAATCTGTTTGGTCTTAGGGAAAGGGGAAGTGTTAGAAGGGACAAAGTGTTGAGCTTTCTCTTACAGCGCAACATCTTATTAAAACCCTGTACTGCTTGTAACAAATTGAGTCTCTGATGCACTTTGCAGAGTGGCAACAGGGCTCCCAATATTGCAATATTGAAATAAAGACCTTACTCAGGTGAGAACTCTCTCTTGTGGCTTCCTTGAAAATTAATATTTCCATGACAATTGTAAGATTCATAAAAGCATATGAAAAGTGTCTGAAGTCCAAGTGTGACGATACAGTAACATGATTCACTAAGGGTATCCACTCTGCAGAAATCTGTTCGGCTGGAAGAGGCGTATACAGTATAAGGTGAGAGAATTTTTTTAATTCGCATTATGCAACATAAATGCTTAATTACTTGTCAGAAAGACAACATCTTTTAAAACAGTTATGCTAGAGATCCTTTTATATTTTGCTTGCTCCCCAATCATGCTGTATTTACAGAGGTGTCACAAAGTCACTTGCCAGAGTGGATATAAATGTCTCTAATCAGTTTAAGATGCAGAAGGAAACCAGCTATTAAAGATCTCTCATCCAGGTGATGACCGGGAGCAGCCCTGGGTCAAAATAAATCAAACTGTATTCTCATACCTCATCCTGTCTGCTGTACTGCAGACCTCTCATACGCTGTATTTCACCACAGCATATCTCCTCTGTTTTCGGAGATCCTGCCTGGTGCCTTCATAAACAACAACAGAAAAGAAAGCTTAATCCACAAGGCAAGGTCAAAATGTCAGACAGCAGCAGAGGAATTTGTGAATGTAGTATTTCCGTAGAGCAAATGCCAGCAGCCATATCACTCTGCAACTCACAACTGGCAGAGCCTGGTCAGTACCTGGATGGAAGACCTCCTGGGGAAAACTAAGGTTGCTGCTGGAAGAGGTGTTAGTGGGACCAGCAGGCGGTGCTCACCCTGTGGTCCATGTGGATCCTAATGCCCCAGTATAGTGACGGGGACACTATACTGTAAACAGGCACCGTCCTTCGGATGAGACGTAAAACCGAGGTCCTGACTGTCTGTGGTCATTAAAAATCCCAGGGCGAAAAGAGTAGGGGTGTAACCCCGGCATCCTGGCCAAATTCCCCATTGGCCCTTACCAATCATGGCCTCCTAATAATCCCCATCTATGAATTCATTACTCTGCTCTCCTCCCCACTGATACCTGATGTGTGGTGAGCGTTCTGGCGCACTATGGCTGCCGTTGCATCATCCAGGTGGATGCTGCACATTGGTGGTGGTGGAGGGGAGTTCCCATTACCTGTAAAGCGCTTTGAGTGGAGTGTCCAGAAAAGCGCTATATACAGTAAGTGTAAGCAATTATTATTATAAATGTTTATCTTTTGGAAAACTTTGACTCAGTCAAGACTTCCACTTGCTAGCACAATTAATTAACTTAAGGCAAACCTTTACTTACAGTTGTATTCTTGACATCCAATGTTTTAACATAACAGTAATATTTACAGCGAAACGAAAAAAAAATGTGATACAAATATAACAAATCAGGGAATCTAAAAGGCAGGAACATTCTGTTAAAGAGTGAGGAGCTTACGTATGTCATTACCTGTCTCTGTTAGCCATAAACTGGTCTGAAATATTCTTGGATCCTTCCTCCAGGAGCCATTCCCTCACATCGGTGAAGCTGATATCCCTGGGAATCTCGTTCTGCTCCTGGAGCTCCAAGAACTTCTTCACTATTGTTTTCTGAAAGCCAGCACAGCCTTTTACTAGAGTGTCACACTCCCTTCGTTGCAAGGTTCTCCTAAGCACTATTATAGCCGAGTGTGCACTTCAAAACCAACACTGACTTTTTCCATTAGATTTTTAATTTGAACTCACACCGATCGAATGTGTTTGCATATGTATAAGAGTGAAGGCTGAGCTACTGTAGTTTGTTGATCTAAATATTTCAATTTAAGAAGTACATCTTGGATACTAATTTGAATGTCGCCATTCTAACTCAAAGCCTTCACGGTATCAAACCTGTGTGGTCACACGTCCCAAACAGTCTGGCTCTGCCAGTGGAGCCTGGAGACCCCAAAAATATAACACACGGTTTGCCTTTTAAGAATTTACACCCCTAATAATAATAATAATAATAATAATAATACAAAGTAATAAACACCTTATTTGAAAAGCATGGACTGATTAGTAATTTGTACAGAGCAACATAACAAAACAGTTGCCACAGTACATACGGAAATCTCCAACATTACTATTTTTAAAAACAATGTCTTTTTTCTGTATATCAAGACCTAGTTTCCAGTGACTACCGCGATGTGCCCTTCCATTTCCTAACTGTGTTATAGAAAGCAAGTGGTGCTGCTGAAGAAAATATCCTAAAAATAACTACTTTTTGTAGTGTCCGTAATGTGACGAGAGTCCGGTTCACCTTCAGACTTAATTTCTTATATAAGTATATTGTATATACAGTAGATTTTATAGTCTTATAAAATACTTTTTTTTCAAAGCATTTTATAATGCTACTCTTGCACTCTGCTGTCTCCTAGTTCCTTTCAGTTGGGCTTCACCGGTGAAATAAGGATGAAAACATCCTCTCTCTGCCCAGTCTTGCTTTTTGGCGGTTGATGTGTCTGTATGTGTCTTTTCTAGATATGTCTAAAACGACACCTAATATGCAGGAAGAAGGTTAAATTGGTAAGATGGTATCTGTAGCTGGGTAGCTGCAGAAAGGGATTAAAAACGTACAGACAGAAACTTTTTAAAAACTAATCTGGGTGCGACGGTAGGATGAGGTCACAACAGAACGGCCATTTCACGAGGTTCCTAATTCCTCAGCCTCGAGATGTGTTCTGGTTGTTTGCGGTTTGGCTGAAGGTATTTGTACCGTAGCAATGCCGTGCTTTAAATTTCATACTTGGTTATTTCAGATCCCCGTTTAAATGAATAGGTGTGTTAACCCCTCTGTATTCTGGCTAGATTTCACTCTGGAATTCTTAATCTGGCCTTCCTAAAGTTTTTCCTTAAAACAATTGGTGAAGACATTTCTCACTTTTCAACCACTTTTCATCTGTAGCTCCCAGGAACTGTTGGTATAATGGTGAACAATGCGTGATGGACTTTGGGATCCTTTGGGATGGAAAAGAAGTGTAGAAATGCAATTTTAATTATGGTCAATTCTGGTATTGTAGCCATTTATAGTTATACAGGTCTTGTCCTCAATATTCTCAGTCACAGCAGCATGACACATGGAATATTATCCATCGATTGTCTAATCACTTGATCCAATTCAATGCTGTGGAGAAGGGCTCTGCAATTACCAGAGGTCAGTTTCTTTATTTCTGTTGCAGTGTGAGAGCAAAGAAAATTTGCAACAATTATACTGCTTATCTGTTCAGTTGCAAGAGAATTATCCTTTCTTTTGGACAGAATCTGCATTCGGATTTGTGACCAAGATTACATAATACAAATGCCAAAGCTTGGAACGTCTGAAAAAGACTCAGTGGATGAAAGAGGGATCAAATTAGCTAACTAAATGTGTGTTCACTGATTGATCTGCAGAGCCACACGGTCAGGCTGGGTGCAAAAAGATGTGGATACAGTCCTTCAAATTCACATCCCTAGTAAAAAAAGAGAATACAATCCATTTGATCACTCTGCAACTCACAACTGGCAACCCACTGAAGCTCAGCAGGCGTGATCCTGGTCAGTACCTGGTTGTGAGACCTCCTGGCAAAAACTAAGGTTGCTGCTGGAAGAGGTGTTAGTGGGGCCAGCAGGGGGCGCTCACCCTGCGGTCCATGTGGGTCCTAATGCCCCCGTATAGTGACGGGGATACTATATTGTACACAGGCGCCATCCTTTGGATGACACATAAAACCGAGGTCCCGACTCTCTGTGGTCATTAAAAATCCCAAGGCGTTTCTTGAAAAGAGTAGGGGTGTAGGATTTCCCATTGGCCCTTACCAGTCATGGCCTCCTAGTAATCCCCATCTATGAATTGGCTTCATTACTCTGCTCTCCTCCCCACTGACAGCTGATGTGTGGTGATTGTTCTGGTGCACTATGGCTGCCGTCGCATCATCCAGGTGGATGCTGCACATTGGTGGTGGTGGAGGGGAGTCCCCATTACCTTAAAGCGCTTTGAATGGAGTGTCCAGAAAAGCGCTATATAAGTGTAAGTAATTATTATTATTATTATTATTATTATTATTATTATTATTATTATTATTATTTTAATACCCTGAATGTATGAAATGAGCACATGCTTGTTTTTAGCCTAGTCCTGCTGACAATCACATTGCTGGTCTGATCACCTGCAGGATACGAGAACTCCGTTTCTATAATATTTTATCTTTGAAGAACTGGCATCCGATTCATTTCCAGTAGTCTCTTTCATTACTTGACTGTCTGTTGGGAACTGTTAGTCCTGCTTGTGTTTATTCTGCAGTCTGGTGAACAACAGGTTGTGAAATTAAGATCTATTTGATTAATTGTCTTTTATCCACCCTTTATCAGAAGGCTACTTATTCCTGTTTAAGGGTTTAGCTGACCAGGAGTCTATTCCAGAATCCCAGAGGTGTAACTCAGCATTAGTAGTATACTTGTCCTCTTGTAGGGTACATACACAAACACACAGGGCGATATAGACATTCCAGTGAACTGAACAAGCATGTGTTGAAGATGGAAGTTGAAGGGAATCACCCAAAGAAAGATTATGTGAAAGCAGGGAGAACACGCAAACCCCCTACATAAGGTGCACACGTCTGGAATCAAATTAAATGACCCCCAAACACGTTCACCAATTTTATTTCTAAAAAGATAACTTTCTGCATGATGATAAATGATGAATGCACCTTCGTGTTTATTGAAATATTATTCTAAATTATTTTTAAAAATGGTGTTATTTTTATGTAAGAACTGTTTCAATCAAACACAAAAAAACAATATTTTAGGAAATGTTGGAAAAGGAAAAGATGGTTGAAAAGTATGGAAGCCCGTTTCCGCCAGGGAGTAAAAAAAACACGCTATGGTATCTCACTGTGGTCAGAAAGCATTTCTTGATTCTGCTTGAGCCGCTTCATGAATTGTAAGCGACTGTAAGAGCTCTTTCTAAAGTCAGCCCTCCTACAACAATTTATCACGCAGTCTCTTATGTGCACATTTTCCCACAAGTTGATCTCTTAACATGTCAGCTTCCAATACTCCCAAGTCACACGATTTAGCCAGTTCTCTTAGTGAATTCACAAAAGCATCAACAGATTCGTCCTGAGACGAATTCCTACATTTATGCCGTACCAAAACCACATTTCTCCGCGGTGTAAAGTAAGCGTCTAAGGCAGCTAGTCTGTTCATATGAACCTTTTTCTCCAGCGAGGTTGGCGAAAATCCGCTGCAGGGGCGCCCCGATGCAGTGCAGTAATGCAGCCCGTCTCAGGCATCCGGAGCTTCTGTAGATCCACTGGCTATTTCAAAACATCTGTACGACTTCATCCATGTCTTGTATTCCGTATACAAATCCGGAGCTCCGAGGTTCAGTGGAAGCGGTGGAGAAAGCTGGGCATAAGCAAAACTTCTCGGCGCGGCGGCCGTATCTTCCATGGCGCAAGCTTAACGAACAGTCCGAAAATTCAAAAGTTCGTTTCAACCAGCACGAGAACTAAAATCTGCAGTGTTCTGCTCGCTTTGAGTTCGCCAAGCACTCATCTCTCGTCGCAATAAATGTTGTGTATCTTAATAAAGAGTCGTTCTTATATTATTTTAACTATTTTATTAACTACCCAGATCACTCCCTTACACCATATATTCCCGCCTTCTACTCTCCCGTTCCGTTGTCTCGCGATGTCTACTCACTATACTCAGCTACCATATTCAGATATTGTGAAACAAATTTTAACTAAGCTGCTCATAAGAATTCATCCTATTTCTCCAAAGGGGGGAGGAGAAACAAGAACAGATTATGGAAAGTTTATCTTGTTGGGAGCTTAGTGAATTTGCTGTGGGCATTATTGACAATGTGCCGAAGAAACTATTTACAGCCCCAGATACCTCAGAATGTAATCCAACAATGGGAAGCAATATCCAATGTGAGCTGGTTTCTGTCAAACAAGTGGCCAGCTGTATTTACAGAGAACTGCTGCAGAGTGCTGGTTCCAAAGACAACTTACAACAAGCAGTAGCAGCCAAGAGTGAGAACCTGGCCAAAAAGATAGTTAATTCTCTTGGGAGAGAAATTATGAAGTTCCAACATTCAGATATCGAGTCTTCAGATGCTCCTCAAGCTGACAATGATATGGAAACCCAGAGCACCGAGCAGCTCATGTGCACCAAAATGGACCGGTTAGAACCTTCACCTGTTATTGGTCGAACAGATGCAGTGAAAGATATCATGGCAAAACTGCTTTTGAAAATTCGCCCTGGATTCCCCAACCCAGAAGATTATTCTGGGGAATTGGAAGAGCTGTCTGAGTCTCAGGTCAGAGACCTGGCACTGAAACTCACCAAAGATGCTCTGAAGGAATTGTCAAAGGTTTCCACTCTAACCATCAGTGAACCAAAGGCTGAAGATCTTCCATTACAGCAAGCCATCAAGAATACTGTTTACTCTGTTTACAGCAAACTGATGGAATCCATTGGCAGCAAGAAAGTATTACAAGTAGGAATTGCCTCACAGAATCCAGAAATGATCAAGGAAATGGCCTGTTGTGTGGCTAAAGAAACTATTGCAAATTATGGTTTACGAAGCGGGTGTTCAATTCCATCTTCACAATCTCTCATTTCTCAGAAAACCAGTAAGTCCAAACAGGAGAAAATTGTGGACTCAAACGTAACTACAGTCAGAAGTAAAAAAACTACAATCTTCTATGAAAAAGTCTCCAAAGGGCTTTTCTCCAACAGTCCAAAGTGTTTTTGAAAACATTTTCCAGCCAGAAGACACAATGGATAAGTCCTGCTCATCACGTTCCCTAGGAGAAGCTGTTGGTGTGACACCTTGTTCTAATAAGAAAAAAGATTTCTTAGCTTCTGAGACCCCAGAGAAGCCTGGAGATTATTTGGCTCAAACAGTCCAGGATCAAGAAGTAGTACAGCAGTGTAAGGCTTCAGGGAAGACAGTTAAGAAGACTAAGAAGAGCTCCTCGATGCCAGACTTTATGAAAACACAACCTCTGGAGTCCTCTTTGCATGATGTGGTTGATGAGGTATGACCAACAGTTCCAAACATGTAAAAATTTCTCTTATGAAAGTAGGATGGACCTGTTCTGTACCTAATTAACAGACGTCTGTGTAGGATGTACTGGAAAATGGAACTCTTATTTTGTAAATATGATGATAGTTATGTTGTGCATTTTCCTTTACAATAAAACTACAAATCCAGATTTCTTTACCCTAATACTGTATAACATCTCAGAAATGTCAGTTCATAGCATACGTACTAAACTCACGTGTCTGTGGATTTCAGCTTTATCACTTTCTTATTCAATTAGTACAAGAGCAATCAGGTGAGTTAATGCTACTATAGAGAGACTTGCTCACAGTATTGTCTACCAGTATTTCCAAACTGATGTCTGCATCATACAAAAAATTGAGATGCATTTTTTTCTATACATGCAATTGTAAACATTCACATTGATTTCTTATTTTATATTTCATTGTCTGCCTTTATTCTAGTGTTAACGTCAGTGCTAAAAACATATACACACCCCATAATCCTTATCTTCTTTTCCGTAAGAGAAGTGTTACTTGTTTTGATTTACTTTTAAAAATGAAAAAAATTAACTGAACTGTAACTTTTTGTTTTTTTTTTTGACAGGAGTTGCCCGGACACTCATCTTGGTATGTGTACAATCCCAGCCTTAATAAGGACAAAAATCTCAGTCCAGTCCAAAGCAAGAGTGGTCTGCGCATTGACATAGCAAAACATTACATGACCCCAATGCAACTGACCAAAACATCTGAGAGCGAAGGGCTTCTCTCGCACAGCAACATCCCCTTTGCAGTTAATAGGCCGGATGAAGATGTGAATGTGAGCCAGAAAGTCAAGAAACATCCTTTGAAAAAGTTTGGCTCCATGATAAAGCATAAGATCATGGGTAATACTGTAGGTCAAAAGATGTCAGAACTCAGAATGAAACAAATCCATCTTTGGAAAAGTTAAGAGCCCAGGGAACATCCAGTGGACGTGGGAGCTGTGAAAGCTTTGGACCATTTAAAGTGCCTGATGAGTACAATGAGCCTCAAAAATTAAAGTTTGGGTATGGATTAGATACCCAAACTTTAATTATTAATTAATTTGGGCATTATTGTATTTTTAATATTAGCACTACAGAAATTATTTGAATAGAATGCTCATTTGTACATCAAATAATATTCTAGAAGACATTTCTATTAATTGCAATCAACAAGAATAGCAACTGCTATGGTGGCCAAAGCTGAATATTCTGTATGAATAATGACTACAAATTTATCAAGATCAATACAGTACGTAACAGTTTGAAGAAAGATGTGAAGACGGGGGTTTGAATTTAATCCTTTCTGTAGGGGGTTTAGACTTCTAAGTCACAAGCTGAGGTTTATGGCAGGAAAGGGGGTTAACTGATAAGGATTGCAGATGCAAGCTAGGAACCCCAATGGGGGTAATCTTAAACTGACCATTTTTTGTCCAGAACATCGTAAACTGGCCAAATACCATGAGCCCCCCTCTTTTCCATCAGACCGAGTGACGTCAGAAACGGAGAAGAAGACACTATATAACCCAAAAGTTTGTAACAGTACGGGGAACAATACTTTGGTTTTGTTGTTTCTTGCGGGAAACAAGACTTCGGCTTTATTGTTCCTTGCATGCAATAAACTCATCTGTTTTACTTCATCTCGGGATCAAGAACCTTATTCCTTCTGTTACAACAAGTTCAAGTATAATAGCTGTGGAAGAAATATTCCTAAATTGTTTTCTTTGTGTGCTCATAGTTCTTCAAAAAAGAAGTTTTTAGTTTGGACAGATTCAGTAGGAACAAGCCTCAGAACACTCCAGATGGTGAGTATTTAGTTTGTGACTGTGATTTTATTTTGTGTAGCACATTAGTGACAAGTGTGGTTCAGAATTAGACATTGGATGGAATTTATGTAGAATGGGGGAATTCATCCTAAATTTAGAATCCTTTAAAAAACAAACTGATTTGAATACAAATTGGCCTTAGTGTTCTGCAAACGGCAAGTTTTATTGACTCTGCTACCTCCATAGGAATGGTGAGGCAGAACTCTAAACTCCACTCTGATCTAGTGGTTAACTGTGCACCTCTACTCTTACCTGATCTCTCTTCTTCTAAATAGTCAATATGGTTTTAGAAAAGGTCATTCTTCCTTTACCAACTTGTTAAAATTCTTCAAACAAGTCACAGCAGTAAACACACAGAACGTACATAAATGATATGATTAGATTTTAAAGATGCTTTTGATAATGTTCTTCTTAAATTAAAGGCAATAGGCATTTAGGGAAATTCATGTATTGAACTGGTTAAGGGACTGGTAATAGTACAGATCAGGGGTGAATAGTCCAATAGAAGATGACAGGAATAATGTATATGAATGTGATTGAAATGATTGAAAAACTGTTGTCTAATAGCCAAATTACCACACACCTTTAATCAAATAGCTTCTTATTAAATAAACCTGACATTAAGATGCCTCTGGGTAGAACCGTATCCAAAGTCTATCTGACCTGCTGCCATGGAATAAAGAAACTTGAACAGTGACATGTCAAACCACTCTGTGTTTCCAGGGATCCCTGTAATTCCAAATTCAGGAAGATGCCAAAAAAAACATCTTTGCTGTCGAAGATGTCGACTGCTTTATCCAGAGCCTTTCTGTAATAATCCATCTGCTATCATCAAACATGTTTCACATGGAGGGGAAACTCCTTGCAATGAAAACTCAAAAAAGAGTTCTAATGATGGGAACCTCATTTGCCTAGCTGATCTACTGTTTCTGAAATAAAAATAATTGCATTCATGTTTTTTTTATAATGTTGTGTTATATAAATAGGTGAGAACACTACCACATCCATGACCAGACACTTTTCAACTAAATCAGAAAATGGTTGGTTAATTTTAATGTTGTCTTTAAATATCTTATTGGTGTACTACACCATTAAAAAAATAAAAGAGTTTTAGCCTTCATAATTCTATTCATAGTTATAGCAAGACCTGATTAACTGTAAGTATTCAAAATCCTCAAAGCTACTGACCTACAGTAGTGCACTTCATAAGATTTAGTAGTGCAGCATGAACTAGGGGAAACTATTTGGATTTAAAAAAAATATATAAAAGGTTTAAATAATCTACCAAACAGGGAAATGGATATTTTTATTCAAAGGGTTTGGGGCCTGGAAGAAACATACCAACTGCGATGTGGACGCCGATATCCTGACGTCCTTGAGGAAAGGGTTAGACTAGATACATGAATGAATTGGCTACTGAAAAACCAGGCAAGCCAGATGAACTATCAACGTTCTACTGTGCACCAACAAGTGCACCTAATGAACTTTCGTGTGATTGGCAAGTTGCAATGCCTCACTGCACAAGCTGTATTCCTGGTCAGAGGGCTTAAAACAAATTGCCAACTTTTTGTGAAAGTACATAAGCTATAACTATAGTATTCTCATTCCAGAAAGTGTTGCGTTTCTTTTTTCCATCTGTACTGTGTGTATATATATATACTGTATGGACCAGGAACTTATCTAGTCTCTTTTTGGTTTCCATTCGGACCGCTTAGGGGAGCGAACGGTAAACGGACCGCGGTGAGGAACAAGTCCCGAAACGGTTAGCCAGCATCTTGATACTGTCTGCAGGAGAGAGTAATTTTAATAGGCTGGGCAAACGATTTTTAAATTTTTTTAAAAAGAAATAAAAAATGAGATTTAATAATGTGTTCCTGCTCAACTTAGACATTGCACGACTTTAAAACCTATAAAAATGGGTTTCGAGAGTTAAAAACCACTTTTTATGCGCGAAAAATGGGTGATTTTTCTTCCTCGTGATCAGCTCAGAATCTCTGTGTACGCTGTAAGGTTTTTACTTCTTAATTAAACGTTTAAAATTCACGAATTTCATAAAGACAACACACGTTTCGAAGAGAAAAAATCCCATTATTTTCTCTTCCTGTTGTGTGAAACTCATCAGCAGGTCTTTTTTTCCCAATCAGAGGCTCTGAAAATAGCGTACCGCCCACTGCGCTCCGTCAGAGAGGGGCGCGGCACCGAGAGAGGGAGGAGGCGCGGAGCTCAGCAGCACAGAACGAACGTTCTACTGCCTGGAGCGCTTATGGCAGCGATCGCGTCTGCATTTATAACTTAGTTTTTAAAATTAATCAAGCAATATGAAGCATCTCTTTTTACTTTTAAGTAACTTAATTATCAAGCACAGCTTTCTCACCACCTAGACTACTTTTTGATACCATCCTTAGACAAAGCAGAAACTTCTTGTTCTGTCTAATGACATTACAATTGGAAAGATTACAGAATTTAATCGTCTTTAATTTTGTTACGTTATACATTTTAGAAACGTTTCATCCATACAAACACCACAAAACTATTCTCGATTGTATTTCTGAATGGTATGAGCACTGGGGTCCTAGATTCAATTCCTGCCATCCTGTGTGTGTGGGGTTTGCATGTTCTCTCTGGGTTACATGGTTTTTCTCCATATGTGTGATATGACTCCCTCTCGCACTCCAAAACATACTGGTAAGTTAATTGGTTTATGGGAAAACTGGCCCTGGTGTGTGTGTGTTTGTGTCTGTCTGTCCTGTGATGGACTGGCGCTATGTCCAGGGTGTATTCTGCCTTGTGTCCGTTGCTTACTGGGATAGGCTCCAAATCCTCTGTACTGGATAAAGAGATTAGAAATAGATGGAACTATACACAGTGTTAGAAACCCACTATGAAATGGCAGCATCTCACTGAGAATAAAATATTTTATAGTGCTGGCCTTTTCACCTCTCTTGCACATCAGTATCCATACCTAGTTATTTAAACAAATTACCTCTAATTATAAACATCTTAATATGCTGGCTCTGTGGATCCGCATCAGCTACAGTATGTTTGCCCATTCCTTCAATTCATGTGCATCCAACACACAGTTCAACACTAGTAACTGCACAAAATCTAAAATACAATCCTCATTTCAGTATCTATGTAAACATACAGTCTGTTAACTTCATCATCTTCATCAAAAGTATGCCTAACCCCATTAGGAAGTGTTCTTGTTATCAGTGTATTCCTTAGCTTTCCCAAAATTATCTTCTTCTTACCAACATCTCTAGTCTTTTATCCTGCAATAACTCAGCCAACACTTAAATCCCCAAAAGCTGCTTGTGTTAATTTCTTTAAATCACAAATATCATGTGTAAATACTGGCCATTTAATACTCTGCATTGTGGGATAATAGTTTATTTTAAAGGGAACTAGAGAAACTAAGAACTAGAGAAATTAAGAAAGGCTTTTTTTCCTAGAATTAATAAATGCACATCCTGTTCACTGGGGAAATTAAATCCACATTGAGCAATCTTCAATATGTTCAGAATATGACAGCGAGAATCCTATCAGGGATGCATTACACCTGTTTTCAAGTCCTTGCACTGGTTACCTATCAGGTTTCGAGTCAACTTCAAATTCCTCATCCTCATTCTGTACCTACAGTATATGGCTTATTATCTGTCTACTCCCCCACCTTTGTCCGTCTGACTCTGGTCTTCTAGCTGTCCTCAAGAACATCTACATTCTGTGGGTGACAGGGTCTTCTCTAGCTGCACCCCAGAGCTCTCAATTTGTATTCCCAGTGATATCAGTCACGTACCTTGAGTGCATTTAAATCTAACCTCAGAACCTTTCTTTTCAGAAGACTTAGTGTCTGTATCTGCTTCATTTTCTAATTTTGGTAGCACCTCTAACTGCTTGTCTTTCTTATATGTATTTACTTTGTAATCTGTGGTCCTTTTATCTGTTTTTACATCTACTGTATTGCTTTGAGATGCCACCTTTAATGGTAATATATAAAATAAAGTTTTTTATTATTGTTATAGGGAAACATGATCAGATTTTCCCTGGTTCAGAAAAAAAGATCTAAAGTATACTAGTTTGTCACTCTTCTCATTCCCTTTGCTAAATTACTTTTCATACTAATCTGATCAATCTAACTGCCAGTTTTCTGTGCTTTCTCTATCCTGCTAGATTTGCAATTATTCTGAAAATTTTCATCTTGAAATAACTCATTTCTAAATACCCTTTTCACTGTTAACATCTTATAGCAACTCTGCGACAAAATATACACTTAGCTCAACCTGACAGTTCATCCTGCTACCAACATTAAATAAAACAAATCTTAAGATTTCTATATTTATGTCTTTATTTAGTGGTTTCATTAGTGACAAAGGCTAAACTTTCTTGGAAAAATGTATTTTATGTGTTGCGGAAAAAACTGACTTGCTTTAACAAAATATGTTTACAAGTCCTTTCACCTGGCAGTTTACCTAAATGCCCAACTATCTGAGAAGCCCTCCATGAAACCATAGTTGCTATTAATTCATTTAGGGCTCACTGACAGAATTGCTGTTTTTTATGCATGCTAATTTCTGATTCCTCACTCTGTTTCATGTTTATAGATAAGACTATTGATCGCGAAGGGAAATTGATGTACATGTTTACATGTTCTTTTGTAACATACACCTTTTTGTGATTTTTTTGTATATCTAAGCAAGTGTTCCTGCATCCCTCTTCTGCACTATAGGCATGGCTTTTATTCTGTTTGCTCCATTTCTAAAACTTTTTGCTCATGTGCATTTTTGTATTTTTTTACACCTCTAGCACTTTAACGTCCTGAATTTTCATTTGCCTTAATTTGTAGAATGAATTTGAGTTTTAGCCTTAAAAATCTTAAGTTTTCACTATCTTTTGTTTCTTGTCCTACAACTGTTATTATTGATCACCATGACTTCATTCAGCCTTTCCTGAACGTCTATGACAGGCAGAGAGAGTGCTGTTTCTGGTGCGATCTTTTGCAGCTGACATTTCACTGTTTTAAACGAACAAGAAATTAGATTGCTCATAAATCACTTATTCTATATAAATACAGCGTAATTGCCCTCCGAAAATCCTCTTTTTCTTGTTCGTTTTAGAGACCTTGATCGAAACTGATTTTAGATGTCAGAAAGGATTTATTTTCTCTGTATTTCCTACATTGCTTTGTCGAGATTTTAACTTTATATTTAGGCTCAGATTTCAACTATAAATCGTACACTAATTAAAAGCAGTAAATACTGATGTTTTGCTCCCTCTTACCACAAAAATATATATGTTTTGTAGCTGGGATGAACTTTATTTCGTACGCGTAGCTACTGCGATTTGGACACGAAGCGGTTAAAGATGGCGGCAAATCAGGCACCCAGAGAGGGGGGGGGGGCGTCTTCTCGCCTCCATAACTAAAATGCCAAATAGGAGTGGCTTAAGCGACATACGCAGTCGTGTAACTGACAGTTTGTGGTAGCCTATCGTGTAAATTTCGCTTTGTTGCTGATAGGTTAAGCTTTCGAAACTCTGCCCCAAAGTCATGTGACTGATTTTTCGCCCTGGTTAAACGCAATGATCACAAGCATCACCATGGTTACTGGGATGTGTAGTTTTTAATTCCGTTTGAATTATAACTGTACGTACTGTCTTCATATTTGGCCAGGGCTTTAAAGAGAAGGCGCGCCAAAATATTTCGGTGCCGTTGTCTCGGCTTTAAAGGTACCCCCGTGCTGGAAGAATTTGACCTCGGAACGTTTTCCCAGCGTAATTTTAATATAATTTGTCTCCCTGGAGATCGATTTAGATTATTCGAGAAATTCAAACTACGATCATAACATTTATATTTATAGACATACTCCAATATGGCGTCTCGCTCTCCATCGTCTTCCCCCGACTCTGCTACGGGTTCAGGTACCGACCCGGCTCGGCCAGACACATTCTATCTGGTTTGACTTTTCAATTCAAAGTTGGAACATGTAACAGCAAAACCAGGGTCCATTGACTTTGAAGGACAAAGGAAATGGTAAGTTAGAATGAATTACAGTTAAACGGGTTAAATTGGAAACTGTCTTCTTAGATAATTGTAGAACTACATTGTGATTATAAGCATAATCCATCTAAAGTACCTCCTTGTAGTAGGGCTACATTGGACCTGTGACTTTATTTCTCCTGGTATTCTCCAAATATTTTGTATTACTGACAAACCTACTGGCCACATATACTGAGTTTTATACATTATTTATATGCAAAATTTAGAAATAAGCAGTAGGCATAAATGAACAGGGTAATAAAATATATCTATATATATATATCATATCAGGTACATTTAAAAAATAAATTGAATCATTTTCCACACAGTGAGCATATTGCCACTGTGAATTTAAAATAGGAATACAATTAAATACAGTTAAATTCCAGTGGATTTGCTGTTTGAAACAGCCATTGTTATCCTGTGTTCACATGATGACTAGCTAATCATATTCTTAAAGTTTGCTTCTTCTCATTGATACCTTTTCAGTTGTTGAATATGTATTCTTTTCAGTAAGCGATAGCTAAAGTATTGTGCACAAAGTCATTTTAAGTTACACGAGGCAAGAGACAAATCTTTGCGAGTCCACAAAACCCACACTAAATATAGGTTTCAGTGTTGTCCAGAAAAAAGAAAGGTAATTGTGCGAACTTTTACAGTGATTGTAAGAAACCCAACAGACCAGGGACTGTAAGTAGGGTTTCAGTTGTTAAAGGCTAAATAACATCCTAGGCAAGTAAGATCTGTCAGTCAACTTATGGGATAGACTATGACTAAATTACATACCCGAGAAGCTGAGTTCTAGTATTGACAGTCTCCTTGCCGAACTGTATTAAAAATAGAAAACAAAACATTTGCCCTACTGAAAAGTGGTTAAGAGTTTCTACCAGCTGGGCTCTGCAAGGCTGCTGATGGGTTACACATTGTGCTGTGATGTTGCAGGCAGGCCTGGAAGCAGCTTGGGGACATGAGCAAAGAACAGGCCAAGCAGGAGTATGTAGCGTGTGTGCATTCGCTGGACCCAGAAGGTAGGGACTTCCTTCTGACTCAATTTCACTTAAACCTGCTATTTGTTTGGCGTCAGCTTTTGGGCGCCAGGATGATGTCATGCATTGACAGGGTGAACTGTCTCTGGGACAAGCTGTCAGATTTGTTCTAGGGATAAACCTGTTCCTGGGATTCCTACAGTACAAGAGACACTTTCAGATGATTCATCAGTAAACTACTAGCTACTAGCAACCTAATGAATACAGTCACTTGAGCAACCCACTTGTGTCTGTAACCTCTCTTGCGTTTTTCTGTTCTTGGTAGTTTGTATACTGAAGTAATTCTGGCAGTAATTTGTAAAATTAACCTCTCTCAACACAGCAACAATGATAGTGACCGTCATCTTACCTAAACAAAACATGAATATTAATGATCAGAAACTAAGTCCCACTTTTAAAATCACAAATATGCTCCTTAAAAAAATCACAGAATCGGGTTCCAGATAGCTGCATGTTTTGCTTACTCAAAGAGCAAAAGGTCTGTTTTCTACCAAATGTTACCAAAAACATCCCTGCCCACTTGCAGCTGACAGGACTTGGCTGTTTCCCCATATATACTGTATGCCATATATATCCAGTGAGTATAATATGAAGAGGGGTGGATCAGGGATTTAGTGTTCACTGTTGTCCCTTTTGTGCTACATTTAAGAAAATAAAATAAGTTTTCAATATGCATTGTCTTACCTTTATGACTACCGAGAATAAGTACTCTGGGACACAATCATTCTTTTCAGAACAGGTGGATAAGGTTAAATAATAGTCATAAAGGTAAATAAAAACAATCACCACATCTTCATATACAGTACAGTTACTACATTTTTGATCAACTTGAAGCATTGGATTATACAGTATGACTGTTTACTCTGTGGAGCTGTCCACTTCGACTGGCTTTGTAATAGGCCTGTACAGTTTAAAAGAGAGAGTTTATGTTCACATTTTTACAAAGAATAAGGTTACAGTGCCGTGCTGGTGTTTCGATCCGGTAAGAATATCTTAAGTCTAATAAACCTTCCAGCATTCCTTAATGATTTACTGATTTTTAAGTCAAAGGCCATACACCTAGCTGAAGTTAAAAAATATCTGAGGAACTTAAACCATTATCAAGCTGGCACTTGCAAAAGTAGGCATGTCTCTAATGTCGGGTAGGATTGAGTTTCCCCTTGAAGTCTTGATTTACTGACCTGCTCAATGCCTGTGACCTTACAGTGATGTCACTCACAGTCGTGTTCTTCTCCAGTGGGTGATCTCTCTTTTATAAGCTCAAAGCATGTCAAGCGGGGAAAGACTCTCTCTCATGAGTATGTCAGAGGAGTGTGTACACATTTCCTCATCCTGTTTCAATTGTTTTATTTTAACCTTTGCTAATCCGATAGGTAAATATTAACCCACATATAAGCTGTGCCCGGGAATGTAGACAGTGGAAACTGAAAAATGAACTTCACATGGCACAATTTACCATTCTTACCATTTAAAAAAAAGCTCTTACTTTTTAAATAAATAAAGGAAAATGTAAAGGTGCTTTTTTTCTGCACAAAACTGTCTTTCATAATGTAATATTATGCTGTGGATTAAAAACAAACGATTCTTTAAAAATTCCCAAGTATATGTTGTTATAATTAGATGCCATTGTATGCTATATTCATTTATAGTAGTGCAGGTGGGTAGCTGCGTCAGCATGCGTAGTCTGTAAAGGAACAATAGGTTTATTCCATGCTGAAGAGAGAAGAGAGAAAAAACAGGTTCCCAAAACGTCATATTAGTTTAAAGCCATATCTTTAATTTGTAAAAAGCAGTTTTTTAGCAAAAAAAAAAGTATTTCTAATATCACACTTAAAGAGGGAGTAGAAACTCCATTGAAACAGATGCCAACAGCCACAATTTAACGGCAGCTGATTGTCAGAGCCACCTGAGAAGTGACAGAGAAAAGCCTAATTTCGCAGGGAAATGGTTGTTCTCTTTGAAAGATTCAATTGAATATATGGAATTAATAATCTATTTGAATGTATCTCATAAATGCTGTTAAATGATAGTACCTATACAGTACTAACTACATGCTTCTAGACTAACATTGAGCAAATTAAATTCTAGAGGCTAAATACTGTATGCAGTACAGTGGGAAATATTGAATTGTTTTGGGAAATAATAAAAGACAGATTATATTTACAGTGACTACTGGTCAGGGGATAAAGTGAGTTCCTGAAGTGATTATCTAGAAATAACTAATTTATATACCATAAATATACAGTGTTGGCAAAGCAGGACAGTTTAGTCCAAAAGCCTACTGTTCCCCCTAGTGGAAATATGTTTGTACCGCTTTCCTTGCGCTACAAGAATATTTGCCAGTATCAAATAATCATAATGTATCTCTTCCAGGCTAAAATAAGCAACAGTAAACACTGGTATTTAACTGGAATATAGTAGCATAAAAAAGTGGCACAGTGGTGCTGTCTCAGAGCACTGGGGCCATGAGTTCTTCCTCAGACCTGGGGTTTGTAGGTTCTACATGTGTTTGCTTGGGTTGTCTTCAGGTATTTGGCTTTTGTGAAAATTGTCCCTGGTGTGAGTGTGCGCTGTGATGGACTGGGGTCCAGTTCAGGGTAAATCATGACTCTGGCTCCCCTGCAACCCTGTATTGGGTAATGCAGTTAGAAAATGGATGGATTAAAACCTTCATAGAATTCTTTCCTTTTAACACTAATTTTACTACTGGAAACCACTGTAATTTTGAATCATATCCATTCACCTATCAACTATTTTACCACAATATTACAGTACATTTTACCTTTTGTATATCCTCCTGAAACAGTGCTGCTGCGCATTCCATTGCAAAAAACACTACATCCATTCTGTTACCAGAAAGTCTCATTAAAACACTAAAGAAAACATACTCATTAAGTGCAATTTGAGACTTTACATCTCATTTAATATGGAGACTGTAGACTGACACTGACTCAATACATCCAGTGAAAGTGGTTCAAGCTTTTAGAGACAACCTGTAGAATCTCACTGTCAGTCTCTGAGTCTGCAGATTGACCAAGACGCACAGTCTTTGGGGTGGGAATTCTTTCTTCTTGGCTTATTTGCTGACAAGGGAGAGTTGACACATTCAAGAACACCATCCACAATTCAGAGGCAAGGTTATTAGATCTGCAGCAGGTGATTAGGGGACACTTCTCTTCCATCTCCTCTTTTCATCGTACAGGGAGATGGCTGGGAGCAGCACTCTGATAATGGACACTCCCACCCACACCACTATATTCTCCGCCATGTCATTCACTTCTTCTATTGTTATCTGTTTTAAAGCAACAGCATAAATGTAGGTTAACCACGGAGGACTAACATTGTCTTTTATTGCTTTTAACAGGGTGTCAGCTGAGCATTAGACAGGATTCATCCATTCTCCCAGCAAACAGCGATAGGCTGATTTCTTTTTAAGGTCTTATTTTTCCCCGACTTCTCCTTGGAATACGTCATATTCTATTCTCATTTTTTCTACAGCCTACAGCCTATTCTGGACTATTCTTTTGTTTGCTTTCCCTTCTTACCTCTCTCCCTCCTATTCCTTCTCTTCCCAAAACCAAAGCATCGTGCATTTTAATACACTGTATTACAATTAAAACAAAAGATGAAAGGTTCGTATAAAATAGCTACACATTTTTTCTTTCTGGTACTAAATCTGTGTTTTGAAAATCATACTGCTTGGGGCACATTGCATTCTCTTCTTCTGAAGAGATACCAAGGGTTTTGAGTCCCAGCTGGGTTTCTTCACAAGTCTTTTTCATAGGAACCCAATTCCAACAAATTACATACAGTAATTTCTAATTTTCTCGGACAATGCAATAGATGCTATTAATGGAATACAAGTACATTTTAAAAGACAACCTTAGATAATGTGACAATCAGTGCACTTTTCAGTCCTTCAGATATCCCTTGTGATGCCTCCGGGGGAACGTTTATGCAAATGAGAGAAGTACTCACACCACACTTTTCTTTCCTGAGTTTCGTGGCGTTTCTTCCTCCAACTATCTTCAAAATCCAGTCCATAATCCGCTCTCTTAATCCTGTTCCGATCCGAGTTCCAAAAGTCTGTAATAAAGCCAATCCGCGATGTATCCTTATCCAATATCTGCAATCCAAAAACCATAAACCTTTTCTCATTTCAGTAGTCCATTATTCCTTAGTCCAATCTTTAACATAAACCTCTTTCTTCTCTCTTCCTCCAAACCGCATTCACCTTATCGACTTCCACCCTGTTCACTGCCTCCGGGGAACTTATATTTCGGTTCCTGATGCGGCTCAGCTGTGTCTCATTGTTTCTCAGGGTAGACCCTTTCCATATACGGGTCAGCTGATTCTTTTTGGCAGCCATTTTGCTCAGGTCCATATCTAGTATTTTAACTAGGTCATTCTGAAAATACCTGTTATGAATGACCCTTCCCCTGGTCATCTTACACCCTTTACTTGGCTGACCTGTAATGTGGGTGTTATATTCTATGATTTTCTCCTTGTTTTATTTATTACCTTGTCCAGTAGGTGGCAGAATTAGTACAGTAAGGGACTAGGCTTAAGGAGCAATATTTTTTTTTCCAAGCTGACATCTTCCTCTAAAATATGTTTTTTATTCGGTAGTGGTATGAAAAACACAACCTGAAAATATAGAAATGAAAATGAAAAGTCAAGCTTGTGCAACCAGGTGATGTGCAGCTGGGCACGGGAATCGGGAACAGCGCCTCGTGCGGGCTGGTAGACCCTCGCTTCCAGCCTGCTGTCCGCCTGACTTTCTCTCCCATGGTTCTTTCTAATTTGTTAGGTAAGATCTGATCTGAAGTAATAAGGCTTTTTTAAAAGGTCTGTAAATTTATGTTTACTGATGTCATAGTTTCGGTTTAAGGTTTACTCGTTTATATTTGTTTTAAGAGTATCAAAAGTGTATTCGGGCTCTGCGGGTTATCAGAGACGAAATTGAACTTCGTTAGCTAACTGTGTTAAGTCGCTAGATGAAAACTGTCTGTGTGTTGTGAGTTAATTTCTTAGTGAGTTGAGTTGTTATGTTGTGTCGCGTTTAAATGGTGTTATAGTAAACAGGGGAAAACAACATGTACGAGGGTAGGAGTCAGACTCTTGCTACCAGCCTGCTGTAAACCTGACTTGTACGTATTTCTGGAAACGCTCCCTTATTTTCTTCTATTTTTTAGAAAATAAACTTTAAAAAGGGAGCCGTGTATGAGTTCCTCTTGCGCGCGCCGGTGAGTGCACAAGATCAACGGTAAAGCTGCCAGAACTGAGAGGGACCCGCTAGAGGTCACCACAGCCAGGCAGAATAGGGACTGTGACGTAAACTTGAGTAGTGCGTTATGGGAGTTGTAGTTCATAAAGCCAACGCTATGTCCGTGAGCAACTATAGCCAGTTCTAAAACCCGGCTCCCCTTAAGTAAGGATTACACTTGCATTCCAGGCTTTTTCTAAACAAAATCAATATTTTAGGAAATGTTGGAAAATGCTGGAAAAGAAAAAGATGGTTGAAAAGTATGGAAGCCCGTTTCCGCCAGGGAGTAAAAAAATGCACTATGGTATCTCAGAATTGCGACTTTATATCTCACATTTGCGACAGCGGCGAGGGCACAAGCCCTAGAACCCAAATCTGTTACAATAACAAAAGGACAGACAATGAAATATGGGCTATTTCGAAGTCGCAAATGTGAGATACTATGCCTCAATTCTGAGATACCATAGCGTGTTTTTTTTACTCCCTGGCGGAAACGGGCTTCCATACTTTTCAACCATCTTTTCCTTTTCCAACATTTCCTAAAATATTGTTTTTTTGTGTTTGATTGAAACAGTTCTTACATAAAAATAACACCATTTTTAAAAATCATTTAGAATTATATTTTAATAAACACGAAGGTGCATTCATCATTTATCATAATGCAGAAAGTTATCTTTTTAGAAATAAAATTGGTGAACGTGTTTGGGGGTCATTTAATTTGATTCCAGACGTGTGCACCTTATGTAGGGGGTTTGCGTGTTCTCCCTGCTTTCACATAATCTTTCTTTGGGTGATTCCCTTCAACTTCCATCTTCAACACATGCTTGTTCAGTTCACTGGAATGTCTATATCGCCCTGTGTGTTTGTGTGTGTACCCTACAAGAGGACAAGTATACTACTAATGCCGAGTTACACCTCTGGGATTCTGGAATAGACTCCTGGTCAGCTAAACCCTTAAACAGGAATAAGTAGCCTTCTGATAAAGGGTGGATAAAAGACAATTAATCAAATAGAACTTAATTTCACAACCTGTTGTTCACCAGACTGCAGAATAAACACAAGCAGGACTAAGTTCCCAACAGACAGTCAAGTAATGAAAGAGACTACTGGAAATGAATCAGATGCCAGTTCTTCAAAGATAAAAAATTATAGAAACGGAGTTCTCGTATCCTGCAGGTGATCAGACCAGCAATGGGATTGTCAGCAGGACTAGGCTAAAAACAAGCATGTGCTCATTTCATACATTCAGGGTATTAAAATATTATTATTATTATTATTATTATTATTATTAACTTACACTTATATAGCGCTTTTCTGGACACTCCATTCAAAGCGCTTTAAGGTAATGGGGACTCCCCTCCACCACCACCAATGTGCAGCATTCACCTGGATGATGCGACGGCAGCCATAGTGCACCAGAACAATCACCACACATCAGCTGTCAGTGGGGAGGAGAGCAGAGTAATGAAGCCAATTCATAGATGGGGATTATTAGGAGGCCATGATTGGTAAGGGCCAATGGGGAATTTGGCCAGGATGCCGGGGTTACACCCCTACTCTTTTCGCCCTGGGATTTTTAATGACCACAGACTGTCAGGACCTCGGTTTTACATCTCATCCGAAGGACGGTGCCTGTTTACAGTATAGTGTCCCCGTCACTATACTGGGGCATTAGGATCCACATGGACCACAGGGTAAGCACCCTCTGCTGGTCCCACTAACACCTCTTCCAGCAGCAACCTTAGTTTTCCCCAGGAGGTCTCCCATCCAGGTACTGACCAGGCTCTGCCAGTTGTGAGTTGCAGAGTGATATGGCTGCTGGCATTTGCTCTACGGAAATACCACATTCACAAATTCCTCTGCTGCTGTCTGACATTTTGACCTTGCCTTGTGGATTAAGCTTTCTTTTCTGTTGTTGTTTATGAAGGCACCAGGCAGGAGCTCCGAAAACAGAGGAGATATGCAGTGGTGAAATACAGCGTATGAAAGGTCTGCAGTACAGCAGACAGGCTGAGGTATGAGAATACAGTTTGATTTATTTTGACCCAGGGCTGCTCCTGGTCATCACCTGGATGGGAGGTCTTTAATAGCTGGTTTCCTTCTGCATCTTAAACTGATTAGAGACATTTATATCCACTCTGGCAAGTGACTTTGTGACACCTCTGTAAATACAGCATGATTGGGGAGCAAGCAAAAGATAACAGGATCTCTAGCATAACTGTTTTAAAAGATGTTGTCTTTCTGACAAATAATTAAGCATTTATGTTGCAAAATGCGAATTAAAAAAATTCTCTCACCTTATACTGTATACGCCTCTTCCAGCCGAACAGATTTCTGCAGAGTGGATACCCTTAGTGAATCATGTTACTGTATCGTCACACTTGGACTTTAGACACTTTTCATACGCTTTTATGAATCTTACAATTGTCATGGAAATATTAATTTTCAAGGAAGCCACAAGAGAGAGTTCTCACCTGAGTAAGGTCTTTATTTCAATATTGCAATATTGGGAGCCCTGTTGCCACTCTGCAAAGTGCATCAAAGACTCAATTTGTTACAAGCAGTACAGGGTTTTAATAAGATGTTGCGCTGTAAGAGAAAGCTCAACACTTTGTCCCTTCTAACACTTCCCCTTTCCCTAAGACAAAACAGATTACATCATAAAACGAAAGAAGAAGCACCACTAGATTTGTTTTTCAAAGTTTATCAGTTACTTTCAGCTAATCTAATGACCCAGACAGCATATATTGTTTTGGTACACTGTTTTCTAAAGTAACCTAAACAAGGCGTACTTTGTTGATGCACTGTTTTCTAAAATTCTGCCCGTACCTCAGCGGTTACATCCTTGAAATGTATTTTCTAAAAGCACCAATATATATTTTTTGCAAAGCTCTCTACATTTTAAGAATCAATTTACTTATTAGATTTCCATTTCACATTCCACTCTATAGCTTAACTCACTTTTAAAACACATAGTTTATTCACCCCTTTCATTGATTTATCAGCTTTCAAATCATCAGCATTATCAATATATAGTATTTAGCCTCATCGGTTTTCTACATCAGCTTAATCATGTTTCTTGTTTTTTTTTCACATTCTCACTGTACATTGCTGTATGGTATGTTATTTTCCCAGTTATTTTTACTTTTGGCTTCCCAGACCACATTCAGCTGCTGAATGCTCCTACTGTAATATGCTGAAAAATGCCCAAAGGCCTCAATTGCTAGATTGTAAAAAGGGGAGAGATTCAGCTCCACATGATCTAACAGAATCCTAAATATTTAATGTACCACCTATAAGCAGGTGACATATATAAATATAAATGTCTAGTAGCGTAGCTGTTTTGTGCTTAACACAATCTAGCTTTCTGTTGTTTGTCATCTGCTTTGCCTTTTCACTGACGGCTCTACAGATGTGGAAAATCAGAGAGAGAGCTTTACAGATGAGGATAGAGGAAGATGCCCGGAGGGAGGTGCGACAGGCCCAGCTGAAGAAAGAGACCAGACCTAGAAGGCACAAAAAGGTACTGGAGTAATGAATGTTTGGATTCATCCTCTTAAGGTGAACTTTTCTTCATGCAAATTCCGGACCTGACACTGACCTTGCAGCTATATTTTGTTGTATTTCCAAGATGACCACCTATAGGTTTAAATTAATAACCTAAACTAATACTTTTTGGATCCTCGGTGACCACAATGAGCAAGGTATGTTGGCACCTCTTATATTGTGTGTCTACTCTAGGGTGGTTATGCCAAGATATGCTACAGAGGTGCCAAAGCACCATATTCTGGTAGTGTTTGGTGCCTCCAATTCATGGTTATAGCACTGCATCTCCAAAGCCCATGGTTTATCTCCAGCCTTGGGCACCTCCCTGTGTGGCATTTATTCTGCGTGTTGTGGGTTTTAATTCCAAGTAACATCCCAGAGACATGCTGCTTTGCATAATTGGCTGTTCTAAAGTATCCCTCAGGGGTATCTCCCCAAGAGGATCCAAGAGGGTGGTTGATGATCTCTCCTCTTCATTACCTAAGCATTAGAGGAGAGACATTGCTGCTTCAATCTCTTATACCCAGCCTGCAAGGTTCTGAACTACACACAGAGTCTTTCATCCAAGTAATGTCGGACCCAGCCTTTCTTCTGAGCTCTGACCAGACTCCAGGAGTCTCCTGTAGTTTTTACTTGAGCTGGAATTTCAGTGGTGCCCAACAGCTTCTGTCTGATACTAAATTAATATGTGACTTTATGGACGGGAAGTTTTCTACGAGCAACATGTTGGGTTGAAAGCTAGTTCATTTGTCATTAAATACTAGAGTAATGGAAAAACGTGCTTTTTAATACAAGATGTTCAACAATGAGATGGACCTTTTCATCTTTTGTTGAGAGGCTTTCCTTTTTCTTTAAAGAATAGCCACTTGTGAAAGGTTTTCTGTCATTCTCAGGCATTTGAATTCTATAAAAGGAAGGTTGCTCTCCAGCAGCAAAAGCTAAATGAGAGTTTACAGGAAAGGAAGGATTTTGAAAGAGAAATGCAAGACAGAATAAAAAGGCAATATTTTAATGAGATTCTTCAGTCTGGAAAACAGGGTAAGCTTCTAGATCCAATAATTTGCAGTGGTACAACTGAGATTTAGTTCACAATTTAATGTGTTTTAGTTTGTTGGCTAGAAGGAATGATGCAGGTTGACAACATCTTCAGGTTTACTACTGATTACAGAATTGTAGAATTTGTTTAATAAACACCTACAATTACAAAATTCCAAAGCTTTTCAATCATATGTCTGTATGAAAAGAATAATATGTATGTACTGAGATCAAAACTTTTTAAAGGGAAACACGCAATAAGTTGCAGGCATCAGAAAATAATACATTAAGAAGGAATCCTTCATTATCTTCAGATTGTTTAATTTCCAGCCACAATATGTAAAGACATTATATTCAATATTTCTGTAATCCACATTTTGCATGTTGTTATAAAAACATCTACAGCATCTATTGATCTAAACTATCTGAAAGGACAGTTCAACTAAAAGGATGTTTTCTCTGTGGCATAGCTTCTACTGAGATCATTAGCACGGAGGAAAGAGATGTTACCGTTGCTAATGAGAAGAGTTCTAAAATCACCAAAGGTCAGTATTTTCATTTGTTTCTAGAAAAAATAAAGGTTTTGAAAAACGTTATGTTTTGACAAATTTTCCAATGCAGCTGCAGAGAAATTCAGTGGGTGCTGATATTGGGTGAAAGATATTGTGAAAGACAATGGAACATATAATCCAAAAAATCAGTTTAGTTCAATTCAGTTTTATTTGTATAGCTTATTCAGATAAAAACATGTCAATGATTAATGCACAAGTGTTGGGTTTTGAAAGCTTGGTAACATCTACTGTTAAGGTTGAGGAAGGTTCCAATTAAGTCTGGGGGTCTCTGGGCAGCCATTGTGCCACAGTCTGGTGCAGTAAAATTGTTGTGAGCTAAGGTGTGAAAATGATTTAAATTATATGGGTAAACAGATAAATAAATCCTAATCAGCATCCTAATTTTATCTATGAATAAATACATGTTTTCTGCCTATTTTGGATGTTAATTGGATTGATCACTTTTTTATGCATGCCATGAGAATTCTAATGCGGCAATAATTCTTTTCTCTTGGGTCAGTTCATATTTCACCTGACTCCACTGAAGAGGTGACTACCGATTCCAACTGGTTTCATGAAGTCCCTCTGATCAGTCAGCTGTCTGATGGGTAAGTCCTACATGCTGCAGTTGTGGTATGTTAAGCATCAGTGCATACATAAAGTTTTTATTTTAATCATTTTAGTATGGTGATGTGTAAATGTTTAAAGAGGAACTGTTTTCTATTTTGAGCTCACTTCCCCAGCTGCGTTCGTTAAATTGCTTTTTCTCTCTTTGCAAATGCATGAATCAGTCTGTTAACAGTACAGTACATGTGCACATTTTCGTGTTAGCTCATGTGCATTTTTCCAAATCCTAGATATAGTTTACCATAGACTGGCTTTGTTGTAATGACTAGAACATTGACTTTGAATATTGAAATTGACAATGACTAGAGCAGCAGTCAAAATACACTAACTGAACCTTCGCAAAAATAAACTGTTGTACTGTACTTATGTATAACTCTGATCATACTGCATTACAACAATAATATATTAGTCATATTAAAACACATTTCTATCATAATAACTAACAATATGTTGTGGCACCGGTATAAAATGTGAAGTTTTGCTGAAGTATTGACAATGGGAGAAATGTCTGGTCATGTTAGAATGGATGTTATGTTTCAATCAACAACCACCAGAGGGCAGTAACAACTAAGTAACACTAAGTCATCAAATGCATTGGAAACGCATTTTGGGCTTTGTCCTGAATGATGCAGCAGCAACATACAGTTGTATGGAAAAGTTTGGGATCCTCTGGTCAAACTGCGTGTTTCACAGAATCTTTAAATTCTCTAAGGTCTAATCTCTATGAAGTTAACAGAGTACAAACATAAACATGACATATTTCTGCACATTTCAATATAGAATTATTATTTATTTTCTGAATTTAACTGTATTTTTTATGTGTCAATTATGAAGTACCCAGTATGAAACTGGTTAGATACATTGCGCCTGACCAAGTAGTTGTTGTTGAAAACACAATGATGTTAACTACCAGTGATCTTTCTTCACATAGGAACATGATTGTACCATACTTGCTAAAGTGTTATGGAACAGTTGCAGTTTGAAGTTAAAGATTTATAATTTCCAATGTCCTATTTTGTTGTGGTGATTTTTATTTTATAAGTCTCTCATATTAAAGTTAAAAACCTAAGCAAGTTTTAGACATCCAGTAGGTAAATTGAAAAAGTACGAACATAATCATTGAAGTAGAAAAACACTTATATATATATATCATTGATGGAAAATATATATATATCTGTATTCAACACTACAGTGTTGTTTCAGGCACATTGTGTAATATGTCGGGTGTTTTAACATTTCTTAAGCAGCTCCAACAATTACAGCTACGCATCAAAGGACAGGACTTCAGACAGGACCAACCGGTCAACTCATGCTACATATCAAAGGGCAAGACGAATACACATGAAGCTATGAAACAAAACAACTTCCTGAGATCATACTGTATATAAGAGCTGGGAAACCCTTGCGGTTCGTCTGTCCTGCGGGGCAGACCCAACGCGCGTTGATGTTATTATTGAGCTCAATAAAACAACTGAATCCACAAAGACTGTGTCCTGCTCCTTGGATGTAGGATTTCCCACAACATCATGGTTAGGAGGCCATCTTTTTTACACAGGAATGTGCTTTAAAATAGATTAATTGTTCTACCACTAGAAAAGATGCCTATATATTGTTAATTAGTCACCATTGTTTAATATTGCAAAATCTAGTTAGTATTTTGGCCATGTAGTAACAATGTCACACTAATTAATTTTTATCATAATGTTGTTTAGTGAAAGGAAGGTGATTGAGAAGAGTTTATATGGACAGGTAAGGTACACTGCTATCTGTGGAGAAGAACTACCTTCTTCAGAGTCCTGATGCCCTGCAGAATGAGAGAGATGAGGCAAAAGTGACTAAGAAAAGAACAAATGGCAGTAGCCCCCCATCTTTCAAATTAAAGTCTCACTCCTCGGAATCAAGTGTGGGAATGAAAAGAGCAAACAGTGATATTGCTTTTGGGATCTCTAAAGCCAAAATCATTGAAATTGCTGAGCAGATAGTCTCTCAGATCGTTGAAAAAACAAAGCGGGATTTCACCCCTGCGGGTAACAATTTACATGAGAGTAACTCAAAAGAGTCATTATTGCTCCCAGAAGCTGCAGAAATCTCCATTTTGGAAAAAAGAAGTCCAAAATCTCAGATTCCCAACAATAGGGTCACTGTTATTGCCAAGGACATTGTAAATTCTGTTTTTGAAAATGTTTTGTTTGCACTGAATTGTATTGAAACAAATAAATATCTGCAAGAATCCAATAAAAATGTTGCTGCTGACTTCCGGTTAGAATGCGGATGGGAAAGGCAGCATAAATACGGATCTCCCAGCAACTTTGTAATAAAGCCCTGAAAAAGTGTTTTTTTTTCTACATTACGTTTGAAAAAATAATAACTATGGCTGAATGGGCTGTCAGGAGAAGCAGGAGAAAACTAACGACCGTGGAAAATGTCGAAATTGCAACTTCGGACCATAGTCGAAGTAGCTCAACGGACTCTGAACAAGATGGCGCAGACGCCAGTCTTCAGAAAATATTATACGAACTTAGAGACTTCAGACGGGATAATAAAGAGCAGCTTATGGATATTAAACAGGAGCTGAGCAAGGTTAATAAGAGACTGGATAAAGCAGAGGGACGGATCGAAGAAGTGGAAACAAGGGTCTTAACAACAGAAACTGCGATAAAGAAACTCTTGCAACGACAAATTACTTTAGAAACTAAATTAACAGACCACCAAGGAAGATCGCGCAGAGAAAACATTTGGATTTACGGAATCCCCGAAGAATCGGAGGGTCGCTGCATGGTCACCTTCCTTGAAAATCTGCTAGGGGGGAACTTGATTTACCGAAGGACGTGGACCTGGGAATTGAAAGGCCGCATAGAGCGTTAGCGCCGAGACCTAAAGGCCCTGACGCCAAACCGCGCTCCATTGTCGCCACGTTTTTAAGCTACAAGATAAAAGAGTTAGTGTTGCGTAAAGCTTGGCAAAAGAAAGAACTCTTCCACAATAACAAACACTTTTAGGGTGATAATGATTACCCCCCGACAGTACTAAAAAAACGTATGGAATATTCTGAAGTAAAAAAGGAGCTGAAATCGCCGAAAATTAAATTTCAGACTCCATTTCCAGTGAGGTTGCGGGTGTTTTACGAAGACGGCACCTGCCTATACCATTCAGCAGCATCAAGCGACTGTTTACTTGGCAGAAGGCTGGAAGACGGGGTGGTCCTGGAAAAGACCATTCCTCAAAACAGCAATATCAGGAGAAATTACAGAGTTTCAGGAGAAGACCCCCCTCGCAAGATTGAAGAAATTTGATAGTGAGTTGGTCGTGATTTAATAGTTAAGGGTTTTTAAAAAAAAATAAGTTTCCTGCCATGTTTTAAGAGAATTTGTACATGTCGGGACAAATACTTGGTGATTACGACCAGAGTGACTTTTTATTTTTCTGGTTACACTCCTTTTTTTTTTCTCTTTATCATATAAGTTCGGATTTGCCACCGCCCCCTACTTAAGGGCCCTCCTCCAGAGGAGAAGGAGGATTTCCCTAACGGAGAGAAGCCCACATAGGGTTCGTTTGACAAGAACCGCACAGTTGGAAGAAAGTACTCTGAAAGAGACGGAGATGGATACAGTTTTGTTTAAGATTGTTTGGTTAATGTCTTTGTTTATTGTGTTTTTTGATTGTGGTGCATTATTAGAAAAAAATTATAGGAAGAGGATGTTTAACAATATGAAACATATGTTGTATGGGAGAGATTTTGAAAGTTTTACCATTTACATAAAGTATGTCCAAGCAAGACCTTACAATAGTTCCATTTAATGTTAATGGAGTGCTTAACCCTCTTAAGAGGAGTAAGATTTTGTCTAAAATGAAGAAAGGGGCTCATATTGCTTTTTTACAAGAAACACATTTGAGTGTATTGGAACATGAGAAATTAAGGAGAATGGGTTTCTCAAAAATCTATTTCTCCTCATATAAATCTGGCCATAGGAGAGGAGTGGCTATACTGATATCTCAAAAGGTTCAATTTGAGTTGCTTACAGAAGTTAAAGATAAGGAGGGGAGATATGTATTAGTATTGGGAAAAATTGAAGGGGAATTACTAACATTACTTAATGTATATGCTCCACCTGGTAGTGATTTTAATTTTTATTAAAAAATGGTCGATTTGATGGTTAATGCACAAGGGGTACTGATTTGTGGGGATGATTGGAATGTGCGTCTTAACCCCAGGCTTGATTCTACAAATATATCTTCTCAGAGAGATTAGTCACTGTATAAAAAGATTAATGTACTGATGGGGGAAATGGGAATAATACATCTTTGGAGAGATTTCTATCCAAGTGGGTGGGATTACACTCACTATTCCTTCCCTCATTTGGAATATTCAAGGATTGATTATTTTTTTATACACAAGAGAGATAGACATAGGATCCAAGATTGTGATATTGGCAGAAGTAATTTTTCAGACCATGCTCCTATGTCATTGTCCATACGATTAAGTAATCGGGAAAATACAACATGGAGGATGAACTCAAGTCTGTTGAACAATCCACAATGTAAAGAACAGATAAAACAAGAAATAAAACGATTTTTGGAGGAGAATGATAATGGGGAAGTGAGACCAGAGATGATATGGGATACATTAAAGGCAGTTATAAGGGGGAAAATGATTGCTCTGAGTAGTCATAAGAAGAAGGTAAAGCAACTACAATTATATCATCTGACTATAAAGTTAAAAGAGTTGGAGAAAAAACATCAAGAAAAACAGGATTCACAAATCATGAAAGAAATAAAGAAGCTTAGAAACAAAATAGATGTCTTACATACACAGGAAATTGAAAAAATATATATTTACTTGACAAAAATATTATGAATCAGGGTCAAAATCACTAAAGCTGTTGGCAAGAAAATTAAAAAAACAACAGACCGATAATACAATATATAAAATAAGGGACCAGAACTGTAATGGTGTATTATATAAATGGGAAGAAATTCAAAACACTTTAACACATTTTTACAGAAAATTATATACACAACCCCATTCAGAAAGTGAAGAAAAGATGGATACTTTTCTGGAATCTCTCAGTTTACCAACTCTTACGGAAGATCCAAATAATATATTAAAAACGACTATAACACGAGAAGAACTGAATTCAGTGATTACGAGCCTCAGAGCTAATAAATCACCTGGAACTCATGGTTTTAATTCAGAATGGTATAAAACCTTCCGAGCTGAATTGATATCAAATCTTCTTTCTGCTTGTAATTTGGTATTTATTGATGGGAAAATGCCCCCATCATGGAGAGAGGCTATCATCTCAGTTATCCCTAAGGAGGGGAAAGATAGATTGGATTGTGGATCGTTCAGACCAATCTCACTCCTTAATGTGGATTATAAAATGTATACAGCAATACTGGCTAAAAGAATTGAAAAGATTCTCCCTCATTTGATATACTATGATCAAACAGGGTTTATTCAAAATAGACAAACCCATGATAACATTCGACACACATTGCATATCATGAACCATATTCAGCAACATAATTTAGAAGCTTCTTTGATGAGCCTAGATGCTGAGAAAGCTTTTGACTCTGTTAGTTGGAAATACCTTTATAGGGTTTTAGGTAGGTTTGGGTTTTGTGAAAATATTATTAAAGGTATTCAAACTTTATATGATAGCCAACAGCACGAATTAAAATAAATGGTTATTTATCCGATAGAATAACTTTAGAAAGAGGGACTAGACAAGGCTGCCCTTTATCTCCATTGCTTTTTGCTCTATATATAGAGCCACAAGCCCAGTGGATACGACAAAATAACAAAATAAAAGGTATTTCTATACAAGGTAATGAGCAAAAGATAGCACCGTAGGCAGATGACGTTTTATTATATCTGGAAGATCCCACTAGTTCATTTCTAGAAGTAATGAAACTCTTAGATAGCTTTGGCTTGCTGGCAGGCTATAAGTTAAATGTTCAAAAAACACAAATTCTAACTTTTAATTACAACCCTCCTGATTTTTTAAAAGGCAAATACCACCTTAAGTGGGACCCAAAGTTCAATGAGATATTTAGGAGTCTATTTACCAAAAGATATTTCGGTATTATAATTGAATCTGTAAAAATGAATCTGCTGCCTCAGTTACTCTTTCTATTTCAAGCTCTCCCTGTAAAACTCTCTACAAAACAATTTTCGGAATGGGATAAGATGATTTCTAGGTTTATTTGGGAGGGGAGAAAATCTAGAATTAGTTTCAAAACATTGCAACTTTCAAAAGATAAAGGGGGTATGGCTTTACCAAATTTAAAAGATTATTATTATGCATCTCAGGTTAAACCTCTCATTAATTCCTGTAATCCAGAATATCAAGACAGATGGAAAGATATTGAATTGTCCCTTGTAAATAGCCCCCCAATTCAGACACTATTAGGTAATAGAAATTTAGACAAAATTACTGAAAAAATATTCAATCCATGGATAAAGTTTCAATTAGGACATGGAATATGATCACAAAAGAGTATAATTTAGGTGAGGCAATAAAGATACTCAGATGGTGCGCCTATGATACAGAGTTTAAACCAAATAAATTGGATAATAGATTTAAATTTTGGATTACAAAAGGAATAACTGCATTTTGTAATATAATGGATAAGAATCAGCTACAAAGTTTTCAGTTTGTAGCCATTATTTTAATAAGGAGATTATAAGGGGAGATTTAGATATTGTTAATGATGGAGTAGTGAAAATAGTTATAGAAGCCTACAAATCAGAATTAGGCAAAGGTATTAAATCTAGATTATATAAAAGTTTTATGGAAAAGAAATCATATTCTACAGAGAATATAAAAGATAAATGGGTGAAAGAAAGTGAAGTTAGAATTTCGAATGAAGAGTGGCTTAAAATTTGTGAATTTCAATGGAGATGTACTAACTCGCATTTATGGAGAGAGTTTTGCTGGGAAAACATTGTTCGATTTTTCATTACTCCGGGTCAGAAGGCGCACCATACTGAGGAAAACTCTAAGTGTTGGAGACAGTGCGGAAACCAAGGTAATCATTGGCATATATTCTGGAACTGCCCTAAAATAAGGCTTTTCTGGAATGAATTACATGAGGCCCTGGAAACTATATTTGAAAGGAATGTACCCTTTACATTTGAGGCTTTATATTTTGGTAAACTGGATTTTGATTGGAGGGGAACAGATGAATATTTGTTTGGAGTCCTTATATCAGCAGGGAAGAAAGCTATAACAAGAAAGTGGCTTCTCACAGATCTACCAACAATGAATGATTGGATTGAATTAATAAAAGAAATATATCTAATGGAAAAAATAACATTTTCTCTAAAATTACAAATGAAAAAAATGGTCAAATATTGGTTTAGATGGGTTCAGCACATTAAACCTTTAAGGTCAGATTTTGTTGAGATACAGAATAACTGAAATGTAATAAGATACATTTATATAGTCTACTTCCTTTTCATATTCATAAATGTATACATCTTCCTTCTTTTGAATGTATATAGTTTTGTTAAAAAGTTATGTAACTGTAAAAATTAGGGGAACAAACAGGAATTTGTGCCTGACATGTAAGGCTGAATAATGGATGTTCATATATAAAATGGTTTGGTTTTGTTCTCTAAAAATAAAAAAATAAAAAAAAATGTTGCTGCTGCTCCTCAAACTTCTAGAGGCAGCACAGAAACAGGATCCATTGATCGTACTTTTGACTTGAGTTCAGTTGCAAAAGGCATTGGAAGGACTATATTTGGAGAGCTCAAATCTTTACTCACCCAGACTGAAGATGTATCTAGTTCCAGTTCTCCTGCTCAAAGCAATGCAAAGAGCTCAAGTGTCAGCTCTTCACCAAAAACTTCAGTGTTTTCTGATTCTGTGTCAGATATTTCAGATTTGTGCACCTATACAGTAGAAACTGCTGGAGCCATTTGTGAAGCAATGAAAAAAGAGTTAGACCAGGAGATTTATTGCACAACAGTGGCAAAGAAGGCTTCAGATGAAAGCCTTCTGGCTAGAGAGGTTGTTACTTCAGTTTTGGAGTACCTTGAAGAGCAATATATTTTAGACACCATTAAAAGCCCTTCACCATATCCTAAAGACTGGGAGAGAGATGCTTCTACATTTATAAGAGAGGAGAATATTCCAGATCAATCAAAATCCCAGATATCTCCTGTTGAAGAAATCATATTATCTGATATTGATAAGGCAACAGGACAAGTCCCTAATCAAATTCCAATGGAGATTTGTAGATATCCTCCAAAGGTGGTGTTATCTGAAAACATTTCTTCAAAACAGCAAATTGGGAAAATGGACATGAACTTGGTTGAGGACAATTTAAGTGTTTCCTCTTCTGGACAGAGCATCATATCAGATGCAGAAAGTGAAGGGTCAGAGAAGATGCTGAGGACCTCCAGCTCTGTATTCCATAGTACAGCAACAAGGATAATAAGTGAAATGATTGAAAAAGCAGCTGCAAAATTTATATCTTCTGGACTTGCCCATCTCCCAGAGCAACCAAACAGTACAGCTGATGATGTATGTAAAACACCGGATGCAACAAAACATGATCAAGAAGCAATGTCCTCAGACTCTTCTTCTCATGTGCAAACCACTGAACTGGCTTCAGATATTGTTGTTGATGTTTAAGAAAGACTACATTACGCTACATGCATTTTGAAGATTTCTTTCTCAACAGACTACAAAGTTAAATGAGAAAGTTGTGATACAGCCCTGTTACCAGGAACATCAGAAATTAAAACTGATACTAGAACAGCTGAGCACCTTAGGACAATGACTGAGGAGCTCTTCAAAACTGTGAAGAACAAACTGAAACACTTTTGGAATCAGAAGAGCCTGTCTTTGTTCAAAGCAAGGAAAGTTTTATCTGCTAAAGAGCAGAGATCAGCAGATTCACTTGAGATGTTTCCTCCTTCAGTCCAGGTTTCACACCTGAGCTTTAGTGAACCACACTTGACTAAGAAAAGCATGTCAGTAACAAACTCGCCAGATTATGAAACAATGCACCTCTCTGGTGAACAATATGGGAAAGACAGGATGTCTAGTGGAGATGACACTGTCCATAAAGAGTACACTAAAAGTAACCGTAAAGAATATTCTGTTCAAATGTGCCTGGGATGTTGATTGATTCTTATACAGATGACACAGAAGTCATGAGTCGGGACGCTCCCTATAGAGTCCTGACTGATGCTTCATCAAAGCTTCAGGATCAACCTACACTACAGCAGAACAAGAAAATCAATTGACATGTAAAAGCAATTAAGTTCCCCGGTCCCATGTTTGGTGTGCTGCTGGTCTCGTCACTGAGAATATAGCATTTCAAACCCATTCCAATAATGTTAATTTGAACATTGAAAACCTTTCAGCTGAAGAGGCGCCCTGTGCATCTCAAGTACAAGGAGCCACAGCAAAGCATAATCTCTCCCCACTGCAGACAAGGGTTTCAGAAGAGCCTAAGGACCAAGTCATGACCTCCACAGAAAGTTCTACAATGAGTCCTATTGAAAGGAAAGTGGAACAACTTGTCTCGAGTGGATCTCTGCGTGTATTTTCAGAAGAACTTGTCAAAAATGTTTTCCATTTAATTTTGAAATCAGGAATTACAGTACAATTGGGCACAGCTCACAAATCTAATTCAGATCCAACTTTAAAGAGCTGTCTAGTAGTTCAGGATTTATCCCATCCAAAGTCCTCAGAGCTTTCTATGCAGTTGTTGTATTCATTTACTGAGAAATCAGTGAAAAGACTGTTGAAGCAGTGCCTCAGTTTTCCCGATTCTCCAATGTTTGACACAAATGAGAAGGATGTTTCACTTTTTCAAGACTGTGATACAAATACGGAATTGAAGTCTCCCAAAAGATTTCAGAGAAAATGTCTCTGACTGCCAAGGATCACAGACCACAGAAAAGTACTGAACCATCAGTGCCCAGTTCACAGATGTACCATGATGCAATTAATCAGCTTTCCAGCTTGCTTGTAAAGTCTGTCATGGATGTTTTGTCTGCTGCGTGTGATTTATCAACGAAGCCTGAAGACAGTGAAAATCAAGTTATGAAGGAAATCAAATCAAATCATTTAATAGTCTATAAACATTTTAGTTGCTATGAAGTACAAGTTAAAAAATGTAGTGACTGTATATAAATATACAGTACCTTGATTTTCTATCTGTTGTGTCTTTAAAAAGTTTTTGATGTATGTAGACCAAGATAGTGTAGGCCATGACTATGAATGAGAGAATGAGTAAATAAAGCCATATATTCAGTAGCCATACAGATGCAGCCATTCAAAGTGCGCGGCACAGACACGTACCGGAGGTAATTGGCTACGGCGTCGCGCATCGATGACGCAAAAAAACATCATCGGTACTTGAATGGTTGACCGAAAGGGGCACTCGTGGTCCATTGGTCGGTCGTAGAAAGATTTACAGTAAATGTCTTTACTGTGCCCGTTTTAGCATCCGTGTCACACCTGAAGAAGGCTCCACGGCCGAAACGTTGTGTTCTCTTTCTTCTTTTTTTCAGCATGGAATAAACCTATTACTTGTTCCTTTGCAGATACAATTCTATTGTTTGTTGTGTTGTCTATGATGTTTTTTTCCCCCCCATTTTCTGTGTCCTTCTGTCTTGTACATTATAAAATGTTACTTACCTTTGCTGTGTCCAAAAGATGAAGGAGCAGGTTTAAATGACTTTGGAGGTTGATCGTTGTATAGAAGATACCCAATGTCCACAGTCTTTTAGGAAGGAATATAAAAAATCCCAAAACAAAGTTTGTATTTGTATTGCACAAAAGGCTTTTGAATTATAAGAGAAACCTGTGAAAATAAACAAATCGAAAAGACAATGTATATCCTGACCTCACTTTCTGGGAGATGACACAAATAATAAATAAAGGTTTCTTACCTTTTAATGAATGTAGGACAAAAAAGGCTGCAAAGTCTGCCCCACTGCACTCTTGGAGTCATTCACCAATTTCTTAATGATGTGTTTCATGAACCACACAAGATTCAGCAGGTTGCCAGCTCTGTTCACAATGAATTGCTGTGTCAAACTGGATCCCAACAGGTTCTACAGAAAGTTGTAGCCACCAGAAATGAGACAGTGGTCAAAACCATAATCAGTTCTATGGTGACCAACATTTCCAAGCTGACACATTCAGCTTCCCGATGTTCATCCCTTTCACCAGAGACCAGTATTAGCAGAGAAGCAAGTGAGATCACTGATGAGGTGATGGGTGATATTAAAATAACTAGTGAGCACAGCAAAGAGGCAACACCCAGTGCTCTGTCTTCTGAAGTTTCTCTTGTTTCTTCTGAAATAGTACATGGAGTCACAGATAGTCTGCTAAAGAACATCCAGCTAAACTGTTCCAGCCCTGAGTCCAGTACTCCTCAAGCTGCCATTGATATGGAAACCCGGAGCACTGAGCAGCTCATGTGCACCAACATGGACCAGTTAGAACCTTCACCTGTTATTGGTCGAACAGTCAGAAGTAAAAAAACGACAGTCTTCTATGACAAAGTCTCCAAAAGGCTTTTCTCCAACACTCCCAAGTGGTTTTGAAAACAGTTTCCAGCCAGAAGACACTATGGATAAGCCCTGCTCATCAGCTGTTGGTGTGACACCTTGTTAGCTTCTGGGACCCGAGAGAAGCCTGGAGATTATATGATTATATGTCAGCCGTCCCCTGTTCTTCTATATCTCTAGCTTGACTGCGTCCGGCTGCTCGGCTTTTGTTTGTAAAGTTTGAACGAGCGCCCCGTTCACTGTTTCTTGTGAAGTAAACATGACTCTCTCTGGCTTTGTCACTGTGGTCAGAAAGCATTTCTTGATTCTGCTTGAGCCGCTTCATGAATTGTAAGCGACTGTAAGAGCTCTTTCTAAAGTCAGCCCTCCTACAACAATTTATCACGCAGTCTCTTATGTGCACATTTTCCCACAAGTTGATCTCTTAACATGTCAGCTTCCAATACTCCCAAGTCACACGATTTAGCCAGTTCTCTTAGTGAATTCACAAAAGCATCAACAGATTCGTCCTGAGACGAATTCCTACATTTATGCCGTACCAAAACCACATTTCTCCGCGGTGTAAAGTAAGCGTCTAAGGCAGCTAGTCTGTTCATATGTACCTTTTTCTCCAGCGAGGTTGGCGAAAATCCGCTGCAGGGGCGCCCCGATGCAGTGCAGTAATGCAGCCCGTCTCAGGCATCCGGAGCTTCTGTAGATCCACTGGCTATTTCAAAACATCTGTACGACTTCATCCATGTCTTGTATTCCGTATACAAATCCGGAGCTCCGAGGTTCAGTGGAAGCGGTGGAGAAAGCTGGGCATAAGCAAAACTTCTCGGCGCGGCGGCCGTATCTTCCATGGCGCAAGCTTAACGAACAGTCCGAAAATTCAAAAGTTCGTTTCAACCAGCACGAGAACTAAAATCTGCAGTGTTCTGCTCGCTTTGAGTTCGCCAAGCACTCATCTCTCGTCCCAATAAATGTTGTGTATCTTAATAAAGAGTCGTTCTTTATTATTTTAACTATTTTATTAACTACACAGATCACTCCCTTACACCATATATTCCCGCCTTCTACTCTCCCGTTCCGTTGTCTCGCGATGTCTACTCACTATACTCAGCTACCATATTCAGATATTGTGAAACAAATTTTAACTAAGCTGCTCTTAAGAATTCATCCTATTTCTCCAAAGGGGGGAGGAGAAACAAGAACAGATTATGGAAAGTTTATCTTGTTGGGAGCTTAGTGAATTTGCTGTGGGCATTATTGACAATGTGCCGAAGAAACTATTTACAGCCCCAGATACCTCAGAATGTAATCCAACAATGGGAAGCAATATCCAATGTGAGCTGGTTTCTGTCAAACAAGTGGCCAGCCGTATTTACAGAGAACTGCTGCAGAGTGCTGGTTCCAAAGACAACTTACAGCAAGCAGTAGCAGCCAAGAGTGAGGCCCTGGCCAAAAGGATAGTTGATTCTCTTGTGAGAGAAATTATGAAGTTCCAACATTCAGATATCGAGTCTTCAGATGCTCCTCAAGCTGACAATGATATGGAAAAAAAACTTTTAAATCCAATAGTAATTTCTTTATGACAAAAAAAAATCATAGACACTGTACCCTGGATTTACAGATGCAGCCATTCAAAGTGCGCGGCACAGGCACGTACCGGGGGTAATTGCCTACGTCATCACGCATCGTAACACGAGATGATGCAAAATACCGCGGTGCGTGATTGGTTGACCGACAGGGGCAATCGTGGTGCGTTGATCGGTCGTAGAAAGATTTAAATGTCTTTACTGTGCCCGTTTAAGTATTGAATATTTATATGGAATTTTACCACTGAAGGGAAATCTTAGTAGCTGAGCATAAAAAGAATAGAAGCATACTGTAACATGTGTGAAGGCCATAAATGATATTAATTTTGGAACATAAACATACAGTATATGGCTGGTCTCGGTACTAAAAAATACACACCAGTATTTTATTTCTCCCTAAACATTTTAAGCTTCGAAGTCTTTAACTAACGTGATACCGGAGTCAACAAGCATACTTTTAGAATTTGATTAAAAGGGAATATAATATGGAATTGCGTATCTAAAGAAATTAATAACGATATCATTATATTCATGTACCGCAACACAAGAATAGTACACGCTGTACATTGTCTGTTGATAATGTTTCTGTAGTGCTTTTTCAGCACTCTGCATATGACCTTGCCGGTGGCGCTGTGGGTTAGGTTCCTGACTCCCACTCTGATCGAATTTAAGTAATTTTAATAACAATGAATAGTCACCTATGCGTTACAATATAAACATTTATATTGATTTAAATCGCGATTTGATTTAAATCGCAAACGCGGGTTTAAATATATGTGTTTTTTTTATTCACAATCAGACAAATGCAACATAAATTGATATCTTTGTCAACTAAGTATCTTAATAAACTTTCAGCATAGCTTTCTCCCCGTTTAGATTTATTTTTCTTGGGATCAAACGTGGAAAGATTAGATTGTAATCGCATTTATTTTTTAAATACTTTTTAGAAAAGTGTAATCTATACTAAAAAGCTGTACACCACCTGCTATAAAGATACATATTGTAATACTTTCGGGCTCGGATAGGACGGACACAAGAACTCAGACTTGTGGAGTTAAATCTCAACAAAACAACAAATCTCAATATCTTGTACGAAGTATTTGTAATACAACCCAAAAACTCTCTCAAATTCCTCCAATTAGCATAGCCCCTTATGCAAAACCAAACCCTGCTACTGCAGATATACCCGACTTTGATAAAAGAGGAGGAGTGTCTTTGTTGAGTTAGATAGCTGTGGACCTCTTTGACAGTGTGTTGCAGGACTCGTCCGAAAACCAGGAGATAACAGTTGTGAAACAGGATAATGATGTGTTTCATGAACCACACAAGATTCAGCAGGTTGCCAGCTCTGTTCACAATGAATTGCTGTGTCAAACTGGATCCCAACAGGTTCTACAGAAAGTTGTAGCCACCAGAAATGAGACAGTGGTCAAAACCATAATCAGTTCTATGGTGACCAACATTTCCAAGCTGACACATTCAGCTTCCCGATGTTCATCCCTTTCACCAGAGACCAGTATTAGCAGAGAAGCAAGTGAGATCATTGATGAGGTGATGGGTGATATTAAAATAACTAGTGAGCACAACAAAAAGGCAACACCCAGTGCTCTGTCTTCTGAAGTTTCTCTTGTTTCTTCTGAAATAGTACATGGAGTCACAGATAATCTGTTAAAGAACATCCAGCTAAACTGTTCCAGCCCTGAGTCCAGTACTCCTCAAGCTGCCATTGATATGGAAACCCGGAGCACTGAGCAGCTCATGTGCACCAACATGGACCAGTTAGAACCTTCACCTGCTATTGGTCGAACAGTCAGAAGTAAAAAAACGACAGTCTTCTATGACAAAGTCTCCAAAAGGCTTTTCTCCAACACTCCCAAGTGGTTTTGAAAACAGTTTCCAGCCAGAAGACACTATGGATAAGCCCTGCTCATCAGCTGTTGGTGTGACACCTTGTTAGCTTCTGGGACCCGAGAGAAGCCTGGAGATTATATGATTATATGTCAGCCGTCCCCTGTTCTTCTATATCTCTAGCTTGACTGCGTCCGGCTGCTCGGCTTTTGTTTGTAAAGTTTGAACGAGCGCCCCGTTCACTGTTTCTTGTGAAGTAAACATGACTCTCTCTGGCTTTGTCACTGTGGTCAGAAAGCATTTCTTGATTCTGCTTGAGCAGCTTCATGAATTGTAAGCGACTGTAAGAGCTCTTTCTAAAGTCAGCCCTCCTACAACAATTTATCACGCAGTCTCTTATGTGCACATTTTCCCACAAGTTGATCTCTTAACATGTCAGCTTCCAATACTCCAAAGTCACACGATTTAGCCAGTTCTCTTAGTGAATTCACAAAAGCATCAACAGATTCGTCCTGAGACGAATTCCTACATTTATGCCGTACCAAAACCACATTTCTCCGCGGTGTAAAGTAAGCGTCTAAGGCAGCTAGTCTGTTCATATGTACCTTTTTCTCCAGCGAGGTTGGCGAAAATCCGCTGCAGGGGCGCCCCGATGCAGTGCAGTAATGCAGCCCGTCTCAGGCATCCGGAGCTTCTGTAGATCCACTGGCTATTTCAAAACATCTGTACGACTTCATCCATGTCTTGTATTCCGTATACAAATCCGGAGCTCCGAGGTTCAGTGGAAGCGGTGGAGAAAGCTGGGCATAAGCAAAACTTCTCGGCGCGGCGGCCGTATCTTCCATGGCGCAAGCTTAACGAACAGTCCGAAAATTCAAGAGTTCGTTTCAACCAGCACGAGAACTAAAATCTGCAGTGTTCTGCTCGCTTTGAGTTCGCCAAGCACTCATCTCTCGTCCCAATAAATGTTGTGTATCTTAATAAAGAGTCGTTCTTATATTATTTTAACTATTTTATTAACTACCCAGATCACTCCCTTACACCATATATTCCCGCCTTCTACTCTCCCGTTCCGTTGTCTCGCGATGTCTACTCACTATACTCAGCTACCATATTCAGATATTGTGAAACAAATTTTAACTAAGCTGCTCTTAAGAATTCATCCTATTTCTCCAAAGGGGGGAGGAGAAACAAGAACAGATTATGGAAAGTTTATCTTGTTGGGAGCTTAGGGAATTTGCTGTGGGCATTATTGACAATGTGCCGAAGAAACTATTTACAGCCCCAGATACCTCAGAATGTAATCCAACAATGGGAAGCAATATCCAATGTGAGCTGGTTTCTGTCAAACAAGTGGCCAGCTGTATTTACAGAGAACTGCTGCAGAGTGCTGGTTCCAAAGACAACTTACAGCAAGCAGTAGCAGCCAAGAGTGAGAACCTGGCCAAAAAGATAGTTAATTCTCTTGGGAGAGAAATTATGAAGTTCCAACATTCAGATATCGAGTCTTCAGATGCTCCTCAAGCTGACAATGATATGGAAACCCGGAGCACCGAGCAGCTCATGTGCACCAAAATGGACCAGTTAGAACCTTCACCTGTTATTGGTCGAACAGATGCAGTGAAAGATATCTCTCCCAGTCTTCAGGATATGGTGAAGGGCTTTTAATGGTGTCTAAAATATATTGCTCTTCAAGGTACTCCAAAACTGAAGTAACAACCTCTCTAGCCAGAAGGCTTTCATCTGAAGCCTTCTTTGCCACTGTTGTGCAATAAACCTCCTGGTCTAACTCTTTTTTCATTGCTTCACAAATGGCTCCAGCAGTTTCTACTGTATAAGTGCACAAATCTGAAATATCTGACACATAATCAGAAAACACTGAATTTGTTTCTGAAGAGCTGACACTTGAGCTCTTTGCATTGCTTTGAGCAGGAGAACTGGAACTAGATACATCTTCTTCAGTCTGGGTGAGTAAAGATTTGAGCTTTCCAAATAAAGTCCTTACAATGCCTTTTGCAACTGAACTCAAGTCAAAAGTACGATCAATGGATCCTGTTTCTGTGCTGCCTCTAGAAGTTTGAGGAGCAGCAGCAACATTTTTATTGGATTCTTGCAGATATTTATTTGTTTCAATACAATTCAGTGCAAACAAAACATTTATCACCTATCAATATAAGACCTATTTTTACTTACTTGTCAGGGTTCGTTGTTTCCCATGTTAACATTTAGAAATTTGCAACCAAATTTTGAATGCCAGCACAGATGCAACTAATACAAATATACTGTTGTCTATACAGTATAGTAAAAATCTATTATAGATATAGGTTGTATGTATAGAAAAATATATACAGTACAGTATTTCTAATATATAAATGAAGCAAGAACAACAGAATACCAGTCTAACCAAAGAAATAGAATGGTCAGTATTGCATATTTTAAGTGGATCCCTTAATTTATAAATAATTAAGTGTGCAGACCCCTGTTTCATTCCAGAGGAGGCAGTGTCAAAGGGTTCTTTTGGCATCGAGTCTATGGTAGAAAGTGAAGTCACCCCCTTGGAACCTGGACAGCTTAATATTCTCTCAATCAAAACCTAGTGGGAGCTGATCTGAACATGTCAGGGAAGGAACAACTAAGCAACAGCTAGGACTAAAATTCAGGATTTACTGTACTGAAGGAACAAATTAACATATTTCTTTACATTTGTTCTTTAGTTATGACACTGTGCATTTTAACCTCAAGAAGCTATCTGGAAAAATAAAATGCATCCATTACATTCAGACATTACAAGCAGTGTACCTTACCTGTCCATATAAATTGTTATTGTTATTGTTATTGTTATTGTAAATTTTTAATTAAAAAACATTATGATAAAAAATAATTAGTGTGACATTGCTACTACATGGACAAAATACTAACTTTATTTTGCAATATTAAAAAATGGTGACTAATTAAAAATATATAGGCATCTTTTCTAGTGGCAGAACAATTAATCTATTTTAAAGCATATTCCTGTGTAAAAAAGATGGCCACCTAACCACGATTGTGTTCGTACTTTTTCAATTTACCTACTGAATGTCTAAAACTTGCTTAGGTTTTTAACTTTAATATGAGAGGCTTATAAAATAAAAATCACCGCAACAAAATAGCACATTGGAAATTATAAATCTTAAACTTCAATCTGCAACTGTTCCATAACACTTTAGCGAGTATGGTACAATTGTGTTCCTATGTGAAGCAAGATCACTGGTATTTTACATCATTGTGTTTTCAACAACAACTACTTGGTCAGGCGCAATGTATCTCACCAGTTTCATAGTGGGTACTGCATAATTGACACATAACAAATACAGTTAAATTCAGAAAATAAATAGTAATTCTTCATTGAAATGTGCAGAAATATGTCATGTTTATGTTTGTACCCTGTTAACTTCATAGAAATTAGACCTTAGAGAATTTAAAGATTCTGTGAAACATGCACTTTGACCAGAGGTGCCCAAACTTTTGCATACAACTGTATGTTGCTGCTGCATCATTCAGGACAAAGCCCAAAATGCGTTTTCAACACATTTGATGACTTAGTGTTACTTAGTTGTTACTGCCCTCTGGTGGTTGTTGATTGAAACATAACATCCATTCAAACACGACCAGACATTTCTCCCACTGTCAAAACTTCAGCTAAATTTCACATTTTATACTGGTGCCACAACATATTGTTTGTTATTATGATAGAAATGTGTTTTAATATGACTAATTTATTATTGTTGTTGTAATGCAGTATGATCAGAGTTATACATAAGTACAATACAACAGTTTATTTTTGCGAAGGTTCAGTTAGTGTATTTTGACTGCTGCTCTAGTCATTGTCAATATCAATATTCAAAGTCAATGTTCTAGTCATTACAACAAAGCCAGTCTATGGTAAACTATATCTAGGATTTGGAAAAATGCACATGAGCTAACACGAAAATGTGCACATGTACTGTACTGTTAACAGACTGATTCATGCATTTGCAAAGAGAGAAAAAGCAATTTAACGAACGCAGCTGGGGAAGTGAGTTAAAAATAGAAAACAGTTCCTCTTTAAACATTTACACATCACCATACTAAAATGATTAAAATAAAAACTTTCTGTACGCACTGATGCTTAACATACCACAACTGCAGCATGTAGGACTTACCCATCAGACAGCTGACTGATCAGAGGGACTTCATGAAACCAGTTGGAATCAGTAGTCACCTCTTCAGTGGAGTCAGGTGAAATATGAACTGACCCAAGAGAAAAGAATTATTGTCGCATTAGAATTCTCATGGCATGCATAAAAAAAGTGATCAATCCAATTAACATCCAAAAAAGGCAGAAAACATGTATTTATTCATAGATAAAATTAGGATGCTGATTAGGATTTATTTATCTGTTTACCCATATAATTTAAATAATTTTCACACCTTAGCTCACAACAATTTTACTGCACCAGACTGTGGCACAATGGCTGCCCAGAGATCCCCAGACTTAATTGGAACCTTCCTCAACCTTAACAGTAGATGTTACCAAGCTTTCAAAACCCAACACTTGTGCATTAATCATTTAATATTGATTAAATGACACAAAACAATTGACATGTTTTTATCTGAGTAAGCTATACAAATAAAACTGAATTTAATTAAACTGATTTTTTGGATTATATGTTCCATTGTCTTTCACAATATCTTTCACCCAATATCAGCACCCACTGAATTTCTCTGCAGCTGCATTGGAAAATTTGTCAAAACATAACGTTTTTCAAAACCTTTATTTTTTCTAGAAACAAATTAAAATACTGACCTTTGGTGATTTTAAAACTCTTCTCATTAGCAACGGTAACATCTCTTTTCTCCGTGCTAACGATCTCAGTAGAAGCTGTGCCACAGAGAAAACATCCTTTTAGTTGAATAGTCCTTTCAGATAGTTTAGATCAATATGTTGTCAACCTGCATCATTCCCTCTGGCCAACAAACTAAAACACATTAAATTGTGAACTAAATCTCAGTTGTACCACTGCAAAATATTGGATCTAGAAGCTTACCCTATTTTCCAGACTGAAGTACTTCTTTAAAATATTGCCTTTTAATACTGTCTTGCATTTCTCTCTCAAAATCCTTCCTTTCCTGTAAACTCTCATTTAGCTTTTGCTGCAGGAGAGCAACCTTCCTTTCATATAATTCAAATGCCTGAGAATGACAGAAAACCTTTCACAAGTGGCTATTCTTTAAAGAAAAAGGAAAGCCTCTCAACAAAAGATGAAAAGGTCCATCTCATTGTTGAACATCTTGTATTAAAAAGCACATGTTTTTCCATTACTCTAGTATTTAATGACAAATGAACTAGCTTGCAACCCAACATGTTGCTAGTAGAAAACTTCCCGTCCATAAGGTCACATTTTAATTTAGTATCAGACAGAAGCTGTTGGGCACCACTGAAATTCCAGCTCAAGTAAAAACTACAGGAGACTCCGATCTCATCTCAATCTACAGCACCCTGAAGCTGGGAAGCTGGGTCTGGTCAGAGCTCAGAAGAAGAAAGGCTGGGTCCAACATTACTTGGATGAAAGACTCTGTGTGTAGTTCAGAACCTTGCAGGCTGGGTATAAGAGATTGAAGCAGCAATGTCTCTCCTCTAATGCTTAGGTAATGAAGAGGAGAGATCATCAACCACCCTCTTGGATCCTCTTGGGGAGATACCCCTGAGGGATACTTTAGAACAGCCAATTATGCAAAGCAGCATGTCTCTGGGATGTTACATGGAATTAAAATCCACAACACGCAGAATAAATGCCCCACAGGCAGGTGCCCAAGGCTGGAGATAAACCATGGGCTTTGGAGATGCAGTGCTATAACCATGAATTGAATGAGGTGCCAACATACCATGCTCATTGTGGTCACTGAGGATCCAAAAAGTATTCGTTTAGGTTATTAATTTAAACCTATAGGTGGTCATCTTGGAAATACAACAAAATATACCTGCAAGGTCAGTGTCAAGTCCGGAATTTGCATGAAGAAAAGTTCACCTTAAGAGGATGAATCCAAACATTCATTACTCCAGTACCTTTTTGTGCCTTCTAGCTCTGGTCTGTTTCTTCAGCTGGGCCTGTCGCACCTCCCTCCGGGCATCTTCCTCTATCCTCATCTGTAAAGCCCTTTCTCTGATTTTCCACATCTGTAGAGCCGTCAGTGAAAAGGCAAAGCAGATGAGAAACAGCAGAAAGCTAGATTGTGTTGAGCACAAAACAGCTACGCTACTAGACATTTATATTTATATATGTCACCTGCTTATAGGTGGTACATTAAATATTGAGGAATCTGTTAGATCATGTGGAGCTGAATCTCTCCCCTTTTTACAATCTAGCAATTGAGGCCTTTGGGCATTTTTCAGCATATTAGGAGCATTCAGCAGCTGAATGTGGTCTGGGAAGCCCAAAGACAAAATAACTGGGAAAATAACATACCATACAGCAATGTACAGTGAAAATGTGAAAAAAAACAAGAAACATGATTAAACTGATGTAGAAAACCGATGAGGCTAAATACTATATATTGATAATGCTGGTGATTTGAAAGCTGATAAATCAATGAAAGGGGTGAATAAACTATGTGTTTTAAAAGTGAGTTAAGCTACAGTGTGGAATGTAAGATTCATAAAAGCGTATGAAAAGTGTCTGAAGTCTAAGTGTGACGATACAGTAACATGATTCACTAAGGGTATCCACTCTGCAGAAATCTGTTCGGCTGGAAGAGGCGTATAAAGTATAAGGTGAGAGAATTTTTTTAATTCGCATTTTGCAACATAAAATGCTTAATTACTTGTCAGAAAGAGAACATCTTTTAAAACAGTTATGCTAGAGATCCTGTTATCTTTTGCTTGCTCCCCAATCATGCTGTATTTACAGAGGTGTCACAAGGTCACTTGCCAGAGTGGATATAAATGTCTCTAATCAGTTTAAGATGCAGAAGGAAACCAGCTATTAAAGATCTGTCATCCAGGTGATGACCGGGAGCAGCCCTGGGTCAAAATAAATCAAACTGTATTCTCATACCTCATCCTGTCTGCTGTACTGCAGACCTCTCATACGCTGTATTTCACCACTGCATATCTCCTCTGTTTTCGGAGCTCCTGCCTGGTGCCTTCATAAACAACAACAGAAAAGAAAGCTTAATCCACAAGGCAATGTCAGACAGCAGCAGAGGAATTTGTGAATGTGGTATTTCCGTAGAGCAAATGTTCATCTTTTGGAAAACTTTGACTCAGTCAAGACTTCCACTTGCTTGCACAATTAATTAACTTAAGGCAAACCTTTACTTACAGTTGTATTCTTGACATCTAATGTTTAAGCATAACAGTAAAATATTTACACATATTTACAGCGAAACAAAAAAAAATGTGATACAAATACAACAAATCAGGAATCCAAAAGGCAGGAACTTGCTGTTAAAGAGTGAGGAGCTTCCATATGTTATTACCTGTCTCTGTTAGCCATAAACTGGTCTGAAATATTCTTGGATCCTTCCTCAAGGAGCCATTCCCTCACATCGGTGAAGCTGATATCCCTGGGAATCTCGTTCTGCTCCTGGAGCTCCAAGAACTTCTTCACTATTGTTTTCTGAAAGCCAGCACAGCCTTTTACTAGAGTGCCACACTCCCTTCATTGCAAGGTTCTCCTAAGCACTATTATAGCCGAGTGTGCACTTCAAAACCAACACTGACTTTTTCCATTAGATTTTTAATTTGAACTCACACCGATAGAATGTGTTTGCATATGTATAAGAGTGAAGGCTGAGCTACTGTAGTTTGTTGATCTAAACATTTCAATTTAAGATGTATATCTTGGATACAGTGGTTAACCTTGTTATCTCGCAACACTGGGGCCAGGGGCTCTATTCTGAGCCTGAGGTGATTTGTCTGTGTGGAGTTTGTATGGTCTCCCCATATTCACATGGGTTTTTCACGGTTTGCTCTGGTTTGCTCCCACAGTCCAAAGCCATACTATACTGGTAGAAAAAAAGGTGTCTAATTGGTTCTAGAGTGAATTTGTGTCTGTGTGTGTCTTGCAATGGACTTAATTCTGGTCAAGGGTGTATATCGTCTTAAGCCCGTTGCTTTCTGGGATAGGCCCCTGCTCCCTGCAGCCCTTAGATGAGGCGGTTAGATTAGATGACGTGGATGGAAAGGGATGGATGGAAGTTCAAGTCGTTTTTCAGCCTTGTCTGGCAAAGAAGACTTATAAATTCTGTTTTGGACTACACACAAAAGCTGCCTGTATTAACATGTGTTTGGAAAAATACATTTGTTTGCACTGAAAATGGATTAAAGTCTACAGCGCAGTACAGATAAGCAGTGAATGCTCCGATTCGGGTGGTACAATTAGTGGTTTACCACAAAGAAAAACATCCAGATATATTGCCCAGCCTCAATGAATAAAAAAACTATCTTTTTTTAACTCTGTTATCGTGAACAGAGAAGACTACAAGGCGACCTGTTTCAAATATTCAAAATCCTCACAGTCAAGTCTGCTTGTTGAACGCTGACTTCTTTCAAGAAACAGCTGGATGAGACTCACAGACCAATTAACAAGTAATTACCAAACAGGCTAAAGAGCTTCCTCTCATTCGTAACTATTCTTATGATATGAAACCCATATCCTGCATGCAGAAAGGACTATATGGGCTATAAACAACACAAAGTATCATGAAAAGATGTACAGTATGGCTGAACTAACAAGAAGAAGCTAAAATAGGCTAGAGCAGTGACAAACATAAGCAACAACATCATCAGCGTCAAAACACTAAAACAGAAATGAGCTTCATAGCAATTAGAGAAGAAACTGAAAGAAAACATTGAAATTGATCCTTAGAATACAAACACAGTCAAGGTAGAGACTTCCTTGAAGATGACATGATGACAGCAGTATATTCAAAAGTGCATAATGGAGAGATCTTATGGAAGCCTTCATCTAGAAACGTTACTGATTGCGGGCTGGATAAAGGCAGAAGTCTATGATGAAGAGTCAGAATCAGATGGACGGTTGTTTAAAAACATCACACTTACCTGTTTAGTCACATAATTTTTGTCATACTGCAACTTCACATTGCTAAGGTAGTTATGATATTGATTGTATTCTTTCAAAGAGCAGAGGACCTGAAAACAGACAAAACATGTTTCAAGTACTGTCTAGGAGGTTAAATGTTTTTATTTTTATTTTACAAATCTAGAGCACAGTCAAGTACTCTGTGTTTGAATATCTATTGAGCATAAGGACTTTAGCACAAACCATAGGCCTGCTTTGATTACATCTACTATTACATGCTTTGATTACAACCAAAGGCCTGCCCACCGAATACATCTATGCTGGAGTGCAGACATGAGTTAAATCACGCTACTGGAAACTATTACAGCTACAGTGCCTTGCGAAAGTATTCGGCCCCCTTGAACTTTTCAACCTTTTGCCACATTTCAGGCTTCAAACATAAAGATATAAATTTTTTTATTTTATGTGAAGAATCACCAACAAGTGGGACACAATTGTGAAGTGGAACGAAATCTATTGGATTTTTGAAACTTTTTTAACTAATAAAAAAATGAAAAGTGGGGCGTGCAAAATTATTCGGCCCCCTTGCGTTAATACTTTGTAGAGCCACCTTTTGCTGCGATTACAGCTGCAAGTCGCTTGGGGTATGTCTCTATCAGTTTTGCACATCGAGAGACTGAAATTCTTGCCCATTCTTCCTTGCAAAACAGCTCGAGCTCAGTGAGGTTGGATGGAGAGCGTTTGTGAACAGCAGTTTTCAGCTCTTTCCACAGATTCTCGATTGGATTCAGGTCTGGACTTTGACTTGGCCATTCAAACACCTGGATACGTTTATTTGTGAACCATTCCTTTGTAGATTTTGCTGTATGTTTGGGATCATTGTCTTGTTGGAAGATAAATCTCCGTCCCAGTTTCAGGTCTTTTGCAGACTCCAACAGGTTTTCATCCAGAATGGTCCTGTATTTGGCTGCATCCATCTTCCCCTCAATTTTAACCATCTTTCCTGTCCCTGCTGAAGAAAAGCAGGCCCAAACCATGATGCTGCCACCACCATGTTTGACAGTGGGGATGGTGTGTTGAGGGTGATGAGCTGTGTTGCTTTTACGCCAAACATATCGTTTTGCATTGTGGCCAAAAAGTTCAATTTTGGTTTCATCTGACCAGAGCACCTTCTTCCACATGTTTGGGGTGTCTCCCAGGTGGCTTGTGGCAAACTTTAGACGAGACTTTTTATGGATATCTTTGAGAAATGGCTTTCTTTTTGCCACTCTTCCATAAAGGCCAGATTTGTGCAGTGTAAGACTGATTGTTGTCCTATGGACAGACTCTCCCACCTCAGCTGTAGTTCTCTGCAGTTCATCCAGAGTGATCATGGGCCTCTTGGCTGCATCTCTGATCAGTCTTCTCCTTGTCTGAGCTGAAAGTTTAGAGGGACGGCCAGGTCTTGGTAGATTTGCAGTGGTCTGATACTCCTTCCATTTCAAGATGATCGCTTGCACAGTGCTCCTTGGGATGTTTGAAGCTTGGGAAATCTTTTTGTATCCAAATCCGGCTTTAAACTTCTCCACAACAGTATTACGGACCTGCCTGGTGTGTTCCTTGGTCTTCATGATGCTCTCTGCGCTTTCAACAGAACCTTGAGACTATCACAGAGCAGGTGCATTTATACAGAGACTTGATTACACACAGGTGGATTCTATTTATCACCATCAGTCATTTAGGACAACATTGGATCATTCAGAGATCCTCGCTGAACTTCTGGAGTGAGTTTGCTGCACTGAAAGTAAAGGGGCCGAATAATTTTGCACGCCCCACTTTTCATTTTTTTATTAGTTTAAAAAGTTTCAAAAATCCAATAGATTTCGTTCCACTTCACAATTGTGTCCCACTTGTTGGTGATTCTTCACATAAAATAAAAAAATTATATCTTTATGTTTGAAGCCTGAAATGTGGCAAAAGGTTGAAAAGTTCAAGGGGGCCGAATACTTTCGCAAGGCACTGTAAATGAGCTAGAACCTGGTCTATTTTTTTTGACAACACCTCACTCCTTCACCGTACCAAAAAAGCCTCATTCTTTGCACAAACTCCAAACAGCCTTACTTTCTTCTGCTCATTGATTAAGCCTCTGTTCTGCAGAGACTCCTGCATGCCCTTGCGATGGTAATAGGTGCGCAGGTGGGGGTCATGGAGGCTGTTGTACTTCGAATCCAAAAGGAAACCGTGGGGATCAGTCAGAGTGAAGTCAGGAGATGGCTGGTGCAGCTGAAATAGAAGGTAAGTATTTTATTAAAACATGATATGTATAGGTAAACACAGATATGTATCCCCCTATGTTTCTGAACATAAAAATGAGAATGTTTTTTTTCTCCCCCCTCCGAAGGCTGTCGCCAGTTTCTTGGAAGACTACTCCAGAATCGCTGTTATCATTTTTTTCTATGTTCTTGAAAATCAAATTCCAATTTCTCAGTCATTGTAGCCAACTAAAAATGACTACATTGCAAAAAGACAGTAAGCACAATAAGCTTTAAGGCATACAGTACAGCTGAATTTCAATAATGTGATCAATATACTGCGTCTAGAAAAATATATAACCTTACTCCTGATGTTATATGCACAAAGATGTCAAGGGAAGACAGTTTGCTTACAGTTTTATCATTACAGCAACCACATTATACTAACACACACAGAAATGTGTTAATGTGTCCCAGGTATCATTTCATATTATACAATTTTACATGTTGGTTTACCCTTAAAAAGAAAGAAAACCATGAATAAACATGTCATTTTTTACAATTTAAATGTTTGGATTTAAATAAGAATAAATGTATTCATGCTTTTCATTTTAGGTTACACTTACTTTCTCCGAAAGAGCAGTCCTGCAAAATTGAGGTTTAGACCCTGGGATTAACGGCAGTTTAGTGCCGATGGGTCTCTCCAACAGCTGCTGCTCTCCCTGCAGTGCATACAGCATGGTATAGCAGCCCTGAAACACAGAACATAGCTATCATACCTCACAGAACCACAGCCAAAACGCCAGAAAAAACAAGCAGAGCTGATGGCAGAAATGATTTCATCTGTCACAGAGTGAAATAAAATGGGTGTGGGGGCAACAGCAGGTATCAAGGACAATGTTGACTTTGCATAGAAGTTTGTATAGAATGACCAGTGACTTCAATGAGGGTGGTAATATGTGTCTTTCTTTGTTCTGGGGCTTCCTACTGATAAAGATGCTATTGCAAACATTGTTAATTACCACACAGTTCAGAGAAGACACATGGCATGTCAAAACTGGCCTAGCCGAGCCTCAGACTGAGGAGGTAGATCTAGAACATAACAATTCTAGAAAATCTAGAATGTTCTAGAGCAATCTTACACCTGGCCATCTGTATATAGCCATTTGATCAATGAGCCCCAAGAAGTTAGCTCTGCTTACACCCAAAACTATCAACCCCCCCCCAAAGAAAGGTAGGGGGGCTTTAATAACCCCAGTGACAGAGCCAGAGCACACAGAAACAGAAGAAACAGGAATAACCAATTTGTACCACAGCACCCAGGAGAGGGTTTGGACACCAGGGACTCTCTACAGTGAGCAAGGGAGGAAGGCTTTAGCATTGTCTTCCTCCCCTCTCTACTCAAAAAATTGACTCAGAGACAAATGGGGGGGGCATATTAAAAAACGGACTCAGCCAGGACTGAGGAGGATCCCTAAGACTACACAGAGTTTCTTTGCTATGACAGAAGCAGGCACACCAGGTCTCCAACTGGGGCTGGGTTTGGGAGAATATTTGCAGCTGGACTTTTCCTTTGGAACTCTGGTTTTGGTAACTGGGGTCAAATGGGGCTCTTGAGCTGGTCTGCAATATGTTCTGTGAGTAAGTAAGTACCTCTGGTGGATAAGTTGTAATATTTGTTCTGTGGATTAGGCTATAATAGATACTGGAATTGCAAAGTACTGTAATACAAATGGAAATTATGTAGGATGACTGTGTTCTCTGGTCTGTGGATGCACTAGTGGTTCTGGAAGATAAAAAGAACTTGTTGCTGGGGGAAAAGGTCGTTAGAATTGCTAGGTGGCATAATCAGCTACAAAACTAACTTTTAAAAGCAGTCCCTGCATTTAAGGGCCACGGTTCCTGACATATCTTTTTATAGATAGGTAAGAAGAGTTACCCTAGGGTGTTCAGAGGGCTAAATCAGTTCATAACATTCTTTTTTTTTTCTTCTGCACAAACGAGTTGATTCTCTAAGTCTGTTTAGAGTTTTAGATTGGGAAGGCATATTCTCACCCGAGACATTTTAAGACAACAAAAGAAAAGTACAGTACGTATATTCCCATAAAATACAGAACACATAGCTGGAATTTTTAAAATCACGTTCCATTTATTTTACCTTCTAGAGCATTTAAAACAGTATTAGAAATATTACTACGAGGTGTACGTTTTAACTGTTTTACTAAACCTTACATTTTAAAGCTAAACTAATGCTGATTTTTTTACGATTCACTACCTAAAAGTTCAAATATTTAAAAGTATGGATAGTACACTCACAGCTCCAGATCCCGGTTTCTTTCTCTCCATTTTAACCCTGATCTCGTTCCATTAATCCATTAATCAATTAATCTATTTTGAGAAAACAATTCCGTCGTGTTCGTGAGCGTTTAGACTTTATTTTGTATAATTCGGACTTGAGCATAAACCACTGTATAACCAAAATGTTGTCTATTATAACGTCAGATCTGCAAAGCAGTTGCCTTATCTGACGTATCCAGCGTGTACAAGTTAAGTAAAGACGTCATTAAAAGCTGCAGCAGGGAAGCTACAGTATTCGTCCCAGGACGGACTTGTTTTTTTATATATATTTATAATTAGGTTTTAATTAGAAAATCCAGACAAAAAGGCGATGTCCGATTTAATGTTTAATTTGAATGTCGCCATTCTAACTCAAAGCCTTCACGGTATCAAACCTGTGTGGTCACACGTCCCAAACAGTCTGGCTCTGCCAGTGGAGCCTAGAGACCCCAAAATATAACACACGGTTTGCCTTTTAATAATTTACACCTATAATAATAATAATAATAATAATAATAATACAAAGTAATAAACACTTGTTTTAAAAGCACGGACTGATTAGTCATTTGTACAGAGCAACATAACAAGACAGTGGCCACAGTACATACGGAAATCTCCAACTGTACTATATTTAAAAACTATATCTTTTTTCTGTATATCAAGACCTAGTTTTCAGTGACTACTGCGATGTGCCCTTCCATTTCCTAACTTTGTTATAGAAAGCAAGTGGAGCTGCTGAAGAAAATATCCTAAAAATAACTACTTTTTGTAGTGTTCGTAATGTGACGAGGGGTCCGGTTCACCTTCAGACTTAATTTCCTATAGAAGTATATTGTATATACAGTAGGTTTTATAGTCTTATAAACCCTTTTTTTAAAGCGTTTTATAATGCTACTCTTGCACTCTGCTGTCTCCTAGTTCCTTTCAGTTGGGCTTCACCGGTGAAATAAGGATGAAAACACCCTCTCTCTGCCCAGTCTTGCTTTTTGGCGGTTGATGTGTCTGTATGTGTCTTTTCTAGATATGTCTAAAACGACACCTAATATGCAGGAAGAAGCTGTTAAATTGGAAAGATGGTATCTGTAGCTGGGTAGCTGCAGAAAGGGATTGAAAACGTACAGACATCATTTTGGGTGCGACGGTAGGATGACGTCACAGCGGAACGGCCATTTCACGAGGTTCTTAATTCCTCAGTCTCGAGATGTGTTCTGGTTGTTTTCGGTTTGGCTGAAGGTATTTGTACGGTAGCAATGCCGTGCTTTAAATTTCATACTTGGTTATTTAAGATCCTCGTTTATATGAATACACTATATTTATGGTATATAAATTAGTTATTTCTGGATAATCACTTCAGGAGCTCACTTTATCCCCTGAACAGTAGTCACTGTAAATATAATTTGTCTTTTATTTCCCAAAACAATTCAATATTTCCCACTGTACTGCATACAGTATTTAGCTTTAAGTTTTTCCTTAAAATAATTGGTAAAGAAATTGCTCACTTTTCAACCACTTTTCATCTGTAGCTCCGAGGAACTGCTGGTATAATGGTGAACAATGCGTGACAGACTTTGGGATCCTTTGGGATGGAAAAGAAGTGTAGAAATGCAATTTTAATCATGGTAAATTATGGTATTGTAGCCATTTATAGTTATACAGGTGTTGTCCTCAATATTCTCAGTCACAGCAGCATGACACATGGAATATTACCCATCCATTGTCTAATCACTTGATCCAATTCAATGCTGTGGAGAAGGGCTCTGCAATTACCAGAGGTCAGTTTCTTCATTTCTGTTGCAGTGTGAGAGCAAAGAAAATTACAGTCATCAACAATTATACTGCTTATCTGTTTAGTTGCAAGAGGATTATCCTTTCTTTTGGACATAATCTGCATTCGGATTTGTGACCAAAAACCGAGGTCCTGACTCTCTCTGGTCATTAAAAATCCCAGGGCGTTTCTCGAAAAGAGTAGGGGTGTAACCCTGGCGTCCTGGCCAAAGTTCTCATTGGCCCTTACCAATCATGGCCTCCTAATAAATCCCCATCTATGAAATGGCTTCATTACTCTGCTCTCCTCCCCGCTGATGTGTGGTGAGTGTTTTGGCGCACTATGGCTGCTGTCGCATCATCCAGGTGTATACTGCACATTGGTGGTGGTGGAGGGGAGTCCCTATTACCTGTAAAGTGCTTTGAGTGGAGTGTCCAGAAAAGCGCTATATAAGTGTAAGCAATTATTAATTATTATTATTACTAGCTGACTAGTGACTAGTGACCTTATTTTAGCCTGGAAGAGATACATTATGATCATTTAATACTGGCAAATATTCTTGTAGCACAAGGGAAGCGGTACAAACATTAGATTTCCACTAGGGGGAACAGTAGGTTTTTGGACTAAACTGTCCTGCTTTGGCAACACTATATTTATGGTATATAAATTAGTTATTTCTGGATAATCACTTCAGGAGCTCACTTTATCCCCTGAACAGTAGTCACTGTAAATATAATTTGTCTTTTATTTCCCAATTGTTCCCAAAACAATTCAATATTTCCCACTGTACTGCATACAGTATTTAGCCTCTAGAATTTAATTTGCTCAATGTTAGTCTTGAAGCATGTAGTTAGTACTGTGTAGGTACTATCATTTAACAGCATTCATGAGATACATTCAAACAGAATATTAATTCCATATATTCAATTGAATCTTTCAAAGAGAACAACCATTTCCCTGCGAAATTAGGCTTTTCTCTGTCACTTCTCAGGTGGCTCTGACAATCAGCTGCCGTTAAATTGTGGCTGTGGGCATCTGTTTCAATGGAGTTTCTACTCTCTCTTTAAGTGTGATATTAGAAATACATATTTTTTGCTCAAAAACGTCTTTTTACAAATTAAATATACAGCTATAAACTAATATGATGTTTCGACTGTGAAGCCTTCTTAAGGTCTGTGAGACACACCTGAAGAAGGCTTCACAGCCGAAACTTTGTGTTTTCTCGGTTCTCTTTTCAGCATGGGATAAACCTATTGTTCCTTTACAGACTACGCATGCTGACACAGCTACCCATCTGCGCTGCTATAAACGAATATAGCATACAATGGCATTTAATTATAACAACTTATACTTAAAGAATCTTTTGTTTTTAATCCACAGCATAATATTACATTATGAAAGACAGTTTCGTGCAGGAAAAAAAAGCACCTTTACATTTACCTTTATTTATATAAAAACTAGACTATTGTCTAAAATAGTGTAAATTGGTAAATTGTGCCATGAAAAGTTCATTTTTCAGTTTCCACTGTCTACATTCCCGGGCACGGCTTATATGTGCGTTAATATTTACCTATCGGATTAGCAAAGGTTAAAATGACACAATTGAAACAGGGTGAGGAAATGTGCACAAACTCCTCTGACATACTCATGAGAGAGAGTCTTTCCCCTCTTGACATGCTTTGAGCTTATAAAAGAGAGATAACCCACTGGAGAAGAACACAACTGTGAGTGACATCACTGTGAGGTCATAGGCATTGAGCAGGTCAGAAAATCAAGACTTCAAGGGGAAACTCAATACTACCCAACATTAGAGACATTCCTATTTTTTCAAGTGCCATCTTGATAATGGTTTAAGTTCCTCAGATATTTTTTAACTTCAGCTAGGCGTATGGCCTTTGACTTAAAAATCAGTAAATCGTTAAGGAATGCTGGAAGGTTTAATAGAATTAAGATATTCTTACCAGATCGAAACACCAGCATGGCACTGTAACCTTATTCTTTATAGAAATGTGACCATAAACTCTCTCTTTTAAACTGTACAGGCCTATTACAAAGCCAGTCAAAGTGGACAGCTCCACAGAGTAAACAGTCATAAAATCCAATGCTTCAAGTTGATCAATAATGTAGTAACTGTACTGTATATGAAGATGTGGTGATTGTTTTTATTTAACCTTAACCACCTGTTCTGAAAAGCATAGGTTGTCTTGTGTTTTGGAATACGTAGTCTGTGGTGTTATTGATTTAGCTAGTAAAAATATATATTTAATATTCATCCATTGCGTGGTTTCTGTGTAAAGTGCTGTCAGCATTACACTATTAATTTATTACAAAACTGCTGTGAAAACAAACTGAATGATTATGTTTAAAAGACACTGGAGATCACTTGGATTTGCCATATTTTGAGAAAAGTGTAGCGTTGAAAGCTAATACACACGTGTAGTTGGATATACCTATCCATGGGTGTATACTGTTAACTCCAAGGAGTCGGATTTGAGTCATAAAATCAAAATACAGCATAACCATTACATTATTAAACTGCGCGATGTCATTACTCCTGATAAACAAACCCTTTAGCCGCATCCACAGAAACAGAAGTCGCAGATATGTGCCGAACAGGAATACTAGTATCAATATAATGTGCTTCATACGAACTGCCTATTGGGGCCACAGGAATAATTGAAGGCAGGTCAGATCCAGCACTTTTATTACAAACAAGCCTTTAAAGAAACACAAACAGAATGTACTTTTATGATTTGAAATAATTGTATATCGCCTCAGCAAAAATAATTTGACTTTTTTCCCCCCCTCCACTTTAGGCTTTGACTGTATAGGTTCAAAGTTGTTTCCTGACTTTTGGATCTTAAGCAACAGTGAGGGTCATATATTCAGTACTTCATTTAAAAAATGTTTTTTTAGATGCATGACTTTCTCATGATAAATATCCTTTCTAAATACATTTCACTTTTGCTATTAAGGTCAGTACTGAATAGTTTAAGAACAAGTAAAGGTTTATTCCATGCTGAAAAGAGAAGAAAAGAAACAAGAACTGACACCTGAAGAAGACTCTACAGCTGAAACATTGAGTTTCTTTTCTTCTCTTTTCAGCATGGAATAAACCTTTACTTGTTCCTTTGCAGCCTATGCGTGTTGACGCACTACCTACTTGAGCTACTGCAGAGTTTTCTTACATATTACTTACCACCATTTGCTTTGACTTGGAAAAACTATGCAGTATCTTTTGAAAAACAGCCCTTTGTCTATTTGTGCCAGCCACGTGTTACTGGCAGTCCTCAAATGTGTCAACTACTGTGAGGAAGGCCTTCCACACTCCAGGCCTGCTTGTGCACACAGCCCCGCCTCCTCTTCTCGTTTGACCGATCTCTCGGTTCGTGTCCGCGATGCAGGTCCAGTGCTGACCCCCACCCTTCGTCACACACCACTTGGAGTGGTCCACCATGATGCTGAAAGGCCTGGCCTCTGGCAGCTGCATAGTCTTCACGTTGTACACCTTGTGCGCCACAGAGCAATTTGACGGCAGAGGCTGATGAAGCTTCCCCCAGCTTTTGGCAAAGAAGTCGTCTCCTAAATAGTTAACCAGCAAACCTGAGTAGAGATCTGAAATGGAACAGTGTCACAGGTTCCATGTTAGAATCTGTCCCAGGCACACTTTCTACCCAACCAAAAACAGGAAGTGCACTACAGTAGCTACCAAAACGTCAAACTGAAACTGAGAACAAGTGAATGTGTATTTCTCCCCCCTCTCAGGGGTGGATGCAATAAGAGGTTCTCTTTAATGAAATCATAGCTTCAGTTTAGCATTCCTCACAGAGCAGTAACACTGAAACACAGGTAAAACATGAGGTTTTCTCTGCAAACATGTGGCTCAACAAGGTAAAAAAGTATTGATTTCTTGCCTCTTTATCTTCACAGACTGTAGTCTTGAGTTTACTGATGCGGTCCATTGGGAACAAGAACACTATTTTACTTGGCCTGGGCTTCCAGATTCTGCAACTTGCTTGGTACGGCTTTGGATCAGAACCCTGGTATGTGCCTTGTATTCTGTAGGAGTAGAAAACCCAGGAGCTTTTCCTAACAGACACTGTAGGTCACAGATCATCAAACATAATTTGTTAACCTTTAATATCAGTCCTATTCTGAGTTATTTAAAATTATTAAGCAGGTACTGTCACTATTAAACCAAACATTTAATCTTATAAACCTGAAATACAGTCGCTGTTTTATGCATATTTCTAGTTTGATACTAGTTTTCCTTCTTGGTTTCTCCTCAGGATGATGTGGGCTGCTGGTGCAGTTGCAGCTATGCAGCTATACCTTCCCAGCAGTCAGTGCTCTTGTATCCAGGACAGCTGAAGCAGACCAGCAAGGTACCCAGGGCAAGAAAAAAGTCGCTTTGTACAGAAACTCAGCTGTTGGTTTCTGTCAACCATCTGAAAATGAAAGCACTATGTATTTCTTGTACTTGTAATCTTGCAACTTCTCTGTTATGCCACAAAGCTGTGTCGTGAAGTCAGACAGATCTATTCTTTCACCCATTTGGTTTGACAGTTCTGTTTGAAAAGCTCATAAATATCCAATGCTCCATCCACTAAGAGAGAGCTCAGTAGTCTTAAGTGTAATGGCTAGATTAGAGGGCATCCAGTATGTTTCTTGATTGTCACAAAATTGGCCTGTGAAACTAATTAAATTAGCTTAAGCTAGTAATTAGTTGTTAATACAGTAACTAGGAGTTTTAGGGATCTAAAACCCAGAAATCTTTTTGGCCTTGAGAGCTGGAGCAGAAGATCTTGTCTTGATCGTTGCACTAGCTAATCTAATGTTTGTGCTGTGCTTGTGCGTTCTTAGCTCTCCCTGCTCATTAGAACTGGCGAGACAGTGAAGAGAAGCACAACATGTTTGCAGTCAGTCAGTGAGGTTAGGTGCAATTTTAGTCAGGGGGCTGTTCCATGTCTTGTCCTGTGCTAAATGCCAGCATTGGGGGTTAAGACTTTTTAAAATAAACTAAAATGTACCCTACATGTTTGTCCTGTACGTATCTTCATGTGATCCTGCTAGATTTCTGCTTACCTAAGTCTTCTTGTGAATGGTGTGTGGAAGGCTGACGGTCTCGTTCTCTTATAGGTGTGGTTCAGGGGATGATCACTGGGATTCGAGGGCTGTGTAATGGCCTGGGACCGGCGCTGTACGGGTTAATTTTCTACATATTCCATGTGGAGCTTAATGAACTCCCAGTGAGTAACAGTGGCCTAGGAGCTGAGTCTGAATCATCACATCACTCTCAACACAATCATCAGGTAACGTACAGTGTCCAGCTTCATGGAATTGTCATTGAAACTCGTCATCTTTAGGTTTGGGTGTCAGTCTCTCAGAATTATGCTCTGGAATGTGAAATGTAGTCAAAATGGTATATGGTGAAACAAATATGAAACCAGACAGGTAGGATTTTGATGTTCAGTTTCTATGTAACCATAGAACTTGTCTCTATCTTATAAAAGGGAATATCATTCTTCGCAGGACATGTTACCTGTCATGCCAGTATCCCAGAGGAGTCTTTCATGACTTGCAGTACATTGTAAGAATGGTTAGGTTAACACACTTGGATGCAGATTTTGCTGTTGATCTTCAGATACTTTTAGTGAGGCACTAACATTTTTTTGCAGTTGATGTTGGCCAACTAATAGCTGGTATCAGGAGTTATAAATGTGATGTCTGTGGAGTGTATGGGTACAGGTCACACTCTCATGGTCCCCCTGTGCAGTCTTACCTAAACTGTGGTCAAGTGAGTAGCTGCGTTGGTATGTGTTAGCTGCAAGGAGACATGTATTGGTTAATCCCAGCCTGAAAAACAGGGGTAAATCCAACATTTCAGCTGCTGAGACGTCTTCAGGGGATATTTCATTTCACATAGCACATTGAATGTCTCAAGATTAAGATATATAATACCCCTAAAAATCCTGGGTTTGGCGGGCTTCATTCTGCACTTTTTAATTACCGTCCCTTTGTGATTTATTTCTGTCCACGCAGAGTTCAATAATCCCTGGTCCTCCGTTCCTGTTTGGGGCATGTGCTGTGCTGCTCGCCCTGCTGGTGGCGCTGTTCATCCCTGAGCACACTAACATGGCCCCGCGGAGCAGCACCTGGAAGAAGCATGTCAGCCCACAGCCACCCCCACAACCCCCTGGCACCTGGGGAGGCCAAGGAGCCACTCTTACAAGACAGCAACGTATGACCGCTGTTGCTTCTCAGGCGGTTTCTAGATACATCATTCTGCCATTTTTTATTTATTTATGGAGATGCCAGGTAATGGAAATTCAACACGAGTGTTAAGAGTACCATTTTGTAATATATTTAAAAATTGTCCAAAGGCACTATTGCAATAGCTCTATTTATTGAATTCAATATAGTTAGAGAGGATTTTTTATACATTTTTGTCATAAATTCTACATCGGCATGGCTTACCCAGGGACTTGTGCCTTGTAGAACTGGAATGTTACTGAACACAGTGTGTTTGTCAGTCATCCTGCTTTGAAGCGGTGTGATAATATGGGTTGAAGTGCAATCGGTTCACTAGAGAACACTCAGCCCATTAAGAGCTTTACCTCTTTTTCTCTTTTGACCCAAGACAGACTTTATTAAAAGTCAGAATGATGTACAGAAAAAAGTGGTGTGGCCTCTTAAGCTTGTACATGACAAGGCCTTAATAGATGCTCTTGGGTGCAAAAGCAACATGCAGTGGGTCAAGAACAGTTCATTCTTTTGCGGCTTTGTTATCATTGAAAAGTGAAAAGGACTTGGAACTTCGCTTGTTCTACACATCTTCATTTTTCTGTTCATATCAAGCAGTTGCAGCATGCAGTGCTGTCTCAGTTTCTGACTACCTTCCCATTTTCACAGTTTCAGTTGCAAGTAAGCTTCTGCCCACCAAGAGGGTGGGGATTGCTGGGGGCTCATGTAGTTTGTGTCTCAAGAACCTTTATCTGAACATAGAGCTAGGCGTTGTGCAGCATCATGCAACTGTGAAGCTCAAGACAAAGTGCACAGGACCAAAAAATATGCTGTTCAAACTAGGGCATAGTAGTGACAAGATAATGACCTGGTGTGAATATGCCTTTTTTGAACTGTTATATTTATTAGAGGGCCTCAGAATATGAAATGAGTTTTGTGGCCTCAACTTGAAAGACGTGCATTTTTCTAAGTGGCCTTTTTCAGTAAGGATATTCGCAAGAACATGCTAATGTACCAAATAATAGAACATCAGATGTGAAATTCTCTGAAATATTTTTGTGTGCTCAATATATTTGAATGATTCCTTGAAAGATATTACTAGCGTGTAAAATATCGTAAGCTCAAATGTTTTTATTTTCCTTTCCGTTACGTACTGTGGTTATTACACTGCTTCACTGCCTTGTTTTTCTTTTAACCTTCAAGAAGATACTGTCATGGACACAGTTCTAAGTGTTGTAAATATAAAAGAGGTAAAGTTCAATAAAGTGGATTATTTTAATGTATGCAAGATGTATTATTTCATCTTAGTACTGTGTAACTCCCTTCCCTTCTTAACTTCAAAACATGCTCTGACTTTAGACATCTCAAAATATGATGCAGGATTCAACATTTGGATAATAACTGCTCCAGCAAGGTCTCCAGCTGTTGATTTAAGAATGCCTGGAAAATCTGTTGCATTGTGGTTCCTGATGACTAGAGTTGTGCACCTCAACCTTTTAAAAGTGTTCATATTTCTGTAATTGGGCCGAATATATAGTAGCTACAGGACTCTCACAAGCTTAGTTGGGCTCATCACTACCAGAATGGATACTGTGATGGGCTCAGTGGAGTAGTGGCACCACCCCGCATAGCTTCAGGTCTGTGCAAGAACACTGCCTTGATGAACAGATGAAGAGTGATGTCTGTGAGCGAGGAAGGTTCTCTCAATCTGACCGGCACTCCTTTAGTCCACATCAACAACTGCAACCTGCTGCCTCTTTATGGAGAGTGTTAATACCCTACTATAATGAAAACAGTAATTACAGGTATACAAAATATAAGACATGGCAGACTAAAAGCAAGAGAAATTCAAAGCAGATTTTAATTAGATGGATTAAGCAGTTTGAAAGAGGCAATTTGGTGCTGCTTTTAATTACACTGGTACTGTGTATGATTAAAAAGGTTGTGGCTTTTCACAGCGTTGGATTGGTTTTCCTAGAGTCTCAAACTGCTGCTTTTCCCAGAACATAATCCAAATAGTACAAGAGTTCTTTCCTTCTACTGATATTCAGCAAATATAAAAGCACAGCAATCGCTGACTAAATAGAGTGGTTGTCTTCCCTTGTCCTGGAAGAACCCAAGGTCTTAATCACAGGTTAGCTGAGTTCTGCTGAATTCTATTTTTTTGTGTCATATTTGTAAATTTGCTTTCAACTATTAATACTCAATAAGGAAGCTGTTTAAGCTGTTTAGAAGCTGTATTAATTAGTAGTTAGAAGCTGTATTAATAAATAGTACAGTACTATTAAATTCACGTGAAGCTAAAACCATACTGCAATACTTAAAATATCTAAAAACTGCAGGATTCAGAATTCTAAAGCTCAAATTACACAGTGGAGTAAAAAGTAACATTATGTTACTATACCTTAGATTTCACACAATATTAACTTTGCTTGTATTTAACTGCAATGTCCAGCAAAATCAGTCTTGATACAAAAAATGAGTGTAGATGCTGGATGTTTTCAGCGTGGAAAAAATATTTGAATATTAATACTATGATGTGCATATTGGACAATTCTATTTTAGTAGTTAAACCTTTCAGCTTTTTGGAATATTTCATTTTTACGTGTATCGCTTAAAGGAGTCTAATGTTTAAATGTTGGAACTCAATATTTTATGAAGCACTACTGCTCAATATAGGTGTAGGTTTTCAAAAATGTAGATCAATATGGTGTATATAATATGTTTCCATTTTTATTAAGTGTCAAAAATCCTTTTGGTAAATGTAACATCCCTCAGGCTACAAAGAAATTAGATATAATCACATATAGAAGCAGGATATGCACAGAGAAATAGAAAAGAACAACTTTGAAGTATCATCTGAAAGTTTATTTTACATACTGTGCAAAGAATTTGTAATCAGTTAACAGGAAAAAAAAACATTTAAAAACATATAACTGTCTTTCTAAGGCATTTATTGCCTTAAAACAAATGACATTTTTGTGGCTTGATATAAAAGATTAAATAAAAATACATAACATTGTCATCATTCTCTGTAAAAAATAGTTTCATAACTTTTTTTTTAACTTTAAATAGGCTAATAAAATAAATAATTTGTACACATGTGTACAGTACCAATCAGATGAGATAATTATGCATTTACAAAGTATGATGCAAAAGTTAAGGAAAAACCCTTATTGTACTGTAAAATCTGGTAAGGTTAACCAGAAATAGCCTGCTTTTGTCTATATTATGAATGAATTATGAGGCAAAACAATGGATTTTCATTCAGTAATATTCCTTCCACAACATGCTAAATGGAGCCATGCACCCTGTCTGAGTCCTGCATGGTTGACTTTTCTTGTATTGTGTATTGAGATGCAATAAAATGGTTAATTGTAGCCGTAGTGCAAGAAGATGTTTAGTGCTCCCACTGCTGGCAGAGAGAAGCAGAGATGGAGAGAAACGTGCTGCTACACTGGTAGAGAAACATACAGTACTTCCCCAAAATCAGAACAGCTATCAATCCTACTGGGGAATAAACCTCCAAATAGTTTAGTTTAGTAGATTTATTGTACTAGATTTGTCGATGTTTAGTTAAATATTAATGCTTTGGCAATACTGTAATCCATAGGTTATTTCAATAAGAGTCTGAATTTTAATACATTTAAGGAACATGTCAGAGCTGTGAGTATCAAAGACACAATCTTTCAGTTTTATGTTTTAGAACTTCTATTGCAGAAAGATACCCAAAACCAAAATTATTAATTTGCAGATTTTGGCTTTCCACACATCTCCTCTTGTTATACCTGAGTTTGGACACTGTTTTTCACCTGCTTTGTGCTCATTTTCCCTCAGCTGTCTACCCCTTTGTGCCTACTCTGTCTTGTTTTCTCCTGCGCCTCATTTATCTGCTACTTTCCCTCTCTCCCTCACATCTTAAGAAGGCTCCACAGCTGAAACCTTGTGTTTCTTTTCTTTACCTTTCTTGATGGAATTAACATTTCCCTGTTACTTTGAATTTGAATGTCAGCACCTCTAAAATACAAGCCTGACCAACAGTTGTATGAGAGAATGCTGAAGATGGTTGCCATTTAATTAGCAGAGGCAAGGTCAGCAAAATTACATAGGTAAAATATGGCAAGAAGAAGAGGAGCCAGAGGAGAAAATTAAACACACCACAAAGGATAAAGCCTGAAACTAAATACAAAATAAAGGATTCCTGCAAACCTGCAGGTTAGTGGCATTAATAAACTGTCATAACATACAAAACAAATGAAAAGGAGCATATCTTTTTGGGCAGTCTTAATTTTTCTGAGCTTTAGAGGATTTAGAATTGCAACAGGCATGGTTAACAGGTTCCACGCACACCAACATTATTCACATCACGAAGGGTAATGCTCCTGTATCCTGCATAAACTCATATTGTCTGAAGAAAAATAAAACAAAGGTATGACAATGAATTAAAGGCCTTTCAACGCCTTGTGAGTAAAACACAATGTTACAGTACATGAACATGACAAGTTTAATAAACGCTGAAAGAAGGCGGAGAGCATTACCTATCTGCACACAGTAAACCTGAAAACCACTGTAAACGAATCTGTCGTTGGAAGAAATTATTAGAGACAGAATTTAGTAGGCATACAAGATTCCTGGTTTATGTTAAAAAATAAAGGTCTTTCTCGATGTATCACAGATAGAAACTTCCAAAAGGCAAGCAAAATGAAAAGCTTGCAAAGTCATCAGTCCGTCATTTGTGAAAGAACAATGAACACAGAAGTGTGCAAATAGATTCCATTGTCACAGAAAACGTCACGAAATCGAGCAGCAATACATGCAAAACATAAATAAAAACACAGATTTCATGTAAAGTGCAGGTGTGACCAGTGCATAAACGTCCTAAAACATCCCGGAATTGTGTTTCCCAACGACGATGTAGACCACAGGATGTTCCATAGTGTGCAGCTCTGCGAGAAAACGTGGAAGCCGTTGTCCAGGCTGAAGAAAGGAGAAAAGAAAAGGAAGAATGAAACCCTATTTCTAAGGACTTTTAACACTAGCGCTTAGACCTGAATGCTGGAGCTGTACATTTCAACTAATACCACACACACGTATTCCAAAAATAGAGATGGACGGTACAGAGACCGCAGGAAATCATCAGCTGTACAGATAAAACGTCTGAAGAGGCGCAGTTTGAGGTCAGCACAAGGGAAGAACGTTTACATTATGCCCAAAGACTAATAATTCCTTTTTTGGGACTCCTAAACGTGTAAACAATGCAACTACGGACAAAAAAGTCAGCTCGTCAAAAATGCAGAATTACTCCGATAGCTACTCACAATTACAAAAAGGATAGCATCACTATAAATGTAGATAAAGGAGCAAAAATATAGGTATCCACAAGGAACACACAACAACAACACAGAAAAAAGAAATACCTGTTGCCTTGGTACAATGAATCCTTGCAGTTGGTATCTGCAGATCTCACTCCTGTCTGTTATGGCTACTGCCACCTGCTGGTAGAAGTGGAAATAAAACGCGAGTTGCGCCAGCAACGGTAAAGGTCACATTAAGGGATGTCAATTTTAAATGTTAGTTAAAACTACGTCTAGTGATTTTGTGCACCACTGAGTGCAGATTACAACAAATTTAGGACCACCAAGTCTCAAACATAATGCTTTCACTTAATCTGAGCCCTAGTTTACAACTTAAGATGTTTATGCTTCTATCTGTGAAAATAAGCACTAATTAGCACTGACTGTAACGGACTAACTGCTTATATCTAATATATAAGCGAAATAATACATAGAAAAAGCTTCAGGGTGGATTGCCAATCATTGCCTGTAAATTACCACAACAAACAGGACTGTTGGAAGAACATGTATCATTATTTGGTGCATATAATGCATAATATAATGCACCAAATTAGATCAATGCATTCTTGGGCAGCATAGAAATTGAAATTCACAGGAATGATGTATTCCAAAGGTAATGCAGACAGAGTCAAAGCCTGAACTACCATACCCATGAAAAGTTTTGCAGGCTTAGAAGCATGGCACAGTTCAGATGACAGTAGGACTTAGATACAGTACTTAAGGCTTCAATTGTTTTTGGCATTATGTCTAAATGCTTTACATCAATGTCCATTCACCACTTCAGGCTGGGATGCAAATAAATGCATTTCTTAACAATATCCTGAAATGAGTGGCAAGGTCTTCTAAAGTCAGTATAGGGTTTCATTAATGAATATGAATAAGAGGTGTTTCAATACACCTTTTTTTAAATTAACAAATTAAAATAACATTATGCATTCATTATGTTGAGTATATTTATATTGACATCATTATCTCAAATTCAGTTCACTGAACATAGCACAAAGGCATAACTGAAAAACTGTTAAAAGACAAAAATGGACGACATGATGTGGTGGTAAGGACACTGTGATCTTATAAAGTTGAGCCTGGAACTGTATCTTTCTAGGGGAAAATTCCCCTCTACTTTTCTGGGGCAAAAATCAAAACAAATCCATTGCTATAGCAGTCAGCGATCTGAAATTAGATCTTTGTTTTCAGACCCTATTTCCATATCCCTCATGTGGCATTCCAAAAATACCCATTTACAACTTTACACCTCAATAACACCAAAGAAACACAACACAAGCACAATGGCAGTGAAATTCAGTCTATTGTGTCTGTGGCCCACTGTTCACAAAAGCACCCACTCTGGCGGCTGGAATGGAAAACGAGAAGCAAAGCGTCATTCTTTATTTTCTGAGCCTCTGCTCCTTTCCTGTAACTGTATAATTGTCAGCTGTTACTGTATCGCCAGTCTCAGGTGAGAAGCTGTTATAATAATGGTGAATTATTTACCGGATAAATGATTTCAAAGCAAAGCTCTAAATGAAAGCAAGCCCAAGCATGCATGACAACAAGGCAGTTGCTCAACACAACTGAAAGAAGGAGACTCAAAGCACTTCCTCAAAACCTTCAGAATCGCACACAGAGGGGGTTTCAGTGGCATGTTTCTACCATGCGTGTACCTGGAGACATCACACACAACTACAGTAGTCATCAGCTTATTCTGTTATAGAGCCAGATATCCTCAGATCTCTTAAAGCAAGCAAGGATCCAACTAGACAATACTGGGATCGATCCACCACTGCTGATGGTGTGATGCACTGTGTGATGCACTCTTCTGGTTCAGAAATTCCAAACCCTTTTCTTCACAGATTTGCAAGGTACAACGCTGCAGAAGAAGCCATATTTTGGATGAGACTTTAAACCAAGAACCGACCCACATTTTGGGCACCACAGATTCATATATTACCATTTACAAATGTGGGGGTTAGCCCTCAAGCAAAGGGAGAATCCAGAAAAGGTTTTAACTTCACGGCTTACTGATGTTCCCTCATCTTCCTCTGGATCAAAATCTGAACTACCCTGCTTCTACTCTGCAAGTCAGCACTTCAGAGACATCGTTATTGGGACTTCTTGATAAATAACTTCGAGTATGCATCCTCAGACAGAGAAAGAGACTGCATCCATTTTTTTTTACTCTGTGCCAGCACGACGGTACAGAAAATAACAGGTTGTGTCCTAGGCTTAACACAGCTAACTTTTAAACAAATACAATTTTCCCCTAGCAACTGTCATCTATGTACCAGAGAAAGATAGACACCCAGTCACCGTCATTCACATTATCATCGTTCCCTTCCACCTCCAGCAATGTTATTCTCTAGTTTATAAAGTATAATAAACAATGTTACATTAACATAAGTTATTTCACAATGGTATCTGTTTCCATTCATGTTTTTATATCTATACTGCATAGTGGATTAAACAATATGTGATGCAACATGTGGACACTAATTTTCATAGTTCTGTCAACGTCAACACAACTCCATCAATATACATTTTATGCCTAATAGTGTATTCCTCTCAGGAATATTCCTGACTTCTGTGTGAGCCTAGTGCTGAGAAAAGCAGCCATTAAACAAGGTTAATTAGTTCTCACTAAAACTTTGATTTTAAGAAATATTGTTCAGACATAATGCGGAGGGTTAGCATTAAATGAGAGAGGCTGTAATAGAATAATGGCTTCACTATAGTTTTGGAGTAGTTTTAATATGCGGAATGGTGCTTTCCTACACAGAACTATGGGAATACCATGCTACAGTATACTTTTTTAAGGAATGTGCTCTGTAGTAATACCATGGACCAATATAATAAAGCACTGTGAAACCTTGTCAGAACCACAGGAAACAGAAGCAAAATGATTTAAAACCAAAGTGCAAGTGCAAAAACCACAATAAATCCGCCAAGGTGAACTTCGTTGAGATTTAACAGGTGAATTACTGAACCTGCACAATGCATTTACACCTTTTCCTCTGTTTGGGCCTCTACAGATAACGTCAGATAACAGGTCAAGAAGAAAAACGGCCAGGTTCTGATCTGCTGGGGAGGAAATGTGTACCATCCCTGCGACCTGACAGCACAACACTCTGTCAGCAAGCCCCCAGCCTTATAGCTCTGGTCAGGACAAAGACCTGTAGATGCTAATGGTGTTCGACAGGCACAATCATACAGCAGGCAGGAGATTAGGAGAGTGTTAATTGCGTTCAGTGGCAAAGGGAGTCAGGAGGCAGCCTGGTGTCAGGGGAGTGGGCTGTGTTTGCAGGTGGTCAGGGGTTCCCAGAGGGTGGGAGGGAGCTTCACCACAAAGGATCTCTCTCTGACAGGAGGGCTGATGAGCCATGAAATCCCTTCAGCCCATGCAGGGGGCAGTTTGGTATGTAAAGAGCACACTTATGACTGTTGTTTTGGTTGGTTGTGTTTTGTTTTAATCACAGACCACCAAGGGATCCTCCAAAGCCCAGTGATTCCAAGCTGTCATTTGAGGGTGAAACCACCTGATGCAAAATCATTTTTAACTGGAGACCTTTCTGTTTAATGCATTCTTTTGTGGGTTCTTGTTACATTTACAGGTATTTTGGTCTCATTAACAATAAGACTAGGTGTTAAAGACTTATCAGCATCACTGTGGTTTGCAGCTATTGTGCCCCTCCTTCCTATAGCAAGGATGAACAACTGCATCCTGTTTGATTTACTTAGCTGACCATTGATTAACTCTTTAACTCACTGCTTAAAGAATTAAGGATCTGCATCAACAAGGACTAGGGAATGGAAAGGAACAAAAATGCCCAGGCTGCACACACACTTGTGATAGAGAAAGAGGATAGATCCCTATATTCAGGACTATGTAAAACCTACTGTTATTTAAGAACCTTACTATTGTGACAGATCTCTTCTTATAGCAACCCTTTGATTAAAAAAATACATTGTAATACATGTATTGACTCTTGGGCTAAAACGTTTTCTTCTATTCTCTCTTTTAAATGCAGAATGCTTTACTCCAGGCTAATAAGATTTTGAATTGGGCACCTAGGAAATGTTAATGGTTTTCATCAGGTTCTGGACAATGTAAGGAAAGTCACGAATATGAGGAAATCATTTGGCCCACCCAGAGCATTTATTTGCTTAGCAGCCTCATTAATCTGGCAGGGCAGCCTGTTCCAGAGAAAGAGTATTCCCAGCACTCCAGTAACACGTCTCATGTTTTCCTAAATATCTAGTTTTCAATCAGGCTAAAAACTACAAATATATACAGTCGTTGTTGTAGATAACGACTGTATATATTTTTTTGGAATGTACACTTTCATGTTAAAGTTATTGCAAAAATTCTGTATTAAGTAAAATGACAATTTATGGATTTACAAATTATGCTGTTTAATTTGTATTTGAAACTATTAATCCAAATAAGAGGGACGCTTTTTTGTTTTTCAAAATGCTTGTTTTCATTTTCTCCTTATAACACTTAAGTTTCTATGCCGGGGGAGCACAATTCCAGCCTTGAAGGTTTGAAATGTCTAAAGGCTTTCATTTCCTAACTAGCAAATTGCCATAATTTTTTGCCTAAACAAACCAGATTAACCCCTGTGCCCAGGTGTTTCGGTGGTGATTTAAAGAGACCTACTGTAAAAGAACAGGTGGACTGTGGATCTCCAGCTAGTAGTTGTGCACCCTAGCACTACACCTTTACTCACAATATGCCTGGTTGAGCTTCAGTGTAGAGTTATAACATCAAGAGGCACAACTGACTTGATCTTATCAACTTATCAAGAAGGCTGGCTCTGTGTTGGGGATGAGCCTTGACCCCATGGAGGTGGTGGCTGAGAGGAGAATGCTGACCAAGCTCACAGCCATCATGAACGACGCCTCTCATCCTCTTCATGGGACTGTTATTAAAAGCGGAGTACTTTAAGCAACAGACTGCTCCAGCTACGGTGTTCAAGGGAACGTTTCCGCAGGTCGGCGGCTGTCAGGGTGTATAACGCTGCCCTAGGCTAGGACTGTTAGCCCTTCATTTGCTCGTCTATGGACAGCATGTTTGCTCCATTGTACTTTTTGGACAATCAGTCTGTATAAACCTATGCACATTTTGCACATATTTTATTGTTTTTACAGTGACTATGATCATCACATTTTGCACACCTATGTATTTATTTTTTATTTATTGATTTTGTTGTCTTTTGTTTTATAACTATTCTGATATCTGTTATTGCTTGTCTTGGACTGGACTGCTGTAACACATCAATTTGCCTTTGGGTTCAATAAAGTCATATCTATCTATCTTCACCACATGTCATCTCCAGGAAAAATGCTGGAAACGACAAACCTCTGTATATGTCTTCATGTCACAGAAACCGTTGACTTCAACACTAAAGCACTGTGAATGAGGCTCCTGAATTACCAAACTTTATCATGACTTTAACATTTAAAATAATTACAGTGAATAAAGCTAAAAAAACTTCAGTTACTCATACCTGAAGAATGAGTAACTTTTTCTAAATTAGCATGTAACAAACACTGACGTCTAATAGGATTTAAAAGGTGGGTATGTCATTGTATAAACACTAAAACCACAAAACATGACAAATATAATGTAATGGTACCTAGTACTTCATTAATGTATTGTATGTGTGACCTGCTTGAAGCACATCAATCAAATCTAGCCCACTACAGTTATGAATCTGACACCACTGGGTTGTTGTCTTTGTAATATTCATTTGTCATGTTCATGGCTTTTGTTGTAGATAACGACTGTATATATTTTTTTGGAATGTACACTTTCATGTTAAAGTTATTGCAAAAATTCTGTATTAAGTAAAATGACAATTTATGGATTTACAAATTATGCTGTTTAATATTTGTAACCAATTGGGTTGATCAACAGGGTGTCTACTGTTAAGCTTCGGGATACAGGAGTGTTGGTGCTGTTGAAAGCAAAATGAGCTGAAGACAATGCTTTGCTCCAGCTCCTGGTGGTGTGTTGTGGGATTTTGTCCCATTCCTCACATAATACCTGGAAAAGCATGTGCCCGTTCATTGATCTCTGTTGCCCTGGATGCTAAAGTCATCCCACAGATGTTCCATGGGGCTCCATGGGTCTGGGGAGAAAGGCATCCACAGAATAACAGTCCAATTCCCAGCACTTGAGAAAACAGACGCTCCCTGAGCAGCACGAGGACATGACATTCCAGCAGGACAACAGATCGCATCAGATTGAGGTCACTGGAGGGGAAGCAAGTGTGATGCCAGGACTTCATCAATGCTGTATCATGTCCATGTAGTCAAGCTGGCATCAGTTCCTACAAGTGGAGTTCTGTAGTGACTAGACACTCCTCTCCAGACCAGCACAGTTGATAGTGATGAGCAACTCTTGGCAAGATGTGTGACTCGTAGTCTGCATGATGGTAGCCTATCACTGTATGGACTTCATTTAGATACCTTTTGTTTACTTACAGTTTAAAATGCACTTACTTAATCCATCTCCCAATATACTGCTGACACAAAGGTGCCTCTGTACTTCGGCATTATGCCCAGCTTGTCAATAAATTTCATAAGCTAGACACAGTGGTTCTTTTATATATGTTTTTTTTCAGATAGAGACAACTTAATGGTTATGCAGCAGTCACCATGATTCAACTGTGTTCACGGTTACTCATGATCACTGAAGTCGATAATACAAAAGATTTATTCAATATCCAAATTCTATACACTTTTTCTAAAACATGCAATTTATCATATTTGTCTTTTGATGTGCAGTATACAGTATATCACTAAGTGCAATCTGAACTTCATCGCACAATGTGACTAATTTGTATATTTTTTGTCTACATTGGTTCTCATAGAATAGAACTTTTTGCTTTTTTAAAACTGAGCTCCAGAACTTTTTTTTGTTTTTATTGTTCCTTTTTGTAAAACAAAATTAAATAGTGCTCAAAAGGCAATACAATCCTAATGGACTATGGCACATGACAAAAGGTGATTTATATAACTACAGATGCAGCCATTCAAAATGAGCGGGGTACGCTGCGGTACAACGCGGTAGGCATATCGCATCAAATACCGTCATAACACGTCATTTCGCGTCATACCGCCCTTTACCGTATGCAAATTATATTATGTTAATAGTATCCAGAATCACCTTGTAAAACTGGCAGGTGGAGCTAATAAAACTTTCATGTACAGCATTTGAGTTGTCACCAGAAAAAAACTGGTTTCGAATCCTGCTCACTGCTGAAGGACAATCTTTACTCAGTTAAGAATTTAAGTTGTATACTCTTTAGACTTTCAAATATAAACTGTGTATTACAGCATGTTAATCATTAGACATTAAAAAGTTGGTATATTTTATGAAAGCAAGATTGGTCAGTTGGACAAGAGTACGCAGTCTACCACCTTTATAATAAATATTTTAATTATGCAGAAATATTTTATTAATCAAAGTCTTTACCAAGATATTACTAATAGTAATAATGAATGACTTCGGACAAGCTTTAAACTCAAAGTATTACCCTGGTCCACATTCTTTGTAATCGTCTTTGTAAACGAAAAGACTTTATTTTTTCATTGACAAAAAGTAACACCACAGCATTTCGTTGATCCGATCACACATTCGTTTTCAATCATACAAAGTCTTGAGAATCACCGATTCACTATGCCTTTCACGTGCTCATAAAAGATACTAATTTAGGAACATAAACAGATCACTGTATGTAAACTATATTGTATATGGCTGGTCTTGGTAGTTTAAAGAACAAATACACACCAGTATTCCATTTCTCCCTAAACATTTTAAGCATCAAAGTCTTACATGTGGTTATTTCAGAAACGGTTTTATGTGCTGCTTCTGACCATATTATTGTAGTTTTATATACTTTGTGAAAATTGATCGTTTTAACCTTTTCTGCGAATAAGCTCGTTATCTGAGTAAACAAAAGCATACTTTTAGAATTTGATCAATAGGGAATAGAATATGGAATCGCATATCTAAATAAATTAATAACGATATAATTATATTAATGTACTGTTGCACAAAAAGTAGTATAAGACTTTCCATTGATATCTGTATTGCTGTTACACTGCATGACCTGTCACTTTCTGTGGTGTGATGGCTTAAGTGACTGACTTATAAGGCTGAGGTTGGAGGTATGATCCCAGCTGTCAACATGAATTTTCTTTTAACAAAAAAACATTTCTTTGGAAAACTAAAATAGCAAATATTATTGTCATTATATTGAAATTTTTTATATTTCTAAATATCACAACATGTTCATACTGTACAGTATGTACACAGTGGTACTGCAGGGTGTACAAACAAACCCACGTAATTTTAAAGACCTCTACTTGTGAAACTTTTCACAGCCTGTACATAAAGCTATATACACAATACTGCTGACAGCAGGAAAATTCCTATTCTTTACTCAGCAGCTTATTAAAAACAGCACCCACGTTGTTCAAGACGATTTTTTTTTACACAGAAGACTGACAGAGGTTCACGTTGTGATCTATTTTTCTAAGAAAACATGTGTCAGTCTGTCCGTGGGGGGAAAGTGGACTGTCTTTCATTGGAAGACTTGACCTATTCTACCTTGAAAATGAATAAGTTGAAAAAGGCTTGTGAAACCAGTTTGTTAACAAACAATGTAGACACAGAGACTCAGACTGTGGATTGAAATTTGGCACAGCCAGCACAGAAAGACAGACAGAGATAGAGACAGAGACAATATAGTGCCCATAATATTTGATATTTTAGTTTTTCATAAATGTTTATTTGTTAAAAGAAAATTCACAGCAACGGCTGGATTTGAACACTCACCCTCAGGCTTATAAGCCAGTCATTTCAGCCATCACGCAACAGAAACAGACACGTATCACGTACTGAAACAGCCATACACATATCAATAGAAAGTCTTATACTACTGTTTGTGCAACAGTACATGAATATAGTTATATTATTATTAATTTCTTTAGCTAGCTATCCGATTTCATATTATATTCCCTATTAATCAAATTCTAAAAGTATGCTTTTGTTTACTCCGAAACGAGCGTATTCTCAGAAAAGGTTAAAACAATCCATTTTCACAAAGTACATAAACACACAGCAATATGGTCAGAAGGAGGACGTAAAAACATTTCCGAAATAACCACATGTAAGACTTTGATGCTTAAAATGTTTAGGGAGAAATGGAATACTGGTGTGTATTTTTTCTTTAAACTACCAATACCAGCAATATACAGTTTACATAATATGTTTATGTTACTAAATTAATATCGTTTATGACATTCAGATGCGTTATGCTCCTATTCTTTTTATGCTCAGCTACTAAAATTTCCCTTTAGTTGCAAAATTCCATATAAATATTCAATACTAAGCGGATTGAAACGTGCACAGTAAAGAGATTTAATGATTAAATCTTTTCACTACCGACCAATGCACCACGAGTGCCCCTATCATCATTTTGGCCAGCCAATCACGTACCGCGGTACGGCGCGGGGGCTTGTGCATAGTTGCGTGCGGTATGGGGTTTGTACCGCGAACTTTGAATGGCTGCATCTGTATTCAATTAGTTTTTCATTTTGAAATGTAAAATTGTTACTTTGAAATTAAGACACCAGCCAAATGAAGTCAAATCACATCATGGGTCTCAGAGAATCTAAGCAATAGTTTTAAATCTTTCTGTCATTACTATTGTTAATGTGTTTTGCTGTAGTTAAACATTGTTTTCATGTCTTGTGACTTACTGCCACCTGCTGGCAAAACCTGCGCTGGAAAGGTTGGATCTTCCCCACTCAGCCAGGTTCACTCCTGTTGTGTGATACAGCTCAGGCATTTTTAGAGATCTCTTTAAATCAACTAAAATAAACTAAATTGAACTAAAAATGAATGGAATATTGAAATTGAATTAAACTAGAAATAATTAGTTCAATTAAGCATGTTTCATTTGGCTATTATGATGTATTATTGTATTGTTCAGAAAAAGTCTATGAAAGTAGCTGTCCTGTAATTTGCTAATGTTACTGTTAAAATGGAAGTTAATGCCATTTCAGGGAGCCTTGCTCTTAGGTACAAAAATGAACATTTAATTTCACTGAAAAACAAAAATTCACGGAGGAGACATTCCACATAAAGTGATCATCTTTTTCTTTTCTCATTCACTGGAGGGAAAAAGGCACTATATACATAAACCGTTAAATAAACATGATTTTATTTTCTAAAGAAAGATTTTTGTGCATACAGTAATGTACTGGAAGTAGTTCAGGTGGGTAACTGCGTCAGCATGCGTAGGCTGCAAAGGAACAAGTAATAGGTTTATTCCATGCTGAAAAGAGAAGAAAGAAAACAACATTTTGGCCGTGGAGCCTTCTTCAGGTGCTACCTGCTCACACCTGAAGTCACACCTAAAGAAGGCTTCAGGGTCGAAATCTTGTTTTCTTTCTTCTCTTTTCAGCATGGAATAAACCTATTACTTGTCCCAGTAATGCACTTGTTCATTACGGAAACCAATTTGATTTCTGTCTCTTACTTAATCACAGATGGGAAATTTGCTTTGCAGGCTGGTAAAGACATAACACATAATACATTTATAGACACAACACATTACCCAAGACATTTAAACACTATATATTTAACTGATGTACGGTGAGAAAGAAAACCAATATACAGTGTAGTTCATAAGTATTTGGACAGTGACACACTTTTTGCTGTTTTGGCTCTTTTCCAGCACATTGGATTTGAAATGAAACAATAACTATGAGGTTATAACCCTTTCTTTGAGGACGTCAGGATATCGGCGTCCACATCATAGTTGGGATGTTTGTTCCAGGCCCCAAACCCTTTGAATAAAAATATGCATTTCCCTGTTTGGTAGATTATTTAAACCTCTTATATTTTTTTAAAAATCCAAATAGTTTTCCTAGTTCGTGTTTCACTACTCAATCTTATGAAGTGCACTAGGTCAGTAGCTTTGAGGATTTTGAATGCTTACAGTAAATCAGGTCTTGCTATAACTATGAATAGAATAATGAAGGCTAAGAATGTCTTATTTTTTTAATGGTGTAGTACACCAATAAGATATTTACAGACAACATTAAAACTAACATACCATTTTGTGATTTAGTTGAAAAGTGTCTGGTCATGGATGTGGTAGTGTGCTCACCTATTTGAATAACACAACTTTATACAAAAACATGAATGCAATTATTTTTATTTCAGAAACAGTAGTTCCCATCATTAAAACTCCTTTTTTGATTTTGCATTGCAAGGAGTTTCCCCTCCATGTTAAACATGTTTGATGGTGGCAGATGGATTATTACAGAAAGGCTCTGGATAAAGCAGTCGACATCTTCGACAGCAAAGATGGTTTTTTTGGCATCTTCCTGGAGTTTGGAATTCACAGAGTGGTTTGACATGTCACTGTTCCAGTTTCTTTATTCCATGGCAGCAGGTCAGATAGACTTTGGATACAGTTCTACCCAGAGGCATCTTAACGTCAGGTTTATTCAATAAGAAGCTATTTGATTAAAGGTGTGTGATAATTTGGCTATTAGACAACTGTTTTTCAGTCATTTCAATCACATTCATAACTATTATTCCTGTCATCTTCTATTGGACTATTCACCCCTGATCTGTACTATTACCTGTCCCTTAACCAGTTCAATACACAAATTTCCCTAAATGCCTATTGCCTTTAATTTAAGAAAAACATTACCAAAAGCATCTTTAAAATCTAATCATATCATTTTGTACGTTCTGTGTGTTTAGTGCTGTGACTTGTTTGAAGAATTTTAACAAGATGGTAAAGGAAGAATGACCTTTTCTAAAACCATATTGACTACTGCTAGGGTCTTATTTTCATATGAGCGATCCTGTTGTTTAGTTCTAAAGTGGTTTTCATAACTTTACTTGTAAAAGAAGATGTATTAGCTTATATCTTGTCATATAAGTCACATTTAGTCATATTTACTAAACCGAGAGATACTGTAGAAGGGAATGAGGGAGGGCACTGAAAATGGAGAAAATAGAGTACTGTTGAAGAGGACTGCCAAAGATTGATGCACTGGACAATGGACTATTTAGAAGAAGAGAGATCAGGGAAGAGTAGAGGTGCACAGTTAACCACTTGATCAGAGTGGAGTTTGGAGTTCTGCCTCACCATTCCTATGGAGGTAGCAGTGTCAATAAAAAGTGACGTTTGCAGAAGTTTAAGGCCAATTTGTATAAAAATCAGTTTGTTTTTTAAAGGATTCTAAATTTAGATGAATTCCCCCATTCTACATAAATTCCATCCAATGTCTAATTCTGAACCACACTTGTCACTAATGTGCTACACAAAATAAAATCACAGTCACAAACTAAATACTCACCATCTGGAGTGTTCTGAGGCTTGTTCCTACTGAATCTGTCCAAACTAAAAACTTCTTTTTTGAAGAACTACAGTATGAGCACACAAAGAAAACAATTTAGGAATATTTCTTCCACAGGTATTATACTTGAACTGTTACGTACTGTATTGATCTTGATAAATTTGTAGTCATTATTCACACAGAACATTCAGCATTGGCCACCATAGCAGTTGCTATTCTTGTTTATTGCAATTAATAGGAATGTCTTCTAGAATGTTATTTGATGTACAAATGAGCATTCTATTCAAATAATTTCTGTAGTGTTAATATTAAAAATACAATAATGCCCAAATTAATTAATAATTTAAGTTTGGGTATCTAATCCATACCTTGTGTTTTTGAGGCTCGTTGTACTCATCAGGCACTTTAAATGGTCCAAAGCTTTCACAGCTCCCGCGTCCACTGGATGTTCCCTGGGCTCTTAAGTTTTCCAAAGATGGATTTGTTTCATTCTGAATTCTGACGTCTTTTGACCTATTACCCATGATCTTATGCTTTAGCATGGAGCCAAACTTTTTCAAAGGATGTTTCTTGACTTTCTGGCTCACATTCACATCTTCATCCGGCGTATTAACTGCAAAGGGGATGTTGCTGTGCGAGAGAAGCCCTTTGCTCTCAGATGTTTTGGTCAGTTGCACTGGGGTCATGTAATGTTTTGCTATGTCAATGCGCAGACCACTCTTACTTTGGGCTGGACTGAGATTTTTGTCCTTATTAAGGCTGGGATTGTACACATACCAAGATGAGTGTCCGGGCAACTCCTGTCACAAAAAAAAACAAAAAGTTACAGTTCAGTGATTGTTGTTTCATTTTTAAAAGTAAATCAAAACAAGTAACACTTCTCTTACGGAAAAGAAGATAAGGATTATGGGGTGTGTATATGTTTTTAGCACTGACGTTAACACTAGAATAAAGGCAGACAATGAAATATAAAATAAGAAATCAATGTGAATGTTTACAATTGCATGTATAGAAAATAATGCATCTCAATTTTTTTTTATGATGCAGATATCAGTTTGGAAATGTAGACAATACTGTGAGCAAGTCTCTCCATAGTAGCATTAACTCACCTAATTGCTCTTGTACTAATTGAGTGATAAAGCTGACATCCACAGACAGGTGAGTTTAGTACGTATGCTATGAACTGACAATAGGGATATTTCTGAGATGTTATACAGTATTAGGGAAAACAAATCTGGATTTGTAGTTTTATTGTAAAGGAAAATGCACAACAAAACTATCATCATATTTACAAAATAAGAGTTCCATTTTCCAGTACTTTCTACACAAATGTCTGTTAATTAGGTACAGAACAGGTCCATCCTACTTTGATAAGAGACATTTTTACAGGTTTGGAACTGTTGGTCATACCTCATCAACCACATCATGCGAAGACGACTCCAGAAGTCGTGTTTTCATACAGTCTGGCCTCGAGGAGCTCTTCATAGCTTTCTTAACTGTCTTCCCTGAAGCCTTACACTGCTGTACTCCTTCTACATCCTGGACTCCTTGAGCCAAATAATCTCCAGGCTTCTCTGGGGTCTCAGAAGCAGAACAACCTTTTTTCTTATTAGAACAAGGTGTCACACCAACAGCTTCTCCTATGGAACGTGATGAGCAGGGCTTATCCATAGTGTCTTCTGGCTGGAAACTGTTTTCAAACCCACTTGGAACTGTTGGAGAAAAGCCCTTTGGAGACTTTTTCATAGAAGACTGTAGTTTTTTACTTCTGACTGTAGTTACGTTTGTGTCCACAATTTTGTCCTGTGTGGACTTACTGGTTTTCTGAGAAATGAGAGATTGTGAAGATGGAATTGAACACCCGCTTCGTAAACCATAATTTGCAATAGTTTCTTTAGCCACACAACAGGCCATTTCCTTGATCATTTCTGGATTCTGTGAGGCAATTCCTACTTGTAATACTTTCTTGCTGCCAATGGATTCCATCAGTTTACTGTAAACAGAGCTAACGGTTTTCTTGATGGCTTGCTGTAATGGAAGATGTTCTTCAGCCTTTGGTTCACTGATGGTTAGAGTGGAAACCTTTGTCAATTCCTTCAGCGCATCTTTGGTGAGTTTCAGTGCCAGGTCCCTGACCTGAGACTCGGACAGCTCTTCCAGTTCCCCAGAATAATTTTCTGGGTTGGGGAATCCAGGGCGAATTTTCAAAAGCAGTTTTGCCATGATATTTTTCACTGCATCTGTATGACACATAACAGGTGAAGGTTCTAACTGGTCCATTTTGGTGCACATGAGCTGCTCAGTGCTCAGGGTTTCCATATCAATGGCGGCTTGAGGAGCATCTGAAGACTCGATATCTGAATGTTGGAACTTCATAATTTCTCTCACAAGAAAATCAACTATCTTTTGGGCCAGGGCCTCACTCTTGGCTGCTACTGCTTGTTGTAAGTTGTCTTTGGAACCAGCACTCTGCAGCAGTTCTCTGTAAATACAGCTGGCCACTTGTTTGACAGAAACCAGCTCACATTGGATATTGCTTCCCATTGTTGGATTACATTCTGAGGTATCTGGGGCTGTAAATAGTTTCTTCAGCACATTGTCAATAATGCCCACAGCAAATTCACTGAGCTCCCAACAAGATAAACTATCCATAATCTGTTCTTGTTTCTTCTCCCTCTTTGGAGAAATAGGATGAATTCTTAAGAGCAGTTTAGTTACAATTTTTTTCACAATATCTGAATATGGTAGGGGAATATCAGAAAGTGGTTGAATATCAGAAGCGGGCTCTGGAGGTGACATTCCCTTTTCTTGGCAACCAAGGTTAAAGGTGTCATTTTCACTGCTGTTCACATCATTAGTGGCTTCGTTTGTAATGAAGGAAGGAGAAGGACCTAAGGCTGAAGACTCAGCTGTTGAAAAGTAGAGCTTTGAGAGCTCTTTAACCAAAGATACAATAATGGCTTTGGACACTTCCTGATTTTTGGACATTATTGCATCGTATAATGCAATAAGGGAGCCACTTTCTTGCAGCAAGTCATTGTACACTTTTTCAATCATTTGGTCTGCATCCAAAGGCTGAATAAAGATGCATCTGTCATGGTCAGGTGTGCCTATAGTAATTCCTGGAACAGCTGATAACTGCATGATCACAGATTCAGTAATACTTATAACCAATTCACTCAGGGTTTGCAGAGGTCTCTTCAGATCTTCAGCACTGGACTCAGGGCAGGAACAGTTAAGCTGAATTTTCTTTAGCAGATTATCTGTGACTCCATGTACTATTTCAGAAGAAACAAGGGAAACTTCAGAAGACTGTGGTATGGGTGTTGCCTCTTTGTTGTGCTCACTACCGATTCTAATATCACTCATCAGCTCATCAACCTTCACATCATGCGAAGAGGACTCCAGAGGTTGTGTTTTCATACAGTCTGGGCTTGAGGAGCTCTTCTTAGTCTTCTTAACTGTCTTCCCTGATGCCTTACACTGCTGTACTCCTTCTAGACCCTGGACTCTTTGAACCAGATAATCTCCAGGCTTCTCTGGGGTCTCAGAAGCTAAGCAATCTTTTTTCTTATTAGAACAAGGTGTCACACCAACAGCTTCTCCTAGGGAACGTGATGAGCAGGGCTTATCCATAGTGTCTTCTGGCTGGAAACTGTTTTCAAACCCACTTGGAACTGTTGGAGAAAAGCCTTTTGGAGACTTTGTCATAGGAGACTGCAGTTTTTTACTTCTGACTGTTCGACCAATAACAGGTGAAGGTTCTAACTGGTCCATTTTGGTGCACATGAGCTGCTCAGTGCTCCGGGTTTCCATATCAATGGCAGCTTGAGGAGTACTGGACTCAGGGCTGGAACAGTTTAGCTGAATTTTCTTTAGCAGACTATCTGTGACTCCATGTACTATTTCAGAAGAAACAAGAGAAACTTCAGAAGACTGAGCACTGGGTGTTGCCTTTTTGTTGTGCTCACTAGCGATTCTAATATCACTCATCAGCTCATCAACCTTCACATCATGCGACGAGGACTCCAGAAGTTGTGTTTTCATACAGTCTGGGCTTGAGGAGCTCTTCTTAGTCTTCTTTACTGTCTTCCCTGAAGCCTTACAATGCTGTACTCCTTCTAGACCCTGGACTCTTTGAACCAGATAATCTCCAGGCTTCTCTGGGGTCTCAGAAGCTAAGCAATCTTTTTTCTTATTAGAACAAGGTGTCACATCAACAGCTTCTCCTAGGGAACGTGATGAGCAGGGCTTATCCATAGTGTATTCTGGCTGGAAACTGTTTTCAAACCCACTTGGAACTGTTGGAGAAAAGCCTTTTGGAGACTTTGTCATAGGAGACTGCAGTTTTTTACTTCTGACTGTTCGACCAATAACAGGTGAAGGTTCTAACTGGTCCATTTTGGTGCACATGAGCTGCTCAGTGCTCCGGGATTCCATATCAATGGCAGCTTGAGGAGTACTGGACTCAGGGCTGGAACAGTTTAGCTGAATTTTCTTTAGCAGATTATCTGTGACTCCATGTACTATTTCAGAAGAAACAAGGGAAACTTCAGAAGACTGAGCTCTGGGTGTTGCCTCTTTGTTGTGCTCACTACCGATTCTAATATAACTCATCAGCTCATCAACCTTCAAATCATGCGTAGAGGACTCCAGAGGTTGTGTTTTCATACAGTCTGGGCTTGAAGAGCTCTTCTTAGTCTTCTTAAATGTCTTCCCTGAAGCCTTACAATGCTGTACTCCTTCTAGACCCTGGACTCTTTGAACCAGATAATCTCCAGGCTTCTCTGGGGTCTCAGAAGCTAAGCAATCTTTTTTCTTATTAGAACAAGGTGTCACACCAACAGCTTCTCCTAGGGAACGTGATGAGCAGGGCTTATCCATAGTGTCTTCTGGCTGGAAACTGTTTTCAAACCAACTTGGAACTGTTGGAGAAAAGCCTTTTGGAGACTTTGTCATAGGAGACTGCAGATTTTTACTTCTGACTGTTCGACCAATAACAGGTGAAGGTTCTAACTGGTCCATTTTGGTGCACATGAGCTGCTCAGTGCTCCGGGATTCCATATCAATGGCAGCTTGAGGAGTACTGGACTCAGGGCTGGAACAGTTTAGCTGAATTTTCTTTAGCAGATTATCTGTGACTCCATGTACTATTTCAGAAGAAACAAGAGAAACTTCAGAAGACTGAGCACTGGGTGTTGCCTCTTTGTTAAGCTCACTAGCGATTCTAATATCACTCATCAGTTCATCAACCTTCACATCATGCGAAGAGGACTCCAGAGGTTGTGTTTTCATACAGTCTGGGCTTGAGGAGCTCTTCTTAGTCTTCTTAACTGTCTTCCCTGAAGCCTTACACTGCTGTACTCCTTCTAGACCCTGGACTCTTTGAACCAGATAATCTCCAGGTTTCTCTGGGGTCTCAGAAGCTAAGCAATCTTTTTTCTTATTAGAACACTGAATTTTCTTTAGCAGATTATATGTGACTCCATGTACTATTTCAGAAGAAACAAGAGAAATTTCAGAAGACTGAGCACTGGGTGTTGCCTTTTTGTTGTGCTCACTAGTTATTTTAATATCACCCATCACCCTATCAATGATCTCACTTGCTTCTCTGCTAATACTGGTCTCTGGTGAAAGGGATGAACATTGGGAAGCTGAATGTGTCAGCTTGGAAATGTTGGTCACCATAGAACTGATTATGGTTTTGACCACTGTCTCATTTCTGGTGGCTACAGCTTTCTGTAGAACCTGTTGGGATCCAGTTTGGCACAGCAAATCATTGTGAACAGAGCTGGCAACCTGCTGAATCTTGTGTGGTTCATGAAACACATCATTATCCTGTTTCACAACTGTTATCTCCTGGTTTTTGGACAAGTCCTGCAACACACTGTCAAAGAGGTCCACAGCTATCTGACTCAGCAAAGACACAGACATCTTCCCTGGGATTTCTGTAGAAGTTTCCTCTTTTATCAAAGTAGGGTATATCTGCAATAGCAGCTGTGTTATGATGTTTTCCACAGTCTCAGTACACACTAAAGTCATATTAAGTGATTCTGTTGATTTAGCCATAGAAATTTCCTGGAGCCCAACTGAGGAAACCGGTTCAATATTCAACATTTCTACAGGGAGTGGTTTGATTTCAGAATTGTTTTCAAGGTGGGAGTCTCTTTTCAGTTCCTCAGAAGAACTCTTCTCAATTTCTGATGTCACCCTGGCTGCTGGTATATTACCTATGTTAACAAAGAGCTTTTCATTTAATGATAGTGAAGCAAAATATCAGAAAGCATGAAACAAAAACTAAATTATATTGAGAAGTAACGAATGACAGGCATCACAAATTATTTGAGTATAAAGCTTCATGTTCCTGTAAAACTATTACATCTTGGAGCTCAGATAACTACAAACAAAGAAGCAGCCATATTCACAGATACGTTATATATGGCTTCTGAATATATGGCTATATTCACTCATTCTCTCATTCATAGTCATGGCCTACACTATATTGGTCTAAATACGTCAAAAACTTTTAAAAGATACAACAGATAGAAAATCAAGGTACTGTATATTTATATACAGTCACTACAGTTTTTAACTTGTACTTCATAGCAACTAAAATGTTAATACACTTTTAAATGATTTGATTTGATTTCCTTCTTACCTTGATTTTCACTCTCTTCAGGCTCCATTGATAAATCACATGCAGCAGACAAAACATCCATGACATACTTTACAAGCAAGCTGGAAAGCTGATTAATTGCATCATGGTACATCTGTGAACTGGGCACTGATGGTTCAGTACTTTTCTGTGGTCTGTGATCCTTGACAGTCAGAGACACTTTCTCTGAAATCCTTTGGGAAGACTTCAATTCCGTATTTGTATCACAGTCTTGAAAAAGTGAAACATCCTTCTCATTTGTGTCAAACGTTGGAGAATCGGGAAAACTGAGGCACTGCTTCAACAGCCTTTTCACTGATTTCTCAGTAAATGAATACAACAACTGCATAGAAAGCTCCGGAGACTTTGGATGGGATAAATCCTGAACTACTAGGGGGCTCTTTAAAATTGGATCTGAATTAGATTTGTGAGCTGTGCCCAATTGTACTGCAATTCCCGATTTCAAAATTAAATGGAAAACATTTTTGACAAGTTCTTCTGAAAATACACGCAGAGATCCACTCGAGACAAGTTGTTCCACTTTCCTTTCAATAGGACTCATTGTAGGACTCTCTGTGGAGGTCCTGACTTGGTCCTTAGGCTCGTCTGAAACCCTTGTCTGCAGTGGGGGGAGATTGTGCTTTGCTGTGGCTCCTGGTACTTGAGATGCCCAGGACGCCTCTTCAGCTGAAAGCTTTTCAATGTTCAAATTAACATTATTGGAGTGGGTTTGAAATGCTATATTCTCAGTGACGAGACCAGCAGCACACTCCGATTTCTTTTGGCTTGCTCTAGACTTGCTTTTTGTATCTGAGGCCACCGTTACATCAAGTTTGCCCATAATAATGTCAACAATACCCATGGCAACAATTTCAATGTCAGACACTGCACACTCTGCACGGGCTATGTGTTCTGCTGAGAAGTCAAGCTTTGGTGAAATGAGAGGGCTTGGCTGGTCTCCTTCCTCAACATTGTCAACTGTTGTTTTCTCTGAGCCTCTCTTTTGTTCTGCAGCATTTAAGCTGTTTTGAGCTGTAAATGAATCATCTATCACATTGCTTCTGCAAGGAAGTTCCATGAACTCTTGTTCACCTAGTCCCATGTCATTTGCAGTAGAGGGTTTCTTCCAAACACGGGACCGGGGAACTCGATTGCTTTTACATGTCAATTCATTTTCTTGTTCTGCTGTAGGTGTAGGTTGATCCTGAAGCTTTGATGAAGCATCAGTCAAGGCTCTATAGGGAGTGTCCCGAGTCATGACTTCTGTGTCATCTGTATAAGAATCAATCACCATCCCAGGCACATTTATGGGTGGGAAACGTTGAACAGAATATTCTCTACAGTTACTTTTAGTGTATTCTTTATGGACAGTGTCTTCTGCACTAGACATCCTGTCTTTCCCATATTGTTCACCAGAGAGGTGCATTGTTTCATAATCTGGCTTTAAGACCACATCTGAAACTTTAAGATTTTCAAATGTAGATAAAACAGAATCCACCAGTTCACTTGCTTGAAGGGTTTCTTCTGAGGGTTTTGCTCTTGCCCCTGAGCAACATCCTTTGTCATCACCCCTATTTATTTCACTCCTGATTGTTTGCAATATCTGACTGCCAACATCCTTGGCACAGATGATTAAATTTGCCTGATTTTCCTGAGTAGTCCTGCTTTGCCTTGAGAAATCAACGTTCATTAACACACCTAAAGGTTCTGAATCTTCACTAAGATGCTTACGGGGTGCTGAGTTTGTTACTGACATGCTTTTCTTAGTCAAGTGTGGTTCACTAAAGCTCAGGTGTGAAACCTGGACTGAAGGAGGAAACATCTCAAGTGAATCTGCTGATCTCTGCTCTTTAGCAGATAAAACTTTCCTTGCTTTGAACAAAGACAGGCTCTTCTGATTCCAAAAGTGTTTCAGTTTGTTCTTCACAGTTTTGAAGAGTTCCTCAGTCATTGTCCTAAGGTGCTCAGCTCTTCTAGTATCAGTTTTAATTTCTGATGTTCCTGGTAACAGGGCTGTATCAGAACTTTCTAATTTATCTTTGTAGTCTGTTGAGAAAGAAATCTTCTCAAAGCATGTAGCGTAATGTAGTTTTTCTAAAACATCAACAACAATATCTGAAGCCAGTTCAGTGGTTTGCACATGAGAAGAAGAGTCTGAGGACATTGCTTCTTGAGCATGTTTTGTTGCATCCGGTGTTTTACATACATCATCAGCTGTACTGTTTGGTTGCTCTGGGAGATGGGCAAGTCCAGAAGATATAAATTTTGCAGCTGCTTTTTCAATAATTTCACTTATTATCCTTGTTGCTGTACGATGGAATACAGAGCTGGAGGTCCTCGGCATCTTCTCTGATCCTTCACCTTCTCCATCTGATATGATGCTCTCTCCAGAAGAGGAAACACTCAAATTGTCCTCAACCAAGTTCATGTCCATTTGCCCAATTTGCTGTTTTGAAGAAATGTTCTCAGATGACACCACCTTTGGAGGATATCTACAAATCTCCATTGTTATTTGATTAGGGACTTGTCCTGTTGCCTTATCAATATCAGATAATATGATTTCTTCAACAGGAGATATCTGGGATTTTGATCGATCTTGAATACTCTCCTCTCTTATAAATGTAGAAGCATCTCTCTCCCAGTCTTTAGGATATGGTGAAGGGCTTTTAATGGTGTCTAAAATATATTGCTCTTCAAGGTACTCCAAAACTGAAGTAACAACCTCTCTAGCCAGAAGGCTTTCATCTGAAGCCTTCTTTGCCACTGTTGTGCAATAAATCTCCTGGTCTAACTCTTTTTTCATTGCTTCACAAATGGCTCCAGCAGTTTCTACTGTATAGGTGCACAAATCTGAAATATCTGACACAGAATCAGAAAACACTGAAGTTTTTGATGAAGAGCTGACGCTTGAGCTCTTTGCATTGATTTGAGCAGGAGAACTGGAACTAGATACATCTTCTTTAGTCTGGGTGAGTAAAGATTTGAGCTTTCCAAATATAGTCCTTACGATGCCTTTTGCAACTGAACTAAAGTCAAAAGTATGATCAATGGATCCTCTTTCTGTGCTGCCTCTAGAAGTTTGAGGAGCAGCAGCAACATTTTTATTGGATTCTTGCAGATATTTATTTGTTTCAATACAATTCAGTGCAAACAAAACATTTTCAAAAACAGAATTTACAATGTCCTTGGCAATAACAGTGACCCTATTGTTGGGAATCTGAGATTTTGGACTTCTTTTTTCCAAAATGGAGATTTCTGCAGCTTCTGGGAGCAATAATGACTCTTTTGAGTTACTCTCATGTAAATTGTTACCCACAGGGGTGAAATCCCACTTTGTTTTTTCAATGATCTGAGATACTATCTGCTCAGCAATTTCAATGATTTTGGCTTTAGAGATCCCAAAAGCAATATCACTGTTTGCTCTTTTCATTCCCACACTTGATTCCGAGGAGTGAGACTTTAATTTGAAAGATGGGGGGCTACTGCCATTTGTTCTTTTCTTAGTCACTTTTGCCTCATCTCTCTCATTCTGCAGGGCATCAGGACTCTGAAGAAGGTAGTTCTTCTCCACAGATAAGCTGGAGGAGGGTGAAATCGTTTCTAAATTTTTCAGAATTACTGACACAAAGTCACTCATTGATTGGTTATCGCCTGAATATGTTTCTTTCACGTCACTCATCTTATTTTCAGTATTTGCTTTGCAGAATTCACTCTTGACTTCTTGTAAGACAGTACTGATTATTTCTGTTGCCGTGACAGCTAACTCCGCCTCATCATATTGTTCTGAGTGGAGTCTCTGGGATTGTCCTATGGCATGTAGGTCACCACCATGGCCACCCAGGAGTCTACAGGTTGACCCTGACTCAACAGCGCTTGTGAAAAAAGGCTGGAGTCTTCCAGAGACAACTTGTATAATCTCACTGGCAACCTCTGAGGCTACAGATTCTGTCTGTGCTTCTAGATTAACACGCACAGTCTTAGGGGTGGGAATTCTTTGCTTATTTTCTGACAAGGCAGAGATGACAAGTCCAAGAACACCATCCACAAGTTCAGTGGCAAGGTTATTCGATCTGCAGCGGGTAATCAAGACACCTAACGCACAACACTGGGGTTCCATCAGCTGAGCAGGAAGCTGTGCTTCAATGAGGACTCTGCTAAGGACATCCTGTACTATACGTTCTGCTTTTGTAATTATACTTGACTTAGTGATTCCAAAAAGGTCCTTCAAAGGTTCTGAGAGGGGCTTTCCAGCATCTTCTCCTCCATCAGCAACCACAATCTCCTTCGAGGGTGTTCTGGATTTAAAGCAGGGTGTATTTTTCCCTGTTTCTTCTCCTGAACTACCCGAGGACGAGAGGGGTGAAGGGAAGGGAGTGGAGATCCTGCATCTCGTTGACCAGAAGCTACTGCTCCTACTCTGGGACTGCCATGTGGACCCTGACTCAGTACCAAGCAGAGAATGAGAACTCAGGGTGGCCTCCTCACTACTGCTGAAGTAAACCGGGGACTCAAAGGAGCAGTGAGACACGCTCCTGCTCCTCTCTTCACTGTAAAGCGAGATGGCTGGAAGCAGCACTCTGATGATAGACGCTGCCACCCACACCACTATATTCTCCGCCATTTCGTTAAGCTCTTCCGTTGTTATCTGTTTTAAAGCAATAGTACAAAAGTAACCACAGAGCACGAAAAATGTTCAGTATACAGTACACCTATCAATATAAGACCTACTTTTACTTACTTGTCAGGGTTCATTGTTTCCCATGTTAACATTTAGAAATTTGCAACCAAATTTTGAATGCCAGCACAGACGCAACTAATACAAATATACTGTTGTCTATACAGTATAGTAAAAATCTATTATAGATATACTGTTGTATGTCTAGAAAAATATATACAGTACAGTATTTCTAATATATAAATGAAGCAAGAACAACAGAATACCAGTCTAACCAAAGAAATAGAATGGTCAGTATTGCACATTTTAAGTGGATCCCTTAATTTATAAATAATTAAATGTGCAGACCCCTGTTTCATTCCAGAGGAGGCAGTGTCAAAGGGTTCTTTTGGCATCGAGTCTATGGTAGAAAGTGAAGTCACCCCCTTGGAACCTTGACAGCTTAATATTCTCTGGCAAAGAGGCGCAGACCTTTGGCATAGTGGAATATCTCTGCTCTGAGGAGTGGCTATGTGGCTCTAACGCCAGGGCAGCCACAATCAAAACCTAGTGGGAGGTGAGCTGAACATGTCAGGGAAGAAACCACTAAGCAACAGCTAGGTGGACTAAATTTCAGGATTTACTGTACTGAAGGAACAAATTAACATATTTCTTTACATTTGTTCTTTAGTTATGACACTGTGCATTTTAACCTCAAGGAGCTATCTGGAAAAATAAAATGCATCCATTACATTCAGATAAGCAGTGTACCTTACCTGTCCATATAAACTTTTCTCAATCACCTTCCTTTCACTAAAAAACATTATGATAAAAATTAATTAGTGTGACATTGCTACTACATGGACAAAATACGAACTATATTTTGCAATAATAAAAAATGGTGACTAATTAACAATATATAGGCATCTTTTCTAGTGGCAGAACAATTAATCTATTTTAAAGCATATTCCTGTGTAAAAAAAGATGGCCTCCTAACCACGATTGTGTTCGTACTTTTTCAATTTACCTACTGGATGTCTAAAACTTGCTTAGGTTTTTACTTTAATATGAGAGGCTTATAAAATAAAAATCACCACAACAAAATAGCACATTGGAAATGATAAATCTTAAACTTCAAACTGCAACTGTTCCATAACACTTTAGCGAGTATGGTACAATCGTGTTCCTATGTGAAGCAAGATCACTGGTAATTTACATCATTGTGTTTTCAACAACAACTACTTGGTCAGGCGCAATGTATCTAACCAGTTTCATACTGGGTACCTCATAATTGACACATGACAAATACAGTTCAATTCAGAAAATAAATAGTAATTCTGCATTGAAATGTGCAGAAATATGTCATGTTTATGTTTGTACCCTGTTAACTTCATAGAGATTAGACCTTAGAGAATTTAAAGATTCTGTGAAACAGGCAGTTTGACCAGAGGTGCCCAAACGTTTGCATACAACTGTATGTTGCTGCTGCATCATTCAGGACAAAGCCCAAAATGCGTTTCCAACACATTTGATGACTTAGTGTTACTTAGTTGTTACTGCCCTCTGGTGGTTGTTGATTGAAACATAACATCCATTCAAACACGACCAGACATTTCTCCCACTGTCAATACTTCAGCAAAACTTCACATTTTATACCGGTGCCACAACAAATTGTTATTATGATAGAAATTTGTTTTAATATGACTAATATATTATTGTTGTAATGCAGTATGATCAGAGTTATACATAAGTACAATACAACAGTTTATTTTTGCGAAGGTTCAGTGTTCAATGTCAATGTTCTAGTCATTACAACAAAGTCAGTCTATGGTAAACTATATCTAGGATTTGGAAAAATGCACATGAGCTAACACAACAATATGCACATGTTCTGTACTGTTAACAGACTGATTCATGCATTCGCAAAGAGAGAAAAAGCAATTTCACGAACTCAGCTGGGGAAGTGAGCTCAAAATAGAAAACAGTTGCTCTTTAAACATTTACGTATCACCATACTTAAAATGCTTAAAATAAAAACTTTATGTAAGCACTGATGCTTAACATACCACAACTGCAGAATGTAGGACTTACCCATCAGACAGCTGACTGATCAGAGGGACTTCATGAAACCATTTGGAATCAGTAGTCACCTCTTCAGTGGAGAGAAAAGAATTATTGTCGCATTAGAATTCTCATGGCATGCATAAAAAAGTGATCAATCCAATTAACATCCAAAAAAGGCAGAAAACATGTATTTATTCATAGATACAATTAGGATGCTGATTAAGATTTATTTATCTGTTTACCCATATAATTTAAATCATTTTCACACCTTAGCTCACAACACTTTTACTGCACCAGACTGTGGCACAATGGCTGCCCAGAGATCCCCAGACTTAATTGGAACCTTTTTCAGCCTTAACAGTAGATGTTACCAAAGCTTTCAAAACCCAACACTTGGGCATTAATCATTGACATGTTTTTATCTGAATTAGCTATACAAATAAAACTGAATTGAACTAAACTGATTTTTTGGATTATATGTTCCATTGTCTTTCACAATATCTTTCAGTATCTCAGCACCCACTGAATTTCTCTGCAGCTGCATTGGAAAATTTGTCAAAACATAACTTTTTTCAAAACCTTTATTTTTTCTAGAAACAAATGAAAATACTGACCTTTGGTGATTTTAGAACTTTTCTCATTAGCAATGGTAACATCTCTATTCTCCGTGCTAATGATCTCAGTAGAAGCTGTGCCACAAAGAAAACATCCTTTTAGTTGAATAGTTATTTCAGATAGTTTAGATCAATAGATACTGTAAATGTTTTTATAACAAAATGTGGATTACAGAAATGTTGAATATAATGTATGTACATGTTGTGGCTGGAAATTAAACAATCTGAAGATAATGAAGGATTCCTTCTTAATGTATTATTTTATGATACCTGCAACTTATTGCGTGTTTCCCTTTAAAAAGTTTTGATCTCAGTACATACATATTATTCTTTTCATACAGCCATATGATTGAAAAGCTTTGGAATTTTGTAATTGTAGGTGTTTATTAAACAAATTCTACAATTCTGTAATCAGTAGTAAACCTGAAGATGGTCAACCTGCATCATTCCTTCTAGCCAACAAACTAAAACACATTAAATTGTGAACTTAATCATAGTTGCACCACTGCAAATTATTGGATCTAGAAGCTTACCCTGTTTTCCAGACTGAAGTATTTCATTAAAATATTGCCTTTTAATACGGTCTTGCATTTCTCTCTCAAAATCCTTCCTTTCCTGTAAACTCTCATTTAGCTTTTGCTGCTGGAGAGCAACCTTCCTTTTATAATATTCAAATGCCTGAGAATGACAGAAAACCTTTCACAAGTGGCTATTGTTTAATGAAAAAGGAAAGCCTCTCAACAAAAGATGAAAAGGTCCATCTCATTGTTGAACATCTTGTTAGCAGTAGAAAACTTCCCATCCATAAGGTCACTACAGGAGACTCCAATCTCATCTCAATCTACAGCACCCTGAAGCTGGGAAGCTGGGTCTGGTCAGAGCTCAGAAGAAGAAAGGCTGGGTCCGACATTACTTGGATGAAAGACTCTGTGTGTAGTTCAGAACCTTGCAGGCTGGATATAAGAGATTGAAGCAGCAATGTCTCTCCTCTAATGCTTAGGTAATGAAGAGGAGAGATCATCAACCACCCTCTTGGATCCTCTTGGGGAGATACCCCTGAGGGATACTTTAGAACAGCCAATTATGCAAAGCAGCATGTCTCTGGGATGTTACTTGGAATTAAAACCCACAACACGCAGAATAAATGCCACACAGGGAGGTGCCCAAGGCTGGAGATAAACCATGGGCTTTGGAGATGCAGTGCTATAACCATGAATTGGAGGCACCAAACACTACCAGAATACGGTGTTTTGGCACCTCTGTAGCATATCTTGGCATAACCACCCTAGAGTAGATGCACAATATAAGAGGTGCCAACATACCATGCTTATTGTGGTCACCGAGGATCCAAAGGTATTAGTTTAGGTTATTAATTTAAACCTATAGGTGCTCATCTTGGAAATACAACAAAATATAGCTGCAAGGTCAGTGTCAAGTCCGGTATTTGCATGAAGAAAAGTTCACCTTAAGAGGATGAATCCAAACATTCATTACTCCAGTACCTTTTTGTGCCTTCTAGCTCTGGTCTGATTCTTCAGCTGGGCCTGTCGCACCTCCCTCCGGGCATCTTCCTCTATTCTCATATGTAAAGCCCTTTCTCTGATTTTCCACATCTGTAGAGCCGTCAGTGAAAAGGCAAAGCCGATGAGAAACAGCAGAAAGCTAGATTGTGTTGAGCACAGAACAGCTACGCTACTAGACATTTATATTTATATGTCACCTGCTTATAGGTGGTACATTAAATATTGAGGAATCTGTTAGATCATGTGGAGCTGAATCTCTCCCCTTTTTACAATTTAGCAAATGAGGCCTTTGGGCATTTTTCAGCATATTAGGAGCATTCAGCAGCTGAATGTGGTCTGGGAAGCCCAAAGACAAAATAACTGGGAAAATAACATACCATACAGCAATGTACAGTGAGAATGTGAAAAAAAAACAAGAAACATGATTAAGCTGATGTAGAAAACCGATGAGGCTAAATACTGTATATTGATAATGCCGGTGATCTGAAAGCTGATAAATCAATGAAAGGGGTGAATAAACTATGTGTTTCAAAAGTGAGTTAAGCTACAGTGTGAAATGTAAGATTCATAAAAGCGTATGAAAAGTGTCTGAAGTCTAAGTGTGACAATACAGTAACATGATTCACTAAGGGTATCCACTCAGCAGAAATCTGTTCGGCTGGAAGAGGCGTATACACTATAAGGTGAGATAATTTTTTTAATGAGCATTTTGCAACATAAATGCTTAATTACTTGTCAGAAACACAACATCTTTTAAAACAGTTATGCTAGAGATCCTGTTATCTTTTGCTTGCTCCCCAATCATGCTGTATTTACAGAGGTGTCACAAGGTCACTTGCCAGAGTGGATATAAATGTGTCTAATCAGTTTAAGATGCAGAAGGAAACCAGCTATTAAAGATCTCCCATCCAGGTGATGACCAGGAGCAGCCCTGGGTCAAAATAAATCAAACTGTATTCTCATACCTCAGCCTGTCTGCATATCTCCTCTGTTTTCAGAGCTCCTGCCTGGTGCCTTCATAAACAACAACAGCAAAGAAAGCTTCATCCACAAGGCAATGTCAGACAGCAGCAGAGGAATTTGTGAATGTGGTATTTCCGTAGAGCAGATGTTCATCTTTTGGAAAACTTTGACTCAGTCAAGACTTCCACTTGCTTGCACAATTAATTAACTTAAGGCAAACCTTTACTTACAGTTGTATTCTTGACATCTAATGTTTAAACATAACAGTAAAATATTTACACATATTTACAGCGAAACAAAAAAAAATGTGATACAAATACAACAAATCAGGAATCCAAAAGGCAGGAACTTGCTGTTAAAGAGTGAGGAGCTTCCGTATGTTATTACCTGTCTCTGTTAGCCATAAACTGGTCTGAAATATTCTTGGATCCTTCCTCAAGGAGCCATTCCCTCACATCGGTGAAGCTGATATCCCTGGGAATCTCGTTCTGCTCCTGGAGCTCCAAGAACTTCTTCACTATTGTTTTCTGAAAGCCAGCACAGCCTTTTAATAGAGTGCCACACTCCCTTCATTGCAAGGTTCTCCTAAGCACTATTATAGCCGAGTGTTCACTTCAAAACCAACACTGACTTTTTCCATTAGATTTTTAATTTGAACTCACACCGATAGAATGTGTTTGCATATGTATAAGAGTGAAGGCTGAGCTACTGTAGTTTGTTGATCTAAACATTTCAATTTAAGATGTATATCTTGGATACAGTGGTTAACCTTGTTATCTCGCAACACTGGGGCCAGGGGCTCTATTCTGAGCCTGAGGTGATTTGTCTGTGTGGAGTTTGTATGGTCTCCCCATATTCACATTGGTTTTTCACGGTTTGCTCTGGTTTTCTCCCACAGTCAAAAGCCATACTATACTGGTAGAAAAAAAGGTTTCTAGGAAAATTGGTTCTAGAGTGAATTTGTGTCTGTGTGTGTCTTGCAATGGACTTAATTCTGGTCAAGGGTGTATATCGTCTTAAGCCCGTTGCTTTCTGGGATAGGCCCCGGCTCCCTGCAGCCCTTAGATGAGGCGGTTAGATTAGATGACGTGGATGGAAAGGGATGGATGGAAGTTCAAGTCGTTTTTCAGCCTTGTCTGGCAAAGAAGACTTATAAATTCTGTTTTGGACTACACACAAAAGCTGCCTGTATTAACATGTGTTTGGAAAAATACATTTTTTTGCACTGAAAATGGATTAAAGTCTACTGAGCAGTACAGATAAGCAGTGAATGCTCCGATTCGGGTGGTACAATTAGTGGTTTTCCACAAAGAAAAACATCCAGATATATTGCCCAGCCTCAATGAATAAAAAAACTATCTTTTTTTAACTCTGTTATCGTGAACAGAGAAGACTACAAGGCGACCTGTTTCAAATATTCAAAATCCTCACAGTCAAGTCTGCTTGTTGAATGCTGACTTCTTTCAAGAAACAGCTGGATGAGACTCACAGACCAATTAGCAAGTAATTACCAAACAGGCTAAAGAGCTTCTTCTCATTCGTAACTTTTCTTATGATATGAAACCCATATCCTGCATGCAGAAAGGACTATATGGGCTATAAACAACACAAAGTATCATGAAAAGATGTACAGTATGGCTGAACTAACAAGAAGAAGCTAAAATAGGCTAGAGCAGTGACAAACATAAGCAACAACATCGTCAGCGTCAAAACACTAAAACAGAAATGAGCTTCATAGCAATTAGAGAAGAAACTGAAAGAAAACATTGAAATTGATCCTTAGAATATAAACACAGTCAAGGTAGAGACTTCCTTGAAGATGACATGATGACAGCAGTATATTCAAAAGTGCATAATGGAGAGATCTTATGGAAGCCTTCATCTAGAAACGTTACTGATTGCGGGCTGGATAAAGGCAGAAGTCTATGATGAAGAGTCAGAATCAGATGGACGGTTGTTTAAAAACATCACACTTACCTGTTTAGTCACATAATTTTTGTCATACTGCAACTTCACATTGCTAAGGTAGTTATGATATTGATTGTATTCTTTCAAAGAGCAGAGGACCTGAAAACAGACAAAACATGTTTCAAGTACTGTCTAGGAGGTTAAATGTTTTTATTTTTATTTTACAAATCTAGAGCACAGTCAAGTACTCTGTGTTTGAATATTTATTGAGCATAAGGACTTTAGCACAAACCATAGGCCTGCTTTGATTACATCTACTATTACATGCTTTGATTACAACCAAAGGCCTGCCCACCGAATACATCTATGCTGGAGTGCAGACATGAGTTAAATCACGCTACTGGAAACTATTACAGCTAAATGAGCTAGAACCTGGTCTATTTTTTTTGACAACACCTCACTCCTTCACCGTACCAAAAAAGCCTCATTCTTTGCACAAACTCCAAACAGCCTTACTTTCTTCTGCTCATTGATTAAGCCTCTGTTCTGCAGAGACTCCTGCATGCCCTTGCGATGGTAATAGGTGCGCAGGTGGGGGTCATGGAGGCTGTTGTACTTCGAATCCAAAAGGAAACCACGGGGATCAGTCAGAGTGAAGTCAGGAGATGGCTGGTGCAGCTGAAATAGAAGGTAAGTATTTTATTAAAACATGATATGTATAGGTAAACACAGATATGTATCCCCCTATGTTTCTGAACATAAAAATGAGAATGTTTATTTTCTCCCCCCTCCGAAGGCTGTCGCCAGTTTCTTGGAAGACTACTCCAGAATCGCTGTTATCATTTTTTTCTACGTTCTTGAAAATCAAATTCCAATTTCTCAGTCATTGTAGCCAACTAAAAATATCTACATTGCAAAAAGACAGTAAGCACAATAAGCTTTAAGGCATACAGTACAGCTGAATTTCAATAATGTGATCAATATACTGCGTCTAGAAAAATATATAACCTTACTCCTGATGTTATATGCACAAAGATGTCAAGGGAAGACAGTTTGCTTACAGTTTAATCATTACAGCAACCACATTATACTAACACACACAGAAATGTGTTAATGTGTCCCAGGTATCATTTCATATTATACAATTTTACATGTTGGTTTACCCCTAAAAAGAAAGAAAACCATGAATAAACATGTCATTTTTTACAATTTAAATGTTTGGATTTAAATAAGAATAAATGTATTCATGCTTTTCATTTTAGGTTGCACTTACTTTCTCCGAAAGAGCAGTCCTGCAAAATTGAGGTTTAGACCCTGGGATTAACGGCAGTTTAGTGCCGACGGGTCTCTCCAACAGCTGCTGCTCTCCCTGCAGTGCATACAGCATGGTGTAGCAGCCCTGAAACACAGAACATAGCTATCGTACCTCACAGAACCACAGCCAAAACACCAGAAAAAACAAGCAGAGCTGATGGCAGAAATGATTTCATCTGTCACAGAGTGAAATAAAATGGGTGTGGGGGCAACAACAGGTATCAAGGACAATGTTGACTTTGCATAGAAGTTTGTATAGAACGACCAGTGACTTCAATGAGGGTGGTAATATGTGTCTTTCTTTGTTCTGGGGCTTCCTACTGATCAAAGATGCTATTGCAAACATTGTTAATTACCACACAGTTCAGAGAAGACACATGGAATGTCAAAACTGGCCTAGCCGAGCCTCAGACTGAGGAGGTGGATCTAGAACATAACAATTCTAGAAAATCTAGAATGTTCTAGAGCAATCTTACACCTGGCCATCTGTATATAGCCATTTGATCAATGAGCCCCAAGAAGTTAGCTCTGCTTACACCCAAAACTATCAACCCCCCCCCCCCCCCCCAAGAAAGGTAGGGGGGCTTTAATAACCCCAGTGACAGAGCACACAAAAACAGAAGAAACAGGAATAACCAATTTGTACCACAGCACCCAGGAGAGGGTTTGGACACCAGGGACTCTCTACAGTGAGCAAGGGAGGAAGGCTTTAGCATTTTCTTCCTCCCCTCTCTACTCAAAAAATTGACTCAGAGACAAATTGGGGGGCATATTAAAAAACAGACTCAGTCGGGACTGAGGAGGATCCCTAAGACTACACAGAGTTTCTTTGCTATGACAGAAGCAGGCACACCAGGTCTCCAACTGGGGCTGGGTTTGGGAGAATATTTGCAGCTGGACTTTTCCTTTGGAACTCTGGTTTTGGTAACTGGGGTCAAATGGGGCTCTTGAGCTGGTCTGCAATGTGTTCTGTGAGTAAGTAAGTACCTCTGGTGGATAAGTTGTAATATTTGTTCTGTGGATTAGGCTATAATAGATACTGGAATTGCAAAGTACTGTAATACAAATGGAAATTATGTAGGATGACTTCTGGTCTGTGGATGCACTAGTGGTTCTGGAAGATAAAAAGAACTTGTTGCTGGGGGAAAAGGTCTTTAGAATTGCTAGGTGGCATAATCAGCTACAAAACTAACTTTTAAAAGCAGTCCCTGCATTTAAAGGCCACGGTTCCTGACATATCGTTTTATAGATAGGTAAGAAGAGTTACCCTAGGGTGTTCAGAGGGCTAAATCAGTTCATAACATTCTTTTTTTTTTCTTCTGCACAAACGAGTTGATTCTCTAAGTCTGTTTAGAGTTTTAGATTGGGAAGGCATATTCTCACCCAAGACATCTTAAGAGAACAAAAGAAAAGTACAGTACGTATATTCCCATAAAATACAGAAAGGGTTAACAATAAATTATTAACCCACGATTTCAGAAATAGAACACATAGCTGGAATTTTAAAATCATGTTCCATTTATTTTACCTTCTAGAGTTTTTAAAACAGTATTAGAAATATTACTACGAGGTGTACGTTTTTACTGTTTTACTAAACCTTACATTTTAAAGCTAAACTAATGCTGATTTTTTTTTTAAATTCACTACCTAAAAGTTCAAATATATAAACGTATGTATAGTACACTCACAGCTCCAGATCCCGGTTTCTTTCTCTCCATTTTTATCCCTGATATCGTTCCATTAATCCATTAATTAATTAATCTATTTTGAAAACAAATTCGTCGTGTTCGTGAGCGGTAAAACTTTATTTTGTATAATAAGGACTTGAGCATAAACCACGGTATAACCAAAATGTTGTCTATTACGTCAGATCTGCAAAGCAGTTGCCTTATCTGACGTATCCAGCGTGTACAAGTAAAGACGTCATTAAAAGCTGCAGCAGGGAAGCTACAGTATTCGTCCCTGTACGGACTTGTTTTTTTATATATATATTAATAATTAGGTTTTAATGAGAAAATCCAGACAAAAGGGCGATGTCCGATTTAATGTTTAATTTGAATGTCGCCATTCTAACTCAAAGCCTTCACGGTATCAAACCTGTGTGGTCACACGTCCCAAACAGTCTGGCTCTGCCAGTGGAGCCGAGAGACCCCAAAAATATAACACACGGTTTGCCTTTTAATAATTTACACCTCTAATCCTTTGGGATGGAAAAGAAGTGTAGAAATGCAATTTTAATTATGGTCAATTCTGGTATTGTAGCCATATATAGTTATACAGGTCTTGTCCTCAACAACTCAGGAGCTGGGTTCGAGCCAATGCAGTGAGGTACGAACTAGGGTGGGAGCGGCGAGGGCACAAGCCCTAGAACCCGAATCCGTTACAATAACAAAAGGACAGACAATGAAATATGGGCTATTTCGAACTCGCAAATGTGAGATATAAAGAGTTACTAAGTCAGAATTCAGAGTTGCTAAGTTGCAATTCTGAGATACCATAGCGCTTTTTTTTTACTGCCTGGCGGAAACGGGCTTCCATAGAAAAGCCTGGAATGCAAGTGTAATCCTTACTTAAGGGGAGCCGGGTTTTAGAACTGGCTATAGTTGCTCACGGACATAGCGTTGGCTTTATGAACTACAACTCCCATAACGCACTACTCAAGTTTACGTCACAGTCCCTATTCTGCCTGGCTGTGGTGACCTCTAGCGGGTCCCTCTCAGTTCTGGCAGCTTTACCGTTGATCTTGTGCACTCACCGGCGTGCGCAAGAGGAACTCATACACGGCTCCCTTTTTTAAAGTTTATTTTCTAAAAAATAGAAGAAAATAAGGGAGCGTTTCCGGAAATACGTACAAGTCAGGTTTACAGCAGGCTGGTAGCAAGAGTCTGACTCCTACCCTCGTACATGTTGTTTTCCCCTGTTTACTATAACACCATTTAAACGCGACACAACATAACAACTCAACTCACTAAGAAATTAACTCACAACACACAGACAGTTTTCATCTAGCGACTTAACACAGTTAGCTAACGAAGTTCAATTTCGTCTCTGATAACCCGCAGAGCCCGAATACACTTTTGATACTCTTAAAACAAATATAAACGAGTAAACCTTAAACCGAAACTATGACATCAGTAAACATAAATTTACAGACCTTTTAAAAAAGCCTTATTACTTCAGATCTTACCTAACAAATTAGAAAGAACCATGGGAGAGAAAGTCAGGCGGACAGCAGGCTGGAAGCGAGGGTCTACCAGCCCGCACGAGGCGCTGTTCCCGATTCCCGTGCCCAGCTGCACATCACCTGGTTGCACAAGCTTGACTTTTCATTTTCATTACTATATTTTCAGGTTGTGTTTTTCATACCACTACCGAATAAAAAACATATTTTAGAGGAAGATGTCAGCTTGATTAAAAAATATTGCTCCTTAAGCCTAGTCCCTTACTGTACTAATTCTGCCACCTACTGGACAAGGTAATAAATAAAACAAGAAGAAAATCATAGAATCTAACACCCACATTACAGGCCAGCCAAGTAAAGGGTGTAAGATGACCAGGGGAAGGGTCATTCATAACAGGTATTTTCAGAATGACCTAGTTAAAATACTAGATATGGACCTGAGCAAAATGGCTGCCAAAAAGAATAAGCTGACCCGTATATGGAAAGGGTCTACCCTGAGAAACAATGAGACACAGCTGAGCCGCATCAGGAACCGAAATATAAGTGCCCCGGAGGCAGTGAACAGGGAGAAAGATAGAGAGGAAAGAGGTTTATGTTAAAGATCGGACTGAGGAATAATGGACTACTGAAGGGAGAAAAGGTTTATGGTTTATGGATTGCGGATTGGGTTTATTACGGACTTTTGGAACTCGGATCGGAACAGGATTTAGAGAGCGGATTACGGACTGGATTTGGAAGATAGTTGGAGGAAGAAACGCCACGAAACTCAGGAAAGAAAAGTGTGGTGTGAGTACTTCTCTCATTTGCATAAACTTTCCCCCGGAGACACCACAAGGGATATCTGAAGGACTGAAAAGTGCACTGATTGTCACATTATCTAAGGTTGTCTTTTAAAATGTACTTGTAATCCATTAATAGCATCTATTGCATTGCCCGAGAAAATCAGAAATTACTGTATGTAAATTGTTGGAATTGGGTTCCTATGAAAAAGACTTGTGAAGAAACCCAGCTGGGACTCAAAACCCTTGGTATCTCTTCAGAAGAAGAGAATGCAATGTGCCCCAAGCAGTATGATTTTCGAAACACGGATTTAGTACCAGAAACCAATTTGTAGCTATTTTGTGACCCAGTGGTGAATAGCGGAGTTATTCCAAATCCACTAGATGGCGGTTCCTGACGGTTGAGTCCAGCGTTCTGCGCATGGGCAGTAGGGACTAAGAAGCAGTGAGTTACCGTTAAAAAGAACCCGTAACTTCTACAGAGTCGTAACGGTAAATACGGTGTCATTTCCCTAAATGAGTATAGAGGGGTATTTCATAGGATTGAGACAAGATTAGCAAGATGGATATTGGATTTTAACGGAGTACACTGAAGCAGTAGAGTATTTAGGCAACTAACCGGGCTGGGGATATCTGTTTATTGGTTTGTTAGTAATGGGTTTCACATGCTCCTTGTATTTTCTCTTCCTTCATTCTTTACAGGGACTTATGTTTAGCACCGTGTAAGTGTTCGCAATTGTAGGTATCGTACTAATTATCGTAATGTAGTTCTCGGTGAGGGCTGAGAGGTGAGCGGCTTATTTCTGAACGCGCTGCGTGAACCACTGCCGTATTTTGTGTATATAGAAATATCGTTATGTCATTCTTATTTTTTTAAACCAAGAACATATCAGACCACATAGTCGCCTAGAAATAAAGAACCCAAAATGTGTCCTGTGCTAATTATTCTTTGCCAGGCTACATTTATAAGAACCTTTCATCTTGTGTTTTAATTGTAATACAGTGTATTAAAATGCACAATGCTTTGGTTTTAGGAGAGAGGTAAGAAGGGAAAGCAAATGGAAGAAAAGTCCAGAATAGGCTTCTAGGCTGTAGAAAAAATGAGAATAGAATATGACGTATTCCAAGGAGAAGTCGGGGAAAAATAAGACCTTTAAAGAAATCAGCCTATCACTGTTTGCTGGGAGAATGGATGAATCCTGTCTAATGCTCAGCTGACACCCTGTTAAAAGCAATAAAAGACCATGTTAGTCCTCCGTGGTTAACCTACATTTGTTGTTGCTTTAAAACAGATAACGATGGAAGAACTGAATGACATGGTGGCGTGGGTGGCAGTGTCCATTATCCGAGTGCTGCTCCCAGCCATCTCCCTGTATGATGAAAAGAGGAGCCGGAGGAGAGTCTCCTAATCACCTTGCCTCTGAATTGTGGATGGTGTTCTTGAATGTGTCAACTCTCCCTTATCGGCAAATAAGCCAAGAAGAAAGAATTCCCACCCCAGAGACTGTGCATCTTAATCATTCTGCAGACTCGGAGACTGACAGTGAGACTTTACAGGTTGTCTCTAAAAGCTTGAACCACTTTCACTGGATGTATTGAGTCAGTGTCAGTCTATGGTCTCCATATTAAATGAGATGTAAAGTCTCAAATTGTGCTTAATGAGTGTTTTCTTTAGTGTTTTAATGATCCTTTCTGGTAACCGAATGGATGTAGTGTTTTTTGCATGGAATGCGCAGCAGCACTGTTTCAGGAGGATATACAAAAGGTAAAATAGTTCATAGCTGAATGGATATGACTTAAAATTGCAGTGGTTTCCAGTACTAAAACTAGTGGTAAAAGGAAATAATTCTATAAAGGTAATGAAGGCTTGAATCCATCCATTTTCTAACTGCATTATCCAATACAGGGTTGCAGGAGAGCCAGAGGCAGGATTCACTCACACCAGGGACAATTTTCACAAAAGCCAATTACTTGAAGACAACCCAAGCAAACACTTGTAGAACATACAAGCCCCACGTCTGAGGATGAACTCATGGCCCCAGTGCTCTGAGACAGCACCACTGTGCCACTTCTTATGCTACTATATTCCAGTTAAATACCAGTGTTTACTGTTGCTTATTTTAGCCTGGAAGAGATGCATTATGATCATTTGATACTGGCAAATATTCTTGTAGCACAAGGAAAGCGGTGCAAACATATTTCCACTAGGGGGAACTGTCCTGCTTTGGCAACACAGTAAATTTATGGTATATACATTTATTATTTCTGGATAACCACTGTAAATATAATTTGTCTTCTATTTCCTAAAACAATTCAATATTTCCCACTGTACTGCACACAGTATTTAGCCTTTAGAATTTAATTTGCTCAATGTTAGTCTTGAAGCATGTAGTTAATACGGTAGAGGTACTATCATTTAACAGCATTCATGAGATACATTCAAACAGAATATTAATTCCATTGGAAGAGGGCCAGGGGAAGGGTCATTTATAACTGGTATTTTCGTAACGAAACGCTGTCTATACTACTGTATAGACCTAGGCAAGATGGCCGCCACGGATACCCGGCTGACCAGCTGTTGGAAAAGATATATACGGCGAAACAATGAGACACAGGTGAGCTCCGCCAGGAAACGGAATAGAAATGCCACAGAAGCACTGAGCCGGGCGGAAGCTGGTAAAGTGAGAGTGTTTTGGAGGAACGAGAGATTTAGGAGTGTACTGGAAGGAATTTCAGAATAACGGACTATTGGATATGGGTTTTGGATACGGCGCGGAGAAGTGTGGACATACGCATTTGGGAACTTAAGGATACTGGCAACGGATTGCGGAACGGATTTGGAGAGACAAACGGACGAAGAACACAGGTTCAGTGTGGTGTGAGTTAAATGTCTTTTACACCTATTTTCCCCTGGCGACGCCACACCATATATTCAATTGAATCTTTCAAAGAGAACAACCATTTCCCTGCAAAATTAGGCTTTTCTCTGTCACTTCTCAGGTGGCTCTGACAATCAGCTGCCGTTAAATTGTGGCTGGGGGCATCTGTTTCAATGGAGTTTGTACTCCCTCTTTAAGTGTGATATTAGAAATACATTTTTTTTTGCTAAAAAACTGCTTTTTACAAATTAAAGATACGGCTATAAACTAATATGACGTTTTGGCTGTGAAGCCTTCTTCAGGTGTGTGGAGACACGTATATTTTTAGACGCATTTATTTAAAAACTAAGAGCCATTTTTTAAATGGTAAGAATGGTAAATTGTGCCATGTGAAGTTCATTTTTCAGTTTCCACTGTCTACATTCCCGGGCTTATATGTGGGTTAATATTTACCTATCGGATTAGCAAAGGTTAAAATAAAACAATTGAAACAGGATGAGGAAATGTGCACACACTCCTCTGACATACTCATGAGAGAGAGTCTTTCCCCGCTTGACATGCTTTGAGCTTATAAAAGAGAGATCACCCACTGGAGAAGAACACGACTGTGAGTGACATCACTGTGAGGTCACAGGCATTGAGCAGGTCAGAAAATCAAGACTTCAAGGGGAAACTCAATACTACCCAACATTAGAGACATGCCTACTTTTGCAAGTGCCAGCTTGATAATGGTTTAAGTTCCTCAGATATTTTTTAACTTCAGCTAGGTGTATGGCCTTTGACTTAAAAATCAGTAAATCATTAAGGAATGCTGGAAGGTTTAATAGAATTAAGATATTCTTACCGGATCGAAACACCAGCACGGCACTGTAACCTTATTCTTTATAAAAATGTGACTATAAACTCTCTCTTTTAAACTGTACAGGCCTATTACAAAGCCAGTCGAAGTGGACAGCTCCACAGAGTAAACAGTCATATAATCCAATGCTTCTAGTTGATCAATTATTTGGTAACTGTACTGTATATGAAGATGTGGTGATTGTTTTTATTTAACCTTATCCACCTGTTGCATAGGTTGTCTTGTGTTTTGCAATACGTAGTCTGTGGTGTTATTGATTTAGCTAGTAAAAATATATATATATTATTCATCCATTGTGTGGTTTCTGCGTAAAAAAAAACCCGCATCCACAGAAACAAAAATCACAGATATGTGCCGAACAGGACTACTAGTATCAATATAACGGCAGCGGCAGTTTTTGTGCTTGATATGAACTGCCTAATGGGGCCACAGGAATAATGGAAGGCAGGTCAGATCCAGCACTTTTATTACAAACAAGCCTTTAAAGAAACACAAACAGAAAGTACTTTTATGATTTGAAATATTTGTATATCGCCTCAGCAAAAATAATTTGCCCCCCCCCCCCATATATTCAGTACTTAATTCAAAAAATGTTTTTTTAGATGCATGACTTTCTCATGATACATATCCTTCCAAAATACATTTTACTTTTGCTATTAAGGTCAGTAGTGAATAGTTTAGGAACATGTAAAGGTTTATTCCATGCTGAAAAAAGAAAAGAAACATTTCAGCTGTAGAGTCTTCTTCAGGTGTCCGTTCCCGTTTCTTTTCTTCTCCTTTGCGGCCTACGCGTGTTGACGCACTACCTACTTGAGCTACTGCAGAGTTTTTTTACATATTACTTACCACCATTTGCTTTGACTTGGAAAAACTATGCAGTATCTTTTGAAAACAGCCCTTTCTTGTTCGTCTATTTCTGCCAGCCACGTGTTACTGGCAGTCCTCAAATGTGTCAACTACTGTGAGGAAGGCCTTCCACACTCCAGGCCTGCTTGTGCACACAGCCCCGCCTCCTCTTCTCGTTTGACCGATCTCTCGGTTCGTGTCCGCGATGCAGGTCCAGTGCTGACCCCCACCCTTCGTCACACACCACTTGGAGTGGTCCACCATGATGCTGAAAGGCCTGGCCTCGGGCAGCTGCATCGTCTTCACGTTGTACACCTTGTGCGCCACAGAGCAATTTGACGGCAGAGGCTGATGAAGCTTCCCCCAGCTTTTGGCAAAGAAGTCGTCTCCTAAATAGTTAACCAGCAAACCTGAATAGAGATCTGAAACGGAACAGAGTCACAGGTTCCATGTTAGAATCTGTCCCAGGCACACTTTCTACCCAACCAAAAACAGGAAGTGCACTTGCTACCAAAACGTCAAACTGGAACCGAGAACAAGTGAATGTGTATTTCTTCCCCCCCTCTCTGAATGCTGTACTGTATTGGTTGCTACCCAGAACGTTCTTTTTTAAATCAGCACCACCAATATACAGTAGATCAAGTGTGAAGTGTGACATATTGCTTTTGAAGGGCAGTGTTTGAAACTTATTGGATTGTTCCTTTTCTACATAACCTTTTTTTAAATGTATTTAAATGACAACCGTTTCCAATAACCTTTAAAGTAACAGCAGAATGAGATCCTTGGATCAATTAATCAATTTCTTTTCAAAACTAGTTGATTAATGGAACAAACTGCACATGTTATTTAAGTCCTGGTTCCTTTCAAGAAACAGCAGGATGAGATCCTTGAATTAACTACTAAGAAATTAGCTAAATGGGCCAAATGTAACCTCTCGTGTTCTTAGGTATTAAATGGTATCTAAAGAAGCTACACAAGTTATATTTTTATCCTTTCTTATGTTTAAATCAACATACCAAGAGAAAAACATTTGATTTAAATTGTTGTATAAATAAAAGATTGAAATATTCTATTAATCAATTTGTTCAAGAATTGGGCTTTACAGAATGTTAATAAAGCACCTACAAACTACCTCAGACACAAATCCTAAACCTAAATTACTACTGAATATAAATTGATGCTTTACTAACATCCCATAAAATCTCTTTTGAAAGAAAGCGATGCTATGAAACCTTAAATCTAAAGTGTAACCGCAGAAACATGTAGGAAAGTTCAGTTGCCAGGTGGCAGATTGAGAAAGTTTCACCAAAACAAAGTATGCTTTTTTATATAAATACATCTTCAATTGGGAAAGGCTTTGAGTAAAAATAAACTGGATATTGTTCCACAAAATCTTTGTGAGAAAGTGGGTCTTGCTGGCTAGAAACAGCCAACATACAATAGAGTTAGACTTTGTAAAAATTAAATAAATTCAGATTCTGAGAGGCTCAATAAGTGCTTGTTCAGAGTAAATCAGACATCGTTGTCCAAGTTTCAGCAGTGATACATAATTCACTGAATACCAACACCAACAGGGTTGGACACTTTGGGATATCCAAGCGATCTCAAACGCGTCCGATAACTGCAACCTCTATGACCAGCTGGGCACCAGTGCTCTTGTACTGTTGTCAGTGAAAGAAAAACCATTAGTACAACTTATGCCAACTCTGACACTTAGCATCACTGTGGGGCTGTTAAGCACATATTTTGAAGAAATAAGTACATTTCGTCATCTCTTCCAAGCTGGTTCAGGTCTGGAACTGTGATAATTAATTTGTGATTTTAAAATGTAGAGGCATGCAAAAAATTAACTATTGATTCCAAATATCTAAAATGAGAAAAATAGCTGATGTGACATTTTCACTTCCCAGGAACAAACTGCAATAATGAAGCACAGAGATTGTTTATGGATCATGGCAACTGTGTTGTTCAATACTGTTTCTGTATTTTGAATTGGAGAATAGTTTCTAAAGAAGCAATCAGTTGGGAAACAAACGTGATCCATAGACTTTACTGATTTTTTTTTTTTTCTGCAGACTCTAGCTCTGCCTTGAGTGGTGCTCACCGTCATTAAATCTAGAGCATTTTGCAAAGCTGGTGAAAGTTTACCCTGCTAAAGATGTCAGGGGCAGCTGCTTAAACCAAGGCTCTTTCCTGGGATAGCATGTTCTCTGAGCCACACACTGAAGGTCTCTGTGGAAGGTTTGGGGGACGTGATAGTCAAAAGAGTATACATGGATATACTGGAGTTGCACAGCTGTAGAGACAAGAATGAAAAATAACCAAAAGTAAGCATGGCATTTTCATACATCCAGGTCAAATGCCCCCTTTCTTTTTCCATTAGTCTGGAGAGTTTCCTTTATTTATTTTCACTTGTTAAACTATCCTCCAAGTTCTAAAATGTTGACATACATTTTCAGCAGCCACAATACACATCATTTAGATTTAATTAGAAAGTCTAAGGCTATTTTGGTATTTATTTTCATCTGTATACACAATGAGGTGTAAGTCTATTAGTGTCCACCTATTCTCAGGGTTATATTAAGCTTGCATATGAAATTGAACCACCAACAGAAAATAACAGAATAGACTGGTTTTTGCCCACAGGTAAATTTAGAATAGGAAAAGAAAAGGTGCTCCAAACCAGAACAAGAACTGCAAATAACCAATACTTGAATCTTAAAATCTGGAAAAATTGTACCAAAGGCTTTCAGAAAGTGATAAACAGCTGTGATGTCAATGCCATGGACATACTAAAGCTCAGCAATCAAACTTGTTCAAGAAAAGGTTCACACAGCTGTATGTACATGTGAACGCCTACCTATGTCCTTGAAGGTGCTGTATGTGTAAGTCCCGCAGAAGAAGGTCTGTGCATTTTCATGCCCACTGGAGGGCAAGAATGATGTAGAATGATTTTGCACATCTGGAAGTTCTGGGGTGCTGTGAACCAGCCACACTCCTGTCTGTAACATCACAATCCCTGAAAAAGGTCACACAAGATATATTCAAATCTCTTATCGTTTTTGATCCGTCTGGTTTTTCAGTTTCAATGTTTTTAAAGGACAAGTCTGCTCTTTTTGAACAGAGTCCATTATCAAGCCTGCTTCCAGCTGACGAAGTCAATTAATCAATTAAGTTCAAGAATCAAACAAGAACTGTATAATTGATCAAACTAAACAAAAAATCTTCTATTTTGGGCTAGTTTTCAATTCTCTTAATCTGACTTTTGGCTTTTTTGTCCAACCGAATTAAACTGAACATACTTCATGGCCAAAAGTCAGATTAAGAGAATTGAAAACCATAGTCCAAAATAGGACTATTCTTAATCCTATTAATTGTTTTCATTTCTCTTCAACTGACAATTGGCCATGAAGTATGTACATTTATTTCTTAATCTCAATCTTTACCCAGCAGATGAATTTTTTATTATAAACATCAGTATTATATTGACTTACAGAAGTGTTTTTCAACTCAGTGATTTTCACCAGGAGAAAAAGCTTTGAAGGCAACAGATTTGTTCTTAGCTTATGTGATGCCTCAGTCAAAGAAATGTAAATGGGGAAAAAAAATAATGAACAAAAACAAGATGGAAATATATACTTTAAAGCTTTATGATTCAAGTTTTAAAACCAGAAAACACAGAAAGCTGGTGTTGGTATTCTAAAGACACAGTATATACTTCGGACGTGCCATCATGTCTTGACCATACACAGTAAATCCTAAAATAAATGTTTTCTACTGAATCAATGATTTGGACAACATCTGCAGAATCACACGTGTAAATGTTCTACCCTGAAATAGTGTAAATGTTAAAATATTTTATTTTAGATATATATAAAATGAACAATTCACATCCTGCATATGTAGCAAACATTGCACTTGGCTTTAATCATAGGAATAAGCAAGCAAACCCAGCAAGTATTACAGATACAATTCTATTGTTTGTTGTGTTGTCTATGATGTTTTTTCCCCCCCATTTTCTGTGTCCTTCTGTCTTGTACATTATAAAATGTTACTTACCTTAAAGTTTGTATTTGTATTGCACAAAAGGCTTTTGAATTATAAGAGAAACCTGTGAAAATAAACAAATCGAAAAGACAATGTATATCCTGACCTCACTTTCTGGGAGATGACACAAATAATAAATAAAGGTTTCTTACCTTTTTATGAATGTAGGACAAAAAAGGCTGCAAAGTCTGCCCCATTGCACTCTTGGAGTCATTCACCAATTTCTTCCCATATACCCAGCCATTGGTATGGTCATCCATGTAGAGGTATCGCTGACCTCTTCCTTTATCGTGGTCTGGCAGCTTATACAGAATAAACCTGTATGATTCCAAAAACACATAAAAGAGTATCACATCCTGTATACTGCTCTAGAACTGTGACACTGTACAATGTGTCCTGGGTGTTGGACAGTGTTAACTGTTGAGATCACTAGAAAATAAAAAGGGCACTTAAACAATACTAGTGTCTGTTGCCAGTCTGTGGGTGCACTGGTGCTTCTGGGACATGAACAGAACCTGTGGCAAGAGAAGAAGGGTCAAGCAGCCTTGATCATTTCTAGGTGATGTAGTGGCCTACAAAGCAAAAATAGCTCTTGTTTTTAGGGGTCGCCCATGTTTGACATGAGCATTGTGGCAAAACTGGAATAATCTTATGTGATTAGAGCTCATTTTCTGCATTTTAAACCAGCAGAGCTCTGTAGAACTGAACTGCAGCAGTTGACAAAGAGTCAACAGTTGACTAAAAGAAGCGAGGCAAGGCAAGCATCTCACAAACATTACTCTCCTCAAGAATACATTCTGGTGAATCGTTTCAAAACGAACTATTGAAAGGAAAAAAAAAACTTTCAAATCCAATAGTAATTTTTTTATGACAAAAAAATCAGACGTTGTACCCTGGATTTACAGATGCAGCCATTCAAAGTGCGCGTCCCAGGCACGTACCGGGGGTAATTGGCTACGTCATCGCGCATCGTGACGCGAGATGATGCAAAATACCGCGGTGCGTGATTGGTTGACCGACGGGCACTCGTGGTGCGTTGATCGGTCGTAGAAAGATTTAAATGTCTTTACTGTGCCAGTTTAAGTATTGAATATTTATATGGAATTTTACCACTGAAGGGAAATCTTAGTAGCTGAGCATAAAAAGAATAGGAGCATACTGTAACATGTGTGAAGGCCATAAATGATATTAATTTTGGAACATAAACATACAGTATATGGCTGGTCTCGGTACTAAAAAATACACACCAGTATTTTTTCTCCCTAAACATTTTAAGCTTCGAAGTCTTTAACTAATGTGATACTGGAGTCAACAAGCATACTTTTAGAATTTGATTAAAAGGGAATATAATATGGAATTGTGTATCTAAAGAAATTAATAACGATATCAGTATATTCATATACCGCAACACAAGAATAGTACACGCTGTACATTGTCTGTTGATAATGTTTCTGTAGTGCTTTTTCAGCACTCTGCATATGACCTTGCCGGTGGCGCTGTGGGTTAGGTTCCTGATTCCCACTCTGATCGAATTTAAGTAATTTTAATAACAATGAATAGTCACCTATGCGTTACAATATAAACATTTATATTGATTTAAATCACGTTTTGATTTAAATCGCAAACGCGGGTTTCAATACATGTTTTGTGATTCACAATCAGACAAATGGAACATAAATTGATATCTTTGTCTTCTAAGTATCTTAATAAACTTTCAGCATAGCTTTCTCCCCGTTTAGATTCATTTTTTCTTGGGATCAAATGTGGAAAGATTATATTGTAACCATTTTTATTTTTTAAATACATTTTAGAAAAGTGTATTCTATACTAAAAAGCTGTCCACCACCTCCTATAAAGATACATATTGTAATACTTTCGGGTTCGGATAGGACAGACACAAGAACTCAGACTTGCGGAGTCAAAGCAAGTTAAAGCCTTGATTTTATATATCACCTTTAAAAGTGGCATCTCAAAGCAAAGTAAATACCCAACACTGATTGTACCCATCTGTCCCCATTGTACCCAGAGAGCACAGCCAGGACAGACAGACAAATAAGATACACTCCACAGACATTCACAACAGCGAAATATCATAAAACGTTTGCACATGTAGTTTAATTATCTGTTTTTCAGGAAGTTAAAAAAACACTTGAATTACTTATCCAGTCTCTCGAAATAAAATTATTTTTCAAGCAATGCAACTAACGTCAGGCAACGTGTTTTTTTTAATCCAACATTGACAGCCACATCTTAAATCTTGTCATTCAGTTCTTTTTTCTCTATTTGAATTGTGGCGATTCAAACAACCTGGGATAACAAGTGGTCTCAAAGTCACCTAGCTCACAGAGCTTCAACAACAGATGACAATTCCCTTAGTCCTACCTTAGTCTTCCTGAAATTGTCAGATTATGAGTGAATAAAAGCATTTTATTAAAAACGTTTTAATCGCGTATCTAAGGAACTAGCAGTATAACCTTGTTCATGCACAAACAGTGGCATGTGACATTATTAATTTGGGTGTCTCCTCTTGCCAGAAAGCTCTAAATTGCATTTTGAGTGCGGTTTTTGACTTTTTTTAAATTGCAACCCATAAATAAAGCTGATACTGTTTAGACTTTTAATTATTTTAAACTGTATTACAGCAGCACAATGCACAATGCAACGTAAATCGCTATCTTTGTCTTCTGCGTAATAATGTTCACCTCTCTGTCCAGCAAATTAACAATAGTAATAATAATGAACTTTATTGTATATGGCGCCTTTAAAGGTGGCTCCTCAAAACGCTTTACAGGATAAAAACAATAACAACAATAGTGTCAGGCTGGGCAAACGATTTTTTTATAGAAATACAAAATGAGATATAATGATGTGTTCCGGTTTAGACATTAACGAGTACAACCCCCCTCTCTGCGGGAGTGCTGGCTGTGACGAATTAAACCGGTTTCACAGGTATTTTCAAAGTAGAAGGGGGCAAGATTTCCAGCGAAAGACACCTCCCCCCCTCCAAAAGTACAGTACTTACTAGTTAAGAAAGCTAGGCTCCTCAATGAAATCGCTTTAACTTGCTAATACGTTGGTGTAACAGTCCGGGCGTGGCAAGCTTGTAATGTCAACCCGACATTTACGGCGAAAGGAACCCTTCTTTCATTGGAAGACAATGAACATATTCTAGCCCTAAATGAATTAATAGCAAATATGGTTTACATAAAAGACATTTTTCCAAGAAAGTTTAGCCTTTGTCACTAATGAAACCACTAAATAAAGACATAAATATAGAAATCTTAAGATTTTTAAAATACATGACTTTGCTAAACTAATTTAAAAATAAAAACGATTACAAAGGCCAGCGGAGAGAGACAACAGGGGAGGGATGTTGGTTTTACATAAGGGGCGGGGCTATGGAAATTAGGTCTATTTGGGAATGTGGAGTTACATGTTCTGGCTGTTTGTGAATTATCGTTATTGAGTATAGAGTGTTGATGTATTGATTTTGTGTAATGCTGTATGTTGAAAATTGGATTTTGTTTATGATAAAGAGGATAAACTGGGATGGGAGGAGGGCTTAGTTTTGCATAAGGGGCGGGCTATGCTAATTGTAGGAATTTGAGAGAGTTTTTGGTTTGTATTAGAAATAATTCGTACTAGATATTGAGATTTGTTGTTGTTTTGTTGAGATTTAACTCCGCAAATCTGAGTTCTTGTGTCCGTCCTATCTGAGCCCGAAAGTATTACAATATGTATCTTTATAGCAGGTGGTGTACAGCTTTTTAGTATAGATTACACTTTTCTAAAATGTATTTAAAAAATAAAAATGATTACAATCTAATCTTTCCATGTTTGATCCCAAGAAAAATAAATCTAAACGGAGAGAAAGCTATGCTGAAAGTTTATTAAGATACTTAGAAGACAAAGATATCAATTTATGTTGCATTTGTCTGATTGTGAATCAAAAAACACAAATTTAAACCCTCGTTTGCGATTTAAATCAGTATAAATGTTTATATTGTAACGCATAGGTGACTATTCATTGTTTATTAAAATGACAAATTCGATCATGTTGTGATATTTAGAAATATAAAAGTCAATTAATTGTCCATAATATTACTATTCTATTTTTTCAAAGAAATGTCACAGTACACGAATATAATCATATCGTTACATCAGAAATTGAGAAGAGTTCTTCTGAGGAACTGAAAAGAGACTCCCATCTTGAAAACAGTTCTGAAATCAAACCACTCAGTGTCCCTGTAGAACCGTTGAATATTGAACCGGTTTCCTCAGTTGGGCTCCAGGAAATTTCTATGGCTAAATCAACAGAATCACTTAATATGACTTTAGTGTGTACTGAGACTGTGGAAAACATCATAACACAGCTGCTATTGCAGATATACCCTACTTTGATAAAAGAGGAAACTTCTACAGAAATCCCAGGGAAGATGTCTGTGTCTTTGCTGAGTCAGATAGCTGTGGACCTCTTTGACAGTGTGTTGCAGGACTTGTCCGAAAACCAGGAGATAACAGTTGTGAAACAGGATAATGATGTGTTTCATGAACCACACAAGATTCAGCAGGTTGCCAGCTCTGTTCACAATGAATTGCTATGTCAAACTGGATCCCAACAGGTTCTACAGAAAGCTGTAGCCACCAGAAATGAGACAGTGGTCAAAACCATAATCAGTTCTATGGTGACCAACATTTCCAAGCTGACACATTCAGCTTCCCAATGTTCATCCCTTTCACCAGAGACCAGTATTAGGAGAGAAGGAAGTGAGATCGTTGATGAGGTGAGGGGTGATATTAACATAACTAGTGAGCACAACAAAGAGGCAATACCCAGTGCTCAGTCTTCTGAAGTTTATCTTGTTTCTTCTGAAATAGTACATGGAATCACACATAATCTGCTAAAGGAAATTCAGCTAAACTGTTCCAGCCAGTACTCCTCAAGCTGCCATTGATATGGAAACCCAGAGCACTGAGCAGCTCATGTGCACCAAAATGGACCAGTTAGAACCTTCACCTGTTATTTGTCGAACAGTCAGAAGTAAAAAACGACAGTCTTCTATGACAAAGTCTCCAAAAGGCTTTTCTCCAACAGTCCCAAGTGGTTTTGAAAACAGTTTCCAGCCAGAAGACACTATGGATAAGTCCTGCTCATCACGTTCCCTAGGAGAAGCTATTGGTGTGACACCTTGTTAGCTTCTGAGACACGAGAGAAGCCTGGAGATTATCTGGTTCAAAGAGTCCAGGATCTAGAAGGAGTACAGCAGTGTAAGGCTTCAGGGAAGAAGAGCTCCTCGAGGCCAGACTGTATGAAAACACGACTTCTGTCCTCTTAGCATGATGTGGTTGATGAGGTATGACCAACAGTTCCAAACCTGTAAAAATTTCTCTTATGAAAGTAGGATGGACCTGTTCTGTACCTAATTAACAGACATTTGTGTAGAAAGTACTGGAAAATGGAACTCTTATTTTGTAAATATGATGATAGTTATGTTGTGCATTTTCCTTTACAATAAAACTACAAATCCAGATTTGTTTTCCCTAATACTGTGTAACATCTCAGAAATATCCCTATTGTCAGTTCATAGCATACGTTCTAAACTCACGTGTCTGTGGATGTCAGCTTTATCACTTTCTTATTCAATTAGTACAAGAGCAATCAGGTGAGTTAATGCTACTATAGAGAGACTTGCTCACAGTATTGTCTACATTTCCAAACTGATGTCTGCATCATAAAAAAAACTAAGATGCATTATTTTCTATACATGCAATTGTAAACATTCACATTCGTTTATTATTTTATATCTCATTGTCTGCCTTTATTCTAGTGTTAACGTCAGTGCTAAAAACAAATACACACCCCATAATCCTTATCTTCTTTTCCGTAAGAGAAGTGTTACTTGTTTTGATTTACACTGAACAATCACTGAACTGTAACTTTTTGTTTTTTTGTGACAGGAGTTGCCCGGACACTCATCTTGGTATGTGTACAATCCCAGCCTTAATAAGGACAAAAATCTCAGTCCAGCCCAAAGCAAGAGTGGTCTGCGCATTGACATAGCAAAACATTACATGACCCCAGTGCAACTGACCAAAACATCTGAGAGCAAAGGGCTTCTCTCGCACAGCAACATCCCCTTTGCAGTTAATATGCCGGATGAAGATGTGAATGTGAGCCAGAAAGTCAAGAAACATCCTTTGAAAAAGTTTGGCTCCATGATAAAGCATAAGATCATGGGTAATAGGTCAAAAGACGTCAGAATTCAGAATGAAACAAATCCATCTTTGGAAACGTTAAGAGCCCAGGGAACATCCAGTGGACGTGGGAGCTGTGAAAGCTTTGGACCATTCAAAGTGCCTGATGAGTACAATGAGCCTCAAAAACACAAGGTATGGATTAGTTACCCAAACTTTAATTATTAATTTGGACATTATTGTATTTTTAATATTAGCACTACAGAAATTATTTGAATAGAATGCTCATTTGTATATTAAATAACATTCTAGAAGACATTCCTATTAATTGCAATCAACAAGAATAGCAACTGCTATGGTGGCCAATGCTGAATGTTCTGTATGAATAATGACTACAAATTTATCAAGATCAATACAGTACGTAACAGTTCAAGTATAATAGCTGTGGAAGAAATATTCCTAAATTGTTTTCTTTGTGTGCTCATAGTTCTTCAAAAAAGAAGTTTTTAGTTTGGACAGATTTAGTAGGAACAAGCCTCAGAACACTCCATATGGTGAGTATGTAGTTTGTGACTGTGATTTTATTTTGTGTAGCACATTAGTGACAAGTGTGGTTCAGAATTAGACATTGGATGGAATTTATGTAGAATGGGGGAATTCATCCTAAATTTAGAATCCTTTAAAAAACAAACTGATTTGTATACAAATTGGCCTTAGTGTTCTGCAAACGTCAAGTTTTATTGACTCTGGTCAATAGGAATGGTGAGGCAGAACTCTAAACTCCACTCTGATCAAGTGGTTACCTGTGCACCTCTACTCTTACCTGATCTCTCTTCTTCTAAATAGTCCATTGTCCAGTGCATCAATCTTTGGCAGTCCTCTTCAACAGTACTCTATTTTCTCCATTTTCAGTGCCCTCCCTCATTCCCTTCTACAGTATCTCTCGGTTTAGTAAATATGACTAAATGTGACTTATATGATGTATTAGCTTATATCTTATATCTGTCTTCCTTCTTTTACAAGTAAAGTTATGAAAACCACTTTAGAACTAAACAACAGGATCACTCATATGAACATAAGACCCTAGCAGTAGTCAATATGGTTTTAGAAAAGGTCATTCTTCCTTTACCATCTTGTTAAAATTCTTCAAACAAGTGACAGCAGTAAACACACAGAACGTACAAAATGATATGATTAGATTTTAAAGATGCTTTTGATAATGTTCTTCTTAAATTAAAGGCAATAGGCATTTAGGGAAATTTGTGTATTGAACTGGTTAAGGGACAAGTAATAGTACAGATCAGAGGTGAATAGTCCAATAGAAGACGACAGGAATAATAGTTATGAATGTGATTGAAATGACTGAAAAACAGTTGTCTAATAGCCAAATTACCACACACCTTTAATCAAATAGCTTCTTATTGAATAAACCTGACAGTAAGATGCCTCTGGGTAGAACTGTTTCCAAAGTCTATCTTACCTGCTGCCATGGAATAAAGAAACTCGAACAGTGACATGTCAAACCACTCTGCGTTTCCAGGGATCCCTGTAATTCCAAACTCCAGGAAGATGCCAAAAAAGCCATCGTTGCTGTCGAAGATGTCGACTGCTTTATCCAGAGCCTTCCTGTAATAATCCATCTGCCACCATCAAACATGTTTAACATGGAGGGGAAACTCCTTGCAATGAAAACTCAAAAAAGGAGTTCTAATGATGGGAACCTCATTTGCCTAGCTGATCTACTGTTTCTGAAATAAAAATAATCGCATTCATGTTTTTGTATAATGTTGTGTTATTCAAATAGGTGAGCACACTACCACATGCATGACCAGACACTTTTCAACTAAATCACAAAATGGTTTGTTAGTTGTCTGTAAATATTTTATTGGTGTACTATACCATTAAAAAAATAAAACAGTCTTAGCCTTCATAATTCTATTCATAGTTATAGCAAGACCTGATTTACTGTAAGTATTCAAAATCCTCAAAGCTACTGACCTACAGTAGTGCACTTCATAAGATTTAGTAGTGCAGCATGAACTAGGGGAAACTATTTGGATTTAAAAAATATAAGAGGTTTAAATAATCTACCAAATAGGGAAATGCATATTTTTATTCAAAGGGTTTGGGGCCTGGAACAAACATCCCAACTATGATGTGGACGCTGATATCCTGACATCCCTGAAGAAAGGGTTAGATTAGATACATGAATGAATTGGCTACTGAAAAACCAGGCAAGCCAGATGAACTATCAACGTTCTACTGTGCACCAACAAGTACACCTAATGAACTTTCGTGTGATTGGCAAGTTGCAATGCCTCACTGCACAAGCTGTATTCCTGGTCAGAGGGCTTAAAACAAATTGCCAACTTTTTGTGAAAGTACATAAGCTATAACTATAGTATTCTCATTCCAGAAAATGTTGCGTTTCTTTTTTCCATCTGTACTGTGTATATATACTGTATGGACTAGGAACTTATCTACTCTGTGTTTTTGGTTCCCTTCGGACCGCTTAGGGGAGCGAACAGTTAACGGACCGCGGTGAGCAACAAGTCCTGAAACGGTTAGCCAGCATCTTGATACTGTCTGCAGGAGAGAGTAATTTTAATATAATTTGTCTTCCTGGAGATTGATTTAGATTATTCGAGAAATACAAACTACGATCATAACATTTATATTTATAGACATACTCCAATATGGCGTCTCGCTCTCCATCGTCTTCCCCCGACTCTGCTACGGGTTCAGGTACCGACCCGGCTCGGCCAGACACAGGAGAGCCGCTCGGTGGTTCAGATTCAGATTCAGACTTGGGTCTCGGGGAGGAAGGTTGCGGTGCTGGTGACCTGGGGTATCGCCTGGAAGAGACGGAGCTCGAAGCCGAGTTTGAAGCGGCAGCTGAGCGGCTCCGTGGACTGGTGCAGACAGCGAGCAGAGAACAGCTGCTTTACCTGTACGCCAGGTATAAACAGGTAAAGCGACCCCAAACCTTTGGCAACTCTTTAACAAACTGAAGCAAAGACGTGTTTGATGTGTTTTCGGGCTCAAGGTCAATTAGTTTGAAACCTTAAAAATTTGCACTCAGCATGTGCATAATCAGCTGCTGTCATGTAGTTGGTGACCTTCGTGTTTATAAAGTACTGAGTACGTTTGGATGAAGAAACCACTAGCAATATTTTCTAGTTCCCCAAGGGATCGTTTTAACTGACGAACGTTGAATAGAAGTGTACAAAACGACTTTTCTGCCACTCTCCAAACATTTTGTATTACTGACAAACCTACTGGCCACGTATACTGAGTTATATACATTATTTATATGCAAAATTTAGAAATAAGCAGTTGGCATAAATGAACAGGGTAATAAAATATATATATCATATCTAGCACATTTAAAAAATAAATTGAATCATTTTCCACACAGTGAGCATATTGCCCCTGTGAATTTAAAATAGGAATACAGTTAAATTCCAGTGGATTTGCTGTTTGAAACAGCCAGTTATCCTGTGTTCACATGATGACTAGCTAATCATATTCTTAAAGTTTGCTTCTTCTCATTGATACCTTTTCAGTTGTTGAATATGTATTCCTTTTAGTAAGCGATAGCTAAAGTATTGTGCACAAACTCATTTTAAGTTACACAAGGCAAGAGACAAATCTGTGCGACTCCACAAACCCACACTAAATATAGGTTTCAGTGTTGTCCAGAAAAAAAGAAAGGTAAATGTGTGAACTTTCACAGATATTGTAAGAAACCCAACAGACCAGGGAGTGTAAGTAGGATTTCAGTTGTTAAAGGCTAAATAACATCCTAGGCAAGTAAGATCTGTCAGTCAACTTATGGGATAGACTATGACTAAATTACATACCCGAGAAGCTGAGTTCTAGCACTCACAGTCTCCTTGCCGAACTGTATTAAAAATAGAAAACAAAACATTTGCCCTACTGAAAAGCGGTTAAGAGTTTCTACCAGCTGGGCTCTGTAAGGCTGCTGATGGGTTACACATTGTGCTGTGATGCTGCAGGCAGGCCTGGAAGCAGCTTGGGGACATGAGCAAAGAACAGGCCATGCAGGAGTATGTAGCGTGTGTGCATTCGCTGGACCCAGAAGGAGGCCAGAAGGTAGGGACTTCTGACTCAATTTCACTTAAACCTGCTATTTGTTTGGTGTCAGCTTTTGGGCGCCAGGATGATGTCATGCATTGAGAGGGCGAACTGTCTCTGGGACAAGCTGTCAGATTTGTTCTAGAGATAAACCTGTTCCTGGGATTCCTACAGTACAAGAGACAGTTTCACATGATTCGTCAGTCAACTACTAGCTACTAGCAACCTAATGAATACGGTCACTTGAGCAGCCCACTTGTGTCTGTAACCTCTCTTGCGTTTTTCAGTTCTTGGCAGTTTGTATACTGAAGTAATTCTGGCAGTAATTTGTAACATTAACCTCTCTCAACACAGCACCGTCATCTTACCTAAACAAAACATGAATATTAATGATCAGAAACTAAGGCCCACTTTAAAAATCACAAATATGCTCCTTAAAAAAATCACAGAATCGGGTTCCAGATAGCTGCATGTTTTGCTTACTCAAAGAGCAAAAGGTCTGTTTTCTACCAAATGTTACCAAAAACATCCCTGCCCACTTGCAGCTGACAGGACTTGGCTGTTTCCCCATATATACTGTATGCCATATATATCCAGTGAGTATAATATGAAGAGGGGTGGATCAGTGTTCACTGTTGTCCCTTTTGTGCTACATTTAAATAAATAAAATAATTTTTCAGTTTGCATTGTCTTACCTTTTTGACTACTGAGAATAAGTACTCTGGAACACAATCAAAAGAAAATTAAAATCTATATAAAGGGCCAGCATGGGTGTGGAGTGGATAGCGCTTCTGCCATGTAGCACTGGGGCCCTGGGTTCAATTCCAGACCTGGGGTGCTGTCTGCATGGAGTTTGTATGCTCTCCCCATGTTTGCGTGGGTTTCCCCCCACAGTCCAAAGACACGCTGGTAGTTTAATTGGCTTCTGGGCAATTGGCCTTGGTGTGAGGTTGTGTGTGTCTATCTGTGTGTGTCCTGTGATAGACTGGTGTCCCCTCCAGCGTGTATACCACCTTGCGCTAAGCTGCAGCTCCCCTGCAACCCTGTATTGGGAAAAAGCAGTTAGAAAATGGTGGGATTTATAGTTTAAAGTGTGAAGTGTATGTAGATAGAACAGTTATATTTCAGAATAAACAAGTATTCCATGTCTATGTGGAACAATTATTTGTTTATATTTTGGGTATCGATTTTGAAGTGACTAAAGGATTTACAAAACAGTAGTGCCTGGACTTTAATGAAGAGGATATGGCATTAAGGAATTCGAATTGTTTGAATTCAGCATTAGCTCTAGTGTAGATTTAACAGCCCAGTTCATAGAGGCCACGCAGAGTGGCCTCGATGTGTCAGCGTCTCTTATGATCATTGGTGCTATTAGTCGCAGTTCATGCTTGGCAAATTTGACAACTTGCCCAGATTGGTGAGTGCAGTATTGCGAGATTTTCTCTCTTCACAATTCTCATGACTATGCATTGAAGGACAATAATAATAGTATAATGTTAATTTTTGAGTGTTTTTAAATAACCCTCAAAGCTCCTTATAGTAGTACACATAATACACAAAAAAACTAATGGCACATATCAATGTTATAGCATTAATTTTTCAGTTGTTGAGCTAATATCAGTCTTGTCACGGTTTGCTTTCAGAAATGTTCTGTTGTATCTATGTCTTAATTTCAGACAGACTCCTGTAAAGTACAGAAACCAGAATAGTAGTAATCGAATTTGATTTTCAAATTAATCTGTCAGCAGGATAGCAGTGAAACCCAAGCCCACAATGGTAAAAACGTTGCCCAAGAGCCAGTGTATAAATATTAAATAGTTACGTTTCCAGTACAAATCTCTATGTAATACCTCGGGTTAGTGCAATAACATCACTTTTAACTAGGATTTATGAATTTGTTTCTGGTGGTGGTATTGATAAATAAGAGCTAAACCAAGGAAGTTTCCATGTGATCCAGTGTGGGACTGTGATTGACACCAGCAGCATTTTAGTTGAATAAAAAGCACATCAAGTGATCCAGAAGCCACTGGAAAATCATTAACTGACTTAACAATGGTAGTTTCTGTACTGTGTATCCAAACTCCAACTGAAGAGGTTCAAAGAGCTCATTAGATACAAGACGCAATTAGAATTAAGTCGCATTGTCCATTTCAGAGTTTTTGTGAGAAAAGGCAACTTAGTAGTACATAGTGGTAGTTAAGTGCTTGAGGTCCTAGGTCAGTTTTAGAAACCCTTACGTAACTAGAAATTTATGTCGAAATGCCCATTAATCACACCCCACGGGCTATGCATACATGTGTACAGTACATCAATGTGTCAGTTTACATATGATGTTATTTCGGTCAGTTTCTTTCATATGAAGCACACATAGAAAATTAAGTTCAATAATTATTAATGCAGTGTTCTATAAATAGAACAAATATCTAAACATATTCATATGATGCATACAGAAAGTTAAGCTCTATAATTTATAACGTAATGTGATATCAATAAAAAAATTGAAAAAACCTGTTTGCCCGGATCGTGGTCACTGTCCCCCCAGATGACACGTTTCTTTTAAACCGCTCCACAAATTCTCACATGAACGTATTCTCCAATATCATCACAACAAAACCATAATGTTTGTTTCCACAGATATGACACTATTATGCAATAAACCAATAAATTAATGAACTAGCAGAATCCCAATAAAAACACCCGGCCAGCACAGCATGTCAATATTATACATTTTTACCAACAAAACCGCAAAAGCAAAAACCAGCAAATATATATATATATCCCATGTTTTTACCTTATTCTGAAGCATGATATATATCCAAAATAACCCAGACTTGAACGTTATTGACTTCATAGTAAATGTTTGAAGAACGACCGGTAGAAATAAGGCGATCTGATTAGTAAAAACCGCTTTCATTCATTGTATTTTCAGCCATTCAGAGCTCTTAGGGGGTAAGACTTCCTCTAGAAGCCTCGAGCTGCATTCCGCCTGCCTTTTAGCTGTCAATCATTGACTCAGAAGGGGTAATCAATCAGTTTTTTATCAGTGCTCCTTTTTTTCACACCAGAAGGCAAGTCTGAGGTTTTTTTCATTGCATAACAGCAGATAAAGGCTCTCTAGCAGTGCCTAATAGTTTTTATAGCAATTGCAATGGTTATTATTCTTATTTTCAATATTTTTAGGATTTTTTATTATAGGCGTGAAATTTCATTCCAGGTTCAGTCTTCACAAAACATGATGTAGAATTTTTTCTAATTGATCAATTTTTCCCAGATTTGTATCCAAGCTAGTAGTCACCTAGAACAAGGCTCTTGACATGCATAAAGTTAAAAAATCTGACCTCTGAAGACCAAAAAAACATGGTCGCCTGCTGTTTTTTTGTTTTTTTTTCATATGTCTGTCTGCTGAGTGGACACGTTAAGAAATATAAGGAATTTGACTGTTCACCCTCAAAGCCAAGGGGGTTACCTTCAATTTAAGACCTGAACCAGGCTCCTGCTATGTTCTGCTGCAGAGATATAACAAGTGTTTAAGGAGGAGGAAATTTCAGGCGGAAATTGGCTAAACGCGTCAATGTTAATAACAGGTTAAACAAAATTTGGAAGTGTCAAACATTTTTCTCCTACATTTTAATGTGAGAAAAACAAAACAAAGAGTTTGTTACCTGTCAAGGTAGGTGGGATGTTCACTACCTCATTATTTTTAAAGCAACTTAAAAGGTAAGTGTACAAATGCATAAATTAAGATTCAAACAATTAAAAGACAGTACAACAATCAAACAGCAAACTGGAACTATTTCTGATCAAATAATCTGTTCTCTGATAATAAAGTTGTTGTGAAAAAGTAATGTTACATTGATAGTTCAGGTGGGTAGCTGCTTCAGCATGCGTAGGCTGCAAAGGAACAAGTAATAGGTTTATTCCATGCTGAAAAAAAGTTTTGGCCATGGAGCCTTCTTCAGGTGTGACTCCAGTATTCAATTACTCACCAGTTAAATGAATCTTCAATTCCAACTCGGCTCTTACCTACCCAATTAATCTAATTATTTGCTTAGCCACAAAGGTTTAATGTCCTTCCCCAAATCTCTGGGTGCTTCAGAGATAAAAGCCATGTCCCAATTCTTGACCTGCGCCCTAAGCCATTTCTACAAATCCGCACTTCTGTAATGTAGCGCAAGTGTGGACTTCAAGTGCGCCAGTATTAAAGGGCGCACTAGTACAAAAACACCCTCGCGTGACGTCACTGTTTTGTCACACGGCTCAGGAGGGTCGAAATCCAAGTCGGCTGTTAAATTTCGTTGTCTGCTTGCAGTTTGATTAAATTGAATTTTATCTCGTCAATCCCTGTACAAATGTAGTGATACTGTGTTCATTCATGTTGTAAACTTAACCTCGATTCATAACAGGCGAAGTAAACTAAGGAATCACTGGCAATATTGCTGCTTATTCCAAGCTGTGTACTATTAAATACATTTCATATTGTCTGTCCCAGTACAAAATGACAGTATGAGGAACATAACGCTTTCATTCAACTAAATAAGGTAAACTTGGCTATACCTCAAAGCTTGTACTATAAAATACGAGCACCATTAAATGTTCTGTGTACAGAATACAAAGCTGGTAAATGAATAAATATACATCAGTTGAAATGGGGGTGACGAAATAAAAGCTTTGTCAAAACTTTGTACGTAGAATACATACAGTTTAAATCTAAAGTAGCCTAATGAAGTTTGTTTTTTCAAAAAAATTGTAACGCTCCGGGGTTCACGTGGGTATGCGCCCTCTCCTCTGCCGCCTCAGGTCGAACCCCCACCATTGGGGACTCGAACCTGGGCCTCCGTTGCACTCGACAGGGACCCAGCCAGCTGAACTAAAGAGAAATCTCCCATCAGCCCGGCGGCTGCGGTCCCTGCTATTCACAGGGAAGGGCGGGGACGTCACCGCGCTGGTAAGCCGGCTCTCACAACCAATGGTGGCCGTATGAGTTACAATATTATGAGTTCTAAAACTTAAAAAAAGTTCAATTGTACTAATACGTGAATATTTTATTCTCCATGGCAACTTCTCTCCGCCTTGATACGTTAGAATGTGGAACGTCACCATTCCGCGAGCAACTGGGGGTAATTCCCTCCAGCGGAGTCCATTCCGATGCAGACTTCAGAGAAGTCTGCATTGGCGGTGCTGGTGAGCACCCTTGTGACAAATTTAGAAATGGAATAACTATTGGATTTTAAGTCTTTTTTTCCTTTCAATAGTTCGTTTTGAAACGATTCACCAGAATGTATTCTTGAGGAGAGTAATGTTTGTGAGATGCTTGCCTTGCCTCGCTTCTTTTAGTCAACTGTTGACTCTTTGTCAACTGCTGCAGTTCAGTTCTACAGAGCTCTGCTGGTTTAAAATGCAGAAAATGAGCTCTAATCGCATAAGATTATTCCAGTTTTGCCACAATGCTCATGTCAAACATGGGCAACCCCTAAAAACAAGAGCTATTTTTGCTTTGTAGGCCACTACATCACCTAGAAATGATCAAGGCTGCTTGACCCTTCTTCTCTTGCCACAGGTTCTGTTCATCTCCCAGAAGCACCAGTGCACCCACAGACTGGCAACAGACACTAGTATTGTTTAAGTGCCCTTTTTATTTTCTAGTGATCTCAACAGTTAACACTGTCCAACACCCAGGACACATTGTACAGTGTCACAGTTCTAGAGCAGTATACAGGATGTGATACTCTTTTATGTGTTTTTGGAATCATACAGGTTTCTTCTGTATAAGCTGCCAGACCACGATAAAGGAAGAGGTCTGCGATACCTCTACATGGATGACCATACCAATGGCTGGGTATATGGGAAGAAATTGGTGAATGACTCCAAGAGTGCAGTGGGGCAGACTTTGCAGCCTTTTTTGTCCTACATTCATAAAAAGGTAAGAAACCTTTATTTATTATTTGTGTCATCTCCCAGAAAGTGAGGTCAGGATATACATTGTCTTTTTGATTTGTTTATTTTCACAGGTTTCTCTTATAATTCAAAAGCCTTTTGTGCAATACAAATACAAACTTTAAGGTAAGTAACATTTTATAATGTACAAGACAGAAGGACACAGAAAATGGGGGGGAAAACATCATAGACAGCACAACAAACAATAGAATTGTATCTGTAATACTTGCTGGGTTTGCTTGCTTATTCCTATGATTAAAGCCAAGTGCAATGTTTGCTACATATGCAGGATGTGAATTGTTAATTTTATATATATCTAAAATAAAATATTTTAACATTTACACTATTTCAGGGTAGAACATTTACACGTGTGATTCTGCAGATGTTGTCCAAATCATTGATTCAGTAGAAAACATTTATTTTAGGATTTACTGTGTATGGTCAAGACATGATGGCACGTCCGAAGTATATACTGTGTCTTTAGAATACCAACACCAGCTTTCTGTGTTTTCTGGTTTTAAAACTTGAATCATAAAGCTTTAAAGTATATATTTCCATCTTGTTTTTGTTCATTATTTTTTTTCCCATTTCCATTTCTTTGACTGAGGCATCACATAAGCTAAGAACAAATCTGTTGCCTTCAAAGCTTTTTCTCCTGGTGAAAATCACTTGAGTTTAAAAACACTTCTGTAAGTCAATATAATACTGATGTTTATAATAAAAAATTCATCTGCTGGGTAAAACAAAACTAAAGATGCTTGTTGTGGGCTCTATTGAATTGAATTTACAGTAGCAGATTTCTAAATGAATACAGTAAATTAAATTGTTGAGATTAAGAGATAGATGTACATACTTCATGGCCAATTGTCAGTTGAAGAGAAATGAAAACAATTAATAGGATTAAGAATAGTCCTATTTTGGACTATGGTTTTCAATTCTCTTAATCTGACTTTTGGCCATGAAGTATGTTCAGTTTAATTCGGTTGGACAAAAAAGCCAAAAGTCAGATTAAGAGAACTGAAAACTAGCCCAAAATAGAAGATTTTTTGTTTAGTTTGATCAATTATACAGTTCGTTTGATTCTTGAACTTAATTGATTAATTGACTTCGTCAGCTGGAAGCAGGCTTGATAATGGACTCCGTTCAAAAAGAGCAGACTTGTCCTTTAAAAACATTGAAACTGAAAAACCAGACGGATCAAAAACGATAAGAGATTTGAATATATCTTGTGTGACCTTTTTCAGGGATTGTGATGTTAGACAGACAGGAGTGTGGCTGGTTCACAGCACCCCAGAACTTCCAGATGTGAAAAATCATTCTACATCATTCTTGCCCTCCAGTGGGCATGAAAATGCACAGACCTTCTTCTGCGGGACTTACACATACAGCACCTTCAAGGACAAAGGTAGGCGTTCACATGTACATACAGCTGTGTGAACATTTTCAAGAACAAGTTTGATTGCTGAGCTTTAGTATGTCCATGGCATTGACATCACAGCTGTCTATCACTTTCTGAAAGCCTTTGGTACAATTTTTCCAGATTTTAAGATTCAAGTATTGGTTATTTGCAGTTCTTGTTCTGGTTTGGAGCACCTTTTCTTTTCCTATTCTAAATTTACCTGTGGGCAAAAACCAGTCTATTCTGTTATTTTCTGTTGGTGGTTCAATTTCATATGCAAACTTAATATAACCCTGAGAATAGGTGGACACTAATAGACTTACACCTCATTGTGTATACAGATGAAAATAAATACCAAAATAACCTTAGACTTTCTAATTAAATCTAAATGATGTGTATTGTGGCTAAATAAAGGAAACTCTCCAAACTAATGGAAAAAGAAAGGGGTCATTTGACCTGGATGTATGAAAATGCCATGCTTACTCTTGGTTATTTTTCATTCTTGTCTCTACAGCTGTGCAACTCCAGTATATCCATGTATACTCTTTTGACTATCACGTCCCCCAAACCTTCCACAGAGACCTTCAGTGTGTGGCTCAGAGAACATGCTATCCCAGGAAAGAGCCTTGGTTTAAGCAGCTGCCCCTGACATCTTTAGCAGGGTAAACTTTCACCAGCTTTGCAAAATACTCTAGATTTAATGACGGTGAGCACCACTCAAGGCAGAGCTAGAGTCTGCAGAAAAAAAATCAGTAAAGTCTATGGATCACGTTTTTTTCCCAACTGATCGCTTCTTTTGAAAATATTCTCCAATTCAAAATACAGAAACAGTATTGAACAACACAGTTGCCATTATCCATAAACAATATCTTAATTTTTTGCATGCCTCTACATTTTAAAATCACAAATTAATTATCACAGTTCCAGACCTGTACCAGCTTGGAAGAGATGACGAAATGTACTTATTTCTTCAAAATATGTGCTTAACACCCCCACAGTGATGCTAAGTGTCAGAGTTGGCATAAGTTGTACTAATGGTTTTTCTTTCACTGACAACAGTACAAGAGCACTGGTGCCCAGCTGGTCATAGAGGTTGCAGTTATCGGACGCGTTTGAGCTCGCTTGGATATCCCAAAGTGTCCAACCCTGTTGGTGTTGGTATTCAGTGAATTATGTATCACTGCTGAAACTTGGACAACAATGTCTGATTTACTCTGAACAAGCACTTATTGAGCCTCTCAGAATCTGAATTTATTTAATTTTTACAAAGTCTAACTCGATTGTATGTTGGCTGTTTCTAGCCAGCAAGACCCACTTTCTCACAAAGATTTTGTGGAACAATATCCAGTTTATTTTTACTCAAAGCCTTTCCCAATTGAAGATGTATTTATATAAAAAAAGCATACTTTGTTTTGGTGAAACTTTCTCAATCTGCCAGCTGGCAACTGAACTTTCCTACATGTTTCTGTGGTTACACTTTAGATTTAAGGTTTCATAGCATCGCTTTCTTTCAAAAGAGATTTTATGGGATGTTAGTAAAGCATCAATTTATACTCAGTAGTAATTTAGGTTTAGGATTTGTGTCTGAGGTAGTTTGTAGGTGCTTTATTAACATTCTGTAAAGCCCAATTCTTGAACAAATTGATTAATAGAATATTTCAATCTTTTATTTATACAACAATTTAAATCAAATGTTTTTCTCTTGGTATGTTGATTTAAACATAAGAAAGGATAAAAATATAACTTGTGTAGCTTCTTTAGATACCATTTAATACCTAAGAACACGAGAGGTTACATTTGGCCCATTTAGCTAATTTCTTAGTAGTTAATTCAAGGATCTCATCCTGCTGTTTCTTGAAAGGAACCAGGACTTAAATAACATGTGCAGTTTGTTCCATTAATCTCAACTAGTTTTGAAAAGAAATTGATTAATTGATCCAAGGATCTCATTCTGCTGTTACTTTAAAGGTTATTGGAAACGGTTGTCATTTAAATACATTTAAAAAAAGGTTATGTAGAAAAGGAACAATCCAGTAAGTTTCAAACACTGCCCTTCAAAAGCAATATGTCACACTTCACACTTGATCTACTGTATATTGGTGGTGCTGATTTAAAAAAGAACGTTCTGGGTAGCAACCAATACAGTACAGCATTCAGAGAGGGGGGGAAGAAATACACATTCACTTGTTCTCGGTTCCAGTTTGACGTTTTGGTAGCAAGTGCACTTCCTGTTTTTGGTTGGGTAGAAAGTGTGTCTGGGACAGATTCTTACAGGGAACCTGTGACTCTGTTCCATTTCAGATCTCTATTCAGGTTTGCTGGTTAACTATTTAGGAGACGACTTCTTTGCCAAAAGCTGGGGGAAGCTTCATCGGCCTCTGCCGTCGAATTGCTCTGTGGCGCACAAGGTGTACAACGTGAAGACGATGCAGCTGCCCGAGGCCAGGCCTTTCGGCATCATGGTGGACCACTCCAAGTGGTGTGTGATGAAGGGCGGGGGTCCGCACTGGACCTGCATCGCGAACACAAACCGAGAGATCAGTCAAAGGAGAAGAGGAGGCGGGGCTGTGTGCACAAGCAGGCCTGGAGTGTGGAAGGCCTTCCTCACAGTAGTTGACACATTTGAGGACTGCCAGTAACACGTGGCTGGCACAAATAGACAAAGGGCTGTTTTTCAAAAGATACTGCATAGTTTTTCCAAGTCAAAGCAAATGGTGGTAAGTAATATGTAAGAAAACTCTGCAGTAGCTCAAGTAGGTAGTGCGTCAACACGCGTAGGCCGCAAAGGAGAAGAAAAGAAACGGGAACGGACACCTGAAGAAGACTCTACAGCTGAAATGTTTCTTTTCTTTTTTCAGCATGGAATAAACCTTTACATGTTCCTAAACTATTCACTACTGACCTTAATAGCAAAAGTAAAATGTATTTAGAAAGGATATGTATCATGAGAAAGTCATGCATCTAAAAAAACATTTTTTGAATTAAGTACTGAATATATGGGGGGGAGATATACAAATAATTCAAATCATAAAAGTACATTCTGTTTGTGTTTCTTTAAAGGCTTGTTTGTAATAAAAGTGCTGGATCTGACCTGCCTTCCATTATTCCTGTGGCCCCATTAGGCAGTTCATATCAAGCACAAAAACTGACGCTGCCGTTATATTGATACTAGTAGTCCTGTTCGGCACATATCTGTGATTTTTGTTTCTGTGGATGCGGGGTTTTTTTTACGCAGAAACCACACAATGGATGAATAATATATATATTTTTACTAGCTAAATCAATAACACCACAGACTACGTATTGCAAAACACAAGACAACCTATGCAACAGGTGGTTAAGGTTAAATAAAAACAATCACCACATCTTCATATACAGTACAGTTACTACATAATTGATCAACTTGAAGCATTGGATTATATGACTGTTTACTCTGTGGAGCTGTCCACTTCGACTGGCTTTGTAATAGGCCTGTACAGTTTAAAAGAGAGTTTATGTTCACATTTTTATAAAGAATAAGGTTACAGTGCCGTGCTGGTGTTTCGACCTGGTAAGAATATCTTAATTCTATTAAGCCTTCCAGCATTCCTTAATGATTCACTGATTTTTAAGTCAAAGGCCATACACCTAGCTGAAGTTAAAAAATATCTAAGGAACTTAAACCATTATCAAGCTGGCACTTGCAAAAGTAGGCATGTCTCTAATGTTGGGTAGGATTGAGTTTCCCCTTGAAGTCTTGATTTTCTGACCTGCTCAATGCCTGTGACCTCACAGTGATGTCACTCACAGTCGTGTTCTTCTCCAGTGGGTGATCTCTCTTTATAAGCTCAAAGCATGTCAAGCGGGGAAAGACTCTCTCTCATGAGTATGTCAGAGGAGTGTGTGCACATTTCCTCATCCTGTTTCAATTGTTTTATTTTAACCTTTGCTAATCCGATAGGTAAATATTAACCCACATATAAGCTGTGCCCTGGAATGTAGACAGTGGAAACTGAAAAATGAACTTCACATGGCACAATTTACCATTCTTACCATTTAAAAAAAAGCTCTTACTTTTTAAATAAATGTGTCTAAAAATATACGTGTCTCCACACACCTGAAGAAGGCTTCACAACCAAAACGTCATATTAGTTTATAGCCGTATCTTTAATTTGTAAAAAGCAGTTTTTTAGCAAAAAAAATGTATTTCTAATATCACACTTAAAGAGGGAGTACAAACTCCACAAACTCCATCGAAACAGATGCCCACAGCCACAATTTAACGGCAGCCGATTGTCAGAGCCACCTGGGAAGTGACAGAGAAAAGCCTAATTTTGCAGGGAAATGGTGGTTCTCTTTGAAAGATTCAATTGAATATATGGTGTGGCGTCGCCGGGGGAAATAGGTGTAAACTCACACCACACTGAACCTCTGTGTTCTTCGTCCGTATGTCTCTCCAAATCCGTTCCGCAATCCGTTGCCAGTATCCTTAAGTCCCCAAATGGGAATGTCCACACTTCTCCGCGCCGTATCCAAAACCCATATCCAATAGTCCGTTATTCTGAAATTCCTTCCAGTACACTCCTAAATCTCTCGTTCCTCCAAAACGCTCTCACCTTACCAGCTTCCGCCCGGCTCAGTGCTTCTGTGGCATTTCTATTCCGTTTCCTGACGGAGCTCACCTGTGTCTCATTGTTTCGCCGTATATATCTTTTCCAACAGCGGGTCAGCCGGGTATCCGTGGCGGCCATCTTGCCTAGGTCTATACAGTAGTATAGACAGCGTTTCGTTGCGAAAATACCAGTTATAAATGACCCTTCCCCTGGCCCTCTTCCAATGGAATTAATATTCTGTTTGAATGTATCTCATGAATGCTGTTAAATGATAGTACCTCTACCGTACTAACATTGAGCAAATTAAATTCTAAAGGCTAAATACTGTGTGCAGTACAGTGGGAAATATTGAATTGTTTTAGGAAATAGAAGACAAATTATATTTACAGTGGTTATCCAGAAATAATAAATGTATATACCATAAATTTACTGTGTTGCCAAAGCAGGACAGTTCCCCCTAGTGGAAATATGTTTGCACCGCTTTCCTTGTGCTACAAGAATATTTGCCAGTATGAAATGATCATAATGCATCTCTTCCAGGCTAAAATAAGCAACAGTAAACACTGGTATTTAACTGGAATATAGTAGCATAAGAAGTGGCACAGTGGTGCTGTCTCAGAGCACTGGGGCCATGAGTTCATCCTCAGATGTGGGGCTTGTATGTTCTACAAGTGTTTGCTTGGGTTGTCTTCAAGTAATTGGCTTTTGTGAAAATTGTCCCTGGTGTGAGTGAATCCTGCCTCTGGCTTTCCTGCAACCCTGTATTGGATAATGCAGTTAGAAAATGGATGGATTAAAGCCTTCATAACCTTTATAGAATTATTTCCTTTTACCACTAGTTTTAGTACTGGAAACCACTGCAATTTTAAGTCATATCCATTGAGCTATGAACTATTTTACCTTTTGTATATCCTCCTGAAACAGTGCTGCTGCACATTCCATGCAAAAAACACTACATCCATTCGGTTACCAGAAAGGATCATTAAAACACTAAAGAAAACATACTCATTAAGCACAATTTGAGACTTTACATCTCATTTAATATGGAGACCATAGACTGACACTGACTCAATACATCCAGTGAAAGTGGTTCAAGCTTTTAGAGACAACCTGTAGAGTCTCACTGTCAGTCTCCGAGTCTGCAGAATGATTAAGATGCACAGTCTCTGGGGTGGGAATTCTTTCTTCTTGGCTTATTTGCCGATAAGGGAGAGTTGACACATTCAAGAACACCATCCACAATTCAGAGGCAAGGTGATTAGGAGACTCTCCTCCGGCTCCTCTTTTCATCGTACAGGGAGATGGCTGGGAGCAGCACTCGGATAATGGACACTGCCACCCACGCCACCATGTCATTCAGTTCTTCCATCGTTATCTGTTTTAAAGCAACAACAAATGTAGGTTAACCACGGAGGACTAACATTGTCTTTTATTGCTTTTAACAGGGTGTCAGCTGAGCATTAGACAGGATTCATCCATTCTCCCAGCAAACAGCGATAGGCTGATTTCTTTTTAAGGTCTTATTTTTCCCCGACTTCTCCTTGGAATACGTCATATTCTATTCTCATTTTTTCTACAGCCTACAGCCTATTCTGGACTATTCTTTTGTTTGCTTTCCCTTCTTACCTCTCTCCCTCCTATTCCTTCTCTTCCCAAAACCAAAGCATCGTGCATTTTAATACACTGTATTACAATTAAAACAAAAGATGAAAGGTTCGTATAAAATAGCTACAAATTTTTTCTTTCTGGTACTAAATCTGTGTTTTGAAAATCATACTGCTTGGGGCACATTGCATTCTCTTCTTCTGAAGAGATACCAAGGGTTTTGAATCCCAGCTGGGTTTCTTCACAAGTCTTTTTCATAGGAACCCAATTCCAACAATTTACATACAGTAATTTCTAATTTTCTCGGACAATGCAATAGATGCTATTAATGGAATACAAGTACATTTTAAAAGACAACCTTAGATAATGTGACAATCAGTGCACTTCTTTTCAGTCCTTCAGATATACCTTGTGATGCCTCCGGGGGAACGTTTATGCAAATGAGAGAAGTACTCACACCACACTTTTCTTTCCTGAGTTTCGTGGCGTTTCTTCCTCCAATTATCTTCCAAATCCAGTCCATAATCCGCTCTCTTAATCCTGCTCCGATCCGAGTTCCAAAAGTCTGTAATAAAGCCAATCCGCGATGTATCCTTATCCAATATCTGCAATCCAAAAACCATAAACCTTTTCTCATTTCAGTAGTCCATTATTCCTTAGTCCAATCTTTAACATAAACCTCTTTCTTCTCTCTCTTCCTCCAAACCGCATTCACCTTATCGACTTCCACCCTGTTCACTGCCTCCGGGGCACTTATATTTCGGTTCCTGATGCGGCTCAGCTGTGTCTCATTGTTTCTCAGGGTAGACCCTTTTCATATACGGGTCAGCTGATTCTTTTTGGCAGCCATTTTGCTCAGTTTCATATCTAGTATTTTAACTAGGTCATTCTGAAAATACCTGTTATGAATGACCCTTCCCCTGGTCATCTTACACCCTTTACTTGGCTGGCCTGTAATGTGGGTGTTATATTCTATGATTTTCTTCTTGTTTTATTTATTACCTTGTCCAGTAGGTGGCAGAATTAGTACAGTAAGGGACTAGGCTTAAGGAGCAATATTTTTTAATCAAGCTGACATCTTCCTCTAAAATATGTTTTTTATTCGGTAGTGGTATGAAAAACACAACCTGAAAATATAGTAATGAAAATGAAAAGTCAAGCTTGTGCAACCAGGTGATGTGCAGCTGGGCACGGGAATCGGGAACAGCGCCTCGTGCGGGCTGGTAGACCCTCGCTTCCAGCCTGCTGTCCGCCTGACTTTCTCTCCCATGGTTCTTTCTAATTTGTTAGGTAAGATCTGAACTAATAAGGCTTTTTTAAAAGGTCTGTAAATTTATGTTTACTGATGTCATAGTTTCGGTTTAAGGTTTACTCGTTTATATTTGTTTTAAGAGTATCAAAAGTGTATTCGGGCTCTGCGGGTTATCAGAGACGAAATTGAACTTCGTTAGCTAACTGTGTTAAGTCGCTAGATGAAAACTGTCTGTGTGTTGTGAGTTAATTTCTTAGTGAGTTGAGTTGTTATGTTGTGTCGCGTTTAAATGGTGTTATAGTAAACAGGGGAAAACAACATGTACGAGGGTAGGAGTCAGACTCTTGCTACCAGCCTGCTGTAAACCTGACTTGTACGTATTTCTGGAAACGCTCCCTTATTTTCTTCTATTTTTTAGAAAATAAACTTTAAAAAGGGAGCCGTGTATGAGTTCCTCTTGCGCGCGCCGGTGAGTGCACAAGATCAACGGTAAAGCTGCCAGAACTGAGAGGGACCCGCTAGAGGTCACCACAGCCAGGCAGAATAGGGACTGTGACGTAAACTTGAGTAGTGCGTTATGGGAGTTGTAGTTCATAAAGCCAACGCTATGTCCGTGAGCAACTATAGCCAGTTCTAAAACCCGGCTCCCCTTAAGTAAGGATTGCACTTGCATTCCAGGCTTTTCTATGGAAGCCCGTTCCCGCCAGGGAGTAAAAAAAACGCGCTATGGTATCTCAGAATTGCAACTTAGCAACTCAGAATTCTGACTTAGTAACTCTTTATATCTCACATTTGCGAGTTCGAAATAGCCCATATTTCATTGTCTGTCCTTTTGTTATTGTAACGGATTCGGGTTCTAGGGCTTGTGCCCTCGCCGCTCCCACCCTAGTTCGTACCTCACTGCATTGGCTCGAACCCAGCTCCTGAGTTGTTGAGGACAAGACCTGTATAACTATATATGGCTACAATACCAGAATTGACCATAATTAAAATTGCATTTCTACACTTCTTTTCCATCCCAAAGGATTAGAGGTGTAAATTATTAAAAGGCAAACCGTGTGTTATATTTTGGGGTCTCTAGGCTCCACTGGCAGAGCCAGACTGTTTGGGACGTGTGACCACACAGGTTTGATACCGTGAAGGCTTTGAGTTAGAATGGCGACATTCAAATTAAACATTAAATCGGACATCGCCCTTTTGTCTGGATTTTCTCATTAAAACCTAATTATTAGTATATATATAAAAAAACAAGTCCGTACAGGGACGAATACTGTAGCTTCCCTGCTGCAGCTTTTAATGACGTCTTTACTTGTACACGCTGGATACGTCAGATAAGGCAACTGCTTTGCAGATCTGACGTAATAGACAACATTTTGGTTATACCGTGGTTTATGCTCAAGTCCGTATTATACAAAATAAAGTTTTACCGCTCACGAACACGACGGATTTGTTTTCAAAATAGATTAATTAATTAATGGATTAATGGAACGAGATCAGGGATAAAAATGGAGAGAAAGAAACCGGGATCTGGAGCTGTGAGTGTACTATCCATACGTTTATATATTTGAACTTTTAGGTAGTGAATTATTATTAATTATTTTATTATTAAAAAATCAGCATTAGTTTAGCTTTAAAATGTAAGGTTTAGTAAAACAGTAAAAACGTACACCTCGTAGTAATATTTCTAATACTGTTTTAAAAGCTCTAGAAGGTAAAATAAATGGAACATGATTTTAAAATTCCAGCTATGTGTTCTATTTCTGAAATCGTGGGTTAATAATTTATTGTTAACCCTTTCTGTATTTTATGGGAATATACGTACTGTACTTTTCTTTTGTTCTCTTAAGATGTCTTGGGTGAGAATATGCCTTCCCAATCTAAAACTCTAAACAGACTTAGAGAATCAACTCGTTTGTGCAGAAGAAAAAAAAAAGAATCATATGAACTGATTTAGCCCTCTGAACACCCTAGGGTAACTCTTCTTACCTATCTATAAAAAGATATGTCAGGAACCGTGGCCTTTAAATGCAGGGACTGCTTTTAAAAGTTAGTTTTGTAGCTGATTATGCCACTTAGCAATTCTAAAGACCTTTTCCCCCAGCAACAAGTTCTTTTTATCTTCCAGAACCACTAGTGCATCCACAGACCAGAAGTCATCCTACATAATTTCCATTTGTATTACAGTACTTTGCAATTCCAGTATCTATTATAGCCTAATCCACAGAACAAATATTACAACTTATCCACCAGAGGTACTTACTCACAGAACACATTGCAGACCAGCTCAAGAGCCCCATTTGACCCCAGTTACCAAAACCAGAGTTCCAAAGGAAAAGTCCAGCTGCAAATATTCTCCCAAACCCAGCCCCAGTTGGAGACCTGGTGTGCCTGCTTCTGTCATAGCAAAGAAACTCTGTGTAGTCTTAGGGATCCTCCTCAGTCCCGACTGAGTCTGTTTTTTAATATGCCCCCCAATTTGTCTCTGAGTCAATTTTTTGAGTAGAGAGGGGAGGAAGACAATGCTAAAGCCTTCCTCCCTTGCTCACTGTAGAGAGTCCCTGGTGTCCAAACCCTCTCCTGGGTGCTGTGGTACAAATTGGTCATTCCTTTTTCTTCTGTTTCTGTGTGCTCTGGCTCTGTCACTGGGGTTATTAAAGCCCCCCTACCTTTCTTTGGGGGGGGGGTTGATAGTTTTGGGTGTAAGCAGAGCTAACTTCTTGGGGCTCATTGATCAAATGGCTATATACAGATGGCCAGGTGTAAGATTGCTCTAGAACATTCTAGATTTTCTAGAATTGTTATGTTCTAGATCCACCTCCTCAGTCTGAGGCTCGGCTAGGCCAGTTTTGACATTCCACATGTCTTCTCTGAACTGTGTGGTAGTTAACAATGTTTGCAATAGCATCTTTATCAGTAGGAAGCCCCAGAACAAAGAAAGACACATATTACCACCCTCATTGAAGTCACTGGTCATTCTATACAAACTTCTATGCAAAGTCAACATTGTCCTTGATACCTGCTGTTGCCCCCACACCCATTTTATTTCACTCTGTGACAGATGAAATCATTTCTGCCATCAGCTCTGCTTGTTTTTTCTGGCGTTTTGGCTGTGGTTCTGTGAGGTATGATAGCTATGTTCTGTGTTTCAGGGCTGCTACACCATGCTGTATGCACTGCAGGGAGAGCAGCAGCTGTTGGAGAGACCCATCGGCACTAAACTGCCGTTAATCCCAGGGTCTAAACCTCAATTTTGCAGGACTGCTCTTTCGGAGAAAGTAAGTGTAACCTAAAATGAAAAGCATGAATACATTTATTCTTATTTAAATCCAAACATTTAAATTGTAAAAAATGACATGTTTATTCATGGTTTTCTTTCTTTTTAGGGGTAAACCGACATGTAAAATTGTATAATATGAAATGATACCTGGGACACATTAACACATTTCTGTGTGTGTTAGTATAATGTGGTTGCTGTAATGATTAAACTGTAAGCAAACTGTCTTCCCTTGACATCTTTGTGCATATAACATCAGGAGTAAGGTTATATATTTTTCTAGACGCAGTATATTGATCACATTATTGAAATTCAGCTGTACTGTATGCCTTAAAGCTTATTGTGCTTACTGTCTTTTTGCAATGTAGATATTTTTAGTTGGCTACAATGACTGAGAAATTGGAATTTGATTTTCAAGAACGTAGGAAAAATGATAACAGCGATTCTGGAGTAGTCTTCCAAGAAACTGGCGACAGCCTTCGGAGGGGGGAGAAAAAAAACATTCTCATTTTTATGTTCAGAAACATAGGGGGATACATATCTGTGTTTACCTGTACATATCATGTTTTAATAAAATACTTACCTTCTATTTCAGCTGCACCAGCCATCTCCTGACTTCACTCTGACTGATCCCCACGGTTTCCTTTTGGATTCGAAGTACAACAGCCTCCATGACCCCCACCTGCGCACCTATTACCATCGCAAGGGCATGCAGGAGTCTCTGCTGAACAGAGGCTTAATCAATGAGCAGAAGAAAGTAAGGCTGTTTGGAGTTTGTGCAAAGAATGAGGCTTTTTTGGTATGGTGAAGGAGTGAGGTGTTGTCAAAAAAAATAGACCAGGTTCTAGCTCATTTAGCTGTAATAGTTTCCAGTAGCGTGATTTAACTCATGTCTGCACTCCAGCATAGATGTATTCGGTGGGCAGGCCTTTGGTTGTAATCAAAGCATGTAATAGTAGATGTAATCAAAGCAGGCCTATGGTTTGTGCTAAAGTCCTTATGCTCAATAGATATTCAAACACAGAGTACTTGACTGTGCTCTAGATTTGTAAAATAAAAATAAAAACATTTAACCTCCTAGACAGTACTTGAAACATGTTTTGTCTGTTTTCAGGTCCTCTGCTCTTTGAAAGAATACAATCAATATCATAACTACCTTAGCAATGTGAAGTTGCAGTATGACAAAAATTATGTGACTAAACAGGTAAGTGTGATGTTTTTAAACAACCGTCCATCTGATTCTGACTCTTCATCATAGACGTCTGCCTTTATCCAGCCCGCAATCAGTAACGTTTCTGGATGAAGGCTTCCATAATGTTACGATCCCTGCCTCTCGGCAACGGAGGAGGCAGAAGTAGGTGTAGCCCCTATCCATCAGTTCACCTATCAGTTTTCCCATTCACCACCACACTCCCGTCTCATCCTACTTAAACACCTGTCCTTCCCTACCGAGCTTCCTGGTTGCGCTTCTTCTACTCTGTGTTTGTCTTGGATTTCGGCTTACGGTTTTTCCCTTTGGACTTCGGCTTTTCGGATCTCGACTTGGATTGGTACTTTCGCTCTGTCTTTGATTACTGGCTACCTCTGGATTCTCGGATTGCTCTACGGACTACGACTTCGGATCACACTTCGGCTTCGGTACACGTTCCCTTTCGGATATCTTGCTCCCCCTGGACTCTCGGCTCGTTCCTACGATTACGGTTTGCTTTTGGTTTACGACTTGGCTTTGTTCGCTCCTGCAAGTGGGTTCACTCACTAGTTCGGTCCCTATTACCGAACTCGTAACACATAAGATCTCTCCATTATGCACTTTTGAATATACTGCTGTCATCATGTCATCTTCAAGGAAGTCTCTACCTTGACTGTGTTTGTATTCTAAGGATCAATTTCAATGTTTTCTTTCAGTTTCTTCTCTAATTGCTATGAAGCTCATTTCTGTTTTAGTGTTTTGACGCTGACGATGTTGTTGCTTATGTTTGTCACTGCTCTAGCCTATTTTAGCTTCTTCTTGTTAGTTCAGCCATACTGTACATCTTTTCATGATACTTTGTGTTGTTTATAGCCCATATAGTCCTTTCTGCATGCAGGATATGGGTTTCATATCATAAGAAAAGTTACGAATGAGAGGAAGCTCTTTAGCCTGTTTGGTAATTACTTGCTAATTGGTCTGTGAGTCTCATCCAGCTGTTTCTTGAAAGAAGTCAGCGTTCAACAAGCAGACTTGACTGTGAGGATTTTGAATATTTGAAACAGGTCGCCTTGTAGTCTTCTCTGTTCACGATAACAGAGTTAAAAAAAGATAGTTTTTTTTATTCATTGAGGCTGGGCAATATATCTGGATGTTTTTCTTTGTGGTAAACCACTAATTGTACCACCCGAATCGGAGCATTCACTGCTTATCTGTACTGCTCTGTAGACTTTAATCCATTTTCAGTGCAAACAAATGTATTTTTCCAAACACATGTTAATACAGGCAGCTTTTGTGTGTAGTCCAAAACAGAATTTATAAGTCTTCTTTGCCAGACAAGGCTGAAAAACGACTTGAACTTCCATCCATCCCTTTCCATCCACGTCATCTAATCTAACCGCCTCATCTAAGGGCTGCAGGGAGCCGGGACCTATCCCAGAAAGCAACGGGCTTAAGACGATATACACCCTTGACCAGAATTAAGTCCATTGCAAGACACACACAGACACAAATTCACTCTAGAACCAATTTTCCTAGAAACCTTTTTTTCTACCAGTATAGTATGGCTTTTGACTGTGGGAGAAAACCAGAGCAAACCGTGAACAACCCATGTGAATATGGGGAGACCATACAAACTCCACACAGACAAATCACCTCAGGCTCAGAATAGAGCCCCTGGCCCCAGTGTTGCGAGATAACAAGGTTAACCACTGTATCCAAGATATACATCTTAAATTGAAATGTTTAGATCAACAAACTACAGTAGCTCAGCCTTCACTCTTATACATATGCAAACACATTCTATCGGTGTGAGTTCAAATTAAAAATCTAATGGAAAAAGTCAGTGTTGGTTTTGAAGTGCACACTCGGCTATAATAGTGCTTAGGAGAACCTTGCAATGAAGGGAGTGTGGCACTCTATTAAAAGGCTGTGCTGGCTTTCAGAAAACAATAGTGAAGAAGTTCTTGGAGCTCCAGGAGCAGAACGAGATTCCCAGGGATATCAGCTTCACCGATGTGAGGGAATGGCTCCTTGAGGAAGGATCCAAGAATATTTCAGACCAGTTTATTGCTAACAGAGACAGGTAATAACATACGGAAGCTCCTCACTCTTTAACAGCAAGTTCCTGCCTTTTGGATTCCTGATTTGTTGTATTTGTATCACATTTTTTTTTGTTTCGCTGTAAATATGTGTAAATATTTTACTGTTATGTTTAAACATTAGATGTCAAGAATACAACTGTAAGTAAAGGTTTGCCTTAAGTTAATTAATTGTGCAAGCAAGTGGAAGTCTTGACTGAGTCAAAGTTTTCCAAAAGATGAACATCTGCTCTACGGAAATACCACATTCACAAATTCCTCTGCTGCTGTCTGACATTGCCTTGTGGATGAAGCTTTCTTTGCTGTTGTTGTTTATGAAGGCACCAGGCAGGAGCTCCGAAAACAGAGGAGATATGCAGACAGGCTGAGGTATGAGAATACAGTTTGATTTATTTTGACCCAGGGCTGCTCCTGGTCATCACCTGGATGGGAGATCTTTAATAGCTGGTTTCCTTCTGCATCTTAAACTGATTAGAGACATTTATATCCACTCTGGCAAGTGACCTTGTGACACCTCTGTAAATACAGCATGATTGGGGAGCAAGCAAAAGATAACAGGATCTCTAGCATAACTGTTTTAAAAGATGTTGTGTTTCTGACAAGTAATTAAGCATTTATGTTGCAAAATGCTCATTAAAAAAATTATCTCACCTTATAGTGTATACGCCTCTTCCAGCCGAACAGATTTCTGCAGAGTGGATACCCTTAGTGAATCATGTTACTGTATTGTCACACTTAGACTTCAGACACTTTTCATACGCTTTTATGAATCTTACATTTCACACTGTAGCTTAACTCACTTTTGAAACACATAGTTTATTCACCCCTTTCATTGATTTATCAGCTTTCAGATCACCGGCATTATCAATATACAGTATTTAGCCTCATCGGTTTTCTACATCAGCTTAATCATGTTTCTTGTTTTTTTTTCACATTCTCACTGTACATTGCTGTATGGTATGTTATTTTCCCAGTTATTTTGTCTTTGGGCTTCCCAGACCACATTCAGCTGCTGAATGCTCCTAATATGCTGAAAAATGCCCAAAGATTCCTCAATGATCTAACAGATTCCTCAATATTTAATGTACCACCTATAAGCAGGTGACATATATAAATATAAATGTCTAGTAGCGTAGCTGTTCTGTGCTCAACACAATCTAGCTTTCTGCTGTTTCTCATTGGCTTTGCCTTTTCACTGACGGCTCTACAGATGTGGAAAATCAGAGAAAGGGCTTTACAGATGAGGATAGAGGAAGATGCCCGGAGGGAGGTGCGACAGGCCCAGCTGAAGAATCAGATCAGAGCTAGAAGGCACAAAAAGGTACTGGAGTAATGAATGTTTGGATTCATCCTCTTAAGGTGAACTTTTCTTCATGCAAATTCCGGACTTGACACTGACCTTGCAGCTATATTTTGTTGTATTTCCAAGATGAGCACCTATAGGTTTAAATTAATAACCTAAACTAATACCTTTGGATCCTCGGTGACCACAATGAGCATGGTATGTTGGCACCTCTTATATTGTGCATCTACTCTAGGGTGGTTATGCCAAGATATGCTACAGAGGTGCCAAAACACCATATTCTGGTAGTGTTTGGTGCCTCCAATTCATGGTTATAGCACTGCATCTCCAAAGCCCATGGTTTATCTCCAGCCTTGGGCACCTCCCTGTGTGGCATTTATTCTGCGTGTTGTGGGTTTTAATTCCAAGTAACATCCCAGAGACATGCTGCTTTGCATAATTGGCTGTTCTAAAGTATCCCTCAGGGGTATCTCCCCAAGAGGATCCAAGAGGGTGGTTGATGATCTCTCCTCTTCATTACCTAAGCATTAGAGGAGAGACATTGCTGCTTCAATCTCTTATACCCAGCCTGCAAGGTTCTGAACTACACACAGAGTCTTTCATCCAAGTAATGTCGGACCCAGCCTTTCTTCTTCTGAGCTCTGACCAGACCCAGCTTCCCAGCTTCAGGGTGCTGTAGATTGAGATGAGATTGGAGTCTCCTGTAGTGACCTTATGGACGGGAAGTTTTCTACTAGCAACAAGATGTTCAACAATGAGATGGACCTTTTCATCTTTTGTTGAGAGGCTTTCCTTTTTCATTAAAGAATAGCCACTTGTGAAAGGTTTTCTGTCATTCTCAGGCATTTGAATATTATGAAAGGAAGGTTGCTCTCCAGCAGCAAAAGCTAAATGAGAGTTTACAGGAAAGGAAGGATTTTGAGAGAGAAATGCAAGACCGTATTAAAATGCAATATTTTAATGAAATACTTCAGTCTGGAAAACAGGGTAAGCTTCTAGATCCAATAATTTGCAGTGGTGCAACTATGATTAAGTTCACAATTTAATGTGTTTTAGTTTGTTGGCTAGAAGGAATGATGCAGGTTGACAACATCTTCAGGTTTACTACTGATTACAGAACTGTAGAATTTGTTTAATAAACACCTACAATTACAAAATTCCAAAGTTTTTCAATCATATGGCTGTATGAAAAGAATAATATGTATGTACTGAGATCAAAACTTTTTGAAGGGAAACACGCAAGTTGCAGGTATCATAAAATAATACATTAAGAAGGAATCCTTCATTATCTTCAGATTGTTTAATTTCCAGCCACAACATGTACATACATTATATTCAACATTTCTGTAATCCACATTTTGTTATAAAAACATTTACAGTATCTATTGATCTAAACTATCTGAAATAACTATTCAACTAAAAGGATGTTTTCTTTGTGGCACAGCTTCTACTGAGATCATTAGCACGGAGAATAGAGATGTTACCATTGCTAATGAGAAAAGTTCTAAAATCACCAAAGGTCAGTATTTTCATTTGTTTCTAGAAAAAATAAAGGTTTTGAAAAAAGTTATGTTTTGACAAATTTTCCAATGCAGCTGCAGATAAATTCAGTGGGTGCTGAGATACTGAAAGATATTGTGAAAGACAATGGAACATATAATCCAAAAAATCAGTTTAGTTCAATTCAGTTTTATTTGTATAGCTAATTCAGATAAAAACATGTCAATGATTAATGCACAAGTGTTGGGTTTTGAAAGCTTTGGTAACATCTACTGTTAAGGCTGAAAAAGGTTCCAATTAAGTCTGGGGATCTCTGGGCAGCCATTGTGCCACAGTCTGGTGCAGTAAAAGTGTTGTGAGCTAAGGTGTGAAAATGATTTAAATTATATGGGTAAACAGATAAATAAATCTTAATCAGCATCCTAATTGTATCTATGAATAAATACATGTTTTCTGCCTTTTTTGGATGTTAATTGGATTGATCACTTTTTTATGCATGCCATGAGAATTCTAATGCGACAATAATTCTTTTCTCTTGGGTCTGTTCATATTTCACCTGACTCCACTGAAGAGGTGACTACTGATTCCAAATGGTTTCATGAAGTCCCTCTGATCAGTCAGCTGTCTGATGGGTAAGTCCTACATGCTGCAGTTGTGGTATGTTAAGCATCAGTGCGTACAGAAAGTTTTTATTTTAAGCATTTTAAGTATGGTGATGTGTAAATGTTTAAAGAGCAACTGTTTTCTATTTTGAGCTCACTTCCCCAGCTGAGTTCGTGAAATTGCTTTTTCTCTCTTTGCGAATGCATGAATCAGTCTGTTAACAGTACAGAACATGTGCATATTTTTGTGTTAGCTCATGTGCATTTTTCCAAATCCTAGATATAGTTTACCATAGACTGACTTTGTTGTAATGACTAGAACATTGACATTGAACACTGAACCTTTGCAAAAATAAACTGTTGTATTGTACTTATGTATAACTCTGATCATACTGCATTACAACAATAATATATTAGTCATATTAAAACAAATTTCTATCATTATAACAATTTGTTGTGGCACCGGTATAAAATGTGAAGTTTTGCTGAAGTATTGACAGTGGGAGAAATGTCTGGTCGTGTTTGAATGGATGTTATGTTTCAATCAACAACCACCAGAGGGCAGTAACAACTAAGTAACACTAAGTCATCAAATGTGTTGGAAACGCATTTTGGGCTTTGTCCTGAATGATGCAGCAACAACATACAGTTGTATGCAAACGTTTGGGCACCTCTGGTCAAACTGCCTGTTTCACAGAATCTTTAAATTCTCTAAGGTCTAATCTCTATGAAGTTAACAGGGTACAAACATAAACATGACATATTTCTGCACATTTCAATGCAGAATTACTATTTATTTTCTGAATTGAACTGTATTTGTCATGTGTCAATTATGAGGTACCCAGTATGAAACTGGTTAGATACATTGCGCCTGACCAAGTAGTTGTTGTTGAAAACACAATGATGTAAATTACCAGTGATCTTTCTTCACATAGGAACACGATTGTACCATACTCGCTAAAGTGTTATGGAACAGTTGCAGTTTGAAGTTTAAGATTTATCATTTCCAATGTGCTATTTTGTTGTGGTGATTTTTATTTTATAAGCCTCTCATATTAAAGTAAAAACCTAAGCAAGTTTTAGACATCCAGTAGGTAAATTGAAAAAGTACGAACACAATCGTGGTTAGGAGGCCATCTTTTTTACACAGGAATATGCTTTAAAATAGATTAATTGTTCTGCCACTAGAAAAGATGCCTATATATTGTTAATTAGTCACCATTTTTTAATATTGCAAAATATAGTTCGTATTTTGTCCATGTAGTAGCAATGTCACACTAATTAATTTTTATCATAATGTTTTTTAGTGAAAGGAAGGTGATTGAGAAAAGTTTATATGGACAGGTAAGGTACACTGCTTATCTGAATGTAATGGATGCATTTTATTTTTCCAGATAGCTCCTTGAGGTTAAAATGCACAGTGTCATAACTAAAGAACAAATGTAAAGAAATATGTTAATTTGTTCCTTCAGTACAGTAAATCCTGAAATTTAGTCCACCTAGCTGTTGCTTAGTGGTTCCTTCCCTGACATGTTCAGCTCAGCTCCCACTAGGTTTTGATTGTGGCTGCCCTGGCGTTAGAGCCACATAGCCACTCCTCAGAGCAGAGATATTCCACTATGCCAAAGGTCTGCGCCTCTTTGCCAGAGAATATTAAGCTGTCCAGGTTCCAAGGGGGTGACTTCACTTTCTACCATAGACTCGATGCCAAAAGAACCCTTTGACACTGCCTCCTCTGGAATGAAACAGGGGTCTGCACATTTAATTATTTATAAATTAAGGGATCCATTTGCAAAATCTGCAATACTGACCATTCTATTTCTTTGGTTAGACTGGTATTCTGTTGTTCTTGCTTCATTTATATATTAGAAATACTGTACTGTATATATTTTTCTAGACATACAACAGTATATCTATAATAGATTTTTACTATACTGTATAGACAACAGTATATTTGTATTAGTTGCGTCTGTGCTGGCATTCAAAATTTGGTTGCAAATTTCTAAATGTTAACATGGGAAACAATGAACCCTGACAAGTAAGTAAAAGTAGGTCTTATATTGATAGGTGTACTGTATATTGAACATTTTTCGTGCTCTGTGGTTACTTTTGTACTATTGCTTTAAAACAGATAACAACGGAAGAGCTTAACGAAATGGCGGAGAATATAGTGGTGTGGGTGGCAGCGTCTATCATCAGAGTGCTGCTTCCAGCCATCTCGCTTTACAGTGAAGAGAGGAGCAGGAGCGTGTCTCACTGCTCCTTTGAGTCCCCGGTTTACTTCAGCAGTAGTGAGGAGGCCACCCTGAGTTCTCATTCTCTGCTTGGTACTGAGTCAGGGTCCACATGGCAGTCCCAGAGTAGGAGCAGTAGCTTCTGGTCAACAAGATGCAGGATCTCCACTCCCTTCCCTTCACCCCTCTCGTCCTCGGGTAGTTCAGGAGAAGAAACAGGGAAAAATACACCCTGCTTAAAATCCAGAACACCCTCGAAGGAGATTGTGGTTGCTGATGGAGGAGAAGATGCTGGAAAGCCCCTCTCAGAACCTTTGAAGGACCTTTTTGGAATCACTAAGTCAAGTATAATTACAAAAGCAGAACGTATAGTACAGGATGTCCTTAGCAGAGCCCTCATTGAAGCACAGCTTCCTGCTCAGCTGATGGAACCCCAGTGTTGTGCGTTAGGTGTCTTGATTACCCGCTGCAGATCGAATAACCTTGCCACTGAACTTGTGGATGGTGTTCTTGGACTTGTCATCTCTGCCTTGTCAGAAAATAAGCAAAGAATTCCCACCCCTAAGACTGTGCGTGTTAATCTAGAAGCACAGACAGAATCTGTAGCCTCAGAGGTTGCCAGTGAGATTATACAAGTTGTCTCTGGAAGACTCCAGCCTTTTTTCACAAGCGCTGTTGAGTCAGGGTCAACCTGTAGACTCCTGGGTGGCCATGGTGGTGGCCTACATGCCTTAGGACAATCCCAGAGACTCCACTCAGAACAATATGATGAGGCGGAGTTAGCTGTCACGGCAACAGAAATAATCAGTACTGTCTTACAAGAAGTCAAGAGTGAATTCTGCAAAGCAAATACTGAAAATAAGACGAGTGACGTGAAAGAAACATATTCAGGCGATAACCAATCGATTAGTGACTTTGTGTCAGCAATTCTGAAAAATTTAGAAACGATTTCACCCTCCTCCAGCTTATCTGTGGAGAAGAACTACCTTCTTCAGAGTCCTGATGCCCTGCAGAATGAGAGAGATGAGGCAAAAGTGACTAAGAAAAGAACAAATGGCATTAGCCCCCCATCTTTCAAATTAAAGTCTCACTCCTCGGAATCAAGTGTGGGAATGGAAAGAGCAAACAGTGATATTGCTTTTGGGATCTCTAAAGCCAAAATCATTGAAATTGCTGAGCAGATAGTATCTCAGATCATTGAAAAAACAAAGTGGGATTTCACCCCTGTGGGTAACAATTTACATGAGAGTAACTCAAAAGAGTCATTATTGCTCCCAGAAGCTGCAGAAATCCCCATTTTGGAAAACATAAGTCCAAAATCTCAGATTCCCAACAATAGGGTCACTGTTATTGCCAAGGACATTGTAAATTCTGTTTTTGAAAATGTTTTGTTTGCACTGAATTGTATTGAAACAAATAAATATCTGCAAGAATCCAATAAAAATGTTGCTGCTGCTCCTCAAACTTCTAGAGGCAGCACAGAAAGAGGATCCATTGATCATACTTTTGACTTTAGTTCAGTTGCAAAAGCCATCGTAAGGACTATATTTGGAAAGCTCAAATCTTTACTCACCCAGACTAAAGAAGATGTATCTAGTTCCAGTTCTCCTGCTCAAATCAATGCAAAGAGCTCAAGCGTCAGCTCTTCATCAAAAACTTCAGTGTTTTCTGATTCTGTGTCAGATATTTCAGATTTGTGCACCTATACAGTAGAAACTGCTGGAGCCATTTGTGAAGCAATGAAAAAAGAGTTAGACCAGGAGATTTATTGCACAACAGTGGCAAAGAAGGCTTCAGATGAAAGCCTTCTGGCTAGAGAGGTTGTTACTTCAGTTTTGGAGTACCTTGAAGAGCAATATATTTTAGACACCATTAAAAGCCCTTCACCATATCCTAAAGACTGGGAGAGAGATGCTTCTACATTTATAAGAGAGGAGAGTATTCAAGATCAATCAAAATCCCAGATATCTCCTGTTGAAGAAATCATATTATCTGATATTGATAAGGCAACAGGACAAGTCCCTAATCAAATTACAATGGAGATTTGTAGATATCCTCCAAAGGTGGTGTCATCTGAGAACATTTCTTCAAAACAGCAAATTGGGCAAATGGACATGAACTTGGTTGAGGACAATTTGAGTGTTTCCTCTTCTGGAGAGAGCATCATATCAGATGGAGAAGGTGAAGGATCAGAGAAGATGCCGAGGACCTCCAGCTCTGTATTCCATCGTACAGCAACAAGGATAATAAGTGAAATTATTGAAAAAGCAGCTGCAAAATTTATATCTTCTGGACTTGCCCATCTCCCAGAGCAACCAAACAGTACAGCTGATGATGTATGTAAAACACTGGATGCAACAAAACATGCTCAAGAAGCAATGTCCTCAGACTCTTCTTCTCATGTGCAAACCACTGAACTGGCTTCAGATATTGTTGTTGATGTTTTAGAAAAACTACATTACGCTACATGCTTTGAGAAGATTTCTTTCTCAACAGACTACAAAGATAAATTAGAAAGTTCTGATACAGCCCTGTTACCAGGAACATCAGAAATTAAAACTGATACTAGAAGAGCTGAGCACCTTAGGACAATGACTGAGGAACTCTTCAAAACTGTGAAGAACAAACTGAAACACTTTTGGAATCAGAAGAGCCTGTCTTTGTTCAAAGCAAGGAAAGTTTTATCTGCTAAAGAGCAGAGATCAGCAGATTCACTTGAGATGTTTCCTCCTTCAGTCCAGGTTTCACACCTGAGCTTTAGTGAACCACACTTGACTAAGAAAAGCATGTCAGTACCAAACTCGGCACCCCGTAAGCATCTTAGTGAAGATTCAGAACCTTTAGGTGTGTTAATGAATGTTGATTTCTCAAGGCAAAGCAGGACTACTCAGGAAAATCAGGCAAATTTAATCATCTGTGCCAAGGATGTTGGCAGTCAGATATTGCAAACAATCAGGAGTGAAATAAATAGGGGTGATGACAAAGGATGTTGCTCAGGAGCAAGAGCAAAACCCTCAGAAGAAACCCTTCAAGCAAGTGAACTGGTGGATTCTGTTTTATCTACATTTGAAAGTCTTAAAGTTTCAGATGTGGTCTTAAAGCCAGATTATGAAACAATGCACCTCTCTGGTGAACAATATGGGAAAGACAGGATGTCTAGTGCAGAAGACACTGTCCATAAAGAATACACTAAAAGTAACCGTAGAGAATATTCTGTTCAACGTTTCCCACCCATAAATGTGCCTGGGATGGTGATTGATTCTTATACAGATGACACAGAAGTCATGACTCGGGACACTCCCTATAGAGCCTTGACTGATGCTTCATCAAAGCTTCAGGATCAACCTACACCTACAGCAGAACAAGAAAATGAATTGACATGTAAAAGCAATCGAGTTCCCCGGTCCCGTGTTTGGAAGAAACCCTTTACTGCAAATGACATGGGACTAGGTGAACAAGAGTTCATGGAACTTCCTTGCAGAAGCAATGTGATAGAAGATTCATTTACAGCTCAAAACAGCTTAAATGCTGCAGAACAAAAGAGAGGCTCAGAGAAAACAACAGTTGACAATGTTGAGGAAGGAGACCAGCCAAGCCCTCTCATTTCACCAAAGCTTGACTTCTCAGCAGAACACATAGCCCGTGCAGAGTGTGCAGTGTCTGACATTGAAATTGTTGCCATGGGTATTGTTGACATTATTATGGGCAAACTTGATGTAACGGTGGCCTCAGATACAAAAAGCAAGTCTAGAGCAAGCCAAAAGAAATCGGAGTGTGCTGCTGGTCTCGTCACTGAGAATATAGCATTTCAAACCCACTCCAATAATGTTAATTTGAACATTGAAAAGCTTTCAGCTGAAGAGGCGTCCTGGGCATCTCAAGTACCAGGAGCCACAGCAAAGCACAATCTCCCCCCACTGCAGACAAGGGTTTCAGACGAGCCTAAGGACCAAGTCAGGACCTCCACGGAGAGTCCTACAATGAGTCCTATTGAAAGGAAAGTGGAACAACTTGTCTCGAGTGGATCTCTGCGTGTATTTTCAGAAGAACTTGTCAAAAATGTTTTCCATTTAATTTTGAAATCGGGAATTGCAGTACAATTGGGCACAGCTCACAAATCTAATTCAGATCCAATTTTAAAGAGCTCCCTAGTAGTTCAGGATTTATCCCATCCAAAGTCCCCGGAGCTTTCTATGCAGTTGTTGTATTCATTTACTGAGAAATCAGTGAAAAGGCTGTTGAAGCAGTGCCTCAGTTTTCCCGATTCTCCAACGTTTGACACAAATGAGAAGGATGTTTCACTTTTTCAAGACTGTGATACAAATACGGAATTGAAGTCTTCCCAAAGGATTTCAGAGAAAGTGTCTCTGACTGTCAAGGATCACAGACCACAGAAAAGTACTGAACCATCAGTGCCCAGTTCACAGATGTACCATGATGCAATTAATCAGCTTTCCAGCTTGCTTGTAAAGTCTGTCATGGATGTTTTGTCTGCTGCATGTGATTTATCAATGGAGCCTGAAGAGAGTGTAAATCAAGGTAAGAAGGAAATTAAATCAAATCATTTAAAAGTGTATTAACATTTTAGTTGCTATGAAGTACAAGTTAAAAACTGTAGTGACTGTATGTAAATATACAGTACCTTGATTTTCTATCTGTTGTATCTTTAAAAGTTTTTGATGTATTTAGACCAATATAGTGTAGGCCATGACTATGAATGAGAGAATGAGTGAATATAGCCATATATTCAGTAGCCATATATAACGTATCTGTGAATATGGCTGCTTCTTTGTTTGTAGTTACCTGAGCTCCAAGATGTAATAGTTTTACAGGAACATGAAGCTTTATACTCAAATAATTTGTGATGCCTGTCATTCGTTACTTCTCAATATAATTTAGTTTTTGTTTCATGCTTTCTGATATTTTGCTTCACTATCATTAAATGAAAAGCTCTTTGTTAACATAGGTAATATACCAGCAGCCAGGGTGACATCAGAAATTGAGAAGAGTTCTTCTGAGGAACTGAAAAGAGACTCCCACCTTGAAAACAATTCTGAAATCAAACCACTCAGTGTCCCTGTAGAAATGTTGAATATTGAACCGGTTTCCTCAGTTGGGCTCCAGGAAATTTCTATGGCTAAATCAACAGAATCACTTAATATGACTTTAGTGTGTACTGAGACTGTGGAAAACATCATAACACAGCTGCTATTGCAGATATACCCTACTTTGATAAAAGAGGAAACTTCTACAGAAATCCCAGGGAAGATGTCTGTGTCTTTGCTGAGTCAGATAGCTGTGGACCTCTTTGACAGTGTGTTGCAGGACTTGTCCAAAAACCAGGAGATAACAGTTGTGAAACAGGATAATGATGTGTTTCATGAACCACACAAGATTCAGCAGGTTGCCAGCTCTGTTCACAATGAATTGCTATGTCAAACTGGATCCCAACAGGTTCTACAGAAAGCTGTAGCCACCAGAAATGAGACAGTGGTCAAAACCATAATCAGTTCAATGGTGACCAACATTTCCAAGCTGACACATTCAGCTTCCCAATGTTCATCCCTTTCACCAGAGACCAGTATTAGCAGAGAAGCAAGTGAGATCATTGATAAGGTGATGGGTGATATTAAAATAACTAGTGAGCACAACAAAAAGGCAACACCCAGTGCTCAGTCTTCTGAAATTTCTCTTGTTTCTTCTGAAATAGTACATGGAGTCACAGATAATCTGCTAAAGAAAATTCAGTGTTCTAATAAGAAAAAAGATTGCTTAGCTTCTGAGACCCCAGAGAAGCCTGGAGATTATCTGGTTCAAAGAGTCCAGGGTCTAGAAGGAGTACAGCATTGTAAGGCTTCAGGGAAGACATTTAAGAAGACTAAGAAGAGCTCCTCAAGCCCAGACTGTATGAAAACACAACCTCTGGAGTCCTCTACGCATGATGTGAAGGTTGATGAGCTGATGAGTTATATTAGAATCGGTAGTGAGCACAACAAAGAGGCAACACCCAGAGCTCAGTCTTCTGAAGTTTCCCTTGTTTCTTCTGAAATAGTACATGGAGTCACAGATAGTCTGCTAAAGAAAATTCAGCTAAACTGTTCCAGCCCTGAGTCCAGTACTCCTCAAGCTGCCATTGATATGGAATCCCGGAGCACTGAGCAGCTCATGTGCACCAAAATGGACCAGTTAGAACCTTCACCTGTTATTGGTCGAACAGTCAGAAGTAAAAAACTGCAGTCTCCTATGACAAAGTCTCCAAAAGACTTTTCTCCAACAGTTCCAAGTGGGTTTGAAAACAGTTTCCAGCCAGAAGACACTATGGATAATCCCTGCTCATCACGTTCCCTAGGAGAAGATGTTGGTGTGACACCTTGTTCTAATAAGAAAAAAGATTGCTTAGCTTCTGAGACCCCAGAGAAGCCTGGAGATTATCTGGTTCAAAGAGTCCAGGGTCTAGAAGGAGTACAGCATTGTAAGGCTTCAGGGAAGACATTTAAGAAGACTAAGAAGAGCTCCTCAAGCCCAGACTGTATGAAAACACAACCTCTGGAGTCCTCTTCGCATGATGTGAAGGTTGATGAGCTGATGAGTGATATTAGAATTGCTAGAGAGCACAACAAAGAGGCAACACCCAGTGCTCAGTCTTCTGAAGTTTCCCTTGTTTCTTCTGAAATAGTACATGGAGTCACAGATAATCTGCTAAAGAAAATTCAGCTAAACTGTTCCAGCCCTGAGTCCAGTACTCCTCAAGCTGCCATTGATATGGAAACCCGGAGCACTGAGCAGCTCATGTGCACCAAAATGGACCAGTTAGAACCTTCACCTGTTATTGGTCGAACAGTCAGAAGTAAAAAACTGCAGTCTCCTATGACAAAGTCTCCAAAAGGCTTTTCTCCAACAGTTCCAAGTGGGTTTGATAAAAGTTTCCAGCCAGAAGACACTATGGATAAGCCCTGCTCATCACGTTCCCTAGGAGAAGCTGTTGGTGTGACACCTTGTTCTAATAAGAAAAAAGATTGCTTAGCTTCTGAGACCCCAGAGAAGCCTGGAGATTATCTGGTTCAAAGAGTCCAGGGTCTAGAAGGAGTACAGCATTGTAAGGCTTCAGGGAAGACAGTTAAGAAGACTAAGAAGAGCTCCTCAAGCCCAGACTGTATGAAAACACAACCTCTGGAGTCCTCTTCGCATGATGTGAAGGTTGATGAGCTGATGAGTGATATTAGAATCGGTAGTGAGCACAACAAAGAGGCAACACCCATAGCACAGTCTTCTGAAGTTTCCCTTGTTTCTTCTGAAATAGTACATGGAGTCACAGATAATCTGCTAAAGAAAATTCAGCTAAACTGTTTCAGCCCTGAGTCCAGTGCTGAAGATCTGAAGAGACCTCTGCAAACCTTGAGTGAAATGGTTATAAGTATTACTGAATCTGTGATCATGCAGTTATCAGCTGTTCCAGGAATTACTATAGGCACACCTGACCATGACAGATGCATCTTTATTCAGCCTTTGGATGCAGACCAAATGATTGAAAAAGTGTACAATGACTTGCTGCAAGAAAGTGGCTCCCTTATTGCATTATACGATGCAATAATGTCCAAAAATCAGGAAGTGTCCAATGCCATTATTGTATCTTTGGTTAAAGAGCTCTCAAAGCTCTACTTTTCAACAGCTGAGTCTTCAGCCTTAGGTCCTTCTCCTTCCTTCATTACAAACGAAGCCACTAATGATGTGAACAGCAGTGAAAATGACACCTTTAACCTTGGTTGCCAAGAAAAGGGAATGTCACCTCCAGAGCCCGCTTCTGATATTCAAACACTTTCTGATATTCCCCTACCATATTCAGATATTGTGAAAAAAATTGTAACTAAACTGCTCTTAAGAATTCATCCTATTTCTCCAAAGAGGGAGAAGAAACAAGAACAGATTATGGATAGTTTATCTTGTTGGGAGCTCAGTGAATTTGCTGTGGGCATTATTGACAATGTGCTGAAGAAACTATTTACAGCCCCAGATACCTCAGAATGTAATCCAACAATGGGAAGCAATATCCAATGTGAGCTGGTTTCTGTCAAACAAGTGGCCAGCTGTATTTACAGAGAACTGCTGCAGAGTGCTGGTTCCAAAGACAACTTACAACAAGCAGTAGCAGCCAAGAGTGAGGCCCTGGCCCAAAAGATAGTTGATTCTCTTGTGAGAGAAATTATGAAGTTCCAACATTCAGATATCGAGTCTTCAGATGCTCCTCAAGCCGCCATTGATATGGAAACCCTGAGCACTGAGCAGCTCATGTGCACCAAAATGGACCAGTTAGAACCTTCACCTGTTATGTGTCATACAGATGCAGTGAAAAATATCATGGCAAAACTGCTTTTGAAAATTCGCCCTGGATTCCCCAACCCAGAAAATTATTCTGGGGAACTGGAAGAGCTGTCCGAGTCTCAGGTCAGGGACCTGGCACTGAAACTCACCAAAGATGCGCTGAAGGAATTGACAAAGGTTTCCACTCTAACCATCAGTGAACCAAAGGCTGAAGAACATCTTCCATTACAGCAAGCCATCAAGAAAACCGTTAGCTCTGTTTACAGCAAACTGATGGAATCCATTGGCAGCAAGAAAGTATTACAAGTAGGAATTGCCTCACAGAATCCAGAAATGATCAAGGAAATGGCCTGTTGTGTGGCTAAAGAAACTATTGCAAATTATGGTTTACGAAGCGGGTGTTCAATTCCATCTTCACAATCTCTCATTTCTCAGAAAACCAGTAAGTCCACACAGGACAAAATTGTGGACACAAACGTAACTACAGTCAGAAGTAAAAAACTACAGTCTTCTATGAAAAAGTCTCCAAAGGACTTTTCTCCAACAGTCCAAAGTGTTTTTGAAAACAGTTTCCAGCCAGAAGACACTATGGATAAGCCCTGCTCATCACGTTCCGTAGGAGAAGCTGTTGGTGTGACACCTTGTTCTAATAAGAAAAAAGGTTGTTCTGCTTCTGAGACCCCAGAGAAGCCTGGAGATTATTTGGCTCAAGGAGTCCAGGATGTAGAAGGAGTACAGCAGTGTAAGGCTTCAGGGAAGACAGTTAAGAAAACTATGAAGAGCTCCTCGAGGCCAGACTGTATGAAAACACGACTTCTGGAGTCGTCTTCGCATGATGTGGTTGATGAGGTATGACCAACAGTTCCAAACCTGTAAAAATGTCTCTTATCAAAGTAGGATGGACCTGTTCTGTACCTAATTAACAGACATTTGTGTAGAAAGTACTGGAAAATGGAACTCTTATTTTGTAAATATGATTTGTTGTGCATTTTCCTTTACAATAAAACTACAAATCCAGATTTGTTTTCCCTAATACTGTATAACATCTCAGAAATATCCCTATTGTCAGTTCATAGCATACGTACTAAACTCACCTGTCTGTGGATGTCAGCTTAATCACTCAATTAGTACAAGAGCAATCAGGTGAGTTAATGCTACTATGGAGAGACTTGCTCACAGTATTGTCTACATTTCCAAACTGATATCTGCATCATAAAAAAAATTGAGATGCATTATTTTCTATACATGCAATTGTAAACATTCACATTGATTTCTTATTTTATATTTCATTGTCTGCCTTTATTCTAGTGTTAACGTCAGTGCTAAAAACATATACACACCCCATAATCCTTATCTTCTTTTCCGTAAGAGAAGTGTTACTTGTTTTGATTTACTTTTAAAAATGAAACATCAATCACTGAACTGTAACTTTTTGTTTTTTTTGTGACAGGAGTTGCCCGGACACTCATCTTGGTATGTGTACACTCCCAGCCTTAATAAGGACAAAAATCTCAGTCCAGCCCAAAGCAAGAGTGGTCTGCGCATTGACATAGCAAAACATTATATGACCCCAGTGCAACTGACCAAAACATCTGAGAGCAAAGGGCTTCTCTCGCACAGCAACATCCCCTTTGCAGTTAATAGGCCGGATGAAGATGTGAATGTGAGCCAGAAAGTCAAGAAACATCCTTTGAAAAAGTTTGGCTCCATGCTAAAGCATAAGATCATGGGTAATAGGTCAAAAGACGTCAGAATTCAGAATGAAACAAATCCATCTTTGGAAAACTTAAGAGCCCAGGGAACATCCAGTGGACGCTGGAGCTGTGAAAGCTTTGGACCATTTAAAGTGCCTGATGAGTACACCGAGCCTCAAAAACACAAGGTATGGATTAGATACCCAAACTTTAATTATTAATTAATTTGGGCATTATTGTATTTTTAATATTAGCACTACAGAAATTATTTGAATAGAATGCTCATTTGTACATCAAATAACATTCTAGAAGACATTCCTATTAATTGCAATCAACAAGAATAGCAACTGCTATGGTGGCCAATGCTGAATGTTCTGTGTGAATAATGACTACAAATTTATCAAGATCAATACAGTACGTAACAGTTCAAGTATAATACCTGTGGAAGAAATATTCCTAAATTGTTTTCTTTGTGTGCTCATAGTTCTTCAAAAAAGAAGTTTTTAGTTTGGACAAATTCAGTAGGAACAAGCCTCAGAACACTCCAGATGGTGAGTATTTAGTTTGTGACTGTGATTTTATTTTGTGTAGCACATTAGTGACAAGTGTGGTTCAGAATTAGACATTGGATGGAATTTATGTAGAATGGGGGAATTCATCTAAATTTAGAATCCTTTAAAAAACAAACTGATTTTTATACAAATTGGCCTTAAACTTCTGCAAACGTCACTTTTTATTGACACTGCTACCTCCATAGGAATGGTGAGGCAGAACTCCAAACTCCACTCTGATCAAGTGGTTAACTGTGCACCTCTACTCTTCCCTGATCTCTCTTCTTCTAAATAGTCCATTGTCCAGTGCATCAATCTTTGGCAGTCCTCTTCAACAGTACTCTATTTTCTCCATTTTCAGTGCCCTCCCTCATTCCCTTCTACAGTATCTCTCGGTTTAGTAAATATGACTAAATGTGACTTATATGACAAGATATAAGCTAATACATCTTCTTTTACAAGTAAAGTTATGAAAACCACTTTAGAACTAAACAACAGGATCGCTCATATGAAAATAAGACCCTAGCAGTAGTCAATATGGTTTTAGAAAAGGTCATTCTTCCTTTACCAACTTGTTAAAATTCTTCAAACAAGTCACAGCACTAAACACACAGAACGTACAAAATGATATGATTAGATTTTAAAGATGCTTTTGGTAATGTTCTTCTTAAATTAAAGGCAATAGGCATTTAGGGAAATTTGTGTATTGAACTGGTTAAGGGACAGGTAATAGTACAGATCAGGGGTGAATAGTCCAATAGAAGATGACAGGAATAATGGTTATGAATGTGATTGAAATGACTGAAAAACAGTTGTCTAATAGCCAAATTACCACACACCTTTAATCAAATAGCTTCTTATTGAATAAACCTGACATTAAGATGCCTCTGGGTAGAACTGTATCCAAAGTCTATCTGACCTGCTGCCATGGAATAAAGAAACTGGAACAGTGACATGTCAAACCACTCTGTGTTTCCAGGGATCCCTGGAATTCCAAACTCCAGGAAGATGCCAAAAAAACCATCTTTGCTGTCGAAGATGTCGACTGCTTTATCCAGAGCCTTTCTGTAATAATCCATCTGCCACCATCAAACATGTTTAACATGGAGGGGAAACTCCTTGCAATGCAAAATCAAAAAAGGAGTTTTAATGATGGGAACTACTGTTTCTGAAATAAAAATAATTGCATTCATGTTTTTGTATAAAGTTGTGTTATTCAAATAGGTGAGCACACTACCACATCCATGACCAGACACTTTTCAACTAAATCACAAAATGGTATGTTAGTTTTAATGTTGTCTGTAAATATCTTATTGGTGTACTACACCATTAAAAAAATAAGACATTCTTAGCCTTCATAATTCTATTCATAGTTATAGCAAGACCTAATTTACTGTAAGCATTCACAATCCTCAAAGCTACTGACCTATTGCACTTCATAAGATTGAGTAGTGAAACACGAACTAGGGGAAACTATTTGGATTTTTAAAAAAATATAAGAGGTTTAAATAATCTACCAAACAGGGAAATGCATATTTTTATTCAAAGGGTTTGGGGCCTGGAACAAACATCCCAACTATGATGTGGACGCCGATATCCTGACGTCCTCAAAGAAAGGGTTATAACCTCATAGTTATTGTTTCATTTCAAATCCAATGTGCTGGAAAAGAGCCAAAACAGCAAAAAGTGTGTCACTGTCCAAATACTTATGAACTACACTGTATATTGGTTTTCTTTCTCACAGTACATCAGTTAAATATATAGTGTTTAAATGTCTTGGGTAATGTGTTGTGTCTATAAATGTATTATGTGTTATGTCTTTACCAGCCTGCAAAGCAAATTTCCCATCTGTGATTAAGTAAGAGACAGAAATCAAATTGGTTTCCGTAATGAACAAGTGCATTACTGGGACAAGTAATAGGTTTATTCCATGCTGAAAAGAGAAGAAAGAAAACAACATTTCGACCCTGAAGCCTTCTTTAGGTGTGACTTCAGGTGTGAGCAGGTAGCACCTGAAGAAGGCTCCACGGCCAAAATGTTGTTTTCTTTCTTCTCTTTTCAGCATGGAATAAACCTATTACTTGTTCCTTTGCAGCCTAGGCATGCTGACGCAGTTACCCACCTGAACTACTTCCAGTACATTACTGTATGCACAAAAATCTTTCTTTAGAAAATAAAATCATGTTTATTTAACGGTTTATGTATATAGTGCCTTTTTCCCTCCAGTGAATGAGAAAAGAAAAAGATGATCACTTTATGTGGAATGTCTCCTCCGTGAATTTTTGTTTTTCAGTGAAATTAAATGTTCATTTTTGTACCTAAGAGCAAGGCTCCCTGAAATGGCATTAACTTCCATTTTAACAGTAACATTAGCAAATTACAGGACAGCTACTTTCATAGACTTTTTCTGAACAATACAATAATACATCATAATAGCCAAATGAAACATGCTTAATTGAACTAATTATTTCTAGTTTAATTCAATTTCAATATTTCATTCATTTTTAGTTCAATTTAGTTTATTTTAGTTGATTTAAAGAGATCTCTAAAAATGCCAGAGCTGAATCACACAACAGGAGTGAACCTGGCTGAGTGGGGAAGATCCAACCTTTCCAGCGCAGGTTTTGCCAGCAGGTGGCAGTAAGTCACAAGACATGAAAACAATGTTTAACTACAGCAAAACACATTAACGATAGTAATGACAGAAAGACTTAAAACTATTGCTTAGATTCTCTGAGACCCATGATGTGATTTGACTTCATTTGGCTGGTGTCTTAATTTCAAAGTAACAATTTTACATTTCAAAATGAAAAACTAATTGAATACAGATGCAGCCATTCAAAGTTCGCCGTACAAACCCCATACCGCACGCAACTATGCACAAGCCCCCGCGCCGTACCGCGGTACGTGATTGGCTGGCCAAAATGATGACAGGGGCACTCGTGGTGCATTGGTCGGTAGTGAAAAGATTTAATCATTAAATCTCTTTACTGTGCACGTTTCTGCTTAGTATTAAATATTTATATGGAATTTTGCAACTAAAGGGAAATTTTAGTAGCTGAGCATAAAAAGAATAGGAGCATAACGCATCTGAATGTCATAAACGATATTAATTTAGTAACATAAACATATTATGTAAACTGTATATTGCTGGTATTGGTAGTTTAAAGAAAAAATACACACCAGTATTCCATTTCTCCCTAAACATTTTAAGCATCAAAGTCTTACATGTGGTTATTTCGGAAATGTTTTTACGTCCTCCTTCTGACCATATTGCTGTGTGTTTATGTACTTTGTGAAAATGGATTGTTTTAACCTTTTCTGAGAATACGCTCGTTTCGGAGTAAACAAAAGCATACTTTTAGAATTTGATTAATAGGGAATATAATATGAAATCGGATAGCTAGCTAAAGAAATTAATAATAATATAACTATATTCATGTACTGTTGCACAAACAGTAGTATAAGACTTTCTATTGATATGTGTATGGCTGTTTCAGTACGTGCTACGTGTCTGTTTCTGTTGCGTGATGGCTGAAGTGACTGGCTTATAAGCCTGAGGGTGAGTGTTCAAATCCAGCTGTTGCTGTGAATTTTCTTTTAACAAATAAACATTTATGAAAAACTAAAATATCAAATATTATGGGCACTATATTGTCTCTGTCTCTATCTCTGTCTGTCTCTCTGTGCTGGCTGTGCCAAATTTAAATCCACAGTCTGAGTCTCTGTGTCTACATTGTTTGTTAACAAACTGGTTTCACAAGTCTTTTCTCAACTTATTCATTTTCAAGGTAGAATAGGGCAAGTCTTCCAATGAAAGACAGTCCACTTTCCCCCCACGGACAGACTGACACATGTTTTCTTAGAAAAATAAATCACAACGTGAACCTCTGTCAGTCTTCTGTGTAAAAAAAAATCGTCTTGAACAACGTGGGTGCTGTTTTTAATAAGCTGCTGAGTAAAGAATAGGAATTTTCCTGCTGTCAGCAGTATTGTGTATATAGCTTTATGTACAGGCTGTGAAAAGTTTCACAAGTAGAGGTCTTTAAAATTACGTGGGTTTGCGCCCTACACCCTGCAGTACCACTGTGTACATACTGTACAGTATGAACATGTTGTGATATTTAGAAATATAAAAAATTTCAATATAATGACAATAATATTTGCTATTTTAGTTTTCCAAAGAAATGTTTATTTGTTAAAAGAAAATTCAACGCCTACCGCGTTGACAGCTGGGATCATACCTCCAACCTCAGCCTTATAAGTCAGTCACTTAAGCCATCACACCACAGAAAGTGACAGGTCATGCAGTGTAACAGCAATACAGATATCAATGGAAAGTCTTATACTACTTTTTGTGCAACAGTACATTAATATAATTATATCGTTATTAATTTATTTAGATATGCGATTCCATATTCTATTCCCTATTGATCAAATTCTAAAAGTATGCTTTTGTTTACTCAGATAACGAGCTTATTCGCAGAAAAGGTTAAAACGATCAATTTTCACAAAGTATATAAAACTACAATAATATGGTCAGAAGCAGCACATAAAACCGTTTCTGAAATAACCACATGTAAGACTTTGATGCTTAAAATGTTTAGGGAGAAATGGAATACTGGTGTGTATTTGTTCTTTAAACTACCAAGACCAGCCATATACAGTATAGTTTACATACAGTGATCTGTTTATGTTCCTAAATTAGTATCTTTTATGAGCACGTGAAAGGCATAGTGAATCGGTGATTCTCAAGACTTTGTATGATTGAAAACGAATGTGTGATCGGATCAACGAAATGCTGTGGTGTTACTTTTTGTCAATGAAAAAATAAAGTCTTTTCGTTTACAAAGACGATTACAAAGAATGTGGACCAGGGTAATACTTTGAGTTTAAAGCTTGTCCGAAGTCATTCATTATTAATACTATTAGTAATATCTTGGTAAAGACTTTGATTAATAAAATATTTCTGCATAATTAAAATAATTTATTATAAAGGTGGTAGGCTGCGTACTCTTGTCCAACTGACCAATCTTGCTTTCATAAAATATACCAACTTTTTAATGTCTAATGATTAACATGCTGTAATACACAGTTTAAATTTGATAGTCTAAAGAGTATACAACTTAAATTCTTAACTGAGTAAAGATTGTCCTTCAGCAGTGAGCAGGATTCAAAACCAGTTTTTTTCTGGTGACAACTCAAATGCTGTACATGAAAGTTTTATTAGCTCCACCTGCCAGTTTTAGAAGGTGATTCTGGATACTATTAACATAATATAATTTGCATACAGTAAAGGGCGGTATGACGCGAAATGACGTGTTCTGACGGTATTTGATGCGATATGCCTACCGCGTTGTACCGCAGCGTACCCCGCTCATTTTGAATGGCTGCATCTGTAGTTATATAAATCACCTTTTGTCATGTGCCATAGTCCATTAGGATTGTATTGCCTTTTGAGCACTATTTAATTTTGTTTTACAAAAAGGAACAATAAAAACAAAAAAAAGTTCTGGAGCTCAGTTTTAAAAAAGCAAAAAGTTCTATTCTATGAGAACCAATGTAGACAAAAAATATACAAATTAGTCACATTGTGCAATGAAGTTCAGATTGCACTTAGTGATATACTGTATACTGCACATCAAAAGACAAATATGATAAATTGCATGTTTTAGAAAAAGTGTATAGAATTTGGATATTGAATAAATCTTTTGTATTATCGACTTCAGTGATCATGAGTAACCGTGAACACAGTTGAATCATGGTGACTGCTGCATAACCATTAAGTTGTCTCTATCTGAAAAAAACATATATAAAAGAACCACTGTGTCTAGCTTATGAAATTTATTGACAAGCTGGGCATAATGCCGAAGTACAGAGGCACCTTTGTGTCAGCAGTATATTGGGAGATGGATTAAGTAAGTGCATTTTAAACTGTAAGTAAACAAAAGGTATCTAACCTGGCAAGATCTTACAGTGAAATGAAGTCCATACAGTGATAGGCTACCATCATGCAGACTACGAGTCACACATCTTGCCAAGAGTTGCTCATCACTATCAACTGTGCTGGTCTGGAGAGGAGTGTCTAGTCACTACAGAACTCCACTTGTAGGAACTGATGCCAGCTTGACTACATGGACATGATACAGCATTGATGAAGTCCTGGCATCACACTTGCTTCCCCTCCAGTGACCTCAATCTGATGCGATCTGTTGTCCTGCTGGAATGTCATGTCCTCGTGCTGCTCAGGGAGCGTCTGTTTTCTCAAGTGCTGGGAATTGGACTGTTATTCTGTGGATGCCTTTCTCCCCAGACCCATGGAGCCCCATGGAACATCTGTGGGATGACTTTAGCATCCAGGGCAACAGAGATCAATGAACGGGCACATGCTCTTCCAGGTATTATGTGAGGAATGGGACAAAATCCCACAACACACCACCAGGAGCTGGAGCAAAGCATTGTCTTCAGCTCATTTTGCTTTCAACAGCACCAACACTCCTGTATCCCGAGGCTTAACAGTAGACACCCTGTTGATCAACCCAATTGGTTACAAATATTAAACAGCATAATTTGTAAATCCATAAATTGTCATTTTACTTAATACAGAATTTTTGCAATAACTTTAACATGAAAGTGTACATTCCAAAAAAATATATACAGTCGTTATCTACAACAAAAGCCATGAACATGACAAATGAATATTACAAAGACAACAACCCAGTGGTGTCAGATTCATTACTGTAGTGGGCTAGATTTGATTGATGTGCTTCAAGCAGGTCACACATACAATACATTAATGAAGTACTAGGTACCATTACATTATATTTGTCATGTTTTGTGGTTTTAGTGTTTATACAATGACATACCCACCTTTTAAATCCTATTAGACGTCAGTGTTTGTTACATGCTAATTTAGAAAAAGTTACTCATTCTTCAGGTATGAGTAACTGAAGTTTTTTTAGCTTTATTCACTGTAATTATTTTAAATGTTAAAGTCATGATAAAGTTTGGTAATTCAGGAGCCTCATTCACAGTGCTTAAGTGTTGAAGTCAACGGTTTCTGTGACATGAAGACATATACAGAGGTTTGTCGTTTCCAGCATTTTTCCTGGAGATGACATGTGGTGAAGATAGATAGATATGACTTTATTGAACCCAAAGGCAAATTGATGTGTTACAGCAGTCCAGCCCAAGACAAGCAAAAACAGACATCAGAATAGTTATAAAACAAAAGACAACAAAATCAATAAATAAAAAATAAATACATAGGTGTGTGCAAAATGTGATGATCATAGTCACTGTAAAAACAATAAAATATGTGCAAAATGTGCATAGGTTTATACAGACTGATTGTCCAAAAAGTACAATGGAGCAAACATGCTGTCCATAGACGAGCAAATGAAGGGCTAACAGTCCTAGCCTAGGGCAGCGTTATACACCCTGACAGCCGCCGACCTGCGGAAACGTTCCCTTGAACACCGTAGCTGGAGCAGTCTGTTGCTAAAAGTACTCCGCTTTTAATAACAGTCCCATGAAGCTGATGAGAGGCGTCGTTCATGATGGCTGTGAGCTTGGTCAGCATTCTCCTCTCAGCCACCACCTCCATGGGGTCAAGGCTCATCCCCAACACAGAGCCAGCCTTCTTGATAAGTTGATAAGATCAAGTCAGTTGTGCCTCTTGATGTTATAACTCTACACTGAAGCTCAACCAGGCATATTGTGAGTAAAGGTGTAGTGCTAGGGTGCACAACTACTAGCTGGAGATCCACAGTCCACCTGTTCTTTTTCAGTAGGTCTCTTTAAATCACCACCGAAACACCTGGGCACAGGGGTTAATCTGGTTTGTTTAGGCAAATAATTATGGCAATTTGCTAGTTAGGAAATGAAAGCCTTAGACATTTCAAACCTTCAAGGCTGGAATTGTGCTCCCCTGGCACAGAAACTTAAGTGTTATAAGGAGAAAATGAAAACAAGCATTTTGAAAAACAAAAAAGGGTCCCTCTTATTTGGATTAATAGTTTCAAATACAAATGTTTTACCTTTGTAGTTTTTAGCCTGATTGAAAACTAGATATTTAGGAAAACATGAGACGTGTTACTGGAGTGCTGGGAATACTCTTTCTCTGGAACAGGCTGCCCTGCCAGATTAATGAGGCTGCTAAGCAAATAAATGCTCTGGGTGGGCCAAATGATTTCCTCATATTCGTGACTTTCCTTACATTGTCCAGAACCTGATGAAAACCATTAACATTTCCTAGGTGCCCAATTCAAAATCTTATTAGCCTGGAGTAAAGCATTCTGCATTTAAAAGAGAGAATAGAAGAAAACGTTTTAGCCCAAGAGTCAATACATGTATTACAATGTATTTTTTTAATCAAAGGGTTGCTATAAGAAGAGATCTGTCACAATAGTAAGGTTCTTAAATAACAGTAGGTTTTACATAGTCCTGAATATAGGGATCTATCCTCTTTCTCTATCACAAGTGTGTGTGCAGCCTGGGCATTTTTGTTCCTTTCCATTCCCTAGTCCTTGTTGATGCAGATCCTTAATTCTTTAAGCAGTGAGTTAAAGAGTTAATCAATGGTCAGCTAAGTAAATCAAACAGGATGCAGTTGTTCATCCTTGCTATAGGAAGGAGGGGCACAATAGCTGCAAACCACAGTGATGCTGATAAGTCTTTAACACCTAGTCTTATTGTTAATGAGACCAAAATACCTGTAAATGTAACAAGAACCCACAAAAGAATGCATTAAACAGAAAGGTCTCCAGTTAAAAATGATTTTGCATCAGGTGGTTTCACCCTCAAATGACAGCTTGGAATCACTGGGCTTTGGAGGATCCCTTGGTGGTCTGTGATTAAAACAAAACACAACCACCCAAAACAACAGTCACAAGTGTGCTCTTTACATACCAAACTGCCCCCTGCATGGGCTGATGGGATTTCATGGCTCATCAGCCCTCCTGTCAGAGAGAGATCCTTTGTGGTGAAGCTCCCTCCCACCCTCTGGGAACCCCTGACCACCTGCAAACACAGCCCACTCCCCTGACACCAGGCTGCCTCCTGACTCCCTTTGCCACTGAACGCAATTAACACTCTCCTAATCTCCTGCCTGCTGTATGATTGTGCCTGTCGAACACAATTAGCATGTACAGGTCTTTGTCCTGACCAGAGCTATAAGGCTGGGGGCTTGCTGACAGAGTGTTGTGCTGTCAGGTCGCAGGGATGGTACACATTTCCTCCCCAGCAGATCAGAACCTGGCCGTTTTTCTTCTTGACCTGTTATCTGACGTTATCTGTAGAGGCCCAAACAGAGGAAAAGGTGTAAATGCATTGTGCAGGTTCAGTAATTCACCTGTTAAATCTCAACGAAGTTCACCTTGGCGGATTTATTGTGGTTTTTGCACTTGCACTTTGGTTTTAAATCATTTTGCTTCTGTTTCCTGTGGTTCTGACAAGGTTTCACAGTGCTTTATTATATTGGTCCATGGTATTACTACAGAGCACATTCCTTAAAAAAGTATACTGTAGCATGGTATTCCCATAGTTCTGTGTAGGAAAGCACCATTCCGCATATTAAAACTACTCCAAAACTATAGTGAAGCCATTATTCTATTACAGCCTCTCTCATTTAATGCTAACCCTCCGCATTATGTCTGAACAATATTTCTTAAAATCAAAGTTTTAGTGAGAACTAATTAACCTTGTTTAATGGCTGCTTTTCTCAGCACTAGGCTCACACAGAAGTCAGGAATATTCCCGACAGGAATACACTATTAGGCATAAAATGTATATTGATGGAGTTGTGTTGACGTTGACAGAGCTATGAAAATGAGTGTCCACATGTTGCATCACATATTGTTTAATCCACTATGCAGTATAGATATAAAAACATGAATGGAAACAGATACCATTGTGAAATAACTTATGTTTATGTAACATTGTTTATTATACTTTATAAATTAGAGAATAACATTGCTGGAGGTGGAAGGGAACGATGATAATGTGAATGACGGTGACTGTGTGTCTATCTTTCTCTGGCATATAGATGACAGTTGCTAGGGGAAAATTGTATTTGTTTAAAAGTTAGCTGTGTTAAGCCTAGGACACAACCTGTTATTTTCTGTACCGTCGTGCTGGCACAGAGTAAAAAAAAAAGGATGCAGTCTCTTTCTCTGTCTGAGGATGCATACTCGAAGTTATTTATCAAGAAGTCCCAATAACGATGTCTCTGAAGTGCTGACTTGTAGAGTAGAAGCAGGGTAGTTCTGATTTTGATCCAGAGGAAGATGAGGGAACATCAGTAAGCCGTGAAGTTAAAACCTTTTCTGGATTCTCCCTTTGCTTGAGGGCTAACCCCCACATTTGTAAATGGTAATATATGAATCTGTGGTGCCCAAAATGTGGGTCGGTCCTTGGTTTAAAGTCTCATCCAAAATACGGCTTCTTCTGCAGCGTTGTACCTTGTAAATCTGTGAAGAAAAGGGTTTGGAATTTCTGAACCAGAAGAGTGCATCACACAGTGCATCACACCATCAGCAGTGGTGGATCGATCCCAGTATTGTCTAGTTGGATCCTTGCTTGCTTTAAGAGATCTGAGGATATCTGGCTCTATAACAGAATAAGCTGATGACTACTGTAGTTGTGTGTGATGTCTCCAGGTACACGCATGGTAGAAACATGCCACTGAAACCCCCTCTGTGTGCGATTCTGAAGGTTTTGAGGAAGTGCTTTGAGTCTCTTTCTTTCAGTTGTGTTGAGCAACTGCCTTGTTGTCATGCATGCTTGGGCTTGCTTTCATTTAGAGCTTTGCTTTGAAATCATTTATCCGGTAAATAATTCACCATTATTATAACAGCTTCTCAGCTGAGACTGGCGATACAGTAACAGCTGACAATTATACAGTTACAGGAAAGGAGCAGAGGCTCAGAAAATAAAGAATGACGCTTTGCTTCTCGTTTTCCATTCCAGCCGCCAGAGTGGGTGCTTTTGTGAACAGTGGGCCACAGACACAATAGACTGAATTTCACTGCCATTGTGCTTGTGTTGTGTTTCTTTGGTGTTATTGAGGTGTAAAGTTGTAAATGGGTATTTTTGGAATGCCACATGAGGGATATGGAAATAGGGTCTGAAAACAAAGATCTAATTTCAGATCGCTGACTGCTATAGCAATGGATTTGTTTTGATTTTTGCCCCAGAAAAGTAGAGGGGAATTTTCCCCTAGAAAGATACAGTTCCAGGCTCAACTTTATAAGATCACAGTGTCCTTACCACCACATCATGTCGTCCATTTTTGTCTTTTAACAGTTTTTCAGTTATGCCTTTGTGCTATGTTCAGTGAACTGAATTTGAGATAATGATGTCAATATAAATATACTCAACATAATTAATGCATAATGTTATTTTAATTTGTTAATTTAAAAAAAGGTGTATTGAAACACCTCTTATTCATATTCATTAATGAAACCCTATACTGACTTTAGAAGACCTTGCCACTCATTTCAGGATATTGTTAAGAAATGCATTTATTTGCATCCCAGCCTGAAGTGGTGAATGGACATTGATGTAAAGCATTTAGACATAATGCCAAAAACAATTGAAGACTTAAGTACTGTATCTAAGTCCTACTGTCATCTGAACTGTGCCATGCTTCTAATCCTGCAAAACCTTTCATGGGTATGGTAGTTCAGGCTTTGACTCTGTCTGCATTACCTTTGGAATACATCATTCCTGTGAATTTCAATTTCTATGCTGCCCAAGAATGCATTGATCTAATTTGGTGCATTATATTATGCATTATATGCACCAAATAATGATACATGTTCTTCCAACAGTCCTGTTTGTTGTGGTAATTTACAGGCAATGATTGGCAATCCACCCTGAAGCTTTTTCTATGTATTATTTCGCTTATATATTAGATATAAGCAGTTAGTCCGTTACAGTCAGTGCTAATTAGTACTTATTTTCACAGATAGAAGCATAAACATCTTAAGTTGTAAACTAGGGCTCAGATTAAGTGAAAGCATTATGTTTGAGACTTGGTGGTCCTAAATTTGTTGTAATCTGCACTCAGTGGTGCACAAAATCACTAGACGTAGTTTTAACTAACATTTAAAATTGACATCCCTTAATGTGACCTTTACCGTTGCTGGCGCAACTCGCGTTTTATTTCCACTTCTACCAGCAGGTGGCAGTAGCCATAACAGACAGGAGTGAGATCTACAGATACCAACTGCAAGGATTCATTGTACCAAGGCAACAGGTATTTCTTTTTTCTGTGTTGTTGTTGTTGTTGTGTGTTCCTTGTGGATACCTATATTTTTGCTCATTTATCTACATTTATAGTGATGCTATCCTTTTTGTAATTGTGAGTAGCTATCGGAGTAATTCTGCATTTTTGACGAGCTGACTTTTTTGTCCGTAGTTGCATTGTTTACACGTTTAGGAGTCCCAAAAAAGGAATTATTAGTCTTTGGGCATAATGTAAACGTTCTTTCCTGTGTGCTGACCTCAAACTGCGCCTCTTCAGACGTTTTATCTGTACAGCTGATGATTTCCTGCGGTCTCTGTACCGTCCATCTCTATTTTTGGAATACGCGTGTGTGGTATTAGTTGAAATGTACAGCTCCAGCATTCAGGTCTAAGCACTAGTGTTAAAAGTCCCTAGAAATAGGGTTTCATTCTTCCTTTTCTTTTCTCCTTTCTTCAGCCTGGACAACGGCTTCCACGTTTTCTCGCAGAGCTGCACACTATGGAACATCCTGTGGTCTACATCGTCGTTGGGAAACACAATTCCGGGATGTTTTAGGACGTTTATGCACTGGTCACACCTGCACTTTACATGAAATCTGTGTTTTTATTTATGTTTTGCATGTATTGCTGCTCGATTTCGTTACGTTTTCTGTGACAATGGAATCTATTTGCACACTTCTGTGTTAATTGTTCTTTCACAAATGACGGACTGATGACTTTGCAAGCTTTTCATTTTGCTTGCCTTTTGGAAGTTTCTATCTGTGATACATCGAGAAAGACCTTTATTTTTTAACATAAACCAGGAATCTTGTATGCCTACTAAATTCTGTCTCTAATAATTTCTTCCAACGACAGATTCGTTTACAGTGGTTTTCAGGTTTACTGTGTGCAGATAGGTAATGCTCTCCGCCTTCTTTCAGCGTTTATTAAACTTGTCATGTTCATGTACTGTAACATTGTGTTTTACTCACAAGGCGTTGAAAGGCCTTTAATTCATTGTCATACCTTTGTTTTATTTTTCTTCAGACAATATGAGTTTATGCAGGATACAGGAGCATTACCCTTCGTGATGTGAATAATGTTGGTGTGCGTGGAACCTGTTAACCATGCCTGTTGCAATTCTAAATCCTCTAAAGCTCAGAAAAATTAAGACTGCCCAAAAAGATATGCTCCTTTTCATTTGTTTTGTGTGTTATGACAGTTTATTAATGCCACTAACCTGCAGATTTGCAGGAATCCTTTATTTTGTATTTAGTTTCAGTATAATTTAGTTTCAGGCTTTATCCTTTGTGGTGTGTTTAATTTTCTCCTCTGGCTCCTCTTCTTCTTGCCATATTTTACCTATGTAATTTTGCTGACCTTGCCTCTGCTAATTAAATGGCAACCATCTTCAGCATTCTCTCATACAACTGTTGGTCAGGCTGGTATTGTAGAGGTGCTGACATTCAAATTCAAAGTAACAGGGAAATGTTAATTCCATCAAGAAAGGTAAAGAAAAGAAACCCAAGGTTTCAGCTGTGGAGCCTTCTTAAGATGTGAGGGAGAGAGGGAAAGTAGCAGATAAATGAGGCGCAGGAGAAAACAAGACAGAGTAGGCACAAAGGGGTAGACAGCTGAGGGAAAATGAGCACAAAGCAGGTGAAAAACAGTGTCCAAACTCAGGTATAACAAGAGGAGATGTGTGGAAAGCCAAAATCTGCAAATGAATAATTTTGGTTTTGGGTATCTTTCTGCAATAGAAGTTCTAAAACATAAAACTGAAAGATTGTGTCTTTGATACTCACAGCTCTGACATGTTCCTTAAATGTATTAAAATTCAGACTCTTATTGAAATAACCTATGGATTACAGTATTGCCAAAGCATTAATATTTAACTAAACATCGACAAATCTAGTACAATAAATCTACTAAACTAAACTATTTGGAGGTTTATTCCCCAGTAGGATTGATAGCTGTTCTGATTTTGGGGAAGTACTGTATGTTTCTCTACCAGTGTAGCAGCACGTTTCTCTCCATCTCTGCTTCTCTCTGCCAGCAGTGGGAGCACTAAACATCTTCTTGCACTACGGCTACAATTAACCATTTTATTGCATCTCAATACACAATACAAGAAAAGTCAACCATGCAGGACTCAGACAGGGTGCATGGCTCCATTTAGCATGTTGTGGAAGGAATATTACTGAATGAAAATCCATTGTTTTGCCTCATAATTCATTCATAATATAGACAAAAGCAGGCTATTTCTGGTTAACCTTACCAGATTTTACAGTACAATAAGGGTTTTTCCTTAACTTTTGCATCATACTTTGTAAATGCATAATTATCTCATCTGATTGGTACTGTACACATGTGTACAAATTATTTTATTAGCCTATTTAAAGTTAAAAAAAAAGTTATGAAACTATTTTTTACAGAGAATGATGACAATGTTATGTATTTTTATTTAATCTTTTATATCAAGCCACAAAAATGTCATTTGTTTTAAGGCAATAAATGCCTTAGAAAGACAGTTATATGTTTTTAAATGTTTTTTTTTCCTGTTAACTGATTACAAATTCTTTGCACAGTATGTAAAATAAACTTTCAGATGATACTTCAAAGTTGTTCTTTTCTATTTCTCTGTGCATATCCTGCTTCTATATGTGATTATATCTAATTTCTTTGTAGCCTGAGGGATGTTACATTTACCAAAAGGATTTTTGACACTTAATAAAAATGGAAACATATTATATACACCATATTGATCTACATTTTTGAAAACCTACACCTATATTGAGCAGTAGTGCTTCATAAAATATTGAGTTCCAACATTTAAACATTAGACTCCTTTAGGCGATACACGTAAAAATGAAATATTCCAAAAAGCTGAAAGGTTTAACTACTAAAATAGAATTGTCCAATATGCACATCATAGTATTAATATTCAAATATTTTTTCCACGCTGAAAACATCCAGCATCTACACTCATTTTTTGTATCAAGACTGATTTTGCTGGACATTGCAGTTAAATACAAGCAAAGTTAATATTGTGTGAAATCTAAGGTATAGTAACATAATGTTACTTTTTACTCCACTGTGTAATTTGAGCTTTAGAATTCTGAATCCTGCAGTTTTTAGATATTCCAAGTATTGCAGTATGGTTTTAGCTTCACGTGAATTTAATAGTACTGTACTATTTATTAATACAGCTTCTAACTACTAATTAATACAGCTTCTAAACAGCTTAAACAGCTTCCTTATTGGGTATTAATAGTTGAAAGCAAATTTACAAATATGACACAAAAAAATAGAATTCAGCAGAACTCAGCTAACCTGTGATTAAGACCTTGGGTTCTTCCAGGACAAGGGAAGACAACCACTCTATTTAGTCAGCCATTGCTATGCTTTTATATTTGCTGAATATCAGTAGAAGGAAAGAACTCTTGTACTATTTGGATTATGTTCTGGGAAAAGCAGCAGTTTGAGACTCTAGGAAAACCAATCCAACGCTGTGAAAAGCCACAACCTTTTTAATCATACACAGTACCAGTGTAATTAAAAGCAGCACCAAATTGCCTCTTTCAAACTGCTTAATCCATCTAATTAAAATCTGCTTTGAATTTCTCTTGCTTTTAGTCTGCCATGTCTTATATTTTGTATACCTGTAATTACTGTTTTCATTATAGTAGGGTATTAACACTCTCCATAAAGAGGCAGCAGGTTGCAGTTGTTGATGTGGACTAAAGGAGTGCCGGTCAGATTGAGAGAACCTTCCTCGCTCACAGACATCACTCTTCATCTGTTCATCAAGGCAGTGTTCTTGCACAGACCTGAAGCTATGCGGGGTGGTGCCACTACTCCACTGAGCCCATCACAGTATCCATTCTGGTAGTGATGAGCCCAACTAAGCTTGTGAGAGTCCTGTAGCTACTATATATTCGGCCCAATTACAGAAATATGAACACTTTTAAAAGGTTGAGGTGCACAACTCTAGTCATCAGGAACCACAATGCAACAGATTTTCCAGGCATTCTTAAATCAACAGCTGGAGACCTTGCTGGAGCAGTTATTATCCAAATGTTGAATCCTGCATCATATTTTGAGATGTCTAAAGTCAGAGCATGTTTTGAAGTTAAGAAGGGAAGGGAGTTACACAGTACTAAGATGAAATAATACATCTTGCATACATTAAAATAATCCACTTTATTGAACTTTACCTCTTTTATATTTACAACACTTAGAACTGTGTCCATGACAGTATCTTCTTGAAGGTTAAAAGAAAAACAAGGCAGTGAAGCAGTGTAATAACCACAGTACGTAACGGAAAGGAAAATAAAAACATTTGAGCTTACGATATTTTACACGCTAGTAATATCTTTCAAGGAATCATTCAAATATATTGAGCACACAAAAATATTTCAGAGAATTTCACATCTGATGTTCTATTATTTGGTACATTAGCATGTTCTTGCGAATATCCTTACTGAAAAAGGCCACTTAGAAAAATGCACGTCTTTCAAGTTGAGGCCACAAAACTCATTTCATATTCTGAGGCCCTCTAATAAATATAACAGTTCAAAAAAGGCATATTCACACCAGGTCATTATCTTGTCACTACTATGCCCTAGTTTGAACAGCATATTTTTTGGTCCTGTGCACTTTGTCTTGAGCTTCACAGTTGCATGATGCTGCACAACGCCTAGCTCTATGTTCAGATAAAGGTTCTTGAGACACAAACTACATGAGCCCCCAGCAATCCCCACCCTCTTGGTGGGCAGAAGCTTACTTGCAACTGAAACTGTGAAAATGGGAAGGTAGTCAGAAACTGAGACAGCACTGCATGCTGCAACTGCTTGATATGAACAGAAAAATGAAGATGTGTAGAACAAGCGAAGTTCCAAGTCCTTTTCACTTTTCAATGATAACAAAGCCGCAAAAGAATGAACTGTTCTTGACCCACTGCATGTTGCTTTTGCACCCAAGAGCATCTATTAAGACCTTGTCATGTACAAGCTTAAGAGGCCACACCACTTTTTTCTGTACATCATTCTGACTTTTAATAAAGTCTGTCTTGGGTCAAAAGAGAAAAAGAGGTAAAGCTCTTAATGGGCTGAGTGTTCTCTAGTGAACCGATTGCACTTCAACCCATATTATCACACCGCTTCAAAGCAGGATGACTGACAAACACACTGTGTTCAGTAACATTCCAGTTCTACAAGGCACAAGTCCCTGGTTAAGCCATGCCGATGTAGAATTTATGACAAAAATGTATAAAAAATCCTCTCTAACTATATTGAATTCAATAAATAGAGCTATTGCAATAGTGCCTTTGGACAATTTTTAAATATATTACCAAATGGTACTCTTAACACTCGTGTTGAATTTCCATTACCTGGCATCTCCATAAATAAATAAAAAATGGCAGAATGATGTATCTAGAAACCGCCTGAGAAGCAACAGCGGTCATACGTTGCTGTCTTGTAAGAGTGGCTCCTTGGGCTCCCCAGGTGCCTGGGGGCTGTGGGGGTGGCTGTGGGCTGACAGATGCTTCTTCCAGGTGCTGCTCCGCGGGGCCATGTTAGTGTGCTCAGGGATGAACAGCGCCACCAGCAGGGCGAGCAGCACAGCACATGCCCCAAACAGGAACGGAGGACCAGGGATTATTGAACTCTGCGTGGACAGAAATAAATCACAAAGGGACGGTAATTAAAAAGTGCAGAATGAAGCCCGCCAAACCCAGGATTTTTAGGGGTATTATATATCTTAATCTTGAGACATTCAATGTGCTATGTGAAATGAAATATCCCCTGAAGACGTCTCAGCAGCTGAAATGTTGGATTTACCCCTGTTTTTCAGGCTGGGATTAACCAATACATGTCTCCTTGCAGCTAACACATACCAACGCAGCTACTCACTTGACCACAGTTTAGGTAAGACTGCACAGGGGGACCATGAGAGTGTGACCTGTACCCATACACTCCACAGACATCACATTTATAACTCCTGATACCAGCTATTAGTTGGCCAACATCAACTGCAAAAAAATGTTAGTGCCTCACTAAAAGTATCTGAAGATCAACAGCAAAATCTGCATCCAAGTGTGTTAACCTAACCATTCTTACAATGTACTGCAAGTCATGAAAGACTCCTCTGGGATACTGGCATGACAGGTAACATGTCCTGCGAAGAATGATATTCCCTTTTATAAGATAGAGACAAGTTCTATGGTTACATAGAAACTGAACATCAAAATCCTACCTGTCTGGTTTCATATTTGTTTCACCATCTCATACCATTTTGACTACATTTCACATTCCAGAGCATAATTCTGAGAGACTGACAATTTCAATGACGAGTTTCAATGACAATTCCATGAAGCTGGACACTGTACGTTACCTGATGATTGTGTTGAGAGTGATGTGATGATTCAGACTCGGCTCCCAGGCCACTGTTACTCACTGGGAGTTCATTAAGCTCCACATGGAATATGTAGAAAATTAACCCGTACAGCGCCGGTCCCAGGCCATTACACAGCCCTCGAATCCCAGTGATCATCCCCTGAACCACACCTATAAGAGAATGAGACCGTCAGCCTTCCACACACCATTCACAAGAAGACTTAGGTAAGCAGAAATCTAGCAGGATCACATGAAGATACGTACAGGACAAACATGTAGGGTACATTTTAGTTTATTTTAAAAAGTCTTAACCCCCAATGCTGGCATTTAGCACAGGACAAGACATGGAACAGCCCCTTGACTAAAACTGCACCTAACCTCACTGACTGACTGCAAACATGTTGTGCTTCTCTTCACTGTCTCACCAGTTCTAATGAGCAGGGAGAGCTAAGAACGCACAAGCACAGCACAAACATTAGATTAGCTAGTGCAACGATCAAGACAAGATCTTCTGCTCCAGCTCTCAAGGCCAAAAAGATTTCTGGGTTTTAGATACCTAAAACTCCTAGTTACTGTATTAACAACTAATTACTAGCTTAAGCTAATTTAATTAGTTTCACAGGCCAATCTTTTGACAATCAAGAACCATACTGGATGCCCTCTAATCTAGCCATTACACTTAAGACTACTGAGCTCTCTCTTAGTGGATGGAGCATTGGATATTTATGAGCTTTTCAAACAGAACTGTCAAACCAAATGGGTGAAAGAATAGATCTGTCTGACTTCACGACACAGCTTTGTGGCATAACAGAGAAGTTGCAAGATTACAAGTACAAGAAATACATAGTGCTTTCATTTTCAGATGGATGACAGAAACCAACAGCTGAGTTTCTGTACAAAGCGACTTTTTTCTTGCCCTGGGTACCTTGCTGGTCTGCTTCAGCTGTCCTGGATACAAGAGCACTGACTGCTGGGAAGGTATAGCTGCATAGCTGCAACTGCACCAGCAGCCCACATCATCCTGAGGAGAAACCAAGAAGGAAAACTAGTATCAAACTAGAAATATGCATAAAACAGCGACTGTATTTCAGGTTTATAAGATTAAATGTTTGGTTTAATAGTGACAGTACCTGCTTAATAATTTTAAATAACTCAGAATAGGACTGATATTAAAGGTTCACAAATTATACTTGATGATCTGTGACCTACAGTGTCTGTTAGGAAAAGCTCCTGGGTTTTCTACTCCTACAGAATACAAGGCACATACCAGGGTTCTGATCCAAAGCCGTACCAAGCAAGTTGCAGAATCTGGAAGCCCAGGCCAAGTAAAATAGTGTTCTTGTTCCCAATGGACCGCATCAGTAAACTCAAGACTACAGTCTGTGAAGATAAAGAGGCAAGAAATCAATACTTTTTTACCTTGTTGAGCCACATGTTTGCAGAGGAAACCTCATGTTTTACCTGTGTTTCAGTGTTACTGCTCTGTGAGGAATGCTAAACTGATGCCATGATTTCATTAAAGGGAACCTCTTATTGCATCCACCCCTGAGAGGGGGGAGAAATACACATTCACTTGTTCTCAGTTTCAGTTTGACGTTTTGGTAGCTACTGTAGTGCACTTCCTGTTTTTGGTTGGGTAGAAAGTGTGTCTGGGACAGATTCTAACATGGAACCTGTGACACTGTTCCATTTCAGATCTCTATTCAGGTTTGCTGGTTAACTATTTAGGAGACGACTTCTTTGCCAAAAGCTGGGGGAAGCTTCATCAGCCTCTGCCGTCGAATTGCTCTGTGGCGCACAAGGTGTACAACGTGAAGACTATGCAGCTGCCAGAGGCCAGGCCTTTCAGCATCATGGTGGACCACTCCAAGTGGTGTGTGACGAAGAGTGGGGGTCAGCACTGGAACTGCATCGCGGACACGAACCGAGAGATCGGTCAAACGAGAAGAGGAGGCGGGGCTGTGTGCACAAGCAGTCCTGGAGTGTGGAAGGCCTTCCTCACAGTAGTTGACACATTTGAGGACTGCCAGTAACACGTGGCTGGCACAAATAGACAAAGGGCTGTTTTTCAAAAGATACTGCATAGTTTTTCCAAGTCACAGCAAATGGTGGTAAGTAATATGTAAGAAAACTCTGCAGTAGCTCAAGTAGGTAGTGCGTCAACACGCATAGGCTGCAAAGGAACAAGTAAAGGTTTATTCCATGCTGAAAAGAGAAGAAAAGAAACTCAATGTTTCAGCTGTAGAGTCTTCTTCAGGTGTCAGTTCTTGTTTCTTTTCTTCTCTTTTCAGCATGGAATAAACCTTTACTTGTTCTTAAACTATTCAGTACTGACCTTAATAGCAAAAGTGAAATGTATTTAGAAAGGATATTTATCATGAGAAAGTCATGCATCTAAAAAAACATTTTTTAAATGAAGTACTGAATATATGACCCTCACTGTTGCTTAAGATCCAAAAGTCAGGAAACAACTTTGAACCTATACAGTCAAAGCCTAAAGTGGAGGGGGGAAAAAAGTCAAAGGCGATATACAATTATTTCAAATCATAAAAGTACATTCTGTTTGTGTTTCTTTAGAGGCTTGTTTGTAATAAAAGTGCTGGATCTGACCTGCCTTCAATTATTCCTGTGGCCCCATTAGGCAGTTCGTATCAAGCACATTATATTGATACTAGTATTCCTGTTCGGCACATATCTGCGACTTCTGTTTCTGTGGATGCGGCTAAAGGGTTTGTTTATCAGGAGTACTGACATCGCGCAGTTTAATAATGGAATGGTTATGCTGTATTTTGATTTTATGACTCAAATCCGACTCCTTGGAGTTAACAGTATACACCCATGGATAGGTATATCCAACTACACGTGTGTATTAGCTTTCAACGCTACACTTTTCTCAAAATATGGCGAATCCAAGTGATCTCCAGTGTCTTTTAAACATAATCATTCAGTTTGTTTTCACAGCAGTTTTGTAATAAATTAATAGTGTAATGCTGACAGCACTTTACACAGAAACCACGCAATGGATGAATATTAAATATATATTTTTACTAGCTAAATCAATAACACCACAGACTACGTATTCCAAAACACAAGACAACCTATGCTTTTCAGAACAGGTGGTTAAGGTTAAATAAAAACAATCACCACATCTTCATATACAGTATAGTTACTACATTATTGATCAACTTGAAGCATTGGATTTTATGACTGTTTACTCTGTGGAGCTGTCCACTTTGACTGGCTTTGTAATGGGCCTGTACAGTTTAAAAGAGAGAGTTTATGGTCACATTTCTATAAAGAATAAGGTTACAGTGCCATGCTGGTGTTTCGATCTGGTAAGAATATCTTAATTCTATTAAACCTTCCAGCATTCCTTAACGATTTACTGATTTTTAAGTCAAAGGCCATACGCCTAGCTGAAGTTAAAAAATATCTGAGGAACTTAAACCATTATCAAGATGGCACTTGAAAAAATAGGAATGTCTCTAATGTTGGGTAGTATTGAGTTTCCCCTTGAAGTCTTGATTTTCTGACCTGCTCAATGCCTATGACCTCACAGTGATGTCACTCACAGTCGTGTTCTTCTCCAGTGGGTTATCTCTCTTTTATAAGCTCAAAGCATGTCAAGAGGGGAAAGACTCTCTCTCATGAGCATGTCAGAGGAGTTTGTGCACATTTCCTCACCCTGTTTCAATTGTGTCATTTTAACCTTGGCTAATCCGATAGGTAAATATTAACGCACATATAAGCCGTGCCCGGGAATGTAGACAGTGGAAACTGAAAAATGAACTTTTCATGGCACAATTTACCAATTTAGACTATTTTAGACAATAGTCTAGTTTTTATATAAATAAAGGTAAATGTAAAGGTGCTTTTTTTTCCTGCACGAAACTGTCTTTCATAATGTAATATTATGCTGTGGATTAAAAACAAAAGATTCTTTAAGTATAAGTTGTTATAATTAAATGCCATTGTATGCTATATTCGTTTATAGCAGTGCAGATGGGTAGCTGTGTCAGCATGCGTAGTCTGTAAAGGAACAATAGGTTTATCCCATGCTGAAAAGAGAACCGAGAAAACACAAAGTTTCGGCTGTGAAGCCTTCTTCAGGTGTGTCTCACAGACCTTAAGAAGGCTTCACAGTCGAAACATCATATTAGTTTATAGCTGTATATTTAATTTGTAAAAAGACGTTTTTGAGCAAAAAATATGTATTTCTAACATCACACTTAAAGAGGGAGTAGAAACTCCATTGAAACAGATGCCCACAGCCACAATTTAACGGCAGCTGATTGTCAGAGCCACCTGAGAAGTGACTTAGAAAAGCCTAATTTCGCAGGGAAATGGTTGTTCTCTTTGAAAGATTCAATTGAATATATGGAATTAATATTCTGTTTGAATGTATCTCATGAATGCTGTTAAATGATAGTACCTACACAGTACTAACTACATGCTTCAAGACTAACATTGAGCAAATTAAATTCTAGAGGCTAAATACTGTATGCAGTACAGTGGGAAATATTGAATTGTTTTGGGAAATAAAAGACAAATTATATTTACAGTGACTACTGTTCAGGGGATAAAGTGAGCTCCTGAAGTGATTATCCAGAAATAACTAATTTATATACCATAAATATAGTGTTGCCAAAGCAGGACAGTTTAGTCCAAAAACCTACTGTTCCCCCTAGTGGAAATCTAATGTTTGTACCGCTTCCCTTGTGCTACAAGAATATTTGCCAGTATTAAATGATCATAATGTATCTCTTCCAGGCTAAAATAAGGTCACTAGTCACTAGTCAGCTAGTAATAATAATAATTAATAATTGCTTACACTTATATAGTGCTTTTCTGGACACTCCACTCAAAGCACTTTACAGGTAATAGGGACTCCCTTCCACCACCACCAATGTGCAGTATACACCTGGATGATGCGACAGCAGCCATAGTGTGCCAAAACGCTCACCACACATCAGCGGGGAGGAGAGCAGAGTAATGAAGCCATTTCATAGATGGGGATTTATTAGGAGGCCATGATTGGTAAGGGCCAATGGGAACTTTGGCCAGGACGCCAGGGTTACACCCCTACTCTTTTCGAGAAACGCCCTGGGATTTTAAATGACCAGAGAGAGTCAGGACCTCGGTTTTATGTCTCATCTGAAGGACGGCGCCTGTTTACAGTATAGTGTCCCTGCTTAGCTTCAGTGGGTTGCCAGTTGTGAGTTGCAGAGTGATAAAATGGATTGTATGCTCTTTATTTACTAGGGATGTGAATTTGAAGGACTGTATCCACATCTTATTGCACCCAGCCTGACCGTGTGGCTCTGCAGATCAATCAGTGAACACACATTTAGTTAGCAAATTTGATCCCTCTGTCATCCACTGAGTCTTTTTCAGACGTTCCAATCTTTGGCATTTGTATGATGTAATCTTGGTCACAAATCCGAATGCAGATTATGTCCAAAAGAAAGGATAATCCTCTTGCAACTAAACAGATAAGCAGTATAATTGTTGATGACTGTAATTTTCTTTGCTCTCACACTGCAACAGAAATGAAGAAACTGACCTCTGGTAATTGCAGAGCCCTTCTCCACAGCATTGAATTGGATCAAGTGATTAGACAATGGATGGATAATATTCCATGTGGCATGCTGCTGTGACTGAGAATATTGAGGACAACACCTGTATAACTATAAATGGCTACAATACCATAATTTACCATGATTAAAATTGCATTTCTACACTTCTTTTCCATCCCAAAGGATCCCAAAGTCTGTCACACATTGTTCACCATTATACCAGCAGTTCCTCGGAGCTACAGATGAAAAGTGGTTGAAAAGTGAGAAATTTCTTTACCAATTATTTTAAGGAAAAATTTAAGGTAGGCCAGATTAAGAATTCCTGAGTGAAATCTAGCCAGAATATAGAGGGGTTAACACACCTATTCATATAAACGAGGATCTTAAATAACCAAGTATGAAATTTAAAGCACGGCATTGCTACCGTACAAATACCTTCAGCCAAACCGCAAACAACCAGAACACATCTCGAGACTGAGGAATTAAGAACCTCGTGAAATGGCCGTTCCGCTGTGACGTCATCCTACCGTCGCACCCAAAATGATGTCTGTACGTTTTCAATCCCTTTCTGCAGCTACCCAGCTACAGATACCATCTTTCCAATTTAACAGCTTCTTCCTGCATATTAGGTGTCGTTTTAGACATATCTAGAAAAGACACATACAGACACATCAACCGCCAAAAAGCAAGACTGGGCAGAGAGAGGGTGTTTTCATCCTTATTTCACCGGTGAAGCCCAACTGAAAGGAACTAGGAGACAGCAGAGTGCAAGAGTAGCATTATAAAACGCTTTAAAAAAAGGGTTTATAAGACTATAAAACCTACTGTATATACAATATACTTCTATAGGAATTTAAGTCTGAAGGTGAACCGGACCCCTCGTCACATTACGAACACTACAAAAAGTAGTTATTTTTAGGATATTTTCTTCAGGAGCTCCACTTGCTTTCTATAACTAAGTTAGGAAATGGAAGGGCACATCGCAGTAGTCACTGAAAACTAGGTCTTGATATACAGAAAAAAGATATAGTTTTTAAATATAGTACAGTTGGAGATTTCCGTATGTACTGTGGCCACTGTCTTGTTATGTTGCTCTGTACAAATGACTAATCAGTCCGCGCTTTTAAAACAAGTGTTTATTACTTTGTATTATTATTATTATTATTATTATTATTATTATTATTATTATTATTATTATTATAGGTGTAAATTATTAAAAGGCAAACCGTGTGTTATATTTTGGGGTCTCTAGGCTCCACTGGCAGAGCCAGACTGTTTGGGACGTGTGACCACACAGGTTTGATACCGTGAAGGCTTTGAGTTAGAATGGCGACATTCAAATTAAACATTAAATCGGACATCGCCTTTTTGTCTGGATTTTCTAATTAAAACCTAATTATAAATATATATAAAAAAACAAGTCCGTCCTGGGACGAATACTGTAGCTTCCCTGCTGCAGCTTTTAATGACGTCTTTACTTAACTTGTACACGCTGGATACGTCAGATAAGGCAACTGCTTTGCAGATCTGACGTTATAATAGACAACATTTTGGTTATACAGTGGTTTATGCTCAAGTCCGAATTATACAAAATAAAGTCTAAACGCTCACGAACACGACGGAATTGTTTTCTCAAAATAGATTAATTGATTAATGGATTAATGGAACGAGATCAGGGTTAAAATGGAGAGAAAGAAACCGGGATCTGGAGCTGTGAGTGTATTATCCATACTTTTAAATATTTGAACTTTTAGGTAGTGAATCGTAAAAAAATCAGCATTAGTTTAGCTTTAAAATGTAAGGTTTAGTAAAACAGTAAAAACGTACACCTCGTAGTAATATTTCTAATACTGTTTTAAAAGCTCTAGAAGGTAAAATAAATGGAACGTGATTTTAAAAATTCCAGCTATGTGTTCTGTATTTTATGGGAATATACGTACTGTACTTTTCTTTTGTTGTCTTAAAATGTCTCGGGTGAGAATATGCCTTCCCAATCTAAAACTCTAAACAGACTTAGAGAATCAACTCGTTTGTGCAGAAGAAAAAAAAAAGAATGTTATGAACTGATTTAGCCCTCTGAACACCCTAGGGTAACTCTTCTTACCTATCTATAAAAAGATATGTCAGGAACCGTGGCCCTTAAATGCAGGGACTGCTTTTAAAAGTTAGTTTTGTAGCTGATTATGCCACCTAGCAATTCTAAAGACCTTTTCCCCCAGCAACAAGTTCTTTTTATCTTCCAGAACCACTAGTGCATCCACAGACCAGAGAACACAGTCATCCTACATCATTTCAATTTTTATTACAGTACTTTGCAATTCCAGTATCTATTATAGCCTAATCCACAGAACACAGATTACAACTTATCCACTAGAGGTACTTACATACTCACAGAACACATTGCAGACCAGCTCAAGAGCCCCATTTGACCCCAGTTACCAAAACCAGAGTTCCAAAGGAAAAGTCCAGCTGCAAATATTCTCCCAAACCCAGCCCCAGTTGGAGACCTGGTGTGCCTGCTTCTGTCATAGCAAAGAAACTCTGTGTAGTCTTAGGGATCCTCCTCAGTCCTGGCTGAGTCCGTTTTTTAATATGCCCCCCCCATTTGTCTCTGAGTCAATTTTTTGAGTAGAGAGGGGAGGAAGACAATGCCTTCCTCCCTTGCTCACTGTAGAGAGTCCCTGGTGTCCAAACCCTCTCCTGGGTGCTGTGGTACAAATTGGTTATTCCTTTTTCTTCTGTTTCTGTGTGCTCTGGCTCTGTCACTGGGGTTATTAAAGCCCCCCTACCTTTCTTTGGGGGGGGGGGGGGTTGATAGTTTTGGGTGTAAGCAGAGCTAACTTCTTGGGGCTCATTGATCAAATGGCTATATACAGATGGCCAGGTGTAAGATTGCTCTAGAACATTCTAGATTTTCTAGAATTGTTATGTTCTAGATCCACCTCCTCAGTCTGAGGCTCGGCTAGGCCAGTTTTGACATGCCATGTGTCTTCTCTGAACTGTGTGGTAATTAACAATGTTTGCAATAGCATCTTTATCAGTAGGAAGCCCCAGAACAAAGAAAGACACATATTACCACCCTCATTGAAGTCACTGGTCATTCTATACAAACTTCTATGCAAAGTCAACATTGTCCTTGATACCTGCTGTTGCCCCCACACCCATTTTATTTCACTCTGTGACAGATGAAATCATTTCTGCCATCAGCTCTGCTTGTTTTTTCTGGCGTTTTGGCTGTGGTTCTGTGAGGTATGATAGCTATGTTCTGTGTTTCAGGGCTGCTATACCATGCTGTATGCACTGCAGGGAGAGCAGCAGCTGTTGGAGAGACCCATCGGCACTAAACTGCCGTTAATCCCAGGGTCTAAACCTCAATTTTGCAGGACTGCTCTTTCGGAGAAAGTAAGTGTAACCTAAAATGAAAAGCATGAATACATTTATTCTTATTTAAATCCAAACATTTAAATTGTAAAAAATGACATGTTTATTCATGGTTTTCTTTCTTTTTAAGGGTAAACCAACATGTAAAATTGTATAATATGAAATGATACCTGGGACACATTAACACATTTCTGTGTGTGTTAGTATAATGTGGTTGCTGTAATGATAAAACTGTAAGCAAACTGTCTTCCCTTGACATCTTTGTGCATATAACATCAGGAGTAAGGTTATATATTTTTCTAGACGCAGTATATTGATCACATTATTGAAATTCAGCTGTACTGTATGCCTTAAAGCTTATTGTGCTTACTGTCTTTTTGCAATGTAGTCATTTTTAGTTGGCTACAATGACTGAGAAATTGGAATTTGATTTTCAAGAACATAGAAAAAAATGATAACAGCGATTCTGGAGTAGTCTTCCAAGAAACTGGCGACAGCCTTCGGAGGGGGGAGAAAAAAAACATTCTCATTTTTATGTTCAGAAACATAGGGGGATACATATCTGTGTTTACCTATACATATCATGTTTTAATAAAATACTTACCTTCTATTTCAGCTGCACCAGCCATCTCCTGACTTCACTCTGACTGATCCCCACGGTTTCCTTTTGGATTCGAAGTACAACAGCCTCCATGACCCCCACCTGCGCACCTATTACCATCGCAAGGGCATGCAGGAGTCTCTGCAGAACAGAGGCTTAATCAATGAGCAGAAGAAAGTAAGGCTGTTTGGAGTTTGTGCAAAGAATAAGGCTTTTTTGGTATGGTGAAGGAGTGAGGTGTTGTCAAAAAAAATAGACCAGGTTCTAGCTCATTTAGCTGTAATAGTTTCCAGTAGCGTGATTTAACTCATGTCTGCACTCCAGCATAGATGTATTCGGTGGGCAGGCCTTTGGTTGTAATCAAAGCATGTAATAGTAGATGTAATCAAAGCAGGCCTATGGTTTGTGCTAAAGTCCTTATGCTCAATAAATATTCAAACACAGAGTACTTGACTGTGCTCTAGATTTGTAAAATAAAAATAAAAACATTTAACCTCCTAGACAGTACTTGAAACATGTTTTGTCTGTTTTCAGGTCCTCTGCTCTTTGAAAGAATACAATCAATATCATAACTACCTTAGCAATGTGAAGTTGCAGTATGACAAAAATTATGTGACTAAACAGGTAAGTGTGATGTTTTTAAACAACCGTCCATCTGATTCTGACTCTTCATCATAGACTTCTGCCTTTATCCAGCCCGCAATCAGTAACGTTTCTAGATGAAGGCTTCCATAAGATCTCTCCATTATGCACTTTTGAATATACTGCTGTCATCATGTCATCTTCAAGGAAGTCTCTACCTTGACTGTGTTTGTATTCTAAGGATCAATTTCAATGTTTTCTTTCAGTTTCTTCTCTAATTGCTATGAAGCTCATTTCTGTTTTAGTGTTTTGACGCTGATGATGTTGTTGCTTATGTTTGTCACTGCTCTAGCCTATTTTAGCTTCTTCTTGTTAGTTCAGCCATACTGTACATCTTTTCATGATACTTTGTGTTGTTTATAGCCCATATAGTCCTTTCTGCATGCAGGATATGGGTTTCATATCATAAGAAAAGTTACGAATGAGAGGAAGCTCTTAAGCCTGTTTGGTAATTACTTGTTAATTGGTCTGTGAGTCTCATCCAGCTGTTTCTTGAAAGAAGTCAGCGTTCAACAAGCAGACTTGACTGTGAGGATTTTGAATATTTGAAACAGGTCGCCTTGTAGTCTTCTCTGTTCACGATAACAGAGTTAAAAAAAGATAGTTTTTTTTATTCATTGAGGCTGGGCAATATATCTGGATGTTTTTCTTTGTGGTAAACCACTAATTGTACCACCCGAATCGGAGCATTCACTGCTTATCTGTACTGCGCTGTAGACTTTAATCCATTTTCAGTGCAAACAAATGTATTTTTCCAAACACATGTTAATACAGGCAGCTTTTGTGTGTAGTCCAAAACAGAATTTATAAGTCTTCTTTGCCAGACAAGGCTGAAAAACGACTTGAACTTCCATCCATCCCTTTCCATCCACGTCATCTAATCTAACCGCCTCATCTAAGGGCTGCAGGGAGCCGGGGCCTATCCCAGAAAGCAACGGGCTTAAGGCGATATACACCCTTGACCAGAATTAAGTCCATTGCAAGACACACACAGACACAAATTCACTCTAGAACCAATTAGACACCTTTTTTTCTACCAGTATAGTATGGCTTTGGACTGTGGGAGCAAACCAGAGCAAACCGTGAAAAACCCATGTGAATATGGGGAGACCATACAAACTCCACACAGACAAATCACCTCAGGCTCAGAATAGAGCCCCTGGCCCCAGTGTTGCGAGATAACAAGGTTAACCACTGTATCCAAGATATACATCTTAAATTGAAATGTTTAGATCAACAAACTACAGTAGCTCAGCCTTCACTCTTATACATTTGCAAACACATTCTATCGGTGTGAGTTCAAATTAAAAATCTAATGGAAAAAGTCAGTGTTGGTTTTGAAGTGCACACTCGGCTATAATAGTGCTTAGGAGAACCTTGCAATGAAGGGAGTGTGGCACTCTAGTAAAAGGCTGTGCTGGCTTTCAGAAAACAATAGTGAAGAAGTTCTTGGAGCTCCAGGAGCAGAACGAGATTCCCAGGGATATCAGCTTCACCGATGTGAGGGAATGGCTCCTTGAGGAAGGATCCAAGAATATTTCAGACCAGTTTATGGCTAACAGAGACAGGTAATAACATACGGGAGCTCCTCACTCTTTAACAGCAAGTTCCTGCCTTTTGGATTCCTGATTTGTTGTATTTGTATCACATTTTTTTTTTGTTTCGCTGTAAATATGTGTAAATATTTTACTGTTATGCTTAAACATTAGATGTCAAGAATACAACTGTAAGTAAAGGTTTGCCTTAAGTTAATTAATTGTGCAAGCAAGTGGAAGTCTTGACTGAGTCAAAGTTTTCCAAAAGATGAACATTTGCTCTACGGAAATACCACATTCACAAATTCCTCTGCTGCTGTCTGACATTGCCTTGTGGATTAAGCTTTCTTTTCTGTTGTTGTTTATGAAGGCACCAGGCAGGAGCTCCGAAAACAGAGGAGATATGCAGTGGTGAAATACAGCGTATGAGAGGTCTGCAGTACAGCAGACAGGATGAGGTATGAGAATACAGTTTGATTTATTTTGACCCAGGGCTGCTCCCGGTCATCACCTGGATGACAGATCTTTAATAGCTGGTTTCCTTCTGCATCTTAAACTGATTAGAGACATTTATATCAACTCTGGCAAGTGACTTTGTGACACCTCTGTAAATACAGCATGATTGGGGAGCAAGCAAAAGATAACAGGATCTCTAGCATAACTGTTTTAAAAGATGTTCTCTTTCTGACAAGTAATTAAGCATTTTATGTTGCAAAATGCGAATTAAAAAAATTCTCTCACCTTATACTTTATACGCCTCTTCCAGCCGAACAGATTTCTGCAGAGTGGATACCCTTAGTGAATCATGTTACTGTATCGTCACACTTAGACTTCAGACACTTTTCATACGCTTTTATGAATCTTACATTCCACACTGTAGCTTAACTCACTTTTAAAACACATAGTTTATTCACCCCTTTCATTGATTTATCAGCTTTCAAATCACCAGCATTATCAATATATAGTATTTAGCCTCATCGGTTTTCTACATCAGTTTAATCATGTTTCTTGTTTTTTTTTCACATTTTCACTGTACATTGCTGTATGGTATGTTATTTTCCCAGTTATTTTGTCTTTGGGCTTCCCAGACCACATTCAGCTGCTGAATGCTCCTAATATGCTGAAAAATGCCCAAAGGCCTCAATTGCTAGATTGTAAAAAGGGGAGAGATTCAGCTCCACATGATCTAACAGATTCCTCAATAATTAATGTACCACCTATAAGCAGGTGACATATATAAATATAAATGTCTAGTAGCGTAGCTGTTTTGTGCTCAACACAATCTAGCTTTCTGCTGTTTCTCATCTGCTTTGCCTTTTCACTGACGGCTCTACAGATGTGGAAAATCAGAGAAAGGGCTTTACAGATGAGGATAGAGGAAGATGCCCGGAGGGAGGTGCGACAGGCCCAGCTGAAGAATCAGACCAGAGCTAGAAGGCACAAAAAGGTACTGGAGTAATGGATGTTTGGATTCATCCTCTTAAGGTGAACTTTTCTTCATGCAAATTCCGGACTTGACACTGACCTTGCAGGTATATTTTGTTGTATTTCCAAGATGACCACCTATAGGTTTAAATTAATAACCTGAACGAATACTTTTTGGATCCTCAGTGACCACAATGAGCATGGTATGTTGGCACCTCATTCAATTCATGGTTATAGCACTGCATCTCCAAAGCCCATGGTTTATCTCCAGCCTTGGGCACCTGCCTGTGGGGCATTTATTCTGCGTGTTGTGGATTTTAATTCCATGTAACATCCCAGAGACATGCTGCTTTGCATAATTGGCTGTTCTAAAGTATCCCTCCGGGGTATCTCCCCAATAGGATCCAAGAGGGTGGTTGATGATCTCTCCTCTTCATTACCTAAGCATTAGAGGAGAGACATTGCTGCTTCAATCTCTTATACCCAGCCTGCAAGGTTCTGAACTACACACAGAGTCTTTCATCCAAGTAATGTTGGACCCAGCCTTTCTTCTTCTGAGCTCTGACCAGACCCAGCTTCCCAGCTTCAGGGTGCTGTAGATTGAGATGAGATTGGAGTCTCCTGTAGTTTTTACTTGAGCTGGAATTTCAGTGGTGCCCAACAGCTTCTGTCTGATACTAAATTAAAATGTGACCTTATGGACGGGAAGTTTTCTACTAGCAACATGTTGGGTTGCAAGCTAGTTCATTTGTCATTAAATACTAGAGTAATGGAAAAACATGTGCTTTTTAATACAAGATGTTCAACAATGAGATGGACCTTTTCATCTTTTGTTGAGAGGCTTTCCTTTTTCTTTAAAGAATAGCCACTTGTGAAAGGTTTTCTGTCATTCTCAGGCATTTGAATTATATGAAAGGAAGGTTGCTCTCCTGCAGCAAAAGCTAAATGAGAGTTTACAGGAAAGGAAGGATTTTGAGAGAGAAATGCAAGACAGTATTAAAAGGCAATATTTTAAAGAAGTACTTCAGTCTGGAAAATAGGGTAAGCTTCTAGATCCAATATTTTGCAGTGGTACAACTGAGATTTAGTTCACAATTTAATGTGTTTTAGTTTGTTGGCCAGAGGGAATGATGCAGGTTGACAACATATTGATCTAAACTATCTGAAAGGACTATTCAACTAAAAGGATGTTTTCTCTGTGGCACAGCTTCTACTGAGATCGTTAGCACGGAGAAAAGAGATGTTACCGTTGCTAATGAGAAGAGTTCTAAAATCACCAAAGGTCAGTATTTTAATTTGTTTCTAGAAAAAATAAAGGTTTTGAAAAACGTTATGTTTTGACAAATTTTCCAATGCAGCTGCAGAGAAATTAAGTGGGTGCTGATATTGGGTGAAAGATATTGTGAAAGACAATGGAACATATAATCCAAAAAATCAGTTTAATTAAATTCAGTTTTATTTGTATAGCTTACTCAGATAAAAACATGTCAATTGTTTTGTGTCATTTAATCAATATTAAATGATTAATGCACAAGTGTTGGGTTTTGAAAGCTTGGTAACATCTACTGTTAAGGTTGAGGAAGGTTCCAATTAAGTCTGGGGATCTCTGGGCAGCCATTGTGCCACAGTCTGGTGCAGTAAAATTGTTGTGAGCTAAGGTGTGAAAATTATTTAAATTATATGGGTAAACAGATAAATAAATCCTAATCAGCATCCTAATTTTATCTATGAATAAATACATGTTTTCTGCCTTTTTTGGATGTTAATTGGATTGATCACTTTTTTATGCATGCCATGAGAATTCTAATGCGACAATAATTCTTTTCTCTTGGGTCAGTTCATATTTCACCTGACTCCACTGAAGAGGTGACTACTGATTCCAACTGGTTTCATGAAGTCCCTCTGATCAGTCAGCTGTCTGATGGGTAAGTCCTACATGCTGCAGTTGTGGTATGTTAAGCATCAGTGCGTACAGAAAGTTTTTATTTTAATCATTTTAGTATGGTGATGTTTAAATGTTTAAAGAGGAACTGTTTTCTATTTTTAACTTACTTCCCCAGCTGCGTTCGTTAAATTGCTTTTTCTCTCTTTGCAAATGCATGAATCAGTCTGTTAACAGTACAGTACATGTGCACATTTTCGTTTTAGCTCATGTGCATTTTTCCAAATCCTAGACATAGTTTACCATAGACTGGCTTTGTTGTAATGACTAGAACATTGACTTTGAATATTGATATTGACAATGACTAGAGCAGCAGTCAAAATACACTAACTGAACCTTCGCAAAAATAAACTGTTGTATTGTACTTATGTATAACTCTGATCATACTGCATTACAACAATAATATATTAGTCATATTAAAACACATTTCTATCATAATAACTAAGAATATGTTGTGGCACCAGTATAAAATGTGAAATTTAGCTGAAGTATTGACAGTGGGAGAAATGTCTGGTCGTGTTTGAATGGATGTTATGTTTCAATCAACAACCACCAGAGGGCAGTAACAACTAAGTAACACTAAGTCATCAAATGTGTTGAAAACGCATTTTGGGCTTTGTCCTGAATGATGCAGCAGCAACATACAGTTGTATGCAAAAGTTTGGGCACCTCTGGTCAAAGTGCCTGTTTCACAGAATCTTTAAATTCTCTAAGGTCTAATTTCTATGAAGTTAACAGGGTACAAACATAAACATGACATATTTCTGCACATTTCAATGAAGAATTACTATTTATTTTCTGAATTTAACTGTATTTGTTATGTGTCAATTATGCAGTACCCAGTATGAAACTGGTTAGATACATTGCGCCTGACCAAGTAGTTGTTGTTGAAAACACAATGATGTAAATTACCAGTGATCTTGCTTCACATAGGAACACAATTGTACCATACTCGCTAAAGTGTTATGGAACAGTTGCAGATTGAAGTTTAAGATTTATAATTTCCAATGTGCTATTTTGTTGCGGTGATTTTTATTTTATAAGCCTCTCATATTAAAGTTAAAAACCTAAGCAAGTTTTAGACATCCAGTAGGTAAATTGAAAAAGTACGAACATAATCATGGTTAGGAGGCCATCTTTTTTACACAGGAATGTGCTTTAAAATAGATTAATTGTTCTGCCACTAGAAAAGATACCTATATATTTTTAATTAGTCACCATTTTTTAATATTGCAAAATAAAGTTAGTATTTTGTCCATGTAGTAGCAATGTCACACTAATTATTTTTTATCATAATGTTTTTTAATTAAAAATTTACAATAACAATAACAATAACAATTTATATGGACAGGTAAGGTACACTGCTTGTAATGTCTGAATGTAATGGATGCATTTTATTTTTCCAGATAGCTTCTTGAGGTTAAAATGCACAGTGTCATAACTAAAGAACAAATGTAAAGAAATATGTTAATTTGTTCCTTCAGTACAGTAAATCCTGAATTTTAGTCCTAGCTGTTGCTTAGTGGTTCCTTCCCTGACATGTTCAGATCAGCTCCCACTAGGTTTTGATTGAGAGAATATTAAGCTGTCCAGGTTCCAAGGGGGTGACTTCACTTTCTACCATAGACTCGATGCCAAAAGAACCCTTTGACACTGCCTCCTCTGGAATGAAACAGGGGTCTGCACACTTAATTATTTATAAATTAAGGGATCCACTTAAAATATGCAATACTGACCATTCTATTTCTTTGGTTAGACTGGTATTCTGTTGTTCTTGCTTCATTTATATATTAGAAATACTGTACTGTATATATTTTTCTATACATACAACCTATATCTATAATAGATTTTTACTATACTGTATAGACAACAGTATATTTGTATTAGTTGCATCTGTGCTGGCATTCAAAATTTGGTTGCAAATTTCTAAATGTTAACATGGGAAACAACGAACCCTGACAAGTAAGTAAAAATAGGTCTTATATTGATAGGTGATAAATGTTTTGTTTGCACTGAATTGTATTGAAACAAATAAATATCTGCAAGAATCCAATAAAAATGTTGCTGCTGCTCCTCAAACTTCTAGAGGCAGCACAGAAACAGGATCCATTGATCGTACTTTTGACTTGAGTTCAGTTGCAAAAGGCATTGTAAGGACTTTATTTGGAAAGCTCAAATCTTTACTCACCCAGACTGAAGAAGATGTATCTTGTTCCAGTTCTCCTGCTCAAAGCAATGCAAAGAGCTCAAGTGTCAGCTCTTCACCAACAAATTCAGTGTTTTCTGATTCTGTGTCAGATATTTCAGATTTGTGCACCTATACAGTAGAAACTGCTGGAGCCATTTGTGAAGCAATGAAAAAAGAGTTAGACCAGGAGGTTTATTGCACAACAGTGGCAAAGAAGGCTTCAGATGAAAGCCTTCTGGCTAGAGAGGTTGTTACTTCAGTTTTGGAGTACCTTGAAGAGCAATATATTTTAGACACCATTATAAGCCCTTCACCATATCCTGAAGACTGGGAGAGATAGCTTTCACTGCATCTGTTCGACCAATAACAGGTGAAGGTTCTAACTGGTCCATTTTGGTGCACATGAGCTGCTCGGTGCTCCGGGTTTCCATATCATTGTCAGCTTGAGGAGCATCTGAAGACTCGATATCTGAATGTTGGAACTTCATAATTTCTCTCCCAAGAGAATTAACTATCTTTTTGGCCAGGTTCTCACTCTTGGCTGCTACTGCTTGCTGTAAGTTGTCTTTGGAACCAGCACTCTGCAGCAGTTCTCTGTAAATACAGCTGGCCACTTGTTTGACAGAAACCAGCTCACATTGGATATTGCTTCCCATTGTTGGATTACATTCTGAGGTATCTGGGGCTGTAAATAGTTTCTTCGGCACATTGTCAATAATGCCCACAGCAAATTCACTAAGCTCCCAACAAGATAAACTTTCCATAATCTGTTCTTGTTTCTCCTCCCCCCTTTGGAGAAATAGGATGAATTCTTAAGAGCAGCTTAGTTAAAATTTGTTTCACAATATCTGAATATGGTAGCTGAGTATAGTGAGTAGACATCGCGAGACAACGGAACGGGAGAGTAGAAGGCGGGAATATATGGTGTAAGGGAGTGATCTGTGTAGTTAATAAAATAGTTAAAATAATATAAGAACGACTCTTTATTAAGATACACAACATTTATTGCGACGAGAGATGAGTGCTTGGCGAACTCAAAGCGAGCAGAACACTGCAGATTTTAGTTCTCGTGCTGGTTGAAACGAACTCTTGAATTTTCGGACTGTTCGTTAAGCTTGCGCCATGGAAGATACGGCCGCCGCGCCGAGAAGTTTTGCTTATGCCCAGCTTTCTCCACCGCTTCCACTGAACCTCGGAGCTCCGGATTTGTATACGGAATACAAGACATGGATGAAGTCGTACAGATGTTTTGAAATAGCCAGTGGATCTACAGAAGCTCCGGATGCCTGAGACGGGCTGCATTAATGCACTGCATCGGGGCGCCCCTGCAGCGGATTTTCGCCAACCTCGCTGGAGAAAAAGGTACATATGAACAGACTAGCTGCCTTAGACGCTTACTTTACACCGCGGAGAAATTTGGTTTTGGTACGGCATAAATGTAGGAATTCGTCTCAGGACGAATCTGTTGATGCTTTTGTGAATTCACTAAGAGAACTGGCTAAATCGTGTGACTTTGGTGTATTGAAAGCTGACATGTTAAGAGATCAACTTGTGGGAAAATGTGCACATAAGAGACTGCGTGATAAATTGTTGTAGGAGGGCTGACTTTAGAAAGAGCTCTTACAGTCGCTTACAATTCATGAAGCTGCTCAAGCAGAATCAAGAAATGCTTTCTGACCACAGTGAGATACCATAGCGTGTTTTTTTTACTCCCTGGCGGAAACGGGCTTCCATACTTTTCAACCATCTTTTCCTTTTCCAACATTTCCTAAAATTTTGATTTTTTGTTAGTGTTTGATTGAAACAGTTCTTACATAAAAATAACACCATTTTTAAAAATCATTTAGAATAATATTTCAATAAACACGAAGGTGCATTCATCATTTATCATCATGCAGAAAGTTATCTTTTTAGAAATAAAATTGGTGAACGTGTTTGGGGGTCATTTAATTTGATTCCAGACGTGTGCACCTTATGTAGGGGGTTTGCGTGTTCTCCCTGCTTTCACATAATCTTTCTTTGGGTGATTCCCTTCAACTTCCATCTTCAACACATGCTTGTTCAGTTCACTGGAATGTCTATATCGCCCTGTGTGTTTGTGTATGTACCCTACAAGAGGACAAGTATACTACTAATGCCGAGTTACACCTCTGGGATTCTGGAATAGACTCCTGGTCAGCTAAACCCTTAAACAGGAATAAGTAGCCTTCTGATAAAGGGTGGATAAAAGACAATTAATCAAATAGATCTTAATTTCACAACCTGTTGTTCACCAGACTGCAGAATAAACACAAGCAGGACTAACAGTTCCCAACAGACAGTCAAGTAATGAAAGAGACTACTGGAAATGAATCAGATGCCAGTTCTTCAAAAATAAAATATTATAGAAACTGAGTTCTCGTATCCTGCAGGTGATCAGACCAGCAATGTGATTGTCAGCGGGACTAGGCTAAAAACAAGCATGTGCTCATTTCATACATTCAGGGTATTAGAATAATAATAATAATAATAATAATTACTTACACTTATATAGCGCTTTTCTGGACACTCCATTCAAAGCGCTTTAAGGTAATGGGGACTCCCCTCCACCACCACCAATGTGCAGCATCCACCTGGATGATGCGACGGCAGCCATAGTGCACCAGAACAATCACCACACATCAGCTGTCAGTGGGGAGGAGAGCAGAGTAATGAAGCCAATTCATAGATGGGGATTACTAGGAGGCCATGACTGGTAAGGGCCAATGGGAAATCTTACACCCCTACTCTTTTCAAGAAACGCCTTGGGATTTTTAATGACCACAGAGAGTCGGGACCTCGGTTTTATGTGTCATCCAAAGGATGGCGCCTGTGTACAATATAGTATCCCCGTCACTATACTGGGGCATTAGGACCCACATGGACCGCAGGGTGAGCGCCCCCTGCTGGCCCCACTAACACGTCTTCCAGCAGCAACCTTAGTTTTTGCCAGGAGGTCTCACAACCAGGTACTGACCAGGATCACGCCTGCTGAGCTTCAGTGGGTTGCCAGTTGTGAGTTGCAGAGTGATCAAATGGATTGTATTCTCTTTTTTTACTAGGGATGTGAATTTGAAGGACTGTATCCACATCTTATTGCACCCAGCCTGACCGTGTGGCTCTGCAGATCAATCAGTGAACACACATTTAGTTAGCTAATTTGATCCCTCTTTCATCCACTGAGTCTTTTTCAGACGTTCCAAGCTTTGGCATTTGTATTATGTAATCTTGGTCACAAATCCGAATGCAGATTCTGTCCAAAAGAAAGGATAATTCTCTTGCAACTGAACAGATAAGCAGTATAATTGTTGCAAATTTTCTTTGCTCTCACACTGCAACAGAAATAAAGAAACTGACCTCTGGTAATTGCAGAGCCCTTCTCCACAGCATTGAATTGGATCAAGTGATTAGACAATGGATGGATAATATTCCATGTGTCATGCTGCTGTGACTGAGAATATTGAGGACAAGACCTGTATAACTATAAATAGCTACAATACCAGAATTGACCATAATTAAAATTGCATTTCTACACTTCTTTTCCATCCCAAAGGATCCCAAAGTCCATCACGCATTGTTCACCACTATACCAGCAGTTCCTGGGAGCTACAGATGAAAAGTGGTTGAAAAGTGAGAAATGTCTTCACCAATTGTTTTAAGGAAAAACTTTAGGAAGGCCAGATTAAGAATTCCAGAGTGAAATCTAGCCAGAATACAGAGGGGTTAACACACCTATTCATTTAAACGGGGATCTGAAATAACCAAGTATGAAATTTAAAGCACGGCATTGCTACGGTACAAATACCTTCAGCCAAACCGCAAACAACCAGAACACATCTCGAGGCTGAGGAATTAGGAACCTCGTGAAATGGCCGTTCCGTTGTGACCTCATCCTACCGTCGCACCCAGATTAGTTTTTAAAAAGTTTCTGTCTGTACGTTTTTAATCCCTTTCTGCAGCTACCCAGCTACAGATACCATCTTACCAATTTAACCTTCTTCCTGCATATTAGGTGTCGTTTTAGACATATCTAGAAAAGACACATACAGACACATCAACCGCCAAAAAGCAAGACTGGGCAGAGAGAGGATGTTTTCATCCTTATTTCACCGGTGAAGCCCAACTGAAAGGAACTAGGAGACAGCAGAGTGCAAGAGTAGCATTATAAAATGCTTTGAAAAAAAAGTATTTTATAAGACTATAAAATCTACTGTATATACAATATACTTATATAAGAAATTAAGTCTGAAGGTGAACCGGACTCTCGTCACATTACGGACACTACAAAAAGTAGTTATTTTTAGGATATTTTCTTCAGCAGCGCCACTTGCTTTCTTTAACACAGTTAGGAAATGGATGGGCACATCGCGGTAGTCACTGGAAACTAGGTCTTGATATACAGAAAAAAGACATTGTTTTTAAAAATAGTAATGTTGGAGATTTCCGTATGTACTGTGGCAACTGTTTTGTTATGTTGCTCTGTACAAATTACTAATCAGTCCATGCTTTTCAAATAAGGTGTTTATTACTTTGTATTATTATAATTATTATTATTATTATTATTATTATTATTATTATTAGGGGTGTAAATTCTTAAAAGGCAAACCGTGTGTTATATTTTTGGGGTCTCCAGGCTCCACTGGCAGAGCCAGACTGTTTGGGACGTGTGACCACACAGTTTTGATACCGTGAAGGCTTTGAGTTAGAATGGCGACATTCAAATTAGTATCCAAGATGTACTTCTTAAATTGAAATGTTTAGATCAACAAACTACACTAGCTCAGCCTTCACTCTTATACATATACTGTACAAACACATTCTATTGTTGTGAGCTCAAATTAAAAATCTAATGGAAAAAGTCAGTGTTGGTTTTGAAGTGCACACTCGGCTATAATAGTGCTTAGGAGAACTTTGCAACGAAGGGAGTGTGGCACTCTATTAAAAGGCTGTGCTGGCTTTCAGAAAACAATAGTGAAGAAGTTCTTGGAGCTCCAGGAGCAGAACGAGATTCCCAGGGATATCAGCTTCACCGATGTGAGGGAATGGCTCCTGGAGGAAGGATCCAAGAATATTTCAGACGTTTATGGCTAACAGAGACAGGTAATGACATACGGAAGCTCCTCACTCTTTAACAGAAGGTTCCTGCCTTTTAGATTCCCTGATTTGTTATATTTGTATCACATTTTTTTTTCGTTTCGCTGTAAATATTACTGTTATGTTAAAACATTGGATGTCAAGAATACAACTGTAAGTAAAGGTTTGCCTTAAGTTAATTAATTGTGCAAGCAAGTGGAAGTCTTGACTGAGTCAAAGTTTTCCAAAAGATAAACATTTATAATAATAATTGCTTACACTTACTGTATATAGCGCTTTTCTGGACACTCCACTCAAAGCGCTTTACAGGTAATGGGAACTCCCCTCCACCACCACCAATGTGCAGCATCCACCTGGATGATGCAACGGCAGCCATAGTGCGCCAGAACGCTCACCACACATCAGGTATCAGTGGGGAGGAGAGCAGAGTAATGAATTCATAGATGGGGATTATTAGGAGGCCATGATTGGTAAGGGCCAATGGGGAATTTGGCCAGGATGCCGGGGTTACACCCCTACTCTTTTCGCCCTGGGATTTTTAATGACCACAGACAGTCAGGACCTCGGTTTTACGTCTCATCCGAAGGACGGTGCCTGTTTACAGTATAGTGTCCCCGTCACTATACTGGGGCATTAGGATCCACATGGACCACAGGGTGAGCACCGCCTGCTGGTCCCACTAACACCTCTTCCAGCAGCAACCTTAGTTTTCCCCAGGAGGTCTCCCATCCAGGTACTGACCAGGCTCTGCCAGTTGTGAGTTGCAGAGTGATATGGCTGCTGGCATTTGCTCTACGGAAATACTACATTCACAAATTCCTCTGCTGCTGTCTGACATTTTGACCTTGCCTTGTGGATTAAGCTTTCTTTTCTGTTGTTGTTTATGAAGGCACCAGGCAGGAGCTCAGAAAACAGAGGAGATATGCAGTGGTGAAATACAGCGTATGAGAGGTCTGCAGTACAGCAGACAGGCTGAGGTATGAGAATACAGTTTGATTTATTTTGACCCAGGGCTGCTCCTGGTCATCACCTGGATGAGAGATCTTTAATAGCTGGTTTCCTTCTGCATCTTAAACTGATTAGAGACATTTATATCAACTCTGGCAAGTGACTTTGTGACACCTCTGTAAATACAGCATGATTGGGGAGCAAGCAAAAGATAACAGGATCTCTAGCATAACTGTTTTAAAAGATGTTGTCTTTCTGACAAGTAATTAAGCATTTATGTTGCAAAATGCGAATTAAAACAATTCTCTCACCTTATACTGTATACGCCTCTTCCGGCCGAACAGATTTCTGCAGAGTGGATACCCTTAGTGAATCATGTTACTGTATCGTCACACTTAGACTTCAGACACTTTTCATATGCTTTTATGAATCTTACAATTGTCATGGAAATATTAATTTTCAAGGAAGCCACAAGAGAGAGTTCTCACCTGAGTAAGGTCTTTATTTCAATATTGCAATATTGGGAGCCCTGTTGCCACTCTGCAAAGTGCATCAGAGACTCAATTTGTTACAAGCAGTACAGGGTTTTAATAAGATGTTGCGCTGTAAGAGAAAGCTCAGCACTTTGTCCCTTCTAACACTTCCCCTTTCCCTAAGACAAAACAGATTACATCATAAAACGAAAGAAGAAGCACCACTAGATTTGTTTTTCAAAGTTTATCAGTTACTTTCAGCTAATCTAATGACCCAGACGGCATATATTGTTTTGGTACACTGTCTTCTAAAGTAACCTAAACAAGGCGTACTTTGTTGATGCACTGTTTTCTAAAATTCTGCCCGTACCTCAGCGGTTACATCCTTGAAATGTACTTTCTAAAAGCACCAATATATATTTTTTGCAAAGCTCTCTACATTTTAAGAATCAATTTACTTATTAGATTTCCATTTCACATTCCACTCTATAGCTTAACTCACTTTTAAAACACATAGTTTATTCACCCCTTTCATTAATTTATCAGCTTTCAAATCACCAGCATTATCAATATATAGTATTTAGCCTCATCGTTTTCTACATCAGCTTAATCATGTTTCTTGTTTTTTTTTCACATTCTCACTGTACATTGCTGTATGGTATGTTATTTTCCCAGTTATTTTTACTTTTGGCTTCCCAGACCACATTCAGCTGCTGAATGCTCCTACTGTAATATGCTGAAAAATGCCCAAAGGCCTCAATTGCTAGATTGTAAAAAGGGGAGAGATTCAGCTCCACATGATCTAACAGAATCCTAAATATTTAATGTACCACCTATAAGCAGGTGACATATATAAATATAAATGTCTAGTAGCGTAGCTGTTTTGTGCTTAACACAATCTAGCTTTCTGTTGTTTGTCATCTGCTTTGCCTTTTCACTGACGGCTCTACAGATATGGAAAATCAGAGAGAGAGCTTTACAGATGAGGATAGAGGAAGATGCCCGGAGGGAGGTGCGACAGGCCCAGCTGAAGAAAGAGACCAGACCTAGAAGGCACAAAAAGGTACTGGAGTAATGAATGTTTGGATTCATCCTCTTAAGGTGAACTTTTCTTCATGCAAATTCCGGACCTGACACTGACCTTGCAGCTATATTTTGTTGTATTTCCAAGATGACCACCTATTTTTTTTTTTTTTTTCGATTTTTAAGAACTTTATTTTCTTTTCACAAAAAAATACAGGAAATCACAAATCAGAAAGCTTTACATTAATATACATACTTAAAACAGTATATATGATCACATCTCATTACATTTTGACACGGTAACAGTTACATAGCAACAATTTTCTTTTTTTCTGGTGCAAATCACATTCTTTATTTAAACATGATAATGTTTTTCACAGTTTCTTGAGATATTGACCTATGCTCTCTATTTCCCACAGATTTTCTGCTTCCTCCCTCCCTTCTCTCCACAGATCTCTGAGGTAATAGTTCTCTCGGGTGATGAACAGGGCCAGGCTACCTGCTGCCTTGACTGGGACCTCGATGCCTTTGAACAGCCCCATGTTCCTCACTCTCCACAGGGCGTCTTTCCCACTGTTCACCACGGCCCAGATCCTGTCAAACACGTCAGGGGGAAGCTTGACAGGAGAGACACAGACACACAGACAGGGAGAGAGCATGGGGTCAGAGCACAGGGTCTGCCATAGTACAGCGCCCCTAGAGCAGTTGGGGTTAAGGGCCTTGCTCAGGAGCCCAACGGAGTAGGATTCCTCTGCCGGCTGCGGGCAACCTTCCAGCCACAGGCGCAGATCCTTAGCCACAGAGCCACCGCTCCGCCCTTTTTCAAAGCTTATCAGTTACTTTCGGCTAATCTAATGACCCAGACAGCATATATTGTTTTGGTACATTGTCTTCTAAAGTAACCTAAACAGGGTGCACTTTGTTGATGCACTGTTTTCTAAAATTCTGCCCGTAGCGGTCACATCCTTGAAATATATTTTCTAAAATATATTTTGCAAGGCTCTCTACATTTTAAGAATCAATTTACTTATTAGATTTCCATTTCACATTCCACACTGTAGCTTAACTCACTTTTAAAACACATAGTTTATTCACCCCTTTCATTAATTTATCAGCTTTCAAATCAACAGCATTATCAATATATAGTATTTAGCCTCATCGTTTTCTACATCAGCTTAATCATGTTTCTTGTTGTTTTTTTTTCTCGCATTCTCACTGTACATTGCTGTATGGTATGTTATTTTCCCAGTTATTTTGTCTTTGGGCTTCCCAGACCACATTCAGCTGCTGAATGCTCCTACTGTAATATGCTGAAAAATGCCCAAAGGCCTCAATTGCTAGATTGTAAAAAGGGGAGAGATTCAGCTCCACATGATCTAACAGAATCCTAAATATTTAATGTACCACCTATAAGCAGGTGACATATATAAATATAAATGTCTAGTAGCGTAGCTGTTTTGTGCTCAACACAATCTAGCTTTCTGCTGTTTGTCATCTGCTTTGCCTTTTCACTGACGGCTCTACAGATGTGGAAAATCAGAGAGAGAGCTTTACAGATGAGGACAGAGGAAGATGCCCAGAGGGAGGTGCGACAGGCCCAGCTGAAGAAAGAGATCAGAGCTAGAAGGCACAAAAAGGTACTGGAGTAATGGATGTTTGGATTCATCCTCTTAAGGTGAACTTTTCTTCATGCAAATTCCGGACCTGACACTGACCTTGCAGCTATATTTTGTTGTATTTCCAAGATGACCACCTATAGGTTTAAATTAATAACCTAAACTAATACTTTTTGGATCCTCAGTGACCACAATGAGCAAGGTATGTTGGCACCTCTTATATTGTGTGTCTACTCTAGGGTGGTTATGCCAAGATATGCTACAGAGGTGCCAAAGCACCATATTCTGGTAGTGTTTGGTGCCTCCAATTCATGGTTATAGCACTGCATCTCCAAAGCCCATGGTTTATCTCCAGCCTTGGGCACCTCCCTGTGTGGCATTTATTCTGCGTGTTGTGGGTTTTAATTCCAAGTAACATCCCAGAGACATGCTGCTTTGCATAATTGGCTGTTCTAAAGTATCCCTCAGGGGTATCTCCCCAAGAGGATCCAAGAGGGTGGTTGATGATCTCTCCTCTTCATTACCTAAGCATTAGAGGAGAGACATTGCTGCTTCAATCTCTTATACCCAGCCTGCAAGGTTCTGAACTACACACAGAGTCTTTCATCCAAGTAATGTCGGACCCAGCCTTTCTTCTTCTGAGCTCTGACCAGACTCCAGGAGTCTCCTGTAGTTTTTACTTGAGCTGGAATTTCAGTGGTGCCCAACAGCTTCTGTCTGATACTAAATTAATATGTGACCTTATGGACGGGAAGTTTTCTACTAGCAACATGTTGGGTTGCAAGCTAGTTCATTTGTCATTAAATACTAGAGTAATGGAAAAACGTGCTTTTTAATACAAGATGTTCAACAATGAGATGGACCTTTTCATCTTTTGTTGAGAGGCTTTCCTTTTTCTTTAAAGAATAGCCACTTGTGAAAGGTTTTCTGTCATTCTCAGGCATTTGAATTCTATAAAAGGAAGGTTGCTCTCCAGCAGCAAAAGCTAAATGAGAGTTTACAGGAAAGGAAGGATTTTGAAAGAGAAATGCAAGACAGAATAAAAAGGCAATATTTTAATGAGATTCTTCAGTCTGGAAAACAGGGTAAGGTTCTAGATCCAATAATTTGCAGTGGTACAACTGAGATTTAGTTCACAATTTATTGTGTTTTAGTTTGTTGGCCAGAGGGAATGATGCATGTTGACAACATCTTCAGGTTTACTACTGATTACAGAATTGTAGAATTTGTTTAATAAACACCTACAATAAGAAATTCCAAAGCTTTTCAATCATATGTCTGTATGAAAAGAATAATATGTATGTACTGAGATCAAAACTTTTTAAAGGGAAACACGCAATAAGTTGCAGGCATCAGAAAATAATACATTAAGAAGGAATCCTTCATTATCTTCAGATTGTTTAATTTCCAGCCACAATATGTAGATACATTATATTCAATATTTCTGTAATCCACATTTTGCATGTTGTTATAAAAACATTTACAGCATCTATTGATCTAAACTATCTGAAAGGACAGTTCAACTAAAAGGATGTTTTCTCTGTGGCACAGCTTTTACTGAGATCATTAGCACGGAGGAAAGAGATGTTACCGTTGCTAATGAGAAGAGTTCTAAAATCACCAAAGGTCAGTATTTTCATTTGTTTCTAGAAAAAATAAAGGTTTTGAAAAACGTTATGTTTTGACAAATTTTCCAGTGCAGCTGCAGAGAAATTCAGTGGGTGCTGATATTGGGTGAAAGATATTGTGAAAGACAATGGAACATATAATCCAAAAAATCAGTTTAGTTCAGTTCAGTTTTATTTGTATAGCTTATTCAGATAAAAACATGTCAATGATTAATGCACAAGTGTTGGGTTTTGAAAGCTTGGTAACATCTACTGTTAAGGCTGAAGAAGGTTCCAAATAAGTCTGGGGATCTCTGGGCAGCCATTGTGCCACAGTCTGGTGCAGTAAAAGTGTTGTGAAAATGATTTAAATTATATGGGTAAACCGATAAATAAATCTTAATCAGCATCCTAATTGTATCTATGAATAAATACATCTTTTCTGCCTTTTTTGGATGTTAATTGGATTGATCACTTTTTTATGCATGCCATGAGAATTCTAATGCGGCAATAATTCTTTTCTCTTGGGTCAGTTCATATTTCACCTGACTCCACTGAAGAGGTGACTACTGATTCCAACTGGTTTCATGAAGTCCCTCTGATCAGTCAGCTGTCTGATGGGTAAGTCCTACATGCTGCAGTTGTGGTATGTTAAGCATCAGTGCGTACATAAAGTTTTTATTTTAATCATTTTAGTATGGTGATGTGTAAATGTTTAAAGAGGAACTGTTTTCTATTTTGAGCTCACTTCCCCAGCTGCGTTCGTTAAATTGCTTTTTCTCTCTTTGCAAATGCATGAATCAGTCTGTTAACAGTACAGTACATGTGCACATTTTCGTGTTAGCTCATGTGCATTTTTCCAAATCCTAGATATAGTTTACCATAGACTGGCTTTGTTGTAATGACTAGAACATTGACTTTGAATATTGATATTGACAATGACTAGAGCAGCAGTCAAAATACACTAACTGAACCTTCGCAAAAATAAACTGTTGTATTGTACTTATGTATAACTCTGATCATACTGCATTACAACAATAATATATTAGTCATATTAAAACACATTTCTATCATAATAACTAACAATATGTTGTGGCACCGGTATAAAATGTTTTGCTGAAGTATTGACAATGGGAGAAATGTCTGGTCATGTTAGAATGGATGTTATGTTTCAATCAACAACCACCAGAGGGCAGTAACAACTAAGTAACACTAAGTCATCAAATGCATTGGAAACGCATTTTGGGCTTTGTCCTGAATGATGCAGCAGCAACATACAGTTGTATGGAAAAGTTTGGGATCCTCTGGTCAAACTGCGTGTTTCACAGAATCTTTAAATTCTCTAAGGTCTAATCTCTATGAAGTTAACAGAGTACAAACATAAACATGACATATTTCTGCACATTTCAATATAGAATTATTATTTATTTTCTGAATTTAACTGTATTTGTTATGTGTCAATTATGAAGTACCCAGTATGAAACTGGTTAGATACATTGCGCCTGACCAAGTAGTTGTTGTTGAAAACACAATGATGTTAACTACCAGTGATCTTTCTTCACATAGGAACATGATTGTACCATACTTGCTAAAGTGTTATGGAACAGTTGCAGTTTGAAGTTAAAGATTTATAATTTCCAATGTCCTATTTTGTTGTGGTGATTTTTATTTTATAAGTCTCTCATATTAAAGTTAAAAACCTAAGCAAGTTTTAGACATCCAGTAGGTAAATTGAAAAAGTACGAACATAATCATTGAAGTAGAAAAACACATATATATATATCATTGATGGAAAATATATATATATATCTGTATTCAACACTACAGTGTTGGTTCAGGCACATTGTGTAATATGTCGGGTGTTTTAACATTTCTTAAGCAGCTCCAACAATTACAGCTACGCATCAAAGGACAGGACTTCAGACAGGACCAACCGGTCAACTCATGCTACATATCAAAGGGCAAGACGAATACACATGAAGCTATGAAACAAAACAACTTCCTGAGATCATACTGTATATAAGAGCTGGGAAACCCTTGCGGTTCGTCTGTCCTGCGGGGCAGACCCAACGCGCGTTGATGTTATTATTGAGCTCAATAAAACAACTGAATCCACAAAGACTGTGTCCTGCTCCTTGGATGTAGGATTTCCCACAACATCATGGTTAGGAGGCCATCTTTTTTACACAGGAATGTGCTTTAAAATAGATTAATTGTTCTACCACTAGAAAAGATGCCTATATATTGTTAATTAGTCACCATTGTTTAATATTGCAAAATCTAGTTAGTATTTTGTCCATGTAGTAACAATGTCACACTAATTTTTATCATAATGTTGTTTAGTGAAAGGAAGGTGATTGAGAAGAGTTTATATGGACAGGTAAGGTACACTGCTATCTGTGGAGAAGAACTACCTTCTTCAGAGTCCTGATGCCCTGCAGAATGAGAGAGATGAGGCAAAAGTGACTAAGAAAAGAACAAATGGCAGTAGCCCCCCATCTTTCAAATTAAAGTCTCACTCCTCGGAATCAAGTGTGGGAATGAAAAGAGCAAACAGTGATATTGCTTTTGGGATCTCTAAAGCCAAAATCATTGAAATTGTTGAGCAGATAGTCTCTCAGATCGTTGAAAAAACAAAGCGGGATTTCACCCCTGTGGGTAACAATTTACATGAGAGTAACTCAAAAGAGTCATTATTGCTCCCAGAAGCTGCAGAAATCTCCATTTTGGAAAAAAGAAGTCCAAAATCTCAGATTCCCAACAATAGGGTCACTGTTATTGCCAAGGACATTGTAAATTCTGTTTTTGAAAATGTTTTGTTTGCACTGAATTGTATTGAAACAAATAAATATCTGCAAGAATCCAATAAAAATGTTGCTGCTGACTTCCGGTTAGAATGCGGATGGGAAAGGCAGCATAAATACGGATCTCCCAGCAACTTTGTAATAAAGCCCTGAAAAAGTGTTTTTTTTTCTACATTACGTTTGAAAAAATAATAACTATGGCTGAAGGGGCTGTCAGGAGAAGCAGGAGAAAACTAACGACCGTGGAAAATGTCGAAATTGCAACTTCGGACCATAGTCGAAGTAGCTCAACGGACTCTGAACAAGATGGCGCAGACGCCAGTCTTCAGAAAATATTATACGAACTTAGAGACTTCAGACGGGATAATAAAGAGCAGCTTATGGATATTAAACAGGAGCTGAGCAAGGTTAATAAGAGACTGGATAAAGCAGAGGGACGGATCGAAGTGGAAACAAGGGTCTTAAGAGAAATTGCGATAAAGAAACTCTTGCAACGACAAATTACTTTAGAAACTAAATTAACAGACAAGCAAGGAAGATCGCGCAGAGAAAACATTTGGATTTACGGAATCCCCGAAGAATCGGAGGGTCGCTGCATGGTCACCTTCCTTGAAAATCTGCTAAGGGGGGAACTTGATTTACCGAAGGACGTGGAACTGGGAATTGAAAGGCCGCATAGAGCGTTAGCGCCGAGACCTAAAGGCCCTGACGCCAAACCGCGCTCCATTGTCACCACGTTTTTAAGCTACAAGATAAAAGAGGAAGTGTTGCGTAAAGCTTGGCAAAAGAAAGAACTCTTCCACAATAACAAACGCTTTTATGGTAATAATGATTACCCCCCAACAGTACTAAAAAAACATATGGAATATTCTGAAGTAAAAAAGGAGCTGAAATCGCCGAAAATAAAATTTCAGACTCCATTTCCAGCGAGGTTGCGGGTGTTTTACCAAGACGGCACCTGCCTATACCATTCAGCAGCATCAAGCGACTGTTTACTTGGCAGAAGGCTGGAAGACGGGGTGGTCCTGGGAAAGACCAATCCTCAAAACAGCAATATCAGGAGAAATTACAGAGTTTCAGGAGAAGACCCCCCTCGCAAGATTGAAGAAATTTGATAGTGAGTTGGTCGTGATTTAATAGTTAAGGGTTTTTAAAAAAAAATAAGTTTCCAGCCATGTTTTAAGAGAATTTGTACATGTCGGGACAGATACTTGGTGATTACGACCAGAGTGACTTTTTATTTTTCTGGTTACACTCCTTTTTTTTTCTCTTTATCATACAAGTTCGGATTTGCCACCGCCCCCTACTTAAGGGCCCTCCTCCAGAGGAGAAGGAGGATTTCCCTAACGGAGAGAAGCCCACATAGGGTTCGTTTGAAAAGAACCGCACAGTTGGAAGAAAGTACTCTGAAAGAGACGGAGATGGATACAGTTTTGTTTAAGATTGTTTGGTTAATGTCTTTGTTTATTGTGTTTTTTGATTGTGGTGCATTATTAGAAAAAAATTATAGGAAGAGGATGTTTAACAATATGAAACATATGTTGTATGGGAGAGATTTTGAAAGTTTTACCATTTACATAAAGTATGTCCAAGCAAGACCTTACAATAGTTCCATTTAATGTTAATGGAGTGCTTAACCCTCTTAAGAGGAGTAAGATTTTGTCTAAAATGAAGAAAGGGGCTCATATTGCTTTTTTACAAGAAACACATTTGAGTGTATAGGAACATGAGAAATTAAGGAGAATGGGTTTCTCAAAAATCTATTTCTCCTCATATAAATCTGGCCATAGGAGAGGAGTGGCTATACTGATATCTCAAAAGGTTCAATTTGAGTTGCTTACAGAAGTTAAAGATAAGGAGGGGAGATATGTATTCGTATTGGGAAAAATTGAAGGGGAATTACTAACATTACTTAATGTATATGCTCCACCTGGTAGTGATTTTAATTTTTATTAAAAAATGGTCGATTTGATGGTTAATGCACAAGGGGTACTGATTTGTGGGGATGATTGGAATGTGCGTCTTAACCCCAGGCTTGATTCTACAAATATATCTTCTCAGAGAGATTAGTCAATGTATAAAAAGATTAATGTACTGATGGGGGAAATGGGAATAATACATCTTTGGAGAGATTTCTATCCAAGTGGGTGGGATTACACTCACTATTCCTTCCCTCATTTGGAATATTCAAGGATTGATTATTTTTTTATACACAAGAGAGATAGACATAGGATCCAAGATTGTGATATTGGTAGAAGTAATTTTTCAGACCATGCTCCTATGTCATTGTCCATACGATTAAGTAATCGGGAAAATACAACATGGAGGATGAACTAAAGTCTGTTGAACAATCCACAATGTAAAGAACAGATAAAACAAGAAATAAAACGATTTTTGGAGGAGAATGATAATGGGGAAGTGAGACCAGAGATGATATGGGATATATTAAAGGCAGTTATAAGGGGGAAAATTATTGCTCTGAGTAGTCATAAGAAGAAGGTAAAGCAACTACAATTATATCATCTGACTATAAAGTTAAAAGAGTTGGAGAAAAAACATCAAGAAAAACAGGATTCACAAATCATGAAAGAAATAAAGAAGCTTAGAAACAAAATAGATGTCTTACATACACAGGAAATTGAAAACAATATATATTTACTTGACAAAAATATTATGAATCAGGGTCAAAATCACTAAAGCTGTTGGCAAGAAAATTAAAAAAACAACAGACCGATAATACAATATATAAAATAAGGGACCAGAACTGTAATGGTGTATTATATAAATGGGAAGAAATTCAAAACACTTTAACACATCTTTACAGAAAATTATATACACAACCCCATTCAGAAAGTGAAGAAAAGATGGATACTTTTCTGGAATCTCTCAGTTTACCAACTCTTACGGAAGATCCAAATAATATATTAAAAACGACTATAACACGAGAAGAACTGAATTCAGTGATTACGAGCCTCAGAGCTAATAAATCACCTGGAACTCATGGTTTTAATTCAGAATGGTATAAAACCTTCCGAGCTGAATTGATATCAAATCTTCTTTCTGCTTGTAATTTGGTATTTATTGATGGGAAAATGCCCCCATCATGGAGAGAGGCTATCATCTCAGTTATCCCTAAGGAGGGGAAAGATAGATTGGATTGTGGATCGTTCAGACCAATCTCAGTCCTTAATGTGGATTATAAAATGTATACAGCAATACTGGCTAAAAGAATTGAAAAGATTCTCCCTCATTTGATATACTATGATCAAACAGGGTTTATTCAAAATAGACAAACCCATGATAACATTCGACACACATTGCATATCATGAACCATATTCAGCAACATAATTTAGAAGCTTCTTTGATGAGCCTAGATGCTGAGAAAGCTTTTGACTCTGTTAGTTGGAAATACCTTTATAGGGTTTTAGGTAGGTTTGGGTTTTGTGAAAATATTATTAAAGGTATTCAAACTTTATATGATAGACCAACAGCACGAATTAAAATAAATGGTTATTTATCCGATAGAATAACTTTAGAAAGAGGGACTAGACAAGGCTGCCCTTTATCTCCATTGCTTTTTGCTCTATATATAGAGCCACAAGCCCAGTGGATACGACAAAATAACAAAATAAAAGGTATAACTACACAAGGTAATGAGCAAAAATATAGCACTGTACGCAGATGACGTTTTATTATATCTGGAGGATCCCACTAGTTCATTTCTAGAAGTAATGAAACTCTTAGATAGCTTTGGCTTGCTGGCAGGCTATAAGTTAAATGTTCAAAAAACACAAATTCTAACTTTTAATTACAACCCTCCTGATTTATTAAAAGGCAAATACCACCTTAAGTGGGACCCAAAGTTCAATGAGATATTTAGGAGTCTATTTACCAAAAGATATTTCGGTATTATAGTTGAATCTGTAAAAATGAGTCTACTGCCTCGGTTACTCTTTCTATTTCAAGCTCTCCCTGTAAAACTCTCTACAAAACAATTTTCAGAATGGGATAAGATGATTTCTAGGTTTATTTGGGAGGGGAGAAAATCTAGAATTAGTTTCAAAACATTGCAACTTTCAAAAGATAAAGGGAGTATGGCTTTACCATATTTAAAAGATTATTATTATGCATCTCAGGTTAAACCTCTCATTAATTCCTGTAATCCACAATATCAAGCCAGATGGAAAGATATTGAATTGTCCCTTGTAAATAGCCCCCCAATTCAGGCACTATTAGGTAATAGAAATTTAGACAAAATTACTGAAAAAATATTCAATCCATGGATAAAGTTTCAATTAAGGACATTGAATATGATCACAAAAGAGTATAATTTAGGTGAGGCAATGAAGATACTCAGATGGTGCGCCTATGATACAGAGTTTAAACCAAATAAATTGGATAATAGATTTAAATTTTGGATTACAAAAGGAATAACTGCATTTTGTAATATAATGGATAAGAATCAGCTACAAAGTTTTCAGTTTGTAGCCATTATTTTAATAAGGAGATTTTAAGGGGAGATTTAGATATTGTTAATGATGGAGTAGTGAAAATAGTTATAGAAGCCTACAAATCAGAATTAGGCAAAGGTATTAAATATAGATTATATAAAAGTTTTATGGAAAAGAAATCATATTCTACAGAGAATATAAAAGATAAATGGGTGAAAGAAAGTGAAGTTAGAATTTCGAATGAAGAGTGGCATTTATGGAGAGAGTTTTGCTGGAAAAACATTGTTCGATTTTTCATTACTCCGGGTCAGAAGGCGCACCATACTGAGGAAAACGCTAAGTGTTGGAGACAGTGCGGAAACCAAGGTAATCATTGGCATATATTCTGGAACTGCCCTAAAATAAGGCTTTTCTGGAATGAATTACATGAGGCCCTGGAAACTATATTTGAAAGGAATGTACCCTTTACATTTGAGGCTTTATATTTTGGTAAACTGGATTTTGATTGGAGGGGAACGGATGAATATTTGTTTGGAGTCCTTATATCAGCAGGGAAGAAAGCTATAACAAGAAAGTGGCTTCTCACAGATCTACCAATGAATGATTGGATTGAATTAATAAAAGAAATATATCTAATGGAAAAAATAACATTTTCTCTAAAATTACAAATGAAAAAAATGGTCAAATATTGGTTTAGATGGGTTCAGTACATTAAACCTTTAAGGTCAGATTTTGTTGAGATACAGAATAACTGAAATGTAATAAGATACATTTATATAGTCTACTTCCTTTTCATATTCATAAATGTATACATCTTCCTTCTTTTGAATGTATATAGTTTTGTTAAAAAGTTATATAATTGTAAAAATTAGGGGAACAAACAGGAATTTGTGCCTGCAATGTAAGGCTGAATAATGGATGTTCATATGTAAAATGGTTTGGTTTTGTTCTCTAAAAATAAATAAAATAAAAAAAATGTTGCTGCTGCTCCTCAAACTTCTAGAGGCAGCACAGAAACAGGATCCATTGATCATACTTTTGACTTTAGTTCAGTTGCAAAAGGCATTGGAAGGACTATATTTGGAAAGCTCAAATCTTTACTCACCCAGACTGAAGAAGATGTATCTAGTTCCAGTTCTCGTGCTCAAAGCAATGCAAAGAGCTCAAGTGTCTGCTCTTCACCAACAAATTCAGTGTTTTCTGATTCTGTGTCAGATATTTCAGATTTGTGCACCTATACAGTAGAAACTGCTGGAGCCATTTGTGAAGCAATGAAAAAAAGAGTTAGACCAGGAGATTTATTGCACAACAGTGGCAAAGAAGGCTTCAGATGAAAGCCTTCTGGCTAGAGAGGTTGTTACTTCAGTTTTGGAGTACCTTCTGGACAGAGCATTAAATCAGATGCAGAAAGTGAAGGGTCAGAGAAGATGCTGAGGACCTCCAGCTCTGTATTCCATAGTACAGCAACAAGGATAATAAGTGAAATTATTGAAAAAGCAGCTGCAAAATATATATCTTCTGGACTTGCCCATCTCCCTGAGCAACCAAACAGTACAGCTGATGATGTATGTAAAACACCGGATGCAACAAAACATGCTCAAGAAGCAATGTCCTCAGACTCTTCTTCTCATGTGCAAAACACTGAACTGGCTTCAGATATTGTTGATGATGTTTAAGAAAGACTACATTACGCTACATGCATTTAGAAGATTTCTTTCTCAACAGACTACAAAGTTAAATGAGAAAGTTGTGATACAGCCCTGTTACCAGGAACATCAGAAATTAAAACTGATACTAGAACAGCTGAGCACCTTAGGACAATGACTGAGGAACTCTTCAAAACTGTGAAGAACAAACTGAAACACTTTTGGAATCAGAAGAGCCTGTCTTTGTTCAAAGCAAGGAAAGTTTTATCTGCTAAAGAGCAGAGATCAGCAGATTCACTTGAGATGTTTCCTCCTTCAGTCCAGGTTTCACACCTGAGCTTTAGTGAACCACACTTGACTAAGAAAAGCATGTCAGTACCAAACTCGGCACCCCGTAAGCATCTTAGTGAAGATTCAGAACCTTTAGGTGTGTTAATGAATGTTGATTTCTCAAGGCAAAGCAGGACTACTCAGGAAAATCAGGCAAATTTAATCATCTGTGCCAAGGATGTTGGCAGTCAGATATTGCAAACAATCAGGAGTGAAATAAATAGGGATGACAAAGGATGTTGCTCAGGAGCAAAGCAAAACCCTCAGAAGAAACCCTTAAGCAAGTGAACTGGTGGATTCTGTTTTATCTACATTTGAAAATCTTAAAGTTTCAGATGTGGTCTTAAAGCCAGATTATGAAACAATGCACCTCTCTGGTGAACAATATGGGAAAGACAGGATGTCTAGTGCAGAAGACACTGTCCATAAAGAGTACACTAAAAGTAACCGTAGAGAATATTCTGTTCAACGTTTTCCACCCATAAATGTGCCTGGGATGGTGATTGATTCTTATACAGATGACACAGAAGTCATGAGTCAGGACACTCCCTATAGAGTCCTGACTGATGCTTCATCAAAGCTTCAGGATCAACCTACACTACAGCAGAACAAGAAAATGAATTGACATGTAAAAGCAATCAAGTTCCCCGGTCCCGTGTTTGGCGTGTTGCTGGTCTCGTCACTGAGAATATAGCATTTCATACCCATTCCAATAATGTTAACTTGAACATTGAAAAGCTTTCAGCTGAAGAGGCGTCCTGTGCATCTCAAGTACCAGGAGCCACAGCAAATTGTCTGTAGCCGTCTAGTAGTTCAGGATTTATCCCATCCAAAGTCCTCGGAGCTTTCTATGCAGTTGTTGTATTCATTTACTGAGAAATCAGTGAAAAGGCTGTTGAAGCAGTGCCTCAGTTTTCCAGATTCTCCAACTTTTCACACAAATGAGAAAGATGTTTCACTTTTTCAAGAGTGTGATACAAATACGGAATTTAAGTCTTCCCAAAGGATTTCAGAGAAAATGTCTCTGACTGCCAAGGATCACAGACCACAGAAAAGTACTGCACCATCAGTGCCCAGTTCACAGATGTACCATGATGCAATTAATCAGCTTTCCAGCTTGCTTGTAAAGTCTGTCATGGATGTTTTGTCTGCTGCGTGTGATTTATCAACGGAGCCTGAAGACAGTGAAAATCAAGTTAAGAAGGAAATCAAATCAAATCATTTAATAGTGTATAAACATTTTAGTTGCTATGAAGTTAAAAAATGTAGTGACTGTATATAAATATACAGTACCTTGATTTTCTATCTGTTGTATCTTTAAAAAGTTTTTGATGTATGTAGACCAAGATAGTGTAGGCCATGACTATGAATGAGAGAATGAGTGAATAAAGCCATATATTCAGTAGCCATAGAGACGCAGCCATTCAAAGTGCGCGGCACAGACATGTACCGGAGGTAATTGGCTACGGCGTCGCGCATCGATGACGCAAAAAAACATCATCAGTACTTGATTGGTTGACCGAAAGGGGCACTCGTGGTCCGTTGGTCGGTCGTAGAAAGATTTACAGTAAATGTCTTTACTGTGCCCGTTTTAGCATCCGTGTCACACCTGAAGAAGGCTCCACGGCCGAAACGTTGTGTTCTCTTTCTTCTTTTTTTCAGCATGGAATAAACCTATTACTTGTTCCTTTGCAGATACAATTCTATTGTTTGTTGTGCTGTCTATGATGTTTTTTTCCCCCCCATTTTCTGTGTCCTTCTGTCTTGTACATTATAAAATGTTACTTACCTTTGCTGTGTCCAAAAGATGAAGGAGCAGGTTTAAATGACTTTGGAGGTTGATCGTTGTATAGAAGATACCCAATGTCCACAGTCTTTTAGGAAGGAATATAAAAAATACCAATACAAAGTTTATATTTGTATTTGTATTGCACAAAAGGCTTCTGAATTATAGGAGAAACCTGTGAAAATAAACAGATTGAAAAGATAATGTACATCCTTACCTCACATTCTGGGAGATGACAGATTATAAATAAAGGTTTCTTACCTTTTTATAATGTAGGACAAAAAAAGGCTGCAAAGTCTGCCCCACTGCACTCTTGGAGTCATTCACCAATTTCTTCCCATATACCCAGCCATTGGTATGGTCATCCATGTAGAGGTATCGCAGACCTCTTCCTTCATCGTGGTCTGGCAGCTTATACAGAATAAACCTGTATGATTCCAAAAACACATAAAAGAGTACTACATACTGTATACTGCTCTAGAACTGTGACACTGTACAATGTGTCCTGGGTGTTGGACAGTGTTAACTGTTGAGATCACTTGAAAATAAAAAGGGCACTTAAACAATACTAGTGTCTGTTGCCAGTCTGTGGGTGCACTGGTGCTTCTGGGAGATGAACAGAACCTGTGGCAAGAGAAGAAGGGTCAAGCAGCCTTGATCATTTCTAGGTGATGTAGTGGCCTACAAAGCAAAAATAGCTCTTGTTTTTAGGGGTCGTCCATGTTTGACATGAGCATTGTGGCAAAACTGGAATAATCTTATGCGATTAGAGCTCATTTTCTGCATTTTAAACCAGCAGAGCTCTGTAGAACTGAACTGCAGCAGTTGACAAAGAGTCAACAGTTGACTAAAAGAAGCGAGGCAAGGCAAGCATCTCACAAACATTACTCTCCTCAAGAATACATTCTGGTGAATCGTTTCAAAACGAACTATTGAAAGGAAAAAAAGACTTAAAATCCAATAGTAATTTCTTTATGACAAAAAAATCATAGACGTTGTACCCTGGATTTACAGATGCAGCCATTCAAAGTGCGCGGCACAGGCACGTACCGGGGGTAATTGGCTACGTCATTGCGCATCGTGACGCGAGATGATGCAAAATACCGCGGTACGTGATGGGTTGACCGACGGGCACTCGTGGTGCGTTGATCGGTCGTAGAAAGATTTAAATGTCTTTACTGTGCCAGTTTAAGTATTGAATATTTATATGGAATTTTACCACTGAAGGGAAATCTTAGTAGCTGAGCATAAAAAGAATAGGAGCATACTGTAACGTGTGCGAAGGCCATAAATGGTATTAATTTTGGAACATAAACATACAGTATATGGCTGGTCTCGGTACTAAACAATACACACCAGTATTTTGTTTCTCCCTAAACATTTTAAGCTTCGAAGTCTTTAACTAATGTGATACTGGAGTCAACAAGCATACTTTTAGAATTTGATTAAAAGGGAATATAATATGGAATTGTGTATCTAAAGAAATTAATAAAGATATCATTATATTCATATACCGCAACACAAGAATAGTACACGCTGTACATTGTCTGTTGATAATGTTTCTGTAGTGCTTTTTCAGCACTCTGCATATGACCTTGCTGGTGGCGCTGTGGGTTAGGTTCCTGACTCCCACTCTGATCGAATTTAAGTAATTTTAATAACAATGAATAGTCACTTATGCGTTACAATATAAACATTAATATTGATTTAAATCACGTTTTGATTTAAATCGCAAACGCGGGTTTCAATACATGTTTTGTGATTCATAATCAGACAAATGCAACATAAATTGATATCTTTATCTTCTAAGTATCTTAATAAAATAGCGTAGCTTTCTCCCCGTTTAGATTTATTTTTTCTTGGGATCAAATGTGGAAAGATTATATTGTAACCATTTTTATTTTTTAAATACATTTTAGAAAAGTGTATTCTATACTAAAAAGCTGTACACCACCTCCTATAAAGATACATATTGTAATACTTTCGGGTTCGGATAGGACAGACACAAGAACTCAGACTTGCGGAGTCAAAGCAAGTTAAAGCCTTGATTTTATATATCACCTTTAAAAGTGGCATCTCAAAGCAAAGTAAATACCCAACACTGAGTGTACCCATCTGTCCCCATTGTACCCAGAGAGCACAGCCAGGACAGACAGGCAAATAAGATACACTCCACAGACATTCACAACAGCGAAATATCATAAAACGTTTGCACATGTAGTTTAATTATTATTTGTTTTTCAGGAAGTTAAAAAAACACTTGAATTACTTATCCAGTCTCTCGAAATAAAATTATTTTTCAAGCAATGCAACTAACGTCAGGCAACGTGTTTTTTTTAATCCAACATTGACAGCCACATCTTAAATCTTGTCAGTCAGTTCTTTTTTCTCTATTTGAATTGTGGCGATTCAAACAACCTGGGATAACAAGTGGTCTCAAAGTCACCTAGCTCACAGAGCTTCAACAACAGATGACAATTCCCTTAGTCCTTCCTTAGTCTTCCTGAAATTGTCAGATTATGAGTGAATAAGAGCATTTTATTAAAAACGTTTTAATCGCGTATCTAAGGAACTAGCAGTATAACCTTGTTCATGCACAAACAGTGGCATGTGACATTATTAATTTGGGTGTCTCCTCTTGCCAGAAAGCTCTTAATTGCATTTTGAGTGCGGTTTTTGACTTTTTTTAAATTGCAACCCATAAATAAAGCTGATACTGTTTAGACTTTTAATTATTTTAAACTGTATTACAGCAGCACAATGCACAATGCAACGTAAATCGCTATCTTTGTCTTCTGCGTAATAATGTTCACCTCTCTGTCCAGCAAATTAACAATAGTAATAATAATGAACTTTATTGTATATGGCGCCTTTAAAGGTGGCTCCTCAAAGCGCTTTACAGGATAAAAACAATAACAACAATAGTGTCAGGCTGGGCAAACGATTTTTTTATAGAAATACAAAATGAGATATAATGATGTGTTCCGGTTTAGACATTAACGAGTACAACCCCCCTCTCTGAGGGAGTGCTGGCTGTGACAAATTAAACCGGTTTCACAGGTATTTTCAAAGTAGAAGGGGACAAGATTTCCAGCGAAAGACACCTCCCCCCCTCCAAAAGTACAGTACTTACTAGTTAAGAAAGCTAGGCTCCTCAATGAAATCGCTTTAACATGCTAATACGTTGGTGTAACAGTCCGGGCGTGGCAAGCTTGTAATGTCAACCCGACATTTACGGCGAAAGGAACCCTTCTTTCATTGGAAGACAATGAACATATTCTAGCCCTAAATGAATTAATAGCAAATATGATTTACATAAAAGACATTTTTCCAAGAAAGTTTAGCCTTTGTCACTAATGAAACCACTAAATAAAGACATAAATATAGAAATCTTAAGATTTTTAAAATACATGACTTTGCTAAACTAATTTAAAAATAAAAACGATTACAAAGGCCAGCGGAGAGAGACAACAGGGGAGGGATGTTGGTTTTACATAAGGGGCGGGGCTATGGAAATTAGGTCTGTTTGGGAATGTGGAGTTACATGTTCTGGCTGTTTGTGAATTATCGTTATTGAGTATAGAGTGTTGATGTATTGATTTTGTGTAATGCTGTATGTTGAAAATTGGATTTTGTTTATGATAAAGAGGATAAACTGGGATGGGAGGAGGGTTTAGTTTTGCATAAGGGGCAGGCTATGCTAATTGTAGGAATTTGAGAGTTTTTGGTTTGTATTACAAATAATTCGTACTAGATATTGAGATTTGTTGTTGTTTTGTTGAGATTTAACTCCGCAAATCTGAGTTCTTGTGTCCGTCCTATCTGAGCCCGAAAGTATTACAATATGTATCTTTATAGCAGGTGGTGTACAGCTTTTTAGTATAGATTACACTTTTCTAAAATGTATTTAAAAAATAAAATGATTACAATCTAATCTTTCCACGTTTGATCCCAAGATCCCAAGAAAAATAAATCTAAACAGAGAGAAAGCTATGCTGAAAGTTTATTAAGATACTTAGAAGACAAAGATATCAATTTATGTGGGTAGCTGCGTCAGCATGCGTAGGCTGCAAAGGAACAAGTAATAGGTTTATTCCATGCTGAAAAAAAGAAGAAAGAGAACACAACGTTTCGGCCGTGGAGCCTTCTTCAGGTGTGAGAGAGACAGGGCAGTAGGCAAAGGTAAAGTAGCGGGAGAACAAAGGTTGAGAGGGAGGAGGAGTGAGAGGCGGGAGCAGGGGACAGAAAGAGAGGCCAATCAAGAGGTGTGAAGTCAGAATGGGTGCAGAGAGGTGTGAAATGAAACTTCCAATGAATGGAGAAAATTTAAAAGAACAGTAATCTGTCGTTAAGGGAAGGGAGAATGTGTGATCCTAGCTGCAGAATAATTTTAGTTTTGGTGGTCTTTCTGATGTATGAGTTCGGAAAACCGTCTTTGAGAACACAGACGGAGAGATTAGAGTGGTCGTGGCCGTCAGAGGTGAAATGAGAAACAATGGGCTTGGAGAGATCTTTAATCTTCACAGCCCTGACGTGTTCTCTGAAGCGGTCTCCGAGTCTCCTTCCTGTTTCCCCAATGTAGATGGCTGGGCATTTACTGCAAGAGATACAGTAAATAAGGTTGCTGGAGGTACAAGATGCTGTCTGGGTGATCCGGAATTGTCCTGAGGGGCCTTGAATGAGTGTGGTGGTGGCTGTGTACTTGCAGGTGGTACAGCGAGCTCTTTTGCAAGGGAAAGTGCCTGGTGTGGATGGTTGCTGAGGGCGGTCAAGGGAGCTGTGGACAAGGAGGTTACGCAGATTAGGTGGTCGGCGATATGAGATGATAGGGCGATCAGAAAAGAGGGCCCCAATGGAGGGATCATCCTGTAGGATGGAAAAGTTCTGGTTAATGGTCCTGGGGATAGGAAGTGTGTTAGGGTGGTAAGGAAGCACCAAAGGAATGCGGTTGTTACGGCGGGAGTTCCTGATCGGGTTGATGGTCCGGGGGGTGTTTTTGGCTCGGGCAAGGGCCCTGTCAATCACACTGCTGGGGTATCCTCTGTTGATGAAAAAGGAGTACATTTCGAGGGCTTGGTTTTCGAAGTCGATGTCGTCGCTGCATAATCGTCGTAACCTAAGGAACTGTGAAAAAGGAAGAGAGTTTTTAGTGTGGTTGGGGTGAAATGAGCTGTACAGGAGGTAGCTGTGTGAATCCGTGGGTTTGTAATAAACTGAAGTGGACAGTCGGGGGTAGTTAATAGACAAGTGGATGTCTAGAAACGGAAGAGTGGTGGAAGAAATGTTAACCGTATATTTGAGGGACGGGTGGAAGTTGGTGAAATGGTGCAGGAAGAATTCAAGCTGATCGTTGGAGCATGTGGCGGCACCAACGCAGTCATCGATATATCGTTTGTAGAGGTCAGGGACATAGCCAGTGTAGGAAGCGAAGAAGCGTTCTTCTACCCAGCCGACAAAAATGTTGGCATAGCTGGGTCCCATTCTGGTGCCCATGGCAACTCCACTGACCTGTTGGTAAAAAAGATTATTGAAAGAGAATGCGTTCAGTGTGAGGACCAGTTCTGCAAATGTTGCATTTGTCTGATTGTGAATCAAAAAACACATAAATTTAAACCCTCGTTTGCGATTTAAATCAGTATAAATGTTTATATTGTAACGCATAGGTGACTATTCATTGTTTATTAAAATGACTTAAATTCGATCATGTTGTGATATTTAGAAATATAAAAGTCAATTAATTGTCCATAATATTGCTATTCTATTTTTTCAAAGAAATGTCGCAATACATGAATATAATCATATCGTTACATCAGAAATTGAGAACAGTTCTTCTGAGGAACTGAAAAGAGACTCCCATCTTGAAAACAGTTCTGAAATCAAACCACTCAGTGTCCCTGTAGAACCGTTGAATATTGAACCGGTTTCCTTAGTTGGGCTCCAGGAAATTTCTATGGCTAAATCAACAGAATCACTTAATATGACTTTAGTGTGTACTGAGACTGTGGAAAACATCATAACACAGCTGCTATTGCAGATATACCCTACTTTGATAAAAGAGGAAACTTCTACAGAAATCCCAGGGAAGATGTCTGTGTCTTTGCTGAGTCAGATAGCTGTGGACCTCTTTGACAGTGTGTTGTAGGACTTGTCCGAAAACCAGGAGATAACAGTTGTGAAACAGGATAATAATGTGTTTCATGAACCACACAAGATTCAGCAGGTTGCTAGCTCTGTTCACAATGAATTGCTGTGCCAAACTGGATCCCAACAGGTTCTACAGAAAGCTGTAGCCACCAGAAATGAGACAGTGGTCAAAACCATAATCAGTTCTATGGTGACCAACATTTCCAAGCTGACACATTCAGCTTCCCGATGTTCATCCCTTTCACCAGAGACCAGTATTAGCAGAGAAGCAAGTGAGATCGTTGATGAGGTGAGGGGTGATATTAACATAACTAGTGAGCACAACAAAGAGGCAATACCCAGTCCTCAGTTTTCTGAAGTTTCCCTTGTTTCTTCTGAAATAGTACATGGAGTCACAGATAGTCTGCTAAAGAAAATTCAGCTAAACTGTTCCAGCCAGTACTCCTCAAGCTGCCATTGATATGGAAACCCGGAGCACTGAGCAGCTCATGTGCACCAAAATGGACCAGTTAGAACCTTCACCTGTTATTTGTCGAACAGTCAGAAGTAAAAAACGACAGTCTTCTATGACAAAGTTTCCAAAAGGCTTTTCTCCAACAGTCCCAAGTGGTTTTGAAAACAGTTTCCAGCCAGAAGACACTATGGATAAGCCCTGCTCATCACGTTCCCTAGGAGAAGCTGTTGGTGTGACACCTTGTTAGCTTCTGAGACACGAGAGAAGCCTGGAGATTATCTGGTTCAAAGAGTCCAGGATCTAGAAGGAGTACAGCAGTGTAAGGCTTTAGGGAAGAAAAGCTCCTCGAGGCCAGACTGTATTAAAACACGACTTCTGGAGTCCTCTTAGCATGATGTGGTTGATGAGGTATGACCAACAGTTCCAAACCTGTAAAAATTTCTCTTATGAAAGTAGGATGGACCTGTAAATCAAATCTACTGTACCTAATTAACAGACATTTGTGTAGAAAGTACTGGAAAATGGAACTTTTATTTTGTAAATATGATGATAGTTATGTTGTGCATTTTCCTTTACAATAAAACTACAAATCCAGATTTGTTTTCCCTAACACTGTGTAACATCTCAGAAATATCCCTACTGTCAGTTCATAGCATACGTTCTAAACTCACGTGTCTGTGGATGTCAGCTTTATCACTTTCTTATTCAATTAGTACAAGAGCAATCAGGTGAGTTAATGCTACTATAGAGAGACTTGCTCAAAGTATTGTCTACATTTCCAAACTGATGTCTGCATCATAAAAAAAACTGAGATGCATTATTTTCTATACATGCAATTGTAAACATTCACATTGGTTTATTATTTTATATTTCATTGTCTGCCTTTATTCTAGTGTTAACGTCAGTGCTAAAAACATATACACACCCCATAATCCTTATCTTCTTTTCAGTAAGAGAAGTGTTACTTGTTTTGATTTACACTGAACAATCACTGAACTGTAACTTTTTGTTTTTTTGTGACAGGAGTTGCCCGGACACTCATCTTGGTATGTGTACAATCCCAGCCTTAATAAGGATAAAAATCTCAGTCCAGCCCAAAGCAAGAGTTGTCTGCGCATTGACATAGCAAAACATTACAGGACCCCAATGCAACTGACCAAAACTCTAAGAGCGAAGGGCTTCTCTCTCACAGCAACATCCCCTTTGCAGTTAATATGCCGGATGAAGATGTGAATGTGAGCCAGAAAGTCAAGAAACATCCTTTGAAAAAGTTTGGCTCCATGATAAAGCATAAGATCATGGGTAATAGGTCAAAAGACGTCAGAATTCAGAATGAAACAAATCCATCTTTGGAAAAGTTAAGAGCCCAGGGAACATCCAGTGGACGTGGGAGCTGTGAAAGCTTTGGACCATTTCAAGTGCCTGATGAGTACAACGAGCCTCAAAAACACAAGGTATGGATTAGTTACCCAAACTTTAATTATTAATTTGGACATTGTATTTTTAATATTAGCACTACAGAAATTATTTGAATAGAATGCTCATTTGTACATCAAATAACATTCTAGAAGACATTCCTATTAATTGCAATCAACAAGAATAGCAACTGCTACTGTATGGTGGCCAATGCTGAATGTTCTGTATGAATAATGACTACAAATTTATCAAGATCAATACAGTACGTAACAGTTCAAGTATAATAGCTGTGGAAGAAATATTCCTAAATTGTTTTCTTTGTGTGCTCATAGTTCTTCAAAAAAAGTTTTTAGTTTGGACAGATTCAGTAGGAATAAGCCTCAGAACACTCCATATGGTGAGTATTTAGTTTGTGACTTGGATTTTATTTTGTGTAGCACATTAGTGACAAGTGTGGTTCAGAATTAGACATTGGATGGAATTTATGTAGAATGGGGGAATTCATCCTAAATTTAGAATCCTTTAAAAAACAAACTGATTTGTATACAAATTGGCCTTAGTGTTCTGCAAACGGCAAGTTTTGACTCTGCTACCTCCATAGGAATGGTGAGGCAGAACTCTAAGCTCCACTCTGATCAAGTGGTCAACTGTGCACCTCTACTCTTCCCTGATCTCTCTTCTTCTAAATAGTCCATTGTCCAGTGCATCAATCTTTGGCAGTCCTCTTCAACAGTACTCTATTTTCTCAATTTTCAGTGCCCTCCCTCATTCCCTTCTACAGTATCTCTCGGTATAGTAAATATGACTAAATGTGACTTATATGATAGATATAAGATATAAGCTAATACGTCTTCCTTCTTTTACAAGTAAAGTTATGAAAACCACTTTAGAACTAAACAACAGGATCGCTCATATGAAAATAAGACCCTAGCAGTAGTCAATATGGTTTTAGAAAAGGTCATTCTTCCTTTACCATCTTGTTAAAATTCTTCAAACAAGTGACAGCAGTAAACACACAGAACGTACAAAATGATATGATTAGATTTTAAAGATGCTTTTGATAATGTTCTTCTTAAATTAAAGGCAATAGGCATTTAGGGAAATTCATGTATTGAACTGGTTAATGGACAGGTAATAGTACAGATCAGGGGTGAATAGTCCAATAGAAGATGACAGGAATAATAGTTATGAATGTGATTGAAATGACTGAAAAACAGTTGTCTAATAGCCAAATTACCACACACCTTTAATCAAATAGCTTCTTATTGAATAAACCTGACATTAAGATGCCTCTGGGTAGAACTGTATCCAAAGTCTATCTTACCTGCTGCCATGGAATAAAGAAACTGGAACAGTGACATGTCAAACCACTCTGTGTTTCCAGGGATCCCTGTAATTCCAAACTCCAGGAAGATGCCAAAAAAACCATCGTTGCTGTCGAAGATGTCGACTGCTTTATCCAGAGCCTTCCTGTAATAATCCATCTGCCACCATCAAACATGTTTCACATGGAGGGGAAACTCCTTGCAATGAAAACTCAAAAAAGGAGTTCTAATGATGGGAACCTCATTTGCCTAGCTGATCTACTGTTTCTGAAATAAAAATAATCGCATTCATGTTTTTGTATAATGTTGTGTTATTCAAATAGGTGAGCACACTACCACATGCATGACCAGACACTTTTAAACTAAATCACAAAATGGTTTGTTAGTTGTCTGTAAATATCTTATTGGTGTACTATACCATTAAAAAAATAAAACAGTCTTAGCCTTCATAATTCTATTCATAGTTATAGCAAGACCTGATTTACTGTAAGTATTCAAAATCCTCAAAGCTACTGACCTACAGTAGTGCACTTCATAAGATTTAGTAGTGCAGCACGAACTAGGGGAAACTATTTGGATTTAAAAAATATAAGAGGTTTAAATAATCTACCAAACAGGGAAATGCATATTTTTATTCAAAGGGTTTGGGGCCTGGAACAAACATCCCAACTATGATGTGGACGCTGATATCCTGACGTCCCTGAAGAAAGGGTTAGATTAGATACATGAATGAATTGGCTACTGAAAAACCAGGCAAGCCAGATGAACTATCAACGTTCTACTGTGCACCAACAAGTGCACCTAATGAACTTTCGTGTGATTGGCAAGTTGCAATGCCTCACTGCACAAGCTGTATTCCTGGTCAGAGGGCTTAAAACAAATTGCCAACTTTTTGTGAAAGTACATAAGCTATAACTATAGTATTCTCATTCCAGAAAATGTTGCGTTTCTTTTTTCCATCTGTACTGTGTATATATACTGTATGGACTAGGAACTTATCTACTCTGTGTTTTTGGTTTCCCTTCGGACCGCTTAGGGGAGCGAACGGTTAACGGACCGCGGTGAGCAACAAGTCCTGAAACGGTTAGCCATCATCTTGATACTGTCTGCAGGAGAGAGTAATTTTAATATAATTTGTCTTCCTGGAGATTGATTTAGATTATTCGAGAAATTCAAACTACGATCATAACATTTATATTTATAGACATACTCCAATATGGCGTCTCGCTCTCCATCGTCTTCCCCCGACTCTGCTACGGGTTCAGGTACCGACCCGGCTCGGCCAGACACAGGAGAGCCGCTCGGTGGTTCAGATTCGGATTCAGACTTGGGTCTCGGGGAGGAAGGTTGCGGTGCTGGTGACCTGGGGTATCGCCTGGAAGAGACGGAGCTCGAAGCCGAGTTTGAAGCGGCAGCTGAGCAGCTCCGTGGACTGGTGCAGACAGCGAGCAGAGAACAGCTGCTTTACCTGTACGCCAGGTATAAACAGGTAAAGCGACCCCAAAACTTTTTCAACTCTTTAATAAACTGAAGCAAAGACGTGTTTGATGTGTTTTCGGGCTCAAGGTCAATTAGTTTGAAACCTTAAAAATGTGCACTCAGCATGTGCATAATCAGCTGCTGTCATGTAGTTGGTGACCTTCGTGTTTATAAAGTACTGAGTACGTTTGGATGAAGAAACCACTAGCAATATTTTCTAGTTCCCCAAGGGATCGTTTTAACTGACGAACGTTGAATAGAAGTGTACAAAACGACTTTTCTGCTACTCTCCAAACATTTTGTATTACTGACAAACCTACTGGCCACGTAAACTGAGTTATATACATTATTTATATGCAAAATTTAGAAATAAGCAGTTGGCATAAATGAACAGGGTAATAAAATATATATCAATATATATATATATCATATCTAGCACATTTAAAAAATAAATTGAATCATTTTCCACACAGTGAGCATATTGCCCCTGTGAATTTAAAATAGGAATACAGTTAAATTCCAGTGGATTTGCTGTTTGAAACAGCCATTGTTATCCTGTGTTCACATGATGACTAGCTAATCATATTCTTAAAGTTTGCTTCTTCTCATTGATACCTTTTCAGTTGTTGAATATGTATTCCTTTCAGTAAGCGATAGCTAAAGTATTGTGCACAAACTCATTTTAAGTTACACAAGGCAAGAGACAAATCTGTGCGACTCCACAAACCCACACTAAATATAGGTTTCAGTGTTGTCCAGAAAAAAAGAAAGGTAAATGTGTGAACTTTCACAGATATTGTAAGAAACCCAACAGACCAGGGAGTGTAAGTAGGATTTCAGTTGTTAAAGGCTAAATAACATCCCAGGCAAGTAAGATCTGTCAGTCAACTTATGGGATAGACTATGACTAAATTACATACCCGAGAAGCTGAGTTCTAGCATTCACAGTCTCCTTGCCGAACTGTATTAAAAATAGAAAACAAAACATTTGCCCTACTGAAAAGCGGTTAAGAGTTTCTACCAGCTGGGCTCTGTAAGGCTGCTGATGGGTTACACATTGTGCTGTGATGCTGCAGGCAGGCCTGGAAGCAGCTTGGGGACATGAGCAAAGAACAGGCCATGCAGGAGTATGTAGCGTGTGTGCATTCGCTGGACCCAGAAGGAAGCCAGAAGGTAGGGACTTCTGACTCAATTTCACTTAAACCTGCTATTTGTTTGGTGTCAGCTTTTGGGCGCCAGGATGATGTCATGCATTGAGAGGGCGAACTGTCTCTGGGACAAGCTGTCAGATTTGTTCTAGAGATAAACCTGTTCCTGGGATTCCTACAGTACAAGAGACAGTTTCACATGATTCATCAGTAAACTACTAGCTACTAGCAACCTAATGAATACGGTCACTTGAGCAGCCCACTTGTGTCTGTAACCTCTCTTGCGTTTTTCAGTTCTTGGCAGTTTGTATACTGAAGTTACCTAAACAAAACATGAATATTAATGATCAGAAACTAAGGCCCACTTTAAAAATCACAAATATGCTCCTTAAAAAAATCACAGAATCGGGTTCCAGATAGCTGCATGTTTTGCTTACTCAAAGAGCAAAAGGTCTGTTTTCTACCAAATGTTACCAAAAACATCCCTGCCCACTTGCAGCTGACAGGACTTGGCTGTTTCCCCATATATACTGTATGCCATATATATCCAGTGAGTATAATATGAAGAGGGGTGGATCAGTGTTCACTGTTGTCCCTTTTGTGCTACATTTAAGAAAATAAAATAATTTTTCAGTTTGCATTGTCTTACCTTTATGACTACTGAGAATAAGTACTCTGGAACACAATCAAAAGAAAATTAAAATCTATATAAAGGGCCAGCATGGGTGTGGAGTGGATAGCGCTTCTGCCATGTAGCACTGGGGCCCTGGGTTCAATTCCAGACCTGGGGTGCTGTCTGCATGGAGTTTGTATGCTCTCCCCATGTTTGCGTGGGTTTCCCCCCACAGTCCAAAGACACGCTGGTAGTTTAATTGGCTTCTGGGACAATTGGCCTTGGTGTGAGGTTGTGTGTGTCTATCTGTGTGTGTCCTGTGATAGACTGGTGTCCCCTCCAGCGTGTATACCACCTTGCGCTCACTGCATGCCAGGATAAGCTGCAGCTCCCCTGCAACCCTGTATTGGGAAAAAGCAGTTAGAAAATGGTGGGATTTATAGTTTAAAGTGTGAAGTGTATGTAGATAGAACAGTTATATTTCAGAATAAACAAGTATTCCATGTCTATGTGGAACAATTATTTGTTTATATTTTGGGTATCAATTTTGAAGTGACTAAAGGATTTACAAAACAGTAGTGCCTGGACTTTAATGAAGAGGATATGGCATTAAGGAATTCGAATTGTTTGAATTCAGCATTAGCTCTAGTGTAGATTTAACAGCCCAGTTCATAGAGGCCACGCAGAGTGGCCTCGATGTGTCAGCGTCTCTTATGATCATTGGTGCTATTAGTCGCAGTTCATGCTTGGCAAATTTGACATCTTGCCCAGAGTGGTGAGTGCAGTATTGCGAGATTTTCTCTCTTCACAATTCTCATGACTATGCATTGAAGGACAATAATAATAGTATAATGTTAATTTTTGAGTGTTTTTAAATAACCCTCAAAGCTCCTTATAGTAGTACACATAATACACAAAAAAACTAATGGCACATATCAATGTTATAGCATTAATTTTTCAGTTGTTGAGCTAATATCAGTCTTGTCACGGTTTGCTTTCAGAAATGTTCTGTTGTATCTATGTCTTAATTTCAGACAGACTCCTGTAAAGTACAGAAACCAGAATAGTAGTAATCGAATTTGATTTTCAAATTAATCTGTCAGCAGGATAGCAGTGAAACCCAAGCCCACAATGGTAAAAACGTTGCCCAAGAGCCAGTGTATAAATATTAAATAGTTACGTTTCCAGTACAAATCTCTATGTAATACCTCGGGTTAGTGCAATAACATCACTTTTAACTAGGATTTATGAATTTGTTTCTGGTGGTGGTATTGATAAATAAGAGCTAAACCAAGGAAGTTTCCATGTGATCCAGTGTGGGACTGTGATTGACACCAGCAGCATTTTAGTTGAATAAAAAGCACATCAAGTGATCCAGAAGCCACTGGAAAATCATTAACTGACTTAACAATGGTAGTTTCTGTACTGTGTATCCAAACTCCAACTGAAGAGGTTCAAAGAGCTCATTAGATACAAGACGCAATTAGAATTAAGTCGCATTGTCCATTTCAGAGTTTTTGTGAGAAAAGGCAACTTAGTGGTACATAGTGGTAGTTAAGTGCTTGAGGTCCTAGGTCCTAGTTTTAGAAACCTTTACGTAACTAGAAATTTATGTCGAAATGCCCATTAATCACACCCCACGGGCTATGCATACATGTGTACAGTACATCAATGTGTCAGTTTACATATGATGTTATTTCGGTCAGTTTCTTTCATATGAAGCACACATAGAAAATTAAGTTCAATAATTATTAATGCAGTGTTCTATAAATAGAACAAATATCTAAACATTCATATGATGCATACAGAAAGTTAAGCTCTATAATTTATAACGTAATGTGATATCAATAAAAAAATTGAAAAAACCTGTTTGCCTGGATCGTGGTCACTGTCCCCCCAGATGACACGTTTCTTTTAAACCGCTCCACAAATTCTCACATGAACGTATTCTCCAATATCATCACAACAAAACCATAATGTTTGTTTCCACAGATATGACACTATTATGCAATAAACCAATAAATTAATGAACTAGCAGAATCCCAATAAAAACACCCGGCCAGCACAGCATGTCAATATTATACATTTTTACCAACAAAACCGCAAAAGCAAAAACCAGCATATATATATATATATCCCATGTTTTTACCTTATTCTGAAGCATGATATATATCCAAAATAACCCAGACTTGAACATTATTGACTTCATAGTAAATGTTTGAAGAACGACCGGTAGAAATAAGGCGATCTGATTAGTAAAAACCGCTTTCATTCATTGTATTTTCAGCCATTCAGAGCTCTTAGGGGGTAAGACTTCCTCTAGAAGCCTCGAGCTGCATTCCGCCTGCCTTTTAGCTGTCAATCATTGACTCAGAAGGGGTAATCAATCAGTTTTTTATCAGTGCTCCTTTTTTTCACACCAGAAGGCAACTCTGAGGTTTTTTTCATTGCATAACAGCAGATAAAGGCTCTCTAGCAGTGTCTAATAGTTTTTATAGCAATTGCAATGGTTATTATTCTTATTTTCAATATTTTTAGGATTTTTTATTATAGGCGTGAAATTTCATTCCAGGTTCAGTCTTCACAAAACATGATGTAGAATTTTTTCTAATTGATCAATTTTTCCCAGATTTGTATCCAAGCTAGTAGTCACCTAGAACAAGGCTCTTGACATGCATAAAGTTAAAAAATCTGACCTCTGAAGACCAAAAAAACATGGTCGCCTGCTGTTTTTTTTGTTTTTTTTTCATATGTCTGTCTGCTGAGTGGACACGTTAAGAAATATAAGGAATTTGACTGTTCACCCTCAAAGCCAAGGGGGTTACCTTCAATTTAAGACCTGAACCAGGCTCCTGCTATGTTCTGCTGCAGAGATATAACAAATGTTTAAGGAGGAGGAAATTTCAGGCGGAAATTGGCTAAACGCGTCAATGTTAATAACAGGTTAAACAAAATTTGGAAGTGTCAAACATTTTTCTCCTACATTTTAATGTGAGAAAAACAAAACAAAGAGTTTGTTACCTGTCAAGGTAGGTGGGATGTTCACTACCTCATTATTTTTAAAGCAACTTAAAAGGTAAGTGTACAAATGCATAAATTAAGATTCAAACAATTAAAAGACAGTACAACAATCAAACAGCAAACTGGAACTATTTCTGATCAAATAATCTGTTCTCTGATAATAAAGTTGTTGTGAAAAAGTAATGTTACATTGATAGTTCAGGTGGGTAGCTGCGTCGGCATGCGTAGGCTGCAAAGGAACAAGTAATAGGTTTATTCCATGCTGAAAAAAAGTTTTGGCCATGGAGCCTTCTTCAGGTGTGACTCCAGTATTCAATTACTCACCAGTTAAATGAATCTTCAATTCCAACTCGGCTCTTACCTACCCAATTAATCTAATTATTTGCTTAGCCACAACGGTTTAATGTCCTTCCCCAAATCTCTGGGTGCTTCAGAGATAAAAGCCATGTCCCAATTCTTGACCTGCGCCCTAAGCCATTTCTACAAATCCGCACTTCTGTAATGTAGCGCAAGTGTGGACTTCAAGTGCGCCAGTATTAAAGGGCGCACTAGTACAAAAAGGTAAAAAACACCCTCGCGTGACGTCACTGTTTTGTCACACGGCTCAGGAGGGTCGAAATCCAAGTCGGCTGTTAAATTTCGTTGTCTGCTTGCAGTTTGATTAAATTGAATTTTATCTCGTCAATCCCTGTACAAATGTAGTGATACTGTGTTCATTCATGTTGTAAACTTAACCTCGATTCATAACAGGCGAAGTAAACTAAGGAATCACTGGCAATATTGCTGCTTATTCCAAGCTGTGTACTATTAAATACATTTCATATTGTCTGTCCCAGTACAAAATGACAGTATGAGGAACATAACGCTTTCATTCAACTAAATAAGGTAAACTTGGCTATACCTCAAAGCTTGTACTATAAAATACGAGCACCATTAAATGTTGTGTGTACAGAATACAAAGCTGGTAAATGAATAAATATACATCAGTTGAAATGGGGGTGACGAAATAAAAGCTTTGTCAAAACTTTGTACGTAGAATACATACAGTTTAAATCTAAAGTAGCCTAATGAAGTTTGTTTTTTCAAAAAAATTGTAACGCTCCGGGGTTCACGTGGGTATGCGCCCTCTCCTCTGCCGCCTCAGGTCGAACCCCCACCATTGGGGACTCGAACCTGGGCCTCCGTTGCACTCGACAGGGACCCAGCCAGCTGAACTAAAGGGAAATCTCCCATCAGCCCGGCGGCTGCGGTCCCTGCTATTCACAGGGAAGGGCGGGGACGTCACCGCGCTGGTAAGCCGGCTCTCACAACCAATGGTGGCCGTATGAGTTACAATATTATGAGTTCTAAAACTTAAAAAAAGTTCAATTGTACCAATACGTGAATATTTTATTCTCCATGGCAACTTCTCTCCGCCTTGATACATTAGAATGTGGAACGTCACTGTTCTGCGAGCAACTGGGGGTAATTCCCTCCAGTGGAGTCCATTCCGATGAAGACTTCAGAGAAGTCTGCATTGGCGGTGCTGGTGAGCACCCTTGTGACAAATTTAGAAATGGAATAACTATTGGATTTTAAGTCTTTTTTTCCTTTCAATAGTTCGGTTTGAAACGATTCACCAGAATGTATTCTTGAGGAGAGTAATGTTTGTGAGATGCTTGCCTTGCCTCGCTTCTTTTAGTCAACTGTTGACTCTTTGTCAACTGCTGCAGTTCAGTTCTACAGAGCTCTGCTGGTTTAAAATGCAGAAAATGAGCTCTAATCGCATAAGATTATTCCAGTTTTGCCACAATGCTCATGTCAAACATGGGCAACCCCTAAAAACAAGAGCTATTTTTGCTTTGTAGGCCACTACATCACCTAGAAATGATCAAGGCTGCTTGACCCTTCTTCTCTTGCCACAGGTTCTGTTCATCTCCCAGAAGCACCAGTGCACCCACAGACACTAGTATTGTTTAGGTGCCCTTTTTATTTTCTAGTGATCTCAACAGTTAACACTGTCCAACACCCAGGACACATTGTACAGTGTCACAGTTCTAGAGCAGTACACAGGATGTGATACTCTTTTATGTGTTTTTGGAATCATACAGGTTTCTTCTGTATAAGCTGCCAGACCACGATGAAGGAAGAGGTCTGCGATACCTCTACATGGATGACCATACCAATGGCTGGGTATATGGGAAGAAATTGGTGAATGACTCCAAGAGTGCAGTGGGGCAGACTTTGCAGCCTTTTTTGTCCTACATTCATAAAAAGGTAAGAAACCTTTATTTATTATTTGTGTCATCTCCCAGAAAGTGAGGTCAGGATATACATTGTCTTTTCGATTTGTTTATTTTCACAGGTTTTTCTTATAATTCAAAAGCCTTTTGTGCAATACAAATACAAACTTTAAGGTAAGTAACATTTTATAATGTACAAGACAGAAGGACACAGAAAATGGGGGGAAAAAACATCATAGACAGCACAACAAACAATAGAATTGTATCTGTAATACTTGCTGGGTTTGCTTGCTTATTCCTATGATTAAAGCCAAGTGCAATGTTTGCTACATATGCAGGATGTGAATTGTTCATTTTATATATATCTAAAATAAAATATTTTAACATTTACACTATTTCAGGGTAGAACATTTACACGTGTGATTCTGCAGATGTTGTCCAAATTATTGATTCAGTAGAAAACATTTATTTTAGGATTTACTGTGTATGGTCAAGACATGATGGCACGTCCGAAGTATATACTGTGTCTTTAGAATACCAACACCAGCTTTCTGTGTTTTCTGGTTTTAAAACTTGAATCATAAAGCTTTAAAGTATATATTTCCATCTTGTTTTTGTTCATTATTTTTTTTCCCCATTTACATTTCTTTGACTGAGGCATCACATAAGCTAAGAACAAATCTGTTGCCTTCAAAGCTTTTTCTCCTGGTGAAAATCACTGAGTTTAAAAACACTTCTGTAAGTCAATATAATACTGATGTTTATAATAAAAAAATCATCTGCTGGGTAAAACAAAACTAAAGATGCTTGTTGTGGGCTCTATTGAATTGAATTTACAGTAGCCCATTTCTAAATGAATACAGTAAATTAAATTGTTGAGATTAAGTGATAAATGTACATACTTCATGGCCAATTGTCAGTTGAAAAGAAATGAAAACAATTAATAGGATTAAGAATAGTCCTATTTTGGACTGTGGTTTTCAATTCTCTTAATCTGACTTTTGGCCATGAAGTATGTTCAGTTTAATTCGGTTGGACAAAAAAGCCAAAAGTCAGATTAAGAGAACTGAAAACTAGCCCAAAATAGAAGATTTTTTGTTTAGTTTGATCAATTATACAGTTCGTTTGATTCTTGAACTTAATTGATTAATTGACTTCGTCAGCTGGAAGCAGGCTTGATAATGGACTCCGTTCAAAAAGAGCAGACTTGTCCTTTAAAAACATTGAAACTGAAAAACCAGACGGATCAAAAACGATAAGAGATTTGAATATATCTTGTGTGACCTTTTTCAGGGATTGTGATGTTAGACAGACAGGAGTGTGGCTGGTTCACAGCACCCCAGAACTTCCAGATGTGCAAAATCATTCTACATCATTCTTGCCCTCCAGTGGGCATGAAAATGCACAGACCTTCTTCTGCGGGACTTACACATACAGCACCTTCAAGGACATAGGTAGGCGTTCACATGTACATACAGCTGTGTGAACCTTTTCTTGAACAAGTTTGATTGCTGAGCTTTAGTATGTCCATGGCATTGACATCACAGCTGTCTATCACTTTCTGAAAGCCTTTGGTACAATTTTTCCAGATTTTAAGATTCAAGTATTGGTTATTTGCAGTTCTTGTTCTGGTTTGGAGCACCTTTTCTTTTCCTATTCTAAATTTACCTGTGGGCAAAAACCAGTCTATTCTGTTATTTTCTGTTGGTGGTTCAATTTCATATGCAAACTTAATATAACCCTGAGAATAGGTGGACACTAATAGACTTACACCTCATTGTGTATACAGATGAAAATAAATACCAAAATAGCCTTAGACTTTCTAATTAAATCTAAATGATGTGTATTGTGGCTGCTGAAAATGTATGTCAACATTTTAGAACTTGGAGGATAGTTTAACAAGTGAAAATAAATAAAGGAAACTCTCCAAACTAATGGAAAAAGAAAGGGGGCATTTGACCTGGATGTATGAAAATGCCATGCTTACTCTTGGTTATTTTTCATTCTTGTCTCTACAGCTGTGCAACTCCAGTATATCCATGTATACTCTTTTGACTATCACGTCCCCCAAACCTTCCACAGAGACCTTCAGTGTGTGGCTCAGAGAACATGCTATCCCAGGAAAGAGCCTTGGTTTAAGCAGCTGCCCCTGACATCTTTAGCAGGGTAAACTTTCACCAGCTTTGCAAAATGCTCTAGATTTAATGATGGTGAGCACCACTCAAGGCAGAGCTAGAGTCTGCAGAAAAAAAATCAGTAAAGTCTATGGATCACGTTTGTTTCCCAACTGATCGCTTCTTTAGAAACTATTTTCCAATTCAAGATAAAGAAACAGTATTGAACAACACAGTTGCCATGATCCATAAACAATCTCTGTGCTTCATTATTGCAGTTTGTTCCTGGGAAGTGAAAATGTCACATCAGCTATTTTTCTCATTTTAGATATTTGGAATCAATAGTTAATTTTTTGCATGCCTCTACATTTTAAAATCACAAATTAATTATCACAGTTCCAGACCTGTACCAGCTTGGAAGAGATGATGAAATGTACTTATTTCTTCAAAATATGTGCTTAACAGCCCCACAGTGATGCTAAGTGTCAGAGTTGGCATAAGTTGTACTAATGGTTTTTCTTTCACTGACAACAGTACAAGAGCACTGGTGCCCAGCTGGTCATAGAGGTTGCAGTTATCGGACGCGTTTGAGATCGCTTGGATATCCCAAAGTGTCCAACCCTGTTGGTGTTGGTATTCAGTGAATTATGTATCACTGCTGAAACTTGGACAACGATGTCTGATTTACTCTGAACAAGCACTTATTGAGCCTCTCAGAATCTGAATTTATTTAATTTTTACAAAGTCTAACTCTATTGTATGTTGGCTGTTTCTAGCCAGCAAGACCCACTTTCTCACAAAGATTTTGTGGAACAATATCCAGTTTATTTTTACTCAAAGCCTTTCCCAATTGAAGATGTATTTATATAAAAAAGCATACTTTGTTTTGGTGAAACTTTCTCAATCTGCCAGCTGGCAACTGAACTTTCCTACATGTTTCTGCGGTTACACTTTAGATTTAAGGTTTCATAGCATCGCTTTCTTTCAAAAGAGATTTTATGGGATGTTAGTAAAGCATCAATTTATACTCAGTAGTAATTTAGGTTTAGGATTTGTGTCTGAGGTAGTTTGTAGGTGCTTTATTAACATTCTGTAAAGCCCAATTCTTGAACAAATTGATTAATAGAATATTTCAATCTTTTATTTATACAACAATTTAAATCATATGTTTTTCTCTTGGTATGTTGATTTAAACATAAGAAAGGATAAAAATATAACTTGTGTAGCTTCTTTAGATACCATTTAATACCTAAGAACACGAGAGGTTACATTTGGCCCATTTAGCTAATTTCTTAGTAGTTAATTCAAGGATCTCATCCTGCTGTTTCTTGAAAGGAACCAGGACTTAAATAACATGTGCAGTTTGTTCCATTAATCTCAACTAGTTTTGAAAAGAAATTGATTAATTGATCCAAGGATCTCATTCTGCTGTTACTTTAAAGGTTATTGGAAACAGTTGTCATTTAAATACATTTAAAAAAAGGTTATGTAGAAAAGGAACAATCCAGTAAGTTTCAAACACTGCCCTTCAAAAGCAATATGTCACACTTCACACTTGATCTACTGTATATTGGTGGTGCTGATTTAAAAAAGAACGTTCTGGGTAGCAACCAATACAGTACAGCATTCAGAGAGGGGGGGAAGAAATACACATTCACTTGTTCTCGGTTCCAGTTTGACGTTTTGGTAGCAAGTGCACTTCCTGTTTTTGGTTGGGTAGAAAGTGTGTCTGGGACAGATTCTTACAGGGAACCTGTGACTCTGTTCCGTTTCAGATCTCTATTCAGGTTTGCTGGTTAACTATTTAGGAGACGACCTCTTTGCCGAAAGCTGGGGGAAGCTTCATCGGCCTCTGCCGTCGAATTGCTCTGTGGCGCACAAGGTGTACAACGTGAAGACGATGCAGCTGCCAGAGGCCAGGCCTTTCGGCATCATGGTGGACCACTCCAAGTGGTGTGTGATGAAGGGCGGGGGTCCGCACTGGACCTGCATCGTGAACACGAACCGAGAGATCGGTCAAAGGAGAAGAGGAGGCGGGGCTGTGTGCACAAGCAGGCCTGGAGTGTGGAAGGCCTTCCTCGCGGTAGTTGACACATTTGAGGACTGCCAGTAACACGTGGCTGGCAGAAATAGACGAACAAGAAAGGGCTGTTTTTCAAAAGATACTGCATAGTTTTTCCAAGTCAAAGCAAATGGTGGTAAGTAATATGTAAGAAAACTCTGCAGTAGCTCAAGTAGGTAGTGCGTCAACACGCGTAGGCCGCAAAGGAGAAGAAAAGAAAAGGGAACGGACACCTGAAGAAGACTCTACAGCTGAAATGTTTCTTTTCTTTTTTCAGCATGGAATAAACCTTTACATGTTCCTAAACTATTCACTACTGACCTTAATAGCAAAAGTAAAATGTATTTGGAAAGGATATGTATCATGAGAAAGTCATGCATCTAAAAAAACATTTTTTGAATTAAGTACTGAATATATGGGGGGGGAGATATACAAATATTTCAAATCATAAAAGTACATTCTGTTTGTGTTTCTTTAAAGGCTTGTTTGTAATAAAAGTGCTGGATCTGACCTGCCTTCCATTATTCCTGTGGCCCCATTAGGCAGTTCATATCAAGCACAAAAACTGACGCTGCCGTTATATTGATACTAGTAGTCCTGTTCGGCACATATCTGTGATTTTTGTTTCTGTGGATGCGGGTTTTTTTTTTTACGCAGAAACCACACAATGGATGAATAATATATATATTTTTACTAGCTAAATCAATAACACCACAGACTACGTATTACAAAACACAAGACAACCTATGCAACAGGTGGATAACGTTAAATAAAAACAATCACCACATCTTCATATACAGTACAGTTACTACATGGCCCCATTAGGCAGTTCATATCAAGCACAAAAACTGACACTGCCGTTATATTGATACTAGTAGTCCTGTTCGGCACATAGAAGCATTGGATTATATGACTGTTTACTCTGTGGAGCTGTCCACTTCGACTGGCTTTGTAATAGGCCTGTACAGTTTAAAAGAGAGTTTATGTTCACATTTTTATAAAGAATAAGGTTACAGTGCCGTGCTGGTGTTTCGACCTGGTAAGAATATCTTAAGTCTAATAAACCTTCCAGCATTCCTTAATGATTTACTGATTTTTAAGTCAAAGGCCATACACCTAGCTGAAGTTAAAAAATATCTAAGGAACTTAAACCATTATCAAGCTGGCACTTGCAAAAGTAGGCATGTCTCTAATGTTGGGTAGGATTGAGTTTCCCCTTGAAGTCTTGATTTTCTGACCTGCTCAATGCCTGTGACCTCACAGTGATGTCACTCACAGTCGTGTTCTTCTCCAGTGGGTGATCTCTCTTTATAAGCTCAAAGCATGTCAAGCGGGGAAAGACTCTCTCTCATGAGTATGTCAGAGGAGTGTGTGCACATTTCCTCATCCTGTTTCAATTGTTTTATTTTAACCTTTGCTAATCCGATAGGTAAATATTAACCCACATCTAGGCTGTGCCCGGGAATGTAGACAGTGGAAACTGAAAAATGAACTTCACATGGCACAATTTACCATTCTTACCATTTAAAAAAAAGCTCTTAGTTTTTAAATAAATGTGTCTAAAAATATACGCGTCTCCACACACCTGAAGAAGGCTTCACAACCAAAACGTCATATTAGTTTATAGCCGTATCTTTAATTTGTAAAGAGCAGTTTTTTAGCAAAAAAAAAATGTATTTCTAATATCACACTTAAAGAGGGAGTACAAACTCCATTGAAACAGATGCCCACAGCCACAATTTAACGGCAGCCGATTGTCAGAGCCACCTGGGAAGTGACAGAGAAAAGCCTAATTTTGCAGGGAAATGGTTGTTCTCTTTGAAAGATTCAATTGAATATATGGTGTGGCGTCGCCGGGGGAAATAGGTGTAAAAGAGATTTAACTCACACCACACTGAACCTCTGTGTTCTTCGTCCGTATGTCTCTCCAAATCCGTTCCGCAATCCGTTGCCAGTATCCTTAAGTCCCCAAATGTGTATGTCCACACTTCTCCGCGCCGTATCCAAAACCCATATCCAATAGTCCGTTATTCTTAAATTCCTTCCAGTACACTCCTAAATCTCTCGTTCCTCCAAAACGCTCTCACCTTACCAGCTTCCGCCCGGCTCAGTGCTTCTGTGGCATTTCTATTCCGTTTCCTGACGGAGCTCACCTGTGTCTCATTGTTTCGCCGTATATATCTTTTCCAACAGCGGGTCAGCCGGGTATCCGTGGCGGCCATCTTGCCTAGGTCTATACAGTAGAATAGACAGCGTTTCGTTACGAAAATACCAGTTATAAATGACCCTTCCCCTGGCCCTCTTCCAATGGAATTAATATTCTGTTTGAATGTATCTCATGAATGCTGTTAAATGATAGTACCTCTACCGTATTAACTACATGCTTCAAGACTAACATTGAGCAAATTACATTCTAAAGGCTAAATACTGTATGCAGTACTGTGGGAAATATTGAATTGTTTTAGGAAATATAATTTGTCTATTTACAGTGGTTATCCAGAAATAATAAATGTATATACCATAAATTTACTGTGTTGCCAAAGCAGGACAGTTCCCCCTAGTGGAAATATGTTTGCACCGCTTTCCTTGTGCTACAAGAATATTTGCCAGTATCAAATGATCATAATGCATCTCTTCCAGGCTAAAATAAGCAACAGTAAACACTGGTATTTAACTGGAATATAGTAGCATAAGAAGTGGCACAGTGGTGCTGTCTCAGAGCACTGGGGCCATGAGTTCATCCTCAGATGTGGGGCTTGTATGTTCTACAAGTGTTTGCTTGGGTTGTCTTCAAGTAATTGGCTTTTGTGAAAATTGTCCCTGGTGTGAGTGAATCCTGCCTCTGGCTTTCCTGCAACCCTGTATTGGATAATGCAGTTAGAAAATGGATGGATTAAAGCCTTCATAACCTTTATAGAATTATTTCCTTTTACCACTAGTTTTAGTACTGGAAACCACTGCAATTTTAAGTCATATCCATTGAGCTATGAACTATTTTACCTTTTGTATATCCTCCTGAAACAGTGCTGCTGCACATTCCATTGCAAAAAACACTACATCCATTCGGTTACCAGAAAGGATCATTAAAACACTAAAGAAAACACTCATTAAGCACAATTTGAGACTTTACATCTCATTTAATATGGAGACCATAGACTGACACTGACTCAATACATCCAGTGAAAGTGGTTCAAGCTTTTAGAGACAACCTGTAGAGTCTCACTGTCAGTCTCCGAGTCTGCAGAATGATTAAGATGCACAGTCTCTGGGGTGGGAATTCTTTCTTCTTGGCTTATTTGTCGATAAGGGAGAGTTGACACATTCAAGAACACCATCCACAATTCAGAGGCAAGGTGATTAGGAGACTCTCCTCCGGCTCCTCTTTTCATCATACAGGGAGATGGCTGGGAGCAGCACTCGGATAATGGACACTGCCACCCACGCCACCATGTCATTCAGTTCTTCCATCGTTATCTGTTTTAAAGCAACAACAAATGTAGGTTAACCACGGAGGACTAACATTGTCTTTTATTGCTTTTAACAGGGTGTCAGCTGAGCATTAGACAGGATTCATCCATTCTCCCAGCAAACAGTGATAGGCTGATTTCTTTTAAGGTCTTATTTTTCCCCGACTTCTCCTTGGAATACGTCATATTCTATTCTCATTTTTCCACAGCCTAGAAGCCTATTCTGGACTTTTCTTCCATTTGCTTTCCCTTCTTACCTCTCTCCCAAAACCAAAGCATTGTGCATTTTAATACACTGTATTACAATTAAAACACAAGATGAAAGGTTCTTATAAATGTAGCCTGGCAAAGAATAATTAGCACAGGACACATTTTGGGTTCTTTACTCTCCTAGAAATATGTGGTCTGATATGTTCCTGGTTTAAAAAAATAAAAAAGACATAACGATATTTCTATATACACAAAATACGGCAGTGGTTCACGCAGCACGTTCAGAAATAAGCCGCTCACCTCTCAGCCCTCACCGAGAACTACATTACGATAATTAGTACGATACCTACAATTGCGAACACTTACACGGTGCTAAACATAAGTCCCTGTAAAGAATGAAGGAAGAGAAAATACAAGGAGCATGTGAAACCCATTACTAACAAACCAATAAACAGATATCCCCAGCCCGAGTAGTTGCCTAAATACTCTACTGCTTCAGTGTACTCCGTTAAAATCCAATATCCATCTTGCTAATCTTGTCTCAATCCTATGAAATACCCCTCTATACTCATTTAGGGAAATGACACCGTATTTACCGTTACGACTCTGTAGAAGTTACGGGTTCTTTTTAACGGTAACTCACTGCTTCTTAGTCCCTACTGCCCATGCGCAGAACGCTGGACTCAACCGTCAGGAACCGCCATCTAGTGGATTTGGAATAACTCCGCTATTCACCACTGGGTCACAAAATAGCTACAAATTGGTTTCTGGTACTAAATCTGTGTTTTGAAAATCATACTGCTTGGGGCACATTGCATTCTCTTCTTCTGAAGAGATACCAAGGGTTTTGAGTCCCAGCTGGGTTTCTTCACAAGTCTTTTTCATAGGAACCCAATTCCAACAAATTACATACAGTAATTTCTGATTTTCTCGGGCAATGCAATAGATGCTATTAATGGAATACAAGTACATTTTAAAAGACAACCTTAGATAATGTGACAATCAGTGCACTTTTCAGTCCTTCAGATATCCCTTGTGGTGTCTCCGGGGGAAAGTTTATGCAAATGAGAGAAGTACTCACACCACACTTTTCTTTCCTGAGTTTCGTGGCGTTTCTTCCTCCAATTATCTTCCAAATCCAGTCCGTAATCCGCTCTCTTAATCCTGTTCCGATCCGAGTTCCAAAAGTCCGTAATAAAGCCAATCCGCAATCGAAAAACCATAAACCTTTTCTCCCTTCAGTAGTCCGTTATTCCTTAGTCCGACCTTTCACATAAACCTCTTTCCTCTCTATCTTTCTCCCTGTTCACTGCCTCCGGGGCACTTATATTTCGGTTCCTGATGCGGCTCAGCTGTGTCTCATTGTTTCTCAGGGTAGACCCTTTCCATATACGGGTCAGCTGATTCTTTTTGGCAGCCATTTTGCTCAGGTCCATATCTAGTATTTTAACTAGGTCATTCTGAAAATACCTGTTATGAATGACCCTTCCCCTGGTCATCTTACACCCTTTACTTGGCTGGCCTGTAATGTGGGTGTTATATTCTATGATTTTCTTCTTGTTTTATTTATTACCTTGTCCAGTAGGTGGCAGAATTAGTACAGTAAGGGACTAGGCTTAAGGAGCAATATTTTTTAATCAAGCTGACATCTTCCTCTAAAATATGTTTTTTATTCGGTAGTGGTTTGAAAAACACAACCTGAAAATATAGTAATGAAAATGAAAAGTCAAGCTTGTGCAACCAGGTGATGTGCAGCTGGGCACGGGAATCGGGAACAGCGCCTCGTGCGGGCTGGTAGACCCTCGCTTCCTGACTTTCTCTCCCATGGTTCTTTCTAATTTGTTAGGTAAGATCTGAAGTAATAAGGCTTTTTTAAAAGGTCTGTAAATTTATGTTTACTGATGTCATAGTTTCGGTTTAAGGTTTACTCGTTTATATTTGTTTTAAGAGTATCAAAAGTGTATTCGGGCTCTGCGGGTTATCAGAGACGAAATTGAACTTCGTTAGCTAACTGTGTTAAGTCGCTAGATGAAAACTGTCTGTGTGTTGTGAGTTAATTTCTTAGTGAGTTGAGTTGTTATGTTGTGTCGCGTTTAAATGGTGTTATAGTAAACAGGGGAAAACAACATGTACGAGGGTAGGAGTCAGACTCTTGCTACCAGCCTGCTGTAAACCTGACTTGTACGTATTTCTGGAAACGCTCCCTTATTTTCTTCTATTTTTTAGAAAATAAACTTGAAAAAAGGGAGCCGTGTATGAGTTCCTCTTGCGCACGCCGGTGAGTGCACAAGATCAACGGTAAAGCTGCCAGAACTGAGAGGGACCCGCTAGAGGTCACCACAGCCAGGCAGAATAGGGACTGTGACGTAAACTTGAGTAGTGCGTTATGGGAGGTGTAGTTCATAAAGCCAACGCTATGTCCGTGAGCAACTATAGCCAGTTCTAAAAGCCGGCTCCCCTTAAGTAAGGATTACACTTGCATTCCAGGCTTTTCTATGGAAGCCCGTTTCCGCCAGGGAGTAAAAAAAAACGCGCTATGGTATCTCAGAATTGCAACTTAGCAACTCTGAATTCTGACTTAGTAACTCTTTATATCTCACATTTGCGAGTTCGAAATAGCCCATATTTCATTGTCTGTCCTTTTGTTATTGTAACGGATTCGGGTTCTAGGGCTTGTGCCCTCGCCGCTCCCACCCTAGTTCGTACCTCACTGCATTGGCTCGAACCCAGCTCCTGAGTTGTTGAGGACAAGACCTGTATAACTATATATGGCTACAATACCAGAATTGACCATAATTAAAATTGCATTTCTACACTTCTTTTCCATCCCAAAGGATTAGAGGTGTAAATTATTAAAAGGCAAATCGTGTGTTATATTTTTGGGGTCTCTCGGCTCCACTGGCAGAGCCAGACTGTTTGGGACGTGTGACCACACAGGTTTGATACCGTGAAGGCTTTGAGTTAGAATGGCGACATTCAAATTAAACATTAAATCGGACATCGCCCTTTTGTCTGGATTTTCTCATTAAAACCTAATTATTAATATATATATATAAACAAGTCCGTACAGGGACGAATACTGCAGCTTTTAATGACGTCTTTACTTGTACACGCTGGATACGTCAGATAAGGCAACTGCTTTGCAGATCTGACGTAATAGACAACATTTTGGTTATACCGTGGTTTATGCTCAAGTCCGTATTATACAAAATAAAGTTTTACCGCTCACGAACACGACGGATTTGTTTTCAAAATAGATTAATTAATTAATGGATTAATGGAACGATATCAGGGATAAAAATGGAGAGAAAGAAACCGGGATCTGGAGCTGTGAGTGTACTATCCATACGTTTATATATTTGAACTTTTAGGTAGTGAATTTAAAAAAAAAATCAGCATTAGTTTAGCTTTAAAATGTAAGGTTTAGTAAAACAGTAAAAACGTACACCTCGTAGTAATATTTCTAATACTGTTTTAAAAGCTCTAGAAGGTAAAATAAATGGAACATGATTTTAAAATTCCAGCTATGTGTTCTATTTCTGAAATCGTGGGTTAATAATTTATTGTTAACCCTTTCTGTATTTTATGGGAATATACGTACTGTACTTTTCTTTTGTTCTCTTAAGATGTCTTGGGTGAGAATATGCCTTCCCAATCTAAAACTCTAAACAGACTTAGAGAATCAACTCGTTTGTGCAGAAGAAAAAAAAAAGAATGTTATGAACTGATTTAGCCCTCTGAACACCCTAGGGTAACTCTTCTTACCTATCTATAAAAAGATATGTCAGGAACCGTGGCCTTTAAATGCAGGGACTGCTTTTAAAAGTTAGTTTTGTAGCTGATTATGCCACCTAGCAATTCTAAAGACCTTTTCCCCCAGCAACAAGTTCTTTTTATCTTCCAGAACCACTAGTGCATCCACAGACCAGAAGTCATCCTACATAATTTCCATTTGTATTACAGTACTTTGCAATTCCAGTATCTATCATAGCCTAATCCACAGAACAAATATTACAACTTATCCACCAGAGGTACTTACTTACTCACAGAACATATTGCAGACCAGCTCAAGAGCCCCATTTGACCCCAGTTACCAAAACCAGAGTTCCAAAGGAAAAGTCCAGCTGCAAATATTCTCCCAAACCCAGCCCCAGTTGGAGACCTGGTGTGCCTGCTTCTGTCATAGCAAAGAAACTCTGTGTAGTCTTAGGGATCCTCCTCAGTCCTGACTGAGTCTGTTTTTTAATATGCCCCCCAATTTGTCTCTGAGTCAATTTTTTGAGTAGAGAGGGGGGGAAGACAATGCTAAAGCCTTCCTCCCTTGCTCACTGTAGAGAGTCCCTGGTGTCCAAACCCTCTCCTGGGTGCTGTGGTACAAATTGGTTATTCCTTTTTCTTCTGTTTCTGTGTGCTCTGGCTCTGTCACTGGGGTTATTAAAGCCCCCCTACCTTTCTTTGGGGGGGGGGTTGATAGTTTTGGGTGTAAGCAGAGCTAACTTCTTGGGGCTCATTGATCAAATGGCTATATACAGATGGCCAGGTGTAAGATTGCTCTAGAACATTCTAGATTTTCTAGAATTGTTATGTTCTAGATCCACCTCCTCGGTCTGAGGCTCGGCTAGGCCAGTTTTGACATGCCATGTGTCTTCTCTGAACTGTGTGGTAATTAACAATGTTTGCAATAGCATCTTTGATCAGTAGGAAGCCCCAGAACAAAGAAAGACACATATTACCACCCTCATTGAAGTCACTGGTCATTCTATACAAACTTCTATGCAAAGTCAACATTGTCCTTGATACCTGCTGTTGCCCCCACACCCATTTTATTTCACTCTGTGACAGATGAAATCATTTCTGCCATCAGCTCTGCTTGTTTTTTCTGGCGTTTTGGCTGTGGTTCTGTGAGGTACGATAGTTATGTTCTGTGTTTCAGGGCTGCTACACCATGCTGTATGCACTGCAGGGAGAGCAGCAGCTGTTGGAGAGACCCGTCGGCACTAAACTGCCGTTAATCCCAGGGTCTAAACCTCAATTTTGCAGGACTGCTCTTTCGGAGAAAGTAAGTGTAACCTAAAATGAAAAGCATGAATACATTTATTCTTATTTAAATCCAAACATTTAAATTGTAAAAAATGACATGTTTATTCATGGTTTTCTTTCTTTTTAGGGGTAAACCAACATGTAAAATTGTATAATATGAAATGATACCTGGGACACATTAACACATTTCTGTGTGTGTTAGTATAATGTGGTTGCTGTAATGATTAAACTGTAAGCAAACTGTCTTCCCTTGACATCTTTGTGCATATAACATCAGGAGTAAGGTTATATATTTTTCTAGACGCAGTATATTGATCACATTATTGAAATTCAGCTGTACTGTATGCCTTAAAGCTTATTGTGCTTACTGTCTTTTTGCAATGTAGATATTTTTAGTTGGCTACAATGACTGAGAAATTGGAATTTGATTTTCAAGAACGTAGAAAAAAATGATAACAGCGATTCTGGAGTAGTCTTCCAAGAAACTGGCGACCGCCTTCGGAGGGGGGAGAAAAAAAACATTCTCATTTTTATGTTCAGAAACATAGGGGGATACATATCTGTGTTTACCTGTACATATCATGTTTTAATAAAATACTTACCTTCTATTTCAGCTGCACCAGCCATCTCCTGACTTCACTCTGACTGATCCCCACGGTTTCCTTTTGGATTCGAAGTACAACAGCCTCCATGACCCCCACCTGCGCACCTATTACCATCGCAAGGGCATGCAGGAGTCTCTGCAGAACAGAGGCTTAATCAATGAGCAGAAGAAAGTAAGGCTGTTTGGAGTTTGTGCAAAGAATGAGGCTTTTTTGGTATGGTGAAGGAGTGAGGTGTTGTCAAAAAAAATAGACCAGGTTCTAGCTCATTTAGCTGTAATAGTTTCCAGTAGCGTGATTTAACTCATGTCTGCACTCCAGCATAGATGTATTCGGTGGGCAGGCCTTTGGTTGTAATCAAAGCATGTAATAGTAGATGTAATCAAAGCAGGCCTATGGTTTGTGCTAAAGTCCTTATGCTCAATAGATATTCAAACACAGAGTACTTGACTGTGCTCTAGATTTGTAAAATAAAAATAAAAACATTTAACCTCCTAGACAGTACTTGAAACATGTTTTGTCTGTTTTCAGGTCCTCTGCTCTTTGAAAGAATACAATCAATATCATAACTACCTTAGCAATGTGAAGTTGCAGTATGACAAAAATTATGTGACTAAACAGGTAAGTGTGATGTTTTTAAACAACCGTCCATCTGATTCTGACTCTTCATCATAGACTTCTGCCTTTATCCAGCCCTCAATCAGTAACGTTTCTAGATGAAGGCTTCCATAAGATCTCTCCATTATGCACTTTTGAATATACTGCTGTCATCATGTCATCTTCAAGGAAGTCTCTACCTTGACTGTGTTTGTATTCTAAGGATCAATTTCAATGTTTTCTTTCAGTTTCTTCTCTAATTGCTATGAAGCTCATTTCTGTTTTAGTGTTTTGACGCTGACGATGTTGTTGCTTATGTTTGTCACTGCTCTAGCCTATTTTAGCTTCTTCTTGTTAGTTCAGCCATACTGTACATCTTTTCATGATACTTTGTGTTGTTTATAGCCCATATAGTCCTTTCTGCATGCAGGATATGGGTTTCATATCATAAGAAAAGTTACGAATGAGAAGAAGCTCTTTAGCCTGTTTGGTAATTACTTGCTAATTGGTCTGTGAGTCTCATCCAGCTGTTTCTTGAAAGAAGTCAGCATTCAACAAGCAGACTTGACTGTGAGGATTTTGAATATTTGAAACAGGTCGCCTTGTAGTCTTCTCTGTTCACGATAACAGAGTTAAAAAACGATAGTTTTTTTTATTCATTGAGGCTGGGCAATATATCTGGATGTTTTTCTTTGTGGAAAACCACTAATTGTACCACCCGAATCGGAGCATTCACTGCTTATCTGTACTGCTCAGTAGACTTTAATCCATTTTCAGTGCAAAAAAATGTATTTTTCCAAACACATGTTAATACAGGCAGCTTTTGTGTGTAGTCCAAAACAGAATTTATAAGTCTTCTTTGCCAGACAAGGCTGAAAAACGACTTGAACTTCCATCCATCCCTTTCCATCCACGTCATCTAATCTAACCGCCTCATCTAAGGGCTGCAGGGAGCAGGGGCCTATCCCAGAAAGCAACGGGCTTAAGACGATATACACCCTTGACCAGAATTAAGTCCATTGCAAGACACACACAGACACAAATTCACTCTAGAACCAATTTTCCTAGAAACCTTTTTTTCTACCAGTATAGTATGGCTTTTGACTGTGGGAGAAAACCAGAGCAAACCGTGAAAAACCAATGTGAATATGGGGAGACCATATAAACTCCACACAGACAAATCACCTCAGGCTCAGAATAGAGCCCCTGGCCCCAGTGTTGCGAGATAACAAGGTTAACCACTGTATCCAAGATATACATCTTAAATTGAAATGTTTAGATCAACAAACTACAGTAGCTCAGCCTTCACTCTTATACATATGCAAACACATTCTATCGGTGTGAGTTCAAATTAAAAATCTAATGGAAAAAGTCAGTGTTGGTTTTGAAGTGAACACTCGGCTATAATAGTGCTTAGGAGAACCTTGCAATGAAGGGAGTGTGGCACTCTATTAAAAGGCTGTGCTGGCTTTCAGAAAACAATAGTGAAGAAGTTCTTGGAGCTCCAGGAGCAGAACGAGATTCCCAGGGATATCAGCTTCACCGATGTGAGGGAATGGCTCCTTGAGGAAGGATCCAAGAATATTTCAGACCAGTTTATGGCTAACAGAGACAGGTAATAACATACAGAAGCTCCTCACTCTTTAACAGCAAGTTCCTGCCTTTTGGATTCCTGATTTGTTGTATTTGTATCACATTTTTTTTTGTTTCGCTGTAAATATGTGTAAATATTTTACTGTTATGTTTAAACATTAGATGTCAAGAATACAACTGTAAGTAAAGGTTTGCCTTAAGTTAATTAATTGTGCAAGCAAGTGGAAGTCTTGACTGAGTCAAAGTTTTCCAAAAGATGAACATCTGCTCTACGGAAATACCACATTCACAAATTCCTCTGCTGCTGTCTGACATTGCCTTGTGGATGAAGCTTTCTTTGCTGTTGTTGTTTATGAAGGCACCAGGCAGGAGCTCTGAAAACAGAGGAGATATGCAGACAGGCTGAGGTATGAGAATACAGTTTGATTTATTTTGACCCAGGGCTGCTCCTGGTCATCACCTGGATGGGAGATCTTTAATAGCTGGTTTCCTTCTGCATCTTAAACTGATTAGAGACATTTATATCCACTCTGGCAAGTGACCTTGTGACACCTCTGTTAATACAGCATGATTGGGGAGCAAGCAAAAGATAACAGGATCTCTAGCATAACTGTTTTAAAAGATGTTGTGTTTCTGACAAGTAATTAAGCATTTATGTTGCAAAATGCTCATTAAAAAAATTATCTCACCTTATAGTGTATACGCCTCTTCCAGCCGAACAGATTTCTGCAGAGTGGATACCCTTAGTGAATCATGTTACTGTATTGTCACACTTAGACTTCAGACACTTTTCATACGCTTTTATGAATCCTACATTTCACACTGTAGCTTAACTCACTTTTGAAACACATAGTTTATTCACCCCTTTCATTGATTTATCAGCTTTCAGATCACCGGCATTATCAATATACAGTATTTAGCCTCATCGGTTTTCTACATCAGCTTAATCATGTTTCTTGTTTTTTTTTCACATTCTCACTGTACATTGCTGTATGGTATGTTATTTTCCCAGTTATTTTGTCTTTGGGCTTCCCAGACCACATTCAGCTGCTGAATGCTCCTAATATGCTGAAAAATGCCCAAAGGCCTCATTTGCTAAATTGTAAAAAGGGGAGAGATTCAGCTCCACATGATCTAACAGATTCCTCAATATTTAATGTACCACCTATAAGCAGGTGACATATAAATATAAATGTCTAGTAGCGTAGCTGTTCTGTGCTCAACACAATCTAGCTTTCTGCTGTTTCTCATCGGCTTTGCCTTTTCACTGATGGCTCTACAGATGTGGAAAATCAGAGAAAGGGCTTTACAGATGAGAATAGAGGAAGATGCCCGGAGGGAGGTGCGACAGGCCCAGCTGAAGAATCAGACCAGAGCTAGAAGGCACAAAAAGGTACTGGAGTAATGAATGTTTGGATTCATCCTCTTAAGGTGAACTTTTCTTCATGCAAATTCCGGACTTGACACTGACCTTGCAGCTATATTTTGTTGTATTTCCAAGATGAGCACCTATAGGTTTAAATTAATAACCTAAACTAATACCTTTGGATGCTCGGTGACCACAATAAGCATGGTATGTTGGCACCTCTTATATTGTGCATCTACTCTAGGGTGGTTATGCCAAGATATGCTACAGAGGTGCCAAAACACCATATTCTGGTAGTGTTTGGTGCCTCCAATTCATGGTTATAGCACTGCATCTCCAAAGCCCATGGTTTATCTCCAGCCTTGGGCACCTCCCTGTGTGGCATTTATTCTGCGTGTTGTGGGTTTTAATTCCAAGTAACATCCCAGAGACATGCTGCTTTGCATAATTGGCTGTTCTAAAGTATCCCTCAGGGGTATCTCCCCAAGAGGATCCAAGAGGGTGGTTGATGATCTCTCCTCTTCATTACCTAAGCATTAGAGGAGAGACATTGCTGCTTCAATCTCTTATATCCAGCCTGCAAGGTTCTGAACTACACACAGAGTCTTTCATCCAAGTAATGTCGGACCCAGCCTTTCTTCTTCTGAGCTCTGACCAGACCCAGCTTCCCAGCTTCAGGGTGCTGTAGATTGAGATTAGATTGGAGTCTCCTGTAGTGACCTTATGGATGGGAAGTTTTCTACTGCTAACAAGATGTTCAACAATGAGATGGACCTTTTCATCTTTTGTTGAGAGGCTTTCCTTTTTCATTAAACAATAGCCACTTGTGAAAGGTTTTCTGTCATTCTCAGGCATTTGAATATTATAAAAGGAAGGTTGCTCTCCAGCAGCAAAAGCTAAATGAGAGTTTACAGGAAAGGAAGGATTTTGAGAGAGAAACGCAAGACCGTATTAAAAGGCAATATTTTAATGAAATACTTCAGTCTGGAAAACAGGGTAAGTTTCTAGATCCAATAATTTGCAGTGGTGCAACTATGATTAAGTTCACAATTTAATGTGTTTTAGTTTGTTGGCTAGAAGGAATGATGCAGGTTGACAACATCTTCAGGTTTACTACTGATTACAGAACTGTAGAATTTGTTTAATAAACACCTACAATTACAAAATTCCAAAGCTTTTCAATCATATGGCTGTATGAAAAGAATAATATGTATGTACTGAGATCAAAACTTTTTAAAGGGAAACACGCAATAAGTTGCAGGTATCATAAAATAATACATTAAGAAGGAATCCTTCATTATCTTCAGATTGTTTAATTTCCAGCCACAACATGTACATACATTATATTCAACATTTCTGTAATCCACATTTTGTTATAAAAACATTTACAGTATCTATTGATCTAAACTATCTGAAATAACTATTCAACTAAAAGGATGTTTTCTTTGTGGCACAGCTTCTACTGAGATCATTAGCACGGAGAATAGAGATGTTACCATTGCTAATGAGAAAAGTTCTAAAATCACCAAAGGTCAGTATTTTCATTTGTTTCTAGAAAAAATAAAGGTTTTGAAAAAAGTTATGTTTTGACAAATTTTCCAATGCAGCTGCAGAGAAATTCAGTGGGTGCTGAGATACTGAAAGATATTGTGAAAGACAATGGAACATATAATCCAAAAAATCAGTTTAGTTCAATTCAGTTTTATTTGTATAGCTAATTCAGATAAAAACATGTCAATGATTAATGCACAAGTGTTGGGTTTTGAAAGCTTTGGTAACATCTACTGTTAAGGCTGAAAAAGGTTCCAATTAAGTCTGGGGATCTCTGGGCAGCCATTGTGCCACAGTCTGGTGCAGTAAAAGTGTTGTGAGCTAAGGTGTGAAAATGATTTAAATTATATGGGTAAACAGATAAATAAATCTTAATCAGCATCCTAATTGTATCTATGAATAAATACATGTTTTTTGCCTTTTTTGGATGTTAATTGGATTGATCACTTTTTTATGCATGCCATGAGAATTCTAATGCGACAATAATTCTTTTCTCTCCACTGAAGAGGTGACTACTGATTCCAAATGGTTTCATGAAGTCCCTCTGATCAGTCAGCTGTCTGATGGGTAAGTCCTACATGCTGCAGTTGTGGTATGTTAAGCATCAGTGCTTACATAAAGTTTTTATTTTAAGCATTTTAAGTATGGTGATACGTAAATGTTTAAAGAGCAACTGTTTTCTATTTTGAGCTCACTTCCCCAGCTGAGTTCGTGAAATTGCTTTTTCTCTCTTTGCGAATGCATGAATCAGTCTGTTAACAGTACAGAACATGTGCATATTGTTGTGTTAGCTCATGTGCATTTTTCCAAATCCTAGATATAGTTTACCATAGACTGACTTTGTTGTAATGACTAGAACATTGACATTGAACACTGAACCTTCGCAAAAATAAACTGTTGTATTGTACTTATGTATAACTCTGATCATACTGCATTACAACAATAATATATTAGTCATATTAAAACAAATTTCTATCATAATAACAATTTGTTGTGGCACCGGTATAAAATGTGAAGTTTTGCTGAAGTATTGACAGTGGGAGAAATGTCTGGTCGTGTTTGAATGGATGTTATGTTTCAATCAACAACCACCAGAGGGCAGTAACAACTAAGTAACACTAAGTCATCAAATGTGTTGGAAACGCATTTTGGGCCTTGTCCTGAAAGATGCAGCAACAACATACAGTTGTATGCAAACGTTTGGGCACCTCTGGTCAAACTGCCTGTTTCACAGAATCTTTAAATTCTCTAAGGTCTAATCTCTATGAAGTTAACAGGGTACAAACATAAACATGACATATTTCTGCACATTTCAATGCAGAATTACTATTTATTTTCTGAATTGAACTGTATTTGTCATGTGTCAATTATGAGGTACCCAGTATGAAACTGGTTAGATACATTGCGCCTGACCAAGTAGTTGTTGTTGAAAACACAATGATGTAAATTACCAGTGATCTTGCTTCACATAGGAACACGATTGTACCATACTCGCTAAAGTGTTATGGAACAGTTGCAGTTTGAAGTTTAAGATTTATCATTTCCAATGTGCTATTTTGTTGTGGTGATTTTTATTTTATAAGCCTCTCATATTAAAGTAAAAACCTAAGCAAGTTTTAGACATCCAGTAGGTAAATTGAAAAAGTACGAACACAATCGTGGTTAGGAGGCCATCTTTTTTACACAGGAATATGCTTTAAAATAGATTAATTGTTCTGCCACTAGAAAAGATGCCTATATATTGTTAATTAGTCACCATTTTTTATTATTGCAAAATATAGTTCGTATTTTGTCCATGTAGTAGCAATGTCACACTAATTAATTTTTATCATAATGTTTTTTAGTGAAAGGAAGGTGATTGAGAAAAGTTTATATGGACAGGTAAGCTACACTGCTTATCTGAATGTAATGGATGCATTTTATTTTTCCAGATAGCTCCTTGAGGTTAAAATGCACAGTGTCATAACTAAAGAACAAATGTAAAGAAATATGTTAATTTGTTCCTTCAGTACAGTAAATCCTGAAATTTAGTCCACCTAGCTGTTGCTTAGTGGTTCCTTCCCTGACATGTTCAGCTCAGCTCCCACTAGGTTTTGATTGTGGCTGCCCTGGCGTTAGAGCCACATAGCCACTCCTCAGAGCAGAGATATTCCACTATGCCAAAGGTCTGCGCCTCTTTGCCAGAGAATATTAAGCTGTCAAGGTTCCAAGGGGGTGACTTCACTTTCTACCATAGACTCGATGCCAAAAGAACCCTTTGACACTGCCTCCTCTGGAATGAAACAGGGGTCTGCACATTTAATTATTTATAAATTAAGGGATCCACTTAAAATGTGCAATACTGACCATTCTATTTCTTTGGTTAGACTGGTATTCTGTTGTTCTTGCTTCATTTATATATTAGAAATACTGTACTGTATATATTTTTCTAGACATACAACAGTATATCTATAATAGATTTTTACTATACTGTATAGACAACAGTATATTTGTATTAGTTGCGTCTGTGCTGGCATTCAAAATTTGGTTGCAAATTTCTAAATGTTAACATGGGAAACAATGAACCCTGACAAGTAAGTAAAAGTAGGTCTTATATTGATAGGTGTACTGTATACTGAACATTTTTCGTGCTCTGTGGTTACTTTTGTACTATTGCTTTAAAACAGATAACAACGGAAGAGCTTAACGAAATGGCGGAGAATATAGTGGTGTGGGTGGCAGCGTCTATCATCAGAGTGCTGCTTCCAGCCATCTCGCTTTACAGTGAAGAGAGGAGCAGGAGCGTGTCTCACTTCTCCTTTGAGTCCCCGGTTTACTTCAGCAGTAGTGAGGAGGCCACCCTGAGTTCTCATTCTCTGCTTGGTACTGAGTCAGGGTCCACATGGCAGTCCCACAGTAGGAGCAGTAGCTTCTGGTCAACGAGATGCAGGATCTCCACTCCCTTCCCTTCACCCCTCTCGTCCTCGGGTAGTTCAGGAGAAGAAACAGGGAAAAATACACCCTGCTTTAAATCCAGAACACCCTCGAAGGAGATTGTGGTTGCTGATGGAGGAGAAGATGCTGGAAAGCCCCTCTCAGAACCTTTGAAGGACCTTTTTGGAATCACTAAGTCAAGTATAATTACAAAAGCAGAACGTATAGTACAGGATGTCCTTAGCAGAGTCCTCATTGAAGCACAGCTTCCTGCTCAGCTGATGGAACCCCAGTGTTGTGCGTTAGGTGTCTTGATTACCCGCTGCAGATCGAATAACCTTGCCACTGAACTTGTGGATGGTGTTCTTGGACTTGTCATCTCTGCCTTGTCAGAAAATAAGCAAAGAATTCCCACCCCTAAGACTGTGCGTGTTAATCTAGAAGCACAGACAGAATCTGTAGCCTCAGAGGTTGCCAGTGAGATTATACAAGTTGTCTCTGGAAGACTCCAGCCTTTTTTCACAAGCGCTGTTGAGTCAGGGTCAACCTGTAGACTCCTGGGTGGCCATGGTGGTGCCCTACATGCCATAGGACAATCCCAGAGACTCCATTCAGAACAATATGATGAGACGGAGTTAGCTGTCACGGCAACAGAAATAATCAGTACTGTCTTACAAGAAGTCAAGAGTGAATTCTGCAAAGCAAATACTGAAAATAAGATGAGTGACGTGAAAGAAACATATTCAGGCGATAACCAATCAATGAGTGACTTTGTGTCAGCAATTCTGAAAAATTTAGAAACGATTTCACCCTCCTCCAGCTTATCTGTGGAGAAGAACTACCTTCTTCAGAGTCCTGATGCCCTGCAGAATGAGAGAGATGAGGCAAAAGTGACTAAGAAAAGAACAAATGGCAGTAGCCCCCCATCTTTCAAATTAAAGTCTCACTCCTCGGAATCAAGTGTGGGAATGAAAAGAGCAAACAGTGATATTGCTTTTGGGATCTCTAAAGCCAAAATCATTGAAATTGCTGAGCAGATAGTATCTCAGATCATTGAAAAAACAAAGTGGGATTTCACCCCTGTGGGTAACAATTTACATGAGAGTAACTCAAAAGAGTCATTATTGCTCCCAGAAGCTGCAGAAATCTCCATTTTGGAAAAAAGAAGTCCAAAATCTCAGATTCCCAACAATAGGGTCACTGTTATTGCCAAGGACATTGTAGATTCTGTTTTTGAAAATGTTTTGTTTGCACTGAATTGTATTGAAACAAATAAATATCTGCAAGAATCCAATAAAAATGTTGCTGCTGCTCCTCAAACTTCTAGAGGCAGCACAGAAAGAGGATCCATTGATCATACTTTTGACTTTAGTTCAGTTGCAAAAGGCATCGTAAGGACTATATTTGGAAAGCTCAAATCTTTACTCACCCAGACTAAAGAAGATGTATCTAGTTCCAGTTCTCCTGCTCAAATCAATGCAAAGAGCTCAAGCGTCAGCTCTTCATCAAAAACTTCAGTGTTTTCTGATTCTGTGTCAGATATTTCAGATTTGTGCACCTATACAGTAGAAACTGCTGGAGCCATTTGTGAAGCAATGAAAAAAGAGTTAGACCAGGAGATTTATTGCACAACAGTGGCAAAGAAGGCTTCAGATGAAAGCCTTCTGGCTAGAGAGGTTGTTACTTCAGTTTTGGAGTACCTTGAAGAGCAATATATTTTAGACACCATTAAAAGCCCTTCACCATATCCTAAAGACTGGGAGAGAGATGCTTCTACATTTATAAGAGAGGAGAGTATTCAAGATCAATCAAAATCCCAGATATCTCCTGTTGAAGAAATCATATTATCTGATATTGATAAGGCAACAGGACAAGTCCCTAATCAAATTACAATGGAGATTTGTAGATATCCTCCAAAGGTGGTGTCATCTGAGAACATTTCTTCAAAACAGCAAATTGGGCAAATGGACATGAACTTGGTTGAGGACAATTTGAGTGTTTCCTCTTCTGGAGAGAGCATCATATCAGATGGAGAAGGTGAAGGATCAGAGAAGATGCCGAGGACCTCCAGCTCTGTATTCCATCGTACAGCAACAAGGATAATAAGTGAAATTATTGAAAAAGCAGCTGCAAAATTTATATCTTCTGGACTTGCCCATCTCCCAGAGCAACCAAACAGTACAGCTGATGATGTATGTAAAACACCGGATGCAACAAAACATGCTCAAGAAGCAATGTCCTCAGACTCTTCTTCTCATGTGCAAACCACTGAACTGGCTTCAGATATTGTTGTTGATGTTTTAGAAAAACTACATTACGCTACATGCTTTGAGAAGATTTCTTTCTCAACAGACTACAAAGATAAATTAGAAAGTTCTGATACAGCCCTGTTACCAGGAACATCAGAAATTAAAACTGATACTAGAAGAGCTGAGCACCTTAGGACAATGACTGAGGAACTCTTCAAAACTGTGAAGAACAAACTGAAACACTTTTGGAATCAGAAGAGCCTGTCTTTGTTCAAAGCAAGGAAAGTTTTATCTGCTAAAGAGCAGAGATCAGCAGATTCACTTGAGATGTTTCCTCCTTCAGTCCAGGTTTCACACCTGAGCTTTAGTGAACCACACTTGACTAAGAAAAGCATGTCAGTAACAAACTCGGCACCCCGTAAGCATCTTAGTGAAGATTCAGAACCTTTAGGTGTGTTAATGAACGTTGATTTCTCAAGGCAAAGCAGGACTACTCAGGAAAATCAGGCAAATTTAATCATCTGTGCCAAGGATGTTGGCAGTCAGATATTGCAAACAATCAGGAGTGAAATAAATAGGGGTGATGACAAAGGATGTTGCTCAGGAGCAAGAGCAAAACCCTCAGAAGAAACCCTTCAAGCAAGTGAACTGGTGGATTCTGTTTTATCTACATTTGAAAGTCTTAAAGTTTCAGATGTGGTCTTAAAGCCAGATTATGAAACAATGCACCTCTCTGGTGAACAATATGGGAAAGACAGGATGTCTAGTGCAGAAGACACTGTCCATAAAGAATACACTAAAAGTAACCGTAGAGAATATTCTGTTCAACGTTTCCCACCCATAAATGTGCCTGGGATGGTGATTGATTCTTATACAGATGACACAGAAGTCATGACTCGGGACACTCCCTATAGACCCTTGACTGATGCTTCATCAAAGCTTCAGGATCAACCTACACCTACAGCAGAACAAGAAAATGAATTGACATGTAAAAGCAATCGAGTTCCCCGGTCCCGTGTTTGGAAGAAACCCTTTACTGAAAATGACATGGGACTAGGTGAACAAGAGTTCATGGAACTTCCTTGCAGAAGCAATGTGATAGAAGATTCATTTACAGCTCAAAACAGCTTAAATGCTGCAGAACAAAAGAGAGGCTCAGAGAAAACAACAGTTGACAATGTTGAGGAAGGAGACCAGCCAAGCCCTCTCATTTCACCAAAGCTTGACTTCTCAGCAGAACACATAGCCCGTGCAGAGTGTGCAGTGTCTGACATTGAAATTGTTGCCATGGGTATTGTTGACATTATTATGGGCAAACTTGATGTAACGGTGGCCTCAGATACAAAAAGCAAGTCTAGAGCAAGCCAAAAGAAATCGGAGTTTGCTGCTGGTCTCGTCACTGAGAATATAGCATTTCAAACCCACTCCAATAATGTTAATTTGAACATTGAAAAGCTTTCAGCTGAAGAGGCGTCCTGGGCATCTCAAGTACCAGGAGCCACAGCAAAGCACAATCTCCCCCCACTGCAGACAAGGGTTTCAGACGAGCCTAAGGACCAAGTCAGGACCTCCACAGAGAGTCCTACAATGAGTCCTATTGAAAGGAAAGTGGAACAACTTGTCTCGAGTGGATCTCTGCGTGTATTTTCAGAAGAACTTGTCAAAAATGTTTTCCATTTACTTTTGAAATCGGGAATTGCAGTACAATTGGGCACAGCTCACAAATCTAATTCAGATCCAATTTTAAAGAGCCCCCTAGTAGTTCAGGATTTATCCCATCCAAAGTCCCCGGAGCTTTCTATGCAGTTGTTGTATTCATTTACTGAGAAATCAGTGAAAAGGCTGTTGAAGCAGTGCCTCAGTTTTCCCGATTCTCCAACGTTTGACACAAATGAGAAGGATGTTTCACTTTTTCAAGACTGTGATACAAATACGGAATTGAAGTCTTCCCAAAGGATTTCAGAGAAAGTGTCTCTGACTGTCAAGGATCACAGACCACAGAAAAGTACTGAACCATCAGTGCCCAGTTCACAGATGTACCATGATGCAATTAATCAGCTTTCCAGCTTGCTTGTAAAGTCTGTCATGGATGTTTTGTCTGCTGCATGTGATTTATCAATGGAGCCTGAAGAGAGTGTAAATCAAGGTAAGAAGGAAATTAAATCAAATCATTTAAAAGTGTATTAACATTTTAGTTGCTATGAAGTACAAGTTAAAAACTGTAGTGACTGTATGTAAATATACAGTACCTTGATTTTCTATCTGTTGTATCTTTAAAAGTTTTTGATGTATTTAGATGTATAGTGTAGGCCATGACTATGAATGAGAGAATGAGTGAATATAGCCATATATTCAGTAGCCATATATAACGTATCTGTGAATATGGCTGCTTCTTTGTTTGTAGTTACCTGAGCTCCAAGATGTAATAGTTTTACAGGAACATGAAGCTTTATACTCAAATATTTTGTGATACCTGTCATTCGTTACTTCTCAATATAATTTAGTTTTTGTTTCATGCTTTCTGATATTTTGCTTCACTATCATTAAATGAAAAGCTCTTTGTTAACATAGGTAATATACCAGCAGCCAGGGTGACATCAGAAATTGAGAAGAGTTCTTCTGAGGAACTGAAAAGAGACTCCCACCTTGAAAACAATTCTGAAATCAAACCACTCAGTGTCCCTGTAGAAATGTTGAATATTGAACCGGTTTCCTCAGTTGGGCTCCAGGAAATTTCTATGGCTAAATCAACAGAATCACTTAATATGACTTTAGTGTGTACTGAGACTGTGGAAAACATCATAACACAGCTGCTATTGCAGATATACCCTACTTTGATAAAAGAGGAAACTTCTACAGAAATCCCAGGGAAGATGTCTGTGTCTTTGCTGAGTCAGATAGCTGTGGACCTCTTTGACAGTGTGTTGCAGGACTTGTCCAAAAACCAGGAGATAACAGTTGTGAAACAGGATAATGATGTGTTTCATGAACCACACAAGATTCAGCAGGTTGCCAGCTCTGTTCACAATGATTTGCTGTGCCAAACTGGATCCCAACAGGTTCTACAGAAAGCTGTAGCCACCAGAAATGAGACAGTGGTCAAAACCATAATCAGTTCTATGGTGACCAACATTTCCAAGCTGACACATTCAGCTTCCCAATGTTCATCCCTTTCACCAGAGACCAGTATTAGCAGAGAAGCAAGTGAGATCATTGATAGGGTGATGGGTGATATTAAAATAACTAGTGAGCACAACAAAAAGGCAACACCCAGTGCTCAGTCTTCTGAAATTTCTCTTGTTTCTTCTGAAATAGTACATGGAGTCACAGATAATCTGCTAAAGAAAATTCAGTGTTCTAATAAGAAAAAAGATTGCTTAGCTTCTGAGACCCCAGAGAAACCTGGAGATTATCTGGTTCAAAGAGTCCAGGGTCTAGAAGGAGTACAGCAGTGTAAGGCTTCAGGGAAGACAGTTAAGAAGACTAAGAAGAGCTCCTCAAGCCCAGACTGTATGAAAACACAACCTCTGGAGTCCTCTTCGCATGATGTGAAGGTTGATGAACTGATGAGTGATATTAGAATCGCTAGTGAGCACAACAAAGAGGCAACACCATGTGCTCAGTCTTCTGAAGTTTCTCTTGTTTCTTCTGAAATAGTACATGGAGTCACAGATAATCTGCTAAAGAAAATTCAGCTAAACTGTTCCAGCCCTGAGTCCAGTACTCCTCAAGCTGCCATTGATATGGAAACCCGGAGCACTGGGCAGCTCATGTGCACCAAAATGGACCAGTTAGAACCTTCACCTGTTATTGGTCGAACAGTCAGAAATAAAAAACTGCAGTCTCCTATGACAAAGTTTCCAAAAGGCTTTTCTCCAACAGTTCCAAGTGGGTTTGAAAGCAGTTTCCAGCCAGAAGACACTATGGATAAGCCCTGCTCATCACGTTCCCTAGGAGAAGCTGTTGGTGTGACACCTTGTTCTAATAAGAAAAAAGATTGCTTAGCTTCTGAGACCCCAGAGAAGCCTGGAGATTATCTGGTTCAAAGAGTCCAGGGTCTAGAAGAAGTACAGCATTGTAAGGCTTCAGGGAAGACATTTAAGAAGACTAAGAAGAGCTCCTCAAGCCCAGACTGTATGAAAACACAACCTCTGGAGTCCTCTACGCATGATGTGAAGGTTGATGAGCTGATGAGTTATATTAGAATCGCTAGTGAGCACAACAAAGAGGCAACACCCAGAGCTCAGTCTTCTGAAGTTTCCCTTGTTTCTTCTGAAATAGTACATGGAGTCACAGATAATCTGCTAAAGAAAATTCAGCTAAACTGTTCCAGCCCTGAGTCCAGTACTCCTCAAGCTGCCATTGATATGGAATCCCGGAGCACTGAGCAGCTCATGTGCACCAAAATGGACCAGTTAGAACCTTCACCTGTTATTGGTCGAACAGTCAGAAGTAAAAAACTGCAGTCTCCTATGACAAAGTCTCCAAAAGGCTTTTCTCCAACAGTTCCAAGTGGGTTTGAAAACAGTTTCCAGCCAGAAGACACTATGGATAAGCCCTGCTCATCACGTTCCCTAGGAGAAGCTGTTGGTGTGACACCTTGTTCTAATAAGAAAAAAGATTGCTTAGCTTCTGAGACCCCAGAGAAGCCTGGAGATTATCTGGTTCAAAGAGTCCAGGGTCTAGAAGGAGTACAGCATTGCAAGGCTTCAGGGAAGACAGTTAAGAAGACTAAGAAGAGCTCCTCAAGCCCAGACTGTATGAAAACACAACCTCTGAAGTCCTCTTCGCATGATGTGAAGGTTGATGAGCTGATGAGTGATATTAGAATTGCTAGAGAGCACAACAAAGAGGCAACACCCAGTGCTCAGTCTTCTGAAGTTTCCCTTGTTTCTTCTGAAATAGTACATGGAGTCACAGATAATCTGCTAAAGAAAATTCAGCTAAACTGTTCCAGCCCTGAGTCCAGTACTCCTCAAGCTGCCATTGATATGGAATCCCGGAGCACTGAGCAGCTCATGTGCACCAAAATGGACCAGTTAGAACCTTCACCTGTTATTTGTCGAACAGTCAGAAGTAAAAAACTGCAGTCTCCTATGACAAAGTCTCCAAAAGGCTTTTCTCCAACAGTTCCAAGTGGGTTTGAAAACAGTTTCCAGCCAGAATACACTATGGATAAGCCCTGCTCATCACGTTCCCTAGGAGAAGCTGTTGATGTGACACCTTGTTCTAATAAGAAAAAAGATTGCTTAGCTTTTGAGACCCCAGAGAAGCCTGGAGATTATCTGGTTCAAAGAGTCCAGGGTCTAGAAGGAGTACAGCATTGTAAGGCTTCAGGGAAGACATTTAAGAAGACTAAGAAGAGCTCCTCAAGCCCAGACTGTATGAAAACACAACCTCTGGAGTCCTCTACGCATGATGTGAAGGTTGATGAGCTGATGAGTTATATTAGAATCGGTAGTGAGCACAACAAAGAGGCAACACCCAGAGCTCAGTCTTCTGAAGTTTCCCTTGTTTCTTCTGAAATAGTACATGGAGTCACAGATAGTCTGCTAAAGAAAATTCAGCTAAACTGTTCCAGCCCTGAGTCCAGTACTCCTCAAGCTGCCATTGATATGGAATCCCGGAGCACTGAGCAGCTCATGTGCACCAAAATGGACCAGTTAGAATCTTCACCTGTTATTGGTCGAACAGTCAGAAGTAAAAAACTGCAGTCTTCTATGACAAAGTCTCCAAAAGGATTTTTTCCAACAGTTCCAAGTTGGTTTGAAAACAGTTTCCAGCCAGAAGACACTATGGATAAGCCCTGCTCATCACGTTCCCTAGGAGAAGCTGTTGGTGTTACACCTTGTTCTAATAAGAGAAAAGATTGCTTAGCTTCTGAGACCCCTGAGAAGCCTGGAGATTATCTGGTTCAAAGAGTCCAGGGTCTAGAAGGAGTACAGCATTGTAAGGCTTCAGGGAAGACAGTAAAGAAGACTAAGAAGAGCTCCTCAAGCCCAGACTGTATGAAAACACAACTTCTGGAGTCCTCGTCGCATGATGTGAAGGTTGATGAGCTGATGAGTGATATTAGAATCGCAAGTGAGCACAACAAAAAGGCAACACCCAGTGCTCAGTCTTCTGAAGTTTCTCTTGTTTCTTCTGAAATAGTACATGGAGTAACAGATAATCTGCTAAAGAAAATTCAGCTAAACTGTTCCAGCCCTGAGTCCAGTATTCCTCAAGCTGCCATTGATATGGAAACCCGGAGCACTGAGCAGCTCATGTGCACCAAAATGGACCAGTTAGAACCTTCACCTGTTATTGGTCGAACAGTCAGAAGTAAAAAACTGCAGTCTCCTATGACAAAGTCTCCAAAAGGCTTTTCTCCAACAGTTCCAAGTGGGTTTGAAAACAGTTTCCAGCCAGAAGACACTATGGATAAGCCCTGCTCATCACGTTCCCTAGGAGAAGCTGTTGGTGTGACACCTTGTTCTAATAAGAAAAAAGATTGCTTAGCTTCTGAGACCCCAGAGAAGCCTGGAGATTATCTGGTTCAAAGAGTCCAGGGTCTAGAAGGAGTACAGCAGTGTAAGGCATCAGGGAAGACAGTTAAGAAGACTAAGAAGAGCTCCTCAAGCCCAGACTGTATGAAAACACAACCTCTGGAGTCCTCTTCGCATGATGTGAAGGTTGATGAGCTGATGAGTGATATTAGAATCGGTAGTGAGCACAACAAGGAGGCAACACCCATAGCACAGTCTTCTGAAGTTTCCCTTGTTTCTTCTGAAATAGTACATGGAGTCACAGATAATCTGCTAAAGAAAATTCAGCTTAACTGTTCCTGCCCTGAGTCCAGTGCTGAAGATCTGAAGAGACCTCTGCAAACCCTGAGTGAAATGGTTATAAGTATTACTGAATCTGTGATCATGCAGTTATCAGCTGTTCCAGGAATTACTATAGGCACACCTGACCATGACAGATGCATCTTTATTCAGCCTTTGGATGCAGACCAAATGATTGAAAAAGTGTACAATGACTTGCTGCAAGAAAGTGGCTCCCTTATTGCATTATACGATGCAATAATGTCCAAAAATCAGGAAGTGTCCAATGCCATTATTGTATCTTTGGTTAAAGAGCTCTCAAAGCTCTACTTTTCAACAGCTGAGTCTTCAGCCTTAGGTCCTTCTCCTTCCTTCATTACAAACGAAGCCACTAATGATGTGAACAGCAGTGAAAATGACACCTTTAACCTTGGTTGCCAAGAAAAGGGAATGTCACCTCCAGAGCCCGCTTCTGATATTCAACCACTTTCTGATATTCCCCTACCATATTCAGATATTGTGAAAAAAATTGTAACTAAACTGCTCTTAAGAATTCATCCTATTTCTCCAAAGAGGGAGAAGAAACAAGAACAGATTATGGATAGTTTATCTTGTTGGGAGCTCAGTGAATTTGCTGTGGGCATTATTGACAATGTGCTGAAGAAACTATTTACAGCCCCAGATACCTCAGAATGTAATCCAACAATGGGAAGCAATATCCAATGTGAGCTGGTTTCTGTCAAACAAGTGGCCAGCTGTATTTACAGAGAACTGCTGCAGAGTGCTGGTTCCAAAGACAACTTACAACGAGCAGTAGCAGCCAAGAGTGAGGCCCTGGCCCAAAAGATAGTTGATTCTCTTGTGAGAGAAATTATGAAGTTCCAACATTCAGATATCGAGTCTTCAGATGCTCCTCAAGCTGCCATTGATATGGAAACCCTGAGCACTGAGCAGCTCATGTGCACCAAAATGGACCAGTTAGAACCTTCACCTGTTATGTGTCAAACAGATGCAGTGAAAAATATCATGGCAAAACTGCTTTTGAAAATTCGCCCTGGATTCCCCAACCCAGAAAATTATTCTGGGGAACTGGAAGAGCTGTCCGAGTCTCAGGTCAGGGACCTGGCACTGAAACTCACCAAAGATGCGCTGAAGGAATTGACAAAGGTTTCCACTCTAACCATCAGTGAACCAAAGGCTGAAGAACATCTTCCATTACAGCAACCCATCAAGAAAACCGTTAGCTCTGTTTACAGCAAACTGATGGAATCCATTGGCAGCAAGAAAGTATTACAAGTAGGAATTGCCTCACAGAATCCAGAAATGATCAAGGAAATGGCCTGTTGTGTGGCTAAAGAAACTATTGCAAATTATGGTTTACGAAGCGGGTGTTCAATTCCATCTTCACAATCTCTCATTTCTCAGAAAACCAGTAAGTCCACACAGGACAAAATTGTGGACACAAACATAACTACAGTCAGAAGTAAAAAACTACAGTCTTCTATGAAAAAGTCTCCAAAGGGCTTTTCTCCAACAGTCCAAAGTGTTTTTGAAAACAGTTTCCAGCCAGAAGACACTATGGGTAAGCCCTGCTCATCACGTTACGTAGGAGAAGCTGTTGGTGTGACACCTTGTTCTAATAAGAAAAAAGGTTGTTCTGCTTCTGAGACCCCAGAGAAGCCTGGAGATTATTTGGCTCAAGGAGTCCAGGATGTAGAAGGAGTACAGCAGTGTAAGGCTTCAGGGAAGACAGTTAAGAAAACTATGAAGAGCTCCTCGAGGCCAGACTGTATGAAAACACGACTTCTGGAGTCGTCTTCGCATGATGTGGTTGATGAGGTATGACCAACAGTTCCAAACCTGTAAAAATGTCTCTTATCAAAGTAGGATGGACCTGTTCTGTACCTAATTAACAGACATTTGTGTAGAAAGTACTGGAAAATGGAACTCTTATTTTGTAAATATGATGATAGTTTTGTTGTGCATTTTCCTTTACAATAAAACTACAAATCCAGATTTGTTTTCCCTAATACTGTATAACATCTCAGAAATATCCCTATTGTCAGTTCATAGCATACATACTAAACTCACCTGTCTGTGGATGTCAGCTTTATCACTCAATTAGTACAAGAGCAATCAGGTGAGTTAATGCTACTATGGAGAGACTTGCTCACAGTATTGTCTACATTTCCAAACTGATATCTGCATAATAAAAAAAAATTGAGATGCATTATTTTCTATACATGCAATTGTAAACATTCACATTGATTTCTTATTTTATATTTCATTGTCTGCCTTTATTCTAGTGTTAACGTCAGTGCTGAAAACATATACACACCCCATAATCCTTATCTTCTTTTCCGTAAGAGAAGTGTTACTTGTTTTGATTTACTTTTAAAAATGAAACAACAATCACTGAACTGTAACTTTTTGTTTTTTTTTGTGACAGGAGTTGCCCGGACACTCATCTTGGTATGTGTACAATCCCAGCCTTAATAAGGACAAAAATCTCAGTCCAGCCCAAAGCAAGAGTGGTCTGCGCATTGACATAGCAAAACATTACATGACCCCAGTGCAACTGACCAAAACATCTGAGAGCAAAGGGCTTCTCTCGCACAGCAACATCCCCTTTGCAGTTAATACGCCGGATGAAGATGTGAATGTGAGCCAGAAAGTCAAGAAACATCCTTTGAAAAAGTTTGGCTCCATGCTAAAGCATAAGATCATGGGTAATAGGTCAAAAGACGTCAGAATTCAGAATGAAACAAATCCATCTTTGGAAAACTTAAGAGCCCAGGGAACATCCAGTGGACGCGGGAGCTGTGAAAGCTTTGGACCATTTAAAGTGCCTGATGAGTACACCGAGCCTCAAAAACACAAGGTATGGATTAGATACCCAAACTTAAATTATTAATTAATTTGGGCATTATTGTATTTTTAATATTAACACTACAGAAATTATTTGAATAGAATGCTCATTTGTACATCAAATAACATTCTAGAAGACATTCCTATTAATTGCAATAAACAAGAATAGCAACTGCTATGGTGGCCAATGCTGAATGTTCTGTGTGAATAATGACTACAAATTTATCAAGATCAATACAGTACGTAACAATTCAAGTATAATACCTGTGGAAGAAATATTCCTAAATTGTTTTCTTTGTGTGCTCATACTGTAGTTCTTCAAAAAAGAAGTTTTTAGTTTGGACAGATTCAGTAGGAACAAGCCTCAGAACACTCCAGATGGTGAGTATTTAGTTTGTGACTGTGATTTTATTTTGTGTAGCACATTAGTGACAAGTGTGGTTCAGAATTAGACATTGGATGGAATTTATGTAGAATGGGGGAATTCATCTAAATTTAGAATCCTTTAAAAAACAAACTGATTTTTATACAAATTGGCCTTAAACTTCTGCAAACGTCACTTTTTATTGACACTGCTACCTCCATAGGAATGGTGAGGCAGAACTCCAAACTCCACTCTGATCAAGTGGTTAACTGTGCACCTCTACTCTTCCCTGATCTCTCTTCTTCTAAATAGTCCATTGTCCAGTGCATCAATCTTTGGCAGTCCTCTTCAACGGTACTCTATTTTCTCCATTTTCAGTGCCCTCCCTCATTCCCTTCTACAGTATCTCTCGGTTTAGTAAATATGACTAAATGTGACTTATATGACAAGATATAAGCTAATACATCTTCTTTTACAAGTAAAGTTATGAAAACCACTTTAGAACTAAACAACAGGATCGCTCATATGAAAATAAGACCCTAGCAGTAGTCAATATGGTTTTAGAAAAGGTCATTCTTCCTTTACCAACTTGTTAAAATTCTTCAAACAAGTCACAGCACTAAACACACAGAACGTACAAAATGATATGATTAGATTTTAAAGATGCTTTTGGTAATGTTCTTCTTAAATTAAAGGCAATAGGCATTTAGGGAAATTTGTGTATTGAACTGGTTAAGGGACAGGTAATAGTACAGATCAGGGGTGAATAGTCCAATAGAAGATGACAGGAATAATAGTTATGAATGTGATTGAAATGACTGAAAAACAGTTGTCTAATAGCCAAATTATCACACACCTTTAATCAAATAGCTTCTTATTGAATAAACCTGACGTTAAGATGCCTCTGGGTAGAACTGTATCCAAAGTCTATCTGACCTGCTGCCATGGAATAAAGAAACTGGAACAGTGACATGTCAAACCACTCTGTGTTTCCAGGGATCCCTGGAATTCCAAACTCCAGGAAGATGCCAAAAAACCCATCTTTGCTGTCGAAGATGTCGACTGCTTTATCCAGAGCCTTCCTGTAATAATCCATCTGCCACCATCAAACATGTTTAACATGGAGGGGAAACTCCTTGCAATGCAAAATCAAAAAAGGAGTTTTAATGATGGGAACTACTGTTTCTGAAATAAAAATAATTGCATTCATGTTTTTGTATAAAGTTGTGTTATTCAAATAGGTGAGCACACTACCACATCCATGACCAGACACTTTTCAACTAAATCACAAAATGGTATGTTAGTTTTAATGTTGTCTGTAAATATCTTATTGGTGTACTACACCATTAAAAAAATAAGACATTCTTAGCCTTCATTATTCTATTCATAGTTATAGCAAGACCTGATTTACTGTAAGCATTCAAAATCCTCAAAGCTACTGACCTAGTGCACTTCATAAGATTGAGTAGTGAAACACGAACTAGGAAAACTATTTGGATTTTTAAAAAAATATAAGAGGTTTAAATAATCTACCAAACAGGGAAATGCATATTTTTATTCAAAGGGTTTGGGGCCTGGAACAAACATCCCAACTATGATGTGGACGCCGATATCCTGACGTCCTCAAAGAAAGGGTTATAACCTCATAGTTATTGTTTCATTTCAAATCCAATGTGCTGGAAAAGAGCCAAAACAGCAAAAAGTGTGTCACTGTCCAAATACTTATGAACTACACTGTATATTGGTTTTCTTTCTCACCGTACATCAGTTAAATATATAGTGTTTAAATGTCTTGGGTAATGTGTTGTGTCTATAAATGTATTATGTGTTATGTCTTTACCAGCCTGCAAAGCAAATTTCCCATCTGTGATTAAGTAAGAGACAGAAATCAAATTGGTTTCCGTAATGAACAAGTGCATTACTGGGACAAGTAATAGGTTTATTCCATGCTGAAAAGAGAAGAAAGAAAACAACATTTCGACCCTGAAGCCTTCTTTAGGTGTGACTTCAGGTGTGAGCAGGTAGCACCTGAAGAAGGCTCCACGGCCAAAATGTTGTTTTCTTTCTTCTCTTTTCAGCATGGAATAAACCTATTACTTGTTCCTTTGCAGCCTACGCATGCTGACGCAGTTACCCACCTGAACTACTTCCAGTACATTACTGTATGCACAAAAATCTTTCTTTAGAAAATAAAATCATGTTTATTTAACGGTTTATGTATATAGTGCCTTTTTCCCTCCAGTGAATGAGAAAAGAAAAAGATGATCACTTTATGTGGAATGTCTCCTCCGTGAATTTTTGTTTTTCAGTGAAATTAAATGTTCATTTTTGTACCTAAGAGCAAGGCTCCCTGAAATGGCATTAACTTCCATTTTAACAGTAACATTAGCAAATGACAGGACAGCTACTTTCATAGACTTTTTCTGAACAATACAATAATACATCATAATAGCCAAGTGAAACATGCTTAATTGAACTAATTATTTCTAGTTTAATTCAATTTCAATATTTCATTCATTTTTAGTTCAATTTAGTTTATTTTAGTTGATTTAAAGAGATCTCTAAAATGCCTGAGCTGTATCACACAACAGGAGTGAACCTGGCTGAGTGGGGAAGATCCAACCTTTCCAGCGCAGGTTTTGCCAGCAGGTGGCAGTAAGTCACAAGACATGAAAACAATGTTTAACTACAGCAAAACACATTAACGATAGTAATGACAGAAAGATTTAAAACTATTGCTTAGATTCTCTGAGACCCATGATGTGATTTGACTTCATTTGGCTGGTGTCTTAATTTCAAAGTAACAATTTTACATTTCAAAATGAAAAACTAATTGAATACAGATGCAGCCATTCAAAGTTCGCCGTACAAACCCCATACCGCACGCAACTATGCACAAGCCCCCGCGCCGTACCGCGGTACGTGATTGGCTGGCCAAAATGATGACAGGGGCACTCGTGTGCATTGGTCGGTAGTGAAAAGATTTAATCATTAAATCTCTTTACTGTGCACGTTTCAATCCGCTTAGTATTGAATATTTATATGGAATTTTACAACTAAAGGGAAATTTTAGTAGCTGAGCATAAAAAGAATAGGAGCATAACGCATCTGAATGTCATAAACGATATTAATTTAGTAACATAAACATATTATGTAAACTGTATATTGCTGGTATTGGTAGTTTAAAGAAAAAATACACACCAGTATTCCATTTCTCCCTAAACATTTTAAGCATCAAAGTCTTACATGTGGTTATTTCGGAAATGTTTTTACGTCCTCCTTCTGACCATATTGCTGTGTGTTTATGTACTTTGTGAAAATGGATTGTTTTAACCTTTTCTGAGAATACGCTCGTTTCGGAGTAAACAAAAGCATACTTTTAGAATTTGATTAATAGGGAATATAATATGAAATCGGATAGCTAGCTAAAGAAATTAATAATAATATAACTATATTCATGTACTGTTGCACAAACAGTAGTATAAGACTTTCTATTGATATGTGTATGGCTGTTTCAGTACGTGATACGTGTCTGTTTCTGTTGCGTGATGGCTGAAATGACTGGCTTATAAGCCTGAGGGTGAGTGTTCAAATCCAGCCGTTGCTGTGAATTTTCTTTTAACAAATAAACATTTATGAAAAACTAAAATATCAAATATTATGGGCACTATATTGTCTCTGTCTCTATCTCTGTCTGTCTTTCTGTGCTGGCTGTGCCAAATTTCAATCCACAGTCTGAGTCTCTGTGTCTACATTGTTTGTTAACAAACTGGTTTCACAAGCCTTTTTCAACTTATTCATTTTCAAGGTAGAATAGGGCAAGTCTTCCAATGAAAGACAGTCCACTTTCCCCCCACGGACAGACTGACACATGTTTTCTTAGAAAAATAGATCACAACGTGAACCTCTGTCAGTCTTCTGTGTAAAAAAAAATCGTCTTGAACAACGTGGGTGCTGTTTTTAATAAGCTGCTGAGTAAAGAATAGGAATTTTCCTGCTGTCAGCAGTATTGTGTATATAGCTTTATGTACAGGCTGTGAAAAGTTTCACAAGTAGAGGTCTTTAAAATTACGTGGGTTTGTTTCTACACCCTGCAGTACCACTGTGTACATACTGTACAGTATGAACATGTTGTGATATTTAGAAATATAAAAAATTTCAATATAATGACAATAATATTTGCTATTTTAGTTTTCCAAAGAAATGTTTATTTGTTAAAAGAAAATTCATGTTGACAGCTGGGATCATACCTCCAACCTCAGCCTTATAAGTCAGTCACTTAAGCCATCACACCACAGAAAGTGACAGGTCATGCAGTGTAACAGCAATACAGATATCAATGGAAAGTCTTATACTACTTTTTGTGCAACAGTACATTAATATAATTATATCGTTATTAATTTATTTAGATATGCGATTCCATATTCTATTCCCTATTGATCAAATTCTAAAAGTATGCTTTTGTTTACTCAGATAACGAGCTTATTCGCAGAAAAGGTTAAAACGATCAATTTTCACAAAGTATATAAAACTACAATAATATGGTCAGAAGCAGCACATAAAACCGTTTCTGAAATAACCACATGTAAGACTTTGATGCTTAAAATGTTTAGGGAGAAATGGAATACTGGTGTGTATTTGTTCTTTAAACTACCAAGACCAGCCATATACAGTATAGTTTACATACAGTGATCTGTTTATGTTCCTAAATTAGTATCTTTTATGAGCACGTGAAAGGCATAGTGAATCGGTGATTCTCAAGACTTTGTATGATTGAAAACGAATGTGTGATCGGATCAACGAAATGCTGTGGTGTTACTTTTTGTCAATGAAAAAATAAAGTCTTTTCGTTTACAAAGACGATTACAAAGAATGTGGACCAGGGTAATACTTTGAGTTTAAAGCTTGTCCGAAGTCATTCATTATTACTATTAGTAATATCTTGGTAAAGACTTTGATTAATAAAATATTTCTGCATAATTAAAATATTTATTATAAAGGTGGTAGACTGCGTACTCTTGTCCAACTGACCAATCTTGCTTTCATAAAATATACCAACTTTTTAATGTCTAATGATTAACATGCTGTAATACACAGTTTATATTTGAAAGTCTAAAGAGTATACAACTTAAATTCTTAACTGAGTAAAGATTGTCCTTCAGCAGTGAGCAGGATTCGAAACCAGTTTTTTTCTGGTGACAACTCAAATGCTGTACATGAAAGTTTTATTAGCTCCACCTGCCAGTTTTACAAGGTGATTCTGGATACTATTAACATAATATAATTTGCATACAGTAAAGGGCGGTATGACGCGAAATGACGTGTTATGACGGTATTTGATGCGATATGCCTACCGCGTTGTACCGCAGCGTACCCCGCTCATTTTGAATGGCTGCATCTGTAGTTATATAAATCACCTTTTGTCATGTGCCATAGTCCATTAGGATTGTATTGCCTTTTGAGCACTATTTAATTTTGTTTTACAAAAAGGAACAATAAAAACAAAAAAAAGTTCTGGAGCTCAGTTTTAAAAAAGCAAAAAGTTCTATTCTATGAGAACCAATGTAGACAAAAAATATACAAATTAGTCACATTGTGCAATGAAGTTCAGATTGCACTTAGTGATATACTGTATACTGCACATCAAAAGACAAATATGATAAATTGCATGTTTTAGAAAAAGTGTATAGAATTTGGATATTGAATAAATCTTTTGTATTATCGACTTCAGTGATCATGAGTAACCGTGAACACAGTTGAATCATGGTGACTGCTGCATAACCATTAAGTTGTCTCTATCTGAAAAAAACATATATAAAAGAACCACTGTGTCTAGCTTATGAAATTTATTGACAAGCTGGGCATAATGCCGAAGTACAGAGGCATCTTTGTGTCAGCAGTATATTGGGAGATGGATTAAGTAAGTGCATTTTAAACTGTAAGTAAACAAAAGGTATCTAACCTGGCAAGATCTTACAGTGAAATGAAGTCCATACAGTGATAGGCTACCATCATGCAGACTACGAGTCACACATCTTGCCAAGAGTTGCTCATCACTATCAACTGTGCTGGTCTGGAGAGGAGTGTCTAGTCACTACAGAACTCCACTTGTAGGAACTGATGCCAGCTTGACTACATGGACATGATACAGCATTGATGAAGTCCTGGCATCACACTTGCTTCCCCTCCAGTGACCTCAATCTGATGCGATCTGCTGTCCTGCTGGAATGTCATGTCCTCGTGCTGCTCAGGGAGCTTCTGTTTTCTCAAGTGCTGGGAATTGGACTGTTATTCTGTGGATGCCTTTCTCCCCAGACCCATGGAGCCCCATGGAACATCTGTGGGATGACTTTAGCATCCAGGGCAACAGAGATCAATGAACGGGCACATGCTTTTCCAGGTATTATGTGAGGAATGGGACAAAATCCCACAACAACCCACCAGGAGCTGGAGCAAAGCATTGTCTTCAGCTCATTTTGCTTTCAACAGCACCAACACTCCTGTATCCCAAAGCTTAACAGTAGACACCCTGTTGATCAACCCAATTGGTTACAAATATTAAACAGCATAATTTGTAAATCCATAAATTGTCATTTTACTTAATACAGAATTTTTGCAATAACTTTAACATGAAAGTGTACATTCCAAAAAAATATATACAGTCGTTATCTACAACAAAAGCCATGAACATGACAAATGAATATTACAAAGACAACAACCCAGTGGTGTCAGATTCATTACTGTAGTGGGCTAGATTTGATTGATGTGCTTCAAGCAGGTCACACATACAATACATTAATGAAGTACTAGGTACCATTACATTATATTTGTCATGTTTTGTGGTTTTAGTGTTTATACAATGACATACCCACCTTTTAAATCCTATTAGACGTCAGTGTTTGTTACATGCTAATTTAGAAAAAGTTACTCATTCTTCAGGTATGAGTAACTGAAGTTTTTTTAGCTTTATTCACTGTAATTATTTTAAATGTTAAAGTCATGATAAAGTTTGGTAATTCAGGAGCCTCATTCACAGTGCTTTAGTGTTGAAGTCAACGGTTTCTGTGACATGAAGACATATACAGAGGTTTGTCATTTCCAGCATTTTTCCTGGAGATGACATGTGGTGAAGATAGATAGATATGACTTTATTGAACCCAAAGGCAAATTGATGTGTTACAGCAGTCCAGCCCAAGACAAGCAAAAACAGACATCAGAATAGTTATAAAACAAAAGACAACAAAATCAATAAATAAAAAATAAATACATAGGTGTGTGCAAAATGTGATAATCATAGTCACTGTAAAAACAATAAAATATGTGCAAAATGTGCATAGGTTTATACAGACTGATTGTCCAAAAAGTACAATGGAGCAAACATGCTGTCCATAGACGAGCAAATGAAGGGCTAACAGTCCTAGCCTAGGGCAGCGTTATACACCCTGACAGCCGCCGACCTGCGGAAACGTTCCCTTGAACACCGTAGCTGGAGCAGTCTGTTGCTAAAAGTACTCCGCTTTTAATAACAGTCCCATGAAGCTGATGAGAGGCGTCGTTCATGATGGCTATGAGCTTGGTCAGCATTCTCCTCTCAGCCACCACCTCCATGGGGTCAAGGCTCATCCCCAACACAGAGCCAGCCTTCTTGATAAGTTGATAAGATCAAGTCAGTTGTGCCTCTTGATGTTATAACTCTACACTGAAGCTCAACCAGGCATATTGTGAGTAAAGGTGTAGTGCTAGGGTGCACAACTACTAGCTGGAGATCCACAGTCCACCTGTTCTTTTTCAGTAGGTCTCTTTAAATCACCACCGAAACACCTGGGCACAGGGGTTATTCTGGTTTGTTTAGGCAAATAATTATGGCAATTTGCTAGTTAGGAAATGAAAGCCTTTAGACATTTCAAGCCTTCAAGGCTGGAATTGTGATCCCCTGGCACAGAAACTTAAGTGTTATAAGGAGAAAATGAAAACAAGCATTTTGAAAAACAAAAAAGGGTCCCTCTTATTTGGATTAATAGTTTCAAATACAAATGTTTTACCTTTGTAGTTTTTAGCCTGATTGAAAACTAGATATTTAGGAAAACATGAGACGTGTTACTGGAGTGCTGGGAATACTCTTTCTCTGGAACAGGCTGCCCTGCCAGATTAATGAGGCTGCTAAGCAAATAAATGCTCTGGGTGGGCCAAATGATTTCCTCATATTCGTGACTTTCCTTACATTGTCCAGAACCTGATGAAAACCATTAACATTTCCTAGGTGCCCAATTCAAAATCTTATTAGCCTGGAGTAAAGCATTCTGCATTTAAAAGAGAGAATAGAAGAAAACGTTTTAGCCCAAGAGTCAATACATGTATTACAATGTATTTTTTTAATCAAAGGGTTGCTATAAGAAGAGATCTGTCACAATAGTAAGGTTCTTAAATAACAGTAGGTTTTACATAGTCCTGAATATAGGGATCTATCCTCTTTCTCTATCACAAGTGTGTGTGCAGCCTGGGCATTTTTGTTCCTTTCCATTCCCTAGTCCTTGTTGATGCAGATCCTTAATTCTTTAAGCAGTGAGTTAAAGAGTTAATCAATGGTCAGCTAAGTAAATCAAACAGGATGCAGTTGTTCATCCTTGCTATAGGAAGGAGGGGCACAATAGCTGCAAACCACAGTGATGCTGATAAGTCTTTAACACCTAGTCTTATTGTTAATGAGACCAAAATACCTGTAAATGTAACAAGAACCCACAAAAGAATGCATTAAACAGAAAGGTCTCCAGTTAAAAATGATTTTGCATCAGGTGGTTTCACCCTCAAATGACAGCTTGGAATCACTGGGCTTTGGAGGATCCCTTGGTGGTCTGTGATTAAAACAAAACACAACCACCCAAAACAACAGTCACAAGTGTGCTCTTTACATACCAAACTGCCCCCTGCATGGGCTGATGGGATTTCATGGCTCATCAGCCCTCCTGTCAGAGAGAGATCCTTTGTGGTGAAGCTCCCTCCCACCCTCTGGGAACCCCTGACCACCTGCAAACACAGCCCACTCCCCTGACACCAGGCTGCCTCCTGACTCCCTTTGCCACTGAACGCAATTAACACTCTCCTAATCTCCTGCCTGCTGTATGATTGTGCCTGTCGAACACAATTAGCATCTACAGGTCTTTGTCCTGACCAGAGCTATAAGGCTGGGGGCTTGCTGACAGAGTGTTGTGCTGTCAGGTCGCAGGGATGGTACACATTTCCTCCCCAGCAGATCAGAACCTGGCCGTTTTTCTTCTTGACCTGTTATCTGACGTTATCTGTAGAGGCCCAAACAGAGGAAAAGGTGTAAATGCATTGTGCAGGTTCAGTAATTCACCTGTTAAATCTCAACGAAGTTCTCCTTGGCGGATTTATTGTGGTTTTTGCACTTGCACTTTGGTTTTAAATCATTTTGCTTCTGTTTCCTGTGGTTCTGACAAGGTTTCACAGTGCTTTATTATATTGGTCCATGGTATTACTACAGAGCACATTCCTTAAAAAAGTTTACTGTAGCATGGTATTCCCATAGTTCTGTGTAGCAAAGCACCATTCCGCATATTAAAACTACTCCAAAACTATAGTGAAGCCATTATTCTATTACAGCCTCTCTCATTTAATGCTAACCCTCCGCATTATGTCTGAACAATATTTCTTAAAATCAAAGTTTTAGTGAGAACTAATTAACCTTGTTTAATGGCTGCTTTTCTCAGCACTAGGCTCACACAGAAGTCAGGAATATTCCTGACAGGAATACACTATTAGGCATAAAATGTATATTGATGGAGTTGTGTTGACGTTGACAGAGCTATGAAAATGAGTGTCCACATGTTGCATCACATATTGTTTAATCCACTATGCAGTATAGATATAAAAACATGAATGGAAACAGATACCATTGTGAAATAACTTATGTTTATGTAACATTGTTTATTATACTTTATAAATTAGAGAATAACATTGCTGGAGGTGGAAGGGAACGATGATAATGTGAATGACGGTGACTGGGTGTCTATCTTTCTCTGGCATATAGATGACAGTTGCTAGGGGAAAATTGTATTTGTTTAAAAGTTAGCTGTGTTAAGCCTAGGACACAACCTGTTATTTTCTGTACCGTCGTGCTGGCACAGAGTAAAAAAAAATGGATGCAGTCTCTTTCTCTGTCTGAGGATGCATACTCGAAGTTATTTATCAAGAAGTCCCAATAACGATGTCTCTGAAGTGCTGACTTGTAGAGTAGAAGCAGGGTAGTTCAGATTTTGATCCAGAGGAAGATGAGGGAACATCAGTAAGCCGTGAAGTTAAAACCTTTTCTGGATTCTCCCTTTGCTTGAGGGCTAACCCCCACATTTGTAAATGGTAATATATGAATCTGTGGTGCCCAAAATGTGGGTCGGTCCTTGGTTTAAAGTCTCATCCAAAATACGGCTTCTTCTGCAGCTTTGTACCTTGTAAATCTGTGAAGAAAAGGGTTTGGAATTTCTGAACCAGAAGAGTGCATCACACAGTGCATCACACCATCAGCAGTGGTGGATCGATCCCAGTATTGTCTAGTTGGATCCTTGCTTGCTTTAAGAGATCTGAGGATATCTGGCTCTATAACAGAATAAGCTGATGACTACTGTAGTTGTGTGTGATGTCTCCAGGTACACGCATGGTAGAAACATGCCACTGAAACCCCCTCTGTGTGCGATTCTGAAGGTTTTGAGGAAGTGCTTTGAGTCTCTTTCTTTCAGTTGTGTTGAGCAACTGCCTTGTTGTCATGCATGCTTGGGCTTGCTTTCATTTAGAGCTTTGCTTTGAAATCATTTATCCGGTAAATAATTCACCATTATTATAACAGCTTCTCAGCTGAGACTGGCGATACAGTAACAGCTGACAATTATACAGTTACAGGAAAGGAACAGAGGCTCAGAAAATAAAGAATGACGCTTTGCTTCTCGTTTTCCATTCCAGCCGCCAGAGTGGGTGCTTTTGTGAACAGTGGGCCACAGACACAATAGACTGAATTTCACTGCCATTGTGCTTGTGTTGTGTTTCTTTGGTGTTATTGAGGTGTAAAGTTGTAAATGGGTATTTTTGGAATGCCACATGAGGGATATGGAAATAGGGTCTGAAAACAAAGATCTAATTTCAGATCGCTGACTGCTATAGCAATGGATTTGTTTTGATTTTTGCCCCAGAAAAGTAGAGGGGAATTTTCCCCTAGAAAGATACAGTTCCAGGCTCAACTTTATAAGATCACAGTGTCCTTACCACCACATCATGTCGTCCATTTTTGTCTTTTAACAGTTTTTCAGTTATGCCTTTGTGCTATGTTCAGTGAACTAAATTTGAGATAATGATGTCAATATAAATATACTCAACATAATGAATGCATAATGTTATTTTAATTTGTTAATTTAAAAAAAGGTGTATTGAAACACCTCTTATTCATATTCATTAATGAAACCCTATACTGACTTTAGAAGACCTTGCCACTCATTTCAGGATATTGTTAAGAAATGCATTTATTTGCATCCCAGCCTGAAGTGGTGAATGGACATTGATGTAAAGCATTTAGACATAATGCCAAAAACAATTGAAGACTTAAGTACTGTATCTAAGTCCTACTGTCATCTGAACTGTGCCATGCTTCTAAGCCTGCAAAACTTTTCATGGGTATGGTAGTTCAGGCTTTGACTCTGTCTGCATTACCTTTGGAATACATCATTCCTGTGAATTTCAATTTCTATACTGCCCAAGAATGCATTGATCTAATTTGGTGCATTATATTATGCATTATATGCACCAAATAATGATACATGTTCTTCCAACAGTCCTGTTTGTTGTGGTAATTTACAGGCAATGATTGGCAATCCACCCTGAAGCTTTTTCTATGTATTATTTCGCTTATATATTACAGTAGATATAAGCAGTTAGTCCGTTACAGTCAGTGCTAATTAGTGCTTATTTTCACAGATAGAAGCATAAACATCTTAAGTTGTAAACTAGGGCTCAGATTAAGTGAAAGCATTATGTTTGTGACTTGGTGGTCCTAAATTTGTTGTAATCTGCACTCAGTGGTGCACAAAATCACTAGACGTAGTTTTAACTAACATTTAAAATTGACATCCCTTAATGTGACCTTTACCGTTGCTGGCGCAACTCGCGTTTTATTTCCACTTCTACCAGCAGGTGGCAGTAGCCATAACAGACAGGAGTGAGATCTGCAGATACCAACTGCAAGGATTCATTCTACCAAGGCAACAGGTATTTCTTTTTTCTGTGTTGTTGTTGTTGTGTGTTCCTTGTGGATACCTATATTTTTGCTCCTTTATCTACATTTATAGTGATGCTATCCTTTTTGTAATTGTGAGTAGCTATCGGAGTAATTCTGCATTTTTGACGAGCTGACTTTTTTGTCCGTAGTTGCATTGTTTACACGTTTAGGAGTCCCAAAAAAGGAATTATTAGTCTTTGGGCTTAAAGTTTATAGTCATGGCCTACACTATATTGGTCTAAATACGTCAAAAACTTTTAAAAGATACAACAGATAGAAAATCAAGGTACTGTATATTTATATGTGACTTTTAAAATCACAATATGGACGTCCTGTGCATCTCAAGTACCAGGAGCCACAGCAAAGCACAATCTCCCCCCACTGCAGACAAGGGTTTCAGAAGAGCCTAAGGACCAAGTCAGGACCTCCACAGAAAGTTCTACAATGAGTCCTATTGAAAGGAAAGTGGAACAACTTGTCTCGAGTGGATCTCTGCGTGTATTTTCAGAAGAAAATGTCAAAAATGTTTTCCATTTAATTTTGAAATCAGGAATTGCAGTACAATTGGGCACAGCTCACAAATCTAATTCAGATCCAACTTTAAAGAGCTGTCTAGTAGTTCAGGATTTATCCCATCCAAAGTCCTCAGAGCTTTCTATGCAGTTGTTGTATTCATTTACTGAGAAATCAGTGAAAAGGCTGTTGAAGCAGTGCCTCAGTTTTCCCGATTCTCCAATGTTTGACACAAATGAGAAGGATGTTTCACTTTTTCAAGACTGTGATACAAATACGGAATTGAAGTCTCCCAAAAGATTTCAGAGAAAATGTCTCTGACTGCCAAGGATCACAGACCACAGAAAAGTACTGAACCATCAGTGCCCAGTTCACAGATGTACCATGATGCAATTAATCAGCTTTCCAGCTTGCTTGTAAAGTCTGTCATGGATGTTTTGTCTGCTGCGTGTGATTTATCAACGAAGCCTGAAGACAGTGAAAATCAAGTTATGAAGGAAATCAAATCAAATCATTTAATAGTGTATAAACATTTTAGTTGCTATGAAGTACAAGTTAAAAAATGTAGTGACTGTATATAAATATACAGTACCTTGATTTTCTATCTGTTGTATCTTTAAAAAGTTTTTGATGTATGTAGACCAAGATAGTGTAGGCCATGACTATGAATGAGAGAATGAGTGAATAAAGCCATATATTCAGTAGCCATAGAGATGCAGCCATTCAAAGTGCGCGGCACAGACACGTACCGGAGGTAATTGGCTACGGCGTCGCGCATCGATGACGCAAAAAAACATCATCGGTACTTGATTGGTTGACCGAAAGGGGCACTCGTGGTCCATTGGTCGGTCGTAGAAAGATTTACAGTAAATGTCTTTACTGTGCCCGTTTTAGCATCCGTGTCACACCTGAAGAAGGCTCCACGGCCGAAACGTTGTGTTCTCTTTCTTCTTTTTTTCAGCATGGAATAAACCTATTACTTGTTCCTTTGCAGATACAATTCTATTGTTTGTTGTGTTGTCTATGATGTTTTTTTCCCCCCCATTTTCTGTGTCCTTCTGTCTTGTACATTATAAAATGTTACTTACCTTTGCTGTGTCCAAAAGATGAAGGAGCAGGTTTAAATGACTTTGGAGGTTGATCGTTGTATAGAAGATACCCAATGTCCACAGTCTTTTAGGAAGGAATATAAAAAATCCCAAAACAAAGTTTGTATTTGTATTGCACAAAAGGCTTCTGAATTATAAGAGAAACCTGTGAAAATCAGATCGAAAAGATAATGTACATCCTGACTTCACTTTCTGGGAGATGACACAGATAATAAATAAAGGTTTCTTACCTTTTTATAATGTAGGACAAAAAAGGCTGCAAAGTCTGCCCCATTGCACTCTTGGAGTCATTCACCAATTTCTTCCCATATACCCAGCCATTGGTATGGTCATCCATGTAGAGGTATCGCAGACCTCTTCCTTCATCGTGGTCTGGCAGCTTATACAGAAGAAACCTGTATGATTCCAAAAACACATAAAAGAGTATCACATCCTGTATACTGCTCTAGAACTGTGACACTGTACAATGTGTCCTGGGTGTTGGACAGACAGTGTTAACTGTTGAGATCACTAGAAAATAAAAAGGGCACTTAAACAATACTAGTGTCTGTTGCCAGTCTGTGGGTGCACTGGTGCTTCTGGGAGATGAACAGAACCTGTGGCAAGAGAAGAAGGGTCAAGCAGCCTTGATCATTTCTAGGTGATGTAGTGGCCTACAAAGCAAAAATAGCTCTTGTTTTTAGGGGTCGTCCATGTTTGACATGAGCATTGTGGCAAAACTGGAATAATCTTATGCGATTAGAGCTCATTTTCTGCATTTTAAACCAGCAGAGCTCTGTAGAACTGAACTGCAGCAGTTGACAAAGAGTCAACAGTTGACTAAAAGAAGCGAGGCAAGGCAAGCATCCCACAAACATTACTCTCCTCAAGAATACATTCTGGTGAATCGTTTCAAAACGAACTATTGAAAGGAAAAAAACTTTCAAATCCAATAGTAATTTCTTTATGACAAAAAAAAATCATAGACACTGTACCCTGGATTTACAGATGCAGCCATTCAAAGTGCGCGGCACAGGCACGTACCGGGGGTAATTGGCTACGTCATCGCGCATCGTGACGCGAGATGATGCAAAATAGTGCGGTACGTGATTGGTTGACCGACAGGGGCAATCGTGGTGCGTTGATCGGTCGTAGAAAGATTTAAATGTCTTTACTGTGCCCGTTTAAGTATTGAATATTTATATGGAATTTTACCACTGAAGGGAAATCTTAGTAGCTGAGCATAAAAAGAATAGAAGCATACTGTAACGTGTGTGAAGGCCATAAATGGTATTAATTTTGGAACATAAACATACAGTATATGGCTGGTCTCGGTACTAAATAATACACACCAGTATTTTATTTCTCCCTAAACATTTTAAGCTTCGAAGTCTTTAACTAATGTGATACTGGAGTCAACAAGCATACTTTTAGAATTTGATTAAAAGGGAATATAATATGGAATTGTGTATGTAAAGAAATTAATAACGATATCATTATATTCATATACCGCAACACAAGAATAGTACACGCTGTACATTGTCTGTTGATAATGTTTCTGTAGTGCTTTTTCAGCACTCTGCATATGACCTTGCCGGTGGCGCTGTGGGTTAGGTTCCTGACTCCCACTCTGATCGAATTTAAGTAATTTTAATAACAATGAATAGTCACCTATGCGTTACAATATAAACATTTATATTGATTTAAATCGCGTTTTAATTTAAATCGCAAACGCGGGTTTAAATATATGTGTTTTTTGATTCACAATCAGACAAATACAACATAAATTGATATCTTTGTCATCTAAGTATCTTAATAAACTTTCAGCATAGCTTTCTCCCCGTTTAGATTTATTTTTCTTGGGATCTTGGGATCAAACGTGGAAAGATTAGATTGTAATCGTATTTATTTTTTAAATACATTTTAGAAAAGTGTAATCTATACTAAAAAGCTTTACACCACCTGCTATAAAGATACATATTGTAATACTTTCGGGCTCGGATAGGACGGACACAAGAACTCAGACTTGTGGAGTTAAATCTCAACAAAACAACAAATCTCAATATCTTGTACGAATTATTTGTAATACAAACCAAAAACTCTCTCAAATTCCTCCAATTAGCATAGCCCCGCCCCTTATGCAAAACCAAACCCTGCTACTGCAGATATACCCGACTTTGATAAAAGAGGAGGAGTGTCTTTGCTGAGTCAGATAGCTGTGGACCTCTTTGACAGTGTGTTGCAGGACTTGTCCGAAAACCAGGAGATAACAGTTGTGAAACAGGATAATGATGTGTTTCATGAACCACACAAGATTCAGCAGGTTGCCAGCTCTGTTCACAATGAATTGCTGTGTCAAACTGGATCCCAACAGGTTCTACAGAAAGTTGTAGCCACCAGAAATGAGACAGTGGTCAAAACCATAATCAGTTCTATGGTGACCAACATTTCCAAGCTGACACATTCAGCTTCCCGATGTTCATCCCTTTCACCAGAGACCAGTATTAGCAGAGAAGCAAGTGAGATCGTTGATGAGGTGATGGGTGATATTAAAATAACTAGTGAGCACAGCAAAGAGGCAACACCCAGTGCTCTGTCTTCTGAAGTTTCTCTTGTTTCTTCTGAAATAGTACATGGAGTCACAGATAATCTGCTAAAGAACATCCAGCTAAACTGTTCCAGCCCTGAGTCCAGTACTCCTCAAGCTGCCATTGATATGGAAACCCGGAGCACTGAGCAGCTCATGTGCACCAACATGGACCAGTTAGAACCTTCACCTGTTATTGGTCGAACAGTCAGAAGTAAAAAAACGACAGTCTTCTATGACAAAGTCTCCAAAAGGCTTTTCTCCAACACTCCCAAGTGGTTTTGAAAACAGTTTCCAGCCAGAAGACACTATGGATAAGCCCTGCTCATCAGCTGTTGGTGTGACACCTTGTTAGCTTCTGGGACCCGAGAGAAGCCTGGAGATTATATGATTATATGTCAGCCGTCCCCTGTTCTTCTATATCTCTAGCTTGACTGCGTCCGGCTGCTCGGCTTTTGTTTGTAAAGTTTGAACGAGCGCCCCGTTCACTGTTTCTTGTGAAGTAAACATGACTCTCTCTGGCTTTGTCACTGTGGTCAGAAAGCATTTCTTGATTCTGCTTGAGCAGCTTCATGAATTGTAAGCGACTGTAAGAGCTCTTTCTAAAGTCAGCCCTCCTACAACAATTTATCACGCAGTCTCTTATGTGCACATTTTCCCACAAGTTGATCTCTTAACATGTCAGCTTCCAATACTCCCAAGTCACACGATTTAGCCAGTTCTCTTAGTGAATTCACAAAAGCATCAACAGATTCGTCCTGAGACGAATTCCTACATTTATGCCGTACCAAAACCACATTTCTCCGCGGTGTAAAGTAAGCGTCTAAGGCAGCTAGTCTGTTCATATGTACCTTTTTCTCCAGCGAGGTTGGCGAAAATCCGCTGCAGGGGCGCCCCGATGCAGTGCAGTAATGCAGCCCGTCTCAGGCATCCGGAGCTTCTGTAGATCCACTGGCTATTTCAAAACATCTGTACGACTTCATCCATGTCTTGTATTCCGTATACAAATCCGGAGCTCCGAGGTTCAGTGGAAGCGGTGGAGAAAGCTGGGCATAAGCAAAACTTCTCGGCGCGGCGGCCGTATCTTCCATGGCGCAAGCTTAACGAACAGTCCGAAAATTCAAGAGTTCGTTTCAACCAGCACGAGAACTAAAATCTGCAGTGTTCTGCTCGCTTTGAGTTCGCCAAGCACTCATCTCTCGTCGCAATAAATGTTGTGTATCTTAATAAAGAGTCGTTCTTATATTATTTTAACTATTTTATTAACTACACAGATCACTCCCTTACACCATATATTCCCGCCTTCTACTCTCCCGTTCCGTTGTCTCGCGATGTCTACTCACTATACTCAGCTACCATATTCAGATATTGTGAAACAAATTTTAACTAAGCTGCTCATAAGAATTCATCCTATTTCTCCAAAGGGGGGAGGAGAAACAAGAACAGATTATGGAAAGTTTATCTTGTTGGGAGCTTAGTGAATTTGCTGTGGGCATTATTGACAATGTGCCGAAGAAACTATTTACAGCCCCAGATACCTCAGAATGTAATCCAACAATGGGAAGCAATATCCAATGTGAGCTGGTTTCTGTCAAACAAGTGGCCAGCTGTATTTACAGAGAACTGCTGCAGAGTGCTGGTTCCAAAGACAACTTACAGCAAGCAGTAGCAGCCAAGAGTGAGAACCTGGCCAAAAAGATAGTTAATTCTCTTGGGAGAGAAATTATGAAGTTCCAACATTCAGATATCGAGTCTTCAGATGCTCCTCAAGCTGACAATGATATGGAAACCCAGAGCACCGAGCAGCTCATGTGCACCAAAATGGACCGGTTAGAACCTTCACCTGTTATTGGTCGAACAGATGCAGTGAAAGATATCTCTCCCAGTCTTCAGGATATGGTGAAGGGCTTTTAATGGTGTCTAAAATATATTGCTCTTCAAGGTACTCCAAAACTGAAGTAACAACCTCTCTAGCCAGAAGGCTTTCATCTGAAGCCTTCTTTGCCACTGTTGTGCAATAAACCTCCTGGTCTAACTCTTTTTTCATTGCTTCACAAATGGCTCCAGCAGTTTCTACTGTATAGGTGCACAAATCTGAAATATCTGACACAGAATCAGAAAACACTGAATTTGTTGGTGAAGAGCTGACACTTGAGCTCTTTGCATTGCTTTGAGCAGGAGAACTGGAACTAGATACATCTTCTTCAGTCTGGGTGAGTAAAGATTTGAGCTTTCCAAATAAAGTCCTTACAATGCCTTTTGCAACTGAACTCAAGTCAAAAGTACGATCAATGGATCCTGTTTCTGTGCTGCCTCTAGAAGTTTGAGGAGCAGCAGCAACATGTTTATTGGATTCTTGCAGATATTTATTTGTTTCAATACAATTCAGTGCAAACAAAACATTTATCACCTATCAATATAAGACCTATTTTTACTTACTTGTCAGGGTTCGTTGTTTCCCATGTTAACATTTAGAAATTTGCAACCAAATTTTGAATGCCAGCACAGATGCAACTAATACAAATATAATGTTGTCTATACAGTATAGTAAAAATCTATTATAGATATAGGTTGTATGTATAGAAAAATATATACAGTACAATATTTCTAATATATAAATGAAGCAAGAACAACAGAATACCAGTCTAACCAAAGAAATAGAATGGTCAGTATTGCATATTTTAAGTGGATCCCTTAATTTATAAATAATTAAGTGTGCAGACCCCTGTTTCATTCCAGAGGAGGCAGTGTCAAAGGGTTCTTTTGGCATCGAGTCTATGGTAGAAAGTGAAGTCACCCCCTTGGAACCTGGACAGCTTAATATTCTCTCAATCAAAACCTAGTGGGAGCTGATCTGAACATGTCAGGGAAGGAACCACTAAGCAACAGCTAGGACTAAAATTCAGGATTTACTGTACTGAAGGAACAAATTAACATATTTCTTTACATTTGTTCTTTAGTTATGACACTGTGCATTTTAACCTCAAGAAGCTATCTGGAAAAATAAAATGCATCCATTACATTCAGACATTACAAGCAGTGTACCTTACCTGTCCATATAAATTGTTATTGTTATTGTTATTGTAAATTTTTAATTAAAAAACATTATGATAAAAAATAATTAGTGTGACATTGCTACTACATGGACAAAATACTAACTTTATTTTGCAATATTAAAAAATGGTGACTAATTAAAAATATATAGGCATCTTTTCTAGTGGCAGAACAATTAATCTATTTTAAAGCATATTCCTGTGTAAAAAAAGATGGCCTCCTAACCATGATTATGTTCGTACTTTTTCAATTTACCTACTGGATGTCTAAAACTTGCTTAGGTTTTTAACTTTAATATGAGGGGCTTATAAAATAAAAATCACCGCAACAAAATAGCACATTGGAAATTATAAATCTTAAACTTCAATCTGCAACTGTTCCATAACACTTTAGCGAGTATGGTACAATTGTGTTCCTATGTGAAGCAAGATCACTGGTAATTTACATCATTGTGTTTTCAACAACAACTACTTGGTCAGGCGCAATGTATCTAACCAGTTTCATACTGGGTACTGCATAATTGACACATAACAAATACAGTTCAATTCAGAAAATAAATAGCAATTCTTCATTGAAATGTGCAGAAATATGTCATGTTTATGTTTGTACCCTGTTAACTTCATAGAAATTAGACCTTAGAGAATTTAAAGATTCTGTGAAACATGCACTTTGACCAGAGGTGCCCAAACTTTTGCATACAACTGTATGTTGTTGCTGCATCTTTCAGGACAAAGCCCAAAATGCGTTTTCAACACATTTGATGACTTAGTGTTACTTAGTTGTTACTTCCCTCTGGTGGTTGTTGATTGAAACATAACATCCATTCAAACACGACCAGACATTTCTCCCACTGTCAATACTTCAGCAAAACTTCACATTTTATACCGGTGCCACAACAAATTGTTATTATGATAGAAATGTGTTTTAATATGACTAATATATTATTGTTGTAATGCAGTATGATCAGAGTTATACATAAGTACAATACAACAGTTTATTTTTGCGAAGGTTCAGTTAGTGTATTTTGACTGCTGCTCTAGTCATTGTCAATATCAATATTCAAAGTCAATGTTCTAGTCATTACAACAAAGCCAGTCTATGGTAAACTATATCTAGGATTTGGAAAAATGCACATGAGCTAACACGAAAATGTGCACATGTACTGTACTGTTAACAGACTGACTCATGCATTCGCAAAGAGAGAAAAAGCAATTTAACGAACGCAGCTGGGGAAGTGAGTTAAAAATAGAAAACAGTTCCTCTTTAAACATTTACATATCACCATACTAAAATGATTAAAATAAAAAATTTATGTACGCACTGATGCTTAACATACCACAACTGCAGCATGTAGGACTTACCCATCAGACAGCTGACTGATCAGCGGGACTTCATGAAACCAGTTGGAATCAGTAGTCACCTCTTCAGTGGAGTCAGGTGAAATATGAACTGACCCAAGAGAAAAGAATTATTGCCGCATTAGAATTCTCATGGCATGCATAAAAAAGTGATCAATCCAATTAACATCCAAAAAAGGCAGAAAACATGTATTTATTCATAGATAAAATTAGGATGCTGATTAGGATTTATTCATCTGTTTACCCATATAATTTAAATCATTTTCACACCTTAGCTCACAACAATGTTACTGCACCAGACTGTGGCACAATGGCTGCCCAGAGATCCCCAGACTTAATTGGAACCTTCCTCAACCTTAACAGTAGATGTTACCAAGCTTTCAAAACCCAACACTTGTGCATTAATCATTTAATATTGATTAAATGACACAAAACAATTGACATGTTTTTATCTGAGTAAGCTATACAAATAAAACTGAATTGAATTAAACTGATTTTTTGGATTATATGTTCCATTGTCTTTCACAATATCTTTCACCCAATATCAGCACCCACTGAATTTCTCTGCAGCTGCATTGGAAAATTTGTCAAAACATAACGTTTTTCAAAACCTTTATTTTTTCTAGAAACAAATTAAAATACTGACCTTTGGTGATTTTAGAACTCTTCTCATTAGCAACGGTAACATCTCTTTTCTCCGTGCTAATGATCTCAGTAGAAGCTGTGCCACAGAGAAAACATCCTTTTAGTTGAATAGTCCTTTCAGATAGTTTAGATCAATATGTTGTCAACCTGCATCATTCCCTCTGGCCAACAAACTAAAACACATTAAATTGTGAACTAAATCTCAGTTGTACCACTGCAAATTATTGGATCTAGAAGCTTACCCTATTTTCCAGACTGAAGTACTTCTTTAAAATATTGCCTTTTAATACTGTCTTGCATTTCTCTCTCAAAATCCTTCCTTTCCTGTAAACTCTCATTTAGCTTTTGCTGCAGGAGAGCAACCTTCCTTTCATATAATTCAAATGCCTGAGAATGACAGAAAACCTTTCACAAGTGGCTATTCTTTAAAGAAAAAGGAAAGCCTCTCAACAAAAGATGAAAAGGTCCATCTCATTGTTGAACATCTTGTATTAAAAAGCACATGTTTTTCCATTACTCTAGTATTTAATGACAAATGAACTAGCTTGCAACCCAACATGTTGCTAGTAGAAAACTTCCCGTCCATAAGGTCACATTTTAATTTAGTATCAGACAGAAGCTGTTGGGCACCACTGAAATTCCAGCTCAAGTAAAAACTACAGGAGACTCCGATCTCATCTCAATCTACAGCACCCTGAAGCTGGGAAGCTGGGTCTGGTCAGAGCTCAGAAGAAGAAAGGCTGGGTCCAACATTACTTGGATGAAAGACTCTGTGTGTAGTTCAGAACCTTGCAGGCTGGGTATAAGAGATTGAAGCAGCAATGTCTCTCCTCTAATGCTTAGGTAATGAAGAGGAGAGATCATCAACCACCCTCTTGGATCCTCTTGGGGAGATACCCCTGAGGGATACTTTAGAACAGCCAATTATGCAAAGCAGCATGTCTCTGGGATGTTACATGGAATTAAAATCCACAACACGCAGAATAAATGCCCCACAGGCAGGTGCCCAAGGCTGGAGATAAACCACGGGCTTTGGAGATGCAGTGCTATAACCATGAATTGAATGAGGTGCCAACATACCATGCTCATTGTGGTCACTGAGGATCCAAAAAGTATTCGTTTAGGTTATTAATTTAAACCTATAGGTGGTCATCTTGGAAATACAACAAAATATACCTGCAAGGTCAGTGTCAGGTCCGGAATTTGCATGAAGAAAAGTTCACCTTAAGAGGATGAATCCAAACATTCATTACTCCAGTACCTTTTTGTGCCTTCTAGCTCTGGTCTCTTTCTTCATCTGGGCCTGTCGCACCTCCCTCCGGGCATCTTCCTCTATCCTCATCTATAAAGCCCTTTCTCTGATTTTCCACATCTGTAGAGCCGTCAGTGAAAAGGCAAAGCCGATGAGAAACAGCAGAAAGCTAGATTGTGTTGAGCACAAAACAGCTACGCTACTAGACATTTATATTTATATATGTCACCTGCTTATAGGTGGTACATAAATTATTGAGGATTCTGTTAGATCATGTAGAGCTGAATCTCTCCCCTTTTTACAATCTAGCAATTGAGGCCTTTGGGCATTTTTCAGCATATTAGGAGCATTCAGCAGCTGAATGTGGTCTGGGAAGCCCAAAGACAAAATAACTGGGAAAATAACATACCATACAGCAATGTACAGTGAAAATGTGAAAAAAAACAAGAAACATGATTAAATTGATGTAGAAAACCGATGAGGCTAAATACTATATATTGATAATGCTGGTGATTTGAAAGCTGATAAATCAATGAAAGGGGTGAATAAACTATGTGTTTTAAAAGTGAGTTAAGCTACAGTGTGGAATGTAAGATTCATAAAAGCATATAAAAAGTGTCTGAAGTCTAAGTGTGACGATACAGTAACATGATTCACTAAGGGTATCCACTCTGCAGAAATCTGTTCGGCTGGAAGAGGCGTATAAAGTATAAGGTGAGAGAATTTTTTTAATTCGCATTTTGCAACATAAAATGCTTAATTACTTGTCAGAAAGAGAACATCTTTTAAAACAGTTATGCTAGAGATCCTGTTATCTTTTGCTTGCTCCCCAATCATGCTGTATTTACAGAGGTGTCACAAGGTCACTTGCCAGAGTTGATATAAATGTCTCTAATCAGTTTAAGATGCAGAAGGAAACCAGCTATTAAAGATCTGTCATCCAGGTGATGACCGGGAGCAGCCCTGGGTCAAAATAAATCAAACTGTATTCTCATACCTCATCCTGTCTGCTGTACTGCAGACCTCTCATACGCTGTATTTCACCACTGCATATCTCCTCTGTTTTCGGAGCTCCTGCCTGGTGCCTTCATAAACAACAACAGAAAAGAAAGCTTCATCCACAAGGCAATGTCAGACAGCAGCAGAGGAATTTGTGAATGTGGTATTTCCGTAGAGCAGATGTTCATCTTTTGGAAAACTTTGACTCAGTCAAGACTTCCACTTGCTTGCACAATTAATTAACTTAAGGCAAACCTTTACTTACAGTTGTATTCTTGACATCTAATGTTTAAACATAACAGTAAAATATTTACACATATTTACAGCGAAACAAAAAAAAATGTGATACAAATACAACAAATCAGGAATCCAAAAGGCAGGAACTTGCTGTTAAAGAGTGAGGAGCTTCCGTATGTTATTACCTGTCTCTGTTAGCCATAAACTGGTCTGAAATATTCTTGGATCCTTCCTCAAGGAGCCATTCCCTCACATCGGTGAAGCTGATATCCCTGGGAATCTCGTTCTGCTCCTGGAGCTCCAAGAACTTCTTCACTATTGTTTTCTGAAAGCCAGCACAGCCTTTTAATAGAGTGCCACACTCCCTTCATTGCAAGGTTCTCCTAAGCACTATTATAGCCGAGTGTGCACTTCAAAACCAACACTGACTTTTTCCATTAGATTTTTAATTTGAACTCACACCGATAGAATGTGTTTGCATATGTATAAGAGTGAAGGCTGAGCTACTGTAGTTTGTTGATCTAAACATTTCAATTTAAGATGTATATCTTGGATACAGTGGTTAACCTTGTTATCTCGCAACACTGGGGCCAGGGGCTCTATTCTGAGCCTGAGGTGATTTGTCTGTGTGGAGTTTGTATGGTCTCCCCATATTCACATTGGTTTTTCACGGTTTGCTCTGGTTTGCTCCCACAGTCCAAAGCCATACTATACTGGTAGAAAAAAAGGTGTCTAATTGGTTCTAGAGTGAATTTGTGTCTGTGTGTGTCTTGCAATGGACTTAATTCTGGTCAAGGGTGTATATCGCCTTAAGCCCGTTGCTTTCTGGGATAGGCCCCGGCTCCCTGCAGCCCTTAGATGAGGCGGTTAGATTAGATGACGTGGATGGAAAGGGATGGATGGAAGTTCAAGTCGTTTTTCAGCCTTGTCTGGCAAAGAAGACTTATAAATTCTGTTTTGGACTACACACAAAAGCTGCCTGTATTAACGTGTTTGGAAAAATACATTTGTTTGCACTGAAAATGGATTAAAGTCTACAGAGCAGTACAGATAAGCAGTGAATGCTCCGATTCGGGTGGTACAATTAGTGGTTTACCACAAAGAAAAACATCCAGATATATTGCCCAGCCTCAATGAATAAAAAAAACTATCTTTTTTTAACTCTGTTATCGTGAACAGAGAAGACTACAAGGCGACCTGTTTCAAATATTCAAAATCCTCACAGTCAAGTCTGCTTGTTGAATGCTGACTTCTTTCAAGAAACAGCTGGATGAGACTCACAGACCAATTAGCAAGTAATTACCAAACAGGCTTAAGAGCTTCCTCTCATTCGTAACTTTTCTTATGATATGAAACCCATATCCTGCATGCAGAAAGGACTATATGGGCTATAAACAACACAAAGTATCATGAAAAGATGTACAGTATGGCTGAACTAACAAGAAGAAGCTAAAATAGGCTAGAGCAGTGACAAACATAAGCAACAACATCGTCAGCGTCAAAACACTAAAACAGAAATGAGCTTCATAGCAATTAGAGAAGAAACTGAAAGAAAACATTGAAATTGATCCTTAGAATACAAACACAGTCAAGGTAGAGACTTCCTTGAAGATGACATGATGACAGCAGTATATTCAAAAGTGCATAATGGAGAGATCTTATGGAAGCCTTCATCTAGAAACGTTACTGATTGAGGGCTGGATAAAGGCAGAAGTCTATGATGAAGAGTCAGAATCAGATGGACGGTTGTTTAAAAACATCACACTTACCTGTTTAGTCACATAATTTTTGTCATACTGCAACTTCACATTGCTAAGGTAGTTATGATATTGATTGTATTCTTTCAAAGAGCAGAGGACCTGAAAACAGACAAAACATGTTTCAAGTACTGTCTAGGAGGTTAAATGTTTTTATTTTTATTTTACAAATCTAGAGCACAGTCAAGTACTCTGTGTTTGAATATCTATTGAGCATAAGGACTTTAGCACAAACCATAGGCCTGCTTTGATTACATCTACTATTACATGCTTTGATTACAACCAAAGGCCTGCCCACCGAATACATCTATGCTGGAGTGCAGACATGAGTTAAATCACGCTACTGGAAACTATTACAGCTAAATGAGCTAGAACCTGGTCTATTTTTTTTGACAACACCTCACTCCTTCACCATACCAAAAAAGCCTCATTCTTTGCACAAACTCCAAACAGCCTTACTTTCTTCTGCTCATTGATTAAGCCTCTGTTCTGCAGAGACTCCTGCATGCCCTTGCGATGGTAATAGGTGCGCAGGTGGGGGTCATGGAGGCTGTTGTACTTCGAATCCAAAAGGAAACCGTGGGGATCAGTCAGAGTGAAGTCAGGAGATGGCTGGTGCAGCTGAAATAGAAGGTAAGTATTTTATTAAAACATGATATGTACAGGTAAACACAGATATGTATCCCCCTATGTTTCTGAACATAAAAATGAGAATGTTTTTTTTCTCCCCCCTCCGAAGGCGGTCGCCAGTTTCTTGGAAGACTACTCCAGAATCGCTGTTATCATTTTTTTCTACGTTCTTGAAAATCAAATTCCAATTTCTCAGTCATTGTAGCCAACTAAAAATGACTACATTGCAAAAAGACAGTAAGCACAATAAGCTTTAAGGCATACATACAGCTGAATTTCAATAATGTGATCAATATACTGCGTCTAGAAAAATATATAACCTTACTCCTGATGTTATATGCACAAAGATGTCAAGGGAAGGCAGTTTGCTTACAGTTTAATCATTACAGCAACCACATTATACTAACACACACAGAAATGTGTTAATGTGTCCCAGGTATCATTTCATATTATACAATTTTACATGTTGGTTTACCCCTAAAAAGAAAGAAAACCATGAATAAACATGTCATTTTTTACAATTTAAATGTTTGGATTTAAATAAGAATAAATGTATTCATGCTTTTCATTTTAGGTTACACTTACTTTCTCCGAAAGAGCAGTCCTGCAAAATTGAGGTTTAGACCCTGGGATTAACGGCAGTTTAGTGCCGACGGGTCTCTCCAACAGCTGCTGCTCTCCCTGCAGTGCATACAGCATGGTGTAGCAGCCCTGAAACACAGAACATAGCTATCGTACCTCACAGAACCACAGCCAAAACGCCAGAAAAAACAAGCAGAGCTGATGGCAGAAATGATTTCATCTGTCACAGAGTGAAATAAAATGGGTGTGGGGGCAACAGCAGGTATCAAGGACAATGTTGACTTTGCATAGAAGTTTGTATAGAATGACCAGTGACTTCAATGAGGGTGGTAATATGTGTCTTTCTTTGTTCTGGGGCTTCCTACTGATAAAGATGCTATTGCAAACATTGTTAATTACCACACAGTTCAGAGAAGACACATGGCATGTCAAAACTGGCCTAGCCGAGCCTCAGACTGAGGAGGTGGATCTAGAACATAACAATTCTAGAAAATCTAGAATGTTCTAGAGCAATCTTACACCTGGCCATCTGTATATAGCCATTTGATCAATGAGCCCCAAGAAGTTAGCTCTGCTTACACCCAAAACTATCAACCCCCCCCCAAAGAAAGGTAGGGGGGCTTTAATAACCCCAGTGACAGAGCCAGAGCACACAGAAACAGAAGAAAAAGGAATAACCAATTTGTACCACAGCACCCAGGAGAGGGTTCGGACACCAGGGACTCTCTACAGTGAGCAAGGGAGGAAGGCTTTAGCATTGTCTTCCTCCCCTCTCTACTCAAAAAATTGACTCAGAGACAAATTGGGGGGCATATTAAAAAACAGACTCAGCCAGGACTGAGGAGGATCCCTAAGACTACACAGAGTTTCTTTGCTATGACAGAAGCAGGCACACCAGGTCTCCAACTGGGGCTGGGTTTGGGAGAATATTTGCAGCTGGACTTTTCCTTTGGAACTCTGGTTTTGGTAACTGGGGTCAAATGGGGCTCTTGAGCTGGTCTGCAATATGTTCTGTGAGTAAGTAAGTACCTCTGGTGGATAAGTTGTAATATTTGTTCTGTGGATTACGCTATAATAGATACTGGAATTGCAAAGTACTGTAATACAAATGGAAATTATGTAGGATGACTTCTGGTCTGTGGATGCACTAGTGGTTCTGGAAGATAAAAAGAACTTGTTGCTGGGGGAAAAGGTCTTTAGAATTGCTAGGTGGCATAATCAGCTACAAAACTAACTTTTAAAAGCAGTCCCTGCATTTAAGGGCCACGGTTCCTGACATATCTTTTTATAGATAGGTAAGAAGAGTTACCCTAGGGTGTTCAGAGGGCTAAATCAGTTCATAACATTCTTTTTTTTTTCTTCTGCACAAACGAGTTGATTCTCTAAGTCTGTTTAGAGTTTTAGATTGGGAAGGCATATTCTCACCCGAGACATTTTAAGACAACAAAAGAAAAGTACAGTACGTATATTTCCATAAAATACAGAACACATAGCTGGAATTTTTAAAATCACGTTCCATTTATTTTACCTTCTAGAGCATTTAAAACAGTATTAGAAATATTACTACGAGGTGTACGTTTTAACTGTTTTACTAAACCTTACATTTTAAAGCTAAACTAATGCTGATTTTTTTACGATTCACTACCTAAAAGTTCAAATATTTAAAAGTATGGATAGTACACTCACAGCTCCAGATCCCGGTTTCTTTCTCTCCATTTTAACCCTGATCTCGTTCCATTAATCCATTAATCAATTAATCTATTTTGAGAAAACAATTCCGTCGTGTTCGTGAGCGTTTAGACTTTATTTTGTATAATTCGGACTTGAGCATAAACCACTGTATAACCAAAATGTTGTCTATTATAACGTCAGATCTGCAAAGCAGTTGCCTTATCTGACGTATCCAGCGTGTACAAGTTAAGTAAAGACGTCATTAAAAGCTGCAGCAGGGAAGCTACAGTATTCGTCCCAGGACGGACTTGTTTTTTTATATATATTTATAATTAGGTTTTAATTAGAAAATCCAGACAAAAAGGCGATGTCCGATTTAAAGTTTAATTTGAATGTCGCCATTCTAACTCAAAGCCTTCACGGTATCAAACCTGTGTGGTCACACGTCCCAAACAGTCTGGCTCTGCCAGTGGAGCCTAGAGACCCCAAAAATATAACACACGGTTTGCCTTTTAATAATTTACACCTATAATAATAATAATAATAATAATAATAATAATAATAATAATAATAACAATAATAATAATACAAAGTAATAAACACTTGTTTTAAAAGCGCGGACTGATTAGTCATTTGTACAGAGCAACATAACAAGACAGTGGCCACAGTACATACGGAAATCTCCAACTGTACTATATTTAAAAACTACATCTTTTTTCTGTATATCAAGACCTAGTTTTCAGTGACTACTGCGATGTGCCCTTCCATTTCCTAACTTTGTTATAGAAAGCAAGTGGAGCTGCTGAAGAAAATATCCTAAAAATAACTACTTTTTGTAGTGTTCGTAATGTGACGAGGGGTCCGGTTCACCTTCAGACTTAATTTCCTATAGAAGTATATTGTATATACAGTAGGTTTTATAGTCTTATAAACCCTTTTTTTAAAGCGTTTTATAATGCTACTCTTGCACTCTGCTGTCTCCTAGTTCCTTTCAGTTGGGCTTCACCGGTGAAATAAGGATGAAAACATCCTCTCTCTGCCCAGTCTTGCTTTTTGGCGGTTGATGTGTCTGTATGTGTCTTTTCTAGATATGTCTAAAACGACACCTAATATGCAGGAAGAAGCTGTTAAATTGGTAAGATGGTATCTGTAGCTGGGTAGCTGCAGAAAGGGATTGAAAACGTACAGACATCATTTTGGGTGCGACGATAGGATGACGTCACAGCGGAACGGCCATTTCACGAGGTTCTTAATTCCTCAGTCTCGAGATGTGTTCTGGTTGTTTTCGGTTTGGCTGAAGGTATTTGTACGGTAGCAATGCCGTGCTTTAAATTTCATACTTGGTTATTTAAGATCCTCGTTTATATGAATACACTATATTTATGGTATATAAATTAGTTATTTCTGGATAATCACTTCAGGAGCTCACTTTATCCCCTGAACAGTAGTCACTGTAAATATAATTTGTCTTTTATTTCCCAAAACAATTCAATATTTCCCACTGTACTGCATACAGTATTTGGCTTTAAGTTTTTCCTTAAAATAATTGGTAAAGAAATTTCTCACTTTTCAACCACTTTTCATCTGTAGCTCCGAGGAACTGCTGGTATAATGGTGAACAATGCGTGACGGACTTTGGGATCTTTTAGGATGGAAAAGAAGTGTAGAAATGCAATTTTAATCATGGTAAATTATGGTATTGTAGCCATTTATAGTTATACAGGTGTTGTCCTCAATATTCTCAGTCACAGCAGCATGACACATGGAATATTATCCATCCATTGTCTAATCACTTGATCCAATTCAATGCTGTGGAGACGGGCTCTGCAATTACCAGAGGTCAGTTTCTTCATTTCTGTTGCAGTGTGAGAGCAAAGAAAATTACAGTCATCAACAATTATACTGCTTATCTGTTTAGTTGCAAGAGGATTATCCTTTCTTTTGGACATAATCTGCATTCGGATTTGTGACCAAGATTACATCATACAAATGCCAAAGATTGGAACGTCTGAAAAAGACTCAGTGGATGACAGAGGGATCAAATTTGCTAACTAAATGTGTGTTCACTGATTGATCTGCAGAGCCACACGGTCAGGCTGGGTGCAATAAGATGTGGATACAGTCCTTCAAATTCACATCCCTAGTAAATAAAGAGCATACAATCCATTTTATCACTCTGCAACTCACAACTGGCAACCCACTGAAGCTAAGCAGGGACACTATACTGTAAACAGGCGCCGTCCTTCGGATGAGACATAAAACCGAGGTCCTGACTCTCTCTGGTCATTAAAAATCCCAGGGCGTTTCTCGAAAAGAGTAGGGGTGTAACCCTGGCGTCCTGGCCAAAGTTCCCATTGGCCCTTACCAATCATGGCCTCCTAATAAATCCCCATCTATGAAATGGCTTCATTACTCTGCTCTCCTCCCCGCTGATGTGTGGTGAGCGTTTTGGCGCACTATGGCTGCTGTCGCATCATCCAGGTGTATACTGCACATTGGTGGTGGTGGAGGGGAGTCCCTATTACCTGTAAAGTGCTTTGAGTGGAGTGTCCAGAAAAGCACTATATAAGTGTAAGCAATTATTAATTATTATTATTACTAGCTGACTAGTGACTAGTGACCTTATTTTAGCCTGGAAGAGATACATTATGATCATTTAATACTGGCAAATATTCTTGTAGCACAAGGGAAGCGGTACAAACATTAGATTTCCACTAGGGGGAACAGTAGGTTTTTGGACTAAACTGTCCTGCTTTGGCAGCACTATATTTATGGTATATAAATTAGTTATTTCTGGATAATCACTTCAGGAGCTCACTTTATCCCCTGAACAGTAGTCACTGTAAATATAATTTGTCTTTTATTTCCCAAAACAATTCAATATTTCCCACTGTACTGCATACAGTATTTAGCCTCTAGAATTTAATTTGCTCAATGTTAGTCTTGAAGCATGTAGTTAGTACTGTGTAGGTACTATCATTTAACAGCATTCATGAGATACATTCAAACAGAATATTAATTCCATATATTCAATTGAATCTTTCAAAGAGAACAACCATTTCCCTGCGAAATTAGGCTTTTCTCTGTCACTTCTCAGGTGGCTCTGACAATCAGCTGCCGTTAAATTGTGGCTGTGGGCATCTGTTTCAATGGAGTTTCTACTCCCTCTTTAAGTGTGATATTAGAAATACATATTTTTTGCTCAAAAACGTCTTTTTACAAATTAAATATACAGCTATAAACTAATATGATGTTTCGACTGTGAAGCCTTCTTAAGGTCTGTGAGACACACCTGAAGAAGGCTTCACAGCCGAAACTTTGTGTTTTCTCGGTTCTCTTTTCAGCATGGGATAAACCTATTGTTCCTTTACAGACTACGCATGCTGACACAGTTACCCATCTGCACTGCTATAAACGAATATAGCATACAATGGCATCTAATTATAACAACTTATACTTAAAGAATCTTTTGTTTTTAATCCACAGCATAATATTACATTATGAAAGACAGTTTCGTGCAGGAAAAAAAAGCACCTTTACATTTACCTTTATTTATATAAAAACTAGACTATTGTCTAAAATAGTATAAATTGGTAAATTGTGCCATGAAAAGTTCATTTTTCAGTTTCCACTGTCTACATTCCCGGGCACGGCTTATATGTGCGTTAATATTTACCTATCGGATTAGCAAAGGTTAAAATGACACAATTGAAACAGGATGAGGAAATGTGCACAAACTCCTCTGACATACTCATGAGAGAGAGTCTTTCCCCGCTTGACATGCTTTGAGCTTATAAAAGAGAGATAACCCACTGGAGAAGAACACGACTGTGAGTGACATCACTGTGAGGTCATAGGCATTGAGCAGGTCAGAAAATCAAGACTTCAAGGGGAAACTCAATACTACCCAACATTAGAGACATTCCTATTTTTTCAAGTGCCATCTTGATAATGGTTTAAGTTCCTCAGATATTTTTTAACTTCAGCTAGGCGTATGGCCTTTGACTTAAAAATCAGTAAATCGTTAAGGAATGCTGGAAGGTTTAATAGAATTAAGATATTCTTACCAGATCGAAACACCAGCATGGCACTGTAACCTTATTCTTTATAGAAATGTGACCATAAACTCTCTCTTTTAAACTGTACAGGCCTATTACAAAGCCAGTCAAAGTGGACAGCTCCACAGAGTAAACAGTCATAAAATCCAATGCTTCAAGTTGATCAATAATGTAGTAACTGTACTGTATATGAAGATGTGGTGATTGTTTTTATTTAACCTTAACCACCTGTTCTGAAAAGCATAGGTTGTCTTGTGTTTTGGAATACGTAGTCTGTGGTGTTATTGATTTAGCTAGTAAAAATATATATTTAATATTCATCCATTGCGTGGTTTCTGTGTAAAGTGCTGTCAGCATTACACTATTAATTTATTACAAAACTGCTGTGAAAACAAACTGAATGATTATGTTTAAAAGACACTGGAGATCACTTGGATTTGCCATATTTTGAGAAAAGTGTAGCGTTGAAAGCTAATACACACGTGTAGTTGGATATACCTATCCATGGGTGTATACTGTTAACTCCAAGGAGTCGGATTTAAGTCATAAAATCAAAATACAGCATAACCATTCCATTATTAAACTGCGCGATGTCATTACTCCTGATAAACAAACCCTTTAGCCGCATCCACAGAAACATAAGTCGCAGATATGTGCCGAACAGGAATACTAGTATCAATATAATGTGCTTGATACGAACTGCCTAATGGGGCCACAGGAATAATTGAAGGCAGGTCAGATCCAGCACTTTTATTACAAACAAGCCTTTAAAGAAACACAAACAGAATGTACTTTTATGATTTGAAATAACTGTATATCGCCTCAGCAAAAATAATTTGACTTTTTTCCCCCCCTCCACTTTAGGCTTTGACTGTATAGGTTCAAAGTTGTTTCCTGACTTTTGGATCTTAAGCAACAGTGAGGGTCATATATTCAGTACTTCATTTAAAAAATGTTTTTTTAGATGCATGACTTTCTCATGATAAATATCCTTTCTAAATACATTTCACTTTTGCTATTAAGGTCAGTACTGAATAGTTTAAGAACAAGTAAAGGTTTATTCCATGCTGAAAAGAGAAGAAAAGAAACAAGAACTGACACCTGAAGAAGACTCTACAGCTGAAACATTGAGTTTCTTTTCTTCTCTTTTCAGCATGGAATAAACCTTTACTTGTTCCTTTGCAGCCTATGCGTGTTGACGCACTACCTACTTGAGCTACTGCAGAGTTTTCTTACATATTACTTACCACCATTTGCTTTGACTTGGAAAAACTATGCAGTATCTTTTGAAAAACAGCCCTTTGTCTATTTGTGCCAGCCACGTGTTACTGGCAGTCCTCAAATGTGTCAACTACTGTGAGGAAGGCCTTCCACACTCCAGGCCTGCTTGTGCACACAGCCCCGCCTCCTCTTCTCGTTTGACCGATCTCTCGGTTCGTGTCCGCGATGCAGTTCCAGTGCTGACCCCCACCCTTCGTCACACACCACTTGGAGTGGTCCACCATGATGCTGAAAGGCCTGGCCTCTGGCAGCTGCATAGTCTTCACGTTGTACACCTTGTGCGCCACAGAGCAATTTGACGGCAGAGGCTGATGAAGCTTCCCCCAGCTTTTGGCAAAGAAGTCGTCTCCTAAATAGTTAACCAGCAAACCTGAATAGAGATCTGAAATGGAACAGTGTCACAGGTTCCATGTTAGAATCTGTCCCAGGCACACTTCCTACCCAACCAAAAACAGGAAGTGCACTATAGTAGCTACCAAAACGTCAAACTGAAACTGAGAACAAGTGAATGTGTATTTCTCCCCCCTCTCAGGGGTGGATGCAATAAGAGGTTCCCTTTAATGAAATCATGGCATCAGTTTAGCATTCCTCACAGAGCAGTAACACTGAAACACAGGTAAAACATGAGGTTTTCTCTGCAAACATGTGGCTCAACAAGGTAAAAAAGTATTGATTTCTTGCCTCTTTATCTTCACAGACTGTAGTCTTGAGTTTACTGATGCGGTCCATTGGGAACAAGAACACTATTTTACTTGGCTTGGGCTTCCAGATTCTGCAACTTGCTTGGTACGGCTTTGGATCAGAACCCTGGTATGTGCCTTGTATTCTGTAGGAGTAGAAAACCCAGGAGCTTTTCCTAACAGACACTGTAGGTCACAGATCATCAAGTATAATTTGTGAACCTTTAATATCAGTCCTATTCTGAGTTATTTAAAATTATTAAGCAGGTACTGTCACTATTAAACCAAACATTTAATCTTATAAACCTGAAATACAGTCGCTGTTTTATGCATATTTCTAGTTTGATACTAGTTTTCCTTCTTGGTTTCTCCTCAGGATGATGTGGGCTGCTGGTGCAGTTGCAGCTATGCAGCTATACCTTCCCAGCAGTCAGTGCTCTTGTATCCAGGACAGCTGAAGCAGACCAGCAAGGTACCCAGGGCAAGAAAAAAGTCGCTTTGTACAGAAACTCAGCTGTTGGTTTCTGTCATCCATCTGAAAATGAAAGCACTATGTATTTCTTGTACTTGTAATCTTGCAACTTCTCTGTTATGCCACAAAGCTGTGTCGTGAAGTCAGACAGATCTATTCTTTCACCCATTTGGTTTGACAGTTCTGTTTGAAAAGCTCATAAATATCCAATGCTCCATCCACTAAGAGAGAGCTCAGTAGTCTTAAGTGTAATGGCTAGATTAGAGGGCATCCAGTATGGTTCTTGATTGTCAAAAGATTGGCCTGTGAAACTAATTAAATTAGCTTAAGCTAGTAATTAGTTGTTAATACAGTAACTAGGAGTTTTAGGGATCTAAAACCCAGAAATCTTTTTGGCCTTGAGAGCTGGAGCAGAAGATCTTGTCTTGATCGTTGCACTAGCTAATCTAATGTTTGTGCTGTGCTTGTGCGTTCTTAGCTCTCCCTGCTCATTAGAACTGGTGAGACAGTGAAGAGAAGCACAACATGTTTGCAGTCAGTCAGTGAGGTTAGGTGCAGTTTTAGTCAAGGGGCTGTTCCATGTCTTGTCCTGTGCTAAATGCCAGCATTGGGGGTTAAGACTTTTTAAAATAAACTAAAATGTACCCTACATGTTTGTCCTGTAAGTATCTTCATGTGATCCTGCTAGATTTCTGCTTACCTAAGTCTTCTTGTGAATGGTGTGTGGAAGGCTGACGGTCTCGTTCTCTTATAGGTGTGGTTCAGGGGATGATCACTGGGATTCGAGGGCTGTGTAATGGCCTGGGACCGGCGCTGTACGGGTTAATTTTCTACATATTCCATGTGGAGCTTAATGAACTCCCAGTGAGTAACAGTGGCCTGGGAGCCGAGTCTGAATCATCACATCACTCTCAACACAATCATCAGGTAACATACAGTGTCCAGCTTCATGGAATTGTCATTGAAACTCGTCATTGAAATTGTCAGTCTCTCAGAATTATGCTCTGGAATGTGAAATGTAGTCAAAATGGTATGAGATGGTGAAACAAATATGAAACCAGACAGGTAGGATTTTGATGTTCAGTTTCTATGTAACCATAGTACTTGTCTCTATCTTATAAAAGGGAATATCATTCTTCGCAGGACATGTTACCTGTCATGCCAGTATCCCAGAGGAGTCTTTCATGACTTGCAGTACATTGTAAGAATGGTTAGGTTAACACACTTGGATGCAGATTTTGCTGTTGATCTTCAGATACTTTTAGTGAGGCACTAACATTTTTTTGCAGTTGATGTTGGCCAACTAATAGCTGGTATCAGGAGTTATAAATGTGATGTCTGTGGAGTGTATGGGTACAGGTCACACTCTCATGGTCCCCCTGTGCAGTCTTACCTAAACTGTGGTCAAGTGAGTAGCTGCGTTGGTATGTGTTAGCTGCAAGGAGACATGTATTGGTTAATCCCAGCCTGAAAAACAGGGGTAAATCCAACATTTCAGCTGCTGAGACGTCTTCAGGGGATATTTCATTTCACATAGCACATTGAATGTCTCAAGATTAAGATATATAATACCCCTAAAAATCCTGGGTTTGGCGGGCTTCATTCTGCACTTTTTAATTACCGTTCCTTTGTGATTTATTTCTGTCCACGCAGAGTTCAATAATCCCTGGTCCTCCGTTCCTGTTTGGGGCATGTGCTGTGCTGCTCGCCCTGCTGGTGGCGCTGTTCATCCCTGAGCACACTAACATGGCCCCGCGGAGCAGCACCTGGAAGAAGCATGCCACCCCCACAGCCCACAGCCACCCCCACAGCCCCCAGGCACCTGGGGAGGCCAAGGAGCCACTCTTACAAGACAGCAACGTATGACCGCTGTTGCTTCTCAGGCGGTTTCTAGATACATCATTCTGCCATTTTTTATTTATTTATGGAGATGCCAGGTAATGGAAATTCAACACGAGTGTTAAGAGTACCATTTTGTAATATATTTAAAAATTGTCCAAAGGCACTATTGCAATAGCTCTATTTATTGAATTCAATATAGTTAGAGAGGATTTTTTATACATGTTTGTCATAAATTCTACATCGGCATGGCTTACCCAGGGACTTGTGCCTTGTAGAACTGGAATGTTACTGAAGACAGTGTGTTTATCAGTCATCCTGCTTTGAAGAGGTGTGATAATATGGGTTGAAGTGCAATCGGTTCACTAGAGAACACTCAGCCCATTAAGAGCTTTACCTCTTTTTCTCTTTTGACCCAAGACAGACTTTATTAAAAGTCAGAATGATGTACAGAAAAAGTGGTGTGGCCTCTTAAGCTTGTACATGACAAGGCCTTAATAGATGCTCTTGGGTGCAAAAGCAACATGCAGTGGGTCAAGAACAGTTCATTCTTTTGCGGCTTTGTTATCATTGAAAAGTGAAAAGGACTTGGAACTTTGCTTGTTCTACACATCTTCATTTTTCTGTTCATATCAAGCAGTTGCAGCATGCAGTGCTGTCTCAGTTTCTGACTACCTTCCCATTTTCACAGTTTCAGTTGCAAGTAAGCTTCTGCCCACCAAGAGGGTGGGGATTGCTGGGGGCTCATGTAGTTTGTGTCTCAAGAACCTTTATCTGAACATAGAGCTAGGCGTTGTGCAGCATCATGCAACTGTGAAGCTCAAGACAAAGTGCACAGGACCAAAAAATATGCTGTTCAAACTAGGGCATAGTAGTGACAAGATAATGACCTGGTGTGAATATGCCTTTTTTGAACTGTTATATTTATTAGAGGGCCTCAGAATATGAAATGAGTTTTGTGGCCTCAACTTGAAAGACGTGCATTTTTCTAAGTGGCCTTTTTCAGTAAGGATATTCGCAAGAACATGCTAATGTACCAAATAATAGAACATCAGATGTGAAATTCTCTGAAATTGTATATTTTTGTGTGCTCAATATATTTGAATGATTCCTTGAAAGATATTACTAGCGTGTAAAATATCGTAAGCTCAAATGTTTTTATTTTCCTTTCCGTTACGTACTGTGGTTATTACACTGCTTCACTGCCTTGTTTTTCTTTTAACCTTCAAGAAGATACTGTCATGGACACAGTTCTAAGTGTTGTAAATCTAAAAGAGGTAAAGTTCAATAAAGTGGATTATTTTAATGTATGCAAGATGTATTATTTCATCTTAGTGCTGTGTAACTCCCTTCCCTTCTCAACTTCAAAACATGCTCTGACTTTAGACATCTCAAAATATGATGCAGGATTCAACATTCGGATAATAACTGCTCCAGCAAGGTCTCCAGCTGTTGATTTAAGAATGCCTGGAAAATGTGTTGCATTGTGGTTCCTGATGACTAGAGTTGTGCACCTCAACCTTTTAAAAGTGTTCATATTTCTGTAATTGAGCCGAATATATAGTAGCTATAGGACTCTCACAACCTTAGTTGGGCTCATCACTACCAGAATGGATACTGTGATGGGCTCAGTGGAGTAGTGGCACCACCCCGCATAGCTTCAGGTCTGTGCAAGAACACTGCCTTGATGAACAGATGAAGAGTGATGTCTGTGAGCGAGGAAGGTTCTCTCAATCTGACCGGCACTCCTTTAGTCCACATCAACAACTGCAACCTGCTGCCTCTTTATGGAGAGTGTTAATATCCTACTATAATGAGAACAGTAAATACAGGTATACAAAATATAAGACATGGCAGACTAAAAGCAAGAGAAATTCAAAGCAGATTTTAATTAGATGGATTAAGCAGTTTGAAAGAGGCAATTTGGTGCTGCTTTTAATTACACTGGTACTGTGTATGATTAAAAAGGTTGTGGCTTTTCACAGCGTTGGATTGGTTTTCCTAGAGTCTCAAACTGCTGCTTTTCCCAGAACATAATCCAAATAGTACAAGAGTTCTTTCCTTCTACTGATATTCAGCAAATATAAAAGCACAGCAATAGCTGACTAAATAGAGTGGTTGTCTTCCCTTGTCCTGGAAGAACCCAAGGTCTTAATCACAGGTTAGCTGAGTTCTGCTGAATTCTATTTTTTTTGTGTCATATTTTTAAATTTGCTTTCAACTATTAATACCCAATAAGGAAGCTGTTTAGAAGCTGTATTAATTAGTAGTTAGAAGCTGTATTAATAAATAGTACAGTACTATTAAATTCATGTGAAGCTAAAACCATACTGCAATACTTAGAATATCTAAAAACTGCAGGATTCAGAATTCTAAAGCTCAAATTACACAGTGGAGTAAAAAGTAACATTATGTTACTATACCTTAGATTTCACACAATATTAACTTTGCTTGTATTTAACTGCAATGTCCAGCAAAATCAGTCTTGATACAAAAAATGAGTGTAAATGCTGGATGTTTTCAGCGTGGAAAAAATATTTGAATATTAATACTATGATGTGCATATTGGACAATTCTATTTTAGTAGTTAAACCTTTCAGCTTTTTGGAATATTTCATTTTTACGTGTATCGCTCAAAGGAGTCCAATGTTTAAATGTTGGAACTCAATATTTTATGAAGCACTACTGCTCAATATAGGTGTAGGTTTTCAAAAATGTAGATCAATATGGTGTATATAATATGTTTACATTTTTATTAAGTGTCAAAAATCCTTTTGGTAAATGTAACATCCCTCAGGCTACAAAGAAATTAGATATAATCACATATAGAAGCAGGATATGCACAGAGAAATAGAAAAGAACAACTTTGAAGTATCATCTGAAAGTTTATTTTACATACTGTGCAAAGAATTTGTAATCAGTTAACAGGAAAAAAAACATTTAAAAACATATAACTGTCTTTCTAAGGCATTTATTGCCTTAAAACAAATGACATTTTTGTGGCTTGATATAAAAGATTAAATAAAAATACATTACATAACATTGTCATCATTCTCTGTAAAAAATAGTTTCATAACTTTTTTTTTTACTTTAAATAGGCTAATAAAATAAATAATTTGTACACATGTACAGTACCAATCAGATGAGATAATTATGCATTTACAAAGTATGATGCAAAAGTTAAGGAAAAACCCTTATTGTACTGTAAAATCTGGTAAGGTTAACCAGAAATAGCCTGCTTTTGTCTATATTATGAATGAATTATGAGGCAAAACAATGGATTTTCATTCAGTAATATTCCTTCCACAACATGCTAAATGGAGCCATGCACCCTGTCTGAGTCCTGCATGGTTGACTTTTCTTGTATTGTGTATTGAGATGCAATAAAATGGTTAATTGTAGCCGTAGTGCAAGAAGATGTTTAGTGCTCCCACTGCTGGCAGAGAGAAGCAGAGATGGAGAGAAACTTGCTGCTACACTGGTAGAGAAACATACAGTACTTCCCCAAAATCAGAACAGCTATCAATCCTACTGGGGAATAAACCTCCAAATAGTTTAGTTTAGTAGATTTATTGTACTAGATTTGTCGATGTTTAGTTAAATATTAATGCTTTGGCAATACTGTAATCCATAGGTTATTTCAATAAGAGTCTGAATTTTAATACATTTAAGGAACATGTCAGAGCTGTGAGTATCAAAGACACAATCTTTCAGTTTTATGTTTTAGAACTTCTATTGCAGAAAGATACCCAAAACCAAAATTATTCATTTGCAGATTTTGGCTTTCCACACATCTCCTCTTGTTATACCTGAGTTTGGACACTGTTTTTCACCTGCTTTGTGCTCATTTTCCCTCAGCTGTCTACCCCTTTGTGCCTACTCTGTCTTGTTTTCTCCTGCGCCTCATTTATCTGCTACTTTCCCTCTCTCCCTCACATCTTAAGAAGGCTCCACAGCTGAAACCTTGTGTTTCTTTTCTTCACCTTTCTTGATGGAATTAACATTTCCCTGTTACTTTGAATTTGAATGTCAGCACCTCTAGAATACAAGCCTGACCAACAGTTGTATGAGAGAATGCTGAAGATGGTTGCCATTTAATTAGCAGAGGCAAGGTCAGCAAAATTACATAGGTAAAATATGGCAAGAAGAAGAGGAGCCAGAGGAGAAAATTAAACACACCACAAAGGATAAAGCCTGAAACTAAATTATACTGAAACTAAATACAAAATAAAGGATTCCTGCAAACCTGCAGGTTAGTGGCATTAATAAACTGTCATAACATACAAAACAAATGAAAAGGAGCATATCTTTTTGGGCAGTCTTAATTTTTCTGAGCTTTAGAGGATTTAGAATTGCAACAGGCATGGTTAACAGGTTCCACGCACACCAACATTATTCACATCACGAAGGGTAATGCTCCTGTATCCTGCATAAACTCATATTGTCTGAAGAAAAATAAAACAAAGGTATGACAATGAATTAAAGGCCTTTCAACGCCTTGTGAGTAAAACACAATGTTACAGTACATGAACATGACAAGTTTAATAAACGCTGAAAGAAGGCGGAGAGCATTACCTATCTGCACACAGTAAACCTGAAAACCACTGTAAACGAATCTGTCGTTGGAAGAAATTATTAGAGACAGAATTTAGTAGGCATACAAGATTCCTGGTTTATGTTAAAAAATAAAGGTCTTTCTCGATGTATCACAGATAGAAACTTCCAAAAGGCAAGCAAAATGAAAAGCTTGCAAAGTCATCAGTCCGTCATTTGTGAAAGAACAATTAACACAGAAGTGTGCAAATAGATTCCATTGTCACAGAAAACGTAACGAAATCGAGCAGCAATACATGCAAAACATAAATAAAAACACAGATTTCATGTAAAGTGCAGGTGTGACCAGTGCATAAACGTCCTAAAACATCCCGGAATTGTGTTTCCCAACGACGATGTAGACCACAGGATGTTCCATAGTGTGCAGCTCTGCGAGAAAACGTGGAAGCCGTTGTCCAGGCTGAAGAAAGGAGAAAAGAAAAGGAAGAATGAAACCCTATTTCTAGGGACTTTTAACACTAGTGCTTAGACCTGAATGCTGGAGCTGTACATTTCAACTAATACCACACACACGTATTCCAAAAATAGAGATGGACGGTACAGAGACCGCAGGAAATCATCAGCTGTACAGATAAAACGTCTGAAGAGGCGCAGTTTGAGGTCAGCACACAGGAAAGAACGTTTACATTATGCCCAAAGACTAATAATTCCTTTTTTGGGACTCCTAAACGTGTAAACAATGCAACTACGGACAAAAAAGTCAGCTCGTCAAAAATGCAGAATTACTCCGATAGCTACTCACAATTACAAAAAGGATAGCATCACTATAAATGTAGATAAATGAGCAAAAATATAGGTATCCACAAGGAACACACAACAACAACAACAACACAGAAAAAAGAAATACCTGTTGCCTTGGTACAATGAATCCTTGCAGTTGGTATCTGCAGATCTCACTCCTGTCTGTTATGGCTACTGCCACCTGCTGGTAGAAGTGGAAATAAAACGCGAGTTGCGCCAGCAACGGTAAAGGTCACATTAAGGGATGTCAATTTTAAATGTTAGTTAAAACTACGTCTAGTGATTTTGTGCACCACTGAGTGCAGATTACAACAAATTTAGGACCACCAAGTCACAAACATAATGCTTTCACTTAATCTGAGCCCTAGTTTACAACTTAAGATGTTTATGCTTCTATCTGTGAAAATAAGCACTAATTAGCACTGACTGTAACGGACTAACTGCTTATATCTACTGTAATATATAAGCGAAATAATACATAGAAAAAGCTTCAGGGTGGATTGCCAATCATTGCCTGTAAATTACCACAACAAACAGGACTGTTGGAAGAACATGTATCATTATTTGGTGCATATAATGCATAATATAATGCACCAAATTAGATCAATGCATTCTTGGGCAGCATAGAAATTGAAATTCACAGGAATGATGTATTCCAAAGGTAATGCAGACAGAGTCAAAGCCTGAACTACCATACCCATGAAAAGTTTTGCAGGCTTAGAAGCATGGCACAGTTCAGATGACAGTAGGACTTAGATACAGTACTTAAGGCTTCAATTGTTTTTGGCATTATGTCTAAATGCTTTACATCAATGTCCATTCACCACTTCAGGCTGGGATGCAAATAAATACATTTCTTAACAATATCCTGAAATGAGTGGCAAGGTCTTCTAAAGTCAGTATAGGGTTTCATTAATGAATATGAATAAGAGGTGTTTCAATACACCTTTTTTTAAATTAACAAATTAAAATAACATTATGCATTAATTATGTTGAGTATATTTATATTGACATCATTATCTCAAATTCAGTTCACTGAACATAGCACAAAGGCATAACTGAAAAACTGTTAAAAGACAAAAATGGACGACATGATGTGGTGGTAAGGACACTGTGATCTTATAAAGTTGAGCCTGGAACTGTATCTTTCTAGGGGAAAATTCCCCTCTACTTTTCTGGGGCAAAAATCAAAACAAATCCATTGCTATAGCAGTCAGCGATCTGAAATTAGATCTTTGTTTTCAGACCCTATTTCCATATCCCTCATGTGGCATTCCAAAAATACCCATTTACAACTTTACACCTCAATAACACCAAAGAAACACAACACAAGCACAATGGCAGTGAAATTCAGTCTATTGTGTCTGTGGCCCACTGTTCACAAAAGCACCCACTCTGGCGGCTGGAATGGAAAACGAGAAGCAAAGCGTCATTCTTTATTTTCTGAGCCTCTGCTCCTTTCCTGTAACTGTATAATTGTAAGCTGTTACTGTATCGCCAGTCTCAGGTGAGAAGCTGTTATAATAATGGTGAATTATTTACCGGATAAATGATTTCAAAGCAAAGCACTAAATGAAAGCAAGCCCAAGCATGCATGACAACAAGGCAGTTGCTCAACACAACTGAAAGAAAGAGACTCAAAGCACTTCCTCAAAACCTTCAGAATCGCACACAGAGGGGGTTTCAGTGGCATGTTTCTACCATGCGTGTACCTGGAGACATCACACACAACTACAGTAGTCATCAGCTTATTCTATTATAGAGCCAGATATCCTCAGATCTCTTAAAGCAAGCAAGGATCCAACTAGACAATACTGGGATCGATCCACCACTGCTGATGGTGTGATGCACTGTGTGATGCACTCTTCTGGTTCAGAAATTCCAAACCCTTTTCTTCACAGATTTACAAGGTACAACGCTGCAGAAGAAGCCGTATTTTGGATGAGACTTTAAACCAAGGATCGACCCACATTTTGGGCACCACAGATTCATATATTACCATTTACAAATGTGGGGGTTAGCCCTCAAGCAAAGGGAGAATCCAGAAAAGGTTTTAACTTCACGGCTTACTGATGTTCCCTCATCTTCCTCTGGATCAAAATCAGAACTACCCTGCTTCTACTCTACAAGTCAGCACTTCAGAGACATCGTTATTGGGACTTCTTGATAAATAACTTCGAGTATGCATCCTCAGACAGAGAAAGAGACTGCATCCATTTTTTTTTACTCTGTGCCAGCACGACGGTACAGAAAATAACAGGTTGTGTCCTAGGCTTAACACAGCTAACTTTTAAACAAATACAATTTTCCCCTAGCAACTGTCATCTATATGCCAGAGAAAGATAGACACACAGTCACCGTCATTCACATTATCATCGTTCCCTTCCACCTCCAGCAATGTTATTCTCTAATTTATAAAGTATAATAAACAATGTTACATAAACATAAGTTATTTCACAATGGTATCTGTTTCCATTCATGTTTTTATATCTATACTGCATAGTGGATTAAACAATATGTGATGCAACATGTGGACACTCATTTTCATAGCTCTGTCAACGTCAACACAACTCCATCAATATACATTTTATGCCTAATAGTGTATTCCTGTCAGGAATATTCCTGACTTCTGTGTGAGCCTAGTGCTGAGAAAAGCAGCCATTAAACAAGGTTAATTAGTTCTCACTAAAACTTTGATTTTAAGAAATATTGTTCAGACATAATGCGGAGGGTTAGCATTAAATGAGAGAGGCTGTAATAGAATAATGGCTTCACTATAGTTTTGGAGTAGTTTTAATATGCGGAATGGTGCTTTCCTACACAGAACTATGGGAATACCATGCTACAGTATACTTTTTTAAGGAATGTGCTCTGTAGTAATACCATGGACCAATATAATAAAGCACTGTGAAACCTTGTCAGAACCACAGGAAACAGAAGCAAAACGATTTAAAACCAAAGTGCAAGTGCAAAAACCACAATAAATCCGCCAAGGTGAACTTCGTTGAGATTTAACAGGTGAATTACTGAACCTGCACAATGCATTTACACCTTTTCCTCTGTTTGGGCCTCTACAGATAACGTCAATCTGTTAACAGGTCAAGAAGAAAAACGGCCAGGTTCTGATCTGCTGGGGAGGAAATGTGTACCGTCCCTGCGACCTGACAGCACAACACTCTGTCAGCAAGCCCCCAGCCTTATAGCTCTGGTCAGGACAAAGACCTGTAGATGCTAATTGTGTTCGACAGGCACAATCATACAGAAGGCAGGAGATTAGGAGAGTGTTAATTGCGTTCAGTGGCAAAGGGAGTCAGGAGGCAGCCTGGTGTCAGGGGAGTGGGCTGTGTTTGCAGGTGGTCAGGGGTTCCCAGAGGGTGGGAGGGAGCTTCACCACAAAGGATCTCTCTCTGACAGGAGGGCTGATGAGCCATGAAATCCCATCAGCCCATGCAGGGGGCAGTTTGGTATGTAAAGAGCACACTTGTGACTGTTGTTTTGGGTGGTTGTGTTTTGTTTTAATCACAGACCACCAAGAGATCCTCCAAAGCCCAGTGATTCCAAGCTGTCATTTGAGGGTGAAACCACCTGATGCAAAATCATTTTTAACTGGAGACCTTTCTGTTTAATGCATTCTTTTGTGGGTTCTTGTTACATTTACAGGTATTTTGGTCTCATTAACAATAAGACTAGGTGTTAAAGACTTATCAGCATCACTGTGGTTTGCAGCTATTGTGCCCCTCCTTCCTATAGCAAGGATGAACAACTGCATCCTGTTTGATTTACTTAGCTGACCATTGATAAACTCTTTAACTCACTGCTTAAAGAATTAAGGATCTGCATCAACAAGGACTAGGGAATGGAAAGGAACAAAAATGCCCAGGCTGCACACACACTTGTGATAGAGAAAGATGATAGATCCCTATATTCAGGACTATGTAAAACCTACTGTTATTTAAGAACCTTACTATTGTGACAGATCTCTTCTTATAGCAACCCTTTGATTAAAAAAATACATTGTAATACATGTATTGACTCTTGGGCTAAAACGTTTTCTTCTATTCTCTCTTTTAAATGCAGAATGCTTTACTCCAGGCTAATAAGATTTTGAATTGGGCACCTAGGAAATATTAATGGTTTTCATCAGGTTCTGGACAATGTAAGGAAAGTCACGAATATGAGGAAATCATTTGGCCCACCCAGAGCATTTATTTGCTTAGCAGCCTCATTAATCTGGCAGGGCAGCCTGTTCCAGAGAAAGAGTATTCCCAGCACTCCAGTAACACGTCTCATGTTTTCCTAAATATCTAGTTTTCAATCAGGCTAAAAACTACAAAGGTAAAACATTTGTATTTGAAACTATTAATCCAAATAAGAGGGACCCTTTTTTGTTTTTCAAAATGCTTGTTTTCATTTTCTCCTTATAACACTTAAGTTTCTGTGCCAGGGGAGCACAATTCCAGCCTTGAAGGTTTGAAATGTCTAAAGGCTTTCATTTCCTAACTAGCAAATTGCCATAATTATTTGCCTAAACAAACCAGATTAACCCCTGTGCCCAGGTGTTTCGGTGGTGATTTAAAGAGACCTACTGAAAAAGAACAGGTGGACTGTGGATCTCCAGCTAGTAGTTGTGCACCCTAGCACTACACCTTTACTCACAATATGCCTGGTTGAGCTTCAGTGTAGAGTTATAACATCAAGAGGCACAACTGACTTGATCTTATCAACTTATCAAGAAGGCTGGCTCTGTGTTGGGGATGAGCCTTGACCCCATGGAGGTGGTGGCTGAGAGGAGAATGCTGACCAAGCTCACAGCCATCATGAACGACGCCTCTCATCAGCTTCATGGGACTGTTATTAAAAGCGGAGTACTTTTAGCAACAGACTGCTCCAGCTACGGTGTTCAAGGGAACGTTTCCGCAGGTCGGCGGCTGTCAGGGTGTATAACGCTGCCCTAGGCTAGGACTGTTAGCCCTTCATTTGCTCGTCTATGGACAGCATGTTTGCTCCATTGTACTTTTTGGACAATCAGTCTGTATAAACCTATGCACATTTTGCACATATTTTATTGTTTTTACAGTGACTATGATCATCACATTTTGCACACACCTATGTATTTATTTTTTATTTATTGATTTTGTTGTCTTTTGTTTTATAACTATTCTGATGTCTGTTTTTGCTTGTCTTGGGCTGGACTGCTGTAACACATCAATTTGCCTTTGGGTTCAATAAAGTCATATCTATCTATCTTCACCACATGTCATCTCCAGGAAAAATGCTGGAAACGACAAACCTCTGTATATGTCTTCATGTCACAGAAACCGTTGACTTCAACACTAAAGCACTGTGAATGAGGCTCCTGAATTACCAAACTTTATCATGACTTTAACATTTAAAATAATTACAGTGAATAAAGCTAAAAAAACTTCAGTTACTCATACCTGAAGAATGAGTAACTTTTTCTAAATTAGCATGTAACAAACACTGACGTCTAATAGGATTTAAAAGGTGGGTATGTCATTGTATAAACACTAAAACCACAAAACATGACAAATATAATGTAATGGTACCTAGTACTTCATTAATGTATTGTATGTGTGACCTGCTTGAAGCACATCAATCAAATCTAGCCCACTACAGTAATGAATCTGACACCACTGGGTTGTTGTCTTTGTAATATTCATTTGTCATGTTCATGGCTTTTGTTGTAGATAACGACTGTATATATTTTTTCGGAATGTACACTTTCATGTTAAAGTTATTGCAAAAATTCTGTATTAAGTAAAATGACAATTTATGGATTTACAAATTATGCTGTTTAATATTTGTAACCAATTGGGTTGATCAACAGGTGTCTACTGTTAAGCCTCGGGATACAGGAGTGTTGGTGCTGTTGAAAGCAAAATGAGCTGAAGACAATGCTTTGCTCCAGCTCCTGGTGGTGTGTTGTGGGATTTTGTCCCATTCCTCACATAATACCTGGAAAAGCATGTGCCCGTTCATTGATCTCTGTTGCCCTGGATGCTAAAGTCATCCCACAGATGTTCCATGGGGCTCCATGGGTCTGGGGAGAAAGGCATCCACAGAATAACAGTCCAATTCCCAGCACTTGAGAAAACAGAAGCTCCCTGAGCAGCACGAGGACATGACATTCCAGCAGGACAACAGATCGCATCAGATTGAGGTCACTGGAGGGGAAGCAAGTGTGATGCCAGGACTTCATCAATGCTGTATCATGTCCATGTAGTCAAGCTGGCATCAGTTCCTACAAGTGGAGTTCTGTAGTGACTAGACACTCCTCTCCAGACCAGCACAGTTGATAGTGATGAGCAACTCTTGGCAAGATGTGTGACTCGTAGTCTGCATGATGGTAGCCTATCACTGTATGGACTTCATTTCACTGTAAGATCTTGCCAGGTTAGATACCTTTTGTTTACTTACAGTTTAAAATGCACTTACTTAATCCATCTCCCAATATACTGCTGACACAAAGGTGCCTCTGTACTTCGGCATTATGCCCAGCTTGTCAATAAATTTCATAAGCTAGACACAGTGGTTCTTTTATATATGTTTTTTTCAGATAGAGACAACTTAATGGTTATGCAGCAGTCACCATGATTCAACTGTGTTCACGGTTACTCATGATCACTGAAGTCGATAATACAAAAGATTTATTCAATATCCAAATTCTATACACTTTTTCTAAAACATGCAATTTATCATATTTGTCTTTTGATGTGCAGTATACAGTATATCACTAAGTGCAATCTGAACTTCATTGCACAATGTGACTAATTTGTATATTTTTTGTCTACATTGGTTCTCATAGAATAGAACTTTTTGCTTTTTTAAAACTGAGCTCCAGAACTTTTTTTTGTTTTTATTGTTCCTTTTTGTAAAACAAAATTAAATAGTGCTCAAAAGGCAATACAATCCTAATGGACTATGGCACATGACAAAAGGTGATTTATATAACTACAGATGCAGCCATTCAAAATGAGCGGGGTACGCTGCGGTACAACGCGGTAGACATATCGCATCAAATACCGTCATAATACGTCATTTCGCGTCATACCGCCCTTTACTGTATGCAAATTATATTATGTTAATAGTATCCAGAATCACCTTGTAAAACTGGCAGGTGGAGCTAATAAAACTTTCATGTACAGCATTTGAGTTGTCACCAGAAAAAAACTGGTTTCGAATCCTGCTCACTGCTGAAGGACAATCTTTACTCAGTTAAGAATTTAAGTTGTATACTCTTTAGACTTTCAAATATAAACTGTGTATTACAGCATGTTAATCATTAGACATTAAAAAGTTGGTATATTTTATGAAAGCAAGATTGGTCAGTTGGACAAGAGTACGCAGTCTACCACCTTTATAATAAATATTTTAATTATGCAGAAATATTTTATTAATCAAAGTCTTTACCAAGATATTACTAATAGTAATAATGAATGACTTCGGACAAGCTTTAAACTCAAAGTATTACCCTGGTCCACATTCTTTGTAATCGTCTTTGTAAACGAAAAGACTTTATTTTTTCATTGACAAAAAGTAACACCACAGCATTTCGTTGATCCGATCACACATTCGTTTTCAATCATACAAAGTCTTGAGAATCACCGATTCACTATGCCTTTCACGTGCTCATAAAAGATACTAATTTAGGAACATAAACAGATCACTGTATGTAAACTATATTGTATATGGCTGGTCTTGGTAGTTTAAAGAACAAATACACACCAGTATTCCATTTCTCCCTAAACATTTTAAGCATCAAAGTCTTACATGTGGTTATTTCAGAAACGGTTTTATGTGCTGCTTCTGACCATATTATTGTAGTTTTATATACTTTGTGAAAATTGATCGTTTTAACCTTTTCTGCGAATAAGCTCGTTATCTGAGTAAACAAAAGCATACTTTTAGAATTTGATCAATAGGGAATAGAATATGGAATCGCATATCTAAATAAATTAATAACGATATAATTATATTAATGTACTGTTGCACAAAAAGTAGTATAAGACTTTCCATTGATATCTGTATTGCTGTTACACTGCATGACCTGTCACTTTCTGTGGTGTGATGGCTTAAGTGACTGACTTATAAGGCTGAGGTTGGAGGTATGATCCCAGCTGTCAACATGAATTTTCTTTTAACAAATAAACATTTCATTGGAAAACTAAAATAGCAAATATTATTGTCATTATATTGAATTTTTTTATATTTCTAAATATCACAACATGTTCATACTGTACAGTATGTACACAGTGGTACTGCAGGGTGTAGGGTGCAAACCCACGTAATTTTAAAGACCTCTACTTGTGAAACTTTTCACAGCCTGTACATAAAGCTATATACACAATACTGCTGACAGCAGGAAAATTCCTGTTCTTTACTCAGCAGCTTATTAAAAACAGCACCCACGTTGTTCAAGACGATTTTTTTTACACAGAAGACTGACAGAGGTTCACGTTGTGATCTATTTTTCTAAGAAAACATGTGTCAGTCTGTCCGTGGGGGGAAAGTGGACTGTCTTTCATTGGAAGACTTGCCCTATTCTACCTTGAAAATGAATAAGTTGAGAAAAGACTTGTGAAACCAGTTTGTTAACAAACAATGTAGACACAGAGACTCAGACTGTGGATTGAAATTTGGCACAGCCAGCACAGAGAGACAGACAGAGATAGAGACAGAGACAATATAGTGCCCATAATATTTGATATTTTAGTTTTTCATAAATGTTTATTTGTTAAAAGAAAATTCACAGCAACAGCTGGATTTGAACACTCACCCTCAGGCTTATAAGCCAGTCACTTCAGCCATCACGCAACAGAAACAGACACGTATTACGTACTGAAACAGCCATACACATATCAATAGAAAGTCTTATACTACTGTTTGTGCAACAGTACATGAATATAGTTATATTATTATTAATTTCTTTAGCTAGCTATCCGATTTCATATTATATTCCCTATTAATCAAATTCTAAAAGTATGCTTTTGTTTACTCCGAAACGTGCGTATTCTCAGAAAAGGTTAAAACAATCCATTTTCACAAAGTACATAAACACACAGCAATATGGTCAGAAGGAGGACGTAAAAACATTTCCGAAATAACCACATGTAAGACTTTGATGCTTAAAATGTTTAGGGAGAAATGGAATACTGGTGTGTATTTTTTCTTTAAACTACCAATACCAGCAATATAAAGTTTACATAATATGTTTATGTTACTAAATTCATATCGTTTATGACATTCAGATGCGTTATGCTCCTATTCTTTTTATGCTCAGCTACTAAAATTTCCCTTTAGTTGTAAAATTCCATATAAATATTCAATACTAAGCGGATTGAAACGTGCACAGTAAAGAGATTTAATGATTAAATCTTTTCACTACCGACCAATGCACCACGAGTGCCCCTGTCATAATTTTGGCCAGCCAATCACGTACCGCGGTACGGCGCGGGGGCTTGTGCATAGTTGCGTGCGGTATGGGGTTTGTACCGCGAACTTTGAATGGCTGCATCTGTATTCAATTAGTTTTTCATTTTGAAATGTAAAATTGTTACTTTGAAATTAAGACACCAGCCAAATGAAGTCAAATCACATCATGGGTCTCAGAGAATCTAAGCAATAGTTCTAAGTCTTTCTGTTAATGTGTTTTGCTGTAGTTAAACATTGTTTTCATGTCTTGTGACTTACTGCCACCTGCTGGCAAAACCTGCGCTGGAAAGGTTGGATCTTCCCCACTCAGCCAGGTTCACTCCTGTTGTGTGATACAGCTCAGGCATTTTTAGAAATCTCTTTAAATCAACTAAAATAAACTAAATTGAACTAAAAATGAATGAAATATTGAAATTGAATTAAACTAGAAATAATTAGTTCAATTAAGCATGTTTCATTTGGCTATTATGATGTATTATTGTATTGTTCAGAAAAAGTCTATGAAAGTAGCTGTCCTGTAATTTGCTAATGTTACTGTTAAAATGGAAGTTAATGCCATTTCAGGGAGCCTTGCTCTTAGGTACAAAAATGAACATTTAATTTCACTGAAAAACAAAAATTCACGGAGGAGACATTCCACATAAAGTGATCATCTTTTTCTTTTCTCATTCACTGGAGGGAAAAAGGCACTATATACATAAACCGTTAAATAAACATGATTTTATTTTCTAAAGAAAGATTTTTGTGCATACAGTAATGTACTGGAAGTAGTTCAGGTGGGTAACTGCGTCAGCATGCGTAGGCTGCAAAGGAACAAGTAATAGGTTTATTCCATGCTGAAAAGAGAAGAAAGAAAACAACATTTTGGCCGTGGAGCCTTCTTCAGGTGCTACCTGCTCACACCTGAAGTCACACCTAAAGAAGGCTTCAGGGTCGAAATGTTGTTTTCTTTCTTCTCTTTTCAGCATGGAATAAACCTATTACTTGTCCCAGTAATGCACTTGTTCATTACGGAAACCAATTTGATTTCTGTCTCTTACTTAATCACAGATGGGAAATTTGCTTTGCAGGCTGGTAAAGACATAACACATAACACATTTATAGACACAACACATTACCCAAGACATTTAAACACTATATATTTAACTGATGTACGGTGAGAAAGAAAACCAATATACAGTGTAGTTCATAAGTATTTGGACAGTGACACACTTTTTGCTGTTTTGGCTCTTTTCCAGCACATTGGATTTGAAATGAAACAATAACTATGAGGTTATAACCCTTTCTTTGAGGACGTCATGATATCGGCGTCCACATCATAGTTGGGATGTTTGTTCCAGGCCCCAAACCCTTTGAATAAAAATATGCATTTCCCTGTTTGGTAGATTATTTAAACCTATTATATTTTTTTAAAAATCCAAATAGTTTCCCCTAGTTCGTGTTTCACTACTCAATCTTATGAAGTGCACTAGGTCAGTAGCTTTGAGGATTTTGAATGCTTACAGTAAATCAGGTCTTGCTATAACTATGAATAGAATTATGAAGGCTAAGAATGTCTTATTTTTTTAATGGTGTAGTACACCAATAAGATATTTACAGACAACATTAAAACTAACATACCATTTTGTGATTTAGTTGAAAAGTGTCTGGTCATGGATGTGGTAGTGTGCTCACCTATTTGAATAACACAACTTTATACAAAAACATGAATGCAATTATTTTTATTTCAGAAACAGTAGTTCCCATCATTAAAACTCCTTTTTTGATTTTGCATTGCAAGGAGTTTCCCCTCCATGTTAAACATGTTTGATGGTGGCAGATGGATTATTACAGAAAGGCTCTGGATAAAGCAGTCGACATCTTCGACAGCAAAGATGGTTTTTTTGGCATCTTCCTGGAGTTTGGAATTCCAGGGATCCCTGGAAACACAGAGTGGTTTGACATGTCACTGTTCCAGTTTCTTTATTCCATGGCAGCAGGTCAGATAGACTTTGGATACAGTTCTACCCAGAGGCATCTTAACGTCAGGTTTATTCAATAAGAAGCTATTTGATTAAAGGTGTGTGATAATTTGGCTATTAGACAACTGTTTTTCAGTCATTTCAATCACATTCATAACTATTATTCCTGTCATCTTCTATTGGACTATTCACCCCTGATCTGTACTATTACCTGTCCCTTAACCAGTTCAATACACAAATTTCCCTAAGTGCCTATTGCCTTTAATTTAAGAAGAAGATTACCAAAAGCATCTTTAAAATCTAATCATATCATTTTGTACGTTCTGTGTGTTTAGTGCTGTGACTTGTTTGAAGAATTTTAACAAGTTGGTAAAGGAAGAATGACCTTTTCTAAAACCATATTGACTACTGCTTGGGTCTTATTTTCATATGAGCGATCCTGTTGTTTAGTTCTAAAGTGGTTTTCATAACTTTACTTGTAAAAGAAGATGTATTAGCTTATATCTTGTCATATAAGTCACATTTAGTCATATTTACTAAACCGAGAGATACTGTAGAAGGGAATGAGGGAGGGCACTGAAAATGGAGAAAATAGAGTACTGTTGAAGAGGACTGCCAAAGATTGATGCACTGGACAATGGACTATTTAGAAGAAGAGAGATCAGGGTAGAGTAGAGGTGCACAGTTAACCACTTGATCAGAGTGGAGTTTGGAGTTCTGCCTCACCATTCCTATGGAGGTAGCAGTGTCAATAAAAAGTGACGTTTGCAGAAGTTTAAGGCCAATTTGTATAAAAATCAGTTTGTTTTTTAAAGGATTCTAAACTTAGATGAATTCCCCCATTCTACATAAATTCCATCCAATGTCTAATTCTGAACCACACTTGTCACTAATGTGCTACACAAAATAAAATCACAGTCACAAACTAAATACTCACCATCTGGAGTGTTCTGAGGCTTGTTCCTACTGAATCTGTCCAAACTAAAAACTTCTTTTTTGAAGAACTATGAGCACACAAAGAAAACAATTTAGGAATATTTCTTCCACAGGTATTATACTTGAACTGTTACGTACTGTATTGATCTTGATAAATTTGTAGTCATTATTCACACAGAACATTCAGCATTGGCCACCATTGCAGTTGCTATTCTTGTTGATTGCAATTAATAGGAATGTCTTCTAGAATGTTATTTGATGTACAAATGAGCATTCTATTCAAATAATTTCTGTAGTGTTAATATTAAAAACACAATAATGTCCAAATTAATTAATAATTAAAGTTTGGGTATCTAATCCATACCTTGTGTTTTTGAGGCTCGGTGTACTCATCAGGCACTTTAAATGCTCCAAAGCTTTCACAGCTCCCGCGTCCACTGGATGTTCCCTGGGCTCTTAAGTTTTCCAAAGATGGATTTGTTTCATTCTGAATTCTGACATCTTTTGACCTATTACCCATGATCTTATGCTTTAGCATGGAGCCAAACTTTTTCAAAGGATGTTTCTTGACTTTCTGGCTCACATTCACATCTTCATCCGGCGTATTAACTGCAAAGGGGATGTTGCTGTGCGAGAGAAGCCCTTTGCTCTCAGATGTTTTGGTCAGTTGCACTGGGGTCATGTAATGTTTTGCTATGTCAATGCGCAGACCACTCTTGCTTTGGGCTGGACTGAGATTTTTGTCCTTATTAAGGCTGGGAGTGTACACATACCAAGATGAGTGTCCGGGCAACTCCTGTCACAAAAAAAACAAAAAGTTACAGTTCAGTGATTGTTGTTTCATTTTTAAAAGTAAATCAAAACAAGTAACACTTCTCTTACGGAAAAGAAGATAAGGATTATGGGGTGTGTATATGTTTTTAGCACTGACGTTAACACTAGAATAAAGGCAGACAATGAAATATAAAATAAGAAATCAATGTGAATGTTTACAATTGCATGTATAGAAAATAATGCATCTCAATTTTTTTTATGATGCAGATATCAGTTTGGAAATGTAGACAATACTGTGAGCAAGTCTCTCCATAGTAGCATTAACTCACCTGATTGCTCTTGTACTAATTGAGTGATTAAGCTGACATCCACAGACAGGTGAGTTTAGTACGTATGCTATGAACTGACAATAGGGATATTTCTGAGATGTTATACAGTATTAGGGAAAACAAATCTGGATTTGTAGTTTTATTGTAAAGGAAAATGCACAACAAAACTATCATCATATTTACAAAATAAGAGTTCCATTTTCCAGTACTTTCTACACAAATGTCTGTTAATTAGGTACAGAACAGGTCCATCCTATTTTGATAAGAAACATTTTTACAGGTTTGGAACTGTTGGTCATACCTCATCAACCACATCATGCGAAGACGACTCCAGAAGTCGTGTTTTCATACAGTCTGGCCTCGAGGAGCTCCTCATAGTTTTCTTAACTGTCTTCCCTGAAGCCTTACACTGCTGTACTCCTTCTACATCCTGGACTCCTTGAGCCAAATAATCTCCAGGCTTCTCTGGGGTCTCAGAAGCAGAACAACCTTTTTTCTTATTAGAACAAGGTGTCACACCAACAGCTTCTCCTACGGAACGTGATGAGCAGGGCTTATCCATAGTGTCTTCTGGCTGGAAACTGTTTTCAAAAACACTTTGGACTGTTGGAGAAAAGCCCTTTGGAGACTTTTTCATAGAAGACTGTAGTTTTTTACCTCTGACTGTAGTTACGTTTGTGTCCACAATTTTGTCCTGTGTGGACTTACTGGTTTTCTGAGAAATGAGAGATTGTGAAGATGGAATTGAACACCCGCTTCGTAAACCATAATTTGCAATAGTTTCTTTAGCCACACAACAGGCCATTTCCTTGATCATTTCTGGATTCTGTGAGGCAATTCCTACTTGTAATACTTTCTTGCTGCCAATGGATTCCATCAGTTTGCTGTAAACAGAGCTAACGGTTTTCTTGATGGCTTGCTGTAATGGAAGATGTTCTTCAGCCTTTGGTTCACTGATGGTTAGAGTGGAAACCTTTGTCAATTCCTTCAGCGCATCTTTGGTGAGTTTCAGTGCCAGGTCCCTGACCTGAGACTCGGACAGCTCTTCCAGTTCCCCAGAATAATTTTCTGGGTTGGGGAATCCAGGGCGAATTTTCAAAAGCAGTTTTGCCATGATATTTTTCACTGCATCTGTTTGACACATAACAGGTGAAGGTTCTAACTGGTCCATTTTGGTGCACATGAGCTGCTCAGTGCTCAGGGTTTCCATATCAATGGCAGCTTGAGGAGCATCTGAAAACTCGATATCTGAATGTTGGAACTTCATAATTTCTCTCACAAGAGAATCAACTATCTTTTGGGCCAGGGCCTCACTCTTGGCTGCTACTGCTTGTTGTAAATTGTCTTTGGAACCAGCACTCTGCAGCAGTTCTCTGTAAATACAGCTGGCCACTTGTTTGACAGAAACCAGCTCACATTGGATATTGCTTCCCATTGTTGGATTACATTCTGAGGTATCTGGGGCTGTAAATAGTTTCTTCAGCACATTGTCAATAATGCCCACAGCAAATTCACTGAGCTCCCAACAAGATAAACTATCCATAATCTGTTCTTGTTTCTTCTCCCTCTTTGGAGAAACAGGATGAATTCTTAAGAGCAGCTTAGTTACAATTTTTTTCACAATATCTGAATATGGTAGGGGAATATCAGAAAGTGGTTGAATATCAGAAGCGGGCTCTGGAGGTGACATTCCCTTTTCTTGGCAACCAAGGTTAAAGGTGTCATTTTCACTGCTGTTCACATCATTAGTGGCTTCGTTTGTAATGAAGGAAGGAGAAGGACCTAAGGCTGAAGACTCAGCTGTTGAAAAGTAGAGCTTTGAGAGCTCTTTAACCAAAGATACAATAATGGCTTTGGACACTTCCTGATTTTTGGACATTATTGCATCGTTTAATGCAATAAGGGAGCCACTTTCTTGCAGCAAGTCATTGTACACTTTTTCAATCATTTGGTCTGCATCCAAAGGCTGAATAAAGATGCATCTGTCATGGTCAGGTGTGCCTATAGTAATTCCTGGAACAGCTGACAACTGCATGATCACAGATTCAGTAATACTTATAACCATTTCACTCAAGGTTTGCAGAGGTCTCTTCAGATCTTCAGCACTGGACTCAGGGCTGGAACAGTTAAGCTGAATTTTCTTTAGCAGATTATCTGTGACTCCATGTACTATTTCAGAAGAAACAAGGGAAACTTCAGAAGACTGTGCTATGGGTGTTGCCTCTTTGTTGTGCTCACTACCGATTCTAATATCACTCATCAGCTCATCAACCTTCACATCATGCGAAGAGGACTCCAGAGGTTGTGTTTTCATACAGTCTGGGCTTGAGGAGCTCTTCTTAGTCTTCTTAACTGTCTTCCCTGAAGCCTTACACTGCTGTACTCCTTCTAGACCCTGGACTCTTTGAACCAGATAATCTCCAGGCTTCTCTGGGGTCTCAGAAGCTAAGCAATCTTTTTTCTTATTAGAACAAGGTGTCACACCAACAGCTTCTCCTAGGGAACGTGATGAGCAGGGCTTATCCATAGTGTCTTCTGGCTGGAAACTGTTTTCAAACCCACTTGGAACTGTTGGAGAAAAGCCTTTTGGAGACTTTGTCATAGGAGGCTGCAATTTTTTACTTCTGACTGTTCGACCAATAACAGGTGAAGGTTCTAACTGGTCCATTTTGGTGCACATGAGCTGCTCAGTGCTCCGGGTTTCCATATCAATGGCAGCTTGAGGAGTACTGGACTCAGGGCTGGAACAGTTTAGCTGAATTTTCTTTAGCAGATTATCTGTGACTCCATGTACTATTTCAGAAGAAACAAGAGAAACTTCAGAAGACTGAGCACTGGGTGTTGCCTCTTTGTTGTGCTCACTACCGATTCTAATATAACTCATCAGCTTATCAACCTTCACATCATGTGACGAGGACTCCAGAAGTTGTGTTTTCATACAGTCTGGGCTTGAGGAGCTCTTCTTAGTCTTCTTTACTGTCTTCCCTGAAGCCTTACAATGCTGTACTCCTTCTAGACCCTGGACTCTTTGAACCAGATAATCTCCAGGCTTCTCTGGGGTCTCAGAAGCTAAGCCATCTTTTCTCTTATTAGAACAAGGTGTCACACCAACAGCTTCTCCTAGGGAACGTGATGAGCAGGGCTTATCCATAGTGTCTTCTGGCTGGAAACTGTTATCAAACCCACTTGGAACTGTTGGAGAAAATCCTTTTGGAGACTTTGTCATAGAAGACTGCAGTTTTTTACTTCTGACTGTTCGACCAATAACAGGTGAAGGTTCTAACTGGTCCATTTTGGTGCACATGAGCTGCTCAGTGCTCCGGGATTCCATATCAATGGCAGCTTGAGGAGTACTGGACTCAGGGCTGGAACAGTTTAGCTGAATTTTCTTTAGCAGATTATCTGTGACTCCATGTACTATTTCAGAAGAAACAAGGGAAACTTCAGAAGACTGAGCACTGGGTGTTGCCTCTTTGTTGTGCTCTCTAGCAATTCTAATATCACTCATCAGCTCATCAACCTTCACATCATGCGAAGAGGACTCCAGAGGTTGTGTTTTCATACAGTCTGGGCTTGAGGATCTCTTCTTAGTCTTCTTAACTGTCTTCCCAGAAGCCTTACACTGCTGTACTCCTTCTAGACCCTGGACTCTTTGAACCAGATAATCTCCAGGCTTCTCTGGGGTCTCAGAAGCTAAGCAATCCTTTTTCTTATTAGAACAAGGTGTCACACCAACAGCTTCTCCTAGGGAACGTGATGAGCAGGGCTTATCCATAGTGTCTTCTGGCTGGAAACTGTTTTCAAACCCACTTGGAACTGTTGGAGAAAAGCCTTGTGGAGACTTTGTCATAGGAGACTGCAGTTTTTTACTTCTGACTGTTCGACCAATAACAGGTGAAGGTTCTAACTGGTCCATTTTGGTGCACATGAGCTGCTCAGTGCTCCGGGATTCCATATCAATGGCAGCTTGAGGAGTACTGGACTCAGGGCTGGAACAGTTTAGCTGAATTTTCTTTAGCAGATTATCTGTGACTCCATGTACTATTTCAGAAGAAACAAGGGAAACTTCAGAAGACTGAGCTCTGGGTGTTGCCTCTTTGTTGTGCTCACTACCGATTCTAATATAACTCATCAGCTCATCAACCTTCACATCATAAGTAGAGGACTCCAGAGGTTGTGTTTTCAAACAGTCTGGGCTTGAGGAGCTCTTCTTGGTCTTCTTAAATGTCTTCCCTGAAGCCTTACAATGCTGTACTCCTTCTAGACCCTGGACTCTTTGAACCAGATAATCTCCAGGCTTCTCTGGGGTCTCAGAAGCTAAGCAATCTTTTTTCTTATTAGAACAAGGTGTCACACCAACAGCTTCTCCTAGGGAACGTGATGAGCAGGGCTTATCCATAGTGTATTCTGGCTGGAAACTGTTTTCAAACCCACTTGGAACTGTTGGAGAAAAGTCTTTGGGAGACTTTGTCATAGGAGACTGCAGTTTTTTACTTCTGACTGTTCGACCAATAACAGGTGAAGGTTCTAACTGGTCCATTTTGGTGCACATGAGCTGCTCAGTGCTCCGGGTTTCCATATCATTGACAGCTTGAGGAGTACTGGACTCAGGGCTGGAACAGTTTAGCTGAATTTTCTTTAGCAGATTATCTGTGACTCCATGTACTATTTCAGAAGAAACAAGGGAAACTTCAGAAGACTGAGCACTGGGTGTTGCCTCTTTGTTGTGCTCTCTAGCAATTCTAATATCACTCATCAGCTCATCAACCTTCACATCATGCGAAGAGGACTCCAGAGGTTGTGTTTTCATACAGTCTGGGCTTGAGGAGCTCTTCTTAGTCTTCTTTACTGTCTTCCCTGAAGCCTTACAATGCTGTACTCCTTCTAGACCCTGGACTCTTTGAACCAGATAATCTCCAGGCTTCTCAGGGGTCTCAGAAGCTAAGCAATCTTTTCTCTTATTAGAACAAGGTGTCACACCAACAGCTTCTCCTAGGGAACGTGATGAGCAGGGCTTATCCATAGTGTCTTCTGGCTGGAAACTGTTATCAAACCCACTTGGAACTGTTGGAGAAAATCCTTTTGGAGACTTTGTCATAGAAGACTGCAGTTTTTTACTTCTGACTGTTCGACCAATAACAGGTGAAGGTTCTAACTGGTCCATTTTGGTACACATGAGCTGCTCAGTGCTCCGGGATTCCATATCAATGGCAGCTTGAGGAGTACTGGACTCAGGGCTGGAACAGTTTAGCTGAATTTTCTTTAGCAGACTATCTGTGACTCCATGTACTATTTCAGAAGAAACAAGGGAAACTTCAGAAGACTGAGCTCTGGGTGTTGCCTCTTTGTTGTGCTCACTACCGATTCTAATATAACTCATCAGCTCATCAATCTTCACATCATGCGTAGAGGACTCCAGAGGTTGTGTTTTCAAACAGTCTGGGCTTGAGGAGCTCTTCTTGGTCTTCTTAAATGTCTTCCCTGAAGCCTTACAATGCTGTACTCCTTCTAGACCCTGGACTCTTTGAACCAGATAATCTCCAGGCTTCTCTGGGGTCTCAGAAGCTAAGCAATCTTTTTTCTTATTAGAACACTGAATTTTCTTTAGCAGATTATCTGTGACTCCATGTACTATTTCAGAAGAAACAAGAGAAATTTCAGAAGACTGAGCACTGGGTGTTGCCTTTTTGTTGTGCTCACTAGTTATTTTAATATCACCCATCACCTTATCAATGATCTCACTTGCTTCTCTGCTAATACTGGTCTCTGGTGAAAGGGATGAACATTGGGAAGCTGAATGTGTCAGCTTGGAAATGTTGGTCACCATAGAACTGATTATGGTTTTGACCACTGTCTCATTTCTGGTGGCTACAGCTTTCTGTAGAACCTGTTGGGATCCAGTTTGACATAGCAATTCATTGTGAACAGAGCTGGCAACCTGCTGAATCTTGTGTGGTTCATGAAACACATCATTATCCTGTTTCACAACTGTTATCTCCTGGTTTTTGGACAAGTCCTGCAACACACTGTCAAAGAGGTCCACAGCTATCTGACTCAGCAAAGACACAGACATCTTCCCTGGGATTTCTGTAGAAGTTTCCTCTTTTATCAAAGTAGGGTATATCTGCAATAGCAGCTGTGTTATGATGTTTTCCACAGTCTCAGTACACACTAAAGTCATATTAAGTGATTCTGTTGATTTAGCCATAGAAATTTCCTGGAGCCCAACTGAGGAAACCGGTTCAATATTCAACATTTCTACAGGGACACTGAGTGGTTTGATTTCAGAATTGTTTTCAAGGTGGGAGTCTCTTTTCAGTTCCTCAGAAGAACTCTTCTCAATTTCTGATGTCACCCTGGCTGCTGGTATATTACCTATGTTAACAAAGAGCTTTTCATTTAATGATAGTGAAGCAAAATATCAGAAAGCATGAAACAAAAACTAAATTATATTGAGAAGTAACGAATGACAGGCATCACAAATTATTTGAGTATAAAGCTTCATGTTCCTGTAAAACTATTACATCTTGGAGCTCAGATAACTACAAACAAAGAAGCAGCCATATTCACAGATACGTTATATATGGCTTCTGAATATATGGCTATATTCACTCATTCTCTCATTCATAGTCATGGCCTACACTATATTGGTCTAAATACGTCAAAAACCTTTAAAAGATACAACAGATAGAAAATCAAGGTACTGTATATTTATATACAGTCACTACAGTTTTTAACTTGTACTTCATAGCAACTAAAATGTTAATACACTTTTAAATGATTTGATTTGATTTCCTTCTTACCTTGATTTTCACTCTCTTCAGGCTCCATTGATAAATCACATGCAGCAGACAAAACATCCATGACAGACTTTACAAGCAAGCTGGAAAGCTGATTAATTGCATCATGGTACATCTGTGAACTGGGCACTGATGGTTCAGTACTTTTCTGTGGTCTGTGATCCTTGACAGTCAGAGACACTTTCTCTGAAATCCTTTGGGAAGACTTCAATTCCGTATTTGTATCACAGTCTTGAAAAAGTGAAACATCCTTCTCATTTGTGTCAAACGTTGGAGAATCGGGAAAACTGAGGCACTGCTTCAACAGCCTTTTCACTGATTTCTCAGTAAATGAATACAACAACTGCATAGAAAGCTCCGGGGACTTTGGATGGGATAAATCCTGAACTACTAGGGGGCTCTTTAAAATTGGATCTGAATTAGATTTGTGAGCTGTGCCCAATTGTACTGCAATTCCCAATTTCAAAATTAAATGGAAAACATTTTTGACAAGTTCTTCTGAAAATACACGCAGAGATCCACTCGAGACAAGTTGTTCCACTTTCCTTTCAATAGGACTCATTGTAGGACTCTCTGTGGAGGTCCTGACTTGGTCCTTAGGCTCGTCTGAAACCCTTGTCTGCAGTGGGGGGAGATTGTGCTTTGCTGTGGCTCCTGGTACTTGAGATGCCCAGGACGCCTCTTCAGCTGAAAGCTTTTCAATGTTCAAATTAACATTATTGGAGTGGGTTTGAAATGCTATATTCTCAGTGACGAGACCAGCAGCACACTCCGATTTCTTTTGGCTTGCTCTAGACTTGCTTTTTGTATCTGAGGCCACCGTTACATCAAGTTTGCCCATAATAATGTCAACAATACCCATGGCAACAATTTCAATGTCAGACACTGCACACTCTGCACGGGCTATGTGTTCTGCTGAGAAGTCAAGCTTTGGTGAAATGAGAGGGCTTGGCTGGTCTCCTTCCTCAACATTGTCAACTGTTGTTTTCTCTGAGCCTCTCTTTTGTTCTGCAGCATTTAAGCTGTTTTGAGCTGTAAATGAATCATCTATCACATTGCTTCTGCAAGGAAGTTCCATGAACTCTTGTTCACCTAGTCCCATGTCATTTGCAGTAGAGGGTTTCTTCCAAACACGGGACCGGGGAACTCGATTGCTTTTACATGTCAATTCATTTTCTTGTTCTGCTGTAGGTGTAGGTTGATCCTGAAGCTTTGATGAAGCATCAGTCAAGGCTCTATAGGGAGTGTCCCGAGTCATGACTTCTGTGTCATCTGTATAAGAATCAATCACCATCCCAGGCACATTTATGGGTGGGAAACGTTGAATGGAATATTCTCTACGGTTACTTTTAGTGTATTCTTTATGGACAGTGTCTTCTGCACTAGACATCCTGTCTTTCCCATATTGTTCACCAGAGAGGTGCATTGTTTCATAATCTGGCTTTAAGACCACATCTGAAACTTTAAGATTTTCAAATGTAGATAAAACAGAATCCACCAGTTCACTTGCTTGAAGGGTTTCTTCTGAGGGTTTTGCTCTTGCTCCTGAGCAACATCCTTTGTCATCACCCCTATTTATTTCACTCCTGATTGTTTGCAATATCTGACTGCCAACATCCTTGGCACAGATGATTAAATTTGCCTGATTTTCCTGAGTAGTCCTGCTTTGCCTTGAGAAATCAACGTTCATTAACACACCTAAAGGTTCTGAATCTTCACTAAGATGCTTACGGGGTGCCGAGTTTGGTACTGACATGCTTTTCTTAGTCAAGTGTGGTTCACTAAAGCTCAGGTGTGAAACCTGGACTGAAGGAGGAAACATCTCAAGTGAATCTGCTGATCTCTGCTCTTTAGCAGATAAAACTTTCCTTGCTTTGAACAAAGACAGGCTCTTCTGATTCCAAAAGTGTTTCAGTTTGTTCTTCACAGTTTTGAAGAGTTCCTCAGTCATTGTCCTAAGGTGCTCAGCTCTTCTAGTATCAGTTTTAATTTCTGATGTTCCTGGTAACAGGGCTGTATCAGAACTTTCTAATTTATCTTTGTAGTCTGTTGAGAAAGAAATCTTCTCAAAGCATGTAGCGTAATGTAGTTTTTCTAAAACATCAACAACAATATCTGAAGCCAGTTCAGTGGTTTGCACATGAGAAGAAGAGTCTGAGGACATTGCTTCTTGAGCATGTTTTGTTGCATCCGGTGTTTTACATACATCATCAGCTGTACTGTTTGGTTGCTCTGGGAGATGGGCAAGTCCAGAAGATATAAATTTTGCAGCTGCTTTTTCAATAATTTCACTTATTATCCTTGTTGCTGTACGATGGAATACAGAGCTGGAGGTCCTCGGCATCTTCTCTGATCCTTCTCCATCTGATATGATGCTTTCTCCAGAAGAGGAAACACTCAAATTATCCTCAACCAAGTTCATGTCCATTTGCCCAATTTGCTGTTTTGAAGAAATGTTCTCAGATGACACCACCTTTGGAGGATATCTACAAATCTCCATTGTAATTTGATTAGGGACTTGTCCTGTTGCCTTATCAATATCAGATAATATGATTTCTTCAACAGGAGATATCTGGGATTTTGATTGATCTTGAATACTCTCCTCTCTTATAAATGTAGAAGCATCTCTCTCCCAGTCTTTAGGATATGGTGAAGGGCTTTTAATGGTGTCTAAAATATATTGCTCTTCAAGGTACTCCAAAACTGAAGTAACAACCTCTCTAGCCAGAAGGCTTTCATCTGAAGCCTTCTTTGCCACTGTTGTGCAATAAATCTCCTGGTCTAACTCTTTTTTCATTGCTTCACAAATGGCTCCAGCAGTTTCTACTGTATAGGTGCACAAATCTGAAATATCTGACACAGAATCAGAAAACACTGAAGTTTTTGATGAAGAGCTGACGCTTGAGCTCTTTGCATTGATTTGAGCAGGAGAACTGGAACTAGATACATCTTCTTTAGTCTGGGTGAGTAAAGATTTGAGCTTTCCAAATATAGTCCTTACGATGCCTTTTGCAACTGAACTAAAGTTAAAAGTATGATCAATGGATCCTCTTTCTGTGCTGCCTCTAGAAGTTTGAGGAGCAGCAGCAACATTTTTATTGGATTCTTGCAGATATTTATTTGTTTCAATACAATTCAGTGCAAACAAAACATTTTCAAAAACAGAATTTACAATGTCCTTGGCAATAACAGTGACCCTATTGTTGGGAATCTGAGATTTTGGACTTATGTTTTCCAAAATGGAGATTTCTGCAGCTTCTGGGAGCAATAATGACTCTTTTGAGTTACTCTCATGTAAATTGTTACCCACAGGGGTGAAATCCCACTTTGTTTTTTCAATGATCTGAGATACTATCTGCTCAGCAATTTCAATGATTTTGGCTTTAGAGATCCCAAAAGCAATATCACTGTTTGCTCTTTCCATTCCCACACTTGATTCCGAGGAGTGAGACTTTAATTTGAAAGATGGGGGGCTACTGCCATTTGTTCTTTTCTTAGTCACTTTTGCCTCATCTCTCTCATTCTGCTGGGCATCAGGACTCTGAAGAAGGTAGTTCTTCTCCACAGATAAGCTGGAGGAGGGTGAAATCGTTTCTAAATTTTTCAGAATTGCTGACACAAAGTCACTAATCGATTGGTTATCGCCTGAATATGTTTCTTTCACGTCACTCATCTTATTTTCAGTATTTGCTTTGCAGAATTCACTCTTGACTTCTTGTAAGACAGTACTGATTATTTCTGTTGCCGTGACAGCTAACTCCGCCTCATCATATTGTTCTGAGTGGAGTCTCTGGGATTGTCCTATGGCATGTAGGTCACCACCATGGCCACCCAGGAGTCTACAGGTTGACCCTGACTCAACAGCGCTTGTGAAAAAAGGCTGGAGTCTTCCAGAGACAACTTGTATAATCTCACTGGCAACCTCTGAGGCTACAGATTCTGTCTGTGCTTCTAGATTAACACGCACAGTCTTAGGGGTGGGAATTCTTTGCTTATTTTCTGACAAGGCAGAGATGACAAGTCCAAGAACAGCATCCACAAGTTCAGTGGCAAGGTTATTCGATCTGCAGCGGGTAATCAAGACACCTAACGCACAACACTGGGGTTCCATCAGCTGAGCAGGAAGCTGTGCTTCAATGAGGGCTCTGCTAAGGACATCCTGTACTATACGTTCTGCTTTTGTAATTATACTTGACTTAGTTATTCCAAAAAGGTCCTTCAAAGGTTCTGAGAGGGGCTTTCCAGCATCTTCTCCTCCATCAGCAACCACAATCTCCTTCGAGGGTGTTCTGGATTTTAAGCAGGGTGTATTTTTCCCTGTTTCTTCTCCTGAACTACCCGAGGACGAGAGGGGTGAAGGGAAGGGAGTGGAGATCCTGCATCTCGTTGACCAGAAGCTACTGCTCCTACTCTGGGACTGCCATGTGGACCCTGACTCAGTACCAAGCAGAGAATGAGAACTCAGGGTGGCCTCCTCACTACTGCTGAAGTAAACCGGGGACTCAAAGGAGCAGTGAGACACGCTCCTGCTCCTCTCTTCACTGTAAAGCGAGATGGCTGGAAGCAGCACTCTGATGATAGACGCTGCCACCCACACCACTATATTCTCCGCCATTTCGTTAAGCTCTTCTGTTGTTATCTGTTTTAAAGCAATAGTACAAAAGTAACCACAGAGCACGAAAAATGTTCAATATACAGTACACCTATCAATATAAGACCTACTTTTACTTACTTGTCAGGGTTCATTGTTTCCCATGTTAACATTTAGAAATTTGCAACCAAATTTTGAATGCCAGCACAGACGCAACTAATACAAATATACTGTTGTCTATACAGTATAGTAAATATCTATTATAGATATACTGTTGTATGTCTAGAAAAATATATACAGTACAGTATTTCTAATATATAAATGAAGCAAGAACAACAGAATACCAGTCTAACCAAAGAAATAGAATGGTCAGTATTGCATATTTTAAGTGGATCCCTTAATTTATAAATAATTAAATGTGCAGACCCCTGTTTCATTCCAGAGGAGGCAGTGTCAAAGGGTTCTTTTGGCATCGAGTCTATGGTAGAAAGTGGAACCTGGACAGCTTAATATTCTCTGGCAAAGAGGCGCAGACCTTTGGCATAGTGGAATATCTCTGCTCTGAGGAGTGGCTATGTGGCTCTGACGCCAGGGCAGCCACAATCAAAACCTAGTGGGAGCTGAGCTGAACATGTCAGGGAAGGAACCACTAAGCAACAGCAAGGTGGAGTAAATTTCAGGATTTACTGTACTGAAGGAACAAATTAACATATTTCTTTACATTTGTTCTTTAGTTATGACACTGTGCATTTTAACCTCAAGGAGCTATCTGGAAAAATAAAATGCATCCATTACATTCAGATAAGCAGTGTACCTTACCTGTCCATATAAACTTTTCTCAATCACCTTCCTTTCACTAAAAAACATTATGATAAAAATTAATTAGTGTGACATTGCTACTACATGGACAAAATACGAACTATATTTTGCAATATTAAAAAATGGTGACTAATTAACAATATATAGGCATCTTTTCTAGTGGCAGAACAATTAATCTATTTTAAAGCATATTCCTGTGTAAAAAAGATGGCCTCCTAACCACGATTGTGTTCGTACTTTTTCAATTTACCTACTGGATGTCTAAAACTTGCTTAGGTTTTTACTTTAATATGAGAGGCTTATAAAATAAAAATCACCACAACAAAATAGCACATTGGAAATGATAAATCTTAAACTTCAAACTGCAACTGTTCCATAACACTTTAGCGAGTATGGTATAATCGTGTTCCTATGTGAAGCAAGATCACTGGTAATTTACATCATTGTGTTTTCAACAACAACTACTTGGTCAGGCGCAATGTATCTAACCAGTTTCATACTGGGTACCTCATAACTGACACATGACAAATACAGTTCAATTCAGAAAATAAATAGTAATTCTGCATTGAAATGTGCAGAAATATGTCATGTTTGTACCCTGTTAACTTCATAGAGATTAGACCTTAGAGAATTTAAAGATTCTGTGAAACAGGCAGTTTGACCAGAGGTGCCCAAACGTTTGCATACAACTGTGTGTTGTTGCTGCATCTTTCAGGACAAAGCCCAAAATGCGTTTCCAACACATTTGATGACTTAGTGTTACTTAGTTGTTACTGCCCTCTGGTGGTTGTTGATTGAAACATAACATCCATTCAAACACGACCAGACATTTCTCCCACTGTCAATACTTCAGCAAAACTTCACATTTTATACCGTTGCCACAACAAATTGTTATAATGATAGAAATTTGTTTTAATATGACTAATATATTATTGTTGTAATGCAGTATGATCAGAGTTATACATAAGTACAATACAACAGTTTATTTTTGCGAAGGTTCAGTGTTCAATGTCAATGTTCTAGTCATTACAACAAAGCCAGTCTATGGTAAACTATATCTAGGATTTGGAAAAATGCACATGAGCTAACACAAAAATATGCACATGTTCTGTACTGTTAACAGACTGATTCATGCATTCACAAAGAGAGAAAAAGCAATTTCACGAACTCAGCTGGGGAAGTGAGCTCAAAATAGAAAACAGTTGCTCTTTAAACATTTACGTATCACCATACTTAAAATGCTTAAAATAAAAACTTTATGTAAGCACTGATGCTTAACATACCACAACTGCAGCATGTAGGACTTACCCATCAGACAGCTGACTGATCAGAGGGACTTCATGAAACCATTTGGAATCAGTAGTCACCTCTTCAGTGGAGAGAAAAGAATTATTGTCGCATTAGAATTCTCATGGCATGCATAAAAAAGTGATCAATCCAATTAACATCCAAAAAAGGCAGAAAACATGTATTTATTCATAGATACAATTAGGATGCTGATTAAGATTTATTTATCTGTTTACCCATATAATTTAAATCATTTTCACACCTTAGCTCACAACACTTTTACTGCACCAGACTGTGGCACAATGGCTGCCCAGAGATCCCCAGACTTAATTGGAACCTTTTTCAGCCTTAACAGTAGATGTTACCAAAGCTTTCAAAACCCAACACTTGTGCATTAATCATTGACATGTTTTTATCTGAATTAGCTATACAAATAAAACTGAATTGAACTAAACTGATTTTTTGGATTATATGTTCCATTGTCTTTCACAATATCTTTCAGTATCTCAGCACCCACTGAATTTCTCTGCAGCTGCATTGGAAAATTTGTCAAAACATAACTTTTTTCAAAACCTTTATTTTTTCTAGAAACAAATGAAAATACTGACCTTTGGTGATTTTAGAACTTTTCTCATTAGCAATGGTAACATCTCTATTCTCCGTGCTAATGATCTCAGTAGAAGCTGTGCCACAAAGAAAACATCCTTTTAGTTGAATAGTTATTTCAGATAGTTTAGATCAATAGATACTGTAAATGTTTTTATAACAAAATGTGGATTACAGAAATGTTGAATATAATGTATGTACATGTTGTGGCTGGAAATTAAACAATCTGAAGATAATGAAGGATTCCTTCTTAATGTATTATTTTATGATACCTGCAACTTATTGCGTGTTTCCCTTTAAAACGTTTTGATCTCAGTACATACATATTATTCTTTTCATACAGACATATGATTGAAAAGCTTTGGAATTTTGTAATTGTAGGTGTTTATTAAACAAATTCTACAGTTCTGTAATCAGTAGTAAACCTGAAGATGTTGTCAACCTGCATCATTCTTTCTAGCCAACAAACTAAAGCACATTAAATTGTGAACTTAATCATAGTTGCACCACTGCAAATTATTGGATCTAGAAGCTTACCTTGTTTTCCAGACTGAAGTATTTCATTAAAATATTGCCTTTTAATACGGTCTTGCATTTCTCTCTCAAAATCCTTCCTTTCCTGTAAACTCTCATTTAGCTTTTGCTGCTGGAGAGCAACCTTCCTTTTATAATATTCAAATGCCTGAGAATGACAGAAAACCTTTCACAAGTGGCTATTCTTTAATGAAAAAGGAAAGCCTCTCAACAAAAGATGAAAAGGTCCATCTCATTGTTGAACATCTTGTTGCTAGTAGAAAACTTCCCGTCCATAAGGTCACTACAGGAGACTCCAATCTCATCTCAATCTACAGCACCCTGAAGCTGGGAAGCTGGGTCTGGTCAGAGCTCAGAAGAAGAAAGGCTGGGTCCGACATTACTTGGATGAAAGACTCTGTGTGTAGTTCAGAACCTTGCAGGCTGGGTATAAGAGATTGAAGCAGCAATGTCTCTCCTCTAATGCTTGGGTAATGAAGAGGAGAGATCATCAACCACCCTCTTGGATCCTCTTGGGGAGATACCCCTGAGGGATACTTTAGAACAGCAGAATAAATGCCACACAGGGAGTTGCCCAAGGCTGGAGATAAACCATGGGCTTTGGAGATGCAGTGCTATAACCATGAATTGGAGGCACCAAACACTACCAGAATATGGTGTTTTGGCACCTCTGTAGCATATCTTGGCATAACCACCCTAGAGTAGATGCACAATATAAGAGGTGCCAACATACCATGCTCATTGTGGTCACCGAGGATCCAAAGGTATTAGTTTAGGTTATTAATTTAAACCTATAGGTGCTCATCTTGGAAATACAACAAAATATAGCTGCAAGGTCAGTGTCAAGTCCGGAATTTGCATGAAGAAAAGTTCACCTTAAGAGGATGAATCCAAACATCCCTTACTCCAGTACCTTTTTGTGCCTTCTAGCTCTGGTCTGATTCTTCAGCTGGGCCTGTCGCACCTCCCTCCGGGCATCTTCCTCTATTCTCATATGTAAAGCCCTTTCTCTGATTTTCCACATCTGTAGAGCCGTCAGTGAAAAGGCAAAGCAGATGAGAAACAGCAGAAAGCTAGATTGTATTGAGCACAGAACAGCTACGCTACTAGACATTTATATTTATATATGTCACCTGCTTATAGGTGGTACATTAAATATTGAGGAATCTGTTAGATCATTGAGGAATCTTTGGGCATTTTTCAGCATATTAGGAGCATTCAGCAGCTGAATGTGGTCTGGGAAGCCCAAAGACAAAATAACTGGGAAAATAACATACCATACAGCAATGTACAGTGAGAATGTGAAAAAAAAACAAGAAACATGATTAAGCTGATGTAGAAAACCGATGAGGCTAAATACTGTATATTGATAATGCCGGTGATCTGAAAGCTGATAAATCAATGAAAGGGGTGAATAAACTATGTGTTTCAAAAGTGAGTTAAGCTACAGTGTGAAATGTAAGATTCATAAAAGCGTATGAAAAGTGTCTGAAGTCTAAGTGTGACAATACAGTAACATGATTCACTAAGGGTATCCACTCTGCAGAAATCTGTTCGGCTGGAAGAGGCGTATACACTATAAGGTGAGATAATTTTTTTAATGAGCATTTTGCAACATAAATGCTTAATTACTTGTCAGAAACACAACATCTTTTAAAACAGTTATGCTAGAGATCCTGTTATCTTTTGCTTGCTCCCCAATCATGCTGTATTTACAGAGGTGTCACAAGGTCACTTGCCAGAGTGGATATAAATGTCTCTAATCAGTTTAAGATGCAGAAGGAAACCAGCTATTAAAGATCTCCCATCCAGGTGATGACCAGGAGCAGCCCTGGGTCAAAATAAATCAAACTGTATTCTCATACCTCAGCCTGTCTGCATATCTCCTCTGTTTTCGGAGCTCCTGCCTGGTGCCTTCATAAACAACAACAGCAAAGAAAGCTTCATCCACAAGGCAATCTCAGACAGCAGCAGAGGAATTTGTGAATGTGGTATTTCCGTAGAGCAGATGTTCATCTTTTGGAAAACTTTGACTCAGTCAAGACTTCCACTTGCTTGCACAATTAATTAACTTAAGGCAAACCTTTACTTACAGTTGTATTCTTGACATCTAATGTTTAAACATAACAGTAAAATATTTACACATATTTACAGCGAAACAAAAAAAAATGTGATACAAATACAACAAATCAGGAATCCAAAAGGCAGGAACTTGCTGTTAAAGAGTGAGGAGCTTCTGTATGTTATTACCTGTCTCTGTTAGCCATAAACTGGTCTGAAATATTCTTGGATCCTTCCTCCAGGAGCCATTCCCTCACATCGGTGAAGCTGATATCCCTGGGAATCTCGTTCTGCTCCTGGAGCTCCAAGAACTTCTTCACTATTGTTTTCTGAAAGCCAGCACAGCCTTTTACTAGAGTGCCACACTCCCTTCATTGCAAGGTTCTCCTAAGCACTATTATAGCCGAGTGTGCACTTCAAAACCAACACTGACTTTTTCCATTAGATTTTTAATTTGAACTCACACCGATAGAATGTGTTTGCATATGTATAAGAGTGAAGGCTGAGCTACTGTAGTTTGTTGATCTAAACATTTCAATTTAAGATGTACATCTTGGATACAGTGGTTAACCTTGTTATCTCGCAACACTGGTGCCAGGGGCTCTATTCTGGGCCTGAGGTGATTTATCTGTGTGGAGTTTGTATGGTCTCCCCATATTCACATGGGTTTTTCACGGTTTGCTCTGGTTTGCTCCCACAGTCCAAAGCCATACTATACTGGTAGAAAAAAAGGTTTCTAGGAAAATTGGTTCTAGTGTGAATTTGTGTCTGTGTGTGCCTTGCAATGGACTAAATTCTGGTCAAGGGTGTATATCGTCTTAAGCCCGTTGCTTTCTGGGATAGGTCCCGGCTCCCTGCAGCCTTTAGATGAGGCAGTTAGATTAGATGACGTGGATGGAAAGGGATGGATGGAAGTTCAAGTCGTTTTTCAGCCTTGTCTGGCAAAGAAGACTTATAAATTCTGTTTTGGACTACACACAAAAGCTGCCTGTATTAACATGTGTTTGGAAAAATACATTTTTTTGCACTGAAAATGGATTAAAGTCTACAGAGCAGTACAGATAAGCAGTGAATGCTCCGATTCGGGTGGTACAATTAGTGGTTTTCCACAAAGAAAAACATCCAGATATATTGCCCAGCCTCAATGAATAAAAAAACGATCTTTTTTTAACTCTGTTATCGTGAACAGAGAAGACTACAAGGCGACCTGTTTCAAATATTCAAAATCCTCACAGTCAAGTCTGCTTGTTGAATGCTGACTTCTTTCAAGAAACAGCTGGATGAGACTCACAGACCAATTAGCAAGTAATTACCAAACAGGCTAAAGAGCTTCCTCTCATTCGTAACTTTTCTTATGATATGAAACCCATATCCTGCATGCAGAAAGGACTATATGGGCTATAAACAACACAAAGTATCATGAAAAGATATACAGTATGGCTGAACTAACAAGAAGAAGCTAAAATAGGCTAGAGCAGTGACAAACATAAGCAACAACATCGTCAGCGTCAAAACACTAAAACAGAAATGAGCTTCATAGCAATTAGAGAAGAAACTGAAAGAAAACATTGAAATTGATCCTTAGAATACAAACACAGTCAAGGTAGAGACTTCCTTAAAGATGACATGATGACAGCAGTATATTCAAAAGTGCATAATGGAGAGATCTTATGGAAGCCTTCATCTAGAAACGTTACTGATTGAGGGCTGGATAAAGGCAGAAGTCTATGATGAAGAGTCAGAATCAGATGGACGGTTGTTTAAAAACATCACACTTACCTGTTTAGTCACATAATTTTTGTCATACTGCAACTTCACATTGCTAAGGTAGTTATGATATTGATTGTATTCTTTCAAAGAGCAGAGGACCTGAAAACAGACAAAACATGTTTCAAGTACTGTCTAGGAGGTTAAATGTTTTTATTTTTATTTTACAAATCTAGAGCACAGTCAAGTACTCTGTGTTTGAATATTTATTGAGCATAAGGACTTTAGCACAAACCATAGGCCTGCTTTGATTACATCTACTATTACATGCTTTGATTACAACCAAAGGCCTGCCCACCGAATACATCTATGCTGGAGTGCAGACATGAGTTAAATCACGCTACTGGAAACTATTACAGCTAAATGAGCTAGAACCTGGTCTATTTTTTTTGACAACACCTCACTCCTTCACCATACCAAAAAAGCCTCATTCTTTGCACAAACTCCAAACAGCCTTACTTTCTTCTGCTCATTGATTAAGCCTCTGTTCTGCAGAGACTCCTGCATGCCCTTGCGATGGTAATAGGTGCGCAGGTGGGGGTCATGGAGGCTGTTGTACTTCGAATCCAAAAGGAAACCACGGGGATCAGTCAGAGTGAAGTCAGGAGATGGCTGGTGCAGCTGAAATAGAAGGTAAGTATTTTATTAAAGCATGATATGTACAGGTAAACACAGATATGTATCCCCCTATGTTTCTGAACATAAAAATGAGAATGTTTTTTTTCTCCCCCCTCTGAAGGCTGTCGCCAGTTTCTTGGAAGACTACTCCAGAATCGCTGTTATCATTTTTCCTACGTTCTTGAAAATCAAATTCCAATTTCTCAGTCATTGTAGCCAACTAAAAATATCTACATTGCAAAAAGACAGTAAGCACAATAAGCTTTAAGGCATACAGTACAGCTGAATTTCAATAATGTGATCAATATACTGCGTCTAGAAAAATATATAACCTTACTCCTGATGTTATATGCACAAAGATGTCAAGGGAAGACAGTTTGCTTACAGTTTAATCATTACAGCAACCACATTATACTAACACACACAGAAATGTGTTAATGTGTCCCAGGTATCATTTCATATTATACAATTTTACATGTTGGTTTACCCCTAAAAAGAAAGAAAACCATGAATAAACATGTCATTTTTTACAATTTAAATGTTTGGATTTAAATAAGAATAAATGTATTCATGCTTTTCATTTTAGGTTGCACTTACTTTCTCCGAAAGAGCAGTCCTGCAAAATTGAGGTTTAGACCCTGGGATTAACGGCAGTTTAGTGCCGACGGGTCTCTCCAACAGCTGCTGCTCTCCCTGCAGTGCATACAGCATGGTGTAGCAGCCCTGAAACACAGAACATAGCTATCGTACCTCACAGAACCACAGCCAAAACGCCAGAAAAAACAAGCAGAGCTGATGGCAGAAATGATTTCATCTGTCACAGAGTGAAATAAAATGGGTGTGGGGGCAACAGCAGGTATCAAGGACAATGTTGACTTTGCATAGAAGTTTGTATAGAATGACCAGTGACTTCAATGAGGGTGGTAATATGTGTCTTTCTTTGTTCTGGGGCTTCCTACTGATCAAAGATGCTATTGCAAACATTGTTAATTACCACACAGTTCAGAGAAGACACATGGCATGTCAAAACTGGCCTAGCCGAGCCTCAGACTGAGGAGGTGGATCTAGAACATAACAATTCTAGAAAATCTAGAATGTTCTAGAGCAATCTTACACCTGGCCATCTGTATATAGCCATTTGATCAATGAGCCCCAAGAAGTTAGCTCTGCTTACACCCAAAACTATCAACCCCCCCCCAAGAAAGGTAGGGGGGCTTTAATAACCCCAGTGACAGAGCACACAAAAACAGAAGAAACAGGAATAACCAATTTGTACCACAGCACCCAGGAGAGGGTTTGGACACCAGGGACTCTCTACAGTGAGCAAGGGAGGAAGGCTTTAGCATTTTCTTCCTCCCCTCTCTACTCAAAAAATTGACTCAGAGACAAATGGGGGGGGCATATTAAAAAACAGACTCAGTCGGGACTGAGGAGGATCCCTAAGACTACACAGAGTTTCTTTGCTATGACAGAAGCAGGCACACCAGGTCTCCAACTGGGGCTGGGTTTGGGAGAATATTTGCAGCTGGACTTTTCCTTTGGAACTCTGGTTTTGGTAACTGGGGTCAAATGGGGCTCTTGAGCTGGTCTGCAATGTGTTCTGTGAGTAAGTAAGTACCTCTGGTGGATAAGTTGTAATATTTGTTCTGTGGATTAGGCTATAATAGATACTGGAATTGCAAAGTACTGTAATAAAAATGTAAATGATGTAGGATGACTGTGTTCTCTGGTCTGTGGATGCACTAGTGGTTCTGGAAGATAAAAATAACTTGTTGCTGGGGGAAAAGGTGTTTAGAATTGCTAGGTGGCATAATCAGCTACAAAACTAACTTTTAAAAGCAGTCCCTGCATTTAAAGGCCACGGTTCTTGACATATCTTTTTATAGATAGGTAAGAAGAGTTACCCTAGGGTGTTCAGAGGGCTAAATCAGTTCATAAGATTCTTTTTTTTTTCTTCTGCACAAACGAGTTGATTCTCTAAGTCTGTTTAGAGTTTTAGATTGGGAAGGCATATTCTCACCCAAGACATCTTAAGAGAACAAAAGAAAAGTACAGTACGTATATTCCCATAAAATACAGAAAGGGTTAACAATAAATTATTAACCCACGATTTCAGAAATAGAACACATAGCTGGAATTTTAAAATCATGTTCCATTTATTTTACCTTCTAGAGCTTTTAAAACAGTATTAGAAATATTACTACGAGGTGTACGTTTTTACTGTTTTACTAAACCTTACATTTTAAAGCTAAACTAATGCTGATTTTTTTTTTTAATTCACTACCTAAAAGTTCAAATATATAAACGTATGGATAGTACACTCACAGCTCCAGATCCCGGTTTCTTTCTCTCCATTTTTATCCCTGATCTCGTTCCATTAATCAATTATTCTATTTTGAAAACAAATCCGTCGTGTTCGTGAGCGGTAAAACTTTATTTTGTATAATACGGACTTGAGCATAAACCACGGTATAACCAAAATGTTGTCTATTACGTCAGATCTGCAAAGCAGTTGCCTTATCTGACGTATCCAGCGTGTACAAGTAAAGACGTCATTAAAAGCTGCAGCAGGGAAGCTACAGTATTCGTCCCTGTACGGACTTGTTTTATTATGTATATACTAATAATTAGGTTTTAATGAGAAAATCCAGACAAAAGGGCGATGTCCGATTTAATGTTTAATTTGAATGTCGCCATTCTAACTCAAAGCCTTCACGGTATCAAACCTGTGTGGTCACACGTCCCAAACAGTCTGGCTCTGCCAGTGGAGCCGAGAGACCCCAAAAATATAACACACGGTTTGCCTTTTAATAATTTACACCTCTAATCCTTTGGGATGGAAAAGAAGTGTAGAAATGCAATTTTAATTATGGTCAATTCTGGTATTGTAGCCATATATAGTTATACAGGTCTTGTCCTCAACAACTCAGGAGCTGGGTTCGAGCCAATGCAGTGAGGTACGAACTAGGGTGGGAGCGGCGAGGGCACAAGCCCTAGAACCCGAATCCGTTACAATAACAAAAGGACAGACAATGAAATATGGGCTATTTCGAACTCGCAAATGTGAGATATAAAGAGTTACTAAGTCAGAATTCTGAGTTGCTAAGTTGCAATTCTGAGATACCATAGCGCGTTTTTTTTACTCCCTGGCGGAAACGGGCTTCCATAGAAAAGCCTGGAATGCAAGTGTAATCCTTACTTAAGGGGAGCCGGGTTTTAGAACTGGCTATAGTTGCTCACGGACATAGCGTTGGCTTTATGAACTACAACTCCCATAACGCACTACTCAAGTTTACGTCACAGTCCCTATTCTGCCTGGCTGTGGTGACCTCTAGCGGGTCCCTCTCAGTTCTGGCAGCTTTACCGTTGATCTTGTGCACTCACCGGCGCGCGCAAGAGGAACTCATACACGGCTCCCTTTTTTCAAGTTTATTTTCTAAAAAATAGAAGAAAATAAGGGAGCGTTTCCAGAAATACGTACAAGTCAGGTTTACAGCAGGCTGGTAGCAAGAGTCTGACTCCTACCCTCGTACATGTTTTTTTCCCCTGTTTACTATAACACCATTTAAACGCGACACAACATAACAACTCAACTCACTAAGAAATTAACTCACAACACACAGACAGTTTTCATCTAGCGACTTAACACAGTTAGCTAACGAAGTTCAATTTCGTCTCTGATAACCCGCAGAGCCCGAATACACTTTTGATACTCTTAAAACAAATATAAACGAGTAAACCTTAAACCGAAACTATGACATCAGTAAACATACATTTACAGACCTTTTAAAAAAGCCTTATTACTTCAGATCTTACCTAACAAATTAGAAAGAACCATGGGAGAGAAAGTCAGGCGGACAGCAGGCTGGAAGCGAGGGTCTACCAGCCCGCACGAGGCGCTGTTCCCGATTCCCGTGCCCAGCTGCACATCACCTGGTTGCACAAGCTTGACTTTTCATTTTCATTACTATATTTTCAGGTTGTGTTTTTCATACCACTACCGAATAAAAAACATATTTTAGAGGAAGATGTCAGCTTGATTAAAAAATATTGCTCCTTAAGCCTAGTCCCTTACTGTACTAATTCTGCCACCTACTGGACAAGGTAATAAATAAAACAAGAAGAAAATCATAGAATCTAACACCCACATTACAGGCCAGCCAAGTAAAGGGTGTAAGATGACCAGGGGAAGGGTCATTCATAACAGGTATTTTCAGAATGACCTAGTTAAAATACTAGATATGGACCTGAGCAAAATGGCTGCCAAAAAGAATCAGCTGACCCGTATATGGAAAGGGTCTACCCTGAGAAACAATGAGACACAGCTGAGCCGCATCAGGAACCGAAATATAAGTGCCCCGGAGGCAGTGAACAGGGAGAAAGATAGAGAGGAAAGAGGTTTATGTTAAAGATCGGACTTAGGAATAATGGACTACTGAAGGGAGAAAAGGTTTATGGTTTATGGTTTGCGGATTGGGTTTATTACGGACTTTTGGAACTCGGATCGGAACAGGATTAAGAGAGCGGATTACGGACTGGATTTGGAAGATAGTTGGAGGAAGAAACGCCACGAAACTCAGGAAAGAAAAGTGTGGTGTGAGTACTTCTCATTTGCATAAGCTTTCCCCCGGAGACACCACAAGGGATATCTGAAGGACTGAAAAGTGCACTGATTGTCACATTATCTAAGGTTGTCTTTTAAAATGTACTTGTATTCCATTAATAGCATCTATTGCATTGCCCGAGAAAATCAGAAATTACTGTATGTAATTTGTTGGAATTGGGTTCCTATGAAAGACTTGTGAAGAAACCCAGCTGGGACTCAAAACCCTTGGTATCTCTTCAGAAGAAGAGAATGCAATGTGCCCCAAGCAGTATGATTTTCGAAACACGGATTTAGTACCAGAAACCAATTTGTAGCTATTTTGTGACCCAGTGGTGAATAGCAGAGTTATTCCAAATCCACTAGATGGCGGTTCCTGACGGTTGAGTCCAGCGTTCTGCGCATGGGCAGTAGGGACTAAGAAGCAGTGAGTTACCGTTAAAAAGAACCCGTAACTTCTACAGAGTCGTAACGGTAAATACGGTGTCATTTCCCTAAATGAGTATAGAGGGGTATTTCATAGGATTGAGACAAGATTAGCAAGATGGATATTGGATTTTAACGGAGTACACTGAAGCAGTAGAGTATTTAGGCAACTACTCGGGCTGGGGATATCTGTTTATTGGTTTGTTAGTAATGGGTTTCACATGCTCCGTGTATTTTCTCTTCCTTCATTCTTTACAGGGACTTATGTTTGGCACCGTGTAAGTGTTCGCAATTGTAGGTATCGTACTAATTATCGTAATGTAGTTCTCGGTGAGGGCTGAGAGGTGAGCGGCTTATTTCTGAACGCGCTGCGTGAACCACTGCCGTATTTTGTGTATATAGAAATATCGTTATGTCATTATTTTTTGAAACCAGGAACATATCAGACCACATTTCTAGGCGAGTAAAGAACCCAAAATGTGTCCTGTGCTAATTATTCTTTGCCAGGCTACATTTATAAGAACCTTTCATCTTGTGTTTTAATTGTAATACAGTGTATTAAAATGCACAATGCTTTGGTTTTGGGAGAGAGGTAAGAAGGGAAAGCAAATGGAAGAAAAGTCCAGAATAGGCTTCTAGGCTGTAGAAAAAATGAGAATAGAATATGACGTATTCCAAGGAGAAGTCGGGGAAAAATAAGACCTTAAAAGAAATCAGCCTATCACTGTTTGCTGGGAGAATGGATGAATCCTGTCTAATGCTCAGCTGACACCCTGTTAAAAGCAATAAAAGACAATGTTAGTCCTCCGTGGTTAACCTACATTTGTTGTTGCTTTAAAACAGATAACGATGGAAGAACTGAATGACATGGTGGCGTGGGTGGCAGTGTCCATTATCCGAGTGCTGCTCCCAGCCATCTCCCTGTATGATGAAAAGAGGAGCCGGAGGAGAGTCTCCTAATCACCTTGCCTCTGAATTGTGGATGGTGTTCTTGAATGTGTCAACTCTCCCTTATCGGCAAATAAGCCAAGAAGAAAGAATTCCCACCCCAGAGACTGTGCATCTTAATCATTCTGCAGACTCGGAGACTGACAGTGAGACTTTACAGGTTGTCTCTAAAAGCTTGAACCACTTTCACTGGATGTATTGAGTCAGTGTCAGTCTATGGTCTCCATATTAAATGAGATGTAAAGTCTCAAATTGTGCTTAATGAGTGTTTTCTTTAGTGTTTTAATGATCCTTTCTGGTAACCGAATGGATGTAGTGTTTTTTGCATGGAATGCGCAGCAGCACTGTTTCAGGAGGATATACAAAAGGTAAAATAGTTCATAGCTGAATGGATATGACTTAAAATTGCAGTGGTTTCCAGTACTAAAACTAGTGGTAAAAGGAAATAATTCTATAAAGGTTATGAAGGCTTGAATCCATCCATTTTCTAACTGCATTATCCAATACAGGGTTGCAGGAAAGCCAGAGGCAGGATTCACTCACACCAGGGACAATTTTCACAAAAGCCAATTACTTGAAGACAACCCAAGCAAACACTTGTAGAACATACAAGCCCCACGTCTGAGGATGAACTCATGGCCCCAGTGCTCTGAGACAGCACCACTGTGCCACTTCTTATGCTACTATATTCCAGTTAAATACCAGTGTTTACTGTTGCTTATTTTAGCCTGGAAGAGATGCATTATGATCATTTGATACTGGCAAATATTCTTGTAGCACAAGGAAAGCGGTGCAAACATATTTCCACTAGGGGGAACTGTCCTGCTTTGGCAACACAGTAAATTTATGGTATATACATTTATTATTTCTGGATAACCACTGTAAATATAATTTGTCTTCTATTTCCTAAAACAATTCCATATTTCCCACTGTACTGCACACAGTATTTAGCCTTTAGAATGTAATTTGCTCAATGTTAGTCTTGAAGCATGTAGTTAATACGGTAGAGGTACTATCATTTAACAGCATTCATGAGATACATTCAAACAGAATATTAATTCCATTGGAAGAGGGCCAGGGGAAGGGTCATTTATAACTGGTATTTTCGTAACGAAACGCTGTCTATACTACTGTATAGACCTAGGCAAGATGGCCGCCACGGATACCCGGCTGACCCGCTGTTGGAAAAGATATATACGGCGAAACAATGAGACAGGTGAGCTCCGTCAGGAAACGGAATAGAAATGCCACAGAAGCACTGAGCCGGGCGGAAGCTGGTAAGGTGAGAGCGTTTTGGAGGAACGAGAGATTTAGGAGTGTACTGGAAGGAATTTCAGAATAACGGACTATTGGATATGGGTTTTGGATACGGCGCGGAGAAGTGTGGACATACGCATTTGGGGACTAAGGATACTGGCAACGGATTGCGGAACGGATTTGGAGAGACAAACGGACGAAGAACACAGGTTCAGTGTGGTGTGAGTTAAATGTCTTTTACACCTATTTTCCCCTGTCGACGCCACACCATATATTCAATTGAATCTTTCAAAGAGAACAACCATTTCCCTGCAAAATTAGGCTTTTCTCTGTCACTTCTCAGGTGGCTCTGACAATCAGCTGCCGTTAAATTGTGGCTGGGGGCATCTGTTTCAATGGAGTTTGTACTCCCTCTTTAAGTGTGATATTAGAAATACATTTTTTTTTGCTAAAAAACTGCTCTTTACAAATTAAAGATACGGCTATAAACTAATATGACGTTTTTGTTGTGAAGCCTTCTTCAGGTGTGTGGAGACACGTATATTTTTAGACACATTTATTTAAAAACTAAGAGCTTTTTTTTAAATGGTAAGAATGGTAAATTGTGCCATGTGAAGTTCATTTTTCAGTTTCCACTGTCTACATTCCCGGGCACAGCTTATATGTGGGTTAATATTTACCTATCGGATTAGCAAAGGTTAAAATAAAACAATTGAAACAGGATGAGGAAATGTGCACACACTCCTCTGACATACTCATGAGAGAGAGTCTTTCCCCGCTTGACATGCTTTGAGCTTATAAAGAGAGATCACCCACTGGAGAAGAACACGACTGTGAGTGACATCACTGTGAGGTCACAGGCATTGAGCAGGTCAGAAAATCAAGACTTCAAGGGGAAACTCAATCCTACCCAACATTAGAGACATGCCTACTTTTGCAAGTGCCAGCTTGATAATGGTTTAAGTTCCTCAGATATTTTTTAACTTCAGCTAGGTGTATGGCCTTTGACTTAAAAATCAGTAAATCATTAAGGAATGCTGGAAGGTTTAATAGAATTAAGATATTCTTACCGGATCGAAACACCAGCACGGCACTGTAACCTTATTCTTTATAAAAATGTGACTATAAACTCTCTCTTTTAAACTGTACAGGCCTATTACAAAGCCAGTCGAAGTGGACAGCTCCACAGAGTAAACAGTCATATAATCCAATGCTTCTAGTTGATCAATTATGTAGTAACTGTACTGTATATGAAGATGTGGTGATTGTTTTTATTTAACCTTATCCACCTGTTGCATAGGTTGTCTTGTGTTTTGCAATACGTAGTCTGTGGTGTTATTGATTTAGCTAGTAAAAATATATATATATATTATTCATCCATTGTGTGGTTTCTGCGTAAAAAAAAACCCGCATCCACAGAAACAAAAATCACAGATATGTGCCGAACAGGACTACTAGTATCAATATAACGGCAGCGGCAGTTTTTGTGCTTGATATGAACTGCCTAATGGGGCCACAGGAATAATGGAAGGCAGGTCAGATCCAGCACTTTTATTACAAACAAGCCTTTAAAGAAACACAAACAGAAAGTACTTTTATGATTTGAAATATTTGTATATCGCCTCAGCAAAAATAATTTGCCTCCCCCCCCATATATTCAGTACTTAATTCAAAAAATGTTTTTTTAGATACATGACTTTCTCATGATACATATCCTTCCAAAATACATTTTACTTTTGCTATTAAGGTCAGTAGTGAATAGTTTAGGAACATGTAAAGGTTTATTCCATGCTGAAAAAAAAAAAGAAACATTTCAGCTGTAGAGTCTTCTTCAGGTGTCCGTTCCCGTTTCTTTTCTTCTCCTTTGCGGCCTACGCGTGTTGACGCACTACCTACTTGAGCTACTGCAGAGTTTTTCTACATATTACTTACCACCATTTGCCTTAACTTGGAAAAACTATGCAGTATCTTTTGAAAACAGCCCTTTCTTGTTCGTCTATTTCTGCCAGCCACGTGTTACTGGCAGTCCTCAAATGTGTCAACTACTGTGAGGAAGGCCTTCCACACTCCAGGCCTGCTTGTGCACACAGCCCCGCCTCCTCTTCTCGTTTGACCGATCTCTCGGTTCGTGTCCGCGATGCAGGTCCAGTGCGGACCCCCACCCTTCGTCACACACCACTTGGAGTGGTCCACCATGATGCCGAAAGGCCTGGCCTCGGGCAGCTGCATCGTCTTCACGTTGTACACCTTGTGCGCCACAGAGCAATTTGACGGCAGAGGCTGATGAAGCTTCCCCCAGCTTTTGGCAAAGAAGTCGTCTCCTAAATAGTTAACCAGCAAACCTGAATAGAGATCTGAAATGGAACAGTGTCACAGGTTCCATGTTAGAATCTGTCCCAGACACACTTTCTACCCAACCAAAAACAGGAAGTGCACTTGCTACCAAAACGTCAAACTGGAACCGAGAACAAGTGAATGTGTATTTCTTCCCCCCCTCTCTGAATGCTGTACTGTATTGGTTGCTACCCAGAACGTTCTTTTTTAAATCAGCACCACCAATATACAGTAGATCAAGTGTGAAGTGTGACATATTGCTTTTGAAGGGCAGTGTTTGAAACTTACTGGATTGTTCCTTTTCTACATAACCTTTTTTTAAATATATTTAAATGACAACCGTTTCCAATAACCTTTAAAGTAACAGCAGAATGAGATCCTTGGATCAATTAATCAATTTATTTTCAAAACTAGTTGATTAATGGAACAAACTGCACATGTTATTTAAGTCCTGGTTCCTTTCAAGAAACAGCAGGATGAGATCCTTGAATTAACTACTAAGAAATTAGCTAAATGGGCCAAATGTAACCTCTCGTGTTCTTAGGTATTAAATGGTATCTAAAGAAGCTACACAAGTTATATTTTTATCCTTTCTTATGTTTAAATCAACATACCAAGAGAAAAACATTTGATTTAAATTGTTGTATAAATAAAAGATTGAAATATTCTATTAATCAATTTGTTCAAGAATTGGGCTTTACAGAATGTTAATAAAGCACCTACAAACTACCTCAGACACAAATCCTAAACCTAAATTACTACTGAATATAAATTGATGCTTTACTAACATCCCATAAAATCTCTTTTGAAAGAAAGCGATGCTATGAAACCTTAAATCTAAAGTGTAACCGCAGAAACATGTAGGAAAGTTCAGTTGCCAGGTGGCAGATTGAGAAAGTTTCACCAAAACAAAGTATGCTTTTTTATATAAATACATCTTCAATTGGGAAAGGCTTTGAGTAAAAATAAACTGGATATTGTTCCACAAAATCTTTGTGAGAAAGTGGGTCTTGCTGGCTAGAAACAGCCAACATACAATAGAGTTAGAATTTGTAAAAATTAAATAAATTCAGATTCTGAGAGGCTCAATAAGTGCTTGTTCAGAGTAAATCAGACATCGTTGTCCAAGTTTCAGCAGTGATACATAATTCACTGAATACCAACACCAACAGGGTTGGACACTTTGGGATATCCAAGCGATCTCAAACGCGTCCGATAACTGCAACCTCTATGACCAGCTGGGCACCAGTGCTCTTGTACTGTTGTCAGTGAAAGAAAAACCATTAGTACAACTTATGCCAACTCTGACACTTAGCATCACTGTGGGGCTGTTAAGCACATATTTTGAAGAAATAAGTACATTTCGTCATCTCTTCCAAGCTGGTTCAGGTCTGGAACTGTGATAATTAATTTGTGATTTTAAAATGTAGAGGCATGCAAAAAATTAACTATTGATTCCAAATATCTAAAATGAGAAAAATAGCTGATGTGACATTTTCACTTCCCAGGAACAAACTGCAATAATGAAGCACAGAGATTGTTTATGGATCATGGCAACTGTGTTGTTCAATACTGTTTCTGTATTTTGAATTGGAGAATAGTTTCTAAAGAAGCAATCAGTTGGGAAACAAACGTGATCCATAGACTTTACTGATTTTTTTTTCTGCAGACTCTAGCTCTGCCTTGAGTGGTGCTCACCGTCATTAAATCTAGAGCATTTTGCAAAGCTGGTGAAAGTTTACCCTGCTAAAGATGTCAGGGGCAGCTGCTTAAACCAAGGCTCTTTCCTGGGATAGCATGTTCTCTGAGCCACACACTGAAGGTCTCTGTGGAAGGTTTGGGGGACGTGATAGTCAAAAGAGTATACATGGATATACTGGAGTTGCACAGCTGTAGAGACAAGAATGAAAAATAACCAAGAGTAAGCATGGCATTTTCATACATCCAGGTCAAATGCCCCCTTTCTTTTTCCATTAGTCTGGAGAGTTTCCTTTATTTATTTTCACTTGTTAAACTATCCTCCAAGTTCTAAAATGTTGACATACATTTTCAGCAGCCACAATACACATCATTTAGATTTAATTAGAAAGTCTAAGGCTATTTTGGTATTTATTTTCATCTGTATACACAATGAGGTGTAAGTCTATTAGTGTCCACCTATTCTCAGGGTTATATTAAGCTTGCATATGAAATTGAACCACCAACAGAAAATAACAGAATAGACTGGTTTTTGCCCACAGGTAAATTTAGAATAGGAAAAGAAAAGGTGCTCCAAACCAGAACAAGAACTGCAAATAACCAATACTTGAATCTTAAAATCTGGAAAAATTGTACCAAAGGCTTTCAGAAAGTGATAAACAGCTGTGATGTCAATGCCATGGACATACTAAAGCTCAGCAATCAAACTTGTTCAAGAAAAGGTTCACACAGCTGTATGTACATGTGAACGCCTACCTATGTCCTTGAAGGTGCTGTATGTGTAAGTCCCGCAGAAGAAGGTCTGTGCATTTTCATGCCCACTGGAGGGCAAGAATGATGTAGAATGATTTTGCACATCTGGAAGTTCTGGGGTGCTGTGAACCAGCCACACTCCTGTCTGTAACATCACAATCCCTGAAAAAGGTCACACAAGATATATTCAAATCTCTTATCGTTTTTGATCCGTCTGGTTTTTCAGTTTCAATGTTTTTAAAGGACAAGTCTGCTCTTTTTGAACAGAGTCCATTATCAAGCCTGCTTCCAGCTGACGAAGTCAATTAATCAATTAAGTTCAAGAATCAAACAAGAACTGTATAATTGATCAAACTAAACAAAAAATCTATTTTTCAGTTCTCTTAATCTGACTTTTGGCTTTTTTTGTCCAACCGAATTAAACTGAACATACTTCATGGCCAAAAATCAGATTAAGAGAATTGAAAACCATAGTCCAAAATAGGACTATTCTTAGTCCTATTAATTGTTTTCATTTCTATTCAACTGACAATTGGCCATGAAGTATGTACATTTATCTCTTAATCTCAACAGTTTAATTTACTGTATTCATTTAGAAATGGGCTACTGTAAATTCAATTCAATAGAGCCCACAACAAGCATCTTTAGTTTTGTTTTACCCAGCAGATGAATTTTTTATTATAAACATCAGTATTATATTGACTTACAGAAGTGTTTTTAAACTCAGTGATTTTCACCAGGAGAAAAAGCTTTGAAGGCAACAGATTTGTTCTTAGCTTATGTGATGCCTCAAAGAAATGTAAATGGGGAAAAAAAATAATGAACAAAAACAAGATGGAAATATATACTTTAAAGCTTTATGATTCAAGTTTTAAAACCAGAAAACACAGAAAGCTGGTGTTGGTATTCTAAAGACACAGTATATACTTCGGACGTGCCATCATGTCTTGACCATACACAGTAAATCCTAAAATAAATGTTTTCTACTGAATCAATGATTTGGACAACATCTGCAGAATCACACGTGTAAATGTTCTACCCTGAAATAGTGTAAATGTTAAAATATTTTATTTTAGATATATATAAAATGAACAATTCACATCCTGCATATGTAGCAAACATTGCACTTGGCTTTAATCATAGGAATAAGCAAGCAAACCCAGCAAGTATTACAGATACAATTCTATTGTTTGTTGTGCTGTCTATGATGTTTTTTCCCCCCCATTTTCTGTGTCCTTCTGTCTTGTACATTATAAAATGTTACTTACCTTAAAGTTTGTATTTGTATTGCACAAAAGGCTTTTGAATTATAAGAGAAACCTGTGAAAATAAACAAATCGAAAAGACAATGTATATCCTGACCTCACTTTCTGGGAGATGACACAAATAATAAATAAAGGTTTCTTACCTTTTTATGAATGTAGGACAAAAAAGGCTGCAAAGTCTGCCCCATTGCACTCTTGGAGTCATTCACCAATTTCTTCCCATACACCCAGCCATTGGTATGGTCATCCATGTAGAGGTATCGCAGACCTCTTCCTTCATCGTGGTCTGGCAGCTTATACAGAATAAACCTGTATGATTCCAAAAACACATAAAAGAGTATCACATCCTGTATACTGCTCTAGAACTGTGACACTGTACAATGTGTCCTGGGTGTTGGACAGTGTTAACTGTTGAGATCACTAGAAAATAAAAAGGGCACTTAAACAATACTAGTGTCTGTTGCCAGTCTGTGGGTGCACTGGTGCTTCTGGGACATGAACAGAACCTGTGGCAAGAGAAGAAGGGTCAAGCAGCCTTGATCATTTCTAGGTGATGTAGTGGCCTACAAAGCAAAAATAGCTCTTGTTTTTAGGGGTCGCCCATGTTTGACATGAGCATTGTGGCAAAACTGGAATAATCTTATGTGATTAGAGCTCATTTTCTGCATTTTAAACCAGCAGAGCTCTGTAGAACTGAACTGCAGCAGTTGACAAAGAGTCAACAGTTGACTAAAAGAAGCGAGGCAAGGCAAGCATCTCACAAACATTACTCTCCTCAAGAATACATTCTGGTGAATCGTTTCAAAACGAACTATTGAAAGGAAAAAAAAAAACTTTCAAATCCAATAGTAATTTTTTTATGACAAAAAAATCAGACGTTGTACCCTGGATTTACAGATGCAGCCATTCAAAGTGCGCGGCCCAGGCACATACCGGGGGTAATTGGCTATGTCATCGCGCATCGTGACGCGAGATGATGCAAAATACCGCGGTACGTGATTGGTTGACCGACGGGCACTCGTGGTGCGTTGATCGGTCGTAGAAAGATTTAAATGTCTTTACTGTGCCAGTTTAAGTATTGAATATTTATATGGAATTTTACCACTGAAGGGAAATCTTAGTAGCTGAGCATAAAAAGAATAGGAGCATACTGTAACGTCTGTGAAGGCCATAAATGATATTAATTTTGGAACATAAACATACAGTATATGGCTGGTCTCGGTACTAAACAATACACACCAGTATTTTTTCTCCCTAAACATTTTAAGCTTCGAAGTCTTTAACTAATGTGATACTGGAGTCAACAAGCATACTTTTAGAATTTGATTAAAAGGGAATATAATATGGAATTGTGTATCTAAAGAAATTAATAACGATATCAGTATATTCATATACCGCAACACAAGAATAGTACACGCTGTACATTGTCTGTTGATAATGTTTCTGTAGTGCTTTTTCAGCACTCTGCATATGACCTTGCCGGTGGCGCTGTGGGTTAGGTTCCTGACTCCCACTCTGATCGAATTTAAGTAATTTTAATAACAATGAATAGTCACCTATGCGTTACAATATAAACATTTATATTGATTTAAATCACGTTTTGATTTAAATCGCAAACGCGGGTTTCAATACATGTTTTGTGATTCACAATCAGACAAATGCAACATAAATTGATATCTTTGTCTTCTAAGTATCTTAATAAACTTTCAGCATAGCTTTCTCCCCGTTTAGATTCATTTTTTCTTGGGATCAAATGTGGAAAGATTATATTGTAACCATTTTTATTTTTTAAATACATTTTAGAAAAGTGTATTCTATACTAAAAAGCTGTACACCACCTCCTATAAAGATACATATTGTAATACTTTCGGGTTCGGATAGGACAGACACAAGAACTCAGACTTGCGGAGTCAAAGCAAGTTAAAGCCTTGATTTTATATATCACCTTTAAAAGTGGCATCTCAAAGCAAAGTAAATACCCAACACTGATTGTACCCATCTGTCCCCATTGTACCCAGAGAGCACAGCCAGGACAGACAGACAAATAAGATACACTCCACAGACATTCACAACAGCGAAATATCATAAAACGTTTGCACATGTAGTTTAATTATCTGTTTTTCAGGAAGTTAAAAAAACACTTGAATTACTTATCCAGTCTCTCGAAATAAAATTATTTTTCAAGCAATGCAACTAACGTCAGGCAACGTGTTTTTTTTAATCCAACATTGACAGCCACATCTTAAATCTTGTCATTCAGTTCTTTTTTCTCTATTTGAATTGTGGCGATTCAAACAACCTGGGATAACAAGTGGTCTCAAAGTCACCTAGCTCACAGAGCTTCAACAACAGATGACAATTCCCTTAGTCCTACCTTAGTCTTCCTGAAATTGTCAGATTATGAGTGAATAAAAGCATTTTATTAAAAACGTTTTAATCGCGTATCTAAGGAACTAGCAGTATAACCTTGTTCATGCACAAACAGTGGCATGTGACATTATTAATTTGGGTGTCTCCTCTTGCCAGAAAGCTCTAAATTGCATTTTGAGTGCGGTTTTTGACTTTTTTTAAATTGCAACCCATAAATAAAGCTGATACTGTTTAGACTTTTAATTATTTTAAACTGTATTACAGCAGCACAATGCACAATGCAACGTAAATCGCTATCTTTGTCTTCTGCGTAATAATGTTCACCTCTCTGTCCAGCAAATTAACAATAGTAATAATAATGAACTTTATTGTATATGGCGCCTTTAATGGTGGCTCCTCAAAGCGCTTTACAGGATAAAAACAATAACAACAATAGTGTCAGGCTGGGCAAACGATTTTTTTATAGAAATACAAAATGAGATATAATGATGTGTTCCGGTTTAGACATTAACGAGTACAACCCCCCTCTCTGCGGGAGTGCTGGCTGTGACGAATTAAACCGGTTTCACAGGTATTTTCAAAGTAGAAGGGGGCAAGATTTCCAGCGAAAGACACCTCCCCCCCTCCAAAAGTACAGTTGTTACTAGTTAAGAAAGCTAGGCTCCTCAATGAAATCGCTTTAACATGCTAATACGTTGGTGTAACAGTCCGGGCGTGGCAAGCTTGTAATGTCAACCCGACATTTACGGCGAAAGGAACTTCTTTCACTGGAAGACAATGAACATATTCTGGCCCTAAATGAATTAATAGCAAATATGGTTTACATAAAAGACATTTTTCCAAGAAAGTTTAGCCTTTGTCACTAATGAAACCACTAAATAAAGACATAAATATAGAAATCTTAAGATTTTTAAAATACATGACTTTGCTAAACTTATTTAAAAATAAAAACGATTACAAAGGCCAGCGGAGAGAGACAACAGGGGAGGGATGTTGGTTTTACATAAGGGGCGGGGCTATGGAAATTAGGTCTATTTGGGAATGTGGAGTTACATGTTCTGGCTGTTTGTGAATTATCGTTATTGAGTATAGAGTGTTGATGTATTGATTTTGTGTAATGCTGTATGTTGAAAATTGGATTTTGAGGAGGGTTTAGTTTTGCATAAGGGGCAGGCTATGCTAATTGTAGGAATTTGAGAGAGTTTTTGGTTTGTATTACAAATAATTCGTACTAGATATTGAGATTTGTTGTTGTTTTGTTGAGATTTAACTCCGCAAATCTGAGTTCGTGTCCGTCCTATCTGAGCCCGAAAGTATTACAATATGTATCTTTATAGCAGGTGGTGTACAGCTTTTTAGTATAGATTACACTTTTCTAAAATGTATTTAAAAAATAAAATGATTAAAATCTAATCTTTCCACGTTTGATCCCAAGAAAAATAAATCTAAACAGAGAGAAAGCTATGCTGAAAGTTTATTAAGATACTTAGAAGACAAAGATATCAATTTATGTTGCACTTGTCTGATTGTGAATAAAAAAACACATAAATTTAAACCCTCGTTTGCGATTTAAATCAGTATAAATGTTTATATTGTAACGCATAGGTGACTATTCATTGTTTATTAAAATGACTTAAATTCGATCATGTTGTGATATTTAGAAATATAAAAGTCAATTAATTGTCCATAATATTGCTATTCTATTTTTTCAAAGAAATGTCGCAATACACGAATATAATCATATCGTTACATCAGAAATTGAGAACAGTTCTTCTGAGGAACTGAAAAGAGACTCCCATCTTGAAAACAGTTCTGAAATCAAACCACTCAGTGTCCCTGTAGAACCGTTGAATATTGAACCGGTTTCCTTAGTTGGGCTCCAGGAAATGTCTATGGCTAAATCAACAGAATCACTTAATATGACTTTAGTGTGTACTGAGACTGTGGAAAACATCATAACACAGCTGCTATTGCAGATATACCCTACTTTGATAAAAGAGGAAACTTCTACAGAAATCCCAGGGAAGATGTCTGTGTCTTTGCTGAGTCAGATAGCTGTGGACCTCTTTGACAGTGTGTTGCAGGACTTGTCCGAAAACCAGGAGATAACAGTTGTGAAACAGGATAATGATGTGTTTCATGAACCACACAAGATTCAGCAGGTTGCTAGCTCTGTTCACAATGAATTGCTGTGCCAAACTGGATCCCAACAGGTTCTACAGAAAGCTGTAGCCACCAGAAATGAGACAGTGGTCAAAACCATAATCAGTTCTATGGTGACCAACATTTCCAAGCTGACACATTCAGCTTCCCGATGTTCATCCCTTTCACCAGAGACCAGTATTAGCAGAGAAGCAAGTGAGATCGTTGATGAGGTGAGGGGTGATACTAACATAACTAGTGAGCACAACAAAGAGGCAATACCCAGTCCTCAGTTTTCTGAAGTTTCTCTTGTTTCTTCTGAAATAGTACATGGAATCACACATAATCTGCTAAAGGAAATTCAGCTAAACTGTTCCAGCCCTGAGTCCAGTACTCCTCAAGCTGCCATTGATATGGAAACCCGGAGCACTGAGCAGCTCATGTGCACCAAAATGGACCAGTTAGAACCTTCACCTGTTATTTGTCGAACAGTCAGAAGTAAAAAACGACAGTCTTCTATGACAAAGTTTCCAAAAGGCTTTTCTCCAACAGTCCCAAGTGGTTTTGAAAACAGTTTCCAGCCAGAAGACACTATGGATAAGCCCTGCTCATCACGTTCCCTAGGAGAAGCTGTTGGTGTGACACCTTGTTAGCTTCTGAGACACGAGAGAAGCCTGGAGATTATCTGGTTCAAAGAGTCCAGGATCTAGAAGGAGTACAGCAGTGTAAGGCTTTAGGGAAGAAAAGCTCCTCGAGGCCAGACTGTATTAAAACACGACTTCTGGAGTCCTCTTAGCATGATGTGGTTGATGAGGTATGACCAACAGTTCCAAACCTGTAAAAATTTCTCTTATGAAAGTAGGATGGACCTGTTCTGTACCTAATTAACAGACATTTGTGTAGAAAGTACTGGAAAATGGAACTTTTATTTTGTAAATATGATGATAGTTATGTTGTGCATTTTCCTTTACAATAAAACTACAAATCCAGATTTGTTTTCCCTAATACTGTGTAACATCTCAGAAATATCCCTACTGTCAGTTCATAGCATACGTTCTAAACTCACGTGTCTGTGGATGTCAGCTTTATCACTTTCTTATTCAATTAGTACAAGAGCAATCAGGTGAGTTAATGCTACTATAGAGAGACTTGCTCAAAGTATTGTCTACATTTCCAAACTGATGTCTGCATCATAAAAAAAACTGAGATGCATTATTTTCTATACATGCAATTGTAAACATTCACATTGGTTTATTATTTTATATTTCATTGTCTGCCTTTATTCCAGTGTTAACGTCAGTGCTAAAAACATATACACACCCCATAATCCTTATCTTCTTTTCAGTAAGAGAAGTGTTACTTGTTTTGATTTACACTGAACAATCACTGAACTGTAACTTTTTGTTTTTTTGTGACAGGAGTTGCCCGGACACTCATCTTGGTATGTGTACAATCCCAGCCTTAATAAGGACAAAAATCTCAGTCCAGCCCAAAGCAAGAGTGGTCTGCGCATTGACATAGCAAAACATTACAGGACCCCAATGCAACTGACCAAAACTCTAAGAGCGAAGGGCTTCTCTCGCACAGCAACATCCCCTTTGCAGTTAATATGCCGGATGAAGATGTGAATGTGAGCCATGTAGAGAAAAGTGGTTCAGGGACGCCAAATAACGTAGATTATAGTGGCTCTCTGAAGGCACCAGTTCTGTAGGGTTTGGGCATGTACTGAGACAATTATTAATTGTAGCAGTAAATCACAAAGTTGATTCTTTTGGTGGCTTTAGAATCCAACCATGCGACATAACTCAAACAACGCGCACACACAGGTACTAATACACGAGGATACATTTATTAATACATAGAATATGCATATAAACCTAACAGATCTTATCGAGAGGGTTATCAGAATACAAAAGATATATATTCAATCAGTTACAAAGAGTTACACATCAAGAGGAAATACGTTCAGTATATCATTCATTAAGACCGTTTCGTAAAGTGAACTTGGTTACAACTTCTACATTAGATACTCAAACAAGTACATAACTCTTAGGAATTAAATTGATATCAACTGGTTTGGATAACAATTGAATTCTCGAGCTGTAATGCATTGAAGTTGAATACTCATCCAATCTCTGGGGATTCAGATCTCCTGCGGGCACAAAGAAACAGTTGCAGGCTGTTGCTGTCCAATCCGCGCTCTCTGGCTCGGTGCCAGGCTGTGCTGTGCGGCTTGCGACGGTGCGCTGCTGGTGCTCATTGTTGGCTTTAACTAGCAAAGTTTGTGCACAGGAGAAAAGATGACTGTGGGTCCCAGCAAGTCAGGAAGAGGACCGGTTCGTTCCTGATGAAGAGCTAGTTCTGAATAGCAATTCAGCTGTCCACAGTTCCGACCTGTTCACGAGGCCTGCTGCTGGTTACTCTCTGGCAACCTCCACTCTAGACTCTTAGAACAAAGGAAAGTTCTGGCACTCGGACACACTGGCCGTTCCGTGGTTGTCCGGGCTGAGTCTCAGGATGGTCAGGAGGCGCGCTGCGAGAATGTCCTGCCCTTGGGATTCTCCTTTGAATTCCCTTTAGAATTGTTGAATCTGAATCTGAATCTTGTTGAATCACTCAGGCTCTCTGTGTTGCCTGTTTTTACCTGGAGGAACTTCAGCTCATTGATTGGCTGAAAGTTCCATGGGCATCAGAGTCCCACGTGGGTTACTCGGCCCTACCAGTCCCTGATTGGTTGATCAAGGTGAGATATGAGTCACTTAGTCCTGACACTTAGGAATGCAATCCAGATGTCCAACTCGCACTCCCTAGACAGATAGGCACCAATGGATGACCATTGATCATGATAGCCAGGCTTAGCTAAGTGCATCCCCCTTTGGGAGCTGTCCTTGGACCTTAAATCACCTTGCATGAATGGTTTCTCTGTGGCTGCACCACAGAGATGAACAGAGAAATGAGGCCTAATTTGGGAAAGCTCAGAAACACTTAATTCTGCCTTATTATTAAGCCTCGCCGCTACATATCCCCCCTTTTTGAAGGTCACGAGGTCCTGAGGCGTTGTTGCCTTCAAAACAAAACAGAGTTAAGTGATGTCCCTTGCCATTAGAACATTAATCTTAAATGTCTACATTACTCCTCGAGAATTCATACCGGAACCAGCATTGGATACAAACAGGATGAATAACATCTGGAGTATGTATAAACACGGTAGGAGACATTATCTCAGTCTAGGAATTACACATCAGGAAGTTCACTGTCAATATCTGATACCTCTGTGGTAGATATTTGGGGAGAAGTCACTTCCTTTCTTTTGACATGCTACCTTTGACTCATTCATGCTACCCAGAGTACATCTTGATGTGAGAGTACATCATTCAGAGTACACTGTCAGTCATGATCCAGCTACCTGGCAGTAGTGTTACAATAACAACAGTTCCTGTTCCCAGCCCCCGATAAACCACAACACCTGTGTTGGGTATCTCCTAGGGTGGTTTGGAGGTTTGTTCCATTAAAGCAAACTAACTACCTGTCCCTCTTCAGGGCTTACTGTTTCTTGGATTTCTATCCAATTGAATAGTGTGGCACCTGAAGGCATCTTAGACCTCAAGTTTGGTCTTATATTGTCTGGTTCCAGACCGTACAGTGTTAAGTTACCATGCTGTACTATGGCCTCCTCGGGAACTTACAGGAAAACTATTGGTTAGATAGCTGCATTGTGGTAGCTGTATCATGCCCGTCACAAGTCATAGTGTCAGTTAAATGTGGTGTGCTGACCAGCCATTTACTTCCCACCTGCTCTTCATGGGGTTCATTAACCTCCCTCTGCTCATTAGTAGCTTTACACCCTTCATTGGTGAATCGTTTAGACACAGCCAATGGATAGCTTTGGTAGCCATACCCATCTCAAGATTTGGAACCGAATTCAATCTTGGATTGCCTTCTGGGTGAGCTATGAGCGATGGGGTTAATGTCACACACTCCTCTACTGAGAAGAGTGGAATCAAGTGGGTTGGGATTTGTGCCGTGGTTAGACTGGCTACAGTGGCACTAAACTCCCTTAACAGGTCTTGTGTCAACATTCTGGCCTGTTGCACACAAGCATATACCCACTGTATAACACCAACAATCATGTCCACTGTTTGGGGAATAAGGTTTAACCCTGTTGCATAGGAAGTTGCCTGTAGGGTTTTCCCTAAGCTTTCCAACTTTTGCTGCTGTCGATACAGTCTGTCACTACCCTCTGGCATCTCTGACACCTGCCTTCTTGGGGCAGTCAGGGTGAGAGTGCCAGTAGCACACAAACCTACCAGAAATAGCAAATGCACAACAGTGGTGGCAGCAATCAGTCCTCCCAAAAGTCTTTTCGGGTGGCTGATCCCAGTCATCTCCTTCTGAGTGACTGTTGCCTTTCTAAGCTGGCGCAGCATGTACATGGTGTCTTTCTCAGTATGCCCTGTGGCATCTTGGGCACCAACATCCTGGAAATCTGGGGAGATCTGACGCAGCGGCTGATGCTGCTCCTCCGTTTCCAGGGCATCTGCTTTTTCGATTTGTTCATGCCTGTGCTCTAGGAACCCTGCAGGGGGCGGTGCAGCGGTGGAGCATGCCTGACCCTCGGCTGAGTGGTCATCTGGAGCACCTGAGTGATCTGGGATTGTTATCCCATTCTCACTGTTCAGGTCCACCCTGCACACTTCCTGATTGAGGAATCCCTCTATCGGCATGTTTACAATCGTTCGCTGGGGGTAGGTGTAGGACACCTGCTCGCTCCCCCCTTCCCTCGCTAGGGGTTCAGGGAGCTGCCTCAGCACTGGGATAGCTAGTTCACTGTCTTTGAACTCACTATCACTCACCAGGCCCATGTCAGTGCATACGGGGATTCTGACACCTCTCTTTGCGATGTCCTGCACTGGCAGGCGGGTGACTTTACCATCCAGCTCCAGTCTGGCTGAACCACTGTTGGTCAGACTCAGACTGACAGACTGAGCTGGTGGCTGTAAGAAAACCGGCTCGGCTTTCATTCCCTGTCCCTTCTGGGGGACTGGGTGTGTTGGCAACCCTGCCGTTGAGGAAGGAGCAATCAGGTCAGTCTTACTCACTACCTGGTAGTTGTGAGAAATAATGTTACCTGACTGCAGGTTCCCTGGGTCACAGCAGAGGGAATCGGCATCTGGGATCAGGTGTGTCCACAGCGCAGTAGTCTCAGCGTCCAGCTGGACCTCCTGTCTAACCTGTGAATGTTGCACCAGGGGCACCTGGCGGTGGCCCTGTGACAGCTGCTCAAGCAGATCCTCACTAATAGAGGACCTCTCAGCGCTAAGGGTGAGGGCTACATCACCAACCTGCTCTCCTGCCATCTGGATCCCTTCCACCACTGCGGGGTGGTGTTCCTGAACCCTCTTGGGTGCCAGGGTGCACAGGGAAAGCTCCTTCTCATCGCCAGGTGGGGAGATCTGCTCCTCTTTAGGGATGTAAAAGGGGTGTGCTTTACCTGGTGGATCAGGCGGCTGCTCGGAGCAGCGCTCCTGTGGCATGGAGGCTGTTGGGACCTCAGCCGGAACACGACTTCCCTGTATATCTGGGGAACAAGGAAATATTTTTATTTCTTGTCCAGAGGGAACAGAAGGAATCTCCGCATGGGCTTCTGTGTTCGGTGGGCACTGTGTGAGCACAGTCTGCCTCTTGGCCCCCCTTTCCTTCTGTACAGAAGACTTAGGAGCCTTGACCTGTTTCCACACTTTGCCTTTCTGGTGATCCACCAAAGGTTCCTCTCTGAGTCGCATGCCCTTTTCTTTTTCTACCCGTTTGAGCTTGCCGTGTGACATCAAACACCTTTCAACCTCAGTGTCAATCAGTGTCTCACTGGGTAAGACATCTCCCATGGCAGCCTTGAGGTAAAAGCTTCTTGCTTTTCCTCTGCGTTTTACTGCCTGCTCTGTGACTTCAGGGGTGGAGTCAGCACTCACTTGGGAGTGGCTGACCTCATCCAGGCAGGAACTATTCCGCTCAATCAGATAGACTGAGGGAGGGAGAGGGGGCGGGTCTCCGCCTCCTCCATTGGAGAGTATCAGCTCATTCACGCTTCCGGCAGCCTTGGGGAGCGGTTGTCCCTGTCCTAATAAAGGTTGTTCAAGCCTGGCCAGGCGGGCGGCTACTGAATCCTTTTGTTCAGCTTTTTCTAGCCCTTTCCCTCCCCCGGTGTTCTCATGGCACTTAGGACGCTGGGTGCGGTCCTGTGTGAGTGCTTTGGAACGGGGCTTAGCCAGCTCAGGAGCCTGTGCTCCTTCGAGCAGGGGGGAATTAACCCTGCTGGCTCTGACGGTGAACGCAGTCGCTTTAGCAACTCTTTGCTCAGAGCGACTTTGGACATCATACTCCCAGGCTTTCTGCACGAATCTCTTGATATCAGTCATTTTCATGGTCTGTGCATCTGTATGCATTAAGATCATCTTTCTGACTGACGGGTGGAGATTCGCAATGAATAAACCCTTGAAATGTGTGTTCTCTTCGCAACCCTCATCATTTCGCCCTGCAAAATAAGTTCGTCTAAGTCTCTCGTAATATTCGCGAGGGGACTCTGCTCTCTCGTGCTTAATGTTAAGAGCGGCGGCTATCGCAGCAGTCGGGTCAATAAACGCACTGTATTCTTCGATAAGTGCTTGACAAAGCTGCTCAAAATCATTACAGACTTCTTTCATCTGCCTAGCCATCCACTCATGTACAGCTCTGCTGGTAGTTTTTCTAACCAGAAACACTTTCTCCTGTTCTGTGGCGTTTGGCAGGTACTGCAGGTAATACCTGAGGTCTTGAATATAACTCTCGATATTATTCTCTGACACTGCGGGGTCAAATCTCTCTATGTCCTTCGCTAGCTCTCTCAGAGAATGGAGATTTATTCTCCTAGCTTCTCCGCTGACGGAGATATGGAAGAGATCGTGGTCAGACCTGTCGCTGCTAGAGAGAGTGCTTAATAGCGACTCGAATTCAGACCTTTTAGCAACCATCGTTAAACTTAAAGAGTATTACTTTTAAGTACGAAATCACAGTTTTACCACAGAAAACCACAAGATCATGTATGCAATCAACCCGGTAGATCGCAAAAGATCACAAAACAATCAAGCACTGCTTAAAGAGCAAGGGGAACTTTTTCTTTCGGCTTTCAGCACACTGTATTGTCGTGTATGAAACCCGCGGCGTTTTATATTGAATTATTCCGCTTGGTTGACTCATTTCAGTCTTGCCACGCCCACCCAGGGACGCCAAATAAATGTAGAGAAAAGTGGTTCAGGGACGCCAAATAACGTAGATTATAGTGGCTCTCTGAAGGCACCAGTTCTGTAGGGTTTGGGCATGTACTGAGACAATTATTAATTGTAGCAGTAAATCACAAAGTTGATTCTTTTGGTGGCTTTAGAATCCAACCATGCGACATAACTCAAACAACGCGCACACACAGGTACTAATACACGAGGATACATTTATTAATACATAGAATATGCATATAAACCTAACAGATCTTATCGAGAGGGTTATCAGAATACAAAAGATATATATTCAATCAGTTACAAAGAGTTACACATCAAGAGGAAATACGTTCAGTATATCATTCATTAAGACCGTTTCGTAAAGTGAACTTGGTTACAACTTCTACATTAGATACTCAAACAAGTACATAACTCTTAGGAATTAAATTGATATCAACTGGTTTGGATAACAATTGAATTCTCGAGCTGTAATGCATTGAAGTTGAATACTCATCCAATCTCTGGGGATTCAGATCTCCTGCGGGCACAAAGAAACAGTTGCAGGCTGTTGCTGTCCAATCCGCGCTCTCTGGCTCGGTGCCAGGCTGTGCTGTGCGGCTTGCGACGGTGCGCTGCTGGTGCTCATTGTTGGCTTTAACTAGCAAAGTTTGTGCACAGGAGAAAAGATGACTGTGGGTCCCAGCAAGTCAGGAAGAGGACCGGTTCGTTCCTGATGAAGAGCTAGTTCTGAATAGCAATTCAGCTGTCCACAGTTCCGACCTGTTCACGAGGCCTGCTGCTGGTTACTCTCTGGCAACCTCCACTCTAGACTCTTAGAACAAAGGAAAGTTCTGGCACTCGGACACACTGGCCGTTCCGTGGTTGTCCGGGCTGAGTCTCAGGATGGTCAGGAGGCGCGCTGCGAGAATGTCCTGCCCTTGGGATTCTCCTTTGAATTCCCTTTAGAATTGTTGAATCTGAATCTGAATCTTGTTGAATCACTCAGGCTCTCTGTGTTGCCTGTTTTTACCTGGAGGAACTTCAGCTCATTGATTGGCTGAAAGTTCCATGGGCATCAGAGTCCCACGTGGGTTACTCGGCCCTACCAGTCCCTGATTGGTTGATCAAGGTGAGATATGAGTCACTTAGTCCTGACACTTAGGAATGCAATCCAGATGTCCAACTCGCACTCCCTAGACAGATAGGCACCAATGGATGACCATTGATCATGATAGCCAGGCTTAGCTAAGTGCATCCCCCTTTGGGAGCTGTCCTTGGACCTTAAATCACCTTGCATGAATGGTTTCTCTGTGGCTGCACCACAGAGATGAACAGAGAAATGAGGCCTAATTTGGGAAAGCTCAGAAACACTTAATTCTGCCTTATTATTAAGCCTCGCCGCTACAGCCAGAAAGTCAAGAAACATCCTTTGAAAAAGTTTGGCTCCATGATAAAGCATAAGATCATGGGTAATAGGTCAAAAGACGTCAGAATTCAGAATGAAACAAATCCATCTTTGGAAACGTTAAGAGCCCAGGGAACATCCAGTGGACGTGGGAGCTGTGAAAGCTTTGGACCATTTAAAGTGCCTGATGAGTACAACAAGCCTCAAAAACACAAGGTATGGATTAGTTACCCAAACTTTAATTATTAATTTGGACATTGTATTTTTAATATTAGCACTACAGAAATTATTTGAATAGAATGCTCATTTGTACATCAAATAACATTCTAGAAGACATTCCTATTAATTGCAATCAACAAGAATAGCAACTGCTACTGTATGGTGGCCAATGCTGAATGTTCTGTATGAATAATACAAATTTATCAAGATCAATACAGTACGTAACAGTTCAAGTATAATAGCTGTGGAAGAAATATTCCTAAATTGTTTTCTTTGTGTGCTCATAGTTCTTCAAAAAAAGTTTTTAGTTTGGACAGATTCAGTAGGAATAAGCCTCAGAACACTCCATATGGTGAGTATTTAGTTTGTGACTTGGATTTTATTTTGTGTAGCACATTAGTGACAAGTGTGGTTCAGAATTAGACATTGGATGGAATTTATGTAGAATGGGGGAATTCATCCTAAATTTAGAATCCTTTAAAAAACAAACTGATTTGTATACAAATTGGCCTTGGTGTTCTGCAAACGTCAAGTTTTATTGACTCTGCTACCTCCATAGGAATGGTGAGGCAGAACTCTAAACTCCACTCTGATCAAGTGGTTACCTGTGCACCTCTACTCTTACCTGATCTCTCTTCTTCTAAATAGTCCATTGTCCAGTGCATCAATCTTTGGCAGTCCTCTTCAACAGTACTCTATTTTCTCCATTTTCAGTGCCCTCCCTCATTCCCTTCTACAGTATCTCTCGGTATAGTAAATATGACTAAATGTGACTTATATGATAGATATAAGATTTAAGCTAATACGTCTTCCTTCTTTTACAAGTAAAGTTATGAAAACCACTTTAGAACTAAACAACAGGATCGCTCATATGAAAATAAGACCCTAGCAGTAGTCAATATGGTTTTAGAAAAGGTCATTCTTCCTTTACCATCTTGTTAAAATTCTTCAAACAAGTCACAGCAGTAAACACACACAGAACGTACAAAATGATATGATTAGATTTTAAAGATGCTTTTGATAATGTTCTTCTTAAATTAAAGGCAATAGGCATTTAGGGAAATTTGTGTATTGAACTGGTTAAGGGACAGGTAATAGTACAGATCAGGGGTGAATAGTCCAATAGAAGATGACAGGAATAATAGTTATGAATGTGAACAGTTGTCTAATAGCCAAATTACCACACACCTTTAATCAAATAGCTTCTTATTGAATAAACCTGACATTCAGATGCCTCTGGGTAGAACTGTATCCAAAGTCTATCTGACCTGCTGCCATGGAATAAAGAAACTCGAACAGTGACATGTCAAACCACTCTGTGTTTCCAGGGATCCCTGTAATTCCAAATTCAGGAAGATGCCAAAAAAAACATCTTTGCTGTCGAAGATGTCGACTGCTTTATCCAGAGCCTTCCTGTAATAATCCATCTGCCATCATCAAACATGTTTAACATGGAGGGGAAACTCCTTGCAATGAAAACTCAAAAAAGGAGTTCTAATGATGGGAACCTCATTTGCCTAGCTGATCTACTGTTTCTGAAATAAAAATAATCGCATTCATGTTTTTGTATAATGTTGAGTTATTCAAATAGGTGAGCACACTACCACATGCATGACCAGACACTTTTCAACTAAATCACAAAATGGTTTGTTAGTTGTCTGTAAATATCTTATTGGTGTACTATACCATTAAAAAAATAAAACAGTCTTGGCCTTCATAATTCTATTCATAGTTATAGCAAGACCTGATTTACTGTAAGTATTCAAAATCCTCAAAGCTACTGACCTACAGTAGTGCACTTCATAAGATTTAGTAGTGCAGCACGAACTAGGGGAAACTATTTGGATTTAAAAAATATAAGAGGTTTAAATAATCTACCAAACAGGGAAATGCATATTTTTATTCAAAGGGTTTGGGGCCTGGAACAAACATCCCAACTATGATGTGGACGCCGATATCCTGACGTCCTTGAGGAAAGGGTTAGACTAGATACATGAATGAATTGGCTACTGAAAAACCAGGCAAGCCAGATGAACTATCAACGTTCTACTGTGCACCAACAAGTGCACCTAATGAACTTTCGTGTGATTGGCAAGTTGCAATGCCTCACTGCACAAGCTGTATTGCCGGTCAGAGGGCTTAAAACAAATTGGCAATTTATCTACTCTGTGTTTTTGGTTTCCCTTCGGACCGCTTAGGGGAGCGAACCGTTAACGGACCGCGGTGAGCAACAAGTCCCGAAACGGTTAGCCAGCATCTTGATACTGTCTGCAGGAGAGAGTAATTTTAATATAATTTGTGTTCCTGGAGATCGATTTAGATTATTCGGGAAATACAAACCACGATCATAACATTTATATTTATAGACATACTCCAATATGGCGTCTCGCTCTCCATTGTCTTCCCCCGACTCTGCTACGGGTTCAGGTACCGACCCGGCTCGGCCAGACACAGGAGAGCCGCTCGGTGGGTCAGATTCGGATTCAGACTTGGGTCTCGGGGAGGAAGGTTGCGGTGCTGGTGACCTGGGGTATCGCCTGGAAGAGACGGAGCTCGAAGCCGAGTTTGAAGCGGCAGCTGAGCGGCTCCGTGGACTGGTGCAGACAGCGAGCAGAGAACAGCTGCTTTACCTGTACGCCAGGTATAAACAGGTAAAGCGACCCCAAACCTTTGGCAACTCTTTAATAAACTGAAGCAAAGACGTGTTTGATGTGTTTTCGGGCTCAAGATCAATTAGTTTGAAACCTTAAAAATGTGCACTCAGCATGTGCATAATCAGCTGCTGTCATGTAGTTGGTGACCTTCGTGTTTATAAAGTACTGAGTACGTTTGGATGAAGAAACCACTAGCAATATTTTCTAGTTCCCCAAGGGATCGTTTTAACTGACGAATGTTGAATAGAAGTGTACAAAACGACTTTTCTGCTACTCTCCAAACATTTTGTATTACTGACAAACCTACTGGCCACGTATACTGAGTTATATACATTATTTATATGCAAAATTTAGAAATAAGCAGTTGGCATAAATGAACAGGGTAATAAAATATATATCAATATATATATATATATCATATCTAGCACATTTAAAAAATAAATTGAATCATTTTCCACACAGTGAGCATATTGCCACTGTGAATTTAAAATAGGAATACAGTTAAATTCCAGTGGATTTGCTGTTTGAAACAGCCATTGTTATCCTGTGTTCACATGATGACTAGCTAATCATATTCTTAAAGTTTGCTTCTTCTCATTGATACCTTTTCAGTTGTTGAATATGTATTCCTTTTAGAAAGCGATAGCTAAAGTATTGTGCACAAACTCATTTTAAGTTACACAAGGCAAGAGACAAATCTGTGCGACTCCACAAACCCACACTAAATATAGGTTTCAGTGTTGTCCAGAAAAAAAGAAAGGTAAATGTGTGAACTTTCACAGATATTGTAAGAAACCCAACAGACCAGGGAGTGTAAGTAGGATTTCAGTTGTTAAAGGGTAAATAACATCCTAGGCAAGTAAGATCTGTCAGTCAACTTATGGGATAGACTATGACTAAATTACATACCCGAGAAGCTGAGTTCTAGCATTCACAGTCTCCTTGCCGAACTGTATTAAAAATAAAAAACAAAACATTTGCCCTACTGAAAAGCGGTTAAGAGTTTCTACCAGCTGGGCTCTGTAAGGCTGCTGATGGGTTACACATTGTGCTGTGATGCTGCAGGCAGGCCTGGAAGCAGCTTGGGGACATGAGCAAAGAACAGGCCATGCAGGAGTATGTAGCGTGTGTGCATTCGCTGGACCCAGAAGGAGGCCAGAAGGTAGGGACTTCTGACTCAATTTCACTTAAACCTGCTATTTGTTTGGTGTCAGCTTTTGGGCGCCAGGATGATGTCATGCATTGAGAGGGCGAACTGTCTCTGGGACAAGCTGTCAGATTTGTTCTAGAGATAAACCTGTTCCTGGGATTCCTACAGTACAAGAGATAGTTTCACATGATTCATCAGTAAACTACTAGCTACTAGCAACCTAATGAATACGGTCACTTGAGCAGCCCACTTGTGTCTGTAACCTCTCTTGCGTTTTTCAGTTCTTGGCAGTTTGTATACTGAAGTAATTCTGGCAGTAATTTGTAACATTAACCTCTCTCAACACAGCACCGTCATCTTACCTAAACAAAACATGAATATTAATGATCAGAAACTAAGGCCCACTTTAAAAATCACAAATATGCTCCTTAAAAAAATCACAGAATCGGGTTCCAGATAGCTGCATGTTTTGCTTACTCAAAGAGCAAAAGGTCTGTTTTCTACCAAATGTTACCAAAAACATCCCTGCCCACTTGCAGCTGACAGGACTTGGCTGTTTCCCCATATATACTGTATGCCATATACAGTGCCTTGCGAAAGTATTCGGCCCCCTTGAACTTTTCAACCTTTTGCCACATTTCAGGCTTCAAACATAAAGATATAAATTTTTTATTTTATGTGAAGAATCACCAACAAGTGGGACACAATTGTGAAGTGGAACGAAATCTATTGGATTTTTGAAACTTTTTTAACTAATAAAAAAAATGAAAAGTGGGGCGTGCAAAATTATTCGGCCCCCTTGCGTTAATACTTTGTAGAGCCACCTTTTGCTGCGATTACAGCTGCAAGTCGCTTGGGGCATGTCTCTATCAGTTTTGCACATCGAGAGACTGAAATTCTTGCCCATTCTTCCTTGCAAAACAGCTCGAGCTCAGTGAGGTTGGATGGAGAGCGTTTGTGAACAGCAGTTTTCAGCTCTTTCCACAGATTCTCGATTGGATTCAGGTCTGGACTTTGACTTGGCCATTCAAACACCTGGATACGTTTATTTGTGAACCATTCCTTTGTAGATTTTGCTGTATGTTTGGGATCATTGTCTTGTTGGAAGATAAATCTCCGTCCCAGTTTCAGGTCTTTTGCAGACTCCAACAGGTTTTCATCCAGAATGGTCCTGTATTTGGCTGCATCCATCTTCCCCTCAATTTTAACCATCTTCCCTGTCCCTGCTGAAGAAAAGCAGGCCCAAACCATGATGCTGCCACCACCATGTTTGACAGTGGGGATGGTGTGTTGAGGGTGATGAGCTGTGTTGCTTTTATGCCAAACATATCGTTTTGCATTGTGGCCAAAAAGTTCGATTTTGGTTTCATCTGACCAGAGCACCTTCTTCCACATGTTTGGGGTGTCTCCCAGGTGGCTTGTGGCAAACTTTAGACGAGACTTTTTATGGATATCTTTGAGAAATGGCTTTCTTCTTGCCACTCTTCCATAAAGGCCAGATTTGTGCAGTGTAAGACTGATTGTTGTCCTATGGACAGACTCTCCCACCTCAGCTGTAGTTCTCTGCAGTTCATCCAGAGTGATCATGGGCCTCTTGGCTGCATCTCTGATCAGTCTTCTCCTTGTCTGAGCTGAAAGTTTAGAGGGACGGCCAGGTCTTGGTAGATTTGCAGTGGTCTGATACTCCTTCCATTTCAAGATGATCGCTTGCACAGTGCTCCTTGGGATGTTTGAAGCTTGGGAAATCGTTTTGTATCCAAATCCAGCTTTAAACTTCTCCACAACAGTATTACGGACCTGCCTGGTGTGTTCCTTGGTCTTCATGATGCTCTCTGCGCTTTCAACAGAACATTGAGACTATCACAGAGCAGGTGCATTTATACAGAGACTTGATTACACACAGGTGGATTCTATTTATCACCATCAGTCATTTAGGACAACATTGGATCATTCAGAGATCCTCGCTGAACTTCTGGAGTGAGTTTGCTGCACTGAAAGTAAAGGGGCCGAATAATTTTGCACGCCCCACTTTTCATTTTTTTATTAGTTAAAAAAGTTTCAAAAATCCAATAGATTTCGTTCCACTTCACAATTGTGTCCCACTTGTTGGTGATTCTTCACATAAAATAAAAAATTTATATCTTTATGTTTGAAGCCTGAAATGTGGCAAAAGGTTGAAAAGTTCAAGGGGGCCGAATACTTTCGCAAGGCACTGTACATTGTCTTTTCGATTTGTTTATTTTCACAGGTTTCTCTCATAATTCAAAAGCCTTTTGTGCAATACAAATACAAACTTTAAGGTAAGTAACATTTTATAATGTACAAGACAGAAGGACACAGAAAATGGGGGGGGAAAAAACATCATAGACAACACAACAAACAATAGAATTGTATCTGTAATACTTGCTGGGTTTGCTTGCTTATTCCTATGATTAAAGCCAAGTGCAATGTTTGCTACATATGCAGGATGTGAATTGTTCATTTTATATATATCTAAAATAAAATATTTTAACATTTACACTATTTCAGGGTAGAACATTTACACGTGTGATTTTGCAGATGTTGTCCAAATCATTGATTCAGTAGAAAACATTTATTTTAGGATTTCCTGTGTATGGTCAAGACATGATGGCACGTCCGAAGTATATACTGTGTCTTTAGAATACCAACACCAGCTTTCTGTGTTTTCTGGTTTTAAAACTTGAATCATAAAGCTTTAAAGTATATATTTCCATCTTGTTTTTGTTCATTATTTTTTTTCCCATTTACATTTCTTTGACTGAGGCATCACATAAGCTAAGAACAAATCTGTTGCCTTCAAAGCTTTTTCTCCTGGTGAAAATCACTGAGTTGAAAAACACTTCTGTAAGTCAATATAATACTGATGTTTGTAATAAAAAATTCATCTGCTGGGAAAAACAAAACTAAAGATGCTTGTTGTGGGCTCTATTGAATTGAATTTACAGTAGCCCATTTCTAAATGAATACAGTAAATTAAATTGTTGAGATTAAGAGATAGATGTACATACTTCATGGCCAATTGTCAGTTGAAGAGAAATGAAAACAATTAATAGGATTAAGAATAGTCCTATTTTGGACTATGGTTTTCAATTCTCTTAATCTGACCTTTGGCCATGAAGTATGTTCAGTTTAATTCGGTTGGACAAAAAAGCCAAAAGTCAGATTAAGAGAACTGAAAACTAGCCCAAAATAGAAGATCTTTTGTTTAGTTTGATCAATTATACAGTTCTTGTTTGATTCTTGAACTTAATTGATTAATTGACTTCGTCAGCTGGAAGCAGGCTTGATAATGGACTCTGTTCAAAAAGAGCAGACTTGTCCTTTAAAAACATTGAAACTGAAAAACCAGACGGATCAAAAACGATAAGAGATTTGAATATATCTTGTGTGACCTTTTTCAGGGATTGTGATGTTACAGACAGGAGTGTGGCTGGTTCACAGCACCCTAGAACTTCCAGATGTGAAAAATCATTCTACATCATTCTTGCCCTCCAGTGGGCATGAAAATGCACAGACCTTCTTCTGCGGGACTTACACATACAGCACCTTCAAGGACATAGGTAGGCGTTCACATGTACATACAGCTGTGTGAACCTTTTCTTGAACAAGTTTGATTGTTGAGCTTTAGTATGTCCATGGCATTGACATCACAGCTGTCTATCACTTTCTGAAAGCCTTTGGTACAATTTTTCCAGCTTTTAAGATTCAAGTATTGGTTATTTGCAGTTCTTGTTCTGGTTTGGAGCACCTTTTCTTTTCCTATTCTAAATTTACCTGTGGGCAAAAACCAGTCTATTCTGTTATTTTCTGTTGGTGGTTCAATTTCATATGCAAGCTTAATATAACCCTGAGAATAGGTGGACACTAATAGACTTACACCTCATTGTGTATACAGATGAAAATAAATACCAAAATAGCCTTAGACTTTCTAATTAAATCTAAATGATGTGTATTGTGGCTGCTGAAAATGTATGTCAACATTTTAGAACTTGGAGGATAGTTTAACAAGTGAAAATAAATAAAGAAAACTCTCCAGACTAATGGAAAAAGAAAGGGGGCATTTGACCTGGATGTATGAAAATGCCATGCTTACTCTTGGTTATTTTTCATTCTTGTCTCTACAGCTGTGCAACTCCAGTATATCCATGTATACTCTTTTGACTATCACGTCCCCCAAACCTTCCACAGAGACCTTCAGTGTGTGGCTCAGAGAACATGCTATCCCAGGAAAGAGCCTTGGTTTAAGCAGCTGCCCCTGACATCTTTAGCAGGGTAAACTTTCACCAGCTTTGCAAAATGCTCTAGATTTAATGACGGTGAGCACCACTCAAGGCAGAGCTAGAGTCTGCAGAAAAAAAATCAGTAAAGTCTATGGATCACGTTTGTTTCCCAACTGATCGCTTCTTTAGAAACTATTCTCCAATTCAAAATACAGAAACAGTATTGAACAACACAGTTGCCATGATCCATAAACAATCTCTGTGCCTCATTATTGCAGTTTGTTCCTGGGAAGTGAAAATGTCACATCAGCTATTTTTCTCATTTTAGATATTTGGAATCAATAGTTAATTTTTTGCATGCCTCTACATTTTAAAATCACAAATTAATTATCACAGTTCCAGACCTGTACCAGCTTGGAAGAGATGACGAAATGTACTTATTTCTTCAAAATATGTGCTTAACAGCCCCACAGTGATGCTAAGTGTCAGAGTTGGCATAAGTTGTACTAATGATTTTTCTTTCATTGACAACAGTACAAGAGCACTGGTGCCCAGCTGGTCATAGAGGTTGCAGTTATCGGACGCGTTTGAGATCGCTTGGATATCCCAAAGTGTCCAACCCTGTTGGTGTTGGTATTCAGTGAATTATGTATCACTGCTGAAACTTGGACAACAATGTCTGATTTACTCTGAACAAGCACTTATTGAGCCTCTCAGAATCTGAATTTATTTAATTTTTACAAAGTCTAACTCTATTGTATGTTGGCTGTTTCTAGGCAGCAAGACCCACTTTCTCACAAAGATTTTGTGGAACAATATCCAGTTTATTTTTACTCAAAGCCTTTCCCAATTGAAGATGTATTTATATAAAAAAGCATACTTTGTTTTGGTGAAACTTTCTCAATCTGCCACCTGGCAACTGAACTTTCCTACATGTTTCTGCGGTTACACTTTAGATTTAAGGTTTCATAGCATCGCTTTCTTTCAAAAGAGATTTTATGGGATGTTAGTAAAGCATCAATTTATATTCAGTAGTAATTTAGGTTTAGGATTTGTGTCTGAGGTAGTTTGTAGGTGCTTTATTAACATCCTGTAAAGCCCAATTCTTGAACAAATTGATTAATAGAATATTTCAATCTTTTATTTATACAACAATTTAAATCAAATGTTTTTCTCTTGGTATGTTGATTTAAACATAAGAAAGGATAAAAATATAACTTGTGTAGCTTCTTTAGATACTGTACCATTTAATACCTAAGAACACGAGAGGTTACATTTGGCCCATTTAGCTAATTTCTTAGTAGTTAATTCAAGGATCTCATCCTGCTGTTTCTTGAAAGGAACCAGGACTTAAATAACATGTGCAGTTTGTTCCATTAGAAATTGATTAATTGATCCAAGGATCTCATTCTGCTGTTACTTTAAAGGTTATTGGAAACGGTTGTCATTTAAATACATTTAAAAAAAGGTTATGTAGAAAAGGAACAATCCAGTAAGTTTCAAACACTGCCCTTCAAAAGCAATATGTCACACTTCACACTTGATCTACTGTATATTGGTGGTGCCGATTTAAAAAAGAACGTTCTGGGTAGCAACCAATACAGTACAGCATTCAGAGAGGGGGGGAAGAAATACACATTCACTTGTTCTCGGTTCCAGTTTGACGTTTTGGTAGCAAGTGCACTTCCTGTTTTTGGTTGGGTAGAAAGTGTGCCTGGGACAGATTCTTACAGGGAACCTGTGACTCTGTTCCGTTTCAGATCTCTACTCAGGTTTGCTGGTTAACTATTTAGGAGACGACTTCTTTGCCAAAAGCTGGGGGAAGCTTCATCGGCCTCTGCTGTCGAATTGCTCTGTGGCGCACAAGGTGTACAATGTGAAGACGATGCAGCTGCCAGAGGCCAGGCCTTTCGGCATCATGGTGGACCACTCCAAGTGGTGTGTGATGAAGGGTGGGGGTCCGCACTGGACCTGCATCGCGGACACGAACCGAGAGATCAGGCAAACGAGAAGAGGAGGCGGGGCTGTGTGCACAAGCAGGCCTGGAGTGTGGAAGGCCTTCCTCACAGTAGTTGACACATTTGAGGACTGCCAGTAACACGTGGCTGGCACAAATAGACGAACAAGAAAGGGCTGTTTTCAAAAGATACTGCATAGTTTTTCCAAGTCAAAGCAAATGGTGGTAAGTAATATGTAAGAAAACTCTGCAGTAGCTCAAGTAGGTAGTGCGTCAACACGCATAGGCCGCAAAGGAGAAGAAAAGAAACGGGAACTGACACCTGAAGAAGACTCTACAGCTGAAATGAATTTTTGAATTAAGTACTGAATATATGGGGGGTGGGGGGGGGAGAGTCAAATTATTTTTGCTGAGGCGATATACAAATATTTAAAATCATAAAAGTACATTCTGTTTGTGTTTCTTTAAAGGCTTGTTTGTAATAAAAGTGCTGGATCTGACCTGCCTTCCATTATTCCTGTGGCCCCATTAGGCAGTTCATATCAAGCACAAAAAAGGACGCTGACGTTATATTGATACTAGTAGTCCTGTTCGGCACATATCTGTGATTTTTGTTTCTGTGGATGCGGGGTTTTTTTTTTTACGCAGAAACCACACAATGGATGAATAATATATATATTTTTACTAGCTAAATCAATAACACCACAGACTACGTATTGCGAAACAAGACAACCTATGCAACAGGTGGATAAGGTTAAATAAAAACAATCACCACATCTTCATATACAGTACAGTTACTACATTATTGATCAACTAGAAGCACTGGATTATATGACTGTTTACTCTGTGGAGCTGTCCACTTCGACTGGCTTTGTAATAGGCCTGTACAGTTTAAAAGAGAGAGTTTATGTTCACATTTTTATAAAGAATAAGGTTACAGTGCCGTGCTGGTGTTTCGATCCGGTAAGAATATCTTAATTCTATTAAACCTTCCAGCATTCCTTAATGATTTACTGATTTTTAAGTCAAAGGCCATACACCTAGCTGAAGTTAAAAAATATCTGAGGAACTTAAACCATTATCAAGCTGGCACTTGCAAAAGTAGGCATGTCTCTAATGTTGGGTAGTATTGAGTTTCCCCTTGAAGTCTTGATTTTCTGACCTGCTCAATGCCTGTGACCTCACAGTGATGTCACTCACAGTCGTGTTCTTCTCCAGTGGGTGATCTCTCTTTATAAGCTCAAAGCATGTCAAGCGGGGAAAGACTCTCTCATGAGTATGTCAGAGGAGTGTGTGCACATTTCCTCATCCTGTTTCAATTGTGTTATTTTACCCTTTGCTAATCCGATAGGTAAATATTAAACCACATATAAGCCATGCCCGGGAATGTAGACAGTGGAAACTGAAAAATAAACTTCACTTGGCACAATTTACCATTCTTCCCATTTAAAAAATGGCTCTTAGTTTTTTAATAAATGCGTCTAAAAATATACCCGTCTCCACACACCTGAAGAAGGCTTCACAGCCAAAACGTCATATTAGTTTGTAGCCGTATCTTTAATTTGTAAAAAGCAGTTTTTTAGCAAAAAAATATATGTATTTCTAATATCACACTTAAAGAGGGAGTACAAAATCCATTGAAACAGATGCCCCCAGCCACAATTTAACGGCAGCCGATTGTCAGAGCCACCTGAGAAGTGACAGAGAAAAGCCTAATTTTGCAGGGAAATGGTTGTTCTCTTTGAAAGATTCAATTGAATATATGGTGTGGCATCGCCGGGGGAAATAGGTGTAAAAGAGATTTAACTCACACCACACTGAACCTCTGTGTTCTTCGTCCGTATGTCTCTCCAAATCCGTTCCGCAATCCGTTGCCAGTATCCTTAAGTCCCCAAATGCGTATGTCCACACTTCTCCGCGCCGTATCCAAAACCCATATCCAATAGTCCGTTATTCTGAAATTCCTTCCAGTACACTCCTAAATCTCTCGTTCCTCCAAAACGCTCTCACCTTACCAGCTTCCGCCCGGCTCAGTGCTTCTGTGGCATTTCTATTCCGTTTCCTGACGGAGCTCACCTGTGTCTCATTGTTTCGCCGTATATATCTTTTCCAACAGCGGGTCAGCCAAGTATCTGTGGCGGCCATCTTGCCTAGGTCTATACAGTAGTATAGACAGCGTTTCGTTACGAAAATACCAGTTATAAATGACCCTTCCCCTGGCCCTCTTCCAATGGAATTAATATTCTGTTTGAATGTATCTCATGAATGCTGTTAAATGATAGTACCTCTACCGTATTAACTACATGCTTCAAGACTAACATTGAGCAAATTACATTCTAAAGGCTAAATACTGTATGCAGTACTGTGGGAAATATTGAATTGTTTTAGGAAATATAATTTGTCTTCTATTTACAGTGGTTATCCAGAAATAATAAATGTATATACCATAAATTTACTGTGTTGCCAAAGCAGGACAGTTCCCCCTAGTGGAAATATGTTTGCACCGCTTTCCTTGTGCTACAAGAATATTTGCCAGTATCAAATGATCATAATGCATCTCTTCCAGGCTAAAATAAGCAACAGTAAACACTGGTATTTAACTGGAATATAGTAGCATAAGAAGTGGCACAGTGGTGCTGTCTCAGAGCACTGGGGCCATGAGTTCATCCTCAGACGTGGGGCTTGTATGTTCTACAGGTGTTTGCTTGGGTTGTCTTCAAATAATTGGCTTTTGTGAAAATTGTCCCTGGTGTGAGTGAATCCTGCCTCTGGCACTCCTGCAACCCTGTATTGGATAATGCAGTTAGAAAATGGATGGATTCAAGCCTTCATTACCTTTATAGAATTATTTCCTTTTACCACTAGTTTTAGTACTGGAAACCACTGCAATTTTAAGTCATATCCATTCAGCTATGAACTATTTTACCTTTTGTATACCCTCCTGAAACAGTGCTGCTGCGCATTCCATGCAAAAAACACTACATCCATTCGGTTACCAGAAAGGATCATTAAAACACTAAAGAAAACATACTCATTAAGCACAATTTGAGACTTTACATCTCATTTAATATGGAGACCATAGACTGACACTGACTCAATACATCCAGTGAAAGTGGGTCAAGCTTTTAGAGACAACCTGTAGAGTCTCACTGTCAGTCTCCGAGTCTGCAGAATGATTAAGATGCACAGTCTCTGGGGTGGGAATTCTTTCTTCTTGGCTTATTTGCCGATAAGGGAGAGTTGACACATTCAAGAACACCATCCACAATTCAGAGGCAAGGTGATTAGGAGACTCTCCTCCGGCTCCTCTTTTCATCATACAGGGAGATGGCTGGGAGCAGCACTCGGATAATGGACACTGCCACCCACGCCACCATGTCATTCAGTTCTTCCATCGTTATCTGTTTTAAAGCAACAACAAATGTAGGTTAACCACGGAGGACTAACATTGTCTTTTATTGCTTTTAACAGGGTGTCAGCTGAGCATTAGACAGGATTCATCCATTCTCCCAGCAAACAGTGATAGGCTGATTTCTTTTAAGGTCTTATTTTTCCCCGACTTCTCCTTGGAATACGTCATATTCTATTCTCATTTTTTCTACAGCCTAGAAGCCTATTCTGGACTTTTCTTCCATTTGCTTTCCCTTCTTACCTCTCTCCCAAAACCAAAGCATTGTGCATTTTAATACACTGTATTACAATTAAAACACAAGATGAAAGGTTCTTATAAATGTAGCCTGGCAAAGAATAATTAGCACAGGACACATTTTGGGTTCTTTACTCGCCTAGAAATGTGGTCTGATATGTTCCTGGTTTCAAAAAATAATGACATAACGATATTTCTATATACACAAAATACGGCAGTGGTTCACGCAGCGCGTTCAGAAATAAGCCGCTCACCTCTCAGCCCTCACCGAGAACTACATTACGATAATTAGTACGATACCTACAATTGCGAACACTTACACGGTGCCAAACATAAGTCCCTGTAAAGAATGAAGGAAGAGAAAATACACGGAGCATGTGAAACCCATTACTAACAAACCAATAAACAGATATCCCCAGCCCGAGTAGTTGCCTAAATACTCTACTGCTTCAGTGTACTCCGTTAAAATCCAATATCCATCTTGCTAATCTTGTCTCAATCCTATGAAATACCCCTCTATACTCATTTAGGGAAATGACACCGTATTTACCGTTACGACTCTGTAGAAGTTACGGGTTCTTTTTAACGGCAACTCACTGCTTCTTAGTCCCTACTGCCCATGCGCAGAACGCTGGACTCAACCGTCAGGAACCGCCATCTAGTGGATTTGGAATAACTCCGCTATTCACCACTGGGTCACAAAATAGCTACAAATTGGTTTCTGGTACTAAATCCGTGTTTCGAAAATCATACTGCTTGGGGCACATTGCATTCTCTTCTTCTGAAGAGATACCAAGGGTTTTGAGTCCCAGCTGGGTTTCTTCACAAGTCTTTTTCATAGGAACCCAATTCCAACAAATTACATAAAGTAATTTCTGATTTTCTCGGGCAATGCAATAGATGCTATTAATGGAATACAAGTACATTTTAAAAGACAACCTTAGATAATGTGACAATCAGTGCACTTTTCAGTCCTTCAGATATCCCTTGTGGTGTCTCCGGGGGAAAGTTTATGCAAATGAGAGAAGTACTCACACCACACTTTTCTTTCCTGAGTTTCGTGGCGTTTCTTCCTCCAACTATCTTCCAAATCCAGTCCGTAATCCGCTCTCTTAATCCTGTTCCGATCCGAGTTCCAAAAGTCCGTAATAAACCATAAACCATAAACCATAAACCATAAACCATAAACCATAAACCATAAACCATAAACCATAAACCTTTTCTCCCTTCAGTAGTCCGTTATTCCTTAGTCCGACCTTTCACATAAACCTCTTTCCTCTCTATCTTTCTCCCTGTTCACTGCCTCCGGGGAACTTATATTTCGGTTCCTGATGCGGCTCAGCTGTGTCTCATTGTTTCTCAGGGTAGACCCTTTCCATATACGGGTCAGCTGATTCTTTTTGGCAGCCATTTTGCTCAGTTTCATATCTAGTATTTTAACTAGGTCATTCTGAAAATATGTTCTGTTATGAATGACCCTTCCCCTGGTCATCTTACACCCTTTACTTGGCTGGCCTGTAATGTGGGTGTTATATTCTATGATTTTCTTCTTGTTTTATTTATTACCTTGTCCAGTAGGTGGCAGAATTAGTACAGTAAGGGACTAGGCTTAAGGAGCAATATTTTTTAATCAAGCTGACATCTTCCTCTAAAATATGTTTTTTATTCGGTAGTGGTATGAAAAACACAACCTGAAAATATAGTAATGAAAATGAAAAGTCAAGCTTGTGCAACCAGGTGATGTGCAGCTGGGCACGGGAATCGGGAACAGCGCCTCGTGCGGGCTGGTAGACCCTCGCTTCCAGCCTGCTGTCCGCCTGACTTTCTCTCCCATGGTTCTTTCTAATTTGTTAGGTAAGATCTGAAGTAATAAGGCTTTTTTAAAAGGTCTGTAAATGTATGTTTACTGATGTCATAGTTTCGGTTTAAGGTTTACTCGTTTATATTTGTTTTAAGAGTATCAAAAGTGTATTCGGGCTCTGCGGGTTATCAGAGACGAAATTGAACTTCGTTAGCTAACTGTGTTAAGTCGCTAGATGAAAACTGTCTGTGTGTTGTGAGTTAATTTCTTAGTGAGTTGAGTTGTTATGTTGTGTCGCGTTTAAATGGTGTTATAGTAAACAGGGGAAAACAACATGTACGAGGGTAGGAGTCAGACTCTTGCTACCAGCCTGCTGTAAACCTGACTTGTACGTATTTCTGGAAACGCTCCCTTATTTTCTTCTATTTTTTAGAAAATAAACTTGAAAAAAGGGAGCCGTGTATGAGTTCCTCTTGCGCACGCCGGTGAGTGCACAAGATCAACGGTAAAGCTGCCAGAACTGAGAGGGACCCGCTAGAGGTCACCACAGCCAGGCAGAGTAGGGACTGTGACGTAAACTTGAGTAGTGCGTTATGGGAGTTGTAGTTTATAAAGCCAACGCTATGTCCGTGAGCAACTATAGCCAGTTCTAAAACCCGGCTCCCCTTAAGTAAGGATTACACTTGCATTCCAGGCTTTTCTATGGAAGCCCGTTTCCGCCAGGGAGTAAAAAAAAACGCGCTATGGTATCTCAGAATTGCAACTTAGCAACTCTGAATTCTGACTTAGTAACTCTTTATATCTCACATTTGCGAGTTCGAAATAGCCCATATTTCATTGTCTGTCCTTTTGTTATTGTAACGGATTCGGGTTCTAGGGCTTGTGCCCTCGCCGCTCCCACCCTAGTTCGTACCTCACTGCATTGGCTCGAACCCAGCTCCTGAGTTGTTGAGGACAAGACCTGTATAACTATATATGGCTACAATACCAGAATTGACCATAATTAAAATTGCATTTCTACACTTCTTTTCCATCCCAAAGGATTAGAGGTGTAAATTATTAAAAGGCAAACCGTGTGTTATATTTTTGGGGTCTCTCGGCTCCACTGGCAGAGCCAGACTGTTTGGGACGTGTGACCACACAGGTTTGATACCGTGAAGGCTTTGAGTTAGAATGGCGACATTCAAATTAAACATTAAATCGGACATCGCCCTTTTGTCTGGATTTTCTCATTAAAACCTAATTATTAATATATATATATAAAAAAACAAGTCCGTACAGGGACGAATACTGTAGCTTCCCTGCTGCAGCTTTTAATGACGTCTTTACTTGTACACGCTGGATACGTCAGATAAGGCAACTGCTTTGCAGATCTGACGTAATAGACAACATTTTGGTTATACCGTGGTTTATGCTCAAGTCCGTATTATACAAAATAAAGTTTTACCGCTCACGAACACGACGGATTTGTTTTCAAAATAGATTAATTAATTAATGGATTAATGGAACGATATCAGGGATAAAAATGGAGAGAAAGAAACCGGGATCTGGAGCTGTGAGTGTACTATCCATACGTTTATATATTTGAACTTTTAGGTAGTGAATTAAAAAAAAAATCAGCATTAGTTTAGCTTTAAAATGTAAGGTTTAGTAAAACAGTAAAAACGTACACCTCGTAGTAATATTTCTAATACTGTTTTAAAAGCTCTAGAAGGTAAAATAAATGGAACATGATTTTAAAATTCCAGCTATGTGTTCTATTTCTGAAATCGTGGGTTAATAATTTATTGTTAACCCTTTCTGTATTTTATGGGAATATACGTACTGTACTTTTCTTTTGTTCTCTTAAGATGTCTTGGGTGAGAATATGCCTTCCCAATCTAAAACTCTAAACAGACTTAGAGAATCAACTCGTTTGTGCAGAAGAAAAAAAAAAGAATCTTATGAACTGATTTAGCCCTCTGAACACCCTAGGGTAACTCTTCTTACCTATCTATAAAAAGATATGTCAGGAACCGTGGCCTTTAAATGCAGGGACTGCTTTTAAAAGTTAGTTTTGTAGCTGATTATGCCACCTAGCAATTCTAAAGACCTTTTCCCCCAGCAACAAGTTCTTTTTATCTTCCAGAACCACTAGTGCATCCACAGACCAGAAGTCATCCTACACAATTTCCATTTGTATTACAGTACTTTGCAATTCCAGTATCTATCATAGCCTAATCCACAGAACAAATATTACAACTTATCCACCAGAGGTACTTACTTACTCACAGAACATATTGCAGACCAGCTCAAGAGCCCCATTTGACCCCAGTTACCAAAACCAGAGTTCCAAAGGAAAAGTCCAGCTGCAAATATTCTCCCAAACCCAGCCCCAGTTGGAGACCTGGTGTGCCTGCTTCTGTCATAGCAAAGAAACTCTGTGTAGTCTTAGGGATCCTCCTCAGTCCCGGCTGAGTCTGTTTTTTAATATGCCCCCCAATTTGTCTCTGAGTCAATTTTTTGAGTAGAGAGGGGAGGAAGAAAATGCTAAAGCCTTCCTCCCTTGCTCACTGTAGAGAGTCCCTGGTGTCCAAACCCTCTCCTGGGTGCTGTGGTACAAATTGGTTATTCCTTTTTCTTCTGTTTCTGTGTGCTCTGGCTCTGTCACTGGGGTTATTAAAGCCCCCCTACCTTTCTTTGGGGGGGGGGGGGTTGATAGTTTTGGGTGTAAGCAGAGCTAACTTCTTGGGGCTCATTGATCAAATGGCTATATACAGATGGCCAGGTGTAAGATTGCTCTAGAACATTCTAGATTTTCTAGAATTGTTATGTTCTAGATCCACCTCCTCAGTCTGAGGCTCGGCTAGGCCAGTTTTGACATTCCACATGTCTTCTCTGAACTGTGTGGTAGTTAACAATGTTTGCAATAGCATCTTTATCAGTAGGAAGCCCCAGAACAAAGAAAGACACATATTACCACCCTCATTGAAGTCACTGGTCATTCTATACAAACTTCTATGCAAAGTCAACATTGTCCTTGATACCTGCTGTTGCCCCCACACCCATTTTATTTCACTCTGTGACAGATGAAATCATTTCTGCCATCAGCTCTGCTTGTTTTTTCTGGCGTTTTGGCTGTGGTTCTGTGAGGTATGATAGCTATGTTCTGTGTTTCAGGGCTGCTACACCATGCTGTATGCACTGCAGGGAGAGCAGCAGCTGTTGGAGAGACCCATCGGCACTAAACTGCCGTTAATCCCAGGGTCTAAACCTCAATTTTGCAGGACTGCTCTTTCGGAGAAAGTAAGTGTAACCTAAAATGAAAAGCATGAATACATTTATTCTTATTTAAATCCAAACATTTAAATTGTAAAAAATGACATGTTTATTCATGGTTTTCTTTCTTTTTAGGGGTAAACCGACATGTAAAATTGTATAATATGAAATGATACCTGGGACACATTAACACATTTCTGTGTGTGTTAGTATAATGTGGTTGCTGTAATGATTAAACTGTAAGCAAACTGTCTTCCCTTGACATCTTTGTGCATATAACATCAGGAGTAAGGTTATATATTTTTCTAGACGCAGTATATTGATCACATTATTGAAATTCAGCTGTACTGTATGCCTTAAAGCTTATTGTGCTTACTGTCTTTTTGCAATGTAGATATTTTTAGTTGGCTACAATGACTGAGAAATTGGAATTTGATTTTCAAGAACGTAGGAAAAATGATAACAGCGATTCTGGAGTAGTCTTCCAAGAAACTGGCGACAGCCTTCGGAGGGGGGAGAAAAAAAACATTCTCATTTTTATGTTCAGAAACATAGGGGGATACATATCTGTGTTTACCTATACATATCATGTTTTAATAAAATACTTACCTTCTATTTCAGCTGCACCAGCCATCTCCTGACTTCACTCTGACTGATCCCCACGGTTTCCTTTTGGATTCGAAGTACAACAGCCTCCATGACCCCCACCTGCGCACCTATTACCATCGCAAGGGCATGCAGGAGTCTCTGCTGAACAGAGGCTTAATCAATGAGCAGAAGAAAGTAAGGCTGTTTGGAGTTTGTGCAAAGAATGAGGCTTTTTTGGTATGGTGAAGGAGTGAGGTGTTGTCAAAAAAAATAGACCAGGTTCTAGCTCATTTAGCTGTAATAGTTTCCAGTAGCGTGATTTAACTCATGTCTGCACTCCAGCATAGATGTATTCGGTGGGCAGGCCTTTGGTTGTAATCAAAGCATGTAATAGTAGATGTAATCAAAGCAGGCCTATGGTTTGTGCTAAAGTCCTTATGCTCAATAGATATTCAAACACAGAGTACTTGACTGTGCTCTAGATTTGTAAAATAAAAATAAAAACATTTAACCTCCTAGACAGTACTTGAAACATGTTTTGTCTGTTTTCAGGTCCTCTGCTCTTTGAAAGAATACAATCAATATCATAACTACCTTAGCAATGTGAAGTTGCAGTATGACAAAAATTATGTGACTAAACAGGTAAGTGTGATGTTTTTAAACAACCGTCCATCTGATTCTGACTCTTCATCATAGACGTCTGCCTTTATCCAGCCCGCAATCAGTAACGTTTCTGGATGAAGGCTTCCATAATGTTACGATCCCTGCCTCTCGGCAACGGAGGAGGCAGAAGTAGGTGTAGCCCCTATCCATCAGTTCACCTATCAGTTTTCCCATTCACCACCACACTCCCGTCTCATCCTACTTAAACACCTGTCCTTCCCTACCGAGCTTCCTGGTTGCGCTTCTTCTACTCTGTGTTTGTCTTGGATTTCGGCTTACGGTTTTTCCCTTTGGACTTCGGCTTTTCGGATCTCGACTTGGATTGGTACTTTCGCTCTGTCTTGGATTACTGGCTACCTCTGGATTCTCGGATTGCTCTACGGACTACGACTTCGGATCACACTTCGGCTTCGGTACACGTTCCCTTTCGGATATCTTGCTCCCCCTGGACTCTCGGCTCGTTCCTACGATTACGGTTTGCTTTTGGTTTACGACTTGGCTTTGTTCGCTCCTGCAAGTGGGTTCACTCACTAGTTCGGTCCCTATTACCGAACTCGTAACACATAAGATCTCTCCATTATGCACTTTTGAATATACTGCTGTCATCATGTCATCTTCAAGGAAGTCTCTACCTTGACTGTGTTTGTATTCTAAGGATCAATTTCAATGTTTTCTTTCAGTTTCTTCTCTAATTGCTATGAAGCTCATTTCTGTTTTAGTGTTTTGACGCTGACGATGTTGTTGCTTATGTTTGTCACTGCTCTAGCCTATTTTAGCTTCTTCTTGTTAGTTCAGCCATACTGTACATCTTTTCATGATACTTTGTGTTGTTTATAGCCCATATAGTCCTTTCTGCATGCAGGATATGGGTTTCATATCATAAGAAAAGTTACGAATGAGAGGAAGCTCTTTAGCCTGTTTGGTAATTACTTGCTAATTGGTCTGTGAGTCTCATCCAGCTGTTTCTTGAAAGAAGTCAGCGTTCAACAAGCAGACTTGACTGTGAGGATTTTGAATATTTGAAACAGGTCGCCTTGTAGTCTTCTCTGTTCACGATAACAGAGTTAAAAAAAGATAGTTTTTTTTATTCATTGAGGCTGGGCAATATATCTGGATGTTTTTCTTTGTGGTAAACCACTAATTGTACCACCCGAATCGGAGCATTCACTGCTTATCTGTACTGCTCTGTAGACTTTAATCCATTTTCAGTGCAAACAAATGTATTTTTCCAAACACATGTTAATACAGGCAGCTTTTGTGTGTAGTCCAAAACAGAATTTATAAGTCTTCTTTGCCAGACAAGGCTGAAAAACGACTTGAACTTCCATCCATCCCTTTCCATCCACGTCATCTAATCTAACCGCCTCATCTAAGGGCTGCAGGGAGCCGGGACCTATCCCAGAAAGCAACGGGCTTAAGACGATATACACCCTTGACCAGAATTAAGTCCATTGCAAGACACACACAGACACAAATTCACTCTAGAACCAATTTTCCTAGAAACCTTTTTTTCTACCAGTATAGTATGGCTTTTGACTGTGGGAGAAAACCAGAGCAAACCGTGAACAACCCATGTGAATATGGGGAGACCATACAAACTCCACACAGACAAATCACCTCAGGCTCAGAATAGAGCCCCTGGCCCCAGTGTTGCGAGATAACAAGGTTAACCACTGTATCCAAGATATACATCTTAAATTGAAATGTTTAGATCAACAAACTACAGTAGCTCAGCCTTCACTCTTATACATATGCAAACACATTCTATCGGTGTGAGTTCAAATTAAAAATCTAATGGAAAAAGTCAGTGTTGGTTTTGAAGTGCACACTCGGCTATAATAGTGCTTAGGAGAACCTTGCAATGAAGGGAGTGTGGCACTCTATTAAAAGGCTGTGCTGGCTTTCAGAAAACAATAGTGAAGAAGTTCTTGGAGCTCCAGGAGCAGAACGAGATTCCCAGGGATATCAGCTTCACCGATGTGAGGGAATGGCTCCTTGAGGAAGGATCCAAGAATATTTCAGACCAGTTTATTGCTAACAGAGACAGGTAATAACATACGGAAGCTCCTCACTCTTTAACAGCAAGTTCCTGCCTTTTGGATTCCTGATTTGTTGTATTTGTATCACATTTTTTTTTGTTTCGCTGTAAATATGTGTAAATATTTTACTGTTATGTTTAAACATTAGATGTCAAGAATACAACTGTAAGTAAAGGTTTGCCTTAAGTTAATTAATTGTGCAAGCAAGTGGAAGTCTTGACTGAGTCAAAGTTTTCCAAAAGATGAACATCTGCTCTACGGAAATACCACATTCACAAATTCCTCTGCTGCTGTCTGACATTGCCTTGTGGATGAAGCTTTCTTTGCTGTTGTTGTTTATGAAGGCACCAGGCAGGAGCTCCGAAAACAGAGGAGATATGCAGACAGGCTGAGGTATGAGAATACAGTTTGATTTATTTTGACCCAGGGCTGCTCCTGGTCATCACCTGGATGGGAGATCTTTAATAGCTGGTTTCCTTCTGCATCTTAAACTGATTAGAGACATTTATATCCACTCTGGCAAGTGACCTTGTGACACCTCTGTAAATACAGCATGATTGGGGAGCAAGCAAAAGATAACAGGATCTCTAGCATAACTGTTTTAAAAGATGTTGTGTTTCTGACAAGTAATTAAGCATTTATGTTGCAAAATGCTCATTAAAAAAATTATCTCACCTTATAGTGTTCCAGCCGAACAGATTTCTGCAGAGTGGATACCCTTAGTGAATCATGTTACTGTATTGTCACACTTAGACTTCAGACACTTTTCATACGCTTTTATGAATCTTACATTTCACACTGTAGCTTAACTCACTTTTGAAACACATAGTTTATTCACCCCTTTCATTGATTTATCAGCTTTCAGATCACCGGCATTATCAATATACAGTATTTAGCCTCATCGGTTTTCTACATCAGCTTAATCATGTTTCTTGTTTTTTTTTCACATTCTCACTGTACATTGCTGTATGGTATGTTATTTTCCCAGTTATTTTGTCTTTGGGCTTCCCAGACCACATTCAGCTGCTGAATGCTCCTAATATGCTGAAAAATGCCCAAAGATTCCTCAATGATCTAACAGATTCCTCAATATTTAATGTACCACCTATAAGCAGGTGACATATATAAATATAAATGTCTAGTAGCGTAGCTGTTCTGTGCTCAATACAATCTAGCTTTCTGCTGTTTCTCATCTGCTTTGCCTTTTCACTGACGGCTCTACAGATGTGGAAAATCAGAGAAAGGGCTTTACATATGAGAATAGAGGAAGATGCCCGGAGGGAGGTGCGACAGGCCCAGCTGAAGAATCAGACCAGAGCTAGAAGGCACAAAAAGGTACTGGAGTAATGAATGTTTGGATTCATCCTCTTAAGGTGAACTTTTCTTCATGCAAATTCCGGACTTGATACTGACCTTGCAGCTATATTTTGTTGTATTTCCAAGATGAGCACCTATAGGTTTAAATTAATAACCTAAACTAATACCTTTGGATCCTCGGTGACCACAATGAGCATGGTATGTTGGCACCTCTTATATTGTGCATCTACTCTAGGGTGGTTATGCCAAGATATGCTACAGAGGTGCCAAAATGCCATATTCTGGTAGTGTTTGGTGCCTCCAATTCATGGTTATAGCACTGCATCTCCAAAGCCCATGGTTTATCTCCAGCCTTGGGCACCTCCCTGTGTGGCATTTATTCTGCGTGTTGTGGGTTTTAATTCCAAGTAACATCCCAGAGACATGCTGCTTTGCATAATTGGCTGTTCTAAAGTATCCCTCAGGGGTATCTCCCCAAGAGGATCCAAGAGGGTGGTTGATGATCTCTCCTCTTCATTACCTAAGCATTAGAGGAGAGACATTGCTGCTTCAATCTCTTATACCCAGCCTGCAAGGTTCTGAACTACACACAGAGTCTTTCATCCAAGTAATGTCGGACCCAGCCTTTCTTCTTCTGAGCTCTGACCAGACCCAGCTTCCCAGCTTCAGGGTGCTGTAGATTGAGATGAGATTGGAGTCTCCTGTAGTGACCTTATGGACGGGAAGTTTTCTACTAGCAACAAGATGTTCAACAATGAGATGGACCTTTTCATCTTTTGTTGAGAGGCTTTCCTTTTTCATTAAAGAATAGCCACTTGTGAAAGGTTTTCTGTCATTCTCAGGCATTTGAATATTATGAAAGGAAGGTTGCTCTCCAGCAGCAAAAGCTAAATGAGAGTTTACAGGAAAGGAAGGATTTTGAGAGAGAAATGCAAGACCGTATTAAAATGCAATATTTTAATGAAATACTTCAGTCTGGAAAACAGGGTAAGCTTTTAGATCCAATAATTTGCAGTGGTGCAACTATGATTAAGTTCACAATTTAATGTGTTTTAGTTTGTTGGCTAGAAGGAATGATGCAGGTTGACAACATCTTCAGGTTTACTACTGATTACAGAACTGTAGAATTTGTTTAATAAACACCTACAATTACAAAATTCCAAAGTTTTTCAATCATATGGCTGTATGAAAAGAATAATATGTATGTACTGAGATCAAAACTTTTTGAAGGGAAACACGCAAGTTGCAGGTATCATAAAATAATACATTAAGAAGGAATCCTTCATTATCTTCAGATTGTTTAATTTCCAGCCACAACATGTACATACATTATATTCAACATTTCTGTAATCCACATTTTGTTATAAAAACATTTACAGTATCTATTGATCTAAACTATCTGAAATAACTATTCAACTAAAAGGATGTTTTCTTTGTGGCACAGCTTCTACTGAGATCATTAGCACGGAGAATAGAGATGTTACCATTGCTAATGAGAAAAGTTCTAAAATCACCAAAGGTCAGTATTTTCATTTGTTTCTAGAAAAAATAAAGGTTTTGAAAAAAGTTATGTTTTGACAAATTTTCCAATGCAGCTGCAGATAAATTCAGTGGGTGCTGAGATACTGAAAGATATTGTGAAAGACAATGGAACATATAATCCAAAAAATCAGTTTAGTTCAATTCAGTTTTATTTGTATAGCTAATTCAGATAAAAACATGTCAATGATTAATGCACAAGTGTTGGGTTTTGAAAGCTTTGGTAACATCTACTGTTAAGGCTGAAAAAGGTTCCAATTAAGTCTGGGGATCTCTGGGCAGCCATTGTGCCACAGTCTGGTGCAGTAAAAGTGTTGTGAGCTAAGGTGTGAAAATGATTTAAATTATATGGGTAAACAGATAAATAAATCTTAATCAGCATCCTAATTGTATCTATGAATAAATACATGTTTTCTGCCTTTTTTGGATGTTAATTGGATTGATCACTTTTTTATGCATGCCATGAGAATTCTAATGCGACAATAATTCTTTTCTCTTGGGTCTGTTCATATTTCACCTGACTCCACTGAAGAGGTGACTACTGATTCCAACTGGTTTCATGAAGTCCCTCTGATCAGTCAGCTGTCTGATGGGTAAGTCCTACATGCTGCAGTTGTGGTATGTTAAGCATCAGTGCGTACAGAAAGTTTTTATTTTAAGCATTTTAAGTATGGTGATGTGTAAATGTTTAAAGAGCAACTGTTTTCTATTTTGAGCTCACTTCCCCAGCTGAGTTCGTGAAATTGCTTTTTCTCTCTTTGCGAATGCATGAATCAGTCTGTTAACAGTACAGAACATGTGCATATTTTTGTGTTAGCTCATGTGCATTTTTCCAAATCCTAGATATAGTTTACCATAGACTGACTTTGTTGTAATGACTAGAACATTGACATTGAACACTGAACCTTTGCAAAAATAAACTGTTGTATTGTACTTATGTATAACTCTGATCATACTGCATTACAACAATAATATATTAGTCATATTAAAACAAATTTCTATCATTATAACAATTTGTTGTGGCACCGGTATAAAATGTGAAGTTTTGCTGAAGTATTGACAGTGGGAGAAATGTCTGGTCGTGTTTGAATGGATGTTATGTTTCAATCAACAACCACCAGAGGGCAGTAACAACTAAGTAACACTAAGTCATCAAATGTGTTGGAAACGCATTTTGGGCTTTGTCCTGAATGATGCAGCAACAACATACAGTTGTATGCAAACGTTTGGGCACCTCTGGTCAAACTGCCTGTTTCACAGAATCTTTAAATTCTCTAAGGTCTAATCTCTATGAAGTTAACAGGGTACAAACATAAACATGACATATTTCTGCACATTTCAATGCAGAATTACTATTTATTTTCTGAATTGAACTGTATTTGTCATGTGTCAATTATGAGGTACCCAGTATGAAACTGGTTAGATACATTGCGCCTGACCAAGTAGTTGTTGTTGAAAACACAATGATGTAAATTACCAGTGATCTTTCTTCACATAGGAACACGATTGTACCATACTCGCTAAAGTGTTATGGAACAGTTGCAGTTTGAAGTTTAAGATTTATCATTTCCAATGTGCTATTTTGTTGTGGTGATTTTTATTTTATAAGCCTCTCATATTAAAGTAAAAACCTAAGCAAGTTTTAGACATCCAGTAGGTAAATTGAAAAAGTACGAACACAATCGTGGTTAGGAGGCCATCTTTTTTACACAGGAATATGCTTTAAAATAGATTAATTGTTCTGCCACTAGAAAAGATGCCTATATATTGTTAATTAGTCACCATTTTTTAATATTGCAAAATATAGTTCGTATTTTGTCCATGTAGTAGCAATGTCACACTAATTAATTTTTATCATAATGTTTTTTAGTGAAAGGAAGGTGATTGAGAAAAGTTTATATGGACAGGTAAGGTACACTGCTTATCTGAATGTAATGGATGCATTTTATTTTTCCAGATAGCTCCTTGAGGTTAAAATGCACAGTGTCATAACTAAAGAACAAATGTAAAGAAATATGTTAATTTGTTCCTTCAGTACAGTAAATCCTGAAATTTAGTCCACCTAGCTGTTGCTTAGTGGTTCCTTCCCTGACATGTTCAGCTCAGCTCCCACTAGGTTTTGATTGTGGCTGCCCTGGCGTCAGAGCCACATAGCCACTCCTCAGAGCAGAGATATTCCACTATGCCAAAGGTCTGCGCCTCTTTGCCAGAGAATATTAAGCTGTCCAGGTTCCAAGGGGGTGACTTCACTTTCTACCATAGACTCGATGCCAAAAGAACCCTTTGACACTGCCTCCTCTGGAATGAAACAGGGGTCTGCACATTTAATTATTTATAAATTAAGGGATCCATTTGCAAAATCTGCAATACTGACCATTCTATTTCTTTGGTTAGACTGGTATTCTGTTGTTCTTGCTTCATTTATATATTAGAAATACTGTACTGTATATATTTTTCTAGACATACAACAGTATATCTATAATAGATTTTTACTATACTGTATAGACAACAGTATATTTGTATTAGTTGCGTCTGTGCTGGCATTCAAAATTTGGTTGCAAATTTCTAAATGTTAACATGGGAAACAATGAACCCTGACAAGTAAGTAAAAGTAGGTCTTATATTGATAGGTGTACTGTATATTGAACATTTTTCGTGCTCTGTGGTTACTTTTGTACTATTGCTTTAAAACAGATAACAACGGAAGAGCTTAACGAAATGGCGGAGAATATAGTGGTGTGGGTGGCAGCGTCTATCATCAGAGTGCTGCTTCCAGCCATCTCGCTTTACAGTGAAGAGAGGAGCAGGAGCGTGTCTCACTGCTCCTTTGAGTCCCCGGTTTACTTCAGCAGTAGTGAGGAGGCCACCCTGAGTTCTCATTCTCTGCTTGGTACTGAGTCAGGGTCCACATGGCAGTCCCAGAGTAGGAGCAGTAGCTTCTGGTCAACAAGATGCAGGATCTCCACTCCCTTCCCTTCACCCCTCTCGTCCTCGGGTAGTTCAGGAGAAGAAACAGGGAAAAATACACCCTGCTTAAAATCCAGAACACCCTCGAAGGAGATTGTGGTTGCTGATGGAGGAGAAGATGCTGGAAAGCCCCTCTCAGAACCTTTGAAGGACCTTTTTGGAATCACTAAGTCAAGTATAATTACAAAAGCAGAACGTATAGTACAGGATGTCCTTAGCAGAGCCCTCATTGAAGCACAGCTTCCTGCTCAGCTGATGGAACCCCAGTGTTGTGCGTTAGGTGTCTTGATTACCCGCTGCAGATCGAATAACCTTGCCACTGAACTTGTGGATGGTGTTCTTGGACTTGTCATCTCTGCCTTGTCAGAAAATAAGCAAAGAATTCCCACCCCTAAGACTGTGCGTGTTAATCTAGAAGCACAGACAGAATCTGTAGCCTCAGAGGTTGCCAGTGAGATTATACAAGTTGTCTCTGGAAGACTCCAGCCTTTTTTCACAAGCGCTGTTGAGTCAGGGTCAACCTGTAGACTCCTGGGTGGCCATGGTGGTGGCCTACATGCCTTAGGACAATCCCAGAGACTCCACTCAGAACAATATGATGAGGCGGAGTTAGCTGTCACGGCAACAGAAATAATCAGTACTGTCTTACAAGAAGTCAAGAGTGAATTCTGCAAAGCAAATACTGAAAATAAGACGAGTGACGTGAAAGAAACATATTCAGGCGATAACCAATCGATTAGTGACTTTGTGTCAGCAATTCTGAAAAATTTAGAAACGATTTCACCCTCCTCCAGCTTATCTGTGGAGAAGAACTACCTTCTTCAGAGTCCTGATGCCCTGCAGAATGAGAGAGATGAGGCAAAAGTGACTAAGAAAAGAACAAATGGCATTAGCCCCCCATCTTTCAAATTAAAGTCTCACTCCTCGGAATCAAGTGTGGGAATGGAAAGAGCAAACAGTGATATTGCTTTTGGGATCTCTAAAGCCAAAATCATTGAAATTGCTGAGCAGATAGTATCTCAGATCATTGAAAAAACAAAGTGGGATTTCACCCCTGTGGGTAACAATTTACATGAGAGTAACTCAAAAGAGTCATTATTGCTCCCAGAAGCTGCAGAAATCCCCATTTTGGAAAACATAAGTCCAAAATCTCAGATTCCCAACAATAGGGTCACTGTTATTGCCAAGGACATTGTAAATTCTGTTTTTGAAAATGTTTTGTTTGCACTGAATTGTATTGAAACAAATAAATATCTGCAAGAATCCAATAAAAATGTTGCTGCTGCTCCTCAAACTTCTAGAGGCAGCACAGAAAGAGGATCCATTGATCATACTTTTGACTTTAGTTCAGTTGCAAAAGCCATCGTAAGGACTATATTTGGAAAGCTCAAATCTTTACTCACCCAGACTAAAGAAGATGTATCTAGTTCCAGTTCTCCTGCTCAAATCAATGCAAAGAGCTCAAGCGTCAGCTCTTCATCAAAAACTTCAGTGTTTTCTGATTCTGTGTCAGATATTTCAGATTTGTGCACCTATACAGTAGAAACTGCTGGAGCCATTTGTGAAGCAATGAAAAAAGAGTTAGACCAGGAGATTTATTGCACAACAGTGGCAAAGAAGGCTTCAGATGAAAGCCTTCTGGCTAGAGAGGTTGTTACTTCAGTTTTGGAGTACCTTGAAGAGCAATATATTTTAGACACCATTAAAAGCCCTTCACCATATCCTAAAGACTGGGAGAGAGATGCTTCTACATTTATAAGAGAGGAGAGTATTCAAGATCAATCAAAATCCCAGATATCTCCTGTTGAAGAAATCATATTATCTGATATTGATAAGGCAACAGGACAAGTCCCTAATCAAATTACAATGGAGATTTGTAGATATCCTCCAAAGGTGGTGTCATCTGAGAACATTTCTTCAAAACAGCAAATTGGGCAAATGGACATGAACTTGGTTGAGGACAATTTGAGTGTTTCCTCTTCTGGAGAGAGCATCATATCAGATGGAGAAGGTGAAGGATCAGAGAAGATGCCGAGGACCTCCAGCTCTGTATTCCATCGTACAGCAACAAGGATAATAAGTGAAATTATTGAAAAAGCAGCTGCAAAATTTATATCTTCTGGACTTGCCCATCTCCCAGAGCAACCAAACAGTACAGCTGATGATGTATGTAAAACACCGGATGCAACAAAACATGCTCAAGAAGCAATGTCCTCAGACTCTTCTTCTCATGTGCAAACCACTGAACTGGCTTCAGATATTGTTGTTGATGTTTTAGAAAAACTACATTACGCTACATGCTTTGAGAAGATTTCTTTCTCAACAGACTACAAAGATAAATTAGAAAGTTCTGATACAGCCCTGTTACCAGGAACATCAGAAATTAAAACTGATACTAGAAGAGCTGAGCACCTTAGGACAATGACTGAGGAACTCTTCAAAACTGTGAAGAACAAACTGAAACACTTTTGGAATCAGAAGAGCCTGTCTTTGTTCAAAGCAAGGAAAGTTTTATCTGCTAAAGAGCAGAGATCAGCAGATTCACTTGAGATGTTTCCTCCTTCAGTCCAGGTTTCACACCTGAGCTTTAGTGAACCACACTTGACTAAGAAAAGCATGTCAGTACCAAACTCGGCACCCCGTAAGCATCTTAGTGAAGATTCAGAACCTTTAGGTGTGTTAATGAATGTTGATTTCTCAAGGCAAAGCAGGACTACTCAGGAAAATCAGGCAAATTTAATCATCTGTGCCAAGGATGTTGGCAGTCAGATATTGCAAACAATCAGGAGTGAAATAAATAGGGGTGATGACAAAGGATGTTGCTCAGGAGCAAGAGCAAAACCCTCAGAAGAAACCCTTCAAGCAAGTGAACTGGTGGATTCTGTTTTATCTACATTTGAAAATCTTAAAGTTTCAGATGTGGTCTTAAAGCCAGATTATGAAACAATGCACCTCTCTGGTGAACAATATGGGAAAGACAGGATGTCTAGTGCAGAAGACACTGTCCATAAAGAATACACTAAAAGTAACCGTAGAGAATATTCTGTTCAACGTTTCCCACCCATAAATGTGCCTGGGATGGTGATTGATTCTTATACAGATGACACAGAAGTCATGACTCGGGACACTCCCTATAGAGCCTTGACTGATGCTTCATCAAAGCTTCAGGATCAACCTACACCTACAGCAGAACAAGAAAATGAATTGACATGTAAAAGCAATCGAGTTCCCCGGTCCCGTGTTTGGAAGAAACCCTTTACTGCAAATGACATGGGACTAGGTGAACAAGAGTTCATGGAACTTCCTTGCAGAAGCAATGTGATAGAAGATTCATTTACAGCTCAAAACAGCTTAAATGCTGCAGAACAAAAGAGAGGCTCAGAGAAAACAACAGTTGACAATGTTGAGGAAGGAGACCAGCCAAGCCCTCTCATTTCACCAAAGCTTGACTTCTCAGCAGAACACATAGCCCGTGCAGAGTGTGCAGTGTCTGACATTGAAATTGTTGCCATGGGTATTGTTGACATTATTATGGGCAAACTTGATGTAACGGTGGCCTCAGATACAAAAAGCAAGTCTAGAGCAAGCCAAAAGAAATCGGAGTGTGCTGCTGGTCTCGTCACTGAGAATATAGCATTTCAAACCCACTCCAATAATGTTAATTTGAACATTGAAAAGCTTTCAGCTGAAGAGGCGTCCTGGGCATCTCAAGTACCAGGAGCCACAGCAAAGCACAATCTCCCCCCACTGCAGACAAGGGTTTCAGACGAGCCTAAGGACCAAGTCAGGACCTCCACGGAGAGTCCTACAATGAGTCCTATTGAAAGGAAAGTGGAACAACTTGTCTCGAGTGGATCTCTGCGTGTATTTTCAGAAGAACTTGTCAAAAATGTTTTCCATTTAATTTTGAAATCGGGAATTGCAGTACAATTGGGCACAGCTCACAAATCTAATTCAGATCCAATTTTAAAGAGCTCCCTAGTAGTTCAGGATTTATCCCATCCAAAGTCCCCGGAGCTTTCTATGCAGTTGTTGTATTCATTTACTGAGAAATCAGTGAAAAGGCTGTTGAAGCAGTGCCTCAGTTTTCCCGATTCTCCAACGTTTGACACAAATGAGAAGGATGTTTCACTTTTTCAAGACTGTGATACAAATACGGAATTGAAGTCTTCCCAAAGGATTTCAGAGAAAGTGTCTCTGACTGTCAAGGATCACAGACCACAGAAAAGTACTGAACCATCAGTGCCCAGTTCACAGATGTACCATGATGCAATTAATCAGCTTTCCAGCTTGCTTGTAAAGTCTGTCATGGATGTTTTGTCTGCTGCATGTGATTTATCAATGGAGCCTGAAGAGAGTGTAAATCAAGGTAAGAAGGAAATTAAATCAAATCATTTAAAAGTGTATTAACATTTTAGTTGCTATGAAGTACAAGTTAAAAACTGTAGTGACTGTATGTAAATATACAGTACCTTGATTTTCTATCTGTTTTATCTTTAAAAGTTTTTGATGTATTTAGACCAATATAGTGTAGGCCATGACTATGAATGAGAGAATGAGTGAATATAGCCATATATTCAGTAGCCATATATAACGTATCTGTGAATATGGCTGCTTCTCTGTTTGTAGTTACCTGAGCTCCAAGATGTAATAGTTTTACAGGAACATGAAGCTTTATACTCAAATATTTTGTGATGCCTGTCATTCGTTACTTCTCAATATAATTTAGTTTTTGTTTCATGCTTTCTGATATTTTGCTTCACTATCATTAAATGAAAAGCTCTTTGTTAACATAGGTAATATACCAGCAGCCAGGGTGACATCAGAAATTGAGAAGAGTTCTTCTGAGGAACTGAAAAGAGACTCCCACCTTGAAAACAATTCTGAAATCAAACCACTCAGTGTCCCTGTAGAAATGTTGAATATTGAACCGGTTTCCTCAGTTGGGCTCCAGGAAATTTCTATGGCTAAATCAACAGAATCACTTAATATGACTTTAGTGTGTACTGAGACTGTGGAAAACATCATAACACAGCTGCTATTGCAGATATACCCTACTTTGATAAAAGAGGAAACTTCTACAGAAATCCCAGGGAAGATGTCTGTGTCTTTGCTGAGTCAGATAGCTGTGGACCTCTTTGACAGTGTGTTGCAGGACTTGTCCAAAAACCAGGAGATAACAGTTGTGAAACAGGATAATGATGTGTTTCATGAACCACACAAGATTCAGCAGGTTGCCAGCTCTGTTCACAATGAATTGCTATGTCAAACTGGATCCCAACAGGTTCTACAGAAAGCTGTAGCCACCAGAAATGAGACAGTGGTCAAAACCATAATCAGTTCTATGGTGACCAACATTTCCAAGCTGACACATTCAGCTTCCCAATGTTCATCCCTTTCACCAGAGACCAGTATTAGCAGAGAAGCAAGTGAGATCATTGATAAGGTGATGGGTGATATTAAAATAACTAGTGAGCACAACAAAAAGGCAACACCCAGTGCTCAGTCTTCTGAAATTTCTCTTGTTTCTTCTGAAATAGTACATGGAGTCACAGATAATCTGCTAAAGAAAATTCAGTGTTCTAATAAGAAAAAAGATTGCTTAGCTTCTGAGACCCCAGAGAAGCCTGGAGATTATCTGGTTCAAAGAGTCCAGGGTCTAGAAGGAGTACAGCATTGTAAGGCTTCAGGGAAGACATTTAAGAAGACTAAGAAGAGCTCCTCAAGCCCAGACTGTATGAAAACACAACCTCTGGAGTCCTCTACGCATGATGTGAAGGTTGATGAGCTGATGAGTTATATTAGAATCGGTAGAGAGCACAACAAAGAGGCAACACCCAGAGCTCAGTCTTCTGAAGTTTCCCTTGTTTCTTCTGAAATAGTACATGGAGTCACAGATAATCTGCTAAAGAAAATTCAGCTAAACTGTTCCAGCCCTGAGTCCAGTACTCCTCAAGCTGCCATTGATATGGAAACCCGGAGCACTGAGCAGCTCATGTGCACCAAAATGGACCAGTTAGAACCTTCACCTGTTATTGGTCGAACAGTCAGAAGTAAAAAACTGCAGTCTCCTATGACAAAGTCTCCAAAAGGCTTTTCTCCAACAGTTCCAAGTGGGTTTGATAAAAGTTTCCAGCCAGAAGACACTATGGATAAGCCCTGCTCATCACGTTCCCTAGGAGAAGCTGTTGGTGTGACACCTTGTTCTAATAAGAAAAAAGATTGCTTAGCTTCTGAGACCCCAGAGAAGCCTGGAGATTATCTGGTTCAAAGAGTCCAGGGTCTAGAAGGAGTACAGCATTGTAAGGCTTCAGGGAAGACAGTTAAGAAGACTAAGAAGAGCTCCTCAAGCCCAGACTGTATGAAAACACAACCTCTGGAGTCCTCTTCGCATGATGTGAAGGTTGATGAGCTGATGAGTGATATTAGAATCGGTAGTGAGCACAACAAAGAGGCAACACCCATAGCACAGTCTTCTGAAGTTTCCCTTGTTTCTTCTGAAATAGTACATGGAGTCACAGATAATCTGCTAAAGAAAATTCAGCTAAACTGTTTCAGCCCTGAGTCCAGTGCTGAAGATCTGAAGAGACCTCTGCAAACCTTGAGTGAAATGGTTATAAGTATTACTGAATCTGTGATCATGCAGTTATCAGCTGTTCCAGGAATTACTATAGGCACACCTGACCATGACAGATGCATCTTTATTCAGCCTTTGGATGCAGACCAAATGATTGAAAAAGTGTACAATGACTTGCTGCAAGAAAGTGGCTCCCTTATTGCATTATACGATGCAATAATGTCCAAAAATCAGGAAGTGTCCAATGCCATTATTGTATCTTTGGTTAAAGAGCTCTCAAAGCTCTACTTTTCAACAGCTGAGTCTTCAGCCTTAGGTCCTTCTCCTTCCTTCATTACAAACGAAGCCACTAATGATGTGAACAGCAGTGAAAATGACACCTTTAACCTTGGTTGCCAAGAAAAGGGAATGTCACCTCCAGAGCCCGCTTCTGATATTCAAACACTTTCTGATATTCCCCTACCATATTCAGATATTGTGAAAAAAATTGTAACTAAACTGCTCTTAAGAATTCATCCTATTTCTCCAAAGAGGGAGAAGAAACAAGAACAGATTATGGATAGTTTATCTTGTTGGGAGCTCAGTGAATTTGCTGTGGGCATTATTGACAATGTGCTGAAGAAACTATTTACAGCCCCAGATACCTCAGAATGTAATCCAACAATGGGAAGCAATATCCAATGTGAGCTGGTTTCTGTCAAACAAGTGGCCAGCTGTATTTACAGAGAACTGCTGCAGAGTGCTGGTTCCAAAGACAACTTACAACAAGCAGTAGCAGCCAAGAGTGAGGCCCTGGCCCAAAAGATAGTTGATTCTCTTGTGAGAGAAATTATGAAGTTCCAACATTCAGATATCGAGTCTTCAGATGCTCCTCAAGCCGCCATTGATATGGAAACCCTGAGCACTGAGCAGCTCATGTGCACCAAAATGGACCAGTTAGAACCTTCACCTGTTATGTGTCATACAGATGCAGTGAAAAATATCATGGCAAAACTGCTTTTGAAAATTCGCCCTGGATTCCCCAACCCAGAAAATTATTCTGGGGAACTGGAAGAGCTGTCCGAGTCTCAGGTGAGGGACCTGGCACTGAAACTCACCAAAGATGCGCTGAAGGAATTGACAAAGGTTTCCACTCTAACCATCAGTGAACCAAAGGCTGAAGAACATCTTCCATTACAGCAAGCCATCAAGAAAACCGTTAGCTCTGTTTACAGCAAACTGATGGAATCCATTGGCAGCAAGAAAGTATTACAAGTAGGAATTGCCTCACAGAATCCAGAAATGATCAAGGAAATGGCCTGTTGTGTGGCTAAAGAAACTATTGCAAATTATGGTTTACGAAGCGGGTGTTCAATTCCATCTTCACAATCTCTCATTTCTCAGAAAACCAGTAAGTCCACACAGGACAAAATTGTGGACACAAACGTAACTACAGTCAGAAGTAAAAAACTACAGTCTTCTATGAAAAAGTCTCCAAAGGACTTTTCTCCAACAGTCCAAAGTGTTTTTGAAAACAGTTTCCAGCCAGAAGACACTATGGATAAGCCCTGCTCATCACGTTCCGTAGGAGAAGCTGTTGGTGTGACACCTTGTTCTAATAAGAAAAAAGGTTGTTCTGCTTCTGAGACCCCAGAGAAGCCTGGAGATTATTTGGCTCAAGGAGTCCAGGATGTAGAAGGAGTACAGCAGTGTAAGGCTTCAGGGAAGACAGTTAAGAAAACTATGAAGAGCTCCTCGAGGCCAGACTGTATGAAAACACGACTTCTGGAGTCGTCTTCGCATGATGTGGTTGATGAGGTATGACCAACAGTTCCAAACCTGTAAAAATGTCTCTTATCAAAGTAGGATGGACCTGTTCTGTACCTAATTAACAGACATTTGTGTAGAAAGTACTGGAAAATGGAACTCTTATTTTGTAAATATGATGATAGTTTTGTTGTGCATTTTCCTTTACAATAAAACTACAAATCCAGATTTGTTTTCCCTAATACTGTATAACATCTCAGAAATATCCCTATTGTCAGTTCATAGCATACGTACTAAACTCACCTGTCTGTGGATGTCAGCTTAATCACTCAATTAGTACAAGAGCAATCAGGTGAGTTAATGCTACTATGGAGAGACTTGCTCACAGTATTGTCTACATTTCCAAACTGATATCTGCATCATAAAAAAAATTGAGATGCATTATTTTCTATACATGCAATTGTAAACATTCACATTGATTTCTTATTTTATATTTCATTGTCTGCCTTTATTCTAGTGTTAACGTCAGTGCTAAAAACATATACACACCCCATAATCCTTATCTTCTTTTCCGTAAGAGAAGTGTTACTTGTTTTGATTTACTTTTAAAAATGAAACATCAATCACTGAACTGTAACTTTTTGTTTTTTTTGTGACAGGAGTTGCCCGGACACTCATCTTGGTATGTGTACACTCCCAGCCTTAATAAGGACAAAAATCTCAGTCCAGCCCAAAGCAAGAGTGGTCTGCGCATTGACATAGCAAAACATTATATGACCCCAGTGCAACTGACCAAAACATCTGAGAGCAAAGGGCTTCTCTCGCACAGCAACATCCCCTTTGCAGTTAATAGGCCGGATGAAGATGTGAATGTGAGCCAGAAAGTCAAGAAACATCCTTTGAAAAAGTTTGGCTCCATGCTAAAGCATAAGATCATGGGTAATAGGTCAAAAGACGTCAGAATTCAGAATGAAACAAATCCATCTTTGGAAAACTTAAGAGCCCAGGGAACATCCAGTGGACGCGGGAGCTGTGAAAGCTTTGGACCATTTAAAGTGCCTGATGAGTACACCGAGCCTCAAAAACACAAGGTATGGATTAGATACCCAAACTTTAATTATTAATTAATTTGGGCATTATTGTATTTTTAATATTAGCACTACAGAAATTATTTGAATAGAATGCTCATTTGTACATCAAATAACATTCTAGAAGACATTCCTATTAATTGCAATCAACAAGAATAGCAACTGCTATGGTGGCCAATGCTGAATGTTCTGTGTGAATAATGACTACAAATTTATCAAGATCAATACAGTACGTAACAGTTCAAGTATAATACCTGTGGAAGAAATATTCCTAAATTGTTTTCTTTGTGTGCTCATAGTTTTTCAAAAAAGAAGTTTTTAGTTTGGACAAATTCAGTAGGAACAAGCCTCAGAACACTCCAGATGGTGAGTATTTAGTTTGTGACTGTGATTTTATTTTGTGTAGCACATTAGTGACAAGTGTGGTTCAGAATTAGACATTGGATGGAATTTATGTAGAATGGGGGAATTCATCTAAATTTAGAATCCTTTAAAAAACAAACTGATTTTTATACAAATTGGCCTTAAACTTCTGCAAACGTCACTTTTTATTGACACTGCTACCTCCATAGGAATGGTGAGGCAGAACTCCAAACTCCACTCTGATCAAGTGGTTAACTGTGCACCTCTACTCTTCCCTGATCTCTCTTCTTCTAAATAGTCCATTGTCCAGTGCATCAATCTTTGGCAGTCCTCTTCAACAGTACTCTATTTTCTCCATTTTCAGTGCCCTCCCTCATTCCCTTCTACAGTATCTCTCGGTTTAGTAAATATGACTAAATGTGACTTATATGACAAGATATAAGCTAATACATCTTCTTTTACAAGTAAAGTTATGAAAACCACTTTAGAACTAAACAACAGGATCGCTCATATGAAAATAAGACCCTAGCAGTAGTCAATATGGTTTTAGAAAAGGTCGTTCTTCCTTTACCAACTTGTTAAAATTCTTCAAACAAGTCACAGCACTAAACACACAGAACGTACAAAATGATATGATTAGATTTTAAAGATGCTTTTGGTAATGTTCTTCTTAAATTAAAGGCAATAGGCATTTAGGGAAATTTGTGTATTGAACTGGTTAAGGGACAGGTAATAGTACAGATCAGGGGTGAATAGTCCAATAGAAGATGACAGGAATAATGGTTATGAATGTGATTGAAATGACTGAAAAACAGTTGTCTAATAGCCAAATTACCACACACCTTTAATCAAATAGCTTCTTATTGAATAAACCTGACATTAAGATGCCTCTGGGTAGAACTGTATCCAAAGTCTATCTGACCTGCTGCCATGGAATAAAGAAACTCGAACAGTGACATGTCAAACCACTCTGTGTTTCCAGGGATCCCTGGAATTCCAAACTCCAGGAAGATGCCAAAAAAACCATCTTTGCTGTCGAAGATGTCGACTGCTTTATCCAGAGCCTTTCTGTAATAATCCATCTGCCACCATCAAACATGTTTAACATGGAGGGGAAACTCCTTGCAATGCAAAATCAAAAAAGGAGTTTTAATGATGGGAACTACTGTTTCTGAAATAAAAATAATTGCATTCATGTTTTTGTATAAAGTTGTGTTATTCAAATAGGTGAGCACACTACCACATCCATGACCAGACACTTTTCAACTAAATCACAAAATGGTATGTTAGTTTTAATGTTGTCTGTAAATATCTTATTGGTGTACTACACCATTAAAAAAATAAGACATTCTTAGCCTTCATAATTCTATTCATAGTTATAGCAAGACCTAATTTACTGTAAGCATTCACAATCCTCAAAGCTACTGACCTATTGCACTTCATAAGATTGAGTAGTGAAACACGAACTAGGGGAAACTATTTGGATTTTTAAAAAAATATAAGAGGTTTAAATAATCTACCAAACAGGGAAATGCATATTTTTATTCAAAGGGTTTGGGGCCTGGAACAAACATCCCAACTATGATGTGGACGCCGATATCCTGACGTCCTCAAAGAAAGGGTTATAACCTCATAGTTATTGTTTCATTTCAAATCCAATGTGCTGGAAAAGAGCCAAAACAGCAAAAAGTGTGTCACTGTCCAAATACTTATGAACTACACTGTATATTGGTTTTCTTTCTCACAGTACATCAGTTAAATATATAGTGTTTAAATGTCTTGGGTAATGTGTTGTGTCTATAAATGTATTATGTGTTATGTCTTTACCAGCCTGCAAAGCAAATTTCCCATCTGTGATTAAGTAAGAGACAGAAATCAAATTGGTTTCCGTAATGAACAAGTGCATTACTGGGACAAGTAATAGGTTTATTCCATGCTGAAAAGAGAAGAAAGAAAACAACATTTCGACCCTGAAGCCTTCTTTAGGTGTGACTTCAGGTGTGAGCAGGTAGCACCTGAAGAAGGCTCCACGGCCAAAATGTTGTTTTCTTTCTTCTCTTTTCAGCATGGAATAAACCTATTACTTGTTCCTTTGCAGCCTACGCATGCTGACGCAGTTACCCACCTGAACTACTTCCAGTACATTACTGTATGCACAAAAATCTTTCTTTAGAAAATAAAATCATGTTTATTTAACGGTTTATGTATATAGTGCCTTTTTCCCTCCAGTGAATGAGAAAAGAAAAAGATGATCACTTTATGTGGAATGTCTCCTCCGTGAATTTTTGTTTTTCAGTGAAATTAAATGTTCATTTTTGTACCTAAGAGCAAGGCTCCCTGAAATGGCATTAACTTCCATTTTAACAGTAACATTAGCAAATTACAGGACAACTACTTTCATAGACTTTTTCTGAACAATACAATAATACATCATAATAGCCAAATGAAACATGCTTAATTGAACTAATTATTTCTAGTTTAATTCAATTTCAATATTTCATTCATTTTTAGTTCAATTTAGTTTATTTTAGTTGATTTAAAGAGATCTCTAAAAATGCCAGAGCTGAATCACACAACAGGAGTGAACCTGGCTGAGTGGGGAAGATCCAACCTTTCCAGCGCAGGTTTTGCCAGCAGGTGGCAGTAAGTCACAAGACATGAAAACAATGTTTAACTACAGCAAAACACATTAACGATAGTAATGACAGAAAGACTTAAAACTATTGCTTAGATTCTCTGAGACCCATGATGTGATTTGACTTCATTTGGCTGGTGTCTTAATTTCAAAGTAACAATTTTACATTTCAAAATGAAAAACTAATTGAATACAGATGCAGCCATTCAAAGTTTGCGGTACAAACCCCATACCGCACGCAACTATGCACAAGCCCCCGCGCCGTACCGCGGTACGTGATTGGCTGGCCAAAATGATGACAGGGGCACTCGTGGTGCATTGGTCGGTAGTGAAAAGATTTAATCATTAAATCTCTTTACTGTGCACGTTTCTGCTTAGTATTAAATATTTATATGGAATTTTGCAACTAAAGGGAAATTTTAGTAGCTGAGCATAAAAAGAATAGGAGCATAACGCATCTGAATGTCATAAACGATATTAATTTAGTAACATAAACATATTATGTAAACTGTATATTGCTGGTATTGGTAGTTTAAAGAAAAAATACACACCAGTATTCCATTTCTCCCTAAACATTTTAAGCATCAAAGTCTTACATGTGGTTATTTCGGAAATGTTTTTACGTCCTCCTTCTGACCATATTGCTGTGTGTTTATGTACTTTGTGAAAATGGATTGTTTTAACCTTTTCTGAGAATACGCTCGTTTCGGAGTAAACAAAAGCATACTTTTAGAATTTGATTAATAGGGAATATAATATGAAATCGGATAGCTAGCTAAAGAAATTAATAATAATATAACTATATTCATGTACTGTTGCACAAACAGTAGTATAAGACTTTCTATTGATATGTGTATGGCTGTTTCAGTACGTGCTACGTGTCTGTTTCTGTTGCGTGATGGCTGAAGTGACTGGCTTATAAGCCTGAGGGTGAGTGTTCAAATCCAGCTGTTGCTGTGAATTTTCTTTTAACAAATAAACATTTATGAAAAACTAAAATATCAAATATTATGGGCACTATATTGTCTCTGTCTCTATCTCTGTCTGTCTCTCTGTGCTGGCTGTGCCAAATTTAAATCCACAGTCTGAGTCTCTGTGTCTACATTGTTTGTTAACAAACTGGTTTCACAAGTCTTTTCTCAACTTATTCATTTTCAAGGTAGAATAGGGCAAGTCTTCCAATGAAAGACAGTCCACTTTCCCCCCACGGACAGACTGACACATGTTTTCTTAGAAAAATAAATCACAACGTGAACCTCTGTCAGTCTTCTGTGTAAAAAAAAATCGTCTTGAACAACGTGGGTGCTGTTTTTAATAAGCTGCTGAGTAAAGAATAGGAATTTTCCTGCTGTCAGCAGTATTGTGTATATAGCTTTATGTACAGGCTGTGAAAAGTTTCACAAGTAGAGGTCTTTAAAATTACGTGGGTTTGCGCCCTACACCCTGCAGTACCACTGTGTACATACTGTACAGTATGAACATGTTGTGATATTTAGAAATATAAAAAATTTCAATATAATGACAATAATATTTGCTATTTTAGTTTTCCAAAGAAATGTTTATTTGTTAAAAGAAAATTCAACGCCTACCGCGTTGACAGCTGGGATCATACCTCCAACCTCAGCCTTATAAGTCAGTCACTTAAGCCATCACACCACAGAAAGTGACAGGTCATGCAGTGTAACAGCAATACAGATATCAATGGAAAGTCTTATACTACTTTTTGTGCAACAGTACATTAATATAATTATATCGTTATTAATTTATTTAGATATGCGATTCCATATTCTATTCCCTATTGATCAAATTCTAAAAGTATGCTTTTGTTTACTCAGATAACGAGCTTATTCGCAGAAAAGGTTAAAACGATCAATTTTCACAAAGTATATAAAACTACAATAATATGGTCAGAAGCAGCACATAAAACCGTTTCTGAAATAACCACATGTAAGACTTTGATGCTTAAAATGTTTAGGGAGAAATGGAATACTGGTGTGTATTTGTTCTTTAAACTACCAAGACCAGCCATATACAGTATAGTTTACATACAGTGATCTGTTTATGTTCCTAAATTAGTATCTTTTATGAGCACGTGAAAGGCATAGTGAATCGGTGATTCTCAAGACTTTGTATGATTGAAAACGAATGTGTGATCGGATCAACAAAATGCTGTGGTGTTACTTTTTGTCAATGAAAAAATAAAGTATTTTCGTTTACAAAGACGATTACAAAGAATGTGGACCAGGGTAATACTTTGAGTTTAAAGCTTGTCAGAAGTCATTCATTATTAATACTATTAGTAATATCTTGGTAAAGACTTTGATTAATAAAATATTTCTGCATAATTAAAATAATTTATTATAAAGGTGGTAGGCTGCGTACTCTTGTCCAACTGACCAATCTTGCTTTCATAAAATATACCAACTTTTTAATGTCTAATGATTAACATGCTGTAATACACAGTTTAAATTTGAAAGTCTAAAGAGTATACAACTTAAATTCTTAACTGAGTAAAGATTGTCCTTCAGCAGTGAGCAGGATTCAAAACCAGTTTTTTTCTGGTGACAACTCAAATGCTGTACATGAAAGTTTTATTAGCTCCACCTGCCAGTTTTACAAGGTGATTCTGGATACTATTAACATAATATAATTTGCATACGGTAAAGGGAGGTATGACGCGAAATGACGTGTTATGACGGTATTTGATGCGATATGCCTACCGCGTTGTACCGCAGCGTACCCCGCTCATTTTGAATGGCTGCATCTGTAGTTATATAAATCACCTTTTGTCATGTGCCATAGTCCATTAGGATTGTATTGCCTTTTGAGCACTATTTAATTTTGTTTTACAAAAAGGAACAATAAAAACAAAAAAAAGTTCTGGAGCTCAGTTTTAAAAAAGCAAAAAGTTCTATTCTATGAGAACCAATGTAGACAAAAAATATACAAATTAGTCACATTGTGCAATGAAGTTCAGATTGCACTTAGTGATATACTGTATACTGCACATCAAAAGACAAATATGATAAATTGCATGTTTTAGAAAAAGTGTATAGAATTTGGATATTGAATAAATCTTTTGTATTATCGACTTCAGTGATCATGAGTAACCGTGAACACAGTTGAATCATGGTGACTGCTGCATAACCATTAAGTTGTCTCTATCTGAAAAAAACATATATAAAAGAACCACTGTGTCTAGCTTATGAAATTTATTGACAAGCTGGGCATAATGCCGAAGTACAGAGGCACCTTTGTGTCAGCAGTATATTGGGAGATGGATTAAGTAAGTGCATTTTAAACTGTAAGTAAACAAAAGGTATCTAACCTGGCAAGATCTTACAGTGAAATGAAGTCCATACAGTGATAGGCTACCATCATGCAGACTACGAGTCACACATCTTGCCAAGAGTTGCTCATCACTATCAACTGTGCTGGTCTGGAGAGGAGTGTCTAGTCACTACAGAACTCCACTTGTAGGAACTGATGCCAGCTTGACTACATGGACATGATACAGCATTGATGAAGTCCTGGCATCACACTTGCTTCCCCTCCAGTGACCTCAATCTGATGCGATCTGTTGTCCTGCTGGAATGTCATGTCCTCGTGCTGCTCAGGGAGCGTCTGTTTTCTCAAGTGCTGGGAATTGGACTGTTATTCTGTGGATGCCTTTCTCCCCAGACCCATGGAGCCCCATGGAACATCTGTGGGATGACTTTAGCATCCAGGGCAACAGAGATCAATGAACGGGCACATGCTTTTCCAGGTATTATGTGAGGAATGGGACAAAATCCCACAACAACCCACCAGGAGCTGGAGCAAAGCATTGTCTTCAGCTCATTTTGCTTTCAACAGCACCAACACTCCTGTATACCGAGGCTTAACAGTAGACACCTGTTGATCAACCCAATTGGTTACAAATATTAAACAGCATAATTTGTAAATCCATAAATTGTCATTTTACTTAATACAGAATTTTTGCAATAACTTTAACATGAAAGTGTACATTCCAAAAAAATATATACAGTCGTTATCTACAACAAAAGCCATGAACATGACAAATGAATATTACAAAGACAACAACCCAGTGGTGTCAGATTCATTACTGTAGTGGGCTAGATTTGATTGATGTGCTTCAAGCAGGTCACACATACAATACATTAATGAAGTACTAGGTACCATTACATTATATTTGTCATGTTTTGTGGTTTTAGTGTTTATACAATGACATACCCACCTTTTAAATCCTATTAGACGTCAGTGTTTGTTACATGCTAATTTAGAAAAAGTTACTCATTCTTCAGGTATGAGTAACTGAAGTTTTTTTAGCTTTATTCACTGTAATTATTTTAAATGTTAAAGTCATGATAAAGTTTGGTAATTCAGGAGCCTCATTCACAGTGCTTAAGTGTTGAAGTCAACGGTTTCTGTGACATGAAGACATATACAGAGGTTTGTCGTTTCCAGCATTTTTCCTGGAGATGACATGTGGTGAAGATAGATAGATATGACTTTATTGAACCCAAAGGCAAATTGATGTGTTACAGCAGTCCAGCCCAAGACAAGCAAAAACAGACATCAGAATAGTTATAAAACAAAAGACAACAAAATCAATAAATAAAAAATAAATACATAGGTGTGTGCAAAATGTGATGATCATAGTCACTGTAAAAACAATAAAATATGTGCAAAATGTGCATAGGTTTATACAGACTGATTGTCCAAAAAGTACAATGGAGCAAACATGCTGTCCATAGACGAGCAAATGAAGGGCTAACAGTCCTAGCCTAGGGCAGCGTTATACACCCTGACAGCCGCCGACCTGCGGAAACGTTCCCTTGAACACCGTAGCTGGAGCAGTCTGTTGCTAAAAGTACTCCGCTTTTAATAACAGTCCCATGAAGCTGATGAGAGGCGTCGTTCATGATGGCTGTGAGCTTGGTCAGCATTCTCCTCTCAGCCACCACCTCCATGGGGTCAAGGCTCATCCCCAACACAGAGCCAGCCTTCTTGATAAGTTGATAAGATCAAGTCAGTTGTGCCTCTTGATGTTATAACTCTACACTGAAGCTCAACCAGGCATATTGTGAGTAAAGGTGTAGTGCTAGGGTGCACAACTACTAGCTGGAGATCCACAGTCCACCTGTTCTTTTTCAGTAGGTCTCTTTAAATCACCACCGAAACACCTGGGCACAGGGGTTAATCTGGTTTGTTTAGGCAAATAATTATGGCAATTTGCTAGTTAGGAAATGAAAGCCTTAGACATTTCAAACCTTCAAGGCTGGAATTGTGCTCCCCTGGCACAGAAACTTAAGTGTTATAAGGAGAAAATGAAAACAAGCATTTTGAAAAACAAAAAAGGGTCCCTCTTATTTGGATTAATAGTTTCAAATACAAATGTTTTACCTTTGTAGTTTTTAGCCTGATTGAAAACTAGATATTTAGGAAAACATGAGACGTGTTACTGGAGTGCTGGGAATACTCTTTCTCTGGAACAGGCTGCCCTGCCAGATTAATGAGGCTGCTAAGCAAATAAATGCTCTGGGTGGGCCAAATGATTTCCTCATATTCGTGACTTTCCTTACATTGTCCAGAACCTGATGAAAACCATTAACATTTCCTAGGTGCCCAATTCAAAATCTTATTAGCCTGGAGTAAAGCATTCTGCATTTAAAAGAGAGAATAGAAGAAAACGTTTTAGCCCAAGAGTCAATACATGTATTACAATGTATTTTTTTAATCAAAGGGTTGCTATAAGAAGAGATCTGTCACAATAGTAAGGTTCTTAAATAACAGTAGGTTTTACATAGTCCTGAATATAGGGATCTATCCTCTTTCTCTATCACAAGTGTGTGTGCAGCCTGGGCATTTTTGTTCCTTTCCATTCCCTAGTCCTTGTTGATGCAGATCCTTAATTCTTTAAGCAGTGAGTTAAAGAGTTAATCAATGGTCAGCTAAGTAAATCAAACAGGATGCAGTTGTTCATCCTTGCTATAGGAAGGAGGGGCACAATAGCTGCAAACCACAGTGATGCTGATAAGTCTTTAACACCTAGTCTTATTGTTAATGAGACCAAAATACCTGTAAATGTAACAAGAACCCACAAAAGAATGCATTAAACAGAAAGGTCTCCAGTTAAAAATGATTTTGCATCAGGTGGTTTCACCCTCAAATGACAGCTTGGAATCACTGGGCTTTGGAGGATCCCTTGGTGGTCTGTGATTAAAACAAAACACAACCACCCAAAACAACAGTCACAAGTGTGCTCTTTACATACCAAACTGCCCCCTGCATGGGCTGATGGGATTTCATGGCTCATCAGCCCTCCTGTCAGAGAGAGATCCTTTGTGGTGAAGCTCCCTCCCACCCTCTGGGAACCCCTGACCACCTGCAAACACAGCCCACTCCCCTGACACCAGGCTGCCTCCTGACTCCCTTTGCCACTGAACGCAATTAACACCCTCCTAATCTCCTGCCTGCTGTATGATTGTGCCTGTCGAACACAATTAGCATCTACAGGTCTTTGTCCTGACCAGAGCTATAAGGCTGGGGGCTTGCTGACAGAGTGTTGTGCTGTCAGGTCGCAGGGACGGTACACATTTCCTCCCCAGCAGATCAGAACCTGGCCGTTTTTCTTCTTGACCTGTTATCTGACGTTATCTGTAGAGGCCCAAACAGAGGAAAAGGTGTAAATGCATTGTGCAGGTTCAGTAATTCACCTGTTAAATCTCAACGAAGTTCACCTTGGCGGATTTATTGTGGTTTTTGCACTTGCACTTTGGTTTTAAATCATTTTGCTTCTGTTTCCTGTGGTTCTGACAAGGTTTCACAGTGCTTTATTATATTGGTCCATGGTATTACTACAGAGCACATTCCTTAAAAAAGTATACTGTAGCATGGTATTCCCATAGTTCTGTGTAGGAAAGCACCATTCCGCATATTAAAACTACTCCAAAACTATAGTGAAGCCATTATTCTATTACAGCCTCTCTCATTTAATGCTAACCCTCCGCATTATGTCTGAACAATATTTCTTAAAATCAAAGTTTTAGTGAGAACTAATTAACCTTGTTTAATGGCTGCTTTTCTCAGCACTAGGCTCACACAGAAGTCAGGAATATTCCTGACAGGAATACACTATTAGGCATAAAATGTATATTGATGGAGTTGTGTTGACGTTGACAGAGCTATGAAAATGAGTGTCCACATGTTGCATCACATATTGTTTAATCCACTATGCAGTATAGATATAAAAACATGAATGGAAACAGATACCATTGTGAAATAACTTATGTTTATGTAACATTGTTTATTATACTTTATAAATTAGAGAATAACATTGCTGGAGGTGGAAGGGAACGATGATAATGTGAATGACGGTGACTGTGTGTCTATCTTTCTCTGGCATATAGATGACAGTTGCTAGGGGAAAATTGTATTTGTTTAAAAGTTAGCTGTGTTAAGCCTAGGACACAACCTGTTATTTTCTGTACCGTCGTGCTGGCACAGAGTAAAAAAAAATGGATGCAGTCTCTTTCTCTGTCTGAGGATGCATACTCGAAGTTATTTATCAAGAAGTCCCAATAACGATGTCTCTGAAGTGCTGACTTGTAGAGTAGAAGCAGGGTAGTTCTGATTTTGATCCAGAGGAAGATGAGGGAACATCAGTAAGCCGTGAAGTTAAAACCTTTTCTGGATTCTCCCTTTGCTTGAGGGCTAACCCCCACATTTGTAAATGGTAATATATGAATCTGTGGTGCCCAAAATGTGGGTCGGTCCTTGGTTTAAAGTCTCATCCAAAATACGGCTTCTTCTGCAGCGTTGTACCTTGTAAATCTGTGAAGAAAAGGGTTTGGAATTTCTGAACCAGAAGAGTGCATCACACAGTGCATCACACCATCAGCAGTGGTGGATCGATCCCAGTATTGTCTAGTTGGATCCTTGCTTGCTTTAAGAGATCTGAGGATATCTGGCTCTATAACAGAATAAGCTGATGACTACTGTAGTTGTGTGTGATGTCTCCAGGTACACGCATGGTAGAAACATGCCACTGAAACCCCCTCTGTGTGCGATTCTGAAGGTTTTGAGGAAGTGCTTTGAGTCTCTTTCTTTCAGTTGTGTTGAGCAACTGCCTTGTTGTCATGCATGCTTGGGCTTGCTTTCATTTAGAGCTTTGCTTTGAAATCATTTATCCGGTAAATAATTCACCATTATTATAACAGCTTCTCAGCTGAGACTGGCGATACAGTAACAGCTGACAATTATACAGTTACAGGAAAGGAGCAGAGGCTCAGAAAATAAAGAATGACGCTTTGCTTCTCGTTTTCCATTCCAGCCGCCAGAGTGGGTGCTTTTGTGAACAGTGGGCCACAGACACAATAGACTGAATTTCACTGCCATTGTGCTTGTGTTGTGTTTCTTTGGTGTTATTGAGGTGTAAAGTTGTAAATGGGTATTTTTGGAATGCCACATGAGGGATATGGAAATAGGGTCTGAAAACAAAGATCTAATTTCAGATCGCTGACTGCTATAGCAATGGATTTGTTTTGATTTTTGCCCCAGAAAAGTAGAGGGGAATTTTCCCCTAGAAAGATACAGTTCCAGGCTCAACTTTATAAGATCACAGTGTCCTTACCACCACATCATGTCGTCCATTTTTGTCTTTTAACAGTTTTTCAGTTATGCCTTTGTGCTATGTTCAGTGAACTGAATTTGAGATAATGATGTCAATATAAATATACTCAACATAATTAATGCATAATGTTATTTTAATTTGTTAATTTAAAAAAAGGTGTATTGAAACACCTCTTATTCATATTCATTAATGAAACCCTATACTGACTTTAGAAGACCTTGCCACTCATTTCAGGATATTGTTAAGAAATGCATTTATTTGCATCCCAGCCTGAAGTGGTGAATGGACATTGATGTAAAGCATTTAGACATAATGCCAAAAACAATTGAAGACTTAAGTACTGTATCTAAGTCCTACTGTCATCTGAACTGTGCCATGCTTCTAAGCCTGCAAAACATTTCATGGGTATGGTAGTTCAGGCTTTGACTCTGTCTGCATTTCCTTTGGAATACATCATTCCTGTGAATTTCAATTTCTATGCTGCCCAAGAATGCATTGATCTAATTTGGTGCATTATATTATGCATTATATGCACCAAATAATGATACATGTTCTTCCAACAGTCCTGTTTGTTGTGGTAATTTACAGGCAATGATTGGCAATCCACCCTGAAGCTTTTTCTATGTATTATTTCGCTTATATATTAGATATAAGCAGTTAGTCCGTTACAGTCAGTGCTAATTAGTGCTTATTTTCACAGATAGAAGCATAAACATCTTAAGTTGTAAACTAGGGCTCAGATTAAGTGAAAGCATTATGTTTGAGACTTGGTGGTCCTAAATTTGTTGTAATCTGCACTCAGTGGTGCACAAAATCACTAGACGTAGTTTTAACTAACATTTAAAATTGACATCCCTTAATGTGACCTTTACCGTTGCTGGCGCAACTCGCGTTTTATTTCCACTTCTACCAGCAGGTGGCAGTAGCCATAACAGACAGGAGTGAGATCTGCAGATACCAACTGCAAGGATTCATTGTACCAAGGCAACAGGTATTTCTTTTTTCTGTGTTGTTGTTGTTGTGTGTTCCTTGTGGATACCTATATTTTTGCTCCTTTATCTACATTTATAGTGATGCTATCCTTTTTGTAATTGTGAGTAGCTATCGGAGTAATTCTGCATTTTTGACGAGCTGACTTTTTTGTCCGTAGTTGCATTGTTTACACGTTTAGGAGTCCCAAAAAAGGAATTATTAGTCTTTGGGCATAATGTAAACGTTCTTTCCTGTGTGCTGACCTCAAACTGCGCCTCTTCAGACGTTTTATCTGTACAGCTGATGATTTCCTGCGGTCTCTGTACCGTCCATCTCTATTTTTGGAATACGTGTGTGTGGTATTAGTTGAAATGTACAGCTCCAGCATTCAGGTCTAAGCACTAGTGTTAAAAGTCCCTAGAAATAGGGTTTCATTCTTCCTTTTCTTTTCTCCTTTCTTCAGCCTGGACAACGGCTTCCACGTTTTCTCGCAGAGCTGCACACTATGGAACATCCTGTGGTCTACATCGTCGTTGGGAAACACAATTCCGGGATGTTTTAGGACGTTTATGCACTGGTTACACCTGCACTTTACATGAAATCTGTGTTTTTATTTATGTTTTGCATGTATTGCTGCTCGATTTCGTTACGTTTTCTGTGACAATGGAATCTATTTGCACACTTCTGTGTTAATTGTTCTTTCACAAATGACGGACTGATGACTTTGCAAGCTTTTCATTTTGCTTGCCTTTTGGAAGTTTCTATCTGTGATACATCGAGAAAGACCTTTATTTTTTAACATAAACCAGGAATCTTGTATGCCTACTAAATTCTGTCTCTAATAATTTCTTCCAACGACAGATTCGTTTACAGTGGTTTTCAGGTTTACTGTGTGCAGATAGGTAATACTCCCCGCCTTCTTTCAGCGTTTATTAAACTTGTCATGTTCATGTACTGTAACATTGTGTTTTACTCACAAGGCGTTGAAAGGCCTTTAATTCATTGTCATACCTTTGTTTTATTTTTCTTCAGACAATATGAGTTTATCCAGGATACAGGAGCATTACCCTTCGTGATGTGAATAATGTTGGTGTGCGTGGAACCTGTTAACCATGCCTGTTGCAATTCTAAATCCTCTAAAGCTCAGAAAAATTAAGACTGCCCAAAAAGATATGCTCCTTTTCATTTGTTTTGTATGTTATGACAGTTTATTAATGCCACTAACCTGCAGGTTTGCAGGAATCCTTTATTTTGTATTTAGTTTCAGTATAATTTAGTTTCAGGCTTTATCCTTTGTGGTGTGTTTAATTTTCTCCTCTGGCTCCTCTTCTTCTTGCCATATTTTACCTATGTAATTTTGCTGACCTTGCCTCTGCTAATTAAATGGCAACCATCTTCAGCATTCTCTCATACAACTGTTGGTCAGGCTTGTATTTTAGAGGTGCTGACATTCAAATTCAAAGTAACAGGGAAATGTTAATTCCATCAAGAAAGGTAAAGAAAAGAAACACAAGGTTTCAGCTGTGGAGCCTTCTTAAGATGTGAGGGAGAGAGGGAAAGTAGCAGATAAATGAGGCGCAGGAGAAAACAAGACAGAGTAGGCACAAAGGGGTAGACAGCTGAGGGAAAATGAGCACAAAGCAGGTGAAAAACAGTGTCCAAACTCAGGTATAACAAGAGGAGATGTGTGGAAAGCCAAAATCTGCAAATTAATAATTTTGGTTTTGGGTATCTTTCTGCAATAGAAGTTCTAAAACATAAAACTGAAAGATTGTGTCTTTGATACTCACAGCTCTGACATGTTCCTTAAATGTATTAAAATTCAGACTCTTATTGAAATAACCTATGGATTACAGTATTGCCAAAGCATTAATATTTAACTAAACATCGACAAATCTAGTACAATAAATCTACTAAACTAAACTATTTGGAGGTTTATTCCCCAGTAGGATTGATAGCTGTTCTGATTTTGGGGAAGTACTGTATGTTTCTCTACCAGTGTAGCAGCACGTTTCTCTCCATCTCTGCTTCTCTCTGCCAGCAGTGGGAGCACTAAACATCTTCTTGCACTACGGCTACAATTAACCATTTTATTGCATCTCAATACACAATACAAGAAAAGTCAACCATGCAGGACTCAGACAGGGTGCATGGCTCCATTTAGCATGTTGTGGAAGGAATATTACTGAATGAAAATCCATTGTTTTGCCTCATAATTCATTCATAATATAGACAAAAGCAGGCTATTTCTGGTTAACCTTACCAGATTTTACAGTACAATAAGGGTTTTTCCTTAACTTTTGCATCATACTTTGTAAATGCATAATTATCTCATCTGATTGGTACTGTACACATGTGTACAAATTATTTATTTTATTAGCCTATTTAAAGTTAAAAAAAAAGTTATGAAACTATTTTTTACAGAGAATGATGACAATGTTATGTATTTTTATTTAATCTTTTATATCAAGCCACAAAAATGTCATTTGTTTTAAGGCAATAAATGCCTTAGAAAGACAGTTATATGTTTTTAAATGTTTTTTTTTCCTGTTAACTGATTACAAATTCTTTGCACAGTATGTAAAATAAACTTTCAGATGATACTTCAAAGTTGTTCTTTTCTATTTCTCTGTGCATATCCTGCTTCTATATGTGATTATATCTAATTTCTTTGTAGCCTGAGGGATGTTACATTTACCAAAAGGATTTTTGACACTTAATAAAAATGGAAACATATTATATACACCATATTGATCTACATTTTTGAAAACCTACACCTATATTGAGCAGTAGTGCTTCATAAAATATTGAGTTCCAACATTTAAACATTAGACTCCTTTAAGCGATACATGTAAAAATGAAATATTCCAAAAAGCTGAAAGGTTTAACTACTAAAATAGAATTGTCCAATATGCACATCATAGTATTAATATTCAAATATTTTTTCCACGCTGAAAACATCCAGCATCTACACTCATTTTTTGTATCAAGACTGATTTTGCTGGACATTGCAGTTAAATACAAGCAAAGTTAATATTGTGTGAAATCTAAGGTATAGTAACATAATGTTACTTTTTACTCCACTGTGTAATTTGAGCTTTAGAATTCTGAATCCTGCAGTTTTTAGATATTCTAAGTATTGCAGTATGGTTTTAGCTTCACGTGAATTTAATAGTACTGTACTATTTATTAATACAGCTTCTAACTACTAATTAATACAGCTTCTAAACAGCTTAAACAGCTTCCTTATTGGGTATTAATAGTTGAAAGCAAATTTACAAATATGACACAAAAAAATAGAATTCAGCAGAACTCAGCTAACCTGTGATTAAGACCTTGGGTTCTTCCAGGACAAGGGAAGACAACCACTCTATTTAGTCAGCGATTGCTGTGCTTTTATATTTGCTGAATATCAGTAGAAGGAAAGAACTCTTGTATTATTTGGATTATGTTCTGGGAAAAGCAGCAGTTTGAGACTCTAGGAAAACCAATCCAACGCTGTGAAAAGCCACAACCTTTTTAATCATACACAGTACCAGTGTAATTAAAAGCAGCACCAAATTGCCTCTTTCAAACTGCTTAATCCATCTAATTAAAATCTGCTTTGAATTTCTCTTGCTTTTAGTCTGCCATGTCTTATATTTTGTATACCTGTAATTACTGTTTTCATTATAGTAGGGTATTAACACTCTCCATAAAGAGGCAGCAGGTTGCAGTTGTTGATGTGGACTAAAGGAGTGCCGGTCAGATTGAGAGAACCTTCCTCGCTCACAGACATCACTCTTCATCTGTTCATCAAGGCAGTGTTCTTGCACAGACCTGAAGCTATGCGGGGTGGTGCCACTACTCCACTGAGCCCATCACAGTATCCATTCTGGTAGTGATGAGCCCAACTAAGCTTGTGAGAGTCCTGTAGCTACTATATATTCGGCCCAATTACAGAAATATGAACACTTTTAAAAGGTTGAGGTGCACAACTCTAGTCATCAGGAACCACAATGCAACAGATTTTCCAGGCATTCTTAAATCAACAGCTGGAGACCTTGCTGGAGCAGTTATTATCCAAATGTTGAATCCTGCATCATATTTTGAGATGTCTAAAGTCAGAGCATGTTTTGAAGTTAAGAAGGGAAGGGAGTTACACAGTACTAAGATGAAATAATACATCTTGCATACATTAAAATAATCCACTTTATTGAACTTTACCTCTTTTATATTTACAACACTTAGAACTGTGTCCATGACAGTATCTTCTTGAAGGTTAAAAGAAAAACAAGGCAGTGAAGCAGTGTAATAACCACAGTACGTAACGGAAAGGAAAATAAAAACATTTGAGCTTACGATATTTTACACGCTAGTAATATCTTTCAAGGAATCATTCAAATATATTGAGCACACAAAAATATTTCAGAGAATTTCACATCTGATGTTCTATTATTTGGTACATTAGCATGTTCTTGCGAATATCCTTACTGAAAAAGGCCACTTAGAAAAATGCACGTCTTTCAAGTTGAGGCCACAAAACTCATTTCATATTCTGAGGCCCTCTAATAAATATAACAGTTCAAAAAAGGCATATTCACACCAGGTCATTATCTTGTCACTACTATGCCCTAGTTTGAACAGCATATTTTTTGGTCCTGTGCACTTTGTCTTGAGCTTCACAGTTGCATGATGCTGCACAACGCCTAGCTCTATGTTCAGATAAAGGTTCTTGAGACACAAACTACATGAGCCCCCAGCAATCCCCACCCTCTTGGTGGGCAGAAGCTTACTTGCAACTGAAACTGTGAAAATGGGAAGGTAGTCAGAAACTGAGACAGCACTGCATGCTGCAACTGCTTGATATGAACAGAAAAATGAAGATGTGTAGAACAAGCGAAGTTCCAAGTCCTTTTCACTTTTCAATGATAACAAAGCCGCAAAATAATGAACTGTTCTTGACCCACTGCATGTTGCTTTTGCACCCAAGAGCATCTATTAAGGCCTTGTCATGTACAAGCTTAAGAGGCCACACCACTTTTTTCTGTACATCATTCTGACTTTTAATAAAGTCTGTCTTGGGTCAAAAGAGGAAAAGAGGTAAAGCTCTTAATGGGCTGAGTGTTCTCTAGTGAACCGATTGCACTTCAACCCATATTATCACACCGCTTCAAAGCAGGATGACTGACAAACACACTGTCTTCAGTAACATTCCAGTTCTACAAGGCACAAGTCCCTGGGTAAGCCATGCCGATGTAGAATTTATGACAAAAATGTATAAAAAATCCTCTCTAACTATATTGAATTCAATAAATAGAGCTATTGCAATAGTGCCTTTGGACAATTTTTAAATATATTACAAAATGGTACTCTTAACACTCGTGTTGAATTTCCATTACCTGGCATCTCCATAAATAAATAAAAAATGGCAGAATGATGTATCTAGAAACCGCCTGAGAAGCAACAGCGGTCATACGTTGCTGTCTTGTAAGAGTGGCTCCTTGGCCTCCCCAGGTGCCTGGGGGCTGTGGGGGTGGCTGTGGGCTGACAGATGCTTCTTCCAGGTGCTGCTCCGCGGGGCCATGTTAGTGTGCTCAGGGATGAACAGCGCCGCCAGCAGGGCGAGCAGCACAGCACATGCCCCAAACAGGAACGGAGGACCAGGGATTATTGAACTCTGCGTGGACAGAAATAAATCACAAAGGGACGGTAATTAAAAAGTGCAGAATGAAGCCCGCCAAACCCAGGATTTTTAGGGGTATTATATATCTTAATCTTGAGACATTCAATGTGCTATGTGAAATGAAATATCCCCTGAAGACGTCTCAGCAGCTGAAACGTTGGATTTACCCCTATTTTTCAGGCTGGGATTAACCAATACATGTCTCCTTGCAGCTAACACATACCAACGCAGCTACTCACTTGACCACAGTTTAGGTAAGACTGCACAGGGGGACCATGAGAGTGTGACCTGTACCCATACACTCCACAGACATCACATTTATAACTCCTGATACCAGCTATTAGTTGGCCAACATCAACTGCAAAAAAATGTTAGTGCCTCACTAAAAGTATCTGAAGATCAACAGCAAAATCTGAATCCAAGTGTGTTAACCTAACCATTCTTACAATGTACTGCAAGTCATGAAAGACTCCTCTGGGATACTGGCATGACAGGTAACATGTCCTGCGAAGAATGATATTCCCTTTTATAAGATAGAGACAAGTTCTATGGTTACATAGAAACTGAACATCAAAATCCTACCTGTCTGGTTTCATATTTGTTTCATCATCTCATACCATTTTGACTACATTTCACATTCCAGAGCATAATTCTGAGAGACTGACACCCAAACCTAAAGATGACGAGTTTCAATGACAATTCCATGAAGCTGGACACTGTACGTTACCTGATGATTGTGTTGAGAGTGATGTGATGATTCAGACTCAGCTCCCAGGCCACTGTTACTCACTGGGAGTTCATTAAGCTCCACATGGAATATGTAGAAAATTAACCCGTACAGCGCCGGTCCCAGGCCATTACACAGCCCTCGAATCCCAGTGATCATCCCCTGAACCACACCTATAAGAGAACGAGACCGTCAGCCTTCCACACACCATTCACAAGGAGACTTAGGTAAGCAGAAATCTAGCAGGATCACATGAAGATACGTACAGGACAAACATGTAGGGTACATTTTAGTTTATTTTAAAAAGTCTTAACCCCCAATGCTGGCATTTAGCACAGGACAAGACATGGAACACCCCCTGACTAAAACTGCACCTAACCTCACTGACTGACTGCAAACATGTTGTGCTTCTCTTCACTGTCTCGCCAGTTCTAATGAGCAGGGAGAGCTAAGAACGCACAAGCACAGCACAAACATTAGATTAGCTAGTGCAACGATCAAGACAAGATCTTCTGCTCCAGCTCTCAAGGCCAAAAAGATTTCTGGGTTTTAGATCCCTAAAACTCCTAGTTACTGTACTTAACAACTAATTACTAGCTTAAACTAATTTAATTAGTTTCACAGCCCAATCTTTTGACAATCAAGAACCATACTGGATGCCCTCTAATCTAGCCATTACACTTAAGACTACTGAGCTCTCTCTTAGTGGATGGAGCATTGGATATTTATGAGCTTTTCAAACAGAACTGTCAAACCAAATGGGTGAAAGAATAGATCTGTCTGACTTCACGACACAGCTTTGTGGCATAACAGAGAAGTTGCAAGATTACAAGTACAAGAAATACATAGTGCTTTCATTTTCAGATGGATGACAGAAACCAACAGCTGAGTTTCTGTACAAAGCGACTTTTTTCTTGCCCTGGGTACCTTGCTGGTCTGCTTCAGCTGTCCTGGATACAAGAGCACTGACTGCTGGGAAGGTATAGCTGCATAGCTGCAACTGCACCAGCAGCCCACATCATCCTGAGGAGAAACCAAGAAGGAAAACTAGTATCAAACTAGAAATATGCATAAAACAGCGACTGTATTTCAGGTATATAAGATTAAATGTTTGGTTTAATAGTGATAGTACCTGCTTAATAATTTTAAATAACTCAGAATAGGACTGATATTAAAGGTTCACAAATTATGCTTGATGATCTGTGACCTACAGTGTCTGTTAGGAAAAGCTCCTGGGTTTTCTACTCCTACAGAATACAAGGCACATACCAGGGTTCTGATCCAAAGCTGTACCAAGCAAGTTGCAGAATCTGGAAGCCCAGGCCAAGTAAAATAGTGTTCTTGTTCCCAATGGACCGCATCAGTAAACTCAAGACTACAGTCTGTGAAGATAAAGAGGCAAGAAATCAATACTTTTTTACCTTGTTGAGCCACATGTTTGCAGAGAAAACCTCATGTTTTACCTGTGTTTCAGTGTTACTGCTCTGTGAGGAATGCTAAACTGAAGCCATGATTTCATTAAAGGGAACCTCTTATTGCATCCACCCCTGAGAGGGGGGAGAAATACACATTCACTTGTTCTCAGTTTCAGTTTGACGTTTTGGTAGCTACTGTAGTGCACTTCCTGTTTTTGGTTGGGTAGAAAGTGTGCCTGGGACAGATTCTAACATGGAACCTGTGACTCTGTTCCATTTCAGATCTCTATTCAGGTTTGCTGGTTAACTATTTAGGAGACGACTTCTTTGCCAAAAGCTGGGGGAAGCTTCATCAGCCTCTGCCGTCAAATTGCTCTGTGGCGCACAAGGTGTACAACGTGAAGACTATGCAGCTGCCAGAGGCCAGGCCTTTCAGCATCATGGTGGACCACTCCAAGTGGTGTGTGACGAAGGGTGGGGGTCAGCACTGGACCTGCATCGCGGACACGAACCGAGAGATCGGTCAAACGAGAAGAGGAGGCGGGGCTGTGTGCACAAGCAGGCCTGGAGTGTGGAAGGCCTTCCTCACAGTAGTTGACACATTTGAGGACTGCCAGTAACACGTGGCTGGCACAAATAGACAAAGGGCTGTTTTTCAAAAGATACTGCATAGTTTTTCCAAGTCAAAGCAAATGGTGGTAAGTAATATGTAAGAAAACTCTGCAGTAGCTCAAGTAGGTAGTGCGTCAACACGCATAGGCTGCAAAGGAACAAGTAAAGGTTTATTCCATGCTGAAAAGAGAAGAAAAGAAACTCAATGTTTCAGCTGTAGAGTCTTCTTCAGGTGTCGGTTCTTGTTTCTTTTCTTCTCTTTTCAGCATGGAATAAACCTTTACTTGTTCTTAAACTATTCAGTACTGACCTTAATAGCAAAAGTGAAATGTATTTAGAAAGGATATTTATCATGAGAAAGTCATGCACCTAAAAAAACATTTTTTAAATGAAGTACTGAATATATGACCCTCACTGTTGCTTAAGATCCAAAAGTCAGGAAACAACTTTGAACCTATACAGTCAAAGCCTAAAGTGGAGGGGGGGAAAAAAGTCAAATTATTTTTGCTGAGGCGATATACAATTATTTCAAATCATAAAAATACATTCTGTTTGTGTTTCTTTAAAGGCTTGTTTGTAATAAAAGTGCTGGATCTGACCTGCCTTCAATTATTCCTGTGGCCCCATTAGGCAGTTCGTATCAAGCACATTATATTGATACTAGTATTCCTGTTCGGCACATATCTGCGACTTATGTTTCTGTGGATGCGGCTAAAGGGTTTGTTTATCAGGAGTAATGACATTGCGCAGTTTAATAATGGAATGGTTATGCTGTATTTTGATTTTATGACTCAAATTCGACTCCTTGGAGTTAACAGTATACACCCATGGATAGGTATATCCAACTACACGTGTGTATTAGCTTTCAACGCTACACTTTTCTCAAAATATGGCAAATCCAAGTGATCTCCAGTGTCTTTTAAACATAATCATTCAGTTTGTTTTCACAGCAGTTTTGTAATAAATTAATAGTGTAATGCTGACAGCACTTTACACAGAAACCACGCAATGGATGAATATTAAATATATATTTTTACTAGCTAAATCAATAACACCACAGACTACGTATTCCAAAACACAAGACAACCTATGCTTTTCAGAACAGGTGGTTAAGGTTAAATAAAAACAATCACCACATCTTCATATACAGTACAGTTACTACATTATTGATCAACTTGAAGCATTGGATATTATGACTGTTTACTCTGTGGAGCTGTCCACTTTGACTGGCTTTGTAATAGGCCTGTACAGTTTAAAAGAGAGAGTTTATGGTCACATTTCTATAAAGAATAAGGTTACAGTGCCATGCTGGTGTTTCGATCTGGTAAGAATATCTTAATTCTATTAAACCTTCCAGCATTCCTTAATGATTTACTGATTTTTAAGTCAAAGGCCATACGCCTAGCTGAAGTTAAAAAATATCTGAGGAACTTAAACCATTATCAAGATGGCACTTGAAAAAATAGGAATGTCTCTAATGTTGGGTAGTATTGAGTTTCCCCTTGAAGTCTTGATTTTCTGACCTGCTCAATGCCTATGACCTCACAGTGATGTCACTCACAGTCCTGTTCTTCTCCAGTGGGTGATCTCTCTTTATAAGCTCAAAGCATGTCAAGTGGGAAAAGACTCTCTCATGAGTATGCCAGAGGAGTGTGTGCACATTTCCTCACCCTGTTTCAATTGTGTCATTTTAACCTTTGCTAATCCGATAGGTAAATATTAATGCACATATAACCGTGCCCCGGAATGTAGACAGTGGAAACTGAAAAATGAACTTTTCATGGCACAATTTACCATTCTAGACTATTTTAGACAATAGTCTAGTTTTTATATAAATAAAGGTAAATGTAAAGGTGCTTTTTTTCCTGCACGAAACTGTCTTTCATAATGTAATATTATGCTGTGGATTAAAAACAAAAGATTCTTTAAGTATAAGTTGTTATAATTAGATGCCATTGTATGCTATATTCGTTTATAGCAGTGCAGATGGGTAGCTGTGTCAGCATGCGTAGTCTGTAAAGGAACAATAGGTTTATCCCATGCTGAAAAGAGAAGAGAGAAAACACAAAGTTTCGGCTGTGAAGCCTTCTTCAGGTGTGTCTCACAGACCTTAAGAAGGCTTCACAGTCGAAACATCATATTAGTTTATAGCTGTATATTTAATTTGTAAAAAGACGTTTTTGAGCAAAAAAATATGTATTTCTAATATCACACTTAAAGAGGGAGTAGAAACTCCATTGAAACAGATGCCCACAGCCACAATTTAACGGCAGCTGATTGTCAGAGCCACCTGAGAAGTGACAGAGAAAAGCCTAATTTCGCAGGGAAATGGTTGTTCTCTTTGAAAGATTCAATTGAATATATGGAATTAATATTCTGTTTGAATGTATCTCATGAATGCTGTTAAATGATAGTACCTACACAGTACTAACTACATGCTTCAAGACTAACATTGAGCAAATTAAATTCTAGAGGCTAAATACTGTATGCAGTACAGTGGGAAATATTGAATTGTTTTGGGAAATAAAAGACAAATTATATTTACAGTGACTACTGTTCAGGGGATAAAGTGAGCTCCTGAAGTGATTATCCAGAAATAACTAAATTATATACCATAAATATAGTGTTGCCAAAGCAGGACAGTTTAGTCCAAAAACCTACTGTTCCCCCTAGTGGAAATATAATGTTTGTACCGCTTCCCTTGTGCTACAAGAATATTTGCCAGTATTAAATGATCATAATGTATCTCTTCCAGGCTAAAATAAGGTCACTAGTCACTAGTCAGCTAGTAATAATAATAATTAATAATTGCTTACACTTATATAGTGCTTTTCTGGACACTCCACTCAAAGCACTTTACAGGTAATAGGGACTCCCCTCCACCACCACCAATGTGCAGTATACACCTGGATGATGCGACAGCAGCCATAGTGCGCCAAAACGCTCACCACACATCAGCGGGGAGGAGAGCAGAGTAATGAAGCCATTTCATAGATGGGGATTTATTAGGAGGCCATGATTGGTAAGGGCCAATGGGAACTTTGGCCAGGACGCCAGGGTTACACCCCTACTCTTTTCGAGAAATGCCCTGGGATTTTTAATGACCAGAGAGAGTCAGGACCTCGGTTTTATGTCTCATCCGAAGGACGGCGCCTGTTTACAGTATAGTGTCCCTGCTTAGCTTCAGTGGGTTGCCAGTTGTGAGTTGCAGAGTGATAAAATGGATTGTATGCTCTTTATTTACTAGGGATGTGAATTTGAAGGACTGTATCCACATCTTATTGCACCCAGCCTGACCGTGTGGCTCTGCAGATCAATCAGTGAACACACATTTAGTTAGCAAATTTGATCCCCCTGTCATCCACTGAGTCTTTTTCAGACGTTCCAATCTTTGGCATTTGTATGATGTAATCTTGGTCACAAATCCGAATGCAGATTATGTCCAAAAGAAAGGATAATCCTCTTGCAACTAAACAGATAAGCAGTATAATTGTTGATGACTGTAATTTTCTTTGCTCTCACACTGCAACAGAAATGAAGAAACTGACCTCTGGTAATTGCAGAGCCCGTCTCCACAGCATTGAATTGGATCAAGTGATTAGACAATGGATGGATAATATTCCATGTGGCATGCTGCTGTGACTGAGAATATTGAGGACAACACCTGTATAACTATAAATGGCTACAATACCAGAATTTACCATGATTAAAATTGCATTTCTACACTTCTTTTCCATCCCAAAGGATCCCAAAGTCCGTCACGCATTGTTCACCATTATACCAGCAGTTCCTCGGAGCTACAGATGAAAAGTGGTTGAAAAGTGAGAAATTTCTTTACCAATTATTTTAAGGAAAAACTTTAGGTAGGCCAGATTAAGAATTCCTGAGTGAAATCTAGCCAGAATATAGAGGGGTTAACACACCTATTCATATAAACGAGGATCTTAAATAACCAAGTATGAAATTTAAAGCACGGCATTGCTACCGTACAAATACCTTCAGCCAAACCGAAAACAACCAGAACACATCTCGAGGCTGAGGAATTAAGAACCTCGTGAAATGGCCGTTCCGTTGTGACCTCATCCTACCGCCGCACCCAAAATGATGTCTGTACGTTTTCAATCCCTTTCTGCAGCTACCCAGCTACAGATACCATCTTACCAATTTAACAGCTTCTTCCTGCATATTAGGTGTCATTTTAGACATATCTAGAAAAGACACATACAGACACATAAACCGCCAAAAAGCAAGACTGGGCAGAGAGAGGATGTTTTCATCCTTATTTCACCGGTGAAGCCCAACTGAAAGGAACTAGGAGACAGCAGAGTGCAAGAGTAGCATTATAAAACGCTTTAAAAAAAGGGTTTATAAGACTATAAAACCTACTGTATATACAATATACTTCTATAGGAAATTAAGTCTGAAGGTGAACCGGACCCCTCGTCACATTACGAACACTACAAAAAGTAGTTATTTTTAGGATATTTTCTTCAGCAGTTCCACTTGCTTTCTATAACAAAGTTAGGAAATGGAAGGGCACATCGCAGTAGTCACTGAAAACTAGGTCTTGATATACAGAAAAAAGATATAGTTTTTAAATATAGTACAGTTGGAGATTTCCGTATGTACTGTGGCCACTGTCATTTGTACAGAGCAACACAGTACAAAAACTGTTGCTCTGTACAAATGACTAATCAGTCCGCGCTTTTAAAACAAGTGTTTATTACTTTGTATTATTATTATTATTATTATTATTATTATTATAGGTGTAAATTATTAAAAGGCAAACCGTGTGTTATATTTTGGGGTCTCTAGGCTCCACTGGCAGAGCCAGACTGTTTGGGACGTGTGACCACACAGGTTTGATACCGTGAAGGCTTTGAGTTAGAATGGCGACATTCAAATTAAACTTTAAATCGGACATCGCCTTTTTGTCTGGATTTTCTAATTAAAACCTAATTATAAATATATATAAAAAAACAAGTCTGTCCTGGGACGAATACTGTAGCTTCCCTGCTGCAGCTTTTAATGACGTTTTTACTTAACTTGTACACGCTGGATACGTCAGATAAGGCAACTGCTTTGCAGATCTGACGTTATCATAGACAACATTTTGGTTATACAGTGGTTTATGCTCAAGTCCGAATTATACAAAATAAAGTCTAAACGCTCACGAACACGACGGAATTGTTTTCTCAAAATAGATTAATTGATTAATGGATTAATGGAACGAGATCAGGGTTAAAATGGAGAGAAAGAAACCGGGATCTGGAGCTGTGAGTGTACTATCCATACTTTTAAATATTTGAACTTTTAGGTAGTGAATCGTAAAAAAATCAGCATTAGTTTAGCTTTAAAATGTAAGGTTTAGTAAAACAGTTAAAACGTACACCTCGTAGTAATATTTCTAATACTGTTTTAAAAGCTCTAGAAGGTAAAATAAATGGAACGTGATTTTAAAAATTCCAGCTATGTGTTCTGTATTTTATGGGAATATACGTACTGTACTTTTCTTTTGTTCTCTTAAGATGTCTTGGGTGAGAATATGCCTTCCCAATCTAAAACTCTAAACAGACTTAGAGAATCAACTCGTTTGTGCAGAAGAAAAAAAAAAGAATGTTATGAACTGATTTAGCCCTCTGAACACCCTAGGGTAACTCTTCTTACCTATCTATAAAAAGATATGTCAGGAACCGTGGCCCTTAAATGCAGGGACTGCTTTTAAAAGTTAGTTTTGTAGCTGATTATGCCACCTAGCAATTCTAAAGACCTTTTCCCCCAGCAACAAGTTCTTTTTATCTTCCAGAACCACTAGTGCATCCACAGACCAGAAGTCATCCTACATAATTTCCATTTGTATTACAATACTTTGCAATTCCAGTATCTATTATAGCCTAATCCACAGAACAAATATTACAACTTATCCACCAGAGGTACTTACTTACTCACAGAACATATTGCAGACCAGCTCAAGAGCCCCATTTGACCCCAGTTACCAAAACCAGAGTTCCAAAGGAAAAGTCCAGCTGCAAATATTCTCCCAAACCCAGCCCCAGTTGGAGACCTGGTGTGCCTGCTTCTGTCATAGCAAAGAAACTCTGTGTAGTCTTAGGGATCCTCCTCAGTCCTGGCTGAGTCCGTTTTTTAATATGCCCCCCCCCATTTGTCTCTGAGTCAATTTTTTGAGTAGAGAGGGGAGGAAGACAATGCCTTCCTCCCTTGCTCACTGTAGAGAGTCCCTGGTGTCCAAAACCTCTCCTGGGTGCTGTGGTACAAATTGGTTATTCCTTTTTCTTCTGTTTCTGTGTGCTCTGGCTCTGTCACTGGGGTTATTAAAGCCCCCCTACCTTTCTTTGGGGGGGGGGTTGATAGTTTTGGGTGTAAGCAGAGCTAACTTCTTGGGGCTCATTGATCAAATGGCTATATACAGATGGCCAGGTGTAAGATTGCTCTAGAACATTCTAGATTTTCTAGAATTGTTATGTTCTAGATCCACCTCCTCGGTCTGAGGCTCGGCTAGGCCAGTTTTGACATGCCATGTGTCTTCTCTGAACTGTGTGGTAATTAACAATGTTTGCAATAGCATCTTTATCAGTAGGAAGCCCCAGAACAAAGAAAGACACATATTACCACCCTCATTGAAGTCACTGGTCATTCTATACAAACTTCTATGCAAAGTCAACATTGTCCTTGATACCTGCTGTTGCCCCCACACCCATTTTATTTCACTCTGTGACAGATGAAATCATTTCTGCCATCAGCTCTGCTTGTTTTTTCTGGCGTTTTGGCTGTGGTTCTGTGAGGTATGATAGCTATGTTCTGTGTTTCAGGGTTGCTACACCATGCTGTATGCACTGCAGGGAGAGCAGCAGCTGTTGGAGAGACCCGTCGGCACTAAACTGCCGTTAATCCCAGGGTCTAAACCTCAATTTTGCAGGACTGCTCTTTCGGAGAAAGTAAGTGTAACCTAAAATGAAAAGCATGAATACATTTATTCTTATTTAAATCCAAACATTTAAATTGTAAAAAATGACATGTTTATTCATGGTTTTCTTTCTTTTTAAGGGTAAACCAACATGTAAAATTGTATAATATGAAATGATACCTGGGACACATTAACACATTTCTGTGTGTGTTAGTATAATGTGGTTGCTGTAATGATAAAACTGTAAGCAAACTGTCTTCCCTTGACATCTTTGTGCATATAACATCAGGAGTAAGGTTATATATTTTTCTAGACGCAGTATATTGATCACATTATTGAAATTCAGCTGTACTGTATGCCTTAAAGCTTATTGTGCTTACTGTCTTTTTGCAATGTAGTCATTTTTAGTTGGCTACAATGACTGAGAAATTGGAATTTGATTTTCAAGAACATAGAAAAAAATGATAACAGCGATTCTGGAGTAGTCTTCCAAGAAACTGGCAACAGCCTTCGGAGGGGGGAGAAAAAAAACATTCTCATTTTTATGTTCAGAAACATAGGGGGATACATATCTGTGTTTACCTATACATATCATGTTTTAATAAAATACTTACCTTCTATTTCAGCTGCACCAGCCATCTCCTGACTTCACTCTGACTGATCCCCACGGTTTCCTTTTGGATTCGAAGTACAACAGCCTCCATGACCCCCACCTGCGCACCTATTACCATCGCAAGGGCATGCAGGAGTCTCTGCAGAACAGAGGCTTAATCAATGAGCAGAAGAAAGTAAGGCTGTTTGGAGTTTGTGCAAAGAATGAGGCTTTTTTGGTATGGTGAAGGAGTGAGGTGTTGTAAAAAAAAATAGACCAGGTTCTAGCTCATTTAGCTGTAATAGTTTCCAGTAGCGTGATTTAACTCATGTCTGCACTCCAGCATAGATGTATTCGGTGGGCAGGCCTTTGGTTGTAATCAAAGCATGTAATAGTAGATGTAATCAAAGCAGGCCTATGGTTTGTGCTAAAGTCCTTATGCTCAATAAATATTCAAACACAGAGTACTTGACTGTGCTCTAGATTTGTAAAATAAAAATAAAAACATTTAACCTCCTAGACAGTACTTGAAACATGTTTTGTCTGTTTTCAGGTCCTCTGCTCTTTGAAAGAATACAATCAATATCATAACTACCTTAGCAATGTGAAGTTGCAGTATGACAAAAATTATGTGACTAAACAGGTAAGTGTGATGTTTTTAAACAACCGTCCATCTGATTCTGACTCTTCATCATAGACTTCTGCCTTTATCCAGCCCGCAATCAGTAACGTTTCTAGATGAAGGCTTCCATAAGATCTCTCCATTATGCACTTTTGAATATACTGCTGTCATCATGTCATCTTCAAGGAAGTCTCTACCTTGACTGTGTTTGTATTCTAAGGATCAATTTCAATGTTTTCTTTCAGTTTCTTCTCTAATTGCTATGAAGCTCATTTCTGTTTTAGTGTTTTGACGCTGATGATGTTGTTGCTTATGTTTGTCACTGCTCTAGCCTATTTTAGCTTCTTCTTGTTAGTTCAGCCATACTGTACATCTTTTCATGATACTTTGTGTTGTTTATAGCCCATATAGTCCTTTCTGCATGCAGGATATGGGTTTCATATCATAAGAAAAGTTACGAATGAGAGGAAGCTCTTAAGCCTGTTTGGTAATTACTTGCTAATTGGTCTGTGAGTCTCATCCAGCTGTTTCTTGAAAGAAGTCAGCGTTCAACAAGCAGACTTGACTGTGAGGATTTTGAATATTTGAAACAGGTCGCCTTGTAGTCTTCTCTGTTCACAATAACAGAGTTAAAAAAAGATAGTTTTTTTATTCATTGAGGCTGGGCAATATATCTGGATGTTTTTCTTTGTGGTAAACCACTAATTGTACCACCCGAATCGGAGCATTCACTGCTTATCTGTACTGCTCTGTAGACTTTAATCCATTTTCAGTGCAAACAAATGTATTTTTCCAAACACATGTTAATACAGGCAGCTTTTGTGTGTAGTCCAAAACAGAATTTATAAGTCTTCTTTGCCAGACAAGGCTGAAAAACGACTTGAACTTCCATCCATCCCTTTCCATCCACGTCATCTAATCTAACCGCCTCATCTAAGGGCTGCAGGGAGCCGGGGCCTATCCCAGAAAGCAACGGGCTTAAGGCGATATACACCCTTGACCAGAATTAAGTCCATTGCAAGACACACACAGACACAAATTCACTCTAGAACCAATTAGACACCTTTTTTTCTACCAGTATAGTATGGCTTTGGACTGTGGGAGCAAACCAGAGCAAACCATGAAAAACCCATGTGAATATGGGAAGACCATACAAACTCCACACAGACAAATCACCTCAGGCTCAGAATAGAGCCCCTGGCCCCAGTGTTGCGAGATAACAAGGTTAACCACTGTATCCAAGATATACATCTTAAATTGAAATGTTTAGATCAACAAACTACAGTAGCTCAGCCTTCACTCTTATACATATGCAAACACATTCTATCGGTGTGAGTTCAAATTAAAAATCTAATGGAAAAAGTCAGTGTTGGTTTTGAAGTGCACACTCGGCTATAATAGTGCTTAGGAGAACCTTGCAATGAAGGGAGTGTGGCACTCTATTAAAAGGCTGTGCTGGCTTTCAGAAAACAATAGTGAAGAAGTTCTTGGAGCTCCAGGAGCAGAACGAGATTCCCAGGGATATCAGCTTCACCGATGTGAGGGAATGGCTCCTTGAGGAAGGATCCAAGAATATTTCAGACCAGTTTATGGCTAACAGAGACAGGTAATAACATATGGAAGCTCCTCACTCTTTAACAGCAAGTTCCTGCCTTTTGGATTCCTGATTTGTTGTATTTGTATCACATTTTTTTTTGTTTCGCTGTAAATATGTGTAAATATTTTACTGTTATGCTTAAACATTAGATGTCAAGAATACAACTGTAAGTAAAGGTTTGCCTTAAGTTAATTAATTGTGCAAGCAAGTGGAAGTCTTGACTGAGTCAAAGTTTTCCAAAAGATGAACATTTGCTCTACGGAAATACCACATTCACAAATTCCTCTGCTGCTGTCTGACATTGCCTTGTGGATTAAGCTTTCTTTTCTGTTGTTGTTTATGAAGGCACCAGGCAGGAGCTCCGAAAACAGAGGAGATATGCAGTGGTGAAATACAGCGTATGAGAGGTCTGCAGTACAGCAGACAGGATGAGGTATGAGAATACAGTTTGATGTATTTTGACCCAGGGCTGCTCCCGGTCATCACCTGGATGACAGATCTTTAATAGCTGGTTTCCTTCTGCATCTTAAACTGATTAGAGACATTTATATCCACTCTGGCAAGTGACCTTGTGACACCTCTGTAAATACAGCATGATTGGGGAGCAAGCAAAAGATAACAGGATCTCTAGCATAACTTTTTTAAAAGATGTTCTCTTTCTGACAAGTAATTAAGCATTTTATGTTGCAAAATGCGAATTAAAAAAATTCTCTCACCTTATACTTTATACGCCTCTTCCAGCCGAACAGATTTCTGCAGAGTGGATACCCTTAGTGAATCATGTTACTGTATCGTCACACTTAGACTTCAGACACTTTTTATATGCTTTTATGAATCTTACATTCCACACTGTAGCTTAACTCACTTTTAAAACACATAGTTTATTCACCCCTTTCATTGATTTATCAGCTTTCAAATCACCAGCATTATCAATATATAGTATTTAGCCTCATCGGTTTTCTACATCAGTTTAATCATGTTTCTTGTTTTTTTTCACATTTTCACTGTACATTGCTGTATGGTATGTTATTTTCCCAGTTATTTTGTCTTTGGGCTTCCCAGACCACATTCAGCTGCTGAATGCTCCTAATATGCTGAAAAATGCCCAAAGGCCTCAATTGCTAGATTGTAAAAAGGGGAGAGATTCAGCTCCACATGATCTAACAGAATCCTCAATAATTAATGTACCACCTATAAGCAGGTGACATATATAAATATAAATGTCTAGTAGCGTAGCTGTTTTGTGCTCAACACAATCTAGCTTTCTGCTGTTTCTCATCTGCTTTGCCTTTTCACTGACGGCTCTACAGATGTGGAAAATCAGAGAAAGGGCTTTACAGATGAGAATAGAGGAAGATGCCCGGAGGGAGGTGCGACAGGCCCAGCTGAAGAATCAGACCAGAGCTAGAAGGCACAAAAAGGTACTGGAGTAATGAATGTTTGGATTCATCCTCTTAAGGTGAACTTTTCTTCATGCAAATTCCGGACTTGACACTGACCTTGCAGGTATATTTTGTTGTATTTCCAAGATGACCACCTATAGGTTTAAATTAATAACCTAAACGAATACTTTTTGGATCCTCAGTGACCACAATGAGCATGGTATGTTGGCACCTCATTCAATTCATGGTTATAGCACTGCATCTCCAAAGCCCATGGTTTATCTCCAGCCTTGGGCACCTGCCTGTGGGGCATTTATTCTGCGTGTTGTGGATTTTAATTCCATGTAACATCCCAGAGACATGCTGCTTTGCATAATTGGCTGTTCTAAAGTATCCCTCAGGGGTATCTCCCCAAGAGGATCCAAGAGGGTGGTTGATGATCTCTCCTCTTCATTACCTAAGCATTAGAGGAGAGACATTGTTGCTTCAATCTCTTATACCCAGCCTGCAAGGTTCTGAACTACACACAGAGTCTTTCATCCAAGTAATGTTGGACCCAGCCTTTCTTCTTCTGAGCTCTGACCAGACCCAGCTTCCCAGCTTCAGGGTGCTGTAGATTGAGATGAGATCGGAGTCTCCTGTAGTTTTTACTTGAGCTGGAATTTCAGTGGTGCCCAACAGCTTCTGTCTGATACTAAATTAAAATGTGACCTTATGGACGGGAAGTTTTCTACTAGCAACATGTTGGGTTGCAAGCTAGTTCATTTGTCATTAAATACTAGAGTAATGGAAAAACATGTGCTTTTTAATACAAGATGTTCAACAATGAGATGGACCTTTTCATCTTTTGTTGAGAGGCTTTCCTTTTTCTTTAAAGAATAGCCACTTGTGAAAGGTTTTCTGTCATTCTCAGGCATTTGAATTATATGAAAGGAAGGTTGCTCTCCTGCAGCAAAAGCTAAATGAGAGTTTACAGGAAAGGAAGGATTTTGAGAGAGAAATGCAAGACAGTATTAAAAGGCAATATTTTAAAGAAGTACTTCAGTCTGGAAAATAGGGTAAGCTTCTAGATCCAATATTTTGCAGTGGTACAACTGAGATTTAGTTCACAATTTAATGTGTTTTAGTTTATTGGCCAGAGGGAATGATGCAGGTTGACAACATATTGATCTAAACTATCTGAAAGGACTATTCAACTACAAGGATGTTTTCTCTGTGGCACAGCTTCTACTGAGATCGTTAGCACGGAGAAAAGAGATGTTACCGTTGCTAATGAGAAGAGTTCTAAAATCACCAAAGGTCAGTATTTTAATTTGTTTCTAGAAAAAATAAAGGTTTTGAAAAACGTTATGTTTTGACAAATTTTCCAATGCAGCTGCAGAGAAATTAAGTGGGTGCTGATATTGGGTGAAAGATATTGTGAAAGACAATGGAACATATAATCCAAAAAATCAGTTTAATTAAATTCAGTTTTATTTGTATAGCTTACTCAGATAAAAACATGTCAATTGTTTTGTGTCATTTAATCAATATTAAATGATTAATGCACAAGTGTTGGGTTTTGAAAGCTTGGTAACATCTACTGTTAAGGTTGAGGAAGGTTCCAATTAAGTCTGGGGATCTCTGGGCAGCCATTGTGCCACAGTCTGGTGCAGTAAAATTGTTGTGAGCTAAGGTGTGAAAATTATTTAAATTATATGGGTAAACAGATAAATAAATCCTAATCAGCATCCTAATTGTATCTATGAATAAATACATGTTTTCTGCCTTTTTTGGATGTTAATTGGATTGATCACTTTTTTATGCATGCCATGAGAATTCTAATGCGGCAATAATTCTTTTCTCTTGGGTCAGTTCATATTTCACCTGACTCCACTGAAGAGGTGACTACTGATTCCAACTGGTTTCATGAAGTCCCTCTGATCAGTCAGCTGTCTGATGGGTAAGTCCTACATGCTGCAGTTGTGGTATGTTAAGCATCAGTGCGTACAGAAAGTTTTTATTTTAATCATTTTAGTATGGTGATGTGTAAATGTTTAAAGAGGAACTGTTTTCTATTTTTAACTCACTTCCCCAGCTGCGTTCGTTAAATTGCTTTTTCTCTCTTTGCAAATGCATGAATCAGTCTGTTAACAGTACAGTACATGTGCACATTTTCGTGTTAGCTCATGTGCATTTTTCCAAATCCTAGATATAGTTTACCATAGACTGGCTTTGTTGTAATGACTAGAACATTGACTTTGAATATTGATATTGACAATGACTAGAGCAGCAGTCAAAATACACTAACTGAACCTTCGCAAAAATAAACTGTTGTATTGTACTTATGTATAACTCTGATCATACTGCATTACAACAATAATATATTAGTCATATTAAAACACATTTCTATCATAATAACTAACAATATGTTGTGGCACCAGTATAAAATGTGAAATTTAGCTGAAGTATTGACAGTGGGAGAAATGTCTGGTCGTGTTTGAATGGATGTTATGTTTCAATCAACAACCACCAGAGGGCAGTAACAACTAAGTAACACTAAGTCATCAAATGTATTGAAAACGCATTTTGGGCTTTGTCCTGAATGATGCAGCAGCAACATACAGTTGTATGCAAAAGTTTGGGCACCTCTGGTCAAAGTGCATGTTTCACAGAATCTTTAAATTCTCTAAGGTCTAATTTCTATGAAGTTAACAGGGTACAAACATAAACATGACATATTTCTGCACATTTCAATGAAGAATTACTATTTATTTTCTGAATTTAACTGTATTTGTTATGTGTCAATTATGCAGTACCCAGTATGAAACTGGTTAGATACATTGCGCCTGACCAAGTAGTTGTTGTTGAAAACACAATGATGTAAATTACCAGTGATCTTGCTTCACATAGGAACACGATTGTACCATATTCGCTAAAGTGTTATGGAACAGTTGCAGATTGAAGTTTAAGATTTATCATTTCCAATGTGCTATTTTGTTGCGGTGATTTTTATTTTATAAGCCTCTTATATTAAAGTTAAAAACCTAAGCAAGTTTTAGACATCCAGTAGGTAAATTGAAAAAGTACGAACATAATCATGGTTAGGAGGCCATCTTTTTTACACAGGAATGTGCTTTAAAATAGATTAATTGTTCTGCCACTAGAAAAGATGCCTATATATTTTTAATTATTCACCATTTTTTAATATTGCAAAATAAAGTTAGTATTTTGTCCATGTAGTAGCAATGTCACACTAATTATTTTTTATCATAATGTTTTTTAATTAAAAATTTACAATAACAATAACAATAACAATTTATATGGACAGGTAAGGTACACTGCTTGTAATGTTTGAATGTAATGGATGCATTTTATTTTTCCAGATAGCTTCTTGAGGTTAAAATGCACAGTGTCATAACTAAAGAACAAATGTAAAGAAATATGTTAATTTGTTCCTTCAGTACAGTAAATCCTGAATTTTAGTCCACCTAGCTGTTGCTAAGTGGTTCCTTCCCTGACATGTTCAGATCAGCTCCCACTAGGTTTTGATTGAGAGAATATTAAGCTGTCCAGGTTCCAAGGGGGTGACTGCACTTTCTACCATAGACTCGATGCCAAAAGAACCCTTTGATACTGCCTCCTCTGGAATGAAACAGGGGTCTGCACACTTAATTATTTATAAATTAAGGGATCCACTTAAAATATGCAATACTGACCATTCTATTTCTTTGGTTAGACTGGTATTCTGTTGTTCTTGCTTCATTTATATATTAGAAATACTGTACTGTATATATTTTTCTATACATACAACCTATATCTATAATAGATTTTTACTATACTGTATAGACAACAGTATATTTGTATTAGTTGCATCTGTGCTGGCATTCAAAATTTGGTTGCAAATTTCTAAATGTTAACATGGGAAACAACGAACCCTGACAAGTAAGTAAAAATAGGTCTTATATTGATAGGTGATAAATGTTTTGTTTGCACTGAATTGTATTGAAACAAATAAATATCTGCAAGAATCCAATAAAAATGTTGCTGCTGCTCCTCAAACTTCTAGAGGCAGCACAGAAACAGGATCCATTGATCGTACTTTTGACTTGAGTTCAGTTGCAAAAGGCATTGTAAGGACTTTATTTGGAAAGCTCAAATCTTTACTCACCCAGACTGAAGAAGATGTATCTAGTTCCAGTTCTCCTGCTCAAAGCAATGCAAAGAGCTCAAGTGTCAGCTCTTCACCAACAAATTCAGTGTTTTCTGATTCTGTGTCAGATATTTCAGATTTGTGCACCTATACAGTAGAAACTGCTGGAGCCATTTGTGAAGCAATGAAAAAAGAGTTCGACCAGGAGGTTTATTGCACAACAGTGGCAAAGAAGGCTTCAGATGAAAGCCTTCTGGCTAGAGAGGTTGTTACTTCAGTTTTGGAGTACCTTGAAGAGCAATATATTTTAGACACCATTAAAAGCCCTTCACCATATCCTGAAGACTGGGAGAGATATCTTTCACTGCATCTGTTCGACCAATAACAGGTGAAGGTTCTAACTGGTCCATTTTGGTGCACATGAGCTGCTCGGTGCTCCGGGTTTCCATATCATTGTCAGCTTGAGGAGCATCTGAAGACTCGATATCTGAATGTTGGAACTTCATAATTTCTCTCCCAAGAGAATTAACTATCTTTTTGGCCAGGTTCTCACTCTTGGCTGCTACTGCTTGCTGTAAGTTGTCTTTGGAACCAGCACTCTGCAGCAGTTCTCTGTAAATACAGCTGGCCACTTGTTTGACAGAAACCAGCTCACATTGGATATTGCTTCCCATTGTTGGATTACATTCTGAGGTATCTGGGGCTGTAAATAGTTTCTTCGGCACATTGTCAATAATGCCCACAGCAAATTCACTAAGCTCCCAACAAGATAAAATTTCCATAATCTGTTCTTGTTTCTCCTCCCCCCTTTGGAGAAATAGGATGAATTCTTATGAGCAGCTTAGTTAAAATTTGTTTCACAATATCTGAATCTGGTAGCTGAGTATAGTGAGTAGACATCGCGAGACAACGGAACGGGAGAGTAGAAGGCGGGAATATATGGTGTAAGGGAGTGATCTGTGTAGTTAATAAAATAGTTAAAATAATATAAGAACGACTCTTTATTAAGATACACAACATTTATTGCGACGAGAGATGAGTGCTTGGCGAACTCAAAGCGAGCAGAACACTGCAGATTTTAGTTCTCGTGCTGGTTGAAACGAACTTTTGAATTTTCGGACTGTTCGTTAAGCTTGCGCCATGGAAGATACGGCCGCCGCGCCGAGAAGTTTTGCTTATGCCCAGCTTTCTCCACCGCTTCCACTGAACCTCGGAGCTCCGGGTTTGTATACGGAATACAAGACATGGATGAAGTCGTACAGATGTTTTGAAATAGCCAGTGGATCTACAGAAGCTCCGGATGCCTGAGACGGGCTGCATTACTGCACTGCATCGGGGCGCCCCTGCAGCGGATTTTCGCCAACCTCGCTGGAGAAAAAGGTTCATATGAACAGACTAGCTGCCTTAGACGCTTACTTTACACCGCGGAGAAATGTGGTTTTGGTACGGCATAAATGTAGGAATTCGTCTCAGGACGAATCTGTTGATGCTTTTGTGAATTCACTAAGAGAACTGGCTAAATCTTGTGACTTGGGAGTATTGGAAGCTGACATGTTAAGAGATCAACTTGTGGGAAAATGTGCACATAAGAGACTGCGTGATAAATTGTTGTAGGAGGGCTGACTTTAGAAAGAGCTCTTACAGTCGCTTACAATTCATGAAGCTGCTCAAGCAGAATCAAGAAATGCTTTCTGACCACAGTGAGATACCATAGCGTGTTTTTTTTACTCCCTGGCGGAAACGGGCTTCCATACTTTTCAACCATCTTTTCCTTTTCCAACATTTCCTAAAATTTTGATTTTTTGTTAGTGTTTGATTGAAACAGTTCTTACATAAAAATAACACCATTTTTAAAAATCATTTAGAATAATATTTCAATAAACACGAAGGTGCATTCATCATTTATCATCATGCAGAAAGTTATCTTTTTAGAAATAAAATTGGTGAACGTGTTTGGGGGTCATTTAATTTGATTCCAGACGTGTGCACCTTATGTAGGGGGTTTGCGTGTTCTCCCTGCTTTCACATAATCTTTCTTTGGGTGATTCCCTTCAACTTCCATCTTCAACACATGCTTGTTCAGTTCACTGGAATGTCTATATCGCCCTGTGTGTTTGTGTACAGTATGTACCCTACAAGAGGACAAGTATACTACTAATGCCGAGTTACACCTCTGGGATTCTGGGATAGACTCCTGGTCAGCTAAACCCTTAAACAGGAATAAGTAGCCTTCTGATAAAGGGTGGATAAAAGACAATTAATCAAATAGATCTTAATTTCACAACCTGTTGTTCACCAGACTGCAGAATAAACACAAGCAGGACTAACAGTTCCCAACAGACAGTCAAGTAATGAAAGAGACTACTGGAAATGAATCAGATGCCAGTTCTTCAAAAATAAAATATTATAGAAACTGAGTTCTCGTATCCTGCAGGTGATCAGACCAGCAATGTGATTGTCAGCGGGACTAGGCTAAAATCAAGCATGTGCTCATTTCATACATTCAGGGTATTAGAATAATAATAATAATAATAATAATAATTACTTACACTTATATAGCGCTTTTCTGGACACTCCATTCAAAGCGCTTTAAGGTAATGGGGACTCCCCTCCACCACCACCAATGTGCAGCATCCACCTGGATGATGCGACGGCAGCCATAGTGCACCAGAACAATCACCACACATCAGCTGTCAGTGGGGAGGAGAGCAGAGTAATGAAGCCAATTCATAGATGGGGATTACTAGGAGGCCATGACTGATAAGGGCCAATGGGAAATCTTACACCCCTACTCTTTTCAAGAAACGCCTTGGCATTTTTAATGACCACAGAGAGTCGGGACCTCGGTTTTATGTGTCATCCAAAGGATGGCGCCTGTGTACAATATAGTATCCCCGTCACTATACTGGGGCATTAGGACCCACATGGACCGCAGGGTGAGCGCCCCCTGCTGGCCCCACTAACACGTCTTCCAGCAGCAACCTTAGTTTTTGCCAGGAGGTCTCACAACCAGGTACTGACCAGGATCACGCCTGCTGAGCTTCAGTGGGTTGCCAGTTGTGAGTTGCAGAGTGATCAAATGGATTGTATTCTCTTTTTTTACTAGGCATGTGAATTTGAAGGACTGTATCCACATCTTATTGCACCCAGCCTGACCGTGTGGCTCTGCAGATCAATCAGTGAACACACATTTAGTTAGCTAATTTGATCCCTCTTTCATCCACTGAGTCTTTTTCAGACGTTCCAAGCTTTGGCATTTGTATTATGTAATCTTGGTCACAAATCCGAATGCAGATTCTGTCCAAAAGAAAGGATAATTCTCTTGCAACTGAACAGATAAGCAGTATAATTGTTGCAAATTTTCTTTGCTCTCACACTGCAACAGAAATAAAGAAACTGACCTCTGGTAATTGCAGAGCCCTTCTCCACAGCATTGAATTGGATCAAGTGATTAGACAATGGATGGATAATATTCCATGTGTCATGCTGCTGTGACTGAGAATATTGAGGACAAGACCTGTATAACTATAAATAGCTACAATACCAGAATTGACCATAATTAAAATTGCATTTCTACACTTCTTTTCCATCCCAAAGGATCCCAAAGTCCATCACGCATTGTTCACCACTATACCAGCAGTTCCTGGGAGCTACAGATGAAAAGTGGTTGAAAAGTGAGAAATGTCTTCACCAATTGTTTTAAGGAAAAACTTTAGGAAGGCCAGATTAAGAATTCCAGAGTGAAATCTAGCCAGAATACAGAGGGGTTAACACACCTATTCATTTAAACGGGGATCTGAAATAACCAAGTATGAAATTTAAAGCACGGCATTGCTACGGTACAAATACCTTCAGCCAAACCGCAAACAACCAGAACACATCTCGAGGCTGAGGAATTAGGAACCTCGTGAAATGGCCGTTCCGTTGTGACCTCATCCTACCGTCGCACCCAGATTAGTTTTTAAAAAGTTTCTGTCTGTACGTTTTTAATCCGTTTCTGCAGCTACCCAGCTACAGATACCATCTTACCAATTTAACCTTCTTCCTGCATATTAGGTGTCGTTTTAGACATATCTAGAAAAGACACATACAGACACATCAACCGCCAAAAAGCAAGACTGGGCAGAGAGAGGATGTTTTCATCCTTATTTCACCGGTGAAGCCCAACTGAAAGGAACTAGGAGACAGCAGAGTGCAAGAGTAGCATTATAAAATGCTTTGAAAAAAAAGTATTTTATAAGACTATAAAATCTACTGTATATACAATATACTTATATAAGAAATTAAGTCTGAAGGTGAACCGGACTCTCGTCACATTACGGACACTACAAAAAGTAGTTATTTTTAGGATATTTTCTTCAGCAGCGCCACTTGCTTTCTATAACACAGTTAGGAAATGGATGGGCACATCGCGGTAGTCACTGGAAACTAGGTCTTGATATACAGAAAAAAGACATTGTTTTTAAAAATAGTAATGTTGGAGATTTCCGTATGTACTGTGGCAACTGTTTTGTTATGTTGCTCTGTACAAATTACTAATCAGTCCATGCTTTTCAAATAAGGTGTTTATTACTTTGTATTATTATAATTATTATTATTATTATTATTATTATTATTATTATTATTATTATTATTATTATTAGGGGTGTAAATTCTTAAAAGGCAAACCGTGTGTTATATTTTTGGGGTCTCCAGGCTCCACTGGCAGAGCCAGACTGTTTGGGACGTGTGACCACACAGGTTTGATACCGTGAAGGCTTTGAGTTAGAATGGCGACATTCAAATTAGTATCCAAGATGTACTTCTTAAATTGAAATATTTAGATCAACAAACTACACTAGCTCAGCCTTCACTCTTATACATATACTGTACAAACACATTCTATTGTTGTGAGCTCAAATTAAAAATCTAATGGAAAAAGTCAGTGTTGGTTTTGAAGTGCACACTCGGCTATAATAGTGCTTAGGAGAACCTTGCAATGAAGGGAGTGTGACACTCTAGTAAAAGGCTGTGCTGGCTTTCAGAAAACAATAGTGAAGAAGTTCTTGGAGCTCCAGGAGCAGAACGAGATTCCCAGGGATATCAGCTTCACCGATGTGAGGGAATGGCTCCTGGAGGAAGGATCCAAGAATATTTCAGACGTTTATGGCTAACAGAGACAGGTAATAACATACGGAAGCTCCTCACTCTTTAACAGAAGGTTCCTGCCTTTTAGATTCCCTGATTTGTTATATTTGTATCACATTTTTTTTTCGTTTCGCTGTAAATATTACTGTTATGTTAAAACATTGGATGTCAAGAATACAACTGTAAGTAAAGGTTTGCCTTAAGTTAATTAATTGTGCAAGCAAGTGGAAGTCTTGACTGAGTCAAAGTTTTCCAAAAGATAAACATTTATAATAATAATTGCTTACACTTACTGTATATAGCGCTTTTCTGGACACTCCACTCAAAGCGCTTTACAGGTAATGGGAACTCCCCTCCACCACCACCAATGTGCAGCATCCACCTGGATGATGCAACGGCAGCCATAGTGCGCCAGAACGCTCACCACACATCAGGTATCAGTGGGGAGGAGAGCAGAGTAATGAATTCATAGATGGGGATTATTAGGAGGCCATGATTGGTAAGGGCCAATGGGGAATTTGGCCAGGATGCCGGGGTTACACCCCTACTCTTTTCGCCCTGGGATTTTTAATGACCACAGACAGTCAGGACCTCGGTTTTACGTCTCATCCGAAGGACGGTGCCTGTTTACAGTATAGTGTCCCCGTCACTATACTGGGGCATTAGGATCCACATGGACCACAGGGTGAGCACCGCCTGCTGGTCCCACTAACACCTCTTCCAGCAGCAACCTTAGTTTTCCCCAGGAGGTCTCCCATCCAGGTACTGACCAGGCTCTGCCAGTTGTGAGTTGCAGAGTGATATGGCTGCTGGCATTTGCTCTACGGAAATACTACATTCACAAATTCCTCTGCTGCTGTCTGACATTTTTACCTTGCCTTGTGGATTAAGCTTTCTTTTCTGTTGTTGTTTATGAAGGCACCAGGCAGGAGCTCAGAAAACAGAGGAGATATGCAGTGGTGAAATACAGCGTATGAGAGGTCTGCAGTACAGCAGACAGGCTGAGGTATGAGAATACAGTTTGATTTATTTTGACCCAGGGCTGCTCCTGGTCATCACCTGGATGAGAGATCTTTAATAGCTGGTTTCCTTCTGCATCTTAAACTGATTAGAGACATTTATATCAACTCTGGCAAGTGACTTTGTGACACCTCTGTAAATACAGCATGATTGGGGAGCAAGCAAAAGATAACAGGATCTCTAGCATAACTGTTTTAAAAGATGTTGTCTTTCTGACAAGTAATTAAGCATTTATGTTGCAAAATGCGAATTAAAACAATTCTCTCACCTTATACTGTATACGCCTCTTCCGGCCGAACAGATTTCTGCAGTGTGGATACCCTTAGTGAATCATGTTACTGTATCGTCACACTTAGACTTCAGACACTTTTCATATGCTTTTATGAATCTTATAATTGTCATGGAAATATTAATTTTCAAGGAAGCCACAAGAGAGAGTTCTCACCTGAGTAAGGTCTTTATTTCAATATTGCAATATTGGGAGCCCTGTTGCCACTCTGCAAAGTGCATCAGAGACTCAATTTGTTACAAGCAGTACAGGGTTTTAATAAGATGTTGCGCTGTAAGAGAAAGCTCAGCACTTTGTCCCTTCTAACACTTCCCCTTTCCCTAAGACAAAACAGATTACATCATAAAACGAAAGAAGAAGCACCACTAGATTTGTTTTTCAAAGTTTATCAGTTACTTTCAGCTAATCTAATGACCCAGACGGCATATATTGTTTTGGTACATTGTCTTCTAAAGTAACCTAAACAAGGCGTACTTTGTTGATGCACTGTTTTCTAAAATTCTGCCCGTACCTCAGCGGTTACATCCTTGAAATGTACTTTCTAAAAGCACCAATATATATTTTTTGCAAAGCTCTCTACATTTTAAGAATCAATTTACTTATTAGATTTCCATTTCACATTCCACTCTATAGCTTAACTCACTTTTAAAACACATAGTTTATTCACCCCTTTCATTGATTTATCAGCTTTCAAATCATCAGCATTATCAATATATAGTATTTAGCCTCATCGGTTTTCTACATCAGCTTAATCATGTTTCTTGTTTTTTTTTCACATTCTCACTGTACATTGCTGTATGGTATGTTATTTTCCCAGTTATTTTTACTTTTGGCTTCCCAGACCACATTCAGCTGCTGAATGCTCCTACTGTAATATGCTGAAAAATGCCCAAAGGCCTCAATTGCTAGATTGTAAAAAGGGGAGAGATTCAGCTCCACATGATCTAACAGAATCCTAAATATTTAATGTACCACCTATAAGCAGGTGACATATATAAATATAAATGTCTAGTAGCGTAGCTGTTTTGTGCTCAACACAATCTAGCTTTCTGCTGTTTGTCATCTGCTTTGCCTTTTCACTGACGGCTCTACAGATGTGGAAAATCAGAGAAAGGGCTTTACAGATGAGAATAGAGGAAGATGCCCGGAGGGAGGTGCGACAGGCCCAGCTGAAGAAACAGACCAGAGCTAGAAGGCACAAAAAGGTACTGGAGTAATGAATGTTTGGATTCATCCTCTTAAGGTTAACTTTTCTTCATGCAAATTCCGGACCTGACACTGACCTTGCAGCTATATTTTGTTGTATTTCCAAGATGAGCACCTATAGGTTTAAATTAATAACCTAAACTAATACTTTTTGGATCCTCAGTGACCACAATGAGCATGGTATGTTGGCACCTCTTATATTGTGCATCTACTCTAGGGTGGTTATGCCAAGATATGCTACAGAGGTGCCAAAGCACCATATTCTGGTAGTGTTTGGTGCCTCCAATTCATGGTTATAGCACTGCATCTCCAAAGCCCATGGTTTATCTCCAGCCTTGGGCAGCTGCCTGTGTGGCATTTATTCTGCGTGTTGTGGGTTTTAATTCCAAGTAACATCCCAGAGACATGCTGCTTTGCATAATTGGCTGTTCTAAAGTATCCCTCAGGGGTATCTCCCCAAGAGGATCCAAGAGGGTGGTTGATGATCTCTCCTCTTCATTACCTAAGCATTAGAGGAGAGACATTGCTGCTTCAATCTCTTATACCCAGCCTGCAAGGTTCTGAACTACACACAGAGTCTTTCATCCAAGTAATGTCGGACCCAGCCTTTCTTCTTCTGAGCTCTGACCAGACCCAGCTTCCCAGCTTCAGGGTGCTGTAGATTGAGATGAGATTGGAGTCTCCTGTAGTTTTTACTTGAGCTGGAATTTCAGTGGTGCCCAACAGCTTCTGTCTGATACTAAATTAAAATGTGACCTTATGGACGGGAAGTTTTCTACTAGCAACATGTTGGGTTGCAAGCTAGATCATTTGTCATTAAATACTAGAGTAATGGAAAAACATGTGCTTTTTAATACAAGATGATCAACAATGAGATGGACCTTTTCATCTTTTGATGAGAGGCTATTCTTTTTCTTTAAAGAATTGTAAAACCTTGTAAAACCGCCAGGGGGAGCTTAACCTCTCATGTACAGCATTTGAGCCTTTAATTTTGAACTGTGTATTACAGAATGTTCATCATCAGTCATTAAAATGTTGGTATATTTTATGAAAGCAAGATTGCTCATTTGGACAAAAGTAAACAACCTACCTTTATCAGAAATATTTATGCATCAAAGCCTTTACTGAAGATATTACTAATAGTATTAATAATGGATGACTTTGGACAAGCTGTATACTCAAAGTATAATTTCTTTAGCACATTTGTACAAGCACTTGGAATCTGTCTAAGCCATACTTTGTCAGGCATTTTGTTTTACTTCAACGGGCATAAAAACTTCCTTGCTTTTAACAGGGCGTTTCATAATTTCTAGCTAAATGCGACACCTATCATTCAACTAGAGCTTAAAATATCACAAGGAAAAATACACACCGGTATTCCATTTCTCCCTAAACATTGTAAGCTTCGAAGTCTTTAACTAACGTGATACCGGAGTCAACAAGCATACTTTTAGAATTTGATTAAAAGGGAATATAATATGGAATCGCGTATCTAAAGAATTTAATAACGGTATGATTATATCCGTGTATTGCGACAGGGCTGTGTAGAGCTGTTTCGCCTGCCTGATCATGCGAGCTGTCTTGTAGCCTACTGGTCTAGATGTGTGACTACCAACTGGCAGGTTGTGTGTTCGAATCCAGCTGGTGCTGGACTTTTATTTTAACAAACATTTCTTCGAAAAAATAGGTAAGCGATATTATGGACAATCGATTGACTTTTATATTTCAAAATATCGCAACATGATCGATATTTGCGATATTTTGAACATATCTTCCCTTCTGACAGCGGTTCCTGCTTCTATTGTGTGTGTGTGTGCAACAGAGTAAATTTTTATAGAGAAATGGAGGCTGGACAGTATGCGTTACAATATAAACATTTATATTGATTTAAATCGTGTTCTGATTTAAATCGCAAACGCGTGTTTAATTATGTGTTTTTTAATCATAATCAGGCTAATGCATTTCTACATTTTCTGTATGAACCAGCTTAGAGGTTCATACAGAACAAGTTTACAGCACAGTACAATAATAAATGTTAGTTTCCTGACTCCCATTATTTAAACTGCGACACTGATCATTCATCTCTAAATAAACTTTATTTTATATAGCGTTTTAAGCGAATAGGTAATTAGATTGCTCATAAACCTAATCGCTTTTTCTACATAAACACAGCGTGATTGCTCTCTGAAAATGCTTTTCCTTTATTTTTAAAGTAGGCTCAGATTTCAACTATAGATCGTATTATTATAAACTTTCTTGGAAAAATGTATTTTATGTAAACCATGTTTGCTATTAATTCATTTAGGGCTAAAATACGTTCATTGTCTTCCAATCGAGTCGAGTTGACATTGGAAGCCTGCCACACCCAGACTGTTAAACCAACACATTAGCACGTCAAAGCCCATTGAGCCAGTATTGGCTTTAGTATTCCCCCCTTCTCCCCTCAAGTCTTAAGTCTTTTTAATAACAATGAATAGTCACCTATGCGTTACAAAATAAACATTTATATTGATTTGAATCGCGTTTTGATTTAAATCGTAAACACGTGTTTAAATATGTGTTTAAAGGCAATATACTGTATAAAAGCGCTGATTCTTATGGAGTGTGTTCCGTCGGTGATTCAAAAAATTTATTTTTTTAATCGCGTATCTAAGGAAAATTGCAGTATAACCTTGTTCATGCACAAACAGTGGCATGTTACATTATAATTTGGGTGTCTCCTCTTGCCAGAAAGCTCTAAATTGCATTTTGAGTGCGTTTTTTGACTTTTTCTAAATTGCAACCCATAAATAAAGCTGATAAAGCTTAGACTAACTGTATTCTAAACTGTATTACAACAGCACATTGGACAATGCAACGTAAATTGCAAAAATGCACTTGGAATCTGTCTAAGCCCTCCTACGAAAATTATTTAAACTGCGACACTGATCATTCATCTCTAAATAAACTTTATTTTATATAGCTTTTTAAGCGAATAGGTAATTAGATTGCTCATAAACCTAATCGCTTTTTCTACATAAACACAGCGTGATTGCTCTCTGAAAATGCTTTTCCTTTATTTTTAAAGTAGGCTCAGATTTCAACTATAGATCGTATTATTATAAACTTTCTTGGAAAAATGTATTTTATGTAAACCATGTTTGCTTTTAATTCATTTAGGGCTAAAATACGTTCATTGTCTTCCAATCGAGTCGAGTTGACATTGGAAGCCTGCCACTCCCGGACTGTTACACCAACGCATTAGCATGTTAAAGCGATTTCATTAAGGAGCCCAGCTACCAGTTAACACTGTACTTCCTACTTTGAAAATACCTGTGAAACTGGTTTAATTCGTCACAGCCAGCACACCGGCAGAGAGGGGGTTGTACTTGTAAAGTAGAAGCAGGCGAGATTTCCAGCGAAAGACACCTCCCCCCCCAAAAAAAAAACCCAGTAAGCAGTAATGCTTTATGTTGTAAATTGAGGTGGATTTTGTTTATGATAAAGAGGATAAACTGGGATGGGAGGAGGGTTTAATAAGGGGTTTAATAAGGGGCGGGATTATGATAATTGGTGGAAATTGCGAGAGTATAATGGTTTGATATATTTGATTTTGTATTGTGGTCGTTAGCTATGTTTTTGGTTGGTATTATGTTTATATGGTTGTTTTTGTTGGTTGGTTGTTATTATGGTTATTAATAATACGATCTATAGTTGAAATCTGAGCCTAAATAAAAAGAAAAAGCAAGTGATTAGGTTTATGAGCAATCTAATTACTTATTCGTTTAAAACGCTATATAAAATAAAGTTTATTATTAATTTGCTGGACAGAGCGGTGAACATTATTATGCATAAGACAAAGATAACGATCCTGATCATTTTAGAAATCTGTGTATGCTGTAAGGTTTTTACTTCTTAAACTTTTAAAATACACGTTTCGTATAGAAAGAAATCCTCTTCCTGGTACAGTCGCATGAAGAGAGAGGCGAAACAGCCCTACACAGCCCTGTCGCAGTACACGAATATAATCAGATCGTTTTTAAATTCTTTAGATACGCGATTCCATATTATATTAGCAGAAAAGCTTAAAACTACCACTTTTTCACACGCTATTTCACATGTTAGTTAAATTTAATTTATTTATATATTATATATTTATATCTCTGACCAAGGGAAAAGTCTCATTTTTTCAAAGAAATGTTTGTTTGTTGATTGTTATCAAAAATGACTTAGAATCGATCATGTTGTGATATTTTGAAATATAAAAGTCAATTGATTGTCCATAATATCACTATTCTATTTTTTTGAAGAAATGTTTGTTAAAAGAAAAGTCCAGCACCAGCTAGATTTGACCACACAACCTGTGAGGTGTTAGTCAGGCACGTAGACTAGTAGGCTACAAGGGAAGTCGCATGAAGGGGGAGGCGAAACAGCCCTACACAGCCCTGTCGCAGTACACGAATATAATCATATCGTTATTAAATTCTTTAGATACGCGATTCCATATTATATTCCCTATTAATCAAATTCTAAAAGTATGCTTGTTGACTCCGGTATCTCTTTAGTTAAAGACTTCGATGCTTAAAATGTTTAGGGAGAAATGGAATACTGGTGTGTATTTTTTACTTTAAAGTACCAAGACCAGCCATATACTGTATGTTTAAGTTCCAAAATTAATATTGTTTATGGTATGCTCCTATTCTTTTTATGCTCAGGCACTAAGATTTCCCTTCAGTGGTAAAATTCCATATAAAGATTAAATACTACAACGGGCACAGTAAAGACGTTTACTGTAAATCTTTCTACGACAGACCAACGGACCACGAGTGCCCCTGTCGGTCAACCAATCACGTACCGCGGTAACCCGCGTCATCTTGCGTCACGATGCGCGACGCCGTAGCCAATTACCTCCGGTACATGTCTGTTCCGCGCACTTTGAATGGCTGCATCTGTATGTGTAAGTCCCGCAGAAGAAGGTCTGTGCATTTTCATGCCCACTGGAGGGCAAGAATGATGTAGAATAATTTTTCACATCTGGAAGCTCTGGGGTGCTGTGAACCAGCCACACTCCTGTCTGTCTGTCTAACATCACAATCCCTGAAAAAGGTCACACAAGATAAATTCAAATCTTTTATCATTTTTGATCCGTCTGGTTTTTCAGTTTCAATGTTTTTAAAGGACAAGTCTGCTCTTTTTGAACGGAGTCCATTATCAAGCCTGCTTCCAGCTGACGAAGTCAATTAATCAATTAAGTTCAAGAATCAAACAAGAACTGTATAATTGATCAAACTAAACAAAAAATCTTCTATTTTGGGCTAGTTTTCAATTCTCTTAATCTGACTTTTGGCTTTTTTGTCCAACCGAATTAAACTGAATATACTTCATGGCCAAAAGTCAGATTAAGAGAATTGAAAACCATAGTCCAAAATAGGACTATTCTTAATCCTATTAATTGTTTTCATTTCTCTTCAACTGACAATTGGCCATGAAGTATGTACATTTATTTCTTAATCTCAACAACTTAATTTACTGTATTCATTTAGAAATGGGCTACTGTAAATTCAATTCAATAGAGCCCACAACAAGCATCTTTAGTTTTGTTTTACCCAGCAGATGATTTTTTTATTATAAACATCAGTATTATATTGACTGACAGAAGTTTTTTAAACTCATTGATTTTCACCAGGAGAAAAAGCTTTGAAGGCAACAGATTTGTTCTTAGCTTATGTGAAGCCTCAGTCAAAGAAATGTAAATGGGGAAAAAAAATAATGAACAAAAACATTATTTTTATTTTTTTTTAATCACAGAAAGCTGGTGTTGGTATTCTAAAGACACAGTATATACTTCGGACGTGCCATCATGTCTTGACCATACACAGTAAATCCTAAAATAAATATTTTCTACTGAATCAATGATTTGGTCAAAATCTGCAGAATCACACGTGTAAATGTTAAAATATTTTATTTTAGAAATATATAAAATGAACAATTCACATCCTGCATATGTAGCAAACATTGCACTTGGCTTTAATCATAGGAATAAGCAAGCAAACCCAGCAAGTATTACAGATACAATTCTATTGTTTGTTGTGCTGTCTATGATGTTTTTCCCCCCCATTTTGTGTCCTTCTGTCTTGTACATTATAAAATGTTACTTACCTTAAAGTTTGTATTTGTATTGCACAAAAGGCTTTTGAATTATAAGAGAAACCTGTGAAAATAAACAAATCCGAAAGACAATGTATATCCTGACCTCACTTTCTGGGAGATGACACAGATAATAAATAAAGGTTTCTTACCTTTTTATAATGTAGGACAAAAAAGGCTGCAAAGTCTGCCCCATTGCACTCTTGGAGTCATTCACCAATTTCTTCCCATATACCCAGCCATTGGTATGGTCATCCATGTAGAGGTATCGCAGACCTCTTCCTTCATCGTGGTCTGGCAGCTTATACAGAATAAACCTGTATGATTCCAAAAACACATTAAAGAGTATCACATCCTGTATACTGCTCTAGAACTGTGACACTGTACAATGTGTCCTGGGTGTTGGACAGTGTTAACTGTTGAGATCACTAGAAAATAAAAAGGGCACTTAAACAATACTAGTGTCTGTTGCCAGTCTGTGGGTGCACTGGTGCTTCTGGGAGATGAACAGAACCTGTGGCAAGAGAAGAAGGGTCAAGCAGCCTTGATCATTTCTAGGTGATGTAGTGGCCTACAAAGTGAAAATGGCTCTTGTTTTTAGGGGTCGCCCATGTTTGACATGAACATTGTGGCAAAACTGGAATAATCTTATGCGATTAGAGCTCATTTTCTGCATTTTAAACCAGCAGAGCTCTGTAGAACTGAACTGCAGCAGTTGACAAAGAGTCAACAGTTGACTAAAAGAAGCGAGGCAAGGCAAGCATCTCACAAACCTTACTCTCCTCAAGAATACATTCTGGTGAATCGTTTCAAAACGAACTATTGAAAGGAAAAAAAGACTTAAAATCCAATAGTTATTCCATTTCTAAATTTGTCACAAGGGTGCTCACCAGCACCGCCAATGCAGACTTCTCTGAAGTCTGCATCGGAATGGACTCCACTGGAGGGAATTACCCCCAGTTGCTCGCGGAATGGTGACGTTCCACATTCTAACGTATCAAGGCGGAGAGAAGTTGCCATGGAGAATAAAATATTCACGTATTAGTACAATTGAACTTTTTTTAAGTTTTAGAACTCATAATATTGTAACTCATACGGCCACCATTGGTTGTGAGACCCGGCTTACCAGCGCGGTGACGTCACCGCCCTTCCCTGTGAATAGCAGGGACCGCAGCCGCCGGGCTGATGGGAGATTTCCCTTTAGTTCAGCTGGCTGGGTCCCTGTCGAGTGCAACGGAGGCCCGGGTTCGAGTCCCCGATGGTGGGGGTTCGACCTGAGGCGGCAGAGGAGAGGGCGCATACCCACGTGAACCCCGGAGCGCTACAATTTTTTTGAAAAAACAAACTTCATTAGGCTACTTTAGATTCAAACTGTATGTATTCTACGTACAAAGTTTTGACATAAAGCTTTTATTTCGTCACCCCCATTTCGACTGATGTATATTTATTCATTTACCAGCTTTGTATTCTGTACACAGAGCATTTAATGGTGCTCGTATTTTATAGTACAAGCTTTGAGGTATAGCCAAGTTTACCTTATTTAGTTGAATGAAAGCGTTATGTTCCTCATACTGTCATTTTTGTACTGGGACAGACAATATGAAATGTATTTAATAGTACACAGCTTGGAATAAGCAGCATTATTGCCAGTGATTCCTTAGTTTACTTCGCCTGTTATGAATCGAGGTTAAGTTTACAACATGAATGAACACAGTGTCACTACATTTGTACAGGGATTGACGAGATAAAATTCAATTTAATCAAACTGCAAGCAGACAACGAAATTTAACAGCCGACTTGGATTTCGACCCTCCTGAGCCGTGTGACAAAACAGTGACGTCACGCGAGGGTGTTTTTTACCTTTTTGTACTAGTGCGCCCTTTAATACTGGCGCACTTGAAGTCCACACTTGCGCTACATCACAGAAGTGCGGATTTGTAGAAATGCCTTATGGCGCAGGTCAAGAATTGGGACATGGCTTTTATCTCTGAAGCACCCAGAGATCTGGGGAAGGACATTAAACCGTTGTGGCTAAGCAAATAATTAGATTAATTGGGTAGGTAAGAGCCGAGTTGGAATTGAAGATTCATTTAACTGTTGAGTAATTGAATACTGGAGTCACACCTGAAGAAGGCTCCACGGCCGAAACTTTTTTTCAGCATGGAATAAACCTATTACTTGTTCCTTTGCAGCTTACGCATGCTGACGCAGCTCCCCATCTGAACTATCAATGTAACATTACTTTTTCACAACAAATTTATTATCAGAGAACAGATTATTTGATCAGAAATAGTTCCAGTTTGCTGTTTGATTGTTGTACTGTCTTTTAATTGTTTGAATCTTAATTTATGCATTTGTACACTTACCTTTTAAGTTGCTTTAAAAATAATGAGGTAGTGAACATCCCACCTACCTTGACAGGTAACAAACTCTTTGTTTTGTTTTTCTCACATTAAAATGTAGGAGAAAAATGTTTGACACTTCCAAATTTTGTTTAACCTGTTATTATTAACATTGACACATTTAGCCAATTTCCGCCTGAAATTTCCTCCTCCTTAAACATTTGTTATATCTCTGCAGCAGAACATAGCAGGAGCCTGGTTCAGGTCTTAAATTGAAGGTAACCCCCTTGGCTTTGAGGGTGAACAGTCAAATTTCTTATATTTCTTAATGTGTCCACTCAGCAGACAGACATATGAAAACAAAACAAAAAAACAGCAGGCGACCATGTTTTTTTGGTCTTCAGAGGTCAGATTTTTTAACTATATGCATGTCAAGAGCCTGGGAATGATTTGAAAACCTTGTTCTAGGTGACTACTAGCTTGGATACAAATCTGGAAAAAATTGATCAATTAGAAAAAATTCTACATCATGTTTTGTGAAAACTGAACCTGGAATGAAATTTCACGCTTATAATAAAAAATCCTAAAAATATTCAAAATAAGAATAATAACCATTGCAATTGCTATAAAAACTATTAGACACTGCTAGAGAGCCTTTATCTGCTGTTATGCAATGAAAAAAAACCTCAGAGTTGCCTTCTGGTGTGAAAAAAAGGAGCACTGATAAGAAACTGATTGATTACCCCTTCTGAGTCAATGATTGACAGCTAAAAGGCAGGCGGAATGCAGCTCGAGGCTTCTAGAGGAAGTCTTACCCCCTAAGAGCTCTGAATGGCTGAAAATACAATGAATGAAAGCGGTTTTTACTAATCAGATCGCCTTATTTCTACCGGTCGTTCTTCAAACATTTACTATGAAGTCAATAACATTCAAGTCTGGGTTATTTTGGATATATATCATGCTTCAGAATAAGGTAAAAACATGGGATTGTGGTGTACCCGGGGGATAGTTTATGTAAACGAAGGTAGTACTTACACCACACTTTACTGTCCTCAGATCCGTGGCGTTTCTTCCAACAACTGTCTTCCTAATACAGTCCGTAATCCGTTCCCTTAGTCCTGATTCGTTCCGAGTTCCAAAAGTTCGTAATAAAGACAATCCGCGATGTATCCTAAACCAGTGTCCGTAATCCAAAATCATAAACCTTTCTCCTTGCAGTCGTTCGTTGTTCCTTAGCCCGATCCGTAACAAACACCTCTTTCCACTCTTTTCCTCCGAAACGCATTCACCTTACCGGCTTCCGCCCTGTTCACTGCCTCCGGGCCACTTATATTCCGGTTCCTGATGCGTCTCAGCTGTGTCTCGTTGTTTCTTAAGGTAGACCCTTTCCATCTACTGGTCAGCTGATTCTTTATGTCCGCCATCTTGCTAAGGTCAATCTTCAGCATTTTCAGCGTTTCGTTTCGGAAATACCTGTTAGAGATGACCCTTCCCCGTGTCCTCTTACAGAATATATATTTTTGCTGGTTTTTGCTTTTGCGGTTTTGTTGGTAAAAATGTATAATATTGACATGCTGTGCTGGCCGGGTGTTTTTATTGGGATTCTGCTAGTTCATTAATTTATTGGTTTATTGCATAATAGTGTCATATCTGTGGAAACAAACTTTATGGTTTTGTTGTGATGATATTGGAGAATACGTGCATGTGAGAAAATTTGTGGAGCGGTTTAAAAGAAACGTGTCATCTGGGGGGACAGTGACCACGATCCGGGCAAACAGGTTTTTTCAATTTGTTTATTGATATCACATTACGTTATTAATTATAGAGCTTAACTTTCTGTATGCATCATATGAATATGTTTAGATATTTGTTCTATTTATAGAACACTACATTAATAATTATTGAACTTAATTTTCTATGTGTGCTTCATATGAAAGAAACTGACCGAAATATCATCATATGTAAACTGACACATTGATGTACTGTACACATGTATGCATAGCCCGTGGGGTGTGATTAATGGGCATTTCGACATAAATTTCTAGTTACGTAAAGGTTTCTAAAACTGACCTAGGACCTCAAGCACTTAACTACCACTATGTACTACTAAGTTGCCTTTTCTCACAAAAACTCTGAAATGGACAATGCGACTCAATTCTAATTGCGTCTTGTATCTAATGAGCTCTTTGAACCTCTTCAGTTGGAGTTTGGATACACAGTACAGAAACTACCATTGTTAAGTCAGTTAATGATTTTCCAGTGGCTTCTGGATCACTAAATGTGCTTTTTATTCAACTAAAATGCTGCTGGTGTCAATCACAGTCCCACACTGGATCACATGGAAACTTATCTTGGGATATCTGGCACATCCCTTCCTTGGTTTAGCTCTTATTTATCAATACCACCACCAGAACAAATTCATAAATCCTAGTTAAAAGTGATGTTATTGCACTAACCCGAGGTATTACATAGAGATTTGTACTGGAAACGTAACTATTTAATATTTATACACTGGCTCTTGGGCAACGTTTTTACCATTGTGGGCTTGGGTTTCACTGCTATCCTGCTGACAGATTAATTTGAAAATCAAATTCGATTACTACTATTCTGCTTTCTGTACTTTACAGGTGTCTGTCTGAAATTAAGACATAGATACAACAGAACATTTCTGAAAGCAAACCGTGACAAGACTGATATTAGCTCAACAGCTGAAAAATTAATGCTATAACATTGATATGTGCCATTATTTTTTGTGTATTATGTGTACTACTGTAAGGAGCTTTGAGGGTTATTTAAAAACACTCAAAAATTAACATTATACTATTATTATTGTCCTTCAATGCATAGTCATGAGAATTGTGAAGAGAGAAAATCTCGCAACACTGCACTCACCACTCTGGGCAAGATGTCAAATTTGCCAAGCATGAACTGCAACTAAATAGCACCAATGATCATAAGAGACGCTGACACATCGATGCCACTCTGCGTGGCCTCTATGAACTGGGCTGGTAAATCTACACAAGAGCTAATGCTGAATTCAAACAATTCGAATTCCTTAATGCCATATCCTCTTCATTAAAGTCCAGGCACTACTGTTTTGTAAATCCTTTAGTCACTTCAAAATTGATACCCAAAATATAAACAAATAATTGTTCCACATAGACATGGAATACTTGTTTATTCTGAAATATAACTGTTCTATCTACATACACTTCACACTTTAAACTATAAATCCCACCATTTTCTAACTGCTTTTTCCAATACAGGGTTGCAGGGGAGCTGCAGCTTATCCTGGCATGCAGTGAGCGCAAGGTGGTATACACGCTGGAGGGGACACCAGTCTATCACAGGACACACACAGATAGACACACACAACCTCACACCAAGGCCAATTGTCCCAGAAGCCAATTAAACTACCAGCGTGTCTTTGGACTGTGGGGGGAAACCCACGCAAACATGGGGAGAGCATACAAACTCCATGCAGACAGCACCCCAGGTCTGGAATTGAACCCAGGGCCCCAGTGCTACATGGCAGAAGCGCTATCCACTCCACACCCATGCTGGCCCTTTATATAGATTTTAATTTTCTTTTGATTGTGTTCCAGAGTACTTATTCTCAGTAGTCATAAAGGTAAGACAATGCAAACTGAAAAAATATTTTATTTTCTTAAATGTAACACAAAAGGGACAACAGTGAACACTGATCCACCCCTCTTCATATTATACTCACTGGATATATATGGCATACAGTATATATGGGGAAACAGCCAAGTCCTGTCAGCTGCAAGTGGGCAGGGATGTTTTTGGTAACATTTGGTAGAAAACAGACCTTTTGCTCTTTGAGTAAGCAAAACATGCAGCTATCTGGAACCCGATTCTGTGATTTTTTCTAAGGAGCATATTTGTGATTTTTAAAGTGGGCCTTAGTTTCTGATCATTAATATTCATGTTTTGTTTAGGTAAGATGACTGTCACTATCATTGTTGCTGTGTTGAGAGAGGTTAATGTTACAAATTACTGCCAGAATTACTTCAGTATACAAACTGCCAAGAACAGAAAAACGCAAGAGAGGTTACAGACACAAGTGGGCTGCTCAAGTGACCGTATTCATTAGGTTGCTAGTAGCTAGTAGTTTACTGATGAATCATGTGAAACTGTCTCTTGTATTGTAGGAATCCCAGGAACAGGTTTATCTCTAGAACAAATCTGACAGCTTGTCCCAGAGACAGTTCGCCCTGTCAATGCATGACATCATCCTGGCGCCCAAAAGCTGACACCAAACAAATAGCAGGTTTAAGTGAAATTGAGTCAGAAGTCCCTACCTTCTGGCCTCCTTCTGGGTCCAGCGAATGCACACACGCTACATACTCCTGCATGGCCAGTTCTTTGCTCATGTCCCCAAGCTGCTTCCAGGCTTGCCTGCAACATCACAGCACAATGTGTAACCCATCAGCAGCCTTACAGAGCCCAGCTGGTAGAAACCACACTCTTAACCGCTTTTCAGTAGGGCAAATGTTTTGTTTTCTATTTTTTATACAATTCGGCAAGGAGACTGTCAATGCTAGAACTCAGCTTCTCAGGTCTGTAATCTAGTCACAGTCTATCCCATAAGTTGACTGACAGATCTTACTTGCCTAGGATGTTATTTAGCCTTTAACAACTGAAATCCTACTTACAGTCCCTGGTCTGTTGGGTTTCTTACAATCACTGTAAAAGTTCGCACATTTACCTTTCTTTTTTTCTGGACAACACTGAAACCTATATTTAGTGTGGGTTTTGTGGACTCGCACAGATTTGTCTCTTACCTCGTGTAACTTAAAATGAGTTTGTGCACAATAATTGAGCTATCGCTTACTAAAAGGAATACATATTCAACAACTGAAAAGGTATCAATGAGAAGAAGCAAACTTTAAGAATATGATTAGCTAGTCATCATGTGAACACAGGATAACAATGGCTGTTTCAAACAGCAAATCCACTGGAATTTCACTGTATTCCTATTTTAAATTCACAGTGGCAATATGCTCACTGTGTGAAATATGATTTGATTTATTTTTTAAATATGCTTGATATGATATATATATATATTATTACCCTGTTCATTTATGCCAACTGCTTATTTCTAAATTTTGCATATAAATAATGTATGTAACTCAGTATATGTGGCCAGGAGGTTTGTCAGTAATACAAAATTTTTGGAGAATACCAGGAGAAATAATGTCACAGGTGCAATGTAGTACTACTACAAGGAGGTACTGTAGATGGATTATGCTTATAATCACAATGTAGTTATACAAACAATTATCTAAGAAGACAATTTCCAGTTAAACCAGTTTAACTGTAATTCATTCTAACTTACCATTTCCTTTGTCCTTCAAAGTCGAAGAACCCTGGTTTTGCTGTTGTAATCATAGCCGGCCCAGGGACGCCAAATATGTAATGTTGCCATAGCCAAAATGTAAATGTAGTGGCTCTCTGAAGGCACCAGTTCTATAGGGTTTGGGCATTTACTGGGACAATTATTAATTGTAACAGTAAATCACAAAATTGATTCTTTTGATGGCTTTAGAATCCAACCATGCGACATAACTCAAACAACGCACACACACAGGTAATAATACACAAGGATACATTTATTAATACATACAATATGCATATAAACCTAACAGATCTTATCGAGAGGGTTATCAGAATACAAAAGATATATATTCAATCAGTTACACAGAGTTACGTATATCAAGAGGACATACGTTCAGTATATCATTCATTTAAACCGTTTCATAAATGAACTTGGTTATAACTTCTACGTTAAATACTCAAAACAAGTACATAACTCTTAGGAATTAAATTGATATCAACTGGTTGGGATAACAATTGAATTCTTGAGCTATAATGCATTGAAGTTGAATACTCATCCAATCTCTGGGGATTCAGATCTCCTGCGGGCACAAAAAAACAGTTACAGGCTTGTTGCTGTCCAATCCGCGCTCTCTGGGTCGGCACCAGGCTGTGCTGTGCGGCTTGCGACGGTGCGCTGCTGATGCTCACTGACCGGCTAGTTAGTGTTGGCTTTAACTAGCAAAGTTTGCGCACAGGAGAAAAGATGACTGTGGGTCCCAGCAAGTCAGGAAGAAGACCGGTTCGTTCCTGATGAAGAGCTAGTTCTGAATAGTGATTCAGCTTTCCACAGTTCCGACCTGTTCACGAGGCCTGCTGCTGGTGCTAACCTCGGGTGGATCCTCTGGTTACTCTCTGGCAATCTCCACTTTAGACTCTTAGATGAAGGAAAGTTCTGGCACTCAGACACACTGGCCATTCCGTGGTTGTCCGGGCTGAGTCTCAGGATGGTCAGGAGGCGCGCTGCGAGAATGTCCTGCCCTTGGGAGCCTTCTGCTCCTGGGCCGTCCTGCCCTGGAATTCTCCTTTGAATTCCATTTAGAATTGTCCATAGAATTCTCCTGAATCTCTCAGGCTCTCTGTGTTGCCTGTTTTTACCTGGAGGAACTTCAGCTCGTTTATTGGCTGAAAGTTCCATGGGCATCAGAGTCCCACGTGGGTTACTCGGCCCTACTAGTCCCTGATTTAGATGATCAAGGTGAGATATGAGTCACTTACTCCTGACACTTAGGAATGCAGTCCAGATGTCCAACTGGCACTCCCTAGACAGATAGGCGCCAATGGATGACCATTGATCATGATAGCCAGGCTTAGCTAAGTGCATCCCCCTTTGGGAGCTGTCCTTTATCAAAGGAACCTTAAATCAGCCTGCATGAATAGTTTCTCTGTGGCTGCACCACAAAGATGAACAGAGAGATGAGGCCTAATTTGGGAAAGCTCAGAAACACTTAATTCTGGCTTGTTAATAAGCCTTGCCGCTACACTGTGTTACATGTTCCAACTTTGACCTGAAAAGTCAAACCAGATAGAATTTGAAACCTGAAATAAAGTTTTATCACATACAATTAATTTACAGTTTCTATTGCTAGAAAGCATATTCATAAAGTGCTTAACAAATTTTAGTCCAAGCTGCAAACATTGTACTGTATCAAGACAATGAAAACAATGTTTGAGGTCATTCTGCAGGAAATACAGGACTGAATTTAAAAATGGCAGTAAGAAGGTGAAAACTTTTTTAAAAAAACTTATTTTAAGCACTTTCTACAAATTTCAAGAATTAAGAGAAAGAAAAAATAAGCACTGAAGTGAACAAATATAACAATAATTATTCAAGACAAAACTGGTTAAAGAATTTATTAAGCGATGTCGATCTCATGAAGCAGAGCAAGTCCTGAGCTTCTATTCTCCTGTACGTCACAAGAGCTTGCTGCCATCAGCAGCATGGAAATAGAACATTTTGAGATTATGCTCAAAATGAGAATGTGTCCTTGGAAACACAAACAGCGTGTGATGTCATTGCCTTTATCGTTGCTCATTTTATTCAATTTAAATAGTTCAGCATGTCTCAGATAGGCGTATTTGGCTCAAATAAGGATTAACGTTCAAATATTAATTTGCATTCACAGACTGGATTCACATCTTGTTACTGCTACTTCCAAATTCTCCAGACCAGAGCTGCTTTCCAATCTGATTCCTACACATTTAGTGGCTTACAATCATAGTACTTATCCCTGTGTCACATGTTTTTATCATGCCATTGAAAACTCTATTATTGGTGTCCACACAAATATCTTTTAAAATAGCTGTGTAAAGTATTTATTTCTGCACTATACATTTTCCATATCTGATGTCACACGAGAGTTTCTTTTCATTAATGATTTTAAAGCACTTTCATATTCCTCACATTAAAATTGCGAATTTAAACAGGTATCATCCAAGTCTTCTGCCGATCAAATCTTTGACGACTTCAAAGATGTCATTAGGAAATTGCTTCTTGCCAGTTGTTGTCTTGAAGATGTAAAGTGGGAACTTTCTCCCGTCACAGACTTCAAGAAAAGCAACAACAAGCTAACCCGTTGTTGCGCACAAATTGCGACTTCAGAAAAGTCGTTTTGTACACTTCTATTCAACGTTCGTCAGTTAAAAGGATCCCTTGGGAAACTAGAAAATATTGCTAGTGGTTTCTACATTCAAACGTACTCAGTACTTTATAAACACGAAGGTCACCAACTACATGACAGCAGCTGATTATGCACATGCTGAGTGTACATTTTTAAGGTTTCAAACTAATTGATCCTGAGCCCGAAAACACATCAAACACGTCTTTGCTTCAGTTTATTAAAGAGTTGCCAAAGGTTTGGGGTTGCTTTACCTGTTTATACCTGGCGTACAGGTAAAGCAGCTGTTCTCTGCTCGCTGTCTGCACCAGTCCAAGGAGCCGCTCAGCTGCCGCTTCAAACTCGGCTTCGAGCTCCGTCTCTTCCAGGCGATACCCCAGGTCACCAGCACCGCAACCTTCCTCCCCGAGACCCACGTCTGAATCTGAATCTGAACCACCGAGCGGCTCTCCTGTGTCTGGCCGAGCCGGGTCGGTACCTGAACCCGTAGCAGAGTCGGGGGAAGACAATGGAGAGCGAGACGCCATATTGGAGTATGTCTATAAATATAAATGTTATGATCGTAGTTTGTATTTCTCGAATAATATAAATCAATCTCCAGGAAGACAAATTATATTAAAATTACTCTCTCCTGCAGACAGTATCAAGATGATGGCTAACCTTTTCAGGACTTGTTGCTCACCGCGGTCCGTTAACCGTTCGCTCCCCTAAGCGGTCCGAAGGGAAACCAAAAACACAGAGTAGATAAGTTCCTAGTCCATACAGTATATATACACAGTACAGATGGAAAAAAGAAACGCAACATTTTCTGGAATGAGAATACTAAAGTTATAGCTTATGTACTTTCACAAAAAGTTGGCAATTTGTTTTAAGCCCTCTGACCAGGAATACAGCTTGTGCAGTGAGGCATTGCAACTTCCCAATCACACGAAAGTTCATTAGGTGCACTTGTTGGTGCACAGTAGAACGTTGATAGTTCATCTGGCTTGCCTGGTTTTTCAGTAGCCAATTCATTCATGTATCTAATCTAACCCTTTCTTCAGGGACGTCAGGATATCGGCGTCCACATCATAGTTGGGATGTTTGTTCCAGGCCCCAAACCCTTTGAATAAAAATATGCATTTCCCTGTTTGGTAGATTATTTAAACCTCTTATATATTTTTCAAAATCCAAATAGTTTCCCCTAGTTTGTGCTGCACTACTAAACCTTATGAAGTGCACTACTGTAGGTCAGTAGCTTTGAGGATTTTGAATACTTACAGTAAATCAGGTCTTGCTATAACTATGAATAGAATTATGAAGGCTAAGACTGTTTTATTTTTTTAATGGTGTAGTACACCAATAAGACATTTACAGACAACATTAACACTAACAAACCATTTTGTGATTTAGTTGAAAAGTGTCTGGTCATGGATGTGGTAGTGTGCTCACCTATTTGAATAACACAACATTATACAAAAACATGAATGCGATTATTTTTATTTCAGAAACAGTAGATCAGCTAGGCAAATGAGGTTCCCATCATTAGAACTCCTTTTTTGAGTTTTCATTGCAAGGATTTTCCCCTCCATGTTAAACATGTTTGATGATGGCAGATGGATTATTACAGGAAGGCTCTGGAAAAAGCAGTCGACATTTTCGACAGCAAAGATGTTTTTTCTGGCATCTTCCTGGAGTTTGGAATTACAGGGATCCCTGGAAACACAGAGTGGTTTGACATGTCACTGTTCGAGTTTTTTTTATTCCATGACAGCAGGTCAGATAGACTTTGGATACAGTTCTACCCAGAGGCATCTTAATGTCAGGTTTATTTAATAAGAAGCTATTTGATTAAAGGTGTGTGGTAATTTGGCAATTAGACAACTGTTTTTCAGTCATTTCAATCACATTCGTATATATTATTCCTGTCATCTTCTATTGGACTATTCACCCCTGATCTGTACTATTACCTGTCCCTTAACCAGTTCAATACATGAATTTCCCTAAATGCCTATTGCCTTTAATTTAAGAAGAACATTACCAAAAGCATCTTTAAAATCTAATCATATCATTTTGTACGTTCTGTGTGTTTAGTGCTGTGACTTGTTTGAAGAATTTTAACAAGTTGGTAAAGGAAGAATGACCTTTTCTAAAACCATATTGACTACTGCTAGGGTCTTATTTTCATATGAGCGATCCTGTTGTTTAGTTCTAAAGTGGTTTTCATAACTTTACTTGTAAAAGAAGTAAGACGTATTAGCTTATATCTTCTCATATAAGTCACATTTAGTCATATTTACTATACCGAGAGATACTGTAGAAGGGAATGAGGGAGGGCACTGAAAATGGAGAAAATAGAGTACTGTTGAAGAGGACTGCCAAAGATTGATGCACTGGACAATGGACTATTTAGAAGAAGAGAGATCAGGGAAGAGTACTCATCAGGCACTTTAAATGGTCCAAAGCTTTCACAGCTCCCGCGTCCACTGGATGTTCCCTGGGCTCTTAATTTTTCCAAAGATGGATTTGTTTCATTCTGAGTTCTGACGTCTTTTGACCTATTACCCATGATTTTATGCTTTATCATGGAGCCAAACTTTTTCAAAGGATGTTTCTTGACTTTCTGGCTCACATTCACATCTTCATCCGGCCTATTAACTGCAAAGGGGATGTTGCTGTGCGAGAGAAGCCCTTCGCTCTCAGATGTTTTGGTCAGTTGCATTGGGGTCATGTAATGTTTTGCTATGTCAATGCACAGACCACTCTTGCTTTGGACTGGACTGAGATTTTTGTCCTTATTAAGGCTGGGATTGTACACATACCAAGATGAGTGTCCGGGCAACTCCTGTCACAAAAAAAAACAAAAAGTTACAGTTCAGTTAATTTTTTTCATTTTTAAAAGTAAATCAAAACAAGTAACACTTCTCTTACGGAAAAGAAGATAAGGATTATGGGGTGTGTATATGTTTTTAGCACTGATGTTAACACTAGAATAAAGGCAGACAATGAAATATAAAATAAGAAATCAATGTGAATGTTTACAATTGCATGTATAGAAAATAATGCATCTCAATTTTTTTTATGATGCAGACATCAGTTTGGAAATGTAGACAATACTGTGAGCAAGTCTCTCTATTGTAGCATTAACTCACCTGATTGCTCTTGTACTAATTGAATAAAAAAGTGATAAAGCTGACATCCACAGACTGGTGAGTTTAGTACGTACGCTATGAACTGACAATAGGGATATTTCTGAGATGTTATACAGTATTAGGGAAAACAAATCTGGATTTGTAGTTTTATTGTAAAGGAAAATGCACAACATAACTATCATCATATTTACAAAATAAGAGTTCCATTTTCCAGTACTTTCTACACAAATGTCTGTTAATTAGGTACAGAACAGGTTCATCCTACTTTGATAAGAGAAATTTTTACAGGTTTGGAACTGTTGGTCATACCTCATCAACCACATCATGCGAAGACGACTCCAGAAGTCGTGTTTTCATACAGTCTGGCCTCGAGGAGCTCTTCATAGTTTTCTTAACTGTCTTCCCTGAAGCCTTACACTGCTGTACTCCTTCTACATCCTGGACTCCTTGAGCCAAATAATCTCCAGGCTTCTCTGGGGTCTCAGAAGCAGAGCAACCTTTTTTCTTATTCGAACAAGGTGTCACACCAACAGCTTCTCCTTGGGAACGTGATGAGCAGGGCTTATCCATAGTGTCTTCTGGCTGGAAACTGTTTTCAAAAACACTTTGGACTGTTGGAGAAAAGCCCTTTGGAGACTTTTTCATAGAAGACTAGTTTTTTACTTCTCACTGTAGTTACGTTTGTGTCCACAATTTTGTCCTGTTTGGACTTACTGGTTTTCTGAGAAATGAGAGATTGTGAAGATGGAATTGAACGCCCACTTCTTAAACCTTGAATTGCAATAGTTTCTTTAGCCACACAACAGGCCATTTCCTTGATCATTTCTGGATTCTGTGAGGCAATTCCTACTTGTAATACTTTCTTGCTGCCAATCGATTCCATCAGTTTGCTGTAAACAGAGCTAACAGTTTTATTGATGGCTTGCTGTAATGGAAGATGTTCTTCAGCCTTTGGTTCACTGATGGTTAGAGTGGAAACCTTTGACAATTCCTTCAGCACATCTTTGGTGAGTTTCAGTGCCAGGTCCCTGACCTGAGACTCGGACAGCTCTTCCAGTTCCCCAGAATAATTTTCTGGGTTGGGGAATCCAGGGCGAACTTTCAAAAGCAATTTTGCCATGATATCTTTCACTGCATCTGTTCAACACATAACAGGTGAAGGTTCTAACTGGTCCATTTTGGTGCACATGAGCTGCTCAGTGCTCTGGGTTTACATATCAATGTCAGCTTGAGGAGCATCTGAAGACTCGATATCTGAATGTTGGAACTTCATAATTTCTCTCACAAGAGAATCAACTATCTTTTGGGCCAGGGCCTCACTCTTGGCTGCTACTGCTTGTTGAAAGTTGTCTTTCGAACCAGCACTCTGCAGCAGTTCTCTGTAAATACAGCTGGCCACTTGTTTGACAGAAACCAGCTCACATTGGATATTGCTTCTCTTTGTTGGATTGCATTCTGAGGTATCTGGGGCTGTAAATAGTTTCTTCAGCACATTGTCAATAATGCCCACAGCAAATTCACTGAGCTCCTAACAAGAAACTTTCCATAATCTGTTCTTGTTTCTCCTCCCCCTTTGGAGAAACAGGATGAATTCTTAAGAGCAGCTTAGTTACAATTTCTTTCACAATATCTGAATATGGTAGTGGAATATCAGAAGGTGGGTGAATATCAGAAGGGGGCTCTGAAGATGATATTCCCCTTTTTTGGCAACCAAGGTTCAAGGTGTCATTTTCACTGCTGTTCACGTCATTAGTGGCATCGTTTGTAATGGAGGAAGGAGAAGGACCTGAGGCTGAAGACTCAGCTGTTCAAAAGTAGAGCTTTGAGAGCTCTTTAACCAAAGATACAATAATGGTATTGGACACTTCCTGATTTTTGGACATTACTGCTTTGTATAATAAGGGAACCACTTTCTTGCAGCAAGTCATTGTAAACTTTTTCAATCATTTGCTCTGCATCCGAAGGCTGAATAAAGATGCATCTGTCATGGTCAGGTGTGCCTATAGTAATTCCTGGAACAGCTGATAACTGCATGATCACAGATTCAGTAATACTTATAACCATTTCACTCAAGGTTTGCAGAGGTTTCTTCAGATCTTCACTACTGGACTCAGGGCTGGAACAGTTTAGCTGAATTTTCTTTAGCAGTTTATCTGTGACCCCATGTACTATTTCAGAAGAAACAAGAGAAATTTCAGAAGACTGTGCACTGGGTGTTGCCTCTTTGTTGTGCTCAGTAGCGATTCTAATATCACTCATCAGCTCATCAACCTTCACATCATGCGAAGAGGACTCCAGAGGTTGTGTTTTCATACAATCTGGGCTCGAGGAGCTCTTCTTAGTCTTCTTAACTGTCTTCCCTGAAGCCTTACACTGCTGTACTCCTTCTAGACCCTGTACTATTTGAACCAGATAATCTCCAGGCTTCTCTGGGGTCTCAGAAGCTAAGCAATCTTTTTTCTTATTAGAAGAAGGTGTCACACCAACAGGTTCTCCTAGGGAAAGTGATGAGCAGGGCTTATCCATAGTGTCTTCTGGCTGGAAAACCATTTGGGACTGTTGGAGAAAAGCCTTTTGGAGACTCAGTCATAGAAGACTGCAGTTTTTTACTTCTGACTGTTCGACCAATAACAGGTGAAGGTTCTAACTGGTCCATTTTGGTGCACATGAGCTGCTCAGTGCTCCGGGTTTCCATATCAATGGCAGCTTGAGGAGTACTGGACTCAGGGCTGGAACAGTTTAGCTGAATTTTCTTTAGCAGATTATCTGTGACTCCATGTACTATTTCAGAAGAAAGAAGAGAAACTTCAGAAGACTGAGCACTGGGTGTTGCCTCTTTGTTGTGCTCACTAGTTATTTTAATATCACCCATCACCTCATCAACGATCTCACTTGCTTCTCTGCTAATACTGATCTCTGGTGAAACGGATGAATATCGGGAAGCTGAATGTGTCAGTTTGGAAATGTTGGTCACCATAGAACTGATTATGGTTTTGACCACTGTCTCATTTCTGGTGGCTACAGCTTTCTGTAGAACCTGTTGGGATCCAGTTTGACACAGCAATTCGTTGTGAACAGAGCTGGCAACCTGCTGAATCTTGTTTGGTTCATGAAACACATCATTATCTTGTTTCACAACTGTTATCTCCTGGTTTTCGGACAACTCCTTCAACACACTGTCAAAGAGGTCCACAGCTATCTGACTCAGCAAAGACACAGACATCTTCCCTGGGATTTCTGTAGAAGTTTCCTCTTTTATCAAAGTAGGGTACATCTGCAATAGCAGCTGTGTTATGATGTTTTCCACAGTCTCAGTACACACTAAAGTCATATTAAGTGATTCTGTTGATTTAGCCATAGAAATTTCCTGGAGCCCAACTGAGGAAACCGGTTCAATATTCAACGGTTCTACAGGGACACTGAGTGGTTTGATTTCAGAACTGTTTTCAAGGTGGGAGTCTATTTTCAGTTCTTTAGAAGAACTCTTCTCAATTTCTGATGTCACCCTGGCTGCTGGTATATTACCCATGGTAACAAAGAGCTTTTCATGTAATGATAGTAAAACAAAATATCAGAAAGTATGTACAATTGAAACAAAAACTAAATTATATTGAGAAGTAATGAATGACAGGCATAAAAAATATTTGAGTATAAAGCTTCATGTTCCTGTAAAACTATTACATCTTGGAGCTCAGGTAACTACATACAAAGAAGCAGCCATATTCACAGATACTGTATATATGGCTACTGAATATATGGCTTTATTCACTCATTCTCTCATTCATAGTCATGGCCTACACTATCTTGGTCTAAATACATCAAAAACTTTTTAAAGATACAACAGATAGAAAATCAAGGTACTGTATATTTATATACAGTCACTACATTTTTTAACTTGTACTTCATAGGAACTAAAATGTTTATACACTATTAAATGATTTAATTTGATTTACTTCTTACCTTGTTTTTCACTGTCTTCAGGCTCCATTGATAAATCACAGGCAGCAGACAAAACATCCATGACAGACATTACAAGTAAGCTGGAAAGCTGATTCATTGCATCATGGTAGACCTGTGAACTGGGCACTGATGGTTCAGTACTTTTCTGTGGTCTGTGATCCATGGCAGTCAGAGACACTTTCTCTGAAATCCTTTGGGAAGACTTAAAGTCCGTATTTGTATCAAACTCTTGAAAAAGTGAAACATCTTTCTCATTTGTGTGAAAAGTTGGAGAATCTGGAAAACTGAGGCACTGCTTCAACAGCCTTTTCACTGATTTCTCAGTAAATGAATACAACAACTGCATAGAAAGTTCTGAGGACTTTGGATGGGATAAATCCTGAACTATTAGATGGCTCTTTAAAGTTGGATCTGTATTAGATTTGTGAGCTGTGCCCAATTGTACTGCAATTCCCGATTTCAAATTTAAATGGAAAACATTTTTGACAAGTTCTTCTGAAAATACACGCAGAGATCCACTCGAGACAAGTTGTTTCACTTTCCTTTCAATAGGACTCATTGTAGAACTCTCTGTGGAGGTCCTGACTTGGTCCTTAGGCTCTTCTGAAACCCTTGTCTGCAGTGGGGGGAGATTGTGCTTTGCTGTGGCTCCTGGTACTTGAGATGCCCAGGACGCCTCTTCAGCTGAAAGCTTTTCAATGTTCAAATTAACATTATTGGAGTGGGTTTGAAATGCTATATTCTCAGTGATGAGACCAGCAGCACACTCTTGATTTCTTTTGGCTTGTTCTAGACTTGCTTTTTGTATCTGAGGCCTCCTTTACATCAAGTTCGCCCATAATAATGTCAACAATACCCATGGCAACAATTTCAATGTCAGACACTGCAGACTCTGCACGGGCTCTGTGTTCTGCTGAGAAGTCAAGCTTTGGTGAAATGAGAGGGCTTGGCTGGTCTCCTTCCTCAACATTGTCAAGTGTTGTTTTCTCTGAGCCTCTCTTTTGTTCTGCAGCATTTAACCTGTTTTGATCTGTAAATGAATCTTCCATCACATTGCTTCTGCAAGGAAGTTCCATGAACTCTTGTTCACCTAGTCCCATGTCATTTGCAGTAAAGGGTTTCTTCCAAACACGGGACTGGGGAACTCGATTGCTTTTACATGTCAATTCATTTTCTAGTTCTGCTGTAGGTGTAGGTTGATCCTGAAGCTTTGATGAAGCATCAGTCAGGGCTCTATAGGGAGTGTCCCGACTCATGACTTCTGTGTCATCTGTATAAGAATCAATCACCATCCCAGGCACATTTATGGGTGGGAAACGTTGAACAGAATATTCTCTACGGTTATGGTTAGTGTACTCTTTATGGACAGTGTCTTCTGCACTAGACATCCTGTCTTTCCCATATTGTTCACCAGAGAGGTGCATTGTTTCATAATCTGGCTTCAAGACCACATCTGAAAATTTAAGATTTTCAAATGTAGATAAAACAGAATCCACCAGTTCAGTCGCTTGAAGGGTTTCTTCTGAGGGTTTTGCTCTTGCTCCTGAGCAACATCCTTTGTCATCACCCCTATTTATTTCACTCCTGATTGTTTGCAATATCTGACTGCCAACATCCTTGGCACAGATGATTAAATTTGCCTGATTTTCCTGAGTAGTCCTGCTTTGCCTTGAGAAATCAACGTTCATTAACACACCTAAAGGTTCTGAATCTTCACTAAGATGCTTACGGGGTGCCGAGTTTGTTACTGACATGCTTTTCTTAGTCAAGTGTAGTTCACTAAAGCTCAGGTGTGAAACCTGGACTGAAGGAGGAAACATCTCAAGTGAATCTGCTGATCTCTGCTCTTTAGCTGATAAAACTTTCCTTGCTTTGAACAAAGACAGGCTCTTCTGATTCCAAAAGTGTTTCAGTTTGTTCTTCACAGTTTTGAAGAGTTCCTCAGTCATTGTCCTAAGGTGCTCAGCTGTTCTAGTATCAGTTTTAATTTCTGATGTTCCTGGTAACAGGGCTGTGTCACAACTTTCTAATTTATCTATGTAGTCTGTTGAGAAAGAAATCTTCTCAAAGCATGTAGCGTAATGTAGTTTTTCTAAAACATCAACAACAATATCTGAAGCCAGTTCAGTGGTTTGCACATGAGAAGAAGAGTCTGAGGACATTGCTTCTTGAACATGTTTTGTTGCATCCGGTGTTTTACATACATCATCAGCTGTACTGTTTGGTTGCTCTGGGAGATGGGCAAGTCCAGAAGATATACATTTTGCAGCTGCTTTTTTAATCATTTCACTTATTATCCTTGTTGCTGTACTATGGAATACAGAGCTGGAGGTCCTCAGCATCTTCTCTGACCCTTCACTTTCTGCATCTGATATGATGCTCTGTCCAGAAGAGGAAACACTCAAATTGTCCTCAACCAAGTTCATGTCCATTTGCCCAATTTGCTGTTTTGAAGAAATGTTCTCAGATGACACCACCTTTGGAGGATATCTACAAATCTCCATTGGAATTTGATTAGGGACTTGTCCTGTTGCCTTATCAATATCAGATAATATGATTTCTTCAACAGGAGATATCTGGGATTTTGATTGATCTGGAATACTCTCCTCTCTTATAAATGTAGAAGCATCTCTCTCCTAGTCTTTAGGATATGGTGAAGGGCTTTTAATGGTGTCTAAAATATATTGCTCTTCAAGGTACTCCAAAACTGAAGTAACAACCTCTCTAGCCAGAAGGCTTTCATCTGAAGCCTTCTTTGCCACTGTTGTGCAATAAATCTCCTGGTCTAACTCTTTTTTCATTGCTTCACAAATGGCTCCAGCAGTTTCTACTGTATAGGTGCACAAATCTGAAATATCTGACACAGAATCAGAAAACACTGAATTTGTTGGTGAAGAGCTGACACTTGAGCTCTATGCATTGCTTTGAGCAGGAGAACTGGAACTAGATACATCTTCAGTCTGGGTGAGTAAAGATTTGAGCTTTCCAAATATAGTCCTTACAATCCCTTTTGCAACTGAACTCAAGTCAAAAGTATGATCAATGGATCCTGTTTCTGTGCTGCCTCTAGAAGTTTGAGGAGCAGCAGCAACATTTTTATTGGATTCTTGCAGATATTTATTTGTTTCAATATAATTCAGTGCAAACAAAACATATTCAAAAACAGAATTTACAATGTCCTTGGCAATAACAGTGACCCTATTGTTGGGAATCTGAGATTTTGGACTTATTTGTTCCAAAATGGAGATTTTTGCAGCTTCTGAGAGCAATAATGACTCTTTTGAGATACTCTCCTGTAAATTGTTACCCACAGGGCAGAAATCCTGCTTTGTTTTTTCAACGATCTGAGATACTATTTGTTCAGCAATTTCAATGATTTTGGCTTTAGAGATCCCAAAAGCAATATCACTGTTTGTTCTTTTCATTCCCACACTTGATTCCGAGGAGTGAGACTTTAATTTGAAAGATGGGGAGCTACTGCCATTTGTTCTTTTCTTAGTCACTTTTGCCTCATCTCTCTCATTCTGCTGGGCATCAGGACTCTGAAGAAGGTAGTTTTTCTCCACAGATAAGCTGGAGGAGGGTGAAATCGTTTCTAAATTTTTCAGAATTGCTGACGCAAAGTCACTCATGGACTGGTTATCGCCTGAATATGTTTCCTTCACGTCACTCATCTTATTTTCAGTATTTGCTTTGCAGAATTCACTCTTGACTTCTTGTAAAACAGTACTGATTATTTCTGTTGCCATAACAGCTAACTCCGCCTCATCATATTCTTCTGAGTGGAGTCTCTGGGATTGTCCTAAGGCATGTAGGTCACCACCATGGCCACCCAGGAGTCTACAGGTTGACCCTGACTCAACAGCGCTTGTGAAAAAAGGCTGGAGTCTTCCAGAGACAACTTGTATAATCTCACTGGCAACCTCTGAGGCTACAGATTCAGACAGAAGCACAGACAGTGCTTCTAGATTAACACGCACACTCTTTGGGGTGGGAATTCTTTGCTTATTTGCTGACAAAGCAGAGTTGACACGTTCAAGAACACCATCCACACGTTCAGTGGCAAGGTTATTCGATCTGCAGTGGGTATTCAAGACACCTAACGCACAACACTGGGGTTCCATCAGCTGAGCAGGAAGCTGTGCTTCAATGAGGGCTCTGCTAAAGACATCCTGTACTATACGTTCTGCTTTTGTAATTATACTAGACTTAGCGATTCCAAAAAGGCCCTTCAAAGGTTCCGAGAGGGGCTTTCCAGCATCTTCTCCTCCATTAGCAACCACAATCTCCTTCGAGGGTGTTCTGGATTTTAATCTGCAGGGTGTATTTTTCCCTGTTTCTTCTCTTGAACTACCCGAGGACGAGAGGGGTGAAGGGAAAGGAGTGGAGATCCTGCATCTCGTTGACATGAAGCTACTGCTCCTACTCTGGGACTGCCATGTGGACCCTGACTCAGTACCAAGCAGAGAATGAGAACTCAGGGTGGCCTGTAGTGTCTCCTCACTACTGCTGAAGTAAACCGGGGACCCAAAGGAGCAGTGAGACACGCTCCTGCTCCTCTCTTCATTGTAAAGCGAGATGGCTGGGAGCAGCACTCTGATGATAGACGCTGCCACCCACACCACTATATTCTCCGCCGTGTCATTAAGCTCTTCCATTGTTATCTGTTTTAAAGCAATAGTACAAAAGTAACCACAGAGCACTAAAATAGTTCAATATACAGTACACCTATCAATATAAGACCTACTTTTACTTACTTGTCAGGGTTCATTGTTTCCCATGTTAACATTTAGAAATTTGCAACCAAATTTTGAATGCCAGCACAGACGCAACTAATACAAATATACTGTTGTCCATACAGTATAGTAAAAATTTATTATAGATATACTGTTGTATGTATAGAAAAATATATACAGTACAGTATTTCTAATATATAAATGAAGCAAGAACAGCAGAATACCAGTCTAACCAAAGAAATAGAATGGTCAGTATTGCAGATTTTGCAAATGGATCCCTTAATTTATAAATAATTAAATGTGCAGACCCCTGTTTCATTCCAGAGGAGGCAGTGTCAAAGGGTTCTTTTGGCATTGAGTCTATGGTAGAAAGTGAAGTCACCCCCTTGGAACCTGGACAGCTTAATATTCTCTGGCAAAGAGGCGCAGACCTTTGGCATAGTGGAATATCTCTGCTCTGAGGAGTGGCTATGTGGCTCTGACGCCAGGGCAGCCACAATCAAAACCTAGTGGGAGCTGAGCTGAACATGTCAGGGAAGGAACCACTAAGCAATAGATAGGTGGACTAAATTTCAGGATTTACTGTACTGAAGGAACAAATTAACATATTTCTTTACATTTGTTCTTTAGTTATGACACTGTGCATTTTAACTTCAAGGAGCTATCTGGAAAAATCAAATGCATCCATTACATTCAGACAAGCAGTGTACCTTACCTGTCCATATAGATTGTTCTCAATCACCTTTCTTTCACTAAAAAACATTATGATAAAAATTAATAAGTGTGACATTGTTACTACATGGACAAAATACTAACTAGATTTTGCAATATTAAACAATGGTGACTAATTAACAAAATATAGGCATCTTTTCTAGTGGCAGAACAATTAATCTATTTTAAAGCACATTCCTGTGTAAAAAAGATAGCCTCCTAACCATGATGTTGTGGGAAATCCTTCAACCAAGGAGCAGGACACAGTCTTTGTGGATTCAGTTGTTTTATTGAGCTCAATTATAACATCAACGCGCGTTGGGTCTGCCCCGCAGGACAGACGAACCGCAAGGGTTTCCCAGCTCTTATATACGGTATGATTTCAGGAAGTTGTTTTGTTTCATAGCTTCATGTGTATTCGTCTTGCCCTTTGATATGTAGCATGAGTTGACCGGTTGGTCCTGTCTCAGGTCCTGTCCTTTGATGTGTAGCTGTAATTGTTGGAGCTGCTTAAGAAATGTTTAAACACCCGACATATTACACAATGTGCCTGAACCAACACTGTAGTGTTGAATACAGATATATATTTTCCATCAATGATATATATATATATGTGTTTTTCTACTTCAATGATTATGTTCGTACTTTTTCAATTTACCTACTGGATGTCTAAAACTTGCTTAGGTTTTTAACTTTAATATGAGAGGCTTATAAAATAAAAATCACCACAACAAAATAGGACATTGGAAATTATAAATCTTTAACTTCAAACTGCAACTGTTCCATAACACTTTAGCAAGTATGGTACAATCGTGTTCCTATGTGAAGGAAGATCACTGGTAATTTTACATCATTGTGTTTTCAACAACAACTACTTGGTCAGGCGCAATGTATCTAACCAGTTTCATACTGGGTACTTCATAATTGACACAACAAATATAGTTAAGTTCAGAAAATAAATAGTAATTCTGCATTGAAATGTGCAGAAATATGTCATGTTTATGTTTGTACCCTGTTAACTTCATAGAGATTAGACCTTAGAGAATTTAAAGATTCTGTGAAACAGGCAGTTTGACCAGACGTGCCCAAACCTTTGCATACAACTGTATGTTGCTGCTGCATCATTCAGGACAAAGCCCAAAATGCGTTTCCAACACATTTGATGACTTAGTGTTACTTAGTTGTTACTGCCCTCTGGTGGTTGTTGATTGAAACATAACATCCATTCAACACGACCAGACATTTCTCCCATTGTCAATACTTCAGCAAAACTTCACATTTTATACCGGTGCCACAACATATTGTTAGTTATTATGATAGAAATAGAAAATATGACTAATATATTATTGTTGTAATGCAGTTTGATCAGGGTTATACATAAGTACAATACAACAGTTTATTTTTGTGAAGGTTCAGTTAGTGTATTTTGACTGCTGCTCTGGTCATCGTCAATATCAATATTCAATGTCAATGTTCTAGTCATTACAACAAAGCCGGTTTATGGTAAACTATATCTAGGATTTGGAAAAATGCACATGAGCTAACACAAAAATGTCCACATGTACTGTACTGTTAACAGACTGATTCATGCATTCGCAAAGAGAGAAAAAGCAATTTCATGAACTCAGCTGGTGAAGTGAGCTCAAAATAGAAAACAGTTCCTCTTTAAACATTTACATAGTACCATACTAAAATGATTAAAATAAAAACTTTATGTAAGCACTGATGATTAACATACCACAACTGCAGAATGTAGGACTTACCCATCAGACAGCTGACTGATCAGAGGGACTTCATGAAACCATTTGGAATCAGTAGTCACCTCTTCAGTGGAGGCAGGTGAAATATGAACTGACCCAAGAGAAAAGAATTATTGTCGCATTAGAATTCTCATGGCATGCATAAAAAAGTGATCAATCCAATTAACATCCAAAATAGGCAGAAAACATGTATTTATTCATAGATAAAATTAGGATGCTGATTAGGATTTATTTATCTGTTTACCCATATAATTTAAATCATTTTCACACCTTAGCTCACAACAATGTTACTCCACCAGACTGTGGCACAATGGCTGCCCAGAGATCCCCAGACTTAATTGGAACCTTCTTCAGCCTTAACAGTAGATGTTACCAAGCTTTCAAAACCCAACACTTGTGCATTAATCATTTAATATTGATTGAATGACACAAAACAATTGACATGTTTTTATCTGAATAAGCTATACAAATAAAACTGAATTGAATTAAACTGATTTTTTGGATTATATGTTCCATTGAAGCTGTGCCACAAAGAAAACATCCTTTAAGTTGAATAGTCCTTTCAGATAGTTTAGATCAATAGATGCTATAGATGTTTTAATAACAAAATGCAAAATGTGGATTACAGAAATATTGAATATAATGTATTTACATGTAGTGGCTGGAAATTAAACAATCTGAAGATAATGAAGGATTCCTTCTTAATGTATTATTTTATGATGCCTGCAACTTATTGCGTGTTTCCCTTTAAAAAGTTTTGACCTCAGTACATACATATTATTCTTTTCATACAGACATATGATTGAAAAGCTTTGGAATTTTGTAATTGTAGGTGTTTATTAAACAAATTCTACAGTTCTATAATCAGTAGTAAACCTGAAGATGTTGTCAACCTGCATCATTCCTTCTGGCCAACAAACTAAAACGTATTAAATTGTGAACTAAATCACAGTTGTACCACTGCAAATTATTGGATCTAGAAGCTTACCCTGTTTTCCAGACTGAAGTATTTCATTAAAATATTGCCTTTTAATACTGTCTCTCTCAAAATCCTTCATTTCCTGTAAACTCTCATTTAGCTTTTGCTGCAGGAGAGCAACCTTCCTTTCATATAATTCAAATGCCTGAGAATGACAGAAAACCTTTCACAAGTGGCTATTCTTTAAAGAAAAAGGAAAGCCTCTCAACAAAAGATGAAAAGGTCCATCTCATTGTTGAACATCTTGTATTAAAATGCACATGTTTTTCCTTTACTCTAGTATTTAATGACAAATGATCTAGCTTGCAACCCAACATGTTGCTAATTTAAAACTTCCCGTCCATAAGGTCACATTTTAATTTAGTATCAGACAGAAGCTGTTGGGCACCACTGAAATTCCAGCTCAAGTCAAAACTACAGGAGACTCCAATCTCATCACAATCTACAGCACCTTGAAGCTGGGAAGCTGGGTCTGGTCAGAGCTCAGAAGAAGAAAGGCTGGGTCCAACATTACTTGGATGAAAGACTCTGTGTGTAGTTCAGAACCTTGGAGGCTGGGTATAAGAGATTGAAGCAGCAATGTCTCTCTCTAATGCTTAGGTAATGAAGAGAAGAGATCATCAACCACCCTCTTGGATCCTCTTGGGGAGATACCCCTGAGGGATACTTTAGAACAGCCAATTATGTAAAGCAGCATGTCTCTGGGATGTTACTTGGAATTAAAACCCACAACACGCAGAATAAATGCCACACAGGCAGGTGCCCAAGGCTGGAGATAAACCATGGGCTTTGGAGATGCAGTGCTATAACCATGAATTGGAGGCACCAAACACTACCAGAATATGGTGTTTTGGCACCTCTGTAGCATATCTTGGCATAACCACCCTAGAGTAGACGCACAATATAAAAGGTGCCAACATACCATGCTCATTGTGGTCACTGAGGATCCAAAAAGTATTAGTTTAGGTTATTAATTTAAACCTATAGGTGGTCATCTTGGAAATACAACAAAATATAGCTGCAAGGTCAGTGTCAGGTCCGGAATTTGCATGAAGAAAAGTTCACCTTAAGAGGATGAATCCAAACATCCATTACTCCAGTACCTTTTTGTGCCTTCTAGCTTTGGTCTCTTTCTTCAGCTGGGCCTGTCGCACCTCCCTCTGGGCATCTTCCTCTATCCTCATCTGAAAAGCTCTCTCTCTGATTTTTCACATCTGTAGAGCCGTCAGTGAAAAGGCAAAGCAGATGACAAACAGCAGAAAGCTAGATTGTGTTGAGCACAAAACAGCTACGCTACTAGACATTTATATTTATATATGTCACCTGCTTATAGGTGGTACATTAAATATTAAGAATTCTGTTAGATCATGTGGAGCTGAATCTCTTCCCTTTTTACAATCTAGCAATTGAGGCCTTTGGGCATTTTTCAGCATATTACAGTAGGAGCATTCAGCAGCTGAATGTAGTCTGGGAAGCCCAAAGTCAAAATAACTGGGAAAATAACATACCATACAGCAATGTACAGTGAGAATGTGAAAAAAAAAACAAGAACCATGATTTAGCTGATGTAGAAAACCGATGAGGCTAAATACTATATATTGATAATGCTGGTGATTTGAAAGCTGATAAATCAATGAAAGGGGTGAATAAACTATGTGTTTTAAAAGTGAGTTAAGCTACAGAGTGGAATGTGAAATGGAAATCTAATAAGTAAACTGATTCTTAAAATGTAGAGAGCTTTGCAAAAAATATATATTGGTGCTTTTAGAAAATACATTTCAAGGATGTAACCGCTGTGCTACGGGCAGAATTTTAGAAAACAGTGCATCAACAAAGTGCACCCTGTTTAGGTTACTTTAGAAGACAATGTACCAAAACAATATATGCTGTCTGGGTCATTAGATTAGCCGAAAGTAACTGATAAGCTTTGAAAAAGGGCGGAGCAGTGGCTCTGTGGCTAAGGATCTGCGCCTGTGGCTGGAAGGTTGCCCGCAGCCGGCAGAGGAATCCTACTCCGTTGGGCTCCTGAGCAAGGCCCTTAACCCCAACTGCTCTAGGGGCGCTGTACTATGGCAGACCCTGTGCTCTGACCCCATGCTCTCTCCCTGTCTGTGTGTCTGTGTGTCTCATGGAGAGCAAGCTGGGGTATGCGAAAAGATAATTCCTAATGCAAGAAATTGTAAAGGGTTAATAAAGTAATGTTATATATATATAATAAAACAAATCTAGTGGTGCTTCTTCTTTTGTTTAAGATGTAATCTGTTTTGTCTTAGGGAAAGGGGAAGTGTTGAAGGGACAAAGTGCTGAGCTTTCTCTTACAGCGCAACATCTTATTAAAACCCTGTACTGCTTGTAACAAATTGAGTCTCTGATGCACTTTGCAGAGTGGTAACAGGGCTCCCAATATTGCAATATTGAAATAAAGACCTTACTCAGGTGAGAACTCTCTCTTGTGGCTTCCTTGAAAATTAATATTTCCATGACAATTTGGGGGCTTGTCCAGGATCACAAACCTGAGCGCGGACGGCTGCTGAAACTCCATCTGGACCCGGACAATTTTAGCAATTTGGACGAACCTAGGGGGATAAACTGTTTATCCTTCCAGAGATGCGTCTGGAGAATTGGCAGCTGTCTGACGTCAGTAAGTGATCCTTAAAAAGTTAATAGTTTGAAAAGCAAGCCACAGGGGTGTTCTCTTCGATAAGTCAGGGACTTATAACGGGTCTGGGACCCGGCGAGTCTGGGACTCGTGAAATGAACATATCTTAACACAGACGTGTGGTTTTTGCTCTGTGGAGTAGTAAATGTGATAAGGTTCTAAGTAAGGCACCGATCGGTAAAAATGGGGAATGAAAATTCAAAGACGAAAATGGGACCAAGCAGTCCAGCAAAAGTACATGTACTACAAATTCAGAGAAGCAGGAATAGGTGTAAACGATTATAGCCCGGGTTAGAGTCCCGGCAGAAGGAAAAATGTGTATGTTCATGAACTGTAAAGCTAGGGTAATAGGTGTAAGGGAACTTGCACATAAATTATATATGATAATTAGGGGCACATAACTATGAAGGATCTTTGTAAGTGAATCAGAATGGACAGAGGAAAGTGGAATTAGGAAAAAGAAGTTTCCTGAAGAACGGGAAAATTAGAAGAGAAGTAGAAGAAAGGAAAGAAAGTGAATTGGAAATCTCCACCGAAATTAGAAAGCGTCCGGAGCCAAAGCCTTTTCACTTGTTCGTGAAATGCCAATGTGCACTTTTCCAGGTCCAGAAGGAACTCCAGCATATGTACATTGACCTTGGTCTCCTAGTGAATTATTTGCATTAGTCAAGTCTTTTCCTAAATTGCCTGATGATCATAAAGAATTTAAAAGAAAGGCAAGCCTTGTTCTTGATTGTCTTAAGCCTAATTACAGTGACATAACCTTGTTGGTAGATCACATTGTTCCTAAAGGTTTACAACGTCCTCTAACAAGGAGGAGGCAGATTGGCGGATACATGACCCAAATGATGAAGAAGTATCCATCTAAATTAAACCACAGGGACATGGAAAGGAAAAGTTAGGCGGCCGCTTCTAAAAAGAGGTACAATAAGGACTCCTCTTTTCTAAAAAGTCCCTTGTCCTCTCCATGTTGCTGTGGTGGGTGCAGGGTTTTTCTGAAGCTGAAGCGAGTACAACAGAAAAGTGAGTTTATGGTGTATGTGTTTGTAGATGCCTGTTTTGTGAAGGTGGGGTAGAAAAAGAGGGATGGCTGAAGGAATAGCGTCTCGCCCTGCCTGTGCGAAAAAATCCAGGTGCTGCATCCTGGTACATGACTGCAGTACGGCTGAAGGTAGTAACTAGAACTGTACTCGCAGAAGAACATGGTTGTGTGTTTAAAGCCAGGATTTGGAACCTGGTCCGTGTTCCTGAATTGTGAGAGTTCGTCAGTTTGTCTCGACTGGGGGATTCCTCGGGGCGCGTGGGAGACGTGATAATGGTTTGGTGTGAAGAAAAAAAATTAGATTAATGCAAAGTGAAACTTAAAAAGAAATATGGACTATCAGACGGAATTTAGCGCTGCAAATGGGAGGTAAAAAGACTCCCAAGGAGGAGAAAAAGGAGCCGCCAGTTTGTCGCAATTATTGTGCGACTTTAATATTATACCAAGATATAAGACCCCTTCAAGAAAATAATGAGGACTGGGATAAATCCCCTGATTGGGTATATCCAGATGGGGGGTGAGTTAACTAGCCCTGGGGGAAAGGGGGGCAAGACCCCAAAGACAAAACTACTAACAAGCTGGTGTGCAGTTACTAAAAAAAAGGGTGTTTTTTGGAGAAATTGTAAGAAAGAGGCTTGATTTCACAATTAAAGAACATGTCAGAAGCTGAAACGAGAGCCATGCGTGAACTAACAGATTTAATCTAGTAAACCCCTTTGTAGCCTTCCTAAATGTATCTCAGGGTTTAAATAAAAGTGAAATAATCTTACAGTGTGCGGGAACTGGGGGAGACAGGAGCACAGCTGTCCTGTTTTTAGACTAAAACAGCATAAAGATGTGATATAAAGTTTTCTAACGGGTAGCAGGAGGCTACAGGAGAAGGGGGGGCAAGGGTTGTGTTTAAAGCAGATACAAGCTGTCACAGTTTGCCTGGCAAAAGATGTACAGTTTCAACTACTGATGTGGGTGGGGGACACCCCAGACCTATTGGGCTGGGATGTCCTGCAGCATTTATAAGGAATTCCTGTATGAAATAGCATTTATGTAAACTAACTCAATAGAGTTATGTGATATTGTGATTGTTTTACCTAATGAGGGAATCCATAAGGCCGGGCTACTCCAAGTATTAGATCTTCAGACGAAAAAAAGGAGTATAAAACCAACTACATGATAAAGCCAGGGTGAATGCCCTCTCAGAACGAGCTCGTCTGGTGACGCATTGGCTTTAGGGGGTTAGTGCAGTGTAAAGACAAAATTGCCTTGACCCCTGTAGCAGAAACCGTTTTTAATGTTTTGAAACAAGCTCTTGCAGGCACTGGCCCTGGACTGGATTCCCTCAGACGGATCATCTGTATGTAATCTGTATGTAAGTGAAAGAAATGGGTTGTGAGCTGTTGTGCTGGTGCAGGAGGCATGGAGATAGGCATCGTCTGGTGGGTTATTATTATTCAGGACCCCTTGATGCAGTGGGCAAGGGGCCGTGTTTATGTGTTGTGCAGGCTACCTGCCTGGCTGTATAAACTGTGAATAATCTGGTGTAGAACTAGCAGACCGAATGAAAAGATTTAATTGAAACTTGTAAATATGCTAAATGGAAAATTGTAGCGATTTATATAGACTCTATTTTATTATGTTCCACACTGCTGACCCTTGATTGTTTTCCCTTCCCCATTGGCCCACCATCACTCCACTGTTTCAGTATGATGTCGTCATTAATTAGCTCTCAGCCAATCAGAACACATCTTATTCACTATTTAACATGGAAGCTTTCAGGAAGAGGGGGCCTTTTGTTTGACTTTGGTCCCGTTTCGCTTCGCTTCACTTCGGGTTTTCTTTTGTAGTCAGATTAGCTTTCCCTCACTGTCCTAGCCAGCTCCATTTTGTTTGTTATTTTCTTTCCTTTGGCACCACTCTAGTTCCTTACCCTTGTTATCACGCTTCCTAGTCCCTCACCAGAATCCCCCTGCTTCCAAAAGAATTATCCTAAATGTTACACCCCTTTACCCCTAGACACTTGGGGTTGTAACAATATAAATTTGGTGTATGCCACAATATTGGATGGCGGTGAAGGAATAGGGATTTCCTCTACACGGCAGGGACTCCAGTTAAGAATGCTGGGTTTGTCTCTGAACTGTTAGAAGCTTTGCAGCTACTGACTGAAGTAGCTGTGGTAAAGTGTAAATCACATAATAAAGAAATGTTTCCAGTAACTCGAGGGAACAACTTTGCAGATGCAGCTGTCAGGTGAGCAGTACTTGTAGAACAGGAGTCTGAGACCCCTGTGAAACCTCTGTTAGTGAAAAGGGGACAGCTACATAAAAATATTCAGGCTCTGAAGCAGAGAAAAGGACATGGTTAGAAAAGAGTGTGGTGCTCCCAGCACACTGGACGCCCTGCATGCCCTCACACCCTAATGCCCTTTGTAGCTCGACAAATGCACTCTGTCGGACACCTGGGTGTGAGAAATGGTGTGCCGGTTACCCAAAACTGGGTGAGAACTGGGTTTGAAGCAGTAGCCACTTATGTGGTATCTCAATGTGACGCTTATCAAAGGAACTCAACTCAACAGTTCAGGTGCGGGTGCTACATCTCAAAAGGCCTGCTCCTGAGGAACCTTTCATGCACTGGCAAATTGACAATTGTAAAGGGAAACCTTGGCTCTTATAATCTGTTCGGTGTGAGATGGACTGAGATCACCCTCAGTCTGCTGGAACAGTGGAATGAAGGAACAAAAGTCTGAAAGATCGACTAGACATCAGACTGAAGGAACGCCATGGGATGCGGGCTGGATCAAACAGAACTGTGTAACAGAGCCTATTTGATATCATCACGGGCCAATCAACGAAACTTCCTGGAGGGACGAATTTGGCTAATGGATTGTTGAATTTGCTGATTCCCTATTGTAGTATTGTAGGTTGTTTATTGAAGTGGTGCATGGGGCTGGTGAACAGGTGCTGGATGCTTGGAAACCTCCAGTAGAGGGAAGACACGACCTGATACCTGGCGAGTGGGTGTGGGTGAGGATGATATACCCTGCCAGATGTTGCAACCCCGCTGGGGAAGGACCATATCAAGTGCAACTGACTACCGACTCTGCCATCTGAGTGACAGGATGAGATCGCTGGATCTACGCGTTGCACTGACACCGAACCACTGCACTAGAGACTGAGTGAACATTAATTATTATATTGTTACTGTTTCTGTGTTTGTTGAGCTTCCTGAGGGGGGGCGACAGTGTGCCTATTAAGTAAAAGGAGTTTTACTTTGATATATGGGGATATGGAATCAATACTTTATCAGTCAGACACAAATAATAATCAGATCTCATGTTGGGTTTGTATTGCTATAAAAGATGCTTATGGAAGTAATCCCCTTTGATAGAGGTGATTATTTAAGTTTATTGGCATGGGTAACTCAAATGTATTAGAATGGAACGAACCGTATGCTCCTCGCTATAATCACAGTTCTAGGCCATTCTCTATTAGGGTGATAGACAGCTGTTTAGGTGAGCAAAGACTAAACGGTAATATTTGTACTAATTGTATTCTAGACAATTATGAGCAAATTAATGACTTAGCAAAGCACATCTATGATGAAGAAAAAATATAAATCATAATTATAATCCAGATGATTGGGGCATTGGTGCATGGCTACAGTCTGTGCTAGGAACATGGAGAGGGTCTCTGGTTCAATACGTATTTGTGGGTCCGGTATTATTCATTATGATTATATTGCTAATATCCTGCTTGAAAAACATCTGGACTTAAGCTGCTGCTTCTGTGCTAATTGTATGCCCTGAAGGGATCAAGATGAAGGTCAAAAAATGATTTCATGGGAAAGGTTCTCTTATCTAGTGGCAGAACCTGATGGGTAGAACAAAATAGTTTTAAGGGGGGTTACCCTTGGGTGTGATTCCCTCAGATGCAAATGATTATTGTGGTTTGTTTGTTCATAATAAGATGTTTTGCAGGAACGGAACAAAGAGAAATTTTACAACTTCAGCTAGAATTGTTCTGCAAAGTGGCACAGCTGAGGCAGGGGAACAATGTGTAGATTTTTCTAAGGGTTATTACCCAGTTGTTGACCAATCTCGTAAAAAAAACCTAAGGTAATGCTGGGCTCCAGCCCACAAGGATTTACCTGTGCTGTAAGAACTAATGAGTGAATAAGGAGACTGGATTCTGGTGAAAGACTTCAGGAAAAAGAAACCGTACCAGGTGCTGCTGACCACTGCCACTGCTATGAAGGTCACGGAAAGGATGCCCTGGATTCATGCTTCCCACTGTAAAAAGGTCACAAACGAACTGAGCAAAGCGCAGGAGTGATGTCTCCACAAGGACAGATGGGGATCACCTGCTTGGGACTGATGTGCACAGCCTTTTTCCTTTTTATGTGGAAGCCTGTCACCACCCCAAAAGAGGAAGAATCTAAATGCGAAGCCTCTTTGTATACAAACTGGCTGAATGAAACTGATAATGAAGGGGATATGAGTAATTTGTGGTATAAATTTATAAATCATACTGTAAAGTTAAAGAAATGTAATGCATCTTGTTATGTATGTGCTTTAATGCCTCATTCTACAGCCTCACCCATGTGACTTTTTCCCCCGACCAGTTGGTAGTCACATTTCTGAATGTATAAGTCTAGTGGCAGGATTTCCAAAGCCAGACCCTAGATCTTTTCCCACCTTCAGCATAACATATTTAACCTACTCAAAAGGGAGTTAGATTAATGGCACTCCAGAACAGGTTCATGCTGGACCTTCAAAATGCAGCATCTGGAGGAGTCTGTGCTTTAGTAGGAGACTCCTGCTGTACATATATTCCAGCTAATGACGATGATTACAGAATTCTTACGCTCGCTATTCAGCATTTGAAAGAACTAAAAGACTAGGTGAGTAAAGAGAGAGGCATTAAAGATACACCGGCTTTTCTCTCCTAGTTAGAATCACTGTTTGGGCCAGGGGGATTGTTTTTCTTTAAGTTACTAACACCGATTATACGGGCTGTGATACTTGTCTTCCTGTTTTAATGTTGCTGTATGACATGTATTATTCCAATCCTTAGAAATATGGTAATGAATATGTTTACGCATCAGTATATTTTGATAAGAACGCAAGAATCCGACGTATGGGAGCCTCCTGGGAATCCGTTTGAAGAATCTAACTTTTAAACATTTTAAGAATAAAAAGGAGGGAATTGAAATGGAAATCTAATAAGTAAATTGATTCTTATAATGTAGAGAGCTTTGCAAAAAATATATATTGGTGCTTTTAGAAAACATATTTCAAGGATGTAACCGCTGAGCTACAGGCAGAATTTTAGAAAACAGTGCATCAACAAAGTACGCCTTGTTTAGGTTACTTTAGAAGACAATGTACCAAAACAATATATGCTGTCTGGGTCATTAGATTAGCTAAAAGTAACTGATAAACTTTGAAAAACAAATCTAGTGGTGCTTCTTCTTTCGTTTTATGATGTAATCTGTTTTGTCTTAGGGAAAGGGGAACTGTTAGAAGGGACAAAGTGCTGAGCTTTCTCTTACAGCGCAACATCTTATTAAAACCCTGTACTGCTTGTAACAAATTGAGTCTCTGATGCACTTTGCAGAGTGGCAACAGGGGTCCCAATATTGCAATATTGAAATAAAGACCTTACTCAGGTGAGAACTCTCTCTTGTGGCTTCCTTGAAAATTAATATTTCCATGACAATTGTAAGATTCATAAAAGCATATAAAAAGTGTCTGAAGTCTAAGTGTGACGATACTAAGGGTATCCACGCTGCAGAAATCTGTTCGGCTGGAAGAGGCGTATACAGTATAAGGTGAGAGAATTGTTTTAATTCGCATTTTGCAACATAATTGCTTAATTACTTGTCAGAAAGACAACATCTTTTAAAACAGTTATGCTAGAGATCCTGTTATCTTTTGCTTGCTCCCCAATCATGCTGTATTTACAGAGGTGTCACAAGGTCACTTGCCAGAGTGGATATAAATGTCTCTAATCAGTTTAACATGCAGAAGGAAACCAGCTATTAAAGATCTCTCATCCAGGTGATGACCAGGAGCAGCCCTGGGTCAAAATAAATCAAACTGTATTCTCATACCTCATCCTGTCTGCTGTACTGCAGACCTTTCATACGCTGTATTTCACCACTGCATATCCCCTCTGTTTTCTGAGCTCCTGCCTGGTGCCTTCATAAACAACAACAGCAAAGAAAGCTTAATCCACAAGGCAATGTCAGACAGCAGCAGAGGAATTTGTGAATGTGGTATTTCCGTAGAGCAAATGTTTATGTTTTGGTAAACTTTGACTCAGTCAAGACTTCCACTTGCTTGCACAATTAATTAACCTAAGGCAAACCTTTACTTACAGTTGTATTATTGACATCCAATGTTTTAACATAACAGTAATATTTACAGCGAAACGAAAAAAAAATGTGATACAAATATAACAAATCAGGGAATCTAAAAGGCAGGAACTTGCTGTTAAAGAGTGAGGAGCTTCCGTATGTCATTACCTGTCTCTGTTAGCCATAAACTGGTCTGAAATATTCTTGGATCCTTCCTCCAGGAGCCATTCCCTCACATCGGTGAACCTGATATCCCTGGGAATCTCGTTCTGCTCCTGGAGCTCCAAGAACTTCTTCACTATTGTTTTCTAAAAGCCAGGACAGCCTTTTACTAGAGTGTCACACTCCCTTCATTGCAAAGTTCTCCTAAGCACTATTATAGCCGAGTGTGCACTTCAAAACAAACACTGACTTTTTCCATTAGATTTTTAATTTGAGCTCACAACAATAGAATGTGTTTGTACAGTATATGTATAAGAGTGAAGGCTGAGCTACTGTAGTTTGTTGATCTAAACATTTCAATTTAAGATGTACATCTTGGATACTAATTTGAATGTCGCCATTCCAACTCAAAGCCTTCACGGTATCAAATCAAAAGACCCCAAAAATATAACACACGGTTTGCCTTTTAATAATTTACACCTCTATTAATAATAATAATAATACAAAGTAATAAACACCTTATTTGAAAAGCGCGGACTGATTAGTAATTTGTACAGAGCAACATAAAACAGTGGCCACAGTACATACGGAAATTTCCAACTGTACTATATTTAAAAACTAGATCTTTTTTCTGTATATCAAGACCTAGTTTCCAGTGACTACCGCGATGCGCCCTTCCATTTCCTAACTGTGTTATAGAAAGCAAGTGGCGCTGCTAAAGGAAAATATCCAAAAAATATTTTGTAGTGTCCGTAATGTGACGAGGGGTCCGGTTCACCTGTCTCCTAGTTCCTTTCAGTTGGACTTCACCGGTGAAATAAGGATGAAAACATCCTCTCTCTGCCCAGTCTTGCTTTTTGGCGGTTGATGTGTCTGTATGTGTCTTTTCTAGATATGTCTAAAACAACACCTAATATGCAGGAAGAAGCTGTTAAATTGGTAAGCTGGTATCTGTAGCTGGGTAGCTGCAGAAAAGGATTAAAAACGTACAGACAGAAACGTTTTAAAAACAAATCTGGGTGCGACGGTAGGATGAGGTCACAACGGAACGGCCATTTTACGAGGTTCCTAATTCCTCAGCCTCGAGATGTGTTCTGGTTGTTTGCAGTTTGGCTGAAGGTATTTGTACGGTAGCAATGCCGTGCTTTAAATTTCATACTTGGTTATTTAAGATCCCTGTTTATATGAATAGGTGTGTTAACCCCTCTGTATTCTGGCTAGATTTCACTCTGGAATTCTTAATCTGGCCTTCCTAAAGTTTTTCCTTAAAACAATTGGTGAAGACATTTCTCACTTTTTAACCACTTTTCATCTGTAGCTCCGAGGAACTGCTGGTATAGTGGTGGACAATGCGTGATGGATTTTGGGATCCTTTGGGATGGAAAAGAAGTGTAGAAATGCAATTTTAATTATGGTCAATTCTGGTATTGTAGCCATTTATAGTTATACAGGTCTTGTCCTCAATATTCTCAGTCACAGCAGCATGACACATGGAATATTATCCATCCATTGTCTAATCACTTGATCCAATTCAATGCTGTGGAGAAGGGCTCTGCAATTACCAGAGATCAGTTTCTTCATTTCTGTTGCAGTGTGAGAGCAAAGAAAATTACAGTCATCAACAATTATACTGCTTATCTGTTTAGTTGCAAGAGAATTATCCTTTCTTTTGGACAGAATCTGCATTCGGATTTGTGACCAAGATTACATAATACAAATGCCAAAGCTTGGAATGTCTGAAAAAGACTCAGTGGATGAAAGAGGGATCAAATTTGCTAAGTGTGTGTTCACTGATTGATCTGCAGAGCCACACGGTCAGGCTGGGTGCAATAAGATGTGGATACAGTCCTTCAAATTCACATCCCTAGTAAAAAAAGAGAATACAATCCATTTTATCCAGCAGCCATATCACTCTGCAACTCACAACTGGCAACCCACTGAAGCTCAGCAGGCGTGAGCCTGGTCAGTACCTGGTTGTGAGACCTCCTGGCAAAAACTAAGGTTGCTGCTGGAAGAGGTGTTAGTGGGGCCAGCATGGGGCGCTCACCCTGCGGTCCATGTGGGTCCTAATGCCCCAGTATAGTGACGGGGACACTATATTGTACACAGGCGCTGTCTTTTGGATGACACATAAAACCGAGGTCCTGACTCTCTGTGGTCATTAAAAATCCCAAGGCGTTTCTTGAAAAGAGTAGGGGTGTAGGATTTCCCATTGGCCCTTACCAGTCCTGGCCTCCTAGTAATCCCCATCTATGAATTGGCTTCATTACTCTGTTCTCCTCCCCACTGATAGCTGATGTGTGGTGAGTGTTCTGGTGCGCTATGGTTGCCGTTGCATCATCCAAGTGGATGCTGCACATTGGTGGTGGTGGAGGGGTCCCCCATTACTTGTAAAGCGCTTTGAGTGAAGTGTCTAGAAAAGCGCTATATAAGTGTAAGTAATTATTATTATTATTCTGTAGCGGCGAGGCTTATTAATAAGGCAGAATTAAGTGTTTCTGAGCTTTCCCAAATTAGGCCTCATCTCTCTGTTCATCTCTGTGGTGCAGCCACAGAGAAACGATTCATGCAGGCTGATTTAAGGTTTCCTAGGACAGCTCCCAAAGGGGGATGCACTTAGCTAAGCCTGGCTATCATGATCAATGGTCATCCATTGGCACCTATCTGTCTAGGGAGTGCCAGTTGGACATCTGGATTGCATTACTAAGTGTCAGGAGTAAGTGACTCATATCTCACCTTGATCAACCAATCAGGGACTGGTAGGGCCGAGTAACCCACGTGGGACTCTGATGCCCATGGAACTTTCAGCCAATCAACGAGCTGAAGTTCCTCCAGGTAAAAACAGGCAACACAGAGAGCCTGAGAGATTCAGTAAGATTCAGAAGGAAGGGATTCAGGAGAATTCTGTGGACTTTTCTAAAGGGAATTCAAAGGAGAATCCCAAGGGCAGGACGGCCCAGGAGCAGAAGGCTCCCAAGGGCAGGACATTCTCGCAGCGCGCCTCCTGACCATCCTAAGACTCAGCCAGGACAACCACGGAACGGCCAGTGTGTCCGAGTGCCAGAACTTTTCTTTGTTCTAAGAGTCTAGAGCGGAGGTTGCCAGAGAATAACCAGAGGATCCACCCCAGGTTAGCACCAGCAGCAGGCCTCGTGAACAGGTCTGAACTGTAAAAAGCTGAATCTAGTTAAAGCCAACAGTGAGCATCAGCAGCGCACCGTCGCGAGCCAGACAGCGCGGATTGGACAGCAACAAGCCTGCAACTGTTTCTTTGTGCCCGCAGGAGATCTGAATCCCCAGAGATTGGATGAGAATTCAACTTCAGTGCATTACAGCTCGAGAATTCAATTGTTATCCCAACCAGTTGATATCAATTTAATTCCTAAGAGTTATGTACTTGTTTTGAGTATCTAATGTAGAAGTTATAACCAAGTTCATTTACGAAACGGTCTTAATGAATGATATACTGAACGTATGTCCTCTTGATATGTGTAACACTTTGTAACTGACTGAATATATATCTTTTGTATTCTGATAACCCTCTCGATAAGATCTGTTAGTTTTACATGCATATTCTATGTATTAATAAATGTATCCTCGTGTATTAGTACCTGTGTGTGCGCGTTGTTTGAGTTATGTTGCATGGTTGGATTCTAAAGCCATCAAAAGAATCAACTTTGTGATTTACTGCTACAATTAATAATTGTTCCAGTAAATGCCCAAACCCTACAGAACTGGTGCCTTCAGAGCCACTACATTTAATTTTGCTATGGCAACATTACATATTTGGCGTCCCTGGGCCGGCTATGATTACAATTCTAATACCCTGAATGTATGAAATGAGCACATGCTTGTTTTTAGCCTAGTCTTGCTGAGAATCACATTGCTGGTCTGATCACCTGCAGGATACGAGAGCTCCGTTTCTATAATATTTTGTCTTTGAAGAACTGGCATCTGATTCATTTCCAGTAGTCTCTTTCATTACTTGACTGTCTGTTGGGAACTGTTAGTCCTGCTTTTGTTTATTCTGCAGTCTGGTGAACAACAGGTTGTGAATTAAGATCTATTTGATTAATTGTCTTTTATCCACCCTTTATCAGAAGGCTACGTAATCCTGTTTAAGGGTTTAGCTGACCAGGCGTCTATTCCAGAATCCCAGAGGTGTAACTCTGCATTAGTAGTATACTTGTCCTCTTGTAGGGTACATACACAAACACACAGGGTGATATAGACATTCCAGTGAACTGAACAAGCATGTGTTGAAGATGGAAGTTGAAGGGAATCACCCAAAGAAAGATTATGTGAAAGCAGGGAGAACACGCAAACCCCCTACATAAGGTGCACACGTCTGGAATCAAATTAAATGACCCCCAAACACGTTCACCAATTTTATTTCTAAAAAGATAACTTTCTGCATTATGATAAATGATGAATGCACCTTCGTGTTTATTAAAATATTATTCTAAATGATTTTTAAAAAATGGTTTATTTATTTTTTTGTAAGAACTGTTTCAATCAAACGCACTAAAAAAAACCAATATTTTAGGAAATATTGGAAAAGGAAAAGATGGTTGAAAAGTATGGAAGCCCGTTTCCGCCAGGGAGTAAAAAAACGCGCTATGGTATCTCAGAATTGCAACTTAGTGACTCAGAATTGCAACTTAGTAACTCAGAATTCCGACTTAGTATCTGACATTTGCGACTTCGAAATAGCCCATATTTCATTGTCTGTCCTTTTGTTATTGTAACGGATTTGGGTTCAAGGGCTTGTGCCCTCGCCGCTGTCACAAATGTGAGATATAAAGTCGCAATTCTGAGTTGCTAAGTCGCAATTCTGAGATACTAAGTCGCAATTCTGAGATACCATAGCGCGTTTTTTTTACTCCCTGGCGGAAACGGGCTTCCATAGAAAAGCCTGGAATGCAAGTGTAATCCTCACTTAAGGGGAGCCGGGTTTTAGAACTGGCTATAGTTGCTCACGGACATAGTGTTGGCTTTATGAACTACAACTCCCATAACACACTACTCAAGTTTACGTCACAGTCCCTATTCTGCCTGGCTGTGGTGACCTCTAGCGGGTCCCTCTCAGTTCTGGCAGCTTTACCGTTGATCTTGTGCACTCACCGGCGCGCGCAAGAGGAACTCACACACAGACTTTTGGAACTCGGATCGGAACAGTTCGTGCTGCACTACTAAATCTTATGAAGTGCACTACTGTGGGTCAGTAGCTTTGAGGATTTTGAATACTTACAGTAAATCTGGTCTTGCTATAACTATGAATAGAATTATGAAGGCTAAGACTGTTTTATTTTTTTAATGGTGTAGTACACCAATAAGACATTTAAAGACAACATTAACACTAACAAACCATTTTGTGATTTAGTTGAGTGTCTGGTCATGGATGTGGTAGTGTGCTCACCTATTTGAATAACACAACATTATACAAAAACATGAATGCGATTATTTTTATTTCAGAAACAGTAGATCAGCTAGGCAAATGAGGTTCCCATCATTAGAACTCCTTTTTTGAGTTTTCATTGCAAGGAGTTTCCCCTCCATGTTAAACATGTTTGATGGTGGCAGATTAATTATTACAGGAAGGCTCTCGATAAAGCAGTCGACATCTTCGACAGCAAAGATGTTTTTTTTGGCATCTTCCTGGAGTTTGGAATTACAGGGATCCCTGGAAACACAGAGTGGTTTGACATGTCACTGTTCGAGTTTCTTTATTCCATGGCAGCAGGTCAGATAGACTTTGGATACAGTTCTACCCAGAGGCATCGTAATGTCAGGTTTATTCAATAAGAAGCTATTTGATTAAAGGTGTGTGGTAATTTGGCTATTAGACAACTGTTGTTCAGTCATTTCAATCACATTCGTATATATTATTCCTGTCATCTTCTATTGGACTATTCACCCCTGATCTGTACTATTACCTGTCCCTTAACCAGTTCAATACATGAATTTCCCTAAATGCCTATTGCCTTTAATTTAAGAAGAACATTATCAAAAGCATCTTTAAAATCTAATCATATCATTTTGTACGTTCTGTGTGTTTACTGCTGTGACTTGTTTGAAGAATTTTAACAAGTTAGTAAAGGAAGAATGACCTTTTCTAAAACCATATTGACTTCTGCTAGGGTCTTATTTTCATATGAGCGATCCTGTTGTTTAGTTCTAAAGTGGTTTTCATAACTTTACTTGTAAAAGAAGTAAGACGTATTAGCCTATATCTTGTCATACAAGTCACATTTAGTCATATTTACTAGACCGAGAGATACTGTAGAAGGGAATGAGGGAGGGCACTGAAAATGGAGAAAATAAAGTACTGTTGAAGAGGACTGCCAAAGATTGATGCACTGGACAATGGACTATTCAGAAGAAGAGAGATCAGGGAAGAGTAGAGGTGCACAGTTGACCACTTGATCAGAGTGGAGTTTAGAGTTCTGCCTCACCATTCCTATGGAGGTAGCAGAGTCAATAAAACTTGACGTTTGCAGAACACTAAGGCCAATTTGTATACAAATCAGTTTGTTTTTTAAAGGATTCTAAATTTAGGATGAATTCCCCCATTCTACATAAATTCCATCCAATGTCTAATTCTGAACCACACTTGTCACTAATGTGCTACACAAAATAAAATCACAGTCACAAACTAAATACTCACCATCTGGAGTGTTCTGAGGCTTGTTCCTCCTAAATCTGTCCAAACTAAAAACGTCTTTTTTTAAGAACTATGAGCACACAAAGAAAACAATTTAGGAATATTTCCTCCACAGCTATTATACTTGAACTGTTACATGCTGTATTGATCTTGATAAATTTGTAGTCATTATTCATACAGAATATTCAGCATTGGCCACCATAGCAGTTGCTATTCTTGTTGATTGCAATTAATAGGAATGTCTTCTAGAATGTTATTTGATGTACAAATGAGCATTCTATTCAAATCATTTCTGTAGTGCTAATATTAAAAATACAATAATGCCCAAATTAATTAATAATTAAAGTTTGGGTATCTAATCCATACCTTGTGTTTTTGAGGCTTGTTGTACTCATCAGGCACTTTAAATGGTCCAAAGCTTTCACAGCTCCCGCGTCCACTGGATGTTCCCTGGGCTCTTAACTTTTCCAAAGATGGATTTGTTTCATTCTGAATTCTGACATCTTTTGACCTATTACCCATGATCTTATGCTTTATCATGGAGCCAAACTTTTTCAAAGGATGTTTCTTGACTTTCTGCCTCACATTCACATCTTCATCCGGCCTATTAACTGCAAAGGGGATGTTGCTGTGCGAGAGAAGCCCTTTGCTCTCAGATGTTTTGGTCAGTTGCATTGGGGTCATGTAATGTTTTGCTATGTCAATGCGCAGACCACTCTTGCTTTGGGCTGGACTGAGATTTTTGTCCTTATTAAGGCTGGGATTGTACACATACCAAGATGAGTGTCCGGGCAACTCCTGTCACAAAAAAAACAAAAAGTTACCGTTCAGTGACTGTTGTTTCATTTTTAAAAGTAAATCAAAACAAGTAACACTTGTCTTACGGAAAAGAAGATAAGGATTATGGGGTGTGTATATGTTTTTAGCACTGACGTTAATACTAGAATAAAGGCAGACAATGAAATATAAAATAATAAACCAATGTCAGTGTTTACAATTGCATGTATAGCAAATAATGCATCACAATTTTTTTATGACGCAGACATCAGTTTGGAAATGTAGACAATACTGTGAGCAAGTCTCTCTATTGTAGCATTAACTCACCTGATTGCTCTTGTAATAATTGAATAAGAAAGTGATAAAGCTGACATCCACAGACAGGTGAGTTTAGTACGTACGCTATGAACTGACAATAGGGGTACTTCTGAGATGTTATACAGTATTAGGGTAAACAAATATGGATTTGTAGTTTTATTGTAAAGGAAAATGCACAACATAACTATCATCATATTTACAAAATAAGAGTTCCATTTTCCAGTACTTTCTACACAAATGTCTGTTAATTAGGTACAGAACAGGTCCATCCTACTTTGATAAGAGACATTTTTACAGGTTTGGAACTGTTGGTCATACCTCATCAACCACATCATGCGAAGAGGACTCCAGAAGTCGTGTTTTCATACAGTCTGGCCTCAAGGAGCTCTTTTTAGTCTTCTTAACTGTCTTCCCTGAAGCCTTACACTGCTGTACTCCTTCTACATCCTGGACTCTTTGAGCCAAATAACCTCCAGGCTTCTCTGGGGTCTCAGAAGCAGAGCAACCTTTTTTCTTATTAGAACAAGGTGTCACACCAACAGCTTCTCCTAGGGAATGTGATGAGCAGGGCTTATCCATAGTGTCTTCTGGCTGGAAACTGTTTTCAAAAACACTTTGGACTGTTGGAGAAAAGCCCTTTGGAGACTTTTTCAATAGTTTCTTTAGCCACACAGCAGGCCATTTCCTTGATCATTTCTGGATTCTGTGAGGCAATTCCTACTTGTAATACTTTCTTGCTGCCAATCGATTCCATCAGTTTGCTGTAAACAGAGCTAACAGTTTTCTTGATGGCTTGCTGTGATGGAATATGTCCTTCAGCCTTTGGTTCACTGATGGTTAGAGTGGAAACCTTTGACAATTCCTTCAGCACATCTTTGGTGAGTTTCAGTGCCAGTTCCCTGACCTGAGACTCAGACAGCTCTTCCAATTCCCCAGAATAATCTTCTGGTTTGGGGAATCCAGGGCGAATTTTCAAAAGCAGTTTTGCCATGATATCTTTCACTATATCTGTTCGACCAATAACAGGTGAAGGTTCTAACTGGTCTGTTTTGGTGCACATGAGCTGCTCAGTGCTCCGGGTTTCCATATCAATGGCAGCTTGAGGAGTACTGGACTCAGGGCTGGAACAGTTTAGCTGAATGTTCTTTAGCAGATTATCTGTGACTCCATGTACTATTTCAGAAGAAACAAGAGAAACTTCAGAAGACTGAGCACTGGGTGTTGCATCTTTGTTGCTCACTAGCAATTCTAATATAACTCATCAGCTCATCAACCTTCACATCATGCAAAGAGGACTCCAGAGCTTGTGTTTTCATACAGTCTGGGCTCGAGGAGCTCTTCTTAGTCTTCTTAACTGTTTTCCCTGAAGCCTTACACTGCTGTACTCCTTCTAGACCCTGGACTCTTTGAACCAGATAATCTCCAGGCTTCTCTGGGGTCTCAGAAGCTAAGCAATCTTTTTTCTTATTAGAACAAGGTGTCACACCAACAGCTTCTCCTAGGGAACGTGATGAGCAGGGCTTATCCATAGTGTCTTCTGGCTGGAAACTGTTTTTAAAACCATTTGGGACTGTTGGAGAAAAGCCTTTTGGAGACTTTGTCATAGAAGACTGCAGTTTTTTACTTCTGACTGTTCGACCAATAACAGGTGAAGGTTCTTACTGGTCCATTTTGGTGCACATGAGCTGCTCAGTGCTCCGGGTTTCCATATCAATGGCAGCTTGAGGAGTACTGGACTCAGGGCTGGAACAGTTTAGCTGAATTTTCTTTAGCAGATTATCTGTGACTCCATGTACTATTTCATAAAATACAAGAGAAACTTCAGAAGACTGAGCACTGGGTGTTGCCTCTTTGTTGTGCTCACTAGTTATTTTAATATCACCCATCACCTTATCAACGATCTCACTTGTTTCTCTGCTAATACTGGTCTCTGGTGAAAGGGATGAACATCAGGAAGCTCCTGCAACACACTGTCAAAGAGGTCCACAGCTATCTGACTCAGCAAAGACAAAGATATCTTCCCTGGGATTTCTGTAGAAGTTTCCTCCTTTATCAAAGTAGGGTATATCTGCAATAGCAGCTGTGTTATGATGTTTTCCACAGTGACTCAGTACACACTAAAGTCAAATTAAGTGATTCTGTTGATTTAGCCATAGAAATTTCCTGGAGCCCAACTGAGGACACCGGTTCAATATTCATCGGTTCTACAGGGACACTGAGTGGTTTGATTTCAGAACTTTCAAGGTGGGAGTCTCTTTTCAGTTCCTCAGAAGAACTCTTCTCAATTTCTGATGTCACCCTGGCTGCTGGTATATTACCTATGGTAACAAAGAGCTTTTCATTTAATAAGAGTAAATCAAAATATCAGAAAGTATGTACAATTGAAACAAAAACTAAATTATATTGAGAAGTAACGAATGACAGGCATCACAAAATATTTGAGTATAAAGCTTCATGTTCCTGTAAAACTATTACATCTTGGAGCTCAGGTAACTACATACAAAGAAGCAGCCATATTCACAGATACTGTATACAGTATATGGCTACTGAATATATGGCTATATTCACTCATTCTCTCATTCAAAGTCATAGCCTACACTATCTTGGTCTAAATACATCAAAAACCTTTTAAAGATACAACAGATAGAAAATCAAGGTACTGTATATTTCTATACAGTCACTACATTTTTTAACTTGTTCTTCATAGCAACAAAATGTTTATACACTATTAAATGATTTGATTTGATTTCCTTCTTACCTTGATTTTCACTGTCTTCAGGCTCCATTGAAATCACACGCAGCAGACAAAACACCAATGACAGACTTTACAAGTAAGCTGGAAAGCTGATTAATTGCATCATGGTACATCTGTGAACTGGGCACTGATGGTTCAGTATTTTTCTGTAGTCTGTGATCCTTGGCAGTCAGAGACACTTTCTCTGAAATCCTTTGGGAAGACTTAAATTCCGTATTTGTATCACACTCTTGAAAAAGTGAAACATCTTTCTCATTTGTGTCAAAAGTTGGAGAATCTGGAAAACTGAGGCACTGCTTCAACAGCCTTTTCACTGATTTCTCAGTAAATGAATACAACAACTGCATAGAAAGCTCTGAGGACTTTGGATGGGATAAATCCTGAACTACTAGATGGCTCTTTAAAGTTGGATCTGAATTAGATTTGTGAGCTGTTACCAATTGTACTGCAATTCCCGATTTCAAAATTAAATGGAAAACATTTTTGACAAGTTGCTTTGCTGACATTGCTTCTGCAAGGAAGTTCCATGAACTCTTGTTCACCCAGTCCCATGTCATTTGAAGTAGAGGGTTTCTTCCAAACACGGGACCGGGGAACTCGATTGCTTTTACATGTCAATTCATTTTCTTGTTCTGCTGTAGGTGTAGGTTGATCCTGAAGCTTTGATGAAGCATCAGTCAAGGCTCTATAGGGAGTGTCCCGAGTCATGACTTCTGTGTCATCTGTATAAGAATCAATCACCATCCCTGGCACATTTATGGGTGGGAAACGTTGAACAGAATATTCTCTACGGTTACTTTTAGTGTACTCTTTATGGACAGTGTCTTCTGCACTAGACATCCTGTCTTTCCCATATTGTTCACCAGAGAGGTGCATTGTTTCATAATCTGGCTTTAAGACCACATCTGAAACTTTAAGATTTTCAAGATGCTTATGGGGTGCCGAGTTTGGTACTGACATGCTTTTCTTAGTCAAGTGTGGTTCACTAAAGCTCAGGTGTGAAACCTGGACTGAAGGAGGAAACATCTCAAGTGAATCTGCTGATCTCTGCTCTTTAGCAGATAAAACTTTCCTTGCTTTGAATAAAGACAGGCTCTTCTGATTCCAAAAGTGTTTCAGTTAGTTCTTCACAGTTTTGAAGAATTCCTCAGTCATTGTCCTAAGGTGCTCAGCTGTTCTAGTATCAGTTTTAATTTCTGATGTTCCTGGTAACAGGGCTGTGTCACAACTTTCTAATTTATCTATGTAGTCTGTTGAGAAAGAAATCTTCTCAAAGCATGTAGCGTAATGTAGTTTTTCTAAAACATCAACAACAATATCTGAAGCCAGTTCAGTGGTTTGCACATGAGAAGAAGAGTCTGAGGACATTGCTTCTTGAACATGTTTTGTTGCATCCGGTGTTTTACATACATCATCAGCTGTACTGTTTTGGTTCCTCTGGGAGATGGGCAAGTCCAGAAGATATACATTTTGCAGCTGCTTTTTCAATAATTTCACTTATTATCCTTGTTGCTGTACTATGGAATACACAGCTGGAGGTCCTCAGCATCTTCTCTGATCCTTCACTTTCTGCATCTGATATGATGCTCTGTCCAGAAAAGGAAACACTTAAATTGTCCTCAACCAAGTTCATGTCCATTTGCCCAATTTGCTGTTTTGAAGAAATGTTCTCAGATAACACCACCCTTGGAGGATATCTACAAATCTCCATTGTAATTTGATTAGGGACTGCATCCACTTCAGTCTGGGTGAGTAAAGATTTGAGCTTTCCAAATATAGTCCTTACAATGCCTTTTGCAACTGAAAACTAAAGTCAAAAGTATGATCAATGGATCCTGTTTCTGTGCTGCCTCTAGACGTTTGAGGAGCAGCAGCAACATTTTTATTGGATTCTTGCAGATATTTATTTGTTTCAATACAATTCAGTGCAAACAAAACATTTTCAAAAACAGAATTTACAATGTCCTTGGCAATAACAGTGACCATATTGTTGGGAATCTGAGATTTTGGACTTATTTTTTCCAAAATGGAGATTTCTGCAGCTTCTGGGAGCAATAAGGACTCTTTTGAGTTACTCTCATGTAAATTGTTACCCACAGGGGTGAAATCCCGCTTTGTTTTTTCAACGATCTGAGATACTATTTGTTCAGCAATTTCAATGATTTTGGCTTTAGAGATCCCAAAAGCAAAAATCACTGTTTGCTCTTTTCATTCCCACACTTGATTCCGAGGAGTGAGACTTTAATTTGAAAGATGGGGAGCTACTGCCATTTGTTCTTTTCTTAGTCACTTTTGCCTCATCTCTCTCATTCTGCAGGGCATCAGGTCTCTGAAGAAGGTAGTTCTTCTCCACAGATAAGCTGGAGGAGGGTGAAATCATTTCTAAATTTTTCAGAATTGCTGACACAAAGTCACTCATTGACTGGTTATTGCCTGAATATGTTTCCTTCACGTCACTCATCTTATTTTCAGTATTTGCTTTGCAGAATTCACTCTTGACTTCTTGTAAAACAGTACTGATTATTTCTGTTGCCGTGACAGCTAACTCCGCCTCATCATATTCTTCTGAGTGGAGTCTCTGGGATTGTCCTAATGCATGTAGGTCACCACCATGGCCACCCAGGAGTCTACAGGTTGACCCTGACTCAACAGTGCTTGTGAAAAAAGGCTGGAGTCTTCCAGAGACAACTTGTATAATCTCACTGGCAACCTCTGAGGCTACAGATTCTGTCTGTGCTTCTAGATTAACACGCACAGTCTTAGGGGTGGGAATTCTTTGCTTATTTTCTGACAAGGCAGAGATGACAAGTCCAAGAACACCATCCACAAGTTCAGTGGCAAGGTTATTCGATCTGCAGCGGGTATTCAAGACACCTAACGCACAACACTGGGGTTCCATCAGCTGAGCAGGAAGCTGTGCTTCAATGAGGGCTCTGCTAAAGACATCCTGTACTATACGTTCTGCTTTTGTAATTATACTAGACTTAGCGATTCCAAAAAGGTCCTTCAAAGGTTCCGAGAGGGGCTTTCCAGCATCTTCTCCTCCATCAGCAACCACAATCTCCTTCGAGGGTGTTCTGGATTTTAATCTGCAGGGTGTATTTTTCCCTGTTTCTTCTCCTGAACTACCTGAGGACGAGAGGGGTGAAGGGAAGGGAGTGGAGATCCTGCATCTCGTTGACATGAAGCTACTGCTCCTACTCTGGGACTGCCATGTGGACCCTGACTCAGTACCAAGCAGAGAATGAGAACTCACGGTGGCCTGTAGTGTCTCCTCACTACTGCTGAAGTAAACCGGGGACTCAAAGGAGCAGTGAGACACGCTCCTGCTCCTCTCTTCATTGTAAAGGGAGATGGCTGGGAGCAGCACTCTGATAATGGACGCTGCCACCCACACCACTATATTCTCCGCCGTGTCATTAAGCTCTTCCGTTGTTATCTGTTTTAAAGCAATAGTACAAAAGTAACCACAGAGCACTAAAATAGTTCAATATACAGAACACCTACCAATATAAGACCTACTTTTACTTACTTGTCAGGGTTCATTGTTTCCCATGTTAACATTTAGAAATTTGCAACCAAATTTTGAATGCCAGCACAGACGCAACTAATACAAATATACTGTTGTCCATACAGTATAGTAAAAATTTATTATAGATATACTGTTGTATGTATAGAAAATTATATACAGTACAGTATTTCTAATATATAAATGAAGCAAGAACAACAGAATACCAGTCTAACCAAAGAAATAGAATGGTCAGTATTGCATATTTTAAGTGGATCCCTTAATTTATAAATAATTAAATGTGCAGACCCCTGTTTCATTCCAGAGGAGGCAGTGTCAAAGGGTTCTTTTGGCATCGAGTCTATGGTAGAAAGTGAAGTCACCCCCTTGGAACCTGGACAGCTTAATATTCTCTGGCAAAGAGGCACAGACCTTTGGCATAGTGGAATATCTCTGCTCTGAGGAGTGGCTATGTGGCTCTGACGCCAGGGCAGCCAAAATCAAAACCTAGTGGGAGCTGAGCTGAACATGTCAGGGAAGGAACCACTAAGCAACAGATAGGTGGACTAAATTTCAGGATTTACTGTACTGAAGGAACAAATTAACATATTTCTTTACATTTGTTCTTTAGTTATGACACTGTGCATTTTAACCTCAAGGAGCTATCTGGAAAAATAAAATGCATCCTTTACATTCAGATAAGCAGTGTACCTTACCTGTCCATATAAACTGTTCTCCATCACCTTTTTTTTTACTAAAAAACATTATGATAAAAATTAATTAGTGTGACATTGTTACTACATGGACAAAATACTAACTAGATTTTGCAATATTAAAAAATGGTGACTAATTAGCAATATATAGGCATCTTTTCTAGTGGCAGAACAATTAATCTATTTTAAAGCATATTCCTGTGTAACAAAAGGTGGCCTCCTAACCATGATTATGTTTGCACTTTTTCAATTTACCTACTGGATGTCTAAAACTTGCTTAGGTTTTTAACTTTAATATGAGAGGCTTATAAAATAAAAATCACCACAACAAAATAGGACATTGGAAATAATAAATAATTAAACTTCAAACTGCAACTGTTCCATAACACTTTAGTGAGTATGGTACATTTGTGTTCCTATGTGAAGCAAGATCACTGGTAATTTTCAGCATTGTGTTTTCAACAACAACTACTTGGTCAGGCGCAATGTATCTAACCAGTTTCATATTGGGTACTGCATAATTGACACATGACAAATACAGTTCAATGCAGAAAATAAATAGTAATTCTGCATTGAAATGTGCAGACATATGTCATGTTTATGTTTGTAGCCTGTTAACTTCAAAGAGATTAGACCTTAGAGAATTTAAAGATTCTGTGAAACATGCAGACCAGAGCAGAGGTGCCCAAACTTTTGCATACAACTGTATGTTGCTGCTGCATCATTCACGACAAAGCCCAAAATGCGTTTCCAACACATTTGATGACTTAGTGTTACTTAGTTGTTACTGCCCTCTGGTGGTTGTTGATTGAAACATAACATCCATTCAAACACGACCAGACATTTCTCCCACTGTCAATACTACAGCAAAACTTCACATATTATACCGGTGCCACAACATATTGTTAGTTATTATGATAGAAATGTGTTTTAATATGACTAATATATTATTGTTGTAATGGAGTATGATCAGAGTTATAAATAAGTACATAAGGTTCAGTTAGTGTATGCTGCTCTAGTCATCGTCAATATCAATATTCAATGTCAATGTTCTAGTCATTACAACAAAGCCAGTATATGGTAAACTATATCTTAATTGGAACCTTCTTCAACCTTAACAGTAGATGTTACCAAGCTTTCAAAACCCAACACTTGTGCATTAATCATTTAATATTGATTTAATGACACAAAACAATTGACATGTTTTTATCTGAATAAGCTATACAAATTAAATTGAATTGAATTAAACTGATTTTTTGGATTATATGTTCCATTGTCTTTCACAATACCTTTCAGTATATCAGCACCCACTGAATTTTTCTGCAGCTGCATTGGAAAATTTGTCAAAACATAACTTTTTTCAAAACCTTTACTTTTTCTAGAAACAAATTAAAATACTGACCTTTGGTGATTTTAGAACTCTTCTCATTAGCAATGGTAACATCTCTATTCTCCGTGCTAATGATCTCAGTAGAAGCTGTGCCACAAAGAAAACATCCTTTTAGATGAACAGTCCTTTCAGATAGTTTAGATCAACAGATGCTGTAGATGTTTTTATAATATAATGCAAAATGTGGATTACAGAAATATTGAATATAATGTATTTACATGTTGTGGCTGGAAATTAAACAATCTGAAGATAATGAAGGATTCCTTCTTAATCTATTATTTTATGATGCCTGCAACTTATTGTGTGTTTCCCTTTAAAAAGTTTTGACCTCAGTACATACATATTATTCTTTTCATACAGACATATGATTGAAAAGCTTTGGAATTTTGTAATTGTAGGTGTTTATGAAACGAATTCTACAGTTCTGTAATCAGTAGTAAACCTGAAGATGTTGTCAACCTGCATCATTCCTTCTGGCCAACAAACTAAAACACATTAAATTGTGAACTAAATCACAGTTGTACCACTGCAAATTATTGGATCTAGAAGCTTACCCTGTTTTCCAGACTGAAGTATTTCATTAAAATATTGCCTTTTAATACTGTCTCTCTCAAAATCCTTCCTTTCCTGTAAACTCTCATTTAGCTTTTGCTGCAGGAGAGCAACCTTCCTTTCATATAATTCAAATGCCTGAGAATGACAGAAAACCTTTCACAAGTGGCTATTCTTTAAAGAAAAAGGAAAGCCTCTCAACAAAAGATGAAAAGGTCCATCTCATTGTTGAACATCTTGTATTAAAATGCACATGTTTTTCCTTTACTCTAGTATTTAATGACAAATGATCTAGCTTGTAACCCAACATGTTGCTAATTTAAAACTTCCCGTCCATAAGGTCACATTTTAATTTAGTATCAGACAGAAGCTGTTTGGCACCACTGAAATTCCAGCTCAAGTAAAAACTACAGGAGACTCCAATCTCATCTCAATCTACAGCACCCTGAAGCTGGGAAGCTGGGTCTGGTCAGAGCTCAGAAGAAGAAAGGCTGGGTCCGACATTTCTTGGATGAAAGACTCTGTGTGTAGTTCAGAACCTTGCAGGCTGGGTATAAGAGATTGAAGCAGCAATGTCTCTCCTCTAATGCTTAGGTAATGAAGAGGAGAGATCATCAACCACCCTCTTGGATCCTCTTGGGGAGATACCCCTGAGGGATACTTTAGAACAGCCAATTATGCAAAGCAACATGTCTCTGGGATGTTACTTGGAATTAAAACCCACAACACACAGAATAAATGCCACACAGGCAGGTGCCCAAGGCTGGAGATAAACCATGGGCTTTGGAGATGCAGTGCTATAACCATGAATTGGAGGCACCAAACACTACCAGAATATAGTGTTTTGATACCTCTGTAGCATATTTTGGCATAACCACCCTAGAGTAGACGCACAATATAAGAGATGCCAACATACCATGCTCATTCTGGTCACTGAGGATCCAAAAAGTATAAGTTTAGGTTATTAATTTAAACCTATAGGTGGTCATCTTGGAAATACAACAAAATATAGCTGCAAGGTCAGTGTCAGGTCTGGAATTTGCATGAAGAAAAGTTCACCTTAAGAGGATGAATCCAAACATCCATTACTCCAGTACCTTTTTGTGCCTTCTAGCTCTGATCTCTTTGTTCAGCTGGGCCTGTCGCACCTCCCTCCGGGCATCTTCCTCTATCCTCATCTGAAAAGCTCTCTCTCTTGATTTTCCACATCTGTAGAGCCGTCAGTGAAAAGGCAAACCAGATGACAAAAAGCAGAAAGGTAGATTGTGTTGAGCACAAAACAGCTACGCTACTAGACATTTATATTTATATATGTCACCTGCTTATAGGTGGTACATTAAATATTGAGGATTCTGTTAGATCATGTGGAGCTGAATCTCTCCCCTTTTTACAATCTAGCAAATGAGGCCTTTGGGCATTTTTCAGCATATTAGGAGCATTCAGCAGTTGAATGTGGTCTGGGAAGCCCAAAGACAAAATAACTGGGAAAATAACGTACCATACAGCAATGTACAGTGAGAATGTGAAAAAAAAACAAGAAACATGATTAAGTTGATGTAGAAAACCGATGAGGCTAAATACTATATATTGATAATGCCGGTAATTTGAAAGCTGATAAATCAATGAAAGGGGTGAATAAACTATGCGTTTTAAAAGTGAGTTAAGCTACAGTGTGGAAACCAGCTATTAAAGATCTCTCATCCAGGTGATGACCAGGAGCAGCCCTGGGTCAAAATAAATCAAACTGTATTCTCATACCTCATCCTGTCTGCTGTACTGCAGACCTTTCATACGCTGTATTTCACCACTGCATATCTCCTCTGTTTTCGGAGCTCCTGCCTGGTGCCTTCAGAAACAACAACAGAAATGAAAGCTTAATCCACAAGGCAAGGTCAAAATGTCAGACAGCAGCAGAGGAATTTGTGAATTTGGTATTTCCGTAAAGGAAATGTTTATCTTTTGGAAAACTTTGACTCAGTCCACTTGCTTGCACAATTAATTAACTTAAGGCAAACCTTTACTTACAGTTGTATTCTTGACATCCAATGTTTCAACATAACAGTAATATTTACAGCGAAACTGAAAAAAAATGTGATACAAATATAACAAATCAGGGAATCTAAAAGGCAGGAACTTTCTGTTAAAGAGTGAGGAGCTTCCGTATGTTATTACCTGTCTCTGTTAGCCATAAACTGGTCTGAAATATTCTTGGATCCTTCCTCCAGGAGCCATTCCCTCACATCGGTGAAGCTGATATCCCTGGGAATCTCGTTCTGCTCCTGGAGCTCCAAGAACTTCTTCACTATTGTTTTCTGAAAGCCAGCACAGCCTTTTACTAGAGTGTCACACTCCCTTCATTGCAAAGTTCTCCTAAGCACTATTATAGCCGAGTGTGCACTTCAAAACCAACACTGACTTTTTCCATTAGATTTTTAATTTGAACTCACACCGATAGAATGTGTTTGTATATGTATAAGAGTGAAGGCTGAGCTACTGTAGTTTGTTGATCTAAACATTTCAATTTAAGATGTACATCTTGGATACAGTGGTTAACCTTGTTATCTCGCAACACTGGGGCCAGGGGCTCTATTCTGGTCAAGGGTGTATATCGTCTTAAGGCCGTTGCTTTCTGGGATAGGCCCCGGCTCCCTGCAGCCCTTAGATGAGGCGGTTAGATTAGATGACGTGGATGGAAAGGGATGGATGGAAGTTCAAGTCGTTTTTCAGCCTTGTCTGGCAAAGAAGACTTATAAATTCTGTTTTGGACTACACACAAAAGCTGCCTGTATTAACATGTGTTTGGAAAAATACATTTGTTTGCACTGAAAATGGATTACAGTCTACAGAGCAGTACAGATAAGCAGTGAATGCTCCGATTCGGGTGGTACAATTAGTGGTTTACCACAAAGAAAAACATCCAGATATATTGCCCAGCCTAAGTGAATAAAAAACACTCTCTTTTTTTAACTCTGTTATCTTGAACAGAGAAGACTACAAGGAGACCTGTTTCAAATATTCAAAATCCTCACAGACAAGTCTGCTTGTTGAACGCTGACTTCTTTCAAGAAACAGCTGGATGAGACTCACAGACCAATTAGCAAGTAATTACCAAACAGGCTAAAGAGCTTCCTCTCATTCGTAACTATTCTTATGATATCAAACCCATATTCTGCATGCAGAAAGGACAATATGGGCTATAAACAACACAAAGTAGCATGAAAAAATGTACAGTATGGTTGAACTAACAAGAAGAAGCTAAAATAGGCTAGAGCAGTGACAAACATAAGCAACAACATCATCAGTGTCAAAACACTAAAACAGAAATGAGCTTTATAGCAATTAGAGAAGAAACTGAAAGAAAAAACTGAATTTGATCCTTAGAATACAAACACAGTCAAGGTAAAGACTTCCTTAAAGATGACATGATGACAGCAGTATATTCAAAGGTGCATAATGGAGAGATCTTATGGAAGCCTTCATCCAGATATGTTACTGATTGAGGGCTGGATAAAGGCAGAAGTCTATGATGAAGAGTCAGAATCAGATAGACGGTTGGTTAAAAACATCACACTTACCTGTTTAGTCACATAATTTTTGTCATACTGCAACTCCACATTGCTTAGGTAGTTATGATATTGATTGTATTCTTTCAAAGAGCAGAGGACCTGAAAACAGACAAAACATGTTTCAAGTACTGTCTAGGAGGTTAAAGAAAATGTTTTTATTTTTATTTTACAAATCTAGAGTACAGTCAAGTCTCTGTGTTTGAATATTTATTTAGCATAAGGACTTTAGCACAAACCATAGGCCTGCTTTGATTACATCTACTATTACATGCTTTGATTACAACCATAGGCCTGCCCACCGAATACATCTATGCTGTAGTGCAGACATGAGTTAGATCACACTACTGGAAACTATTACAGCTAAATGAGCTAGAACCTGGTCTATTTTTTTTTACAACACCTCACTCCTTCACCATACCAAAAAAGCCTCATTCTTTGCACAAACTCTAAACAGCCTTACTTTCTTCTGCTCATTGATTAAGCCTCTGTTCTGCAGAGACTCCTGCATGCCCTTGCGATGGTAATAGGTGCGCAGGTGGGGGTCATGGAGGCTGTTGTACTTCGAATCCAAAAGGAAACCGTGGGGATCAGTCAGAGTGAAGTCAGGAGATGGCTGGTGCAGCTGAAATAGAAGGTAAGTATTTTATTAAAACATGATATGTACAGGTAAACACAGATATGTATCCCCCTATGTTTCTGAACATAAAAATGAGAATGTTTTTTTTCTCCCCCCTCCGAAGGCTGTCGCCAGTTTCTTGGAAGACTACTCCAGAATCACTGTTATCATTTTTCCTACGTTCTTGAACATCAAATTCCAATTTCTCAGTCATTGTAGCCAACTAAAAATGACTAAACTGCAAAAAGACAGTAAGCACAATAAGCTTTAAGGCATACAGTACAGCTGAATTTCAATAATGTCATCAATATATGGTGTCTAGAAAAATATATAACCTTACTCCTGATGTTATATGCACAAAGATGCCAAGGGAGGACAGTTTGCTTACAGTTTAATCATTACAGCAACCACATTATACTAACACACACAGAAATGTGTTAATGTGTCCCAGGTATCATTTCATATTATAAAATTTTACATGTTGGTTTACCCCTAAAAAGAAAGAAAACCATGAATAAACATGTCATTTCTTACAATTTAAATGTTTGGAATTAAATAAGAACAAATGTATTCATGCTTTTCATTTTAGGTTACACTTACTTTCTCCGAAAAAGAGCAGTCCTACAAAATTGAGGTTTAGACCCTAGGATTAACGGCAGTTTAGTGCCGATGGGTCTCTCCAACAGCTGCTGCTCTCCCTGCAGTGCATACAGCATGGTGTAGCAGCCCTGAAACACAGAACATAGCTATCGTACCTCACAAAACCACAGCCAAAACGCCAGAAAAAACAAGCAGAGCTGATGGCAGAAATGATTTCATCTGTCACAGAGTGAAATAAAATGGGTGTGGGGGCAACAGCAGGTATCAAGGACAATGTTGACTTGAAGTTTGCATAGAATGACCAGTGAGTTCAATGAGGGTAGTAATATGTGTCTTTCTTTGTTCTGGGGCTTCCTACTGATCAAAGATGCTTGTGCAAACATTGTTAATTACCACACAGTTCAGAGAAGACACATGGAATGTCAAAACTGGCCTAGCCGAGCCTCAGACTGAGGAGGTGGATCTAGAACATAACAATTCTAGAACATCTAGAATGTTCTAGAGCAATCTTACACCTGGCCAAATGTATATACCCATTTGATCAATGAGCCCCAAGAAGTTAGCTATAATAATAATAATACAAAGTAATAAACACCTTGTTTGAAAAGCGCGGACTGATTAGTCATTTGTACAGAGCAACATAACAAAACAGTGGCCACAGTACATACGGAAATCTCCAACTATACTATTTTTAAAAACTATATATTTTTTCTGTATATCAAGACCTAGTTTCCAGTGACTACCGCAATAGGCCTGTCTTATAGAAAGCAAGTGGAGCTGCTGATGAAAATATCCTAAAAATAACTACTTTTTTGTAGTGTTCGTAATGTGACGAGGGGTCCGGTTCACCTTCAGACTTAATTTCCTATAGAAGTATATTGTATATACAGTAGGTTTTATAGTCTTATAAACCCTTTTATTAAAGCGTTTTATAATGCTACTCTTGCACTCTGCTGTCTCCTAGTTCCTTTCAGTTGGGCTTCACCGGTGAAATAAGGATGAAAACACCCTCTCTCTGCCCAGTCTTGCTTTTTGGCGGTTTATGTGTCTGTATGTGTCTTTTCTAGATATGTCTAAAACGACACCTAATATGCAGGAAGAAGCTGTTAAATTGGTAAGATGGTATCTGTAGCTGGGTAGCTGCAGAAAGGGATTGAAAACGTACAGACATCATTTTGGGTGCGACGGTAGGATGACGTCACAGCGGAACGGCCATTTCACGAGGTTCTTAATTCCTCAGTCTCGAGATGTGTTCTGGTTGTTTTCGGTTTGGCTGAAGGTATTTGTACGGTAGCAATGCCGTGCTTTAAATTTCATACTTGCTTATTTAAGATCCCTGTTTATATGAATAGGTGTGTTAACCCCTCTGTATTCTGGCTAGATTTCACTCAGGAATTCTTAATCTGGCCTTCCTAAAGTTTACAGGTGTTGTCCTCAATATTCTCAGTCACAGCAGCATGACACATGGAATATTATCCATCCATTGTCTAATCACTTGATCCAATTCAATGCTGTGGAGACGGGCTCTGCAATTACCAGAGATCGGTTTCTTCATTTCTGTTGCAGTGTGAGAGCAAAGAAAATTTGCAACAATTATACTGCTTATCTGTTTAGTTGCAAGAGCATTATCCTTTCTTTTGGACAGAATCTGCATTCAGATTTGTGACCAAGATTACATCATACAAATGCCAAAGATTGGAACGTCTGAAAAAGACTCAGTGGATGACAGAGGGATCAAATTTGCTAACTAAATGTGTGTTCACTGATTGATCTGCAGAGCCACACGGTCAGGCTGGGTGCAATAAGATGTGGATACAGTCCTTCAAATTCACATCCCTAGTAAAAAAAGAGAATACAATCCATTTAATCCAGCAGCCATATCACTCTAGAACTCACAACTGGCGACCTACTGAAGCTAAGCAGGGACACTATACTGTAAACAGGCGCCATCCTTCGAATGAAATGTAAAACTGAGGTCCTGACTCTCTGTGGTCATTAAAAATCCCAGGGCATTTCTCGAAAAGAGTACGGGTGTAACCCCAGTGTCCCGGCCAAATTTCCCGTTGGCCCTTACCAGTCATGGCCTCCTAATAATCCCCCTCTATGAATTGGCTACATTACTCTGCTCTCCTCCCCACTGACAGCTGATGTGTGGTGAGTGTTCTGGTGCACTATGGCTGCCGTCGCATCATCCAGGTGGATGCTGCACATTGGTGGTGGTGGAGGGGAGTCCCCATTACCTGTAAAGCGCTTTGAGTGGAGTGTCTAGAAAAGCGCTATATAAGTGTAAGCAATTATTATTATTATTTTAGTATTCTGAATGTATTAAATGAGCACATGCTTGTTTTTAGCCTAGTCCTGCTGACAATCACATTGCTGGTCTGATCACCAGCAGGATATGAGAACTCCGTTTCTATAATATTTTGTCTTTGAAGAACTGGCATCTGATTCATTTCCAGTAGTCTCTTTCATTACTTGACTGTCTGTTGGGAACTCTTAGTCCTGTTTGTGTTTATTCTGCAGTCTGGTGAACAAGAGGTTGTGAAATTAAGATCTATTTGATTAACTGTCTTTTATCCACCCTTTATCAGAAGGCTACTTATTCCTGTTTAAGGGTTTAGCTGACCAGGAGTCTATCCCAGAATCCCAGAGGTGTAACTCTGCATTAGTAGTATACTTGTCCTCTTGTAGGGTACATACACAAACACACAGGGCGATATAGACATTCCAGTGAACTGAACAAGCATGTGTTGAAGATGGAAGATGGAGGGAATCACCCAAAGAAAGATTATGTGAAAGCAGGGAGAACACCCAAACCCCCTACATAAGGTGCACACGTCTGGAATCAAATTAAATGACCCCCAAACACGTTCACCAATTTTATTTCTAAAAAGATAACTTTCTGCATTATGATAAATAATGAATGCACCCTCGTGTTCATTAAAATATAATTCTAAATGGTTTTTAAAAATTGTGTTATTTTTATGTAAGAACTGTTTCAATCAAATGCACTAGAAAAAAATCAATATTTTAGGAAATGTTGGAAAGGGAAAAGATGGTTGAAAAGCTTGGAATGCAAGTGTAATCCTCACTTAAGGGGAGCCGGGTTTTAGAACTGGCTATAGTTGCTCACGGACATAGCGTTGGCTGTATGAACTACAACTCCCATGACGCACTACTCAAGTTTACGTCACAGTCCCTATTCTGCCTGGCTGTGGTGACCTCTAGCGGGTCCCTCTCAGTTCTGGCAGCTTTACCGTTGATCTTGTGCACTCACCGGCGCGCGCAAGAGGAACTCATATACGGCTCCCTTTTTTAAAGTTTATTTTCTACAAAAAATAGAAAACAGGGGAGGGTTTCCAGAAATACGTACAAGTCAGGTTTACAGCAGGCTGGTAGCAAGAGTCTGACTCCTACCCTCGTACATGTTGTTTTCCCCTGTTTACTATAACACCATTTAAACGCGACACAACATAACAACTCAACTCACTAAGAAATTAACTCACAACACACAGACAGTTTTCATCTAGCGACTTAACACAGTTAGCTAACGAAGTTCAATTTCGTCTCTGATAACCCACAGAGCCCGAATACACTTTTGATACTCTTAAAACAAATATAAACGCGTAAACCTTAAACCGAGATGACATCAGTAAACAAAAACATACCTTTTAAAAAAACCGTATTACTTCAGATCTTACCTAACAAATTAGAAAGAACCATGGGAGAGAAAGTCAGGCGGACAGCAGGCTGGAAGCGAGGGTCTACCAGCCCGCACGAGACGCTGTTCCCGATTCCCGTGCCCAGCTGCACATCACCTGGTTGCACAAGCTTTGACTTTTCATTTTCATTACTAAATTTTCAGGTTGTTTTTCAAACCACTACCGAAAAAAAAAAACATTTTAGAGGAAGATGTGAGCTTGGTTAAAAACATATTGCTCCTTAAGCCTAGTTCTTTACTTTGCTAATTCTGCCACCTGCTGGACAAGGCAATAAATACAACAAGGAGAAAATAATCGTAGAATATAATTTTTTCTATTAGTAACACCCACATTACAGGCCAGCCAAGTAAAGGGATATCTGAAGGACTGAAAAGAAGTGCACTTATTGTCACATTACCCGAGAAAATTAGAAATTACTGTATGTAATTTGTTTGAATTGGGTTCCTATGAAAAAGACTTGTAAAGAAACCCAGCTTGGACTCAAAACCCTTGATATCTTGTCAGAAGAAGAGAATGCAATGTGCCCCAAGCAGTATGATTTTCAAAACACAGATTCAGCAACAGAAACAAATAATTTGTAGCTATTTTATAAGAACCTTTCATCTTGTGTTTTAATTGTAATACAGTGTATTAAAATGCACAATGGTTTGGTTTTGGGGAGTGAAGGAATACGAGGGAGAGAGGTAAGAAGGGAAAGCAAACGAAAGAAAAGTCCAGAATAGCCTGTAGGCTGTAGTAAAAATGAGAATAGAATATGACATATTCCAAGGAGAAGTCGGGGAAAAATAAGACCTTAAAAAGAAATCAGCCTATCACTGTTTGCTGGGAGAATGGATGAATCCTGTCTAATGCTCAGCTGACATCCTGTTTAAAGCAATAAAAGACAATGTTAGTCCTCTGTGGTTAACCTACATTTATGCTGTTGCTTTAAAACAGAGAACAATGGAAGAACTGAATGACATGGTGGAGAATGGGTGGCAGTGTCCATTATCAGAGTGCTGCTCCCAGCCATCTCCCTGTACAAGCCGGAGAAGAGTCTCTTAATCACCTGCTGCAGATCTAATAACCTTGCCTCTGAATTGTGGATGGTATTCTTGAATGTGTCAACTCTCCCTGGTCAGCAAATAAGCCAATAAGAAAGAATTCCCACCCCAAAGACTGTGCGTCTTAATCAATCTGCAGACTCAGAGACTGACAGTGAGATTTTACAGGTTGTCTCTACTTTCACTATATGTTTTGAGTCAGTGTCAGTCTACGGTCTCCATATTAAATGAGATATAAAGTCTCAAATTGCACTTAATGAGTATGTTTTCTTTAGTGTTTTAATTTAATGAGACTTTCTGGTCGCTGAATGTATGTAGTGTTTTTTTTTGCAATGGAATGGACAGCAGCACTGTTTCAGAAGGATATACAAAAGGTAAAATGTAATATTGTGGTAAAATAGTTGATAACTGAATGGATATAATTTAAAATTACAGTGGTTTCCAGTAGTAAAATTAGTGATAAAGGAAATAATTCTATAAAGGTTATGAAGGTTTTAATCCATCCATTTTCTAACTGCATTATCCAGTACAGGGTTGCAGGAGAGCCAGAGGCAGGATTCACTCACACCAGGGACAATTTTCACAAAAGCCAAATACCTGAGGACCAAGCAAACACATGTAGAACCTACAACCACCACTGCACCACTTTTTATGCTACTATATTCCAGTTAAATACCAGTGTTTACTGTTGCTTATTTTAGCCTGGAAGAGATACATTATGATCAGTTGATACTGGCAAACATTCTTGTAGCACAAGGAAAGTGGTACAAACATTATATTTCCACTAGGGGGAACAGTAGGTTTTTGGACTAAACTGTCCTGCTTTGGCAACACTGTATATTTATGGTATATAAATTAGTTATTTCACTTCAGGAGCTCACTTTATCCCCTGAACAGTAGTCACTGAAAATATAATCTGTCTTTTATTATTTCTGAAAACAATTCAATATTTCCCACTGTAGTGCATACAGTATTTCGCCTCTAGAATTTAATTTGCTCAATGTTCATCTTGAAGAATATAGTTAGTACTGTATAGGTACTATCATTTAACAGCATTCATGAGATACATTCAAACAGAATATTAATTCCATATATTCAATTGAATCTTTCAAAGAGAACAACCATTTCCCTGTGAAATTAGGCTTTTCTCTGTCACTTCTCAGGTGGCTCTGACAATCAGCTGCCGTTAAATTGTGGCTGTGGGCATCTGTTTCGATGGAGTTTCTACTCCCTCTTTAAGTGTGATATTATAAATACATATTTTTTTGCTCAAAAACTTCTTTTTACAAATTAAAGATACGGCTATAAACTAATATGACGTTTTGGCTGTGAAGCCTTCTTCAGGTGTGTGGAGACACACCTGAAGAAGGCTTCACAGCCGAAACGTTGTGTTTTCTCTCTTCTCTTTTCAGCATGGAATAAACCTATTGTTCCTTTACAGACTACGCATGCTGACGCAGCTACCCACCTGCACTACTATAAACGAATATAGCATACAATGGCATCTAATTATAACAACTTATACTTGGGATTTTTTAAAGAATCTTTTGTTTTTAATCCACAGCCTAATATTACATTATGAAAGACAGTTTCGTGCAAGAAAAAAAAAACACTTTTACATTTTCCTTTATTTATATAAAAATTAGACTATTGGTCTAAAATAGTCTAGAATGGTAAATTGTGCCAAGTGAAGTTCATTTTTCAGTTTCCACTGTCTACATTCTCAGGCATGGCTGATATGTGGGTTAATATTTACCTATCGGATTAGCAAAGGTTAAAATGACAAAATTGAAACAGGAGGAGGAAATGTGCACAAACGCCTCTGACATACTCATGAGAGAGAGTCTTTCCCCGCTTGACATGCTTTGAGTTTATAAAGAGAGATCACCCACTGGAGAAGAACACGACTGTAAGTGACATCACTGTGAGGTCATAGGCATTGAGCAGGTTAGAAAATCAAGACTTCAAGGGGAAACTCAATCCTACCGGACATTAGAGACATGCCTACTTTTGCAAGTGCCAGCTTGATAATGGTTCAAGTTCCTCAGATATTTTTTAAGTTCAGCTAGGTGTATGGCCTTTGACTTAAAAATCAGTAAATCATTAAGGAATGCTGGAAGGTTTAATAGACTTAAGATATTCTTACCAGATCGAAACACCAGCACGGCACCATAACCTTATTCTTTATAAAAATGTGAATATAAACTCTCTCTTTTAAACTGTACAGGCCTATTACAAAGCCAGTTGAAGTGGACAGCTCCACAGAGTAAACAATCATATAATCCAATGCTTCAAGTTGATCAATAATGTAGTTACTATACTGTATATGAAGATGTGGTGATTGTTTTTATTTAACCTTAACCACCTGTTCTGAAAAGCATAGGTTGTCTTGTGTTTTGGAATATGTAGTTTGTGGTGTTATTGATTTAGCTAGTAAAAATGTATATATTATTCATCCATTGTGTGGTTTCTGTGTAAAGTGTTGTCAGCATTACACTATTAATTTATTACAAAACTGTTGTGAAAACATTTGCCATATTTTGAGAAAAGTGTAGCGTTGAAAGCTAATAGACACGTGTTGTTGGATATACCTATCCATGGGTGTATACTGTTAACTCCAAGGAGTCGGATTTGAGTCATAAAATCGAAATACAGCATAACCATTCCATTATTAAACTGCGCGATGTCAGTACTCCTGATAAACAAACCCTTTAGCCGCATCCACAGAAACAGAAATCACAGATATGTGCCAAACAGGAATACTAGTATCAATATAACGTCAGTGTCAGTTTTTGTGCTTGATATGAACTGCCTAATGGGGCCACAGGAATAATTGAAGGCAGGTCAGATCCAGCACTTTTATTACAAACAAGCCTTTAAAGAAACACAAACAGAATTAACTTTTATGATTTTAAATATTTGTATATCGCCTCAGCAAAAATAATTTGACTTTCCTCCCCCCCTCCACTTTAGGCTTTGACTGTATAGGTTCAAAGTTGTTTCCTGACTTTTGGATCTTAAGCAACAGTGAGGGTCATATATTCAGTACTTCATTTAAAAAATGTTTTTTTAGATGCATGACTTCCTCATGATAAATATCCTTTCTAAATACATTTCACTTTTGCTATTAAGGTCAGTACTGAATAGTTTAGGAACAAGTAAAGGTTTATTCCATGCTGAAAAGAGAAGAAAAGAAACAAGAACTGACACCTGAAGAAGACTCTACAGCTGAAACACTGAGTTTCTTTTCTTCTCTTTTCAGCATGGAATAAACCTTTACTTGTTCTTTTGCAGCCTACGCATGTTGACACACTACCTACTTGAGCTACTGCAGAGTTTTCTTACATATTACTTACCACCATTTGCTTTGACTTGGAAAAACTATGCAGTATCTTTTGAAAACAGCCCTTTCTTGTTCGTCTATTTCTGCCAGCCACGTGTTACTGGCAGTCCTCAAATGTGTCAACTACTGTGAGGAAGGCCTTCCACACTCCAGGCCTGCTTGTGCACACAGCCCCGCCTCCTCTTCTCATTTGACTGATCTCTCGGTTCGTGTCTGCGATGCAGGTCCAGTGCTGACCCCCACCCTTCGTCACACACCACTTGGAGTGGTCCACCATGATGCTGAAAGGCCTGGCCTCTGGTAGCTGCATCGTCTTCACGTTGTACACCTTGTGCGCCACAGAGCAATTCGACGGCAGAGGCTGATGAAGCTTCCCCCAGCTTTTGGCAAAGAAGTCGTCTCCTAAATAGTTAACCAGCAAACCTGAGTAGAGATCTGAAACGGAACAGAGTCACAGGTTCCCTGTTAGAATCTGTCCCAGGCACACTTTCTACTCAACCAAAAACAGGAAGTGCACTTGCTACCAAAACGTCAAACTGAAACTGAGAACAACTGATTGTGTATTTCTTCCCCCCCTCTCTGAATGCTGTACTGTACTGGTTGCTACCCAGAAGGTTCTTTTTTAAATCAACACCACCAATATACAGTAGATCAAGTGTGAAGTGTGACATATTGCTTTTGAAGGGCAGTGTTTGAAACTTACTGGATTGTTCCTTTTCTACGTAACCTTTTTTTTAAATGTATTTAAATAAAATATGAAAACCGTTTCCAATAACCTTTAAAGTAACAGCAGAATGAGATCCTTGGATCAATTAATCAATTTCTTTTCAAAACGAGTTGAGATTAATGGAACGAACTGCACATGTTATTTAAGTCCTGGTTCCTTTCAAGAAACAGCAGGATGAGATCCTTGAATTAACTACTAAGAAATTAGCCAAATGGGCCAAATGTAACCTCTCGTGTTTTTAGGTATTAAATAGTATCTAAAGAAGCTACACAAGTTATATTTTTATCTGCTATGTTTAATTCAACATACCAAGAGAAAAACATGTTTTAGATGGTTGTATAAATAAAAGATTGAAATATATTATTAATCAATTTGCTCAAGAATTAGGCTTTACAGAATGTTAATAAAGCGCCTACAAACTACCTCAGACAAATCCTAAACCTAAAGTACTACTGAATATAAATGAATGCTTTACTAACATCCCATAAAATCTCTGTTGAAAGAAAGCGATGCTATGAAACCTTAAATCTAAAGTGTAACCGCAGAAACATGTAGGAAAGTTCAGTTGCCAGGTGGCAGATTGATAAAGTTTCACCAAAACAAAGTCAGCTTTTTTATATAAATACATCTTCAATTGGGAAAGGCTTTGACTAAAAATAAACTGGATATTGTTCCAACAAAATCTTTGTGAGAAAGTGGCTGGCTAGAAACGGCCAACATACAATAGAGTTAGACTTTGTAAAAATTAAATTCAGATTCTGAGAGGCTCAATAAGTGCTTGTTCAGAGTAAATCAGACATTGTTGTCCAAGTTTCAGCAGTGATACATAATTCACTGAATACCAACACCAACAGGGTTGGGCACTTTGGGATATCCAAGCAATCTCAAACGCGTCCGATAACTGCAACCTCTATGACCAGCTGGGCCCCAGTGCTCTTGTACTGTTGTCAGTGAAAGGAAAATCATTGGTACAACTTATGCCAGCTCCGACACTTAGCATCACTGTGGGGCTGTTAAGCACGTATTTTGAAGGAATAAGTACATTTCGTCATCTCTTCCAAGCTGGTACTGGTCTGGAACTGTGATAATTCATTTGTGATTTTAAAATGTAGAGGCATGCAAAAAAGTAACTATTGATTCCAAATATCTAAAATGAGAAAAATAGCTGATGTGACATTTTCACTTCTCCAGGAACAAACTGCAATAATGAAGCACAGAGATTGTTTATGGATCATGGCAACTGTGTTGTTCACTACTGTTTCTGTATTTTGAATTGGAGAGTAGTTTCTAAAGAAGCGATCTGTCACGCCCTCTGCAGCCAGAGGGCGCTCCTTCTCTGTCCTGTCCCTAGTTTCCGGTCTGCTGTCCTTCCTGTCCCTCTCTTTCCCTTGGGCTATATATTTCCGGGTCTTGCACTCTGTCCTCGCTCAGCATTGATGTTCGGATGTCCTGAGACCCGCCTAGCACCAGGGCGCCCCACATCCGCTCCCTGAGGGCATAGGTTTCTATACGGCATTCCTGAACTCTTTGCACTAATGAGCCCGGGCCTTTTTCCCGTCTCGCCGCTACGCATATGGGTCTTTTTCCGCTCTCCTGCTCCCCACGGTTTGTCCCTTTGGACGTCCGTGACACGATCAGTTGGGAAACAAACGTGATCAATAGACTTTACTGATTTTTTTTTGCAGACTCTAGCTCTGCCTTGGCTTTCTTTTTCTGAACACTGACAGGTTTTGTGCCTTCGCAATGTTGTTCCCCCCCCCATCCCACACATTGTTTGAGCAGCTTTTGAAAAGAAATGCAAATGAAGGGGGATGTCTGAAGTAAGTTGTAGAACAGAAAAATACATTTTGTTTAATCTTTAAACCAATATCTGGCATTGGCATGGGTGGTAGTGCCATTTGCATAAGGGAAATTTCAGATCGACTTGCATTTATCAGAAACTTCATGAAAAGGAATTGAGATTCGAGAGGGAAGAAGTGGTGCTCACCGTCGTTAAATCTAGAGTATTTTGCAAAGCTGGTGAAAGTTTTCCCTGCTAAAGATGTCAGGGGCAGCTGCTTAAACCAAGGCTCTTTCCTGGGATAGCATGTTCTCTGAGCCACACACTGAAGGTCTCTGTGGAAGGTTTGGGGGACGTGATAGTCAAAAGAGTAAACATGGATATACTGGAGTTGCACAGCTGTGGAGACAAGAATGAAAAATAACCAAGAGTAGGCATGGCATTTTCATACATCCAGGTCAAATGCCCCCTTTCTTTTTTCATTAGTTTGGAGAGTTTCCTTTATTTATTTTCACTTGTTAAACTATCCTCCAAGTTCTAAAATGTTGACATACATTTTCAGCAGCCACAATACACATCATTTAGATTTAATTAGAAAGTCTAAGGCTATTTCTGCATTTATTTTCATCTGTATACACAATGAGGTCCACCTATTCTCAGGGTTTGATTAAGTGTCCATATGAAATTGAACCACCGCAACAGAAAATAACAGAATAGATTGGTTTTTGCCCCACAAGTAAATTTAAAATAGGAAAAGAAAAGGTGCACCAAACCAGAACAAATAGCCAATACTTGAATCTTAAAATCTGGAAAAATTGTACCAAAGGCTTTCAGAAAGTGATAGACAGCTGTGATGTCAATGCCATGGACATACTAAAGCTCAGCAATCAAACTTGTTCAAGAAAAGGTTCACACAGCTGTATGTACATGTGAACGCCTACCTACCTATGTCCTTGAAGGTGCTGTATGTGTAAGTCCCGCAGAAGAAGGTCTGTGCATTTTCATGCCCACTGGAGGGCCAGAATGATGTAGAATTATTTTTCACATCTGGAAGCTCTGGGGTGCTGTGAACCAGCCACACTCCTGTCTGTCTGTCTAACATCACAATCCCTGAAAAAGGTCACACAAGATACATTCAAATCTCAAAATTTGATAGTTTTTGATCCATCTGGTTTTCCAGTTCCAATGTTTTTAAAGGTCAAGTCTGCTCTTTTTGAACAGAGTCCATTAACAAGCCTGCTTCCAGCTGACGAAGTCAATTAATCAATTAAATTCAAGAATCAAACGAACCGTATAATTGATCAAACTAAACAAAAAAACTCATATTTTGGGCTAGTTTTCAATTCTCTTAATCTGACTTTTGGCTTTTTTGTCCAACTGAATTAAACTGAACATACTTCATGGCCAAAAGCCAGATTAAGATAATTGAAAACCATAGGCCAAAATAGGACTATTCTTAATCCTATTAATTATTTTCAGTTCTCTTGAACTGACAATTGGCCATGAAGTATGTAGATTTATTTCTTAACCTCAACAATTTAATTTACTGTATTCATTTAGAAATGGGCTACTGTAAATTCAATTCAATAGAAACTTAGAGCCCAAAACAAGCATCTTTATTTTTTTTTTTACCCAGCAGATGAATCTTTTATTATAACATCAGTATTATATTGACTTACAGTAGTGTTTTTAAACTCAGTGATTTTCACCAGAACAAAAAGCTCTGATGGCAACAGATTTGTTCTTAGCTTATGTGATGCCTCAATCAAAGAAACATGAATGAAAAAAAAATGAACAAAAACAAGATGGAAATATATACTTTAAATCTTTATGATTCAAGTTTTAAAACCAGAAAACACAGAAAGCAGGTGTTAGTATTCTTCCGATACAGTATATACTTTGGACGTGCCATCATGTCTTGACCATACACAGTAAATCCTAAAATAAATGTTTTCTACTGAATCAATGATTTGGACAACATCTGCAGAATCACACGTGTAAATGTTCTACCCTGAAATAGTGTAAATGTTAAAATATTTTATTTTAGATATATATATAAAATGAACAATTCACATCCTGCATATGTAGCAAACATTGCACTTGGCTCTAATCATAGGAATAAGCAAGCAAACCCAGCAAGTATTACAGATACAATTATATAGTTTGTTGTGCTGTCAATGATGTTTTTTCTCCCCAATTTTCTGTGTCCTTCTGTTTTGTACATTGTAAAATGTTACTTACCTTTGCTGTGTCCAAAAGATGAAGGAGCAGGTTTAAATGACTTTGGAGGTTGATCGTTGTATAGAAGATACCCAAAGTCCACAGTCTTTTAGGAAGGAATATAAAAAAATATCAATATAAAGTTTGTGTTTGTATTTGTATTGCACAAAAGGCTTTTGATTTATAAGAGAAACCTGTGAATTTAACAGAATGAGAAGTCAATGTATATCCTGACATTATAAATACATTTATAAATAAAGGTTTCTTACCTTTTTATGAATGTAGGACAAAAAAGGCTGCAAAGTCTGCCCCACTGCACTCTTGGAGTCATTCACCAATTTCTTCCCATATACCCAGCCATTGGTATGGTCATCCATGTAGAGGTATCGCAGACCTCTTCCTTCATCGTGGTCTGGCAGCTTATACAGAATAAACCTGTATGATTCCAAAAACATATAAAAGAGTATTACATACTGTATACTGCTCTAGAACTGTGACACTGTACAATGTGTCCTGGGTGTTGGACAGACAGTGTTAACTGTTGAGATCACTAGAAAATTAAAAGGACACTTAAACAATGCTAGTGTCTGTTGCCAGTCTGTAGGTGCACCGGTGCTTCTGGGAGATGAACAGAACCTGTGGCAAGAGAAGAAGGGTCAAGCAGCCTTCATCATTTCTAGGTGATGTAGTGGCCTACAAAGCAAAAATAGCTCCTGTTTTTAGGGGTCGCCCATGTTTGACATGAGCATTGTGGCAAAACTGGAATAATCTTGTGCAATTAGAGCTCATTTTCTGCATTTTAAACCAGCAGAGCTCTGTAGAACTTAACTGCAGCAGTTCACAAAGTCAACAGTTGACTAAAAGAAGCAAGGCAAGACGCAAGGTAAGCATCTCACAAACATTACTCTCCTCAAGAATACATTCTGGTGAATTGTTTCAAAACTCTATTGAAAGGAAAAAAAAACGTTAAAATCCAAAAGTTATTTCTTTAGGACAAAAAAATCATGGAAACTGTACCCTGGATTAATCAAACTATTCTAGTGGTGTCATTCCAGCCCTGGAGAGCTGCAAGTATGCAAATTTAATTCCAACTTGGCTCTTACCTACCCAATTAATCTAATTATTTGCTTAGCCACAACGGTTTAATGTCCTTCCCCAAATCTCTGGGTGCTTCAGAGATAAAAGCCATGTCCCAATTCTTGACCTTCGCCCTAAGCCATTTCTACAAATCCGCACTTCTGTGAAGTAGCGCAAGTGTGGACTTCAAGTACGCCAGTATTAAAGGGCGCACTAGTACAAAAGGTAAAAAACACCCTCGCTGTTTTGTCACGTCACTGTTTTGTCACACGGCTCAGGAGGGTCGAAATGCAAGTCGGACGTTAATTTTTTCATTGTCTGCTTGCAGTTTGGTTAAATTGAATTTAATCTCGTCAATCCCTGTACAAATGTACTGACACTGTGTTCATTCATGTTGTAAACTTAACCTCGATTCATAACAGGCAAAGTAAACTAAGGAATCACTGGGAATATCGCTGCTTATCCCAAGCTGTGTCCTATTAAATACATTTTATATCGTCTGTCCCAGTACAAAAATAACAGTACGAGGAACATAATGCTTTCATTCAACTAAATAAGGTAAACTTGGCTATACCTCAAAGCTTGTACTATTAAATACGAGCACCATTAAATACTGTGTACAAAATACAAAACAGGGAAACGAATAAATATACATCAGTTGAAATGGGGGTGACGAAATAAAAGCTTTATGTCAAAACTTCGTACGTAGAATACATGCAGTTTGAATCTAAAGCAGCCAAATGAAGTTTTTTTCAAAGAAATATTGTAGCGCTCCTGAGTTCATGTGGGTATGCGCCGTCGCCTCTGCCGCATCAGGATGGCCCCCCACCGTCGGGGACTCAAACCTGGGCCTCCGGCGTCACTCAACAGGGCCCAGCCAGCTGAACTAAAGGGAAATCTCCCATCAGCCCGGTGGCTGCCGTCCCTGCTATTCACTGGGAAGGGCGGTGACGTCACCGTGCTGGTAAGCCGGCTCTCACAACCAATGGTGGCCGTATGCGTTACAATATTATGAGTTCTAAAACTTAAAAAAATTTCAATTTTACTAATACATGAATATTTTATTCTCCATGGTAACTTCTCTCCACCTTGATATGTTAGAACGTGGAACGTCACCATTCCGCGAGCAATTGGGGGTAATTCCCTTCAGCGGAGTCCACTCCGATGTGGACTTCAGAGAAGTCTGCATTGGCGGTGCTGGTGAGCACCCTTGTGACAAATTTAGAAATGGAACACCCTAAGCCCTTGCATATTGGGACACGGCCAAAGCAACCCGAGATCTGCTGGATCATGGCATCCAGAACTATAGTTGGACACACATGCTTTAAGCTGGTTCTCTTTTTTCAGCTTTTATTTATTTTAAATTGTAATGTTTAATACACGCAATGAAAGAATGTGTCCATCTACTGTTTATTACAATTTACATCTCTTTACTGTTGCATGTGTACTGGGGAATTAGTAAAGGCAGAAAAACCACTCACCAGTCCACAGACTCCCCCTGCTCGTTCCTGCAGGACACGGCTGCACCAGCAGTGAGTCCACTGTGTACAAATATCATCAGCGGCCAGATCAGTAGCATCCAAACAGCATCCTAATGGAAACAAGGGCTCAAGAAATCTGGTTTGTCCTTCTCAATTGTCTACAATCAAACCATCGGATTTTACAGAAAAATGCAATAATAAATCAGTACCAAACTGTTTTCCTTCATTATAAAATGCCTAGCATTTTTTCAAACCTAGAAGCTTAACCTTTTAAGACAAATTTGCATGTAGTAACAAATGTATTCATGTTGAGTCAAACCTTTCCAGCTTGTACTATATCTCATGCTTAAGGCTGGCACACAAGACAAAGTAATATTTCAGTTCACACTTCACTTCATACACAGCATTTACGGTCTATTTCCTGTGGCTTTTATTTTTTTCAAGTTACAGCGCAGTTCTTTCTTGGATTAATGTGTAATTTATTGTAGTGCAATATGGATGAAGTGCTATGCTATCAGTCATTAAATGGACATTCAGCATTTTCTATTATGCTTTCATTCCCAACAAACAAAGGTAAAAGTGTATGTGAATTCTTGAGAGATTTCCAATAAAGCCATCCCATAGTCATTTTCTAGTTTATAAGTCCAGAACAACCCCAATGATAGAAAATGAAATTTAGGCTATATGTTAATAGTTGCAAAAATAACAATGCAATAATGATGGAGTAATAAGGGACTCAAAGGCTACATAACTAAAGGCTAAAGTTAGGAGCCCAGATGACAACTTAAGCAAGACAATCCTCAACTCGTACTGCTGAGGGTGAGTAAACGCGGCTTGTGAACGATACTTCTTGTGTGACTAAATTCAATCACGGAACATTCTAATTCAATTTTCAAAACTAATGAAAGAAAAACAGACACTTACCATGAGTGTGGCCTTGAAGCAGGTTTTAGTCTTTCAAGACTAAGGAGAGACAATACAGGCAGCTACTTCAGTTTTCTCACTTCTCCAATTCAGGCCACGAAACCCGAAAGTGTTGCCAGACCGAAACTTGCCTAAAAGAATGCACACAATGCCAAAAAAGGCATTTTGCAATTGACCTTGAAAGACAAGGAACTATTTGCAGTTCTGATTTTCCGGTATATTCAGTATTAGTTACGTGAAAGGACACTGTAAATCAGACTATGATCTAGAACAGAATTTCTCAGTTAGGATTATTTTTACATCATTAAAGCAGTTTAAAATAATATCATCACAAACTGCTATTGTTACATTTGTGAATCAAAATAACATATCAATGAGTGTTCATTTTATAACAGTCTTGATGTTCTTTCACCACAACAGGGTTTTAATTAAATTAAAAATACATTCTGTGTCCTAACTCCCAACATACGAGGACATGGACAGTGATTTTGCCCAATCAATGCAACTCACATAGGCTTAAAAAGACCTGCTGAGCGATTGCTGTATCCAATTGCTCTTTCTTTAAATCTGTGCTACTATTCATTTCAGGAACCAAAGAATTTTAATAGGCCAGTGAGAGCACATTTCACCTCTATTTAAAGAAGCTCTCAAATACAACAGTGTGGTGGGTCAGCAGTGTTGATGCACTAGTTTAAGCTGAGGGGGTTCAGGCCTCAATCATGTGTACATAGACCCACGTGGGGGTGAATTAGCTAATAAGTTAAGGGTGAGAGGCACATTCTCAAATGGTTTCAATTAGCCTAGGTTTGGTACAGTTTCTAAATAGTTCTATGGGAGGATTTTTTGTTGTTGTTGTTGGTGGTGGGGCAGCTTGTGACAATTTTTTTTCTGCAGTATTTCCTTTCTGTTGTGGCTTGTCCATATGCTGAGGCCTAATGAGGTCTGAAGAGGCTGGCTTGTCTAAGACAGCTATTTCAGTCTTCCTTTTATTAGCTTGTATTCATATTGTTTTTTAATACAGAGAACAATTACTTTATTGCATATTACAAATGGGCATATTGGCAAGCTAAAGATAAAATGTAGGAGTCCTTATATTAAAAGAGCATTACAATAATTGACATTGGAAACAGTCTAAGGAAGAGAAACCAGAATAACTCCCACATTGAAAGGTACAGTATTGTGTTGTAAACTGAGAGGTTAAAAAAACTTTATCACTTTTGGCTGGAGGATTGAAGATGTGGAGACTTGAGTATTCAAAATCCTGAAAAGAACTGAGAATTTGGACTCGGACAGCTACAGTACTTCACATTCAACATGGGGGGTGGGAGAGAATTTGAAGTCTGTGATGGAAAAGACGTGCTGTGCAATCCAATTCACAGGAGTGTTACAAAGAATCTTTTATCAATAGTTACTATCAACCAACAGAAAAGTTGGGCAGAATATCTTTCTCTCGCTTGTAACCTTTTAACATTCCTGGGCTAGAACTTTATCAAAATTGAAAGTTTAAAACCGTACATTGAGGAAGCAGCTGTGCTCAAGGTATAAGTCCCTTCACCCAGTTTTGCATAAGCGGAGTTTTTTCTGGGTTTACACTTTCAGACCAATATTTGAAATCCGTTCCTACTTACAATTTTGTTCATACAGACCCACAAAATCAAGCTCAATAATTAATTGCTAACACTTATATTGCACTTTACAGGTAATGGGGACTCCCCTCTGCCACCACCAATATGCAGCATCCACCTGGATGATCTTAGCAATCATCTACAAACAGTGCAAAGCGGTTTTCACTTTCTTCAAATATCAGTGATGCATTAAAATTGGACTGAACACTATACTTCCAAGAACAGAAGTTAGTGTTTTTAGTGTTTTTCTTGGTGTGTAATAGTGATTCTATTTATCTAAGCAGGTAGGTACAGTGGGCTCAAGAATTATTGCCCCCCTGATAAAGTTGAACAAAACAAGCTGTATAAAATACACAGCACAGATAATGAGTCTATCTTATGCCCAGACAATGGGAATTATTTCAAAACAAATGTTTAAAATGAGTAATACATGTTTTTTCCAGAAACATTAATTTCAAAATTATTAGATCCCCCACCTTTCTTTAAGAAAACTGAACAAAATAAAATCTGAAATGAAGTTCTGCTTTTTTAAATATTACTCAGTCAAAAGGAACATTTTCTGGACTTGCTGTTTCACCAGGGTATAAAAAGAGGTAAACACACATAAACACTTTGGCCATCCACCACCATGGGGAAAGGCAAAGAAGTGACAAATTAGTATTGATCTTCACAAATGGTAAAGAATCCAAGGGTCACAGCTGGAGAACTGCAGAGTCTGGTTGCATCTTGGAGTCCTTGAGTCTCTAAATCAATAATTAGATGGTACATCCATGCCAAAAAGCTATTTGGAAGGGTTGCCAGAAGTAATTGATAACAAGAAACAAACTGAAGTGTCTGGAGTTTGCCAAATGCCATTGGTGAACTCGGTGCTATGGTCGGGTGAGACCAAAATTGAAGTGTGTGGCCACTCACACCACCAGTACGTTTGGCGTTGGAGAGGGATGCATACTCACACAAAAAAACGTATATTCACTGTGAAATATGGGGGTGGAACATTGATGTTGTGGGGTGGTTGTGATGCCACTGGGGCCCTTATTAAGGACAAAGGTATCATAATCTCTACTAAATATCAGGATATTCTGGGCAAAAATCTGGCTGCCTATGCCAGAAAGCTACATCACGATTTGGTCTCTGGTGGACCTCCCAGCATGACAATGATCCTAAACACACCATTTAAAAATCAATGTTTTTCACTAGTTTACCCAGTTTTGGGGTATATAAAATATAACTAATTATCTGTGCTGTTTATTTTATATGTGGTTTTTTGTTCTTCATTAAGGGTGACAATAATTTGTGAGCGCACTGTAAGGTGGTAGAAGAAAACGGGAAGAAAAACAGTGCCAACAGGAAAAATAAGATATTTGAGGAACACAGCACAAGATGCTAGTAGAAACGTTTTTTTAGAAGAAATCATGTTGTGCACATTTTTTCCCTAGGCAAATATGACCCAGCTCCACCAACAATGGAAGTCAGGAATATCTGCGTGCCTCAGCAAATAATATGCTGTTATCTTAACTTATTGATTAGAGATTAGATGCACACAACAAAAGAGTGCTGGTAGACCAGGAATTCCACCAATCTTAATATATTCAGAGCTGCGAGCACCATCATTTATTGGCTGTGGATGGGATCCGCACAACAGAAGACAAAAGCACAAAATGAGGAAAGATTTCACGGAACTGCTGGTGGTAACCCAACCAAACCTATAAAGAAAAAACATTTGCGCAACATAATTATAATTGACATTTACAACCAGTTTCCTCTTATTTTAAATGAAGAGCTTTGCCACTACATTTCAAAGGAAAAAAAGCTATTTTCTGATAATAGATGAATGGATTGATAATTGCAGTCATTGGGTGTTTATTCTTTTGTGTTAGCCATCAACCCATGTTTAAACCTATACATTTTAGTTGTTCTGGAAAGAAATACATTTGCATTTGAGCTTTTCAGCAAACATTAGCTTCAAAATATCAAGCGGCATTTGCTAAACCTGAGCGCAATTAACATTGCTCTGCATTTGCAACAAATAGATACAGAAAGAGTCAGCGTACTGTAACTGAATTGCAACAATAGGGTCAAACATTCCCCCTCTTACAGTTTAAACATGTCTCTGCACCTAACAAACCAGGACACAGCCCCCCTGAAAGCGTGGTAGATAATAGGGTTTTGTGAACAAATAAGTCCTCCACTTTTCCACTGCTGGCAGTCCTCTCTGTTTAGATCTCCAATGCAGATCCACTGGTCTTCATACTCCTGGGATACACACCACTTGGCATGATCAAAGTGAGACCAGAACTCCACAGGTCCCGGCAGTTTAATTCTTTTGATATTTAAAACGTGTTCAGGAAGGGAGCAGTTCGAAGGCAGTTCATGCTCTTTTCGTTGCCAGGTTTCCGTCAACAGAGTAGTCTTTAAAACTTGAGCAGCCCAGCCAGTGTAGATGTCTGTAAAAGACAACCCTCAAGTATGTAAACAAAGTAGAGATATAAGGCATTTAACAGCATCTACAATGGCTCTCCAGACAGGGCTCTTTCTTGGTTTAAAGAGAAAGGAAACACTCTGTGAAAAGTAAAAAAAAAGCTCTTACCGGTCTGGAATTTAATTTTACTGCCATTTTCACATTGTATAATGAAACATTTCCCGTTACTAAATGGTTTTCGGTGCTTTATTTTCCAATTAAGTTCTTTCAGAACTTTTTATGTTTTAATAACAATCACAACAGAACAACATAAAAGAGCTACTGGTAGTGATTGGAAAGCCCTTGTAGCAAGACAGTTTTAGAAGCGCAACATGTGTTTCTGCCCTACAGATGTGAACTACAAATCTGCAGTTTGTATGTTCTCCCCGTGTTTGCAGGGGTTTCCTCTGGGTGCTCCAGTTTTTGGTCCCACAGTCCAAAAACAACAGACTAGTTGGGTTAATTGGCTTTTGGGAAAATTGACTCTTGGGTAAGTGCTGTGTGTTTTTGTCTCTGTATGCACTGTGATGGCCTGGCATCCTGTCCAGTGTGTATCCTGCCTTTTCCCCTTTGCTTGCTGGGATAGGCTCTGGCTCCCCAGTGACTTTATAGTGGTTAAAGTGGTTAGAACACTGATGGATGATTCACTGTAGGTAGAGTGGATTTTTCATCTCAAAACTATGCGAACTCTGTTAAATGATTATTTTGAACCTAGGTCTTGTTTTCTTGGGATGTATTCTGCTTCTAGCAATATTACACACTTTGCAGTTTATTGCTGGTGATATACTATCGAATATGATGTTTTATGTTATTGCAAGATTATGAAAACAGACACATATACTGTATGGTTTAAATATTTTTCCATTCTGATATTATTATTATTGCATCTAATCTGAAATTGATTTTTAACTAAGCTTAGTTAAAAATGATCAAACTAAGATTGTTTTTTTGCCAAATCTGATAAAGTTTGTTTCAGTTTATATATTATATTGGTGGCTAATATACCATTATATAAACTCATTGTACCATGTAATGGATAGCTTTGAATAAAGTCAAGACCAAATTGTTTTCTCTTTTCGCTGTCTGCATTTTATTTTTAATGTTTGTCTGGGATGAAAAAATGTAATTTGTCTCGTTCTTCTTCTGTCATTTTCATGTTTGGCTCTTAACAATGTGCGGCCTTTTGGAAACCTGTACATGCAACCACTGGCCAAAATATAAGCAAAGCCCAATTCTGTAAAGAGTAAAAACTATGACCAGGAAGTGGCATGTACAGTATCTCACTGGTTCTGAAATATCTGTAGCATCTTGTAGTCGCATTGCTTTACAGGATTTGCAATCTTTACAATAACAATTGCAGCAGAGGTTGTGATGACAGTAAGGTGTGCAGGACTGAGCTATGTTTTTAATAGGACCAAAATCTGGGCAATTTTCTTGCCTGTGAAAGGTGATGGAAGTCTCTGTCATGTTTCTCAAGACGACCAAGCCACACTTTTAATGTGAGAGCACAGGAATTCAAAGGGCATTTAGCTAGCTTGTTTTTAGGTCTTAAAAGTGCATTTACTTGGGTTGCCTCCACACTTCCATAAAGAAGAGAATACGTGCTAAAAATGAATATGCATTTGGCAGTGGCCTGGCAACAGACGACTGCAAGGGCAGAAGACTATAATACATCGCTAAGACAACACATTAAATCTGAATAAGTTCAAAGGGGCCACTTTGAATTGCAAATCACTGGAACGTAAGCATAACTACCATGGAGTATTTCAACATCTTTAAATGTGAATATATTTCTGGACGTTTAGAGAGTCAGAATCGACTGTTTTTATCTGACTCTCATCCTCAGTGCAGAATGCAAATCAGTGCTGTCGAGGAAGGTTTCTGAACTTTAACCAACTCCAAAATCAATGGGAAACCTACGTGACCAAACAAATGCTCAATTCCAGGAAAAAGATTCCAAATGCATATCCTGGTACAGAACCTTTGAAAAGGACAGTTGATATGTCAGATTGTAGTGGGTGTTTCATCACAGATCTTTTTGTACAGTCTTCGTGGTTTTAAAAGAAAACCACTCTCACCATCCACAAAGAAGCGAGACTTGGCAAGGCTGAGGAAGGTTTCTCCCTGAGCTGACAGCAGTTTCCCCATCCTCCTCCCCTGCACCCAGGGCTTTACAGAGCCCTCGCAAATGCAGCTCATTCTGGGCAGTTCGTGGCGAAAGACTTCAGGCAAGGAGCAGTTGTACACGCGGGGGTTATAATACAACAGTTGCTCGGCTGAGGAAAAAGAAAGGAAAACAACTTTATTGTTGGCTAAATCGCATCCTCACTTGCAATGCAAACACCTTATGTTGTTACAACAGTAACCATTATACCCGGGCCAGAACACCCACAGCCCACAGAGGTGCTGGAGGGCTTCGGCTTTATTTTTTCATACCTTCATGTCACTGAACTGTGAGGAAAAATAAACTGTTCATTTTTGTATGATTAAAATCAATAAATACAAAACTGAGGAAGGTAACACTACAAACTGTCTTCTGTGGAATAAGGAGACAAAGAAGCTAGAAGGGGAAATTGTGTTCTCCATTGAGAAGAGAAACATTAAGTTTTTTGATGCAGAAGCAGTTAATTTGGATTTCCCCAGCTTCTTAACACTGCCTGCTATATCTGAAGACCCACCACACTCAATAATTCCATTGTAGTGCTGGGCTACAGCACAAGTCTGCAGTCCTATGAAGCAAGGACTACACATTCAATTTACCCCACACATTTCATTCTATGGCTCGGCTCACGGTTATGAAGAAAAAAAAAATCTAAGCTGGCCCAACAAATATTGAATCTGGTAAATGGCCTCGCAGATAAAACGTCATTGTCGTCTCTTTCAATTTGAACTGAGCAATACAAATAAAAATAAAATGGTATTTTGCTATTAGCATCATGCTAGCTTCCCTATGTTGCGCACCTATCTGAGAGAATTGTGTCGATTTGTAAGTGATACAGAGTGCGGTCTGGCCGTTCAGTTTCCCCGAGGAAGGCCAGCTGTACCCCCTTTCTGGGAATGGAGGGAAGTGGGGGACACTGTGACTGAGCCAGAAACCCTGAGTCTTGTCAAAGTGTAGGACTCCTGTGTGGACACACAAAGAGATATTACAACACAGTGAGATAACAGATCACATTCTATGAATTCATATTTACAATGAACAGCAGTTATCTATTTATGAAGAGTCAGTAGATGATGGATTGCAAGTTATTACCCTTAACACAGTACTTTGAAAAGGTCAATAATAATAATAATAATAATAATAATTCCTTACACTTTTATAGTGCTTTTCTGGACACTCCACTTAAAGGTCTTTCCAGGTAATGGGGACTCTCCTCCACCACCACCAATGTGAAGCCAAAGTGTACACAGAACGCTCACCACACACCAGCTATTTAGTGGGGAGGAGAGCGGAGTAATGAAGCCAATTCATAGATAGGAATTATTAGGAGGCCATGACTGGTAAGGGCCAATGGGAAATTTGGCCAGGATGCTGGGGTAACGACTATACTCTTTGAGAAATGCCCTGGGATTTTTAATGAGCACAGAGAGTCAGGACCTTGGTTTTATGTCTCATCCAAAAGGACAGTGCCCTTTTAAAGTATAGTGTCCCCGTAACTATGCTGGGGTATTAGGACTCACATAGACTGCAGGGTGAGCACCCCTGCTGGCCCCACTTACACGTCTTCCCAGGAGGTCTCCCATCCAGGTACTGACCAGGCTCACAGCTGCTGAGCTTTAGTGGGCTGCCAGTTGTGAGTTGCAGGGTGACATGGCTGCTTTCTAAATGTATAACAGGTTGATTTATACATTGTGTTTAAATTAGTAGTGGCAATGATAAAGATGATACTGATGTTTGTATCCCTGGAAGCAATGGGCACAAGGAAGGTGACACCCTGGACAAGAAGCCAATTAATCACAGGGCAGATGCTGACAGTGACGCGCACACTAGAGCTAATCTTTTCTCAGAAGCCAATCAGCCAACCAGTATATTTTTGGACCGGGGCAGGAAACTGGAGCACCCAGAGGAAACCCTGGGAGAAAAGACAAGATGGCATCCTGAGTCCAAAATTGAGCCCAGGGCCCCAGTGCTGTAAGGTAGCAATGCTAACCACTGTACTACTGTGCTGGCTGGTTAGCAGCAGCAGCAGCAGCAGCAGTGGTAATTTTATACCCACCCAAACTAGAATTGGCGATTTTATCTGTACATTTCTGCTCACGCCCATGACCTTTGACCCAAGGTTTGTCCAACCTCTCTTACACAGTCATACACCTATTGACCCTACACAATGATGTACAGGACTTTTCCAGCCCATCAAAGAACGTGTATTCCCAGTGCTGAGCCACTTATACTCCACTACTTTCGAAATTCTAATTGCCATAACATGGTCTTTTATAATTAATAATTATAAGTCTTTAGAAGACATTAAATCTAATAAACAATGAATCAATGTTAATTTTATACTGATTTTATTATATAATTTCTATTATAGTTTAATATAGAAAAATTGATTATGTTTTTGAAAGAATATTCGTAATATAGTGATACAAATGCATCACTTTCTATGCTATGCTGTGCTTTTCTATGAAATGCTAAGAAACACTTTCAAACAAAAATAACTAGTATCTAATTAGCAGGGTTCATACTAGTGTTATCTCGCTAACTTGCTAAAATATCCTGTAGAATTCTTTAAACATCTTTCTCACAATGATTTCATTATCCTAAAAAAACCCAACAATACCTCTTTATCAAAAGAGGGGCAAGAAGAAAGTGATCAGGCAACTCTTTAAAGTTATTTAAAAGTGAGATGATTTGATAAGTTTTACAAAGAATACTTTAAAAAAAGTTCTTCTGATTGGTTTCTTTCTACATAAATAGAAGCATATTACCAGGAATATGAAGATACAGGCTTGCAAACACTTTTATGTGCAAGCAGTTCAGGTGGGTAGCTGCGTCAGCATGTGTAGTCTTCAGAGGAACAAGTAATAGGTTTATTCCATGCTGAAAAGAGAAGAGAGAAACACATTTCAGCTGTGAAGCCTTCTTCAGGTTTGCTAAAGAAGAAGGCACACCTGCACACCTGAAGAAGGCTTCACAGCTGAAACGTTGTGTTTTCTCTCTTCTCTTTTCATCATGGAATAAACCTATTACTTGTCACTTATATGTGCATGTGTGTTTATTTGCTTGGACCTCATGATACTTCTGTAATGAATGGACAGTGTTAACCTTAGAAACAAAGGCACAATCCTTATAAAAGAACTCTGAAAGCAATCAAATCCAGTTAAAAGATGTTATTGTTATTCTGCTATCATACAGTGTATTGTAATTATGTGTTTCAAGAAAATTAGTTTGAAGGCTTACCAAACCACACAACAAGATTATGATATAGTGTTGCTTACTGTAGTAAACTATGATGAGAACAGTAGATTAACTAGAGAAGCTTCTGGGAACTTAATTTAACTTGATTTATCATGTTAAATGCAGGCTTGGAGCACAAAATATTCTCATGGATTTGCCTTCACAAAAGTCAAACTATTCAATACCATTCACACCCGATCATAACTATCATAACTTTTTGTAAGTAAGGATTCCATTATACCAGTACATGTACATGCAATAAGGTTCAAGTTCTATGTCAATATGCAAGAACATATAAACTATTATCAAGGAAACAAGGCTTGATTAATACAGTAAAGATCATTTCTAAAGATAGTGTTAAACAGATTGTTACAGAAATTTAGTGCTTTGTAATCTGGAGATCTGAACTCAAATAAATAGTACAATTCCTGTTGTTTCATAATTGAAATTAATAGAAACTATGGCATAAAACAGCCTCTTCCTATACAATAGGAAAGAAGTAAATAAAGTTTCTTTGGTAGAGTGTATTACACTACGCACAACATTTACAGGCACATTTGCTTTTTACAGCATAAACTGGAACCTGTTTAACTTAATCCATTTTGTCAACATTGGTAATCTGGCCTGAGGTCCTTGTCCTCCTCCTCCCCCTAAGAATTTAACAGCATTGGCTCTTGACATGCTTCATCAGAGCAGAGGGGTGGAATGTAAATTGTTTTACAAACGCTGCGTGAAGCCGAAAGTGGACCCAAATGTGACGTACTGTAACAATCAAACAATCCTGTTTAGGTAGCATGAGGCTTAGAAAATTAAATAAAGAGAAAGGAAAATAAACTGTCTAGTAATTTAAATTCAGTTTGCATCAATATAACATTACTTTTTCACTACAATTCTGTTGACAGAGAACAGATTATTTGATCAGAAATAGTTCCAGTTTGCTGTTTGATTGTTGTACTGTCTTTTGATTGTTTGAATATTAATTTATGCATTTGTACACTTAAGTTTTAAATTGCTTTAAAAATAATGAGGTAGTGAACCCACCTACCCTGACAGGTAACAAACTCTTTGTTTTGTTTTTCTCACATAAAAATGTAGGAGAAAAAAATGTTTGACACTTCCACTTTTTGTTTAAGAGCATGCCTCTTAATCTTTGTGATTTTAATCTCATATGTTTATGAATCTTGGAATAATCTTTGTGTTTTTAATCATGTATGTTTATGAATCTTGGCATAATCCTTAAAAAGCCAACCAGACAACCCGCTTATAAATTCCATTTTATACATGCAGCATGTTCAGAGGTGATTCAACATATTCATTTGCCTAGATTAATATGACAGTATAATTAGCAGGATTTTGAAAAAGTACCTTTTGTGTGTCCATAGTGCACTATATAATCCAGAGAAGGAGGGGCATCATTATACAGCATATATGCAGAGTTGTTTGACTATTGAAGGAGAACAAAAAAAATGAGATGGCTTTATTTCATGTTTTAAACATCAAAGATTCACAAGACAATAAACTGAATGTACTCTCAAACTCGCCTTACAAGTAGTCTATAGTCTGTATTAAAAATTGATTTAAATTTGGAAAGATCTCACTTTTTGTTTTTCTGTTATGCATAGGCTAGGTGAAAAAATCAATAATTAAGGTGGGTTCACTACTGTGAAGAATTCAGTTCGACTTAGTTCCTTTTTGTTAAGAATGCTGGCAGTACATCCATTGTATGACTCTGACAGTAATTATTTGACAGCTGAACCTTTGTAATGTTTGCAATGTCCAAAGATATTTTTTTTCATAACACAACAATTATGGTAACAAAGGATGCTGTCTAGGCTACAAAAAAGAACCTAGAATTGCCTGAATTTAGGAGCTTAGAGAATGAGAGAAGTCTGGTGTCTCTCTGCTCAGCTTTCTGGAGGGCATTTGTAATAATTGTTTTCAATACCACATTGAGCTGCTCTGTCACATTTTGCATTCCTGTAGTTAACATGGTAAATGAAAAACACATTTTTTTCATGAAATTCATATTTAATTGAATTTTAAGATTACACTGCCTGGTTTTACAGGTGTATAAAAGAACAAATGTTGGTCCTGTGTGATCTTTGACCTCCAATAATTGCGTTTGCCCCACATTGTGATGTCTTAAATGATGTATTGAGTATTTCAATATTAAATTAAGTAAAGCTACTACATTTTATTGATTGGATTTGTAAATTTAATTTTTGATCTAGTCACATCCTTAACTATTTCAAAACAGAGTTTTAGGTAATGTATATGAAACACCTAATGAATTTAATAATTTACTATGTTGCTAACAACGTACCCACCCTAGAAGGATTTAAGGGGACCTAGACTACCCCACAGAAACAATTATCTCTTGAAGTTTACCACTGGTTTAGACCTTAAATAAACAGCTACAGATGTTATTCTCCAGAGCAGTGCTTTGTTCAATGTGCTAATGCACTAAACGTCTGGAATTTAAGTTTCAAAATTTCAACCATTAACCTGGCCTGGCCTGGCCTGGCCTGGCCTGGGCACCAAACCTCCATAGATGGCAGACACAGCACCACTCATTACTATTCCTAGATGGAGGAGAAAGATCGGAAAGAGATGTGGGGAATATTTCCCAGGGCTTTGTGTGAACGCCAGTTTCCACTGCTTTGGACAGAATAGGGGTGCACCTTCACCGTACTGTTCCTTTACTATAATATTTGGGTAGGGTAGTATTTCTGTCAGTGTCTAACCTTACAGCACACAGACAATAATACAGTAATAATAGTGGTGTTTTTTTTTGTTAGCCATGTATGCACTGTACTCTGTGCTGTGTCTCACCTTGTGTTTGTGCTCCTGGTACAGATGTTCCAGTGTTTTGCCAACGGCCGACTGACTTGTATTCACCAAGAACTTACTCAGTTGCCATTCTTTAACCGTAGGGTCCAAGTACATGTACTCGAGCCCACTTCCAACACTTCCAATTTTGTACTTGGGCAACTTGTAAATGATGAACCTGGAGGCAAACACAGTCAAAGTAAACATCATCAGCTGATAAGACTGAGAATGCAGCTGAAAGAAAAGGACAGATCATGTTGAAATACAGGTACTGTAGGTCAGGAACTGCAGGTAATGTGATACCCGCAGTTCCCAGAGACACACAAACCTCACAGTTGCTGAAGACAAGCTCAAAAGAGAAAAAGTGTAAAACCCCCTTTTCTCTGTTTAGCTGAAAAACAAAAGCTGTTAACTTATAATTATATAATTGCATTCATATAACACTTTTCAATTAAAGGGATCCCAAAATGTTTAACACACAACTGGATACCTACTTCATCCACTACTGCACTTCTGAGGTATAAAAGTGAAAAACTGGAACATAAATTGAATTAATGAGACGTTTCAGGAAGCCAGAGTATAGGCTCATATGGTATTTACCAAGGATATACAGGTGAACCTTTAATCTTAAGAACAACTATACTTCTAATTATATTTACAATAAAACAGGCTGAATTTTACATTTTTTTATTCCAGAGTAATTCACTGCAAATATTTGTGAAATAGTAGGCAAAACTTGTAAAATAGCATGTAGCGTATGAAAAAAGAAAATGATTGTTCTAATCAGTTTTTGAAAACTAGCTGGGTAGTGCAGAAAAAAAGTGGAGCAAATCTTGTGCTGAGGGAATTAAGTGTCTCACTGATACTGTACACATTGTGAGTTACATTGGAGCAACAACTAGTTGGTGAATATGATCTTCAGTACAATCAATTTAAAGTGCACATATAATGAAGTCTCCATAAGGAAACTTGGAATGACAAAAAATACAGTAGTGGTGTGATGAGTTTTTCTACTGTGAGAAAAGAAAGGCTTGTTCATATAGCTGGCTTTGTTTAAGAACAGATCCTACCCTCTGGATACCAATGTAATTTATTTTTTGATTATTTCAGTCTATTTTTGGCTCTCCCTCTAAAGGGTACTTTTTCTGCGTTGTCACGGCAACAACATGTGAAGTTTCCAAAAGAAGCCAGTAACCATGCTTTGTTCTCCTCAGGGAAAAGCCATCATTTCTATAAAGCCTATCTGGGTCACTCAGCATTAAAGGATTCCCACATTCAAAAATACATGCAATACTGAGGTTTTTTTTGCTGTATTACCGTCTATGTTTATCTTCCAAGCAGGTTCAATAAGAATAAAAACCTAAATAATAAGAAGCCTGAAAGACTAATGAGTGATAATAATTTTTAACTCATAGTTACTTAATTAATAAACAAATGTGTGTTTTCAACTATGTTTTATCCTGGAATGGAAAGGTTTTATGATATGTTTTTTAAAGAATATTATGTATTATTGTAAAACTATTGAGACCAAAAACATTTACATACTGTACATATATAACATTACAAACATAACTTATTACATCATACAACAATCATAACAATAAAAGCCCTACAATTGTTGACTTCCTCTACCTCCTACCCTTACGCAAACATTCAAATTCCATCTGAGGCTTGCATTACATCTCCACATATTCTTTAAAATTGTATAGTCCAATGTCTTTCCACTGCCCAACTTTTTCACTTCCTAAAAGTACAATAAATGTGTATACTTGCAAACTTGGTACTACAGTTGATTTCCCATATTGCAACAGGAGTTTCTTTAAAATTATAGCAGAGTAAATAAGAACTCAAACTAATGGGTATCTCAAAGAATGGCCATATACCGTATCTTGTAATAAGCATTGTGATAAGGTTAAAACAATATTACATTTGAGAGTGAGGGATAGCCCACTCTCTAATTGTACCTCCTATTTACAAACTTTCCAGTATTCCCAAACGGAATGAATCAGTAAATCACTTTTTATTTCACATTTAATACATAAATCCAATGTTTTAACATCAAATTTATTCGCTTTAGCTCATTCAAATACTGTGTTGATATTTGTGTTCCAACTAAAAGAATTAAGTCATACCCCAATCAAAAACCATGGTTCAACAATAACATCAAAACCAAGCTGAAGGAGCAGTTTGTGGCCTTCAACCCTGGGCTGTATAGGAAAGCCAGGTATGACCTGGAGAGGGCCATCAGACATGCGAAAACCGACCACAGAGACAGGCTTTAATCACAATGTGGGGGCATTAACACAATCTCCGGAATGGCCTGAGGGCTATCACTAATTACAAAGGACAAATGGGTGTTATAACAGCAGCTGATGATTCACTGCCTGACCACCTAAACAACTTCTATGCGAGGTTTGATACTCACAATACGGACCCTTCACCTGAAACACCCAGTGAGTCTGGGGAATTTGTGCTGCAGCTGTCTGAACAGGTACGGAGAGCTTTTGGAAAGGTGAAGCCATGCAAGGCTGCCAGTCCTGATGGCATCCCCTCCTGTGTTCTAAAGGCATGCGGAACACAGCTGACCCCTGTCTTCACTGTAATATTTAACATGTCACTATCCCTGTCTATTGTCCCACTGTGCTTCAAGAGGACTACTATCCTGCCACTGCCTAAAGCAACCAAGGTGTCATATCTGAATGAATACCGCCCGGTGGCACTCACCTCAGTAGTCATGAAGTGCATGGAGAAACTGGTGATGGGACACATCAACAGTATTGCCCTGGACTCCCTGGCCCTTCACACCACTCTTGAGCACTTGGACAAGAGGAACACCTATGCCAGGATGTTATTTATTGACTTCAGCTCAGCCTTCAACACAATTGTACCAGGCAGGCTGGTGGTCAAGGTCAGGGGTCTGGGCCTCAGCAACTCTATCTGCAACTGGGCACTGGACTTCCTGACAGGCAGACCCCAAGGGGGGTCAATACAGGGCCCCCCCCAGGACTGCTGCCTGAACCCCCGGCTGTATTCTCTATTTACACATGATTGTGTGGCTAAATTTAACAGCAACCACATCAAGTTTGCTGATGACACCACAGTAATTGGTCTTATCAGCAACAATGATGAAACCGCCTACAGGAGTGAGGTAGCATAGCTGGTGGAGTGGTGCCACAACGACAACCTCACACTTGACATCAGCAAAACAAAAGAGATTATAGTGGACTTCAGGAGGCACGGTGGACATCACACACCCATCATCATTCAGGGGGCTCCAGTCAAAACTATCAGCACCTTCAGGTTCCTTGGCCTTCGGATCTCTGAGAGGCTGAGCTGGTCAGAGAACACTGCTGCCATCCTCACTAAAGCCCACCAATGCCTTCACTTCCTGAAACAATTCCAATTTTCACCGTAATACCATTGAGAGTGTCCTGACCGGTGGTATTATGGTGTGGTATGGTGGACACAGTACAGGACAGAAAAGCCATACAGAGGGTTGTGAGGTCCGCACAGAAAATCACTGGGACTGAGCTACCCTCCATCGACCGGATATATCTCGACCGCTGTCACAACTGGGCTTGAGCTATATTTCGGGACCTGATTCACCCTGGCCATGATCTGTTTTCACCCCTGGGTTCTAATATGAGGTATCGCAGTATCAGAACACTAATAGATTCAAAAACAGTTTCTTCACCCAAGCAGTCTGCATCATAAACAGCTCAAATTAGCACCTGCACAAATTAGCACCTGCACTTTAAGGTACTGCACTGTTTTCACTATGTCCTGTCTTGGCTGTATTATAACCTCTATTGTCTAAATTTATTGTCCATGTCTGTTTGTCATTCGTGCCTATTTGTTTTCTTTTACTGAGTACGGCTGAATGAGTAAGCATTCCAATACACTTGTTGTACTGTATTTGGCAAATAAAAAATCTTGAATCTTGAATGTTATTATTTCATATTGCATTGACTGTAAATCTATTAAATCATTAATAGTAATATCTACAGTAGTCATATCCAAACACTTAATAGCATGATTCTGCTATTATTAAACCTATCCAAATCTTCATTCCATTAAATCCATCTTTTCCAGATGAGAACTTTTTGAATACAATTTTTGCAATCTGCCTGTAATTCTAGATGCAGTCTGAGAGTCAAAATGTATGTTATTTATTTGGCTAAACTTAAATTATTCAAAATTATTCAAAGTTATGATATATAACAATCCCGATTTGAAGTGATTTAAAAGTATCTGTATTAGTTAAATTTAGTTTATTTTTCAATTCTGGAAAGAAGGTGATGTTCTTCAATAAGATCCTGTATGAATTGTATATCACCAAATTCCCATTTTGGCCATGAAGTTTTTTCTGTCTGTATGGTCATCTATGGATTATTCTATAACACAGTGTTATCCAGAACTTAATGGGTTCTTTTCATTTTAAACTATGATTTAATCATATTTTTAATACAATCTTACAAGGAAAGAAAATGTGGTGAACGCTTTTAAAACTCCAAAAATTCTAAACCAAGCAACTCTTGACCAGCAGCATCTAGTTACTCAATCTGGTTTATCTTAAGCATTGTAAAACATGAGGGCATGTCTCGAACTCTACACGCAGCTCAGAGCAAAATAACAACACAACCTACCAGTCCACAGGTCTGCCAGCTTCATTCCTGCAGGAAATCTCTCCATAAGAAAAATGGAAACTCCAAAGGACTGCAGGAAGTAGAAACAGCCACATTATCCCAGAGTCTATTCCAAAACTGACTGGGGCTGATCAGTAGGATCGAATATACCCCAAACTGCTTTTTATTAAAATAGGGAAGTACTGCTTTTGATACAGTATCTGCTTCCTTTTTCTAGAAAAAAGCTGACATGTGCTTTAAGTAGGTAAGAGCCTGTTAGCAGTTGTCATAAAATACTTTCAGATATGTAACAGAGGAGAAGATAGGAGTTTCAAGATTGTCTTTGTTCTTTTTATTGTGTAGCACAGTAACTTTGACATTAACAGGCCACTGAAAAACTTGAATATTATCTTAAGTCTTAATGCTTGCTACAGAAATAAAACAAAAACACTGAGAAATGTTACTTTAAGCCAAGATAAAGACCTCTCTGGGGGAAAAAAATTACAGAAATCAAATGCATATTCTCAATTCTTTAAGAATTCAGTCATGTAAGGCTGTCTAAAAAGTTGTGTTTCTCTCATGATTCCACTCAAACAGTGTTAACACACATTAATGAACAAATCAGGAGTATACATGATTTGTTTCCACTATGCAACACCTGCAAACATTGAATCATTTAGAAAGATTGCTTTAAGAAACCCTTCTGTCCTATTCCTAAAAAACAAAAACAAACCCAAACACTTAAATCCCACTGTGTAAAAGGGAGCATTAAAGAAGCATTAAACGTTTCCCTGTCTTTGTCATGGTGAGCCCTGTGTCTATGGGTTTTTATTCCTGCTGTACTCCCAGTTTCTTAATAGAAAACTTAATTGAACTAATCTAGCATAAAATAGAAATGTATCATTGTGTCTGGACACTAAAATATTGCAGAATTACTTTAAAAATGTGATCATTAACTTGACATTTCTAAAAGTTTAAGGACTAGGAATACTTAAGTAGTTCAAATTAATCAAAATATAAATTAGATTAAATGATGAATTAAGGACCTGAGAGCTAAGCCGCAATGATGCAACAATGAAACCCAGCGAAAATGGGGATTCCAGGACCAAGACTGGGCAGCCCTACACACAAGGCGGAATTATATCATTGGTCAGTTTTAAATATACCATATCATATAATCTCATATCATTACATATCCTATAATTTCTTTGTATCCATTACTGCTACTGCTGGTTAAAGACTAACCAATGAAAAAGATTAATCTTATCTTACCAAATAAGTAAGTTACAGGTTTCTATGTATGCCCTGGTTCAAATTAAAGCTGACCATGGAAAAAAACAGAACACCAGTTTGTTCTGCATGGCGCAATGAGGGGTGGAGCTGCTCTTGGACCCTGGACTGGGTTCAGCTCCTGACTGGGACTCTCTCCGTGCTCATTGGAGTTTTCTCTGCCTGCTGTGGTTTCTTCCACCGTTCTAAAACATGCTAGCTACATGAATCAAAGTCTGTTGATTGTCCCTGTACGTATGTATGTCTTGGCCATGGACTGTCATTCTGTCCAGGGCTTTTGTTGGGCTGTTGAGCATTAGTTTCCAGGCCTTCTTATAATGGATGTTAGGATGAATGGAAGTATCAGATTTTATCACAGACCTGGGTATTCTGACAAATAAGCCACCAAGTACCTTTTCCACAAAGCAGCCCTAGCATGTATTCCAAATGTAATCCTTTGACGTCATAATATATTACACTTTACTTCAAAGATCACCGAGGACTAAGGCTGTCACCCGTATAACAATACATTGAAAAGTAAAAGCCAGTAACGGCTGAAGTTAAACTAAAGAACATATAGAATGGTGTGAAATGGCAGTTATGTAAGGAAACCTGTTTCTCTAGCATACATATGTAAAGTGCACCCAGAAGCACAAAAAATTTAAATCTGGACCTCCCATCCAGCTTAAAACCAAGGCCATGTCGCTGTTTCAGTCAAGACGGGACACGAGAGAGTCATTCTGAACCGGAGCAGATCTAGGACACACAATGGCACACAACCTCTCAACTACTGAATACAATAAGGTAGTATTAATGAAATTATTTTCATTTTTTATCCTTATTACTGAATGTAGATGTGTGTTTCCATGTGTTCACATTGTTTGTTACAAAAGCAGTATAGGCAAAACAATCTTAAAAAGTAAACATAAAAGTAAAATGTAATGTCACTATGTAGGGTCTACATAATTAATAATGAAGACTACAGTTTACATTTTCTAAGCTATCATTATTCTTATCATTATTATCTCAGTTATCTCCACTGTGTGGCTACAAATTTATTTTATAGAGAAAAAAAAATATTTTGTGAAAGAAATAAAATACTTACATACTTTATCATGACCAGCTTAAAAAAAGTAGTGAGACACAAACAATTCATATCCTGCTCAGAAATCATTCACAATTATTTTCGTATTTTAAAATTTTCAAACTGCTGTGACTTGTTGTTACGTATCAAAGGGATAGTTTCAAAAACTAAAGGAATTAACTTTTAAGTCCAAACTTTTTGAAGAAGGATTTATACAGGACCAGCAGTGAGATATTTAAAAATCAAATGCTTTTTTAATCAATCAATACCTAATCTTTTCATAGAAGTGCAATCACAAAGTATTTTAAACAACTCACAATACAGAACATCTGGTTAACAGTGCACAGTAAATTTATTAATTATGTACCTTTTTAAAAGTACCTTTTACCTTTCACACCATGATACAGGTATCATATGTATTCCAAGAACACTCACTTCTAACTGGAAAAAGTATTCTAAGGGAAAACAATGTTATTAACTTACATATTCCCTTTTTTATCCCAGATGGAATATTTGTTTTGCAGGCAGGTAAAAGAACAACAGAATAAAACAACACACAATACAAGTAATAGGTTTATTCCATGCTGAAAAAAAAAGAAGAAAGAAAACCCATCTGAACTGAAAAAAACCCCACCTGAACAAATACACAATACATTTAACATGACATGGACCAATTACCAAACAAGAAACATACAGTATATGCATAAGATGACAAAAACAATTTAACAGCTTAAGTAATCTTCACAATCTCCAAATAAAATTAAATTTAAATATTGGGTCAGTGAGTGAAACCGCCACATACGTAACCTTATGAAAAAAAAAGTAGTTTAAATAATTCAAAACTTCCACTCTGTTAGCTCTCAGTGTAAATTACAGGGCCTGATGATAAAATGTGAAAATAAACCGTCACACAAAATGTAGCTGCCCCAAAGCAGGCACTTTGAGGTTAACCATGAAGGTTCCTGTTTTAAATTAACTGTACAAGACCTTGCCAACATTATAAAATCACATTTTATTAAATAAATGCAGTTAAAATGAATTTGAAAATTAAATTCAAAGAGCTTGGCTTCCGAAGAACAAACAAGCTCTCAGGGCTACAATATAAAGCACCAGCTGTAAAATTGGAATAAACGTGTCTTTTCACCTTTCCCCTTCTCTCAACGACAGACTTGTATTCTTCTAATTCTCTGTATTCTTTTGTAGGTTTCGTTTCACACCTCTCCTCACCTCTCTCGACCTCGCACCACTTGATTGGCCACTCTGCCTCTCCCCTGCTCCTCTCTCCTGGCTTGTTTTCCCATGCTATATCATCTTTGCTGCCTGCCCCACCTTTCTTACACCCGAAGAAGGCTCCCCAGCTGAATCGCTGTGTTTTCTTCCTCCTCTTTTCAGAAAGGAATAAACCTTTACTTGTTCCTTTGCAGCCTACGCATGCTGACGCAGCAACCCACCTGAACATTTTTTTTATGTTTGTTAATTTTTATAGAACCAGAATGAAAGCAAGAACATTTAGTTAACCTAATCAGTTATTTAAAAAATGAAATTACCTCAGAACACATTTAATATGATCCTTAAACTGAGCTGATTTTGAGCCTTACTCTCCCTTTCAGTGTAAGCTGAACTTTGGAGTAATGATCAGGTCAGGTTGAAGTAGTTTGTCAGACTAACAACGCTTAGACAACACCTAATGCTGTAAAGTCACCTCAAGACATAAGTAAGGCTACATGAGAGGAAGCCATTCAGCCCTCGTTTTGTTGCTAGCAGCTAATGAATTCCAAAACCTCATCCAGACATTTTTGGAAACTGGCGTGTCAGTTTTAATAACTTGGCTCAGCAAGTTCACAAACGTAGTTTGTTTTTATTCACAAAAGAAGGAAGTCAGCTTCTGTTTTCAAAAACACATCCATAAATCCTGCTTAAGATGCTGCAAGTATGACATTTGAGAAAGCTGTCCAAATATGCTTTCAGCGGATAGCACCTGCATTCCTTTCAGTAGCTTGCTTCCTTTTAAGACCAGTATGCCTAATAAAGCTCATAGCTTCGTTTCAAGTAGTCCCAGAAATAGCGCGTTTTTTTCATAGCTCTCAATATTGCATTCTTAATATGCTCTAAAGCTGGTGAGTCATACTGCTCTCATTGCTTTATGGTATGGATTTTACAACTTTCATTCATTTAGCAGGCAAAAATACCTCACAGAGACATCGAATAAATTGCAAGCTTGGTTCATAAAAATGAACGTGTATCGAACAAACAACAAGGGTGCAGGGGTGAAGGGGGTTCAGTGCTTTTTGCAGCAGAGTAAATTTGTTCCCCGTTTCTCAGATTAGATTATGAAAGTGTGCGAATCAAATCAGCATGAAAAAGAGATGTTTTTCTGCATTGGGACAAATTTATCAAGAGAGCAAAAAAAAGTTGTGGAAATTGTTCTGATATTTCAGTGGGATACAGAATTCTCAAATAGAGGTCCTTACAACTGCAAAGTTACAAAACTCCATTATCCAAGACCTCCTGGTCCCGGGAGCCACTAGTACCAATTTTGCTGCTCATGAAATAAATAATAATAGTCACACGGTGTAGAATGAGACTGTTACTGTGATGTCAACACCTCAGGTCTCTCAAGTGCATAAACGACTCTCTGCTGCAAGGTCTAGTCTGATCACATTCACTATGATCCTGAGGAGACTGGATCGCTGTCTGAAGCTAGAAACCTGTTGCAGGATGTGGAGTTTGTGCACACTGGCTATGGGAAGAATACAGTGAAGGTGATGCATGTCAGACGAGAAGGGAGGCAACACTACATTAAAGAGATCAAGGCAGATGTGGAGCTGACTTTAAGGACACGCAAGGACTACCTGGCTGGGGACAACTCGGACATCATTCCCACTGACACCATGAAGAACACTGTCCACGCACTGGCAAAACTGAAAGGGGTAAGTTTCAAAGAATGGCCTTCACCAATAAGGGAAAGTGGGACCACGTTTCTTGTTATATTTCCGGTGGACACACAATGGCGGAAAAAGACTGTGGACTGAAAGAGCCAATAGATAAGTGGCATGGTGGCGCAGTGGTTAGTGCTAGTGGGATCAATTCCATGCTATCTGCATGGAGTTTGTATGTTCTCCCTGTGTTCATGTGGGTTTCCTCCCACAGTCTAGAGACAAACTGTTTGGTTAATTGACTTCTGGGAAAACTGTCCCTGTTGTATCCCATCCAGCGTGTATCCTACCTTGTGCCCGTTGCATGCTGGGATGGGCTCCGGCTCCCCTGCGACCCAGTATTGCCTCAAGTGGTTAGAAAACAGATGGATGTTTACATTACACACCTGTAAGAGCTACACTAGAAGCCTGAGGCACAGCGCACAGCTTGGTGGTGTGCATCAGGGTAACCCTCGTTCACCATGCGCAGGGACAAGGGCTGCGTCAGTGAGCCAAGTCAATCATCATTTGGTGATTTCAAATAAAAAAATAAAGCATTGTTAGGTGATAGGTTTCAGCAAGGACAAAGGATAAGGCAAGAAAAAGAGGTATTGTCACAAATTAAGTCAGGGCCTTAGTTTATTCAGTCAAAAATAATAACCTCAAAAGCACATTCACCTAGAAATAAAAGGAATTTGGCATTTCCTAAATCTTCCTAAGAATGCAATGATTTCAAAGAATGATAAAATCATCATTGGCAATAGTAAATTATTATACTCAGCCTGCTCCTATGCTCTCTACCCACAATGAAGGGATACAGTATATGGAAGTTACATTCCCAACATTTTAAAAAGCGAAGCACTGAACACACCCCAGCAAAACAGAATGTTATGAGGGATAATGAAACAAGAAAACCAAAAACTAGTAAGGAGATGTGTGATTAAAGATGATCAGTGCATCAGAAAACACCCAAAACCTCTGATGTTCCTTGTTCCATATTAAATAGGTCCCTTTCCTTAAAGGCTCAGTGCATTTCTGTGTTCTATTTTGGCAGATCCGGACCATTGAAATATTTGCCATGGATATATGTGACCACTTCTTAACAAACTTCAAGCATGTTACACGAGCCAAGGTTTACATTGAGGAGGCTCCATGGAAACGCCTGGAGAGGGTAAGGATGTGAGTGATGTCTGCTAGCCGGAGCCCTGAATGTTGTTTTCACTTGTGTTAAAATGTTTTCTCTAATAGGACTTTAAATCAGTGCACAGGAAATAAAGAGAAAGGATTCTCTTTGGTCAAAAAAGAGATCATACCTCTGCTAAATCAGGTCTCCCTTGGGCAGTCACTGACAGAAAATTATACTGTCTCGCCTTCTTCCAACAATATGATAAACAAGAGCTGGTTGCTAGGTTCTTTCATCACAAACTCATTTTTTTTGTTCATCACACGTCTCCTGTTTTTACATAATGCAGCCTGCAGCATTCTGCATGGCAGTAATTTTTATTTTTCATTCGATGTACTGTTCTTCCTCACAAGGCACCTAATAAAGATATTTACATGCTGGTTTAAGAGTCTGCTTTGATGTAACAGCATAAAAGAGATGTAACCAAAGCACTGTTTACTCCACAGAATGGCACTGAGCATGTCCATGCCTTCATTTACAACCAGGAATCCATTCACTTCTGTGAAGTTGAACAGAAACAAAATGGTGAGCTGCTGTTAGCAATTTACTGTTTCTGCAAATATCTTTGTTCCTAAAAACTACAAAATTACCACAACACGTTTATTACATTTGTGACTGATGAATGAAATAGATTTTTCTAGACATTTTGAGAAATTGTGTACTGTAACTTGCATGTTACTCATCAGTACTTGTTATGAAACATGCAGGCATACTTACCTTTTTTACAACTTTTACAGTTTTTAACAAAAATGCATTGCAGTAATTATTTTATATGTATATTTAAATGTATAATTTAAATCATAAAACATTTTTTGTTTTATGACAAGAAGGTTCAATATAATTTAAATATCACTTTCATTATAAAGAATGACATAAACTGGTTTAAATTATTTCAAGGCAAGGTACCTGTAGTGTTACTAGAAGTTCTGGTGGGTAGCTGCGTCAGCATGCGTAGGCTGCAAAGGAACAAGTAAAGATTTATTCCATGCTGAAAAGAGAAGAAAGGAAACACAGCGTTTCGGCCGTGGAGCCTTCTTCAGGAGCTACCTGCTCACACCCAAAGAAGGCTTTGCGGCCAAAACGTTGTGTTTTCTTTCTTTTCTTTTCAGCATGGAATAAACCTGTTACTTGTTCCTTTGTAGTGCTACGAGTTATTCTTTATTATACTTCTTAATTAGGTAACTAAACCGTTTACTTATTTGGATTAATCAATGTCTCTTCCCAGACAGATAATAGCAGATAATGATTTAGACAGGCCTGTAAAGCTACCCTTTGGGTCCTGAGGCCTAGTGTGCCTTACACTTCAGTAATCCTGTGCTGCTCTTTGTTCTTCAGAGAGCCCAGTGGTCCATGCAGGTCTGAAAGACATGAAAATCCTGAAGACCACCAAGTCGGGCTTTACAGGTTTTTTGAAGGACAGGTTCACAACACTGCCTGAAACCCAGGACAGGTTCTTCTGCACAGCTGTCTATGCAAAGTGGCGCTACAACAAGTTCAGGAACTTCTCCTTCGACACAGCATGGTGATTTGCATTGACAAAAATGTCCTATACATATGGTGACGTTGCATCCATGAAATTCAACCGGCAATTTTGAGAACAACATTTAGAGCTTCAGAGATAATGTAGATCAACATTATGATTTACGCTATACCATAAACAAAAAACACAAGACAAATACAACACCTTCACAAAGGCTACACAAATATAAAGAGATACTCTATGTCATTTATTAAAAAGGGGCCAGGGCTGGAATCTTCTGAGAAGTAGATTTTATGGCACAACTGGTTCAATTTAGTATCAATTTGTTATGTGAGTGCATGTCCCCTCGGTGTTCGTGTTAATGTGGTAAACAAAGAAGTATTTTATGTACTGGCATGTATTTAAAGCAAATCAGGTGTAAGTTTAAAAAAAGAACTTATATTCAGTGAATACATGTAATCATTTAGTTTGTTTGTTTTTCAGGAAAACTGTGAAAGAGACCATTATTGAAAGGTTTGCAGGCCCCTATGACAAGGGTGAATTCTCACCTTCAGTTCAGAAGACTCTCTATGAAGCCCAGGTTCTCATCCTGCAGAGAGTACCAGAGGTCAGTTGCATACTGAAAGATCACATTGAAACAATACATCTATGTTCTGGTCAGACCATTCATAAGAAAGGAAAGGTTATAAACAAGAGGATCACTTGAAGGCACCCCTGGTGCAAGCTGATGCTAGTTTTGAACATTTTTTCAGTCATTTTTATCTACAAGATTCATGGGAATCACACACTGACCTTGAAAGGGTTTTCCATGTGGAATTGTCCACTGTGGACAGTGAATCATGGATAGTGATATATCAATAGCTCACCCTACCCTCCCATTACAAATTTCAAACATGTTGATGAAGGAAAATGTTCTGTCAGACACTTCTTCATGTGTGTCCAATTAAAAGAAATGAAACCTAACAATTGGCAGGTGGGCCAAGTCTTTTATCTAATCTTGGATGAGAACAAATTGGCAAGACATTAAAATATGCCAAGCATATGTACGTCCATGCACAAAATATAAATTAAATTGAAAATTTAAACAATAAATGTCAACCCACTTCAAATGTATGAGATTGTACTTTTTCATATATGTAAAAGCCTCTAATCCTCTTATCCTGTAATATGTGAATTTAACTGCATAACATATAACACATATACATATATGTGACAGCATGGCAGACTTTGATGCCAGATGAAGTTTTAATTTGTAACAGTGTGTTCACTACCTCTAGAAACTGAATTGGTTGAAAACTGTAAATGATTTTGATGACATGAGGTGAACTGTTAAAATATAGCAAGTTCCTTGTAACCCTGTTACTAATTTTAGATATCTTTGAACAAACAATCATTTTGCTTTTCCAGGTTGAGGAGATTGAGATTGTTATGCCAAACCAACATTATTTCACCATAGACATGACAAAAATGGGACTTGAAAACAAAGATGAAGTGAGTATTGTTTTTCATTAACAAAGTGAAGGAAAAAACGACCCACCATACTCAAGGAGCATTGTTAACTGAATTTGTAGTCTCCAGCAATCTTGTGTTGCCCACATATTAGCAGAAGGGACTTTGTGAATGAAATCAGTGGTATTACCTAGAACACAAACTGCACTGGTGGCCATACTAAGACAAGTCATTTTCATTTGCTATTCATTAAAGCATTGTAATAAGTAAACTTCTTTAATTGATAAGGAAACTTGCTATACGTTTTGTTGAGTTCCTGACTATTATGAAGTATCAGACTTACATGAATTAACATAACCAATCTTGAATTCCAATGAAAACAAAATGACCTAAAAAGATGTGATGTTCCAGTATTGTGCCTCGGGCATTCATTGTTCATTATACCACTCTGGTCTTTATTTTTAGCAAAACAGTATGATGAGCAATCTTTTAACTGGCACAGGGGGTGATACAGAGCAACAGTGACTAATCATATCACTGGCAGGAATGGTGAAGCAAACAGACATCTCTGTTAATCAAAACACTCCCAAGCCCTTGACTACCACAATACAACCTTTCTATTAATGATACGAACTCTTTAGCTATGTCTAAATACCAAAATAAAAAATTGTGTTAAGTTCTTAAAGCAAAGCAGACATGGAGAATGGACTGAAACGTCATTTTAACAAATTCAGCCTTGATATAAAAAATCTTACCAGTTTTTGAAACTTGCTAAGAAAAACAATTCAACTGATTATGAGCCAATGTCTGACTAGGTCTAATGTAATTCACTTCAATTTCAGAGACAATAAGGTATTGCCCAGGTCCCCTGTGGATGCAAAACTAATTATGACAGTCTCTGACTGAATTTATACGTTCTGTCCACAAGGTGGAGCTGATGTACAGGCATTTTAATACAAGGGAGTGCAAAGAGCAAAAACATGACTTGTGATATTAATTCAGGGGCCCTTTCAAAACAAACGGCAAGTTCACCAAGGAATAAAGCAGAGTTTAGTCAGAGAAACGCTTGAAGGACTGTACCCTTGAGCACAGATTCATCTGTAAATGGGTATTGCAAAAGTCATTAACAAGATTTTGTTCTAAATTAACTCACCTAGGTAAATAAGTGGTTATTATTATCATGAAAGAAGGTCATTTGACCCCTATAGCTTGTTGGTTGTGAACAGCTAATCGATCTGATGAAAGAAACCAGGGAATCAGTTTTAACGTGCCTGGGTATCATGTTCCAGACTCTCCCAACCCTTTGTGTAATATACAGTAAGGGCCCACATTACTCAGTTGTAAATGCACTTTGCCATAGTTAACACTTGTTTCCTCTTCTGCATGTTTCACTTTTGATTCTGACATATTTGTAAATACTTCTGAGAATTTCAAATCAGGCCTGGACGTAAATCTTCCATGTAACAGGAATAAAGCCATTTGGTTTGTATTTATTTGTTTCAGTTTTGTTACCGTTTTAAAGGAAAACAGCAATTGTCCAGACAATGAGTAGTACCTCTATCTTCTTCAAGAGCTCTGCCTGAAAGGTTTTAAGTCATTTAAGACATTAGTATTTCTTTTACCTTTAACACTTTTGCTTCTTCCATGCTGATGCTATTTAATTTAGAACATTGTCTTTTCTGAGGTACAGAGGTGTCGGTTTTTTCCTTAGTAAACAACTGACTGAAATATTCATTAAATACATTAGCCATTTCCTTGTCAATTCACATTTCCCATTATCTCAGACACCTTACTTGATGTTTGACTGTATTGTAAAAATTAAGATTGTTTACTTAAGCCTGCATTTCAATATGACCTTTTCTCTCTCTTGACCTAATAATCTTTATCAGTTAAGGTAAAAAAAAAAGTTATGTTATAACTGAACAAGATTTGCACAATAAGAAAACTAAAAGAGGGATGCAGAAACAGCCATATAATCCATTGCAACAGTGCAATCACCCCGTTTCATTTGTGATTCAATTTATGATGGAGAGCATCAGTCTTAAGTAGACTTTGTTTATTGAACAATCTAAAACAACACACAACCAAACCAAATAAAAAGAAGTCTAATAAAATGACATTCCACACATTTTCATAACTGCTCCTTTGTTTCCAGAATGAAAAGGAGTGATTTTCTAAAGCTTATCTGCACAGTTCTTCTAAGTGATACATTTCCATATGGGGCTCTCTGAACAGAGGAAAAGTTGACCGGTGTTTGAGGTTTTGGCACTTGTTAAAGTACCACTAAGTTTACAGCTCAAGCCCTGGCTCCTCTGCTGACTCACTGTGCAAAACACTAAATCCCTAAACCACCTTGTTCTTAGGTGGTCAGTTACTTAGTTTGGGTTCATAATTCCAATTTCCCAGTGGTGGACAGCTAACGTGGTTGCTGGAGCTTTACAAACAAGAAGGTGCTTTGTTTTAACCACACAAACAGCATGAGCTGTCAACATTAACTGTGTTTACTGTCTCTTCAGGTACTGCTGCCACTTGACAACCCATCAGGGAATATTACAGGCACGGTGCGGAGAAAACAGTGGTCTCGACTTTGAAGAGCAGAAGAGGAGACTTTATACAGCGGGGGGAAAAGGTGGCACCTACAAACCTTTTTGCACACTTACCACGACGGCATCTTAACCAGAAAAGGCTTGTTTGGTTTAATTCATCCCACGTGAAAAACATAACAATAGCAACAGGCTTGTTTACGGCTTGGAATAAAATGTTTATTGGAGGTTAACGCACTGTGTGCTTTACCAGTTACAGCTGATTAACTGTGCTGCCAATAAAGCTGAATTAATTACGTTTTGTGGACACGGTTCACTGTGCTAATTTATTACAAGATTATCATAGCAGCCACACAGAGCCTTCACCTACCCCAAACCAAAATTTGGGGGCCATCAGGTGAAAAGGGTTGTCTTTGGTTCCCTGGACCAGTATATTTTTAAAAAGTCTACAAATCTAGGCTCAAATTTTTTTTTCAGAAAAATGTGCAGAATTTATCGTGCCACCAATGACAAAGGACACCGCTTTTTACATAGTTTTTAAGCCATGTAACAAATGTAAAGTCAACCACACAATACAAACAAGAACAACTTTTCACTGTTACAATATACAAACTTAAGAAACACAATGGTATTTGGATTTATTTACAAAGAAAAAAAATCTTTTTCGGTTTTGAAAATAAGTTTAGAATAGTTTAACAACCTAGTTTTTATTCCTTGTACAGGTTAAAGTTTTAAAAAAATGAAACATGAATAACAAGTCTTGATTACCAGACCAATACAAATAAATAAGTCAAGAAATTGCTGAAAAGAACGTCTCAGTTTAAGTGCTGAAGAGAAGCAGCCAAGTGCCTTTGTACTGGCTCTTTGCCACAGAGAGTTCATACATTTTAGTATTAAGCTTTTAAAATTATGCTAGTATCACCCTATTTTTCACACAATATAAAGATCTTACTTTTAGAAGTCAAATTCAGTGCAAAACAGAACATACTGAATATTTCATTAATAGTACAAACGGTTAGATTAGCTGGCTTCAGCTCACTGCAGTGTTGGTAACTTTTTACTTGACTAGAATTTCTGTGGAACCACCTGAACAATGTCAAGCTGCATATGCAGTACTAGATTTTTCATTTTATACCCACCGTAGTTGGCATTACCAATTGTTCATCAACATGGCTTCCAGCTACATCACACAAGGGGAATGAGGACCTGTGAACATATCTCCAATGCAACCACCTGTCCAAACCTTTCTGCTGTTCGACACACTGCAACCACCACCGGCTCCTTGTAGGAGATGTGTCTTATCTGGAAGTGGGACGTGTCTCTCACTGATGTCAGTGGGAACTCACAGGTGGCCACCCCAGGTGCTAGTTTTTGTTGTGCAGAAACTCTGGCTGTCTCCAGACCCCACCCAATACCAACAGTGTGCTGCCACCTAGGCAATCCCTGTAAAGCTGACTAAAAGACACAGCCAAAACGCAATCCAGCAAAGGCTGGGCTTCAGGGCTCAACCGCGGCTACAAGTCAGTGCCTTCACTAGATGAGTCAGTTGGTAGCGTGATCACATTGCTTAGCTATAACTTCTGTGGGGAACATTGGGGCCATATCAAAATCCCACATACAAAGCACATCATCTCAAAGGTTTAGCTCAGAGGATTCAGGCCTGTATGCACTACAAAAAAGGTTATCCTTTTACAGGGAAAAAATGCTGATTTGTACAAATAGAAAAAATATAATACAGTATTTTCTGAAGTAGTCATGTGGAGAAATCCACAGAAATTTTAGATGAAATCATTGCACACACAGGTTATGCCATAGATACAAACTCCCTGTGAAGAGTTTAAAATAGCAGCACAATACAGTATAGGAGTAGGTTCTTGAGTCAAAGCATCCACTGTTTGCACAACAATTGATAAGATACAAATTTGAGTATTTTACAAGTTTTAGTCACCAGAAAAGTGCAAAAAAAAATCAATTTACTTCTAATTCTGTTTAAAACTAGCCCAGGACAATATGGTTCTTAAAGAAAGGTTTGCAGATTCACAATGTAATTAAACAATCAAGGTTCGTAATACAACTGAAACAATCTTTCTCTCTCAGATAGAATGCATCAGCTCATTTAATTTTACTGACCAGATGTAAAATTAAACAACTTTCCTTTGAAACTTTCTAAGAAACCATGTTCAGGAACAGTGAATAGAAAGATCATATCTGTACACGTCCTGTAAGCTTCCAGTGCCTTCAGAAAATGGCAGTGAAAAAGATCGCTGTACCTGCTGCCTGGACCATGAAAGGTTCTGTAAATGCTTTTTAAGCAACTGTTTTAGTTTGTTTTCTTTATAGTGACAGTGGTCTGAAGGTTTAATGTCTGGACAGTTAGGTTGCAAAATACATTATGTTGTGCACTGCCAAGCACATGGTAAGGGGTGCATCTGTAGGGCCAAAGTACTGCATTAGGAGGCAGTCCACATTGTATGTAGTTCCCAATATGATTTTTAATACAGTTTATTTTTATTAGGCTGTTGTGCATGACATCAGTGGTCTATCCTATGGACAGTATGGAGATTAACATATGGACTATAGAGAACTACCATGAAAACAAAACAAAAAACTTGTCACTTGGGGCAACATGTTGCTATGACATCTGAAGATATTTAAATCCAACTTCTACACAAGATGTGGGATCAGATATTTTCATCCTTCCAATGCTAATCTAATGTTGTCCATGATTAGTTCCATTGATGTTGAAAATGACTTAATTCAGGTTTTGACTGGCTAATGCAAAGCCAGCAGACAGTGGAAGTGGGGAAAAGGTAGCCCCACTTTCAATACAGAGGGTACACCTCTGTGGCTGAAGGTTGCTAGTGCAATGCTGCACTAGTTTGTCAAGCAACGCAGAAAAGCAATGTGGACAGTTCTCGTGGGAAAGTACAAGCCAGTGCCGTGCAAAACCGCACTACAGCGTCGGTCCAGACCTTAACACTGCAAAAGTCTGAGCGCTGGGATAAGCAAAGCAGTACAAGCTAGAGGGCACCTTGGCTGCTAATTCAGTTTCTGTACTGAACAAAGAAAATAAGCAACTGACTCACACATCTATCGAAACACTTAAAAAAAATCCCTCTATCTGTGCTTGAAGAACACAGTTTCAAGATTCTTTAGTCTTTGAAGCCACGCTTAGGCCTAATAATAGAGCAATGCCTGATGTTTGTCAGAATAAGCACCATTTAAATACCTGCAGATTTCAACCAGGGAGAGCTCAGCCTTGTTTTTTTCCTGTGTTCAAAGACAAAGTCCCTACAGCCTGAGGTACATTATAGTCATTCATGTGAGGAGCAATCCTGTAGCTCAGGCAAAATACAGAATACCCCTTTAGGCCATTAAAGCACCACTAGTAATAAAAAGTAGCAGAAACGTTTACAATTTTAGCTAAAAGCCAGAATTAATGCTTTTTAACTCTGAAAGTTTTATAAGCACTACTTTCTTCTCAATGGTTAAAAACCATAGCATTTGTAAAAATAAAACTCCAGATATGACAAATTCTTCCAACAAATATTAGGTATAATGCTGCCCATGTTATATACAGTTATAACTTGCAAAGGAAGTAGGTGCACAAGTATGTTTTTGTTTGCTTTGTATTTTTAATTTGATAAATTTTGATTTTTTTATATTTTTTTCTTTTCTAAAATATAAAAAGTCCTCAGATGTCAAGTAAAAAGGTTTTGTATTCAGCATTCTCCTTTATACACTTGACTATACAGTGGCTTGCACTCCATTTCATCTCCTGAAACAGTATTAGATGGTATGTACAATGGTAGTGTGACAAACATAGTCCCAAAATTAACGATCGTAATTTTATGTATTTTCTCAAGCAGGACAGTCTTTCAAACTGGAGCGTTAGTCCAACACTATTCAGAACATTCCTTGACTAAGAACATTCAGTTTTATGTAGTCCATTGCTTCAGGCTGTTGAACAACTGCTTGAAATTGAGTTTTTATTAATATGTTTGCCTTTGAATATAAATGATTTGACAGATCAGAACTGATTATTTTTCTATGAATGTGACCCCCCCCCACACACACACACACAAATGAAATTAATACATTGTTGTATTTCAATGAAATCACATGGTATTTTAGAAATCACATTTGTATGTAACAATGTAACCGATTCACATTAATACCTTTTAAAGAAAACAGACCCCTCCCCACCACCACCAACCGGAAATCTTTCCAGAAGAAGTTAAGAGGCAAGCTAAATACAGGATTTTGATCCACTTTGGTCAAAACAAAAACAAATTTTGCAAGGACTGTCCCCTTTCACGGTAGTCCCAAAATTCAGAGCCAGCTGGTGTAGAGAAAGAACAGCGGCAAGGCAGATTCTCCAGCAGAAGCTTTCCTCTACAGTCCTTTGAATAAAATCTGGAAACCGCAGCAGGTCAAAGCCATTGACCTGCAAAATCACAGGCCCGCAAGTCTTGTGAATGGCTAGAAAGCACACAAAATGCTTTTCTTTGAACTTCAAGTAAAATTGCATAAGACACACATCCACTAACAGATGAGCCTTGCTTCTTTCTTCCTCATTTGAGATTTGGGATTACCTTGTCAACTCCTTCAATGATTGTCTTCCTCACTGGAGACCTGTGTTGCGACAGACAGCGCCGTGCCCCAGGCCCTGTGTTGCCATGCTACGATGTGCTGTTCTTCATGTGCTGCGTTTGAAGAGGCTTTACATGATACTCATAAATTTTAAGCGCGGGCCCCAGCTTTATCGAAAGCCCGGTCAAGACATCGTTCCGAGTCATTAGCAGCAGGGATTTGCCATCAATTTCCTGGAAGAAAAAACAAAAACAAAACCGATCTCTCTCTAAAAAACGATGTTGATGAAAAGGTTGAAGCAGCAGTGCGGGAAAAGCTCAGAGTGCATCGAACATCATTTGATAATGATGGCGTCCATGACATTGTGGTGACAGAAGAGAATGGGTGTACAAGGTAACTACAGTTTGTTGAAAAAAATCAGACTTTCCCCTTCATCGGTGAAGATCTTTGGATAGTTCCGTATATACTTCACCTGTTGGCTTTTGGCTCATAATAACTCCAACCCAGGAAATTTATTTGTTCATTTAAATAGGACTAATCAACAGAGGCTAGCGTGTCAGTTAATTGGTCAGGATCAAGAGGTTCCTAAGCTAAATTCTGAAATAACCAACAAGGCCTGGGTTTTCAATTTCCTTTATGTAAATTAAAAGTAAAAGGGCAAAAGTACAATAAATGGGTGAAAATCATCAGCGGTTCTTTGGATTAACAAGTCATGGTGATCTGGAAAAAAGTGCACAACTGCACAAAGAGGCATCTAGTTCGGCCTGTGGTCTCAGCCCTTTTCAAGTCTTTCCCTCTGCCACATTGAAATGTGATCACATTTTTTATTTTTGATTTTATGGGTGGATAGCCTACAACACCGAAAAGCAGAGATTTATTTCACCTTCTTAATCATAACCCACATTTCCATATGACACATTCTAATTATTTTTATTATTGCCATTTGTTCTTGCAGCGAAAGCAATTTGCATTAAGGTACACTACTGGACAATAACACTGGTAATGGTAACAGATTTCATTAAGTCAACAAAGAATTAGTGGTAAGCCAAGCATGGTTTGGTGGGCAGAAAATAAAATAAAAAGACTATCGAGCAGAATGCAGATATGAATGATTGAGTACTCTGCTGCTGAAAATGTAACACTCAAGTGCGAACTCAAAGTCTCCGTTTCCCCATCTCCTATACACTTTTACAGTAAGAGTGAACAGAATATAAAGAAGGGAACAAGATCTACAACATAAAAATTGTCCATATGCATCTCAAAAACTCTAATTTGAATGAATGATATAATGAATGACCATGGACATGCACATTTTTAATTGCTTTTCAAAGTATGTTACATATTTAAGATCTACAGTGTATTTAAAGCAATTTACACTTTGAACTGAACAAAGTGCATTTTTACCTACAAGGCCCCACTTCACTATTAACTTGCCTTTTAAGTTCCTTTCAAACCTTTTGTTACTTTTTCTTTTTGTTTTCTATACTAACTAAATCATTCAGGTACAAAAAATCTAATCTTGGCATGTACAATAAATACATGAGCCCACGTAAATTACATTAATATATTTCTGTGTCTTTAGACATGTGTAATCGGTTTCAATCTTCACAGTACAATGAATGTAATTTTTAGTGAACAAAGTAGCATAAATGCTTTTAGTAATGTCTATTTTTTCAAATGTGCTATTGTTCCATTAACGTCTGGAAATGCAGAAACTCTGACCTGCAGATGAATGCTGGCAATGAGTGACTTTTGTTTTTATTTATAGTTTATGCATCTGCTACCTGCGTGCAACACTCTAGTCTTCATTAAATATAAGCTGCTAGGCATTTGTTTAGCCTTGAATTTTCCTGCACTGTCTTGAAATAGCTGATGGTTCTCTGGACCGAAACACTTGTGAATGTCGCTAACCTCCTGTATAGATGGAGAAGATATTCCAGCAGCAGAAATTACAAGAGTTTGACTTCAGAAGACAAAAAAGAGAACTTGAACTTGTATTCAAGGGGTTACGTACACTGGGCATGATTCCAGAGAGCGCCCAGTGAGCCTATATTTCAGCACTCTCATCTTAGCAGCAACCCAAGCACAGAATCACGTTGTGGGTTTGTGGTTAGCCAGACTGCGGGCATAAAATACGAGCTGCATTAACTAAAAGGTCATTCATCTTCAGCCCTCACTCCGTCACTGCAATGTCATATGACATACAAATGGATCATTTTGGGAGGTCTCTCGGCACGTGCAGGCAAGAGGAAGCGTGTTATTAAATCCCCTGTACTGTTCTCGTACAAAAAGCAGTCATTCAAGACACTGTGAGGAGAATGACACCTTACGACGTGACCCCCGTTTCTAGGGAAGGCAAGTTTGGCCCGGTTTTTCTCTTTACCAGTTTCATCACTTCCAATAATAGGGGAATAAATAAAAGTAAATGCTTCTCAACACTGAGCCAGGAGCATATTTTTGACTGCCCCCCTTTTTTCCTTTGTGGAAAACTCAATTACAATAGGTGTCTTAACACCTGCAAATTTTACATTTCTGAATTTGCATATACGGTTCGGTCTGGTGAGCGAGGTCTTGGATGGAAGAGGAGCAGAGCAGGATGAAACCAAGCCCAAGGCCTGTTAAGCACAACTTTCAAATGAGCAGCACAACAGATTAGGATTGTAAAACACATCAATGTTATCAATGTTATTTTAAGTCTGCCAAATCAGTGGTACTTAATTATCATATAAGGGAGGGTTATTTATGTCTTTAACCATACATATACTGTAGTACATTATGCAATGGTATAGGGAATTTAGTTATACAAATGATGCTATTCGCAATGGTTCTTTGCACTGAACCTTGCTAATGTAGAGACCCAGAATATGTCCATGATTTACATCTACTTACTGGAGCCACCTTAAAGGAGGCTTGTAAGAAGGGGACTGGAGGACAATGAAACATACTGTCAATATTTTATAGTTTCGACAGTGCAGAGTAAAAGTTTGTGAACCCCCAATATCATTATGTGAATTTCACTTTTTTCTCTTCTTCAATTGGTAATAATTAATAATAATTATTAATTGCTTACACTTGCTTACTATTGCTTACATAGTGCTTTTCTGAGCACTCCACTCAAAGCGCTTTACAGGTAATGGGGACTCCCCTCCACCACCACCAATGTGCAGCATCCACCTGGATGATGCGACGGCAGCCATAGTGCGCCAGAACGCTCACCACACACCAGCTATCAGTGGGGAGGAGAGCAGAGTAATGAACCCAATTCATAGAGGGGGATTGTTAGGTCATGATCATGACAAAATTATTTTTAAACATTTGGGGCTCCATCCATTCACTGTCTACAAATGGAAAATATTCTAGACAATGCTGACTAAAGATTGGTCATCCGGTTGAGACTTCTTCAAGAATAACCCTGAAAACTATCTAAGATGTCAAAAGAAAGCCAGACGAACAGCTAAAGATCCGCAGACCTCTCTCACTGCAGCTAAGGACATTGCGTTTGACTTCGGCGAAAAAAAAACTGTATGGGAATGGTTTTCAGGCAAGGACAGCCAGGAAAAACCATGGCTCTCTAAAATGAGCACTGCATCCTGTCTGAGGTTTGCCAAGGAGCACCTGGATGATCCACAAGAATACTGAAAGAATCCTCTCTGGACAGACAAATCAAAAGTAGAACTTACTGGTCACACAGAAAAATGTTTTGTGGGCAAAAACTAAACCAAAAACTGAAGAACCTTATCTAGACCGTCAAGAACAGTATGAAAGTGGGAGGATAATGACTTGAGGCTGCTTTGCTGCCTCAGGACCCAGGCGGTTTGCCATCACTGACAGAAACAGAATTTGCATTGTATCAGCAGATTCTTCAGAAGAATATCAGGCCATCTATTTGTCAGCTGAAGCCGAGCTGAAACTGGGTCATGTGACAAGACAAATATACAAGCGGATCTGTAACAGAGTTCCATAAAGGGGCTGAAGAGATTTTGCCTTGTGGATCGGCCAAGTTAAAGACTGGACTTAATCCCATTTGAAAGACATTTCCTGTAACTGTCCTTGCTGCTCCAAGAGGTGTTAGTGACTGAATCTAAGAGTTCAAATACTTATTCCTTAGTGAACAGTTACTGTTGGATCATTTTGCTAATTAAGGAATTCAAATAAATCTTATGTCTTTGTGTTACATATTTATATATTTTGTGTTTCAGGGTTTATATTTATCTTTTATAAAGACTTTCTTGAAGCTCTAATTAGAGGTTAGGCCTTAAAATACAAAAAATAATACAGATTAGCCAAGGGGGTTCACAAATGGTGTTCGGCACTGAAAAGAAGCTTGTACTGTAAGTTGAATTTGCAAGGTGCTAACTTGGTTTCAAAGTATTTCCTTATCCTGCTGTTCCTAAATCTACCCTATTCAGAAGTGAAAACACATAGAAGTATCTATGCTGGGTAAAATGTTGCTGGCTACAATCATCTGCTCATGATAAACTAAAGCTTGACAAGGATAGAACTTAGTTGGCATGAACAAACACTGTGGTGTGGCAGTTAGCACCTTTGCCTCAAGGGACTTGAGCCCTGGGTTTGATTCTGACCTGAAGAACTGTGTAGAGTTTGCATGTATCCTCCAATTTTTCCTGCAAAGTTTTTTTTCCAGGTGCTCCAGTTTCTTCTCAACTCTCAAAGACACCCTGGCTAGGTTAACGTGCCTCTAAACTGTTTTCTGAAATAACAGACCGATTTCCTGTCCAAGGCATAATCCCACTTGGTGCCAAATGCTTTAAGGATGGACTCTGAGATGCTGCAACACACACAGCTTTCTGATACTGAACGGTTATATAAGATAGGGCAGGAACACTTAAAAAGTGTTCACAATTTAATCATGCTTCAGAAGTCTTGATATACTGAACAGAAGTTTTTTATGTCTGTGTTGGATAATTTGTCATTGAAAAGGATGTTTTTCATCATTTCGCCTTACATTAGTGACCGTTTAACACATTCCATGAGAAAAGATGCTGACAAAAGTACTTTCCAAATGCACTCCTATAGAAATGACAATTTAAACAATTCCTTTTGGGAGCCTGATGTCTGCAGCAGAACTAGCAGGGAACAACTTCAAGTTCAGAACAAAAAAAAATCTTCTAGGAAAGCCTCAACAGACTGTTGGACCTCTTAGGAACAATTAAAAACTTTGTGCAAAAAACATTTTGTTGAATTCAAACTAAAACAGAAAGAACTGTCATTGAAGTAATGAAACCCTTTATATTGTTTTCTTACATATTTGTCTTTTAATGTGCGATGATAACATCACCTCTTTACTGTATGCAAGATGAAAGCCGTGCAGCTTGGGAACAGGTGAATACCTGCAATTCTCACATTCAAAGAACAGTTTCTCTGAGCAGAACAAAAAGAACCCCTTTAAAGCTTAACCAGGAGAAACAGAAGTGACAGCAAAACAACTTTCTGTGATAATCTAAAGTATATGGAGCTTCTAAAAGGTCAGGTCTTATTGTTTTCAAATCTTAACCACTATGTATTTGACAAATATGCGTGTTTAGTATTATACATCTCATCTCCACAAAGAAAACACAAGAACAGAAAAACCTTAATTTGAATATTTAAACAGCTCTGTATACCCTAATAATAGAAACACTTTGAAATGCATGGACACAACTAGGAAAACATCAAGTAATGTAGTCCACACAGCAAAAATACTATAAAAACCCTTATTTAAATCTGCATAACTTTCATCACAAAGGATCTCAAAGTGCTTCATGTAACTCAGTTAAGAAGTGAAGTGCAATATCCTCTTATGTGTCCAGCAGCTTTTATTCATCAGCACTCCCATTACATGACAGGAGGTGTGAGAAATTACTTCAGCACCTGAATGAAGAGGGGCATTTAGAGTGACCAAATCATGCAAGCTGTAACTGGAATTTAGTCAGGAGCATGGGGTTAACACCCTAACTCCTTCAAAACAGTCCCTAGGGTTCTATAATGAGCACGTATTCAGGCTCTTGGTTTAATGTCTCATCTAAAGAATGTACCTACTCGAATAAAGCAGCTCAGGTGGGTAGCTGCGCCAGCATGTGTAGGCTGCAAAGGAACATTTGTAGGTTTCGTTTCACACCTCTCCTCACCTCTCTCGACCTCGCACCACTTGATTGGCCACTCTGCCTCTCCCCTGCTCCTCTCTCCTGGATTTTGTTTTCCCATGCTATATCATCTTTTCTGCCTGCCCCACCTTTCTTACACCCAAAGAAGGCTCCCCAGCTGAAACGCTGTGTTTTCTTTCTTCTCTTTTCAGCAAGGAATAAAACTCTTACTTGTTCCTTTACTCTAATAAAGTATCCCTAGGGAACTGGTTGGAAAACTCTTGTCCATGAAGAAATGTCACCTAGTGATTCACTACTGCAACTCACAGTATACAGTATACAGTATACAGTATTTTACCATATGGGTGGTATATTACAGTAAACCAAAAAACATATACTGTACCTTGCATACTGACACTTCAATGAGGTCTTGAATGCTGAGGTGCTTAATTCAGGTATTGGCCATTTATCTCAGGTTAAGTTAACGCGTTTTTTAGCCATTTCCAAAATAGTAAAAAACTGCACTGCATATCTTTAATGAAAACATCAGAGACGTCTTATGCTCCATTTGATTCAGCATGCTACTGCACATGCTTACAGCACAACTGTAATATTATTCATTTGACCATTATTCCACCTTGGAGAAATATTGGTAAAAGCAGCAATTTACTGCACTTTTTGTCTCCTGCACTGTAGCCACAAACTAGCCCAGTTGGCACCCTTTGGTTGAATACATGGAAGAAGCAGCTCATTTAGGATAATTTTAACAGAAATGAGTACTGCCCAGCAATGAAAGCCATTTTATCCACTGATGTAACAATGAACTTTCACTGCACAGCTATCTGTCAGTTTCTGTCTATGCTGTGGCTATAAAGCACTACTGAGAAGGAAGGGAGACAGAAAGAGATAGGATGTTTCCCAACCTGGTCCTGGAAAGCAATGGCTTGCTCCTCAAATCCTGCGGCTTTAAAATAATTGACGACATCTGATACAGCCCATTCCTGAGGGTCAGGGAGCTGCCCATTCTCCACAGGGCTGCAACACAAGAGAAAGATTTGTATTAGGAAGGAACAGCAGTGGACACAACAAATCTTCGAGCGGGTAGATGACGGAAGATGACGGTTCTTTCTGGTGTCTGCGCTGCAATGTGTAAAAGCCGTAACACAAACAAAGCAGAGTTATTCATCATTTCTTTCTCCATTGCCATTTCCTGCAGATGTGCCTACGTAACAGCTGCTTGCTGAAGGTCTCCACACCTCTATGGCTGTACTGATAAAACAGGTTTTATGTGTAAACCGGGTGATAAAAGTAAAACTCCAAACAGCCAGTCACAATCGGCTTAGTATGAAAAGTGACCTTTGCGAGAGCATACACTAAATTCAGAAAGTCAAGGAAACTAGTGGAAATCTAACTGGTGTGAAAACTGCAAATAGGTTTTGGCTTAACTGCACGTGAAAACTGAGGTTCCTTTTTGTCTGCACCCGTCTCTAGTTCATCCTTCACCAAGCAATTTCTTTCTTTCTGAAAAAGCCGTAGAGGTGAAACTGATAATAAGATCATGACAACAATTACCAATGAGGAGGACATTTAGCCCATCTAACCCCTTCGGTGGTTAACAGTTATTTGACCCAAGAACCTCATGCAGACTTCTCTTGAAAGAATCCAGCTCAAAGAACAGCTTTGGGAAGTTTGTGCTATACTGCACAGCCCTTTTGTCTCTTAACATTTTCTTTAAAACAAAATTGTATTTTACATTTGGCCTAATTGATTTCTCAAACAATCTGGGATATTGTTTAATTTTTTTTGCTTTTGAGTCAATTCAAACTCCTGCCAACTGTCAGAAGGAACCCTCAGTTTCCTCAGAGAGCTTGTTCAGTCATGTCAGTGGTAAAGACACAGCCCACTGAGTTCTACAACAGCATAACATTAAAAGAAAGCAGTGTAGGGCACTGTTTGTCCCTGCCTAGATGCACCCAAAATCTATTGCTATGCTTAAATGTAGAGCAGAACACAAATAGATAAATGCTTAAGTTTTGGTATTACATGATAATAAATATCTCAGTGCTATTTTACAACAATTCCTCTGCAATTCTCTATATCTCAAGGCAAAAGTCTCTTGGAACGTAATTAATGTACCACAGCAAGGTGACTGGAAGAACACAGAACAAGAGGGAAAAGAGTACAATCCAACATATTAAAAAAATAATTAAAAGACTTAATTCTTACATCAGCCTCTGAGTAAAGACACATCAGCCCAGTAGCAACAAATGAGAACTAACCCCAGATTTCTCCCTATAAAATCCAGGCTATAAGGCTCAGTTCTAATCACGCATTAAATGATCAGAAAATGCTTCATTTGAGAGCTATTATACTGTAGTGAAGCATATTTAATGGACAAAATCGAACTGCTATGGAAGTGCCACTGAAAATTAGCTCAGTTATATATAGCCTCTGAAAACCCACCATGTGCACATATACCCTGTGGGCTGGATATATGATCTGGTTCATGTCATATTGCTAATCCAGGATGTTAGAACAACTTGGGAAGTTTGATGCCAAGTTTGAAAGAAAGGACGAGCCACTTCATTTGAATGGTTTGGAAGGGATTAAATCTTTTATAAGACAGATTTAGATCTTTTATAAGAGAGATTTGTCTCACCTGTGCCTTCCAGTTAATTCATATCTTACAGATGTACTCAATGAAAACCCTTAATTAACTACTGTGCTTGTAACTTCCAATCCAGAAATGTTTTGATTTAATCTAGGTCTTAGTCTATGTACAGCAACAATGTCCAAAAAGATGTATTTTGAGGTCTTTTCTGGGGTTGCTAGAAGAAATGCTGTTTCATGTAACTTAATGACCTTTAATTTCCATTTGCAAAATGACAAACTATGTAATACATGAATTCCTTAGAACCAAGCACACTGGAATTCGGGACTGCATAAGAAATGCTAACAAATGTACTAACAAAAAAAAAACTATGGTATAAATATGTGAACAATTATTTGGAAATCTGCCTAGTAGCATACATAGTTTACATTTATGATTGAGTTTCGTAACTTATTTAAGATAAAAACATTCAGGCCAAAGTTATGCGCTTCATAACAACACATTACCTATTTTAACCATGTTTCTAGATTGGTGTGTTTTAATATTAATGAAAACAGGAATGAAAAAAATGAATTAAGATTTTTTTTTGTATGATATTTTTAAACTGAAAGAAGAATGTGTTAGATTTGTCTTCTACAACTTACAGTTCTATTCAACAGACCTGCACACATGAATAACTTCTGTATATTCATCTGGAGGCTCATTAAACATCTGTGTCGGTTTTGTTCAAATAAAAAAACGTGATACACAATACAAACAGTGCCACACTGTGAAGAGAAGACTCATTTTACCTGCAGCTGTTAGTTTTGTTATAAATATCAAATGTGCTTCAACATTTTTTGACAACATTCCAATAATTCTAAAACCGATCGTTCTTTCCAATATTTTCAACATTTTCCTTCCTGGAAACCTGTAGGGTAAAACAAACTTATGAATACTTGCTTTTGATCCAGGGCCTAACTTGTTCTGTAGCAGATGAACAAAACAAAATCAATGTTTTAGTGGAAAAAAAAGGCATTTTGATCCTTCAACATTTTTTGCCAGATCCTGACAGCAGGGATTTGCTAAAGGCTACAGCAGACAGACTGATCCAGCAGGCAAAACATCTGTCACAACCCTTGCAATGTTCACACTAATTTACTTCAAAAGGCATACCTACAATACACTGCCATTCATGCTGGTACTTTTCATATGTTCAACTGATATCCTCACAAATGTTAGGTAGGTATTTTGTTAAAGTAAATAAATGCTATACCCATTTTTAGACAAAAATGAAGGTTTCGAAATCTACACAGTTCCCCAGCATTAGCTGGTATGAATATAAACATGTTATGGTCTATCCAAAGTTGTATTTCACACCTGTCCTCTTCTCGTTTGGCCTTTTCTAGAGGTGTTCCGAGTACTGTTTCTGAAAAAGGCCTGCACCTCCTTCCAACCCCACTGGACACTCCCCTCAAAGAGCTTTACAGGTAATGGGGACTCCCCTCCACCACTAGCCAATTCATAGAGGGGGATTATTAGGAGCCCAGTATTGGTAAGGGCCAATGGGAAATTTGGCCAGGACGTTGGGGTTACACCCCTACTCTTTTTGAGAAACGCCCTGGGATTTTTAATAAACACAGAAAGTCAGGACCTAGCTTTTACGTCTCATCCGAAAGGACGGCACCTTTTTACAGTACATTGTCCCCATCACTATACTGGGGCATTAGGACTCACATAGACTGCAGGGTGCAACAGCGTATGTCAAAAGAATTTAACAGTAATCAAAACATTTCCTTCAAAATGGTGCTGAAATTGTAGAACTCAATTTTATCCACACCAGCTTTTGCTTTCAAAGGTATGCACTTTCAGAGTTTGCCTTCCTTCTCAAAACGCAGCTGCCTCCTTTTGAAAACATTACATATTATGAGAAGTAACTTTTCACCCTGTTATTGTGCTGAAGGGGCATTTTTAAGCAAACAAAAAACCTGTGACCAAGAGGAAAAGAGAGATCCTGCTTTGTTTAATATCTACACGATATTATAAAAAAACATTACATATTCTTCTGCCTTCAGCCTCATGGAATCAACTAAGATTAATTTCTGTTCAGGACTTTCCACAGTACACAATAAAATAATGTCAAAATTAAAATCGCTTACTTTTTGATGTCCACTGAGCCATTTGCCTTGTTCTCCATGCCACCTGGAACAAAACAAAAACCCAAGACAGTTATTGTGAGTGACCATTCACATGCCTCACAAAAAATGTAAAGTTCTCAGGAACATTATGAGGAAAATAGTGCTTGCTCTAACATTTGTGTAATACTCTGCAATGCAAATTCAAATTCTCTAAATTTAAGGTTTTAAAGGAATAGCAATTCTGATGCTTTTCAAAACAGAATAAGCCAAGAAAAAAAATGATTATTTTGATCTGGAAAACTGTTGATCAAATCCATTTTTGGCCCAGAAATAATTTAGTGGCACTCAGAACATCTTGCAAGGTTCAGGTGGGATGGGGAATTGTGAAGTTAGGCATGATGCATCACAAGAGGAAGCAGTCTAGGGAGTGCAGTCATTCTCTTATCTCAGTTACACTGCTCACTTCCTCATTTCATCATTGACTGAGGAGAAAGTTTTGGGATTAAAAGGTTATTCTTCCTATACAAACCCTCACAATCTGAAAATGTGGTGATATATTTAAAAGCCTGCTCTGCTATTACAGAGACAGAGAAAGAGGGAGGGAGAGAGAGAGAAGGAACATGCATAATTTGACTGGAGCGTCGTCTCATTTGTGAGCCAATCTTCTGTGCACTTTGAAGGAAAACCAAAACAAAACAAAACCCACCTATACAGATTTAATCAAGAAAATGATGTTCTCTTCATGAGAACACAAATAACTTCCTAGGTATCCCTTCAATAAGGAGGCAGATTTTTTTATAGTGAGTAAAAAAAACAGCTTGGATTTCAGCCAAATTGACATCACAAACCACACATTGCCTGCGCCAACTGCCTTATATCTCTATGGCTGATTTTTTAAAGAGACAGCTCATCTAGTCAAAAGATTTTAAAAAAAGCTTACTCCTGCTGCAGAAGCAAGGCTATCGTTTCTTATAATATCTACTGATGACTGTGGATGAGTATGTATGGTTCTGTACAGCAAAATAACCTTGTCTCCATCTTGACTTTAGAACAGAAATATCTTCAAAAAACAAACCATATGGCTCTTCATGGCTGTGCTCAGTGCTTAGGTTGTTAAAAATCCAGTGAATGGAGAGTGGAGATGGAGATTGTAAAACAGGGGTGTCGACCTGCTTAAAAAACCTTTTAAAACAAAGAATAGTGGAGCAAAATGTGTTTAATTTTTAAACTCATCAACTTCCAACTGAATTCTAGAACCCCTTTTCAAAACTACACTAAATTTGTTTTATTCTCTTTTTCAGAAAATTAATAATTTTCTATATTCCCACGCTCTGCTCTTTTAAATACACGCATAAGACATACAAGCACAGTACATTAGGTGAGACCTTATGGTATAAATAATCGAACTGAAAAATTAATACACACAATAAATAGGACACAGAGGAGACAGCTGACAGCTGTATATTGACCTTATCAGCAATAATTGTCATCAGTAATAATAATTCACACAGAGCCATTCATAAATGTTACTGACCAAGCAGCACTGAAAAAAATGAACATATTCATGAATCACAAGATACTAAGAAAGAGCAAAACACTATCTCCTGTTCTTCCTAACCAGCTGTGCTGAAATCCAAGCAGGATTCACAAACTGTGATTAAACATTCCGTGAATATATATATATCTATAAATAACACTACACAGTCATGAAAACATTAGCCAACAAAATGTAGGATTCTTTTAGATTTACGCATTGTCTTGAAACCCTGCTGTCAGCTTCCCAACAAATAGCAAGACCTCTGGTTATGATGAACAGGAAACCACTCTGGCAAGAAGCACACATTGACTTCCACAGAAAATTATTTAACTCATAAAGAATCCTACTTCCTTCATCTTGTCGTCTCTGGTCCATTTTTCTTCATTGTGCAGGTTTTACAGATCTACTGAAAGGACTGTGCCCTGTGGATTGCAGGGCATGCCCCTTGTCTCATGGAATAAAACACTACCAAGCTCCTGAACCATTGCATTACAGACCAAATGAAAAGTATAAATATTGCTACTGTTGTATGGTGTTGCCCCATAAAGTAAAACAGCACTGAGGCTTAATCACCACATTTTTCCCCCTGCACAACTATGAGATGTTCAAGCTAGGAGGTGACTGAAAATGTTATTTAAATCTGCAGGTTTGATGTAACTCATGTGCATGTAAAAATGCTTAATCTTAAAGCAGGAATCCCACATCTACACTGGGCCAATTCTATCCAATTCCGGCCCCTGAGAGTTTGTCCTTATCCCCATAATGGAGACCCATCTTATTCTTGGGGAGAATTCTGTGCCATTGCAGAACCAGATATCAGAATATTCTGAATCACATGCTAATAGAAATCCAATTGATCAGAAAACACTAAAATACAGTTAAGCCAAAAATGTGAGTGGGAGGAAAGGGTATGGAGGTGTCAAAAATGAATTTGTTCTCCCTTTTGTTTTGCGTTGTTATGAAGATACTATTAGGCCACCGATGTGCCATGTGCATTTTTAGACAATCTAATCAGCAGAAGCAAGGTGGCAGGAAAGGCAGGCACTAGGTGCACATCAATAGGAGACTACGAATTTCGGAGAGTAGCATACCCTTGAAGCTTGAATGCTGCACTAGACATATTAAAAAAAGCCCATTTCATCTGCAAGACTTTAGACACGCTTCAAAATCAAAAGGGTTTTTAACTCTTTGATTGCAGGGCCTAGAAAAAGCCCCATTTAATATACCATACAAATCCCTAGGAAAATGCTTCTTTAAAGCTTCTAAAATTCCATAGACTGAAAATGACTTAAAATTTTATTTTATTTTGATGCCTGCTTTTGATTATTGTTTAGGAAAGTAATAAAAACTTTATAAAATCACCTTTTTTTTCATCACTATGCAAGACCATTTTTCGTCACAGTAAGCCTAAAAAAACTGCTAGAGAAATGTAAGAGAAATTTATTCGGGTGGCTATTTCTTTCTGTTTTCTCTTGTTCTGAAATTCAAGAATTACCTTGAATAACAATCAGAAACAGCATATCAAAAATAATAGCAACGGAAACACTAAATATCCTTCTCTCAAAACATGAGCTGCATTCACTGTATTTTTATCTTATTCTGGAGTAGACTGTAAACTGCTTAAAGGCTCCTTCTCCCTTGATCAACTCCAAACAGGAGGAATTTCCACATCTTCTTTTTCCATTGGGACTCATTTAGGAAACGCAGACTGAAAGCTTTTTCACTGTTTGTATTTGCTTGCAAGGATGTGTGTGACAGAATGTGTGCAATTGCGCGTTTTTTGCACGTTTCTACAATAACACTCAAGCTTGTTGCTTAGCAACCTGGAAGAGAAGCACTTGTTGACGTACAACAGGTAATAAGAAACAATGAATATATAGTCTGCAATTGCAAAAGAACTCCCAGTGTAATTGGTGATCAATTGCTGTACCCAAAAACAGAAACGGAGCCACCAAGCAGAAGACAATGTCATGCTTCCTTGAATGGGAAATTGAACATTTCCTGGAATGAGGATGTCAGCAACTGTTTTTTAGGAGAAATAATGCTGACAATTAAGCACTGGAAACACTCTAGGGTTTGCTTTTTTTCCATCACAATATATCTGCTAATTTAAGATGGTATTACACTGAGATTAACACAGACAAGTTAGCAGCAGGGCACATTAATGAAAAAAACATATTAGATGCTTAAAAAGAAGCAGCAATGGTAAAGATGGTAGCTTTATCAATTGCGTTTTAGCCTGAAAAGAAAAAATGTTTGGCTAATTTAACTGCTGATTATTTATGAACAGCCCTGGTTGCAGGGATCAGAACATGTTTAAAAAGTGAACCTTCACACGGAAAAAGAAATACAGACAAAAATAGACAAAAAGGTTGATGTTTTAGTGGAGGTTTATCATTAGAACAACAGATTAAATAGACTATCTACAGCCTATATGCATGTTGACATCATAATACAGTTCAGACTAGAATAGTTTGAAATACACGTATGACGTAAACTCACTTTTCACTGAAAGTGCACGAGTTTATGAAATTCTGGATCAGAAACTGCTGCACTAACACAGGCCATTCTGGCAATACAGCTTGACTTATATAATATTACAGCACATTAGTTCAAGACACACAAATGCATGCTTTTGCTAATTGTGGTCTACACTAAATCCACAAAGTAATTAACAACAATGCAGTGAATGATTTTGCATACTGTTACTGTAATGCTAAAAGAAACTGCCTTTCAGAACTTTTATAGCATGTAAAATGTAAATACTAAGAGGTCAACATATTGGAATTTTGTTAACTCTTTCTACAAAACACATATCTAAGTCTTTAAAGTAAAAAACATCATGGTTCAAAATAAATTAATTTAACAAAATGTGCAGCCAATGATAGCATATGGCAGTCAGTCAAGCACTGGTATCAAAGGACAGCATCTCTCTTATGTGCACAGACATCTTTCAAATGGAGGGCACTTCAAGCAGTTATTTTCATGATTTAATGCTGCTTTTTAAATAAGATTCCAAACTGAAAAGCATGGAAAATAAGAATGGCTAACATCACTGTGACCCAGCAGAGCTGCAATGTTCTTAAAAATGCACACAGACTGTAAACAATTAACAGCGCAGCCCTAGATATAGATTCCAAGAGTGGCCTTTCACGCCCACTTCTCTGCATACGCCCTGCTCTCATTACTCAGTTCAGCTCTCCTCCCACCTTCGACATCCACTACTGTGAGTTATATAACACTAGAAACCGATTACATAAAAGAGGCCAGCAACTCTTGGAGGCATAAAATGTTATCACACTAGTGCAAAAAGCTATACAGCACTCAAGCAGACAGAAAGGTACATTTGCAGTGGAACTCCTGTCGAATTTTAAAATGGTGGCTTACACATGGCCAGGCTAACACATCAACGAGCTGCTATTATTTAGTCTGCTTCATTGGCACCTCCTTTTCCCCATCCATTTCTTCTACCAGAAGCAAACAGCCCGCATTCAACCCAAAACCTCTCAAGTAACATTACGTCCTTAAAGCTGCTGCTCCTGACCTTCAGTTTCCAGCCCCCCATAGTTGGAAATTAAGCCACATTCCCATTGTAATATGACGGGGGCTCACAATAGGTGTGAGAATTTCAGAGTTTCAAATATTCAGTTTCAAAGGTTCACAATAATTTTCCTTATTCTGAGCCTTATTGTTCACTTAGAGGAAAATAAAACTGACATTTCTTCAAAAAAGGGGAAAAAACAGGCAAGTCTCACAAAACATTCTGTACAATATATTCTCAGTTCTGAACGATATAGACAGTCTAATAATATATATGATACATAACCAAGGTAGCAAAATCCTAACTCTGCTTTTGTGTATAACATAAAATACAGGAGGAATGCAATAGATAACAGTATGATCCAAATGGGAAAGGAAGGCTGGAGCTTGCATAGCAATTGTGGAATTGGAAGAAATATTTAAATCTGCATAAAACTACTAGTTCACCTTTACAGTCATGTGAAAAATAAAGTACACCCTCTTTCAATTCTATGGTTTTATATATCACCACATAACAAAAAATCATCTGGTCCTAACCAGGTCCTAGAATTAGGTAAATCTAACCTCAGGTGACAAACAACACACAACAGATTCCACTATGTCATTATTTAACACAAAATAAGCCAACATGCAGAGGCCATGTGTGAAAAACTAAATACACCCCATGATTCAGTAGCTTGTAGAACCACCTTTAGGAGCAATAACTCGAAGTAATCATTTCCTCTATGAGTTTATCAGTCTCTCGCATCATTTGAGGAATTTTGGCTCACTCTTCTGTACAACATTGCTTCAGTTCATTGATGTCTGAGGGCATTTGTTTATGCACAGCTCTCTTAAGTTCCCGCCACAGCATCTCAATGTGGTTGGGGTCTAGACTTTGACTTGGCCATTCCAATACCTTGATTCTTTTCTTTTTCAGCCATTCAGTTGTAGATTTGCTGGTGTGCTTGGGATCACTGTCCTGTTGCATGACCCAATTTTGTCCAAGCTTTAGCTGTCAGACAGATGTCCTTATTTGTCTCTAGAATACTTTGGTATAAAGAGCATTTCATAGTCGACTCGATGACTGCAAGGTGCCCAGGTCCTGTGGCTGCAAAACAAGCCCAAATCATCACCCCTCCACCACCGTGCTTGACGGTCGGTATGAGGTGTTTGTGGTGATACGCTGTGTTTGGTTTTCACCAAACATGGTGTTGTGCATAATGACCAAACATCTCCACTTTGGTCTTGTCTGTCCAAAAGACACTGTTCCAGAAATCTTGTGGTTTACAGGCCCTCACAGACTACAAAAGGAAGGACATCCGTGCACCTGCCCATGATGCCATCCTGCCTAATGAGCTCAACACCTTCTATGATAGATTTGAAGTCAGCAACACAGAACCAGTCAACAGAGCTGCACCCTCTGCAGCTGACCAGGTGAGGTGAGGAGATCTCTGCTAAAAGTGAAGAGACGCAAGGCTACAGGACCTGACGGCATACCCAGTCACGTCCTCAGAGCTTGCGCCAATCAATTGGCAGGTGTATTCACAGACATGTTCAACATGTCTCTGGCCCAAGCTGTAGTCCCCACCTGTTTCAAGACAACCACCATCATCCCAATACCGAAGAAAACCACAGTGACATGCCTTAATGACTACCGCCTGTTGGCATTAACTCCTGTTATCATGAAGTGCTTTGAGAAGCTGGCCATGGGCCACATTAAGGACACCATTCCAGACACACTGGACGCATACCAATTCACCTACCAGCCCAACAGATCCACAGATGACATAATCTCCATTGCCATACACACTGCCCTATCCCATCTGGATAAAAAGAACACATACGCAAGACGACTATTCATCGACTTCAGCTCAGCTTTTAACACCATCATTCCAGAGAAACTAGTCAAGAGACTCAGTGCACTGGGTTTTGACACCACCATCTGCAACTGGATTGGGGACTTTCTGACAGGCAGACCTCAGGCTGTCAGGCTTGGAAACCACACCTCTGGCACACTAACTCTGAACACTGGGGTTCCCCAGGGGTGTGTGCTTAGTCCATTGCTCTACTCCCTCTATACCCACGACTGTAAGGCCAAACATAACACCAACTCCATCATCAAGTTTGCCGACGACACCACAGTTGTAGGTCTGATCACAGACAATGATGAGAGGGCCTACAGGGAGGAGGTCAATCTCCTTACAAGGTGGTGTGAAGACAAAAACCTCACCCTCAACATCAGCAAAACCGAGGAGATGATCGTTGATTTCAGAAAACTGCAAAACGGACATGCCCCTATCCACATCAACGGGACTGAAGTGGAAAGGGTCAGTAACTTGAAATTCCATATCACTAAGGAACTCACGTGGTCTCTCAACGCCACCTGTCTGATCAAGAAAGTGCAACAGTGCCTGTACTTCCTAAGATGGTTGAAGAAGGCTAAGATATGTCCCCAGATCCTCAATAACTTTTACAGATACACTACAGAAAGCACACTGACGGTTGCATCACAGTGTGGTATGGCAACTGCAGTATTGCTGACCGCAAAGCCCTACAGTGGGAGGTGAAAACTGCCCAGTCCATCACTGGGGATGCTCTCCCATCTATCCAGGACATTTAAGACAAACGGTGCTAGAGGAAAGCTCCCTCCCTCACTGTTTGACCCTCTACCATCTGGAAAAGAGTACCGGAGCATTTGGGCCTGGACTACCAGACTCAGTTTTTACCCCTGCACTATCAAACTATTGAACTCCCAGCCTCTCTCACCTATGATCTGAACCCTCACAGTGCCTTCTCTCTTTATAAAAACGCAAACACACATTGAAATCTACCTTCATGGCAAGAAGTTAAGTCCCCATAATTTTCTATCTTTATTTCATTCTGTTGATGTATGATTTTGCACAACTGATGTTGTTTTGCACATTGCCTGTTTTCTCTGTCTTTCTTTTCTTATACAATTGTATTGTTGTTTCTGTTGTACTGCTTACCATCTGAGAACTTGCTAAATAGCACTTTGTTATACCATATACCTGTGTATGAGTATAATGACAAACTTGAACTTGAACTTGTTTGTTTAGATGCAACTTTGCAAACCGAAGCTGTGCTGCCATGTTATTTTTGGAGAGAAGGGGCTTTCTCCTGGCTACCCTTCCATGAAAGGCATACTTGTTCAGTCTTTTTCTAATCGTACTGTCCTGAACTTTAACATGTTAACCGAGGCCTGTAGGTCCCTAGATGTAGATCTTGGGTTCTTTGCGATTTCTCTGAGCATTATACCTTGGGGTGAATTTGATGGGGCGCCCACTCCTGGGAAGACTGGCAACTGTCTTGAATGTTCTTCATTTGTAAATAATCCTTTGCACTGTATCTTGAGAATATATCAAAAATGTTCTTTGTTAGATTGAAACTGCACCCTAGAATTTTGCTTCTGGGACAAACACCAGATGAACTGCCATCAGAGGCAAAGAAAGACTTGTTTAGAATTGTCAGAATTGCAGCCATGAAACAAATCACCAGAAAGTGCTCCAAACCAGACAGGCCTTGTGTTTAAATATGGAAGGTCTCTATGAATGAACTATATCTCATGAAGAAAAGTACCCACAGAATTAGAAATCAAAAACATATATTTATAAAATGTTAGCCAAAATGGGAAAGATATGTACAGGTGCTCTCTTGGTAATGCAATAGCACAAAAATGCAGCAGAAAATTAGAACTTCTATAAAAAAAGTATTTTAACTTATTTTCATTTTCGAGTGTATATGCTCTGCCTTTGTACTTATTTTTAATGCTATTTTTACTACATAATAGCATATAAATATTTATCTGATTTTAAAACTATCTTATAGACTAAATCTCGATACCACAATCGACCTGCACTACCTCGTGAAGCAGCCTTTCCATTTAGCAATCTGATCTTAACAGATCCCTGAAGCTAAGAAAAGCAGGGCAGAGAGAGACCTGCAGTGAAAATCACATCTCTACTCAAGTGCTGTAGGATGTGCTGTCCTGCGGATGAGACATTCAACTGAGGTCCTGACCACTTGGTCATTAAAAGCCCCATGAAACTCTGGGAAGAGTAGGGGGCCTGAAAACCAACGCTCTGGTTACATTCCACTGGGCCTGCACGATCTGATCTTTCTCATTTTCACCTTTAAAGCAACTGCTGAAGTATTTCCTTCTCCATCTGATCAGCTGTGCCTGGGGCAGCTGCACATCAACTGAAGTTAACAGGTTTTAAAGCGGGTCTCTTACTATATGTCTTTTGGGATGAAGAGCACTATACAAATGCAAGTTATTATTTAACCATGATGGGCTGCAGTGTTACAGCTACGGGATTTCTTACAGCCTCTGTTTTCAAAGGACCTATTTGCATACAAATTGAAATCCCAGTCTATACTACTATTCCCCTCAAGTGTACACTACTGATGTCATACTCCAGCATGGTTTCATTTTGAGGTTTCAAAAAGGAGTAGCCTTTTATTATATTCAACTAAGCTTTTTTTAAAGCGGTATTACTGCAATATTGTTTCAGTGTTTTTACATGGTGATTATGGGAATTCTTTAACAAATGGTCTGAAAGGGAGTTCTGGATCATGACGCAACCAAATGAGCAAATATATAACCTTTGAGCTGAATACAAGCAGAAACTGCAGAGGAACAAAAACAACAAACTGAAGGCTGGCAAGGTGATGCAATCTTTTTAGAACCCCAAATGAAGCGGGTGAAAAGATACAGTAATACGTAATTTTTCGTTTTTGGTTTTCTACTGGTTGGAAAATGGACCTAATAGTACCTATAACAAACTTTTGATCCATGAAAGCTTTCTCTCAGAGCACGGGCTGAGGCCCACTGCCTGCTGTGGGTGCTCTGAGCCTGCACCATCGGGATGGGTATTAACGGTTTCTGGTGCAACAGGTACGCTTGAGACCTGCTGTCTAGTTGAAACCAGAGACCTGGCACCAAGTGATGATTAATATCTTACAGTTCAGAGTGTTTCCAAACAGAGCAGAGACCAGTTTATTATAGCAAGACCTGAGCAGAGTGTTAAGAGAAGTTGAAATTCTATACGTTAGATTACTAAAAGATGTTAAGCGGTAACCAGTTTAAACCACTTCATGGCACTACACTACACTTTATATTGGAACTTCCGCTATAAAGGAGAGATAAAACTAAGCATTTAACTTTGTCCACCAGTTCTGCGAATTTTTTCTAAAACTGTTTGACGTTTCTACCATTTCCTCCTCAATTCAAATGATTACGGGCCTTCTATTGTCCTCTAAAGCAAAAATTTCATCACAGTGCAAGCTTTTGAATAAGTGTTAGAGGTACATTCATCATTAAATCATTAGAGCTTTTCTTTTAGTGCAATCAACACAAATGGATACAAAGCTTAGCACACACATGAGCATTTTACATTCAAAAAGTAAAATCCTAAGAATGTTAACGCTGTTGGATGCATGTAAGGTCCAAATGACACCAGCAAGAGATGCACTGCTCCTCCAACCAGCTCTCCCGCAATGCTTAATGGAGGGAGCCAGAGGCTGCTATACTTCAACTATGGCTGTAAAGCAGTTGTAGGCGTCCTTCTTTCCCAAGGCTGAGACAGCTCAAGGCTGTGCAAAAGCACCACCAAATTAAAACCTGGAGTAATGCCATACTGGTTTTAGCAAACCCTGTTTCAATGAATAAATTCCAGAAAGCACTGTTGTGCATCCAGATCAAGGTTTCCCACCTCTGTTGTAAAGCCTAGCAGACAAACAACGATAAAAGTAAAAATGTTCTTGGTCTGGCAAACTTCTCAACCTTTCTTGTTAGAGTAATGACTATGTCTGCTTGAAAGATATTACTTGATGGATAAAGACCAGTAGTTGGGTAGCAGTGGTCCCTTACCGGTCTCCTTGTTGCTCGAAGTCGATTTTTCATTTGATGTCCTCAGCCTCAACACTTCGTCGCAGGAGGCTCTTTCCACCAGAAGCATCGTTCCTTTAGTTTTTCTGCCTCAGGTCCTGCATGTCACCTTGCTCCTGGTGCCATCAATCATCTTGAAACAAAGCCACTGTTAACTTCCTGTCAGATGGTTGATAAAAAACAAGAACTGCTTTAAATCACCCCACACAATAAATATATTGCAGTTGTCTCACTAGCTTCAAAAATGCCATTATGGCTTAGATACATTCCTGAAGAGACTTTAACACTAACAAGACATTTCACATTTAAAATTCTGTGCTATTCTAATAACAGCTTGCAAGATTCCTAGACTCTTGATGAAAATGTCAATGTTACAGTTATTGTAAGGCCTAATTTATAGTGCTGTACATTAGGAGTTTTTGCACTGTTCCTTGATTATACTGGATGTGAACAGCATTGGAAGAAGGTGTCTGTTAAAATAATATTAAAAGACACTTGTTGTCTCTCCTTCCATCTGAGTAAGGATGAACTGTACGCAATTTGAAACCCAAGGCACTGGAAGATTTTGCCTAAGGTATAAATGACAGAATTATAGTCAAACCTGCTTGAACCACACCCTATAAAGGCCATCTTAAGGGTTCCTTTAATATTGTGCAATCCAGTCACACCTAACAATGGTTAACAAAAAACAATAAAGCTTTTTATCCAATTAGCAAAGAAAAGCTGTTTACAACTAGTAGGAAACCCATTTGAGATAGCCTGACACAGAGATTCCTCTCACTCATTAATACTGTAGATCACACACAGAAATCTCTTCAAGGTACAGAGCATTTGCTGCAGAAAAACATCTTAAAAAATGTAAATCATCTTGGCACACAAAAGGACAGCAAATGTGTAAAGTCTACGAGGAACCTTTAAGAAAAGAACCTCACAGTGCATACGAGGAGCCCTTCACTCAGTTTTAATTATGTAGAAACATGATAAAAGGGGAAAAAAACAAAACCAAAACAGACCAGAGATAAAGCCTGTGACAGGTGAAATATCGAAAGAGGAAAACTGCATAGAGATTAAATCAAAAACCGTTAACACCCTCACTTAATCCTACAACAATTTTTTTTTCCCTAAGGAAAGCATAAATTAAATGGTTCAACCCAGACAGCCTGCTTCTTTAGTTTGGTATTTATGTCATTCTCAGGCCATGTGATTGAAATGTTGAAGGGCCCAGAATCTGCAACTCATTTCTTGGCTAAAAGAAGGATTTCTGGAATCATTTTGGGATAACAATCGAAAAGAAAGGATTATCTTTCCAAACCATTTAATGTAATGTACTGTATGGTTCAAACCATGCTGCATTTGCACAGCTCTGATCCTCAGGTAATAAACATGATTAAATTAAAACTGATCAAATTAAATGAACACAATATATTACCCAACTTTACTGGTTGAAAATAAATATTCTGGTGTGGGACCATACAGCAAGTACCATGGAATGCGCTATATAAAATAAAAACATATTATTAGTAATACATAATTATTAGAGATCGACCCCTTGCCTTGATCCTTGACTGCATTGATCAATAAACCTGCAAGCCAATCCAAGCAATTTGATATGGTGATCATGACTCATCCTCATACTTTTTTGAGGGGGTTCCGTGCCAGATCACCTTTAAAATGCTGTAGTACGGAGTAGTGGTTAGGGCTCTGGGCCCCGGGCTGCAAGGCTATGGGTGTGAATCCCAGTTAGGATGTCGATGTTGGGACTTTGAGAAAAGTACTTCACTCACACCACCGTAGTAACTATATACTGCAGTATAAAAGGGTCTTCAGATAATTACAATAAATGAAAATGTATTCTCAATTGTCTTCCTTGTAAAATAGGACTACATAATAAAAACAGGTCCCAGAAATATTTAGACCTAATTGATAAGTAATGCTTACATTACTAAATCGGTCTGGAAGGCCAAATCAAACGCAATTTGGTCACACGTTTCACAGTTTTCAAGGCTAGTCTCTGCTACTCAGAACATAAACAGATGCTTCTGTGCAACAACATCTGTCTGCTCTTAAACCAAGGTATCCTGTAAGAAGAAATACAAACTTCAGAAACCTGCCAGTGGGTGCAAAATAAACTGCATAGACACAGACGCTGTCAGTTAAAAACTAATCACAAGATCAAACTTGCATTTCAATGGCATTTTAATGAAAATGAAAACATGAGTACAAGTATTTTGAATTTCCCAGTACTTTGTACAATGTGTTCATTGCATAAAGGATCCAAGTACTGTACTTAATTATACATTAATTAATATTTCACATGAGATTTTTTTTTTTACATGCGTTTCGTTCTGTTAAAAGGTTTGCGGCCACAGCCGACAACTAAAAGTTATTTTCCCTCACAGAGCAACACTTTGAGTTCCTGGCATGAACCATCACCTATTCTTCTTGCCATTTCTTCATCATCAAACTAAATAAAGGACCCTGAATCCGTTCTACAAAGAGCTTACCCTCTTTACAATACTGATATATTTCTGTCCATATTTTACAACAGGCCATGTTACTGGTACATACAACTAGTGCTATTTGATAAGAACATCTCAAAGCTCAGGGATTTTCAGCTTATACAGGAAAAAACTAAAATATTTGCAGACTAGTACTTGTTTGCTGTGCTGAGCTTAATGGACTGGCAGATCACTACATTCTTTCCATCAGGCTGCTAACAGTGTTAAACGATGATACTCACAGCCTGCTTTTTTCGCCATGGCAACCAGTGTTCTTGACACAAAAACCAAATGGGCAACAATAGTTACTATATGCAGAAATAGCCCAGTATTAAGGCAGACACAGGTATTTTACTGCTGTCTACATACTCTATATCAGTTTTCAAATAAGAAACCCAGTGTAAATTTCAACACTAAAGGTTCCATTGGTATCTAGTGGTGATTAATATCTTCCAGTATAGAGTGTTTCAAAATCCAGCAGACCAGTTTATCACAGCAGGACCTTCACCAAATTTTGAGAGGTTGAAATTCTATATATTACCAGAAGATGCTAATTGGTAAACAGTTTAAACCTCTTCATGACAATACATGACAATTCAGATCATTAGAAACCAGACAAAATTAAGCTTGACCTTTTCCCCCAGTTCTGCAGACGTTGTCTTATAATGTTTGATGTTTCTACCATTTCCTCCTTAATTCAAATGATTACGGACCATTAACATATCTTCTCTACTCGTCCAAAGCAGAAATGTCAGCATAGCGCAAGCTTTTGCATAAGTGTTAGGCGTACATTCATTATTAAATCATTTTAAGAGCTTTTATTACAAATCAGTTAAAACCGATACAAAGCTTAGCACATATTGGGGCATTTTACTGTCAAAAAGTAAAATCTTAATAATTATAAAGCTAGCAAGAACAAAATAGACTAATTTAGGTTTCCCATGGGAACACATTTTTCACCGTCGTTCTTGCTACATATGATTCAGAAAGTTATAGTATCAAATCATCAAATACCGGCGGCTAACCCTGACTGCTCCTGTCAATGTTCTTCTGTGACAAACTGTAAGGAGCATTTAGAAAGAACAAAGTGTGACCCAAATTCCTTAGAGATCGGTCCAGAACCTGAGGCTTTATTCTGCTAGAGCTGACATTACGCAATCTGTTGTAGCTTCATGTGCAACATAATACAAAGGACAGGCTAAAATGTTGCCCTTCGTTGAAAATGTAGAACCGAACTCCTTAAAATATCGCAGTGCTCAAAGGTTCAAATGTGGCAATAAATACGCCATAAAAGTTGCTTTGTGCTCTGCCTTACTAGTTGATATTTAATGATTGCTCGAACTTGCACCCATTATTACTATTCATTATTATTTTATTTGCTTAGCAGGCGTCTCACCAAAGGGCATCTGTTATTAAAATGGTGAACAGTGCTTACCGAACTTAACAAAAAAAAAAGTAACCGAGTGTAACTCACTGTGAGGGTATAGTACGGTGTTGGTTATGTATTTTAGCTTTTTTAGCAGTGAAGCGCCAGCGGAAAACAGCAGATATCTAAAAAAAAACTTACAAAGTATCTGTAGAAGCACTGTATAATTTGCGCTAAACTCATTTTCTATTTCAACTTATTCTCTATAATGTTTTAAACCCGAACATTTCTCAAATAAAATGTGTTGTCTTTAATGATGTAACTATATAAAAAAGACGTTTAAGCCACAATTTAAAAAAAAAACTTGAAACGTTATCTTAGTAAAAAGGTAAGTCCTTAAGTAATTATATTAGTGTGCTGCAAAATGGATGTTTTCAAACAGACGTGGTATGTGAGAAATATCAATCTTTTACAAAAGAACAAAATATGATACCCTTATCTTATAATGACATTTATTGTATTGCAAATGTTTTATCTAGAGTGAATATCACCTGAACAAAAATGCACTGCATATGCATGAAGCTTTATATAAAAAGCACAACATGGAAAAAGTCTAAATATGTTCATTTTAAATACTGCCATCGTCTTATTTCATTGCTAGCAGGAGCAGCATGGGTTATACCACAGCATGTGATACTAAACTGCTTTCAAATTAATGTATAAACATATATAAATATGAATAAAAAATACAATAGACTTTTGAATTAATGACTACATACGCAGCAATAATTATTTAAAACAGATCTAGTTTCCTTTCATCGGAAAATAAATGCACTTACCTTTTTCTGATTAGTGTAGATTCTGAGAATAGCTTCCTCCCAGAACTACACTCACATGCAGCGTTCCCAACAAGATCGCCCGCTGTAGCCAATGACAATGGACCTGTGGCATACAAAGGATTCTGGATATTGAAGTTCTTCCCAAGGTTAGGGCTGGTACGCAGACTAAAACGAGAAATATGAATTATGAAGCAAACAACTGTGCACGGCATACGAATTTATATAGTAATTCAATCGGCTCCTTTGCTATGAAACATTATGAAAAGGGCGTTACAAATGCACACATCATTTTTTTGTGCTTTATCTACTAATTGTTGTTTGGGAAAACACTTTACATGACGGAACCGATGCAATCAAAACCTGTTTCCGTTTCGTTTGAATATAAAGAAGACAATGCAATGATACTATGAGTTATTTCAACTCATTGTTTTATGTGTGAAGTCAACGTGCAACTTCAGTGTGAAAATTTACGAATTCTGATGAGCAGTGTAATATTCAATCATGGGAATAATAAAGTTTCAAATGAATATTTGAACTGATACGGTGCAAATTGCAATTCCACCCTCTTCCATTAAATCAGTTAATCGTGTGACAACGGGGAGAAAACCAATATGCAGGCAAACAAATTAATCTTTCTGGTTCCGTACATGCCTAAATATGCATATACTTGACACAAAACTTCACACAGAAGTAAACATGACACCAAATTTTTAGCATGTCCGAACCTGGACAGGAGTTAAAACAGTCGTTAAGTGACACCTGTGTATTTTCACTCGAAGCCTTTTAGCCATCCAAATAACCGATCTAAATAATGTGCAGTGGAGACATCTGTAGGTCGCGAAAATGAAAGAGGTTTTATATTGGCAGTCAAATCATTTAAAATCCATCGGTCAACAATAGTAGATGAACTTAAAAAAAGGCATAGCAATATGAGGTTTTATTCATTCATCAATGAAAAGCTTTCATAAAATTAAGATAGTCAAGTCAAGACTTCAAATAAGGAGAAGAAATGAAGTTTTTTTAAGAAAGCCACCTCTTTTGTAACACTGCATAGTGACCACAAGAGGACACTCAAATCTTTTTATCTTTCTGACGTTAACAATTAGAGGCCTTTTACTGTACCTTCGATAAATCTTGAACCACCCCTGATACTGTTATTAAAGGCAGATACATTCAATCTTTGCATTCTCTTTGTCCATATTTTTTTAAAATAAACTACTGTAATTGAAAAACAAAAACAATCACCAATCTATATTTTGAGAATTTCCTTTTTTCATGCGTTTCTTTCTGCTAAAAGGGTCGTGGCCACAGTCGACAACTAAAACTTATTTTTCCTCACAATTTTAGTCCCTGGCAGCCTAAACAACTGGCACCATCCCACATCCCCACATTCCACTGAATAAATGGGCATCATGGATCTTCATCCTTATACTGCACATGATGGAATGTGGGCCAAAATAAAATCTAAAGTAAATTAAAGAAATAACATTAGGAACATTATAAATCAAAATGAGATCGTCCAGCCCATGGTTTACTTGTAACACGTAGCCAAGGACCTCATCCAGTTGTTTTTGAAGCATCTTATCTGATCCAGACACCCACAAGTCTTGGTGTGGAGAAATGTCACCTATGGGTGGTCCTGAATTCATACCCACTTAATTTTCTTGGCTGTTTTTCTCACTAGAGATCCCAATGTAGTCTGCCAGATGACTTTGTCAATACTTTTGAACATTTCCATGTATTTCAGGTCCCCCTATAATAATAATTATGATTCTCTTAAGGGCCACACTTGATCTCATACTTCTTTAAGTGGATTTCAGAGAGGCAATTCTTTGCAATATGTCATGTCATTTTCCAAACCGCTTTTATACCATAAAGTGTCGTGGGAAGCTGGAGCCTACCTGCAAACAACGAGCGTAAGGCAGGGTTCACCCTGGCCAGGGCGCCAGTCCATCGCAGGGCAAGTGCAAGCCAGTCATACATAGGGACAATTTGTAGGCCATGGTAAAGGCTGAGGGGGGAAATTTGGCCAGGAAGCCTCCCATCAACATCACCACTCCCTACGCCCTTCAGTTTTATATACTGACATCAAAAGATATTTACCACTTAACTGCAGCCAGTTCACAAAGCCATCAAGAACATGAGAATCATTTTTGGGCATAAGTAGTTCAGGTGGGTAGCTATGCCAGCATGCATAGGGTGCAAAGGAACAAGTAAAGGTTTATTCCATGCTGAAAAGAGAATAAAGGAAACACAATATTTTGGCTATGGAGCATTCATTGGGCATAGGTACAATTACAAGCTACTAAACAGATCCATCCATTCTCTAACCAATGTATCCAATATAGGGTTGAGGGGAAACTGGAGCCTATCCTAGAAAGCAATGGGTGCAAGCATACACAGGATACCAGTCCATCGCAGAGCTTGCACAGATATGCACACACTCACCAAGAGCAAGCCCCATTCATCTACCAATATAGCCTTGGGCTATGGTAGGAAACCAGAGCACCCAGAGGAAAGACAGGGAGAACACAGAACTCCACACAGATAGCACCTCAGGAATTGAACCCAGTGCCCCAGTGCAGCACGGCAGCAAAGCTAACCACTTTGCCACCCCACAAATATGATATACAATTTCATTATAATAAATAACATTTGTCATTAACAGGGATAATCAACACCATTACAGATAATGGCATGCACAGCCAGCGTTGGAAGTAGTCCAAGTTGTACACCGATGGTATATGTTCTGCACACAAGATTCCTGATGCTGTTCCATTCCTTTAAGAGAGCCAGGAAAAGCACTTGTCTCTGAGCCCAAGATGGCATATCCTAAGTTCATCTCACAAATGCTGACTGGAGCTCACATCTGTCAAGTAGGGATTTGACAGCATCACGGTTGTAGTTACACAGGCAGATGTGCTTTGCCCTGCTGGGTGAACCTGCAGGAAGGGAAGCAAGCGATGACCCAGTACTTGACCAATCTTACCGACTGCATTAAGTTGTCTTGACTTATAGTGTTACAGATCATGGCCCGATATTGACAGATTGTGTTAGGCTGTAACATCTTGCCTGATTAAAAAATGCTGGCTAGTGTGCTTAGACTTAGTCCCGTTTCTAACGTACCAGTGACATAAAGACACTGTACTCTTTGCAAGGGGAGTGTATTATTTTCTTCCTGTGCTTTTTCTTCTTGATTTTCACCATGCTTATCATTTAATAGGTTAAATCAGCCCAAAACAAGTCTCAGCCATGAATGATCAATTAACCAAAACAAAATTACATTTACTCAGTATCCAAAATAAGTATACTTTATTTATCTAAAAACATACATGCATAGAGTGACAGTTTTGGTTTGATATACAGTATACCTTGTCTATGTTTTTTCATCAAAATTCATATATTGCTCCCTAATAAATGGTCCTGTGTGGCCTTTATAGGCAGATTATCTTTAAATCCCAGAAAACTGTTGTCTTGATAAGTTTACTGATAGTGGAACTTCTTGAGTGATGTAGACTCCAGATACTTCCAGATGCTGGGTTTGATCTAAGTCCCAATAGTAAATGTGTATCAACACCTTTAAAGAGACAGTCCCAATGGTTGACTGGATCCTCAGTTAAGATTTCTTAAAGCTACTCTCCCGATTCCTTCCAATAGCACCAATCTTGTGTGCTGAGGCGTCAGGGTATCCATTTTGTAGAGGCTTTCGGCAAGCTTAAATATGAAGATAATGTCTAAAATACTTCCAACAGAAATCCCAATCTCTTATCTGTCACAATGTGATGCCATTATTAAGGTTACTGGCATTCATATTTTCTGCAATGATACCAGCAGGGTATTTGGACCCACACTCACACCTGAGTACACATTAGCAGGTCCAATCATACCCAATACTCTAACCAAAAAGAGGATATTAAAAAAATATCATTATCATGTACTGTATTTACAGTACAAGACAAATATTCCAATGGCAGCTGATGTAACGGCAATTAGAATTCACTACACTGTGAATAGTACTGACATCACTGATCACCTATCCATTTTTGAGGGTCACAAAAAAGTTGCAGCTCATGTTTTGCTTTTTTATCCAATAGATCCAAGGTGATGTACTGTAGCTGTACCTATTTTTTTAAAACGCACTAACTGAATCCAGGGCACTTTAAAACCCTGATGAAAAGATTGATACGTGGAGCAGAAGATGTGTTGTTTCTGATTTTTTATATTCTCTCCATCCCTTTTCATAACACAGAGCTGGCTTCTTCTTTCTGTGACTACATACTAGAAAGAAGAACCATCTTGTTTTCCCGTCTTGAAACCTTGCTCTTCATTACACTACAGGTTTTGGTTCCTGTCTTGCTCAAGCATTAGTGTAAAACTGCAGAATCTGCAAAAGAGAAGTCAGAGGTTGTCTGATTTCCATAAAAATATCTTTACAGTCAAGGGTGAAATTAACCAAAAGTAGCAAGGCTCATCATTCCGTGTTATGGAAACTAAAAAAAAAGCAAACCTTAATGCCCTATGGCTTTGTTCTGTAAACATTTACTGTGCCCTAGTGCAACATGGGTCATTGCAGTATGCTTTGTGACAGCACCTACCCAGGGAAACCACTCCAAAACACAGCAACCTATTGGTTGACTTCCTCTAACTGGCATGTCTGATAACGAGCACAGAGTGAAAGGAAATCAGAGCAGTACTGATGTCAGTGAGGCAACATGAGTAATGAGTAATGAGTACTGAACCACAAGAAATAACTTTTAAAAGCTAATGGAGGTTCCCATTTAAAAGAACTCAGTTTTGGCTTGTATTGGCTTACCTCTGAAAAATGCTGAGGATTGGTGTGGTGACTGGATCCAGTTTACGTCAGTAACTCAGTGAGGAATTTGGGGTTCTGACAGACAGTCCCAGGGAAAACCAGTCTTGCCAAAGCACAACCATTAGGTTGAACAAATGACAGGAAAATTCAGGTTGATGACGAACCCGGTTGGCTGTTCACCTACGCATCCAGTGGCTGTCACTGTGGGATGCAACTTGATTTCATTTTCAGAATAAAAAAGATTTTTTGCTCCAGGTGAAAAACCTTTGTCTCCAGGCCACTATTCAACAAAGGCCATCGAGCTAATTGTCAAGATGTATAAAATGAAAACATTTCAGATTTTCATCATAAAAAATGGGTGAGCTCATAAAAAATTATCTGCTGTTTGCTATAAAACATCTAGTTGTAGCGGCAATTTCATACCATTATCTGTACATCTCAAACATTCTTGGTCGTTTTCCGTATGAAGATAACTTTGCCTTAAATTAATAGTTTTTGTAATCGTCCGTTTTGTTTGTAAGAAAGTCTGTGCTACAATTTGTTAGAAAATGGCTAACTTGCATAACCATGTTGATGATCTAAATAAAATATATAAGGTTAAAAAAGTCTTGTAACAGGGATAAGTTGAAAGACACCCAGATGTAGTTTGTTTTTAGGGTGTTTCATACATTAAGTGATCTAATTTTTTTCTGTAACAGCTATAAAAAGTCCATTTCAATCATGTGGTTGGGTTTCGCTTTTGCAGTGCAGACTCTGACTGAGGTGTCTGCGAGGACACATGCAAGCGAGCCTAGCCCCGCAAACTCATCAACCTTGACCACTGACCTGAAATTAGTTTGCTTGCAAAAGAAAACCCACATAGTCTCTTTGCACACCAAGTGTTACTTCTTCTGTTCTTGGGCAAGATATTCCATTAACACTGTTTTGGAAACAAATATTTGTAGCTCTTATAGAATAAAGCCCACAATGGTGCAAGTGTTTTGCAAATGCCATATTATTTCCTAAAGGTGAGGTCAGCAGCCCTGTAGCATCCTAATATAGAATCGGTACCTCACTGCACTGAAAGGAAATACAAAGTTTAGACTGTGGCTGATCACATACAGTAGGTGAGGCAAATGATTTTGTTGCAGTGCATTCACCTTAAGATAAAAAAATGTTATAAAAAGAACAAGGGTACATACTAAATTTGCCATTAACTCTCTCAGCTCCTGTCCACTGACACTTTGCATGGTCCTATTCACATTCCAAAAGGCCTCTTACAAATGTGTTTCTACAGTCTGACATACAACAGGCTGAAGCCTGTTACCAAAAGCATGAATTCAGTAAGATGCAAACATAGTGACAATCCTTGGTGATCTCACTAATGCACAACAAAGATTAAGTTAGGATCTTACCAAACCTAAACTAACAGAAGGAGGAAACAGGCTTTTCAGATAGTAATAATGGACAGACTCCAAAGACAGAAACATCTTCAGAGCAAACGGAAAAGGAAACTAGTGTTCATAAAAGATAAGCTTTGAGAGTGCTCATTTTAAGTATTTCAAGTTTAAAAAAGGAAATGTTAACTATTTTTTTTAGCAACAAAAGAGGACCTGGTCTTGAAACACAGGCGTTGTACTAAAAAAAACAGAACATTATTTTAATCTTTTCCTGAATTAGAAAGCGGCAGAGTGGTAAAGGGGATTCCCATTAGCCACAAATATGTTACCTTCCACCTTCAGGAAGATGACACTTGAGAATAATCTTTATATGTATGCTTACGGTGGGAACAATTCAGCAAGAGCGAAATAAATTACTTCAACCAACAACAGAAATTAAGAAGTACAGCCATTATGAAGAAATTGCCTTTTTGCTTACAGTTGGTTTCTATTTGAACTCTTTTCCATGAAAGAGAAAAGGTCAGAATGACTTTCCTTTCACTTCTGTATTTTACACAAATACAAGGATTCATGTTTTTTGTTGTTGTTGTTGTGGTCCTTAACACATTTTAATTATGTTGGTCAGAATATCTCTATTAAGGACTAATGTGCTAAACTTGTATTTACTCCTAAATCAAGCATATTACTGTGGTTTCCTTAAACTTATAATTCTATTAAGTTAGGTCAACAGTTTCCAGGGGGGAGACACACAAAAAAACATCTAAAACCCTAAGTACTGTTTTATCACATCTTCATCATTTTGTAGTCTTGCAGTCAACTGTCTTGCTGGGCATCAGACATGATATTCATAAACCATTTGCAACCTCTTCCAACAGGTGCTGACAGAGTAATAATACCCCGTAACTGTAAACTAGCTAATGTAGCACCCATCTATAGAAAAAAGTGAAAATGTTGACCAAATAGTCTGATTTTTTTATAATGCATCTATTGTGTTTGAGGTTATAGAAGTGATAGCTCTGATTCAAGGGTATAGTCAATGTTGATTTAAAAAATACTCAACAACTAAGATGTCTTTGAACCTGCAAGAGCAGTAATGCAGACCATGTGACAAGATATAACTCCCAGACAAGATAGATTTTCCAAAGACTTTTGACAAAGTTATACATTAAATATCAATTCTCAGATGGTAGGCATTCAAGGTAATGTATGTTGTCTAAAAAAGAGCACTGAAATGGGATCTCCAGTTGTAGAGATGTAATTAAGTGAAGAGTCACACAAATCTATATTAGTACCACTGCTCTTCCTAATTTTAAACATCTAGATTTTGTTAAACTAAAGTCTGCAGATGATACCACATGGGGAGGATAAGTAAAGCTTAAAAAATAAGACAAAATGGACAAAACTGCTAAATGGTATTTAACGCAGACAATGCTAAACACAGGTAGCACAAATTATGACTAGATACAAGACGGGAAAAAAGAAGCTACATGTAAAAAAGATTGTCTATGCTGATACAGATTTATCGCCCATCAGTTCAAGACAATGTGGGAGAATCCATAAAAAAATGAGAACATAATGTTAGGACATGTAGCTTAAAGTGCAGGATTTAACAACATCACTTTATTAGCCATATACAATTTCTTGCATTAGGAATTCATCTTTTCACATACCCCGGCTTGCTCTCCATAAGACACAGACAGGGAGAGAGAAGCTTGGGGTCAGAGCACAGGGTCAGCCATTGTACAGCGCCCCTGGAGCAGTTGGGGTTAAGGGCCTTGCTCAGGGGCCCAACGGAGTAGGATTCCTCTGCAAGCTGTGGGATTTGAAACGGCAACCTTCCGGCCACAAGTGCAGATCCTTCGCCACAGAGCCACCAATCCACCCAAATCGAGGGATGTTATGTTAAAATTGTTCAATGTACTAATGAGACTTAATTAAGAATATTTTGTTTAAATTTGGCCACCACACAAAAATATTACTGCTCTGTAAGCAATAGAGAGAAGACTGACCAGATACATTGCAGCACTCAAAGGAATATCATACAATAGACTAAAAGACTGAGATAAGATGAAAGATATCTACCCGACAGGTTCAGAATAGTGAAACGTGTTTCAGGGTCATGAGAGTGAAGAGTATTTAAAAAGGAGGCATTTTCTTAGACAAAAAAATTGCTGGAGTGGGGAACAAAGAGCCCATCTATGTTATACAGTAGATGCTGATACTCCGATAAGAAATGGCTGGATTAGACCCTTGGACTCACTTATTAGCAACCGGACAAGATAGACAGGCCAAAAGCTTTTCTCTCATTGCATCCCTTCATATGTTCTTAGATCTATTATCTGAATAGCACATACCCAGGACATCCACCTGTTGAGTACTGGAGATAGCCATGCACCAGGTGACCTTTGTAAGTTGAGGATACAAGAACACATACTTTAATAGACATCCACTTTAACAAAGGACATAAATACTGAGGAAAGGATGAGAATGTGCCTATGGATTTTGCTGAATGGACATTCATACTTACCTGGCCAGTTTCAGGACATTTCATCTCACAAAAGTGAGAAATCCCTCCAGAAGCATTCTTGGTTCTAATCTACTCAGCAGTATTATGATGTTGATGTCATGTTTTAACAGTTTGTAAGGAATGCATGATAAGAGAACCAGTTCAAATCATAAAGGTATTTTAAACTTAATCTTACAAACATGATGCTGTAATTACGACAAGAATTCTGCAGCATTTACAGGAACTTCTTTTGCCAGATGAGAGACATTTCAGTCACTGCATTCTTCTTTCACTACTGGTAGGAACATTACTTCATTACCTTCAAGGATGTGAAGCAGTGCACTTTAACCAGTTTTTCTTTCTCAGTTTTCACTAATGCAATCTTACAATTCCATTTCTAAACCAAAAAAAATAATAATGACTTACTTTACTCATCAAAGAAAATCTAAAATTCTAAAACAGATGGGAAATGTGATCTCCAGCGTTTATTAAAATCTTTATGTCCATAAACGACAACAAAGTTACTGTAGAATTTATCGCATACAGCTAGCATACAACAGCATGTCCTCAGTCTAAATGAAATACAAAAGATTTTAACATTTTCATACAAAGGATTTTTTTAAAATTTATTAATGTGACGTATATATCTTTTGTTACATAAAATCTGCTACAGCAAAGTATCTTATACTTCCCTTGCACATACAAGTAAATATGGGTGGACAAAAACTGCTGTCAGTGTCAGCCTTCTAATGACATTGTTGTGCAAAATATCCAAGAAACTAAATACATAGAGAATTGATAGTAGAGCCCATACTGGTAATGTAAGATGACTACAAAGGAGATTTATTTCCAGGAGTGTCACATAGCTTAGGAGGAAGTGCTATCAGTGATGTAACACTCACTGACACACCAACGAGTATGATGGCTAGATACTGATGTGTGTCTGTTTCATGTTTAAACCATATTATTTCACACTTACAGTATTAAAATGGATCTTCCAAAGACAGCAAGAACTATGCCATTTTTAACCGTTCAAAATTAAATTTATTAGACAGCATCTTTCCCTAATACGTGTATAAATAAAAACAAATATATATGAAAACGCAAATGTGTCTGATGAAATGAGTTTTGACAGACTGAATTAAACGTGATAGAAAGGTGCTGAAGCTTGCACACATCAGCTTTTGAAATTGTTTTAGTTGGTGTGTGAATATAACTTAAAATCAAGCAAAAATAATATACATAGCTACTAGTTGCAATTCTACATTCTGTCATAAGAATGAAATAAACCAAGACAGAAATGCAAGAGTAAAAATGGAAAACGTAGAAATATGGCAGTTTTACAGATCTCTTTTGAGAACTTTGCAAAACGACGTAAGCATTAAAAACTCATAATGGAGTGAAAACTGTTAATGCACATGCCCAGTCCAGTTTTACCAACACTGTGCCACAGGCAAAACTTGGCAGATAACCTTTTCGTACACTTTATACCAAACAATGGACCATTCACTTTAGCAATTCACTCCAAATAGAGGTTTTTTGCAAATATTATTCCTTTTAATTTGAACATACCTAATAGTGGAGCAATACAGTGATGCAGAAGGATATCAATTTAAGGGGTCTTAATTCTTTTACGTCCCTCAAATTTTCTCGTTTTCTTGTGTCTCATTTTCTAGCTTTAATTGCCAAAAACATTTTAATACATGGAAAACAGGAGTTTAAAGACAACTATCTAAGAGTTGACAGACTGGTAAAAACATCGCTAGAAATGATACAAAGACCTATCTAGTTTTGAGGGTCTTCTGCTTTTGTAATTAGGTTTGCCACTCTCAGCAGTATGCAGCTGTACAATGGCAAGAACACCGCTTCAGAGAAGAAAGAAAAAGTCGTGGGGTTAGTGGTACTGAATTCAGGAGAAAAGGACAAAGGGCAGAGGGCAAAGGGCATTGTCCACCTGGTTCTACCATTCATTGAATTCTAATTTTGGTCATGCTTTGAACACGCAAGGTGTTCGAAACCTTATTTGATTGATGTACAGATACACACGAAGAACAAGTACTACTTCCGAAAGATGCCGAAAAAAAGTTGTCTAGATTCTAGTCTGAGCAAAAAGATTTTTCAGCTTGCAACTCTTCTTAAAAAGTCTCAGACATGTAACAGACAAAAACTGTTAGATGGCACACACTAGAAGCAACACCTATCTTTCAAGTTGACCTGAATCACACACCAATTCCGACATCTCCTGGTACAACTGATCACTTAATCATTACACGTCAAAATCAAAGGGTGTGTATTACCGATTTTGTCTTTTGACTTTTTCTGTAAAATACCACTTTGTAAAAAAAGGGGGAGATACAACATTCAAGACAAAGACGACTGCTTTGAAACTCAAAAAAGAGAAAAGAAAGGATAAGAAAGTGGTCTAGTTGTGTGGCAGCACAAGGAGTGACTGCTTAAATGTGCCTGTGTATGAGAGTTAGTGCTAACTGCACACAAGGATCATGGCAATAAGGACCTCATTCAGCCTTGTGGAATGAAGGAACTAGGTATTGTTTGAACAAATATGATGGTCTCAGCTCCACCCCATCTCTTAGCAGAGTGCAAAGATCCCATATACGAGCCCTGATGCAACCTCACTCTCACACTCTAAAATTCTGAAAACTCTTTTGCACATTTTTCTGTAACAGAGACACGGATGTCCTCCTCTTCATAGTCGTCAAAGTTGCTTGTATCGCCAGGGCCTCTGCATTTTGGTATGAAAGGAGCTTCCACCTGTAAGCAAAAATGTGTTTTAGACTGAAGCTATAACAGAGAGGCTACTGCTGCTATTTCTGAACTTAATACTACTAGAACCGATCAGATGAACACTGTCATCAATGTACAACCAGATTCAGAGAGGAACCATGAAACAGAAATAAATACCAAAATATTTTTAATGAAATATAATTTCAATAATTAGAAATATTAAAATAGCTGAAACATCAGATTTGGAAATCAGATTTTATCTGGTGTCAGAAAAATATGGTAGTTTATGCTACCGTTAAATGTGAACCTAAACGTCTAAGCAAAATAAGTACCACGTTCTTCTTAAAGGTCATATGGAAAAAAAAATCAATATGAATTTTTTTTGTGTGTTTATATCCTGTGTTATGTTAGCAAACTACTGAAGTTTATGTCAATGTTTATAAATATGCATCTCTGTATTTCTTCTGTATTTCACACAGGGAGTTCCAGTCCACAGGTTTTGCATGCACTTTGCTCTTATTGACAATGTATGACAGTGAATAGGTATTGCAATCACTGAACTACTGATGTGGCTGTAGTGATGCACCTAACCTAACCATAGGGAAGCACTTGAGACTGACATGTTTACAAATGTATAAATCTTTGAAAACTGTAAATCGTAGCATTATTATGCAAATGACAAATTGGTTATAAAAACATATGGAATACAAAATGCTACAGTTTCAAATCTAAGTTATAGTACCTTTTTAAATATACATATACTTAACATGCATAAAAATATAAAAGGGAACCATCTATGCTTGTTTGTTTCTAGGGAATTAACAGAATACCATCCTGTTATCTACGTGACAAGTGACAGGATACTTAGCCAACTATGGAGAGAGTGGTCATCTCAATTATTCAAAAGGTGCACAATCTTAGTACAGATAAGACTTAAAGGGATTTTAATACCCCCACAAAATAACTTTTTAAAAATAAACACTGCAAGCTCTTCCACAGACTTTAACAGCTATAATTCGTTTTCCTTCCTGTGTAGACAAATTTCTGCCCAGCCAACACAAAGCTATGGGTAACTTCCATACCTAAACTTTGAATTTAGCACAACTTGATTTACTCCACTGAAGTTATCATTCATAACTTCTACAAATTTGACAAATACTAAGCTTACCTTTCTCTCATAGATGGCAATCCAATCCGTTGTGGCAAACCACTTGTGGTTTTTAATGTCATTTACACCATTCTTCAGATTGCCATACCGTTTGGTCAGGTCTACCTGAAGCAAATTCCTCAGAAGGTCTTTCAAGTCTGAGCTGAAGTGAGACGGGAATCGTACCTAAAAGTCAAAATGTAAGTGTGCTTAATACAAAACAGAAACTGCTTTCTGACTTTAATGCTACAAATGTGGTCATGGAACTCAATCAAGAGATAAAGGTCTACTACTGTAACTTAATGTTTTTTTTCCTTGGTGTTTTACAATCATTCAAAATGTCAACATAACTTTTCTCTCTTCAAGGGGGTAACTAATTCCATGTAATGCGTATTATGATCAGCAAACAGCAGCAAACAGGCACAGGGGGGATTTATTCCAAATCTTCTGAGCGGAAGCTTCTTGGTTTCTGACAATATTGTATAGAATGACCGGACGAGCACAGCATTTTTGTTGTACATGAGGGAACAGTACTGGCCAAAGTAAATAATGAAGAGAATCACCAAAACAATATAGGGCCTCCTAAACAAAGGAAAAAAACTGGTAACAAGTCTGCACTACATATATTTTACAACTAATAAGACCTTCATATTCTATTTTTAAGAGAACTATTTAGCATTTAAACTAAACATTTAATGAAAAAGGCTTATAATCAGTTGGAAATAACAGGACATTCAAGGCATGCAGCCATACCTTGCCAGAGACAATTTTTTCATATATCTGAATAGGCTGATCTGCGAAGAATGGAGGATAGCCAGCTGCCATTTCATAGATTAGAACCCCTAATGCCCACCAGTCCACAGCTTTGTTGTAGCCCTAAAACAAAATTGCACTTTAGTCATACACAGCTACAAAAAATGAATAAAAACCAACTGAAGCCCACACCACCCACCCACATGGTTTCAATAACTGATAGTACTACTAGCTAATGTACGAGGTGTAAATCAATATAAAATGTTCACAATGGCACTTAGATGTCAGCCTACAGCATATTAAATAACATAATATTAAATAAGCATGATAAGAGAAGTGTTTACAACCAAGATGGTTTGAAGAAGACTAGCTTGCTTGGACAACTTTAGAGCAGTCTTATTTAGTTCTGCATTAATAGTAGCCAAATGATTTTACTAAATAAAATACAAAAATAATACAGGTAACCATTTTAATTACATCCATAAGCAGCAAAACATAGCACCAACCACACCTTATACATGCCAGCAATGAGTATAACCCATTAAAACCATTAAGAATGAATTTACTATTTATTATGACTTAGTCGGATACAATGTTGAAAAGTATTAACACCCACCTTGCTGAGGATAATCTCTGGTGCCAGATATTCTGGAGTTCCACACAATGTCCAAGTCCTGCCCTTTACTCTTTTGGCAAAGCCAAAATCTGTGACCTACATTAAAGAAGACTACCTGTTATTCAACATAATGGGATCGCCAACAAACAGAAAAAACTCAGAAACAGAGATTTAATTAACAATAATTCATTAAGAGTCATTATTTTCCTCAATTGCATTACAGTTCTATAACTGTTATAGAAGTATAACAATCCTTAAATCGTGAGTATTTCCAATATAAACACTGGTTACTTACCTGGATGTACCCATGTTGATCGATTAAAAGGTTTTCAGGTTTCAGATCTCTGTAGATGAGGTCTAGTGAATGGAGGTACTCAAATGTCAGTACTATCTGAGCTGCATAAAATCGTGCATGAGGTTCACTAAGGGAAGACAGCCACAGAAACAGTTAAGCCTCAGGGGATAATGCAATGCATTCATCACATTTAAAATGTGCATTGACGTTTTAATTTTTGCAGGTTGCATTTCAGGTTTAATCATCAGATTTTTAACTTTTCCCCAATTAACATATGTTAGATTATGAATAATTATCATTTTATTTTGGATAAATATAAATAAAAAAATGTTTTTCAAATTCAATTTAAATTAGTAAAAAAGATTTTCCCAAGGGTAAAGGGGACTGGTTATTACTGGTTTATTCTTGCTTGCTATATTTGTACTTATACCACTGTTTCTATAATTAACTGCAATGTAGAGCATGCTATTCTTATTGTGTATACTTAGAAATACTGTTCTGGGGAACTACAATATAATGTTCTCTACTCTCAAGTTAACATTTTCTTCAGGCATGATGTTAAGGAGATAGAAACAGAAGTTATGTAATGACAAATGTAGACCGTATCTTACACAGTCTTATTTACTTATTAAACTTATTTAACAAGTTATAAAAAAGACCTCCTACCTAAAATGATAAAATATATGGATTTGCCATTATGGCTAACAAGTTTATATTTCTCGTCTCTTTGCCATAATTACACCAAGAGTGGTGGGTTTTATTACTATTCCTGTATTGAAATAAAACTGAAACACCATTATATGCTGTTTATAAATTCACAACAAATATTTTTTCTACATTTCCACCTCAAAGTTAGGATGGCATTTCAAAATTCTCTATATTAGAGTATGCAAGCAAGCAGATCTCATTCATTTCCACCCAGCTAACGAATAATACTGAGTATTTCACTTACCTAAACCTTCCAATTCTTCTAAGATGTGAAAACATTTCTCCTCCTGGAACATACTCCATCACCATATACAAATTAGAGTTATCCTACAATCAAGGAAAAAAGGGGATTTGGGTAAGACAAGCAGTTTGCACTGCACTGTCCTTTAAACTTGTAAGACACCAATTTTATATCTAACTCAGTCCTACAAAGAAGACCCAGCAGCTACGAACATAGAGGTCACCTTGTTCTTTCTAACTATAATATATAATCTTATTAGAAGCATATTATTAGAGCACATTGTGATAAGTAATATAACCATTACATTAATTTACAGATAAGCATATCAGGGTCTTGAAAAAAATGTTTGCATATTCAGATATTGTGTGAAACGCTTGAGTGTTTTGAACTAACTTTGACTTCTTACAGTACTACAGTCAAATGCATTTGCTGCTTCACAAAAGATGTGACAAAAGATGAGACTGGGCTTCATCAACAGTGGATTTTTAAACAACAAAGAACTTTGACGTGGTGCACCAGTGTTATCGTAACAGAAATATACTAAGAGAACAGGTATATTTGTGTGTAATTTGTATGAACAAAAACCTTTTTTTCCCCCTGAATACTGAATAAGTCAAAGCATTCAAACAGGAGTTAAATTTCAATGGGTCACCTACTCAGAAGATGATTCTAACAATAAGTGCTTTTTATGTGATAAGACCTGTTTTTTCAGTATACGTTGCCTCAAATGTAGAAGAACTGACTTCTACAGTTTCGTCTGCAGACTTCTGTAGGTAAATAGATGAACTTTTGGTCTTCAATTAAAAAAAAAATTATAATTCATGACTGAACTAAAGAATCAATTGGCCTAAAATAATGTAAGACCCCTTGAAGTATACTGTACTTGTGGTTATATTGCATATTTCATGTGTTATTGGTTAATGCTAGTCTTCTAAACATCCATTAATATACATTTACCTTAAAGGCATACTCCAACCTTACAAGAAATGGAAAGGACACAGCCTGCAATATTCTCTTTTCATTTAATGTGTGTTCTATCTGCTTCAGCTTTACAACCTACAAAACAAGGACACAAAAAGGTGAACACATGCAGCACCAATTAATAAGAATAAATTCCAACAAGTTAAGATTTCTATGATAAGTAAATGTGTAACACAGTAATATTGCAGCAGAGATAGAACATTTGGCAAAATTTGCTGAAGCTCCTCTGTGCATTATTTTCTACCCTGATATGAGACTTGTTGAATTTTATATTTAACCTCTACAAATTCTTAATGCATTCATATGTGATAGATACTGTATGTACATATAAGAGAGTTAAGCACTCTCCTACAGTTATTTTTAATCAATGTACATAAGGCAGACCTCACAGTTGACTATAACTGGCTGCAAGTTAACCGTTCATGACTTCTGTTTATTTAGATGGAAGAAATTGCTTTGGGATATAAGAGCAAAGATATATTAAAAAGATGCTTTAAAGGGTATTTGTAAAAAATACAGTGTAACTTTTTTGTATTAAAATAAATCAGATGATATATGGAAATTGCTGAAACATTAAGAGATGACTGAAAAGGTACAAGTTTTTAACACATTTAAAATTGTATTATCATTAAGTTTTACTTGAGAAAAAAATTAAAAACTATTACAAGTTTTAATTTATACAAAACATGGGTTGATAAACACTGACACCTCTTCTTCCACCATTCAATACTAAGCTACATAACTTTCATTTAGAAAAATCACACCTTTTGTATTTTTAGCTCTTAGCCAGTAAAGACTGAAAGAACTACTATTAGTTTTACTAATAGTGAAGCACACATCTCCTGGCCCTGATGACATTTTGGATAGAAAAGGAACAGGCAAAAGTTCACCTGCACAGTCTGGGGGTATGCTACAATCTTAACATGACTTTGCTTTTCTGTTACGTGTAAACTGAATAAAAGTTATATGGGAATGCAGTGTGATACAGAAGGAAGAGTATACAGTACATTTTCAAGACTGCTTTTTTGTGATTAATCATTTCACCTGCTTGACTAAATGACCAATCACATTGTTGTGAGCTATGCAGGGATTCAAAAACCACTTGAAAAGATGTCAGATATGTTTGAAGTTCTCTGGGTGTTTGACATTTTCCAGTATGACCTTTCAAAGGTTTTTGCAGAGACAACCAGCCAAAAGGTCACAAGAGGGAGAATACACCCATTAATATTACAGAAACGCTTGAGAAACAGGGATGTTAACCTATGTTATTCAATCTTTTTCTAATATGCTTCAATACAAAAATCACAATTGATGTAATTTATTAAAAATGCCCAACAGACAGCTGCTTTATCATAATAACTAAAATACAGTACCAAAGCCAAAGGCTCAGCAAGGTTAATAATAATAATAATAATAATAATAATAATAATAATAATAATAATAATGGGTACTGTCGATATAAAAAAAGCTCAGATATAAATAGCATGGGAAGAGTAAGGTGTTTGAAATTGTACATTTCCATTTTAGAATGTAAATATTCTGCAGTACTTTTTATTTTTAAGAGATATTTTAAAACATTTCCCTGTAATGCTTTGTAGGGAATTCTTGTTAGTTTAAAACAAGCAATGTTATTTTCAAGGATCTGTATGGTAGAATGATCAGCCATCATTTTTTAATAAATGATCAAACAAAAGTGATGATTCTGTCTATTACAATTATACTTAATTCAAATTAAGAGAATACTCATCTTGAACAAAAAACTGATGGAATGAATTAAGTACTTGTTATATAATTTAGCGCTTTAAATTAAGTAAGGTTAAACTATATTTTCATTTTAGCTTATTTGATTATGGGGGGATTATCATATTACTAGTGTTACTGTATTAATCTTGTAAGAGCAAAATGAACCCACGGTTAAGATAATGCCCTAGAAGTAGCCAGCCCTAATAACCCACACTCTGTTCTTAGTTTTTATCTAAACCCTTACAGCCCTAACTTCTACTGGGCTTGATTAGATAAAAGAAATTCAGTTTATCATTTCATAACCAAAACAACTTCAGAAATGACAGCATCATGGGTCTATATGGATCAACCAAATTCACTTAATTTTGAATCATTATGTTTCAAAACGGCTCACGTTCAGTTAATGATACTTAAATCCTAATTCTCATGTTGTGCAATAAAACATGTTTTTTTTTTCATTTGTTTCAATTGTCATTAACATGAAAAAAGTCAGTTTACAACCAGACAAGAATGATTGCAGATCATACCAGAATGTATGACTGACTCTGCATGCAGAATTTGGATGTTATGTTTTCCACATGGTTTGTTACAATAAGCACTACACACTTTGTAGCAGCTCAGATCTCTACATCACAGGAGTAAACATACCACAAGATGCTACCAATCACTGAGTATCATAGAGAATAGAGCTCAATGTTGACATTTGTTACAGTCAAATGTCAAAAGAAACGCAGTTCTGTAATTTTGACAATGAGGTGTCTCAAATTTAAACTAATACTCATATAGAATGAGGCCAAGATTTCATGGTGAAGCTGAAATTTCATGGTCTGTCCTCTTTTTAACAGCCATAAAATAGGTAGGGCCTTCTCTACAACCAATGAATCTTTAGAATAGGTTAGTAATCAAGTTTCACATTAGTAATAAAATGTATTAGTATATAGTGTTTGCCATTAACATTGTGGCATAGAACATACAAAATGGCAAACCTGTCTTTAGACTCACTACCTGTTTCAACTAAGTAGAGAGAGAGACAGAGAGAGATAGCAATGTTAAGACTTTAAGATGCCAAAATATGTAATTTTAGAAATAAGATTTCCTTTCTGATTTCATGGTACAAACAGATTCAGATAAATTATAATGGTGTGTTTTCCTTAAAATGCCACCACCTTTGCATTTATGAGATATCATGAAACTACAGAGTCAAAAGCAATCAATAGGTTGCACAATGGTGTGTGAATAGGAATGCTCCGATTTTGATACAAAGAGTGCTGTAGTACAAGCAGCATCTAGATATGGATGCTTATTCTTCTTAAAGCAGAACAAAGTCTTAAATTCTTCTTTGCTTCAATCTCACTTGAGAGCTAATCAAGCCTTTTCCACAAGACACTGTTTTAGGTTATCCTGTATTTACGAAGAATCTCCTCTGACCACAAAACTTTTTTTGGTTTCATGTTTTAAGAATCTTCAAAATTGAATGCAAGGTTCCTAAAAATATACTAAATTAGTTTTACGTCTATGTTTAGCTTTAACTGGGCACAGCATTAAAAACATATGATTTAAATCTTCTGCAGTTAAATTATCACTTCAATCTCCGTGTGTAACTGAAGGCAGTAAATTCCATTTATGGTAGCTTTTCCTTCTCTTTTCTATACAGATATTGTAGTGAAAGTTTGTTAACTTCCTTATTTTTCTATGTCTGCCAGAAAGCAGTTACTTATTTGTACTGACAACACCCTAAGTTTGGAACCAAAATAGAAATGTGCTTAATATTATTACAGGAGTCATTTCCCATTTCTTGGGTGCACTGGTTTAATTCTGAAGGTATCTGTTAATTGTTTCCCACAGGATTTCTGTATCGAGCACATTAATCACACTTGCGCAACACTTCTGTGTAATGTATTTTTGGATAGTAAAAAAACCTTAGGCAAGTGACAACAACATTCCACAACTGCCCTTTTACATTTTAATAATAAGGTGGAAGAAATAAATCAGTTTCACTGTCTTAAGTTAACTATTGCATTTCTAAACGTAAGAGCACCTCAAAAACCAACATTACACTTACTTGACACTTGACTTAGAAAATATGAATTTATAATGTTAAAGTTATTACTGTGGAATAAATAATCATTCTGTCATCAAATACAAACACATAGGAAATTAGGACACTTAAAAATAGTTAATTGGTCTTTACTCAATTTTAAGATTAATAAGAAATTTAATTACATTCAGGAACTACAAATCAGTGTCGTGTAAGCATAAAACTGTCAATATCAGCAATAAGAAAAAATTGATTATCAATAAAGATTGAATTAAAGTTGACATCTCTCTAACATGCACATCATTATGATGTTTCACTAGTATTCTGATATTCTAAGAAAATATATGACCCAGTAACTGATAAGATTAGCCACAGAACATATGCGATGCAAGTAAATTATGCAACACTTTAATCTAGATCTATTGATTATTGATCTAGGAGAAACCAAGTGAGAAAACAAAACTTGACAAATTAAAAAAAATAAAAATCATTTAACTTTTATGAGGAAGATGCATCCCTGAAAAATGTTGTGTAATTAAAAAAATGTGATTAAAAGTGCATGTCCATTAAAAATGCATGCAAATAGGAGAGATGGTGCATTATGGGTCCATTCTAAAACAAGAGATGAAAACTCTAGTCAGACTTTATTTGGGTAAGCTGTCTATCTAGTTCTACAAAAGTTATTTTTAAACAGAGTGGTTGTTAATGTTTGTCAATGTAATGTAAAATGTGAAGGGATGACCGTTGTTATAGGTGAATGGTGAATAGTGCTCACATCTGGACTTAGCTCTCTAGTCCTTTTACTCCAAGTGAGCCTTTAAAATGCCATTTAACTTAAATTCTCTAATGTCATATTACAAACATTTTTTCCTTATTAATGAGGGCATTTCTGATGATTAATAATTATAGGCTGGTTGCTTTTAAAGAATTTAAATTATTCACAGCTTATTTTTCGCAGTAATATATTTTTTTAGGGTTTAGCAATTTTACAATATACACATGAGGTACATCCTATTACAAAGACATGTTACAGTATTGTTTAGTAAGTGTGACACAATGGGTAATGGACAGTGGCTGGAAGAACACTGAAACTGCCCAGCTACCTGTCACCCAAGTGATTCTATTCATCCTGACAGGCAACTGGGTATAAGCAGCATATACTGTCTTCAACACTCCGTCATGCTTTCTGTTGCCGACTGTAGCTAAGAGTATTAAAGTGACAACTGATTTTTTCTGAATTACAAAATAGTGTACTGTATATTTTGAGTCACATTTAAACAAAAACTTGATATTAAGAGAGTGTATATGGAGAATGTGTTTCTTACTATTTCCATTTAATTTCTGAGGGAACATTGCACATTTCTGCATTCTACAAATGCATTCCTCAGGTTTACCTTTATGTTTAGGTTTAAATTGCACAGTTTCACAAATGTGCTAGAAAAGGTTTAACAAATATCAAAATAACAGCAGCTGCTGTGCTTTTTTATAGTAGTTTTTGAGTACAAATCAGGCTGCAGTATGGTAATAACTGCATTGTACTAAGTGCTAGAAATGATTGTAAAACAAACATCATCTCCTCTTATCCAAAGGTTATGTCATTTCTGCATGTCCCTATAAAGCATGATGAATGTGATTGTAACATTTTGTGGAGCAATAATGAAGGTATTATGAGGCCATGATTCAACAACATTCAGGTAATGTTACCGTAATTTCTAACGAGCAAGTCTGTATTTGTTATATTTCATTAAAGGGCTAAGCAAAACTCATCCCGAACACATTCGGCTTAAGCTGATTTGCATGTCATTTCAGATACAGTCATCCAGCCTAGGGATGTGTGATGACAGCTTTGCTGCGTTAGATCTATGCAATAAAAACAAATCATAATATCAGGTTTACTGGAAATCAGGATGGTCACATTACTGCATTACACATAGGCCTGATACTTCATTAAATACTGTCAGAAATTGATGAACTGCCCATAAAAGAAAGGATAGCTTCATCAATATAAGGAACCCATAATTCTTGCAGAGTTTGCAAAGCAGTTATGTGCACATCAGATAAATAGATAACAGTGTCTTATACAAATAAAGCTTCTAAATTGGATGAGCACAAAATTAAACATTTTTAAAATGTAATTATTAATGTAATGCAAACCAATGTGTCAGAATGAGTAAAGTGAACAAGTTTATTTTTAAACACCATTTTTTAATACTTATCTTGAACTAAACAGGAAAGACATTTTCTTTTCTACCAACCTTCTGCTTGTCCAGTATCTTCATGGCATAGTACTGCTCTGCTCCTTTATGTTTTACCAACATAACTCTTCCGAAAGAGCCTGTGCCGAGGGTTTTTTGCCTCTCAAAGTCATCTAGACCAGCCGTGCTCTGGAAAAAAATACATGGCCAATCAGTTTGGCAACAAGGTGGCGGCATTAGGAAACAAGTCACGTGAAATCTGTTTGACCCTCCTGGGTGATTAGCAGGAACCAATTTTCATTCACAATTGAAGGCTGGGAGGGAGTGATCACTACATGGGGGGGGGGGGAGAATGGCACAAGAGCCACTTGAATAGCTGAAGCGGTAAAAGTGCTCAGTCGGGTGGTGGAAAAGCCCCATGACTGCAGGTTCGTGTCCGAGCCTTACCACTAGCAGACTGTGACTAGGATCCCCTTACGCGGCAGGGCTCAACTGGCTGAGTGTGTCAAGGACAGGGTGGGATTCGTCGGCCATCTTCTCCCAGTGACCCCTGCAGCCTCCTGGGTGCTTGTAAGCATGTTATGTTGTGAGGTAATGGACACACTTTCTTCCAGTCGGCACTTTTGTCCTGATACGGGGCTGTGTCATGACTCCTCTAGGCTTGGACCAGAGGAGTAAACCTACACTTCATTTTCACTTGTGTGTGGTAACGGGGATCATAGCTGTCAGATGAGATTTGAAAAACAGGCTAAAAAAAGTAAGAAAAAGCTGTGCAAATATGAAACCTCTGTCATGTGATCTATGTTCACTTTAACACATCAGATAAGTTAACAGTTTTTTGTGTAATCCACTTTACTTGTCTAGTTGGTATAAGTAGGCACTGGAAAACCCAGAATACCACACATTTTATATACACTGAGTAAAAATATTTAGAGGCAATGTATGAAATTTTGCCACATGGAACTTTTTTGTGATAAATATGTTTTGTACAAAGGACTGTCAGCTACTGAAATATCAGCAATTGTTTTTCAAAATGCAGAGATTATTAAATGATACCCCCATTAACAATAGCCACTATATATCCTAAAGTAGTATCTGAAGAGGTTTCAAAGCAATCCTTTGAAGACAATGGCACAAAGATCAACTGTGTGCAGCACTACATCTCAGTGAACGCTTAATGGATGTGTTAGAATACACAGCAATAAACATCAACATGTAAAAAAACGATATTTCAGAAAATATTTTCCAATTACCAACTTAAACGTTTTTACTTGGCTCAAATTGTATAAAACATTACCTTTCCAAATATTTGTCAATGTCCTCAATGACAAGAAATCCTTTTTATTTTGCAATAATGGTGTAAAGACATTGCTACTTGATTTTCATTATGAGGTTTACCTGTGGTGGACATTCCCATTTTCGTAAGAAATCTTCTTTGGCTTTGGCTAAGAACTCTTTCACTGAAAGAAGGAGAAACGAGTGTGCAATTAGTACATGTAGTTCCAGGTTGTTCCACAGCCTTTACAAATCCATGTACATAAGGTTTGGTGGGCAACAGAGAAAACATAATGTTAGTGGGAGTTTATCCACAGGCAAGACATGACGATTTTTAAGAAAAATTTTAAGAAAACATCAATTTCTAAGCTCCCATCTACATTATGTTTTAACAAAATGTAGTTCCACCGTGATCAAAAACACTATTATAATAAGATTAAGAAGAAACCCACAGAAACACCCAGGCAAGCAATCTCAAGAGTGATGCCAAGAGCTCAGACGTCTTTCCAGATGAACCAAACTGCTTGGAAAGGAGTGACATCCAAGTCAGGAACTGCACCGTTTTAGACACAGAACTGTTGGGCATCACTTTTAAAGTAATACTGTCAAAAAATAAAGCTGAGGTCTGAAAAGCACAGTATTACTACAAGCAAAGACACTAGAGCTACATGAAAAAACACAGCAGACTCGAGCTACCCATAGTCACAGAGATCAAGTGGCGATTTGCACTGTCAGGGATCACATCAATCTAAAAATTTATCTGGGGGAAAACAATCTGGCACCACTGTCATAACAGGCTCTGAAAAGAGCCAAGTGGGTGTTTAAACTTCAAATTGCAGTTTTAGACTCATATCACAGAATTTGTAGGTTATTGGATTGAGAATGAATCACAATTAAGTATCTTTGAATAAGTAATTCAAACATGCAAGATTAGTTTTTTTTTTCCTTTTCTGTGACTTTGTGCATCTTATGAAAGAATGAGCATACCAAAAGTCTCTATAGTTCACCAAGGGTTTGCAGGAACATTCACCCACATGGATGGGATGATTAGAAGGAGAGAGAAAGAGAGAGAGAAGGTTTATGTTTTTAACAACAAGCACATAAGATAAAAAAGTGGATTACATACACAGAGAATACAAGTATTTAAGTACAACAGACAGAAAGAGAAATACATAACAAATATGGTTTCCCTTGTTCATTTGACTTTTTTAAAAAATATATTTGAATCTCTTTAGCTATTACTGAGGTTTTTCTCTCCAGATAGATTACAAAGAGCATCAGGATTTTTGACAGAATCAAAAGAATTGATTTTATCTTCTTTCACAACACTAGATCTATCTATTATTGCTTATCAGAATAAAGAATGTCACGTGCAGATGTGAAACAAAGGAGTGGTAGCTTTTAATTTAATGACAGCAATTTATTATTTACATTGTATCTATAATATTTGCTTTACAGTTCAAATTAGGAATTTTCAAATCAATGTAAAGGCCCAGATTTCCTCTGTGCTGCACTGTGCTACTGCATGTTTTACAGACTGCAGCTCTGCATCATACAGCATGCAGAGGTCAGCTGTACATGAGCAGAGCACGAGTGGATTCTCCAGCTGCCTTCAGTGAATCCTGGTGGCTCTTGGTCACTTCAGCCACACTTGTGGTGACACACTCACAACTGATGAACAGCATCTCAGTACTCCAGGGTAAGATTTTAGAGATAGAGAGAGATCACTTTATTGGAACAGTTGGGATTAAGGGCCTTGCTCAGGGGTCCAACGGAGTAGGATTCCTCTGCCGGCCACGGGATTTGAACCGGCAACCTTCCAGCCACAGGCACAGTTCCTTAGCCACAGTTCCTTAGCCACCACTCCGCCTGAGCTATAAGCTAATCTTTTATTTAATTTTTAGATAAAGACAGTTCTAAAATTGGCCTCAAATATTCATTTAGTATTTTAATCCTAAAGCTCTCTTTGAATCAACTGGAATAACACACCACTGAAGAAACCTCTCAAGGGTTAACAGATTTTAGCATTATTACGGAAATCACGTGTTATTTGGTCATCTTAAAAATACTGCAGAAGCAGACGGCTTCTCACTAGCATCTAAAAAAAATTGTGATTTCTGTAATACACATCACAGCAGAAATGCAAGACAACACAAAGAGGACTTAAGACAGTTAAAGATACTGAATCTGACAGATGTGATAGAGGAAAAAAAGAGGGGGGAAACTCATTCAAAAACCATGATACACTTACTAATCCCAGCTTCAAATTCAAATAAGCTACAAATTATTTTTTTTATCACAGGCCTTTGTTACATCAAAAAACGTGAATCCATCATTGGTTTATCCATTGTTTTTCACAGTACAATATATTTTTCTGCATGCAAAACATGAGAATGTGTTGAAAGTTTGTTAATGTTAGGCCAAGCAATTTCTGAGCCGAAATAGAATACCAAAACCATGCAGTAATAAAGTCATAAAGGATAAAAAGATTTCCAAATTTTAAAGATACCCTTACTCTGTTGAAGTAGAACTCTGTAGAACTTCTGGAATTTTTCAGAATCCACTGAGTGTGTTACATGATACCAAATAAGCCCCAACATGTTGCACACTTTACATTAACATTTTCATATCTTGCCAAAATACTTCACATTTACACTATACTGTACGAGGAAGAAAACATCCATGCACATTTGCCTACAACTAAAGATGTTAAAAAGTATTTTTCAAATTAGTATTAGAAATATTATTTCTCAAAAAAAGTAAAGCTTTGATTATTTAAGCCCTTATTAAAAGGATGTTTTAAAAGTCAGCATTCGATTGCAACAATATGACTGGTTCAAGGCAAGCATGCAATGTCTCTGTCTTTTTACAGTGTCCAGTGTAGTAAGGCATGTCTGAATGGGGAACTAAAAGATATTACTGTTCCATGTACCCAGCTTCAGTTAACCATAATGTTTATGGTTTTATACCTTTAACTGGAGAGGTTGTTTGGTTCACATTCATAGCAGCAAAGCTAGCAAAAACATATAAAAGCACTGAAACCATGATTGCTTTTTTCAATAGGAACTTAAGCAATATTAGTTGTAGTTACATTTTGATATACACACCAAGTCCAAGTCTATTTCTAAGTCTAAGTCTATTATAGTCTTTGTAAATAGTTATTAAAACCAACACTAGTCTTACCACTTTTAAAAACCAAGACACAGCACATCTCAGATGTATTCAATTACAGTGTAAGAGCACATTCTAATGGATCTAATTACACATTAACATGCCAATGCAAAAGAAAAACCTGTGAATATATGAGATCTTTAAAACATTTAACAAAAACCCAAGTGTACACTAATGTGGATCTTGTCAACATGGATCACCTTTAAATACAGCAACAAAAGGCAGATGGGGAGTGGAGTAAACCCTGCTCTCTCCTACCCCAGCCCTTATACAGATCTTCTGAAAAGGAATATTGAACATCTTCATCAATACAAATTCAAACCCTGTGAACGCCCAAGCATAAAACTGAAAATAAATCTAAACTGTATGGACCTGTTGAAAAGGGTGTAAGGGGGATAATGGAATTGCTCTCCTTTAATATTGCTTTCTCACCCACCTCCCAAAAAATAACTCAGGTCTGGACCTCAGCAATACATGTTATTGATGTTTCATTTTTGTTTCTAAATCAATAAGACCCTAAGGCTTTTTACTTCTAAGCTGTTGTCAAATATGCAGAAATATGCAGAGAAAGAATACAGACAATGGCACTGGACATAAATTTGTTTTCTGCAACATGCATATTAAACACTATTCACCATATGCATGTACAGGCAACTATATATATATATCAAATACACATTGCTTATTTTTCATAAACTAATGACAATTTCCCATTTTTGTAAGTCTGGAGATAGCATGGACTCAGTACAATCTCTCTCTAGGCTTCCAGGTTATGATTTTGTTCCAGAACTACACACCCCCACACCCCACTATCAAGGGACTTCAAGCTCAAAACGCCCCCCTATCATGAAAACCTGTGTCCACCCTTAGGAACAAAATTATCGGAAGGATACAGGAAATACTGTTTTGACACTTTAAAGTTCTTTTACTGTCTGTGGTCATCATGAAATTTGTTATGTAACGGAACATCCCAGCATTGAACCAGAGTTAGCAGACAAATATTGCTGTTTTAGATCTACAAATAGAATATTCTAAATGGCTGCTGCTTCATGACAAAATGTGTCTTTGCTTCTAAATCGTTTTCTTACGATTTTGTAGCACAATGTCCTGCTTGCCACTCAAATCCCTTTTACTTTCCACCCACAGCCATCACACACTCACACAAAATCACTGCAGGATTTAACACTACCTACCACAATCTCAGTACTATCGTTTTACTTTTACTCTTTTTAAGAAACCGAATTGTGACAGAATAAAAAAGATGAAAAATACTATGCAAAAACCATTCACTTTATCAATTACTGATAATTGTCATTACTTGGTTCTTAGATAAACAAAATGATCATACAAGCATCTTTTTTGTCTTTCAAGGACAGGCTTAGATAAAAAATGTACTCACCATTCATTTTGGATCTGAATCCCCAGAAACATTCTTTGCTAAGAAATTATCCAAGTGTCTCTGCACAAATGGCAAATAAAGCACTAATTCCATACAGTAACCAACCACAAAACAGCTTTAACAGAACTATCATGCAGAATGTGCCAGGTACACATTTGCCTTCTGCATAGATTTAGAGATCTGACATTTTTCGAGTGCTAGCATCTAAGTCGAAGTTTAGATGACCGATCCAAAAGACAAAAATAAAACAACAATATCCCCAGATTGCTAAATGACTAGCTTGTTCTAAAGGGAAGTTGAAACAGCTCTGAGGATGCTAGCACACCATGATGCAAAAAGATGTTTGCAATTAGATCAAGCATAGGGCATTGCTATGGTAACACGATCTGTACAGAATTAACACTTGACTTCAAGCTGTAGCAGTGCCTAGTCAAAGGGTGGGTTTTAACCCATTAAGAACTGCTGCTTTGCAGGTCTTTAGAAATGAGTGAGAGATAATCCCTGAGCCACACAACGCAGTAGCAGCAACTGGGTTGGAAAGTTAAGGAACACAAAGAAAAACATTTCTATTCAGATAACAAAAGATACAAAATGGTTCAGGTTCTACATAATGTAAACAAGACATGCGAGACTGGAAAGAAAAAAAAAAACAACATAACACTTAATGTGTGCGTTGTTCACATGCATACTAATGTTGTTTTTCTATTCCAGTATTAAAACAGGAAAATACAGCTTGGCCACAAAGGGAACCATCCAGATGCTATAAGATTCCAACACAGCTGAAGATAGACAAGACAGTCATGCCTGCTTTGTCCAAATTCAGCACAGTGATGCTTAGTATGAGCACCTCACTAATGTTACCAGACGTCACAGAAGAGACAGTGGAAACTGTTTTTTTTAATCAGCAACCTGAAGTCATTTGGTCATATGATTACACTGTTGATTGAGACAATTATAAAATGATTCTAAAAAAAACTAAAATTAAAGGGGTTGTTGTATGAAAGGACATTGGCCAGCTTTAACAAATGAATCTGTTGCAAGACAGTTAGTTACTTCTAGCTTGCCAATCATTTCATATTAAATGCATGGTAAAACTATAATGTGCTAAGGAGAATGCGTCATGATTTTTTGCATGTGAAAATACACACTAGCTAAATTACAAACTGGACCTGCAAGTCTACAAACCGATATATAACCACGGAACACTTGCCTCCCATTTTTATGTTGCTTGCGTTTATACAGTAAGGCCACATTTTCTGTGATGTCACTTTTTAGACTATTCATATGGGGACAAAATCTGTATAGACTAACACAAACAACAATCATTGTTGTTCTTTTGAAGGATATGTTGAATTAAAATTGTACAGTAATTATCCACAACTTCCTGCCATATTTATCTGTTGTGGACACTTTCACCAAACTGGAATATTTTGATTCCATTTCTTTTCATCTCATATAGCCCTTGTCTAAATTACACTCTTTTAGTATGGACTCCTAAAACCTTGTTTATCAGAGTTAGGTTAAAAGGCTGGCACAATGCAATGCTTTAGCAATACCACTGAAACCGTTGCAACATTTCTAAACCACTTTACAAGATACAAGTGAATACACTGGAAAAAAAACATGATAAAAGTGGCACTTTCACACATTAATTATTAGAGAATATGAAACTCCAAATGTACCACATTCTGGCTCTGCTGTAGAAGTATAAGATTATTCAAAATACTTGGCATTATTTTTTAGTCATTTGTTTCTGGCATGTACAGCAATCATTACACCTACACTTTTGGTATTTTTACATTCTGTTAATAGTCATGCAACTGAAAAATCGACCTTTTCCTCCATGCCATATTGGGAAATGCTTCCTTAATAGAAGACTCCTATCCTAGAAAATACATATTTTTAATAAATATGATTAAAACTATTGCTCCTTTACATGGCAATGATTAGGATCAAAGCATGTAAAAGACCAGGAAAAACTGTTTGCATGTGGAATTTTAATTTGTTTTAGCTATTTTAAGCATTACTAACATATTCTATTTTATATTCTAGTTTATCATCTAATTCAATTACTGATTCTCTATACCATATAACTATTTGTTTTAGTTTACTAGTTTTAACAAATCAGCAAAAATCCATCTCTAAGAAAATCTGATGATGCAATGATCCATCAGTTTACAGTATCACTTCATCATGATCAAAACTGCGTTGATTTGTTTTGCTGAAGCTGTAAGACTGTGAAGTTTGTCAGAGCAAAAGACCTGTCACCTTCCACCATTTTGCATACAACAGAAAATAAAGCTGTTCTTATATATACAAAATGGTGCAATTCAGTTATGTATTAACAACACTACAATGTAATGTCCAGTTCCACACGTATTACTGTGCTATTAGCACATGCCTTTTAATAACATTATATACATAAACGTTTTAGGAAAATAGTATTCTTGTAGCAGAAAATCAGGCATCATGCAAGTCTTCCTCTTAAATACTTGTGACACCTTATAGAGCCATAACACTACTGCGTCTGTAGCGACTACTTTATAATTAAAAATCCTCTGCCAGTTCGTAAGAGTATTTAGCTAGGACCCTAGGGTGAACTCCAATTTGAGGTTTCTCCCTTAAATCAACTGGTTAAATATTTTTTGACTGTTTACTAACCTCCAGTAGGGCTGCTGGCACATAATGACTGCCAAATGTCACTCTGGAAGGTGTTGTACTTCATCGGAGGATGAAGTGAATCCCTTCTTATATGTAATGTACTTCAGGGTCTTATAGAGGTTAAAAGCCATATAGAAAAACAAGCATTTATTATCATTGAGCCGATTATTCCCAATATGTTCTGTTTTGGTGTCCTGTTGCATGATATTTGTTTTTTGATCCAGGTATCATTTATTCAACTTGCAGTATATAACGAGCAGAAGTGAACACTATTTTCTCTGATTTAGTTTCACACTAAAATTAATTGTAAGCCATAGGTTAAGTGTAGAATGCAACCAAAACAGCATTTTTTTATTTTTCAAGAAGTGGCATTTCCTTCGCAACCAATCAATTGGTATAGTCATAGTTACAATTCTGTAAAAAAAAAATTTCAGTTTTTCAGAATTGTTGAATATTTTCAGTAGTAGCTGTGAATATTATCAGAGCATCACGTGATTTATAAACGGGAATTTAAGTGAACAAATAACACCACAATTTGCTGCTTCACTTATTTCGTTAACAGTAATCTAACATCCTAAGTCCCTGTGTGAAAAAGTTAGCTTCAGTAACTGGTTGCATCATCTTTAGCTGCAATAACTGTGACCAAACCCTTTTTGTAATTGCTTATCGGTCTCTCACATCGCTGTGCAGGAGTTCTGGCCCATTCCTCCTTGAACTCAGTAATATGAGGGTTTTCTAGCATAAACTGCTTGTTCGACACAACATTTCAATGGTGTTTATGTCTGGACTTTGTCTTGGTCATTCTAAAACACTGAATTTGTTCTTCTTCATCCATCCTCTTATAGACTTGTTTGTATATTTGGTATCATTGTCTTGTTGCATGACCCAACTGCTCCTCAACTGGCAAGATAGTCTGATATGCTCCAATACAAAGAACATGTATCATCCAGGTCCTGAGGTAGCGAAACATCCCTAAACCATGACACAACTACCACCATGCTTGACAACTGGTATAAGGTTCTTACTGTGGAACGCAGTTTTGACTTTTTACCAGATATAAAGGCACCCATGTTGCCTAAAAGGATCTTCTTTTGACTAATCTATCCATTGAACATTCCTCCAGAAGCCTGGGTGGTCATCCAGGTGCTTTAGTGGACAAGCATCAATGTTCTTCTTAATGAGCAATGGTTTTCACCTTGCTGCTCTTCAGTGAAATTCCATTTTTACCCAATGCTTTTCTGATGGTAGAGTCAGGAACATCGACTTTAGTCAAAGTGAGAGAGGCCTGCAGATGCTTGGATGTTGTTCTGGAGATTTTTGGCGACTTCCTTGATGATTTTATGCTGCGCTTGGGAATAGTGTCCCAAATCGTCTCCTTTTCAACTGTGGATCAGTGGAGTCCCATAGCTTTTGAAATGGTTTTGTAACCTTTTCCAGACTGACAAGCATCAAAAGAACTTCACTGTAATGATAAAAGCCAAGGTTTGTGAGTTTTAAATAGAACAGGGCTGGCCCAAATAAGGTATATAATAAGGTATTCACACAGCTAGCCCTAGCTAACCCTTTCATTGACTTGACTGAACTAGGGAGGCATAACCATTTTCACATGGGGACATTGGATGGTGGATGACTGTTTACAGAATAAATTAAACAAGCACCCTATTTTGGAGTTATCTGTTCACTCAGGTTTGCTTTATACATCACTAGGACCCTTAAAGGCTCACATAATAGTCAAATGGTGCAAAAATTCTGAAAATCTGAAAGCGGGCAAATACTTTTTGACAGAACTGTAGTGATCCGTCAGTACAGATAGATACTTTATTGATCCCATGAGGGAAATTGCAGTGCAACAGCAGCTTAACACAGTCAACACTATCAAGGATAGTGCTGCACGTAAGTCTGAAATACTGATAAGACGCATACTTCCACATTTATAAATCGAAAAAAAAACTAGCTTTGGGGTGTAAAAAGGTGTTATTTCTCCTTTACATTAAAATGACACAACTAACATTAGCAAAGAGCTTTGGCAGGACATGTCTTTACATTAACGTAGGAATGATTATTCTAAAAAAGCGATAAAAGGACTTCTAATCTTTCTGGCAAACTGATCTGCAAACGCCTTAAGTTATTCTATCACAAACTTAACCGTTTCTAACAGCGGAATCACAAGAAACAGTTGGTGAGTTTGTACAAATTACACATACAAATAAGTTAAAAGACGGCTGTCTTCTTTAAGTAGATTAAATAGATCAAATGAAAAACCTACTGTCCTGAAAAGCAAGATTAGTAACACTCTGTCTTAATGTATACTTCTTGGGAACATCTTTACTCAAAATAACTTCTAACAGAATTCATGATACCACTTCAAGAAAAAAAAATAAAAGGACCAGACATTTCTTTTCAACACGTTTCAGAGATCAAATATTTTTAGCTCAATTTTACAGAAGTCTATTCCAATGGAACAGTCTGCCGACAAAAGAAGTTCAGAATTATTTGCTACATGCGAGCTGCAACTTGTCTGATCAATTCTGAGATTCTGGCACTTACTCCATCTGTCCCAACATATGGTGAACTCCGAGACATGCGGCCCCTCGTTTTCTGAAGCCTTCTGCTCCTGGGTCCCCTTGCGGTGTCGGTGAAAAATACGGCTGGCCAAATCTTCCAGTTTGTGACGACCTGAACTGGTGCCTGTGCACTGGTTGCACTGCAGCTCCTTCGCTAAAGCCATTCCACAGCTCTGACAGTGTTTAGCAACACTGAGCAACTGCAGTGCAAAGGTAACTCAAAGTTTCTGTTCTGACTCACAGGAGCGCGATACAAGCTTCCTGTTTGCAAGCACTGTGCTGCTACTTGGCTTACCGCATGCTGAATTGGTTTTGCTTCCTGTCAGAGATAATATGCTTAATTTCTTTTCAAAAAGGTTCTAGACAAGTAATAAATATGGCAGTATGTAACGTTCACTTGATACGCAAGTGAAGTCTCCTGTATTTGTTCAGTGTTATAATCTGATTTGTTGCTATTAACATTCCAAAAATAGTCCACTTTCATATACAAGTTTTTTTTTCCATACCGCTCTCCAGTATGTTATTCCACTGTGACTATGCCATCCTGTGAAAAGTACAAGAATGCAACTGGTTTTCAGCTACAGAACTGGAATTTTCATGACACATTCCTCAGGTTTTTGTAAGGTACTATGGCTTGGAAGCACGCAGTAAATTGGAACCACGAAAAGAAGACAACAAAATAGGAAGTGTGTAGGAGGCACCAAAACAAAGCTGCCGTTTAAAATGGCTATCAAAATCTGTCCCAGCAGAAAAATCAAAATGTCTTGACAGTATTAAAATGTCTACATTTTAGATGCAGGCAGATACTAATGCCATTCAGAACACTGAAAAGCACTCCGCTATTATACAATAGACTACACACATTTTACAGATACCCTGTCAGTTACTGACTTTTGATTCCAATATAGCTAGCCAAATACTAAGGCATATTTTACATACTGTTTATTAGGTACAACAGGAATATTGTTTTAGTACTATTTGCTGCTTTCCTGTTTTTTTTTTGCTATGCATTTACAAAGTCACCCACTTGATCCTGTCCACAAGACACACTTTGCATGCTGACATTGTGATTGTGCAATGACAAGATTGTGCAACGATGTTTTACTCAATATCAGATGCAGGCCTGCTTAATAACATAAACAGCATGCTATGCTTCCATACCAGGGACTGACACAGGGAGAAATCTCATTGTTCTTCTTGATAATGAAAGTGAAGTGAAAAAAATAATTATTCATCTAGCTTGTATAAAACAAAACACTTACTGTATCTCTTAATCCAACAACTTGAACTTCAGAGAAGTCAAGAGCTACAAAACAAGATTAACTTGTTCAATTAGTGGGGAGTGGGAGAGATTTTCTAAGGATTGCTTGAATATTTATACCATGAACCTTCAAGTATATAACATGAAATATTCTCATCAGTCAAAGGCAGGTCTTGCATGACTTGTACACTTTAAAACCAAATCTCTGTGCCGTCATCAATAACCTCGGCAATCTCAAGTCTGAAAGGTCTATCTTACGATGTCTGCTGAAAATGGGCTGCAAGCAGCACACAGTAAGCAGTCAGTCTAATCTTAATAATCCACACTTCCTCCTTGTGTGGTTTTCATCAGAAACTCCCTTCAGCGAATGTTTTCTTGCATTACAAAACAAAGCCAATAATCTTTAAAATACTGAGGAAAAAAATAGCTCTTTAAAAACTAATTAAAAACATCTGATCTGGAAAATGTTATTAGATCTCTGATATTTAAGTCTAATACTGTACATCTACTGCTTTTCAATGAGGATTTGATGTAAACTCCTTCCTTTCTGTAGTTTTACAGTGCTTCTACAGCCCTACCCTCCTGCAAGATGCCCTACATTAAGAAAGTTGTAGCACACTGCAGTACACTCCGCAGATTAACATGGTACATATTCAGATGAATATGTTCCTTTGCAGCCTACACATGCTGACGCAGCTACCTGCTTGAACTACATCTTCAAATGACCAAGCACATGTGGGAATCACCATTTCACCTAAGAGAATCTGCTTGTTTCTTAGTACTGACCTGAACTTTCTTGGTGACTTGTATGACCCCTCCCCCCCACTCACCCAAACAAAACACAGGCTCAAGAAAAATAACTTTCGGACCAAACGGCAGCAATACACAAAACTCAGTCGTGAGCTGTAGACTCGTGGCCTTTCCTGTCCAAAACTCACATTTATTGTGCTTAACTAAATGAAACTCATGGCCAATTTCTACTGTGGAAGTGGACTTAATCAAAGTCATTTATGGCACAACTATACAGAAAATGGTGGGTATTGCAAGTACTTTGCCTCCAAAGTCTATTTTATAAAAGAAAACCTTCAGCCAGTATTATTCTATACATTACTCATATCCATTACTGTATAACATTAACAGCAGAGCCCCTCAAAAATGACAGAAAGGACGCACTAACAGTTTTTCAAACTTATCAACAGTAATGATGGGAAGGACAACAGTACAGGAGTTAGTTTGTGCATTAGAATTCACAAATATTGCCTTCGGTTGTTGTACTTTTATCCCTAAAAATAAAGATCTTAAAATTACATATGAGAATAATGATTCTCCTATATTCAGTCTTTTTAAGGTGGTACATCATGTCTTATTCATATAACAGATTTATGCTTTCATTAAACAAAAGTAGAGACACAAAAATACACATCTACTGAAGTCACAGAACACACATGCAATCCTGTGAAGAGACAGCTAAAAGGGAATTAATTTAATGTTTCCTCAAGAAATAATGGACTTATTTTTATGGCATCTTTGAGGTCTGACTCAAGGCTTTGAGGGTTGTGTAATGGGAAAACCAAACATTACTGAACTTCTCCTATGACAGCGTAACTTAGCTAAGAAATACAACAGCACAGTCTCCTTACAATTACACGTACTCTAGTGCCATCTAGTGGCTTCATATGACAAGGACTAAAAAGATTAAAAATAGAATTTGAATAATCAACCCTTGCAGCCAAAAATCTCTGATCTCTAATTTCACTTTATCCCTAGCAAACAGTAAAGCTTTATGCTTTCATGTTGCTCAAGAAGAACAAAGAATTGCAAAAATGGTTTTAAAAGTGATGTACAACATGTAAGAAATATGAAGATTTTTGGTTTGAAATTTGACAGTTCTGTAACAACTCCCTGAAATTAACTGAATTTCTCAAGTTCTCAAAAACACTGTTCAACATACAATTTCAAGCAAACTAATCTCTTCTTTAATTGTGAGACAACTATTTAATTAACTTCCAGAACAGCGTGCCAAAATTCAACAAAGATGCACAATCAGATAAGTTGGGCCTGACAGTCCAGAGATTAATAAAACAATAACAAATTAACAGTTTTTTAAAAAAATACATGGCATGATGTGTGGGGAACGGACTGGTGCACTATGGCTGCCACTGCATCATCCAGGTGGGGCTGCACATTGGTGGTGGTACAGAAGAGTCCTCATGACCTGTAAAGCGCTTTAAGTGGAGTGTCCAGAAAAGCACTAATAAGTGTAAGGATTATTACAATATGCAACAATATGCAATATGTTATAATGGAGGCTTCCTACATAACAGCAGTCTCTATTGGTGTTTTGGGGTATTAAAGTTTTGATTAATACAGAAGAAATTAAAACAAACACCCATGTAACAAGAACATAAGAAGATTCCGAATTTGGCTTGGAAGCAGAAAAAATACAGCAATCTCATTAGAGGAGCACATTAAGCAGGTGCCGCAAAAAATAAAGAACTGAATGGCTAAGTAAAATAAATATCACTTTTACTTTTATCATTTTCCCCCAACCTATATTCTGCACTGGTGAGATTCTAAGACACAAGGACTGGTTATGTGATTTTTAACTTTACCATTTCTACATCTTGCTTTTTATCTTTCTCACATTTCAATATCAGTTAAAACAAATTTGACAAAAAAGAAAAAAAGCTGAGTAGTGAACTGTTACTGTTTATTGTATTTATAAATCTATCCATGAACACAGGATATGACACTAAATCACAATGACAGCTTTTATACTATAGAAAATAACTTATAAGGAGCATACACGCTGCTCCTGGTGAAAGGGGTGGGCTGACAACCCACCTGTTACTCCAGTCGGTATGGGTGTCTGCTCACATATCAGAAGAAGGTGCAGAGAGAGCTCACAGATCTGGAGTTAAGGATGGTCTCTCTTTCTATAGCATGGGTATCCCTCCCATTTTCCAAAGTTTGGTTTCATAAAGGAAACAATAAACACCCATCTTTGTGTTTCAAAATAGCAGAGTTGAAGATCAACTGGAAAATGCTGAAATGTGTTTCCTCCCTGGGACAATACACTTCAGAAACAAAATCACTCTTGTTCTATTTGTGACTGAACCGAGCATGTTCAGTTTCCTAACAGCAGCGCTACCTTAGTGACAAATGCCAGAATACATTTAGATTGGAAGGCTTTTGATAACTTATCTGGCTGACCTTTTACCAGAAGATCACTTTATTGGCCATATACAATTTCTTGCATTAGGAATTTGTATTTTTGCATACCCCAGCTTGCTCTCCATGAGACAGACAGGGGAGAGAAGCAACTTACATTTTACACATATTTACACATTTTACTGTTGCAATCAGGAGCAGTGAAATACCTTGCTCAAGGGTATAGTCGCAGCACCTTGCAAATATGTGTCCAGCACCCTACTACTCCATACAGCTGCCCTGTTCCTTATAAAAGATCCGCTCTCAAACTGACAGTAGTGCACATCAATGAAAGGCAAGCATTTGGACTGAAAACTAATGAATGAAACACATTGTAGATAATAGGTAAATGCTCAAAGTGCATTTCCCACCCCTCATTTACACCAGAATCCAGATAACAAAATAATTACAGATTTTAAACAATTATCACATTCACTGTTCTCAAAAATGAGTGTCAGCAACTACTATAGAAGGTGCAAATACAGAATTTGAGACTGAATAAACATTTTATTGAACTGAGGTCTGTCTGTCCCTTTGCATATTTTGCTGCATCTTAAACCATTCTGTTTCTCCGTGCTATTTTTTAAATTCCTGTCTTTGTTTATGCTTTACCTGCAAAGCACGTTGAGGAAATACTATATAAAAAACATTATTATTTGGTAGAACACAGAAGATAATGTAGATGTAATGTGATATGTATTGATTTTCACATTGCCTAAGATGGGAAATAGCTTTAAGAAGGTGCTTATCAAAAAGGCTTAGACATCTATGTGAAAACAAAATGTTCATCATCTAGACAATGTGGGGAAGCAATAAGTACCATGAAACACAGCTACAAGTGTTCAATTTCAGTCAGGTCATGTTAAAATTTTACAACACAAATAATAATAATAATAATAATAATAATAATAATAATAATAATAATAATAATAATAATTGCTTACACTTATATAGCGCTTTTCTGGACATTCCACTCAAAGCGCTTTACAGGTAATGGGGACTCCCCTCCACCACCACCAATGTGCAGCATCCACCTGGATGATTCGACGGCAGCCATAGTGCACCAGAACACTCACCACACACCAGCTATCAGTGGGGAGGAGAGCAGAGTAATGTAGCCAATTCATAGAGGCGGATTATTAGGAGGCCATGATTGGTAAGGGCCAATGGGAAATTTGGCCAGGACGCCGGGGTTACACCCCCTACTCTTTTCGAGAAACGCCCTGGGATTTTTAATGACCACAGAGAGTCAGGACCTCGGTTTTACGTCTCATCCGAAGGACGGCACCTGTTTTACAGTATAGTGTCCCCGTCACTATACTTGGGCATTAGGACCCACATGGACCGCAGGGTGAGCACCCCCTGCTGGCCCCACTAACACCTCTTCCAGCAGCAACCTTAGTTTTTCCCAGGAGGTCTTCCATCCAGGTACTGACCAGGCTCACACCTGCTTAGCTAATAAGACTCTTGTGTGCAATTGTGGTCATCATGTTGGATGAAAGAACAATCTTTCTAGCGCTGAAGAGAGAAGACTACAAAACTAAACTGAGAAAAAAAAGAGCTTCTTTTTTACATAAAATGAAGTAGGAATTTGAAGCAAGCTACCCAGTCCTTCAGAAACTGGCTGGATTATAGCCACAGGTAACTTGGCTACTGACAACCAAATGAGCTCAATGAACTGAATACCCTCTCTTCATCTGGAACGTCTCTTATGTGCTGGTAATTCCTCAAACAGGACACAGAAATTGGCCATATTAACGTAGCCCCAAAAGAGAAGCATGTTATAGTAATAGTAATTTACGAACTTCACATACTCTTGTACTAGACTAAGTAGACTTAGAAACTCACAGATCTGTCAAAACACTTCACCTTGATGAACTGCAACTGAATGTCAGGGTGACTCATGCAGTAAAAACTGTGATCCAGTTCAAAGCAAGAATAAAAATGCAAAACCAATCTCTTTATCTAGTTCGACCTGGACCGTGGCTTTGTGCTAGGCTGGGCCCTCCTCAGCCCTGAACATGGTACTGTCAGTGTTCCATGCCAGAGAGCAGCAGGCCATGCCTGGGTAAGGTAGCTCCTGTGAAGTCTGCCATGGACAACTGCCAATTGAAAAGGAGGTCAGGTTATCCATTATTGCAGTAAGGCTTAGTAATTTTGTTAAACCAGAACACGCCTTTAGATCCAGGTGAGAGAACAAATTATGAAACTTATGAAACAAAAGCATCATCAAAAAAATAGATGGCCTGTGGCTTTGGCAATGGAAAGCAATCAGAATTTAAAAAAAACCTAGTTCTTTCCTAAAGTTTCCCAAATATATATGCGATAATCAATGATATACACAACATATATAACTATATTAAAAGGTAAATTTCCCTAATGACACTTAGATTTCACTCTTTTAATTTAGGCAATTGCATATACAGTACTCCTGTTCCACCCCCCACCCCCCCAAAGCCCAGATAAATATTTAAGGAACACAGATCCAAGTTACTGCCCAATTTTCAATGCAATGTAGTTCAACAGTTTATAGTTATGGTTTTATTTATTAGTCTTTAAAAACATTTAGCACTTGGAGATTACAGAAGAAGAGAACCAGTCCTCCTTAAAAGAAATACACTTGTGGCATTCAGACAATCTTTACTGGCACTTCTCCTGAGTTGCTATGAGACGCAAATGTAACACTTTAAAACTCTGTCTTATCGCTCTTGACTGCTTCTCTTTAGCTTCAATGATTTGTTACACAGGCAAATCTGGAACAAATACTACAGTAACTGCCCGTCACAGTAAAGCAGAAGGCTATTTGCTTCTAAACGAAACAGGGGTAGCACCCTCTCTGCATGTGTTGCTCCGCCTTGTCTGCTTTTTTCTTGGAAGGCCCTGTTTATACTGGGGCTAGCAGAGTGAAACGGGAGCAGAGGCCCTTTTAGGACACAAAATGAGTGAGAGAGGCCATATATGCAACACAAAACGCTGGAACGAGAGAGCTATACATAGAGCTACCATGTCATAGAGCGCGCTCTTGCCTACATACATACAGTAAATCTCCAGATTCTGTGCAAGCCTTCAGTTCCTGGAAACTCCTCTTGGGAATATTCCACAGGAATATTCTCTTCAGACTATAAACCAAATACATCACAAGATGGTGCTTATATTATTACGACAAGACATGCCGAGCGCTAAGTCTGCAAAATGATATCCAAAACAAAGTGAAACAATAGTCTGTGCTAAACAGCTTAAACTCTATTCAGCTTTTGTAAACGACTTGTACCACTGAAGCTTTGCCACTGGTTCCTGGTTTAAAACTGCCAGGAGTATATTAAAGTTAGGCCTGCAGGATGAAAGCAGTCATGAATGGTCTTTATCTTCACTAAAGTGATGAATCTCAAACTGGATAACAACTGCAAAATGAGACAAAATAGATATGCCAGGAGGATTTTCTTAATGGAAACAAAACTTGAATAAGTTACAAGAGTAATTGAAAACATCTGGCCTTTACTGTTGGTCCCTGAAGAGCTTAAGACAAACAAGGCATCCAAACAGCAAAAGTTTTTTTTCTTCTGTATTAGACAGTCCCCCAACAGATTTCAACAAAGGAATGCAGCTGTTACTTTGTTTCAGCACATATAACACTGCATCCAAACTGGAGGCTGAAGAAAAATTAGTGCATTCTAAATCAGCTTCCAGATTTCAACATAGCAATTTTATAATAGCATGTCAACTGTTCAAATTTTCTCTGGGCTAGTGCTCAATGACAGGAAATGTGGAGTGCTGAAGAAGTGTATTGAGGGACTTTGAAATCTTAAAAAGAATGCAGTTTGGTCCTGGCAAGTTGAAAACCCTGAAGACGTAACTATCCACAATCATTTGGTGTATTTCTCACACCTCTCAGAATATACTATCTGCTTAAGACTTGAAATGAAATAGCTTTTAAAAGGAGGAATAAGTACTGAAGTAACCAGAGTCCCTGTTCCTTTCCAGCCAGTTGTATGCCTCACAGGGAACCAACTACTAAGTACTTCATCAGTCTAGTCACAGGGTAATACAGAGATCGTGACTGTGGGAAAGTTTGCTGGTGGCAGCACACTGCTTTTGTCTGACACAGTGCAGTCCCCAAAAGGCTAAACCATGGGAAGCTTGCAACCAGGGAATGTTTTAATACAGTGTTACGTTATATGTGCATTTTGAAATCATTCCAAATACAAATTGTCAAGCCCCCATATTCATTCTCTGGCATTTGCATTTCTTTGAGAATACCACCTCTGCAAAAAAAATAGTCAAGCAAACAAACAAATCTGAAACTACACCTTCCCAAGGTTACGAGGAACAGCTACGAACATGTACAGTTTTAGCCAGAGCACCACAGCTATGAGAGTGGAATGAAGAAGCAGTTCGCTTCAGAAGAAGAGACAAGGGTTTATTTCTTAAAGTTCATACAAAGGAATTTTAAAGCTAGGACTTGCGCATACATGGGGATGCCATTATAAATAAAACACTGCAAATCTGACAATAACCAGAAACAACGTTCTTGATCTGCATTTAACCCTTTACTGTTAGACTGTGTCTCTGTTTAGCTCACTCAGGATAAAAGGATGCACTGATAAAATACTTTTAGTAAAGCTTTGAATTCATATGTCTTAATTAAAGGTTTTTAGCTACAGCCTCAGTGTTACTATGCTAAAGACAGAAGTCAAAGAATGTACCTACAGAGTACCTACAAAGACAATGTACCGACAGCTATGAATTTCAGGTATTAACTTTTTTACATACCTTTACCAAAGATTCAGAAATAATATTTGATAGATAATTTAATATGATAGTTTAAGTTCCAGCTTCTGCATCACGTAAAAGTAATAATCATTTAATCCCACATATTAAAATAGGATCTTAATCTGAAATAAAGCTGTCAAACCACTATCCATATATGTAAAAGCACTGTGAAATGTACTTAACTACTGTTTCTATAATTAACTCTTAGCTGAAGTACTGTAAATGTTGAAGGCAGATCAACTTGGAAGAACAGGTTCTATAATAATGTTAATGTGAACAATGATGGCTATACAGGTCTTAACATGGCAAAAAAATATTCTATAATTAAAAAAAATTAAATCATTGCTACACAAGTGTGTAAAAATTTTAGGGACACAATTTTATTATAAATGGAAGTCAAAACAAATTGCTTCTGCTCTATACAGTATGTCTGGTTATAGCCTGACTCAAGAGCTGTGGTACATCTAACAATGAATTCACACGTTATATTCTTAATTTATGTTCTAATGTCCCATATATATCTCACCCTACTATATTCAGGTTCTAAACTCTTAATCGGGAATTATAATAAAGCAAAATATTCTCAAGACCCTTTTCTTTTTTGGTACCAAAACAATTAGGTTGCCCTTAATTAAAATGAAACTTCCAACTATCTATCTGCAAAAACTCCAAATTTAACCAACTGTTGTTGAGTCTGAAACTGCCTTCATTCTGCTGTCAGAACTGCAAAATACATGGGTTCCCAGGCAAACCTGTTGCAAGATTTCAAAAGTCAAAAAACATTTTATAAATGCTTCAGTTCATCTCGCTGAAGGTTTATCTGTAGGCTGTGTTATGACAATTCACTCTATATTTTCTTATTTCAATCTCTTTCCATAAAACATACATTTGTGTCATAAGACTATATCTAAACCCACTCAAGGCTGAAAACTGTTCTCTCGGAATAAATACGGTATTGCATTAGTCTTTGTATTTTGCAATTTCTACATAAAGTGTAGCCTAATAATACCGTGGATGTGTACATAATTTGATTTGGTTCCTTACACAATAAAGATAGAAATGATCATAACCAAAACAACAGCAACTATTAAAAAATTGTTGCAAATTCAATTATTGGTGAAGCGTTTTGACAATCCTCTGCTTTAAGCCGATGTAGTTAATAGCCAGTAAGACGAGTACAACGTGATGATATTGTGACCATCTGGAACGAGCTGCAGTGCGAGGTTAAAGACTGCCCCAGTAATGCACTTGACAAATCTGCCCAGTGCACTGTGTCAGCTTATAGGGGTTTAAACACAACAAAGCTTAGGACTGTAATGTTGCGGCCCAGAGAGGGCCTTGTCAAACGTATACATGCTTACGTGGATAGAGGTGGAGTTTAAGAAGATGACACTTACTTTATTTAAATACTATTTAACAAAGTATGTACCGTACATCTTTTCCTCCTCTAACTATTGTATCACAACAACAGTCCTGTACTATTTACATATAAATTCAACATCAGAATCCTCTCAACTGATTTTTGAGTTCCTTCCACAAAAAAAACTACTATCACTTTCTTGAAGGAACTGGAAACCAATATTGATATTTGTTTTGATGAAAAAGATGTTATGTTTCAGCCCCATCGAAAACGATATTAAAATATCGTTCGTAATAAATTTAATTATTATAATGGCACGTTATTATATACATAAAATGAAGGGGATGTAAGGGAGTATTTGCAGACTATTTCAAAGTGCAAAAATATGAAACCCGTGCGGATGTTATTTTTATTTAATTTGTTTAATCTTTTTTCATATCTTGAGTTTATGTTGTAATATGTACCCCTGACGATCTTTTTGTCTTGAAATGTTGTTTGTATTGTAATTTTTGTTATGAATAAATAAAATACAAAACAACTTTCTTGAAGGAATTTACTAGGTTCATCTTAAAACTATAATCCCATTCGAAACAAAATCCTACAGAAAGCACTTTCATTTTAATTCTTCAACTGACTTTTTTCTTTTATTTTTCCTTTGAATTGGGATTCTTTAATGCATAATACAAATCGTTACAAAAATATTTATTTCTTATCATGCCTTAATGTGAAAAGTTATAAATAACCAGAAAAATATCTTTTGCCCCAGTCAGAAGTACGAAAGGAAAAAAATACCATCAAAATGAAAGGGCATTAAATGTTCACATACAGGTTCATTAACCTGCAAGGAACACTACAGTAAAATGGTGCTGATGATCAATGACAGCAAAATTTAGTTTGGTAACTTCAGCACAAAAGTTTTCTTACTAACACCAAGCAGGCAAACTCAACCACATCACAGACGGATGGTGATCTACCCATAATTGTTACGCAAACAGCCAGCGGAAAAATGTTCAGACAGAATGTGTTTTCATTAAGAATGCTTGCCTATTAAACACTCATAGTTTACCAATCCACAGAGAACCCAAGTTTGAAACAGGCTCCCGCAAGCTGCTGTGGCTGTTTGGAGAAAATGAATGGATCGTGCCATGCTATAAATCAGCTATCAGCATATGTGAAAGTACATAGTGCCAATTAATAGAGACCCAGGGCTGATTGCGTCAAGCCTTTCAAAGCTTGTAATTACATTTAGCCTCTGACGAAGGTTCGATGACAAGCTGTTCCAGTCAATGACAAACGGGGGACCTGTCAGGCCTTCACTGCATACAAGATAAACAGAGGGTGGTATCTTTAGGCTGAGCAAATAGTAGTGGAATAAATCACTAAAGGTTGTGATTTCACTGCTTTTATGAATGAGCCACACTAAAGATCTTTCACCTTCTTAGACCACAATACTGTAACAACGCCATAAACAGGTGCATACAAGCTCATGATAATGGTTGCCATGTATTGAATACTAATCATACACTTCCATGTCTTTAGAAAAACAAAAACAGTGAAAAATAAACTTAACAGAACTTTGGCACTGTTCGTCATTCAGAATGGATTTAACACTGTTGGAACTGCTACGTCAAGTATACAAAACACACTGGAATTTAGTCTGTAAAAAACATGAAATGGTCAGAGAGTTCTCCCCAAAGTATTAAAATTAGAAATGCTTAACCTGAGCTATAACCTGAACATGCATGCTCATTTTGTTTAATATAAACTCTGAACAAGGAATAGAACTTCTGTGGTACATGATTCTCCGGGTCTGGTATCGCACTCATACAGCTGCAAGCTGCGATACACCAAGGAAACCCATGTGGTAAAACACAAGAGAATATCAACCTGAGCATACGCAAGAGTAAGCATAGCAAAGACACTTCTTAAACTGCAAGCTGTAATACTCGCCTGTGAACTTACACTAAAAACCATTCAAAGCAAGTACTGAAAAACACGACAGAATTCACAGCGGTAGAATCGGAACTAGGTGAGCCGATTCAATGGGTTCAGCTGCCCAATAGTCCAACTCACATTATGTGTAAAACAAGGAAACTTCATAATTTGTTTAAAAATATGCATCTGAAGGGATGGCACAGTAACATTGGCTCCGTGAAGTGCTAGGTTCAAGTCTGGACCTGGGGTGCTATCTGTGTGGTTTGTATGTTTTCGCTGCGTTTGTGTGGGTTTTCTCCATGTTCTCTGGTTACGTCCCAATTTGTACAAACTGGCCCTGGAATGAGTGTGTACATGTTTGTCTCTGTGTGTGCCTTGTGGTGGACTGGCGTCCCGTCAAGTGTGTATCCTGCCCTGCACCCAATGCTTCCTGGGATAGGCTCTAGGCCACAGTGACACTGTAGTGCAGAAGTGGTTATCAAAAGTGATGTGTGATGTGTGATGTGTGATGGTGGATATGCAACCTATCAGATTCTAGTTACAACGAAGAGAGCAAAGGGAAAATACAAAGGAAATGAGTTTTTGTTTTTTAAAAACATAAAAAAGATATCCAGAGAAGTTGGGCTGGGATGATGATGATTAAACAGCTTGCAAAACAAAACAACTTCTAAGAACTGGAAGGGAAACGGCTTTTCCGATAAGACTTGCTTACACTCGTGCAGCAGCAGAGCAGCAAACAAAACTTGGAAAATTGGTCAGTGCCCCAGCCCTACCAAGATGATCGGATAAATGTGCACCCGAGCTCAGGTTGGAAGATGCATCAAGAAGAGAGAAATGATTTCATTTTGACACTTTAAAAGAGAACAGTGTCTATTAACCTAAGCATTTGAAACAAACAAACCACCCGCTAAAGGAAAAACATCTCTATGCAACTGCATTGAGCAATATTGAAATCTTTACCTTCTTAATCCCATGGAACCTCATTCTAAAAAATTACACCATCAACAAATGAATGATGTGTAAAATTATCAACTTGTCATGCATGTAAGAATCATTATGTAAACAGTCTAGGCCTTTCTTTTTTAACAGCAGCCCACATTTGAACAAACGAAGCTCCAATCTGACCCCTTACTTTTACTCGTGCATTTCATACTAAAACATTATTGCACATAAAACTTATGGACGGAAATTAGTCGCAAAATTCCACAATAGCACTCATATCCCTCCAGGACAGCATACATTTCAGTACTTTTTAGTAAAAAGCATGCCAATATTCCAACTATTCAATCATTTTTTCCTCCCATAATGCGATATATAGACCTTTAATGCATTCAAGTATTGTTTTCATACTGTGTGTTCAGGTATTAGTACAACACATTCTTTAGGCATCACATAAAACAGAGACTAGATAGATTTAACCAACATAAAGACAAAACACATACGCATATAAAAAAAACAATTCTAACATAATTTGAAATGCAGATTAAAAGTACAACACATCATTTAGTATATTCATTTTCACTTTAACTGAACAAATGAATACACAATAATGCTGAAAGTTTTAGTAAATTTTACTCAATAGGACAAAACATCATGGATAACTGATCATCTATCAACAGCACAATACCATCTCATTAAACCAAATTCAGAATTTGTGTTTTCCCTGACTTGTAATTAAGAAAAGTCTTCACTGGTTCAGCAAAATGTAGTGTGCATATGCAACTATATCTGTATTTCATTTTTCTATTTACATTCACTAAAAGCTTAACACTCAAGGGCTGTTATATAAAGCTCTGTCACTGCTGTTCAAGTCTTAGTTTTCTTAGTGTTAGTGCATAGCTGAATTATGTCTAAATGAACAAACTGTAATCATGAGCAACCTGTCCCAAAACTCTTTCCTAAACAACTACACCTTCGATATCCCCCGAGTAATTCACCAGCTAAAGCTTCCTGGTCAGTTTCAAACTCCACTTGGAAATCAGGACAATTCCAACTTAAAATTAGTAAACAGGTCCACACCTACGTTTTAAAACCAGGTCCCTGTAAATGTAACTTATCCCACTGTTTACCAAGAGGAAGAAGCAGCTCATTCCTCTGAGTGGTTTATTGGAACAGGCGCTCACCTGAGAGCAGGCTGAGCTCGGTGGACACACGTTCAAGCCTGGGTCACGGCACAAGCTGACTGTGACTGGGATTCTCCAGGTGGCAGCACAAAATTGGCTAAAGACCGGGTAGGACATCTTGACCACAGCTCTGTTGGTTCTCAGTCACACAGGCACTTACATGCATGTGGTGCTAACAGTGAGGATCAATTTAGTTTCAATTATATTGAAATGCTGGTTGGGGGCATAGAGAACAAGAGCAGAGAGCTGTTGCGTGAAACTAAAAAAATCTACTCTACGCCATGGCCATGTTACTCTCTGCCAGGAGCAAAACTACATCCATTAAGAACCGGAATCTCCCAAATCATTCATTTAGTTTTTTTTAAAAAGCCCACGTCCCTGTTCCATTACTTCAAACTTATACTTCAAGTTACACGGAAAAGAATAACACATATCATCACTTTATAATGTACCGCGATGGACTGGGTGAACCCCATCTTGCGCTCGCTGTTTGCCAGGTAGGCTCCAGCTTCCTGTGAAACCGCATGGTATAAAGCGGTTTGGTAAATGACATGACTGTATGATGTATTTCATTTTTTCACCAGACCATGCTAATTTAGTGTCCGAATGGCCCATTTGACCCCCCAAAATGATAGGATGCTTGTTAGGATGCTGACAAATTGTCGTCATTTGAAGCCTTGTGAATGAAGCAGATAACCTGTTAAAACAATTTAAACGATGGCATCACACCACGTCTCTGATCCGAGCTGAAAGAATTATTTTAAAGACGAGTGACTGAAAAATTGATTTTATTTTCTGTAATTAATTTATTGTTGAAGTGGAGTACAGAGAGCTCTACGCCCCCAAAAAGTCCTTCATAAAATGACATCACAAAACAATCTCAAAGGCCATTTCGTCAGCCCCAAATTCACAAAGCAAGTAGTGTATTTTGTAATCCACATGACAATACTATTACAGAATTAAACCAAATGTCATTACTTTTATATAGCTATTGAATACAGTGTTTGGTTTTACAGTTGGAAGTATCCATGCTTTACCGTTATATTACTGACAGCAAAAGAAATAGTGGAAAATGTGTAGGAGCTCACGTGCACAACAGGCTGCAGAAACGGATACACTTTGGAGAGGAAAATAGTTTAGATTACCAGCAGTGCAAGAAACACTACGAGAGCAACACTACATGCTAGCAGCGAAGATTCAGCTTAATTCTGCCTCCCCAGCCCTTCTTAGGCCTCATCATTGTGGCATAGCTAACGTGGACATACATTTGAATGTTTATCTGAACCATTAAAAGAGATTTTTGCATCTCAGTTTACCAAAGTATTGTGTTTTTTTCATCATTTCAATTCAGATGCATTAAAATTACAGTTTCAATTTTCTGGATTGAATAGCTGCCCTTAAAGCAAGTACCCATGATTTTATTGAAATCACAGCACAAACTGCTTTGCGATTCATTATCATTACTATATACCTGTGAAAATGGCCCTGTAAATGACTTGATTTATTAAGATATAAATTGAAAAGTGGGGGGAGGGAATCTGAATATACAAACATCACAGCACCTGGTGACTCTTTTAGAGTCTTAGTCTAAAATAAGAAATTGCAAGAGTGGATATCCTCATCAGCAACTGCATTGTGCAGACACAGAGAACCCTAGTTATTTGTCATCCAGGATGAAACATGTAGCCTATATACAATTCGCAACATTCTTCACCTCTACACAAGATCTTGGGTTTGCACAATGCAGAACAGTGCCATATCTGCAAGTTAAGTCCATATGTAAATAGTATGTTTAAAGAGAACACCAATGTACTCTGGAACCACAGATAAAACTGCGAAAAGGTGTTCAATAACTTTTTCAACGCTGCCCTTTGCTTTGCAACGCAGCCATGTACTCCCAGAGTGTGAACAGGGGCAGTCGGGCAAAACAAAGTCCTGATCATCTTTCCTTGTTTGCGGCAGGTCGGCATGAGCCAGAGGAACATCTTGAACAGAAACACAGCTCCCCTTGGATCAGGGGCCTGAATCAATCCGAGCAGGCCAATGCAAGCCTACCATAGCCTTGTCTGTCATGAACTCCGCTGAGCAGGGGTGGGCTTTCCTCAAGCCCAACCTTGAGAAAGCATCCCCGCAAACAGACACCACGGGATTCCTTTATTCACCAGCACTGCCAGGAATGGGCTGCAAATCACAGATGAGAAATGCTAATCTTGTCCTCATACAGAGTAAACACGGTGGGTCTCAATTCAAGAAAAAGGCAAAACCAAACAGTACTAACCATGCTCAAATTTCACTAGACCTACTAAAGAGCAAACTGGTGCTTTTCCTATATCTAAGGTTTCTATTTAATATTCAAAGTTCCATATACGAGGCCAAGACATGCCATGAAAACTTAACACCTGATCACAAACAGCAGGTACTTCCAGAAAACACACCGTACAGAGTGATGTGAATAATCAGCTAATGTGTTTTTAAATCATATCTGAAAATAGTTATACAATAATAACTGCAATAACACAGGGCTTCATTTTCAAGCGAATCGTAAAGTGCAAGTTACTGATTTACTTTAATAAGGATTTTGCTTATATGCTATTTCTAGTTTAATTGAACTTCGCTCATTAAGTGTACAACTTCCTTTTGTTTTCATATGTAGTTGCACAATACCCATAGCTTGCTTTTTCATAAAAAGCAGTACCTACTAAGAACAAAACCGTACAGACGCTTCAAACGAGCTGAAGAGGAAAAGCAGGAAATGTTTGCTTCCTAGGTGAGTAACGCTTCAATTGCACTGCTGCACAGATTTCTAATGCATTAACTTAACTTCCCCACTGCATGCAAGCTGCAGGTTTCCAACACTGATGTAGATTTGATCAGTTCTCATAAACAAATCAAGGCTGAACACATCACCATTGCCTCCAACGAAAAATCACATTCTGTTATAATAAAATGTGGGTGCCCTCTCTCTTTTTAGGCCACATCTAAATGCCCTTGCATGAGGTTAGGAGACACTGCTGCAGGAGAATCTGACCTGATGATTAGATATAAACTATGAAACCTCATTATTTATCAATAGTTTATAGGTCACACCAGTGAATTTATACCTACAATATTTTATTTCAGTAACTCAATAACATTTGGGAAGTCTCAAAGTATTTGCAACCAAAGTCCATCACAAATCCCAATTTCAAACATATAAACATGAAAAAAGTTGAAAATGAGGAAAAAGACTTGAATGTAGAAACCCTTAAAATCTTTATCATTATTTAATGAACAACAGTGAAAAAACGAGGGAGCCTAACTATTTGGTTGCGTTTAATCTTAAAATCAAAGTAAAAGTATGAAATTTCATTTCACCTTTAAAAATATTCTTGTGATAACTGAGTGTTCATCTTAACATCACAGACTACAACTTTCATCCCTCTTGGATAAAACCTGTTTAGCTATGTTACCTTATTTAAAATGAATGAGAAAGACCTACAGGAATCTCAAATTATTCTCCAACTGATACTTTGTAGTTGGTTGCTCTCTTAACACATTCTCAAAAACACACTTAAGATTTAAAACTGCAACTACTTAATTGAACCGATTATTATCATACATTATCTAGACACAGATGAACAAATATTGCAACAATATATTCAGTTCTATTTTATTGGTATTTTGCTATTAAAATAAGAAACAGGTTAAAATACTTAAGGTACTTGAACAGTTTTAAAAGGCCTGATTGTTTTCATTATCTTCAGAAATGAGTAGCCTGTGCCATGTCTAATCAGTTTTGTCCACTAAATTTTTATTTAGCTTTAAGTCAGGCAGTGCCAAACAATATTGAGCCCTGTACTTGTTAACGTGGAAGCAGACTGGTATTGGTTATAACAAATGAGCTTTGCATGAATTTTAATATATATATAGTCACAACATTACAGTACACAATAATTTTACAATACAACACCTGACTCTTTAAAAAGAGTCTAAAAAGATCCAACACCTTGACTTTACAGTTGGGAAAATAAATTAATACAAAATTCCAGCACTATCACTTCAATCATTTGATGTTCAAGAAATGGATTTAGAAACAGGTTTTATTTTAACATCAGATCATGACTTCACTTGGTTCATATCATTTCTCATGATAATAATATACATGACAGTAACAAGTTTATCATGGTCAGAGACAACATGAAAAACAGAAGGAAATAAATCTATGCTGGTTTATTTGGAAGTGTTTCCCAGTTATTACTGAAAAGTATACTAAAATTCAGTGGCCTCAGTCGGTCTCGACCTTGCCATCTCTGGTGCCATGTGTTTACAGACTTATCAAGACATTTTAAGAGCAATGAATTACAAACACAGAAATCAGAAGAAATCTCTAGCTCAAGAAGACAAAAACTAAACTAAAAGCAAGTCTCTAGAATGTACAGATTAAGAGGAAGCATGACATTTTCATAAAGTCACAAAACTGATCAACTAAGAATTTCAGATAGCGAGTCCAACTGGCTGCCTTTGTGTAACAAAACTATAGAATGTTATGTCCAAAGAACTCAGCACAAGTAACTTATTCCTTTATTTTACACTGTAAATCAGTTAAGAACAAAATCTCATTTGCAATGAAGACCCAGAGACCCACTTATACTGCAGGGATTTTATAGGAGTATGTTGAGTGAACTACTTCATTCAAGGGTCCAACAGCTGTCTCCCACCACAGCCCTCCAGCACAAACCCCTAACCACTACTTCATGGACTGCCTACAGTTATACAGTAACTCTACGGCTTATCAGACTAATACCCCATAAGTCATGAATAACGTTTTTAACCCAAAAACACACTATTATGTGAGATATATATATATGATTTTTGGATATACCAACTAACTTTTTTAATCAACATTACTCAAAAGTGTTCACTTGCCATTTTATCATACTGTACATATACAATCTCTTAATTTCACATTGTACACATACTGCAAAACTAGTGGTAAAAATATGAATCACACACATCATAAGTAATTGACCATTGATATACCTGAATTTTATTTAAGCATATTGTTTGTGCTTTTCATAGAGCTTTTTTTTAGCATTATAGTATTTTTAAAATTAATTTTTCAAATCACTAAAGCACACAAACCCATTGGAAGTAATTCACCTAACCTATACCAATTGCTCTATACTTTGTTATTGCAAGGAAAGCCTGGTATTTACTAGTTTACAAAATTCCCCTTTAGCAGATTCTATCCATTAAAGTGAAGTCCATTAAACTGAGGGTTCACTGTAATACTTTATTTACAACAATTTACAGTACAGCCAGAAAAACACTTGAATTTGTCAGGAAACTCTCTTAAATGCGCGCTATACAAAAATAAAAACCTCACCGTCTCCATCTTTGTTTCCATGTACTGTAAATGCCAATGTCTGAGCTATATCTTTTGCTGATGTACTAGCTTACACTGAAAACCTGCTTCTTATATGCAGTTTAATGCAAACATGCTGATCCTTTAACTGCATTTGTGTTTATCATAATATTTCTCAGTAACCAGTAGAAACAGAGAAGCTTTGGTAACAGGAAGGGGGAGAGAAGTGTCCAACTCCACCTTATCGTTAGAAGATAATCTGCATTGATAAAAGAAGAAAATTGACATGGTGAACTAGGAACCATTGATATTTGATTAACAGTCCTGAAATGAAATTATTCTCACAAGGTATAACTTTAATGACAATTCCAGTATCTCACATGTGAGAAAAAGTTCAAGATTTCTGTAGAAGTCAAATGCTTATTTTTTTCCCCACACTCTATTGAGTTTAACAGAGGACGCCCAACGTGGAAAACTAGTTTCAGCTAAGCACAAACAAATGCAAAGTTATCTGCTTTTTCACCCCCAAAAGAGCCTGCATAATTGGGATCAGCTGTTATAACTTTAATATTCAGCTTCACCGGTGTATTTAACCGCTGCATACGTGATCAGAGCATTGTTACCTTAAAAAAGCAAGAGTGTTGCTAGACTAAAGTCCCATAGACAGATTTTGGTGAGGTGTATGTGGTTGTGTAGTAGTGGTGGTCACTGTGGTGAAGCAGAAGGTGGGTATTGCTGCCACTAATAGCTGACATTTCTGAATGAACAGAAAAAAGAGAGAGACAGGCAAGCACACTTAACCTTTTCAGATGTAGAAGCTATGCTCTGTTTAATAAGGACAACCCAGCTGCTGGACATTTCAATCTAAATTTCCACATACAGTCACATGTAGTCTAGACTACATTAAATGTTTTGATTTTGTAGCTTTAATAGCATCTGGCTGCAAGACCTGAAAGGGATCAAGCTGATAGGCAATGATACCCCATTCTTTTTTTTTCCTGAAAAGTTTATGTTCACCTAAATAACATATTCTACCTGTTTTACAGGAATAATAGTGCAGTCTCTGCATTTTGTAAAGATGTGAAACTAAATCTTCAAAGGGCCTATAAAAAGAAATAAAAGATAATACCCTGAAGGTCCCAAACAAAATACATCTTGGCAGTCCCTACAAGTAATGCTCTGAACTCTTTTCAGGGGTAGAAGAAGGCAATGATAATAAGAAACAAGACAAATGAAGCTGGCCTGAAAATGTGCAGTTAAATCAAACAATAACCGAAATCTTCAAACTGTTATGCCAAAAATAATTCCACATGACAATCCAGCTCAAACTTCCAATGGTCTATGTTGAATTTTCCATTCTCAGGGCCTCTATGAGAGCTGGTTCATAGTACACCACTTCAGCAAATGTAGAGACATTGAAGGTTTCCTCTTACCTCTTCCATCTGCCAAAATACAGTAAAAACAAATGTTTTGAATCTAAATCTCTAGACATAAAATGGTTTTTGAGAGGTCAGGGAGAGGAGCTGCATTAGCTTGTAAACTGACAAGGAACAAGTAGAGGTTAATTCCTCTCTAAAAAGTAAAAAATGAATAAGCAATGTTTCAATTATGGGAGTGAGGTTCAGCAACTAATATGTTTTGTCTTCTTTTTACTTTTTACCATGTTTTCATTTTTTAAATGAGTGTAAAGTTTATTTTTAAATAATAAGAACTGAAAAATGTAATAAGAAACTCACCCATTTAAAACATACTTTACAACCACCTATGAATCCCCCATCGGGAGTAACAAACTATTAATGAGAATATTCCAGTCATATCTGATACTAAATTAGTGGTAACCATACTGAAGTTTGTGGTTTTACTTTAAATCAATAATGTTCCTATCAAATCACAAACAAGTTATATAAACCATAAGGTTCTACAGTATTCATATCTTAGCCTTTAAGATTTTTCAGTCAAGAGGTGATCAACTCAATGCATAAATGAATCTCTAACAATCTCTCTTTACCCTATTAGAAACCTGAAACCTTTTTATCAAGAACAATGTTCTATAGGCTATTTCTGCTTTTGATACTCTGTTATCTATTTAAAAGCTGAAATCCTAACCACAAATCTGAGCAAAAAGAGGAACCGTGAACTTGAGATAAAGGATGCACACAGCTCAGCCAACACTATTAGAGCTTTTGAAAATCTGGGGAAAAAAAACGTTATATCTGAAAGTGAAAGCTGTGACTTTTCACATTGATAAACACGTGAACTACACTTAAAAGTATTCTTAAAAGTCCGTTAAGCATGTAAAATTAGATCTATCAAAATCAAACTCTGCTCTCATAAACGTGGATCTACAATATGTAATGAGAAAATCTAAAACTAAACAGAACTGAATGATTTTTGACAGAATACAGAGATCCTACTTAAACTTCTGTCATGTACACTGCACAGAGTGGACTTAAGTTTATACTCGATGAAACCGACCTGAGTGTGTCGTTATATTAAACCAGATCCGTAATATATGGTAGTAGCATACAATCATGGGATTGGGCTTGCGAATTTTGGTTTTACCCGCAAAAGGTCGGAAGGTTATGACAAGTCGAAAAGCTTGTTCGTAGCTCAAAGATCGTGATGAAGAGTTTGGATCATCATTTAAAGTCCGTGCTCTTAAAAGTACCACAAACTTTTCGTGGCCCTCGAAGTAGTTTTTTGCATGCGATACAGTATTTAAAGGCATCTCAAAAGGCCTTCGACCTCGGCAGCAGATCTGAAATAAACTTCGCCGAACTGGCCTTAACTACAGAAAGCAGTAACCAAGTACACACCGCGCCGCAGCACTTTGAGACGCGTAAAATCGGGGTTATTTTCTTCCTTCTGTTGCATTTACGATTGTCTTCTTCTGCCATCTACAGCGGTGTGAATTACCGCACAATATCCAGTCACTGGTGGACTGTACTGTCTGGAGTCAAAACAACAGGCCTCTCGTCAGAATTGCCTAAGTGTATGCGCTATCGCCGAATAATAAGGTCAAGCGTCTTTCAAGCAGTAACAGTAATATGACCATCGCCACCAACTGTGGTGTCGTTGTGCAATATGAGGGGATCGGACACCGATACGAGATTTGAAGAAAAGTACGGAGATTAAATAAGTGACTAAACCAGAGGCTGGCAGGCCTATGCTCAGGTCCCTTGCATTAATCCTTATCCCAGCTTTTTGTACTGGAGCTCGGTGTGGTTGTGCAATGCTCAAACACAACACAGCTCGTCGGATCTACGGGGAAAGGCGACATTAGGACCGCCTAAATGAAATGATCTGGTTTATACTCAGATGTCACTTGGCCAGCCGGCTAGGGACAGACCACTCCTGCCTGCGTTTTCATCTTCGCGTGTGTCTTCACCCCGTCTTCTTTCTGTTCCGAGCCCTCTTTCTTTTTTTTTTTTTCGGACACATAAACACACCCCCTCCTCCATCCCTACCGTGCCCTCCCTACATTGTGTGCGTTAGGTGTATGTGTATGTGTGTGTGTGGGGGGGGTGTTATGTGTAAAGATGTTTACTCCGGCTGGAATGAATGAGCCTATGCCCTCCCAACGCTTCTCCAGCGACCCCCCCCCTCCTCCTCTCTCCCCTCGACTCGTCTGCTCCTGCCCCCCGGTCTCTCCGCTCTCACTCACCGCTCTCCAGCTCGTTGCCTTTCTTGGCGGTAGCAGCGTTTCCCATCGTAAGGAAGACACAGCAGTGGCTCGGAGTGCAGGAGATGGCGATACTGCTTGCTGGAAGGGGTTCCTCGTCGTATTCCTCGTCTTCGCTCTTGTATTTGTTATATGTCTATATATATATGTATATATCAGAGGGGGGAATTCAGATCCTGGTTTGCCAGCCCCTTTCTTCCTCTTGATCTTTTTTTTTTGTCTTGCTGTCGGGGAACCTCTCGTCTTTACCTCGCTAGCATATAGTCACACTCTTTTTTTTCCCCCTCAGCCTCCACTGTTGATTCTCATCCACCACAAAAAAAACACACACACTCAGAGCACACACCGGAAGTGACGGTAGGTCAAGGAGAGGAACTACAGCGACACCTGGCGACCAAGTCCCATACAGTAGGGAGACAGCGGCGCGCTGGACGTGACACAGACCGGGGTGCACAATAGCCAAATCACTACCAATTGATTGACTCTTACCGCTGTGACGCAATTGTGAACCAAGCCAACAGAAGAGCTTCCAAAGTACAAAACTGAACCAAACCAAATAAACACCGCGGCAGGGCTTTTTACCGAGAGGTGAAAATGCAGGGATTCCCCCCAAAAGAAAATGAGAACAATTTTAATCCCAGATCCTCTGTAGTGTGTACAAATAACATTCACATAGATCTTTTCTGACAGCGTGAACTGGGTGTCTGTTGACCATCTCTTAGGCTTAATGTTTTAAAAACTAACGTCATCATTAACAGTAAAGGTTTAAGATTGATTTTATTAGTACATTTTAACTTATAATCTAACAATTGTTTTATATTTTTATCTTCATTAGAACATACTTCTTCAAAAAGTTACATGAAAGCCTTCTGTTTTAAAGAGGGAAATTGAGAAATCTGGTGGTTCAGAACTTCTGTGGAATTGACAATCACTGCCTGAGCCACTGAGGTGGGACTATTTTGCATATCAAACTCTTTGAACTCGGGAGACAACATCATACTCGTGGCAAAACAATACAAAACTACCAGGGGGGAGAATCTAAACATATCAAATCGATTACACCCAATTTGAACTTTCAGTTGTTGCGGCTTCAAATAAAACCTGATACGTGTAATTTGAGGGGCTTTATGTCAAACATTAAAAACACAACTAGCTAACTATCGTTTTACAAATCAGAAGTCAGTCTAATACACCTGTTCTTACGGCCTACCTTGATTCATTTTGAGACAGATAAGGGTTTCATCCCTCGGCATCAGACCCAGCGAGTACCCGCGGGGGCGCGAGAGGGCGGCGCGACCGCTCCATTGCCGTTAAACCGGAGACGCCGGTCACCTGGCAGTGCGGCGCTAACTGACATAACAACAGCTAATTACAGCCGCCTACTGGGGTTTAGCAAGGTGTGTGCTTTCCTCTTGGTCTTGGGGTTTGGAGTTAAGGCTCAGTTTTGTTAAGATTTCCTTATGCACGTTGTTATTTTTATTTGCAAAAGTAAAAAATATAAATAGACGGGTACGATTCAAGATCACCGTTGTCAATCCCGCTGAATAATCAGATGTGATATTCATTTAATGGTTTGTTTTTTAAAAAAAAACACGATAGGCGATTACAGCATAGTAAAGGCGCAAATATAAAACTGTACCCCACCACCACCACTCTACAAGTAGCTGAAAAATATGTAAAAATCTGAAAGAATCTCCCACCTATCACTTACCACCCATTACTGCCAATGAAGTGTAAGTCTCCACCCGAGCACACAGGTAGTCAATAAACACATAACAATATCTCATATCACAAAACAAGTTTTTTCAATTGTGAAATTAGCCACCTACTTCTAAAATTGGCAAACACATGATACATAAGTCTAAGACAAGCCTGTTTTCACAGTTTGTAATTGCAGCAAAAAACTAAAACTGATAAGACATTAGCAAACATTAATCAACAAATGGACAAAGTTAACGTCTTGTGTGAACTATACAAAATAAGCTATATCTCTTGGAACAGGTTTATTAATTTCAAAATCACATTTGTTTGTGAAGATAACTATCTGTAAAAGAACGAAATTGAATTGGTCAAGAGGTCTGTTTAAACGGTTGAAAACAAATAGAATTGCAACAGATTACACAGTCATATGATAACTGAAGGCCAGACTGAGGTTGTTCTCATTGGACATAGGGATATGTGTCAAATGGAAACACATAAAACTAATCCCATTATTTGATATACTAAGAGATACGATATAATTTAATCTTTCTCATTCTTGAATTAATATTTTCTTGATTTAAAGAAGCTATGACTGCTACCAAAAACTGTATAATAGAATAGAATAGACCAGAATCTTTATTGCCACATGACCGAAGCCGGTGGAAATTGTTGTTGGTACAGCTTTGCTACAGACATTTTACATGTGACAATAACATACAGAATCTAAATACAGGACCAGAATGCATAATATACAAGACAGATTATTAAAATACAGGATGACGAGAGACAGTACACAATACAGAACATAAAAAGTCACTCTATAATCGAATATGCAAAAAAAGCCCAGTTGATGCCCTGCAATGTAAACATAGACAAATGTAAACACAGACAAATCAGTACAATTTAAATGTGATACAGATTATAAAGCACAATACTGAGTTTTTGATGGTTGGGGGCACGTCACTTGTTGAGCAGCCTAACAGCAGTCGGGAAGAAGCTCTTGAAACATGAAGTTTTGGATGTCAGTGATCTGAAACGTCTACCTGAGGGGAGCAGCTGAAATAAGTTGTGCGCGAGGTGAGGTGGATCCGCAATAGCCTTGTTAGTGCATATGGTGGTACGTTGGGTGTACAAGGATTCAACTGAGGAGAGGGCAGTGCCAGTGATCTTAGAGGCCTTCGTAACAATGCGTTGAAGTCTTTTCTTTGTTAGGATGTCCGTGCTTCCGTACCACACAGAGATAGAAGATGTCAGAATGCTCTCTATAATGGCTGTGTAGAATCAGACAAGGAGGTGTTGACTGACTCCAAACTTCCTTAATTGTCTGAGGAAGTACAATCTCTGATGCGCCTTCATGATGAGATGGTCTGTGTTGATGTGCCATTTTAGAGAGCTACAGATATAGGTGCCCAGGAGTTTAAATGAGTCATTATGGCTATTTGTTGACCACTTATAGAGATGGGGGATTTGTGATCCTGTGAGTGCCTGAAGTCTACAATGACCTCAAAAGTTTTGGATGTGTTAAGTTGTAGGTATTTGTAAGCACAACAAGTGACAGCTCTAACTACTTCCAACCGATATCATGCTTCATTGTTTCCAGTAACGAGGCCGCTGATGGTGGTGTCATCTGGGTATTTGAGGATCTTGACAGTACTGTGCTGTGATGTGAAGCTGTTTGTGAACAAGGAGAAGAGAAGCGGGGAGAGTACACAGCCTTGTGGCGCACCTGTGTTGATGGTCAGAGGATGGGAGGTAAACTCATTCACCTTGACTGATTGACGTCTACATTGCAGGAAATCCGACAGCAAGTAGCACATGGCAGGGTTGATGCCCATATCTATTATTTTATTGAAAAGTTTAAGAGGGTTCATAGTATAACATTTAAATATACCATTTAAATGGAATCAGAACGGGATCAGATCCACTTGCTTTATCTCAATGGATTAATTAATTAAATTACCTTATGCACTTTAAAAGATTATTTATAATCTAAGAAGGCTCTCCATATCTGTTTTTTTTAAAACATGGACCCCAATGTATTTATACTCATGATGATATTAAGCATACAGACCTGGTGGGTTAATTATTATCATGGTATATTATTTAATGGATGGCTCTTTCCCCCTTGCTAATTGCTTAAAAGGAACATAGACAATATCAAAATGTCAAAGAATATTTTGTTGCATGTTTGTCATACGTCTGTAATACTTTCTTTTAAAAATCCCAATATATTGGCACAAAATAGATTGTTTCAAAGTGTAGGACCAACCATTATTTGGAGACATAAATTTTAAAATCAACAAAGTAGCAAAGGGACTAGTAGTCACTAAGGAACAAGTAATAGGTTTATTCTATGCTGAAAAGAGAAGAAAGAAAACACAACGTTTCGGCCTTGGAGCCTTCTTCAGGTGTGAGCAGGTGAGGTGCTCACACCTGAAGAAGGATCCGAAACTTTGTGTTTTCTTTCTTCTCTTTTCAGCATGGAATAAACCTTTACTTGTTCCTTAGTAGCCACTAGTACTACTAGTGACTGAAATTCAAGCAGTGGTTGATCAAACTTGGCTTTGGTCAGCAATGACCGCGGTTTCGAGCAGAAAGGTAAGACAGCTGAATTCCTGAAATAGAAAGTGAGGAGGGATAAACACTTCGTTGCCTGATCAGAATTCTATTCAAATGTTATGAGTAGATTTGCAGGAAGCCTTAAAGGCAAGGAAACCCACCAATATCCATCAATCCATTTCCTAACAGCTATATTCAATATGTCGTTGTGGGGAAGCTGATGTCCATCACAGAGCACACACAGACACAAACACAGACACACACTCACACCCCGTCACAGACCCACCAATATCGATGTGCTCAAAATTCAAGAAAAAGGAAAATAATCCTTTGTAAACAATTGATCTTCTCCTACATGGAATCAAACTCGTATGTACAGTACAGTAGTTTAAAATATATACTGTACAACTCATTCTTTTAATGTAAGTTTCCTTTAATAATGTAAAATGTTACGTCTTTTTATATAATATACTTTTGCTTTTAGTTTCATATACAATTGAAACTACAGCTACGATAAATTAAACAGTAAGACTGCCTTCATCATTCTCTAATAACATTAACGAACTTCAATATTGCAACAGGCTAAGCAAGGTTTATTAGCACGGTGGATAGAATTATTACAATCTAATAAAAAAATTACACTTTTGAAAATGAGGAAATAACATATTTCAATATGCAAGGTAGATGTTTGACTGGTTAGTTCTAAAAGTAAAAATGAAGAATTTAAAATTATTGAACATTTCTTGAAACTAATAGACTTCGAAGTAAAAGATTCATTCTCTGTTTATTATGCAAAATGTATCTAAACTACAAAAATGTTCCATATTGAAACACATTCCACAATTCTATGATTTCAGAGGAATTATGTCTATTAATTGGAACTGTAACTTTTCTTCTCAGGAACAATAATCAGACCAGGTTAACTGTACTAATTTATCTTTGTTTCCTTGTACACATTTAAATATTTTCATAAACAAGATGATCTTCAGGTACTGTTTATTGCTGATTCTCAAATAAAAGCAATAAGCACTGTAAAAACAATGGATTTCCTTCAAATGGATCTCAGTGCTGTTTGCTGTCATGACCCACGTTATCTATTCCAGACCTTTTCACATACAGACATGTCTGTTAGTGACCTACACGATGTCATGCAATCTGCCTGATTAAGAAAACTCTCTAAAACCATTCATCTGGTGATTGTATTAGCAATACTCTCTATTTACTGTACATATGTTCCTGAGAAACCCTCAAAAGTCTTCAAATTCAGAAAGTTTTTTTTTAATCTCCGCAGAGTCACTAGTACAGAGGAGAAACACTCTAAGCAAACTGCTGTAACACTAAAGCAGACCATTTTTCACAAAATATTCGCATTTTTCTCTTGTCTGGCATACTCTAGCATTGTTAGGATCTCTAACTAAGGTGCTCTATTTGCATTTTTTTGTGCACAATTCTCTTTTATTCCAGCAGACATAGCAAACATAAACCTGAAAAAAATCAAACTACAGTATAACGTGGAGCCATCTTGTTCGATGAGCATGAGGGGGCCGTTGTAACCATGAAAAGTATAGCAACCATTTTCAAATGGAATGAAGTTGAAGTTTTTATTATATGCATTTTGCTTTTGCATCTTTTCAGTGCTGTGGACTACATCACATATAGTATTATATCTGTCTTGCGATTCTGTATTAGAATCACTCGGCTACCTGAATATTCCAGCAAAAATACTTTCTGGAAGGATATAGCAAATGAAGACTGATACCAGTAGTAGTTTGGCCTGACTTTTCTTCCCCTTTAATCTTTTTGGGGATAGGCTTTTGAAAGTCTTTTGAAAGATGATTTTTTCTGGAGCACTCAGTTGGTGGGACGGATTACATATTGCACAGCCAAACATCCCAGCAGAGGAGTAAAATAATCCATAACTAAGAAACTTAATTACTCAGAAATTCTAAGGATAAAAGTCTAGGTGCATTCAGAGCAAATTCAGATTTCTGTCCTTCTCAGGTTCACTGGCTCGGGGGCACTGATGGGTTGTTCACAGGAAACATTTACCACTACACTAAATTCATACATTTGTTTGTTAATAATCAGAAATAAATCTGTGAAACTAAAATAGTAATATCATTGTTTCAGTGCACCCAGGTAAGAAATGCATTAGGCAGATAAGTAAAACTATAAAACTGAATAACTAAATTATGGCCCAGATACTTTCCATACTTTGTTTTATTTGATAGGGTAGGTTTCCGTGCAACACTGTTAATTCAAACCACATTACTCTGAAGTGTTTTTTCAACCTAGATTTGTGTGTACAGATTTCCTTTTCCTAAGATCCTCATCTTAGATAGAATGCAAGAGCTGAAGACAAAAACAAAAGGTCCCATCATGTCCTATGACAAAGGAGCAATATTTCAGTTCGTTAAAAATAAATACTATACATTATGAGCAGTTACTAACCTACCCACATTAACTTCATTGCCAAGTTCTCTATAGTGTGTGTCTCTTGATGGGAAGTAATCAACTCTCATTCATGTGAAGAGTAATTACACAGTCAAATCTGTTGAGTACCATTCGTACTTCTGTTTCTGTCACATGGTTTCATTCAGCTCTAGCATGAGAATGCACTGAGACGAGTCAGCTGTTTTTCATCGAGTGGGAAAATCTAATCGGCACACATCTCTGTATGAAAGGTAATTATAGGTACTTGGTGAGGTCTGAAAAAATATCCAATGAGTCACTTGAGCTGTTTCATTAAAATTAGAAGAAAACTTTGAAGATAAACTAGTGACCTTGATGAATTCAACCCCAGGCCTCTAGTCAATGTTTTCAGAAAAAGACATTTTTGTGTCAGTGCTTCTAAAAGTCCCAGTGCTGCTATTTTTGGAAGGTCCATTACCTGTGCAGTTCTGCATGCTTTGGCCGAATCATCAATACTGTGCCTGCTGTGTGATCCTTCACTACCAGACAGCGTGTCAAGAATTCCTAAACATGGAATTTTGGCTCGAGAGTTTTCTTTAAGACACTCATATTACTTACTGACCCTGTGCCGAATCCACGAGGTAGTGCGGTTTAGGAACTGTGAAAGAATTAGCAAAATTACAAGTTTGAATTTTAAGCATCTCGGCATGGAGACGAGACGTATTTTTCTCAGATTAAAATACTGCCTATAACAAGTTAAGCAGTCTTTGCATGAAGCAGTCTTTCCATCACGCTTTAGTAAATGGATCTTTGTTAGAATGAGAAACAAAAGGGGCACTGGGAAAATGAAAAGATGGTTTGAGTTTCTTTACTAAAGTGCTCATAAATTTGTTTTATTATTTGTACTCCACTTTCTGGGCCGCACACAGAACCCTTCTGACAACTTAAATTGTGTTTTCTGTACAGAGTAAACAAGCTTGTTTCAGTGATGGTGATAAAGTAAATACATAAAACAAATAAAATCTACATTTACTTGCATAATTGGCTTTCCTTTTTAAAAAAAAACTAAATGTCTTGGTCTATATGTACCTCCTGTTTTCTACCCTGAATTCTTAAATTATACTTGTGTTCCCAGAAAAACTGTAAATTTTGCCCTTCAAGTCTTGGGTAATTGCACTGTTTAAGCATTTTAACTAAGGAGATTTAAAAAAAACACACATCCATAAAATTGCATGCACTTTAGCCCTCACAGTTATGGTAGCACCTGGGATTATTAGTGAAATCCAACATACTAAAGACGAAAACTGTAAATTTGTATAAACATATTAACCTCCAAAATGTTTTTGTGGATATTTTAATACAATCATTTCTTAATGGGATTTTTCTCATTATCAATTACTTCTGCTCTACTGCTGCATATACTGTAAACATATCATTCTTGAAAAAGGCAATACCTTTGTCTTTTCCTGGTCTTTCCCACTTTTGTTACTCTGCTGTTAAAGTCCCTCTATACAGTGTTAGCATTCATTTTAAAACCTCAAAGTAATTTAGGTTGTCTTCTGAGTGCTCATTTTAATGCCAAACTCAAACTCTCTACTGTACCTATAAGTCACTCCCCTTCTTGATGGTGTTCCATGAGTCCAAAGAGTAGTGACCGTCCCTTTGAAAGTTCACCTATTTTTAACATTTTAATTTTTAATGTGTAAAAATAAACATACAGGAAATTGAAAAATAACTAAAATGTCTGTTTTGTTTGGTTACATCTAGGAAACTTGAGGCATTCATAGCTTTCTTTCCGTATCCAACCTAATCATCGTCATCATAAATATTAGCCATGGTTAGAATTGCTATCATGCAGTGCTGGGGCCCTGGGTTCAATTACGGACCTGGGGTGCTATCTATGTGGAGTCTGTATGTTCTCCCTGCATTTGCATGGGGTGTCCTCCCACAGTCCAAACACATACTGCTCGATGAATTGGCTTCTGGGTGTTCTGCTATGAACCGTTGTGCTGTTCCGTGTGAAACCTTGCACCCATTGCTTGCCAGGATAGTCTCTGGTTTCTACACAACACTGCATTGGATACAGCGGTTAGAAAACGGAGGGCTGGACATTAATCATTTGGATAAGCCACTGGTTTTTTGTTGTTGTTTCTTCTTTGCAGGTTTTCAGGAATAACTCTAGTGTGTCATTGAGTTTCAGACCAACTCAGAACTGTGCCAGCAAGAGCAGAAACAGCAAAAAAAAAAACCAACATACTAATATACTATGAACCTATTAACTAAATAGAAAAGCTGGAAGTTCTGACTTTATATCACAAGATGTAAGGGTTTTTTATAACCTTTTTTATGTAAATAAATAGTATCACTGCATTATTTTAGCCACCAGTTTTAGTTGTCTCAAGTAGCAGGAACCTTCTAAATGAACCAAGTAATGCTGCACTGAGATTATATCTTCACCAATCTTTAAACAAGATAGTTGCATCATTTCATTATTTGTTTTTTAAAACCTTTATTAAACAAAAAAAGCAAGAGCCTTTGAAAAGGGATAGAGCATTTACAGAAATTGAAAGCTTTTCTCACACACATACACACACACACACCTTGGCGACTGCATCTTTCATAGATGGGCAGTCACATACAGTTCATAAGCGAGTCTGACATGAGATGTAGTGAGTTTCCTGTTACTGCCAGCCCCTTTGATGCTGAAGGTATGCTGTTGGAAGGAAGAATCGGCTGCATATTTGGATTTGTGTTCTCTGAATCATCCATTTTCTCACTGCTATCATCCCAGTTAATGTGGAACCTAGTGACACGGGGGTTTGAGGCCAGGATGTTTCTCTGGAGCTGGAAAATAGGAAATAAATGGATACTTCAGAAGGAAAGTCTATGACTGTTCTAGTTAATTTACTATTGTCTGCAAGTACAATCAAATACTCTGGAAAAATGTCTGCAGGATATACCAGTTTTGTTTAATACAAATCAGGCAGGTACAATATGAGTATAGAAAATAAACAACCCAGCTGTGATTACTCCCATTTCTACTGTATATTAAACTTAATGATGTTTGCCTTGAATCTCAGAGTAATAAAAACAGTGGAATTTCATGACCAGCACAAATTCAATAGCACATTTTATTAAAATTGAACAGGACAATGCAGGTGGAGGTGATTCTTTACTATTGACTTAAGTTTGGTATTCTTTTAATAATAATAATAATAATAATAATAATAATAATTGCTTACACTTATATAGCGCTTTTCTGGACACTCCACTCAAAGCGCTTTACAGGTAATGGGGACTCCCCTCCACCACCACTAATGTGCAGCATCCACCTGGATGATGCGACGGCAGCCATAGTGCGCCAGAAAGCTCACCACACATCAGCTATCAGTGATGGAGTGGAGTGGGTGAGCGCCCCCTGCTGGCCCCACTAACACCTCTTCCAGCAGCAGCCTTAGTTTTCCCAGGAGGTCTCCCATCCAGGTACTGACCAGGCTCACACCTGCTTAGCTTCAGTGGGTTGAACTGAAGCTAAGCAGGTGTTTTTTTTAACTTTTGAACTGCTCTCAGGTCACTGTGATCAGAAAGAACTATATACATCTAACTTTTTTGGATAAGTGGAATTCTGTCACTACGAAATATTTTATTAGCAGTTGGCTAGTGATATTAATTATACTGTACCTATACTATATATACCTAAGTAATTATACTTGTCTTTTTCCAATATAATCCATTGGTAAATATTTTAGATCTGCCTTGTACAATATGTGGCTCTGTAATGAAAATTAAAACACTTTAAAAGTTCATTTGAGGTTTTTTAACAAATAGGACACTGAACTTACTCAATAGTCTTGGAATATTCTATGTATCATGTTAGCAGTTGAAGTTTGATTTTTACAACTATCTTTGAGGAATGAGAAACAGTCTGAGCCTTCCACCTTGGGAAATTGTTTTTGGGAATTGATTTTTAGTGCATTAATATGAGCCTGTTTATATTATGGAAAATGAAGATATTCTTATGAGTCTTCATTATGTAGCAATAAAGGTTTGCAAGTTTTCTTCAGTGATTCTGTCCAGATAAGGGCACAAACGTACTGCTATTACACCTCCTTCACTGCATTAGATTCCACTCCTTGTATCATTCTGCTTACACCATGGATATGCCACTTACATAAAATACCTGTGCTTCCATGTCTTCCATTTTTATAATAAAAACATTATTTTATTATATAACCACTCAATTTGTAATCACCAGTTGTTTGAGACTCAGCTTTCCAGCAATGGATCCTTCACCCTTTGAAGAGAATGAGAGCTACAGCCCTTCCTCTTTTGACACACTGCCAGTGCCACAGAACCTTAGAGGAGTGGGTTAAAGAAGCAGGACATCTGTCTCTCAAGGATATCGCTGCAGGTGTCGCTGTTCTGCACAACCCAGAGGTGACCCACTCTATCCCCAGTGCTACTCTGCCAGTGATGCTCCGCTGAATGGGGTATCAGTTGACTATCAATATTATCCAGATTTGAACCAGCAATGTGTGAGTCACCCAAGACTAGCTTTAACATACCACTTTCACTTGTACCAGGTTGACACTATTCCATTTCATATTAGATAGGATAGGCATGAGTGTACTAAAATCTGAACAAATGGATATTTAACTGCCCCCGAAAACCTTCAGACATTTTTGATGGAATATTTTCTTTCCAGTCCAGGTAATAACGACTTATCTGTCAAGCCACTGGTTTGCTAAAGTGTGTGCAGCTCCTCTCTGCACTGCTGCAAATGTTTAGGCGCGTTTACCTTTGTGAAATCAGGCTTCACAGGCGGGTTTTCTCTCAGCTCTGGGTCTGTGTATTCATTATTCACATAGTACCCCACTCGAATGAACTCCTGAGCTCGGTATGTACAAGTTATTAACACTACAGTTACACCCACGGCATCTGCATCAGGAATCAGTCCTGGATTTGCTGCGTCAGCCTGAAATAAAACAAAAGAAAAACATTTTTAATCTAGAGCAGATAACTGATGACATGTGCACAGATTTGTGACTAAGATGTCTCATGCAAGATATAAAGGATTCTAACAGGAGAGTTTGACAACTTCTTTTTTCACCTTAAATTAAATTCATGTGATCATCTTCCACAGTGCATTAAGTGATTAATTAGAAAAAAAAGCACCTAAAGGTTAACACAAGGATCAGAATTGCAGTGCTCAGCTCTGTTGACCAGTTTTCAGATGGTAGTAAGCACATACACACCTGCAAAAACAGTCAATGAATGTTAGAGATGCTTTAAGTTTTTAAAAAGAAAAGGTTCTAGTAATTGCAGTGCATATTGCATAAAGTACACACTAAGAAGCAATAAAGGCCAAGCTAGTGAATCTGAGCAGTGCAATGTGAAGCTCACAGAACTGCAGTGTGAATGATATCTTTCCATCTATCCCAGCAGTGCACAGCTTCGTGAATAATGAGGTAAGAAGAGTAACACAATCCTCATGAAGTTTAAACTGTGCTGTAAGTGGAGCATGCGGTTTCTATTTTAGGATTCCCAGCAAAGCTCATTTTACCTGGCATTGTTGGTCAGTTTCACTTGTTGGCAATTCTGGTCTTCTTAGAGAAGGGGTCTGCTCTTTTAACACAGCTTTTATTACCATATGGTCAAATCTGACCTTTAACCAACTAAGAATTCTTTCAGAAACTTTTAAACAGACTATTTTATAAAAATTGTCCAAACTATAATGAAGCTAGGACACAGTCAGACATTTCTTGAGCAGCTATTTCTCATACTGTATGTTGTAGGCCCATAAATGACAAATGTCTAATACTACTATGTTTTTTAAATGCAAATATTACAAATTCATATTTGTATATTTGTCTCTCACAGTTAAAAGTACATTTTCAATCCGAGTTGTAATTCTGAGAACATTTTGCTATATTAATATTTCAGGTACTGACAAACTAACAAATGTGGACACTGCTTCAAACCCAATACCAAACCGCAAAAGAAGGTTCTGGATAAACAGCAGTTTAATCCACCACAGGTTGTAAAAAAACCACAGGATCTTGTATATAAGCAAAAACCAGACCCAGGGTGTTCACTTGTTAGCGTTTTCTGAATAAATCTGCATAGCTGCAGTTAGAATAAATAAAAAACTGGGATTCTTTATTTCTTAAAAAAGGAAAACTTGAAATTGTGAATTATCTTCTATCTTATACCCACTGAATTTGGACCCGCCAGCTGTTCATGACTTGGCTTCATAGCTACACCCTCTGTATCGCACGGCAAGATCCATGGTGCCAGACAGAAGCAACGTTGTTCTCACTGATGTCCCAGGACTCCCAGAAGAAAAGTTCAACTGAACACCACCCAACACCTGTGTGCCAGTAGCACACACCTGCTTGACAAAATCCAGGTTACGCCTGGAACATTAGTGGATCATTATTTTTATTCCCAGACTTTCACTCCATCAATAAATCACTAAAATGCTGTGCCACACAATTCAGTAGCCCAAGGAGTTCTTGAAATAAGCTCTGAAAACTTAGAATAAAATGGAGTTAGCCTGTGTTCTGGACTTTTTCCAAATAAAACAGAAAACAATTATTATAATATTATAAAGTGTGTTTGTGTTTCTGTAATTAAGAGTACTTAAAAAATTAAAAATGCACTCTGGAAATGAACAGTAATGAAGTGTTAGAAAACACACAACACTTTATCATGCTCAATACAGCAAAAATGTTATCAAGATTTATAAACGCTTAGTAACTGTGAGGCAGCATGAAAATACAATTATTTTGCAAAAGTAAAATATTTTTAAAAATCATTAATTTAAAAATACTGCAACATTAGAGGTGAACAGATGATCAGTACTGTAAAGTAACATACAACAAAGATAAAAAAGTCAGACAGAATATCACATATGTTCAAATAATATATTTTTCTATCATGCTGCCTTTTTAAGCCAAATACCAATTTTATTAAACATTTAACACTCTATTCACTTCTGTTTTTGGTTTTGCATAGCTTTAAATTGACATCTCTGTTTATTATTCAAGGTTACTTATCCTATTTCATTGTTTAATAGTACAAGTAATAATAACAGTAATAACACTACATATCACTTAGCTTTGTTGTTAAAAACAGTGATTCCAGAATCAAAAATTACTTTTCTTTATTCCCTGTTCTGGTGTTCTTGGCAGCAGGTTCCAATCAATGTAATGAATTATAGAAAATTAACTGCCACTCTTGAATTTTTGATAATTTTAACATTCTTAAGACTGGTACTTTCATTCACTTGACAAATGTTCTGCGCAGCTCAAAAATACAGGCTTGCTCTGACAGCATGCAGCACATAGATATCAATGCTAACCAATAGGAGCTCAAAGAATTAGTATGTTGCTGGTAGAAGCAAGGAACAGCCAATAAACAGGCTTAAAATCGCATCTCTGTAGTGCAAACATCTGCCACAATAAAGCTGCTCTGTGTCATCATAAAAGGTGGAAGATGTGCATATTTGAATACAATATTTTAACACAAATTAAAAATATCTCAGTGCATGTGAGGAGGCGATAGGATCTTCTATGCCCATAAAAATCCTTCTGGTAACCATTATTAAAAAATGCTGCATAAAACCAATATAAGTCACACAAAAGGTATATAATGGTCAGCCAGAGACGGAAGTCATCCTGATGTTGATGTACACTCATCATCAATACACTTTAGAAGTGCACACTATTAGATGTGTGTGAATAATGACACCAATAGCAGTCAATATGACATTGTCAATAAACTGAATTTACAGTAGAAAATTACCTGAAAAACAAACATGTGTCTCCCAGCAGGCACAGGGCCTACCAGCACAGAATCCAAGACCTGGTCGTACTCTTCACTCTCTGCAGATCCTACGTAAATTATTTTCCACTCCAGATCTGTAGAAACATAAAACAAAAGGCATGAGGATTTATAATAACCATTCAGTCTGATAAAGAGGGAATATCGGGGTAGTTCTTTAGCAAACAGTATAAGAATTGTGTTCCATGTAAGGTACTGATCTGAAAGACTCAAAATAAAGTAATAAAAGATCTTAGGTCTTCAGAGTGATTTCAAAGTTGGACGTTCATTATTTGAAAGTTCAGATTTTGACTGACGTGGCAGGAAAGTGGACTGCAAAGGTCGTGCAGACCTCAAATGCAACATTTGAAAATAACCATCACAAAAGAAAGGAAGAGTATTAAGGAAGATAATACAGGCTTGCATGTTTTAAGAAATGTACATGTTATTTACAGATTTTAAAACATTTCAAATATCCTTCAACCCCCCACCATTCCTGCTCTACATCAAAGTGGATGAATACATCAGACTTAGTGTGAGCACTGTAACTTTGCTGCACTTTGTATTACACCTATTTCATTTCATTGACACCAATTTGTATGGATTCATACTGACAAGAAAAGAAACCAGGCCACTTTTTATCAATTGTTAAAATTGATAAAGCAAGAACTTTGATAAAATTATTATTAAGCTATGCAATGCTTTGCATATTTACAGTATTCCTAATATGTTGAATGTGACCTATATATAGGTTGTGGTGTACTGATCATCTGTTTTGGCAGCCAAAATATGTGAGCACTCAGGGGCTCTTCTATCGATATCTGAGTGACCAAGCAGGAAAACTAAATCATGTTAAGAGACACAAGGCCCTCACAGAGACCACTCTGCACTTACAGGCACATGGTGAACCTGAAAACTCTTGACTGTACTGCAAGGTTTTATTAGATTAAAGCTTAACTGAAGGTCTGCATTCCAACAGTGCTTCCTGTACATCCTTCTTTCGGTACATCAAGAAACACCTACAGGGAACTGGAAATGAACAAGCTGTTAAGCAGCAGACTTCCATGGCAACGCCTGACAGAGAATTTGTGGTATCATTAGACAAACACACAACACCGTGCCATCTGACTCCTGCAACACAGTACAGCTACTCTTAAATCTCTAATCAATACAACAGCGGAATCCGTGATGATACAAGACACAGAACTTTTCAGGGGACACATAAGAACTTGACCCATGATTTAAAAACATAACAAATGAAACAAGCAAATGGCTGACCCATAAAACACTTTCAAATATAGATGAATGAAGTGAAATGAACTGGGAAAATGTGGCCTGCACAAACCACCTGTACAATCAGGCGAAAGGAAAGCTCCTGCAATTGAAGGACGCCTGCGCTTGGTCTGTAAATTTCTTTTACTGTTGGGTACTACTGTGGCACTTTGCTGTTTATTTTTCCAATTCCATAACTGTATCCTCTGTAATTAAGGGGGAGGGTGGGAAGACACAGCCTTTTCTCTCCTTCTACATACACTTGCAGGCTTTTTTGCAGTCCAGAAATACAGAAAAGATTCACCACCGATATAATTTATTTCCAAGACAGCAATCTTGTTCTTCTGCCTTTTCCATCACATGGCCACTGTGTCACATACATGTTACACACGCTACAATGAGCCTAAATTAACCCACTGTAGGGAGCAAAATTTAGTTCAATTTCAGGGGAAATCTGACTTTTTTTTTTAGAGGTGAACCTCTGTTTTCTATATTACAATAGCTACCTAATGAAAGTATAGCTTCAGCACTTCTAATAAAAGACTGGATACCAAATAGCAAGGAATTCTATTCTATAATTCTATCGGAATTTCATAACTGAATAAGAGTTCATAATTTGCATTGGTCTTTTTGATCCATAAGCTGTGCGCAGCTCCTAGCAGCTGCTCTCACAGTGTCCTGTGGCTGTGATTCGAAGAGTCCCTTTGCATCAAGGAGGTCACAATGTGATATTACAATGTGTTCCTACCTCCCACCACTCTCCTTCTGCTCTTCCTGCTAAATATCAAACAGTTTACCAAAGGCTACAGTTAAACTTATTCTAGCAGGCTTTCAGAGTAGGCAAAAGAGTAGTAAGAGAAGGGTCAGTTCTCTACAAACAAGATGTTAAAAAGTTCTTTACATCACCAAAAGATGTAAACTGAAAAAATATCTTGATAAAACAAAGTTGAACTTTGAAAGGTTGAAGTTGACATGGACTCTTTTCCCAGAGTTCTCAGCAAATCCTATGGCCACCTTGTAAAATGTCTGCACTGAACTGACTTGAAACACTGCATAGATAATTTTACCTTCCACATATTACGTCACGCTTTGTAATATTTTAATTGCTTCACATTATCACATGTCACAGTTACACTGTGAACACGTTTAATCTTTATCGTCATTACTAATCATGAAAGGGTTAAAACTGGCTTCTTTTTTTTGGCTATACAAACCTAGGACAAAAAGTTGTGCATGCTAAAAAAAAGCCCTCAAACTAACACAGAAGCAGCTGTGCATACAGTTTTAACTCTTTTCTTTGCTATGTGATTAGAATAAGCTATAACAGCAAGCAGCAACGACAGCCCATTAATGCTTTTTTAGTTATTCAGTTAATCTGCGGGAGCTGAATGTTTGCAGACATAGATATTTTAAACTGTAGTAATGAATCTTAAAAATGTGATGAAGTGGGAACCAAAATCAAAATGGTTCATCTTCCAAGATGTAAGTTGCTTATGGTTTTCAACCAAGTAGCCATATAAAAAGGATAAACACGTAAAAGAGCTGCTTATTACAAAGAGGAATTTGAACCGTCTCAGAGTTGTGCGTGGCACTTATTTTCAGAATTCAAATGTCCCAGTTTCTCACTCTGGAAATCTGGTAAACTGAAGCTTGTTTTGGAGGGAAAAAAAAGTTATGAAAATGGCAGTGCAGCTTATCCCATAAGGTCTCGATAAAGCTCATGTCAACAATACTGTAAGACAAATTCATGATCAACCTCCTTCGTGGTTTGGGGCCCCATTATCATGCCTGACAGATGACTTGTGAACATGCACTGTCACGTCTGTGAATGGCATTGTGTGACAACACCCTCCCAGGAAATCACCAATGGGAAAAACTGATATTGTTCTCTCCATCTTTATCTACTTTTAAAGCAAAGAGCTTTTTTATGTTTCAAAGTGTTGCTATGTAGACAAAAAAGCTTTACAATACAGTTTAATGCCCATAATCTACTGTCGACAGACAACAGAACAAAGGACTACTCACCACACTAGAGGACAGCAAGTCATTTCTAGCAATGATTATCACTTTGAACCATCCATTATTTTCAACATCTATTTCTGAGGTCTGTAATTATGCAATATCTTGTTAAAAACTAATTGTATTTTGAAACAAGATACAAGATAAAGTGAGACCTAGGTACACTGGCCAACTGGTTGCATTAAAGGTAAACAGATAAATGTATTTCTTTCTCTCTTTGACACCACCTTAGTTCTAATTTCCAAATTATGAAAAGCAGTTGGCTGCTTTCAGCACCTAAGGCACTGGAAAGCACCTATAAAATTTACTGCAAGTAAGCATGCAAATAAACCTAAGAGATGTGAAAATAGTTTTAATACTTCTGGATTGTGGGATTGCCAACAAGCTATTGATAACCTCTTAAGGTATTCATCAGTCCCCTGATTGGAAAGCATAAGACTAAGCCTATGACCTTAAAGTATAAGGCTGGTTTTCTCAAACACACACGCAAATACAGTACTCACAAGATTTCTATCGTCTCAGAAAATCATAGTGGTTTGTGTCATTAACCAATCATCTCGCATAACATGGAATTTTAAGACGACCCTCTGGTAGATACACATTATTGTAACGTATTGTAACTTTTGCTGAGAAAGGGTACATTTTGGAGGTTACATAACAATGTCTGGTTCAAACACTTCTAGCTTTCATTTAAATGAAGGGACTGTGAATGTGTCGCTGTTTACCATTAATCAGTACTAAGAAATATTATTAGACTATCCATAATGGGTGCTACAAATTCCGTATTAGCCTAAAGTATAAGCAAAGTGACATTTAAAACACTCTCAATGCGACTGCCCACGCCAACGGTGAATAAATATAACGAGGTGGAAAAAATGTTCAAAGGAAATATTTTTCCCCACAGAAAAAAAATGCTGCCCCGCTCGCGATTTGACACATACTGTAACCCGCCGCACTGACTTCACCCACGCCAATTACAGCGAAAAACGATGATAGAGAATAATATTACTTCAAAAACGTGGGGCGACTAACTTTTACTGTATTATTGTTTTTGTACTCTTACATACAAAAAAGTTTAAAACTGTGTTAATTGGCATGGCGATTAAGGAATCCTATCTGACAAATTGAAAAATTCCACTTACACCAAAAGCGTGATAAAACTAAGCTTTCCATCGGACGCATAAAGATTATAGTAACTATAAATATACACAGCCAATTTAGACAGAATACGGATTATTGGCTATAACTAGCATCAATCCTGGTAGGAGCCTAGCCAAGGATTGATGCTAGTTATAGTTACAGCCTACTTCCTTCCTGTGGCGAAACATGATTGAGCACTTCATACATTAACCAAGATAGTTTTAACAGATTCATTTTTCGCAAGTTTATATTCAAATAATTTTATTTTAATGTTTTTAGTTACACGCTTTATTTGTAAAAACAAAAACTTCTATAATTAGACGTGGTCATGCTCTCCATACATCTAGCTAACTACGATTGTCAGTGGGTCTACTGTCACTTTGCTTTTATTATACAAAAGAAAAATACATATTTTTAAATGCACTCATACCATACTGTCCAACAACTAGAATATTCCTGACAACATGGCTACCTTATCCGTAATACAGAGCCTAAATAAATCGATTACCTGAGTCAATGATAACGCGACCCCTCGGTGATAGAATACATTCCATTACAGAATTTCTAGATATCCGCGTTAGAGTCATTTGAAAATAAAAATAAACACCACTTACTAGTACTCCGTTATGCACAATTGTTAATTACAAAACTGTTACATATTTATTAGCAAATCCAGGCCTCGCAACCTCCAATCAATTGTTTTCTCTCTACCTTCTTAGCAATTTACAGTTTTGAAACAGAAGTACACTTACTTACCTTCGGGCAAATCTTCAATGCACTCGAAAGTAATCTCAAACTGAAAAGGATTGAAAAAGGGAGATGGGTTATCCAACACTACTACATTGTTCACCTGAACCTTTGCCATATTTTGCTACACGAAAACTATTAAGTGCGGAGTCAGCGCTACAAAACACGGCGCTTTCTAGTAAACACGCCACCCACGTCAAATACTAAGTATCGCACAGCGCAGCCAACTAGTAATCCAGTTTTTTAAATAGAAGTAACGCCGTCAAATACCGAATATCTCCGTTTTTCTGTGCCTACGGGTGACATTAAATTGTACATGACCGGCTGCACAGCTCAGAGCTGCGAGAGCAGCCTTCAGCCCAGCAGATGATCCTTGGGAAGGCGGAGGATTTGGATCTTTTTGCACACACAGTACAGTAAATTATTTGTAACTTTTATTGTGGGCGCCACCTGCTGGTTAAATAAGTGATGCATGCACATTTTCCCGAAACATTGTTTTTCCTTTGCTCAGCTTGAACACAACCAAACCTATCTTTCACTTTAAGAACTACTTCTCTCACAATAATAGTTTTAAAAAAGGCTGTTTTTTTAGCCCGTAAACTTCGCAGTTGTTGCTGTATACTATCTAATGATTTTTCTTCCCTTCCCTCAAGGAACAGGCTAATGGAAGAACTGCTAATACAGACTTTAAAATCCCTTTACAGTAACAGTGATACCATAACTGTGTAGGATGTGAACATCTTAATTAGGTAATTAGGCACTTGTTAGACCAAAACTCTTTTTGCATGCACCGGCAGAGCAGGTAAATCCAAAATACCATTCCCGCATCTCTGAATCGTATCGTTTGCAATGTTTCTGGTGCAGAAAATGCTCTAAAATGACTATTGTTCCCATTATTGGTCGATTATAAAATGGCTATAAATTGTTGACCCATAGCACACACCACAGGGCTCACCCATTTACAGACAAGATTCTAATAATTAGTTGGTCTGCTCTAAGCCAATATCTGTTGAACAACTATGAGAGAAAATGGCAAAAATGGGTGAATATATATCCAAAGTCCATGATACAATGAGTACCTACATTTACTTTCATAGCAGGTAATGATGATACCCCTCATCAATATATAGCTAGATCCTATGGCAGTGACAATAGTGTCATATATCATAATTATTGTGGAAAAAATGTTTTTTGCCTTAAAATGAAAGTATTAGTTATTATGAAAGTATTAAAATGTGGACTTGAACCCTGAACTCTAAATACAACAGTGATAGAGAAGCTACTAGGCACCCCCCAAAACCATGGACAAATGTGTGCTTGGAATGACAAAACCCTATATTAAAAAGAATGAGTTAGAGCACAATGTGTCATCACTGTCAAAGTAAAGACACTAAAATGGTGATTAATTGGACCAATGGATCATTGTTGGACCAAGGAATTGTTGGACTAGAATTCAATCGAGTGATACAAAATAGTTATGAAGAGGTCCTGCTTTCAGATGGCCACGTGAAATAAAAAAGTTTGGAAGAGCAGGTTGCATATAGAAAGATTAAGGCAGATTCTTTGAGTGCAAAGTCAACAATAAGGTAAATCTGAATATTATTGGAACAGTACAATAATGTGTGTTAAATGTATTAATTATCATACTTTTGCCCTTCTTTAGTTTGGAATATAAATGATTATGATGATTTCCATACAATGATGAACCTCTCCTTTTTATCCCAAATCACAGATTTCTTAATATTTAATGTCATTTGCAATTAATATATATATAAATGGATTGACAAAATGTACTTGTTTGAATGAAAAATACAGAGTATTGCATCAGATTAAATTCATATTATATTAAATAAAAATGTCAGTAAAATAAACCTATCATATCACTATTACCCATTTCCAAAATTGAAGTAGACTTTCACAACTTGTTATTTTAAAAAAAATACTGTTGTATCTTAGGTCTTCAATAGTCAGAAATGTTATTCTCCAACCAACTGTGAATTACAAACACAGCACTTCATTGTGGGAGTCCATTTGATCAAATGAAGGAAAAAAATACTTTGCCAAACAAGTACCGGGGTGTTCTTTGTAACTGGCAGGTAGATTGAGGCTTTGAAATATATTGCACCACATTTCTTTTGAAAAATCCAGGAGGAGCATACTTTTATCAAGTGTAATGTCATCCTCTTTTAGTCAAGGTTCTTGAAATCAATGAGTGCCTTATGTGCTTTGAAAATTCATTCAATGCCCTGATATTTGCAGTTGGCCTCACAATAAATGAACCTGTTCAAAGAACCTTTGCATAAATTTGTCTTTTTTCTGCAGATAAAGGTGGAATCGAAATAAACAACTGTCAATGTTTTTAAGCTCTTAGGCACTTCTAAGCTCTTCTCTGACTTCTAAAGTCAGAGAATTAGATAATATTACTATAAATAACAGACGATATTAACAAAATATGTATCTATATTAATTAAATATGTATTTAATAAGGCTGGCATGGTCATGCAATGGTTAGCATTGCTGCCTTGTAGCACTGGGGCCCAGGGTTTATACCGAACATGGGGAGTTATCTGCATAGAGTCTGTATGTTCTCCCCAAAATCATGTGAGCTTCCATCCACAATCCAAGGACATACTAGTAGTTAATTACTGTAGATTCTGGGAAAACATGCCCTGGTGCAAGTAAGTCCAGGTCTGTGTTTGTGTCTGTGTGTGCCATGTGAGGGCTCGGTGTCCTGTCCAGGGTGTACCCTGCCCTGTGCCTGTTGCTTGCTGGTCTAGTCTCCAGCTCCCCTGAAAACATGAATTGGACACAGTAGTTAGAAAATGGATGGATGGTATCAAATAGAACAGGAATCAATGATACATATTTAAACAAAGTTTCATACATGTTTATGAATATTTGTGATTGCAGTGGTACAGTGATATCAGGGGGTAATAGAGGTGCAATTATTATTGTTTGTTGTAATAGTTCTAATGCACTTTGGGCACCTAAACAGTTCTTTGCAAAAGCTTAGATGTCTCTTACCAAGTTAAATATTTTGAAATTTTTAAATATTCCATGTTCATTTTACTATTGTAAAATATGAAACTGTAGCAGTTCTTTTGTGTGTGCAGACAACCTGCATGAATTTTTATTGGAATATTCGTTTTTAAAGAGGACACTAGGCAAAATATAATCATTTATTTAAAGGGGACTCAAACATGCTTCAAGAGAACTATTTTTCCTCAGTAACTATAATTTAATAGTGTGGATTAGTGATTAGAGATCCTGAGTCTTTTTCCCCAGTGGCTTTAGCAAACCCATACACATGTACAGTACTAAGATGTGTATTTAAACAAAACAGATCATTGTATAATATGTAATTTGCGTTGGAGAATAATTGTCAGCCAAATTAATATTATTGTTATTAATAATAATAACAGCAACAGCTAATTAGGCTGGATACGGAATGAAAGATATGAATGCCTCAAGATTATCAGTTACACCTAATCAAAATACTAATTTTAGCTATTGTTCAGTCATGATACTTAAACGTGAGCTCTTTCTATTAATACTGTATTGAAAAGAAGCAGACTATTGATTTACTTTGCATTCCCTTACACATGGGTCATAAAAGACGTGAAATGAATCTAGGAAAATAAGTTTATGTTTCATTTGCCCCGAGATTTTATGTGCCGGTGTTGATTAACATGTCTTTTTAAAGTCTTCTATTATTTTTTAAAATGATTTTAAACATAGGACATTTAGAAGAAAAAAATGTCAAGCTGATTTATAATAGTGTAGTTCTGTTTAGGGTCGGTTTGATCGTATAATTACAGTAACATAATAAGAAAAGTTACTCTTGCCAATGAGAAAATAGCTTCTGCAGCACCTATTTATAACTTTGGATAATTCACTCGACAGCAGAAGAGAACCATGTAACAAAATATGCACGAAAAGGACCCTGAAAAGTGTATTCTCCAGAACATCTAAATTAAGGACAATATTATTGAAAAAAGCTTAATAACATGGAGCGTGTCATCACCACCATGTAGTGTGGTCAAAGTGCCTACAACTCCAGCTAACCAGCCAGGGCAGGCTGGTAAACTAGTGTGTTGCTAAGTCTCTGTTTGCATTGGAAACAGCAACGATAGGTAGGAAAGGGGTGAAGCTCTTTTGTACAGAAAATAAATATGCCTAACTGCTATTAAATACTATAGTGAGCATGCATTTTTCTATTGCTAAGTAATATAAAGCTATTTTAAGGCATTAATGGAAACCTGGTTTATTTAATTTCCACGAACGATATGAGGCATAGAATTAAACTTCCCTACAAAACGAATGGTTCAAACCAGGGTGCTTTAACCCTCGATATACATGGAGCGACTATAAAGAGCGAACAGGGCTGTTCATTGGAGGAATTCCATATCATCACTTGCATTCAAAAATAAATTCGTTATCTCACATAAAATTAAAAAAAAAACGGTATTAAAAGCGCTTGGAATCAGATATTGAAATGCAGTAAAAGAAGATTTGTTTCGGCAAAGAAAAGGCGTAGGATAACAGGTACAGTGCTATATGTCTTGTGATTTGTACAATAGCCCTTTATTTTCTACCGTGTATCCACTTATATTAAAAACGACTGGCTATACTGTACACTGGCATTGTATGTGCACGCCCTTTGTTATTGTTCCTTGGTATTCTCAGGAGCAAAAAAAAGGCTGAACGTAGCGGATAATTTGTAATTGTGTTTAGTTTGAATTAATACTGATGAAAATGTCCTTAGTTCTGTAACACGTCATTACGTCAAGAAAGCCGTAATATTCAGACAATACACAACGCTCTTTGGTCGTGTGCTTATGCAGGTTCACGCAGTACCAGCGCAGGTAATGTTTAACAGAATTTATAAATGCCAGAGAAAAGCTAGGATTTGCTAGCGAGGGTTGCGGGTTGTGCTCATTTGCTCAGCATCACTTGTAAAGCAAATACAGTGAACTGTATTCTTCCGGGATGGGGTCTGGCATCACTTGTTTTTTACTACCAGCAATATTGCCATCTGAGTTTGGTTTGCTTAATTTGATTTGCACACTTTGTGTTTACATTTATATAACCTGGGTTTGATTTAACTTTAATAATTACTTAAGTAATACCAAATACTAAAGGCCACTGCATCATGTACTAAAAGGCTAATTCTAGTGTCGAGCGTTTTCTAAGGACACTGCAGTACCGATAGCTCCGGTCTATGTTGTCATGCATTACAGAGGCCTTATTTCCCAATGACTTGCCATTAGTTAGGCGACAGTGCCAGTTTACGTGAAATATTACTTCACAACTAAATCACAAAATAAATCAGTGCGCTCAGCTGGTAATGTAAAGAACGACCAACGAACGACTCCTGCGAAAGTGATGAAAGTACATAAATACTGCTTGATGTTATTTAGTGTCAGTTCACGTTGCTGGCTTTTCCGAATCATTTCTTGAAAAGGCCTAGCCGGATGACACTGACCGGGGGACCAGCATTTGATAATCACTTTAAACAAGATACTTCTATTAACATATTGACTTACTGTATATACAGTATTGAGGTAAATTAAGATCTCAAAACGGGACGCTGGGTATCATAACTGAACAGTTTGCAGTATTTTGTTCTTGGTGATGGTGGAATAATCTCAGTAAAATTATAGTTTAAATTGGCTTTATAAGAGCAATGAAGTTGTTCCTGCATGCAAAGGATTACAGATAACTTTTAAAATTCTTAAATGGCATCCCAGATCCCATGTGAAATAAGATATAAAACCAAAGCAGACAGACAAGATTTCATCATGCTGACATTCATAATGTAATGGTAGAGAAATTTAGCCCCGAGACAATTCTTCCGTACCTTCCAAGGCTAATACTGTTATAGTATTGTCGTATGTGATATTGTGAGGACAAATGAGGTTGTGACTGTCATTGCAGAATTATACAGATAACAAAAAAGAATGAATCCCCTGCTGTACAGGCCTAAAGAATTTCAGAGCATCAGCTCACCATATTTTTCTCTTATTAAACTAATATACTATATGTGGCACAGTAGATGAGAATAAATTATGAAGCACTACACTGTTTGCTTTGCTATAGCATGTCCAATTTAAAAATAACCAAGCAAGTTATTCAAATAATAGCATATGTTTTACATTTAACAATTCTTTGTACAAACTAGTATAAGGACCAGATCCATCCTATTCTTTCCTTAATAATGTATATAGGTGCACATCATAAAATGTAATCAGTACAATTCTAAAAACATTTTGTTTCATATTTTAAATGCCCATTAATTCAACTTCCCAAATAACACTTTATTTTAGGGGTTATCTGTAAACCATGTATTATTCTTTATTAGTTAAACACAGCTTGTGCTAGCAAAACATGCCATATTAGTGAAACATGAAGGGTATGTATAATTTATTAGTGATAAAAGGTAAGAATTATTGAGCAAGTCTTTCAAAAGGAGTTGTCCGTCATCTGTTAAGTTCTTGTATGTCACTCATAAATAACTTAACAAATAACTCATAAATAACATGACTTATAATCTGACTCTTAGATTAAAGTATTACCCATTGTAGGTATTTTGTGCAATAATCACAAGCTAACTTATCACTCCTGTTTCAAATTCAAAACCTCCTCCTTGAGGAAATGTTTAGTAAGAATGCAAATCTACATAAAAGTGCCTGCCTGAAATATACAGGTCTTCAAGTCAAATTCAGAGAAGTACCGAAGAAAATAGTCCACAGACATACTACTAACATTTGGGCAGTAATAAATATTCTCCTAAATTACAGCCAAAATAAAGCCTTGGCTTTCCTTTTGACATTGAAGCAGAGAGCTGTGTTTTATGAGATGAAATGAGAGTTTTATGAGATTAAAGACTTTAAAATCCATACACATTTAAAAATGAACAAAGTGGAGAACTAAATTGAAATTATTGTTCAATATAGGTTAAGATTTGGCTTGTTTCACAGATGTAGCTTTTTTTTATATGATGAAAATTCTCAGCACTGCCTCGTGCTTTGCAATACCATATACCTGGTACTTCTTACTAAAATGTTAGAGACTGAGCAGTTCTATCTCATTGTTATAATAACAATTTATACTGATACATACCTCCTATTGTATGTGTGTACCACCTATTTTGAACAATATATTTTTTCTTTTCCTTTAATGTTCAGTGGAAGGCATTATAATTAGCTTAAAAAACAAAACAAGACAATGTAAATTGTTGTAAAGCATTAGAAAATGCTGACTCACACACTTTCAGAGACAATGCAACATTTCTTTCTTTCAAAAACAGTGCAAAACATCACATGAATTCTTTTTTAGTGATGTGAGAGTTTTAAGAGTGTGGAATTGTGCAGGACATAATTCATTCAAGTGAAATTTGTGCACAAAAAGGAGTACTAATCCTAATTTATTTTCAACACCTCACAATATAAAACAAAAAACAAAATTTTGACATTCACTGTTGAACTTACGAGTATCTGATTAAGCCAATAAAAACATCTGTCAGAGCGGCTCTTTTTAAACATCTGAGCTTGCAGGTTTTCATTGCCAGTGAACAAAGCAGTGTGACTAGAAGAAGGAAATGTTGTCTGGTTGTATTTTAAATGAAGACTCATTTGTTTGAAGCAGTAACACTGTGAGTTCATATTTAATTTAAGGAATAGGCCATGAGCTGCAGTTCTACATTTAATCTCAGAATCCTTAATGAGGGTATGTTTTAAACTTTGCCATTCATAAATATCCCCTTAAAAGTGTCACCTAAGCCAGTGTACACAAGGATCTTGTACAATTCAACTAAGATACACCACAAAGTTCCTCTAAAAAGACCCACATGCAGATCTGTTTGAGTGTATGACAGATTCTTACATACAGTACAACAAAAGTTTAAGGGAAACAAATAATTTGTACATACAGTATATCTGTAAAAAGATGGCTATACATATTTTACGGTTCATCCTTACTATGTTGATGGCATTAATAGTTGTAAATTAGCTGATAATGTTTGTAGTGAGGAATTCTGAAAGGATTTGAGTTCTACTTCTAATCTGAAGAAAAGTGTATGCGGAAGTTATTTTACTCAAGGTAATGCAAAACAAGTTGAAAAACTAGGAACCTCAAGTTAATTAGTTGTTTGCCTTAACCACAGGAGCACTTAAATGCAAGGATTTTTTTACAGAGCTGCAGCACCTTTTAGAAGGTGTTTAATGTGCAGACTTGAACTTTTAGGGCATTTACTGCTTTATTCTACCATTTTAAACTCAAAAAGTGCCTTAGCAGGAAGATAAGGAGAAGTTTAACAGTTTGTTTTGCACTGGGCTATTGGTCCTTACAGATATTTCTTTTGTACAGAGAAGTTGCACTTGTTCATGTAACTTGAAGAACTGTTCTTTGTCTTGTCTTTCCTGAAGAAGCAGAAAGACCACTTACATGTTGGTAACAAACTGGATAAAACTATGTGCAGAATTCTTGTATGTAGTTGTACCATGGTTTGCTGTAAGGCCTGACATTGACATATTACAGTGATCTGTACCTATAGGTGTCATACATACGGACAGTAACAGTCAACTGTGTTATCCCTTTCAGAAAGCATAGCCATCTTTATTCAGCTTTAGAAGTCAAAATGCTTAATTTAAAAATAAATAATTATCATAGGAAGATCCTGGTTACCATGGTGGTGCAGTAGTAACCGTTGTGGCCTCACAGTGCTGGGGTCTTGGGTTCAGTTTCGGGTTATATACTGGGTTTAGAAATTAGACATAAGCACATCTATTATTGCCTTGCAGCGCTGGGGTCAATTCTGGACCTGGGGTGCTATCTGCATGGACTTTGTATGTTCTTCTTGTGTTCACATGGGTTTCCCCCAGGTGTTCCAGTTTCCTTCCACAGTCCAAAGACATACCAGTAAGGTTAATTGGCTTCTGTGAAAATTGGACGTGTTGTGAACGTGTGTGCGTGTGAATGTCTGTGTGTGCCCTGTGTCGTACTGTTGTCACACCCAGGGTGTACCCCACCTTGCTCCTGTTGCTTGTCAGCATAGGCTCCGGCTCCCCTGCGACCCTGAATTGGATGAAGCAGTTAAAAAAATGGATGGATGGAAGATGCTAGTTAATAAGGTACATTAAAAAGGTTTTTGATATTGACAGAACAAGCAAACATCCACCAGCTCAAAGAAGTTTCCGTAAACATGTGTTGCTCACAGTGTGCTACATAATGTTTTTCAATATGGGAACAGAGTATACATATATATTTTTTCCAGAAAATGACCTTAAACTACCTCTAAAATGCACGTTCTCTCAGATAAGTAGTAGCTATTTTTAAATTGGTCGGTCACGTTTGCTAGGCTAGAAAAAAAATCTGACAGGTGCTTGTTTCCAACAGTTTGGTTTCACAGTATCCAATTATATGAGCCTATTACGTAGCCATACAGCAGTGTCATTAGTTTAATTTTAGATTTAGAGTAAACATAAAGCCTTATGTCAGCCAAGGAAGAATAAATCAGTTATAAACAAGCCAACTCTAACTGGTCTTGTGGCTTTCTTCTGAAAGTGAAACATGACATGTATGAAATATGTCAGCATGTCAGTCATAGAAGTGAAGAGTGCTATAGTTCATATAGTTCAATTTCTATCTTTCATGAATTTGTGATGTACTTGCATTGTAACTTTGGAAATGTTTATTATTTGTATTGTTTGGTTAACAAATGCCTTTCTGTAGGCATCTTCCAGAAAAATTACACTGGACATAAGCCCAATTATTGCTGCCTTGCAGTGGTGGGTTCAGTTCTGGCCCTCGGATGTTATCTGTTTGGAGTTCAAATGTTCTCTCTTTGTTCATGTCGGGTTTCCTCTGGCTGCTCCAGTTTCCTCCCACAGTAAAAGACATACTGGCAGGTAACTGGATACTGTGAAAATTGTCCCAAGGTGTGAATGTGTGCATGTCTACGTTTGTGTCTGTGTGTTTGTGACTGGCATCCCACCCAGGATGTATCATGCCTGCACCCATTGCTTGCCGGGATAGGTTCTGGCTCCCCTGTTACCCTTAATTGAATTAAGTGATTAGAAAATGGATGGATGGAGACATACAATTACTTCATTATTGTGTTAATAACTGGAGGAGAAGGAAGATATTGAGACAAGATATTCTTTCACAGCATCTGAAACTATACGAAATAGTAATCCAATGATCTACTTAACATTTCTTAAATAAGTCTTATTTTTAATGTTGTTTTATGCCATACATCCAAAAAAACATTTCAGTATAATAAACAGCTGATCAGAGTGACTGGTTTCTTTAAAATGGTTATTTCAGGTTCTGTTTTTATAGAAAACAGGTTTTATTGACCATGACTGTCATTGCTGAGTCAGGTGCAAAACCAGAGTTAACACAACTCGTGTCTAAAATGCTCTTGTGGGTGGTGAGTGTTTAAGTTTTTATGGGAGAATGTGAGCTGTAATACTTTACAGCTGGACAGTTAGGGTTACAACATGAGTGAAGGTCTGGTGGATTAATTAAAAAAAACTGACATCTCAATGAGAGTCAGCTTCTGTGCTTTGTGTCACTAATTATTTCACCAGCACTGTGATATAAAACACAATAAAAGTATGTGAATGATAATAATAATAATGCTTGCATAGGCAGTGTTTGACAGGCCATCTACAACAAAGGTCATTGTAACATCTAGAGCACAGAACAGTCCTACCAATAATACCCTTAGGGGCATAACCTTGGTAAAAGGCAGTAAGCAGAGATCTCATTCACTTTGTCACTTCCTTCTAGAAAAGTTGTTGATCTCCAGTTTTGACAGGAATGTGGCAGTGGATACTGTGGTGCTCAGGCCAAATCCAAATTGCTGTGATTGTAATTGAACAAAATCTCAGAGTAGGATAAATTTTTTTATTGAATATGTGCTTAGTCATGCCAAAATCTGTGGGGGCTTGTGCCAATTCATTTCATTAACAGCAGTTAGAAATGCCTTGCGCCAAGTGCAGTAAAGACCTCTCCACAACCTTTCATAAGATGCAATTTAAATTGTACTAGTGCTGACAAACAAGAATAGACTATTCCCACAAGGAGACTGATATGTTTCATTGACTGAAAAGTGAAGTCACTCTGTTTGGGACAGAGTACTAACCATTATCATGAGTAATTTCTAATACGTTATGTCCTCTACATAGATTTAATATATGAGACAGTGCATGACAATGGGAGTGATCAAATACATTTTTGCTGTCTTTTGAATATACAGTGGTATGAAAAAGTAAGTACACCCCATGCAAAGGTTTGCTTGTTTTACATTTGTGGACAAAAGGATATTTGATCATCGTTTCAGCAATACTGATAGTAAAGGTGATATAAATTTAAAAATAACATTGAAAAATCACAATTTGCACTCATTTGTACTATTTAAATCAACAGAAATGCAGTTTCCTTTGTTAGTACACCCCTACCTTTATCATTGTATCAAATGCCTAAAATTAGAATCAGGTGCACCAAAACAGGTGCAAATGGTTTGGTCTTAAAAATTGAAGTGTGTGGCACATCCTGCCAAGGCCAGAAGAGCTTCAGGGAGCAAAGATTGTTTATGGTAAGGGTTTTAAAGCCATTTCCAAGCAATTTGTAGTCAATCACTTCAATTTCAGTGGTTTGAAATGTTCTCCCTTTGTAGATGATCTTTCAGACAATCTATCCAGGCCAGGTCGTCCCACCAAATTCAGCTGAAATTCAGCTGACCGAAAGATGCTGCAGGAAGTGTCCTAGAACCATCTGAAGTCAACCATCTGAAAGAGACTGCACAACTTTGTCCTACATGCGAGGTCAGGAAGGAAGAAGCCTCTGCTGTCAAAAAAGAATATAGACTCACGACTGAAGTTTGCCAGACAACACCTAGGTTAAGATCAGGACTGTTGGAACAGTGTGCTCTGGATGGATGAGACAAAGGTAGAGCTGTTTGGCCACAATGCCAGATGTCATGTTTGGTGAAAACCCAAAACTGCCTTTGACCAAAAGAACCTCATACCAAATATAAAGCATGGTGGTGCAAGCATTATGGTTTTGTGCTGCTTTTCTGCCTCAGGGCCTGGCCAGCTTGCCATCATAGAGTCAGCCATGAATTCTACATAGTACCAGAGAATACTTGAGGAGAATGTGAAGCCATCTGTCAAAAAGCTGAAGCTGAACTGTAAGTGGACTTTGCAACAAGACAATGACCCAAAACACTCAAGCAAATCCAGAAAAAAATGGCTCAGAAAGACGAAATGGAGGGTTATGGAATGGCCAAGTCAAAGCCCAGATCTTAACCCCATAGAATTGCTGTGGGGGGACTTGAAGTGGGCAGTACATACAAGAAAGCCCTCAAACATCACACAGTTGAAGGAGTTCTGTAAGGAGGAGTGGGCAATAATCTCTCCAAGTCGATGTAGGCGACTGATAGACTGATAGACAATTGCAAGAAACGCCTACAAGAAGTGATTTCTGCCAAAGGGGGCAACACCAGCTATTGAAGCTAGGGGATGTACTTATTTTTTCCACAGCAGACAATTGCATTTCTGACTTTGTTTTGTTAAATAATTTTCATTGTTATTTGTTAAATTAGATCACTTTGATTAATATTGTTGAAATACAGATCAAATATCCATAAATGCAAATATGTTGAAAAACACACACCTTTTCATGGGGAGTGCCTGCTTTTTCACAGCACTGTATACAGCTGTGCTAAACTGTAGAGCAGATAGATTAAGATAAGCCAGTTAAAAAAAGTGCTATAGGCTCCTGTTTGTAATATTTGGTTTGAAGAAATCCTGCCGTACAGTAGCAGTCAGCAGTGAGGACACATATTTAGAGTATCCTTTTAGCTTGGTGCTGCAGTCTTTCAGATTGATTTTTCTGTTGAAATACAGAATGCAGGTTTATCCAAATACCTCCTACTGTACAGTAACGTGATCAGAGTCATTTCGAATTAATCCAGTCCAGATGGTCCCAGATGATGACAGCTGAGAGAGATCGGAAGAGATGATTTGAGGCTTCCTTGCAATGAATGGTTTTTTGTCATTTGAATGGTAAAATTAAAACATTATTGATGATGACAGAATCTAATGCATTTCTACCAGCTTGTTTGTGCACAGGTCAAAATGTAGTCAGGTAGCTCAGGATATTTCCATTCCAGAATATAAAATATAGCTCCAAACTTCATAAAGCTTCTGAAACTGGTAATTTATTTGATATGACAGGATGTGACTGTGGTACACTTTGATAAGGCACTGACTGTTGTGACTACGCAATCAATGAAAAGAGTCAAGTGCTTATCATTCTTAACATGATGTTTACTTACACTAAATCATGAGCATTATGTTTTATCTCATTGCATATATGGAAAGGAAAGGAGTGATTACTATTATAAACAAAATACATAGTAAAGATGGTTTATTTCATTTCTCCTTTTTTTCTTATGAGAATTGAGCTTCTGTTTTAACTCGCGTTATAAAAACATATACAAATTTTGGTTCAGTCGCCATATGATTTTTCTACATTCACAGTATTCCAACACAAACAAGATGTTGTACTGTCAATCACTTAAGTCTGTATAACTTTAAACTGTACAGTTTAGTTATTTTAGTTTTATTTTAAAAAATTGACCACCAGCACTAATTGGTGTCACGCCCTCTGCAGCCAGAAGGCGCTCCTTCTCTGTCCTGTCCCTAGTTTCCTGCCTGCTGTCCTTCCGGTCCCTCTCTTTCCCTTGGGCTATATATTTCCGGGTCTTTCGCTCTGCCCTCGCTCAGCATTGACGTTCGGATGTCCTGAGACCCGCCTAGCACCAGGTTGCCCCACGTCCGCTACCTGAGGGCATAGGTTTCAATATGGCATTCCTGAACTCTCTGCACTATGAGCCTGGGCCTTTTTCCCGTTCTGCCGCTACGCATATGGGTCTTTTTCCGCTCTCCTGCTCTCCATGGTTTGTCCCTTTGGACGTCCGTGACAATTGGTAAAGATATTTGAACTATGATTTCTATATTGAAGGCTAATTAATGTTATGTTTCTTAATCTCAGTCATTATTAAAAACATATTTAGGCCCTTCACATTGTGTAAGGTTGAATACCTGACTCATGACTCACAGAAAAGCAGAGGCATGGTGTTATAACTCAGAAAATGCAAAGTAAAGCAATTTACCTACTGTACACATTTATCTTTTGCTGCAATGGACAGTCAGACTGTATGTGTCTGAACTATGGCTATTGTCTGCAGAATTAGGCTGAGTGATGGATGATGTGTTTTCTCTGTTATGTGTGGTCCTGAGTTTTTTTATTAATTAAGACATGTTACTTTTGCATTTCTATAAACTAAATATTGGAACCAATGGCATTTGTTTCATTTCTAAGCATGTAATAAATAACAAAGATAATAGACAGATAGTCTTTTTCCCTTCGAAACTCATTGCCAACTCCTGCAAAAATCTATTTTATGTCTAAATCTTATAGACAAAATATATTTCAAGTATGCACAGTTCAGCATTTATTGCTTACAAAACCTGTACCTGTGTAGTGGTTAATTAGCTAGCCCATATTATTAACTTTTGTTTTATTGAATTGCCTTTTCTGTCTGGGAGTATTATTCTCTTATTCGTGAGCAATCAGAGAGATTATCTGGATATTTCTCTTTGCTGAACGCAACATATAGTACTAGTGCTTGTAATAGAAAGAAGTCTCCCCAGATATCTGGCCACAAAATGCAGTAATAAAGTGGAACTGTCCATGCCGTTTCATTCTAAAAAATTACATTTCCTTTTGTCATTGTGTTTTGTATGGTCAAGGCAATTGCTTGTGCTTTTCAATTTGATTAAATGTATCTAAGAGAAGATTTAGTTTAGGTGACTATAGCAGATATACAGGTAGTAATAGGTTTATTCCATGCTGAACGAAAGAAGAGAGAAAACACAACGTTTCAGCCGTGGAGCCTTCTTCAGGTGTGAGAGACAAGGCAGTAGGCAAAGGTAGATCTAGAAAAAGATTTGGAGGAAGGCATAGTGATCTATAGCAGATACAGTTTGGAAGTTAAAATTAAAACTGCTGTCTCAGCCACACCAGGAAAAAGCTACGATGTTCAAATACCAAATCCAGTTCTCCAAAGTGCCAGTCTGTTTACAGAGATGATTTGTGCTTCGAAGTCTCAGGGAAGTTTCAGGCTCATTATTCTTTTCATTTCTATGCTAAAATACCCCAAATTATGTTAATCTGAAACCTGATGTTAAACAAGCAGTATCTGCCTTGTCAAACTCTTTAGATGTTGTTAAAGTACAATGGACTGCACTGAGCTCCAGGGGATGTAATGGAACTTTTTACATAACTCTGACAAGACCAAAGTTATGCATATTGTCTCTCCTTGTCAGCTCTGCAAATGTGTCAGTCTTAGTTTGACTATGGATGGTCCTGGAATCAGGCCAAGGTGGGAAGTGAATTCTTCAGATCAGGAACCTTGGTGTCATCTTTGATCCAAGCTGTGCATTTGAATCTTGTGTTGGCAGTGTTGTGAAAGTCTTTATCACTACTACATTACTCACACCCGTTTATATCACTGCCAGTCTGATGCAGAAAGTACTGCAGCAGTACTTACTGGCGTTTCTACACCCTTTCTTAACACACCGATTCTGTTTGCTGGTGTTTCCAAACATGTTTTCAACTATACTGTTTTTTTAATGCACAGTTCACTCCCTGTACTCCTACATGTCACTTGCACTCTTTGGACTCTGGCCTTCTTTCAATTCCTAAAACAAGGCTGCTGTATGAGTGTGTGTAATCATATGCCAGGTCACCTCAGATCTATCGTGTAAGTCGGTACTTTCAAATCCAGCCTTAAAACTTATTTTTCTACTCTGCCTGATTAATTTAGTGTATTAATGTATGCACAGTTTTCACTTGTTGAGTGTTTTATTGTGAAGTGCCTTAAAAGGATACAGTATGTCTGACCATGACAGGTGGTAAATATAACAAAGTTTGCTGTTATTTTCCAACTATTAGCTGTATCACAAGGCCTTATTAAAACATTCACAATGACATCTTATGTATGCAATGCATTACCAGTACAGAATGGAACTGACAGTACCTTGTCTGTATCAGGTAGCTTGGACTTGTACAATATACAGAATCCATATATATTATCCTGGGAACAGGAAGGTTGGAAAAAAATAGAGAATCATCATATAGCTGAGGAGGAAGGTTTAAAATATTACTGTATGCAAATATTATGTATCATTATACAGAGTGATTCTGAAGTTAGTTGCCTGTTAAAACACCTGTGTCATGAAAACAGTGGTCTTGTCATTCCATATTTAGAAGGTGTTCCCATGAACACGAACAGTACCTACCACAGAATTCTTCATCAGCTCATGTCAACCATCATTAACGTCCATGAAACCTGGATGAATTGTATGGAGGTAAAGAACTGCACAAAGCTGTTCAGGCTGTTATTAATCCATTGGTTTTCGCTTACAGGCTGCCTCCTGTGAGTCTCAAATAGAACCATTTTGTTAAACTAAGGCAGTTTAGCAATGTAAAGATCAATAGGCTTTGCAAGTTTATGTCACCGAGTTAGAGAATTGCCAGTCTTTGCACTGGCAGCTTGGTCTTTGTGAAAGAAGAATATTATTCTCCAAAACGTATCATAGAACACAAAATATATGTGAGACTGCAGCACTCTTAGCCCCTCTATATAAATTGATAGTATGTTTGTGTATATGACTAGTGTCTTAGAACTTATGCCTTACTGTATACCTTTTAATTCTGCTTGAGAAAATCCCTGAATATCTACAAGCCATGATTTTTAAAAGGTGTAACCCACTAGAGAAGTTCACTAATGAATTTTAAAATGCGGCATCTCTAAAGAGAATGTAGAGCTCTGTGCTGTCTGTGCCACACACTGCTGCTCTTGGGATTTGGCAATGAGAAAGTGAGAACTTGAAACTAGAGGCTTTTGGGTTTGAGCGCTGTAGACAAAGAAGACATTCTTTACAGAGTAACAGGGGGCAGACTTTTGCACAGCAGCTGCAGGAACAGCACTTGTACAGCTGTACCAGCTTGTGAGTGCCAGTAGAGAAGTTTCCTCCAGAGTGAACCACTACAATAGACAGACTTACAATGTGCTCACAGCCACATGCCCAAAACACTATTCTTTATTGCAGGATTACAGAATACATTACGTCACAAAATAACGCTTGTTTTGTAAAACCAGTGCTGCTATTAGAGATAAAGGCAATTTCTAAACATTAAGCCTTAACATTGATAAATATTTGAAGTAAATGTAGGGGATCACTGGGTGTCTAGTCACTTAGCAGTGATTTGCTACCAGACAGTGAGATTAAACAATGCTGCTCCAAAAATGTGCATTTCAGTCAGATACAGCTGCTGAAAGTTCAGTTTAGGTGTAAATGTCTTTTGTATTTTTCATTTTTGTCACAGAACTCCCTGGCCTGTTCCTTATCTCGACACTCTCCAAAGATAATCTTGTCCTCTTAAAAATAGCGGACAAAGCTTGAATGAAAACATTATCTGCTGAAATATCCTCCACTTCTAGGAAGGGAGCTGTAAAGTGAATGGGCCACTTGTGCTTGGTAAAGCCTCTTGTGCTAGCATACTAAATATCTGCTCATCAATTGTTTCCAAGTAGAGCACATAAATTGTTTCAATGATATGTCCAGCAGAAAATAGCTACAATAAGCACAATACAATATACAGTTGTTTGGTGTAACTGCTATTGTGTAATTGTGTAGATTGTAATTTGGATGCATTTATCTTTATAAAAAAAGCTTCTTTTGTTTTTTTCCTGTCCTTTTTAAGAAAAAGTCTCTCTTGCTTTATGAACAAGGTGATAATGCACACTGATATACAAACCATTACTTTTGAAGAAGAAGCCATTTATTTTCTGCATTTTTATTTTGGTCTCAGTGTGTTCTGTTTTGTATAGTGTTTTCTTTTCACTTTTCTCTCAGACTGTACTGTTTTTTGCCATGATGAACATCTCAGCAAAATGAGCTAGAGCAGAGGTAAGAAACTTTAAAGTTAAACTACTTAAATCACACAAGACGGCTCTTTGGGTGTGTGGAGCCCCGAGTCTAGAGCTTGAGTGGTATTCCTGGTCTGTAAGGTTGCATTACTGGTCTTTTGGCTCCTGAGTTTTGGTCGCTGGCCTGTTTGCAGTGTGACTTTGGGGTGTTAAGTGATCCCTGAGAGACAGCAGAATGAACCCTTTCCTTGAATGAAATGGACACGTGTCAGTATTTGCTATGTTTTCTCCCTTTTTTCAGGCTTGAAAAAGCTTTTCTGAAGCTGTTTATATTGGATTGCTAGTAGCCTATGTAACTTAAAGCTACAGGTTAAAAATTACAACAAAGTACACACAATGTAGAAATTAGGGAAACATTCAGAGAAACACTGTTAACATGTTGTTTATTTATACTGATTAATAATGCCACTATATGTTTTTCTGTGTTTTATACATAATACTAGTTTTGTTGATTTATGTTGTATTTTATATTTGGTATTTGTACTCATTTTGTTTGTCTTTCTATTATTTAAACATTCTCAGTGACAGTGAAGTGTCTGAAAACAGCGATTTAAGCATCTCAAGAAAGTAAAACATTGTTAAGATTTCAAAATAATTAGTAAAATTAAAACAAAAAATAACAGGTCGAGATGTCCTGAAACTGAAGGCTTTGTTAATGTTTTATTGTTTAATAAATAATGAAAACAAAAACTAACTACCAAATGTGCTGAAACTGAAGGGCTTAGCACAGTATGTAGAAACACTCCACAAAGGTGCTATTCTGGTGCAAGTCCTTCATCACTATCTGAAATCTTAATATAGCTCTTTACACTTGCCAAGTAGGAGTGTGTGAAGTCTTAACCCTACAGGGCATGGCTATAACAGTCACAGAATAATTAACAATGCTTCTCTACTAACAGATCCCTGCAAAACATAAAACAGGAGCTCAAGGTACAGCCATACGGGGTGTTAAGCACAGAATGTGTAGATGTGACGGAATTGTGATGAAAGCCTACAAAGAGCAAACAGGTCTTTCGATTTGAAATTGTTGGAATGAAAGGAAAAAAAGAGCCAAGTACAACAAAGGCTGATAGATATTCAAATAAGCTTGTATTTCTGTGTGAGATGTAAAAAAGGCATGTTTCCTGAATGCTGCTGGGGGTAAAGGCAGGGCTGTGATTGGAATGTTTGTCACCGAGAGTTGCAAGCAGGAGAACGTGAATGAAACCCAGTGTAGACACAAAAAGCTACTCTAACTCAGGGGTGTTAGTGTCATTGATGAAAGTAATTTCAGCATTTGAGTCAATTACTATGGGAAGTGTGTTATAACTATACAAACTTAGCAAGTGAAAACATAGTTAAATATTTAAGAGAAAATCTGCATACTTTTGTGCTATGTGATATTTATGTATTTATGTTATGTATTATATAATATTTTTTTTAAAGAGAAACAGTATTTTACAAGAATTTCATTGAAAAGGGTTAAAATGATTAGCGATGTTGTTTTCTATTTTTTTTATCCTAGGTTTGAGTCTGGCTTGGAGCAGATTTTCTGTGAAGTTTGTATGTTCGTGTTGTGGGTATTGTATTGTGTTATTCTCCCACAATCCAACAAAATGCAGTCTGGGTTAACTGACATCTATAAATAGTGCTCTGTTATGTACTGATGAAAGGACCCCATCAAAGATGAGGTCCTGTCTTTCTGCCTTTGTCAATTAAGTTAGGATCTAGCTCACCAGGACAAAAGATGAAAGTATCAATTTAGTTGCTGAGTGTAATTCAAAGATGTGACAGACTTTACAGTGAATACCAGTTGTTACAGTACAGATTTGGAGTTGTTATTTCAGTTGTTTTATTTAAAATGTATTTTTTAAATAACTATTAAGACAAAGGAAAAAAAGATGTACACTATGTGCTGGTACAATACTTGAAAACTTGTTTTCAATTGCAAGTGACCTATGTTTGTGGTCTTAAGTCTTAGTGTTAAGTCAGTAAATTCAATATTTAAAAAAATGCTAAAATGATGGTAACTTAACAGTTTTCTAAATCCTTTTTGGAACTGGTCTGAAGAAAAATCTGGAAGATATGCAAGAGGTAGCATATCCTTGTTTTCAATAACTTGCAAGTGTCACTATGCTATTTCGAATGCAGCAGCCTTCCTGATCATGTAGCAGACTGTATCAAAGACGCCCTCTTGTGGTGAAGTGTGGAGTTGCCATATCTCTTAAGCCTTAAAGATTAACTGCCCTTCTTTTATGTATTTAAAAATTCAAATCTCATTTAATAAACATTGTGCACTACTTCAGAAGGCTTCTAGTAAAGTATTTCAATCTTATTCCCACTGAACTAGTAGGAAAGATTTAAGATTTAGATTAAAATTGAAAAGATAAAAGATTAAGATTCCTTAGTTGTAGAACAATGGAAAGTTTTGAAAAGAGAAAGTTTTAATCCTGTTCAAAAATGTTATTCTTTGACATCCTAACTATATTGAACAGAACTCTTCTTTAATATATTACTAGCCGACTATGCAGAGCTGTTCTGAATCATGAGATCTACTAAAATTCATATTTTGATTCACAAGAAGTATTAGGGAGAGTTTAATGTAAAACAACAGGACACTTGCAGATTAAACGAAGTCACTCATAAGAACTATGTGGTTTTCAGAAGACATTATGACATCTTATGACAGGCTTTTAAGGCAGAACTGCAACTCTATTTTTATATTTGGAGGTTAGAAAGAATCAGCATTGATGAGTGCATTTCAAACCACAGTAAAAGTCAAATGTAGACAGTGACTTAGAAAACCTCAGGTATGCATGGCACTATATTGTGTGATTCAGAACGAGACTTCCGGGGATGTGAAGAGGCCCTATTACGTTGTCTACAAGCCGGCTTGTGAATATATCTCTTTTAATCCAATAGAAATATTGCTCTCGACTTCAAGATGGTTTTGCCGATTAATCGAACTTGCTTGTTAACTCTGCATGCAGATCACTTTGGAAACTTTCTGAGGTGAAATATCTTCTTCACAACCTGTACTTATCCTCTCTTAAGACTTAAGACTTACAGTACTTTCATAGAGTTCACGATTTTGTGCTTAATTAGAAATTTGTATTTTTTTTCTATTAATTATGAATTATTTTATATGATTTTTTCAGTTATGTGTTTTGTTGCTGAGTTTTAATAAATGGTCTGAGAAAAACTGTAGTTCCCTCCTAACACTGAAAATGTTCTCCTTGTATTTGCTTGCAGAATTTATTTACATTGAGGATGCTGTCCCTGTATGTAGTCTTGTACAAGATGTATTGCTTAACTTGGAATGCATGACCTGAGATGTATCCTCATTCAGAAACTGTGGAAAGTTTGCAGTTTTTCCATTATTTAACTATGTTTACTGTATATCTCATGTTTACTTTCTCAATTTTTTCATACTTTACCATACCTTGCTATGCTTTTTAGAGGATAACATTGTGCTTTGCTACAGTTTGATTCACAATGGAATACCACAACACAGTTTTATAAGGGCTGTAACTATGCATGTTCATAATAACTATTCTGGTCTGTTGGTTTTTCTTTATCCCAATCTAGGACAGCTACAGGAACACCTGGAAACATGTCATTTTCCATTTCAGAAATTTCAGATCTGCAGTGTAATTTGTTACAAGTCTCTGAGGATAAGGGTATAATATCCCTAGGGATTCTAAAACCGCACTAGAACACTAGTTAGCACTATACTTACTTCTAGTGCCGTGTAGAATTAATTGACCCTCGTGGACAGATCTTTAATGTGTGCCGCACTTCAAATGACTTTTAAAAGCCATTGCTGAACAGAAGATCACCCAGGGGAGCAATGACCCAGTCAGCTGCAGTCCTTTCAGCTCTTCCTGCTCTTTACCACACCACACAGCCTGCCCCATGTTTCTGTCGAAGTTATGACCTCAGTGAAATAATGGGTACAGATCGCACTGCAGAGTCAGCAACAAAGGCTGCGGTTTGCAAGTACAGGCCTCAATCCCACTGTGATGAACCTTACTATTTCATTTTGAGCTGCCATTATCATGAGACACTGGGCGTATGCACTAGCTTCCAAATGTATTCATGTCTGCGATGAACTGCAACTAAAAGAGAATTTAGCATAAAACTCGAGGAATGCAATAAGCAATTTTGGCGAGAAATGAATCAAATCCTAAAGACATGAATTTTAATTTTGCTTGTATAAGCAAAAGATCTCTCCGAAGCAGTTACGCATATTTATAAATGCGTAATGCTGAAATATATTCATACTCCAGCAATCAGTGTTTTGTAAACAGTTCATTGGCTTTGATAACCTTGAGGAAGCACTTTCTGCAGCTTTTTAATAGGTTATTAAAATACTCATGAGGGATGTTTGACTTCTCCATTAACAACTACTCCAGCTGCTCCAGTTGGCACGATCTACACTTTTGATCTGATTTCCTCAGCTCAGATTGTAAGGTTTTTTTACTATTCTGTGATATCCAATCAAGAGCTGTGTATACCCCTTATCCTTTTGGTCATTGAGGGTGAGGTGTGTTTTGTACTGTGACCTTATTGTCAGGTTTGAAATGTTGTTTGATCTGACAGGAGGCATCAATTCTTGACAAACAAATCCTGGTTGATGTTGTAATCTTTCTTTTCCTCAGTATGACGAGAGGACCAGAAGATGCAAACCAACCCTAATCCAGAACAGATCCATATCTATTCTTCACAGAAGGGATGACATTATTTTTCAATATGTATTTCAGCACACTCTGCTACTCATAATCCTGGTGAAATCATCCAGACACTCAATCTGGGTTTCATCCAATCCTGTGGTCCCATTTAACTGGAGAGACAATTAGTTGTTGTTTGGTAAAAATCACTTTTCTCTTTATGTTGCCATGTAACTCTGCCACAGACCCCAGATTCATGTGGTCTGACTTGACTTGTAGTCTTGGAAACATTATATTCTCATGATGCTAGCACTTTCTGAAAGATTCCTAACTGTTGACCTTGTGAGCTATCCTCCCAAACTAGTTTTCTGACTGCACGTTTGAGGACCTCTCTCTTTTGTCCTATTCTAGCTAGTATAGCAAGCATTGTGGTATTTAAACCTGTTGATGAAGGCCACCACAGTAGACATTGGAATCTCATGTGAATTTAGCAATTTTTCTAGTTGTCACCAGAGTTGATACTCATTTACTTTGGATTGTTGAACAATTCTATCCTTCCTCCTTGATTCTCTGGTAGGAAATGTGACTGAAATAACATTATGAGATGAACTTTATTTTCAGCATTTTTACAGGGTATGAATACATTTACATAGACATACAGTATATAACTATTTTCTGACACTAATGTTAGTGAATTGTCACAAGAACAGGCCTCCTGAGACTAGTCTTCTAGCTCAGGAAGAAGGGCTTAAGTACAGGAGGAAACTTGAACCCAGGTGGGGTGAATTTCATGATAATGAAATCAACAAAAATGCATATACATCTAACTGTATATATGAAACCTGACTAGGCTCTATCAGGTTTCCCTCTACTCCGTCAGGCAGTTAGTATACTTCTAATCTCTAATATGAAACTTAAAGAAGTACTTTTCCTTTATTTTTTATGTTTCCTTTTATGGTATGTTTCGAGTAACCGCCCAAATAACTCTTGCTAGTCTTGGACTTGAGGCAGCTGTCTTTTTTCTCCTAGAAATTCATCTTCTACATACAAAATATGATCATTAATGGATTCTGAGTTCCATTACTATTTTTCCATATTTTGCTTGGCATCTGCCCTTACTTTCCATACATTTGTGAATCACAATCCAAACCCGCACCATTTAACTCTTTTTTCATTTCTTCTTGTTATAAATACTACTGGAAAATGTATATTCCTATTATTGTGTATTTGTATATTCATACTGATATTCCTAGTTCATATAAGAAAATAATACTAATAAAAATACAATATAATCCTCTTGCAAACAACAAACTCAGACTACAGAGTGACTTCATGTATAAGAGTCATATGTCAGGACACAGGGTGGTCACACTCTCTTTTAGAAAGTATGTTTTATTAGTCCTGTATGTTTTCGTGACATTTTTTTGTATCAGTCATTCTATACTAATGCAGATGCTGGTACATTCCAGTATTCATAATATTGATAAACTGAAACATCCAACGATTATCAGACAACTGGTTATTCATAGTAAACGCTACACAACCTGTAGCCTAATCTGGAAGCACAGCACACAAGGTGGGACTACACCAGGGAAACACGTTGGAATGTGTCAGGGTGTCTCACCTTGTGCTCTTTGAATCCGAGATGGGATCTGTCTTGCAAAGAATAAGCTGTATTTTGATGATGGATGAAATGAATATAAGAGCAGTCACATGCTTTCAGTCCACTTAATGCTATAGTAACTTGGATATGTTGTGGCCCAGTTAGCCACTATGCACTGGTATGGCTTTTGCCTTTCCCTTGCTGTTTTGGAACTCTTGTCCTGGAGAGTCATACAGTTTATCCCGTCTAATTTTCTTAAAAACTGTTAAGAGTATGGAAACAGTTATGGAGGTTCTGCATCTTCAATTAAGTGCAATGGATTTGAAAGGCTTTGAGACTAAAAACAAGTAAAATAAATCTGTCAGCTGAGAGTTTAAGAAAAGCATCAAGGTACACTAAACACTTAGTCTGACATCCCATGTCTCCCCAAATTGTCACATGATAACTGAACTGTAAAGAGCAGCCACAAATATATGCCTAAAGTGGGCAGAATTGAAATATCTGGTAATGATAACGGTAAATGCTAAAGAACTATTCCGTGCATACAGTGATAACGTAATGTGGTAGTTAGCACTATGGCCTCACAACTCACAGGTCTCGGGTTTGATCCTGGTTCAGGGTGACTGTCTCTCCATGTTCCCATGGAATTGTACTGGGTGCTCCTTTTTCCTTCTACATTTCAAGGACATGCACTTTAGGTCTGATTGACCATCCTAAATTGGGCCTAAATTCTGGGGTGTTTTTTTGGGGGGGAATCTCATTTGTCCCAGTAAAACGGATATTTCTTATAGAATGAGAGAGAAACAGAACTGAATGGGTATTCTGAACTGAATTGCCTCCTCGCATTTTTAGCCATTCCGAACTAATCCACTGAGTGTAAATTAGTAGGAAAGAGGACAGGATGAACAGCAGGGTTCCTGGTAATAGAAGAAAGAGCAAATCTTAGCTTTAGGAACTAGGAGGTCAACACCATGAAAGAGCAAATCAAGTTTGCGTGTAAAATATTTTGATTTTTTCAAAGCACAGATTATCCTCTAGAAAACTACATATACTATATTTCCTGTGGTTAGACATGAAATACAACAGAAGAAGATATAAATCAGAACAGGCAGTACCAATTTAAGACCTCAGGATAAGTTTTTATTCAGCTGAGCTTTCAGCTACATGAATCAACCATTGATATAATTACATTTGATTTGAACTCAGTGCTGAACCTTGAAAGATTTTCTCTTAAGAATCTTATTAATTCAGTGATTTTACTAGGTAACTGAGAGCTCCGTTGTATTGAAAACTACACGAACTGGAAAAGCTCTGCTCGATTGTACCTTGCTGTGGAAATGCACTTTATAGAGTTGCCACTAGGGAGCAGTGTTGATCCCTGTAACACACAGTAGCTCTGCTCTAACAATACAATTTAAAAAAATACTTTGAATTTGCAGTTGTGAAGATACACCTGCTATAATTACATTTTGGTACATTTCTCTAAATATCTTAATATATTGCATATCTTGCTATTCAAGAATCAAGAATGTCTCCAATTATTCCCAATCCAGCACTTTGATTTGGTATGCTTTGTTTCACCTTTTTCGAAACTTGAATTAACAGCAGGACACTGTTCTGCTTTTCTTCTCAAAGAAGAAATACACTGCCTGTTTCTGCAAACTGAGAATAAAATAATGGTTCAGTAGCAGGCTGTTAACTCACACCATTCCTTTTTTAACCACTTCTTCCAATTCAGGGGAACAAAGGAACTGGCATGCCAAACACACACTCACACCATTGCTATTTTTTCCAGAAGCCCATTTACCTACCAGTATGTTTTTGGGCTGTGAGAGGAAACCAGAGCACCCAGAGGGAAGTCCCAAAAATGCAGGGGAAACATGCAAACTCCACACAGATAACATCCCAGGTCCAGAATTGAACCCAGGACCCCATCAGTGTAAGGCAGCAATGCTAACCATTGCACCACTGTGCCACCTGCGTGATAATGGTAAAAGATACTGCATATGGTTTAATTCAAGAAATGTTATGTTACATTTGTACAATTCATCAATAAGATCTCAATATATTTTGAACAATTGTGTTCATTATTGTACCAAAAAAAACTGTGACTATGGAATCAGTTCAAAGCAGGGTAACTAAATATATTCCAAGCTTAGAGGAATATCCTTCACTGATAGGCAAAAATATCTGAATCATTTTAGTGTTGAACAGAGAAGACTACCAGGGGACTTGATTCAAGTATTCAAAATCATCAAAGGCAATGGAAATGTTAGCCCAGTGGAATCCTAAAAAAACAACAGTGAAATGTGAGCTATAGGACACAAGTGGAAACTGTAGCAAAGTGCTTTCAAAACTGAGAACAGGAGGGCTGTGAGAGTCTGCAACAAACTACTGTATGTCAATGCCAGTATCATCTTCAAATCATATAGAAAAAAAACCCAAAACCAAAAGGACTGTACCCATTCTTACCTTTGCCTATCTTTCATATTTTCATGAACAAATGAGTCAATTATACTGTGCATATTATGAACTAGAAGGATTTCTCAAGTTACTTATTAATAGTAAGCAGGCTTGTCCAGGATTACATACCATGTAAGACACCTATCAAAGCACCAGGCTAGAAAGAAAAACACATGATCTAAGCAACATGTTTTTATTTGATCATTAATATTACTTTAAAATAATTTCTGTTGAAAGCTAGGTGTAATGATGGATCAAGACGTTAATAATAACATGTTTTACAAATTGTAATGTATACATTTTGTTATAGACCATGTTTTAAACTTTTAACCTTTTATTTTTCCTCGGTCTTACCATACCTGCAAGCCTGTTCAAGTTCCCTTGTGCCTTTCTTTCACTACACATCTTCCCCCACTCCCACATTCATCACGTCTCCTTCTACATGGGCCAAACAGAGGATACAGTCAAAGCTAATAAAGTTCAGTCACCCCAGGGCCAGTTCATCACTCGTAATCAGTGGGCAGAGATGATTGCTGTCCAAAGTGGAAAGTAAAGGGCTCCCACCTAATTTGTCAACTGAACCCCTTAGTGCAAACTGTAATTTTTCTAATCTTATGAAGAACATGTTATGTTTAATCCTAGGAGAAACTGAGGAATGTGAGGGAGATATTCCAAAGAGCTAATAGCTTCAGAAATGGGAGTACTTCAAATGCCATTTCACTCATTCAGACAAACCACTGATGGGTCTGGGTTCACAGGTCTTATTTTTATTAAATGGAATATTTTGTAAGTGTCATTGTCTTCATAGATAAATACTGTGTTCTGTTTAATTTGGGGATTAGGGATTCATTTGGCTTGATGCTTAATTTGACAGGAACTGAATGCACATTGCAGGCTGGGAACAGACGGAGACCATCACTGTTCCAGAAATACACATAAATATTTTACCAAGGAACAAAAGCTGCAGTTGGGCAGTGCGTGTGCATTATCGTGCAGGTGTGATTATCTGCATTTTTGAAAAAATCTACAATAGTTTCAGAGTTTGTAGCCCACAGCCAAATAGACTGCACACAAACAAAAACTCCTCTCTTAGAAACAGTGTTCGTCATATTGATGGCGGACTCCACTGGGAGTGTGTCATTCTGTGAGCATATTGCGAGTAGCCTGAAGCAGCCTGAAGCAGCCTACAGCCAGGATTAGGGCCCAATAAGGAGCAGCTTTTCCTGGGCAGCCAGGAGGCTTTTCCTAGTCCTGCAATTTATTGCTTTTGCGTTTTGTATTATAGTGGTATTTTTCCCCCTTCCAGAGGTTGTAAAGAGATCCACTGAATCCTCCTGCCACAATGGTGTTAAAACACAATTAAGATAGAGAAGAAAAGAGAAGATTCGAGGAAGACTGCCTGGATTCCCGAGAGCCTGGCAGAAAATTCAGACCCTGCTGTTCACTCTTCAGATCCTGCGATGCCCTCCTTCCCAAATGATGGAGGTGAGTAAGAAATTTGGAAAAAAATATGAACACAAGACTGACATGCAGGTACTTTGTGTAATTGACTGTGAGGTTTGTTGTAAGGCCTGCAGATGTGTTAAATCAGAGGTTAGCAGTCATATCCTCTGTGAAATGTGTAAGAAGCTCAACCCATAGCACAGTGAACAGGACAATGCAACTCTAGAGTGACCTTAAGCCTCAAGCAAAGAGGAAGGATTTAATGATAATGATAATGATTTAATTTAATGTAAATTAACTTACATGATCTCAATTATACATTTTATATAATAACCCCCTCCCACCACTGTGTACTGTTCTGCTATCAGGTTTTTATAGTTCAATGAAAACCCACTTTTTGCATTTCCCCGGTAGAGGCACAGTACCTCAATTCCAGACACAGTACTCTTCCTTCTCCAACAATAATGCCCTATCAATCCCAGCTCTGCACCAGATGGACCCATATGCTCTGTGCTTACCAGCCTCTTCCAACACAATAGCTGTCGGTCTAAACTAAAATGAGACCCTAGCTTTTATGCACCAGGCTTTTTGCACTATTCCAAACGGGCTTTTGCTTATTTACTTTTAGCTAGATTTTTCAGGAAAGGGGCTGTTTTTGAGATAGAATTGGGTTTTAAATATTTTCTTATACCAAGAAATTATTTGGCCCACAGATGGTAGTCATGGAAACAATCCCATATGTCAGTTTCCCAGAATTAGAATACAAAGAAGTTTTAACTAAATTGCAGGAAATAAGTTTGATACTACTGTTTCGATACTGTAAACTATATTCATAAATCCCGGAAAAGCTATGAACTTGTATTGGAGAGCAACTCAATTGGTTTTTGTTTTGTTTTCAGCAAGTGGAAAAAAAAGAACCTGGAATTTATAAATGTAAACAAAGTAGGCTTAGAGAAGGAGAAACTAAAAAAAATATAGAACTACAATGGGGAAGATTCCAAAGAAAATCTGCATGGGAGATATACAGAAAGTTGAGCCATAAAGAGAACCCTAGGGAAAAACAAAAATATCAAAGGACCAAGTAATTAAAAGCTCATATGCTCTGCTGGGAGTATTAGGACCAAAATTCAAGAAATAGAAGCTACTGCATTAGGAGGCCATTATAATGTAATTTGAGCCTCTAAGCTGTGGCCAACAGAGTGTGATGGTGATGGATACATTATTAGTGGATACACTAGTATTTTGAAGAGATGGGAAAGATGGAAGAGGTGTAGGACTATTCATCAAAAAGAGCATTCAGGAACAGGAAATTTACTTTGTCTCAGAATCAACAGTACATCGGTCAGACTGATAAAAAACATTCAGAGGACATAGTGTTAGGTGTATGTTACAGACCACCAAATTCAGATAAATTAGAATGCCATCTTATGTAATGAAATCAAAGACTGTACTGTCTGTGTAAGTTATCATGGAATATTTTAGTTTTTCTCACAGAAAAAACAGCTGAAATGTCCAGCAGTTGGAACTAGAATGGTAGAAATAGTTAATGATAGCTTCCTTACTCAGTTTACACTTAAGAGAGAAAATGGTGCCCTTGTTTAGTGCTTTCAAACAGTCAAACAACAATGTAAAAAACAGGTGAGAGAACCATTAAAAACTGTGATCATAAATGATCATAATAGTCTACTATGAAGCTCTACAGTTAGAGACCAAGCAAAGAGCTTAAGAGAAGCATAATGAGGCAAAATATGTATACAGTATATATAATAATAAGAACTGGAAACCTTTAGATGGTAAAATGGAAATGGCTGAAGCATTTATTGAATATTTAACTGAAGTGTTAACTACTGACTTATAATAATGTTTCTCATAAAATGTTAAGGCGGTACTGTAGGTGTTAAAGGCAATGTATGCATTTGGTGTGAGAACTGGTTAATCGATAGAAACAAAGGACACATAAGGGTACTGAAGGGATACTTCAGCTGGGATGATTAGATTAATCTGACAGGAATCTGCATTATGATCACTGCTCTTCATAATTTGTATTGATTTTCTTTGGGAACTGCCAATATACCCATAAGGTTTGCAATACCAAAAGAAGAGAGTTAACAAACCTGGTCGAACATGTGATAGATTTGAAAACAAATATTAGATTGGATCCAACATAGTATTATGAATATTGATGATAATATTTAATGTAGACAGGTGCAATGATACATGCAAGCAGCAATTACAAGCTATAAATACAATATGGGAAACATAGAACATGAAGACGTTGCTCATAAAAATACTTAGGTGTTTATATTGACACATCATTTACATCTTACATGCAGTTTGGGGTAATAAAAAAACTGAATATTAGGAAATACAGACCGAAGTGCACAAATTAAAATTGCACATTGCACTACTAGGAGGTCATTTAGAATATTTTATACAGGTTTGGTCACCAAAAAAGTTTGCTGCTTTGGAATCAGTCCAGAGAAGAGCAACCAGATACATTCTTCATCTTAAAAGAATGCCCTTATCTTAATCTGAATGGAAATCCTCAAAGGCATTGACAATGTTAACCTAATGGTTGTCTTTATAATCAACAGTGAAACACAACCCCAAGGATATAAATATAAACTATGGGAAGGGCATTTACAGCGGACAACAAGAGACATTTCTTTACAGGATTGTGGGAATCTGGAAAAAGCTACCTAATCACATTGTGAAAACTGATACCCTGGCTTCTTCTAAAAAATGGCTGGATGTGAGCTTTGGATCAATTAACTGCTAATAACCAAATCAGCTAAATGCACCAAATGGCCTCCTCTCATTTGCAGGTTTTATTGTATTGTTATCTGACTCACCCAAAATTTACTTGTAATACATTCCTGATCTATTAACTATTGATGTTATTGCTTAATAGCAGTAAAGCACTGGCAAAATGCAATATAATTAATGATGTCAGATGGCCCCCTCATTTCTGAACTTTAGAGAAATTTAAGATTTTAAAAATGTTTCTCAATCACAGCAGCCGCAAAAAGCACTAAACATTGTGAAACAAACATTTTTTTTTTGCAGACAGACCTGTTTGAGTTTTGTCAATGTTTTAGAATTTGTTCCATCAAGCAGAACACTGGAACATGTCTGCTCAACTCAGTTGTTTGAAGAAAATAACAATATTCACGATGGTTTTTATGCCCACTTCCAAGATAGCAAAACAAGAGAATACCAACAGGTATGGAATCAGAAATAGTTGTGGATCTATATCTGTATATATACTTTATCAGTGACTTAAAATAGCCCCCTTAAATCCTCAAGTCTGGGTTTTACACTGTGATGTTTCTGAACTGTGGTTTCGGCAGAGGATCAAGGAACATCCCCCGTGAATGTGCAATCCGAAGTCCCGTATCAAAGCAATGGGAAGAGGAAAGTCAGAACAAAGAAGAAGAAGGGAACCATCACAGCCAACGTAGCCGGAACAAAGTATGAAATTGGTAAGCAAAAATAGCTTTAGACCTGAACTGTCAAACAACAGTCTTTGAGACATGAGACATGGTGCTGTGAGTTAGATTCTTCCTGTGCTCACAGTAATTGAACCTGTTTTGTTTTTTTGCACAACAGTGCAAATTCAACAATCCTTCCAGGCCCTTAGCATCTGGGGATATGAAGAAAAAATCTGTAAAACCTACTTGCAGTTCAAAGCCTGGAGTTTGACACCTCTGCCTCTGACATTTCGTATGCTCAGCAGTTTTCATAGCTAATGCTACGTAATTATTCTGGAGTGTTTTTGTTCTGTTGTTGATTGAATAAGACGCAGGAGGAGGACATTAGATGCTACTTTAACCTGTTTCTCTATTATTGCATAGAAAAGAATTACAAGTGTATTAAAATGTCTTTTGAAAAATACCACTCTTTTCCCTAACATCTCGGGAGTTTCATTCCAATGTGGATCATGTCAAGAATTTAGAGAAGTGCTCCCCTGACCTCTAGTGGGTATCCCTTTATCTGTATGGGATTTTGGTCTAACCAGCAGCTGTACGTAACAACCTGTAAGTGTTGTAGTTAGGGCATTTCTGTGTATTATTCCAGCACATCAACATGTTTTATTTTATTTTAAAATGTAAAAAATATGATTGTTAGATCTGTAATGTACAGCACTTGATGGAAATATATTGTGCATGATCATGTTCTCTTAGTGCTCCTGTATGGGGAGGCAGGACAGGTTTGGCAAACAGAAATACAGATATGAACACATACAACATACATGCTCATGTGCAACGATTTTGCACTTAATATTTTTTTGCTCTGTGTATTCCATCCATCCATTTTCTAACTGCTTTATTAGTTGGAGTGAAAGCCTATTCCCGCAAGCCAAGGGCACAAGGTGGGATGAATCCTATCCACGGTATCAGTCCATCACAGGGCACACATCGTCACAAACACGCAAAAACACTCAAAAACACTCACACCAGGTGATAGGGCCTGTTTCCCAGAATGGGAGGAAGCCAGAGGACCCAGTGGAAGCCCACGTGAACACAGGGAGAACATAGAAGCTCCACACTGATAGCACTCCTGGTCCGGAACTGAACCTAGAGCCTCAGCTCTGTGAAAAAGCAATGCTTACCACCGTACCAGGCTGCCCTGCTCTATAACATTTTAACATCATTTTATTAGCCCTACAATTTCTTGCATTAGGAATTCATCTTTTCACATGCCACAACTTGCTCTCCATGAGACACACAGAGAAGCTTGGGGTCAAAGTGCAGGGTCAGCCATTATACAGCACCCCTGGAGTAGTTGGAGCTAAGGGCCTTGCTCAGGGCTCCAACGGAGTAGGATTCCTCTGCTGGCTGCAGGATTTGAACTGGTAACCTTCCAGCCACCGGCACAGATCCTTAGCCACAAAGCCACTGCTCCGCCCCGATATATTCAAGTAATAACTTTCAGACAAAAATGTTTTTTAGTCATTAAAAACCTATTATACTGTGTTCTTCGGATTTACCATTTTAGTACTATAAATTAGAAGACTATGCATCAGATGCATAGTGTATTTAGCAAGTTAGAGTATGGGAAACATTCACAATGAAAGCCTTTGGGTGGTTAATGCAAACATTATGTACAGTAACTACATAATGTATTACCCATGGTTATCATAAGAAACCTACATATTACACAAAGCAGATGCAAATTTGTAATAATTTATCCACTGTAAGGTACATACTGTACAGTTACCTTGAAGAAGCGGCTTTTAATTAATTCCTTTATCTTCATTAAAGTCTACCCAGAACATCACACTGCACTGAACACAGATGTTTCGGACATTTCTTATTGAAAAAAGGAGTCAATTTTTGCTACAAAGAGGTGTGGTTATGTGTTTTCAACTGCCAAACGATGTTCTGGATGGAGATAAGGTATGGGTTCAATAACCTGCTCTTACTAGCCTGGCTTAAAATCTACTCCTTACTAACCTTCACTGCATTCACTTGGACAGTATAAAGGAAAGATTGGTCTTATTTACAGATTTAGATATTTTTTTCATAAGACCTTTGTTCATAAAGTCTAAGGTTTGTTAAACTAATCCTAAGGGACTACACTCTTGAAGCTTCATCACACATTCTGGCATTACAATTGACTGTCCCTGCGGCTCCAGAACCATTGAACCATTGAAGTCACTCATTTGGAGTGCAGACCGAAACAGAATGTCCAAACACAAAGGGCTTGGACTGTATTTTAACTGACTGTGACCAGGATTCCATAAACAGGAGAGCACAGCTGCCTGAACACTTCCAGGGTTCAGTGGTGCTGAATGCCCTCACTGACTTGTGCGCTGTGGGTGTGTGATTGACAACTGCATAACTCTTACACTTGAAGCCATCACAGATTCTTGGCTCACAAAAACAACCAGTTGGGCAAGTATTCCGTTATGTATGTATTTATTCCTTTATCACTTTTTCCATAGTAATTTGCAGATTCAATATGCAAGTAGAACAGCTAGAGGTCAGTAATATAATTTTCTGTTCTGATTTTTATTAAAAAAACATTACTGGATTACCAAAATGCAAGTAAATATCTGTGACAGGAAACATTCTCTGGGCATTAAATATTTAATGGGGCAATTATCCTCTCCAATTGGGGAGACAGATAGGGAGAAATTCTATCTTAATGTGAGATTAACTGCAAAAAATCAGAATATAAGTTGTTCATGTGGTTAGGTAGTAACAGTTATCAAAACCAATTTATTGTGACCATATATTTCACAGGACATGGACCCTATCCAGAGAACTTTTTTTGTTGGGCTTAGCTGAGCTATTAAAAGGTTCTTTTACCTTTGTCTTTTCAAGCACGTTCACATTGCAATCTTCAACCTGGGGCAAAAAACTCTCAGCCCGGGGCGAAGTGCTGCATGCAAGAAGATTTCAAAATTTTGGAACACTTCACATTTGTCTCTTCTATGTGCTTTTTTTATCATTGTTGGTGATGCCATAAGTGTCATTCTAATGTAACCTCAAAAAATGGGCCTTGCACTGTGTGTCTGTGCTGATAGCAAATTAGCTTTTTTTTGCAAAAACAACACAACTCTGTACAGTATGCTGTAAAACATAAAGAGAAAGAATAATCACTCTTGATGTTGGATATCAGTACACTGACTTATTACTTTTGCTACTTGTGCCTTTGTAACTGTGCTCAACCTAGGATGAAAATAGTAGCGTGAAATTACTCCCAGTCGCAGGATAAACTCTGTATGTTGTAGTGCAAGGCAAAATTCGAGCAGGGGTCAAATCAAAGTAAAGACCAACCCAGGGAGATTTGACCTAAGATTAGAAAGACATGTGTAAAGAGAGAAGCTCAGGAGGGAGCAGCATAATCTCCTACAAAGTTAAAAAGGAAACTAAAATGAGATGTCCTCACAGAGCTATATCAGGGTAGCACCCTCCTGGTGCACTTACAAAATATCGATATGTTTTGAATTTCTCAGTTATGGAAACAATTTGGGATTTTAAGACGACAGTTTAATTTTTAAATCCTTCTAGGATTTAAACACGGCGGAGTGGTACAGATATACTGTGGCTTTGATGAATCTGTTTGTAAGATTGTTTTAAAAAACAAAGCTGTCTCAATTTGCCAAAAATAAATCAGTTTTAAGTTTAATTTAATTTCAACCATTACATGCCAAACAGCTGTTTAAGCATGGTGACTAATCTCAAGGAAACATCTGGTGATGGAATTAAAATGGACCAAATTATTATTAAAAAAATTAAACACAAAAAAAGACAGTTTGTTAATGGTAGGATCACACTATCTTGAAAAAGCTAAGGACGACAAATAAGCCTTTAGCCTTTAGTTTTAACGAAGCAGTGGGATACTGTTTCATTGAGTGATTGATACAATAACTTGGAAAGTAAGAATTTAGCTAGATTAGATTGAGTCCATAACTCACATCATCCAGTTTATAACAAGTTCTGCTGAACTAGACCTCACACAGCCATTCTGATTGCAGAGTGAATAAAAAACTCTTCACAGTTCTCATCTAAGAAAGAGTACAAGCATGATATGAACGTTAGGACCAACAGTGAAGCAGACATTATTTACAAGAATTTCGGACGGAATCCTTAGAGTGTGCAGGGCCTTTTAGACTTGCATTGAAATAATTCAATTCTCAGACCACTGAAAGGTTCCATGAAATATTCCAATTCATGAGATCCAAGTATATGAGCTGTTAAATAATCAGTGATTTGTGCTGTACATCCATCAGCTTTTCTGTAAAGAAGGGCCACTGGGTCATCTTGGTCAGACACAGAGTTTCTGTTTTACGGTGAGCGAGATAAATACAGTGAAATGTGCCAGAGTAATTTTAAGCATCAGAAATTGATCAAGTGAGGTACTGGCACCAGTGTTAACAGACTGCAAGACTAATGAAGCAATATTTGTCCTATTTCTTCTATGGAAGAGAAGGCACAGCCGTGATACAGGATTTATAGTTAATTGGGTAAGGGAAATGAGCTAAAATTTATTACAAATGGAGTGGAGAGCTAACTGTTACGTCATCTAGGAATAAGGTGGGCGTCCAGGAAAGTATTGTAAGGAATCTCCATTCCTTTTTAAAAATGTAAGTATTTAGCAGCAGACAGAATTATATCTGCAGGTCAACAAGATATTTTAATAAGTTAATTAGTAGCTTGTTCATTAGTGTGTACATATTTTACATTAAAGTAATTTAATAATGAATGCCATTTTGATTAATGTCAAAATGAATGGTGTGCCTGTCTCTAATACCTTCAGTTTCCATTTGGGATTTACAGTAAGTGCATTAGAAGCTATTACTTCATCTCCTAAGAAAACATTCTATGAAGTACATCTATGAAGGACTTACAAAGAGATTAAGACCCATAATGACTGAGACTTAGGCTAATTCAAGATTTCCTATTCAGTCCAGTAGGATTAGTGCTGTACAACTGCAATTCATTAAACTTTATCTAGAGTATCTTTTTTTAAACTTCTTAATGTCAGCTCTGGCTCAGAATTCTTAAGACTTCCTGAGAAATCCAAAAGAAAGATTGCTTCTGATTAAAAGGAGCAGTAAACAAACATGAGTGATTTTAATTATATAATTAAGTAAACTGTTTTTTTTACAGAATTTCTGTTCAGAAGAAACAGATAACAGAATACATGTATTGTAAGAGCATAGTCATAGTAATAATGACTATTTTTACACACATGTGTCTTGTTTTGTAGTTCGCATTGTTATCAGTGAGATGGCATTCATGAAAACCAGGGATGAAGATGAAACAGCCAATCTTATCTGGAATGACTCTGCTGTGCAGCATGAGAAGATTGCTGAGCTCAGGAACTACCAGGTATGTAACATCTGTTTACATCAATTAACTTCCTAGTATGATTGCAGTATATTTTATTCAGTCGCTTCTGTCCATGTGATACATAAGAGGAAGAAGACCGAGTACAGTATCTTATAAGTAATGTAATTTTATAAGTAATAATGTTATAAATAATGTATTTTTAAACATTTTGTTTGCCAAATATTATGAAAGAGAATGCAATGACTTAGGTATTCTGCATTTACTTTTGTATGAATATAGTTCATACCATACAGTTCATACCAAGTGTTTGAACTGAGGAGAACGGGTGTTCTTGTTAAAAAAAGTGTTCACCTTCTTACAAGAAATGATTCCCCACTTTTATGCTCCAGGTTAGCAGCCTGTGACACTGCTTTACCAAGCAGCTCTGATGATGTGATGATTTGTGTTCAATGTTTAAATATGTTCCTCCATCCTTTTTTACGTTTGTGACTAAAACACTGTAATGTTCAGTGTGTATCTCTACAAGAAGTGTATGTACTGTATGTGATCTGTTTTGTTCTGTAATTGCTCAGAAGATAAGATCACTTTATTGCCCATATGTAATTTTTTGTATTAGGAATTTGTCTTTTTGCATACCACACCTTGCTCTCCACAAGACACACAGACAGGGAGAGAGAAGCTTGGGGTCAGAGCACAGGGTCAGCCATTTATACGACGCCCCTGGAGCAGCTAGGGTTAAGGGCCTTGCTCAGGGGCCCAACAGAGTAGGATTTCTCTGCCAGCCACAGGATTCGAGCCAGCAACCTTCCAGCCACAGGCGCAGATCCTGAGCCACAGAGCCACCTCTGTGGCTACACTCTCTCTGTTGTAGGGTGGGGTATAAATACAAATTAATCACATAGTTGTTAAAAAAGCATTACAAAGATAGTTCCCCTTTAGCACAAATTCTCATAAGGACAGAATATTGTTCACAAAATACTGCTCTGAGCAACCCATTACTGCAAAACAATGATTTCTTTCTGGAAGAGCAGTATTTAATGGCCATTATGAGGGATTTAGTGCTAACATGTAACAATAGAAAAGAAGAATGTCAGTTTTTAGGGGACATTTTTGTTAGGCCTCTGTCAGGAAGTAGTGTGTTGAGAAGGAGTGTGTAATTGAGAAAGCTAGGCCAGGCATGATTGAAGACACACGATGTATACTTCAGTCTGCTGGGTGTTTAACCTTCAGTTGTTCCACAGACAAACTAGAGATTCAGAAATAGAAACAAAAAATGCTGAGTGTTGAAAACAAAATGAAGATGTAGCTATTTTTCCAAAAGCTTCCCTTGTAACTCTGATATCTTCCTGACAGTCTGAAGGTAGTGCCTGACAGCCTTGGAACGCAAGCAAAGTTTCACCATGTTTACCAGTACCAAGATTTCTTATACAGTAGTTTCAGCACATCTTCACCACTAGAATTTTATGGTGTGGCCAGTTGGAAAAATGAAAAAAGTCACTACATGAATTAAAATTATATAATAAAAAATGGAAAACATCTTAAACACCCCATTGTTGATGAAAATCACTTTCAGAATAATCCATCTAAATTGCCTTTAAAGGTGAAACATCAGTATGAGTATGATTCACATTTGGTGCTAGAAATGAATCCTTATACAGTAGGTACATGGATGGCTTTTATGGACATGTAAAGTGTCCTGCATAACTCATCGAGACCTGTGGGGTTTCATTAGTTATTATAGGTGCAGAATATATTCTGTGCTACAGTACAAGAACCTGGATAGAAAGTGCTATTAGAATTTCTGTCTCCCCTGCCCCTGCCTGAATTGCTTGCTGCATCTGTGTGCCTTATCAATTTGGAAGGTATTATGATTTGGCTAGACTTGGATTGTTCCCAATTTAATTTAGAATTGCAGTGTCAGCTGAGATAAAGCATCCATAGCTCCTCCCAGCTGTCCATTTAAAGTCATTTCATCTGACAGATCTTTTGTCAACTATGCTGAGCAACGTGAAACTAAAAGATAGTCACAGCAAGAGACATTTTAATTTACTGGGTATAACATGCATGTTTCATCTGTCTTTAAGCTATTTTTGCTGGTGTTATTAATAGGTGGCAGGTAGCTGAAATGACTTGACTGAACACAGTTGTGTGCCTCTCAAAGCTTCACAATACAAAATGCATTATAAAATATGGTCTGGTAGCCTTTCTGTCCAGCAGTTTGTTTCAGTTTGTGATGCTTGTGTGGGACAGGTCTCTGAAATTAGAATTTTAATGTCCAAATTGGCTTAATTATTGTCCTGGATCCCACTTAATAGCTTTTTCGATGATTTGTCTTCTTGCCAATTATGAAATAAGGACGTTTTTTTCACAAAGTTGTTTCTCATGTTTTGATACCATCTGCATTTTTATTTTATTTAATTAATTTAATTTAATATATCTGCTCCATGGTATTTGAGTATTTATCAGGCTAAATCTCTTTTCTTTGTTCTGATGCTCTTGACTGTCCTAAGAAAGCAAGAAGGGGGGGTGGGGGGGCAAACTATACCAAAGTCACAGATCCGCCAAGGGAAGAGAAGAGGGTCTCACAGTATGGTACAGTATCTATTTTTTCCTTCTGGTTTAGCATCAGGGATAGAGGACAATTGTGGTACTCTATTAAGGAACAAGGTTAATGATGTAATTTCTATTGCTGGTTGTCTTTCTTTACATTCCTACTATGCGGTTGCTTTGTGCTTTAATCATTCAAGACAGTGGGCATTCCTCTTCGGCACTGGATCAGGTCTCAGATACTTACAGTGAATGTTCCTGTTTTGTCTTGGACAAAACTGGGGATTAAACCCTCCTACCAAATGGGCTGAAAACAGCCATAATCCAGAAAACTCATTAGAATCATGATGTTTAGAAATTTATTTATAAAGAATTTATTACTGTATGGCAGCAAAGCCTCCTTATCTGCAGAGAGAAAAAACAAAGAGCCTTGATTGCATTCCTCAGTATGTTTTATAGTTTTAAATGGGCTGTTATGGGAAATTTTAAATGTGAGCATTTTTAAATATTAATATTTCATGTAAAGTGCTAGTTTATATCCCTGCAGTGTTTAAACCAGATTTTGTAACCTGTGGACTGAATCCCAACTGGAATTTGCTGGATTTCTTATTATTCTGGGAGCAGACAGGAGTCATGTGCGAGTCAGTGATGAGTGGTGTCATGAACTGTATACTTGACAAATCCTAGTTGAAGCAGATAAAAGTCTGGTCTTTGCCATTTGCTGCATTGAGAAATTGTATGTCCAATCTGGGTGTGGTATTGTAATGTATGTGTTTAACCTCTAAAAACCTCAGTTCAACTTGATATAAATCATACTAAAGTAATGGCTATGTTTTTTTCTGTGATAGCCTTTGCTATTCTTTCACTGGATCCTAAGAAGACTTTTAAACAGCTTGAGTTCTAAGGTTGGTAAAATTTGTAGCCAGATTTGTAGTTGTAAATTTGTAGTTCTAGATTATTTGGGTTTAGGATCAAGTTTCATTAATAGTTAAAATTAATACAATAACCCTTAAATCAGTGGTTGTAACAGATGTTCTTCCCGGATTGTTGTCAACAGTGTCACTCTTCAGGGATGCTCATTTCCACCTCATTGTCTGCAAAACCAGTAGTTCAAGGAGTCCATTATTGCAGTATTTTATACTTCTTTTTCTGTTAACACTATTCAAAACAGCATGTAGAGGTTAGTTCTATGATGTTAATATATTATATGTAAATCAAGTCTTGCAGTCTCAGAAGCTATCTACTTTAGGGATTTTGGTATTTTATCAGGATATAAAACAAATTTTACCAAGTCACAGATTACTTGCATTAAATAGAGCAGTCGAGAATTGCAGTGGCCTACCTCTGATTGTGCCACTCATCAGACACTTCAGATATTTTGGTATTTGCTCTTTACTGCTGTCACAGTAAACAGCTTTAGAAATTTGGAGAAATTTTGTAAGCTGGTAGACACTGACAGCTGTACTTCTTTTCCCAGTTGGCTTCAAGCTCTCATTTCCTTTATAAAAATGAATGTGTTTTTTTGCTAGATCTTTTTTTAGTTCTTAGATTCATTTTTCTTACTCTTTAGGCTATTGGAATAGATTGGCTACTAGAATGTTCCAAACTCATATTGAAAATAAATTGACCAGGTATTAAATTAGCCTTTCTACACTATGAGAGATCTGAAGGGGACCTAGTTCTTTAAATTTTAAATTTAATTTCTACTCCTTTGTTTTGCAGCCATTATCTGGCAGGTTTAATCCTGACACTTCTGTGTCTTGGTGTTAACATGAGGAAAGTCTAATCTCTTCATATAGATTTCAAGATTTAATTTATAATAGTCTCCCCCCAGACATTGTAGATTTAGGTCCCATAATTAAGCAATTAATTACAACATGATACCTGATGGAAAGATTTGTAAATAGAGAATATGCCATTCTTTTATTTCCATTCTAAAAATCATAAACACTAAAAGGTAATTCCCTGTTTTTGCTTTATGCTGGAGCCACTATTTTTAGTGAGATGGCCCCTCTCATTTCAGTATGAGCTGCCTAGCTGGTTTGTGAACTCCTTATTTTGGATAAAACTAGCAGCTGTCCCTATATGGAATAAGAACAGGAATATTACAGGTGGGGAAATTATTCTAATATAAATTTGGCTTCTAGAGATTTTAATAATTAAATAATGTACAGTACCTTCTATTGTCTTCACAGTGAATTCATGACACTGTGATGAAAATGTATATACAGTAAAACTGATTTTTAATCCCTAGTGTATACTTTATTGGTTGGGTTGTGGACCTTTCTACATGGCTTGGGACTGTCCAGATGCGGTTAAGTTTTTTAAATAGATTTCTTCTTTCTCTCTAATTTAAAAAAGGTTTTTTCCCGTCTTATAGGTTCTCACATAGTACCCTTGTCTAATCCTGGCCTCTCACAGCAATAAAAAGACAGATCTAGCTGGCTGCCCACAGCAAAAAATATGTTGGTCCTGCAGTGGTAGCTCATCAGATTTCATATTTTAAATTTTACTGCTTGGATACATGATGCTGAGAAGTGGTGGGTATCATGATTGTAATCCCTCCCCCTTAGGGGCGCTCCGGCTCTTTCACATTTTACCTGATCTCCTGTTCCAGTCTCCCCTTTAAAAGCCAGACCCTCCCACTAATCCAGGCTCAGTTTTGGAAGATGGGCACCACAAGGCTTGCTTATTTTCCGGGTTGTCCGAAGGCAGGCCTTTTCCCCGGGGTCTTGACCATCAGAGTCTGGGGCTTGGAGCGCCTGACCCCGTTACCCTTTTTTATTTTCCCGACCCTTTGCCAGATCCCGCTCCAGCTTTTAACTTTGTCTCGTCTTTGTCACGAATGGACAACCCAGTTTAGGACATTTGCATCCCCTGGATTTCCTACGAACACCCCTCAGACTTGTTTGCATTAGACTACACCTCCCCGAGCACTGGCGCATCTTGGACACGCCCCCCTGTACTTCTTCCAGCCCCTATCCTAGTCCTTTTTTCCCCATGTTTCTCACTCCCCTCCGGATTATGCCATCTGCATAGGGTCCTGAAAGGCGCTTCGTAACAGTGGTCTTGGAGTGTTGGAGTTGATACAGTCAAATTTCTATGTGGTGGTATTCATGTGATATCTCACTAATTTGTGTTTGTGTCTCATTAATTTGTGTGAAGCCTGTAAGGGAGTAACACTGACAGTGGTGGTGGAGGAGGTGTAACTCTGTTTTCCAATTGTTTAACTGTTTACCATTTCAGAACTGATTCAGAATTGATTCTGAAACAAATACTGTAGCAAAACTGGTGAAAAAAAATACATTTGTGGTGTTTTGGAAATCTGCCATTTTTAAGGTTTTGCAGACAAAAAATACAACTATTGTTAATTGATTTAACTGTCCGCTTTAGATTGATTCTTCTTGAGCGTCCTGTCTGAAAAAGATTTTGAATTTATTCTTTTACTGAGGAGGAAGGCCGTAAATAACTGATTGGTTGTGAAAGGGCGACAATGTCTGACACTTCTAATTCATTTATTCCAAATTATCCAAATAATAATTTGGACAGTAACGACTAATTAAATAATGAAACAGCGATCCTGCAAGGAATGGATTTCTTGCTCCTACAGAGAAAACTGCTCTGAGCTTCTGTATATAAAATGTTATTGAAATAGTCAGCACTTCATTATTTTATGCATATTGTATCATATTAGGGATCACTTAGCTGTATTGTACTCAAATATCACTGTAGTTCTTGATTCACATTCCTATTTTTACTTTACTCTCATGGTATTTCTCACAGCATAGGAAAGCACTTCTCCAAAAAATTCAAAGGGTTGTTTAAGATCCCAAAGTCCTAATTACAAAAGACTCATCCGGATAACAGAGATACCTTTCATACTGTGAAATGCGTGTCCTTGTTTTTTTTTCCCAGTGATTTACTCTGAAAGTTTGCTGTCAGGCTGCAGTTCACATGAGCCTAATTACAAGCCCTGTTCAGCCTCATTTGGTCAAAGAACACAGAATCCCAGTTTTTTTTTGCATTCAAAGCAATTCATTCATCTGTCATTGCCTACAATTGCAGGAGCTCTGATGCAGAACCAATTATGATGCCCTGAGGAGCAGAAATTGATCGTCTTTTTTCTTTTTTAATTAAAAAAGATGTGGTAAACTAAATTAGGGTTAAGAAAGGTCTTACAGTCACCTTTTGTTTTGAGCTCATAATTGGCCAAAAATGTCAGAACATTGTAATCTAAGTTATTTGAGACATATTTCATGTTTTGTTTTCTACACCATTTAAGTTAAAAGAAAACGAGAGCTTTAACAACAGGAATTTCTTTACTTTCAATACAGAGAATTAACCATTTCCCAGGAATGGGAGAGATCTGCCGGAAGGACTGCCTTGCAAGAAATATGGCCAAGTAAGATTAATGAAAAAAATGCCATAAATGTGAGATTGGATATGACTACATATGAATACAGAAGACTATGGATCATATACTTCAATCATTTGCCTTTGTTTGAATAATTACATCTATTTGATTTCTAAGGAGCAAATGCCACTTTGAGTCTTTAATTTTTTCGCAGTTCTTTTGCAGTGCTAATTTAAGAATGAACTAGACAATCGAACCTCTTGTTATTGATTTCTAACACCTGGAGTTTATTTTCCCTTTTACAAAGCAGGTTTCTATTATGGGTTATAAACATACTGTAAGTATAGCTGAAATCTGCTTATCACTGCAATTAAATGTAGCTGTTCAATGCAGGTTTTATCCTACTCTTTTAATAAAGAAAAATGCATTTGTTAACTTCAGCTATTGTGATTCTTAATGATAAAATGTTTTACATTAAAGAAGGATTGAATTAAGACAGTGGTTCTCAAACTTTTTGGACTAAGTACCACCCCTAATCCAACCAAAGCGTCCAAGTACCACCTACAAGTCATCTTCTCATAGGAGAAATTATTATAATAATAAACTTAATTTGATATAGCGCCTTTAAAGGTGGCTTCTCAGAGTGTTTTACAGAAAAAAAAAACATTAACAACAACTAATAAAAAAGCACCATTTCAGTGAGAGGGGTGAGCCTGTTTAGTTGAGCAAAGCAGATGTGAATTAATTTTTCGAGCCTTGATACAGTTCACAACGGAGTCTAACAGATATTAAATCGTCAGGCATTTTCTTGACGGCAAAGATCTCGCGGTGGATGTTGTAATGCGTACATTAATTTCTGGAGCAACCAATCTAATTCGTGCCGAATCTTATGTCAATCTTATGTCGGCCTGTCATTGCTCTAGCACCGTCTGTACAAACTCCTACGCATTTTATCCAATCGAGGCCATTCTCTTCGATAAATTCATTCAGAAGCTGAAATATGTGCTCTCCTGTAGTTCCTTTTGGTAGCGGTTTACAGAACAGTAAGTCTTCATGGGACATGCCCTCAAACTCGTATCTAACGTAAACGAGCAAATTGGCCAAATCGACTACAGACTCATCTAATTGCAGTGAAAAACATCTGCTCATCTTAACGCGCTCTATCAGTGTACTTTTGATATAATCCTTCATTTCAATAATTCTATGAATGTGTCTTTCAGGGGGAGGGGGGCAGCAGGTCGAGCTGTTTAGCAGCCTTTTCTCTACACATAATACGTGTCAGCTCCTTTGCCAACGGTAAATAAGGTTCTTCAAAAATAGTGTACAGTAGCTTACCTGCTTTAGCAATCCGCAAGCTTGCATTTTTCCGCGTTTCCGTTTTTATTTCCGTACTTATTTAAAGTTTTTATTTCATGCGCATGGGAGCGAAACACAGAGAAGCTCGGTGTATTTTTCTCAAATTAGAACAGTTCTTAAATATTTTTCTGTTATCAGGCTTTCGTGTGCTCACAAGATGACCTGCGTTCGTAGCACGTATTTCTATGCATTCCTGTGTTTACAACGTTAGCATTGTTCCAAAATCACACACATTCTCCTTTCTCCTTATTTCCTGGAGATACAGTAGCTTTTTTAAATACAATTGGCCATTTGCATCCGTAGCACGCATTCCTATAGAGTGGTATAGAATTACAGAGTATCTCTTGTGCTGACTGAAGAATTAGCGTGCACTGTATCGTAGTACGTAGGCTGCGTATGCGACACGTATTAAAATACAAACCCATCCCGATTTTTCAGCACACACGACACAGTTCTAGGGTCATTTGGCGTACCACTTGGCGGCACGCCACGTACCACTGCCGGTACGCGTACCACAGTTTGAGAACCACTGAATTAAGACATTAGTCAGTATTCTTACCCATTATTACTCTTTAGTACTGTAAGTTGGTGAAAAACATTGGTGACACATAAAATGATAGGAATGTGGAATCTTTGGTCCCGTTTTGAAAATCTTTGTACTTTTCTTTATTTGTAGTTTCTTTACACTGAAAATATTTGTATCCAAAGATGAGGATTTTCTGTTTTTGGTGGAATAGATGTTATTTTCCTAGTAAATGCAAAAGTGTTAAGAGGCTAACTGATACAAATTTGTGAAACACATTTAAACTGCTTGACTACTGCTCACACTCACTTTTTTATTTAAACAAAGGGATGTAAGACAGTGATGAACCATCTTGGCAACAAATGTTTAACCTTATACAAACTATTGAATAAGAAGGACTGGAAACTCGTGTTAATAATTTAGTTTATCTAAAGCTGAGCATAATTTCTCTTAGAGATATGCTGTATGACAATCTCCTGATTGATCTCATCATGTTACTGTCTTCCAGCCATTTGAAAATAGTCTGTTTCTGCTTCCTCCCCTGTGTCTTCAGAATGATAAAAAACCAGCCTCAGGATTACAGCTTTATTCCCAAAACCTGGATCTTTCCTGCCGAGTACACTCAGTTCCAGAACTATGTGAAAGAACTGCGCAAGAAACGCAAGCAGAAGACGTTCATTGTGAAGCCAGCCAATGGAGCCATGGGTCATGGGTAGGACACAAATGAAAGGGTCTGACTGTCCTGTACACACTGGATAGCTGTCCAGTGTTGGAAACCAAAGCCGTGTTTTACTGGGCCGTTATGCAAAAGACTAGAGTAATTATTGTAATAGACCTGATTTTCCTGCTGGAGTGGTTATTCCCTACCATCAAGGCAAGGATGGAGTCACAGGCAGACCATTCCCTGAAGGTCTCAGTTTGTAATTACCGTACCCCCTTATCAAAATCGGTGAAGAGTAAGATCAAGACTGGTTCAGGTTATAAATAGAGTGTGCAGTCCTATCCTGCTGTGACACTATTCTGTCATTGACTTAAGAGATTGTGAGAAAGATATCAGGAACTCTTTCATGAAGTCATTTGTTAAAACCTCAGATCTTAGCAAAGGTCTATGTTTCCTTAAATGGTTTAGTCTATCTGCAGTACATATGCGTGCCATTCTTTTTTTCACAATTATCCAGTTAGTCCTTTCAGTTTTTACGTGACTCCTACATTTCTCTTGATCACCTCTTGTTTCGACATAGCTGGTTAGTTATCATACTTTCTGACAAGCAAAAAGAGGTTCAGAAAATGTTTCTGAAGAGCACAGGCTTCACACAAGGGAAGTGAAAGAATGTTACTCCTTGTCTATTTATCTGTTATTAAAACATCAGATTGTAACAACTGAAATGTGGCTCCAGGTCATTTCCTACCTTTTGACTTTGAGAAGTCTTTCAGAAAATATTTGTGCTGGGTTATTTACATAGTATGAAAAATAACAGACACAGCAATAGAAGTCCGCAAAAAACATGCGCAACAAATGAGAGATGAAATCAACAGCTCCTTTAGCAGCTGTTTATGTACTTAATATCATATTGCAAAATGTCAGGTGAGTTATTGTGCAATGTTATACAGATGTCTTTTGAGAAGGAAATCACATAATTGTAACTGAAAAGCAGATACATTCATTGACATTAATTTCTTGGCAAGCCTCTTGGCAATCTAACAAGAACAACCAAGAAACTGCGAGAATTGACAGGTGTAGTTACTGATGTCTGAAGGGGCAAGAGATCACAGTCAATCAAAGAATCGTGTGCAGCTCAGACTCCAGATTTGCTATTTCCTGTATGTGTACCATTAATCTGTACAAATCAGGACAGTAATGTCAGAAGACAGTGAAACCTCCTCTGTTGATTTCGAAGCAGCTTTTCACACGTCACAATACATAGTAGTGGCCAAAATAAGAGTCAAGACAATTATGACAAGATTTTTTTAGCTTTACTGTCATTTAGATAGATTGCAAGTAAAGAGATTATTAACAGAGTCATGTTACTTGAGGCCATTATTTACGAAAGAAAAGGAACTGCAAAGACTGAATTATTCTAAGACTTTAAAGCAGTGTAGGTAATTGAAAATGAGTTTAGCACTGGCTTTTGGTGAGGGGGTACTGAAAGATATTAAATTGAAATTCCCTCTGCAGGACACAGAAAATTAAGTTATATCTCAGTAATTTATTCTCAGACAGAAAGCTAAATTAAGTTATTGTTTGCAGCTTCACTGAAGCTGGTTAAAAAGTGTCAGGTTTAAATACAAGATCTCGAACGGGGCCAATTAAACATCAAGCGAAACTGTTTTGATTACCTGACATCGGTGCCTCATCAATCATGTCTTCTAATTTACTGCAAGAACAAGTGCCAGTTTAATCCTGTCCATTCTCCCACTCACTCAAAAGATTCCTATGCTCCTGAAGAGTTTGTATTAAACCTTTCAATGTCGAGAGTCCCGTTTTTTCCAGATTCTGCATTTTAAGTTCCTGAAATTTTGTATTTTAAGGATTCTGAAAATTGGCTTCCTGTGCAATTAATAATTCTAAAAGGAAAATTAATAACAAGATTACTCAAAATTGTTGTCTCTTATTTTTCTCTTTAATTTTAAAAAAATACTATCAATACATCAAAACTAAAACAGTTTATTTTCTTCATGCTTTGCGTACTTAAGTCATTCTTTTACTTGTGTCCATTTATTTGCATAAGGACCTTTGTTTTACTGACACCAAATATGGACGAAATAATATACTGTAGCCCAGTGTTTGAAGGCTTTTTCTAGATTTATACCTTTAAAACAAATGCCACTTGAAATTACAAACATATTTTTCTAACCAAGGAATTTAAACAGTGATATCCTTTTGTTTAAACACCAGTTTTCTCCAGTAAATATACAGTGAATAGTAGAATTACTGCCATTGCCTTATTTTTTAATGTAAGTCAATGTGGGAGATTCTTAATGTTTTTTTCATTGGTAAAATGAAAACCTGAAAGTCTTTTATAGTCTATTGTTTTAAAGCCTGTTCTTAAAAGAAAGTGTGTTCAACCTTCTTTGCATTAAGTGTGATCTGCATATTTTCTCAGCTGAATGCCATTGGCAAGGGGCTGAATGAAATAAACCATTGCAGCAGTTGATTTTGACCTGTGTCCCACTATTGGTTAATCTGTAAACTATCAAAAAACCCAGTTAACAGCAATGAAACAGAAATCAGGGCTCTGTCTTGACCTGCTTAGTGTAAAGCAATCAGGTTAAAAGCTGGCCTCATACTGCCTGAAATCCATGACTTCCCTCTGGGAAATGTAGTTCCTGTCTTCTTATTCCATCATAGATTTGTATAGGAAGATATAATTCCTATATATTATTCATAGGAACCCATTACTTTTTTCTCACTTAGGTAACAAATTTGTTCATTGTCATACAGGATCTCCTTAATAAGAAACTGTGAGAAGCTTCCAGCCCATGACCACTTCATTGTCCAGGAGTACCTTGACAAGCCCTTCCTCATGGAAGGGTACAAGTTTGACCTGAGAATTTATATCCTGGTCACTTCCTGTGACCCTTTGCGAATCTTCCTTTACAATGATGGACTCGTGAGGATGGGCACAGAAAAGTATCATGCGCCCAGTGAGTCCAACCTGGTAAGAAACCCGTCTGCCAGATGTGACTCATTAAAAATTGAGGGCTGTTTCCCCAAGGGGCTGTGGTATCTGGCACTTCTTGTTCTCACGTTCTCAAAGAGGATTCTTTTCCACACTTGCTGATACCTGAGAGTGAGAAGTGTCAAAGTGAGATTAATGAAGTGCACGTTTTTCACTGTTTTAACAAGGAGGGTGGATGAGAAAGGTGGGGAGGGTAATTAAATTGGAGTCAGGTGTCCATATAGTGCTGAAAATGAGTTTAAAGGTTTGGGTGTCTATTTGTCTATGGTATGTATTGCAATAAATATGTCCTTGTCCCATTTTGTCAATGAGCTCCCGTCTATCAAAGTAGTAGAAAAAAAAACCTAACCATCTTTAAATACAACTTACTGAAATGACTCATGGGTGCTATCTCTTTTATTTGCAGTTAAGCTGAGGAGATTTAGGTTCACTCCAAGGCTCCTGACATCTAGAATAAGCCCATGCCAGTTTGAGTCGAGAAAGTGTATTATGCTGACTTTTATTATACTACTTTTGAGGATTAAAAAAACAGAATCTTTGGCTAAGATGTTAAAATCTTGACACTTCTCAAAACCCATGTGATGTAATATGAAATTATTAAATGATACAGATTGATTTTTTTCAGCTAAGCATTTTATTGTTGAACATGTATATAAAGGTACTTAGTTTTGTAGGAGTTTAGGAATCTTTCTCAATCTAGCAACCATGTTAATTCTTTGCTTTCTAACTTTATGTTTACCCAGAGTCAGCTGTACATGCACCTGACAAACTATTCTGTGAACAAACACAATGAAAACTTTGAAAGGGACGAGACAGCTGACAAAGGCAGTAAGAGATCGATCCGCTGGTTCACAGAGTTCCTCCGCACCAATGACTACGACGTGGCCAAATTCTGGGGTGACGTTTCTGTAAGTGAGCCCCTCAGATGTAAAGCACGACTAACTAGTTAATACTGTACCAACACCCCAATTAATATTTTGTACTCCTAAATACTCATTCATAGGTTATCTTTTTTATTTTGAAATATAAATTACATTTTTAAATTTATATTAAAATTTTAAACTCAAATCAGTACCTTTCTTAAAATATATTAGAATCTAATATGTATATACAGTGTATAAAAATATATTATTAACATCGTACTGTAATTGTCTAAACAGTGCTACTTTTTATTTTCTTTATTATGATTGCTGCCAAGTTCCTTAATTGTATTTCATACATATTTTGAACACGTCCAAAAAAAACAAAAACAAACTTTTAATATTTTTCATGAAAGGACAAGAAGATGTTTTGCTAAGCAGTGTTTGGGTGGGTTGTTTAATACACGGATTGCCCTTTTCTACTGGAATAAAAATGATTGCAGCATTCAACATTCAGTACCTGATTTTGTATTCTGTTAATTTATGACCTGTGTTTTCACTTAGGATTAAAATAAGTCAGTGCAACTCATGTACAGCCTAAAGGAATTAAATCTCATGTTTCTTTTTTTTAAATCCTGTTGTTTTGCTGTAGCACATGGCAATTTGGCTGTGATATTTCACAATAAATGTGTTTGTTTCGCCAAATCATATCATTTGTAGGAAAAGGATGTATTTAAACATTCCTGGCCAGATTTCTGAAATGGCTGCATGACGGTATTTCCTGTGTTTGTGTTGGCATGGCAACAGGAGCTGGTGGTGAAGACCCTGATTGTGGCCGAGCCCCATGTCCTCCATGCCTATCGGATGTGTCGTCCTGGTCAGCCTCCTGGAAGCGACAGTGTGTGCTTTGAAGTCCTAGGATTTGACATCATTTTAGACCGGAAGTTGAAGCCATGGCTTCTTGAGGTAGATATTATGACAAGTGTTCCTGTTACAACTTCATTTATCCATTATCTATGTTTGTTTAATGTTGTGGTTTTTGGTTAAATTGGTCTGTTATCAGAATATCCCACACTCTATGAAGGAAAGTGCTACTTTAGTTTGGGAGTACAACTTACTGTCTTAAACCCAAACCTGAAAAAGTTCCTACCCCTTTTCGGTGTGAACCCAAATTCTTGGTTCCCTTTCCAGTGCCTTATTGGATTTGTACCATCATTCAAACGGCGGAAGGAATTTAATGTGGTGACATTTTCTCAGTTACTATAAATAACTATGCTTTCTGATCATTAGAAACTGATCCAGAACACTCTGGACCATTAACATTCTGGAGCCTATTATATAAAGAAGGCTTTTTAAAAAGCTTTTCTCGATGTACACTAGCAAAAAAACAGCTATGAAAAATTGCAGTCTGATATGCATAGGAAAGATAGCCATCTTTTCTTCAGATTCATCTGTCACGTTTTAATCAGGAAAAAAAAGATTAATGCAACACTACTGTCAGTAATAAAATGTCTCCTTAAGTAGATCTCGCTATGTACATTTATCAGCCTTACATCACAATTTACTGCCTCTTAAGAACTCTTTTGCATATAGTCCTGCTTCTGTTGCACTTCACTATAAATAGCCCTTGTTTGTCACTTTCTGCCACTCTGTGGAAACACAGGCAGTTGGAGCACAGAGCCAGAAGCAAGTGCCAAGAATATAGGTCAGCAGCAGCAGGTTAACAATCTCTGCAGAGCCGTGTCCATGCCCATTTCTTCAGACTTAAGACGGTGTGTAGGCAGAGGTCCAGTAGAAATTTTCTAAACATTAATGCTGTTCTGGTTGTGGTCACTGAAAGTCTAACCAAGATCATTAAAACCCACAGTGACTACAGGACATGAAATTATTTCAATAACAACACTATTATAATATATATGTTATTAAAAAGATAAACTAAATATGTGGGAAAGCTGGTGATTAAATGGGGTGTTTTTGTCACATTTAATTGAATCATTGCTGAATGTGTCTTGCATTAAATCTTTTTTTTACATTTTTTTGTGGATGAACAACAAAGAGACATGAATAGAGACATGCTCAATTATTGTCAATGTTATTTCCTGGGTGATTCTATGCTCTGCATTAAAAAATACAAAAGCATTATGGTTACAGTTGTTATTCTACTGGATTTCTTAGCACAACTGCCTGCCCCCACAACGTTCCTCATTTAACATTAATGTGAGATCCCTCAAAAAAACATCTTCTTGTTACGGTACACTAAAACTTAGTTTAACAATATTGTTATAGCTCACACTCAGATGATTGATCACAAGATATTTTCAAGTGAACTGTCCTGTGTATTCATTCAATTGTACCAGATTAATGATACAGGCCATGGTTTATAGGGCAATCCTAATCATATTTCTTTCCCAGGGCCAGGAGACATTGTTACAGAAATATGTTATATAATCTCTTTTAGTAATCAGAAATATGATCCTTCTTACTTACATGTGGTAAGCAAAGTTTTTGAATGTGGGCTTTAGCTAACCTCCTGCAGTGCCCAGTTCACAATACATAACTACAGATTTCTTCAATGTATTTTTCTGCATATCTCACAGTCAGATAGCTTGGTTTGGGTATGTATTGTCCAAGATAAACAAACAAAGATCTAAGCTTTTTCCAAGCATTTCAAGTATTCAGACTATGTTTTATAAAGATACCATATTATACATTACTTTTTACAACCATACTTCATTGGATGTTTCAGACTGAATATCTCATGTTACTTTTCTTTTTTGTCTCTGCATTTATTTGAAATGTTTTTTTAATTTAAATTTAATACAACTAGAAATGTCACAATGACTTCTCCCTTCCTTTTGTTAATTAATTTCTTTCTCAGTCGCTATCAACATCTTTCAAGAAAGCAACATGTTGCCAACAAGCCCAAAGAGGAAAACAAATTCTCTTAAGGGCAAATAAATGACCAATGTACCTGTAATGTAGATTAAATCTCAACAAAATGTGAAAGCATTTATTTTTTTAGCTTCTGTAAGTGCTTTATTTCGAGGAAACACTTCTGTTCATTCGCAAAAAATATCCTCCATTATGCACTGGTGTAAAGAAAACATAGAGGGATAAAAAAATCTGCATTCAGATTCCAAAATATATGGATGGACACTGATAAAGAATTGTTCATGCAATATCCCATTATTTCATTAATCTTTCATAAATGAATCAAAGATCAAATATTATCTTAAAGACTTAAATACTGAATGTAAAATAGAAGTAAAGTTTTGTGACCATTAGTAAAGTATTAGGGAGCAAAGGTGACGTTATTTCACCAGAAAAGTCTCTTGATTCACTTTTCTTTAAAAATATTTAATGAAGCTGTTTCTGGTAAAGCTTCTAGTTTCCATAGCTGAGACTATTTGCTATGCCAACAAAAGCAAAATATGGAACACATGTAAATCTGAGAAATAGGACTTTGAAAACAAGCAGATACAAATTGTGCATTTAAATTATGCTGTGTTTTGGGCTTGCTGCAATCTAGCTGCAAGATTATTTATTGTTTGATAAATCTGCTGTAATTTTCCAGTTGGCATAGCTGGTCTATAGTATACTTGTGGTGTTCAGCCTCATTAAAGTTGGGTTACTGCTTATTTGGGGTTTTACAAAAATACAGCTGCTTTTACAAATAAAATGGAGGGCAAAACAGAAAAGAACAAGTGTCTGGGGAAAGCAGGATAATTAGAGCCCTGCAAGGGCCCACAAGGTTTAACTCAAAGACAGTCTAGCTTGTTAGAAAGTGACTGCGGGCAAACCGGTGTGTGCTCATTGGGGTGCACAAACTGAAACATGTACTCTTATTCAGATCTTAGCAGGACTGAATCTATCCTTTATTTTGCAAACAAGAGATAATTTTTACCATGCTTGTTAAAAAAATACACATTTGTTTTTAGCTGTGAGAGGGGTTTGTTATTGGACCTGTAACCAATAAGTACTGCTAGTTAACTTTAGAGTGAATCTAGTCATTAGTATCTATTGATGCTTTAAAAGGGGAAACTTTGCCCTAATTGCTTGCCCTCTGGGGTGTGTGTGTGTGGACTGATTGGCACCTAATGAGGGAGGTCAGATGTGCTCAGAGTGTTTCTTGGGACGATGACAGCTCAGACTGCACCCTGCAGTGGTCTAAGCACTTTCCCTTCTGAATTGTTTCAAGATGAGTTTGTTTGTCCTTTTCTTAAAGCCAACACAAACCAGACTTCCCCTTCAGAATGAATGGAAATGATCTGCACCGGGAAGCGTAAACAAACGGGGTCTTTTCATTGCTCGCACGGACACAGTTTGATCTTGATGGGGTTCTCTTCACCAATGTGACGGCAATTTCCCCTTTGAATGGAGGTTCTCCGACAAACTAGATGGAACACTAAACATGGCTGCAGAACTGTAATTTTAGAAGTTTCCTGCTGACCACTCCAATTCCAAAGTGTCTTTTCATTCCTTATCCTTCACTGTTGAAATTTTGCAGTAAAATCTAAATGGATCATAGTTGCACAGTGGTCCAGTACAAAAAAGTAATCAAGCAGCTATTACTAGATTTTATAATAATGTGACTCAAAAAAGATCAGTTCCAAATAAATGGGGTTAGTGGATGCCTTTCTGGGCTGGTCATTTTGTCGATCACAGAATGACAGATACCTATATGAAGCATAAGATGGATGTTAAATTACTTGTGTCACGAAAAGCACAACTTTCAAATAGATGTTCAGAGATAGAGAAAACATACATGAAGCCATACATGAATTGTTACAAACCTGAAGATTAAGTAATACTGTAACTATTATCATAATGGCGAATATAAACTTTAAAGCACCATACAGCCAGTAACTGTCACTGCTGTACTATACAGTAGTTAGTGTACCTTTGTTTTTTTAATTGGTCACAGTGCCTTGCAAAAGTATTCAGAACCTTCCTATGATTTCCCATTTTGTGAAATTACGAAACACTTTTTAAATTAATATTTGATTTAAAACATGAATGCTTATACTAAAAACTTATAAGGTACTGTAAACATTTTCAGACCCATGAACTCAATATTTGGTAGAAGCATTTTTGGCAGCCAGATTGCAGCCAGACTGCAGTTTTTTTGGATAGGTCTTTACCAACTTTGCATTTCAACTTGGTGCAATTCTTAATCATTCTTCTGGGTGAATTTGTTTAAGTTCTCTTAAGTTCCTTGGGGATCGTTTATGGACGGCTTTACACAGTCGTAACACGACTTTGATTGGGCTCCTCAAGGATATTGACTTTCATATTTTTAAGCCACTCTAGTACGCTTTGGTATTGTGCTTTAAATCACTGTCATGCTGAACGGTGAAAGTTTAATCCAATTTTATGTCTTCAACAAACTGAAAAAGGTTTTCCCTTATTATTTCCCTGTATTCTGATCCATCCGTTTTTCTTTCAGTTGTAACAAGCTTTCCAGTTCTTGCTGAGAAGATGTATCTCTACACCATGGTGATGCCACCACCATGCTGGACTGGGAGATATGCTGTGTCAGACTTACCACATTGAATTTAGACAACAAAGTTCCAATTTGGTCACATCTGACCACAAGCGATTTTGTGACTTTTTTGCAGGATCACAGAGCTGCTTTGTTGCAAACTCCATGCAGGATATGATAATTTTCCATTTTGCCCTAAGGGAGAGTTTTGTGGAGTGACTGGAATACATTTCTGCCATTGCGGCCATCAAACTCTGTAGCTCATTGTTGCTCAAGTTGTCGTTGGACTCACAGTGACATCCCTCACCAGTTTTCTCCTTGCCCAAATTCTGAGTTTGGAGGAATGGCCTGAAATAGGTATTGTCAGAGTGATACAATGCACCTTTCATTTCTTGTTAATTGAGTAGACTGTGCCCACAGGGATATTAAGAGACTTTTGGTATATTTTGTACCCTTCTCATTATATGTATTTTTCATTGACTTTATCCTTGACTTGCTATGAAAACTCCTCAGTCTTCATGGTTGAGTCTTTGCTTAAAATTTATTACCTTATCAAGGAACCTCACAGAGACAGCCACTTAAATAATATTGTACCTTGTAAATGTGTACACCTTTATTAATTTACAAAGCAAAGCATTTCAATACTTATTCAATTATGATGTTTTGATTTTTCTCTTTCTTTTCATTTCTTTCTTTTTTTTTTTGCTTTAATGAGTGGAGTAGGTTGTGTAAAACAAATATTAATTGGTATTTTAAAGTGTCATGGCTGCAAGGTTTAAAGCAACAAAATCTATAATGTTGAGGTGAAAATGCAATTAAAAATGACCTGTCTTGTTTTGAGAATGTAATGATGTATGAGCAAAATTAAATCCAGTTGTTCTAGTAGCTTAGTATGGAACATCTTGTGTTGAGTCTCTAGATGGCAGTATTAACCTTATTATCTCCAAGAGCCCTTATTTTGGGACAGCTAATACAACACACAGAACTAGCCGATACAGATATCAAATGCAAAACTTAGTTTTCATATTTAGCACATCTACTCATATTAAGCAGCAATACAAAATCAGGGAAAAAAAAAACTGTGCTGCTTCACACTACAGAGCACTTTTAAAAAACGTAAGCCATACACACATTTGGAACACCATGAAGCAGACCTTATGTTTTTTAAGAATTTCTTTGAACTGGCCTTAGCCATATTTGTTTGGTGAACACTGTTCCAGAAAGGAACTGTGATATTAAAGATGCTTGTATGGTAATTCACTGGACCATATATGTTAAGCAATGGGTATTGAGTTTCTGCATTGGAATTACCCACTAGGAATATAACAAAAGGAGAAACCAGTGATTGCTAAGTAAGTGAAACCAGAGCTCATGCGTTCTAGGCTACTGGCCACATGGCTGCTTTTAGTGGATTTACTGAGAAGCAGTAGTCAAAAATATCATTCACAAATCTTTGTTCAGACTAACATCCAGATGTGCGCACTGAAAAAAAAAGTCAGAATAGCAAGAGATGATGGAAGAGATGGAAAATTTTTACTTTGGTAAATTGTATCTTGGTTGACAACTGTTAAATATATGTGAAAAAAATAAAGCAGTACGTACCAATATTCATTCCATTAGCCATAACAATATTGAATCGTGACTACTTTAAGTCGGGACATACATTTTAAAATGTTTAGAAAATTCGACACAGCTAATATTCCATCAGAAGGTATTTTTTAAGTGAAGAAAGACTATAAAATACATTTAGCATGGATAAAATAACCAGATGCAGTGAGACAGTGACAGAATTGAGTAACTGTGCTTAAAGATAACCAGTCCATTCATGTTAAACTTTTTGTGGCCATATTGAATTACTGTGATATACAGAGCTGCAAGGTTAATAAATATACTCTGGTGTGTTTTTGCTTTTCTCTGGTACTGTACTTTGCTTAAATATTCAATGTATAATGTAAAATACACTGGTTGCGCAACCTTATGTTATTGCTTTAAGGACAGTAATTGAGATCATTAGGCCACAAGTACATCAATGTAAATTGAAACCAAATGGTTTGTACAGTTGCAGAGCAGCTTAAAGAAGTGGAGTCAAGGAGGCTGTATCCCACAGTAGTTATCGAAATGTTGACAGATTATTTACGCATCAAAGATGCAGAAAGCAAGGTGAAAAAAACTCTGGGTTCATTGATTTTTATCTGTAGTTTTGTAGTTCAAACACCTAATCACAAATTTGGAAATGAAGGGAAAATGCTAGAACAAGAACTATCAAATGCTTAGCACAGTGTTTTCTTTTTTTGTGTTGTTTTTAGTTACTGTATGTTTCGTGATTATGGATTAAGGTACGATTTAAAGCTAAACTTTCATCTTTTCATCTGACATTTTTATTGAATGGCTCTTTGTAAGCTGACTCTTTAAGCTCCTGCCAGAGACACTTAAGGAAATCACTACATGGTTTTAAAGGCTACAGGGGTTCATTAGCCCCTAGACCAGCTTCACTTCCTCAATGAGAAGGGCCTGGTACATTGCCAGTTTAATTCCTTTCAGGATGACGAACTGACAGTGCAACAAATCACACTGAAAAATGAGACAGAAGCAGAAGTGTAACCACGATTACGAGGAACAGCAGAATTAGCTACAGTCTAATGAACACTTTTGTTAATTATATTTGAAGGGAATGTAAATGTAAATTCCGATTTTCTTTTTTTTTTGGCTGTGGGGAGGTGGACGGAGGGAAGCGGGGGCGGTGGATTAATTTTTGCTCTGACTGTTAGGCAGGACGTTTCAAATTCTTGTTGTTATTGCTGGATGCTATAAATCCTAGGGGCCTCTTTGTTGGACAACTTGATGAGCTTTCTTTGTGTTTTGTGAAACTGACCATCTGTGTGATAATGGCCTTCTACTGTTAATGTCGTATATATCAAAGCTGTTAGCACAGCATCTGATAGGGTTACGGTCAGTACAGTGTATTCACTGATTTAGCACAGTGCTCAAGGTTTCCCTGCTTTCAGCTTTCCAGTCAGTTGTGATGTAAATATTATCTTACAGTCCAAGTCTAAGCTTCATACACATCAGTAACCACCTTTGTGATGGGGATTAAAGTTTAGCTGGGATAAATTTACAGTAGCCAAAGAGAGGATTTAAGTTTCTCTCATTTTGTCTCTTTCCCTGCATGGAGAGTGGAGAAAGAAACAAGCTCCAAGGATTGTGGGGCGATTGTGGTCAATTAAAACCCTCCATCAATGTGATCTTTTCAAGATCGTTCTTGTCATCTCTTTTTTACAGGGAGAATGGAACCTTTGCACCACTGTGTGCAGTAAAATATGTCCAAATTAGGAACACAAATATTTTGCATTCACAGCTATGAAAAATAATTTGGTTCCTTCAAAATGACATTTGTACAGTAAAATCTCATGCAGAAATGTAGCTTTCAAATAATTCACTTTGCTCTGTTTTTGCTATAATAGTTTGTCTTGTCTTCACTGATACCCTATTTGTCCAAGAGACATTGTTGTCCTTATGCATTGGGTATTGTGGGCATCATATAATGGGGTACTAAAAAGTTATTCTTTCAAGCGAAATAAAATGCATTTGTTGGATATTAACTTGTGGACATCTTATTACTTGCAACACTTCACAGTATAGTAACAGTGTAAATACAATAAGGAAAAAATAAAGGTTGTTAACTGTAAAAAGAAAGGGTCATTTCATTGCTTAATGAGTGTAAATCAATATTCTCTTTATTACACTCTGAGGAACCTCAGGCAAACTGTCATTTGATCTCCTTTTAGATGCAAAGCAATTTAATCTGCCTTATTCATGATATCCAACCCGTTTGTCACATCCTGAACTTGTTTTATATACAGTATATCCTGGTTTGCATGTTTTTTTATATATACATGAGAAAATAACATGTTCCATTAACATGTAAATATTTAAGGTTAAATAAAAATCTATCTTAATTCCATAACTGGCTATAGTTTTGTAATAGAGTGACAGTAACATCGGCAGTAACCTCGAACAGCATTAACAGTGCTTTCTTGTGATGGGTGCAATAAAACTATTGATAGGAGAGCTGTTCCTTATGTGGAAGAAAGATGGCAGCAGCATGCTTCAGCTGAGACAGGTGGGATCAGTTGGCACTCTTGATGGTTGGAGACAGGTGAACTGACAACATGACAGCTTCTCTTCCCAAGGCAGGATGTGTTTTTGGACAGGTCAAAGGACAAAAGTGCCTGCGGGTTATTCCCCAGAATCTGACAAAAGCTGCCTTTCAAACCCAATTCAGCATCATTTCCCCCTTCTTCATTTTGAAATGCCATACATATTAGCTGAAAATCTTTAGAATTGGAAAAGAGTACAGATTTCTATTTCTTTGCATTACAGATCAATCGTGCTCCAAGTTTTGGAACAGATCAGAAGATTGACTATGATGTGAAGAAGGGTGTCCTACTCAATGCACTCAAACTACTGAACATAAGGTACTAATTCTGTTTAACAAGCACTTTGTATTAATCATTTTAGCACTTTTTGCAGGGTCATTACTTTCTTGCTGTAGACGCTGGCAAATACAGTATTTATAATGTTATTGATACGTTTATCTCACTATAGAAATGTCATTTTTTAAGTAATAATGAGACCTTCCACGTAATATATTCATGATAATGAAGTAACACTTATGGACAAATTAATTATTGTAGCTTGGTATATACCGTTTGGTATATACTATACTGTTGAGGAGAAAGTATATAGGGTGAAAAGATTTTATTTTCAACAAATTCCCTTAGTTTTCTTAAAAATATGTTTCAGTTTATTTTATTTCATTTTCCTACAATGTCATATATGTGCAGGTTTGAAAAGATACAAATATCTGCCATAAATGTTTATTTTTAGGTTTTAAATATAAAACTTAGAATACTGAAGCCAAAACATTTTGAATTCACAACATGAGGTAAATGTTTATGGTATTAAAGGTTGGTATGTTTCAGGTTTGTTTTCATTGTTAGTAGAAATAAATAAGAATATCATTAAAATATATAAGATGTTAAGTCTAATGTGCTTTATGACCATTCTGCTGCCCCTGACTTGTTAGTGTGAATATGACTGAGCATTGTCAATGTGGAAAATAAAAAAGAACAGACTCAGCTGATTGATTGTACCAGCCCTGACCCATAGGTTTGATTATACTATGAGCACATGTCGTCTACTATGCTAAATATAGATTGTGAACAATGGCTCTAAAATATTGCACAGTTGAAGTGGATTGATTGCAATGGGGTATATTGAGTTTTATGTTTAATAAATAGTGACACAATGAAATTGAACCACATTGTAAAATGATCAACTCATGGAGGCTAGAATGTATATTTAGGGTTGGTATTTCTCATGGTTACACAGAACACATTGCACCGCCTACAAACATGGAAATTACTAGTGTTAGGTAAGTTAAATTAAAAAATCAAATGAAAAAAACAGCTATATGAATAACACAAATTCTGTTTTCCTTATTTATTAAATACAGCAGTTTCATTAAAGTGTACTATCTTTAATTTTTAATAACATTTAAAAAGCTGAATGGAAACAAAAAAATGTCTTTGATGGACAGTAATACTCTTGATGAAATAATACGATATACAAGACTGCTAATTTGCACAGTAGTGAGAGTAATTTTCACATACTTTATACAACATAGCAGTCCACTTTTTCTTGAAAGATTATATCAGTGTAAAATGGAGCAGTTTAAATTGAAATTATTAAAGGGTTTGTAATTTTTTGTCTAAAATGGTACTTTGCATAGATATTTTAATAGCTAATTTATTTCTTCAGTACTTCTTAGTTAACTTTTACTAGCAAACAAAAATATTAACATGTAAAAAGTACAGTAACTGATTAAAAAACCAAAATTGCTCTGAATGCACACAAATTGACAGTATATTTTATTTATGTACAATATATGAAGTATCTTCTCTTGGATGGAAGGCTGTTTTGAGTTCTAGTGATCCAAACCAAGCATCTGTTCTGTGTAGAACTCTACACTTCTTAACCTCTCTGGCATCTGCTGAGTGGGCATTTGCCAGGCCTAGGCATCATCCTGGGGTTAAAAGAGCAGCAACACCTCCTGGTTTGGTTGGATAAGAAGAACGCTAATCATTGTTAAACCTCCCCATTCACATCTGTGTAATGGTAGCTAGGTGACAGCTGAAGTGGGCCCACAGAAATTGTGAAGAGATTGAAGACTATGTAATTAAGTACCATCTCAGATTTAGTGCCTGTGGAACCATCTTTAAAATCTTTAAAATTTTTTGTATTACTTATCGTATACACCTTTTGGTATTACCGATTTTTTTCTTTGCCTCTCAACTCACAGCAGCAGCTCTTGTATTGCACGGGGAGAATTAGGAGGCAAAAATAACTCCTCTGATTGACACACACACTGAGCCTTTCATGTTTCAACTTGTTGCAAGCCTTACAGTGTCTGCTGAGAGAGTTTGTGTCAAGTGGAGAAGCAGCGTTGTCTCTCACTGAAGTCATGGCAGTACTCCAGGCTCAGGGGTCGCTGTTTGCCTGCAAGCTGACTGACAGAACTCCACGCCAACCTTGACACCACAGCTCGGGCAATCCAGGTCACTGTCAACTGTTGACATGACCCTGGCTTCAACTAACAACATCTGGGTCAAAGAGCTTCTTGTGGAAGACTCCCGATCTTTATTGCATACCTTGCTACTCCTTTCTGGCACAAAAAAGTCTCATTAAAAAGATGCAACTTTTCCAAGAAGAGAAATATGTTCTAGAAAAAAAAACAGACCAAAAAAAGGACAACCTAATTTTATTGCAATCAGTACTGCAATCAATTCTATTAGGGTACCAAGATGAGGGTTCCTTTAAATATAATTAACATACTGTAGAATGATGAATTCCAGTTGCTACAGGAATAGCAATGTATAATAGTATAAAATAAAGACAGACTTCAAGCATCGGATTTACAGTTCTTTAGATTGAGGGGCAGTTACCCCTCAATCTAACAAGTACAATTTCTAACTTTTTACACAGAAAAAGATAAGAAATTAATTGAGCTGTTGGACAGATAAAGCTGTGCTTAACAGCTGTACAAATGGATTGCTGATTGTCATGTGAGCGCTGAGCAGGTCTCCCCAGGAAGATACTGATAGCAGAGAAGCCTCATTATGTTTTTGTAGAGAAGGTTCATTATGTTTTTACTGATCATAGAAAGCAAGAACCCGAATTAGTTGGGTTTTTGTTAATCGCATTACTTTCACTCCTCATTTCGCTCTTCAGAGCCAGCGATAAAAAAAGGAATTTGGCCCAGCAGAAAGCGGAAGCACAGCGGCGGCTGTATGGTCAGGGTTCCATGAAGAAGCTGTCGGCAGGCTCCTCTGAGTGGGAGAGACAGCGTCATACACTGGAGAGGAGGAAAGAGGAGCTGGTGAGATTCCTGACCACTGCCAGCACCCATGTACTCAGAATAGGCTGACAGAATGGGAGAGCCACACTCCTGTCCTCCAAAGCTGGAACATTTCCTGGTTTTCCAAACTATTCTGTCCTTTATTTGGCAGTCTTTTCAAGTCTGTTTATTGTTGATGTTTGAAAAGGTGTACTTTGTCAAAGGATGTTTAAACATAAAACACTTGGCAGGTTCAAGAAGAGTGTTGCAAGTTTAGTCATGTTCAACTTGGTCCTGAAGAAAAATCTTATTTTAAAAAAATAGACTGTTAACCATCATTGTGATTTATCGGCAGTCTTACTGTGTTTTACAAAGACACCTGAGACAATTTATTGTTTTTCTCAGTATATTAATGCTAAACCAGCAGATCAAGCCACAGAACCACCAGTTGATTAAGATAAATCATTAACATGTATCAAGGGTACCATACTGCAGTAACCCATGCACTTGGTACTTTGAATTTAACTTACCTAGACTAGAGTCTAAATGAAATTACATTTCTGACTCATCTGTAAATCACACATAACAGATCCCATATATGATGGCTGTTTTCTATATGTTAGATGTCAGATACCTCTGGCAAACAAAGGTTTGAGGTTTAAATTTGTGGTTGGTTCGGTTTTGATTTTATCTAGGCTTAGGTATCTAGAAAGTTTGTATGGAAACTGGAAAACATTATGCTGAATTTAGCATCATCACATTATTGGCTGATTAGATTCGATTGGTGAAAGATGATTCCCAATAACAGGCAGAGGTCATTACCCTATATTGTAGGAGGGAGGGTGAAATTAAAGTGGGCATTTCAAACTTCAGGGTGGGTGCCAAAGGCAGAATTAGAATTAGTACATTAGATTCCTTAAATAGTACTCAAAATGGAGCATACAAAATAATCAAAATTACTTTTTACCATTTGTTGGCTTTAATATATTAAGATCCAGAAGGAGGCTGATAATCCTCCTACTGAATATATAAATAATGAATTAGCTTTAGATATTTTCAGATGAGAAAAGAGCACAAAGAGCCTTTCATTGACTGTCAGAGAAACAAGCTTCCATAAAAGGTTTTGGTTTTATTGATCGGAGTCATGGCAGTCTTTGAGTCTCCCATTATTTACAACAGCCATGTTTGAGCTTTAAACTGCACGACATGAGGCTTTTCTTCTTTTTTCTCTCCAGAAAGAGAGGCTTGCTCAAGTACGCAAACAGATCTCACGAGAGGAGTATGAAAACAGGCATCTGGGAAATTACAGGTACGCTGATGTACACACGCTGCTCGGTTCTTTAGGCTTGTAGATTCTGTATCACTGAATTCTTTTCAAAGATGTCTGAGCTCAGTGTCAGCTCTGTTGCTAATGTTGAAACAGTCAAATGTACAGCTGAGATCTTTTTTTTTCTAAAAATCACCAATTAATTTTTCAGATACCCATGCAATTTGGAATTGCCAATTGTTTCTTTGTGCTGCGGCTCACATAGCTGCTGTACGATGAGAATGAGAGGCAGGCAGGTTCCTGCAATCTGCTCATCAGTGGAACCATTCATCTTTTGGCATGCTACAAGCTCTGCAGCAACTTAAAAGAGGGTTAGTGCCAGCTGAAAGAGGGATGTGTCCCTTACTGTGGGCACTGCAAGCCTGCTGGCAACTCAGTCAGGGATGTGTCACTGATTTCGCTAGGGTCAATCCCAACACTACCCTGGGTGATGCTCAGCCAAATGTGCACTGCCACCTGGTGAATCCCAATCACAGCTAGCTAGTGACATGACTGAGGCTTGAACTTGGAATATGTGGATCACAGAACTCAACCTACACATCTTTCTGTTATAATATGACTCTTATGAATAATCCCAGGGATATATGCATAACTAATATTGAACTCTCTTAATTATATACAAGATTTCAGATAATAAAGTCTATTTTTTAAAATTCACCAGTCAAAAGAAAAGACACTACTTCTAAGCATGAGTCACCCATTTCAAAATGGTTGTTGAGTCTGTGGCCCAAAATACATTGTCAATACAGCTGTTTTACATTCAGAAAAGCAGAATGCTCATTGTAGTAAGACCTTCGCAAGCCAACTGGTAATATACTGCTCTTTGGTTTTTATTTCAAAACAGCTTTGCCTGCGTTCTGGCAATAAATACCTGTGGTTCAAAGGGAACGCCTGGTATTGATCCAGACATTCTTTTTAGAAGAGTCTCTTAATGAACCTGTTTCCCCCTTGGGTCAAGTACTGTTTGGACATAGGAAATTGAGTTCAAAGAGAAACTCTGTATGTGGCCATTAAATAATCTACCACTTACCTAATGTTTTATGAGTAATTACTAAGATGAACATGCTGAAATAATGCTACTACTTCAAAGTCATTGAGGACTAATGACATGCAATGCAGAGCATTCATTAAAACGGTCTTAGTCTGAAAATTGAATCTCACCAAACATAATTCACAATTGTCACTTTAGAAGCTCCATCAGATCTCCAATAATGAATTCAATATTTACAATGTGTAAATTGAATAGTGTATCTTAAATTATACCATTTAAAGTTGCAACCTTTTACTACAGAAATAAGCAGTATTTCTGAAAACGTTTACTTGATAGAAAAATTGCAGTCAGACATTTAATAGAGGTATGTTTTGGAGTAAATTTCTTCACGGAAAATAAAATGGTGGACTATTGTTTTCTTTCCAGAATTGAATGGCATGATAGATTGAAGAAGTTAACACTTTGCTCTGTGCTGATGGTTGATTACATCTATTTCATAAGGATGACCAACAGTATATGTTAAAGTTTCGTGTATTTTACCACTTGCGGCAATATTCTCCTTTTCTCATGATAACTTTGATTAATTACATGTGGTAAATGAAGTCTAAAATTACAATGTCAACAATTTGCTTAATTTGAAAATTGTCCAATTTTTCTGGTTACAGTAGTTTGATTAAATACTTAGAATATATAAATCTGCAGAAGTAATGTGGTGCTACGATAGATTTGCATGCCATTCTGTATATTGTGTTTAACTAGACACACATTTCCTTTCAAAATGGGCTGAGTTTAATGAGTATAAATTGATCTTACATAATATTTATTATGTAAAGAAATTGAGAATTGTACCTCCTGTAAGTTCCTTTAGATACTATCATCAGCTCTTTAATAATTATAAATAATACATTTTTTATGCCACCATTGTAGTATTTGTTAAAGACAGGTCTGCACAAACAGCCAATGTTAAAAGATGCCTTGTGATATATAGGTCAAGAACAGCTGCCATGCATACAATGCATACAGTGTTTTTCCTCAACAGGGATATGACCGTAGGGCAAGGAGTATGAATACACAGCCTTTTCCTCATCTGTGACTTATAGGTCCTCCTGGATTAGAAAACAATTACCACAAGATCTTAACTTTACCATCTGTTAATCTTGCGATCACAATGTAAATGTGTGTATTTCAGGATTTGCTCATTGTAAAATGTCTGAAAGCCAGGCTGACACAGACTTGCGCAGAAAACTAATGTATAAGTGCTATGGGAATTTAACTAAAATATACAAAAACACTTATAGATCATAGCTAATGTAGCCATGCAATCATTGCTTATTTAGATTACTGTTACTGCTGTTATTACTAAAGAGCAATTCACAGATCGTGAGGTAATTGTGATCTTCCGATAACAAGAGCATTACAGACATCCTGAGTCCCCTGTGCTCTGAAGATAAATATTCCCATTATTTATTTTGTCTCCAGTCTTAAAACAGGCTCTGGGGAGTTGTTGTTTTAAAGAGCACATTACTTAGCAGAGAGGGGAAGCAGACACAGTATCGACATCTTACAGTTATATAGTGCCTTTCTGCCATCGGATTTTTGTCAAAATAAAGAACTGTATTTGCCCCTTGATTTTTGAAAAACCTTATCCACTGGTCAGGAAAAAAACTGCATGAATATTAAATACAAACTTTTTGTATTCTTTTTTCCAACAGACGCATTTACCCTCCAGATGACAAGCTGCTCTTGGAAAAGTATGAAAGCCTTCTCTCTGCTGCTTTTCAGACCTTCCTAGCAGGGCGAGCGGCCTCACTTCAAAAGGAGATGAATAATCCTCTGAAGCGAATGAAGGCACGTACAGTATCTGGGTGCCGTCTTGGTTCAGTGTTAAACAGCTCTTAAGATTCTTCCCCTCTTGTTTGAAAAAGAAAAGCCAACAACCTATGTTAAACTATTGCCAGGTATTTGTCATCTTTGTCCTTGTGTATAGATTTAAAAACTGCCAATTTGCAGAGGACGTGAAGATAGAAGAATTTGTTTTTGAGAGAATAGAACCTTTTACCTCCCTTGCTCTCTGTTGTTCTGTCATCCCTAACATTCTTCTTCAATGATATTTTTAATGATTTGATGGGTTAACAAAGCGATTAATGCTGCAAATGCCAGTGATTTTTGTGGATTTCTTTTCTGCACTTCTCAAGGACTGCATTGAACCTTAATGTTAGAAATTAGGAGGTTTGCTTTTTGAAGAACTTAGGACGGCAAAACCTTATTATGAGAGTAAAGTGATTATTTGGTTTTAAAACTGTAGATAAGCTGGTCCTTAGGAAGCTGCATGCAATATGGAAGGTTTGATTCATGGAGTCTCGGATTTTGGCTGGAGACATATGTGGAACACAGTTTTGGCATTCTTAGTTTGAGTGCTTGGCTTAGAGAAATAAGGCCAGAGTAGATTTGCCACACTATACCTAGATGACTCCTACTGAGTTGACGGCTGGTTCAGATGAATAATTATCCGATTGATTAATAAGAGCCAGTATCACTGTTGGCTTTTGACTTTTCACTGGCAAAATAATTGGAACTGTAGTGGGCATGCTGAGCAAACAATGTGTCATTTTAACACCATTATATCAAAATCTCTTCTTTGCATGGTATATCCCCAAAACGAAGCTAAGAATACATACTCCAGCATGAAGAAGTTCAAGTAGGTAGCTGCGTGAGCATGCGTAGGTTGCGAAGGAGCAGGTAAAGGTTTATTCCATGCTGAAAGAAAAAGAAAAGAGGCAATGTTTTGTCTGTATAGCCTTCTGAAGAAGACAGCTGAATAAGCCTTCACAGCCGAAACGTTGTGTTTCTTTTCTTTTCCTTTCAGCATGGAATATACCTTCACCTGTTCCTATACTCCAGCATACATAGGTACGGCAGTTTCATGAGTTTGAAAACATCCTACAGTAAAAAAAATGAGAAAATATTCTTCATATATTTTCAGTGACAGCAGTATTCCTAAAGAAAAGTGTTTTTTTATACAATAACTTTGTACAAAATACAATTTGTTTTATAGCACCCTTCACAACAAATTTCCACAAATGCTTTATCAGTACATCACAAAAGGTGGGAGGGGTTTTGATGCTGTTTCAGATTAATCCTGGTCACTTTTCTTCTCAGCATTACCTAGTATACATGTTCCACCTTTTAAGGAAATAATTAATGGATAAAATTGCAGACTAACAGCAGAAAAAAACACGTATTTTTGTGTTAAAAATATCTGATACATATTTCTTTGTTCCTCTTTGTAGCACTGAAATGGAAAGAGATTTGCTGATCTTGTTGCTTTGTTATAAACTGAGTAGATAAACTGATATTATTTAAATCACAGGAAGAAGACATCTTAGACCTCCTGGAGCAGTGTGAGTTGGATGACGAGAAGCTTATGGGAAAAACATCCAGGCAGAGAGGGCCCAAGGTAAAAGTCAAAACTATCTGTCCCCCCAGTGCTGCAATTTTACAATCCATAAAAACACACTTTACTTATCTCTGCACCTATAGTTACAATGAGAAGGCACTACTCTGAAAATATTCAACGTCTGTATCTAGCAAATGCTCTAGAGCTGAGAAAAAAAAAACATTAAGAGCTGTAATGGTGCCATCAAGGCAGTTTTCAACCATATTAAACCTCTTCAAGGGTAACTACTTGTTTGAACACAATTGCTTTTTACTCAAATTCATTTACACTTGTCACTTTCAATTGTAGGGAGCGTTAGCTGATTTCTCTAGCCTTGCTGGGTGCTGAGATGTCATATTGCTCTCCCATGGGTGTGTTATAAAAACACTGGGACACACAGGAAAAGTAAAACATTTAAATACTCTGGATTAACACGTTCACAAATTTGAAATTCAACAGTTTAAACTTAAAATACCAAAACCTATTCTTCAGGCCTAGCGATTTGATAGGCTTATGTTTCTAATCACATACTCCACATAAATTGTTTAAAAGTAGACACAGCCAAATTAGCTGATGAATAACAGATGCGAATGCTTTATTAATGCTAACAATGTGTTCCTTCCTGGGCATGAAATAGAGATGCAGTTCAATTAACTTTCCAGCAGAGGAAATTATAAATTCATACAATAAACAGGAGCATGAAGAACAGTACCTATTTGAGCTGAATTAATATGTCTCCATTGTTGTGTTAATCAGAACAAGACAAACATTTTCCCATCATCTATTTGCCGGTCAGCAAATTTAATAATTCTACCTCCCATAACCTTTACTTTTACAAAGTGACAAATGTTAATTGAAGAGTACTGGAAATGTGGGTGTTAATCCTGACATAATTTTTGAAATTCCACTGTTTTAGCCCTTGTCATCCATGCCTGAAAGCACCCAGACACCAAAGAAACAAAGGGACTACAGCAGCAATAGCAGCTGTAACAACAGTAGCTCCTCAGGATCAGAAGAGGATGAAAAAGAAGACCTCTCAGAGAAGAAAGAGAAGAAAGTTTCATATGACCTGGGAGAAAACAAGAACAAATCATTGGAGCGCTCCAGTAAGAAACAAACAGTGGTCTTTTGCTGTGGGGTAAATTACAACTGTGAGTTATCCTGGAAAATAAGAGGAAACAAATCAACATTTCCTACTGTTTTTAGTTTGTTTTACAGACTCAGTTCCTAACATTTTCCAGATGATCATAAAAATGATTTAATTGAAAAAGATTCACAAACGTTTGCTATGAACATTAACTATTTTCTAAGCAGACAAATTAACAATCCAAAAAAAAGAGATAATACAGTATAGGAATATTTAGGGATGAAGTTGCAGAATTGCACGTAAATGTCAGTAGGAATCTTATTAAAACATCTACAGTATATTCATCTACGGTATATTACAAAAGTTAACTTACTGTTTAGTCTAATTTATTCAAACATAAAAGAATTAAGCTTACATTGTAACCAGAATTTTGTGCCATAGGTTAAAGTATTCAATTACTCTAGAATCTCAGTTTAAATATTTAAAACAGCTTATGTTGAAAAGCTTGCAAATTTACTTTGCTTTGCTTTTATATTAAAATTATAAAGTTACAAATAATTATAAAGACACTGGGTAGTCTACACCAAAAGGCTAGTTCACACACAATATATATAGATCATGCTTTAAAATTAATTTGGACTGCCTCACACTTCAGAAAAGAAAACCTGTAAACGAATTCTTCCATGAATCTGATGAAGTGAGCTAGTAATTTGTCTTTAATTGTCAAACAGACCCCTTTTTGGTTTTGGCATTAAATCCAATTGTTGACTCATCTGCAGATTAGTAATTCCAAACCCAGCTCTTAATTACAGATTTATATTACTTACGATGGAACAAACCTCTAGCAAATAAAAGTCACAGTCAAATGACGCATTTGGAGTCAGGTAGGTGCAGGTGCAGCAAACATCAAATATGATCCAAGCTACAGTTTTGAGCAGCTGGTAATTAAAAAAATACCTGTAAATCTTAAAATAGTTCAATCTTTGTCAGCAATGGCACTATACACTCATTACAAAAGCCAAAGGGACTGATGTGTCACTGTTCTGTTTTTCATTGATATGAAGACATCAAAATCTCATTAAAACAAGCTTTGTGCCACTTTGCATTAATTAAGATTGAAGAGTACATTCATCCTGAAGATGATGAACTGATTGGCAAAAGAAACTGCAGTTTTTTTCATTTTTAAAACTTGTATAAAGGTGTTTATTTATACAAGTATAGCACCTTTAAAGGCGCTATATAAAAAAAAAGTTTATTATTATTGATTACATTTGCCTCAACTTGTGACCGCTGGATCCTCAGCAGTGTGTTCTTAATGTAAAAAAAAAACAGAAAGTACAGATAGACTTGTGTTAACATCTGTTCTGGCTGTCTTGGACCTTTATTAGGGTTATCCCTGTTCATTTAAATTTACTGAAAGGTGAAGGCAAGTGCCATCAAAAGCCATCTTTCTATACCTTACATGGTCATCTTTTTGTGGATTCCAAAGCCTTGGTACCGTAGCACATGAAAAACAAGCACTGTATAAAAGGGAAGTTTGTATCATGATGTAACACTACATTTTTAGTCTCTGTAGTTGTTCCAAGAAACCCTGTTAGTGGTATTGTATTATTCAGTTGACGTTTTCACAAGCACTTCTTCACCTATTACTTTAGTAGTTCATATTGCTATATTGGCGTATATAGAAACAAAGGCCCTATGCTCATACTTTTAATAAGTATTTTGATGTGTCACAATCCAATGAACTCACAGTGACTGTCTCATTCTCAGGCAGTATATAGAATGCTGCAGTTTAGGGATTACAGTATTAAAAGCACATAAAATCATATGGCTTGCCTTAAAAAGTCATTCTTGAGAAAATACATTTAGGACTTTATACTAAGAGTCTTTTTATGGAAAGAAATCTTTTGATACAGATTTTTGGTTCACCTTCAGGTTTTGAAAAATGTAAGTATTGTTGGACAATGGCTACAATATGTATTTGGACATCTGGTATGCATCTGGTAGGGAGCTGCTCTTGTGTGTGTGTGCGTATACATTTTTTGTGGCAGATTTCTCTCTTTGGACAAAAAATACTATTTCAAATGCTTCCTTATGAGCTTTTGTGACCTGGCTTGAGTTGTCTGACCAATCTGCTATGACCTTGACTCCCCCAGACTCAAGGAGACCAGCTGGGGGTAGACTAAGATAAGCTTTATAATTCACTAGATTGGCAAGTGGTGGCCTTCAGGTTGACTAGTGGAAAATCTCTTAACTGGCCAGGGGTCAAACTGGAAAGTATTCAATACTGCCCTGCTGCGTAATGTGTGGGTAATGAAATGGCCATGAAAGCATATGAAAATACGGATTTGATACTATATTTGCTTTAAAAAAATAATGAATTACTTGACAGCTCCGACCCTTCAATGCAACAAAAATAGTTTGTAATTTTAAAAGGTAACCGCTACACTGGTATAAATGATGTTAATAGTAGTTATGGCTTTTAAGAGAATTTCTAGAAAACTACAGTTGTCATGGTCTTGTTGTCTGCTCCTGCAGGCAGGATTCATTGGAAACCTCCAGTCAAGGCAACAAAAGCCGGACCTTCTGCTTCCCCAACTTTATCCGCACCGATCAGGCGCTCAATTTCGTGCCCGCGGTCGATATCCTCCCTAACAGCGCAGTCACCGACGAATGAGCCGAGGGCTGCATCTGCGAAGCCGTCCACGCCCACGCTGCGCCCCAGCTCGGCCTCCCGCTCCCACTCCCTCAACCGCGGTGGCTCCACGAGTAGAGTGCCTCACAGCAGCAGCCTGGGCACCATCCACTCCACAGTGGCAAGTCCATTTCAGCACCGTCTCCAAACAGCCAGCTAGACATGTTCATTATTGTCACATGTATAAATAATTAGAAATGTGTCATTTGTGGAATGGGCTGCTTTCCATAGAAATGAACTCCAGCGCAAAGCCAATAGGAAGGGAGGAGCAGTGGCTCTGTAGCTCAGGATCTGTGCCTGTGGCTGGAAGGTTGCCGGTTCGTGTCCCGCGGCCGGCAGAGGAATCCTACTCCGTTGGGCCCCTGAGCAAGGCCCTTAACCCTAGCTGCTGCAGGGGAGCTGTATAAATGGCTGACCCTGCGCTCTGACCCCAAGCTTCTCTCCCTGTCTGTGTGTCTCATGGAGAGTAAGTTGGGGTATGTGAAAAGACAAATTCCCAATACAAGAAATTGTATATGGCCAATAAAGTGATCTTATCTAATCTTAGAAATAAACTCCCGATCAAATCAGATTCAAAAAGTCAGCTATACAGATGTCTGTGGAGGAAAGCAGGGAAGTGGTACCTTAGACAGAAAGAAAGGCTATCACCTTGGATACAGTTCCATGGAATGGCAAAAATATTTCCAGGACAGCATTTCTGGGGTGCATTCACTTGCCTTTATTTAGTTTTCCTTTTGGTCTATTTCAGTTTGCTTGGAGGCAAGCGCTTAATTAGTTTGTGTTCACATCCAGAAGGGGTGTGGGTGTTGAATATATCTTAGCAGCAGCAACGCAGGACTTTCACTGCATTATGATAGCAAATGACTATCAGAAAAAGATACATGGATTGAGTAGGAATGAGGTGTATAATGACATTGATCAAATACACATTTCAGTCATCGGCTGATTCATATGGTGTTTTGCGTTTTAGGAAGTTTCATCTTGCATTTAAGGAAAGTTGTCTGTCCCTTTTGTTTCCTTTTGTTTTCACATCTTTAATTGCAAAACAGACTGCAAAGACAGCGGAGCATTTGGAGGTATCTTACTCTCATTACTCTAAAAATCAGAGGCTACCATAACATTACAAACAAAGGAAACATCCAGACAATGGCAGTGGCTGTTCAAACATTTTTTATCATGACTGAACCAGGCTTTAATGATAGCCGCTCTTTGAAATATCACTGGGGGATGTGCTAATTACCAAAGCTATTGTGTCTCAGTGCTTAACATCATAAAGAGTGTGTTGGAGGTTTTTTTGTGAACACTGCTGCTAAATGAAAAAAAATATGTGTAACATTTCATCCTAATTTATCTTGTTTTTTGTTTTGACTTGTTGGTTTTTTTCTTTATTCCAGGGAGAGCCTTTGCTGAACCTCAGAACAAAAGAACAAGAAGCAGAGCTGACAAGACAGACTTTGACTGCTCTGAATGAAATGCGGATCAGATTTCCAGGAAAAACTGAGGAAGAGGCAGAAATGATTCTTGATGATGTGAGTGCTTGACGCTGCCCCCTATATACTGGCATTACAGCAACGTCTATGCTACCATCTCCTTTATTGATGAGCTCTTCTCTCATACCTGTTAATCACACATCTTTTTTTCTTAGTGTGCAGTGTCATTGATCAAGGATTACCAAATATTTTAGCACCAGCCGGTGTCTAATTTTTAAATACTTGTTATAATGAAGACTTGATACTGGAGTTTCATTGCAGTTTCGGAGTTTTATATTGTGAGGTTCCTATGAGGTTTACAGTGATTGTAAAGCTATAGCATTCACATATTTGTTAATTTCGTTTTCACTATGAAATTTGGATACAAATGCTACTTTACTAGCTAAATCCATATTGTAATTTTAAAAATAATAATAACTATCCAGACCAATAAAATTAAAACTGCTGCTTAGTACACAACTTAAACAGATGGGCAATTTCCACCTGTCTGTAGGCAATCTTTCTGCATTCCCAGTATTAAAATTACCTCTATCTCAATGTTACTGAAGTAATAACTGGAACTGTCGAATCTTATTTACATAATTCAAACACTTTTCAGCAAACACACTAGAAATGCCAGATCATTAGAGAAACCGCCTTACTAAGAGCTGTGTGAACTTAGAACAGTCTTAGAACACAGTAATATGGAAGCAAATGAGTGGAAAAATGTGAAAAAGTCTTGTTGATTATCAGGTGAGATTAATATAAATTATTAAACAGTTTTAAAGTACCTAATATAATTTTATATTATAAACTAAAATCAGTGGGAATGTCAATTGGCACTTTCAAATTTCAGTTCAATGTGTGAAATCTGCATGTTCACACTGAAACTTACCTTTGGCGTTTTGTTTACACAGTGGGAGTGTTGGTTTTGTTTGTTGGGAGCATTTTATAGATCAGAAATGGCTGATGGTTAATTGTTACAGACAGAATCTTTAGTACAACAAGGCAGTTCAAATTCCCAACATGAACTACAGTTTAGAATCTTATGCATATCACCTTTTATCTCCTTTTTCTGGGTAGATTTACAGCAGTTAATGTCTTTTAGATGCTACCTCTAAATATACTATGTTCACCAGCTGTCAGAGCCTTTATTGTATGACTTGTCTCTGCTTTAATTATATAAAGTAGCAAAATTTAAGAAAACACACGATGAACAATAAATATGTTGTACAGTAGGAGGGACAGATATAAAAGAGAGTGGGGCGGGTGGATTGAAAAGTACTTGTATTTTTCTTTTGTCTTACACAGACATATAATCAATATTGATGAAGGGCTATATAAACCAGGTTGTAAAGAGTGAGAAAGATATGGAATCACTGCAAGATGTTCTGCTGCAATGTGTGGCAGGTTTGAATAGACTTGAGTGCTTCAGGGCCACTGATATTGGCTTTCATGCACTTCAGCAGATCATCACAAACTGTAGTGAAACCAGCACAATACTAGTTAATATCTGTAAGCAAAATATAATATACTGTGGATGTTGTAGTGCACTTAGTTGTATTGACTAACTGCCATATTATGAAATAAAAAATAGCTCAGCCTAATGTGCATCTGTATCCTAAAAATCATAGATGATTGACAATATACTGTAAAACCATAGCATATTCTTAATATCTTACACGGTGGAATTACAGATAGGCAGTGGCTCTGTAGTTTCTTTTCTTTTACTTGTAGTTCATACAGTTTGCTGTGGTTGGGGGGTAGTGTACCTGCAGAAATGTACCATTCTTCTAGGAAAATGTCCATGAAGGAAAGACATCTCGTTTTTTAAATTTAAGTACTTAATGAAAGCCTTTTTTTATTTTTCAGATACTAGATAATTGGAAATATCATAAACCAAAAGTGGCCTCTTACTGGTTAGTGAAGTTAGATTCGACAAAACAAAGGAAGGTAGGTATGCAGGCATGTCACGTGTCTCATAACAAAGGTGTTTTGACTTTCCATGAATAGACTGACCATGTGGCTCCCACCAGGCACACTTGGAAACAGAAAGGGATCTTAATGTTGTCCTTAAAAAAAAAACTAATCTTTAGAAGCTGTGCTGCATTTTGCTAGATTGAATATCGATGTTTAATTACACAGTTGTCCTAATGTGCAGTGACTTCAGTTGTTAAGTCAGTCAGGTATTAATTGGGTTTGAACAGTCCTCTGCCCTGTCTCTTAGAGTCCCAGGGATTTACAAGCCATACGGTCACGATATTCATGAGTGTACAGGGGCTGTTTCAGTTATGATGCACACAATTTTGGCTCAGTCTTGAATTGTTCACTGGTGTATGAATTACATTTTGCACTGTTACTTTTCTCTCACTAGCTCTGAATTCTTTAGTATCTAATGTCTAATCACTATTGAAATCTTGCATGCCCACAAACTATTTTTCCCTTCAAAAATTTAGAACGTGATGAAAGTATCTGCAGCTGTGTACAAAACCTTACATCAGCCTGTTACAAAATCTACTTATTATTTTAAATGTCCTCTGGTCATATCACTTCACAGGGTGAGTGTCTTTGGTTTTCGAACGTTGCATTTGACATCCACTTCGAGTGAAATGCTCATGTGAATGGTGAAAGCTGCCTGCTCATTAAAACTCTCAACTACTTTTATTGACTGGCATCGATTAAAGCAGACCCTGAAGTGACACTGAAGTGTCCATTAAAGTTCTGGGGTGCTGGTGGGAGCTGCCACTGCCTCTTAAACTGCAGATGCTAGTCAAATTAACTAGAGGCATGTGGCGGGTTAGTACTACTCTTCACACAACACTGATTATTATGCGATGCTGGGCAAGCCTCTGTCTTAAAGGTTTTGCTATATGTCTCATGGAAAATAATTAAATCTGGCATCTCGGTTGAACAATCACAGGTTTGTCTAATAAAAGGATTCAAAGGCCTAAGACATCACCCTGTTAAAAAAAAACCTTCATGACCAAAAACTTTTGACACAGTTAGCTTAAGTCTGACATTTGCTGCCATTGATAGATCCTTGCTACTGCACTGGTTTGGTATATACCTTCCATATCAGCTTGGGGTTTCCTACACTGCTGTATATCATTTCTGTTTTGTACTGAGCAGGCCTAATTACATTTTATTTGAAACCTAAGAGGTTTTCTAAAACAAAATAATTCCCATATTGCTTATTAATTAATCTGTTACCAGCTGTTTTAGTTTTTATTTTTAACTGCCTGCAGATACTAGTGAGTCTGTTTGCTTTTTTTGTCTCCAATATACCTTTTCTAGGTTTTAGACATAGTTCGCACAAATGTCCGCTTGGTGATACAAAGAATCTGGAGGGAGCCTGATGTCGAGAGTTTCCATTTATACCGCCTTTTCAATCGTGTGTTTAATCGCCTGCTTTGGAGCCACGGTCAAGGTCTTTGGAATTGCTTTTCCAACTCTGGGTAGGTCTTTTTGTTAATGTAAATGTTTAATGCATAAAAACGACTTCTTCTGTAAATTGTATCCCTATTCTATATACAGTTCACCTCTTAAAATTACATCACATGTGCTGTCCTGTTGACTGTTTTTCGGTCTTTCTCCTGCTCCCTGCCTTAACTTTTTGTGTTTGGAAAATGAAATAAACATACATGTAGCCGCTCACATAAAGTAGTAATTAGCACTGCAGTGATTTGCAATTGGGTAACCCAAAGTAAATGGAACTAATGTCTCTCTTGACAGCACACTACATGTCAGCTACAAATAGGTGATATATTAAGTCTAATTATTGCATCGGTACTCCATTCATTTAAAAACATAATACATAATTTAATATTATTAGCCCTTATTTGGAAGTGGGTCTATAAATATGCCTAGGGTATACAAATAAGTTATAATTTATTGCATGACTTTATATTTCAGAAACATTATTTCATATCAACTCTTTGTATCCACACAATACTGAATAATGCTCTCAACTATTCTTTCTTGATTCATTTTTATATCTGTAAACCTCAATAAATCTACATGGAAGTTTTTTTGGACTTTAAAATGATGCAATCACTTATTTTGAGGAGATTGCACAGAATCCAATTTTACTAAAATGTTTTTATCATAAAGAATGTGCTTTGTGACTGTTTGGAGGTGCCACTCCTCCACTGATCAGGATGGGTTTCTTCCTAATTAATTTGCTATTATTTAGATTTCCAGCAGGGGTTAAGCTTCCATTTTCTGCTAATGCCAACAACAATTAAACCAGGAGCCCCTCACTTGCTTTCAAACCTCTTTGTTCCCAAATTTTCCTTTCACAGCAAAGCCAATACCTCAATGATGCAGGTCTTCCTAATAAAAGACAAAAAGCTGTGCTTGCCACACCCTTTTATACCTTGAGAGGCAAATTAATCACTCACAGCTGAGCCTCATCACAGAGGAATGCAGCAAATCAGTACTCTAGTTTGCTTCCTGAAAATGTAGCTTTCACACTGGACAGGGTTGTAATGGGTAGTGGCATCTCAAAATTCTTGATCCAAAATATATTCCCTATACCCCTGCTCCACATTCTGCCATAGCTTTTAGTTTACTTATCTAGAAGCCAATCTCATTTTTATATGTAAAATTCATTTTTCCTGTATTAGATCCTGTATCATTGACTGCCTGTTCATTCATTTTGACCCATGAGTTGGTAATTAACTTTATTTTGAAGTGTTTGAAAAGTTTTGAGTTTATTCTAATGGAGATTCTTGATTTATAATTGTGATCCTGTTGAAATGTTGCATTTAGTACAGAATACTCATATTAGCATATTTTAATTGCAGTGTCTAAAACAGGTAAGAATATCATTTAATTGTAATGTATTTTTATTTAGAACACCTTAGCCAAGCAACTTGCAAATTCTCCCATTCTTGTGTTTAGATTCATGCACCTGTACTACTTAGACATAAATATAATTAACCAACACCATCACGTGTACAGTGTTTCATCTGAGGTTTTATTTCACTTGATCGCAGTGCATGTGCCTGAGGATTAGCACTAGTATTGAAAGCCATATGTTGCTTATTTAAATCAGACCAAGCTCTGAAGGAGGTAAGCAGCTCATTACAGATAATCTTGTTTGGTGTGTATTGTTAAGAAATGATGCCCATCTTCTGCAGTTTGCTTCACCTCACCCATCTGCTGTTGCAATTAACTTTGTAATGTACACTTAATAGCCCTGGCCTATATATTTCAGATGAATTATATTTCTTGAATCTAAGTTCAGTGTTACGTACATACAGTGTTAAAATAAGAAAGGGATATTGTATGACTTTAGTAAACAAAAGTACAGTATGTTTAGCAAACATGTTAATTTCTGTGCTCTTAAGATAAATCAGTTAAGATATATTATATCCATTCCAGAGTTTCAATATTATCAAACAGGAGGTATTCATCTGTTCATGTGTGCAAAGATATGTTTATGAGTGAGTAATTTAATCTTTGGAGATTTCCTAAATAAAAGCATATTGAAGCACACATGCAAATATTCTAAAGTTTTTTATTCTGTTTATAGATCTCAGGATGTTTAGGAAGCCAGAGGCATGAAAGAGAATCAAAATGCTTTACCACATCCAAATTCCTATCTTTTCTTTATACAAGATGTCCCAATAAGTAAAGATTTAAAATGGTTAGCTTGCTAGCTGGCTCTTCTACATTCCATTTTTTTGCATGAAGGGAAGATTGTTTCCGTGTCATTTATTTTAAGTTTTAAAGAAAGTAAGAGTTCCTTGGACAGGGGGCACTGGCTATGGTTCAACCATGCGGGCTGTTTTTGCAAACTGAGCAATGCCAGATGGGTCCATCAAATGCTCGCCAGAGACAATACTCCCAACAGACCTACAGTAGAACAAATTCCAAACTGAGAGATAAATATCAGCAAGAATGCAAATGACAAAACACAGAGTGGAAGTGTCCAGATTCACCAAGTCTGAACTTTCAGCAGGAGAAGTCATGAATTTCAAAAGTCAGTGAGGATTTTGGTTTTGAAGGCTCCACAGCCGAAACGTTGTGTTTCCTTTCTTCTCTTTTCAGCATGGAATAAACCTATTACTTGTTGCTCTAAATGTATCACTACCATTATTGAAATAACTCAAATCTGAGTTGTATCTGCTGCAATAATACATAAACTCACAGGGCTAGGATAAAAGCATGTGTATGCACAAAGGCATTATGTGTAATATCATAAGAATTCTGCTATTATTGCTGTACTGCTATTATAACTTGAAGGTTATTATATCTTTATTAACACCTTTGTATTTGTGTTAAAAAAATGGAGAGATAGACTGTTAACCTTCTGTATCTTTTGACTGCAGGACTTCTTGGGAAACCATTTTCAGCAAAAGCACAGAGGTGGTGACTCCCCAGGAGCTGCAGTGCTGCCAGAGGCTGGTGCAGCTGTGCAGAGAATGCCTCTTAGTGGTATATAAGTTTGTTGCTGACTCCCGGGGCTCGTTGACTGGCCTCAGTCCAGAATGGGACGACACAAGGTAAGCACTACAGAGTGGCTTGCTTCCTTGGTACAAAGCTGTGGGCTGTGAATCCGCGTCTTTGTAAAACGCTATGCAAATGAATTAAGTACCCATTTATTGATTTTGTATTAATTAACTTTTTAAAGTACAACGGGGGGTATTGTTAACATGAGATAATGACCCATAGTGGAGTGCTTCTAGCCTCATATTGAAGATACAAGCTTTGGTTAGCGTGCCCCCTGGAGCTAGCTTAATTCTGTAATAAAATGAGGCGGAATGAATGACCTTATGATAACTAGCTCTTGCTTACACGAAGCTTGATCTTTATCATGAGTTTTGCTTTACATTACATTATTTAAATGCTATTAAAATAAGCTTTTGCCACAATGCTTTTTTAAACTAAGAGCACATAATGAGATTCTTCAGATACCAAATTAAGTGTGGTATATACATAGCTTGTTATTAAAAATCCTTCTTAGAATTGATTGCTTTTTTGCATAGCTTTGTTGTATTTTTCCAAAGCCACAGTAAGCTTGTCTAATTTAATTGGTCTAAATCTAAGGTGAAGGAATAGCTTTAAATTATGAGTGTAATACCAATTCATAAGTACATTTCTTTAGACACAAATTAAAAATTTTTACAACTATTGCTGTATACCCCCTCTAATTTGGATTATAGACAATGAAGTTAGTGCATGATTTTATTTAAGGTTTGATCATTATAAGTGTTTCCCTTAATTCAAGACACCTTTCATTTCCATTCAGTTTCTATTGCCTGCCTATTTATGTTTCTGTTCATTTTTACAACTGAATTTACTATGCATGGGCTAAATAAAAATACAAATAAAATTAATACAATAAAAGCAAAGCTACTTTTTAGATTATATGAATAGACATAGAATAGAAATAGTCGCAATCAAACACCCTTGTGATTCCAGTTTTTAGATTTTTTTCAATCTGATGATGTACAGCTGAACTTGATAGACTTGTTCATTAAATACTTTCTTTTCTTCTCAGATAAATTCTATTTTTTTTTCAGAAAATCAATAAATGGTTACTGGAGACTTTGTATGAAATGTTACATTTTCCTGCAGTAATGGGCCCATCTTTCTAAGGACTAATCTTTCAATTTCTTCATATAAAAGAATGTACTTCTTTCTTTCACTTGCTATGCCTATGTTGAAGATCACAATTGGTTCAAGAACCAGTTTCATCTCACATCTCAACCGGGCAGCCTTCTGCCTCAGCTCTCCTGGAAGCAGGTTTTGAAAGCATCTTTGTTCAGTGTTTAACCTGTTCTCCAAAGTCTCATAAAGCTGCATCCACACAGCACCCACCCACAGCACTGTATCTGTGCACTTGCTGCAGTTATCTGGAGAGAATGAGCCTGCTGGAGATGACTTATTCTCACCCTCCCCTTGTTAAACTGTGCCTGTGGCCTCCCTGTAAAAGAATGTGTCTCTCCATTCCTCTCTCCACTTTGATATTAAGTGTACCTGACAATTGCTAGGTCATTCACTCAACAATACACCTCCATATTTTTTTTTCCACAAAGCATTCTGGGCATGCATCACCAAATATCCCCTCTTATAGAGAAATGAACCTGAACTTTCTTATTTTTTCATTAACTGCATCTGCCTTTTCATTTTTCAAAAATTGTAGCTGATTACCCTGCTGTTTTCCTGTTTCCAAAGCCCTTTCCAGACCCCCCTCCCCGAATTTCATCTTGCATATTGGCATGTGCCTGAAATCTGAATTACTACTGTTCATTCACCTCAAAGATGTACACATTTGTGAGTGTCCCTATTACAATTTGAAGAGGGACAAAGTATAATGCTACCTAGCCAGCTGCTCTCACAGAGTGGCCTACTCAAATCTGAGCACCACTTATAAGCAAGTGATTTCTTTCTAGACTATATATGTCTAATTGCTTTTACTTCTAATGGGGTTTAATCACCAAAGTTTACAGTAAAAGCTATTTTTCAAGTTTAAAAAAAGAACAAACCTTTATAATTCCTTATGATGAGAATAATTACTGTACATAACTAAGGCATTAAATCAAATTTAACATACTGATTGGAATATGCATGTTCTGGTTCAAATTTCACTTACTGTAAGTGGTAGATTATAGAAACATCTTGTTCATTTTTTTGTCACCATAATTTGATCATAACCTAACTCCTTTGCAAAGGTTTAGCACTCCTAGTATTTCAAAAAGACAGCAAACCATGTTGTTTTGAAAAATATGAAAGGATGAAGATTATGGAAAGACCAAGAAAAGATACTTGATTAAGGCAGTTTTCGCCTTTGCTGAGTTATACATAGTGAGTTTGGTATTAAATTCTCATATAGCAAGGTTTTACTCCAGTTTAAGAACTGCAGTATAGTGGGATTTCAGGTCTTGTTAAATGATAAGACACTGAATACCTTTGAAAAATGCTACATTGGTCCAATTAAACAAATCCAGTATCCTCTATGGCCCGGAGCTATGTATCCTGTTACATGTTAACTATGCATATAAAATCTGCAGTACATCTTCATAGTGCAGATACAGGTACACACACAGGGACAATTTTAAAATAACATTGAATATATTATTACGTATTATGGTGTTTAGCCTCAGGTAGGGTTCAGTGTGCGTTTTTTGAAGAAATCTTGACGAGTGTAAGTTGAAGAAACACAAAAACATATTTTTATTATTAATATGGATTTTGTATATTTTTATTTTTTGAATTTATATTACCTATTTCTTCATTAGAGGATTCATCTAAGGCTGTTGCTAAATTACCAGGGCTGTAATTCTTTCAGCTGCTATACAGTATCTGGATATAAACACCACATTAGCTCATGCAGTTTCACTTCATGACATTTTGCCTGAACTGTCACTTCTAGGGAGATATTGTTGAGTGAAAAAAACAAAATTCTTGACCTATTTAAAACAAATCCCCCAGTGTCTTGTAAAAAAGTGTTTATCAGTAAAATTCTTAAATTTATTTAACCTCTTAATTTCGAAATAATTTAAGCAGGATATTTTTTATTACACCATGAAATTCAAGCTTTCTGCTCAGAACATTAGGTCTGGACCTTCACACTTATGTGTATTACACATTCATAGTTTTTTCAGTCCAAATCCGTATTCCCACAATCTCACACCTTTCATCTCAGGTTCGCTAGCAACAAGCTATAGCAACAAGCAAGTGACATACATATTTTAACACAGACTGGGGGGAGGTGTATAAGAAGTCCTTTCACAGTACTGTATTTTAAACACCTGCTGTCACAGTTCAAGTGGGTTTTAATAGACAATGGCCAGGGGCTGTGAAGAATTACTTACTGAACATTCCCAAAATATTTATCTTGCATTGGAAAAGCAAGACTGGTGCTGTTTACCTGCCAGATAGTATTTGAGATAACCAGTAATATTTCAGCTTCTTTCAGGTCTTATTATTAGAAAATATTGTACATTTTAAAGGGCCTTCATTAGCTTGACACGGTTGCATTAGGGACTCCATTGAGTCTGTATTGACAGTTTTATAAAGGCTGGAAACGTCTACCTGAACAGGTAATAGAGCCGTTGCCTGACTAACTGCTAATTTATTGGACTGATGCTTTTATCTAAAGTAACTTATATTTGCTCCCATTTATACAGCTGGGTATTTTACTGGAACAGTTCAGGTGAAGTACGGTATATTGCTAAAGGGTAAAACCACACTTTGTACTTGAACCCACAACCTTCCAGTTACAAGTCCAGGAAAATAACTTCTCCAAACTGCTGCCTTGAGACCTGTGAGAACAACTCATGTGCCTACTTATAGTACTTCAGCCACAGCAACTAAGGTCATGGCAGTCCCTGAGTATCATATGCATGACTGTTTTTTAAGTATGGTAGTATAACCATATGCTATAAGAAAGAAACCCATGATTAATTTTAAGCTTCTGCAGTACCTGTTACTTGTTTCTTCATAGTTTTTCATGTTAAGGAGGTATATCTCCTTGGTGTGACCTTGGAACACTACTGTAGTTGCAGTTCCTTCACAATTGTGCACAACAAATATAGGCATTATAAAGAGCTGAATAATTAAAAAGAAAACCTTCAATAATCAGACCAAAGGAGACAAGGTTACAGAAGACAGGCCATGAAATCTGCCAGTCCAGACGTCACTTTTAAGGCAGACATTGACAGACAGAATACCTGTGGGCGCATACACAAACAATGTGTGGCACTGCACTAGCAGTGCGTGAAGACAGGATGGCTCAAGAACTCCACTTCTTACCCTTTCATTTTCCCCTCTCCCACTTGAATTGTGGAGATTAAGGCATTAGAACAACGTTCTAAAGAATTTATTTGACAATTGTGAGTGGCACACTTGAACAGTTTCAAGGACATTCTCCTCGCCTTGAATGAAGTTCTTTTAAGTCTCTCTCAAACTCTCACAGGTAGGATATGGTTCCATGCCTACAGTACCATTCAAGTACATTTTTAGATACTTGAAAGAAGCAGCCAGAGGGATTAATCTATCTGAGGAACAAATTTTAACAATTAAAGAACTGTAATCAAGAAAAAATGTAACAAGAAAGGTTACTACAGTGTGTTTTGGAGAGCACATTGAACTAAACAGTGTCAGTTATTTTACCTAACTTTACTAAATTTTCAAAGTAGCACAAACAGCATTAATTCACAAGTCAAATTTTACAAGCCGAAAGTATTTTCAGCCTTTGATGTTTGAAGTGCCATCATACATTAATTTAATTTTCTACTGAGAGGAGAGTTTTACTAAAAATGTTCTAACCTCCTCAGATAGTTATATTTATTTTGAATATATTTTAATGCATTAATGCCACTGGCTTGTTTTAGGAATCCAGTTAAATGTTTATGATATCCTCTACTATAGTCTAAATCTACAGCTGTGCATCACAGATGGAGCAAGGTACACATCTGCATGGATCCTCAAAAAGGAGGGAGACTTCATTTTTTTGTGAGAAATCCTTAATAAACGTGAAGCTAAAATAAGTTGGGAGAAATTGGGACCTTTTATGATGTCTCCTCTTGCTTAGGTGGAACCTTAGGGTAAATACTGCAGCCCTTAGTTGGAAGTCTTTTACCTGATAAAGCATGCAGTTGGGTTCAGCTGGTTTACCTGTCCAGATTTCTTACTTCTCTAGAGTTGGGATAGGCCTCTCAGGAGCTTAACAACTCTCTCTTAGTGGCTTTGCAAATGAAGTAGTTCATATGTAAATTCTCTTGGACAATGACATTTCCTTGGCATAGTGACATTAAACAGAATTCGAATCTAGCTTATAAAAGTGAGTTTTAATACTGGATTTGGAAGTACTGAACAGCTGCAAGAACTGATAACTTGTTCCACAGTTTTGGAGCAACACAACAGAAACCATGGCCTTTTGGGAACCTAACAGAAGCCAAAGTCTGAAAAGTGCCACTGATGTGGTATATCATTGTATGTAGGGTTAGCAGTTCACTGATGTTATCAGATGTTATCAGAAACCAAAGTATTCAGGACCTTAAAGATGAGTAACAGTATTTTGATTTTTATTCTGAAATCCACAAAAAGCCAGTGCAAAGTACTGTATGTACTTCAGTTTTGGTGTAAATACAAGTAGACAGTTTCTGAACTTGCTGCACCTTGTAGAGAACATTTTTGGAAACACCACCAAGTACTGCATTTTGGTGATCAAGCTGGGAGAAGACAAAAGCATGCATTCTCTTATCTGCATCAGACTGTAGGAGATTTGTACAGACACATGCAGTGTTACGAAGATGAAACCAGGTATCTTCACAGCACTGTGAACATGAGTTTCAAATCCAAATCCAGGGTCAAAAATGAACAAAAGTTCAAATAATATAAAATGTCAGGCAAGTTTGCTGCATATTACTTGTAGGATTTGTATAAGTACAGAAACAAAGTCTCAGATTAAAAAATGCTTTATTTTCAAAGTCTGCTAAATAAATGTTTCCTTTCTATGCCAAAATTTGACAGTTAAAAACTAATTAAAAGCTTCACATGAAAACAAATCCTTGATTATGACAAAGCATATAAACACTGAAGTTTTGATGTTTTTATAAATGTTTTCTCAAAACAAAAAAGTAACGCCACAAAGACTAACCTCCCTTTAATCATGCACCCCAGATAAAAATCAGATTTAATATTATTCGCTCTTGAATGCTGGCAACAATGATTAATGCATAAGAAGGTTGCAAATGTTAGGAGCAGGCAAATGATGACAAAAACGCCAATACAGAAAGCAGACTTCCAATCCCCAAACCTTGCACCCCAGTTCAACCACAAAAACTGAAAAGCTGCACAGATTCAGTAGCTGGCTGGACCACTTAATGGAGAAATCCCCATCTATTTGTGCCTGTCCAATTCCTATTTTGTGCATTCTAATCATCCCTCTTTGCTGTCATAGGTATCTGCTGCCAGTGACCTCACAGTTCATCATGAAATGGCCAGCCTCCAGTTTCAGCCGGGTCTCTTCGGCCGTGCCACACTCTCGGAACCTCTTTTCAACCCGGATGGGCCAGTTCTAAGATGAGCAGTTGTCCTGGTCCAACTACCAGTATTACCAGTCCATTGCAGGACCGTTAACAACCTATGATATTCAATCAAATTGTATCTGGTGTATAAAATTTGCTCGCTGTACAGGAAAAAGTCACAGTACTGTAAAGAACAAAATTTATTTTAAAATGTAACATAATCCATGAACACAAGAAAAATTCAAAGATACATTGTTGGGATGAGAGTAAAATTAACACCTTCTTAAAGAAAAACATGCGTACTTTTTTTCTGGTTAGAAAAAATGCAAAATGATTTTTGGTGCTGTCATTGAAGCATTTTGTTTGAAAAAGTTCACTTCTTTAGATGCTATTCCTTTTCTGTTATAGAAATGAGGTTAAGGTTCACAAACAGGGAAATTCCAAGCTATACAGTGTAGTTCAAAATATTTAGAAATTGAAATAGTGTGTAGCTTACTCAAAATTACTTTTCTTTTTCAACATTCACCAAAACTAAAAAACAAATCTTGCCTCAATAATTTATTTTAAAAATAAAAGGTTTACTACTTTCCTCCTCAGTTTTATTAAACGTTTACAACTGAACAATATACCAGTTGTGGTTCAAATATGGTTGGAATCAAACACTGAATGTTAGAAATATAACTTTTCTCAAATTATATTTCAGAAAAAAAAGTTTTAAGTGTGAATCTACACTTTTAGGAGACAAAATTTATAGGGAATGTTCTTTAAGAATGCGTACCACAGCGCTTAGAGCTGTTACTACTTCCATAATAGCATCTTCCTCTATCTTCTGCATGTTCAGTTTTAAAGATACTCTGCTGAGAGTGAGCAAATTCATTTGGGAAATACTTGAACCTTTTTTTCTTTAAGTTGAGTTTGTTTTTAGATACATGTATTTATTGTGTTATTTTACTTGTTTATATTATACATTTTAGAATACCCATGTTAAGGTGTTTATGAAGGAAAGGAGCTATTTTAAAATAGCATAGCTAAACTTTGTGGGTAATTTGTTCAGTTTTAACTGAAATGCTTTGTGTTCAATCAGAGTGGAGCAGATTCTACCATGGAGCTTTAGCAGCTGTGCCCTGTATTTCTCCATTAAACGTATGTGCCAGTGTAACCTTTGATAAGCCAATTATAAGCACAACCAGTTAAATAGTAATTGGTCAATTATTGAAACAGAAAATAAACTAAAGTAGAAAAATCTAATTATTATTTATAATTCCTGCAATATAACACACTTTCTGTATGTTAGTATTATACAGTATGTATATAAAATGTTGTTTTATATATTATTTATTATAATTTGCAAGTTCAGACAATATCATTGCTTAAAGTAGCAAATTATAATAGAGTTTTTATAATAATCCACATTCAGATGGAGGTGATCATAAATGTTTTTGCTCTCAATCCCTTTTTCCTTCTTCAGTGTCATTCTACAATTATGCCAAATTCATCTTTCCCGTGTACACCTAACTTTACAATAGGACCTTTCCTCAGTATGATTTTCAGTTTACATTTCAATAAAATGCTTTAAACACATTTTTTTCTCTTCATATTATTTAATAACCCTTTATCAGAGTGTATTTATTATTTTCTTAAGGTTGACAGTACGGGGGTAATAGCAGATAAACTGATGCTACCTTCAAACAAGTATGACTCCAATTGGGAAATTCCTGCAGAACTTCACTGCTTGTCTTCTGAACTGAAGTCTTTATACTGCATAATGGTTGCTTTTCCTCAAATAACATTACTGTCCAGACTTGAATGAAATTAGTGCTTCCCAGTCAGCCCCTGACAACCTACAGTATGATGCACTCACATTTACAGCCTTGTCTTACTGTCTCTTAAACTGAAGATCGAAAATAAAATTTTGACATTAACCATGAAGTCGTAAGATGCAAATGGTAATGGGAAAGCTATATATCTCTCCTTGAATAGTCTCTCACTGTGGCTGAAGTACTGCATTGTGCACTCTGGTTAATCAAAGCATTTGGTGCACAGTCCTGCTGGTGTTCATCATTTACTACAGTATGTAACACGACCTTGAATTCCCATTTCCTTGGCTCCAGAAAGATATAAACATGAGTGTTGGCCAACTCTGAACTGTGCACTTTTCCAAAAATATCTTGACATACTTTCTGCTTCCTGTGTTACCTGTGCTCGACCAACTAGAACAAATCTCTCGTTGGACAGTGAAGAAGCTTGTTAAGCAGAAGGTGGTTTCTGAAACTAGACTAGATTTTTATTTAAAAATGCATAAGCATATGATACAGTCTGTGGAGCAGTGTACATTGTAAACATCTGGAAACCTGAGATAAATGGTAAAAACTGTTGTGCTGAAAGTACAGGTAACTGGTCTGTGACTGGAAGAATTAAAGCTTAGCTCAAGATCTTGTTTTTTTAAATCCAGTCTTTTCTATATAATTTTGCTAACATATACAGTGTGTGTAACACAATTTTATATGTAATCAATTCCACTTTTTTTAGTTAAATTTTAGTCTTCATGGCCAATCAGTGATCACTGATATTCCTTGCTCTATACAGTATATTAGCAAAACATTTAAAAATATTTAGCTCAAAATAAAACACCAGCAAGATGCTCCACTTTTGTAAGTTTAAAAAAAGTTAATATACCTGAAACGCTGCGTTTTCTGTGAAAGCTAAATTGTGACACTAAAATTACATCCTTCACACACTGCTATCAAGACCAAGCAGTTTAAAGAATCTGTTTCTCAGCTGGAACCTGCTCTGCTACATAAAGATAGCGGTCAGGCCACGAAAGGTACAAGTTTGTTCGGTTTCTGCAGTCCTTCAGATTCTGATAACATTTTAAATCCACCTATTCCTGGCCTTATTTTATCATAATTTTCAAATATTACATCATATTGTCTTGTGTGATATCGCAATGGTCAGTAATAGTAAGTCAAAGTGGTTTCCAGTTAACAACAAACGTGCACTTTTCTTTTTGGGCACAGGTTTGTGCATAGAACGTACTGCATATCTTGATTAATGATCCTCATAAATTCTATACTAAGATTTTGTATACAGAAACCTTTGTGCACTCAACAAATATCCTTTTAAAGCTCTTTTTTTTTTCAAAAGATGTTTTGGAGATAAAAGGCACAGTGCAAAAAAGTGCTTATAAAAAAAACAAGAGATGTGGTTATGCAGAGACAAATAGAAAATTAGTTAGGACTGAGGACATTACAAGTAAGGAATATGGAAGATGAAAAGGAAGAATAACTATTTCATAGTGCATTTTCATGGTACCTGCAGTTAGCAAGCAAGAAGGAGAAGGTGGCATGTTGGATTAATGTTCTGCTTTGCTTGATTAGCCTTCACCCTGCAGACCCTATTATAAACCTGCACTGATGAAAGGGAAGAGAAACCTTTTTCATCTGCTGAGTCTCCATTTATAGCAAACTGCATGATTCAGATAAAGTTAGTTAACTGCAGTCCTGGTAGTAAAAGCAGAGCCAGAGAGACGCTTGAATGAGTTATCTTGTTGTGCCAGGCTTGGGCTGCTGTCTTGGATCATACCTATGCTGTTAATAAGCATAGACACTTGTGCTCTTTCCAGCTTTCCAACATGCAATCTCTGTCTCAGCCACAAGCAAGGAAAACAAAGCTGATGTCATATTTCAGCATTTAAACTGCACTAACTCGTCTGATCTTCCCTAAACATTGCAATGCAACTGGCGTCTAACCGAGCAATTCTCCCCAAGGCACGGAATGTGGTTACCGTTAGTTTACAGGGAGAAGATGAACCTATCTGACACAGACAGCAGGAAGACTGCAGATTAATTCAGCTTTCAAATCACTTTAAAATGAGAAATAATTTTCCAATGCAGCTTTTTAAGAATAAAATGAAGATGTTAAATGTTCTTAACAGCACAATTCCTGTTTTTCTTTCTATCATACCTGCTGGACAGCAGAGGTTTTAAGGTTCCAAGAACCTCATGACTAAAAGAAAACAACTTCTGCTCTTCTGTAACCTTTCATATATTTTTATGCTCTTATTTGCTGCTTCTAGCCTTCTCTATAAAAAGTCCATTCCTTTAGTGTTGATAGTGTTATTAAAGTCAAAAGGAAGCAGAAAGTGAGGTAAAATGCTGCCTACGGATTATATATTTTTTTAGTCCCAGCAAGAATTGAGTGATCTGAATTGATTTTATCAATATGTTTTTTCCAGCAAGGCTCAGAGACATATGACAGGTCTGTTCTGCCCATTAGGTGACTGCTGAGCTAAGGGACATGAAGACAACCGGCTGTTTGCTTGAGCACCAGTAGAGGTCTTTGGGACTCTTTGTACTCAAAGAATCGACACTAAAATACAGACATAAGCAGAAGGCTGCCAGGAGCACTTCCTCTTGTATGCTGCTATGATTTCTAATAACTAGGAAAAATACACTATCACTGATCAGAGCTGCCTTCAACTACAGAATACTGCATGATGTAAAATTGGTCTTCTTTCCCTCATTCTAGCAAGAAACCAGTGTCAATTCTCTTGGCTAATGTAAGGATGTTCCCTATATTTATCTTTAGAAACAAAGAAGCTGACAACCAAGCTTCCTTTACTAAACACTCTAGCTGTCCTATTACTGCACTATCACGGTCTCAAAGCCACCTAGAAGAGAGGATGCTACCCCACTGCTTCTTTGATTCCTCGAGCAACGTACACTGAAACTACAGTAGCACATCTTTCTTGCAGTGAATTTCTTATTCACCTGATTCTCTGGGCACAGACTCAGATTCTCAGAAATACATATTTGTCACCCCCAATTGCAAAAGACCTCTTTTTGACCCTTGCATTCAAATGTCTGACCTCGGTCCAATCTCTTTGTACACCTCTATGTTCCATGGACAGGCTTCATATGCAGTTGTCTTTTCCCAGATTTAAGCAGAAAAACTGACATGTTTTTTGCATTTCTGAGTATCATGTCTGAGTATGTGAACCACCAACTATGGATGCCTGTCAAATATTCCATAGCTTTACATTGGCATGCCTGGTACTGGTGTCACTTTTGGCAGTCTCAACCTGCTTTAAGAGTACAGTACTCTGCTGCCTTTCAAAATAAGACTGGCTTCTTTGCCCTATAGTTTCTATCAAACTCTACCTTCACGACCCCTGTAACCATTTTGCACAATAAATGTTAATAACTCCAAGCAAACTATTGGGAAAAAATGTGCTGTTTATTTTTTATCTGTCTTGTTGATTTAGATCAAATCCAATTTTTTGTGCGATTGCTATTGTTCTCATTCTTAATTATTTTCAATTTGTAAATTTAAAACGCTTATGTGAGTACACAGAAAAAAAGGTGATGCAATTCTGGTGTAAGCAAGGAAAGTATGCCTGGCTTAAACAAAAGCATATTCACATTCTTCTTACCAGCCCTCTCATTTCTGTGTAATTCATTTGAATTATTTTCACACCAACGAATCTCTGGGCAGTTTTTTTAATGCTTTGCAAATTAGGTTCCACAAAAAGAAAAAAAACACATCTGATTGATTGTACTGTATGTATGCCACAGAAAGCAGATTGTCAAATGATGTTGATTTAAAGGTATGTACTGTACTGTACATCAGCAAATGAAAATAAAGAACCCAGTCACTGCCCATGATATCCATTTTTCCAAACGTTTTTTTTTAGTTAACTCTTTAGGGTTTATTTAAAAAGTACAAATACTTAAAGGATTACAGTCTTTATACCTTCCATTAAATGTCTGACCTTTTTTACATGAGAAAGTTTCTGATGGCACAAGCTCCAGGAGAGAAGACTGATTTCCTCTGAAAGTGCTTTCAAACTTTTTCTTTGCTGCTGTTGGTTCTGCCATTTTGGGGATATTTTATAATACCCAGACCTCTGAAATCCTCCAAGTCTTGTTGCCTAAGTATTAACATTTGACATCTTATGTCAAAGAAACCAAGGTTCATCTTGATGCTGGACTCACATTTAGTACTTATCTTTCCAAAAGGGGAAAAAAAACATGACATACCATGACGTCTGCTCTACAGCTCATTTAACCTACGCCTTTGCCTCACAGAATAGACACATCCTAATTCATGGCTTTGTCAAATCACTTACACTATGTTTTCAGGTTATTCTCAACACACGAATAGAGGTTTTAAAAAAAGGTTAAACAAAAGCTCAGACAGATTTTTATGGGCAAAAAATAAAACTTGAAATAAGTAGTAAGGCCTGTCTGTTGAATTAGCCAATTTTAATTCTTTGCTTTCCTAGGGATTGAATTAAGCAAGGTCCACTTGGCCCTTTTACATTCTGTTTGACCCTCTTCTTCATATTTTTAAACGATTTATTTAGCTATTTCTTGCAAAGACCCTTTCTTGTGTCATAAGAAACACAAATCTTTGTCTTTCAGAATGTAGGATTCTTTCATTATTTTTGTCTTATTGCCAGTTCTGCAGGGAGAGGTAGGTAGTAAGGGTTTGAGGTTTTTGCAGGGAGAGGTAGGTAATAAGGCTTTGATATGTCTGGGTATGATAAGCTTGAAATGCATACAAACCTGAGCCATTTTCCCAGCTGTTATTTCACTGAATCTGCAGCATTTACTAGTCACAGGCTACTCAAAAGTGTCAATTTTGTTCTGTGATTGGTATTATATAATTCAGTGTTGGCTCAAAAAATACCATTTTAACACGCTCACAAAAATACACCTAAGTCAATTATGTATTACCAGGCTTTGCCATACATCATTTACTTTTTCAAATTCTCAGCTTCTGTGCAAACCTGCCCGAGACCACCTTAAATAATTGACAGACTGATGTTGGGTTTTTGAGTTGAGATAATTGGGCTCTTTACTTTCTACTTATGATCCAAGTATCTAAGCATTTCTCAGATCATGCTCTGCAGAATTACCCTTGAACTTCCACATAGCCGTTATAATTAAGAAAATGTACTATGCAAAAAATAAAATTTGAGACACCTGCAGAGACCTGCCGAAGCTAAATGCAATCACACACTCTATATTAAATTAACCTTTTTCAAACATTACATTCCACACAAGAAATAGCACTTAAAATAGTGTAAAGCATTCTAAATATGTTCATCTGCATTCAGAATCAACTTAAATAAATATTTGCACTGATCCTAATTATGAAGATTTAAAGTTTTACACTTCAGTGGAAGTAACAGGGAATATAGAAGAAAATCCCCATGGAAAAGTGCTTTAAAAGCTGCTCGTATTCTGGTTATGTTTTAAATTTACTAGCCTGAAACTAACTGGGAGCATGAACCTGAAGGCAGCCAAGCTTGTCTCATGTTGGAAAAAATACAACTAATAACTTCAAGGAGCAGATCGGCTTCCATTGGATCTGATCTAATTTGGATTTGGAGCCTAAATGAAAATAATTGATCATAATGAAAGCTACTGTGATTTGTATGGTTTAACCTCTCTGTAAATATATTCATACAAAATACAAATCCTATTATCTGTATTTTTAATAATAAAAAGGTTATAATGTTCTGCTTATAATGTCAAGAACCTTACTTGATCCAAACTCAGAACAAATTAAATACAGCTGCTGGAGGTTTTATATCCTACGGGTGTCTGATACTAGAATATAGAAGCACATCATTCTTAAGGTTAATTGCAACAAGAGTTATGTTAAATTTATGTTAAATTAACAGGTTTCCACCACCATCTTAGTGAAGTTGGTGACTCCAGTGTTGTTGTTAACAACCGAAATCCAATTTGAAATTGAAATCATAACAGTAGTAGTAAGTGAATGTTACCTGTAACTCTGTGTTGTGTTTTGAAACACAAGGAATGTCACAAGGGTAACTTTCTTCCACATGCATAACATTGATTGGTTAGGAGTCTTACTCTGCTGATCTGATCCTGAAATATAGGTATCCTTATTAATCAAGAATGAACTGGTATTAATACAGTATGTTCCTTACTGGGGTATCTACTACAGTACTATTCAGTACTATTTGTCAATCATTTGTAGCAGGTCATTCAGAATTCTGTAACTTGTGTGTTCCCTAAAAGTACTCTCTATCAGCACATAACTCCTAAGCTCTATGAAATATACTGTTGAGTTTGCTTTCAGATTCTCCCGCTCATGTTTAAATGGACCAAATGGTTTAGTTTCAGGTTATATACTTATCACAGGATGCTGATTCTAGCCTTTTTCCTCTACTGAAGATCAGGCACCACACAATGGTCAATAGAGTTTGTGCGCGGCACTGAGTCTGTGGAACTCATTGTCCAAATCCATTAGGACAAGGAGACTGTCACAAGTTTTGAAACTTGCTTAGAGACATTTTTTTTCAATAAAGCTTTGAATGTATAATTTAGCTTTTATTGTTACGTTTGTTGGGCTTTTCTCATTTCTTTTTATTTTGCTTTTAATAAGAATATTACAGCTGCCATTTTATACATTGCTTTGAGTTTTTTTAATTTCATTAATAAAATTATATTATCATTGCTATTATTATACCATGGTAATGGAAGAACTTCTCAATGTTAAAGGTGTGAGGTGTGACCAAAAATGTACACAGTTCATTCTTTGAATATTCCCATTGTGAAATGTTACAATCCACAATAGAGGCAACTATGTTGCAAATATATACAATAGATATACTTTATATGAGGAGTGGGGATGGTGGTGCAGTAGTTAGCAGTTACTGCCTTGTAGTTCTGGGATTCAATTCCAGACTTGAGGAACTACTGTATCTGTGTGGAGTTTGTATGTTCTCCCAATGTTTGCATGGGTTTTCCTTTGGTGCTTCAGTGTCCTTCCACAATCCAAAGACATACTGGTAGGTTTATTGGCTTCTAGGAAATTTGGTCCTGGTCTTAGTGTGTGTTTGTGTCTGTGTGTGTGCCCTGAGTTGGACTTGGGTCCTGTCCAGGATGTATCCTACAGTACCTTGCGTATCTTGCTTGCTGGGATAGGCTTCAGCTTCCCACAACCCTGTATTTGATGAAGCGGTTAGAAAATGAATGGATGAATATATATATATTAAAAGGAGTAACTACTGAGGTACCGAGGTAAAAGAAGATGAAAAACACAGAGGTGATTGTTTTGGTTGCTTCACAGATGATTTAACTAAGTACTTATAGACCTACGAGGCTGCCACATAAAATACCTGAATATTGGTCTGTCATTGAAAGTTTTTTTTATATTTTTGCATCTAAACACCCCTTTCTGATATCCCATTTATTATATGTCTTTAAATTAACAACCTATACTTTTAGATTTTTAAATCATATTATCTTTAAATAGTATCAGGAACCAATATTTTCAAGCTTTGGTTACATATATGTTGGATGCGATACTTTGCTTCAGATTCTAATATTATACTTAATATTTCTTAGCTCACATTAAAACCACAGATGTGCTTTAAAGAGAATCTACCTGGCATGAAGCCATGAACAATGCCTTTTCAGCTTCAGTGGCAGTTCAGACCTCTGGCTTAATTTTAAAATTAGCTCCCCTTTAACAGTGACATTTGGCTGTTATGACTTTGTCTGTCAAGTCCTGTGAATACAGCTTGAACCTGGAGCCACCTCTATTGCCCATGTATCTCCAGTTGTGAACGCAGGCTGTTACACCACCAATTCTGCTCCACAGTCCAGACTCAACCATTTTGAATAAAAAATATAACCGACATATGGTCAGTTATATTTTTGACTTACTGTACCTTCATGCAGAGTTCTGAGTTAATCAAACTGATGGCAAGGTCCATGCATATGAGATTTGACTAAATTAAAATTCAAGGTCCACTAATCCTGGATTTCTTGGACATCCGAAGAATTTCATTAGCAAAAAATAAAATACATCCCAAAAAGAAATCTTCAGAAGATACAATGACCAACTAGCTCTAGCATTAGAAGCAAATCTTAATAATGATAAAATGATCTGCATATGCACATAGGATAAATCACTGTATAATTTTATTATTGATTTTAATCACTGCAAGTAAAACTAAAAGATCAATATGAGTGGTAATACACTAATATTCTATTAGGCAGCAGCAGACTGATTTTCAGCAGCAGGAAAAAAAAATCAACTGGTAAAAAATGGTAACTTGTATTTGGTATTCTCAAGGAAGAGTACACACTATATGGCCAGTGGCTCCAATAAGTATTTGCATATACTATTTAAAGCCTACAAGCATATTGTAAAGTTAAAGAGAGATTGAAAAAAGTTACTTCCTTGAACTATGAGTTCTATTTCTCAAAGGGCATGCACTGATGTTTAATTGAACTCATCCTTCCTCACAGGAAATCCCTCTGGACAACAAACATTTGGAGATTTGTTCCCCAAAGGGAAGAAGTATGTCTCGGGCTAACTAATAACTAACTTCCAGTCTGCAATGACTAATGAGCTTGGGGGATTCGATTGCCATTACCCCAGAATAAAAAAAAAAGAAGAGTGTCTTTGTTATACATCCTATCTACCTGATTTTCCCTTTTGCATTCCGGAAAGACCTGTCTGTCACTGGTGATTTCTATTAACAGATGGTAATACTTGTTTCCAGCACTGTGCCAGCGGATAGTTTTCACCAGCGCAACAAACTTAATGCAGATCTCTAAGTTGGGCTGGACTTTCATTCTTACCATACTACAAATGAATGGTATCAGAAGCAGAAAACATATTCATGCAAATGTTCTTTTTTTCTAGTTGTACCAGCAGACAGTCTGTCACATAAATTAGGCACAGAGAAGGGGGAAAAGAATAGTGTGGAAAAATAAATCCATCAAAGTACAGCTGCATATTTCAGAGGACAAAAAAGACATGATTTACTCTCTGAAATCAAGAACCTATTATAAAGCACTGGCATGGAATTCCTGTATTCTAACTACAAAACCAAAGATTTCAATTTTGGACTTCTGGCCAAAACAAAATGTATGTAATGTATGAGTAACAAAGGTAACAAACCACCTGCAATGTTTTTCCTGTAAAAATGGCTAAAACTAAGCTGCACTTTGTTATCCTGGACAATGCTTCTTAACGACAGCATTTGTCTGAATATCTTAATTCCAGCCATGTGCATTCAAATGAAGCAGGCTCCAGGCAACTCATACACTGCAGAGGCTTGTGGTCCCTTTGTACAGTAGTTAATCAAGGAAGAATGGTTGGCAAGCAAGTGCATTGTCTCTGTCAATAGGGTAACAAGCAGAGAGGATGTATATCGATGAATGAAGTAATTAAAGCACTTGCTCTATGCAATGTACAAGTTCTTCTCTAGATGAACTGGGAGATGGCAGGATGGAGTGTCCCTGGGGTGATGACAAAGCACTGAAAGTATGGGGCTATCACATGTCAGCATCAGAAGACCTGACAAAAGTCAGCTGAGAATGAGCAAAATCTTAATGACACAACAGTAAAGCAATACAGAACTACAGATGTAATTTCAGAATCTAAAACATGGGAGGTACTATTAAAAGGGAACTACAGTCCCAATTTCTCAGACCGATTATTAAATGTCTGTAACACATTAAATTAATTGGTGCTATAGCAACATTTTACAAATTCTGAATTAAATACAAAATTGTGAACTTTATGAAAGTATTGTATGGCCACCATTGTTGTCACAAACTGCTGACGTGACGTGAAGCGACCCTTCCTGCTCATTAGTCACTGTAATGACTAATGTAATGCTGATGTACGAACTAATAAATACAGGTTGTGGAGCAGACATTTAACTCCAGCAATTTTATATCATGGTCTGCATTCAGAGTTAACAAGTAGGTAGTATTTGCTGGAAGGACCATTTCGAAATTGAGAGCAATATTTCAATTGGATTCAAAGAGATGTATTCACAAGCCCGCTTGTTGACAATATACTAAGGCTGCTTCACATCACCGGAAGTTTTGTTGCCTCGTTCTGAATCGTAGGACATGGTGCTGCACATACCTGGAATTTTAATCTATTTTGTGATGTAAATTGGAGGTTTTACACATTACTGTTATGTTCCACATCCCTACTCTAGAGGGCGCTCCTACCCCTTTCGGTTATGATTAGTTCCTATTATTTCCTGGTGCGTCTTGTTTGGTTTTTGGTTAAAAGCCTAGCGTCTCTGCAGTTCCGGGCTCAGTATTGGAAGATGGATGCTACAAGGCTCACCTATTTTCCGGGTTGTCCGAAGGCAGGCCTTTTCCCCGGCGTCTTGACCGCCTGGGTCCGGGATTCAGAGCACCTGGTCCCGTTATGTTTTTAGTTCCTGTTCCGGTTCTGACCCGGTTCCCGTTTTTAACCGTTTGTCTTGGATGGATCTCCCGGCTCTTGGATTACAGACTATGCCCCGACTTGCCTTTTGGATTTCCTTGGACTTGGTTGCTACCTCATTTCCCCCGTGCACCTGCTCACTACAGTCACCGCCCCCTGTCTTGTCAACCCATCCTAACCCTGTTGTACCTTCCTCTGTCATCTTTTATGGATTATACTGTCTGCATAGGGTCTTTAATAACACACTCCACAGGAGTCAAAACTGGCTCCCGTGACAATTACTGTGAATTTTTTGCTTTCATTGTGGTTTGAAATGCACTTATCAATGCCAATTCTTTCTAACCCCAAAATACAAAAATAGCATTGCAGTCTCATTCCGAAAGAGACAATATTCTAGCATGACAACATCCTTCTTCATGTAGCTTCATGCTTCATGCAGCTTGTGCAACATCAACTTTCTAGTGAGGTAAGAATATGACAGTCATGCCATTTGTGCCCTACTGACCAGACCAGTTAAGTATTTGTGGAATAATCTCATTGCCTGGAGGGGGGGAGTATTATCAGTCCTGGCCTCCCCAGAGGATAATTTTCTCCGACTGGGTTGTTTTCGTCTCATCTTCTGCACTCACATGTTGGTGTAAAATATTGTCAACTACTAGAAAATCCTGGAGAGTTCTCTGTGGTTGTTGTGAAGAGTGCTAGAGCAAATAAAATGATTGATTGAAAAATGATTGAATGGATCAGAATCCCACAGGACTGCATCTGTAACCTGGTGCAAATCATTCACCACAGATGTACAGCTTGTACTTCTTCTAACACTTGCTACTAGCCTGTCACTTTCACAGTAAACCTGCAGAAAATAAAATGACAGGGCAACTGCTATAAAAAGAATTGTCATTTTCCACAAAACTTTGTGAATATGTTACAGTTATAAGCGATATTATGCATTTCTTTTAATGCTACACTGATGGGTGAAGAGGACATAATCATTTTAGACTGGAACATAGGCCCTGATCCAAGTATCGAGTATTGAAAGGGACTGAAAAAGGCAGCCCGACACACTTCTTGAGAATCAACAATGAAACATAGAGAATTTGAAACAACGTGTAAGTGCATTTAAACCTGAAAACAGAAAGCACTTTTTACAGAGGGTTGTGGAAGCATTTAACAAAGCCATGATGTTGAAGCGGTTATGCTGGCTTCTAAAACAAACACTGGAAAGCTTGATTAGTTAACTGTCTCTAATTGAATTTGAACTCAAATACAAGATGCCTATATTTATGACTGTATGTTCTGTGAACACTGTATATAGCATAGGTGTAGAACAGGGTAAGGGTTTAAGATCCATTACTCTAGTCTTCAGAACTGTTTTCATATTACTGTGAGGCGGATGTATTAATCTCTGAAGCATTTTCATCATTCTAACCTTAGGAATTTCTTTAGCTTTCATCTCCTGTTGTCTGACTCCTATTAGACATCACTGTTCAATCTCTGCCAGTTTGCTTTAGCAATATCTGCTGCTGCCAGCAAAGCAAAGCCTGCTTTTCTTTCTAAAGCTGTTAGCTGGGACACTGTCTTCTCTAATGCAGAGGGTTTATATTAACACAGACAGCAATGAATGCAAATGAGACACTCTGCCATACGTTCGTTCACACAAAAAAAGAAAAAATGTTTTCCTATGAGTTAAAGTAAGGTTTCAACTTTGGTCTTCTGCAGTATAATTCCCTTGACAGCCTTCTAATTTGTTTAATATTATCAGCAGGGATCCATCATATTACATGAAATGTGGAGCACATTATTATTAAAAAGAATAGTGGAAGCATCTATAAAGTTATGCAGTATGATGTTATTTGATTTTCAGACAATGGAGTATTCAGTATATATTTGACTGTAGTTTCTGGATCAGGTCCATTTCTCATAGTTTTGTTGTAATAGTAATCCAGTTATTAAGGGGTTCTCATCCAGATTCAAATCTATTGTTTCTAGTTTGAGGGAAGATTAAGATTAATAAAAGGTCTGATTTTATGAAAAACACAGTAATCACAATGTTCAGTATAGCATCTAATTGTGTAGAAAATGGTCCTTTCTTAACATTCTTAAAAGGCTTTGATTATTAAAAGCAATATTTTTATGCCATTTATGTGAACGGAGCACAGCTAACTTCTCAGAAAAATTTAATTTTAAACTGACATTTTCATTTCATTTTCAATTTTGAGAACATCGCTTCTTGGAAAGTACTTTGCAGGAGGTGCTTTAATTCAGCTTAATACCATTCTATATTGAAATATATTTTTCTCTGTGTTATGTTATACTAAGTGACCTTGATCCAAATAGACCAAAAATGACCAAACGAAGATCACCTTTGAAACGGAATGGTAAGATCATTCATTTTGTCAAAACACTGTATGAAATTGAGAATTGAAAACTCAGTAGTGAGAATTTTTTTGTATTTGTCAACACAATGCAAAGAGATAAACTGGATATATTTTGTCATCCCTATGACCTTGGTGGAATACTTTTTTGAGTGAGAGATCTCGCTTGCAAACTCAGCTGTATCTTGATATTTCTTTTTGACAACATTGATAAACAACAGTTTTCTACAGTACTGCTACTTTCAAACTAGCCATGTGATGTAATATTCTCTAGTACTCTCTAGAAATGGCCTCTTTTATGGCTGGCCAAACCAGAAACACGATAAAGAATTCAGGTCGAGAGCTTTTCTTTGTCTGTTCAGACAGTATTTTATTTATGAGGCCTCTGAAATAAAAGTATTATAACAACTGGTACAGCTGAGCTCTTCTTTGGGATAAGAGAAATTTATGCCTAACAAGACAATGCTGAGGAAGTATTCATTCATCTGTGGATCACTAAAGGCTTATTAAACCTTGGCTCGTCTTAAACTGTATGAAGGAGTACCAGGCATGGAGTCTACTCATATGAATATTTTCAGAGGTATAAGCTCAATATAATATATAGATGCTCAATGGGTATCTGTTTTTTTCCCATTTGTGTCACATGGAAATATTTGTTGTCTTTGAACAGGTCATCAATGCCATAGACAGACAAAAAACCTGAGAGAATTAAAATGCATCAGAAACATCCTTTTAAGTAATCTTCCTTTGAAAGCCTACCGGCTCTCCTGAATCTACTGTCTGTAGTATGGCCTTCTGCACAGTTATATTTCCTCTGGGTCTTAGCATCTCCCCTACTTTTCAGTCACTTGTATTACCATGTGAAAAGAGTGGTCAACCTTGAAAATAAGGTTATATCCATGTCCCTGTGTTAAGTCCCTATATGTATCATTTGAAACTATGTGCGATTTAAATGTTCTGCATGTCAAACTTGCTGAGGCAAATCAGAACACTAAGATCACAAAAGCAAGTTGTTTGAGCAGGGAGTAATTTCCTCTCTGTCAAAGCTGCGATGATAACTGAATTAAATAAATCATGAGAATGATGTGAAGAGAATCTCCTTCACAGCATGCAAACAAAAAGGTGAAGCTACAGTTAATGGCAATATTCACTTACATTTGGCAAGGATTACACATTGACACTAACCTAAATTTAGTTTTAAAAGGGATATTCTGTACAGCAATGAGACAGCTGTGTTTTTAAATTCTATGTGCAGGAGGAAGATGTAGTTCTAAAATCTAACAGAGTACTACCTTGAGGCAGTGCAAAGCTATTGTATTGAGCTGCTCTGCCCCTTTTAAGAAATGGCTGCATTGAGATCCTCAGATCAATTAGCTACTAGCATCCAAATGGGCAAGATGTACTGAATGGCCTCCTCTGGTTTGTAACCTTTCTTATGTTCTTATACAGCTGAGGGGGCCAGTAAAACACAGTGATTAAGTAAAAGAGAATGGGTTTTAAAACCTCACTTACTACACCTGTTAGACTTGTTAATGCTGCATTTCTGGAGAATATAGCAATTAACATCTGTCACTGTTGTGCTGATGTCCTATAAATCCCTTGGCTTAGTATGATATGGGAGGAGATAAAAGTAGAACAGTTAAACTAAGAAGAAGGAGGCACTTGGTTACAGCAGTCAAGGACTTAGTCTGACAGTTAAAAAGCAAATGTACTGGATTAGAAGTGCAGGTGTCATGTTGTTGCATTATGTATTCTGTATGGTTGGTATGTTGAAATCAAGACATCAGTAGTTAGACGGCCCAGTACTCAACATGTACAATTTAAATTCTATTACTGATAAGATGTAAGAACTCTCTATTTTTTTCTCCAGTATTTTATTCTCTGAACCACATAAAAGATCTGATATAAACAAAGTCAAAAATTCAAACACAGCAATGTTCCCTCTAATTGTTAATGGCCTGTGTGCGCAAAAATTTCACATTTTGCAAATTTTTTCCCCAGTGACAAAAACTTGTGTGCACTAAATTGAGTGTATGTAAAATTGTAAACTTGAAATTATTTTTGTTAAAATAGTAATTCTCATAGAAGCGTAGAGATCCAAAAGACCGGGACAGTGATTCAATGAGTGTAGAGCAAGCATGAGCAGTGAGGTACGAGACTACGAGAGCATAGATATCGATGATCGAGTAGCATATCGATATCGATTTTCTCGTGGTCAATTTACGACCATGTTTGTTTTATTATCATCATATTTTGAGGGGAATTAAATTTTTTTGTGTGCAGTTCAATTTCCTACAGTACGGAGGCAAGTTTCTACTTGAAATGCAGTAGAGTGGCTTAAAAAAATGACTGTATCCATCCTTCACCTGTCACGCCTGCAGCATTCCCACATCCAGAGCCCATGAAGACCAGGTAGGGCTGCCTGTCTGTGTGTCCGTCTCCCTTTTAATCCAAGTCCAAATTATCCTCCAATTAGACACCACATTTAAGTCCCGAAACCCTACTGAACCTGTGCTCTGACATTGAGATACCTACAGTAGAGCCATTCCCCATCTGCCTTAGAACTTGCCTTCGCAAGATTCTGAATCTCAGAAATGCTGCTATGTTTTGTTTTCCTGTTCTTCACCTGCAGTCAGCACTGGTTCAAGCAGAGTCAGCCTTCCCAGCCAGCCTCAACTCGCCAGGTTTCCCATCAACCTCAACTATCCAGGCTTCCAAGTCAGCCTGCTTCCCTGTCTGTCTGCTTGCATCTACCGGCTCCTGTTCTCTCACCCTTCAGACTTCCAAAGCCTCCTGAACCAATTAGAGTCCCACCTGTCATTCTGACCCACAGTGTACAATAACTGGCCACGGCATAACATCACCCATACTATCCATAAAATATTTTCATGCATAGTAATGTTAATGTAGCAATGTCTGCTAATTAAATCACAAAATATTTATTTTGAGTAGTACAACATTAAATTGGACAACATGTAAAGCTGCTTTTAGGTACACTTATAGATACTACTACAAACAACACAACTTCCTGTATATGTTGTAAGGGTAATTTACACCCCAAAAAATAATTAAATCTAATGGTCGGGAGTGCTAGAGAACAAGAAGGTTGTTGGTTTTTGCCACTGCATATATTCAGCCGCTTTGCATTTTTATAGTCTCATAATTTATCCGGAAATCTATAAAGTATGAAAAAACACTATCCTAAAATCTTTATAGCCCATTTTCAGAGACTTGTGGATTTCTGAGTCCTAATTGTTTTCATGTACAGTTAATTTGATTTTATTATCCATTATTTCCACTTCACTGGTAAAGAAAGTATACCCCTCCATGCTCAAGAACCATACTTTGGTATGGAATGTTACTTATGTAGTAACAGTGGAAAGCCAAGCTCTCCTGAATGCCAGAATATAATTCCACTTAAGAATACATTTTTAGAACTTGGCCACCACTTATTTCGTTCTTTTCTTTGCGTGAGAATGAGGTTGTGTGGCTACAATGTCTCTAATAGGTCAGACTACTACAGTGTGTTCTCACACTTTTCAAGTCATTGTTGACTCAGTGGGAGGTCACGTCAAGCATGTAAGACAACAAACAGCTCTCCTACACTCGGGATGTTTTGGTCCATGGTCTGGTAAATTTAACCCCAAAACACTTTCCATGTGGTTTCAGACTTGTTGGAGCACTTAGCCCTGTAGTACACAGATTCTAGGTCAACATCATAAAATGACCGCAGTAGTACATTAGTAAAGCAAAATCATTTCTGCACCTATAGTCAATTCATCTCTAAAATAGTCTCACTATACTACATTATGCTTAAACTACACTATATTACACATTCTTACATTTTCATGTATCAATCTAATAATAATAAATATATTAATATATGGTAAATAGAATGTAAACAATTCAATAGAACTCAGAGACCTTCTTCAACGACAACATGGTACAAACACAAAAGAACCACAACAAACATTCTCCACTTACAGTCCAAAGTCATTTTAAAATCTTGCAAGCCAGAAAAACAAACCTCATTGTTGGTGTACAGCCTTTATTAAGGTAAGTTCACAAGACCTATTTCATTTCACATATCTTTTTGTAAATAATGTGATTATTTTGCACCTCAAAATTTTTAAATTCAAAATGTTTACATCCCCAAATGTTTCTAGAAAGCTTTCTATTGTACTATATTAGTAGTAACCAAAAAAAGCCTTATAGCATTAACAGAATATTCACAACCTCAGGTCTCATTAATGAGTGAACTACACTCATAATATAATGGTAGTAAAGATCATTTCAATCTACCTCTAAGATACTGTAGGTATGCCTTATTTTACACTTTACCTCCATTCACATAGGCTTTTATGATAAAGTTTTGGAAATGCCGCAGAAAAAGACATGTGGAGCCTCAAATCATGCTCAAATAATTATTTTGTTTTTTAACTAACAATTTAAAACTAAAGACGGTGTCCTTGACAGTCAGCAACTCTCTAAGGATGACAACAAGTTCACAGGGCAATAACCTGAACTACTGAACTTTGTTTGGGCTTTTTCTTTAAAAAAATGATGAGTCTCTTGAAAGTTTCAAGTTCTAATAAAATGCAACTTTTAAGTGGAAGAACAAATGTAAACCTCTATAATTCCACTTATTTATGCGCTGTGATAAATCCAGCAAATATAATGTTCAGAGCAGCTGTGTGGCTTTGTAAAAGGATGTTTACTGGTAGTGGCCAACCGGTTTTTAGGTAATTACAACTTTTATTTTAGCCTCTTAGACAAACAGTGACTTGATGTAACCCCACAAGAACCTTGTTTTATTAGTTCTACAAAGGCCTGCTTTAGTTTCCCCAGAAGAGCTGTGTGGGGGGCTGCTTTGTTCCAGAAACCTCATGCAGATAAGGTTTAAATTATTAAGGGAAATATTTATACAGATTCTGCAATATTCCATGTTCCCTTCAGCCACCCTCTCAGTCACATGGGAGGGACAATAAACTTCCCAAGCTGAATGGCTAACTTCATTAACTGACTAAGGCAATAAAACCCAGGCTAATGAGATTACTTGCACCAAGTTTACAAACACGTTTAGATGCATATCTTTGCTGCTTCCTTCGCATGCACAAATGCCACACAAGAGCTGATTTAGAACAGGTATCTCATTACATGCTAACTTAACCTTGTTTTGCAGTTTGACAAGTCCTCGAATGCCAGCTTTATTGAATTCTGGAACATGGCTTGTAACCTGAGCAAAGCAATAAGCCCTGAAACTGGGATGACAAAAGCCAAAACTGGGGGACTAATCTTCAGGTTGTTTCGATTTGCAAAGAAACTCAGGGAAGAGTGTAAATGCAATTTAGTCTTGCTGCACTATTAACAGGCAATTAAACAAAAATAAAGAAACAAACACTTTATTTCACTTCCTTGTAATATCAACAAGATGGATAACTGCATTTCAGACATTATTAAGACCTGCTCTGATAAATGTCTGTCAAAGGATGCATTACAGGTGTGGCAATAGGCAATTTTGTGATACAGTTATACAGCAGGGACTTCACAAAACATCTTTGTCTCTTTCATCGGCTATGACATAGTTCTGAAGGGGACTGAAAGGCATAACCTTTGACCTTGATGATATACATTTGCCAGGCATGACTATGATGTTTTGTATCAGTAGTCCTCTTCGGAAGTCCTCAATTTATACTCGTTACTATTCCAGGGAGCCTTTCCTGAGCAGAGGAAACAGTTAAGCTGTCACCATGAAACGGGACATAAAATGTCCTGAGAACATTCGGGTCTGCAGTTGGTGAAATTGATGAAAATAATCAAAGGCCTGAAAACAGCTGCAAATGGGTTTAGCATTACAAAATTAAGCTGACACAATGTGATGGAAGCTGTCAAGATTTCATCCATAAGGAACAAGTATTTTAGATTTGGTTAATCCCAGCAATGTGGTGCTTTTTCCAATGATCATCTTTTTTTTTTTCTTTATGGAATGGACTTACTCAACAGTATAAGTCCACTGTGATACAAATAAACCAGCAACTGAAGTCAAAAGAGCTTCCAATGGCTAGCTATTTAAAAAGAAAACAAAATATTTATACACTACGGCATTTAATGAATCATCTACTGTAGCTACAATATATGCAATACAGTTTTTCATTGATCTGCAGTAACATAGAACAGTTTTGGTTCTCTTTTAAATTCCCAGTCTTTTTGAGGTATACAGATTTCACCACAGGGTAACTGTAAAACCAAAGGCATACAATATAAGAAAACACAAATACAAATGGTGTGTGGACAGCATCTTGGGAATGTACTGTATGAAAATTTTAATATATTTTCCCTTTTCAAACTGCTTATTTGTAAAAAACAGCATCCTCCTTAGCCACTGTATTTTCACAAAACTCATATCACCCCGTTGACTGTGCTATCTGCATTTGATTCAAGCTAATTTCAAATGCATTGATAATTGTCCACCTGAGTGGAATTCAGTGTAAGTTCATTACTTATTGACCGAAACAAAGTTTAAAAATAGGGAAAAACAAATGTCCTGGAAAAAAATCTGAATGATAAGGAAGTGTGTTTGGGTGCTGTAATTGCTTAAGACTGCAATGTTTCAACCAATGGGCTTCAGATACTTGTGGGATGTGTCTTTCTGAGTACACTTCCTGTTTCAGTAGTTCATCAAAATCCTAGCTGGTGGAACATACAGACGAAAGGTATTGAGTTTATTTAGCACAACCTGCCTAGATAAAGGAACAGCAGCCTGCTAGTGAGGAAAAGGTTAACTCGACCCAATCTCTCTTCACAATGAATGAGCAAGGGAGCTGCTGCAAGGGTGAAGATGAGATAGAGAGTAGGGTATCGGAAAGAAGAGCAAAGGCTTAGAAAGTGACATTTACATGTAGGAGAGAGGAAGTGGGGAGGATAAGAAAGCTGACCTCCTCCTGAACTTGATTTAAAAAAAACATTTATTAGTTGTGTGAGTACTCTCAGAAATTCAAACTTTTTCTGGAACATTAAGTTAACATGAAAAGTAAATAAATGAAAACTAGAAGTCTAAAACAACAGTACTGTTAAAGGATACATAAGGATACAATAACGAGACAGAGATTTTTATTTTCTCCTTTAAAAACTTTTGGAGTGACAGTCAAAAAAAAACAGGTGAGGTAATTGGTACACCAAGTGCACACGGTGAGCAGTGAAGACATTTCCACCCTATGCAACAACTTAAATGCAACCAATAAATAATACATTTGTTCAAAGTGGTGGCAAAGTATAATAATTTTTTTCCAATTCTTCTAAACTACAGTGCTCCTGAAAACCTACATACACGAGCCTATACCATCTTGCTGTCAAATGCTTGACAAGTGCTGTATCTTAGAAAAACAAACAATGATCTACTGTATATATGCAGCATGGAATATCTGTCACATTGTTAATGAAGGGCATAGCAGAGGTTGAGCTGTTAGATTTTCCGCTGGAGGGAGCAATTTGTCCTGTTGCATTACCAAGATACACCAGCTGGTGGTGATCATGGCAATCCCTTCAGAAATCGTCCAATCTGCTTGCTCTTGCTCTTGTAATTCATTTAAGTATGTTAGAATAATAAGTCCCAAATACTTAAAAGCTTGTGACAAGGCCATAGAGAATAATGTATACTTTTTACCCACACCACCACCTCCTCACAAGTTCCAGAGCTCAATGAAACTTCCCTTTCAATATATCAATGCCCTTGTACTCAACAGGGGTAAACATATATTAACATATTTATGCTTTGCCTTAAAATGTGACAACACAAAAATGTAAATAGCCTCAATAGAAGCCTTGATCACACTCTCCTTTCACACACCATTTCAGCTCTGTAATTACAATGCTTAATGCGGTCTCATAAGGCCATATTGCTTTTCGATGCTCAAAAAAGTCCTTTGTAAAATAGGCATTTTAATTTAAACTAAGCACATTAAGAGAGATGTGCTGGTACACTCAGTAACAGCACAGTCCCACACAGGCACAAAAACAAAGGTATTTTATACTGAGCTGGTCATTGAGAATGTTTCTTCTGAAATGCTACACAGTGAGATTTGATGCTTTCTCTGCTGTGCTGTCTTCCTTTGTGTCCCTGGCAACATGAACATACAGTCTCGGCTTATGCAGATGTGTGCATCCCACACACTGCACAGAATTTTAAATGGGGCTCACAAAAAAACACTAAACCCATCAAGGTTTCCCCCTAATTTCTTTTCAGATTGTGCTGGCTGTAACAAAACCCATATTTCTAATCTGCAGTCCCCTCATGCTGCAAGCGACAAAAGATTCAGTATGCTTCTCAAAAAAGTCTTCTGATGTTTAAGAGATTTCAAGTCAGAAGGACACTTGCCCACACACTACTGCTGGAAATTAGATATGGTTTGGCTTCTTGTCCTGGGTTACATACCTCCAGATTGCGATAAACCCAAAATAGGTTACTTTGAAATATTCTTCTTATGGGGTAGAAATGTATGTTCCCTCACTACCTACTGAATAAACAAATGGCCTGTGAACATAGATCAAACCATCTTTTTACATAAATATAATCACCTTCAATTGCCAAAACAGCATGAAGAAATTGTACATGTATATTCTGGACTTCCTTTACTTTTTCATTCTTAGAGATAGCTGTACGATGAAGGGAATGTTAAAAAATGGGTTGACATGCTGAGAAGAGTTCCTGAAACCCTGGAACAATGCAGCCTGTGTAAGTACTGCCCAAAGATGCTTTAGGAAAATCCAATAATTTTAAATATATTTCCTTTAAAAATTAAATGAGGAAGCTTCCAAAATTAATTATTTATTCTAAAAGTGACTGTATCCCTCATGGTACTCTCATAGGATTCTGATGCAAATTAGAGTGTCTCCTTAAAATAGTTTCCTCTAGAGTGTTTCTTCAGGAATAGTGGAATTTCAGTAGAACGTGCAAAAGATTATGCAATGATGGAATCAGGATCTACTGCATAACATAGACTGGACCTAATCTGAATAGATTGTTATGCTACTGAAGGGGTAAAAGGACACAAATGTAAAAAATCAACACAAAGCTAACTCTCTTCTGTTGCATATTTCAGAGTGGGTGTTGAAATGCAACATTGAACCTGATTTTCAAATCAGCCATGACCTAGTTTTATTTAAACATATTCTCTTTGATTCTTTCAAGAACAGACTGAAGTATCCTTAATATATTTTTAACTCTTTTCTCAAACAGATATGATGTTCTGAAACAATGTCCTCTCTGTTAATAATATAACATATTGCAGAGTACTATCAGTCGGTGGTTCATAAAATGATCCCTGCCTAAGTTATAAACAGAAATCATGTTTTTGTTCATGAATATTGGTGAAAAATAAATCTTGATAATAACCGATACAGGATTTAGATCCCTGGTATTTGTGAATTAAGAAATAATCTAATAAAACTATCATCTTTTCAGGACAAAGTTATTTAGAAAATTATTTTGGAAAAGAATGGTTACATTTATTTTTAAATGTAATCACCCAATTATTCAATAACAACAACCAATTAAAAATAATGTGAAAATAATTTCTGAGAGGAATATATACAGCTGGCAGTGACTGGACAGAATGAATAATATAAAACATTACAGGAAAAAAACTGCAGAATGTTACAAAAAAGGAAATTGTTATATGTTTGTAGTAAGACACTGACAATGGGCAAACAATAACAATGTAGTAACAAACTGACAATTAAATAATAAAATTCTAAATCTCCATAGAAGAGAAAAGAACTTTGAGAGCCTCATAAACAAACTACAAGGGTCTAAAAAACACTAGAAGATTTTAATGTCTCTAACTAAACAATGAGAAAATATTTGAAAAAAAACTGACCACTGTTGTGAATAAAAATGAATGAAGACTATCTGTAGAAACTTTTCAAAGCAATATTTTGATAATCCATAAGCTTTAATTGACAACATTTGTGGTGTCATTGAACCAGTATAAGCCGCTGTTTCCTAACAACGTACCACAATACATTTGGAGTAAAGAATGCACAGCCTTTGAAAACAGTCTTGTGGTGCCCATCAAACACAAAAGCAAACCCTTATTGCATAAATATAGTCAAATATCAACAGCAGCAATTCTGGCTGCTCATAAGGCTGTTTATTTGGGATTTCACATCCCATGAACACAATCTCCAAACACATGAAATACAGCATAGACTACGCCTTTTCTGGTGCTGTACATGAATTCAGAACAAAATGCTGTGTCCAGCCTGACACAAAAAGCAGCAAATCATCACCCACCCAGTTTGGAGGAGCTGAACTAAATATGCAAAAAGAAAAGAAATGGGTTGTGATGATATTTACATGATCAAGACTTGATCCAACCCAATGGCAAGTAGAACAGATGGAAAAATGAAATTAATTAGTATCTAAAAAATGAAGCACACACTCAATTTTTAGAATAAAACATTGGTAAAATAGTTTTAATTTATTTTTTTATAATAATGTTTTATTTTGATTATAAATGTTACCCCTAATTAAACTATAATGCATAATAAAAAAATGAGACTCCAAACAACCAAACAATTACAAAGAGTTGAAGTAATTTGTCAAAAAAACAAACAAACAAACAAACAAACAAACAAACAAACAAACAAACAGAACAATAAATTTGAAGTTAGAACCAATACAATTGAATTAAAATAATGTAGCCTTCTAATGTTTATTTTAAAGACACCTTCTCCTAAAAACATAATTAACTATTTGGATTACTTGAAGTAGTAATATATGTACAGGACCTTGAACTTCCATATTGACACCTACGTACAATACCAGTTGTCTCCAAGAAAAATACCATCCTTAAATTTATTTTTTAATATCTGACAAGCTACAGAGTACAGCAAGAACATGGATTCACCACCTTGTGTCAAAGATGAGTATATTACTTACTGAAAAAAACAGAATATATTCCCTTTGATTTTCTTATGTTTCTCTTTCTACTCTGAGTGCTGTTTTTGGTCAGGTTAACAGGTTTAGCACAGATCCAGGTACTGTACATTATATCCCTCTAGTCACATGAACTCATCTTCCCACAGAGGCCACACAGCACTATTTTACACAGCTGGACCCAGAAACCAGTAAAAAAGGAGAGAAATCTTTTAGGTTGTGCAACTGGAAGCATGAATTAGACCACACTGTCTGCACAAACAAAACAAAAACCCAGACAATTTATTTTCTTGACCTCTCCTGACTTTAGCCTTTTATCAAAATGATTCCTCAGAGATTTGAATAATAACTTCACTACCTCAATACTAAGATTATTTACTGTATATGCACCTAGAAACAAAAGTGCGGATTTTGTATTGTTACTCTCAGAGATGCAAACGAAATGTATAATCTTTTTAATATTTCCCATTTTTAAATGAGAAGATCGTATAAGTACAAATGGCTTATCCTACTCAGCACGGGGACATTTATTCAGTACTCTCTTACTTTCAGGTGGTTTTCAAAATGACTCTGGAGACTCTCAAGGCAGTCATTTTATTTTTTTTCTTTGAATAAAATTAATTTGTATTTTCCCCCTTTTGTACCACATAAAATGCCGCACTTGAAAAGCAGATGTGTGAAATAGGAAAAAATTGTGCGAGGAAAAAAAATATGTCACACCTTTAAATCATTCCGATTCCGCTGCTGAGACCAAAGGAATCAATTAAGTCAGACCAGTTCACAAAAATCATAGACTGGCAGTTTAATCAAAAGGTGAAGAAAATACTATTTTCAAGAATTTTTTATTGTACCTTCATTCAAAACAACAAAAACCAAAAATAAGAAAATCTGTGTGTGTTGATCTATCCTTCCAGCTTTTTATTTTTTCTCTAAGAAATACAAATCAGCTTCCTCTCCCACAAAAACGGCCATTAAAACACAGAATAACAGCATTAATTGAAATTAAAAGCACAATAAGATGTTAACAATTACAGGCTTCAATGATTCAACTCATCATCAAGAGACTTGCTGCAAATTGCAGTTTGTTACTGCTCTTAACAACTGTCTAAATCAAGTCACGTTTTAAAGTAAACTTCGTACAGAAGTATTTACAGTCGTAATATTAAAAAAAGAAAACCCAAGGAATGTTGTTGCTTTAAAAAATATTTCACAAAGTGACCCCTAGAGGTCACTAAAGAATAAGAAAACAAATTGAACAATAACTGCTGAGCTTTTAAGTATGTTACTGTACAGTAAACCCACTGCATTATATCTACAACAAGGCTATTCATGTTTTAATGAGAAATATAAATTGTGAAATTAACACACGGCATTTACTATTATAGTTTAACTATAAATCAAGACAAATTCTACAAAAAATCATTGTATAGTTTTCGGCATATGGTAAGATTGCTATAGCACTAGCAAGGATACTTAGGTCTGCCAGAGATATATCGGGTGCCAACACAGCTTTCAAATGTTGGCTCTGTCTGGCATGTACGGAGTAATAGGAAGTCTTTTCAGAAAGTCCTAAAATGACCTGAAGAAGACAAACGTAAGATATACTTTGCAGCTCAAATTCAACCGCGAGATGCTTAAATGATTTTGTAGAGGAAACTAGTTTTATTTGATTTATTTCTACCATGGGTCACTTACGGTATTTACATACTGTACTTCAGGTAGATACATTTTATTATTCAGATAAGATTACTACGTTTTCCCTCTATGTATGCTTTGTTATTATAAACTTCTGTAAAATCTTTTCTAACATTTGTAGCTAGCGTCAGACACGGAGTACTAAAACGACTGCCTTAATCCAATTGCTTTGTTAAAACGGTCAGATGAGAGGGTTACTACAGATCTTAGTGGAACCACTATAACTCCGCTAAAATGTATTGGGCCAGGCACCTCAGGGATTTAACCGTAAAAGCACAACTTCTTCGTAGATATTAATAATATTTCAAATTTACGAATGATAAAACTGAGATTTTGCAGGTTATTAATATTCCATTGGCAAAAAAATGTCCTGAAGACCGGAGAAGAAAAGTGAAATTTAAATTCATGGTTGCACACACTCGTAAATTGACATTTGCTTCTGACGAGATTTACAGAAAGTCAGGAGTGTCTGTTTATGAATTATATTTTTTTCTGTTTTTACTTTATTTTTTTATATTATTTAATTTTTTAACAATACATGACAAAAGCTGTGAAGCCAAGGAAGATGTGTGGCGTGTTTTTGTGTTGCATTGCGTTAAAAAGCCAGTGGCTTTATTTTTTAATCGACTTTTATCTCAGAAAAACAAATCTATGCCCGGGTGATAAAATAAGGCAATATGTTATGGAGCATAAAAGAAGGACTGATAACAAAATCTCGCAGTAGCTAATGAAATTTGTGATTTGTTCTACACGAACATATACTAATAATATAGTTTGTTCTGTTGTGTGTTCCATTTATGTGTAATACTTTGCACAAACTAGTAAATTCAATATGGCAAAGCTGAAAAAAGTAAGTTATTCAGTCCAGATGCCGAAGGAAAAATGAAACCTTACGCGGGGCGTTAAGAAAAAAGCGTCTGGCAACAGTGTTAAACTTTAGACAATAACATTCTTAAAACGTTATACAGACTGGAATTTGTGCAGACCTCACGGTTTGTCTCTGACGAAGTTTCAGCCTGCGGAGTGCAGTTTGACAAGGTAGAACTGAGCTTATCTGAGAGGTCAGATCATGAGAGCTTTTATCAGCTCCCTCTCGAAGAATGTCTTCACTGAGTTCCGAGTCGATAAACGGCAGAAATGGAATTTGTTAGCAATGCCAGCACAGAAAACACATTAATCACCAACTCTGAAGGTTGGAACAACACCCCTCGGTAATGCTATTTCCTCTAAGAGTTTTAATTTTGTTTTAATTGTCGTTAAGAAAGCAGCCAATGTAGAGTAAATGCAGTTACACGAAGAAAACAACAATTATCAATTATAACAATAACAAAATAACCTTATATTAAAAATAACCATATCACAATGCAATGCAGTGAATTGTATTATATATTTTGATTTCACAAAAGTAACATGGCGCTTTAGTAATTATGCGTGCGATTTGCAATCCATACTATAGTTTAAAAAATAATGCTTTATTATTATTGTGAACAATAAAAACAAGACTTATCCCAGCGTATTCGATATTTACAATACTTAAGTAAAAGCAAAGCAATTAGAGCAATATTTAGTCTAAAAATGCTTTATAATTGCGTTTTGTTAGTTACTACTAGTACTAGGCTAATATAGAGGGGCCTATCTTACCTTTCTTTTTGAACGTGCATTAAAGTTAAACTTGAAATAAACTTGATGGCTATTTTAGTTTTTTAACAAAACATTTGTAATTTCTCCCGTTTGCTTTCCTTTGTGGCAAAATGCTTTCAATGAAAGTTTTCGGTAAACTGATCTTATTTTAAGTATATCATTAAAAAAAAAACTATATCTGTTAGTTATAACTCTGCACACGCTTTTAATTGTTGGTAAAACAGACTACCAAAAGACTTCTTTTGTAGAATTTAAAGCTATATATTTAACATTAACAATGGCAGCCTTATTAATGAAAAAAGAGAATAACAAAAACACACATAAAAAAAACTGACTGGAATTTATTCGCAGTTTCCGTTGAATTTCAAATAATATGAAATTTCAGCATCGGCGTTTCACAACATAGTTCATCAAACTACTGTTACTGCTAGATTATCGAGTTATATAAGTAAATTGTTTAAAATACTTTTTAATCATTCCCCAGCATTAACAATTAAATTTAAAAAATCTTAAAATTTAGTTTAGTTTCACAAAATAGTTTTACATTTTATTGTTTATATATATTAAAAAATCTAACATACTATAAGCTTTATCTAAAATATGCCACTTTTAAGGGAATCATACAGTAAATCCCTATGACTTCTTGCATATTTGCTGAAATATTACTATTGATCAGCACTGAACAGTTTTTAGATTTAATAATGATTCAGTTGACTTTAACATTTTAATCTGATGAAAAAACAAACTCAAATGTACAAAGCAACTAAGTAGAAATGAATTATGTGAGATCAGAAATCAAGATTTTAAAGTTAATGCAAATAACACTGGTTGCATTTTTAAAATCAGATTTTACTTACATTTGGATTTTATAAACCTTGCACACAACGTAACTTAATTTCCACTCCAGTTTACTCTTTCTGCTCTTAATGATTTACATGAAGCTACATGAAATGGGAGTTTTTTCCTTCTGTCAAACAAAGCTCTTCTCTCACAAAGCACACGGTAACAGAAATGCTCATATCAAATGCAAGGCCATACTTGTGATAGTTAAAGCTTTCTCTATTAGCACATCCTTCGTAAAAGCATACAATAATATCTTTGTATTGTTCAGTTCCTTTTAGGGTTTCAAAGACTGACAATGCCTGTGTGATATTCTGACAGCATTGAAAAAAGGCTGGCACATATATACGAATATATTGTATAGACTCCGTTAAATGCAAAATAAGTTAAAGAAACCTGGTCAAATTGGTGAGCTTGGTATTCTTTTTTCCTGTATACTGTATAAATAATGGTGCATTACATGAAATTATTTAGATATCCCTTGCAAATATATTTGAAAGTGTTGAAAATGTGATAATGTTCAGAAAGAGGATCTGAAGTTCAGAGATGTGTATCTGTGACTCTGTTTACTTTTTTCACCACTCGTCTTATTAACATGGACCTAGCATTACGTGTAGCAGTAATCCTGGTGATTAAGACGTGCTGACAGCTCCAGTCAGTATTTATTGTTTTGCTGGGGGCTCCGGGTCCCAGTTTTCTGCATTATACTGATCCAGCATGCTGACTGCAGGCAGAAGACACAGGCAAGGAAACCAAAGATCGGATGTCGAAACGATCATGGCAGCATCTCTGTCCTGGCTTCATAACAAAAAATATATAATGTGAGAGGAAATCATGGAGGAAATGACACATACACATAAGTACTCAAGAAACCTACTTCCCTCCATTTATAACTGACTTCATAGGAGACTCTTTTTTTCAACTCATTAAGACTTTATGGTATTTTTTTTAAATCTAATTAGAGGAACTGGAAGAGGTTGGCTTTTAGTCTGAAGAATGGTTTCTCAAAGGAATCCCATGCCAGTATTTGCAAATACTGTGGCTGTCAGAAAGGACAAAAGAAAAACAAAACAGGCTTTATGGCTAAAAACATCTTAAATATGGAAAGACAGATTGTCTCTATTATTAATGTTGTTCAGCATATTAAAATCATTGGTCTTATGTTTTTTTAAATGAAAAATCAATAATTCCCCCTTAAATCAAATCTTTACTGTATATAAATGACAGCTTGAAATGAAAACATGAAATGAAAAAGCAAAAAGCATTTGTTTCCCTTATACTGATAAACACAGTTCTAACATCAGGTGATTCACTGATGTGACTAAGTATGGCTTCAATCGTAACAGCTTCATGTGGTTTAATAAATATAAAAAAAAAATTCAATAAACCGTTTCAGTAAACTGCTCAGAGCCAGCAGGTGCTTTTATGTGTTTATCTTCTTTTCTCTTTCCTGCCTCACATAGTCTAAAGGGAGACTTAAAAAAAAAAACAAGGAAATGAGATTCTTCACCATTCTACCAAAACAAAAGACATAAGAAGATTTGTAATTCATCATCATAATATGACACTCTAATCAAAAACATTTTCACATTTTACTTTTGAAATATTTTCTGTACATTTCTGATAGATGTTTGGACTAATGATAGACTTTGTGACATTGAACGTTTTTCTGTTCCTTGGATTTTCAAAAAATATTAAAATGAAAACCGGGTCCTTTTATTAATGAAAAGGAGCTACCAAGCACTTACAGTAGCAGAATAAGGAGATGAATGAAAAAACACAGACATCTTATTTTTAGACAGTAAGGAATCAAATAAAACAGAGGTTCTATTTTTATAATAGAAAATGAAAAAAGATTTATACAAAGCTCCTGTAGTTTCTGTGGACTATTGTAGTCTGTATATTAATTTAATCTCAAGTTTTAAGATGAAAATGAAAGTTTACATTTAAACAAAACAAGAGGAAAATATCCTTGAGTTATATTAGAATGGAAATTTCCTGTATACATAAATACAAATGCATCGTTTTACTGAATATTTGAAGTAACTGAGAAAGAAGAACACTGCCTCTTCAGGTGAGCCATCTTCACCTGGAGAAGATCCACACCTGAAGCATTGTGTTTTTTGTTCTTTCTTTATACCTTTAAGTTTGGTATTAACTTCCACTTAAATCTTAGTGCATGTTTATTACTACTGAAATAATATTGATTTTTTGTTTGAGAACTATATTTTCCAGTATGAAGGAGTGCCTTGCTGTTGTGCAGCACATAGATCTTTGTAAGAAAAAGAATTGCGATCAACTCCAAAATCCATTCCCCCCAATTAAAATCATGAAAGGATTCAAGAGATATAAACATTTTAAATATCTTTTTTTTTAAAGAAAATCCATCAGATCTTCAGGTTTGAGATGAAAATGCAAGTTCTCCTGAAGGCAGCCTGAGGCATGTTATTAGGATGGGAATTTGATCTTTTTTTTTCTCTCTCTCTCTTGCCCTGCCTGCTTGGGACAATCAAGTGTTGGAAAAGTGAAAACTCATCAGTTTTGTTGAAAAATTCAACATGTCCTTGAGTAAGTCACTGACTCCCAGCATGCTCACTACATGGAACTAGCCTTTAGGTGTCACTCTGCTTTCAAGAATAGGTCCTACGTCCTGCACCATTTGCAACAAAATGGTGTCTTCTTGGCACACCTATTATTTCAGGTATTTATTCTAACATGCTAAAACATCTTGACAATGATTATGCTTTTACTGCCTCATTTTTTTTTCTGAATAGCAACATCAGATGTGCGAAAAAACCCTGCAATCGAACATTTATTTATTTCAAAAGACAACTAAATGAAAACCACATAATTTCCATCTGCTTATAGTGCTCTAACATTTCCAAAAGGGGCCATTGCCCCCCAAAAAAGAGCATGAGTCTGTTTTTTATTTATGAACTTTAAAGAAAACAGGGCATGTGTTTTTGAGCAACTCCCCATCAAAACCCTGCAGTTCTGATTCAATCATACATAAAAGTTTCATTCATGAATCGCAAGCTGCGAGAATCAAGGGAGCAGAACATCATGCTCCTAAAATCAAATGTAATTGGAATCCAATAAATTATAATGAAAATAACATCAGACAGTCCTCTTTGCCAGCACACAAATCACGAGCTATCAAGACAGAAAACGAATCATTGCCACCTGAAAGCATTTTTATATTAGCTTAAAAAAATAAGAATATAAATCAACAACAAATAAATAGGCAATGCTCCACAGTCTGCTCTCTAAGAACAAACGTTTTTCCATAAATACTTCCACATGCATGGTGTTAGCGGGCATGCATATTTCTGACCGGGGAAAACATGTGGCTTATGCTAAAATGCTCATTATGCACAAAAACATGTTCATTGATCAAGATGATAAGAATGGCTGCTGTTCCAAGTCTTATTCTTGCATGCAGCAGACAAAAAGTGCTCTTGGTAATACAGTCGAGACTAATCAGATAGATATTTCTGATATTTGTTTTAAAAGAAAAATAACCACCAAGGGGACAGAAATAATCAAAAACAGCCAAGCTACATTTCTGGAGCTCAGTCAACCAAGCTATTTAAAACAACTGCTCATATGGCAAAAGACATACAAAGTGTAGAGGCCAATGCTTTCTTTTGTTAAAAGTTAGCCAGAGTTGCATTTTAAACATCTAACTTTGACTTTACTGAACAACTGACTAGTGTTGTTTTTATTGCTTTCTGATCTCAAAATATGTGTACTATCATGTAGCAGAGAAGTTATTATGATCTACTGTCATGTTCTTATTGCCTTTATGCATTTATTTGTGCATTTTAAAGTTGTGTGCCATAGCTACAGTTTATGTTGGCATTGTTTCATAGGTGCTCTATGAAGATATACTGAAGTGGCATAATCTTGGCACAATTGAGTTTGTACAGATTTCATGAATTATGGGAACTGACAGAAAAATGTGGTGAGGCCAGCTTCTCATGTACCGGGTCAATTCTTGCTGACTAATCAAAGCTTCTAGACAATGTTTCATTGGATTCCTTGTGTACATGTCCTTCTAATAAAACATGGTAGTGGTAATAATCAACATCATGCATTTAAGGTTTTGTGTAGAATTTCAAAAAGCTAATTTTAATACGCTAAGAACAGAAAAAATAAATACACCAAATCTACACTCAGAGGAGAGCACAGTGGAGTTGAGGAAAAACTGCTTGCTTCCTTTAAACTATTCAGCTTATAACTTTTTGTTCTTGATAGAAAACAATACATTGATGGATCCTCTCCATGCCTTTTTGAAAATATGTTTAGGTTTGCTCAAATCTGTGAACACATAGAAGTGGTTTAACTTAGAAGTGATGAAAGCAAGGCAAACACTATGAAGTGCTTCATGTGTCTTCCATCCTATTTGATTTGAACAGTACAGCTCAATATGATATTAATATGAAACACAGAGAGTAGGATCCATGGTTTAACATGACTTTAAAATGCTAAATGCTTAATGAGTGTTAAGCAATGAACAGAAAGCGAATTGGAGTATTCCTTTCCCGTGAAAGTAATGCCATCTGCTATTCTGAAACAGAAGTACACCAGAAACAGCTGAGTCTATCGGCCAGCAGTGTGACAGCAGAATGCTCTCATTCGCATTTTGTCGGGCTCTTGTTGGAAGTCTGTTGAAAGCTGTAAAGATGTCATTTAAGGTGTAAACACCCATGCAACCTACTCAAACCTGCATCATTAAGAGTTTCTAAATTATATGTTAAAGACATTAAGTAAGAGCTAATTAAAAGGGTTGTCTGTTAACCCCCACCTCATTCCCCATGGGGCTATTCAAGTAATAACTAGAAGAGAAAAAAACACAGGACTAACAAGGTCTCATGCTTTTGCAGTATACAAAATGATTATTCACGTGGATCACTATTTGAAACTACGACAGGCCTGTGTGCTTGCTTCTGTGACCTAGATTTTGAAGGGAATAGCTGGGAACAGGGAAGTGTTAGGTTTCAAATCTAGCGCTCAGACACTAACATGCCAAATGACCTTGGACAAGCCATATTACCATCTGCTGCCTCAGTATCACTCTGTTTTAAATCAGTGGACCTACTGTACAGTGGAAGTAAAATATGACATTTAAGTTTGGATCTCTGGGGTGAATTCATTATTCTTATCAAAACAAGAAATACCAGTACATGCCTTTGAGAAAGAGCTTCTTCTTTTGTAAAACCAGTTCTTTTTGATCTATTTTTTAAAATTTGTAAATGTTGACCATGTATAGACTACATCTATCTTCACCTCAAGATACAGGAACATTAAAAGCCATCATTTATAATTTGGTGACCATTATTCTATACAGAAGCTATATGCTTGCTTTATAGACTTTATACAACTTGGAGACATTCAGATACTCAAGATAAGAAAGAGAATGCAGTTTATTGTTTCTTTAACACTCATGAGGTAAGACTTAATAATTTGGTGGCAACCCATCAAGAAACATAAAATATCTTTACTTATGTCCATGCTTCCTTTTTTTAGCAGAAGATGTATTGTTTGACACACTGAGTTTTAATTATTTAAAAGTATACATATTTAGATGTCAGGATGGACATTTTCCAGTAATAGTTCAGAAAGTAGACTCTATTGTCACCAATACTCCAATAGCTAAAGTGCTTAGAATGTTCTTTTACTGTATGTACAAGTGATCCTTTAGCCTTTCTATATGCATTGCACACACATAACCACAGTAATATAATTGACTCAAATATCATACCACAATGGATATGATTATATTGCAATTTCCTTAATATAATATGTAGGTTAATTGTCATTTACTGTGAATACGTTTCATAAAGCCATCTGTTCAGATATCAATTTGTGATTCTTACAAAGAATTTTTAATGTACTTTCAGTAGGTTTTCTTGTGCTGTGAGTTCAAAGCTTAAACCCCTTGATACGTGAGTCATTGTTATGAATTCCACATCTTGCAATAGTGTACTTCAAGTCTTCAATTAAAACTAAATCGTGATAATCGTATTACAGACACCTGGAAGGGGGGAGGGGGTGAAGGAGGCATTGTGGCACATTGAACCAAAAGGGAATCATTTCATTTCCCATGATCTGTTAATTATATTCTGATGTACTAGAATATGTGCAGAGATGAGTGCCCTAACTAGGCACTGCATTCTGAGAGAGATAAGAACCAAGAGATCAAGGCATTTATTCCTAGGATTATCCTCCAAATTAAGTCCCCAGATATTGCCATAGGTGGGATAGGGGTATAAAATGAGCCACCAGTTAATAAATGACACACAGCATTCCGAGAAATGAAATCTAAATTAAGTCTGACTTTCCTTTAAACTTACTGTGAATGAAATATTTGAAAAATAATCCAAGCCATGGCTAGATTTACTTCAACATCTTAACTATGGTGTTGTGTTTCAAAGAGGACAAGCTTTTAAACTAAGCAGATGTTTGAAAATAATGCAGTTGAGAAAATATGTTCCAAATCCCCAGTGAAAACATCTGAACCCCTGCAAAGTTTCAACTGTTCTGAAAAGTCATCTGGTGGAGTGCTTTTGTTAGGCTCAAGCTCCAGAAAAACCACAGCAAGGAAGTCTATTCTCGTTAGCCCATCATCAGATGTGCATATTCTAGAATTGTCGCTCACTTCTCTATTTAGACTGTGGCAAGGGAACAAACGTCTTAACCTTAAAACGTCTTAGCCTTAAAGGTCATCGTTGTGGCTCACAATCACATTACTAATGTTGTAAATCCAGACCCAAAGCTGTCCTTAAGGTATGTGAGAAGGAGAAATCGACCAACGTTTCATTCTCAAGGATTTCCTGTCCTTAATGCCAGCAGCCTGAAACTTGAACAATGTTTTCTATTCACTGCTAAATTTAACTTGTAGGCTTACTTCTAATGTTAACTATCCTCATTTGGGAAGTACATTAATAAGATGTGAGAAGTTTTACTGTGTCAACAGATTGTTTTCAGATTATTTAACTTTCATCCTGAACCACGTTCACATTCTGATACGTACATTTTATTTTAAAAAAGTGATTTTTTTCTTTTTCTTTCAGCCCTCTGTCTGTTTGATTTCCCTGTGAATGAAAACAAACAAAATAACATACTGTAACTTTACTCAAATCATGTGCAATTTTTTATACATCAAATTTAGCTACACTCTCAACTTTGTAGCTTTTTCATAGATCACTCATTACCTGTTGTACTTGTCTTATGATGAACCACATGAAGAACTAATGATACTACAAAGAAACGAAAGGCAAAACCAAGAAACAAAATGATAAGAAAGGCTCTGCAGAGTGGAAAAAGTTAAAAAAAGAAGTATGGATATCTTCACTGTAACACTAAGATCCCTTTCTCTCTAATCCCTTGCAACGGTCAGGGAGACAGAGAAGGTCTCCTGTTGCAGCCAGCAGGCAGGGACAGCAAAGGCTACATGACTCCTTTCTAAGAACAAAAAAAATAGTTACAGCAAAATCTATTTCCTTGTTTCCACATGCCACTCTGAGGGATTTGGAAGTGATTTTAAATTGCCTCTGCTCGTTTTTCCAGCCACCCAAGATTGATATGAAAGTCTTGTACACTGAAACTCGGATGGCATATGTCTGTGACTGAGAGAAATTGTTCTGACCCAGTTGTACATTAGGGAAAAAGTGACCCCACTCAAATGATGCTGACATGCAGCTGTTTCAGTCCCATGACATACAGTACAGTAATCCCTCCACACATTCCGGTATTGAACGTTTCTGTAGCGAAATTACACAGGCAACCTGTGGCAGCCAGTTTAGATTCTTTAAAATTAACCTTTATTTAGCAAACAAGAAACAGGATGTTGCTTTTAATGTGCTACCTGTGTTCTGCCACCTGATTCAATGCAGAGCCCCCAAGGGAACGTTGTGCAAAATGAAACACCTTCACACCGAGAAACAGACATTCTTTAATGCAGCACCTACTGCTTGCATGAAGGTCAGTCTTTTTTGTGCGGATCATTCCAAGCAGTGCTCTGCTTTTGACATCTGACGAACAATGACTCCAAAGTGGTTGGGCTAAAGTAGGTGAGTTTACACAAATCAATACATTGAGTCTTCCGCCATGTAACATTATCTCCAAATATACTGTATGCCATCTTAATATATTAAAGCAGTAAAAGAGGCTTATGTCTCAAATGACTTATTTCAGCTAAAATGTAGAGGTGAATGAAAGAAGAGGCATACTGCAAAAGATACATCAAGCAAAAAAATAAAACTAAATCTTTATAATATATTCTATAATTCCTATAATATACTACAGTATAGTATAATATTAACATTTACACAATTACAAAAGGAAATAACTAATTTTCTTCATATTTTGTAAAGAACACATTTTTGCTTCTAAAAGCTTATCATAATAAAACATATTTGGACTTTCACTGACATTTATCGGAACCACAAACAAGGGGCAATTGTTCTATGGATATTTACTAAATTATGTCATGAGCCCTGTCATGTTAGTCTCCATGAAACAGTGGGATTATTTCTCAGCTCGACAGGCACTCACTCACGGCAGGGGGAAACTACATCTCTCTCTCATTTGAAGGAAATAACAGGGGGAAGCTCTGCTTTGGCAGACAAACAAAACTACACCCAGAGCAACACTTAGCGAAAGAGCAGGACTGCTTTCTTGTTCAAATTGCAGTGCTGTTTTATATTAAAATTCATGAGTAATTTTAGCTCAAAACTTCCAGTATTTGCAATTGTATCTGATCGTTGTGAGCTATTTTCTGATTATCAAACTAAAGGAATGTCTCGGTACAAGCAACTGAACATCACCGCCTGGTATGGTTATTATTTGGTTATTTTTCTTTCATTGCATATTTTGACTTATTATGCTAGCTGTTTCTACATATTGTAGATAACTTCTAGGAGGTCCTCCTTATCGTAATGTAAGAATAACATAATTATTGTGCCATAATGCTTTAATATCAGTCACATAAGCAACAGTGCAATTTCAAATGTTCTTATATTTATAGGTAATAGGCTTTGTTGAGCATTTAAGCCATTTTTCTTTTTGTTCCTTTTTTCCCCTGGAAGAGTTAATTAGCATGGCAAGTAATCTAAGCAGATTGAACATCAGCAAATCGTGTTGATCACAAATAATGAGGCATGCAATGAGCAGGGAATGAAATAGCACCAAAAAAACAGTCACAATAAACTGCTTTAACTTGACCCCAAGAGATTGCAAGCCCAGTGGGAAAAAACAAAGCCTTGTAATTATTAACATCAACGTATTGCAACTATTACTATTATTTTTGAGTGGACAAATGACATTTTTCTCAACTCCTTATCTGATGATTACCAGATAAAAGCAAAACCTTTAAGCTAAAACTAAAGGCACAATAGAAGTACAGAAAAGTAATCAAAATGAACGAGACCTGTGCTACATCTCTTGAGAAGAAAACTTCCCTCATGGAGATAAATTAATGGCTTGAGGTGTTTATTATGCTTGACTAGTGAATGATTTACCATGAAAAGACAACAAGCAGCTTTCCTACAGCAGTAGCAAGAGAAACTGAGAGTAAAATAAAAAAAAAGGAACTTCATTTTTGCTATTGTACTTACTGTACTTATTTCTAAATCTCTTCATTGCCATTTTACTTTCCTTTATCCTAGTCTGAAGTCTACATTGGAATAAACAGTCAAATGAATGCGATTCTAAGAAATGATTCTTTGGCAAAATCTCAATTGTATTTTGTGGCACTGCAAATCTGGCCATAGTTTATACTGTAATCTTGGTGTTACCTCTTGGCTGTTAGTGGAAACTTGATAAATATATGCGAGACTTTTTCAAACATTTTAAAGCTATAACTCTTTTTTTGGCTTCCTCATGCTGCCGATTATATTAACATTGAAATCAAACGTGTGGTCTTTCAACCCAGGGGATATAATCTCACTATTTATTCACATGTGGTGTACCATTTCCCTGATGAACTTATAATTGCTTAATCAGTACATTCCAGTGACATTATAGAACGTGTTACATTTGAAAGCAATTCTGGTCTACTAAATGATAGAAAAAACATGTTTTTACTTAGTTTTAGAGCAACAGACGGTGAATGGGCCATCTTACAATACTGAATGTTTAACTGTTGAGCAAAATAAGGGTTTAGTTATTGGCTCATATCAGTATCCAAATTGTTTTGGCCAAATGTTTGGTGACTGTGCTGTATTTAACTACTACTGATGGGGATTACTTTAGTCTGTTCAGTAGTTTAGTCCATCCAGCGTTTCAATTTTTAGTTTAAACAGCTCACTTGGGCCATAACTGTAATGAGTTTCAGATCACTTCCAAATTTCCCAGAAGGTTTTTTTCCACATAAGAAAAGACTGCACCAAAAAATATTTCAGCATGGACAACATGTGAGGTCTTGAAATGGAATTCGTGGTCATGAAGGTGAACTGTTTGTTGTCCGAAGTCCCCAGAGGAAAATGTCCTCCTCTGAGCAGTGTGAGTTCCAAAGAAGTATAAAATTTCAATGTCGGTGCTGTATCTGCTTTGTCAACAGACTGCAGATCTTCGATTCTGATATCCAACAGCACTCACAACAACATGTAAAAAAGCAGCATCAAAATAAGTAGAGAAAAACTCAATGGCTTTACAGTGTGTATTTATGTTCCTTTTTGCCAATTATTGATGGGGCTTTCTGCAGTGAGATGGGCAGTGCTTGTTTGTTTTTGTACACTGAAGCTTATTAATTGGCATCAACAGGGCATTCCAGGAAGCGTAACAGATAGGATCATTAAATGAATGCCTAGTCTTTTTCTACATCTATCTGTCTATCAGTGCAGCGTGATGTTTTGGCTTTAATATGGTAATCATCTCTGACTGACTTCAGAGCAGAGAGCTGCCACCCACACAGCAGTGTTTAATTACTTCTGACTCCAGCTCTGGTGAAAAGTTGATTTTGGTAAAAAAACCTGGATAGAAATGGCTTCATAGTCATTTAGCCCAGAATATGTTCATTTATTATGATTCTGTAGTCATTGAAAATTGAACACAATTGAACCCTTTCCTGAAAAAAAAAGCTAACAAAAACAATTAATCATTCATTCAATTAACAAGTGAATTAATTCCTTCAGGACTTGTGCCTTTTTCCATTGTCCTTAAAATAATAAAACACTTGTTCTGTGAGATGACAATAATATGGGAGGTTTCAAAACCAGGTGTCTATTTACTCAGATGCACAAAAGTAGAAATCAGACATGAGGCAATGAAGCATGTGAGTCAATTCTGCATGAGTAAAGATTCAGATAAAAGAATGTAAGGGATTTTATGAGTTATAACCTCTACACTTATTCAAGGAAAAATCCACAATGTATCTTATATGGTTTGCAGTCAGGAAACCTGCTTGAGAGCTTAAAGTCAAGCAATTGTGAACCATCCAATGTTCTGTATAATATCAAAAGGCAGAAAGTTCACGGAGAATTATAATGATGGCACAGTTCTAATTTGCAATCATATTATGCGCTTTTTTTCCAAATGAAAAATAAAACCCCAAAACAATTAAATTTATAACAAACTCACAAGTAACAGGAAAAATAGCAACCCTCTGTTTTATCATGTAGACTGACACCAATGTGCTGGACTGTGGGATTTTTAAATCGCCAAAATATTAAAATCTCAACCAAAATCATTTAAAGACCATTTGCAATTATACACTGAGCTAGTAAATACAGAAAGCTGCAAATCCCTGTGAAATGATTACAATCCAAACCTCTAATCTATATCTGTGAGAAAATATCACTTATCCACATTGTGACTTATTAGACACTGGATATATTCTTTAAATATATTTTAGACTGTCAAGTATCACATAAAACATGGGTGGTACTAATTGGAAAGTTGGGATTCTTATTAGAAATCTGGAAATTGTAAGTCTGCCTACCTTCAGTTTTATTTTCAATCAGTGCTTTTCTGTTCATCACTATTCAATGATAATTAGAAAAGCAGGTTCTGTTAAGATGATATTTAAAACATCCATGGTCATCAGAGCAGTGGTTTTATTAGCTAGATAAGGATTAAGTTAACGGATTAAATTAATCATCGTTATTGCATACAACAAGTACATACTTTGCTACAGTACCTGACAGCATTTACTGTTTTCAGACTCATTCATCAGCTTGTTAATGTCCGCAAATAGCTATTAATCAAATTTGCAGTAGGTTAACACTGACAGGAGCTTTTATGATTAAAAATTGCTGGGTTTAGTATCCTCTTATTATAATCTCGCAATTTGATCTATATCCAGTGAATAAAATATATGCATGATAGTCAATTAAGATACTGTACTTCTGTACTGTATATCACACTGTCAGAAAATGCTATTTCCATGCCTTGCAATGAAAACAATGCATAGATTGAATATCAAGGAGGGAGGTAGTCTCATATTGCAATTAACAAGTCTGAGCTTTCAGTTTAAAGAAACACCTATTAGTTTAAAACTTTTTATGGAAATGTAGATTTCCTTGACCTACTGATTTGCATGTTACTGACGTTCTAACCTCAGTTGGGCACTCCTGGTAAAAATCCTTTGATAACTAAAAACAAACAGAGAGGGAAGTATCATCCACAGTATATGAACACATTCACACTTTTCTATGAAGTCAGAAATGACTTTTTTTTTCCAATAAAATATTCTTTCTTTGCACTGGGATATTCTTTTGAAACCACTGACAAAATTATTTGAATCCCAAAGGATTAATCTTTCTTGGCCAAACAGACAACAGTGAAACTAATGGAGAAAGATATTACACTGCTGAGACACACTACAACTTAAGAGTTCTGTAGCAATCACTGAAATGAAAAAGAAAGACCATAAGAAGACAAAGACTTAGACATATTGAAAGTACCCCTTTGAAAATTTTTACAAAGTTATCAATGTCAAAATCTCTAGTAAGCAAATAAAGTGAGCACAATCACCAACAAAAATCAAAAGTACCATGCTGCTTTCAAGTCCATATTAGGGCCCTTAGCCACAGGAGTTTGATGAAAAAAGAATAACAGTGCCTGTTTTAAAAAAAATAATCAGACTTTTCTCATTTGTGTTTGAATTATGTATACTGATATGATCATTACAATATGAGCAAAAGCTCCATTTAAAGCTAAAACCTTAAAAAGAATTAGTATGAAGTAAACCAAAAAGAAGTACTTTGTATTCTTTGAAATCTGCTGACTCCTGTTAAGGGCAGCAGGTAACTAGAAAGAGAAAAGGGTGCAAGGTGAAATCACACTCTGAATGTGACATCACAGAACACACAAAAACATAAAAATAAATTAAACTTGCCAGCATGTCTTTACAAGGTGGGAGGGAACCCCCATATTAAAGCCATGCAAACACAGGGAGACCATGCAAACACCACACAGAAGGTATGCAGTGGTACAAAAGATGACTGTCACTCCACTGGGAGGCCAGAAAAAGTATTTGTACTGGAAAAAAGCCCAGAATAAATAAAACTAGTTTCTAGGTGTAGAAAAAGACCAACTGCCTGAGAACCAAAGAGACCTAGGGGGTTGAGCTAAGACAAAACTAAGGAATGGTACCTAAGCAGTGCTTAAAATGCAGGAAAAAATACAGGCTTCAATCGGATGGATTACCGTATATATTTATGTATTAGAACATATGGATTTAGAAGACAGCACACAGCCCGCTGGTGCAAAACTGGGAACTGCTGCAAGGCAGCTCAGTGAAATGTAGGTGCAGATATGCTTTTTGTGATATGTTTATGTGAAAACACTCTTAAATGGTTGCTTTTACACAGGGAGCAACCAGCAATTACAGCTTATACTGTATGCATTGCATCTGTACAAAACACTTTCATGAACTTAATCTCCTTTCAATCTCCTGCCCAAATAAAATGAACACCTATGTACAGTATGTGAAAAATCCTTGTCCTAGCAGTTTGTCATTTCACCACAGTTAAGTAAGCTATTCATATCTTTTGTTTTTGCTCGCTGCTGGCAGAGGTCGTCTTTCCTTCAGTTTTCAAATCACATGCTAAATCAAAGGTTCCCATACATAATGCTGAGATCCCACATAACTGTACGTTTTAATTTCAGGTGAGAGTTTGAATCCTTGATTGAACTTGACGAGTTACTCGACTGAAACCTTTGTAAACTTTTAAATAAGTAAAATGCTGATATTAATCCTATTATTATGTCTTTATTATGTCTCAGTTACATAATCAAGGGTTTAATTATGTATCTGAGAATTCAGCTGAGAAAATACATAAATAGGTGTGTGCATCCCCATGACTAGAGTTACAAAGACCTGTATTAAGGTATGTGAGAGAAGTAATAACCAATGGGTCTGTGCAATAGTTTAATAACAAATTGATCTGTAACACATTTTGCACAAGCATTTATCACGTGATGCTTCCCTACCTGCACATTGCTTCGTTGCTGTACTGAAGTTTGCTATCGCAGTTAGGTCTGTAACTAAAGTCTGTAGTTTCTAAAAGACCTTTCATTTTGTTTAGAAATCATCATGGGGCACGGTAGTTTCAATATCTTTTACAGCAGAATTCGTGATGCAGGGCAATGTCTGTAGACTTGTGGAACCTACATGGCTTAGAAAGCATCTTCAGTCTTTTATTTTTATCATCATCCACAGGAGGGACCAAATGACTTATGACCTTTGTTTTCTAAAGAACAAAAGAGGGGATTCTAGCCATTTCAGATTGTAATCAAAGAATATTTTGACTGTGCGTTTTTTTCCCAAGACAATATCCACAAGCCAAACTGAAAATCAGCACCATCACCAGTGTACCTCTTTCCCCTACAAATAGCAGTAGACCATGTGCATTCCCCGACATGGCTGAACTGCTAATGAGCTAATTACCTCAGGGGAGTCTTCTCATCCTGCAAAAACAACCTAGGAATTAAATACACATCCCTTGGAACTGTCCTTGCGTCTGTGACCCACAGATCATAGAACATGAGCTTCCAGTGGGCAGCCCTGTAAGACAACATCTGTTACTTTCCATCCTGGCAACGAGTAAGGCATTAACTGAAGTGCCCAAGGAAAGATGGTGAACTCTGCACACAGCACAGATGCAAGCCTTTCAGACAAGTTTGTCTTTTTGAAATTAATAAAAACAGACTGAATGATACATCATCACAATTTGCAATAAAAACATTGGTTCCACTGCAAATTAAGCATGCTATTGCAGTAATTCTATGTGTAAATAATAGAGTTTGGTTTAGGCCACATGCACAAAGCTTTTATTATTTTCCTTGCTTTTTTTCCCCCACTCCTTGTGTTCCGGATGTCATTTTTCTGCACACCACGCAATCCTGTCAAATTTTTGATATTGTGGTTCAGCTGTGAAGATAATTTAGGGAAAATGAACGAAGGGGAGACATCAGTTTCATATTCTCAGGGCTGTTTGAGCTAATCTAAATGCAACCAGATTTAGAACAAAATGAACCACGGAGAAAATCTCTGACATTATGCACACAAAAAATGATTGTAGCCTGCTGTCCCCTGTTCATCACAAGGCAGGGATGGCTTGGATTCCTACACATCTGGATTCTCCCTCCTGAATCACTGCACTGCAGCAGCTGGAGTCTTCTCATGAAGAGTTCTGTAAATTTCACACTTCACTGCCAGCCAAAAGAAACTAGGCCCAGCATTTTCAGTGTGAGCTGCCTTTTCATCTGCGAGAATGACCCCATTCCTGTTCTAATGTGGCCAAAAAACATCCTGAAGTCACTGGCTATGGGTCATTTGCAACTTTCAAACAAATCAACAGATCTTTTGATCACTGGCAATGTGCTATCCATATTACTTGTGGGGAGAGTACAAGATCATCGTGAATCATTCATAAGCCAGAACTGTGTTATTAAACAGTAAAACTGGTAATTGATTAAACAGATCGTGTGCTATTTACAATTACAATTTAATCCAGATACGTACTGTAGGTTCAACATGGCCTATTTCTGCAAATGTTCTACCTTTCTCTAAAAAGGATGACCACAGTTCTCTTCCTGTTGAGGTGCAATGTCAACTTTGTTTTCTGACTACTGTACTAGCAGTTTGTATTAAATGAGTTTATTAGAACATAACTAGCGTGTAATTTTAACAAAACATGCAAAATTGTGCAAAGAAATATTCTTCTTATTTTTTAATTCAGAGAAAATAACTTCTCCCCTAAGGACACTAATTGACTGTTGGTTATGTTTAAATAAAAATCAATATTTTTATTACATATTCCAAGTTGGAATTTCCAATTATTAAAGACTAATCTTATTGCCGCAACCCTTGTATTGCACAGTAGCATACTGACATGCTGTTCCAATATGCCCACCTGTCAGACCAATTAATCTTTTAACATGCTGCAAGCCCCACAGTGTTTTACAGGAGACTTAGCATTGATTTAGAAGAGCAATGCATCTCTCACGTGTCCCTAAAGCGTGCAGGTAACCAGAAAGCTACAAGAGTTGGTTAATCAAATATAAAGATCTTGGCCCCATTAGTATGCACACTAACCTGGTGGTGATCTGCCAATTCTGCCACAGCTGACTAGTGACATGGTTCAGGATTAAACTATTCCTGAGCCACAGAGCCCAATCAGTGTTCTGAGGGAAGGCCTTGACTGATTGAGCCACTCAGGAGCACTTGACATGATGTACTTTGAGGTAAAAAAAACAGCTGTTCAGATTCATCAAATACTATGTTATATGATGATACTTTCATTAGATTAGTCCACATTAAAGCACAAGGGATTTCGTATGGCAAATGGAGTGATCAGTGCTCCAGATCAGACCTTACTGGGGATTAAATGTAAGGCCTTACTGAGTATCTTTTTTCCATTATCTTCCCTGACAAAGAAACTGACTTCCAAAAAAATGCACAACGAACCAAATGGAAAGTGCTACATGTAGAATGGCTGTGCTCTGACTTAACAGAGTCATTATAATAAATAATAATTAATAATTGCTAACACTTATATAGCGCTTTTCTGGACACTCCACTCAAAGCGCTTTTTTAAGGGGGGAGTCCTCATTATCTGTTAAGTGCTTTGAGTGGAGTTTCCAGAAAAGTGCTATATAAGTGTAAGCAATTATTATAATTCATTATTATAGTTTCATCTCTTATAACAAATAATTATAACTTTTCTTGGTTTGATTTGAGGGTTCATTATCTGAGATACACAGGATCATCTTTATGATAATACTGCTAAATTGAAGTAAATAATGAACAAGGACTTGGGAGTTGAAAAAAACATGGAGACTGTAACATGACAAGTCTGTCAACCTGATCTAATATTAAAGCTTTACAAATACTAGAAGAGTTTTCTAAGCAAATGTACTTTTGAAGTTGACATATTTTGAATGTGTATTAATGATGTGAAACTGTTAATAAAATAAGAGAAAAATAGTATTACATTTAAAATTATGGTATTGGTATTGCAACATATATGAATAATTAATACATACTATACCTTAATTTTCTATTAAAAAGGCTTGATATCACAATGTGCTTATACAGTATGTGCATTCCACTGCGTTTTCTCAGAACAGACTGAAAAACTAAGATTTCTCAAAATAGAGAAGTTTCATTACTGGCTATGTCACACAGGGAACCGAAATATCAATGCAATTTTTCATCCTAACAAAAAATTCTAATATTTTTAGTATACAGTTGCTGTGCATAGTTGAAGGACACTGCAACTTTAGTTCATGCAGTGACAAAGCACTCTGACAGGGCAGACTACGGCTCAGACAGACAAAGTAATTCAGGGAGCTGGCATAGTTTCTTGTAATGCCTTTCAGTGTACAGCCTGTAGCCACTGATACTAGCTGATGCGAAAAGGTAATTTAATCACCATGCCTATTCGGTTAAGATCAAAGACAGAAAACTTTACTGAACTGTAGTCTGTCTGTGACCTAGTCACCGTGGAGTACTGACTTCCTTTAGAACAAAGATTTTTTGCATTCAACATTTCAACATAGAGCCTTCAAAGACTTCAAACAAGTAAGTTCAGATATGCAAGACCTATTTTATTGTATATTAAGAAAGTAACATCAACAGAAAATGTGAGGTTAAACTCTATTCACAATATATGAAACATCTGTATTTCATTTAAACCTTTAACTTCAAAGCATTCTGATATTGAAAAATATGTAATAAACAATATAAACACAATAAAACACATTAAAATATTTAAATTGCATTTAATTACAGAAGTTTGTGGTTGGCAGGAAAATGATTAGCATTTGTGATAATAGGGCTCACATTTAATTGTTAATTTGTTAATGAGTCCAAAATTACATAGAAACATTAAAAAGTACAAAATCAAATCGTGCATTTCAGAATAAATTTTAGAATTTAAAATGTATTAATTAGTTAAAAGATTGTATGTGTTTGAGATAAAGGGAAACGGAATAAAGAACATCAGATGTTATAAGCCTAAGCAGTTTATCTCTGTGCTTTTAATACTGAATAAGAATTTTAAAAACATAATGAATTCAGTGCATTTGGACAATCTCACTTTCTGCAGCAATCAATAGGAAACATTGGAGTAATACAGTGTGCAGCTGTTTATCTTCTCCCATAGTCCAGCAGCTCCACTGGTTCCAGATTTGTGTTCTGTGTTTAGTGCCTCTACACTGTGAATCACAATCCATCATGACTTTCAGCTGTACTTCAGTGTTTAAAATTTCAGCTTTTCATACAGATGAGTAATGAGGGGCTGGACTGAACAAGCAGGCTCAGGGGAAAATTACTTGGAAGGGCTAAATAAATGAGCTACGCCTGTACGTTCATTAAAATTTCATTTAAGATAGTGCATGTTGAGGGGAAAGTTTTCCGTTTGAGAAAATACCACAGGTACACTTTTCACAGCATGAAAACATTCTATTTTGTGACACAGATTCCGCATTATGATAAGAATCTACCTGTAAAGGTTTACATGCGAGCCAGCACTCCCAGTTCATTGCATGCTAGGAGAAAAAAAACTCCTTCTGCACATCTTTTTCTTTGTCCAGGACCTATTTTAGAGGATTGGCTAATTAAAGTACATCAAAGTACATCTCATTTCTATAAAAATAAAGCAGAAGCTCTACCAGGAGTTAGGGATATGAACAAGTTAAGCAGCAAATCTACAGTATATGAAAATCTGAGTATCTAAAAACAGCCATATGTGTAAGACACTGAAAAGTCTTCTTACTTGTCACAGGTAAATATTTTTTTATTATGTTTATCCTAGTTCATCTGTGTTTTTTATTTTCCTTTGAGACATTTACTGACCTTTACTGCTAAATAACCTTAAAACATGTACTGTCAGTTCCTCAAGGGGATCCTTGAACTCATTGCTTTACAAGACAAATTTTCTGACATCAGTCTGTTTTTTTTTCTTAAGGGCTTAACTTTCTAATACCATACACCTGGGGAATACAATGCTGTCTTGAAGTCATTATTTTATCCTTATGTTTTAGTTCTGACACATCCAACACAAAACCTGCTTTGAAACATTGAATTGTATTAAAAGTATTAGATATGTTTTATGCCTTACATGTCAGAAATAGAAAAAAGTACTGTAGCTAATATATGGTTCTGAAGTGGAGTAAATGTAGGAGATAACTGGTAATTTATATCACAAATTATCAAAAAAATGATATCACAAAACGATATTTGTGATATCAAAAAAATATCACAAATATCCATGGGCGGCGTGTGCAATACATTTTTTCTTGGGTAATATATTACATTTTGACAAACTTTACCTGGCCATAGAAAACTTTACTTTTATTGATGTTTCCATTCCCCATGCTTTAGACACAGCATTTGTATCCAGGTCAACTCATCAATATTTGTTTGAAGACAGTGTGTTTTGCTCATGGCTCTTCTATGAATCAGAATAAAACAACCTTATGAGGGACACCAACAGGGTTTTTCTTTTTTCAATTTGAAACATTTGAAGCTGTGTGTGTGGGTGCTCTGCATGGCTTTTATTCAAAAACATTATTAAAGTCTGAAAATACTTAAAGAAAGATTTTGTTTTTGTCAGATGACAAAGACACCCCCACAGAGAAAATGGCAGTTAAATTCTCCTTCACCTAAACCTGCCTCAAAATTGAAGTATTGTGATGAAGATTATCCCACCCCATGGTGCCTTGATCCCTTGTTATTGCCATCCAATAACTAAGCAGTCACGATGTGTCCAGACGTGACACCTACACAATGCAGACAACCCAGAGAGATGGGCAGGATTTTCAAAGCTCACTGCTGTGCGTGCAATTCGCATTGGGGAATAAAGGACATGAGTGCTGAGCTTACAATGACTGCTTGGGTGTCATAAGTATATCAGGCTAAAGTGTGACCACTCGTCGTGTTGTGACAAAACATTCATCCGTCCATTTTCTAAACTGTTCTATCCAGTAATGGGTCGCGTGGGAGCCAGAGCCAATCCCTGTAAGCATTGAGCGCAAAGCAGGGTATCCTGCACAATGCCATTCCATTGCACCACACACACACATACTGTACAAACACAGAAACACACTCACACCAGGGCCAATTTTACAGAAGCCAATTTAACCTTCCAGCATGTCTTTGGACTGTGGAAGGAAACTGGAGCACCAGGAGGAAACCCACATGAACATGGGGAGAACTCCACAAAGACAGCATCCCAGGAATCGAATCCAGGAGCCCAGTGCAGAGGGGCAGTAGTGCTTACCACTGCGCCACCGTGCTGCTACGTGATAAAATATCATCCAGCTGGAGTTTCACATATGGGGACCAGGATACTTAAATACTTGGATCCTTTTGAAGAGATTCCCAATTACCATGGAAAAAGTGGCCAAAAGGCCTGAGTGTACAAAACCTCCAAGCCAAAGTGAAACACTATTCATAAATTAATGTGGAGTCCAAAATAAACTTGCTGTGGCATACCTATTTCCATATTAATTAACGCCAAATATGACTGATTACTATGGCCTCTAAGGTCTAATTTGCCACACAAATTCCCTTGAAAGTTACTTGCTGTTGTATTTCTGCAGTACCAGATGGTAACTTTTACTCACGCACATCTACCTTGTACTGAAAATATTGTAACATCAGCCTTCCTGGGTGAAAAAAAAGCGCTAGCTAAAAATTTAGCTACAAACCTTGCAGAACAGTTAGTTTCATAGCACAAAGGGAGGCAAATGTGGAACATTCCAAACAGGAAACAGCAACTAAATATTCATACATACATTAAATTTTTATTATCAGATTCCATAAATCTGATGAAAAAAAGTTTGCCTTTTCTTGCAGTCAATTACATAGCTCTTATTTTAAGAATAATTTATCAGCTGCTTTTCTAGCCTGAAGCTGCATTTCCATCTTCGGAGATAAATTAGTGTCTCCTCAGTGTCTGAAATGTGGGGATGTTTACCTGCTTCATCACGGCTACTTTTATCCACAAATTAGTTTACCAGCAGGACGCCGAAGTAAAGGAGTGGGTTTCACGTAGACATATACAGACACATACTTAATGGTCAGTTTCCTGATCCTGTTATTTCAGGTGTAAATCGCAAGATATTCTTGACCTTTAATTTTACTTTCCAAGTGAGCTCTTTTTCAATTTGTATTTTTCAATATAATGGATGTGGACCACTGGGAACGAGGGGGGTCAAGCCCTTTGTAAATTGTCTTAATATCTGGACCCATTGATTTCTGCTATGTCACCTTTGTCTATCTCTTCAAACGATTTCAAACTCCTACACTTGGTTAAAGGCATATAAAGTACATTTTTTTTACTATACATACAGTGTATATACTAATACGAAATCATGTGTTAATGTTTTCTTCTTATGCAGTATTTCTCCAACTACTGCCTGGAGAAGAATGAGGACTTGCAAACTCTTATCTCCTCAACGGACACTTTTCAGAGCCAGTCCCTGGTTTTCACACTGTGGGCCTGAGAGGAGAGTCAGCTTGGCATCGCTTTCGCTGATAGTACTTCAAGATAACAGACACTAGCTACAGTGGTCACTCTGCTGCATTGCCAAGCAACGATGCATTTGCAGACTCCAGCTGCCCAGTCCTGGTGGTGATCGACCAGTTGTGCCAAAACCTGATCACCTTATTAGTAATTTATGTAGCCTTGACATAGAATGGTAAACATCTGAGCCACTTGGTAACCTCTAGTTTAAAAGTCTCACATTCATAATTACATACAGTAAGGGCAGAATGTTCTTTCCATAGGTACATCAAGGTACAAAACGCCATTGATCAGTAGTCCATCCATTATCATTAGATGGATTATACCTGTTAAGGGTTACTACAACCTGCAGGCCAACTAAGATGTAGAGTTCAGCACCTGTGACTAGTGGTAAACACCTTGGTGAAGATGTTAGTCCATGGCAGAGTGCACACACTTACTGTACACAGACATAATATAGCGTGACCTGACCTAATACTTAAGGCAAAAACACATATGCAAAAACAGTGAGAAATGCCAACACTGGTAGTGCCCCAGTAGGGAAGGGAACCTAGAAAAAAAGGATCTAGGACCTGTGAGGTAGTGGTGCTAATCACAATGCCACTCTGCAGCACTGGATCAGTACTAACTCTTTTACAACATCAGAAGAAATAATAAGCGTATCTTAATTAAAACTCAGGCACCAATTTCATTCTTGATTTATATTAATGAAACAAAATCAGTCTCTCACAGAGTGGATAAAAACACATTGTTTTTATTTAATCCATTCTTTCATTATTTATCTCAGATTACAGGAAGTCATGCCTGCAAAGAAGACACTTCACAGAGGGATACGTGATTAAAATGACAGATCTCAGGACTAAATACAAAAATAAGACCTTCTTCTAACATTTAAATAAACGATGATCCTTTATATTAATCTGAAAGTGTCAATGTGCGTTAAAACACCACCTTGTTTTAGTGGTAAACGTCTTATACTGTGTGCTTCCTATTCCTGTGTTCTTGATAAAAAGAGAGAGCAAAACAACCAACACTGTTGTTCTTTTATCTTTGTTACAGTTTGTTTTTTAAATATAATCAAGATTATATAAGGGGAGTCAATAATAAGTTGAATAACAGGAAATTCTTTTCAGATTGACTGAAATAATAATTTCATTATTATTTTCTTTTCACTACTACTTTTGGACACCTGAAACAGTGAATTGTAAGGATAATGCTGCATGCCCTTTAATTTCGACTTGATTTGTATTCAGCAGCACAACCCCTGTCCCCTGTTCTCCAAGTCTCAACGAAAAGAGTGAACCAAATGTAAATGTTTTTCTAAAAAAAAAGTATAACTTCACTCTTAGTAGAGGCATAATAGAAATAACTCAAAGATATAATTAAAAAATGCTGTGCCTCTAAGCCTTAAATATTGATAGTTTCTTTGTGCCACATTCTTAACAGCGCTTCACTAGGAAGGAGAGCACATACATAATTTGCTTTCCTTCCATCCCTTGTGGACAAAGCTCCATTGTCAGTTTACCTTGCCCCAGGTAATTCAAGGAAAGGCTATTGGCGTTCTTTCCGCAAAGACATGTGGGTCTGTTTATCTCCTAATTGATTCTCAGAGGAAGCCCAAGATTGACAGTGTCAGTCTTACATTGCCATAAAAACCTGTTTCATAAGCAAACCATGCATCACACATTAATAATACATAATAGGACTCATTCTTAATAAGCACTCGCCTGCCACAAAATTAATACTAAGGGCAGTCAGATATGTCAAGGAGGATTTCTTATCCTAATGATAATTTGAACGATCTTTAGCATTCTGACTATTAACACAGAGTGATAAAGTTCTTCCCTACAATGACACAAATGAGGTAGCTGCTGAAGTGAACTGGTCTGCTTTGAAGCTTTGTGAGAAAATGGAGGGGCAGCAGAGGAAGGCAGGCATCTGGGGTCAGTACAGAGGGTGCTTTCAGGAGGGGGACATCCAAAGTGCAGGGAAGAAGAAGAAACTCGGAGGAAAAAAGGTTACGCTCATCACCTTTTTTGAGGCACTGCTACCGATTATCAGTTCAGCCCACCCCTCCACCCTCTCACATTGTTATTTTTTTCTATCTTATGTAGAATTCTCAATATGGCTCTGAGTTCCTTTCAGTGGTCTTCAGAAAACGTTGTCAGATTTAGAATTGCAAATATCTCATTCCAGACTAATGTCAAAAGGACTCGTTTTGACAGGAAAGCAAAAATGTGAAATGTTCGCTCGGATTTTGTGTAATGAATATATTTTACCTCAAGCATTTTTTTACTCCTGCAAAGATCTACTTTTATCACAATACTGCATACCAAAAAACCTAACCAAATCTGGATTATTGTTCTGGCAAACTAAGTAAAAAATTAAAAAGATTATGATGGCCTTTTATGTGTCACAAAGAATTATTGGCTACAAATAATTCAAGGTCAGTAGGACTGCATTCTGCCTTGAATGAAAAGGAACCATTTTAGTTAAAGTACCAGGGGCAGTTATACGGTTCAAGGACTCTCCAAAATATAAACATGTATCAATAAATGTTTATTAAGGGAAGATCAAACTGACTGACACAACTATGACATAGTGTGCAGGTGAGAAAAGTCACTGAAGCTCATATTTTTCCTGTAAGAACAGTCTACTTCCAGGATAGCTTTCTGGTACATTTGTGCCTGAAATATATAGATCATTACAGTTAAAAGACAATGGTGCTTTGGGAAAGAAACATTGAACACTACATTTAGTTCAAGTGATCCGTATTCTGGCTTAATACACAGTGCTGGTACTTTGTTAAATGTATATGTCAGCAGGACAGTAGCTGGAGTCAAACATTTTAAGAATTGATGTAGCTGTAATTTCTTTTAATCACTGAAGGAGACATAGCTTCATTCTGATCGATGTCTTAGTCTAAGTCACATGCTGATCACAATGGTTTGGGACCATGACTTAAGGCCAGTGATTATGTTACAATGATTGTGTTAAATCCCATTGTTCTCACTTGTCAAGGCCCATTTTCATGATTCACCTGGAGACTTTTGTCACACGCTGCTCTGAAACATGTGATACGGGATTTAGAAAAGATCATCAAGTGGGTCTTTGTTGAACTGCTTCTTAATGTCCCTTCTCAGGTTGTACCTTACTCTTCTTTTTAACCTCAGATATAGTGTTCACAGGAATGTAGGACAGGGTTTTGTCTGTACACAGAAAGCGATAGTGCCTGTTTAGGTGTTTTTCAGTATTGACAATTCTATTCTCCTCCTCATGGAGTCTCAGAAATGTTGGCTACCAGACTTATTTTAGCAGCCTTCTATGTATAACGTTCCAAATAAGGGATAAAGAATAATTGAGTCTATACGATAAAGAACATACAAACACACTATGCATGGTGTGTGTCAAAATGTTTACGTCTTACCAAGAACTTTCTTTGAGCATTAGTTACATATTCCTATCTGAGTACTGTATGTGAATTGATGGAAGAGTTTTAGAAATGACACTTTGTGACCATTGGAAATTACAGACTCTCAAGGGGAAAAACATTTTATGACTGCATTCTGTCTCATAAAGCTCATTGGATTTCACACCAGGAAAGATGATTTACATATGCCTTTATCTTGCATAATTAAGTTTTCTGTGACCTGTGGCAGATTCTTTTGGTATTTCTCTCTACCTTGGTATGCAACGGTACACATATTCTTTGCCTTTTTAATAGACCTGCACCACCATATCACTAACAGCTGGGCTTGGATGACTGCCCCAATCTTTCCCCAGAAAAGTATTTAGTGAATTTTCTGTTGAAACATTTCAAAATGTCATTCCCCAGAGCCCCTGATGGAAGAAAGAGTGCTCTCATACACAGTCGAAGTATATTCAAATAAGTTCACTAACCCACTTCCACAGGTCTCGCTGGAGAATAGCTCAGTTCCTGCTAAACACCGGAGAACAATTAGAGTGAGTGTCAGTGGAGAAACTCAGAGCTGTAATAAAGGGAACACCTGGCATTCTGCAATGCCCTCAATATAAATAAAGCCCTTACAGCAAGACAAGAACACATGCCCATTAGATGCTACATTAGAACACCAGTCATAGCTCTTTGGGGTATAGAATCGAACTGAACATCACTTCATCTCAATCCCCTTTTTAATTTAATAACAGGTACAGATTTTTGTTTTATCAGCAGATTTTCTGACATTCCTGAAACAATAAGCATATGTCTTGCATGAACTTCTGGCTAGGTTTGGTTGAATATTATTTTGGGGAACAGGAAAAAATGTTAATGTGCTATTCTAGGCCGGTCGTTGAACTGGTTTAAATTTAGCTTTATCCTCTGTAGACAGCTGAAGTAGCTACAACTGTTTCATTATTTCTGTAGTCTGAAAAATTTTATGTTTTATGAAACACTAATATGTTAGGTTTCTGTACACAACACACATGCTGTATCTTAAATGCAACTTAACAATGAATGGACACAAACATACTGTACAGACACACTAGGTCATGTCTTGATTAGAAAAATTTGACTCCATTTTGTTACATTGCCCAAGGGCATCATTGAAATCCTTCAAAAATCTTTGAACCCTTTTCATCCATCTGCTTTCGTTATTTATTTTGTGTGACTAATGGTTCTTCAGAAGCAAACCCAACCTATGATACAGTGTTTGTCAGTGACCAAGTCATTTCATCCTTGTTTTAGTGTCAGGACTTTATGTTTTATGGGTACAATATTTTAGAGATGGCAGAGGTAGCCAAGATCTTTCCTACATTACATATTTCCACAATGTAAGCTTGTGTAGTGCCATTATACAATCAAATATTAAACAGAGGAAAAGATCTCCCAGCTTTGTTATTGCCAAAGCCTTTTTAACTAAGCTCATACCTGACTTCAAACAAGCACACAAACAAAAGCTTACATAATACCTGAAGAAATGTAGTCTTGTAAATCTTGTTTTGATATTGGAGGCTAGTCCCACAGCAGTTCAGATGTGGTGGAAAATGGGAAGCAATTTTCCCCGACTGTAAATAAACCACTTCCAATCTCTTGTGCTGCATAACCAGCAGCTTTACAACTAAACAAACAAAACCCTCCAGAGCATAAGAAAGGTTACAAACAAGAGGAAGAATTTCAACCCATTGTGCTTGTTTGGTTGCTAGTCGCTTAATGATCCTAGGATCTCATTCAGGTGTTTCTTGAAGGAGCCAAGGGAATCTTCTTCAACTGTATGGCTTGATAGATGATTTTAGACACCCACAAACTTTCATGTTTCCATACATAAATACATTCTGCTTAACTTTCATTTGTACCCTTGAGTACTTGCCTCACTTCCTTCGGTTCAATTTGTCAGTACCTTTTGGGACTGAGGAGAATCAGTTCCTTTAACCTGTCTGAGAAAGACCTGCCTTTTACTGTACATGCTTCACTCTTTGAGCTCTATCCAGGTAGGTTATTCCCCTTTTATAATAATGTGACCAGAAGTATAAACAATATGCTTCTTAGTAATACAATATTAATTATTGCATATACGGACACAAACACCGTAAACAAAAATACATGCACTTTTACTATATTTCTGAATATATTGTTATTGTCTATGGCTCCTCCTCTTGGTATTTGGCATGTGTGACAGAGGAGCCTGTCACGAGGTACAGATAGTACAGAAAATACAACATTTATACAACTTCCATTGAGCGGTTGCTAGATACGTTCCTGAGGGTACACACTCAGGGCTTGACTAGTAACTGCTATAACTTAATTTCATATACATTCACGTACATAAACATACCTACATTCATATACAGTCAAATACTTAAACACAGGTATGAGTGAGCACTGTGGTGTGAATGGAGAGCAGTTTCAAAATGGATGATACTCACTGTTTGTTTGGTCTCAGTACTTTTGGGGTGGGTCAGCCTACATTGGCCACAGAAGGCCAAACCTAACCCCACTTCTCAAGGGTTATTTAAGGAAATGGGGAAAAACCACTTTGAATTTGAGAAATGGTTTGTTCTAGAGGGGGAGGGGCTTATAAGCTATTTTAGCTGGTTCCTCATTTGGTGTTTAGGTAGTGTCATATTGAAAGAAAGAAAGAAAGAAAGAAAGAAAGAAAGAAAGAAAGAAAGAAAGAAAGAACACTAGTTTTGCTTGGGTGCTTTTGCTCATTAAAGTTTTAACAATTATAATTCAGAATTAAACGTTGAACAAGCAATTGCATGAAACTGATATTCTCATGATCTTTCTGAAGCCAAGAACATATTTTTAGAACTTCAAGGGCATTTCAGAATCACATGATTCACACAATATCTAAAATAGCAATTAATAAATATCAAGAATCACACATGCAGTAACACAATTTACCAAATATTTAGGTGGAATTGTAAGGCAATGAGATTGTACTGTATGCACAGATATCCTGTTCATGTACAATATATGCAAGAGAAATCTGCCATTGTTCCTTTTACAATGCCATGGAAAATGTATTATAATAAAGTGATCATAAGAAAAATAGAAGGAGAAAAATGGCACCACATCTGTTTTGATCCTTCTGGGATTCGGCACTGATTCTAAAACTTTTCTTGGTATGTCTGGCACAGTCAGTCTCTCTTGACCTGACACATTTAGTGTTTGAGTGACCCCTGAATCACAGTCCTTACCATTTTACTGGTTTTGTTTTGCCTTAAGCTCTCAAGGGCTTAGTTGTGCTTAGGCAAGAAAGCAAATTAGTAGTTTGCAATCTCAAGATGCTAATTCTGTCATTCCGAGGGGGTGAAGCTGCATGGTAGAACTATCTTTTTCACACCAGTTCCCTGCAATGTGAAGTCATTAACTTGACAGCTTGAAAAATGAATATGATAAACTGCCTCACTTTACTTACAAAGAAAACGTACTCGGATTTCTTCAAAGTTTGAGCAAGATTCTTTGCAAACTCTTTATTAGTAGGTTCAGCTGTATATTATATTTTTGTAGATTTTTGTTAGATTTATTTAAACATGATTTTGCGGTGCAAAAATACCATGACCCCTTGTATCTTCCTGGCAGCTATACAATAAAAAGTATAAACTATAATTATGAGCTTAGAAATATTACTGCCACCCAGGAACCGCGCATATTCATGAATTTATGAAAAATACACAGTTTTTTTACATCTGTACTGTATATACTGTATATACTGTATTTTTACTACAATTTATAGATTTTACATGTAGTATTGCATGTATAACCTACTGCACATTAATTGAATTGCAGAGTGTAAGCCCATTTAACAAACAACATAAGCAAAGTCAAGTAACACCGTCATCTTTAGTTACTTTATTACAATATCAATTATAATATTTTATTTTTGTACCATTCTCATTTCACATATACAGTATTTTCATGTAAAGTGCATTAAAATCCTCAGGATGAAATAAAAGCTTTGGGCTCTAAAGAGATAGGAAGGCGTTCAGCCTTTTTCTGGTACTACACTCTGAGAAACATTTATGCAATTCAGTTTTTAACTCTGCCCCAGTGTAACTGCAGAAAGTCATTCAATACAGATAGAATGTTTGCATAATTATTATTTTCCATCTATCATGGATGCATGCCAGTGTATCTCCCACAGGTTTTAAACTCTGCTCTTATTCTGGTCACTCTTCAGCAAATCCCGGTAGCACGGTACATAGCTTATCATGCCTTCGAGAAAAAAAAATAAAAATGAAAAAGAAATATTCCTTCACTCTCCCTTTCAGGAGTCTTATCAATTCAGTGAGGATAAATATGCAGAGTCAGGTATTATATTTTAAAAAGAGCACTTTAATTTTCTTTTCTTAGTGTAAACTGAACTGACTAAAATATGAAGGCTTTCTTGTTTTCGTTTGGCATACTTTCTTTCATTTTTTTCATCAGCTTTTACTATTTTACTCTTCCTAGATGAAAAATTGGTTTCACTTTTGCTTATTTTCAAGGAGGATTTTTTTTTTTAAAAAAGCAAAAAATAGATTCAGGCTTTTAACTTTAAAATATCAAAAGCAAAATGTGCTTGATTAAATCACCACCTCCCACCCTTTAAACTGTAAACTACAAAACCAAAATTCAATGCCAAAAATATTGGTTCACCACATGTTTCGTAACTAGATTACATCTCTTTATTGGTTTATAAAAAATTACCTTTTAGTACAGTGTTTAGACAGCATTTTTGTAAGGACACCTTCGGTTCTTTGTTTGCATTTTACATGGCTGTGTTTTATATAAGATATTTTCTCTTGGTGATTTTAGTTATGAGGTTGGGATGGGTACACCAGGTGTTCCACAAGGCTCAGTAGTGAGACTTTGGCTGCTTATGTGACTGTCGTGGTTCTGCGTGGTCTTGTGCCCTCTGCCACCCCATTCCGTCCCACAGCACCTGGGGCTGGAACCCGGGTCTCCAGTGTAACGCAACAGGGAACCAGCTCGCATGACCTCCCTCAGCCCAGGCAGCCGAGGTCCCTGCTACGCGCAGTGAGGGCGATGACGTCACCGTATCCAAACTAGCTCTGCTACATCCACCCCTGCTGACTTCGCCTCAGGAAAGGACACTCCCGTCTGGTTCATGGCACCAGTGTGACCGTCGCTGTTCCGCGCGGGCTCATGCCCTCCGTCACCCCGTTACGTCCCGCAGCACCAAAGGGCGCAAACCCGGGTCTCTGGCATAACACAACAGGGAACCAGCCGCTTGAGCTAAAGGAGACCTCCCTCAGCCCAGGCAGCCGAGGTCCCTGCTACGCGCAGTGAGGGCGATGACGTCACCGTATCCGAACTAGCTCCGCTACACTTAGTATTTACATGTATATGTGTCCACAAATTCTGTGGTCAAATACTAAAGTTAAATGGTCTAAATCATGCAGATGATGCTCACATCTACAGTATGTCCAAATTGTATTTGAGGCAATGCTAGCCATTTCTGTACTCTATGAATTTCTGCATGACACAAATGGTTTACATCTCAATTATGCTAAGACTCAGGACATGTTATTGGGGTGCTTCTACCAATAAAGTAAAATCTCTGTTGTAATCTTGTCAGGTGATGGAACTATACTCTAGTTTCCATCCTTAATGATACATCTGAGGGTGATTATTGATCCTGGATTAACGTTTGTACTTTATGTGCAGAAAATCATAAATATTCAACTTTTAAATCTTAGAAATTTTGCCAGGCTGGTCCTCACTGTTCATGTCTTGTGAAAGAAAAATGAGTTAATCATTTTATCTTTTTAAGGATTCAAGGATTATTATAACATCCTAAATGCTAAAGTCTATAAAGCTATAGACTTGTAATGTTCTAATATGTTCAGAAATTTGCAGCTGATTCCTGACTGCTAGGATACATGCAACTGATCGCACCACTCCTATAACGGAGTGCTTGCACTTGTTTTAAATTGATTTTGAAATCCTTCTGCTTATAATTAAGGCTCTACTTTGCTTACTTTCTCATTATCTAGCTGATATATTATCTTTGTATTCTTTTTCACACAACCTTTGCTCAGCTAATACTGGTTTATTATGTGTTCCCACTGTTCATCTACTTTCTATGGATATGAGCGCAATGTCTCTGCAACATGTCTCAATGCTCTAAACCAAACCCAAAAGAAAGGGACAGTGTTGTCTGTATTATTTTTTTCAAATGTACTTCTTTTATATTGGAAAGCACTTAGAGATGAATGCTTTTAAAGTTGCTATATAAAGAAGTCACTGTATAAAAGCTTATGATATATAAATATTGTTTTCTAAAGGTCATGTAAAATCTTTTTAATGTTTTAAATCTACTTTTTAAATATTCATAATTGTTGTTGAATCCTCCTGGCTTTAGAATTCGTTCTGCACTATTGTGATTTGAGATCTCATGAGGCATGCTCATAAGGCAGTTCCCATGATGTAAGAACTACTATGGGTTTATCAAAAACACTTGTAATGTTACAAAATTAAAATGGAAAAAAACTGTTGAAACTGACACCATACAGTTTTGTTTGGTGTTTTTTTAAAGGTAAACAGGTGTTAGCATGGCTGCAAATGAATAAATATGTGTCAAAATATCAATGCATTTACAGTATTACCTTTTATCTCTTACACCAGTTATGTCACTTGATGTTTTGCTTGTAAAGTTGAACAGGACAAAAACCTTCTGTATTTTATTAAATATGTATTTTAACTATCTCAGATTAATTCAATTTACATCAAATCCTCAAATATAGGAGAAGAGAATTCTGAGAAAATGGAAATAAGAAAGATTTACAATGTGATAAGAAGATAGTACATTATTCTATTATTCTGTAATTAGTAATATACAGTAGTTGCACATAGGCATGTCATTTGAAAACGGAATACATTAGGTAGTTCTAATATGGAGCAGATCATAAAATGCATTTAGTTAAATATTAAAGTGTTTTCTTTGAAAAAAACAGCAAGCTCTAGTTTCTGATATTTATATAGTGCAAATAATAACAATGCTAATGTCAATATAAATACAATAATGCAGAAATCTGATTACTTATTCTGTGTAGAGCGAGTTGAAAATTTAATTTGAAATTTGAAAACTTGCTCTGACTATAATGTATTATGAGCTGGAAGGCTGGATTTAATAAACCCAGAGAAACTTTTAAAATGCATATTGGAAAGATAAGGATGGGACTGTACCTTTTCTAAAGTAATTATGAGATTTTATTCATTTCCATCATTAGTCATATAGACAGGAGCTCCCCTCAGGCCTTGTTCACTAGTTTCCTGCTGTTCACCTATCTAAAAAAGAATGCAGATAATGAATGTTTACAACACACAGGTAATAGAGTAAATATTGGAGTCATCAATTATTAAGGACGAGGGACCAACAATCAAATCCCATGATTGTTGTTAGTTTTAGTACTGCACAAGTTCTGTCAGTCTTTCACTTGTACTGTGATTCAGTTCTTCCACCTAGGAAAAAAAAAACTTAAAAAAACATTCTGAACAGGACGGAGGACAGAATTTTTGCAGTAGATATTTAAAACTTGTGTTTATCAAAACATTTAAATAATAACACTGTAGATCTTTAATGGTGAGGGAATTAAGAAAGTGCTTTTTTTTTTCTTTTTACAAAGACTTCATTTTTATTGAGCTCAAAGGATTTGAATTGCTGGCAATGGACTATACCTAAATATTTATGGTTGGGATAGTCCCCACCCATCTCCTGTGCCACTTTACATCATTATATGATATCAAGAGGTAATTTAAAATGAGTGAGCTGGATGAATGCTGGTGCACTTTAATGCATTCATTTTTTTTTAAATTTGACTTAATGAAGGGAAAGACAAAAAAACTGTGGGAAGTGCAACACACCTACAGTACTTTGTGTTCTAATGATCTTGAATCCTCTTTAAACAGTGCAGTGTATACTGTTGACAGTGGCTGCTCTTGCATTATATTATTAAAGAAGCCAAATTCGATTTGCAGAACACCATGGGTCAGTGAGTGTCACGGACGTCCAAAGGGACTAACCGTGGAGAGCAGGAGAGCGGAAAAAGACCCATATGCACAGCGGCAGAACGGGAAAAAGGCCCGGGCTCAGCAGTTCAGGAGTCAGATAGAAACCAATGCCCTCAGGCAGCGGACGTGGGGCGACCTGGGTGGTTAGGTGGGTTTCAGGACATCCGAACGACAATGCTGAGCGAGGGCAGAGTGCAAGACCCAGAAATATATAGCCCAAGGGAAAGAGAGGGACCGGAAGGACAGCAGGCAGAAAACTAGGGACAAGACAGAGTGGGAGCGCCCTCTTGCTGCAGAGGGTGTGACAGTGAGGGAGTGAATTTTCAGTTTTATCTGAATCTCTCCTTTCCTTAACAAAACTGAGAAAGTTAGCCAGGGTATCTAAATACTTATATGGTTATACCAACACCTGCTGCGCACCCCTGTGTTTAAATAGTTAATATTATACAGAAAATTCCACGGATTTAACACAAACTTGTACAGAACACATTACACACATGAACAGTTTTGAAGTATGAAGTACAGGGAGTTAAACACAACAACATTCTGTCATGTCTATATCTTAAAAACCCGGAAAAAATGCAAGAACAAATAATGATGAATCAGAAAGCGTAGGTCTATGCAAAAAAAAACAGACTTCAAAGGCTCAAACCTTGCTTTTTTGTGTTTGTTTCTAAGAAAACATAATACAACTATCCTGAAGCAAAATCTGAGTACTTGGGACTTGAAAGGCAAACTGCTAGTTCCACTAAAACAAAAAACAATCTTAGTTCTAGGTATAATGGGGTATATTCTTTTTGCCTGGCATTATTTGCATGGGGTATTCAAAAGTATCACATGGCAGTAAACCACTGCTATTATCAGTTCAAAGACACATGCTTTGTTTGCAGAATGCATTAATGTCTAGCTTAACTCTGTGTCACAACAAGAAAAGGACTGTAGTGCAACAGGGAAAAAGAAGTCTATTGTAAGTGACTAGAGCTTAGCATACAAATGTTGGCATAATAAAGTAAACAATGTTATTGTATTGTTACCTATACATGCACTTAATTCTAAACAAATAAAATCTACCATTTAAATATCTGAAACACAATACATTGATCCTCAATGTACTATGCTGAGCCAGGTGTTTAATATGAAAATCATGTGGGACATGGCATTAATTTCAATTTGAAAGAACATTAATAACGAGTGAACAATTCCTCAGATATAACACAAAGAGAATTCAGTATTATGTGCATTCTGCTGAAGTATCGAGGGCAGGCAGCTTTCAGATTCTGATTTTTTTTTTATTTGGATTGCAGACACCCACTGCTGGATGACAAAGATCAACTTTTAAAGTCAAAATCCATTAATTTAATAAATGAGTCTTTACATAGCTAACACATTTTTGTTTTTGCATATGTGCATTTGTATATATAGTGCATGCAGCTCATTCGCAGCCGAGACTGGACCTCTCTCAAGAGACTCCCAGCTATGAACCACACAGTGCCTCAGACAGTGTTGATTTCCTGCTGAAATAAGATATTGACAGAGTCAATGCAGTGAACTTTTTTTAATCAACAGTGAAACATGAACCAGAAGAAACAAGTGGAAACCTCATATAAGTGCATTTAAAACTAAGAGCACAAGGTACTTTTTACACACTGGGCTGTGGGTGTCTGGAACAAGACACCCAGCAATGTCGCTGTACAGATCTTTGCATCAATTACTGTAGCTACCAGCAATTACATGGGATAGATGAGTCTAATGGGCTCCTCTTGTAACAATTCTTATATTCTTATCTAAGTCTGTCTCCTATCAGAAGAGACTTTAAAACAATTGAATCGTGGTACATTTTCTGGACAGTATATCTATGATATATGGTTACAAATAAGGGGAAGTATTAGTACACAAAACATTAATTAAAAATCACATATTTAATCAAATTTCTGCCCTGAAACCAACATCAGTACATGCAGTCTATAAAAGCTAAATAACACACCCCTCTTGGTAAGAGAATACTGAGAAAGGCCGTATGACTTCTTTAATGTTCCATGAACACTTAAGCTAAAAAGACCACCAACTACATACTGTACAAATACACGCAAGACAAAATACAAAAAATGATATTTACAATCTCACATTTAGCTTTTCACATCCCTACATCCCAGATGAAGTATGTCATCTTACAGATGTTTTAAAATTCACTTTATACAATGGACAGATAGCCTTAATAACATGATAAACTACTGTAAGTTTAAATGTAGTTTTAAAAAACTTTTTTTGGCTTTGGGTTCTACTCCAAACAAATGTTTGTTCAAAACGTATGTCTCCAACTAATTTTAAAATCCTGATTTCTATTTATCTTTCAGACCCTCTCGCCCCATGGTAGACCCCCATAACTAATTCTTTGTTAGGTGGTCTATTATACACTACTAGTGCTAAATCTTTATGTACAGGTGACTTAATTTCCTCTTCTAATGTGCTAAGGATTCTTGGACTTCTAGTCTAGAGTGGCTGTTGTCTTTCCTAGATGGTGACAGGAAATGTCACCTGTCCTTTATGACTCTTCTCTCTGTGCCACTCTTTATTTTACAGAAACACAGAACAGAATTTTACAGAAACAATTTGAACAGTTTTGTTAATTTTGCTAGTTTTGCATTTGTTAGTACAAAATATTTGTTTTTGTTTTGTAGAGAACTACAGTATGTAGAGATTAAGACAAAATGTTAATGATGAGGAACACCTGGCAATGCATGAATTAGATTTGCTAAATGTGATGGATTAGCAACTGCAAATTATATTGACTGCTCATGTATAGTTTATGTTGAACTATGATTTTTGAAGCTTCTGATTAATATGAAATAAAGATTGCTAAATGACCAGCATGGTTTCTTCTCATCAGAAACTAAGCTGTATTAATAACAATGTTGTTATAATGGTAAAAAACATATGTGGAGGCTCTTTGTTGTTGATGCTCATAATGTATATATATTGTAATTTCTTAATTGTGTCTAAGATGTTGGCTCAGCAGTGCATATATTTATAGTATGTGTATATTGTATGGAATGCACATGTTACTTAAAGAGTTAAGATTTGGACATTAGCAAACATGTAATAGAACTTCCATTATAAAATAAAAGCAGCAGATATACAGTTTAATACTGAAATATAATGGAAATATAATTTCAAAGACTTTCATAATGTCCACTCATCTTAGTGGCAACACAAGCTGTACAGTATATAAGCCTTTTAGGTGTTAACCCTCACCTGCCAAAGAGAAAATGCCAGCTGCACAATAATACTCAGTGCCCTTCCAGGATCAAAACTTTCAGTCTCTCTTTAACAATTTACCAGTTTAATTCTTAATTTGGCTGACAGTTCTGAAAAGTGTTTTGAAGGTACAGTCCAGCTGCCATGCCTCACAGATATTGTCTTCCAGCCAAGCAATCTATCTCAACTCAGGGTCCAGAGGGGTAATTTACTTCCTGCCTGTGACAAGACCAGAAATCAGAGATTGAGAAGGTGAGTGACAATGAGAGCCAGTTGGACTGAAGCTCTGATTGATCAAGCAGACTTCTCCATGCTCATTCCCTGACCATCCTGTCTGTTGGTATAACTCCGACAAAATGTCAGTAAAGCTCGCTGGACGGCATTTACACTTGATTACCACCTGACTCTTTTCCTGCAGCACTATAACAGTAGGAAAGAAACAGTATCCTTCTTGGCGAAATACCATTGGTATGCAGATCTTGATTTGCACTGGTAGTGTTCGGAATAAACTGAGGTAGGAGTATTAATATAATCTGGACTGGTTTTAATAAAAACAACTTTACCCGTCTTGTGTGAGCTATGTAGCCTAAGCCAAGACTAGGGAAATGGCAAGGAAAAGGCTTATTGGAAAAGAATAAAAGCTAAATTTATCAGACACATCTAAGCGCAGTTATGTATCCACTGTGGATTAATTTTTCCACTTGTTTACTATGCCCTGCAGCATGGGAAAGTTATGAACAGCAAATTGGTTGTGGAAGGGTGTTAACTATCAGTAAAAGCATAAAAATGTGGTGGAACTTGAGAAACATACTGTGCATGAACTCTTCCTGGTGTTTTGATTGCATGCCAGCAGACTACTGAAAAAGTTAAGGAGCTCTCCTATGAATTTAATGCATTTTTTGTGTTCCGTTTCTGTTGTAAATTTGTGCAGAGGGCATTTTAACCAACGTGTAAATAGCAAGGGAGCAGCTGTTCTGCTGAATAATGCAATTTAAAAAAAGAGGTTGCAACACCTCGTTCAGTGATTTGTATTTTGTGTAAGTCATAAATGTTTAGCCCACTCTGAGAACCATTTGACCAAAGAACACATCAACCCAAGTGATTCCAGTTGTCATTTGTTCATGACAGCCTCTGCCAAATGAGAGGTCTGCTTGTTCTTTTGCTTAAGAGAAAGTTTGCCACAGAGACTGATATTAAACTCAAGTAAGTTTAAGTATATTCCCAAAGTGACTTAAACCCTCATTTATTATAAAAAAGGTGGAAGGGCAAATTTATTTTACGAGTACTTCCAAGTTTAACTTAAACATGCTTACAAGCTCCAACTTGTAAAAATGTTTTGAATGTCCTCATCGGAGCAAGGTCAATTGTTCAGTCCCACTTAGCCTTTTAAAGTGTAAAAAAGAAAGAATGTTTTATTTGACACATACTGGAGTCTAACGACACTGAAAACTAAAATAAAACACCACATTTTAAAACATTTTGCATTTTTTTCTCACTTACTTGCCTTCTTAAAATTTAGACTTAAATATAAAGAAAACTTATTTCAAGTAAAGTTTGGTTACTTTTCTCTAATTCTCAAATCATCTGAACTGACAGATGGGTAAGTGACACCACCAGGAGAGGCAACATCAGGAATATATCGCAGCCTCATGGGCACCATCACTTCTAATAAGTTTATCATTAATTGCACCCTTTGGGGACATTTGATCTTGAATTAATTAGTCAGCATCAGAATAGCTTTAGCACCAGTTCCTGCAGCAACAACTATATAAGGGCAATGAAAATTGTAATATATTGGTCTTCTTTCTATGACTGTGGGCTACACTGTGCTGTATATACATTCATGTTCACCTTTTCTACAGCCTATATATTCATTAAGGTTTTGGCTTAAAAAATAATTTTAATAAATGATACGGCTGCCCAATATGTCCTGTAATATTGTCTTTTTACCGTAGTAAATGTTCTTTTGCCTTACCGTTTCAAAACACCCTGCAGTAACAACAGATAAGAATGCTCATTTCCTCACTTAATAAAGTCATTTTTTCTATGTCTTCATGAGGACATTTATTGAACATACAGTACAGTATTTCAATTTCTGGAGTGATGCATGACATATAGCTTTTAAAATTATATCTCATTAAAGTAGGAATTAATAACAAACCAAAAGTTTGAAGCCCTAAACACTGTTTCAACATCCATCTGGCAGATTTTGGAATTCTATAAAGCTTATGGAAATGGAGTTGGAAAAATCAGTGAAGGCCACATAAGGTATTTAGCGTTTCCTGTGGTGTACCAAAGTATACTTTAAATAATTCAATTATGTACAAAAAAAAATAAGCGCGGACCAACTGTGACTAATCTCTTCTTTGCTCTTCATAAGGACCAGGAATTAAAAACCAATGATACTACTAAGAACACCAAGAAACAGTACAAGAATATAATGCCAAATCTGCAATGTAATAAAATATGTGCTTGGATGAGCTACAGACAGATGCCACATTGTGTTGCCAGACTCCTTTTTTTAAAATAAGTGGTCCACAAATTTTGCAGTGTTGTAGTACTAAGTATTAGCAGACTGTCAAGAAATTGAATCCCAAAAACCAGGACTCGATGCCTTCCTTTGAAGAAAACACAAACTCCTTATTCACAGTGTTGCGTAATGTTTGGTGTGATTTTCAAATTGCACAGACGCAGTTCTAACAAGTTGTATTTCATTCCAAACACCACTTTACATCTTGTTACTTTGATCCTTTTTTACGGGTACTGTATTTTAGGGACAGAGAATCACTGACCACAGATGGGAAAGAAGAAGACAGACAGATTAGAGGAGCCTTCAAGAAGGTTAGCAAATAATTGGTAAAGAAATAAGATAACTTCTCAGCTATATTTTTCAGTGTAATCATCTCTATATACTTAGCCCATTTGTCCTTCAAACAAGCAATTCCTTCGTAACAGATGTCCTCTGATGCTCCTTTAACCATTTGTCAACAAGGGACTTCAGAAAATCAGCACTGGTTTCATTTTGGGACAAGCAGTCATCACTTGAGATTAAGGTTGGGCTATAGGGCAGAATGACTCAACTGTTCAAATCCACAGTGGCAAACAGTGGTCTGTGTGCTCCTGGACTTATCAACAGGCAATCAACTTTGATCTATTCTCTGCAGTCAATTCTCAGGGGCAGCTCCCCCACGGATTCCATTTCCCTGGATTTGGTTTGCAGTGCATCCTTCCATATACAAAAATGTGTGTTAATCAGCCATGATTCTGTAAAGAACACAAAGCCATCAAGCACTGAAAAAAGAATATGGAATTAGGCGTTAACTATAAGTACTGTATATGTCTGAATAATGCATATTAACCTAAACATAGTCTAAAATCCTATGGTTTTTGGATATATAAAATGCAGGTTTTTCATGTTTTAGGAATTCCAAAAAGCTTGTTATACTATAATATGCTTTTCATACATTCGGAGTACACAATGGAAAAACTATCCACCTCAGGGTCTGCACACAGGCAAAGTTTGACTCTGAAAATCTTGCAAGATCATGGCAATGGAATCATTCTGAAATGGGAAGAGGGACCTAAGAAAATAATTTGGCTTCATGGAAAATGAAAGGTTTTCCTTGGCATGCAGTCTTTTGAGTGAAACCACCAGGCTGGTTTCCCTTTCTTTTAGAAGAACATACCGCGGGATTTCTAATATCCACAGCATTTGCAAAGTCGAATGTATTTAATATTGTTTAATAGACAACCGATGGTTGAAAATTAAAAAGATGCCTAAACACAACTGGGCAAACAGCCATCTCAGTTTTGTTCTTGAAAAGTTCAGAGAATTTCCGGAATCTTCCAATGTCTTTGCTGGAGAAACCACAGAATATTATAATTCAGAACAGTTAACTTTATCAAAACAAATTCCCAATGATTTTGTGACTAGAAAATAAGCAAAATAAACAATTCATGTTAATTGCTTAAATAGCATGTTCAAGCTATTTTTGTCAGAATATGCTGCACATATTAAGGGGCATCATCAGTCATAACTCATTTCCAAAGCAGAAATGTAGTTTCTGGCAGATGGCTGATAATATGTTGATAATATGTTAGTTGACCTCATTCACTCTTGTACATATTGGACAATTTATTTTCTTTTATTGATGTACCATTTACTCAGCGTTAAAGACCACTAAACTCCTATTGTGTGACATTTTATTTACTGTATACAGGAAAGGGGAATTTATTGAAAAATATGTATAATTATTATAAGAATAAAACAAATAATCCTGGTTAAATCTTAAGTTTTATTACCCTAGGTCTAGAACGCAGCGTAATATTCTGCATCGATTCATGCTTTTTTGACAGAAAATCTCAATTTCTAAATGCATATAATAATTGTCTGATGATCTTTAATCTGAAGTGAAATACATTCTTTAAAACATGTAGAACCAAGGAAGGGTATAGGCTGCCTTTCGTCATTGTTAATGTAATTCTGAGCCAGAAGTTCATATTTTTTAATTCATTCTTTTAAACTATCTGTTATTTATTATTGACAAGGACATGATTGAACCCTGTGATTGATTTTTTTTTATTTCTCAGTAACAAACATCCCATCTTTTTTGACTGTTGTAACAGAATGCACCATTAACTCACATTGTGATATTTTGATTGTACAGTAAGTCAAAAATTTAAATTTGAAATCCTTTATCTGTGGCTTCTTCTGAAAAATATCAAAATTATTGGAACGTATTAATGATTAAAAAGAAGAACCTAAAGTTAATTAATTTGAACAACATTTAGCTTTCTTTATAATACCTTTTTAAACTCATTCCAAATGCTCCATTAATGAAGAAATCATAAAGCAGAAATAATTCTGTGAGGATTATATAGTAACATACAGCAGGTAAACCATACAACTATATTTGTGTTTGTGTGTATGCACTTTGTTACAGAAAATATTCTGTGAAAGCAATCAACCCTTCCTTGATAACATTTATCAAATCACTATGAAATAATACCCACAAATCTTCTTTTTCCCTTGAAATAGAACTGTATTTACTCAAACTTAGCCTGACCTTAACTGGTGCCAGCAATTGAGTAGCTCTGGCCTGTTCCCAAAACTCATTAATTAAAAGTGGTTATGAGCTATCTTTTTTCTTTACTCAAGAATTTATTAAATCTTGATGCTGATTCCCATTTTTCTTCCATTTAAGCTGAATGTATAATTATTGAAATATTGGATATACAAGAAAATAAACTACATAACTTATTTTAGAAAATGAAATATTTAGAATGCATATGTCACATTTTTGCTGTCTACAGGCATTATATACAAAAAATTATATATTCAAGATGTAATTGATCTTTTTGTCTGAGAAACTAAATTTGCTGTATCTTTTTCAAATTAAAATGATCCATTCATCTAGCAATCATCATAAGGCCAGTTGCTCTAGGTGAATGACATAACAAGCTGGAGCACAACCTGGAATCACCAGGCACAAGGCAGAGCCATACTGTGGTTGGGACGCCAGTGGACCACAGGACACAAAGTATGAAGACTCCCATTAACACCAGCCAGCATGCCATAACCTATTCAAGGTCTGAGGAAACTGAAGCCCCCAGAGAAAAACAACACAAACTTACTGTAGATGATTCAAAGTACAGAAAGTGGGGAAACCTAGACCAAACTGAACCCAAGAACTTCAGGAGAGACAGGAGAGCTAACCATTGCCCCGTGACAGCACAAATACATTAAAACTTTTTTTTAATTGTTGGAAAAAAGACACTTGTGGTAGGAATGCTAAGACTCACCTGAAAAAATCTTTGTGCTTATTGCAGACATTCAAAGGCCATCAACATCCCTGTTTCACGTGACCTTTTTGCTCTGTCCTTAATAAAAAAAACAACTAAATCTTTTCCATTTAACATGTATTTTCACACGTGCTGTTTGTTTCTTTTTAGGGTTTAATTGACTTTCTCCCAGGAATCTCTCAATTAAAAATACAGCATAAAGGCAAGGAAAATCGCGACAAAAGACTGGTCGTATGACCCAACACATTTGCAAGGCCTTTAACGCACCAGAGGGTTAAGACATCATGACAGGTGAGAGTACTTCATAGGATAAGGATGTTTTTCTTCCCTGAGATCCCATATTGTTTCTGTACTTTATTAAATACAGCTTCACCAGGTACTATACACAATGAAGAGAAACCCACCTAATACAGTATAACGCTATAATATGCTCACACCTGAAAAAGGCATTTTTCATTGCCAAAACATTGTGTTTTCTTTCTCCTTTTTTTCAGCATGGAATAAACCTATTACTTGTTCCTTTGCACCCTACGCAAGCTGACGCAGCTACCCACCTGAACTAATACAGTATAATACACTTTGTCACAGTATGTCAGCTGGTCTTTGTCTGCTGATCATCACCTTTTTCAACAATAATGCAAAAACCAAATCAAACAAGCCCAATTGACTCTGGGCTTTTGTCAAAACCTTTTACTTCGGCACAAGTCTGCAGTCACATACACAAAAAACATTGAGGCCACCATTACACAAAAAGTTTTGGTACAATTGAATGTATGTGTAGCATGTTTCAAGTTAACAGCATGGCTGCTCAGACAGCTTGTAGTATTGGGGAGATATTAGTTTTTGCATAAGGTCTTGTAATGCTGAGTACAGTACCATACTTGGAGGATTAATGTTGTGAGGTGTACATGAAAAATAAATTAATGATGAGAAATATAATACCAGCCTTCTGTAAAACTTCTGTAATTTCTTCTTTATTTTCTGTAGTTTATCAATTTTAAAGTTTATAAAACACTAGAGGCCAGACACAACAATGTCTTCAGAAGTGCTGAAGCACAGGGACTAACACAATATTGTGGAATGGTAATTTTCTCTGTGCAGAACACCTTGTAAGTGACCTTTGAGCCGTATGTCAATTGAAGTCAAATTCAGTACAGCCCCAGAACATTAATTTCAATTGTTGTGTCCCATAGGTATCGGGTAATACATAGATTCAGGATGAAACATGTCAACATGAAACACTTGAATGTTCCCTGGTAGATTTTTAGGCTGTGTTTTGAGAAACTCATAGCACTTTCTTATATCTACCAGTCTTATTTGATAACCATTTAATATTATTTTATACCCTTAGTTTATCTTTATGAGTCCTTATTAACAATTCACATTAAGTCACTGATAGGGCTCCTGTGGAAGTCTGAAGTCGTTACCAAGCTTTTCAGAAGTCCACACAGTGCTAGCAGAATAGCTGGAGAAATAAAAAGACAATTGCAGCAATCTCCCCAGCATCAAACACTCTCATGATCTCGATTAAATACTTTTTGGAATTGTTCCACCCAAAGTAAATACATCTAATGTATCTCCTAGGAGTTATTGCTGAGGGCTATGCTTGGGTGTTTTCTGTGGATGTCTTTGGTGTGCCACTGGGAACAGCATGTTATTTTACAGATAATTGCAACTGGCAGCTAGGGACCTCAGAACTGAAAGTACAGTAATGTGACCTGACTATGAAATAAACTCTTTTGAAGGACATCTGTAAGATACATTAACATAAGCACAGACCATAGACACGGCATCTAGTAAGAGCTGTACTGCCTTTGAAAAAGACAAGGAAGATTTACAATAGGAGTTGGTGAAGGATGCAAGGTGCATAACATAGTGTTAATACAGGTGACCTCTGCTTAGTGGTTCATTGCTGCTAAAGGTCACAGGTTCAATTAAAAAATAACAGAACTTCACTGTAGTGAGGAAACATTAGGGGAAACCAGTATTTCCGAAAGGTTATTGTATTACAGGAAACCTAGTATAGTTTGATTATTTAATAGGTTTACATGTCACAGTTTTCCTGCTCTCAGGATAAAATTCGCAGGCCACATGTACCAGAAGCTATTTTCTTTTCCAGCAGCGCAAAAAAGATGAGCTTATTGCACACATAAATAAAGGCTTTGCTTTTGTCTTTTGTGTTTACTTTGTCTTATTGCCTGTCAAAAATAAAACTTAAGGTGTGCATTTAGATGCTTTCACATTAATAAGCACACCACAATAAATACATACTAAAGCACACATTTTCAGGTGATTTTTTACAAATGTATTAAACATTTACTATAGCTTGCTAAATATAAATATAGTTATAACCAAAAGTATACCATCCAAAGTAATTGTTTATAAGCTGTATATGAAAATGCTGCAATTTTGTTTTGTTTTTTAAAGGAAATTTGTGTATTTAAGTTATTCCCTTGTTTCTTGTACTGCTATCCTTAATGTCTATTGGAAAAAAAAAATTCTGGTTTGATAGTCTTCATTTTGCATTTAATATCAGATCAAATCAAGGCAACATGCATACCACTTGTCACAGCTGTGTTTTCAAATGACTTCTCATATTCCCAGAGTGGGGAAATTGCTCTTACATAACAGAAAGCAATTATTCCATGGATAAAAATAATATGCCTAACTATCTTTGCAAACCTCTGAGTGTAGGGAATTGTCATAATTTTCCTTCTTTCTTTTTTTTAAAGCACATCGTTAGGTTGTCACTCATTAGTACATTTACTAGTCTGTAGAAGATGGGAATGCATTCAGAGACAGCAGAGACACCACCCCACCAGGATATGATGGAAAAAAATGAGGTTTTATGGATTGTCAAAATGGATGAAATATTATCCCGTGCAGAAGATGGAGATGTAGTTTCAAAAACTAATGCAACTCCTGAGGAAGCCAGGAGACTGAGCTTACTGAAAGGAATAAGTATAACAGCATTTTTTCAGAACAAATTTTGCTGTAAATTGGCTTATATACAATCATTTTGCTTATGTTATATTATTATTTCATTCTAAAATGAGGGGTGTTTTGACGTTTTTGTAGCTAGAATAAAGGTTCTCAACAATAGAAACATCATGTAATAGAGAAACAGAATAATAAACAGTTATTTTGTAGAAGGTATGTAAGAAATCATGAAAGAGGCATCACTTTTTTCAAAAACATGCATTTTTGAAAACAATTGTATTGCTGTTCAGGTCTCAAAAAGAATGCTTCTTGCATTCAAACATTCATTTTTCTAACCACTTCATCCAATACAGTGTCATAGGGGAGCCAGAGCCTATTCAGATACACTCTAGATAGGAGCCAGTCCATCACAGGGCACACACAGACACAGACATACACACACACACCAGGGCCAATTTCCCCAGAAACCATAGCGTTTCAACATGAGGAGAATGTACAAAATGCCATGCAGATAGCACCCCAGAAATTGAAACCATTACCTCAGTGGTGAGAGACAGCATGGCTAACCATTACTCCACTGTGCCACGCATGCTTGTAACATGTTAATCATTATTTGCAGTACCTCTTAATCTCACGATTTTGGTAGCATACTGTGACCTCTCTATCGGGCTCTGTCAACCTCTTCTCAGGCACACAGTGTTGCCTTAAATTCCATCAGTATTTCCTACTGCATGTTTTAAGGCCATCTGACTGAGGCTCAGAGTTAACATCATAAAATGGCAGAGAGAGATGGAGGGGAGTCTGAAGATATTGCTTTTTCAATGCAGTTCATGCTATTTCTCAATTAGGAATCTTAGGAAGGTTTGCATGGAAAACAGAAAGAATGCTTTAAGTTTTAATAATTTCTTCATGTCATTACAGTCACTCTATAAATTGTATATTTGTACTAAATAGAAAAGGCTTTAAATAAAATCCTAAAATGACACCAGAGTCAATATTTTACACACAAGAGCTCCTTCTTTTGGTATTGGCTGTATGTAATGGATAAAGTATTGCAGAGTAGATCTGCATCCAAAACATTGGAGCTGTTCTCCAGGACTTCCTAAGAGCTGTTTACTTGTTGACTTACATGTTGTTTAGGGCAACTCCATATGAGACAGCTCTTAATAAAACACAAAAGGTACTGTATCAAAACATTTAAAGGAGGCTGATTTTCTACTTCTTCCTTCCCACAGAGCTTGATTTTTGTTTTCAGACAGTGATCAGGAACTTAATTGATACATGGATAAAAGAGCAAAAGAAAAGTTTTATTAAAAACGTTTTAATAGAAATGGCCATAGACACGTACAGTACATCTAATAAAAAGCCTGAAAAATAAACCAAAACCCTCACACATTTGCAGTTTAAACTGTGACACACACCCTACTAAAATATTAGAAAAAGAAACTACTTCCAGAGGAGTAAAATATTTCTCCAAAACACATGGAATGCCTCACGCATAGTATGTCGTGTGAATCCTGAGACCTCAGGCCTTCTCCTGAGTGTGCCCTGCAATTGGAAAGATGGCTTAGTGATCTTACTAACGGCATGATTGTGAGTCATAACCGTTGTGCATCACTAAAGGCAGCTCCCAAGCTGGTTAGTGAGACAATTGGGACAACCTCAGGGGTTTTACAGCCAGTGGTAAGCAGAAAAAAAAAAACATCAGCAGGAATTCAGTCTGAATCCAAGCAGAGCTTGTTGACTGGTACTGGCTAAATGATGCCAGAGATCAGTGAACATCGGGTAGATGCCATAACATCACCACTCAAAGCTGACTAAGCTTTCTTAAGGCTATGCTCTCATTTGGTAGAACAGTACATCAGACAATGAGCATGGAAACAGAAGGGCAGATCTGGGAACCTTGCTAACCTTGGGGGCTGGTATAAAGAAAATAAAACTGATACAAAGTAAAATGTAATACAGTTGAGCAAGTTAGGATGGATAGTCATACAGGTATCTACCTGCTGCCTGAATAAACACTCCCCTACACTGAGAAAGCCAGTGCCACTTTTACTGTTCACCACCTTTTCCTCCTTCAAAATTCAGTTAATTGCTTGGCTTTTAAAAACATTTTTGTTAGTTACAAATTTGGAGAGTTCTGCCTTTGTCAGGGAATCACCCTGGTCCTTTGACATTTAGCTTCTGTCAATTATCGTCACCTGCCTGGTTGCTGCAGCATGGGTCTTTTCATTGGATTTTATCTTTTTTATGGACAGATCGTTGTGTGTTTGGACACAGATCTGATTATGTTTTGGCATTTTCATTCTCTCTCATCTCTGCATCCTATCATCAGACCACATTGACAAACAAAAAGGTCACAGTGGCAGCAGGGGTTACATCACCTAAACCCAGATTCAACACCACTGTATGAAATCAGTTCATACAGAAAAACATTTTGTAAGCCATAGAAAGAAAGCTGCAATTGCAGGTTACTATCTATGTTTTATTGAAAAGGGATTTGCAATCAAACCTTTTTCCTTTGTGTTTTAATTTACAGCATAAATAAGAGAAAAAGGGGAAAATAATAACACTAGTCCTTTGGTTTTATGATATAGATTTGAGTCTGAAAAGCATTCTGTCTACATATTTCATAGAAGTTGGCTTGTTGTCCACAGGCTTTAAAACAAATGTCATTTTTTATGTCCTGAATAGGAAGCAAAGCAAAAAGGAACATTAAACTCACACTTACAGTAAATAAAAAAGAAACTTTCTGATTTAAAATGTGTTGGTAGTCTTTCACTTGGACACAGCAGTTCATCACTCAGCTTTTTATTTGCTTTATCTTTGAAGTAAAAAAAAATGAAATCTGTGATTTCACTCAGGCAAACTTAATACTTTTTTAAGAGCTTGGTTGGTGCTTTTCATAGCCTTTTGGGGACAAAAGTACATTGTGTTCCATGAAAAACCTTTCAGCCACATTCTAGAATACCAGCTCTTTTGCTCTGCATGTGTATGATGTTTCATGAATTCTTCACATTAACAGTACAGCAAAAATAATCATAGACAGCACTCTACAGCAACAGCCCCCAGTGCAGTTTCCGTACTGTACCTGAGAGAAACATTACAAAGCCTCCATAGCATGAAGTCCAACTTCTCTTTTTTTTCACACTCGCAAAACACTTTCATATGTCTGTATAGGAGGCATTTTCGAAAACTACTGTGTTCAATTTTACAGATTTCACACCCACATGCTCAAGTGTTCTAATATAATGGAACACAAGCAACTCCCCCATACCTCAGTGTGCAATTTCACTACAATTCTTGGTTTGATGCAGCTCAAAAACATTTTTAAACACTCTTTTTTGTCTGCTTTCTCCTTTCATAAAAAAATACAGTAAGACAATCTCCTACTAAGACTGTATGTAATGCGGAATGTATGATATGACCTTGTCAAGTTGAATCACTGAGCCACTATAAAAGAATACACAAACGACTGTCCATCTTAAGTTTGCTAGAAGTCTTATTCTCTTGACTGAACTTTATGAACTGATTCCTGAATTAACATGAAAACATGTTCAGCACAATTTAGTTTTGCAGGACTAAGAGTGTGAATGAAAATTATAATATTGTTTTATTTCCTTAATTACTTGTTTGCGTTTTCAGCAGAAGCATCTGCAGTCCCTAATTCACTTTTTATACCACATAAATCATTACAAAATGGCTTTATAGTGTGTAAATTAATGGTGTAAGGGACACACATTTTTGACAAATTACTGTTTGCCCTCTTTGTACCTCAACAAAAAAGAACAGGTTTGTGCCATTTTAATGAACTAAAAAGTATAGACACTATTGTAAGGCTTGGCATCCTTTAATTGTACAAGGGTTCAGTCTCCCAAAGGAGGTTCATTAGTAAAATAAGTCAATATAACACATATGGAAAGCAGTCTGGGTCACTGTACACATTGTTAAAACAGACAAAATTGTGTTTTAAATGGAGTATGAGAACCATTAATAAAGTAATCTTACAGTGCATACAAATATAACATATGGTGTATATGGGGTCAGCATTGCTGCTCTGCAGCAGTGGGACCCTGCATTCATTTACAGAACTAAGGTATTATCTGTACTATCTGTGTGGAGTTTGTACGGACTTTCTATGTTCATGTACATTTTCTTTGGGAATTCCAGTTTCTTCCTACAGTCTGATGACTTATTGGTAGATTAATTGCCTTCTGGGGAAACTGGAAAACTGGACCAACTGTGAGTTTGCATGTGTCTGTGTCTATGTCTGTGTATGCCCATTGATGCACTGGTGTCCAGTCCAGGGTGCATCTCTCCTTGATGTCACGAAGCGATCTTTCCGGACCCTATGCAGACAGCACAATCTGGAGAGGAGTGAGGAAAACACGAGTAAAAAGGCATGCAAAGGGGCTGGAAGGAAAACAGGGGGCTTGTCCAAGGTGCGCTGGTGTTCAGGGGGGTGTGTCAGAGGCAAACAATCCAAAGGAGTCAGAAGCAAATCTGAGTATGATTGCAATGTCCAAGACCGGTTGATCCATCCTGACAAAGACGAACAGAGTTAAAAGCCGGAGCGGGATCAGGCAGAGGGTCGGGTGAATAAAATGGGGGTCATGGGACCAGAGTCTCCTCATTCCTGGACTCAGAAGGTCAGGACACCATTGAAGCCGATGCCGACAAGTCGCTCCTTGATTCATGGGTAGGCGGGCTTCTGGGCGTCCATCTTCTAAAACTGAGCCTAAAACCACATAAAAAATAATTTCACACACCTGCTCCCATGGCAGCAGTGCAACGCAGAAAAAACACTGTCTTCTCAAAAGCAGTCATCTGCATTTTTTTATTTTTCATTATCGAGATGCTGGGTAGTTGAAATGGTTGGTAAGGGCACGATGCTGGTAATACTAGGGTGTAAACTCTATTTGCTCCGATGGTAATTTGACTGGCATTCCTGTCCGTTCCGTAGCCATGGAATCCACTTCATTGGCCTGGTATACCTTGCAGACTGGTTTGATTAATATTTTTGGCAGCCTGCTCTAACACAAATCATGGGAACAACAGATCCAACAAAAATGACAAATGCAGCAGAAACACAGACATGTTGTACATAAAAAAGGCAATGGAAACTCATCGAAGTATGACAGTAGTATCAGACTCAACATGGGTGATTACAAGACTTAATGGTCTTGGCTTCACTTCTTGTTCTATATCCCACAGTGGTCCCAAGTGACTGGTAAATCAGCTCCACATCAGGTTGTATAGCTGCAATGAACTCTTACCATTCCCAGGTTGCTAACTAGAGGCGTAGACCAAAGATTTAGCCAGTAAAAATAATTCCCTTTCCAGCAGATCACATTCCAAAGAAAGAATCTGCGTACAATCTATGGAAATACACTTAAGAGATTGTTTTAATGTATTGTTTTGTTCAACAGTACCCATTTAATTCGAGACAGAGCTTTTACTGAATAGAGGTTTGACCTACTTTGTCTTCTTTACAAAGCTTTTAAATAAATAGTAAATTGCAAATATTTGGGTCAATTCATATTATTAGTCTTGTCCTTGACAGATGCTTTTGTACATAAAACATAAAAAGGACCATAATATTAATATGACCTATTGCACTGTAAGGATCCTTAAGCAATAAGTGTACACTCTATAGTTCTTGAATTAGAGCAGCAGTAGTTCACCGAGGATCTGTGCCAAAGGCAACCAAACACTCTGGAGTAACCTCCCCATTATTTATTTTAATCACAAAATAAATGAAATATTCAGCATGCATAGCAACTTGGATTAAGTGAAATTTTGCAAAAGTAAATTTCTCTTTTAATATAGTGCTGCAATGGTATTGTAAATGCTTTTTTAGGTGAATTCCAAGTGTGTGATCATATGAATGCATAAAGTATTTAATAAATTAATAGTGCAGGTTTATTATTGCTGTTGTTATCATTATAATATAAAGAGAACTGCTATACTAGAAAATAGCGTATTAGACATAGACATTCAAACCTGTTTTAGGCAATCCTTTAGAACATATGAAAGGCAGAGAAATTAATCACATTCCTTAGAACAGCATCCTCACAAACTTTTAATTTCAAGTCAGATGTCAAAGACAGATTTATAGACTAGGAATTCCATCTGTAGTTTACACTGTATGAATTGACAAAGCACCATTTAAACAACTTCTCTCTCTAAGAATTTTAACCAAACTGATGTAGCAAAAGCAAAGAAGTTACTGTATACATGGGTCTTGTATGGGATATTGTTCTTAATGACAGCGTTGTCTGAGACAAAATGAAATCATCAATCAGTTAACTATCACAGAAAAATCTGGCAATTTTCACCGTCTCACTCATATCTGATTAAAAACATATGTGGTGCAAAAAAAGTTAAACATCTTTTTTAAGGTCCTGCTACTGAAACATCAGACAGTATTTTGCCTGGTACAGTATTAACACAGAAACAGTATGTAACAATGTACAGTAGGTGGACATACAGCAATTAGAGAGTCTTTACTAAAATTACAACATATAAAATAATATATATTCTAACCATTTTAACCATAATTATTTTAACAAATATAACAAATATTTTAACTCTAATTGACTTATTAATAAATTTGCCACGCTAGCAGAATTTCCTGTATTTGTATAATATTTTGATAGGCCCTGATTTGCCTGTAGAAACAAAAAAAGCACTCTTTTCTATTTTTTAGTATTTTACTACCTCCTACTCATCACCTAGGCAAAGTACCTCAGTAGTAAGAGAAAAGTGTCATATTGTAAATTTGTAAGTTTGCATGTGCAAATGTAATTGCATACATAAAACACGTACAGTTCACTGCAACAATGCCCCAACTCAGTCAGAGAATTTGCTGAATACTGATGGTGGAAATTAGTGGAGTCACTAGAACATTCTGGGTCCATCAATCTATTTTCTTTAATCTCTAACAGCACTCACAACTAACGGACCCACACCCAGTAAAGTGTATAAAACAAACCAGAAGGGAACAAACACATACAGTAAGTGATCAATTCCAAGCAGAAACAAATACTACTGGGCATAATGGAAGACCTATAAGCTTGGTTATAGTCATCATATATTCCAGATCTGCCAGTATGCAATATAAATACGGCTACAATTGAAATGTTATGACCAATAGTTCAGTCAATGGGTAGTGATTTTTGAGGAATCCTGGTTCTGTCTCCCACAAATGTTTCATTTAAGCTTGTATAATGGAAAGCTATTATTCTAGTGGCAGCAGAGTAATCATAGGGCACATCAGAAGGACTTTAGGATTCAGCTTGTCTGCTGCTGATAGTCTACTGTAACTGTACAACATTAAACTGGCTACACTTTGGGAACCCCTTAAAGAGCCCCTAAGTAAATTCTGAATCAGTATGTGTTCAACATCGCACAGATCATACAACGGTCTTCTGTATTACTTATTTGTCAGCTCAAAGGTGCACCTGTAAGAGGATTTGCGTAGACAAAGGTCCTATACACAAAGGTCCAGAATATGATTATTCTAACACTTCCCAGAGCACGAGACATGAACACTGGCACCATTCAGAACCATTGTCACGACCGCCAGGCAGTCAAGATCAAATCGTAAGCGAGCTAATCAGCCCCAGCAGCGGGTGATTATTAACAAACGCCGCCGCACGAGTTAAACCACCTGCGCACACTCACGGTGCGGTGCGCACTGCTATTTATACCCTCTTCACCTGTTTCCCACTGCTCGGTATTGAGTCTACTACTTGAGAGCTCTACCTGGCGTTTTTCCCCGTACCACGTTTATTCTGGATTTTGGATTCCCCTTCTGCCTTTTCGACTTTGCACCTCGCCTCTCGCCTCGGACTGTCTGCTACCGGAGAACTTCCTGGATTACGACTTGCCTTTCGCCTTTTGACTACGACCTTGCCTCCCGTTTTGGTTTGTTCGCCTGCCTCATCTATCACCCGTGCCTGCGTCTGCACAGGATCCGTGTATCTTCCTACCAGGGATTCCTAACAGAATACCGAGCCAAAAGATGGATCCCGCGGACGCACAAGCTTTTTGCTCACTTTTCAATTGCCATTCCCAAGCTCTCACCCAGCTTCAATCTTCGCTTCACATTCTCTCCAATCACCTCGCTAACCTTCCGCCTTCACCTGTCCCTTCGCCTCCAGCACAGACCACTGCTTCGATCCCTGTAACCCCGCCCACCTCTCCCGTAGCCTCACCGTTTGTTCTCCCGACGATATGACGGCAACACCGCGGGCTGTAGGGGTTTTATTGCGCAATGCTCCTTGACTTTCCAGTTGCATCCTGAGCATTTTTTTTCTCCCCGGGAGCAGATCAGTTTCGCCCTTTCCTTGCTCACTGGCAAGGCTCTGGACTGGGCAGCTGTGTTGCTTGCTAGGGGAGACTTTCAGTTTGCTGATTTCAAGCTTTTTGCTGACCAGCTCCAGGCACGTTTTTCTGCAGTCAACCCGGACCTGACTCATCTCCGGCTCGCCTCGCTTCGTCAGGGTGATGGATCTTTGAATGATTATGTGGCTGACTTCCAAGCCCTCGCCACAGAGTCTGACTGGAACCCTGAAGCCCTGATTTGCCTTTTTTATAAGGGTCTCTCTGAAGATCTAAAGGACCACCTGGTGCTCTCACCACTTCACAACCGCTCTCTCGAATCGGCAATCGCTCAGGTGGTTGAACTGGACACCCGCATTCGGCTGCGGAGAGCAGAGAGTCATGATGGAAGCAGTCCTGGCCGTCCTGAAGGTACTACCCCCACGGTGCCCACTCGGCATCATGCACCCCTTTCCTCGGAGGAAAAGGAAAGGCGCCGTCGGGAGGGACTGTGTCTCTATTGCTCTGCACCTGATCACCTTCTCTCTGCTTGTCCCTTGAGACCCCCTTATCCCTCTCGAACCCTTCTGCAGCCTACTGTTAGAGTCAGTAGTACTGTTTTTTCTCAAAACTCGTCAGGCCCTTTATTCCCAGCTGAAATTTCTTGGGCTGACGCACAACTTCCCCTTCTGGTTTTTGTTGACTCAGGGGCAGCGGGGAACTTTATAGACGTCACTTTTGCTAAGAAGTGGGATATTCCCCTGGCTCCGGTCTCACCCCCGATCTGTATTCAAGCTCTGGATGGATCCCCGATTGCACCTGGACGGATTACATGGCAGACCGTCCCTCTCTCTCTAACAGTTGGTGCTACTCATGTTGAGGAAATTTCACTCCTTCTCCTGGACTCGCCTGCCTACCCGGTAATCCTAGGTCTTCCCTGGCTCAAGAAGCACGATCCCCACATCTCCTGGGACAAGAACGAGCTCATTGCCTGGAGCCACTCCTGTCATGTCAACTGTTGTCGTCAGCCGGTTAAGGTTGCTGCTGCAGTAACCTCTATGGAGGAGCACTCTACCATCCCACCCCAATACAGGCATCTGAAACAAGCCTTTGATAAGCGGAAGGCTCTTTCGCTTCCACCTCACCGTACCTGTGACTGTACTATAGAGTTGCTCCCGGGAACCCTTCCACCTAAAGGACGGATCTACCCTCTCACTCAGGCAGAGAATCAGGCTTTGCAAGACTATATTAAGGAAGCTCTGGAGTCAGGATTCATTCGTCCCTCCTCTTCTCCAGCCTGTGCGGGTTTTTTCTTTATTGGGAAGAAGGACGGCTCCTTGCGGCCGTGTATTGATTACAGAGGACTGAACTCCATTACGGTTAAACATCGTTACCCCCTGCCGTTAATTCCAGCTGCTTTGGAGTCCGTACGAGGAGCCTCCATCTTCTCGAAGTTAGATCTACGGGGAGCTTACAACCTAATCAGGATACGTGAAGGGGATGAGTGGAAGACGGCCTTTATGACCACCCATGGACATTATGAATAACAGGTGATGCCTTTTGGTCTTGTTAATGCCCCGGCTGTCTTCCAGTCATTCATGAATGACATCTTTAGGGACATTATTGGGAATTTTGTTTTGGTTTACCTGGATGATATCCTCATCTTTTCTGCCAACCCTAGGGATCATGTCCACCACGTCCAGGAGGTCCTGACTAGACTCATTAATAACAAACTCTACGCCAAGCTTGAGAAGTGCGTTTTCCACGCCTCTAAAATTCACTTTCTGGGTTACATCATTTCCTCATTTGGTGTAGAGATGGACTCTGCTAAGGTGGCGGCCATCAATCGGCCAGCCCCTCGTAACTTAAAGCAAATTCAACGTTTTCTAGGTTTTGCCAACTTTTATAGACGTTTCATCCGGAACTTTAGCTCCGTCGTGGCGCCAATCATCGCACTAACCCGCAATCGACCAGGCTTGGGTAAATGGAACCTGGAGGCTAACCAGGCGTTTTTACGCTTAAAACAACTCTTCAGTTCGGCACTACTTCTACGACACCAGGATCCCTCTCAGCCATTCATTGTGGAGGTTGATGCCTCAGCCTATGGGGTTGGGGCAGTCCTCTCTCAGCGCCACGGGGATAAGCACATTCCACATACCTGTGCCTTCTTTTCAAGGAAACTCTCCCCGGCCGAGGTTAATTATTATGTCGGAAATCGTGAACTCTTGGCTATCAAGCTGGCCCTGGAGGAATGGAGACACTGGTTGGAGGGGGCTCATAACCCCTTTGTCATTATCACGGACCATAAGAACCTGGCCTACATTCAGTCGGCCAAACGCCTCAATTCCCGTCAGGCCCGTTGGTCTCTTTTCTTTTCTCGATTTAATTTTGTGATCACCTATACACCGGGCTCGAGGAATGGGAGGGCTGATGCTCTCTCTCGGCTCCATGATCCCCCTGATCTGGATTACACACCGGAACCAATCATTTCATCTAACAGAATCCTCGGGGCGATCCACTGCTCTATTGAAGATCAGATCAGACGTGCCCTCAAAGGAGCTATAGTTCCCTTGTGCTGCCCCCGGATAAGCTTTTTGTACCGGACAACTTGCGTTCTGCTGTCCTGCAATGGGGGCATGACTCTTGGTTTGCAGGCCATCCCGGGTACAGACGCACTCTGGACCTACTCAACAGAGATTTCTGGTGGCCTTCCATGCGATCAGATGCTGCAGAGTACGTCCGAGCTTGCCCGGTCTGTGCCAGGATCAAGACTCCGCGTACCAAGAAGACCGGTCTCCTTCACCCTCTTCCGATCCCACACCGCCCTTGGTCCCACATAGCCGTGGACTTCATTACGGACCTTCCTAGCAGTCAAGGTCATACGGTAATCTTGGTGATATCTGATCGTTTTTCCAAGGCAGCCCATTTCGTCCCCCTCCCAGCATTGCCCACAGCCCAGGAAATGGCATCACTGTTTGTGCAACAGGTCGTTCGGATACATAGTTGCCCAACGATGTGGTCTCAGACAGGGGACCTCAATTTGTCTCGGCCTTTTGGAAAGCGTTCTGCCAAGCTTTAGGGACCCATGTATCTCTGACTTCGGGTTATCATCCTGAGGCCAACGGTCAGGTGGAACGGACCAACCAAAGTCTCCTTACCTTTTGAGAGCCTTCACCTCCAACTCGCAGGATGACTGGTCATTGCTACTTCCCTGGGCAGAATATGCCCATAATTCTCTTACCTCCTCCTCCACAGGTCTCTCTCCCTTCCTCTGTTCACTAGGTTATCAACCCACTCTCATTCCTGCCACCCCTCTGGACATGGCTGTGCCGTCGGTACGTCAATATATTTCCAAACTGCGCAGGACTTGGAGAATGGCGAGGACGGCTCTCACCAAGTCAACCCAGCGCCAGGCCAAATTCGCAAACCGACACCGCAGACCATCCCCACGTTTTCGCAGAGGACAGTTTGTTTGGCTTTCAACAAGGAACCTACCTCTACACCTGCCTTCCAAGAAGCTCGGGCCTAGGCATATCCGCCCCTTCAGGATACTCTCCCGGATCACCCCAGTTACCTTCCGTCTTGCACTTCCCTCCACCCTTAAAATCCACCCGTCTTTCCACGTCTCCCTCCTGAAACCTTTCTACCGCTCACCTCTTGCGGCTCCCCAACGTCGCCCGCCACCCCCGCGTCGCATTCGGGGGCACCAGGCATATACAGTCCACAAGATCCTCGACTCTAGATGGAACCGTGGCACCCTTCAGTATCTGGTTGACTGGGAGGGTTATGGCCCTGAAGAAAGATCGTGGGTTCCAGAGAGGGATATTTTGGACCCTACGCTAATTGGAGACTTCCACAGGGACTATTCCGATCGGCCGTCTCGGGCGTCGGTAGCTGCCCGTGAAGGGGGGGTACTGTCACGACCGCCAGGCAGTCAAGATCAAATCGTAAGCGAGCTAATCAGCCCCAGCAGCGGGTGATTATTAACAAACGCCGCCGCACGAGTTAAACCACCTGCGCACACTCACAGTGCGGTGCGCACTGCTATTTATACCCTCTTCACCTGTTTCCCACTGCTCGGTATTGAGTCTACTCCTTGAGAGCTCTACCTGGCGTTTTTCCCCGTACCACGTTTATTCTGGATTTTGGATTCCCCTTCTGCCTTTTCGACTTTGCACCTCGCCTCTCGCCTTGGACTGTCTGCTACCGGAGAACTTCCTGGATTACGACTTGCCTTTCGCCTTTTGACTACGACCTTGCCTCCCGTTTTGGTTTGTTCGTTGGTGTTAGATAACCTGTGGTAATCTAACAGTTTTGCACCTGTAACATACATTTTATAAAAAATCATTGGTATGTTTAAAAAGAAATATAATTATGTAATAAATACAGTATGCCACATTTTCTTGTTTACCCCATGATTTGTACAATGTAGCCCCCCTCCTTCCAAAAAGTCCTGTTATAACACTGTTCAGGTGTTGAGAAAGTTGTGAAACAAAATTGACTAATTTATCTTTTAACATCCCAAATTAACAGACTGCTCTGCTAAAGGTCCTGATTCCACAGATGTACTGTATAAAGACAGTGAAAATGGGATTAACATTTTCTATTGCTTACAGTGATCTATTGCTTGCTATACTGTATGTTTTTTACAGTCATAATGCATTCAGTGTTCTTAAGACTAAAATCTAAAAAAGCTGTCTAAACTAAAGCTTTCATAATTCCTGTAAAGTATAGCAAAAGTTAATTAATTGAATTCTGTCACAAAAACTATTTCTCTTCAGATGTTCCTGCAGTAGAGAAGTGCCTACTCACAAAAGCAGCAGGAGTACTAATCTCCTTTACAGTATATTTTCATTTGGTCTACAATGTTGGTGTATGTGCAGCATGAACTACAGCCACATAATATTGGTTATCATAATGTTAAGTGCCAGACTGAACTAAAGAACAATGTTGGGCTCGGTGTACCTTGTATCTGCTAGTCTATACCATAGAGTTTGATTGACCATGTTCAATCATGTTTCAAATAATGAAATGAAGTCAAATAATGAAATAATAATGTCACAGAATTTTACAAATAATGACATGTCACAGCCACAAACCTTAGCCTTCAACCTAATATTAGTTTTAATCTGAACTATCCTGTCCGGTGTTTAATGTGAAGCTGCTGTTCCATTTCAGTCTTCAAGAAATCAAACTTTCCAACACAGATAATTTTTATACTGTTTTATAAAAAGTAAATTGCTGATATAAACTGCACAACAAATCTATTACCATAAATGTAATGCATTTTCCTACTATTTCAAAAATAAATCTTAAATTAGTTCAAAATTCAAGTGTTTCAGCAGTCCCTTTAGGTAGTCTTTATCATAAACAATGCACATATTGTAGAACACTCATTCATGGTCAAAATATATTGCCCAGACTTCTCTGTCTGCCTACTTTTCACCAAGAAAGGGGAGTAGTGAGTATCCAGTTGCCAAATGTTATTCCTTGGGAGTGAGGTTCACCTCTAAATTTTCTTCCTCTCTGACTTTAATGTGGGCAGGTTTCCAGAAAATTCAAATAGAAATCATCTGTGCCCCCTCAATCATATGGCTCCCCCGGATTGGTACTCCCTTTCCCTCCTTGTCTGTATTCAGAGGCATCTGAACTGAAACTGAAAAAAAAATGTCACCACATCCAACTATCTTTCAAAGGCACTCCGTTTACAGTGATTATGAGGTCGGCATCAAAATTGAATTGTGGTTGGACCCAACAGAACTGTGGGGAAACTGCATTTAACGTGTCATGTGTTCGCAGTCTGTTAGCTGCATTTGATCTGGCTGCAAAAGTCTGTTCAACATTTTTTGTGCTGTAATGAAACGGCAGATCATGACTTTTAAGAACTATTCATGTATTACGTAGGTTTCAGAAGACCACAGAACTTGTGTTTTTTTCGTTTTCTTGACTGCTTTGCTTTTCAGAAATCAATATTTACTAAGATTCATTTTTAATTCTTTACCACCTAATTTTCTTTTTGCATTTTTCAAAGAACCAGGATGTTTAATTCCCACCCATCTTAACACGACGTACTGGAGGACACACAAGAGACATATCAAGGTTCTTGTAAGATTGACGTTTTGTGTAAAACATGGAATACTACATTTCTGAAAACAAATAGCACTAAAAATAGAAATTTGAGGAGCACATGAAGTGTAGCAGTACCATTGGCCTTAGCTGTTTATTTGAGAATTTGAGAGACAGAGTCCAACAGGTTTAATAGGTTTCTTTTAAAACAGCTTCTAGTTATGAATTTTCTCTAATTAATTCAATTAGTTAATTTTAGGAAATGTTAAGATGGCTGGAACAAATACCAGAGCATGGCCTTCAAATGACTAGACGTGATTAACATGGCCTTTTTATTTTATCATTTTGTTTTCTTAAAGTACCATATTCTGTGGTGTTGGCATAGCTATAACCATTCGTTAAATGCTGGCACTCAGTGCTACAAATTTAAATCTTCACTATTGCTTAATTATTCTTTTGGATGGAGAATGTAGTGTCTTTCCCAATACTGAGTGCTCTCCAACAACAAACACCTGGAGCTGCCTTAAGTCATCAACTGCTCATACCCTAAACCATTTCTGAACACAGATCTCCATTTCAAGGTTTGAATGATTCATCTCTTATGTGACCCAGTCATAACGTTTTAAAAAAGCATAAGCAAAGTTAAAATACAGGTGAACAACAGTTCTGAAAATTCAATTTTACCTCAAGAGGTTTCTTAAATTAAAGTTGAAACCTTCATCTTTTGTACCTCCCAGAATTCAGTGATGAAAATTGTCTGAAGCTCAATGTTATTGTTAAAGAAATTCACAACTTATCAAACTATATGCTTTCCATCAGGACAATTTATCATTAGGTATCATGCAATCATGCACCAGCAGAGCAATTTAAGCAAAAAGGAAAATAATCTCCAATACCTTGTATGCGCAATTTACAGACCAATTTTAACGGTGTATAATTAAGCCCAAAACAAATTTTCCCAAAAGGATACAATTAATGGGAAACTTATTAGACAAAACGGCACCCAAGAGGTTGAATTTAAATGCTAATCTTGCTGTTGATGGCCCTGGGGTTTCTGTATTGCTCCAACAGGTTCGTTTTGAATGAAGAATAGGAGAAAAATTTGCCTTGGGAGATGGAAGTGTTTGTCCACTTGATCAGAACAGCATTTGCCATTAAATCCAGCTTTTACGGTGATTGACAAGGAAAATAATAAAAAAATTCAAGGTAATTAGATTTTTGGAATATTGTACAAGGCTACCAAAAGGTTAAATGATGACTGGCTAAATTCAGGGCAGACAGAACAGAGACAGAGTTGTTTTGAAGACATGAAATTAGCCAGACAACATGGAAATTCAATACACCTTCTATATAAATTAAAGGAGAAAAAACTGCAAAGGAAAGGATGCTATGAACTAATGATTATACATCACGGACATATGACAAATCACCACTTTTAACATTGTGGTTGCATTAATTGCAATGAGCTGTAGCTCCATTACAGAATCAAGACTAGGCAGGGTACAAATAAAGTACACGTCTAGTTTGCGTCTAGTTTGAGGACTGCAGACTTCCTGGAGGCACCAACAGGATTGCTAAGGTAATGTCAAGAGACTGCTGGAGATGGATAACATTAACCTTAGAGTTGAAATGAATTTATAGATGTTACAAGAACCACTGCATAATCCCAAACCATGCTCACTTCTAGGAAATACCTCTGAAGAACGTCTGAACCAAAGAAAGTTAGATGGCAAATTTGTATTTCTAAAATACATTCAAAGTAACAGTGAGACAGATGGCAGCAATTATTGCGCATACTGGAATTAAAGTCTGTTTATTTAAAACACACACATAAGCAGCTTCAAGAGGAATACAAAGAAACAGGCTTCCAAAGTAACCTTTAGATATGGCTAGTTTAGCACATTGCGTCTAAAAAAATATTTTTTTTCCTAAGAATTTATGTACCGATAATGTTAAAAAGACATTTTTTACTTATCTCATACTACAGGGGTTGAATTTGGCTTTCTAGGAGATAAGACCACTAGAAGTCTTTCCCAGAGGATCTGCTCTATCTGTAAAGACACAAACCTATAGAGAATACCAAAGCAGACCTGGCTGGATGCAATCTTAAAGTATGAATCTAAAGGCAACAGGGACAGCAAACAGAGACATAGCTATCCACTTATCTATTAGTAAGATATTTACTAATGAGTACTGGACATCAAAGTTAAAGATTCAACTTTGTAGTGAATTTCAGAAATATTTATGTTACAATTTTTCTTACGTTTCTATAATCCCTCCATCTATTTGAACATCAGTGCTGAATACAGTAACATATTACAGAACCTACCACATATAGAACTACAGTATTCTAACTTGCTTGGATACATCTCTCACCTTGTCAGTTCACATGGGAATTGCAAATAATAAATCCATTTATCTTATACTGATCTAAGAATGTTCCTAAGTATATTGGTTTGCCTTCAATTACTTATCACTTTCGTCAACTCTGTGGATACAGAGAAGTGCCAGACTAACTTAAATGCCTTCTAAAAGTTAAGAGAAATTAAGGGAAAATTGAGATTTTAAGATAAAATAAATAGCTTTTCTACAGATTTACATGCCAGGTACTGTGCCTATGATTTGAAGTTACATAATGCATGGTGTTTTTCTCAAGGTATTAATTATACTTGACTGTGTGTAATAACACTATTAATACAAACGTATAGAAATAAGAATGGAATTAATAAAAACAGTATTGGCAAATGGTAACAACTCTAAACAAAACACTTTGTTCCTGACTTCTTGCAATGGCATGCTTCTTTTCAAGCAAATGTGGATTTAGTTATTTCTTGTCATTGTTTAGGCAAAGAAAAATTCAGACCTTCAGTGACACCAGAAAGATGTATGCATTTGTTTGTTATGCAGCAAATACCTTTAAGGCATTTAAGAGCTTACGTGGATACATTGTAAACATCATTAAAGCAAATATGCAGTACAGAATGTATAACAGATACTAATTAAACAAGACACTTACTAATCAGGGTGATAGAAGATGTCTGACTGCATTTTTCTTTCATGAAATATAATACATTTTCTGTACATACAGTACTTGTTTTAAAATAATAGTTTGCAATATTTTTTATATCTGTTGTCTGGAATTCTGATCTATGAGAAATACAAAACCCTGAGTTTGGGTAGTTTGTGGTTATTTCAGGAATAACGAAAAAAAGTACAGCCCATTTCATTACCATTAAAAAATGTGCACACCTGAATCATAGACTGAAATCAGATCCAAATGATATAACATATGCAAGCACATTGTGTCAAATTTCTCAGGCTGAGGAATGCCGCCAGTAAACAACAGACCAAAATTTTAAAAAAACAAAAGTTGCCAAAATAACAATCATACATGAAACAGGGAACAATTAACCTTTAGAGGCTCCAATAAATGTTGCCATCTGTTGGATTATGAACTTTAGGCACTTCACAATTTTGTTTGTTTTGAAGTCAAAAGTGCTGTATTTCAAACACTGAGGCTGAAGAGGATTTTGCCATGGTCAATAAACGCACACTGGAAGACAGCCACAATACCATGTGTGGCAGAGTGCTTTGGACAATTTATGTTAAAAATGCTTATTGACAGCAGGGAGATTGTCTTGAAGGAGAAAATCTGTTAGCTCTGCAAATATAGTACCAGTGTTGACCATCCAATAAAAAGAAACACATAAATAACAAAGCAAACTTGAATCTATAGTTGCAGGTATTGATTTTTATTATTGTTTCTGAATTTGTAAATTTAGAGATTCCCTTAATGTTCATTTTGATACTCTACAAAACAGCTGGTATAGTTAGACAGTAACACAACACATGCTAAGGGTACTGCTGAACATACTGTACAGTTTACCCGCAAAGAAAAGCACACATCTCAAACTCTGAGCCATATGAGTACTAATTTATTGCGACTGCTTTCAGGCTTCACAGAAATACATAGGTATGCCTTTACCCTGCTCTATCCAAGACAAGGAAATCAGTCTTTCAAATGAGAAAGATCCATTCACAGGGCAAAAAAGGAAAATTGTTTTCTGAAACCAAAGTGAGGTGAGCTCAATTCCCTTGTGGTTTACCCTAGCACATCTATTCCCTAAACACAAACTATCTAACCATGTCCCCATGGACAACTGACAACAGTCTTGTCACCAGACCACATATCTCTGAGGAAAAGTATATAAATACAAAGGACACATCCCATATATGATGTATGGGGATTAAGAACAAAAATTCCTTGTGCTCTACAATGCAAGTCAAAGACACTAGCAGTAAACATCATATCTATGTCACTGCCTCTGAGGAGCCTCTGGGTATTTTCGAATTAGTTTTGTGTTTTCTGTTGTTCACTGTTGGTACAGTGACACATCTACTGAAGAACGTGCCTTAATTAACCATCTTCCACTACTTATGCTGGCTGCTCTGCAAAGACTAGGAGATTACTTTATAGATTAAGAAATGCCAAACTGGCAGCAGAAAGTCATTTGACAAATATCCTTCAAAAGACCCACCACAATCCATAACCATCCCACAACCGTCATCCCGCAGGGTGGAGTAATTGAGGTTGGTTATTCCATATCTTGTCCTGTTATAGTGTCACATGATCATTAGCTGTGGAAAATTTAGAGACTTGAACCAGAGGAAGAGACCTTTAGCATTAACAAGCACAAAAGGCCAATGGCTATCTGAAGGAGGAAGCTGCCTTCTGAAGAATGGGTCAGAAAGCAGGATCCTTCAGTAGGTCATATTTCAGACCACTGTCTGAGATTTCCTGACCTGAAGGCTCTTAACTAGTAGGGAGTCCAGCTATCCAGTCATGTGACTCTCACTCCTCTCATCCTGAACTTTCATTACCATTGTCCCTGGATCTAAAATAAAAGAACTTCAATCCATCTTTCTTTTTTCTTCTAACTTGGCCAAACAAAGATGAAAACCACATTCCACAAGAAACCCCCCCCAAAATATAATTCAGCCTTTTTCCTCTTCCTGTGGGCAACCTTCCGGCAGAGCCAGCACGTGGGGATTGCTGTCTTTTTTTTGTGCTGATTTCTGTTCTTTTAAAGTACAGAACATCTGCGAATTGTTGTATAATGTTTTGCCACAAATTTATACTGGCATGAGTTTCTGCATACAGTTCGTAAAGTAAAAATAATATCTTAACCATCTCTTCTAAGGTTGAATTAGTTCTTATTAAAGTTGGAAAAGGTATCAAATAAGTGACAAATAATTATAATTCATCCAAATATATTTGTTATAATTTTTACATGAATTACAGTAACGATAATCAGATCCTGGGTCCTACAGATTTCGTTGTCAGATCTTTGGCTTTGATTGCCATCTGAGTTGCCAATCCACACACCCTAGTAAAGATCTGAACTCTCTTTGCTAAAAGACCTGCCTCTTACCACAAGGAGGTTGAATATTTTTGAGAATCTTGAGGTGTCTTTACATTGCCGTGACAGTTTCAACTGAAACTAATGGCAGCCTGGTGCAAAGTCTTCAGTTGAATGAAGATTTGCAAAGAAAAGCAAGAATAGCAAGAAAGGACAACTGAACTAAACTGTTTTTGCTCTCTCTAGCATACTCCGCAGTATTGAAGACTTGGAGGGGTTCCTAATTGTGCAGTGGCAGGATCTGAGCCAGAGATCTAAGACAAAGAAGCACTTTCATGCACTGCATTCATTTGGGTTTCATGCACCATACAAGGTAGAGTTAAGAAATTTTTTTACAGTTCATATTAACTTTGCTTAAAATTCAGTAATCCCTTCCTGACTTTGGATTGGTCCAAAGAAAAACAGTTCATTCTTTAAAAATATTAATTTTATTTAACAAAAACATGCATTTTGCTCTTTGGACCATTTATATTAACTTCCGTGCCCCCTCTGGTTTTTTTACAGATGTTGATCAATTTTCAAAGAGATGGAACTTTCTGAAATTCTTTTCATGTTTAAATAATACAATTCTCAACATTATATTTCACAGATGGTGAATGACAGTGCCTGAATATGTTCTACACACCAAAGATAACTGTTCTGTATATAACCATCCTCACAAAAGATCTTTGGTCTTTCAAGTTCTTTTCTTTGTGATGTAAACTGTTTAAACCCAATTGCAAACTCTGCACTCCTTTTAAAAATTGAATCCACTTCTTAGTAACACACCACTAATATCATCTGTGTGTGTGTTTCATGTGCAATGTTCTTTTTTCTGAATTTCAAGATCATAGTAGACAGCATTCACCACATTAAAGCTTCTAAAATGATCTTCCTGTCAGAAGCTTTTCAGATCACACATTAGAAGTATTAGGCTACAGATGGCTGTGATTTCTTCCCTGATTCTGCTCAGGCTGACATTGTTCACTTGCCTTTTGTGATGGCTGCTGGATGTTCTCTAAAGGAGTAAAGGTACGATGGGGAATGCGACTGATCTCTCTGTAATGGGATTTGGTTCAGCCACTAGGCTTGAACTGAGGCCCCATGGGTGATCACAGGCTGGACACACCAGCAGGAGTTGCTAGGCAGCAAAGCAAAAGCCTTTTGCCCTTGTACTGTTCATGCCCTCATCATACTGAATACATAAAGCAGGTTTTTTTTAGAAAGCTTTTGTCTGGAGTATGTATGGTAATTACAGACAAACATCCTTCAAAAAACCTCCAGCATGCCTTTTACAATTATTACAAGAATTTAATTAATTAACGTACAAGAAGAAGAAGATACACATTTGTAGGTGACTGTAAAAAAAACTGAATATCTCTGCTCCTTCTTTACTTTGTACACAAGCTAACAATATCAACAAGAGGCCTTTGGAATTATGGGATATGTAATAATACAGGGATTTATCTCCTTGCACAATTTTGGTCATTTTGTAATTAAATTAAACAGGTTAATTTTAATTTCAGTGAATAATCATCAATATTATTAAAAATGATAACTTATTTTTTAAAGTGACTTTCATAATAGTCACCACACACTTTTTAGCATAGTGTTATTGTTATCCAAACAGAAGCAGATAAGGATTTTCTGTTGAATGCATTCCAAGAGCAATAATGAATTATTAAAAATGTAAACTTATTATTTAAGCTGAATATGTTTTATACCACTATAACTTTTAATAGGAGAAGGACTCAAAATAGATGACTGGGCTGAAATATGTGCATGTGTGTGGGATTGGGGGGCTGAGAGTTCAGTATATGAACACAAAGAAAGGTCTTATCTGTTTTTCCACTTTAATTTGTGTAATACCACGGTTTGAGGCAGCAACTTTAGAATAATACATGTAAGATGTGGTTTTAGTGAAAAAACAATATGCAGCATTTGGTATAACTATTTTATTTTTCTTACCCAATTCCCAGTGCAATCAAGCTGTCTACTTAAGGTATGGTATTATTATGTTTATATTTTTTGGTTACACTTTTCAACATCAAAAGTACTTTCTTCCTATTTTCCATAACCTTTTTGGTAACATCTTTTAATAAAAAAGCCAGTTGCTCTCAAACCCTATTCCTTATCTTACCTTTGCATCTTCTGCTATGTATGGAAGCTCCACAGTGTAAACTGTAAACAAAATACTTCAATATCTCCCCTTGAGGATAGAAATATCAAAAAGAGCATGCCCGAGACAAACTCTGAGGTGTCGTCTCAATGGATACACCTAAGAAAGTTCTTGAGAACCAGGCAAGAAAAAAAATTGAGGATTAATTAAGAATTATAACAAAATTAACATGAAGTATCCACTGAGATACAAAAAATAGCTACAGGTATTAGGGGTTCTTCATATTTCAAAGGACAAATGAAAGTTCCATTATGAATACATAAAAACACATTTTCTGTGAAGATTATTTGGAAGAATTATGTCTATGACTATGTTTAACACTTAATAACCCATTTTGTTTCTGTTTCTGACATTTTCATTTTTACTACACATCTTTATTAGAATTCATTTATGGTTATAGGGAAAGCCCATTTAGGCGTGCTCTTTCAGAACAATAAAGCACAGAGAAAGCTGACATTAACTTTTATATTACAAAAAGACTCAGATTCAGGACTCTGACCTGGAAATCACTGCAGATACTAAGGGTTGTCACTACCTTCTTTGAAATAATGGTGCACAGTTCCTAAAAGTTCAGACAGCGGACAAGTCCCCAGCTTGACTATGCTACTAAATCTAGACCAGACTGTCAATTGTTCAGCAAGCCATTGTAAAATGCTCTGTGAACTGTTCCCAAATGTGCTGTCCAGAACTCTTTGCTGAGTCAGCGCTTACTCAGCACCTCAAAGTTCTAGTCTGGATATTTACTAAAAGTCAGAGCTGACAGATCGCTGCACTTACAGTACAATTGCAGCAAACACACTTTTTATGCAGGGGACTGAAATAGAATCTGGGGCAGACACCAAAGACAACAAAATAATAACATTTATGTGATGCTCAATTTAAATTCAAGTTCCATTTTCATGTAATACACCTTCAATGTGTTTGACAAGAAATCTCTTCAGTTTACTGCATTATGTCAAAGACATTTTTCAATAAACGACTGATAAACATATTTTGGAGCAGGAGCTCCAAAACGAACAAAGGAGCTCTGAAGCTGCAGTACTAAAATGCTATAGATAATGCTAGTGACACAATTTTCTTTTTCAGTGACTTAAATTTCTCTTTGACCACATTCTATTTCCAATCTAGAACACACTGCAGGGTTTGAAATTGCTATTGAAATTGTTTCTAGAGCCATGTTCTAAAATAGATTAAAGGTGTAAGTGCAGAAAGTATGAACCATTGCTTTACGAATGTTGTACTTAATGATCAGGAATTCAGGAGATTGGTTAAATGTCTCCTTCGAAGGACAGCACCTCCTCCGGACATGCATACTGGAGCATGGTTTGGGAATTCTGGTCCATAGGGAAGAGCAGTCAAAGGGAAGAAAGGTAAACATCTCTACCTGCTCTGCTATATACAGTATGTGTATAATTGATATTGCATATCATCCAGATAAGATGCCCTTCAGAAATAGATGATTATATGTGAAACACTTTGGGATCTTTTAGGATGAGATGTGCAATATAAAAGCAATAAATGGTTATTTCCCTTAACCCGTACATAAAAACAAAAATGATCGCAAAATTATTTCTCCTCTGGATTTACTTCTTTCTTGACAGAATTGACCAGCTAATGTACCTTTTGCCTGTTATGGAGACCATGAATGTCAGGACTTTCTGTAACATGGTGCTCTTTATTAAAAAGTAGAAGAAGAGGATCATCAGATGACCTCTGGTTCAGAGAAACAGTCGGTAGTAAAACCTCTATTTAGGCATACTGCAGCATTTTTCTAGGTCTCCAACCACCAAAAGCACCACACACAAGTACCACAAGGCTATTTCCAAACACTTATAAAAGCAAAACATGAAAATAAGAAAAATCTTTTTTTAATAAAAAATATCTGCAAAACAAAATGCTACAAGAGTGAATTAATCGTAATAAAAGTAAAAGACTGGGAGGACAGCAAAACATTTCAATTTATTTTGACAGGTAGTATGCTTAAAGGTCATAGTGCTTCGATAGTACTCTTAACTATTCTCTTTCTAATCCCAAAATATTCTCTCTCATCACAAGGAACTGAGCAGGTCAGTATCTCAATGATAAATTACTATATGATGCACAGCAAAGGTCTAAAGTCAAAGGTTAACACTTGTGACTCTGCAAATCAAAAATGTCTGATTATGAAGGTATTTATTCTACTGAGCTCTGGCTGATTTTACATACATAACCTTACAAAGCACAAACGAGGAGAGTAGTTTATGGAGAGTATTTGAATTGAATTGACCTTTGCATAAACCAGAATTCTCATAAGAATGACCTTCAGTACCTTTGCAGCAGAAAACTGCACACTGGAATTTCCTGCTTGAACTGCACCATTAAGAAAACTATCTGGGCTACTTTCAAAGCTTTCTGAAATGTCTGAATAAACACCATTTACTTTTTGTAAAATTACATGTAAGTGGAAAAATATTTTCCATATCTTCTCTCTCTGCTGCTATTTCTTCCCCTTATTTTCATTTGATTCATTTGGCAATGGAAGTAAATGTAACAGAAAAGCTTCTGAAAAACCTCCTGTTTTTGTCTAGTCCTTCTTGTGGCACCATGATGTTAACAAAATACCTTAAAATTTAATTTTGATCTGTTATTCCCTGTTGTCTTTATTACTCGTTGTACATCCTAAATCATGTTCTTCCTTCTTGTTTTATTCTACTGTTAGTTGGACACTCACTGTGCTGACAGGAAAGTCGTGAGAACAGTACATCAGTTCTACATTGCCATGTTACGAAAAATGACAAGGAAGACAATTGGAAAATTTGAGGATTCTTATCAGGAGCTTTTCAACCAGAATGCTGAACCTTTAATGAGGAAAGGCAAACATCAAGTAAAAAAAATATAACTGCAAAGCTCTTGCTGTGTTGTCTGCTCTCTAACCACTTGTGGCACTAGAATCCTCTCCAAATGTTCTGCACGTACAAACTGCTGAAACAAATTTGTTCTTTTTCTCTGAAAAACACCCACTTCAACCTGCCTACTAGCATGGTAGCACACCAGTCTGACCACAGTGATTCAGTGTGTCAGGTTTTGCTGTGATTGGTGGGGCACAACTATGGTCTCTGATGTCACACCATGGTTTGCAGCAGTCTGATCAGTGGAGGCAGCACCTGGGATGGTAATAAACAGACACATTTCTAACAGATGGATCTGTTCTAGGACAAATCTCAAAAGAGTTAGATTTGATTGAAACACAATAATGCAGAGCTGCTGAGCCACATAGTGAAATTGAGGATAGCGGCTGTTAATTTTCTGCTTTTGCCTTTGCTTTGTGCTGTTTTCACCCAAGCTACCCTCCTCCTCACAAGAAATATAATGTACTCATGGGCAGACATTATTATCCCATAACGATAGATATCCTGAGCTGGAGGAAGAGACAGATACCTTTTTCATTTTTCACATGATTTATTATTTATCTGCACTAAAAGTGGGGGAGAATAAAAGCAAAAACCAGCTTTCAATTTCATAAACATCTACCTAGTACACTAAAATGGATGCTGACGCATTTACAAAATGTTGGAGATGTGTTTTTACTCTGTTTTTCGTACAGAGGGGAGTATCAGCACAGGATTCTGGATGCATCTCTGAAATGCTATCTTGAAATCTAATTACATGAAAAAGTGTATCAAAGCATAATAGGATATTTCTTGCTTTTCAGTTGTGCAGTGCAATGTTTAGGATTCTTGTACTGTATAACATTTTATAGCCACTTTATCACATTGATAATGTGCACTTTCGTGCCCTGATGACTATGCACATAAAACTGCCTCAGAAAAAGGCTAAGCAGGTCATCTGGAAGTCAGATTTAGCCAAGCAAAATCAACAGCAAAAAAGTCATAAGTTACCATTTATGATTTGGCATATTTAAAAATTACAGTGGAGGGTACATCAGAATAATCAGGGGTTCATTTTCTGATTCACATTAGTTTTCTGAAGAGAAAAGTAGCATGTGAAATATAACACTTATACATTTGTATATTCACACTATCCAGAAAATACAGGGTGTCTAAATAAAACTCATCCAAATTTTTAATAAAATACTAAAAATACATATTTATGAGAGCATGAAGAATGCATTATTCAATAATTCCTCCTTTCTTCAATATGAATTGTATTTGTTTAGATTTAAGTAATTATTCAATTATTAAAAAATACAAGAGAATCATCATATGAATTGTGTAATATGGAAATGTATACAGTATATGAGGAGCATAGAAGCTGTTGAAATTACAGCCATGAGTCTTCCTGAATAAGTCTTTACCAGCTTGAATATCTGGACACTGCAATTATAATAATTGCTTATACTTATATAGCGCTTTTCTGGACACTCCATTCAAAGCGCTTTACAGGTAATGGGGACTCCCCTCCACCACCACCAATGTGCAGCATCCACCTGGATGATGCGACGGCAGCCATAGTGCACCAGAACAATCACCACACATCAGCTGTCAGTGGGGAGGAGAGCAGAGTAATGAAGCAAATTCATAGATGGGGATTACTAGGAGGCCATGATTGGTAATGGCCAATGGGAAATTTGGCCAGGACACCGGGGTTACACCCCTTCTCTTTTCAAGAAACACCCTGGGATATATAATGACCAGAGAGAGTCAGGACCTTACATCTCAACCGAAGGACGGCGCCTGTTTACAGTATAGTGTCCCCGTCATGGACATGGACCACAGGGTGAGTCCCCCCTGCTGGCCCCACTATCACTTCTTCCAACAGAAACCTTAGTTTTTCCCGGGAGGTCTCTCATCCAGGTACTGGCCAGGCTCACACCTGCTTAGCTTCAGTGGGTTGTCAGTTGTGAGTTGCAGAGTCGTATGGCTGCTGGCTTAAATTGTTGACTATTCTTCTTAGCAAAATTGCTTAATCTCCCTCAGCTTGGTGAACCGCAATTTTTAACTCCTGCCACAGATACTTGATTGACTTAAGGGCTGGGCTTTGACTAGGCTACTCCAAAACACTGACTTTTGTTGTTTTAATGCCACTCCAGTGTGGTTGTAGCTGTATCTGTCCCTGTCCTGCCAAAAGATGGATCTTCTCCCAAGTCCCAGGTCTCTTGCAGATTGAGGCAGGTTTTCCACTAGGATTTCTCTGTAGTTGGTTGCATCCGTTTTGTCACCTATATTCACAAGTTTTCCAAACCCTGATGCAGCGAAGTACCCCAATAGCATAATGCTGCCACCATACCTCACAGTAGGGATTATGTTCTCAGGATGATGTGCAGATTTAAGCTTGCACCAAACACAGTGCTTATGGTCTCATCAGACCCTACAATCTTCTTTAATTGTCATCCACTTTGTCTGAGAGTCTCCTACATGTCTTCCAACAAACTGTAGTTGAGATTTATTGTGAGTTTTTTTCAACAATTTTGCCACTCTCCAATGAAGCCCAGATTGATGAAGCACCTGGGCAATAGTTGTAATATGTAGTTTCTTCCATCTCAGCTGTGGCTGTAATTCCTTTAGAGCTGTCATTGGCTTATTGGTGGTCTTTCTGAGAAGTGCCCTTTTCACCTGTTTACTTAACCTGTTCTACACAAATTCCCAGTTGTGCCACATTTTCTCCATTTCTTTATTATGAACTTTACTGTGCCTTAGGAGATATTCAATTCCTTGGATATTTTCCTATACCCTTCCCCTGCTTTTCAATGACCTTACCCCAGATTTGATTGGAATGTTGTTTTGTTTTCATGATGTAGGTTTTGTTGGAAGCTGTACTAATCAAGTGTGAAATCTCCCAGAGATAGGTGCATTTGACCTTAACTCATATGAAACACCTAAACTGCACACAGGCAAACTCCATTTAATGATTTGACTTCTAAAGACAATTGGTTGCACCAGAGCCTATTCTGGTGTGTCATATCAAAGGTGTTGTATACTTATGCAATTATGCAATCAGTTATTTTCTGTTTTATAATAGTTAATTCTCTGTAATATAATTAATTTATGAGGATCTGTACAAGTTGTTTTCACTTTGACATGCAATTAAGTACATTACATAGTCCAAGGGGGGTGAATACTTTTGATTGCCTCTGTACTGTACATTTGGCTACTGGAACATCTTCAGCAGTAAAAAAATATATTTTCTTCTGAATCCTTCTTTGCCTCTAGGCTAGAAAACTCTGTTCTTTCACTTTATTCTGAATTATGCACAGTACCTTGTGTAAAATATTACAGATAAAGAACAGATAAAGTTCATGTAGCCCTTTAACAATTAATTTACAGCTATTTGTTTTAAACTGAAACACATAATAATAATAATAATAATAATAATACACCATATATTCTATGTGCCATTTTCATCTTAGTAGATATTACCTTGCACCTGTTTTGAGACTTTTTTTGGTCAGAAAATACATTTGTCAGAGCGACCATCACACTGTACATGTTTGTACTGTATATTCTTTACATGTTTTGAGCTGTAACATACTGTATATCAAAACTCTCTGGAAATGAACCTAATCCACCCGAGGCATTGGTTTTAATACATGATGTTCTTTCCTACCAAGAAGCTTTTTAGACAACATGCATGGTGGAAGCAGACATGAACCTGCTATACTGTATTTCCAGCTGAAAATGTCTGAAACTTTCTGGCATGGATACAATTTAACTGTACATTGTAATATAAGCATTGTATCATTGTATTTATATGTTGCCTGGTGCACTGAAGCCTCTACACCCACACAACAATTTCTCATCTTGTTTCATTCTAGTTCAGCTTCAGGGAATATTCTTAGTAGTGAGGAATTCAGAAAGAGCATGTACTGTACAAAGTGAAGAACGGGTGCGAAGAGAAAAAATGAAAAAAACAGTTGTTGTAGAAATTAAAGAAATAATTGAACCCTTTAAATAGGTTTGTATGCTTTGAGCAAAGTGCTTGATGTACTAATTGCTGCTGTTGTTACTGAGTATTTAGGATGGTGCAACACTGTAGCTTATAAATATGTATGAGGGAAATATATACAGTGTTGTTGCCTGACTTCTATACTTTTAAAATTGTGTTTCTTACAGACCAATAAATACGTTACTAGACATCTCCAATACTTGAGATGTATGTACTGTAGCTCACATGATTTATTCTATTAAACATTATATTTAAAAGAAAAGCACTGCTTCTTCAAGATGTAATCTACTGACTTCAAACCTGCGTGACAATTTCCTAATATGAGAAATCTGATTTTAAGAGACCCTTTGTTTTAAAATCGACCTAATGTTTTTGAAGGTCAAAGTCCAGGGTGCATTACTCACAGGTTGATGTTTGAAACCCAGCAATGATAAAACATTTAGTTTCAAAGTTAATTCTAAAGGAAGCCCATTAATTTCAATAAAATCCACAACTCACAGCACAAATGAACCTAATCCTAATCTAAATTTACGTATTACATAATCAATATGTAATATTGCCTTTACACAAGTCCTCAGCCTGTCTTCAGTGTTTCTCTTTCGCGTCTGGTGAGGTCTATCAAAACTGGTTAACTTACTGGCTGCTCTGATATTTTTCATTCCAGAAAGAGGTGCACTAACTGAGACAATCAAAATCTTTCAGCAAAAATGACAAGTTGCACAGTAATTGGAACTATTTTCTTTACCCGCATACACAAAAAAATGTAAAGTCTCCAGGTATTTGATGTTATCCCTCCTGATCTAGCCATTAGGCATCCCTTGATAATACACAGCTTGAATCAAATGTCTCTTTCTGCTGTTTCAAGTGTTTATTTTGTTCTTTTGAAAATGTAAATTGATTTCTGCCTCCAACTGAATGGACAACATCTCATTAATGTTTTGTCATGTTGGTATTTGCTATACATGTTTATGAGAGCAAGAAACCCTTAAACTAGTCACAATTTGTTTCTTCTAAGTCATTCAGCGATATAGGGGGACAGCATCTGAATTACCTAGGATATTAAAAGAAACAATTGTTCAATTTCTGTGTACAAATAAGGTCAACACCTCCTTTATAATTTTTCCATTATTATTGTTGACTCCATTGATAAGGGGTTCTCTGCCATTATATCTCCTGTAATTTTTCTGTAGCTTTATTATCAATAATAATTTGGGAACTTTTTTTGAATTAAGGGTGGGGCTGTAGATTTGTTAGGCACTGTAGGGAAGAACATCTTTGATATCATAGGAAGAAGCATAAAAATTACCACAGAATACATGGTACCTGAATTAAATATTCTGGGAAGAAAAACAAACAAAATAACCAAATGCAAGATTATTCAATATTTATGAAGTTATTTATGAATGTATTTATTATTTCAAGTACCAAAGATAAAACAGGTGCTTTAGCCAAAATATCAGCACAAACATGCTAATTTTAATATCACGCATGTGCAGTAGCTTGCAGGATAAAGGGTAACATTGTGTGAAAACAAAAATCCCACTGAATTATTTGTTCAGACTCTGGAGTATAAAATATCAGGAAATAGAGGTCAGGATAGATATACTGTATAATATCTGCAAAGATTTGCTTTGAATTTATAGACACAAAAGCACTTATGAATTGAGTGAGAAAGAGAAGGCTAAAAGAAAAATGTTAAGAATAAACTCTGACATCTAAAACTTAATTTGGTTGAAAGGAATCTTTTGGAGATATAATGCAAGGAGCAAAAATAGTGAAGGCAAAAAAACACATTATCAGTTAAGTATCCTTATGATTGATTAAAGAAATGCAGGAACATTTCTTTCCTTTTTTCATTCTTTTCAGAACATTCTCTAAAGATTCAAGTGCATTCTTTTACAGCTACAGTATGACATTTAATATTGTTTAAATCCTTTGCTCTGAGCAGAATAATTATATAAAAATCAATGTTACTGAAAATAACATCTTTAATAATTTATTTTGGTTATTTGTGAGGCAAGGCAAACAGGATCCAGGTAGTACTTTCAGAGAAATCTTTAACATTTGAAAACTGAAGGCTCCTGCAACATTGTACTTGGAGGTTTGGGCCTTAGATAAGTTTAGTAGTAGTAAATCAATTTCTATCACATTAAGGACCATGGTTCTTTTTATTAAATAGTTCTGTATGTTTGACTGTATTGACAAAGTATATGAATTGATTAATGCTGGTTGTACACCCAGCATTTGATAAATTGGCTTGTGCCCTTTAGACTGCATGAAAAATAAATGAAGCAAGTCAAAGGTCATGCTTTTGCAAGGCAGTAGACACTAGTGATAATCATAAGGTGTGACAAAAACCTTCTTTAGAAACACAATCTATGTTCCCTGGCTCACTTCAAGATGAACACCTGGGAAGATCAGATGCCGTTTATAGCATGTATTCATTCTAGAAGATCTGAACTTGCAGCACTCATTTTTGGCTTGAGGATAGCATATGGCTATATTTTTTGTTTTCTGTTTTTAATTTTTCATCTGTACTAAAACATTTTTACTGGCCATTTTTTTTCAGTGATGTTGGTCAGCTTCTCTTTAAGCTGCACTACACCAGGTTTTGCTGTACAGAGTGCAAGGCCTAGAGACATTAAAAGGAATGCTTAAGAAAGCTGGCAAGATGTACAGTAGCCCTTCAGGCCCTATTTTAAAGGGGTTATAAAGTGAAGTTGCACTTTATGTAATGCCAACAAAAGGCCGACTTGCTACTAATAAGCCTGTTCTTTCATGCCTATACAAAGCACCACTTACAGACCCCATCCAACAGTATGCAAAAGATTGAATTTGCATTAAAACAGTCTAGGATTCACTGCCGTTTAGCATAGGAATAAGGAAATGAAAATATAAAACTGCAGAGCTCTTTTATTCTTTTATTCCATAGAATTTCACAAGATAAATCCAACTAATACCCTGTGCACCCAACCTAGTGCATCTTTCTTCAGATATATTTTGTTCATGGCTGGCTGGTTATACATTTTCTGGTCAGTGATTGGCAGTATGTCCAGCAGGCCAGTTCCACAAAGACTGCTACTGGACTGTCTGGAGGTCCTACATTATTGATTTCCTGCTTGTATACTCTGGCTCACCTGCCAATCACTGGTCAAAACTAGAAGATGTCGTTGTAAAGAGTTGACAATATGATGCTTGGCAGACAACTAAATGCAGCTGATGGTTTTGAACTAACAAAACGTTACAGTTTGGAAGAAATAATAATAATAATAATAATAATAATAATAATAATAATAATAATAATAATAATAATAATAATAATAATAAACTTTCACAAATTCCCAAAACAAGAAATGCATTTAATACAGAATTAAACGATGTGTCTTTTAATGCTACAGTTTGAATGGAACTCAGCAGATTCAGACGAAACTGTTCTCAGCAGGTCACTTTTTTCTGTGAAACGCAACGACTATGACTGTTATATACCAAAACAGTTTAAAACTACTGATTAGTTATAAAAAAGATAATAAGCTGGAGATGCAATGATAAAATTATTTTGTGGACAATCAAGTGGAAAAATATTGGGTGCCGATCTGTTTTCACGCCTGAGGTTCCATTTTTTATGATAGATTCTGATACAAAATAGCATTCTCATTCTTTTTAAAAGCAAAGCTCCAGAGCAAATTTTTGGCCCTGGAGCCATACTGTTCCAGTGACTGCATTTTGAAGTTTTAACCTTCTGAATTAAAAAAAAAACATCCAGTTTAACCTCAAATGTCATGTAATGTGAGACATAATTTGCTTAAATATGCATATCAATTTAAAATGTTTACATGAAAACAAAAAAAATACACCTTGTACAAACTTTGATCTTTTTGTAGGCACACCTAGTTCTCGGGCATGCTGACAGCAATCCATCTTGAATTTCACTTTGGCATACAGTATTTGGCTTTATATACCTGATTTATATCCCTTTATATGCTTCACTCTGGAGTTCTGCTTGACTTATAACTTTTACTTTCATCTTCAAAAACTAATAAGACTCCTATTATAAAGTCCCATATGTGCCTGTCGGTATCTAAAAATCAGAGTTAGGCAAGGTCGGTATTAGAAGTACGCTTGGTTAAGCTGACTAACATTTCATAGCACTGATAGAAGATACCTTAAGCATCATACAACATTGGTTTTAATCAACAATTATTCATCCAATATACTGTAACTGATTTTCAAATTTTCAAAGATTTCTTATAGACAGACAGCTCACAATGTCTGACTCTATAGGAAATTAATTAAACATGCTGAAACATACTAAGACCAAAATACAGTGGACTGGCTTTACATACTCTCCAATATAGAGTACATGATGCAGTTCATAGACTGATAAAAGGTGTATCTGTCAAAGTTATTACAGCGCATTAAATCTGCATTAAACACTTCAGGACTGTGAACCAGTGCTCTTTACAAGTCAATGTCAAAACATTACTACACCTTTTATAATACTACTTTTACTGGTGAAAAGAAGAACCTTATAGTATTGAATATTAGCATTTGGAACCAAATCATCTGACATCTGACAAAAAAAAAGATCTAACAAAGAAAAAGAAGATCTGGAAAAAATAAAGGAGATTGAAAGAGAAGAATCTTCTCAGTTTAGTGCCTAAAAAAGGAAATACCATTTGCTCCTGAAGTCTCTTACTTGATTTAAGCCTAAAATTCTCTGAATATTGATTTCTTTCTGGTCTTGCTATGTTATACGTGGGTAAAACATTTGTAGTATATATCTACAGTATTTGCTACAGATAAATTCAGCAAAGCAGAACTAGTGAATGGGGTTTGGGGGGACAGGAATTAAGTGCCCTATCGGTTTACTGCATACCAACTTTTTTGGCCAAAATTTACATAAACTTAAATAAAAAGCAAATGTACCTTTTCTTAAAAAAATGCTAGATAAAAATATATATATATTTGTTAAATCATACTGTTATGGTAGTGCAAATGCAGTAAGAAGAGGATTTTTTCACATTCGTTATCTTTTCAAATACTTGGACAAGAGTAAGAGAATAAACTGAAAGAATCTGCACTTAAGAAAAATATGATAAAAGTAGTCATTGCCAGTAGTAATTTTAGTCCTTCGATTTCAGCAGTGCTGCATTTAATAATATTTGCTTCAGCACTACCTTCTGTTTATCTAAGTCATTCTGACAGTTAATGTTTTTTGCCAATTAAGAAAAGAAATATATATTTTCAGTAACACTACATCTTTTCTCCCACAGCTTTGTATGCACATGACTCATATTAATGGGGCATTACTAAAGACAGAAAAAAATGAAAAACTATTATTGATATATGGAAAACATTTTAGAAAGCATTTAACAGCCGCACAAACAGCTAGAGGTGACAGTGTGCTAATGCTTGATAAGGCAGCTCTTACTGATCCTGATTAAATGTTCTTACAGACTGGATCATATTGTTCATAGCTGAAATGATACATTTCAACATTTCCACAAAATCACTTCAGATGAATTACGGAGTACAAAAAAGACCATTTTAAATGTTTCATTAATCTGAATAAGGTAATAGGTATACAGTATTTTCACAAGACAGACAAGTGAGTATGTTTTAGCATTGGCTTTTCACTTGTTTATATAATTCCTATAAAATAAACTCTTTTTCTAATATTTTCTTATTTAAGATGCCACAAAATATGCCATTGTATATGCCACAAAACTTAATACAATAGAAAACCAGCTATCAGGTTATTGTTTTTTAGAGCACGTCACTTTAAATATTTAATTGAAATTCTTAATTTTCTCATTCTCAGTTTTCAAAATATACAAAGCTGCAAAAAACATACATTATGTTTACTCAATATGTTCATATCTATATGTTAACAAATTTACAACATTAAATCTGCATTTCAGTCTGTTTTACATTTATATTTAAAATTTGCTTGACATTTGCTTTGCCTTACTATCTTAGTGGTTTATCACAGATTATTTGTAATCTCATTAAGTAAATTAACACTAAAATACTTCAATGGTGTCTGTTAACTAATATTTAAACGTATGGGGTGATTACTCATAATTACTTATAATGCAGTGGCTGAAACAAATGTTTAAAAAATGTTTTTATCAAATAGAATGAATCTACTCACAAAAGATACTTCCTAATATCCAAGACTAAATGAAAGGATACATTTTATATCATGAAACATACATTAGAGGCATAGCCTTCTACCTTCTAGATTTTTATCAAAAGTCAAAAATGGTTTTCTGCTTCAAAATATACTGCACCAAAACAACACATGCTAAGTACACTTTAAAAGTCAACAACATCTACATTTATTTAAAAAATCTTGTTATGAACAGGATACATTTAAACAATTATTTGAAAGAAAAAAACCTTGGATAAAATGGACAATTATTGCCCCCAAGGCCCCATAGAAGGCTTTGGTGAGCATTTGTTCTGCTGTTCTTTATACAGTATACACAGTACTCCAAAGAAAAGATTCGTTTAAAAGTAATAAGCAAGCAGAATTTTGTACACTGCAGGAAAATGCCTTGAGACACATTAATATGCCGATGACTGACACAGTAACTCAGTGAAAGTGCTTGTAACAGCAAATTTGTTCCTCAAATTAATCCACAATGCCATTAATAATTTAGATTAAAAGAAAAAAAAGAAAAAAAGCTGGTCGATTTGTGCAAGCAAGTTACCTATTTAAAACAATGACTGCACTGCATTTGTTACCACACCCATTCTTAAAGTGTTGAAATACTAGTATGCATTATATTGAAATACTGTATGCCAGCAGCTATTAGGGTTGGCATAAGAAGATGAAATTAAGCCCTACTTAAGTTTTACTTTAACAGTGATTTTGTTTCTTATTATCTGGGAGTTCTTAGGTACAGTACATCAACTAATTTCCTTTCTTGACGTGAGAAATTAAAGATGTCATTATTTTTCAGAATTGAGAAAAATAAGTTAGGTAAGACTGTTTACCTCAGTGTTGGTTGTAAGATGCTAAAGATTTGTGATGGAAAGGTTCCGCATATAGATTTTTTAAATCTTGTTTAAAAGAAGATTTTACTTTAAAAATATGACACAATGGTTATTGTTTAGCAGGGACTCTTGGAACTAACAGTGTGCTATGACAATGCATCGCATTGCAGTAAGGGATTATACACTTTTTTCCAACTAGCCAAAATAATATTGGTATTCTTTTAGTCTGAGAGATTATTAAAACAGGTGTCATAAAATAAAGGTGCTCACCCTCATTGTTGGCTGAGCTCTATGGCCTAGATATAGCTACTTCAAGCCTGGATCACGTCATGAACTGCCTGTGATTCAGATTAATCAAATAGTGGTACATGATTAACTGAGTATCACAGGCATAGGGCTGAGATTAACAGGCCAGGATTTTCTCTTTGTTAGTGAATTAGTAACAGCTTCTTCCCAGGCATGTCCTGGTTTGCAGTGATGTCAGTGAGGGAGACAGTGCTAACCCTCCTGCGAGGCAGGTCCCCAAACTGTGGAGATTGTACTTGTATCAAGACACAGAATGAATGGCTCCCTGGGTGGGTGAGCCAGGCAACTATGTCGGCCCCTCCTTCTTCACCCTGTGCGATACAGGAGCCATTCTTGTGAGCCAAGAGGTAAAGAAACAAATTTGAAAATTGGTCATTTCGAAACTGGGTGGCAACATGAAACTCTTTAAAAAATATTGTACAGTATAAGGTAAAAGCAGGATAGGCCATTGGCTTTGCATTACAAACTAAGATAGTGAGCTGTATTATCTTCATTAGTGTCTGCTATTTGTTTTTAAAAAACAGTGATAGAAAATGAAAAGCTGTACTACTGTAGTTCTCCACAGATTCAGTCAGATGACCCCATTTGCCTAGAGGAAGGGAGGAGTAGAAACTTTGCTAATATTGAACCAGGGGCTCAAAATTATTTGAATATTCATATTTATTTTAATTTAAATTGAAAACCACCTTTCTTAGTTACAGACTGAAAAGTGTTTGTCTGCAGCTAACATACAGTATACAAGCAAATGCTTCATTTTGCTTTTGTGAAAAATAGACTACAATGCACAAAAAAATCTAACTCTTATAATAAGTATGACCATGTGGATTCATAACATTAAGACTCATAAACTTTTCTGAAATTTCTGTTCATTTCAGTAATATTAAAGCAGATGTTTTAGCAAAATAACTACTCAATGCAATTAAAAAAGCCATTATTAATTTTTCATAGGCTCATAACTTTAATGGTTATTAACAGTAAAATATTGTGTTTGCCCATTAATGCATTTTATTCTTCTCCTTATGGATTTACCACCATTAAATATATATTTTCCCATAAATACATTAATGATGTGTTGATGTGTTTTTCTTCCTTTTGCTGAAGGACTGGGTTTAAGAGAATCTTGCTTATTAATAGTGATTGGAGGGCTGCCAAGTTTCAGAAGAATTTGAATTCTAATTGAAACACTAAAGCTTTACAAACACTAAAACAAAAGCTGGACTTTATTTTTAGCACAGAAGTGACTTAATTATGTACAGTACTTTAACTTCTTATTGTTATATCTGATTATATAATGAATTGCCTGCATACCTAATTGTTATGAATGTTCAGCTTTTCAAGGTAAACCCCACCCAATACCCAATATTTAGTTTCTCAAAGCTTGAACAGGGAAAATCAGGGAATCAAATTAAAATGGCCAATATTGCTCAAATATTTTAGTTTTTTTCTTCTTCCTTCAATGTCAATTGCTTAATTTCAACGGGAAGCAAGTTACCCATTTTCTACCAATGTGGTGGTTTAGGGATATAATGATATTCCTTAAACTTTAAAAATCCAGTTTGCAACCATAGGCTAAGTAGTTTGGCCAAATCCTAATTAAGGCAACATAAAGACAAAGAAAGCATTGAAGAGTTTAAATGTACTGAAGGTTTATTCGGTGGGACTTGAATAGCTGAGGAAATGGCAGGTGGCATTCATCACAAAGAATGAGCCAGGGAGCTGCTACTACAGTTGGGATGGGATGGTTAGAAGAGGGAGAGAAAGAAAATAATTTAACCTCATCTTGACCTTCTGTTAACAACGTTTTGAGTAAAAGCAAGTTTTGCACTTTTAAAAATCAAAAGTGAGCCTATTACAGCCACAACATTAACACTAGTTTCTTCCCTATGTCATAATTTCCATTAGTTGTTTACAACTTGTTTTTCAGTTTTAGTATGTTTTGTTTTCACCTTTTTATTTTTCCTTTTATTTTACACTCACACACTGCTTATTCTATTTTAAAAAACTGTTTTCTCACATTTGGTGAAATATAATGAATGCATGGCTACAGTACCTGCCTTGAGTACCAGTGACACCTGTATAACATGACATATTCAAACCTTGTCAGGATCTTGTTTGCAAATGATTAAACAATTTCCTAGTCAAAACTTACAAAATAAACCTAATATTATCCTGTCTAATGTTTACCTTCAATCTGTTACATTTCTAAAAAAAAGTTACATTGTACAATGTACTAGTGTATATTTCTACATTTAAACAAATTCAATAGTTTGGTCAAATGGAAATTGTGTACTTTTTCCATGTTATTTTGCCTGGTTCAGGAAATAACAACTTTTGCTATAAGATCAAGGTCTGTTTAACAACTCCATGTTAGATGGTTTTAAATATTTAACAGAACTTCAAGTTTCAAGTAAATTAAAGAGGACTGTGTGATATTGGAAATGATACCATAAAGTCATGGCACCATGATATGATTTTGGTCTTTAAAGCAGTTTATTTTTTAAATGTATAAGAAAGCTGAATTCACAATAAGTATGAGACAGGACCAGATTTAAAAACAAAAAAAAATATTTTGAAAGTCAAATAAAGTGAATCAAATTGACAGATGGTTGCATTTAAAAAAAGAACTTCTGAAGTGAAATTAAATGCCTTTGACTGAGGTTTTGAATGCAGCAGCCTCTTATCACAAAATATTTTAGCCTAAAAACAGAAATACATACAGGGAGAGAAAGTTAGAGCTTTGTAGGCCAATAGGTTGCAAGTCGTCCTTATAAAGATTCACCTGATATACTACCATTATATCCTATTTTTGTTGACTAAGATACATTGTCAGCAAAACTAAAGATTCTGGCAAAAGGCCCAGCATCAAACTGTCTACGGAGGATACATTTCTACCTACACTACCATGACAGTAATGAGAAACTGCCATTAGTGCATTTTGCATAATTGTACATTTCTGAGTTGGGCTCTGTGTCAGTGGTAGACAACCTATTGCGATGATACCCACAGCACATTACTTGTTATGTGTTATCAGCAGTTCTTTATGTAAATTCTATCGCTACAAAGGGTCATTTTCCAATCTTCTACCATGAAATCACTCTTTCTATCAGTATACAGTGCAAAAAGAAAGCTAGAACTCTGGGGAGCCTCTTATGAACACCCTGTCTGTTACAATGTTTTTCACAAAAACTGCATACTAAAAAACATCTACATTCCAAACATGTATGTTTCAGACTGACATATATGATGACAGAAGTAAAACCGGATGTGCCTACCTTACAAGTTGTTTTTATCTATCTAGACAGACATTTCAATAAGAGGAAAATGTCCTTTTCTTTCAATGTTTCAGACAATGGCTTAGCGTTTTTTCTTTAGCCATTAGTCTGCTGGCCATTAATAAATGTAAAAGAAATGTCACCATTTAACACTAACACATGCACAATAGTGGCATAAAACTGAATATAATAATGGATTTTTTTTAACCATTAGGATTTCTTAAGCATTCTTGAAGGACGCTTTTTTCAGTTAAATTTTAAAATGTGAATTTAAATTACTGCTTGGGAACAATCTGAAACAATTTACTTGGTGGGGTCACTTTTGCAGTTGTTTCATTAGGTTTAATAGTTCCGCCTCTGCAGTCGAGAACGGTGGCTGGGGCTGTAGACTTGTGAGTAGAAGTGGGTTCAGATCCCAGGTGGAGCACTGTTGGTTTACCCTTGAACAAGGTCTTTTCACATGAATTGCTTCAGTAAAATGCCAGGCTATATAAAGGGACACAGATATAAAATGCTTTGGATTAAAGCATCAGCCAAATAAATTAATAACAAAAAGACATTAAATACGGAAATTGAGAAAGCACGGTTTTACTAAATCACCTCCTTGTGAGGCATGTAATGCTTGAAGCATGTACTTATAGTATCAGAATTTCAGAACTCACAGAAACATCATTAGTAAAAATAGAATTAGGAACAATCTACAGTATCAGTGCAAGTCCTTCTGATGTTCCAGTGTTTACATGTGAGTATATATTGTACTGTACATGGTTACTGATGAAGGCACTGTAATTCAAGAGTCTGTTGTTTACCGTGATAATGACCATAGACACTAGTCACACACTGCCACCTCCACTTTAAACCCAACTACTTTAAATGAGGAGGAAAAACAGTTGTTATTGAAATCAGCACATTCGTTTCTTATCATCGATTCCTTTTTTCTGGGTATTGGTTGGACTGACAGTACAGACAACGTAAGGACAGCAATGGACTGTGGTACTATACATAGCTAAAGTCATGAAAGACATGTGAAAGTTCCCAAGCTCGGGTAGTGTGACTCTAAAGACCTTTCCATATAAAATGCACTCCAAACAATTTCAATTAGAGGCCCAGGTGCTGATTCTTTCTTTATGTACGTATTACAAATTAGGATTAGATTAGATAACAGCCCCACTACTTCGGATCATAGAGAGAGCTTCTGAAGAGAGAAGCTACAACCACCCTCTACTCTTACTCAAACTGCAAACTGAACTGATACCTTATAGTCACCCTCTTTTACACAAACTTGCTTGTGCACAATCAACATTCCAATATCATTAACAATTAATTAACTATATAGAATCAGTGCAGACACCTCTTGTAAGCAAACAAGGTTTTGTTCCAATCTGATAACTCAAATAAATAATTAACCTCATTATACAGTATATGTATTTTTATACTTTAGTATAGTTATATTTTATATTTAAGGTATATAGAATTTGCCATAAGGTCTTTTACAGTTGATTACATACAATATTCATGTCATTAAAGATGGTTACCTACAGTATAAAACTACCTTGGAGCCATGTTAGATGTCTTACAATTATGCAGTTAATTAAATAATTAGACCAACTATGTAACTGAGAACTCAGGTGGAACAGAAAGCAGAAGACACTAGGCCCTCCAGGAATTGAGTTTGAGATCCTGGTTTACAGTATGTTTAGTTATCATTGCTAACAAGGAAGGGGAGAAGGTTCTGTGTTGCAATTACTTAAAACTCACAGCAAAATATGTCTTTTAAATTCAAAGAATTCAAAAGATCCAAGTGTATCACTAGAACTAAGTGTTGTATATAAATAAGATTGTACAAATGGCCATATAACTTAGAACTGAAGAGTATGCCAAGGCAATATATTTGTATCTCTACACGTACCTGTACTTATTTATCTAAAGACAAATATTAACAAGTAAGGGAATGTTTTTGAGATCTCTGTGACTTAGTTAGGAGGCTAACTCAGTGGTTCAGAGAACACTTTCAGAGAGTAATGTTTTTGGAGAACTGGAGTCTGCTGAGCATAAGTTCTTTCTGTCATCTTGTTCCTTTGAGAACATACACTGTATAACCCAAATAAATTTCCTATCCCAAGACAGCTTGCCTGAAATTAGATAACACATTTACTGAGATAGCAATCCTCCTCACTAAATCAGGAGTTTTAGGAATCAGTACATAATTTGGTAACAGCAGACAACTGTTTATTCCCCTTCCTTTCTGTGCCTTTCCCAGTGCTTACCTCCCTGATATTATAACCATCATTAATGATTTGACACAACATGCTCACATTGGGGCAGAGCAAGATTAGATGTAGGGCCTCTTTATAGAATAAAGCTGATGGCACCCATCCCAAGAAGTGAGGCTGAACAATAATTAAGCATTAAGGCACAGCAGGGGGCACGATAACATGCGCTAAACCAAGATTATAATGTTTTAAATGATTATCTATTGTAACATGGCAAGGGCAGAACCTCTTATTAATTTTAATGGGAGATGTGTCTTGATACCCAGGTATTAATTTATTACAAACATAATAATAAACCTAGCAGGGAATTTTACATTGTAGCTGAATTAGAGCTGATTGTGTGCTTGCTCATGTAGAATTTATTTCTTTTCTGAAATTTATAGAGCAGGGGTAGAATAAAAGTTTTTGTTTAACATGTTCCTTGTAATGAAGTCAATGTGGCTTTGAGGTTATGAGAAGGATCCTGGACAAAATTGGAAGTATGCCTGCCTAATCTCTAATGGTATATAAGAATTAATCTGAAAACTATTTTGAAGGAAAACAACACTGAGAATATTTTTTGTATAGTTATGTATAGCACCAAAATTATCCCGAATGTGTTAAATATTGTTCTACAAAAAATGATAGAAAATACAAAGTAATACCCTAAGAGGATTTCATTAAATTGTATTCTTCATTCAAGCCTCACAATCAAATGCAGTAAAAGAACAAACACAGACAATACTATTTATTATTATGTGATATTAGTAGTGCATTGGACTTTAGCTTTGCAAATTATTGTAAATCTGTCCATTGCAGGGCACACACGTAACCTTAATGACATTGCTTAGATACAGTTTGCAGTGATCTATGCAGTGTGACTAGGCTTGTAGAGTGAATTTCATAAATAACCAAATAAATAAGAATGTGTGGGTCTTAAAATGGATAGGGGTCTGTTGCATTTCATGAATACAAGGCCTTTCAGTACCACATGATGTGCTTTTATTTGATCTAATCTTTGTAACCTGAATTGTAAAAACCTGTTTTAATCTTGCAGACTTCCCACGGACCAAAAAAAATATTTCTCACATTACTCTGGAATGTAAAGGCAACACAGACTGGAGCAAAATTAATATGTTTCACTATTTTGCTTATCATAACAACTCTAATTAGGATGGGCAAAGATGGATGCATTGAGAGGGAAAGGATGTGCTCCGAGTCCTGCATGAGCACAATTCCCGGAACAAGAATGGAAATGTTGACGGCTTTTATTAAAAAAACATTATTTGATGTTGTTGAAACTTTGTCTGATTAGAGGGAAGAACAGAGCATAGTAACAGGCAAAGTAAAATATGCGTCACTCATTTCTTCAATGGTCTGTGAAAAAGTGTCTTTTCTATTTGCCATCACTAGAGACAGAACCCATGACAGACATTGTGCTTTTTTTTGTCCTTCAGCTTTAGTCTGGCGCTGCAGCTAGTGAGACTTTTTGTGGGTAATGCAAGGGCTGGGAAATACAACTGCAATCCCTGCCTTTGAATGAATGAAAAAGTCCTTCTGAAGGCCCCCCTCTGGGAACATGCACAATAATATCAGAAAGCCAGCTAGCTTGAAGCTACAGACGTTGACAGCCAATGCCTGTGGGGATGGTGGCAGATAAGCGTGGCATCCAGACAAATACAGTACTTGACTTTTCTTTCTCGTCGTTTGATAGGACAAGTGTTGCACAAGGGATTACAAAGTCAATGGCTGCTTCCCTATTTAAATATCATATGTATTAAAAATGGGTCCCACTAGAGCAGGATCAATCATCTGCTAATTTTTCATGACCACTCATGCAAAAAGCAGCTCGGAGCCCCAGCTCCTGAAACACGTATGGCTTGAAAAAAGGGTTCTTGCTAATAAACACAAAATAATGGATCGGAAATATTGAGGAGAGCTAATTGTGTTTAAACACCATGCCGAACGGAATGGCAGAGGAAGCAGGTTTTCTTGGTTGAACGCCATGAGCCTCAGCATGCAAGAGAATGAGCTGGCTTTTCATTTAGGTTTAGGTTTATTGCACCCGTCATTTATGTAAAACCTCCTGCCAAAGCAGATGGATTTTCCAGTATATCAATATTATGACACAATCAGAAGCTTTATATACTGTACGCTTAGTTCCAATGGTTATAACTGGCTTATATTTTTCTTCCCTCGACAGTTATCTGTGTTACCTACCGTTTACCAGCATTTATCAAGCTCTCTATGGCTGAACCACTGACACTAAGCTTGATGAATGAAAAAGAATGCCTGTTTGAAATGATCAGATTAATTTAAAGGTCACATATCTCAGAATGTACCTTTTAAAATGATGCCTTTTTAATATTTAATGACCGACATTATTATAGCCTATTCTTAAAATAATACAAATGCTTGGTAATGTAAAACCCAGGGCTGTGAATTAGAAGAAATTGTATCTTTCCTAAACATCATATTGATGCAATAATTTCACAAATGCCATAAAAATACACACACTAGAGCCCTACTGCAGGCATAGGGTGAAAAGTGCCAACGAAGCTATTGCTACGGTACATTACTTATATCTTTGTACTTTACAAAGACCAGATCCTGAAGCATATGAGAAAAAGCCTTACTGAAAAAGCACTTTTTGCACACATGTATAAGGTAATAAGAATTTTCCTGTAATCAAATTGTAACAAATACTTTCCTTGGTTTATTGCTTTTTCATTGCTGTTATGTGAATGTGTTTCTTCTTTTTCCTGTTTTCTTCATAATTTCAAATTCAATTTGCATAATTCCAGATTGACAAAAGTTCCTGCTGCTTTTAATACCGGTCTGACCGTAAGAAAAACCTATATTGAAAAGACAGCAGACTGGATAAAATAGTGCACAAATTAAGAAAAACCTGTTACACATTCATGCTCAGGAATCAAAAAGGCTAAAGCCAAAGATTAGAAAAATCAACACAAAATAAAACAGCTGTTTCAATATGATAATGACATACATGATTACAAGAACCTTTACCTAGCAAACAAGAATATTCCAAAATCTAGTTGAAATTGTAAAGATTTTTTTTTACCCCGTTCCAGGAATATTATGCTCTCCTCTGGTGGATGTATTGCTGTAAAAAAAACTGGGACACAGTAACATATTTATTAATGGCTTCCTCTGCTTCTGTTGTCCAAAGAATCTCCTCACAATTTTTTTTGCAAGGATTGCAGCACAGTGCAGGACCTTGGCTTTCACAAGTAGGCTGCTGAATGAGACGAGGTGGGTCAGTGAAGTCTCTCTCCAGAGGGCCCTGGTCGCAATGGAGCACTGGCTTCCAGAGGAAAGAAGAAAGAAATCAAAGAAAGGAAGCACAAAGTTTATATGCAGAGAATAGAGGCAACAGAGATCATCCCAAGCTGAAAGCAGGCATTAGAGATTCTATCCACTCTATTATTTAATCTAATTTAATACTTTTACAATGTATTTTTTAAAGGGATGCTTTGGCAAACACACATTCGTTTCTTCAAATATGCGAGGCTCACATGCCACAAGCCTAATTTTAAATAAATGAAAAAAACATAGTGAAAAACTGCTTGTGGGCTATCAAACATTCCCACTACAGATTGTAAAGTGCTGACAGTAATGTGTTACAAAGTGTCTTCAACCTGGAGTTTTTCCTCAGCAAGAGTTTACTGGAGACCTTGCAATGGATCATGTACCTGATGGAATCCACAGTTCCCTATGGTTCAGATTACTAAGGCATGTCTGCGAAAAACAGACAGACTATGGTGACTGGAATACTCACTAACATTTTAAATTATTTACCCATTCTTTAAACTCCATACACAGTACATGTGCTATTACACTATTGATGAAAGCTGTTTTTCAGTGGATAATTAAAGTAGAATGATGTCATATGCCTTTGTTAGTTTTAACATGCTTTTTGGATGATAGACTGTGCATTGAGTTTATTTCTTTCTCCTCGTTGACACTTTGTTTGTATCACACGATTGCTGGGCACATTTGTGGTCCTATTTTTTTTAAAGGATTCCAAACATTTGTTTTTAATTTTCAGAGAACAAAGATCAGAAATGCAAATAATCAAAGACCAAAAAAAATCCTGTTTGAATCAGCACATTCATGTCACCCTTACAAAGTTTACATGTTGCCACTAGAATACTGACAGGAAACAGTTGTTTTTCCCAATGGAGCTTCACTCTAATACTCTCTGTCTGCTGTATGATCTTTGTCCCAGTGTCACAGTGTCAGGTTAGGACATTGAATTGATACGTACTGTAGCAACACAAATTTCCCTAAGAGAAAACAACAGTAGTCTCATACTCTGCTTCTCTGCATATAACTTCCTGACAGAGTCCACTTAAAGCAGTAAATTGACAATCTTGTAGGGGTCGCTCACAGTATGGGCTCTAATCCCCTCAGGTTTAGTGCTGTCAATAGCTATGTAGATATGTAGATAACGCAGCTCAGAAATCCATAGAGACTCTCTGTGAGACTGTGTTTATGCATTACATTTACTTTAAACCGTAACAATGTGAAATAAACACATCCAAAATATGCCTGACAGAATGCCATATTGCAGTAGTCCATACATGACATCTTCCAGTGTAAATGTCATCTTCCAATAGCGTATTGAGCCGGTTTCTCTCATGCTGACTCCATCAGCTTAAAATGCCTGTGACACTGAATGAAGAAGGTTATTCTGAATCATTTAAAAAACAACAGCCATTGTATAGTTGTGAAGATGTTTTCCTCTGGGTGGGTAAGTGATTCATCTTCAAAGTAAAAAGCTAAAGCTGATACTGTACTTGTTTTTAACACATTAAGAGAAGATATAAAACTATCTAAATTTGATCATTGAGATCTTGTATTCTGCTGTTCTCTGGTTTATGATAAAGCACACTGTGGAAATTTCGATCTAGCCTTAAATCACTCAGAAGCCGCAACAAAAAGAGAACATAGATTTTGAAGAGTTCAATGTGATTGATTTTGAGGTACAGACTGAAGCATTTCTTTCAGAGTGACCCACTTTTTCAGACTACACTGCTCATGCTACTGCATGGTGAATGTGTGACAGTACACTGGCATCCACTAAGAAATATTTTGTTTTAAAATAAAACTATCATTATATAAATATTTCCATTTTCCATTTTAGAAAACTAAAAGGAAAAAATATTTTTACAGTTACCTACAGAAGTTACTGTCTTCTATACAGTATATATATAATTTCATTACATAAGTATATTAATAAATTATCGAATCATAAAATATTTGTGCATACAGATCAGTACAGCTGGATGTAATTCAGTACTTTCTTATTACATAAGATTTCAATTAATATTTTTAAAATTCCATGGCAACATTCAACACAAGGATCAATGAAAGTGATTAGAACTTTGAACCTGTAACTGGCAGGTATTGGGTTCAGATCCTGGGTGAGAAACTGTTGACATACTAAAGATACTTAACTCTGATTTTTCTAGTAAAATGTAACGTTGTATAAATAGGTCCATTGGTAGTCAGTTTGGATTAATGTATCAGCCAAATAAATAATCATTAGTGTATTAATTACCATACACCAAAATATGCAGATACAATTTGGCTAGAACATGGAGCTTTTGAATAGAAGAACACAATGCCAATCAGCCTAGTTATCTCATTTGAACAAGATTAATTAAAATTAATGTAACAAAGCACTGTACACCATTCAGTTTAGATATTTTAAGCTCCAAAAAGGTAATACACCGGCAAACCTTAAATAATGTGAAAATCTGCAGAAAGAAAACATTGACTTTTGCCGATAATTTTTCATTTGGTAGCTATAAATCACCTTTCTGGGAGCCAAAAGTAGGCATACCAACACTATTTTCTCCAATTATATATCTTCAAATTCTATGTTGCTTGTTAGAAGATATGAAACATCAGCACTATGACTTTTCTCGAAATGGCATAAAGAATACTTATTCAATTATCCTTGCATATATAAGTCTTTTAAAGACTGTGAACCAAAGCATACCATAAATTGTACTTATAAAGGAAGACAAAAAGAAAGCAAACTGCTGCAATATAACAAACTTGTAAATGTCAGCATACAGCCTGTGCTCTAATGTGTTTTAAAATAACCCACTTAAGTTTTTTGAAAGCAGGGCATTTTCAGATAAGATCAGTTTCCTATTCTTTACAATATGGACTGGATTGTGTTTTGTTCAAAAGCCACAGCTACATTGTCCTTCTGCAGATGTGTAATTAAGTGATATAAATCAAAAGCAATAGTTCCTTGATAAAACCAAAGCACTCAAGAACAGCAGCCAAATTGCCACAGATCTGTTGGTACATAATGGGGGAATTTAATCACCTCCAAACACTCTGAGAAAGGTAATAGGCAGTGGAATGCAGAAACAGGAATTACTTAACACTTTATTACAAATCAGGGAAAATTAAGGTCTTGACCTTGATGACACAAATCCAGACTGTTTTTACAGTATTGAGGTTTAGTCTTTTGTAAATTCAAGCACTATCCAACAGGTGCTCAATTATTTACAGATGCAGCCATTCAAATGTGCAGTACAGACACGTACCACAGGTAATTGGCTGCGGTATCGCGTATCATGACGCAAGATGACGCGGTAAGTGATTGGTTGACCGACAGGGGCACTCGTGGTCCGTTGGTCTGTCGTAGAAAGACTTACTGTAAACGTCTTTACTGTGCCCGTTGTAGATATTGAATTTTACCACTGAAGGGAAATCTTAGTAGCTGAGCATAAAAAGAATAGGAGCATACTGTAACGCGTGTGAAGGGCATAAACGATATTAATTTTGGAACATAAACATACAGTATATAGCTGGTCTTGGTACTTTAAAGAAAAAAATACACACCAGTATTCCATTTCTCCCTAAACATTTTAAGCATCGAAGTCTTTAACTAACATGATACCGGAGTCAACAAGCATACTTTTAGAATTTGATTAAAAGGGAATATAATATGGAATCGCGTATCTCAAGAAATTAATAATTATATTCATGTTGCAAAAGAACTGCAACGGACATAAAAACTCCCTTGCTTTTAACAGAGCGTTCCATAATTTCTAACTACGAAAATGATTTAAAATGCGACACTTATCATTCAACCAGAGCTCGAAATATCACAAGGATCCTCTAGAGCACAGCAAAGACTGTATTAAAAGAATCGCGTATCTCAAGAAATTAATAAGATATAATTATATTCGTGTAATTCGTATAATTATATAATCAGTTTCGATCAAGGTCTCTTAAACGAACAAGAAAAAGAGGATTTTCAGAGGGCAATTACGCTGTGTTTATATAGAATAAGTGATTTATGAGCAATCTAATTTCTTGTTTGTTTAAAACAGTGAAATGTCAGCTGCAAAAGATCGCACCAGAAACAGCACTCTCTCTGCCTGTCATAGACGTTCAGGAAAGGCTGAATGAAGTCATGTCAAGTACAATAATTCATTTATTTTTTCATTTGCCTTAATTTGTAGAATGAATTTGAGTTTTAGCCTTAAGTTTTCACTATCTTTTGTTTCTTGTCCTACAACTGTTATTATTGATCACCGAATTATTGTACTAATTACGAATTATTGTACAAATTATTTTAGATGTCAGAAAGGATTTATTTTCTCTGTATTTCATACATTGCTTTGTCGAGATTTTAACTTTATATCTAACTTTATATCTAGGCTCAGATTTCAACTATAAATCGTACAGTAATTAATAGCAATAAATTCTGATGTTTTGCGCCCTCTTACCACAAAAATATGTTTTGTAGTTGGGATTAACTTTATTTCGTACGCGTATCTACTCCGGTTCGGACACCAAACAGTTAAAGATGGCGGCAAATCAGACACCCAGAGGGGGGGGGGGGGGGGCGTCTTCTCGCCTCCATAACTAAAATGCCAAATAGGAGTGGCTTAAGCAACATACACAGTCGTGTAACTGACAGTTTGAGGTAGCCTATCGTGTAAATTTCGCTTTGTTGCTGATAGGTTAAGCTTTCGAAACTCTGCCCCAAAATCATGTGACTGATTTTTCGCCCTGTTTCGTTGGTTAAACACAATGATCACAAGCACCACCATGGTAACTGGGATGTGTAATTTTTAATTCCGTTTGAATTATAACTGTACGTACTGTCTTCATATTTGGCCAGGGATTTAAAGAGAAGGCGCGCCAAAAAATTTCGGTGTCGTCGTCTCCTCTTTAAAGGTACCCCTGTGCTGGAAGAATTTGACCTCGGAACGTTTGTCCAGCGTACTGTTAAACCAACGCATTAGCATGTTAAGGCGATTCTATTGAGGGAGTAGCCCAGCTACCACTTAACACTGTACTTCCTACTTTGAATACCTGTGAAACTGGTTTAATTCGTCACAGCCAGCACTCCGGGAGAGAGGGGGTTGAGTAGTGGAAGCAGGCGAGATTTCCAGCGAACAGGTGCTCAATTATTTACAGTATTTATAGAAAAAAGCAGGTTTAACTAAACTTTCATAACAACAGATAGACACAACTACCAGCAAATAGGATAGCTTAAAAAGATAAAATTAAGAAAGAAATTGTGTTTAGGATGCATTAAGAGTACAGTGTAGTTGTAAAGGCTGCTCTGATGAAGAAGAACTCACAGTGGATTAAGACATCTATAAGAAAAGACATGGAAATACAGCTATATCAATTTTTTAAATTGACCTATGGCGGCTAATAAGACGATGTATTTTGAAAAATGTTTTTAATGCTTTAAGAATTGCAACACATATCATGATATTTAAGATACCAAAAACTAATTTCTGAAACTGATTTGTGAAGTCTTCATTTGTAAAGACCTACCTATGAATATACCTATTGATTCAGATACCATCACAAAGAGATTAAATAAATCTGACATTTGCAATGATTGATCAAACCATAGTCAATTAATGAATGATGAATGAGTCACCAAAGCTTGATGGTATGTACCCTAGAGTTCTTAAAGACACCAGTGAGGTCATATAAAGGCCATTAACAGATTTTTTCATCTGAAAATCCAAATGGCTATATGTTTGATTATGTAACATCAATTTAATTAAAGAGGGATTGACTCACAAAATTATAGGCCAATGAGTTTAACATGTACAGTATGCCATGTTAAATTATAAATCTATAATCAGAAACAAGTAAAAATCCATACAGCATTGGTAAAGTGGGGTTGTGTCAATGCTGAACTGATCTTTCCACTGTTTAAAATAAGATGGAAAAGCCTTTAAGAGGTATTGGACTAATTATATCACATTCCGTTGTTTTAGACAACCTTTCATATGGTACATCATGAGAGACTTGAATTCTTAAACCTTAAGTGGTGGGAATTAATGGTGATCTGTACAGGTGGATTCAAAACTGGCTTCTGTGTAGGACACAGAAAGCAAAACTAACACACACATCAACTATTTTTGGTAATATATGAATTGGGGTTCCTACAAGGTTCTATACTGGGGCCTTTGATTTTTCTGATATAAATCGTGATGCTTAGCTAAGAGGAGAAACATACTGTATTGAGAAGAAACTAGAATAGTATAGGATGACCTAGATCAGACACAACTGTTGAAATAGCTTCATAAAATATCAAGTTAATCCAAAATTAACAAGATTCTTTCAGGGCTTAAAGCAAAGGTTGAATAGAGGTAATACATTAATTCTTAGTATGCAACTGATTGAGATTTACAAAACCATTAACAATTTGTTTTTAATAAATGAGGCTGATTCCTCTGTTTATTTCAAATTAAGTTGAAAAATATAACTTGAAAATGTTAGACATCATTGCCAAAGTGATACTAGGAAAGTATTTTAAATCTGTTCTTGTCATAATATTTTCCTGTGTTGTCTGACTCCCTGGCCCACTTGCAGTATGTATGGTTACTCATTCACTACAGTCATCATTTCCATTGAAAAGATTAACTACTCTCCATACAAATTTATGTTTTGGAAGAAAAGTTGCTTTAGTCAAATAAGATGCATTGATTAGATTTTCTAAATTTATTTGTACATTTAACAATTTTGGTTTCAACATATTTGAATAAAAGGCAAAAAAAGAAAGATAAAAAAGGTGGGAAACTGTTTATAAACTTCAGATGACAAGTTGTCAAGGTTCTATGCTCTTGACCAATCTGGCATTAGAACCCTATACTCAATTTCTTCCTCATGTCCAGCTGTAGCAATGCAGGCACACACCTGCATCAGCTGTCATCTGTTGATTTCAGGGGCTAGACAGGAAACAGAAAAAAACTCATTGACAGACAAAGACCACATAATTTCCACCATATTGAGACAAGTGTTAAAAGATTTTTATCCCCATATGCCATACCTTAGATTGACACAAGGTCGTCTGAAAACTGAAATCTGTCTCTGGAAACTTGGAGTAAGTCCATTTTCAACATTTGTGTGCAAAGGTAACAATTTATCTTCTCTGAGGACAAAACACTTTTTCTAGCTTTGTTTAAGAGTTAAACAGAGATTGTAGAATTTATACTGAATTTATACTTCATTCAATGTTTGTCTTATCAAAATAAATAAAGTACCATCTGTTTATGCCATCTGTTTCAGCTACAGTATGTTCTTTTTTTAGTTTGGTTGTATTTTCTACCCAAAACTATTTTCTGACATATATTTAGTGTTGACTTATTGGAGGAGGTTTTAATGTCTTAGACATAAGAAACATAAGACAATGCAAAAATAAGACTACCAAAAAATCAAAACAATTAAACAAGCATACAACCAAACAGGAAACATATTTTGGCTAATCATAATACCAAGCCAATGGGAACCTTTTCACTTATATGAAAATCATAACTCTGTTCAAAAGGCCAAAATTGTATAACCATCAATTACAATCAACTGTAAACCCTACCAGCCTTTTCACCCTAATTCTGAGTAAGAATGTCAAGAAACTGAAATATACCTTTTGCAGAAGATAAACAGATAATGATGATTTAACATAGTCTTTCCAAAGCTCTCAAAAAGATAAAAGTTAAAAGTTTTTTTTCTTTTAACTCTATTAATGGGATTCTAATCCAACTTTAGTAATACAATTAAATTTAAAAGTATATGCTTACTGCTCACCTAAAAAAATACAGCTGGTAAACAAAATAAAAATTCCTTGAGGAAAAGAGAGAAAACAATAACTCTACAAGCAAAGAACAGTTTTTGTTTTTATTTTAACACTGTTTTTATCTTAATACTTTCCCTTCTTCATGTTTTGCTGCTCTTCAACTCTCAGGTTCACGATTTTAAACGAAGCTTATTTACTTTTGAGAATTTACCCTCACAAACACTATGGAGTAGTACCTTTAAATAGGCATGTTTTTAACCACATAGCACATTAAACCTTCAAGTGTTTTTTATGTAGGTGATGAATCCATTCAGCACAAAAGAAGCTGACATTTTAAAAAGAGCTCTAACCCTAACGTCAAATTTATGACAGTTGTTATCTATCAGCTAGTGGTTAGAGGCGGATTTTAGTGCTTCCTACTTTCGACTAAATGCCAAACGCTCACCTGAAAATCTGTGCTATCAAATCTGCTTCCATGCCTCAGTATTACACTGGTGCCTCCTGCTTAGTTGTGATCGTTGCTATGGAGGCAATACTGTCGAAGGAAGAAGCTATTCTTTAAACACAGAATAAAGCCCATTTGTATAATTAAAAATCATACAGATTATACACTCTATTACACCCATTACAATTTTAACATTTAACATTTTCAACAAGTATTTTAGCTGAAAACTACTGAGAATATAATTTGTCCTTTCAACAGGATTTTTAATCTTAATTTACAATATTTCTTCCTATCTAGTTGCATTTAGTTGTCATGATGATTCCATAATTCCGACTGACCATATACAAACATACACAGTATATATGACAATATACTTTTAAATGTAAAAAATGTCAAAATCATGGCTGAAACACAACCACACAAAAGAAGTTGCAAAGCTATAAAATTAAATTAAACTTTCATTCTTATTGTCACAGAGGGAAAGAATTGTTGTGCAGGCCCAGGTGTCATTGATATTGATAATGGGCTGTATTGATATTAAATTACATTGATGAGCCAGTGGGGCCCTGGTGTTTTTCACCTTATTCTCTGTGTTTCCTGCCCTGATCAAAAGCCTTCTAAGCACAGATACCAGACAACTGCCACACCATTCAGAGTTGACGTTGCAGTTGCTAAGCAGGTTTGACTGTGCCTGTGATTGACAGGGGGCGGGAGGATGCTAAGAACAGGATGCAATTGAACAAAGCGTCTTTACACCTGGCCATCCCTATACAGAGAGCTCCTGAATGAGCCCTGGGCTGTTAGCTCTGCCCACACGTAAAGCATCACAGGGATGCTTCCATCCCCCAGGGGCTAAGTGAAGACCTCTTTTTGGGAGGGCCTCAAAAAGCCCCAGTCAGATATGATAAGATCACCATATACAATTTCTTGCATTAGGAATTTGTCTTTTCGCATACTCCAGCTTGCTCTCCATGAGACACACAGGCACACAGACGGAGAGAGCAAAGCTTGGGGTCAAAGCGCAGGGTCAGCCATTTATATGGTGCCCCTGGAGCAGCTGGGGTTAAAGGCCTTGCTCAGAGGCCAAACAGAGTAGGATTTCTCAGCTGGCCGCGGGAGAGCATAGAGGATTTTTCTAGGAGGAAGGCTTGCGGGAGTTGGACCTGGGAGGACACGACTAGAATACTGGGGACTGAGGAGGATGTCTGGAAAAGGGGTTCTAGCACCCTTTGTAATTGGTAGGTAACATAATTGTCTACAAAGTAAAGTAATTCCTGAATTTAGGGGTCACCCCATTCTGTGACATTATCATTAGTTTGTCACAAAGGAACAGAGTTAGAAAATATACATTTTTGGCCTCCCTGGCCTTCAATGAATTCCACTGCACATGTATTAACCATTGTGTCCACTTAATCACCATAGCAACAGATTAATGCTTTCAGCTTTCTTTATACACCATTTATTAATTCCATTATCAGAAAGCTGCTTATTTCAGGTAAGAGTTGCAGCAAACCTGAGTGTATCCCTGAAAAACAGGGTGGAGGTGGGGGCTACTATACTCTGAATGGGATAGCCCTCATCAGGAATAAATAAGCAGTTTACTGAGTATGAATTTATGGGCATGTGGACACCACACAGAGCCCAGTCCTGAATTTAATTTCAGCCTAGTCAGAAACTACAGTCATGAGCCTAGGACTATAAAGCAAAAATGATCAAACCACAGTGCCATACCAACAAAATACTACCTGATGAACTTCAATTGAGTTTAATGTGAGCTTGTATTTTGTGCACAGTTTCAGAAAGTGTCTTCATGTTGTAAATACACTGTTTGAGCTACTTAATGTGCTATAGATTTTATTAGATTGTGCCATGACATTATTAAAGTTTTTGATTGAAATATCAAATTCTAACTGCTACATAAGTACTCAAGGGCTTCTGCTGCTATTAATTAAGTCAAAATGGTGCCAATTATTAAAAAGTGTGACCCACTTTTATTTTGAGACAACAGTGTTTAGGAAACCATAATAGCTATATTATAATAGTCTATAGCTATTATTAATTAAGATACATTCTTTTACTGAAAATATGAATTTGATAAAATGCTATAATTTCTACATCTAATTTTACTATACAGATTGAAATTCCCTTTAAATATGTCATTATTATCTGATACATTAAATAGATATATTAGGACCACTCCTGCAAATTATTATTCTTAGTATGCAAGTAAATATTAGATTTGGAAATAGTAGTTATTTAGTTATTCAAATCTGACTAAACATGATTTTTAAAAATATAACATACCAGAAAATAAATGCTTTTGCCTTAAATGCTTGCCTTTTTCCTGTTTTTGTTGCCTAATTTCAACTAAAACAACAATAAAATGTACATTTAAAGGATGCTTAAAGGTGAACTAGTAAACAGATGTATCCATCACATATTGGAATGCACATACAACATTTGTATAGTAAGTGTTTAGTGGCCTATAAAGTTGAGAAAAACCCATTTAAAAATAACACGTTAGGTGTAGTCTGGTGAAAACGGTGAAAGCAATGAAATGAGCTGGATGCACTTTCTCTCTACAACCTACAGTCTCAATCATTTTATTGAATAATGTCAATGTTTTTGCACACAAAAGCCTCTATCTGGGCATATGTAAATGTGCTGAAATATCCATTTAACATGATCCAAGGAATGTACTGAGCTATGAGCTCTTTAACCTACTGTTATACATCTCTGACAAAGGTTGTGTTGTAAATGACATGAGACAATAAGATATTTTCTCCATACAATTCATTCTTCTGTAACAACCTAACGGCCTTGCTGTACTGCATGTTCACTACAATAACGCTGTTGGAGTCTTCTGGATAATCAGAGTGAAATAAAATTCTCCGGAATGTTGTTCATTAACTGCTCATTCTATGAAATTATTTTAATCATCTCGGAAGGAAATGCCACTAAGGACTGGTTTTGCAATCATATAGCTACTCACGTAAATCTCCACATTCCCTGCTATTGTGCCTGATTTTACTTAGAAACTGACTCACAAATTTAGCAATACATTGCTACAGTATCTATTGCCATTAAACATGTATGATAACCTCCTAATGCAAATTTATTCTGTTCTGCTTTTTTTTGCCACCAGACAGCTTGTCCTACTGTACATTATTTCGATGGTACTGAGGTATGGAGACTGCTGAATCTGGTGCCTCAGTTTTAATAACTTTTTTTTACTGTTAAACAGCATTTTTGGTATTGTCAGACCCTTCACCTACAAGGTCCCTTCCTGAAGGTATTAAATAACTATGAAGAATGGAATGACATATCTACGTACCAGTCATATTCTATAGCCAGAACTACAGAGGAGTGCAAAGTAAATGAATTAATACAGCTCAAAAGGACAAAACCAGATAAGAATGTACAGTACAGTAATGGCATTTCACAAGGTATGGTAACCTGTGAGAGCAACTGCATGAAACATCAGTGTTATATTCTAAACGTAAGTAATGTTTACTTAAACACTTTTCAGAGTTAGATTTTTAAAACAGATTGACCATTAATTTCATTGTGCAATTAATTCAGGTGGGTAGCTGCGTCAGCATGTGTAGGCTGCAAAGGAACAAGTGTTCGAAGAAGGCTCCACAGCCTAAACTTGTGTTTTCTTTCTTCTCTTTTCAGCATTTAATAAACCTATTAGTTATTGTGCAATTAATGTTAATTTTGCTATTATTTTATTCAAAAGTAAGGTGTTTAAAATACTGGACAATAGATTAGCGAGAGAAAACTATAATCTAGTAATTAGGATTCCCATTTACTACAAAAGTGCCGTGTCGTTATACTTGGTTGCACAAAAACAGTTGTAAACTTCCACGTGGTATAGAAGAAAATGGGAATGTATCTATTGAGCAAGAGACTGGCCTTGAATCAGCAACTAACAAAGACAGAGCCCAAAGCTTTTATTGATTGTATTCATTTTTTCCATTAGTCCGCTACCAAGGGGAATGACAGTGTTTCAAGTAAAAGATGAACTACTACCTCTGTGGGGCAACTGTGGCCATGACATGGCTGACAAATTTAGAAACATAAAAAGTTACTTCAAGTGGGCCTGAGCAAACACCTCACCAAACTGCTTCACATTCTGTTACAGCAGCAACAAAAAAAGAGAAAGGTACTGCAAATCGCTGTAAATGGTGAGCAGAGTGAGGATAACAGGTGACAGATGGATGAAGTGAGTCATAGAACAATGGTTGAAGAGTACAATGGCAGCTGAGAAGGAAGATGGAGTAGACAGTCACTTTGTCTGGGAAAAAATAAGCATGTGACATTTCTCGCAACTGATTGTCACATTTGGCAGAGACCGGTGGAGAGTTTCAAGCAGAAACAGACACTTAACAGCTGCTGTCATGGCTGACGATGACAATGCTGGTGAAGTTGGGAGATAAAGAAAGTACTTCACCAGGACCAAATAAAGAAAAGAAGTGGAAACAAGAGGTGATAAGAGAAAAGCCTGGTCTGGGGTCTCCTCACTATACTGTGTATTATCATTACTGTTTGTCTTGGATAATCATTGCTTTTGACTTGAAATAATCCAAGCATTCATTTTATTCAAGTGTCTTGTCACCTTGTGCTTCTCTGTGGCTCTGTAATAATGAGAACTTGATTGATGTTGAAGAAAGAAATGACTGAAGCTTAATTAAAACATTGTGCCTTTTCGCAGTTTGGCTCAGTGCTAATATCCCTGGCATGAAGCCTTTTCTGTGTCATTAGGGCAGATATTAGATTCCACGCATTCTGCACAAGCAGATAGAGAACTAAAGGACGTTATCTGGATTTGAATAGGATGCCTTTGGAAAGAAATGCAAGATAGTAGAATACGGTATATCGGTTCTGAGTATTGATTTAAAATGACAACTAATAAAGGATTTCTACAGTATAAAAGGCTTTTTAATTCAGGCACATTGCTATTACTTCATTTTTTATTTTAAAAAATGAATTGTTCTAGCCTCCAGCTTAGGGATGAGTCTTTCATACTTCTTCAAATAACCATGTTAAATAACAAACAGGTGAAGCACATAAAAAATCTAGGAGTCGCTTACTGATTTAAATCGAGACAAACATTTAAATCAATTTTAAAGCATATATAGTATTGCTGAATTGTTAGCTTGGACTATGGGAGTTATAAAAAAAGTTATTTAATTGTAAAATGCTTTCAGAACACATTTAGCTGCATTAGAAAAAAAGGCTAGGAGTGAGAACAGATCATTCGTCCTATCACTGCTCAAATTTTTTTTTCTAAAATTGTATTATTGTTTCCGTCCTTGACTGGAATGGTCTGTGTCTCAGTAACGTTGGTTCTGCTCGCTGAATGTAACATGAAATAACTAGATAATATCTGTTGGCTTTTTATTGTTTTTGTGATTTATTTACAGGATTGATGACTCACTATTGTAATCAAAAGATGTATTTCAAGACGTGAGATATATGAAAATAAAACACCTGCAGCATAGAATAGCACCAGGCTAGTTAATAATGAAGCCAGAGGACACTTGGTCTACAGATCTCAGGTGTAGTCAGTGGATAACAGCAGTGAACAAATCTGTCATTTTGTTTTTGAGTGAGCCTGAATAAAGTAATACACTGACAAGCATTGTACAAAAAGTAGTCACATAGGGTGACTTATGTAAGAATTTAGACCTAGCAAAAGTTTGCAGTGGTTTACAAATACAAAAACCTCTTTTTGTGGCCAAAATAATACATTGACACATATTAACAGGCTTAAAACTGAGATGTATACCTTTCCCTGGCTCTCTGCCTAACACTTCAATCAGCTTAAAACTGAGGCAATAGTCAAAGTAAAAATGTTTAATAGCAAAAAAATCTTAATACCAGCAAAAATCATTTTCCTTAATCTGACTCCTGATGCACTTTCTAAAAAAGTTGACAGAAGGGATATGGAGTCTCCTAGCATGATCCACTAAAATAATAAGGGGGCACACACACCGCGCAAATTCACCACTGTTATGTAATTTCTCCTATCATGGCACAGTTTATGTTCAAATTGAAAGTTATGGAATGCTCTTTAATAGAACAGCATGGGGCCTAAAACGAATATAAAGGAAGTGTACGGGCTCCCACTGAGGCTTGAAACTGGATTTTTTTCTGACTGAAAGCTTGGTTTTATTTAAGCTAGAAACCTAAACAAAAGACAACCAAAATCATTTACTACAGCATTTGAATTTCAATTGGCCCCCGGCTTTATCGAAATTCTGTGTCAGGAATAAGATAAATGTCACTGGTAGCGCATATGAGCGACTGTAATTTGAGTGATATTTAGCTGGATGAGCTCACTAGGCCTTGGGTGTAATTTTAGAAACACTGGCCTGAAATGTAAATCACCATAAGATTTAAATGTTATTAAAGAACAAGGAAAAAGCTGTCATCTTGGATTCTGACATATTCATGATTGTACAGTATGTTGTGGTCAAAAGCAAAACTGTATTTACATCCAGGCAGAAACACTTGAACATCACTTTTTTAAATAAATGTTACAATGAGTTGGAGTTGTATTCTTTTCTCCAGCACAACAGTAAACCTCAGACTATTGCTCCTAATTGACTAAATCCTAAATTACTTTGGAATCAGTGATAAATTGTACTACATTTAGTTTTACAAAATTACAATAATCTCTTGTGAAGCTGGTAAAATATAGTAAAAAGAAAATGCTGTCAAGTTGTCCACTATTGCCTTCCAGGTGACAGATTAATTTTATTTTTTCTTCAGTCAGGTAAACCAGGACTTTCAGAAGTTCTGAAAGCTTGATTTGGCTAGATCATAAAGATTGATGTGTCATAAAGATTAATGACAAGATTAAGCTCATTTGCATGATCTTAACAAATAACAACATTCATAGTCTTTCCTTATGAGATAACAGTGAGATAGCGCCTTTGTACATATTATGTGAGCATTACAATTAAATGTCTCTCATGCTGTACACAATGAAACATTCAGTCCAGTCTGTGTTTGATTTCACGCTCTTATGTTTGCTATAAATTAGAATGGCTCAATAGGCTTTTTATGTCTCCCCAAAAAAACATTACTAGTTAATTCTCAGGGGAAGTTAAACCAATTTATTTCTCAATGCATGACACATTATCAGACAGGTCTAGACTTTGGGCTGATTGGCTATCTGGTAGGTGAAACAGTGTAGCATAGGGATTTTTGTCAATCATGCTGGTACTGTTTGTCAGAGTTTTGCTTTCACTATCACAGAACTAATCACAATTATTTTAAGGTGTGGATTTAGCATAAATCTCTAAAGTTAAACCAAATAAATCTACTTCCGCTGGCACCAGCTGTGGGTGCTCATAGGAAAGAAACATCCATTAAGAAAACCTACTGGATGCTCAACTCCTGCAGGGTCAAGTGCAATGCTCTACTTAACTCAACTAAAATATTTTGTAAGTGCTACACCAATTCAGAGGTGGCATGGTAGTGCAGTGGTTAGCATAGCTGCCTTGTAGTGCTGGGGCCCTAGATTCAATTCTGTACCTGGGGTGCTATCTGCAAGGAGTCTGTATGTTCTCCCAGTGTTCCAGTTTCCTCCCAAAGATCAAAGACATACTGGTAGGTTTATTGGCTTCTGATAAAATTGGCTGTGGTGTGATTGTGTGTGTGTATCTGTGTCTGCTCTGTGATGGAGTTCATTTCAGGGTGTTTTCTGCCTTGCACCAGTTGCTTGCTGGGATAGGATCTGGCTCTCCTTCAACCCTGAATTGGATTAAGCAGTTAGAAAATGGATGAATGGATGCAGTTATTCAGCTTTTAAGAATTCATTCTTAGATGGTTAATCCTGCTCAACCCTGTAGTTTATTTTCTATGAATGTCCAAGCAACCATATTAAACAATATACTGTATATGCCAAATAGATCATATGTATCCTTCCCTGTACCATTGCATAAAGTCCTGACACCCATGATAAAATAGAAATGTCACGCCCTCTGCAGCCAGAGGGCGCTCCTTCTCTGTCCTGTCCCTAGTTTCCGGTCTGCTGTCCTTCCTGTCCCTCTCTTCCTTGGGCTATATATTTCCGGGTCTTGCACTCTGTCCTCGCTCAGCATTGATGTTCGGATGTCCTGAGACCCGCCTAGCACCAGGGCGCCCCACGTCCGCTCCGTGAGGGCATAGGTTTCTATACGGCATTCCTGAACTCTTTGCACTAATGAGCCCGGGCCTTTTTCCCGTCTCGCCGCTACGCATATGGGTCTTTTTCTGCTCTCCTGCTCCCCACGGTTAGTCCGTGACAGAAAAGTGTTTACTCCGATACAATATGGCCTTTCTGAAGTAATCTTACCTTAACATGACAGATTTTACTTTACTTTTGTTTCATTTGGGAATCCTTCGGCAGGTGTGTGTAGCCGTTGTAATGCATTCTAAAAGAAGAGATATTCAATCTGGACGTATTCACAATGATTGGAAAGTTGCCTACTTTGTGAATCTTTATAACTCGTGCACAAAAAATAAAAAATCAGTGCTGCATAAAGCTTCATTCGTTAACATGATTCAGAAGAAAAGAAGCTTTACAACTGCTTGTCAGAAAACAAACCCCAACTAATGTCATCTTTACAAAGGGAAAACTATTAACATATAATGAATGGAATGATGTTTAATTTTGAATGTCTCAAAACCGAAGGAATGTGCTAAACAGAGCTCTTGTTGTTGCTTCCACCTTTACTTAAGGTAACAAAAGGAGAATGGAAATGGAACTGTGCATCAGAATGAGCATGTAGGAATGCCTCTGTTTCTTATCATACTAGGGGCTGGTTGTGGGAGCACAACTAATGGAGATGGATCTTGACAGCAATCTTGATCACATACCTCTGTCACCAGTGCACTGACATCACTCCCTGGCATGGAAAACACAGAGGTGAGAGCCAGAAGCGCTACACTTTGCTTGAGAGACATAATGTTTGTCCAGGATTGATGAGGTGCTCCACGGATTATGCTAGATTTAGAGTGGATATTTGATTTTGGAGAACATTTTATGCAATTTTGGCATTATTATTTGTAACCTGATACTTCAGCATTTTACCACAGAATTCTTTGCAAACTACGGCTCAGGAAGAAAATAAAAAAGTCTCAGTACTGACAGTGACAAATAGCGGAAACACAAATGTTAGGCAATACTGCAACAACACCACCCCAGTGTACAGCAGGAACTTATTACACGTCCTCTTTCTTGTGGAAAGGCTCTTTTGCATCTGTGATTATTAATGTAGGCTGCTGTTTACACCCACTCAAAAGAGTGTGATTGGCTGCAGTGTTAGACCAGAATCTTAATCCTTTTCACATATTGTAGCTAAATTCATTTATCTGTGTCAAGATAAAATTACCTTCAGGCAAAGAGGCAGGGGTACTGTTACATGATCACTACAGATGTATTAAAATATCATTGTATTATAAAACAGGGAAATTTCAATATGACCTTTTGTTACTTAATAAAAATAGTTACACAGAACATTTAGTCAGTTCCACATTAAATAAATTGTCTTTAAATACACACACACAGTTTTTTAACCATAAGATGTTGCTGTATTTATCTACAATGGAATTAGCAAAGGGAACGGGGCCTAAAAATGAAGGAGTTTTTAAACTTTCAACTTTTTTGCTTTCGACAGCTGACACCTTTTCCACGTGTTTGCACACAGTGTGTCTGCAGTTGAAGGTTATGCAACATTATTCTTTTGGAAATAGAGATCACAGGGTCTGTCACAAGTGACTTACTTCTGACATATAATAATAATAATAACCACCATCATAATAATAATAGCCTGAGATCAGGTCGGTTTTAACATTACAACTCTGTTTGATACTTCCTGGTAACCCTTGAAAATCTCTTTTACTTTAAGAGATTTAAGAGTAAAAGAGATTTACTGTGAATCACAAAGCGCCTTCAAAGTACTGTATGTCCTGTTCAATTCATCCTTATTTGGAATCCTTATCCTAGGGAATGTCCTTCTCATTTGCTACTAACAAGACTAATACTAATAATATTAGGAATAACAAATAAGTCATATAGACTTCAAGATACTGTGTGTAAATTAAATGTTTATAATCTTTAAACTCAGTGAGAGCTCCTTTATTTAGGTGTATAAATGAACTAGTTTCTCTATTTAGTTACATAAATAAGACATCCATTAATACACAAGGGGAAAGGTTATGCTCCCCTGCATTAATGATGGAAATAATGAATATACTAAACAATTTTGATTCTATTTGTTTGTACATATTATATATATATATTCATACTACAGATGCCATTTGACCTTTATTTTACTACACTATATTCTTTAATTTTCATATCTTAAGTAAAATGTGATGACTTTCCCCTCTGACTGTATGTACATACAGGCTAGACCAACACATACTGTACATCAACCTAGACAAAGATAAGCCTTTTCTAGACAGAGGCAAGACATTTATTGGTTAAATGAAATTCCGTTGTATGCTATGTTCATTAATATTATTGTCTGTCTTCCAAAACACATTTTCAGTTTTAATTTGTGGGAAGTGTCACTGCTAGTGTTGAAAAGTGTGACTCCATAACCAACTAATGCCTGCTTCTCTTTTTCTTTATGATTCCTCTGCTACAATATTACTGGACCTTTCAGACATATGATGCTGTCAATCGCTGCTCTATTACTGCAGAACATAAGGTCACTGAACCAGACAATTAGAAGAAGGGAAGGTAGAGATTCTCCCATTGTCTATTATATCTATTGGCTATTATCATGCAAATCTTTTAGGCTGTTCTTTTTCTCCATAATTCTTTTACATACATATAACATAAATAAGCCTATCATCAAAATATATATTTTTTTAATTCCATACAATACCTTCCCTTACAAGCTTTCATGTCTGTCACAGTAAGTGGTTAAAAGTGGAGCTTTAAATAAGACAAGCACAAATTTATATTTACAAAATTAATATAAGGTCTTTGCTTTATACAGAAATTGACAATAAATACAATTCACATTTAAAACCTGACACTGAAAAATATCTTCATGTGAAGAGCTTTGTACGGAAAGTAGTTTTTTCTGAGAGCATTTCTCTAATATTCTTTACATAATGCAGAAATTTCCCCAAATGAAAAGACTTTAATGGATAGGTAGTGGTATTTATTCATTTTTCAGCCCTCTCAATTTGAAAATTGAATAAAATGATCTAGTTAGCTACTGTATTTTCTATTTTGTTTTTTTTTAATTGTTTTGTTTTAAATTTCTCAAAATCTGAACAAAGCAGAACAGCATTACAGTGTGTAATACTAAAACAGTATTATACACTGACATTTCCCTCCAATGTCAGTGATATCTTCTGCAACTCTCCACCCAAAGACCCCTTCAGACAATTCTACTAGAGATACTCCAAACTTCCCCTGTGCCCCTCCCCCCACCATCACTATGTATCTTCCAGTAGAAAGGTCCATGAAACTTACTAAATATCACTGTAGGAGAAATCCAGTGATGCCAGAGGAGGGTATGCGGAGAATCTCAACTCCAGTATTGTTCATCTGCAGTGAGACCAGCAAACCAAACCTGTTTCTGTTTTTCTGAGTGACAATGAATCTGAATTGTTATTTAGCACAACTGCTTGGGGAGTACAAAGAATATCCTTATTTAAGGCAGTAAATTATATTTTAAATTTATTTTAAATTATATTTTAAAAATAAAACCACATCTAGACATTCCCAAAACATATGTTAAAACTTGCCCACAATACACTCTGGACAGGATGTATACAAGCTACTAGGGACCTTAATACTGTAAGAAGGGTCAAAAAAGTGGGGTGAATCATTTTCTGCCTCTGACTCTTGGAAACTGGTTTTACTGTATATTTTTATACCAATACAGAACAGAAAAAAACTGTCTCTTTTTTTCAACCTTGAAAATCAACAGTGCTAGATGCAACCTCACCTCCCCCAGGTGATTTCAGACATGCCTTGCAGAAAAGAGATTGAAACGATGTTGAACGAACAGCCTGCTAGCCCATTTTGGAGTCGCACCCTGGAATGAATGTAAACAATTCTCATTGAAAGTATCTTCTAGAATGTGAATCCCTTAATTATTCCTAACTGAAGCATAGATACAGTATGTGAATTCCCTGTTAGACGTTTAAAATTATGAAAATGGGAGCAAGGAAAGGGAATCTTTCTGATATTTTGCGAATCGTTCCACCAACCTCAATCTACAATATTTAATGAGAACACCAGAATAAAATTAAAACTTGATATCCACATGCCACCTCACTTCAAGTAGACAATAAGATAATGTCAATAAATCAACAAAGAGACAATGACCTCACAACAAAAACTTGAAAAGTTTGATAGAGCTAAGCCCACATCAGATCTCTCATATGAAATGTGTTCAAGGCAGTGTCTACATGATTAAATATTTTTCTCTTTTACAGTGATAGCATGTACAATAAGAAGAAAATAATCTCAATACAAAAACCTCTCTCAAATTAAGAAACTCAAAAATTCTTTCACAATACAATGGAAGCACCTTTTGTTTTCTTCTCTGCAGAATAGGAGGCGCCTTCATTGTACTATTTAATACAAACATCTAGAAATACCTTGGCAGTGACTATTTTTCATTTTTTCTTAAACAGCTAATACTGTATGTTTTGGTAAGGCAAATTTAGTTCCAATGCAAACCAGTACAAAACAGAAACATTAGTTATGGGTATCAGAGACCAAATCCAACGTCAAAGAGGCATAAACAATGCATTGAATAAATTAAGTCTATACAGTGGCTGCTTATAGTGAACATGTGAAGAACATTTCCTTATGTACATTTAAGAACAGTGGAAACAGACAGAACGAAATCTGTGGTATTCCCAGAATTTCTACCTGCAACATGGAAAGATGCACAGATGGAAATTTTAACTTTTAACAGAAATTAATATTCTCAAACTGGAGTGTCTCATGAATGCCAATGCCAATGCTGTGACCAACTTGGGAATAGATGTGTTAAACATGGGCATGCCCAAAAAGTGTTTAAAAATACATAACAGGAATATTCGATTCACTTGTAACCTACTTTTATTTGTGTATATTACCTCACATAATACTGGGATATATTTATTTCATACTTGGCTTGTAGAAAAACATATTGCTAAAGTTTGCCTATAAACAGATTTAGGATATAAATACAGTATATTATTAATAATAATAATAATTGTTTACACTTATATAGCGCTTTTCTGAACACTCCATTTAAAGCGCTTCTTGGTGACCTCTTTGAAAACAGCAATTATTTTTAAAATGATTAGAATTGTTGGTATATTAATCAGCAATGTACCTCATAACTTCTTCCATCTGTCCTTGTCTCTTCAAGTGTTTGTAGACTTTGTTCAGGTTTATGGCTCCATCTGTCTTTTGAGTGGATTTCATCCTCATGAGCTGCTCCAAGTGGTTAACCTTGAGGCGATTCTGCGATATGGTTCATTAAACAGATAATATATTCACAGTCTAAGATAGGTACTTGGAAAGTGTCACACATGTCAATAAGGGGTACAAGTTCAGTCAGGTCTTCACTGTTCACCACCCAGGTTAGCATAGCAGAAAACCTCTGCTCCCAGCATTTTTTTTTAACCTTTAGAAATCCACAAATGTGAACAAATTGTACTGCTGGCACAGGTGTTCATTTGATCAATTTCTGAGAATGTTTTGGAACATGTGCATGAGTTTGGTTACGTCGTTTTGTCCCAAAATCTGAATTCTGCATAGTTAGAGCACATCTTCAGCTGCTGGCTAAGGACACAGGCTGGAGTCTGATCAACCTTGGTCAGGTCTCATGGGCAAGGGTGTCTGATGCTCAAAGACCAGTAACATCCAATGATCCAGTCTACTGATGATGATCACTGATGATGGGTCCATGGTAAGATGTATGTACTTCTATGTTAAAAGTTGACCACTCACTGAGCTTTTTTTCAGGAAATCCAACATCTAGATGTTCACAGACCTGGTACGTTTTACTTTTCCCATGACCCAAGGACAGCTACAGTATGTAAATACAACCCAAAAATACCCATTTTTTCACACATTCAAAATAGGATGATCAAACTTGGAAGTGCAAATGAACTAATCCTAGGTGAACCGGCCACCTAGCCACAAACTGACAACATACAGTACAGTAACTCAGGCTGAGCAAAGACCTTGTTGAAGCTGATGCATTGTCACCCACAGCAAGGTGCAGTTTTTCAACTGAACTTGTGTACAGTTTGTCAAAATGTAATATACCGACATATACATGGAGCTTGTGAACAGTTGAATCAGACATAGATTATTCTGAGTTGCTTGATAAAGATGAGCAGGAAGAAAAGATTGAAAGAAGTCCAGTTTTGCCATACTGTATACTAATAATAACAACAACACATTATTTAATACATAATAATGCAAAGGCCTCTTTTATTTTTTAAAACGAATAAAGGTTCTTTATAAAAGCCAACAGTTGCTTGGCACTTTTTCATACTGTGACTATTTAGCATTGTTTTTTTCTGAAATAAGACTTGCAAATAAAGTGGACAACAGAAAATGTAATTAACAAGTCAGAAAACAAGGCAGTTAAATAACTGAATTGTATTTCATTGATGAAACTGAATTAATTTACAAGAAGTGCAGTCTTATTGATGTACACAGTTGCCACTTCTTCAAATGATGATTATTCCAAGTCTACCAGCTGTTGTCATGGCACCTGAGATAGGACTGTTTGATGACATCACAGCAGGTAGGGTATGCACTTGCTTTAAACTGTCTGCTGTGTTTGAGCCATGGTGAAAATCACAGTACAATGCAGGTGGTGTCAATGCCAATTTGCTTTTTAACTATGTATGAAGCCTTTTTTTGGTCTTGCAGCCATGCTCCCCACCCCTAAAGAACAGGTTCTTTATCCTAAAGGAATGATGTGTTCAGTTGAATGCATTTAATTCTAATTGTGTGGGAAATTAACTCAAAAACAACATATTAATGCAACAAACTCCTGAATAATATCTGTTGGTCTTTAGTTTTGACAGCATGTTATGCAACCATGCATTGCTATTTCCAATAAATGGTAGCAAAGCTTTTGGGGTTGGAACCATTAATCCACCAAAGTTAATGAAATTACCATTACTTTCCATACAAGCCAGTCATAGGGAACGGAAACAAACCTCCTTCAGGCGCAGTCCTTAGCCTCACACGAGAATACAGTCCTTATTGTCTCTTTTTTTCAAGTTGCTCAATGTTTACCACCAGCAAGATGTTTTATTTATTAGTTTTGTCACAAAGTTCTGTTTTGCATAGATTTTGTCCGCTCATGCATACGATATGAGTGGTGAAATTAGCATCTCATTACTTCAATAATTAGGCCAATGATAACCAGATGTTAGGCTTCTGTATGGAGAACAATTTCTACTGAGGTTTCTTATCTGTAATGAACACTACTCGTCAAAGTTTCACTACCAATGTTAATTATATTAATGCATCTCATTCAAAAGGGTATACCATAAATGGTACAAAAGAGTCAAACCCAAATGGTAAAGGATCATGGGTACATCTCAGGTTTATCACTCATTTTAATAGAAAGTGATATACAGCAGCAGCTGTAGAATGTAGAAATGCCACAAACTCCATTCTGGTTATGAAATAGATTTGAAGCTATTTTACAAGAAAGATAGTGTCAGGAATTGAAGTATTTCACTACATGTACAGTGAAGTCTCTTTTTGCCACCTCAAAAATACAAAAGACAATTTTGTTACCCGAACATTGGCTGTCATGAGGAAGAAAAAAGTGTTTTGACATTGTTAAGAAAAAATATTTATTTACGAAACTTGAGAATAGTGTGAGGAATGTGATAGTAGTGTAGAATTTCTGCAAAATTAAATCTAAGAATTTGCTGTTGTAACCTGTTTTTACATGATTTTTCCTATTATTTAACATTGGGTGTTTCTGAGTACATCAAAATAGTTTTTTTACATACTGTAGCAACTGTAGAGCAGCCTCTAAAATCTGAAAAAATACATGTTTTATGAAACCAATGATTTCTAATCTCCATTGTAATTAATTTATTTCCTGAATATTTAAAATATGTGATGGTATTTTTCATTCGTTGATTCTGAACTTTAAAAAATCTCTTTAGATAAGGTTGAATCATTATTTTCACATATTCAGCTCTGTGTCCTACCAAGTCTTAGACACTAAAATGGTACTGTATATCATCATTGTTACAGGGATACGCTGAAGACTCAATTGCACACTTTAGCAAAACTGTTTAAGAGGACCCATATACAGTAAAGTTCCCAATATCAAATTCAGCCATAGCATTTCCAATTTCACAAAATCATGTTTTCACCTTGGTATCACTATGGTTTTTGTGGCATTAACATGCAGTCATTGTGCTTCACTGCTCCATGAGTAAACTAAAGTGAACATTCTTCAGAAATGCCTATTGTTGTACAGCCTGAAGAATAAGAAAAATAAATGCTTTCAGAAATGTACAATTTTCTAAGACATTCTTATTTTATAAACCCAAAAATAAACTCAACACAAAGTATTTTTCAATTTTGCTCTCATTTAGACAACATACAGTATAATGATTTGTCCGAAATAAGAATACTTTTCTTATTATTCTTCCACATTTCTATTATTCTAGCACAATGTCACTGTAATCTTAAGACAATTTCTGGACTGTTTTGAATAATGCTCTGCTTTCATCTGATTGCTCTCAATCTGAAGTCCATGTATATTGAAAAAAGACATTTTAATAAATGCCAATCATTGAGAAATCAATTCCACATACCTATTCTCTTTTATTATTTTTGTTATATGCCTTACACAATTATGTTTAATATAAAAATGATATTATCTTCTTATAATATAAAGTAATATTTAGAATAAATTGTTATAATGAGCTTTAACTATTCAATGTCATAAACAGTGCTATCTGGCCATCTGTTAATATCGATATTGAGATTTCTAGATTACTTTTTGTAGTTTCATTTTTTCACCATGTGTTTTTGTCTTTGTGGTTTCTGAGGTGTGCTAACTCTGTAGACTGTTGGGCATTAGGCTAATGCATTTAAGAACTCCTGCAAATGTTTTGGACTAATGTACTGCACAAGCACAAAATAATAAAATATAACATAATAACATTAGTTTTGAACCTTGAATTAGTGATAAATCTACTGCTCATACTTCAATGTTTTAGTGATTATGTGTGCCATTTGTACAGCACATTTTATGCACAAACAGCTTTTTTTCTTGAATACATATGTAAGAGGGGTTTATAACAGAGGTTTTAGAGGAAGGTTAGATCCTAATCTTAAACAATTGCACTTGTAGCACTCACCCTGCAGCTCACAACAAATGATACACTGAAGCAAAGCATGGTATGAGTCTAGCCAGTACCTGGATGGGAGACCTCCTGAGAAAGGTAAGGTTAAAAATTAATAATTCCTTATACTTACAGTATATAGCGCTTTTCTGGACACTCCACTCAAAACACTTTACAGGCAATGGGGACTCCCCTCCACCGCCACCAATGTGCTGCATCCACCTGGGTGATGTGATAGCAACCATAGTGCACTAGTACTCTCACCACATCAGCTATCAGTGGGGAGGCAAACAGATTGATGAAACCTTTTTACAGTATAGTGTCCCCGTCACTATACTGGGGCATTAGGGACCCACACAGACCGCAGGGTGAACGCTCCCTGCTGGCCCCACTAACACCTCTTCTAGCAGCAACATTAGTTTTTCCCAAGAGGTCTCCCATCCAGGTACTGGCCAGGCTCATACCTGCTTAGCTTCAGTGGGTTTCCAGTTATGAAATGCAGAGTGATATGGCTGCTGGAAGAGGTATTAGAGGAGCCATTCAGGGGTGCTAAGCCTACAGTCTGTGTGCATCTGATGCCCCAGTATAGTGACGGGGTCACAATACAGAAAAAAGGTGCTGTCCTTCAGATGAGACATGAAATTGAGGTCCTTACTCTCTGTGGTCATTAAAAATCCAAGGGAGTGTCTCAAAAAGAGTAGGGGTGTTACCCTAGGCATCCTGGCCAAATTTCCCTTTGGCCTTTACCAATCATGTCCTCCCTATAATCCCCATCTGTGAACTGGCTTCATCACTCTGTTCTATTCCCCACTGATAGCTAATGTGTGGGAGGCTTTCTGGCGTTATGGCTGCTGTCGCATTGTTCAGGTGGGTGTTGCAGATTTGTGGTGGAGGAAAGTCCCCATTACCTGTAAAATGGTTTGAGTGGATTGTCCAGAAAGCACTACATACAGTAAGTGTAAAGAATTATTATTATCATTAATAAATCCCAGCACCCAGGTCTTCTCCTTATTAATCTCTCTTGCATTTCCTTCTCCCCCTGCCTCCCCATCTACAACCTTGCAGCAGACTCCCTAGCTCAGTCTTCACAATAGTGAGAGAGGTTTGGGCAGCCTTGTGCCCACGGCTAGGTGATTCACGACAAACCACCCTCTATCACATTCATTTGGAACTAACTGAACTACTGGATTACAGAAATACTGGCTCCTGAAATACAAATAAAAAAATTGGCAACACTAATTAATATTTACTTTTTATTACTTAGTTTTTTTATGCGTATATAATTGATCTGAGGAAAAACGCTTTATTTTTTATGAATATGCATCAGAAACTGTTACTCAAAGCTCACTCTGTTCATGAGCTGTCAACGACTACATTAAATCAACATGTGAATTTTTTCTTGTTTTCATCCTACAAATATGGAGAACAGACAAGTTCTGCTCAATGCTAGAATCCCTGCACTTGGGCTGGGAAGCAAGGAATGTGCACACTCTCTATCATACTGTGTGCTCGGTATGGTGCCAAGCTTCAGAGAGCTTTACAGGAGAGTTAGCCTTGGTTGAAGGAGCAATTCTCTCATTGAAATCACTGCAAACTTGCAGGCACTAAGCAAAGTCCCAGGGATCACTGCTGCAGAGCAAGTCAAGGATAATTTAAGGATTAAATAAGAATAATTGACCAAGTCAAAGCCAGAATGAAAACAGAAATGTCTAAGCTAAAGTGATTTAACCTGTATTGTGAGTGCCTGTACTAATTGAGCCACTAGCATCCTCTGTCACAAATTGCTTTGATATCAATACCATGAGATAAGATCGTGTCTGTACAATTTTAAACACCATGTTGGAGAATGTGCCATTACCACTCAATTTAACAAAATAAAACACTCTAGTCTCACATTAGCAGATCTTTGGTTGTTTCTTCTATCATACAAAAAAAGGCATTTTAAGCATTTTGACTTTGCCCCAGTATAATAGAATGACATACAATATGCAAACTGGAACTACTGGAGTTCACAATTCAAATTTAACAAATAATAATGAACACTGCACTGAAATTGTGTAAATAATTTTTAGTTAACTGCATTGCAGTGGAAATGGGGAGAAGCTCCCAATACAGTCTAAGGTAGTGCCCATTTCTAAACATAAACTAAAAATGTTGAGGATGCAGCAAAAAGGAAATTAAGTGAAAGTGTATGATAAAGCAAAAGAATTTGAGAAAAAAAAGGAGGAGAAGAAGAGAAAAAGACAATTGAAAACCACTGTATAAATCTGCCATCACTTTGTCAGGGTGAAGATGGAGCCAGACAGACTGACCACAGAGGATATGGAGAATTACACATCTGATGTTTGACTCATGAAGCACAAAACACTGGAGAGGGGAACAGAGGAATGTCATTTTCAAAAATCCTTGTCGACATACTCTGAAGAACACACTGCAGTTGACAAACTTTCTAATACTGAGACAAAACAAGACTCACGGGGTGGTGGGATAAAAACAATTAAAAATGAAAAATAGAGAATTTTAAAGCATTACCCTAAAAGAGAGCAAGAAATCAGTATCGTATAGATTTTAGGAACAGTCTGCTACACTATACTCTGCATACATGGGCGCATATATTTTCAGATGTTGTAACAAGACGTTTTTACTGTAAATTATTTTAGAGAGGTTAGATTGTAAAAAGAGACCCATGCCTACTGTACATCTTCACTACATCTGACAAGCTAGTAAATGTTATTTATATTTTCTTACAACTAACAGATTAGATTCCTATAAAGGGTTCAAAATATTAGAGCTTTATGTTACAAGTTCAAACACAATTCTTACAGTACCTTCTACTGTACCTGTGCTTTTGAATTTTTCTCTCTCTGCATGATTCTTATTCATTTTTTCTCCCCCAGCACAAGTCAGTTTTTTCAGAGCTTTTTATACTAATATTTTTGTCTCCTTTATATTTTCTTTCCTTTAGTTTTTCATTTTCATTTTTTTCTTTGACAATCACTTTATTTTCTCCAATTCGTCTTTGAAGAGTTTTAGCGTATTCTTCACCTGTTTAGAATTTCAAACATCTTTGTTGTCAGAGTAAAACCACCTCCCCTGTTAGTCTGGTGGACGGCAGGACTATTATCAATCTGGCAATCACTTTCTCACCACTCCTGTTTTGTTTAAGGTGCAATTATAAAAGCTGTCAGTCAAAAAGATAATTTTACCATTTTTGATCTTCACAGATTTTTGAAGTGGGCAAAACTGGAGATTCACACACTTTCCAGTTTATTTTGTAAGACATTATAGAGAACATGATATTATGTTTATTTTGTTTTGTATTTTAACTTAGATGGATCATCATGAATAGATGGATCATCGCATTTCATCTATTGTGTTTCTAGGGAACAGCTGGAACAATCACATATACCGGAGTATATATTCTGAATGTGCAGCATAAGTCCTTGTTAGCACAGCTTTCACAGCAGCAGAGTTGTAGTTCTACCCTTTATATTAAAATACTGAGATCATTCCTTATATTGCAATATGGTTTCGGTTGAAAGTTGACCCACATCCGTATATATGAACTTGTTTTAAGACCCTGTCAAAAATAAAAGATATACTAGAAAGAGAAGGACTTTTTTTGTCAGCTACAAGTTCTGTGGAATAATTTACAGTAGAAAAAAATTAGACATGGTTTTGTGAAAATCTTACTTTTTGAAATATGGGGGATTCATGTTTCTGTGCAAAAATAATGTGGTGTACCTTCAGATGACCCTTTGACTTTTTTGCTGAAATTGGCATATGAGAAAATCTATAACACAAAAACAAATCCTTCAACACAGGCATACACGCTTACTGAGAGCTGTGGTATTTACTGTAATTTGCTGGTAACATACAGTTGCACAAGGGACAAAAGGGCTTATATGTTTTTTCCTGTTCATTTTAGCAGGCAGTAAATTGCTTTTGCAGGCTGCCTGTATCAGATTAGGACAGCATTAATGTCTAACTGGCATCTGCCTGGGTTAAAATGACATGCAAGTTTGTTCCCAGAACAAAACTGGTCACGGATTTAGGACAATATTTTCTTTAAAAAATGAATACTTCCATCCACATACAGTATAAATGAGAAATATTGTTTGTGACTGAAAAAATAAGCAGTCTTCAAATCTCTTCTTTATTATCAAGCTCCCACAGACTGCTTATAAAACATACCTCCAGAATTTGTTTGGACCTCAGAGTGTGGCCAATTTAGTGACAGAAACGTAGACAGAGTCATTCATGTCAATGCTAATATAAACGACTTCTATATTAAAGGAAGTGGACTGGCATCACTTTGACTGTTTTAAAACTCCATAAATCACATCCGCTCATTCATTAGGCAGCGTTCTTTTCAGCATTTGACACTAAACCTGAAAGATGAGAATCAAATGAACTGTATCAAATGCTGTTGCTGTAGGCCCTCTGTGTAGTGCATTTCCATGATGTGACTTATCTTAGTAATGCATCACATCTTACTCTTCTTAGCTTTTTATTTGCTCTTGTCACACATAATATTATTTGGCATCTACAACAGGCACTAAACAGTACTAAATTAATGATTAGAACAGGCTTCCTCAAATTCATCTGTCTCAAATTTGATTAGAAGCACTAACGGTGCACCAAGTCATTTACAACTGATAAACCTCATTTAGTCACAAGGGTGCCCAGCCCTCTCAGCGCTGTGCAGTAGCACTGAAGGAAACAGTTCCACATAATTCACGGTATTAATACAATCTGTCTGTGGAGATAGTTATAAGGAGGCATAGTCAAGTGCTTAAGCAGTTTCTATCATAAACATCCTTGATCTTTCCTTTTCTTTTACATTTTTGAGTCCAAAGAAAAGATTTCTATTTATAGACATTCTGTTTAAAATGTCAGCAAGTAAGTGCTGGGAGTCACAGCTGAAGGAATGCAAAAAAGAGGCTTTGTATAATTCATAACTATTTTATCAATTTCATAAAATATTTTATTGAAACCGTTTTAACATTTTTGATGATAACACCCATTGACCTATTTCTAGCAAATTACTCATATTCTTTTGGTATTTATATACAGTAAGAAAGAACTTATATATTTATACCTGCTGCATGACCTGCAGCAATTCTTATTTTTACCTACCAAGTGGTTTTCTCTTTCCCTTGCTTTTTTTTAAATAGTGTAATTTATTCATGACGCATTCACTCACAGGCTTCACCTTTACAGAATGTTACAGCTTTAATATCAAAACATTAACCAAAGAATATAATCAATTCTAACCAAAATATTTAATTTACTTTAATTTTAACACCCAAAATCAGACATCTATTTAAAAATGCAGCACAGCCTTGCAAATTGTGCTTCAGTGTCCAGACCTGTTCCAGGTCATCTCTCCAGGAACATTTCTTGTTGCTGTGTTACTGAGGTCATTATTGCAAGCACAGTATTTGAAGTTTTTCCTCTTGTGATGATACTCATTGAGAAAGGAAAAAAAACCTACACAGCTTAGGTCCAGGTGATCATTTATAGTATATTAAATCGCTGTGCACACAAAGTATGCATCAGCATATCTAAAATATTACTTTTCCAGCTATTTACTCCTAGAAATATTCTCTTTTTGTCTCGATGTCGGCAGATAATGAAGAGTTTCAATTGACACAAAAGTTCAGAAAAACAGAAAAAACATTTTTACTAGAGTTGGCTGGTAATTCTAATCATAGATATTTTGAATAATACATCTTTGATGGTTTAAAGAAGACAATAAATAAAGACCATAAAAAAGATAATAAATAAAGCAAAATATAGGTGTTATGCCATGCCACCCACTTTTGTTATACAGTGCCTTGCGAAAGTATTCGGCCCCCTTGAACTTTTCAACCTTTTGCCACATTTCAGGCTTCAAACATAAAGATATAATTTTTTTATTTTATGTGAAGAATCACCAACAAGTGGGACACAATTGTGAAGTGGAACGAAATCTATTGGATTTTTGAAACTTTTTTAACTAATAAAAAAATGAAAAGTGGGGCGTGCAAAATTATTCGGCCCCCTTGCGTTAATACTTTGTAGAGCCACCTTTTGCTGCGATTACAGCTGCAAGCCGCTTGGGGTATGTCTCTATCAGTTTTGCACATCGAGAGACTGAAATTCTTGCCCATTCTTCCTTGCAAAACAGCTCGAGCTCAGTGAGGTTGGATGGAGAGCGTTTGTGAACAGCAGTTTTCAAAATTATATGTCCCCTTTACTTTCAGTGCAGCAAACTCACTCCAGAAGTTCAGCGAGGATCTCTGAATGATCCAATGTTGTCCTAAATGACTGATGGTGATAAATAGAATCCACCTGTGTGTAATCAAGTCTCTGTATAAATGCACCTGCTCTGTGATAGTCTCAAGGTTCTGTTGAAAGCGCAGAGAGCATCATGAAGACCAAGGAACACACCAGGCAGGTCCGTAATACTGTTGTGGAGAAGTTTAAAGCCGGATTTGGATACAAAAAGATTTCCCAAGCTTCAAACATCCCAAGGAGCACTGTGCAAGCGATCATCTTGAAATGGAAGGAGTATCAGACCACTGCAAATCTACCAAGACCTGGCCATCCCTCTAAACTTTCAGCTCAGACAAGGAGAAGACTGATCAGAGATGCAGCCAAGAGGCCCATGATCACTCTGGATGAACTGCAGAGAACTACAGCTGAGGTGGGAGAGTCTGTCCATAGGACAACAATCAGTCTTACACTGCACAAATCTGGCCTTTATGGAAGAGTGGCAAGAAGAAAGCCATTTCTCAAAGATATCCATAAAAAGTCTCGTCTAAAGTTTGCCACAAGCCACCTGGGAGACACCCCAAACATGTGGAAGAAGGTGCTCTGGTCAGATGAAACCAAAATCGAACTTTTTGGCCACAATGCAAAACGATATGTTTGGCGTAAAAGCAACACAGCTCATCACCCTCAACACACCATCCCCACTGTCAAACATGGTGGTGGCAGCATCATGGTTTGGGCCTGCTTTTCTTCAGCAGGGACAGGGAAGATGGTTAAAATTGAGGGGAAGATGGATGCAGCCAAATACAGGACCATTCTGGATGAAAACCTGTTGGAGTCTGCAAAAGACCTGAAACTGGGACGGAGATTTATCTTCCAACAAGACAATGATCCCAAACATACAGCAAAATCTACAAAGGAATGGTTCACAAATAAACGTATCCAGGTGTTTGAATGGCCAAGTCAAAGTCCAGACCTGAATCCAATCGAGAATCTGTGGAAAGAGCTGAAAACTGCTGTTCGCAAACGCTCTCCATCCAACCTCACTGAGCTCGAGCTGTTTTGCAAGGAAGAATGGGCAAGAATTTCAGTCTCTCGATGTGCAAAACTGATAGAGACATACCCCAAGCGGCTTGCAGCTGTAATCGCAGCAAAAGGTGGCTCTACAAAGTATTAACGCAAGGGGGCCGAATAATTTTGCACGCCCCACTTTTCATTTTTTTATTAGTTAAAAAAGTTTCAAAAATCCAATAGATTTCGTTCCACTTCACAATTGTGTCCCACTTGTTGGTGATTCTTCACATAAAATAAAAAATTTATATCTTTATGTTTGAAGCCTGAAATGTGGCAAAAGGTTGAAAAGTTCAAGGGGGCCGAATACTTTCGCAAGGCACTGTAAATCCAAGAGCAAGGACCTCACAGTCGTGTGGTAGTGGCCGGTGAGCCCCAGAATGGACTCTGGTTCACAGGGATGGATACAGGGAGGAGAATGAGGACCAGGCCAGGACAGGGTGCACATTGTTGGGGAAGCGTGACTACGCGCAGTCTTCGCATCGTTGGCAGGCAGATCCCATAGCCACCAGCCAGAGACCCAGACACACACTGCACGCAGCAGGATGGATCGATGGAGGTAAATAAAGCAAGGAACACCCTGAATGCAGTCCTGGTAGTTAGGAACCAATGGACAAATCCAGGTGAACAGGGGAATAGGAACAGACAGGATACAGGAGGGATTCGGGGAGGACTCTGCTGGGAAATGCTGGCTAGTGGGCTATGACACAATGCTGTTTTACCAAGGAGAAACCAAGCAGGGCTTAAATAACCAGGAGCACCTGCTGCAGTGTGACTTCTCGCTACAGCCCGGTGCTCCGAGTATCTTGTCTCAGGGGCAATCAGTGCAGAGTAGACAGGAAGGGGGAGGCGTGGCCTATGGCCACTACAGCTGCACAGGCCTTGTCATGACACCAAGACCTTAGTACTTTAAGACAAATCTTCAATATCATTTGACATAACATAAACAGAGCCAAAAGAAAGTAACTAGTGGATTATTCCCTTCTTTGAACCTAGGGTAATATTAGATTTGTCGTGAAAAAAAGTAACACAATAAAGGAGAAAACAAAATCTAAAGAAAACAAATATATTGTAATGTTTTGTATGTACCATCTCTGAGGACATTTGGTAGTGGTCAGTTATTAGGCTACCCATGGACAAAGCCTTGAATGTGATAGAATGATGAACATGCTCATTTTAAGAGAATGTCAGTTATCAGCAGTTTTCGCAGACCTACCAGCGGGCTGCATATTCTCCAAGACCCCACATTATTGACTCTATCCACTCAGACAAATATATTAAGTTGTTTTGGAAGAGCAGTTAAAAAAATCCAATGACCTAAGCACAGAAGAAGAATGTGGTAGTTTCATTGTCAAACTGCATATTTTAAAACTCTCATGCACTGCCTGCTGGGCATCTCAAACATGTCATCAATCTATGTGTGCCCTTGTGTTACTTGAAGCTCTAAACATAGCCAGATGAACATTAACAGATACTTATTAACATTAAATGAGACCTTGGGTCACTGGAATTGTAAATTTCTTACAACATCACTTAAAAAGGCTTTGCAGGTTTGAGGGCCTTTAATTAATCTCTAGTGTTTTTATGTGGAGACCTGTCTCTGCGCTCTGGTGTATTTTTTAAACCTCTTGCTTTCTTGTGCAACGTGCAGAGAGCTCGAATGTAGAGAGGCAAAGGCATTATGGCCATAGTTCTAAATATAACGTTGCTTGAACCATTGTGAAGAGAGACAACGAAATATGACATTCTACCACTGTTCTCTTGAATTTGCCACTGTCTCCTGTTTATACTGTTGCACATTTACATTCAAGCAATGCTCCTCTTGTCAGCCCATGGCAGAATTAGGCACTGTAGTGTGTCTGCCTTTGAATGATCCAAATCAAGAGTAATTGCTGCTGCAGCAAAAAAAAACAAAAACAAATAAAACACAAGAATTAAACACGAAAACAGGATACTGCAGTTTATGACAGCATAACATGGTTCTTAAGGGAAGAAGGACTGGATGAGTGACATGATTTGTGTAAATTCTCCAACAGGAAAGCCACATTTGACAGGATATACAAAAAGAAAAACAGATTTCTAACAGGAAATGTGTGGTGTGGAATGAGAGATGTGTATTGGAACATGGTGTCACTGCAAAATGTAATTCAATCTGACAAATCAAGGCATGTACAGAAGTCTTCTGCATGCAAGGGGTAGTAGCACCTGTTGAAATACCACTATCCAAACTGTGCAAAATGGAACCTTTTGAATTAAGTGTTAAAGTAAATATTTCCATTCTTCCCTTTCCCAAGGGAAGGGATTAAATAGCACGTTCATGTAAAAATACTATAAAAAATCAAATTAGCAAGGGTTAAAATAATTATGTTTTATTCATTACAGTAATTCTTTCTGTTGAGCCTCCAGAGAAAACAACAGGAAGTATGTGTGATGTAGGATTCATCCTTTATTAAAGTATTAATACATTTAAAAATGAAATTAATTGACTCAAAAGCTCTAATTAAAATAACTAAATTAATTTGCAAAGTTAAATTCATTAGTAATACGCACACACTGGTTCAAGGTTTTACATGAACTTACAACTAACAAAGGAGCATCTAGACAGAATTGAAGTTAATGCCCACCGCAGCAGGTTATTTTCTATGGCAAATTATGTATGTTAGAAAGAACCATTAAATTGCTTCTTACATTATGCTAAAATTGTGGACATGGAAAACATGAAGTCTGTGATTTATTTTTCTCTGACCTTTACTGCTTCATCTTGGTTAAAGGCCAGCTTTCCTGTAATGTTAGTTTCAATGAAAAATAAAATAAACTCTAGATTTGGTTGGATATGTCTAGAAAAATAATCAGTCATAAATTATTACATTTCAATTATGTAAAAAAATATGTTTTATGCATACTGTGTGTATATATATATATTCTGTATATATATATACAGTATACACACTTTTTAAACCAAGAACACTTATTTCAGCACTGCTGTGTTAGTAAGTTGTGAAGTGAGGCTTTGAGTTTATACTCTGCAGTGGTGCTCCTCCAGGCTGTTTTACACTATCTTAATAAGTACAGTACAAATCAAATTATGAATTCAGATGTTCAGATGTTACGGCATTGCCACACACAGGGAAAGAAAACAAAAGCCTGCTAAGACTACCATCATTGCTAAAGTGACAGCTCAGGATAAGCCGTATCTCTTGAATACAATTAAACATTACCTGCAGAGAATTAATGTAAGAGACTGCATAATTTTGAAGTAATTTTGAAGTTTAGCCATTGGAATCAGTTAATAAATAAGATAATAACTAAACACTATAAAATACAACCCAAACTATTTCATTTGTGCTTTCCTACATTACTCTTAGAGTACATCTCTCTTACACAAAAGATTTGCAACTTATAAATTTGTGTTCCAGAAGTGTATCTGGGTCTCATGTTGTTAAATACATACATTATGAAACAGTGTGAACATCTCTGAGTAAAACAAACATCAGCAAAAAAGCATATCCCAGCTACCCATTTTCATTTCTGTGCTAAGGATTTTAGAAATTCTAAAACATAATGCACACAGAACGTTATTTTCACTTTGCAATTCTAACGCTTTAGGTTTTGATACACTTCTTTGTACAGTAGGTTCCAAATTCATTTCCAAATGGTTTGTATCCTGCTTTATTGTTTTTTCTATCCCTTTTAAAATTATATGCCCTACCTGAGTTTTTGCTTTCAAAGGTGAAAAAAAGAATTTCTTCTGCCGTTGAGTAAATATGTGCACAGCACTTTCACTCCAGCAGTGCTGTTTCTAAAGAATCTTTATGTAAATTACACTAACAAGATAGAACACAGTATGAGTACTGTTAGAGTGGCCACTGTGTCTTTTATTAATTTTTATTTTTTTAAATGTTGATATATTTTTATAGATTATTCTGGAAGAAACAGATAGATAGATATACTGATATGTACTGTATACTGAGAGACATTCAATGCAACAAACAAATACTGGAATCAATAACATTTGCTCCACTCAGTATATACTGTATACAGCGTGCACATATGGTATACTGTACATGTACATACCAAGATTAAATAAATATTCATAAAATAAAAATAAAAGTAGGTAAATGGTAGGTGGAAGAATATAAGTTACTGTATATATAACTATATATATATATGAGCTATTTAAGATGTTTTATTTTATTTTATTATTTAGTGTTTAATTTGAAAAAAAAAACATCACCCTACCATTTTCTAGCATAGGCACAATTGCTGTGCTTAGTATAGGTCTAAGTGTTTAAATCAAAGTTTTTGGTACCTGAAGGAAAAACATTCTGAAAATCCTGAAGACACCTGCTACGATAGATACTCTCCTGCTTAAAACATAGGTTGAAGAAAGACATTTCTGTTCAACAGCAGCAGCTCGGCTTTTTTTACCAGTTTGCTGCACCTGAACTAAGACAGCAAATTGTATAAACCATTCACATTCAGTTCCAAGGCAAATGCTTCAGATGTTTCACTGCAAACTGATAAGAAGACAATGCCTTGTTTTTTTTTACAGAGGAATAGCTCTGCAAGTCCTGCTGTTAAATGGTTATTTCTTTTACCGTTCATTTTACATGGGAAATATGAAGACCTTGGGATTTTCTTTCCCCCAATGTCTAATACCCAGGTATAATAAAATGTTGAAACTGGAATAGATTGCAGCCTTGTTAGCTATTCATCATGGGAATGCACTTTGAAGACCTTTTGTATGCATTTTGTGGCTGCTTATTGTCAGCAGAGTGAATAACAAGGTGAGAACAAAATACAGTAACTAGATTTATGTGGCCACTTAGCTCTTAACTATGCTCATTAGAGATTCTATGGGTTTAAATGCAGACAATATACAGTAGATTTAAAATGCAAAGTGTCTATACTTGTAATCTAAATGATGCTCCTTTTCAAACCATAACCAATTAAGTCTTAAGGTCACAGGATGTGACATGTGTAAAGGCATCAAACACAAAGCAATAAATAAACACAGGGATATCTTACTGATGCATGCTTTTTACGATTGCTTCTTAATAATGATCAATGACATTAGGAAAGATATGTCTTTCTGTCTTGCCCCAACGTTTGACTACTATGTTGATTTTTCTGTTTGTTATGCTTGAGTGTGATCGATAGCTTTAGGGAGTCTGTAAATTGCTATAAAAGATTTTCATTGATTGTTCCAGTCTAACTTCATTTAATTCTTCAGTGTACCTCTGTCTGCATGTATGAGAATAAAAAGAATATCTCCCTGGAAAACTCACAAACATTTAAGTTTGGCTTGATGCGCAAATTAAGCTGTCTTATCTTTAAAAGTACTCTACAGAAAACAGGAGCTCAATTTAATGATATACATTAATATCTAAATTAATTAAATAATATAAAAAACACCCTAATCAAGAACTGGAAAGACTTAAGGTCATAGAACGGACCCTACTGCATTACTGACATAGGACCTTGGAAAGTACAATCATACTGAATTTTAGCTCTAAGGATTTTACTTGTGAAAATATTTGAATTTCCAAACTTCAATTATATGTAATACAAATTATGTGTATAAAAACAAGGATTTTACACAGTTCCACTCTATTTTGATGCCATTTGGGAGCCATTTTTAAATTAATAATTTTAAATGTTTGTTATTGCATATGTACAAAAAGAAATTCACTTTATAAAAGTGTTATTGTTGCACTTTACTACCCACAGACATATGAAGTCCCTTTCCTCCTCAAGCCTTATATTTAATATATACCCCAAAGATTGGTAGTTAATTTTTGAAAATGCTTAAAAACTTTTACAACACTGGCAGCTTTATCCCCAGCACCTGGAAATTATAATTGCTATTTGTCCTAAGCACCATCTGAAGGCCATAATTGGCCTTTGGTTGTACTTAGTCTTTTTAGGCAAACAGAAACTGAAAGCGCAAAAGGAGCACTTAGACAGAGTAACATAACATTGTGCAGACCCCTCATGTTAAAGACCGCAATGGGACAGAAAGAACGCTTTTATTTACCAAATGCCTAATTTTTTGAATTCCCTGGATTCTAATATACACCAGAGCAGCAGTTTCCAACCTCAGCTGGAAACACCATGCATTTTATCATTGGGATCTACAAGTGATTGAGTATGATGGCCATGAAATCCTACACGGGCCAAACCCTTACAATTCAGACGTCTTACAATTACATTTTGTCTTCATAGATGTTGAAAGCCTTTTGCTCTAATTATTTTTTGTATATCTGGGACATTGCCAAATTTAGCTGCTCTGAGGTCATGGGGTATGCTATTTTTCCACAGACTATTTACTTTTGTCCAAGGGGTCTACAATGTGTTATTCATTTTTACAATTGGGAATCTGTACACTGACAAAGTTTAAAAACTGTGAGGATATGGGCAAAATCATATTTGCTAAAATTATTCTCTACATTTATTTGTACCTTAATTGTGATGTTTATAAAAATACCTATCTATGGTTTATAGAGACAAAAGCATTGTCAACTGATTTACTGTACTACACTTACTTGATTCACCGAAATGTTTAATATTACTGTAACTCTACATGATATCAAATAGTTTTGAAGAGATAGTGTTTGTTATATATTATAATAGATAAATAAACTGAGGCATTAAAAACACAACAAAGAATGAACTTAACTTTGAGTCTTTTTTGCCTTTTTGTATTGAGAAAATATACAATAGTTCTTTACAGTATGTCCTACATTATGTTATAGTATAATGTGTAGTATTGGAAAGATATACAAGTAGTATGGCACAGCATTGAGTAGATACAGTATGTCATGGGGTGATAGATTTCAAGGCTGTTAGTATGACCCATGTTTAATTCCACACTGTGGCACTTTTTGTGTGGAGTCTGCATGTGCTGCCCTGTAGCATTGGTTGTTCTGGGTTTCTCCCACCATCCAAGAAACCACAAGCTACTGTAGGTCAATTGTTTTTGGATATGTATGAATTATAACTTTGTATGACATACATGAAATATATCTTTATAACCCATTAGATCTCAGAAGCTTCGGACTGGTTAAACCTGGTATATGGGATCTCCATGAAAAAAAAAAATCACATTGCTATTGCAAGTGGTACCGGTGGACTAATAGGCAACACTCATGCCTTTGAAACTCAGTTTCTAAAAATCCAGTGCCTCAATATGCAGACCAGGGACACAAAGGAGTGCTGTACAAGGCACAATCCTTGGATGAGATATTAAACTGGGTGCTTGATTGCTTAGTAATTGATGATCATACAGTACGGTAATGTTTTAAAAAGCAGAGATGGTAGCCTAAGTATTGTACATAAATTACATTCTCATTGTATGAGGTAGCCTTCCTCATGTTCCCCCTTCATTCAAATTGATAGAAATAGAATTATTTATTGTCACACAACAATAGTTTGTAGAATTTGCTTTCGGTACAGCAGGAGAACACTGATGAAGCAGATATACAGTATAACACACAATATTAGAAAGTGATACAAATTGAAATGAAAATACAAGCAAAACCCAGTACATAAACATTAACCTTACATTTGGCAAACAGAATAGTACAGGGTATGCTCGCAGGAGGCTAAATAGCTGAAGGGGAAGAGTTCAAAGTTCGTATGGCAGTGGGAAAGAATCTAAGGTTGAAGCAGGCAGTTCTTCAAAGGATCAATTTAAAGCATTTACCCAAAGGGAGGAGCTGAAAAGATTATGAGCTGGATGAGAGGGGTCTGAAATAGTCTTGTAAGCACAAATGGAGCTATGGCTTATGCAAAGAGATGAAATGGAAGGGAGTTCACAGTATTTTTTAGGCTTTGGACACAATCCTTTCCAGTTTCCCATTTGTAATGCTGTTCAAATTCCCATACCAAACTCTGATATTAGCTGTCAAAATACTTTGAATTATGGCTGTTTAAACTCGACAAAAAAGTTGCTTGTTCATTCTGTGTCTCTTAAGTTGCCTGAGAAAGTACATCCTCTGCTGCATCTTCTTAACTATATGATCTGTGTTGGTGCTACACTTAAGATCATCACTTATGAATGTTCCCAAAAATCTAAAGGAATATGTGATCACTGTAGAATGGTCATTAATGATGATGTGTAGTTTTATGTCATGGACATGTGTAAAATCAATAATGATTTCCCTAGTTTTTGATGCACTGTGTTGAAGGTCAATTCAAGGACACCAGCAATACCAATCAATCACCTGTGGGTATAGAGCCTGATCATTATTAGAGATAAGGCTCACAATAAGTATAAGTCATCAGCATATTTAAAAATCAAGTCAACCGGAGATGTGAAGTTGTTTGTGAACAGGGAAAAAAGCCATAGTGAAGTAATTTCCCCCCTCTTGACCTGATCTGCTGTATCATAGGACTGCTTGCATAATGACAGCACTGTTTCACCCAGATGGGTGCTGCACTTTGCCTGTAGATGTACAGCCTATATGTAAAGTGCTTTGGGGTCCTTTGGGATGAAAAGCTTTGATAAATACAATCAATTAATTTTGTATATTTGCACATTAGAGCTTGTTAGACACATTAGACATTTTCAAAGTTGATTTTTTCCCATTACTTTACACTTACAAACTACAGGTGGCCTGAGTGGCTGTCATAATTCCTTAAAATTAACTACATAATAAGATGATGGTGCTGTGAAGCCAATTTATATTAGAAAGGGGAGCTTTTCAGAGCCTGCAGGCAAAATCTCAGCGCTATGCAGTCAGTGAGCTATAGTTGTGTGAAAAGGTATTATGTTGTCTACTAAGGTTATAGTTTATCTTAGAAATCAATGGCAATTTCAATTGCATCTGCACAGTTGGAGCAAAGATTAAGTTGTTGCTCTCAATCACATGCAGAATAGTTTCCAATTAACTGTAAAACAGTCACAGTCAATAGACAACACAATCACAGGTCTCACCATGGTATAATGGTACATACAGTCACTGAATGGTAGAATGCAATGATGGCTTTTTGCCATACTAGAGAAGATTTGTTTGATGCTATAATTGTTGTGTAAACAAGCAAAATCATCTAGAAAACTGAATGTAATCAATCTGTCCTGTTTGTTTCCCCAAAATAGGCCCCTGAAGATTTTAAAAGGCTCATCTATGTGATAAGTGCTACTCAATTTTATGTCTCTTCATCTTTAAATTGGCCAATCTGCACTAACTTGATATGATGTTTTTCATGTTCTGAAGCACATTCTTCCTCTCCTACTTTTTATTTAATCAGACATGCTTTTAGTTTTATAACAGGTCATAAAAATGCAAGAGCTCTCATTTCCTTTGCAGAATGTGGAGTGGTAAAACACTATTCATGACCTTGTGATACACAATTATTTATTGTACTTTTCAATAAATTACAATTTACTCTCCCACAGAAATCCATAGGAAGACCAGTTGATCCTACTTTACATGGAAAATTAGCTACCAATGTGTTCTATGACCATTCCTAAAGAATATTTATAAAATCAAAAATGCTTCTAGTTTCTATTCAGACAGAAATTAGACCAAAAAAATTGGCATCCCCCCACCTTGTCACACGTCTTCTTTTTCTACACAATAAGAAAGGTATTTACATTAAGATCTCCTTACAGATTGCACTCTCCTTAATATTATACTTCCATGAAGTGTCCCAGCTTTGATGACGGCGGTTTAAACTGCACAAAAATCATCACAAATGTGACGATTACTGCAGCATGGACTCATCTTGTGTGGTCCTATGTAGTAATAATGCTCATTAGTTCCAAAACAGTGACTAGGCAAACAGCACCATGACGATATTAACTCCAGGACATGTCAGAATTTAAAACAAGGGTTTTTATTAACAGATGTTAAACATATAAGGAGTATACAGTACCTCAGATAAAAAAAAGAAATGAAGATATGCTAGGCCTTAGGTCTGGCTGTCTTTTTACCTGTCCAGGTAGGGTCACGTTATATGACTGTAAGTAGGTCTTAGGATAGGCTTATTGGCTGGCTGGGTGTGCATTAAGAAAAAAAACATGCATCTGCATTCTCATGCTGGTCAACTAGTCAAAAAGCCTTGCCGGGAGCTCCACACTCCAGCCCAGCTGTGCTTAATTTAGAGTAGGGAAGCCCTTAGCCCTGCCACAAGCACATCTAAAGAATTGTACAGGGATATCTTCTCTTTAATCTGCATCATTTAAACACAGCAAATAAAAAACTATAGTACCACCGGACATTCATTATATGAGTCAGGAGGCTAAGCAGCTCAGGATAACAAAAGCCAACTGTCTTGATGAGCGGCTCTGGTCCAAACCCTGTTTCACCTCCCCTTTTTGGTTTATTGGCAATCTCTATCAAACAAAACTTCTGCTTCTGCTCATGGTGACCCTGTTGTAATGAGGTACAGCTCAAAAGCAGAGGTCACAGGAGAACAATGTCAACACACCCAGACAGACCTCCTCTTAAAGAACAGTGAGAAAGTACACTGATAAAAACATCCCTGCACTATTTGCCTAGAGGGCTGATTCTTGTAACACAGGACAATAGAATGTTCACTTTTTCAGAAAGAAGTCTGTAGCAGAGTCTGCTAGCTGTCTGTTGTATTAAAAAAGCACACCATTCCAGTTTTTTTAAATTTCTGTTGCCAAATGATCAACAGTCAATTGTTGAAATGAAAAAAAGAGCACTAGTACAATATTTTTTTGTGTATTTAAAATTCCACACTTTTGCCTAGCTTCTAAACAGGGATTGTCAATTTTAATAGTCTTAGGAAGCAAAACTAAACTGGCACATGGTACAAGAAACCAAAAATTACATTTTCTTAGGAAAGTGTAGTTAATAAAATTAAGTGATATAACAACAACAAAAACATCTGGTATTAGCTACTTTGATTAATTTGCTTATAAAGAACCACTTTTTAATGGAAGATTTGTTTTGGTTTGAATCTTAATTTGATTTACCTGCAGTTTGATGTGTGAGCTTTTTTAATTGGAAATGTGTTCAGAATGTCTTCTCTGACAGCAAAGGAAACAAAACACTGTGCCGACTCTTTTTTATATCAATTGACAGTTGTGTTTTTTAGTGACTTTTTTTTTTAGAAATGTGATGTATAAGTCTTTTGTTCAAGCTGTGTGAGAGAAAAAAAAGAGTCTGGATTCTATTCAATGAACTGCTCTCATAGGTTAAAATAAGATATTCTGACATGTGGCCTGGTAAAGGCATGCATTTGCTTCTAGGCTTATTCCATCAGATGTCCTTTGGCATCCCAGGAAATATTAAGCTACAGTGAATTAGTAAATCTGAATGGAGAACCTGCAAAGACTTAGTGCTTGAAGCATTTTTGATAAGCCATAGCACAAGGCATAGGCTTACCGGATTTAACTTTAACTTCAACACTGTTTTAATTATTTAATTGTAATTCATGGAATTGTTATGTGACATGACACTCCCTGTTTTTAGAATATTTGCAGTTTATTACTATGGTTACAATGATCTACAATAAATAGTATCCTTTTCTAAAAAAGGTTGTTTACAATCTACACCAGATAAATTACTGTTCCTTGGAAAACAATTAATTTGTATTTCAGGGTGACACATACTTTGCAAGTGCACATAATCTGTCTCTACAAAATCTCTTTATATGCAATTACTTTTTAATATGTGCTGAATATTGAACCAAATCTAAAAAACAAATGTTCCTTTCCTCTGTGGTTCACAACATTAAAAAAACAGCTGTCTATTCCAAGCATAATGTTTTATAAATTACATGGAAAGTTCCCCAGAATGTAACTAGTGTGAGGAAAGAGATAAAATGTTGAAAAATCCATTAACTCTTATTTGGCACTAAATGCCTGAACACGACTACAACATTTTTACATAGTTGAAGTTTGATAAGTAATTGAACATGACTATCACATAACGTTTTGAAAATTGGAAATTAAATTGTAATTTAATTTCTAAGCAAAGACTATAATCAAAGACTACCAGAGAACACTTCGAAGTTTGTACTTCATAGAAAATCTATATTAAAAAAACATTAAAGCAATGTAATCATTTTGCAAATGAATGTTAAGCTCCCAAAGTTTTACAATACAGTTAAACTTTCCTTAAGAGAAATCTAATCTGGCACCAATTTGATTTAATATAATACAATTTAATTTATGATTTTAGTGTATATCTAGAATATTAGAGAAATCCTATAAAACTTATATTTTAGAGTATATCTAGAAAACCACCACACATGCACATTCCAGGTACTGAAACATTCTTTTGAAGAATCTTGTACATGTTTCAAAATACAGTATTTGTGAACAGAAACACTTGCCTAAAGCTGTGTAATAAAATACTTTCCTCCTTCTTGTTATTCTTACATTGTGCAAATGAGCATACGACAATGAAAAAATGAAATTTCGCATTTTCTCTTGCTCCTACTCTGGCAATGTGCAAAGAATTCATTATCAAGCTTGTAGCCACATACTGTACTGTATGAGCAGCTTCAAGCATTAGCTAGAATATTGTTACAATTACGTTTTGACAACATATTAGCATCCTTGGTCATCTCTGAAAGAACTGTCTTGGAATTCTATAAGAGAAATACATGAACTGCTCTGCAGTCATACTTACTGTAAACTTACTACTTTAATAATCTGCTACACTACTTCAGATTGGCAGGCTTGGGAAAGTTGTGTAAGGCCACCTACATTGAGAGATTAATTTCTGCATCTGGGATTTTAACTCTTGGTTTTTGGCATACTGTCAGTTTTGAAATTATGAAAGCCTACTGTCACATATTTTTTACTTTCTTGAAAGTGTACACTAAGCTTTGTGGCTGGTCTCTGCTGGTAGAGTAAAAGCAAGATCTTACTGGTGAAGGCCTGGTTTAATGTAATTCCAGTTGGTAAGCATTTAAAATACATTTTGCACAGATGTTTGTTTTTCTAGATGAAATTCTCATAGCTTCACGTGGGATAAGTTTTAATCTCACTCACGAGAAAGACCATTGAACCGACAATCCAGATTTACCCTGGTTGACATAATTCAACTTGCTCTTCCCATTAACAATGATTATCTCTGTTTTAGCAAACATCCTGGTGCAGTACAGGGCAACAGTCTCCTTTCTTCGTGGTACAAGCTGTTTATAAAATGTAAGAAGATTAGTGAGGAAAATAAAGCCCCTCTGGTTGATATTAGAACAGTTTAAAAACCACTTGAATTAGTGATAAATCCTACTAGACTAGCCCACGAGCAGATGTGACAAGTTGAATTATTTCCCCTCTTACCAGGAAGCTTTGCAGGAAGCTCTTAACATATGGTGCTTTTCGCTTCCATCTCGGGCTATAAATGTTATTGGAAAAAGGACGTTCCCAAGAGCAGGGTGTTTCTAGCTGGCTTGCCAAATGGAGTCCGAATGATCCTTCAGTGGTTCAAAATTCCCAGAGTTCCTTAAACTTGGCAGCCAACTATCTGATCTAAGTGTTGCTGTCTAATTTAATTATTATAATATAGATTTGTCTAGGGCTTTTACAAGCCACAAATATAGCACTTGGGTTACTCATATTATAAGTTATGTGTGAAACTGCAGTACTGTAGTATTTTGTCTTTTGAAGGTAGCGTACTGTATACAGTATGTACTGGTATCTCCTTTCATGTTTCACACATGGGAAATGAGTAGAACACCAAAAAACAAAGTATAATATTATAGCTTTTAGGGTCATTTTAAAAGCATTTTTCAAAACAAAACAAGTAATAGATCTCTCCATTTAATTAGATGGGAAAATGTGAAAGGTTAGCTAAATAGTAGAGACTGTAACATTTTTAATTACCATTAAACCATTAAAGTATTTTTCAAGTATGCCTTTAAATATATATACTTTACAGAAAATGCCAGCCTAGAATTTTTTGTGCATTTCCTTTTTTTCCAGTTGAAAATTTAATGTAGATATTGCTCTGTAAGTAAATAACTTTGACAGGATATTTTTGGAAGATATATCAAAGATTTTATGGTTAACTTTATTCAAATCACAGTTTGAAAACAGATATCATGTCTAAGTCGAAAACAAATCAAAGTAAGGTTTTGCATTAAAAAAACATGCACTTTAGCCCCACAGATTTTATTCTGAACACAAGGAGGTAATAAGTGCCTGAGTTAACAAAAAACATCTGACTATTACAAAAACAGCTATTGTATCTTAACCGTATCTTAACCTTGTAAAGCTTTGTAGATGCATTCACACATTATGGTTACAAATTACTTATAAAAATGTTTTATTTTATAAACATTCTAGAAAAAAATACAAAAATGAGCCCTTCATGTTGCTCTCTTTTTTCCCCAAGTGAAAGAACAGTAGTTACAATCTTTACCTAAAAGCTGCCAAAAATGGTCAATTTCTTGGTTCCCCTTGAGTGCCAAAGCATGCTGATAAAGGGAGGCAGGTTAAGTGCTCCTATCTGGATTCACATATGGAGCTGATGAAGATAATCACCTGCACTCATGTAAAAAAAGGAAAAGAAACCTCAGTGGAATGTGAAGACAGAAGTTAAATAGTGATGTACATGCAACAAGCGGTATTGTGATTCTGAATTATTTCACCATCTGACAGACATGTATGGCTCATTTGAATTTTATGGTAGTAAAAAAGCTTTATATATCACTCAGAATGTGTGTAGAATATGCTGGAATAACCTTAGAATTCAAAAAGGCAAATTTGTAATTTTTCCTAAGGCCCTGGCAGTTGGAGCATTCCATAATGTAGATTTTACAATGGCCAAGTCTTAAGGAGACACATATGATTGAAGACAGCATTAGAAAGAGCTTTGAGACCCCCTACTAAGGTGGCTTAAATGCACAGAAACATTAATGCTATTTAAGCACAGTACAAAACACATACAATCTAAGATGCTGAATTTTACTTTGTTTCATATACAGGACAGATTTAGCATGCCATTTCTTCTATTGCTTCCGGCATCCCTAGTTATTGGGGAAAGATTTAGTGGTCGCTTCCAAGGAATCTTTATACAACTGTCAAAGGATTAAATAAGTTAAATCCAACCACACTATTTGTAGTGTAGACAAACGCTTTAAATCTGTAAATTGGCAGCCAATTGCAATGACAATAGCAATAGCAACAGACTGAGGGTTTTCATTGTTCATACTCATTTTGATGATACTGCTTTTGGTTACAAGACTAAACTAAAGTCACAATTTTTGCCACACACAGTTGGTAATCTTGTAAGAAGCAATATGCTATCTCTCTCAAATGCTTGAAGTAATAAGGTTGTAAGCTTTGCAGGCCTTCCTAGAGCACTGCAAGGATGGCAAAGACTGATGCAGTGCACCTTAGTCACTGTTGGTACAATCACGTGCTGTAAGCAAAGAAAAGATACAGCTTAGACAAGGCTTAAGACTAGATCCAAAAAAGGGCAAGAGAATAAAAAGGAAGAAATGTACAATTGAATGGAATCTAGTCAAGAATTCAAAGATTATTGAAAAATGTACTTGGCTCAAGAAACTCAAGTTTCTTGTCTGGACTTACAAAAGCACCTGTGGGATAAAAACCACAATTTTTTATTCTCACTAATTGTGAGACGCATAGCATTTAGCTGTATGTCCGCCATATTGTGTACATTGATTTAAATACAATGGTGCTGCTCTACAAGTGAGATAATTACACTATTTCATCACATTGTTTTTGACCTCCAATATGCAACATTTTTGAAAGCTTGCAAAAATATAAAACAGGAAGCCATAACAACAAAAAAGAAACCTGTGCAAAGGAATCTGCAGAAACATGTTTGATATAAAGCATCACAAAACAATGGAAATCCCAACAAACATAAAGCTGATTATGCTTTATATGTTCCTCTATTACAGCTGAACCTCAATGTCTTCTTACAATCGTAACTAGTATCTTAAATAAACAGACAATAATCTGATTGATGTGAAATACAGCATTACATAAAGTGGGACACAATTTGCAATATCTCCTTTAGTTTCCTGGACATGCTTTTTATTCCCATTGTAATGATTTAATCAAGAAATTCTGCATTTTGTACAGCTCCTTTAAAAGAACTGCACGTAACAGACAATAAAAATGGTCTTCAACGTTTTACCACAAAAGCCTCTATGCACAATCAAGGAAATTATTGTTAAGCACTTGCTGCATTAGAATTCATAATTGTCCCCAGTTGCATATTCACTCTGGGAGATGGAAACCCTAACTTAAGAAAATTAACAGTAAAGAAAGAATTCTTTTTTAGTGAAAGTACTCCTTTTGGACATAATAAGCTCAGAATCCAAGACATCCTGCTGTTAGACTGTGAACCAAACTACTGATCTTTAAGTATTTAATAATAAAAAAGCACAATGCCATTCTAAACCGCAGAATATCTGCAATGGCCTCTTTGATTCCAAATGAGATGCAGCCTATTTACATTTTAATTTGATGAGGTCTTTTCATGCTATCTTTGTTAGTAATTTGGTCTCCTAAGAATTAACAGCAGAAAGGAAAAATAGTCAGTAAATATGTATGAAATCAAATTAAGTTGGTAAGCTAAAAGGTATTGACTGCCAGTGGTGCTGAACGGCAGGAGGCAAAATTTTCTCTATAGTTTTCATCTTGGCTGGAAAAGCATTGCCTTCAGACTAAATTATTTAATCCTCAAAGTGCACATCAAAGCCTCCCACCAGGTGGTGCATCTCCTTATAGGCAGCTGAATGTCAAAGATCTAGTTAAATGATTTTTGCAAAATGTAAAACAAAACTGTGTCGAGATGATAACATTGTGTCGAGGCAGTAACACTTTTTTGCCTTGGAGCCAACAGCATTATTATTCTCTTCCAAATGTAAGGCAGAGGGCTTCTAATGGCAAGCCATCTTTTTTGACAAATGTAAAGTTTCACATGATGAAGTTATTTGGCATCTGAAGAACAGAGTTTGTTCATTGTGAGGTAAAATGTTTCCACTCTATACTGTCTAAAAGGCTGCCTCCAAACTTAGTTTTCAATCTTTTCTTTACACTTATACATCTTAGCAACACATAAAACCACTTAATGAAGAATCTTAAATAGATTTTTTTCCAGAGGCTTGAAGGCATATTAAGGAGTTCCATTATTCTACAGGTTTGCTTAGAACTGTTTTTTCTGCTTCTGTTCACTTTTGCAGTTTCTATGTCTAGCTATAAGATTAAAACATGTACTGTACAAATATTTAAGAGTACTTGTCTTTATTTACTAAATTAAATTATTTACTTTATATACAAATGAAGTGCACAAGCACAAGGTTAAAATATATCTTTTTATGAAAATTTAATATGAGTAATCAAATACTGCTGACATTTTTGGAGTCTGTTGAAAATTAGTTAAAACTTATCTAAAAGCCAGAAGAGAATGATTTTATGTAAACTTTAAACCAGGAAAATACAGTAGGTTATGTAAGGATATATCATTGTTGTGAAATGTCTTATCTATGTACAGCATGTTTCTACATTATATAATTATTTTTACAATATTTAAGGACTACTGGGCAAGAGCTAAGCCTTGACTGGGGAGAGACTGTCAGAAAAAAAACAATAAATGTTTGAAATTATGAGATTATATAAAACAAACTTGTATTTTCAATTTGTTAGACCGCTTTTGTGAACTTGACAGCTCTCACTGCATTTTTAGACTTATTAGGAAATGTGCCTGATAAATCCATTTTGTAATCAAAAGCATTCTTTTTTAAATCTAGATAAAATATCCAGAATAATGCAATCAGCATAAATGAACAACAGTAAAATACATACATAAATAAATTGTACCTTGATAAGTGCTCTTCAATTTAATACCAGTTGTAATTTCACATCCCTGTAGGATTGCTTTTTTTGATAACAGGACACTTATGACATCTTTGTAACGCCAATATTAAAAAATGTCATTTTCTCCAAGTCACTCATCATAAGAATAAAAACATTTTTTTTATACAGCAAGATTTGTCATGTAACTTCCTCAAAGAATTAATGGTTCTATGCAAACACAAAACCAAAATAACAAGTTTCAAATTTAACATGTACAGTACTGTAAATAGTACTCCAAGTCTTTATCTGAGTTGCTAAATTAAACTTTTAAATCAGACACAGGTGTAAACACCAGAAATACTTATACCGTCAAAACTTTGACCTTCCTAAGTATTATTAGTGTAAAAAACACTTGTAATATTTAACTTAAGCCTTGAAATCTGAACAAAAAATAACTAATTAATACAATGAACAATCAATGAAGATCTACCAAAGGTCATAGACCTTAAAAAAATAGGCAATAAACTTCCTGAAGGTACAAAGTGTTTTATAAAAAAAGGATAAATCAGCGCAATGTGGTTTATGTCATTTGTATGCCCAGCATAACAGATGTCTATACTTCTGTTAAGACACCCAAAATACAATACATTGCAATTCCTGGCCTGTCCTTGTAAGTTTGAATCCATCTGAAAATAAAAGTGGGCATAACAATGGAGTTCTGGGATTTGCATGTCACTAGAATTTCTCCTGTTTTTTTATGGGAAACAGGAAGCTAATCAGTATAGTTTCTGTGCACCAAATCACTAAGGATCACTAAGAAATTATGTGAGAAATTGGTATTCAATTCAAATGTGCTACAGAGCCTGGAAACAAAGCCAATATGAATGATTATCCTGATCATGAGCTTTGATTAACACATCCACATTCTATCAACATTAACACTTACTCAGTTGTAGGATAATTTTGAACATGTTGGAAAAAAAATATTGTTCCATGTGTAATGTCTACAAACTGTACATAAAGAAACACGTTATCAATAGTCTATGATACTTTTAAACAACATATAAAAACGATTGTCTATGGACATTATATTATATACAGTATATCTCTCGAGTCTAGTAATACTAAAAATAAATGTTATATTGCTTACCAGACTAATTGGTGCGGGTGTCCCTTGAAGCCTAATGTTTGAAGAAAGGAAATATAAAAAAGTGGATGTTCATTTTATTATATTAGACAAGAGAGTCTAGAACAGACCACCTACTGTTTGAAACTGGTATGTTTTGTTCAGAATATGGGAAGTCCCTGGATTAGACTCATTTTGTATTTTCCCTGAGTATTTCACTTGAATAAAGTAGAGGATATGGTACATAAAATATATTTTTAATATTGTGTTTCATTAGTTTTAAACAAAAACAACCTGGTCTCATAATTTATGCAATTTTTTTTTCAAATAGGCTGTGGTGTAAAACATTGTTATATTTTGTTCCATGGGTACATTAATGTCTTAATAGCAAAGACATACAGTACATACTGTAAGCTGTCTAGATGAAGGGTATGCACAATGGCTTAAAATTTATGATTTTGTTTACAAGTTGCTTACGTAGGTAATAAAATGTTTTCTCTAAACTTGGACACAATTTATGTGAAAACTGATTTATCACAACATTTTGAAGACTGATTGAAACATGGGCTCTCCTTTTTTTACTGTTTGTAAAACCATGATGGTTAATAAAAAAAAAATCTGTTAATTGCATATGTCCTGGAATACAAACTCAATTAAAAAAAAAATTAAAGAAACTATATGCTTGAAATCATCATGTCATAAAGTTTATGACTCATAGGCCAAAACACTTAGTGGCTAAAATATTAGAAATATCAATCCAATCAAGTGTGTCTTCTTTGACAAATGTAACAATGGTTAATTCTGGGAACACTGAGAGAGATTTCAATCTCCTTTTGTGGCCAGAACAATCCCCAGAAATCAGTCCTACTGAAAGCTGGTGGAACATGCAGTTCAATCCCACACATCATTACCTCCATCATAAGCTAAAGCAGAAGGCAAAACTACTAGAAGAATAGGAAGGATTGCAAATATTTTGTGCCTTGTGAAAAACATGCCATGTCCTGTTCAAGCTGTTATTGCTTCTCAAAGAGAGCTGACACATTTGTTGCTGTAGATCTCTAAATATGTGCTCAGTGAGTATTTTTACATTGATCTCTCTGCAGCCAGTGAGCACCATGTTGAAAGCTTGCACTCTCACAGTGGGCAGGTGAAAACTGAAAATATATTGCTTTTAAACCAGCTTCACAAAATATATTTGGAGTTCATGTCAATACTTGATGAAATTACAACACAATCGCAATGTACTGTTTCTTTCACCTTGACATTGGTGTATGAAACTAAATTTGTGGTTTCTGCCTGCATTCAGTCATGCTTGTGAATTCACAACAATTCACACAGGCAAAAAGTTACCAAAAGCAATATCAGAGTGACGTACAGTAACTGTGATGGCAAAAGGTCAACCAATACTAGACCAACACAAAGATGCAATTTAAAACAAAAGTAGTCAGATTTCCAGCTGCAGAAACTTTACTTTTCTAGCCAAAAGTACTGAAAAAGTTGTAAATTATAGCCTAATCAGTTACAATTACTAAAAAATCCCAGTAGAACTGCACAAATCCACTAATAGACCCATGTATATGCATCTACTGTATATAAAGACACATCCTGTACATCCAAGTGCTTTATATCCAATATACAGATAAAACTGAATACAAATAAACATTACACCAAAATTATACTTAGATGGCTTTCCTTTTAATGAAATGTATTGTTTTATTTCAACATGCGAAGAAGCTAGTTAATGGCCTGAATTATGTATGTAAAATGTGATAAGTGTGAGCAGTGAAAATTATAGCAACTCTAATTTCTAGAGCAAATGTTTCTAGTGTTTTACCATTATTCTTTCCTTCATTGAGGTTTATTGTTAGAGACAGATTTAAACTGCATTTGGCATCCAAAATGTCTTGAAAGAAAATCAAAACGTTACAAGTATATCAAGTGTTATTTTAACATAAGAGCAGTAAAAGCAGTGATTACATCAAAATGCCAACATCTCCACTTACATTCCCTAAAAGCATTATATTTCATTTCCTGAATGTTTTCTTTATATTCATTTAAAAGGATCGGTTTTTCTCTTGCAGTTCCTTACATAGATTTATGTAATCTTTCAATCCCTCTGTTGCCAAATAATGTTGACACCCATGTCCATTTAGTCACAGTACTCATATTGGTCTGTCATTGCTGTTTGTTATCAGAGCAATAAGCAATGTTCTGACTTCTAAGAAGAAATAAAATAGGGAATACAGGAAGAAATTCAAAACAGTTTAACCAGCATTTTTCAGTTTTTTTATGGAAGAGATATAACCTCTGAAGAACTCCATGAAAAACTGAAACTTCTCAGCAATATGTTTAGAGACAATTACACATACTGTAAATGGACACTAAACATACATTGGTTCACAAATTTAACACAGGGACTGCAATATATATCTTGAGAATAGATACATGTTAGTAGAAAAATACAGTAGTTCAAACCTTTGTCTGTTTTTTCTATTGGAAAACTGGATCATGAGGAGTGAGTAGGCTTCTTTTGTAATCATTCAAGTTTCCCACATGAGCAATTTAACATCTGCAATTTTGACATGCTGCTGATGTGGAGACAATAGTCATCGTCACTTCCTGGATGATTTTTTTTATGCAGAGTACTAGAAATAGTTTATTTTTGTAACAATTATTTTATTTTTATTTTTTTACTTGTTTAAATCCCAATCCCACCAAAGGTGAGGGGTGGTAGGAGGACACAGAAACAAAAACAGAACAGACCACATGTACTTCCTTCAGTGGCAATGTACTGTACTTTGCAATGCTTTACAGTGCCTTTAATCAAAATACAACAGACAAAAAGAAAAATACAAATTTAAATTAAAATTTGAAATGTAACTGCAACCATTAGAAGATGCTCCGACATTATTTTTATTTTTTTCTCAGCAGTACTCTAACTAGACAGTTAACAATAATTTTGCAAAGAAACATTTACATTCTTTTCGCAGAGACTTGTATCCAAAGCTTCTGTCTCCCTATGAAAATATTAGAACCTGGCAACATGCTTTCACAAAATACAGGTTTTGTTTATAAAGCAATCGCCTCCTAAGGAAGATCCTGTAGGCTTGAAATGCATTGTACCCATGCATTCAAAGTGTTTTGTGGATACTACTTTCAATCTCCCTGGTACTTTCATTGTTTCTCATGGGATACTGGTATATCGCCTCTTCCCGAATCAAGTGTAAATGAACAGCAAACATTTTGCTTTTTTTAAATGAAGCCTAGATACTTTTCTCAGCTGTGGTTAATACAATCTTTTCACACATGCATAGTTGTACTAGCTCTCACGGGTAATTCAAATTTTTAACCAGTAAATATTTAAGCAGTAGTTTTTGGTAGTGTTTTGCATTCTTTTTGATTGGAGTTGAGGTGCGATTACCACTTTAGCTGCATCCAAGAAACACTCCTCTATGTCTGAGGGAGTGGCCAGAAAAGACACTGGGAAACTAGCAAAAAGGCTGTAACCTTGAAATTTAATGTCAGGTCAAAGTACAAAAAAGTTTTTTTCCTCCTTCACTATGTTAGGAAATTTAAAAGGCACTGATCTAGCCTGACTGAAGAACAAGCTGCTATTTTATTATATGGAACACAGTTGTCTTAGATACATATCATCTTTGGATCGATTCAATCTGAAGATAAAAATCACACCGATCTGGCAGTTAAAAGACGGTTCAGATCTGTTGGGATTTTGTGGCCATTTTTGTTCTTGACCGAGTTATCATTTTCTTAATAAGATATTTAGTGATCAGGAAATCCCCCCTTGGGTTTAAGAAACCAGTTTTTAGATCCATACATTTATACTCTTTTAAAAATAATGCTCTTTTAACACTTCCTCTTCATCATGATCTGAACTTTCCATACCTTCAAATCTACCGCGGTGCCAAAAGGAACTTTATTATTTAGCAGATTTTCATGTTTGAAATGTTCCATCTGAAATTGTGTTGACACCTGATGTGCAAAAAAGAAAAATAGTATTTTCTCCATTTAATGCATTGCTCAATGGTTCACACTTTCTGAACTTTTTGAAAATTTTCAAGTATTGAAACTTTCAATCAATATGCCATGTTAAATAAAGACATTTCCACTGGATACCACTGTTTCAATTTTTCTGGCAGCATAGAAGATGAAAAGATATATTTTAAACTGGGCTCAAGCAAAAGGGCTCTCAGCATCAAAAGCATTGAACCATCAATCAATGGTGGAATAGGGTGTAGTAGCATAAGGAACTAAAGCGTAATTGATACTATTTTGTATGGACTCATAATACAGATTGGTGATAATGGATGCTCTGCTGTGAAGGGCCATTATGCACTATTAGTTCACAGAACGTACATATTTCTCACCACATTATTTATAGCACTGATCAACTAACATTATACAAATAAAATGATGTTCTTCTTTTAAAATAAATAAATTAAATAAAAAGAGAAACAGAGAACAGGACAGAGATCTTTAAGAACCCAATGATAATTTAGCAGGAGTATACTCTCCTAATAACTGTAAATCTTTCACAAAAAGAGTACTGACTTCTTAAAAACTAATTGCAATTATCATCTTGCCAAATTCCTTCTAGCAATTCAAATGCAATACCAAATCTTGCACTGTGTGTAGTGGTTAGCTTTTCAATTTACACTATACTACAGTATGTTAGGTACTAATACTTTGTTAGGAACTGAGGGGGGTTGTATTTGTTTTCCCATTCGACTGTGAACAAATTGCTGAAAAAGAAGTGTATTTCAACTACTCTTAAAGTTGTAGCTCCATTTATTAACTCACTTATTTTTGGAGTTTTTATAGAAATGCAAACTCCAGCTGAAATGGAAGAGTATAAAACTCCTAAAAACCTTTTTTTGTCTAGTGCAAATATCTAGGAGAATTTTAGCAGCATAGTCCCTTGTTGTAGTATTTAAGAAACAGAGTACTAACATTTGCAGAATGTTTAAGGGTAGACTTCTTCTCTTAAAATATATTGATATTTATCCTGTTAAAGCTTATCGGCAGTGATAATTAATATCCCAGTCGTAAAAAATATTATATACACATATAAAAGTATATATATGTTTATATACTGTGTACATACTGTATATAACAGCTGTTATATGATGTAACACATGTAAAAAGGTCTACCACTGCCATTATCTTGTTTGAGATCTTGTACAGTAAATTAGAAATTCAATGCATCAAACTCCAAAAAGGAAGCTTTTCAAATAGGCAAGTAGTGGAAATGAAACAGAATTACAGTGCAATTATGATTGATGCAATAAAAACACTTCTATTTTTCTAGAAACACTTTCTGTTTCTTCTATTTGTATACCCTTATGCAGCATAGTTTAAGAACCACACATTTCATTTTTATTTTTTTATGGCTTTGAAGACAGGTATTTTTTAAAACTTGCATCTACCAAGCAAAACATCTTATTATTTCCCAAAAAACAAAACGAATTGAAATAGAAAAATGTGTTTGTTGTACCTTACTTATGATTTAAAGTGCAATCATTAGTGCAATCATGCAAGTTTGCTCCATTGTACTTTTTCAACAATCAGTCTGTATAAACCTACTGTATGCACATCTTGCACATATTTTATTATTTTTACAGTGATTATGATCATCACATTTTGCACACACCTATGTATTTATTTTTTATTTATTTTTATTTATTTTGTCGTCTTTTGTTTTATAACTATTCTGATGTCTGTTTTTGCTTGTCTTGGGCTGGACTGCTGTAACACATCAATTTCCCTACGGGATTAATAAAGTATTATCTATCTATCTAAAGCACTCATTTGTTTTCCTACTTTTTTACAGTACATAATCAAGTGGCTTGCTTCTCAAGGTTACCAAGCTAGGAGATCATCTGCATTCTTCCTTTAAGGCTGCTTATACAGGGACATAATAATAATTACGAAGACTGTGTCATTTTGTATTTGAGAGGAAAGAGGTGATGCAATGTCACACTGTTTCTCTTCATTTGTGAAATGCAAACAAGTCATTTCACTTAAACAAATAAGAGATAGGTGTGGGTAGAAGGCTTTTGTGGTTGTTCCTTGATCAACTGAATACTATTTCAAAGAAAACCAAGAGCTCGTGCTGTTCATGATGTTGCTCAATGCTATTTGGTTATTCTTTCTTCCGCTTTTCATACAGATCTAGATGCTTTTATGGTGGATGCAGAATGTCAGGGCCTTGTCATTTCAGTTCAAGAGAGGTGTTTCTCTGAAGAGTTTTAAGTTATAAAAACCTCTGTATCTCCCAAGAATCTTTGACATTCCACATTACAAAGAAAACAACCCCAAAGAAGAATTTGAATTCACTTTGACATCCTGAAAACATATACTGTATGGCACAAAGCTGTTATCCACAGGCTTTGACTTAATAATAATTTAGGGTGAGAAAATGCATTCACCTAAATATAGTAAACTGTAAATTCCATCCTTTAAAATAATTTATTTTGCAATGTCTGCTACTGGTTCCATTCCAAGGTCATTCCCATTACAAATAGTAAAAGTGACATTTATGTTTTCAAAGAGGTTTTCAGTTTGTGTCTACAACAAAGGTTTGCAACTTTATGAAAGCAAAATGGATTTCTACTTATCACATCCATCAAAGTCCTTAACTGTACAAGGTTAAATAAGAAGTGAAAAAAGATGGAAAAAGTACCATCATTGCTTTGATAAAATAATATAGGGAAAGAATGCGGTATTCTTAAAAATTGAATAAAAAAATCAAAGGAACTGTTTTCTTTACCATTTATATTTTTCTCAGTCAAACAGAAGGGTAGAGGATAGGATATCTTTCTAAAACTACTTAATATTTAAATATGCCTAATATCGGTCCTGGTAAAACACACAGAACCACATTTGAAAATAGATCTTTCAAATAATAATACAATGTACTGTAAGTGTGTTATCACTAAATTTTTCACACTGTGAGTGCTTTCCCTTCTCGTATCTGTCAGCTCTGTTATTTCTCAGACTTGCAGTAAGCACAGCTTCTCAGAGTGCACAAAGCAAAATGGAAAACACTCACACTTAAGTGTTCTTCTTTCATGATAATTGTTTTTGTGATGAAAGCAATAGTTGTAGAGAATAAAAAAATAAAAAAATGAAATGGCAATGGCTTAACAAACTATGTCCTCTTTGTGAAATGAATGTCTCTGCCTTTTGCAATTTCATTTGGAGAGACAACCGATTGTTACTCTGGGTATTTGGCAGACGATGTTGGCATTTAAGATTTCAGAAGGACACTCAGCTGAAGAACTGACACTTGCGCACTACCTAACAAGATTCCCACCAACTAAATTACTCAGGCCTCCTGAAAAATGTTTTCTCAAGTTCAGAAAGGCCACCATGATAGGAAGGGAAAACACATCTTTTCCAATGTGTTTAAAAGAGCCTGACTTCACTGCAACGGACAATACACAACAGGACTTTGGTTAAGGTTGTAAGCTAAAGTATCACCAAAAAGCTGACACGAAATTCAAATTTGAGTATACTTATCAACACATTACAAGTTTTAATCTAGCATAAATTGCTCATTCTTAAATGGCCCTCAAAGCAACCCTTCACATCTGAAATAAAACTGTTTGGAGGACATTACAGAGTGCAAAGGATTTTATAGTGCTTTGCAAATGCTTGGCTGTTTGCAAAACAAAGCAAAGAAATCTCCTAGAGGCTTCATCTAGAAGATGTCTTTGCATTTGAAAAAAAAATAGGAGGCAACCAAAGCCTCTTTAACTGAATAATAATGTTTGTTATGGTACTTTATATTTAGTCAGAGTGACCCTTCTGATTGAGTTATGTAAAATCTCAGCTGCAACTCATTGTGCTGCGGTATAGACCATGGCATTCTGTGGCATTGTTAATATTTGTACTATTTCACATTGTCTACTTATACAAAGTAAAAAGCAATTTCCTCTTGATTATGCACTTGTTCTATTTGTTTGCCAATAAGTATACATTATTAGCACCACAGGAGTAAAAAATGAATTATCCAGTCTAGGGGATACTTCTTCAATTTACTTCTGAAAAAAAAATCTTTCCTTTCTGTATGCACTGGTCATATGAACGACACTTCACGTACACTACCTCATAATGTATTGACCATTACCGACTTGATACAACCATTTATATGTACTATTTTATGACCATTTGTTTCCCTGGCAACCAAAACAAATTACTGTGGAGCTAACAGGCTGCTACTCTTTTTCAGTAAATAAGCAAAAGAACAAAGAAGCAATGACAGTTACGAGGAAATTGAGGCTTAAATTAGTCCTTGAAAAAATACAGCAGACAACCGTATCCTATTTTCTCCGACAGGATGTGTCATCCCTACATAATGGAGTTCTATGGGAATATGACAAATGTCAGAAATACATAACCTTCATAATTACCTCAGAGAAAATGTACAAATCACACCAACTCTGGTACTAAGGGGGGAAACTCTTACGCTATACAGCACATTGCAATGTGCCATAAAGGTTTTAAAGCTTTATATTAAACACTCTGAGAATTTCAGTTTAATGAGGTGACAGATTTTCAGGAATAAAAAATGCATTTTATGTTAAAAAATGCCATCAATATGCTGCCTTTTTCTTAATAGTATGGAAATTGATGCTAATTTTAATTATGATAGATACACAGCCAACAACTTTCAAATAAATTTTGAAGAGATACACCTCAAGGGTAGAAAAATATTATAGAATCTGAATGAAAAAGCTGGAGCATAACACTTAGAAAACAGCAGAAAATTCTGTTTCTATGTCTACTGTGTTGGGGTGTAGGCTGGTAGCTTTTGGGATAGATGTGTCAATTAAAAACTATACCTGGTATAAACAAAGTTTACATTTAAATGTAAAAGTTTTAAATAACTAGTTTATTTTTATTAACTTGTGACAGGTTTAACTCAATACAGTAATGGCTCCTCTTAGAGTCTGACACAAATATTAATTCTAATGCTAGGTTAATGCTAGGAGACACTTACTTCATACAACTGTCTTCTGTTATCACAAAAAAGTAAAATGCTGAAATATCAAATGAAAAAAGAAGTAATTATATTAGCAAACTAAATAGATTTTTATTATCTCACAAGGGGAAATGATCACTTTGGGAGCTGAAATCCAGTTATTTCCCATTATTACTTTCTTCTATTGTTTGCTTCAAGTTTTGAGAATAATGCTAACTGTTTTATGAATGCCGACCTGTCTGGTTGATACAATTACTGAACATTATCACAAAAGAGCTTGCAATTGCAGTGTGAAAGCAAATGTGTAATTATGTAACACAATTTATGGAAATGTTGACATTTAACACTGCTCAGGAAGTCATGATATTTTTACCTGTACAGTTTGAGTTCAGTAAATGAGCCTGTTTTAATGAACCTTTATTTCTTATTATGGCAAATATAAAAGATATTAAATGTATTTTAATATACAAATTAAAATAAACGTATGGAAGCCAGCAAGCTACCTTTGTTCAGAGTGTATTAATGCAGTATTTTGAAAGTTATGCTAAAATGTTTAACAGTAATACTCTTAAATAAAAAGTGTTTTTATTTAGCCTATTAATTATTTGGGAATAATACATTTTGATATATATTAGTAAATGTTTAAATTGTAGAATTATAATTATAATTATAATTCACATTGGATATTAACACACACCAACAAAGTCAATCAATTTGACTGTTTAAAACATCTTGGAAGAAGGGAGGACGAAATTGTGACAGGTACAATTTATTATTAAAGGCTAACACAAGATCCTTCTGGCCAAATTACAACCGAACAAGTAAATGTATTTACATTTATTTTCATGCCTTCTAGAATGAGTATACAATAGACCCTTTGTAATAACACAGAATGAAAAAGTGCAAAGTGATTTGCAAATAAAGCGCTCTTCATATTATCCCTTATGATTCATTTTGTGGAAAAAAGTCCCATGCTGATTTAGTAAAATGTGTTTTTTTAATTAGTGTTTTGTGTTGCACACCTATTTTTAATGTTCTTGTCAAAAAAAATAATTGGAAGCTTTGGTGTCCACAGATATGGTCTTTCTGACTGATCAGGGAGCACAGCATAAGCCTCATTATGCAATCACCAATGTCTGGAAAGAGAGTCTGTACAGTTATACATGAATTACATTTTGCTTGAAGGTTTCAGATGAAATTCACTGGAAGCTTTGTTAAGACATTCTAGGGCTATCTAAAATTGTGGCCTGAGTAGGGCAAAACCCAGGTCCCTTGTAGCCATCCAGACAAAAGTGCCTCCTCTTTCCCCCTGCTTTTGTCACAAATTCCTTCCTGTCCACTCAAGATCAGCCTTCAGGCTCTGTGCAGCTCACATAGGCTGGATACTGTAAAATTACATCTAAACTCCTGTTTTATAAAAAGAAGACACGACAAGAAATATCTGTGTTAATAACGATTGGTTTTAACAAGATTTGTTTTTATCATAGCTGGAAATTGTAACATGATTTGAACAAGACTCTATATGGCATATTATTAAATACCATAATAAATAAAGCCATAAACTAAGGTTCAAGTTCCATTTTAAGGCAATTCACGATCATTGAGCACATTGATATTAGAGCTTTAAGCCACATACTGTACACATTCCCTTTCATTCTGGTTTCTAAGGTGATACCGCCAGCCGGAAACGATTTTCTGTAACAGCACGTTTTACAGCTCCATTATGAATCATGGCATAATCAAAAGCTGTCAGACAACTAAGGTGGTCATATAAAGTTTATTTTCAGAAAAAAAAATGAGTTACTGAAAACACTCATTGAGAAAATATAATTTGACACATATTTTGAACTTTACTAGGACTCTGTTAAACAGATATAAAGGTCAGTGTCAATACACTAGTAGCTCAAATTCAACAGACAAAATTCTGTTAAGTGAAATTTATTTGTGTTTATTCTAGAACAATTTATTTATTCCATGTAATTGTTGTATAGTGATACACTATATTTCAAAGTGTTCTCCACTGCAGTTATTGTCAAGGGTTCAGTATAATCTGTCTGTAACTGTACCCTTCTGGCTGGCAAATTGGTAAAGTGTATAATGATGAACATAAAACAAAGTGATAATGGATGGTGTTTATAATTAACTGAAAGTTTTTGTTTTACCTCAGTTCCTTTGCATAACATTACCTGACCATTATTACAAGTCATTAAGAACAACTCTTAGAATAAACAATGATATGCATGGTTTCACATTTGACTCCAGTTCTTAAATGAGACACAGCACTCTTTGGCATCATCAAAACCATAACAATCAAAACATTATATCCATCTTGACACAGTGGCAAGATAATCATTTGCCAGCAGAGATTTGCATAGAAAATTATTCACACTCAAGTATTGTATATGAGAAGGCACATATCATTAAATTAACATTTTTCACTATACCAAGACTGACATACAATTATGTTCGTTTAATCAGCACTGCTTATCTTTGTAATTTTTTATATATTATATTTATACACATCATAATTTTTATTCAGAAATAAAATTGATAGAGTTACTATTTTTGTACTTCAATAATTTTCAAAATATTTTTCAGCAAAGTAATTCTGTCTTTTCAGAAATAATTTGAAACTATGCAGGTTCGTCATACATAGAAATTTTAGGTACAAATAAAATAACATCTTAATTTAAAAGCAAAAATGACTATCATTTAGCCTTTAATACATATATTAATAGGCAGTGGAACAAAAAAGAGAAACATTCTGGGGATTTGTTCGATTTTATTTGGATTGAGATTTCATTGAAAATGGAGTAGTAAACACTAGTCTAATTTTTCTAGTTAATCTAAACTTGAAAATTATTATTGCATATCTTGCGATTAAAAAGTACAATTTAAGTAAATACTGAAAACCTTTATTCCTTTATAAACCTTTATGTACAGACCTTTATTTCTAAAACCAGAAAGGAGTATTGTGAACTATATCTGCATTAGATTACATTCAGAAACCCTGGGATTTAACAGACAAAAATATTAATAATGTCAGAAAATGTTTCAGTATTATCAGGAATCTTTGTGTATATTTAAGTAAATTTATTGAAATGTGTTAAATGGCTGGAATACAGAGTAAATATTAAAATATTTTTTCCTCTTAATCAAGGAATAGTATAATTAAGAATGTGAACAATGAACAATAAAATCAAACACCCTTTCATGTAGCACATTGCATAATGTGAAAAATGTATTTTATAATGAAATATATATAAAAAAACACTAGATCAACTGAGCTTGGTACAATGGCACAGTGGATGTCATTGCTGCCTCATAGCTGTGGATCCCTAGGTTCAATTCCAGGGGTGCTGTCTGTGTGGAGTTTATATGTTCTCCTGTGTTAATGTGGGTTTCCTCTGGGTGCTCTGGTTTCCTCCCACACTGGTTAGTAAATTGGCTTCTGTAAGACTGGGCTCAGTGGGAGTGTTTGTTTGTGTGTGCCCTGTTATGGACTGGTGTCCTGTCTAAGGTGTCTCTCTCCATGCGTACATTGTTTGCCAGGATAGATTTTTGCCCCCCTCCCCCAACCCACAACCCTGTATTTGAAAAAGTGATTAAAAAATGGACAGATAGATCAGCTGAACAAAATATATTATGCAGATTATGTATATTTTTTTAGCATTTTAGATGATATAACAAATTAGAAGCACATTTACCTGTCTAAAAGTGAATACAAGGGCCATTTTAGGCGTAGTCTCTCTTTTCAGAAATCTGGTAATTCTGTAAGACAATTTGACACAAAAAATTAAACTGTATTACAATACCTGAAGGAATGCATTTATCCTTCCGATTCTACATGGTTGTTGAGTTTTTTTAACACCTTTTTCCCTTCACCTTCTCCTCAACTCCCGTTTTTGTCATTTTCCCAAAATCAGATCTGATAGTTGACTTTTATTTGGATACACCGTCTATTTGTCTCTCTTACTGAACAGCTTGCCCTAGTAATTTGCCATTTGCCTTCTATAGTCAAGACCTATGAACGTTCCTCACTTCCCGTAAGACTGTAGATTCTGCCAGGTAAAAAAAAAAAATGTTATTGAAAACCTTTCTCCCCTTATAGACATGATTTGACAGGAAATCTTTGAAAGGCAGCACCAGCTAACTGCCCAGAGATTTCATCTGTCTATTCTAGCTTGAGGAAATGCTGAGCATAGGCTTCTTATTAGGCAAAATACATGAAGCTCTGAATCCCCTTAACAGTCATCCTCGGCCTAGTCTGAGGTTGACAGCTTTCTGCGTCCTAGGCTGTCAAACAGGGCCTGTTATAGAGAATCCTCCTTCTGGGACATAAGCAAAAAACTTTTTGACAGCACTTTAAGAAAATTCACTATATTGTCAGCATTCTCAAGATAACTGGCATAACACATTTTGTATGTGCTAATCAGAATAAAATATATTATCCCAAACAGACACTAATTTACAGAGCTTTTGCCTTTGCAGCACGGCGTTGACACAAACTTCTTTCTTTATGGATTCCTTCTGTCAATCTGTGTGATTGGTTGAAATCTAGCAATCATTAGCTACAGCATAATAACATTCCATAAGCTCGTATCACTGACAGGTGTCCAATCAAGATTTTAAACAGTTCCTTTGAGAATCAAAATGCCAGCTTGCAAATTATTCTGCAGGTGCCTTAACAGCTGCACTTTAAAAACCATTAGATACTATACACGTGGAATGCAAGTGAGAAGCAGAACACACAGCATTCATTTGTAGCTATAGCTTTCTATCCCAGCATTTTGTGCCCTCTCTTTTCTAGCATAGTACAAAGAAAAAGCTCACAAAAATATCTAAAGCATGTATGCAATATAAGAAAATATGCATTAAGAAGATATCCTTGTATCCACGTCTATCAAAAACATGCTGCAAGTTAAAAATTACTACCACTGCTTGGACATTGCCTGCTTCAGTTTACTTATGATTGGCACCTTTATTTAATACTTTGCGTGTTTTATTATAAGCCGAAGTTTTAAAAGAATTGTGCAATTTTTAATGTCTGGTTAAGAGCCTAGCTCTCTCCTGTAGAACAGCATTAGTTTTTGGTTTCATATGGATTGAAAAAGTACTTTTAGCTGATATAAAAAAGTGAATTGCATATTTAATGTACTTTTACATTTTATATGATTGGAAAAACATTAACACAAAAACAAGGCTGTTGACACCTTACAAAATAAGAATGATTATAACTGGTGATTACAGTATGCTTCTGATTGGTAATGAAAAAAAGTTACTCTTCAATTTTCCTCACTATCATGTATTATGTTCTAAGTAATAACAATTATTATTGTTATGATAGTAATATAAGGCTTTTCATCTGGGTGGAGCACAGAGCACAGCAGGAATATGCTATTAGCTAAATAAAGTCAGACAGAAAATCATTACAGAATTATGCATATGCAGTAAAAATAACTTTTATATTGTAGTGAATTGGATGTTCTCTGATTTTTAATGCTGACTTCCTTTATCTTTCTGTGTCAGCTTGGGTTTTAACCAAATGCTAAAGGAGATGAAACAATGCAGTGTTTTTAAATATTAATACTGCCACTAGAAATGATAATAATGAACTTTGGGTGAAGTACAGCAATCAAACAAGAACAGCTTGCCCCATGTACAGTATAGAATAAATATTAAAGTGTATTAATTTATTAAAATAATCATAATGTACATACCAACATACAATACATGGATGTACAGTAATTGACAAAATACTGTACACATATTGCTAAAATTCATTTACAATATTCAGAATTAGTTATTATGGTTTACTTGTCTCAGATGCTTGTGTAAACTAAGTAATGCTAAACTTAGATAAATGCTGATTCTGATAAAAACATGTCTGGAAGAAAATGCAGAGTGGTATATAACTTGAAAAATGCTTAAAATGATATGAAATGCAAATGAATAAGAAAATATTAAAAAATAAATGGATGGCCCATGATCTGTTGATAACACAAATTTATTTAATTTACCAAATCTCTTAAGTCTCTAGTTGTATGTTGTTTACAGTACATGTGACAGCATAGAATCTAACTGCTCCTCTCCCCCTACAAAACGTAGTTTGTAATACTGGAAAGTCATTACCAAACTAAAAAACTTATTTTTTATCAATTGGATCTACATTCATCTTTGGGGAAGATATGATTAATGTGGATACGATCAAAAGGACATACTGTACTGTATGTACAGAGCAAACAGCGGCTAAAAACCTGCAAAGAAAAGCTATGTGAGCATAGCTCACAACTGGATTTTGAAACCAATTTGTGATGTAAATGTTTTGCTTTAATTATGAGCAGATTAAGAGGAATCAGATTTACAGACAAAAAATATATGCATAGATTTTTTTTCTTTCAGATGTGCATGTCCATTTTATTTTGGAATTGTATTATTTTCTAATAAAGGAATTTCACTATTGTACAATTTTTCAAAATAAGATAAAAAAGTTTACTCTTTGGTGTCTTACTGGAAATTAGCTACTTGAAAAGCTTTTAAATTGCTTTTTTGGGGCATCATATTTTTAAAGCTTGAAAAGGTTTAAAAATATGAAGCCCAAAGTAGGCAAAGATATTTACTTTATTCATTAAATTAATTACAAAGTATTCGTTATTCAGTCAATTTAAAATTGGCTTTCCAATAAAACTACCAACCCTTTAGCTGATATAGAACTTACCCTCCTTGCTTTACCATTAGTGATTTACTTTAATTAGTACATTTCTTATAGGGACAAATGATGAAGCTACAGTGTTTGACGCACAGAAGACTGCAACACACTAATGATCAACTGTAAAAACAGTAATTAATTAATATATACAGTAGGAGATTCCCTAAAAACACCAAGAATTCTCAATCATATTTCTTGCCAAAGTAATCTCCCAGCAGGATTTTGCCACACTGTGTTCATGTTGTGAAGAGAAAACCTATTCTAGATGTCTATAGTTGTTGACTGTTTTAAAGTAGAACATACTGTATAATTGCATTTCTACCCCTCGTGGAGAGAAAAGCAGTGGGTTATAACCAATGTGGAAATAACTTCACATCTGTGACAACAAGACCCTTTGTATTTTGGGCATTTGTAAGCATTCCAGAAAACAGATATTGGGGAAGCTATATCACTGCTGTAGTACAAGACACGTTTTGCCCTTATTACTCAATACTGACAAGGCTTTTGTAAAATGATAAAATTAGTAAAAAATACTTTGAGGCAAGAGCGATGCTAAATTAGAAAATCTCTGAGTGAAAACAAGAGTACGTAGCTTAAGCTTGTCAAAAACCACATACTGTATATATACATACAGTATATTTAAATAGTTGTAAAGTATACATGACTAAAATCATCTGCACACTCCATAAAGACCTTTCCAAAATTATTTATTTTTAAGCAATAACTTTATTTACTGATGCAGTTCAATTTAATGGAATACATGTGTTATATTTCTCTTAGTGGGCTTTTTGGGCAGAAATCATTAAAACTCCCATGACATAACTAAGATGCAGGAGCATGGGCTGATGGCAGACGTTTTAAAACCTGTCTTTATCACTGCAAGGCATCATGTTTGGAAATCTTCGTATCAACAACCAGATACTTTTTTTCTAATATTTCAATATTCAAGTATACAGCAACTCTGAATCTGAAATGCCATTGAAGTCATTAATAAAGATGAAAAACAAAACATTTGGTACCCACTGTAACCACCCGAGGCACTTCTATATTAATTGGCAAAGAGTTAGAAAAAACATAAAACACTTCGGTACAAACAGGTAAACCACTCTGAAAGGCTGTCAATCTTTACAGTGCAGAAGTCTGCACTTTATTTCTTGTTGGAAATATTTTATATGGGAAAATACTTCAAACCAACTTTTACAGAGAGATGGCTAAAACCCTGGCTATTATTTGAACTAGAATCTTTACAGACCTGGTTATGAGCAAGATGGTACTTCCAGAAGAAGGGGGAAAAAAGAAAACACTTGAGGGAATCTCAGAAATCAGTAAAATATTGCAAAATGAGATTCTCTGAGACTTATACAGCATTTTAAATATGCTTTTTTGCTTTTCTTATTTGCTTGTTTCCCTCAGGTTTCTCTCTATATCAAGTGACAAAAATCTCATTCATAACAGACCTCGTACATAATTTACACATAGCCTGCTGTATGAAACAGTACTTTTATTTATTATTATTTTACACTTTTTTATGTCTGGACAAAACATACTTTACACACATGGGAGTGCAAAAGTGAGTCAATAATAGTATTTCTTTAAAATATTTATTTTCAAGTGGGACCATAAGGCTTGCCAGGCACATTAGTTGTTAAATGGCTTTTGTATTACAAATAAATATAATGTATTTTATTTTTAAGTCAGACTTCTCTGGAGTCTCCGAATCATTCATTTAGGGTCCATTATGTGAAATAAAGAACTTGTGTGCTAACCCTTTAACTAATTATTTGGGTGAAATTCCCAGACTGGCTTGATAATGACCACAAATAACTCAGTTTGACAGTATTTGGGACCACTTTTTTGAAACCATATTCTTTGGGGGAAAGTACTGTGAATGTTTCATATAACAAACACAGATTCCATATTCATATAAAAGAAGACTTATTTTTGTTATTCCACCAAAGTATCATTGTTTTTTTTTTCTTATAGGGACTAAAGGGTGTTTTTCAAAGCTAATTATTTTGATTTTTCATAAATTCTATTTTGTTGTTTCATGGCAGGTTACCGATGATTTTCTACAGGATGTTAAATTTAAAAGATTTCAAAACACATCTGCATAAAGTGAATATCTTAAATTTATTTTACTTGAATTTCACTTCAGTTTGATCCCACACAATTGACAATAGTCTGAAGACTTCTAAGCCTAAGTGTTTTTTCACTGTGTTTAACTGTGTTTTGATTGGCAGTACAGTATATTGCTTCCGGTGTGGAATATCCAGCTTGCTTATACAGCTTTGCAAGAATTATTTTTTGCAGATTATGAAAAAGGTACAAAAAGCTCATATAAATTAATCAGCGTAATTAGCACATCTTCAAATCCTTTAACTTCAGACACCTGCTGAAGTGACGAGCACTAGGAAGCAACAAGCAAACCTTTCTTCACATTTCTAGACAATCAAAGGCACTGAATACTTATGGTTTTATCTGTAATTAACTAATTTATATTTGCCATGAATCCTGAGGAACCACCAAATTTTGTCAAAATAGTCAAAACAATTGTGAAAATACTAAAAATATCCAAAACAGTAGTTTCTACAGAGATCCTAGTACCGAGTAAAAGTATTTCAACAACTTTATGAAATGCCAGCAAAGCATTTCCTCTAGAATGCTGCTCGCTGGCTTCTTTCACCCTTATGTGCATAATTTTACACAATCTGACTAATCACAGTATTAATGCCCTTTTAAAAAGACTTTTCTGTCTGCTAAATAAGGAACTCTCCACTAATTTCTCTTCTAGACGCCAGCTTAATTGCATTTAAAATTAATGGTCTGCTTTCCTGGCCAACTTCAAAATGAGACATCGGTAACACTCACTTTCCTGCAGAGCTGAGTGGCTTGGAATGGTTTCCGAACTATACAGCTCACATTGCTCCAGTGTTCGTAATTATTAGAAAAAAAAAACAAAAAGTGCAGGATACAGTACATGATTATCCCAAAGCAGAAGTCACATCTCACTATGACTTGTTCCCCGTCCTGATTCTACAATGCTGTATTGATGTTTTGCATGGTATTAAGCAGGCACAGCATGATTTATGATGATGTACATTATCGATCTCTTAAGGAGTTATTTAGGTGTTCAGTATAAAATGATGTTCTCATTATCCTGATGGTAAGCTGGGGGAAGTTACATGTTTCATGTGGAATATTTCATGTGCTTTTAATTAGTACATCTGAATTTTAGAATGCTTTGCTTTTTCTGTTGTTTCAAGATTTTGTAAAGTTTTCTATCCATCACCTCCAGCCCGTCCTCAAATCTAGCAGGAATGCAAATTGCCATTTCACTGTTGAAAACTCGCAGGTGGGCCAGAATGATCTCTGATCTCTGTCTCGTCAGCAGATGTTGAGGATGACAAAGATTAGCTACACTCCTTTCAGCCTAGACTCTCCTTGCAATAGGTCATTAGTGTTCACCTTCAATGAATCATTTCACCCATTGCCTAGCCTCTGGGACTGCAATAGCCAATACAGTGTCCCTCTGGATCACTAGCCAACACAAACAGCTCAACAACTGGGATTCAAAGCAGAGCAGCATTGATATTAAGCCTATTCAGGTGTTCTCAGTAATTCTGCTGATGGAAGCAACATAATGCGAAGAACGTGAAGACTTTGTGACATGATCCCAAGATCATGAGGTACAGTTTTCCAGCAATTGCAATTGGAATAAAATATTCCAAAAATAAAAAGGCAGTGACCAAGAGCTGGGCCAGGAATGCCTGGTGTTATGAGATACTTGTGCCATCTGGGGTGCTAAAATAGCTAATATTCTCTCTTTTGAGTACCAGTCAGGTTGTTATATTTATCATGCAGATCTACTGGAAAATAACTGAATATATTTCAGTTTCAAGTATAAACACCATAGTTGTATTACTGAGAAGCTGAGTCTGTCTGTTTAGTGCATGAAGTAACTGAAAGCATACATCAGTTGAATTAATACAATTACTTTGAATTCCATTTAAAATATATATATATTGAGAGCCAAGAATCTTAATGTATCTTTAGGCTTATTTACAGTACTTTTGATGTTGATATTTTTGCAACAGGTACAAAATATCAAAACTTAATAGTCACATTTAGCATTAACATTAAAGTTAATTGTTTTAAGCTAACTTTGACACCCACTAATTATTGCTCTGACTGTTGGTGTGAGAATCATACGTAATGATTAATCAGTAATTTATTTGTTCTTGTTTTAATTCTGATTCAAATTGCAATCTACATAAAGTATTTGAGAAACGCAGAGGCAGGATTAAATGATTGCATTTTCTAAAAATGTTGATTTGCAAGTCTTAATGTGTCACAGCAATATGATTATTAGCTTTACAATGTAAAGAACATATATGAAATCGCTGAGGGTTTTTGTGTTTTGGACATCTAAACAAAAAAAAATAAGATAACACTGGTAAGATAATTAATTTTAACATACTTCCATTCTGCTTTACAACATCAGACCATTGTATTACCTATGCCATACAAGATAATTTAAATAAATACAGTATATGCTCTAGTCCATCATGGTTTACTCATGGTCCAATATATCAAAAAACAAAAGCATAAGACCAAAAATATCCGAAATATAAGATAAAGCATTAATGAATGTAACAGATTCCCCACGCTGGACTTTTCTTGGTGTTTTAAAGGTGTACAGTAAGTCCATTTACTCATACTTTCAAGATACGCTGGGATACACTGGCTTCAAAGTTTGAACTCAGCATTCTCTTCAGTTAATGTTTTTCTTTCCAAATGCAAGAACATGTTTAGATATAATTAATGTTTTTTTTAAAGATTATTTTCCTTTCATGGACAGCACAGTGGCTTAGTGATTAGCAGTGACTGCTCCGGATCCAGTTCTGTGTGGAAGCTTTTATGATTTTTTTGACAAATACAAAAGGAACACACAAAACAATTTGGTTGTATGTTCATTTCACGTTTGCATGGGTTTCCTCTGGGTGCTCTGATTTCCTCGCATAGTCCAAAGACATACTGGTAGGTTAATTGTCTTCTGAGAACATTAGCACTGATTTGATTGTGACATGTCTTTATCAGTGTGATGCACTGGACTAGGCTCCAGCTCCCTTGTGACACTGTATTGGATAAAGTGCTTAGGAAATGGATGGATGGATTCTTTTCCTTTCTTTACTTTGTACGCAAGGCAGAACTTAGGAAGAATCACTTTGTGAAAACTTTGCACTGGACATGGTGGAACCAGTCTAATTAGTGCCAAGTCTCCAGGGCTGCATCTTGAGAAATTATCAGCCCAATCAATAAACAAAACCAAAGTGTTGAAATATTTATTTAGACTCAATTCCGTCTTCATAGACTGTCTGAGTAACTATTCCTCTATCTAATATGTAATTCAGAAAGCCGTTTATTAGTGGTGGTACACCTTGAGATCAATGGGGTCCAATTTAACAGCACATTCAGCACAGTGCTGAGTGTTACAAGATTCCATTAATTCCTTGCCAATAGACTAGTTGGAATTGAAACTAGAAAGCACCTGAAATGCGGGCTTTGTGTGATAAGTTGCAGTCTGTTCAGAATAATCTTTTAAAGCAGAAGTACTCAGAAGATTTTTTAAATATGCCTTCTATTATGAAATGGTTCTTTTGCTGTTTATCTGTTGTCTGGATCTCTTTCGCTGAAAAGAATAGTTTCTTAATATGTACTATCTTCAAAGTAAAGAACATCTGAAGCTTTGTTAATGGATGATATACTGTACAAACTCTTCTATGTGGTTTACAAGTGATAACTAGATAGTGCTGTTGCTGCCAGAAATACAGCTTGGATATCTGCAGTGTAATTCCAAAAATACAGACAAGAAGAACAAACTTGATGAGCTTGGGGATAATGAATGGGACATGAACACAATGGCATGACAAACCATTTTCCGGTCTTAGTCTCTTATAAAACAAAATCTGTCCCCCCAAAAAAAAATCCTCTCGTGAGATTACTTTCTCATTAGAGAAATGAGTAGATGTATTTATGTATGTTATGTGTTGTCATATTTGTCTTGGAATGTACCGGAAATCAGCTTGCAAAAGCAACATAAATTAAACTCTTCTCAAAGGCCTCAGCTGAATAACAGTCTCATTACCAAACTATCAGACAAACTTGTTTTTTTCTTGGCCACTTGTTAACGTTTAAATTTTAGTCATACCCAGGTTTCAGTTTTCCGCACTTAATTCATGTCCTGCTGACTGACCAAGCTGTACACGCGTTAGAATTTAATGATCCTCCCTTGGCTGCTTTCTACTTTATATTAACTGTTTAAAACATCAAAACGATTGTTCCAGTTGCTGTTTATTAAAAAATAATTGGCTAAAGCCACTACGCAGCTTTAATTTCAAACATAATAATTCAGTCCTGTCTCCCCATTATAATCCGTTTTTAATGTAAATTATTTTTAATGATCATTTTCTTCTCACGGATGTTCGTGCATTTGGAGATATGGGTAATAAGCAAATCCCTTTTATTTACATTTAGTTCTTTGACATTCAAGGCTTCAGCTTTGCCTGGCATTGTAAGGCAATTTAAAGGCTTAAGATCCCTACCATAAATACCATAAATACTAATACATTAATAGAAAGTATAAAAATACATTTGTTTATGTCCTAATTATACATGATTAGGAAATGTTAAAAGAATCTATCACCTAGTTTGTCAGAATAATCTTTCTTTTCTTGGGAATGGTGTTTGAGGCTCAATATTAGTCTATATTTGTTTTAGATACGACGATAGTAGATAAATGAGAAACAACATGCAATTTAGTAAGCTGCTGAATCATATCTTTATTGTAAATGAGTTGGACTTTTCACATAGTTTCAGGAAACACTGCTAAAATTAGTAAAGTTTGTCAGAAATACAGTACAGTTCTCTTGTCTGAACACAAAACTGTCTACAGCTGTTCAATCCATTTTATAATTTCAAATGAACTATTGAATATAACTAGATGTGTTGTGTACCAGTAAATGTTTCTTATGAGCAGAGTGCACTGTTTAAACTATTTTTTAATAACAGGATGCTTATAGTTATTTCATATCCTATACTGCATCCACATCAAAAGACAACCTGGCTTTGAACATTCAAAGTTTTATCTCTCCTGTAATTGCACATTACTTTTTGTTCATCCAGGAATTTATATTAAATACCAATGTTCTTTGTGCCTTTGAAATTCTATATTCTTCTAAATATGCTTGCAATTATTAGTCTACTCATAGCCATTTCATTATGTAATTAATGCTGTGGTGGTGAGTGATAAGAAAGAAAAAAGGTTTTACCTTCGGAACTCCAAATTAAAACAAAACTTCTTATAATTTCTTTAAATTGTCAAGATGACAATGATTTCATTGACATTTATATTATTACCACTGGGGTATTGTGTAAGTGTACCAAATGTACAGAAAAAGAACATTCTACACCAGTAGTTTTCAATTATGCTAACAGCCATTGTACAAAATGATGAAAGATAATTTGCTCATTTCATGCCTTTCCCTGCTTTAGAAAATCAAAGAAATGAAATTGATCCAGTATATACACTCAAAAATTAAACCAAATGAGCTAGATGGACAGAATGGCCCCCACTCATTTTTAAAGTTTCTTATGTTCTTATTATCTTCGATTTTTGATGAGGAGTAACCCTTTTTTCTCACATTTTCTCACTAAAGTCCCAGTCTACCAGTTTAATTCTACCACTCTGTTTTTCTTGTTTGTCGGGTACTATTGAAGCCTGTTGATCAGCGGAAAACATCAATAAAGGAAATGCATATAAAAGGTTTTTCCTTTTGATGTATGTTAAGTTAGAATGTTCCTGAAATCTGCATAATCAGAAGAAGTGAGGCTCTTCCTCTAATTCTAAAACATACAAAAAGAACTTTTACAAATCTTCTTGGCAAATACAAAAGGAACACAAAATTAAACGCAAAACAGTATTAAAAAAACACTTTAAATAAATGATTGCAACAGTAGTTGTCAAGGCTTAATGGTCACCACAAACAGTCTGGGAGGAAGTGGATAACTCTGTCTCTAATGTACTCTTATATTCACATTCAAATGTACTGTATTTTGTTGGCACAGTTGATCACTGCTAGCTGGAAATACATGTTGTGTTGAAAGAACATTTGGTTCTAAAAATGCCTACACAACTCATGACAAGTAAACAATGCAGCTAGGACATTAAGGCAAGAAAGGAGAAAGGATGTATGCTACTGTTGACAAAACAATACCGTAAATAGACTTATTTAAAAATATTGCGGGACTAAAAGGGTTTGTTACTGCTCTTTTAATAAACAGGACTAAATCCAAATTACTGGCAAATTAACAATATTTATGTACCGTACTGAAAGTCCTTCTAAATGTAAAATCATTTTCAAATGAATACAATTAAAGCATTACATACTTTTTGTATTTCTCTGCACAAAACAAGTTTTTGAAGGCTAAAAATAAAAATACCTTTCTATGTATAATCGTGTGCCATCTTTAGTTAATGTCATATCATATCTTACCATAATGAATGCCAATTCAGAGCCTCCTCAAACAGGGAAAGGGGTATGTATGAGTTAACCCTCTGGTCAAGCTGGGTTTGAATCTCATACTATTGTGTTATGATCACAATGCTCAACCAAGTCGGTCACTCATCTATGCCTCTTTATCTGGCTACAGTAGGTTCTCATTAAAGTGAAGAATGAGAAATGCACAGAATTTCACACAGGGTTAATTAAAAGCTCTTTAAAGAAATGGATTATAGTCTGCATGGTGTAGATTTAATGGGAAAGAGCCTGTTTTCAGGATGGCCTCATAGTAGTCAGTGTGGTGACTGTGATGTGAAAGCTTATACCACTCATTGGCATTTTGTAATCTGATTAAAATAATGTTCTGTACACTAGATTCAAATACACCAAAGTTAATCTCTTCATTTCTGCTCCTATACTTGTGTGTATGCGATGAATGTGATTACTGATACAATTCTGGGATGCCTACAAACAGCTTTGGGCCTGCAGTGCATAGCAGGGAGCCATGCGCTATAGAATATTCAATCTAGAAAGGCTCAAACTATGCAAACACAGGATTTCCCCAATGTCCTTCTACAGAGAAGACTTGGAGCAGGATCACAATTACTTGCTTCACTGCATTCCAGGGGAAGAATCCAAACACGCAGCTGTTTTAGATCAACACTGAATCACGGTTCACTTCATTGTAGTTAAATATTATCAGATGCACATGTGATTGCCGTGGCCACCTTGAAATTATCCCATAAAGTCAGTTAGCACGCTGGCTTTGGCTGGTGCGATTGGTTCCGCCATTCTTTACAAAACAGAAAGAGAAGATCTCTTATTGTGTAAGGCTTATTACATCTGGCTTTTAATTTTAAAGACGTTAAAGTGTTCCAATAAATGCCCTCTCTCTCAAAATGTAGCTTTATATAGCCTTGTAGGACAGAGATCTATTATACAGGGAATATAGAAAATACATTTAAAATAATCTGTTGAAGTTTATAAGCCTTTTAATTGTAACTTTTTATATTGATTTATCTGGCTGCATGAGTAGACAATTAATTGGTATATTACACATTTTATGAGCCCTTTTAATATTTAGAAGTGCTATAAAACATCAAACCATGTGATGCTCTGGAAAAGAAATCTGCTGAATTAAAATGCATGACTCACAAGCTGTAACAACACCTCTGAGTTGTTTCAAACTGCTTTTTGTTACTTTCAAGATTCATTTACAATTTGTGATTACAAAAATGTTTTAATAACAATAAAATGAATGGTAATTAATGAATCTTCTAGCAGTACTTTATACAATGTCACATTTGAGTAAATTAGTTCTGATTACGGTACTGAAGATTTTGACTTCTTGTGTAAAACAAAATAAATCCTTCATATCTCTAACCAGAAAAAAATATATTTTATTATCTTTTTACCTATTTTGGTTTCTTAAAAAGTGTTATACTGCAGCTGTTAAGCTGTGCTGAAAAATTGGAACTGTCATTTTATACTGTAAGTGATAAAACTTCAGTACCTTAGTACCATACCATAGTATTCTCTTGTATATGCAGAATAACTGTCCTGTATTATGTATTTTAATAGCTCAATCTATCCATACATACATCTTCTAATTGCTTTATCCAATACAGGGTCACAGAGGAGAGGAGCTGGAGCCTGTTCCAGCAAGCAACAAGGATTAGACAGATTATGCTCTGGATGGGATGCCATTTCATGATAGGGCATCCAGTGAAAAACCCATGCAGACACAGGGAGAACATACAAACTCCATCCAGGTAGAAACTGAACCCAGCAATGCTAACCACTGTGCCACCATGCCACTCTCACTCAATTTCTATTAATACATTAATTATTAGAATGTATTAATTATTATTATTAATTATTATTATTATTATTATTATTATTATTATTATGATTATTATGATTATTATTATTATAATGGTTAATGTTAAAAGATTACAGTTACAACTTTCCAAATAATTTTGATAACTGTTTTATGCAGAGGGTTTGAAACATATCTTTGCAACTGGATCGCAATTATTAATCAATATACAGTATACAACAGGTGGAAAGGAATGCATGAAAGCTAGTCTACATATACTGTACTACAGTAATACTAATTTTACATTAATGCAGATTACTACTTATAATACTGAATTATTACAGTATGCAATATTTATTTGGGATGCTAATGCCGATAGATTCTTGTTCATGGTCAGACATGGAATTATATAATTTTTTGCAAGGGTTTACCTTTGGGATCTTATTAACACAGTGGACTAGATTAGATCCTTTCAGAATCACCTTGGTTCATGTTAAAAGATTCCAGTAACAACTTTCCAAAGAATTGGAACTTTATTTCCACTGAATATTATAATTAATTTACATTTAATCTTTAGTGCAAATTTGTCTTTCTTTTTTGCATTGGGTTTTGCTTTTGGCTCTCTTTTTATTGACAGTAATCAATATTTGCAATTTTGTTTTCCTACTGTGCCTTGGAAGAGCCATGAGATTTACTGTCACAGAAGCAAAGGGACATGTTAAGTTTATTTTCTCTTTAATAAACAGCTAGCGAGTTCAACAGAAATCTTAAGCAGCCCAATGTTATTTTTTCCTCCATCAGGCAAATAAACCCCCTCATGTTCATAAGAAACTGAAAAGCAGAAGGAGATTTATAAGCATGCCTAAATTTGATCAAAAAAGATCTGCGCACTCCGCATTTCATTGTTCCTGCTAATGAGAATTTTATAACAGTGTACTGCCTCTACGGTATAGTAGAATATCCTAGCCTTCCAAAAAGTGTGATCCTTTTCTTCTCCTTTTTATAAAGTTTCTGGTCCATGCAAGGTTTAGAGGCCACATATTTTAAATGCAGAAAAGAAGGCACTACCAACTGCCATAGCATTTGGTGAAATACTAATGAATTCTTTTTAAATTGTTTCCAGTCAGACAACCAGACATTCATTTTCAAATATAAAGCCCACTGTACTGTTAAGAGCACTTTCATTAAAAAAAACCTTTTTATTTACATGCACATACTTAAATGGGATCTATGAGCTTATACAGTATATGTTAAAACTACATATTTTTTCTAATCATAAGTAATAATAATACTGTACACACTAGGTAATACATCAATGCAGTCATCCTCTTTTATTTACCGAATATGTCAGTAACTTGCTGATTGTGGATCAGAAAGCTAAATATAAGAACTTGAACTAGCCCAAAATGAGACAAGCTCACGCCTTTCATGCTTGGTGTAATGTTTAGACTGCCAAGGCCTACAGCAGAATAAGACAGACAGATTTAAATGAGCCATGATACTGCACAACATAAACTGTAAATAGAATTGTAAGTTTGAAAAATGTGAAAGAATTTATTCAGAACAAATGTCTTCTTGGGTGGACTTTTGCAATTTGGTTACTGCATTGATTTAATGTTTTTGTGTGTTTCAAACTAGTTTACCAAAGTTTTTAGGGAGAAAATGTATAATCTAGAGATTTTAAAAGCAGCAAACATCAGCCTTTTCCCTCTTTGGAGTCCTTAACTTTACGACTCATTAACCACATCCCTAAAGGTCTGTGCAACACTGTAAAACTCAAGTTTATTTTCACAATGTAACCCAGTACCCTTTTTTGCTTATTTTGCCACAGGCCTTGCAATTAGTTACTGGGGCACAATTCATCTTCTACTGTGACCTCCTAAGTCCTTGTCCCTACCCTACATGATGGGTAACATTCATAATGCTGTTTTTCCATTCAAATGCCTTTGCTTACTTTTTCTGCATTTACCACCATATTGTTATTCATTAAAGTTATTTTTGCACATTTCTTTTCATTCAGTCATTGAAATAGTTAAAGTAAATGGGTTTCAAACAAGATTAAACTGAAAATTGGAATTAGTGACTGGTATATACCTGTATACGATATATAGTTTTACCAAAATAACAGTGAATAATTCTTCTCCAGAGTAATGGGAATCTTAGTATTATGTGTGAGGCTAGACATTTTGTATTGGGCTGTGGCAAAGAAACATGATGTAAGTGTCTTCACAAGAGGAGTGATAAATTAAAGTAACAATTGTCCCTTTCTAATGAGTCAATTAAGAATTATGAATTTACAGGCAATTCAAAAGCTACTGAACTATGACCCATATCTTCAGGAGGATGGATATTAAAAACAAAGTGGTAAACTATTAATAAGAGAAACTTAAAAAAAATAAACTTCTGAAACTATTCAAAACCAGAAATACACTGATACTGGTTATGAAATTATTATAATGTATTAATTTTACCTAAAATGCATTATTGTGCAGTTTGGAATTATAATTATTTACTGTGAGACCTCCATCTTATTGCAAGAGAAATCTAATAGTATCCATCAGTATACTTCACTGGTTTATTATTTTAGTTTTCTAAAATTTGGGCTGTGAGAGTACAAGAAATATCAGTTAAGAACTTTATCATATGACAAACTCAAACAGTACTATTTTTCAAGTCTTTTTCTCACAGAACATTGAAATGTGTTAAGCGAAAAAGAGTCAAATTAAAACAATACATAAATCATAAAAATATTATTGTACGATGAAGTGGAAAATGCTTCATTCCTGAGAGCCATTTAACACAGTCACCTACAGTAATAGTTTCAGTTTCATATTCTGCATTGTATTAACTACTTTTGTCTGTCAAGAACATGATATATAGTATAACTACTGAATTGCTTTTGATCAGTAATAAAGCCTTGCAATTGAAGGAGATGTCTAAATTGGCTCAAAATAATCATGAAGAGAACCTTATGTTGTTTATTCTCCTGCAGCCTATGGCTGTATGAGACTCTTCTTGTTGATCTGACCCCATCAGCTCCCAACACCCCCAACAGGAATACTATTAAAAACTACCAATAAAACAACCAACAAATTCCTGATCAGACAAGATATTCATATTGCTTTCCTTGTTAACATAAGCTGACACTTAGAAGCCCTGTTACAGTGTTACTGACTTGTTCGTTAACTCATTAAAACTCTATGAACAGCACAATGAAAGCAGAAACAGAGGTCTTTTTTTCATTAGGTGCATTGCCTAAAACAAGTGAAGAACAATAGTCAAATCTAAATACAATCTAAATTTTTACTGTATTTTACAAATGCAAAGGGAAGCAAATTTTCAAGAAAATAAAAATGTAAATAGTTTTATAGCAGAAGTTGTATTGTTAATGAGTTGCATACGCACCTCAAAGACAAGAGTAAATGTATCATTCTGAAGAGGCACACTTCTCATCATTCTCTAATCAAAGTAGACATATCTAATCATTTCTGCTCCATCTTTTAAGAAAAAAAGGCATTTCCCCCAGGTACTGTACCTGATCACAAGCTCCTTATTGGCATGATTTTAGAATAGTATGGCCCATGAACATACTGTATGAGACATATATAATACTGAACATCCAGCTCCAACAACACACTGATAAGATCATATACTGTAGATCACATAGCTAAAGAGTCTACTATGATAACTGGCAATCACATTAAGGGCTGGAAAATTAAAATACCATACTACAACATACTCAAATATTTCCTGCCTTGAGGCATTCAGTTTGATTGCTCTTATGACCTTTAGTTATGATGTAGTAAACCTAATTTATTTCTTTACTCTGCATCTCATGCCTTGTTAGACTAATAAATACAAACAGAAATATACTTTTCGTGAATAAGCATCCCCAGATGTGTGACATGGATAAAGAAAACTGGCTTAATACAATGAATATAGCAATTCATACAGAATATATTAATTGATAATGTTCATAATAATTAATTGCAATTATAAAGTGCTTTTCCTCTCGAAGGATCCCAAAGCACTTTAGATATAGTGTACACTAGGAAGGGACCCACACCATCCACTACTAAAGTGCAACATCTACAGTACCTGGGTGACATACCATAGAATTATTTACCAGGACTTACTATGCAGCAGATCAGGAGAAGAAATGAGAAATATCTTACCAGTTAAATTAAGTGAGAGCTTTAGGCAGGCCAGATTGTACAAGCCTTAAAGTGGAATTTAGCCAGCACATACTTTCAAAAATTGCCATGGGATCTACTGTATATCAAACAGAAAATTCTGAACAAAAAATGTAATCCCACTTTTGCACACAGAAACTGAAAAAAGCATGGTGGCTGTTTCTTGGTAACCTCACACATAATCAAGCATTCAAGTCATTTATGGACAATACTGTAGATCTCACCCCCGACACTTTCTTATCAGTGCAGTATAGTTGTGTCTTCAATAAACTCCTTATATTTCAAAAGGCAACACAACAGTTACTTACAGTAAACCCACTGAAGCTCAGCAGGTGTGAGCCTGGTCAGTACCTGAATGGGAGACCTCCTGGGAAAAACTAAGGTTGCTGCTGGAAGAGGTGTTAGTGGGGCAAGCAGGGGGTGCTCACCCTGCAGTCTTTGTAGGTCCTAATGCCCCAGCATAGTGACGGGGACACTATACTGTAAACAGGTGCCGTCCTTCAGATAAGACGTAAAACCGAGGTCCTGACTCTCTGTGGTCATTAAAAATCCCAGGGTGTTTCTCGAAAAGAGTAGGGGTGTAACCCCGGTGTCCTGGCCAAATTTCCCATTGGCCCTTACCAATGGCCTCCTAATAATCCCTATCTATGAACTGGCTTCATTACTCTGCTCTCCTCCCCACTGATAGCTGGTGTGTGGTGTGCGTTTTGGCGCACTATGGCTGCCATCGCATCATCCAGGTAGATGCTGCACATTGATGGTGGTGAAGGGGATCCCCATTACCTCTAAAGCGCTTTGAGTGGAGTGTCCAGAAAAGCGCTATATAAGTGTTTATTATTATTATTATTATTATTACAGTAATAACTGTCTTTGTTAACATGTTCCTATCTACCCTATTTATATTATATCTACTGTCTACCCTATTTGATTGATTATATTGGAGCTACATTCATTATTGAAACCATAAAATATTTTATCTTTGAACATTTTTAATAAGTGAGTGATTGGAGACAAACAGGTAAAATATTATAATGAATTAAGGAAATAATGGGCTCTAATAATTCAGGGCATGTGATATGAAGTGTTTGAAAAAACAACAGCCTTCATTTTTTTAAATCCTTTATGTTATAAATGTCTGACATGCATTCAGACTATCAACAGAATCACCAGGTGTCAAGCACTCCACTTCCTCAACAATGACAACTTTTTGATGGAAAACGGTCTATACTGTACATCACAGTCCTCAAAATACGAATTTCAGTACTTGAATAAAAACCAGTGGTAAATATGTATAGTAAATCTCCTAAAGGATTTACTGTAGCAGCTAAAGCCTTAATAGAAACGCATTTCCAAATACCTCTCCAATGAACTTTATCACTCCCTCTTTCTCCCTTTTCCTCCTTCTATGCATATAAGACATTCAGCATATCTCACTTTGGCTGTTATAAGCTTCATAATCTCGGTAATCACTGTCACTCTGATCATTGAACATTAATATCATTTTCATATCTAATTACCCATAAGAGGTTCAAAATTAATTATCACAGGCAACTGACAGTTGCAGGAATAGTATTACAGCATCAAAGTGTAGAGACCTTAGCCTTTAGTTTGATTCATTTGCGTGCCCTTTGCTCCAGCAATCTGAGCAACAGTCCTGAGCTCTATGTTCACAAAGATCACATCTGCTCTCGGGATAACACAATTGGAACATCCTTTACCAGCCAACCTGGTAAGGGTGGTGGCAACCTCGCATCAACCCCGTAAGTGCAGGTGGCACCCTTGATGGATTGCCAGTCCATTGCAGGGAATGCCACAAGCACACAAACCATTTAGTGACACTGATTAGCCTAGCCTACAGTACATGCCTCTGAGAGGTGGAAAGAAACCAGAGCACCCAGAGAAAAGCATGATCTCCATACAGACAGTGCTGCAGAATAAAGCCAGGAGATGTGAGGCAGCAGCACTGACTACCATACCATATTGCTGCCCCCATTTCAGATATGTATTATATTACAGTACCTTCCAATGTTGTATAAAGTGTCTGTTACTGTCTCGAGTCTTTTACTATTGTAACAAAATAATGGAATGCACTTGGAAAATGTTTAAGATTCCTTGTCTGTGTGTGCTAATTCAATTCATGGTGTATGGTAATTGGCAACACTAGATACTGTTCAGTATAACTGGCATGACGACCAAATAATTTAAACAGGACATAAAAAACTTTTTAACCCTTTATCTCACAAGGCTGGGGAGCAGTGGTGAACCAGAATTTTAGGGCTGGCAGGAGAGTTGCACGGTTGTGGCATTTTTTGGTGATATTTTTTGCCTTCTAAAATAGGATTTACTTCTAAAAGGTGTACTACTGTTCCTTTCTACACCAGTTACACTGGTATCCTGTGTTTTACATCATGGGTGTAAAAGATGAGGCAGAATTGATGTGCAAGTGTAATGGATTTGTGCAAAGCTTGTATTCACACCTGACACAACTCTGAAGTGCATTCTGAGAGAGAAAATAATGCTCAAACCCCATTATTTTGTCATACAATAATTTGAGAGCGTTTTAAAAAGCTTCGATGTCGTCACACTCCAGAGCCAAAATCTCACGCAAATTTCACTTAGCTGCATGGAAATGATCCAGAATGATCTGCTGCATATTTGCCTCCACCTGTCATTTACAATATAGGCTACATGTACACTCTTAAAAAACATTTAAGATGCATCATACAGTAATTGTTTCCTACATTTGCAGTACCTTTTTTTTACCTTGGTAAATTGAGGACAATATGGAATTTTAGGTAATGCCTAAAAAGGGGTGGTATGGCAAAGCCATGTTTTGGAATGCCATATTTAGGGGTGGAAACTGCCACCCTGGTGTGCCTCGATTTAAAACATATTAGACTCATAGAAAATAAAGCCACCCAACATCTCTGTATTAATGGTCCATGAAGGTATTGTTCACTTTGCCTTGACACAAAAGGTTAGTTGTTCTTACTGTATTGCTACTGTATAAAATAAAGATCATTAGCGGGCATCCTTGTAGATCTGGTATTAACCATTTCTGTAATGACTTGTAATGTAAAATAATTTTAGTGCCTATTCTGCAGTAGCCACTCTGTTTCAAACTATTTCTATATATTTCACTACAGCATGTGACTTTCCCCCCTTGATGGGACACTTGTCCATTGAAAGGAATACCTCAAGGATTGTTGGTCTCCATTTATACAGGTAGACTGGAGCAACTGGTGTACAGTAGTGAACTTTGTTCAAGGGTACGACAACACTGTTTGCTTTGGCGAATTGAACCCCTATGCTACTCATGAAGTCATGAGCTCAAAGGCTTACTCAATATGCGAAGATACAACCCCACAAATTATTTCAGTATCTTTTACAAAAACACCAGTTTTAAAAAAAATTTTTTTTTTGCTCAGCTGCCTAAGATACCCATGCCAATATGACCTGATAATGTACACCCAAACCCAATTTGTGGGTTCCTTACATAGTTTGGGTGTTTTCTTACAGTTCCAAGGTTAATCGTATTAGGGGAGAAGATACTGTCTATTGAGTGTTCACTGATGGTGGGGTTTTATGCGTTGAAATCTGAAGCCTCCGCAGGCCTCCAATGTTTTTCCCTACTCATGTACACATGTAGTTCTTTACAGATTTTGAAATAAAAAAAGGAAATTATCTTGAACCACATAAGTAAAAACACATTTTTAGACTCGTGCCATGAAGAAAGCCCAATTCCCGAAACACAGTTCAATCAAGAAAGTTGCAAAAAGTTCTGCTCTTGAGTCATAACAAAAAGGGCGGGGAAAAAACTCTGGTAGAAACTTGCAGTCATAAAGTAAGCCATCATGCATTTTTTCTGTTTATTGTTTCTGAGTTAAAAACGACCAACCTGAGGATCTTTGCTTAAAATGCTGGCAAAACCATATGAAGGATTAACTATTTCCTAGCAATGTCCAAGGACAAATAAACAACATGACTTATTCATATTAAACCAGAGTGAAAAATTCAAAGTCCTTTTTATAATTTCATGTTTATAACGTCTTTCAGCAGCATACATATTTAGACCTTACTAGACATGTTTATTTTATTTCATTAACCAAGCATAATGCATGAAATAATATTCATCTTCTCACAAATGCACTTGAGGAAAATTAGACTAATGTTTCAGTGATGAGACAGTCTTCACTGTATAGTCTATGATGATTTTCAATCAGGTGGTTGAAAACAGAAACATGTAACTTTATACAAACCAGAAGCTCACACTGTAAATGTTTAATTACACTAAAGAAGTACCAGCAAAACATGGTTGTGAAGTTTTCCCACTGGTGAGTGAAGTGTCACGTGTACTGGAGATTAAATAGGAATGCAGCATAACTATTCAAAACTGGGTCTAAAGATAACCATACATCAGTTTATAATTTAATACAGACTTCATAATATTAGCAACCTTTTCATTATTACTGTTTTCATCAATACAGAAATCTTTATAATGTTTGAAATTCAATGAAGAGAAAAATTCACTTACACTGTTGATTAAGGTAAAAAGGAAACAGATGATTCATGAGTTCTTTTTTCAGGGACAGCTTTGTGCCTTATATATTTTTTGAAGTGTTCTGGGAAAATTAAAATATAATGGTCACATACTATTATCTCGACAGACAGTGTAATCAATTTTACTCTGTCAGCAGATAAAGCTGTAACAGGAAATTTGGTAGAAATAAAGCCATTATTTTCTTATGGTCTATTTTAAGCAAAAAGAAGCACATAATTCAATTGCTGCTGTGATAAAACCTTTTAATACATACTTTCACTAAACATACAGGATTATTTTAGAAGATTTGTTCTCCACTTTTTGAATTCCAGAAGTACAGTTTAAATGTCAAGAAGAGATGATGCACTATACTTACTGGATGAAAGCAAAATTTAAAAAATATGTTGTAGGGTACAAATTGAAATATGGACACACTGCTTTGGAGTAAAAGAACTTTTTAGAGCTTTAGTACTTTAGTGCTTAGTCAGATAGTCCAGTGGTCTTCACTTGTTTCAAACATCACTTGACACTTGCTTATAGTCAAATACTTTGTTTTTTCAAATGTACTTATTTTCATTTTACAGTTAAAGATGTTTTTATTTATATTTTAATCCAGTTTTCTAGTCACAAAACTGACTGTAGAAGGAGCAATATCTTTAGTGTTTAATTTCATCTCATGATACCAGTGACATCTAATCCAGTGTCAAGGTGGCGGTGAAGGATTAAATGAAGGGAGAAAGCATTGTAAGGTTTATTTTCCTAATACTGTAAATAGGAAAATGTAAAAAAAAAACAGGAACTTATTATTTTGTCTTATATTACATATTGCACAAAATAGGTACGCATATAATATTTGCTTACTTCCGGGCACGGATCTCAAACACCATTACCTGCGATTTCAGATTTCTTTTTCATCCATCACAAACCATGTATTTTTTCACCATAGAAAGCTGTTATCACAATCTATAAATCCTCCCTTAAGTAACATCTGAATTATTTACATAGTATCTTCCACCTCATACTAGAAATGAACACACCCAGATTTTTAAACTCTTTCTGATATTTTAAAGCTCTTTAAAATCTGGGCTCTCCATGCCACATTGCATCATGGAACAACTCTTTCATCAGCCTACCCTCTGCAATGGTGGCTTAACTGAAAGGAAACCATAATAAACAGAGCACAACTCAGGCTGTCAGCTGCACATCACAGCAAACTGAGACCTGTTACCATAGATTTCCACTTTTAAAAGGTGCCCTCTTTGCAGACTGAGAAGCTGCAAGTGCCATGATCTTACAGGATCTTATTACAATATTCAGGAGTTTTAATTATACATAAGACTAGAAAACATGATGAAGTAGTGCATTATAATAGCTCCGAGAGCACTGAGCAGCATGCGGTACCATTTCACTTACAAAGACCTTGCACAGTGTAGTAAAAAAAACAACAAAAATTGCAAGACCATTTAAAGAAAGAAGCATACTTTTAATTCCATTGCACAGTAATAAAAAGCGGTCTTATGTTTACCTCTAATTCCCAGTTTATTAAAGGAAAACCCACTGACAGCATTTTTTTTCTTTTTCATGGTGTACCAAGGAACCCTGCTTTGCAAGCTGTTTTCTCATATTTCACAAAATATTAACCTTAACACAGTTTTGCTTCAGGGACTGTGCAATGTAATGGATTAATAAACTGGCTTAATGCGCTGCAGTTTCTTTGCCTCTGGGATTCCCTTTTCAAATAAGAGGAGCAGAGCCCAACAATGCCCCAGCACTCAGATCAAATGGCTTGTTAAGTGTAACAAGTCAAATGGGTTTCAGCGGTGTGCGCCTTGTTGTCGAAACGGTTAATTGGGTGACACACTGGCATCCTGCTAAGAAGCCGCTTCCTTCCACAGCTTCTCCCACTGTGACTGGCTGGGGTAGAATTGCTGCAGGCCCCTCCATGGCCCACACTTACTCCCCTGTTACCAGAGAGAAGCGCAGCTGCTGGCCAAGGATTTGAATGAGACCTGTTGTACCTTCTCACACAGCAGCAACCATTTACCTCCTCACCCCAAAGCATGACCTTCTCTGGTGTTTTGTGGTGCAACTCTAGTTAAATAAATGAGCCATCATGGTGAATAGAATGCAGAAGAGTGAAAGACACTATGTGAAGAGAAAAAGGTATTTTTTACTCCTGTTTTTAGACTGGTTAAACCAATTTCCTCTTCATTTTTCAGTCAATGGTCTGCACGAATCCAGTCACAAATCAGTAACAATTTGATCTCCATTCTTGGTTCAATCACAGTAAAGAAGTCATTACAATAATTAAGGTCATTACAATAACAGACACATGAAGAAGGCTCCACAGCTGAAATGATGTGTTTCTTTTCTCTTTTCATCATGGAAGAAACTTTACTTGTCCCTTTGCAGCCTATGCATGCTAATGCAGCTACCTACTTGAACTATTACAATAATTATTTGTTTTGTTCATATGTCTTTGAAATCAAGAATATATCGAAGAATTTCATACCTATCTCTGAAATACAGCATTGTCTGTCCTTGATTTGAACTTCTTAGGCTTAAACATCATGCCAGTGCAAATGTGTTTGGAAAGAGATCTGCAAGTGAGCTTGCAGGCTTTTAATAGAAGCATAAACCTTGCTGAGACTTGTGTTTTACTCTAAAAGGTCTCTGTTATGATCTAAATGTATTACAGTACCTGTAAAATACAGAGAAACGTGATTGTATCATTTTAGAAAAATAGACCACAGAAACAAACGAAAGACTTTCTTTTAACAAAAAATTAATGAGCTGTTCTGTTTTCTCATGACTTTAAGTGTACTGCCAATTACATCTGTATGCCCACATCATGAAAACAAAGTTCAAAAGAGAACAATATTAAGTTTATTATGGATTGTGTTTATCATGACAGCTATGTTTCAGGAAACACTGCACAGCAATGTCCCAGCTTAAATGAACAATCATACACTTTCTGTGCAGTTTTTTCACTCTAGGGCTGAATAAAAATACTAATATTAACAAAATCATGTATGATTTTCAGAGTGGGAAATAACATATTACACCTTTGATTCAGTATTTCTTGCTTGATTCAACAATGTAGTTTAATGTTATTATGGGGTAAAAACTACACTTAATCTTTCCTCCTTATTGAGGATTCAGAAATCTAGAACATTTATATTGCATGTTAAGAGCTAACAAACCAATGTCTGCTACGCAGGAGCCTAGACTGTGACAAGTGCTTTACATTTTATTTTTTAAATGTGCAAGAATCTACAATCAATGCCTTCAACACAAGGGCTCCCCCCTCGTTTCTTTGAAATTGAGACAAATTGGTTTGATGTCTCTGATGAACTGTAACTGCTATATTGAACTGTTGCTATGACAAGGTACCATAAATACTGCTTGGAAGGGTCTGGTTCTGTGACACATGAAATCTGAGTTAGGTGCTTTCCACTTAGTCAAGCTCTAAACATGAAGCTCTGATAATTCAACATGATGTGCTAAGACTGATGTCTCCATTTAATCTAAATATTTTTACCTTTGTACCGTCAATGACAGGTCAAAAAACATTAAATCTTTGTCCATGCTCACTACTCTCTTTACTTATTATGCTCTCTGAATGAAGGAGAGGAGTAGGTACTACTCTTAAGTACATAATCTTTGTGCAATTTAAATTTTTAACAGTATTTGAAAATAAAGTTTGAGTTATTTTTGTGCATGCACTTATCAATCTCTTGTTTGGTTCCTACAAAGGGAATTGAATAGTGAATAAACATTACTGGAGCTGAACATGACAGAATCTTTTAGAAGTTTTTGTGTTCAGTGTATTGATTTAATACTACAGTGTATTACAATAGGATGTCATTGGCTTGGCAAGTGTCCTGAGCCTTCAATATTTAATTAAAATATTTGTGTAAGAAACTGCTCTGGTCAGAAAAAAAACACTTGATTATTGTTTACTCATATGCAATATATTGTCAGTTTTTATAATAGAGAACTTTTGTTACAATGTATTCTTAATTTGATTAAATGGCCATTGTTACTCTGATTAGTCTTAATGGATATGATTTTTGCAACTATCTCAGCATTAGCAAAACAACAAAAATTTTAAGACCCACTTATGTGATTACCCCTTGGCTGAACCTCTCAAAATTGCCTATATAAACCTTCTATTTTTCCAAAAAAGAACAAAACATTTACACAAATGTCCCCTTATTTGAACCTGTGTAATAATCTGTGTTTTAATCATATGAAATACAAAATTTGCATTTCCATTGTGTTTGTAGGACAGAAAAAATAACAAATAGGTACTGTATATACTGGCTTAAAAACAGTTTGTTTGGCTACTAGTAGGTTAATGATCCAAGAATTCTATCAGTTCTTTTGCTTAAATGATCCCACGCAGTCAAGTTCAACCGCAAGACTGGGGTGTCAGTTTCAAACTCCCTGATCATCTATGTAAAAAAGCATAAACATGATTCCTTTGTTCTGATACTTGAATGCTCTTAAACATAATTTCAGCTTGTGTCCCTGAGTCTTTCTGGTGCTGCTGATTTTGAATTCCACTGACTAGAGTTGGTCAATGCCTTTCAGGATTCTGAATTCCTGAATCAAGTATTCAAATATTTGTGTGTTTTAAGCTAAAAAGATTCAGTTCCTTTAATTTGTCTGATCTTGACATTCCCTTCAAACAAGGAATTAGGCTGGCTGCTTTCCTTTGTACTGCCTCTAGAGCAGCAGTGTGTGTTTTATAGAGTGACAGCCAAAACTGAACAGAATATTCCACACAAAGTGAAGTCTGACTAAAGCATTGTATAATTTTAACACGATTTCCCTTGATCTCAATTCTACATTTTTAATGACACAGCCAAGTATTTTGCTGGCCTTTATTATTTCCCCACACTGTCTAGTTGAAAAAAGAGATGAGCCAACATAAACTACAAGATCCTTCTTATGCATTACTTGTTCTACTTCAATACCACCCAGTTGATATTTAAAATGTTGCTTGCTTCCTGCATACAATATCTTGCACTCACTCATATTAAATTTCAGTGCTTATTACTTTAAAAAAAACTGGCATAATGCTTTTATATTTTATGGTCATACAATTGTAAATTATAATCCTCCCAAACAATATTCAATAAAGTATATAGTACTATATACTTCAGGCTTCATACAGGCTGGCTTGGCTGAAGTCCATGAACGTCTCCTTCAGATGTGCTTGGGTTAGTGAAAACCAACGTTGCCAAAATTCTTCTCAAACATTTGCTTCTGCTCTGTAAATTAACCATTCAATTGATTATAAGGGGATTATACCAATGTTATCTGCATGTCAATAGGAGAGATCTTCATGTTATTCATACAAATAGAGCTTTGTTACAAATATTAAAATTGCTGTTTTTCAGAAGACCTTGCTGAAGTACTGTATGTTCCACTCATATGCACAAATTAATTTTTCAAAAGGATTAATTATAGTAGACCCCATTAAAAGAAAAAAATACATTTTAGCTGTACTAAGAATTAATTTTAACCACCGGTGAAATTGTTTCTTCTAACACTATTCATGAAAAAATAAATATAAAACAAGCAGTAATGTGCCTAATGAAGACACTAATGAATGTATTCATTGCCATTGAAAAGACTTCTGAAAATCGAAACTCTGGACCTTGCCATTTCTGTAGCTCTTTTAAAATGTGGCCAGAAAATTTTAACTGAAAAAGCCATCAAGCAGTACTTCATTATGTAGAATAAAAGTCATGGATTAAAGCTGAGCACTTATACTTATACTATTTAAACAGAAATAGTATACTCCAGTAGTTATACTTGGAAGGTATATTAAGCTATAATAGGAACATAGAGAAAGAATAGAAAGCTTAATACTGTATGTCTTATTTCAAGCCCTACAGCATAGGGAACACAGAATGCATAGCCACCAATTGAAGACATTTCTACTTTCTTCAATTATAGGAAATATTGGTTTTTTTTTTAATTCAAATAAGGCATAAGGGTATACACAATCTGTTCCAAAATAGTGTGATAATACCTCATTAGCAAGATAAGTTCAGGAAAAACTCTTAAAATTCAGATTATCTGTTGTATATTAATAGTTAAAGATTGAATGTTATACATATTCTATATGCATACATCATGCACACTTCTTATACTACTAAGGAATTCACAGTATTTTACATCACTGTTGATAATTCTCATTGTTGATAAACGCAAGAAGGACTTTATGTATTTTGTATTTCTAAAGTATTATTAAAACTAAATCTATTTACAAATGTCAGTTTAACAATTAACCATGGTTCATTCCTTTCATGTAGAGCATTTCATGTGGTATTCTTACAATCACAACACCCCAACTTGTTTCCCCTGTTCTTACATACTTGTTTCAGTTTTCTTTTGTAAAGCGCTCACTGCTGCTCAGAATAGAGTCACCAACAGGAACTACTTCTCTTTAGTGTTTATTTGCTCAGACTGGTGCCTAAACTTCTGTTCTGTTATAATGTTGTACTGATGTTGCTGTCTACAACCTCCATTATTTGGTTGTCTTTTTCTGTTTCCTGGAGAGGAGCTATTGTTTCTGCTTTGCAACATTGGCTGAGGCTGTCAGGATAAACTGCTGTATTTTATAATACTTTGGACCATCTGTGTGATTGCTCTTATGCTTTGGGGTCCTTACTTCTGTATTACAGTACCCTCTGTAGCTTTATCTTCAGTGCATTCACTGGATAAATGCCACACTGAACCAGAGACATTAACTTTTTGTTGTGAAACAAGAAACATCATTGTACTTTCTCTAGAGATGCTTAAATGCAGTCACACTATCTGCCTATAACAGGCACATTATCTGCTTTACCTGCAAAAGCTTCAATCCCAAGAGCCTCTAAGAGTTGGCCAACTGTCTCACTTATACACATTTAAGGGCAGAAAAACAATACTTCTTTTCTCCTAAACATGCCTTGGTTCTGATTTGTGTGCAACCGGCACAACTTTTAATCACATTTTATCCCAGTTTTGTAACTCAGAAAAAGCACAGTTACAAAGCATAGCAACCTTCACCACTCCCTGACTCATCCAGGATTTTCTCTCTCTAAAGGAGACATATGTAACATTGTAGATTGTAGTTTTTAAAACCTAACAAATCAACAAAGCCATTAGCAGACAAAAACAACAAATGGATAATTTTGGACTATCACAGCCAAGCATTCATATTTTGGCATTAGAAAAATATTTTCATGCAGTTTTCATTCCATGCAGTTTGTAACCAATTTTGGGTAGATTCTACATATTATACATTATGCATACTGTATATTACAAAAAATGAAAAGATATTCTCCAATGTCAAAGTTCTACTTCTGTATCAACAGTTTTGTTTGTAATTTTTGCTTACAAAACCTACTGTAGCTTATGTACAAAAAGAATGACTTCTATAATTTCAGTTTCGTATCTTTATACAGTAAAACAAACAAAAAGACATCAATCTTTTCAAATTCAAAAGGAACAAACAAAGCAACAAATAAATGTGGTTTGGAGACGGTGTGCACAGAAAACAAGAAGTTATGTCTCAGTGTTTTTTACTTAAAACAAAACACAGATTAGACATTTTCTAGGATGCAAGCTGTTCCAGACAGTCTGACACCATACTGTACAGTATGTGTCTCATACTGTAGTGTAACAATGTAACTTTTAAAGAAAACACAAATAAACAAATGCAGTGAAGCAAATCTCAAAACGCGATTTATATACAATTTACCCCATGCTGCTTGTTGAAAACCAGCACTGTATTGAATAAAAGACAAAGCCACAGACCTTGTTAATATACATAAGTTCCATTTCAGTTATTCAAGCCAACACATACAACCAAAATAAACAAAGGTTTACTTTCAGTATATTTAGGACATACAATGTCATAGACTCTTGAATCTGAAGCTGCACAGATGCCCAAAGGTTTTAAGCATCTAAATTGGGCAAAGGCAGATATTTTTGACACCTGGAAATCATTAATCTGAATTATGTGAAGCAGTAAGTACCTCACTTTTTGATCATTTTGTGTGGCCAGCTTTAGGATGCATTTTTTCATCAACATGTGATCACATTCTGAAAATGTGATATCCAATATTACCTTTCAGAAACCTCCCTGAAGAAAATTCACCCCATGGAACTTAAAACTTCAAAAAGAATCTGTATGTTTATTTGAGAAGAAGAAGAAAACCTTGTCAAAGATGAACATTTATTGAAATTGAAAATTATTAAAATCACCGGCCAACATGTGCAATACCTAGTGAGATGCAAACACTCGCTCAGTGTTAAATTATGTATGGCAGGCTTGAGTAGCATGACACAAAATTTTACTACCTTCCGTGGCCACAGCATTTCCCAGAACTCAATCCTACTGAAAACTAACTAAACAAGTATAATGTACAATGCAGTCCCACAGAATACTACCCTGATTGCATTCTCAACTTTCCTCAGGAAGGAAACTCTAGTAGATGAATTAGGGTTTGGACTGTTCTAGAAATATTTCAAAATCTTGAGTAATACATGCCACATCCCTTTGATGTTGTTTGGCCTCAATGAGCAACATGTTATTTTATGGGAAAGAATGAAAAGAAAATCACATCTGAAGTGTTTAAAACATTTCCCTCTTTCATTTTTATAAGCATAAGAGTCACCATAATGAATAAGCTCAATTGTAGATCTACAGGATAACATCTCCAACATACTGTAGCTGAACTCCCCTCCCTCAGGCTCGGGCCAAATGACTCCACCTGTGATTGCTCTACTAATCTGTGTGTATGCAAAACATGAACATGACATATTTAACTTTTAAATGTTTGTGGTGTTCTGAAAAAAGTGACAAAAAAGGTTGACAACATCATAGCTACATCAGTATAACCTTTCCAATAGCTGTAAGATGTACTGTATAGTACTTTTACATTATTTCCCTCTATTATGAGATATATGGAATGTTTAATCAAGGTCACAGTGAATAAAGCATTACAGAAAATGCAGACACATGCAGAAAATGCGATTATACTGTATAAGTTGAATACATACCTGTAATTCAATGTGATTATACTGGATTCAGATCAGGAACATTTCTTACAAGTATTACTGCTTTTCTCCTTTGAGAAAAGGCTTAACGACACATACTGTACAATTCATGCGTGTCAGAATTAAAAACCCACTGTATGCCTTTGTATCAACCTCCAGTAAGAAAGCTTTCTTCTTTAACAAAATTTATATACACATCATTAATATAAACAGAACATTACATTTAATTTAAATTGGAAATTATTTGAAATAACTTTTTGTGTTCTTTCTTTTTTGGGGATTTTGAAAAATACCAATGACAAGCAAGGGCAAAAAACCTGCAGACAGACAACTACAAATGATAGGAAGGGCACACAATAATGTCCAGTTATTTAGCAGTAATGTGAAGTTATTTGTAATGTGTTTCTTTCTTTCTGGCCTCATTTAACTATGGTACAAGTTCTTTTGAAAGACTGCAGATTGAGAAACAACTATTCCAAACAATCTGTCCAGAGAAATGTGTCTATACAGGTACTAATTTACTGTATATATATATATTTCCCATTTATTTGTTGAAAGAAAGGCTAGGAGGCTATCAGTCTATAAAATTGCAAAGAGATTAAAATGTTCTTTTGGTTTGGCTAATGACTAATTTCCTTATCATTTATACATGATGTAAGCAGGTGATGTCTTTTTGTTTCCAAAACTGTAACATAAAAGACTTATTACCTAGAAATAAGGCACTGAACTACTTTTATTTTCAAGGTGTAAAACTGTATACAAATGTATTTTTCCTTCTAAAGAAGACCCCAAACTCTTACAGATTGCCATATTATTGAAAAAGCTATGTTATTAGTACACTCACCTAGGTGTGGTAAGTCTTGAGTACATCACTACATTAACCTTATTCAATCTAACCACTAGTAGTGCTTTTTATATTGGCTCAGTCCATTTAATTATATACTGCATCTGTGTTGCAAACACAGTAGAAGAAGTATAGTGATATATCTCCAAATTACCATCACTGTGAAATGTTAATTAAATTTAATTAAAAAAAAATTCCATCAAAGTTCAATAACTACCTTGTTAAATATCGTAAAACCAGTTCAAATTGCATAGATGGGCCACATGAAAAACAAAAATTACTAAAATAGCCACTTGTCCTTTGGTAGATACCATGTTGTACCAGGGGACAAGTAAGATAATGAGGTAGTAAAGATTTTTTAAATTTGGAGATTAATGGATTGCAAAGTAACCTAAACTAGCAGTTTAGGGTAATTAAATGATCATTCTTAGATTAACACAATTTTCAAACTTCAAATTTCAAACTTCAAATCAATTAATAGAGTAACAGTCTGTGTGGGTCCTAATGCCCCAGTACAGTAATGTGGATTCTATGGTATATGGTATGATAGATACTTTATTGATCCCATGAGGGAAATTGCAGTGCAACAGCAGCTTAACACAGACAACACAGCAGCAGTGTAACGAATGATACAATAATAATAATACAATACAATCAGTACAGTGAGAAGTGCACTAAGAAGAGTAAAGATACATCCTGGTGTCCTGGTCAAATTTCCCATTGGCCTTTACCAATCATGGCCTCCTAATAATCGCTGTCTATGATTTGGCTTCATTACTCTTTTCTCCTCCCCACTGATAACTGGTGTGTGGTGAACTACTGGTACTGGAATGTACTGGTGCACTACGGCTGCCATCGCAACATCCAGGTGGGTGTTGGATATTGGTGGTGGTGGATGGGAGTCCCCTTTATCTGTAAAGAGCTTTCAGTGGAGTGTCCAAAAAAAGCACTATATATAAATGATATTATATATAAAATCACATAAAGCCATCACTGAATTACTTATTAACAACATTTAGGGGTAGACTAAACAGAAAGAATATTACATTTAATCTAATTTGAAGGAAAAGTTGTGTTTGCTTTTTGATCTTTTAAAAGTTTTTTAAAGAAAATAAAACCCATTGCATCTGGTATCAAAGCCAGGTCCAACTACGTATGTATCACAATCAGAAAAAAATGGTATAGACCATAGTAACAAAAATCTAACATGAAAGTTATTTTTAAAATATATATTGAATTAATGAGCACCTAAGAAACAAAGATAGCCTTTGCCACAGCATTTAGGCAGTGAAACAGCAAATTGTTTACAATATGCCTACTTTACGTCTATCTTCCTTTCTTCTTTTCTTCTCTGACATTTTAAGTTTGAAACTTAATACTGAGTTTCTAATTTCAACAGTTAAGCATTAGTTACAAACACCCTCCCAGTTAACCGAATCTGAGTTTGAAACATATTGCACAGTATGTACTGTCAAGATTAACTGTTATTTTGCAGCACAGCTGTATAACATCATAATTTGATTAACATATACAGTACAGTGCTTTGCAAAAGGACTATATTGTTCCTTTTCCTATTTTGTTACAGTATGATACATTACAATAATTACAATATGATACAATTATTAACTGAATATTTTATTCAAAACATGAAAACTCAAACTGAACACTTCTAAGGGTATGATACGTTACACTAAATGTCAACAAAAACTAAAGAGAAAGAAGCTGTAACATGCTGATTTCATACAGTAAGTATTCAGACCCGTGAAGTCAGTAATTGGAGGAAGCATCTTTGGTAGCAAGTACAGCTGCAAGTCTTTCTATGTAAGTCTCTACCAACTTTGCTTGATGTGATTTTAGCCTATTTGTCTTGACAGATTTGTTCAAGCTCCCTCCGTTTGCTTGGGGATTGTTTAGGAATAGCAGTTTTCAAGTCTTTCCACAAAGCCTCAATCGAATTCGAGTCAGGAGTTGGACCGGACAACACAGAGACATTCATTTTCTTATTCTTAAGCCACTCCAGTGTAGCTTTGCCCTTTTGCTTTGGATCATTCGCCTGCTAAAATGTGAGTGAAAACAGGGTTTTTCTAGGATTTGACAGTACTTTTGTCCTATACTTCACAAGCTTCCCTGTTTGTTGATGAGAAACATAACTATAACATAATACTGCCACACCATGCTGTAGAGATGGTGTTGACTGTGTGACAGATACTTTGCAATTACAGCAAATTCTTGGTCATTGGAATCTCTCTTAAGGTTGTATCATTGTATGGCTTTCAAATTTTGTTGACCTCACAGTAGCATCCCTCACTAGTTTTCTACTTGTATAGCAGTTATTTGGAGGGACAGTCAGACCTAGGCAGTGTTTGGTTGGTACAGAATAATATACCTTCCATTTGTTGATGATTGAATAGTTTGTGCTCAATGATATATTAAGATTGCGATATTAAGAAACTTCATAAATATAGATTTATACTCTCCTCCTAATCTGTGCTTTTTAATTTTTTGGTAACTTTATCCAAGATTTGCTTTGAAATCTTAATCTTGAGTTTAAAATGGTTGAGATTGATCTTGAAATCTAAAACCAACAAACCTCACAGGTACAGGTGTTTTTATTCTGAAATCATGGGAACCATTATTATTGCTCACAAACTTAGGACATTAAACCAATTGTGTAGCTTATTAAGGTACAATAATTGTGCATGTCAATTAATTTAGGTTTGTCACAACAAAAGGTTTTATTAACTAATCAACTATTTTTAATTTCATATTATTTATTTGTTATGTGTTTTGTTTCTTTTAATATGCAGGACAGGATGTATATACTGTAGAAACAAATGCAACTGCAAGCTTTAAAGAAATGTGAAAAATGTGCAAAGGTGTGAATACAGTTACAATGCATTGATATGTGGGTTTTACAATATTTTCTATTTAACAGATCCTGACTATATGTCAAAATATAATTATACATGTAGGTAAAGTAATATACAGAGAGGAAACTTATTTATATAATGCAATACAAACCCAAGTCACATGCAAGAATCTGTCAATTTTAGCCTTTTATTCATGAGTAAAATGTAATTAAATAAGAATTAAAAAATTTACACTTTTGTGCTGCTTAAGTTCACAGATTATTTCTGTACAAGTGTTATACTGAAATTAAAAAAGCCCCAATTATTTGTTTTGTTGAATTGCATAATTTAATTGCATTGATAACCCATTCCTAACAATATTCCCATATTTCAATTAATAAGTTTATTTTGAATGTTCAGTTTTAAACATTTGAAAAATCACTGTTTTCGTATCTGATGTAACATTTGCTGATAATTGGACATTTTCTTTTATTTCTCATAATAGGTTGATGTAATCTACAGTGTTGATGAACACTTTCTAAAACTAAGCACAAATTTCTAATGTATTTTGACAGAAGAGCATACAGTAGGTCTAGCACAATTCATGTATAAACCACATGTTTAGATGTGAATTTTTACTTTTGACTAACCAATAGTGAGTGAGTAACTCACATTCTGCTCCATGGACTTGCAATGGACTGCTCCATAAATTCATTGTTTTTTCTCATCATTAATTCTGTTAATTAATATGTATGTTCATTTTCATTTTCATTCAGTGTTGTCCGTATTGTTCTTGTGACATTTTATTTAAAAAAACTTGTGAATTGGGAAGGCTTTTTAAATTGCCTTTCACGTGAATGCTGTTGGAAACAAGAATGTCGATTTGTTAATTTAAATCAACATTTAAAACAAGTTTTTTTCTACAGAACGTCTGTCTAAAATGCATGAAGTGATTAGAACTGAACAGAGAACTTTGATCTTAAATTTAGAAATCATGATGTATTCTAGTGGATTGTAAAAACGTCTGAATGGATAATTTATTCATCCAATCAATACCATTTGTTATTAAGGAAATCCAAATGAATATGGATCTCTAAATCAATTAAAAGATTTTCATTAAATCTATATGGAATTCACTAAATTACAATGATAAAGCAAGGACAAAATAAAATAATAAATAAATTACTATCTTTTAGAAAGAAAGTAAACCAGAAACTGGATGAGAAAAAAATAGAGAAAAGTGGATATATTGTTTGTCTGAAAAAAAAAGCATATTCTGGGCCTCTTGAGTGGCCCAGTAAAAGTGCTGACCTAGGCACAGGTTGAGCTTGGGTCATGTCACTAATAGAGATTTACAAAATTGTTTTGCACAACTGACAAGCATTGAGTGTAGAAGTATTTGGCCAGGGCCCTCTCTTAGCTCTTAGTGAAAGTGACCCCATTAACTTCCCAGTTATCTGCAGAATTATTGGATGAAGGAAATACCTCTTTTACAATCAGTACGGAGCCTCAAGTACAGGGTTCACCGGTAATGATGAGTAGCTTGAAGGTGGGCACGTTGGAGGAATCTACCTACACCTACACTTCTTCGCTCCCCCTCAGTGAGCTTGTGGGGATAACTGAAGGGAGCTGAGAAATGAAAAACACAGTCGGTTATTTAAAAGAAGGTTCGTAGAACAAAAATAATTGCCAGTTCTAAATTTAAATCTTTTCATGTACATTCAGGTTTCTTCAAACTTTGTCAGCTAAACTTGAAAGAAAATTCCGGTCCCAAATGAGAAACCAACCAGGCTCTAAACTAATATGTGATTTATGATCATAATTTAAAACGATAACATCTCTTTACCAAATAAAGAGTGTTCACCATAAACAAACTATCATCATCCCACCACATGCAAGGCATCCCAAACCACCAAGATTCAAAGTCAAGAACCATTATTTTATACATTACATCGTTTATTATCAGAAATGTTATAACTAAACTAAATAACTAAAGTACTTCACCAATCTTAAAATGTCAATTCAGCAGATTAATCTGTATGAGTGCTTTTCATAAGCACCTATTTTCTAAGTTGTAGACACTCTGCAGGAGAGGGATTTATTCAAACTTCACCACTCCCACACTACTTCCTCCCCAAAATTATGGCAGTTAGAGTCCACTCAGTATCATGAGCAGGAAGACAAACAATCAAGAATGGATCCCACTGAACATAGAGATGAAGGAAAAAATCTAAATTAACTTTAATAATAAGTCTAAGAATTCTATTAATTTCTTATAACAGTGCCAGAATTTAACGTCAGCTCTACATGACTTACTGCCTTTGAATCTGCAATTAGAAAATTCCATAGAAGCTTCTGGATTAAGTCCTATGTAGCTTGAAAGCGATACAAGAAAATCTTGTTTTAACTTTATAAACATTAAATCTTAAATCACTATTCTTAACTAAAAAAAAAACATTTTTCAGACTCTTCCTATCAAGATTGTTATACAGACTCTTTTGTCATATTGTTGAAGTAAGACCTAAAATTTCAAATGTACTAATAGTAAGATGATTCCATTTGTTTGAGTGGAAAACCTTTGATGAATTGAATGTTTCACTACTTTAGAGGCTACACTACATTAGCTAAATAATTTATCTTCAATCAGTTGAATACATGTACATCACCGGAAGAGCATACAAATAGACTTCAATTAAATCTGAAATTGATTTTTTAGTAAAAAATACTTAATCTAGTTTTATATTACAATATAAAATAAACATTGTTCTAAATCCATTTTCTGCATACTTCATAAAAATGCAGTTATAAAAATGAATCAAGTTGTAATGTTTAAAAATCCATAGTATTTTAAGATGCAATGCCAATTCCTCATTCAAGTGAGAAAAACCTTCCTGTCATGCATTTGATGATGACATCACTGATATATTAAAAGCCAGCTATCAAACCTAGTTTCTTTTAAAACATCCTATTCTCTTTCCAAAAATTATTTGTGCTGTTAACTATGCAAATTGCAGTTTTTTCTATTCCCTTTTAAGTGGTGTTTTGACACAATCAAACAGCAAAGAAAGGTTGAAAAGTACCTAAAAGCTTTTACAAACTGTCAAGTCAATTTGCCATTTTTTTTGCTAGCACAATAAATAAAAATGCATGACTCAAACTTTGTAAATTAAATACAATGAAAACTATGATGCTCTAATTGTACTGTATAAAATCTGATTAACAGAGACATTTTTGCATAATGTTTAAAGTTTTAAACTGAAATTTACAGCATAGTGGCAATATGACATTTAATCCATCCTTCTATCCCTATTGATCGACTTTGTAATGAGCAAGGTCCCAGGAAACAACCTTTATTGAAATAGTATGGACGACATTTTCTGAGCTTATTTATTGAATTCTACTATACAACTTAGTCGTATTTAACTGAAGACATTTCACCCTGTGTTGATTTTAATAGATAATTTGAATTCAGCATTGGAAATATAAAAATACGTGGCTTTTATTATTTAAACTTAAATCAATGTGAAATAAGGTACTATAGAATAAGTGCTTAAATATTTATACAATTTCAAATGAAATTCCTTGAATGAACACAGACTAAATTCTCATTTCTGTTTCAAATTCACCCGCTTCTCCTCTTCAGTTTTCTTTATTCCATTTCTTAACTTGATCATCCCAACCAGTCCTAAGTACAAAACTAACAAAGTTTTAATAAACATCATAATTAAATATCAAAGTATCAAAATAAGTGCACGTTTCATTCAATTGAGGGTAACCATTTTAAACTTAAAAGCTGTGCTTCAGCAATAACTACACTCCCAAGCATTTATGACCGAATAAGAAAGGCAGTACTAAATTCAAAAGGGAGTTCAGAATCACAGTGGTTTGCTAAGCCAGTACAAAAGGAGACACAAAGCCCCACCAAAGAGCTATTATGAGATCGGATGTGTGGAAGAAAATTCTCAGCAATATGGAATGTTCTGTGGCCAACCGGGGGCGCCCCATGTCATTGGAAAACACATTAAGCATTGATCGACTCCTGTGTGAGTCAACTACTTACAACATGCTGTAATGGAGTGGGGGCCTGTAACTGAGGTGAAATGTAAATCTTATTGAGCACCATATGGATTGAAACCTCAGAGCGATGGAAATCAGTACTGCTACAGTCTTCTCAGCAAGTCCCGTGTGAATCCATAACTGTGACCCTCATGTCCATCCCAAAGAGAAGTACTTGATTAATTCTTTTTCTTTTAAATTTATCAGGTTCACATGAGTACTACAGTCTTCCCACAGCATGAGACATTGCTCTTATTCAGCTAAGCAGCTTTAGATTTCTTTGCAGGTCAGAAAAAGAGTAAAAACAGTCACCAGCAGTGGTCTGCAGTTTAGCTAATGTTTGTTTTAATGTGGGGAATTAAAGCATCCCCTTCAAAAGTATCAAAGAAATATGTGCAGCTTATTCAGACAGAAAGAACCTCATAAAGGTGCAAGGTGGATGTGTTAATTTATGACAGACTGAAGTATAGCGTTATTCTTCATCCTCTGATTTTCTCCATTTCTATCTGCAGTTATAAATTATATCAGACCATTTTACATGGGATTTTACATATATTTTTAGTCTTGTGACAAAAATAATACAGGTACAAAGAACTATTTGCAACAAACAGCATTAACAACCCAAAAGATGAGTTGCAGGCAGTATTTTAATGGAGCTACTGTACAAATACTTGCAGGTCTTAGTTGTAAATTGTACATCTATTGTTTTTTGCTTAATTAAAAAGGAGAGATTAAGGAGAGTGTTCTGGTGCCATAATGTATACAACGTAATTGTTTTTGATTACAAACTGATTTTCTGATTGGTTTCAGCAAGAAATATTACTGTTCATGTAAGTACCAATTAGCCCTTGATGTAGGCAATATTCTTTTAGGGAGGCTACAGTATGTCTTTCATAGCAGAGCTTTTGAGCTCTGCACAAGACATTTCTATAGGGGAAGCACTTAAGAATCATGACCCTGCCCTAGGTTATCAGTCCATGGCTGTTTAGATTCAACCAGCATTATAGAAAGCTACAATGCCAAAGCTCCTTTCACCTTCCCTGAAGGGTCATCAGCTTTCTGTGGAGCAGACAAAACAGCAAACAAAGGTAGACCATAATAATTCTTTACGACTTTTATGAACCTTTCAAAAAGGATTTTATCCAATTTACTTAAGGTAGAAGTTGGAAACCTGTACAGATCATAATTGCCTTAGATGCCAAACAATAATAAAAAAAAATTGACAGTCCAGGGTTGTCAGTGTGTTGTAATTGTGAGGTTTCATAACATTATCACATTAAAAGCTTGCAGAGAAGAGGGATTCATTTGGTCCATCTTGCTCGCTTCGGTACTGGTAACTAATTAACCCAAGGATCTCAATCAGTCATTTATTGAAAGACCCAATTAAAATAGCTTCAACAAAAGGGCTGGGCAGCAATAAATGGTGCATGGTAGTGCATATCCCTTGGTATAAGTGCACTACCTCTTAATTTCCATTTCTGTACCTAGGTCCTTGTTTCAGAATTCATACTAGAATACTCCACTTTATGAACTTTGTCACTAGCTCTCAGATATTTAAGGCTCTGGTACTGCAGGAATTGTTATGTTGAGCTGAGGCTATAGATTTACTTTGAGGACTTAAACAGTCTGAACAATGTAGATTCTATCAGGTATGGCTCCAGGCTGTTTCAGTGATCAGAATGTCTAACAATCCTGTGCAAACTCACAAACACATTCATTCAGCCCCAAAACAGCTAATCCAATAAAGCCTTTTTGTTTTTGTTTATTGGAAATGTCCAGGAGATGTCACTGAGTGAACTGACTTTTTGTTTGATCAAATTTAGTCCAGAATACATTCACTGTAGGGAGACCTGATTTTCAAAATGTCAGAAATCAGGAATGAACAGTTGCAAAACCCATTCCTAACCCCATAAACAGACAGCTATAAAATATTTACATTTTCTCTACCATTTAGATGTAATGTAATTGGGTTTTGTGTTCTTCTTCTAACAGAGCTTTAAGAAATATGGAAACATACAGTACATCTGTATCTATTGGTGAAAATAAAAAAAAGCTTTATTATCTGGTTTGGTAAAATCTCAGAAGCTAAGCATTGCTAGGCTTGAACAGCACTAGGATGGGAGAAAAATTACACTTACAAATTGCTGCCGAAAGTGGTGTTGGTGAACCAGTAGATGCTCTTCCTTCTAGACAGGAATGTTATAGTATGAGTGGACTATGAACACTGTGCTTTTAGGTGAAGCACTGCTCACAGGGGTTTAATGGTATTAATCAAGGATGTTTTGATTAAATTCCACTCTGGGATTCCACATTTTTACCTACCTAACATTACCCTTAATTCAGATGGTAAAGCATTTCCTCTCTTCTCTTATCTCTTATTTTGTGTAGTAATTTTGCTGGAGCATAATGCTACTGTTATGCATCACACGGGATGAGTGCTGCACTATAATAGTTCAAGTAGTTGACACGACCAAAGAAGGCTTCACACCCGAACCATTGTTTTTCTTTTCTTCTCTTTTCAGCATGGAATAAACCTTTACTTGTTCCTTTGCAGCTGTATTATAATATCCCCTTTTCTTTATGTAAAGTGCATTGGGATGCTTTGGCATGAGAGGCATTATTTAATGGAATTTTGAGGAAAATTGAGGATGTCTTACAGTAGATGCTTTGGTAAAGTTCTGCCATGCAAATGTTTTTCCTCAAAACCTTGCCTTTGTTGGAAGAAAGCAGTAATGCTGGAATAAACCACTAATGCCAGAGCATGCATCACCTAACACCAATGTAAGAAACTAAGTCTCAGACAACTGACACTCACAATCAACAAATGCAGCAATTATCATGAGGAAAATAATTTTACTGAAGGAATCGTGAATATGTAGCATTTTCTTCCAGCAAACAATGTACTGTATAAAACAAGGTGAGGTCTGCATCAAACCAAAGCCATCTTCACTGATGCAATAGCAGCTGAACTCACAGATGATTGCATACTTCTCAATATGCCCAACATGGAGAAAATAACTCTCAAATGAAATCCACAACAAAAAATAAACTCTCAGTGACTTAGAATACTGGCTTCATTTTTGGATCATGGAGCAAGAACTGCATTAAGGTCTATTTGAACAACTGTTTACACATTGAAATGCACATCGATTTCTGAAAAGTGTGGTGATAAATTCTCCAGCCATCTGCTGAAAATGTCAAGTGGGAGGATGGACAGCCTCAAGTCCTATGCTTCCAGCATTCTTTACGCAAACTTGTAGAGGAGTGGGTTCATTGTCTTTATTCAATGCATTAAGAAATCTCTTTCTATTTACCTTGACATACTGTATGTAGTGTTGCCAACTCTGGCTGCAGGAGAATCATTAAAAAGAAATAATTTGATCAGCTAGTGCCACAGATCATGCACTTATACTGGTCCTGACATTTGTCTACTTACAGCTTTCTTGATCTCTCTATGAACAAATTAGCAACACAAAAGTCCTCCCTTTTATTATTATTACCGAGTGGATTTATGTAGGCTGTGGTCAATTGAACAAGATGCCCCACAGTACTCAATTAAGACTTCTGGGCAAGAGAACTGACTGACCCTTTTGGCCTTTCAATCTTTTGGTGATTAGAATAGCCACTGTGCATTTAAATGGTAAAATTAGAGTCCTCTGTTAAAGAAATGAGTTGCTTAATTAAAGGAACTAATCCAGCTTATTTTCCCTTTTCCCCCAACAGTGAACTATAAACTACAATGAGTAAAGCCATTGATTAGGTCTAAAATATTCATATATCATTATAGAGACGTGTCATTAAGAGCAGCTTATTTATCGTGCTAGATCAAATCATGGCAAAAAAGCACCTATCATTTGGTTGAGAGGATAACACAGATTGTAATTAGTAAAAAAGAGCCCCCTTTTAGTAGAATCATTGAGAGGACAGTTTTTTACTAGAATTAATGGCAATTTTCCAGCAATACTATAATAATGCATTGATTGGAGATTTGAAACTAAAGATACTCACAAATGTTCATGCCAAAGACAAGTAAATTATCTTTTCCTTAATAAGAGAAAATTATTTTACTATCTTAGTCACATCATTAATCTAGAATTAACAGAACATAACTATTCCTCAATCAAAATTAGCCAGTTATAGATAGAAAGGTTTTAAATTCTAATAAAATCAAGTGACTGCATGGCTTTTACATATAATATTCTAGTGTAACTTGAATTTAGTTGTCTGTTGTCTGCTTTACTTGTCAATTCTTTCATATTTTCTTTCAGGTGCAAAATGTCCTTAGTATCCCATAAATTCTGTTCATCTATACTTTAAAAGCCACATAAACCACACCCTGAAACATTGGCAATATGTCATTTGAACAGGTAAATGTCCATTCCATCCTGAAAAGAAACACAACATTTTGGCTGTGGAGAAGAACGCATACCTTTCAGCAAGAAATGAATCTTTAGCTGTTCCTTTGCAGCCTGTGCATGCTGATGCAGCTTCCTATTCGAATGTCCGACAGTCATTTGATAATTTAAAACATTAACTATTTTGTCTCATATTTTATGCTTCATAGGTCCACCCTCTCTTTGTTATACTTAGAAATTGCTTGTTGTTTTTGCAATAGAACAAATAGCTTTTTCTTAAGTTTCCATTTTGGAACATGTCCCGTGGTCTCTGGTATCCCCTGGGAAGTGAGGTTGTGTACACACTCAATGCAAAATGTGTTGGATTTCAGAGATGAAACAAAGGTATTGGTTTCCTCTATTTGCATTTTTTTGGTTAGAGGCTTCATACAATGACTTAGCAGCCATTAAAGTTTGGATATGGGATACAAATATTACAGAGGAAATTTCCTGGGGCATCAGGAATAGATAAATTTGGCTTCCACAACTTAATTTCTTCTCATAACTTTCAATGATCACAATGCTACAGTATCATATGAAGCTACACCTTAATTGCTTGTGTATGCTTCTTTCAGAATGCACCATGGGCCTTTTTTACACAAATGACACAGTTACAAAAATAAAACTATTTAGAGATGAAAAATAAATGTAATTCCTTCCTCACCCAAATATTTTTATTAAATGAACAGTCAGATCTTGGTGGTAGCCTTGTCTCACCATAGCTAAAAAAAATGTTGGTGCTACATTGGGAGAGTTTTTATTCTTTACTCTTACATCTCTAGAGTCCCCTCTATCTTGCTCTTATGTATTTGGAGATTTCTCTTGCTTGAATCCCTGGTGCGAGGGGGCTTGAAATCTTGCAGTTGACTTAGTGTTGTACTGAAAAAATAAAAATAAAAATGAATCTCCATTCTGGGCTCTGAACAAAACACAGACATATGATCTGGTGACAAGTAATGCAGTTTTAACTCTATAACCCTACATTCAGCCAAATAAATTCATTCTTGTAATGGAGTTAGAGATATTTATAGGCAATCCAGTTAACAGTTTTGTTAAGTGTTTTACTTTTTTGATTTTCCTAAAGAAGACAAATTGCACAAAAAAAGCACAGAATAACTACTATGATAAAAGTAGTATAAAGTGTAAAGAGTTAAAGAAAGGAAAATATGATAAAATGTTCATTCCTCTTGGCACCTTCTCAACATCCTCAATAAGTTCTTTCAGATCAATAACCACTATGGGCTTTGCAAAGTGATCTGGTATGAGGTCTGGTAAAATACATATATACGTGCTTCAAAGTAATTACTGTATATGTGATAATCTCACATGAACACTATTTGGAAACCATGGATACTTAGAAGAAGCATCAATGACAAAAATCCATTGGCTAGTGCCTTCAGTGAAATATATTTTGATTGATTTGTCACTGCTGACATTTATCAGGTTTTAACAGCTCTGCTCTTTAAAGACAGCATCTTAGTTGACACATGGTGAATATTTTAACAATATATTGTAACCTTTCCACAGAAAATAGGACAGAAACCCTACAGTCGTCAAAATCATTTTCATGGAGCTTCAACACGTTATGGGTGGCACAGTACCATCATTACCATCATTCCATTATTTGGTTATCCCCTCTCATATTTTGCACTATTCCTTTGGAATAATACATATTCAAGGGGCTATTCATAGAAACATCTGTTAAAGCAGCCATTGTTCATTTTGTCTGTAAAATATTTTTTTTACTCAATTTTGAAAATTAGGATTAAAATATTTGCTTGTAATGCTCCACAGATTCACAAATCACATTTACTAAAAATACAAAAGTTGTGAAAGATGAAACAGGAAAACACACTAAAAAAACGCAAGAGGAGCTGGTGAGGTTAAGAGGTGAGTATAGGGAATCTTGGAGGTGAGCCACTCACCCACAAAAGCAAATCTTTTTGCATTGCCTTTCATATTTAATTAAAATGGTTGCAAAATGCAAGATTTAGGTAAAGGCACTGTTTAAAAATATGTTGAAGAAAATGTAAATTTGAAGAAAAAGGAGAATTGAGGAGATTTTCTCTATATTTTTTTCATAATTAGAATATTGTAAAGTATTTTGAGCTCCAAAGCACTAAAAGCTGCATCCAGTTGTATGCTAAGACAACAGAAATAGATAACTACATAATTTGCATTCACTCTACTGTATTAATTTTTAACAGCCTTTGACAATTTGCATGAAAATCAAGGAGAGCAAACATTATGAATGAAATGTAAATCTGAAATAACTTTTCTGGTAATTTGTGAACCAACTGCAAACACTAGTATTGTATAAATGTGAATGATAATGGTATTAACAATGAATTGATGTAACGTAATGTCATACACAGAAGTATTTTTACTTTTTGTACAAAGCAAATAAATTTGAACATACAGTAAACAATTTTTTCTGACAGCTGAACCACATGGAGGCCATGTCTTTGCCCAGAATTTAAGATGTGTCCTACAGTTTTATTTTATGCTATTAGTGCAAAATGCACAGCTTAAGTAGTCAGGATGTGTACAGTAACTATACGAAACCCTTTTCTGAGGAGATAAAACTAAATAAAAATTCTGAAATGGGCAACAAAAATGAAACATCCATTAAAACTACTTCCCACAAAAGTATCCATTCATCCATGCGTTTTCTCACAACTTTATCCAATACAGGTTGTAGGGGAGCAGGAGTCTATGCCAGCGAACAATAAGAGCAAGGTTGGATACACCCTGGATGGTATGCCATTTCAATGCAGGGCACACATACAGTAGATACTTTACAAACACAGACACACTTGCACTCACACTGACGCCAGGTATTATTTTTCCAGAAGCCAAATAACTTACCAGTATGTCTTAAGACTGTGGGAGGAAACAGAATTGCTTGGCGAAAACCCTCAACAACACAGGGAGAACATACTGTACAGACTCCACACAGATAGCATCCCAGGTGTTGAATTCAACCCAGGGCCCCAGCACTGCGAGGCACCAGTGCTAATCACTTGCCAATGTGATTTAAAATGTCGTAGGGCCACACACATTTCTGGAAGTGTTGTTGCCTCGTTCTGATTCGCAGAACATAGCTCTGTGCATCCCTGGAAATTTAGCCTATTTTGGGATGTCCATTAAATTGAAGGTTTTACAAGTTACTGGGTACATTTTACTTTTATTGCAGTTTGAAATACGCTCATCAATGCTGATTCTTTGTAACCCCGAAATATGAGAATAGTGTTGCAGTTCCCCTTTAACATTTGTCACCAACAGGATAATAGAATGTGTGGGCAATGTTGGAAGAAATACAAGTGTAATGTGCTCTACACAAGGTTGTTGATGTAGTCTATTGGGATTCTGCCACATTCCTCTTTAGAGACGTGACAAGTATGTGCCTATTCTTTGGTCTGTAAAGACCAGATATCAGGTCTATATCATCTTTACATAGGATGCAGGATCATAGCCTATGATTGACAGACTGTGTTTAATGGTATGTGAGTTCTTAGATTTTTATTATTAAATGTTATTTGCTTTTCAGGAGAAATATACTGAAAATGCATCATTGGTGTCTAGAAAAGATACAAGTAAAGGTTTATTCCATAAAGAAAAGAGAAGAAAAAAAACAATGCCTTCTTCACACCTGAAATACTGAAAATCCAAGCCCTGCATGTAAACTGCTGTGCAGAGGTCTTAGGCATTGTCTTTTATTACAATCAACATTTTTATTTATACATATTAGACAATACTATGGAAATCTGTTATTAAAAATGTTTTAAGCTAACAGTTAAACCTCACAGACTTGCATCCTGCTTAAGAAAAGTGTATAGATTAAGTCTTGAACAAAGAACATGGGGGTCCTTATGCAAGCATTCAAACTCTTGAAAGGCAGCGACATAGTCAACAGAAAGGACTGCTTCAGAACCAAGATTGAAACAAAAATTAGAGTACTTACAGTAAGTGGAAACTACTGTGAAGAGCATTTAAAACTGAGATCAGGAAGCACTTTTTTTAAACACAGAAGGGTTGTGGGTGTCTAGAACATGCTACCCAGACATGTTATGAAAGAAGATATTTTGGCATCTTTTAAGAAACAGCTGAATGGGATCCTTAGATCAATTATCTTCCAGCAGCCAAACAGGCTAGATAGGATTAATGACCTTCTCTCCTTATGTTCATAGCAAGTTAAGACTAATTCATTGAACAAATGTCAGGCCAGCTCCATGTTTCAACATGGCCAGCATTCTGGTGAGTGAGTCCAATACTAAATCCCTGTTAACTATCTACTAGAATCCTATAGCCATACACATGATCCCCTACTTTAGTTCTAAGACTTTAATTCCTTTATCTGCCATGTGATCCTTCCTTTCCAGTAGCAATGTCATTCACCACACAGCAATGGTATCACCACCTATAGTTTCATAGTCTTATTCAGGGGTAACACATTCAGCAAATACTTTGTTTCTTGCACCATATCTATTCACAATGTAGTAAATCATCAAATGACTGTTGTCTATTTTACTTTTACAAGGAAAATTGGATTCTCTCATGTCATTTACATTTCAGATTTTTTCTTCATTTTCTATTTATATATATATACAGTACAGTGTACATCATATTGCCTGAGCCCTTTTTCTTTTTTTTCTCCTTTGTTGGTTATGGTATTTTAATAAATTGGTTGTCTTCACAATGTCAATAACAAAAAAAAACATCAAGTATTAGTGTAATTCTCAAAATATAACAACGTTTATATACACTATATAAATGCAATGTATTAGACCTTAAATTTCCATAGATTCCCTGCATGTTTTTTTATTAACTGACACATAACAGTGTTTTAGATGAGTAAAAACAGTGAAGAACAAGAAAAACACCTAAATGCCACAACCTTCATGAAGGAAAAAGAATGCCCCCACTTTGTTGATAGCGTAGGATAAACAATGTTATTAAGACAAACACATTAACAAGAAGACAAACAACATAATAGCAATTACATTGAATGGCAAACCTGGGCTGTCATTTGGGTGCCTATTTATTAAAGCATTAAAAACTGTTAATAGAAAGTTGCTTTTTGAAGAACTGCAGCGCTGGGGAAAAGAGACTTCACACACACATACAATATATTAAATACATTTCCTGCAGATGCATCATGATCCAGCATAAGTCTTTCCTACAAATGGTTATAATGACCATATTTCTGAGGAATAATTCTGAATTGATTCAATTACAATATCCTGCACTGCACTGACCAGTTCTAATGAAAAAAAGAACCTGTTTGTCTAGCTGATAGATCCCAAGGCATCTGATAATGAAGAATAGCCTATTAAGTCCAATGACCTCACAAAATTTAATCAAGTATTTTCTATTCCCCATTGGAAGAGAGTGTCTGTTGAAACAAACAAGCTCGGTTTCAGAGGATAACCAGCATTAATATCTTAAAATGAGACGATTGGTTAATTAAATAATTTGATCTTCCAATATAATACCTTAATCTCAGATATTTATTTCTCATTTCGTTCCCCGATAAAAAGTACAATATACAGACATGTGATTATCAAGTCTGGCATTTGCAGCTTCAGTGGCATCTTCTAAAGAGTAAACCTGCCTCATTAAATTAGTTTAATAAGCAAACAAGGGAGAAAGGGAAAAAAAAATCTATACCATTCAGCTACTGCTGCTTCAGAACACCAACCAGAAGTCTGACTGTCTACTGCTCTCTGCTTCTCAACTTTCTTCTGCTTTGATAGAGTTTAATACTTCACTCACCCTTCTTCTAATCACGTTCTCTAATACAATTTGAGTGACAAACTGATCGAGTCAGGTTTATTGCGCTGCCATTTCTCTGGGCTCAGAGTTTTGACAGAGTTTATTATCTGCTGTGTAACAATCAAAATGATATGTGACAACCTGCAAATCAATCACCAATTACAAACTCACGAAGGGTCCTCAAAAAGTAGCCCACGTTGAAGAGGTTTGTGTGATGGCTTCAAAAGATTGCTTCAGGATTGCTGCCAATACAATAAGTTGTTTTAAACAGAGTCTGTTTCTTTCATGTGTTTCACTCATCTGAAACCACATATTTGTAGAAAAAGTCCTTTTAGCAAAGCTTTAAAATGTTCACACCTTATGGAAAAAAGGTTTCAAATTTAATCTTCAGCTGCAACAGACGAGTTGTGATTTGGCAGAAGAGAAAATGTGTTTTGCCTGGATGTTTTCACTTTTAATGTAATGGGGCAGGAAATGAATAATAAAAGACAACACAGCAGTAGAACCACGTTCAGAATACGGCAGTGCTGGTGTAGTACTTCACATGTGTAAAGGACAGCAACACATTTTTGTCCTGATAGGTTTGATAGGTAATTCCTTAAAACCAGTCTACCAGGGAAAACTGAATAACCAGCATAACATGTTCAACGTGTTCACTGCATCCATTTTTCTTTCTGCATTTCATCTTTACAGAATTCATCTGGCAAACAGAAATCCCCTGTCTAACAGAATTAAATAGGCAAACCGAAGCTGCCATCCATATGATACTATAGGTTTTCTGTTTGCAGCACCGTCTGAACCCCCCAATGAAAAGAAATTGAGGTATAATGGTGAATTCTACATTATTCTCTGCATGATATTATGAAAGAATCCATTAGAATAATAGTTTCTTTTGCTTTCAGAATGTATGCTAGAAGTCCATTTTTTGATTTTCCTAAACTAAAATTACAATGCTTCCCACTTGCAAAGGTGTGTATTTATTTAATCTTCACCAACAGCAAATACACATTACATTGTCATTCAATCTTTAATGATATACCAGCAGTTATTAAGAAATATTAAATTACAGATTTAACAGCAGGGTTTATATTATTAATAGGACATAGAAGCAATAAACACTTCAACTTGTTTTCATTGTGGCTGAATACATTTTCTGTAATTGCTACCCCTGTCAGGGAACTAAACACTGAAGTAAACTTACAACAGCTACAAAGAGAAAATAATGTTCCATTATTAGCAAGGAGGGCCAATCACATGCACACTGAGGTAGAGTGTTATTGTTCCCTCATCCTAATACATTTACCAAAAATAATTACCATTCAAACAGACATAAACAGTCCATTTTCCTTCCACAATCTTTTAATGTGGGCTAGGTTAGCAGAGGTTTATCCATTCCTGCTTCTTCGCATAAGGAATTATTGAACATACTGTACAGTGAAAAAAGCTACTATTTTCCTGTCACGGTTGAGGAGTATTTGGGATAAACCTCTACAAACGACCTTCTGAAATCATAATAATAAAAAATGTTTTATTAATAAGAACTGTTCATCTTTGGCCCTGGATTCAGAGACTCAGTGAAGTGAGACTGGAAGAGAAAATGACTGTCACTCTTGCTTGTAGGAAAGTGACGACTGTTATCTGGGGAGAGGCCTGTGTTGCGAGAAATCAATACACATTCAACGCCCTTCTGTTTCTTCATAGTTAATTATGAGCTATTGATTACACCACGTATGGTATTAACTTTAATCAATAAGGCTGGCCCTCTGAAGCAGGCATATGCAAATAACTGAGACTTAAAGAGTGAAAACTGTGAACATTATTTTGAATACCACTAGGTGAAGATAATGGCACCAGATCCATAACAAACAGTATGTGACACTTTGCTTTCATTGGAGGGAAAATGCCAGGAAATTTACAAAAGTGAATGATATAAGTAATGTGAATGGTGTTAACTTACTTTACTTTGAAGACAAAGTGTCTGAGGCTGTAATGCATTTAAGATCTACCATGGATTCTTGTTGTGCTTAACTGGAAGTTAAAAACAAACCTTTAAAATGGCATTTGTAATTTCTTAATCACATTGGGGTTTTAATACTTTCAAACTTTAAAGTTTGAAAACATGGCCACAATTTTGATGAGTATGACTAACTGTAATACTGAGGTGAGGAGAACAGTCTAGTAGCTGAGGCTAAAAATTGACAGGCACTCAAGGAAACTTTATATAAAAGAGGTTGCTCAGGAATTTAGGATTGTGCAAATAATAACTGTAATGATATTAATATACATAGGCTTGTGGTGCATAATCAGGGATTAATAACTAATCAAGTGGTTTCAAATATCACAAACTGCAAAGACTCCTAGCTTCTCAGTCATGTTAAATCCCAAGGTTTTTATTATGAGTATGATGATTATGACTCCCTAAATAATGGAGGACATGAGCCGTGGGTTTTTATATTCATAAAAAATATTTTTTTAATGTGACCCAAATCTGTATGCAGCCTTGTGGAATATCTGACAGGAAACACACAGTATTAAAAATCCCAGCGTGTAATTCAAATGACAGTTGCAGGTAATGAGGTTTGTGGTGGTAGAATATGAGAGACACAGCACCATAATAAAGGCATTTGGTGGTGGTGTGGGAACCTTTTCTAATTAAAATTCATGTTTTGGAACTTAACAGAGAAGGCGGCTATCAACAGAGCCAGGGTCAGTGTGTACTAATAATAATACCATGACTATCAGTCTTTTTAGGTGCTTTCTAATAAGTGGTGTCGTCTTTATTTATTACATAGTTGTTAGCCTCTACATACTGCTAACTGTAGAAAGGTAGCTACAGTATATCTCTTCTTCTATGCACTCACTTTAGCTGTAATGCTCCCTGCCACCTCTTGTTTTCTTAGACATGACTGCATATGCTTATTTATCTGTTGCTTGCTCGCCAAATCACCAAAGTAGCACTGTTGCTTCCCCAAAATAACATGTATGTGCTCTACAGTGGAGCTGACAGGATCCCCCCTCCTCCACATAAAAATAGAAAGTACTGTATGTAAACCTCACCATTTCAAGCTTATTGTACTGTATTCCAGAATTTCATTCGGCAAATGTCTTGTACTTCATTAATGTTGTTAAAGACGATTCTTTGTAATTAAAGGCTTGGTGTGAATAACTTTCAATAATGGAACTGACTAAATGTACTGTGCTATAACTGGAATAAGGCCATGTAGTAAAATCTTATAACATTATTGAAATATTATTGTCCACTGTACAATAAAACATTATCTCTTTTTTAGGTCAATGAATCTCCTTTGGTGAAGGAGACATTTATCTCAAGAATAAAACATCCCCCTCTTTTTTAGGTTTGAAGTCATCATTAAATGCCTGGTTTTGAAGTTTGAATCAGGTTCTCAGAAGCAGAGACTTCAGAGAGGAAATTTTGGATACAAGTGTGAATTTAAATCTCAAGCTTCTTATAACCAAGCCAAAACATTAAAAAAGATAAAACTATGTGATGCTTCTGATGGATTTCTAAATTATGTTGTTGAAGTGGAATTACTGTTTTTTTTTATTATTCCATGATGTATGCACTCTCTGGGCTCTATTGAAAACATCCAGAAGAAAAATGCCTTTATCCACTTAGTTATTTTATTTTCCAAAACAATCATCAGCTGGGAAAGAGGGGTAGTTTTGTCAGCCATTATTACATAAGTTGCCATCCAAGTTGTTTGCATCTTTTCTGTCACTTTTTTACATTAGATGTGCCTGTTCTGTGCTGAACCCATATATGTTTACTGCATCGCGTGCATTTGTACATTATAAGGTTTATTACTGTATCTATTACAATGACAGTTCAAAAGTTTGGATAAAGTGTACTACGGACTCACCATTGAGCTGTACAGGAAATAAAATAATATACACTATGTAGAACAGGAATGTGAGGTATGAGAAAGACTTGACAGAAGAGTATATGAAAAAGGAGGCTAAATGGTTCATGATATGAATAGTATTCTACTTGGTTTGGAAGATAAGCTGCATAAATACAAGAAAACTGAGACAATATCTGTGCATAAAGGCATAAAAGACCATGAAAGTTTTAAAATTATGATCAGAAGTTCCATGCTGAACATTGATCAACACAAAATTGGAGAAACTCGTTACCACATTTTTTGCAAAGGATAATAAGACTAAGGATCAATTACAGACATGCCATCTCTCTGTCTAATATACTTAACTGATAATCACAAAATTTAATAACACTATATATTTTTGTCACAGGTTATTTGCCGTGCTGTAAGTTGTTTTCCTTTTTTTATCTCGTGAACCATGTAAATGTCTTCGCTGAAAAATTGATTGCATGGTTCAGTATTCCAAGAGTTTTTGAAAATGTTGTTGTCCTTCCTTTGTCTGACAACAGCAGGTGTACAACTCTGGTGGAACATTTTCATAGAAATCCAGAGGCTGTTGTCAGGAAGCTCAGACATACATTCAGTCACTGGTGAAAAGAATGTGAGTTTAATGATTTCCATTCCTCACAGCTTTTTACAGAGCCCTACTTGTCATCTGCATTGTTTTCACATTTAGCATGCTCTGAAAAATAATCCCTATCTTAGTTTTTGGGCTTTTTAAAATGGGGATTCCTAGAATCAGCACTAGATTTATTGACTTTATGCCCAGATATTTTCCCTTAAGACTCCCGAGTACAGTTTCACAGTCAGAAGTATTCTAGGAGGTGTGGGCTGTCTTGTTTTTACTGCTTTAAAGATATTTGCTTTCTGATCGGTATTTCATCTTAAAAAGCTGATGAATAAGAAATGTGTCTTTCAAAGACTGATTAATCAAACAGCATCTGAGACTGCCTTGGAAAACAAGTTCAATCCCACTAGAATAGCTACTGTATAACTGGGCTGCAGAAAGCAATCTGCAAACTACTTCATTTGAAAACTACATCTCTTCATGCTAGCCATAGCGTCTTCAATTTTGTTAACATCCAGCCCTTTCCTAATGTTTAGTCTTTTTTGCAGACAAATCAATGGTCATTAGCTCAACACAGTTCTTAAAGATGTTAGCCAGCATTACCCTTCTGACTAAAACACCACTGTCATGTGCACACAAAGGTCAACTGCAAGGCACATGTGGGTCAACTGCAAGATGAGCCAAGAGGTCAGTCTTGTGTATCATGAGGGGAAGAGGGGATTCTTGTTAACATCTGGTCTTTAATAAATGTGTGTGAAATGTCTATGGTATATATTGGCATATTGCTTCTGTGACCTTTCCTGTTCTCTTAGATAAAAGAAACAACCTGTGCAGACTCATTACAGATCGTTCAGCCTCAGGTCACAGACAAGAGGAGGGCTGCTAAACACATTTTCTCTCCATTCACTTGCTCATCAGAATCATCTCTCTTGGAACTCCTCCATTTGCAATAACATTTGGGTAGTGCAAGAATTTCAGTTCTTTCTGAAACAGCTTATAAAAATGTCGACACAAGCTATTTTCTGGAATTAAGAAATTCCACCATAGAAATGGCTGTTTTATGGTTTTAAAAATAATTATCAAATTGTTCTCAATCTTAAGTATCTAGATTTGCTAGAGAGCCAGTGAAAGGTAAGATGGAAACCATCTTACAGTACATACAGTATTGTATACTGTAAATCTACCAAATGATTCAGGGTGCAATTGTATTCAAAAACATCCAACAAAATAGAGCTTTTATTGCTCTTTCCTTATGGTTTCGTAATAAAAAGAGAGGGCACTGGATTGTGCTATGTTTTTGTATGTTACAGTATTTACATGTGCTAGCAGAGCAATTTAAATCCCATTTATTTCACTCAGCAGTAGAAGGAAATGAAATGGGACACAGTCAACCCCAGTTAACATTTGAGATTGGCAGAAATTGTTCTGCCCAAATGGCTAGACTGGAAGCAATGACCTCATGAATGTCCAAATGCATTGAGGCCTAAAGCTGATTGTCAAACCTCACCCTTACAAAAACAAGCTAAGTTTTTATCTCAATTTACCACTCTATACAGATTTACTGCCAAACTATACTGAAGCTATATTGAAAGTAAATGTATTAATAAGATGGGAAAATAAGCATTTTAAAAATGACTCAACCTTCAAACAGGCTACCTATGAAGAGCAACAATCTGATTTATTTCAGGAGTTAAAATAAGAATGAAGACTTCTAATTTCAGCAATCAGTGACCAGAAATTTCATAAAATCTTTGTTTTTTGTACCAATTTTTCAGTTTTAATATATTTTTAGTATTTTAATATATTTTTAGAAGGCTTAAGGACATAAGATCATAACATTTATTATTACAAGTTTTGTACTTCTGTATTTTTTCAGTTGCTGCGTGCTGTACTTTAAGAGTATTTACTGTAAGTACTTTCTGTATAATTTTGTACTAAATACATGTCTGTTTTGGTATTTGAATTTTGAAACATTTAAATTATTAAACAGATTTATTTTGTTTGCACTTTTAATATTTTACAGCAAAATTATTGGACATCTAAGTTAACAGCTAACTAAAGAAATTAGTAATAACCCAACATTTTCCTAAATATTGTTTAAAGGTAAGATATTTTGAAGAGCTAACAGTGACTTTCTGAGCAACGTTTTGAACATTGACAATCTTGAAAAAAGTGTTCATATCCTTATACATTATTTCATTTGCATTTTATATTCACCAAACACACTTTCAAGACATGAGAAGTATTTGCCTGGAAGAATGCTCACTCAGGTTATGTTCTTAAGTATTGGAAAAATACCTGCTTCAACATCAGCTGCATCACAGTTTGGAGAAAAATACTCTGACATTAACATTGACAGCAGCCTTGACAATGCAGTGAGTGAGAGGTGACATGTGAATTGTGAATATAATTAAATTTAAACTTTTCAAGTTTACAAATATCTCAGGATGTATGTCTTGACATATTGCAATTAGTTGCAGCCAATGCATGGAGATGTGCCTAATTTCCTCTGTACATTTAAATTGACATATTCTATAATGCAAAAGGAAATGCTGGAATAAAACTAAACAACAAAATACAAGTTTTGCCTTTTGTAGTACAATGACCACAACTGTCATCGATGCATTAGAAAAGGTTGAGAAAAAAGCAACCACTATAGAACCACTATCAGAATACCACTCTGTATCTTGGAACTCAGTACTATTCGGGTATTCAAAACACTTTATGAGGAATTAACATAACATATTAGAATGTTTGCTTTAAACAAAGTCCAGTAACTAGGACTACTGAGAACATAAGGCAGATCAGAGTTTTTTAAGGACAGAGAAGATGGGTCACTTAAAAACATAAGAATGGGAGGTATGCAACATGGAGGCCATTCTACCCATCCAGCAATTTGGTTTTTGGTATGTACAGACATTCAACCAAGGATCTTTGTCTTTGTCACCTTCCACACTATATACTGTAAATCTTTTTGTAAGGATTCATATCAGTGCATATATATCAGTGCAGTACAATATTTCAAATACAAGTTTCTATTTGTGTCCTGTGGTCTTTAGCTTAAGTGTTTTTCAAGGAATCTACAGTATGTAAATGTCACCCATCTCTGAATTAAGCAGTTGATACTTCCAGTGCAGCACTATCTTTTTTGTATGGTAATGAACAAAATGGTACACAGTTTTATCAGTGATGTCTTACTTAAATCATTTGATTTGAAGTTTACAAATTTTAGTGTGTATCATTATACTGTATATTATATATCATACATTATATATTGTATAAATGTATATTTTAATGTATAGTGTACATTATTATTATTTTCCTCAATGTCTAAGATGAAAATAAAGCAACATAAACAACCTCTAGTTCTAGTTTCTAGGTTCTAAGTTTTTAGAACGCTTAAACGAATGGCATAATCCATCTATCTGCTATTGATATTACAATCATCTTTTTACATTACACGTACTGTATCACCCACTCCCAAGCGGCACTGAAATCACCTTAGGAGAATACACTATACACACAAAGCAGGCAAACTTTTATCCAATACAAAATAATAACTGCAGACACTAACCAAATAAAAACTGAGTTTGGAGGAGTACAGAGGTGATGTAGAGAAAAAAAATCACAAGATTCTATAGGAAAATACTGACTGGGCTGATTCAGTTTTCTTTTTCATCTTTTACATTTTGGAGTATGCACTTGTTATTCATGCCATGGGAACTTTGTCTAGTCATCTCGATTAAACAAGCATCAAGCTTGCTTTCTATTTAAAAATGGAAACCAATTGGCCTGGCAGGCTGTTTCTTTTGTTTAAAGTCACTGCAAACAAAGAAACCTACATCATAAAACAGTTTGATGAGGTTCTCAAAAATAAGAAAAAGTAGTAGAAAAATATCTCCTTTAAAGTAAACAAACATTTTCTGTAGGCTGAATGTTCTGCCAGACAGAGAGCTAGTCATACAAGTTGACCACATACAAGCCGACCATACATACTGTATCTTAATACAAGATACAGCATTCCAAAGAAGGATCGTACTGTAAACCAACTTCATAAGAAAAGAAATGTATGAATACAAAGGAATATTCTGACTACTCACTATAGCAGTAATTTGATATTTTCAAAAGAATGTTAAAACTTTGCATTTTTTTAAAGCTTTAAGTTCTTTTTTACTCTACATTTGTGAATCCATAATAAAATACATATAAAACACGGAAATAAAACTGATTTAATTCTGTAACCTCTAATAAATCCATGCAATGAAATGTTTTGAGACATGTAGCTTAGTGTACATACAAGACAGAGCAGAGCACAATGAACTGTGACTTAATTATATCAAGTAACCCATTAGAACCTGGGTGTTAGAAATGGATTTTGTAGAGTTGTGTTTTTAATTAATCATATTTCACTGGGATTTTTGTACAATTCAGTGTTACTAAGAATACTCTACACACCAAGTACTTTCCTTCATGATGACTTCATATTTGGATAACCCCCCAAACACACACACATGCGCCATCCCCATGAAACAAAGGAATATAGTTCTTATACTGTATATATATACAGTACACTGTGTATTAATTCAATGAAAAATGCATTTACTAAATTTCAGACACAAACTATTATCAATAACCGTGCATGAAAGGATCAGGGTAATTAAAATAATCTCCAGGCAGAAAACCATAAAGAAAAAACATAGACACTTTAAAAATAATTATAAATCTGAGAAAATACAAACATACTGTATGTATTTGAATACTCCTGCAGAGGATTTTTTTTTCATTGCACAAATAAGCTGATTTTTATTTAAATCTTGACAATATTCTCTGAAAAAAATAGTAAATCTGCATGCATGTTTTAAAAAAAAACAAGGTGCAATTTCATTTTTCTGAAGTAAACAGAATTAAACACCCAAGCTGAGAACAACAAGCATTAATTAATCTACTCATTCAGCTATTCATTCAGTCTCTCACCTAGGCAGCACCCAAGCTAATGCAGTACAAAAGATGCAAAACTTGGAGAATAATTGTTCAGAATTTCCTTTTAGCTATAACGTATAGGAAATGAAAATCTCTGAGGGGCATATTAAACTAAGCTTCCCCAAGGCATCCAGAACTGGCACAGGGAAGTAGAGGAGCAAACTCCCATTGAAGTTAATGAAACATGCCAAAACTAAATTATCAAGGACTGCAGAAGTTACCCCCTCTCTATCACATAAAGTAAAAGGCATCTTTTTTAAGACACATCTGTACTCCTACTGTAGATATTATGTGGTAATCATGAGACAACATTGATACATCTCAGAATTTAATTTAAAATGTGATTAAAATGTTTTTATTCAGGAAATACATTTAAACAGCAAATATATTAAATATGCACTATGGAATAACTAATCATACTTTAAAAAAAATGTTATTTGCATTATTCAAAACTAAAAAAATCCCACTACTTTATTTAAGCAAATACCCCACCCCCATTTCTAAGTAAATAAGAAAGAGTATCAATGTATTAATATCTAAATTTGTTAACACCAAACATTAAAACAGTACTGATTTTAATTTAAATAAGAACTCATACTAAAATGAAAGAGGGACAGTAATAATGGATTATGAATTGTCAGATACTCATTTACAAGATCATGCCTTCAAAACATATAATTGTTTTTATATGGTCCAAAATGGTCCAAAACAAACAGGCACTCATATACTGTAGTTTATAGAGCAAGAATAATACAATATGTACATTACATCATAAACTGAAGCCCAGCTTTAATTTGATAGGAGAATAAACAATTAATTGAAACACTACAGTACATATCCTAAGAAAAATCCTCAAAAACCTTCCTAAGAAATCAATGCAATTTGGAATCAAGACCTACAGTACATCTACTGCATGCCACAGTAAAAAATAATATTAGCCATACAGACTATAAGCTTCATAAACCAGACATAAGTCTCTTTTCCCAGAAGATTCTGATTAGCAACACAATCACAAAGAATAAAAGTTTACTGTGCACTCCACGCCAGACAGCCCTTCTGGAATTAACGAGATAAACGGAAAGTTCATCCCTCCCGATCCGTCATTTCATATCACATTACAACCCCCTCCAAATTCATTTCTGGGTTGCTTCTTTGTTTCATAACCTATCATGCATCTCTGCAATAATTCTCCGTTTGTTGTTTCACCCTAGATTGTTCTTTGACATTCTAGCTATAAAATTAGAAATTAAAAATGATTCTGAAGAGATTTCTTAGGGATAATGAGGAGCAAAGGTGAGAAGAATAGAAGACTTATGCACACAATACTTCATTAATGTGCTTTGCAAGCTGATGTTAATCGGCTTTCATTGCATACTTCCCTGGTGTCAGTGTGGAGAAGTCTTTTTAAACCCTGGAGTAGTTCAACTCCACAAGTTAAAGCACAAAGCACAAAACACAATTATACACACATAAAAGGATGTTTAGCAAATAAGTACTGAAATACTGTAGTATAAGCAGACACTGAAAAATAACACTTGTTTTATTTTTGACCTGCTACCATATGTTGTGTTTACATGATAGTATGTTTTTTTTCCTTCACACCCCATTCACATATCTACAATATTTTTACTGTATGCCGTGCTCAACACTTTGAGAGCAAGGTATGTTGTCCGAATATTAACAACCTGGGTGACAGCTTCATTGTGGACGCGACACAAGACCAAATACTTTTTTAAAGAAAAAGCATGGAGATTAAATCGATCAAAGCTAAAAACAGTGTGTAGAAAACACAATATCAGAATAAGTTTTCCCTGCTACTGCCAGAGGATTTCACATTTTCACTTTTTCACACACTGACATGCACTGACATGAACTGCTTAAAGTCTGTAGCAATCAATAAATTGAGATACAGTATCTTTCTATTGTTATAGAGTTTTAAAAACCTATTAAGAAGGCGGATTTCAGGGAATGGCTCTGCTCTGTGCTTATTGCAACACCAATTGCCATTACATGTATTGTATACACACACAGTCAAATTCTAAAACATACTGTAATAATGTAAGGCTGTAAGACAAGCCATCTCAACATTCAATCTTTTAATCTTATCTTTGCTAAAACTTTTTTGAAAACTTTCTATTTATTTTATTGTTACTTTTTTTGTGCCCTAATTAAAAATGCCTTCATTATTGACTCACTAGTCAGTGAAGATGGCAGAACCAATCAGGCATTTGCAGTCCTAGTTTATACTATGATTGAGTATTCCAGCTTTAAACAATATAGTAAATACCATACCACAGTCTCTGATGCTAGCAAAGCACCAAAAGACAGAACATTCTAAACTATTTCCTTCAGTCTGCTAGCATATGGCTCCTCAAAAAAAGTGTTTCTTCAGGTAGTGAAATCATTCTAAATCAACAGTGACAGGATGAAATGAGTGTTGCTGTGGTCAAGAGGTCATAAAAAAAATATGTACCAATTCCTTCCAGGTACTGATGATAATGCTTGAACATTTTGTCTGAAAAGCAGATTTGTGATGACACTGTATCACAGGTATAGCCTATGTTGTATTGTAAGTTAAATCTGAATCGAGCTTTTGTAAAAGATTAAGTACTTGTACTTTGTCATGACTCATTAAAGAAGATAAATAACATAACAACAAAGCTTGTGTCAGTAAATCAAACAATCCAGAAAAAACATACTGTATAAGCTATGTCTGTATCCATCCATTTTCTAACTGCTTCATCCAATACAGGCTGTGTAACAAGACCATCTTTTCCAGAAGCCAATTAACCTACAGTACCAGTATATCTTTGTACTGTGGGAGGAAATGCACACAAACATGGGGAGACATACAAACTCCATGCAGACACCACCCAAGGATTTGAAGACAGGGCCCCAGCACTGCGAGGCAGCAATACTAACCACTGCCACTCCAATATCAACACATTTCTTGCTTTCACTGTGGGGTGGCTAACGAACACATATAATGTGACCAGTGCTCAACTCAACTAGAATGAAAGATGATACTTGAATCATAATACCAGACAGGCAGTACCACTATGATAGTTGAATCATACTACCAGACTACCTTAATGGCACAAGGTCCATTTTTGTTTAAGAATTTCAATACATACAGTATACATTTTTATCTTATATGCATTTTCTCCTTTTAAAAACAGGAATGCTATAGAAGCTTCACACATTAGTTTTTTAGTTGCAAGTGTTCTGTAAAAGTACCTTTCATATCCCTCACTTTCATATCCCAAACAAGTAGATTATTTTCTTGTTGGCTGTGAAATTACACAATGATCTACATTTGCCATATGCTTTTAAATACATCAAAAATGGCACTGATCCTAGTGCAGACTTATTTCCATTTAAATGTGTCTTTTCGGTTTCACTGTATAGGCCATTACCATGCCACTTTCAATGACTCCTTGCCTGTAAGTCTTCCATTTAATTGAAGGTAAAATCATTCCCGAACCACTTTAAGGACATCTTTAAAACATACCCATGCCCTCATCTCATTTAAAATTAGAATCCATTTATTGTAGGAATCATTCATGTGAAGTTAGATATTGTTTTACTTGTCAAATGTGAATTGTTAAAGCACTCTATCACTTAGAAATGTATTTAAAATCAAGCCCAGATGGTGGAAAAATTAATGATTTTAAGCTCTTCTGACAACCTATTTTGTCTAGGGTGTAATACCGGGACACTTGTCAAAAGGGGAAAATGACTATCAGTAAACAAGACAAAAATGGCAGATTACTTATCCACCTAACTGGCTCATTGAAAAAAGCTTTTGTCAGCTAAACAAAACTGTCTGCAAATTGTGTGCTCTAAACAGGAGAATTACTAATATAGATGAGATCATTAAGAGTTTTATGCAGGTGACATTTTTTATGCACAGTGAGTGCAGAAATATCTTAAAACATTTTACCTGTAAAACAGCACAATATAAATCAGGGGTGTGAAACTCTGAATCTGAATAGCTCACCTGATCTTTTCCTTAAATGTATATGGGACATACAGTATATAGACATATATTGTATGTTTAGTAAGACATTTTATAGTTAACAATTTTATAGTTCTTTAAAGTTCAAGTTCAAAATCACATCAGAGCCAGGGTAGTAGTAACATTGATACAATTAATTTAATTACACCAACTGTATAACTGAAAGCAAGGATTCAACAAACACAAAAGAAAGTAAACCTTCCAGGAATTGAGTGTGACATCTCTGGATTTACTGTACATGATTTTCATGGTCAGACAGTAAGGTACAGTAGATGATTATCTTGAAACATGTAATTCAACTTTACATATAGTATATGCACGTATATAAGTCAAACACTGTTCAACATTAAAGAACACCAACACTTTAAGGTGTTTCTTGTAAGATCTTATACATTTACACATATACATTTTTCACTGGTAAATGTTAGCTATATACTGAATTCATGTTCATAAAAACACCATAAGCCTGATAGATAGTCCTGATAAGATCTATAGTTTAGATGTGAGGCATAGATGTGCTAAAAATATTAATTTACTTGAAAATGCCGAAATGCATGAGAAACGTACTGTATGAAGCACATATTTGCTAGGTTTTTAAATGTTAACATTTTAATTTTAACTGATTTGATCATTTTTAGAATTCTTGTACTAAAGGGCTGGCCCAAGAGTCCATGGCTAGGATTGTCACAACTTTGACATTTAAATTGCCAGACATGCTAAACTCTGCTGTTCCTCGTAATAATTAGTCAGACTACTCTAGTCTTTCTGACACTTGGGACATGTTTTGTTTTAGCTAGATACTTACAGGTTTTGACATCATAGCAATCCAGAAGCAGTCTCTGGCTACACTAATTTCCAAAATTACTTATAAAATGGACAGCAGTTTGGTAATGTAGAATGGTAAGCCAAAAACTGATTGTGGTAGAAATTGTTAATATCAATCTTTGAACCTGAAAAGGAGATACAGTACCTGATTACAAATAAGTAGAATCCTCTTCCTCTGCTCTTAATAAATTGAGGTTGCTTTCATGGCTTGAGCAAAAGAAAATTGACAGAAAGCTAAATGACAGAAAAAAAAATGTTTGTGGTGTTCAATATGACATTGTTCAAAATAAAAAAATAAAGTGTAACTCACTCTTCAGCTGATTGTTCTAAATTGAGAGGTAGATGGGGTTCTTTTCATTCTAATGAGATTAAAAATGTTAGATGATGAAAAAAAACTATAAGGGAGATGTGATCTGAATGTTCAGTTTGTTGAATTTCTGAAACAAATCCACATACTGTATGTAACAGAGTCAAGAAAAAAACAATAAATTACAAAAAAGGGTTTATGGACAATATATTGATTGCAAATCACCATTTAAGAATATAAGGACATTGTTCTACTCATTTTTCTTTTAATAGGTTACTGAACAGACCTTGTTGTGAAATTGTTTGAATCTTTTTTAATTCTTTAATCACTTGTCTCCTAAACGTAAACTAAGAAGTTACTTGACATCTTCCATTGATGTACTAACTTGAAAACAGCTAATAAATAATCTGCCAACTGTCTGTCGATATTTGTAAGTAGCTGATACTTTGGAATGTAATTGAACAGACTTGTAAAAGGTCAGGAACATTAATTTATCTCAATGTTGAATGGTTCAAATTTACAATTATACAAAAAGAAATCCAACTGCTCAAATTCTCTGAAAGGTGCATTACTGTGTTAATATGACGTTTTTCACAAGTATTACTACATCAGAAAGGTTACAAAGACGTTCAATGACTCTATGTTTCTGTAGTTCCCTGCCTTTGTCCTGAAGGCCTACCCACCTGCTGGTTTTAGTTGCAGCTGTGATTAATTATTTAATTGAAGCCTTCATTGAACTAATTAATTGCTTGAGTAAACTTTTGCATTTATTACTCCAAAGTCTGGAATTTTTTGTTACTTAAATACAGTAATTAAAAGGCAAACTCCAAATTGTTTATCAGCTGCAAAACTGGTTAAATTAATCCTGTTATGAAATCAATCAGGAGTTCAGTTGTGTAAATTAGTCATTGCCAAGTGAATGGTTTCTTATGTTTTACCAGTGTATGGCTAATGCAAAAAGGTACTTTGGAGCTAGACTTACCTCTGGCCCAAGGTTTAGAAAAGAGCTGAGCTTTTGTTGAGCCCTTTAACTCCTCAACATTCTTAGCTTGAATTGTGCCCATGAAAGGACGTTTTACATGAAATTTCGCAAGCTTTACAAAATGAATCCATGAGCTATAAGAAAATCAGAATTAACTCAAGCTTATTTCAAGTGTTATGGTACTTTTTAAAGGCAAAAGCAATCATGAGAAACTAGACATTGAAGGAAGTAGATGTATCACAGATGTATAATTGGCTGGTTTAAATAAGTATTTACCCAAAGTACAGTATTTACCTAAATAAGTATTTGATTTGCCCACTCACTCACATTAAGCAATATTCAACTATCCTTTAACTTTACTCCATGCTGAAAAGAGGTGTCACCTGAAGAAGGCTCCACGGCCGAAACATTGTGTTTTCTTTCTTCTCTTTTCAGCATGGAATAAACCTATTACTTGTTCCTTTGCAGCCTATGCATGCTGACGCAGCTACCCACCTGAACTACTATATCCTTTAACTTTGCAGTTCTAATCCACAGTCACAGTTTTACAGTAACTACTGTACAACTACCATTCAGAAATGTGTCCTTCCCCCGGTAGTCCACTATTTGGAAATTACCTGAAATTGAATTTCAATTGAGACTAGCTGGTTGGAGACCATTGTTTTAAGCTATACAATATATATATAAATTTTGATATACACATTAAGGATAAAACTATACTATAGCGTGCTCATTGTTGTTTTTTATGGAAAAAGTACATTTTTCCTTACCACTGCTGTATCTTACTTTATAGATTATAAGGTTAATTTCATTTTATTTCCAAATACATTTGAACACGTAGTGAAACATTTAACATAATATTAGTGGGTTAGGGTTTGGTTTGATTATGAACCACCAGCATTGGTACAGTATAACCTATATTCTACCTCAGTATGAGAAAAGACAAAGGTTTCTTCTCTAATCTCCCTATATTCCCAATGAATTATTGAGGGTAAATATGAATACTGATTATCAATGCTGGATGTGTTATTATGAACACCATTAATTCTGTCTGTGTTGTTTGAAAGACAACATCTCAGGACCTTGTATCCTTCAAAAAGGGGAATATGTATCAGCAAGGTAATGGCCAGGCCTTGAATTAATTATTCAGAAAGACTAGAATGATAGTGATTTCCCATGCCGGGAAATCAAATCCAGGAACTAGTCAAATCATCTGAGCCAGTTCCATAGGAATGCTTATAATATATCCAGCCACACACTAGGAGCCATTAAAAATTGGTTGTGTTATTGGTGTGCTATTTCAGTAGACATTTTTGGTTTAGGTGGATCACAGGTAATTGCTAGTAAATGTTTCCTTCCATTATTCATAGTTAAACATTATTTAGTAGAAATGAATAATCTGGATTATAACAACAAGAACATGATTTTTAATAGAAATGATTCATATAATTATTAATTTGTAGTTTAAAGAATAAAAAAAATCAGACCTGCCTAACAACAAAATGTCAGACAGGGTTCAATGAATTTTAGGTTTTTGAGGTATAAATATGTTCATTGCAACCTGAACTGATTGTAAAACAATAGGTCTTTGAAGCTGTTGCCTGGACAAAATTACCTATATTGAGGGTTCTTGTAAGAACTGTTTTAGCTGCCATGCACTTCACAAAGTCCCCAGGAGCTCCTGTGATGCTAACTGAATGAACCAAGAATTGATTGCATTGGTCACATGTGTAAAACATGAGAATTCTCCTGCGAACCTGTATTACTGAGGTGTGAAAAACTGTTTTTCTAGTATATTTATCATCAAATCCCTTGATTAAATCAGACCTAATATTGTGTGCAGTGATACTTCGAACTTATTACAAGTTGAAACTTTCTTCTTTTGCCATAACTAAAGATTTTATGATTGAATGTTCCTTCGAAATCTTGGATGAAATACTCTGAATTATGCTGAATTTAATAACTAATTTCAGTTTCCACTAAAAGTTGCATGCTTAAATTGAAATCAGCTACTTTAGTTCAAGAATTTTTACTGTTATTCAGATATTTTAATTGACTCTAAGGTTTAGCGTCAAAGGCTTAAAATTACATCTGCATCTTGTGAAAAGCAAGTTGCTCCTTTTAAAAAGGCAACTGCTATTTCTTTTTATTCAGTTTTTAGAAATTGATTCATCTTCACTGATGGACAAAAACAGCTCCTCTACAGAGAAAAAAGAAACAAATGCAATTTGCATTAATGTTTCAGTGCCCTTAGTTTGGAAATGTTTCATGGTAAGAATATTTTTTTAATCTTTTTGCATATTATACTAAGAATTTATTTGAAAGTGACTTAGACTTATATATTCAGAACTTTAAGGACATTACCAACAAAATATACTGAGTATCAAAATACAACTCTCAATATTCAATTAATCTTATACACAGTATACCTGCTTTTAGAAAAATATAGCATATGCATTTTGAATGTTTATTGAATGTTTACACATTATTTTGATTATTTCATCATTCATCTCTGACTGTGATAGATTTGGGTGACTTCTAGCTGCAAAACATCTAATCACCTCATTAAGGAGACAGCTGGTTGGGCACAGGTGATGAAGCGATTTAAACTGTTGAATGCCAAATGTGGCCCAAATTCTGAAAGGAAGACAGAAAGAAACCAATGTTCCAAACTTATAAAGAAAAAGCTGGACTAAAACACCTTGGGTGGCCCTGCCAACAGTGGAGTGAAGTCTTTTTAGTAAGGTGTTTTGAAGAGTACCCTGATAGACCAAAAGATGAAGAAACAAGAAACTCTGCCAAGAAACAATCCTACACTGTCTAGTGGTTTAAAGTGGAAGTATTGTTATCTGTAAAAGATTGTTACACTTTGATCCATGTTAAAATGTTCCCATCTAAACTCATTTTTTCCCTGTATTAATTGATAAAATAACAGCCTGTGAAGACTGTGTCATGGCACAAATGGGACTATACTGTAGCAAATGTACCTCTCCTCTGATTTGAAGTCCTGGCCTCATACCATACACAGTGGCACTTCCTAGACAGCAGTGAATTGAACCACACCAAAGGACTGGTTCTCCTACTGCAGGAGCATTATGTACTAACCAGATTTCAAGAGGGTGATGTCACCTTCTGTGATAGGCTCTTCCACACTGAGCATTGTTAAACTCATAGGGAGATAAATTAGGGAAGTCCAAGTGTGATGAACTGGGCCATCTCATACAGTATCACTACAGAACTCTGTGTAGTGTTTGATAGCAATCTAACTGCGGAATACTGAATTCATGAAGTCCTGAGACTGCACTTGCTGTCCTTCCCATGGGCTCATTCTAATGATAACATTCCATCCGGGTAATACATATCCTCTTAAAGTTTGCGTAAAAATGACTTTCACGCATGATGAAAATATAACAGTCAGCCGTGAAATGCCCACTTGCCAGATTTCAGCCCCAATAAATATGTGGAGGATTACCTGGAATTATGTATCATCAAGGGATCTGAAACTAGGAAATAGGTATTTGCTTGTTGAGGCACTATGACATGAATGGGGCAGTATCTCACAAGACATTATCTGCATCCTGATTAAAAGCAATCATCACAGATGTACTGCTTGTATTCATTCCCATGATGAACACATTTTTCTAACACTTAACTAGACACCCCGTTGATGACAAATGTTAATCAGCATAATGAAATTACCTGTGTCATGTGTGTTCAATAAGAAATCAATGTACTTGCAACAAAAAAAAATGTGGACATGTTTCAAGAAAACTCAAAAGATGTTTATTTTAAACAATACACATATTTCTAATTGCAAACAAAATAAATCCTTTGAGCCACTGAACGTATTTCCGGGGCATTTTAAAGCACTGTTTCAATTTCACCCTATCATACAGTATCTTCAGCATGGGTACTGAGGCTCAGTGAGTATCTTCTGAATGCCGTTAAATACCTTGAAGAGAACCAAATTAAACTGCTGCATGGTGAATGGAAACCATAGTGCTTTTCCTTGAGTACTTCAATGATGTACTTGACAGGGCATATAGCACAGCATCCAAGTCTGTCCCAGCACATCAGATTAAAAAGGGAACGATATACTGTAGAAGAGACCTTTGTAAAACTTGGGATTCCTGGAGTCAACTGATCTACCTTTGCACAACTTACAATTACCATTGTATGATGGATAATAGCAGGCAGGAAGTATCATGTTCAAACTCTGGAGTTCAACCAGCAAAGGCATTCAGTCTTGTGCAGAGACAAAGTTCAAGCCTGGATCAAGTTACTAGCTGACCGTGACTGGAATCACTCAAGTGCTGGTCCACAACTGGTAAAATTGCAAGGCATAGGGTTGAAATTAGTTTGCCAAGGGCTATCTCTGCATTTTGGAGATCCTGTGGTAGAGAATGCTCCTTTCAGGGGGAGATCTCTCGTGTGCTCTCAGTCCCATCTCGTGCTTTTAGGAGTTTCTTGCTTAACACAATCTTTGCTTCAGGATAAAGGATGGATCAAATGAAAAGTATTTTAAAATGAAAAGTATAAAAAATATATACTCGTATTATTTGTCAATGTTTAGATACAGTTTAGCCTTCTAGAATAAAGAACACAACACCTGGAACTCAATTTTTCCTGTCTTATGGACAACAAAATCTTAAAATAGATGAGATAGTGAAAATGTGAAGCATGTGATCAGAAAGCTGAATTTATATGGGCTGTCCTGTACATGATTCACCTAACAAACCAAAAATTATCTTTATTTTGAGGGTTTACTGCAAACACCTAAAAAAGTAGATGAGAACAACACATTGAGAATAATTTATCCTCACAAGTCATAAATAACATTGCTCTATTTTGTTCCAACAGCCCACAATTTTCTACACCTCTTTCCAGCTGGAATCTCCACATGCCTAATTAATCAGTGCAAATTGTCTGCATAATAAAAAGTGAACCAATTACAATTAATTAACATTTCTTTCAGCACGTTTTTTTTTACTGAAATCCATACTCTCATGCACCCCAACCCACTGAAAAACAAACAAATTACAATTCTTCATTTTTATTAACCTAAAATAGGAATAAATGTAGGCCAGTTTTTAGATTGAGCCTCAAATTAATATGCTACAGTACCTATTGTAGTAATAATCTATTTGTTTCTTACAAAAAACATGAAATTGGTGCAATTGGTTTTACTTGGATTTTACAATTTGACCTGACTAAAAGTCTTCCTGTTATTTAGTTGACATGAATATGGTGGAATTCATTTTCTGCTTACTGTATTGTCAAGGAAATTGATTACTGGTATTGTTCTTGTTAAGTTATTCACTGTAAATACAAGATAAATCTAATATTAAAAATAGGAAAAAATGAAATCTCTTTTGAAGAATAGAAAAAACATTTTTGAAAATGACTAAAAGGGGTAGGTACATTTTAAATCTCATTTAACTCAGATCATACTTGTTCAACTTTGTCCATATTTACAATGTACTTAATAGGATCCTTTTTGTTCTAATTTACAATGTGTTTATGTGAGCATTTTCAAGAATGTTTTTAATACATACAGCTATCAGTGCACAAAAATTAGGTTTATTTATATTATTGCGAGTTTTATTTTTGATGTACTATATAATGCTTAAAGTACCTGTTTAGAGCACCAAATGAGGCCTGTAGTCATGGTAACAGACAATGCCTTAAATCCACTGTTAGCTGAATGTCAGCAGGTTTAAATGGCTATGAGAGAGCCAGGTCCTATCCTTGTAGGTTGGACTGTTTTCATTGAGATGCATGATGGGATGGACTGTATGGACTGACAAGTTCATATTGGTGTTGGTCTGCTACGAGTGGTGATGTTGAGGAGAACTTTAAAATCTGTGCTGGAAATGGCTTCTTCTCATTTTTAACTTTTTATTGTAACCTCTAATGTTCTCCATGTGTTTGTGTGAACTTTTACAGGGAGTTTCCATTACCTTCCTCCTCCCAAAGATGGGCAGGGAAGGGTTAATTCCAACTCTAAATTGTCTCACCCAGGAATCACCTGTGCTTCTCTACCTTACTTACAGCTGTGTTTATGGGAGTACATATACAGTAAAAATCTATGAAAACTTGGGAAGAGGATTTACATCTAAATAGTACTTATTGACTGATTTGGTGCAGGAATGTGACCTTACACCTGTCTTGTGGTAAACATTCAGTTTGCCCATTTTAATTTCAAATAGTAACAAATGAACATTTAATCTTCTAATTTACATTTAGCATGTCTAAAATGGAAACTTATAACATTTCAAAAGATTTTTTTATTCTTGTCTCCACCTTTGAAACTATGGTAAAGATTAGGTTGCTCAGCAATAACAAACTAGGCAGGAAGATTGCTAGAGATAGACCATTTAATTTCTAAAACGATCTGGGGTTCAATGTCAGTTATGATGGGGGCCTGACCCACATATCCAAAAACCTTTTGGAATCATCTTCCTGGCAGCCACTGCACCAATTGAACCGAATCTTGGCAGATTTAATTAGGCAAACAAAGCCACTTAAGACTTGCATCTGACAGTTCCACATCAGGTCATCACCTTCATTGAGAGGCATGGCCAGGTGTTAATAATATGACAAACTCTTGCTATACAAAAATCTTTTTGGGTAATTAACCTGAAATTGAGTTTCTGCACAAAAGAAAGATAGCAGACCAATTGTCCTTTTGTTCGTTTTGTTGATTTTCAGCCTGTAACATAAGTCGTTTTTTTCCCAAAACTTTTTGGCCAATTGGCTCTGGTGTCTGTTCAAAAACAATTTAGGTATTTAATTCTGAACTTGGCACATAAGCAATCCCTGATATAATTTTTCAATCATTATGATTTTATATAACACAAAATGGTGCCAACCAAACAGATCAAATCATGGCACAAAGTTCACCCTGCTATTGTGCACACCTTGTTTATCTTTTTTAATGCAGTCTGAGAGTGTATCATCCTAATAAATATATAATTAAAATATGGTGAAAAGGGATTTTAACAGTATGTAAATCATGGATGTCTGGTTGCTAATTTGTTAGAATAATTCCAGACTTTATAGGTATTATTATATTGACTCTACTATTAAAAACATATTTCTCAAGTAAAGATACCTGCATAACCATTGTTTCTTCTTAGTGGTACCTGTAGATACAAGGTATTTTTTTGTAGCAATACATTGTTAAGAAAATAGTTGTTAGGGCTTCCAGACTACACCAGTTAATAAAAAACTTATGAATTATTTCCATTCTGTCAGAAAATAATTATATTTCTGTCTTTTCCCATTAATTACTGTACCATAATTACAGGTTTCCTCAGTATGTGTTCTCCCCTGACATCTACTATTCAACTGAAACACAGCAAAATTAAAAAAAGTATAAGCTGATTTTTCTCCCCAGTCAAAAAACCTACTATACTTTAAATCATGTTGTAAGCAGTTGTAGATTTTTCTAGCAGTACAACTCATTTCTGTAACTTCTACATTATCAGTTTGTTTCTATTCCTAGGGATTTAACCGTCTTCTTATCAATTACAGACATTGTCAAGAAATTTGTGTCATAGGTGCATTGAAATAAAAATGTAACTTCATTGCGGTTTAAAAGCTGTACAAACTGTAAGTGTTTGTTTGGATAAAGTATGCTAAGGTATTTTACTTTAAAAGCATAATGATAAATACTAGAATATATTTACCTTGTTTTCAGAGAAACTGGTATATTTTTTATTACAGTAGCACATGCGGATATATCCTGCCAACATGTCCACTCTCCATAAAAGAACATTTATGAGCTCTTATTACTTATTCAGAAAAGTCTGTAGAATATAAAAAGAGGACATGGTTTATCTTTAGGAAAAGATACTACTTATTTAAGGTATCACAGTGAAAAAGTGTTGGCATTTTTTACTCTTAGTGACTTGTAAAAGGTTTTTAACTTTGTAACATATTATAGTGTACTACTATAATTACATTTACAGCACATGGTTTAAATTCATTTCTATATACAGTAGCATTTAGAAGTAAGGAAATAGTATAACAACAAAATTCACTATTTATAACTATTCTTTTTTGACAGAGCATTTATGAAAAAAGCTGAAAAATGTTATGGAACAAATGAGCAGACAGACAGTTGGGGGCATATTGAAAGGCATTAAAAATGCAACATTTGATATTGGTTCAAATATTCATTTGTTGTGTTTTTAATGCCTCTCAGTATAGAAATCATCTAGATACTTATGCATTGTAATAACTTGATTTTGTTATGTTGAAATTGAGTAATTTGTATCAGAGAATTCTAATTTGAAGACACTTGGGAACCTGTGTGTTAAGAGACAAAATTATATTTTTGATTAAATATACTGTATGTGTGGTAATGACTTTAATTTAACTGAATAGCTGCCTCTGGAACTGGCTTACCCATCTTTATTGATGATATAAATATTGATGGCAGCAGCAGATTGAAGAAGAAAAATTCTTCCACACTGAATGGGCAGAATTTCACTATGCAGCATGACCAAAATGTACAGGAAATGCAATCAAAGGGCTTTTATTATTAGGTAAAAAAGTAGAAAAATCTTGGACTGACCAAAAGTGGAAAATCTTAGACTTTCATGTATTTTACATTATATATACACACATATCCAATTGAGCAAGCATTTTACATGATGAAGAAAACATTGAAGTCAAAGTGGCTGCAGCAAAGGCTTGGCACAGTATCTCAAATGATCACACAAAGTTTTTGGGTTGCAAACATCAACCATTGCCTCAGGAAGAAATGCCATCAAATACTGATTTTTACATTCTAAAAATGTATTTTAAGTTAATGTTTTCAATCACTTATGACACACTTGAAATCAGGACATTGAACACTATATTGTATGTTCTAATAAATATTAGAATATACTCATCATAGATATTAATCTCTTAATCACAAATGCAAACGGCTTGACTGTAAAGCAAAAAAACATTTTTTTTCAGGGCACAGTACCTGCTAGGTTGTGGGTTTGACTCCCAACTTGGGATACCCAGGCTTCTGTTAAGAAACAGCTGGATGAGATCCTTGGGTCACCTTGAAACCAAGCTTGTTGAACTGAAGTGCCTTCTCTCACCTGTATGATGTTGTAATTGAAATGTAGAATATGTTCCCATGTCTTTTTTCCACAAAACACCAAAGTTAAATTAACCTAAAGTTAAATTAACAAAAGTACTCCATTACAATGGAATGTGTTTGAAGACTACCAAAAATGGCACATTTACATTGCTGACTTATGGAAATAAAAATAATTAATTCATTTTGTTCTAAATTCTAAAATAATAATATAAATTATAATATAGAAATATACTACAAAGTAATAGTTTCCCTGTTCAAAAAAGGTTGTGCAAAACCAAAAACATGTTGAATTTGTACCAACTTATACCAAGCATTATATGATTTTTCATCAATAAGAGCACAAAAACAACTTTCCTGGAGCACTAAAAAAGAATTAACAATGTTGACTGTTGCACCTTTGTATACTGTATGTATTGCAAAGGAACAGGTAAAGGCTTATGCCAAAAGCAAAGCAACACAATGTGTTTGCTGTCGAGTCTTCTTCAGGTGTCACCTACAAGAATATGTATTTATTTGTTTTTCTATTTCTGTAATTTCTAAATATTTCTGTAGGGGTGCCACAAGGAAGCATAGCCATTTAGCACATTGCTAGTAGCTAAGTAATCCATGGATCTTATCCAATAATGTCCTGAAAAAGTTAAAAGTTGCAACAACATCAGTGTAACATCTTCAAGACTCCCACTACAATATATGTAAAGAAGGCAGAGTAGGAATGTTTCTAATAATCTTAACAAGAATTTGTACACACTGTACAAATATTTAATATTCATTTCATACATAATAAATAATAATAGAATAATAAATGATTTCCATGTGAATGAAGCATTCTATCTATCAATACCTCAGGACTATTGCCATAAGAGCAAGTGCTGTACTCCAAGTTATATTGTCCTTTCAGTTAATGTTACTTTTTAAAAGTCTTGCCTGCTTCCTGAAGATAGCAAAGCACAAATTGAAAATCAGCTGGAGCTAACTACTGCCTTGAAGATAAATGGTAGTCTGTATGTAATAAAGCTAAAGGCAACACTTTTAAAATCTGCTAAACAGTGGGTAATCCATTGTGACAAATATGTCTATTATAGATTTGAAAATAAATGCAGTACAAATGGTTTTAGAACACTAGGTTTTGGGAATTTGCCTTTTGGGAAATAAAATGCAACTGACCAAACAGCAGTTACTGTGTACCACTGAAACTGCATTCTTTTAGTGTGAGGTTTTTTAACATCTAGATTGCCAAAATATTTCACGAGGGATTAATGTTACAGATCTGTATTATGCAGCAGTTAAATTTTAGATGTTAATTCTGATTGGGATCACATTGGTTTGTAAACAAAATAAACAAAATGATGTACAGTATAAAATACAAAATATGATGAATGCTGTAAAAACTATAATTTAAAACCTCTGTTGGTAGACAGTCATATTTTAGAATTTATTAAGGTAACACTTAAGAAAGCACGGCTTATATTTTATGAACAATGTGTACAAATGAATCAATTGAGAAAACATACAGTATTTCTATGTAAAAATGTTTAAAATAATTCATTTTTTGTTTGTTTTATGGGTTCATACTTAAAATATGTGTTGATATAGCACATAATATGGCTGCAAGTGATGCCCATTAGCATGAAGACAAAGTAAACAGTATTCATATGTATATGTATAGTGTCGGAATGAAACTCACTCTAACCTTTCAACTCATAGAAGGAAACTGCTGAAGATTTCTTAGAAGCTACAGTAATGATGTTAATGTCAACGTTCAATGTTGTTGCAAAGCTATTTAACAGACCAAATGTCAAATGACCAAACAGGCCAGGGAAGCAATGATAAATTCTGCCTCAGCAGGTATCATAGGCTAAGTTAGGGTGCATGAGTAGTTATGCTGTCACAGATAACATCTGCAAAACGGTTCTCATGACAGCAGGAGCCATTCCAGTTGTTAGAATGTGGGCTTAATGTAAACAGCAGTCCTGTCTAGGGGTGGTAAGTCTAGCCTGGGTCTGATGTTGCTTTTCTGCTGGTATATTTAATACATTTTCAAATTATTTCATAGTAATAAATTAGCCTTCAATCATCAGTTGTTGACATTGCAGTACTCATCATATCCATCTTAAATTCTGTTGTCCATCTTATCATCCTATTAGAATCTTCCAAATTGACAAAATGTGAAAATCGACTTGGAATTTAATTTGGATTAAATTCCAAATTTAACAACATGTCAAAGATGTACATTCTCTTGTAACAAAGTTAGAACTTTCCACAAGCAAGTGAATTTATTTTGTTACTCTGCAAAAGATGTGTGACCATTTATTTAATAATACTAATTTAATACTATTTATTTTAAATAAAAAAATACATTTGACAGTTGTGTAAAACTGATGGTCAGAATGTTTTATAAAATTCTGCATGTTTCCTTTCCTTAACTACAAATAATTAAAGTGGTTAACAAGCTGTAAGGAATAATTTTCACAAAATGTTCTGAGGATTTTCTGAAGAAGAAAAGAACCTGGCAATCACTACTCATTGCAATACCTTCTAAAACACACACTCTGTGAGAAATGTTACCCCTGCTGTTAATTTGTTTTTTACATATGGACGGAGGGAATGGGATTATTTTTTTCATTTAAAAAGTTTTTTCATCCATCTGCCATGTGGAACACTTTATCACACTGTTTGCATTCGCTAAAGCCAGCACCAAATCACAGAAAGCACAGCAGGGATACAGTGGAGTATGTAGGTGGACTGATCTTTGTGCAGAAATACAATTAAGGCTTGAAACTGCAGTAAGAAACATTGCTTTACAGAGGCATTTTGGTAAGGTACAATATATTTTATAGTCATTCTTTTCAAACTGAATAATATTGTCTTATTGATTAGTTTATTAGACTGGCAGTATGACTACAAACTCTTCTACAGAGTCAGTGAGTTATTGTGTTTAGCAGCAACAATTGGCCAGTTTACAGTCTGAATGAAAGACTATAGCTCAGGTTGAGGTTTAGCAAATTGAACATTAAGGTTTTCAGAATAATCCCATATACAGTACACCTATCTTTATCCTGTTCCTTTAAATTAAACTGCTATTTACTGTGGTTTAGAGATATTTGACAGTTTTAGGTATATGAATTCAAGCAAATTCAAAGACACTGTATACTGTATGTTACATCATCTGACTAGGCAGAATGCATTTCATGGGAAATTGTTCTTGTGCTGAAGTGCAGAGTGTTATGTAATAGAGCATGTAAAAATGTTTTAAAGCAAGCAAAAGCTATATGTCTATGTGCTTAGAAGAGAAACATACAGCTTTCTTGAAGAAGTGCTGTACAGATATCAAGCCTATCCCAATTCATACGTATAATCTTCCACAAACCTCACTTGAGAAGATTTCAGTTGTAGACCTAACAATCCTAACAAAGCATACAGTGCATATTATTTAACCAATATTGCATTTCTGTGCAAATAACTGTACAGCAATTAAATCACAACCATTTTGTTACACTGAATTTTTACTGCTGTATTGACAGTTCTCCATCTTTTTCATTGTGTCTTCTTATAAATGCATCTTGCACTGTAGCTATTTTTACTATGTAGCTTATGAATGTACTGTACTTGATATTGTGCTGAAGTTTTAAAAGTTACTATGAGCTTACAGAAAAGGGCTATTGATTGTCTTAGTAAAATCATTTGATCAAACTGTAGGTGGAGCCCTATGGTCCTGATGTCTCCAGTCTAAGCCCTGGTCAGTATATTAGCCAATTGTGTTCTGAAGTCTACAAGAGATGGAACAACTGATTGAGCATTGCAGATTCTGGGAGGACGAGTGCTGGAGAGGTTTTTTTTTTTACGTGTCTCAAAGCAGAAACACCTGGAACACGTTGGGTGCCTGCTAGCTTGCAGTGATGTCAATGAGAGATGTGTTGCTCCTGCAATCACTGATAACTCACAAGTGAGGCACTTTTTACCTCACAGTATGTCAAATGAACAATGGTTCTGATAAGATGAGCATATCGAAGATACATTTTCACTTTCAGGTCCAAGTTGTCCCTGCATGGCATTTCAGGAACAACTGGGAGTTATGAAATGAAAAATATATTTTTAGAGAAAAAGAAACTTCAAAGTTTTCTCCACCAGGAACTTTAATATCATTGTCCTTATAAGAACACAGTTTCTTGGTATAATAAGACGATTAGGTCCCTGTATTCAACCACAAATCCTTCATTTATGTTTCCCTAAATCATATTTTACACATTCAAGAACACCTTGTTAAAATAATTGTTTAACAAACTTCCAAGATGGAGAGAGATATTAAAAAGAATTAGGGTAGAAAACAGATTTGATTTGAGGTATTTCATTTTGATGCTGTCACACCAAAAGGATCATTCTTGATGAATAAATTTAGTTATATGTCTAAAATACATTTAAATGGTTTAATGCAGCACCAAACATGCAATTTTACCTAGGCCAAACTCATCACTCCTCATTCCCTTGTAATTTACTTGATCATGGTTCGATTTTAATTAAACACTTGTGTTACTAAAACAATTTCAGAAACATTTAAATTACATGGGCTTGTGTGTGGGAGTGAACTGCCAATAATGAAATACAGGTGTCTCTTTTGGGTGATGCACTGGGTGTACTGCTATCAAATTGAGTCTATATCAAACTCATGTGGCCAAATTTTCAAAAGCCATTATGTAAGGGTTGTGACTGTAAGCCATTAAAAAACGTTTTATAGATTAAAGTAAGCCGCCATATTTAGAAAACAGGAGTACAAGCCGATTTAAAACAAAATGACTGCTTTTCTCTGATAACAGAGCCAGCATCCAAAGCACAGTTTGATGGCACAGCAAGATGTCCACATAGATATTCTGCCAAAAACAGCAAACAACTGATATAAATTCAGCTACAGCAATTGTTTACACCTCAGTACGATTTTGAAGCAAAACTGATTGTGTTCACTGTGACTAATCCATTCACACCATGATTTTTTTTTTAAAAAGTGAATGTTTTCCTATCACAGCTGGAGAGAAGCTTTCTTCAATTGTCATCTGGATAAACCAGAAAAAGACAGATGCCACCATGTCCTGTGGGCTCCCTGTTTTTTGATCGGCGTTATGTTTAATTAAAGTTAACACTACAGGCCAAAATCCACTGAATTGTTCTGGATCAACCTGACTACCTGTTTACCAGTCTCCTCAATGTGGCAAGAAATATAAAAGTTTACTTTGAGCTCATTATCTAGAATGAACCCATCTGCATTTTCTGTTTAATATTAGTACCAAAGAGATGCAAAAGAGCAAACAATTGGACTGAGCCCATGGAATCCATTCAGTTCTTCCCAGTGCGTCAGCGGCCCTCAGAATTGCAGGTGCCTTGCAATATCTACTTCAGCAGGTGTGAAAGTGTATTTCACTAGTGGGGTTTAGCTATTGTTGCTGTGGGAATGCACCAGATTTTTGAAGATCCAGCTCAATAATTTTGAAGGCCAATGGTGCTTACCTCATTAAGCCAAAAACACCACCTGCACAGTATGAGAAGCAAATATTTCTTATTCAAGAGACTTAAGCCCAGATTCTGCAGGTGGTCTTTTTGAGAACATCTTGACCACATTAATATTTTTAAATCATGATTACTGTATTTTAAGCTACAACTGTTTTTTATGATATACCCCTATTCAAAACTAAAACAGTCTGATTCTAAAGGAAGTGTTTTGATTGAAGAACAAGTAAATTAAAATCTATGAATATGTTTATTTGAAGTGTACTTGGAACCAGTAATTAAGATGCTTGGGATTTTTAGCTATAAGCAAAAGCTTTTTAAAACCACAAGCACTAAACACACCACACCTCATGAGTCCCTATAGATATACTGGATTTCCTGAAAAGAGCACTTCATTGGAAAACCCTGTCTAATAATGACAACAGTAGGATCTAAGGAGAACAGAAGAAAACAAATGTAATTGTGTACAGTCAATAGATTCTGCCGAAGTAATTATCCATGTTAGTTTGGGGGCCTGCAGAAGTGGACAATGAGTATACACTCACAGTGGGCTGGATTACAAGTACTATTTCCCTAACATTTTAACAAAGCTGCTAGGTTATGTGCAAGTTATCATGCTTGAATTTCAAACAGCAAGAAAAGAATATGACCACAAACAATCAAAAGAAGTTCACCTGTGCATTCCTTCAGCAAAGTGTTTTAACTATTTATTTAATGGCATAACTTTATGCAGATATATGAACAATTTACCCATGTGTAAACAGAATCAGTATATAGTTAATTTTATTATGAGTATAGAATGATGGACTGCCACAAAAACACATCTACAGTATCTGCTGCTTAAGTTCCATGGGTTAGTGATGGATTTACAGGCAAGAGGGGAGAGAAAGAAACAAAAACACAGATTAGAATCTTGTAATTAGAATGCAGTAGGTTTGGGCCCTTGTCGGTAAAATCCTTGCAACTTTTGATCATCTAAGCCAAGCTTGTTTCACCTGCCATGTTTCTTAACCCTTATTAGGTTTATAAAGGTTTACGCAAAAGCAAAAACAAACCCACCTACAGATTTTCTGTCCCACAATGTTTGCTGCATTTGTTCTCTAAATGTGCTGTTATTGAGTACAGTGTTAAGACTGAAGTTAATACCATGCAGGACACTGATCTGTCCTTTCAGTGTAAGTTTTAATGATTGTTGAAAATGTAAGTTTATTCCTTACTGAAAAAATCTACATCTAATTTCTGAACAAAAGTCAATATCTCTAGCAATCTCATGTTACAGAATGAGAGCAAAACACAGGGAAAGAAACCCTTAAATAGTGCCCTCTGTACAGTATGTACAGTAGTTAGTATGTTCATAAAATGTGTGGGATTTCAAAATGTTCTGGTTTCAAGCAATCTTTCAAAGACATGGTGGTAAGTATAAACAGTATCTATAAACTGTGCTCTGTGTGTGTATAGATGGTGTAGTCCTGTCCTGTGTCCTGTTCTTTTGGGTTAGGATACTGTATAAGTTGCTGGATCTCTTACTGGGGATGGCATTCTGAAAATGTATAGATAACTATTTCCTAAATACAGGTATACAAAAAATACATTAAACACTCCAGCCACCACTACCCTTGCCCCTCAATATCTTAAATATATCTATATATCAATATCTAAAATATAAAAAATATCTAGTTTTTATAAAATTGCAAATACCAAAACTAAAAAAGGGCAACATTTTGGCCTTGTAGATTATCAATATTCATTATTAATAAATTGCTAAATAAATTAATTGAATAAAGTATTAGTCAAATTTAACTTACATATTAAAATACATATAAAATATGGTAGCCAGTGCAAAACACTCTATACAAAAATAGTGTTACTATCATTATTTTGTGAAGAATGCATTTAGGTTGTAAGTTTCGTTTTACAACCTCTACAGTATAATTCTTAAACAACAAAGAGTGCATTACACATTCTTAAACTCCACATCTCATCACTATTTTTCTCTCTATGGTATTTCATCTGAGGCATTTTTGCACATTATTAAATACAGGAAGTAAGCAAAAATGTATGGCATATTTTCTTCTCTCCTATACCTGCTCAATTACCATTCAAATGTTCAATAATAAGTAATTGGATTTTGTCGAGCCCATGGCACGTGAATACAGTGCTGCTTTCTTATATAACAATAGAGGTAGTATCCTAATTTGAAGTAAACAATCAGTGTTCCATCTGAAAATACAACAGAAGTACATCAAGCATGAAAGCCACTAACACAAAGCAGCAGCATGCCACCTCCAGCATTTATGTTATGCTTATTATAAAAACCAGTTAATTCATTGGGCAAATTGGCCCAGGGTTGGAGCTGGGTGATTATTGTACTGTATATGGACACTAACTTGGCAGAATCCAGTGAATGTCATTCATTCTTTAAAAGCTCCCGAGACTGGCTATTAGGATGATCATTTTCTTCATTGTAATCCAGTCTGTTCTGAAAATACTAAAACTCATTCATGAGGAAATGTAATAGCAGTCTAACATTTCCTCCTTTTCTAGAAAAGAAAAAACGCCATGTGTAATGTGACATCATGTGAGCTGTCTCATAAATCAGTTTCATTTACTCATTTACTTATTAAAGCAACTTATTAAGTTGGTGTTAAGTTTCTCTTTACCAATAATTACTCAGGGATATGCCTCTGAAATAATTAAATTGGATACATATTAAAATGGGGCAAATTAACTTTTGACATACTGTAATACTGTAGCTACAGCAGCATCAAAAACTTTCATCCTTCCATATATTTAAAGAACAGTTCAGAAGTCAGCATACCCAGAAAGATCCAATGCAATATGTTCTGCTGGCTTACTTAACAAGATCTCAACTACCCTTCTGTCAAATTACTATTTAGTTGGCAATGCCTGCAAGGTAAACTGGGCTAAAAATTAATGTTGGCTATTTCCTCTCCTTGTGTTTCAGCTACTGGAAAAATGGAGTAAAGAGTAAAATCTGATGTTTTAAAAGGTGGTGATGAGAGAAACTGACTGTTAACAAGTGTATTCCCACCCACCCCAAAGAAGATTATGAAGAAGGTTATAAAATTATTATTTTTTTATTTATAATACAAGATTATCTGAATTCCTGTCTACATTGCTGTTACAGAAATGAAATTATTTAGACACATCCCAGCACAGATTCTTGGCAATACACTACAACTCCACATGCCATTATGGTGGAATACAAATAACAAATGCACAGATTGAGACAGTTTTATCTTTCCATAACAGACAAAAATGCAGAGGCCTACAACATATTACATTAGTGAGTGACTTAAGGTACTGTGATACACTTTATTGAAAAGACTTCCGCCTTCAGAATTGTGCCTTTGCAAATATAATGGGTGTGGAATTTGCATTACTTCACAAGAGCTATTTATCTGATACAAGACCGTGTTAATCATACTTAACCCATTATTTCAATGGTTCATGACACTCATTCCTTGTTGATATTAGAGTATTATTTAAAAATTTAATAAGTAACATAAACATCCTAAAGTTAAGAGAGACAGACGTTGATTCAAAAAGAGGGCTATTTCAATTTATTGACAAATAAACAGTTATAAAACAAATAAGTAATACAGGTGCTGAATTACTGCGTTTTAATAAATTGGCCTCAGCCCTGAGGAAGGTCAGTCTCAGAGGTTCTGCTATCTCCATGACATCTGGGATCTATTTTACAGTGAGCAGGACTCAAGCTGGAAATTAACACCCTGAAGCTTTGAAAAGATATACTGCCAGAGTATTTTAGCCTTTAAATTTCACTGTCTATCTAATGAGAATGTGTGCTATCTCTGTGAAGGCAGGACTCTTAGGAACAAGTGTAGGCTCATGTTTTTCCATTACTTTATGGACTGTTTTATTAGGTCTTTCTGAGGGGCCTGTAGATAGAATTGATTTACACAACCAGCTATGTGTGTAGGTGGTAGGGAATAACCTATAATGTAATTATATGCAGACAATATTTTAATGGGACATCACGGGATATTTCCTAAACTTGGCCAAATAAAAGATAGGACTTTTTGTTATCCTACTGTCCGTAATGCAAATTTTATCCACTTCCTGTATAGTTAAAATTGAGAAAAAAAAAAGATAAATTTGGTCTTTTCTGTACTGTGTTGTCATCAATATTTTGTGAGGACAGACAAAAGATCAAAGAATGAAACCTCATCATTGACATAAAATATATCATATAATAAACCTATAAACCTATGTTTTTTGTTATAAAGCATAATCTCATAGTGCCTAACAGGGATGATTGGAACACCCATCCACTACCCAAATGTATTAGTAGAATTGTAACACAAAAAAGCCTTTTGGTCTAGATTGAAGGAAACCTTAGAGTTCAGTGATATAATTTACAAAGTCCTTAAACCAGCAGATGACAATGTGAGAACACACAGTACTAGGATTACAATGGCACAGCTTCAAGGAAAAAATAATGACATTTTGTAATGGTCATTAGTCCAGTCCAGGTAGAACATCTTGGGGACAAGGCCATCAACAGGAGAAAATCATGGCTACCAACCTTTTGTGAGCCTGCTACAGTTGCACAAGAACTTTCCTCAGCAGTCTATCCAAAGACTGCCCTGATCCATGCATCAAAACTGATTTTTTTTTTTTTAATGATGAGGGAGGTCATACATCATACTAACTTTGTAACAACTGCAGTAAGAATTAAGATTACCTAACGAACTGAAGAACACAGTTAAAAGAATCAAGATTTTTTCACATTTCTGAGAATGTGTTTTCTACTTAAAATACTTGTTTAAATCCATTAGACCTGAGTGCTTTTTTTCTTTTGTAAAGTGGTACTGTATATAGTATGTGGGCTATACAGTATATACAGATGGTAAGTATTTATATACAGTACTGTATATATACAATATATATTCTGGACTAATATATAAAACTTGCCTTCTGTATATAGAGCTCATAAATGTTACTGAGATGTTTATGAGTGGTCCAGTAAAAGGCTAATACACATGAGAATACAATTTTATCTGTTAAAAAATCAGCAAGGAATAAATGAAGCCCAGAATTAGAATTCAAATTTTAATTTGGCCATATTACGCTTTGGTGCCAGTTATGCTTTTTGAAGAAAGGTGCAGTTTGATCAGAAAATAACTAGTAAAATCTCTTTCAGTACAAGTTATTTTTCACTTTTTTTCAACATTATCTAAAACCCCATGTACTGTAGCACTTTCTTTTAAAAATTGTAGAAGTGCTTACTAGTCATGTTCCCAGTGATAACAGACTACTCAAGCATGGGTGCCTATGGACCTTGCTCTACTTTCTCTTTCTTTTCACCTCTGTAGTCCTTGCCTTCATGTGCTTTTCCACGTACACTTTTGTATTAAACCCATGGGATAACAGTCACTTAAGACTGGATATAAAATATTGTGTTGTTTGATCAACATAACTCTACAAGGGCAGGATTTCACAAGTGTTTCCAGGATTGTTATAGGACTACACTTTTCAAGCCTCATCTCTTTCTAGAAGTAAGCCTTTATGGGACACACATTTGGAACAGTTTTTTAGAAAAGGGTTGAAAGAAAGTACTGTGTCATGTTAATTCATCCTCTAGTTGTGCCAGAGATGAATTTCTCCAATTTAAAATGTTATATTGCATTCATTTATTGAAGACCACCAAAATGTTTTATGGATGTGCCAACATGTGACAGATGTAATCAAGCCTTGTTTCACTTGTACATGTCTTGGTCCTGTCCCAAGATGGCTGTCTTCATATTTAAACCTTTCTCTGCAGTAACACAAACTAACATTGGACCCTCTCCACTTATAGTGCTTTTTGGCTTTATGCCCAATAACATTTCTCTGACCAAAGAGTAGTCCAATTCTGTGGCTTTTGCAAACCTACAGTACTTGCCAGACATCTAATCATTTTCAAATAGAAGCTGAATGCTTTTACGAATTTACTGGGTTAGGGACATAATGCATTTCCTTGAATGTGAAAAAAAATCAAGTTTGCAACTCAAGGTCACAAAAGTAAAGTTTTTTCAGCATTACAGCCTTTTTTGGCTATTTTTAATCTGCAGCTCCATTCAGATTCATATTTTCCGTTATTTTTTTAATTTTTAATCATATTTGCAATACTCATGTGTTCTGTTCTATAATTTGTCTGTTCTTTCTAATTGACATTATTGTTCTTTAGGTGTTCCAACCATACCTGTCATAATGTTAGATTTCCTCAAGTGGAATTATTTTCCCGCATTGCACATTGATATTTAACTTGCTTTCATGAAACAAATGAACAGGAATCACAACTCAGGCCACAAGAAACTATTGACCCAAAGGGAGGGGTGACAGATTTCATTTGTTAGGATAATGACCACCCTTATGTCTATGGATATTTATGAACAAGAGGAATTAATACAGCAGTATGCTTCAGTTGTATACACTAATATTTTGAAAGGGCAGTGTTTTATGCAAGCAACACTATCAACCATGAGCTAGAGAATATCTAGCTATGAATTAAAGAAGATACATAGTTTTACTATGACAATCTCTACTATTTCTAGGTTTTTTGCTTTTTACAATGACAGGTCTCTGATCCATCACACTATGGCAATTTTCATATCATGCCTCTACATTGTTTGATAGGCCTGCGTGAATAAACCTCTACAGTCTACAATCAGAAACAATCCTTCTGCTCTCTACAGCATACAAACCTGTCAGCGCTGCTGTAGGGGACACCATGAGACAGACCCCCTCGAGTACCCAAATGTTTGAGTTAGGGGAATGTTTAATTGCCCTGTGCTGTATGCCTGTGTCAGACCTGTGCTTCTGTCACCCCTTACAGCAATGATGGTGTCAGGCTACAATTTACAGTGCACAGAAAGAAAGTCACATTGAGGATTAATGGGAAATATATGGAGCTGAACAAGCTAGCAGGCAAAATAGCTCAGTTTAATAGAGCGTTAGTATGGTCAGCAAGAGGCTTGGTTTCAAATCCCAAATCTGTCACTTTTTCATGCAAACATTTCTGATGACAACTTAACTATGAAATTTAAACGGCTCAGTGTAAAGCATTTAAGAAGAAAAAAAAGCCCTACTGCCTGGCATACCGAAGAGAATGCAAGCCACTTGGAGCCGTTGTAAGGAAATGCTGTGCTGAAACAATAACACAAGCGCACCCTGCAAAGAACTGTTAATCTGAAGTAAAGTCATCCACAGGGAAAATGGTCTCATGTGGTGATGTGCTTCCATGGGACAGACTACACTGAAACAATTCTGTCACTTTTTTACACAAACATATGGGATGATATCCTTGTTAATAATGACAGAACATGTTATGGCTCAAAAAAATTTAAGCTTGCCAGTGAAGAGCAATTTTATTTTTCAGCTTTTATTAGTAAAATATTAGAAAACCTAAAGGTACTATTACAAATTAAGACTAAACTCAGAGTAGGGACTGGCAAAGCAATGTTAAGTTCCCTGAAAAAGCAATGCAGGGTGTATCCTTTTTACCTCTGGACCTTCAAGCTGCTGTCCATCCTTCACATTTGTAGAAGACTGGTCTTTGCTATTCCCAGCTCTGTCTAAATGTCCTGCAAATTGCAGTACAAAAGACATGGGCATTCTACACTTTGATATTTATTTTACTTTGGGCCATCTATAGAAAGTGGCAGAACTGCCACTCTGAAGTCAAAGTTTCTGCTGTTTATTTTTAATACATTTGGGAATTTATATACTTCTCTGGACACGTAAAACAAATCTTCATTCATATTTACACTATTGTCATGTACAATATTACAAACAATGTATACTTTAATGCAAAAAGCATCTTTTCAGAGTAAAAGTGCATCAGACAATAGATGGATATTTTTGTTAGATTCCATCATCATATTGCTAACTACTATTTTGAAGTGAGTGCTGTAACCTGAATACCAGTCTGGGGATTTGTTTATTTTTATGTGGGCTCATGCTGTTTGTAAAACACCAATAATTAGGATTTAATTCAGTTTTTATTTCCCTTGACCTTGGCACAGAAAATTAGCTATCATAAAACTAATACAGTAATTATTTTTCGAATATGTACCACACTGTTGGAGAAGAATGTTTGTATTGGTAATAGTGGAGCATGTTTGTATTGCTGATACATAAACCTGTGAGGAATTCATTTTTAAAGCTTATCTCAGAGTTAGGTTGCACTCCTATTACAACACTGCTATAGACCTCACAAAATGACTTAAGGTGCCATGTCTTTTATAACTATGATGCTTCATTTGAAACCTGTTTCCTAATTTAAAAATTGCTGCTTTTTTATTGGCTGAAACAGGAAATAAGATTTCATATGACTACATTGGGCTTAACAAAATGTTGCACACCTGACAAAAAGTAAAATTAAAAAGAAACACTAAGATTTCTGAGAACCGTAGATGGGTTACATTACAAAAGGACAAATATATCAGTGCACTGTCCCTTTAGTAGTTAATACACCAACAAACACTAGAGGTTTAAAAAAGAATACCAACTGGGGATAAATTCCAAAGTACTGTCTCAACTGAAAAGACAAGATTCTGCGGGAGAGGGTTTACTGTTAAGTTGAAAATTCAAATAGATTTATTTATATTATTTTTGTGTTTTTCATTTTATGCCCATCTTGTATGGAATCACTAGCTATTTTCTTTGCATCCTTGGGTCATAATTAGATGCTTTCCTGGCATGCATACTCAAACCTGTGGTGTATGGAGTGCAGAGCTCAGCCTTTGCTCAGAACAAGCATACAGTACTTACTGATTGAGCCTCTTGAGTTACCAGTATTGATTCATATAAAAACTCACAACTGGTTCATGTGTCATAATGTTTCTTGCGGTGTAAGGATAAGACTCTGTGCACACTTTTAAGATGTTAGACAAAATATTTGGCATACTACTTATTTAAAAGTGTCAGAGGTATCCATACAGTTAATTACAGTATTTTAGGTACTGAAAAACCGGTAGCTCTCATAAAATAACACTACAGGAGACCATGTCAGAAAGGTTTAAATTGCTTCAGTTCATTATAGTTATCATTATGTGTCATTATTTTAGCCTGAAGTAAGTAGACAAGTACACATTCATTGTTGGTTGTTTAATATGGGATCTTAAATTAAAAAAGATAAAATGCACTCTTCATTGGCCTCTCTGAGAGAATAGAAAACAATTAATGACACTTTCCCAGATCACAATCAGAGGTTAGCCCACAAAATATCTATTTTTTTGTCCATCTTCCAGCTGACCATTATAAAGGCTGATTCCATTTTGGAGCCATGGAACTGTCTTGTATTTACTTTTACATCTCTACTAAATCAGAGTAGGGATGTAAAAGAACAAATTTGAGAATTTTTCTTTTTTGCAAAGCTTTGCCCCTTTTCAATCTACATTATTTTTAAATATGCATGTAAATGAATACAGTAGTTTTCACTTTCTTGACAACCAAACAAAACCGATCCATATTCCATAATAACACAGCTATGTATTTACTAATTAAATTTGAGAATGAACTATGTGGAAACTAGAATTTCTGCTAATACTATTCAGTTGTTCTCTGATGTAGAAAGTGAGCAGTGTGTCATCAAGCATAAAAAACAACAGAAAGCCCAATTAAGGTCAGCCAAGAGTGCTGATTAAAGCATCTTTTCTTCCCTTTGTAAAAGTCACAGCTTTTGTATAACATATATGGATTATTCTATGAGGAATTTGAAGGTCAGAACAGGGTCAAGCTAAATAGTGAGATATTTATACCACGTTGGTTTCCAAGGATAATCAGGGACACCATTCAATAGAACTCATTACAAAGATTTTAAAGTGCTAATTGCAGGGCTCCATATGAGGTTGTCTTCTAAGAATTGCCAGTCAAGAGAACAATAATCAAGCCCTTACATTCAAACGCAAACCAATAATAACCTTCAAACTGAGAAGAAATGTTGTTTCCTGTACATGGTACACTCTGTTTCTCTAATGTGTCATCCTTTTGAATAACAACTACTTGTTTTTTAAACTACATTTAAGTAAAAGGAGTGAAGAAGCAAGGAATGAAGTCCAGTTAATTAAAGATATGTTTACTGCTGCCCTTTTTTTAATAGGGTGTTAATGTCGTTCACAAAATAAAATGCAATTAAATAAAATAATGACATACTGGAAATGAGGAGCTACTGTATATTTCTTTCAGGCAAAATCCAATCAACCTATAAAAAAGTCTCAGAAACTGAAAAGGTGTTTTTGCTGTATCTGTGCTCCTGGGAACTAAATGAAGAATTTTTCAATCTGTATAACTCTCATAATAAGCCTATTTAGGTTGGAAGCACACAAAGAATTTATTAAGATCAAGGACAGTAAAACAATAATAAACAGATGCTGCCATTAATAAAATAAAATGCTTGACTGTCTTTATAACTCAATCGTGTAATTTCTTTAAGGCTGAAAAGACACAGTAAAATATTAAACCAGGTCTTTGCCTCCCAGTGAAGCTCTCAAATCATCAGAAGAGACATAAAAATTCTTTGTTGTTTTAAAATACTGTGCTTTACATTAAAAAAGGGGTATTGAAGTAAAAGCAGTAATGATTGCAATGATAAACTTTTATTCTCGCCATTTTTGATTTGACAAGTACCAGGTCTTACTAATTTCCTTAATTTCATACAGGCATCTGCTCTGTTCATTTTCTTGGTTTCTGTTTTTAACAAGACAGACTATTTGATACAATATCAAATTTCAACCTTGAGTGGTTTGATCTGGGCTCATACTAGTAGCTCTGTGATACATCAATTTCAACTAGATGAGCAGAACACATCTAACAGATTTTGAAGTGGATAGGCAAGATTTCACTATCTAGAAAACAATTGTAGATTTCAGATGGAGCTGAACAATGAAACAAGCAATCACGCTGTTATTTGTTGGAATGCGTTGGGCTTTGTTCTTGCTGTTGAGTGACTGATTCCACTCAATGAGAACTTCAGGTTATTGCAGTTTTGAATGCATCAGTAGTGTTTATCTTCAAAATATGAAGAAGGTCCTTAAACAAAATAAAAGGTTTCATTAAGTTACTTATTATATATTATTATAATAAATAATTCTTAAAATATATTAAATGCTTTATAGCAAAATATGTTTTTGAAAGATTGAATTGAAATGTTAGTGAAAATTATTTGTTTTGAGTTCTAGGTTTTTCAAATGAAAAATACATGTCATCCAGGCTATGTAAAATATTGCAGTCCTTTACATGTGTAAAAATAGAGACAGAGAAACCAAGTTTTGTAAAAAATTAACAATTAATTCTAATAGAATATGGTGCCCATTTGAAATGATCATTTTAAGCTGTGAATACATACTGACATCTTTTGAGGCCAGAAGACACTTGACAAGTGTTAACACCTCTTCCACTTGACAAGTGGAAGAGGTGTTAGTGGGGCCAGCAGGGGGCGCTTACCCTGCGGTCCATGTGGGTCCTAATGCCCCAGTATAGTGACGGGGACACTATAATTTAAACAGGCGCTGTCCTTCGGATGAGACGTAAAACCGAGGTCCTGACTCTCTGTGGTCATTAAAAATCCCAGGGCGTTTCTCGAAAAGAGTAGGAGTGTAACCCCGGTGTCCTGGCCAAGTTTCCCATTGGCCCTTACCAATCATGGCCTCCTAATAATCCGTATCTATGAATTGGATTCATTACTCTGCTCTCCTCCCCACTGATAGCTGATGTGTGGTGAGCGTTCTGGCGCACTATGGCCAGGTGGATGCTGCACATTGGTGGTGGTGGAGGGGAGTCCCCCTTACCTGTAAAGCGCTTTGAGTGGAGTGGAGCAATTATTATTATTATTATTATTATTATTATTATTATTATTATTAACAATCTTACAAAAAGGAAAATAATGCTCCTTAAAGAGCTCAAATGAACTCCATAACACTCTAAAAGTGCAATATGAAGCCTGACAAACAGTTTCTTCACTGGATTTCCTCTCCTATATTGCATGCTGAAATATAACTTTTAACAGGGACACAAGGCATGTTTCTTTTTCATGAATTAAATGTTATACCTTACAATATTAATGTTCATTTCATTTGTTTTCCAGTTCATTACTAAGTATCACAATTATGAGCTGCACTCTTGGAGGAAAAAGAGAGTAGAGACTATATTCACAAAGCCTTTTTATGTTTACAGTACATAAAGCCTTGTTTTTTCTTTAAAAACATTGAAACTAGTTAGGTCAACAAATTACAGTCTTGGAATCATTCCCAGCAGACAAAATGTAAGCCTACAGTATATTTTTCTTCTGCAAAAACATCCTCAAAATCTGTGAGTATGTCCCAGTACATCTTTGTAAAGAAAACCAAACAACCTATATATCTAAATTGTGAGGACTGTGTAGGATAGAATCCAATGGTGAACATCTGTGTTACTTGATATATGAAAAGAAATGAAAGAAGTTTGTATGACTTCTGAACAAATAATTACATAACCCATACACAGCTGTTTACCATCTGATATCTTATACTGTATGTTGCTTCAGTGAATGCAATGCAATGAAGTCAAAGTCTTTAATCATTTTTTTCTCTGCCTGCTCTCTATCAAACCTCATTTGGAAACTGTAGAATATAACATCCTATAACAACTGAACACTTTTTGTGTTTTGTTGGTGCAGTTATCTCTCTCCAGACAAGGCACTGGATCTTCCTGTGGGGTTACAATATCCATCTTAACTCTGTGACTTTCAGTACAAGGATTACTCCATATACTGTATATAATGACATTCCTACATGGATTGTATGACAACACATGTTAAGGATGTTGCTAAGGGGATTACTGAGAAACATATACAGGAATAGTTATGAATTGTTTTTGATGCAAAAAAACATTCCATTTTCCTGACAGTGTGTCTGTGTGCCGGGAGAGAGTAGAGATTGTATAATGAGTTACAATTGATTTCCTCCATCTTCTGTTTCAACTTCAGATGTCATAAGACAGACTATTGACTCCAGTCTGGTATCAAACCAACTTAATAATATAAACAAACATTTTGGATCCGGACTATTTAGGGTTTGGGTAACACATACTTGAATGTTGCTGCATAAAGGCTTTATACAAAAAAATGCTACACAAGACATTATAATCACATGCAAAATTCTATATAAGGACATGTGCAAATGTCATAATCTGTGCATAAGAGGTCATGACATTTGATATAGCATTGTTTACAGCGCTTGGTAAGATGCATGTGACATTCACTCTGTCATATGATATACAGCTTTATGTAGCAGCAATGTACTGTAATGCAAGCGTAAAAGGACATAACCAACATTGTTAGAATACTATGATATGACACATTTGACATAACTCTGCATGTTGTGTCAAACAGGTAATTGTTTATTCCATTGGTGCACTTTTTAGCCCTGCGGTACCAAACACCAACTCAAGTAAAATTATTTTGAATATGGTACAGTATCTTTGATAACATTTTTGAAACAGCCATAGATGGCGTTCTAGAACTTGCCCAATCCATTCCACTACACAGGTTGCAATTTCTGAGAATCTCCTACGTTTCTTGTGCAGGATATTGTCATAAGTGCATTACACAATAATTTGTCCAGTGCTGATCTAACACTCTTTGTAGTGGCTTAACTTTCACAACGCTTGGCAGTGTTGTAATATTCTAGGATTTAGCTGTTAAAATCACTGTTATAAAGTCTTATTCCAGGGCTATTAATACTGCAGTAGGTACATAACAGCTCCATAACAGCTTTTGTGCAGCTCAAGTAAAGTGACATACTGTAAGTAGGATTCAGCTGTCACATCACTGTTATAGGCTGTTATGCAGCACTGTTGTCACAGTATGTTATGAAATGTTGACATATCAGACAAAAGGAAAAACAATTCCAATAAAGTCAATGTTATATCGAAATCTTACACAAATTACACAACATGTATTAAGATTAAAATTAAATGGCTGTGTTATAGAATATTATAATTACAAAGCAATTGAACCCATTAGTTATTACATGAAAGTTGTTGCAACTGAATTAAAAAAAAAGTACAAAATGGCAAGTTATTGGGCAGGATTAGATAACAAAAAACAGAATAGCAATTTTTTTTTCAAGATCAAGCCAGTTACATTTACAGTACCTGATGGTAAAACTATCTGAATGTTTAAATAACATGGAAAAGCCATCCTAGTATTCCACTGTGGTGCTCTCGCTCTAACCAGTGATTCCATTCTTTAATCTTTAGGTGTTGCCTCCACAACTTCTTTGTGTGATTTCCACTGTGCCAGCACACATTCATTTTAAAGACTGCCAACTTCTGTGCTGAATATGAAATTAAGCGCTGAATATGAGCCCCAGTCATCCACAAAATGCCCTTTGTTAACGACGGTAGTTAATGACTGTAGCCATACTGTTCAAAGGCTCCTCCATTACTATGCCATTCATTACTGACCATAGGTGTCCCTCTGCAGGTGCAGAATTATAGGCAGTAGCAGTCGACTGGACTGGTTTTCACTATTTTCAAATTGGTTTCCTGGATGTACTGCCAACTTCCAAAACCCTCAGAAAATGTTTTTGTGCCTGTTCCATGTATTACCCAATCTTTTATGAGCCTGAAAAACCAAGAACAAAATGAGTTCACAAAAATAATCAAAGTGGATCGCACAGTGGAGCAGTGGAGTATCTCACAGCATTGGGGCTCTGGGTTACATTCCTGAGGTGCTAACTGTGTGGAGTTTGCAAGTTCTCCCCATGTCCGTGCAGAGTTTTCTGTGGGGTTCTCTGGTTTCCTCCCACTGTCTAAAGACTTGTTGTTTAGGTTCATTGGTAACGTTAAAATGCCTGTACTGTGTTACTGGTTGAGTGTGTGAGTGCCCTGGAATGGACTGGTGTCCTGGTATTCCAGGCCAGCACAACCCTGAATTGGATAAGTGTTTATTGAAAGTGATGTGATTCATTTCTATTATATTGAATTATATTGAAAACTGTTGCATATGAAATGGTTACATAGTTTTTTTTTATGTCAGTGCAATATGATTTTTATATGATTATATAAAAAGTATTTTGATTATAAATTATATAAAACATACATTTCAATGGTGAGCTGATTTGTTCTATTCCAAGACAACAAAATGACAGGTCCACCAACAACAAAGACCCTGGAATGATTGTTTTTAAGGCTCGGATGAGTCTGCAAGCAGACCTGATATAGTAAAGAACAACTGTAATCAATCATAATTTAAGTGGTTTCTAAATCAAAACAATTGCATTATCATAAAAGCCATGTTGTCTTATATCGCAACTGCTAATAACTGTAAAAATGTTGCAGATAAAATTTACCTTTCTAATTATTTACACCATTCTGGTGAGTGTCAATGAATGCAATTCCCCCACCATCATGTTTATTTGCCTCAGCAACAGCCCTTGAAAAAACCTAGAAAATACAATATATTACTTTCAGTTAACCACAATAGGTACATTTACAGTACAGTATGTAGAAATGCTACAATGACTTTAAATTTAATATTATATGATTGTGGTATTCTGACACTTTTTAAGATACCTTAGGCTAAATTGATTTCTTCAGCATAGAATAGGTAAACTAAATGAATAAGCAAACACCAGCCAGCTAATTAGAGGTCTGAGAAACCACTGACTGTTTGCAAACTGATATTGCACTTATGTCCTTTATTACCACACTACCTAGAAAAAAAGGTAAAAATAGCTAAAAGTAAAAAAAATGCATAAGAAGAAACAAAAAACAAAAAGCCCTCTTATATGAATAACTTAAATGTTTGAGAAATAGAATTTGGATTTAAATATAACCAATCTTGGTACTGTATATTAACAAATGCCATTAATGCATGATATTAAATAGAACTAATTAAGTGATCTATAATTTAACTGTATCCAACCATCTGAAGTTTGTCATCAATGGAGGCACACTGATGTTACTGCATTTGTTGCATGCCAGCAGCCATATCACCCTGCAACTCACAACTGGCAACCCACTGAAGCTAAGCAGGTGTGAGCCTGGTCAGTACCTGGATGAGAGACCTCCTGGGAAAAACCAAGGTTGCTGCTGGAAGAGGTGTTAGTGGGGCCAGCAGGGGGCTGAATTTCCCATTGGCCCTTACCAATCATGGCCTCCTAATAATCCCCCTCTATGAATTGGCTACATTACTCTGCTCTCCTCCCCACTGATACGTAGCTGATGTGTGGTGAGCTTTCTGGCGTACTATGGCTGCCGTCGCATCATCCAGGTGGATGCTGCACATTGGTGGTGGTGGAGGGGAGTCCCCATTATCTGTAAAGCGCTTTGAGTGGAGTGTCCAGAAAAGTGCTATATAAGTGTAAGAAATTATTAATTATTATTATATTTTCTTCTTTAGAAGACTGTTGTGTTGTATCCACTCGATCAGTTGGCTATTCACTCTCTGGATTGTCAAACACCACACTTCTAAAACTATACTAATGACATAAAATGTGGTGCAATTATCTTCATATATTGTGCCTAGTATTACCGTACAAGTGACCATAAAGGTTCACGGTATAACAACAGCCAAAGCAAGCACTTGAACTTGCATTTTTAAGTCTCACTCTTTTCAAGGTCCCTTGACATTTCCAGTTCTAAAAATTAATTTTAAGGTAAATATTGATACAGTAACTTTACAAATTTGCCTTCTTACAGTGCCCAATAATAAAAGATATGAATGAGGTCTTTTGTTATTTTGTTACAATTTACAGCAACATTATACATCCATCTACAAACTTTTCAGATGCCAATGTAATAGTTATAGCTGGTTGTTTCAATGTATCTTTTGGCAAGCTAGGAAAAGTTTTTCCACCTGAAGCCAATGGCATTTATTTTTGCAATTAGAGACAAATTTCACACTCAAGTTATGCACTATTATATGATGGAATGTATGCTTTATTTTAGCAGGTGTAGTGTGCTCTCTGAAGGCACCAGTTCTGTAGGATGTGGGCATTTACTGGGACAATTATTCATTGTAGCAGTAAATCACAAAATGATTCTTTTGATGGCCTTAGAATCCAACCATGCGATATAACTCAAACAACACACACACAGGTACTAATACACGAGGATACATTTATTAATACATAGAATATGCATATAAACCTAACAGATCTTATCGAGAGGGTTATCAGAATACAAAAGGTATATATTCAGTCAGTTACAAAGAGTTACATATATCAAGAGGACATACGTTCAGTATATCATTCATTTAGACCGTTTCATAAATGAACTTGGTTATAACTTCTACATTAGATAGAAGTACATAGTACATAACTCTTAGGAATTAAATTGATATCAACTGGTTGGGATAACAATTGAATTCTCAAGCAGTAATGCAGTGAAGTTGAATACTCATCCAATCTCTGGGGATTCAGATCTCCTGCGGGCACAAAGAAACAGTTTCAGGCTGTTGCTGTCCAATCCGCGCTCTCTGGCTCGGTGCCAGGCTGTGCTGTGCGGCTTGCGACGGTGCACTGCAGATGCTCACTGACCAGCTAGTTAGTGTTGGCTTTAACTAGCAAAGTTTGCACAGGAGAAAAGATGACTGTGGGTCCCAGCAGGTCCCAACAGGTCAGGAAGAGGACCAGTTAATTCCTGATGAAGCGCTTGTTCTGAATAGTGATTCAGCTGTCCACAGTTCCGACCTGTTCACGAGGCTTGCTGCTGGTGCTAACCTCGGGTGGATCCTCTGGTTACTCTCTGGCAACCTCCGCTCTAGACTCTTAGAACAAAGGAAAGTTCTGGCACTCGGACACACTGGCCGTTCCGTGGTTGTCCGGGCTGAGTCTCAGGATGGTCAGGAGGCGCGCTGCGAGAATGTCCTGCCCTTGGGAGCCTTCTGCTCCTGGGCCGTCCTGCCCTGGAATTCTCCTTTGAATTCCCTTTAGAAAAGTCCACAGAATTCCACTGAATCCTCTCAGGCTCTCTGTGTTGCCTGTTTTTACCTGGAGGAACTTCAGCTCGTTGATTGGCTGAAAGTTCCATGGGCATCAGAGTCCCACGTGGGTTACTCTGCCCTACCAGTCCCTGATTGGTTGATCAAGGTGAGATATGAGTCACTTACTCCTGACACTTAGGAATGCAGTCCAGATGTCCATCTGGCACTCCGTAGGCAGATAGGCGCCAATGGATGACCATTGATCATGATAGCCAGGCTTAGCTAAGTGCATCCCCCTTTGGGAGCTGTCCCTTATCAAAAGAAAACATCTTTAAATTAGCCTGCATGAATAGCTTCTCTGTGGCTGCACCACAGAGATGAACAGAGAGATGAGGCCTCATTTGGGAAAGCACCGCAACACTTAATTCTGTCTTATTAACAAGCATTGCCGCTACACAGGTCATATGGAAAACTTAAAAAAAACAACCAAAAAACTTCTGCAACCGTAACAGCGAAGGAGCTGGAGCCAGCACTTACAGCACAAAGCCAGAACCAGTGTCACAGGTGCCCCCAAAACCCCCCAAAAAGAACAGGTACAGTAAAAAAAAATGCTTCCTTCCTATGAGTTAGCCTTTATTAGTGAGTCTATAATCTACTGTATATCTTGGGATATAAAGATCAGAACGTAAGCATAAGATCTAATTCCATAAAAAATGTTACATACATTATTTTGAGCTTCCTGCTTCACAGGACATACTCCACATCATCCTGATTAGATAAGCGGTTACTGAAAATGGAAGGATGGTTTGAATATTTACATCTTTCTTACTTTTTTATAAGTGCTCTGGGATTTTTTTTTTCAGACATGACTGTGTAATCACCAGCTGCTCACATGGAGATTGCAAAGCTAAAGGCAATACTCCAGGTTGAAAAAAGCAAAGTTTTTGATAATATCAAAAGATGGAAGATATTATCAAGGACCTTCAAGCAGACAAGGATTTTCTGCAAATGCAACTCGGTAACAGTTGCTCTGGTTTGTTTATAATTCCTCACAATTGTATAATGTTTTTCATCCAGAGATGATGAAACATCCATGTTTCTGTTTAATTTAAATTTTGGGTTGCATTTAGGTTGCACGAGGTTGAGTTGAATGCTTTGCGTTAAAGAAAAAAAGCTTAAGTAGGTTGCTACTGTAGGACATTTCTACTTAGAGTCAGAAAAATTAACTGAAGATGATTTAACTTTTCCTGTAAGATTATTTGCTTTGAATGTGATTTCTATTTTATACATAAGAATAGCCAAAATGTCTAATACACTTAGTATACATTTATTCAGTAAACTGTGATTTATATCAATAAAGTGGTAATTGGTGTTTAATGACCTAGATTCACATATTAGTGAATAATTTATAAAATGCCCCATATACGTACACTGTACTGTGTTTTGCTTATAGTAAATATAAATGTATCTTAAATGTGTAACAGGGTACTGAATTGAGCTATACTCAGATTTAAAAAAGTTTTTTTAATCATACTGTATACAGCATGCTCTTTTTTTCATTACACAGTGAAAAGAGTCAGCTATGTTATTCAGTATTGTCAGAAGGCTCTCCATGAATTCAAGAAGTCTTGTTTAACAAGAAGAGCTTTTGAAAAAGTGCGTGCTGATCAGAATCCCCCCAAACCACCTATTGCTAGCTGACTGCAGTGGTCATTATACTGTTGTATAACTGTTGATTCTGAAAAAAAGATCAAATGAAACAAAAAAACTTCTTCCAAAGAACATGACATTTAGTCAACTTAAGGAAGTGTGCAGTATGTACTGTATATTTTACCATTTCTTGTGGTTCTAATAATTGTATTAACATTTTTAATTGCACTGTTGTACATAAAAATCTCCATTGTGTGTGCATTTCAAATGGCTGTTAAGGCATTTGGTTTAAAATGTTTATTCAGCAACACTTTATAAGGATGCACATTAATAGCTACAGAAAATAAAATATACTTACTAAACAATCAATTTGCATGAAAAAGACATTCAATTAAAATTATATGGTTTATTTAGAAACCATTGGTGTGAAGTTGAAAATAGATGATTAAAAAGCTTTAATGCGCATCATTATGAAGTGATACAGTTAACATTTTTATCTTCATGATATGTTTTGTTTTTGATTTGATGAAAATGTTTTAAACTTGGTGCACTTTCCATACACTAGCCATTTGGTTGAAGAAAAACATTAATGCTACTTTTTAATTAGCATTAATATAATTAGCTTTCATATAATACTTACAGTAGTTGGCTGAGTGGCTTTGTAATTTTAATATTCTATGGCACAGCCATTTAATTTTATTTTGATGTCTTAATATATGTTGGATTGTTATTAAATTTATATTTCAATAAACTTTATTGGAAATGTGTCTTATTTTTCTTTTATTATATATGTTTTTTTTTGTGCTGCATTAGCGCTCAGTGATATGACAGCTGAATCCAATGTCATTTCTTTGAATTGCACAAAAGCTGTTATGGAGCTTTTTATATACCTGTGGCAATATTAGTACCACTGGAATAAGGGCTTATAACAGTGATTTTGACAGCTAAATCCTGGGATATTACAACACTGGCAAGAGATTCCGTAACACTAAACATTTAGTCAAGTTAGATCAGCACTGTCCAAATTATTGTGTAATGCACTTTTGACAAATTGCAGTTAAAAAATAAGGACACTGTTGGAATGTGCAACCTGTCTAGTAGAATGGGTCAGGCAATGTCTGTTATGCCATCTATGGGTCTGGCAAACATATCATTTTCAGAAACAATTATATTGACACTTGAGTTGCTGTTTGGTACCGCAGAGCACAATTACATGTGTGTTTTTGCAATAAAGTGTCCACATCCCAGAAGAAGCAAACAAAACTGAAAAGTTAGTACTGTACGTCAGTATGAGGACCTAAAGTTCCAGCACTAGCTCATTCCTAGAAAGGGAAATGGCATCATAAGTGCACCAACAGAAGGGTTGCATAAGTCCATAAACAACTACCTTAGTGACATGACATGCAGAGTTCTCAAACGTGTCATAACACAGTTTTTTACAATGTTGGTTATTTCCTTGTATGCATTCATGTTGTCAATCTCTGCGTCATAAAGCTGTGTGTCACATGACATACACTGTATAGTCACATGTGTCATACCCACAGCTTTAAATATTGCTAAATTGAATGTTGTGATGTTGTGACCTCTTATGCACGTCATGTAATTTGTGCATGTCTGTATAAAACCTTGTACATGTGATTATAAAGGCTTGTGTAGCATTTATGAAGAGATTATGAAGCCTTTATGTAGCAACATCAACAGTAAATAATGTGTTACCAGATTCAGTAACATCAGTCACACACCAAAGCATTAATGTATGCATGCATGTAAGCAGATGAGTAAACTCTGTACAAACCTAGCAAATTCCTTGTCATCCGCATACTGCTTGACAACTGTCAAAGATAGTTAAAATGCAAACTTGCAATGGCTCTAAAAAAGTGTTTACCACATACAGTATGTAACAAAAACAGACTAGTAAAGGTACTAATACAAGTAGCTTTTACCCCGAGTGTAAAGCAGCTATGAACAATTCTGGATCTTTATGTTGACTACAAAATGTTTTTTTGCCCTAGATGATCAGCATCCAATCCATTTAAAAACTTTCTGGCTCATCTGCTGCCCATGAATTGTATTAAATTAGATTTCATGGGCTTTTGCTTAAAACTCTTTCAGTTTCAAAATCTGCTCTTTCAATTATACTGAACATTACCTGTTTATGTCTATAGAGATTTTAGTTTAATCAGTTTATTGTCTTACAAATATAAGTTAGCAATGGTGCATTAAAGAATACATATATTTGAGAATGCCAATTAAAAAAAAATCTTTACTTTGCCTTAAAATAACTGTGATATGATTTTGTCTAACTGTAACACCCTTATTTATTTACATGAATGATTAGTGTAATCACCTGACCGTAAGAAACCCATACTGTACAATGAACTAACAGCACTTATGTAACTGAAAAATAATTTGGCTATTTATTTCTCTACTCTATTTGGGGGTTAGGGTGGGGGGTGGGACGGGCACTAGACCCTGCAGGAATTTGGTTTGACAACCCTGTTCTAAATCAAAATCTCAGTCCATTGTTAACATAGCATATAGAATGGTGTTTAAACTTTTATAACAAATATTGTTATATGTAATGTATGTTTTGCCAACTAAACCTTTTTGGCAGTTTTAGGTGCTTGATGAAGAAAATCTAAAAAATTGTGGATTTTGCAGAAATATTGTGTCTGATGATTTTTTTCCACAGAAGTTAGCATTTCTGCCTCATAGCTCTGGTGTCCTTAGTTTAATTGCAGACCTGGGGTGGTATCTGCATGGAGTTTCTATGTTCTTACCGTGTTTGTGTGGGTTTTTGACAGGTGTTCCAGTTTCCTCTTACAGTCCAAAGACATACAGTAATAATAGGTTGATTTTGCAAAAATTGACCCTGGAGTGAGTGTGTTCTGGTCGGTGTCTGTGTGTGCCCTGCATTGGACTAGCACCCCCTTCATGGTGTATCCTGCCTTGAGCTTACCAGGATAGGCTTTGGCTCCCCCATGACCTTGTATTGGATAGCTGTAAGAAAATGGATGGATAATATTTTCCATTTGGTTTTATTGACATGTGGCAGAGTGCGTGTTATTTTTTCTTTCTTTCTGAATGTGAAATACTCCAATACTTCCCATTACCCTTCTGGTATGTTTGAGAGAGTGTATGTGATATGAATGAAGTGTGAATGATACTTACCCTTTTGTTTTTTCCCAAAAAATCACTGCAGTGTTTTTTCCCAGCATTGGAGTATTGTTTTGTGTTGCTCAAGATGGCCACCAGTCACCTTTCCTGTTTGTAGTATCACACAAATGATCTTAAAGGGAAAGGTGACTGGTGAGCCATCTATAAATAACTGATGTTAGGTTAGTTGTTTTGTTTAAGTGAATATATCACAAGTTGCATAATTTATAAGTTATTTTGGGATGGTTAAATACTTTTTTTTGATCAATTTGCCCATCTCTGTTAACAAAACTGTGAGCGAGTCCCGTTAAGAGGATGGTCCTTAGAAGAGGAGAGGCTATAAAAGGGACTGGGAGAGCTCAGTATGGAGGAGGGTGCCTTGGAGGAAAGGTGTGGAGAGTCCTGTGATTGTTTTTTTTTTGTTTTCCCTATTTTTGGTGCAATAAATCTAGTTTTGTTTGCATTTGATGACTGCTTGTGGGAATTTCTTTTCTTTTGAGCCAAGCCTGGTCACTTGGCCAGTGACATGACACTTCACCCTTTTCTTTAAAAAAAACAAAACATTGTTGACAATTCTTCTGTGTAATCTTAATATTTATATAATTATATTAGAATATTTGAAATACTGCACTGGTTCTTGTCACAATTTCAGATTTATTTCTACTTTATAAATACATAATGTGTTTGCTTGTTTTTGCCAAATATAAAAGAGATTGAACTGTACAGTACATGCTGTCAAGAAAAGAAGTGCATTTTAAACATTTTTAATTAAAAAAAATGTATTAAAAACTGAATGTTTAATCTTAATTAGGGAACACAATGTGGCTGGAAACAGGCTTCAAGTATAACTTCAGTTTATAATCAGCAAGTATATCTGATAGCCTTTGTAATCCACAATGAGAATTGCACAGTATTCTGGTCCTATAGTACATCTGCTGCACAATGAGCCATTTGTAAAAACTCCATTAATGAGCTCCAAACTTGAAGGTTCACTAATCCCACTCTCTTACTAATGCTTATCCTATCTAAGTCTTTGAGAGAGCAATGAAAACTGGTAGTTTATCACTGTGTTCATATATTGTTTATTGCTATGAGCTAAGTAAAGTGGCTTTACCAGGATGACTGTGTTATTTTATCCCATATTTACCAGATGTCTCCTTCTCACAAAGGAACTGTTAAACTACATCCTTCTTTACATGAGCCAGTATTGCCATTAAAGGTGGGAAGAACAAAAATTGTAGAATATCTGTCACAATAATGTTCTCTGGGACCCTGGATTAGGTCCTAGCACAGACAGACATGAATGCCGAATAGCTTAATTGATTTGTTTAATTAAATTTTACACTTTCTTTCAATTAGCTGAAGAACTGCACAGTGCAAGGAAGCAGGAAACGGATAAGTAGGCACAGGCAATTTCTGCCTCAGGACAAAAGAAATTAATGAATAAATGCGAGGTGTGTACACAAATGCAGAAAAGAGAAGGCAAATTGATTTTAGTATTGAACAATCTATCCCCAAAGGAATGCATATGAAGTGCTACTCCACTATTATTATTTCATTATTGGAACTACTTATCATGGGAATCATTTTTATGTGTATTCTATAATCATTGTTCTCAAATGTTTAAGCACAGTCCAAATTAATATACAGCCTCCATAAAAACCTTATAAGAAAAAAGACCCCCATAATCCATAGAATATGCGACAATCCTTTAAAAATTAGAATTCTGAAGAATCTGAATTGTAAAAATATCCTAAGAGTTGTCGTTAACCACCTACTCACGTAGAGGGGGTGGGTTTACATTAATAAAATCCTGTATCATACTATTCCATCTTTTAAAAATCTATTTTTTTTTTAATTATTAGCAAAGGGTGGTAAAATCTGGACATTTAAAGTCAGTGAGAATAACCCTGAGAGAGATAAATGTAATGATTCTGAATGATTGTAACCGTTTACAGATGCCTAGATTTTTTTAAAACATTATGAATAGACTGTTCTCTCATTTGTTATAGAGAGGTACTGGTACCCAATATCACATTACAGCAATGTAATCAATGCATATTGAATATTGTACCATTTTCTGGAACTGCTAAGTGCTGTTAGAATACCATATGGCAAAAACAAAGACTTACTGTTAAGCCATGCTGTATTGATTTTCAAACTGCAACAAATACTGCAATGTGTATATATTATCATAAGACATAATTATAAAGTTCTGTTCACTCCATTTAAAGGTTAATACAGGGAAGGCTGGTTACAACTTATTAGAACGTATAGATGAATGTCCCTTTGAAAGAACATTGCTTCTTCTTTTTCCAATTAAGAATTTAAGTTATATACTCTTTATACTTTTAATAATTTTTAACTGTGTATTACAGCATATTAGTCATTAAACATTAAAAAGTTGGTATATTTTATAAAAGCAAGATTGCTCAGTTGGACAAAAGTACACAACCTTTCACCTTCATTATAAATATTTGAATTATGCATAAATATTTGATACATCAAAGGCTTTAACTTGGTAACTTGCATGGGTTCTGGTTTTAAAGTGCTTGTTCTAGCATTATTAAGCTTATATTCTGTACTTCATAAAAAGTTATAAGGTTTTATCCTTTTCTAAGAATACATAGTAAGAACACCACTTGCTGTTATTGTAAAAAGATACATTTTGAAGTGATTTAACATCACGTGATAGTTATATGAATATGGATTAATGTAACTAAGCAGCTAAAATATCACAGGTGGACATTTCGGAAACATTTTGACATCCGTTTCTTTTTAAAAAAACGTTTATTGTCCTTGTAGTGGTAATGGACAAAGCACTGCACCTAATGGTTCAAAGCGCGATCAGAGTATTACTTTCGGTTTCTTATATAGTGAATACATAAAAATAGTCCACTATTATAGCTTGTTGTTGGTTCTGACGTGAATTTGTGTATCTGGATAAATTAAGTGATGTTATTGTGATTAAGGTTTTCTTCGTGAAATTCTTTAAGTTAAACAAAGGAGGGAAGAAGGATTATTTTTACACTTCAAGATTCTGACTGATTTAATTCCCCTCATTTAGCTGAAATGGGTAAAGAAATCATGCAGTAGTTATATGTAACGGGAGGCGCTCTGTTTTATTAACAGACACTCTGACTCAAACCTGTGTTGTACAGTGATATAGATGTGGGTAATGTCATCACCATTAAACAATGTGCTTATTGCTAAACTAGAAATTAGACACAATAAGAGTATTGTTGGACAATGTTGTGTGGCTCTGGCAAAATTTCTCTGTAAACTGAAGAATTATAGATGAGGCACGTTGTGTATTGCCTCTTTTTACACTTGTAAGAACATTCCAATGTTAATGCGACACGGTAGATATTATTAATAAGCTTTTAAATCTGAAGCTGTTAACTCTACTTAACACCTGCATGTCAAGATCACGGTTTCAAAATAAAAAAAAACATCAAACCTTTGATTGGATGAGAACATCATGATTGTTTCGCAAGGATGTGAAACATGACAACTTGTTATAGTTACCATCAAGATACATTTTTTTTGTGGCTGTTGTAGTAGCTCGCAATGGCTGGATAGTAAACACTTCAAAATATCAGTCTGTCCGTGGGGGGAAGGGGGGAGCTCTCCTTGACAGCTGACACTCCTCCATACGCTTAAGTGAATTTAAAAAAAACGCCAATGTAAACGTCATATTTACAATTTGTTGAAAATATAAATGTAAAGTTCTCTAAAGCTTTCTCAGTCAAGAATGAGAATTCACGTAGGGAATTGCATAGGCATTGTAGGCAGCAAAAGATCAGCTAAAGAGGAAAGAAAATGCTTTCAAAGAAAACAATGTTTTGGGTGTGAAGAATACAGATCCCCAATTCAATTGCAGCCTAAACCTGTCCCCACACACCCTTTTTATAATTCAAAATATAAAAAAAACGCACCAGGTACTAGATCTTGTTTATATTAAACTTATATCACTGGGAAGTGGTGGACGGTTAGTGGACGGTGCACTATTTTGTCAGCAACCTGCTTATCTGCCTAACACCTGTAGAAGACATTATTTTATTTCTATACGGAATGCGTGTTGTGTTTATAAAGTTATAGTGTTTTAAATGTTCAATTAAGAAGTAAAAAGAACTTACAGCTTACACAAAGACTAAAGGAATCTACGTGCATAAAACATGTTTATAATTGATTTATATACAGTCTTTTCAAGTTGATTTAAATGTCCTTCTTTCGGTTGGATTGTGTGATTATTGTTATGATTTCTCTATTATCGAATCCATCAACTCATTCACTTGTGATTATTTAAAAAATATTTTGACATGTTCCTTTTAATTCTGAGTTTGTAATGCCGGGCGCTCTGAACGAGTTAAGCTTTGATGCAGTACAAATAAATGTATTTCCCACAAGCTCTACTGTAGTGGCTTTAAAACTATACAACATAGCACTGTTTGCATGTGGCATGTCTTTGTTCAAGTTTTAAAACTACATGGAAAAACGAAGGTTAAGAAAAAACAGGATATTTTATTGCTGGTTGCCTTATATTTATTTTTAAAAATGAAATAAAAAATAAGTTACAATGACATGTTCCTGCCTAACTCAAACATTGGGTGACTTTAAAAGCTGTAAAATGTGGTTTAGACAGCAGAAAGTCACCTTGCTCTTACAAGCGGCTCTGTTAAGCAGAGTTTGTGTTAACACAACACCCCTTTTGAATGGCACTTTTCCTTCCCCCCCTTGTGTGAGATGACAATGGTGGAAACAGGTTTTTTATTTTACTGGGAGCATGAACATTGAGTGACTAATGGGGCACACAGTGAGACTACCACAGTGAGATTACTGAGATGGATAGTTTTAGTAAATATGTTGACAAATTTCTAATTTTTTGCAAGATAAAACTGTATCCAGCTTTGAATCTGCTACATGACCTTGTCCCCGTGAAATTCTGGGAGAGGTTTAGTGGGCAGTGTAGTGACCATAGGGTGTTTTAATACACTGTACAGTATAACATTATAAAGCAAGTATGTTTTTTTACATGTTTGTAATTGCTATTATTGCAAGTACAATTTGTATTCAGTTTGCTTCTGTGTGTTAGGTGGTGTGTTAGCTAGTGGACAAACGTTTGAGGTGAAAATTCTTCCACAAGGAGTGTACCTTTAAAGACTGCACAAAACTTTTCCGGCTCTGTATGTCGCTCAAGCCATTTCTCTTTGACACTTTCTTTAGTAATAGAAGTTGGAAGATGCCTCTCCCTCCCCCTTCCCTTTGCCTGCCTCACCTGTTCCCATTTTTAACCATTCTGTGTCTGAATCGCAGAGGATTGCTGGCTCTGTGTCATTTGTTCACAAAGTTATTAACATCAGAAACATTGTGTCTCATAAATAAGTATTTAAATAAGCAAAGCTTATGAAAACTGATGAAAAAAATGACCCTGCAAAAATTACAAGTAGCTTGAAATTATTATTATTAAAATAATACTGTTAATAATGACCAGACACATTATTATAGTTTCAGTGTAATTTTTAATACTGCTTTGTTATTCTCAATTCTAATTACAATATATATATACGATTTTGTTTTAAGGCTTAAGGTGTCTGTTAAATTGTCCCACTGACTAAAGAATTTTGAATTAAACCGGTTGAACAGTTGATAGTATTCACATTTAATTCGTTTTTATTATTAATATAACATTGAATATGTAATAATATATTTACAAAAAAACCATGTTTATATAGTGTGCATAATACTTCATTATGAGTCAAATTAAAAATAAAACTTGCTTACAAAGAAAGTGAAGGAACAAGTAATAAGTTTATTCCATGCTGAAAAAAAGAAGAAAGAGAACACAACGTTTCGGCCGTGGAGCCTTCTTCAGGTGTGAGAGAGACAGGGCAGTAGGCAAAGGTAAAGTAGCGGGAGAACAAAGGTAACACAATTACAAAGAAATACACTTCTACATGATGTAAAAGCAAGTATTTAAAATAAATCACTAATCGAATAAATCCTTCTACATTTTTTTTTAAACAAACATTTCTTGACAACGTCTGGCCAACACTATTTGTATTTGAGGAAATTCTAAAAAGCAAATTGATCATTTGTTCAATCATTAAACATGGATTTTTTATGCATAAGTTTAGTAGAAAATGTCAACAAACTCAGCAGATATGTGGAAAAAAGGCAGTTTTTATGCCAGAGATAGGAAAAAGGCACCAGTGAGCATTTTAAAGCTGTGCTGTATCAATGTGGGGACAGATAAACCTTAAAATGTGAAAATAGATGGAGAACTATTGAAAAATTGGAACTGAAAACAATAAGTAGCATCAATATAAATGATATGAAGAAAATAAGAATCACTCTCTTCAGTGAGTGTTTAAAATTAAATTTGCTTATTTAAATTTAAACTTAAAAGAGTATACTTATATTTGATAAAATAACAAAAGGACACAATGGAAACTGTTTGAAGTTTCTGAAAAAATTAAAAATAATAAACTGTTAAAATTCTGTCTGTTAATATAGTTCTCATATCACAAGGCAGTCTACTCGAGTCTAAACACTGCCCACTTTTCACATTTCAAATAATCTCAGAACATCAACAAAGAATTTATAAGCATACTCGAGATTATAACAGTGATACTGATACTAAATGTATTTAACTTATTTTTGGACACCAGAGATCATTTGTTCCCAAAAATTTCATCAATAAAATGTATTTTTCACAAACATACTGTACCTACGACAAACATTGAAAACTTAGTGATATAATGAGCCATTGTCTGGAGTATAAAATACATTCTGAAATTTAAATATGCAAATTAACATGATTAAAAGAGGAAGGGATTTCATTTGCAGAAATCAACAAGGAAATTAAAGTATTCATGTAAGGTATCAGTTGGTGATGGGACAGTTTTGGAAAAAAATTAAAATTACTATGAAATAAAGTTTATGCTAAAATTTCGGGGTTAACAATTAAAGGTTATTCAAATTTAAAGTAAAATAAAAGCATAAATATTAAATGTTATTTAATATTCACAAGTTAAATCTGCAAGCTTTTGCATGTCTTAGTCTTTGAAGAGGGAACTGTACAGTTTTTGGCAGCTTGGAATGTTCACAGTTTCTCATACTATTCACTGTGCATCTTCACTGAAATGGAGTCTCTAGTCCCCTTGGGTTAATATTTATAGAATACTCTTCTATAATGTAGACTTAATTTACAATTGAGCTGAAAAACAAAAGGTCAAAGATTTACAAAGAACAGAAGGTTTCTCTAACTTCAGCAGTTGTTGCCACAGGGTTTCAGGGAAATTAGGTCATGTGTACTGTGACATACAGTACCACCAATTGTGTATCACATTATAAACTACTATACTATAAACGATTTCCCATTTTTGAATACGACATCAAAATAACATTATATGTTTGTTGCACTCTAACAAGCTGCATAAAGAAAAAGTAATTAAACGCAGGTGATAGAATTAATACAATTAATAGAATAAACAATACAGTGTACTGTATAACTGAATATAACATTCAATATGCAATAGAAATTAACATTTACTTTCTCAGCAAATACAGCACTTACAATATGATTTACAGTATATTGATAGAGGTGTAGCAGCATGAATTTTGGAACTTGATACAAAGCAATAATGCTGCTAGAAACATTGTTAATGTTCTCAAAATTTAACTCTGAATCATTAAGTCCTTATTGTCCAATGTAGTTCAGGAGGGGAGCTGCGTCAGCATGCGCAGGCTGCAAAGGAACAAGTAATAGGTTTATTCCATGCTGAAAAAAAGAAGAAAGAGAACACAACGTTTCGGCCGTGGAGCCTTCTTCAGGTGTGTCTAATGTTTATTTTTGCAATGTATGGATTGTGTATTTAACTGAATGTCAAGAATCTAAGAATTTAAAGTGATTGGAAGAGCCAAGTTGAAACTTTGAATTTGTTGCTCATACAAATTTATTTTTTAAAAAGATGGGTTTATGTAATTGCACAAAAAGCTTTGTAGAATGTTCACCATCACATTCTAATAAAAACAATATATTATAAACCCCACTAATTTTCCAATCATTGGAGCAGAACAGTCTCTGACAATTGGCACTTTACCCTTTTGTACATTTAAATGAGAACTGTGGAAGGAGTGTACATTCAAGAAAATTTCAATTAAAGATTTTAAATCTCCCATTTATAGATGAGCTTGCTACTAGCTAACTTGACCTTGTCTTGCTATATTGTGCTTCTGCAAAGCCAATTATCCTTAACCAACATCTCCTGGATATTAATATTGTGATGTAGTAAATGTGAAATACTGTATATAAACAACTTTGTATCGCTTGAATTCATTTTTTTAATTACACAACCTTGATGTGAAATTAAAAGAATTAAGAATAAACAAATCACTCTGTATGCTGACAAGCCCTTCTGCATTCAATTTCTTATTTCATATGAAGTTTTCAAAACTATCTGATCCAAAAGTGGTAAATTGATTAATTTCCATGAATGTGTAGCAGAAGAAACAGCTGGAAACATATCAATGGCAATTTCACAAAAGATTAAAAAACAACGTGATATGATTATTTTTAGGCAAATTGTGTAGGTAGTAATGTGAAAATGGACACACCACTCACCCTTCAAAATAATTTATATAGATCTATGGAGAATCATGTCTTGGGTTTCATTTTTACAATACACAATTTGTCGACTTGAGCAAGCAAAAGAGGCAAAGTATCATCGAATTTGAAAATAAAGACTGCAAGTCTTTTGATACTGCAGCTGGTGTTTTGGTTTACAAGAAATTAAACCAGACACCAGGAAGCAATAGTTTAATTACTCAGAGCCCTTCAAGCTTACTCCACCTTGAGCTGACTTTCCATTCCAATTTACTTTATCCACAGAATCGCAATGGAATATTATGGTGATCTAATGTTCCTTTGAAGCTGAAGCGGATTTTCAAAAAAGGCCCCTGACCTCCAATTAGTCCATCATTAGCCTTTTCCATTATAAATTCCTCCTTCTTTCACCTGTTAGACCAGCTGACCTCCTCTTAGCAGGCACTAAGGTGCAGTAAGTTTCAATTAACTCAATGAAACAGTGGAAAGATGGATACTAAACTAATCCAGATTAGTATTTTTTTTATCTCACCAACATTAAATTCATAGGTAGCCACACACAAGTAGCAGAAAACAAAATAAATTACAATTTCATGTTTCACCTTGACAAGTTCATTCCAGTTTCCATTATCTTACTACAAAGTCACAAAACAGATTTCAATGTGAATTTATATTCCACATATAACATATAACTATAATAGAACACAATGGAAAAATAAGATGCAAACAATATAAAAAATAACATCTTAAATTGGATAATAGTACTGTAGCTGTTCCTGGATTTAGCAATACATTTTATGTTATTGATGGAAAGTAAAAACTGTGGATAAAGTTACTAGTATAAATCCTTCAATATGAAATGGGACATCATTCTGCTTATGTGACAAAAATCATGATTTATGCTGTTCTCTGCTGGGAAACGAAGAGTATTCCTCACTATGGCCAGAGATATAAACAAAACTTTAAGGGTCTTTGTCTTGACAAAATTAGATGTTATCATTCAGTTTCAGTATGTGAGCTATCAACAAAGTTTCAATAGGTGATAAATGTGCTAGAGTACAGGTAACTGGATTATTTTCTGTGTATTCAACCAATAATACTGTTATGCTTGTATTAATTTTATACCTGTCCTTATTTCAATAGCAATAAACAGGCAGATCAACAAGGATGGTCTATATTTGATATTTGACTTTTTTAAATGAATAAGCATCAATAGGGTGTAATGTGCAAAATGGTGATTTTTTTAATAATAAATTGGGAAATTAATCACCATATGGACCTTTTACAAATTTTGTTTAACTTAAGCAAGTGCCCCATGTTTTTTTCTGTGTTCATGGCACTCTGCAATTAAAATGCGACTTTTTCTGCATCAAAATTATTTTGATTACAATGGAAGCTCCTGAAAGTTATCACAAACTGATATTTTCTTGAACTGATTGAATCACTATTAAGCATCTACAGTATTCGGATGGGGTACATTAATGACATAGTGTATAGCTATATGACATAGCCAATAAATCAATTGGCGGTGTTTCGCTGTTTTATCTGTCACTATTGGGTAAAAACTTACAGTAATAAAAAAAAATCCTCATGTTTCCCTGTCAAAGAGTGTTGAGTCCCTATCTATGTTCCCAATGTGATAGTCACGGTTCCGGGTTGTGCCCACCGCCACCCACTCCGTCCCCCACACCTGGGGCGTGAACCCGGGTCCCCGGCGTAACGCAACAAGGCACCAACCGCATGAGCTAAAGGAGACCTCCCTCAACCCAGGCAGCTGAGGACCCTGCTACGCGCAGTGAGGGCGCTGATGTCACCACACTAGCTCCGCTACACCAACACAGTCCTATCCTAACAAAAAGTAAAGTAAGTGTTGAATAAAACATAGACATTCTCTTGGCATTGTATCTGGACTTTACACTAAGTAGACTGTATAAATACTGCAAAACCTTAAAATATACTACCACTCTTTCTACAGATCTTTATGTTACTGGCAATGAATCCATTCTAAGCAAGATGAAGGTTGTTACTCTGCACCAAATACACTGTCCTACAACATACCTGCTCCAATTTTAGATTTTAAGGAAATTATATATCTTGCAATACGAATAATAGTGCCATAATGCTACACAAAGTACATTCAGATGCAATATGTAATTTATTATAAACTTTTGTTATACAGCAAATACTGGAAATCAAGGGAAAAAATAAATGGTCTTTTAAACTTAAATATTCCAACCACAAATCTTTGAGCTACCAATCAGTTGTACAAGCTTATATACAGTATACCTGATGTGACTAATCTGTGCTGACTGGAACTGACTTCCAGTTGTAAAGGTATAATACAATTCATTAACTGTATTTCTTTCATGTCAGAAACATTCTCTTTGCACGATGCAATGAAGGTCAAGCTTGTCATCTTTAAAAATAAAAATAATTTAACAATGATAAGCAAAGCTTTGGTATTCTCTTTCCATTGGTTCAAACAATAGTAAAGAAGACTTGCTCTTATTAAAAGCCCCCAGAGCTCTGTTATAAAGGGACAGATTTAGACTGCATTAGTGTCTGAGTAACTGCTTTGGAGTCCTGTGAGCTTTCTGGCTTCATGAATTCAATCAAGTTATTACTAAGAGTATTAAAATAGTTCTGTACATATGAAAAGCTTTCTGCTGGGCTATTGTTCTGTTTCACCTCATTCTCAGCAAGGTCTTTTGCAGTTGTCATTTTATCCCACTCAAAAGGTTAGTGACACATGCAGCTTGCATTAGGCTTGAAATGACACAAGACTTTTAACTGAAGGCAACCGTATTATAAAATCTGATACCAAATGCTATACTACTGCAACCTAAAGTATAATTTTTTCCACCTTCAACTAATCATTTGGTAAAGATACAGTACAAACTGTACAACAGAAAGATAAGCTGTACATAAAGTATTTATAGTTCTCATATTCTAACTACTGAAGCTGTACAAGAAAGAAATATTTAATTTAGAAGCAGAAACTGATTCATTATAAATGCATAACAAAATTATTAACACTGAAAAATCCATGAGTGAAGTAATTCATATAGGATGACAGACAGGATTTGTTAATAATGCAATTAATAATTTTTGGAGGTAAGGTCCTACAAGGCTATTAACACTCAGTTAATGACTCAGTCACTCTGTTACAGACTATAAAGCAATAACAAATGAAATTTGCAGCACCTCAAACATTTTAAGAAAAATCAAAACCACAACTTGTTTAATGAGCTTTAATCACAAAATGCTAAATTCAAGTTCTTAGATTAAGTTCTGACTATCCTGATCCCCACACCTTTGTGACCCATACTTAAATGGAGAATTTGGACTAACCCATAATAACAACGTTGGTTATGAAACCAGAAAGCTGTGCTTTCTTTACTCCAACACATTCTAAATGCATGAAATAATGATTTCTCTCTTGTGTATTCAAATGTTAGGCTCTATGACAATGCCTAAGCAAAATGTCAGGGAAGCCAGAGTCAAAACAGAACCGAGCATTACACCTGAGGCAAGGATGATACTTATTATGCATACTATCTTGGTTTTGGTTATATTTTTTCCTGATTTTCAATGAAAATATCACAAAACGATAGTTGTGTCTTTTGCATATAATACTAATAACACCAAAAGTAATACATAGCCAGCAAATAGCAAATACCCAGCAGCCATATCACCCTGCAACTCACAACTGGCAACCCATTGAAGCTAAGCAGGTGTGAGCCTCGTCAGTACCTGGGAGGGAGACCTCCTGGGAAAAACTAAGGTTACTGCTGGAAGAGGTGTTAGTGGGGCCAGCAGGGGGCACTCACCCTGTGGTCCATGTGGGTCCTAATGCCCCAGTATAGTGACTAAGGTGTCACTATGTCACTATGTAAACAGGTGCCGTCCTTTGGATGAGACATAAAAGTGAGGTCCTGACTCTCTGTGATCATTAAAAATCCCAGGGCGTTTCTCGAAAAGAGTAGGGGTGTAACCCCGGTGTCCTGGCCAGATTTCCCATTGGCCCTTACCAATCATGGCTTCCTAATAACCCCCATCTATGAATTTGCTTCATTACTCTGCTCTCCTCCCCACTGATAGCTGGTGTGTGGTGAGCGTTCTGGTGCACTATGGCTGCCATCGCATCATCCAGGTGGATGCTGCACATTGGTGGTGGTAGAGGGGAGTCCCCATTACCTGTAAAGTGCTTTGAGTGGAGTGTCCAGAAAAGTGCTATATAAGTGTAAGCAATTATTAATTATAATACAGAAATATTTAATTTAGGTTTAATTTAAAACAATACCAGGTGTTGTAATGTTTTACGTTTTTTTTTGGATTACCCAGTGACCCTTGTCTCTGCCAGGGAAATAACAAAAACCTACTGGTAGTTGTACAGATTAGAAATTCTGAACCAATACATCTTTAAAATTAAATTAGGAAAATTAGGAAAATTGAATTAGCATTCTAATCAAACATCTTCATCACACAGATACAAACTCAAATATACTCTATAAGAGCTGTTTGACTTTAAATTCTGAAGGTTAAATATAATTCAAGTTTTAGAAGCACCGTGGTTTCATGCTACGTGCTTATTATTTGTATTTTAATGTATAATATGGTCTAAAAATTAATTACTTTATTGAAAGCTCAAGCACCATTTATGTATTACAAGTGTTAAAATGGAAAACTATATGAATCATGTCACTTAATACACTGATTCAATGTTTCATTTAATACTTTCCATGACCAAGCTGAACCTTAAATTTATTTAATCCCCAAAGCAGGGTCTTGCAAATGAAATTCTCAAAGATTACATCATATTGTATTGAATAATATCACACTTTTAAAGCTTCATGGTTGACTGAAAACCACAAAAGGTGGAAAATTCTAGAAAGAACGTGAAATAAAAGATAAAGTATTACATCCCCAAAATAATTTATCAGATTTCCTAGCCAAAACACTCAGCAATAAGATTTATTAAAGATCTCTGCATACCACTAGAAAACATTCTGATTCTGCCACTGAATGGGTTTCTTTGATCTCTTTATGCAAAATCAGGATGACTTGTAACAAATAAGGTGGTTTGATTGAAAAGATACATTCAGAAAACTACTTACTCCCCCCTTTCACACACCTAGCTATTTAAATGATTGATAAGTAGATTGCTGTTTGACGTGAAATCCTAAAAGCTGCTTAGATATACAACAAGCTGTCAGGTAATAGAAAAACATGCTTGTCCATTTTATAACTCTAAGGGAAGAAGTGCTAATAAGGCAGCAAAACATTTACATGCATCATGAAAAATCAAAATTAGAAAGTCAAAATGCCCTCTGATATTATTTCTTCAAGTGTTGTTACTTTCTCCAAATGATTTTAGTTTGTTTTCATTTGTTTTACGTGTTGATTTCTTCAGGTCAAACACTCCTGCAGCAGGGCAATAAGGCAATATGTTTTGACTAGACATAAAATAAAAGCCAAAAATGAACAGACTGCCCTCATGTATTAATTGCTGCCGTCTACCAAATTGTAATAAAAGCTGAAAAACCCAAGAAACTCAAGAAAAACGAATACATTACACCAGTCCAATGATTATCTTCATTTCTCAGTTTTGGAAAGGCCAAGTAAAATTGATAATCAGAACCTGACATTTAACAGTGAAAAATAGTTCCAAATTCAAAATATTCTGTTTGAATCAACTATTATGATCACTTCTTGAAAGTGAAAGATTAGAATAGTTGAAAATAAATCTTATGCTGTAAGGTATATAAAATATTGACCAACAAACTGTGCTGTCCTATATCAAAGAATCCAAAGTAAAGACCTTTAGAAGAGGTATGGATTATACATTTATTTTCATACCTACTACTTCTCTCTATAGCGAAAGTAACTGGATTTAAGGTATCACCATCAAAATTAAAAAATACAGAACATGGTTAATTATTAAACATGCTTAAAAATCATTTGGGAAAATGCACTGATTTAGTGAGCAGATTAGTTTTTGATCCAATTACTCCACCAAAATATTTTGCCAGTTAAGGAGTTCATGCTTGTCCTTTTTCATTAGCTGTCTGTATCTGGGATTCTCCATGTGCAACTGTCTGAGTTCATCAGGGTTCACACGGGAAGTGCCAAGCAAGCTTATGGTGATGTAAGACCTTAAAAGTTTACAAATGAGTCTAGATTGCTTGTAGCTAATCTGAGGTCCAAGTATCTCATCCAGTTACTTTTACAGTCAAGGTATCGGCTCCGACAATGTAGCTAAGTACAGTAGTTTACTCCAGATGTTTTAAACACACTGCCCAGTATTGACTGTCCTTGTTTGTGTTTTACTGATGGTTCTGAAGAAGTGCATTTATATGCAACTCTGTCAAGCTCAGTATCTCCAGTCTTATATTTATAGCTTTTGTTTTGCTACCAGCATGTAATGCTCTGCATGTGTTTAATTAAATGTCATCTGTCAGGTGTTTGCCCAAAGCTGAATTTCGTCCAAGTCTTTTAGAATTAACTTTGCTGCTTCTACAGTTTTTGCTAATCCACTTAAATTAGCTGTGCACTTCTAGAAGTTACTGACTTAACCAAAATAAGACAATTTATATAAATTAAAGCAGCAAAGCAGCAATCCCAGTACAGATCCCTGTGACATTCCACTATTTGTCACTCTAATTTCACCCCTGTTCAATCCAGCCTGTTATCACACTACAGTTCATTTTCAAAAGACAAGTTGATATGGGCCAGATATCAGTTTTCTATCCGAGTTCCAAACATATAACCTCGGTTGCCTACTAAATTCAGTTTAAGAATTAATATTATATAGAACATTATCAAAACCCTTCTAAAAATCAAAACATATAGTATTATATTATATGCTCTGAATGCATTAAAGATTACATTATCAAACCTACCTTTTCTAAATTAATTTTGAATGTTATAATAAAGATAGTCCTCCATTATAGTTCCTCCATAATCTTACATGTAATATAAGTAAAGCAAATAGGTCTATTATCATTTGGTTTGGTTTAGTCTTTTTTTTGTGTATAAACATAGTCATACCTGTGCACCACCACATATAGCACCAAAATAATAGAACATCAAGCCCTTAATATCTGATTCTATTAACTTACCAATGTCTTAATTTTTCCTTAATGTATAAAATACTTTATAACTAATAAAACACACATTAAGGCAAGTAAAAAAAGTACATAATTAAAAAATTACAGAAGTACATAAAAAATGTATAAAGAACAGTTTCACAACCTTTTTAAATGGTAGGCTTAAATGGGCTAACCTTTTGAATCCCGCTTCCAGTGCCTGTACCCTAATACTTCTACCTCTTCTGTGCAAATACCATTAATACTAATTTTTGTCTTTTTTCTGTCTGATGCATATTGTTTCTTTTCTTTCTTAATAAACTCCTGTGAGAAACATTAATTTAATTTATTAGCTTTTTTCCTTTCATCTTAAGAATATTTCCCTTATTTCCTCTGAGACTCTTCACCTTTTTCTGATCTTTTACTCTTGTCTTTTACAATGGGGAAAAAAAAAACTTAGATTATTTTATTTTCTACTGCATTATTCTTTTCTCTCTCTGTATTAATAATTTTTTTTTAACCTGTGCTTCCAGTTTATTGTTTTCCCGTTCTTAACTAGATGGTGTACTTTTTTGAATAAAGTGCTTTCATTCTCTGTATATTTTCCTAATTGATTTATTTAACCACTTAGCCTATTGCTTTCGAGCACAAGCACCATTTAATTTATATATTTAAATCTTTGATTTACTCTTGGGATGAATATGTTTTGTCAAGTAAAATATATTTAAAATACAGCCATCCATTCTCTACTTATTATACATATTTTATATTGAGAAAAAGTATTGTTGTAAATGCAGCATACTCCATCACTATCTTTAATTATCTTTAAAAAATCACTATTTTTGTAGCCGTTGCACCAACATTTTATTGAACAAACATACAGTAAGTGAATTCATTTTACTGATTAACATTCAGGAACATGGAGTCAAGTGTAAAGTGACAGACTACTAGCATGTAGTCACTGATGGAAACAATACAAGCTGTACATCTGTGACCCATGCTTATGACTAGATTGTAGATTCTGTCTTGTGGGAGTCTGTCTCAATTTCCCAATCGTCTTGTACTGTACATCCTAGACAAGGTGACTGTTCTATGCCACATGTCAGGCCACCTCATCCCACAAATGTTTATTGAGGGTTAAGTCCAATTGAGTATAGCATCCATTACATTATGGTCACATTTACATTATGCAAGAAAGCTGTGGTTGCATGACTGTCATGACAGTGCTTCATCGTGCAGGAATATAATGACATTAGGCTGAGCCTACAGGAAGGTCAGGAAGTGAGGTTACAGAACTTAATATAGGGCCAAGTACAGTTCAAGCCATTCACAATGCACAATGAATAATGCAGCAGAATGTGGTGTACATGTGCACCGACTAGCTCTGTTGGTAGAGCATGAGACTCGTAATTGGTAGTGGGTTTGTGTCCCATGTTGGGCGCCATGTTGGAGGATGGGCAGAGGGCTAACAACCCTGTCCCGTAAAAACCTAATGTTATGGTAACAGCAAAAGGATGTTGTTGCCCCTACATGCTGGAAGGCATAATAGGTAAACATCCATCCTTGTGGTATACATACCGCACCACACTTTTTAAAAAACATTCTATTGTAGGACTAATTTGTAAAACCGCCAGGCGGTACAATTAATGCTTAATGTGGTGTGTTGAAGCATTTGGACTGTCACTCGAAAGGTCCGGGTTTCAAATAACGGTCAATGCTGAGCCCCCTAGGGACAATCAAAAAAACAAAATTACAAAAATCTACAGCTTTTGTGAATGCGATGCGCTTCTTTGAGGTTTATATACACATTAAAATAATCTAGATTATCTTAATGAACATTTCAGCAGCAAGTAATCAGGAAACAATTTACTTTAAGTTTTGATTATGAAACATACAGTATATCACCGATAATGTACTCTATTGGCTTTAAAGCCATACGGTATCATACTGTACTTTATATTTATACAGTAAACTGATCATTGACTTGTATGCTATTGTTTCAGCATATTTTTGGAGATAAATTGAAGTGATTTGCATGTGTGGCACGACAGGAATTGTACACACTGTGAATGATATATTTTCATTTTAAATAGACCATACCATTTCATGAAAATAATGGAGTTGCACAACCTTAATCACATAAACAATGTGCTGTTGAAAGAAGCATTTGAGCTGCTTGTATCTCAAGATGAACCATACAGCAACAGTTCTCCTGAGGTCCTGAAGTTTAAAGGCAATGGGCAAGCTGAGCTCTAGTCAAAGGCTCACAGAGGAGCCTCCCTCAGGAGTTTTTTAGAAATACTATTGAGAGATGACTCATTAATAAAGCAGGCTGATTAAAGAAGATGTCCCATGCCCCAGGATAGTGAGGGGGAGAAGACTATACTGTAAAAGAGGCACTACTTTTTGGAGACATAAAACCCAGGCCCCGATTCTCATTGAAAACCCCAGGGTGTTTTTTTGAAAAGAGTAACCCCAATGTTCTGCCCAAATCCATCCTCCCAACACAGCCTTTACCAAAACCGGCCTCATAATAACCCCCATCTGTCCATCTGAAAATCAAATTAAAAAAGTGAAAATAAAGCAGTGAGGTCTGAATGCCCCAACTGATTCAGTACTTGTGAATTTAGGGAAAGAACAAGGTGTTTGTCTGTAACTTTGATAGTTACAGTACTGGTGATTATTTATACTAGGATTAAGTAATACTGTAGGTTTATTCCATGCTAAAAAGGAAAGAAAGAGAACACAACATTGTAATAAACCTATTACTTGTTCCTTTGCAGCCTACATATGCGGACACAGCTACCCACCTGAATTATTTATACTATATAATTAAAGAATAACTTTATTTAAGATTTTAATTATAAAATATTACAGTAAGGTGCATTAGTAACCAGGAGATGTAGAAGCTGCCAGGAAGTTATGCTGTGGGGTTCATGGGAATTGGAGTTCATAAACTTAAACTGCATCAGTGACAACTGGGAATATATATTGAAGACAGAGAGTGAAAATAAAAGCCCACACTTAGTTTCCCTCTTGCCTTCTTCAAGGACACAATGCACCATCAAGGCACAAAGCATTCCCTCCAGTGCTATATCAGAAAAGTTAAGATGAACACACCACAAATGCAACTTTCCAACAACTATATTATAAAAATATGATACAGAATTGATGTAATTATATCAACTATTAAGAAAAAAAACTGCAGAAAACTGTATTAAAAAACTAACATTTAGATTGTAAAATGTTATTTTTTTTTAAATACACACAGTGCCATTAAAATTTGTTTTTAAAACTAAATGCTGTTGTCATGGAAATATAACTATCAAGGAAGCCACAAGAGAGAGTTCTCACCTGAGTAAGGTCTTTATTTCAATATTGCAATATTGGGAGCCCTGCTGCCACTTCGCAAAGTGCAACCAGAGACTCAATTTGTTACAAGCAGTACAGGGTTTTAATAAGATGTTGCGCTGTAAGAGAAAGCTCAGCACTTTGTCCCTTCTAAGACTTCCCCTTTCCCTAAGACAAAACAGATTACATCATAGAGCAAGAGAAGAAGCACTAGATTTGTTATTCAAAGCTTATCAGTTATTTTCAGCTAATTCTAACGACCCAGACAGCATATATTGTTTTGGTACATTGTCTTCTAAAGTAACCTAAACAGTGTACTTTGTTGATGCACTGTTTTCTAAAATTCTGCATGTACTGTACTTGCACAGCAATTACATCCTTGAAATATATTATCTAAAAGCACCAATATATTTTTTGCAAAGCTCTCTACATTTTAAGAATCAATTTACTTATTAGATTTCCACTTCACTGTATGCACTTAAAAGACTCAATTGCAATTTCTGTTTAAGGACATCTTTAAATTCCCTCGCTCTTTTGTTATGTTTCCAAAATAACCACAAGTGATATTTTCAGCTACCAAAATTTCTTTAGCTACATAATTCCTGTTAAGTAGTATTAAAACAGTACTACAGCATTTTTTACAACAATAACAACAGCAAGTACAGTATTCTTAGAAAAGTTTAAAACATCGTAGCTTTTCATAAAGTACAGTATATAAACTATAAAGAACGAGCACATCAAAATAACAACAGTAAGTGACTGAATTACAGCATTTGATACAGAAAATGTTTATGAAGAAGGTGGAATACTGTTTATTTTTTGTTTAGCTACCACTTCTAGCTACTATATGTAAATTAGGCATAATATATATATATGTAACTTATTATTGCTTTTGACTTTCACGGACATTATACTTTTGTTGTTTTTATTTTCAGCTACCAAAATTTCCTTAATTTAGCTAACCAATATGCGCTGCACCATGTTGCCACATCTGGATGAGCCCATAGGAAGGACAAGTAACCAAAACTTGGTATTGTAGTCATTCACTGTAGACAATATAGACAGGTTACCTAGATCAATAGAAGTAGTGTAGATTTCTTTAGCATCTAGTCCTCCCATATTATGGCCTATCATTGATGGATTAGAAAGGGTGGATTGATTAGATTAGAAACTGCTGACTGTGAATATCCCAGATAGCAAGCGATAGTGCTTGCTATAGTCCAGCCTCCTACATACTGATGGCTCAAAGGCTTTGTGACCTTGGTAAAGAAGGCATATTGGTTTCTTTCTGTGTTTATCTTTTGACATCAAATAGATTAAATGATTTGTTCCCATCCCTGGTCTTCGAGAAAGATTATTTGTAAATTTTCATTCTCGCTAAACTATAAATGTCCAGTGCTAACTGATGACCTAATTACCTGCTAGAAACCTGATTGTGGTTGAGCTTTTATTAACTTTTTTTGGTCAGACCAGAGAATCAAAAATACAAAAATGCTCCCTTCATTTATGAATTCAATTCATAGCTTAAAAAGTATTTGAAAATTTGTAGACCTAAAAATTAGCTCTTACTTGTAGAAACATCTAATTCCTAAGGTTGAGAAAATAACCCAATATTACTTTTGACCCCAAAAGAGCATTGAATTGGAGGTCATCCTATGAGAAGGATATTTTCAGTTCATTTATAACTGTGAATAACAAGTATGAAAATGCTTCACATTTCATCACAACTAATATTCAGAAACAAGGTGACTTTAATTTGAGGGATGAGTGTACACCATTTCAAGTGTACTGTTTTCTACAACTTCAGACAACAAAACTGTACAGTCTCTACTCATCTTGCTTACTATTATTTCTGACAAAACAACTAATTAATCAATTTACAATATATATAGTTGCAACACTATCGAACACTGCCACAATGAATTTTTTAGTTCTTCAGGAGTCCAATTGCTTACAGATGAAACAGTACACCTGATTGAAGGCAGTTCTGAAACTTAGCAATTGATACATAGTTGACACCAATTACAAGTTATTTTTGACATTTTAAGAGCTGAAGGCTAATTTATAAGCATTTTACAAAACAGAAAACTGAATTCAATTAGTCTGTAAATAAGAACGAATAAATGAGACAGACTAATTACTTAATAGTTTTCCGTTCTGAATGTGTTAACTTTGTTTTGAATTATTCTAGTGCATTTTGAAAATACCATTTTATGATCACGGTTATATAATAATACTTTCACTTCAGTTTTTCTCACTTTACTTGAAAACAAGATTGATACAGTCATTTCCTCCACTAGTTGGTCTGACAAAATGTATATGAAAGCATTAGTTAGCCATGTCTACTATTTACTCCTGCTGCAATTCTGCTTTTTTCAGTCTAGATCCAGACAGAAGGATACTTCTGATGTAACAAGAAGCCATTGAATCAAGAAATGAGTTATACTAGTAAATGAGTGAAATCAATATCTTTCTTTATTTGTCACAAGTTAGATGTACTGCACTGCTATTTCAAAATGCCTTGGCCTGTGTGTTTTCAGTTTTTGAATGCCCGTGACTGATTATGTTTTAACAGATTTGTTTTCGCTTTAATGACACTTAAATTCAAAACTGCAATTAGGACTGAATGTTCTTTGTTTGTTTGTAGTGCTTATATAACTTGATAACACTAAGAATAGGAGTGTGTTTTCAACTACAAAAATTGAGTTTTTAATGTAATTTTGTCATTTAGTTATAATATACAATTCAATATACAATAAGCAGTGTCAATTAAAGAATGTACATGTTTCCTACAATATATTATCAATTTTAGATCTAGTTTAGGAGTGAACCCAAACACCACCCCTGCTCCACTTTGGGCACAGATTGCAAAAAACATGCACACAGGAGTTTTGGCTATGGACATTTTTCTCAGTCTGTGTGGGGGAATTGAACATCTCCCTTTATAATAAGAAGAAGGCTCCACAGCCAGAAAGTTGTGTTTTCTTTCTTCTCTTTTCAGCATGGAATAAACCTATTTCTTGTTACTTTACTTACAAGTACTCACTAAAATGAGTGATACATACACAGTACATACCTGTTTTTGTGGTATATCTTCCCACTCTAATACTCCAGGTATGTAGCATGTTCTTACATTTTTTTCTTTCACTCCTCTCAGCTGTTGTAGACTTAACTATCTTAATTTGTTAGGGTATAATACTAGTTATGGAGTAGAATAATATTTTAAACACTTAATCTGTAGAAATAATACTGATTCATACATTGTTCATGTATTCTGAAGACACCATGCAAATTTTATTTCTCCACCATACTGTTGCATAATACATTTATACATAGCAGCTTACTTAAAAAATGAGCAGTTGGTAAATTCTAATTGTTGTAACCAAAATTTAGAAATTAATGGTGTTAAACTATACAAATACATCATAACAGTATCTAAACTCAACTAGTTGTACACTTACAAGCAGTCTAGTTACGGGAAGTTTTTTACATAATATCCCTTGATATGAATTCTGAGCTTTTACTCTATATCCTAGCAATTTGTCTTTTTAACTCTTTCATCAGAGTCTAGAAGATGTACTGTAAATGATGTGTCAACAAACACCTAAGTCTTTTTCATAGGCTGAGGCAGCTTGCTTTGAGCTCAGTGCTTCACACTGTTAACAGTTTGTTTCTGCTATTTTCATGTAAACCCTTGCACATTTCTACTGTACATTACATATCATCTGCCAGGTGTTTGCCCAGATTTGAATTTTAACTACATTATTTTAATTTCATCTGCTGCTTTTACAGTGTTTTTGTCAATCCTCCTAACTTAGTATTATCTACTTGAATAGTTTACCATCTATACCAGAATCTACAATATAGCATTAACAAATTAGGAACTGGACCTAGTATGGATTCCTGTAGTACTCCCCTAATTATATCAACCTTATTGGAGCATTCATACCTTATTCATATTCTGTTTTCTATTAGACAAGCATTTTTCAATCTAAACACTCACATATCCCTGAATTAATCACTTGTAACTTGGAATTAATATTTTCTGAGAGATGTTGTCAAATGCCTTCCAAAACTCTAATCAAACAATATCATATACTCTATATAAAGTACTGTATATATATATATTACTGGTGTTGGTTCTTCAAAAGGTAAAACCTACCTTTTCTACATTAATGTTGACTTTTCCCTAGAATCTGATTTTCATATAGGGGATCCTCTAACATTCTTCAAATTAACATCTAAATCTTTGTGACAGAGTGCTTGTTTTTTCTTTCTTTTGATGAATATGAAATACTCCAATATTTTCCTCTACCCTTCTGGTAGGTTTGTAAGTGTGTATGTGATATGAATGATACCTACCTTTTTTGTTTCCCTTAAATCACTGCAGTGTTTCCCCCAGTGGAATATTGTATTGTGTTGATCAAGATGGCCACCAGTCACCTTTTCTGTTTGTAGTATCCCACAATGCTTCCACAAATGATCTTAAAGGGAAAGGTTACTGGTGAGTCATGTATAAATAACAGATGCGAGATTATTTGTTTTGTTTAAGTGGATATATAACTGTTGCATGACTCTGTTAAAATGTATAAGTTTTTATGGATGGTTAAATACTTTTAATTTGATCAAATTGCCCATCTCTGTTATATGTCTGTTAAAAAATGTGAGCGAGTCCCTTTAAGAAGTAGATAGAGGGTGCCTTGGAGGGAAGGTGTGCAGAAAGTATCCCTGTGAGGGTTTTTTTTTTGTTATCCCTATTTTGATGGCAATAAATCCAGTTTTGTTTGCATTTGAAGACTGCTGTTTTGGAGTTTCTTTTCTTTTGAGCCAAACCTGGTTGCTTTGCTGGCGACATATTGGGCTTGAAAAGAAATTCTTTGAGTGCATAGGATGCATTTTACAAAACTTTGGGAACTGAGTCCTAAAATGAGGAAAACAGAAGAAACTGAGCCACTCAGACTTCCCACACCCCTGACGAGAGAGGCATGCTGGAGCAACATGTAAAATCATGTATACTGTATGTGTATATATGTTTGAAAATTTTGCTTAACAATTAAAAACTTTCTAAACGTTTTGGAAATGTTCTGTAAATTAATTCTCAACCATATCCACTGATATTAGAGATATTATAACAAACAATCAATTTACCAAAATGGCATACAAAAAGTAAAGAGCTGTTCATCTCACAAAAGTGAAAGGTGTCATTCTGTAGTTTAAACTTCAGATTGATAGCACCTGCTAAAAATCTCACCAGTTCTATTGCACACAAAAAACTAACTATGAATATACATTAAATTTGTGCAAATCTTTTCATATGAACATAATTTACTTTGGCACTAAACTGGTAGTGTATGTTTTGGAGGACCTGTCTACATAAACCCCTTCTCATGGGGTCACAACACTCTACTTGATGTAACTATAAGCAGTACAGAATGGCAAAAAAGGGATGCAACTGGACCAATGTTGGTAAAAAAAAACTTCCCACCCCAATTTATAACTTTACAGTATGGGATAGCAGTGCTGTGCTTCTTCATTTTAACCCTCTTTTAACTCTATGGAAAATATTACTTTTTTTCAATGGTCTAACCCTAACCCTAAATTAGCCTGACTGCAGATTATATTCTCACTGTTGCATATACTGTAAATGCCTGCAATTATTTTACCTGTAGAGAGACACTCACCAACGACACAATCAAATCAACTGTCTCAGAGATACAGCTCCTTCATTACACTTGCCAACTTATAGATGTATATTGGGATTCAGATATAACCATATTCATAAGAACATGATTAAAATCAATAATGTCCACCATGTCATACAAATAGATGAGTCTGTGCACAAATACTCACACACATAAACTGCTGTGCAGGTCTTAACATCTTAGACACAAAGGTTCAAAGGAAAACTGGAGACAGGATAAAAGGGTGGTTAACTAACTAGGTGAAGGATATCCACCATCCTTCAGACATTAACAACATCCATAGATCTTCCTACGGAAGCAGATTTTTTAGAACTTTGGCATCAAGGCTAAAATCAAGCTGATGGTCTACCATGCATTCATCGTTCATGATGACACTTCAATGGATTGTACAATACTCAAATCGCCAATGTAGCTTGCGGAAAGATTTTGTGTATCAAGTTGGACAAGAGATGCACTAACATCAATGTTCTCTGCTCAGAAGACTTAAGTCTTGAAAGTATGATCACCTGATATCCATTAAGCTGGCCATGGCTTTGGGATGTCATTCCAGGCTTCCAAAAAAAGAAGAGGAAAGAGGAAGCATTTCTAACACATGGTAAAAAAACAAACAAATGCAACATTGATATTGAGTTCTGAGAAACTTTGGCCCTTGCTGGAAAATAATATCTGGGAGTGAGCCCAGACCTAAAAAATTCAGAATGAGAACAAACTGTGAGCATTCTGGAGAGCTCACTGTGACCATATATTGTGTGATATACAATTTAATAGCTCACAAGTCAACATCTGCTCAACCTGCCAGAGTCTATGGATCCTCTCTTGGTTTTATCCATCCATCCAGGTTTGAGAGATAGAACCTGTCCAGGGTTGGAATAGCAGAATATGTAATCTTTCCTGGCCATGAGGGACACCTTTTGAATGTATCCACACCATCTGTTTTAATCCTTATTATTTTATTGGTCTAGATTATTGATAATTTCTTAATTTATTCCCCTTATATTTATAGGATTGTTTCTTATACTTACAGTACCTAATTTAAGCTTTTTATAAATAAGTCATCCTGCAGACAAATATCTCATCTGCTAAGCAAATAATACCAACCAATGGAAGTTGATATCAAAGAGCAGCCTTCCAAAATCTTCTACAAAAATTATCAATACAGTACATTATTTGAATATTCTATCATTGGATGAGCCTTTGAAACATTTTCTTTCAGGTTGGTAATCTTTCTATCGTGATTGAGAGCAAATGAAGAATGCCCCATTCAGCTATAGCTTTGTATGTTTTACCAAGCATTGTGCACAGATGCTGACAGACCTTTTTCAGACATATGAGATCACTGATTAGGAGAACACTGGTAAGAATGTTAATATTTTGTAAAACAAAAAAAGATTGGAATGATGTCTTAATAGTTTATACTTGGCACTACATTTTGGATGGCTGTCCTCTGGTGCTGACTGCCATTTCATTTTTTATTGTAATCATTTCTTATAATCTAAAATCCTGTTTCAATGAGAACTCAAGAATATTGCCCAATCGCCCACTCTATGCAGCCTTTTGCCATTAATGTAGGCTAAATAAAGATGTGAATGCAAACAATCTCTTATCTGCTCTCAGTTTTGACAGCAAAATATTTAAATATCAACTAAAATACTGTAACTATTCAGTCCCTATTTCTAGCAATAATGTACAAGACATTCTTAGCTGCCAGTGTAAATGTTTTTTAGAAACACATCAGTGGCTTGGGTATCACTTACATGGCAAACTCCAAAGTTCTAAATATAAAAACCTGGAGGAAAGCCATTCTTGCACTTGATAAGATCAAGAATGTTAAATTATTTACGCTCTGGATTTTTAAGTTCAAAGGTGATGCATGGTCTTAGGTCAGCAAACTAGTACGCTAATATGCTGAATCATGAGCTTGCAGATCCCCTTTATTAAATTATCATTGTCTCTTGAAACAAAAATGTAGCCAAAATTGTGGTGCACAGAAGAAAGCTCAGCTTGATTAGATTACTTTGAAGTTTTTGGAATGTCATGAAGTTTGACTAAGGAAATAAATTGTTTCAGCTGCTGAGCCAAGCAAAATAATGTAAATCTTCTGATAAAGGTGCAAGTCGTACTTCTCATTAAAACAATAACAAGTGTAGTGTCTTATTTTCAATAAGGAATAAACTGTAATCTATTTTTAATTAACTTTTAAATTAAACTTCTAGAAATTTGTGACATGGGTGGGATAGAGATACTGTGTTGTTAAAATGCTCAATTTATTCTGTTAAGTCCTCATCTGATTAAGAAAATGTTCAGGTTTTTACAGAAGGTGACACAAACAGCAAGACTGTATTATAAGTTTATCGCTTGACTGTTTCCTTGTGCTCATTTTCGAACTATGAGGCACACTGTGCATCTGTTTTCATAAACAAAATGCTTGGTATTACATAATACAGATGTGAGCAATAAAGGAACATCTGTTATAAATGTTCTTTTAATCTAAATGCAATATTACTGCAATGTAAACTGACTCCACACTATTAGATCTTCTGTCAAACATGGCTTGCAGGACTTCCTGACTGGGTGGTTCTAAGCCATTATCTGTTTTGAATGCACATGAGAATCTCCACTGTGAAGGGGGAAGAGAAAAAGAAAAGTATATTCTGTATGGATTTATGCTGAAGCCTTTGTATGACATTTTAAGCTCTAGAATGCTTTTCTTTTCAATGATCTTTGTTAGATTTATTCTTTTTTCAATTTACCTCTAAAAAGCTTATATTTCTGAATTTTCTAGAAAATGGTGCATTATAATATTATCTTTATAGTTTTAAATCCCTTTCCTTTATTTCCTTTTCCCTTTTAGTTGTGTCGCTGAATGTTTCATTTACATTTACTAGGGTCTCTTGATTGTCTTTTTTTCTTGATGGTGTTATTTTGTCTTATGTATTCCAAACCTTTATTTGAGTAGACAATGTCCAGTGTTTACAGTATGTCACTTCATGTGATGAAACCCACATAAGCCTACATCAGAGTACTAAACTGGGTTTTGATTGGTGGACTTGAGTTACATCACTTGGGGTTAACAAACCCAGCTATGCTTCAGGCAAAGGAAAAAGGATAAAGAGAACAGCAGGAGGCCAGACCTCAGTCAAATACAGGGCATCCGCTGTGTGCCTTGAGGGAGCCTCAGTGATAACCTCTTCTGTTTTACAGATGTATTAAATATTATAATTATTTCTGTCCTGTATTATGTTTTCCTCTAGCCTGTAATAACAATTGTATCATTTATATGTACCCTACTACCCTCCCTTTCAACTTGCATGAGGTAGACTAACATTGAGTAAGAGCAAATTGCCCAAAAGAGTTCAATAATTTTTACCGCCAACATATTTTTTTAACACTATGTACTCAATAAAGAATATTAAAAATGTAGTAGCTGGCTCAACAATAATGAAATTAGCATGATGAAGCAAAATATCTCCTGAGGAGTCTAGATCCCAAAAGAATAGCATAAAACAGAAGAGATCCTAAATATACAAATGAGCCGATATCATCTCCAATAACAGGAAGGAAAGATTTGACATTGGCTATATAAAAATAAATGTGGTCTATTAAAGCCAAAGAGAACCCCTTGTGAAATATATACATGTGAATATATACAATCTTTTATGAAATTCAGCAAATTTCCCTAAGATTATGGCCATGTCACTCAGCCTCAACTCTGGAATTAAACTAAACAATCAGCAGCACAAAAGTCCAAATTTAAGTCTTCTATTCATTTTAGTACACACCTTGTATATTTAATACAAAAATTCAAAATCTTAAAATTCTAGAAATTCTAATATTTTGCTTATTGTAATGGTTGTAACAAAAGCACGTTTTTTAGTACACACCTTGTATATTTAATACAAAAATTCAAAATCTTTAAATTCTAGAAATTCTAATATTTTGCTTATTGTAATGGTTGTAACAAAAGCAAGTTATGTGCTCAGATCTGTTTCCCAGAAAATCTTTCTCCTCATGTTAAGCATTTAAGCATAAGTAATTATATCATGTAAAACCTAAGAGGCCAAGAGCTGAATGACTAGCGCTGTGCTACCTCAAACAAACAAATCAATGCTTACCCATCAGAACAACAATTCACTTGAGCTTTACTTTTTTATTAAGAATCTGAACTCCTGCTGTTAGCAAGGGAACTAAAGTGCCAGAAAAAAAGCAGCATTCATGTTGCTGTGTGCATGCTTAACATACTGCAGTTATTAAAAGAAAAAAAGGAGATATTTGGCTGAAACACTATGAATAAATCCTGAGAACAGAACTATGCCTGTATAATCCTCCTAGATTTTCATTCTATTAACTACTGTAAGAAGAATACATTATTCAGTAATCTTTTGATTTTGGTATTTACAGTAGTTAAGTATGTTTATGCCTTGCTCTGTCAGCTCTATATCCATAATACCAAGCATACAGTACACAATTTTGAGAAAGATCCATATGGCTTCAGAAAACAAATGGAATAATGACCACAACTCTGTGGAGTGCAACAGATACCAAGCAAAATTACTATGACTTACAGTAGTAATAGCTTAGATTTGGGGTTTACTAAAATAAGATTACTTTTAGAAGTACCCTAGAATAAAACTTTAGTTTACTTGTTACTTGTTACTCCACTCTACCCACCAGGATAGCAGGGGCAGGCCAGGAGGTGTTCCAGACTCAAGAGCAGGGGCACAGTCTAGGCGCAGTTACAGGCATGCTCCAGAACAGTCTCCACCACACTGAACCAAGTACAGGGAGGAAAACCAAGTCTGCTTGGTCTGCACCTGGAGCTGAACAGTACAGTGCCCGACACCTCGGGACAGTCCACAATGTGGCCTGTCAGGTACGCGCGCTCTTCACGGGGGGTCTCTTTCAAGGACCAGGCCGATAAAGTCCCAAGACAGGACAAGCAGGAAGGCAGGGTGAAGCAGAGTCCAAAGGGCTAGAGACACGCCTGCAGTGCAGGCTGCAGTGCAGGAAGGGGGAGGACCACCAGAGCTGGCAGCTGCGCAGTCATCCCAGGTGCAGGGCTGAGCTGCTGGGCCTCCGGCCGACCACAGCACCCCATGAGAACTGTGAGCATGGCACAACAGCAATCCTCTCCACCAGTACACACACACCGAAGAGAGAAGTGCACGTCCACTGCAGGGAAAATGCAGTGTGATGATGGCACTAGGGAACTAGGAGCACCTCACACCCACAGCTGGGACAATTTCAGTGTGAAGTGGGTGCCTGGGGAACAGAAGTGTTTGTAGTCACAGCAGGCAGCTGCCCTGCCAAGCCCACAGTCCCGTGTGGTGGTGCTAACTGTCAAAGAGCCAGTCCCCACAGCACGCAGCAGACTGGAGTGGTGGAGGGGAGCACAGCATAGGAAGGGTTCCCCAGGTGGAGTCCAGTCAGGACATGGGCAGGTGGCAGAGAAAGTTCAGCCAAGCGGATAAACAAAAGTGAATGAGAGGGTTTGTAATCAGACAAGGAACAAAAGGAAGGCAGGGAGAACATCACTGGGAAACCGCTAACTGGTACAGGGCAGGGCAAGGACTTAAAAACACTAGATTGCAGTGGCAAAGCCAAGCAGTACTTAAATAACAAGCAGCATCTAATGCAGAATGACTTCTCATTGCACTCATGAGCCACAAGTGTATTGTCTCCTCAGCAACTGTTGCAGGGCAGGCAGGAGGGTGGAGGTGTGGCCTGCATCCAGTACAGCTTCACAGCATCATGTCTCCTACATTCATATTTTGTTTTGTACTGTATATGGAAGCAGAGTTGTGTCCAGTTGTGTTTATCAATTCTTATTACCTCTGCAATTCCTGTACTGCAAAAGATAAAATGTACATCTGAGCTTGAATTTCTCTAGCGTGTCCACATACAGTACATTATTGAGGAGCTAGCAGTCATTGGAGGAGCAGTGCTTCTAACAGTGGTGTCATTGCAAGTTCAAAGATCTGAATAAACCCCAATCAATCCAGACAAAGTCCTGTCTTGAATCAATGATGTGTGCTACAGTACTCCACCTGTGACTTGAGACTTGGGTGGGCCATTTAGGGGCCCCAGGTAAATATCTGTGTTCCCCACATTCCCAAATAGTTTTATTTTTACCAATATAAAGTAGCCCTAATTTCAGCACACTACATATTATGCTGTAATGAAGTCATGAAAAATGAAGATTGATGAAAAATGCCTGATCTAACCGTCTGGCTAAATTCTTTTGGAAATCAATTAACCTAGTGAGCAGATGTTGTGAAGCTGATTAAAAATGTGAAACTTGGATGATCACTGTCAGTGCTCACTGTACAGCAGCTCACTGTAGACCCACACATCCTGGTAAAAGAAAATCCAAGCCAATACATATTTTGTTTTCTTTCCAGAATCTGGCAACACCAGTTATGTTTTTTTCTCAAGATCAGCAACTTGCTAAAAGTGGCAAAACCACAAAATGGATAGCATTTCATTCTAATAATTTCTTGCAATTATATAGTACTTTATATCCCAAAGGATCCCAAAGTACGTACTGTATATACTCAAACTATCCATCACAGAAATCAGCACAGAAAGCAACACAACACAAATCAGCAGAGAAAGGAGAAATTGAATTAAGGAGGGTGGGGCTTATGTAGGTTAGTTTGTACAAGTCAGAGCAAACATTTAGACAGGATACTGGGATTTACATCACTATTCTAATCAACAGTGTTATTTGATTTTCACTTTAACATTTCATCTAAAAGGGAAGGCCCTTTTAATCACAGTGTTCCCAGTTCATACTGGGGCATTGGTTAGGACATTCTGGTCTAGGGGGAAGAGCACCGCCTGCAACATACAGCAACAATCCAATTTTCCTTAGATGTCTCCCAACCCATTAATGATAAAACCCAGCCTTGCATAAGTTCTGAAATATTACAAGATCAAGCTTGAAGGTGCTGATGTTCCTGTCATATGGAAAATAACATTATCTCAGTAGTTTAAAAAAGCTTTAAAAATAACTTATAATTTACATGTTGCAATGACTTCACAAAACTACAGAACTCCAGCTGTACAATAGTGATTAACTCTAAGTGATGAACTGTTACAGGCATAAAAAAATCCAGGATAAAATGTCACATCAAGGACTGCCTATGTGCTCTATGTGCTCCATTTCCAGGAGTGAAATGGATTTGGACTGCATAGCTGTAAATTGGCAAATATCACTTTTTTAAACACAAAATATAGAAAATGAAAATGCTTATTTTCATGTCAAGACAACCTACAGTAATTTTAGTTTTTATTTTGCTTCAGTAATACTGTACATAGAAAAAGTTACAAAGTAATATATGTATCTATGTCTTTGCTTCTTATCAATACTGCAAATAACCAAGATATCAGAATATTTTCAGTTTGTATGATTTGCAAATCATTAATAAATTAAAAGAAATACTACAGTCATAATCTACATTCAGCGTTTTTTCCATTCTGTTAATTTAAGAGCATTGGAAGACAACACCACTGACCTGAAGCACACATCACAAATATAAAATGCATGGTGCTACTCAGACCACTATGGGCTCTACAATATGAGACAATAAATGTGTCTTTCGGGTACGTATCATATTTCATCACATCCATGCCTTATTAGAAAACTGCTTTTTAATACTTGACCCAAGACGGGAAACTTGTCCATCACAAGGGCACATACAGAAACACAGAGACAGTTTAAAGACAACAATTAAACTGGCCCATTAAAGTCATGAGGTCATGAATGTTTATTATACCAGAGAAGTTTGAAAAGACAATTTAGACTCAATCTGAATTATGGCTATACTCTACACATAAAAAGTGCACGAGAGGTGAAGGTCACTCATATATCCTTTAAAACACAAAGTCCAAAGCTCTTAGCATGACATGGAGAATTGACGGAGCTCATAGAGAAAATTTAAAACTCACAAGGCCCTACAAGAAATAGGATTTCTCTGCTTCTCTACTTCATCCAACCCCTGCAATGCTCAGCTACTTGCTCACTGACCAAAGTGGCATAACCCAGGCTCAACTAAAAAATCTCAGGAGACATCCTGAATTCAGAGCAGATCCATCTACTACATAAGCCCCTAACACTTTTAATCTCTCCATAACAGACAAGGATTTCTTTTACTCTAGTGACCAAGAGAAGACATATTACACATAGGCACATTTTCGCATTTCTCTTCATGTTACGTTGGATTTGAATTCAGCACCACAAGCGTTTGGTTAGCCTTTGTCTGTCAATCATCTCATATGTTGTTTGGACAAGGGCATTGGAGCAATAATATATCGTTGCTTTGGCTATTTATAATGAATGATCCTTTTAAAACTAAAAGCAAAGCATTTCAATGTATGGCTGTGTTTGCAAGTCACTGATAAATGGGGCTTTAAAATTCTGTCTTCACAATCATATTGCTTTGACCTTCACTCAAATAAACATAAGGATGAATTTAACTCATCACTGCCTTATTTTCACATTGAAATCTCTAGGTCAACTCTAGACTACTGCAGCTTGAGCTCACTTAAGTGAGGTGATGTTGTTTCACATTAAGACAAAGAAAAACAGCTAATACTGTTAGGCCCTGTTATAAATAAATTTATAAGATAAATTTTGCTATTTCAGAATGGGTGTTATAACATGTTTCATGGCAATCTGAAATGACCTCAGTAAAATAAATAGTCATTTACACATTTTTTTGGAGTAAGTAAAATGGAAAATTAAAACCTACACAGTGAAATGCTGTAGGCAATTATAGGTTTGTGGTTGGAAAAATCTGTCCAGTGTTGACTTCTTTAGAACACACAAGCATGTTTCTGTACAGTTACTCATATTTCCCAAAAAAGTCTAAACTGGCATCTAAAAAAATGTCCATAAATAATTGCTAGTAGTGGATCCTATTCTCAACACAAATTCATTATTACTTTTTAATAATGAAGTCCAGTGGAGTATATAATGAAGTACAACAGAAATTTATAAAGTAATGTCACAGTTTATTCAACTTTATATATTCTGTTTGTGTTACGTCTTTTATCAGAATTTCACAGCTTATACAGCTTATGCATTTTTAAATAGAGTCCAGTGTCCACAGCTTTCTAAACCATACAGTATGTACCCTAGGAGCCACTGACTCTGAACTCCCTAAATTGTTGTAAAGGTTCCCGCCTTCTGTCTTCTATCTCTATCATTTCAAATTGTTTTCACCTCTGTAAATTTTATTGTTTCTGTATCCCACACATTTGTAAACCCTTTAAGCAAATGCATCAGTTGAAAATATATACTCATTTATAATGATGAACTGAACAACCCCTGTTTATTCAGCATGCCATTTTATTGGAGCAAAAGGAGTGCAGTACCTTTCTTAAGGATACAGCAATGTTCTAATTAGAATATTGAACCCTACTCCACACTGCTTACACATTCTGTGATAAGACAATAATCATAATTTTCTGAAATATGTCATTGTAAGGATTTTGTGTAATTATAAATGTTAAGTTACAAGTAGGGTTGCAACTAAACAATTTAACATGACTGCATTAAAGAGAGAAAGTATGACCAACTAGTGTTTTTTTATGTTTGAATGTTGTTCCTTGTTCTTGTCTCCAGTCACCACTCAGGAATTTTTTCGTCCATAAAGTCTCGTTCATTGTATTTGACACTATCATAGAAATAGCCTGGAGGCCTGTGTCATACATTACCTACATTCTACAGTGACAGGAATCTTCCGTCTGTCTATATCATTCCTATACTTAGTTAACATTTCTGAAACAGGTGTTGGAAAGCACTATATAGAACATCTACCAAATGTACTAACGACGCTGCAGGCACTCTTTTCTCAATAGACCAAATGTAAAACATACTCTTGACTTCAGGAATCAAGTAATAGTGTAGTCTGTGCTATCCACTGACACTCTGTTTCATCCATGTGCTGACATCTTTCTTGTCCTTTACAGAATGAAATAATTTAATCTTTCTGCTATCTTTTTAACCTAATTCCATTTGTTTCCTGCATTCATGCCCGATGTTGGTAGGTGATGCACTCTGTAATATAGAGGTATTGCATCTTTGTATATATATGGTAAGAACTTACTTCTATTTCTATTTTTCAAGATAAATTCATGAATTTCTATTAAATCATCAATTATTATACTTGACCTTGGAACAGCAGATAACTACCTGTAGATAAAGTAATGTAGATACTGCTTGAAAACACACACTTAAATGCACTGTAGTCAGATAAACTAATGAATACTCAAAACCTGCAGCACTATGGCCAGAACTGAGAATTTCATCATTATTAAAGCACCTTTTCAATAAATGTTCTGGCAATGTATTTGATTATACGCTTCTATGAACAATGTGTAAGAACTCACAGAAAGACAATATCCCTCAAAAGTGTTGCACTTATTGCTCTTATACAGTAGGTTGTTGCTTTTATACATAATGTACAGTATGATCTATAACAAAAATATGATGCAGATGAAAAAATCCAAATGACAAAATGTGGAGATGTCAGAAATAGATGCCAAGTTACAAGAAACAATTGGAATAAACATTACTTGCAAGCAACTATAGTACTGTAGGCATGTTTTAAAACAGAGACAGACAAGTTTAAATCCACTGGGCATTTGTTAATAGCATAGAAGACATTTAACTGATTTTTTATATAATATTTAAGTTTTTAAAAACAATATTTATTACAAATTTAATATGAAAATAATAATTTTCAAAAACTATATTGCATAAAAGCTATTATCAGAAAAAGCTTTTTGTAGCAGGAGGACTGACATTTTAATGAACTGATATGGCAAGGAAATTAAACATTATGTTGATTAATATTTGTCATGAAAAGGGGTCAACAGTGAAAGTCACAGGTTATATACAGTATACTGTATATCATCTGTGGAAACAGTCTATGTACAAAAAGTGTATTTTGTATCTTCTTGTATCTGCGGTACATTCTTTTCACCATTCTGCCTTGTGAGATTCTGTCCCATACCTCTCACAGAAGCCTGACAAGCATATGCCTATTCACTGGTCTCTGGACCCTAGATGACACATCATCCCAGAACAAAGTCAGGTGAGCAGGATCTATGACATAAAATTGCCACATTCTCATGTCGTAGGAACACCACTGTTACAATACATGAGCAGTATTGAATATGTTTGTTGTCCTGCTGGAATGCTGTCATATTTGCAAGAGCCCACAGTTAGGACATGCAATTAGACTGTGCTTGATCATTATAGCTGTGGACAGTCATACCTACTGCAATCCTCCCTTTTGATCTTGGATGTCATGATTCACGGTCTCCCAGCTGGTGGTTTATCATGGACAAACTGTTTTTAGTTAGAATATTTTGCCAGGTTAGACATTTCTGGCTGTGAACATTCCAGATGAAAAGTGACAGTGCGCTGACTTGAACCAATGACCCATGAACCCATGGCATAAAGGCTGGTTCCCTTCCATTTTTATTTCTTGATTTTCACTGAGCTTGACATTCAACAGATTAAATCACCTCTTCATGTGCCCAGCACTCTTCCTAATGAGGTGATTTAGTATTTCTGCAACAAGGTCACTCACGTGTATCACATTCATTGAATAATCTGTGTCTCATTTATTGAATAATCAATGAATCAAAATGACATAAAAAACATTTAGTAAATAGCCAAAATATGTTTACGTTTCTAAAAAAGTGATGAGTTTATTTTTATTCTCAGCATATGTAACTACGTATTTTTATACTGGAACATCTTATCAAAAACATGTAAGTTATATATTCTTTTGCAGACACAGCTTTTCAAAAGTGACAAAACATTAACAAAAGCTGTGATAGAAGAAAATGCATAAGAAGGAAAATAAATCAGTGCAGAATTACCTTAATTCCACACATTCCAATAACATTTTTACAAATTTTTTAAACTACTTATCTAAGTGGAATGCTCAAATGTGCAAATCTATACGTTTTTTCTGCTGTTTTGTGGTTTGGAATTGGGACAGCTGTAGCTTTTGATGAGACGTCTACCATATCACCAATCTCCTATGTTCCCCAAAGTATCCAAATCCCCTGTAGTAGTGGGCTTGCCTTTGGGTGTAGGGGGTTTCACTGGGGCTGTGAAGATGGGGCACTCAGAGATTTGACTGAGGCCAATACCTGAATCTGGAATGCAGTATATGTACCTCATAGCTGACTCTGACACCTTTATATCCACTCCCTGGGTTACATGCTGCATGGTTTTGGTTCCTCAAGTCTTTCTGTAACATAGATCTTACGTATGTTGGAAGTGACCCTTTGATAGCCATTGCATGACATATAGAGATTTGCCATTCACGATATTGCAATGATCCTGGCCAAGATGTGTCTGTAGGTGAGAAAGGAAGAGCTTCAGGCTCTCCAGTGTTAATTGGTGTGTGTGCTAATCAAGGAAGGGGATCGACAGCAAGACAGAGAATGTAGAAATTGCAGCTTTCAGTCCATGAAGTAGAAATAGAAAGGAAACTTCCTATATTTTTATATTGGAAGAGAAATAAAAAACAGTGATTATAAAAAAGGTTTTAAAACCCTATAATTGGAATAATTAAATACCAAATACAGAATACTCTTAAAATATAAAATCAAGTAAATACATTCTAATTGCTTTTTAATTCATTTATAAAACACTGTACATTTCATTACTCTACAGTGTACTGTGCAGTGATAAAACACATAAAAAATTCAGAGTAAATGATAAAATAATAAGATCACTTGTGTACAGTATGGGTAACTCACAATTGTGAATGAAAAAGCACAAGATAATATGCAAAAGTTACCATACGTGCTCTGCATTATGCTTACTCCACACTAATTATCCTCAGTGGAAACATTCTGCTCTACCTTCTCTTTACTTATGTAACGTAAGCTCTCTTTACCTAGAAAACTGCATTATGAGACCAATGGGATGTTTTGATGTAAGGTTGAATTCACGTAAGTCGAGTCTTGCGTGACCTGGAGAGAGGTTGTACTAGCAGTTTATATTTGATTTAGTTCATATTTAATGCAATTCATTTGACTTTATTTGCTGTTTAATTCCTTAAGAATTGGATAACTGATGATGAGTGTCCAGGAAGGTGTGTTCTTATTACCTTTATTCAAATTGCATTTTGGCTTATTCTAGTAAACTCTGATTGTAGTAAACAAACAAGCACTGATTTTTTTTAAGTAGCAGTTGCAACATTCAGTGCTCAAGAACCTTGGGAACTTCAGGTTTTCATATCCACAGAGTTTTCAATTTAACTGAGCTTTATTTATGGAAAATGTAACATTTGTAACATGTAAATGTAAGCATTTTAGTATCACTCAGTGGTACAATAAAAAAACAGTGGAAGTGCCTCATTAATATTCTTTCTTCACGTGAATTATAGCTTTCTACCTTCAGGAATATTTAAGAAAATGTATTTGTGCTTGAAGACTCAACAGAAAAATGCACACCCACACACAAAAAAGAGATGGCATAACCTTCCTTGGTTAAAAGTGTCTTTCCTGATTTCAAATATATGCAGGATAAGAAAAATTCAAGTTTGTATTTTGCCTGCATTACTTGCCATAATACATATTCCATTACATAGAAACAGCAAGAAAATAAATCCAGTAAAAAATAAGAGTATATACAGTACATAATACATATCTGAAATGGAATTTTATTATAAAATGTAGTTGGACTAAAATTCATATAAGTGTATTATATTGTATGGTTATAAAATAAGTAGTAATGACTGGATTATGAAATTCAAACTAAAGGCATGAAGAACTCATTCCTTTAGAGGCTACAAAAGAAAAGTGAAAACAAAATACACCAGAAAACAAAACATGTTAAAAAAATACACTATTGTAGTTTACCAAACTTAACAGTGAACTATGAGCAGTGAGCAGTGAGCAGTGATAGACAGAATTTATCACTGGATTTAATAATTTTTCTCATTATGTTTATAAAATAATTCTGAAACATTTTAGAATGTGATCTACAGTTTTGATCTTAGCCTTGAAACAAGGTGTGAGTTGAAAAATGTTGGTTGTGTAAACAAGGGGTTAATTAATTTGTTTAAAAGGAAACGTTGTTGTGTGAATTTCTGGGTAATTATCCCTGTGGTAGAACACATATATTGCATTTTTTCTTAAAATCCACATTCAGGTTAAATGATTTAATTTAAGATGTTATTAACTGTAATTCAACTCATGTGATACAGTATATGTACTTAAATGTCCTTGTAAATTGTCTTTTAACATGGAATGATAAAACAGTTAAATGTACAAATAGCAGAACATTAAACTGCAACCTGAAATATGGATTATGAGATAGCTATACATTCCAAAGCAATGAACCATGCTTCTGCCTCAAGTTCAAAATTAGTAGAGGTGTAATATTTAATCAGTTGTTGAGAAGAGAATCTATACTGAACATTTTGAATAGATTGTTGAAGTTCTTTTCAAGACAATATTATAGCTTTCATGATATTTTAAGCGACAAAAAACTTTCTGATTCCATAATTGTGTATGGGGTTTGTAGTTATTAGTGTGTATACTGTAGGTGAATATATTGTATACATCTGTAGGAGTTTTTTCTAATATGACATGCAAATGACATTTGCAAATTATTTAATTTAGTGATACTGACCTACACAAATGAATAGTCAGGTGATCATCAAACATTTTAATGATGATGAGTAGAAATACATTTTGTTGTTGTTTGCCTGTTTGAGGTAATTAAAAAAAATAAAATTTAGATTTTTTTTCAAAATTTTATGTATACTGCCCCATTTTTAAGTGTGCTACGAAACTTGTCTGTTTGGACTTCAATTTACAACTGAGAAACTGAGTTTACTGAAGAACAGATGCTAATCCATACAGATTCTTTGTTGCTATTGGCAACAAACAGTTTCCAAGATTTAATTAGGAATTAATGGTAATATATATAAATGGAAAAAGATTAGAAAGGGGTTATTGATAATCTACATCAGATTAAGAGTAAGTGAAAGATTCTGGTCTTAACTAGTGTTTTACTGCCCTGCTTCACTGTTTGGTTCACTGGTCAGCAACGAAGAGCGCTTCTGACAAGCATCTGTTCCTCAGGCATTATCCTTACATATTGACTAAGTTTCTTAACTTCTTAAAACAATTTCAAGGAGAATCTCAGAAAAAAACATCAAGTTCATAGAAAACAAGTTACTGTAATCATCCCCTGTTGCTTTCTCCGATATGGTGCTCTGTTGATTTGCCACTCACCTTCCCTGTTCACTGACTGTCATTAAGGCTGGCAGGAGACCCAGACTCCCCAGACTCTTAACCAGCTGTTCTACCACTAGAACAGGCACAAATCTCCCTCAGTTTTCAAAATTAATGTTGTCATTTTCATTCCCTTTATGAATTATTGGGCTCCTACACTTCATGTGTCTCAACAATAACTTGAATTCACCCTTTCAGTTTCCCAATAGATGTTCAGGCACAAACCCTGTTCTGTCAGTGAAGTTACCCATGGAGCCAATGAGAAAGGGCTGCCACCAGATAGTAAGGTTCTTGGCAAGCCTGTTGGCTCTTATAATAATGGATGGGATGGGACAATGAGACACTTTAACACCAGCTAGCCCATGATAATAATAATAATTGCTTACACTTATAAAGTGCTTTTCTGGCACTCCACTCAAAGCGCTTTACAGGTAATGGGGACTACCCTCCACCACCACAAATGTGCAGCACCCACCAGGATGATGCAACAGCAGCCATAGTGAGCCATAATGCTCACCACACAGCAGCTATCAGTGGGGAAGAGAACAGAGTAATGAAACCAATTCATAGATGAGGATTATTAGGAGGCCATGATTGGTAAGGGCCAATTAGAAATTTGGCCAGGACACCGGGATTATACCCCTACTCTTTTCGAGAAACACCCTGGGATCTTCAATGACCACAGAGAGTCAGGACTTTGGTTTTACATCTTATCCGAAGGACGGCGCCTTTCTACAGTATGGTGTCCCCCGTCACTATTCTGAGACATTAGGACCCACATAGACAACAAGATGAGCGCCCTCTTCCAGCAGCATCCAGCTTAGCTCGATTTACTATATAGCTTGATTAAATATTTTTCTGGTAATATATATATATGTTTATAAATATTATTGATTCATTTTTTCATTAAATATTTATAAGTTTATAAATTATATATTTATTTGTTTTCTTCAAGGGTGTTTAAAGGGTGTGGTGGACATAAAAGAAATTAAATACAGATTCAAATAAAACCCAGTAAGTTATTTTTTCGTTTGTGTAGTGTCTTAAAACAGTGCTCAACACTTTTAAGATAGCAACCCCTTTTACTTTACAAGGTGAACAATCTAATCCCTTCCTTGACAATCAATCAATTCATTAAAATTCATTGAATAACAAAGTCACAAACGTTTGATAGGTTTGAAGCAGTTGGAGCACCTGAACAGGTGAATTTGACTATGATGAGTGGATTTCAATGGTTGGAGGTACAATATGAATGGTGATTTTCACCTTTATGAGAGACAGAAAATTATAAATAACAATGAAACAAGGTGTGTTAATTGCAAATGCATTTGAACCCAAGTCTTTTCACAATTAAAATAATGTAACATTTCATTCAACAGACTCCATTTAGAAAAAGTAAATAGTGTTTTACTAGGAAATGAGGAGAAATGTGTCAAACATACCATCATTTTGGGGCAGAGACATTGCATAGGTAACTAATTGGTTGTGGTAATTAATGTCCTGCAATTACTACAAAAGGTTACAATCTATCGCTCATGTGTGCTACAATAACAATATCCCTCGATTAAAATGTTTAAAGAAATGAAACATTATTCACATTGAAGCATAGTCAGCAAGGCTGCAGTCAAATCATAAACCAAAGAAAAGGAAACAGTCAACCATTACTAAATCTATTTTTTTTTTTGTGGTGCTAATTATTATGGCTCCTTTTACAAGAAAATGTATAAAGATAAAAAAATATAGAAATGTGACATTTATGTTGAAACATAACATTTGGCATATCAGGATGTTTCTCTAGTGTTGGACAACTAATAGTTCTCCCAGTTCAGCTGTCTTGCAATACCTTCCAAGAATATGACAATGTGTAAAATACTAACTGGCTGGAGCATTGTTCCCCAGTTTTCTATAATTTTCAGCAATAAATAGAAGCAAATAGAGGATGAAATGGTTAGTTTCTCGATTTCATTCTGTTCTGTGTCCTCAGATTTCTCTTGAGACGCCGGGGTTTATTTATTATATCACATTACCCATGGTTTTCATTAGCTACTTACTTTAGAGAGAAAATACAGTTATAGCTCAGATCCCTTAATAGTATAGTGATTAAATACAGAAATCCAAAATTAAGCAAAATGCATTAAATGATCATTAAACCACAAACACCCCAGCACTTCCACTAAAATAACTAGGAACTAGAAATGGCAGTTCAAAAGAGGTTTGCAACTTTCCACAAGATTAGTACAGGAAATAGAGGCCATGAAATCTCACTCCAAAAGTAATTTGAGGAGGGGTATTCTGACCTCACACTAAAACCACATGTATTCAATTTGTTGGTTAAATTAAATTAATTTTTAATCTATACCAAAATGCCTCTAAAAGCAACAGCAGTACATCTTTGTGGCAGTGGTATGCTTACAGATCTTTGGCTACAAAGACTACACAGTCCATGAGATGAATGTCTGCCAACTCAAGTAGAACTTAATATAATGTAGGAAAAGTTATGAGCTTTATGAAATACAGTTCTTAGAGCTTTGTGCCTCTGGTTTTCCTTTTAATAATGAATCTACTCTATGTACGTCAAATTTTTTGTATAACTTTTTAACATAAAATTAGAGAAAAAAACTATTTCATATCTAAAAACATTTGGATTTTGGGTAGTATGGCTAGTACAAAATGCACTTGCAGACTGCAGAATGACTCTCTTATCTGCACAATATTGTTGTTCATCCAGTAGTGCAACTGAAAATAATGATTAAGAGCACTTCGTGTTTGATGTGCCAACTGTGTTCATAAGTCCAGGTGGTGGCACCAAACAGACCACAACCAATATGATTTGACCACAGATTTACTTCAGCCTTGTAAACCGCACAGCTCCTGAGACCTAGCTGTAAACAGAACTCTTCATTTACTGTTTCTAGTGCCTGTCCTCCAGCTGACACAGTCTCCCACATTCTAATTTTGCAATGGACAACAGGACAGGCAGGAACATGTATTACAAATACTCATATTTATGAGCTATTTGTTTATAAGTATTACAAATATATTTTGATGGTTCTAAATAACTTATAATACACAGGAATCATGTCTGGTCATACATCATGTGCTACAGTCTACTGAAAATTAGTTTTTCACAAGTGATTCTTACATTTTTCCTAATCCAATCCAGATTTCAAATTTCTTCATTGGTTTTCTTGCAGGTTTTTAAAGCAAGCAGTACCAAATATCTAGAGGCACTCACTTTTTTTGTGAAGAAAAGGGTCAGTGTTGAAAGTGATACCCTGTTCCACAAATAGTTAGTCTTCAAAATGCTACTGCAAGGCTTTTATTCATTCTAGGACTCTTTTTTATTTCATTGATCTTTATCAGGTCCACATTAACAAAATATTCAGTAAAGGATTTAGAGGTGCCAGGAATATCAACTCTGTTTCATTATTTCAATAGAAAGTTACATGCTGATAAACTACTTGGGTTGGTCTAATTCTGTGTGTTGTAGACACAATATCACAATACCCTGTTTAAGGTGTAAAATAAAAGTGTAGACAGATGCTGCAAATTTTGAAATAATCAGAAAACAATTTACCAATAAAAAAAAAAACTTGACTGTAGTGAGAGACACTAAAATTTCTCATTAAAATTTGGTTTATTAATCATTGTTTGCATTTAGGCAGCATTTTGCAGTACAGAGGATCCCAAAATCTTTTATATAGAGCAGGGGATCTATTTCAGTCACTGCTGAAGTGCAGCAGAATTAAATTTAACCAGGACACTGGATTAAAACCTATACTGTTATCAACCTTGCCATGGGATCTTTAAGGAATCAGTCACCTCATACAGGACAGTCCCCAATAAGAAAAAGAGTGTCCAGCAGCACCACATAAAGCAGCAACAAGGTTTTCCTTTTCTTTACTGACTAGGCCCATCCTTGATAAACTTCTGAAGTCTGACTTGATCAAGCATAGAATAGGGTAACACTACACTTATTATTATCACAACTAGAGGTAAGAAACTGCTGACTGTGAACATCCGGCCTCCAACATACTGATGGCTCAAAAGCATTGTTATCTTGGAAAGCAAGATATATTGTTTTTTCTGTATTTTTTTTCTTACCATCCTTGATATTCAAATAGTTAAATCACATCTTCACTTGAGCTCAGTAAATTCTCTTACTAATGATGTGATTTAGTGCTTCTATAATAAAGTCACTACAAAGTATTTTAGTCAGTCATGATTACACCAAAGGAAATGATGCCAACGTAAAAAAAAAATAATTTCTAAAATCAATATATTTTATTTTTCAAAAATATAAATGTACAGTATAAATAGTATAACAAATTTATTTAGATACTCAGTATAGCAACAGCAGCTTTAGTAGTTTTCCGACAGTTAATCAACACAGTTCAATAATGCTTTGAAAAAAAAGTTGTTGTGGTCATTACAGCAAATTATACAGAAAAAATGCTTAATTGTCTATAATCACTTACATCACAGCCTATGTCAATGACTATAACAGGATTTTGTTACTGAGGAACATAATTGAATTAATTCCTCTGATCTCATTGAATGGATTTTTCCCTTGCACTCAGCTCAGCTGGACTGCCGTGATAAACAACATTAGATTATTAACTAGTGCTTTATTTTTATATTAACACAGCAAATGCATTAAATCCAGTGGGTGAAGAATATATATAAATAAGTTCCCAAAAATCACATTTCATTGTTATCTCTATATGAATAATGGAAATGAAATGTGCATTAACAGGTTAATGGTGATTTCTTAAGATAATGACTAATTACAGAGTGACTTACAATGGTTTACAACTGTAAGTAAAAAGACAGTGCTGAAGCATTGATCCTTGTAAATCTGTATTAAAGTGCTCTCATGTTTAATCAGTTGTTCAGTCAGATTTTAATAACCCAATGCCAAATTGTTTCAGACCCAGTATTCAATGGTACACTCTTATGTACAGGAGAGGTCACAATATACAGTATGTACCAACTGTTCTGATAAAAATGGTTTATAATCTGAACTATAACACAAACCATTTATATTCTGAATGTTTTATAACGGTTAATATATATATATTTTAATTTGTGATCATTCATCTAAATAGTACCAGTATGTCATGTCATGTTATGTCATTTACCAAACTGCTTTATTTCATATGGTGTCCCAGGTGTCCCAGCTTACTGCTTTATACCATATGGAGTCCCAGGCTGGTGTCCCAGCCTGCCCGGCAAGCAACGGGCACAAAGCAGGGTATACCCTGGATGGGGAGACAGTCCATCGCAGGGCAAGTGCAAGACAATCATACATGGGGACAATTTGGAGGCCATGGTAAAGGCTGAGGGGGAAAATGTAGCCCAGACACTGGGATAACTCCCTACTCTTATCAAGAAATGCCCGGGGATCTGTAATGACCACTGAGAGTAATGACCTCAGTTTAATGTCTCATCCTAAAGACAGCACCCACTACAGTATAGTGTCCCCGCCACTACACCGGGGCATTAGGACCCTCACAGACTTCCAGCAGCAACCATAGCTTCCCAGGAGGTCTCCTATCCAGGTAATGACCAGGCCCAACCCTACTTACTGTAGCTTCAATGGGTAGCCAGTAGAGAGCTGCAGGGTGATATGGCTGCTGGCAGTACCAGTATAAATTGCACAAAATTACCAACATATGCTGTATACTGTAGCAATCTGCAAAACTGCTCATTAAATTAAGAGAATAAATTTCATTCATAACTCTAGATTTCCAACACTTTCCAAATACACAGTATTCCATCCATCCAGTTTGTAAAAGCTTAACCAAACTGGGGTGGAGCAGTGGCTCTGTGTCTTTGGCTGGAAGGTTGTTGGTTCAAATCCCGTGGCCGGCAGAGGAATCCTACTCCCTTGGTCCCCTGAGCAAGGCCCTTAACCCCAACTGCTCCAGGGGTGCTGTACAATGGCTGACCCTGTGCTCTGAACCCAAACTTCTCTCCCTGTCTGTGTGTCTCTATCTTAGAGAACAAGCTGGGGTATGTGGAAATACGAATTCCTAATACAAGAAATTGTATATGGCCAATAAAGTAATCTTATCTTATAATACAGGGTCTCAGGGGAGCCTATCCTGGCAAGCAACAGAGGCAAGGTGGGATAAACCCTGGACAGGACACAGAAACAAACAAATACACCTGTATCTGTATTTTTACTATGGGAGGAAACTGGAGCACATAGTTCCATACAAACATGAAAACCCACACAAACATGGGGAGAACATACAGTACAAAGTTTGTGCAGATAGCAAGCCAGATTGGGAACTGAACCCAGGGGCCAAGCACAGCACAAAAGCAATGCTAACCACTGCACCACTGTGCCACGCTTTACACGTATATTGAACAGTGTAAATTTATTAATTTGACCCCTGAAAGCAATGGAATTCAGGTTCTTGTTGCTAGAATATTACAATCAAAGTAGGAGCCATGGATCATTACCAGGCTACCAGGATCATGGTAGCCAGGCTACCATGTAGATGCTGTATGATTTATTACAAATCATTTGCACGTTTACAAGAATGAAAACCCTTCTTACTTATATACTGTATTTGCACAGTCTGGAAGCATTCTCTGAAACATGTGTGCAATCAATGTCTCCAAATCCAGATACAGCACAAAAAAAAAAACGACTGCTGATAAATTGTTGTTACACTGGATTAAGTGGGACACAGATGTATGAAATGGTTAGCTCTTTTTTATCTATGTAGCTATAACCTGATAGTTGGAGATGATGAACTGAGTCCCATCAAATTGCCTGCAACTCCTCTAAAAATGACAAAGAAGCACAGAATGAAATGCTGCCAACACCGTTATTATGTGCTAGGATGACTTTGTGCAAGAGATTTAAATTATTTTGCAATCAAGATTTCAGATGATTGTCTTACAAGTTTAATAAATTAGGCCCAGATCTGCACATTCTCTCTCTGTGCTGTCATTATTGCTACTTAGATCTGTCAATTTGAGAGCTCTCAAATTCAAAAATTGCATTGCATCTGTATTTGCAGCTCCAAGTAAAATGTTTTTTTTTTAATCAATGCAGATTTTTATTTGAAGTCTAGTTATATTATTAGGTTATAAATTAAGGCCACCCTTTTCTGGAAGTACAGTAGGTAAACCTCCAAAAATATTAATTATCAGATTTCCTTTTAAATTACCGAACATGTCAGAATTTCTAAATATAGCTGAACATGAATAAACTCAATCAACATAAATTGATACTATAAGTTCTTTTGACTAAACATGTCATAATTAAATTAGACAAAAGAACACGCTGGTGTTATTGTTTAAAAATCTACCCAGATATTTTTTGTTAGGTCTGTGAGGAACTTTAACAATAGGGATATTTTAAAATTATTTAGTTTTGTTTTTTGTCTACTTGGTTTCTTTACATTTGAATGTGAATGTTAGCTCCACATTATAGATGGCACATGAAAGAATTTTAAGAATTGGTGCAATTGTGTCAATCACTTTATCCATGTGATTGATGTTACAGTATATATATTATTCCACTTAAAGAAAACTTTCATAAGATCCTTGGTTTTTCAAGTGCTCATCACATGTATATGTTGTCAGCCTTTCTTTTGTTGGAAACGACATCTGGATTTAGTTGTGCAAAGACTTTGTTTTTATTTTACTGAATTATCAGATGGGTCATTGACAGAATGCTTTTCATGGAAATAGGCCAGTATTTTGTCTATTATAATCAATCAAAAAGTTTTACTTATTTACTTCTGTTAGCCTGAGTTTAACATACAAATTAAAATACTTTCAACTTAATCTCTTTGAGAATCTTGGGAATGGTGCAAATAGGCTGCAGCAGGCTGCGGATTTTGCTTAATCACTTTGTTGTTTGCAAAAGACTGTGAAGAAGTCTGCTCCAAAGTTACTCAAAGAACAGCTCACATTACAATTTTTAAAAATTTTCTCTAACTTCCTTTTACTTCGGCATCTGATATTTTTTTCTGCCTTTAGTTCTTGTTAGTTCATTTTTCACACATGATAAATGGTGGAAAGGTAAAAAGGGTGATTGCTGTGCTCAAAAGATGGTTTTATTCCAACTAGGCTTTGGTTGACCAATCTGCTGCTTATTTATTCAAATACAGACTTCCAGTATATCGTTCCAAACCTAAGCTGTGCAAGAGAATTGGGGACTTTACTTGAGTTACAGAACAAATGCAAAACATGAATTCCCATTAGGCTTAAGAACAAAGATACAAAGCTTCTGTACATGGAAGTATAATTCCAGAAACTATTGCATTCAGGAAAATGATGATTCTAAAACAATAATGAGAGAATGGAAACACGCTGTACTGGCAAATGCTTTGTCCACTGGTAGTTTGAAAGGCAAAATCTGCTTTTTCTGAACAAATTAACTGTAAAAAGTCTAGAAGAAGAGAATGTTTTTCTAGAATCTTTATGTATGAACTCTAACATTATTATATTTCAAACTGTAGTACTGTATAAACCCACAAAGCAGTAAAAGTAAGATCAAACAGAAAGAAAAGACCTTTGTTATTATATTAGAAGGCTCAGTTACTGTATATTTCAAGTGCTATATGAAATTAAAATATTGCATGACTCATTAAGAAAATCCTCGGGATTTGCTGAGATACTGATGCAAACTACCAATATTTCTTTTTTTGCAGACATAAATTGATTTAAAAGGAAAGTAACACTAAGCACTTATTAACTAAAAAAATAGTAAGCAATAAATGAAATATAGCACATAATTTCAACCAATTCACATTCATAAGGAATTCATAAGGAAAATCTCAATCTTTTTTGAAACAGGTGGACTGACTTTTTAGCAAACAGTCATGACACAGTTTAATTTGTTATGCTAATTAAGATTTGTCATCAACAGGGTTGATCAACAGAGGGTCTGTTATGACAGTCACAGGGTGGTAGTGTGTTAGGCCACCATTGGTAGTAGAACAATTTGTGCATCTGCTACACAAGCTTTGCACCAGTTTGCAGATGACATCTTGTTAGATTCTGTCTCATTTCTCTCACAGCATGTGTCTGTTGACCTTTCCTTGTGCTCTAGATGTAACATGAGTACAAGATTTACCCACAAATGTTCAAAGGGGCTCATGTTTGATGAGAAGGAAATACACAATATAATTGTAATATAATGTTTGTTAACATTTATAACTGTAACGCTTACGGCCTACAGGCACTGTGTAAAAGCCGGCGTACCAGAGCAGGTGAAGTCACCGCCCTTCCCTGTGATAGCAGGACTACAGCTAGTGGGCTGTAGAGAGATCTCTCTTTAGCTCACGGGGCTGGGTCGCTGCAGAGAGACGTGGGAGTCCCGGGATCAAGCCTCAGTCGGGATGGGGCCGACCTAATGCGGCAAGGGCGCCCGCCTGAGCCCCCGTTGCATTACATTGGTGTCAGAAGCGGGGTGGGATAGCCCTTCACCGGGGACGGCGATTTAAGCGGGGGAGAGTGTAACGCTTACGGCCAACAGGCACTGTGTAAGAGCCGGCGTACCAGAGCAGGTGATGTCACCGCCCTTCCCTGTGATAGCAGGACTACAGCTACTGGGCTGTAGAGAGATCTCTCTTTAGCTCACGGGGCTGGGTCGCTGCAGAGAGATGCGGGAGTCCCGGGTTCGAGCCTCAGTCGGGATGGGGCCGACCTAATGCGGCAAGGGCGCCCGCCTGAGCCCCCGTTGCGTTACATAACAAATGAGAACACCTGAACCTGCAAGCAGCTCTGCACTGACTTAATCTAGCCTACAACATACAAATACCATGAAGGCATTGTTCTCTTGAAAAGCAGGACATATTAGTTCCTTTCTATGATCTTCCTTCTTGATTTTCATCAGGTCTTACATTCACCAGGTTAAAAAGCCTCATCACCTGTGCCCCATTAACTCTTTCACTAATGAGATGATTTAGTGCTTATGTGACAAAGTCCCCCCAGATGTATAATGATCAGTCATGAATAATCAATTAATCTTAATGATACCAAAAACATTTAAATTAATATCTAAAATCCATAACTTTATTAAAAAAAAACATACTGTACATGCACAGAGCAATAAGTTCCATTTGATTCTTGGTACTGTATATTTAAAGTTCACAATGATCATTTCCTATCATTTCATATTTAATATGAAAAGCCATGCAGCAGACCTTCTGTGTGCTTGCCAGCAGCATGAAAGACATTGAATGAAATAAATTCTTAAACAGCTGCAGTTAATTAAGCCAATTAAGGTCAGAAAAGGGAAGCATTTAACATATTAACCTCACAGATAGTTTTTCAAATATTCCAGCAGGTTTCACTATTCCCAAGAAAAGAACATATTTTAAGATTTTTGGCATATCCTGTATTTAAATTATTGTAAATAGATTATAATTTTTTTCATTTTAATAAAATAAGTTTTTGAAGTTGCAAGAATCTGATTGATGGATATATAAGAATGACTTGCAATAACATGAAAATATACTCCTCTATATACCACACCACTTACTAATACGGAAATAATTTCTCATCTCTTTATCTCTTTATTTATTGCCATCATGGTTTTGTCGCAAAGAAAACCACTTTCTGAATGTCAAGAGAAAAAAACTGAAATTACAGCTTTTAAAAAATGTGATATATTTCACAAGAAAAGGGTACCAAATAAATATTCTCCCATAGCTATCACACAAGAGATCTTCCTGGCAAGCCCTACTAGAGTGATGAAAACCAATGTGCATTACAATATCTTGTGCATTACAACATATATTACAATTATCCACAAATGTATACCAAAGCTATTTGTATACCTTTTAATGATATGGCAATATGAGTGAATGACAAAAAAAATCCCGCTAGCACTACACTATACAAAAGATGTTCTTTCTCTGGCTGTGCTCACAGTAGAATTTTGGGAAGCCACTACAGTGCTAACCTGAGCCAGTAGGCAAGATTGGGTATTATAATATGAAGTGAAATTGGCTCTCCTTTACTCTTTCCATACCTCTTATTAATCATTGATCAGGGCCTGAACAACAGGAAAAAAATTCAAAATGTCTTTTTCTAGTCGAGGGGGAACGCTGGCTCTTTTGTATGCCGCACCTCTTCCTGATTTAGTTTATTTTTTATACATATTTATGAGTGTATGTTTTCCATTGAATTCACTAAATCTTAAAATGTATTCTAGTTTTAACTGGGGGGGTTGTTTCTGTAAGAGAATGGAGCATGGAAATTGAGTTCAATCTTAGGCCAATTTATTTATCATTGAACAAGTGACACGTGAATAGGAGTGGACATGAATAAGCCAACTCCATTAAAAGCATTTTATTTTGTTCATTACGATTGTAGATTACAGAAAGGTTCCTTTAATAAACAATAAAGCCAAAACAGCCACATGCTTCAGTATATTTCCAGCTGGGTATTTCATTCATTTTGCAGCAAACTCATGCTGCTCACTCTGGCCCTGGAGCCCTCACACAAATTCAACAGTTAACAGTTCCGAGTTTCCCGACCACAGTCTAGGGGTGAAATCGGGAATGGTAACACTACTACTCCTGTCTGTCTACCTGCTGTGCTGCTGATTCCAGGTTTTATTCAAACTACTTGCAATTCTCCAGTCACTCCAGGAGAAATTTCATCCTGTATTTCTCCGTAATGCATGTAAGGTACACCTCATCACAATTACGGCAACTGGAATTATTTCCTCGAAAGATCTGCCTTCGAGTACAGCCATGATATTGGGATTTTGCAGCCTATGAGATTCTGCATATCCATCAAAGTTCTGGACGTCATTTTCTTCTCAAAGTATCTTCTCAAATGTCTTCTCAAAGTATCAGGATACCTATGTTTTGGAACCAGGCCCCCTAAATCATTCCACTTTGGTGACTTTTAACAATATACACTGTCTATCATGTTTAAAACACACTTCACTTCTAGCCAAATCCCCTGCTTCACCAAGATCAACCAAATCAGTTTTATTCAGCACCCATTCTGCCAGTCTTACTAAATTACTTTATCAAAAAAGCTCAGCTTTCTGTGCTTCACTAAAACATGGCACAGACAAAATTATGGTATTTTGGTTAACCAGATTATTCTTCCAGAGTATGGTTTCTTTGAGCAATTTCACCCTTCTGGCCATGGTGGGGGCCAGACTGTTACTTATAACTTACTTTCCTGTATAAGTCTGGTTACTGTACCTTTACATTCCTCTTTTGAGTGCCTTGTTTTAAATGTCTCTGTTCCCCAGTCTACAAGTCTACAATTTACAGACCCCCCAAGCATAATGATGCTTTTATAAGTGAGTTTGCCCATTTACTACTTTTGCTTTGTATCAGATCTAACTAGATCCTTCTTCTGGGTGATTTTAAATATTCACCTGGATTCTCAGCACTACGATTTAGCAAAGGATTTTTTTTGTTGGAATCCTTTAGTCTCACACAGCTTGTTCTTAATCCAACTCACAAGAAAAGTCACTCCTTGGACATAATCATTGTAAATGACTCTTTTGTTTCACACTTGTCTTAAACTAGATACTGTATTTCTGATCACTTAGCTGTTCCTTTTTTATATAGAATTCTCTGTCTCAAACTCTTCAACTTTACATTCTGTAAACATTTGTAATTATCCATTAGTAAACCAGAATACTATAAATTCACTGATTCTGCTCTTTCTTTATTGTCTCGGTTTTCTAACTCTGATATTCTAGGCCAGTGGTTCTCAAACTTTTTGGACCAAGTACCACCCCTAATCCAACCGAAGCATCCAAGTACCACCTACAAGTCATCTTCTCATAGGAACCCCAGAAAGTCTCAATGACCAAGATGAGTGCATGTGCACACACACCCACACACATATAATAAATATTATCATAATAAACTTTGTTTTTGATATATTAAAATGTGGCTTCTCAAAGTGTTTTACAGAAAAAAAAAACAACAACAAATAAAAATAAAAAAGCAACATTTCAGTGAGAGGGGTGAGCCTGTTTAGTCGAGCAAAGCAGATGTGAATTAATTTTTCGAGCCTTGATACAATTCACAAAAGAGTCTAACAGATTTTAAATCGTCAGGCATTTTCTTGACGGCAAAGGTCTCGCGGTGGATGTTGCAATGAAACCATTAATTTCTGGAGCAACCTCTCTAATTCGTGCAACTACACCACTGTGTCGGCTTGTCATTGCTCTAGCACCATCTGTACAAACTCTGACACATTTTATCCAGTCGATAAATTCATTCAGAATCTGAAATACGTGCTCTCCTGTAGTTCCTGTTGGTAGCGGCTTACAGAACAGAAAGTCCTCACGGGACGTACCCTCAAACTCGTATCTAACGGAAACGAGCAAATTGGGCCAAATCGACTACAGACTCATCTAATTGCAGTGAAAAACATCTGCTTATCTTAACGCACTCTGTCAGCGTACTTTTGATATAATCCTTCATTTCAATAATTCTATGAATGACTGTCTTTCAGGGGGGGCAGCAGGTCGAGCTGTTCAGCATTTTCCACATGTATTTTTCCATGTTTCCGTTTTTATTTCAGTGTTTATTTTAAGTATTTATTTCATGCGCATGGGAGAGAAACACAGAGATGCTCAGTGTATTTTTCTCAAATTAACTTAGAACAGTTCTTAAATATTTTTCTGTTATTTTTCACGCTTTCCTGTGCTCACAAGATTACCAGCGTTCGTAGCACGCATTTCCATGCATTCCTGTGTTTACAACGTTGGCATTGTTCCAAAATCACGCATATTCTCCTTTCTCCCTATTTGCTGGAGATACAGTAGCTTTTTTTAAATACAATTGGTCATTTGCATCCGTAGCACGCATTCCTATAGAGTGGTATAGAATTACAGAGTATCTCTTGTGTCCACTGAAGTATTAGCACGCACTGTATCGTAGTACGTAGGCTGCATATCCGACACGTATAAAAATACAAAATATGAAAACCCGTCCCGATTTTTTCAGCGCACACAACACAGTTCCAGGGTCATTTGGCGTACCACCTGGCGGCACGCCATGTACCACTGCAGGTACACGTACCACAGTTTGAGAACCACTGCTCTAGGCAATAAGGTGAAAATGTTTAATGCAGTAGCTCTATTCTAACTTCTCTTGATACAATAGATCCTCTTAAACTCAATCCATTTCCTATTTTCATTGTGCCTCATGGTATACCCACCAGTTTTTTTCAATGAAAGTAGTCTCCTGCAAACTAGAACATAGGTCATGCCATAGGTAAATAGACAAAGATGCAATTGAGTCTGCAAGATCCAGCTACTCTTCCCATATAACTGAGAACAACGTCCTGACCTGAGTCTGGAGCTCGGAGCACCTTGACCCATTATGGTTTTAACCTTCCTTGTTCCTACTTCCCTGTTCCTGTGTTCGTCTTGGATGGACCTCCTGGCAATGGACATTGGACTGTGTTTTAACTATCCCTCTGGACTTTTTTGGATTTGTCACCTTGGCCTTTCCCTGTGCACTGGATCACCACCGTCACCACTCCCTGTCTGTCAACCTGACCTAACCTTTTTGTCTCTTCCCTGATGTGCTTCTCCAGACACTTCCAGATTCTACCATCAGGCATAGGGTCTTTAAACAACACATTTCACAGGAGTCAGAACTGGCTCTGTGACACATTATTTGCCTCATTCCAACCTTGCCAAACCTTTTTAGAGATTTGTACAGCCAAGATTGACAATATTTGACATTACAGTCTCTCCACCACACTTGCCACTACTACACCTCCTCCATGCATGCCTGTTTTTGCTGGTCCTCCATTCTCTAGTTTCTTTCAACATGATACTGCATGTCTTAGTAAATTGGTATTGTGTATGAAACCCACTATCTGTGATGGACTGTTATCCTGTGCAGGGTGCATTCTTGGTTGGGGAATGGGGGGCTCTGGCTCTCCCACAACCCTGTATTGGGATAAAACTCTTAGACAATAATGGATGCCTATTACTCACTTCTTGCCCATGTGTGACTTACCATTGTGAAGAAATTCAGTTGCATAACTATGTCAGAATACAACCTATTTTCACTTGCTTCTGGGGGTTTGGGAAAACAAACAAGGGCATCAGCAAGAATAACAATTTACTGTTATTATACTGTATAAATGGCAAGTGTAAATGGAGCATCATACAGTATCTACAATTGAGAAAAGATCTTATAACAACATTTTGGCATTAAAGTATTTGTTGTATATAATTTGTTGTCAGCCATAGACAACAATTTCTCTAGACATGCAGACACTGAAAAAAGGTTGTGCAACATTTGTGAATGCAGGCATAGATGTACAGTAAATAATTATGGAAAAGGGATAAAATTAGTTATATCATGCAAACTATGCATTATACAGTACATATATAACATATATATTATGTAGAATTATTTATTTACTTGATGTATTACATTGATATGCTAAAAACGTCATTAGTTATCAGACAACTCATCAAAGCATCTCACTGCCTTAAGTTTTAGAAATGTGGTGGGCTCTATGACTCCTGGGAAGGAAATCTCAAAAGGCAAGCAAAAAAAAAAACAGTTTTAGATAATGGAGGTTCTTCTTATTGACAGATTGTAGCTTTCACAAATCACCCCATGCCGTATGTAAAATTCTAGGGAATTTGTGTGTTACTAGCATGACTTACAAAAGGTCGATAAAAGAAAGATCAAAACTAAGTACTTCAGTATAAATTCCTTACATCATGGATGATTCAGAAGAGATCCTGCTACATGTACAAAGGTTATTTTCTTAAGGAACTTAAGGTAGATTTTCACAAAAAATGGTCTGAATGAGCTTCTGTCTATTCGAGAATTTTTGCTTGATCCTTGTTTTGTTTTATTCTCCTCAGCAAAGATTTCCAACACCTACAAAGCCTTTGAGGTTCATTTTTGCTTATAGGAATCTTTTCTTCTTGAAATAAAACCTAGACTTTCAGCAAGTTTATTTGCAAGATCTCTTCATACTTTACTTTCATGACTTTTAGCTGTTTTGGATTTTCTTGCATAACCACTTCAGTTTGTAAGATATATCAGTATCAGAATTCTATTGAGTGATATGTGCAGCTGGGCGGCAGTCTATAAAGAGGAGCCTTTATTAGCTAAAACTTTGATCTTGTCATGTGAGATTGCTTTCCCAGTGGTCAGTGTTCACCACATGTATAAAGCTCTGCAATGTGTCATTATTTATACTTATGTAGGAGTTGAAGTGGTGTGGCAGGTTCTGATGGGTTGTTCTATAACCACTGACATTGCAGAATTTGAAATCCTGCGTCAACATTTCAGATGTTTTACACAAAAGGTGTATTAATTTGCATTATACAGCATTATTTGCATTCAGTTCGAGTGTGGAGCTATGTCAGAATTATTTCCACTGTTGCATATATTGCCATTTTTAAACATTCTAAATGATACAGAAACTTTGACATGATATATGGTAAATGACATTCAGTGCAACAGTCTGATTTCAGGCCACACTGGTTAAATACCTGCTAAATTAACACTTTTTTTATTAAGACAGAGATTAACTCATATTCTTAATTTTTTGTCCACGATTACCACTTTGGGTTCTCTACAGAAAAGTGCCGGTGTATGTTTCTAAAAATTATACCTTTGGACTGTTACCCACTTGCTAAAACACTAATTAGAAAAGTACAAAAACACATGAGATCTAATAAATATAGTGTGGATAGTTCACCCAAAAAGTCCATTCTGGGAAAGAAAAGACAGTCGCTGATAAATGTGCTTTGTGCTCATGCTGACATTTAATTGAAAAGGCAGCTGCTGTCACCCACCTGTGATTGTGTTTTGCTTGAATTTTCTAGTCTACCATTTGCTTATATTCGTTGCTCTCTTCCACATGCATTTACCCATATGTCTTAGTCAATGCCTTCTAGAATTGCCAGCAGCTTTAATAGACACAATGTCTCAGCTTTGCTCATACCCCAACATAAGACAGGTCACGTGTTAATTACTGACCCATTTTTATTAGCTTTACAACCACATGCTCCTGTTGCTACTGTAAGTATTTGTTCTGGAAGCAGCCTGAAGTGCCTATACTGTATAAGTACATAGTGATATCGTTTCACATTAGGAGCACAAAAACTTCCACAGCCTCATAAAATGATGAGATATTTAAAAAATGTGCAGTTTCCTCTTTTGTTACAGTATGCATACTGTGAATCAATTTACCAGTAATAGAAAATCCCAGGAGAAGGATTACTTCTGTACAGGTTAGTTTTACACCTTTATAATATGTTTTAGTCCCCCATTGGTTCATCTGCCACTGTGATGTAAGTACATTCAAACCGCTGCCACTTTTGTCAGGAAACAAAACAAAAGTAGGAAATGAAAACCGAAAGACGCATTAAAACCTCATCAATAACATAAAATGAATGTTATGCTGTGCAATGCTATGAATAATTAATAAGATTGAAAGAATAAAGTATGATGGTTCCTTGTTTGAAATACTGCAGTAGCCATTTTCCTCACACTTCAATAATTTTGTATATTTTTAAATTATAAAATAAAAATATAAAAACTTATATCAAATTTTAAATAAGTGTGTTTAAAATACTGACGCCCCCCGAAACTTATTTTGGTGCAGAAGTTTAAAAACAAATACAGGAGAATGAGTTAACATATTTTTTGTACTACTTTTAAACTTTGCGTTTCAGTATATTTACAGACATTCAGTATATACAGTATACACATTTTCCACATATAATGAGTAACGTTGGTGATCATCATTATTGATTCAACTGAGTTCGCAATTTATGTCAATTCCATTTGTGTCAGTTAACTTTTACTGCTTTATTAATATTAGCATATCAAAAATGATGATTTACAAAAATGTAATATACAGTATTAGTATGATTTTCTCCCAATACCTCTTTATTCCTAAACACAAACATTAACATCAAACAACAAAACAACAGGAGTTTTAGATTAAAGGTCTGTAGATGTTTACATTTCTGTGAGGTTTAAATTTCGTAGCTAAACTGTTAAACCAATGCCACAGATAGTTCATTTTAAGAAAAAAAGAATAGTTGGCAGATGATTTGGCTATAATTTGACACATGAATAGGTATGTTTTGTTTTTGTTTTTAAAAAAATACCTTCTCCTATTCCCACAGATATCAGCATACTAAACTCTGAAGTACTAGTGTGCAGAATGGTTTAGAAATTTGTACTGGGTCTGAAACTGAACCCAGTGCCCAAGCCTTGCCAAGCAGGAATGCTAACCACTGCTCCACCATGCCACCCAGGTCTAGGTTTCTACATTATAAAAAAGGAAAAAGCAAGCTGCTCTAGAATCAGTCCATAGAAGGGCAACAATATGCATTCCTGAGCTTTAAAGAAGGTCCTATTCTGAAAACATAAAAACTGAAACTTCTAGTTTTGAAAAGGGAAGTCAAATTAGGGGCCCTGATTCAAGTCCCAAAAGACTTCTGTCACATAGCAGTTCCTTCCGGGCCCTATGCGGACGACGCGATCCAGAATAGTGAAGATACACTAGGGAAAAAGTCATGCGGGAGAGGGTCTGGAGACAGGGGGGCATTTCCATGCAGTGGACAAAGGGTAGAGTCCAAGGCCAGGGGATCCATCCAGGGAGTTAAAACACGAACCGGGTTGGGACCGGCGAAGGGAGAGGAATCAGGAACAGAAGATTAAAACCATAACGGAGCCAGACGCAGCAGGACCCCGGGCTCTCATGATGCGGAAATCAATGAGGAACCAGGAGTGAGGTCCGCGTCTGGCTTTTAAGGGGGAGCGGGAATAGGGAACAGGTGCAGACAATGGGAGGGAACAAGGAAGGGCTGGAGCTCCCTTAAGAGGAGGGGTTAGCGATCGTGACAACTTCTTCAAGTTCAATACTGATACATAAACCAAAGGACACAAGTAAAAGCTATGGAGAAGAAATTTTCCAACAGGACAGGCAGCTCTTTTTTCACACAGACATTGATCCTGATACCAAGGCTCTTTTCACAAAACTCCTGAATGACATTCTTGGATCAATTAGAAACTAAGGAACAAATATATTAGAAAAACCAAGTCTTCTCTTCCTTTGTTACCTCTTGTGCTTCTTTTTCTAAAGAAAACAGTTCTTAATAGCATGCCTTACAATATAAGAAAGAAGCTAAATTATAATCACAAACATTCTTCAAAACTTAGTTCATTTTAATAGTTTGTTTTTGAGTACTGTTATTGGATTTAACACATAAATTCACTTCTTAATGTTATTCGCTCTACTCTCCCATGGCCTTGAACTCGTGCAGTTGGTGCAATTTTATGAACAAAGGACAGTTTTTACAGCAATGATAAGCCATTTGCTTATAAATGATCTTGTCATCCCCTTCTGCTTGCTGTCATGTAGAATTCCACTGCGAGACTAAAAACAACCATAATTCATTTGATATTCTACCTCCTCAGAGGACAGATCTTGACAGATGATAAATAGCAACTGCTGACAATCATCAACGAATGCTATCCTGTTTTCTCCATAAGTATAAATGTCAAGACAACACAGGGAGAAGACTTTGACGTATTGTATGTTAAAACCAAAAACATAATCCATGTTACTAAATCACAACCCAATCTGATCTAGGCACCTATGTGCATGTCTTTGACATTTTTTTTATGAGGTGTATCACACATTACTCCTAGAGGTGTAATGATTCACATTAATCTCAGAACACGACCCTTCCTTTTCATAAAACATCATAAGGATAAGGAGGCATTAAAACTGCTTGCAATCCACAAAATTCTGGATGAAAAGAAGTGCCAAAAGCAAAGTGTGGCTTACCTAATTAATACTCTAGGTCATAAGTGTACAGTATGCTATAAATGGTTAATCAAGACCATTGGAATACAGTATGTCCACTTTATAGTTACGTGAATCTGACTTATTCTGTCCTTCAGAAGTCATGTAGTCATTATATAGGGGAAAGAGTAGAAAATCAAGACATTTCATTTATACTGAAAAAAGAGCTTTACTTCACTTTCAGTGTATTGAAAAGATAGTACACCACCTTTTATTGTTTACCATATTTAGGTATGTTTGACCTCACATAGTCCTCATCAAGTCCTAATAGTAGACAAAACTATAAACTATATTATCCTGGTGCACAATCCACTTTTGGTTCAACTTAAACTGTATTTTCTTCTAAAACACTCTGGTATGTTGTGGAATTCATGGTAAACTCAATGATAGCAAGGTCCAATCAGGTCCAAACTGTCACTCCCCCAGCACTGTGCTTGATAGTTGCTATCAAGTTTTTCTGGTCAAAGGCAGTGTTTGTTTTTTGCCAAATATGATCTTAAATTGTGCAGGAATGTTATTCCTGGTGAGCGGGGGCTTACTCTTGGCTATACTTCCATGAAAGCCATTCTCATTCCATCTTTTCCTGATAACTTTGGTATTTAACATAGCCTTTAGATCCCTGGATATAACCTTCGGTTCTAGGATCATCATATGGTCAGATTTTGGAGAGAATTTCGTAGGCCAGCTACTTCTAGGTAATTATAATAATAATAATAATAATTGCTCACACTTATATAGCACTTTTCTGGACACTCCACTCAAAGCGCTTTTACAGGTAATGGGGACTCCTCTCCACCACCACCAATGTGCAGCATCCACCTGGATGATGCGACGGCAGCCATAGTGCACCAGAACGCTCACCACACATCAGCTATCAGTGGGGAGGAGAGCAGAGTAATGTAGCCAATTCATAGAGGGGGATTATTAGGAGGCCATGATTGGTAAGGGCCAATGGGAAATTTGATCAGAACGCCGGGGTTACACCCCTACTCTTTTCAAGAAATGCCCTGGAATTTTTAATGACCACAGAGAGTCATCCGAAGGATGGTGCCTGTTTACAGTATAGTGTCCCTGTCACTATACTGGGGCATTAGGACTTACATGGACCGCAGGGTGCACACTCCCTGCTGGCCCCACTAACACCTCTTCCAGCAGCAACCTTAGCTTTTCCCAGGAGGTCTCCCATCCAGGTACTGACCAGGCTCACACCTGCTTAGTTGCCAGTTGTGAGTTGCAGGGTGATATGGCTGCTGGCTAATTGGCAATGGTCTTGAATTTTCTCCACTTGTAGAGTACCTTTCTTACCACTGATGTCATAATAGACTTCATATTGTTTGGAAATGGCTTTCTAACCCTTTCCAGACTGATCAGCAGCATCAATTCTTTCTCTAAGATTGTCATAGTTTTCTTTTGATCTTCGCATGATTTGTTACCACAAATCTATCTACTTAATAAAACAGAAACTGTTTTTTGATTTTATGTACAGGTAGAATCATTTTCTCATGATCAACTAATCATGTGCACATGTTTTGGTATACCTGAGTCTACAAACCCTTTTAAGTGAGATTGTAGAACACTTACTTTTTCACACAACATATTATTTATTTTGTTTTTAATAAGAAATAACACTTTTGAATGTTTGTGTGCCTATACAGTATATAACTTATGAGGATAGTTTTATCTACACTGTACTATTTGAACTTGATGAGGACTAGATGAAGATCAAATATGTCTAATATAAACCATAAACTCTTTTTTGTACTTATATTTTCACTACCAGTGGTTCTCAAACTGTGGTACGCAGACCGGCAGTGGTACGCGTAGTGCCGCCAGGTGGTACGCCAAATAACCCTGGAACTGTGTCTTATGTGCTAAAAAAGTTTGTACAGACGGTGCTAGAGCGGTGACAAGCTGACATAACGGTGTAGTTGCACGAATTAGAGAGGTTGCTTCAGAAATGAATGGACGCATTGCAACATCCACCGCAAGACCTTTGCCGTCAAGAAAATGCCTGACGATTTAAAATCTGTTAGACTCTGTTGTGAATTGTATCAAGGCTCAAAAAATTAATTCATCTCTGCTTTGCTCGACTAAACAGGCTCACCCCTCTCACTGAAATGGTGCTTTTTTATTAGTTTGTTGTTACTGTTTTTTTTTTTCTGTAAAACACTTCACCGTAGACAGGACACCAGTTCATCACAGGGTACACTCTGAAGCACCCAAGACTAATTTAGATAAAGTATTAATTATACTAGTGAGCATGTCTATGGAAGGTGGAAGCTCCCAGATAAGCACAGGAAGAACATACAGAATCTATACAAAATCTATACATCTATATGTATACAATCTATATATAAAAGGTACAATAGTCTTGAGTCACTCCCAGGAGCCAGACACTGTGAGGCAGCATTACTACAGCAATTACAAATACCACCATGCTGACCTTAAATAATTGTATTCTAGACCATTTGAACCAAGTGTATATTGTAGTATTAGTTTCCTTTTCTTGTACAGGAAATACATATATATATTTTTTTAATCTGCCTCGATATGTACAGTAGTTGTGGCCAATCTCCCACTGTTACTTAGTTCTGTGAAACATCGATCTATTACAGGGCTGTACGGTGGATGACAGTGTAGATGTAAAGTGTTTTAATATGCTAAATTATCACACTGTGCAACCTAGAGAAACCAGCTTAAGAACGACATTTCAACTACAGTAAAAAATATTGTATTATATTGTTTTTTTTTCCCTATACACATTATATTGTAATACATAGCATGCATGTCTGCTTACTGTATATTGATTAGTTGGGACAGAAGCTGAAGTAAAACACAACACATCAAACAGATGTTATATAGAAACACTTCAGGGCAAAAGGTTATGTTTCCGTTAAACAAATGCAAATTATACACCTTATCTCTGCTGCTTGTGGAGTAAGCATTTTCCTCCAAAGCTTGAGTTTCAAAGCCTCCTACGAAGTAGCTGTATCTGTTTGCCTGGGAATTGTGAGATTAGACTCTCTGGGTCATGTTACCTAAGCAGGATATCTGTGTTTTTCTGGTGTGAAGGACACCACACCAGGCAGGAATGAAAGGTCCTTTTTGTTCAAATGCATTCTTCCCACTGGATCCATGTAGTGAGATAGGCTTGATGAGCCTACAGCTGTTCACTTCCCTCCATCTTGCCAAAGAGACTGCACCAGTGTTATGGAAAAATAGCAAAAGAAAACAAATATCAGACTTTGTAATGGTTCTTGTTTGTCTGTCCCACTGTAATCACATAGCTTATCATTAACATGGTAGAATAATAATCCTTTCTTGCTACTGGGTATGGCGGCTGGTAATTTAATCAAAATTTAAGACATCTGCTTGAGCTCACAATCACACCTCTCAACAGTATTTTTATATATTCAAATACAAAACATTGTGGAGTTAAAATATGTTCTATTTCATCTTACATTTGCCCTTAGTGTTTATTAACTTATAAAAAATAGCATTGCATTGCATTGCATTTTTATTTGCCCTGACTACAAATGGAAAAACACTGAAAACAAAAAACAAATAATGTGAAAAAGATTTAGTCAAGCATGTACAATTAGCCCATTCTAGTTTGAAAGAGGATAAAGGAGAGGGCCTGGAAGTTTCATTAGCACAAAACATATCAAAATCCTTTAAAAACTAGCCAATATGGGTTTTGTAAAAACCTCACTGAACAGCGGTACAGCATGTTCTTATTATTTTAAATCTATTTAACAAACATACAGTCTTTTGGGCTCCTTCAGTCTGACATGCTCTGCTGTTAACGCTAACCAAGCATGGAGCCTTGAATTCCAACAGAATAAAAAGGTGTACAACTGTCTCATTTTCATCTAGACTGTCTGCTCTCAAATTCACTATCAATTTTATAGTTTAAGGTTGTATCATCATATATAAGACAACTCAGTATAATCTTTTGTTCTTTCTTTGGTCAAAAATCTAAGCTGTCTGCCTGGAACTTTCTTCAGATTCTATCAGGTCTGTGTACAGTAACTATTCAATAATGCCTACCAAGGAATAAAAAGTCCAAATGATTCCAGTTTCTCTCTTTTAAACTGGATGGTCATAGGAAGACCATCTACTATAATTCAAATATTTATTTTATATAGAATCTTTAATGATAAAAAAAGTCATACAAAATGTGCAGATAGTCAATTAAAGTGAATACAATAGAATTAAAACTAAAGAATTAAGGTGTTTTAAGAGTGACAGATTTGGAAGAACTGATACAATCCGGGACATCAATCCACAGGCTTGCAGCAACAAAACAGAAATCCTGATTTTAGTTTAGTGCCTGAATTTAGTTTTAGAAACTGAAAGAGAGGTCTAGAGTCCAAAGAGTGCAAATGTCTTGTGGCAGTATTCAAAGTTAAAAGTTCACCAATGTAGTCAGGAGCCAAACCATTCAAGCCTTTATGCTGAACAGAATTATATACTAAAGTCACAGGGAGCCAGTGCAAGAAAGCTAAGAGATGCATGTTCATGCCATTTAGTTTTATTTAAGATCCACAGTGCTCTATAGCACCTACAACAGATGTAAAAAGTTTTGTAAAATCAATTTTTTAACATTGTCTATGAAACATATTGATGAAGAAAGTGCTCGGCTAAAGGATAGGTTTTGCATATCACATTAAATCAGCAAGGAAATGAAAGTTAATGCCATACCATTAACCATACTAAGTTAATGCCATTTAAGTAAGCTTTAAACTACAACAAAACAATTCTAGTAATTCCAGCAACTCTCTCTAATCTAATGTGCAAGAGCTGACTGAGAATTGATTAATAAATAGAAAACTGAGAGTACAGATAAAAGATGAATGTTCAAATTCTAGTGATGTAACTATACTAGAACCACAGTGGTTCATAATTTAGTTAATTTCAATTATATAGATTCTGTTTTAGTCAGTAAATTAGTTGCAGATTATATGCAATTATAAGGATAAGCAAACACTGAAGGAGTGGCAAATGAAAATAAAAAAAAAAACAGATAAAATTCAGGACTTGACAAACACCTAGAAGACCTGTCAACTGTCTACATGTAGACAAGTCTAGGGTTTGGCATGCAGGTAGTAAAATCAAGCTAGAAATACAAAATGGAAAACACTGAGCTAGAGGTAGCTACTTCCAGAAATCCAGAAAGGAAGTGGTATTATGTTTCAAAAGCCTTTAAAATAATTACAGTCTAATCCCAAACCTTAATTATAGTAGGAATTTCCCTCAGTTGTGGTTGTGATGAGGAGAATGGTGTGTAAAACTGAATTGAATGTTCCACATGTTTTCAGCTGGATTCAGATCTGGTTGTGATCAGAGAAGGTGATGTCATGCTCCTTAGACCAACAATGTACTGTATGTCCTGCTACTTAGATTCTGTCTGGGGTGCATTAATATTTCAAATACTTTAATATAAATAAAAGGCATGAAGTATTAAAGTTGCAGACAAAACATTATTTTGAGTGATAAAATATGCACTCAACCAAACTGTTGAGCACATATTTTCATTGTTAGTCTTTAAATTAGCATGAAAGGGAAAATTCAATGTATATCTTAGGAACATAACTTAAAAGTTGTAAATACGAGGAGGCCCTTTGGCTCATTTTACGCATATATAAGTGATCTGAAGATCTCACCCAGATGCTGTCTTAAAAAACTAATTTCTAGATGCATTGGCTCTACACAGGTATTTAGAAAAAGGTTTTGAGAAATTTCAATGTGTTCTACCAGATAATGAAAACATATAATTTAATATATAATTATTAACTAAAATAACTTTTAATCTCAAATCTACTTATCCTCACATAAGCCTTTTTGTCTAGACAAACATCACCCTCCACTTCAGACATTTTTTCACTCAGCATCAAAGATTTAATGAAACAATATACTGTATTCTCATCAAGCACCAATTTTATATTATCTAAATGGAGACCAAACTCATTTCACTCTGATGTAAACCAGCCTTGAAAGTGGAACCATAAATTATATAGTGTAAAGATATCAAATAGGTTAAGCCCTGTATATACATATTAATTAAAATAAATTAGAGTTCTACACACAGACATGAAAATAGCTGGCAAAAACTCATCATTCTTTATTTTAGTTGATCCCAATCCCAATGTTGATATGCCTCAATCTCCACAGTGTTACAGTAATTCGTTTTATGTGCATTTTTTTTCTTGAAACGTAAAATCAACAAACTTCAAAATGTGTACTGCAACATGACCATGCCAAAACAATTTCCCACACTAAAATTGACCCATTGACCATGGATTTTGCAATAGTGATGCAATAGTGGAAAGCAATATGAAATCAGATTTAACATGATAAAAGGAGGTCAACCAAGATGCTTGGATACACGGCAAACAGCATAACATACCAGTAAGATCTGATTCTGTTGAAAGTATACAGTGCTCTTAACTACTGTACAGTATATATCTAAATTAGTTCATGCAAAACTAAAAGATTTAATTCACTTTTGCAAATTACTGGCTAATGAAGATATATTAATTTCAAGGAAAATAAATAAAACTAGTTATTGCAGCAAGTTAATCTAGCAAATTGCAATGGAAGCCTATTAAGAGTAGATTCAAATATAAATTGCTAAAATTACACAGCAAATTATTTTTTATCCAGAATTATAAATACGTGAGCTTAATTGCAAACTCATGTGGAGACTAATGTGTACTGATCTTTTATAATTCAGCTTGATGCTGAGAAAATGCAGAAGATCTTGGTATCATCCTTGATCCAAGCCTTGCATTTGAAGCTCATGTTTATAATTTCATAACACTCTCTCATTCTCTCAGAATCCAATACAGAAAAGATAATACATGCTTTTGTCTTTCCCGACTTGATCTTTGTAAAGCAATGTTTAATGGTGTATTCCAAAAAATTGTCAAGATACAATGTGTTTGGAAATGGTCTTGATTTCAGTTGTATTAAGAGATTTTAGAGCTTTGGAAATTTTGCACTAGAATATCATTATCCTCTCTTGTTAATAAATACCATGGAGTATGCAGATTTGGTCCCGGAAACTCAGAGTAAACAAGATCTTGCAGGTCAATCTTAAATTAATTTGAAAAGACTTGGAATGTCTTGAACTATATTAAGTTACTTTGTTCAGTTAAATTAGGATTTGCCAGATGTGGTTTGTGAGTGGCACAGCGTGTTGGGATTTTCATTTGAAATGTTCTCTTTACATTTCGCCTGCTTTTGTTGATCTGTTACTATTCACCAGCAAGGGTATCAGGTCTTGGAGAAACATAAGACACCAAAATGCAGAGTTAAACTAGTGCGAATCTTTACTGTTAACAAAAAGAATGTAGAAACCTGACTCAAACAATACACACCATTTCCCCACCCAGGCCAGCCTAAATACTCTAAGCCCCAACCCAGTCCCACTTAACAGACTGGTAAACACTGTTTAAGAGGGCAAGGAAGCAGCTTCTATAACCTGAAAGAACAGATGGAACAGAAGGTATAAAACAACTTTGCGGATCCACAATATCTACTGTAGGTAGGTAATACATTAATACAAAACACAGCAGTATAAATATATTCAAGAAATAAACAATATCAACACAATGTTTATTTTATAGGCATTCAACAAGGGCAATAACATAGCCCTTTGTCACAGGTCATAATAAAATTTTTCCAAGTGCTTAGGAATTTATAAATTTAAGGGTTATTCATAACCTGCTGGATTTTCCTTCTTCCAGACATACTGTAGGCCGACTACCCAATTTCTAGACTGTGACCAATTTTCCTGCTCGAACAGCTGTCAGGCCATAAAATACCAGGTATCTGTCATAATTCAGACACTTATTTGTCTATAAACCTTTAAGTGCAAAATATGTTGACTAAAGCTGTTGTGGTTTGCTTTTAGGTGGCGGTGGTATGGCCAATAGGAACTTTATGTTCATCCTGAATTTAAATGTTAAGTAAACTGTAGAAAATCTAAGCAGCTCCACATGCAATTCTAATTCATGACCATTTGTCCCTCTCCATCTTTAAAACCCTGAGCAGAAAAAGCGAAAATGTTTAAGAGGCACCGAATGGCTGTTATAACAGCTGTGCCTATTCATGTCTGGCATGTCTATAAAAAAAGTTATTTTTGTTTTTTTAAAGATCTTAGACTTCAAATTCTATATTGAGCTCAATCTGTATTCTGCTCCCCGGAGCAGGTCACAGCATACCAAATCCCATTGTTCTCACTGCAAAATATTACAACATGAACACCACAAACTTTCAGATTTTGGTTGTCCCAACCCAAGTCTCTAAAACCAGAAGAAAGCATAAAGTGAGTAGGCATTCCTATCTGGTTACCTTGCATCATTCCACTTCAAAGAAAAAGTGGCATTGAGTTGGTTTGCCAGTAATTGAACTAAGCAGATGTGAGTGTAACACTTGCACAAGTCAAGATGCATGTCCAGTGCCATTCAGATTTCAGGTAATGATAGCGGAAACTCTGCATGTCTAATTTTCAAAGGGCATTATGAACATTTACAATATTAAATTTATAATGTAATAATACTCCTTTAACAGTTTTGAAAAAAAAAATCTCTCTATAGTACCATAAACCGGAGATTAAATCTGTAAATACATACACTTTGAAATTGGACTGCTTAGAGTGATCCAGAGGGGCCTCTCAGATCTGCTATTAACAAAGAATCCTCGCAGCTTATTTATTTTTTATCACACACAATCAGCATTTGTTGATTTATTGACATCTGTGCTCCATAACACCCAAATGCTATCTTTTCAGTGATCTGAATACCTTTATTTTTAGCTAAAGCCAGAACATTTGCAATTCTAGGCAGGATCTCCCTTTTGTTTCATCAAGTTCTGTTTTACATTTGCAAAGAATGAAAAACTCAGGAAACCTAGCAGATTACATTCTTAGACTATTAATATTCAGTCAATACTTATTGATTTCCCTGGTTACACAACTCACAAGCTCACTATTAGTTCTTTAACCAATTCAATTCTATGGACACTAATGTATTCATAGCAGTGCCAGTTCGAGGACTGGAGAAGAAAAATTCCAAATGCTTTATAGAAGCATTATTATAACAGTTTTAGACCTGGAATTGTTATATTTGTTCATCTGTATAAATAATGTTATTCATAATTATGTTATACTTTTATTTTAGTTTATTGAGATGATTTATGGCAAATATGGAATAAAATCCAGTCTACAAAAAGAGTTGTGTAGTCATTTTCTCCTCCAAACGTTTTTATGTCAAAAATGTTTTACTACAATATTAAGATGCATTATATTAATATACAGAGTACTTTAATGCCCTGGAATTATATATCCTAGTTCTAACCATATTCGATATATTCTCCTCTACAACCAGTTATATACTGTACAGTATTGAAATCATACAGTCGAATTTCCCTCAGTACTCTGTCAGGCATAAGTGAGAAAACTTAATCAATTACAGCCTTTAACTTATGCATGACTATTATGCATAATTATAATGGACACACACATCTAATATGCTCAGTTTTTATTTAATACAGTATGCTACATGCCCCATACTGTCTTACGGAAGTATTAGCATTGACAGGAGGGGTGTAGGAGCAATACAGCTCTCAAAGCTTAGCCAAGTGGCTCATGCATGTGCATCTGTGCTGCATGTGCACCATTACCTAAACTTGTAACTACTTGGGAGTCCTCTGAGATATCAATCTTGTAAGACAAAGACATTTGATGAGCTTCATGAAACTAAAAATGTTCCTAACTTCATCCACAAATGGTCAGATGAATAAAGGATTATCACACATTAAATCACTGATATTCGAAGGTGGCATATAAAGAAATCAAATTAAAAAATATTTGATTAAAATATTTTAAACCAAGTTATAATGGACACAGAAGAACTGGAATCTCTTAGTACTTTCAAATGGACTTTTAGTCAATCACACAGCACTATGGTTTATTGTATCATTGTAAACGTGTTGAAAACACTTGTTGTTGCATCTATTTTTACATTTTAAGCACTGTGCTGCAATGGATCCTGTATAAAATGTTTCTCTGTCTGAGAAATGACAAGACTTGCATGCATCCAGTGTACAGGTCTACTACTTACAGTACTTGCTGAAACAGATCATTCCAATCTTGACAGCACAAAGCTGACAGCAAACAGCTTGAATCCTGATAAGATTGGTGGACTGATTACAAAAAGGAGTACTGATCCTTTTCTACATGATACTTCCTTTATTTGGGCCATTCCTGGCAACTTGCATAAAAAAATCATACACAGTAAAAAGTGAATTAAAGTCCTTTAAGTATCCAGACTGAAATGGAGACAACTTGTCAATACTGTACCTCTAGCAGAACTATATGTATATCTTGTTCGTGACCATACCATGTGCATGATTCATTCATGCCCAATAAAGAAAATAACACACGTAGAATACGATGTTTTATTTAAACTGAGGACACCAATCTTCTTCATGTCAGATTCTACCTGAATTACATTTAAAATCTTGTCAAGATTAAATATGCAATAACAGGAGAGAGCTAGAGAGATTGTGGTGATGCAAAATACAGGAGCAGGAGAGCAGATTCCAACAGTTAATCCACTGGTTAAACACGATTACATCTATTCCTTGACAAAAGTAAAGAAGAATGATGGCTGCTTTATGCCCCATCTGGTGGTTCATAAGGATCCTAGTGTTACCTTACCCAGACAAGAACTGATTTGCTTATTCTAAAATAATGTGCTTTTACTGCCACACGAATGTGTTCCCCACCATTATATCATGTGCGATGAAGTATACACACTCTTAAGTGACATGTAATTAAAATAGAATTTTAGACTGCTTTGCAGTCCTGCAGAAAACAAAACTGCATTTTTTTAGGTTATTTTTGGATACAGTTCTTGAAATAAATTGATTTCAAAGTTCAATATATAGCCAAACTTTTTGTAATTCAGATGTCTATTCTTCACAGAATGTGCTGCACATTTTCGCCATGTTTGTCAGAATACCTGTGAATCTGAAATATACAGTACATCCAAAAATGGGGCTACCAACCTTTATAGAGACAGAGGATAAGAACTAAAGCTGGAGGTCCTTAATCACAACAGCATTAAATACTTAATTAAAGCAATATCTTGTAGTGTTTAGTGTTTATTTAAAATGCTCAGCAGAACTAATGCTTGAACTGTATGTTTTTATCAGCATGTTTTTACATCTACAGAAAACACCAGTGAAAAACAGTAATAAACAGAATCAGTTGACTGATCATAGAATGTACAGTACAATCTTTATCCTTGCCTACTATGTATTACAGAAATAGACAAAAACCTCAGTGTTTTTTTAACATTGCTCTTTAATCTACAAATAATTGTATCAATAATTGACCAAATAATAATTCCCTAAACATATGATATGACATCTACTTCCAAGCAGCATACCTATAGGTCTCTAAAATCATGCCTCCAAGCAAAGATGAAAAACTTTTGGTCTCCTGCAGTATAATTGCAGAATAAGCTGGTCTAGCCAGTTTTTTTACCTCCATTCTGTTGAATGTGACAGGATGAGTCTGACAGAAAAATGAAAAACAGGAGATGAACCTAGATAAAGATGCTCTGAGAGATGATTAGAAGTGAATGGCCAATAACAGATGGCAACATGCTGCTAAAGTTGTGTGACACAATATCATATAGCTGTGACTTAAATTGGTAGCAAGCTGTGATAAAAGTTTGTTATAAAATACCAGGAAAACAAGTCCTAAAAATACATTTCCTTATGAGAAACACTGGTTGATTCCATCTTCCAATATTCATTTGCTGTGTTTTTCGGCATCTGTATATTTTGGTAAAAATATTCCATTCTCCCCATAGTCCTGCCTGCCTAGTAGATGTAATACAATACTTTGCCAAGAATATTCTAAAATCCTTAAATTCTGAACAGATCAGTTTTAAAATAGCACAATAGAAATGCACACAGAAATGGTAGCATCTTGCCACAAAAAAAAACGTAAAATAAGCAAATAGGAAAGATTTTGATTATGATTTTACTAACTAAATGGCTCACAAGACAATGTAATTATATAAAATTGCCTGTGAAACATTCTTTTGAATCATCTGCTCAGGGAATGTAGTCTAATTACCTATAATAGACGTGGAATAGAAGGGACAATACCATTTTTAAAAGCATAGTATGCATCTTGCGAGAAAACAATTTACAAAAAACAAAACGGTTATTGAAAAATATGTCATAATCTGTGCTTTAAGAGGAGAAGTCTGTCTTGAGAAAATAGCTTTAGAGATGTTGGTGTTTCCCAAAACCAAATCAGTAAATATATTGTAAGTAAATCAGAAAAAGAAAAGAGTGTACTGCTGAACAGTAGACAAGATTATTACAGTGTCTAGCTTGAAGAATCATTGCTAAATGTTTTTACAGAACACGGTTCAACTGTATGAATACAAGAGGAGAAGAAAAAACAGGTCCATATGGACTGTCTGTGTACTCCTTGAGACTAAGCTTAACTCATGTGCCTGTCAACCACTCCACTATTTATGGATGTAGGGAGTACGAAGGATATTAGGCTGCAAATCAGATGCACAAGAGCCACCAGAGCAACTGAAGAAAAAAAAACAGCTCTGAACCAATGAGTGAAAAATTTGCAACATACACAGATGAATTTGTCTGAAATCACCCTGGAGAATTGATTCTACTGACTGCAAATACCAGTGGTAATTCTAGCAAACATTTGAGATGATCTGGGGACAGCTTCTCAAATTTAAAACAAGTGTGAGAGAAAATGAGAATCTGCTTTCTTTACTGATGCCATTGACATGCTCAGAAGAAAAAAAGAAAAAAGATTACAAGTGTTTTTTAAATGTCTGAACTTTTCCTTATTGAAATACTATGAAATCCTTGAGAGGCACCAAAAAGCTTTCTCTAATGCTTTAGATACGTTAGTGTTGACAATTTGCAGACACACCCTGGGGACAGCACCTTCTTTTGGAGATGCCATATATTGACTGTTTTTAAAGAATCTTAATCCTAACACATTCCCAGGGGAACATTTTAATGATGAAATACAAATCAATCTATCTTCCAAGGAAAGTGAAAGCTTTGCAAGTTCTTAACAGAGAATATAAATCACTCTCCTATCTGTGTTTCAACCTCAGAAGGAAGTTTCTCATTCTATAATACAAACAAGGCATACAAAACAACAGCTGCTCATTTTAATAGTCAATTTAAAAAGAAGAGAGAGAACATTTTCAGTAGCAATCTATTTAGCTTGTACATTTTTCACAGGCTTTGTAACACACACACTCTAAACTTTCAAGTGTTTTTTGTAAGAGAACCCAGAAGTAGAAAGTTATCCAGTGAATTGGGAAAAATATTGTACTGTGCTGAACAAATTAAGTCTGGAAGCTCAACTTATATTATAATAATTTATATTTTATATATTATATTGAAAATAACATCAAGACAATGTTCACTTGTCTTTGTCCTGCAATAGCTCCGTCTTCAAATACATTCCAATTATCCATATTTAAAGCAATGATGTATCAAACCTTGAAACAGGCCATTCTTTCCTGATTCTTTCCACGATGTTTGCTATTGGTGCTATGGCATGTCTCTTTCCAGACAATTACTCTCTTTTGAAGCAGCTCCAATAATTAAAATAGTCCTTGTTAAATTTTAGTTTTTTGCATCCTCAATTGGCACCCATGCCAGATGTAGACATAATTTGTAATATTTGCAAATACTGTATGGCTAGAGTCTATGGTGAAAAGGGGATTCCTAATATATTGGTTAGCCTGTGTGTAGGCGGACACTTCAAGAGCTGACTTAACCTGAGCCATTACAACTTTACAAAGGTTATTACATTTTAAAAGAGTTACAAAAACATAGTCTTATTTATGTAGCACTTCCAAAAGTGAAAACACATTTTTCTAGCTGCCAAATTTTCTGCATTTCTTATAAAGAATAGCTGCTACCAAGATATTGTATTTTTCATGAAAACTCCTCACTTTAATGTAATTCAAACATTCAGTAATACCTCTGTGACCTCTGCAGGAGACAAAATGAGAAATACTTTTAATTTTTGGTGTTTAATGAAGATGAAGCACAATGGCAGAAAATTTCCACGCAAACATTCCTTTCCTCTACCCGAGTTCTATGTGTATGCTTGTCATATGAACCTCCCATGGCTGCCTCAGACTTCATATTCTGTGCATCAGAACAATTATACCATTTTAACTAAAACACACTTGCTAGATCACTGTTTACAATTAACATGTTATTTTGTAATAGGCACACTGACAATTTATTGAACAGCCATGACATGGGTACATTACATTTATTCATTTGACAGATAATTTTATTCAAAGCAACTTAACAATCACACCCATTCAAGATGCAAATAGTCCATATAACATTTACATTGTATTCACTTAATATTCAATGTGCTTATTAACATTTCTAATGAACAATGTTGAACATGGACTTCACTGTTAGTACCATGTGTGGTTCCCATCCTATAGATTACAAGCATGCTTAGCACCATGTTTCGAATGCTATCTTGTGGGATTCACCCACATTTCTCTTATAAAGCTTTGACAAGCTTGTGTCTGTTCTTTAGTCTGTGAGCCATAGATGCAAAATAGCAACATAGCTTATCCCACAAATATTCAATGGGGATCAAGGCTGGCAAACTTGTCATCTGTGGCACAAATGTCACATTCTCATGTAGCAAGAAAGCCATTGTTGCATAAGCTACATGAGGATGTGCGTTGTCTTGCTGGAATATTGTCACATCAAAACAAGCCAGATGGAAGGATAACAAGTGAGGCCCCAGGATTTGATCAATGTAGAGCCATGTAGTCAGGTTGCCATCAATCACTTCAAATTGAATTCTGTAGCTTCTAGACAGTGCTGCCTAGACCATCACCTTATCACCTATACCCAATCAACTAATTAATAGATGATTCAGAGCTTACGCAACAGTCATTGTCACTTGAGTGTATCATGGGTCAGTCATGGCCAATCAGTAAATCAAAATGAAAACAAAAAACATCATAAATCTTGATACTGTACTTTAGAGTGTTAGTTTCTGTTATGCTCAGTATGTACAGCGAGACTGTGTGCAACGGCATGAGGGTTTCGTGAGTGCTTCCTTGTGACCTGAGTCAGTTTCAGATAGTGGTCTCCAGTGGTGAAAGGGCAAACAAATTATTCTCCTTCACCACAAAGCCACATTTCAGATGGAATGTTATAAAATCCTGTGGGCAATATTAGACAAATCATGCTATCAGGTGCTTTAGAATGGATTAATAGTGAGGTGTAAGAGTGTGAATGGGCTTTCTATTTTCACACAAAAAATGACCTTGGTTTTTATTTTCTCCTATTAAGAAAAAGTTTGATAAATTGGATTGCAATTGTGACAAGGCATTGAAGGGCCATGCCACAGGTCATCTTTATTTGTGTACTATTAACTGTTAATAAAGGCAATAATACTGATAAGACATTTAAAACACAAAGTAACGTTTTGTATTATGTACCTTCACCACAGTATGTCCTCTACTGTACAATTAAAGGACACATTTCGATTTTCAGACTTATTCCTATCACTTCTATACTGCTGTGTACCTAAAGAAAACTGCTTTTCTTTAGTAATAACCGCTAGTGACGTGTCGAAGCAATAGTGGTTTCAATTCCTACATATACAAGTGTAATAATTTCAGTCCTGTCCTAATATTTATGTTGCTTTATGCTTTTGTACATAAAGGGTGCTCAAACAATTAATGGAGAAAGTTACTTACAAAAAACTATTTCAATGTACCTGAATGAGCAGTCTTTTTATTTCATTTCCATTTACCACTGCACATCTATATAAATATCAATAATCTACCAGAACACCAGCTTTAACGCAGGTTAACCCACATCAGCCAACTTTAAACCCAATTGCAGCTGGACTCTGCTATATCAACTATAAAAATGTCAAATTTGTTAAGACACTTTCAGAAAATGATAAAAGTAAAAACACATGCCATCTAATTCAGATTGAGTACTCTCTGCTGTTCCTGTAAAATGCTCTTTCATGGCAATTACAGGTCTAATGCAAAAAACAAAATAAAAGGGTTTAGATGGCAAATCTGTTGATTTTGTGGCTTGTTTAATCTATTACCAAATGTCTACTTCATTTCTCTCCACCATGATTCCAGTATTGTTACGATTGTGTTCTCTTTGGCAAATATGGTTTCCATACAGAATGTTTGTTTTTATGTAATATAGATGATTCTTCTAAGTGAATTCTTGGCATACGTTTTGACCAATGTTTAGAGTGCTGGTGGGTCTCTCTGTGAATGATAAATAACAGCAGTATATGACAGTGTGGTCATATGAGTAATGACTTTGTGTACTGTAAATGGAGGCAATCCAAGAGGATGTTTATTTCTTCTCTAACAGTGCTGCCTTTTATAAGAAGAGATTCAAAAAGTAGTACTCCTCCCCACAACAAAATGTGAGTTTAAAGTGATCAATGTTGCAATTTTTTGTATATCGCATTTGGGAGAGTTTATGAATTTAAAATTCTTGCTAATACCAGGTGCAAATGAATACGAGAAATGTGTATTGATCATAGAAGGCAACTTTTTAGGGGCAATGAATGCTTGAACAACAATGTAATGAGATTAACATTGAGAGGGAATGGGAGGAATGTGCATACATCACCTCATACTGATTAATGGCAGAATTCATGTCTAGTTTAGTGAAGTGTCTAAGACAAGGGAACAAGGGTGGTTATTTTAGTGTTTCAAAAGCAAAATAGGGTCAACGGACTAAAAAAATGCAGCTTTTAAAAAAATATATATATTTACAATACTCATCTTTATAAATGTTTGGCTGTGTCATACAATAATATAATCCTTCTGTGAACTAAGCTGTCATTACAGTTAAATGAGCAAGCATAATATGAAAACCATAGTTTAAATACTGCAATTTTGTTACAATTTCTTTTTCAAAAGCATCTGCAGTAACACATCAGTATTATAAATTGAAAAGGAATTCAGAATCAGTTTACTGCGGTATGCATTCTACAGCTTAGGGCAGGAATGAATAAGGAGAAATGTGAAAAATGTTTTAATCCACTGTACATGGCATATCTTTATTTTATAGGTCATATGCTCAGTCTTTGATTTAATTACATTTTTATTAATTTTACCATTGATTCCATTTATTTTTTTTTATTTTTGCTGCTGGACTAAAGTAGACGTTTACAACCAACTATCTATTAAAGGGGAACTGCAACATTATTTTTATTTTTCAGGGTTAGAAAGAATCAGCATTGACAACTTAAACTTGACATATTTCTGCAAATGTTAATGCACAGTTACTATTTATTTGCTGAATTTAACAGATTGAAGAAAATACAACAGTAAACGTGGCATGTGCAAATGATTGGGCACCCTATCAGTCAGTACTTAGTAACACCCTTGGCAGAAATCACAGCCTCCAAAGGTTTCTTGTAGCCAAGTAACAGTCTTTCAATTCTTGCTTTAGGAATTTTTTTCCACTCTTCCTTGCAATACGCTTCTAGTTCAGAAATATTCTTAGGTCATCTTGCATGCACTGCATGTTTGAGATCTACCCACAGATTTTCAATAATATTCAAGTCTGGGGACAGTGAAAGCCATTCCAAAACCATAATCTTTCGTTTCTTGAAGTAGTTCATTGAGGATTTTGAGGTATGTTTTGGATCATTGTCTTGTTGTAATATCCAACCTCTTCTCAGCTTCAGTTTCTTTACTGACTGTGGGACATTAGCTTCCAGGATTTGTTGATACTTAGTAGAATCCATTCTTCCCTCTACCCACACAATATTTCCTGCGCCACTGGCTGCCACATAACCCCAAAGCATAACAAAAGCCTCTGGCTTGTTGCATACTTCAGATGTTGACTTTTGTGATGAGATCACAGGTAAGTTTTCCTTCTGATGACTCTTCCTGCAGGTCTTTTGCAGTGATGTAGGGGTTTTGCTTTGCATTCCTGACCAGTCTACGAGCAGTTCTATCTGAGATTTTTCCACATCTTCCACATCTTATCTTGACTTCCTTTTCTTAATGACATTTCAGACAGTGGAAATTGCATGAAGGAAGCATTTAGATATCATTGTATAGCCTTCCCCGCTTTGTAAGTGTCAATTATCTCTATTTTCTGATCCCCAGTCAGCTGCTTAGAGGAGCCCATGGTTGTTGAGTGTGAGCACAATGACCGACTTATTTTCGTGTAATCTTCTCTATTCTCATGCAGGTTTCGACTTCACACCTTTCTTCACCCCTCTCCATTTTGCACCACCTGAGTGGCACCACCCCTCTCCTGCCTCCTCCCCTCTCCCAGTTTTTGATCTTCTGTGCTATTTAATCTTTGCTGTCACAGCCAAAACGTTGTGTTCTCTCTCTTTCTTCTCTTTTCAGCATGGAATAAATCTGCAGTATTATTTGTTCCTTTTCAGACTTCTGCTTGTATTTCACATTTTTATGTTGTTTTACAAACGAAAGCAAGAACGCATTAACCAACTGTATTGTAAGCACTTTAAAAAGAAATGTCTACAAAATCTACCCCACTCTTCCAAATTGTCAGTAATTATGGAGCTTGTAAACTATTTAACAGTGAATGGCACAATGAGTAGGTAGGTCAGAATAACGTGTCTGTTTATCATTAATCTACCTGTGGATTTTGGTGGATGGAGGGATTGTATATGCAGAGATTATACAAAAATAAAATAAAAAATACAAAAATGTTAAAAATAAACATATAGTCCTGGAGAGTATCAGTATTGATATTAATAAGTCACCAGAATATACTTTAAAGGAGACTTCATGTAATAGCACTAAAAGTTAGAATGGTATTCAACACAATATACTGTAGTTTATAAACTTGCCCTATAAACTAAACAGCTTACATCAGTGAAGTTCCTACAAATATGAAAATTTAATTAGCCATGATAAATCCACCAAAACAACTTGGCCCTAAATTCTCATTTTAATAATATAAATCTGACTATCAGTAGCAAATTCCAAAAAACACTTAAAAGAATGTAATTGCGTAGTTTTACCAACAAAAATGGCTGATGAAATGTTTGTTATTAAATACCCTAGTACCTTTTAATTTTTTACAGTTGATATAGTTGGTTGAAGTTATAAAGACATATTGTAAGAAACTGTCAAAAATACCTCTGTGTATCAGCAAGAACTATAGCTGTTAATCATCAAGGAATTTGCTCAACTGTGCGCAAAATCCTTCCTATTGGCTAATAATTCTAAATATTGACAATTGCTGCCAGACATATAAGGAAGACATATAAGGAAGCCAGGTAATCAACTTCAACAATGTGGCAGTTTCATACTCAAAAACTCTTTGTGCAAAGAATTATCTCCTGTTCTCTGTTTTACATATAGAATTGTATACTGTGGAATTGTCAAACTAAAGGAAAAGAGTTCTATAAACAAATATAAAGCATTTAAAAAATATAGTACATGTAGCATAAAAAGTAAAACTAACAGTAAAAAAGGAAAGCTTAAATGAACATACTTATACAAAAACTTGTCAAAGGTAATGTGTCAAGTGCAATTTGATTAAGTCTATTTAAAATATTTAATTATCAAGTAATTGGTATTGGTAAGGTATTGGGAGACAAATTCAGAGTTCTGGTGCCTTTGTACGCTGGGTCTCTATTAACAGTACCTAATTATACCTGAGCCTGTACTTCCTGGTAGGTGTGAGCTTTTTGGATTTACCTTTGCTTCTCCCTTTCATAAATGTTACTGAGCCATTGCAAGGTATTTTTATATATAAACCAGACATGTTAAGATGTACATAACATCACCTTCAAACTGTTCAAGATTAACTTTATAAAGGTAGTTATAGAAAAGTGGGGGAACTAAGTTTATCACAAGTTGACCAATCTTCACAAGAAGTCTAAATTAAATCAAAATTGATTAATGACTGCATGAACCATGTTTCCTGGTCTGTCAGTCAATTTAAAGAGAGAATTTTGATGGAGCAAAATAATAGACCATTAAGAGCCTGTTTCCAAAGTAGTTTAAAATAACAGTGGCAACTGTGCACAAAATAAAAGGTTTAATACTGGCCCTTATCTATATAACATTGAAATGATCATACCAGGATCCTGGAAATAAAACTAAGAAAATCTCTATTAAGCACATTATCTAGGATTCCCATCCAACACTCTCATATCATTGCAGTTTCAATTTACAAGTGGCATGAGAAATGTATTAAAGTGCTTCATCCTATTCAAGAGGACATAAAACCATTTTTACAGTCTATATACATTATTTGTATTTTTAATTAAAACATTTTGGTTTTTATTGCATAAGAAACCTAAACCAAAACAATCTTAATTAATCTATTTTTAGAATAATGCAACTCAAACTTAAAACTTAAAAAAGAGGCTATTCAGTTCATCTAGCCCATTTGGTGGTAGTTAGTAACTAATTCAAGGATCTGTTCCACCTGTTTCTTTAAGGAAGCCAGGTAATCAACTTCAACAATGTGGCAGTTTCATACTCAAAAACTCTTTGTGCAAAGAATTATCTCCTGTTCTCTGTTTTAAATACACTTCCATGTAGATTTCACTCGTGTCTTCTGGTTTATGTTCCACTGTTTATTCTAAAGAAATCCACTGAGTTGACTTTCTCAATGCCTTTGAGGATTTTCAATACTTGTATTAGTGCCTGAGGTTCCCTGTAGAAAGCCTTTTTTATGTGTCAATACCTTGTTTAAATGAAAAATAGAAGTTATAACTTGTATAAGTTATAAGAAAAGTTATAACTGTAAAAACAAAACTAAAATTAAATAAATATATATATTGCATGATGAAATTTTATACTACAATAATGTCTGGCTAAACCAAGTTTTCAATATTAACTATGAAAATGACAACTTTACAATCTGATGCCAAGTGACACTGCAATGAAAATATGTTGGAATTCATATGACTGTGTGCGTTTCTGCAACATTCAAAATTAGTTTAAAATCTACCCATTTTAAAATATGCAACAGGTTTAAATGATTTAAAAAAAGAGATTAAGCAATGCATACATATAATACATTTCAAGTATTATTTGCATTATTTTATACATATTTCTACATATTTAAAAGACTTAAGCATTTAAGTGCTGTTAATTCAGTTAATGCATCACTAATCCTAAGCTAGATGGAAGCAGGGCTTTGCTGTCTCCCAGAAAAAAGGGATGCCATTATTGACAATGGAACAGGTGAAGGATTATTCCATGCTGAAAAGAAAAGAGACACAACGTTTCAGCATTGGAGCCTTCTTCTGGTGTGTTGTCAGGCCCTTGACAACTTCACATGTTTGATTGACTGGCCAGAGATAGGAGTCACCGCTGTATAGTATGGCCAAGGATCACATCTAACTCCACAGCAGCATTCAATGTAAAATATTCTTAGCCCTTCTTGGGGTTCCCAATCTTTTACTGCAGTTCCTACCCAAGACCTCCACCTCTGCTAGCTTTGTGCATCAAATAAATTATTAGCCTGTGCCTTTACACCTGAATTGCAGCCAAAAACACACCCATTGCACACAGAAGTGAACCAAGACATATATTTTCTAGTTTTCTGATTTCAGACTCTACACATAGCTAGAATCAGGAATGATTAGGATTTTGAACAGCTGGGTGAAATTGACTTTTCATTATCCCTCCTGAACTTCAGTTAAGAACTTCCATTTCTCACATTTTCTATTACAGAAATTACTGTATACTGTACTTCCAGCTTTCATGCCTTTATACAATTTTACATACTCTTCATACATCAAAGGTCAAAAGCTTGGAAGCAATAAAAGACATGCAGCGGAACTAGGAATGAAGGCAGTATTGCTCATTCCTCTTCTTTTAATATCTCTGACCTAGAAAAATATTGACATTCTTTATCCAACGACAGCTGGGGAGAGCTTGAAAATAGCTTGTTAAACTTAGATTAAATGCAGCATATACAAATTAACAAGTTTATTTCAGAAAAGAGAAATGTTCCCTTTAAAATTAAGTGATCCATCAAAAAAGGTGCCAATAATAAATGTACTCTTAATGGTAACATAATTAAAAAAGGTATCCTAAATTCTGAATTTGGAATAATTTTCATACTGGGTATATAATAATAATAATAAACTTTATTTTATATAGCGCCTTTAAAGGTGGCTTCTCAAAGCGCTTTACAGGATGACAATAACAATAAATATATGACTAAGGTAATGCAAGTTATGCATCCATCCATCCATTTTCTAACGGATTTATCCTTTATGCTTTATGACTTTGGAAAGTGGGAGGAAACCATAGCATCTGGAGTAAATCCATGTGTATAGGGGAGAATATACAAAATCCACGCAAATTCATGTACCACAGGGAATAAACTTAGAGACACAGTGCTGTAAGGCAGCCCTCACTGCATCACCATGCCACTCCAATGCAAGTTGTTCATTAGTAACAGATTTTACATACAGTAACTCAAGACAACTGTGCAGATAAACTGGCAGAACTCATTCAAAAGCTATCCAAGATGATCATGAAATACAAAGTATGCTAAATACCAAAGTCTTCTGGGTGAAAAAAAGACGCATTGTACTTGTGAGAAATTATATTCATCAATCTATTCAATGTATTTAAGATACAAACCTTGTCAGAGGTTCCTGACTCCAAGACCTCTATGTCATCTTCCAAACTTGTGATCACAAATCACAAATCTAATAAATGAAAGTACTTTACACTGTATCTACTGGCGTGATGCATAACTTGTCTCTAGATATGTTTAAATAAAAGCACTACACATGATATGGAAAGCTGTAGAGAAAAGAAGATAGTATTAGCAACATGTTTAAGGACTATCGATGTGTTCTGCATAAGTAAGGCAATCTGGTCTTCAGAGATGTCTATTTTCCACTTATTACTTAAAAAATGTTTTGTTTAATAATACTACCTTCTAATGCACACGACTGACTGAGAAATAACTGAAGCAGCGGTGTGGTAATAATTTTGACATGTAGTATACATTAAACTTCTGTGCTGTACAACAGAAGTAATTGGTGTTAAGGAAAAAATGTAATGATCCCTGTGGTATTCTAATTTTCATGCTCATCAACTACTGCATTCTTCATCCTGTGTAATACACTAGGTAGACTGCCACAGAACACTTGCCCCCAAGACAGCCAACCTGTCACATTAGCTGAACTGCGCAGGCAGCAAAAGTGAAAGAATTTAAATCTTTCTTTCACTTGATGACAAACGCTTTAAATGACTGCATGTTTCAGCCGTGACAGCAGGATTCCATGAAGTGTCTTGCTCAACAAAACCCTTAGCATAGTTTGAACAAAAAATAAATACTAGAGATGTGACTGTAAGCTTATCTTGCTGTTGATAGCAGAAATCTAATGTCCACTCAAATCAATCCATCAATCAAACACGACATTAGAAATATGTGATGTGTAAAAATGTGATATGTACAGTGATGCATTATGACCTCAATGAACCACGACAGTGTGCCTTTATCCTGAACAGTAAAAGAATGAAGTATTTTGCAATGCAGCTTTTCACTGGATTCCTGGAATATAGAGTACTTTATATTTATTATACATTTAAGATCAGTCCTACACTGTGGATCAAATTTGGATTGTTGCAATTCTTGAGGGTGAACTTTTCAGTTATGTTTTCATTGTGAGATTAGTCAAATCTACTTCATATTTAATTTGCATTAAAAAACAGCAGCAAAAATACAATGCTCTGGTATGCAAATACCAGCACAAGTCCCTGGCCATACCACAGTGCACCTCCCCGGGCCCTTTTTCCGACAAGCCTCTTCGGGACACATCAGAAGTGGTAAATGAATTCAGCCAAAATACAATCCACGGCATTCATCACTAAAACAAAAAAATATATATTTGAACATATTCTCTGGAGGAAATCAAGCACTAATCTTGCCACTGTACATTTTATGTCCACATCCCTCCCATCTTCATCCTTGCAGCAGCTGCCTGACTCTCATCCCTCACCAGAAAGGGTTCGATAGCCCCATCCTTACCGATTCTCCTCAGCAAGGTGAGTTACCCCATTAAAGCTCACTATTTGAGTTGCACCTCTTCTCATTTTAACAAGGATTTGACCCACTACTGAAAGAGTACTTAGTACTACTGAAACATGATGGCACAATCAATTATATACTGACACAGTATAAGTTAATGGAGAAGTACAAACATACTTTCAACACAACAGTTCTGTAACAGTATAGGAAAGAATTCCATATGTGGCCTTTGTCACAATTCCAAAATACAAATGGAAAAAATGAAGCCTAAGGCAGGAGTCATATATCATTTTCTTTAACTTTTATAAAAGATAAATGGAAGAATTCAGTATTAATGTCATGCTGAAACACAAAAAGGAAGAACAAAGGTTGTGGAGAAGTCTTCAACATATTTTTTCCTTTGATTTAATTTTTTTACAACTCACATAGTACATCACCACTAAATAAAAGATACAATCACCATCCATGATGTGTAGTGCAGCGTGTTTTAAGCATTTCTAGAATTGAATAGCTGGAGGGTAAGGGATTCGATTGTGGTCTTAATTGGTTTAGGTTTGGGAATCACAGCATGGTCCTGTGGACAAGGGTTTCATACCCCACACTATCCCCCAACAAGGGAGCATGATATAGGAAAGGGATTGCTGTTATCCAATTTTAAAAGGTAAATGTGGATAACAGATTTGGGACTGTTCAAGAGCTGTCTGTTCACGTTTGTGCTTTTTCGAGGGACTCCTACTGAAAATATACAACATTAAAACCAAACCAAATTCCTGGTATTTCAATAAACATAAAGGAAGTGAGTTATTTCTAAGGAGATTTCATTTACCCAGTGCTAATTCTATACTTACTGTTGCCTACAACTTGGTCAATTGTATACCGGAAATCCTCATCAGGAAACTGGCTCTGGTGAAGAAGTCCTGGTGGCCTTAACTGATGCTTTCCTCCTCTTATTTGCTCTTATCTGCTAACACCATTTAAATAAATTATTTTCTGTGTGTCATATTCAGTATATTTTTTTTTCCTTTTCCAAACACCAAGTCATACAGAATATTTACTACACTACGCTTTCTATACTGCAATTTGCTTTTCAGAACATTTTTTTTCTTCTGGTAAACATCTTTTACGGCAATATCAAGAAGCCACAGAAACAGTTTTTAAAAAAGGAATATAGGAATACACAAGCTGTGAAGCCATATCAATAACACAAAAACTAATTTGCAGAAAATTATACAAAACAGCATTATCGTCTTGTGGAAGAAAAAGATATGATAAACCAAAGCTATGTCAGCATTATCACTGAAACAGTAATTTTACTACAATATATTATTCCAGGAGGTGTTAATTAGATCCAAAGGTGGAAATCACAGATTGTTTTAAACTTAATAAACCAATATATATGTATGAGAACAATTACTGCATGTAAAACATTAGTTTATCATTTTCTGATGTCAAAGGAAAAAATGTAGAGCAAATCATTAATGTATTTAGCGCTGATTTTCTATCTGTTTTGCACTGTGCAGATTTTGAACATGATTGATTTAGGTATAGTGTATCAATAATGCATTATGAAAACTGCAGTTTTGCTGGAAGATACTGTAATGTTCAGCAATGACTACAAATTCTAATTTTAAAATGTGATTCAATTTTGTATTTAATACACACTCAAGTTGGAAATATCATCTTTTGATAAAAATGACTGCTGCAACACCTGTAACTGAATTTAAGAAATGAAGATCTTTAGACTTGGGCAGCATGGTGTTGCAGTAGTTACCATTGCTGCCTTGCAGCGCTGGGGCCCTGGTTCAATTCCTGAGGTGCTATCTGTATGTCTGTTTGGTCTCCAATGTTCATGTGGGTTTCTGACTCTTACTCCCTCAATCCACAGACATACTGACAGGTTAACTGGCTTCAAGGAAAAGTGTCATGGGTGTGAGTGTGTGCATGTCTGTGTCATACCTTATCTTTCAATATCTTTGTGCATTCTGCAAAGCTCCACAGTTCACGACAGCAGAGTTAGGTGGAGGATCAATGCAAGTTGCACTAACATTATAGCAAATCTGTCGGTGCCCATGTCACAGTAGTCATTTTGATAAAAATCAAGACTCCTTGCTGATTAATACCCCTTCTACCACACAGTCAACTTGTCACATGATCCAGGCTTGGTAAGGTTTAGAACTAACCATTATAATTATTTTTTATTTAATATTTTAGGGTTTAAAACTGAACATAAGAACCATGACTCAAAGGAAAAACATGAAAATCTGGTATTAAAAATGTCATTTAATAATTTGTGCTGGGAGGAGTGTTTCCTTCAAAATGACACTTTAAGCAAGAGATGAGCAAAGTTAGCAATAACTGGATGGCTGTAGAGATGCATTATGCATTTAAAATTAACTGAAAAATGTAAGTATTCTGCCTAGTATCCTTCTAATAAAATATTCACTACTTCACACAAGCCCAACTAACAGTATGCAATTTGCACCATTTTTGTTAAAGAAAAAAAGTTATTACACAAATGCATTATATGTTGTAATTACTTTTCTGACCCTTTAAAACTTATTTAGAAAAAGGGTATGTGTTGACAAAGTGAATGCAAAAGCTATCAGCAAAACCCCACTATCACATTTTTATAAGTATAAATATTTTTCGTGCAACTATCTCAAATGTTGTCAGTAACTATAATTTTTTCACACCCTAGATCACTTTATTGGCCATATACAATTTCTTGTATTAGCAATTTGCCTTTTTGCATACCCCAACTTGCTCTCCACGAGACACACACAGAGAGAGGGAAGTTTGGGGTTAGAGCACAGGGTCAGCCATTTATACAGCGTCCCTGGAGCAGTTGGGGTTAAGGGCCTTTCTCAGGGGCCCAATGGAGTAGGATTTCTCTGCTGGCCACGGGATACAAATCGGCAAACTTTCCAGCCACAGGCACAGATCAGCCACAGAGTCACCACACTGCCCAGTACACATGCACACTTACTCAGTGTATATTTGAAGAAAACTGGCTGGCTATATACTTTGTATCATCATTTTAAATTGTCAAAATGTAACCTTCAGTGCTACTTTCACGTTCTGTGGTGGGCTCCTTGGCAATTTGTAGCATACATGAGTACATTTTTGCCTTTAGGGGTTTGGGGTCCACTTGCTATTGTTCATACTAGTTTTCCTTCACTGATTATCGACATTACGAGGGGGAGAGGTTGGGGGCCTGAGGACCAGGGTAATAACCTTTGGAGGGCACATTTAATGTTATTATCACCGTTTGAGGACTACTGACCTACATTTTAAATTAAACATTAGTAGAAGTTCCTCCAAGCTTGTCTTGAAACTTAAAAATTTGGACCTGTGTAACTCCATTTGTAACTAGAAACTGGGTTTCCCAATGAACAGACCACAGTTGGTAAACATAAGTAACAAAACCTCATCCACATTCATTGTGTACACTGGAGCTCCTTAAAGCTGCTGCCTCAGTACCACATTGTACTTACCTTCACTTATGACCTTCCAAATCCAGTAAAAACCATATAATCAAATTGAGCGATACCACATTCTATGGTAATCGGGCTGATCAGCAATAATGATTACTCTGCACACAGAAATGAGGTGGCAGATCTGACAAAATGGTGTCATGACAACCACCTAGCCCTGAATGCCACCAAGACAAAATACAGAGATTGGGTTGCAGATTTTCAACTACCTGGACTGGATCCACAATACTCACAAGAAGGCACAAGTGCGTCTCCACTTTCTGGGACATCTTGAGGAAATGTAAGCAGTTAATTTTGAATTGTTATTGTTGCAGCATAGAGAGCGACTTGACTGGTGGTATTAACATATGGTATGGCAACACAACCACAGAGCACAGAAAGGTCATACAGAGGGTTACAACATCTGCAAAGAAAAAAACTAGGATCTGACTGACCATCAGTGGAAAAGATCTATATCACTATTGCTGAAATAAAGCATGTGCCATAATACAACATTATAACCACACGGACACAACTGTTCTCACCTCTATGATCTGACAGGTATTACCACAGCCTCAAAACACAGACCACCAGGTTCAGAAACAGTTTTATCCCCAAGCAGTACATGTCATTAATAGCATAGCTAAATCCAAACTGACTACTACTCATTAGTACTGACTGTTAATGTACTATATTCTGTGGTTTACCATTATATATTGTATATTGTTTTCTATACTGTATACTGTAGTGTACACTGTACTGTATGTTGTATTGTATTATATGCGGAATGATACTGTTTTGCAGTACTTGCTTACAGTTTTTATTTAGTGGTGTCTTCACTTACACTGTATCTTTATACTGAGAAAACAAGAGCAAATAAGCATTCCAATGCATTTATTACAAATGGCAAATAAGCTTTGAACATGAGAAGTACTTTATAATAAATAAGTGAATTTGATTTAGAGAATGTGAAGGTTTAATAATTAAAACTTGAGAATAACATTTAAAAAGCACACAATTATACTTATTTATTGTATACATGCATTTATCGGTTTAAAGATTTAAATGAACTTGAAATGGAGTTCAGAATGTCTTGCTATCCTAAAAAAAAAGCTCAATCAACATTTTCAAGTGTCAACATATGCAATTAACACTTATAGCAAGTGAAATGCAGAGAATAGTCATGGCTATGTTCTTAAACTGACAATCACAATTAAGGAAACACCAAATTGCAATTGCAAATTAGCAATAAATCAAAACAATGTTGCTCCTTTAATGTTTAATGCATGGATTAACATTTAGAGGCAATGAAAAGCAAAAAAGCCCTGATATATTGTACATTTCAGGGGATGTTGATTCTATACAACATACAGTACCATACTTATGTGATACGACTTATCTCTGATCAAGAGTGAGAAGACAGGCAACCACTTTGAGTTTTAGTGGCCTGTCTCTCCCTTTGAAGTCTCCAGGCTTCAAGTTTAGACGTCCTTTGTGAATTACGTTCACAATCCAATGAGGACACCATTCTACAGTATGTTAGCCTATGTGACCCTAAAAGCCTTCTAACTCAATCGATTGAGTGACACAGTGTATAGTTAAGAGGAACACATTTCAGCCAGCACCCAGGGTCCCGAGGCAATTGTAGGAAAGTGATAGAGGTGACACTGGTGACAAAGACTTTGAACCACAGAACATGAAATTAATGCAGAAATTGTAGCTTAAGGCTCCCGCATTACATTTTGCATGGAACAAGTCGCACTAATATTGACTTTTTGCCTTCACTCTTCTGAGGAGATTTCCCATCCATACTGCTGCTTAAGTACTCCTGTGATTTTTGTTTTAATTGCATATCCTGCAAGTGCTTAGAAAACTGTGTAAAGGGTGAGTCCCAGCAGGTAAAGATGGCCTCCTGAATACCAATGTATTCCATGGTTACAAAATTACCCCTGGATGTGTCAGTGACATACTGTAGAACTAACTTTGTAACACTGTATGCTAAAGCCATATTTTATCGGACTTTGTTATCCTAATGAAATCCTAGAGGGTCCTTATGCCCCAGTATAGTGACGGGGACACTATACTATAAAACAGGCGCCGTCCTTCAGATGAGATGTAAAACCGAGGTCCTGACTCTCTGTGGTCATTAAAAATCCCAGGGTGTTTCTCGAAAAGAGTAGGGGTGTAACCCCGGAGTCCTGGACAAATTTCCCATTGGCCCTTACCAATCATGGCCTCCTAATAATCCCCCTCTATGAACTGGCTACATTACTCTGCTCTCCTCCCCACTGATAGCTGATGTGTGGTGAGCATTCTGGCGCACTATGGCTGCCATCGCATCATCCAGGTGGATGCTGCACATTGGTGGTGGTGGTGGAGGGGAGTCCCCATTACCTGTAAAGTGCTTTGAGTGGAGTGTCCAGAAAAGTATTATATAAGTTTAAGCAATTATTATCATCAGTGGAAGTAATGTCCTATTATTAATTTGAAGCTAATTAAGTTGAAGAGAGAAGTTGCAAAATAAGTATCTGAAGCACTTTTCAGGACATTGTCCCAACCTATCCAGCTAGACATAAGAAATTAACAATGAACTTTTTAGCTTCTACCACCGTTAAATCTTGCAAAACTACATAAACATATTATGCTAAAATAGTTTATATTCAAACCAAAAAATGTTGTCGTAAGCGAACCACATCAAAACCTTCTTGTCATTCTTTTTCCCCCGTAACAAAAGCTTTTATTCATGAACTGCATGTCTGAAATGTTTTTGGTAGTCCAAGAGTACAATGTGGTATTTAATCCTGATTAAAAATCAAATCAAGTAAAAATTTTAATATTACCCTATAATTAAAATGACACAATTGATTCAGTGAAACTCTTATGGGATCAGAAGACACCACACAAACAGTATCTTACAATTCCTGGTTAAGCTCTTAAAGTGTTAAAATAGGTCTTGTTACCATAATTAATTGAATGGTTGAATTTGTGGAGGCTTAAACATTTATTCTTTTTGCTGCGTATTGAACAGAGGATCTTGAGCTCTTAGTCATTTGTTCCGATGACTGGGTGACAGGATGAATTTTTATTAGGAGGTTATACAGTACAGTATCCATCTGCTCAAACAAGAGGTTTTGCATTTCTCTGGTTCTATAATCTTCCCTTAGGTATAGTAGGGTTGTAGAAATTTATTTTCAATTTTTTCAGGATTTTGTTGGTGAAAAAATATTACTTGGTGATGTAGTATTACTCAATACTCAATGTGAGGTTATTCTCTTATTTGGAGAAATTGTAGCATTTTTCACCTAAGCAAAACAATCAAATAAAGGTTTCCAATCCAAATGGAAATTAGAATATCCCAAGAATAAGTCAAGTCAGACTGCGATCATTCTTAACTCAATACAGTATGACTTGTTTAGTTTACATATTAAAATACTTATTTGGGTTGGCTTACACTCTTTTTCAAACCTGTCTACAACCAGAACTCTGGAATCACTCAACTCACATCACACAAAACTGTAATATTACATTATAGCCTGATTATCTGACTTTTATATGTTAAAGAATGACCAATGACCAATTTATCAACATACAATCAATACAAAATATCTACAAATATATTTGTTTTAAAAGAGAATAAAGGTAAAATCATAGCAGACTGACCACAAACAAGTTCAGGGACATATAATAATCAACATATCATATCCAGTTGTAGATATGAAGAAAATAATCCACAATTAAGTGGAAAATGCACATTTTTTTGGATTCTTATAAATTCTCAAAAGTTACCGTCATAAAACTGAACAAATGTTTGCTTGAAGAATATAATACAAACGGTCTATTAGATAATGAATTGTTTAAATTAGACCCTTTATGCACAGAGAACCACATTAAATAACTTAACATCTTACCAATGTATTTACAACTACACAAATGTGTTCGAATATCTTGGCAAACACAGATGCCATTTGCGAGAAGACTCAACAGCGATTGTTCTACCAGAGAAACCTCTACTCTTTTAATGTGTGAAGTACAATGATGACTTTATTCTACAGAACATTTATTGAATCTGTTCTAACATTTACTTTGTCTGGTTTAGTAATCTGAATGCAAGTAATAAAAACAGTCTGAGCAGGATACTAAAGATAGCAGGCAAGTTATTGGTGCACAAAAGCAACAGCTGGCAGGCATCTACAGTATACTGTACCAAACAGTGTGGAATGTCAATAAGCCAATATAACCATTGATTGTCATGACCACTCCTTGCACAATGAATTTGAGCTCCTTCCATCAGGGAGTTGATTTCGATTACCTAGATTTAAGTGCAATAGAACCAAGTTATCTTTATTTTCCTACAGCTATTAACCTGCTTAATTTGGACAAACGATTGTTATTGTCACGCCCTCTGCAGCCAGAGGGCGCTCCTTCTCTGTCCTGTCCCTAGTTTCCGGTCTGCTGTCCTTCCTGTCCCTGTCTTTCCCTTGGGCTATATATTTCCGGGTCTTGCACTCTGTCCTTGTTCAGCATTGATGTTTGGATGTCCTGAGACCCGCCTAGCACCAGGGCGCCCCACGTCCGCTCCCTGAGGGCATAGGTTTCTATACGGCATTCCTGAACTCTTTGCACTAATGAGCCCGGGCCTTTTTCCCGTCTCGCCGCTACGCATATGGGTCTTTTTCCGCTCTCCTGCTCCTCACGGTTGGTCCCTTTGGACGTCCGTGACAGTTATGTTTTAGTTTATGTATGTGTAACATACATTCCATCATGTGTATAAAATACCAGCTCACACATTGATGACCAAATGTCTTTGCTTTGCTAAATTGTGATTACTTTAAGCTGATAACTTGTTTCATTCTCATCTTATGCATCTACTGTATGTTTCTCATCTGTTAATGGATTCATGTTGTGTTAAATGTATTATATATTGTGTTTTGTCTTGTATATGCCTGCAAAGCACATCTTTCATCTCGAACAAGGGTAGTATTATATTTAAAAGAGATGGAAATTGAGAAACTACAAAAGTTTATAAAGCAACCAACTGACAGAACAGTATTAATGTCCATAGATAACATCTCATCTGTTAAGCTGCTGAATAAAGCACAGGATGAGCCAATCTTGAAGACACACAGCTAACATATATACAGAAAACCTCATTATGCTTTATGAACTATTACCATATATGTAATACTCTTACCTGTCATTTTGGCAATATTACATAACACTGCAAGGTATGTAAAAGGTACAATTGTTCTGTTACTATGGACAAAAAGCAGAAGTCAGATCAAATTTTGAGATGGCACTGTCACGGGGGCCAGTTCTGACTCCCGTGAAGTGTGTTCTTAAAGACCCTATGCGTGACGGTATAGTCCTGGAGGCTGGAGAAGGACATCAGGGGAAGATACAGTACAGCAGGGTTAGGACAAGTTGACAGACAGGGGACGGTGACTAGTGATCCAGTGCACGGGGGAAAAGCAGAAGCAACCAAGTTCAGGGAGGTCCAAAGGGTTGTCAGGGCACAGTCCATATTCCATAAACCAGGAGATCCATCAGGGACGAGGACAGTTGAAATCCCCGGAAAGGGGAACCAAGACCAGGAACACAGAGGTGAAGGCCTATGCCCTCAGGCTACTCCAGTCCTGGTGAAAGGCAGGCCTTCGGACATTCATCTTCTAATGCTGAGCCTGGAACAGCGGAGACATTAGGCTTATGAAGCCAAAACACTAACGAGACACACCGGAAAATAATGGAACTGAATTAATAACAGAAACGGGTAGGAGTACCCTCTAGAGGAGGAGTGTGAGTGTAACAGGCAAGTTTAAATGTATTTAAATCAGCATGACTGTGCCAGACAAAACTTCACTTAAAAATATAGTGAAAAAAAGAAAAACTTCACTACCATTCGTGATCAAACAATATGATATTGCTGAATCAGTTTCTTCATCCTTATTTCTTTTACCTTACTTTATTTTCAAAATATGACCTCATGATAAGTGAAATGTTTTCTAGTATCTTTCAGATTATTCACACAGAGAAAAGTTCAAAACAATTGTGTTTGTTACAAAAACAATTTCCTCATATGATTGCTAAAGAAAAAAACTGAAAACATATGTGAAGTAACAGTGTTTGTGTTATACTTTACATTCAGTACTATACTTTGTTATAAACTGAATTATTTTAAGTTATTTCAATTTGGAAAGGTTTCTTTTTAAGCTACTTCTCTGCTTTGCTCACCAGGGGAACAGAATAAACAGACACACTATATTCCAATATTTGTGGGGAATCATTGCAAATTCCCATAGTCGCATTCTGTTTTCATTTAGGATTACAAACACCACTTGAAAGAAACTCCATAAAGGATTAAAGTAAATCCAATTTTTTTTTTACTTTTAGATTTAAAAGATCTTATTTGGTTTATTTAAAAAGGTCCCATTACAGCCATGTTCCCAAATCAGTTTGAGTGGAAGCATTTTCATTTTCTCAGCTTTTGTCGATACACTTAATAATACATGCTTAAACCCAGACATGTTCTATATTGCAAAACTCCAGATAGAGTTGGGCATATGGCAGAGTATGTAGTGAGGCATGGCATTTGTCAGAGTTAACTAGCATGTCAGCCATAGCATGCACCAGCAGTTGCTAGTACAGCAGTTTCCACGTCAACGCTGCCTGTGGGGTTGAGTATCCCCCTAGTGACTCCAGCTATCCCAGTCCTGCCAATGCTCTGTCTGAATGGCAGCTCCCTTCCAATGAATGGTATATATTTGATTTAGACCAGTGCTTTCCATGTTATTCTGTATTTGTGCATTTACCCTTCTGTAGAGCACGCAGACCCCTTATAAAACTTGTACTTAATATGATCAAGACGGAAATTCACTGCCATATTGCAGTGCAGCAATCTACGTAATTAGATTCACACATTCAAACTTTTTGTACCTTGATAACTTACATTTTTTAAAAAAAGGTCCCAGCCATTCTTCACAAGGCATGACAAATTTGAAAATGACAATTTTCATTATAACTATGATTTATTTTGATTCAGTGAAAAGAATCCAGTATGTTAATCAAAGGAACTCTTTCAAAAAAGCATCTAAACAGAAATGTCTGTTTTGCCTTCCATTCATTTTCGTTATACTTTAAATAAACCAAGACAATTACTTGTAACAATTACCTTTAATTAACAACAATCTTCCTCACTGTACCAAAAGCCTGCTCTTCAGCAAGCCTTTAGGAGTGCCCAGATTCATGCAATAGAGCAACACTTCTTTGGACTGGAACACACTTTATGCCAAGAACAGTCAAGACTTTCAGTCCATTAAGGTCAGATTTTACTGAAATACTTTTATTCAGATTATTGCTTGTAAGACAAGGTTTTCCATTTGCTTAGAGTGTGAGCTAGCATATTAGGCTTTAGTACGAGCTAGGGTATGCTTTCAATGTACTGGATCAGCAACTGATTTTACCAGTCATTATAAATAGAAAGGATTACTGAGACTTATCAAAGTAAGGCTATATCAAGGTAATTGCAGAGCCAGGTGAAATGATCTGAAATTAGAAACTCAGAATATGCAGGTTATTTAAAAAAATGTGTCTGTCATATATAACATTATAGAATCAGCCAGATAATATTCCTCAGTTCATGCAGTTTTTTTACCTTCAGCCATACAATACAATTTGATACCAATAAGATGTCAACAACAGTTAACCAATTACCTATCTAAAAGAAACTATTGGTTTTTTATGAACACTATTTAGAGATAATCTGTAAGACATGTATCAGTACTTTATTGCTGAAATACCATTTGTTAAATAGGCTTTATACAAGAGTTAACTATCATTTGTTAAGTTCTAGTATGTCCCCCATGGCTTACAGGATACTTCTAAAATAAAGTGGTACCCTATTTTCACGGTGGCTGTTCCGTTTGTAAAATGGAGTTCTGCTTTGTGGTCACTTGCAGGCTCATTACCAATCTTGAATCCTACACTGTATTTTAAAACCACCTCATTCTGTCAGAACAGCAGCTCTGCTTGCCTTTAACCTTCACTACATACTTGCATCACTCTGGGGTGAGGACACACTTACTAGGTCTTAAAACACATTGTCTCATTATTAGATAGGCTTTGGATTTGAGGAAGTGGTTCATGCGTTTGCTAGAAGACTTCAAATAACACAGCTTATTCAATCATTTTAAAATTATCACTTGACAATATAAGATGTATTTCTGAACCCTTTATATTTTTAATGACATCAGCCTTGTGGCATGTCATCATCTTTTGACCCCTGTGTCAAAAAAGTCTGTTATGCATTTTGTTGGCTGCTTTGTAAAATATGCATCACAAAGGAAAGATTGGCTCAAAAGGGTAAACAGGAAGGACCTTGAAAATTCCCAGTCTAATGAAAAGGTTAAAGTACTAGAAGAAGAAAATCTTATTTTCCTGACATACTGTACTAGGTTTATCTATACATTATCGGATAGCCACTTGCCCAGATAAAGGATGCAGCTGCCAATAGCTTATTCTGGAAGTATTAGGAGAAAGGTGGGACTGAGACTACATGACAGCTTACCCTGGAAGAGATGCCAGTCCATGGTAATGTAGAACCACTGACATAGGGACAATTTAGCACAGCCAATTTGCATGTAAGTAGACAAGCAAGGTTTCCCTCACTTAAACTTAGATCACAGCAACAGATATATTTGTAGATCAGGTACACTGCATCTTGCATCTTGGTAAAAGTTGGCACAATATTTAGACTGTTTTGAGACCATCTTCACTACATTTATTTCAGTACTGTCAGATGTCAATTGGTAGGATTTTTGTAGCTCTATATTATGATAATGATAAACAGTAGGTGATTCCGATCACACAAAAAATGCATTTTGCCTGTATTAGCCTATACTGTGTAATAAATCCACAGAAAGCAACCAAGGCTTCAGACAGACAAGGTATCCTAAGCAACATCAAATAATTGTACAATTACAATTATAATTATTACAATTACTTGTCAAAAAAATAAAAATGAAAACATTACCTTTCAAATTATAGCTCTGAAATGTACTACAACCTCCTAAAGTCAACATTTCTCCCGTATTACTGCCATGCACAGTATTCCTGGGGATGTTTCACAGCCACATACAGAACCTACACTTTAAAGGTAAAAATTCTTGGCTATTCAAACATTACAGAAGGAAAATTTTCCATCACATTAAAAACAGGGCCTAGGCAGCGTTTTATTTTTTTACCCATGTCTCAAGAACTGCCTCATTTGCAGTGACTCTACCGCTTCATAGAAAACTCCATCCTTTTTCCATAATTGTGAAGACAACCATGAAAACCACAGGCTCAGTTAAAGTTTCCCTGATGATTCACTCTGCCAAAGCAACCACAGAAAAGAAGAAGACACCAAAACATGACTGGAAGAAGGTACAAGTGAAAGTTGTCCCTGCATCAGTTATCCAGTGGCATTTAAAAAGATAAAAGTGAGTATAAATGTTAGTTACATCTAGTAACCAATTTTTAAAGGGAACAATGAAAAATTGAAGATGTAGTAGTATTAGAAACTGTTAGAAAATATTGTCTCTGCATCGGTACAAGACAGGTTAACCTGTTGAAATATTAATCTAATACCTTAACAGCAAGATAAGTGTTTAAAGCTTATCTTGGCAGTTAAACCTCTTAAAACCAGCATTAAAAGATTTACTCCTGGGCCTAGTTAAACTGAGAAGCTCTTTGTTTCTATTTTTGTATTAAGCAGTAAGGAGAACTGCTTACCTGTCATCAATTTTAGTAGAAGAGGTATACTGTTGCTCTAGAGCAGCAGTACAAAGGAAAGCAAGTGGACTGCTTTCTAGTCTGAAAAGGATGTCATACTCAAATAAAGGCACCCAAGTGTTTCAAGCTTGGAACAGAAAAAAACATGAACCCTTAATGCAGATATTTACAATCCTGAAAGCTAAATATCTTCAAGAACAATAATGTTACAAGCACTCGGGGACACAAAGGGTAATTAAGCTTAGGGGCACTGATGACACAAAATGAGACACACATCTTTACAAAAAGTAATGGGAATTTTGAAGAAACTCCCTTTGCTATATTGCAGTTTTCCATGGAAATGTCAAGAAAAAATTGCCAAGCTACAAGCAACCACACAAGCAAGAAACGGTACAAACAAAAGGAGGCTAGTCTGTATTTCTTCTGTTCTTGTCATTTACCTAGTAATTTATCAGAAGAAATACTCAGTTACTGATTACACTCATATCAGCACAGCAGAGATTTACAGTAAATTGGTAAACACTTTGACAATTAATATTCTTTTTAAGCCAGTTAAGTTTTGGAAAGGCCTGTGACATTACAAACCAAAAATAAAGATTTTGCCATCCTTCTGAAATTAAATAACACTCTGTAAATATCACTCATTCACACTTGAACTACTTCACAAAAATACTTTTATGAAATATAATTATGATGCATAATATAGATCATATAGGTTTATAGTTCAAATGTAAGAGCTTACATCACATCTGTAGCTTGTTCTGAGAGGAAATTATGCTCTTAAGGAGCACGGTCACTGAAACATTAGCAAGATTAAGATTTGGCTTATACTGTTGTATTTTGGGAATAGGATAGAGATCATGCACAAGCAACAGTAAAATAAAGGAGTAAAGTAAAAAAAAATTAGGCCAAAATCAATTCCTTGAAAAGGAATCTTAAACAAAATTCAAATTTTGGTAATACACTATTGACATTTAAATGAGAGGCTTTAATTATCCTTTTCACTGAACTAAATTGATTTTAGAAAGAGTGAAAAAACAAATAAGGCATTATAAACTAACTTTGGGCTTACAGAAGTCTCAATCAGTCCAAAGCACACTCGACCTAAGACCCAACAGTCAAACAACTTGCAGAAGATGAGACAAATAGGTTGATAGCATAAATGCAAGACACATAAGTCACAATCCCTGATAATATAATACCTACAGTAAAAGAACAAGAAAAGTAGATGTGAATTACTTCAGACTGAATTACTACAGATATATATGAATTCCAATTTAAAGGATAGAATTGAGCATACAATCCCCATACAAATTCTTGTTACAATTTCATGTTACCAAAGTAAAAGTTATTTTGTATATATTTATCATGTTTTTGCAAGTGTTATGGAGTCATGCCATAAAAAGAAAAAAATGAACCACAAAGGAATGACTTAGTTGTTACACCCATAGTTCTAATCAGTTATTAATCACTGAAGCACATTGCAAATATTAAGTTGTATTAATTAAATAGCTATCATTTCTCAGTTGAGCATTTTCTTCAAATGTTACTAATTAGTACACTATCCTTCCTTATGACATTGAAAACTGCACAAAATAAATGCCTGTATTTGTACCAGTACCATGCTGTCTCCATTTTCTAACATTTAATTAAATAGTGAGGACTATATTTCTTTAAAACTCCACTAAAAAGAGGAGAAAAATTAACTGTTCAGACAATTCACTTTATTAAAGTAACACGGGATAACTGAGTTTAAAAAAATAGGTACAACAATCTCTAATAATGGAATCAAAGTAGTCTGAAGTGCAAGAAAGTGACAAATGAAGTGCAAGAGAGTAATTACTGGCAAATCCAATATTGAAATTTATGTTGTACAGCAACAGGAACCATTTGGAAAAAAACATGGGTGAAATTGGAGACATTACCTAAATTAAATACATATAAGAAAGACACTGCCAGCTAAACACAAGACTTTAATAAAGAACACCAACACATAGAATTTGCTGAAAAGTCTCTTAATGAATCATGTACAACTATTTGTTATTACAAAACAGCAGGTGGTCTATAAAACACGCTAATATTCTGTGTGCACATTCAAATACCATCTTATTTTGAAATATTAACCTTCTTTCGGGATCAAGGTTAATGATTAATTCAATACTTTTATGGCTATGCTTCTAGGATAGGCATCAAATAACAAGCTTTCTGCAGTGGCACTCAGTTAACAGATTCCTTTCACTAATTATAGTTTACAAAAAAATAGGCATGTGAAACTTTCTAATTGTGGTCCAAAGAGCTGCTGATGATACCCTGGGTTCCGACATTTTCTATTCAAATTGATACAGTCCCCCATAATTAATAAACACACACATTCCAGCTACAGAGAAGAACTCTGATTACAGCATAAAACAACAACAAACAAAATGCTTTATTTAAGGGTTTTACTTGAAGTGTTTAAAATCAAAGATAGAGTCTACACAAATATTAAACAAAAAAAAGTAGGAGTTCTGCCAGGAACTTAAAGATCTTAACATTTCATTTTGTTTTTCTGCCTGCCTTCTGCACGAGAATTCACTGTTCAACACAAATGGTGAAGGCTTTCAACACAAATGGTAAAAGACAATTTGTTTGGTACACGGTGCATGCTCAAGTTTAATTCACAGATGGTTGAAATATACCATTTTGTTCCTATACTAAACAATGTATTTAAGTTTACAATAGACAGTAAGTTAATATATAACAGGTCTACTTTATATTTGCTAAGAGGGGTACTAAAAGGTGATTCATAACTACAACGTTGAGCTGGTGCAAGTCTAAACCTATTGTACCGGCATAAAGAGCAGCTCCCAAATCACTGGAATAAACAATACCACATACCTCAAAGGCTAGGAGGGATCAGCTAAGGAATAGTGAGACATCTGCCCATCAGCTTTCATGAGATACAACAACAGAATAAAGGACCTAGGAGAACCTAAATTTAATTACCAGATCTTGGACTACAAAAAAGTGTCTGACAAATAATGGAAGACTGTTGGTCTCTTATAAAACTAATCTTTAATCTAGTTTTTTATTTATTGTATTAAGGTTTATTGAAAGCCGTCAAACACTTTGTATGGTACAATATGAATAGGGTGACAAACCTAAACAAATGACTTATTTTACACCAAGTGTGCATGCAGACAAACAATAAGGCAGATCAAACTTTTTTGATGAAGGAACCCTTTTTCTGTCAAAGGTTGTCACAGATTCCCAGCAGCCTTTTTTCTTACTTTTCTGGAATAGCTATGGTGGTGTTCCATAAAAAGCATTCTAGGACTGCTATTCAGAAGCAATTTAGCCCATTATTAAGGAAGAAACTATTGATTGCTTTTGTGTCAATTGTATGCATTGCACAGGCTCATTGAGTTTATTTCAGTCATTTATTAATCACATGATGTTAGCAGCCATATCACTCTGCAACTCACAACTGGCAACCCACTGAAGCTAAGCAGGGCTGAGTCTGGTCAGTACCTGGTTAGGAGACCTGGGAAAACCTGTGGTTGCTGCTGGAAGAGGTGTTAGTGGGACCAGTGGGGGATGCCCAACCTGCAGTCTCTGTGGGTCCTAATACCCCAGTATCATGACAGGGACATTATACTGTAGTGGGCACCATCTCTCAGATGAGATGTTAAACTGAGACCCTGACTCTCAGTGGTCAGGGAAGATCCCCAGGCATTTCTCAAGAACAGTACAGAGTTATCCCAATGTCTGGGCCAAATTGCCCCCCTCAACCCTTACTGTGGCCTCCAGATTGTCCCCATGGATGATTGGCTTGTACTTGCCCTGCAATGGAGTGGCACCCTGTCCAGGGTGTATCCTGCCTTGCACTTGTTGGTTGCTGGGTATGCTCCAGCTTCACTGCAACCCTCATCAGGAAAAGCAGAAATGAAAATAGATGGATTAATCACATGACTTCTCTACAATTAGCACCCCTACAGTTTAATAAAGCTTAATCACTGAAATGCTCATTGAGAATAAATGTTCTAACCACCAGTTTGACCAAGTCAAAAGAAAACCAGAAGGGTTTCCTTCCGGTTTGATAACCATTTTTTACATCAAAGGATGAGATGGAAATAGGAAAAACTGGTAGCAGTGACTAAGTAAAACTGTCAGGGAACCTATTGGTAGAATAGGAGGATCCTTGTGCATGACCATGAATCCCACAGAACAGAGTAGCAAAGTGACAATCCAAAAGACAAGATACAGAGGCTAAGTCAAAAAGGGTCCAGTAACAAGAGATACCCAAAAAACAATCCAAAAGACAAAATCCAGAGGCTTGATAAATAAGGAAGGCAAAAGGGCCCAGCAACAGGAGATTTCCAAAAGACAATCCAAAGACAAAATCCAAAAAGTGAGATCAAAAGGCAGGAGCAAAGAGTTAGAAACAGGAGAGTAAGGGTTGGAGTGAGAGGGAACCTTAAATACTGAAAGGAAAGGGACGTGGTAGGATAATTGGTTTAAGAGTGAGGATTTGTGGAATCTGGTGCATGTGGAAATGTGATGGGTTCAATTAGGAATGTGATCGTGAAACAGTGGGTTTGGGAATGCAACGGCGTTTGCGAGGGAGAGTGTGTGGCATGACAGGAATGGAACAGCGTTTGCGAGGGAGAGTGTGGGGCATGACAAAAACACAGTGAGACAACAGTACATGAGGTTTTTTAAAAAGGGTACTGATAATTTTTCATCAACATTTACTTCAAACCAGCAAAAACAGAACAATCTCAGTGCGATGAGCTTCTTACTTCGACAATTTTGTTTTATATTTGGAGTTGCAGTCTCATGTTCAACTCTGCATCCAATCTGTTGCAATACTTTGTTTGTGTAGACATGTACGACAAAAATCTGGTTTCATTTTCGGTGCTGCACCAAAACTCTGCCAACTGCACTTCATTAAAAGCTGTATGTAAGGAATAGTCTGCAATCAGGTCAATGAACTTCTTATATTTTTGTGACTTGAAGTCTTTTTTATTAGTTTGTTTTTTTTATTGTTACAAATTGTTTTCTCTAGAGTTTGCAGTAATTTCTAAGTGTTCCTTCTATCTAGTAACATGTTATTTTCTCTCATTGAGAGTTTTTGAGATTTGCTGGATGGTGGAATGGCAAACATTTTTATCTCCAAACAAGATAAAAGTGCAGATGGAAGAGGAAATTTCATCCGGCACCTTTGAGGTATCTTCTGGCTCTAGCAGCAAATGTACAGAAATGTATTCAGAGAGTGAATTTGAAGATGACGTTTCAGAAGATATGCCTAATTGTTCTGTCTTCTTGGAGCCATGCAAAGCCATCGTAATTCACTTTTTTTATAGCAATTTTTTTTTCTTGTAGCCTATGTGAGAGCTCACGGAACCCCTACAGACATCCACAGTTTGAAAACCACTGGTCTAACGTATAATGAAAGGCTCATTGAAAGTTTGCTGATACTTTAAGGTAAAACATCTGCACCTGCTTTCAAATAGTCCAGTAGCAGACAACCTAAGAATGAGCAGAGCTGGGGATACCGGGCGGTTGAAATAGCGTGCTTCTTCATTAACTCCAATCAAGAAATCACTATTGCAGCATCTTTATAAAAGATTTTATAGCTCTCTTAAAACCATAAACTATATAATTCCATATAAGCAATCTCCTAATAAAGCATACCCATGAAATAACTCAACATGTGACTCAGAATTAAAATAAATTTTAGAAAAAAAATAATCATCCAATTCTAAATGAATTTGGCAACACTGGTGTAGAGGTAGACTGTAATAGATGGTGAAGGTGGTTTATTCTTGACGACAACAAAGTTTGGTGTCTGGAGTCTTAGCAATCTGGTTCAAACATTAATAGGGTGCACCTGGTTTGAAAAGGCATGATCTTCATCACTGTTCAAATGTGTTTGAACACCTGTTGTCCATTATGTTCTGTGATTTTCTTAAAGTCCATCTGCTGTGTCTAGTACACGGTGACCAATCCTGGTCCTTATGAGCTACAATCAAGAAACTCTTGTAGGTCTCCCACAATTTGTAAAAACTTGAAACAAATGAGTTTTCATTGTTAATTAGTTTAATCATTAATTAGTGTCAGGTTTGTCCAGCTGTGATCCCTGGGAGCCTAGTGCTTAATAAGGCCTTAGTAGGCTGTTGATTTCCAGAGTCCACCAAAATGTGTTCTCTAGTTTGTATTTTGCTATTGATTTTGAAAGGCTGATTTTGACACTGCCTCTGAGTATTTAGAGTACATGAATTTGGTCCTTTTGTGCTCTTCTTTTTATCCATCAAAGTATGATATTCCTTTAATCCCAGGAATGTTTCTGATCTCCTTTATCTGGACTGATTCCAAAGTAGGAATATCTTTTCCATAGAGTGGTGACCAGAACTGTAGACTTTGTAGATTTTGAATAATGTTTTGCTAGTTGCAATGCACAATTTGAACATTACATTTTTAAAATTAAATTATACACATTTCATATCTCCTAATATTCCATCTGACTTTTTCATTATGTGCCCACTTTTTAGAAGGTGAAAAGGATGCATCAGCACAAATGCCTACATTTTTTTTTTTTTTTAAAGGTAGTGTCACAGAGTGAAAAGGGTTGGTGTTTGGGCACCAGGTGTCAACGGTTGTATGGATGTTAAGTTGCATTGATGGGCCAGTGATATCCTAATGTTGATCCAGTTTCATGCCTTATCCTTTGTGTTTCCTGCCCCTATTAAAAGCCCTCCTAACACAGATGCTGGGCGATTACCACATCATTCAGGGGTACTGTGTTGGGTTGCAAACAGGTTGGACTAGACCTGGGTAGGGGGAACTTAGGGAAGAAGAAGACGCAATTGAACAATGCATCATTATACCTGTCCATTTGTGTAAAGCCATTTCCTGAACAACCCCTGGGCAGGTAGCCCTGCCCACACCCAAACAATTAGAGGGACACTTCCATTCCCTGGAGGAGTTACGAGCCTTTGTTAAGAAGTCTTCAAAAGCCCCAGTCACAGGAGAACAGGACATTTGAAAGAAGAAATGCTAGTAGGACAGGTTCCAGCATTGGACCCAGGAGAGGATATAGACACCAGGGACTCTACTGGGAGAAGGTGAGGAAGACTCTGGCATCATCTTCCTGTCCCCCTACCTGACGTAGAACTCATGGAAAATCAAGGTAGCAGGGAGGAGCATGAGAGAACCATGTTTTTTGGGGCAGCCAGATCCAGAGAAAATGCCACCAAAGGAACTACATGAAGAACCTGTGGCAGGAGAAAATATTCTCAGTACCCTTAATGCTAGGTCGTGAAGTCTTCTTCAAAGCAAATTTTGAAGTTTTCCTGAATTTTGGCGCACCCAATCTGTGGCAGGTCTTCAATAGATCAGAGTTTTCCATTTTATATTAATAGCTTATATTTCAGCTACCTGCAAGTAACACTGCATTTGCTGACATTAAAAGTCATTTGCCAGGTGTTTACCCAGTCTTTAGTTTTTTTTCTAAACCTTTATGTATTTCTTTAGGAACATTAGAATTTCACAATTTCCCTCACGGAATCAATAAAGTATCTATCTATCTATAAGAAAGTTTACAAATGCAAAGAGGCCCTTGTCCCAATCGAGCCATTTGGCAGTTAGTAGCTAATTTATCCAAGGATCTCATCCAGATATTTTTTTGAAAAGGTGGGGTAGTGGCTTCAACAGCATAGCTGTGTGGTTCTATGTTTCCACACATTTTTATCTTCCACATTTCCTTTCCAGTTTCTACATTGTTTGTTGTTTATTCAATTTTGTATCATATGCAATATTGACCACTTACTGTACTAACTGTATCAGAATGTAGGTGTTAGATGTAAATTAGGAAGAACAGAGTTATCAGTCCCTGTGGTATGCCATTAAGTGATGTCATCCTAATTGAGCATTTATTCCTGTATTATATTATGTACTGAATATTCTGAATATTTTCTTAAAATACTGAATATTCTATACTGTTTCTATTCTATCTAAACAGTACTCAGTCAATGTACACGCATAACCTCAAATACCTACTACATTATGTGAAATTATAAAATTACTCTTTTTGGGGAATCTTATTATCATATTATATGGACTACTTGGATTCATTAGTGCTGCTGCTTATTCAAACAACTGTAACCTGTTAGTTAAACAAGACGTACATTTGTAGATATTCTTTCCTTTTGGAATATGATATATATTCAAGATATATAGAAATATTCATCTCTAATTTCTCAGCAAAACCTTTCCCATTTATAAGAAATGTAGAGGTTGGCAGCTGGTTTTGTAGTCCAAGATATAAAACATTGTTCTTATTTTATACTTCTGTGAATTGCATATGTTATGCAATAAACACGTTGAAAGGTTTTTATGACAAAGAAAAATCTGTTATCAATATATAGTACTACTGTTTTACTATTCCTCACCCACAATAAAAGACTTGCTCTTAGGGAATATACAGAATGTATTCAAGGTAAATATTCAATCCCAATAACACCATAAAAGCAAATGATATCAGAATGATTTCTTTTGTAAAACACACAACATGTAACTAAATTTGCTTAGTAAAATTCAGATGCTTGCTAACATTATTACATACACAAAAAATGGTATCACTACAAAATATCTAACACATTGCAAAACTAGAATTTTTTTTTGGCCTGCAATGGCCTGGTATCTCGTCACTTACTTATATCACTCATTAGGTGGGTTGAGCACCAATTCATCGTGACCCTTTATTGGACTACGCAGTAATTGAAAATGGACGGATGGAAGAAAACTATATCATTATGTCACAAACTTCACAGCAAAATATGTGTTCACTGCATGTGTTACCATCATTTACTGAACTGCATCAATATGAGTTTATAAGGTACTCAAATAACTGAATGTCAGGAATGTTGTAATTTTTCTGGTTTAGTAATTTCCTATTGAAAGAGGAAACAATCATGACCTTGCAGCTTTCATTAATAGCCTGCACAGGGACAAAACTGATACTTTAATTAACACATCTGGTATATGTGTAATAATTAACAAAAGGTTGTTTAAGTACTTATATTTTTATACATGTGCATGTATTTTATTTCCACTGACTGAGAAATGTGAACAATCTGTATAAAACACAATGACTAGATTAATGTGTCCACATCAATGAGGGCATTGCTTGTTGATTTAAACATGCATTTTCTTACCTTAGCTAGAAGTTCAGACTCATGTTTCAAAAGATTGGATTTGTTTACTGTTAAGGATCTGTTCAATGTTTTTTATGGTAAGGGTACTGAATTTACTCATTTATCTTCGTGGGGGCATGCAAAACAGGCTAAATTTGATATGGAAACCGATAGCTGAAGGTTCGAGAGGAGAACCTGGGGGTGCTCTGCCTCTTCCTCTTTCATTCAATTTTCTATTTTCTATTAAAAACCTAACCACGGTTAGGAGCACCAGACCTGTAATGGCTCACATCCCTAATTCTGTGCCATCCCGAGATCGCCTTTCTCTCCTCCAGAACCTTGAAGATTCTTCACATTGTTTTCTTGTTCGTCGACCTCCTTCCAGCCATGGACATTCCCATCCAGCCTCACGCATTACACCTCCCTTAACGCCGTTCCACCACCACAGATACGCCGACTCATCTTCTTAAAGGACCAGCCTCTTTTAAAGCTCCTCAGATCGCTGTTCGACAGATCTGTCCCAATTCTACCGCTGTCTGACCGTTCTGTTCTGTTTTCTACTTTTATGCAATTCCATCTCAGCTGAACAAGTTCTTCCTCCTTCTCTCTCCACTGTCGTTTCTTCAGCTCTGCCTACTGCAAAACGATTAGCTCCACCTCCTTCACTCGGCTCTCCGATTCCGCCTTCTCTTCCTGCACAACCACCCAGTTCTAGTTGATAACATTTCTCTTCAAATTTCCCAGCAGGTTTCTCAGATTCTTGAACCCCTTTCTCACTCTGTACCTGCCATTAATTCCCATCTGCTTAAACATGGAAGTTCCCTGATTCGTCCCTGTGTCAGATTTCACCCTCAGCATAGCTACTGCCTCAGGCTCTCAGGTTGCTCTTAGGCCATCCTCATTTTTGTGCCACCAGATTCTCAAAGGTAAACATGTCACTCTTGTTTCTCTCCTATTACACAGCTCTGAATTTGATTACTGAGTAGTGGATTGAGGAGATCTTGCTGTCACTCTAAAATCCTGGGATCCACGTCCTCTCAAGTTTAATCTTGGACAAATTTATTTTTAATTTGGCTTTCTCTATTTTCAGGGATGTCATCTGTTCTCTCCACCCTCTCAGGAGCCAGGAGTGGACTATTACATGTCCATATTGCTGATCTTGTTCTGTTTTGGTGGTTCTTTGTTTTATGCCCAATTAAATTTTCAGTCTAAATGGATTTGTATTTTTAACCATTACAAATGCTTAACCATTCTTCCTGTCCTAAGATATGCCCCTATTTGCACATACATAACTGAGTGTCGGTGTCGCCCACTCTAGATTCATCTGTCCCACTGCTCCAAAATTATTATCTACCATTTTCCAAGTTCATATACCCATTTGTAATGCATCCTTCAGGATCTTCCCACCCGTCTTAACTACTTTCTAGATGGCCTCCGAAATAGATTTTCTACTGGCCTGTCATCAATTCCATCTTATTCCTGTCCCAGTGTTCGTTCGTCTACTGCTGAGCCTGAAATGATTGTCCTATTGGTTTTGCTTCTCATAAGGTTTCCGGCGTAAAAGCCTTATCACTTTAGATACAGTTAAATTTGAAGTTCACCTTCCTCCCGATAAGTTGTCTCTATTTGCTCCTTCATCTCTTATTTTGAAATTTTGAAATGTATCACTAATCGCAACTTGATATCCTTGTTGAGGCATTTCAATTATGTTATTAGTTTTATACCTCAAGGCAAATCTTTCTCTCTCAACTTCTCGCTTTTCTACCTCTGTCAGTCTCTCTCAATGCTCACGTTGCTATATTATCTGACGCTCAGAAGGATATCAGAATGTGGATCTTTTACTCCTCCACAGGAACAGCCTCTCTATGTTTTACAATGTAGTATCCTCTCACGAGGCACCAGTAATGTAGGGGTTGTGACTTAACTGGGACAATTCTTAATTGTAGCAGTAAGTCACAAAATGATTCTTTTGATGGTATTAGAATCCAACCTTGCAGGATAACTCAAACAACGCACACAAACAGATACTAATACACGAGAATACATTTATTAATACATAAAATGTGGATATAAACATAACAGATCTTATCCAGAGGGTTAGCAGAATACAACAGGTATATATTCAATCACGAAGTGTTACAAATGCCAAGAGGGACATACGCACAGTATATCATTCATTTAGACCGTTTCGTAAATGAACTTGGTTACAACTTCTACACTAAATACTCAAAAGCAAGTACATCACTCATAGGAATTAAATTGATATCAACTGGTTGGGATAACAATTGAATTCTCGAGCTGTAATGCAGAAAGTTGAATACTCATCCAGTCTATGGATTCAGATCTCCTGCAGACACAAAGAAGCAGTGGCAGGCTTGCTGTGTCCAATCAGCGCTCTCTGGCTTGGTGCCAAACAGTGCTGCTGCAGTATTGAGAGAAGTGGCTGCGATGCGCTGCTGATGCTCTCCGAAGACCAGCTAGTTAGTGTTGGCTGAAACTAGCAGAGTTTGTGCACAGGAGAAAAGTGACTGCGGGTCCCAGCAGGTCAGGAAGAAGACTGGTTCGTTCCTGATGAAGCGCTAGTCCTGAATACTGATTCAGCTGTCCACAGTTCTAACCTGTTCACGAGGCTTGCTGCTGATGCTAACCTCAGGTGGATCCTTTGGTTACACTCTGGCAACCTCCGTCCTCGACTCTTAGAACAAAGGAAAGTCCTGCCCCCGTTCACACTGGCCGTTACATAGTGGTCCAGGCTGAGTCTGAGGATGCTCAGGTGGAGCCCTGAGGCTGAACTGTGTTCCCTTGCGAGCTGTCCGGCGCTTCCCAAGTGTCCTGCCCTGTGAACCGTTCTACAGGCTCTCTGTGTTGCCTGTTTTTACCTAGAGGAACTGCAGGTTGTCCATTGGTTGAAAGTTTCATGGGCATCAGAGACCCACGTGGGGTTAAACTGCCCTACCAGTTCCTGATTGGCTGATGATGAGTAACCATGCCCTCTGACCTTAGGGTCATAAACCAACTTTGAATCAGTCTCTTCCTTGGAATCTCAGACTTTAAGGTGCCAGAGATGAACATTTATTAAGGTTGCTGGAGAATATCAGTAATTAGGAGTTGGTCTTTATCAGGACAATCTATCAGCTAGACAAACACTTTAATTTTGAACCAAATGGAGTAGCCTCAAGCACCACTGAGATGAAGGAGAGAGGGACTGGCAAGGGAACAGAAAACTTAATTCCTGTATTTTAATAAGCCTCACCACTACAACAATAATTCATGTTTCTTCTCTGCCCATTGCAGCTCTTTTTCCTCTTCAAGTTCTGAAGTTCCACTTCTTTCAACTAGAATCAATTCAATCGGCATGTTACTACATACTTCAGCTCCATTTATCCATGCAACCTACTCTTCTGCTTGGACTGCATACACTTCTTTCAGCACATTCCACTGACCTCCTTCGTCTCCATTTAACCTCATTATTCTTGCTGTTTTTTTCCAAGTGCTACAAGATCTTATCTCTGGGATTCAGGTCACACCAGGCTTCAGTCTCTTCACTGCTTTTTATTCCAGCACTCCATATCGTGCTTCGTGGAATCCAATGACAACATCTCCAATCTCCTTCGACATCCTTCTCATTTTATCTTCCATCCTGAGACAAGGCCATTTTACCCCCTACGAGGATGCACTTATAGATGCATTGTGCCTAAATGCCGAAGTTTCTAAGACCCGCAGAATTCACCAGTTTCTCTGTATTCTATTTTCCATAATCGAGTGTTTGACTCTGACCTGTCTCGTATCCCAGACATTTTCTTTTCTAGGCTCTTCTAAATTGATCCACTTCCCTGTGAATACTGTCAAGGAACCTATATGTGGAATAGGAGGATCCTTATGTGTGACTGGAATCCCACAGGACGCAGGGTAGCAAAGGGACGATCCAAAAGACAAAATCCAAAGGCTGGGTCGATAAAGGAGGCAGAGGGTCAGGTAACGAGAGATATCCAAAAACAATCCAAAAGTCAAAATCCAGAAGGCAAGGTCAAGAGGTGGAAGCAGAAGATTCGTAACGGGAGATCAGTTGAAAGGCTTGGAAACACACACTGGAAAATACTACGAAAGGCTTCTCAATAGTGAGCGTGGGAAGGTGTGCGAAGGGGGTTTAAATACTGAAAGGGGTGTGATTGGATGATTGGTTAGGGAGTGAGAATTTGAGGAATCTGATGCATGTGAGAATGTGATAGGTTCAATCAGGGATGAGATTGTGAAGCAGAGGTTCCGGGAATGTAACATCGTTTGCGAGGGAGAGTGTGGAATGTGACAGGGACTGAACGGCATTTCCGAGTTAGAGTGTGGGGCATGACAAATACTTCAGTTACCAGGTACATGTTTTCTTTTCAACAGTCAGTTTTAATCTCCAGCGGTGGTCTGAACCCTCAGTTTTACTTGCCTCATTCCTTCAGAATTGGAGCTGCTACCTCCACTGCCCTAGCTATCTTGGATATTCAACTTATTTAATCAGTGGGCCATTCGTCCTTCTCCGCAGTCTACCTTTACATCCACACCACTCTCTCAGACATTTCAGCTGCTCGTTAATCCATTGCTAGTATGCAATGTGGGGGCATCTGTTCCGCCAGAGCCACCAGATGTTTTCCCCTGAATTGGTATGTAGAGGTTTTTTCCTCTCCACTGTGCGGTCATGCTCACACATAGACTCTACACCTTCCTTTCCTATTCTCTTCTCTTCTTTCTTTTATTATGCATCGGCATACACTTTGTTTGTCCTCACGGGAGAAAAAGTGTTGAGTCGGGGGTCTTTGGGAGGTAAGTGAAGCTCACTTCCTTGACCACAAGGTGGCAGTGCCCCCTTGACCCCTTCTGGGGAGGTTCTCACAGTATGAGCCGGAGGGGACCCCCAGCCACATTATTCTTGGTAGCTTACTAATTTTCCTCCCTTCGGTCCACTGAGGGCCTTGCCCTGTTGCAAGTCAGAGTCTGAGAAGCGACCTTCAGCGAGTCAGTGGACTTCTTTCACTTCTTCTCAAGCAGCTTTCTCTTCATTCTCAACTCCTTGGGCAGCACCTCTCAAAGTGATTCCTCCAGTCAGGGGTTCTTTCTCTTTCCCTTGAAGGATCCGTTCCCAGTCATGAGGCAACGCCCCTCATGGAACTCTCAGCGAGTCAAGGCGCTATCTCCTTCTTTGTATCCCCTGAGTGCAAAGCTCCCAGTCTCAGCAGCACCTCTCAAGTGACTCTCAGTGCCTGAGGGGTGTTTATGTTTTCATGCCCCGGAGGCTGCAGAGACAGCCAACCCAAACCAGTTGGGTCCCCAGCACGGTCCGGATGCTACTTTTTTCTACTTTACTTTACTCCCTGCTTCTCCCCTTAAAAAATGAACTTTTCTTATAGGTATACACGTTTTACCTCTGTCTTCTATTTTTTTAAAATAGCACTCTCAATAAAAACAAAAAGAAAAAGGTTAACTTATATTTCTTTTATTTTTTATGTATTCTCCAGGGATTTCTGTTCTTTTTATTTTGAGTTCATGGGGTTAAGTATGGAAGGTTTCACTGTGTTTGTATTGTACTGTGTTTGTATTTTTTATTTTAATTTTTGTCTACAGTCTTGGCATGCAATGTATACAACAGTACTTGTACTATGTACAACATATACATCCATACCAAACCTGACACCGATGTGGCTGTCTGTATTCTATCTAATTGCATCTCTGACAAAAACTTGGATGACTCTGTGACTGTGACAAGACTGAAGTCTTAATGACTGCTTATTGGCACCCCCCATTGACTTTGTAAAGCCAATCCTGTAACCCTGTCTGTGGATGGTACTGTACTTGAGCTTTAGTCTAAATTGAAAGACTTTTGGGTGATATTTGATTCAGGCTTAACATTTGACCCACATGTGCAGCATATTGTTAAAACATCTTTCTTTCATCTCAGAAACATTGCTAAACTATGCTTGATGTTATCACTAACTGTGGCTAAAAAGCTGATCAACGCATCTGTCTTCTCCAGAACTGACTAATGTAATGCTCTACTCGCTGAGGTATCTAAATCCACATAAAACAAGCTCTACTACATCTAAAATATGGCAGCCAGAATCCTGACCAGGTCTAGTGCAACTGATCACTTTACTTCCATCCTGGAGTCATTGCACTGGCTTCCTGTCAAGTTTTGTTTTTTTCAAAATCCTTACCTATAAGGCTCTGCATGGCTTGATACTGTACCTCAGTAGCTGTCTGAGCTATTATAGCCCTACTCCCCATCTCGCAACCTTCACTCCTCTAATTCTGGTCTCCTAACTGTCTCCCATGCCAATCTACACTTTATGAGTGACAGGGCCTTCTCTTGTTTGCCTCTAAGCTCTGGAACTCTCTCCCCAAGGATATCAGAGAGCCACCTTCTCTAAACTCCTTCAAATCCAGACTCAAACCCTTTTTCTTTAGAAGAGCCTTTACTTGACTGATTCCCTTCTTTACCCCTCTGCTTCTACTGTATTTAGTACCACCATCTACTGTCTCCTCTGCGAATTCTCATCGTGTTTATCTTGTGTATTGTTTATTGTTTATTTTTAATTGTTGTTGCTGTTGTCATTCTGTAAAGCGCTTTAAAGGTGCTATATAAAAAAAATATTATTATTACTTTTTTTAAAAGGGGGGGTTTATTTGACATTAAATGTAAAAAACTCCCCTTCTAATGTAATTTACATGTACTTCAACATTTAATGATACTATTATAAAGAAAAAAATATTTTACATAAAAATCTAATACTACTATTGCCTTTTATATTTTTGAGTGAGATGTTCTCCATACACAAAACTTTTTTGATTGGATTTTATTTGGAAATATTTTTGTAACATTTGAAATCACAGCTTTTTATTTTTGATTAATGAAATATTATGTGGTGGTTAACTTTAAAATCACAAAAAAAACAGCTTAATGAATCATGGAATTTTTGTTTTCATTAAAACATGTATATGTTTTATACATGTATATATTTGACTTGCACACATGAAATCAGAGTTTCAAAATTGCATAGCATATAGAATTTATTAGTAGAATGTTGCTTAAAAACATGATTTAATCCACTCCTAAACAATAATATATACATTTTTATTGCTTGCTGTATTAGCAAATGAACACAGGAAATATTTGTATTTATTATAATATGGAGGAGTAACTAAAGAAGTTGAACTCAACGTTTTTTTAAAATAGCACAAATCATCTACACACCTTACACTTTTCTATTTATACTCCTTATAATTCGTATATATTAAAAACATTATATACAGTATATATATGCAACAGAAAACATTGCATTTATGTGTTACTATGAACAATGGCACCTACAGTAATTAATATTTGATTAGGAAAAATATCCACATATTATTGTGTTCTTGACACAAACTGAATTAAGAAAATTGAATTTGAAGCATTATGAACTGGGGTATGTTCAGCAGTTTTTGCAGACAGTATTAGACACTGCAGTACTGTGCATGTGACGAAAGTGGACTAACAGGTGAAATGGGTCTTTCATATCCTGAACATAAGAATAGAATAAATTGCTTGTCTATAGCAATATCTGATTCATGTGCAGAGCATTCAGATAAAGAAAATAAAGCTCAGATATTGAATATCCTGCTCTCCCGATGTGTGGTATGAATGATGGTAATCAGAGAAAACAAAGCCAGTGCCAATGGAGTAATAGAATTCATGCAGGGCAAAAAGCACAACAAAGACAAAAAGACTTCTACAAGACTGGCTGTTAAAGGAGAAATAACTCAGACTGGATACTTATCCTGATAAACAAAAAGGACACTGACATCTTGAAACTAAAGCCGTACACACAAAGGAAGCCTGAGAAGGAGAACAGTTTTTTTTTACTTGAAAATACATTTCAAAATACATTTCAAGCAAATGCTACAGTACAAACTTGTCTCAGGAGGTATATTGTGTGCACAGCAGTGCCGAATAGTTCATAAAAGTTGTGAGTGTTTTAAAAGCTTTTATATAATCATTAATCAGCTCAGTTAACCATAACTTAAATTTTTGTCATTAAAATCTAAGTAAAGTAAACACACATAATGTACAAATCTTTTGTCAAGTATATTGCTTCCTTTTATATTGCACGAAAGTACTGTTGGACATGATTGAAAAGGTTCAAGTTTCAATATTGTTTTGGGTGCATGTAAGATCATAAGACATAAGAAATGTTCAGTAATAGTAATTAAAACAACATAAAAACACAAGAAGGATTGCAGATGAGCTCATTTAGCCCATTTATAGTAGCTTGTTTGGCTAATTGTTCCTAGGATCTCACTCAGCTGCTGCTTTAAAGAAGGTGGTGTGTCAGCTTTGACAACATGGCTGGGAAGCTTATTCCCGACTCCCACAATTCTTTGTGTTAGAATGCACTTCCCTGTAATTTCCACTGGTATCCAAAGCATGCATTTATTTCTAAGAAAACCCACAAAGATTAAACAAGAATGTGTATGTTATTACAATAATCTGTACCTTCACTTTCGTTTTTTAATTCAAAATTAAATTGTATGCATTTACATACATTACAGTATAACATATGAAAGGCGTTTCACATGGCTATTTCAAAGTGCATAATGCAATTACATCGTTATTCGTGTTTCATTATGAATCAATGGGAATGCGCTACCTGTACTTAGTAAAGCCAAGTATCACTTTAAAAGTTGATTATCTTGAGAAAACATGGTCAACTACTGTGTTTTACAGTCAAATGCCGAACCATTTCACTTCTTTGATCCCTTGTCGGCCGGCACAGTGGTTAGTATGGCTGTCTTGCGGCACTGGGGCTCTGGATTCAATTCCTGGGGGGCCACAATTCAATTTGTGTTTGTATGTTCTCCCTGTGTTCGTATGCCTTACCTCCAGATGCTCCAGTTTTCTCCCACAGTTCAAAGACAAGCTTGTAGGTTAACTGACTTCTATGAAAATCGGCCTTGATATGAGTGTGCATGTCTGTGTCCGTGTCTGTATGTGTCCTGTGACAGACTAGAGTACCATCCGGGGTGTATCTTGTCTTGAGCCCATTGAATGCTGGGATAGGTTCTCGCTCCCCTGCTACTCTGAATTACATTAAGCAGATAGAAAATAGATAGATGGTTTCTTATAGGGTGGCATGTGGTGTAGTGGTTATCATTGCTGCCTTGCAGCACTGGGGTCCTGGATTCAATTCCTAAATCTGTGTGGACTTTGTGTGATTTCCTGTATTTGCATGTGTTTTCTCCAGGTGCTCTGGTTTCCTACCAAAGTCCAAAGACATGCTAGTAAATTAATTGACTTCTGGGAAAAGTGGCCCTGATATAAGTGTGTGCATATCTGAGTGTGTCCTGTTATAGATTTGCATCCCATGCAGAGTGTATCCTACTTTGCGCCTGCTCCTTGTAACAGTAGGATCCTGCTCCCCTGTGACCCTCTGTTGGATAAAACAGTTAGAAAATGAATGAATGGTCCCTTATAGAAGTGTTTGTAATTCAGATTATTTGAAACCAATGGCGAAGTGCTGCAGGCAATTAAGTCTTGGCTCCAGAAGCCTGACACAGCTACACACAATGCAATGCATCAGTGTCATTTTTTTAAAGATGATGCCTCATGTCATTTTTATCTAAACAAGTTAAGTGATTACGCTGAAAAGTGATCTGGATCCAAGAAGGTGAAAACTTCCAATGTTTTTATTAATTGTTACAATTGTATGTATGAATAAATTAAATTATTCAAATAAGGCTCATGCTCATTACCTTATTTGTTGAAATGCCTTCAGAAAAGTGTTCTTAACAATATACAGTATTTGTTTACAATGGCAGAAAGAAATAGGAATGAAGTGTAATATCCAAAGGAAAACACTGGACAAAATAACTAACAGCTGAAGAAAAATAATTATTTTTAAATCCTCTAGCAAAGTTAGTTAAACTTAAATATAGGAGCATAAATGTTCTTATTTAGAAGAGGTGGAAACCACAAAGGCACATATAAATGCCCTCACAAACTTCGATAAAAGGCAGACTTTGCTGAGATTCAGTAATTGTTCCAGGATGTGATTTCTTTTCTTTCTTGTATAATCTGTGTAAATCTTGAGCTCCCTCCCCCCTCCACCATTTGTCACAAGGACAACATGGAGCTTCACCCATTCTTTTTTACAAAACCCACATGCAGTGTTAGAAACAAGGCTTTGCCACTCTCGGTTTCACTTTAAGACAGAAAAGAAAAAAATGCTGTGTTTCTTTGTGTCAAGATGCTACACCGCACAACGAGACAGCATGTGACTAAATGCTGCCTTTCTGCATTCATGTCTGATTCAATGCTGGCTTCTCAGACTTTACTTTAAAAGACTGCGGGAAATTATGCATTTTAACTGCAGCCAGTGTATCATTTATTTTCATTTGATTGGACTGAAAGCAAATCATAGCCTGCCATCGGTTTACTAGAAAAACTCCAGACAGAAAAGACACAAAATACAACACCAGGCATCACAGCAGAGAAGTCAAAACAACATTGAATTAACCTAATTGATTTTAATTTAACTCTCAGTCGAAGAATATAAATGTCAAACTGCTCAGATTTCCATGATTGCCTCTTTCTTTGATCAACAAGTCTTTGTATATTCGGGCCCAGAGAAATCTGAATTGAAATGCAAAGAGTTGTAAATAACATCAAGAATAAAGAAACACACAATATCATCGGTTTAAAATGTTTCTGGACTCAATTTGAAAGGTTCAGAGTTTGTAGCATAAATAATATCGGTAAAAGAACTAATTCTGCCATTTCACATGTCCATGTTTTTGATACCAACAGAAAAATCTAGGTATCTCTACTACCAAGGGATGAATACAATTTAAAAATATAAAAATATGCTAAATGGTGCCCTGGATAAAATCTTAGTAAGCACAAAATTACAAATGATAAATGTACTTATCACGCAGGATGAGTCTCAATTATTTGTCATGTAAATCAAATACATGAAAAGGGCTACAATTTTTAGTGTTAAGGAAAAAAAAACGTTTTAATCTTGTGGTAAAAGACCAAATATTTCCAAGACTGATGTTGTGGTATTTTAGAAGGGACGGTAAAAATACAAAATGTATTACAGAGCATTTCAACAATAATGAAAGAAATAAGCAAGGGGATGCATAATTAGAAGTGCAATGATACTCTGTGGCTTTTGACAGAAATCTTAACCAAGTGGTAGAAAATGAATAAGAAGGATGCTGCAGTGCTAATTTACCAGTGTTTAGTAGGCAGCACTGACAAGACGCAGATAATCTCTTCAGAGGTCGTTTTGCATGATTTTGTCACTGTGGATTAAAGCTACTTTATTCTGCATTAGGTATTTTTTTCATGTATTGTTCTTGGTCTGTTGATAAATTTTTAAAAGTTTAGAAGACATATAATTAGAATTTCAAAATACATTTTAGTGGAATGTAGTAGAACTTTGATAAACAATATATTTAACTTATCCCCATACAAAGATTGTATGTTGGTGATACAATTATGTTCCATTGTATTGAACCCCCCAGTAAATGCATGTTCATTTAATTGAATTTTTTGCATGGTTACTCTACATATGAAATATGGTATAGAACAGGATTGTAATTCAGATGTTGTATACTTCACACACAGCAATGATTAAATGATTTACATGATTTATATCAAAGGTTTCATAAGATGTCTTTGTATAGACATTTATTCTAATAAATACAATAAGGTTTTCCTGATTACAAGTGAGTTGTGGAATCCAGCTAAAAGCTTATACAGTTTGCATTGACGAAAACATATTGCATGAAAATGAAATAACTAAAGGGATCATGGGCTTGAAATTAATAACCAAACAGCAATAATATCAGTAACATACTGTATGTGGTTTAAATACATTAACCAACAATTCTTCTAATTTTGCTAACAGTTTGCAGATAATAACTAATCGATAGTGGAAAATTATTTAATGGGTAAATTAGATAATATAGGAACTGGTAAAGGTTTATTCCATGCTGAAAGAAAAAGAAAAGAGATACAATGTTTCGGTGTGGAGCCTTCACGAGTTCTTATTCAGGTGTGGCACCTGAAGAAGGCTCCATAGCCAAAACATTGTGTCTCTTTTTTTTTTCTTTCAGCATAGAATAAACCCTTTACCTGTTCCTTTGCAGCCTACACATGCTGATGCAACTTCCTACTTGAACGTCTATTAGGTAATATAAATAGTTAAATTAAATACTTCTGTTAAGTTTTTTGTTGCCAGTTTCGTGTATACTAAATGCTTCAGAGGCAGTGCTCAGATTTTTAAAATGGCAACTGTTTATTTATCGTCTGTAAATGGAATCAAATCTAATTTGGGATTCATTAAAGTCACCTTGAAAACAATGTATTTTAAAAGCTTGGTGGGAAGGGGTTGCCCTCATAAAATAAAGAGAAATAAAGCATGTCAAAAAAGCTCTTCTGTTCATATGTATTTTGGTTTCAGGTCCTGAATTACTGCGGAAGAATTTTCATTTGTAGCCTGCGTGCACTCCGGGTTTCAGATGCCACTGTCTTTCATCTCTGCTATGCTGTCTAAGTCAGGAAATCTACAACAGGCCAGGATCATGTAAAAATAAAGTGCAACAAATCAATCAGTCTGGCACAGCCGCCTTAATCCATTACACAGTGGAGCATTATTGAAATACAAATTAAAATTGTATTTTGTTGTATTACTGGAACAAGTAATAGGAAACATGCATTACAGCAGGAGAACTCCCCTATAATATAATTACATGTCTCCTAAAATGGATTTACCTTGAGACTATAATGTCTAAAAAGTAGAAGAGGTGAAAAAGCTCCATACTGCATACATATACATTAAGATCTTATTAAATCAGATCCATTGCAAATCCTAAATATAAAAATGTAGCCTTAGTTTAATTGATATTTTGCTTTTGTTTTTCCAGCCAGGTCTTGTTTTGAGCACATACATTTTGTTCATTTGAATAAGATGTTAAGATCAAAGGTGGGCCTTGGCTCAGGATGCTATGGTGGCTGAGATACTCTTTAAAATGACTAATTTTATTGAGAACACATTTCCTTAAGAGATAAATTAGAATCCCTCACCATAGCAGAGCTGGCTGTAGGAATGATTTGTAGTAAGAAGGGCATGGAAATTACAGTTGCCAATAGTCTAGATCCACATCCAGTGGTGGAAACACAATTGGAAATTAAAGCTGAAGGATGCAGTATATTAGGGGCATCATGGTATGGATGCTGAGGCTTACAATTTATTTAATCTGACCCATGCAACAATCTGGAATCCAAATGTGAATCTATTGCTGGTGCTTTGTTGCTGTTACCAGGCTTGTAAGGTGAATTACCTAAAATATAACTTGTGTAACCACCCATTATTTATAAAACTACAATATAATTGCTATTTTGGGGTACTTAGGACTTAGAAATAAATACAGCTGTATCAAGTACAGCTTTAAAAGGATTTTTACTTTTTAGGTATACTCTGATGGTGTTCCCTGCAATGTATTCCCTTTTTAAGAACTCTAGTAGTGTAAGGTCAAGTTTTTGATGTGGCATGATTACTAAGTCATGACAGTGCTTGGAATAACTTGACCATTGTTTTGCTTAAAGGGACGCACATTAGTGTGAACCCAAAATTGCATCAGGCCTACCATTGTCATCTTGCAGGTACCAATTCATAAACTCAACTTTTAGGATAGTATCAAATTCCAGATTGCAAGTTAATAAAGTGACCCTTGCAGCCGCAGAAGAGAGGTTAACTTGACGAATTGAACTGGAAAATTGGTTTTGATCCACAACCAAAGCTGGTCACTAAAATTACAACTTTAAATACAACTTTAATGATACAAAATTATTTATCTGAATATTGGGTCATCCAATTTAGGGCTTAATTTGAAAGGACTTTTGCCATGACCAACAAATCTATGCCAATGACAGATTTAAACTAGAGGGTGTCAGTCAATTAAAGACTAATTGATTAACTAATTGTCTGAGCAGTCTGAGTTACTAAATACTTCCATTCATTCCTTTTCAGTTTGCTTGTCTCAGTTAGGGCAGCATGTCACATAGGGAAGACCAGATATCTTTCTCTCTGAAAAGGATCTCAAAGGGCTTTATAGGTAGGAGGGAACCACGTCACTGAATCTTAAAATCCTCTTGTGTGACACACAGTGGTGATTATATGTCGGAAAACCCACAACACAGCAGTTCATGCAGAGAGGCGAGAGCTATTGCTTCATCAATGCAAAAATGTGAGAATTATAGGAAGGCAAGATTGCACAAGCCCAGAAAGGAAAAGGTCTGGACTCCAGGGTTAATACTGCTACCCTCTTGAAAAGTGCAATGGGATCTTTAGTTACCAAGTAGTCACAAAGACAGTACATTATAACATTTCCTCTGAAGGATGTCACCTACTACAGCACAATGTTACAGGTTACTGGTAATGGCGCATTGCTTTTGAAGTTTTGGTCTACATTTCTACTAATTTTTTCAGCATCACCCTGTTCCTTGGAAGCATTCCCATCCAATTACTGACTTGGTCAGGCCTTGATTTGCTTCAAGGACCAGAGGAGATTAGCTAGAAGGTGATAATGCTAAAGGTCTTATTTGCTCAGCAAACACTGTTATCTAAGGCAACTTACAGTATAAGATATTTACATAAATGTTAATACAAGGACCAATTGTCCATTTCAGTAAGATAAAATAATTAAATAAGAGCATATAAGAACATAAAAATAACATTAAAATTTGCAAATGGAGGAGAACATTAAGAAATAAAAGAAAGAGAAGAAACAAAGCAAGGCCACAGACTGAGTGGGAGGATAGCATTAGCAGAAAAGGTTGGGAGAGTACCAGGATCTGGTTTAAAAGGCAGAATTTTATTTATGTTATATAGAAATAATAATTCTGTATTACTGCATTAAAAGAGTAGATTAATTGATTTTTACATTTTCCAGATGGAGAAAGTCATTAAAAAAATAAATTGGTATGATTAAATACCTTAATTTAAAAATACTGAGTACTTTACATTCTATAGCACTAACAGTAAATGGACACATGTAGAGAATGTCAAGATGGACACTTGCAGAGTGCACTGAAGTGGGCTGAAAATCTCATCAAGGAAAACAGCATGTGTGTTCAATCAGCTACATGGAGGATTCATCACCAAAATAAATTCCTTACATTCACATTTACTATACCTCTGCACAAGCACTATCAATACAATATAATCGTGGCATGCTAAAAGCAATTCTAGGAATAGGCTAAAGAATAGTACCTCAACTACGGCACCATGAACTGCTACTATGTGAAACTGGCCAGAGGATGATACCATCTGAATGTGGAATTCCACCTGAGTCTCTACATCATAACATCTACAGCACCATGAATATTCCTTCAACATACAATTCCTTGTCACCTTCTGTTTATTGATTTCTAGTACATCATGTTTCAACACATTATCCCAGAGATGTCCAGTCATCTCTAGAACTTGATTTGATGGAACAAGTGGACCAGGTACTATTGTATGGCCTTCATACCACATAATGTCTTACACTTATTGTGTTTTTTAGAGAGTACTAAACCTTAGGTTTCTTATAAAATCCATTTCCAATTATATTGTTTTGCTTGGTGCTTCAACATTTTGGAGTGTCATAATGCACTGCTATGGATAAGAAGAAATTCCTGACCTAATATGAAGGTCATTTTTCACATCACTTTTGCTGTCACAATGCCTGCTTTTTTCATGCTGTTGTTGTCATTATGATTTAATTTTGATTTTCTCAATAATTTAATAACTTTAGGAAGAAAACAATTAACCACAAACTGTCTCTTTGATTCATTTTTCCTTTGGATATCAACATCCCCTGAAACCTCAAATCTGGAGAGTGATTCTGTTTTTTGTCTACAATATTTATTTCAAATTCACATTGTTCGAATTAGTAAAAAATATGAAAAATAAAAATAAATATCAAGATAATGAAAACCTTATTACTGCCATTACTGCCAAAGAATCCACTTAAGTTTCTATCAAAGCAGTATAAATTAGTAAAACTGAAATATGGCACACAGTATTTTATTAAATATTTCTATTATTAATGGTGAAATTTAGCAACCTGTAGATATAATTCTATAATTGTACTATAAAATAGTAAAATTGCTTTTGTTAAGTGTTTAAGAAAATGAGATTAGATTCACCACTGACACACTTCACTCATTTGATATTAAAACTGACCCTAACATCAAAAGACATTAAATTAAAGAGAGGGAGGTTTCACAAATGGCAATGTAAGATGTGTTTATCATGTATTCTTCCATATCAACCTCATCTAATTTTTATTTCTGATTCTGAAGCAAGTGACAAAGTGCAATAATTTACAACACTGACATCAATTAAAATTAAATTCAATTTACAAGGCTACTTACTCACAAATTCATGGCTGCTAATGTTTTGCTAATTAACTAAAACACAAAATTAGCTTTTATCAAGATACCCTCAATACATTAGATCTTTAAATAATAATCAATAGGGACTGACTTTTCTCCTGTATTTACAATTAAATTCTGGATCTTTATGCAATTATACACAGACTCACATTCATATTCACACATACAAGTCCAACTCTCTTATTTCGTTGATCAGGTGAAAATAGAGGGTCTGCAAACATTTCTTCAGTTGCAGAAAGAATATCTTGGGCAGAATTATGTACTGTACTGACTCATTCCCTCGTCCTGGTATCTAGGAAAAAAGGTTGAGTCCTGAGTCAGACAGTAAATTAACTAAGAAAAAATCAGTTGGGTGCCAGCTTTTAAGGTGTCACAGCACAGCTGGTGATTAGTTGAGGGTCTTAACTGGTTTGGTCCAGCTACCAAACCTGCATGTCTTCCATTGGTGGATTGTCCTTTGGGTGATGAACAGTGACTTTAGACCCTTTGTCTTGTGAAGAAATACTAGACTTGATGAAGTTCATCTGCACTATATATCATTAGATTGTTCAGCATTGGATAAAGCTTTACAATGTCTCTTTTCAGTTGGTCCTCTCTGCCACATTCCTCTGCATTTACACAGAGGCCCAAGCTGCCTTGTCAAGGCAACACAAAGATTATTAGAAATCTTTAATTACACTTAATTGTAAGTGTAATAATATGCCTTGCAGCTACAGTGCTATTTAAAAGCCACTTGACAATTATCTCCAAACCTGATAATCATTGGATTTAGCATACAATTAACATCTGATACACTGTGATTTGTGCTTATATCATGTCCACACAATCATTATTTTGTTCTCTCAACTGGATCATCACCTGCTTGGTGTAACTCAGCTTCTTAGGCAAACCTGTGCTATTCAAGGACTTCTTAGGCAATCAGTTCAAGCCTTCCATACATCCATCCATTTTCTGTTTGATTCAATACACAGTCACAAGGTAGCCTATCCCGGAAAGAAACAAGCACAAGGAAGGATACACCCTGGATGGGATGCCCATCTATGGAATGGCACACACAGAAACAAACCTGTACATGCAGACCCTCACACCAGGGCCAAATTTCCCAGAAGCCAATTTACCTACCAGTATGTCTTTGGACTATGGGAGGAATCCAGGTCACCTGGAAGAAAACCCACACAAATACATGGAAAACATATCAACTCAACACAGATAGCATGGCATGTGTTGAACATAGGGTTCCAGCGCTGTGAGGCAACTGTGTTAATCACTGAACCCCCATGCCACACATTACTGTAGTCTTTGTAAATATTATCCTTGTTTCTCCTTATTTCTTTGTAGATTACACACAGTGTTATGTAAGTTGATAAGGAATTGCTTATAAATTACTTGCAGTTTTCTAGTTCTTCCAGCTGTTTTTTAAAGTAACATGCCAATGCAAAATGCAAGCAAACAAATCTGCCAGATTTTGTTCTAGGTGATTCCAAAGGGATTGCATGGCTGAGCCACTGCAGTGTGCAGCTTATAAACTGCAAGGGTCAGTTTTTCACTACTATCAGGCACGGCCATATTTCCAAATGGACCTCTTATTGACTTTGGAACGACATAATACAACGCAGAAGGATGTTGTTACTAAAATGACCCCAAAAGGATAAGGAGGAAGAACAATGCAGGAATTTAAGATAAAAACAAAGCCATTCATTTTTTTATGTATGAGAGTAAAGATAGTTTCCCAACTAGCTCGTCTTGGCACTACTGAAAATTTATTAGCATGAGAACATTCCTCCAATCTCCCTTCTTGAATCTTAATTTGGAACTACAATACTTTGGAGACATTTATAAAACATTTCTTCAGTTGTTTTCTCAGTTACCTTGCACCTTAGCCATCAATATTCAATTGCAAAACATACCTACATCCAAGGTTAAAGCCTACTTGCTTCATTCCTATTCATAAAGAAATTGTATAACACCTACATTTTAAAACTACAATCCCCCATTTTAGTACCTGAGCAGCATGCAGTATGTGCTGATATTCAATAACAGCTGAATTTCATAAGTACATATTCATAGTTCCTCCTCTGCAGCAAATAGAATGGTGGTCATACTGTTGATCTACACATTTCAACTGCTTAGAAAGTAAAATTGTACTTATTGTAGCTCCCACGTGGGGCGCTTTAACAGCTGCTTCGTCCCTTTTAGCCATGCGCATGCGACACAGGCAGGAAACAGCACCTGAGGGGCCGGACTTGGAGGAACTGGACTGTATATAAGGGAGCGGGGCTGTGAGCCGGCCTCTTCCCTTCCGAGTCTGTATTGGTGTAGGTGCAGCACTGTCACCCCTGTCCCTGTGTGTGTACCTTTCCCCAGTTCTGGTTAATAAATGTGTTGTTCAGCCCCTTTTCCTGAGTCCTACACCTGCTCCATTCCGTGCTGAATGCTGCGGTGGTTACAATATATTTGTTTGTTTTATATAAATTATAGAAAAAAAAACTTTTTGTGAGAAAAAATACTCTGCTAAAATTCCAAACACAGTTTGCAAAGCATCATGTATACCTGTTGGCAAACTTGAACTTGGTTTTATGAGGTTGGGATAAATTGTGGTAATGGTGGTAGCTACAGTTTTGAAAATCTAATTGATGGAAAATTTTATTTAATCAAGTCTGATTTTAAATGGGGTTAGGTTAAAGTTACATCAAGGGAAAACCCCATTCTAATACTATAAGATTATATATTGATTATACATTACCTTCCAAGACCAAATATGGATGAAGGGGTCTAGAAATTGTGATAACAAAGCTAATGTTAGAGTAGTGACCTACATAAGAAAAAGCTCCATCAGGAGTCAATGGGTATTCATTACCATCTTAGAAAGTACCTCACACTTGCTATACAAGAACTTTCCAATAGGGGAAAGATGTCAAGCAATGCTGAATTCAGCCAATATGATCATGATCTTACTCAATGCTTTTTCAGTCACACACGTTCTCAGAGAATACGGATTTCCCTGACATTGCAAATAACATCATAGTTTACAAAAAGTTGTCAACTAGTTCTTTTAATGGTTATTCCTACTATCAGTGTCTTCATAGAACCCCCCCACCCCACCCCAAAAAAAAAGAATCAGAAATCAAAGGACTGTTGTGTGTCACAGATTTTGGGCTGCAAGGCAATGTGGTTCTGCAACACACAAATTGTTTGCTTTTGATCTATAAATTTGTTATACGTACTTATCTTTCACTTACCCTCTACTGTTTCTATACTTAGTGCTCTTTGAGACCACATCCCCAAATTTCACTGAAAGACTCCTGTGATCGTAATGTGACTTAAAAATATATGGCTGTATTTTTATGAGCAGAAGATATTGGCCCAGTTTAAGTTCTTTTTTATTGCAGTAACAGCCATTAACTGTCAGCTAAATGATATATAAGGTATATTTACAACTACAGTCTTCAGTGTTTACAGTACAAATTCTTTGAATCATGGATATCATGAATATAACAATGGTAAATAATTGGTTCAATAATTACATGAAAACAGTAAAAAGAGTGTGAGTGTTACCCCGAGATAATCAAAAGCATAGATCCTTCTGTTCTGTTTTTTTTTAAAAATCAATCCTATATTTTTCTGTCAAAGATGAAAATAAATTTTACACCTATGATTTTATAAAGTTTAGGATCCTTGCAAAATAAAAAAAACATACAGCTCCAGAGGTAACCTGTAGATGATAATATTCTCTATTGTCAGTAGAGACTGTACTAAAACATAAACCATGCTTTTAGGATTTGCACCAAGTTGTTTGACAGCAAAAGTCCAAATCCATTGTTTTGTAAACTGAAGCACACTGAACCTAGGAAAGGGGGAAGTATTACACTGTGAATACAGCAATAGCAATATTCAACTGTCACTATTGTGTTGTACATTTGGTACAAGAAGCCATTTTGAGTGAACAAAGCACAGTCACTGTGTGAGGCATATCCCTTGTATTTACTTTCTTGTATTATGTTAGGGCAATGAAAAGTCAAAAGCAAAAGGCAACAATCAGGTTCCTTGAGGTGGTAATCTTAGCATTCTCTTGTAAAAAGAAAGTTCTCCTTAGGTTCACTAGGAATTCATTATAACGCTATCAATATTAATATTGTTCCTCTCACTACCAAAGCACGTGCACTGAAAAAGGTGGGACAGAATTTGGATTGAGACTTTATAAAGTAACTGGGATCAGTTGAACAGTACTATTTTAAAATCATGTCCCTCTTGTCAGACAGGGTTTGTGTAATGTTGCCAGTGGTTTATTTGAAAGTTTTACTCTCTTATACAAGTTGCCCAATTGAAACTGAAGCAATTTTCGCTTTGCTCCACAGAGACCTCTCTGTTGCAGGAGAGATGCCAGGAGTTGCCTGGGGCTTCCTTGTAGCCAGTGCCAATGTCATTATCAGTGAGATGTGAGGTTTGCTGCTGAGGGTTTGGTGATAAAATTCACTCCTTATTTTCCTCTGGGAGAACCAGTACTGACAATTTCTGAAACCACCCTTTACTCCTGGATTTAATCTGATTTTTTCCTTTGCTTTTTGATAAAAGCATCTTCTTAATTTCTTCTGCCACTTCTTAATTTCTGTCTTAATGGCTGGTCTGTTAGTGTTCATAAAGTTTAACATGTTCCAAATTGTAATGTTTGTGTGAATTCAAAAACAGTTAAAACTTATGTGGGTGCTGAGATATCTCTTAATAAGGACTCTCAAAAATACTTAAAATGAATCCATACCTATTGCAAAAACTGAGTATTATATCACAATACTATAAAGTCCTAGAATATGTAGCAACCTTGCCAAGCAAGATTCAGTTTTGCTTTTAGAATTCTGAAGACCTGGTGTTCTTCCTTTAAGTTAAACTCAAAACGTTTGTAAAACTTGTATGATCGACTAATATTACACTCTTCTCTGAAAAAAATAAATAACTTTGTGTCTTAACAAAATTGAATTGACAGAAAATTTGGTATGTGCCTGAAGATTTTGGTGTCCAATTTACTTTTGAGAATCACATCTCTTGCCAAAAACTAGGCCAGTTTTTGGACTTTATATCTTAAGTGAATGATATTTTTGAAAGTTGTAGATGTAAATAAGGTGCATTTGTACAGATGGATAAAACTCACTTAATATAGCACTTTTCAAACACAAGCACTCCAGATACTTTTACAGATGCTTAAGATGACTCCAACTGGGATTCTCCAAGCAAAAACAATGTTTGGCTGAATGTTCCTGGGGTATGGTCGGCACAAGTTGACCAAGGTATCCTCAAATTTAAACGTAAGAGTGACTACTGATTTGGGTACCTGATTTTGGGTACTCACATGTGAGTGTAGAAAAATGTGTCACTTATCTAATTCACACCAACTTTCTGGTAAGAACTGTGAAGCTCAATACATGTCAAAAAGATGAATGACTTCGATGGTTGGGAGTATCGGAGATGCATGCCCAAAGGTCTTCATTTGCCTCATGTAGTACAGGGTATGTAAGCTGTAAACTGATAAGCATCTGGTGATAGCAAATTGTTTGGGCATAGAATAGAAAACAAGTGGCAATTCCAAATGTAAGAAAAATAAGCAAGATGTGAGGTAGGCTTAAGAGAAAAAGACCATGAAACAGAAATCATAGAAAAAAAAAATCTTATGACAGCTAATATAATACATCTTTGAGTAGGGAGCTGCATTAGGCTCCACAGGCAAAACTTTGTTTCATTTTCTTTTAAGCATGGAATAAACCTTAACCTGTTTCAACATCATAAAAAGCATTTGAATTTTACTGGTGGAAAATACTACACTATTTACAGTGTATCCTGCCTTGTGACTGTTGCTTGCCAGGTTAAGCTCTGGCTCTCCCCGTAACCCTGTACTGGATAAGGGGATTTGAAAATGGATTATAAAAAATTATAGATGGTGTAGAATGCAAAATATGATATGACCAATTTTGGAACTAAAAGAAAGTACTGACATAGAAACATATTGAACACTTTGATGCATTGCATTCTTAAATTATGAGAGGTCCATAGCTTCCTTCTCTTTCGGTTTTCAGTTTTTACAATTCTTTAGATTAACTTTCATAGATGTTGATATATTCCTGAACAGCAGCATCCTGCTTGGGAAAAAAAAATCAGTGGGCTTCTAAAAACTATACTGTACCAAGCAGTAAACAAGAGTTTACTTCAACCTTTTTCCCTCTGTTAGCACAACTAAAGATTTCTCTTTTGTCTGATCCTGAAATTGTGCCTTTTGCAATGATAAATGAAACAGCTGGTAGTTTGCCGTTATAACAACAGCACAGCAGGTCATTTTGTGACTGTGCTTGGATACCACTTAGTCTTCATGTTCTTCAGGGTGAGATGCACTCATATTCTTATACATTGAATCCACCTTCTAGTAATTTCTTAATTATAAAACAGAATTATCAGGAGAATAACTGGAGCAGCAGGTTAATTAAGTTTTTCACCTCTTGAGAACTGGAATAAGCCTGGTACAGGTCACAAACATAAGACAAGTTAGTCAAGAAAAGAAAGAAAAAGAATAGCAAAGATGAATGAAGTGAAGGACTGAGGAAAGAAGCCCATACTGGCACTCTGCCCTTGAAACAGCTTCAACTATTATGAGAACTGGAATCTAGGAGATTACAAACTCATAGCCAACAAGAAGAAAAGCAATAATTAGAATAACAACTGTTATAACTACTTGTACTGCACTTTTTTGGCCTATGAAATTCCAAAGCACTTCAAATATAGGAGGGGACACATGTTCACCACTAAACTGCAGCATCCACTTATCTGGGACTCCTATTATTTTTACATCTGTATTACTGTAGTAATATATTTTACTTACTGAAAGTGCTATGAATTTGCACGTAAATAAAATATAACCCAAGCATTTTACTGAAGAGTAAATTCTACATAATTACCTTTAGCAAAAAAAAGAGTCTCTAGTAAATGTGTGTACAAAAAGATTATCACTTATTATGTGGAACCTGTCTTCATCAAAGTAGGAATGCTTATATCATCAGATCTCAGATTAAGAGCTGGGCTACATTTGTGCAATAAATCCTTAAAATAATCTGGAGCTAGACCATTCAGTACTTTAAACATGAGCAAGAGGACCTATATAAACTCAATATGAACTAGTTCAGGTTACAGAGAATGTGTGTTATGCACTGGATGCAGAGTAGTTTAAGGAAACACATGAGAAGCTATGATGAAACTATAGATGAAACTGCAGTATGTAAAGAGTTGACAGTAGTCTAATTTGGATTAAATAAACACATGTATCAACATTTCAGCATGAGACACGCAGAGCAAGCACTCTAACCAAGCTCACATACGCTTGTGACCTTCCTAACATGCTTCAAAGAACAACAGGAGGTCAAAAGTAACACCAGCGTTTCTTATTTGCATCAATGTTTTGATTTCATCTGATGTTGAGAAACTATGAGCATAATCTCCGTTATGTTGTGTAAACCTTTAGATTGATAATGTTGCATCCATATCTTAGTATCACAAAAACATTCATGAAGTGCATAGACCAAAATTGTAGTGTCTGATTTGGTCTGAAAATAAATAATATTTTCAGTATTGCCAAGTGTCCCATATCCTTGATAGTAAGTGATTTGATAGCACGACAACATGTATGTAGCAAAAAGTAAAGCTTCCAGAAGGTTCTGTGGAACACAGAACAAAGACAGCAAATTGGACAACACCAAATTTAAAACAGCCAAAATGTATGAATTGTTTCCTGGTCACCACATAGGAGTCTTAGTAATGAAGTGAAGTACCAGTGATCACTAGATAGTAGAGATGCAATGATTGATAGTCTCAAAAGCTGCATTGAAGTCCAGAGGGGGAAGAATATTAAGTGATTAAGATTCAAAAGCCATCAGAAAGTCATTAACTACCTTAACAAGGGCTGTTTCAGTGCTGTATCTGTCTAAACCCTGACTGAAAAGGTTCAAAAAGCTCATTAGATGCAAAATGAGATTGCCGTTGAGCTGCTACCACCTTTTCCAGATTTTCTGTGAGAAAAGCCAAACTGGAAATAATAGTTAAGTTCTTGAGGGTCCTGGTTAGGATTTTCTAAACACATGTGTGATAACAGCACTTTTTAAGCCAATAAGAACAACTAGATTTCAGGGACTGAATGAAATGGTTAGTAACAAATGGTCAATAAGTACAAAACCTAGCTTTGAGTAGAGGTTCAGGAATAGGGTGAAGGACACAGGTAGTAGGTCTCATTTATGTGACAAATTCAGTTATGTAGGCTTTATCAAGAGCAGTAAAATGAGATAAACATGAACCTATGAAAGTCGGAGAGGATGTTGTTGTCATGACTACAAGAAGTGAGGTCAGCAACTTATTATATTACTGTAATAAAACACCAGTCCTTCAGAACAAAACTGTTTCTCTTACAGTGTTCACATAAGATTGTAAGCAATTTACCAATAATCTAAACCTTTTAATGAGTCACCATTTATCAACTCTTGACAATTAATTTGGGTTTCACCCCTTAGAAGACAACAATAATATCACTGTGATGGCTAAGGACTATTGTATATCAAATAAATCCAGAAAATGTAAATGTCTAATCTACTTTTGAAATAATGCAACAAAACATCTGCCATTTAATTAAAATAGATTATTTTTACATAGAATGGGATAACCTAATCATAATGGTAATGCAATTAAAAACGTGTGGGAGTTCACTTTAAAAAGTGAGTTTCAATAGTACTTTTGCCATTTAAAAAACATACTGTTGATGAAGAACAAGAGAAATCCTTTTATCATGTGTGGGATTCACAGGCTTTCATTTATGGGTTAAAAGTTAAAATCAGGGCCACATTGAGCAGTGAATGTCTGAAAAAAACAGATGTATATATTGTGTTTAATAAATTTGTTATAATATACAATATTATTAAATGTATTTGTAAATAAAAAATAAATAAATCAACACAAACAAGGTGACAGCTTTCTCTGCCAACAGGATAATACTCATCAGTTACCTTCTCAGCTTTCCTCAAAGAAGGATTTCAACGTATTCAGGTGTCAATTTTCCAAAATGTTGAAACATCTACTGCTGGCTAAAATGAGGCTCTGGTATTCTATCAACGCAATTAAATGGAAAATCCAAAAACATTTTTTTCCATTTATTTCACAAAAACTATAAAATTTCATTTACTTATTTAGTTTAAAGTGCAGTTAAATCCACCATAATTAGAAAGATATTCCTGGTAAGCGTCATAGCAACCTGAAGTCTATCCTGAAAACTCAGGGTGCAAAGCAGGACTACAACCAGACAGGACACTATCTCAGGAAATGCATGCACACAGAAAAGTAAACTTAGGGGACCTAAATGACTTAATTGACCAAGCGAGTCTTTCACTAACAAATCTTTGTTGTAAAGTATGTGTTTTATGTAAGATTATGACATTTGACCACTTGATATGTTTGTTCTTTCATTTTAGATTGGCAAATGATTGTATTTAGTATTATTCAGACATACATGTTAGGTTCAATTTTGTCTATTTTGTTAACATTATGGGATTAACAGATCTGGAATACCTTCCTAAAGTTGGATGAAATGTGACTTGTGCTTCATTCTGTCTCTGTTTCATGCATTTGCTCTCTTTTGGAATTGTCCCCTTAGTCCTTACGTCTATATAAAATTCCAGAGGACATAAAAAATACAAACTGAAGTAATTCATTCTTCACAGGCCCCATGAAATGGAGTTTATGCTTTTTCAGGGCAATTGGGTGACTCAGTACTTTATACACAACTGGTTATTAAAAACTAATTTTATAAGAATATTTTTGAGAAAAATGTCCTAAAAATCAAAATCCAAAAGCCTTCTGTTATTGATTGCCATGGAAAGTTGATTAAAAAAAAAGTTGTGCATACTAATTGATCTTTTCTTCTTTAAGAAGAGGTTTTCAATTTGTTACTCACAGTGGTCATGCCTCTACCTCTAATTATCACACGTACATCTCCACCTACATGCACACATTAAAACCCTCTGTGACTATCCAATCCACTGACTACATTATTGTAATTTCAGCAATTATGCATGCCAACAATAGAAAAAGTTAAAGTTACTTTATACTGTATGTGTAGGTTTTGGTCTCAGTGAGGTAGAAAAAGTTTAAAATGACCTTCCACTCTTCAAATGTACTGTTCAGTAGCAGGGGTACAGAAAACAATAAAACTATTATTATTCACATTTATTGCACGCCAAGCACAATCCATTCATTTATTTGCTATAAAGACTGATTAAAATCTAAAATAAAGTATGGTTGTTTAAAATATAGTCATTTGGGAGTGTTCACTAAAACATACTGAACTTTTCATCTTCCTGCTTCACTATGTTTATTTTTTTGGATGTAATGCTACATTTATTTCACTGTATGTTAATTTTAAAATAGAAAATGAAGTAGAAAATAAAAAAATGCCAGAAGTTTTAGTGATTATACTAAATTAAAATAAAAGTATTTTGAAATTAGTTTCCTACCAAAATGTTAAGAAATAGCAAGTTCACAGTGGTGAGATTCACTCTGTCTTGGCGTCATCAGCATAAAATGCAATACAGGGCAGTTTTAAAACCATAGTAGCTTTGCCAACAAAGCCTTTTTTTACAGCAGGAGAGCTCCTCGGTTAATTTTTGCTTACCTTTCGGCCTCTGGAAAAACATATTTTTTGGTACCTGCAACAATCTGCATTTGCTTTTAAAGTTCATTAAATGAAAGCATTTCTATGTATGTGCCTGCATTGTAGATATTGGAATGGAATGTCCTATAATCCCTGTAAACACAGGTAGCAGATGAGGTATTTTTTTAGAAGTCAGTGTGTTAGTGGTGCACATGCCTACTATAGGCAACAGTTGACTATGGAATGTGCCAATTCAAGGGTTTACAGCCAGTGGTTGGCAAATGGAAAAAATACCAACAGAAAGTAAATTTCAGGTCCAGTGACCTGTATCTGTGCTGTGACCTGTACTACTCAGAACATCTCATTCATGGTTTGCTGCTGGCTGAGTGATTCCATATCTCAGAGGACAGCAAACAGTTTTGGATTTTTGTTGGATATTTTGGTTTTGTATACTGCCCTACCAGAATCAGTGATTTCTCTGGGTGTTCAGGTGCTCTTCCTATGGATACTTGCTTATTTTTCGGTATTTTAATAAAATCCCAAACAGCTCAGCAAAAATATCCACCAGAAATTAAGTGGAATGAAAAACACTTCTCGAAAATCAACATGGTTATTTCAACATTTGATTTTCTTAAAGAAAGCATCTTTGACGCACTGGCTTGAAATTAATTCCTGCAAACACATTTTTGACTTTCTGCCAGTCTTATAAATCTGTGAAATTAGAAAAAAATACATTTCTCAAACCCAAGAGCTTTCTTGTTTGTTTCCACTGTGGTGAAGAACTAACCAATGATCAGTTTAATAAAGGTTGTTTATGTGCTATTCAGATCCAACCTGCAAAGGGTAACTTGGATCCCAGAAGAAAGAAGTAAAAAATAAAACAAACTTGTCACTCAGATTCAGAGACTTCTACCACATTAATTGAATGATGGGATCTTGTGTTTTCTATCCTACTAGTGGTCTTCCATCAGTAGTGACCAAGTGCCTGAACTTCCTTCCTTGTAAAAGATAAAATAGGCAATAGGGATGTTTTCTCCCCTTATATTTTGCTGACGAGTTTCTTTTTGCTTTCTGTGTCTTTCTCACATTGAGAAAAGGGCTTGGCTCACTGGGAGTAGTAGATCCCTCAGCCCCTTGGCTCATGCCCTACTTCCAAATCAATGTTTAACAAAAAATGAGCCACCCCTGCTGCTGAAGTGGGAGTTCTTGAGAAGGCCACACACAAGACAAAGGGGTGGTCTTGCTGCTTGGTAGTAATGGCCAGTTGAGTAGTTTATGGGTATCTAATAAGAAAAATCAACCATCTTTCTGACCAGAGGACCAGAGGATGCCTGTATAAGCCTACAGGTAAACAAAAGTAAGGAAAGGTGAGCAGAAGTTAATTTAAAATCTTTTACAAACGAGAACTTTCATTTGAACAAAGGTCTCATTTTAGAGGGGTGAGGAGTGCACTAAGGGGCACATACACTTCCAGAAAACGATATCAGTCCAAGATGAACTTCTTTATTTTACCATATAGAACCGCATTGTGAAATTAAATTGCTACCTTACTGTGAGAACTGAAGAGATTCAGGAGATAATGTGCTTAATTCCAGGGAAGCACTGTGTTTTCTAAATTGCAGCACATCACATAATTTTTACTTCATTAATTTGCCCTGTTATTTAGAGTGGGAATGTGCTGAATATTATTTTGTGCAAGTGTGAGTCATTGGACTAAGCATTCTCATGAAGGAATCATTTATTTAATTCACCACTTTTATATAGCTAAATTAAACCTTCCAGGGATAACTAGAAAGGCATCTGTAAATCTCTTGTTACTACATAAAATACTGATGATAGTCATCCCCCACTGTGATGTACAATGGGAGCTACAGTCAGAATAATGTAAGAATTCTTAGGTTTTAGGTTTAGAATTAATGAAGCTATGTGTGTGGTGAAAAAGGGAGAGTCTTTAGAACTCAGGAGATAATACTATTGCATTTAAACAATACAACTATGCAAAAAAATTACATGAACATGCAAACATAATTATAACAAAAACCTTGTATTTTTTTAAAAGTGAAAAATATCCAATAGAACTTACAAAAACAAAAAATAGAACATACCAATTACTATGCCAAAACACATGTACTTAATTTTGGACCACAAATATGTAACGTTAATGGCCACATCAAGATCAGGGCAGTAGTGTGGACTAGTGCTGAGGGCTCTCCAAATGTATCTACAAGGTTATTGGTTTAAATCCTGGTTATTGGTTTAAATACCTGTAAACAAAATACCTCACTCAGATTGCATCAGTACTTTTCCATATAAATGGTATAAAAATATGTGTTGTATAAAAGTATCAGCCAAACAGATGAATAATGAAGCACAATAATACAAAATATGCCCATATTTGATCTTCTTTCAGGGCAGAGCTATGAAGAGACTTGACATGGTTCAAGGACATGGGCTTTTGGAGGCAACAAATTCAAGCAATCCAATATCTTCTCTAACGTGCTCAAGGCAGAAAACAGTAAAAGATAAGAAAAGATCACTTTATTAGCCATATACAATTTCTTGCATTAGAAATTTGTCTTTTTGCATATCCCAGCTTGCTATCCATAAGACACACAGACAAACAGACAAGGAGAGAAAAGCTTGGGGTCAGAGCGCGGAGTCAGCCATTTATACGGTCTCCCTAGAGCAGCTGTGTTTAAGGTCCTTGCTCAAGGGCCCAACAGAGTAGGATTCCTCTGCCAGCCGCGGGATTTGAACTAGCAACCTTCCAGCCATAGGTGCAGGTCCTTAGCGACACCGCTCCGCCCCTAAACCAACGGGCTGCTAAAAGAATAGAACTTCACCTTCAATTGGCAAAAGTTGAAAAGAACTTGTCATTACTTGTAAAGGATATGCCAGCATGGCAGTGATTTTCATAAAACTTGCAGTATCTGTCCTTACGAGGTCTTATGAGAAACCATTCCTGAGCATTTTTTGAAGGTTTTAAATATTAATGCAGGAGCCTTTGCCTGACTGTTGGCTACTATGGTCAACCATGGGTGACCTTTAAATTTTCAAGCATCTCCAGTGTCTAGGAAATGCTTCCAGGATTTAAGGGATCTTGGCTGACCCAAGCTGCCATAAGTGCCATAACTTTGAAAAGGGCATGGCTCTCTCACAATCTCTCTCTACCTTGCATAAACAGACAACATGATACATATATTATTGCATATTTATTGCAATGTATTGTAGTTAAACTGGTCATTTAGAACTGGAACCCATGAGTCAGCTACTATTTACAGAACATACTTGAAATCTAATTTCATGATCAATCCGTAAAGTGTTAAAATGTTTAAAAAATCCAGAATATTAGAAGTATATTAATATCAATTACATTACAATTACAATAGTATTAATTACTCAAGGATAAGTGATCATAGAAATTTGTAGCATTGTAGCGTTGTAGCATATAATACTATAATTCTCTTTACACATATTTTGTTGCCCATCAGATGATTAAAGGAATCATACTTCACAGCAATATTACATTATGCTCAAGATCCCCACATCAAGAAATTTAAAAATAATCAATACATTTGGTTCATGTTTGAAGACAACTAAGAGGCATTTCAAGAAACTTAAAATGTAATTAAAAAATATATATTTCTTTTAAGTTTTAAATATGAGTTGTAGAACATACCAATGTTAATACATTATCTTTTAATATACAGTAAGGTTGTAATATTTTTTAGGTTTCGGCGCAGAGAATTTACATGCGACCCCTTTACAGTTGCGTAATGTACTACAGTAAATAGTATGCATTGTTAAATGGCATAAGGAACATACCACTCTGTTCTTCTTCCATCTGAAATCCCTGTGGCCAGACAGAATCATGAATAAGCAAATTTGTGAATGTTAAATTCATGCCATGACCCTACAGTACTGTGTATTTAGTCGATTAATACAGAATATAATGTTATCCATTTTTTTTTTCCGTTTAGAATGTAAAGGTTGTTTTTCAAAAAATATTTTCATCTTCTTGTTGAATAATCTTTCACATTTATCACATATATTGAAAACTCTTATTTTTTAATTACGTTTAAAATTAGATTCATATGGTTTCTAGCATCAATTAAAGAATCTGTGTTTACATGAGAAACGTGTTTAATCAAAGATGTATGTCCTGATGAAGACTTAAATCATTTTGGGGTGTTTGGTCTTTTTTCTAGTTGTTCTTGTAATTCATTTTTTCACATTTTGCACTGCTATGGATTTTAAGCAAATTAAGTATATCAGGGACAGATGATAATATAATTTGTGATGGTGTTCACCCAACTCATCCAGTTCCACAGATCCCAGAGTCATCTGTAACCTGATTTTTAATGCATAGTTTGTATTATGTATGTCTTGTCTATGGGTTTCAGAAGATATTATTAAAGCCATTTTGCATGAGGAGACCATTTCCTACAGTTTTTTTATGAAGTACTCTTTTTTAAATAAAATATCATACTAAATACAGGGAAATGAAAGAATAAATCCTTCTAAATTGCTGAATTTGCAAACTGCTGGATTATATCCCTTCTTATCTTGAAGCTAATGAAAAATACTCCAAAAGTTGTTGGGAACCTAAAAAATCTATGTCTATAATAAAACCTTTCATTAGGAGTTGTTGTTCTTCAGCCTAAAAATTGCAGTTTAATTTTACTCGCTTCATTTCACACAACTCCTTAAAAAGGAACAAAGTGGTTATGAAACCCACAGTACAATTTTCACATGATTGATACATTCAGTATGTGTGAAATGTAGGGTCAGATCATTTTATCTCTTAAAATTATTATATTGAGTCATGCGTAACAAAAAAAGAACAAATAAAAAGCAAAATTGATGGCCAAGTTCCATAGTAACAGAGTATTTCCCAGAAATGAGAATTTAGTAATTAAAGTTATTCAAAATTTCTGTCGGTAGAAAATCCTATAATTTATACTTAAGTTTAACTCGTAAACATGCAACTGACTTCCTTTTAGGCCACCCATTATTCACATCTGCTAGATAGATTTATTTTTTACATTTTAGCTAACTTTTAAGTTTGAAGGAAAAATGCTAATTTCTCAAATGTCAGATATTCTGACCTCATTTCCAGCAACCAGATTCATTTTTTAGATTTCTTCTCAAATGGAAGAAACTATTCAGAATACGTTTAGTTTTCTGGAGTTCTACAGAAGGTCTTCGCTTCACTACAGCTGAAAGCTCTTGAAGTAATGCTGTAAGTCACAGGAATGTTCACTTGCTGTCTGAATTCTTATCCTTCTCCCTTCAAAGTCTATGATCCTTTTTAATAAGCTGTTTTACAGCAGTCATATACTGTAAAGCAAGCAAGCATTCACCAATGTGAAATACAGGTTTACTTAAAGTGATATAAGAGCTTATGAATGTTGGATTAATATCTTTTATGCACCTTAAATTACAGCATGCAAGGAGATAAATATTACCAGACTGCAGTATAGTGTACCACACAAAATTGTTCTTTGAAGTGAAGGAAAATAAATCTCATTTTAACAGAAGTAATCCATGAACGTATATTAATTCTCAGAATAAAAAACACGGTAGAATAAAACTTGTAAGATTCCAAGGTCAGGATTTCACACTGAAAATGAAGCAAATTCCCACCAACATTTACAGTAAACAATGGAAAATACAGCACTGCAGATAATACATGACACCACTCAAAACAGATTATTTCCTTTGAGAGGTCAATACATCTTTTCCACTTCTACCTACGAGAGATTTTCAGGAATTAAAAAATGCCAACAATAGCATGCGGACTGATTTAAAAAAAATATTTCTGAAAGCACGAGTTTCAAAGCTGCTGCTGGACTAATTCATACTTCTGAAGTTAAAAGCCTCTCATCACTAACACTTGCAATTCCATTTTAAAACATATACATGAAAAGTCTTTGTTGCATACATATTTTTCAAGAACAGGAGGCATCAATATGTAATGTAACATGTAACATTAAGACTGCCATCAAGACTGGCCCTGACATCTTCCATTTGATTCAGTTCTCTGTCTGCCCTGTTGTGCAAACAATAACATTGTGTTGGTAGGTGAAACTAAAACCTAATGTGTACTCCAAATTGAAAAATAATTTATAGTTGCAGCAACTAAATACAATTAAAAAAGACTTAAAATCTTACTAGCACTTGCAATAGCAATACCCTTAAAGGTATATATATATCAGCAGTGTCAAACCTCATATTGCTGCCCTTCTGCCCTATACAAGTAACACTTCTGCCCTATATAGCAACACTTACACATTGTGTGGACAAAGACAGCAGCCCTGATCAGTAGGGAAGCAGTTTATTCCTGGTACTAATGTTTTCAGTGATATGCTGAAAAAAAAGTTATTTCCTAAGACATTTACTTAGTGTATCCCAGCAGCACAGTTAATTCTATAATATTTCTATAATCCTGGAGAATAAACATTCTAACCTTTTTTAAAGTACTTCTACATTGAACTTTCACCTGAAAACCACTATTCAAACACTGATATTCACATCAGAACAAAAACTGAGAAAGCAGTTTTAGATTAACAGTACATCTTATTCTGTGGGCAGCTCCTCTCATAGAGAAGCCATCTTCAATTATGCCAATAAATACAACTCTATGCGAGTTTCCACTGTTGGACATTGCATACAAAACAATATGTTTAGGTGGGTAGCTGTGTCAGCATGCGTAGACTGCAAAGGAACAAGTAATAGGTTTATTCCACGCTGAAAAAAGAAGAGAGAAAACACAAAGTTTCACCTGTGAAGCCTTCTTCAGGTGTGAGAAAGACAGGGCAGACAGCAAAGATTAAATAGCACAGAAGAACAAAAGCTGGGATAGGGGAGAGGCAGATAGGCTACTCAGGAAGTGCAAAGTGGAGAGGGGTGAAGAAAGGTGTGAAGTCAAAACCAGCATGAGAATACAGAAGATTACGTGAAAATAAATCAGTCATTGAGAGAAGGGGGAAGGTGTGAACCTAGTGTCAGGATGAGTTTAGTTTCTGTAGTCTTTCTGCTATGGGAGTTGAGAAACCCTTCATTGAGAACAGATACGGAGAGATCAGTGTGATCATGGCCGTCTGAGGTGAAATGAGAAACTATGGGCTTGGAGAAATCTTTAATCTTCACAGTCCTAACATGTTCTCTGAAGCGGTCTCCTAGCCTCCTTCCGGTTTCCCCAACGTAGATAGCTGGGCATTTTTTGCAAGAGATACAGTAAATGAGGTTGCTAGAAGTACAGCATGTTGTCTGAGTGATCCGGAATTCACCTGAGGGGCCCTGAATGAGCATGTTGTTAGATATGTATTTGCAGGTGATGCAGCGTGTTCTGTTGTAGGGGAAGGTGCCTGGTGGAGATGATTGCCGAGTGCGGTCAAAGGAGCTGTGAACAAAAAGTTTATGTAGATTGGGTGTTTAGCGGTAAGAGATGATTGGGCGGTCAGAAAAAAGGGAACTGATGGAGGGATCATCCTGTAAAATGGAGTAGTTGTTAATAGTGGTCCCAGGGGTAGAAGGTATGTTAGAGTGGTAGGGAAGCACCAAAGGAATGTGGTTGTGAGACCGGGAGTTCCTGGTCGAGTAGAAGAGCCAAGGGCTGTTTTTGGCCCGGGGGAAGGCCCTATCGATAACATGGGTGGGGTATCCTCTTTTGATGAAAAAGGAATACATTTTGAGTGCTTGGTTCTGGAAATCCATGTCGTCACTGCAGAGTCGACGTAGCCTGAGGAACTGTGAAAAAGGAAGAAGGTTTTTAGTGTGAGTGGGGTGAAAAGAGCTGTACAGGAGATAGCTGTGTGAATCTGTGGGTTTGTAAAAGACCGAGGTGGAGAGACCGAGGTTACAAAACAATATGTAGACAAAGGAACTTCCGTAACAACTAAGGAACAGACTTGCGGACAGACAAGTCAGGAGAGGGATATAAAAGATTTCAAAGACCCCAAGTATCCCATGGAGCACTGTTAAATCAATTATCAGGAAGAGGACACATAAAACTACTCAGAATCTTCAACAATCAGGTCGTCCTCCAAAACTCAGCAGCCAGGCCAGAAGGATATTGGTGAGAGAAGCACTCAAGAGACCCTAAACAACCCTCAAAGACCTATAATGTCTCATAATACAGATGTGAGAAACTGTGGGTGAGTCAACAATAGCTCAGGTAATCTGGGCTGAATGGTGAGGATGAAGCCCTCATTTGAAAAAAAGCATGAGGTCCTATCTGGCGTATGCAAAAAGGCATATGGAATTTTTTTTTGTGGTCTGATGAGACAATAATTGAGTTATTTGGCCTTGATGCCAAGTGTTATGTCTGGTGGAAGAAAAGCACTGTTAAGCATGGAGGTGGCAGCATAATTATGTGGGGTTGCTTTTCATTGGAAGAGACTGGTAGGCTTGTCAAAATAAGAGGAAAAAATGGATGGAGCAAAATATAGGCAGACCTTGGAGAAAAACCTGGAACACCCTGCAAAAGATCTACAATTTAGGACAGAGCATCATATTTCAACAGGACAATGACCTCAAACAAAAAGCCAAAACAACCTTTGAATGGCTTAAAGAAAAGCAGAAGTCCGTGAGTGGCCCAGTTTAAGTCCATACTTAAATCCCAAAAAAACCTGCAACAGCTGGAACACTTTTGCAAGGGTGGGGAAAAATTAAACCCGCAAGATGTGAAAAGCAGGTTACAACATACTGCAAAAGACGAGACTTGAAACTGCAAAAGGGGGAACAACTAAATATTAAATGCTTAAGGCCTCAGGGTGAATACTTGTCCAAGCTGGATTTTTCGTTTTTCTATTTTTCATAACTTTTTTTACAATAAAAATGATTATGACCCCATCAAAATGTGAAGTGTGTTTTGTTAATCATAAAAAATCCTGTTACAATATGCTGCAAAATAAGGTCGTAACAGAGCAAAATGTGGTAGAGGCCCAAGGGGATTGAATACTTTATACACCCACTGTAGATGGAGACTAACGATAAAAAAATACCCCACTATTTTAAGCCCTTTAGAACAGAAAGTATATAATTCTAAGTATAATTAAATATGGACTGTGTGGCAAACCACTTTTATTACATGCTTTTAAGTGAACCATGCCAGAATTCTTTTAAAAAAGACTTTCTGAAATCAGATTTTCAGGGACATTGATCCAGATGTACTTTTTATAAGGTTACAATCAGTATGTGTGCATCAGCAGACCTATTAAAATCAAATACTAATGCTCAGTACAATGTATAACTGCGCTGCAGAAAAGTAAAGTGATGATCCATTTGCCTGTATCAGCAAAACTATGTACATCAATATCAGACAAATCAATAGAGCATATAAATCACAAACCCAACAGCAGCATTGGCTTGGTTTTCTTTTTTTATATTCCTTTAGAGCTGGTAGAAGTAACGGGTAGGCAATGCTTATTTACCAATTAATACACCTTATGCCAAAAATATTTACAGCTTATTTTCATTACTACTGTAGCGTCATTATTTTGAATCTTTGTCAACTGTACATTTTAGGAATTGGAAGGATGCACTAATGGCAAATATTCTTAAGGAATATCTTTAAGAATTTGCTGGAAGAAAAGTGGAATCACATCAGTTAAATATCAAATATAATATCAGTTTTGGCATTTTGCTACCAAAGATAGCAGCTAGTTAACTCTTTTTACTCACGAAAAACAATTATTAAAAACAGACTGCAAATCCCCTCAAGGTGATACAATCTAATTGGAGTATGAGGCGCGGAATAATTTCTTTCTCATGAAACAAAAATAATGAAGCAGCTAGAAGAGCATTTGAAAAAAAATCTCACATTTATTTACTGTCAAACAAGTGTTGAACTTTACATCAGTTATTAGTGATGGGCACTTTAATAACATGTTTACACAAAATAATGAAATAAGCATACCAGTGCTGAAAGAATTTACACATCATCCAAGATCATTTTGTTGATTTTGAAATCCATAAATAAATAAATGTCCAAATCCAATCAGCTGAAATGTAATTATTTAAAGGATAAAAATTGATGCCAAACAAATTGGTCTCAAGTGCCTAGTGCCCATTGTTCTGTCAAGTATTTTACAAAAAAAGACATTTGAATAATCTAATTTACACCAAATTTGTGCAAGGCATGGCTTTATTGGCTTCAACAGAGGGAATTGTCCCCCCAAACTAAGATAAATTCTTTTGGCAATATGAAATTCAGACTTGTTCTGAAGGACAAAATTTGAAATTTGTATGTAAGCAAAACACTGTTTACAAGTGGAAAAAAGTGAATATGGGTTGACCTTGTTTTTGTTGATTTTTTAAAAAGTTTTGTAGCATTTTTTGTTCAAACGTACTACAATGAATGAAGTGTAAGAATAAACATTTTATAACGTATGTGCAACTTTTACACAATAGTTTCTTCAAAGTCTTAAAATCTTCTTTAAAATGTCTTTTATATTTATGGTTGTCATGAATTTTATTTTACACTAGCAATACAACAAAATATATTTTCTTTAGCCATTATTCTTGAGAACAGTTCAATGTACAATTGAGAAAATATAAGGCCTGTGGCTTGATTGCTAGTGGTTATACGTTCCAATCTTCACCGTGATGGAGATGACTTTGTTCTAACAAATGATCCAGGACCTTTACATTCCTAATTTCAGAAAGTCTCATTAGGAATATTTAAGGACAGTCCAAAAGTTCCAGTCCTGGTCCCACAGCCTGCTTTTGTATATAATACAAAGCAAGCTTAGACGAAAATGACATAACTGTATGTACAACCTTTTACTTAGAAAACTGCTGATTTGGAATGGCCAGTACATTTTTATCTTGAGTTGTTTAACAGCAGCAGCACATTTAAATACATAGTTGGTTTGTTTTTGAAAAAAAATCTTCTCTTGGTTCTGCATGTTATATACAGTCTGTCTGAAAACTTCACAAAAGATATAGATACCAGTACACAGTGACCACCACGCACCACTGTCTGTCTGTGAAGATGAGGGTGAGAATGCTAGGCCCCGGTTAAAATTTCCCCACATTGTCTGTGTTGTCTTCACGGAGGAGGGTAAGGGAAAATGTTGGAGTTGGGGTTAAGGGGTTGGAGGAGAAAGTTTTTTTTTTTAAATACACTTTAAAGGCTTGTCACCAACTGCATTTGTCCTTCCCTCACGTCTGCTTCAGGGATACAGTCTTCTTTGTTTATAGGAATAATGTATCCATCACTATTGCCTCTGCTGATCTGGTAGTAGGCCTGCAGCTGGTTTCCAGCTCCTAGATTAGGCATGCTCTTGTAGTAAACATCCTCGTTTTCACTCTTCTTTGAAGGTGAGAGGTCTTCCTCTATATCTGGACTACTCTCAGGATAGGGAGAGTCTCTTAGGTTAGGCATACTAGTGTAAAGTGAGTCTCTATTGGGGGACTGCAGGTTGTCCTCAGCCTCAGTTGTGAGCTGGGAGACATAGCTGTCTGTTCCCTCGGTCTTCACTTTCTTCTGAGGATGGTACAGAAGCGAGTGAGTCCGTTGGGGAATTAGAGGGGCCTCTAGCTCCTTGTGGTGCAGCTCCAAACCAGGGGTGTCACCGTGCACCAAAGATGAGGCATCTGCCACAATGGCATCATCTTCACTGCTGCTTCCACCCACCACCACTTTGGCTGAAGGAGTTCTATCGATGTTGTGGCTCTTGCTGCAGGCCCTGAGGTTGTTGTGCACCAGTTCGGAAATTATCATCTTTTCAAAAGCTGCATCGTCAAGGCTGAGTCCACAATCCACGACCTGTACTGTGTCACTGTAGTCCCCATTGCGAAGTGAATAACTATTGTTAAAATTACCATTTAGCGGTAGAGTATCCATTGCACTTGTATCCCTGGCATTGTTCAGTGAGTGTCCTGGAAAGAAAAAAACACGTGAGGGGATTTACATTAGCCACAACTCTTAACTTCACCTAAAAAAATAATAAAAAAGAAAAGAGATTTAATGCTGTTCAGGACAAAATGTACTTTTAATTGCTTAAATTTACTTATGAAAAACATTACAGACAAAATCCCATAGATATAAACTTAAAGAATCTACAAGATCATTTGAATTATACTTAAGAAGAGAAAAATCATTCTTCAACAACACATAAAATATTACATATTGTATAATTTGAAAACAAATTACGTTTTCATAAGTAGCCATATACTCCAAACCATTCCCACAGAAAACGTAAAGCTGTTTTGCAGTAACATTACAAACATTCCTTGCAGTAAAATCGAGACAGTCTTTTGTCCTAAACAACACTAAAATGCAAAGAAAAAAGAAGATATCACGTACACAAAGTATAGGTAAATGTACGAATGTGTAGCCACAAACGGGCACGCTACTACATTAACAGAAGTTCTAATAACTCCTTTTATGGAGATGAGGGAAAAAAATTGAAAAAATGAACAAATACAAAAGAATTGTGTTTAACAAGGACAGCCATCTCTCGCACTAAAGGGGGCCCACAAGCACCATCCGACATCACGATAGACAGCAGGTGAAATGACTCACTTTGGACAACTCACATCATGTCTGTCTGCTCAGGCTATCTGGCCTAAGAGTAGCTGATGTACAAAAGAAAGTAAAATGATTTATTGTAACATGATGAATAATCACTGAAAAAAAATAAATCTTAGCAACTTAGTTAGAGCAAGGGTTCAGCAAAGTAAATTAAGGAGCAATCACAGCTTCTTTTTCTAGTTAATGCAACCTTTTTCCCATTGAGATGTATATGTGTGCTTTTGCAGTTTCTCTCTGCCACTGCCCCAGGCTTTAAAAGGTCAAAGTTAGCCCACAGCCCTGCAGCTTGCATCAGTCACAGTGACAGTTCTGAATGAACCCCAGTTATTACAAGTGCGGCCCATGAAAACCATGGCCAGTGAGGTCAGATGCAGAAATGTTAGGAATTTCTGTAAACATGGGTCACAAAAATCAGACCAAAGAATAAATATTAGCTGTGAAATGGGAGGAGTGTGTCAGCCATGGCGGATTTTGCTCAGCCATGGCAGGGATGACACATTAAGTAAAATCCTGCTGGAGATATGAAAGAGAGATTAAGAAAAATGGGTATTTTATGGTGACATGCTGTTGTTGAGATAAGAGATTCCTCTTTTGTACAAACATAAACATGTAAAATAGACATCACAGCGCTTATCAGCAGAAGGAAAAAAATAAAAGGGGAGGTGGAGATTATGAACATCTGGTAGTGTGAAGATCATAGCATTTGCTTATGCACTGCAATAAAATCATTTTCATCCAGACAGGTATGTCTGGAGAAAGGATGGAGTGATGTGACTAGAATGAAACTGACCACTGTGAAACTGCTGCATTTCGTGCAAAGGCTCCAAGGAAAACTGCTTGGAAACCGTCTAAAGAGCGTTCCTCTTTTTTTTAAATCAAAACTGTGCCACTAAAGCTGCAAGTTGGAATAATAATTATAAACTGCGAGGAAAGGAGCAGACTGGCCAACCCAAAATGAATCCTTGGCTTAAGCAAATATTAAATGCAGATGTATCGGTCAAGTATTGAACTGAAAGTGCAGGTTCCCGAAAACATACTGCATTTTCTTGTATGAATTATTAAAGAATGTTTTTTTTTCTCCTTCCATTCTAAACGTCACACTTTATTGTCGTTTGCTAAACAAACTTATAAATGCAGGTTCAATATAGAAATATGTATGTGTATTCATTGAGTACTTTCTACTTCAAAGTAATGTGATGCTGAAATACATTATAACTGTAAAATACATTGCAGCTTTAATAATCTGCACAGTTTTTATGTAAGTTTTCTTTGTAGTGCAGGCATGTTGGAAAGCCTTACAATGACTTTGAAATCAGACATTCCTTAGCCTTGAGCAAGTGCTTGAAACTATGTCAATGCAAGCACATTGTTACAGTTTTCTCCCTTCACATTTCTTTTTGCCTTTGTTTTGAATACAGCAGCAAAAAAAATGGACTGAAGGCTGTGTGTTTTTCTTGTGATTTCAATTTAAAAGAATGTCTTTCCTTTCTAAGAAAAACAAACACTGAGACTAAAATGAATTTAGAAATCAATTTCATGATTTTGCTTTTCGATCAGAAATGAAGTTAAATTAAGCAACATTTTAAAATCCTGTCTCTGGAGTATGAATTTTGCGAACCACTTGCCCACTGAGTATACATCATGATCTCAAGTAAACAACTGATTGTGCCTTTTTTGTTTTTGTTGGGTTTTTTAATAATCATGCTGAAAAAAATTTACATTTGATAGGCAAAGTTAAGTTTTACTCCCATACTTGTCTCTCTGTAGGTCACTAGAGGAAAGCGTAAGGAAAAAGCAAAAAATAAGATAATGACAATGCAATTTCCAAACCATTAAAGTTGTCTTTTATAAAATGCCTTTTTATATTACAACCCCCAAATTAAAATAACTTCAAATGACAGCCTCAATGAAATTTCACAGTGTGAGGGTATAACTTTGAATTTGGTATCAGCTATAGTGCTGTACAAAGTAGGGTATTTTACCTTCTTTTATGGGTATCAGCATAGTCCAATACATAACATTATAGCTGCACTATACTACAAATACATATTTTGGGTAAACAGAACTTGGTTTTGTAAGAAGTTATTGAAAGTGCATTCAGTTTGTTTCTATCAGATAAAATCTCTTAACGCAAGAAAACATGCCCCTTTACAGAAAACGTGCAGGCCTAACACTTATGCTTAGCAACAAAATAAACGCAAGCACATTCTTCCCCACTAACAAATAAAACTACAACAATATAATGCAGCTTTAAAATGTAGTATCTCTTTCCCCAAATTATTTAGTTTTTATTACCATTAAAATTGCAAAGAATGACAAATCACAACACTCTTACATTTTCCCCTAAAATGAGAAATATATCAAGTGATCAGTCTATAGAACAATGATGGTAATTTATAGAAAACTATAGTACAGAAAATATGGAAAGGGATACTACAGCAAATTCAGCTAGACACAATGATTTGACTTCAGTACATTAATGCCTAAAAATTCCCCCAAAAACAGAAGTGTTAAGTAAGCACACCTGGTGAGTTAAACACTGGAGCCGAAGGGGCGTTACATACAACCGTTTCAGCAAGTAAGGTGTTATAAGGGTTGTTAGTGCCATGCGGCCGAAGAAGAGGGTTTGTTAGTAGATAATTGCCCGTCATCCCTGGAGCAGTGAGACAGAAGAAGACAGATAAGTTTGCTGCATCTACACTGTATGTCTCAAAAAGACCTACATCCCACACCCCACACCCCACAATGTTTAGCAAAACTTTGCCTTCCTTTCTTTTCCTCACTTTTGATTTCTACAGTCAACACTTCAACTCGAATATTTCAGTTTTAATTATGAAACCTTTTTATTTAAAAAAAACACCCAATCACCCATTCTCAGTTTTATCTTACAGTAAACAGCTGAGAAAGGAGATGTTTGGATTTCTGTCAGGACAAAATGACAAAGCTGCCAGGAATACAACACAATCAATAAATTACTGTTTCTGATTTAAAACAATTTTGTTTTGGGAAAAGGGGTGAGTATTCAGCCATTTCAAATATGTGTTCTTTTTAGGAAACCTGTTTATTAACTGTAAATGTAGTTACTTCTTTACTTTTAATGACAACATTTTTTTTTGTGTGAAATAAATTTGTCCAACTGGTCAGGCAGATGGGTTGAAATCAACAGGCCAGATTTACCAAGAATTTGGAATAACTAAGTGCAATTTGCTCTGTTATTTGTGTGAAACAAATGGAAAGCCGTTATTGTCCCTGGTCTGTTTGCTCAGTTCAAGGCATATTTCAAACCACCAAATAAGTGGCAAAATATGTTATATAATAGTATGTGTTAGGCATACTGGATTTCTTTTTATCATTAGATCATCTGGTCTAAGGAACAAAGAAAATATAAAAACATTCCTTCTACTTTTTGTTTCAAGTATGAGAAACAAAATTACCACTACAATTAGTAGGATATTCATTTTTATGACCATATTTAATGTTGACTTTAGTATATTTAAAAATGACTTGTCATTCTGACATCATATGAACCTTTGTTTCAATCCCATATTGTATATCTAACTTTAAAATCAGGATAAACTGATTTACGTTTGTCTTATGCAACTGTGATTCTGTTTATGTTTCTAACAGAAGCCAGTGAAGAACATTACACTGGTTTTCATTGATTAACAGGTGTAGGCTGAATCCCCTTAAGTAAACACCTGCTAAAATGACATGCTAATTCTCATAAAACTGCTGTTCATCTAGATTTGTCATTCCAAGTCTGATGTTGCCACAATTTGTAACGTTCACATTCAGCTGGGTAGAGGAAAACAAAGTTTTGCAGAGGGGTATTTTGAGATAGCACAGTCAGATGCACCCTATTAGCATGAAAGAAGACAAAATTGCTGTAAAGACATTATATTAGTAAGAGCAAAGGACATGAGAATGACCAAAAAGCTTGCAAATTTGGATAACAGCATTTTACATATAAGCAATATATTTATCAATTGATCATAAATAAGTTTCGTGAATATACTCAGCACTGCAGGAATGTTTAAACATTAAAAGTTAGAAAACTATTGTTTTATATTTATTGCAACACTTTCCAGGTCATTCTGTAGCCTTAGTTTATCAACAATAATCCCAGTTCCGATTCCATGAGAGAACTTTAGCATGTTCTCTAAAGCTTTTCAAATGTTTCATGCGTTTGGTGCCAGACAGCTGAATATCAGGAAGCTCAAAGTCACTTCTAATTAACAGAAAAGATACAACTGAGGACCTAAAGAAATGCAGGTTTGGTTTAGCCGAAAAGCTGACAACCAAAGTAGAGACTTAAAAGAATCCGTTTAAATTTTTGCTGCTGTAGCTGATCGAGCAGATGGCCAGTACTTATTTTGATCTTTGTGATATGTATCTAAGCTAAACCCGTTATCAAACAGAAATCAGTATTATCATTTTAAGTTTTGTCTTTTCTATTGCTGCCAGTGTTACTTTATTTTTTTTAAACTACAAACCTGCTTCTACATAATGCCATTCCCGGGATTTTCTTTCAGGTTACAGTTGAAGCACACCAACAAAACATTAAACTAATTTAATTAAATCAAAACTGATATTGTTTGTTTAAAAGCACACCAGTTTTCACTGGCTTAATTTCAATTCAAGCACTTCCTGGTCGGATCAAACTTACAATAATATTTCAAGTTTCTGTACGATCGCCTGTTCTTTTGGTCTTGAACTGAAATTCACAAATATCACATTGTAAGGCACACTTTGTTACTGAAATAACCTTTTGCTGTGTGCCTCAAAACAGTGGTTTCAGTCAAGTAGCATCCATACAGTTTGACTGAATGACATTTCATGTATTGTGCTTTAACCTTTCTTTGTAAGATTTGTATTTTGAAGTATGTCAGTGCAGTAAGGCAGAACAACACTCTCCACCCAGCTGAGGTCACTGAAAGTTTAACATCATCTACTCATCAGCATACTTATGCCTTGCCTCAATAATGTATGAAATCATTTTAAAAAACATTTCCTATAAATAGAAGTAGTCGCTTTGCATTCTTGCCAGCCTGAGTGATGTCCACATTCTAGTCGACCATACAAGCGTTTAAATTTTAACTTTATCTTAAGTTGGCTGACCTTTTTTTCTAACTCCTGCACAGCCGGCTTTCCAGGACTAGTCTATACTACTTTCATTTTTTTTAAATCAAATTTTGGGAAGGTTTGTGAAGGGTATGGTTATAAGGCCCTGACAAAAAGATGCTTTGGCAGATGATGTTTAGGGTAACATTACGACCACTGCCATGACGCTCGACATTTCATCCAGGCAATAGGAATGTGTCCTGATGTCAAGATGCAATACGTTTACTATGCAAGACTGTTTTTAAATCTACATGCTCAGAAATATTTTGGCTGCTGTCTATAGGATCTCTCTCCAGAGGTGATGACTGTTTTAGAGATATGGGCTGTTGTGCACGTGCAACCAGAAGATTCCAAAAGTCCTAAGGCTTGGAAAAGCACGATCTTGCCCCCATGTCGGGATAGCTTTAATCAGGAAAACGAAAAATTTAGAACTGACCTTGGTTAAGGGTTGAGGTGCTGTTGATGTCACCTGAGATAAAGGAAGATTCTGATTGCTTTCTTACAGTGTCATTCCACATTCTCCTTATACGGCTCTGTTCAATAAACACAGAATACTTATTAAGACATAGCTCCTTCTTTCTTGGCTATTTTGTGGCCTTTTTCATTGCACTCTTGGATTGTTATTCACTTTTTATCTGACCCAGTTTACTCGCCAAGCACAGCATCATCATATTGCATTTGGCATAAATTGTGTCACTCAGTAATGATATAGAGTTCAATTGGCCATGGTCATTGTCCTTTAAAAGCACCGCGAGCTATAAGTAAGGGATGGGGCTGCAAAAACTAGGACAAACACAGAAGCATAGAAGAAAAAAGCAGAAGCATGGAAAATAGATACAGTGTGTGTCTGCAGATGATTTGCATATAAACTAGTCCCAATGTTCTTTCCTGGAAAGAAGGTTAATTAAAAGACGCCTGTCAGTTTCCTCTTACCTGTGTGCCGGAGGAGTAGCGAGCGCTAGTCCTTGCAGTGGATGTCTTTGCCGAACTGTGGGAGCTCTCGGTCGGTAATCCTCCACAGCAGTAAGAGTGTCGGAAACATTTGCTGTACTCTTTACGTACCTGCAAATGCAAATAATATGAGAAAATTAGTGTCTGTGTTATTCCACAATAGTGCAACATTCCTCCCTGGAGAAATGACCACGCACCATGCATCTAAAATGAATTTTGTTTAAATCTGTCCCCAGTTGTTGCATTTCGGCTAGTTGCTGTGCAAGAATACCGTTGATCAGCATGTGTTTAATAGGAGAAACTAAGCTCCTGACCTTAAAGACCCTTTATAAACATGAAAGAATGTTAAACAAAAATCAAATAAACAACAGTAGAGCTTTTAGTTGTTTTAATTTTAAAGAGGTGTCCTCTAAATTCTCTGTTAATAAATTAGGGTTTACAGTAAGCCCAGCATATATAATTATTGCAGGAATTATTGGCTGCTGAGTCATAGTAGTTTGTTATAAAATAACATGCCTAAATATTTGTTCTTAAACCATACAGTATGCTCTCAGACATGAGTTCTTTCATTCTATATTATTAACATGTGGACCCAGACAACAGCACAAAGCCAAGTTTTATTTTATTGCTGTGCAGTATGTGGTTGGTGGGGCTATTGTGCTTATTATTTAGTACCAGCTTTCTTCTTATTGGATTTATAATGTTTCATAGGTTAATTTAGCAACACCTGCTGCTGTTCTTGTTTACCAAACAGTGGTGTGGATATTGGATTTAAACCATTGGTCGAAATTAATGCACGATGACAGCTAACTCAATGCAGGTTCTGAAATGGTGGCTGATCACCTTAATTCATTTTAGTATTTAACATAAATCAGCTCCTGAAATTTGTGCTCTGGGTACCTAGTGTATACTGCTACTGGCAGCGATGTACACTAAGTGTAGTACTCTGGTGTAGTAGAAAAGGCAGCAGCAGTGACAATAAGACACATTATTTTTAAAAACTGAAACTAAAGAATACCGAGTAGTAATTATCTTTTCTATTGATGATAATGCTGTCTTAGGACTGTTATTCTTTATTTGTTCTCTAGTAATGTGCAATGAGTGGTTTGCAAGTTGTTCGGTAATGTGGTGTCTGAGAGGTTTTAGATGTGTATGATCAAGCAGCTTTTTTTTCCATTTGATGTGTGGTTTGAAGACTTTCTCAGTTAGCATGTAAAGCACTATTTTATACTATCAGCCATTTTGTTGACATTTGCACCACAAGCTGCACAAAAGCTTTTAATCTAACATTTGTAATAAAGTATGTTAAAGGCAATTCAATAAAAAACAGATATAGAGTTACCAAAAATACTCATTATTTTTAATCTCAGAAATAACACTTTTACACACGGGTTGTCTTAGATACACATGTGTTCAATTTCCAGGTAAAACCTAATGTTTCAGCTCTGCATTTTTTAAGTAGCTAGGCAACACTCAAAGGGACTGGTTACTGAAAAACACTAAGGTTTGACTCCAAACATATAATGACAAACTGCTTTAACGAAGGACCCAAAGAGTAATCTGTCAACGGAACTGTAAACAGAAGTCAATCCTTAATGATTCTTGCTTATATCAAAGTTAGTTATAATAGGTGCAGGAGTTTAATTAAAGCAATAAAGTTTTAAGTGCCACTGCACAGCATTACAGTGTAGCACAACTGAACATTTCTCCTGCTGGAATCAATAACACAAGTGGAAGGCATAAATTGCAATTAAAGGGGAATAACATCACATCACATAAAGTTTGGCCTAAAATGACACTATAAACATAAAAAAGTTTAAAGTTAAGATTCTTCTTCTGCCGTTTAATCATATTCTGGATGGCAGAGTTCTTAAAGCCGTAGAATCAACAATTCTACATAATTTCTATATAATAACATTTACAGATGACATCAGCAATCATGCAGTTTTCTCAGTACTAGAAAAGTAACACTTTTTCTACCTGCATTTTATTTACTATTTTAATTGACTGATGCACAATAAATTCAGGAATGGATCAGATGACACTGACAGATAAAAAGATTTCTAAAGCTCATTTTGCCGAACTATAAATATTCTCACAGTGGATTTTGGTCTTTTACACCTAAATGGTACTTTAATTATTTTGCTGATCACACAGATATATATGCTTTAGGTTTTCTTTACCATGCAAGTTAACCAACATACACAATGTTCACCCTGAAAAAAAATCCGAAAAGGTTACCCTATTGAACAAAACATCTAATGGCAGCTGTGATTATTTTCTGGAGCTCTCCACCTAAATGTTACAATGTGTATACATTTTTCTGAGGTACTTACTTTCCTTTGGAGGACACAGTAGAATATAAAGATGAACATTCCCTGAAAGGCGTTAAATATTGTGAAAAGATAAGCCATCACGATGGTTGACTCATTGATAAATAGAAGCCCAAATGACCAAGTTAATCCGAGAAGGCAAAGCAGTGAGAAAGCACCAAGTACCCAGGATCTGAAAGAAATAAACAAAAGGCGAGCAGATCAATACAAAAGTGCCTAGAAAAAATCAACAAGCCTGTATTCATAAAGCATTAAGTGTGCCAATAAAATACCACCAACAAAGAACAACACCAACAATAACAACAAAAAACAATCATACATAATTACTGGCACTCCAAAGCTTTACAAGTACGGGTCCTTCCAGATACTGTCACAATAGCAAACATTTGAACACTGCATGTTCAGAAATAATAAATATAAATAAGAAAGATATATTTCTGAATTTCTTTTCTTTACACGGCTGATGGGTGAGGAAAAACACGGCTGCATGCCACACTGGTATGTTAACACAGGCTATGCCATATGATGTTGGGCTGCATGTACAAGCAAAAACTGAAAAAAAGAAAGGTCCCGTATACTGTATGTAATTTTTCATTAGTATGCTTTATTCACTCCAGGCGGTTAATTACATCTTTTTGGTTGAGGACTTGCTGATATGTTTCACAGTCTGAAGGCTTAAGAAATAGTTAGAGGGGAGGAAAGGAAAAGAAACGTGTTGGAAAACCTAAGGTAGCCTTCAGACACCTCTGAAGATCAGATGCACAACAGTAAACAGGAATGACAACACTGAAGATGCCAACAGACAACAAGGAAAGTGGAATCCTGAAACTGACATTTAAAAGCAACGGAAAAGGAAGAAAATGGAGAAAGGGGAAAACTATAAGCTCAAAACAAACTTGACTTCTCTCTAGTGATCTTACTTGATAAATGGCTTATTATCTTCATAGCTAGAACGCATGATAAGCAGGAAAGAGAAACACAAATTAGACCAGGAGGATTACAAAGAGAAGGTTAGTAAGCACTTAAGTAATTAATGCAAAATTAGACAACTTTTGAAAATTAGAAAAAATAATAATGAAATTTTTCTGTGAGCAAAAAAAAAGAAGATCTTGTTCAATTACAAAAGATAACTGTACAACTGTCAAGTTTTTAAAATTACAAATACTATCTTGGAATTGAGTTACTTTTCATTGTGAAATTGTTGTTGAAATTAATTATTTTATTTTTATTTTAGCAGAAGTTAGGATAAAAAGATAGTCTTACAAAAGTTGTTAATGGAGGGTTCAAGCTTACCCTGGTAAATCCGTATTATAGTATCCATCACAAACACGGTAATTACTGGTGTGGATGAGAAAGTAGAAAGAGGGAAAGAAGAGAACAGGGAGAGATGCTACAGATTAGCCCTCTCTACATGCAACATGCAATGAAGCTGGTGTTACACTGTGCAAAATATTCTGGTCATACAATAGGTGTTTCCCATGTCATCATGAGGACCAGTGAAGACAAACATAAGAACAAGAGGACAATACCGATGTGCTTGAGTAAAGATAAAAAAAGATCAAGGTTCATTATTATTATAAGGATTCACTCTTAACCTTAAGATTGGTTGTAGGCTGTTCAGCATTCACAATAACTGTGGTTTGCTTCAGGAAAAAGTCTAGTTTCACTGTGTTCCATTCTATTGCATACACTGAGAGTTCAACCATTTTAATATTATGAAAAACCACACATATTCCACATGCAGTTTTGTATAAGCTTATTTAATGAAGGCTCAGTTTTTGAACACACAATAAGAAGATACTAGTTAGAAAAAAAGTTTTTTCCAATGACAGAATAGTTTAGTTCCCTGTAAAACATAAAAAAATGTTCAAGTCTTTTTATCATGTACACTACTGTGCATGAAAGAAACTCTAGAAATATTTTTGTTAGACATTAGGAATAAATCCAGTTTAGCGGAAATATGTGGTCCAAGTATTACTCATCAGGACAAAGTAGTAGTTGGGTTTCCACACTTTCTCTGTATATTTTGTTTGCCTCTGCTTCATAGTTTTAAGTTTCTGCCAAACCTCTTAAATTTGATTTTTTTTAAGAACACAGCTGCATTTTATTGAAGCACTATGAGATACAGGTATTCAGTGGACAACACTGGTGTGTGAGTAAAAAATAATTTTAGGAAAGCTGATATAATAAGAAAATATTCAAACATAAAAGATACATTTAATAAATAAAGACAATACCTTTATTTTAGTATCAAGACAGTTTTTTAAAGTAAAATATAGTATTAGGTTTTAAATGAAATTCTTTCACCAGCTCTTTTATAAATGCAAATAGTTTGGTAGAGCTCTATGTTTTATTATACATTTACATTTAAACTAAAATTGTAAAAACTGGAAATTTAAAAGCCATAAAACTAAGAAATGTTACTAATTTAATGTAGATAATGTATTTTACCAACAGAACAGCAACAAAGATTATTACCAAAACCTGGTGAAAGTGGCACACTTGGATTTAGTAAGTATATTTGAATTGGAAAGCAACATGATAAGTCAGGCTGTTATGTAAAACAAACATTTGCCTTGTTTCATCAGAACAAAAATCAAGAAGAATAGAGGGATAAAAATCCCTAATGGATCAACTCGCTAAAGAGAGCAGGTTTACATAAACATCAGCGCAGTCTGTAAAATCAAAAAGTTAAAATCAGATTAAAATGAAAAAATGGGGAATAATAATGCTCTGATGTTGAAGACAACCTCAAAGGGAGGTATTACAGGGGTTAATTATCAAAGATGTGCAATCCATTACTAAATAATGACCACAAAAACCCATAAAAAGTAACTCCAGAACCTGGGACCTTAAGCTATAGCATTGGTTTGGCTACAGTTGTAAATGGTTACATTTTCATTAATTTTCATTTGGAGTTGCTATGCGACAACATCATGTACTCCCCACAGACAAGAGTCTTCAATCAGTGAAGTAATCAGGACATCACAAAGTCCTCACTTACTTAATGTTTTCCAACCTGCTGGAGTCCGGTTTCAATGAAGTCGAGTGTTTCACCATTTTGTACATTGTAATAACCAGGAAGATAAGATTCAGCTGTCAAAACAGAATAATGACAAAATAAGCATACTTAAATGTATGTCAGATGAAAAGAAGAAAGCCTTTAATTTTTTTCTGTAACGATTAAAAATCCTGTCTTTAAGCTCCTCTCTCTCAGATCCTCACACCAGAAGTGTATAACATTTATTCTGCTTTGTGAGGCAGGCAGACTGGCGCCAAATTTAGTGTCATCCTATATCAATAAGAGCATGAAAATGCATTAAATCTAATGCAGACAATGGCTACACAGGGTGAGTAATCGGAAAAAAAACATGAAATTTGAGATCTTGAAATAGTCCACAATAAATAAAAGTCTGGAACTAGGAAAAACAATAACATTTTCCAAACTATAAAAGGCATCCAGGAATACAACACATTTCTTTACATGAACTGACAGTCTCTCTTCCTTTGGGAAACAAAAGGGATTTGCATCAATTTGGCTTCCTCGTTTTAATACCACATTAAATCTTCAAAAAGCAAGCCATGGATATCGAGTTCAGACAAGGTTACAGCTTTCTGCATTTCAGGGCATTTATTCTGCCCTTAAAATCAATACAATGATTTGAAGATATAAAAGCTGGATAGATAAACAGGTGACTACTGGGCACTGCTCACCAGAATTTTCTCTGCAACTTATTTATTATGAAACCCAACCATTTTCTGTATAAAAAAACCTTACAAATATACAAGCTGCTGTGAATAAAACAAAGAATGAGAGAGAGGTAGTAAGGGAGAGAAAGAAAAAAAAGACTGAGCATAAAATAAAAGGGGTCAGCCAAGGCAGACGGGAGTCACTATAAATGCTTTTATATGTTGCTGATTTTAAGTGACTATGACACCAGAGTGTAAAAAATTCCATGACCAGTTTACTTTGTAGTATGATATAATAGAATGCAATGGATTTCTGGGGAACACTTAGAAATATCTAGTGAGCCAACATTCTATGCAAAATTAAATGATAAAAAATATTCAAATTGTTTTCATGAAGAAAAAAAAATCTCTATGCAGTATTCCTGTAAAAAAGTACATTGATATACCCTTATTTATTTTCGTCTAAACACTGAAGCAAGACAACCTCATTCACTCCTAGGACAAAGAGATGTTGTCTAATCTCCCTGTTGATGCCTTCTGTTTTTTTCCATTGAAATGTTTAAGACAAAAGCAGCTAAGGCTAAAAAAAAGATTATGGAATTAGATTAATTCAATTCTTTGTTGGTTTGGAGTGGCTAGACTTTTTCTTATCATTCTATCGAACACCCCTATCCTTTTTGAACTGCCGTCTAAACAGTGGGTTAATCGATATCATCGTTTACCGTAATCAACAAGCATTGCTGAACAATGAGCTCACTGGAAGCCAGAAAAAAAAAGAGGCCAGAGCTTTTAGATCACAGATTAGAGCAATGTCGAGTTGTGCTCTCTACCCATCAGCTGAGTCGTTTTTATCACGTCTGCATGAGTTTAGTGGCTTGAAATGCATTTCACACAGCCCGCAGTGCTGACATGGATACGATGAGACAGAAGAACTGAAACACTACTCTAAAGTAACCTAGCTGAACTGCACATGTTCCGTCCCCTTTCTTTGTCCTCCCTGGAGCTTTTGTTACCTTGCAAAGGCAGCTCTAAAGCTCCACTTGCTTTTCCAAATCTTTGCTGTTAGCCATGCAGAAGCCCATCATTCCTCCCCGGGACTGCAGAAGGCTTTTGAGTGAGTGTGCAAGCTGAACTCCGAATGAACTGAATTAAATATTAAAGGTGCAGATGGAGCTGTCCAGATGATAAGAACAGCTCCCGACGTGTCATGATCCAAGCTTTCGTTAAAGCATTTCAGGCATAATAATGGTTCCCCACCACTCATTACTTACATGTTCTTTTTCATAGAGATAATAACCCTTGTGCCCAGAGGCATGGCAGTCTCTGCCTTTGTGGAAGCTGAACCTACTCAGCCTCCTTCAAGGTTTGCCTCAGTTTGGTTTAAAAAAAAAACAGGAAAAAAAATACTTTTGTGTGTACTTTTCATGAAGCATGAAGACCACCTTGGGCTTTAACCAAATGTTACACAGCTGGGGTGCCTCTTAGTATTTAAGGAACTGGATTCATGGCTGCAGCAAATGAAGGCAAGATACAGCAACATGGGCAGTGTTAATGAGCGTAAGAACTGGGGTTACAGGTTTTAAGAAGTCTTCCCTCCTATTCCCTAAAGAAATGCTACCTTATGCTTTATACTTCAGTGGCAGCAGTTCTGAACAGAGTGTCCAATCTAGATGAATCTCCTTATGTAGTTCTTTTCATCTCTAGCAATGTATAATCAGCAAAATAACTCATATGTATTGTATTACATGTTTTGTGTTGTACTTGTCTTGAATTTGGATCATTATTATCACCAAGACTGCAAGCTTATTGTTTAATTTCTTGTTTTTCTTCTGATTGTACCTTAAACCATGTAAGTATCAGATAAGGCAGCTTCAAGGTTTTACAAACAAGCACATATACAGATGCAAAGGAATGTAAGATAATTCACAAAATGAATGGCTAGCTTTAATATACTGAACGTGCCGTAAAAACAGAGAGCTAGTTCTAGGTGCCAGCAGGGTGCACAAAGCCAGTTTTCAGTTATTGTATAGATTTGCGGTGAGTGTAATAGTCTTTACTGAACTTACGCCATGTTATGTCATAAACTTTCATTGCCCAAGCAAGTTTAAATTACATGATAGGACCCAGCCAGGAGGACACCTAACTAATGTTCACACCATTCAAAAAGGTTCAGAGAGGTCACTGCATTTGTGGTAACAACCATAAAAGAGATAATGAACACACCGCTGAGCAAATATTGCTCTTCACTCCTTCCACTTTGTACAAGATTGTTTCGAACAGTTATGCTTCGGTTTGTGTGAAAGATTAGAGGGCAAAGCAATAGACGATAGACAAATTACTCCCAGGACCTGTCCTATGATTGCTACCTGCCATTTCATTTTTTGAAGTAGGGAGTAGAACTCCCCAAGGTCCTTTAGCTCTAAGCCTAACTGATTTAGCCGAAGATAATAATGTCGTGACCAGTAAATAATAGTGCACTTGGACAGAACATAGTCAATATGATATATGCTTCACCCATGTACACCTTCATCAAATGGAAAAATTCAGCTGACACTCCCCATACAAGTCCTACAGCTTCTGATCAAACAATACAAAATAATCGCAACACAAGACAAGTTCCAAACCTAATGAATACCAGTGAAAGACCAATTTCACATAACTCACAACTGTACTTTCTGAATTCTCTTTTTTGCTCTTACAAAGTTTTGGATAATGAATAGACAAAAAGCTTAATGACAAAAATATACAATTACCAGAAAACAATCAACTCTTTCCCAACAAATATGCTGGTGACAAAAACAAACTGGTTTTGCTGAAGCCAAATTACACAAAATTGAAGTCAGGGATAACACACATACCAAAAGATGGGTACAGAAGCCATGAAAAATTAAACAAGTATTATTTTAAACTACAGACAAATCCTACATAATTCAAAGATGTTTACAATGCAGATAAAAAAGGAAAAAGATCAGAGAAGAAAATAATCTTTTCTTTCTGTTCTTTTCCTTTTAATCTATAAAGCCATTGTCTAAAGCTGTTAGCCATGCTATTTTGGAGAATTTCCTCACATAATGGCATTGAAAATACTTCCTAAGATTCATGGGATAAAAAGGGTAGAGCACTAACAATATGTAATTTTTAAACACATAGGGAAATAGAAAGGGAAGCATCACTCAACACTTATAGTTGAAATGCTTGTAGCTCCTGCATCTGTCCTTGTGCACAGAAACCTCCTTTCCTACAAATCTGAGACACTGTATGCCGTCATCTGTAATAATGAGAACATTACTTTACTTCCTTGTAATTGTTCACGTACTGAATAAGAGGAAAAAGAATCTTACCATTATGATAAATGTAACCGGTCCTATAAAGCTCCAAATGAAATGGTTGTCCACCCTCAGCCAACAACTGCAAAACAAAATTGGGATACATTTAAATACAAATCTGCTGCAATTAGCCCAGATAAAGCACTAACTCCCTATTCTACCGAAAGCAATGTGGAAATGTTACTTGTGGCTTTAAATGAATTCACTGTACTTTTTTGCTTACAAATGCATTAAAAAATCCAAGTGTTACCCAAGTTTAAAAAAATCAAGCAACTGCTTTCACAAATCAAGCCATTTTGCATGTTTGATCAAGCATGTGTCTTCTATCGGAAGGACACAGCCCAGTTTAATGCAGAGAGATTTAACCAACATTATCATCAATCGGAGTAAAAGCTTTTACAGAATACCACGCTCCTTTCTTTGAAAGCACATTTACAAATAGAAGGTTGCCAGAGGGTCTTTGAACAAAAGGCATTAATGAAGCATTAGCTCCAACCACAGTGTTAAGCCTGTCAGGTATCAGGATGACATTTTTAAAAATCTAATATCCATTTGAGGGATACAATATTATTTACTTTCACTTTTTTTCTGATCCAGTTAATGTGGTTCATGGTAGTTGTTGGTAGAATTTTAAGAATACATTACCACATAAATGCATCTCACACATCTTAATTTTACGAAGTCTGATATTCTCTTTGGTTCAAATACAAAGGCAATTACTAGGAGAAGACTTGGTCTCAGGGATTTTACTTACGCCTTGTCTGTCCCATAACTCTTATAATCAATAGCCGCAGAGACGCCCACCACTATAGCTGGCACAAGGTAGCCAGAAAGGTAAAAGTACTTTTTCCGTGAATATTCACTTTCAAACACTTCAACCAACATAAGATAAAGCTGAACTCCTTCTAGGCACATCCAGGCAAAGGCAGCAAGGAAGAAAAAATGCAAAATCCCAGCAATTATTGAGCAACCAATCTGAAAAAAGGGGAAAAAAAGATAACACTAATCAAATACTTGACATCGATGTATCAGAGTCAAGAGAATGTTATTCCTTACAGTTCTGTTTCAGCAATACAGAGCTATATAGACATGAAATAACAAAGCTGTTGATTTTACCTGTCCATGATTCTGAACTATTAATAAGTGCCCCAAGCAAGCAATGCTCAGCTCTTTTCTTTTTTTGAATAAATATTAAACTCAATACCCTAATTTCTTACAAGTTATGCACATCTAAAATTGTGCATTTCATTTGAGCTTACTAGTGAAATACAGAGTAGGTGGATTATACTCTAATAAAGGATTGATAAAATGCTTGAACACATGAATTTCTACATATACCTTACAAAATATACAGTATATAAGCATACTGTAGGGCTTTTAAATGTCACCTTACTGGAAAGGAAATCACACAGAAATGTGTGGACTGTAGTTTTTCAGTAAGTAAATCTCCACAGTAATATACAAACACTGCATTTTCTATTAGTGCTCTTAGGTGTCTCAACAGTTTCTGATATAACCATTTCTCAATATGAAGAAAATCATCATGATCTAATACTCTGAACTTTATCCTGGCCTAAAACCTTGCGATCTACAGCCTTGACAAAGGTCTAGATTATTGTAAGGGAAAACTAGACAGTACTGGGGTTAGAGACTATTTGCTTCTACCTTGCTCTTTGAGTCAATAGTTCACTGCTAACTAAAGCATGGAAAAGACTTCTTTCTTGGTATATCTTCCATGGGTATATAAAGGAAGCCAAACTCCATAAAGTTTGAGGAACGCTAGTGAGTAGTAACCATGTATTTATTCACTTAAAAAAATTACAAACAATTAGATACGGGGGAGGGTATTATTTGATTAACTAGACAAAAAGGAGGTAATTTAGTTTTTGCTTGAGGTGACTAAAAAAATGTGCCTCACTGTCTTTTAATCTTTCTTAATGTTTTCACCTCAACACCGCTGTGTCAGTGTTTTTACTTCAAGAGGTGGCTAGATTTCATGTAAAGCCCTTTCTTATTCAAGTGGTAGGAAAAACAGATCACAGCAATCATTATCAAGATCTTCTGGGCTCACCTTGGGTTCTGTCATATCAATGCCGATTAAGAAAATAAGCTCAGCAATGAAGAGATTGATGCACAGATTCTTGTGGATGGTATTGCGATCACTCTGTAAGCCTCGAAAGAAGCAGAATGTGAAGATGCTGATGGCCAAGCAAACCAGGGAAACGACAATCCCCACCCTGGTGATGACAGTTAAAAGTAACTCGTGCACTCCGTCTTTGTCCTGGAAATGAAGAATGGAGCAAATTAATATGTCTGTTTATCAATACAAATGGGGAAACAGGAATGCTACCATATATCATTGCAGCAGGTAGTGGCTGGAAAATTACTGTTTTATTTTGTAGGTGACACGCGGAAATAAATGCTCAATGGTCATCAATCACTGGCTAAACCCATCAGTAGAGTGTGATTAATGCCTGCAAGGACGGCCAACCTTTATATATAGTGCCTGAATTTATAAGCCAGACTGTGGATAAGGTTTGAGCAATATTAATCTTTTTTTTCTGTACCCATATCAAACTTGAAGAATACATTGGGAAATCATGGGATGACTCTAGACAATTGCACTTTGAGGTTTAATAAAACAAATATAGTTTTCTGTATCTTTTCTCAAAGGGGTGCGAGCCAGAGAGTCACATAGAAATCACTTTCTCAAACACTCTCAGTGCTGCTGGCCGGGTTAATAAAACAACAAAAGAGACATGACAAATGTCCTCACCCATGTCTATAAATCTAAAAGGCCCCCACCCCCCAAAAAGAGGAAAAACACAGTAAAGTATTTACTCACCACAACTTCCCTGTGTGCCATGAGAATTGCAAAATTGGTAAGGTGGCTACAAGAACAGGTTGTATGTGTCTTGTTGGCTTCCAGAAGCTTACAACCTTGTGTGGACCAATGTCCCATCATGCTCCTCTCTGAGTAGTTCCAAAATGAGCAGTTTGAATTGAAGTACTTTTCAGTCTAAAACAACAAATGACCAATTAAAAATCTCAGCTAAAACATAGCAATTGTAAACTTCAGTAAATCACAGAAAGAAAAAAAACACAATCAAGAATACACATTAAGAAACAGGAATCTGGGTTTTTAGTATTCTGTATTTCAGATTTTATTCTTTTGTTATGTTTGTTTTTTATTTTGACTTTGCATCAGAGCTATTACCCTGTAGTGGGAAAAATATATATATATTTCTCTACTTCATCATTAACATGCCTGGCATACCACTCCTGGCACTGTATCATAGACTGCCTCAGTTTCTTTAAGCACTATATAACAGCAGCTCTTTGTATGTGTAGTATTCCTTTTAGACAATTCAAAATCAACCCAGACCCTGTGGGATTCCTCCTGACAACTTTAAAGAAGGAAGATAATTGGTCCACAAGCAATTTTATCCTGCATTGTATGGCTAATCTAGAAGCTAATTTTCCACTATAAAAGAGAATGGCATCATTTACATCCTAATGTTGATTAAAGAATTAGTTTTCATTAAGAATTCACTTAAGTTCTAATAACCACCGATGCAGACTTATTTAATTTTATGTTCATTGACTTAAATAAACTCTTCTGTGACCTAGTCAGGCATTTACAATTCAAATGGAGGGATTCTGTCTGCCTTGCTGTTCTTTCCCACTGATTTTATGACCTCTCCATTAATTTATTAGGAGGACTCACATCGATGTGTTCCAGGGTAAAAATCACAGGATCCGTGATAAATACACGGCTCGACTCCTTGTTGATGGAGGCAGCAATGATGTGCGAGTTAACTGCAACCGAATGGTTCCGACCGTTTTCTTCATTGCTATATTTAATTGTCGCATTTTCTGTACTGAGAAATTGTCCCAGGCGTTTGTAAAGGATGAACACTAACTTGGCAACACCTGAAAAAATGGAAAAGGAACAATAGATATATTTGTCATGTCTCTTAGATATATATACCTCTTAAACATCCCAAAACTTGCAAAAAAATCATGACCGCTATAAACATTAAAGTTATTTGTTTCTACTTTGTTTTAAAATATAAACAAAAGGGCTGAATTAAAGCTATCGAGAATGTGAAAAAAGGAAACCTTAAGTAAGGAATTCATTTTTAAATAGTATCTGTCATAACTTCTGTTTGAAGTTCCAGCCATTTGTGACAATGCTTTATAACTAATCACTGTGCATTGTCAGTTTTGACAAGCTGCTATGTGAGTCTTGTCTGACAGTGTCTATTCTCATTGGTCTCCAACTCTTCATGTAGACATTGGCAAACAAAAGTCAAAACCACACACTGAAAGTAAAACCACACATGGTAAACATTTGCCTTCCTTGTCTACAAATGGAAGGATTGCTGGCTGTCTGTGACTTACCATTTCGACTGTTTAGTTTGACAGTGTTGGAAGACAGCTGGATTGAAACTCCTCCCTTACTGGTTTGAGGAAATTTGAAATCCTGCACCTGTCCATCTGTGCTAAGTACATACACATCCAGAACTGGATTGGGCAATGCCAAATCAGAGGAAAGAGAGAAGAAATAAGCCAGACATAATTTATGGTATAATATAAAGTACATCAAATAAAAATGACAATCGAATCTGCAGAAAATATTTTGTCTTAATGCATGCCATTAAATGTTTTTTTATGTAAAACTATACAAAATAGTGTGCAAGGCCAGTGCTTCATTGAGGAGCAGAAAACTAAAAACAAATTATTTTGAAATGTTGTGGCTGCTATCAGGTATTGTGCCATTAAAACATTAAAATGGTTAACTGCTCTTTTGATTATTAAATAATATAACAATGTTATGTTATTTTAAAGTCTTTGAAAGGACTACAATAGTTATAGTTTAAGATGACACCTGATATATTATATTTCACAGTGCATCTTTTTATGGACTACCTGAACGTTTCTTAGAAAAATCATGCTTAAACAGGTAGTAGTGAATGCACAGAGTAATATGGAAGCCAAATTAAATATTCTAAAATATCAATTAAATTAAGCTAAACAATTAAGAACTCAAAAATAAAAAAGAAAGATCTTTTGAATTGACTAAATTCTAAAAAATAATATAACATTTTAGAAAGATACTCTTCGATAATAGCAGCATAAAGTGAATCTTTCAATTAATATATCAGAAAATTAATCTATTGTTAGCTGTTTATATAAGAAGTTTTTTTATTTCTTCTTTTGCAGGATTTAATAAAAGCTATTTAAAATGCATTTCAACTTGTAAGGTGGGACACATGGCACAATATAAACATAATATCCTAGTGCTTTTCCATTTTCTGTTTCCTTTGCACTGAGGATCATTGGCATTTAACAGAATATCTCAAGTCCTTTAAGTGATTATAAATGCAAGGTTGAATCCTCTTTGATCTGTGAAATTACCTAGGTCAGAAGTGCCCCTTTACCAAACACATCCCCTCCATCTGCATTATATAGTGAAATATATCACTTTTGACAGAGACAGTCAACCAATAGCTTCACCAATTTTCTTTGCATTCTTAGCAATTACACACCCTCCTCTCCTGCCTCGCTTTACGATGTGATGAAATATAACTTGATACATCTATCTGAAATGCTTGCTCTTACAAGGAAACTAAACAATAAAAAAAAATCAGTTTTCAGCTTAATAACAATGTTGATAAAATTAATTTTGTTACTACAATATCTAATGCCGCAACTAATAATGATGGTAATAATTTCCGAGAAACCAATGACAAAGTGTAGACAACACTTGAATTATAGCTTACTGGAAGTGCTTTTTATTTGTTTATTGGGAATGAAATCACTTACTTATATTCTCAGCGGGTACTTTCACTATAGCCGGTTCCATTAGATTGTCAGCAAGGACAAAAGCTCCTTCTTCCAGGGTATCAAGTAACATTGTTGCAGCATGTGTTTGCTCTGTGGAGTTCATATCTTCCCAGGATTTCAGGGCTTCGGGTCTCAGCAGGTTGTCAACCGTATCTACAATTGCCTACACCCACCAAAACAAGAGACGTTGTCAGCTTTATTGCTTATTCAGGGAAACCTTTTAGTACTATTTAGTGTTTGGTGCAGGTCAAGCCAAAAACAAAGTGTATTTATAAACAAAAATCTGCCGAATCACAAAAAAATGACAGAAAGCATTTTTTCCCGAAAAACTTTAGAGCTTAATTTTTTCAATGAGCACATAAAAATACTGGTATTTATGACTGCAGTCAGAGCAAAATATAGCCAATGAGACTCCCCCACCACAACCCCAGTAGAAATGCTGCATTAAGTTTGTGGGTGGGTATTTGTGCATTCAAGCAGAAAATTAAAAATGTAAAAACAAGGAAAAGGGAAGAACAGAAAAAGATTTGTTTCCCACAGATTTTTTTGTACCAGGAACACTAGTCTATTTTATTCAAACTTTTTTTTTAATTATTTTGCCAAGTTTCTACATTTATTTTCCAAGAACCTCTATTCATGAAATACTGACAATATTTAATTTAATCAAAAACGGTCTGGATGTCCAAATCCAAAAAGGAGGAGTTATTTCTACATATGATTTCAGGTAGATCCTTTTTACAATTACAGATTTTTAGAGTTGTAGCAGACTTAAGACCTCTGCATCCACAATAAATGAAAAAAAAAAATAATGCAGTAATACCTGCAAAGCTGACAGTATTTTCTACCTTTTATTAATATGTAAATTTTCAATCAGGCCTGTTAGCCTTCTTAGTGGAGATTCATTCAGGCAGTAAATAAAGTAAATACAGAAATTCAATGAGACATCATTAAAATCTCTTTAATGATGAAAAATAATCAAATCAAATCAATCAGACTAATCAGTTAATCAATGGAAGTCAAGCTCTTAAACTAATGCAAAGATAATGTAGCCTTGAATTAAATATGTCAAATAATGCTGATTTGCCGCTTTTGCCTGAATGTCCTCTTACTAGCACTAATATGTCATTAATGGTATGTATATAATATCTTCCCGATCAATTTCAAAAGGTACTAAATCGTCAATTAAACACAACACTCAAATACAAATGTGTGTTGAAAACACATTTGTGGGTGCTGGAAAGATCAGGACACTCCAGCAAAGGCTACCGTCTGAGTAAGATTAATTAGCCTAATCCATCTTAATATCCTCTTTCTGTCTGCATTTTGAGACGCCTTGACCTTTGTGGCAGGTGGAAGACACCTCCATGTGACATAAAAGGCTTTTCTCGCTCTAATGGGAGATGGAATAGTCAAAACGCACCCACTGAAGGGACTACAACCATTAACTGAAGAGGGGCATAAATTTCTTTACCCAGGCCAGCCTTATTAGTCACAAGGAACCATAGCGTTATTTCTAATTTGCAGTACAAATGAAAATCCATGTCTCTCAAGGACCAAACTTACTGAATTTGCATTGCTGAGGTCATTACACAGTTGAAAATGTTGTAGGTGCCTGTGCCTTTGATGAAAAACAATCCATTTTAGGTGTTGCCATTAAGGTCTCTTTACTATATATATTTTAAAGTGAATGGGTTTCAAGCACAACCCTTTTGGGAGAGGTTAGGGAAGGCAATACTGAAGAGTGTGGAAAATGTCTGATCAAACGGATGTCTCTCTCCCTCCCCCTCTTGACAATTGTCACGGTTCACTCTGTCCCCAACTTCCATGGAACACCACCATAGAAGAAAATTTGAGTTCCAAGGACAAAGCATAATGGAATGCTCCATATTAAATACACATCACAATACTGACAAAGACGGGTAGAAGGTTGGAAAACATGTCCCAACACTCAGAGTGTAGATTTATTCAAGTGAAAAGAAATTATAACCAATATGTCAGTAAAACACTTAGAAACCTCAGAGGCTGGAAGTTGTCATAAAAGTTATCATCTCGAAAATTATTTCCCTTGCACTTCTGGCTGTCAGGGTTGAGGTACAATTATGACTGTGGGAAGGCAATTACTAATACAATGTATGAATCACACAGAAAGGAAAGAGGCTACCCTTTTGAAAGTCTGCCTTTGTCAATTTACCACTGGTCTCCTGTACTGTTACCACATGATTTTACCACAGTTATAACATAAACCTGGTAAATTTTCCAAGGTAAACTTCCATAAGAGTCCATAGCAATACAAAAGGTTCATGCTGCAGAGGAAGGTGTGGTGGGAAAAAGCACAGTGACGGCATATCTGAGATACCTTCATGTATGCTCTGCAAGTCCTTTCTCGTTTTTGAAGCTTTTTCATACAAAGAAAAAAAGAACACAGAAACACACAATTAGCAAAAACAGAGGCTTGTGCACAACTTTCCAGAGCTTTAATGATGTATTCAGGCTGTTCACAAGTAACAGCCTTTATGCCTTTTCTTGTTTTCCCCATTTCTTAGTCACTGCCTACAGATTAAAGCTAAGCTTCACTTTAAAACTATGATTTTAACACTTAACCGAACACTGGAGAAAGGTAAGGATTCATTTCAGTAAATGTGGTAATAAGAAAACAGGACAACCTATTAAATAAAACTGTGAGTTTGAGATAGTACTTGACTCACAAGATGGACACTACTCAAGAATGCAGGATTTTCTAACTTGAAAAGTAATATCAAAGAGGACTTGAAATCTTTTAAGATCAAACAAAGAAAGACAGCAAAGAAGAAACTTAATAAAACAGAATTTCTCACAAGGAATGCGGGGCAAAAAAGCGATTCAAAGCCTTGAACAAATACCTTGTTAAAACTCCGGCCTGCGGAGTCCTTTTCGCTGGGCTTCAACTCCTGAAGCTGAGCGTCTAAGATGTCAACGAGCTGCTCCATCAATCTCACTGATGAACTTACATCGCCAGCAAAGATGGGCCCTTTGGTATGCTTGGCCAGCTCATTTGCAAGGTTAGCAGCATTTTCTCCGCTTCTGATCTGAAGTGATATAAATTATCATCTCAGCATGGTTCAAAAAATATTATTTTAGGCTACAAGGCTCTCCTCTCTCATTACAACATACCCATGCTGTGATGAAATATTCCTTTACACAGCTAGGCATGGAAAATTTGTAACTAATTGAAGCTGATATTATTATGCCTATTCCAATGATGAAAGATAGTTAAGCTTCTTTGATAAAAGTAAGTTAACACATTTATTCCAAAGGTGAGGCAATGTATAAGAATCTTCCATTGTGCCGTTATTAATGCACATTTTATTCTAAATGGCCTGCACCAAAGACTTAAACGTTTCATGTGCTGTGCCAAAGAAACATTATCGTATCAAACAACAGGATAATGTACTTTGCAGCTTGGTCTTATGTTCACTGTTTTACTCTATGTGAGATAACATAAAAAAGACAAAAGGCACATAAGTTATTAATCCATTGGCTTGACACAGACGAATGCTATAACTAGCACTGAAGTCTTTATTTTTTCTTGAAAACACAAATAAAACAATAGGAATTTATGGGGGTTAGTTTTTTTTTAAAATTAATCATACCTTTTGTGCAACCTGATTTACCCAATGGGACGTGCAGTTGCTGAGATCAGGCCCTTTTGGGTTCCATGCCCCAGTGGAAAGGACACAAAGATATGAAGCCGTGCCTGCATATAACAAAAGGTATTTAATAAATTAGGTTTGTCTATTAAAGAAGACAAACTGGGCAGATCAGTACAGCACTTTGCCAGTTTGTTTTGAAAACTGGAGACTGAAGATCACAGAAAAAATCATATATAGAGACTACATTTGAAAACATGTAATAACTATAAGACATACATTATTACCAATGCTGTATATAGCAGGTCAAAATGCTTATTTATCTCAGACGCACATAATATACTACAGCTGGGCTGAACAACATATATAACAAGAAAAAAAAAGTAACAGAAATAACCTATGTACTTTAACAGCTGGTTATTGATCAGGGAACAATGGAAAGTAAATCTACAGCCTACCTCTTGTCCCCTTGGGGCAAGGCCTTTCAACTAACATGCCTCTTTGTGTCTGGGGCCAAGATATGCCCCTTTTCTCAACACTGTCGCAGAACCGTTCTGGGAAAGGGAAGAGGTCGGGAGAGATGGGGGCTGTGGTGTCAGGAACTTCTGGTGGAAGTTTGGGGCCCACCGTAGATGTTGGGGTCAACACATTTTTCTTTGAGGTGGTAGTCGTGGTGGTAGTAGTTGTTTTAGGAATCTCTTCTGTTGTGGATGTTTCTGAAATTGTCGGCACTGAAACAGAATAGAAACAGGTAAAATTAACTCACTTTTCAGACAATACCACACCTTCATTTAAGCAGCACAAGATCCCTTCACTTCTACATATATTACATTGAATCCTGCTATTTCACAAATACCAAAATGGATAAAGCTAGTAATTACTGGCATATACGGAAAATGGTCAGTATGAAATGTTGTTTATTTCTAAACTTCTAAATCTTATTCCAGGCACTCAGTCTACACCTTACAAGAAAATAATTACTTTAACATCCTCCCTCCTGGCTGTGATTCTTGCTTGAGAGATTTTGAGCATGCCTGATTAGATTTCAACAGAAAAGGACACAGCCTTCATGTGTCGTTTTATTGTTTGAGCATTGCAGATTTGTCCCCCCTTTTCATCCTTTTTTTTGATAAAGTAGGTAAGAAGCAACTAATGCACCACCAGAGGCTAGAACACAACTTATCAGTAAAGCTGACAGAGACAGCCCTCACTCGCATATAATAGTTTCCTTAGACGCCAAATAAAATCTGAATAATATGAGACAGAATTGGATGCAGTGAATATTATTTTATTCTTTGCAACACTGTTCCAGTGTTGTTTAATTTCCTTCTGTATTTAAAATTTTCTATGAAAGATACATACACAAAAACTTAATGTACTTAAATGTAGTAACCCAAAAGATCTGGGAAATTGCATATTTTTAAATTTTAAGCAGCTAGCAAAATATTATAAATCTCTTCCTACTTCTGGATTCTCTTTTTAGCCCTGTTTAAAGCCAGAAAGCACTGAAAGAAGTGTCCCCTGGATTTTTTTAATGAGTTATAATATACTTCTCAAATTTAAAATGTTTGGAAGTTAACCAAACTACAGGATTGCAGCTAACAATGTCCCTACCCAATAACCTTCAGGAAATCCAATATATTCTGACCCGAGTGATATAGTATATTGCTATTAAAACCTACTTTTGTCTATTTTCTATTTCTATTTTCACCCTTTGCCTGACAAATATAAATGGGATGTTTAATATCGTGCTATTTTTTGAATGGAAGAGGTCTGAAAGTAGAAATAAACCATCCACTGATACGTGGATATATATTTCCACTAGGGGAAGAATAATATTGTCCTAAAACAGTCACAGAAAATATCTGCACTGTGATGTTTAAGAAATGCTGTAATGACCAGTCCTAGTTTTTTTCACCTTCAGTAATTTCTGGTAAAATTACAAAAAGGTATGCATAAGAACTCTATCTGTTGGATGACAACAAGAAATGGAATGATATTAAAAAACAAGTTAGAGTGGTTCAGAATATAATAGTGGGAACAAAGTGTACAAGGCCCATTGCTGTCAGCAGATAAAGTTGCTAGACGACAGAAATGGTTTGTGCCTGGCAGCTCTCCCATAATACCCTGTGGTGCCGATATAACATCTCAGCACTATGAGGATAAGAAGGAATCATCTCCAATGATGGTTGTTGTCTGCCATGAATTAGTCTTAAATGACCAGTGAAGACATCTCAATGTCCTCTCTGTGGGGCCTGCCTTGGCTCCCACTTCACTTTTCTGGGTGATTTGAATGAAGAAGGGAAGCTTTTCAGATGGATTGAAGTTTGATGTTCACATTAGCCAGCTTACTTCCATTTTTCCATCTTTGCGAACAGGCTTAATTATATTATTCTGACTGTGCTTGGAGACTGCAGTTTGAAACTATTCAGTGTTACATTCAGCATGGTCACTTACACAGCAGCTTAAGAAGTAGATCACCTGGGAAATATGTATTTGCTTTTGACATCTCTATAAATATTTACATACATTTACAATGCTCAGACAGACAGTCTGGCACAGGAGACAAAAGTGTACAGTATTGAATTGCTTAAGGTCGTGTAATTGAATTTGTTTCTTGAGTAAGGGAAAGACCTTGTTAGGCAAGAATAGCAGAGAGCCACAGACTGATAATTAGGTCTTTGACCCACGAGACAATCATTTCATTATCCAATTTCTTACTGTCATGAATGCTATTAAAACTTTTGTGTGTGTGTGTAAGTAGAGTAAATGATTGTCCTCTTGAATTTTTTACATTGTTCTTTAGTTTTATGTGGTAAATATTATTTTTCTTTTTAACTCAGTGCTATTTTACATATTTGTATATCTTCTTTATGCTTTTGTTTTAATTTGCTGAAGCAAATTGAAACTATTGTCTCCTTTTCACTTCTCCTTCAGTACTTCTGTAGCCTGGACAGCAGTCAAAGTTCACGAAGAATACATGCGATAATGAGAAATAATAAATACACCAATGTTCTTCACAGGTTCCCATAAAACATCATTGAGTGGGTCAACTTGCCTAAAGGACAGGGGGAGTCCTATAGATAGATATTGTTAGTTGGGGTGTGGACTATTTCACCAGTTACCACACAACAGTGGCCTGTAAATTCTCAGTTACATGTGGGATTGCAGTGCTGCAAGTGTGAACAGTATCATTCTTCCAATCAACTGTGACTCGGTAGAGTGAAAAACAAAATTCAGAACATTTCAGAAAGCATTAAGGAAAGAATGCAATATCAACATGTGCTTACCATGTTGCTGATAATTCATTAATTAAGGACATTTTCTGGCAGGTTACAATAACATTGCTATATTAAATATTAAATGAATGCAGGAAAGGACACAGGCGCAAGAATACAGCATTTCAAATATTTAACATTTCTTATTAATATTAATAACTATTGACTGTTAATATATCACTATTAATGTGTAATTGGGTTTCTAGATGTTTTAAGATTTAAACTATATAGTGAGACAATATTGATCTGAACATATTCTGAGTGTACAAGGTAGTTTATTTTAAAGTAGCACTAAATTAATCTAGAATAAAGACAAACCATTTAAAATGTTTAATTCTTGGATGTTATTGTATTATTTTTGTAAATATTTCTAACAGACCGTTTAAGTTTATTTCGGCTCCTTTACTGGAATTTGAAAAGGAGATGTACAATGGCTCTTTTAAATGCTTGTTAAATCTATTTGAAACTGTATTTTCTGACAGATCTAAATAATTTGTCAAAGACTAGGACTTTTTCATTAATTGAATTCCCATATAACTTTGCCTTAGTTAATTATGTTTAATGGTCCTTTTCTTTGAAATTTAAAAGAAGTATTGTTAGGAGTTTTCTCAGTTAAGAAACATTACTTTCTTCATTAGACATTTTTCTATGGATTTTGTGTTTTCCATTCTTTTTCTATCATTTCTTGAAATGAAATTAGCAAGTGAAATAAGCAACTGTCTCAGTCCAGGGTGGGATCTTGATTCTATAAAATGCCATATAAAAACAGAAAAATTATAACTTTAAAATGAACACAGCCTTTATGATCTTAAATCACTAAATCATTATTCTCCTAATATTAGAGTAGAGGACTTTTATACATGCAGTATGCCAGTACCATCTTGGTTCATTGAACACACAGTGTAAATTTCAAAGTAGTATGTCTACTTAAAGTCCTTGCTTTAAAAGTACTTACACATATTTGGATACATTGAAAAAATAAAAAGCCAGGTTACTTTATTAAAAATAAAATGGACGAAAATAAATTCACTGTGAGGTGAAGCTAAAAATCACAAGTGCCTAAAAGAAAACTACTGATGTAAACACATTTCAGGATCTAAGAAACTATTGCTTACAGCAAACAAATTCTGATGTTATATAGTGTGCGATATGATTTTGGGGGGGATTTTCCTAAAACAAATGCTGATAAAAAACTAGGTGAAATCTAGGTGAAATCAACCAAGATAAATGTAGTGAAAATATCAGAGAAAATAGTTTAGATGTAGTTATCTATTAATACCCTAAATCATTTTATTTGTGCTTTATAATCCCAACAACTGGTATAATCTCATTACTGTGAGACAACAGTCTCATCTATAAGCCAATGAAAACTATCAGGAATTAAAGTTAAAGGCATTAAAACAGCAATTCTTACATCCCAGCTGCTGCTATCAGATTGGACAGCTATTGCACGACAGGAAAACCATGCACTTGTCTTGTATTAAAAGGCTGTTTTTATTGATTGCTTGAGTTACATCTTTAAACCAGCTGACACTTTTTGCTTCACTGCCTAAAGAAAAACAAAAACCGATTTGAACCTGTCCGTTGCCCATTCTGAATACATTTGGCTGACATCTCGAAACCCTCCCCCCACCACCCCTTGTAATTTCCCTTTGATTTCAAAGCATAAGCAATCTTTCAGAGTGGAATAACCAGATTGTGTCCTCAATTAATATGTCTCCCTAACATTTTGCCCATGAGGGGCCTTCAATTTATTGCCATAAAATGAGGCTTCTGGAGAGAGAACTTTTATAGCACTAGGAACTGTCTGCCGCCCTTACAGACATATGTATGTCCCCCCTGGATAATCAGCACCCACTTGGTATCCCTAAATGAGCATTCATAGCAATGCAATTAGCACTTGGCAAATAAGGTTTTGTTTTATTTGCAGTCAAGCCATAATAATCCCTGAAAGGGGAGTGATAAGAAAGGAACAAAACGCAGCTGTCTTGTATTGTCAGCTTGCTAACAACTAAAATTGGACCCTACCAGGACTTTCAACCACACTCTCATTCTTGTAGACACAGATGCTGACAGCAAGTGTGTCTTTTATATTATGTTTAATGACTGCAGTTGTAAAATAGGGCTGATGGTGGTCTGAATGAGCAACATGTTATCCTGAACAAGGACCAATGTTTATTTTGAAAACGCAAAGGCTCCTACAAGGTTGGGGTTTCAGATCATTTAATCGCCAAAAGAAAAATGAAATTTGATTTTATTTGTGTTGGTGCTGCTGTCAATCTGAATAGCTTACTCTAGAGTACGAAATCTTCGAAGAGCTACAGCATGAGATTATCCTTCTTGTACTTAACCAAAGGAATCCTTTACACAAAGCTTTTATCAGTTGTGAAATACAAGTCCCAGGTGGTAATCACCTATTAATGGAAGAGTAATAGCTAACAGAATAAGTCAATAGCAGCTCAAACAATTAAAACCCTGTTCTGTAGATCAAAAAGAAACTCACCAAATACTTTGTGGAGGAGCCAAGAAAAGCGAGGGGAAAATAAATGAATAAGCCATCTGCTACAAAAGTCACTGGTTGCATATAAAAGCATTAACCCCTTCAGAAGAAATAAAAAGGGCGTGCTCTTAAGGCTTTCAGGGATGTGTGGTAAATTACATAGGTATTTAATTTTGTCAGAAGCTTTTTTATGTCAAAACTGTAGAGGAAAAAAATAAATTCTTCAGTCTTAATACAGTCAATCATTTAGTTTCTGCTTTAATGCTGTACTCTTAAATTCAAAATACAAGGAACTACGGCAAAAAGCCAATGCAGCTGCCATTGTCTTGTCTGCATTTTTCTTTGGATATTCATACGTGCTCCACATTTCAACTTCAAGCGTGCAGATCTCTGTTCTCCGCTCCATGAAAACTTGCTGCCATGCATACAGTAGATGTCAGCAAATTTACAGACACCTCCCAGCTATCTCTGCGCGGGCTGTTAAATTAATCATTTCCAACTTCAGGTTCAACTATACGTGTGCTCTCTAACCCTGAGGTGATTTGGTACATGTACAGGGTTTCAGATGGCTCCTGATATATACAAGTACTTTTACTGTACATGAAATCAATGGTCCCATAAGGTTTCATTGCACACTTAGAGTGATCCGTGCTTTAAGAAAAACATTTGAAAAAAGCTAATGCTCCTGATGCTACTTATACTGTAGGCTAAGGAACGGCACAGAGAAATAAATAGACCATGCAACCTCTGCAGTGAATGCTGATAACACAGCACTTCTTTGTATTTATTAAATTAGATAGTTCAGGCCTATTGTTGTGTGAATTCTATCATATTCTGAAAGGGGAACACTTATAGATGAGAAAAGCGATTACACTGACGTCTCAGGATTCCTCTACATTTAAAAGTAACAAGGGTAGTTCGAGATTGGTAGAGTGAGTACAAAAATAAGTATTTATAGGACACAACTTTGGCAACACTTGTAAAATCTCACAAAAAACAAGGTTTTTCTTCATACTAAATCTTGCATTTTGACTACTCCTACAGAATGTCAAATGTCTAAAATTATATCAAAAGGTTTCTCTTACTTTTGCTTGTATGTTAAAATGTACACCTCACAGCTCAGTACGTTTCTTACATGCTACAGAGCAGAAAAAAACTTATTAGATGAATACAGATACACACATAAAAATAAATTAATAAAACATTTCCACTTGGGGGGGCAGAAGAACAAATACTGAGGTGCATTAAAATGCAGCAAATGCTACTGGTTCCAAATGTTCCAATAAATGACTACTGGTTTTAAATGTCTCTTACTGTAAGATGTGAGAGGAATTTTGCCTTTTGATAACCAGAGAATATCAACATCCTCAAGATTTGTAATTACAGCCTGCCAAACCACTCTGGAAGTCCACATTCATGCAGGTATAGTGGTAAAATGATCAAAATGTGGTTACTTCAGGACTGGGTTTATATATTCTTGAGGCTAGAGCTGCCCCCAGTAAATACTTTTTTTACTTTAATTAATCCCATCATTAGTAACATAGTAGAGAGGCACCAGAGGACTTGTATTCATTCTGTTGGGCACTTTGCTGAATACAAACAGCAAATGAAAGCAGCAGTATGTGAGCATTGACAATGTCCTGAAGCCTACTTTGATCATTGGCCAGACTTGACTTTCTGCCAACCAGGCCAGCTTCTGTAGAGACAAACTCATGACTAAAGAAAAATGATGGCTACTGTTTCTGATTACAATAAGACCCTGACAGAAATCTGTGTCTGTAACATTTATTAATTAATGATATGTTTATGTTGTTCAGAATACTGTTTTCTAACAGCATTCCTCCTGTGTCTTTAACACCGATCCTGTATCCAGGGAAATACACAGTATGGCATTTACAATTTCAATTTCTTAAAATACTGCAGGCTTTGTTATAAATCAGGTCGAAACAAGCTCAGTTTTTTTGTTGTATAGTATGTATTGGACTAGAAAATGATTTTTACATGAATTACATTTTTTACACACCAGTGCAGTCACTGACAGCTTTATCATTACAAAATTGGAAAGGAATAACAAAGACTAGACGAATGTACAAACATTCACAAGCAAAACAGCTAGATTTCTCTAAGAAAAATTCCAAAACACATCACCTCGTATTAATCTGATGACCCACTTGTACTCAGATATTAATCTGAAATGAACAGTCTGGCCTACTTCGAGCAATGTATTCTGAAACAGAGATGTAAAACATTGGCAGGAGGTATAAAAACTCTAGGCTTGGTCATATTAGGGTCAAGTGTATAGACATGCTACATGACAAGTATCAGTCAGGCATTATGCTGCATTACAGCATCTGTATACCAAAAGATAACTTTTAATAGATATACATTGTGCATATCTTTTAATAGATATGCACAATATACACATGCATGTCTTATATACTCTTTACCTCTCACTTTCTATTGCAATCTGTATATTTAATAGCAGTCTACCACTTTACTGCGTGCGACAACATTTAATTCACATCTATAATATAATATAGATATACAGCATGTCCAGAATGTATTCCATTCAAATATAAATTATATGCAAGTTTGACCCATGGTTTTTTTTCCTGGACTTTTCTTAGCTAAATCCCCTACCCCACCACTACGACAATAATATTCCTTAATTTGTGTCAGCTAAGATTCTAAAATGTGTTTTTTTTTCTCGAACAGTAATAAAACAACTTCCACTGTCTTAAATTTCTGCTATGTTCAACATGATGTCACACAGTAGGAAAATGAAATAAAAATAAAATGGTATATGGATACAGTGCTGTGCTATATTTACCTTTTTTCACTATGGTAGTACAGCTGTAACAAACATCAACAAGACAGTGAAAATGGAGAATTCCATTCTTACTACAGTACTATTGCACATACAACAACACATAGTATCTGCTCAGTTTGCAAACCGCAAAGGTTAATTCCTCTGAAAAAAATATAGCCATTTAATACTCTGAAACAAGAACAAGTACTTTACATTATTAAGTAAGGAACAAAGTTTAAGTTCCAAAGCATTTTTTCTCAAGTTTTAGTTTTTTCCACTGAACTTCAAAGCAAGCAAAAAAAAACACCATACACAATCTTCTGGTAATCAACCCTACGAAAGACAAACTCCAGTATGTTTTAATATTAAACTACTCAATTAACCATTTTATTGTGAGGCCTGAGAGTTTTTTTCAAAACTAATAATTTTTTATCTATTATATTTATTTAACTAATACTTATTTATCTGATTGCTTGAGACAAGACAGAATATTCTATCAGGTTCTAGAAATGAAAGTCTTTACAATGCTGCAAGGAAATTTTGATCCTTGATATTAAGACAAACATCTGCCTTTTTCCTCGTTTAAGTCTTACTGAGCAAAGGTCTGTGACAAACATGAATGTTAGGTCCCATGTTTCCGTACGCTGAATTTTACTAAATAATCACTAATTTTGTTATATAAGCACTCTGATGAGAAAAGAAACATTTTCGGAATTCTTTTCTTTTCCTTTTTCTCCTTTACAAAAAGCATCATATAAATAGATACATTTACAGCTGCATGTATACATTGCAAACTTAACATTTAATTGCAGTCCCATTTCAAACACCTGCTCTTTGGTGAAGCTAGCATTCATTTGCATGCATCTTCTTGACCAATGCAATGGCAAGATACTTTACAATACTTGCCAATGCAGCCAGAGGAAACTAAGGTTAGAGGAAGAAGCAGTAGAAAAACTGATATAATCATTTTATCATAATATATTATGAAAGAAAAGCTTATTTGTGTTTAAAACTGAGGACATTTTTGTTTACACAGAGGGATTATGGGCACCCGAAAGTCAATACTTTGACTTGAATAAAGAAACCCGACAGATGAGATCGTCGGATCTTTCGGCTGCTTACAACCAAGTAAGCTAGCTCCTTTGTGTTTGCAGGCTCCTTATTTTTATATCCCCTTGTGTCTTTTTTTCTCATCCGGGGGGAGGGAAGGTGGAAGTCACATGCTCTCTAGTCCATTCAACACCACGGAAACCAGGATAAACTCTGGCCCAATGAGCCGTTGTGGCTTGGATATGGAAATTACTGTCTTTTTTAATGCAAAAAATCATTCAGGCACCCACTGAGAAACTGTTTCTTGTTTTGTAATGTAATAATTTGAATTGAAAGATGAATCTACTGGCATTTTATATTATAGCTCCCTTATCAAAGTAAATGTCTAGTGTTTCCTAATTCACCATAATGTTGGAAAGATCCTTAGATGTAAAATGTACAAAAACAGTGTTTATACTACAAGGTGGTTACAGTACAGTATTACTTACAGTTCTAATAGGACAAGCTATAAAACCTTCAGCTTTATTTACATGTAAACCTGACAGTTTCCTTAATCTTACTGGAGCCCTGAATCTTCCTTTGAAACATCCCACATGGCTGTTCCTCTATAACTGCCCAAAGATTTTGTTAATTACAGCAGATCACAAACACTAAAAAAAGCACATCAGCAAGAGGATTATTCACTTCTACAGGCTGATAACACTTTTGTAAAATAAAAGCTTATGGTTGACATAAACGGCACAAAAACCACACTGAACTGAAACTAATCAAAGCATGCACATCTGTCTTGATAACTTTAGCCAAATGCTCTACTCAGTATAAAACTTGACAATTTTGTTCTGGCAGCTCTCTATATCAGCGGGTACCATTCTGGAAACATCACATAGGCGCTTTGTGTTACTGACAATGCTGACCAGAGCAGAAGTGATACACATGTCCTGTGCTAATGTTTAAAGAAACCATGTGTCTTGACAACAGTGAACAACCGATCTATCAAATCCTTTACAGTTTTTTTTAATATTCAGCCAATATAAAATGGAGTAAGAATCAGACAGAAAAACAGATTTTCAATAATTCCATTTTAACCTTCCTAAAAGATGCAACTTACCATGACTTTAACAATAATAGTTTTGAGTGAAACACAACAACAGGAGTGGTAAAATAACAAATTTGAAGTTATGCCTTTTACGTCTCTATGAAACATTGGAAGTACATCCTACAAAATAAATGGTTCTTTTTTGTTTGGGTTAAAATATTTTCATTGTCCTGCATTACAATAACAAATATAGTCTGTAGTGCTGTGACCCAATCATACAGTGTGTTTCCTAATATAAACATATACTTTCTGTATCCAGGAAAGATGCTGTTACACCCTTACCAAGCTGAACTGAATTGCTTAGGAAGCTGTTACTGAATTAACAATGCTGAGTCTTTAAAATCTTATAAAAAACATTTTGGAATATAAGTACAATATTTTAAATGGAACATTTCCTTATATTTATGTGAAGGTGACATCATGTAAACATTTTGACTGATATTATATTATTAATACAACATAATATTTAAACATTTTTTCTGCATAAAGGGTTTCACGGGGCAGTACGGCACATTTTCCTCCCTTATGAGATCCAATAATAAACAATAACTTCCTTCAGTCAATACCCCAAAATATGTATTATAAAGCATGGCTCAGGCAATGCAACGTCTTCTTGGCTTGTACACTATGTCTATTGGATGTTACTTTATTACCAATTTATTTGTTTCTTATCTCTAGTACTGTATATCTGTATAAAACAGGTTATGCAAAAATAATCACTAAACTAGTACTTGCTGTATACCAATCAAAAACAAACTAGTTCACTTGCCACACACTGTGCAAATGTCCTTAATTAATATCAATAGTAATAATAATGCATTTTATTAATAACTAATTTTGAAAAAAACTCAGTGCTGTACAATAGCATACACAGTACACTAGACAAAATTTAAAAGAGTAAGAGAAAAAATAATACAGTAAATTGAAAAGGTAACACTGTATTATAGGCTATAGCAGAAGCCGAAATGAAAAGCCATTTTTAGACTGTTTTAAAAATGGCGGCAGTCTCAGTCTCTATAATTGATTTGGGCTTGAGTTCTTAGATATGGTGCTCCACTGTGTGGAGCCTATTCTTTAGTAGACTATAATGCAATTAGGCTTTAAAACAACCTGAAGCTAGATCATTCAGTGTATTTCCTGAGCTCAAGAAACTCAAAGTCCATCTAATTTGCACAGGAAGCCAGTACATACAGAGCGCATAGGATGGGAAGTGCCAGCTGAAAGAGATTATTCTTAATCAGCACGTGGCTGGACATTAGGAATCCTATTTAGAAGCTTAGTGTATACCCCAGAAAAAAATGTGCTACTTTAAGTCTAGTTTTGATGAAATAAAGGTATGTATCAATAATTTAGCATTAGATAGAGCAAGGACCTTAACCGATCAATGTTACACAGACTGAAAATGATACCCTTGCACTTTTATTTTTCTTTTCAAGCTTTACAGATGCAAATTGGTCAAAAACCATGTCACACTGCTGTTTCTAGTTGCTTGAATAAGCATTAAATCTTCCTCCACTAAATTCCTAAACCTTCTGACATTCATTAGACAGTAAAGCTGCAGATCTTTAATTAAAAATCTCAATGTGTTTTAAGGGCAATAAAGAAACTTCAAACAAGTTATACTATTTAAAAAAAAACGAGTCATCAATTCCTTCCACTGATGACTCCATCTTCATAGCTTCGGCTGCATACTAATTTTAGATCTCATGTTTAGATGTTCTCCGTTTCATATATTCAGCAGCTGTAACAGGGTCTTCTGGGTCTGTAACTTGTTTGTGCTTCACTGTCACAGCCAGGACTCATTCAGATGACACTACACAAATACCAAAAGCAAATAAATATTGCAAAATGGTTCCCCCGTGGATCACTGCTTGACGACCAGAGCCATGAAATATTGTAGTATGTGCTTTGGAACACTTTGGCTGAAAACCTTTGGCAATGAGGTAGTGCAGTAATTACAGAAATTATCCCTCACAATTTATAGACTCTTAGCCCAAAGAAATGTCTGACTCTTTGCAGTTCTAAAAAGCTAAATTAAAAACCTACCCTTCTGACATAACCTGATTTTTTATCTCTTTCCTCTGTGCAGTCTTATACCTCTTCTCTGAAGCCATTTGTGCTGCGTAATACATATTAAGTTTTGACTATTTGTTTAAAGGCCTAGAAGCAGGCTAGTTTAGGCAGTGCACTGTTGGGATTGATCTTGTACTATTACCCTAAGGCTGCCTATCTACTTGTCCAAACAGGTACAGGAGAACTGCTGTGGTTAGGTCTCAGTTCTCACTGGGATGAGAGCTCGCTGCAGCGCCTCATGATCATTACTATGGAGAAGATGGGTGCCGCTAGCAATATGAAGCCACAAAATCCCAGAGCACTGATCTCCCATGATATGATTAATGAAGGGCGATTATGTTTACTGTCAGACTCATACCACTCTGCTTTTTAGATGCTTTATATGCTTCAAAAGCTTCTGTTACTCATCTAAAACAAAAACAAACTCAGAATTAAAAGCAGTCTTTTATATCTGATACACTCATCTGTATCTGGAACACTCAACTTTGTGGAAAACCCAAAAGTTCTATATACACTTAATATTAAATCTTAAATCTAAGACAAGTGTTTTGTCTCAAGAAATCCTGCAAATGGAATGAAAAAATCTTACCTTGAGCTGGGTCAGGTGGTCCAAATTCCAGGGTATACCTCAATATGTAATAATTATTCCACACGTAAAGCTGATTGTCTCTCGGATTGTAATCCACTGCAGCAATGTACCGGTATTGGTTAGGGAATGGAATATCCACAAACTCCCCTCGGTTTTGCTTGGTGTTATACACATAATCAATCAGACTCTTGCTCACTTCACTCTCGTTCCCTACATACGTGGAACGCACCACATACAGAACCCCACAGATCATGAAGGCGTTGGAAGCAGACCGTTTGTCATACGTCGTCTCCCAGGTAGCCTCAAAGCGTAGGGTGTAAGGGTTCAGCTGGCTGATGACTATCATTCCGTTGTTCTGCTCCGTGGCATAAATCACCCACAAGCCGTTCTCATCTACAGCCAGATCAATGTCCGTTTTCCCACCCCACTTGTAGGGTGAGGTGTCATGGTAGTTGGCGTTGTTGATGATCGCCTCCCCGCTTTTGATCCTAGTTCTCAGGTCAAACTTTACAATGTTTCGGGTCCTTTCCTTGTTGAAAAACACAGCGCCATCGTACACCACAAATCCAGTACCGTCCACTCGGTGGGGGAGCTTGTATGTGGTGGTTTGACGCCCATTCTGGAAGTCATCCAGTGAAGAGTACTCTATTAACGTGTCTGTACGATAAGGAGTCCAGGGCATGAAGTAAATTTTGTCACCCGCCTGCAGGGGGTCTTTGCACCAAGCGCCTCCTTGTTGCTCCGCCTCATAGAGAAAGGAAGAATCCGCGACAGCTTTCAGAGTCCCAGGACAAACAAAAACTAGTAATGGGGGAGAGTAAAAGAAGAAAATAATTTAAGTAAGCAACATAAAACAAACAAACACAGAAGGTATCAGTACAGATCACTTAGGATTCTATTTCTGACACTGCCTTGGTAAGGGGTTGCCCAAGAAAAGAGTGGGAAACAAAGCATACTTTTTGTGGCCGTTACTCTATAATTACATGATAAACTCAGAAGTTTACTGCATACAGGAGAAGAACAACACAGTCATTGTATTAGAAAACATTTGTTCTGGACATTTTTCTTCAGTAACCGTAGAATATTACCTTTTGGTTATATGTATTGAATTTTGGAATGAAATAAAACAAAAAGTAAAAAATAAATGAAGACAACCAAACCAACTCTCTTTCTGCGAATGAACAGCACTATAGGCAAGGAAAAACAAAAAGTTTGAAGAGCAGGATTCACGACCTGCTCACAAAACACTGATATTGATGCCAGCTTTTTTCTGGCATCCTTAATTCTTGTCATTTAGATATAAGAGAAGTGTCTTTTTTTAATTTATGGTTGAAAAATAAACTACATTAAAAAGTCAAAAACAGTACACATTTGTGTAAGCTACCTACTCAAGGAAGTGAAACTAGTTTTATTCTAAAACAAGGGATAGGGGTGGAAGGCAGTAAACGGGAAAGGAAAAAAAAGACAGTTGAAGCAGTGAGTTCAGAAGGCCAAGTAACCCTGTTACCATGACATGCTATGGAGAGGGTTTTGGAAGCCAGGCAAAATGGGATTCTACTAGCACAAGAAAGCACCCAAGGGTATGGAAAAGGAACCTCTAGGCACTCCAGTGACTACACCCCACAACCTTCTTAAAGCTGCAAGTTTCTTAAGATTTAACTATTAGTAATCTTACTACTGTTACAGATTATTGACCTGCACAGTCATTATGGACTATTTTTCTACTGCCTGCTAGGATCAGAACACCAGAGTGGGGGTAGGAAGGTTAACAACCATATGCCACAAAACAAGGAGCTAGGGTTTGGATTGTGTCAGTTATTTACCTTTTTGCTCCACTTCTATTTTAAGCGTTGGAAGAGAGAATGAAAAGGGAGTGCAAGGAAAAAAAAGAGATTAACATGAATTAACTATCAACTCTAAGGTTACAAACGCAGTAACAAATGTTATGAGACAAGGACTAAGAGAGGCAGACCTAATTTGGGAAGGGAAAAAAAGAGAAAGAAGGTGAACATCAGTAACAGCAGGTAACCCTGGCATGAAAAAAGGGTCGGGTTAAGAGACAGAGGTTTAAAAGGACAATACAAAGTGGCACCTTTTAAAAGCTTTAGGCTAATATGTAAGGTAAAGATAGACAGGAGGTGACACAACAGGCCATTATAAGATTTTAAAAGTGCTTTTCATCTCTTAAAGAAAAGGTTAGGGCTGTTAAGCCAATCCACGACAGTGCATTGTCCCTTTAAAACCACTGGGATTACCGAACACACGTCACACACACCTCAAACACAATATCTAAAAACTTTAGATGTAGATTATAAAAGTTGATATGTGCAGAAAACCCCATGTGTTGTACATAACAAAATCTTAAAAACCCATGCTTTAACAAAGATACAATAAATCCATTATAAAATGAAAAAAATACCTTGTTTCTGGCAATGATACATTTAGTTATACTGCCTGCATCTAATCAATCAATTCATTTATCTCTCTATGCATATACAAAAATTGAAACAGCAGAACATTAAACTTTTAAACAGCCACTGTTTTTTTATTATTATTGTCATTAATAATGTATCCTTATTTTACATATATATTTATGTTGCTGTCTATATATGATATATTCAGCAATGACCCTGGATGGCATAATTGAATATGTCTCAACAACTGAACATCAATGACTTCCAGAAGATTACTTTCGTGAGTCATTATGTGTGACCTTTTTCTTTAGCGTTGAGAAGTATAGTGTGTGTTTTGAATCTGAAAACAGTGAAGATTTAAAGAGAAATGGTAACACAAAATGGTGGTAGCATGTGTTATATTTAAGGAAAGTGAACCTTTTCCTGAATAGAGAAACTACGATGAAGGACTGTACTAACACTTAACTACGGTAGGTCTGTTTACAGTCACCAAATTCAAAATCCATGAGAGCTGACCAGTGAGAAGAAAATACTATTCTGTTGACTTTAAATAAAGTATTCTGAGTAAATAAAGGACTATAGATAACAGTTGCTGTTATAATGATCCTGAGATAAAAAGCACTGAAGAATGTTATTTAATTGCAAGCTACCTGTGCATCATTTAAGAAACATCTAGTTTTCTAAAAGATGTTTTTTAACACTTACCACCCACTTACACTTATGAATATTCCAAAATAGGAGTACTGCACATTAAAATAAGCACACATGCATCCAAACATTCAATAGCTACAGTACGTCAACATTTCTATCCAGTGTGACCCATTAGATATTAGATAACTGTGACTTGTTATCATTGTTTTAATATCATGTTATCAGTTTCCATCCTTTAAAAGAAAGACCAAATAAAACTGCCTTCTAGATTAATTGCAAAAACAATCACAAGAAATGTCAGCAAGACTTTAATACAATCTTAATAATGCAACCTTATCAAAGCATTGAATAAAAGACTGACATCTAAAAAAATTGCAATTAACTGTGATTCTGTACTGTTGTGCTCATGATGTGTTTATTGTTGCATGTTAAAAAGGGGAATAAAGGCGATTTAAACACTAATTGCTTATAGCCCTTTAGGTTAAAGTCATCATAAATATACCCACCAATGTTTTAACAATGAAGCAGTTTACTGTCATCATAAAAAAATGCAGTATAAGTTCATGTTTTGGAATTATTACAATAAAAGTAATTCAAATAAAGTAAGGAAAATTACACTGAATGCTTAATTTACTGCCAGATTCCATTTCAGGTCAAGTATTGCTTAATATGAAATGTACATATTATTCCCAATTGTTATCTTGTTTCTACCTTTCATAAATCAACCACATTATCTGTATTGTTTTTTGTGAATACACATTCACAACTATTGTTAACAATTACTAGGAGCCAACAGACAACAGATACTTTTCTGTCACATTTTCATAATGTTGCAGAACTGGGTGCACAAAGAAAGAAGATTATCAAGAAATGGTTTTAACCTGTTGAGAATCTGTTAGCTTGAGGAATTTAATAAGGTATTGTTTTTGGTGATGCCTATTTGAATAAGAGGAGATATAGTGACATGACTTCAGATTTAAATTAGCCACAGTCAAAGACAATTAAAGATGTGTTTGCATGTGATACTATTACAGTTCATCCCATTTAAACAAATGTTCAAGGAAACTGTGTCAATCCTAAAACATTTAAAAATGTATGTCCTTAGCTACTATCATTATTTTATTAAGTATACTAACGGGGAAATTAGGGGGAAAAAATGTCCCTGATCTATCCAATGTGATGTTCAATATCCAAAAAAATATCTAAATCAGTTTCCAATTTTACTCAAAACAATATGGAGATACAGACAAAATGTTTGTGTAATAGTGTTCAGTAATGAAGGGGTGGATTTTCAACACTAAGATAAATAAGTGAATAATACATTTTCAACATGCTTAATTTTTGAAGCAGTTCACACAATAAAAGCTGTGTGTACTTTCACAGTAATAAAAACTAAAAAATAATTTAATTTAAAATAAAACTATTGGCTTCATCTTAAAAAATGCAACAGCTATTATAATTTGTTATGGGGGTGCAACATAAATCATATTTGCTCAAAGCAAGATCGATTAAAATCAGATACACTATTGAACAGTATTCTTGCTAGTGGCCCTAAGAAGAGGTCCTCTGTGCACAGCACAGCTACATCATCAAAATGTGCCACGAAAGCGCCTGGTATTTACTACAGACCAATCCTTGATAATTACAGATGCTCTGTAATAACTATAGTCATTGAATAACTGGCAAAAGAAGTGGATTTTTCATGTGTCATCTACATCAAATTCAAAACATTAAATGTACAAAACTGTGTAAATTTACATGATCATGCATTTTTATATGAAGTATGTTTCAAAGAAGGTGCTTATCTGTATTCTGTATAAATTCAGGCAACTGGTAAAAAAATAAAAACATTTTTAGCAGGTCTGTTCAAAGAAATTATTAGGCAAAACTCAAAAATGAGTGTTTCAGATACTGTGCCAAATCTAAGTGAAGAATGTGATGGTAAAGACAGTATACAAGCATTAATAAGAAAATAGGCATAGGTTATTCAATGGTCATAAATCAATGATAGACGCTCCACAAAAGAAAAAAAAAACAGGCAATTTAATCAGTTAAGCCCAAATCTGTATTTTGTTTTCTTAGGTAGCTGAGGAGCTTTTGGTATAGAAAAAAAAAATAGTGGGGAAAAAATAAGTGTCCACAGACTAACACAAGACATAGCATCAACCACTGGGAGTGTGATGAGAACACTTCCAATAAAATGAAACTGACTGGGTGTGTTACACAGAAAAGTTTCTTTTCAAGCAAAGCCAGGATATAAGACAAATAAGCACAAACTACTATTTTGGCTTGCTTTACTGTGCTCACAGCTAACAACATAACTCTTTTAGCCTGAATGTATACGAAAAACAAATAAGCAGCTTTTTTGCTTTTTCTATGGAACAAATTAAATGTAACATTATAATAATTTTCAAAATCATTGAGAAAACTCTTAGTGCTATGTGCATCGAGGTCATCTTACCATTAAGTCCTTTAAACAATCAAAGATTTACAAAATCTTTTTCTGCTCTTGAACTGCTGTTTTGCATGTATAATATTCGTGTAACTTGATACTATGCTAAAGCTCTCAGTGACATAGGATCACCAGGTGTATCTGATGGTGAAAAAAGAACCACATATGCTACTTTCAGACATGTAAAGTGCATTTAAGCATGCTCAGTGGAAGGTCAGGTTAAACAGTGAACTGCATTCTTGTAGCCTATGAAACCAAACACAGAACAAATTAATTAAGAAACCGCAGAGATATCAGGAGCAGCCAAAGAGAAGGAGAAAAAAATCTGGAAAGGAAAGACATAAGACCGTTGACCTGAGTCTTAGGTATTATTAAGTATCAAAGCAGTCATCAGTTTCTAGACACAAGAGGTACAGTAAAAGTGTCAGGCACTGGTTGATTCCTGCAGATTGTACAAGGAAAGAAAAGAGTGAAACATTTAATGAACAACATTCACACATACAAAAGAACAACCCCTCCCCATTCCCCATCCCCCATCCTCAAAACTAAAAACTCTTTAACTCGGTTCTATTTAAGTTAAGGCCTTAAAAAAGACATTGACAGCATATCAAGAAAAGGGCCATTTTGTCATCTAATGAGAATGATATTATTGTTTTAAAGACAGTTAATGGTGTTTGCTTCTTCATGTTGCCAACTCAAACTATTAATTTGTGTCTTTTGACCCCAAATCTCACAGAAGACCATGGACAGGAAGAGTATGTGTTTGTTTAAAGGAAGCACAGCACTAATTACACTGAGAGTTGTCTGGTGTCCTACCTCGCATACTGTATGTATATACCTGTGTAGTAACTGGTGGACTGGCAACAGTCCATTGCCCCAAGCTAGTGAGTTTCTCGCACTGGCCTAAGGTGGCTGCAGGGCAGACTCAATCAGCAGCTCAAACACACACAAGTGGTTTGTTATTTTGGAGCTTAATAGACAGCTGGGCAGGAATTCAATTGGCAAATAATGTCACCATGAGTCAACATGAGTATTTAATGTCAAAACTAAAGGAGCAAATAAGTGGGAGAAAAAAAAGGCTCTTGTTTGAATAGGCATTGATTAACGCTTAGTTACAAACACTGTGCTGAAGCCTTCCATTTAGTTTTTTTGAAGGAAATACCAGTCCATATAAAGTGCACCAAGGGAACAATGGCACACGGCACAATACATGGAAATAAAAAATAGCTGCTGGACCAGGAAGTTTGTTAGCATGCCATCTATATCTATGCTATAGAATACTATAGCAAAATCCTAAAAAAACAAGAAATGTGTAATAAATTTTCTTAAACTAGACTGTCCACAATTAACAAAATATTTAATATTTAGTTCTGTTTTAAAAGGTGATCATAACGATGATAGTTAGGCTTTTCTTTCTTTCTTATTTTTAAGATTCACTTAAAAAGCCCTTCAGAAACCCTCAGGAAGCACATTTAGCTGAAAATGACTAAGCGGACTTGTGGGTGCAGGTGGTAGCAAAACTTCTGAACTATATCAGAACTTTCAGCAAGCAAGGGGTAAGAGCGGAGAGCAGATATTCTCTGACACAACTTATGTATTCAGAGCAAAGCCTCCTAAACAAGAAGCAGTTTAGTGCTCCTGGCAAAAGAGAAAATAATTTGTTGCTGTATGTGGAAAATTCAAGTCTTTGTAAAGGTAATTCTTCCAGGCAGTGAAAAGAATAATAGATATGTCTTATGTTCTATATAAAAGTAACGAAGATATGTGGATTTCTGAGGTGATGTACTACAAAACCGTAGTCAATTCTTTTGTCCTGGTATTCTGGGCGTCCTTTGCCGTGAATTGCCTCGGTAATTGCTCCTTAGTTTGGAAGCTGAACAGCATGAGTTTGATCGATCTTGGCTTTACCCTGGAGACAAGGATGGCTCCAAGTGGCCTGTGGCCCCTCTCGATAACAACGGAGTAGAAGAGCTTTTCAGTATCAAAAAAGTGGTTCTAGCAATGTTAAGCTAAAAGCATTTAAGTAACTTTTGTTTTTTGAGGTACTGATATTGGGACAGTCAAGGTTATTAGTTTATATCCATATTTGTGAATGAAATGGTATTTGTCATATTTTCTAAGCAATGTGTAGAAAAGTTAGCTTTATACCAATTATAAGCAATGAACTGCTAATATCTCTTACAGTGCTTTTAATCCTAAATTCAATTTAGTTTTTTGCTATATTCATTTAATTTACTGCATTTATTAGTACATTCCAAGTCTGATACAACATTTCATATGTGCGCAAGCAAGTGTGAATCTGAACCAGAAGAAAAAATGTACTTGGAGGTCAAGGGCTTGATTTGCAAATAGAGTCAACTGCAAGCCATCAAATACAGAAAAAAAAACAAACAAACAGGATAGACTTACAGTTGTGGCAACACAAGAAAAAAACAAATTCTAATAATTCTGAATGGATGTTCTCTTTGTTCTAGAAGCTTCTATTAAACTGGTAAGAAAAAAAGTGTGCAGAGTAAAAAGTAAACAAAGCACCACATTCCAAATGAAAGTAATTCATATGAAAACATTTCTCTAAGTCAAATGTGCAATTATTTTTAAAAATCAAATAGCTAGCACTACACAGATGTCACTGATGTGTTTTCTGAAACATCCAAATTGCATCTGTGTATGTTGTGAGACTACTTTATACCTTGTCACCACCAGAAACATGATTGTGCTCAAGAGTATTTTAAGGCTTTACATTTGTCCAAAACCAAAAGGCTTTGCTGACTGGCAGAGTAACAAATTAACCATTTGTCCATAGCTGGAAGGAGGTAAAAATATTGATCAAATTTACAGGTTTAATGGTGACACGTTGGCCAATTAAATATAAATTAGAAATTGCATTTATGAGTAACACTCTTACAACTTTTAAATTGTAGCATTACAGGACTTCATAACTATGGATTCTTTTCACATCTAATATGTATTGTAATTCCAAAAAATTAGTGATGATACACATTCATATTTTGAGCCAAGATCATAAAGTGTTTAGAAAATCTTTTTTCCCCACTGTTAAAAAATTATGTTTAAAAACCTTTTATGGAGTCAGAAGTAGAATCGAGGAGTTAGGAATAACAGTGGAAACACTTTTGCCTGGCCCATAAGCCACTGTATAAATTAAACATAAACCAGTGACAGGTTTATTCCACGCTGAAAAGAGAAGAAAGAAAACAAAACGTTTCGGCTGTGCAGTCCAGAGCCAAAATGTTGTGTTCTCTTTCAAGCCTGGAATAAACCAAGTTCTTGTTCCTTTGCAGCCTATGCATGCTGAGGCAGCTACCCGCTTAAACATAAACCACTCCATAAACCATTTTTGTTTTTTGGTTTCTGCCCAAAATATAAATGTCTTTTAACTGTATAACCTAAAACCTAAGAAGAAAAGAGTTCATTCTATGAACAACACTGTAAGCATCCCAACTCAGGGGTGAAGAAAATAAAGAGCCAGTAAAAGACTAGAAGCCAAGTTCCTGCATATACAAGAAAATATGCTTGCAGGGAGATGGCTTGGTTCATTATTATCCTTTTAAATACATACCAATAAACCCTGCCAGCAAGAGGATTAGCTGGAGTAATAGGAAGGTGCTTTTTTAATGTACTGGCAGCTGTGTGAAAGAAAACTAACCCTAACAGCAGGTAGCTTTTCAACCTGCACATGATCAAAATTAAGGTTGATTTGTCCTATAAACTAAACGTAGGCCAAAACAATTTGTAAGCAGCTGGTACCAGGCATCAGTACAACTTCCCATCCATCACCCTGAATACCAAATTTGGGACTTCAGTAGAGGGATAAAGTACCAATCTTAACAAAGAAAATAAGTGAGTGAAAAAAAAATCGATAAAGCTCACAGTCAGCATCAATCTATGGCTCCTGTCCAGATTTAAAAAAAAAATGTATATAAAGAATCTTTGACAGCAAATGGATATCCAGGACCCTGAGTGATCCAGGAATGCTCTTGACAAGTTTTCCATTTTTCTCTTAATAGAGGGTTTGTTGAGCAAGGAAAGTGTACAATGTATCAGGCAATGTTTAAGCAGAGTTTTAAAATACACATTACAGAAGGTGTCATTCACATGTTTTTTGATGAAAGCAGAGTGAGAAAGGACAAAATGTACATTTGTATATCCATCTTCTGCTACATTACCGAAAGGTTTGGATCACTAAAGCTCCAAAGAATCCATATGCCCAGCATGCACAATTTACTGGAGGAAACGCAGTGCACAAACATCACAATCTCCCTGTCTTCTAATAAAAAAAGAGGCTCCAATGAAGTTCTATACTTACTGTAGGGAACACATTCATACTGGACCTCTAGGTATTTGTATGTCCCCGGACAGGGGTCAGGGAAGACGTCTGACCCAGTAATCACAACACACTGTGTTCGATTGTTGCACCTGCAACGAGAGAGAGAGAAGGGCAAGATAATTAATTTAAACCTGGACATTAATTTCAAAGTTAACACAGCTTTAAAATAATACACTGCCGCCTCTTTTCTACACTTGACTTGTAACAATCAATAAAGTGACACACTTAATTAATATTACATTAGTCAATATTTCCAAACAAAACTGTGGGAAACAAAAACTCTGCTATATTGCTGTAACTGTGAACAATTTCCAAGTGAGAGACAATGGGTTTTAGAAGGGGCCAGAGTGAATGATTGTGATAAGTGCTTTTTAACTAGAAGTGTGAATCTGTGATATTGATGTGGACCGTTTAAATAAAGTGACAAAGATGAACAGTGAGGTACTCAATCTGACAGATAGGAATAACAAATTCACAAAGAATGCTTTACATTAATGAACAACAGAACTGTTCTATTCCACTGTTTGAAGTTGCTATTTTACTTAATGATCCAAACGTACTTCATTGAGGTCAAATATGTTTCGACAAGAGGCATAATTTGAGCCCTTTCAGTAGTTGAGGGAATTATTTTTTATATTTCAGAATGACCTTGGGCACCATGCACTAGTGTTGTAGTAACTGTACCTCCCCATTCTCTCTCAAAACATGATGAAATTGGAACCACTTCAGTCTTACTTTATCTGAGCTGAAGAGTGGATGAGACTGTAGCAGTGGAGAACAGATATCCATCAGAATGAAAATAAAATCACTTTAAACAACTTCCATTCTGGTGATTAATATTTAAGAAGGTTAAATACAATGACAGGCAATTTAAAATACCTACACGACCTTAACACTGCAATAAATTTGTCATTTGCAGACAAAGACAGTAATTTACAACAGAATTATTACACATGTAAATTAATTATTTCATTGTAAAAGCCATGCCTGATTTAATTACAAATTGTGCTTGTGTACAGGATGACTGCCTGATTAGAGAAAACTGTCTCCTAGTTTGTTTTTGTTTGTCAGAGTTCTTCCATTAGGGGGGAATATTCCCACATGAGTATTCTCACAGAGGTGTCGGAGCTCGAGAAGATTGTTCAGTGTATTTAAATGAATCACCTGATGTTGTTCGAAAATGCACTCACAGTGAGATATGTTTTTCTTTGAACTGCTGAGGTAGAATTGTGTTAACCCTTAATTCTACTACATTTTCAAAATACTCTGGCTTTTTCTCACAACAAGAGATAATGAATGATATTATAATGCTATGGCTGACCTAGTTTTGGGAGAGTGTATTGGCAGCTTTGCACTTTGTTCACAGAAAAGAAAGCAACACCAGGAAAGAAGACGACAAAATAAATTAATCTAGACCAGTACCATGCCTACAACTCCCTTTTCAGACCTTTGTTTTACATCTGGAGGCACATGTCGAATGTGTTACCAATATGGAGCCCTGTGAATTGAATCTGGTCCCTTCACTGCTCTCTGGTAGTCATAATTACAGCTTACAAAGTGCATCATGTCAAGATAAGACTATATGTGTAATCTATAGCAAGAAGTGTTCTTAATCAATGGCTTTGTTGTGCATTTTTAACAGTGACTTCTGTTTTGGGAAGATAACATTTGTTTCTCTTGTCAAGCACCAAAAAAAAATAAAAATAAAAAAGCTAAGCATTTGGGATTTTCTGCAGATCATTAGATATGCTACAATAAAGGTCTTTTTTTCTTTTTTAAATTACTTCTTCACTGTCCCATCATTCCTTGTCAATGGTAGCATCACATTATTACTAGTGGTCCCATGAAACTTGTACTACAGCAATGTCTTCAGGCCACAGGATGCCATTTCCAATTGAGGCTTCAGTTTGAAAATATAAATTAAGAAAATTTCATTATCTCCTGCCAAGGGCCATTATTCACTACTGTTCTAAAGAAGATTAAAATGCAAACTCTACTGACTTGAACAAATACCCCTGCATTAAAATGAAAAGGCCAGTATATCATGACAGCAGTGAGAAGCTGAAATAGCCTAGAGAATTTTCAGACCAGACCTTAAGGCAATTAATCTTTTTTTCTTAAAAAATCAAGCAAGCACCAAAATATAATCAAATAAAATATTTGATTTTCTTAACGGAATATTCCATAACTGTGCAAGTCAACTTAGCATTCTTCCTCCTATTGTTTTCTGATAGTTGGAATGGTTTTCTTTACACGAGCGCAGGTGTGTTTATGTTACAGACTGCAGCGTGTTCTAGAAAGAGAAAAAAACGGCCACAAATGGGGAAAAGAAGGATTTGGCTTTTTAAAATCTTAAAATAAGAAAGGGAAAATACTCTAAACAATGACACAAAACACAACCGCATTCATATATACCAAGCACTTGGTTTCACCCTTGGACACTTAACATACAGTGTCTCTTGGATTTTCAACAGAGTAAAGAAGGTAGCTGAAAAGGAAATCCACTGGATTAGAAACTGCCTTTTGTGAAAACAGATGACAAAAGAAATGTATTTATGAAACAGGCACAGAAAAACAACTGGTTAGAAATGACAAATGTTTCCAGCTGCACCCACAATGCCTTTCACAAAGAATCAAAGCTATGCAAAACTAAGCAATTTTCTTGTAATTGTATTTCATAAGACTCTACATTATTACTTGTCTCACTGCATATATTTTACAACGGCATTTATTTTATGCATATTTTATGTCATTTACTGTAATCAAACTCTACTGGAAGCCAACTTAAATCCTGCCCATATTGCAAGGCTATTACACTGTCCTGTTTGAACAAGTTCACAAATAGCACTAAAAATACCATTTAAAGCAAACTGTATTGTATTTTGAAGCCAACAGGTCTTCAAATACAGCAAGAGAAAATTCAGAATCTTAAGTTGAGTTTTATTTGTGTTAGTCTTATTAGTACTGCACTATTACTTTTTATTTAAAAAAAAATAACTTTATCTTAAACAAAGTTATCCCTTTGAGTTAAAATGATCTTAACAAATGTAGAGTATAGTGCCTAATTGCTTCCTAATTGCTTTTGATTTTAAATACAACTTATTTGGGTTTGGGATTTATGTATTATATACATTACATGAAATATTATTAAAAATGTTGTTGACATACAATATAAACATATTAAATATGTTCGCTATTTAAGTCCATCAAAAGCCTTCACAGACAATTATTTATGGAGATTATTTTTAATTAACTTATGCTACATTTTGCATCTTAAACTTTTTCATAATATGTTCAATGTCACAGAGCAGAAGTATACTGTATGGCACTTGTTGATGATGTTTTTCATCTCTTTGCAAACTTTTTTTTAACCAAACTGCTGTTCCTCTCATTTGTTTATTTATTTAATGTCCCTTTGCCTTTTTCTTTTCATAAGTTGTTTTATCATAACATTAATTATCCTCTCAGAGAATCCAAGTAATGCAAACCCATATCCAAAAAGATTTTTATGGTGAAAAATAAAAAATAATTTGGTTCCCTAAGATTTTCCATCACAAGAGCTCTTTCTCAGAATCTTTTGAATACATAGAGTCACAATGGCTCATTTGTAAGCTCTGAAAGTCTCACGAACAAATGAAAGCAAAAAAAACAGAATTAGTTCGGATACCTAAATCATATCTTGCTTCAATAAACTACAGTCTGCCCATAAAACATATACATAAAGCTTTTTACTCAAAAAATGTTTTAGGAACTTATCTTCAAAGAATAAATTGTGCATTTTCATCTTTATTACCGATTAGGAAAAAAATAAACCATATGCTGTTAGAAGGTAACTGAAATACAACCTGATTAAAACTGTCCTTCTCTTTTAAGGAAAAGTGTTTGTGTTGGGAATGGCATTTTCATGATTAATGAGATATGTTTTGTGATATCACAAACAAATTCACAAGCTCATCCTGAATGAACATTGTCCTATTTTTCAGAAGTATGCAGCTACCAATGAATGTATGCATATGCAAAAATCTTTAAAACACATTCTTAAAATGGTAGTATTTGAATTTGGCAAATGTATTCTTGCACGTATCAAACTTATCTATAAATAAAAAAATGAACAAAATAATTTGTTGGCTAGAGATAATTTATAGTTTTTTTAGAACTTTGTCAGTAACCTTGAAAAATTTACCACGTGCTTTGGAAGAGGACTTGAGGACTTGAGAAAACAAAACAAATTAAAGAGTCCTAGGGTTCTGTTGACTTCTGTTGAAATGGTTGATTTCAGTACTTTGTTTCCCAAAATCTGAATTCTTCTTATAATCACAGCAAAAGATGCATAATCTAATCCCATCTCGCAGTTTACCCTTTCAGGAGTTTCATATGCCTGCACAATTAAAATCATGGTGTTAGCTCAATTTAATACTGCAGGAGATTTGATGCAAATCTGCTATTGAAATCAGGCTGACAGCAGGAAGTGCCCGATAAGAAATCAACGAGGCATTACTGATGGCATTTATGATAACAGGAACATGGGCTACACATGTATTTAGTACTGAACAACTGACTCATTTTAGAAAATTTACAACGTTTTACATATTTTTTTCTAACATCTTAAGTTAAGAAATTGATACCAAGTTGATACCAAGAAATAATGCATACAAACAATTCTTGCAACTAAGAAAACAGTAAAATGTCTTTACATCCTAAAAGGACTCATTTTTGTTCAGCTGTCATTAGTTGGGCCCCTGAAACATTATACATATTTAGCTGTCTGGTTTTCCAACAAAGCAAGTTACACCTTAATTAACATGCTGCTGAGAATTAGTAATGGGTGACATAAATGACATATGAGTTTAATGTTACTTAATGCTCTGCATGGGGAATTAAAACTATCATTGACACAGAACTGTGATGCACTGTAATTGTGACGTTGTCGTACAATAAAAAAGCAATATCAAAATCCAGGTTTAAGGTTGCATTTTTTTACATTTAAAGCAAGTGCAGAAATATCAAAGGATACAAACTGGTAGATATGAATGGGCAACATTCCTCTGATGCTAGGCAGATTAACATAAAGCATATCAGTTAAAATAAACAAACTAGCCTACTGTTTCTGTTCTATTAATTTTTTTATAGTTACCTGAATGGAGTACCTGACCTCCCTTGACTACAGCATGTGACCTAGAATCTTACCAGCAGCTGAATTAACTGAGTGAACACCTCTCCATGACATACTATACCTAACTACACCAAGGTCCAATGATTTATTAATAATATTCATTGCAACATTTTATGTAATATTTGGGGAAGGAAAGTTTAAGAATGTGATTTCTAAACTGGTATTATGTTAGAAAAAAACTAACATTTTAGCTAATGCATCATTTTATTCTGGAGCAGATGTGTATATTTTCTTCAGGTTTATCCAGAGTAACCCTTCCATTCAAATTATAAACTGACAGTTTGATGTGTTTGTGTGAGAAAAAATGAAATGAGGGTTTTGCTTGGTGAAACTTCTACTTCTTGCATTTTTACTGAATTTCAGCTACTCACCTCACTGGCCCTTTTTGCATTACTTAATTTTAGAATTTTATCACAGTAACATTTAGCTTCAGGGATGACATGTTGAGTACATGAAAATGAATACTTCCAAAGCTTTGTCATTTGAAAAATTAAAAGAAAAAAATCAAATAGAATTAGTTTAAGGGAAATTTAGATGAATAGTCAGACTACTGCTATGTCTGCATTATAACAAGATTTCAAAACTTTCAGCCATATTAAGTTTAACAAACTTTTTTGTCAGAATAAGGTATTAATTAATTGACCTAAGATTATAAACAAAAAAATATTGTCTGAGTTGTCTAAACAATATTTCCACATATGTTTAAATATGTATGGAGGTATAAAAAGATCAGCATATGAAAAAAAAGTTTTTTGCTTATATTATGTTTAAAATGTTCAAATATTTTCTTAAAACAAACTGATGATAAAAAGCCAATAAGCCATTCCAATATTTCAATGCCTTCTGTCTGATATCACAAAATGTATTATATATTCTGAGCCAAGCTGATCCAGGCGTGGATGTTGCTCTTACCAGTCTATTTATTAACTTATCAGTTTATTGAATCTGGAGAAGAGGAGTTCAAAAAAGCTCAGAATAAGGCCCTAAGGTCCTAATATTAGTCCTAATATTATTGATACTTCTTATTCTTGCTCATCAAGTAGCAGGTACCTGGAGAGAAACCTGTCAATTTTGAAGTTGTGTTACAAAGTATCTGACTGAGAGAACTTTTTAGAATACAGTGGTGCATATGACCAATGGCAGTTAGACAGCATGGGTCACACATTATGAGCATGTTTGCTTTCAATGACAAATGGCGTCTGGACTTAATTGGCAAAACAATTTTTGAACAGTCGTAGTATGATGTGTTTGTGGCATTTTGATCAGTTTTGATTCTGCCATTATCTTACGCAGAACCACCATTTTAAAATGCTTCTGCACCAGGGATAATGCCTGAGAAATGCCGAGTTAATACCTACAGTGTTTTGTGAACTCAGGCAGTCTGAGTTTGTTTGGAAACAAACTGGCAATCAGTTGGAAAAATACTCATTTACAAAGACATCATGGTGAGTACCCACTTATGCAGAAGGGCATTTTCCTGGAACAATGTTGAGTGAAAGTATGAAAACAGTGCTTTAACTGGAATCTAAAACTAGATTTTCCTAACAACTATCTCACAAAGCAGTCCTAATTCAATCGCTGCCACTGCCGCCAAGCTGCAATTCAAGCAGAGCAATGGTCGCAAGGAAGACGATTTTGAAAAGCATTTTCAAAAACAAGAGTCACACTGCCATCTTGGTTGATGCATCACCACAGTACAAGTTAGTTTTGTGTATACACGCCATGTTTGGAGCAGATCAGCTACAGCTACACGGTGTGTGACAGCTAGCAGCATCAGTTAGAAATATAGGGGAAAAACAAATACTGTCACTAGGCATCCACACTTGGAAGCCTAACAATTCTTCTATGCATATTATTACATGTAGGTGTTCTTTTGGGCAAAAGAAAACCCAACAAAGATTATATGGAGAGTTGTAGAGGAACAAGTTTGTTTTAGTTCCATGCTGAAAATACTGTGTGAAATTGACCTCTAGTTGTTCCTTTAAAAAGGATATTGTCAGAAGACACTAGACAACAACTTCTTTTTTCATTACCAAAAATATTGTTATTCAATTCAGAGGCTTTTTTAAAGATAAAAAACTGCTTTTTGCACTCAAGGATGCAGAATTACTATCTGGTAAGAAACCCCTACAGAAGTGTGTATTGATTCCCTGTTCAATTTGAGTCTAGCTGCAACGAGATATTCATGTAAATCCCTAAGAAGTCGGAAAGAACCTTTAACCGATGCCTGCAGTTAATTATTTATCAGCATCGAAATGGTTTTTGTGTGTGGTGACTGAAGCAAACCAAATCTCAGTGCGTTTTATTCGTAAACAGTTATTAAATTCAAGTCTCTGCCTTGTTTTAGAGACTGAGTTAATCATGACCTATAAAATGTTAATCTGAAGGGCTTTAAATATCTACTAGCACCATATGTAGAGCCTGAAAGTACAAGGCTGTGTGCCGTGAAGCGGCAACAATAGAACCCTTAAGAGAGCTTTGCACGCACTTCTGTCACTGATATAAGTAGTGTAAGCATAATATATTATTCACTACCAAAGACTGAGAAAATGCTTTACCTTTCAACTGCAATTTAGCAAAACCATCCTTTAGTATACAAATAAACACACCAACATATTTATACTGAGCCTTGCAATTAATGAGAATTCAGGGCTGGAAATCCACTTTCCCCCCCCAATACATTTAGTGCCATGGCTGTTCATAGACATATTGATTATTTTTAGCATTCTTTACCCAAACCTCCTAGATATTGTCAAACAGATGTTAAAATTACTGTTCTACATTTGAGCAAGCTGCTTTATGAAATTTCAGGCTTTCATGCATTGATCTTGCTCCCTATTGGTATCTGTAGACATGTGATGTGATTGCATTGAGTAACCAGAGTTAACCTTATTAGTCAAATGAAAATGGCGAAAAATACATGTCAGTGGTTCTGATTTTGACTATTTAAATTGTTCCACTACAACTAACTCAATAAAATAAACATATTATTAGAGAAGTAGTTCAGGTGGTAGCTGCGTCAGCATGCATAGTCTGCAAAGGAACAAGTAATAGGTTTATTCCATGCTGAAAAGAGAAGAGAAAAAACACAACATTTCAGTGTCACACCTTAAGAAGGCTTCACCGCCGAAACGTTGCGTTTTCTCTCTCCTCTTTTCAGCATGGAATAAACCTATTACTTGTTCCTTTGCATATTATTAGAGATACAGGCCCTTATGAAAATACATTAGCAATCTTACAATGCACAGCAGACTGGTCAAAGTTCTGTGATAAATTATTCTTTCTGCCTATAATCTTTGTTCTATTTCTCTTCTTTTACTGACCCCATGAGTTTTGGCAAGACGTTTCTCAGGAATACCGTTACACATCTGCTCTTATGCAAACATTAGGTAGGTTCCTTTTGATAAATTTCCTTTACAGATTATCACCCATTGCAGAAGACTAATTGCTTACAGCTGAAAACTCAGAGCTGTAGTGGTCCTACGGCTATTTTCTTTAGACCTGGGAGTATGTACAATTTGCTACAAAGACGAAGAAAAAAACCTTCTACAGCCAGTGAATCCTAATTATTACATCAATTATCACAAACAAATCAAGAAACTATTCATGGGAAAGACCATTTAATGAAGCTGATAAAGTCAGTAACAGATCAAAAAGAATGAAGCAGCAGTCCATAAATATCAAATAATATTAAACAACTTTTGCATACTATTTTCTCAAGTTTATGTTTCCTTTTAATTAAATATTGTTCCTTGGCAACTGACAACAACTAACAGCAGATCACGGTCTTATTCAACATTGTTAACCAATGACATACCTACCCTATAAAGTCTGTTCTTCAAGCAATATTTAATTGTACCACACAGGAAACCATTTCAATGTCTACTTAGTTCCAGAGATATTGCATAAAACAAAACTATCTGTTGTTGGACTCTGAAGCAATTAGACCACTTGGCTATTTGACCAACTGTGCATTCCGATACCCAGTGCACTTAATTATATTTTTTGATGGTAATAGTCTCCGTCAGTTTTGAGCATTGCTTTTCTTTGATGAATATTTAAATTATATTTGAATAAGAAACTTCAAATTTTAATTTTATATTCTGCCTACAGCAGTAGCCCAATTCAGGTTTAATTTAGAATGGTAGGCAGACATATGGTGGATGTACACATCACATGCATAAATATACTAAGTAGCTTAAAAACAACAGATAGGTTGAACTTTATTATGAAGAATTAACAGGGAGAAATATTGCATAAAAATTAAATTTACATAAAAGTGCACTTGTGTCTGTATGTTCTGGAATGTAATTACAGCAGCTCTGATATACAGTTGACAAGAAGGTGACAAAGTAATTAAACTGGTACATATTCCAATTCTTTGATAAAGACATGGAAAATGGCTGTATTAAGTCTGTAGTACAGTCATCATACCTTTTCCACGCCAGGATTATAGTGCTTTTATTAGCATGAATCAATTATAGCAGGAGGCAAAGAGTCACAAATCAGCCAAAGATGAAGGAAATCTCAATGAAGCTAAGCTGAAAGCTGTCCGTATGCTTGTTGTTTTTTAGATGCTTTAGACAGTGGCACTTGATGCAGACCTAATGAAGCAGGCTGATCCTCATGTAACAACATACAGCAAGCACAGTAAACGTTACTGGATCATGTCGAGTCAGACGGACCCTGTAATTCAAAAGCATTAAGCTGTCCGCATTCTCAGTGCTCTTTGGCTGATACATTGCAGAGGGACGAGATGCAATTCCACCAAGGTGTATAAATTCATTATTGTCCTTTTATACTTGATACAGTTTGAACATGAATCAATAAGAACACGGTGGTTTTAAGATAATCTTTCCGCTCAAATTAGGCTTTCGGATTGAAATGTCTTTCACCCTCCTTCCCTTTATAAAAGGAAACTATTCTTATTTATTCCCATTGATTTGACAAAAGATGTGACAATCTGTTGAATATAGCTTGAACCAAATTTTATTCTTTTTCATTTTCACTATTTTCAATATAAACACACAATCATCAATAATAATAATAATAATAATAATAATAATATTGAAAGTATTTTCACTTAACATTGGTAAACACAAATTATCAAAGGTGCAAGTCAACATTCAAAACCATTATATATAAAACTTTCAGATGTTCTTCTTTGTGTTATATAGAAATGAGACAATCAATTTTGATGTACTGTTAAAATAAATCAAGTATGACAATTTAAATGAGACAGTTATAAATCACATTCATTCATCATTTAGGAAATATTTAGCAGGTTGTACAGGTTGCTTTTACAAGTGCCAAGTGCTTTTCTTTTCATGATCCCACTTCTGTTTCAATCATTCTGTCTTTTGAAAGCAGTCTTTTAATTTATCCCTATACATATTTTGGCTTATACGCAGTAAACGTATGTTTATTCTGTACGTGAACTAACTAAAAAACACAAATCACTGTAACAATGCTCTGTTATCCAAAGTGTACTCATAGAATATAAAAGTAGTTCAGGTGGGTAGCTGTGTCAGCATACTTACGCTGCAAAAGAACAAGAAATAGGTTTATTCCATGCTGAAAAAAAAAAGAAAAAACACAACGTTTCGGCCGTGGAGCCTTCTTCAGGTGTGAGGCACACGCCGAACGGCCAAAACGTTGTGTTTTCTTTCTTCTTTTTTTCAGCATGAAATAAACCTATTACTTGAATATAAAAGTAGTTTAAAATTAAATGTGTTGCCTAGGACCAGGCTAAAGATTTAAAATAATAATACTGAAATCCATCAGTAACTAAGGCTGGACTTTTAACAGCCTAAACTACAATATATAACAATATATATAGTACTACTATAACTACATTTGTCTCTTTTAGAAAAATGAAATCCTTAATCTCTTCAGTGAATAAATATCAGCACTAACTCTCTTTACCCACTACTTTTAAAATTTATACTGATAAAACAGGACTTTTGATTTTTTTTTACCTAGTACATCAAATGTTCAGGGTCACACTTGGGGCAACATTAGGATATGGAAACCTTAGGACAGTGAGAGCAAGTCAGCTGTCTGGCTTTATCAAATAAGAGTTGACAATAACCCCTTGAATACATCTAATGTTGCTGCTCTGCAGTTTTTATTTCATTATTTCTTATTTCCCCAGACAGAAAGCAAGAGTTGCTGACAGCCTCATATCATCTGATTTCTTTGTTTTGCCAGGAAGCATACAATTCTCAATTCAGGGGCTTGGTCTCAAATGAGACACTTTGCTTATCCATGACTGTGTGAAAACTCAACAATTATCTAAGTACAGTGTTACAGTTAATTCCTTTGTGAAGCATACTCTTACAAAGGGCCCTTTTATGCTGATAATATACTGGAATACATACATACTTATTAGGAGCTTAAGTGGCAAAGCATTGTAGATTGACGACCTACTCTTCTAACTGGAAAGAATCCAGAATGAAACAGACCCAGTATGAACTTCCAGCTGTACTAAAACTAAAACAGTTTATGGTAAAAGGTTAAATGGCATTAATTCAGCTAAGTTACAATCTTTGTTGTACCCCACGCAAGGGGCCAATGCTTAATATGCATGAAGCTCACATTGTTCTCTCTACTTAAGGGAAGGGATGTCCATTTTAGCATTAAGAAAGCACAAAACAAGTTTTCTTTAAAAACAAAAGATGAAAAATCTTGTTACATTTACAGCCCTTTCCAAAAAAAAAGTGTCGAGGCTAAACCCACTTATAACACACTGAAATGCACAGTAGGGAACTGCTGTTATGTATTTAAAGGTCACAATTACCTATTTAAAAAAATAAACAAAAAGCTTTTAAATATACATTATTTCTTCTAAACTAATATTTTTATATTAATGCCAACTATAGGAACATGATGAGAATTGAAAAATTTTGTGATTACCTTTTAATTAATCACGGTAAAACAAGGAAAACAAACATTACTTCACCTTTTTACATTAATACAGATTTTAAACTTCTTAAATTGAGGTTTCTGTTGCATTACATTTTCGACAAGTTTCTGCTTTTCTACATCAGACCATTTAAATTTGGATGCTGGTTTATATATTAATAACATAACAGTCTTATCTATCTTACCGTTTCCATTTACAGGAAAAGGAAAGGGCAAATATTTTAAATCTGTGATGAAGATATTTGCACAACCCCCTTTGTGTTTACCCCACAGTTTTAGTAACGTATCACAAATACCATCTTATACTAGTCTGTACCCAGCAAATTCATGGAATGTACCAAAATTTTATATCCAGTATATTTGAATTAGGATGCAGTGTGAAAATGAAGCAGTTATATATAAATATTGCAATCTTAATTAATGAATTAACACCTAGGGAATTAAGAAATTTTCTAAATAAGTAAGCAACTTTTCAGGAAGCAACCTTTCAAAATGAGTGATGAACGCTTTCCAAAAGGCATGCTGAATGAACAGTGGACAGAACTGTAATGCACTAGAAGACACTAGGCCAAAAAAGAGAATGAAACATCCCACAATATTGCCCCAGACTAATCTACTGACCTCAGACCTCAAAGTGGTGTTGTGAATGCTAACCCCCAAAAAATTCAGGTTTCCCATAATATGAATTTAAATGATAAAAATGGCTATTTTAATTCAGTTCCAAATGTATCTTGAAATGTAACTAAGTAATACCTAGCAACAACACTTAGTTTTTGAATCAGTAAATTAATTTTAATATAATTTAATTTTTATAATATATTTTCATTAATTTATTAATGCAATTTTACAAAAAACATTATGACCCTCTGGAATCTTCACACCACATCACACTAATCAAACAAACAAAAAATCAAATTTAAAACATTAGATAATTATTACAATCATATTACGCTTGGAAGATGGCTTACCTTTGAGACATGATTTTGTAAGCATCAGGGAGGTAGCAATTAATATTTTCCATCTGAAAGGGATCTGCATCACAGATCTTGTCATCTGTCCGGCCATAGTTAGCACTCTCAATCATGATGACATCACTTCCTGGACATCGCAGATCGATTGGATAGCCCTCACAAGACAGCTCTCTCCGTACCAAACCAAATGGCAGAGCGGCTCGGCTGAAAGCTAGGAAGAAAAGAGGACCTTATATCAGAACAACAGGAAAAACTAAAGCTTGTGACAGGGAGGGAGTACAGCTTTTAATTTTTCCAGACTTGAATGTCTCTTAGGTAAAAATTGTGAGCAAATATACTCCTTTTTAATTAAATATTATCTATATCATCAAATGCTTGCACACATCCAACAACTATGGCTTCTACTAAAATGGGACTTCAAAAAAGCCCCTTAAACCATATACTGACCTTCACTAAAAACTGACTTGAATATATCATGGGGTTAATAGCACATAGCCATGAAATGTCATGGCTAAAACTCCAACTACACAAACTGCTTACTTGATCAAAGTACATTTGATCAAATGATGACATTTAGAAACAAAAACTGATTTGACTATACCGTGAGAATATAGTAGAGGGCATCCTTATATCAGGCATAAAAACTAGTTACGTACTTATATTCCTTACAAATTCCTCCACATGATGTCCGGTACTCCAAATGTAAGTTTATGTTGAGACCCTTAATGGTTCTAGCCCCTTTTATTTTTTTAGAAGTCATTCAGTTATTTAAAACAAATAAACGTGTTTCAGAAATGAGAGTGGTTAGTGTTCTACAATAACAACTAACTCTATCATTGGTATCTTCTGGTTTATTTGCAATCTTCTTCTATCAGTGAAGAAAAAAACAAGCATCTCAACAACATGAAGTGTAATTTAATCCATCTTACAGCCCTGACAATCGAAGAAAGAACTGGCAGGAGGCTGAGCGAGCAAAAAATCAATACTGTGGCTTTGTGCTCTGCAAATGTGAACACTGCCAAATAGCAGTGCTTAGGGTAAAATGAACTATTTTGCTCCATTTTCTCCTCTCTGAACAAATGATTTTGAAAAGAGCTTTTTTTCCCAAGCTATAAAATGTCAAGCAATAAGTCCCTGAGCTAGGGGAGAATTATTTGAAGAAGAAGCAAAAAGAACTTGCGCTGTAACAGGTGCACTGGCTTTCATTTGCCAAGTTAAAATTCACTTCATCAGTGGACCTTACTCATACAGAGGCATCTTTGGCAAAGAGCAGCAGAAGAGCGCAAACCGACGTGGCACAGATTTCTGCATTGTTTGAAAGAGCACCGCTGCATTACATGCACCGTCAATAATCGCTGTTGTTAGTGGCAACTTGCTGTCTTGGCTGAAGCCGAGACCATTTATGTTTACAGTGCCGTGGTTCCTTAATGAATCTCTGTTCACAGTCTGGTGCCTTGGAAAAAAATGTCATTACTCCTTTCGTACTCTAATTTGTTTTGTAAGATTGGCACTTGAAAACACTGCCTGCTTCTCTTGTGCTATTCCTGCTAATTACCTTAAGTCTTTGGCTGTCATGGATGACACTGTTTGTACTTTTTAAAGTTGAAGTGCACATTGCTTAAACTGATTACCTGAACCCTTTTTAGACTGGGCTGTGATGCTGAGTTCAATCCACCCATTAGTTGCTTGCTATGTCTATAAAGAACAGCGGTGGGGACTGTCTTGAGCTTATTTCAATTCTAAAAAAGGGTCTTGCAACATATTCTAACAAGCAGTATGGAAATCTGGCAATTTCTTTCATCTAAAGACAGTGAAAAGATACATCCCATACTTTCTACAAAAGGTTTTATTCTAGTTGTTCATTTTAAGCACTGGAGACCCTTTAAAATGTTTTCAACATTTTAAATTTAACTTAATTTAAGAAAACATTAAAATGGGCATATTAAAAAAAGCCATTGGAACGACAGAATGGTATGTTCTGCACCATTTAACACACACTCGAGTCGTAATGGAACCTCTTAAAGTAACTTATGTAAAGAAGGTCCATCAAAACTGAAAATGCTAATTCAACAAAGTTGAGATGTTTCTAGCACACAAATGTATGTGATGACAACATCAATGGATGATATCACACTAGGCATAAATACTTTGCCTTTCACCTTCCATGGCTTCTGGAACAGGACAGGTAATCTATTATATTTAATAGAGCAGGTAATTCAGCAGAACGCTTCCAAGACCACTGATGCATATTACAATTTTTTTTCCTTTGAATTTATTACAACTTGAAAAGATTTTTAAAAAAGTTTTATTGTGTTTCTTCATTTTCACATTTAGACTAGATGTTTGAGGCAGACCTAAAAAGCTGGAAGTGTTACGTTGTTATTCAAACATCATTTTTCAATATTTTAAAACAAAAAAACTACTGTATAAGCTGTAATGCAGTCCAGAAACATCTGCTTGCCAGAGACAGTCCTGAACACAAAAATGAAAACACGGCACGATGGGAGTGCTTCTGACAGCCAATCTCATATCAATGTCAGCAGATCCCTGCACTGCTCAGTCAACTGTCATTGACGGTCTTGGAAAGAACTTAAAAACTATGTAAGATATCAATCAATCGATTAATTAAACAGATTGTTTGATGCTCAGCTCGTATGGAAAATTTTAATCTACACATGAAACCTTTCTTCTCTGTTTCATTTTTACAATACAGATCTGTCAAATTGTTGACTGCTGGGATATCACTGGAGAAAACATTTAACAGATTAGATTTCCTAGCAAGTCCTCAATTACACATTTTTATGACATTTAGCATACAGGGTCACAATCGACCACATATCAGTCAGCTGGGCTGCAGTCACATGTGCCTGATTTGTTTCACTGGTCAGCTTTGCCCTAATTTGCTATCCAAACAAGCACATTATATCAAACACGCATACAAATCTAACTTTATTATGTTAACAAACCACTAACAAGTTGTTTTAGACAAGCAGTTAAAATACTGTTATGCAAATAATAATAATATGCAAATACGCACGCACTGTAAGTTATTTTTTCTTTTGATTTTAGCACATGAATTAGCATCATTTTATCACTATTACAACAGTGAGAGAAACTACAATAAAATAGTGACTTGAAACTATACTCTTTCCTTAAAGGAAATGTTAAATGGAAAGGGCAGTGCTGTTCCACTGAGAGAATATTGGGTTTACACAGTACAGTAAAGAAGAACCATCACCAAGCAATTTTTTTTCTGGCGTTGTTCAAATTTTTGAAAAAGTAGAATGATTTCATCTGTACTCCCTAACAGACTACCAGCTAAGTTCATACATCACACAGCTACTGCTAGTTCGTAAACAACTGTCAGGGGCCTCTGGATTGATTAAGCCTGGGGCTAAAGTACTTTCTCACCCCCCTGTTGGATGATCTCTCTGGGCAAAGGGTTGAGTGACACTAGCAAATCAATTTTGGGGAGGGAGTATCTGTGTAGCCCCACATGCCTGTTTAAGGACAAATGATTTGGGTCTCTGTTGACATCAGTTCACCACTGTTCATCTCAATTGACTTTGCAGCACCTCAGAAAAAAACTTTAAGAAAGGGCAAGTAATATATTGCCTTAAGCATTATGCCAGTGTATTCTTTAAAGACTCTTGAGTTATTACAACACAGACCCCATACAAATACGATGATAAATGATTTTTCCACATTCAGTTTTAACAATTTATTGATTTGATCTGATTATCTATTTAGCCAAAACAAATTGCAGAATAAATATATATTATACAATTTATGGTCATTATTCTTTCATGTCCAGAAGAAAGGGGGGGAAGGGGTTCTGGAGATTTTTTTGAATAAATGAGATAAAAGCAAATTGATACACAGTAACATCTTGCCTAAAGTAAAAGGGATAGGACAACACCACAATGATACAAAACTGAAATTAATGTAATGTAAATATGATAAAAATAAAAATATGGTACTCACCATGCCAAAGAAGCTTCAGTAACAATAGGATAAAGATAATGTAAACCTGGATACTAAAGTATAAATTCACTTTTAATTTTAGCACCTAACATGAAATTTAAAACCATAAACACTACAGAATGAATGGGGGAACGTTCACTGGTGGGAAGTAAGCAAAATACTGTGATGCGTGCGGGATTCAAACTTACACTATCTCCAACAAGTTTTATATCTTTATTTTAATGTTATTTTTTATTTATTTAAATTTAAATATTTGACATTTTTCCAGTTGCTTGTAGGTTCCAGATGCATGATTATTGGATACAAGGAAGTTTATTGAAATAATTTTAAAAACATTGTGGGCATCAATTCATACATATGGACTCACATATGGATCACACCACCACTTCCATTTATAGAATTCCATTGAGGTACAATGGAAAATAAGAATAAAGGAATCAGAAACACATTAGCACCTCAATGACATGAACCAAATGCGTTCTTCACTATACAATGGGTTGCTCTAATAAAGGAGGTATTTAAAAGGCTTTAACTAGCTTATTACCCCATTTCCATTGCTAACAAAGTATATTACTGCATTACCTGACAAAAACTTACGTTATGTCATTTTACAACTAAACAAAAAAATGTGTTGTTGTATTGTTTTGACAAAGCTCACTTTGGCTATTTTCTTTGCGCTAATTGGTAAATCTAAATCTTTACATTTACACAAAGTAGCATTAGTTTATTCCCTCACAACCACAAAATATATTTTGTGGAATCTAGACAAAATGAGTGAACACCTTCACATTCAAAGAAAGTAAATTTATTCCATAAGATCCTGAAAAAACATGTAGTGGAGTAGCCCCATCTATAAATGTATCACTGTCACAATACAGGTTTATTTTTTAACTTGTTTCATTTCTGCAGGAAGTGATACATGTGGAAAATGTTACAGATATTGACAATGGCTATAAAATAAAAATAAACCTGCAAAAGAAACTATCTGAAAGATATACTGCATAGTGATGTGCTAAAACCAATGTTTTTCTTTCACACGCTATCTTCACCTGAGTCAATTTTGTGACTGGAAGAGGGAAAAACCTACAGCATCTTTGCATTCTGGAGGCACTTGTTGCTATAACAAGGGCCAAATCCTTTTTTTTTTAATTTAGCCTTGTGAAGACCACTGTGCTGAAATGTTAGGGTGAGTGTCTAACTTCTAACTTGGTAAGAAACCAGGCAATAATGCTGAATGTCAAACAAATATAACGCAGAATAAAAGTGCATTCTGTGTGTTTTGAATATACTACGCCTTTGTTTGATTGCTTACTGTCACTTTTGTTGATTTTCAAAATGTCATGGGAGTCCAAGTCAATGTTAATGTGCCAGCAGCAGCAAAAAAAGAGGCAAAACATTAAATATTGTAGTACAACAGCATCTATTCTATACGTGATAGTGACAGGCTCCAAAGATTTTTCTCTTTCTAATTAAATGATAGAATGAGGATCAGAAGCAGTAAATAATAAATTACAAGGAATCCTCAATCCCATCACCATGGAAACCTGTACGCCAGTGCCATAACTGCTGTGATCCCTCTCCTGCCCTTGTTGACACTGAGCCTTATCATGCATTCTGGTCAGCAACTGAGAAAGTAGCTTTTCTATTCCTCTCAGGCAGTCATGTAGCTGGCATTGAGCTCAAGTGAACAGACCCATGCTACCACACAATATGTTGTATTCAGGGACCTCCTTTTACTGTCTGCAGATTGTAATTAACTGGTAAGCCCCAGTAAATAATACAGAGTATATTTCTATCAAGACCCTAGATTAGAACTAGAACTGAATTACTTATACTTGCCTTCTATGGTTCCATGCAGCTGTGTTTACTAGCTACGACTCACTAATTTATTAATAATACCCAAAATATCTAGCTTATCCCAGAATACTGTTACTGTATTCACAATACTAAGAATTCTAGACTTTGTCATTATTATCATTGTCATTATTTTCAGTTGTTTTTAAACTTTTAAAAATTATATTTTTCTTGGGCTCATCAGTTTTTAAATCAATTCTACGACTATATTCTCAGAGAATGGAAAACTGCTTGGAAATAGAAAGAAGATAATATCAATTTTCCTGTTCCAGAAACACAGAAAAGGCTGTCCTGCAAAGGAAATAAAGACCCCGTTTCCTACAGTTGGTAGCCTTAAGCTGTACATAACACTATTTATTTTCTAATTCCCATGGTGCTATTTACACTCACTTTTAACCTTTTATGTGACATTGAACAGTTTTATGAGAAAAAAAGTGGTCAAAAATGACCTGCTAATTTGAAAAGGACATATTATAGGAACTCTCCCTGGTGCTATAATATTTTAATTTCTTCTTCAAGACAAACCAATTGGAAAGTGACCATCTGCCGGAATATGAGTACCATTGAAGCGGGGTAATGAACAAAATGTCCTCCTAATTCTTGCAACCTGAGAGCCATTAACAACAGCAAAATCCTGAAACAAGCCTGAATCGTTTTCATAATAAACCAGAGTATTCATCCAAAGGATGTTTGATTAATAGATAAAGACCATACTAAACTTGGGAAGACTGATAAAGTTAAAGCATTCTGCTAATTTGCTTTAATAGAAGTATACACTGAATTTAAAAAGGAAACATCCGAACTGAATCTAACATGAGAGGTGCCATTAAGTTTCTCGAGTTGAGGAAAAAAAAACCTTTGTAGGGAAGAGGAGGAATTTGGTTTATTAGCTCTTTCCTTTGTTCATGTTAATGTTTATACTAAAACCAAGTGGATCACGCTGTAGTACTGATGATTACAGATGTTTTCCTGAAAAAATGGTTTGACAAAATACTTCTGAAGAGCTTACAGAACAAGAAATACACATTAAGATTTTACCACAATGAAACAAATCATGTTTGTTTGATTTGCTGTTTAAAACAGAATTAAAAGGCAACTGCTGGAGAGTGGTTAAAACCCTTAAACATAAAATCCTTCTGTCCATTATTCTTCTTTAGAATTCTTAGTGTTTCTAGAAAACAGAGATTTCTGTACAGGAGTACAGCAACAAGAAGGAGTGTGAAGGGGGCACAGACGCTCATGGTGCTTGTCATCCTCCGTTAATACAGCTTTGATTTGTCTTTGTTCTGACAACGGCAAACAGCTGCTTGTAAATGAGCTGCTGTCCCAAGGTTGGCTTCCATTATTCCATAGTTTTGGCTGACAAGGTCACTTGCTGTGGGGATTTGGGAGAAAAAGGAGAGTGTAGCCTATAGAATTAGATTGGAACCACAGGAAACGCAGCTTGAAACTTCTCTTTTTTTCTGTAGCACCAGCAGCGGAAGTCTGGAGAAGGAAAAGGAACCTTAAAAGTCAAGCTTCTTCCCACCGTGCTGATTCCATAATCCGGCGATATCCATTAAAAGAGCATGTTGTCTTAAGAAGTCAGGTTTTCACAGGGAAGGAAAATATGCATGCATACTTGTAGGCATAACATGTTGAAAGACTGAGGTACCAAGAGATGCTGCATTTTCTGAGCAGACTGAAATACTATCCATTTCTGGCACTTCAATAAATGACTTTAAAAGGCTGGCAAACAGAAGATTGCCCAGAGATTTGAATTTGAACACCACCAAGCTTAATAGTAAAATAATGTTCTTTCACATTTGCAGCTATTAAAGACATCCAGTTGCTTTAGCAAGCCAGAGCAATATCAAATACACACTTTCACCTAATTTTAACACAAGCCTTTCTATTAATGATAGGAAGCTGCTTGAAATGGGCACTATGTGACCTCTTTTACAAAATCTGTTTAGAAAGATAATCTGTACTTTTTTGCACTTGGTACATTTTTGACACAGAAGTTGTAATGGCATGGGACTTCAATGCACCAGAGTTCCCTGAGCATAGCCCTTTTCTGTTAAATGAGTTGAGTAAATTCATTTTATGGCTTCTGAATTATGTAAATCAAAATTACGTTCCCCATTTAAATAAAGTGTATGCTTATTTTACAGAAAGAAATAAAGAAATAGTAGTTTTTCCAGAAGCGTTTGTAACATTTTTCATTAAAATATATTCCTTTTGAAAAACAAAATGCTACTTGTTACTTAAAAATGTATTTTATTTCTCTAGTTTCAAAGAGCCCTTTTATTTTTAAGTTTTTTCTTTACATAACATGAGCAACAGAGCAAAATTATTTTTGTTTATAAACATTTTTTTAGGATAAAGATACAAAAACATTTTCACTACAACCTTGACATTGTATTTAGACTTGTGTACTTCTCCCCATTTTCACTCTCAGTAGAATCTCCTGAAGAATAAGATGATCGACAACAATGGCTGAAACAAAAGTATCAATCTGCCATTATTAAAATCCCAAATTTCAATATAAAGTGAAAGAAAACTGTCAAATCTGGTCCTGAATGATAGCCTTCAGTACATTTCTCTCCACACTGCATAATTCCCGTGCGCTCTCTGTGACTGTCAGTGGAGCACCAGGTTCAGAACCTCATTTGTATTCAGACCCACACAGTTTTCTCCCCTTCATTTACATCTTCTTCCATAGCAACAGCGGGAGGGCTATCAGTACCATCTTTGATATAGGTACATGCTTCTAAACGAGATCTTGTCTTTCAGTTCAGGACAGCCAAAGCAGGAAAACCCCCACTGTTTTTCTGTTAGCATTCTTGTGGGGCCCGTTAAACAAAAATTTTACTTGTCACAGCAAATGTTTTGATTTTATCTGCATGCCTCCCCCTACCCCATCCCTACATGAAAACACGAACACACAGAAGAATATGCAGTCACACAAAACGCTGATTATATTCTTTTTTACAGTTCCAGTACTGTTTTAAGCAACCTCTTACATAACAAAAAACAAGTTTTATTTTATATTTTTAAAACCAAGATTATTTCAAGAATGTAGGATTTATTAATTTTATGCGAATTTGGTACCGATAAAATGATGAAAAACAATCTCTAGATTGATCATTATTTTTACTAAGCCACTTGGGTTAAACCAACTCAATTAAAAAAAAAAACGTATTTCAGTGTTTTTAAAAGAGGAAATAACAAAATCTAGGATTTTTCATTTTCTGCTTAATACATCTAACTCTTTAAGTGAGAAACTGTCAATATAAAAAATCACTTATGATTTGAATTTTAATAGAAGGAACTGTGTAACTCACATAGCTAAGAAATTCACTTAAAAACTGCTTTCAACAGTCAAATGGTCTGACTTTCCAATTAGAAACATGCTAAAGAGATACAATCAAACGTGTTCATACATCATTTTGTATGTAAATCAACCTTTAAGCCTAATTAAACCCAATGTGGCACATCAAGGACATAAATCATTTTCGTCTTCATTATTGACTGAAAGTCCTTTCTAAATGTCGGTAGATAGCCTTATGAAGAACAATGTCAACTCGATTCCAATATCTGATAACCCTGGCACATGTATTTCAGAAGATCAAGACACAAGGACACCTTCAAATTAACAATTAGTGCTTTGCAGCACTGCAGAAAAATATTTATAGTTTTATCACCCTGATAATAGTTGTCAAAGGGGCTCTATATTTAGAACAAAGATTTTGTTGTACCCAAATAAAGATGAAAAAATAGAGAAACATCATGATTATGACAGAATCAGTCCATTTCTAAAAGACAACTGATACAAAATTTAGCCCTCCTTGTTCTGCTCTAAATTTAAGTGTTCATTTGAACAAAACTATATATTGCCTAAAAATACTGAAAGGGTATGAAAACAGTGACAGATATGTCAAGATTGATTTTTAAAAACTTACAGATTTTAAAACTACAGTTTTTTAACCTGTCCAGCCATTTTTCAAACAATACAATCTTCTTTTAGATTATTTTTAAGTCTAGGACAGCTGATTCATTAGCTTATTAGATTCTGACTCTACAGTTATAGCGGCCACTTCAGATACTTTCAAACATTTAGTTGATACTGTATTGTAAAAGGTTTACACCTTATATTAAAAGCACTAAACAATCAATTCTACTTTGTTAATTTTAAACAGTTCTTCTCTGTTTACTTCCTCTTATAGGGAGAGTGACCACTTACTTTTCTGGACTATGATGTGTAAATACATAAAATGTAACCATCAAATGTAGATCTTATTTGTTTTTTGTGAACAAAAAACTTTCATAAAGCTATATTCAGTTCAAAAGCAAGGCAACTGCAAATAGCTTTGTTGCTTTGGAGACAGCAATGTTCTCAAGCATTTGTCTCGCGTAACTGAACTTTATTATGCTTTGCACTGTGAGCTTACTGCAGGTAAAAATATAAATTCTATACTGGCAATGTGAAAAAGACACCATTAGCTAACAAGATCTGATAAATGCACTCAATGCAATGCACCCAGATGCAGCGGTCAAGTCTTAATTCTGCTTTTTAAGAATGCTCTTTTCTCTTGAAAGCCTGAAAACAGAGGTGGCAGTAACAAAGCTGACAATAGGAGACAAGCTTCTCGCCTCCAATGCATTACTAGAAAAGTTGTAATTAGACTAAACATTATTTTATTATTTATTAACTGAACCATGTGACCAATATTCATTTTTATGGACAAATAAAGTACAGTCTGTAGTTGTGTAATATGCATTGTTATGTTGTATATGTTGTATAATATGAGGGTAAAATTCCCTGTGGTGTCATCATATAAGGTCAATCAGCCACATTAAACTGTTCTAAAATTGCAAAATGTTGAATGAAACATTTGAATTAAAAAAAATCTCTTAAAGCAATCTCTAGCATGAATAAACTACTTTCTAGAAAACCTTTTTTTCTTAGCTAAAGACTACATAATATTTTAACCTTGATTTTGGAGAAAAAATAGTTGCTGCTTTCCATTCCTTTCCTAAGAACTGTAAACCAAAGCTTTTTATAAAGCAGCTAAGCATTCAAACCTTAAGGACAAGTGGCATTAATGACTGAGATTATTGACATTTACATTAACTGGAAGAGAAGATTGTTTTGTTTTTTGATTGAGTCTTTTATTCTGTGAAACAATTCTTTATTTCACATTATGTTTCTATTCTGTGTGCGACAATAACATTAAATCCCATCAAGTAGAAAAAAATAGTTTTGGATTATTGAAAACTGTTATTCTCTCTAAAATTTGATTCTGACAAACACAGTTTACCCAGAGTCTGATCATATTTCAGAGACAGGCATCCCAAAAGATTCCACTCTTGCTGCTCATTATGAAGTAGGCAGCAGTCCCAGTTCAGTTCAGGTATGGTCCTCAGAGCCCCTTTGTCGGCCCCTGAATGACATCACCCAGATCCCAGCTCATCAGAGCCAAATTACCCTCTTGAATGCAGGATGTACCTTCAATTTAACACACCAATTAATCACAGAGATGCACTTGCAAGGAGAGATGACATCTTTTCTGGATAATGAAGTAGAAATTAGAAGATGTCTAACTAAGAATTGTGCTGTACGAGCATAAAAGACACATACATTATGGGACTATAAAAAGAAAACTTTCATTAGAGCTTTTAAAGGAGATCATTAATTGCTAGTGACCAGGGCTCAGATGATATCCATTTTTTCTAATTACACTTCTTGGGTTACAAAAGTGTGCTGTTCTCAAATGATGGCTTTTTAAGCTAAAGGCTTACAAGTGTGAATATTTAAGGGTGTTATCTTTTATAGCAGGCAATTACACTGGACAAATATCTCAACTGGGAACTATTCTACATAGTTTATGGTATGTTTCCAACCAAACAACTGTATAATACTGGCCCTTATATTGGGCAGAGCATTTCCCAGGCTATATTATTTTCAATATGTATGAAACATCCTGTCTAGGATTGCCTTTTCATAACATAAAACCCATAGTCTACCGAAAAAAAGTTCTCAGCAGCTCCTTTATGTTATTAATCCAAGTGATGATTAAAAAAAAGGTAAAAAGAAGACTTACTTTATATTTATGCAAGAACTTGCCTTTGATATTAAGACCACAGATTTAAAATAAAAATTGCTTATGTATTTTAAAGGCTCATGTGTGGCCATTAGGATCCTTGTGCAGTGTCTTATTATTCCTTACCATTTCTAGCATCATGTTTTTTTTCTACTTTACACACCCACAATAAGTGTGAATTGTCTTCATCCAATTGACTGTTAGAGGCAGACAGTCAAGCAAGAGTTGTATCAACTGACATTGTCTTGAGATATGACCAATTACCCCGCTCTATAAAGGCAGCTTGGAAGGTCTATTTACTGTTTAACTTTAAAAGTTACTATATTTTAGCACCAAAACACAAAATGAAGTGAGTGTACTTAGATGGAAGGCAGTACATTCTAATTCAAGTGCATAAAACGAACGTAGCTAATTCCATTGAAATACTAAGGTACAGCAATGCAAAAATCCAAATTTATTGTAATGTATTTTTTTGTACATTTAAAAGTACAACACATTAGTAAACAATTTAGAAGATATGTTTACATATCTGTGGATTTATATGCCTATAAAATGCTTAACTGAAGCATATTTCAAGGATACATTTTTTAGACAATGGGGATAAAAACACAAAACCATGGTGCATTCTGTGGCAATAACCCTTATCTACAGAGGCTGCTTTTTGTCTTTTGATTGACTTAGTTGCTGACCTTGCTGTTCCATGACCCCTCTGCTTCAGAGATCTGGCACAGCCGTCAATGAAAGAAGGCAGCCTGGTTATAAAACAGATCTTGAGACCTTGGGAACAGAAGACTTCCTTTTTGCCCTCAATAAACCATTGTATGATTCATTCAATGATGGAATATTCTACATGGGTCAATGATGGTAGTTCAGGCAAACAAAAGTAGTCTTTATGCCCCATCTAAACTTCGCAAGGCACTTATTCAATTTCTTCTGCATCAGGAGCAATGCTCCCTACCTAATATGTACACATTTGTTGAATGTTATTCAGCCTTTGTTGAAAATATATCCTTCTGACCCATGCTTGGCATTTAATTCCCAGACCAACAGGGGATTCATGCTTGGTGACTCTGCTGCAATCACTGGATGCCTTATTTATTCAATTACATATAGAATAAAACTGTAAATCGCATTAGACAATACTCTGTTCATAGTAATAGGTTGTGTCACAACACTGTTGACCTGGCAATGTCATTGCCTGCTGTTAGCAGAAACTTTCAAAGTTTCACACCTCTACTTTAAACAACCTTGGATTCCCATTGACAGGACATATGCAGCTTTATTTCATACACTGCATTCAAGTAACAAGTGTTCCTAAAGTGTGTTCCCTTTAAATCGTAAAGTCATGTTCAGTACAATTATTATTATATTTCATTTTTTTGTTTGTTTGGCAACTCAATACATGTTTTCTATGCAAAAACAAATAAAGAAATGTAATTAAATAAAAGCCATACCATACACTTTCTAAAAACTCATTTCCTTTTTCACCATGCTTTTTACAGACCTTTTATATTACAACATAATGTAGAAGAGATAGAGAGTCTATACTGGATATTCCTAAAAATATTAATAACTATTATTTGAGATTATTTTATATTGAGTATTTGAAATATTACCTTACCAGAAATTAATTTTTGTAAAAGAAATCAAAGAAAAAAACACCTTCAAAATCTATTTCAAAATAAAAACAAATGTATTTGTTATATTGAAATTCATTACTGGGTATCTCCCCAAACACTAAACAGGGAAAAAAATTATTATGGGATCAAAGAGTTGAAAATAAGTAATTAACAGCAAAGTGGACTGAAAAAGATCTTAAGCTAGATTGAAAATTCAGCAGAGACTTGAACTCTACTTCCCTATGGATGAACTTTCTAAATGCATGTGAACAATAGACAAAAGGACGATCGTCAACAGGGTCTGAGATTATAAGGAACAGAAAGATGGGCCAATGAGAAATAAAAACACAAACAGAACAAACGTTTAGAGTAGTTTCTGTTCAGGTATTAATACACCAGACTCCACGAGCCAATCGAGTGAAACAAAAGATGTGATAAAAACTCCCAGTGCAAAATAAACAGAGACTATTGTGGTTCTTATCTAAGAAGATGAAAGCTGAATGGTTCTATAATTTCAGTTTTCTACAAGATGGAAGGCGTAAATGTGGGTATGCATTATACAGTTCTAAAATGTACGTAACACATCTTTCTGTGCTAATGGAATTGACAAGAAAGCAAATATATATTTTTTTAATTTTGGATAATTTCCATAAATGTGGATACTGTCTTTTGGACATTTTCTTCCTCAATAGTTTTAGTTCCTGAATAACATTAGTCCAAGTACTACAATACCTGACAGACCAACAACACTGGCTTCATGGTACCTTCTTCATCCACTGGTTTAAAGTTTGGGATATTAACCATCACTGTAATGTCACTGCCCAGACAACGCAAACATATCAAATACCAATTCAGAAACAGTGGTTCCCAAAAAGTATTCAACCTCATCATTTGAGTCTAATTCAGCTTTCATTTCATTGTTAGGCAGATTTAATACAGATACAATAACTGTTATATAAGTACAATAGCACTTATATGTACTTATATGTAATAAATAATAACTATTCAAATAAAATTTGTATTTATTCCATCAATGTACTACATAGGTTAATGTTTTTTTTTATATAAAATCCATGTTAAGCTTGTTCCACTGGTTTAAGTATCTATAGTTACACCGCACTGATAAGCCCTAATAGTGGCAGAACGTCCGTCTGCAGTTGCTTACCTTGGTTATACACATGCAAAGCAGAATGTGAAGACTGTTTGCACAAATCTGCTTTTTTAATGCTGTGAAAAGGTAAAAAAAAAATCAAATATCTTCTAATTCACGAAGTGTAACTTCTAAAACTTAATTCTCTGTAACCCTAAGGATAATTTCTTACTAGATACGAAAGCTAATTTTTCAGTGCTACTTTTTTTTATTTCAGGAGCAAAATTGTAAGGAGAGATTCAAAGTATCAATATATTCATACATCTTTAATTTTAGGGATGCAACCTTAAAATGGAAAAATTTGCCTTTTAAAAGTAATGTTTTTTTTTATCAATACAAAGAAGGTTTACTGATAAATTACATACTGAGAGGATGAAACAACAGAGAACAAAGAGGTTAATATAAAGATATTAATAAACCAAACAAGTGACTTTCAAGTCTATCTGCAGTTTAATAAATCATATGATAAATATTTTTAATTCAAACATGTTTAAAGATGTAATAATGTAAAGAGGTCAAAACACATGAAACAATTACTACACTAAAATACACCAACAGAATCACATCAATAAATGCAGACTAAACTTCACTAATAACAATAAATTAATTATTGACCATGCAGCATGACTTTTCCTGTCAATCAATGAGAGTCTGAATTAAATCTTTGTCTCAGAAACTCAGCATGCCCTCCTGTTTTCAAAGAAAATAAAAGTGTCAAAAGTATAACCCAGGTTCTAACAAACATTTCACTGTCCAACAGTGTTGCGTAATAGGCATTCCTATAACAAAAACAATAGAGCCTTACTTCTCTCCTGCAACAAAATAAAACCTGGAGCTATCCTTTTCTCCTGTTGATTCAGTGGTTCTAAAGAAAACCTAACTTAAAATTTAAAAAGGTGTTAATGTACCCAGAACAGTACATTTCATAGTAAGGTTACTACAACACAGTTCCAGGGAAACTTGACAGTGAAACTGCTCATCGTAACTTTCCACAGAGTCATTAAACCAGTTCATGACATAATATGAAGAATAAACTCACAACAGTAATAAATGATCATTTTGATCAGAAGGAAAAACTAAGACCTTCTTAACAAGTCTATAAAGAATGTATTGCATCATACAGCAGTGATATAAACATATATGAAATGTTCCTATAAAGATATTCCATTGAATGTGTCTAAATGTTTTGGGCAGAAACAAACACTTTACATTTGCATTTATATAACATTAATTTGATATACTGAAAGTAATACTGTTTGGAATATACAATCTTGGGGATCCTGGTTATTTAATAAACCAATTGAGCTTTGATGAGGTGCTTTCTGGTCACTTCTCAAGTTCTGAATATGTATGTGGTGCACACTCATATTTACATTTAAGTATTTGATAATGAGAAACTGAGACAACCTTTCATTGAGCTTTTTGTCACAGCTGTAAGTAATCAATACTGAAAAGGTCCTTAGAAGATTTATATTACTAAACCATGTTTTTAAAGGCTTTCATGCAATGATATTGATCGTCACTGCCACTCTACCGGGATATTAAGCATATACTACTTAATGATTGTTTGCTTAGAAATTATTTACTCAGGATTGTCCACAGGAGTGCCTGGGCCCCACATTCTATTCAATCTTCTGACAGATTGAGGCAAATGGAGGTCAGATGACTCACCCAAGGTCAGTCACTGAGTCAGAGGGTGAGGTAATAATGATTCGCATATATGACTGAAGATATCCTCCAGACAGTATTGTCAAGACTTTTATCAACTAGGCATTCATAGCTCAGTCTCGAAAAGTAACAGAAAAAGCACTCTTTCTAATCAGTAGAGAGAGGCCATGTTCAGTGATAATCCAGCTACAATTGTGAGGGTAAGTATGCTTAATAAAATGAAACTATACAAAATTAAGCTCTAACCAAGTCACTGAGTAAGTGTCCAAAACCAAATTTGCAAAGGTAATTACACGAAATTGTTCTTCAGTGCTAGTAAATAATACCAGGGAATGGAGAATATGTTAACTCTAATATGGAAACTGTCAAATAAAAAAACAAGAACACCTGAGGTGCTGCTTTCCCTAAACTCCATACCTATCAAATGTGAATAGTCTTATGGTTATTTCTCAGCGCAGTTAGCTTTGAGGAACATATAACTAGAAAACAAAAGTCTGACCTATTCAAAACCCAGAGAAAGAAAAAACAGAATTAACACATTAGACCAGATTCAACATCATGTGGAATCTTTTTTGAATATAAAGAAATATATCCTAGTAAAAATACAGCTTTGTTTAGTCCCATTTGAACTGAATCATTAAATGTACTCTATTCCTTTCAAAAGTCATAAGACAGGTTAACCATAATTGCAAAGAATTAATAAATCGGGCATAATCTTTTCTATAGTAAGATAAGTAAACTGATGTTCCCACTTCCTGTCTGGAAAAGAAGCACTGCCTGTACTCTGATTATAAAGTATAATTACTTTAGATATTCAAATTTGTTTTTTACTTCAGACATAAAAGTTAAAGCTGCTTTAAAAGAACACAAAGCCCTTAAACCACTAATTAAGGGCATTCACTATTTTTGTTTATTTTACCCCAATTGTGGCCTTTTTTTTACCATTATACTTATATACCATTAATACTGTTTACCATTATACAATGATTGTATTCACTTGATGATTATTTTTTTGTGAGTGGAAAAACATGGTTTTAAATATCATGATATGTACCAATATATCAGTCATAAGTATTTCACATATATGAGTTTTTTAAAATTCGATATAGAAGATTGTCACAACTATGTGCTGCATAGTTGTGCAGTGGTTAGCATGCTGCCGTGCAAGACTGGAGCCCTGGGTTCAATTCTGCACCTGGGGTGCTATGTGCATGGAGTTTGCATGTTCTCCATGTTCCACATAGGTTAACTTTTGGTACTCCAGTTTCCTCCTACAGTCTAAAATCCTATTGGTAGGTTGATTTGACTCCAGAGAAATGTTGCCTTAGTGTGAGCGTGTGCCTGGTTGTGTCTGTGTCCGTGTGTGCCCTATGTTCCCATTCCTTGCTGGCACAGGCTCCAGCTCCCCTGTGACCTGTATTGGATAAAGTAGTTAGAAAATGGATGGATGGATTATTTCACTGTATTCAGTTTAGGTTTAACAGTTCTTTTTCTGTTGGGCCAAGTTTTTCAAGTAAAACAAATAAAGGAAATGTTACATGAACACATACATTAGGTTAAATTATAACCATAAAAATGTTTTTACTTCTAACAGCTTTTAACAGGCTAAAGATACAACTGAATGTCTTTATCACGTAAGCGATTTTTCAACATGTTTTTCTTTTCTCAAATGATAACGGATTTCACAAAAGCTAAGAAATTTGCGTAACAATTTGCACAAGAAGAAGCATTATCCGTTTAGCTTATGAGCAACAGTGCAGCAAATTCTTTTGCTTTCAACAGACATACTGATGCTGAAGATAGATGTCATTCTGTGAACCATGAGCAGTTCATGTTAGCTTACTTAACAAAACCTTTCTGTTCTCTGTTATTCTGAAGCTTTTTTTTAATTCACGATGAACAAGGATTTGTGCAAGAAGATAGTAGTGGATGATTATTTCAATTTCTTGTTTCATTCTTGACATTATCTATGATATGTAATTTGTATTTCAGATTTTATATTAACAAATAGTCCAACATAATATAAACGCTTTGAATTGCTGTCTCCTAATTCAGAAAAGGTGGCAGATGCAAAACAGAGCTTTGATTTTCAGTGTACACATCTATAACCACCTTGTCTGAATGGACAATTAGAATGCTAGGCATGAAGACTAAAAAGCAAATTCTTTTGCTGTGCTTTATTAAGAATTAAGGAATAGTTTTAAAGGTGTGTGACTCACAAAAAGCATGACAACAAATCAGAACAAAAGCAGCTGCTTTCTCCTGGAAGTTCAAAAACATTTCTCATAAAGAAACCAGGCAAGCAATTTATTGGTATTTGAAAGGTAAGTATGATTGCCTAATGCAAGAATTCTGAGCAGGGGTCTATAAATATACGAATAACACAAACACAAATTTCAACATATTCTTACACCAATCCACTGCTAAACAAAAAATACTCCTTCTGTGTATGATTCAGCACACAATTAATTCTGTAAATATAAAATAGTCATACATTTATGCTGATACCAATTATCAAATTTTATCCATCATAATAATAATTGAAAGGGAATAATGTTAAGAGAAATGACCTTTTTGTTCTGTGAGGTAAGTGGTCGATTTCCCCTGACCAGATGTGATTCCCTTATTTACTCAAGTGCACGGTGGTTTTGGGTCAAACCTGCCTTCTCTGTTCTCAAGAGAAGAAAGAAATAGTGTACAAGCCTAGACAAAGCACAAAAAATTAATTCTGCGGCTTTTATGAAATACAGTACTATTTACATTTTATTTGTAATACTAAGCTTACAATACAATGGTAGAAACAATTTTAGCTAAGGAACTTCATTCAGTCTATAAAATACTTTAATCTCCATTTACCAAAACCTCGCCATTATTCCACAAGCATTATTCCTTCGCTCCTTGCACACAGACACTGAAACCTCTTTCCAGTTTTAATCTTGATGAGTATGCTGTTCTTTAGCAAACACTGAAACAGGCGAAACCCAAAATGCTTCTCTCCTCACTTTATACGTTTGCACCTGAAATGGACATCTGATATTATTAAATACTTCACCATAAAAACGTTGAGTAGCTCAACTAAGTCCTAAAAAACTAAAAAACTGAGTTTGAAAGTGAAACATTTACCCGAAAAAAAATCACACATAGAACAAAAGCAGACAGCAATATGGTATCTTAATCTTCAGACAGAGTGAAGACAGATTTAGATACGCAAGAACAGTTTAAGTTTCATGTATTCCAATATTTATGATTTAATGCTAAACATTTCTTGGATGAACAGATTGGATGTAACCAGCATTTATTTCCCTTTCATTCAACTAAATAGCCCATTGTCTCAATGTGGTTATGGACACACAAATCATAAAAAAGAAAATTCTATGTTCAACGGGTTATTTTTACTTATGCTTACTCTACAAAAGGTAGATAAGTGATATCACTGCATTTTTTTCTTCCTGTTCAGAGGTACTGCAATCTGTTATCTCTGTTATCTGACTTTGCTGTGCTGATAACTCATGATAGTCTTGTTAGAGACCCAGATAATTGAAAAAGAGTAAGAACAAAACCAGACAAAGCATAAAAAGAAAGGGTACAAGATCGATACGATATTGGAGCCAGACTGCATCTGTGTACAATTTCTATGCAACAAGCTTTAATTTTCCATTGGTGAGTGCAGTACATGAAACCCTTCCTTTTCCCTGATTTTTCTACACATAAAATGTATCCTGAGCCATTGAACAATATGTTATGTTGTTCCATATGACAACTAAAGTGCATAGAAGAGAAAAATGGTTAACTATAATGCCCGTGAAGCTGAAAGAGGATGCACCACGACTGTCAAGAAATCTTGTTCCTCAACCTGATAAATATTATAATTAATTCCTTGCATTCGTGTAATAGTTTTTATCCCAAATTTCTGTAAAGAAATTAAAAAATAATACATTTAAAAATAGAATACTTCTGACTTTTTACTGCCCTGCTCTTCTTTATAAACTGGGATATAATCTAAGTGAAGTCAGAGGGAAATGCCTTTATCAACTTGTATATAATGCTAAGAAAAAAGTAAATAAACTGATTGACCATACAGAATCCCTGTAGCGTTGCCTAAATTCAAATCCCAAATCTGGACTAAAATTCTATTTTGAAAACAGAAGTGCCTGAGACTAAAAGCATCTCTACTTAAAGGCATCTGTAATTTTGCTTTTAAGATGAACTCCCATTCTGTTTGTGCAAAGAAGGCTTCAGAAGGATGCAAAAACTTGATTTGGATAAACTGCTTTTCAAACATCGCAGTAGTCACAATTCTTGCATAACAAATACAAGAATTGGGACAGCTGTGATGGGTTTTTAATCTGCCTAAATCCCTCCTTCCCTTTTCAGTTCCTAATGAGGATGAATAGCTCTCAGCAGGGTGGGGACAAGAGCTGCAGACACACCTTGCCACTGAATGTTCCCAGGCTATTGTCACCTTATCTCCCCATCTTTGTGACTGACAGCTGATGAGAGACAGCAAAGTCTGTGTTCCTCCCCTACACCTCCCCTGTAAAGCTGTGCTCCACGGGGCGTCAGATTCCAAAGTCTATCCATGAATACCAGCAGGACATCAGAAGTTGAGGGGGAGCGGAAATTTGATACCAACAGAAGCCGTTTTCTTGACATAATGAAACAAAAGTTCTTGCCTTTCCTTATTTATTAAATTAACTATTGAAAAGCCTGCAGAAAAAAAAGTGTTCGTTTTTTTCCTGTTCTCCAATATCTGTTCTGCAAACAACATGAAAGTCCTCTCAGATGTAATGTAAATGCTTATGTGTGTAAACACAAAAGGTTTAAAATTAGCATGGCAAATGTACAAAACACGTAAATCCTATTGTTTGAGCCTTTTGTCATAATGTTATGAACATCTGCCTTTGTATTAAAGAAATGTAGTATTTCCATAGGCATGTGTATACAGTTTTAAACTGTTCCTACAGTCAAACCCACTTTTAACAACAAAACACAAAAAGTTGTTCAGAAGGTCTTTAAGGTCTAGCTCTCCCTCTGGCATCACAAGTACTCAACTGGCCCTAGAAAGTCACAGTACACTGAATGTTTAGGGGCTTGCATGCAGGACAGGCTAAGTCTAAAACAGGCTTGCCCTCGCGTGCTTCAGCTTTCAAAGGAATAGGAATCCCATTCATAAAGTGACTGCCTATTTCTGGTGTAACTGAAACCTGGTCTTTGTATACCTGAAGGAAACAATTTAGAAGTAAACCTTTTGACCTCTGTTTTAAGAGTTGGTTTGTCAGCAAAGTTTAAACTTTTCAAGACTCGAAGCTTAAGAAAAAGCCAAACTCATAAAATAAACTAGTTTCTTGAATAATAAAACTAGGTACATCTGTCACTCCTCTATCTTGTGAAAGCACTTTTCAAGTGGTAAAAGTCAGTTTTGATAGATACAATCCACAAGAGAATGTAGGCTGGGAGGTCAGAAAAAGAAAGGCATTCAAGATATACAGAAAACTGTTACAGAAAAGCTATGAAAACACAACCTCGCCAACCTTATCTTTGACACGAAGCCCTGAAGACTCTAATACTGTCCCCTCTGCTTTTTCGTAAAAGGTCTTTCAACACAGTTTGTAGTGAACCTGGTGGGGGATTGTTATTTCGTTGGCAATGCTGACAGATTTCTTCCATGGACCATCACATATTTCAACATCCAAAAATAAGTTGTAAAAGTCAGGGTAAGCTCTAATCCATATATTATTCTTTATATTAAAAAGAAATCTCCATCAAACAATCTGGCCAAATACATACACATAAGAAAACATAATAAACTACGATTTTTATAGAAAATTGTTGATTACGGTTTTGCAAACTCTGTCTAATGAAAAATGATTCTTCAGGCAGAATGACAATGACCTCAGCCACAGAAAAATAGAAATGGAAAATATATAATGCCAGGACAATGCTGCATGTATTTTAAATACATGTTTACATAAACATGTTTAAATAATTGTATACCTTCAATTACATACTTGTTCTAACACCCACAGCAAGTATTTGCATTTTACAACCAAGCCCAAAAAAATAGTTAATTGTGTTTGGTTTACTAACTTACTAAAGTTATAGTCATGCAAAGAAGAAGGCAAAACTATACCTTTGTTGCTTCTGTATTAAATAAGCAGTCATCTTATGAAAAGTACAGGCATTTCTGCTATAACTTGATAGTGTTCCTGGAAAACACTGCATTATAGAAAATTTGATTATAGAAACCATTGGTTCAATGCGAATTATGAAGTTAGGGGACAGAATCTGGAATCATAATAACAAAGGTATTTTTTCTATAGTAATTGGTCACACTATTAGTTTGAAAGCATTACTTCTGCATAATGTGTTTTTGTGATTATTTAAGACAGAAAACAGTAGAAAAATAGATAAATAAGGCATAATACGTGTCCAGGGTTAAATCGTCAAATGATGACAAGTTCTGCAGTGGAGGAGGGCGAAAATACATTTTTTCATAAGAAACTTTCTTAGCAATACATTCTACTAAGCCCAATAGCACAAATTATATCACATGGTTTTTCATTTCTCATTATTTCATTTTATTATATTATTTTATAACATCAAGATTCTGTTCCAGAGTAATTGTACTTGTACTACACAGACTAGCAGATAGCTTCTGCCCTTGCCACTCATTGTAACAGTTATATTTCTATCAATCTTTCCAAAGAATGATACAGATTTTTAATTTAGGTGCATATTCAGATTAGACGAAGACTGATGTAAATATGTCAGAGAATACACCAGCATTCCCAAGCATGTGTGGCTATGCTGAAGCTGCCATGCAACTGCTTTTACTGAACTCGTCCTGCTATATAGTACTTGAGTCGCATTATAACCACCATGCACCCACGTTATAGATATAGCGTTCCCTAATAAATCAATTGTGTTATAGCCAATTTTTGCTATGGAAACGTGCGTTATAACAGAAATACCTGTACTTAACTTTGCATGATAACCCACATTCACGTGTTATGGATAAGCATCCCCTTATAGAGCAATTGTGTTATAGCCAATTTGCATCATGTTACAGAAGAAATGTCTATGATCTAGCTAAAAATGTAACTATTTAAAAATGCATCATTCTACTGGACTGTTACATCAAATATCCTGTATGTTGAATTTCAGCTTTTTTATTTTTTAAGACAACATACCTCATCATGGTTTACTTCTTCAAAAGTCCATATATGAATTACAAAAAGACAACAAGAGGACATATTATTTTATATCAATAAGACCTTTGAAATGTTTATGCTTCCTATTATTTGAGTTCTCAAAAAAGTGGGAAAAAAACACTGTTTTATCTAAATCTGCCGTCTAAAAATTACACACATCCTATATTTATCCTCCTGACCACGGAGCAAAAGAGAGAATAGCTGGAATTTGAAGTTGGTAAGCAAGTGGGAAGAAAAGGCCTGAAGCAATCCAATTTCTTTCGGCATCTCAAGTCAAGCTTCAAACAAAAGCTACACTCGCAGCCTTTTAAAAGGTGCCAGTAACCTTTTTTTAATTCAATTTAAAAAATGCATTAAAAACTTATTACAAACAGGATGCTGTTAAATGAGGCATGTTTATTTTCAGATATTATTTTAATGTACTGGTGTCGTGATTAGATGTCTGGTTCAGTGAGTTGAAAGACGGGACACGGATGTAGGAAAATGTACAGGAAAGCTTTTTTAATGCTTTGCAATGACAAGTGACCATTTTATATTTTCTTCAGTAAACACCGCTATTCACTGTATCAAACTGCTTTTTATTGAGTTACAAATTAAATATAGAGGGTCATACAGAAGGTTATGTATTGTAGCAAAGTGAAAGGCATACACTATGCTATGTGAAGGCAGTAACAATGTACACAGAAACCTTAGCTCTTATATTTGGTGAAGATATGTAGGTTAATTGACAATACTGTAGTTACACCTCCAAAATCATTTTAGTGCTCTACCATTACCTACACAGAACTGTGATTTGCAGCTTGAAATAATATTTTGTGAAGCCATTTATAAATAAGCATTATAAAAACAAAATACTTTGCTGATCAAGGAAATATTTTCTCCAGTACAATAAGTCTAATTCACAGCAGAAACCATCTCGTATGGATGTAGCCCATGCAATTTAGCAGATTCCACATCACCCCCACTCTATCATCATTATTTTGTACTTACTGAAAAGAGAAAAAAGGGGGCTGAGAAAACAGTCAGAGGACTGTGCAACACTAGAATGGTTCTATGCTGTCAACACAGCCACAAGATACCTACCTGGGTGTTTGATTATTGCTTTTCATAGGACATGCATCATGAAAAAGATATGCAGTCAAATAATAAAGATTTCTATACAGATTACTTCTCCAACCTACGTAAGCTTTTCAAAGAGATCCACTCTGAATATTTCCTTTTTCAATAATAAATTGTGATTTTTTATATATCTGCTTATGCCTTATACTTCTCTGTGCTTGGAACACAATTATTTCAGTCTGTAACCTTATAAAATCTTAATTGCTTTTTTCCTAGAACTCTGGTATTATCTTTATAGCCACCACTGTTTTCAAAATGGTGGAATTTTCACTAACATTATTCATAACACCTGACAGAGTAAGTTCAATTTTCTTTATCCCTTCACCACAGCCGAAAACAATATACAAATAACCAAGAGAGCCTGTTATCATTTGGGAGAAGGCAACATACCCTGTGATTAAACCTTAAGTCTGTAATATTGCCAGAAAGAAAGACTGATAAAGAGGTGAGGTACAATATTACTGTCATTATCCACACTTACAAACATCCACGGATTTTGTAAGGAGTATATTGGTACCACATCCAACTGCATGTTATGTCTGTGTTGATAATTACAAGACACATTTATCCATGAAACATAACCAGTTTATAATTTAGAAAAAAAAAGTTTTGAAACCTGGAATTACCAAGTGTTTTATCAAGTTTTAGTTTTGATTTCACTGCTAAACGTAAAAAAAAAGATTTCTATCTAAGGCCACCAAGGACAATAAAGGTACACAAGCATAAAATCTCTAACGAATCACTATTTATCATCTAATGAAACCACACAAGATTATCTCTGTCCTTAGAGGCAACAAGTCTTCAATCCTACACCCTCTTCTGTAATGAATACAAGAGTGTAAAGGCGGTTTGGGCAAAACTAAAATCCCTGTGAGAAAGAAACCCCCAAGGAAATACTCTTGTTTATCGCTTTCTAGTATACAGAAGATATACTTTCTATGTGGATTCAAAAGTATTATTTCTTTTTTATCAACACTGACATACAATTGGGATTAGTTGTTTTATTCAAACCCTTAAAAAAGTTTGAATAATAAAAACATAAAAAGTGTTATTGGAACACCTTGAAGCCACTACAAAATATAATTATTTGAAAAAGGGCATTAAATATTTTTTTATATTATAATTAAAATATTTTAAAAACTACTTTGCGAGTAGCAAATTCTCTTCAACTCGCATTCAGAGCTAATTGTAAAAAAGAATAACAAGAGGGAAATCTGAAATGATGACAATAAAAAACTGAATAATGGCAGTAATAATAATTAATACTTACCTTCTGAACATTGCAGATGAACCACTGCAAAAACCAGCCACCAGAATGTAGGTCGTTTCCAAACAGAACATGCCATTGCGTTTCCCTTGGATGGTTTCCACATGCTTGGGAATGATTGTAGTTATAAAAGTCCAGCTTTGCCGATTTTATTAAACTTCATCATTGAGCTCCTTGCCTGAAAAGCAATCAACAATTCAGGTCATTCATAATACAGAAATTGTAGAAATAAGTTTATACAATTTCTACCTTATTTAGTCCAAATGATTGAGAACTGAATACGATTTCAGTTAAAGACGGGATTATTTACTATTGATGCATAATGTTCCTGATTTTTAGAAATGCACGAAAGAAAACGTCCCGGTTGGTAAGCTGCAAAAATGCCTGAAGACCCTTCAAATCTGCAGCAAAGCCAGAGGAATGGTAATCCTTAAGAAGGGAAATCCCTTAATGGAAGCAAAGTGCTTGCCAGCCATGAGGGAGTCACATACTGGTACACACCTCCTAATGTTGAAAGACCTGCCCCCCAAACCATAAAACAGACAGCAGCACTCACAAAGACATCACACAAACAAACAAGCAAATGACTGAGCAGCAGAAACCGCAAGACTGCCCACCCACTTTCAGAACCTAGAAATGTTCTCTTTTGCTAATAAATTATTTTCCACTCCAACATTTATTCATAAGCTTTTCTTCATTTCGGTCTCATCAGAGAAAGAAAAGAACACAGAACTAAATACAAAAACGGACATGGAAACTACGAGTGAAACCTGATGCCTACCTGTGTGCTAAGGCACATGTTTCTTTGTCTAAACTGTCCTGATTTTCTGTTTACTCTGTCTGCACCCACACTTTCCTCATTTGAGTGATTAAAACAATCACATACACATGGGAAAAACGTGCAACTCAGGCAACAGCTCACACAGGACACCATTAAGTACACTTCCTATTTTCTGTTTTCTTTTTAATACAAGCACACGGAATACATCGGACACGTGGAATTTTTTTAAAATAAGAAGTACTGTCAAACTCAACTTAGTGATGTACATCTGTTCTCAAAATTTTTAATATCTGTCAAACACTAAAAAACTATGTCACAAATGACTCATTTCTTCAGTCTAACTATTCACCCTACTGTCTGTTTTTTTGCTTCCCCTGTATGCTTCAGTGACTTAAGAAAGACTAAACTATTTTTTCCCCAACCAGCACTGCATAAAACACAATAATTTGGGACTTTGAAGTAGCACGACGGCTTATCCCACATTTTCAATACATGTTTCTGCTTGTGTTCTGAAGTGCCCCTCTTCTAAAGTCTCCTGATTATTTTATAATGAACATAATTTGAGAACAAGTGCACTTCTCTGATTGTTGTCGAAGATTGAATACAGGAAGATATTTCTAGCTAAACAACAGCCGCTGTCAGACTCATCATTCACCCAATACAAGGAGGCTGTATATAAGCTGACAAAACTGCAGTTAAGCTGGCTGTTATAAACTAAATTGAAATGGAATAATGTCTCACCTGAGACTTCTCATTTTAGAAGTATTTAAAAACAAAGGTTAACAACTGTACAGTAAAATGGGAATAGGGATTGACCAAAGGCAATTCTTATAATATGGAGTAATTTGTTTCTTGCCAGCTTGCACTTTGTGAACTGATTATGCTTCATTGCGAAAAGGCATGAGGCACAGAGACGTAATTTATACTAAGACTGCAAACTCATTTCTCCAAAAAACTTCCTATCATGTTTCTACGTTCCCAAACATCCCAAAAAAGACTATGAACCACAAAAAGTAAGTTTCAAGGATTGGTAAATCCTTAAGGGATTTGCCTGTATTTAGATACTGACACCATCTGTGCAGTTTTAACAATTTGATTTTTTCAAGAAGTTTATCTATAAGACTTCCACAATGTCTGAATACATACGTTATAAGCTGTGATGTTCTCTATTATTTAAAGTCTCTAAAACAAAAGCCATAACCAACAGTTTTCAATATATTTCTTATACATACAGGTCCTTAAAGTCAGTATGGAAAAACAAATCAGGTTAAAAAACGTTATTAATAAATATAGACAGAAATAAAAAACAGAAAAGTTAGCATGCTGACGGGGTGAGATTTTTATTTTTCCTTTCCCCAGTTTTTAAACTTCCCTTCCTCCTCTGGTCTTCTCAGATCCTCGAAACCTTAAGGGTCAATTACTCCTGGTTACATTAGTCTTTGGTTTCATTTCAATCAGTACTGCAGTACTAATTTAGCCTCCACCCCCCACCGCCTCACCCACAAACTCCAAAGACTCAGGCAAAATACCTACAGCAACAACGCAGACTGCTGTGCCTGGGAAACTATTGGTTCCTCTCTAAAAAAAATCCCGGTTCATAAAGATGGGTGTTCTGTAAATCAATGATAACAGTTATAAGCTGTAATATCTTTGTATCATGCTGAGAATGTTTAACATGCTGATCGTTTCAGACACCAAAGGCGAAGACTTAGGCAGTCTGCCTGACTCTGCCATTCTCCTCATTAAACATTGTAAGGTCTCCCTTCTCAGTTGGATACTTTTTTTTTTCTCAGCTGGCACAGGAACAACTGATGATCATCTAAACTGTTCTCTTTAATGGATTCTGACTAGATTTGATCAGACTTAAAATAAGGGTTTTAGCCGATTAAAAACAGGCAGAAGAAAGAAGCTTTCAACATTGCCGACAGATGCATCATAATTTTGGCATCTGTTTATGTACTTTCTGCATTAATGCTCCATGAAATGTTATTAAAGAACATTTTTAATTTAAAGGGACATTAAGTTATTTTTAATCACAGATATTCTTGAAGGTCTACAGACAGCAATGCTGCATGTGAAGTGAAATACCACCAGCACCTGAGATCTCAGAATGTCTAGCAAGCTTTGCAAAACATCAACAGTCATAGCATTGTTTTCTTGGAATAGGATACGGGTGCTGACAGATGCTCAAGACCCATAAAAGCTAGGAGCTAGGAAGCCATGAAAATTTCGGACTCTAAAGGGTTAAGACATATGCATACGTGATTCTTATTCTTTTTTGCGGACACAGCAGGAGAATCAGCAGACTGAATTTATCATGAAATCTGGGGAACCCACTCACAAAATCAAAACCTGCAGTATGTTTGTGTTCACGCCACATTCCTAACAATAAAAGTCAGGGTACAGTTAAATCATTTCTAGATGGAAGTCTGCAAAATTCTTTAAAGTGCTGGAGGGAAAAACAATTTCAACTCCTTTTAACAGCTGTGCTGATTCTTACAAATACATTCCATCTTATACTGAGAGAAGAAACCAGCTATATATAATGCATTGACTAGATTAAACTGCAGTTGCACAAATGACTCAAAAAACAGAAGTTTAAATGTTTCCAATCTTTAAAGGAATAAATACATCTTTTTGATGATAAAGATTACATTTAAGTAAAGTGAACAACTAAAAGACTTTTGTCTGAGGCCTCCTGAAACAAATCATTTTTATATCATTTAAAGTTTGTGGACATCAAAACTTCCCTTTCTTATATGTAATATGTATATTTGCAAGCCACCTGCCTCCAAACTGCTGAAAGATGCAAACATTAAGACACCGATCAAGAAAAAGAAAATTTTACCATTAGAACCTTGCAGAACAAGAGTACAAGGACATTTCAAAAGCATATTGAACAAATATGATTCTTTTCACAAACCTTGTGTTTGTGTCTCTTAGGCTGGTGAGAAAACAGAAAAAGAATGGAAGAGGAGCTGATGATCCTGTTGAGGAAGGGCTGAATGAATAGGAAAAAGACAACATTAAAGGAGTGAATAGGGGAGGGGTGAGAAGGTGTGTGTGTATGGAGGGGAGGGGGGGGTCTATAGAAGTCTGACAGCCAAAGAGCCTTGCTTGACCTCTGAATTAGCCCCAGAGCTTTTAACAGGCTAAAAGAAAGAGCTGGAATTTGAACTCACAAAGAGCATGGTAGAGATAAAAGGAAAAGACAATAACACAAATATCTAAATAAATAACAAAACAATCCAGAAAACAATAGAAGTGCCAATTCCTAAAAAAACAAAATCAAAGACGCTAGACAACATTGAATTTCTGACAGTATTCTGAAGGATGTAGATGGTTTTTGACTCGCATATACCAATAACTGACGGGATATCCATCTGATCGAAAAGGAAAGCACCTCTCGTTTCTAATACTCTCAATGCAGCTTTCACTGGGTATACCGTCACTCCAATTTCAAACCTTCGGGGCCCCTGCCTCTGCAATCCAGATAAACTGCACACAGTAATGACAACCTTGACAAGGCCTTCAGAAGATCCATTTTCCTTCAGGATGTTATGTCATTTCCCTGGCTTTTTCGTGGGACTACAACGTGCAAGCAGCGAAGAGAGAATTCATCTTCAGTTTGGGATAGACGAACAGCAGCCACTGCGATCAGATGTTCTCATTCCAGGGGGACAGATATGGCAGAGAACTGCCTGCAGCTGATTTACTGCATTTTTACCACTGACATGTTTCTTGACCTTTCCTCGCTTGGCAAAGGCAAAAGAAACAACAGTGAGCACAGCAGTAACAGTGAAGGCGAAGTCTGACACTTGCAGCTGACAAAAGTGGTCCAGTTTTGGTCTTGAACGGAATGCACAACCCATGCCAGAGGTCATAGACTTACAGAGTTGAAACACATTGTCATCTTAGCAATTACAATTTTAGGGAAAAATCTATGCATCACTAAGAAGCCATATCCTGGTGGTTATTTTTACCAAAAAGGAAATCATTTTAAAATGAAAAATGCTACTTACTAAATGTGTGTGCCTTCATGATGTTAATGCCACTTCTAAAAATAAAATGTTGATTTGTATATGCTCACCTCCTCCATAACCTCAACCGTTTTATGGCAAAAATAAATCAGCTTTGTCTAAATTAGAAGGAATATGGAGTTCTACACAATGCAGAGATGAGAGAATATGGAATAAGAATTTAAAATTAGAATATCAATATACATGTACATATGTCAATAAACTCCCCTACTCTACTGAGAGGGTTTTTCCCAATAGAAATGAAAAAGACAGCATTCTATACGATTTCCTTAGGTATCTGTTTAAAGCAAAGAAAAGCCAAAGTGTTTGGACTTACAAGTCGTTAAAATATATTTTTTAATTAATACAGTTTCAAGCTATTCAGAGATTCCGATTTCTGCATTAAACCCCATAATCTTGGGAAAACGGTTATTTATAATTTAAGGATAGCGTTGAATACATGTAAAATACACAAAAGAATCTGGAATCCTAGTATGAATTTGGCAAACAGCATCATGTTCTTAAAATATAAAGCATAGGCCCAGTTTTAAATTTTGACATTATGTTCCCAGATTTGTACATATACTGTCTTCATGAACTGTATTAAAGAAATACAATAGCTGAAAAAATAGAATTTGCTATGTTCAAATAAATAAAAACAAAAATAGATTATCTCTTCTTTGTCATACTGAGAAATTATCTCAATCCTATTATTTTATTTCACATACTCAATTAATATAATATTTTATCCCATTGTTTTGCTGCTTAGATTGGTCTATTATCAAATTCTGTTCAATGACACACCTCTATTCCTTCTTTCTTAAACTAAATGCAGCTCTGTGCAAGCTCCTTAACAACCAGCCCAGCATAGACAGTGAATAAATTTGTAAGCTCAAGAGCATTTCGCTCATTGCTCTAAATGTGCTCCACATAAATCATTGTTACTAGCCATTCAATTAATCGATTTGCGCGTTCCCCCTTGGTCCAAACATATGGCTACTAAATGAAACAATAATGACCTGAGATCTGTCATACATTAGGCCATCAATACAGGGTAGGGAAAGGTTAAAGAGAGATTTTTTTGGAAGACTTCAGTTAATTATGCTTTTGAAGAAAACAAGATGAATGCTCAGTGAATAAGTAAGCAATAAGCCAAATAAGTGCAAAACAATATAGTTAGCTGGCATTAACATTTGAAATAGAATACTGCAGAGGGAAAAAAGATACTCCTTACAACTGGTTAATTATAATAGTGTTGTAGGCTGAAAGAGAGAACAATAAACAGTTTTCTCACCCTAAAGAGCAGATCTATTGCCTCAGATGCTTCAGATTTGAATGCGATTGACCATTTTATTCCCAAATAAAGAGGCTCTAGCGTTCTATAGTGGAAACAAAACCAGATTCTTTCATGCAGACTCTGAAACATCCTGCATTAAAAGAATTCTGAACCTCGATCAAGAAAAGAAGCTCCTTTTTGTAACTATCATTAACACTATACATTATTCTGTTTTCAACCTATAAGAGTTTTTATTCCCCCCAAGGTCAAATGGTTAAAGAGTTAAAGAAAAAATGTACAGAAAAAACATTGCACAAGAGATAGAAATTTCAGTTTTTGCAGCCTTTAATACTAGCATGTTTACAGAAATTCCATAAATTTGTATGCCATAAGTGAAATCAGATTGGGCATCCAAAGATTTCTTTTCTTACTTACAACCAATTCTTTAAATTGTCTTTTTCTTAATAGCATTAAAAAAGCTATGCTGAGACTCCTGTTAAAACTACACCTGAACTATACCCGTCTATCAATATTGCTTTTAACAAGGCTGAGTTGTAAAGGTTACAAAATTTTAATACGGGTGTTATACATTCTCAGTAGTAATCCTGGTGTTTTAGTGGAAGTGAAGTGGATTATCGCAAATGAAATTTGAAAATGTCATTTCCATTTACTGATAACACAAAAACGATTCCTTTCAGGTCCCAGATGATAAGAGTAATTTTGCCACAAACGTAAATGGTGCCTTCACCCAGCGCTTCCCAGCTCAGGAATTAATAATAGGCTGACATTAATACCAGCAGATAAATAAGAAGGTCAAAGTGTTGCAAGGACCACCATAGCCCAGGTATCTCATAGCGATAGTACCTGCCAATCAACTGCAATAACTTGTTACATTAAGTTATTGACACGGTTTTCATTTCCCTTTGAAATCTAACTGATACAACACAAAACTCATTACGCAACATGTTGTTAGTTCCTAATGGAAAAAAAAAAAGATATATACATAGTTACTTCACAAAGTTAACAGGCACCTCCTTTACCCACTAATAACTGCATGTATACTTTGATTTTCAAGTTTTATTACAGACCCTGTTTTAAGAACATTCAACTTGAAAATCAGGGAGATGTGGCCCTTAACCCATTTTGGTTAATGAACTATCAGAACAGAAAACAAACATAATTAAATTAAATTTTATTTGAACACTTCAACATCAATTAGTGGGATAGTGAAAGCATCTGCCACATTCATTGCTAAATTTACTTTCGTGCTGTAAAAGATCCACAGTACAACAAACAAAAACAAAAATCAGGAAAAAAATATTATCTATGTAGAAACTATTACTTACTTTCATTACTGAATACATCTATCCTGACAGTAATTAGCTATAACAAAAAGGTATTACCTGTAGCACTTAACACCTATTGTATAATTTTCACATTTATATAACATGTAATTATTTTTTAAACTTATTAACCTACAAAGGAATATGAAAACGAAAGGTTTTCAGGTGTAGCATTTATAAATGGCAATTTAATTAAATTTATTAGATTACAAAAAAAGATGCAAAGGATGACAACAATCACAGCATGTCCTTGTAATGTTCCAATAATGAAATATTAAAAATGAAGTGCTACAGGCTGCTTTAATTACACTGTGTGAACCGTAACATATATCTGTCATACTTCATTTATTGAAACCACAGCTTGTTTTATGCAAAATGTGTCATTTTATAGAAAACTAAATTCAACAAACCCAAGAAAGTAATAAAATCTCAACTCAAGACTGGGATCCACCATCAAGCTTTGAAATTAATATTTTACAGGTATAGGAAGAGTTACATTCTAAAGACAAATACGTTCCTAACCCTCTTTCCTTAGATTTGATACATAGACTGGATGTCAATGTATCAATTTTTATAACATTTAAGATGCTGAAGCCCTGAATTTTATTAATACATGCCACAATGCAAGTGCAACAAAGAAACAAAACTAAGAGTGCAGCACTAGCCTATGTGCCATACTCTGCCTAAATTAGTCATAACACATCAGGGATTGCAAACAAAGCAGTAACGTTTGGCCTGATAAGTTATCTAAAGCTCATCTTCTCGATTTCAGCAGAATGCATCAATGTTGTTTTTATTCATCTTGTGCACACAACAGAGATGCAACTGAAACCAAGCGAGTGTATGCTTCAAAAGGCTAACCCACCAGATTCCAAAGGCTATAGTGTCTTCTGATGCAGTGCATTTGTACATAATGCCTCAAGAAAATACTTACAGATACACGAGTCAATTTAGGTAGAGCAAGGCAGCAGCAACACCTCCATAGTCTCAGTCAAGAAACTAGATTGCCATCTTTGGCAATGCCTATGTTGAGTGAAGGCTGCATTTCCTAATCACAGCCGAGTGCTTGTGCATTCAGGTTAGGTCTCACGAAAGGTGCCCAAGGAGGAGCAGTCACATTTTGCAAACTCTGCCAACCTAAACTCCTATTTATCCCGATTTCAGCATTCTCACATCAAAACAGATGATTATAGTGCTTTGTAATCTTCATGTTAAACCAATTTTAACAATTTATGCCATGATCACAATGTAAAATAGCTACTAGTTCTGTACTGTAAGCGCATGCATCCCATGAGAAATCTACAGTGCGACTAATAGTTTTTAGCATGCTTCCTATAAAACTGAAAACGCTATTAACTGGAACTACTTTTGTTTTTGCTAGGTTAACCAAGAAGTTTTTTTTTTAGCATTCCAAATTATTGGAGCTTTACAGCAAACTGTTTCAGCGGATGGCCATGTAACGTGGCTCATTAATACAGGATAAAAGTAGCAGCTGTATGAGTAAAAAGCTTGCTCTGTCCCTCTACCAAGAACCAGGCCATCAATAATTCACTATGATTGGGAAGCATTATTCAACAGGATGATTAATTTTTAAGATAGCGGGTGGCAGCACAAACCATGAAAAAGGTACCGCAGAACAAGACGTGAAACAACAGCGCAAAACATAGCTATGGGAAATTAAGAGAATTTCGCTTACATTTTTCACATATTTCCTCCTGAGAGACAAAGCATTTTGCATTTGCATTTGTAGTACATGTACATTGCCCTTTCAACTTCACCTCTTTGCAGAACCACTTTTTGAGGCCTATTATAAGGAACGGCCAAGTTTTTCTTTTTCCTTCGATGGGGAACAACTGACTATTCTTTCGATGAATTCAACAGTGCACTTTCTACTGGAAATGCTAAACGAATTTAAACAAAGATATGCACTGCCAGGCCGTTTGCTTCTATTCACACTATGAGTCCTGCAACACAAACAGGAAACCTTTTAGTGTCAAGCAGCGGGTGGACACAGCCCCAATTAATAACACCCAGCCCTACAGGCTCCTGGCTGGCAACAGGGAGGACTGGTGCTAAACACTCCCCAGACGACTCCATCCCGCCCGACTCCGACTTGGGACAGGTGTGAAGTGGTAGCCTCCAGGCTACGGGTTCCATCCTGCATTCACATAAATGGAGTCTTTTATCTGAGCCACCACAAATCACTTTCCAGGATTTCTCTATACTACGGAGTACAAATGATGCCAATACCTTACACTTAAAAAGCATTGCATTGCCGAAAGTGAGGAAATGGAAAAAGAAGTAGGCGTAGCATTGTGTCCAAGATCAGACAGGTGTACGTCTGCCAATAGACTGCTCTGCACTGAAAGTATCAATGATTGTGTACAGGACACATTAAAACCTAGGGATGCTGTAAACAAGATATTTTTAACCATTTTATAGGTCAGTTCATGCATTAAAACAACACATGGACATCAGATGAGTCGCATCCGACTTCACCTTGAAATACACAAATGACACAAAATATTAATGTAGCCTATATGTACGCACACACATATATACAGCCTGCTTAAAGTAATCAAATTGTTTTCCTCTTAATCATTCCGCAACGTTCAATTCATGCAGATAATTAAAATCCTGGGACACGTTTGGAGACAATCTGTCAAGTCAGTTTGACACTCGGTCACGTCCAACTCCTGAACTGATGAAATTGGAACCTGGCATAAATCTGAAAGCCAAGCTGTGTGACATTGGCAAGGAACCGGCTTTTTGTGCCAAGGCCACGGTAAGAATATTCTTATGATATTTTTTGCGCTGCTATTTTGCTTTGCCTTGAAAATACTCCTTTTTTGTGATGCACTGTATAGTAGTAGCAAGAGAAAAATGATTCAAGATCTACACTATTTGCAAAAGAAAAAATACACACTATTCCAACAAGAAATAAATGGAAGCAAAATCACCATCTCCCAGAAGTTCGGGAGAGCAGGTCATAGACAATAACTTCCTGCTATGTTTTAGTCTGGCTCATTGCAAGTTCATTAACATGTGTTAGCCACCAAAATTATCAGAATTGTTGTGACGTAAATGTTTTTGTATAGGTTCATTCAGCAAGCCCCTTTAGATCAAAACACTTAAGAGCTGCAAAGAAAAATCTTTATAAACTAGAAACAGACAACTAAAAATACCATATCACAAGGAATAATGTAAGATATTACTTGTATACATGAGTCATAATGTAAGATTTTTCCATTTAACTTTAACATTTTTTTAAATCACTATTTACATAATGTTGTGCAGCAAAATACTGGATATTAAATTAATCAAGTGAAAACACCTGTACTGAAAATTAACTACAGTAAAATGCCAAATTTCACCATGAATAACAATACAATGTAAAAAAATGTTCATTTTCACAGCTTTGTATGAGGTAATTGAGAGCCTGCATTTTAAATTTTATTTTGAAGAACGGTGACAGTCATGAAAAATGCCTGTCCTTTCATGTCACTTAACGCTCTTCCCTAAACCATGAATCTTTCCAAGAATCAGAGTCTTGCAGTAATACAATGAGGTAATGTAAATGGATTACTTGCAACGTTATCATCTCCTGCCACCCATAGCAGGGCAGCAGACACTGTAATCACTACCTTTGCACCCTGTGTATGTTTAAGACAGCATGCTTCTGCACGATAACTCCAAAAACAATTCAATATAATCGCACCAAAGTTTGTACATTCAAAGACACATAAGACGATATGCCAACAGTCAACGAAATGTCTGAGATAATTTGCAGCTGAATATTTTATCGTTGCCAGCCAAAATTGGTCATTTCCACATTTCTGAGACAAAGCTCTTTTTTGGTGCTGAGAGAATTTAAATCCCCTTGTAAAAATTCTAAAAGGTGACCATGTCTGTACTACTAAATGACGGAATTACAGTTTAGGTCATACCTTTCACCTGGTGTTCTAAACCATAAGGATTAACAAAGGCTGTACATGAAACTTTCACCTGGTAATCCCACTGCTGTACAACTTCATAATACCCTAATAAAATCTTTATAATGGAAAAAAAATCAATATAAATATGCAAACAAGTAGTTAGGATAACATAATACTGTGAAAAAGCAGTAGCTCTTATTGGGAGAGTAAATCTAATAAGACTGCAGGCAGCTCAGAGATCTACTTTCTTGATTTGAGAAGCCATTTAGGGCTACGAAAGCACACTGAACTTTCAGAAAGGCTAGGATTATCCTGTTACAAGATTTATGGGGTTTTAGGGAAGGTAATTGGTTAAACCACACTGACGTAATCAAGGTTTCTCAAGTAGGAAAAAAAACAGCTTGCGAAATTAAGTCTTTCATCTTAGAGGATAATTATTTTCATCTAGCAAAAATACAACACATGCACACATCATTCAAGATTAACTTACAAAATATTTTCCATTTAATGTTTTTTTAAAAATCCCTATATTTAATTGAACCCATTTACTAGCTTTTCAGCGTGACTTACAAAACCAGCGAAGAACCTAAAACCTTTCAAAACAACAAATAAACTACAAAATAAGTGTACACTGTAGTACAATATTTAATACAAAAACAGCGTACACTGTCCAATGTGCACAAATTACTTATTCTGTACACCTGCATATGACTATATATACACATCCACACATAAAAGCAAAACAAAATAACATTTATAAGCTAAAATACTTATTAAATTATAATATAAAATGGACATTCTTTCTCCAAAAATAAACACATTTTAGAATAATATATAGAAATATCCCTTTTTGTTGTTTATATTTTTAAATATGATACATTGAATAACCTTGAAATGTATGAAGCTTGATAAATAAATTCAAGCAAACATTACATGGTACTTCAGATTCAGAAAGACTTTAAAAATATCCTGGAGTTCATTTCATAAGCTCCCCCTACAGGGCTGAACTAGTCAAAGGGCTAAGATGGACAAGAGTATAGTATATGGATCTCTGACATTTAAAAAACAGCACGGCATTCCTTTGTTTTATATACATCTAGTGTGACAAACATTTGTCACAGCTAGCCAGTGGAATTTCTGGCATTGCAGCACACAGAAAAACACTGAGTGCTTTCTGCTGAAACAAACTGAATTGCTCGGCCATACAAATGAGCATGCCTTGTATTTCTAGTCCGAATAATCTTTGCAGCTCAAAAATAAATCATTCTGAAGCGCACTGAGTCTGTGTTTACTGTAACAAATAAAAGGCATGATTTCCTTTTCCCTTGGGCTAGAACCTTCTTTATTATCAATTAAAAGCAATGACTGCACATATTTTAGCCACACTGGAAAAACTGTAAAAATTACCACTTGCCATTAAACAGGAATAGCACAGCCAGCAATAATGTCATAGGAACAGCGCAGCTTTTGTACGTGTATGTTTCTGTATGTACGGCACTGCTAATGCACTTAAAGAGAAGCCAGTTTTCTTTTAAAACGGCTCCGAATCCAAATTTCAATTCACTCACTAACAGCGAAAGTCAGCGAATGCCAGAGGGTCTGGCTGTGTCAAAGCTAATTGAACTACGGTTAGAGGGTGAATGACAGGAAGATCTTTTGAATCCAAATTTTAAAAAAACATACTGAATCCAACTAGATGGTATCAGGCACAGCAAAGTAACTATTAGAAGCTTTGAACACTTTTTTTTTTTTGGAATGCGACTCCTTAGCTGCCCCCAGGCTTACAGAAGTTATTTCTGATGGTAATGGGTGCTGGAGTGCTATCCTGGTATCCTGTCAATTTGGTCCAGACACACCAGTCATCAGCTTGAGTTGCTGAATGATGGAAATGCCACAGGCATCCAAGCAAAGCTCAGCAAGGACAAAAATGCAAAGCCTCCCTTTTGTTAACAGGACAGCAATGCCTTACGCAAAGTTCACCTAAGAGGATGAGCAAAATAATTTCCTGCAGTATGGAAATACCCAGCTTTCAAGTTTCAAAATTTTCACTTGGTAGCGTTATATTTTCTTCTTTTTAATTCCGTTTTAGAATTTTGTTGAAAAATGACAACTTTAAAATCTACGCACTTCCCGAATTTAACTTCTGGCAGACAGTTCATATAGTTTCTCCACACTAAGAAATCTGCACAGTGCTGAGAAAAAAAAATGACTGGTTTACAAATAAAACAAATTACATCCTTTATTTATCCCTTTGTCAAATAGTATTAACTAACAATTCAAAAACATAATCCAGTAAAAAGTCATAAAGAAAATTATGCCACAACATAAACCATAGTATATATATTTTTAAATAAAGCTTAAATATTATTTAATGTATTTCATATTATACTTTAAATATACTTGACCAATATAAACAAAAAAATAAACTTAAGCATAATTTGCAATAAAAACTATAATGTAAATATATAAATTCCCCACTGAATTTTGTCATTAACAAACAGTGCTATTTCCGAGTGCTGCAATAATTTAAAAAATACAATTTATGCAGTACCAAAGACATCATCCAGAATGAAGTACTAAATTTCACCTTCAACTGAAAAAAAGCTGTCCTCTCTTAACCACCAAAACTGACAACTTCAATAAAATATTAAAAAGAAAACACTTCAACAAGCGCTTTGAGAAGCCACCTTTAAAGGTGCTATATAAAATATAGTTTATTACTAACGTTTAAATCTCTGTTCTTTGTCCTTGCTGGAAATGTAGGCAAAATAAGCACAAAAAATAGTGGTGAGTGATGTAAGTGTTCAATACTTTTTTTTTTGGAAAACAACACTTAAACTAGCCTGGTTAAAGAGGTTTAAAGCAAAGCAGCAAGAAAAGCCAGAAAATTAAAGCTGGAGTCTGATTTGCAGAACAAACAGAGGTAAAAGTCTGAAAGCAGCTGTGCAAGCCACGCAACAGAGTGAAACAACCACCACAAGGATCCCTGAAGGCCTATCAGATTAAATGGACAGGTCCTGAGACTCCTGCTCCCATTTTTTAAATAAGAAAGGGTAGACCTTAATCCCAGGGTGTGAATTTTCGTGTTAATAATGTACTCCTAACAGATTGTGAAAACTAGTGACAAGACCAACAGGGGCCTGTTTTGCTCAACACACGTTCTCTTGTCAGGCTGTGATTAATGCTGTGCTCTGTAGAGGGAGACATTACATCCGGGCTCAAACACAAACTAAATTTCACCCAAGGGCAGGAATCTGATTTAAACATCTCTATTTGGAGTGACATTTGTCCTCTGTTTTCAAACCGTTTCCCCAGAAACTCCTGTGAGTTGACTCGATGACCCAAGAGCAACCCATTGCTTCTGGCTTGTCATATTTCTGCTCCTCATGGCAGAATCAGCAAAGCCAGATCAGTTGAGTATGATGCAGTGTTTCACTCACTAGAGAGGCTCTCATAGAGACAACAGCAGGTGCAGAAGTGCCAGTTGCTGCGCTGGTACTGGCTCTCACAGCAGTCAAGATTAAATTCACAGATGTACTAATGCAACTTAATGGTTTTTGTGCGTCGTTTCAACAATGGATCTTTGTGCAAAGTGCAAAGATCTTCCTCTGGTGATTTCAACATTTCTGTGGCATGGCACAAGAAGTCTGTGGGATCAAACACACTCTCAACCACAGCTCGCATCATTAAACAGTGCGTTAAATAGTGCTTCTGTATTAAGACGAGTAAGTTTGCAAATCAGTAAGACCTCCCTAGATGCAGAATAAAAATAAGCATGAAAATGTGGCACAGCACAAAAGATCTTAAGTTCTGCTGATTTCTATTTATTTTATACATTAAAGATACTTTTTTTTCTCTTCAGCAACCTTGGTAATTGAACAAATCAGTACAAATCTGCAGGGACTGTGATAATCACTGCAGTTCACATTAAACCAACTACAAATGGTAGCTGCATTAGTTTATCAAACCACATTTCTTTTGTAATTATAAGCAAATTGTATTTAAGTTTGCTATGTGCCTCCAAAGAAATCAATGGTGTTCCGCTGTAGGCTGCACTTTACCTGCAGGTGGTAGTCATTGTGCGGACTTCTAATAGTACATAGCCTTCTTTATTATTATGCGTTGGAAATAATTGTTTTGTAAATAACAGGCCTGGGTGGATGAACCGCTCCAAGGCTTGATGCAATAAACTTTGATGAAAATACGAGATTGTTTACACATATTTCACACACCCTAAAGGTCTCAAAGTCCTAAACAGGACCGTGAGATACTGTCCAGAGTATACTCCCGTTAAGGGCCAATCTGACCTCTGTTATCTGTTGAACAGCAGGCCACTGGTGATGTTTTCTGCACTCATTTGATGAAAAATTCTTAGGGACACATTTTGCTAAATTCTTCGCAGAATGAGATTCTGCCACAGCAAAGGCAAACCTCAGAGTATGACCTGAGGGAAAGAGCAAGTTATTAGGACTTCACTCAAAAAACAATTCAATAGCAATGACAAAAATAATAAAATTTGAATGCAAAAGCTTCCAGGTTTGAGACCCATTTTAACAGGACACAGCATTCCCACCCGCCACATTAGGTTGCCTAAACTCAGAGCTAAAGCGCTGACTGTTGAATTGTTACAGTGATCAAAAGGTTATCTAAATCATAAATGTTCTGACAAATGACTCACAAAGGTAAGAGTCAAATACGACTCGGATGGGGGTAAACCCATATCAATTTCATGAATTACACTCATTTTTTCCCCCAAAAAAACCCCATAAAAACAACAAAAGTAATGAGTAACCTAAGTTTGATAAAAGGCCCCTGAAAGCGGCAGAACAGATTATTGTTTTTTTCAAAGATAATTTTACTTTGGAAATCTTTAAAAGCATTGTGTTTTAATTTATGAAGCACATTACTCTGTGAACTATGCTGTTAACCCATAGGTATGCATTCTTAAATAAAGTCACCTCATCCCTTTCGTGACAAGAAAGAAAAATCTCTTAGTTTCCAGGCTCTGATACATGGCCAACCCTGAGGTTTAAAGACATGAAAAAAAAAAATTCTTACATTTGAATTTTCAGTTTCCCCACTTACCCTGGGCTGAGCTGTGTAAAAAAGGCTGTCAATTTTCTGACCAAGGGACTGTGCCCTTTCCTGCTACGAGCAATTACGAAAGGAAAACCGAACACTGTGGCTAAATTACATTCCTGTCTTTTGAAAACAGAGGCGAAGTGCGGGCTATTTAAGAGCAAACAGAAGAGGCTTCAACACTTCTAACTGAGCAGAGATGCAAAGCTTCCTCTGGCAGCCTGCTGCAAACATTCAGTGAGCCAGGCCACACTTTCGTAAAATATGCTTGGTGTGTAATAACTAGTGTTTATTTTAAACTTTGCCTAGGAGGTTTCATTATAATGACACCATCATTTAATATTTTCCCTAATACTGATGCAGTGGAAGACCAAAAAATGTATTGTATCGATAAACAATATGTGCATGTGTGTATGACTTAACATGTTTTAAACAGTAACTAAAGCAGCCACTTTTATTTTAATTTCTATGAAACAAACACTGAGCCAAAATTAATTTATGTTTGGACACAGGCAACCGTTACTCCTACAGAGACAAAGCTTTTGATAGATTGTGTTTTAGTTTTTAATGTGATGGAAATTCTAGCTTTTTAATGGGAAAAATATGATTATATAAAATGTTTTAATAACCTGACACAAATAAAATACAAAAAGACCAAGCTAGCCTAGCACACTTCAAGCCGGCTGACTTGTATATACTTGTTCCAACTAACCATCACCAAATTCCAATAACTTCAACGCTACAGACCTATATCTAAAGAAGGTGACAAAAATATTTAACTATCTGAAATGTTTGTAGAATTAAGGATAAACCTTAAACATTTAATAGGCTAGCAAATTTTAAAAAAATCTAAATTAACACTTTTAAACCCAAGCAAATCAATAAAAACTGCTCTGATAGTACAATCTTACGTATCTTTTTAAATGGAACAGTCTAGCAAACTCAAAGACTTAAATTTATATTAAGCATTTTATCGACATGTTTATTTTAGGGATCACTAATTACTAATACAAGAAATCCTACTTTAAAAGCTAAATAGCTGTCTTCCCTTGACATGTTGTTTGGCTAGTTAATGCTTCTGTTAATGACAGTCCTTAGGTGTGAAACATGGTTTCAGGGGAATCTGGACATTTCACAGGTGAGTGCTAATCTTCTAAAATATGTAAATATGATCCTAGACTATCCATCACATGGAATTAATGTCTGATACAATACATATTCGAATGTTTGTATGACATTTCCAACCCAGGAGGCATGTGCTGTTGTTTTCTCAATGTTTTATTCACTGTTCAGTAAATTTAGGTTGTCACTAATGATCACATTTTGAATGTTACCTATCAAAACTGGTAGTTCAATCTTCTAAATACATTAAACGTAAACTGAATTTAAAACGAGTCTTGAGTCCTTTTAGCTGATTAGTCTTGGAGACGTTCACTTTTAGACAAAAGTATGATATATGTAATGCCAGAATCCTATACAGCAGACACCATTAACAATATCATTTGGCATTTCTGAATATGCCACGCACGAAACAAACCTTTTTTTTCTGAGGGGGTGCTAAGAAAACTCCAAATTAAACCATATGTATCCCATCTCTCAGGTTATTATTGTCCCAATAGGAAATTAATAAAGCACACAGGAAGTTTAATTTGTCATTTAGAGAGGTGGAGATCTTCCTACTGCTAAGAAAAGAGTGGAAACAAATGTTTCATGCAATGACTGCGGGACACACCCAAGCCTCCAGTGTTTTACTGATTGCTAATTGTAAAATAACAGTCGTAAAAGCTGCATTTTGGCCCACCAAGGATCTATACGGTGGATGTATTGCATCAAATTTGCCATAGCTGTGCTAAAGGCATGTTTATTCTCTTTGATAGAGGTTAGTTATCTGCACAGCTTGATTTCTGAAATTAGTGGAAAGAGGAAAAGTACCTAATGGGAATTTGTCAGATTAAACACACAGACACATGCACACAAAAGAAAACAAAAATCACTGATTTGCATTCACCACCTCCTAACCACTTTATCCTTCTCTTTAACCAGACCTATCTGCTCCCCTCCGTTTGTTTCCTGTTGTTGAGAATAGAGACAGCTGACAAATTAACCTGCCGAGATTAAGGATGTCAGGTGATGTAATCCCCATAACACTTTAATTTTTCTTCAAGTGGTCCAATTTTATCACATCTGTATACAGAAAATATTGCACTCACCTAATTATGTACCTTCCAGGGTTTTGTCAGATTCATGTCCTGAGTAGTATGAATGTAAGTGCTACTCTTCCAGGGCAATCTGTAGATTATCTCTAATAGCACAATGGCTAATGTGCTTTCCTTATAGCACTTTGAATTCAAAGCAGCCTAGTTAACGGCGACCTAAGTGTGATAATGGCAATTACATCGATATGTGGTCCTTTGACACCACAAAAAGCTTCTTCTATAGACTACAGATGATGCAAGGAAAAAAATAAACAAGTGAAGAATTTACATGAAATTCCCTTAGTTTAAGATTCACAACTATCTACCATTACAGCCAAAGATAAAAATATTTTAAAATCAAATTTGTAACATGGATCCATTATTATGTCCACCCCCAAAACATTCTTACTTGCGTGTACGTATGCACACATATACCTGTTTTTATGAACTATTACTTAAATAGCAAAAGCACGTTAAGGCTGCAATATTAACGGTCCTACTTTGTTTGCTATAATTACAAGAATAAATGCAAATATTCCTACAAGCTCTTGGCTCTTTTACACAACTGTCCACCAAGAAAACAATATTAAGCTCATAACCATCTGCCAACAGCACAAGAAAACAGCAATAAGAAATATCTGCATTCTATTTCCCAAATCTTTGCTAGGCCACATTGGTGTATTGATTTGCAAGTAGAGATGAAAAGTGAAGCAAAAAGATACTTCTTGTAAGCAGATAAACAACAGCTGCATTCATGGAAAATAAATACGTTATCTATCTTGTCACACACATAGCTTGTAATTTTCTTAGAAAAAGTAATATATCTCTTTCAGCCTAATACCAAAAAGATTATTTCAGTCAACTAAAACAAACAATGTTAACTCCCAGATGCAGCTTTTAAGCCTACTGTAATAAGACTGAAAACTGCTGAAAATGAAGAGCAAACGAAAGCTCCACAGATTAAATTGTTATAGTAAAGTGGAAAGTGTTTTAGGTTGATCATCTTGTATCGCCCAAAAGGGGTTCAGTAGGAATATAAATTATTAGTATCCACAATCTTATTTTTTAAATCAATTAATCCCCCACAGAAGAAAACTCAACCCCCGATTTCCATTTTGCGACTAGTGGCTTTCAACATAAAGAAAAGTTTTAAGTAATTCCTTGCAGGCAATCACAATTTCATTTATAAACACACGGAGAATTCCCAGGAAGAAAAAAAAAGATTTTAGTCTTCAAAAGTTAAAACTTTCACAAAGTCCACAGTGGCCTACACTTTATATTTATATATATTTTTAAACTAGTGGAGAAAAACACATTACTGAGATTCTCAATCAGTTTAAAAGGAAAGAAAACCAGTGTTTCTTCTTAAAGATCAACAGACTTTCTAGCTATGAAGAACAATGTTGTTACTGAGAGATGATTGCCTGTTTCCACACAGAAACACAAAAAGTGTTGAGACAGACTGCAAGTCCACCTCCCCATTTTCCTCCTTCAGAATCTCATTCGGCCTTTCGGCCCAAGCCAAAGCAAATGGGTTTCAGCCTTAAGTTTTCCCCATTGAGCCTGGGCTCTGAGTACTTTGATATGCTAATTGATGCCTTCAAACAGCAAGAATTCGCACTTGCATTAATTCAAACAATTTGCGCAGAATGATGTGAAATGGCACCTCTTTTTAAGAGAGACAGAACAAAAGGAGTGAATCACAGTGTGGCCCAGGAAATCAAACAACAGAACATTTGTTCTGCTGAATTCCTCTCCTCACTCAGATGCAGCACCTTTTTTTTTTACTTTTGTTGTGAACTACAAATTTAAAAGAAATCTGAAAGCATATTAACCAAGCTCTACATCAATGCAACTTCCAAAAGTAGAAACAGTAACATACCATCGTCTTCTTAGACATATTGTGGAACACAGAAATATAATGTTACAAAGTTGTTTTTTTTAATTGTACAAAAAATGTTAAGTATTCTTGATGGAATAAAATAAATCCATATTTTCAACAGTGTAACAAGTTCTCAATTGTCACCTGAGAAATACTTAGGGCTCTTTTATAAACTTCAGAAACACCACTGTCTTCGGATATACGAATGCACAGCTACATTTCTGATTTACATTACAATATTTATATATTTATCTGATAAGAATTTAAGTATAAATACATTCCTACTTTTTGCAGAAACCCTTAATTACTGTTGTTACCTAAATAGCGTGTATATTGTTTTTACAATTTAAAAGCAACGTTAAAATAAATTCTAGAGTAACTGCTGATGGCATTTAAAGAAATACGAAAGACTTGTTCTCCGAAAACTGTGGCTTGAATGTGACTACTACTACCTGCAGAAAACTAATTAGTTGTATTCTGAATCGATGCAACCAATAATTTTCATTTGTTTTTCCCGTCAAGCACGGAAATTTGCAAAGGCCTAAGTGTCATCTTGCGTGCTTGCGCTAGAAATTGAATGGACCATTGCTAAATGTATCCTTTAGATCACTGACTTTACAGATCAATTCAGATTCATCGTTCATCCTCTTTGTGCATTACAAATTCGCCTGTAATCAAACATTCGTGATAACCACCCGGCAAACAAATTAAATAATGCGTTCTTATTTTCTTGCGTTTTTTGATAGTTTACACGTGGTTGACGTGAAATGCTGGGATATTAGTAAATAATATATGTGCAGTTAAAGGATCTAATTGTACCGCTGCGGCGCGTAATAAAGCGTTACCGTGGATTCAAACATGCTATGTGACCTATGCTTCGTTTTACAAGAGCGTAGTTAAAGGTGAAAAGGAAAACAGATTTTTGAGTATCCAAGAGAAAACCAATGCTCATTTAATAATTCTATGGTAATTTTAGTATTGCAGAATACTGCTAATAGTAATCTTTCTGATTTACCAGAACCCGTCTTTATAGGATATGAACCTAGGCCCTGAATATTCAGAGGCTTTAATAAAGCCTTTAAAGCTTATTTGCTCTTTCGAACACGTATAAACAAACACCGAGAGACAGAGATTAAAGACAGATATATCTACCTCCAGCACATGTAATATTTGAAAAACAACAATTATTCCTAAAACCTGTTTATTTTATAACTTTAAATGCACAAATTCCAATTAAATGGTCCTTTACTTCTGGTACATGTGAAAGCCCTCTTTTCTAATCGTTTCCATTCATTCGAACTCAGAAGGCAGCCTACCAAAATCAATCCACATCTGGTTGTGTTTTGATTAACCATTTTTCAATTAACCATGGCACTCCTTGGATCATTTTAATTACTTCGAACAGACTGGTTCTGTTCTTTCAAAGCATAATTCATGTTGAAATCTGCTTATTGTTTCTTTTATCTAAAATTCTTTTAGTTGAGCAGCTTTCAGACGCTTTGTTTACTATCAGTATTACTTAAATATACATCTTTTGGAGTATGATTAATGGGTTAACGAGCACAGATTCTGTGTATAGGAAAGCAACAGAAATCACACAATGATCTAAACAAGTCATTTAATAGTTTTGCTTCTGAGTTAGTGGACTTTGTCCCAAAAGTTAGACGCACACAGAAATCCCCCTCACTAATCCGACACACACAAAAGCAACACAAACACAAAGACGTTTACGGGGGGGAAAGTGAAAACTTACTATAGCTCTCATCCTTACCTTTTAGGAAGAGTCACATGGAATACTTTTGAATGGCAAACTCGGGCAGACGATAAACTAAGCAGAAAAGCAGACAAGCTTGTAAAAAGAACTCCTCTGCAGCTCAATGCACAGTAGGAAATATAGAGACTCTGCAGTTCTGATGCATACGCTCCACTTATCTGGGACAGATAGTGTTTTATCAGGCAGCAGGTTCTTCTTCAAGTCCACACATTCCCGCAGACTGGACACACTGCTCCATGTCAATGTACTGGTCAATCTTTAATTGAAGCAAAGTCCAGCTGTTTTTTTAAATATATTATTTCTTCTTCGCAGACCAAAAACCGACAGGGAAGCGCACAACAGCCTTCAACAGAGATAAAAAGCTAGCAAAAAGCAGAGCTCCGATAAGCTGAAATCTGAAGGCAAAAAAAACTCTGCACTGCCTTTTCACTCTGTTGATGTCAATCCACTCTGCATCTCCCAGGATGACAATGCGGCCTTAAGCGTGACTGCTGAGTTTCAAGCTCCTCGCGTATTAGAAGATCCTGCTCACAGCATTCATTGAGCGCTCAGAGAATGGCTTGAGACAGAGAAACAAGCACCCAGTAAACAGTGCCAGTGCAGAGAATTGTATGCAGGCTCCCTTCTGCATGAGCTAGCTTTGAATGGGGCTGCGGCAAAACCTGACGTGGATTCCACACCAGGCACTGACTCGGAGCCTCTCTTCCCAAGCACCAAAGCAACTAATCATATAAACATATTATCATGTGCAGCAAGACTAAATCTCCATTGCTTTTTAGCCCCGGCTGTCGCAAAAGAAGATTACAGACAACTGAGCACAAATGCGAAGCAGATTATCTATAAATATATGCCACTATTGGCCATTTTCCACTCCATTTGAACTGATGCTTGCCCTGCTTTTGGGTTTCGACGGCTCAATCCCTTTCACAGTAGGCAGTCCAGCCTGCTCAACCAATGACTGACGACGTATTCTTACAGTAACACTAGAGAGCTTTAAAAAAGTAGACCCCCTCTTTTCTCCAGCTGGACTCAATAAATACAGAAAAGACACTGCAGCAATGCTGGGAGGAAAACCGAGATGCCACAGAGGAGCTGTGGCTAAGACAGTCACTGACTGATGAATTTGTCATCATTCATTCCAGGCAGAGATTATCATTTTTTTTTTTGCATTTTGAGAAAGTGTAGAAAAGAACAGCAAATCTCACCGTCTGCTAAAAAGTTCTTGGCTAGTTTTCCGTACTATGCAGCAAGTTTACGAAATCAGTACATCTTCTCTAAAATAATGTTAAGTCTTGAAAATAACATGTTCTGCCTTTTTAAAATGTTATGGCCTTAATTCATTTGAAAACATTCTTAGAAGCACCAGCCATTTGCTGTATATTAAAATTATTTTTATCCTCAGTTTTCCTATACTGAATTGATCCCTCAACTTATTTGGCCTTTCTGATTTGCACATGGAAATTTCACGAAAAGAAACAACCTTAATCACTTTTTACTGTTGTTCCCATCTATTCATGGTAATTAAAAAAAAAAAGTAGAAAAAGTATCTTTGGAGGACTCTGGAAGGTTTATATGTCCCAGAACAGTGCCAGCTCAGAAAGCTGGTATACACCTGGCTCCAATAAAAGGCTACTTGAAACTGCTAAGGGGAAATGTGAATTTAAGTAAAATTAACCAGGTGAAGGTGAAGGGATGAGTGGGGCATACTTCTGTTTTCATAAGCATAATTTTACATAATAATAGATATGTTTTTCTATACAATAAGAGAAAACAGATGTAATAAAGGTCACCCAATGGCAGAAATTCATATTTTGAGAAATAATGTTTATGTATAAGTACTACTGAAAGTAAAAACACATGTGGTTTCTTTAAAACAACCTTTAAGGGGCTAAAGCCTTTGTATAATTCATACATGCTTTAATTCTTTCACATATCAGTCGGAAATCGCTCAGAAGCCATTTTCCCTTTATTAAATGCAAATTTTGAGAGAATGAGACAAGCAAAAATTGAGCATATGGGACTCCTTGATTAGTGCTTTAATTTTGCATTGAAAGCAAGACAAGTACTATAAAATTTTAGTGTATTTTAAGAACATAAAAGGTTATGCGTCTGTGAAAGTGTTGTGACACTTATATAAAATAATAATTACACCAGTCTACTGGAAGGATTTATCTAGTACATCAAAGTTGAGACTTAATTATTTTTATTTTAGTAAATATTTCTTATATTTCAATTCACTATGTTATTTAATGTGTTATTGATCAGTTTAGAATTATTGAATACAGTGAATTCTACACAAAAACTGTGATTTTAAAAAGGCTGAAATAATTTATAGTCAAAGGATTAATATTCTGTTTACACGTCCAAAAAATCATGTTTATACAGTATCCATACTCCAATTAAAGGCTACTTGAAACTGTTAGAATCTTAATTTCAGTCATTTTCTTTTAAAATTCTGTTTTAAGACTCTTACAGTATCTGCATACCTGTAACTGTGCAACATAAAAAGCATGTTAATGTCTTAGCTGCTGATTTCAATGTCCTCAGATAGTGCTTTGCAAATTGGTAGTATTTTTAATAAATACAGATTTCGCCATATATACAGTAAAATGTAGGCCTTTACAGAAAAATCCGCCAAACATTCTTATAGTAATTGCAAATTAAATTGAAATGTTCCCTCTGTACTTTGAAAATGCATGTTACATTTGCTTTACGTTAAATAGTTTCTAAGCAGTCATGACAATTCCACCTCAAGTACACAGAAGGAACACATTACCTCAGTGGCTAGTAAAGATCGATGGCCTTCAAACACTTTAACCAGGCTTATTTTTCAACTGTCGAAACCCATGTTTTCAATTTACAATTCTTCTCAGAAAATAACTTGCATTTCATTTAACAGAATCATTAATTATATTCCCTGCTCTCTTTCTCTGTTTTCAACTTCTTCATTCCTAATTTTAAGTCTTTTTAAGTCGCAGTGCAGGCAAACCCCTCATTGGAATGCAGACCATTTTTACACACCTTAATTGAAGGAAAGACTTCTGTCAGACAACAAAGGAAAGTGTTGAGGTAAATATAAATTCCTCTTGCCACAGTTTGTTTGTCTAATTATTATATCATGAGACCTCAGATTGTATTAATTAGAAAATGGGCCAGAAATCTGAATAATAATCACATTTGTCTATAGGGGGATTTCATGGGTGCATAGTTTGAGTTCAAGAAAATATTCAAAATCATTAGTTCAACTAGATCACCCTAACTCAAAGATTTTGTCAAGCCTGGACCTGAGAGAATGTTAATACTTAAACCTTTAATCTTCATCTGAAACCATTTAAAATTCCAAGCAAGTGTTGTATTTCCAGAACATATTATTTATTGGTCCTTCCTTAAGGATTTAAGCATTTGTTTCAATGAGCATAAAAAGATGTGAATCTTTGTTTTATTTTTAGCTAACACATTGGCTCTTGCACTGTGAAAGCGAGCTAAACCACAGAATAAAGAAAAAAATGTAGTAAAATTTTGCTAAATTGTCCTAATGCGCACTCTTTATGATTCTGGGTATCTTCTTCAATGATTATTTTGATTTCTGGAATTCTTGGCCCATTATGGGACAGAGTATCTATTGTCAGCAGATTAATTTTTCTGCTATCAGTAGAATTAAAAAATAAAGAAAATTATATTATCCAGCTGTTATAAGCACACTTGTTCTTGACAGAAATTAATAATGATACTTTTCATTAATTTATTACTTAGGGTATAATTAATATGCAATGGCCTGGATAAAGAAATGGAAATGACCACCTTTAAAATAACTCACATGCTTCTCATGAGAAAAAAAATTTTCAACCTATTTTTCTTCATTGGGTCTACATGTGTAGCTTTTAAAACTGGATTTTAAGCAACCTTTTAAACTTTAAAATAATAACATAATTCTAATGGATGTGCCATTGCCTGGGTGACTACATCAAATAATAAAAACATAATGTAATGTATGAATTATATAACTGCTACTGATAGTGAAACCTAGCTGAAAATAGGTCATTTCAAAAAAGATAATTATTTAATTATAATTATAGGCCAATACATTAGCATGCTAATTTGTTAGACTACTTCATTACTGTTTTCATCTGCTGTGCACAAAAAAATCAAAGTAGTGCGAATGAAAATTTGTTAAAGAAAATATCACAGGTTTTAACTTAATCTGTTTTTATTGTTGACAATCATGAAGCACTTATGCAATTAATTGAAAGATAAACAAGACAATCTAGCCATGGTTATAAATAACATAATATCTGGGACATTTTAAACATTTGGGATTGATCACCTTCACAAATCAAATTCATGAATCATTATAAGTCCTAGTTTAGTCTTGCACATGAAAAAAGATGATTATGAACCTTTAGAAGACATTTCTAAATTAAGATAGAAACAACCATTATAACAAATTGGCCATTTTTAAAAACAATGCTTTATGTAAGGTCTATAAAGACTGTTGTAGCTGGCAAAGTTCCCCTGGAAACATTCAATCTGGCTACTACTTCTATTAGTGTAGTAGCTTTGTTCATATTTACATAGCCATAGGCAACACAGCAATTTGGAGCTTTGACCTCTACTTTAAGTTTCAATTCTTTAAATAGCTGCCTTCTCAACACAGCAACAGATTGACATATACTACACATTCTGAGTGGTAATTACACTTGTATCTCCATTTTATTTAATGCACTAGTCTAATCTCTAATTTTGTCTCCCATTTCAGTGGCAATTTAGTTTAACCAGTCTCTCTCTTATGCATCAAATATTTGTTAATCCTGCTGTAGGTGGATCAGCAGAGCACTAACCTCCTGCCATATAAATGCAATTGGTTTCACTACACATGAAAAGGTTAGGCAAACAAGTGATTAAATTCGAGGAAATATATTTTTTAGATACCTGCCATTAAGAAAGGTTGTAAAGATTCTATCATTTGTAGAGTACTGCTTCTAGAATCCTCGTCTCTCTCGTTCGACATTTTACTTAAAAGCATTAAGTCTGATTCACTCTATGGGTAACTGTCTGTGAAATATTAGGCTCCAGATATTGACCTTTAAGTGTTGCACCTGGTAAATCAAAGAAAGGTAAAAACTGTTATCAGTAAACTAGCTTTTTCAAGCTTTTGAGTTTGATTAAACATCATTATAAAAATCTTGCTAAATCTATTTGTAAAGTTTTCATACTTTTTTATGGCCCCCTAAATTTAACTGTAACAAGTTAAAACTACATTTTAGATTGTACACAAATCAGCATTAATCTCTGAAGAATAAACATGCCATTCAATATATTGCTTTTGCTGCTGAGTATAAATTTTGCATCCGGATTTACCATTAAAAGATCTAATTTTCCTGTAATTGTAAGTCTCCTAAAAAATCAGGATAGGTGTAAAACATGAACATTAAATACAGAATATACCATTAATAAAATACTGATTTAGTTTTCCAGTATGGATTAGTTTTCTCATTTTCAAAAATATTCTTCCAGAATTTTGTTTTGTCTGTGAACAAGCTTTTTTTTATACTGCAGATATACATCATGTACATGTACTGTATGTGCACAGAGCAACAAAGAATATGCGTCAAAGTCATTTTATGTAAAGCTTGCCACCTAAGCATAATTCATTCACTTTTTGCATTGACACAGAAACTCAAAAATCAAATTGTTTGCATATATATACAGTAGTTGATGTGAAATTCACATTGATAAAAGACAATCTGAGAACTGTTTATTCAAGACATTTTACTATTGCCTGATAAATGTATTTTCAACAGTGTGTGCAGGAATTAGTCATTCTGTATTATTCTATCACAAGTATAATTATAATTGCTAACCGCAGGAAGTTATATTTGGCCTTTTAAACATTGCATCACTTGATGAAAATGTACAACACGCAACAATTAACCTACTGATCAATAAGGGATTATGCATTAGACTATCTTAAACCATTTTGAATCAATAGAAAACCATTCATTTTTTTCTTTCTTTTTTAATTATATCAACAAACCCATGTAGTACAGACACACTTTTGCAGATTGGTTATATACAACATTTATATGTAATACTTTATATATATAATTAAATATATTTATATAAAGTATGCATACATTTATATGAATGGATCCAAATTTGGTGTAAGATATATAACAGATTTTACCTAAAGTTGTAAAGTTATATTTACTTCTTTTCACAAACAATATTTTTTAACAAGTCCTCTCGATTGCCACTTGGTATCTGATAACCTACCCTAAATTTAATTGAAATAGTTATCCTTCATTCAAAAATGTTAATGTGTCTGTAGTTTTTTGTTTTCCTAGGAAACTGTACTTATGGCCATTTCACAGACAGGAAGTAATTTTTAAACAAAAAAAAAATCAAATGCTCAGGGTTTTACATCAGATCAAGTCTGTGGACTACAAGTCTACATTGGTTTCTGGCTTGCACAACTGTCAAATAACTCGACTTTAAAAAGAACAAGCTATATAAACAAATCATTCCAACAATGTCCCATGATGTAAACACAGAAGTACCCCATTTTAGTTTAATAAACTATGTACTTTTCATCTGCTCTGCAATAAAATACTTTGTCCCTAAAACCCTGGTATTTCTCTCTTTTTTTTGTTTTACAACTAGTTTATATGAAAGAGAATTCCTCACACCCCCTGCATTCCAGCAAGAAAACAAATGTAAATGCTGATCTATTTAAAAAAAACTTCAACAGCTCTGTAGTTAGTGTTTACTTAATCCCCAAACTATTTTAAATATTTTTTTTCAGCTAAAACAGCATATATGAATGTAAAACAATTAATCTATCTACTTTGTCTTATGCTTGAGCCTCACTTCAGAGAATTTATCTAAACCAGAGGTTGCATGCTGTTTATGAAGACCTTAACTGAGAATCAAATTGTTAGAAATCCATGGATCATTTTTGTTGGCACATCCCTACTGTTCGATTTATTGTTCTGTACACTAGGTGTAAAATCCATATTCAGATGCTCCTTACTCAGACTGTTAGTAGTTTCCAAATGAAAACAGATGTGTATCACTGGTGTCCCATCAAATAGCTGATATATGGTGGCCCGTAACACGGTTCAGCAGAGGCCAACAGTTCTAATTTGCTTCACTTCACAAAGATGTGCTCTGGTTTGTGTAAATGCAGACACTTTTTTTAAACAAGAGAAAAAGAATGTCAATCCTCTGTAAAACCAAGTATGCTACCCTCAAGGCTAATATAAAATAAAGAAAGATACCCTGGTGCAGTTTCCTACTTTTATGGATGTTTAACTCTAAACAAAACCACTCATACTTTGAAAATAATGTCAAAACCACACTTCTTTGTCCCATCCAATAAACCAGAAAGCAGGATTTTATTGCACTAACTACAAGTAATAATCTGCCTTTTTAATACTACCTACAGTATATGTTTACAGTCACCAAATTATCTTCTAAAATTGTCCGCTAGGGACAGACTTACATTAAAATTAGCACAGTGGGTCAAAAAACTGTTTTTAAAAAACCGAACACATTTGTAAGAGTAATCACAATATCTTGAGGTTAAAAATATCTGTTTTCACAGAGAGTATTTCTATGCATCCTAGTCAGGAACTGATGGGAGCTTCTCACTTGAGTGAGGAAGGCAGCTCACTTCAATTCAGTGGATGAGACAACAATTTACACAATGGAACCGCCATTTTCAGAACACATTCAAGCATGAATGCCATTCTGGTTTTATCCTGTGATGTGTGTTGCTGTTTAAAATGTGCTGAAAGGTTGAAAAAATGAAAAAAAGTATGAAAGTTTAATTTTCCTGAATGTGGAAAATTCCCCCCTCTCCATTTAACCTCAGTTAAGGCCATAGCACAGATAGTGTACTATGATAATCAGGACATTTCTGTCTTTGATGTAGTAATAACTGTTCACACAGGAACTAATACATTCACAATTATCCAAAAATTGTACATTGTGAATTCATTTTTTGACATCTGGACAAACATTTTAACAGATTTATAGAACTTTTTCTGACTCCAAGTGTTTATTTTGCCACAAAACATTTTAAAGTGGCATTGAAAGTATAAACGTATCTTAAAAAAACATTTCAAATAGTTATCACTCTTAACCAGATCACGTTTAGCTAATTATAGTGGAATCTTCTTGTAAACAAATCTACACTTCTGAATAGGTGTCTTCTGAATAGGTGAGGTTGCTGAAGTTAGTTACAAATCATGATGACAAACAGAACTGGTGCATTCAGTTTGGCAAAGTGCCCAACAGGATTCTACTGCCAGACGAGATGACCAATCCCAGTGTAGAAGCTGCCAACAGCAAGGATGTATTTTAACAATAGAGTAATGGTACTGTAGACATGCTACTCTCTCAAATACCTGAGAAAATAATGCAAAGTTTTCATTTATCAGGATAATCTAGCACTGATAATTAGTGCTCTGAGTGAACTCCCTCTTGTAAGAGAAGAAAAACCCATCAATTGTTTTTGCTAATTAAGATGAATATTATCCCCATGAAGTGAACCAAAAACTTGTATGACATCAGAAATCCCCTAAGAGATCAGTAATCTTCAAGAATAATTGCCTGAATTTTTAATTGAGGGAAAAAATAATTCTGCTATACATAATTGTAGATGCACTATCCCCCATGTAATTGTGTATTCCTATTAATTTTACTAATTTAAAAGTAACTTCCATGTGGTCGTATGAAAGACTCCAATTATAAAACTTTTAAATACATATTGCTTATTTCCATAAAACATTATTGCTCTAAATATATTTCAGTGACTGTTCAGCAATGCATAAAAAGACCTAGAAAATTAAATCAATACTATTACCAGCTCAAAACTAATTTTAACAAACCGACAATTACTAGACCTCTTGGGACCGCTTTGGAGGTTTCGAAGAACCTGAATTTGCTCCTGAGTCTGAACACTGGCTTTTTAAAGAATTTTTATGAATTAAGTTAAACCAAGGACTAGAACATTTGGTCATCAAAGATTAGATCACAAAATGGCACTTCTTGCAAGTGTCCTGACTAAAATCCTCTTTAGGCTTCCACAATCTGGGGATCCTATAGTTCCCCTTTTATTCAACTGGTGAAGTAATTTCACCATATCACCCTGCAACACCCAACTGACAACCCACTGAAGTTAAGCAGGTATGAGCCTGGTCAGTACCTGGATGGGTGACCTCCTGGGAAAGCTAAGGGTGCTGGTGGAAGCGGTGTTAGTGAGGTCAGTAAGGGGCGCTCAACCTGCAGTATGTGTTGGTCCTAATTTCCTACTATAGTGATAGGGACACTAGACTATAAAAAAGTGATGAGACATAAAACCTAGGTCCCATTGGCCCTTATCAGTCATGGCCTTCTAATAATCCCTATCCATGATTTTGCTTCATCACTCTGTTCCCCTTCCACTGATAGCTAATGTGTGGTGAACGTACTGGTGCACTATGGCTGCCGTTTCACCATCCAGCTGGATGCTGCACATTGCTGGTGGTGGATGGGAGTTCCCATTACTTGTAAAGTGTTTTGAGTGCCTAGAAGTGGAGTGCATAGAAAAGCATTATATAATTATTATTATTATTTATAATAATAATAATAATACTAATAATACTAATAATAATAATAATAATAATAATAATAATAATAATAATAATAATAATAATAATAATAACTCCTTCTGATCTGCTGTGTAGTGGGACTGCTGGCACATAATGACTGCTGTGTATCCCCCAGTGAGAGGTTCCCTCCTAAACACAAAACGCTTTGGGATGCTATGACATTAAAACTACTAAATCACTGCAGGTTATTAATATTATGACACAGTAACAGTTTGTTTTAGTTTTTCAAATGGTCATCTGGACCAGCTGCTGTACACTGTGAATAAATTACAGTTTCAGAAAAAAAAATACATTTTTGGAGAAAACATGGCACATATCCTATGATTCAAAAGAGACAATTTCCCTGGCCAAATTAGGCTGACATAAATCTTTCCAATTCAATCAGATAGCTGTGCTGATTAGTCATGTACATCTTGGCATTGACTAATGCAGATGCATACATTGGAAAAAGAAAAGACAGATAGCATGGCTTTTTTTGAGAGCAATGAAGTAAATTGTTCTTCTGTCCAAATTTCAAGGGAGACATTCACAATCATTCCTAATTATTGTAGCATGTGAAAAGTGGGGAGCTGTTATGGTAAGTGGAATATGTCAATGCTCTTAGCTTCCTGGATTGTGTTACACAAAAGAAAACTTGCTGATTCTCTGGGTTTACTTTTGGAGCAGTTGGTTAAACTAATCAAGTATTTTTTTAATTTTCTTCTTCTTTTGTTTCACATGTCTATTTTTGCTCTGCTTTGATTATTTTTGAATGAATGGATATGATGCCTCTTTTAAACAATTGTCATTCCACACACCCTTTCCATTTTGTAGCACTTCAAAAAGAAATGCTTGACTAACCTGGGCACATTACTTCCTTTCCACAGTGATAAGTCTGACACTCCACATGCAGCTCAATGCCAAGATCAGTCACAAGAGAGCATCAAAGCTAAATTACCCCTAGTTTCATTAATGGTGATAAACTTGTGTGTTTACTAACACATAAAGATAGACACAGCACAAAAAATGCTTAATTATGATCTTTACTTTAACATTTCTTTTTCTCATTTGACAATCACAATAAATTCAATCAATTATTTTTGTATTTCTGTTAATTTTATTTCTTCAGTAAAAATAATTTGACAAACAGGGTAACTTTAAAGTTCATTTTTAGCGACGGTTCTGTTATTAAACCTTAAGCTGTCACCCCAAAAGTCATGCAGATTCAAGATTAATTTTTAATGCATTTGTAAAGTGTACATTTTTAAAAGAAAATAATATTGATTGATATCTCTGCAAGGAAACAGCTCTGTGAACTTAAAATATTTAGAAAAAATATTGAAAAGCATAAGAGAAGTAACTGATGCACTCTGAGTAGCATCTGTATTTTTATGTATCTAACATGAGAAAGTTATTAAACCATATAAACATTTGGAAGCTAATTCCTCAGCAAATAATTTATGGTACCATTCACTTAAGATAAAAAAATGTGAATGAAAAGGTCCATGATATATATTTTTTTAATCAGTTACATCCCAATTTAACCAATGTGTAATTTTGAAATTCTGTTTATAAATGAAGGCTCTCCAATGTTTTGTCTACTGTAGAATATACACTTTTATAATGCCTCATGACTATCATGATTCTTTAGAAACCTTAGAAAAAGTTTATGTACTTTAGATATGGTTTTGTGTACGTGATATTTTGAAGTAACACTATAGCAACATATCATATCATATTATAGCCGAAGCTGCTACGGGCATAACTGCAATTTACCATTTTAAATAGTGCATGTTTCTAAGTTGTATTTACATACAAAGGACAACAGCCCGACAGGTAATTTCCTTTGCTTGTTTAACATGTTAGAAAAAAAAACACAGAAAAATAACATGTTTATGAATAGTTTGACCTCAGGGGTTGGAGGTTTTCAATGATTTAGCCCATCTGGTTGTTTTCAGCAGATGTTTTCACCAAAGGTTAAATATTCTGGGTCAAGCACCATGATAAATTTGAGTCTCTGTTATGATTTCTGGATAAATGAGTAAAGGGTATGTGCAACATGCACCATTGTTATGTTGAATACTTTGATCTTCATCTGGAATAGACAATATTAGACTATAGTTTCATGGTGAAATAGTCTAACCACAGTTTGTTAGAATGGTGCTATATACTTGCTTGCTGAAGATGGAAAATTCAAACATATTCACTGGACAACATGCTAAAGGCAGGAAAACAAATCATAGTCCTAGTGATTAACATCTACAAGTCTGGTTGTTTAAGTGATTCATGAGCTTAATAAAAATGTAATTATTATAAAAAAACAAATAAGCTTCTTACAGCCTTTCTAATTGTTGTAAAATACCAATAAATTGATATAATAATAATAATAATAATAATAATAATAATAATAATAATAATAATAATAACTTTTTTCTAGCCACACAAGAGTTTAATATTCTTAGAATTAATTTGCCAGTACTCCAACATGTCTGTGGTATACATCTAACCCTGCAGAATTAGTTGGGGAAAACTTACTGTTTTTTATCTTTCTCACCAAATCCAGGTCTCTGCTGAAAGCCTTGTATTGTGACAACAATGGAGACCTAGAAAAAGAAACAAACATACAGATCATTATTATTGAAAAATGAAACTCAAGACCACAAAAAAGATGTTATCGGCTTTGAAAGTAAATCCCATAAAGGCTATCCCATTTCTTTTTAAAAGTAGTTGTCAACCAATTTCTAATCTGAACACATTTTCAAACACTTTTAACTGCATAAGAATTAAAAACTGATTTTGAATCACAAGCCTAATGATAATGTACAACTTGTACTTGTAAGATACATTTTCTTTTTAAGTTTAGAATATTTTCCTCCAGATACCAGATTTTAATGTCTCTGTTTATCTGAGTATTTCCAAAATGCATTATGGTACTTAACTTTCATCAGATAAACAATGATTTTAAAAGAGAAAATATGTAAAATTATTTATTGAGCTGTGATTCCAGTACATCATTTACAATACAAGTATTCATACAAGAGCTTTGGTACCACAAAAGTACCAAATTAAATAAAGAAATACTGAATGTGTCATTAACATTTTTTATTAACAAAAATGTTAACTCATTTTGAATGAAACAGTAATATCCCATGACCATTTCAAAGAAAACAATGCATACGTTTTTAGATTTACATTAACAGGTTGAGGGACCTTATATTTAGATATACATTTGGTGAAAATAAAACCCACATGTATTTTATTTAAATATTTTTTAAATATAGAATATTTGTAAAAGGTTTAGTCAAATGAAACTCTGTTCACACAAAGTCTTATCAATTCCATCCAATAACACATGGATACAGCCAGATTATATGAAATATTTACTATCACAATGTTTACCCTCTTTCAAAAAACGTTTCTAGTAGTGCAGTAATTAATACAGAGGTAATGATGTCAGATAAATATTTTATAAATATTTTATACTTGTAGTACCAGCCTAAGTTATCAACTTCCAAATTGATCAAGACATGTTTGAAGTTTGCTCTGCTTCAGTTGATACATAGTCAGGAGGATGTAAATAATCCATAATTTATGCAGTTTTTATTTTTGAATTTATGTGTCAAATATCAGACGAAAGCAAATTGGTGTTACATTCTGTGTACTAATTTGAAAAAAAAAAAGATTCAGATATTTGATTGAGTTTAATTGCCAATTTAATCCTTCAATTGCAGCCTACAGTGAATGTCAAACATTTTCCAAATTTTTCATTGACAGAAGGTAAATGTAATTTCCCCAGTGACAGTGATAAATTATTGTCCTGTGGCTTTTAGTGGTGACTAGATTGTTTTCTTCATAGCAAAAGCACTTCAGGAAGAGGAAATGACTGATGACACCGACTGAGGGGATATTATGATATCTCTCACACTGTTTTAATTTGTTTATGTGTTTGGGTCCTTTCACAATTTTCCTTTTCAAAGTGTTTATGTTTTATACAAATACTACATATGAGTTGGTTTGGAAAACACCGAAAGACGTTATCTGACAATTGTTCTTTTGGGCATCACCAAACAAGAGTACCAAAACAAACAAATGCAACTACAACCTCAGAAACAAAATGTCTTATCAAGCAATGTGACTTATCTGGCTCCTGGGTTTTCGACTTACATAGACTGGCATTTAAAGCCTGTATTATCATTCTTGTTATAATTAACATATTTTAAACTATTTTGTGCATGAGGGAAAGTAGAACAATTGTGTTTTCATCATTAGATGACAAACATGAGAGACATTTTGAGATTCTTAAACAATGCATCCATCCATTTTCTAACCGATGTTATCCAATACAGACACAAATACACACACACTCACAGTAGAGGCCAAATTAACCTACCAGTATGTCTTTGGACTATGAGAAGCACTTGGAGGAAACCCACAAGAACACCTGGAGAACTTAAAAACTCCACGCAAAGAGTACCGCAGGAAAGAACCCAGAGCGCCAATGCTGCGAGGCAACGGAAGTAAACACAACATCACAGTTCTGCCCTTCTTAAACCATATGGAGCGCTAATATCTTCTGTTCTTTCAAGGACCTGAAGATTTGGGCAATTGACTGGAACAGGGTGCAAACTATTTTCAGAACCTAATTGTTAACATTTTAGATTGGAATTGCAATTGTTATTTATTAATGTTTTAGAAATGGAACATGTCAATCACATATTTGTAGAGTGACAAAAATAAAACAACAACCTACTGTCTACTGTAAACGAAGTGTAGATTAATAATAAAACCCTAATCCTTTTCATATCATCAACCATATATTTGACCCTAGCCTGAGGGCTATTTGTAGAATGTAATATCAACTGGCTTATTTTCAAAAGTGCAATATTATAACCCCTAAAGTAACATAATAAATGTGTTTGGGGGGGGGTCATCACACAATTTGTTAAAAGTATATAATATGATATATTTATATAATATTAAATAATTGTAATTACATGCTCTCCATTTACCAACCTTTGTGAACATGATCATATTTACTAGTAACATGTGGCTTTAAAAATAATATAGCATTAAATAAAAACAGGGTTATATAAACAAATAACGTATGAGTAATGTTAATTACTGGTAATTATGGTAATGAGAAGTATATCAAAAAGAGAAAAAAACTTTTGCTTCATGCGGATTTGTATGAACTTCAGTGTGAGTATGAAGCATTATTTTGTCCATTCTTGTATTAGACAAGAATGAAAGCTCTGTCATTTAACAGAGGTGATGTTAGCCAATTTCTGCATAGACTTCATTTTTTTAAAATATTAATCACCTAGTAACAAACAACAGTGCATTTTAACAAGATGTCTTACATGAGGCATCTTTCTATATAGTAGAAAGTGTTCAAATCCCTTCCAATTTCTTCTACTAACGGAAACTACCAATGTGTGTCCCTGACAGTACATACAATTACATGTCCCACATCATTATTTAGTCTCATAGTACAAGCTGTCATATTTTTTTATGTCTCCTTTTTTTCTTATCTTATTATTGCTCCTGAAGAGGGCACTACTTTCTAGAAATTGCTATATCTTCAAATGATACTCAGCACCGGGTTTGTGTTTATAGTTTATATTGAAAATGACAGGCTTTGGATAGACACTAGTTTTAAAAAAAAAGGTATAATAAAACCTTTTTACCTGACTGCAGACCAGAGCAAGGTCATTTAAATTATATACCTGAAGGTACTCTGTTATAAAATTGGGAGTGAGGAAAGTAACTTTTCTTTGCATGAGGCATCTTCTATTTTTGATCTTTAATATTGTGGTCGGCTTATATCGTCAACTCAACTGACTGTCAAAACTACTGAAGGAGGCTAGATTTAATTAATGCATTTCATCTCAATCGCTATGGCAACATTTAGTTTCTTCAGCAGCAATGCATGCTCTAATCAGATATTTCTCCCCTTGTTGCTCCACATACACACAGCAGCGGCAGTGTGGTGAGAATTTACAGCCAAGCCCTGATCTCTCTGATAATAACTCCCTGTGATTTAGTGCTTACTTCTTTATCCACACACAGGCAGAGGGGATGGGACCCTGTTGACAGGGATGGGAGCTTTGCTAAGCCTCCTAGTCAACTGAATATTTTAATACATTATTCTTCTGATAGCTCAGGAACTGTCAAGTTCCATTGAACATAATGAAGCTTGCTTACTTTACGTATCACAGTCTTTATTAGCTCCAGTTTATCCTTCACCTTAGATCTTCTGAGATGCCCTGAAAATATATATCTAACATTTACTGGTAAATTTCAGAAACAAGGACGAGTCTTGGATACCTTTTTGAAACTCTTTGATTGAAGGAGGTACCTCTTTAAAAGTGTCTAGGCAGCTTTTAAAAGAAACTGCAAGTGTAGTGGTGGTATTTGTGGATTCCCACCAGCTCTCTAGGTGACCTACTGTAGCTGTCTGCATTTTTCTCTGATTCACAATCAAGACCCAGAGAATATTCTGATGGCTATGGTCATGTGGCCAGTGTGTGGACGACAGTGGGCAGTTCCACCCTGAACTAAAGGGTCAACTTGCCGGAATGAACTAATTAAATCACAGCTGTTGTGCTTGGGACAAAGGGGAATGTGGTCCTCTCTGTATTAGTCCTTAGAGTAAGCTGCAGTAGGGAGCTGATACTAAAAACCTACATAAAGATGAGGGGACAAACAGGCAGGGAGAAATTAGGCAATTCACATTTCTGGGATAAATAGACAATTTCTAAATGTATATATATATTGTACTTAATGTATATATATATCTATCTTTACATATTTGTCTTAGTTTTTGTCAAAGTAAGGTAAAAGAAAAACAAAGCAGCCTGAATTGGCTTCATCCCTTTCACTTCAGTACCTCTAAGAAAAACAATATATTTTTTAAACAAAAGAAGAATCTGATGCATAGAAGGAGTGCTGCGTTTTCAAGGGTTAAACCACATGAGATACAGCTCTCAGAGATACCCCACAGACACTCCATAATGAAAATTCTCATTTTCATTTCTATAAGCCCTTTTGAGTTACTTTCCATAGCTAAACCAAGATAATTGGTTTTTCAGCTAATTTTGAGACCGTTTAATAATACCTCCTACCAGACGTCTCATGTAAACACAGCTAGAGGAAACATCTTGGGTAATGGAAAGTGACCTCCGCGTGGTAGTGAGCTCAAAATCATACAAATCATACTTTTCCTTACAAAAGAGATCCCTGCTGTTTGGGTTTTACGACTGCCATGCCAGCTCCATTGGAGAAGATTGGATTAGAGGGCCGGCTGGCAGCGCTGTGGATTCCTGGTTCACCACTTGGAATTTTATGTAAATTCCATTACAGTTCATGGTTGACATAATCGAATAGATACAACACAGCCAGAGGTTTTCCTGTCAGCAAATTTCTAAGAACAACCAATACTTGCACTACCTGAATGCTTTCTTTTAGATGCTTTAGCAGCATGTAGTAGTGAACACAAGAGCCATCATCCCATATATCACAGAGAGGTTGCTTTTTTTCCCCCTGAGGTACAGTATCTGTTTTGGCCTTTTTGTAGTGTTTCTCCATCTGTTTCTTGAGATAGGCCTCCTTGCTTTGGGACTTACAGTACATGTGATTTGTGAGAATCCCAGAATCAGGGCCACAATGAAGAATGAAATGTGGACTGGAAAAACCTTGACAGAAGAAACCATTAGCATGCTGCTGTACATCATACTAGCTTTTGGATTTTTATGTCTTACCTAAATATCAATCCAGTCTGGTTAAAGTACTGCAGTTCTTGTAGTAAGATTGAGGAGATACTATAAGGAACCTTTAAATTTCTAAGGTGCCTCCATAAGTGATGGAGTGACATGACGGACGGCACTGCTTTCTGACAGCTTCAGCGTCCTGGGTTGGAGTCTGGTCTTAGGTTAATATCTGTGTTTGGCTCATATGTTGTTTGTGTTGGTCTTGGAATTTCTCCAGGTGTTCTGGTTTTTTCACAGTCACCATGACACGCTGGCTAGGTTTGATTGCTTTTCCAAATTTCCCCATTCCCCAGGCTGTTGTGTGCTCTCAATCCTACCTCGTGCTATGTATTTCTGGGATAAGTTCCATTTTCTGTGACCTTCACCAGGATCAGTAGCTTACTGATAATAAATGGAAGGGAATTTCCAAATTGAATAAGTCATTCCTTGGGCAAAATTTAACCCGCCTTGAAAACGTCTAGAGTAACAGAAATTGAAAGTGCCAAGATAGAGAAATTTACTAGATGCAAACAAACCTGTTTAAAGAGAGCAATATAAAAATAAAGTAGAAAAAAGGATTATATAAGACAGATTTAAACAGAATACTACATTAAACTACATTAACTTTATTTGAAATTTCTTTGGCCGACATTAGCTCAGAGTATATCAAAGATTGTGGGCCATATGATGCTACTTAAAGAAATGTAAACAGTCTTCAGAAGCTTTCAGATACACACCAATAGTAATGTTTCATTAAATATATTTTCTTCATATCTCTACTTCAGGAAGTTTAAGTTTATGACTGTTCATCACTGCCTTCAACACAGCAGCCTTTGTCATTCATGGCTTTCCTCACGATTTAATAATTATATCCACCTGGACTTAACTGGAAACTCCAGACACCTTTTGTAACTGTCATCTCCAATTAAACCTGATAAAAGTCGGAATATCACACTTCAAACTAGGCAACTTAATTAAGGTCAGTATAGCATCTGGAATTATTCAGATCTATGTACAATAGGTAGAAAATATGGAATAAATCCATATTTCTTTGAATCATTCCAGGTTTTATATAGACTTAATGTATTCATAGAGCCAAATTTTCTTTACCAGTATTCAGCTTTCTGTCATGCACATAAGGTTCTGTATGCAGCCTATACATACATATAATGTATAAAACACACAGCATATAAATAAACAGTTATGCAGTGAACATAAAAACAAAGAGTGATGTGAAAATTGATATGATACAAACTTGTCTTTGGTATCTAGTGGGCTATATTAATCTCAATCATTTTGTTGATACCTGAAAACAGGAATGTTTGACACAAATTCACAGCTGAAATTCAACCACTTGCAATAACATGAGACAGTTTGCTTCTTTGGCTTTAAAATACTCCAATTTCATTTGAACTAGGAGCTATAGTTTCATAGTTAATGCTGTTGAAGACTTAATGCAAATAATTTCTTTAAAATATTTTTAATTTTAGTGAAGACTACTCAAAGCTAGACATGAATGAATGAAAAAAAAACTGGAGCTTACAATCCATTATTCAAACATTGATGCACCATTAAAGAAGATCTAATGCAAGCTTCTACTAAAAATGTGTTTAATAGAGTGCATTTATTAAAGACTCCATACTGATAAAAATCTTTCTACACCAAAATATATATAACAGAAATTACATATTCTAACCAATTTACATAAAATTAAACCAAAACTGAAACACTACTAGTTAGGTAGAACACTCTGTTTGGAGTGTATTAGCCTTCATTTTCTCATAATATGAAATTATGCCAAAGAAGTCTTTCCATTTGGAAGAGATAAAATAAACCACTGCATACCACTGTATAAACACAGTATTATGAAAATACATAAATCTATCTGTTTTGTGAAGTGACCAAAGCCACATTTCTAAAACGTCCAATACATTTTGCCATTGATGAATGTACGTATTTTCATTATTATTTTAAACTAATTCAATATGTAACAAATAAAACTCACCCAAGAAACAAGTTACATATTTTTTTTACATTTTTCCAGAGTTATCAACTGCAGTACATGATATCGTAAATCAAAATGAAAAAGCATCGTGATATTCTAAGAAATTGGCTAGCACCTGTTGATGTATTTTTAGAACTTTAAAAGTCTCTCATTTGAAAACCTACATTTTTTGTTTAAGAAACATTTATTTTGCCTTCCCTGCATGACTCTTAATTTTAAATGGATAACATAGATATGCAAAAAGATCCTGTACACACCAGAAGTTTCTTCCTTCCTTTGTTATAGTTCAGCTCTGTGCAGTAGCTCCACCAGCATCACACTTGTCATGATAGCCCATTGCTATTAGATAAGCAGACAAACCCATCCCCCTCTGTTTTGCCAGTGCCATCAAGATCTACAGGCTCTGAAATGAGCTGTTAATCCCACCACAATATCTTACTTCTTTTGTGCTGTTATACACAGTGCTCTACATAACAAAATGAATCAGTGTAGAGACCACAGAAGACTCAATGAATGAGTCATTTTCTCTCTTAAATCTTAATTAAAACTATCATGTGCTAATCTCTAGAAAATAAAGGTAACAATATTATGTCTGCAAAATTGCTTTAGTAAAATATAACATGCAGCATTTGTTTCATGACTCCAATATCAAAGTTATAACTTCTTCATTGCTGTCTAATTGCTTTTAAGATATATGCCGGTGTCATTTTCTTTCCTGCTGAATTGGTACTCTAAAATATTGAACACCCCCACATAACAGTGTGCTGTAGAATTCAAAGAGGTTTTTTAAAGGTCAAGTAATAATAAAAAAATATATATATCTAAAACAGAAAGATTCCTGCAGATACCACATATTCTTTGAGCTCCTTCAAGAAGCAAGTGAAACAGCCAAAAGGCATTAATGAGCATGCTCTGCACTTTGCACAACGACTACCTCAGCTTTCCTTTAAAAAAAGATCACGGTGTGTAATTTTAGACATGCTGAAACTTAAATTAATGAAGGCTGATTTCTGTGGATGCACATGGGTCACATCTCCAGCCTTCGTTTATCTCAGACTCGCCACTTTGTATTTAACATGACAGTGTTTTTCTACCTCTCCCGTTTCATCCCTCTCCACCCCCCCCCCCCCAACCAATAACATTCCTTATACTATTAAAAATGCAAGACATTCAAATCAAGACAAACCTTCAAAAGAAAAGCGCTAGAGAACAGAAGTGTATAATTTTCCACTTTGATTTTCTGTGCACTGAACAAAGGAATTACTTATTTGCAAATAGCTCCCCAAATAATTATCAGAAATAACAATGTAAAGAAATGAATGCCATTGCTGCAGTGGCTGCCAGCTTGACTGCTGCTTAATTTGAGTTTACTGGACATTAAGAAGGACCAGATCAACACAACACTGTATGACATTGTATAATGTGTAAATATACATACTGTACACTATACCAGAGATGAACTTCAGTCTTTGAATCCTTCAGAATTTATGGGTACTTTTCAATCTTTTCAAATTGATTAGTAAATGGATCTGGCTTTCAATCCAAATAATTTATTTAAAATGGAGATGAGTTTAAGACCAAAGTACTGTACTACCCTTGATAACTAGAGACATCCATCTCTGGTGTTTACTGTATTTCCATAATTTAATATAATTCTGTGACGTTCTTCCAATAAACACAGCATCCGAAGTTGAAACTCTGAGAGCTGCTTCGGTTTTCTTTTAACTTTTTAGTGTGAAATTAACCTCTACTTTTCCTTTGCAGCTCTTCAGAAAGTAGCAATGTTTTATCCTGGCACTCAGATTCCCTCCCACCATCCACCAGCATGCTGGCTAGGTTACATGCCAGTTTCTATAAATTGTTCCTGGGTCCACAAGTGTGTGTGTCATTTGCCATGGACAGGCATCCTGTCCAGGGTGTAATCCTATCTTGTGCTGGGTTGCTTTGACCCCCTATAGAATAAATTGGCTCTGGCTAATTGATAGTTGTGAATTGGACAGTGTGGAAATAAACCATCCTAAACAACAACAAAATAACGAGATAAGACACCAGACAGGATAAACATCAAGATATAATTACAATAAACATGCAAACAAACAAAGCCTAGATAAGATAAAGGTTGCAATGGACAACAGGCATATTGTAGAAATTGAAATACTCAGAATAACAGAGTGAGAAAACTTAAGAGTTACTTAATAACTAATGGTATTTCCACAGTGTTACAAATTAATTTGACTATACTGTATACTTGCTAATCTCATATCATGTTGTCTTTAAAAGCAATTAATTTTTTTGTTTGCATTTCAAATATGAATCTACATGTAAACATTTGTCTCATTTTTGTTATTGTAAAATTTCAGTCCTTCAGTTTTCAATAAATCTGAAGATATTATAATTGAAAGATTTCCTGTGTATTATTTACAAGTTTTTGGTAACTGGCAGAAACAGTACGGAGGTTTTAATGAGACCTCATCAGCAACAAAAATATAAATTGTCTTAATTTTTTAAGTCACTCTCATAAGGGATAAATCACAAAGCTATACATTTATGAACAATTTGAGCTTTAGGCTATAATATAAAGATTTATTGGTGTTTCACAAAGAAAACAGATTCTTGAATTTAAAACTTGTTCAAAATTTTGTTTTTAAACACCAGGTACAGAAAATATAAGAAAGCATTCTCTTTACCGAAACTGTACAGGCAGAAAATGTCTCATTTTACTAACCCCTTTTAAAAAACCAAAGGTATCAGCAAAGATATTGCAGGCAATAATACTCCAGTTGTCTACTTTTAATCCTTGCAGCTGGGCTCAAAGCTTCCTACTTGCTTCATCCTGCATCATGGTATTTCTAATAAGGACTAATGTGCTCTTGGGGCATGTTTGCATCTACTGACCTTATTTCAACTTCTGTTGGATCTGAATCATGTAAAAGTGAATGGTATGGAAGGCAAATGCTTCAGATAACTATTCCATTACATGCTGTATTACTAGCACAGAACTATAAATCACAAACAATTTTAAATCTTTTACTTTTTCAGCTATTTTTAAAATGATCTTTTTTGGGGGATAAAGCAAGTGGTTTCTGCTGTGTTCCATTCTATATGAATGAAAGTAAACAAACTTAGTGAACAACTGTTTAGAGGAAAATGTCGATTCTATTCACAAACCAGTACAGACATTAATGGAATGATGTGCTCCATCAAATGGATGTTTGTAAAAACCATAGGGGGTTTCCTTTATTTAAAATAGTGTGCAATTTACAGAGCTGGTTACATGAAGCATAAATAACTTTAAATTCAACCAATACCTTTTGTATTGTCTACTTTATAGGCAAATCTAAAATTCTTTCCATCAATGTAGTAATTCTTATTGACTGAATATCTGTTTATACTGGAAAGCTGAAACATTATGGACAATATTGAAAAAATAAAAACAATGGCATCACCAAATGATACTGCAGCTCTCATACACTAACAAAATTAAACAAAATAAAAGGATTATATGTAACAATCTTCATCTCCAATGACTTGAGTAAATAACTTTTTTTCCCTTTCCAATCTTTTGGATCATTAGTACTTTATTGCTATGTGGTGATAAAGTGTAAAGAAATTCAATAATTAATTAAAGAAACTCAACATGATACAATCTAAATAATTAGGGAAAATTGCATGGATTTTGCAGTTACGTTAATTGCACAGATCACACAAACTATCCTACCATTTTATTAGCTTCATTGGAGTGGTTTCCTGGTGTGTTGTTGCTGTGTGGTGGTTGCTGACAGGCTTGGTTGGGGTTTTGAGTGATTGGTTGTCAGCAAGGTGCTCCTGTTTCAAATGAAGCCCTGGATCCGGTGACACGCATCCCATACCTTGGACAACCTTTTTCCCACCAACTGTCTCCCGGGTAGATGCTGTTTTCTATGCTACCATCCAGCTGGAAACCGTTTTTCGACACACTGTCAATTTTATTTGCCAAACAGTAGCAGGTCCTAGTCAGCTGCTTGTTTGTTCTTGTTGCATTTCCGTCTACTATTATCTTAGTATTATCCAGAATGAGTTTCTGTCTCAGAATATTTTTTCAGGGTGGTTTCATGTAACATTTACACTGTATAAAGATTCAATAGCATTTTTCTATTACATAAGACAAGCCACATCCACCAACCTGTGAAATGGTAAGCAATTCATACATGCTATACTGTTTGTACATGTAGTGCTAGATTATTTTCTTTTCCTAACTACTCTAGATGCTAAAGGATTCCTTCATATATTTTTCTTGTCCTAAACAAAAGATTATATAAATCAATTAAGCTTAATGTTTTACTGAAACAAGAATGAAATATCATCTACTGTATTAAATGCTTTCCACGTATGTGTTGACAGCTATAAACGTGAATATTACCATCCACAAGAACAGGATATAGCTACTTTAATTAATACATGTAAATTAAAGATCCTAATAACTACTATGAATAATTCAGACAGAATTCTGGTGTCAGTATAATTTGCCCTTACCTTGAGTTGAGAAGAAAAACATGCCTCAATGTGTAAATAAGGCTCTACTAACCTCACTGTAACAATCTAATTTGTATTTATTGCCCAACGAGAAAAGGAACTGATGTGAACTACTGTGCAATACCATGCAACCAGATGTATCACAGATCTTATTTCATCCTGACCTACACATTAAAACAAAACAAATGTTATTGCTTAAATTGCTGCATTTCAAGTCTAAAGCCTTTTTCTTAAATACAAAAAAGGTACTTTAAATATTCTAATCTTTTTACAAATACTCATATGAAATAGCATTTCAAAGCATGATTTCTAAAATCTTTGTTAAGCATATAACATGATTAAATGGGGCAGCAAATCACATATAATTAAAAGTGTTTCTGACAAAGACCAGATGAACTAATGTTTTTTAAGTTTTTTTACTGGAACAGAATGAAACAATGGATTCTGTTGACCTAATTAGACTATGACTGAATGACTATTCCATGCACCAAATATGTGAAGGATAAATTAGCAGCAAGATGAATAAGAAAATGCCTCAAGGCGACATATACCTGAAAAGCAATTTGATTAAAAAACACACAACCCAGGGATGATGGTTACTTGAACAAAAAAGCTGCATTAGCATTGTTAACTGGTTCTTCTTGACAGACAGGAAAGAACAGCCATCGTGTTATTTTATTATTGAGAGCTGTTCGTAACAAAAAAAAATTCTTGCACAAAACCTCCTGCAATAGCACTCTGTTTCTTGAAATCCAAAATGTGCACCTCACAAAGAAGTACATCAAATGTGTCTTAAAGCTACAGATGTGACTTACAAAAGGAAAAAGAATACTATGTACAATCCTGTACTATACTGAAGAACCAACCAGATGTATAATTCCCTTCATTTTACAGCAATTCAGCACATAAAAGAAGCAACTCCAAAATTTAGACTGACAAAATTTACTGGAACTACAAATTCTCCCATTGAAGCAAAATTGTTACAAATTCCCTTTCAGAAATCTCAGTTCTTATACTGACACTACACCTATCAAACATCTTCCCCAATCTCCCTAGTTAATTAACATGCTCTAATTTTACTTTAAAAAGAGGTTTTGTAAGACAAATGAATGCAAACTTCAGAAGACCTGTCACTTTAAAAAAGTTTCTTTAGGAGGAGAATGGAATCAGATGAAGTTAAATGAAAAGCACATTGCTTGAGAGCACAAATGCACATTATTGTATTAGCTTCTTCCCCAACGCATAATAAACTCCCTGTCAACCAGGACAAAAGGTAGCCACACCCCTGCAGGTTGGTAAGAATCAGGAAGAATGCTCTGAGCTATGGGATTAACAATGGTGAAGTCTTTGGAGAGCTGAAAAGCTTTCTCTAGTAAGAGATAGTAAGATTTTCAGCTTAGAATGTTGTCAAATGTTTTATTCATCCTCTCTCATAAGGGCCTCCAAACAGATTATCATGTTTACTTCGGGCCTCATTTGAGAGATAAATCTTTTAATAGTGAAACTAACAGGGTCAGTCAGTATGGAGATGCCTGCCAGCCCACAGAATAATAAACAACAGAAAAAAAAATAAATGAAATTAAACAATGGGAGTGTAATGATGTCCTTCAGCCAAAACCAATCAATATGCTTTATCTTGTGATGGAAAGGTCATATATAGGTCCTGCCATTTGAGTTACATACAGATATATGTATGGTAAAGGCGCAAATAGTATGCAGGATTTACCAAAGACCTGCCTTCTCTAACTCCCTAGAATATTTCTTTCACTCCTCTTTGTTCTTTGTTCATCTACTGCAGCAAAAGTGGTAAGGCTCCCTTGAGTGCTTGCCACTAGAGAACCCCAGTCTCACAGGATAATCATCTTGAAGATGCATCAATACTATAGTTCTAATTTGGAATAAAAAGAGAATCAAGACATTTAAAAAAAAAAAGAAAAAATGGAAGAAATAGCAAGCAGCAATTCTCTAGATGGTTGAATACGTTGAAAAGCCCTGCAATGTATCAAAGCATCTGACGGCGTCATAGTGTGTTCATTTTTGGTTTCTCCCTTTCCCTACTGTTTTTCTAGTTAATAAACCTAAAAACACACTCTGTTAGTAAGCCGGAAAGGGACTGTAACAACTTCCTTATGCTTTCCAATTAATTAAACTGCTACTGGCAGCAGACTAGTTAACAGCTATCTGAAATGGCTTTTCTTCGGATGACAAGGTCTCTACAGCATTCTTTTCTTACCGAACCTCAGACTGATAACTACCTTATGGCTCTGTAAAAATAGCCCACTTTTAACACAGGCAGGAGGAAAAAAATCAATTTCTTATAATCCCATGGAAAAAAATGTTCTGAAAAAGATCTGAAGTTAAAGGTTAAAAAATAACTGTGGTTATCAAGTTATCGATTAAAATGTTCAACAGTCCGCTAATTCTGTAATAGCCCTTTGACAAGGTTAATACCTTTTATCTTATATACCTACACAATACCTCAGCTGATTACAAAATTGACTTATCAAGCAGGTTTGTATAAAAAGCCTTTGAGCAGTTTTATGAAATGTTAAGTTTTTAAGCAAGTATATTTACTTAAGATAAAACAAATTAAATAAACATGAGTTTTCATTAATTAATAAAAGTAACATGATTTTGTCAAAGGAGCAAATGTATAAATTCAGGTCAATTAATTAAGTTATGGTGGCGAAGTAGTTAGTGTTGCTGCTTCACAGCACTGGGGCCCTGGGCTCAGTTCCAGACGTGGGGTGCTGTCTGCATGGAGTTTATATATTCTTCCTGTGTTCACATGGATTTCCTCCAAGTGCTCTGGTTACCTTTAATAGTCCAAAGACATACTGGTAGGTTAATTGACTTCTTGCAGCATTGGCCTTGTTATGAGTGTGTGTCTGTGTGTGCCCTGTGATGGACTGGTGTCCTGCCCAGGGTGTATCCTGCCTTTTTCCAGTTGCTTGCTGGGATTGACTCCGACCCCTCTGTTACCCTGTATTGGATAAAGTGTTTAGAAAATGGATAGATAATATGAAAAGTTACTATTCAGTTTCAGCTGTGCTTTTATGCTTTTATTGTCATTATTTTTTATTTTCAGTCAAGTTAAAGATGTTTTTATTCTTTTCAGTTAAAAGGTTTTAAATATAGTGGGTTTAATGGAGATGACCCTAGACACTATGATGTATAATGGGAACAATGTTGTCATATGTTCATCATTCATATTTAGTTTCTATATATATGGTTTATTCAGATGAGAGTGCTATAACGTTTCTTTTTTTGTAGCAGAATAAAGCTCATGTCAATGTTACTTTCAATTGAAATGCACTATGTATATAAATTATTTTTCACTGTCACTTATTTTTACTGTACTATCACAGCTTTTGCACTTATAAGTTTTCATCTTCTTAGGTGTGCTTAGAGTTCAAATGTAAACAAATGGAATTCTAACTTATTACTGTAACAATCCTGTGTGTAGAATAAAATGGTTTTCATTTTCAGTGTTAACTGCTTCAGAACAATTTGCTTTTAATCTGATCATTTATTTCTTTATATAATTACTAAGGTATTGCATGCGTAAGTGTAATTTTACCTCACTTTGGAACTACTCAGTTATTGACATTCTACTGAGATGTCCTGAAGCCTGGGCACACCAGAACCCTTCCTGAAGAAGTGAAACCTGTACATGATTAAATTTGCAGTTTCAAAGCTGCACAAAATGAACTTGAAATGACTCCTTGATATTCCTATTAAATCTAAACCCATTTCTACCACACAATAACTATAAAAACTACCTTCAAATCATACCAGAATTTTACATTCATAAAATTACCCTACATGCATTAACATGCAATTAAAATGAAAAGATATTCAATTTTCTGTGAACACCAATAATCTATAACCCAGTCACAGTTCCAGCATTTTTTGCAATAGCTTAAAAGCAAATGCCCTAAAGGATAGCCATTAGCCAAAACATTGATAAAAATTATTACCTTCAGGCATTTCCTAAGGAAGCAAACGAACTATGTTTTAATCCAGGTTTGGAATATCTCAATGAGATGCACGTCCAGTTTTTACAACATATTTCACCTACATTAATCTATATCCATTTCTGGAATCAGTTGTTACCTGCACTGTTTATAGAAGAAAGATGAGGTCCAGTCATAAATCTATAACATATGACAATCTTGAAAAATCTACCACAGCAGATTTTAAAAAAATATTCCAAGAAAATCTCTTATGAACATTTCAGACACACTTTAGTGGAATTTTGTGCTCAACTTAAGCAAATTCATTTTAAAAATCCAGATGCCATTATTTCAGAATTGACTTTCAGAAAGTAATAAAGTGCTAAAATTGCATTAAGAATTGAGACCATGTATTACTACAGTACGATGATCTTAAAGCATAAAGTTGGCTACAGCAAGTGTTGTTTTCATTTAATTTCAAAAAGTGCTATAAATCCTGTACTCACAAATTTACATCCTTTTCATCTCAGTCATTTTCACTTGGAAATATACCTCTAAATTTAGTTTCATCTGAGGATTCCTATAAACATCATAGGTTTGGATCTTCAGGAAAGTCAGATATATTCTCAATAATGGATTTTAAGATATTTTATAATTAACCCTAAAGCTACTTTGCCATAGTCTTATTAATAAGCATTATGAGGAAATTAAAAATTAAAATGTTTTTTGTGGTTCCCGCTTATGGCTTCTTGGTCAATGTATATTGTATAAACCAATGTTAAGTGACAAATACTTCTGGTACCACTTTTGAAATACAGGTTGGCTAATCAAACTGTAGATATAATACATACAGGAGGAGAAAAGCCATAGCCAAAAACATTCCAGTTCCTACAGGTTAAAGCTGACACACTACAGAAAATAAAGGAGTGTTTGGCATGTACCTGCTAAAGAAAAAAAAAACATTAAACGAAAAGCTTCCAGTTTGGAATGACTTGAAAGAGCAGACCATGAAAGGAGTTCTTAATAAAACAACTGTTTTAAAGACCTTCTCTTTTTTAAAAGGAAAAAAATCTGCGAGGGAGTACTTTTGAAAAAAAGAACAGTTAGCTAAATACATTTCCTGAGTCCAAGGACATTGTTATGTCTGTACGTCAGTAACAAGTCATGAATCATTTACATGCATCTCGATAGATATTTGGATTGTATGAAGATTATGATGTAATCAAAATAAGGGGAAAAGAAAAAATATATATACATCCGGGAAGCTTCTAGTACCTTCTATAGTCATAAAATGTCATAAAATGTATTTATCAGCATATGTTATCTAAATGACTAAAACACCGTAATCTCAAAATTACATATTACTTACTACTTAATATTTTTACTTGCCTTTTTTAAACTGAACAGTTTTTGGGTGCATTTTTAAGATCACAGTTGAATTAATGAAGTAACGATAAATGGCAAGGTCTTGTCACAGATAATCATGAATATTCAAGTCTGTGACCTAGTTTGTTATTCTGTGAGAACAGCCAACACAGAGAAGGTTTTTTGAAGGTACTAAGGTAAGGAATTATTTGAAAATCTGTTTTACAATTCAGGTCATTCCTGATGAGGAGAGTATTCATGTGTTTGTGAATCAGGCTATTGTATTTTTTGCTTAATTTGTATAATTATTGGTCTACATTATTAATTGTTTCACCCCCTATTTCTCTTTCAGCTATAAAGGGGCTATCTATGTGCATTACTACCATCTCTTCTGTCCACACTTGAAAAATATCTAAATTTTGGATTGAAAGAAGTGATTTGTGCTGAAAACAAATTTGTTCCCAAGTCTTTTGTTCTAAAATGTTCATTGTTTCATTTGACATATAATTTTTATCAAAAATATTTCACAGGTAATTGAATATACAGTAGTAACTCAAAATGGAATATACTGAATGCCTTGGTCAGTATTGCAAGTTTTTGATTCTTGTTTACATCCAGAAATGTAAGAGAAAATGGTTAATGCTTTTATACTCTTACTAGGAACAGTTCTTTCCGGGCCCTATGCGGGCGACACGATCCAAAAGGTCAAGAAACAATAGGGAAAAATATCATGCAAGAGTCGGTCAGGAGACAGGGGGGCGTGTCCATGCAGTGCTAGTGTCCGGGGGGAGTGAATCCAGGGCGAACAATCCAAGGGTAAATCCAGAGGGGGAATCCAAGACGGGAGGCTTAGTCCAAGACCAGGGGATCCATCCGTAGTTAAAACCAGAACCGGGTCGGGACCGGCGGGGCAGGGAATCAGGAACAGGAAACTAAAACCATAACGGAGCCAGACGCGGCAAGACCCCGGGCTCTCACGACAAGGAAATCAATGAGAAGCCCCGAGCAATCGCCTGCGTCTGGCTTTAAAGGTGGAACTAAAGAGGGGCTGGAATAAGGAATAGGTGTGGGGAATGGGACAGAACGAGGAAGGGCTGGAGCGCCCTTAAGAGGAGGAGTAACGATCGTGACAGAATGTCCATGTTGAATATGAATTTATGGATTATGTTTTTCCAAAACAGCCAGTGTTAATTCTAGACATTGATTTAGTCATCGCACTATATTATATATTTTGCACGTGCACATTTTACAGCTTACTGCGTGTACTGTAAGTCACTTTCTGGTATATAAAGAATCCCTCTCATCCACCGATGAAGAGTAAAATAGGACAGTGATAATAAGGCTATTTTTCCTCATGGTGGTTTGAATAATCTGAATTCACCAATGCCAAGTTTGGCATTTTTTACTTCATGTAAGTTACAAAGACAAGTTTAAGATCCCTAGTATTTACGCAATACATGTATTCATTTTGGACTAGCAATCTAATGCAGTGAGTTTCTGTTTTCAGACTCCCGATCTTTTACCCATCATATTATATTCCAGTTTATTGTGTTTATTTTTGTTCAAGAGCTCCTTATTAGCACAAATGAGATGTTGTAGCCTCTAAATACTCAAGTTAGAACAGACAGTGAAAAATAACAAGTGGTCCAAGCTTTTTGACTATTATGACAATGAGAAAATCCAATCTGTGGATACCTTACTGTCTGCGTAGATTGATTCCTAATTAGGCTTGTATGGGCTATAAACTGGATTTAGATAAGTATGATGGGAGCTAACTTGTCATCACCTCCCATATACTGCACATGCAATACATCGTTCCATAACTTCTAGGAATTTCTTAGACAATAAATGATTCCAATTATAACACATAGTGAAGTAATTCAATTGTCTTTTATTTCTATCTAAACCAGTTGAAACAGTGCAACCACAGAGACCTAGGATATTAAAGGCACCTTTTAAACCCACTACATCTCTGACGTCCTAATTAATTATAATTGAGTCCCTTAGTGACTGCAGTGACAGTTGTCCTCCAAATGATAAAGTTGTATGAAAATAGAATCAGTCTTCACAATCCTTTCTCATTTGAACAACTTTGGGAATTGCAGCAGAGCCTTGGTGAAGAGCTTTGGGCTATTATACAAATGTTTCATCGAAATATATGCTAATCATATGCTCGTCCAGTGCGTTGCAGCAACAAAATACTTTGCCTGTACAAGGGGAATCAAAATGGGAAATGTCTGAACTCTTCTATCATGTTTTATTCAAATGCTGTTTATGTCTGGGCAGGGTATGTCCAAATCATTTGCAAGGTGAGCAGTCACAGTCAAAAGTTCCTGGAGGGATTTTCTTTATCTAATACATTTGAAGAGAAAAAAAGCCATCTTGCTCCATTTTTAGACCTGAAAATCTGTCATAAGAATACTGTCACCCTGCCACCTTTACCAATGTGTCTGTCGCCCAGGGAGGAGTGCTCAGAAGGTGAGAAAAAGCCTGTGACATTACAAGAGAAACCCTTTGTTTTTCCTTGTGTAATAGTCAATCTTATTCAGCCACTAGCCTCCAAGTGACTGGTGTTACAGAAGGATTTAAGTTGCTCTGGGAGCCAGAGCAAGTTACGAATGATGGCTAGGAAATGACATATAAACTACTGTACCATCCAAGTACTATACCCCTCCCACCTCTTGCAAAAAAAAAAAAGATAAGAAAAGCCTACAACTCTACAACTGCTAGAATTCAATGATTAAGTTTCTTTCTTCCTCATTACACTTTGTCATGCTGGAAGAAGACAAAGTACTAATCTGGTATTTCATGTACACCACAGCCACTGCTTAAATTCAGCCATTCAACATTTTCGAAAGGAAAACCATTAATTTTAAGCCCTGAAACCCCAGGACTTCCTTAATTGAAATAAACAGCATCAATTATATATGTATTACTCAGTCTCACGTAAAGCTTTCCATAAATACCTCACCTAATCTCAGAGGCTCTTAGCTGAACTTAAACCTAAAACAAAAAACATTTTACTTTATTAAAAGAATCAAAGGAAAAATGCAGGAATCATTGCCAGTCTTTGGCAAGCTTTAGTTACTAATACAGGATCCTTCTTCATGAATTTATCAGACTTCTTCGGTCTTAAACTCATACATAAAAAGCAACTACATTTAATTAAGACTTTACAAACTATTCATGTACACCTAAACTGACTGACTAATCCCCCACCACCTCCCACAAGAAGTGTGTTGTACCTAGAAAGACTTTTAAGGCATAAAATTCCAGTTTTGCAATAATGAAATCATGCTAAACATGTTTCTATCGTTTTCAATTTTATTATGTCTATATAGCTACAAACGTGAAATTAAAATGTGTTTTCAATACATCACATCTGAACAGCCCCTTTATGTTTTCTGCCTAAATTGATGCAGGAATCTTGGAAGAAAATATTACCAATAATATTGTTTTGAATCACTTTGATCTCTCCAGATCCTAGAGCTTTGAATGTTTGTTTTTATTCCTTATGTGCATGTAAAATTGTTCACTCAAAGATAGACATGGTGGAATAAAATAATCACTCAAAATAAATTGTATTCTGATTTAACAAATGTATATATTAGCTGTAAAATAGAGAATTTCCATTGAGACATGCACAAGCAAGTCCTTGGAAACTTAATAAGCTTAGTTGTTCATTATCTCTGTGAGATTCTGGCTAATTAGATAAATAAGACAGAAAAGTTCCTCTTTGTGATTTCTCTATTTAAACATTTCTTCACAGGGCACGATTTAAATAAATTGTTTAATTATTGTGTCATGTTCTAATAGAATTAATTACAAGTACTGATATATCTACACAAGTAATACATCACTGTACATTTCAATAAAGAGATTATTTAATTTTTATGCACAACAAAGTTAATAATATCAAAACACTTTTATAATTGTTTCTTTGAATAACATTTAATGACATAAAGATCTGTTCATTTATCAAATGTTGCACTAATATTTAAAAAACATCTTTGTTAAAAGAAAACTTACCAGCAAATACTAAAATAATGAATTAAACTCTAAATAAAGTACTTTTTAGGTTTAAAAAAAGTATTACATTGTGATTTCTGCAGTTCATGAGCTCAGTAACAATATTAATATAAAACATCTGACATGCAACTAAAAAATGGCACTATGCCGTTAGACTAACACTAGATCTAAAACAGCACAAAGGTATTCATAACAGTCACAGCCAAAACCTTCAGTGTTCCTATGAGTTGAAACAGGTGCCTGTCTTAAAGTACAGGGTTTCTGTCAGTTGGATTAGCACATGTGTTGCTTGTCAAGATGTATGGGGGGTTGGGGGGTACACTTTTAAGGCCTTAATCCATCATGGCTTGCATTCATTCATTTGGAGTTTCAGTCTCAGGTGGTTCTTTTCTTTATCTGCTTCTCACTAGTTGAGATAAAGGCTACTCTGCCACAGCCACCTTGAAAAGACATAGACATCTTCAGCTCTCACAGCACTGATACTAAAAAGCCAACTAATGGAACATGTGCTATGTCATGTGATGACATGAAGTTTGAATCTAATACAGATTAAGAGATTTTCTGAATTTCTGAGATGTGTTTTGGTCATTCTGTTTGCTCCAAAGTGCATTTGAGATAGCTTCAATATAATCTGATTCAAAATCCCAAAGAGCAAAAGTTTCTGCAACCATTTAGTAACCTGATAACTACTCTGTTTTCTTTTTAACTTGTAAAATCATATATATGCACAATGTGTTTTTTAATCTAATCTCATCCAACATGCTCTTGTAAACACTGGTTTTATTTCCTAACATCTAACTCCAAACATGAAACAAATCCTGTCAGAAAATAACATTGCAGAAGTTCCTAAAAAGATGATAGAAATACATGTTGAATGATATTTTTGTAAAAATTGTATTCAAATATATTTTCCAAAAGAGATTATCTTAAAATGATAAAAAGATCTCCCAAATCATATGGCTGAGCCAATAGGTAGAATATAGCTCCAGGAAGTGGAACAGTACATTATTGCAGAGAACTTGATGTAAAAAATAATTAAGGTTAGTCCATATTGTTTAGGTCCTGTTATAAAAAAAATTAGCTGTTGTAAATCTTTTCACCTGTTAGATTTTTTTCCTTTTGTCACAAGATGCTACCACATCTAATCTGAAATAGCAAAAACCAAAAAAAACAAGGTTGGCCAGGTCTGTTGGTTCTCCACAGGAGAATGTTGCCCCATGACTAAAGTATACATCATGTTAAAAGTCATTCTAGGCAAGAGAGCTGTATGCCAAATGCACTTTAAGATGCACTGAGAGACACATTTTTTATGCCGGCGGTATTTCATTAAAAGAATAGCATTTTTTTATCATCACATGAAAGCAACACCATTTATTAGCTGTCTTCAGTAATAAACTGAAATTGTAATAACAGAAACCAGCATCCTGAGCCATATGGGTTAATTAGAGAGTTCTGCTCTGTAAAGGAGTTGTATGTCCTATAAATTCTTTTAATAAGCAGGCTATTGCTTAAAGATGTAGCATCTCTTGTCACTAAACTTAGATTATCGTGAAAACAGCCTAGCTAAACATTGCCTTGGCTCCCTGGGAAAAGATAAAACCAGATTAAGTTTAAATGCCAGGCTTTTTGTTTTTTTCTTGCAGTGCTATAAATTTGTTTTCTTTCAGTGCTCATTAGAGCTGTTGCCTCTGCGCCTCCAGGCACACAGAATGGAGTGCTCACAGCATTAGGCATTGTGTAATGAGGATTGTGCACCTCAGCTTTAACCTTTGTTAACACTCCTTTGCTGCAGCTACAGCCTTTTACTCACCATGTTCTCCCTCTCTCAGCCTTTCCTTTTGGCCTTGTAAGGCTGATGCTGCTTGACTAGGTACCAAGTGGAGCAAGCTGTGGTAGGTGGCTGGAGAATTAAAGACATATCACAAACTGGGCAAAAGTCACATGAATTTTTGTTTCCTTTCATTTGCTTTATGCATTGTTCGACCAGAGTCTCATTAGGTAATACACTGGCCAAGAAATTACAGTCAGGGGGTAAATCTTATATTTGCAGATTGCCTGAATATGTTTTGTCTACTGTCACACACCAAGTTTGGGTATTTCTGATTTTTTTTGGCTTTGATTGAGGTGGCTGAGTACCATATTCTACGAAGAACCGAAAAGCTCCCATGGCAATTGTCATAAGGTGCTGACCCTGGTGTTGTGGTCAGATTCCATTGAGACAGGGCCTCTTCCCAAACAAATTCCCCTGCTCGCAAGGAAAGGCCCAGCCACCTTCATAAAAACCATCAAATAAGGTCTATAAAAACAGATTTGCTAAACATCTTCACTAAATCAAATCCTGGACAACGAGGTTTTATGTTTTAATTGTAACTGTAACTGTAACCTTGTCTTATTCTTTCTGGAATAATTAAAAAATGTTACAAAGAAGATACTACTTGTCAATAATACAGTAATATGCTGAAGTGGAAGTGGAAACAGGGTATACTTTTATTCAGCACAAACCATCAAGTATTTTATTCAATAAAACCACAAGCAAAAATGAGGGGAAATAGATTCAATGTTCATTTTTTACTGCAGGTTTTCTTTCTTATATGGCAATTTTAGTGCGACTGTAATGCATTTTGAGTCTTTTGTTTCTTGAACACTGAAATCGCTGGCTAAATAAAAGAGTTATAGAGCATGAAAACTAATATAGGTGGAGAACTACAAAAGAAAACAATAAAGCTACATCACAAACAGAAAGCAAGACATTAAATCAAAACACTGAGACCATTAAAAGTTCACTTTTCTTTCGTTCATATAATAAATTATGCTCGCCTTTTCATTTTACATTTTTTAAAAAGAAAAAAATATTTTGGTAGAAAGGCTAGCACTGTACAGCTTCTCTAAGAGGTCTGCAAAGAAAGAGTAAGGGGTGCCGCAGGCAAAATCAGTCTGGGCCAAAATAAGTGTAACCAGCTCCATGGCAACTGACATTGCGCTAAATTAAACTCACTCTCTGTTCCTCCAGCCTAACAGGAATAGTTGGTGGACAATACAGAGATGAAGCAGACAGTAGTAATTCACCACAAGAACTCTATATAAATCAAACAACAATAAAAAACTTCAAACTTTAGTGCATACTGAGTTTATAACATTTGAGCCACACCCAATTGCAAAGTAATAGAAAGTGTGTGCTCTGTGCTAATCTATTTGCAGAAGGGGAAATAAATCTATATGTAGATACATGCACAAAAGTATACTAATAAACCTATGGAGAAACTAAAATCCGACTTTTTGTTTGGCAGTTTGGCACTATCTATTAACAGACACCTGGAAATTTAGGAAACTCTGGTTACAATAGATGAACGTGGCAATTGTTAGTTTACACAAATAGCAAAGACAAATAAACAAAGGAACATAAGTTATTAGCTGACAAGGGGAAGAATATGTGATAAAGCATAAAGGGTTGAGATGTGTTTATTTAACACAACAGAGTACATAGAACTAAAGATTACTCCTATAATATGTTCAAAATGCAATTTCAGAACATAGTGATAATGAGATAGACAGTTAAAAAGGGTAATATTTTATAGCCCTGCTAACAAAAAATGATAGATACTATCAAGTCAAAATTACATCTCACATTGGCCAAATATCCTTATCACGCTACAACACTTTCCAATAATTTACCATGAAAAAAGGCTGCATATCAAATGCATTATGTGCATGTCTGTGTTTCTTGAATGATATTCTAGTCACTAATTTACCATTATGATTCATTTACTACTGTTATTCAATGATGGTATTTAAGGTTGCAGACAGATTAAAACCTTATGTATTATTAGTTGGCATTGTTCTATATAATTATCAAACTGTTTTACAAATTGTCTATGGAAGAAATGCATTGCATAGCTTCTGAAAAGCAGAATACTGTAATAGAAAATATTTCAAGAGGTCTTCATGCCAATGTCACTGATGCAGTTGGCAGGCTTATTTTAATATAAATCCAGCCTTCCAAATATTCATGACTATGTTCGATAGACAGCATTTCCTCAGTAAAACTGAAAAGAGACCTCATTAATGAAAGCAAAACAGAAAGCAAATATATTCTAAAGGCTTTGACTATGAATGTACTATCTCAGGCATGCTGATATTTCTGCAATTTTGTTTTCAACAAAGACAGGCTTCTTGTAAAGCCTGTTGCATTGTGTGTATATTATATGATGATAATCATAATCATAATAATCTTTTAAACTTGAAAACTAAACATTAATGATAAACAATCTAAAATGTATATTTGTATTATTCAGAATTCTAAAACCTACAAATTCTGGTGAAAACAAGTGGTTTTGTCACAGCAAGGTAATACATTATTTAGAAACTTTCTCCTTATTCTCGGTTGAAAGGACTGTTGCACCACAAGAGACTAGTTCTGCTTTTTTCAATCAGAAAAGTACAAGCACTAAAATTTTGTCTCTAACTCTGATACATACAAAAAAAAGAGAATAAAGCCAACAGATGAGTGGACATGCTTATATAAATCAACTGGTGACACATATAGCCTTAATCATTATTTCATATAAAGACACCTTCCTGTACAACGACAGAATATGATCAGATCTACTAGCAGAAATAACAAAAACAACTGGAATGAGCTCACGGACAGAACATTGACAAAAAAAACTGTAACCATAATAACCTAAAACAACAACTTTAGAACATGCACAATTCCAAAATACTTATCAAAAGTAATTGGAATTATATCATGAACCTTACAAGTATACAGGTATAAACTGTATAGTATTTATTAAAAGGTAAAAACAAATCACAATCGCTTTCAGGCTCCAGTTACAATCACACAGTAGGTATTTTACTGACATCCATCCTTGCATTTGAAATTCCAAATAGCACAGACAAGGCCTGTGACCACACAAAGTGATAAACATAACAGTTCATAAAAGAACAAGCCAGAAACTATATAAGAAGGAGTGAATCAGAGTGGCACCATTTCAAAATAAGATGAAGAATCTAAAAAAATCAGACAAGATCACAGTTAAAACCAATATTATATGAAACATCAGAAAAAATGCTCAGGAAATTAAAAAGGTAATGGTCTAAAAAGTGTCAGTTTCCTCATAACATGTCTTTCGGGAGATTCTAACAACACTGATTCTCTACTGGAATATAAAATCACTGCACAGATTGCCACCATGATATGTAAAAGTGGTGCTAGTACTCCCACACTTCAGAAATGTATTGTCCTCTCAAGGTAGGTAATGGCACCTTCTTTGCATAATCATTTCTAACCTTGGAGGTCATGCCATGCCACAACACTCCAGTGAAATTCATAAGCAACTTATATAGTGATGTTTTTCGTTAATAGTATGAGTTTCTGTTTATTGATTGCAAGAAAAACATCCAAAATAAAAAAATAATTAACGTTAAATGAAATGCTATTTCCCCTTTAGTCTTCATTAAAAAATGTGTTTGCTAATTTTAAATTCTTATTATTTAGATTTCAACACTCAGCACAGACAATAAAATTTGGGTTTATTGGGATGAATCAATAAAGGTTGTTCAATGACCTGTTGTTTTACTCTGGGGACTAACAGCTCTTCAAAATGAATCATTTTGATGACGTTGTTGAAAATAAAATGTGTTTTTGCATTCATATGTTTAATCAGGGTGATTTCAAAGTACATATTTACAGAGCATCTAAAGAAATATATCACTGCATTCAGTTTTATGGCAACTAGACACTACTGCATACATCATAACACTTGGACCTCCCTGTTGACTGTACTGTTGAACACAAGAGTCCTGCATGGCTGCAGCACACATGCTGATGTCCATCATAATGGCCTACACAAAACCTTGATTCATTGATTCAAAAGTATTTGGTTCCACTCTCTGTGAGTCCTCCAGAGGTGTTGCTCACACTACCCCAATTGGTTGCATCGATGAACGCTGGTGAACACTGGTCCCCTCTGTGGGAATCAGGTCTGAAAATGATAACAATTTAGTTTGTTAGTTTATTTGATAGTTTATGTTTCTATCAGTCTTGACAAGCTTCCCAGGCTCTGATGATGAGAAACAGAATTATATTGCCATCAGTATGCTTGACAGTAGGAATAGTTGTGACTGGGTAATATGCTGTGTTGGTTTTGCACTAGATGTAATGCTTTGCAATTACACCAAAGTCCCAATTTTGTCCTGTCTGACCACAAACTCTTTTTGCCACATATTTGCAGTATCATTTAAATGCTTTGTTGCAAACTGCATGTGGGATTTGAAATGGGTTTTCCCACTTTGCCATAGTGGTCAGTTTTATGAAGTGGCTGGATATTCTCCCTTCTCAGCCAATGAATCTGTTGTACCTCTTTCAAAGTTATCATTACCCTCACAGTAGCATCCCTCATCAGTTTCCTGCTTGCCTGGATGCTCAGTATGGAGGTACAGCGTGATCTAGAATGTATGCAGGGGGTACACCTTTCATTTCTTGATGATTAAGTAGACTGTGGTCACAGGGTTATTCAGAGATTTCGATATATTTTTGTACTTATCTTTTCTGTGCTTCAAAATGACCTCATCCCTGACATGAAAGCTCTTTAGCCTTCATGGATGAGTCTTTGCTTGAAATTAACTACCTGACCAAGGAACCTTACAGAGACAAATGTTTTAATTCTAAAACCATGAGAACCACCATGTGCCTAGACTGAGGCCACTCCATTATTGTGTGGATCGTTAAGGTAATTTTGTACATCTAAATTAATTTAGTAGTTCAGGTGGGTAGCTGCGTCAGCATGAGTAGGCTGCAAAGGAACAAGTAATAGGTTTATTCCATGCTGAAAAAAGAAGAAAGAGAACACAACGTTTCGGCCGTGGAGCCTTCTTCAGGTGTCAAATTGCTACTTCAAAGTGTCATGACTGCAAGTTTTAAAACAACATGCGAAAACTGTGCAAGGGCCTGAATACTTTTGTAAGGCATTGTTATTACACATGCACTGGAGCGAACTTATACGTCTAACATAATAATCAAATTTATTTTGATGTATATGAACTGAAGACACATCAAAAAGTAGTACTCAAGCCTATTCCCCACCTCCCACCTGTTTCAGGCTCTGAAATAATCTTTTTGCATTTCATCTTGTTAAATTGTCACTGACTTTGTCTAAAGAATTAAATTTAAACTGCCAGATTTCACTATTGCCAGATGTTTTACTAGTTGTAACCTTAGGTCTGTTGAATGTTCATTGCAAGTCAGGCGCTTTGGACATTTGTAATTAACTTGTTATAACCTCAATGTGTGTATTAATAAAACAGCCCCCCCCCCATCCTTTCTAAGAAAATATGGTTTGTACTAAATTAATTAATTCTGAAACATGTAAAAGCAGAGGCCATGAGATCGTGAATACCATTATGTTTGTGTATTATTTTTTCAACAAAGTGAATGTACTCAGAATGTGAGAGTTTTTCTATAATTTATGAGTTAACACATTTTCTATAAAAACTAGATCTGCTTAGGCTGTCTCTTCAGAGACAGTGCAAGTGGAATATTGGACTAATGTTTTGCTGTTTTTTGGATTGAAAAAGTAAAAATAAATGATAAATCAAGTGGATAATAGGTTCTATTTGAAATTGGAATTTCACATGAAACATTGCAGAAGCTATATACACAGTAAATTAATTCTTAACTCATCAGTAAAAAAGTTGTAAAAATATTTAAATCTCCATTGACAAAATGTAAGACTAAGTCTATTTTATTAAGTTACAGTAGTATTTAATGTTTTCACTCACTTAATAATAGTAATAATTGCTTACACTTATATAGCGCTTTTCTGGACACTCCACTCAAAGCGCTTTACAGGTAATATGGACTCCCCTCCACCACCAATGTGCACCGACAGCAGCCATAGTGCACCAGAACACTCACCACACATCAGCTATCAGTGGGGAGGAGAGCAGAGTAATGAAGCCAATTCATAGATGGGGGTTATTAGGAGGCCATGATTGGTAACTTGACATTTGTTTGGTAACACTGTTTCCTTCATGTTTGGCTTGCCCCATTCTAAATTGCTTAAAGAATATGCTTGAAAAATGTTAAGCTTTAGAATTAAATACCCTTTGGACTTTCACATGTCACCAGTCTTGCAATGAGTCTTTCCATTGAGTGAGCTGCTGGCTGAAAAAAAAAAACAGATTTTACTTGCTTTACATAAAGAAAAAAATTCATTTTTTTCCATTCATGATAATTTTCATAAATAAGTAAATGAAGTTTAATAGGAGAGCAGGTTAAACACACTTCTCTTTGTATTTGTATGCTCAGTATGTGTCAGGAGAAATAATCCACATTTCATCATGTCATAATACAGAAGATTTGCATCCCTTGCCACTCACAGTATTATGGTCTTTGCCTTGTATTTTAGATTTATTTTTTGATATTATCTCAGCTTTAGACTGCATATGTATTAATTCCACTTCCCCTTAATATCCAAGCAAGCTGCTCATATATGCGTATCACAGAATGCTGTATTCAGCTGTTGCTCTGTATGATCCCCAGTCTTCTATCTGAATCAACATTTAAATCTCATTTATCTTCCTGTGGGATAATAGCTCCCTTTTCTAATTTCTCATCTATATGGGGAGTTAAGAAAGAAGGTGAAAAATGCTTACGTACTTCCTTTTCGTAACATTAAAGCTGTCAAGAGGGCTAATGATGACTTTCTCAGTAGTCCCTGAAGCGGGCTGTGACAGATTTCCTCTTAAAAACACATACCTTTCAACTAATAATCGTGTGACAGAAACCGGGACATGGCTATACAGATGAAAGGTTTATCTGTGGTATCTGTCTAGATATTCTTTGCACCACTCCACACGTTTCCTCCACAGTGACAGAAACTGCTGATCACAACTAAACTTCTTGATTACCACAAAAAAAAAACACAAATAAAATGGTTATCCAGAAGTCTTTGTTTTCTCCACCTTTTAGTTTTCTATGACTTAGTAAAAAAGAGCTATCAGCCCTTTTGACATTTATATTTGCACGCTACATGGTACTGTTGGAAAGATGTGATGCCTGGTGCTAGCTCTTGTATATGCATATTGCCACATAAGGGAATACATCATTATTTTCTTACAATAAAACTGAACAAAGTTTATTATTTAATTAATGATACATGTGGACAAGAAAGTTACAATAGAGTTTTCTTAAACAGATGCTAGATCTTTTCCATCTCCCTTGCTACTACAAAAAAGACAAACAGTATAGATGTACAATAGGTTGGGAAAGATAATATCAAATACTAATCCTAGAATCTCTAATCATTTTTATTTTTCATGTAATATGTGTTTGGTAAATAGTGATGTTACATTATTGTTGCCAATGTATTTGCTCATAATATGTTAAACAGATATTAAGTTACTAAGAGCTATCTACAAAAAACAAAATTATTTGAAGTATTTTTATGTATAACTAAATTTCAAGACATCTCCATTTGTGTATTAAAAGCCTTGATCTTCATGGTGGTAGCATGAAGGAAGAATATAAATCAGAAAACTGGTAGAAAAAAATAATTTTTATTTAATCATTTATAATAATCTAGTTTATTTTAGACAGAGTATACCCTTTATAACATTTTACAAGTATTTGATAACTCCCTAGTGTCAAACCAACAAAAATAAAATAGAAAAGCAGATGGCTGGAAAATGCAAGCAATTGCATAAACTGATTTACTTAAAATAGGCAGTTACCTCAACACCAGAATTTCATCTGTGCATAAAAGGTTTATGCCTGCTTCATAGAAAAGACAGTTAAGCATAATGGCAAAAATGATTTCCTCTTAAGTTCCATGAATTGAAATTATATTGGAAAAAAAATGTAAAAAAATAAGGTAAATGAACAAGTTATGTTAAAACAACAAGAAAAAATCTATGTCCGTGTTACTCCACATAATTAACAAGCTCATACCTCATGAACGACTGCATAAGCAATATAATTGCAGGATTGCTGTCTATTTTTTTTAATTGTTTCATGCTATGAAATGTTATAAAATGGATTTCTGTGTAGCAAGAAATTTCTCATTTCATTTCATTATTTTGAATGCTTAATTAGAGAATTTTTTGTAATTCTCTAAATGTTCTTTTTTAATTTTTTTTTTAAAGAAAACTTTAAAATATATAATAATTGAGAACAAGGGCTTTAAGGTTAAAAGTGATATGTAGAGTTTCAACGTAAGCCGCAAATTTTCTGTCTGACAGATATTAAACAAGAAGCCTCGGGATCAAAACCTTAAGTGCATTTCTCCCCTCATTTAATAAGTTGATAAGAGATTCCCAAAAGCTGTGTCTATTTGTTACTGAAAAAAACCCTTCCCTGGAAGTAATGCAATGACTCTATCCACTGGGTCAACTAGAAAGGTGAAAACAATTTTATACACAGCCTGCAGAGACCATATATTCAAATCTGAGTAGGATTGCAGATTTTGTTTTCATTGGTTTCACCAATTTATTTGATAAAGCACTCAGAGCTCAGCAGAGCGCTATTAAGAGAAGAAAATTATGACAGCTGTGGATCCTATTAATTTATTGTAGCTTAATTAGTTTTTTCTTTGCTTGAATAAAAGTCCTATTAAACAAAGACCTGAAAAGGGACTCTTCTTTCTCACTTCTGTTCTATTAAAGAAGTTAGATGGAATGTTACTACTGAGACTAGATTGCACTGAGAATATAGAGGTAAAAGGCATGCTGTAAAAATTCATTTTTCCAAGACAATGCAATTAAGCAGAATTGCCTACAATTCTGTTTTTGAATACAGCATAGATAAGTATTATTGTTGTTGTTGTTGTTGTTGTTATAAACCCATTATTAAGATCATCTACAAATTTAAAGATTTTATTGAGAATCCACCAGTTTCATTACACTGACACAAAATGCTATATGAGCAAAAAAGCATGTCTGTTTAGGATTAGGGAGGTAAGACACATTGTGAGACATTTGTAATGTTGAGAGAAATGTATAAATGAATTATTATTTTTATTCTAAAGAAAATTAGAACTTTACTTAAAATTGTACTCTTAAAAGTACCCCATGAAGGTACTTTGAAACACAATTATAAATGTATTGCTCCATAACAAAACAATGTTCTAGTAATCACTAATAAAAAATATTAAATAACTACTATTTTATAGTAATTATATCAAATAGTTAAAAAAGGGATAAAAAATACAGAAGGACAGTTTAAAATAACTGAAATTGGTGACCATAATCAGTAAAGAATAATTTTAAGAATGCACTTGCATAAATGTATATTGTATGAAAACAGTACACTCATACTAAATTACATTATAAAAAAGTGTTGCATAAATTATATCAAAGATGCATTTATTTTTTATTATAACAATTGAGTTTGAAAGGGTTACATTATTCTGAGTCTTATTTTAATGTTTTTCATTTCTTGCTTTCATTAATAATAGTACTCAAAAAATAATTATCTCCCTGTGATAAGTAGTGATATTACATGTAATTAATTGTTTTTTGCAGTTTATGTCTAAACTAAAACTAAGGTGTTCAAATCATAAAGCCCATTACTTTTAAATAACAGTCTGATCTTTTTTACAGAGAAATGTTATAGTAAGTATATCAATTAAAATATAAGCTTTGCTATAAGACATGTATTTAAACGTGTTCAAAATGTATTATAAGACATGACAAATTTAAAATATGAAAAACTACAGCAACAATATTAGACAATTGTTATATCTGCAATATATTTTCATTTCCTTTTATTAACTTATTTAGTTTGATGTTTTCATCCAGAACCTTTTTTGAAATTGTAAAAGCATAGCAATGTGCTATCTTAAATCATCCTTAACTGAAATCCTGTCAGCAGCAATTTCACCAATAATTGAGGTAAAATAATATAACAATATAAAAAGCACTGTTGTGAGACAATGACATTTTATATCAGCACTATTACAGACATAAATAAACAACATTTTCTGGAATACTGTTTGTGCATCCATGTGCTCAATAATTAAACAAATCATAAACTCATAATGTAGAAAAAAATAGTAATATAAGTTAAAACATATATTATATACTGAATAAGCAGTTTATTTTTTATTTCATATATAATATACCTATTCAGAGATAATTTCATTTCACTTACTGAATTTTTTTGTAGTCTATAAATGTGATTGCTGCACCTAACAGATTTTATGAAATTATAAAAAAATCTCTATGGCAATAGTAGGCCTGGCATGTTTTTTTTACCCCTGCTAGAACTTTTGCCATACTTTGAAGGTAACAGATGTAGATAATTAACATTATATTTATTTTTAAAAACTCCTTCAAACTGTCCTAGAATATTCAAAATGATTCTTCATCATGTCTTTTCTTGAGGCTGATGTAACACAGAAAACAAAGAGTTTAAGCAGTGAGGTGTAAAAGGAAATACTACAAGTATTGCAGGGATTTGGATATAACACCTAACAGTAAAAAGGGGAACTGTCTGGAAGTTTTTATGATGCCATGCCTTAATCACCAAATGAAAAATACACCCTAAAAATGTTTAAGAAATGATAAGATCAAATGCATTTTGATTAGGAAGGCTACATTGTTAACAAGACAGACAAAATAGCTGAAATTTATCTAGCCAAAGATGGTTGCCGTAACAACTAAGTGGCTTACCACAAGCACCTTTGAATAATGTGCTTTATTGGCTTTGTTTGTTTCACTATGAAGAAATCAAACAAAATATTTTAGCAGATTTAAATGTTTCAACTTCTTGACTCAAGACGTACTCCAATGTCCCCACTATTCAGTTATTTTCATTGTAGTCATGATATTAATTTATATTAGTAGTAGTTATGATATTTAAACTAGTTAATATGATTTATTAATATTATGGCATGACTGTGAATTATGTAATACATTCCATGAGCAAAATGACAAACATTTAATATTTATATGTCCTTCACCAATACTGATATCAATATTAAACAAATAATCTAATTTCCCTTTTTAAATTGTGCAGCTTTTTTGATGTATTGACATTTTTCAGAAATCAGATTGATTACCTTTAATTACCTTGTAGGTTGAATGGCACTCAAAACTATTTAACAACAGTCCCAGAACACAAGTTACATAATTATCATAGACTGCTTAAATGAAAATCTACTCATCTAATCAAATATTATCTGTTCTAAAAATCAGACGAAAAATCTTTTTGACTATTGGGTAACCTTTACACAAAGAAATTAATCCCCCCCATTCTAAAATTTAGGAATGGTATAAAATGTTATCAACAACCCCATGGAATGACATTTTTTGTCAAATTCACAGAACTACCAGGAATTTAAATTAAACATTTTAATTATAAAAAACAGCTTTAAATTCTACAGATATTTCAAAAGAAATCAGTCCTTTTGCATTATTTTCTAAATCCTAAGAAACATCTCAATTAAAAATAGAAACAAAAATCACCAATATGTCAGATTACATATTGAAATGAGAGCCATAAAGAAAATAAAGAGCACAGGTGATTGAAAGTAAATTATTTTATAGTGAACTGCTTTACACGCATGGCTGTAATGCAAGCACAATAGAAACTCTTGCTACCTCCGACTATTAATTTAAATACAGGCCGTCTCAGGTCAAAGTATACACAAATGTGTGCCTAATCTCAGAGAAATCACAATATTTTCTCACAGCAATTAAAAAGTCCTGGGGTTTCAGCCCTAGTGTATTGAAACACAGAATACAATTAATTCTTAGTGTATTGATATTTTCACATCAGGAAATTAATATTTATCAACAACAGATTTATTTTGTTTAATGGTATTCTTATGTAACTGACTGGTTTATATATCATTTAAAGCAGTTGTGTTTTTGAAAATTGGAATCTTGTGGAACACAACAAATCTAAGGTCAGATGATAAGCAAAAATGACAGTTAATACAATGAGTTAAACACAGAAATTAATGAAAAAAAAACAGTAGAAGTACACATGGTGTTCCTTAGATTTAAAGTTGTATTGGGTTTACAATAGTTATAATAAAGTCTGACGTGCATCTTATTTCAATATTAATGAAAGGATAGCACACCAATGTTCTATTATTGTTTCCTTGAAACTAGTCAAAGAAACAGTCTACACTGATTTAAATATTTAAACCACATTTGAAAAAATCTTTGCAAAAGCACTTTCCATTGCCTTCAGCAAAATAAAAAGAAAACTTTCTACAATCCTCTTTAAAGAATACTATATTTTTTAAAGGTTTTATTATCACACATGTTTTCTTTTATTACCGGTATTACTGAAGATTATTTGTGTGACATTTTTAAATAATGGATTTTCAATTTTCTTCAGAATGTAAATGATTTTACCCTACTACTGACAATGATCTTTACAGAAGCTTTTCAGACCTGTCAGAATAAAGGATACCTAAATACCTCAACATAGATGATGTTCACTTATGGGAATTTTGATTATGGTAATTTTGATTCAGTGTACTTTAGTTGGCTTACTTTGTGTCTAAAACTAAGGCGCATTTATTGTTTAGACTGATTTCATACTCTCACCTTAACAGACAATGTTAAACTATCCATTTTTGCAAAGAAATATTGTTTCTCCAAATAACAGTTCTCTTTTGTACCATGAAGAAAACCTGCTGTGTAACCCTATGTCCAAGGATAAAAGGGTATTTTGCAGGCAAACACACATTTTTTTTTAAATAGGACTAAAGCAAAGCTTTAAACATATTCCTTAGCTGAAGACAACTTTGTTCATTAACTTTAAAAAGCTAAAATCTTTCGTAAAAGGTCTGAGATGAAAGACCATATGGAATAGTGTAAGTGATTATAGGCTTCTGCAAGTCACTACATTCTTTGAGTTCTAGCTTTTGAACTAAATAATGGAAACTGGAAAATGAAAGCATCTTTTGAAATCAAACATGGGACAGAGAGAGAGAAAAAATAAATAATGTTTTTTCATCTCAGCAACAAGGTTGAAGAAACAAATGACATATCACAGAAAATCAAATTTCTTTGCTTCTGGTAAGCCTTTTATATTGTTAAAAAAGCACACAGGCAACAATGTCCCTTAAAATACATCAGGTTGAGTAGTGAAGAGGGACATAAGCCTTTGACAAGACAGACCTGATTTTACCTGTTATTCTACTATACGTCACTCCATATCGGGACTCTGTAAAAATGCATCTTCTGGCTTTTACAGATGTATTACTGGGTCTGAAACCCTCAGACTCCTTACTGCTCCAGATTTATTATTGCTTTACTCAGGAATACCCCATGGTTCTGTCACTTTTACCTTTTTTGCATAACTTTATAGATTAATATTCCTTTGTCTTACCCATAGTAGAAGTAATTAACTTTTTGTCAACAGGATCTTATTTTGATTGAAAATAAACTTTTAGAACTTTTCATGCTTTATAAGATGATTATCTGAATAATTAGTGGCTTGGGGTCATATGCATATCATTGTGATGTGAAAAATGCAAGCATTTTTAAATGGAATGCTGCATATTTCCATTTTTAAACATTTCCTGTTCTTTCACATATCTTTTGAAAGATAGAGCATCCTTATGAAAATGATTGTTATAGGATGAGGATCCATGACTTTTTTTTATTTTCAATCAATGCATTGTTATCATGAAATATACCGTCCTTGCATGTTTTAGGTAAATGTGATTGGTAAGTGGATTAATTTACATTTTATGGTGCCTCTGTATGAACTGAATGTTTATGTTTAATACACAGTTTACTCAATAGTACTATAAAAATGATGAACTACCCCAATGCTAACACTCAACAATGCAATTACCCTGTAAAATGCACTGTCAAATTCTGTGATCCAGAATAGAAGTTAAAGACGCTTTTCAAATAAGTAATGATACTAAAACATTTTGCATCTTAAATTGAAGGAGAGTTGGGGAATGTCATCTTGCAATTAATATTTTCAGTTTTTAATTGCTTATTGACAGAGTAAATTGTATTTATGTTATTGGAATCACTTTGAAAAAGTAAACACGAACACCCTATGAGCCACCACTATATCACAGTTAGTAGTGAGATAGTAGAGTGGTATTAATTATAATATGTAGAGTAAATTCAAGCAACAACATTATTGTCAATCAAGGTCAGGATACCACTCTTTGTTTAATATGTTTTGTGCTTTAAAATATGATATATAAAATATGTGATATTAAAATTGAAGTTAACATAAGATTGGAATTACATTTTATTCAGCGGGATGTTCCTCAAACTTCCCTTTGACTCTAATTGACTCTTCTTTTATTTATTATTTGTAGACATAAATCAAATTAAAAAAAATACAGGTTGAAAACAAACCCAACATATTTTTAGATGGCTTGTAATGAAAACATCTCTCCTGGGGATTTCCCTGCATATTTATCTCTTACTGATAAAAGATTATGAGGTAAAAACATGAACATTTCAATGCTATTTTAATTCTCCAAAGAGCTAATGATATGGATTTTCTATTACCAGCTGCAATGCCAAGACTATATACTACATCAAGTATTCCTTTCTACTTCGAAGGTGTGTTGGCACAATCATATAGAAAATGAGCTAAATTGTTGTAATAAGGAAATAAGTTAAGCGTTTAGAGGAAGTGCCTCAAGAATGACAAGTCTCAGACTCTAATGCATTGTAATTTACTTGTTTTAACAAAGATGGTCCCAGACTCGCTCAATTATGCTGAGATCCAGACGGAAGTGCATCATTACTCTTAAGCAGAGTTTGTAATGTTTAGAATGTACTTTGTATCATTGTCACACTTAAAAATAAGTCATTTTTTCACTAAAATAGAGTATGATTGATGTGTTTGTGTTGGTCTTCTCTAATGCCATCTTTTCTGTTGTAAGTGAGGACATCCTCAGCCTTTTAGACACATTGTTACTCCTGTTGCATAATTCTAATATATGTTCATTTTTGGGATCTTCAGAAAAAAAAAAACATGGTGGATGGAATAAAATAGTTATTGGTAAAATGCAAATAATGTCACAGAGCGGCTAAATGGTTTTTAATTAAGTCTTATATTTAAAGTCCTGTTCCCATGATAGGCTGGAATGCTTTGCAGCAAGTATTTTAAATAATAATTATAATTTTTAATGTTCTTTCAATTCATAAATGATTCCTTTTCTTAAAATATTGACATAAGGTCTTGCAGGCAAGCCTTTTTATTATTTTTGTGCAGTTATCTGTGGATTGTGTGTTTTAACTTTCAAAGTCTTTTATTTACAATTAGAATTTGTAATTAATAAAATGCCACTTATAATAGCACTTAACACACTTTTCTTGAGTTTTAAATAAATCAAGCAACCATGTAAGATGAGGTACAGTAACTTACCAAATTTGTAGCATAAGCCAAAGTGAATGCATAGTAATGGAAATACATTGTATTGGATACAATGTGTCACACTAGGCAAAACACTAGGCAAACATTGTATTTGCTCACATCTGAAATGGGAGACAAAAATAAAAAGGAAAAAATACTTTTCAATTACATTGAGTTTTAATGCCATTAATTATCCATTTGCTTGATAGGCAAGCCACTCTAAAGTAGCAAGGCACAAGCAAACAAGCCTTATTAATTCATAGTGGACCAAATTAATATTTATAAAAACTGACCTTAACTCTGCAAACACTGAATCTCAAACCATTTCCTTTTCATTCCTCTGATTGCAAACACTTCCTGTATTTGGTTTAAGAAAATGCAAACACAGCATGAGTGTAATGTTTGTAAAGTGCGTAAAAAGGTGGCATTTTCCATCACCTGTGTGGCACAGAAAAAGTTGTGGCTAAACATATTTGAGAAAGAGAGCTATAAACCTTTGTTGTAATAAATCAAGAAGAACATGTTGGAATGCAGGCACTGACTGGAGCAGTTTCATTTCCTCAAGCTGTTTTTTTTCCCCATTGACAATTTCTAAATTCAGTTGCAGTAGCTGGTAAATTAAAGTCTTAGCAACACAGTTGGCCAAGTGTGCTGTTTAAGTTAACCATACACTGTAATCTGGTATGTGGGTCTCTTCTGGGTTAATGACCCCAACTTGTCTGAGCTCATATGCAACACCCCAGCCACAGATGAAATTGGTTAACTGTACAAGCAACGGGGCAGATCCGCTTTACAATACCTTATTCAGTGGGGAAATCTGTTCTGGATTAAGTCTTATCTTTAGTTATGTCTGGTCTTAATTTTATGCTTTTATTCAGTTTCAACCATAAACTAGCCTCTTATGAAATATTCCTTCCACAGAGCCTGCATTCCATTCGGCAAATTGGAAATTTTAGATCTTGGAAACAATGCACTGCAATTAAATATTCAAATTAGGGTTACTCTTTTAACTATGGTGTATCAGACAAATAATCTCAATTGAAATATGGGGAAGAGTTTGAGTCTATGCATCACAGAAGGTAAAGACAAACTATGTGAAGAAATTAAAAGTTTACAGTGAAAAAACATGTTTTTTTAAAATCAATTTAGATTGAAAGATCAATAATGGTGAATTATGATTATAGATCTGGATTTCATCGTTATTATAACATCAACAAATATGATGATATATACAGTATAATATTATTTGACAAGAAAGAATTACATCCAAAAGCAGGTGCTTTGCGATGTTTATTTAATAAGTATTTAATAGTATCTATAAATACATTTGGCTTATCCCGCTTGATTAAAAATTAGCCTCCTGGTCATAGGACTCCACCCACATTTAGAGAGAAGAGTTACCAAGCGGTAGCTACAAAGGTGTGGTGCAAGATGTGGTGGAGGCAGGATGAATGCAACAAAAAGGTGAGAAGATTTTATAGTGAAAAATGGTAATGACAACTTCCATTTATCAAGTCCAATATGAAGAGTTAAGTAGGAATAACAATCAGAAGATTTTTTCGGTGGAGCAAAAGTGAAAAAAAAACACTTTTCTGATAGTGATCTGGAAAAAATCAAAAGGTAGGGCTGTGTGAGAGAGGTGAATCAGGGATGCAATGAAAACAGGACGCAATAAAAACATTAAACCTAAAACTCCCTGTTGCACTGAGATTCAACTCCTGAGATCTATAATATGAGGTGCAACCAGAATCCATTGATGACACAGTACTGTTTTGAATGTGGGTTATGTCAATAGCAGGACAGAGATTCCTCCAGCAGTAGCATTCAGCTGGCTGAGCTCAGGATTAGTACAAGGGGTATAGTGGTAAGATGAGTTGATTAAGAACTAGCAATTCCAAAGTGGAGAAAGAAAATAGAAAAGCATTTTGGTATGAAGATAAAAAAGGCAATTGATCAAAAAAACTAATTTATAATGACAATCCAGAGAGTGCTAATTTATACAGTGGGACATTACCATTGACAATCTAATTAACATGTTCAAAGGTACAGCAGTAGTGTCCCAAACAGGATTCATTCAACAGCACTCATTCAGACACAGAAGAAATATACAAACATTCATGTTGTATTGCATATTGTTTTGTATTAGTACTTGAACATATGCTCTTACATGCTCATATATTTATTAGCTATCATTTATCTGTATGACACAAAGTTATGTGTGTACAGGAATAAGGATATTAGGAGATTCCTGTAAGAAGATTTTAAATCCAGCAGCTGTAAATTAACCAACTAACAATACCAACATATTTCATCGGTGACACTTGTTTGTTTTGCACTGGTGATCAGCTGATAAGAGCCAATTGGTTTTGACATAAGCTGTCCATTTTAATTTCTACCAAATATCACCACTCAACATTTAGCATGTCAGCTAACAGCCAACTAAACTAGGCAGCTACATTATTCTGTGATTGACCACTCTGCTTAAAAATACCAATAAAAATCAAACAGTGTAAAGCTGAGTGAAGTGTGTGCATTAATAAAAAGCAACTTATTTTATTTCAAGAGCCTTAAAGAGTAACCATATCTATTTCAAACCTGCATGTGTTTATGGATCAGGTGCCAAGAAATGATAATGATTTACTGCACTACCCGCCTTCTTCTCTGGCTCCGAGCAAGCTTTTGTTGAATATTTCTTAATTTCTAACTGTGATGGAAGACATTATCAGTACCCTGTTGTCATTTATATCATGACATAAATAATAATACACAGATTGTGGGCAGTCTGTTCATGTTGACAAAGCTAAAGCGCTTTCCATGCACCACAGAGCATTTACAAGCTCAGAGATTGGCACAAAATATGTTGAAAGCACACTCAGACAGTTTTATAATAGCAAGAAAAGAAGAAAAAACGCCTGTCAAATGGAATGTCTAGCAAGGTAAAAAAAACACAGAAGAAAGGTTATACTTGGGAAAATGAAATTTAGAACAAATGTTGTGTACAGTGTATTTGGTCTTAAGTGGAAAAAAATGTCTTTAATGCTGCATTGTTTATGTCTGGATACAAAAAGATACAAACAAAAAATGATATGGTAAATTCAAAATCTTTAGAAAGCAGGTTACAAAGTTCACAATAAAAAAGTACAGTAGATTAAATTTCTAGTACATTTACCTGACATATACTTGGCTAAAGAACTAGTAAATAGTGATGTCATTTGTAGAATATCACAGTGCTCTGTATTAAGACCACTTCTATTAACTCACAGTTATAGTATACTTAATAAACTACCATGCTCACAGATTATATGAAACGATGAGGATTAAAAAGCATTGTGGAATCTGTAGTAGCAATTTAAGATAACCTAAAGAAAATCTGATAGTGGTACAGAGTGTTACATACAAGTATATTTTCATTAACTGCATATAGATGGATACAGTTTTGAAGAACATATTTTAAGTAAGAAAAAGACATAAGTGTTTATTTTGATACATAATTTAAATAAAATAAAATAAAAAGCACATTTTAGGACAGTTAAATATGTAAAACATTAATCTATCATTGTAACATTAAACTTGACCAACATACTGCTAAGACTTTTTGTAAAAATGTTGTCTAAATCTTGTTCAGCACATTACAAAAAATACTGCTGCTCTGGAATCAATCCTTAGAAGAGCAAACAGATACAGTACATTCCAAGACCCAAAGGAATGTTCTACACTAATATTCTAAAATAACATAATAATGAACAGAGAAGACTAACTATGAGAGAATCTGAATCCTCAAAGGTCTTGGCAAAATCAGTTCTATGTATGTCTTAAAATTCTGTTGTACAATATAAACTATAGTACACAAATATAAACTATGGGGTGGGGACATTATCTTTATACCTTTTACACAGTGTGCTTTAGGGATCTCTTTTAAGCTTTTTTTCAGCTTTTCAAAGCTAGAAACCTAGCTTATTTTGAGAAAAGGCAGGCTGAAATCTTTATCAATTAACTTTCAATGAACTACTAGCAACCAAACAAAGTAGACCAACTTAATGGCTGGATCGCTTTAAAAGCTGTTTTTTAAAGCAATAAAAGGTAACAACTGGTATCAAAAACAGATCAATTAAAATATGGTTTAATGCATTTTGCACATGATGTCTCACAGGTTCATTTTCATTTTACTGTATGTGCCAACACTACATACCCCAAACATTTGAGTGTACTGAAATATAATATAGGTGTCCAATCTCGTGTTCAAAAGTACCTGAATTTAGATTCCATTAAAATAACAAACATATCATGGCAAGTGACAACACGAATGACTGAAAGAAGGCACATCGTAAGAGAAAAAATTGTGACAATTGTGCAATTCCCTCAAATCTAAAGTATGAAGCACCAACGCTTTATCAATGAAACTGCAATAGCCTTATATTCCATACAGTATGTCATCATCCAACAATCATTTAGAGTAAGTACTTGTGATCCATGTAAGGAATACCCCATTATCTTCACATGTGCCTGGGTAAATAATACTACAAACTTCAATGGAGTTCTCAGCGAGGTTCAAGGGCTAGGACTAAGTGTAAATATATGTTACAAACACTCCATTCCCAGTGTACATTTTCTCTTATAGTTTTCCTATAAACTAAGGGGGTTCTGGTAGCCTTGTCCAAATGAGCCAAACTTCCAAATGAGCCAAACACAGTTCTGCAAACTATGGCCCTAACAGTAACCTTTGCTTTTAATATTCTTATCTCCTGTTGCATTTGGTCAATTTTCTTAGCTGCTGTACTCTTGATCTTGAAGAATTTAACTGAGGGAACATTTGTTTTTAAGTTTCCCTCTACATGAAGCTTTTGAAGGTTAAGATTTTCTTATTATATGGGGTTTACTTCAGGCAATTATGTAAAATGCCCTGAGATATTTACAGTATGTGATAAAAGTTCTTTACAAGAGCAGGTCTGGGTAATTGTGCCTCAGAAACAGCCATGAGCAGATGAAGTATTTTAGTGTAAACGAAAAAAAGTCAAACCTGAAAATTAAGTATAGCAGGGTAGTACTTAGTTCAACTATTTTTGGTATTCCACAGCTAAGTAAACTTGCTTAAGCTTGCATTATGTGACATTGAGTACAGCCAGCCATCTTGAGCAGAGCAGCAGGAGAGACTGAGGTGAGATCTGCTTATAGAAAGAGTGTGCTTGGCAATCCTCAGCAAAGAAATATTAGAACTCCCATAACTGACTAGCTTATTAAATTGACTGCACAGAGTACTGGCTGGTGGGGAGGACATGACCTAAAATTCATATTGAATAAAGTTTTCCCAAAATAACATTTCATTAAAAGAGACGGTAGCACTGTAGTAAAGATGGTGCAAATTCCTGAATAAACCTTTTATAAGCAGTAATACATGAAGAGAAAATTAGTCATGTCAATCACCTGGTAGTAAGTGACCTTTACTAATGATTTATTGCATGGCTATTAAAATGGATTTTAATATTGGCATGGAAGACAGATGTTAATCATTTATTAATGGCTACTGTATTGTTAACAACTGTGTTTGTTATGCACATATAAAGTGTGATCTGCTCTCAATAAGTAACATAACAAAGAACAAGTGAAAAAAACACATCTTGTAGTATATACAGTAGTATGTATAGACAGCTAAATGCTTCTGAATAATATATCTTTGTATGAAACGTGCTGTCTACAGGAGAACCAACAGATAGATGGTAAATCTCTTCCAGCCTTAAAAATTGCTAAAGAAAACCGTCATTCTTCAAATAAAATAAATCTGTTCAGCATTACCTATAGTCAGCTATGTCTGTTTCTGATTTCCATCTTTTAGTTAAGATTGGTTAAAGAAGAAATACCTTTATGCGGCGACACGTAGATGCAAGTGTTTAGCCTTGATCCTTCCTGGTGAAGTCAGTGATTAATGCTTTCCACTAAACTGGTAGATCTGTTTGCAATTTTGACCACAGAGAGAACATTTATGAAAATTCAGATTTAAAGGTACTTCACAAAGAAAGTCATATTTTTTACATTAAGCCCATGATAAATATATATGCATAAAAATATAATTAGTGCAGCCTATACCCCCAAAGTTATGTGTAAAACAGCTTTCCTACTTTTAAAAAAAAAGAAAAACTGGAATTAAAGTATAAAGTATTGGGATGCTGACATAATCACTAAATTGGCTCAATATACATTTCTTTTAGCATAGTTTTAAACATTCTTGACAGTTCTATTACATTTTACTGCAGCATTCCAACATAAATAATAAGCTACCTTATGAGCATTAACTACTATTTTTCCAAGGTCCCATGAAAACTCTTGGTTGTGGAATGACGCGTTTCCTCTAACCTGTATTGGTTATTTAACCACCTGATACCCCTTAATTGTGTAAACAAGGGGTACACCCATTATTTCACATTCTTATTACTTTTTTCTACTTCATATACAATTGCCTCAAAAATCAATTTGAAGGTAAACATGAGCACTTTTAGTTATTTACAAAAAGACCAATTTTGATTAACCAAAGACATAGTAAGAAATTGTAATTTGCAGAATTATATTGGTGTTTCATGAACATTTTTCAGCACTGTCCCTCTGAGGTCAGGCAAAAGTATGTTTTCTATAAAGTTCAAAAATGTTTTGAGCAAATGTTTAGTTTTTTATGTCAAACTAAACATTCTGACAATGATGTGTTGGTAATTTCATTTCCCAACCGATCTCTAAATTTGTTAAGCTTCTAACTTTTGCTGCACTTCTGAAGCTGCTTATACTCATTTATCTAGATAAACTATTATTAACCAGAAGACAAATTTAATCAGTCCTTTACTGCAGATACTATTTATTGAATGAAGCACACTCTAATAAAATGGTAAAAGCATAGGCTGTACTTAGGATCATCTTGGCATTATAAGATGTACTGATTAGTTTTCACTCAGCTAGGAAGTGAGAACTGCAGCTGTCCTTGGCCTCCCCTTGTCTCTGTTCAAAGTGAACTGCCAAAAAGACAATATCGATAAGGGATATCACTATGCATTACTAAAGCACTAAGGAGAGTGAGAAATCTTTTCCAGCATCTCTTCCTGTCATGCTGCAGTGCCATACATACACAGTACATGTACTGTGTATCTGAATCAATCCTATACTTGTTGTACAGCTCTTTCCCTTGGTTATATGTGTTCAGTAGATCTTGATATCTTCAGCAAGCTACAGTATGTTTTTTTCAATACTAATTTTATCAAAACTAATTGATAAAAACATGTATCGACATATCTTTTCCCTTCATTACATTTGTTCACAAAAAACAAAAAGGTAAGTAACTTTTCAAAGCAAATATTTTTACTCAAGCTCACTGCAGGGTGAAATCAATGGATTGTACCTGAAGATGTTCAATTTTCACATTAAATCCCTTTCAACAGGAATCTTAAACCTACACACCAAGAGGGCCAGAGTTATTTTGCTTTCATTCCATTTCAGATCCCTTTTATTTAATTGAAGCAATTGTTTGATTTATTTGACACGATTAACTTTTTTTCCAAAGCTATTTAGGGTAGCAGCCCTGAATGTTTTATAAATACTGCACTTTATCTTTAAAACATCAGCTGCAAAAGGCATGAGGGAAAAAAAATCTAATTAAGCAAAGAAGTCCAAGTAGTAATTGAGAGCACAGGTGGAATGAAAAACAGAAGGCCCCTGCTGCCCTCCAGGACTGGAGATGGAGATCTTTTGCTCTACAGTAAAAAAAGACTAAAAGTGAGTTTGCATTTTTAAATGATATCAGCTCTGTTCAATGTTAAGGCTGTTCCCTGTTTGGCCTTAATGATAAAAGCCCAGGGTATGTGTTTTTTCTTTTCTAGGTTTAAATTTAAATTATTCAAATTTTTGAATTTTGCTCTGTGGACAATGCAATATCATTGCCTGTTAGCTTTTGCCACAGTTAGTGTTTTTTACACTTTTTTTACAGATTTTCATGTTGATGTATTTTTCTGTAATTAAGCTATTTTAAATTAGGTACAGTAATAGGTTTTTAATGTAGTCTTCATTTCTATATCTGTATCGATAGATAAATTCACTGACCTACTAAAAATAGAGAATATTAGTACTGATAGGTCAGTACACCTCAACTACAGTAGCAGCTACGTTGTGTTTTCTTTCTTCTCTTTCCAGTATGGAATAAACCTAACCTTGTTCCTTTGCAGTTACATGAGATATGTATAATGATTTGGTACTATCTTGTGGTCTAAACTGTAATTCCTTTAAGAGGTTTTGTTAATCATTTTTACTACATGAACCACTGCTGTAAACAGCTGTCTGAATTGACACATTAGCCAAGTCTGACTTTGCCTTGGCAATACACTAGCCTAGAGACATCACCAATTTCCCTGCCTTCTCTGTTACTTACATTAGAATTCTTACCTATTGGAAGCACACTGAAGAAAGTGCCTGGTTTGCTATAACTTTACATGCCACATTTGATTTGGAATGGGTTACTTTAGAAACATAGAATTCTGTAATATTTTGCTAGGACTGTGGCACAAATTCAGTAGTTTGGGTAGATCCTAATGAATACGATAGATGGATGAATGTATTAGCCCAGTGCCAGCCTGACTGTCAGGATGAGGCTGACTGAACCCCTCCTTACTTTTGTGAGGTACTGTATGAGCTAGGGAGCTTCTGCAAGGGTACTAAAATGATGTACAAAGGGAAGTTAAAGATGTATATATACATACAAGAGGAGAAGTAGGTGAAATTAGCATTTAACCTTCCTACCCAAGTACCTTGCAAACATATTATCCCCCCCTTCCAATGATGGCTCGTTTTGTTGAATTACTAACTATATATACACTTTTGAAAAATGTATATACTTTTTCAAAAGTAAACATTTTACTGAAAAGATGCATGCTCAAACTGAATATTATGAGTAAAAGAAGTTGAATGTCAACAGAGAAATGCAAAGTTAAAAAAACTAAGCTAAAATATGCTGATTGCATAAGTGTTCACCCACTTTACAGCAAACCTAAATTAGTTCAGGTGCACAAAATTACTTTTTGTGACACAAATCACATCATTAGTTGAATAGCTTCTGTCTGTGTTCAGTAATAGTGGCTCATGTGATTCATAAATATTGAATGAATACACCTGTTCCTATAAGATTCATCTGTAAGGTAATTAATTTAAAGCAAAGATTCAACCATGAAGATCAAGGAGCTTTTAAAACTCAGGGACAAAGTTATAGAAAGGCACACATCAGGTGAAAGCAAGAAAGAATATATATATTTGAACATGGTGTCGTCCATGTTAAAAAAGTAGAAAATGTACCACGCACAAAACCAATTAAACAAAAAGGAGAGACAATGATTAAAACTGAGCAGTCATCAAGGAGGAAACTGGTTAGGGATACTACTGTGAGGTCAATGGCAATTTTGAATGTGCTACAGAGCTCAATATTTCAGATGGGGAGAAATATACTGTAGTAAATAAATATAGTTAATAGTAAATAAGCTAGCTTGTATGTACTGAACAAAATTGAAACCCTGAGTGGAGATTTCTGCAAAGCACGTTAGAAATACTGCAAACATTTTGCAATGGGTTATGAGGACCAAAATAAGACAAAACATTTGGTGAAAATACAAAGTTTTAGGTTTGGTGAAAACTCAATACACCTCATTATTAAGTCAACACCATCCTTCCTGTCAAGCATGGTGGTGACAACATTATATTATAAGGCTGTTTCTCATCAGCATGGACTGGGATAAGAGGCCAGTTTGTAGGTTGCCTTGCTGTCTGATATTTATTTTTTACTGCTGTTTTTAAAAATGCATTTCTTGAGTGTAATATCAATATCTGGTGGCAATGCAAATGGTGAAAAGAACATATTGTACAATAAGTAGCATTCAATCAGAAACATTATATTGAACTGACACCTATACAGTGTATCAAATCAAGAGGTATTGTACCAGTCAATGTTAGCTTTTCAGTGGCTGTGTGTGTCGGATCACACTTTACCAAAAGTATCTGTATTTTTAATAACATATTTAACAATACATAATTTCCTAAGGAATCAATATTGAAATTTATGTGACAGTATATTCATTGATTAGTAATGCAAGTAATTTAAAACTTTAAACTAATATCTTCAACTTCAACTGAGAAGAGTAAGAAATTTACAGAAAATCTCTCTTCATTTAGAACACTCAAAGAGTACAGATATATGTAAATATATATGTATATATATGTAAATAATTTACATGCTGGCAACTGGACAAGTGCATATGTGGGTGTAAGCTTAAAACAGAGAAATGAATTATACTGCAGTTATGGTGGCATCAATACAATTTACAGGCTACATTAGTTTTTGCCATCTCTTTAAACGGTGAACCTGGCCTGAGCTAGGAGTGAATTGCTGAACAATGAATAAAAGACTTCTATATTGCAGTAAAGTTTATTGATGCATGGCTGTGAAGGTCTGACAAATTCCAAGGCAAGGAATCGATTTCTAGAGAATTTATGACATGCAGGTTGCATTTTGTATCATTATGGTCCGTTTTTGCTCTTGAAAAGGAATAAAATAGATTTTCAAACAAGAGTAATAGAAAGACATAAAGCACTTGGTACTGAGAGAAGTGCTTTGAAATGTGAGTACAAACCAAAGATGAAGTCATAACATTAGAAAGGTTGCAACAAGTCACTGTACCGTAGATTTAGAATATTGTGTATCAAAGACAAATAGATGATATAAACCTTAAAATAAAACTTAAGCAATATTTAACTTTAAAACATTATCTATTGTGTGCTACATTGAATAAAACAAAAAAGAGGTTAAGGTTGAAAAACAAGCAGGATACAATGTTCTATTCCAAAGAATATAATTCCATATTCCAGCTATTACATAGTTTTCTTTTCAGTAAACCTTGAAGTTTATAGTACTTCTACTTAAAATGCTTTTCTTTTGGTGCAATATAACAAATCTTTATGCTAGATTGAATATAATGAAAAGGCAGGAGAGAATGTAGAGCTGATGATAAAAATTTAAAAGCACGCTGGGTTAAGTCTTCATTGTTAAATAGAACAGCAGATTATTGTTAAAATTTAATTAATCAAATTTTCATTAACAAGAAGAATGTTTTAACTCTACACAGCCATCAATAGGTGCAGGTTTTGTAGCATCATATTGAAAAAAGTATCCTTAAGTGTACCACCAAGTACCATGAGAATCAGTTAAATCCCACTCCAGGCAGTTGCTTTTTAGCAATTCAAAAGTTTATCAAGCCAATAAAATGTAACTGCAGGGAAAAAGAACTGAAGAGCACAATAGGCACTGCCATGGGTTACAATTTGAAGAGCACTCCAAAGTTTTAGTCAACATGAAATAGAGGGGCCAGAACTAGCATGCTCATCTGCATTCCACTGACACACTGCAGAACCCGAAGAGTGGACAGCCTTTACATAAACGTTTTTCCCAGGCAAAATGCAGAGTTCAAAGAAAACGGTTTGAATCCAGGGTGCGAAGTTCAAACAAAAGAATTTAAGAAGAACTTAAATTCTCTTTTCCAGAGAACTGAAGAGGCTAGTCTTGCCTCAACAACAATATCAGTGGGTGAGCACATTAAAACTGAAGAAAAACTCTTCCAACATTGATACTTCTTTTATCTATAGCTTCAACAGATGGAAATGAAAGATGTGTCAATTTGAAGACACATTAGTTTTTGAAAGGGAACACATCCTAAAACTAATCAAAATGTGAAAAGCCAACATTCTGTTATTTTTCTTTTTATCCTCTTGTTTTATATTATCAATGGGCAGCAATATTACACATTACTTCTTACTTCTAGTTTGAAGCATTTTATGAAAAATGAAATTTGTTGCATTTTAAGTAAGGGGTACTCTTTGCTTTAACAGGAGATTGTTTTAAAACTGAATCTAAATATTTACAAATCTGAAAGAACAGAAGTGAAGTTACACACACACTTGCAATTACATTTTTGCATACACCTGGATCTGTCTTTACTGGACCAGGAATGAATCAGAATAAAATTACCAAAACATTGTGGTACTGAGAAGAGATTCTCAACATGTATCTAGACCCACACCAGAAACCCCATCAGTGTGCACATACACCTTATTTTAATCACAAAGATGAGATCTGAAGATCTGAAATCAGAATGTTCAGCAATTTTCAAACTTTACCTCAAATGAAATTTACGCTGTGAAGAAAGAACAGTACAAATTATATAATTGCACTAAGGGAGATTATCATTATTATTAGTAGTAGTATTTGACTAATGCTTTCCTCCAAATTGATATCCATTTGTATCTTATTTAAAGAACTAGATGGAAGATGGAAGAACTATATTTAAAGAACATCTACGTCCTTCATTGTCTAGTTTCTCATGATTGCTTTTGCCTTTAAAAAGTACCAAAACACTTGAAATAAGCTTGAGTTAATTCTGATTTTCTTATAGCTTAAAGAACTGGGTATTTCACTGAAGCAAGTGAGTGAAGTACATTATTCAAGGGTACTGCAGTAGTGCCATACCTAAGATTCAAACCCACAACTTGATACACATCCAGAACCGCAACCACCACTCTACACTGATGCCAAGTTTAACATAACTGTTATACTAGTGTGATAGAACATCCATAACAGCTATGACTGTTAACAACAAGGAATATTTTTATAGGATTTTTGGAGTAAAACCAGCAATAATGTTTTATATTGAATTTCTTGAGAAGGTTAATACATTTATCATATAAATCAATAATTTTCTCTGCGCCTTACTTTTGCAACTTATATTTAAGTAACTTAAATATTATTATTTATAAAAATAAATTTTATTATGTTACATGAGGTTACTCTTCCATCCTGTTGTTCTTGCACAACTTTATATTGTATTAGTTTCACAAATTTAGTTGGAATCATTTGTGCGTATAGTATAGCCACAAACACAAAATACAGTCTTAGTGTTAGTTTTAAACTGCTTTCATATAATGTTTAGTAACCAATGACAGCAGCAATAGAAATCAGTCAATGTTGTCTTAAACTAAGGTTGTGTTTGTGCCTTTGAAATTATCCATTGGGGTTAGATATGTATGTTCTGAATTCTCTTAAATTCCTTAATTAGCAAGATTTAATAGCTTGCAGCCTTTTTGTAAGATATCTGCTGCTTGTCTCTGGATCTAAATCCAAATGCACTACAACATTCTGTATGATGTCACAATAATGCCGCAGGCAGGGAGTGTCACATTTCAAGATGCATATATTTTGCATTTAATTAAGTATTTAGCACTGTTCTGCAGGGTTGCTGAGTGCCTTTTCATTGCTGATGTTGAGGGCTTCATGAGAGAGTGTTTTGCTGGTTTGTGGGAATTCGTGATTAGAATGACCATTATCCTGTCTTTTCAACATTTACAGGTGTCATTTGTGTATGAGCACAATGTTAACAACAAGGTAAATAAACCCAAGTGTTTGTCCTTGGCAATCTGCCTCAATCTGCTGCTGAATAAATTATCTCATAGGACCTGTAAAATTTGAAGGAGTTCATTTGAGCTGCATTTTACATCATGTCAGTGTTTCAGTTGAAATGCAAGTGTTTTTTTTTTACTTTAGAAGTTTCCCAATAGATATAATGGAGAGAATAAAGAAGAGAATTAATAAATGATCAAAAAAGATAAATGATCTTTATCAATCAGGAAGTAGATGTATCACAGATGTATAATTGGCTGCTTTAAATAAGTATTTACCCAAAGTACAGTATTTACCTAAATAAGTATTTGATTTGCCTACTCACTCACATTAAGCCATATTCAACTATCCTTTAACTTTATTCCATGCTGAAAAGAGAAGAAAGAAAACACAACGTTTCAGCTGTGGAGCCTTCTTCAGGTGTCACCTGAAGAAGGCTCCATGGCCGAAACATTGTGTTTTCTTTCTTCTCTTTTCAGCATGGAATAAACCTATTACTTGTTCCTTTGCAGCCTACGCATGCTGACGCAGCTACCCACCTGAACTACAATATTTAAGTTATGTGGTTAACAGAAGATAGGTGTCACAGTTTGGTGCTGTTTTCACTCCTGGTTATGAAAAAGGTGCTTAATCAAAATCAAAGTAATTCTGAAAAGGGCACACATCATCAATTCCAAAATGACTTTAGATGTGTTTTAAAAAATCCTTTTTTAAATATGGATAGGATGTTCACTTTAAAAATATGTATCTTTGAAGAAATATATTCATACCCAGATGATGAGATTCGTTCCCATTCCATATGATTCATAAATATAGGGAAGATGCAATCAATTTGTCTATATTTAGCCAATTTTATATGTTAATGAGTGATAAGTGATAAGAACTATTATGAATCTCAAATAGCAAACATAAAATACAAATATTAAAATAAAAATTGAAAAACGTCAACTATATATAAAAATGATGCATTATTAACTAGGTACTTTCCCCCAATTAAAATTATGATCATTTCTGGGGTTGTGCTAAAAAACAAAAATTCAATAAATGTCATGGCTTAAATATTTGCTAAAATATTTTGACTTTTTCAGTATATATCTGAAATATAGTGTATGTATTATAATCTATACACTATATTCTAATCTATTGCATCTACAATACAATATTATCTTCTTGATTCTTCTACACAGCTGTATTTCAGGAAGTTTTCCAAGTGGCTCTGTAATGTTGACCACCAATGCTGATGTCAGAGTGAGAGGCTATGTCAGCATGCGGGTTGCGAAAGTTACAAGAAGAGGTAAAGTCAATATTGAAAAGTAAAATTAACCTTCACTTGTTCCTCTACAACTGAATGTGTTTCATATACTGAATGTGTTTTATATACTGCATTTAATAGAACAATAACTGTACACATGCATATGGTATCCATGTGACTGCTACATTATTAAGACAATACCAAGTCAAACAGTTGTCACAACTGTTTCCCTAAGCCTTGGGGTAAGAATTGTTATTCTTACACCATTTGTCTTTTCCTTGGATGGATATTTCAGATCCCAGTGAAATTCTCAATTTCAAGCTTGCAGGGCCTAAAGCATACTGAGTGAGTGCCCTGCTGAGCTGCGATACTTTATCTTTGTTTTTATTTATCTGTTGTGAACAGCCCACGTTCCAGTTATACTGAAACAAACACAACTAAAACAGTTTCATATTCCTATATAACAACTGCCTGTAGACATATGGAATAATTAATGAGACATGCCCCACAATGATAAAGTATATTGTAAATAAACAAAAACATGATTAGAAAAACCACGTTATTTTTATCAACAAAACCAGGAAAAATATTATAGATGACCTTTGTATTCTGAGGTATATTTAAAATATAGTACAGGTGGGCTCCACGGCCGGAACGTTGTTTTCTTTCTTCTCTTTTCAACATGGAATAAACCTATTACTTATATATTTCAAATAATAATGATAATAATAATTGCTTACACTTATATAGTGCTTTTCTGGCCACTCCACTCAAAGCGCTTTACAGGTGATGGGGACTCCCCTCCACCACCACCAATGTGAAGCATCCACCTGGATGATGTGACGGCAGCCGTAGTGCACCAGTAATGAAGCCAATTCATAGAGGGGGATTATTAGGAGGCCATGATTGGTAAGGGCCAATGGGAAATTTGGCCAGGATGCCGGGGTTACACCCCTACTCTTTTTGAGAAACGCCCTGGGATTTTTAATGACCACAGAGAGTCAGGACCTCGGTTTTACATCTCATCCAAAGGACGGCCCCTGTTTACAGTATAGTGTCCCCACCATGACCCACATGGACCAGGGTGAGCGCCCCCTGCTGGCCCCACTAACACCTCTTCCAGCCACAACCTTAGTTTTTCCCAGGAGGTCTCACATCCAGGTACTGATGAGGCTCACACCCGCTTAGCTTCAGTGGATTGCCAGTTGTGAGTTGCAGGGTGATATGGCTGCTGGCTAAATATAGATTGCTTTGCAAAAAACTGGAACTTAAATTAATATGCAATTCCTACTCATTCTGCCTTTGGATGAAAGAAAAAAGAGACAATTGTTTTTTGTACATGGACTGCTAAAGATAAAGAAGTAAGAAGGTTATGAATTCCCCTCATTTTATTCAAATGAGGGGAATTCCATATAATTCCATATAAAACCTGAGGTTCACAAACCATATAATCTGAATTTTCCACAGATAGCATGAATTTCTGAAGTACCTAAGAAAATTCTCTTGAAATGTCACTGTTCTGGTGTACAAAATTTGGAATTGGCATTTTGATTCGAAAATCTTAGGATACAGGAACTTTTTGATTAAACCAACCCATTTAGTTAACCTGGAAGTAATTTTGGACACATTCAATTACAAATATATAGTATAATATAATAATCCCTTTAATATATATGTAATATATATATATTAATATTAACAAAAATGTTGTATTTTGTATTTTTGCTAATATCAAAATTTACTGAAACAGATTCTTGTCTTAAAACCCTAATACATTTTTATGAATAAGGGTGAGAAGTTGGCGTGTATGTACAAGTTCAATGAAACTGAAAAGGTGTAGAAATAAGGGAGGCCTATGATGCATTTTGGAAATTTAACAGAGTTCCATTTAAATTCTCTGCATTGTGTGATATGGCACAGTGAGAAACTATATGGAGTGGCACTGCTCCAAACCAGAATTACACTGGGAAACCGCCAAAGTGTTTTCCCACAGGCTATAATAAGCATCCTCCTTAGTGCCACTTATATTTTTTTTCTTCTTTTTTTGAAACTGCTTCCCCAGATGAAACAAAATAAAACTTCCACTGAAAACATAGAGATGTTGTGCTTCAATGAAATGGAGCAACTGGGGACTGTAGGAAACCCCATCGTAATTCTAGGCTGACATGCCAGAGCCCAGCTTGCATTTCAGAGCAATGTAAAATTTTAATCTGTTACTGCTGATTAGTTACAATGCTGTTTGCACAGTTATTATGCTCTTTTTTTCTAAAAATGACTGGAAGACAGCATTTTCCCCAATAAAGCTATTGGTGCTTTTCCTTAGTGTCTTGATACTCTCTTCAGCCATGTATGGAGAGAAGCTCAAATCTCATAACTTTTTAGGCTTTATCATCAAAGAGTTGAATTAAAAAAATCAATAAAAGTTGTTGAAAACAGAGCAACAAATGATGACTCTGAGTCATATTTGCGGTATTAGTGAAATTACATACTGGGAGAAGATAATTTAAAGTCACACCTAAAAATACTTTCTATTTTTTTATATTTCTCATATTTTTTTTAACTGCCACATGCAAGGTACAGTCCTCATGGCAACCCCTTAAAAATGTTATTGAACTAGTCAGGTATATTTTTACAAAATCTGTGGAGCTTCAGAGTAATGAGAGAAATAATATGTGGTATCATTTTAAATGATTGAAGTATTATATATGTATGATTGAAGCATGTATCATAAGATGTATATGACAAAGAAAAATACCAAATTATCATCTGAAATGGCTTACACTGGACCTGCAAATATATTTTTTTATAATTTGCTTAGAAGGCACTCTTATGCAAGGCAAGTTTTTTTCTTGCCTCAAGTGCTTCCTCATTTAAAGTAACCTGAAACAACTTGTCTATAGTCAGACAACCTGACAAAGATTTTTTTTATGTGCCAACAAGTGAAACCTTTTAATTTACTTGTCTGCTGTAGATCAATTGGCATCTTAAGAGTCATAGAGTATCTCTTAACTATTTTTAAAAAAGCAGTGACCTCACAACTCTTTTGATCAGAGAAACCGCACCGGCTTGAAAAGTCAGAGGCGTTAGCACTTCAAGTAAGAAAGTGGTTTTAAATGGATTTATGCATTTCAACACTCATACAATGAAATATGGACAGAGAATGATCAGATAAATAATTACAGTCATAGTTATTTTCAATTTGCCCTCAGCAGACAACTGTGAGAGAGCTTCCTGTTTCTGATCTTTTAATTATTTAGGCCCTTGCTATTATATCCTATTGAATTAAAAGGAAACATAAAATTTATAATGACATTTTACACAATAGTACTATTTTCGGTTCCTCTTTTTCAACCGTTACTAAAATGAACAATAGGTCAGAATAGTCCAAAATCCAGCTTTTGTATCCCTAAAGCTATAGTGGACTGTCTGTAAAGACAAATTGCTTAATTCTTATGATCTTATGAGTGTTGTTCCAGCCTCACAAATAAAGTAAGCTACTCAAGTATGGCCACAGAACTTTCATATTGGAGAACTTCAATACTTTGCTCAACCTCACATAACCATGCAGGAGATAAAGTGTGACAAATGCCTGTCTTCAGACCAAAGAGGGAATAAAGCACTCGAGTCAAAACTTGCAGGAAGATCAAAAAACTTTAAACACCATCCAACATTCTTAAGGTGTACTATTTTCTAAACAGACCTATAATTAAAACTTTATAGTTTTATAATTCGTGCACTACGAATGTTATGATGTACAGTTAAGGATCCCAGGCCTTTTGTGTAGACAATGTTCCCAGACTAGATTCTGTTACTTTCCTAGACAGCACAAAACAAGAGCTGGATAATTTTAAAAAGCACCCCTTTTCTCTCACGCTCAACGTCTGGAGGTACAGCATGCGATTTCTAAACTAAACTTTAAATTCACAAAGCAGAGTCAATATGTTTAGATATATTGATTCTATTCCAGCATAAAAAGAAAACCTTTACTTTCAAAATAAAATCCTAAATACATTTAATTTACATATGTTAACCTCTATATGTTCATGGGAATATCTAATTCCATTTCCTCGCCTGTCCTCTCTCCTGCATCAGAAATCTTCTTTCACTGCTTCTGCACTCTGGACACTTTAAAGCCACTGTAACTAATGCTCCCTGTCATTAATCTGTTCTCAGCTTGGTGCTGTGGAAGCACAGGGATGTGGCCTGGTAGATGATACTTCATTGTCATCACTTGGTTTTGAACAGAAACCTATATCTTCAATGACTGGTTTGTAAGCTTCATTTATAGGTCATTGGTTCAAAACAGAAAAGCAGTACAAATTTGATGGCTTTTCATGTTTATAAAGACAAAACATATTTGTGAGCTAAAACACAATATAACCCATAAAGTGTACTTGGTATTAATCATTTATAGGACCATAGATAGATATTTGTTCTTTCCAAAGCCTACTTACAAGGGAAATTGTGCTGGCATGAAAGTCACAGTAGGCAATCTTTCAGACCCATTTATCCTCCAGTTTTATGCCATCAGACATCCCATTAAAACTGTATGCATTGCAATGTCCAATTATCTTGGAGCAAACGAAACAAAGCATGGAGGAAACTACACATTTTAATGGTTAGTCTTTAGCTGAAGCAATGTATCCTGTTGTGTACCCATTGTACTTACAACAGATTCAAATTCTGATATGTAACATAGGTAATTAATACCAACAATTGCTCTGATCCATATCAGTATGATAACAGTTAAATCAAAATGTTTCTGTAGTTACATTAGTGATGATGATGATGATGATGATGATGATGATTATTATTATTATAATATTGGTGGGGTGGTAGTAGATGTAGTAATAGTAATATCAGTAATATAAATTTAACATATTTATCTGACAGGACTGATATAACTGAACAATTAGCTGTCCTTTATCACAAAGTAAACACATGCACAGATTGTGCACTCAGTACAAACCTTTTTATAAACTACACACAAAATGATACAGAAAATTAAGAAATGAATAATGATGAAAGTATAGTGTTAAGTATGCAAATAAAGTTGATATATATATATAAAAATATTTTTCTGTAACAGAGAATGAGGCAGCAATTTAAACAACATTTTTTTTTAATGAGTAACTTTCATGTCAGTTATAACAATCAGACTATTTTCCAAAGCAACAAAACCTTGGAAATTAAATGAAATTTGTTTAAACACATACCAATCAATGATTAAGGTATTTTTAACTGGATTTTGGCAGCAGTCATTGACTCAAATAAGTGCCACATGTATTTAGGCAGGGTAGGACATTCAATAGTCTTGGAGCACAAGTGAAGAAATCTGTCATGAAGAAAATCTACAGCCATGTTTCATTCTTACTGAATAGCCTTTCAATTTCAGCTGTATGTGAAACATTGCTTGTAACATACAGCTATAAAAATGGAAAAAATACCATTTAAAAGGAAAATATTTTATTTTGCAGAGAATTTCTATGAAACAATGAAATGAAGATGTGTTATTTTATATATTTGCATATATGATTGATATCACATAGATTTATTCAAATTTTAAAACGGTGATTTAATTTACAGCATGGTAGAACCTGAAATATATATCTGTTTATAACATGTTTGTCTTCAGTCTATTGCTAGTAGACTGAATTTAAATACATTTAAAAAAAACAGAAGAAGTCCTTGATATCTAGAAAAAATAAATATACATTTGAAAACAACATATTTATATACAAAATAAATAATTTCTTATCAGAATCAAATGCTTGAATTATGAAAGTCTTCAGTGGGAATCAGCTGCAAAGAGTAGCAAACTGTTGGGAGGTACTGTGGTAGAACAGTACCACATGAAAAGCAGAAGCTGATCATGAATTCATAATTTCAGCAGCTGGAAAAGTCAGAATCACACCCAGATTTTCTTTGACTTCATGGTACTTTTAATGCTGAAAGCTGCTGTTCTACTTACTAAATGGAAATTAAATTGTTGTGTGTGTTAGTTTATTACTGCTTGCTTGAGATTATATATAAAATCAGACCTGGAAAAAAAAACATGGATGCAAACAATATCTATAAACCTAATAATAGATTACTTAAAAATAATGTATATAAATAATTGAATCAATGTAATTTTATAAAAATAAACTTCAAAAATCGATTTATTTAAAAATAAATGGTATTTGATTACTATGTTTTATATATTCTTCTTTAGTAAACAAGAATTCCTGGTTTTTGCATGAGTAAAATAATTAAATATGCTCCAAAATCCACACTGTCAAATTACCTCAGAAGGGCCATACTGTGTTCTAGCTACAAGACAAAAGCCTAGTTAAGCCTTTTAGTATCACAAATCTTCAACATATTATTCACAACAATGCAAAACCTGATTAAGACGGATGGAGTAATCAAATCCTAACCTTATTCATAATCATCCTTTCCACTATCAATCAAAAAAGATGTGTTTTTGTTGCCTGGGTAAGCACATGCAATGTGTGATGAGAACCCTTGGGCTCATTGTTAATAGAGTAAGCAATGCATTCCTATTCAAATTCCACAGAATAGGTGGTCACTAGGTGAATACATACTATTAAACCACTCAGAGACTTGAACAATCATGGGGTCCCTTTGTGAGTGACAGAAACTGTAATTAATGATTTCTACTATTTTCACAGGAAAGAATGGGGGAGATGTGCATGTGACAGAAACATTATTAATGGTTTCTGCCATCTTGGTAGGGATAAAGAAAGTTTATTAGAGGCAAGTCTTGTTAAACAGATTACTTTTGAAGAGAGGCCGAAAACTGTTGTTTGCCAAGTTGAAAAATTACGCCAATCTGTCCTCAACAATTGGAACTTTGATTTCAAAGCAACAGAAATGTAACTATTGTGACTGCATCCCTTACTTTTTTTTAACCATCTGCCTCCCGCTGATACAATCAATAATGTGCTAAGGCTGTCACCCTAAGCTTATCCTTCCCTTAAAACAGAAGCTGTCAATAGTGAGCTGCCCCTGCTGTGGCTTGCGTAACCCAGGTTTGGGAGCAAGTCTCAAGCTGTTCGCTTGCATCGACTTTATGTTAGGTTCTCTACGATTTGACTGGAAATAGAATGAACTTGGCTCACTGAACAAGCCCCTAAAGTTGAATCTGAATCCAGCATTTACCAATGCCAAATCATTTGCATTTGAATCACACAACTGAAAGGGGATCTAATTTATTTATTTTACTTCATTTCAGGAAGGTGCTAAAGTCCAGTTGAGATCTGTTTGTTGATGTTCTTTTTTTCTGTGTTCCTTGTACTTGTGTAAACTGACATATTCCATACATAACCTATTCACTACCTCTGGTTCTGATCCTCCAAAATAAGGTTTATATTGGCTGTGGGAGTAAAATAGCCTTTTCCGGCGGAGCTATGCTATGAGCTACAGTATCAGTGTCAACAAGCTTTTATAGTTTTGCATAAGAAAGTTTTTACCTCTTAATCTGAAAAAATGTAATACAGTTAGGTTTAAGTTCAATTAAAGCCTTGGATGGTAAAGTGTATGTGTGGATGCATTTGTGTGTGTTTAAATGGAAAAGTAAAAAGAAGGAAAATGAAACGATTTATTTTGATTCAATTAACACATTGATTGCATTTTACCAAAGCCCAGATAAATATTGCTTTATATTCACTGTTTGGTTTTTTTTCAAATGAATATACTCTCTCTGAGAACAACATTTCTTAGAAAGAACCATTATGCCAATAACAAGGCAACATTCTGACTTAGACTGAACATGTTACATATCAAGCTGTCTTGTTTGTTTTAAATAAACTAAGAATTCTACTAATTTCGCTTTAGTTAAGCAACACTCTTCTAGATTACAAAAAGCACTTCACGCTTTGCAGATTTCTGAAAGAAAAAGACTTACAGCCCAGCTGCAAGACTGATTATAAAGCAGATAAGAATGTGTTATTAGCATCAAGTGTTCCAAATCCATTTACTGCTTCATAGAAAAATGACATAATTTTTGTAAACTTCCTTTCCCACGTATTATAGTGAATGTCTTGTTTGTCAAGCAGCTGTGGGTAGGAATGCTCTGCATTGATTCATTCTCTACCCATATTATCCGAGAGATTTCTTTCTTTTTCCCCCCTTAAAACTCCCTTATTGGGAATATGCTAATGACATCCGTCATGATTACTGATTTTCTTTGAATCTTTATTCCACTGCGGGCAGAGCAATCACAGAGGTAGAACAGGAGATTTACAGCCAGCTTGTGCCTTCTCTCACCATCTGCCAGATTTGATTTAATTTGAATAATAACTGAAAATTTAGATTCAAAGACTACTTTGGTTTACTAACATGTTTATGTAGATCGAGGAAATACAGTAACAAGAAGTGTGCGAAGAGGCTTTTTCGCAGCAGGGTTTAACCTGCCTCTGAAGAAGTATTCAGGGTTTGCTTTTCACAAGCTTAGCAGGGGTCCTGAGCACGAACTGTTAGTTTTTAAGAGAAATATATTTAAGTCTTGCTGTGAGGGGACCAGGTTTTATTTCAGTTAACTGTAGATGAAACAAAAGATAGGAAATTCCTTTTTCAAGTTAAGATTAGCATTAATCTTGTAGGGCAGTTCTTAAACGGTACATGTCTAAAATAGTTTTTATCTGTATGTTCAGCATGATAAAACAGAGATACTTCTAAAGGGCCTTTCAGCCCAGCATGTGAAGCCTCAAACAAATCTATAAAAGGAAAACAAAAAAGCTGTCTTTTTTTTCTCTGATTGAAATGTATAATCCACAGCTAATTTTTCAATAATCCGTAAATTTAAATTTTAAACAGTACTAAGTAAAGTTGAATCTGTAGGCTTCGCTATTTTTTTTAAGATAGCCTCTTGAAAAAGGAATGGCAAAACAAGAGCAGTTGTTGAAAATGGCCACATGATCTGCAGACTAGCAACCATTCTTTTATGCCATTAATGAGGGATTACATACAAATGTTAGGAGGGGATGTGGGTGGGATTCTTTCCATTCATGCTGGCCATTAAAAAAGTTCTTGTGCAAACATGAAGCAGGTGGTCATTTTCTTAAGTTATAAATAGATAAAGTACATCTTAATTATTATCTTGCAAGAGGAAAGAAAAAACACTTTCAAAGTTAACCAAATAAAGTTCTGTATAACTTCTGCCTGTGCTAGAAAACCATAAATTATGTTTTATCAAACTCCTTCATCTTCAATAGGCTCATTTCCTTTTCAGTGTCTTGCTATTCTAACTTTCTTGCTAATGCCGTTACTAAGGGGTGAGGTTGCTGATGAGCTCACATTGTAATGCACCTGGAAGCCCCTAATTGGCAGCTATTTATCTTATTTCCCTTTGATACTGTGCCTCATCTTCCAAGAGAGCGACAAAAATAAAAAAGACTGAATAGAAATGATCTCACAGAGGTATGAGGGAAACAAATGGACAGAATGCCTTGCTGTTCAACAGCCAAAACAAAAAACAAATGATATTCTCAAAGTGAATGCAAATATTTTAACACAAAAACAGAACTTTAGAATTTTGCCAAAGCAACCAGTGCTTATATAGATATTTCTCTAAAGTTTTTTTAAAAAAAGACCTGTTGTTGCAAGTCACTTACTCCAGTTTGCTTAACATAGAACCTGCAACCTATAACAAAAAGTACAATTATACATAAAGACTGCATTAAGCCATCAAACCTAAACACTGAACAATCTAAAAACCAGTGTAGAGTAAAACTGAGTTAATGAAATCATTAAATATTTCAGGAAAAATATTTTTCTAACATTTTATATTTTATGTACAATACTAATGCTAACTATTGACTACTATGAAGAAATGAAGAAAATTTCAGCAGTAATCCAGCATCCGGCCTGTACTGTATATCTGCTGGTATGAAGTGGCATTGCTTCATATAGAGAAACTATATCTTGTCCGATACCTTCAAATGAGCTGACAGTTTCCCAGGATGGTTCCAATTCCCAATCCCAGGATTTGATGGTGTAATTTGAGACTAGGAACAAATTCAGTTGTACTATTCTGTACAAGCAATAGGCAGGAAAAGTGCACTCTTTTCTTAGCTGTTTTTGTGGATCTGTATACACTTTATATGCAGTTTTTCATACAAAAGTTAAATTATACTGCTCTGAAATGTCTGTTGTATAATATGCACAAGTTGAAAGCATTAAGAGAAAAATCTTACACTGCTTTTCTAAGACAAAAATCTTGAATCCCACAAAATGTGACTAGGGCTTTACACAGTTTTGCATTGTGTATGTGCTCTGGTGAGGAATGGCTAGAAATAAGCAATAGGTTGATTTGTTTTTATTTCAGGCTGTTATGTGCCGGTTGAGTTAAAACATTTTTTAATTGGTCCAATTATTTTATTAACTAAATTTTAATGCTTCTTATAAGACTTCACAATACCCATGCTCTGATCATTATACAACCAGATCTCTTAAATTATTACGAACAAAACAAACTAAATTACTTGTGGTAAAGGAAACAGAGCAATGCATTTAAAAGGAACCTAAAAGAAATAATAAAAATCACACAGCCTACAAATTCTAACGTCCGTGAATCATGCTTTATAGCAAAACTTACTGAACAGACAAAAAAGATCAGGACAAGACTGAATGTCCTCTAGGGATGAACTGCTGGGCAGTATTTGATAATGGAAATGAAGGGCACTGACAGATCATCAATCCCCCTTAGTCTATATATGTGACTGCTGATTTCTAAAATTTGAATTCAAAACCAGACAGATTTTTTTTCTACAAACAAATGGTGTTGGTTGGTGTTTGGTTGTCACTTTTATTTATATTTAGTTGTGCTTTGAGTTATCATTGAAAGGCCATCCCTGAACTATGTGTTTAAACTAACCCATTATTGAAAGTTAAACACTTAGATTTCACCAAAAGGCATTGTTTGAATATGACTTACTATGAATAAATGTAAGGCTTTTAGAATCAGGCTATTTTTGCAGTTCTGTTGTTGAAACTTGGCTGAGATGTAATCAAAGTTTAAATCATACAATTACCAGTGAGGCAGGACCTAGGACACAAGCATGTGGCATAGATAATTTGTCATTTCCCCAAAAAGTCAGGAATTGAGGAGCAATTGGGCATAAAAGTGTATAGCAAGTATAATTTTGCTGTCTACAAAAATAGTGAGCATTTCCTCTTACAATAGAGCATGCAGTCTTAATCTTATCACCCACTACCATTTTAATACTAGGCCTCCAAGTGAGATGAGTACATTGAACAAAAATCTCTGGCAATTTGGACATGTGCAATACTTTTCACTAGGTTAAAAGTAAAGTTTATTTCTGACACAAACTGGTGTTGTAAGAGCATCTACTGGTGAGACAATCATTAAACTATGGTTGGCTTTTATCATAGGCAATACTTTGCCTCTGAAGTCATAGAATGAATTAGATTATTATCTAATGTGCACACTCAATAACAGAAAATACTACTAAATGGAAATGAGAAAACCAGCTTTTAACTAGATCCAGATGACTAAACTTATTCCAGAACCTTCTGAGACATCACATTCTGACTTGGTTACTGCCCAATAACAAGACTGGGAATGTATTCTCTAATGAAATGGCAGATTCATCTTTGCCACAAACACAATTAATCAAATACTCAGAAAATGACAGTTTTATTTTGAATCAAACCATACTATTCATTTATAGAACTCTGACAATTTTCAAGAACACCCAACCTATTTTAGACTCCTTATCTTTTAAATTTACTTTTAAAATTCCTCAGTCAGTATTATAGATTAAAGAATACAGAAATAAATGAAAATGCAAAAGAATAAAGAAAATACAAGCAGCATATTCCATGAATAGCAAAGAGACTCCATGTCATGTACTCTAATTTCAATCTTGTTCCATAAACTATATGAGACAAAGTACAAAACTTCAGTTCAAATATGGCCCATTGGTTCTCTCTGTCACTGAACATTGTTATTGGCATTAATGAAATACGATTTACGATTTATAAATCGAGTTCCATTCACATTCTGTAATACTGGTAAAAAATAAGTAGTAAGAAACATTTCTAATGTGATGGTTTATCTTCCTTAGTACTGATTGTTTGCTTTCAGTCTCTTGGATATGGACACCCTCATCCTATATTAAATGATTCAAACTGCTTAACATCTGACAGTTATGTTTGCTTAGCAAATTCTGTTTTGAGTTACTTTTAGATTATTATAAATTAATGAAAATTCAAATTATACAATAGACCCCATGAAAAAATGTAACTAGCAAAATCAACTTTTCTGTTTTTCTAATCATTTTTGTAACTGATCTCGAAGATATCTACATGCACAGAAGAAAATTTATTACTGCTTATGTGTGCATTGCAATATCTATAGCTGACATAAAATCAAGATCTTAATCTCTTTAAAAATATTTTTTTGGCTACTTGTACCAAACTCTGAAAAAGATGCTTAAACAAAACTCATGACCTTTTATGCACAGTTTATGTAATTTGTGCTTGTCCCTCTAAAGCATTATGCATGTGATTATAGTTCTCGTGTAGCAATTATTATAGTTCTTTGGTAGCTTGCGAAGGGATTATGAAGCCATTATGCAGCAACATTCAAATAAAGCATCACATACAGGTATGTTTTTTCTAAAGTTAATTTATATTATGCAGCTCAACACAAGATCAGTATTTACATAATAAATCCTAATATATTAGTCTTGTTTGCCTCAGTAAAAAGTTTTGCATTATTATCAGGAAGGTGTTATTTCTGATATCATCATTAAACATGTTAATCTTTAAAAAAAATCTCACTTTTTTGGCTTGAACTAAAGCTTTTACAAGGTTCCTGAATATATATACACACAGAACTTCATAATTGTGTCATATATTTAATTTGTAAAAGAAAATCTCTCAAATAAGGACACTGCAGAGGGAAATTTCACTTTCCCCTTTCTTTAGTTTTATATATGTGTCCTTGCAAATTGTTAACCAGTCATTTCAGTGTGATTCTTTCTTATTCTGTTTCAGGGACATCATAGCATAAATCTATATTCAAGACCTTATTTTAAAGTGGGTAGGAAACATAAATATTCCCATAAAAAAAGCACCAAACCTTGAAATGAGGATACTTTCTCCAGTTTCTTTCTGAATACAATAGTAATGTCATTTCAATAACTGCTATAAGATTTGCTTACCCAGGCAGAGACCAAACTACATCACTGAGTTATCAATTTATTTCCATGTAGGGTGTTATCTTTTCATTATTATCTACAAAATAAAATCTGTCCCTGGACTATTAAATTGTTAATTAAACCTGTCAATCACTCAGCATGCAAAATTATCTTAGACAAATGAAGAATAAATATACACCTCAACACCTTGCAGCTTTCATTGGATAAATAATTTAATCGAAACAATATTATTCAAATTCACTTTTTTTATGGACTCAATATTAACAGTAGAAATGATCTTCTAGAAGAAAGCAGTAAACAAAAAATCCACAGTATTTTGGGTTGTATGCATTTTGTAATAAGTGCTAAGGACAGAATACTCATTATAATCTCTTCCAAAAGATGTTTAATTTTTAACTGCACAATTACATAATTTGCAAAGCATTTTATGTCATATTTACTAGTGTAACCAAGCATGTAATTTCCACTGCTAAACAAACTAGTACTACTGCCTAATTAAATTTATGGTATGTTTAATTGCATCAGTAACATCACTATAATAAAAACAAAAATAAGAATCACATAAACTTAGTTAATTTAAAACATGTTAATACAACACCAAATTATTTATAAAAGGTTTTAAAGAGTCAGAAATGTAAGGTGGAAATTAAATGGTGGTGTACAATTTTAAAATAGAGTCATTGCATTTGAGACATCAACACTTTTGTCGGGGTTTAACGTATATCCCATTCTTGGAATGTTTAGAACAATAGCAAAAAAATGTATTCTGACATTAAAAGATAGGTCAGCACTGCTGAAAAGAAATCAAAATATGATCTCTTGTTTCTCTAAGCAAGCATTACACCGGGGTTGACCATGCCTCAGAGTTAGTCGCACGCAAAAAGTGCATAACAGAAATGCAATAGGAACCTGCAGGCATATTTTTAATCCTACTTCAAAACACATTGTAAAAAGATTACATATCCAGTCATATAACAGGGACAACAAAATATGTTTATTGAAATTATAATTTAGAAGTTGATCATTGCTTTGTGGCAAAATGTAGTTATCCTTTTTCTACTGCACAAACACCCAATGTTTTCAAAAACAAAATGGCTACTTTTGTAATACATACAGGCACTTTGTTATGTATGAAAGGCATTAAAATGACAATAAGGCATAACAACTTTTGCGCTGATTTTCTACCCAGCTGCCAAAATCACCTTATCAGCCCCTTCATTCCATTCCAATCAAAACCATTCCAATTCACAATGGAAGGGTATGGGCACCAGCTGCAGTTGTGAAAGCACCCTGCATGTCCCAGTGAGCTCAATGAAAAGAAAATCCCCGTTATAAAGCTGAAGGTGTCATCTTCCCTTAGCCAGCTGGGTAATGCACATTTGAAAGCAACGAGGTGCTAATTACTGGATGATGAGCAGAACCTCACCGTGAAAACTTGTCAACTGGCCCCCATTCAATCCTTCTACCTCTGAGACTGCTGCCTTATCTCACAGTGCACGTTTTGAGTTGCGGCCTCTGACTGGAGTTGTGAATACCACATTCTATTTATCTTGGGCCTTATGTCTGTGACATAAGCTTAAAAAAATAAAAGTACAATATCCTCTCTGTTAAAAATGAAAAAAAAATGTACATAATACCCTTTCTGTTAACATTCATTCATTAATCTAAAATATCACTTATAACGTTAACCACATAAAATAAAAGACAAGAGCTTTTGACAAATGTCTTGACCTTGTTTATAATAAAACTCTTTTTATTTCATTATGGCCCAGCTATAGCTTGTCAAGTAACCCCCTCAGGACGTAATCTGTATAGTACAGCTGACAGAGACTTCTGGAGGCCACAGCTATACCCATGCAAGCTATGGGATTTATTCTGGGAGACCCATTTTTTAAAAGTGTCATCAGGCCGCTCCTCTCTCTATAGCCCTGAGAATGCACGCTACCACTGCCATTCAGAAAATTACCAGAAATTATTATCTACTTTGGAAAAAAAATACATCTCCAACTGGACATGACAGTTTGTGTTATGAAATCCAACATTTAAATGTTATTTTATAAGTTTCATATTTCCCTAACTTCATATTATTTTACATATTATTCTTTACAAATCTGTTTTCCACAGTTTGATATTCTAGCTAGTGCTGGGTTAAATTTAAGCAGTTGCAATAAACAATTCCAATCTGCTAGTAGAAAGCTGCCTATTCCTGGTCATGGAAATCTGAAGACTATCATGGAAGCACAAGCCAAAAGGAATAGGACACACACTTTCAACTACAGATATCAATTAACCAACATTTGGAAGGTGGAAGGAAACCCACCACCAAAGCAAAACTCAAATATGAAATCTCCATACAGAAGGTTCCCAAGTCTGGAACCAAGCCCTGAATAAAAGAGCTTGTGAGATAACATAGCTGACCACCACATTACCGTTTGACTATTATTTTTTGAGTGGAAAAAATTCACTTCATTAATCTTGAGGGATCACTGGGAAAACAGGGAGAGTACATGACTTTCTCAGAACTACATGACTTTTCTTTGGCAGACCGAGGAATTGCAAAAATGCTAAATTGAATTGAGCTGGTTCATAATGTCACAAAGACACACTACATTAACAAATTGAAAGGTTCTGGATGTTATGATAAAAAGAAACAAGTGTGGGTTTTGGTATAGTGATAGTTTAACATTTTTATTCTTGATATTGATGTTACCTAAGATTATTTTATAGCAGGAAAATAGTGTGTGAGTTTAAAAAATATAAAAATTAATTTAGTGAAGTACTGGAAGTATTCTGTTGAATTATTACCATAATGATGTACAGGAACAAAGTACACTTGGTAATTGTAACCATAAAATGATTTCTAAATTCATTTTTCTGTATCATCAGTATTGTTTATTTCTTTGTTCTTCTGATATTTTTTATGTATTTTATAAGAAAAAAAAAATTCTTCCCTAAGTCTGAAGTATGTAATGTACTGTGAAAAGACAAGTTTTTGGTTATGAATTCACAAATACAATTGTTTTGTTTTCACAGAAAGGTGCTGGTATAATGGGTTTTTCATCTTCTACGTGTGTGTAACCTTCTAACATTTCAAAGTTTTGGGAAATACAATCTTGTTTCGATTCTGTGAGACTGAAGTTGATTTAAGTTTTTATTCAACAGAACATTTTACTTTCAACTACCATCTGTCTTAGTACTTCTAGGACCCAAATGATGAATTGTATAAAACCACACGTTTTTAGTTCATTAGTCTTTTATGGAAGGGGCTGTGTTGTATTTATGACAAGAATGTTCTTTTCCCTTTTATATTCCAGGCTTTGTACTGCTGTTAAATTCGTTGTCTGTGTTTCATTTAAACTTAAGAAACAACAGCTCAGTAAAGCCCATAAGTGTTTCCTTGTGGCTTTAGTTATAATAATGTATAGCAGATCCTGATTTAAGAGTAAAAGTATGAACTTCAATAAGATATTAAGTTTTATGTATTTTTTCACATTTATTTTAGTACTTATTGTTTGCTGCTGTGCATCATGTTTACAAGATTTACAATGCATGGGATAATTTTTACTAAGAAATATGAAAAGATTCTTTAAAAAAAACAAACTGCAATTATAGTGATCCAAGGTAGACAGTCTTTTGGCCTCACCACTTGGAGCAGCTGTACTTGAGGAATAATGGAAAGAGAAACCAAAGGTATCTCTGTTTCTACTGCCCCCCAGAGGAAACTTTTAATCCCCATCACAAAGTCAGGTTGATTACCATCTTTCACCTGCATATAATGAAGATTTTTTATTTTATTTCTTTACTCCCTTTCTTAACCCTATTTATAATCCAACTTGTTTTACACCCTTTAGCAAAGATGGTGCAAACTGCTTTCAAAACTGTATAAATCACCAGAATAATTGGTAATTATTAAAATATTTTCCTTCATACAGTATACACTAAAACATGGCTTCCCTTTAGGGTATTTAATTATTTTAGCAAGAACTTGCAAATTTAGCCCAAATCATATTCGTAATCATAAAGATTCCGAAAGATACCAATCAAAGACGAAACGCACCATCCTAAAGCACTAATGTACAATAATATACAAGAGAAACTTACACAATCGACCATGGTGAGGAATTCTGGTAAACTCAGTCCATTAGTGGGCCTCATGTGTTCCCACCTGGGCTCAGAAGGATTACTGGAAAAAATCAGCACAGTCTGTTTCAGAAAATGTGTTGTGGGAGGTGGTCTTCTCTTACGTGTGCAGTAATTGCAGTCATGCCATGGCATCGCCTTAGGAGCTACATTAGCAAAATGCAGTTGAAATGGTATGTAATTGTATGGAGGGCGTGCACAAGGGGCTGGAATGTGAGTCCAGTCCCCTTTGCACAGATTTCTAAACACCCATGGAGTTACAGATATTACTTTAATTGCATCCTAAATAATCATTTTATAAGGGCATTTTAACAACAACGACAAGAACAATGATGACAACAGCAAGAGCAGCGAAAAGAGGTATTTTGACTGCTTAAGGTAATTTGTGCCTTTTGTGAAAAAATAAGAATGGAAATATAAGAACAGAAATAAGAAGAAACTAATAAAGCTAGAAAAAATAAAAAACTCACAAGAATTTAGATGTGTTAACCCTGCTGTTCTAACCCTGCCCCCACCCCTGAAATTGAGCACTGCCATTGGTAATACAGTATGGGCCAATATCTATTTTAAAACAAAAGACATGGATTTTTCAGGATTGCTTTTCTTCCCATTAAAATCTCTGCTGTGATACTGTTGTTTGTTTAAGGGATCACTCTATTTTGTAGAAGCTTACAGAACTGTACAATCTTTTAATATTCTGCATTCTTCTAACTAAAATCACATAGAGGCTTCAAAAAGAGTAGATTCAGAGGAAATATTTTCCATTTAAACAAGAAGCAACAATAAAACTACAGGTTAGAATAGCACAGTTCTCTGCTCTCTGTAGCATCAACAGTCAATATTTTGCTTAATAAAATACCACAGAGTAGAAAATGTTATTTTAATTTGAGGGGTTTAACCCTTTAACCATAAACAAATGTTTAAGGAAAATGTGTGATCAACCTAAACACATAAACATTTATACTCTCATTTTAGTCCCAATTAGAAATAAATCAGCATATATGACTTTGAATTGCTCCAGAAGTCTATTCACTACTAACCAAGAAAATTCAATTTATAATTTATGACTGCCAACTCTTTGGACAAAGTTCTTGTTTTTCAGTATTTACTTTGTAAATAATACTTGAATTGCATGTATTAATTTTTAGAAATGTCTATATTATTTGTGTCCATAGAATAATAAGCATTCAACAAATGATTTGAAAAAATATATCAAAGAAATTACTTAACATTTATGGTATTCTTTGTGGAAAAGGTTTAATCAAGGAATTGGCTTTATTTAAACAAATAAAATGAAAATCAATAAATTAAGATCACATAAAATTGTAAACACACATTTCCTGTTATATTCTATCAAATGTTTGCAAATAAAGTGATTTGTTCTAGAAAAACAGAACAGTATTCACATAGTAGCTTAAACAATAGAATTGTGATTAGGTGGCATTCTGCATTACAAAAGTGCAATAAATTATTAATTTAATGCAGGCATTAAACTCTGAAGTTTTAAAAGCTTCTTTTCCATCAGTATCTATGACAGCACATTAGTTAGAATGTGGAGGTATCAGCACTGGCGAGTCATTTTCGTTTATTGTATGTTACCTTCTGCATGCATAAAACCCATTAGTCCTCTTAAAGATGAGGTCTGGTAGTTGAGACACAAACATTAACATCTAGTAAAACCCAATATATGAAAATATGCTCTGGTTTCAGTATACTGACCTATTGTGATTTATACACAAGGTATAATGGCTATTGAGATTAATCTTCTTTTTCTGTGCTATGATAGTCCTAAGTCAGAGCTCTTTAAGAGAAATATGATTTAATGCCATTCGATTCTCTGTAGGAAAATTAAAGATAAAATATGCATGTGGGAATGCTTTCAAATGAAATGCATTTAATTTTCCTGTCCCTTAACATATTCTTTATGTGACTCCCTCATTTAATTTTGCTTTACCATTTAAATGTACAGCAATGACCTCCTTTTTTTCTTTTTGCAGTGTAAAAGCCTGCTGATAGGCAAAGCAGCAGAAGAGCCTTTCAGAAGTATTACATCCAAGGAAATCAAAGTACATGAAATGGTATTCTTAAAGATTTCCTCCTTTTGGAGTTAGTCCATACTTTCATTTAAGGAATTTAAATAAACCAAATGTGTTCCATCTAAACATATTTGGTCTCAATGTTTATTTTGAGATAAATCTACATTAAGTGAGGCCTATTGTTTTGGAATTAGTAGGAGTAGGGAATTTATTCTTCACTGATACACAGTCACTAACCCTTATCTTTGAGTATTACACTTATTTTAAATACTATCATTTACAAGCCATCAATTAAACCCTAGTTTCTGATAACTGAATCTATTAAAAGAGTGTGAAAATAGAAAATATATATATATATTTTCATCCTAGAAATGAAACATTTCTCACTTGAACTTGCACTGAGGAACAGACAAAGTGTGGCAATAACCTGAAACACTTATAAAAATATCCAACGTACATCAAATGTCAGTTTGTGAGAGAGGAGTCTTGATAGTTCAGTGATGGTTGGGTGATCTCAATTTATTTAAAAAATGCAAGGAATGACAAGTGCCCTCACAGATGATTTATCTGCGGGATGTCAGAAGAAACAGATGACTAATGAAGGCAGCTGTTGACGATTGTGACATTGTGACACCCAAAAAGCAGTCAATCAGGCTGTACAAATAGCATAGGGTACTGCTACTGATTATAACTAGGGGTCTCCTAGATTAAGGCAAATAACAAGAATATATTTCCTAAGGAACTTGTCTTTGGAAGGTAAATCATTCCTAATTTTTTGTCAATATTGATATATATTTTCTTCCAGTTAACTTTAAGATAAACTTTTTGGGGCTTTTAAAAATAATATTAAAAGCACGTCCAAAAATCATTGCAAAATCCAAGTAGGATAAGGAGCTGGGAGTTCTAAACAAAAAAGAATAGTAATTAAATAAGTTGAAGATGAGGTGAAAAATAGACATAGTTTAACTTTCCACAGATTTTGCATGCAGTTACCCTTTTGCTCACCACATCATTTTGTATTATTCTTTTAATTTCATATACTTTTTGGTGAGTTCAGAAGTTAATACAGGCATCTACTGCTTTAGAAAAAATGTGAAAAAAGCATAAAGTAACAGTCCTGTCTTTTGTAAACAATCAAATAGTGATCTATTAATGGATTCTGGATGTATCAATCTAACTAGATTTTTAATTAATGCAATAATAAACTTGATCAACATTATGAAGTTTTTTGTGATTAGAATATTTTAATAGTTTTTCTTTTTTTATCACTTTTTGTCTGATAGGTTTATTTGCTTTTTTATTTTATGAAAATATAAGTATAAAATAATATCTGACCTGTTGTGGCTACATACTATAGTCTAGGGTGTTTTGCAGTGGCTACTCTTTCTACCTATTGTACTAACGAACAGGGGGAAATCACTTTAAAAGTTTATGTGTTACTTTACAGAGCATCTATACACACACCATGTACAGTGGTTATCAAAAGTATTCATCCCCCTTGACTATGTTCATATTTAATGTGTAATGATAAGGAAGCATAATGTTTTTAATTTGGATTTTTTCAAATGAACTAATTTAAAACACTGTAAAGTCAAAGTGGAAAACAAAATTCTACATACCCTCCTAAATTATTGTTGTAAAAAAAAATTACTGATGGTATAAGTATTTACCCCCTTTGCTATGACACACCAAAATAGGCAACTAATTGTCTTTACAAGTCAAATAATTAGTTGAATGGAGTACAGGTTAAATACCTGATACCTATCCCTTCGGGGGTTCCATAGTTGATAACTACAGCTTCCAACAAGAAACTGGATCATGAACACAAAGGAACTGTCAGGAAAGAGTTCTCTCTGGGCCCTATGCAGTCGACACGATCCAGGGTTGAGTGAGGAAACACTGGGGAAAAAAGTCATGCAGGATACAGGAATGAAGATACGGGGGCGTGTCCATGGAGTGCTGGTGGTCAGGGGAGGTGTGGCCGAGACAAACGATCCAATGATGAGACGAACCGGAAATCCAAAAAACAGGGCAATAGTCCAAAGCCAGGTGATCCAGCCGAAACAGATGATTTAAAAACAGGAACTGGGTCAGAACCGGCAGGGGGCACGGGAACGGGAACAAGAAACTGAAACTAAAAGCATAACCGAGCCAGGAGCATCCAGGTTCCAAGCTCACATGATGTGGAAACCAATGCAGAGCCCTGATTAGCGTCAGCGTCTGGCTTTTAAGGGGGAACTGAAAAGGGGCTGGAACAAGGAACAGGTGTGGGGAACGAGGCAAACAAGAAAAAGCTGGAGCACCCTTAAGAGGAAGGGTTTGAGATTGTGACAGGAACATGCAGAGCAAATCCATGATAGGGTAATCGAAAAGCACCAATCAGGAGAAGGGTTTGAGAAAATTTCCAAGGCATTGAATATCCCTCAAAGCACACTAAAGTCCATTATAAAGAAATAGAAAAAATATGACGCAACTGTGTAGAACAGGGTGTCCTCAAAAACTGAGTATCCAGGCAAGAAGAGCACTAGTCAGAGAGGCTACCGAGGCCCCTATGACAACTCTAAAAGAATTAAAATCTTTCACGGCTGAGATGGAAGAAACTGTGCATACGAAAACAATTGCCAGAGTGCTTCACAAACCTGGTCTTCACGAGAGAGCAGCAAGATGAAAGCCATTTGTTGAAAAACACTCTCTTCAGATCTTGATTACAATTTGCCAAAAGGCATGTGGAAGACTCTAAGACCAAGTGAAACAAGATTCTATGGAATAATGAGACCAGAACTGACTTTTTTGGCCTTAATGCTAAGCAATATATTTGGTGCAAGCTTAACACTGCACATCATGCTGAGAACAACATCTCTACCATGACGCATGTTGGTGAGAGCATCATGCTATGGGGATACTTGGCTGCATCAGGGCCCTGGATGACTTGTGAAGACAGAAGGTAAAATGGATGTAGTAAAGTACTGAGAAATAATGGAGGAAAACGTGATGCAGTCTACAAGAAACATGCGACTTGGGAGAAGATTCATCTTCCAATAGGAAAGTGACCAAAATCAAACAGCTAAAAGAAACTCTGGAGTGTCTTAAGAACAAAAAACATGAATGTTCTGTAATAGTCCAGTTAAAGTCCAGACCTCAGTCCTCAATCTAATCAAGAATCTGTGGCAGATGTTGAAAATTGCTGTTCACCAAAGGTCCCCAATTTGAGAGAGCTTGTGCTAATTTGCAAAGAAGAATGGCCAAAAATTGGAATGTTCAATTAAGCAAAGCTGGTTGAACTTTATCTAAGAAGACTCATGGCTGTAATTTCTGCCGAAATTGCCTCTACCAAATATTGACACAGGGGGGTGAATACCTATGCAGTTAGTTATTTTGTGTTTTATATAAGAGAAAAGAGAGATAAGATATCTTTATTAGCCACATACAATTCCTTGCATTAGGAATTCATCTTTGTGCATACCCCAGCCTGCTATCCATGAGACACAGACACACCGACAGGCACACAGCCATTGACCAGCACCCCTGGAGCAGTTGAGGTTAGGGGCCATGCACAGGAGCCACACAGGGTAGGATTCCTCTGCTGGCCATGGAATTTGAACCGGCAACCTTCCAGCCATAGGTGCAGATCCTTAGCCACGGTGCCAACGCTCCGCACAATATATGCTTCCGCTCTGTATTTATAATCAATTTATATTTAGAACATTATTTAATATTTTGTGTCAATCAATTGAAAACAAATCCCAATTATACACATTATGATTTCATAATTGTAACACAATAAAATGTGAAAAATTCCAAAGAAGTGAATACTTTTTGATAACTGATGTATCTTATCATAACTGTTTAATTTCTATAATCAGTTCCAATGAACCTCTGTTAATTAAAAAATAATAATTTAAATATGTAACTTGTAGCTATAATTAATTTAAAAAACAAGTTCTTCCAGCACTGTATACATGAGCAAAAAATAGATTTTAAATTATAGGTATTGTACTATACATCTTCAATGCTAACATACCTTCTCCTGACAACAAAAACTTCAAAATTCCATGAATTTCTAAAAAGATTCAAAAACTACTTCATATCAACTACATTGACGAGGATACCTTTTCATCTGGACTGGAAAATAAACTATTGTCTCTTTCTCTTAAAGTGTAAAAAAGCATTAGTCTTTAAGCCTCAACTGTCTACACAAGTATTTTCTCTGCTGTGGTGATACAGTGTAAATAACTGGGCTAGGCTGTTATTTTGCATGAGAGAAATGTCAATCCTGACTTAATAAAGGATATAATTTAGTTTTAACAAGTAGAATGTTGTCAACATCACACAGAAGACATTCATACACAGAAGAGCAGTAGAGCTCTGAACCTATAACTGGAAGGTTGTGAGTTTAAATCCTGGATGGGACACTGCTATTGTACCCCTGAGTAAGGTACTTCACACAGAATAATTCAGTAGAATACCCAGCTGTATAAACTGTACAAGCATAAGTTGCTTTCGATCAGCCAAATAAACATACATTTATATTACAAAAATTGTCAGGTACCTTGTAAAAGCTAAATATGGAAGAGAACCACTCCTTATTACAATATCATATTATATGTTTGCTTAATTGTGATTAGGGATACATTTTTTTTAAAATAATAAATACTTGAAAGCTAAAGAAGGTACATTTAGTTGTTCCAATGGCAAAAGTATACGTGACATCTCTTACAGGACACTATGCCAGTAACACAACTGAATACCCCCAAAGGTACTAGTGGTCCATTAGATATTTTGAGCGCATTCACTAAACCTCTTCCATCTTTCAGCTACAAACCACTTCCATCTCCTAAACATGAACCTCCTCATAGAAACATCCAGCAAGAAAAGTAAAACAAAGGCAGGAATAAACAGCATGTATGAAATTTGAATGAATTTAAATAATAATATTTAAATAAAGTATGACTAAGTTATTTTACAAAAAAAACTCAGTATGACCTATGTTGTCTCAGGTCTGTATCATATGTGAAGGTCATTGTATTATTTTGTCTGCAGTAGTGAATTCTCATTCTAAAGTTGGAAAGAATGAGTAAATGAATACATAAGACACAAAGATTCAGTTTCTTGTATCAAGGGTTTTAAAGGTTCACTGTACCCTTGAAAGGTAAAACTTTCTGATATTTTAGCATTAATGATACCTAAGTTTTATTTGTTTCTAAGAAAAAAATAAATGTATAACATGGATTATCAGAATGTACATAATTATGACAATACAGTAGGAAGTTACAAATTATTTTGTTATGGAGATGGATGACAAGCTGCTATTTCATTTAGAAACATACATTCTCTTTACCCATAGAACAATAGAGGAAAATCAGACATTTTAAGAATATGTGGATATGATAAAAAATAGCACAGCCATTCTTATCACAAATAACACACTAAACCAAATTGAGAAGGAAAAACAAATATAACAATAAAAACAGAATAGGATCTTCAGGGGTGGTCTGCAAGAAAGAAGTTTCCATCTAAATCACAACAATGCAAATTTGCAGCATACTGTGAGGTTTTATTCTGTACTTTAGAACAATCAGCAAAGTAATAAACATTCAAATCACAACTGAAGTGAACATGATTTAACCCATATTTGAATAATAATCCATTCCTTTGTAGACTCATAGAAATAAAGGCTCCTCACAAGGAAACTGTTGTGAACTCAGAATTATGAAAATAAAATATCCGCTTAGCTGCACAATACACATTTCTGATCTGTTATCTGATGATGCTGCAGTTTTGTTTTTATAATTAATCTTAAAACCAATTGAAATTCAATGAAAAGACTACAATAATTAACTCCAAGTGGTATCCAGTACAAGAAGTATTTGGTTTATTTAAAATTTATTGCAAACCTCAGAGTAACCTGGAAAGAACTTTTATATATTTTCAATAAAACACTGAAAAGCAATTGTAGATTTACTTTAAAAGATACATTCTTATACATCATTTGAGTAAACAGAAGTACAGATGCAGCCATTCAAAATGGGTGGGGTATTTCGCGGCAAACCCCGGTGGGCGTGTCGCGGTATCACGCAGTATCACACGGTTAATCATGTCATTTGACGTCATGCCGGAAAGTATCCGGCATCACCTTGTAAAACCGCCAGGGGGAGCTTAACCTCTTATGTACAGCATTTGAGCTTTTAAATTTGAACTGTGTATTACAGCATGTTAATCATCAGTCATTAAAATGTTGGTATATTTTATGAAAGCAAGATTGCTCAGTTGGACAAAAGTACACAACCTACCTTTATCAGAAATATTTATGCATCAAAGCCTTTACTGAAGATATTACTAATAGTATTAATAATGAATGACTTTGGACAAGCTGTATACTCAAAGTATAATTTCTTTAGCACATTTGTACAAGCACTTGGAATTTGTCCAAGCCATACTTTGTCAGGCATTTTGTTTTACTTCAACGGGCATAAAAACTTCCTTGCTTTTAACAGGGCGTTTCATAATTTCTAACTACGAAAATGATTTAAAATGCGACACCTATCATTCAACTAGAGCTTAAAATATCACAAGGATCCTCAAGAGCACAGCAAAGACTGTATTAAAAGATACTTGTATGAGATACATGAGAATCCAGGCTTTTTTATCAACGCTTTCTTTTCTGTATACCAGGTATTATGGAACCACTTCAGAAGGGTGTCAGCCAGTCAGATTCCAGGAATCGGTACTTTAAAGGAAAAATACACACCGGTATTCCATTTCTCCCTAAACATTTTAAGCATCGAAGTATTTAACTAACATGTATTTAACTAACATAGCGTGTGAAAAAGTGGTAGTTTTAAGCTTTTTTGCTAATATAATATGGAATCGCGTATCTAAAGAATTTAATAACGATAAATTCTTTAGATATGATTATATTCGTGTACTGCGACAGGGCTGTGTAGGGCTGTTTCGCCTCTTTCTTCATGCGACTTCCCTTGCAGCCCACTGGTCTACATGCCCAATTACCAACTCATGGGTTGTGTGTTCAAATCCAGCTGGTGCTGGACTTTTCTTTTAACAAACATTTCTTCAAAAAAATAGAATAGCAATATTATGGACAATCAATTGACTTTTATATTTCAAAATATCTCAACATGATCGATTCTAAGTCATTTTTGATAACAATGAATAGTCACCTTCTTCCCTTCTGACAACGGTCCCTGCTTCTGCTTCCTGCTTCTATTGTGTGCGTGTGTAATAGAGTAAATTTTTATAGAGAAATGGAGGCTGGACAGTATGCGTTACAATATAAACATTTATATTGATTTAAATCGTGTATTGATTTAAATCGCAAACGCGTGTTTAATTATATGTGTTTTTTTAATCATAATCAGACAAATGCAACATAAATTGATACAGTATCTTTGTCTTCTAAGTATCTTAATAAACTTTCAGCATAGCTTTCTACCCGTTTAGATTTATTTTTCTTGTGATTTTGGGATCTAATGTGGAAGGATTAGATTGTAATCGTTTTTTTTTTTCAAATACGTTTTAGAAAAGTGTAATCTATTCCTACCCAGACTGTACGCCTTCCTAAACACCGCCTTTCACTCCTGTCCTGCTCTTCCCCGCGCACCCCAGCCGGGCGCTCTTTGGCCACTGCCCCGGACGAATGTATATTTTGATATTTACACCCGGTGCGGCACCGAGGGAGCGTCTACATTTATAACTTAGTTTTTTAAATTAGTCAAGCAATATGAAGCATCTCCTTTTACTTTTAAGTCCCTTAAATACATTGAGCACAGCTTTCTCACCACTTAAGATTACTTTTTGATACGATCCTTACACAAAGCAGAAACTTTCCGATGACATACAGTACAAGTGGAAAGATTACAGATTTTAATCGTCTTTAATTTTGTTATGTTATACATTTTAGGAACGTTTCATCTAAACAAACACCACAAAACTATTCTCGATTGTATTTCTGAATGTTATGTTACACCTACAGTAGTTCACTGCTTTAAATAGATTGAATTAAGACACCCGAATTAATAATGTAACATACCACTGTTTGTGCATGAACAAAGTTATACTGAGATTTCCTTAGATACGCGATTAAAAAAAAAAATTGAATCCCCGGCTGAACACATTCCATAAGAATCATTTTAACGAAAATAAATTGATATATTTGTCTTCTAAGTATATTAATAAACTTTCAGCATAGCTTTCTCCCTGTTTAGATTTATTTTCCTTAACCAGTATACTTTAGATCTTTTTTTCTGAACCGGGGAAAATCTGATCATGTTTCTCTATAATAATAATAAAAAACTTTATTTTACATATCACCTTTAAAAGTGGCATCTCAAAACAATACAGTAGATGTAAACCACAGATTACAAAGTAAATACCCAGACAAACGCAAACGCGTTTTTAATAAAATGCTTTCATTCATTCAACAGAGAGAGAGCGTAAAACCTGGGTGTAACAGCTGTTCCTTTTTCTGATCACTCGCTCTCTGGATAAACGTCTCGCCTGTCCTGTTCTTTGTTTTCCTAATTTGCCGATTATGCCTGCTGCGATCCACTCCTACCCTCACACCTAAAGAAGACTGTTTTAAATTTCTTTGCGCATCCTTAAGGTGATATCACATAAAGGTGATATGTAAAATAATGTTTTTTTATTATTGTTATTAAAATCTGTAATCTTTGCACTTGTACTGTATGTCATTGGAAAATACAATCAGTTTCTGCTTTGTGTAAGGATGGTGTCAAAAAGTAATCTAAGTGGTGAGAAAGCTGTGCTCCTCAAAGTGCTTTACAGGATAAAAACAATAACAACAATAGTGGCTGGGCAAACAATTTTTTTTTTATAGAAATACAAAATGAGATACTTTATAATGATGTGCATGAACAAAGTTATACTGCAATTTTCCTTAGATACGCGATTAAAAAAATAAATTTTTTGAATCCCCGGCGGAACACATTCCATAAGAATCAGCGCTTTTATACAGTATATCGCCTTTAAACACATATATTTAAACACGCGTTTACAATTTAAATCAAAACGCGATTCAAAACAATATAAATGTTTATTTTGTAACGCATAGGTGACTATTAATTGTTATTAAAAAGACTTAGATTCGATCATGTTGTGATATTTAGAAATATAAATTTGTTTGGTGCGAGTGAGGTTTTATTTAATCTCTGACCAAGGGAAACGTTTCATTTTTTCAAAGAAATGTTTATTAAAAAATAAAGTCATAGTTCCATGGGATTCAATCACAGACTGTGTGACATGGGAGTCAGGAACCTAACCCACAGCGCCACCGGCACAGGCACATGCTGAGGGCTGAAAAAGCACTACAGAAACATAATCGACAGACAATGTACAGATTTGATAAAGCTATAAAATAATGTAATTAGGCACAGAAGAAGTTTACAGCATAGTACAATAATAAATGCTGACCATGACTTTAGAAGCATAAATTACCTTACACTCAATTTAAACACAAGCTGTCTTTACCCCTCTAAGCTGGTTCATACAGAAATGTAGAGAACCAGGCTCAGAACACACAGCTTCATTAGCGAATACATATGCAGGACAACTGGAGAAGACGTTTTACAGTGGATGGATTTTTAGAAACATCCCATCAGTGACATCACTGAAGTCAACTCCTAGGTAACTGTCGTGTGGATAGTTTCACAAGAATCAGACAAAGGTTTAAGCATCGCTTGTTCTAGATAAAACTGCAAAAAAAAAACAACAACCCATAATGTAGTTCTTTGCGGCTCTGTTTGCCCAAATCATATATTCACAACGTGAAATTAGAAAATAATATTACGTAACCAAAATCCGCAATATGGAAACAGAACCTGTGTAATTGTTGACAGATGATGTACTCGTAACATTTTTACAAGACGAACTACAACAAGACGAACTACAACATTTAAAAAATGTATGTACTTGATATCTCTAATCAATCCACGGCGATATAGTTAAAGCAGTCCCCGCACAAAAAGAAACTAAAACGACCTGGGCATACCGTTTTGCGCTTCTTTTCAGTTGCTCAAAAGTAATTTGACCGTATGAAATGCATAATATAAACCTAGAAACATATGCGTGAGCAGTATTTCCGTAGTATCAGTGTCAAGACATACCTCTCAAATACTGTAAATCAAGTTAAAAATATCTCAAGACCGATTCTGGTCATAACGAAACCATGTTTCTGTCACGATTGCTAACCATTCCTCTTAAGGGAGCTCCAGCCCTTCCTCGTTCTCTCCCATTGTCTGCACCTGTTCCCTATTCCTGTTCCCCCTTAAAAGCCAGACGCGGACCTCACTCCTGGTTCCTCATTGATTTCCACATCATGAGAGCCCGGGGTCTTGCTGCGTCTGGCTCCGTTATGCTTTTAACTTTCCGTTCCTGGTTCCTGGTTCCCCTCGCCGGTTCCGACCCGGTTCGTGTTTTAATTCCCTGGATGGATCCCCTGGCCTTGGACTCTACCCTTTGTCTCGGATTACTCTTTTGGATTTCCTACATGGATTGTTCGCCTGGATTCACTTCCCCTGGACACCTGCACTCCATGGACACACCCCCCCGTCTCCAGACCCTTTTCCTGCATGACTATTTTTCCCCTTGTGTCTTCACTATTCTGGATCGTGTCGTCCGCATAGGGCCCGGAAAGAACTGTTCATTACGGTTTCGTGTATGTTTTCTTTAAAGTACAGAGATCAGCCATATACTGTATGTTTATGTTCCAAAATTAATATCGTTTATGGCCTTCACACGCGTTGCATTATGCTCCTATTCTTTTTATGCTCAGGCACTAAGATTTCCCTTCAGTGGTAAAATTCCATATGAATATTCAATACTACAACGGGCACAGTAAAAACGTTTACAGTAAATCTTTCTACGACAGACCAACTGGCCCCTGTCGGTCAACCAATCACATACCGCAGTACCCCGCGTCATCTTGCATCATGATGCGCGACGCCGTAGCCAATTACCTCCGGTACGTGTCTGTACCGCGCACTTTGAATGGCTGCATCTGTATTTCCACTGTCATATAGTTTTTAAATGCTTACATAAATTAAACATAATGGGTTAAAAGCTGGTCCACAATATACAATAATGTGACAAGTAATACGAATATATTATTAATAAATTAAGTGTTTTCCTGCTATCTTCAACTTTATCCAAGGAGGCTTAAAGTTAAAATCATGGTCTCCTATGGTTTAACTTCTGGATAAATAATAAATGCAGTCTTGATGCACGTTAATTAGATACATTTAGAGATGTAAATAAAACAATAATTACGAATCTTAACAGTAATTTTATGAACATACAAATTACTAATGGGTAAGAGGGCTGCTACTTGAAGTCTCCATAACGTATAATTATAATCAATTTAGAAGTATGATGGTATTAATAGGGCATTTTAATTTAAAATGCATCCTTTTTATGATAATGTAATTTTGCACTGCTGCAGTTTGAAGAACTATGAAATGCATACACAATACAATTTAATAAAACTACAACTTCAGAAGGGAAAAATATTGATGATGAAAAAGGAAATAAATTTAGCAATACTCAATAATGCTGTGAAATAATGTTATTGGTTCTCTCAGTCTGAATCCATTATTTCCTTTTTAACTGAAAGAAACTTTAATAATAAACAGCATACATGAAGAACAATAATAAACTGTATTTTTCTGTATGCTTATGATTGTATAACTGCTGTATGAACCAGGGGTTGTTTAACAGTAAGTACCAAAGTTTTCAAGTCATTAACACAGCTTGATAAGATATCTCTATGGAATGTGAAGTTTTAAACACGTCTTGTTAACAAGATGACGATTCATGTTTTGTCAAATACAATAAACTTGACAAGATGTCTTTGAAAGAAGGTAGTGTTAGTAATGCACATATGGACAAGCATGCAATCAGAATTCTGATACAGTGAGAGCTAGACTTGCCACAGCATACACCAAATGAGAAAAGGTTTGAGTTTGAGTTCTCCACAATGACAGAGCTTTGTCTTGAATTTTCCAAATGAAACAAACATAACTCAAAGCTAGTAAATGTCTGTGAGCTGATCAATGGAATGTCATTTACTGTATATAGTGGAAGCCAAGTCTTGTCCTGAGGAAGAAGAGAGTTTAGTAAAACATACAGATGCCATTGGCATCTAATTAGTACAGTGAATTGTATCATGCTTTAATGAAATTGTTGAACATAAATGTTTTTTTCAGATTAGGGTTTTAATTTGAAAAATACATAACATATGAAGCAGCATGAAAAATGGAGCTGATTTTTTGTATAGTTGCTACTGTTTGTAACTCAAAAATTAGTTTCTTAAATGTGTTTGAAATCCAGTTTGTAAAGTAACTGGCAACATGCACATATTTAAAATGGATTTCAAAATTACACTAACATTAACATTGAAAAACGCTGAAAGGTGAGGTCATCCCAAAGCACACAAACAGTATGTGACAGCTGTATTTTGGCAATGGTTTTTGCTCATTCATTGTGTTCAATGGGGATAAAAACATTCACAAGTCACTTTAAATACTCTTTAAAAGGAGCTTTCGGGGGCTTCATACACTGTGCATACACTGTTAAAGAGATGTACAGTTACTAAGACATGGGCACACATGAAGATGCATTCTAAATGTAGAGTCTTGTGCTTATTCATGGCAAGAGTATCAAGTAACCAAGCATAGCTCCTCAATTCACTCAGCCCTCCTCACAGCATGCCTGTGTTCCATTATCAAGTCCATTATGATAAGCTCTTGTTGCAGACAAAGGAAGCACAGAAACAGAATTCAAGCTGACAAATTAGACTTGAAATCAGTTTCATTAACATAACGTCTGGAAGTTCATTAATAACAGTGTTTTAATTATTCATGCTCTTGTTTCACTAGATACAGCAGTTTTCCCCTGCTGTGTTGCATGTCTGGATTAGCTAAAAATGAACTGTGGCAAAATGAGAGGCAGAGCAGTTTTCTCAGGCTCATGTCATTACTTCATAACTGCAAAGAGAGAAGTATAAACACTCCTTTGTTCTATGGGTGAGATCTATGTCTATGTGAAACATCCTCCCCTACATATACACACTGACCATCCCTTAATTTAATAGTAATAATAATAATAATAATAATAATAATAATAATAATAATAATAATAATAATTGCTTACATTTATATAGAGCTTTTCTGAACACTCCACTCAAAGCGCTTTACAGGTAATGGGGACTCCCCTCCACCACCACCAATGTGCAGCATCCACTTGGATGATTTTGAATGTTGAACCTGGATGATGAATTTAAGTATCTGTACTGCCCAACAAGAGTGGCAATGTTATCATTGTTAAGTTCTGATACCACAAAAAGTTTGATTACACGTGTTACAATAGAAAAAGCTAGAAAAACTATTTGTTAATACACATAGTGTACAGGAATTAGGTGTATCCACTAAAGGCTATATACTGTACAACTATACAAATATCAGGATGAACTGGTTCACAGCATCTGTGTAGTTGATCCAGTGGATTAAAATATGTTTAATGAACCACATACAGTATACTGCTGTACCAAAGAATTAGTGTATAGCCCTAATAATTGTCACGACCTGTACACCTAGAGAGTGCTCTACTTCTCTCCTGTTTCTAGTTCCCTGTGATTATTCATGTCTTTCTGGTGTGTTTGTTGTGTAGCCTGTTTACTTCCTGTGTCTGCTCTGCTCCTGGCTCAGCATTGAGGGTACGGATGTCCTGAGACCGCCTAGCACCAGGTTGCCCCACGTCCGTGGCCAGAGGGCATTTGTTTCAATCCCGACATCGTCTGACCCCCTGAGCCTGGGCTAACCTCTGTGTTGCCCCCTTTTACCGCTACGTCTTTATTGCTCTCCTGGCCATTCCATGGCTTGCCCTTCCGACATCCGTGACAATAATGAGTTATTCCACCTCTAGTTTGTCACTATATCGATTCCACTAGACACCTTCACATGTCTTTGGAAATATGGGTACATACAATGGTGTTCATTCTAAAGATAGGAATTATACCATCAGCCTCTTTGGTTCAGTAGTGTTTGATATTACTGATTTTCTGAATCAACACATTAGCCAAGTGTTCTGTTGCCTTCGGCAATAAGCAATAGGCATGTGGGCCAATAATAATATTTCTGGGTAGGTCATTTGGATCAGTGCTTCTTTTCATAGCACAGTACACTGACAAAAATGCCTGGTCTGCTACTACTTGTCAGTCCTCAGGAAACATAAGACATACAATGTGTTGGTTCATTTCCACTAGACCACTATGAACAGGATGAGTTACTCCTGTTGAACATTGAGTTCTCTGTTATTTTGTTAGGGCAGCATATCTGTGTATATATACATAGTAAATGCACCTGATATGATAGCACTGTGTGACCTATTCCACATTTCTATCACAGAATAAACAATCTTATCCAGTCTAACATTTATAATATATAAAGTGACACAACTGGGTTATGGATTAAAAAATGATAGTTTTCCAGGACTGATGTACTGTATGAGGCTGCAAAAAAGGAAGAATTATACAAAATGAAATATGGTTAAGTACAAACATGTCTTTCATCTCATAAGTGGGGTCATTTATAAAACCCTGTGAAACCTACATAAGCAATCTTTTTGCTCTGAAGCAGTCTCCATGTAGGTGTTTGTAAATTATGTGGTGGTGACTGGATACAGCAGGACGCCTTTGCCAGCAGTGTTTAGTCTCAAAGATTAAAAATGTCTTGGAACTTTTCTGCTACCAATTAACCATCTAGTATTTCTGTAAGACTTGAATGTTTGATACGATCGATGACACCATGCCGGCCCATCTTCAACAGAGTGGTTACTGAAGATATAAAAATCAATAGGCATATGATACTTGAAAATCAATATTTTTGAAGACACTGAGGCATTTTGAGAGCATAATATGAGAGAAAGAAACCACTGCTGCTTTTGTAAATACAGTGCTAATACCAGAGCTTTCTACTAGTTAAATTTTGCATGAGGCCAAACACATCAGACAACAGATAGGCAACATTCCCAGCTGCTAATAGTATGATTATTAAAACAATTTAAAATATTGGATTTGCAATACTAAAGGCCAACAGAGGGCAGGTATGAACAGTGTGTAATTGCAGAGTTCTAAACCAAATTCAAAGGGAGGTTGGATGAGAGGAATAAAGCAAATGGAATAATGAACACAAACGACATCAAGCTGAATATAAACATTAGGAACTGATTTTATTTAAATGCTAAAAGGCCTCAGTAATACAATATCATATTTTTTATTGTGCTTTCAATGATTAATTATGGTTAACAATGATAGAAAAAACCCATAAAACATCTTTTTACAAAAAATAATCAGTTCTAACTCTAAATTTACAACCTAATTTTCTGATATGTCCAGGTTCACAAAAGATTGAGATTTATCGATTGATTTCCTGAGAAAGTCCATTTTAAATGATCATTGTATTTTCAGGCATTTTGCAGTTCCCCTTAGAGAAGACATAAGGGGAAAAACATTAGCTGTATCCACAAGAAAAAGTCCCTTGAAAGGGAAATGTACCAAACTAAATTAAACATGAGTCATATTTTTTCAACAAAAGTATTTTGTAATTCATCCTGTAACTGGACTTAACAAACACTTTTTTTACAAGACCTCAGAGAACACAGGAAATTCAATGTATAGCAATGGCATAAAGAAGGTTACAAAAAATAACCTGGAAGAATTATGTTATTTTTCTCAACAGAATGAAAAATTATAGAGTTTCCAGCCTGACCCTCTTCAAAAAATAATTTATATTTAAGTACAAATCAATTCCTGCAGCACATCTGGTTCTCTTATTAATTAATAATAATAATTCCTTACATTTATATAGCGCTGTTCTGGACACTCCACTCAAAGCGCATTACAGGTAATGGGAACTCCCCTCCACCACCACCAATAATGTGGGATGCCCTGCTCCAGTCTTGGAGAGGTCCTGTATATGCAGGTATTTACTCTAGCTGAGCTCTTGATGACCCAGATATACTAAACAGTGAAACAATTGACATAGTTTTCCAGCTTTTACATTATCATTAGGTACTACCAATTCAAGGAGACACAAAATATCTGTGAGACTTCTGCCCTCTAGGACAGCTACACATCCCTATCTGTTTAAGAAAAGCAATGGCCATTATCAATGGGTTACAAATCTTCTCTCCCACTTGCAGAAATGCAGCACACCTCACTAAAAGTTTAAACGTGAGACACTTCCCTATTGTCATCACTGCCATGGAAGCACTTCAATTGAAATATTACAGGTTTTCTTTCTCAGCCGTGCTACTGCTGTTGCCCAGCTGGACACAGTAGCTGTCTGCATAAATTGCTTAGTGTTACACTAGTAGTAATCTAAATGTCCCTAGTGGGGTGGTACCTGCTACTTATGGAACAAACCAATTAAATGGTGCTTTAAATATTGCTTAACTTACCTAGGGGCAATGTAAGTTATCATAACATCAGTCCCAAATATAGAGGTCACTGATTCAATCAAAATGACACTGTAGTATGTAGCGAAGGTGTGTTTGTGCAGAAAAAGCCAATGGCAGAGAGCCTGATAGAGTAATACTGGTGAAGTGGGGGCACCACAGATCTAGCTTAAAATTCAAACTAAGTATAAAACGATGGAAAGAGTGGCAAAATAATCTGCTTTCTAAAAAAAAATTGCAAACGCAAATGAACTATGGAAAAACAGTGGGGAAAGTAGAAAGAGTGCTCAGAAACTTGGGAGTGTAATTAAAAAACAAAACAATTTACAGAAGTCTACAAAGCAAACAACACAGTTTAGAATAAAATGCAGCCCCAGCACACTGGCATCTGAAATAATATCACATAATAACAAGCAAGTGGTATACTAATTTATTTAACCCAGCAGCACAGCCTCTTATGCAGGGTGTGCAAAGACATGCCACAGCTGCTGTAACTGATATATTAATATAAACTGGTAAAAGTGACAGGAAAAGAGAGTCTTAGAAGAAACTGAATTACAATAAGAATAAGAATAATCCTTAATAAGAATTGATAAGAAGCCTTTTGGCAGTTGCTGTGTTAGGGAAGTAATAACTCTGCTGACCAAAGTCAACCTTCTTAGCACTGATATGAATGAAGTGTGCAGTGGTAGAAGAAAATATGAAAAAGGTAACCTGTGATGTGTCTGTTTTCCTGTCCACATTACAGTGAAGTCAAGGATTGGTAATGACTTGAGTACCTTGTATGTGTATGTAAGTCATAATAATTTACTAAGACCTATTATAGATAGAGACAAACAAATGTCAGACACATGTCTGCTACTTGAAGCATACGATTCAGTGTTACCCACATCTTTAGCATTATTTTAGGTTGACAGACAAGGATTATCAACATTTTACAGTTAAGCAACAGATTTCAAAGCTTTCCTTAAGCAGAAAATTCTTGCTTGAAAAAATGATCTGCTCTAAATACATCATTAAACACAGCTGTTCAACTGTTTACTTTGCTTTGTCCCATGCTATTTTGTTTTAAGATAGATACTACTTTTTAAAGAAACTTCACTTTGAATCTGTGAATGACTTTGTTAACCTTATTTGGATGGAACACTGATGCACTGAGAGATTGGCTTGTTTTTTTCTCCCAAAAGATAGAATGCACTTCCATCTAAAGCAGATGATTCATATTAACCAATCAATTTTTAATTTCTATTGTATAAAATGTCAACAACCTATTTTATATTACATTTTTGGGTTACAAATCACATGTTCATTTAAACAATCTAAAAATATCTATATATTTATTCTAAAAGGCACTCTTGGGAAATAGTCACAATTTTCATTACTTTTTATTTAATAAATATATTTTTTCAGACAAAGAATGTAATCAGCGTGATGAAATAAAGATGGTACACTATTGGGTTACTCAACCTAGGCTGTTCTAGACCTATAAAAGAAAGAAATTCAAAATTGGGGAAAAAAGAGATCATGATGATTTCACAATAAAAGACAGATTTGTGTTTATGGAAGGAAAATTATGATATGTTAAAAGGTTTATAATGTATTTAAAGGTCTTAGCACTAACAAGTGTTGAATTGGTTAAATAATTCAGTCCTTCATTACATATTGAGAATGGAAAAATTGATATTTCATTACAGATTCAGCAGTTTCAGATGGATGCCCCAGTTAAATAATTTTCTTTGAATTAATTAAAATTCAAATTACATGCTCATACAACACCAAAGAAATGTATCAAACCCATCCATGTTGCATACTTAATAGACATAAGATAAGAGGATGTGGCTGTTTCACAAAAATATTTTGTGAAAACATTATTTTCTTCTTGCCTGTGATCCTTTTACATAATAAAGCTCACTGTCCTATTGTTGTATATAAAAATTCTATTCTGCCAATATATATTAACACCCCCTATAAAATCCACTAGAACAGTTTATAAAAACACTGAGAAAACAAAGAGCAGGTTTCAATTAACAGGAGTCTGCTGAGCAAGTCACCAAAGTTATCTCTTGTTCATCCATCTGTTGCTTTTCAGTCATCACTGCATTCCATACCAAAATGTTGTACTTAAAACAGCCCATGACTGATCTTGTGGTTCTTGCACTACTTGTATTTGAACTGCTATTTTCTCTATTATATATAGAGAGAGATTATATATATATATTGTTTGGTACATGCTGCTTATATATTTGCTCATTAGCAACTATCCAATATCTACTGTATGAAGTGTTTTGCCATTTCTGCTCTATGCCACTGTGATACCTTCTACATGTTTGGACCTAGCTATAGTAGTTTATTATATTTGTTATATTTAAATTGTAAATAACCAGCAATTGACCAGCAATGCAATTTTTCAAACTACATACAAGAGGTTAACATGTATAATAATATGTGTTAAGCAGCTACATGATAATAATCGTAACCTTCCTATCAGACACCATTGAGCAATCCTCTTAGCTTTATGATGCAAGGGGACCTCTGTAACCTGACTACATGCACCTGATTAGAATCAGTCACAGTGGTGCCAGCTAAAAAAACAAACAAACACAGAGTTGTCACTGCTGAAAGGGGGAACTAAGGCCCTTTGCTTGACTGCTTTCTCTTTTCCTTGTGTGGTTAAACCACAATTGCTTAAAGCTGGGACAGACATAAATAAAATTTAAAAAATGTCTGTCAAGAGTCTTTCTCATACACGCCCACATCTCCTCCTCCTCTGTCCCTCAGTATCTACCAAGTGGCTGTTTGAACAGCTAATTAACTGCTGTCTCTTTCCTTGAGTAAATATTTACAGTAGCAAGAGTATCTTCCTGTCAATTTAGACATAAAAATCACTTGTTGGACCATAAACTACCCTAATAAGCCAAATTATATATTACCAGCACCCGATACTTGTAATTTGACTATGGACCACATATTATTGCTATTGACTCTATCTTAGTGTAGTGTTTGTGCATCATTATCAAAATCAGTGGAGGACTTTATATATGTCTTATTCAATAAATAACAATTCAGACATACTGTGATAATAAAACATTTTAGCACCAATACGTTTCTCATAAAATAACCATTCTCATAACTATTTATATTATATCAATACTAATATGACTGAAATGGCAACAATTAATTAAACTTTTAGACTATTGTAAAATATTTTAAATCTGTGTAATCAAATACAGAAGTACTGTATATAGGACAGAAGTAAAGAAAACATGTGTCAGCATTTGTCTGTTTGATTTGTCTGATTTATCTGTTTGCTTTATTCACAAAATGAGATTCAATACTCTACATTTAGATGCACATTTCTGGAGCTAAAACTTGCATTTAGTGTCACAAATGTGCCACTGGAACTAAGTAAAAATATCCCAATGAGAGTGTAATGTATTTAACTAGGTTATCATTTTTGGTTCAGATTTAGAAAATAGATGCTTTCAGGCTGCTCCTGAAAACAAAATACTTCAGTGATACCTTCAAAGTTTTATTTTGTAGCATTTATATTTCATATTCCTCCAGTGCAGTCAGAGGATAACAATTTAGCCCTCTTGGCCAAAGAGATTGTTTTTATGTGCTTTATACTTTGGATCACTGTGCAATGTTATTCACACTAAACCCTACTAAGAAAATGAAATAGGCCTTTATTCAGTTGTCCCTGTGGCCTACTGCCTGTTTTCTAGACAAACAATCTTTCTATACCTTTTTTTATAAACTATATTGTTTATCTTTTACTAAACCTAAATGTGTTAGGTGTTATACTAGTGAAGAATTTTATATACAGTATATAAAACGACTGGCATAACAGGAATATTTTTTTTTCCAAGTTTGGTAACTTAAGACTTTAGACAGCTCTAAAAATTCATTTTATTCAGATACTGTGCCATGCTTTAGTCTTTATGATCTCTGTTAAAGATCTGTTCTAAAGTGACTAAAGAGACAATAATGGTTTGATACATTTTTCATATATCACACATATGTAAATTATCTATGGCCAGCAGCCATATCACTCTGCAACACACAACTGGCAACCAACTGAAGCTAAGCAGGTGTGAACCTGGTCAGGACCTAGATGGGAGACCCCTGGGAAAAACTAAGGTTGCTGCTGGAAGAGGTGTTACTGGGGCCAGCAGGGGGCTCTCACCCTGCAGTCCACTATACTGTAAACAGGCGCCGTCCTTTGGATGAGACGTAAAACTGAGGTCCTGATTCTCTGTGGTCATTAAAAATCCCAGGGCGAAAAGAGTAGGGGTGTAACACCAGCATTCTGGCCAAATTTCCCATTGGCCCTTGCCAATCATGGCCTCTTAATAAAACCAATCTATGAAATGGCTTCATTAATCTGCTCTCCTGCCCACTGATAGCTGATGTGTGGTGAGCGTTCTGGCGCACTATGGCTGCCATCACATCATCCAGGTGGATGCTACACATTGTTGGTGTTGGAGGGAAGTCCCCACTACCTGTAAAGCGCTTTGAGTGGAGTGTCCAGAAAAGCACTATATAAGTATAAGCAATTATTATTATTACTATAATTATAATACGTATTTAAAGATTCAAACTTTGCAATTCTATTTTCTACTACATTATTATATTTTAATCAATCATATACCAAAGTATACCAAAGACCTTTTAGTTTCACTGACATAAATTTAGGTTTTGCTTTTTCTAGGAGGATGAAGTAAGAATTCATTTCACTGTTGCACAACAATCAAATAGTTTACTTAGACAGTTAAGCATATAAATAGTGACACTAGTTCACAAGTCATCATTCTTCACATAACTATATGCAGAAATATACAAAAAACAGTTTTTTGTAACCAATTTCATTAATGTGTAGTACATCCATGGGAATCATATTAAGTAGCCAGAGTTCTACACTACATTCATCCATGTTAGGAATTGTAACAGCTATTTACTCTAGATAGAACATCAGAGAGGCCACAAATGAGAGGAGACCATTTGGCCCATTGAGTTCATTTGGTTCTTTTCCTCATGCAGTGAATGGCTAAAACTATTGGTTGTGGACAAACTCCCCTAATTAAGACCACTGAAACGTAATCTTCATGTTTTTGGGAAGTAAATGGTAAACCTGTGTACCCGGAGAAATTCCCATCCAAATAAGTTGGGACTGTACAAACTCCACACAAGACAAGTGCCACAGGCTGAAACTCAATGCAGAATCCTTGAGCTGTGGGGCAACAGTTCTAATCAATAAGTTGCCCCATTTCTGAATAAAAATCTAGAAAAGGATCAAAGGCAATACAAGTAAATATATTTGGAAAGGGTATCTGAAAAACTGATGCTTTCATAGAATTATTTTCTAACAAAAAACAAAATGAACAGCAAAAATACAGTAGTAGCCCACCTAAAAGACAGAAAGGGCAAAAGAGATCTATCATTAAGTTATAAAAATAATCTAGAACCACAACAGGAGTATAAATATATAATGTAGACAAAGTTGCCTTTCAAGGTGAGTTTATCACCAAGGAGACCAAACGGGTAATGTAGGTGAAACAAAAATAGCTTTACTGTAGAAGTACAGTACATAGGAAAACAAAGTATATTTCAGATATTTTTTAGTTCATGAAATGTAACATTCTAATTCCAGTCCAGGGCAATGTTTTCTTCTCACTCCTGCTCTGTTTTCAACAGAATTTCTTATTATATAGACCCTACAGCAAATCATCAAGTTCAAAGTTCCATCCAGCTCAGTTAAAACAAAACCTCAGCTCCATGCTCATGTACAGCAACTATTTCATGTACCCACAGAACTACCAAAAACCAAACAAAACCTACTCCTATGGTTCCCTGTCATGCCTTAGGCAGTACTGGACCCTTTAAACCTAGACCAATACCAATGCCTATAACCTCTCCTATACGTTCTCCAACCCAGTGAATGTGTGAATGTGTGTGAATCTGTTATCATCTGCTATTGGCCAACCACGGGAAAGACTGTCTCTCTTTATGAATATACAGTAAATGTATATGTACTGCATATGCACGTACTGTTCATATCTACTTTTTCTATTATTGTTGTAATACACATGATGTGGTAAACTGTAAGTTTACATCCAGAACAAACAACCAAGTCACATGACCTTGCACTGCAATTTTTGCATACTTTCATTAAAGGTTGAGGGCAAGGATGGGAGCAATAAAAGAAACAGTGCAGAATATGGAATAAAAAAAACATAACAAAACAGAGATGAAAGCAATGATGAAATGATGAAAGTAAAGTTGTTTGGGGGAAAAACTACAAGATCCTTAAAAGGTTTTTAGATCTTAAAATCCCATAAGGAACACTCCTTGCTTTTTTCAATGGTTGTTACTGATGGGACTGTCTTTGTAAGGAGACGAGATGGTAAAGTATTAAATCAGGACTGTGTTTCACCATCTGTCAAGTTTAGAGAAGGAAACATCTAGAGGCAATTGTCATTATTGGCAGCTTTTTTGATATGATAATTGAATGAATTCTAAAAACCTATATCAGGGGTTGCTAACCTCTGTCAAACATGCACTGAGAGGCACACAAGGCTACTAATTCTGGCACACATTGACAGGGTCAGATGGGACAGAAAAAAACTCCATTATTCAAAAACCAGCCTGTAACAGGCCTATTTGGCAATAGGTGTTTACTACACAAGCAAAATGACTTCTCCCAGATACAGACTACTCATATGTATTTATCTTTCTTGAAATTAAACATATTAATATTAATAAGCCTATTATCTAATTAAATTAAAACATTGACCAACCAAAAATTGCAGATACAAAACTAGTACTAGATGTTGGGTCTTCATGAGGCAGAAGCCGGAAGCCTCTGACAGACAAGCACGCATGAAAAATGAATTTTTAAATCAAAACATAAAAGAAAAATTAATTCACTTCTCAAATAGTTAGTATGATAACATTAAGAACTCAAGTTCATAAAGATCATTCTGAAATTGAGTCTGATATCACTGTACAGCATGATTTTTAAATTATTTATACATTATACATAATACTGTATTCTGCAAATGCACATTACATTATTCAAGTCATGGTTTAAGAAAACAAGCAAAGCATCACATAAGATCATTTGAAACCAAAAGAAAAGTTCAAGTATTTACATATTCTTTAATTTGCTCAATAAACATTAGCTTAGTACTACTTAGTACTACTCAAAAACATTTTTTTTTTAAATTTAAGACAAATTGGCACTTAAACATGATATGGCAGCAACAGGCTATCTAAAGGAATGTTCAAGGCAATATACTCTGCAAGTAACCATTTGTCCTGGGATGAAAAGAGCCACTTGGGTGGGCAGTCTTTGTGTAAAGGGTCTCCCAGCCACTCTTCATTTCCCATTGTCTCATACTTACTTAAAAGATCTATAAAATGTCTTCATTGTTTTAGTCTGTATCTTATATGCATAAATCTAAAACAAATTAAAACAACTCGGTCATCACATACTAAATGCAATACTTGGGGATTTTTGAATGTTTAGATGAGGTACTGCCCATAATTGTCAATTGTGTATTTTTCACACTATTTACTACCCAGTACAAAATATTCTTCTCTTCACATTAATTAATAAAAAAATAAGTTTAAATAACTTTAAGCACAGGTATATGCTAATACATGAACAAATGTGTGTAATTGTACTTAGGGGTTACAGCCTCTGATCGGAAGGTTACCACGGAATGCATCCCCTCCTATTTGTTATGTCGCACACAGTGTCCATTTGGGTTTATGAGGCTGTTACGCTTTTGGTTTGGGGGTTACCGCTTTACAGCACTTGGCTGCCTTGGTGGGTTTTTGCAGTTCTGTGTCAGTTACAAGTTATAGACAAAAAAGAGCAGACGTCTGCAGAACCTGTCTGCCTCTGTCCCTGGTTTTCCATGGTGTAACACTATTTCCATTAATTCTTATTACTTTTTGCTGTAAATTTGCAGAATTGGAAGGAATTAATAAATCTAGATCTACCCGTATGCAAAATAACTATTAAATATAATCTTGAAAAATACATTGACAAGAAAACTAGATGCTAGGAATTCACTGTTAAAAGAGAATGAGATTTTTCTTCACTCTATCATTTAGTCTGTGATTACTGAAGTAAGTTATAGGAATAATTTATTAACTGCAATAAATGACACATATGATTCTTGATTGTTAACATTGGATGAGCTTAAAAAGGACCAATGTTCTCACAGTATTGTCTTGATGTTACAATCAAAAGAGATGCAACAATATATATACAATCTGAAAAAGTAATTGTGATATTACATGTTCAGATTCCTTGCTATTTATATAATAGCCAGTAACATTGGCTCAGAGATGAAAGTGCAGTTTAAATTGTAACAAACATCACTCTCTTTGTTATTTCTTCATCATTATCAATGCTATTATCGCTTTTATATACATTATAGGTCCTATTGAAAGCAAAAAAAGGACTGCGTCCCTTTAGGCTTAAGTTCTGACTGAAAACCTTAAGTTAAATCTCTTACATGCATTTCTGATTCTATTGAAAGGAAAACAATATTTCCATTGAAAATAACTGTGTGGTTTCATAAACATCATTTTAGATGTCACTATGACAGTGTGTTAAAATGTTTTATGAACAACTTGGAAAAATATTTACAAATTAAGATCCATCTCAACTTCACTGAACTCTAGCCATGTGATTTCACAGCACTTGATTCAGAATAGCTAATTATTTATTAGCCTTTACCTAACTGATAGCAGTTGAGAGAATGTTCAATGACTTTCTTGACAAAGATAAAATCATTGATTCCATAAAATGGAACTATATTTTCCAGCAAGAATGGAAAGATGTTTTCTGGTTTAATATATTCCTGAGATCAGGTATTATAATCATTCCTAAAATCTTAACTAGTTATAAAATGTCTTTTAAAGGATCACTGTTTAAAACTCTGATCTTGTTCTCTTGTGTTCTGCTACAATATCATCATAAACACATTTAGGAAACATGAAATTTGCTGACATGATTGTTTAATATTAAAGATAACATTAGCAGCAGTGAACAGCAGTAAAGATTATCTTCATTGTAACCTTTTATTGTTCTCCACAGCATGTTAGGGCTCCTAAAAAAACACTGCAGGAAAAATAGTGCCTTTAGCTTAACAAACACTCTAACTCAAAGTTTATCCCTCAGTGTTTACTTGAACTCAAGTCTTCCCTCAGAAAGATATCTAGATATGTGGTATTTCTTACTTTAATGTCTTTTGAATTTCTACTCCAAGAAATACTGACTGTGTACTATTCATGACACTGAACAATGAAATTGAACACATTTCTGAGCAAACAACAACATCGGCAACTAAATTAAAAAGTGTCATTAACAACTATTTTGTTTCAGTGTTTTCCCATTTACGTAGGGTTCACTACAGGGAGTTCTTTTGGGACTTTCACATTTTGATACTGTACTTGCGTATTGCCTCTTGGACAGATTATTTGGTATCTTGACATCATAGCTGCTATGTTGATGACCAATTCTGATTCTACTGTTGCACTTTACAGTTACTTGTCTGTTATTAAGATAATTTTCACCCACTGTTGTCATTTGAATCAGAAGTTATAAACATTACATGAGTATATTTCTTCCACTGGCATAATTATACACAGTTTAGACCTTTGCTCTGTATGTTTGATGCTGAAATATTGATGCATGTCTTTATCAAATTAAATTACCATAACACCTTACAACTGGGGTGTCTTCTAGGGTACTGAACAGGCTTCATTAGCTGGGCTCCAGATTTCAGTGCCCATACTTTAACTAAAAAGTAAGCACCAGCACACAAACCTCATTCTCTCTAAATTTGACTTAGTCTTTTTCACATATTGAGTGGACTTTAACGTTCTCTGGCTCATGTATAAGGCACTGAATAGACATGCTCAAGGTTATTTTAAGGATTTATTGCATGTTCTGAGATCTGCTGATTTAGCCTTACTACTGTGCTGAAGACCAGGCTCCACTCAATGGGCAATTGCACTTCTCATTTACAGCACAGCATCTACATAACTGTCCAGATCCATTAGAAACTCTATGACTGCTGACTTTTAAATCTTGATTGAAGATCTTAAAAATCTTTTTTCCATAACTTTTAATATACTGTTTAATTATACTCTTTGTTTTACTCAATTATTTTATGAATTTGCAGTGCTTTTATTTTTCTTCTGAAATGTGTCTTATGTATGTGCTATTGTACCTTGTGCTAAATAATAATTCAAGATGGTCTGTTCTTATGTCACTATTATTAATATACTGGATTCAAGAAAAATAAACCACTATCCATTTTTGTATGGGTAAGCTGACTTTACATAGAACAATTGTAAGGATTCCGTGATGTTCACAATACAAGATTTCACATTTTGTAAAAACAGTATTTAAATAACACATATTGCATTCAAGTATAATCCCTGGTCTTTTCTGCACAGAAGTTATTTTGTAACGTCAAATCCTTTTCTAGTTATTAAATAAAATGTTTTGTGATTTAATGGATAATGTGTGTTTTCCAATATGTTTTTTCAGTAGACATGAACTTTAACAAGATTTGGTCTTTTTCATTTCCATGCAGGCAGCCTGAAGCTGAAACTACATTTTATTACAGAAACCTCTGTTTACATGGAACTACTTTTTATGTGATTAAAGGTACCTCTGCTTATTTCTTAAATATACAGTACTTGATTCTGCTGTCTTCTAAATCACAATTCACTGATTCTATCACTGTAGGTATTGTCCTTGAGAATAGGAAGTTTGAGGGATTCCGTTTCAATTGTTTAACCATTTCAAGATATCTACTACTACTACTACTACTACTACTACTACTAATAATAATAATAATAATAATAATAATAATAATAATAATAATAATAATGATTACTTTGAACTGACACTGTATTTACTTACTGAAGCTTTAACATATCTGACATAAATAGCATTATGGAAAACTGCTAAAAAAGGCTTACATGATGACTGTCTGCCATCTCATATTGTGCAGAACTAAACTGTTGTCACGCCCTCTGCAGCCAGAGGGCGCTCCTTCTCTGTCCTGTCCTTAGTTTCCGGTCTGCTCTCCTTCCTGTCCCTGTCTTTCCCTTGGGCTATATATTTCCGGGTCTTGCACTCTGTCCTCGCTCAGCATTGACGTTCGGATGTCCTGAGACCCGCCTAGCACCAGGGCGCCCCACGTCCGCTCCCTGAGGGCATAGGTTTCTATACGGCATTCCTGAACTCTTTGCACTAATGAGCCCGGGCCTTTTTCCCGTCTCGCCGCTACGCATATGGGTCTTTTTCCGCTCTCCTGCTCCCCACGGTTAGTCCCTTTGGACGTCCGTGACAACTGTATTATAAAAGAATATTCCTGTTATGATTCTTGTTAAAAGTGCTATTACAACACATCTACACATTCAGTCATTTTCTAATCAGGAGCTGGAACCTATCCCGGCAAGCAAAAGATACAAGGCAGGTTACATCCTGGATGGGATGCCAGTCCATTGTAGGACACAAACACACGCACACCCACACCAGGGGCAATCTTTCCAGAAGCCAATTAACTTACAGTCTTTTGACTATAGGAGGAAAACAAAGCACCTGAAGGAAACACAAGTGAACATGTGGAGAACATAAAAAAACACACAGATAGCTCCCCAGGTTCAAAACTGAACCTAGAGCCCCAGCACTGTGAGGCAGCGGTGCTAACCACTGTGCCAGCGTGGTGCCCTACATCTACTCATGCAAATCTTTATTCATTTTACATCACCATTTAAGAGTAGTGAAAAAAGAAAATGATGCTTTCTTAAAGAGAAGATAAGTCTGGTTTTAGACCTTTTTTGATCTTTTACTAATGCTTCAGGTATTGGCATATGTGCTCTTATTTTTCCACATATAGATTTTTTAAAGTGCATCCTGTGCTCTGATCAATTGAAGTCCCTTTTGTTTTATGATGTACTGTATTTTCCAAAGGATGTGGTGTGATGGACTTCATGTGTAGCAAAAGGGGGTTTCAATTACATGGAAGTGAAAGTGGGATATAGCCACTATAGGAATGGGACACTCCTGCAATAAACATAGGATGTAAACCTTTAAGCCCTATCTTCACAAAGGCAATGTAATTACAAAGTGTGTGCAGCTGCTGAGGTACCATACCTCATAGCAGTTGAGGATGAACTACATACTAAAATGATTCACATGTCAGCAAAATACCATAGTCATCCATATTTTATTTCCCACAAATATATGAGACAATAAAAGAACAGAGTGATGTCAAGTCAAGGTTGTTCACATTTTCCAAATACAAAAAGTTTTGCTAGGTCCTTATGCCTTTAACCTGCAAAAGGTGTATGGAATGATTCAGGGTTTGTTAGTTTTACACAAGCATTTGGATGTTTTATATATCTTTACTGCTGGGTTTAAAGACAACATTACCTTCATATTCTTCTCTGTATGTACAGTATCTTCCCATCAGAAAACTGTAAAGAAAAATGATAAAAAAAGATTTTAAAAATGCCTTCTGATGTACAACACAAGCAATCACAGAAGAGACATTAACAATGTTTAAGTTTTTAAAGAATTGTCCTATTCATGGACTTTTAAATTGTTAACATTTTGGTTTTCTGATTAAAAAAATAAAATTCCTTACAAACATATCAGAAACAACAAGTAGTAAGTAGTGAATTGTGTGTTTGATGCATGTTTTAGATTCTGAAAGCAAACTTAATAAGCCTGAAAGCAAAATTAATAAGCCTTTCAATGTTTTTTAACTATTTATATGGCATTCCAAGTATCAGGAAATAATTTCTTATTCTTTTATAGTGCCTTATGCAATAAATCAACACAAAACAGTAAATAAAGGAGGGAACAAAAAAACAATTTGTCTAAAACAATTCAATATCATTACTTATTTGTAAGAAAAATACTAATATCGGGAAATAGTTGTATATAGGTTTCAATTTAATAAATTGCAGTAAACATTCTCATTTCTCTATTAAATATATCTTAACACAATATTTGTAGCATTTTAGCTACTTTATATAGTGTGAGCCAAAACATATTGAAGACAATCACATCTGTCTGAGGCATTGGTTCTTAGTTTTGGTTTCCTATAGAGAGACCCCCAACCACCTGCAACTTTATTTTTTAGCTTTGAAGTGTATTACATCTAAAACATAGAGAACATATTTTTTTACTTTATTTATGGGCGGAAAACAAGGCATAAGAATCAAATTGTTGACCAATTTCATATAGAACCAATACCTTATATTTGAGAATGTCATAGGTTCTACAGAATTTAGGTATTCAAAATATTAGGAAACAAATCATCATTATTTCTGTCAGAGGCAAATCAAATAATATATTAAGTCTCCAACAGCAATAAGATAGATAGATACTTTATTGATCCAGTGAGGGAAATTGCAGTGCAATAGCAGCTTAACACAGAAAACAAAGCAACAATGTAACGAATGATACAATAATAATACAATACATACAATACAATCAGTACAGTGAGAAGTGCACTAAGAAGAGTTACTCAGTCAAGAACACACAAAGAACAAACCAGAACAGAACAGTACACAAAAAGTTGTATTGCACAATATAAATATAAATATAAATATAAATATAAATATAAATATAAATGTATTGCACAAGTCCTTGACATATATTGCACAAAAACGGTTGTAAATGGGAAAAAGACAAAGAACAGATTTAGTAGTTTACTGTTCAGTCCAGAAACAGGTCACTGTCAATGTTGCCTCTGTCCAGACACAAAGTGGATGCGTTGTACAGTCTTAAGGTAAGAATGACCTCCTGTGCTCCCTGTCGCACCGTGGATGGATCAGTCTATTGCTGAATGTGCTCTTCATTTCTACAAGCATGTCCTAGAGGGGATGGGAGACGTTGTCCTTGATGGCCTCCACCATTCTCCTCTCAGCCACTACCTCCAGGGGGTCCAGGCCAGACCCAATAAGATCAACTTTAACAGGATATGTCATGTATTCAAATAAGCTGCAAAATATATTTGACTCAATCCTATCCCATCCATCTAGCAGCATCTCATTAAGATGAAGTTCCAATGAGGGGATCTGAATGTTGGACTTTACAGCAAATCCCTAAGATTCCATCACTTTTCAAATACATTCTAATAAGGAGTTTTTTTCTGGCCAAGAATGCTGATGGAATTTTTCTCATGCTTTCCAAGCACCTATACATTTCCTGGCAATGTATTTTAAATTAATTGGGGACTTCTAAGTATTTTGTCCAGTAAGTTAAAAAGCCCAAAGTCATTTTAATGTGTTACATTTAAGAAACAAGTGTAACATTTCAGACCAAGAATCAAGAAATTGCCACAGGTCTCTAAATCTATGAGATTAACACAAAACACTTTCATCTTTATTTTATTGTGGCAGAGTTGATTAGAAAAATAAAAACTACTGGTGTCATGTGTCTTATTACAATTACTTTCCAAAATGCCACTAAATCATTACTTTTACACTGTTTTCTACATAACATTTTTTACTTTTACTATGTACTTTCAAGAACACACAGTACTACAGTACCTCCTGGAGTCACAGACAAACAAATATTTTATTTAAATATTACCATATAAACCACCACAAACTGGAATATTACTATGTTTCATATACAGTATCTAGAAGAGTGAATGCCTATGAGAAAATACTTATTTTATAATATAATATATTAATTTATAATATATGCAATAATTTGTCAAGCCAATAACAAAACCAGAAGAGCAACATTCATGATTTCACATGCCAATAGAAGCTAGCTAACAGAGAAATTAAAATGACGTTTAACAATGGCTTCCCCAAAAAATTGATGTAAAGGGTGTTAAACTAAAAAAGCTAAACAATTATATGGATTTGTTTATATTATCAACAGCTTGAAATAAAAAGAAGAGCAAAAAGCATTCCATTTTTCTGGAAGATTAAGAACGATTCAAAAGTAGAGGACATCAAAAGCAAAATTTATATAATTACCGAAGACCCAAAATAGCACACTGGGTTATACATATACAGTAGTATACTCAGAATAACAAGAAGAGACAGACAATGAATTAATGTATAAGTGCACATCTTAATACAAGTAAGGACACTGACTGAGGTGAATACAGAGCAGGAAGAAAGGATCAGATTTACACCAGGGAAATGTTTACTTGCACAACTAACCTATCAAAAAGCAAAGAAAGACATGAAAACCTTTATTTTTGTTTAAAACATTTGTAAGGCTTAAAATTTGCCAGTGTTTGAGTTATTGTGAATATAGTAATAAAGCAGTAATTTCACTGAACATACATTTCTTAAGATCATCTATCATCTTTGAATTTTTTATTTCAAATACAAGCTTAAACTAAGAATGGAAACTTAAATGGTCAACAAACCCTTTACTTAAGATCATTGTAAACAGAACATGCTACTGGTGAGGAAGAAAATGTTGTCAAATTGTATGGGTAATAGAGAGAAAATGAGCATAGATTAAGCAAATGAATAATGTTAATATGAAGGACAAGGCATGTACATTTGTTATACTGTACATCTTTTTTTTGTTGTTAATGTGCTACCAAAATTGATTTTTTATTAGTTACTATGGGTTATGGTTGTCTGTGGTTAATAGACTGCATTTGATGGACACCTGTGATGGAGTTTTATAAGAACATTAGATTTAGCTACAGTATACTGCTGAATTTCACAATATTGTAGCTGAATTCTAGTTAGAATTGTATTTCTGAGAATTGTTTGTGAAAATTCATTATAGTCTCTTTCTATTTGAAGTTAGCCATGTATGAATTTCTGACTGTTTTGGACTGTTTTCTTCAGTGGTCTGAAACATTCATATTTAGATACTTCATTTCTGTTTATGAGCCCCTGTTTCTCTTTTGAATGTACTATAAGATTGGGAACTGTTTGAACACTCGGAGACAGCTTCATTGTATGTCAAAACCATGGTTGTCTTAGTGAAATGCTAGCAATTCTGCTGTGTTTTTCTGTCCTGTTCATCACAGTTCACACTTTTTTTGTTTTTGGAAAGAAAAAGTTGTCTTAAATATTTTGAAACTTACAATGTTAAAAACATTATATTGGTCCTCAACCATGCATATAGATTTCTTCAGGTTTGCTAAGAAATGAAGTAACTTTTTCATGTCATAGTAATTTATAACTAAAATGTAATTCACAGTACTCACATCCATTAGCAGAAACTCAAATGGCTTTCGTGTGGTACATTAAATTTGTTAACTGTTTTCTCTCTCACTTCCTTTTAATTACTTAGATGTGTCCAAATTAATCAAAAGATCTGACATATGTGTTATTGACAAATCTGAGCAATAGAGACCTAATTCTCCTGTTTCTGTAATGTTCATCAAAGCATTTTTAGTAACAGTTTAGATTAAGAACTTTGAAAATTCTGGCACTTTTAAAATATTATAGATTTTATTTCTCAGTATATTTGATGTTGGTTCCATTTTTTTATTTTAATGATATTTTTATCAATATTATATTTAATATGTTTGATTCTTAAACAATGAGCTTAGTATATTTTACAATTTTCTGGAATAATAGCAGGCACATTGAGCATACATTATACAATGCATTGGGTTTTTCAATGTTTGATACAGGTATCTTTACACAGTGAATCTTATTTTATCTCATGCTAAGTATTTTTGTTTTATTTGAATTAAACTATTGCATCTGGAGAGAAATGTGCTGCATATTGTATTACCTAAGATCAAACTGACTTTTAAATCCTGATAAAATTGTGGTACTGATTGTTTCTTTTATCGACTTCATAAATGTGAAAACTTTATCTTGTCCATTGATGGAAAGATCTGGTGTAGCTAAGATAAGACAAAAATAGTGTTATATTTGACCCTTACCTCCATTTTGATGTGCATTTTCTTAATGTTATGGTGTCTCACCTGCAGAACATTGCTCATATCTGCTTTTGCCTTTCCCAGGCAGATGCAGAAAAGCAATTACATGCTTTTGTATTCTCAAAAAATAGACAACTGCACTACTGTGCTCTGTGGGGTTTCAAAATATATCCTGAATTTGTAATATGTTCAGAATTCAATGGCCGGAATTTAAATCAAATTAAAATCCTATGAACATATCACACCAGTCTTTGTGTCTCTATATGCTGTGTACTTACAGTGGATTTCAGAATCAAATTCAAAATTCTATTTCAATTTTAAAGTATGGTGGTAAAGTGGTTAGCATTACTGCCTTGCAGAACTGGGGCCATGGGTTCAATTCCTGGGGTGCTATCTGTGTAGAGCTTGAATGTTCTACCTGTGTTAAAGTGGGTTTCTGTCAGGTGCACCAGTTTCCTCTTACAGTCCAAAGACATACTGATAGCTTTATTGGCTTCTGGGAAAATTGGCTCTGGTGAGAGTTTCTTTGACTATGTCTGTGTGAACCCTAATAGCAGGGGGTGTATCCATCTTGTGCCTGTTGCTTGCTGGGATTGGCTCTGGCTCTCCAATGACCCGTATTAGATAAAGAAGTTAGAAAATGGATGGATGAATTGTTTAGTTCTGAATTACATTTGTGACCTTATGTCTCTGTATACTCCATTACACAATCCTTTATTCCTCTAGGTTGTTATGTGTATCCAAATGAAAAGCCGTTTTTTTGCTTGCTTTGCACATAGGCTTTGCACATAGGCTGTGGAATGAGTTTGTGAAGGACATAAGGGACAATAACAATACTGGCTTTTTTAAATAAACACTAAAAGTCAGCTTTAATGCCTTTATATTATTAGATATGCGTTATTGGCATTTTGTAGTGCAAGAAGTACCCTTTTAGCAGTATGATTATGTAAAGAGGAACAAATGGTGTTAATAACAAGAAACACCAGACAATGAGTCAATTAGAGTTTCTTTGTAAGTGTGATGGATTAGCTATTATGACACTTCATATTGGCTGCTCATGTATAGTTTACTTTAGGTTGCAAGATAATTGTTTTGTAAAAGATTCTGAATGTGAAAACTTGATAATTGTTGTGTGATTTAAAGATTGCTAAATAACAAGCTTGGCTTTTTCCCCCACACACAAAGTTGTACTAATAGCAGTCAAATTTGTTAGAATAATAGAAACCACCAATGGCCATTTTGAGTGAATTATACAATTTCTAATAAAATTCATGTAAATTCTGTTGTTTGTCTAAAACATCATGACGTTTTGTACAATATTGTATATTAATATGTTTTGCTGATTTCACTGTATTAGAGGGAACACATCCCTTTTCCACCACTGAATGCAGCATCCACCTGGGTGATCGATGGTATCTATTATGTGCTAGAAGCCCCAGAGCCTGGTCAGTACCTGGATGGCAGACATCCTGGGAAAAACTAAGGTTGCTTAATAATAATAATAATAATAATAATAATAATAATAATAATAATAAGTATTATTATTATTATTATTATTATTATTATTATTATTATTATTATTATTATTATAACTGTGTTATACTTAGACTCAGCTAGGAACAACACTGTAAGTGCTTCAGCTCCACAAAAATTATGATACACTTAGACACTTCAATGTTTGATTGCTCATTGAATGATTCTGGTGACTTTGTATTTCAGTGAATACATAATTATTATCTGATTGCACAATGTGTTAATGTCCAGAAAATAATATGCGGTAAAACATATTGTTACAGATTAAGGTGACTGAGAAGTGTCTCTTGGATTTTAGATAAATTTGTGACACTTGGCAAAATTAACACTTCTAGCTTTAAAGTCGAGAGGATGTTTGCTAAGGTTTGGGGTTCCCTTGAGAAAAAACTATTTTAAAGTTTACCTTAGTATACTTAGAGAAGTTGTGGATTAATGACTGTCAAGGAGCAGTACAGAAATACACAATATAACATGACATTAAAAGAGGAAGAAAAAACAAGAAGTAGGGAACAAGGAGAAGAGAGAGGAGTCCAGAGGAGTTGGGATTTGAACCGTACGCCAGGTGAGACCCCCTACTTCTTGATCATCCAAACCAAATCTGACTGGAGCCAAGTATTTGAAACTTGCTAGAGAGAGCATGCTAATCTGTGTATTTAGGGAACTTGGGTTTCCTGGAAAAATGATGGCTCAGCTAGAAACATCTTTCCTGCTTAGGGTGGATTTTTATGGATAGGGATACCTGTATAGGCTTCCATTTATTAAGTGGCATCTGGGGTGCAGAGAGAGAGATTTAAGTGCAGGTTCCATTGTATCTAGTTAGAAGGCAGCTTATATCTTATGAGGCCTTTGTAGGCATAAAGAGTTTAATGCTTGGTAGCAGTCTGGGGTTTTCTGGATGACCAGAATGTTAGGCCTTTGATACGCCTTGTCTGTATATACTGTATATATTTGTTTAACCAAGTGTGCCTGGATTATTAGTCCTCTCATTAAAGTTGTGCCAGAGGACAAAGAATTCCCACATTCAGATGTGGCTGAAGGCTCCACAGCAGGAACGTTGTGTTTTCTTTCTTCTCTTTTCAGCATGGTAAAAACCTATTTCTTATTCCTTTGCAGCCTACGCATGCTGACGCAGCTACCCACCTGAACTACTACTTCTAGAAAATACTTACAAGTTGGGGATTACGAATGATTATCTCAATTATTGACTAAACTGCACGGTCAATTCCTCATTTTCACTATTTTCGTAACCCCCCATTTGTAACAATATAGATTTAGTATTAATTTTAATACTATAATGATATATTTAATATGATTTGCCTTTCTCCAGTCTCACAGAGGAATGCAAATATACCAAGGTAAGACTAGAACGATGCAGAATGAGTAAAGGGATATAGTAACAAAGAATGCAGCACCAACATTGGAAACAGAATGGAAATGGACACCAAAGGAGGCAGTACAGTGAGCAAAGTTAGTCTTTAGGTACAAGGAAATTGTGGAGCAAGGACAGCATGGAAGCATGGGCTTAGGCCTAGGGGCAAATTACTTAGGCCACCTGGCACAAGTAATCATTTTTGCAACAGTGAAAACTGATTGTGGAAAATGTGTGCCATCAGGAGGAGACTGTCTTTCAAACCAAGCTGGGGCAGTGGATGAAGTGAGAAAGTAGAGAGGAGAAAGATCAGCTGGAAGGATCTTTGGGACATGGAAGTGAGTAGGATCAACCTTATCCTCGGATCCACCTATGATGTTTCCCATCACCCATAAATCTCCAACAATGGTTGAGCAGATATCCATATAAAACTAGCAAATTTCAGACACATTCTGCTCAGGTGCAAAATAAGCCTCTCACATGGTCAGTACACCCGGCAACACAAGTAATTAAGAACCTCGCAGCAACATTAGAGGAAAATAAGAGAGGCATCAACTCCTTACCCCCTGTTACAAAAAACTATTTTCACCAAACTGCTTTCATCTGTAAAGAAGATAAACATCAAAAGCTCTCACAAAAGCAAGAATCTGGATAGTTGAACCCAGTGGAACTGAAAGATGTTGGCAGATGTAAAGCAGATATTGATAGTCCCGTCACTGATTATTGACCAACTTAAGACCAGACTTGTTGCTGTGGTCCAACTCTCTACGCCTTGCCTCCTTTGTGGAACTGACAATGCTATAGGAGGATGCAGTGGATGAGGTAAATGATGTAGAACAACATCTAGTGGAGTATGGGTGCTGTGAATATGCAGAAACATCTATCACCAGTCTGTTGAAGGAGCTTGTGGCAAGTCCTTACGTCTAACTATCCAGGCTGTTTCTGAAGCTACAGAAAGAAGTGCAATAACTAATGACTGTGGCTGAAAACCCTTGCTAGGCCCCCAAGCTGCAGAGAGGCTGGATAGGAAATAAAAGATGGTGGTTCTGGGATGCCAGAACTACTTTTGAGCCTTCTGGAGATGTCATGGGCTCATCAATGAAACACTGATGGAACATGCCCACTTTAAACTCCAATGACATGTCAGGTCCCAAGCCCCCACCACAAACCACAACATTAGGGCAAGACCTAGTGAAGTACTCACTGTACCATCTCTCTAAGGGGTTGTGCCTTCAATTCCTATGGGTCAGAATTTTAATTTGTTTTCAAATATTAAAATAAATGCCTCAATATAATGTTAATATTGCCATTCATTGAACATTTGCTAATAAACAATTATTAAAATGTAAATAAATACTTGCAATTAGATATCTTTGTGCTGCTATACTTTTAAATCCAGTTCTGAAAAATCTGAGATACAACATTATAAATCTTCAGTTCTATAGGGTTACCATTGCTAGCTTATCTTGATAAGCTAAATGACTCATTAAAAGGGGGTAATTCCTGGACACACTCCTATAAGCATGGAATGTCTGTGCTTTTCTATCAGCTTTTTTCAATGGCATGGATATATTAATATTACAGTATTTGTGCAATGAAATTAGTGTAGTCAGGTAGCAGAGCGAAGGCAGAAACTGAGTATTTTTTTCTCACTCCTGAGACTTTAAGCTTGAAGTGTGTTTGTGCAACTGAGTAAAGTGGCTAACAAGTTCAACGGTAGGGCAAGGCAAACTGCGTCAGCTTCTCCCATCTATTTATCACACTCGGGGGTGAGACGATTTTATATTAATATTACAAAAAAACATTTATGCTATGCAGTAAATTATGTTGTGACAACAGAGATTAATGAACAATCATATATAATGAAGGAAGTTTATACCTAGGCAGCTCTGACCGCTCGTCATCCCAAGCAACCCCGCTATGCAGCATATTAGGTAGTGAAGTGAGATAATGCTTCAACAATAGAACTGATGAGAACACTAGGAAGGTCAGGTTGTTCCAGTTTAAGGAAATGTATCTGAAATTTCAAAGTTAACACCCCAACTCTTAGTAAAAGAACCACCAGACTATGTTTAACATTTTACCTCAAGAATGACACTTCAGCCCTGTGATCCCATACCACCATATAGAGCATTGTAGTCAAGAGAGTGTAATCTGTTGTTTTACAAACACCACTTACAGCTTCCTTGGGTATTTTTTTTAACTCCTATTCCAATACAGTACGTGCCTATTATATATATAAAACTATTAAAATAAATTATTATGATTATAATAATAATAATAAGAAGAAGAATAATAATAATTATTATTATTATTATTATTAGTAGTAGTAGTAGTAGTAGTAGTAGTAGTATTATTAAAGAAATCTAATACTTTTTTAAAATTTCTAGTCACTTAAGATGAAGTTTCAGAGCTATGAAATATCTTCAATATGTTATGTATACTTTGCACACAAAATAGAATACATGACAAATACTGTTTCACAGTATGCTACAATTTCTAATTCTGTACCAAATAAGTATAGAGGCCTAGTACAATCAAATGAGGAAACCTGAAACATTTGCTGTAAAATTGTTTGATTTCACTAAAAAGCAATACAGATTGGTAAGATAGCTGTCACGATTGTGATCCCTTCTCTTAAGGGCACTCCAGTCCTTTCGTATTTTAGTTGATTACATGCACCTGCCCCCTGTTCTGTCTCCTTATTTAAGTTTGGCGCTCTCGCTATTCTGGGCTCAGCACTGGGAGATGGATGTCAGTAAGCCCGCCTACAAGCGGGTCCAAGAGAGACCTGACAGCAAAGGCTTCATTACGGCATCCTGACCATCTGATTCCGGGGTTCGGAGTGCCTGGCCTTGTTACCTTCGTTTTATTCCCTGTCCCTGTTCCCATTCCAGATTTTAACTATGTTTGTTTCATCTTGGTTGGATCCCCCGGTTTTGGACTTTGGATTGCGTCCCGGATTCCCCCTTTTGGACTGCCTGAACTTGTTTGCCATCGCCACGCCTCCTGAGCACCATAGTCACGCCTTCCTGTCTGTCAACCCGTCCTGATCCTTTTTGTCTCATCCCCTGATGTCCTTCTCCACTTCCTTACGGATTATACCGTCTGCATAGGGTCCTGACCTATGTTTCGCGGGAGCCTGGATGGGCTCCCATTACAATAGCCTTTTGTACTGGAATTTCATTGCATTACTTTACACAAAATAACACCTGAATGCAACTTGGAGTTGTGTCAATCAGTTTATGGATAACACCTTGGTCCAGGTTCTGTTATATATTTAAGAGTCTGCTTCTCTACTACTGTGGGCAATGGATTTTTTTTTTAATTTCACTCTAGATGCACCCAAATGTGTCCCATGATGTTCATAATTGAGTTCTGTAGAAACTAAAGGAGATATGTAATGCCTTTTTCCCACTTCTACAGTAATATTTTGACCATGTTGCAAGTGGTACCATGTTCCTGAAAGATATGTACAGTATATACACCTTCATGTTCAAGCAGGAAGCAATGTCAACATATGTTTGCTTCAATGGAAGAAATAAAGGTTAACTCCACAGTGAAAAATAGAAATGAGAAACAAAACATTTTGGTTGTGCATCCTTCTACGGGTTTTAAGAAGTTTGGTGTGAAGCACTTTCTTCTTCACCAGAAGAAGGCTATACAGCTGAAATGTTGTTTTTCTCTTTTCTATATTTTGTGTAATTAACTTTTACTTGTTCCTTGTGCCTTGATGGCAGTGTGGTTAGAAGAAATTCGGAAAAATAATGATGTGAGTGGTAGAATTTAAATGCCCATCAATGAAAATAACATCTTTTTACCACCATGCCAAATGGCAGCCCATACTATGACACTGAGCCCATGTGTTTGACTGTTCTCTGCAGACAGGACGGTTGGATAGCTTTGGATCCATGTGCTTGGTGTTATAAGGCAGCTGTAGCTACTGTCATTGAACTACAACTTAGTATTCGTTTATATCAATTTCTAACAGGGCAGCATGGATACCTTAATATCCTATTCTTTTTTGGGCTGCTCATTTTCTTCTGTAAGAACACTTTTTAAATAAGATTGCCCTTTTTAATATTTACAGAATATTTAGATAAACAGATTCCACCTTAAACAATAGCCTTGGGATGTGTTTCTCTTGAATCATAAACCACTGAATTAAAACCTTGTACAAGTTGTTTTTCACCTGATGCATTTATTCTTAGAAGATTTATATTCTAGAAAAATAAATGTTATCCACAAAATAAAGCTTAATTTTAAATTAGTATTTTTTAAGCTTTAGGTACAGCTTATAAAAGTTATATTTTGCTCTTCTGCATATAAAAATAAACTTTAAGAAATCTAAGTTTAAATAATTAAAAAGGTTGTGTATTGATTTAACAACTGTATTTTCCTAATAGTCTGGAACAATTTTCAATAGTAGTATAGCCTAAGGGCACATAACTCTGATTTCTGCATCAGTCAATTTGATACCATGTCGTATTATTAATTGCATCAAACAACTAGCTAAAAAAGAAAAAAGAAAATATTAAAGTTGACTGATCAGTTTGCAATAATCCCATAGCTACCTGCAAAAGAAATTCGCTTTCAAAAACTAGTCCAACACCCTAACAATTTCAGCTTCTTAGGCTATTTCCAAATGTTATTTCAGTTATTGGATTTACAGTCTGTCCATTTTTAAATAATCCCCTTCTGTGCGTACTCTCTCCTTTGGAGACATCAAAGTTCAAGTGTTGTATATAAATGCAAAGTAATTACACACAGCAATGACTGTGTAAGAATATCCTGTTTTGTTTCCTGTGTACTCACCGGAGGTGGCTCGACTGAATCCTCGATAACATTTGAGCTTCCATAGAAAAATATCTTTGCTGACAGCTGCTTTCTGCATATCGCTTCCTTGTATTAAAGCTGTTAGCCCAGAACTGTATGCAGACAATTGACCTATTGTTCACGTTCTAATCAAAAGAAGCTTTACTGCTCTCTGTATAAACTTCATGGTCATTTTTGAGGCTAGCAGTCACTTCCATCTGCTCACACCTACTGTGTGCTTGTCTTTTCATTGGAAAGTTCCAAATTCACCTGGGGGGAAGGGAAGAGAGTAAAACATTTCTATCTGGAACAGGCTCTTACAGAACTGATACTTTTTTCTTCTTTTAAGCAACTACCAGATTTATTTTATAACCGGGCATTATCCATCTGAAACAGTACTCCTCTGTTTATCCTTGGTGCATAGAGGATAAAGAAAATGAGCACAGCAGGACATTTTCTTATTTCTTTGTAAAAGCCTATTGTACTATAACTGCCCCACAGGCCAGAGCAAACCATAGTTTAAAGATGTGGCCTCAAAACTCTTTTTTTTTTCCCACCAGTGATTAAATTATTCAGAAAGCTTGAGTTTATTTATGGAAGAAAAAAAGTACAATAAATTCATGACTGGAACTGATGATGTTTCCGCCCTTCAATGTTTTGCATTCATAAACTCAGATGCATACATTGGTTTCCCTATAATCACTGGACACAGTTAAAGCTTTGCAGGGGAACCTAGTTAAGATGTGGTTCATTCTTGACTTGTTCCTTTTACTGTAACCCTCATGGGAAATGCTTTATTATTGAAAACTGAAAAAAAAAGAAGAGCAGACTTGCAGAATTAAACTGGCAGCTTTTGAAAGACACAATAATGTTATCCACAATGTAGTCTCAAGCACCAGAAGACTATAAACAAATCAAGCAACATTTTGACAATTCATTCAATGGTTGGACTGCATGCAAGTGTACAAATAAGAATAAAAAAGACTGTTAACTGTGCAAATCATGGCATGCACATTTGACAATTTGTTCATGTGGTATTGATAAAAACAATGTATTCCAAGGGAGTTGTTCAAATTGTAATCATGACAAATTCAAGACCATAAACTCCACAATCTTCAAAATGTCTACTGTTTCTCTGTAATGCAAATAGCCCAAACCAGAACTTCCTATCTACACTCTGTTCTTTGTATGCTGCAGCCAGGGAGGTTGTATCCCTCTCTTTTTTCCTCACTATGTTAACTTCTGTTTAACAAATATTAACAGTGATGCAGAAACTCCTGCTAGTCATGCTGTGCTTATGCCTGTTGAATCTCAGCAGCAATCTTATACATTTTAAGAAACAGCCGAGGAACACAAACCAGATATTGTATAAACACATTAAGAATTTTTGTTGAATAAAATGTTCAATACACCTTATAAGCCATATACATTAAGCTCCTTTTTTTCAAAAAGAAGTCTGGTTTCCACTTTCCAGGTTTTCACATTTCCACAATTGCAACAGTCCAAATGAAGTCCTTAGTTCATTCTCAAATATTTACAAATAGAGAAAAAAGGAAAGTACAGTATATACAAACCAACATGGGGAAGATTCTGTGGGACTGACGTGTGTTTTTACATTTATTGTTTATATAACAGCTCTAAATCAATCATCTTAGAACTGGAAGTTATTAAATCTGGAAACGGATACAGTTAAAAGATATATTTTAAAACACAAATTATGGATTTTGATAAGAAGTGATGTTAATTATTTCATAGTTGTTTGACATCTTAGCAAAGATGACTATAATAAGCTTTGTGTAGACAAAATTCCTATAAAAACGAAAAAAAAAGATCTACAGTAATTCAGCAGTTTAACATAGTAATCTGCTGTTATGCGCACATATAATCACAAAGGGCTACATTCTACTGCAGTGGTGATAGATACACAATTACTTCAAAATTAAGATCTTAATTGGCTTTTAGATGAATTCTTTAGTTACATTCCATAAAATACTGGTGGATGTTATGCACAGAATACTGAGTTGTTTTAAAAGAAGGTGAGTTCATTAAGCTGGGCCTTAATTACAATTTACAGTTGTAATTAGAATGGCATCCATGTACATACCAGATTACACAATGCTGTCACTGAATTCTAAGGAATTCCAGGGACAGTTTGAATATATTAATTTTAGTTTTTAGATTCATACACTAACAATTGTTTCTATACTAAACCACAGCTAGACGTGCAAGTAAAATGTGAATTGCTTGAAATAGAAGAGTTATCCTAATGGAATTGTTTGTCAGTATATTTAAAACAACAAATTAACAAATGAAAGGTTTGTGTATTTTAAAAGTGTGGTTTTCTTTGTGTTATCAAATATGAAGCAGTAAGAAAAGCTTTTGGGTTACAACATACTCCAATTCTATGTATCTTGTCTTCAGTGAGACACTGAACATTTGCAAGCAAATATAGGTTATTACTGCCTTTTCAGTGATGACACATAGCTAACATACATTTATTTGAAAAAGCACTACAAAAGCATTGTCTGGTCTATGCAGGTAAAGAGATTCCAAAATTATTGTTGTTTGTACAATACAAAAAAATCAATACAATAAATGAAGTGAGATTGTCTTGCCATTGATCAGTTTCAAAAACAAACTGGTTTAAATTTTATTTGTACACTTTTATTTGCCTGTACTGTCTTCACCACATAATGGGGGTAGTAACAGCAACAGATACAATCAGATCTGAAACCACAGAAAAGCAAAGATGTGACAAGAATAATAACAGAATAGTTCTATTATTCTCTACGTTTCAAAAATTCACCTTCTGTAAAACCATATATGCTTCAAATTTTCACTTGTAAAATCAGAACCCCAACAGGTCATTGGGCCAGAGGTTATTGTGGTTTCTGTATCATTAAGCAGATTATAGAGCAGGTGACTACTGCCCTGGAGAGGATGCTAGTCTATTGCATGGATTGGCCCCAGAAATGCTGATCCCCACTTAACAGCTGGGCAGACCAGAGAAATCAGAGTAAGGCACTTCACCTAAGGGTACAACAGTAATGTCTGCAGTAGGAAGCCTGTTAGTCACAAATCCAAAGTTTTATACACTATGCTGTGTCGCTGTAATTTCATAAGTACAGTGTACAATTGTTTCAGTATATCCTTTTACCACACTTGATAGTAATTTACAGTTCTTTAAGGATATTTCTTCCGATAACAGAAGTGGTCAACATTTTAGATGTGCTGTCTAAAATGCAGTCTATTTGCAGTTATGATGGGGTCTCCTGGACTTTGACTTAAACATAATGTAGCACCACGCGGAGCACGTAAGCCATGCGCATGCAAGGCGGGCTGGGAACAGGTGCAGCGCTGTAATCCTTATCCCTGAGTGTCCTTTCCCCTGCTTTAGTTAATAAATGTGTCAGTTAACCCCTTTTCCTGAGTCCTACGCCTGCTCCATTCCGTACCGAACCCCGGGGTCATTACAATAACTAAGAAGTAAGATGGGAAGAATTTCAATACACTACTGATACATACTGTACAATTGCAAATGCAACAGAATATCCTTTACAGCATTAATACTAATACTTGATTGTACTAAAATTGCTCCTCATCAAAAAATAACTTCCACAGCTTCACATTCTATGTGTATGATGTCACATAATTTAAGTAATTTTCTGCTGTCTTTTGTTGCCGCCTTTGTCCTTTTCTTTCAAAGAATATTAAAGGAAATAAGAATGGGCACTAAACCATAAAAAACAGATCAAAAAGCATTGTAAAATAATTTCATAGATAAATAAAACAATACAGTGCCTTGCGAAAGTATTCGGCCCCCTTGAACTTTTCAACCTTTTGCCACATTTCAGCCTTCAAACATAAAGATATAATTTTTTTATTTTATGTGAAGAATCACCAACAAGTGGGACACAATTGTGAAGTGGAACGAAATCTATTGGATTTTTGAAACTTTTTTAACTAATAAAAAAATGAAAAGTGGGGCGTGCAAAATTATTCGGCCCCTTTACTTTCAGTGCAGCAAACTCACTCCAGAAGTTCAGCGAGGATCTCTGAATGATCCAATGTTGTCCTAAATGACTGATGGTGATAAATAGAATCCACCTGTGTGTAATCAAGTCTCTGTATAAATGCACCTGCTCTGTGATAGTCTCAAGGTTCTGTTGAAAGCGCAGAGAGCATCATGAAGACCAAGGAACACACCAGGCAGGTCCGTAATACTGTTGTGGAGAAGTTTAAAGCCGGATTTGGATACAAAAAGATTTCCCAAGCTTCAAACATCCCAAGGAGCACTGTGCAAGCGATCATCTTGAAATGGAAGGAGTATCAGACCACTGCAAATCTACCAAGACCTGGCCGTCCCTCTAAACTTTCAGCTCAGACAAGGAGAAGACTGATCAGAGATGCAGCCAAGAGGCCCATGATCACTCTGGATGAACTGCAGAGAACTACAGCTGAGGTGGGAGAGTCTGTCCATAGGACAACAATCAGTCTTACACTGCACAAATCTGGCCTTTATGGAAGAGTGGCAAGAAGAAAGCCATTTCTCAAAGATATCCATAAAAAGTCTCGTCTAAAGTTTGCCACAAGCCACCTGGGAGACACCCCAAACATGTGGAAGAAGGTGCTCTGGTCAGATGAAACCAAAATCGAACTTTTTGGCCACAATGCAAAACGATATGTTTGGCGTAAAAGCAACACAGCTCATCACCCTCAACACACCATCCCCACTGTCAAACATGGTGGTGGCAGCATCATGGTTTGGGCCTGCTTTTCTTCAGCAGGGACAGGGAAGATGGTTAAACTTGAGGGGAAGTTGGATGCAGCCAAATACAGGACCATTCTGGATGAAAACCTGTTGGAGTCTGCAAAAGACCTGAAACTGGGACGGAGATTTATCTTCCAACAAGACAATGATCCCAAACATACAGCAAAATCTACAAAGGAATGGTTCACAAATAAACGTATCCAGGTGTTTGAATGGCCAAGTCAAAGTCCAGACCTGAATCCAATCGAGAATCTGTGGAAAGAGCTGAAAACTGCTGTTCACAAACGCTCTCCATCCAACCTCACTGAGCTCGAGCTGTTTTGCAAGGAAGAATGGGCAAGAATTTCAGTCTCTCGATGTGCAAAACTGATAGAGACATACCCCAAGCGACTTGCAGCTGTAATCGCAGCAAAAGGTGGCTCTACAAAGTATTAACGCAAGGGGGCCGAATAATTTTGCACGCCCCACTTTTCATTTTTTTATTAGTTAAAAAAGTTTCAAAAATCCAATAGATTTCGTTCCACTTCACAATTGTGTCCCACTTGTTGGTGATTCTTCACATAAAATAAAAAAATTATATCTTTATGTTTGAAGCCTGAAATGTGGCAAAAGGTTGAAAAGTTCAAGGGGGCCGAATACTTTCGCAAGGCACTGTATATGATGTTTTCTAATTTAAGAGTAGATGGAGAAAACTAAATAGATTAGAGATTGGGACAAGGTTTTGCAAGACCTACAGTTAAACATGGAGATGGTATACTGTAGTAAATGTCCAGCAATGTTTTGTTGGTGCACAAACAGGAGGCTTACTGAAAGTACAATATGACTGTGGGGATCAAAGATCTCTCCAAGCTTTATAAAAACTAGAGCCCCAGCCAAGAGAGCCATTTTACCTCTCCTGACAATCATTGCACTGACCTTTCTGTTTTTGTCTTTTCACCAAGACCCCAGGATACCCACTCTTACTCCAGAAAGACAAAGTCAAAATTATCCTTAAAATAGGATCTTATTTTTTATTTCTCACACCTGATGATGGCTCTACAGCTATTGTTTTTCTTCTTCTTTCTACTTTTCAGTATGGGATTAACCTCTGCATCTTCCTTTGCAGCTTACAAACTTGAATGTAATAAGACTGTGTCGCTAAATGTCATACTATACTCTTAGGAAGTTGTTTTGCTGGTGTAGATATTTGTCAATATTGTAATTGCCCTGGGCTCACAGCTAAACCAAACCTAAATTACATAAAAACCAACAATATAGTTTGAACCTACTGTGCTTGTTTTATGGTTTCCTAATTTCAACCCTTGTGGAATGCTATTGGACAATGGAGAGTGAAAAGGGATTGTCTACTGTCCAACCAGAAGACATTTTAATATGGTAATTAATCCGGCAACTTTATCCAAGGCAACAGCAACATGCAATAAGAGTAATTAGCGTAAATTGTAATGCAGCAGTTTTATGGTGTGTGTGTATCAGATCTTTGTCTTTTTGCTTACCTTGTAATACTGAGTAAATCTATTTATCATGATTTAGATATTGGAAAATCTCTCACAGGCTGTTAAAGTGACACAATATGCCATCAAAACCATAACTTTCAAAAGTTTGTAATTTATCTAATGGACCTTATATGTAAGTATCTATCTGAACAAAAGCTTACTGAAAGAAGAGTGGGCTCCAAGTTTATGAAACAGAATATCACAGAATAAGCTACTTAAACAGTATATACACTTACAATATAAGAGTGTATTTTTGCATGGGTGTTACAGATTTAATGATTTCTTTAATATTTATCCAATACTATGAAATTAGCGATTCCCCATGAAAACCCCTGTTACTAAAATAAATGTCTAAATATGCCATTTTCAGAACCTTAAAAATACAGATGCTCTTCCTCTCATATGATTTTCATTTTAATTTGTTTCCTGTAAATGGCAGATCACTTGGCACGGAATCTTTGCTGTACAATGTGTTCAACTCATAACATAAAATTAAATAAAGATGACCAAGGATGCAGTCATCTTTATTTTAATTCAAAGAAATATACCATCTGCTAAAGATCACCCTTCTCCCCATGAGAAGGAAATATCTCACATATCTGTTGAATTGTTTTATTCTGCACTCAGCATCCTTAAGGAACATAAAAAAGATACATGTGATAATCATTGTAGATACCACAAAATTTCCATTATTTCCTATATTTAGGAGGTTTAGACTTTACAATAACTATAGTATTAGTTTACACTAATGGAAAAAATGCAGCTATATGAATGGAGAAGGTTACTATTCTGCTTTAATATATATTGCATTAAAATAGTGAAATATGTATCTTTTCAACATATTGTGCTATAAAAAGATATTTTTTTTTGCTGTGATGTAGCATTAAATAAGACAGAAATATTTTTTTTTATTTTAAAAATCAACTTGTAACATAATAAGGAACCAACACACATTGTATGTAGAACACATGATTTGCTGTGTTTGAACAAAAAAATATTGATTACTATAAATTAGTTCAGTACAGTAATGCACACCAAAGCTAGTTTCACAATCCTTATATCACAGCTAAGAGTAGTCTGTCACAGATGAATACAATTTTTTTTACCATGTGTTTGGCTTTGTCTGTGTTCCAAAATGTCCATTTCCTGATTTCCACGCTTAGTTCAACCAGTGATAGTTGAATACTACAGCTGTCCACTAACCATCAACAGATGGCATTTGTTGGTGAAGCATCATCCACACTGTATGTCTATGTGCTGTTTCACAAAATGCTTGATCTAAGCTGTGGTATGTGTCTTTATGCTTCTTCATTAGGTAAGCTTCTTTACATTTCAGAGTGCAACTGGAGAATACAATAAATTACAGGTTTAATGTGAGGTATCAAGATAATTCATGGTTATAATTCCTAATTGCTGACATTTTTTAGCACTGCTGTTGATACAGGGTAATTTAGCCCTGCTGATTTTGCAGTTACAGCAAGCATGAGAAATAACAACAGCTCCAAAGATGTCCATCTGTGTGTTTAAACAATGATCATCTGATTTATCTATGGGTGTCAGTGGCCAAAGTCAAAGAATTAACATTTTCAATAGAAACAAATTACAGGTGAGATGTTAATTGGATGTTAAGTGACTTGAAATGCATATAATGTTGTTTTAAAACTAGGCTGTTTTACAGCACTTGACATTAATTTGCACTTGTTAAAAGACATGTTTCTTTCACTAGCATTAGCTCATAGTCTATAATAATACCTATGTTGATTAAAATGTCAAATAGAGTTGTTTCAAGGAGGAGTATTTGTATAAATGAGAAAAAAATATTTTTTCCATACTGAAGTGTCATGGAACGTTCATTGTGTTGAAAATATTACCTAGTAATTTCTATTCAGAAAAGAGGGTCTACAAAATACAAATTCCACTGTATAAAAGTGGGCTTCTGTAAACTACTGTCATGTTGTACATGTCTTTTCCAAAATAGTAAAATAACAAGGATTCCACTGGATCAAATACCATAGTCTTTATTTTATCCTTAAGACACATGTATGTAAAATCAATTTAAATCATAATCCCAAACTTTTTTTAAAATTCCGTGGATATTTTGAGATATGTTCAAATCTTATCGAAACACTACCATAACTCAAATAGCATATTCACTCACAGATGTACAGGCAACATCAGATTTTTTTTGTGACAACTGAAGTAGAATTTTTCAAAATATTTTAACCCTATCAGTAGATAGTAGATAGTAAAGATATTAGAGATAGTAGATGGTAAAGTGAACTGCCTTCACGTTTCCTCTAGTACATATTCATACACATTAGGTTTCAGTGAAGAGCTGCTTCAGGGTCTTGACTAAAAAAAATAAAAACAAATGGAGGTTAATTCTGAGATAGAAAAAATAAAAATTCTACAGCAAAAATATTATGTCTTTTTTGTCACTAAAATCTAATAATTAAATAAAAACATTAATGACATACAGAGTCCTCTATAAGTATCGGGGCAGTGAAGTCAAAATGGCTGTTTTTGCTGTATACTCAAGCAATTTGGCTTTGAGATAAAGAGATGAATATGAGGCAAATGTCAGAATGTCACTTTTTATTTTTGGGTATGTCTGTGCTTATATACTGATGGAAAAAAGAAATGCAACATATTGTGGAATGAGAATACTATAGTTATAGCTTATGTACTTTCACAAAAAGTTGTCAATTTGTTTTAAGCCCTCTGACCAGCAATACAGCTTGTGCACTGAGCCATTGCAACTTGCCAATCACAAGAAAGCTCGTTTGGTGCACTTTTACCCAACAAGGTTCAGGTGGAACAATGCCTGATCAGGTCACCTTTAAAAAGGCTTTAGTTCAAAGCTTAGGTCAATGCAAGAAAAAGACCACAGTTAGTCAGTTTTCTGTGCATTCCATAATGCCTCGAATGTCACCAGAAGCAAGAGAGAGGGCAATTGGCATGCTGCAGGGAGGCATGTCATGTGCCAGTGTTGCCAGACACCATGGAGTAAGCCACTCCGCTGTGTCCTGACTGCAGAGGGGGTTTCAGCAGACTGGCAAGACAGATGACTCTCCAAGATCCGGTCACCTAAAGCGACCACACCAGAGCAGGACCGACACATCAGAATGGTCCATCTGTGAGATAATTTCAGATCTGCCACCCATACTGCTGCTGAATCTTCCAGCAGACACAATGCCCACACCAGTGACAGGACAGTGAGGCTCCATGCTGCTGGCCTACAGATGCAGCCATTCAAAGTGCGCGGTACAGACACGTACCGGAGGTAATTGGCTATGGCGTCGCGCATCGTGACACAAGATGACACGGGGTACCGCGGTACGTGATTGGTTGACCGACAGGGGCACTCATGGTCCGTTGGTCTGTCGTAGAAAGATTTACAGTAAACGTCTTTACTGTGCCCGTTGTAGTATTGAATATTCATATGGAATTTTACCATTGAAGGGAAATCTTAGTAGCTGAGCATAAAAAGAATAGGAGCATACTGCAACGCGTGTGAAGGCCATAAACGATATTAATTTTGGAACATAAACATACAGTATATGGCTGGTCTCGGTACTTTAAAGAAAACATACACCAAACATGGTTTCATTATGACCAGAATCGGTCTTGAGATATTTTTAACTTGATTTACAGTATTTGAGAGGTATGTCTTGACACCGATACTACGTAAATACTGCTCACGTATATGTTTCTAGGTTTATATTATGCATTTCATACGGTCAAATTACTTTTGAGCAATTGATATGAAGCGCGAAACGGTATGCCCAGGGCGTTTTAGTTTTCGTTTTGTTTTAATGCAGTGCAGTGGATTGATTAGAGATATCAAGTACATACAAGTCATTTTTTAAATGTTGTAGTTCGTCTTGTAAAAATGTTACGAGTACATCATCTGTCAACAATTACACAGGTTCTGTTTCCATATTGCGGATTTTGGTTACGTAATATTATTTTCTAATTTCACGTTGTGAATATATGATTTGGGCAAACAAAGCCGCAAAGAAGTACATTATGGGTTGTTGTGTTTTTTTGCAGTTTTATCTAGAACAAGCGATGCTTAAACCTTTGTCTGATTCTTGTGAAACTATCCACACAACAGTTACCTAGGAGTTGACTTCAGTGATGTCACTGATGGGATGTTTCTAAAAATCCATCCACTGTAAAACGTCTTCTCTAGTTGTCCTGCATATGTATTCGCTAATGAAGCTGTGTGTTCTGAGCCTGGTTCTCTACATTTCTGTATGAACCAGCTCAGAGGGCTAAAGACAGCTTGTGTTTAAATTGAGTGTAAGGTAATTTATCCTTCTAAAGTCATGGTCAGCATTTATTATTGTACTGTGCTGTAAACTTGTTCTGTGCCTAATTACATTATTTTATAGCTTTATCAAATCTGTACATTGTCTGTCGATAATGTTTCTGTAGTGCTTTTTCAGCCCTCAGCATGTGACCATGCCAAAAATATTTTTTATAATCGCGTATCTAAGGAAAATTGCAGTATAACTTTGTTCATGCACAAACAGTGGCATGTTACATTATAATTTGGGTGTCTCCTCTTGCCAGAAAGCTCTAAATTGCATTTTGAGTGTGGTTTTTGACTTTTTCTAAATTGCAACCCATAAATAAAGCTGATACAGTTTAGACTTACTATATTCTAAACTGTATTACAACAGCACATTGGACAATGCAACGTAAATTGCAAAACTGCACTTGGAATCTGTCCAAGCCCTACTACGAAAATTATTTAAACTGCCACACTTATCATTCATCTTTAAATAAACTTTATTTTATATAGCGTTTTAAGCGAATAGGTAATTAGATTGCTCATAAACCTAATCGCTTTTTTTGCATAAACACAGCGTGATTGCTCTCTGAAAATGCTTTTTCTTTATATTTAGGCTCAGATTTCAAGTATAGATCGTATTATTATAAACTTTCTTGGAAAAATGTCTTTTATGTAAACCATATTTGCTATTAATTCATTTAGGGCTAAAATACGTTCATTGTCTTCCAATCGAGTCGAGTTGACATTGGAAGCTTGCCAAGCCCGGACTGTTACACCAATGCATTAGCATGTTAAAGCGATTTAATTGAGGAGCCTAGCTTTCTTAACTAGTTAACACTGTTCTTCCTATTTTGAAAATACCTGTGAAACCGGTTTAATTCGTCACAGCCAGCACTCCGGCAGAGAGGGGGGTTGTACTCGTTAATGTAAAGTGGAAAGATTACAGATTTTAATCGTCTTTTTTCTGAACTAGGGAAAATCTGATCATGTTTCTCTATAACAATAATAAAAACCTTTATTTTACATTATTTTACATATCCCGCTTACACATCGCACGACTTTAATAAATCTATTCTTTATTAATACTAAATAAATAATACTAAAAATACTACAGCAAAGAGGTTACTTGATTTTTGGAATAATTCCAAATAGCACAATGATCCACTGGCATCCCTGAAGTCTGTTTAGTCCATAATCTTCCAAATACAATCACTAAGCAATTATAAGAATTATACCATCCTATTTCTTTGTGATGTCCTGTAAAAAAGCATTTGTGAAGTACTATAGTATTTCTAAAGGTTACTGGTACAACATCAATCATTAAAGCTTAACAATAAAGTTTAGATTGCTGACTATGGACTAACTACATTAACTAACTGCAATGCAACAGTATACATTTTACAAGTAAGAATATCTGGTTGAATTCTTGCATTTGTAGCCAATTTAATGCGAGAGATTTTAAGTTTTAACAGAAGAAAACTACGAATATGAAAACAGCCATAACAACAAAAATTACTGTGCAAATATCAAAAGGCTACTTCAGTAATGAAATAATAATCACAGTAGAAACCAGACACTGTTTACACCATATTGTTAAGAAAGACTCAAGACAGAAATGTTCATGTACAGCTGGAAAAAACAACTTCTAAAACAACAGTGAAGGCTGCAACATTACACCCATGTTTTTCCACACTTGTAAGGATAACCTTAAAACTTAGGCTGTTGAGTCCAATCAATTAAAGCTGGAGTTCTGCAGGTTGTGCAGGCTTAAAAGGTAGATCGGTAGTTTATCTACAATATAGTCCAGTACTTTAGGTGTTTCTTGGTTTAATTTTCCTGCTTATTAATGCTTACTTTCCTTCATTTCCAATGCAGTTCACTATCATTATACACAAAAGCCAAACCATAAACTTTGAAGCTAGCAGACTTCAAGAAAACACCTGTTGGTGTTAAATGGTGAGGTTTTATTATAATCTAAGGTATGAAAACAAACTAGCTACATTTTTAACACACTTTATAATACACCACTTTTTTGTTGTATCCCAAGTGATTTGAAGCATTTCTGTTTTAATTGAACTTCTAGAGTTATTTTTCCAATGTTTAGGAGGTTATCGCCATAATAAGGGCATGCTTGTCATATGCTAAAAGAATAGCTTATAACAGGAAATGCAAAGTCTGTTTTTTTTAAGAAGCTCCTTTAAAGCCTGTGCCCCAGAAAGTCCATTTATGTTGAGCTGTGAAAGTGCTTCACTGTAAAAACCTTGTGTAAATGGTTAAAAGCAATGATCCAGGGACCAAAGGTGATTCAGGAGCCTAGAACCAATATTTGTGTGCTCGGTGCAGTCGGATGTTGAAATTTGTTCCCCGTTTTTGAAAAAGTCCCACTGTATGCTGTTCCTTTATTTACAATAAGAATCTAGGAACCTCTAGGAGACATCAACTGCAAAGTGACATGACTGAGAGCCTCTTGAGTCCTGCAGATACAGGGTACCTCATAATTTTAATGAAATCAAATGTGTACTGTACATGTAAAACTGAAGCTGACCTAACAACCATCCCCTTTTCTGCAGAGCGTGTTTAATTGTACTGTTTCAGTACTGTACAAATTTCAACATCCGTCTGCACTGAGCACACAAATATTGGTTCTAGGCTCCTGAATCACCTTTGGTCCCTGGATCATAATCATATTTTTTATATATGTATTTTTTTCAGATGTGAGCTACCATAATAAATAGAAACTGTTGTTGTCTCTACTCTTCGAATTTTCATGCTGCCCTTACTTGCTTTTCAACTTATTAGTCTGACATGCTCTTTAATGACTATGCATTGAATTTTTCAGCATAGTCCCTGATTGAAAATCATATACAGATGCAGCCATTCAAAATGGGTGGGGGTATTTCGCGGCATACCCCGGTGGGCGTGTCGCAGTGTTACGCGGTGTCACGTGGTTAATCGCGCGTCATTTGACGCTCTGCCGGAAACTATCTGGCATCACCTTGTAAAACCGCCAGGGGGAGCTTAACCTCTCATTTACAGCATTTGAGCTTTTAATTTTGAACTGTGTATTACAGCATGTTAATCATCAGTCATTAAAATGTTGGTATATTTTATGAAAGCAAGATTGCTCAGTTGGACTAAAGTATACAACCTACCTTTATCAGAAATATTTATGCATCAAAGCCTTTACCGAAGATATTACTTATTGTATTAATAATGGATGACTTTGGACTAGCTGTATACTCAAAGTATAATTTCTTTAGCACATTTGTACAAGCACTTGGAATCTGTCCAAGCCATACTTTGTCAGGCATTTTGTTTTACTTCAACGGGCATAAAAACTTCCATGCTTTTAACAGGGCGTTTCATAATTTCTAACTACGAAAATGCGACACTTATCATTCAACTAGAGCTCAAAATATCACAAGGATCCTCAAGAGCACAGCAAAGACTGTATTAAAAGAGTCTAACAGGAATGTTTTGTTTGTGGACAGACTGTTAGACTAGAGGAAAAGAGCGCCTCCTTCTACGAAGCATTTCGTTGATCCGATCACGAATTCTTTTCCAGTCGCACGAAGAAAGGGTAAACTTACACCATACCGCTAATGCTAGGGAAAGACACCATTTCCTTTTTCTGATCACTTGCTTTCTGGATACACATCTCACCTGTCCTGTTCTTTGTTTTCCTGGTTTGCTGATTATGCCTGCTGTGGTCCACTCCTATCCTTCCACCTAAAGAATACTATTTTAAATTTCTTGGCGCAGTTCATTAACCCTTGTATGTGCTGTCCGCGCCCAAAATGCAATTTAAAAAAAGTCAAAAACCACACTCAAAATGCAATTTAGAGCTTTCTGGCAAGAGGAGACACCCAAATCAATGTAACATGCCATAGTTTGTTGTTCGTTGATCGGATCAACAAAATGCTTCATAGAAGGAGGCGCTCTTTTCCTCTAGTCTAACAGTCTGTCCACAAACAAAATATTCCTGTTAGACAAGAGGAATTGAAAGAAAAACAATTTTGTCAATGGAAACCAGTGTGTGTGTCTCTCTCTGCTGGATGTCCCTCTCACTCTCTGCTGAATGAATAAAAGCATTTTATTAAAAACGCATTTGCGTTTGTCTGGTATTTACTTTGGTCCCTTTTAACTGTTTTTCGATCTACTGTATTGCTTTGAGTTGCCACTTTTAAAGGTGATATGTAAAATAAAGTTTCTTATTATTATAGAGAAACATGATCAGATTTTCCCTGGTTCAGAAAAAAAGATCTAAAGTGCTACACATAACTTTCTTAATTCGATGTATTTAAAGCAGTGAACTACTGTAGGTGTAACATAACATTCAGAAATACAATCACGTATTTGACAAATAAAAACGATTACAATCTAATCCTTCCACGTTTGATCCCAAAATCCCAAGAAATATACATCTAAATGGGTAGAAAGCTATGCTGAAAGTTTATTAAGATACTTAGAAGACAAAGATACTGTATCAAGATACTGTAAGATTGGAACCTGACTATTCCAATCTTAAGTGGTGAGAAAGCTGTGCTCAATGTATTTAAGGGACTTAAAAGTAAAAGGAGATGCTTCATATTGCTTGACTAATTTTAAAAACTAAGTTATAAATGCAGACGCTCCCTCGGTGCCGCGCCGGGTGTAAATATCAAAATATACATACCCAACACTGATTGTGCCCATCTGTCATGCAAATAAAACACCTTGAATTGAATTGAATTGAGGGAGAGAGGGAGGAGGGGGAGAGACTCAAGGCAAATAAGATACACTCCACAGGCATTCACAACAGCAACATATGAAACGTTTGCATGAATAGTTAAGTTATTACTTGGTTTTCAAAGTGCAATGAAATACAATATTGTTGTTGTTGCTGTTCTTGTTGTTTTTATCCTGTAAAGCGTTTTGAGAAGCCACCTTTAAAGGCGATATATACTGTAAAAGTGTTGATTCTTATGGAATGTGTTCTGCCGGGGATTCAAATTTTTTTAAATCTTTTTTTAATCGCGTATCTAAGGAAATCTCAGTTTAACTTTGTTCATGAACAAACAGTGGCATGTTACATTATTATTAGTTTTTTTGTTAACAAGGCTCGCCAGCTAATGTGAATCGTGTCTTTCTAGCCAAGTCGTGCGATGTGTAAACTACAATTCAACTAGAGAAAAAAAGACCTGACTGACAAGATTTAAGATGTGGCTGTCAATGTTGGATTAAAAAAAACACATTGCCCGACGTTTGTTCCATTGCTTGAAAAATAACTTTATTTCGAGAGACTGGATAAGTAATTTAAGTGTTTTTTTTAACTTCCTGAAAACAACTAATAATTTAACTATATGTGCAAACGTTTTATGATATGTCGCTGTTGTGAATGTCTGTGGACATGTGCTGGCTGGACAGGAGGCTCTACTGTACACAGAGAGGGGCGGGAGGAGGGGACAAGCCGATACATACTCTTAGAGTTTGATTTATAGGGAATATAATACAAAAATATAGTACTAAAAATAAGATACACTCTACAGACATTCACAACGGCGACTGTCCGAAGATAGGACACAGCGGCTCAGGCACCCGCTGAATGGAAAAGGGGCACTTTAATGTTCTGTATGGCTAATACTAAAGCCAATACTGGCTCAATACCCTCAATGGGCTTTGACATGCTAATGCGTTGGTTTAACAGTCTGGGTTTGGCAAGCTTCCAATGTCAACTCGACTCGATTGGAAGACAATGAACGTATTTTAGCCCTAAATGAATTAATAGCAAACATGGTTTACATAAAATACATTTTTCCAAGAAAGTTTATAATAATACGATCTATAGTTGAAATCTGAGCCTAAATATAAAGGAAAAGCATTTTCAGGGAGCAATCACGCTGTGTTTATGTAGAAAAAGCGATTAGGTTTATGAGCAATCTAATTACCTATTCGCTTAAAACGCTATATAAAATAAAGTTTATATAAAGATGAATGATAAGTGTCGCAGTTTAAATAATTTTCGTAGAAGGGCTTGGACAGATTCCAAGTGCATTTTTGCAATTTACGTTGCATTGTCCAATGTGCTGTTGTAATACGGTTTAGAACTTCTGTCTTTAGCCCTCTAAGCTGGTTCATACAGAAATGTAGAGAACCAGGCTCAGAACACACAGCTTCATTAGCGAATACATATGCAGGACAACTAGAGAAGATGTTTTACAGTGGATGCATTTTTAGAAACATCCCATCAGTGACATCACTAAAGTCAACTCCTAGGTACTGTAACTTTCGTGTGGGTAGTTTCACAAAAATCAGACAAAGGTTTAAGCATCGCTTGTTCTAGATAAAACTGCAAAAAAAAAACAACAACCCATAATGTACTTCTTTGCGGCTCTGTTTGCCCAAATCATATATTCACAACGTGAAATTAGAAAATAATATTACGTAACCAAAATCCGCAATATGGAAACAGAACCTGTGTAATTGTTGACAGATGATGTACTCGTAACATTTTTACAAGACGAACTACAACATTTAAAAAATGACTTGTATGTACTTGATATCTCCAATCAATCCACTGCACTGCATTAAAACAAAACGAAAACTAAAACGCCCTGGGCATACCGTTTCGCGCTTCATATCAGTTGCTCAAAAGTAATTTGACCATATGAAATGCATAATATAAACCTAGAAACATATACGTGAGCAGTATTTACGTAGTATCGGTGTCAAGACATACCTCTCAAATACTGTAAATCAAGTTAAAAATATCTCAAGACCGATTCTGGTCATAACGAAACCATGTTTGGTGTATGTTTTCTTTAAAGTACCGAGACCAGCCATATACTGTATGTTTATGTTCCAAAATTAATATCGTTTATGGCCTTCACACGCGTTGCAGTATGCTCCTATTCTTTTTATGCTCAGGCAGATTTCCCTTCAGTGGTAAAATTCCATATAAATATTCAATACTTAAACGGGCAGACATTAAATATACATATACATACTGTATACAGTACAGTTTGCATACAGTAATATGTTTATGTTCCTAAATCAATCTCTTTTATGAGCATGTGAAAGGCATGGTGAATCGATTCTCAAAAATTACTGTACTTTGCATGATTGGAAAAAAATGCGTGATTGCGAAATGCTGTGGTGTTACTTTTACAAATACGGTCAATGAAAAAAAGAATGTGGACCAGGGCAATACTTTGAGTTTACAATTACAGCTTGTCCAAGGTCATTCATTATTAATACTATTAGTAATATCTTCGTTAAAGACTTTGATGGCGACAGCTCAAACATGAGAGGTTGAGCTTTATTAGCTCCACCTTGCGGAAATTCCGGATACTATTATTTTGCTAGTGCTATTTACCGGTAACTCGCGGTATTTACCGGTAACTCGCGGTAGACTGCGTACAGCGTACCGGAAAATAATGCGGTATCGCCCGCGCATTTTGAATGGCTGCATCTGTAAGTGCAAGGCGACCTGTCAGAGGCCCTCTGCTCACACCTCCTAGATGTCACACCTGACTGGCTTGGGCCAGACAGAGGCTGCGATGGACTTGTCAGCAGTGGCATTAGGTCCTCTTCATGGATGAGTCGTTCCATGCAGACGAAAGGGTGTTTCTTTTTTCCATCACTATATACTGTACTGTTTTAGAATAATAGCACTTTTTGTGTTCAATCCCCCCACTTCAGGTGAGCATAAGTATTGGGACAACTGGCTACTAAGTGTGTCTTATTGGTCAGGTGTATCCTGTTGTAGTGATTGTGCACATAAAAGAGCTGTGATTGGGTAGTGTTGGATTTAGCCTTTGCTCTTCCCCTTGGTGTCGACCTCTTGAGTCAGTAGGCTTAAACCAACATGAAGACTAGAAAACTGCCTAAGAAAAGCAAACAATTTGGATGGTTTTAATCAGGAAAATCAACAATTAACGATTGTCAATGACCAGGAAAACAACGAGGAAACAAGGAACAACAAAGAAAACAACTACAGTTGATGACAAAAAATAATATCAGAGTTGTGCAGAAAACCTCTAAAACAACTGTCACTGAAATCACCAATAGCTTCCACATGCAGTGGTAAAGGTATCACAATGTGCAGTTCACTGGACCATTCAGCAGCAGAATTATAAAGGCTACACTGCAAGATGCAAATCTCTCATCAGCACCAAAACAGAAAGGCCAGATTACAATTTGCTAAAAAGTACAGACATGAGCCAGAAGAGATCTAGAACAACACATTATAGACAGATGAGGTAAAGATAAACCTCTATCAAGGTGATGGCAAGGTGAAAGTGTGGAGAAAGGAACAATGCAAACCACTTTATGTGTGAAACATGGTAGAGGTAGTGTAGTGGTATGGGCATGCATTGCCACCTCTGGAACTGGCTTACTCATCTTTATTGATGATGTAACTAATGATTGTAATAGCCAAATAACTTCAGGACTTCAGAAGTGTTCAGAAACATCCTGTCTGCCTATGAACAAGAAGATGCCTCTTGGTCACCTGTGGGCAAACTACGGCCTCATCTGGCCCACCAGCCGGTTTTAACCGGCCCTTGAGTTAAAAAATAAATGAGTCAATATTTGCCATGTTCCACTTTGTTTGGTGCTATTTTTTCTTACATTTCATTATTTTTGCTGTTAGATGGCACACGAACACTTTACCACATTGGTTCCAAACTGTGCATCAATTTATTTTCAATTTAACAGGATAAAATCTATGAAATTTCTTTAACTTTATTTGTAAGACAGTATTAGCAGTTGTCCAAACCCATTTCCAATTTATATTCCTAAACATACTATTCCAAAGGAAAAACAAGAAAGTATAAAATATGAATTACAAAAGTTCCTTATATAATTATTATTGCATTTTTTATCTTCTATATCTACAGAGAATTATCAGAGAAATCAGAAGATACTCTATTGGCAAGGCAGAGACTATCTCTAAACAGCCTCAGCTCTTTCTCAGGAATAGCATCAAAGACTATAGTATATTCATGGGGAGTGATAGGAATCTTAAATTTTCCCCAAAATTCTGTATATGTAAACAATCTGCCCTCTTCATTTAACAATTGGGCCATTAGCCAGATTTTGTTATCATACCAAGTCGCAAAAAATATGCTTTTATTTTTATACCTTATATCTTTATTATTCCAAATATAATATGTATGTAGTGTAAAGCTATGCTTATATACTAAATTCCAACATGATTAAACTTGTTTATGAAGGTTGATAATTTAAGGGGAATTCTATTAATATCAAAATTACATTTGAACAAAAATTCGAGATCACCTATATATTGAAAAAACAACTTGGGAATCAAATTCCATATACTATTTTTGTTTATAGTATAATTTCTAATCCAATTGCTTTTAAAGATAATATTATAGCAGTATAAAAATCTAAGACACTTAATCCACCATGAGAAAAAATGTATTACAAGCAAAATCCGCTGTTCATGTACACAGCATGTACAAGTCACGCGCTACCTAGCTAGATTGTGTCACATGACAATAGGCAGGCTAGTCGGCAGTCTGTAAGCAACATACCAGTTGACCGCGGCTTCAGTGTTTCATGTTTCTATGAGTGGTCATTTTGTGAGTTTTCTGTTACACGCTCGCAATGGAGAGGTTTTTAAATATGAGGAGAAAGCGTGAAGGACACAGAGCCTAGTTGTAAAAAGAAATGGAAACCAAAAACAGATAGTATGATGGCAGTTTCCTGAATTTTTGTTTCACATGCACAACTATGGACACTGAAGAATGTCCTCAGTGTGTTGTCTGCTTTAAAGTGTTGGCTGCTGAGAGCATGCTCCCCAATAAATTGAAACATCATTTGGAAACTATTCACAGTAGTTTGATACTTGCCTCGTGAGTATTTTTCAAGCAAGTTAAATGAATGAACAGAAAGCTGTTTTTTCTAACTAAACTACAGTCTCCAGCAAAGTTCTTCTTTCATCATACAAAGTTGCATACCAAGTAGCACATTGCAAAAAAAAACTCATACAATTGGAGTACCAAGGAATAAGCAACAGAGCTCTGTGAATTCAACTAAAAATAAAAAATGGATAAACTTTGTTTTTATTTTGACCCATCATTTCCTTTTCAAATGTATAATCTTTTGTAAAATATTGCACTGCCATAGAACTTATTTTTGAGACAGGTGAGGCAAGAAAATTTGACAGGTCAAGGAAGGCACGGACCCAAAACGCTTGGGAACACTGTTTTACCAATTTGATTCACCAGTTAGAGTGGGTCAATCATACTGTGAGGGAACTTGCACCAAAATGAGCAGAGTGAACAAGCAGAAAGTTGACTGTGAATGCAGAGTGTTCAACAAAGAATGGACTGCAAAATACTTTTTTCACAGAGGTTGGAACAAAAGATATATGTTTAATTTGTAAGGAAAGTGTCGCAGTGATCAAAGAATAAAATCTCAGTCAGCATTTTTCTACCAAACATGCTAATTATGCTAGCAATCTGCCATTTGAGGAGCGGGCTAATAGAGCTTCCAAACTAGCTGCTAGTTTACAGGCTCAGCAAAATGTATATTTCCCCCCTTCTACTATCCTAGAGACCAGCGCAAAGGCAAGCTAAATGCTTGCATATAAAATTGCTAAACAAAGCAAGCCGTTTAATTTTTTTTCTATCAGTTTATCGTTAACCTTGAACTAATAAGCCTATGTTGGATTTTAAACTTATTTAGGGCGTGGGCTATCTGTAACAGCAGCCTGAAGTGGCCCTCTATACAGTTTCAAAATTTGATGTGGCCCGTTTGCCCACCCCTCTCTAGGTTCACTGGCCAGTGTTCAACATACAACAAGACAATGACCTAAAACATACTGCCAATACAACCAAAACGTTTATCAGGGGAAACAATAGAATGTCTTAGATTGGCCAAGTCAATCTCCTAAATTAAATACAAGTGAATATGGAGAATAACAAACAGCAACTGAAATGGCTACAGCATTGGCTTTGAATCTCAAAAGAACAAACCAAGAGTGTGGTGATGTCCATGAGTTGCAGGTTTGAAGCAGTTATAGATAGATAGATAATACTTTATTAATCCCGTAGGGAAATTGATGTGTTACAGCAGTCCAGCCAAAGACAAGCAAAACAGACATCAGAATAGTTATAAAACAAAAGAAAACAAAATAAATAAAAATAAATAAATAAATAAATACATAGGTGTGTGCAAAATGTGATGATCATAGTCATTGTAAAAACAATAAAATATGTGCAAAATGTGCATAGGTTTATACAGACTGATTGTCCAAAAAGTACAATGGAGCAAACACGCTGTCCATAGACGAGCAACTGAAGGGCTAACAGTCCTAGCCTAGGGCAGCATTATACACCCTGAGGAAAGACCTGCGGAAACGTTCCCTTGAACACCATAGCTGGAGCAGTCTGTTGCTAAAAGTGCTACGCTGCCCAGTAACCTTCCCATGAAGCGGATGAGAGGTGATGTTCATGATGGCTGTGAGCCTGGTCAGCATTCTCCTCTCAGCCACCACCTCCAGGGGGTCAAGGGTCATCCCCAACACAGTGCCAGCCTTCTTGATATGTTTATTGAGCCTATTTGCATCTTTTGTCATGATGCTGCTGCCCCAGCACACAACAACGTAGAAGATGGCCACCGCCACCACTGATTCATAAAAAATGTGTAGCAGTGTTCCACACACACCAAAGGACCTGAGTCTCCTAAGAAAATAGAGTTGGCTCTGACCTCTCTTGTACAGGGCGTCAGTGTTACCAGACCACTCCATCTTATCATCCAGGTGTACCCCTAAGTACTTGTAGGAATGTACGCTCTCTATGTCTTTACCCTGGATGGAAACAGGGTTCAGCGGAGACTTATTCCTTCGAAAGTCGAAGATCATTTCTTTGGTCTTGCTGGTGTTAAGATGGAGATGGTTAAGATGACACCACTCCACAAAGATGGTAATCAAGCTCCTATATTCCTCCTCCTTCCCCTCTCTAATACACCCCACAATTGCAGAGTCATCTGAAAACTTCTGCAGATGACATGTCTCAGAGTTGTACCTGAAGTCAGAGGTGTAAAAGGTGAACAGGAATGGAGCAAGGACAGTCCCCTGTGGAGCCCCAGTACTGCTAACAATCTGTTGGAACACACAGCTCTGTAGCCATACATATTGTGGCCTGCAGGTCAAAAAGTCTATAATCCAGGACAGCAGGGGAGTGTCCATCTGCGCCGCCCTTAGCTTATCTCTCAGTAAAGGTGGATAAAGGTGCATTTGCAATCAAAAAAGTTTTATACTACTTTAATTTATTTTATTTTAATTTGTCCCAATACTGATGCTCACCTATAATGGGGGGATGAAAGACAAAAAGTGGTATTATTCTAAAATGATAAAGCAGACATGTGCAGAAATCTGAATTTCTTGAGTATACAACAAAAACAGCAATTTTGACTTCACTGTCCCAATACATATGGCGGGCACTGTATTTGATCTACTAATAGCCAATGCTAATAACATGGCAGCTGAAGAGACACTTTAAGAATAATTGCTAGATTATATTCTAAATGGGGTCAAATTGAAATGTCTGGACTGTATTGATATGTAATACAACGGGTGTCTATCAGACATGAAAACTGTCAGTTTAAAAAAATGCTGAAAATCAGAAAAAGAGAGAGGACAGAAGAAATTAAGGAACATTGAGTTACATGAGGTTTAGATGTTGTAATAGTATCACTTAGAAATGGCAAAAGTAATTTTATTTTGGATTACCCTACAATGAATGATGCATAATGTGAACCATGCAGAGTGAATTATATTGTCTTTATTGTAAATGTTTATAATGTCTCAACTGGAGTTTGTCTGCAGATGGGGCAGTCTGCTTTCAGTCCAGCAAAAACAAGCTCCTATCCAAAAAGGAAGAAAAGGCAATATAATCTGGTTGCCATTTCAATATTGATATGCTACCAGGTTTGGTGTAAAAATGGCAGTCACTGGAGTGAAGCCAAAATTCTCTTTTGTTGTAAGTTGCATATTAATGTTTGAAAATTTGGGGTCCAAAAAGGTCATAGCCTTGGACAAGAACACAACATATGAGTGGCAGGGGATAGTTTACACTAAGTTATTTTGCACAAAAATTCAGAGAAGTAAAGAAAATGAACTATCTCACTTATCTAGTACAAACCTCAGGAGGAGTGAATTCCAGAAAAATACTCCCCCATGCATTATTATGAAGAATAAGTGAAGGTCATTTTCCCATGCAGATTTGTATTTATAGGAATATATATATATGTAAGGGAATTGTAATTCAGAATATTATAAATGGTGTCTTTAAAAGAATGGTTTATAATAAATAAAGTGTTAGCTGGGATATAGCCAGATAAATCAGGGAAGCGGCAAGTTCCTTTCTGCACCAAGGCATGTATTCAGAGATAAAGAAAAACAGAGGCAGTAAATTTTCACGGGAATTTTAATTTAGTGTTCAGTTTTTCAAAGGACACAAAGATATCATTAATGTGTAGATATTTTTAAATGTTTCATGTATTCATATACTAAAGGTGAAATGAATTGTCTACTAATGAATATGGGGATGCAGGACTTTCATCAAAAGGGGACAATTTGGAATTTCTCTGCCACCCAAGGTGATACCTATTCTTTGTATGGATACATTATGACAAAAACAGTAATGGCAGCATGGATAAATGGAGGTATAATCAAAAAGAAACTGTTCAAGTAGTACCAGACCAATAATAAAACTCTTAAATGAATTAGCCATCCATCCTCTTTGAGTTACTGTAAATTATTATTACAGACATAACAGATTCCAGGAATGTCTGGTCTATGAAAAAATGTAAAATATTTCTGTCACGATCGCTACTCCTCCTCTTAAGGGCGCTCCAGCCCTTCCTCGTTCTTTCCCATTACCTGCACCTGTTCCCTATTTCCGTTCCACCTTAAAAGCCAGACGCAGACGTCACCCAAGGTTCCTCATTGAATTCCACTTCGTGAGAGCCCATGGTCCTGCTGCGTACCTTCTTTTCCTGATTCCCCGCCCCACCTGTTCCGACCCAGTTCATGGTTTTATTTCCTGGATGGATCCCCTGGCCTTGGACACTACCTTCTGTCTTGGATTACCCGTTTGGATTTATTCATGGATTGTTCACCCTGGATTCACTCTCCCTGGAAACCTGCACCCCTTGGACATGCCCCCAATCTCCATACCCTCTCCTGCATGACTTTTTCCCCAGTGTTTCTTCACTGTGTCATCTGCATAGGGTCCGGAAAGAACTGTTCATGACAATTTCATTTGCAATGAAAAAGAATGATTTGTAATACATAGTGAGATACTTTAACACAAGTGTAAAATGTGGGAAAAGTATTCATCCATTCATCCATTTTTAACTGCTTTATTCAATACAGGGTCTTGGGGGAGCCACAACCCTTCCTGGTAAGCAACAGGCGCAAGGCAGGATACACACTGTGCAGGATACCAGTCCTTCTCAGGGCACACACAGGCACAAATTTGCACACACTCAGACAAGGGTTAATTTTGCCAGGAGCCAATTAACTTGCCAACACCAATTTAGAAAGAAACCAGAACACACAGGGGTAACTCACACAAACACAGAACATACAAATCCACACAAATACTATCCCACATCAACCTAAGGCCCCAGCTCTGTGAGGTAACAATGCTAACCACTGCACCACCATGCCACCCTTAATCAAACCTATTACTTGTTCCTTTGAAGCCTACGCATGCTGATGCAGCTACCCACCTAGATATAATTCTATACACATTAGATATAACTATAATAAAGGCCCTGTTACATGTACTATATATGTGTATGTCCATCACTATTAACTCACACACCCCAGAAAAATGAAACTAAACCAAAACAGATACTGATATTAGGGTACTCATTTTCAATGTGCAACACACACTACCAGCTACACATAACTTGGTCTAACAATCAATTCATCTGGGGTTCTTAACCTGGAAATAAAGGCATTGATCAAGAAGTTGCACAGGGCTTTTCTTTTGCCCTTTTGAAGCTCTACAATATTACCCCCCCCCATAAAAGAACTGGTGAGGAATATTTTTAAATGTAATTTAAACCATTGTGCTATATGGCAGTGAATTTCAGGGACCAATAACTGACAAGGATTACATTAAATGAAGAAAACATTCCAAAAAAGCCCTGCACACAGAATTCTGTAAAACATTCTCTTATCATACCACCACAAGACCCTGCTGAGCCAAACTGAGCCCAGAGACGCACCCCCTAAGCCAGTTGGTCCTTGAGCTCACTGACACCAACACAAGACAAACTGGAATTCTACAGGATCCTAAAAAGACAAAAGATATTAGTTGAGAATTTGTGGCCATAGACAATGGGAGACACATGCAGACATGGCTGCCCAGAGAGAACAGGCTCTACTCACACTCCTAACAGGGAGAAACAGTGACAGAGATGGGCTTTCTGCTGTACTGTGATAAATACTCTGGGATTAGGTCAACATTCTTTCCTAAAATAATAAATCTAATCCAGGGAATTCCCACACCTGCCAGAACAGCTTCCGATCCCACTAGGGAAGAAGGAAGGAAACTCAATGGAGCTGGCATCCCAATATATGATCACTTATCACATCAGAGCCTAAAGAACAGAAAGTGAACTTGTCTCTAAAAAGGTTATATTTTTAGTGATGTATGTAAATTTCCAATAATATGTTTATACTGTGAATGTCTGTAACTGTTGTGTTAATTGTATATGCTTTGGCAAAACTGTAATTCATCGGTCATGCCAATAACAATCTTGGAATTTGAATTTGAATTAAAGACAGCACAAATAAATGCAATCAGACTCTGTTTGTGCTACTGCATTTGAGGACATAAAGTGTGTCTTTTAGTATAATGAGGCTATTGTTCTCACTTCCCAGAGTGTATTATTGTCTTAAAATGGACTATAATCACACCAAACAAAATTAGCTCCATGACTAAGTAATTGCAGACTTAAAAACATATAATGAAGCATGGGGAGCTTGCAGATGATGTCACTGGGGAAAAAGCCTGACAGAATTGTAAAAATGATTCATCCAAAGAACCTGAGCAACATATGTTAGAAAGCTATGTCTTTGGATTATTTTAAGCATATCCTTTCAAAGTAATGAGTATTTTAATAGTATCATAAAGTATTTCATTATATTCCTTTTCAAATACAAAAATGAGAAGAACTTCGCTGGGAAGTTACAAATATTCCATAGTTGTAGGCTTTTAGATTTTGGTTTAAACTCATTACTGGCTTCAAATGTTTAAAACTGGTTAATGTAGCAGCATTTAAGCCAGAAAGGATTACACAAAACTTAATAATATCTATGCTGACACATAAAAAAGAGAGGAAAACATTTTTTTGTTGCTGTGGCACCTTCCTCAGGTGTGTGGGGAAGAGAGGAAGATCATTAATCATTCCATGCTGGGTGGATATGTGAATCTCGTCTAAGGATGACTTTGGTCTCTGATATCTTTCTGGTTTAAGATTCTTTAAATCCTTGTGAAATGACACAGACAAAAGATCATTGTAACTGTTTTTACTAAGCCAAGGTAAAATAAAAGACTGTCATCTTGAAGAGGTCTTTGAGCCTCATTGCTGTCTTGTGTTTCCTTGAATGGTCATTCAGTCTTCTTCCTGTTTCACTGAGGTAAATAGTAAGGCACTTTCTGCACAAAGTACAATAATAGGACATTGCTGGAAAAGTATGTTACTTTTAAATGATCTTGAAATGGCCAGAGGGACAATGTATACAGAATGTACAGTATGGTGATGCTTATGCATTAGCAGGTGATATAGCAGATGGCTGTGGACAGTTATGGAACTATGGACAAGAAGCCTGTGGAATAGGTGATTAGCAATATGACATTAGTGAGTTTGGAAAAATAGTTCCCACTGGAGAGTCTTTCTATGTACCTAACATTATGGAATTATGTATTCCTTTACGTTTCCATGACTTTGAATGTGGACCTCCTACATTAACTTACTGTCTTTATGATATTATCTTCCATTCAGTTACAAGTTGATGCAATATAGATTTTGTTTAAACATTTAAAACTTCATTGAATACTCCATTAAAAAACACAAAAATGACTATATTACTTTATAAAAGTTTTGATCAAGATTAAAATTGAGACAATTTGGAAGTGCACAGGGGCTTCAAAACTTCACATAGAATAGGGAGGAAAAACATTTTAGGTTGGCATATATTTAAACATTTCAGGAATGAAATGCCATAAAGTTTTAGGATTTTTGAAGTAAATGCCTTATATTTTTGTGATTATCCTGCAGGAAATCCCTCTGTCTACGAGCCCACTCTTTAATCATCCGTTGTCACCCTTAACCAAAGTAGTGTCTGTGCTCGGATAACTTGAGCTGCTGAAGTTTTTTTAACATTCAGTTTGCAAAGGCTAGAAACTACTGGGAAACTTTAAAATGATACTAGCAGCACCAACAATATTCTTGGTTTGTAGACAGAATATGATAAAACATTTTAACTCATACTGTTTCCAAAGCACACTGGCTTTTGATCTAGTGTAATACATGTGCTTTTATTTGACAGCAAAATGCATGCTGTACTCTGTGTGTGTATGTTTTCTTTAGGTCTTTACTCCCTTTTAACTCCAAACTGTATTCAGTGGAGGGTGTGCCCTCCCACCTCCTGTCTGTCTGATGAGTTTTGCAGAAGCTAGAGAAATTATAGTTACTACCTCCACATCAAGATTTTGAAAAATACGTCAAGACAGTGTACAATACACCGTCAATATATGATCAATGAAAAATAAATATTTGCTGTATATCACTTATTTATAGTTATACTTAACAATGTACAGTACATTGTTTTTACTGTAAAACAGGAACTTATAGAAGCCTAATAGAACATTGTAATTCTAACCAGGAATACGTTGATTAATCTCGGCACTGTGGCCCCTACTGAGCACTCACATGATAGGTGCATTAAGTAGAATGAGGAAATAACTAAATGCTTAGATGAGAGCACACATTGATATTCAATCGTAATTACTCACCCATCAGCTCAAGTGAAGTATATATTTGATTTGGGGAACAGCATTCTTAAAAAAACATAATATGTAGCAATATTTTCATTAATAATATAAAAAAATATTTTACTGTAATAATAGAATTTTACTGCCAAAAGAAAACCCCCTTGTTAAATAATGAAAAATACATTTATGTGTAGTTAAAGTAAACAGAAGTGTGCTTCAGAAAAATATTCTTTGTCATTGACATTATTGCTTTAATATTATAAAAATAAATTAATACACAATTTGTAGTCTTCAAGTAGGGAATTTACATTAACAATACTAATGAGGGGTCACTAGAGTTTTCTTTCAGATTGTAGCAATCAGATTCACACCTACATTTTTACTAATTTAAGAAACTTCTTTTTATTAACAACAGGTTCCAATATAAAGTACAAACTGCACTAAGTATTGCATTACAATACACATTCAGATTAGGAACCGCAAAGACATGCACTTTGGTATGTGCCAAAGTCACACTAAATCAAGATTACCTGTTCAATCAAATCAAGGATACCTGATATCCTGCTATTTTGGAATTTGTCTATTTGAGAATATAACTCTAAATCAAGTTTTCTTCATCATGTCTTGTGTTTTTTCACAAATCTAATGAGATCCCTGCAACACTATGTTTTTAAAAATACAACAATTTTGTAAATAAATGGTTCACACAGCCAGAAGGCTGTACTACAGTGGACAATGAAATAAACTAAACTGCTTGAACCAAATAAACATAAATATAATCCCATAAAAATAATAACAATAAAATGTTTTTTATGACCATATTCATAGCCTTTCTTTGTTCATAAAACATATATAAATAGCAATCTTAAATTCAGATCAGAAAACAAATAAATGCAAGAGCTATAAAAATTTGTCTTTGTGTATCCTATGCTGGTATGATGTTTATCCTATTGCCAGGAAGTTATTTATTCTGACATTTCTCCAGAGAAAAAACACATCTGATGTATATTACTAGCAATCACCTTTGATATAGGTTTGTTCCACAGACATTTTACAGTATTTATTACAGAGGAATGCCTTGACAAAAAATAAGTTGACTTATGATGGTTTTTAGACAGCTACGCACAATGTACATTCTATAAACTCTGTTAAATCTATTAAAAATATTCAAATGGAATGTAATTATGTAAATTGACAATTTAGTAACTCCAGAGATTAATCTGATCATTCCAGCAGTCTGCCCATTCTAATATTAGATATGTACTGAAAAAGTATCCAGACCAGTATTTTTACTTTGACTTGCTTTAAAACTAAAGCAGTAATGACACTTTGAAGTAGCAATTGATATATGTTATATGCACAATCTACTCCACACAATCTACTTCACATATTCAAAGCTAAAAGAACAAATGGTAAAGATATTTAAACCTTTTTCTGTGGCAAATCTAAATTAAGATACAGGTGGTCCATTAAAGTATTAGTTGAGTGGCCTCTGTGTGCACTAATAGTAGTTTACATGATTTCAGAATAAATACACCTTTTTCAGTCAGGTGATGAATTTCAAGACCAAGAAGCTTTCAGAACAACTAAGGGTTAAAGTTGTATGAAGCCACAGTTCAGGAGAACAGTTTAAAATATTTCAAAGACTCTTAATATGTCTTTGACCACAGCGAAGTTGATTATTAAGAAGTGGAAGGCACCCATACACTGCCTGGATCAGGCTGTTCCTCCAAACCAAGCAGCTGGACAAGGAAGCCACTGGTTAGAGATGCAACTGTGAAGCCAACGGTGGCTTTGAAAGAGTAACAATGTTCAGTGTCTGAGATGAGAGAAAATGTTCATGAGCCAACAATTTCCCAGCCACTCCACAAAGGACTCTTGTATGGAAAAGTCCCTCTCAGATCCTGCATGAGATTGTAACAAACCACCTAAGTGATGCTTCTAACATGTGGCAAAAGGATTTTTGTCAAGTAAGACAAAAATTTAACTTTTTTGTATAATTGCAAAGCATTACATCTGAGTTCACAAGTCTGAATTCTTATACAATCCACCTATTTCAGTTTTTTTCTAGATTTTAATTACATTAGCTGTAACCTACCCTTAGATTTCTAAGTCTGAGAATTCAGGTTTTGAATACAATACATTGTATGTACATGTATGCATAATTCTCTAATTTCACAAATGGGACACCATAAAAAGAATCTGACAACAATTTTTCAAGGTGTATGTGGAAAAGAAAAATCAAACACCTTTTCATAAAGTGAAAACAAAGAAACATTTGTATTACTGTATTTACTATTGATTTTATAATTCGCTAGAATATAGCTTATATTTAGATGAAGTGAAAGTATTTATACATACAAAGTTGAATTCTAATACAGTACATTAAAATGTAAGTTAAATATAATATATAATAATAACTAGGCTGTAGCCATACCAAGATGGCTCTCAGAATGTCAACACTAACATAGAAATAGTCTTACTATCAATGCAAAGGCTTAGCAGACTATCAGAATTTTTTTCTATGCACAAAAAAATATCTACTTAAAAAAGTATTATGTCGAGAAAAATATAAACTCTTCTGACATCTGATATCTCATGAGTCACATGTACAGTAGATCTGCCAAAGATGTAATAAATGAGGACTATGAGGACAAGGTCTGGGAGCAATGGTGGTCAAGGTCAGATGTAGATATGTGGTATCTTCTATATGTGGTCAGTGATAAAACATGCATGGAAAGTCTGCTCACTGTCATGTTAGAAAACAAATCTGCTATCATGATGACAAGCAAGGGACACAAAATGATGCTGATTACATAGCCTCTGTCATACAGTATATGACCATAACACAACCCTGACAAATATGGATTTTATTTCTACAAATTACAGTGATGTCATCCCATATCAGTAACTGAAACACTGCACAAATATCTACAACACAAGGGCAGAACTCCTTCTTCATCATAAAAAAGATAAGTGTATCATATTTGTATTTCATTGCAATATCTGAGATGAAGAGGCAATAAAAACAGGCAGATGTCTAAATGGATAGGAAAAAGTCAGATAATTCTTTGAGAACTTGAAGAACTTTAATCTTTGGCATTTATATTACTTCAGTTTATGACATCATTCCTCTATTATTAAGAATGAAAGCGCAGGAGAATGTCTTTCTTTTAAAACTAAATACACAATTGCAATAAAAAAAGAATTAACCTGATTCTTTAATCATATTTAGGTCAATGAGGTTTTACATATAAATTGATATTTTCAATAATTCCAATCCCCTTTCAGCTGATGGTATTTAATCATGCTGTAATCTGCTGAGTTTTGTTTTGGGCAAATAGTAATGCAACTAAAAGTAGATTGAATATTACCTTTAACCTTTGTTTTCGGTATGAGCAAATCTGGACCTACAGAGAGCAGAAAGGATTATGTCCTTTCATCATATTAACTCATAAAAACAATGAATGCTTGGCTGGAACATTGTCAAACATGACTTAAATATAAATGAAACTCAGAAGCACATTTATCACAAAGTAATGTGAAAATGTATGTTGTCATGTTAAACACAAAACACCAAATTATAAAAAAAATGGGGAGAGGATTTATGTGAAGCAAAGTTTGTGTACTAGAATCTTCCGTCCACACAGAAAATAATACCAAGGAAGACGTGAAACATTCTGATTCACTTTCAACCATTATGAGAATGGTAAAACAAGGAAAAAACAAACATTTGCTAAACATTTTTCAGTACGTCAAAACATGATCAAAAGAATACTTGATAAGTATAGAGTATAACTGGCTTCTCTGGTACTAATCATTATCAAACAAAGTTTAAATCCGAATTTGATTAAAATTCAAATCTGTGTGAAATCATTTTCTTGTGTTTACATGACATACGTAGATCAAAATATAGTACTGCAGAGATAAGGCATCAGCTTTTTTTACTGCAAAGTAATTTTATGAAAATATCTTGATGTTGTTGTCTAAGTCAACTAAGCAACATTTTAGCCCAGTAATGAGCAACACAAAAGGATGTTCAATTGGCAAGAGAGTGCTTCTCATGAGCTTCTGTTTCCAGAACTATAGTTTAACACTGTGAAATCCACTGTGATCCTACTGTGTACCCTGATGGCGCAAATGTTTATAAAACACCTGCACTAATTACCTAGTCTGGCAGACTATTTATTGAATGCAAGGCAGCATAAAACAGTTCATAGCTCAGATGTTCATGCAATTTTTCATTCAGTTGTCTTAAAAAATCAGATACTTTTTTTTACAGTGGTTAATATGAATGTTAACCACTGAATATATTTCTCTATATGATCTAATTGAATACTCACATTTTTAAAAACATTAATCCAAGAAAACTTATCTATTATTTGACCCTTTATCCTCTTTTGATTGTTTATATAAATGAGAATATGTTCAATAATTTAATTATTATCCTGTCAGTACTCTTATTTTCTAGAAGCTATAATCACATTGTACAGTATTAATTCTTATGCATTGAGCTGTTATACCCTTTATTCTTGGTTAGATGCTCAAATCAAATCTTCTTTGAGCTGCCTTTTAAGTGTTTGTCTGCTGCAGGTGCTGACTGCTTGGTAAAAAATAGACCCAAATATTCCTGGGAACAAGCATTCCTTTAGACTAATTGAAAGCAAATTATTCTCCAAGCAATCCACTCTTCTGATTACATTATATCAGTAAAATATTCATATTGTCTAGCAAGAGTCTCGGTAAATGGTTTGATATTAAGCATGCTAATGAACTGAGCTGACTTCCTTCCATAATAAATGGAGAAAAGTGACTTTAAAGTGGGTCTACCAATTCTTCATGTTTGGTTTCTAATGACAAATACCAATGAATGGACAGAGTTCACAAGACTAATACTATAAATTGCAACTGGCAGAAATGTATTGGGGGGGTTCTCCCAACTGAAATGTAGTTATTTGTTAAAGGCCCTTGATATGTACTGTAAACAAAGACAAGATTTTAATCTGAAAAGAAAAAAAGATATAAAAGTAATGTGGCTCTGGGTTAAAAACCTTGTAGGGAGAGCATCAAAGCTATTAAAGAAAAATCAAAATGCAATCCGTGCAATTCCATTTAGGATTCTTTTACAAATGTAAAATTATGCAATAAAAGTCAGGGTGATAAACAGATTTTCCTTATGAAGTTTCCTGTAAGGCTGCACACTTGATGACATGAGAAGGCTGTTATTGAACTTTGCAGTTCTAACTATACCACATGCATGAAAGTCAAGGGTAAAATAAAAACACAGCTTGTGACACAGCTTGCAAAGTAGCTGCTCAAAGTTAAAAAACACCTATATACTGAACTATCTATGATCATTAAACTTAATATATGATATCTAAAGGAAAAACTTAGTAATATAAAAGTGTAGTAAATCAAATAAGAGCACTGTAAGCCAGGAGTCTTAATGTTAAAATATATCAAGTATAAGATTTACATTAAGATGAACTAAATACCTACTGTATATGTATACTGTAAAGAATGAGCTGATATTTTTTCTATGAACAAACTAAAGGGACATAAATACATGAACGGTTAAAAACAAGAGGAGACCAGTCAGTGTATCTAGATTATTTGGTTGCTTGTTGCTAAGTGATCCGAGGAACTCATTTAACCATTTAATAAAAGAAGGCAAGGTATCCATTTCAATAGCATGACTTGGTAGTTTGGACTCCCTCACCATTTGTATAAAACAAATGCATCCTGTATTCAGTTTTAAATGCACCTCATTTTTTCCACTTGTATCCTCTGGTTTATGTTTCACTGTTAATTCTGAAGAAGACTATCGGGTTGACTTTGTTTTTGCCTGAGAATTTTGAATACTTTCAAGTACCAACACGTATCTGGTTGCTCTACTCAGGATTGATTCTAAAGAACTGTTTTATACAAAGTGTTGGGGGATCCTGAAAAAAAGCTATCTAGCCATATTACCCACTTTAACAAAAATCAAATGATATCATCTCTTCAATTAACTATTAGCAACCAAATAAGTTATATGGGCCAAATGATCTCATATATGTAATCTTTACACAGGAGCAATGTATTTTTTGTAACACAGTACTCCAAATGAAGAATTAATAGGAAATTGTACAAGTTTAATATATCACCCTTTTTAAAATTTTAAATTATAAACTATACATCATAACATTTTGTTTGTAAAGATGTACAATAAATAAGTAAACGTATCGGCCGTGGAGCCTTCTTCAGGTGTCCACGGCCGAAATGTTTCTTTCTTCTTTTTTTCAGCATGGAATAAACCTATTACTTGTTCCTTTGCAACTGACACAGCTACCCACCTGAACTACAATAAATAAGTAACTTCTTCAAGCTTGGTTTTACCCATATCCATATTTATCACATGTTGCAAAAGAGCATAAGAAAGGTAGCAAAAGAGAGGTGTCTCAAAACTCTAGTTCGGCAGTTTAGTAGCTAAGTGAATGTAAAATTTCATCCAGCTGCATCCTGAAGGATCTCATTCATTTAGTTAGAAGATTGGATCTCACCCACATAGCTGGAAAGCCTGTTCCAGATACCCACCACTCTGTTTAAAGAAAAATTGTTTCCTGTTGTCCATCCTAAAGGAACCCCTTTTTAATTTCCTGTCTAAATTACTTATAAATTAGTTTTCTTTGATTCAAATCTCATTTTAAGTTGAAGAGATATATTGCCTTTAGCATATCTTTACACAACAGTCCCTGAGACTTGAAATCATTCTTGTTGCTCTTCTTTGACCACTTTACAAGCAATACTTCAATATGTTTTTGTGGTGCGGTGACCAAGACTGAACTTAATATTCTAAAATACTGTAAAGCTTAATCTAAACCTGATTTCAATTTCTCTCTTATTATTATATACCCATGCCTAGTATTGGCCTTTAATATTTTTTTCTGCAAATACAGCATGATATAGAAAGAGGAAAACTTTGACAACTTTTTGGTTGAGTTGTGACAAAAAGTCTGGTGGATGACTTAAAATTTAAGAGTTCAAGTTGGACGTGAGATTTTTCCAAAATTACAAGTGATAATTAAGTTCACATATATATGTTAATAGTTTTAAATGGGCCACCTAACTTGAGAAAAAATAATTTGACAGCTTTTCTTGCAGATTGTGGAAGGGTTTGGTCTTCTGATGGCTTCTTCCCCAAATCTGCCCTTTTAATCACTTAGTTGACAAGATTATTGCAATGCCTTACGGTACAATTTCTTTCTGTTCTGACAGCACTGATAAACCACAAAAATCTTACTGATGATTTGATTATGACACATTACTTTTGAAAACCAATAGACAAGATTAAGATAACATTAGCCATACAATAGAGCCAGCTACTGTATTCGCTAATCAAATCCCCAACTGAGAACAACTGAGAAACTGTAGAACCATTTCTCACTCTCAGTTTTCATTTGTAATTTTTTATGTATTTTTCCAACTTAATTTAATTTAAGCTTTCAGTCATACTTTTTAAGCTTGCCCAGTTTAAAAATAATTTGATTGCTGTTTACAAAATCTTTACTGCATGGAGAACAAACGGACAGACAAATACATATAATAGCTAATTGCACAATTGGTGGTTTGTGTGAGAAAAAAGAAGAAATGATTACCGCCCCATTTTGTAACCATTGTTTATAAAGATAAACCATATAATTATATGAATTCTGTAACAAATAGTTGGCTCAGCAGGAGAGGAGGAGGACAGATTGCAATCTAAGGGCTTCTTTTTAAGTAGGCAAAATATATTAGACAACTGAAAGACCAAATCTTAGTTTGACTGAACACAAATAACTAATCTGTACTAATGGCTTGCTTTCTGTAGACACCTCACTACCTGTTTTCAAGGATCACCTACTATGGGGTCACAATATTACCACTCAAACCTATCCTGTCAGACCAATGCAGCGCTGCTGGACTGACATGATGCAAAACAAACATGCAAAATTAAAAGACAAGCAAAGCCAGTAAAAAGATACAATGTCTACAACCAAGCCCAGTGGTAGGCTTTGTTAAAATTTTCTTGTGATATTGTCATATTTTTAAAAACTAATACAAATATTTTTATTTTTTTACATCTCACATTGCTTATATTTATATCACAGAGCAAACACTTGTGTATGTGTATACACTTGCTAAGCATTTTACTGTTTAGGTATAACAAGTTATTTTTATTATTAAGTTTAATTTCATAGGTCAAAGCATTTAAATCTGGCTGAATTAGTTACACTTTTCACCACATAACAGCATAACCACATAACCACATAAAAAAACATAAAAAGCAAAATACATGTATTTGAATGGATCTTCATATGATCCAACTGTGACTGGAAAAAGCTGACATACTGGTATAAAAGCTATGATGTCTTATTCATTGTAATACATGAAGATACATTTCAGAAAAACAATCATTCAAAATTGATTTTTGGAGTATAAATGTTACTTTAGTATACATTGTTTTCAATAAAGAGCCAAGAATAACCTAGTCATTACACCATGTTCTGTCAGAATGGTAAATGGAGAAATTCTGTTATTTTCTGTGATCTTAGAGAGACTCAATCTTATATTTAGAAAGGGCCCTTTGTCATATCTGTGGGTGACAGTGCCTATGCCAAACAATCTGTCAGGCAGTGAATTGTAGCAACTCCATAGCTGAAACATGCCAGCCATTCTGCCCTCAAACATCAATATAATTGAGCTGTCCAAAAGGATAAACTCAGGGAATTATTTGGACAGAAGGACAGTATACAAGTAAAAATAATTTTAATAATATGTAAATTGAAAGCACAAAATTTGTATTCCAGTTCTGTGGACAGGCCTTATTATGGTTATTTTATTGGGGCTTTCATATATTGTATTTTTTTTCTATTCTCTCAATTTAAAATCAGAAAATTGCAATTAAGGGTGGTTCAGATAGTGATCCCCAATCACCTTTAACAAAACACTGGAAAAAATATACATGGGAAATTCAACATCTGTGTGCAACATGCATCTGTGCAGTACATAACTTCCATTCAATATTTAATAATCACTAGATAAGAAAAATATGCATTCTGTTACACAGAAGAGAGGAAAGGCAGAAAATATTCATATACAAATCAATTAAATGTTAGTTTAATATTCATTGATTCTGAATGGAAGCTAGATGGAGAGAAAAAGTGAGCATGGAAAGGTTAAATAATCCCAGCAGTCCATCACCAGGTGGCCAGAATACTACACAGCCCTGACCTCAGGTGCAAGGAAGACCTTAAATTTTTAAGGTGGACTGGTTGTTTCCTCTGGCACTGGACGCATCAAGGGAACTGGGTTTGATAATACACAGATAGGGCCTTGGCAGAAGGTTCAATAATAAAGAGTGCTGCTTGCACAGCAGCAGCCTTCTGGGAGTCTGGTGAGGTTTCATCTGTAGCAGTGGTGGCTGGATCAGCATGGGTATCTCATCCTCAACCCTGAGTGGTGAGCCGAGGCTGTGACCCTGCCTCTGGTATGGCAGCTGCCTCGACAGGGGCTATCTGGTCTCACTGTAGTAAAAATTAAACCACCTTGTGTGGGTAGATAAAGAAAGTAGCTGGTCTCACTCACCCTCTCAACAATAGTTCATAATCCAATCCACATGGGATCGAATTTGGTGCTACAACGCCTGGTCCACTGTGGTCTAAAAACTCAGACTTGTTCCTGGAGGGCCCAAAAGGTCAAAGATGATCTTCTTCCTATGTGTACGTAAACCTATCTTAGTGATTCTTAATAACTGGCAGTACCTGTTAGTATAAATTGTGAAGAGATGGGTACAGCAATAAAGGCTCGTACAAGTATAGCTGGACCAGAGATGCTGCAGTGCCAATATGAACTGCAACTCTCATAAATCCCCTGGGTGACCTCCAAGTCGCTAAGCTTCCTATCAGTTGTGACAATCTGCTGTTCCTACCCAAGTCTGATGGTTTTACTGGTGAGGGTCTGGTCTGAGAACAGTACTCTGGAAATTAATCTGCACGGAATCCCTTATTTAAAAGGTTTATTTCTAGAAAAAAAATAGAAAAATAAAATGGGAGGGTTTGCAGTCAATTCTTTATGGTGGCACCTGACACAAGTACTACAACTTGTACTGGGGGTTAATAAGCCTGGAAAGGATGCAAATCGATAGGGAACACCCAACTCATTGATTAGCATGTTCGGGATGGGTTTACTACTGCGGTCAGGGATTTCTGTTTTTTATTGTAACTATACAATCAATGTTATTATTATTATTATTATTATTATTATTATTATTATTATTTGAAGCAAAGAATACTTTTAAGAAGATATGAGGATAAAATCTTACACTAATATTTCACTTTATTTTTTACTTATGACGACAGGTTAACCTGTCTGTATCAGATGATAAGAATATACCATGAGCTGGTGTTGATACAGCTGAAGTGTTAGTTTGGTCATTTTGTCAAATAAAGAAGATAAAGACCAAGATTGTACTGTGGGGTGGTTAGGATTGTAATGGTTAGAATACATCTTGCACATTCTGGAGACTACTATAACTAAAACTTAGAAGGAAAGGAGTGAGCAAATTCAAAGTAATTTTCTCCTCAATTTTGAAATCAATGTCACATCTTTTATAATAAAAAAAGAATTTTAAAGTACTTTGACATTAATGTGCTGTACTGACAAGCCCTGTAAACATAAAAAGTAACAACATTTTAAAGTTCCAAGACTTTTTATATCCTCAAAATTGATTAAAACTTTGACATAGAATTCCAGACATAGAATTCCAAATAGCATGGTAGAATTACTTAAGCATAGGTCACTAAAGTCTGAGTATAATTATCTGAAACAGTTTTACGGTCTTTGATTTAGGCATTTTGTCTGTTTCAGGCTGACATTTAAAACACACTCACTAAGAAACGATACTGAAGCAGTAATTCTAGATGTCTGCTTACATTTTTCAATTTTATGTAAAACAGCAAAGGACTGCATCACCCCTATCTACCTGGCATTATAATTATTGCTATCAAATTACAAGGATTTTTTTGTATGTTTGGAAAAGTTTAAGAAAATAAATACCTTAAATAATTTGGTTGTGATTTTGTGTCTATGTACACAGAACTGTATCCATGCATTTTGACACAGTAAGACTTACAATTTATCCTTTATTATACCATTATTCTCTGATCTTTAAAATGATAAATTAGGTCTATACACATAAATGTCTTTTGACCTGCAAAATATTGTTTATATATAATTTTTAATATTCTGGACAGCATTTACCTATGTGTTGCTTTAAGAAAAAGACAAGGTGAATGTTTCAACAATACACACAAACATTTTTTCAGTACACTTATATACATTTACAAAATGTATATATTGAAAGTGTTGCATATTAATGCTTAAATGTATTTGCTAGACATTTTGCTATGATTATTTTAAAGTGTAATAGATGTACATAAATGAACCAGTCTAAGAACAGAAAATTAAAGTATAAACAATTCCAAAGGCAACATACAACTTATTTGAAAACAAAATCCATGTGTATCTTTTTGGAGGTGATATACACACCACGCCAAACATCAAATTCTGAAGTCAAAAAGTCATATAAAATATTTAGAATTACTAGTACACTAAATAATTAGTTTCTGTATCTGTGGTTGTCAGTGTGTATAACTTAAATACAGATAAGTAACATATGTAAGGAGAATATATCATCAGTAGACCTACAGTAGGATATACTTTACTAAGTAAAGGTTTATTCTATGCTGAAAAGAGAGAAAAGAAACAGAATATTTCAGATGTGGAGTGTTCTTCGGGTGTCAAGGTGTCTGGTGTATATATCTAGATCTATAGTCTAGATCTCAAAGTATAAGGAAAACCAAATTTTCTCATGGAAGAATCATGAGGAAGCCTTAATTCAGCAGGTGAGCAATAAAAATTAAAAATAATGTATAACTCTTAACCAATATTAGATTATCTACAGAATGCACTCCATCATTTTTGCAATTATTTAATGAAGTACTAGTCAGACCAGTAGCAGTATTGTCTGGCAATATTTTAATAATTGCACATTTTTTATAATCAGACTTCAGTCATCATATTAAGTGCTACCAAAGACTGATAAACACTAAGGTCTGGCACAGTAGAAAACATCAGCTTAATCAAAGATATTCAGTGAAAAGTAAATTTCCTTCAAATATTAAATCCACAGATTATAACATAGTCATAGCAAATAGATAATTCAAACAATGTAAACAGAACTACAGCTGAAAGCTGAAATTTCAAAGTATTTTACATAATGGACAAGAATTGAGCAATTTCATGGCACTGAGGAAAACAATTATTATTATTGTTACTCCTTGTAACTATGTAGTAGTGACAAACAAATTAATGTATGTTAAATCTGCCAAAAAGCAATATTTAAAAAAAGGTTTATGCCATCAACAACATATAATTGATTCTCATATTAACCTAAGAACATTTTTATTACCATTGGGTTCACAAAAGATTTTATATCCCACTTCCAGGAATACAGCTTCTTGCCTTTCTGTTTGCTTGGGTCAGAATGTGGCTGCCATTCCACATAAAATACTTTTAACACAGTCTACTATACAGCTGTAAGGGCAGCCCTGTTTGGGTACAGCAGTCATGAGTGTAACAGAAAAAATCTAACACAACACTAGTGTCCAACAAGAATGGCAATGGTCTGGGAGCCCAATCCAGACCTTCTAGAATCTAAGCCAAGCTGAGTATCCCTTGTTACAGAGAAGAATTCAAGAATACAAGAATTCAAATTGTCACATTGCTGAATTAGTTAGAGGTCTGTCGAAATAAATAAGCTAAGGTATTAGGAAACTTTCAATATGTGAAACAGTTGCAATTATACAAATGAAAAGTGGCTACTTGCAAAAGTAGACTAAAACAAATTAATAGGTTCAGGGTCATTCAAAAAATATTTATGTTAATGTTAATTAAGATATTAGCAGTAATAACTTCATTGTTAATACATTACTATGCTTAATGCATATAGGAAGTATCAACACAAACATGAGGAAGAATCTCTTTTCTGAATCCCCCCCCCACTGTGGATAGTAGTTTGGTAGCCCATCATAATCTCTAGTTTCAAATAACAGCAAACTCCTGGCTTCAGTCAACAAACTGCAGGGACTCCTGCACAGCCCACCCAGGAAGGGCAAGATGCAATGAGAGGAGACTCAGACATGTTGTGCAGTTAGTTGATCCTATTCCAAAATATGCAGAATAAAGTACCTTCTAATCTGTTTCAGGAGTGAAACACTATATTCAACACATGGGTTATATGGGAGAGTGGCCAGACCGCAACCACTTCTATTATTTGGCAACATTCTCCAAGGGAACTAATGGCCACTACAGATGCACACCAATCCCTCGTCTTGCTTTATCTTATTTCTTCTTATATGTGAGTGTAATTCCAGAAAATACAAAATGAGGAATTCTCTTTGACATCTACAAATTGTGCAGAAACATGGGAAACTGCTTCCTTTGGTGTGGAATGCAATATGTTCTTATGAGGTCTATAATTTCCCTTACTTTCTCTCTAAGGCAAATTCAAATTCAAACAACTTTTTTTGGTTTAAAGGATAAACTACTGTTGTGCAAAAACAATTACAATTAGCAAAATATTTATAACAATAAAATATTATTTTTGAGGCTCACTCCCACATTTTAGGTACATTTCAGGTGCATTTTAAGCATATTAGGTATAAAATATTTAGAAAATAAGTTACAGCTACTGGCTAGGACCGACCTAGGCTGATATCCACTGCTTGCTATAAACAAGAGAGTAATAAAATGTTTAGAAAAAAAAACACTCTACAACTCACAATTTACAACCCTCTGAAGCTAATCTGATAGGTGCGGTTGATAAAAGAGGTGTTAGTGGGACTAGTAAGGAGCGCTCACCCTGTGGTCTGTATGGGCCCTAATGATCAAGTGAAGTGATGAAAACACCATACTGTAAAATGCGCAGTTCTTTGGAAGAGATGTAAAACAGAGGTCCTTACTCTCCCTGGTCATTAAAAAACCCAGAGCTTTTCTTGAGAAGAGTAGGGGTGTTACAAATTTTCCTCTGGCCGTCACCTCTGGCCTCCTGATAATCCCCATCTATGAATTGGTTTCATAACCCTGTTCTCCTCCCACCTGATAGCTGATGTGTGGTGAGTGTACTGGGACACATACTAGCTGTTGTCACATCATCCAGGTGGATGCTACACCTTGGTGGTGGTGAAGGGGATCTCCATTACCTGGAAAGCACTTTGAGTGGAGTGTCCAGAAAAGTTCTATACTGTATAAATACAGTATAAGGATTATTTATATTATTTATTTTTCCTGTGTAAGTTGTTTGGTGTTTTTAACTGCTCGTGAGGAATGTTTTTACCAAATGGATTCTATTTTCAAATGTTCAGAGCCAGAGTTTTGTGGACATTGAAAGGGTAGAGCCTCCTGTTATGGTGTAGAAAGCACTGTATGCCTCCCCCCTCACTGTCCTCAATGAGAAACCAAATTGCCCTAAAGAATTGATATTCAAAGCAAACTGTGGTTGGTTGTTTTTGCTAAAGTGTCATTATTTGGTGTGACATAATGTCTCATTCCCTGAGTTCTGGCTTTCTTCTGGAAAACAATATCTTTGGTTTTGCCATGATTGACTGTTAGTCTACAGATCAGTCCACACTACTGTAGAAGTTCCAGATTCTGATTAAACTCCTGTTCTGTGGGCACCAGTGTGGACCAGGTCATCATTGGCATACAGTAGATTAATAAAGTCATCTCTGTGTAGTGTAGTTAGGCTAGGAGCTCTAGATTGTTCTGGCACTTCTGAATGCTTATTGAGATACTGTAAATATTGAAGTATTAGGTTCACCCTGCAACCCTTTCTCACTCTGCACCCCTGAGAGAAGAACTCTGTACTTTTCTGCAAATTTGTTTCTGCCCATTTATTGTGTGAGCACATTGATTTAATTACTTCTCAGATTTTACCCCTTATGTCTCTTTTATGGAGCGTAAATAGTGCTTCATACTGAATTGAGTATTTTAGTGTAATTGTTTTTAAATGTGTGTATGTTATATGTGTGTGGTAGTTTGGTGGAAAATCAGTAGGACTTTTACTCAGGACACTGCTTGGTAAGGAAAGGTAGTATTTGGGCCTGCAAAACACCATTCCCAGGCTTAGTGTACCCAATCATGCCCCTGTGGTTATCGGGGTTGAATCTGTCTCCATTGGAAGTAATTAATCCTTGAATCCAAAACTCAGGCTATCAGGATTTATTTAAACACTTTGAGCAGGGCTTCCTACAGCCCAGGGCTTCTGTATTTCAGCATCTTGTTGTTGACTCCGTTTTGACCACAGGGCTTTTGTGGTCTGAGAGCTAGCTTCTGCTCTGTGATTGAGGAGTCTAAGGGGTTTTAGTTGTCTTTAATAGCCAATTCCAGAGTTGTGAGCTTTAAGTGGATGTTACTTTGTTCTCATGCTTCAGCATTTCATAACTTTTGGTGAAGAGTTTTATATTTTCTAAACAGTTCCATTTATATGGCAAATACTTTGGATTTTGATTTACTGTACAGTATGTGTACTAAACTATTCCCAGCAATTATTGTCTTTGATTTCTATGATTTCAGTTCATGAATGCATTTGTTTTCTTTTTAAGTTCACGTGTGTAGTGTTTAAGCATCTCACAGTATATGTGCACAGATCTACATTTTATATTTGTCTCTTTTTAATTTAATAGATCTTGTAGTTCTTTTCTAGTGTTTTACAGCCTATCAAACCATTCTTCTTTTAATGTATTTTTTTTTTAATTTTGTTCTTCATACTTTTGATTTTAAGGCTAATTTCCAAAGTATATTATTTTACATTGTGTATAGCCAAATGTGTGCCTGTTTAATTGGTTTGAATATAACAGTCACAGCATTAAAAAAAAAAAAACAGAAACAAAAATATCATGACTTATTTGTATCAACTTTATGTGCCTTAGAACACTATATTAACAAATGAGGGTTCAGAAGTATGGATCATGTTTAAATCTTCCATTAAAAAGTTGCAAAGTCAGTTAATGAGTAATAAAATGACTGAAATACTTGGAGTATTGTTTTCAGGTACTGTCATAATACTACAAGAAAGTAATCGCTGCTGCACAGGCAGACCAAATTAGTCATACTAAAATTGCTTTGAAATAACTTAATAACATCTTGGACTAATAAACTACTAGTAATGAAAAGAGAAAGACGACACAAATGGTCACCTCGTCTAAGCATCGAATTTTTGATTTTTGAAAATCCAAACCCAATGGCATTCCAGTCCAAGCTGACACTATTCTTTATTTATTCAAATATATTCTCTCTTTTTTTCAAAGCATGCCCCCTCCTTATGTAACTGCAAGCTATTCAGTACGCACAGAAATATGGTTGTGGCAAGAACATTTTAAAATGATTCAAACCAGACGCACAAATAATAAAACACAAGGAAATAAGTTTCCTTATGACTTGATTTATGACATTGTTTACCATTGTCACTGACTCACTTGTGCTGCTGTCACCAATATGGGAACCAAATGTGGCTCAAATGACTGTCCTGAGTCTGCCCTGCCACACTTCCTCATAGATGAACAAATAAAACCTAAACCACCTTCTTTCATGTGGTATTACAATAGCCCTTAACAAATGGACAGCCAGATCTTATGCTTACCTTATCGAAGGAAAAGGTTAATAGCATGGACTACTAAAAATGTAAAAAGATGAAAATCCTACCCCCACACCCCACAGCTCTTTATTAATAGATATGTTTTCTTCATCAATCTTACAATATATGTGGATCAGGAGCAAGAGAATTCTGATAATTAATGTTTCTCTGCTTTTCTATTATCACTGTCCCAGTTTATATATAATAATTCACAGTTATTGCCTAGCTTGTACTGAAGTGTTTTGAATGTTTGGGGATGAAAGACAACTGTGATTTAAAAATAATACAAACACAAAGGAAAAAAAAAAACATTTAATTGAATGTGCCAGTAAACTGGTTTGTGAGTGATCTGAGGTGATGCAGATGATCAGGTTCTGGGTAACTTGTTGTCCTGTTGTAGTTTTTTAAATGTTTTTCGTTTTGGAAGATTCAACATTGTAAAGTGCATATGTGAATTAAATGTCTACTTTGTGATATAAAACATTCTCTTCCTGCAAGTGAGCTCATGACTAGCCAGTACTGTGCATTTATTTATTTATTAAACATTGATATAACTGTATCAGATCAATGCTTTACACGATACAAGTTCTCTTATACTTTCCATGGGTCGTATTTTGTGAAATATATATTACATGATTTAATTTTTCATATACAGATTGTTAATAAAATGTCTTAACTAAATATGAGCTCTGAATATAAGACAAACAACCACAATTTAAAATGGATACAGAGGACTAAACAAGTTGCATACATCAGAGTGCAAAGTTGGTTATACCTTGAGTTGCTCATGTTGTATATTATTTTGGGAAGACCCGTTCTTGCTAGATTAGTCTGCAAACTCAACAGAAATAACAGTAAATAATTAATAGTAATATGTAAAGTAAAGTAGAATTTCATATAACATACATATACATTACATGAAGAAAAAAGATGATAGTACTTCCATCACTTTTCTTTTTTAAAAGGAGCATCCATATGTTATCTTAAGATTGGAAGTCATTTTTATTGCTTGGACGCTCTAAAAGCCAGCTGTAAGAGAGATACATAGGCAGCATTTTTAAAGCTATTCATTTTTACAAATATGCCCTTAGAACTTAGTTCATTTAAAATATATTTCACAGTGCCAAAAGCTAAGCTGGAGAACTACCCTCAATATGTGGACATATAACAATCAAAACCATTTCACAGTCTTCATTCTGGCTAATTAGAGCTAGATATATGGCTACAGAAACTTATGCTTGCATGTAGCATACTTCCACACAAGTACACAAACATGGAGAAAGCACTCAGTTGTGATAATTAGCTGTGCTAAGCATTTGCTTTTCACAGTGATTATTTTAATGACTTCAGTTATCTCAGAAGTTCACAATAGGATCAGGAAGCCCAAAACGCATCCCCCTGGCATCTGGACTTCCAAATAAGAAGGCATATACCCTAATTTATTTTAGATTAAAAAGGACAAACAATCAAATCTTGAGAAGCTACTTTACATATTAGACATGATTATGTGTCGGAAACACTTTATATGCTTCATAAACACATTGTCCCCAGTGTACAGAATCCCAGGCCAAGTAGCACTCTGTGACTTCTACATCATTGGATAGTTCTCAATTGTCTGACATCAATGGGACAGAAATGTTGGAAGCCTAACAATACACTAGCAGGACAACTTTGGTAGGGTTTTGCTTTTCTTCCAGAATTTATTTCTGTCCATGTAAATGTGGTGTAAACGTCTAAAACTGTATCTCAATGAAAATAATTTACATTTAATTTCTCCTTTCCTAAACAATATAGATTTTCACTTTTAGCTTTGCTGTTACTTTCAGGACATTGAGAAAATCCCTCCCCCCCAAAAAAAACCTGCAATCACAAAAACAACTGGAGTGTGTAGTAAATTATTGCTGCCTCTTATTTTATTTTCCTGTTTAAGTTTAGTGGTTAGCATTCCTGCCTTGCAACGCTAGGGTACCAGGTTAAATTCCTGGAGTCCTTTATGTGTGGAGTTTGGATGTTCTCTCTGTGATTGCATAGATTTCCTTTATTTACTCCAGTTTCCTCTCACAGCCCAAAGACATATGGGTAGATTAATTGGTTTCTGTAATTACTGGCCCTGGTAGGAGTGTGTGTTTTTGTCTGTGTGCGCCTTGCGATGGACTGGTGTCCTATTCAAAGTGTATCCCATTTGGCGCCTGCTGCTTGCATGGATAAGCCCCAGCTCCCTTTGTGACCCTCAATTGGATATGCAGTTCTTGAAAGTGATGTTATATTTGAATTTCTCTGCGACTGTGGATACGTATATGAAGTGTTCAGAAAAACACGAGGAGATGCAACTCTCTGAAAATCATGTTTGTTAGTATAAAGAGAAATTCAAACTTTAAAGCTGATAACCTGCAATTCAAAGTACATACAGTTTTTTTTTGTCTACTTATTTTTATCTGTTTATTTTACTTAGATGCCCCTGGCAGGTGAATGTCACTCCAAAAATGCATTGTCTTCAAAAACCTATTCAATTGTCTATTCAATTAATCAAAATGGTCAGCTGATTTTGTACAGCTTTTATGCAACAGCTAAAGATCTTTGATGGTCTCTTTTACCAGGTGCCTGTTTCAAAGCATCACTTTGATTTAGTTGGCAAAATATACCCAAGTCTGTTTTTCCTCACCAGCTTTGTGACAGCTAGTGAAGTCCTCCCTCTGTGTGGTGTGCATTGAGGAATAACATAATTGACCTTGCATGTTTCTGGCATGGCTCACCTTGAGGACTGCTCAAATGTACCAAAGCCAGCCACTAGGGACTGTCTGCCCTAATGTGTGTGCATATTATATGGACCACAGTTGCTGATGTCAAGCAATTAATACAATGCATTTTAGGTCATATGAGTACCAGTATGGAGTAATAAGAGTTTAAAAAAGAAGTCATTTTGAGGTCAAATATATTACAAGGTAAAAGGAACAATTTCAGTTCAAAATGCATGTCCACACAACTCATTGTTGTACATAATGTCTTCTTTTCATCATCTTCCAGCAGAGAATGTAAAGAAACATTAAACAAGATCACCTCTTAGTTCAACCACCAGACCAGAACACAGTAATCACTTCTCTTTTCTTTTTACTTGCACTTTAACAGAAAAGAAAAATCCCTTCAATACATTTTTTCAACTTTTGACACTTCAAGACAGCACAGAAAATATGATTCAGACATGAATTATCACAGCCTTTGCCAGCACACTCATGTAATGCATTTTATAGATCCCTTTTTATTTTTAGAAAACACATTATTAACTCAGTCCTGAAGCAGAGCAATGCTATTCTACAGTTGTGAGGCAACACAATTCTGTTCTGTGTTGCTGCCCATGATGACTCCATCTAGAAAATCTATAGAAATTGTTACTGATTTATTTGAAAGCAACAGTCTCAGTAATATCATGGTACTTGTTTTCATAAAAAATAGGTTGACAATACGACCCTTGAATTTCAGTCAACCATTTAATCATTCTATTTACCCAGAGAACAGAATAGCAAACTTTATCAACTTAAAAACTTAAGATAAACTGTATATCTTAGATTATATATAAAATCTAGTTAGCTTGTTTAATTTACCTCAAATTCCATCTAACCCCAAGTGTATCATCTTGAAATTCAATAACAACTGGAAATTCAAAAGCCAAAACAAACGCACAACATTCTTATTTGGGTTGTCTGTGTTTTTAATTACTAGTCAAAGCTTTCAACTAGAAGTAAAAAAATTGATCTGGTCTGGAACTGCAAAACAAGTTCAAATGGAGCAAAACGAGGAACATATGTCCCTTTATATAATGACCAGTCACCCTAGAACAAGTTCATCATCCAGTTTCAATGTCTAACATGTAGCACTGTTTCAGCAGAAAAGTAGGGCAATTGCTATTGAACATTCTGTATTGACAACTTGTAATGCTGTCTGCAACTGGTTCATAGTGTTAAATTTGGCATCCAAAGAAGAGACATAATTACGAGTACATACAAAATATGTAACTTATTTACTCCCTTTGTTATTAGCTTTGATTAAATAAGAGAAACAATTTGTGTTTGTCATTCAAATGTTCCATACAGGTACTTTAATGAATATAAATTTTAATTGTAATGTTCTTGCACACATACATTAAATTAAGAATGTTTATTGCTGAACATTTTAGAGGGCTACATAATGAACATAAAGCATAAATAAAACGGTTCTGAGAATCTTTTTATAACAAAATCAGAAGATCCACAGACACAACTTAACAAATTTGATTCATTGGCCGGTTCTGTATATAATCATAGTCGATCTTGATAAAATATAATAATATTTAAGTATGTTTTTTTTTCTTGTTAAACTAGTTATGAGATTTAATTACTGTTTAATTATTGAGCTTAGAGTGGGAAGTTACATCAGTATGTGAGCTTCAAAGGAACAATTCTAAGTTGAAAAATAAAATGAAAAGTATACAATGTTCTGGTTGTGAGGTTGTAATAAAAAATTTTGTACAGTATAAAATTACAGTGTTTCAAAATATAGTATTTAATGGACTACTAAAAGTGTATTTAAAACACAGGGCTAACTGTAGTAATCTTTTCTCATGTTGCTAATTAGTGACTCAGAATATACACACTTGTTTAAAGGAACCTGTATTGATGCTTGTAAATCAGATTGTGGCATTTTGAGTGAACCTATATGTGGATGTAATGGTGCACTGATGACAGACTGTGATTTTAGATTAAAAATGATTGATTTCAAATGAAACATTGTTTCATTGTGAGTTCTAAAATAGGATGAAAAGAAGCACTGTGCCAGGTAGATAGCCACTAACAAAACAATTGATTTGTCTTTGTGATTAAAGTCCTTTCATCTCCCAATTTATAACATACCCAGAACACTTCAATGAAATATTTTCTCTCCATCCAGTGTTGACCAACTATTGTTTTAGATATGTACATATTGGATTGTAACCTTATTTAATATTAATATTTAACCCTGACATTGTTCAATTATAAAATGTCAAAAATATGTTAATGTCTGATTTGTTTCTGCAATATATATATACTATATATACAGTTTATGCTATTATGAGTACTGTGAAGTAACCAGGGGAATCCCACCTAATGTGTTGTATTAAACATATTTCCTTAGAGAAGAACATGTTAAAGTAAGAGGTGTTTCATTAACTTTTATACATAAGTTTGACAAAGTATAGATGTTTGTGATATTGATATTATATATTTACTACCCTAAAAATTCAAATCATTTTAAAAGAGGCATGCTTTTTCACTGCTTAATATACGCTGTAAATGACAGTAAATTTGTCTATTGTACATAATGTTTGTGGCTGCTACAACTCTCTAGAGGTATCCATCCATCCATTTTCTAACCGCTTCATCCAATTCAGGGCCATGGCGGAGCTTGATCCTGTCCTGGCAAGCAAAGGATGCAAGACCAGATACTCCATGGATGGAGTACCATGCAATCCATCGCAGGGCACACACAGACACAAACATGCACACACTCACACCACAGTTAGTTTTTCCAGAAGCCAGTTAACCTGCACGGATGTTTTAGGACAGAGGGAGCAAACTACGGCACCTGGAAGAAACCCACACAAGCACAGGGAGAACATACAAACTCCAGGCAAGCAGTATGCCAGGTCTGGAATTAAACCCAGGGCCCCAGTGCTGCAAGGTAGGTAATCACTGTGCCACTGTGCAGCTCATTTTGCTGACATAATTGCATAAATTCAGGAATCAAATAATCATCAGGCAAATGCTTTTGCTTTCATTTTGCTCCATGTACAGATGGATGGCTTAAAATATTAGTTTATTCAGGCTGAATAGTCCAAAAGAAAGAGTGTGAAAGGTTGTGATATGCAGTTTTGTGGTCTTCAAATTTACAAAATGGTTTTTACATTGTGGGCGTCAACAAATAGAAACCCCTGGGCTGAAACAAAAATAAATGGATAAAATAAACCAATGCATTTAAAACGCATTTTAAAGACGCATTAGCTAAGTGTTTGTATTTCCTACAGCTTCCTTTTGCTTGGAATGTGGGGAAGTAGCAGTGTCCTTGGTATTATCCCCTTTTAAATATCTCCATTTAAATGCTAATCAGCTGAAATCTCTCCATTAAAACAATGCTCAATAAACCAAATCCTATAATCTGTGAGAATAGTTAGATTGTTTTCATTTCTGAGGGGTGACATCTATTTCTCTATTGATAGTACCTGTCAGAACAAAAATGAAAATGCAAACATCTAATGCATTTTCAATCTCTTTAAATACCGAGAAAAGGTAAAATGCAAGAAATGAAAACAAAGGACAATTTAACCCTCATAATATATGGAAAGACAAGTACATCACCTTCATCATGTTCTTTTTTGATCTGCTTAAAGTGCCTGGAATTACAGAGAAGCCAAAGTTATTTTTAATTAATAACATCACTAAAATGTAGTATTATGTAGGAAAAAAATCAATACATATTGATAATACTCTAATATCATTTAATGAATGTCAGGCAAAAGGCCAGTGTTAATATGAATAATTAAGGGATCCAGCAACATGGCAGAATACAACAAATGTCTGTATCTCTCAATTGAATTTCCCTTTAAGACAAACCTGATTTTAGTTGGTAATGCGCTCATATGACCTTTTGTTAATGTCAAATGTTGCATTTTATAGTAAGCTATGGTAGTGCATCTCTTAGACAATGGTCACAAATGAAATCTGTCTATTTGTCAATGATAAAAATGTATGTGTGAGTCCCGAATATAAGAAACCTAGGCTGATTTAATTCAGGGTTTTCTTTGTTACTTTAATTGCTGTATCTGTTGGCAAGTTTTAAAAAAGTAAATTATGTATCTATTGAACTGTCTGCTGCAGTCTGTCAATTTCAGAAGGACTATTATGAACCCTTTTGTAATATTTTATTTTCCTTCTCCCTTTTATAACCACTCATATTGTATTCAATCAATGAACTAGCACATATCAGTTAGCACTACATGCTGCAAATCTGTAAGAACCACAGCACATTATCATATCAGTGGCATTCAGCACTGGAGGATGTCAGCAGTAACAAATACACAGCCAATTCCAGTCTAAAAAGGCCCGAGACAACTCAAAGATTGTTCTCATTGTTCACAAGTGCTACAAGTTAGTGAAGAGTCAGGATTCTGACATAAGAAACTACATTAACAGCACTGCAGTCAAATAACATTCACATTTGTTCATTGTTTAACTGGATAGTATTCCATGTCATTTTTACTTTAGTACAATATTTGTCTCTCTGTTTTTTGTATAAACTCCAGCAGATTTTGAAAATGTTGACATTTTGAAACTTTTATTTTTACTTTCAGAACATTGGGAACATATTTTCCTTTTTGCTTTAAAAATTACTCCGTACATTATTTTAAAAAAATACATTTCAAATAATGTTCATGCGATTTCACTGTTTGCTCACATTTTTCATTTGCTCAGATAATGAAATATACACAATATATGGTAAATTGACTTTTTTTCATGCATTTCCTTTCATACTATAAAATGATTTGGGGAACCTTATGCAATTCAAGGAAAGCTTTAGGAAGTTCTATCATGAATGGTTAAAAGTTCACACATACTGTAACACAGGCCATTTTCAATGCTCACAAGTTCTACTGACAAAGTGAATGTGACCTACTTCAAAGTTGTTTGGCTAAATAATCTAGAAACAGTATATCAGAGTAACCACAATACATATCTTCCAGTATTTAATTACAGTTTGCAGAACTTAAGTGTTAAAAACATAGCTCTAAAAATGTTGTATGTAATTTTAAAGGGCACCTTGTTCAAAATTAATAAATCATAAAGATGTTCTTGTCAGGATGTTAAGGACATTGATTTTAAAATAAATCTACACCAGAAAGAGAGACCCAAGATAAAGGCCAATGTGTAAATTGCTTTAAAAACTGTAGTCACTGTAATTATATGGAGCATTTTACAAGCAACTGGGGACTGCTTTGGATGGATGACTTGAATTTAATCAGTTTCTGGCAGAGAAAGGTTTTGCTTCATACCTTTCTTCACTCAAACTGATGCTCTTAGGTACTAGTGCCATTGCTCTATTATTTATTACCAACACTAGGAAACATTTCTAAACTTCATTTTTAAAACTGATGTGAAAGCAGGGAAAAGTGAACTTACTCTTTGCTTTGGACACACTTTTTCTTCAGAATGGCAGAATGAAAAAGTGCTTACAGAACAATAACACAGTCCCCAGGAAACCACAGGAAGACAATCAATTAAATAATGGCAAGTATGTCCACCTTTCAGACATTTGGCTACTTGCTTTAGTTACTGTTACAGCTCAAAATGTATATTTGTCTAGTATTGCAGAATTTCTGTTAGCAATCGGGTAACATTTTGAAACTTTAAAACACCTAGCAGCAAAATCAGTGGCACATCAAGTTGCACTATTTCAGTAAGGTTGACTGTGAAAGTATCAAATATGCTTTTGATGACAGGTTTGATGACACTGTGATAAAGACAAAATGTTGCTGTTCTTCCCCAGCAGGTGGTCAGACTCAATGTATACTGTGCCTGGTGAGACTCAGCATCATCTTCCTGGTGAATCTGACAAGATCTCAGAAACCAACGTGCAAAATGTGGTTTCTCATTACACAACAGCCATGACCTAACCCTCAAAAATCCATGTGTCATATTGACTAGGCATACAGTAGTCATAACCATGCATATCATTCTGGAGACATTCTTCCAAACTGTGGATATTGGAAATTCTTAATAGAAGCACACTCTAACCATCTCTGTAGTCACAGCTGAGCTTTGAGTTTCCTGGGGACATAAAAAGTGATCATTCAATCACAGTTCATTATTAATATTTTCTTCACTAGTATGTGGTCAAGGGGAAATTATTTATGCAACAGGCAAATGCCATTGTTTGTGTTGAGATTTAGTCTCATACACCTTTTATTACATTTTATGATCTCTGTCAACCAGTGCCCTGATAACCAAACCTGTATGGAGTCCACTAGAATCAGGACCAAAAGCATCTAATGACCGATAATGGTTTGTTAAAATGGTAATTGTCAACACCTTTGGCATGTTCACCATGGAGCTGTCAAGAGGTTTTTCATGCTTTCATTTTCCCGTTGGATTCAGCAAAAGCAATCACATGCATGTCCTGTGATTGCTTACTTGCACCTGACTTGTATGATAGAAGACATACATTCAATATCCATTGAAAAAAATAACCTGTGAAAATACAAGTGCTAGATTAAATGTATTTTGTCAGACAGATGTTTTATCACTCAACAGACAAAGTAATACAATGATGTGAAAATATATCTATTATTTTCAAATGGCATATCCTCTGTTTTTTTAAAACAGTGCAGTAGTTTTTCAGATTGTATCATTCTCATTCAGCATGATCCAAAATGTAAAAATCCATGAAGAGTCATTTCTAACATACAATTCTGCTGTATTATCAAGAAAAAAGCCAGCCAGTCTGACTGATGTGTAAATTTAAATCACACCTTTGTCTGCCAAAAATAGACACACCTATCCATACAACTGACAGCTCATTTTATAACATAGCATGATTTACAATTGCAAACAGAACTCCAAGCACTTCAGACTTCCATGGTATAAAATTATTATGATTCTTACAGGTGGTGCTGTTTAAATGCACTGGGGAGCGATGTATACAAATCACTGCAGTTACATACTGCTAACACTATTAGTACTAGTGAGATATTTACACAATGGAAATTATGATTCTGTGAATATGGATAATATTCCTTTAAGCAGGTCTCACTGGGTGCTTTAAGAATTATTATGAATCAATATGTAGGAATTATTTTAGTAAAACAATAAAACCCGCTTCTGTACTCCTTCTTCCAACTGCTTTTCTAGAAGAAAATGTAGCACTTCAAGGCAAATTATTTTCTGTGTAATACAGTTGCTTGGATTCATGTCACATCAAAGTGGTTTTTTATCTTTCAGAAGAAAACACGGCAAACTTGTATTTTCAGGATTTCTGGAATCATATTAATCCAACCTTTCAACTTCTACATCACCAAGTGACCTGCAGCTGACTTTTCCCTTTTTTATTTTTTGACAAGGACACGGCTCACATTTACTTTGTAGAAGCATCAACTAGGCATAGATGCATTATTCTTAACTCAGGTTCCATTGTGATTTTTTTTTTATTTTGCCACTGTATTAATCAGTGCTTGCCCCCTAGGCTTAAACAGATGGTACTGTTAACTTGCTTAAAATGAGCTAAAACTCCACATACTGTGCAAGAAACCACTGGACAATCCATCTTTCATGATATCCTGATGTTATGTTCCAGATCAGTATACTTTGCCAGGGAAAGAAAAATGATTCTGTATTGTTTGCTTCACTTGCATGGCCTGCCTTGTACAATAATAAGGACTGGAGTTTTCTTTTCATTGGCATGTTTTATGTTGTGTATAGTATCTTGTGGATAGGCCACATTGAAATAAGCAAATGGACTAATTTGGTCAGCTGATAATATTAAAATTTAAATGGAATCTAAAAACTGGAATTTAATGCTCATAGCTAATTTCTTTAGTGTAAATTGGTTTAAGTTTTGTTATTTTATCCTCTAAATCCTCTAAATTTGGTAAATCACTTCCTGAGTATTCTATTGAGGGTTCCTCTTAATTTGCCATTTGCTGAAGGTGAGGGACAGTGTGACACATGCCATCACCATTGTTGTATGATTCTTTTTTTCATTTTTACCCTAATTAAACTGTGTTATCCAATTTCGGAAATAAAATAGTATGTCTCTAGAGCATCTTCAGCTTTGACTGAGAATGTGGAACTGTTTTTCTGGTACAAAACCCTTTTTGGTACTAGACCCACCCAGATTTCACAGGATAGATGCAAACAATACATGGAGCATAAAAACATATTTCTCGAATAAATATAAAATATATTTTGAGTGCTTATGGCAATGACAAATATTTAGTTTAAAATGTATGCAATGTTGCATTGTTGCTTTGCATAACATTTCTCTAAATTTCAATACATTTCTTTAAATGATTTCGACCTTTCTATTCTGCATATTACTTGCATTATGCAGCTCAATAGGCAGGGCAAATGTTCACACCTTTGGCAAAGATAAAGTGTACGTGAACTAATACATGACTCCAGCTTCTTTTGAAGTTGTATTATTACATACACACCACACCTTATACCAGTCTTGTGCACTTGAAATCAGATAGAGAAGAACAATTTATAAATGTACTATAAGCTATATAGCTATAATAAGCTCAATCTTTCACGGCGAGGTTTAGAGCAGGGCATGCCAGCCTGTCCATACTTACAGTATTTTTCTGTGGTGGGAGCTATCAGTGCTCATAGTAGAGAATACACAAGTGGAAGTAAAGGATCCTTTTGTTCAATTGCAGGTTGCTAGCAGAAAAAAAATGTTGAAATTGTGAGTTTTTCTTCATGTGTTCTTTTTTTGAAAAAAAGTGAACATGCATAGAGGGGGTCCCCCTGGAAAGGGAAAATGTTCCAAGCTGCCCTTAATTACATTTAAATAATTACATTTAACTACATGCTAGGTTTATCCTGTCTTGTGTTCTACCTCCTTTGCTTCTGGTTGAGACAACTTAAAAAGGCACATCAATGAACAGCATGCGACTAAAAAAAGAAGTGGAGCATACTGTGTCTCACAATGCATGTAGGAAGGACAGGCACACCATGAACCTACGGCACATTAAATATTTAAAATATTCATTGACATTCTTTCATTTTTCAGTAAAATTACTTTGTGCTGCTTATTTATTTGTTTTCCAGAAACACAATAACCTATTTTCTTTTTTATTTTGTGTTTAAACATTAAGGATGATCTGTGTCATGTTAGTTTTATGTGCATTGTATGTATTCCATTTTGGTTTAAAAGGTCAAGAATGAGAAGAAAAATAGTAAGAATTATTTTTCACACTTCATGTATCATTTTACCAACAGGCACTACTATATGCAGGTATAACCACTACTGATACATTCAAGACTACCAAACTGAAAGCTATTACACAAATGTAAAATAAGACTATAATACTATATCTAGAAGATTAACATTTTTATTAATTGTCTTCTAAAAATATAACAAACACAAGGTAGAATTCCAAAAACTTAATTCAACTGAATTAAAGGGACTAAAAATGTCAAGGTGCGTTATTATTATTGTTGTTTTGTATGTTGTTTGCAAGGGAAGAAAACAACATAAACAGAAAAGAGAAATGGAAGCTGAAAAATATACAACAGTATTATCCAATAATCCACAAAAACATAAGTTGTGAAAAGTATAAGGATTTGTTGAAACTCATAGCTTTGACAGACTGGCCACATTATCTAGCATATTCATTGTAATGTTCCAAGAATAAGAGGAACAACATCAATCATAGATCAGAAAATCTGGAAACCAGAATTAAGCTCCTATGTGGTAGTGTCCCAAGAGAAGCCTGTACAAAATTTCTACACCCTGAAGCTCTGAAAACGTTGAACATTCAGCAGCCTTGACTTGTAGTTTGTTCAGAGAGAAATGTGATCTCACTCCAACATTTTAATCAGCACCAACTTTCATCACAACAAATTGGGGGAAAAGAATTCTTCCAATTACTACATATATTTAAAAAAAACAAACAAATCTCAGTCCCATTACGACAAACCATTTAGGTATACTATATTCATTAACAAGATTTCTTAGTAACAGCCTGAGCTATTCTGAATCCAAATTGTTTTGTAATCACAGATTGCTATATCAACATTTATAGTTCTAAGAACTAGTGTTAAAAAGTATTAAAGCATTTTACAAAAAGTAAATTCCATGAAATGTTATTGAAACATTAATCTCTGTCAGTTTGCTACATTTTTCAGAGAGCTGGCCATTGGATTCCTGCCATGAAATCTACACCACCAGACTCATTAACATAACTCTTAATTACTGTTTTTTTCAGTTGATGATATTACTGATAGCCAGCACAATATAATCACCAACATATGCAAACAATATGGTCACATGCTCAATTATGTTAATCCTTCTTATTAGGGCCAAGCCACACATTTGTATTTTCTAACACAATGCTGTATTTTATATTTTCAGAAACAAGGCATTTTTACTATTCAGTATAGGAGAGTAAAAGATAATTGGAATTTAAAATGTCCACTTCTACAAAATCTGTAGATATTCTTGTTTTTAAATCAGCTGATTGACAGCTTCTTAATTTCTTTAGTATAACTTATTAAATTAATAGAGGAAAAAAGCCTCTCTTTTTCTTGTTATGCCTTGCAAATCCTTCTGCTTCTTTATCCCAAAGATCTAAAGAAAAAATAATTTAACTTTTTCATTTAGGTGTTGTGTTGTCCTAAACTCCTCAGATGATTCAGCGTGCAAAATATCATTAGCGTTTTTATGACATCAATAATACAGCCTCTAAGACAGATCCACATCTTGTTAAAATAACAGCTGCAGTTCTGCCTGAATGAATGGTTCTTTTTTCAGAAAACTCTGATACGGTGGTAATTTGCAGCATGTTTCAGGACTTTTTTTCATCTGGTTCAAATTTTCTGCACATTCTTATTATATTTCTGAAACTAATTGAGCACTCTAATTAATCTCCTCTGTTCTGCATTATCTGCTTATCTGAGCTTTATCATAAAGTCTGACTTGCTGAAACACAGTCTGACTCAGTATTTACAGTCAATAAACAAGTCAATAATGTTGCTGTTTATTAGAAAAAGAGTCTAAGTTTAATTTAAATGAGCTGTGGGAACAGTTATATTAAAATGCACACATCTTGAAACAAGTCAACAACTAATGCAGAACCATTGTTGAAATACTATTTGTAATAAAAGTATAATTATTCTTCATATCAGTATTTGTACTAGTGTGGACTGTCTCATGAATTCTAAAACAAAGCCACTATAAATGTTAAGATATTACCCCCCTCTCCTGCCAAATAAGACAGTGGTATTACTGTTTTAATCTAAAGGTACGCACCACCATATAAAATGTTAGTTGTATTTCAATTATCGTATGAAACCCAACACATCTACTTTTACAATGTATCAAGTCTGTTCCTTGCACATTCTTATTTGTAAAGATGAAACATTCTGGCCCACATCACACATCACCAATATTACATGTATGTTCTCTGATTTGGAAGTTCTTTGTGGAACTCTTTATGTAACCTGCATTTCATAGCCTTAAGACTTGGCAGCACATCGTAAAGTATTTTATGATTATAAACATATAGATAAATGTCATCATTAGCAGGTCAACATGGCAAAGCAAGGATTTGTTTTCAAAAAGGATATTAATAAGTTCTAAATTAAAGATGGAAGAATTAAGTGTAATTATTAAAAACAAATGAACAATGAGATGGGAACACCTTAACTATGCTACTGCATATACAGTACTGATCTCAAACTCTTTGTATCACATTCTATTCTATTTTCCCTCACCCTTTTCTGCTTTCGCATATTCCATCCCCTAAACTGTATGTCAAATGTTAAGCTTTATTTCTGAAACACCAGCAAACCTAGAATGCACTCACCACAAGTATTTTGGTAGATCTAAGCAGGTAGATTCTGCTACTGTAATAAACATTCACAATAAACAACAGGTGGTATTCAACCTGTAGCTTCACAAACAGATTAATCTTGACAGTTCAGAAGCTATTTATTCACATTTTTTAACTGCTTCTGTTACCTGTACATAAAAAGCTAACTCACACTAATCAAATACAGTATATAGAGATTTTAGTGAGATGTGGGATGTATTTTCCCCTTTTTGATTGAGGCAGTGAAAACATAACCCTTCCTACATTCACACTTTTGTATACTGGCATAGACATGAAGATCGGCAGAATTGTAAATCCAAGGAGATTTCATAAATGTACAGTAGGTGTAGTAATGTTAATATTGCTATAAACGTTTTTTTTTTAAAGATTTTAATCCTTTGAGGTTTTAATATTTACACAAACACTAAATATATCAATCTGGCAGTGCAATTCCAAGCAGTTTTGCTTTATTTTTTATTCCATGTCCACGATCCTATAAAGGTCACATCCAGGATTTAGTCATCACTAATAGCTCTTTTCTTTTCTATCTCACTAATCTTTACTTGAGTCTTACTGATCAAATGGTTATTTTGATCTGGAGTTTCCTGGCTCTCAATTTACACCTTTCTGGTCTGTAAGCTTTTACAATGAACAATCAGTCAGCCATGTTACATTTGCTGATTCTACTTCTTCACATTTTTGCTTTACTATCTCCAGCTCATTGGATATTAGTGCAACCGTTCAATCGCTAATAAATATACAAGATAATGTGGCCCCTGATAAAATCAGTCTATCTCCAACACTCCAGGTTATACTGAACAACTGCAATCTATCATATGAAATGTAGTTTCTAACTAGCTGGCTAGACATCTTCAGACATGCAAAAAAATAATTTATTGAATAAAAGGATATGCACACAAATGCTAGATCCAACTATTTTTTCATATTTATTTTGAATAATTAGACCAAATCTGGCATATTAGTATTCTACCATTAATCAAACACTAAAGCCTTATTACTCTGGCACATTACAGTGTATACTATACAGTATGTCATTTCTGCAAAAGCATTTATTTACATTTATTACATTTTGTACAGCCTTATCAAATTCAGTACTGCATTCCCATTACGTCTTATACCTTTATGGCACTGCTTCCTTGAATACCTTTGCTTTTCTTTTTTCACTTCAGACAACTTACTTCTGAAAGTCTAACTGAATTGGTATCTAATATTACATATTAGTTTTATTTTACTCTGGTTTCTCCACCCTTCTGTGATCCCATCAGTCTTGACAAACTTCTCAGTCTGCGATGATGAAAAGCAGAACTAAAGATATTTCCCCTGTACTCTTTACTTTGATTTCTTACTTTGATCCTCTACAGGACAAAGTACGAATGTTTAATAGCTCTCTGTTGTCTACCCTCAACACCTTAGCTCCTTTTAAGACTTGAACCATATCCTTTTCTTACTCTGCCGCATGGTTCACTGACCAGCTGTGTTAAATGAAGTCAGTTTCCAGTAAACTTGAATGTCAGTGACGTCTTTCTGGTCTAAACATTCATTTTCAGTCTTGGAAGGAGCACTTGTCTGAATAAAATGATGCAACAGAGTGTTTTAGATCCAGCCACTTTTCCCACATCATTGAGACCAACCATAACAACCCTAGACACCTATTTTCCACCAATGGATCACTTAAGCCAAAGTGCCCCATCCTATCACCTGTCGCATGACAGCTTTGCAACACATTCTTAAAGTTCTTTAGCTCCAAGATCAACAACAGCCAGCATCATAACTTCTCAACAAAGCATGACACATCCACACAACCTCCCTGCTTGCCTAGTTTTACTGGTTCCCTTCTCTCTAGCTTCTCTCTACTTGACCTGCACGCCTCAGTAAACTGGTTTCACGTATGAAATCTACCACCTGCCTATAAGATCCAATTCCCATAGCTTTATTTCAATGCTGTTTCACCTCTCTGTCCTATTTTTTTCAACATAATAAATGAGTCCTTGAGCACTGGCGTGATACCAAAGGCCTTCAAAACTGCTGCTGTTATCCCTGTACCAAATAAACTTGGATATGGACAATCTAAACACTTTTCGCTCTATCCAATATACCCTTTCTTGCAAAATAATTGGAATGTGCTGTTACAACTCAGTTAAATACCCATCTCATTGTAAATGTCCTTTTTAAACCCCTCCAATCCTGTTTCCAACAAACACTAACAATGAAATTAATCTTCTCCTCCCCAGTGCCGCTTTTAATACTATTAACCACAATATCTTACTTTAATGTCTTAAGACTGTTTGAAGTTTCTGACACTGCTCTTAAATGGTTCAGGTCTTGCTTTACTGGTTACTGTCACTTTGTCTCTTTTAGCAGTTTTAGCTCTGAAATTGGACTCATTAAGTCTGGTGTTCCTCAAGGCTCAATACTGAGCCCCTTACTTTATAGCATTTACATCTTCCCACCAGTTCAGCTATTAAGATATCATGGTTTAAATGATCATTTCTACATTGATGACACTCAAATCTATATCCATACTAAACATGATTCTAATTTGGCTGTCTCTGCTCTTTCTAATTGTAGTTCTGACATAAAAACATGGATAACTCAAATATTCTCATATTTAAGATAGTATCATTTTATTGGTCATATACAATTTCTTGTATTAGGAATTTGTCTTTTTCACATATCCAAACTTGCTCTCCATGAGACACACAGACAGGGAGAGAAGCTTGGGGTCAGAGCACAGGGTCAGCCATTTATACAGTGCTCCTGGAGCAGTTGGGGTTAAGGGCTTTGCTCAGGGGCCCAACAGAGTAGGATTCCTCTGCCAGCCACAGGATATGAACCAGCAACCTTCCAGCCACAGGCGTAGATCCTTAGCGACAGAGCCACAGCACCACCCCTGTGACACGACTGAAGTCATTTTTCCCAGAGTGCCCCATCAACTATATAAAGCCAGTGCAGTATCTGTGGATGGCACTGTACTTCAGTTTCAATCTAAATTGAGGAACATGAGGGTGATATTTGATCCAGGCTTGACCGTTAGACTCACATGTGCAATATTGTCAAAATATCATTCTACCACCTGAAATTTGAGATTTTTTCAGTTACATACAGGGTAAGGTTACTGGCATATTCTTGACCCAATGACATTTCTCCCTGCTCAGCCACTGAGCTCTATAGGTCTTTCAAAATCACCATTGGCATTACAGTTGCCTCCTAAACCATTCCTCGCCTTGCTAGTATGCTCAGTTTGGAAAGGCAGCCTAATCTAGGCAGTGTCTAGGTGCCTTTCTCTTCATAATGATTGATTTCACCATGTTCAAATAGAGATTAGAGTCTTTGAAATATTTGTATTCACTTTTCCTGATTTGTGCCTTTATATAACTTTATCCCTCAGTTGTTTTGAAAGCTCCTTGGTGTTCTTGGTTGAACCTTTATAATTCACTACCTGACTGAGGGACCTTATAGATTTTTTCTTAAATCATGTGAACTACTGTTATTGCACACAGACAGAGGATGCTCAACTAATTATGTGGCTCATTAAGGTAATTTAATGCAATTAATTTAGATTTGCTATAGCAAATTTGAATACTTATGTTGTCATTGCTTTTCCATTTTTCTTTCATATTATCTATTCATTTCTTTGTTGTTTTTCTTTTAATGCATTGAGTAAGTTGCAAGTATAACAAAAATAAATGCTTACTTCAATGAGTCATGACTACAAACTTTAAAGTAATTAAATGGGAAAGCTGTGGTGAATACTATCTTTGGAGTCAGAGGCATTTTCAGAAAAAATACTAAAGCTCCTGATCATGTTTTACAATCAATTCCTGTTTATTTGAAACTGAGGACTTATTCTATCCGGAACACTTTTTTGACAAATTGTACAGTATTAATGATAAGGCCAGGTAAAGTAACAGTAACTTAAAAAAGTAAAGAGAAATAATTGCAACACAACCCACAGGTTGCTTGTATAAAACCACTATTGAGAAACTAAGGGGTTTAGTATATAGGATAGTACAGATCAATAACAGAAGCAGTGGTATGTTAAAAGTGTGAGCTTCTTTCTAAATTTCAATATCACTTCTCCAGGAAAAGAGGTGGCAAATCAACCCCCTTTCTTTCTAACAATGATGTGCTGGATTTTAAGTTCTGAGAACAGGTGTCACTCACCTTGCTGGATAAGAAAGCGAATGCCATAGGGGTATGGGGGAACTAAGGAACTGGAAGCAGTCAACTTCACATAGCTAAGCCAGGAGCTCACCACTGATACTAGAAAGGGCATGAAGAGGCTCAGGCTGTGATGAGGCTCATATCTACTCCAGTCACAAACACTCCCAGCAGGGGTAGCTGGCGGCAGCAGGATAAAGAGCACCTCCTAAGAGGCTGTTCTGGGGAATTACTGGAAAGCAAATGTAAAGCTAGTTTAGAGTTGAATGTTTCTTACAGCTACTAGGTACATTCCTTCAGCTAAGAGAAGAAAAAAAAAAGAGGAAAGTAGGGATATATATTCCCTCAATAATCTGTGTTTTCATCTGCTAAATGGGTTGTCTGCATTTTCAACAAATATCCATTAACCAGAGGTGTATCTCTGAGATAAGGGAACTGTGCCTGAAAAAATTTCAAGTGTGTTTAGATCAAGATAAGAAAGGTCAACGTCCCTGAGTCTAAAGTAACTAAAAAAAATAGGTTTTCAAATAACTAATAGTACGGGGACCAGTATTTTGTGGGAAACTTAAATGGATAATACAACAGATCATGCTGTTCTATAAACCGTAGAAAATGCCTTTAAAATTCCAGTGGAAGGATGAATATAAGACAACTCTCAGTTCACCTGATGTCTGCAAATGTGTTTTTGCATAATCATTTTGAACAGCTGAGGCTAAATGTGTTTTCTATTTTGTACTCTGCGTTTGCAGAGGTACCTCTTCCTATAGTAAGGGAAAAGCTTGGAAATAGTTTTGAATAATAGGGATATAGGGAGTGAAGTGGAGAGAAAATGCTTTTCTTTATAAGCATTGCCCTTGCTCCGTTAACCTTTGAGAGCGAAAACTCACTGACAATATGTCAAGATAACATGCCAACAGATGTGAAGTGGAAAAGATTCAAAGTTAACTTTGACATACAAACATCTAGGTTCCCTTCTTTAGTTACAATATCTATTTATGTCAAACTGTGTTTCAGTATATTAATGCACAAAGAATTTTAAATCAATTTGGCATGTCATAGTTTGCCAAAGCAATTTATATTATAAATACACCAAAGTAAAATTACTAAACTGCAGAACAACGTATCTCAAGGAAAAAATAATTAATTTAAATATTTAACACAAATATTTAGTTTTTTTCAGTCTTGTGAGAAAACATTGAACTTTTTAAACTTAATTCTGTTACTAAACTGTATGATTCTTATTTATTACTTAATTTCCATATAATATGACATCTGTCATGAAGTGCGCAGTCCTTTCTCCAGAAAGATTTAATTTGTGGAAAAACTAGTTAATTTAAGACAGAGGATATTTATTTCCATTAGTTTACAGAAGCCTGAATTACTGGATATTTTTTTTTACTAGAGCTCATGATCAGATTACATTACATTAATTGTAGTTTTTGTAGATTACTTAATGATGAGCATCATCTGACAGTTGTATACAAAATGTCATGTTAGGTCACATTAGAATTGTAAGAGAACAATTTGCACAGAACCAGCAACTTCTCCAAATTAGGAAACACATTATTTGAAACTGACAAAACAAAATATCAATACAGCGACTCTCAACTTACGTACTCACAACTGACATACACTATCAGCTCCACAAAATTAAATAATATTTAAAAAATGCTTTATTCTCTGAAAGATTTGTCAAGCATGCCTATGAGAGGTAGTTAGTTACAGTAGCCTATACAGCCATCGTATTTACTTTCATTTGCTGTTTTTATACTTGAATTACTGAAGTTAGTTGTTGTTTTTTATAAGGGTTAAAGGGTAAAATTTGACTATATGAAAAATTCACTTTACTCTAATCCCTAATACCCAAATAAGTTATGAGTGGCCTGTACTTTATTTTTTGTGTATATATACCAGCAATAAGAAAACTACATCAAATACCTGTAGTTCCAGAGAAACACTGCAATCTGAGTTGCAAACACACCAGAATTAGTCAATATGAATCATTCTGACTTGTTGTATCATATTTACCATTTTTGTTGTTGCTTTTAAAGGGAAAAAACATTTTTTTATCTTACACATACAGTAAGTATGATATTTATAGTATCTTATACAAGAATTAAAAGTTTTCCCAAACATAGTTAAAAATGCTTCAAAATGACTTGCGAAACAAGCTTCCACATAAATAAAAAAATGCTTGTGAAATTTGCTTAGAGCAGTTGGGATTATTGCATTATTGTATTGTAAATTCCTGTTATACAATACAGCGGGTGCTTTCCTCATTTTTGTGTAAATTGGTTAAGAAACATGTTCAAATAAATCTAATTTCAGGACACAGACAAAGCAGTTGTACTTTGGTATAGATTATTCCTTGTTACTATGCTAGAATATCATGTCAATATACTGTACATGTATCCATTTTGCTTGTCTTCATGAGTAGTTATCAATAACATAAATCTTTCTGTAGGCAGAACATAAGCTTTTTTTTACAACCTATTTATAATTCTGCCCAACAACTAACACCTTATCAGTAGTAGCAAATGATGGCTGTGCAAACTTAATCTAAAGAATTTACACCACATTTATTAAATTGTATTATTTTGTAAAGTGAAACAGATGTAAGTATTGAACAAGTATGCTTATGATATGCAGCTCTTTGATTTTTATAGCATAACAAGTATGATTTGACACAAACAATAGGTGACCTATCTGCTTTTGGGTTTAGCTCTGCTTTGTCATGGTCTTCACCAGGATACGTGGCTTTCTTATAAATGGACTTTTGTTAATTTTAATCTGTACCACTTGGTTTTAAAAGGTCTTTTGCATGTTTACCTGGGTTATCTTTCAATTTATCAAATGCATGCACCATTTGAGCAATATGTGTTTGGTATGTTCTTATCAGCATCACATCATCTCTTTGAAAGATTTCAGAATGGGTCCCAATTTTATCAGCTACAACAGCTAAATAATGTTTAGGGGAATACATTGATGTGAAAAAGAAAGTACACCTCCTTACGATGTTTTTTACATATTAAGACGTGTCTGACTTTCATCTAGACCTCGCTAGTCCTAACAATAAATAAAATCTAACCTCATGTGACACACACAAATTTTACTTTGTCATTATGTATTACACAAAACAATCAGCCAATATTCTGTAGCCTTCTATGAAAAACTAAGTGCACCCTGTGTTTCAGTAATGTTTGGAACCACCTTTAGCAGCAACAACTTGAAGTAAACATTTCCTGTAAGAATTTATCAGTCTCTCACATTGCCTGGGAGAAATTCTGGTACACTCCTCCCTACAAAACCACTTCAGCTCAGTGATGTTTGAAGGCATTCATTCATGCACAGTTCTCTTTAGGTCCTGCCACCTGCCATCTTGATGGGGTTGAGGTCTGGACTTTGACTTGGCCATTCCAAAATCCTGATTCTTTTCTTTTTCAATCGTAAATTTACTGATGTGTTTTGGATGATTTTCCTGTTGCATGATCCACTTTTGGCTAAGCTTCAGCTGTAGGACAGGACTTCTCCTGGCTACCATTCTGAGAATGCTTTTCTTGTTCAGTCTGTTCCTAATGGTAGAATCATGAACTGTAATGTTTACCATCTTGTCAGAGACCTAATGATATCTGGATGTAGCTTTGTGGTTCTTTGCAATCTCTAGGAGCATCATATAGTCTGATCTAGGTGTGAATTTGCTGGAATTCCTGGCTCGATTGGTAATTGTCTTGAACTTTCCCCATTTGTAAATTATCTTTCTCTCTGTGGAATGATGGACTTCTTATTGTTTGGAAATGGCTTTATAACCCTTCCCAGACTGATGAGCAGCAACAATTCTTTGTCTGAGACAGTCACAGATATCTTTTGACCTAGGCATTATGTGTTACCACAAATCTGAATGATCCTGACCAAAGTTTCTAATTTTATTTACAGGTGGAAGCACTTCCTTATCAAGTAATTATGTGCACTTGTTTAGCAGCACATCTAAATAGCTTCTTAACTGATATGGAAGAAGTGAGGGTGCACTTTCTTTTTCACACAAGACTTCTGAATGTTGACTGTTTTTTTGTTTAAAGTTTATAACAAATTAAAATTTGTGTGTGTTATTTTGCACATTAGGTTAGATTTATCAACTTTTAGGAGTTGGTGAGGACTATTGAGCTGGATCCCAAGTGTTTACCATGTCCAATTGCTTCCAGACCATAATAGAGATGGATCTGGTCACTGACAGCCTGAAGGAAACTCAGATGTTTGATAGGTCCCAGTCCCACCAATAAGAGGGAGATAGAAATTTAGGGAAGGACTCATTACTTAGAGTTACAGAGAGTGAAGTGTACACAAATAATAGGGGAGTCTCATATGGTGCCCAGGTTACAGAGATCCCTGAATGAGTGGTGGACAGTGAGGTGGGTTGAATTCAGTAGTCATGGTACATGTTGGAACAAGTGACATAAGAACATTTAGCTGATGATTCTACAAGACAAAACTAAGGAATAGGTTTGTAAGCTCAGAAGCAAAAGAGGTGGTGGGGTTCGACTATATATAAAAAATAATCTCCAAGCCACATAATAGAAGCAAGAGGGTATAGGCACTTTAAGAAAGGTACGTAGCAAAAGTGACATATTTCAAGAGACATCATATTTAAGGGTACAGTCACGTACCAGAGGTAATTGTATACGGCGTCGCGCATCATGACGCAAGATGACGCGGGGTACCGCTGTACGTGATTGGTTGACCAACAGGGGCACTCGTGGTCCGTTGGTCTATCGTAGAAAGACTTACAGTACAGTAAACGTCTTTACTGTGCCCGTTGTAGATATTGAATTTTACCACTGAAGGGAAATTTTAGTAGCTGAGCATAAAAAGAATAGGAGCATACTGTAACGTGTGTGAAGGCCACAAAAGATATTAATTTTGGAACATAAACATACAGTACTGTATATGGCTGGTCTTGGTACTTTAAAGTAAAAAATACACACCAGTATTCCATTTCTCCCTAAACATTTTAAGCATCGAAGTCTTTAACTAAAGAGTCAACAAGCATACTTTTAGAATTTGATTAATAGGGAATATAATATGGAATCGCATATCTAAAGAATTTAATAACGATATGATTATATTCGTGTACTGCGACAGGGCTGTGTAGGGCTGTTTCGCCTCCTTCTTCATGCAACTTCCCTTGTAGCCTACTGGTCTACGTGCCCGACTACCAACTCATGGGTTGTGTGTTCAAATCCAGCTGGTGCTGGACTTTTCTTTTAACAAACATTTCTTCAAAAAAATAGAATAGCGATATTATGGACAATCAATTTACTTTTATATTTCAAAATATCACAACATGATTGATTCTAAGTCATTTTTGATAACAATAACAATAGTCACCTTCTTCCCTTCTGACAACGGTCCCTGCTTCTGCTTCCTGCTTCTATTGTGTGTGTGTGTAATAGAGTACATGTTTATAGAGAAATGGAGGCTGGACAGTATGCGTTACAATATAAACATTTATATTGATTTAAATCATGTTTTGATTTAAATCACAAACGCGTGTTTAATTATATGTGTTTTTTAATCATAATCAGGCTAATGCAACATTAATTGATACAGTATCTTTGTCTTCTAAGTATCTTAATAAACTTTCAGCATAGCTTTCTACCCGTTTAGATTTATATTTCTCGGGATTTTGGGATCAAACGTGGAAGGATTAGATTGTAATCGTTTTTATTTTTCAGATACGTTTTAGAAAAGTGTAATCTATACCTGCCCAGACTGTTCGCCTTCCTATACCGCGCCTTTCATTCCTGTCCTGCTCTTCCCCGCGCACCCCAGCCGGGCACTCTTCGGCCTCTGCCCGGGACGAATGTATGTACATTGAGCACAGCTTTCTCACCACTTAAGATTGCTTTTTGATACCATCCTTACACAAAGCAGAAACTTTCCGATGACATACAGTACAAGTGGAAAGATTACAGATTTTAATCATCTTTAATTTTGTTACGTTATACGTTTAAGGAACGTTTCATCAAAACAAACACCACAAAACTATTCTCGATTGTATTTCTGAATGTTATGTTACACCTACAGTAGTTCACTGCTTTAAATACATCGAATTAAGAAATTTATGTGTAGCACTTTAGATCTTTTTTTCTGAACCAGGGAGAATCTGATCATGTTTCTCTATAACAATAATAAAAAACTTGGTTTTACATATAACCTTTAAAAGTGGCATCTCAAAGCAATACAGTAGATCGAAAAACAGTTAAAAGGGACCAAAGTAAATACCAGACAAACGCAAATGTGTTTTTAATAAAATGCTTTTATTCATTCAGCAGAGAGTGAGAGGGACATCCAGTAGAGAGAGACACACACACACCGGTTTCCATTGACAAAAAGTAATTGTTTTTTTTACATTTTTTTTACATGTTTTGTTTGTGGACAGACTGTCATCAAACGTGAGACTGTCTTTCTCAGACTTACATTCCCGAATGTCCCCCGCCCTGGTCAACAATCCTAGGAAGAACACGAAACAGCCTGTTAATAAAATTGTTACAATTTTGTTCGGTCAGTTGTTCCTCACAGAATTTATAGATCGCATCGATCAGTTCCTGCTTTGTGACAGGCTTAGCAGTTTTCCGAACGTAGTCTTTCAACGAATGCCAAACCATCTCTATCGGATTTAGATCTGGGGATTCGGCTGGAGTTTTCACCCAGTTCACTCTTTCTGCTATAAGCCTCGCCCTTGCTGCTGTGTTTCGGATCGTTGTCTTGAAAGAGACGGTGCCTTGATCCAAACTGCTTCCTGATATATGGGGCAGCATGCTGTGTGACCACGACTTCCTCGAAGAATACACGGTCCATAATTCCTTCGAAAATAAGAAGTGGTCCCAGGCCTCTTCTAGATATACCCCCCCAGACATGAACCTTCAGTGGATGTTTGGGCTTTGGCTTGTCCACATATCTCCCCTTTTTGCAAAATGCCATTGCTGAAAACTGTTCCAGAGCCACTGTTGTTTCGTCGGTGAAAAGTACATGCTGAAATGCCTCCCCCTGTTCAATCCATTGGAGCGCTTGCTTGAGTCTTTCCTCTTTGTTTTTTAGCCTTATCATGGGGCATGTGTTGGTTTTTCTGTATATCCATCCAAGCCTCCTACGTACTCTTCTTATTGATGTCGGGCTAATGGTCGCACCGAGGTCAGCCCATAGCCGTCTTTGGACTTGCATTGCTGGTAGCTCATCATTTTCACCAGTCAGTTTGTCGATAGCTCGCACAATAGGACTTGAAAAAAAAAGAGATCAACAGTTATTTTAAAAAATAATGTGCGTAATTTTATTTACATGAAAGAACGGTATTTTTAGAAATTTATTTACCTTTGAATCGTCCTCGGTTTAGATTCTCTTTTGCCTCCTCTCCCCTTTATAATGCCGTCTCACTGTGCTTTCAGAAACGAAGATGTCCATCGAAGCCAACTGCTGTACAATGTCCCGTGTTGACTTCCCGTTTCTTTTCATCTTCATTATTTGGTGTGAGAGAGTCTTCGTGATTTTGGTCATTGTCCGTCTCCTTACCAAAGCGATACAATGGTGCAGCTTTAATTCTGTACCTATATACTGTATGGTATGGTACAGATAAAACTTACACCATACCGATGAGCTAATACCAGGGAAAGACACTCCTATTTTATTTAAAACACAATACGGCAGGAAATGTGTCTGATGCATTAGCAAGTTAAAACAATTGGGTCGAAAACCTGGGCGTAACACCATTTCCTTTTTCTGATCACTCGCTTTCTTGATACACATCTCACCTGTCCTGTTCTTTGTTTTCCTGGTTTGATGATTATGCCTGCTGTGGTCCACTCCTACCCTCACACCTAAAGAATACTATTTTAAATTTCTTGGCGCAGTTCATTAACCCTTGTATGTGCTGTCCGTGCCCAAAATGCAATTTAAAAAAAGTAAAAAAACGCGCTCAAAATGCAATTAAGAGCTTTCTGGCAAGAGGAGACACCCAAATCAATGTAACATGTCACAGTTTGTGCATGAACAGCGTTATACTGCTTATTCCCTTTGATAACCGATTAAAAAAAATAAAAAATGTTTTGAATCCCCGGCGGAACCAGGCATCCATATGAATCAGGTAACAGATTTATTCCATGCTGAAAAAAAGAAGAAAGAAAACACATTCCATAAGAATTGACTGAGCTCCGCTCTGTACCACGCAATGATCCCCCCGGAGTCTCTGCCCCGGGTTATTTGGGTTTTTAGACAGAGGATAAAAAACTCTCTCTCTGGCTTGACCTCCCCCTCCATGGGTATTGTCTGTTTTTTGTTAACAAGGCTCGCCAGCTAATGTGAATCGAAACCTGTCTTTCTAGCTTTTAAAGTCGTGCGATGTGTAAACCACAATTCAAATAGAGAAAAAAGACCTGACTGACAAGATTTAAGATGTGGCTGTCAATGTTGGATTAAAAAAAACACATTGCCCGACGTTTGTTGCATTGCTTGAAAAATAACTTTATTTAGAGAGACTGGATAAGTAATTCAAGTGTTTTTTTTAACTTCCTGAAAAACAACTAATAATTTATCTATATGTGCAAACGTTTTATGATATGTCGCTGTTGTGAATGTCTGTGGACATGTGCTGGCTGGACAGGAGGCTCTACTGTACACAGAGAGGGGCGGGAGGAGGGGACAAGCCGATAGATACTCTTAGAGTTTGATTAATAGGGAATATAATACAAAAATATAGTACTAAAAATAAGATACACTCTACAGACATTCACAACGGCGACTGTCAGAAGATAGGACACAGCGGCTCAGGCACCCGCTGAATGGAAAAGGGGCACTTTAATGTTCTGTATGGCTAATACTAAAGCCAATACTAATATTCAATACTTTAATATTCTTTTCTGTATATTTAACAATAGTGGGTACTGGCCTAATTCGTCCCTGCTCCCGTTAGGTGTTAATGTGTTGTTAAATGTGAATTTGTACCTGTTTCCCTGAGGTCTGGCTTTTTTTCTGGAAAACCATAACTCTGGTCTTGTCCAGATTGACTGTCAGCGCCCAGGTCTGACAGTCCTGCTCCAGCAGTGCCAGGTTCTGGCACAGCCTCTGTTCTGTGGGCCACAGTGGGACCAGGTCGTCTGCAAAGAGCAGGAACTCGATTTCCATAATTAATGCAGATCAGTAAATCAAGGGACAAAGCAACTGTTGCGCCCGGGTCCTCAATGGGCTTTGACGTGCTAATGCGTAGGTTTAACAGTCTGGGTGTGGCAAGCCTCTAATGTCTCCCGACTTCGGCAAAAGGCACCCGCCTTTCATTGGAAGACAATGAACATTCTAGCCGTACATGTGAATATAGCATAAATACACCAAGGGATTGGGTGAGCTCCCATCACAAAAAAAACTGCGAACCTGCACTACAGCGACCACAGTACAGTATGGAGACCAAGACCTTTTACGGGAAGAGACAGGGTGCTTCTGCCGCCCCAGCTTCCAAAGAGCGAAGGGTAAGCAGACTTCATGTGAAATACGCGATTACAGCGCATATTACAAGGTATTATTGCCGTTTTGAATTTTAAATTCAATTATAATTATTTCTTCGTAGCCTGTTCTTCAAGAAAACACCGCACAGGTGAAACGATCTACCACCAGGACAGTAAAAAAGAAAGCGGTAAGACGGAAAAAAAGAAAAGTTTATTTTGACGTCTGTTCCGCGACTGATGAATACTACTGTGAGACTTTATTTCTTGCATGAATTATGTTATTTTGCCACAGGCCGTGGGTCTCTGCTCTCGGCCACTGGCCAGGGTGCCAACCTGTAGAAGCAGCACCTGTGTGGAGACATTTCGGCAGCAGCTGGAGCAGTACGATGCATTACTGGGGAGGATTGGGAGGATAGAGACACTCCTGAAAATGCAGAGGAAGGAGACAGTATGTTCCAGCAGTCAAACAGTTGAGCAGCTGTCTCCTGAAAAGTGCCTCTCCCCGCCACGCAGGTTGCAATGCCTGGCGGAAGCTCTGCCCCCCGCAGAGCACACACCGCCTCAGGACACTCCATCCCGGCCTCTCCGCTCACCACCACGCAGGAATTTGTTGATGCTGTCCCCGCCGTCTATCTCACCCCAGAAAGCACAGCGGAATTCACAGACGCCAGTGGGACGAATAATTCTCCCAGATGTCCAACTGCTACCCATCACTCAGGAGATGGAGGGGGGGTTGTACTTGCAGTGCATCGGCATAGATGGGAAAGCAAGAGCTGACCGCTATGCCGCCCCCTCGTGTTTCGAAATCTTGTGACTTTTGAAATTTACTGGGGGTGGACCACGTCTGTAAATTTCGATGGGTCCAGAGGCAAAAGTGCCTTGCCTTGCATTCTCCAGGAAACCATTAGTAGCATGGTGAATCGGAGATTCTCAACCCTTACTGTGTGCGACTGGAAAATAATTTGTGATCGGATCAACGAAATGCTTCGTAGAAGGAGGTGCTCTTTTCCTCTAGTCTAACAGTCTGTCCACAAACAAAACATTCCTGTTAGACAAGAGGAATTGAAAAAAAAACAATTTTGTCAATGGAAACCGGTGTGTGTCTCTCTCTCTGCTGGATGTCCCTCTCACTCTCTGCTGAATGAATAAAAGCATTTTATTAAAAACGCATTTGCGTTTGTCTGGTATTTACTTTGGTCCCTTTTAACTGTTTTTCGATTTACTGTATTGCTTTGAGATGCCACTTTTAAAGGTGATATGTAAAATAAAGTTTTTTATTATTGTTATAGAGAAACATGATCAGATTTTCCCTGGTTCAGAAAAAAAGATCTAAAGTGCTACACATAAATTTCTTAATTCGATGTATTTAAAGCAGTGAACTACTGTAGTTGTAACATAACATTCAGAAATACAATCGAGAATAGTTTTGTGGTGTTTGTTTAGATGAAACGTTCCTAAAACGTATAACGTAACAAAATTAAAGATGATTAAAATCTGTAATCTTTCCACTTGTACTGTATGTCATCGGAAAGTTTCTGCTTTGTGTAAGGATGGTATCAAAAAGCAATCTTAAGTGGTGAGAAAGCTGTGCTCAATGTATTTAAGGGACTAAAAAGTAAAAGGAGATGCTTCATATTGCTTGACTAATTTTAAAAACTAAGTTATAAATGCAGACGCTCCCTCGGTGCTGCGCCGGGTGTAAATATCAAAATATACATTCGTCCCGGGCAGAGGCCGAAGAGCGCCCGGCTGGGGTGCGCGGGGAAGAGCAGGACAGGAATGAAAGGCGCGGTATAGGAAGGCGAACAGTCTGGGCAGGTATAGATTACACTTTTCTAAAACGTATTTGAAAAATAAAAACGATTACAATCTAATCCTTCCACGTTTGATCCCAAAATCCCAAGAAATATAAATCTAAACGGGTAGAAAGCTATGCTGAAAGTTTAAGATACTTAGAAGACAAAGATACTGTATCAATTAATGTTGCATTAGCCTGATTATGATTAAAAAACACATATAATTAAACACGCGTTTGCGATTTAAATCAAAACACGATTTAAATCAATATAAATGTTTATATTGTAACGCATACTGTCCAGCCTCCATTTCTCTATAAAAATTTACTCTATTGCACACATACACAATAGAAGCAGGAAGCAGAAACAGGGACCGTTGTCAGAAGGGAAGAAGGTAACTATTCATTGTTATCAAAAATGACTTAGAATCGATCATGTTGTGATATTTTGAAATATAAAAGTCAATTGATTGTCCATAATATCGCTATTCTATTTTTTTGGGAGCAACACCCTAGAATGAGAAAATAACACATATTATTTTAATTATTATTATAACAAATAACAGAAACAGAAGGTAGGTCAGGACTGAACTGAGATACAACAGATCTATAAGCCTTGCTTCAGTTACTTGTAAAATTGTGGAAATAATAAAGCAAAATTATAAGAAAACATAAAAAACACTAACATTGGTTTAGAAAGGGATGGTATTTTCCAACTCACCTGTAAGAACAAGGACATTATGTAACTCTAAAGGATATGATTATGTACTAATATTAGAGTTTCTGAAAGCGTTTGTTAAGGTCCCTCATAAAATGTTGAGTCTGATAGTGGTGTGCCAAAGGGATCAGTCTTAGACCCGTTTCTCTTCCTGATCTATGTCAATGATCTAGATTCTGATTTAGTTAACAGCAGCAACAATGTTATACCTGGGACTCTCACACTGGGTTAACAACTGAAACAAGGACATGGGGTCAAATCTGGAAAATTAAGGTAATGAATCAAATTCATTTTGGTCAGAGTATAGGAAGCTTATCTTTGGTTCAAACAGTGGTGGGAATCAGGAACAGGCTTCGCAGCCATTAGTTTGAAGCCCAAACTCTAGGCATCTTTGAGAAACGGCTCAATAAAAGTGTAGATTCCATTAGCTGCTATGCTACTGGACAGGCAGGGTGGGTCTAATGGCTTCCTCGACCTCCATTATGTTCTTATTTTCCCAAAAATAAATCAAATTCTAAAATCACATAGCAGAATCAATACCATCTATTTTAGTCAATAATTCTTTGGCTTGGGATATTTCTTCTCAAAATGTCCTAAAATGGCTTATTTTACTCCTGTCATGACACTTGTACAATCACTACAAATACCAATCAATTGTTATGCATGAAATTAATGGCTGTATGCCCATGAGAAGTTAGTTCCAAAACATCATTCTCTTAATATGCTTACATCTTGACAGTCTTGTATAGCACATGCTACATTTAAGACATATTTTTGAAAACAGTCATAGAAAATTAGATGAAAAATAGCACTGATTTGAGTCTCAACATTTCCAATTTAACTTTTGTCTTGCATTATTATAACATTGATTACAGGAACTATAAAATCTGCGATAGTCCTCTTCATCACATATGGTAAAGTTACAAACCTACTTTCTTCCTAAAATATAATATGGTGTTTCCTTTGTCTTTAATTATTAAAATAAAAAAACTTTTATACCATTTGATAGCATTTAAGGCAGACAGGTGATGCGATTTCTATAGGATCCATTAATTTCTTTTTGGAATGAAAAATTGCATCTTCTCAAAAAAAGGGTGGATTGAATAAAAGCCTATGGCAAGAGTCTAACCCTGATTGGATGACTAAAAAGCCTGACAAAATACTATGAATGGGCATTTAATTGATTTGAGAGAGGAGTGTGTTATGGACACATACTGTAGAACAATATTGGAACTTTTCAACTCTGAAGAGGAAACAGAAAGAAAAAGAAGCTGGGGGAGATTAATAGAATATTGTCTGTGCCTAGTGTATAGCAAAATACTGTAGTGGGACCCAAGGAAAACATTCATCACATTTCCTCCCACCAGAATATTTTTAGAGTCCTTTGGAAGGTGAAAGAGAAAGTTGATAATTCTGTTCTGCTTCCCAGCTCTGTATTTAATTTCAAAAGTGAAATGATTTCAAGACATAAACCTCCAAGTTATCCTTGCATTTCTGTCCTGTTCTGATCTATCTCCAATGATCTACCAGGTGAACTTCTGACCTGGTAGATCATTACTTATCCCCTAGATTAACGTGCATACTTTTCCACCCTTTAGTAGGTCCCAGACCAACTCCAAACTTTCCTGTATTGCATTATAAATGTTTTTTTTTTTCAAACCCTGACACTGACACATAAGCACAGGGTCAGGCTCAGTATACAGTACAATGCCTGTAGTATTTATGAATGATCAATATGCTAATGATCTTTGCCTTTCTTTTCCCCCCACTGTTTCATCGATTAATGGCATAGGATAGGATCAGAGCTTAAGAGACCTTTGACTTTGTGGAAATCCACACAAAATGTCAGACTGTCATATTTCCTGGGACATGCACAAGAAACTGGGTCTACTGCATGAAATTACTCCTCAATAACTTCCAAAGACAGCATCAAGTCCAATTGTATTCAATTGCCAAGACCACTGTCCATCTTACTGTAAGTACATTGGTCTTTGCTCTTTTAATTGAATTTGATTTGGATCAACTGTGTGTATCCAAGCTTCTCCTGCAATACCTTATTTCTTTCTGTTTTTGTGGTGATTACAGAAATTCTGGTTCCTTGTTTGGTATTCTTGAACATATTGGAGAACATTTTGCTCTTTTTTACCTACAGTATAATGTAGATGCTGTGGCTCATTCGTTCTGGTCATGCATTCTATTTCTTTATCAGTATGAGATACAAAATATATATTTGATAGTGGTTCTCATGATTTCAGAATTAAAGCATCTGCCTCTGCAAGATTGCAAGAACCAGACTTAACCATAAAGACTATAGAGTTTGTAAAGCTAAAAGAGAAGCCATAAAGAGAAGAGTACAGATGTAGCCATTCAAAGTGCGCGGTACAAACCCGTACTGCACGAAACTACCTATGTCATACGTATGTGATTGGCTGGCCAAAATGACCGACAGGGGCATTGGTCGGTAGTGAAAAGATTTAATTATTTAATCTCTTTACTGTGCACATTTTAATCTGCTTAGTATAGAATATTTATATGGAATTTTACAACTAAAGGGAAATTTTAGTAGCTGAGCATAAAAAGAAGAGGAGCATAATGCATCTGAAGGTCATAAACGATATTAATTTAGGAACGTATTAAAAAACATATTATATAAACTGTACTGTATATGGCTGGTATTGAGAGTTTAAAGAAAAAATACACACCAGTATTCCATTTCTCCCTAAACATTTTAAGCATCAAAGTCTTACATGTGGTTATTTGGAAATGTACACCAATGTAAAGCAACGGGGGGTCTGGCAGGCGCCCTTGCCGCATCTGGTCGGCCCCATCCCGACTGGAGGCTCAAACCCAGGACTTCCGCGTCTCTCTGCAGCAACCTAGCCCCGTGAGCTAGAGAGAGATCTCTCCACAGCCCAGTAGCTGTGGTCCTGCTATCACAGGGAAGGGCGGTGACGTCACCCGCTCTGGTATGCCGGCTCTTACACAGTGCTTGTCGGCCGTAAGCGTTACAATATCTTTTATGAGCACGTGAAAGCCATGGTGAATCGAAGATTCTCAAGACTTACTTTGTATGATTGGAAACCATGGAGCGGTGGCTCTGTGGCTAAGGATCTGCATCTGTGACTGGAAGGTTACTGGTTCAAATCCCGCGGCTGGCAGAGGAATCCTACTCTGTTGGGCCCCTGAGCAAGGCTCTTAACCCAAACTGCTCCAGGGGTGCTGCACAATGGCAGACCCTGCGCTCTGACCCCAAGCTTCTCTCTGTGTCTGTGTCTCCTTGGAGAAAAGCAGGGTATGTGAAAAGATGAATTCCTAATGCAAGAAATTGTATAGGGCTAATAAAGAAACATTAGAATGTGTGACCGGATCAAAAAAATGCTGTGGTGTTACTTTTCGTTTACAAAGATGGTTACAAAGAATGTGGACCAGGGTAATACTTTGAGTTTACAGCTTGTCCAAGGTCATTCATTACTAATATTATTAGTAATATCTTCGGTAAAGACTTTGATGCAAGTAATATCAAGTAATATACAGTGCATCTTACTTCCCAGACACTGCCTAGGTTTCATTATACCTCCAACCTGAGTAGACTAGTAAAGAGGAAACTGGAGAGAGATGTTACTGTGAGACCAATGATAACTTTAAATGAGATACAACAGAATTCAAGACTGAAATGGGAGGAAATGTGAATCAGTGAACAAAATCCAAAAGTCTTCACAAAAGTATAATAAAATATTATTAATATTAAAAATAAACTATCTCAAAGCTAGCATGGAGTTTGCAACAAAACACTTGTTCAAATCTTACCTCACTGATCGCTGTCACTTTGTCTCTCTCAATGGGTACGGGTCTGAAATTGGTCTTGTTAAGTCTGGTGTTCCTCAGAGATCAATAGTGGGCTACTTGATCTTCAGCATTTACATGTTTCCACTTGGTCAGCTTTTAAGATCACATGGCCTCAGCTTTAATTTTTACACTGACGATACTCAAATATACATCCATACCAAACCTGACACTGATTTGGCTGTCTCTATTCTATCTAATTGCATCTCTGACATTAAAATTTGGATCACTCAAAACTTCCTTCATCTCAACTACGACAAGACCGAAGTCATGCTTGTTGGCACCCCCCATCAACTTCGTGAAGCCAGTCCTGTAACCTTATCTGTAAATGGTTCTTTACTTGAGCTTCAATCAAAATTGAAAAACCTTAGGGTTATATTCAATTTTGGCTTACAATTCGACCCACATGTGCAGCATACTGTCAAAACATATTTTTTTCACCTCAGAAGGACTTCGCCCTATGCTATCACTAACTGTGTCTGAAAAGCTGATCAACACATTTGTGTTCTCTCAAATTGACTACTGTAATGCTCTACTCACTAGGCTATCTAAATCTACTCTGAACAAACTGCAGTATGTCCAAAATTCAGCAGCCAGAATCCTGACCAGGTCTAGTGCAAGTGTTCACATTACTCCTATCCTGGAGTCCTTGCCCTGGCTGTCAGTCAAATTCCGTGTAGACTTTGAAATCATCATGCTCACCTATAAAGCTCTGCATGGCTTGGCACCTCAGTACCTGTCTGAACTATTATCGCCCTACTCCCCACCTTGCACCGCTTCTCAATGTTTTTTAAAAATATTATTTTTAATAAACTGATGCAGGACTGCACTACTCTGTAAAACAGCGAGGCGACACAGTTAAACCAGTACCATAGCTGCATGTGGTTGTCATAGAAATCATTACAGTATTAAATGTTTATTAACCCATTTATGCTGTCCTGCACTATTCATACTGTATGCATACTATACTAGAGAAAAAAAATTACATCAAATACATTGATCACATTATTGAGACAGGAACTTGTTAAAAGTAAATAAAAACCTATATTAAAAATGAATCAGAGGATAGATTAAAATTAATTTTGATTTGAGTTACTTTGTCAGTTGTTTACTGTATAGTAAGTTTCACTGAAATCAATACAAGTCTGAACTACAGTATATTTAGATCAGTACATTTAAATTGTTTATATCACAATTTTCCACTAAAGTGCAATATGCTGCGTTCAAAAACATGTATGCAATATGATTTTAATGAACACTTGCAAAATAGCTAATAATGGCATCTAGATGAAGGCAGTCTGCAGGAATGACACAAATCGGGACTATAGTGTAGTTGATGTACTGTATGGTATAGTACTGTTTGGATATCATTAGATACAGTATGACAATGTGATTCTTGTGTGTGTCACATGGAGAATCATAGTCTTATCAGTCATGTATTTGACTAACATGGCCGACGCTTTAAAACTACAGTGCAGTAAATGCTATGAAGGAAATATTTCCTGCTCCATTTTAAATGACTTTGTACAACATACAAACGTTGGAGGATTTTTAATCATCTTAAATCGCACAAACAATGTGCTCTGTTTGTGCTGTTGAAAGTAGTGTTTGTGCAGTTTTTGCTCCCAAGATTAGTGCCTTTTTTGAGTTTCATGACCTCACTCAGCCCCCAGAGAGTGCTTTATATTGTCATTTAGTTGAACAGTAAATTGCAAAGTAAGAACTGATTTTTATGTATAAAAAAGTTAAGGTTTCTAAAAACATAAGATAATAGATATTATATAAATACAATTTGTGAAAAAAATCACAAATAGTGGTCTTGTGAACATCAGTGGTTTGAAATTTATGTTATGTTATTACACGTTACTGTTATTGCTATTGTGTTACTACCTATTGCCTTATCTTCTGTCCTATTTATATACTGCACCTGAGTGACTAATGAGAAACACTTTTCATTATACTACGCGCCTGTGTAAGTTGAATTGAATTGAAATAAAACAAAACGATAGGAGCATGGACAAAGAGATGTCCAGTCTACATACACAGAACCTGTAATTGTAATGGATTATTTCACAACAGTGAAAAAACATGAGAAATACAGTATCATAACACAGAGATTCTGTTTTTCCTGATATACTAATTTAGTAGAATTCACAAGTACAGGTGGAATGGCCCATAGTGGCAAACGATCTCACAAGAGCTTACACAAAGGCCCAGAAACTTCATCGTACATTACTATATATAAACTGATCAATTAAAACAGAACAAGTGCATTACAACATCTTTTCACCTTAAGCATTAATGGAATTTATTCCCAAATGCCCCCCATTCTCCCACATATTCAGTCATCCAATCTGACTGATGCACTGGCAATTCAGTGGTTGAATTCTTGCCTACCATGCAGAAGGCCTAGGTTTAATTCCTGGCAAATGCACAATTTGTATATTTGTATCTGTAACATATAGGGATAATAAAGATTCACTAATTCTAAAATAAATATAGTAAACAATATAAGTTGATTTTTTTATTAATTTTAAATATCACAGTGTGTTAAATATTAAATTAATATCAATTATAAATGTAGTTCTCACTAAATTATAAATAAATTGAATCACCATTTGAATCTCAATTGAAATAGGTTTGAATAGTTCAATACAATTTTAAAGAATTAAATTTAATTTAACACAATATCTTATTCATAGTCATTTGTAATAGATATAAAACTGGAAAAATGAACCCTAGTTATCTATGGCCATTCATAGATGGGGACAGGGTAGCATGATTAAAAAGCAGATAATAATATTCTCATCTGTTAGTGCTCTTTAGTAGCTTCTGAGCTACTGTCGGTGCCTTGGGAATAAACCCTTTTAGGGCGGGGGGGATATTACATGACTGTCTACAAGGAACTTTGCTGTTTTGTAACAAACTCTGTATAGTAAGGGTACACAATTTTTGGATGTGAGGATAACAACACCTGCAAATTGATTTCTCTGTGTGTTTCTAGGGATGGATATTTTGCATTGCAATGCCAGTATTTTCCATACATTTGTGTGAATTGTAAAATTTGTTCAAGTATGTGTTGTCTTTTGTTATTAATTTGAACCTTGCAATTGTTCATGGGAAATATAGTTAAAACAAGAACATAAAATCTTTCCAACAATAATGACAGCAAGTGACTGAGTTAGAGAATGTTGTTGTAGCTTATTTTTAAAAAATCTTCGTCTACTGCTATCAGCTATCTAAATATATATTTATATTAAATAAATTAACTTAAATGTATAACATTCATAAACATTATTACACGTATACCAAAAATTTCCTTTAGCTATTCCATATTAAGTGGAATTTAAAGCAGCAGTACACCAGATTAAATTAAGTAACATTTCACTACCATCCAACACACCATAAGTGTCACCCATTGATCTTGTTTGGGCAGTGAAAAGCTAACTTTGGCAAGCCAAATCATACCATGGTGTACCACATTTTGCTTACTGTGGTTTTCATGTGTATTCTGGATGGCCAAATCATTTTGGCCTAAATGCCAAGCATTATGTTTGGTGCAAGCCCAACACAGCACATCTCCCAGTGAACACCATCCATATCGTCAGGCATGGTGGTAGCATAATCATAGTGTGGAGATAATTTTCATCAGCTAACTGGAAAATACGTTATGACTGAAGGAAAAATAGATGGAGTCAAGTACAGGCAAATACTGGCGGATAATCTGTATTAGTCTTTTAAATACCTAAAACTGGGACAAATATTCATTTTTCAGCAGGAAAATGATCCAGAGCACTAGACCAAAGTTACATTGCGGAGGCTTAAAAGTAAGAAAGTTGTCCTTGAGTGGCCTTTCAAATCAATGTGTTTTGGTGGTAGAGCTTTATCAAAGAGCCGTTGCAGCTGCCAAAGGTACTTCCATCAAAATTTGAGTCCGAAAACTTATCCAATCAAAATAGTTTTAGTTTTTTCTTTCTCTTTTGCTTTTTTTAACATCCTTAGAGGCCATCAGTTTTGGCATTAAGGTTGCCACAGTGGTCACAGTGCTAGGGCCCTGGGTTCAATTCCTATGGTGCCATCTGTGTGGAGTTTGTATGTTCTCCCCATGTTTGCATGGGTTACCTCCTGGTGCTCCTGTATCCTCCCACAGTTCATAGACATGCTGGGAGGTTAATTGGTTTCTGTAAAAACTGGTCCTGGTATGAGTGTGTCCATGTTTGTGTCTGTGTGTGCCCTGTGATGGACTGGTGTCCCATCCAAGGGTATCCAGCCTTGCCCCTGTTGCTTGCCTGAATGGGCTGGTTCTCCCCCATGACCCTGTGTTGGATAAAGTGGTTAGAGAATGTATGAATGAAGTTTTTAAAATGTGTATGCATTTTTTTTATAATTTCCCAAAATGAGACACATTAGAAAAGGTCTGAATACTGTTGCAAGACACTCTAAATGGAGCTTATTTAAAAGAACATTAACCACTAAACTAAGAGATCTAAAGTGTATGGTCAAACACATTTTAATTTAGATGTAAATATACACTATTATAATTCACTGCTGCCCTTTCTATAAGTGCAACACAATTTAAAAAAAACAAGAATAAAAATGAAGTTTCTAACTGTAAATTTTAGGACTTGAAAGAATTGTCATTTAAAAAGGTTTGACTGCAAACATAAAAATATATCTCACTGCAAAACTAGTATTCATTAATTTTCAAAACACAACTGTTGAACTATGCACTCATATTTACATTTCCTTAACAAGGTTTGATATTTTACATTTCAGTGGTAGAAAAGGCAAGGAATGCTTTCATAATTACAGAGACCAAAACAAAAATGTAACAGTGAAGGATATCCGTGAAAGTATTCATGAGCTGAGCAATACTGTATATTCTTAAATTTATCAGTGTGTGCATTTTACAGTAAAGCTATAGTAGCGCTGCATATTACAATAATATTCCAGTAAATGTACACAACTCATACTGGGAGAAATTAACACAGTCACATATGAGATGATGAAAAAATCATCCATAATCTTTAGTTCATCTAGCTGCCTCAAAATCACTTCTGGGAGATTTGAATTTTTATTTTTTCAACAAGCACTACCAGCCAGCTATTCTCATTGAAGCATTTATCAAAACACTGTATAGGCACTGAATTTCCCATTGGATTTAAAACTGTCACACCTACAGAATTATAACTATGACTGAAAGTTGTTTTCTTTACTCATACAGTCTTCACAGAGATGCCACCTCTCCCTCACATAAACTCAGCTTTCAGGGTACAGTATTACTATAACTTGTTTTTTAGTATAAAAATAATTCTTAAATGTTAATGATGTTAAAAAGTCAGACAAAATTAGTTTTGAAAATCTACAAGACATTTACAAGCTTTCAGATTGGAAAGAAAACTCCAGCAAGAAGGTGCTCTATTTGTAAGACAGCTTCAACTATTAAAACTTTCTTTTCCACACAGACATTCATCAGAGTTTGTCCAGTCCTATGTTCACATCAGTCAAACACTTTAACAGTTTTGTTCTGCTTTTGCCCATGCAGGATGTGTCTTTTTTAAATAATCCTTTCCAATGAATTTTGGTTTCAGGCAAAAAAAAGAAAAAGAAAAGAAAGACAGCCATGCTATCAGATGACAGGATAATTACACATACCTTTCTGAACAGGCAGGGGTGAAAGGTAGATCCTCGGAAGGGCTGCCGCAGGTAAAACAAGGCAGACGATACAGTAAAATTCTGTCTGTTCAATCACTTTAGACAACGAGTTCTGGGGGAGAAAAAAAAAACTAGTGAAGGAGTGACCTTCTATAGCTAAGGCCTCTTCGTGAATCAAACATACTCTATTTGCGAAGCCCGGTGCCAGTGATTTGCATTGATTATCTCCACCTCAACAGATACATTTAAATTAATCTGGCACAGCAGTGAGAGGCAGTGAGAAATTCTGGAGAGCGTGGAATGGATTAGCAGGTTCATGCAGCCCCTAAATAACAGGAGGAGCTATAGCTCCCTCTTCATGCCACACTGGTGAGATCAGTCCTTAAGATAACACAGCAAAAGCACATTCTCTGATCCTTCACTTTACAAACAAAACTTTTAAAATCACTGAGGCTTTTGAAACAGCAGGAAACCAGACAGTGGAATTTGTAGTACGTTATGTATCAGTTGATGGAGAATGAACACTGTTAATGTAAAAGAAATTTGAGCATCAATTCAGTTTGAAAAAATCTATGTAATTCTGAACTAGAACAAATATATTTGTATTTTCCTGGACACTTAAAAAAAGACTGATTTAAATATATAAAATATAAATATTTTCTATGCCTGAGCATTCTTGTGTTTAGTGGAGCACAAATACTTACAGTTTCTCCATTTTAAAATTATAATGCTGATTTCCTTTTCAAATTATGAGTATTTTATTATTTCAGACAAATCATTTATGGATGACCTGCATGTCAGGTTTTAAAGTAGGTCACACCAAAATTATTTAAAACTATAATTAATGCAAATTCTACTCTCAGCATTGCCTCTGATAAACAATTGCAAAAACATGGAAAAAAATATATATTATTTGCTGTTCTTTCACTTCATTTCAACCTCTGATTAGTCGAACGTAGGTAGTTCTTCCAAAACAGGTAAGTAAAACAAAACTTCACTTCAGAATTAGCAATTGCAAAAACTAACAACGGTATTCAACAGTAGTCAACGGTATTTATTCTTGGAAGACGAGTGTTAGTTAAGTTCTCAATTTGCAAGTAGAACCATTTTTTTCTCCTAGTTTCACAACTACTTGCATTACCAACAATTACGCAGTGTATTAAGGAACATAAGAATCAATCATACAGCTTTTCAAAGACTTTAGATAATTCTTCTTTAAGTACGGGGTAAAGAAGAGAAAAAAAAGAGAAACTCACAACAGAGTACAGTAAAAGCAGAACAGGGCAGACAGGTTACATACAAGCACAACCAGGAAGTCAACAACAATTCCAATACTGAATTACAATTTAAAACTACAAGACTGTTGTTTGAGATAAAGTTTTGATTTTGATTTTGACAAACAGCATCAGAAAAGCAATACATTAACCAAGAATGTTGTAACATTTCCCTTCTATCTCCCTCCTCCCCAGTGCACTCTGCAACCTTGCCCTAAAACTACAAGACTTTCTAAATCAAATCTGCAGCGCTCAGAAAAGCATTTATACCAGATCCAGTCAAAAACGAGAGAAGAGAAAAATGTTAGTTTTAGGGAAAAAACAAGAAGAATAGACATTTTCAATTTTAGATTTGAAAAAAGCAGTGTCTTAAATATTTTTTTTCAAGCAGAACATATATTTCTTATTACAATGGCAATCCTTAAGATGAAAAGGAATACAAAAAAACTATGTTCGGATAAATCATTTATTAAGAACTCATACCAAATATTTTTTATTCTGCTTCTTCAACTGATGCCAGTGTTTCTCATGTCTAGGAAAATGGTGGAAGACATTACATTTCAAAATGGTATGATTTTTCTAGCATATAGTAGCTTTCTCATTTTTCTCATTTTTTTAAATAGGAAAAAAAAATTATATACTAATGGAATAGGCTCCCCAAAATATAAGAAGATTATGAAGCCAAGAATACACATTCTTAATGTCACCTTGGTTATCAGCAACTTGCATATACATACTGTATGAACACAAAGTATTTAAATCCATATTCCAGATTATAGCATTCCAATATCACATTCATTCATGTGAATGATTCTAGTCATGAAGCATACTGCTGAGGTGCATTGATATAGTCAACTATACTTTTTTTAACATCAGTACATGTATTAATTCTGTTTGACATATATTATGTGAAACAATAGTTCTTTAATATTACTACAATTATAAAGCATCAAACAATGTTTAGAAACACAATTACCACTTTTTCAAGATCTGAGGTGTAATTTTCTTTATGGATTTTGAGAACTCAGGAATAAAACCACACTAGGTACTCATCAGGTGAAAAAATCTGGTGAAAGACTATATTTTAAATGTGCAAGATTTGAAAATTTAATAGAAATCGCATGTAAAGAAATTAAATGAAATAAAAAATAAAAACTGAAGCTGCATTTCACAAAGACACATTAAATAATTTAATGAACTTGAACTTGAACTTGAACTTTATTGCCATATGTAACTGTATTGTATATGTACTGGTACAATGGAATTCTTACTTACAGAAAGTCTCTCGTTTGTAAAACAAGTGTAAAAAACAAAACAAAGTGCAAACAGTGCATCAAGACAATGTACAAACAAACAATAGACAATGTGCAAGTAAACATGTAGACAGTTTGAATGTAAACAATACAGACGTGTAAACAATGACTGGAGACGTACAATAAATAAATTACAATGAGGTAGATGGTGATGGTGTAGGTGTGGTCCGAGGGGGATGGCTAAATGTGTTCGCCAGTCTCACTGCTTGTGGATAGAAGCTGTTGAAGAATCTAGTGGTAAGTGACCGTATGCTCTTATATCTCTTTCCTGAGGGCAGTGGGGTGAAGAGCTCATGCCCGGGGTGGTGACTGTCCTCTGTGATGGCCAGAATTCTACCACGGCAGCGGTCCTCATAGAGCTGTTTAATCTCGGTGAGACCGCAGCCGATAATCTTCTGGGCCGTATTGACCATTCTCTGCAGTGCCTTTTTTTCTCGCGAAGAGGTGTTGCCATACCACACGGTGATCCCGTTGGTGAGGACGCTCTCGATAGTGCAGCGGTAGAAGTTCACCAGCACATGTATTGGCATCCCCCATCGCTTGAGGCACCTCAAGAAATAAAGGCGCTGCTGAGCCTTCTTCATGATAGAGTCAGTGTTCACAGTCCAGGTTAGATCTTTAGAGATGTGAATTCCCAAAAACCTAAATCTGGTGACTGTTTCCACTTCCGTTCCATCAATACTGAGTGGGCTGTGAGTGTGTGGCCTGTGTCTCCGAAAGTCCACTATTAGCTCTTTCGTTTTCTTTATGTTCAAGTCCAGGTTATTGCTATGACACCACCTAAGCAGCTGTACAACTTCATCCCTGTAAGTGGACTCGTCATCATCACTGATCAGTCCTATTATAGTGGTGTCATCGGCAAACTTAATGATGCGGTTGTTGCTGTGTCTTGCTGTGCAGTCGTGAGTAAATAGGGAGAACAACCTTGGACTCAGACAGCAGCCTTGTGGGGTTCCAGTGCTCAGGGTGAGTGGTGTTGATGTTTTATTGCCTATCCGCACCACCTGTGGTCTCTCGATAAGAAAGTCCAGCAGCCAGTTGCAGACAGAGTTGCACAGACCTAATCCCCTGAGCTTTGTCACCAGTTGACTGGGTATGATGGAATTGAATGCTGAACTGTAGTCCACAAACAGCATTCTCACATACGAGTTCTTAGTGTCCAGGTGTTCCAAGGCTGTATGCAGAGCCAGGGAGACAGCATCATCCACTGATCTGTTGTTCTGGTAGGCGAACTGCAGGGGGTCCAGGGACTCTGTGATGGAGGAGTTGATGTGTGACAACACCAGCTTCTCCAGGCATTTCATCACCACAGATGTTAATGCCACTGGGCGGTAATCATTCAGGCATGTCACTTTTGTCTTTTTGGGGGTTGGAACAATAGTGTTTTTTTTAAAGCAGGTGGGGACCATGGACTGTGACAGGGAGGAGTTAAAGATGTCTGTAAACACTGTGGTCAGCTGGGCTGTACATGTCCTCAGGACGCGAGGTGGTATCCCATCAGGTAATGATGATGATGGCTAATACAAAAAACAATTACCTTTTCTCTTCGGATAAATAAAATATCCTCATATATTGTCACTAAGCACTATTCCATCACCTTCCACTTCTGCTTGAAATAAACACTTTCTTTGTCTTATGTCATACTAAGGTGGGATAACTATACCAAAACTTACTTCATGCAGACGTTTAATATCTACTGAATAGGAAATATAAAATGTGATAGGATTTTTGTATTATTTAACTTCATACTTTAAATAAAACAGTCATGTCATGTCTTGGAAAATAGATATAAATCTGTTATCTTTCTTAGTAGCATTATAGCAGAACAAGCAAGTGGTTAGCAGCTACAAGATAGTTTGCCTTAATTAAAGCTCTTCAGTGCAGTATAGCTGTGTTTTGACTAAGCCATCATTGGCATTCTTTCTTTTGGGCTAGCAACAACTCCAGCCACTCTTAACAATGAAAGGAATATGTTAAAAACTTTGTTCCAACTGAGTGGCAGAACACAGGCTTAAATACTCCCAACTGTGATTTATCATGTTAAGGAGCAAATTATGGAATAAATCTGGGACATCGAGATGGCAGAAGAAGCTTGATGTAATAATTCCATTATCTTTTTTTGGTAACCTTATAGTAAAATAAATAGTCAAAGTATGTGTAACTTATGTGTAACTGTTGAAGCCAAATTGTGCCACAAATCAGGATCTTACCAGTTCACTGTGGCAATCGTCTTTGAGAATACAAGAAAAAGACCAGAGAATCACCTTTGAGGGTTTAATTTTCTTTGTTTAACTCTGGGTCTCAAAATTATTTCTTTATTATACTACAGTATATTATGTCCTTGAACTATAATGGCCACAGTTTATCATTCTAAAATTGAAGGCAACACCTAGGCATTGAGTAGAATGTTGACAGTTTTAGGCAAAATATGAAATGTATGGTATTTGTTTCTTTTATAATCTACAGATTACTGCATATATCTCCTTATTTTATCCATTGTCTGTAATATGTATACTGATAATCAAATGGTCACTATCTAGGGGACCATTGCCAACACTTTGCCAAGGAGGTCCAGGTGTCGTAGTCTGGGCAGGTATGTAGTTGCTTAAAAATTCCACTTATAATTATTGATCAAAACCAGAATGCACAAAAACAAACCGATCAAGTCCTGTGACCTCTTTAACTATCCTTTCACTGTGCTCATTTTGAGTGATGATAGGGCAGTGCATATCCTCATGCTACGCATGTAGCAGTAGTGTCTTGCAAGAATGTGACAGATATCCAACTTGCTAGATATAAGCCCCATTTAAAATTTGTGGCATAAGCTGGGATGATGTGTGGTATCCAGGGCTGAAAGACCAGTGAACCAATTGTTTGCCCAAGTTCTATGGGAGGAAAGGGACATAATGCCACAAGACAATATCTGCAACCTGGTGCAAAGCACGCACTGTAGATGTATAGCATGCATTTCTTCCTTTGGTGGCTATACACACTCCTACATTTTCATGGTATACCTTTTGGATAACTCTATTGGTGACAAATGTTAATCATCACATTTACCTATGCTATGTTCAAGGGGAGCATGGGGGCACAGGGGTTAGCATTGCTTCCTTGTAGCACTGGTGCCCTCAGTTCAGTTCTGGAACTGTGGTTCTCTCTGTGTGGAATTTGTATGTTCTTTTCATGTTCGTGTGGGTTTCCTCTGGGTACTCTGGTTTCCTCCTACAATCTAAAGAAATTATTGGCTTCTGGGGAAAGCTTCTGATGTGAGTTTGCATGTCAGTGTCTGTGTGTGCCCTTCGATGGACTGTGTCCCATTGCTTTATGTTCTCTTCATGTTTGCATGATGTGTTGCTAGCTGTGTTCAATAAAATTCCAGTGTACCTGCTACTAGCAGTGCAAGAAAAATAACATGGTGAATGCTAACAGTTGTAATTGAAACAATATCTGAATTGCCCTGAATACAATATCTGTACAGTAACTCCAAAATGAGTCACTGATATCTACAATTTTTACACAGCAGTGGCTCTTAAAACAACATGGAGTATTCACTTAGGATAGAAAAAGTCAATAAACCACAGACATATTTTAGACTTAACGCATTTCATTTAGAAGGACAATACTGATATAATTCTGTAGTATTATAATATCCAGTGATTACACCAAATTATTATCTCATGATTTCAAAACTAGTTTGGTCATGACTCAGCAGCTATGTCTTGTGCATGAAATTAGTCAATCTAATTTTATCTGAGGGATCTGATGCCAGTGTTCTTGGAGTATTCTGTAGGCGATATTGCAGCCAATCAAGAAATGTGAATATCGTTCCCCTGAAGGTGGTCAGTAATAACCTGTGAACAGTGCGTCCGAGCATTATCTGAGAAAATCAATCCTCCTCCATGTCAGTAAGTAACAGGTACATGGTGATGCTTAGCATAACCTTGACAAAGGTGTTAATTGTATTTGCCAATCACTGTAATGTTCCCATATATTGATCATTAAGATCCCTTAATGGTGGCTGGAAATTAGTGATATCATTACCATCTCAGAAGTTAAGCTGAGTTAGCTGAATTGAATAGTGGTTATGATTCCAGACTGGAGAGTTGCAGGTTCAAATTCTCGATGGCTATTGTGCTATTGTATCTTTGAGCAAGTGAACAAGTAATAGGTTTTATTCCATGCTAAAAAGAGAAGAAAGAAAACGCAATGTTTCAGCTGTGGATCCCTCTTCAAGTGTCAACACACACAAGCTGCCTTGAATCTTAAGATTAATTCCTGTAATATATCGTAGTGTAAAACTGTGTGCAACAATTTTAAGACAGAGAGTGTAGGTAACAGTGGGTTTCTTATATTGCCTTTCACTATTTACTTAGGGGCTCAGCCCAAACAGATGTAAGAACTTGGTTCTGGGGTGAGCCATTTTATCTCCAGAGCACCCCCCTGATAAATTGCATGCAGGGAAAAGGGGACCTCTACAATATACTGTATCTAGAATATACTTTGTTAGATGTTACGCAAATGATCATATACTGTACATGTATATAATCACAAAATGCCCTAACAGAATACGATTAACTAATGTGTAACATTGGCAGGGCAGAGTTATTTAATTGAAAGGAAAAAACATGATTTATATTGTACAGATTTTTCCTTTTGCATGGCTCTGAAGTGGTGGGTAATAGACTCATTTTCCTTCACTCCAATTCTTCATATGTGTTTTATAAGGTTCATACTCGGGCTGTCTGGAATTCTAGATTTGTTTGATTTTTCAACTCTTCCACATTAATTTCAGTTTGACTGCATGGCAAGTGGAATTTCTTTCTGAAATGTATGGATACGAGAGAGTATAAAAACTTGCAGAGTGGTAAGGTACTTTTACAATTCATATTTGTATTTGTATACTTTACATACTTGTATAAGACTGAATGATAGGCATAGAATGGTAGCAGAATGAGCAGTTCCATTATTTTCCGGTATGCCTATTTTATTATGTAATCTATGTTTATTGTAGTAAACACCTTTAGTATCACATAAAATATCAATCTTAGATCTTTTAATTGAGTAGATTTCAAAGATCTTTGGATGATGCTGTTGATTTTCTTTAAAAGGGTTTTTTTATTAAAAATTACTCCACAAAACATTGCAATTCAGATAACCAAGTTCTTTCTTTATCATTGTACAGATGGAAAGGCTATGATGTTTTGAATGTCCATTTTTGATTTAGTCCAGACAACCATCTGGTAATAAAAAAACAAAAAGGTTCAAAAGGACAAACATAATTTTAAAATATCTGATTTTAATAATAAATAGGGGCAGGGATGAAGTGTGGAGATGGACTTAGTTGAGTGTTATTTGAAGGTATTTTTAATAACTAGATATAAGTTATTATATTATTTTAATAACATTCCCACTTAACTGAACACAGGACAGAACAGTTGTCTGAACTGCAGATGGTTCTCTATAACAGACATATAACATAACCACTTATTGTATTTGCATTATAGTACGTCCTTACATTTAGATAATATAATTATGTGCAGTCTATAGTTGCTGTTAGATTCATTTATCTACCACATGAATGTTTAAGACATTTATTGGAAAGATCCCTTAAAAACATAATGCAAGCTATCTTATTTTGCTGCACCTACTTTGAAGGGTTTCCTGCTAACCCCCCACAAAGAAAACTAACTGTACATCTAGGTTATCTATTTTTGTACCTATTGCTGGTGTCTGCATTTAAAAAAAAAACATTTTACATTGTTTTATAGAAAAAACAATGCATATGCATGTATTTGTAAATGTTTTATGCAACATGTTTTGCCAGGTAGGGTTGTGTTATGTTGCATTCTCGCTGTGAAAAGCCAGAGAAGTGGCTTAATCACAACCCTCGCTTTGGAAGGCATGTTGCATAGGACATTTGGTGGACGGGCTTTTTACAGATTATGTCTATTGAGTAAAGCAATCATATATATCTGGTTATTTATTGTGGTGTTTATTAGTAGTTGTAGGGCTTGTGGTTTTTTTCTAAAGCCTTTAATTTAAAGCAAAAAGATCAAAATGAGCATACTGTACAAGAGGAAAATAAATATTCTTCATGAAGGATAATTGAGTAATCGAAGCAACATTAAGGAGAAACATGATGACAAAATTATCTTTAGATAATCTTTAAATTATCTTTAGAGAATGTGTGTATATTGTGTTTAGTATTTGTGTGCTTTTTTATATAAGACAGAGCAGCTGGTGTACCAGCTACACTGTTTAGAAAAATTATTACTGACATAAAACATACACTGACACGAATATTTAAGAAGTGCAATATTGTCTGTAATACATGCAATACACCCAGATGTCAACACCTACATCACTTTTTTAAAATCTATGTTTATTGAATGACAACTGAAACATGCTTTTGCTGCTTGAATTTTGTATGTCAAATTTAATTGAAAGAAATAGGATTTGATGAAGGTGCCATATCAGGAAAACCCACAAGACAGCTTTGAAGCTCAGTTTCTAGACAGTTCTTTGGATGCCACAAATGTATATACTGTAGGCTACTCTCCAGCAGTACTCTCCCAATTTGTGTTTAGCCAACAAACAATACATTACTCTAACACCTATGAAAAGAAAAAAAAATAGCACGGAAAACAAATATTATATTCTAAACATGAAGAATATCAATCTTCTAATTCTAAGGGCAGTATGTATCACATGCAGTTTTTAAAGAATGGTGAATAAATCTCTAAATGTTTGCAATAAAAGAGGTCATAAAACAGAGCTTACTTTTTAGAAACAGAAATATATGAGCTGAGCTCTAATATAAAAAGTAAGATATAAAAATATAAATCCAACACTAGCAACAAAATCAGGGTATCAGTAAGCCAGGATTTCTAACTGTTACTTGTTATACAAATATATTGAGAGATATTAATAATTTAACAAATGAGAATAGAAAACAACAGCATTTGTTGCATTTTTAATGTCTCTCCTTATACATAGTCCAAATGTAAAACAAATACAACCTTATAAAGCATGCTGAAAATATTAAAAAAATTGAATCAACCTATAACAATGTAGTTCTAAAATGTTTAAACAGTAACAGAGCGGTGTGGGTATACCATTCAGTACTAGGGGGTGACCTTCCCCCTGGCTCCATCAAAACAACTTATAAGATCATCATCACAACAATAAGTTAATTAAAAAACATTAATACAACAAACAATATAAGAGAAGACAGAGAATGCTGCAATAAAGAGAAAATATATATATCGAAAATACCTTAAAATTAAAAAATGAATTATTAGAAGATTGCTACTTATAAAAGAGAACTCTACAAAGACAGGGATTAAGCTTCACAGCTCAGCAATCTGAAACATCACTCAAGAAAACATTGTTCTATCTTTACCTCATTGGACATTCACTTAAGAAAACATGTTCTAGGAGTTCTTATTTTCAATCTAAAATGTTTAAAAGAAAACAAAAGAAAGCCTTGAAATAATTGTGCTGCATTTGATTATTACATTATGTTTCTTTATACTTTTATCTCTGTATAAATAGTATAAAGTATATCACAAAAGAGTTGAAATAATTTTTCAAGTCATAAATGAAAATTAATTGTATATTTCAACTACTGAAAATACATTTAAACAGCACAAAAACACTATAAAGTAGTAAACAGATTAATGAAAGAATTGTTTTAGTTTTTTTTATCAATATGAAAATACTTTAGAAATAAGTCAAAACGAATCTACAACTCATGCAATCATAGTGAAAGCAAAAGCATTTTCCCTAAAATCCTTAGGATTAATGTGGATCATCTCCTATTTAATATGATAGTGTAACCTTTACTTTCCATCCAGTTGAGCTTTCCATTTAACAGAGATTATGCTATTAGACTAGAATATAGGTTGAAAAAAATAATTTAATTTAATAATATTTTTATTATTATGATTTTATTAGAAAGTGCTGATAGACCTTATGAAAATGAAGACAGATATGGTTCTCTATGGTCTAGCTCATGAAGGACAAGAACAAACAAGAATCAGATGCTTTTTGAATGTTTGAGTATTTCAGGTAGGATAGTTTTAGCATGACCTGCTTGGTAAAGGTGCAGCCCCCTGGCCGTAGGATGAGGAGTTTCAAACTCCATTCTGAGAGAGGGGTTAACCAAGTTCTAGCATCACAGGGAAGACGGGGTGTAGGACGATTATGTGAAACACAATCTAAAAAATATGTTTGCATTATATATAGCTACTGTATTTTAAGTAATTATTATGATAAGCATCAGCCATGTGAAAGCCTTGCTGTCATCATAACAAAAAAATCAATAAGTAACTTCCATTTAATGCAAGTATCTACATAGATACCATGAGAACCAAACTAGCACAAACTGAAACCTTCAGTAAAGAGCTATGAAAACAAGGATAATTATTTTATTATTATCTGCAATGTTTTTTATTTTACTGAATGTGAGTAAAATACTGTATAGTGTATTGAAAGAAGAATCAATCATTAAAATGTTATAATAAAAAACTTCATAAGAAAAGTGGCAAATTAGCAACAAACCGAAAGAAACAAAATGTACCAGATCAAATTGATTAAATCAAGAGCCTATACACCTGTAAAAAATGTAATTCTTCAGTATATGGTCAGAAGAGATGTGGCATGTCCAGATCTAAGGTCCAGTATCAATAGTATACAATAGTTGTTAAATTTGTGGATGATATCACAGCAGAGAATGCAGCAGAAACCATAGACGCTATCTCCAAAAAACAAAATGCTGTTTTTCCATATCTTTTTCTGGTCAGACAACCATAATAATTAACAATTAACTACATAAGTCAATTAGAAACATATTTTCACTTACAGTATACTAGAATCTGAAGCGTACCATTTGGAATGACATGAACAAAGACATTGACTAAAGGCTACCACAGCATTTCCAGTAACAAGTTCAGAGTCCTAACAACTGCTTAACCCAATTTACTTTAAGTATGTTGTTCCTTTCATCTTGCCAAATAAACATGAACAGAAGTAGAGCACAAAATCTGAATTTAAGAATAGCCTCAAAGAATTTAAGAAAAGCTCCTTGAATTTTATGGTTGGATCTGTACTTACAATTCACTTCTTGACTGAGGAACCTTTCAGTGATAAGTTGTTCAAATTTACTTTGACAAGTTACTTAATAATAAGTAACATGATTTCAGAATAAATCGTGGAAATTATTATTAAATAACTTGTCAAAGTAAATATGTGCAACTGAACAACTTATCACTGTAAGGTCCCTCATTCATGTAGTGAATTGCAAGCACAGATCCATCCATGAAAACCAAGGAGCTTTTAAACAATTCATGGATAAAGGCACAGGCACAGGAGAAGTGTATATAAATATTACAGGTGGGTAGCTGCGTCAGCATGCGTAGGCTGCAAAGGAACAAGTAATAGGTTTATTCCATGCTGAAAAAAAGAAGAAAGAGAACACAACGTTTCGGCCGTGGAGCCTTCTTCAGGTGTGAGAGAGACAGGGCAGTAGGCAAAGGTAAAGTAGCGGGAGAACAAAGGTTGAGAGGGAGGAGGAGTGAGAGCAGGAGACAGAAAGAGAGGCCAATCAAGAGGTGTGAAGTCAGAATGGGTGCAGAGAGGTGTGAAATGAAACTTCCAATGAATGGAGAAAATTTAAAAGAACAGTAATCTGTCGTTAAGGGAAGGGAGAATGTGTGATCCTAGCTGCAGAATAATTTTAGTTTCGGTGGTCTTTACAGACACTGAATATCCCTTTTGAGCATGCTAAAGTCAATCAAAATGAAATAAAGGGTACTGTATATTACTAGCTAGACACTGCCTAGTGTTCATTCTGCCTATATCATTCTGTTCCTTTAAATGCTGTTAAGTAGAGAAAATAAAAATAACTTTATGGTCTAATTGCAAACCCAGTCAACACATTCCCTGCTGTATAAAAAGGTGGTGACAGTGTTATCTTACAAGACTTGTCAAAATTGAGGGGAAAATGGATAAAGTAGAAAACCTGCTTCAGTCTGCAAAAGACCTAAAACTGGGACAAAAACTCATCTTTCAGTTGAATAGTGACCCATATTATAAAGCCGAAGCTACACTGGATATAAAGTACGGTAAATGTCCTTAACTAGCCAAATCAAAATCCTAATTGAATCTGATAGAAAATCTATAGTATTTCAAGACTTGACAATTGCTGTCCAGCAATGATCCTTGTTACGTCCCAGTGTGTGTTCTGTGTGTGTTTTTTTTCTATGTCCACACTGCTGACCCTTGATTGTTCTCCCTTACCCATTGGCCCACCATCACACCACTGTTTCAGTATGATGTCATCATCAATTAGCTCTCAGCAAATCAGACACATCTTATTCAGCATATAACATGGAGATTTTCAGCAAGGAGAGGCCTTTTGTTTGACTTCGGTCCTGTTTGGTTTTCGCTTCGCTTCGCGTTATTGCTTCGGCTTAGTTTGTTGGTTTGTTTTGCTTTGTGTGTGTGTATTTTCGTATAGCTTCGGCTTTGTTGTTTTGTTGGTTTTACGTCAGTTTCTTTGTACTTTTGTTTGTTTCTGTGTTCATCCTTGTTTTGCCATTACCTTGCCCCAGTGTTACATGTTCAACTTTTGTGTTCTTTTGTACCCTGCTCCTGTGGATTACTCTTGTTTTCCCTTATTTGTATTCCTGGTTCACTTGTGTTTTTGTGTGAACTTTTGTATATGAGGTTAGTTTAGGTTATTGGGGTACACTTTACACACTTAGTTGATTTTGTATTAGTACACTAGTTTAGTACGGGTGAGTGCCATTTGTCTTGTGTGGTTTTGGGTAGTCATTGCAGGTTAGCTAGGGTGTTGAAGACACCGAAGATGTGTGTTTCGGGTTTTGTTTTGTAGTCAGATTAGCTTTCCCTCACTGTCCTAGCCAGCTCCATTTTGTTTGCTATTTTCTTTCCTTTGGCACCACTCTAGTTCCTTACCCTTGTTATCACGCTTCCTAGTCCCTCACCAAAACCCACCTGCTTCCAAAAGAATTATCCTAAATGTTACACCCCTTTTCCCCTAGACACTTTTGGTCGTAACAATCCTAAACATATTTTACAGAGTTAACTTACCTGTGCTTGAAAGATTTCAAAGAAAAATAAGTAAAAGTTGCATCATTCTTATGCCAAGTTGGTAGACATTTCCAACATAAATTTGTGAACTTCACAAAAATAGTGTTTAAACCCAGAGATACACAGTAACAGCAGTTACAAGAACAAGAAGACCAATAATCAATTTGGGTCAAATTCTGAGAAATCAAATTTAAAATTGAAAATCAAAGTCTTACAATGCATTCTGCAATAACAAATCTAGCAATAGCAAATCCATCTTGAGTATAAGATGGAAGACTTACATTTAAAGACTTCAATACTCTAAATAAATAAATAAAAAATTAGCAAAAGTGATTTCTAAGAATGTCCATAAAAGGTTAGGATATGCAATTAAATGTTGAATTCCAATGAAAAGAACATATAGTATGTTGACATTATGCAATGCTGCATGCATTAAGACATCACTTAGAGTACAGCTTTGTTTTCCACATTACACACAACATTACTTCATTGGAATAATTAAAAAAAGAGTAGTCTGATTTTTCTAAGCTCCTAAATTATACAAATCAAACATCTTTAGTTATTAGCAGACATAAATATTCAATACTCCAAAAAGTACTTATAAAGTCAACCCAGAGGGCTAATAGTGAAATAAATTGAAAAAAAAAATGCATTTTATTAATAATTTACTTATTTACTAATAATTTACTTATTACAGATTTTTGAGATCCAAAATAATCTACCTGCCATATTGACAGAGATGACTGAACTTGATTTCCGATCAATACAATACTTACAAACAAAGCAAAACGGTCTGAACATATTCTTCTCATTTGTAACCTTTCTTATATTTTCTATATCCCTCATTTACTAAGACTGTGCTAATGGACGATCATGTTTTCAGTCTGAGCAAATGCCAACTTCATTGACTCTCATATAGAAAAGATTACATTAATAAGCCCTACACAAGACAGTTTTCTGAAATTCTCCATATATGAAAGGTTTAATAGGTGATTCCAAACTTTAATAAGGAGTTTTTTTTAATCTGGAAAAAGGCCTGGCAATGTTGCTTTGATGGCATGTATGCTTTGTTATCATTGCTGTTTCTCCAAAACAAAATATTAATTTTCCATTTATTTTGTGTCCTCCAAACACTGACTCTGTGAGAATCTTCAGATTTCTTCAGATTTTATTACTCATTTTGCCTTGTCAGGTAAGTAAGTTACCTTACTAAATAAGATTCAATAAACATCCTTGATCTGGAGTCAAATAAAATGTTTTCCTTTGAAATCTGGTCAAATTGTAAGAATGAAGAAATAACTCATGACTACTCAGTCTAAACCAAGAACATAGAAGAAAAAGACTGTAATCCAGGAATGTCTTGATTACAAAACCTGTAACAATGACATTATATTTGACAAAAAAAGGAGGACAAAAGGCTTATGATAGTGGTGGCATATGCTCTGTACTCTATATTTTTCATTTTATAACTTTCTTGGCCTTATTTGTATTCAATTAAACTCTTAAAACAACAACGCGTTGGGATTTACAATAACAGTGAACCCATGGTCAGTTACCTGCATGTTAAAGCCAGTCCAGCAACTCAAATACATCATGCAATGCTTAAGGCCATACAGTCTATCCAGCCAGGCAATAACGTTCTGATAAAACAACAACCTATGTAATTGTGCATTGTCACTTGTGATGCCCCAGAACATGTGCAAATCACTTTGGGTGTGGAACAGGCCTGTCCAGAGCACATGACATGCCCTCACAGTCAGCTGGGGAACTTTTTCACTCAGGTTTTCCAACTAATGTCTTCTACTTGCAAACACGAGAGTGGTGCTTTCACTTGATCCCCTCATTAGGGCAATTAGGACACATGGTGTAAATTGATACTGCAGCAACCGAGACTGTTACTCATCATGAGCCTTGCTGTATCTTGATGATTCGTATTACTGATAGGAGTCTTCTGTACCCCTAGCCTGCTGCTTCTTCTCTCATTCTCTTTCTTGTAGCTTCTCACTCCACCTTAATCATGCATATGGAGCTTCCTGTTTCTTCTTCTCTCATTCTTTCTGCCAGAAAGAGTCTCTGTCCACCTCTAGTCCACCTCTAGTCACTGACATCTAATCTCATGCCACCCAGTATGTCTCCCTCTCCCTCTCATGGAGCTTTCCACTCCGCTCTCACACAGCTTCCGGTACATCTCCCCTGACCAGTTTATGCCATCTTACCCAACACATGCAAGCATCGGGGATGCACTTCCGTTCCCACTGCTTGCTTATCACCAGAGGTTAGCAGAAGATCAAATCAAATCAAAGTTTATTTATCAAATGCACAACAGTACAGCATGCAGCAGTAGTTGCTGGCAATGAAATGTCTTTTCTGCGAGCTCACAAAAATCACAAGTATCACCAAAATCACAAAATTAAGGTTACAATCACAAACTTAAGGTTACAAAAAATAAAGTTACTCAATATGAATAGAGCTGCATGGTGTATGCAATATATACAAGTACTGCAGTATGCTGAATACAGTGAAAACTGTGTGTCCATGTAGCCATTACAGGTGAGTTGCTAAAGGAGCTGCAGGTTGCCTATTTAGCAGTCTTATTGCCTGGAGGTAGAAGTTGTTCCGTAGTCTGTTGGACTTGGATCGAATGCTTCGGTACAGTTTACTGGATGGTAGGAAGGAAAACAGGTTGTGGCTGGGTTGACTGGGGTCCTTGAGAATGGACCAGGCCTTCTTAGGAAAGATAAACTATTTCCTTCACTCAATGCTTCATCATCTATCTGAGTGAGAGCTTCTCTATTGCATTCTACTCTCTGTTTCACACACCATTGCACTCTACCCAATTATATGACTTGCACACTTAAAAACCCACTTTCTCAGCAGACATTCTACTCTGAGACAGTCCTGTTCTCTCTCCACCTGGATCAGGCCATCTGCTTAATTCTGAACCATCTTTGGAACTGTCGTTGTTCTCTTCATCCCTTCTGGGGGAAAGGCTCATTCACCCTTTCACACACAAACAGTTCTGTTCCCTCTCTACTTTTCGAACAGTTCATTTTTTAAATACAATGGATTCTCTCAATCTACAATCACTTCTAAGATTGCTGTTCTTCACGAGGGTCAATTCTAACAATCTCCTCAATTCCCTTCAGAATTTATACTGAAACACCTCATATATTCAGGGTTAAAACTGCAGCCTGTATTATTTATTGTTTTCTCATATCTTAGAATTTTCACACAGCTGCAACCATTCTCTTTCATTCCTAAAGCAGTTGTATGTTCGCTCAACTAACTCACAGCACACCTTTCAGCTTGCTGATATAAATCACCTATCTCTCTCTCAGCTCGTTAGCAGCCTAGAGCCTGCTCTCATGCCATATACCACAGTAACTTCTTTCTTTTCTCTTTCTGTTTTGATGTAGTCACTCTTACTCCCATAACTCAGCATAAGTAGCCAGGCGGCTACATTTATACACTGGCTCCATACAGACATGGCTAGCTTTTCCACCTCACCCTGCTGTACCAGGTGTACTTTTCACTCTCGTGCATGCTATGTGGAGACTGTGGAAGGAAATATTCTTCCTGCTCTTGTAGGACCTCCCACAGCTATGTCTCATCAGCCTGGATTTGATTACAAATGACAAAATATGGGAGAAAGAAAATCACTGAATTGTTCTCTTGAGGAAGATATTGAAGCTCTCTTCACCAATTCTGCAAAGATTAATTTAAGTGCTGATGGCATATGTACCAAAGCAAAGCAGCAATTATTAGGAGCACATCTGTAATATTCAAGTCAAATGTATACAGCCCTTTAGAACAACTCTATACATACCTATAAAAGTCAGAATAAAATTTCCTTTAACTATAAAATCTTGATTACTTGGTTGCTAACGATTCCATGGCACTGTTAATAAAACTAGTAGTGTTAATACTAGTCTCCTAACTGAATTCAACTTTCCAACTGTTTAATAAACCCTACCTGAAAATCCCCTTTAATTCAACTGGTGACAGACTTTCTCAGTTGTCCTCTTTATCTGCTGTGTAGAGGGTTTGCTGTTACAGAATAGCTGCAGGTCATGCTATACAATGGCTGTTAATGTTGTAGGTTTCCTTATATACTGTACGTGAAGCACTATGGGATTTTTTGAATGAAAATGCTACAGAAATGGAAGGAATTAAAATTATTAACAAAAGCTTCGTACTGTAATCCTTAAAAATCTGCATGCTAACTAATCAATAATCAATATAAAGAATTAATGACTCCCAGTTGAAGTATTAATCTTCAAGGTTACAGTATATTCATGAAAAGGTTCAGTGGGTCTGTATAGGTTTTGCTGACTGTATGTCTTTCTGTTAGAAAGAGAATCCATAATTTTGTCAGCAGCGTATTGTATTTTTTAAGAGAAAGTGAGAATCACCCAGCAGAAAAAAATAAAAGCAACATAAAAAAAGTCTCCAAAACACCTTCACAAATAATTAATGTGAGAGAATAATAATTTGATCTTTTTACAGGATTCATCATAACAAAACAGCCGACAACTAAAAAGTAATCTGTTTTTCTTTATCCTTAAACATTCCTTTCTTTGTTTCCTTTGTGTAATTTAAAACACAATATTGATGTGCAGTGAATGCAACTACTTCATGACGGTCAATATGCATAAATTATATCAGACCAGCAAAGGTTAACCCTCTAAGGTTGCTAAACTTGAGAATATGGTAATTATACCCTGCAGTGTGATTTTTTACTAATTGAAAGGGGTTTGTGTAAGTGCTCTGAAAGAAAATAATTATGTGGGAAATATAAAAAAAAATATTTATGCTCTCAGTTTTCCTAAAGTTCCTTTTATGGTCTCTGGCAAAGAAGTTACCAACTTGTAAGTGGAATCCAGATGATTAACTATGACAACTTCTAATCAATCACTTGAGTTTAATTTAACTTCTTCAGCATTACATAATCACTAAGAAAAAAATAATCAGTATAAGTTATTGTTTTGACGTGAAAATGTGTTGACTTTTTCAAAAGAAAATGCAAGTGGGTATTTGTCTTCTGAGTATTTCGGTGCAAAATTCCTGTCCAACACATGCCCTCCCTTAGTAATCAGAGATAAATGTGCTCTAGGCATTCTATCTTGTTTTTTTTTCTGTTTAGACAAAATCATCTCCCAGAACATACTGTAATTCTGCACAGTTTTGCCAAGCACATCCCACAGCATTTTGAACTTCAGTAATGAGTAGGTAAATTTTAAAATGTGTTATTTTGCTATTTTAGGATTGATGTGCCTTTAGAAAAATCACGCATTCGTACTCACGTTTCTCTACTGAGTGTGTGGCAAGAAGATTATGTCTTTAAAAATACATCTCCATGTTTTTCTTTTACTTAACTTGTATAGATACTACACACAGATTTTGTTGTCTTTTTTATCTCACTGCTGTTTATTTTTTTATTTAAAATGTTTGAGCACTGATTTTATCTGTCTACAGTACGGACAGAGCCGACTTTACTTCTTGAGGGGGCTCAGGTCCTTCAATGTGTGTAGTAAGATGCTACACATGTTTTATCAGTCGGTGGTAGCGAGTGCCATTTTCTACGCAGTGGTGTGCTGGGGCTCTGGGATTAGAGCAGTAGATTCCAAAAGGCTAAACAAGCTCATCAGGAGAGCGAGCTCTGTCATTGGGTCTGACCTGGACCCCTTGGAGGTAGTGGCTGAGAGGAGAATGATGTCCAAACTAGAGGCCATCATGGACAACTTCTCCCATCCCCTCTATGACAGGCTTGCAGGAATGAAGAGCACGTTCAGCAATAGACTGATTCATCCACGGTGCGACATGGAGCGCTACAGGAGGTCATTCTTGCCGTCTGCCATAAGACTGTACAACGCATCCACCTTGCGTCTTGGCAGAGGCAACAGCGACAGTGACCTGTTTCTGGACTAAACGCATATACACATCTACTGCTACATCTGTTCTCTTTCTTTTTCTTTTTCTTTTTCCCGTTTACAACCACTTTTGTGCAATATATGCCAGGGACCTGTGCAATACATTTATATTTATATTTATATCTATGGTTACATCTATATTTATATTCATACGTGTGATACGATTTTCTGTGTACTGTTCTGTTCTAGTTTCCTCTTGTGTGTCCGGACTGTGAGTAACTCTTGTATTTTTAGTGTATGTATTGTACTATTAGTATATAATTCGTTACACTGTGGCTGTGTTGTGTGTGCTAAGCTGCTGTTGCACTGCAATTTCCCTCACGGGATCAATAAAGTATCTATCTATCTATTCACCCTTGCTCTCTTGACCAATGCTTTAATGCCTGTTCTGTCAATGATTTGATGCCTGCCATGGACATGGAATGCTCGTCTGAACAATGGTTTTCTAGCAACTCTCTCCTTCATTCCAGCAATTCAATGACATTTCTGCTTTCATTGGTGTGGTGATCTTTCTTGAGTATCCCAAATATGCAACAAGTTCAGTGTAACAGTTGACTTTGCATTCTAAAAAGTTAGTCTGTGACAGTAGCTGTTTTTATTTGTATTTTTGCTAGATTCCTATGCTAAAATGTCATGCTATAAAAATTGATACAAATGGAGTTTATAACGAATGTTCGGGAGGGATGACAACAACCAAGTTCAATCAGACTTAGCTGTCAGTAATTAGCAATCACATCGGACATCCATTCCTCTCCCAAAATACTATAAATACCTAAGAGATCCCTATCTCTTTCTCTTGCATGTCTCTTACATCCCACCTCCACCTCGGCAGCTACCCCTTTGTCACCCTGCACGGGGTCCTGGCCTCCTTGTCCTATGGCTGGGAGGTCAGCCCTCAGCCAAGCAGATTAAGCCAAAATTCGCTCCATAATCCTTTCATGACTCTTTAATCTTGTGTGTTGTCATTCCTATGGAAATACAATTAATGGGATAAAAATATTAGCCAAATAAATTAATAATAATATGTTGTGCTTTGTTTGGAAGTATGACAGGATTGACAAATATTATATTTGAATTTTTTGCTTCATGCCATGACAATAGGTTTTACCCTGTTTCAGACTTCTAGTTTAAAAGAAATGAGGTGTCAGCTGTTTGCTTATTCTAGATTATCTCGTGTCAGTTAAGGATTTGAAACTTTCTTATTACTATTAAAAATGAGAGGCACAGATTCATTCTATTACAAAACACACAGTAAATGGTAATGAGAATAACCCACTGTAACATCCAGTTGTCCAATTGTTCAATGAAACAATGATTTATACATTATTCTCCTTTTGCAAGACTATAGGAACAACGGCCTTCCTTTTAAAGAGGAAAAAAATACCTTTGAAAAGTACCTTTGTGCAAAAGGAGTACAAAACGCTCAATATCTGACTGAGGAAACTTAAATCTAAATTTAAACTGATTTGGTACCTCTGAGAGATTTTCAGACACACTACATTTGGTATTAATAAAAAAATGTTTCATGACTAAACTTCAAAAACAGTTTGTAGAAATATTCAGCTTCACTACTCTGTTAGGTGGTAATGAGTTAAAACTGGAAGTTTATTTTTTATATAAAAACACTTTCATTGCCTCTCATGTTTTAATAATGAGTATGATCATTGAATCCTTTAAATTAAAAGCTATCTAATTTTCATAGCTGAATGCTTTTAGATTTTAGCATTTCTCTGCTGTATTCCTTTCCTTACCTCTGCATTTTTCTACTATAAATTCTAGATCCAAAATTATAAAAAGGGCCTTATACTCAAAGCAGATCGAAAGTTTTCCTTATATATGATTAAGAATTCTGAATTTATAACTCAAGCAAGCAATAACCTGCAGCAAAATGTTAACCACTTCCAGCTGCCCACATTATTTTCTTATTTTTACAAAGATACTACAGCAGTCTCCTTTCAGAATAAGGCCCTAGTTTTAATATAAACAATATAATCAACTTTCACTAAACTAAACATCAATGATCTGCTTAATTTTTAATCTTACCATTTTGCCTGTATTAATAGCAAATAAATTAATGCTGAAAAAGCATTGCTTCAAGAATGACTGTCTTGTTCAACAGATACATACTTTAAGTTATTAACATAAGAATTTGAGATTTTCTTTCCACACATTTTATGAATATGGAGTACATTATTAAAGTATTGTTAAAAATAGTTATTACAAATTCAACTTTTTGTTCATATAAACTCATTGTACTAAAATATCTAATTACAGTTATTAATAAAACTGTAAAATTAATAATACTAGTAAAACCGCAGCTAAATTGCTTTCAAAATATTTGAATGATTGGAATTTAAGCATTTTTGGTAACACAATTATAGTTTTATCATAGTAGTTAAACTCCACAAAAAATACTATAGAATTGACATCTTGAAAACAGAAATAAAATATTTTATCAGGATAATGTAAATACTGGCTTGTATGTGGTAAATGTTTTTTCTGTCATCAAGGGCTCACCTCTTTAAAAGATATACAGTATCTACAAAGGCAGTGATGCCACGTCCAAGCCAACAAACTAGATTCTTTTCATACCTTAGCTGTGCTTTGCTAGTATTTCCAAGAAAATCACCAAAAGGAGTGGGGAAAAGATGGACCTATGACAAAGTTTAGTACACAATAAATAAACATGAGTTAATGCCCATAATAGCTATATAGATCTCATTCGAATAATTAGGATCCAGATAACATGTTGAAGTTGCACTGGTGCCTCATACACCTGCAACACCCCCCACAAAACAAAATGTTATAAGGTACCTCCAACACAGAAATAGACTGAAGTGGCACCTACAACCCAACAGACATCTGCGAAAGCTCAAAGAGCTAGTCCATTGTTTGTTTGGGAAAGAATTCTCATTGTTTCTCCTGAGTCCATGATGGTCTAATGCTCTGGACCTCCTTATTCTACGTTCTGCATTCTGCCTTCCATTTTCCAAGGGAAGCTGAGAAATGTGTTCGCCCTATATATGGAACACATGTTGTGGTATCTTTTCTTATATAAAGATGGAAATCATTACTCTAGTTTGCTAGTCTAGAGGTTTTTTAGCTACCTTCCAAGCAACATTGGAAAAGATCTTTAACCATAATTCTCCAACAATGTCCACAGTTTTTAATTTAAGAATTTAAATTTAACTAGAATGCTGTTGATGCCATCTGATAGACATTCTTAACGTCCTTTCTGAATTCTTTCCAAACCTAGATTTGCATTGCCTTTGCTATAGTGGTAGCTCTCTTGGTCATCTCATACCTCAAATAATAAATCAGCATACCAAATCATAAGCATTTCTAGGAAAAGCATCCTTCTTTCAATTCTTAATCTCCATAACAGGCACCGCTCAGGCCACCACTTCTGGAAGATGAAATCATAGTGCACAAAGTCATCCAGCAGACTTACACTGATTGGCCTTCCAAACATGCATTAGATCCAATTTTCCATCAAGTGGTCATCAGTTAACAGATATGTCACTCTCTTCACTTTTCACTATACTGGGCTTAGATGACAGTATGTCATTGTCATGATCGCCATCCCTCCTCTAGAGGGCGCTCCGACCATTTTTTGTATTTTAGTTTAATTATTATGTTCATCTGCCCCTTGTTCCATGTGTATTATTTAAACCTGTGCCTCCGAACTCTGCACTCAGCATTGGAAGATGGATGCCACAAGGCTTGCCTATCACCCTGCCTTGCGGGTAGCCCGTGGGCAGGTCTTATTCCTTGGCGTCCTGACCATCTGGGTCCAAGGCTCGGAGCACCCGGCTCCATTATGATTTTAACTTCCTAGTTCCTGATTCCTTGTCCCCATTCCTGTCTTGTTTGGATGGATATCCCTTGGACTTTTTCACATTTTATTGTGTTACAGCATGGAACCATGATGTATTTAACTGAGACTGTTTGGAACACATCAACATAAAGTACTCTATGTTGTCAAACTTAAGGAAAAACTTTTACTTAATTAATAATAAAATAAGAAACAGAAAATAATTGAATGCCAAGAGACTCACAGCTATATTTGCTGCCAAAGGTGGTCCTACCAAGTACGAATTCTGGGGGGGGGGGGGGGTGAATACTTATGCATTCAATTATTTTTATTTCTGTTTTTGATAGGTACTGTACATATGTGATAGTCACGGTTCCGCCTGGGTCGTGCCCCCCGCCGCCCGTTCTGTCCCCCACACCTGGGGTGTAATGCAACAGGGCACCAACCACGTGAGCTAAAGGAGACCTCCCTCAGCCCAGGCAGCTGAGGACCCTGCTATGCGCAGTGAGGACGCTGATGTCACCACACTAGCTCCGCTACACATATACATATGTGTGATGTTACAAATTAACGTTTAATAATTCTATGCACACAGAAATTGCTCCGTGATGCTTTTGTTATGAAATCATGTTTATACAAATACTAAATCTGGTACTAGCAGTTGGTGTATCTGTATTGAAGTTACATAAAGTATAGTGTGTTTTAAAACAAGGTTCTTTCTTCTTCCAGTTATTTATTATTTGCTGCTTGATAATCTAAAATTATTGTACAGTACATCTGGGCATGATAACAGATCACCCACCTCCTTATATCTGCCGCTTTTGGTATACTGTAAATAGAGGTCTGACAAGGCACGATGCATGCTTCCTCTGGTGTGAGCTGGTCAGTTTATGTATATGCAAGTCTGAATGTACCATTTTGAAAAACAGTAGTCCTAATGTAAATAAAAACCTTTTGCCAAAATCTTACCTTGACGTTCTGTTCTGGTTAAGGGGGAGCACTGGAGCATTTAGGCTGCCTTTCCTCTCACTGGTTTCAATTTTATTGTTTTTATTTACCTGTATACGTTTCTTTTCTTCCTCATTTTATTACTACTAAATCTTTAGGTTCACTGCTAACTGTAGCCGTGATAAATTATTATTTCTATTAAATCAGTCTACCACTGTGATTCTGATTCTACTGCCTACTTACTGTGCTGCCGAATCGAGGTACTCTACCCTCAACTTCCAGATTCAGGATTGTCCCCATTTTGTGTCATGTCATACCAGATTCCATCAAAATGCTCATAAGTACACCTTGTTGCAACAACTGCATCTTAAATTTCTGATTTCTGCTGATCTCAACTTGTAGTGGAACAAATTATGGTTTATTCCATGCTGAAAAGAGAAGAAAATAAATGTTTTGGCTGTGGAGCCTTCTTCGGGTGATCTGAAATGTTGTGTTTCTTCTCTTTTCAGCATGGAATAAACCTTTACTTGTTCCATTGTAGCCTACACATGCTGACACAGCTACCTACATGAACTACTCCACTTACAGTGTTAAACTGCCTGTTTTTTCAGTGCCAGGCTGCTAGTGAACAATCTAGCAGCCACTGAACTGAACAATCTAGGCTTCCTCCCACAGCTGGAACATACTCTGTTCTTTGTTAAACCCCCTGGCTCACCAAGACCAGCCAAATAAACCATATTCAACACCCGATCCGGAAATAACAAAGGAGTCTTATTAATTGACTTTATGAAAGACATAAAACTTGATTTTCTGTGCTTGACTGAAATCTGGTGACATACAGTAATGACAGTCTCGTTTAACAATATTGTCATTACAGGTTATGGTTTATTCAAGCAATCTCACTCTTCTGGCTGTGGTGGCATGATTGTTATTAATAATCTCTTTTTCTGTGTGTCCTCTACTATACTTCTGCATTCTATATTTGAGTGACTTGTTTTAAGTGTCTCTGCTCCCCATACTAATCACTTTTACAGTCTACAGACTCCCCTAATCATAATGATGCATTTTTAGGTGAGTTTGCTGATCTGCTTTTTTGTTATGCTTCAGATTTAATAAGATTCCTATTTTTGGTGCTTTCAATAGCAATGTATGTTGAATAGCCTTCTAATTTAGCTAAGCCAACTCACAACAATTGCAAATTATTCTTGTTTCCCACTTATATTGAACTAGACCTTTCTGATAATTTGGTAGTTCTCTTTGATTTGATTAGAGTTTCCTTTCTCATGCTCTATACCATTACACTCTGTTAAGTTTTTGCAAGTGGCAATCAGTTAATCAGACTAGGTTTGCTGATTCTGCTCTTTCCTCATTTTTTGCTTTCTAACTTTCTAACTCTAATACTCTGAAAGACAAGGTAGAAGCATTTAATAGCTTACTTTTAACTACTCCTGACACCTTAGCTCTATTAAAACTCAAACCATCTCCTTTACTTGTTCTGCCCCATGGTAAGCTGACCAGTGAGACTGCTCAATAAAGGCGGTCTCTCACAAACTAGAACGTAGGTGGTGTACATCTTCTGTCTTAGGATGGACACTTTGTTGTATACAAGGATGCAATAGAGAACTGTAGATCAAGCTTCTCCTCCCATATTATTGAGAACAACCATAACAATCCTCGATGCCTGTTCTCCACAATCAATAGACTGCTAAAGCTATATTCCTTGCTTCATCCTAACTTCTCAACACTTTCTTAGAGTTTTTTAGTTCCAAGATTGAAAACATTCAGAGGCACATGCTCTGCTCTTCATTATGATTGCTACAGCTACACCTCTTCCCTTTTTTTGTTTCTGTCAACATGCATGTAAATTGGTGTTGGGTCTAATATCCACCACTCGTTTATTAGATTCCAACTGTACTAAACAGTACTCCTACTGTTTTATTTCAGTCCTGTTTTTCTGCCTTCTGCTCTGTGGTCCTCAACATAATAAATGAGTCCCTGAGTGGTACCAATGGCCTTTAGAATAGCTGCAGTTACCCTTGTGCCAAAAAAACCCAAACATGGCTCTGAACATCCTAACCAATTTTTTGTCCTACTGTATATCCAACCAAAATTTTCTTGAAAACAATTTAAAAAAGTGCTGTTGTAATCTAATTTAATAACCATCTAATTGAATGTAATCTCTTCAGACCCTTCCAATCTGGTTTTAGACAACTACACAGCACATAAACTGTCCTGGTTAAAGTCACTAAAGATGTTCTTATTGCTTTTGATGGCTTGAGTGTTGCTTTTGACACTGAGCCATGACATCTTATTTTCTCATCTTGAGACTGCATTTGGAGTTTCTGAAATTGCTCTTAAATGGTTCAACTCTTACCTCACAGATTGCTGACACTTTGTCTCTTTTAGAGGTTTCAGTTCTGAAGCTGGGTTCATTACTTCTGGTGTTCCTCAGGACTCAGTACTGGGTTCCCTACTATTTAGCATTTACATATACCAACTTGGTCAGCTATTAAGATCTAAATGATCATTTCTACACCGATGACACTCAAAGTCTTGTCCATGCTAAACCTGACACTAAAATGACTGTCTATGCACTCTCTAATAGCATATCTGACATAAAAACATGGATGGCTCAAATGTTCCTTAATTTAAACTGTGACAAAAATGAAGTCATGTTTCTTGGCATCTTGCATCAACCATTTAAAGCCTTTTTAGTAACCCTATTTGTGGATAGCCTTGTACTTGTACTAAGTTCAATCTTAGTTGAAGTTCTTTGGATGAAATTTGAAGCAGCCTTGATGTACGTGCAAAATATTGCAAACGCATCATTCTTCCATCCCAGAAATATTGCCAAATTATGTGCTACGTTATTTCTGACCATAGCTGAAAAGCTGGTTAACACATTAGTCTAAAACTAATTACTGCAGCACCTTAGTTGTGGGTGTATCTAAATGGAGCATGGAGCCTCACTGTCCTGTCACTGATGCGGGCATTGTGTCTGCCGGCAGTTTCAGCAGCAGTACGGGTGGCAGATCTGAAACGATCTCTCGGATCTCAGTCTGATATGTCGGTCCTGCTCTGGTGTGGGATCTGTCCTGCCAGTCTGCTGAAACCTTCTCTGTATTTGGAAACAGCGAAGCAACTTACTCCATAGTGTCTGGCAATGCTGGCAGGCTTGCAGCATACCAATGGCCCTCTCCCTTGTTTCTGGTGATATTTGAGGCATTATGGAATGCAGTGAAAACTGACTAGGTGGCCCTTTTCTTGCAGTGGCCTCAGCTTTGAATTAAGGCCTTTTTAAAGGTGACCTGATAAGGCATTGTTTCTCCTGGACCTCGTTGGGTAAAAGTGCACGTAACAAGCTTTCGTGTGATTGGCAAGTTGCAATGCCTCACTGCACAAGCTGTATTGCTGGTCAGAGGGCTTAAAATAAATTGACAACTTTTTGTGAAAGTACATAAGCTATAACTACAGTATTTTCATTCCAGAAAATGTTGCATTTCTTTTTTTCATCAGTATATTTTCCTTTTACTAATCAGTGTAAAAAATATTACTTTCTATGCAACACAAAAAACAACATTCTTTTAATAAAAAAGAACTCAGGGCTGATTTTTAACATGTTTAAATGCAGAAAGAGTCTTTACTCTCTAAGAGATATGCATATTGTTCACAACATGATGGGTAATCGGCAATAACACTTTAAAATTTAGTGTAATTGCAATGTTTAACTCCTAGCAGATGTTGGTTGCACTAAGTATTACCTCTGAAAAACACATCCCATCCCACTATGAAGATGAATATTCTAGTTATGCTCAATATAAAAGCAATGTACTGTTTTAATTGTCATCACAGTAAGTCATGTGTACAAACAAAATTGGATTATTTGGGACAGAAAACATAACCCCAACATTAAAACAAAATGCAAGTATTATTTTCCTTTGAAACAAAGTAGGATTTATTAATTTTGCATTTGATTTCTTTTTTAGTGGATTATTGATTGAATGACTGAGTGAATCGATTTTTTAATAAATTAAATTTGACAAATACATACATGAAACAGAATGATAGCAAAATTGGTGACAAATGGCTGAATGTATAAGAAGATGTAGAGATAAAAAATAATTGATTTCTCATACACTTTTGCAAACCCTTTTATAATTCAGCCCAGAATTCCTATACTTATGCCTACCTACATACATCTACATTGTATGGGTGACGGCCTACCCCTTTTATGCCCCCAAGCTCTGGAACTCTCTCCCCCAAGGATATCAGAGAGTCACCTTCTCTAAACTCCTTCAAATCCAGACTCAAAACCTTCTTCTTCAGAAAAGCCTTTACTTAACTGGTTCCATTCTTCACCCCTCTCCTTTTCTTAGTACCAAGATCCACGGTCTCCTCTATATATTGTAATTGTGTTTTATCTTATGTATTCTTCTTATTTATTGTTGTTGTCATCCTGTAAACCGCTTTGAGAAGCCACCTTTAAAGGTGCTATATAAAATATTATTATTATTATTATTATTATTACTGTACTTATATTTGTAGAATAAATGTAATACCCATGCAATCACTTGCCTGAAGCCAGTTCACAGCAACAGGGCAAGTCTCCACTCAGTCTAACATTCAACTAACACAATGAAGAGATGTGGGAAGTTATCAATATCACCTATGCACATAAAAGCCAGCACGTACCTTGTTACCTTCAGGTCCTTCAGATTATCTTTTACTCGGTCATTGGGTCTGCCTTTCACAACTCAGTGTCCTTGCAAGCTTTCCATGTTTATTCCTGTTTTTGACTATCCTTTGTATATCGACTACAATTTTTTATTCTACTGTGGTTGGTATTTTTGTCCTCTGTCATCCGACTTAGTTTGTTGTACACATCTTGGAAAGATACCTGTGCCTCACACTCTTGCCTGCTTTTTGGAATCCCTTTCAGATTCTCCATGACACTGTAAGCAGTATCCCTCAGCCTGCCTCTCTGACCGAGACTTTGGTTTACCACCAAAACTTTTAGTTTTGCTTTCGCCTGCCAGCTAGTTGTTTTGAGCAGTCTCAGGATGGATCCAGTCTCCTGTCTTCTGGCCACGGCTACCATCAGGTCAGTGTAGCAGTTTTGACAATAAAAGGAGGAATACAATGCATATACATTTATGTAGGAAGATAATTATCTCCCTAAACATCATAACTGTAAACGTGATGACTTGATGAGGTCATTTCTGTTTTGTTGGAGTATAAGGGAACAATGTACTGTATGTACTAATTTCATGTGTCAAACAAATGGAAAGCTTTGTCATTTTCTATTCATATTCAGTAAAGTACAACATGATTTCATTGTTTATCCTTTCTGTGCTGGCAATCAAGGGAACAGTTCTCTAGAGATTGGTTTTGCATCCAATTCATGGCAAGCTGCTGAATCACAAGGGGTACATACTATAGTGAAGGGAGAAATATACCCAGTCAGCCTATGCTTTCAGTATAGAAACCAAACTGAAGACTAATGTGTCCCGGGAGTGCTAGGTTTGAAACCTGAAGTGGAAAAAAAACACTAAAAACAGGCATCAAGGGGCCCTTTGGCTTCCTTCCTCAACTCCAGCACATCAGAGACCAAAATGTCCATTAGATATTCCCCAAACTCCAGAACACTCCCATTTACTCCAATTTCCTTCTCCTTCTCCGTAAAGTACAAACCAGATCCTTAAACCACACACACTTGTACTAAATATCTGAACTGACTGATTAATCTTTTGGTTTGAGAAATTCACTAACATTTAACACTGTTCTTCCATTTAAGTGAAAAATATTACAAATGTATTGTAATTAGCAAAGAAGAAATACTGACAGGAGAGGGAAAATCAATTCCACAACTGTTCAGTATTGAAAATTATGTCAGCATAATAAAAGACACTACATTAAAGGGAGGGTTTTGGTGTTGGGTATAAATCAAGGCTGTTAACCATAAATGCAGATTTATTCTATTAACATTTATCTATATTTTCATCATACATTATTAAAAAAGCAGCTTGTATGCATACTATTACTTTATATATGTAAGTTTGATTTACAGATCTTAAAACAAGCAAATTAAAAAGGCCTGGGGAAAATATTATTGCACTTGACAGATAAAAAGATGAAAGTCAAATTTAAAAATGAGAAGAAAATCTTTTTTAAATCTAAATCACACCCACATTTGTTTCTCAATGTGAGAAAGTATTGCTTTCATCACCGCAATGAAAACACACCAGAAGGACTGCACTTCATTCAAAAATGTCTCTTGCTGAGCAGACAGATACAGATATAACAGATATATACAGATATAAAAAGACTCTCTCAAAAATGATTTCTTACAGATGGTGCAGCTATTAAATCTAAGTCCAGCAGATCATTAATTTTCCAGATAATAAAGCAGGTTCTGTTAGCACCTTCTCGTCTTTATGTGCTAAGGACACAGCTGGATATTTTGAATGTGTTCCTGCCAAATGGAAATGACAGTTGCACTGCAGTATATCACTGAAACCATAGAGCTTAGTCAAGTGCTCTGAGGAATAATGAAATATTAATTTAGAGACAAAAAAATTAAGTGGCTTAAAAAAAGAAGCTGTTGTCCATCCCTTGAGTGGTTTTTCTGACATTGACGTCTGCTTTGAATGTGTCTATTCTTAGCCAAGCAAAACCACACGTAATGTGACCTAAGTAACTGCCTACAAGTGAGCACATGAAAACCACAAATGTCTCTTTTTTTCTTTGTACCTTGTTTGACTCCAGGATGAAAACTTCATTTTCATTATTATTCATATACAGTATATATATTTTGACATTTCAAGTACACAATAAGAAGCCATTCTTTACATTGTTTGTGAATAAACCCCCACTTGGGACTATTATGACAGAAAGATTTATGCAATTGATCAAGAGTTTATTTTTTATGATTTGGTTAGTAATTAGTTAGTATTGCTTCTTATTGTATGTTTAATGTTCTATATTTAATTGCATTTTCACATAATGTCCGGGCATTTTCATATCATCTGATTTTTCATTTTCATTTCATTTTCATAGTTGAGCAAGCACTCAACTACACGTCCTCCTTGAATGCCTATTTTGTTGGTTTTCCTCTTTTTAGTGTCTCTGAACTTGACAAAGCATGCCTTAGTAAACTGGTAGCCTTAAAGCAGCTACAGTTATCCCTGTAAAAAAACAAATATCAATCTAAACAATTTTCACCCTACCTAATCTTGCAAAACATTTGAGAACATACTGTTTCAAATCAATTAAAGAAAAAGGAAGAAGAAACATTGCTTACACTTTCATGGGGACTCGCATCCACCGCCACCAAGGAGCAGCATCCACCTGGATAGATAGGCATTACACCCCTACTCTTTTTGAAAAGTCCCCATCACTATACTGTGGCATTAGGACCTACAGTACACAGACTGCAGGGTGAGCACCCTCTGTTGGCCCCAGTAACACCTCTTCCAGCAGCAAACTTAGTTTTTTCCCAGGAGGTCTCCATCCAGGTACTGACCAGGCTCACACCTGCTTAGCTTCAGTGGGTTGCCAGTTGTGAGTTGCAGGGTGATATGCAGCACAGAAACTGTCCTTGTTAAAGTTGCAAATGATCTTCTCATCTTCTCATGGCTTATGATTCTGGTTCTTTATGTATCTTTATTCTTCTTTTTGGGACTGTGTTTGGAATTTCTGACATTGCTTTTAAATGTTTCAATTCTTACCTTACTCACTGCCGACAACTTTAAATAAACACGTCTCTTTCAGTTCTGATGTTGAGTTTGTTAAGTATGGTGTTCCACAGGGCTCAGTAATGGGCACCCTAATATACAGCATTTACATGTTCCCACTTGGGCAGTTATTAAGATCTCTTAATTTAAATGATCATTTCTACTCATATGATACTCAGGTCTACATCCATACTAAACCTGAAACTGAAGTAGCTGTTTCTGCACTCTTTTAATTTGATACATTTCTAGAAATTTCCTTCATTTAAACTACAAGACTGAAGTCATGCTTATTGGCACCACCCACCGATGAACTAAATCCAATGCAGTAACCCTTTCACTGGATGGCACTGTAATTAAATTTGAATTGAAGAATTTGGGGGTGGTACTTGATCCAGGCTTGACGGAAGGCTTTATGAGGCTCTACTTTCCTGTAAAGCAATTTGAAAAGATACTTTAAAAGACCTTGTATAAAATAAAGTTACTTATTATTATTATTATTATTATTAGTAGTAGTAGTAGTAGTAGTAGTAGTAGTAGTAGTATAGTTGACTTTCTTTATTAGTGATGTGCTTGCTTGATTTTTACATGTAAAATCCATGCATATTATTTAAAGATCAGCAGGTTTTTCCTGGTTTGCATTAATTAATAAAAAGCACTAATAAAAAATATCAAAATAAGGATACCTAGCAGACATAGATGTACAATTCACTAGAAACAAAAAACAAAACAAAACTTGTATTTACATCTACTCACTATTTTTCCACTGTGTACTCAATACAAAGTGCTTTTTTTCAGAACCAAAAATCAGTTTTAGAAATGCTGATGCTTTTCATTTAATTAAAAAACATTGCCTTCTCTACTAGCATCAACACCATATTTTAATCAAACTATAGCACTTCAGTATTGCCATTATGTCTGTTTGATTTTTTCCATCCACAATTGTTTCCTTGTGGTCCAAAACTTTAACTTAGAGAAAGCAGCTACAGTACATTATAGGACATAGCTAATAGAGAATCAATTAATCGAAAGAATTAGTAACAATCTGGTTTGTTAGAATGTATTCTTTTCTTAGTAATGTGACTGGGTGCAAGATTGTATTTTTGTTAAGTGCTGAAAAATATATAGGAGCGTTGTGGACTTCTTGTCTGTGTTGGCAGAGTACATGAGAATTAGTCTTGATTTATTGAGAAATTATTCTACAGATCAAAATCTGCATGTCTTCACATACAGTAACTAACTGATGCAATAGTAACTCAATGCATGCTATCACTCATTTCAAAGACTGTTCACTATGCTTTAGTATGATTTCCTTCTGCATGTGGTCTTATTTTTATACCTCATCTTCATTATAATATCTGCATTTGATTTTTATTTTTGAGCAAATGTACTTAGGAAGTCAAAGACAAAAACTCCTGCCAATCAGCTTGGAAACTTAAAGTTTTACCACAGGAATAGCCACAGACAAGAAAAGATTCAAGTCCTATTAGCATAATTTGTTACTGGTGCCCTGAAAGTTTTCAATGAGCATTTTATTCATTACACTGATCGACTTTAGAACATATATTATTGTGGTGTATTGACAAATAAAGTACATAATGTTGGGAGGTGACACTATACTCCTGCAGTGGCTACCTTGATTGTACCAGTCTCTTGTGGGATTTTCAGCCTAAGGCAAGAGTTTCCTGTGATGTTCTGAATCTCTGCCTCTACCTTCTGCTGCACTGAAAACCTACAAATAGGGTATGCTTCTTTCCAGATTCCTCAGGGGAAAGAAAAAAAGCACTATTTAATATTTTACCAATATAGAAAGAAGTCATATTTTGACCAATGTGTTTAGTTCAATGATTACTTCCATCCAACATACCTACTTTTTCATTTGTTTCATCTATTTTTCCAGTGGTTGAATCACACACAAAAGTTTCATATGGTATAAAATGCAGACTAATTATAATTTTTAGAACTATGTACTGTAGGCTGATTAAGATAGAAAATATGTACAAAAAAGATTTTGTTTATTATTTAACTGTTTATTAATTTAAGTCATCTAGGTCTACAGGAAAGCCTATGGAAATAGTTTCATTCAGACATTAATATTCTAGAAGAAGAACCAATAATATTTGGATCCAAAAAATATACCAAAGATTAAAAACCTTGATATAAGGAACAGAAAGAAGATTCATATAATTTCCTGGTAAAGATTTATTTTGATTGTGGCATGATAAACTGAATGTTAGTCCTTTACATTTAGGATGTAGATTTGTTTTGAGTTACCCATTCTATATTTTAGACAATAAAGGCCAGTAAAATACCTCAAAATGTAATCCATATGTCTGGATCCATAATCCATAATTCTAAAAAAGTCTGGATAATAGACTTGATCCCAATCTTTTCCAAGATTTGTATTTTTCCTAAATAAATATATTTTGAAGGTTTCTTGTATAAACTCAGATTTTCACATTTGGTACAGGTCAACTAAATACCAATTATACCTGTCTTTACATAAAATGGATTATATAATAAATGGCCACTATTGTATAAACTGTCAAAGAAGGAAAAATTTATTTCAAAAATTATATTTGTAAATTTTACTAAGTATGGTTTATTTTAATAAGTAAATAAAAAAAAAGCTTGCAAAATACTCAAGAAAAGATTTGAACTCTCTTTCTAATATGTCACATGCTAGGTATTTTATTCCTAAAAAATCTTTTGAACTGACATACAGAATATCCAGTGTCAGGTCATATAAGGATCAAAGGCATTGTTGAATTGTTAATAAAATTAACATTGTACCATCTATACCAGATAACTTTACTGAGGTCTGGATGAGAGTCAGGCTCATATCATGAATCACAAAATAACTATTTATCTACATATATACAAAATACATTTGCCCAGTTCCTCAAATAAAAAACAAACTGAGCTGTAACTTGTGTTGCAACACTGTATTTGAATACCTAAAGTATCTAACTGAATAAGATGAAAGATTGTCCAATGGCAAGGAGTGTTTGAATGCTATTGAGAGACCTAGGGAGTGATACCAGTGTAATACTCTTTCTTAGGACTACACTCTCTTTCTCTAATTTCTTCACATTCATATCAGTTCAATTGAGCCTCACATCCCCAATGTGGATTGGAAATCTCTTAAAAAACCTACTTGAACAATTTCCATTATCCACCATCAATACATTTTTTTTTCAGAAATATGCACAAGGGGTATAATGATAGATCAAAATGTTTTTACTTAAACCAATAAGTTGTTTTTTATTTATATAAATTAATATAAATTCTAACCACAAGCTACACAAATATAAAAAGTTGTTTACTTCATATGTGTATGTATGTGCAGTATACAGTGTATAGAATATTTGTAAGTATGTTTGTAAGCTAGTGATTTAAAGATGATCACTGCCAGTTTTTTTTTTTTGTAGTTAGGTACAATTACAGGACTTAGCTCTCAAAAAGAGGGAGCAGAGAGATCAGACAAGAAGGGAAGGAAGGTTACCAAAAATTGGTAAAATTCTAAAAATGCAAAGATGTTCTGTGGCCTAAATTACATGAAGCACTCATTGTAAATCACCTGCATGCTTACGTGTATGTTAGACTAGTTATTGTTGTTTCATCAGGTTAATCTCTTAAAAAATATAAAAAATAGACAAAGAAGCAAAAAAGTGGCTGGCATGCAGCCATCTTATGAGCTACAGATTCATGGCGCCAACTTCATGGGGTATGTTACACTGTTCCCAAATGGGAACTCACATCTGTACAAAATATCAAATCCTCTGTATGCAATATTTGTGTCTTTATACCACATGTATGTCAGACTAGGAAGGGGTTTGAGAAATACAGCATCTGGTCTCCATAAGATTCTAAATGTCAGAATTTTTTAAAAAAGTGATAAATGCTATACAATGTATTGTTACAGAATACTAAGCACTGTATAAAGGGATAAAAGTAAAATCGGCACTAAAATCAGAACACCTGTCACAGGATAGCAGCTGCTTCCACCAAACAGCACATTCATTGGTAGCTGTATATAAATTATGAAAAAAATCCACTCTTGTTGTTAGGTAAAAAAAATATGTTGGCAAAGACAGAGACTCATGCTCAGCGACAGACTTTCAGGGATATCAGTCTTGTGTTTTTTCCTTTACAATAATTCAGCTGAGAAAATTATTTGCTTAATCAATTAATAAAAAATCAATTCAAAGTAGCAATAACTGTTTTATTAGTTTTAAAAACAAAAATATATAATTGATTTATAAAACAAGACAAAACCTCAGGCCATATTCTTACAATTGTTTGGAAGAGCAACGTGTTATTTAGTCATACTTCTTTCCATAAGAATAATTTATGTAAATGAATACACACATGATGCACAAACAAAAGACAATATACCTGAAGTTTGATAGTAATTCTGGAGTTATTACAAAAGAGCAAGGGGGAGCTTGGCAGTGTACAGTTACATCATTAACATCTGAAAGCACAGTTAGTCATCCACATCTACTGTAGAACTATATTACAATAAATTCCCAAATATATTATTAAGTACTAGGTACACACTAGATGCCTGTGTGACTGATAGGATTAGGAGCAACCTTCATTTGGAATAACTGGCATGATGTTTCTGCACATTCTTTGTGTTTTAACTGGTGTGTCGTAGTCTGCATCCCATCCAGAACTAGCATCTAGCTTGTTTTGGGTTTTTATGTCCCATACAAACCTAACTGAGAGAAAACTGATTTTAGATGAGAAAAAGAAAGCCTTCAAGAGAAGAGACCAAACCCCATTGGTTGGTTGAGAGTATAAAGCAGTGTCCCATGGTACCCCATAGGCACAAAACACAGAGACTCTTTAAAGCTTAAAACAAAAAAATCCAGGTAACAAGCAAGTCTCAGTGAGATCCTCCTAAAATGCAAAGGCCTTAATAATGAACCCATTATTAAGAGAACATTATTTCAAATATATGAAGGCTTTTGAAAAATTGGAGGGGGGTTATCAGAAAGCCATTTACTTTGTGACATGACTGGTGAGTCTGCAATGACAATTCGGCAATTTAGAAAAAGCGATATCTGGAGAAAGAAAATAAAAGATGCTGTAGTCTCATTGATTTAAAGATTCTGCAATTAGGTACCATGAGGCTCTAGACTCTATCTTAAACAAGTTCATTTTAAATGTTACTTTAGGGCTTTTCATTTACTGGTTTAAAGCTTCTACAGTTCTTTTCCTATAGCCAAAAAGGACACAAGTTGCTTTACAATGAAGTGGGAGTGCTCTTCATCCACCACTGAAGGGCATTACTCTCCTTTATGACCTCCTGTAGCAGCCATTATGCATCACCAGTTACACAACGCACCCGAGGAGGTAGGAAAGTGAGAATTTGCGTTACAACCAAATTAAGGAGGAATGTTTGGAGGTCACATTGTGTAGGCCCAGAGTGGAATTTAGCTAGGACTCCAAGGTTAATGACCCTACTGTTCAAGACAGTGACATGGGATCATTAATAACTATGTGAGGTCCTTCTCATAAGAGGGACGGAATCTCCCCTCACTTTCTCTCTTCATCCATGGGTACTGCATAGCCCCCTGCACATGACTGCATGCCAAAGCAACAAGTGTCTCCCTGCACCCCTGCAACATCTGCATCTTTCCCTTTTCTTCTTCAATTTAATATTGCATTCACTTGAATATTTTATCACCAGTAAATAAAAGGAAAACATGAAAGTAAGGCAAAACGTATCTTCATGTAAAAAAATGTTCCTCATCATTAAGGTAGAGCATGCTGAAGTTGTACAAGGATTGGTTGCATATGCTCTTGTCTGTTCTAAATAAACTGTACTCCAATCATTCTGGCAGGAGAAGAAAGATTATTTCTGAAGTAACTACATACTTTCTTGGATCAGAGCAGTTGCAGATCATGAGACACCCTTGGAGATGACAAGCATTATGTAAAACAAAAACCAAAAGACACATGTAGGAACTGTGTAAAAGTTCATGTAAAATCAAGAATAAGAGGAAATGCTTTAATGTTTTTTGTCTTTACTTCTTTTGTGGGACTGTGGAAAAAGCTACCCAACCACATTGCTAAAGCTGATACCCTGGCTTCTTTCAAGAAAAAGGAGGACCAGAACCTTGACTTAATTAAATCCAAACTACTAAACAAGCTAGATGGGTTGAAAGGCCTACTCTTGTTTTGTTTAACCTCTTTTATTCTTATAAGTTCAGAAATGAATATTTTCCACAAAAAAAACAAGTGAATGTTGCTTAATAAACACGTTTTGGCTTGAAAGAGTAATGACATTGCAGTTCAATATTTCATTTCTCCTGTTTTGAAGTGAAAATCTACATTGTATTACAATTTTACAATTTTTATTTTCATTGCTATTATTCATTATTAAAAATTACCAGCTGATATCCTCATTTTATTACAAATACAAATAATAACAGTGGATTGTAAAAACTCATTTTATGATTCATTTTCCCCATTTATTTTACTTTAATATTTTAATTTTAAAAATCAACTAAAAAGTAAACAGTAAAATGGCAAATAATGTAGAAATAAAGATCTCAGGTAATCTTACAGGCCAGTTTGACTTTATATGAAATACTTGCTTATGTAAGAGCAAGCTAGTGAAAAGAAAGAGTCAATTGTAACTCTAAATGCATCTTAATTTAGTACTTGAAATCGGTATATTTTGTAGCCACAGAACATCAATATAAACTTCAGAGCTCAGTAACTGACAAAAAAGCATTATGTTCTTTCATTCAGCAAAGAAAGCACTTCAAATTAGACCCATTAATGCATTGAAAGTGTAACCAGCTACCAGATAAACAGGCTATGATTACTGCAGATGTGTGGATTTACAGTGCACCTTGGGATTTGCAGTCTGCTTTGAGGTGCTTATTATTTAACGTAGCTTTTGAGTCCACAAGCTAATATCCAAAACTTGTGAATCACTAAAACAATTTTAAGTTTCCTTTCAAGTTTGAAGGAAGTAACTAACAGAATTAAATGCAGGAATGAATAATTGAATGAAAAAATGTATATTCTTATAAATACAAATCTTTCCTATTACATTTCAATATGCTGTATTTTTACCAAGTACAAACATACTGTATTTACTGTTTAAAGTAATGTCTGTATTAAATCTACCCAATATTTATACCTTCTGCAATATAAAATTCTGCAAGCATAACTCCATGCCATACAATATTTCAGACTGTTAAGAAGGGTTCTTTAAGAGATACTCTTCAAGTTAAATTGGTGGGATTATTGTACACAAAGGTGTAAAACTGCTGGCTTGCTTAATAATTATATTGTCAGGCAATTAACAATCATATTAAACATATCTGTAAAGAGGCTATTGAGTTTAATTATGCTTGGTACAATCATTTCCGATTAAATAGATGTTGAACATTATCATAGTATCAGATGACTTGTATGTATCCCCCAAAGGAAAATTAAGCATCTGTTTTTAACTCAAGTTGATTTAATAGTACAATTGATGCATACAGCTTTTGTTTCATGAAAGTATTAAAACTAAATGCAGAATAAATTAACTCTAGCAATTAAAACAGATTGTACAAGTTTTGTGTTTTACTCTACAATCAAACTGAGAACACAAATAAATATTTAAGATGCCTGTTCAACAAAAGTTTAATTTTTACCTTTTAGGTACCTATTTTTTCTGGTTTATTATCACATGTATTTCTCGAAGCAAATTCATACAGTAAAGCTTTAAAAAACACAGAAAACATGTCTAATTAAAACATTAAACAAAACTGATTCAAAAAGAAATAATGCCTAGTTGAAATACTAACAAAACTATTTCAGTCATATGATTGGATATGAAATTCTACTTGCTGACTTTCCTCAACAATACATTTTCTGTTCCTTGACTTAAAATATAATATTTCACTTAATAGTATTAAACTAAAACAGTCGGAAGATCTTAAAGCATCAATATATTGCAGTAACCAAAGCTGCCTGTCTGTGTGAATTGCCAAGATTCAACCCCTAGGGATAATTCTCTACAATATCTTTTGCACTGACTGGTCATTGGCAATTATAAATCAATAATAATTATTAAAAACATTAAATGTTATGCAGACGGCACGGTGACACAGTACTTAGCATTGCTGCCTCACAGTACTTGCACTCTGTGTTCAATTCCTGACTTGAGGTGCTATCAGTGTGCAGTTTGTATGTTTGCACCGTGTTCATGTGGACTTTCTCCAGGTGCTCCGGTTTCCTCCCACAGTCCTAAGACATACTGGTAGGTTCATCAACTCTGATGTTTGTGTGCCCTGCAATGGACCATGAGCTGTCCAGAGTGTATCCTGCCTTGCACCTATTGCTCTGGATCTCCTGCAATGCTGAACTGGATGAAATAGTTAGAAAATGGATAGATGGATGGAAATGGTATACATGGAATGCAGAGGTCAATTCTTGTTCCTTTGTTAAAGATAATTCTGTAATTGGTGCTGTCTCTGCATTTACTTACTCAGTCTCTTTTTTGGATAAGATTAAGACAAAGATCATATAATAATGTTCTCTTAAATTGTAAGATTTTTATTTAAGACTTATTCTATGAGTGTTAAGTATTACTGTGCATAGGATCTCATAGTACTGTATGTTGTAGATATACAATTCTGTTAGAAATCTATTTTCCATTTCTTTCAATTGTAATGCAATTTGAGAAACCTCAGAAATGCTTTTTTCTATGTAAAACTCAACTAGTATGGCCAATAATCCAAGTAAAGGCACCATGGGGAATCATCATAATATTAAAAGCTGTTAATTTTTAATTCCTATGTTCGAGTGCTCAAATATAAATTGTTTCTGCAAGTGCTCAGTGTAGAAGGTTGGATAACAGAACAGAGAACCCCCCACACACTGAAAACGTGGATACTGTTTTCATGTTAATAAATAAATGGAAAAATACATATATTAAAAACACTCAATTTACAGTATATATAGTATGACTTACAGTACATTTATAGTACGAGATTCATTACCTTATTTCCCAGTGTTCTATAGTTTCTTCTTGTAGTCGAGAATGAACTTTGAGTTTAATAAAATCTCTTGCTTCCATAAATTTATATTCTGCATTATAATGTTGAATGTGAACTAATTTTGAAAGCTTCATACCAAAATCCTAAATTAGGCAACATTATTGATATGTTGTCAAAAAGATCCTGTTATAAACCAAACATTTTCAAACGTCTTTATCTTTATTTAAAAACTAAAGGTTAAGAGTGGTAAGGTAAGGTCTTTTAATGTATTAAAAGAATGTGAAAAATGAGCAAGGAAGACTAATCCATCATGAAAAAAACTCATTAATGGATACAAAAGTACAAACTGACTTCTCTTTACAATTAACTATACAAATAAAATAGGCCCAGTCTTGATGACATTTAAATAGTAAGAAAAAGAATGTAAGGAGAAATGCAAACCACTTTATGGTACTATATATATATATTGTTAAAGAATACAATTCATTACAATTACATTGCTATCAAACAAGACAATATAGGCAGTTATTATTTTAAAAAACCTCGCTGTAAAATAATGATATGCCTTCACTTTTTACCTCTTAAATCTGCTACACTATTCTAGGTTACACATTTTCACCCAGTAACCCTAATAACTAATCCCTTTCCTGAGAAACAACAACAATGGCAATGCTAAAAAAACTCTTCCACACAACTAACTGGCTACACTGAAATAATGTAACCTAGAAGGAAGAAAAAAATCAAATACTTGCCCATCTCTCCAACATTACCCCCCATAACATCAATAACAGCCACTCCCTGACAACCAACAAGATCCTAAAATTCTTAGCAGACCACAACTCAACAGCTGACTTCCACCCCCCTCCTTTTCTCAGCATTTCTTTAAACTCAGGGGGCTCCCTTTCTGACGAATTGCTGACAGATTACGGAGCAATGACATAATTTAGCGATTTGCCAACCAGTCACCACGCCAGTCCCAGACTGTCCTAATAAGGAAAAACACCCACAAAACAACGAGACTGCCTATTCTAATGAACAAACACAGCAGGACATCATACCCCCACCCTTAATAACAAATAATGCTTGTTAAAACGAAGAGGCAGTTCACAACATAAATTGTTATAACTATTTTGATAAACTGGTATAATTTTTTAATTTTACAGAAAAAGTCCTCCAAACCTCAACATGTGATAGTGCATTAGCTACAACATTCTCTGTGTCCTTCGTGGGTCTAATTTCCAGAGAGTAATTCTGTGTAACCTAACTGACCAGCACACGAGCCATTGATTAAGGTTATACATATGATGAAGAAAATACAAAGGACAGTGATCATTTAAAACATCCAGTAGTAGAAGCCATGAGCCTAAATAAACCTGAAAATGCCCTTTCTGCTCATTCAGACCATTTTTAAATTCCTCAAGTAATACAATCATTTTATATAATTTATGTGGGGGGAGGGAAACAGAATTCAAAGAGAATATCTTCCATGTTGTATTTGAATTAAGATTTTGTTTTTATTATTTTTGGCTTTCAAATGTGACTTAATCAGAAAACCATCACTTATCACTTATTTATTTTATCCAGTTTGTTAATTATTTTAATCTAAGGTAAAATATCACCAAACTTGATATTGCTACTTTGGAAGTGGAGGTAGTCCTATAAACTCGAATATATGAATGACATTTCATCACAATAGTCTCAAATAACATATTCTGTTTTAGTTGAGGAGGGTGTCAGCATGCGAAGCCTTACTTTGGATATTAAGACGTCTTATTCTACACAAAATGCATTAACAAGACTTTAATTTTTGTAGAAGCGTAGATTTACAACATTTAACACCTAAATTTGGAACAATGAGGCTGGAGTCTCACTTCTCAATATAGCATCTTATGTAAATAATGGTTTTACAGCTCAGTTAGTGAGGTGTTTTCTCCTTAACTGAAATGTGTTACATGGGTATCATATGTTTGCAGAAATTGTCATGAATCCATTTGTGGATTAGGTTTGTTGCTGTTACTAGACTTAAAGTTAATTACCTGAATTTATCAACACAATTTAATCTAATCTAATTTATTATACTGAACTTTGTTTATGGGAAACCTTTACTAAAATGAATTAATTTATCAAAGAGGCCACAATCACAGTCTAGCACAGGACCCCAATTCACTGTCCTTAAATGTTAGCAAGTTAAACCAGTTTTCTAAAGAAGAGTGAGCTAAAATTAAGTCAAAGTCAAAATTGATGCAGGAAAGGATAAACAGCTACAGAAAATGATTAGTTTAAGTACTTTATTTTGCATAGTATTAACAATGTGCTCTGTTTGTGCTGTAGACACTTGCATTTGTCCTGGTTTGGTTTCCTAGATAAAAAACTTTTATCTATACTATAAAATACTTTATAGTATTATTATATTATATATATATAATAACATACTTATCTATTTAACACTACAGTGACGCAGGAGAACTGAACTCTGTTTTGGTTTTACTGTACTGTTTGTGTTTATTTGTCCTTTAATACAGTATGATACTGTGTGGTTTTAAAGCCCCTACAGTATGCATATAATATATTTTTATAATCAATAAAATAAAATTATCTGTTTTTTAATTACTTTTGACTTAAATTTACATCAAGACAAAAGTAGATTATTTAAGCATGTATGTAAACTCCCAAAAAACATTGTGTTTATAACGGCCAACAAAACTTAACTATTTTTACGTATCTGGCTGAGTAATCTAGCTTTGTTGTCACGATTATAGTCCCCCCTCCTTAAGGGTGCTCCAGCCCTTTCACTTTAGACTTAATTCTGTGCACCTGATCCCTTCTTCCAGCCCACCTTAAAAGACAGGCGCTGACGCTCACCCTGGCTCTGCATCTAGTTTCCGCACCGTGCGAGTCCGGGACCTGGAAGCGCCTGGTCCCGTTAAGGTTTTAATCTCTGTTCCCGTTCCTCTACCCTGTCTGCCGGTTCCGACCAGGTTCATGGTTTTAATTCCCTGTTTGGATGGATCTCCTGGCTATGGACTTCCTCTTTGGATTACCCTTTTGGATTGTTTGCCTCAGCCACACCTTCCCCGTGCAGCAGCGCACCTTGGACACGCCCCCCTGTTTTCAGCCCCGTATTCCTGCATGACTTTTCCCTAGTGTTTCCCCACTTCTTCGAATTGTGTCGTCCGCGTAGGGTCCGGAAAGAACTGTTCGTTACATTTGTGAAACAGCCATACTTTTATTTTTAATATGAATGAAATATTTAACATACTATTAGGTATACAATTAATACAAATGTCAATATAGTATAAAAATTAAATTTAATTATGGGACATAATAAAACAAGACAGTATTGTCCCTACAGGGTTAGGCATTAGCTAGGATTTGAACCCAGACTTTTCATGTGACAGTGCAATGTGGCACACTATGCTTTGAGCATTCTGAAGGGTTGAATTCTGAAGTATATGTTGATCCATCCATTTTCTAATTGCTTCTTACAATAATGCATTTTATGTATTTTCTAAAAAGAGTTTATTCTAATGTATGCTAATGTATACAGAAACACTTCATGACAAGTATTTTGTTTTAAAAGGTGCAGGAGTGTATGAGGCCATAGTCAGAATAGATATAGTGGCAGAGAGAAACCATCAGTCTTAAATCCTATTTGAGTTTCTTGTGTGGGTCATCCAGTAGAAACCCACGCCCAGATTTGAGGACAAATTCTACAGTAAATCCCGCAGTTCATATGTCTGACCCAGACTGTGTCACTCATTGACTCTAAACAGGGTTTGGCAAAGGTAGAGCTGGCCAGGGGATCTTGGGACCAATACAAACGAAATCTACTGCTGGCTGAATACCTAACCAGCTGAAAAGTATATCTGGCAACCATGCATGTATTGACTTTCCACCATTTCACCATTTAATTTTCTGTTCCAAATCAAAGCAAAATAAAGTAGTTAGACTCACAAAAGCAGGTATAAGAATGTTTACAGATCTTTTTATTTGTATAGTATAGAAATGAATAAGATCAAAAACTACTTGCTAAATGTTAAAAAAAGATAAATTAAAAAGAGAAAAGCAACTGAAAATGTGCATTGTTCAACAGTTGCATAAAACTATCAGTTAAGCTTATCAAATATGAATTTTGGTAGTTTTAGTGCTGCTGAATCACACACTGAAAATTCAAAGGAAGTAAGGTTTTTTCTTGTTATTAGAGAAAAAAATCTACAATGTTCACTGCTGAAATGATAAATACGGGAAGGATTAGGCGCAGTATAATATATAATTTATATATAGTGCTTTTTGGGTTTCATAGGCTAACCTTTTTTATTAAAAAAAGTAGCAAGTCTTGAGCAAAACACATTTCTTGTATTAATTTTTACAGGCTTCAAACCATGCTGTGGAAAATTAGGTGCATTTTTTCTGATACAAACTGTAGAGAGAAGATTTCCAGATAATTTACAAACTGCCCAAATAGATGTAGAAATACTGCACTCATTCAATTCTCACATGTGCTCACATTACTTGCCCTCTAAGTGTACTTTCTGTAGCCTTTCATACAGAAATCTTGCACATTTTTCTCCTGGGCATACCTCTCAGCAGATACATTATAACAAGAATGACGAAATTATGTTGACATTCCTGAGTTTAAGTAACTCGGTAATTGATTTTCTTTTACAGTATGGTTTAATTTCTTGCTTACAGCTAGCCAAGATACGCATGGTTTTGTTTTTTTCTACTCCTATTCCTGAACAAACATAATACAAAGAAGCAAGAAGATCATTGAGGTCAATACTGATTGGATGGTATGAGCTTCATTTTGTATTGTAGTGCCTGTAAAAAACCCAAACGCTGAAAATAATGCTCTGATTTTTTTTTCTCACAATGACTTTACTTGTTCATATGTTCTAATTTAGAAACTGCAGATTCTCTAAAGAAATGACACGTTCAAAGTCATTAATTTGAAACCACACCCTCAACACTCCTGAAGCTACACTGAGACAAACCCTATTGAGGGTTTTGCAGTGAATAAAAAAAAATTAAAAGTAAATTAAAATAAAAGGGTTCAAATGTATATCCTCTTCTGTAACTGGTTTATATCAAACAACATTAATTTGATAATAGCAGTCCTAGTGCTTGCCCTGGGATTTTGGTCATGTTAATGGATGCAGCATTTCTGTGTTGTAGATTGAGCTCAGTTTCTTTTCAGGAAAAGTGAGACAGTTATATTTTTAAGGTGGTCTTCAAATATGTTGAATATGCTGTACTACATAAGGCAAAGCGTTATGCAGACTTTTAGGAGGGCTTATTCTGTATTTTATATGTTGAGAAATAATTATACTGTATAAACAGCTGTTTATTGATCAAAATAAAAAAATGCATTTAATTAAACTTCCCAAAGAAGACAGACTTTTCTTTGGAAAGTAATATCAGATTTTTTTTTCACTGCCAAGGGCTAAAATATGAATCTTTCATTCTCCTGCTACAAACCAGTAAAAAATAAGTTAATAATATATAATGTATATAAATTAAATGAATTGCTGGAGACATTTTAAAGTTTTCTTTTACTATTAACAATTGTTACGCATTCCACGTGTCTCTGTCCCATCTCGCATTCCCACGCGCACCGTTTTTAACAAACACTCACACCGCAAGTTACCTATCACCGTTCACATTTTAGTTTCCCTCTTTCCTCAATTCCCCGCTCACTATTGCAGATTCTCCTCGAGCTCCCAAGTGTGCATTATTTCTTTACTAGTTTGTATTCGGTATCTGACCTTCTAGCTTGCTCCACATTTTTTATTTCGTCTTGCGTTTTGGATTGTTGCTCTCTAGTAGTCTTTCTCGTTTTCTGACCTTCTTGCTTGTTTCCTGGAATTAGCATTTGCTTAGCGATTTGGATTTGTGTTCTCTCTCTCTCCTACATAGGATCCATTCCTCCTACCTGCCCATCGTTACAACAGTGTTAGTGATCATAGTAATTTAATTATAGGAATCTTTTAAAAACTATAGACTATGCACAGGAATATTCTATAGTCAGATGTTCACCAACACGACAGAAGCTTCTATTGTGTACATACCTCTCAATGTATAAAGAGAATGTGATTATTAATGTTTCTCTTAATAAACATCTATTCAAATATTTAACAAAATATTTTTGTTTCACTGTGGAAAAGTGACCTACTGTATTTTGAAAGTTTCAGAATTCTGCAGATTTTATGCCTTATTGTCTTTAAAAAAATAATTTTATAAAGAGTTTTTTTAAGCTAAATAGAAGGTGCTTTAAAGGAATATGTCTGACTATGTTGAAGTTTCATTTTATTTGTATTTGTTCAGATTCTTTGGCATGTTCTTGTTACATCTTCAAGCTCAATTTATAAAGAGCATCAGACTAACAGAATGAAGGCTACAACCTTTTAAGACTTTCAGGACAAGTGCAATTTGTAGCTGAGTAAGTGCAGTAACCGAGTAAGACTATTAGTGGCTTTTCATTGGACAATGTTATGAAAAAGAAAAATGTTTTTGTTTTTTGAAAAAAAGACTGATGAGCAGCTGTAGAAGCTTGATGAGAGCTTTCAGGTCCTTCCTTAGGAACTACAGTGTAAGATGTAAGTAGTTGCTTTGAGTGCTTGCCAAGTTGCAAACAACAACTACTGTAACTATGTCTGCCAAAGGGAGGTGAAAAGGAGAAACAGGCAAGGTCAGTGATGTATAATGTAAGGTAGCAGCTTCAGATAACCAATACCAAACATATTTCAAAGTCTTGTTCTTGAGGTTTCTGTTCAAAAAGTACCTTACTGATGAGACTCTAATCTATGATTGGAGTGCATATGCCAAGACTCATCATGCACAGATGTCAGAAGGTCACATCAGCTATAATTTGGATGGCAACCTACTGGGTTTTGAACTATTTACTTCTTACAGGATCACTAACACATTGCACATGCCTAGTTCAGTTATGTGGTGTCTCATTCCAATATTTTATTTATGTCAGATCAACATGTTTCATGATAAAGAAAAAAAAAGTTTGTAATTTGAATTTCATTCTTAACATACTGTATGCTATACACAAATGTAATAATGTGACCTTTAAAGAAATCTGAACAATCTCTCTTTAGTTTTAAGCTTTATTTAGACAGAAAGAACGACACTGTAATAATTTAACATTTCATAATACCTTTCTTTTTACAATGCACATTTAGAAGATATTAGAGGATTTTACTATACCTGTTTTTTTGCAAAATACTTTTATTACTATATCTGCTAGGTTTTCATTTCCATAATCCTCAAAGGAGAGTCTCATTTATACCTGATTCAGATATGAATTTCCATCTACAACTTCCAACATATTATTCTCTTCTTAGACCTAGCTCAGAAACAAAAATGGCAACAGGTAATGCCAAGTCTTATAGCAGACAACAGCTCTTATACCTCTTTACTGGTATTACTTTTCTTAGGCTTTATTATAAGTGAAATTATTAACACACCTATATATATTTTTATAAATGTGTTAAGAAAATGAAGATTGTGATTGTGTGTGTAATTAATCAAAAAACAAAATGTACACAAAAAAACGTAGGTATGATTAGTGGTGTGAGTAAATAGGAAAGCGGTGTTTATTTAAAAAACAAAAAAATACTATGAAAGTTAGTGATTTTTGTTTCTTTTTCTGGAAAGGATCATACATTTTCCCTATAAGAAATAATGGAGACAGGTATTACAAAAGGGTTTCTGGAAATGAATTAGGTTAATAAAAGGATGTCCGGGTATGACTGTAATGATGTGACTATTATATTTAAAATATATAGTATTTTATATAAGTATAAAACAAATAATGAGTTCATTAAGCACTGAACTATATTTCCAACATAAGGAATTAATTATCCTGAATTAATGATTCAATGGAATCAAGACAGAAAAATATTACATTTTAAATTATTTTCCCCCAAAAATAAACGAAACACAATTATTGCCACCCCTGCTTGTAGTACTTGGTGGAGTTTCCCTTGGCAGAGATAATGGCAGTATTTTGTTTTCCCTGTAATGTTTTATCGGGTTGTTGAACACATTGAGAGGGATCCTAGACCATTCCTCCATGCCAAACCTTTCCAGATCCTTGAGGTTTGTAGGTGTGCACATATTGACAGCCCCCTTCATCTCAAACCACAGGTTTTCAATAGGGTTCAAGTCAGGGGACTGAAATAGCCATGGCGAAACGTCGATTTTCTTTGCTGTCAACCATTTCTTTGCTGATTTTGAAGTGTGTTGGATCATTGTCGTGTTGAAAGATCCATCTTCAGCCAAGATGCAGCCTCCTGGCAGAGGCAACCAGTTTTTTGGCCAAAATATCCTGGTATTTTTGAGAATTCATGATGCCATCGATATTAACAAGAGCCCCAGGACCACTGAGAGCAAAACAGCCCCACCATAATTTACAATAGGTATGATGTTCTTTTCAGTATATGCATCCCTCTGACACCAAAAATACCTGTGATGACTGTGGTCTTAAAGTTCAATTTTGGTCTCATTTGACCACAGTTCCCATTCAAAGTGCCAAATTGAAATGAAAAAATGTTTTAGAAAAAAATGACAAATATCTGTTATTATCTATATTATTATGCTTTTTTTCTTCATATTTATCAAGGGGTGCCAATAATTCCAGAGTCCACTGTATGTCCAAGATCCAATGTCAGCTGATGACCTGAAAGGATTTTGTCTACATTATAAAATCCAACTAAATACAGTATAACTAACATTATAGTACAGCCTTATAGTCATGATGACCAATATAATTATTAGTGTTGATGTGTTATATATATTTGCTTTCATACTATATCATTATCAGTCAGTCAAGGCCAAAAACAAGTTATTTTAACATATTTATTTCTGTTTGTGGAAAAGAAAATCCCACATCCTTTTCCATTGTACCATATTTTGATTATGAGGAAACATCATTCATCATGAAAATATTTACATTATGCTATATATTCATGACATTGGTAAGAGAGAGTGGATTTAAACTTTATAAAGGTTGGGTTGAGCTTAGTTTAACAAGAAAAGAAACATTGAGATATGTCTGAATCTTTTGTAAAACAGAAACTGAAAGCAATATTACCCCTGAAAGGACTATATAGAATGTATAGCCCTTCAATTTGCTTTTTCAAGATATGTGAAAACTGCTCAAACTGTAGACCAGGTATTGCTGTCAGTAAGAGATATTAAGCGGCACTTCCTCATGCAAAACATATTCATTTAGATTGGAGAGACTAGATTTTTAACACTAGCAACTACATATACAGTAGTTCCTGTTAGCTCATGAGAAACAGATTGTTTTTTTCACTTGCACAGCAATATTATCTATGCATACTAATGTACATTAGAATTTAAAATAGTTAGCAATTACATTCTTATACTTCCTTTACCTTTTTGAAATATAAAATTAATTTGAGAGTGAAAACCCCTACAGAAACTGTTGGTGTTAAACAAACCTTACTAATCCTTCAAATTTTTAATTAAGAATTCACAGTTCCATCCTTCTATAAACATTAAAATTCAGGTGCAGTCATTAATCTTTCTAAACAAATTCACCTGTGGCTAATACTGATGTATTTTCTTTGAGGCTTGTCATAGACCGAATACTGCATGCATAACCACTCCACAGTTAATTACACAAGGGATTATCATTAGTGTCATAAAGATAAAACTGAGCAGGAAGCATTAGAAAGCTATTTCATTTTTGTTACCACCAACATCAGCATTTAAGACACAATGAAATCTCCTTTACTCATGTGTAAGTTAATGAGCTTATACAGGTTTGACTAAATTACAGAAGACCAACTTGACCTGATGCAAATGTTAACTACCATACTATGTTCCGCTTTTTATTTTTTTTAGGTTTAATATTAGGGCAGGAACTAGGTTAAAGCTAATCTTTAAATTTAAATAAAGGGACAATCTTTGATTTTTTTAATCTTTGATTTATCTATCTTTTCACTAGCTGGACACCTTTATGCTGCTTACCAGCTCCAAAACTATTTGCATTTCGGTGCTAACTTAATACTTTTGTACTTTTGAAATGAAAATGAGTATTTAGAAAAAAAATAGTATGGCATAGTGATTGTAGAGCTGACCTCATAAGTGGAAGCTATGGGTTAAAATCCTAGGTAAGGTACTACTTGTTTAGTTGTAAGTATTTCACTTGAATTACTCCAGTTAAAAAAAAAAACACAGATATAAATAGATAAAAACAGAAATAATGATAGGAGACCAGAAATGTGATGAAGAGCCTAAGTTTTTTCAAACAGAGAAGAAGGGTTTTTCTCTTGACAAGACCCAAACCCAAGACCGAAAAGAACTCAGACACGAGGGGACCTTTAAAAACAGTTGCTTGGAAATTACAATTCATATTTTGAATCCATATGGTATATATTGTTTTAGAACTTTATTTTCTTTATTGCTGAACCACTAAATGACTTCCAACCCTGCCATCCCCTTCCCTAGAGCTTTGTGGTGTATTTCAATGCTTCATATGCTCTGGGTTATAAATTTGTAGAGTCCTTATGAGAAACATGTTTGATTATGTCTCGCTCTGCATAAAGCCAGATCGACCCAACCTTAGGGCCTAAATATGCAAAGAACACCCCCAAAAGGCAAGGAAAATCATACTATAAATATTCCTTATTGTATATTTTTCTTATTTTCCTAGCACTCAAGACTCTGAGTCAAATTATGACCGTATAGTTCAACTTTTTTGTTTCTTAAAATAGTCAAGCAAAATGCATGTTTTGTCTTTGAGAGCTGCATTTGATGCACATCACCACTCATTCAATGTTAAGTCTTCTATAAGAACTGTAGGTCTTACTATGTGAAAATGCAGACTTGTTTTACATGGAACCTTTCATTCAATGCTAATACAAAGGTAGTTGCAGTCAGTAGAGCTAATTTTGGCAAGTCAAATTTCATCATCCTTCTAAATAGGTAATTTTTGTCAATTCATAAATAGAATCTCCCATTTAACCTCCAAAGATCAGACATTATCTGATCTTATAGTATATCTGGTATATCTTCAGTGTAATATATAAAGTAATACATGATGTGAATATTACAATTGTTCTTACTCAAATAGGTTTTCTATCTCTTTTGTCTCCAAAATATCTTGGAAATAAAACTTCTAATAGTATGATAAAAGTTCAAATTTAAGCCTTGCTGAAGATGTTAATTTGCAATCAATATAAAAAAGTCACTTTATTTCAGTTTTTTGTCATTTCTTTCCCAGTAGTGTTTTATGGGGATTCATTGTTGGGACAACCTATTTCTTAGCTCAGAAACAAAAACCAGAAAAGAATAAAAAAATAAAAAAACATTGAAAGAGATACTATGGTGTTGCCTGAATGCAAAACAAAGGTGTATCCTATAATTCCTTGCTTTGCTTCAATTCTTTTTGGAATTGATTTAATGCCAAAAATGATTATTGGTCTTGATTTTCCAAAAATTCTTAATCAGAATGCCTGTGGTACAGGTATTAATTAATCACCTTAAAGCTGCTTAATCCTCACATGAATTGTGGCAAACCTGGAGGCAAAGGAATCGAGTACAGAACCCTGTTTGGCACACCAGCCCACTACAAAGACAAAGTAGAGACTCCAGTTAATATAGCCAGTATGTCTTTGGAAGTTGGGAGGAAATTAGTGTATAGGGGACACCCCAGTACTAAAATGAACCAGGACCCTAGAGCTCTTAAGTAGCATATACTGTACATATCCTTTTATATTGTAACCACCACTTAAAGATATGTTAGCATGACTACTTATCTTTCATTATTTTTACATGTGTTCAAAAAGAACTCCCTCATACTATTAATGTGATGAGGGACTGTTTAAATATCCGGTTTGCAGTAAATTCTGTTTAGTATTAAATTTAAATAAAATGAGTTGGATCCATAGAGCTGTTAGAAGGCAAGCTGGTGTTATCATCAGAGAGCTTGTTATATATACCTCAGGGAATTAAATGAGATGCTTTTTTGCTTTTTTCAAGTAACAGCTTGTTTTTACTTCAAAAATGTGAACAAATCTAAATCTTTGTTCAAGGTTTTTTTTGCATTCTGCTTTGTAGGCACCAAATGTATAGTTTGTTGGCCTTATTATTAATTTTAGAGATTTCAGTTAACATAATGCTCTCATTTATTTCCCTTCTTGCATTACAATTTTCTAAAAGTCTCTGAAACGATGATCCCCATGAAATGTAGTATTTTGAAATTAAAAAGGATGATGGAAGAAATGTATACTTTCATATATTCGTGTAGATAAAAACATTTAGTCAAAGCATCATCTCTTGCCCAAAATAATGTAGCGCTCTAGGGTTCACGTGGGTATGCGCCCTCGCCGCTGCCACCTCAGGTCAGCCCCACACCGCTGGGGACTCAAACCCAGGCCTCCGGCATCACTCAACAGTGACCCAGCCAGTTGAACTAAAGGAATATCTGTATAATTCTCCTTGTTCTCAATGGGTGTACGTGATCTGTCGGAGCTGGTGTCAGTACTCCTGGCGTTTATTCCTTTCAGCCATGACATAATACTTGATTTTTGCGATGCATTCATTTTCGATCACTTGTTCTGTTGGCAAATGTGGCACTAAGCTCTGTCTCTTAAAGTTCAAGAGGAGTATGAACACTCAAATATTAGCACGCGCTGTATCAACATAGCTAAGTATGTAGGCTGCATATTTGACACATAAACTAATTTTATTAAAATAGAAAATATGAAAACCCATCTCAAGCTTTCTGAAACCAATTAAGTAAATTACAGATGAAACATTTACGTAATTTTTAATTATTCAATTTTTAATTCCCAATTTTTCAGTGCACACAACAAATTTCCAGGGTCATCTGACGTACCACCTGGGGGCGCTCCACGTACCACAGCTTGAGAACCACTGCCCTAAGATCCTTACTAAAGCCCATTAACTGGTAAAAAGTAAGATGACTGAAATTGCAATTCTCCCTGCATCCTTATAACTGTCAAAAACACAGAAAGATGTCTGAAAATATTTTAGACATTCTGAATTCTACAGTTTTGTATTTTGTATACCTAATAAAAATAAAAAGTCTACATAATAAAATGAAGTAACATTTTGTTCAGTGTTCTAGTTAAACATTTTGAGAATTTTCTTATGTTACTTGTGAACTGATATCTTGACAGCTATTTAAATTATTAAAACAAAGACAGAAGTTGAATAATACTCTTGTTGTGCTAAATAGTGTTCATGACAATCCCTGAAAGAGTTTAATTCTAAAAATCCTAAAGCCTTTATTAAAGAGATAACAACCCAGTTCATGCTATCAATAATAGGGTTTTGCTTCATTTACTTTGATATGATATGAATGTATTTAAAATTTATTTAGAGTAAAAATTTGTGTAGTATAATTCTTTAAAGAGCTGAAATGAAACACAAACACTGTAAATATAAATTTAGATTTTCAGAAGATGTCAATGTGTAACCCTAGTATGCAATATATAGAATCCTTCCTATACAGTATGTCACATTCTTCGAGTTCTTTGAGATAAAATGAATGGTATCCGGAGAGGGAAGTGGCATTATTATCAGTATGACAAAATGAATGTAGCATGGAATCATACTTTAGTTTCTGTACCGCCAGTAAGTCAATCTTGATTGTGCTTTTCTTATAATTATGCAGTCAATAATGTTGTTCTTTAAGATTATTTTACAATTATTGTAGATTTCTGATGCTGGCAACAAGAATATAAAAAACAAGGAGTTCAATAATCAAGGAGTATTTATGAACATTTTATCTTGCCAAACAGTATATGTTTATACTGTACAGCTTTAAAGTACTTCTTTAGCACTAACAGATTATATCACTGCATCGTCATAACTAATTCAAGATTATGATTGCCAAATTATTTATTAAAAAATCACCTATTTGGCAACAAGCCTATTCATGATTTAACATGTTATGGATAACAATTTAAAGTCACCATATTAAATTTCATATGGATCTTTGTTCATCTACAAGAAAATATTTTCTTTTACAACTCAATGCTCCTTTGGCAGTGATTAATTGCTCTGCATTAACCCTAATGAGACATTTATCACCAAAGGCCTTATCCCCCCAAGATGGAATAACTTTAGTCATTAATTTAAGGTTAAAACATTTAAGATTAAGCATGCAAGACTACATTTAAATAACCCTGTTTTCTTGTAAAATTTCCCTTTAAAGCATCTTAACTGTAAAATGTATATTCAGTACAATTTAATTATACACTGCTAAAAAATAATTTGGTGAACATACTGTACTGTAAGTTCTATCACTAATTGTCTAGTTATTATAACACTGTGTTACCATACTTAGAGATAACTGAATTTTGATATGATAGGATAAAGCAGATAATTCTAGTGAAGAGAAATTGCATAAAAATCTTGAACATTTCCATTTTTGTTCGTCTCCCTTGATACAATAAAACTCACAGTAATCATCTTCAATTACAGCAGATCCCATTGGTCCCGGAAGAAATTAAAACAAAATATGAATTAGTGAAATGGCTCACAGTATTCTGATTTTTTTTCCTTTTTAGAACTGTTATTTTTTCTTTTTCCTTTTTAAAATTAATATTTTTTAAAGAGATTATATAAATTTACAAGAAATCTGTTAAAGATTTGGTCAAATATATTCTTTCACTTTTTCCCTTATACTTTTGAAATAGTTTTGAAATTGGGTTCTAGCAATGGGAGACATACCTTCTGACAATCTGAATTACAACAATTAATTTTTATAAATTATTCATCCTTATCATAATTATAATCTTCTGCTCAATGTATTTAGAACTGTTACAGTTTTTCCAGTTTGTTCAACAACAACATTCAGACTCTTAGAATTATGTTTTTGTACAACTTTTATTTAACTGCTGTATCTAATTTTACACCATGTAAACAGAGATGAGTGAGGTTACAACATTGACAGCATTTTTAAAGCTTTTTTCTTCACATTCTGACCATTATCTCCTAACCCTTCCACCTGCCTTCCCAATCACGGTAAATGATCAAAAATAGTCCTACTAATTAATACCAAGCTGACAAAATACTATTCATTGTTATTTAATAGCATAAATAGCATGTGATGTTTTATAGACACCAGGGCTAGTTTTAATAGCAGCTGTACCTCTTGTTTATTAGGTCTCTCTCTCAGAAAGGCCTAATTCAAATGATCATAGTTCTCCTAATCTCCAAACTTGCTAAACAATTAAAACACATGGATTAAAATGGTCTGTGTACTCAGAAGAACAAATGTACTATTATCCACATTTTTTAAAGAAGAATAAAATACAAAAAGCTTAAATGCAGTAAACCCAGCCCATCTACTTGAGAGATCCTATACATTTCTAAGTCATTCTTCATTAATTTATTAACTGAATAATTCAAAAACTGTTTTATACTCCCATCTCACTTTTCTCCAGTTCTTTTTTAATCAATCTTCGCGGCCCATTCTATTTTTAAATATGTTTTAAATCGATTCTTTCTTTGTTTTTAAAAATATATTATTTAACACAATGTGTTGAACAAAAGGCAGGACAACTGTTTTAACTGGCCTGGCTTTTGTTCTAACTAATGTGGAAAATCAATCATTTGTCAAATTCAGACCACATAGATTTCCAACAATCAAAAACCTACAAAGAATCAATATCCTTTCAAAGATAGTCTGTGGTGAAGCAGATGCAATTTTTTAAGTTGTTTTTTGGAAACATTTACTCATGGCATGTTTATTTTTTTTAAAGAAGCTTACATTTACTGTTGCTCATGCAGTATGAAATCTGCTTATAAAATATTTAAAGCATAAATACAATACAAAAAAAACTCAGCATTAATTTTTTTACATACTGTAGTTGCCCTTCCTATAAACCTAACATGTGACACAATGGGAGCCTGTATGCTTTCTGAAAGCCTGTGGCAAAGGAAGGCTGCAATGCCAGTTCTTTTGGCTCAGGCACAGCTCATTGACCTGTATAAAACCAACCCTCTAGAGTAAATCTAAATCACGTAAATGTACTATCTTAGGAGGAATAGCCATGAGAAGAGAATCATGGTGATCATGATGGTTTACAGTCACTAAGTATCTGTGCACAGGGTCACCTATTTAAAGATGGTACTTTAGAATCATGCACTCTTGCTTGTTATATGAAAAACTCAAGATGCAATACACAAGGTAAAACCAGAATAACATATTGTGAAATCTAAATAGGGAATTTGTGTAAAATCTCTGAATATACTCGTGCTGTTGCTATGCCTGTTGCTAGGCTGCTATGACATCAATGCTTTCATAAAGAACAGTAACTATATACCAGTCCCATTAAATTTGTTTGGTGTCATGGGCTGTGTCTCAGTCTTTGGAAGAGAAATGCTTATTCTCTTACACATTTATTATACACATTGTTGTCTTTTTCCTCCTGCCTTTAATGTCATGATTAAATGCTGCACCATGATCCTATACTTATTTTGTCCTTTTTCTTAGTTGCATTGTTTCTTTTCCTGTCTTTCCTTTGGGTAAAATATTTGTTATTAAGCTACCTTAGTTTTATACAGTACTTGTTTCTGTTCATAAATATTTATGCAGTTAAATACGAGTTTTTATTTTGTGTTTTTCATCCACCCTTTCAAAAAATGTAAACTACATGTTTAAACAACATGTTTAAAAGGGGAAGTAAATGCAACAAGAACAAAAACAAATTACAACTACAAGAATATCTACTTGCAGCCAAAAAGCAATCATGATTTTTAAAATGAAATATAAGAATAAAGAAATTTAAAGCCTGAATATTCTGATTATCACAGAACAAAGTTCATTTTGTGCACATTCAGGATTGATTGGAGTTTCATATACATTTATTTTTTTATCCTGTTCCTGGATTTTTTTCTGATCCAACTTAAAAAAACAATTTCATACAAATATGTACTGCAGAAAGTATATAATTAAGGCTTATTTTATTACAGTTGTACAGTGCACAGTATGAAATAGCATGATCAGTGTAACTGAATCTTTCTCCTGTCAGTGAAATATTATACTAAAAAAACAGCATGCATCCTTCTGAATGAGAAATCTGATACCGCAATTAAGACATACGAAAAAACTGAATTTACAAAATACTGGACATGGCTATAAACCCATGCCTCATTCGTTTGTTCCTTGACATAATCCAGTTAAATTGCTCCCAAAGGTTCCACCTTTCAACAGTGTGTTTGTTTCTTTTTTTAGTATCTTCTATCATATAAATACTTATCTTCTTGTATCAATTCTTTCTTATGTTAAATGAACATTCCAATTTTAGGTGTATATTACAGACATTGGAGGAGTGTTTTCTCAAAAAGTAGGATAACATGTTAGGTTATACAGTGTTAAGTATTATACAGTTTTCAGTAAATAGAGAAATGTAAAAAAAGACATTCCTATTTATTGTATGAATGTGGAATATAAAATATTGGAAATTCTGGTTATGTATTCACGAGTGAATTGCATTTACATTAACAATGTAATGTAATTTTTTACTGGAAAGAGGGCAATACAAGAGTATTTTTCATTATAAATCTAGACCACTGAGATCAGCAGGGCTTGGAAGAGTGCTTTAACTGACATGCTGACATCACTATATATAAATGCATTAAGTCAGAATATGTAACATATCACTGGCAGATGATGAGAAACAATCCCACAAACTACATAAACTAGTTCTAATGTAATAGAATCCACGCAATCCACTGAATCAATAGTGTTAGGTCAGTGCTCCACCCATAAAGGTCTGGCAAAAAAAAAAATAGCTGGGGGATTTTCCACAAATGTAATAAAATATAATTATTTTGACTAATTAACAATGGCAGGATCAGTTCTGAATTTGAATATTACACATTATTCCATGTGTAATTAGTATGCTGCCCATGAATTGTGGAATGTCATTCTCTTCCATCAAACAAGTAAGAATGTGTTCTGAAGCTATTTTACTGATGGTACATTGAAGATTGGATTGTTGAAGGAGCACAGATTCAAGTTTTTTTAAGTGAAAATGTTATCATTTTATTTCCCATACAATATGTATTCTTGGTACTAAACAATTTTTCATATTGCAGCTTACATTTGTCAAGTGCTCTCAACCAGCTCTTACTGAAAAACATGTTTACAAAAAGCAAAGGGTTATATTCCTATTTTTGCTTGTCCTTACTTTGAGACTGGCAAATCATCCCTTTACTTGCTCTGCCACATGGTATACTAACCAATTTCATTCAATGGAGGCAATATCCTGCAAACTTGAACTTGAACTTGATCCGACATCATATTCTTTCAACAATGCACAATTCAGGACAGCTGAAGAAGGCTCCACAGCTGAATTGTCTTTTTTTCAAGGATGGAAGAAACCTTTACATGTTCCTTTGCAGTCTACGCATGCTGATGCAGCTATCTACTTGAACATCTCATTGCAGATAACCTCTTATAATACTTGAAATCTGGTTTCAGACAACTACAATACACAGAAACCGGTTAAAGTCACTAACAATCTTATAGTTTCTGATTCTGGTTCTCATTCTGTTCTTATTCTCCTTAACCTCAATGCCACTTTTGACACTGTTAGCCATGACATACTTGATGTCATGTACTTGATACTTGTACAACCATGACTTACTTGATCTTGAGACTATTTGGAGTTTCTGATGTTGCTCTTAATGATTCAAATCTGACCTTACTGATCGCAGACACTTTTTTCTTGGGGGTTTTAGTTCTGATGTTGGACTCCTAGGCCTGATGTTCCTTAGGGCTCAATACTGAGCCACCTATTATTCACCATTTACATGTTCCCACTTGGTCAGCTATTATCTCATAATTTACATTTCTGCTCATATGATACTGAGATTTATGTCCATGCTAAACCTAACACTGAAGTGCCTGTCTCTACTCCAATTATATCTCAGACATAAAAACATGGATGACTCAAAATTTCCTTCATTTAAACTGCAACAAGACTGAAGTCATACTTCTCAGCACCTCCCATCAGCTTTATAAAGTCAAGGCAGTTGCCCTGCCTGTGGATGTCAAAGTATTCAAATTTCAATCTAAAATGATTAACTTGGGGGTAATATTAGACCCAGGCTTGATGTTTAACCCACATGTGCAACATACAACATTGTAAAAACATAATTCTTCCACCTCAGAAATATCGCTACACTACATCCTATGTTGTAGCTTACTGATGCAGAAAAGCTGGTGAACAATTTCATCTTCTTTCAAATATATTAACTTGCCCTACTCCCCTACTTGCTGGGGAATCTAAATTCACATCAAACAAACTTTAATATTGTACTGTGTGTCTAAAATTTGGACACATCTCATTACTCCTGTTCTGTAGTCCTTCCTATTAGGGTGTCATGTTGACTTCAGAATCCTCATGCTCACCTACAGTATAGGGCTCTACATGGCTTGGCTCCTCAGTACCTGACTTACTATCATCCTACTTTCCACCTTCTTTTATCTAATTCTGGTCTCCTGTCTGGTCTCTGTCCCCTGAGCCTGTCTACATGGGGTGACTGGGCATTCTCTTGCTATGCCACAAAGTTGTGAAATTCTTTCCCTAAGCATATCAGAAAGTCACATTCCCTGAGCACTTTCAAATAAGACTCAAAATCTTCTTCTCTAAAGGGGCTTTTATTTTACTAGTTTTATCTGCCCCAATGTGTTCCTACCATATTTCAAATGCATATTGTAATTGTATAACCTGCTATCTCCTCTCATTGTGTATTTTTTTTCTTACTGTATAGCACTTTGAGAAGCCACTTGTATATAACATAAATTTTATTTACTTTTAAATCAAAACTGGTAAATAAAATGGAAATAACACATTGAAGATTGATACCTGCTTGCTGTGGGCAAACAAAATATTACTATTTGTTGGTACTTTTCACTAGGACAGTAAACCTGTCTACTAGTACAGTTAACATGCCTATTACACATTTTTCCATTATTTAATAATTATTGTTATTAATAATAATTACTGTTCACTGGTGCACAATGGCAATTGAGTAATTCCTGTATTATAAGATTTAATCACTTGCAAAAATACAGAATAAAGCATTTGGCTTCTCAAAAAATATAACACAAGTATAGGATAATTTGGGATTTTGTATATTGTGCACAAGAAAAGCTTCTGAGGTCTTTGTGTCTGAATTAGTTGCCAATATGTCTCTTTCTACTTCAGCTCTTCCTGAATTATAGAGATATGCCATTTATACAGTTGCTGTAGTGCCTCAGCTTTGTTAAATCAATATCACACATCAGATACTTCACTTGTAACAAGAAAAAACTAATGTATGCAAATATGGGTCTCTGATTCTTATAGTACACTTTGTATTGTAATTGTGGTGAAATTTAAACAAATCTTACAGTACCATAAGTAAATCAGAAAGATTTGTTTTCCATTTTTTAACCAATATACACAATCTTGGCAGCTATTATTTATAACTCTTGAGTAACATCTTTTTTATTTTCAGCTGATTTTTTCTACACTGGACTGTAAACTCTGGAGAAACTCATTCCTCTAATAGTAGTGTGAGATGTTGATCTCCTTCAGCAGTAGGTAGACCCAGTAAGCTCAGTAAGCACAGTAAGTTCTGAGCTACAAGAAGATAATCAGAGCATGGATACTTCATGGTGCTGTTAATTGCATATTATTTATATAATATTAAAAATATGGGGAACTTTGGGTGGTTCTGTGTGGAGCACTCCATTTAAGAGTGGCAGAAATTAAATCTCGACACAACAGAATTTTCACAGTTTTAAGTGTATGCACAAGAATGCACATTCTTGAAACTTGGTTTCGTTTAACAAGAGGGATGCTAATCCTCTCTTTACTACTCTAGAAGCATACAAATACATTATCAGTTGTCCAAAATTCTGGAACACACAGTACTATTGTTGTTAAAAATAAAAAAAGAGAACAGTGTCAAGACAGAGAGGGAAAGAGCTGAATTATTCATCAGCCTCAAATGAACTTGAAGATAGCAATTCTTTCCAATTGAACAGTACAATCCTGGTAATGTTTTTCATTCTTTTTCTTTGTAGGTTCAGGTTTTGGACTAATGTACCAGGAGCGTAAGTACAAAGGATAATGAAACATTGTATTCTACCTGGTTATTTATTAAATACTGAAACATATTAGGGAGTCTTAACTCCATACCCTGGATAGCCATTTACAAAACATTGTCTAATAAGTTCAGGGGTAAAAAAACAAAACAATACAAAAAGACAATGTATTAATTCAATACCCTTCATCTCTGGTTCCAAAGAAACAACACCTGACTGGACTTCTCCAAACACTGGCAAAGAAAAACTGTAAATGGCAGGGGATATGTTCAACCTGCTGCTGACTAGGTCTCCTTCCTCTTTTGAACAGTCACAAATCACCTAAGGCTTCCATACATTCTTCAGAACATAAAATCCATGTCAATCAGTTTCTGAAAAAAAGTAATAAAGCAAAGTCCTTTTAAAAGTAAGCTCCCTAGAAATACTTCCATGCTTCTCTTGGGCAATGTTCAGCATCCCTACTGCTTTGTTTAGAACAGCTGGGGTGGCTTCTTACTGTTCTCATTTTCACTACTATTTTTTTTTCTTGTTTATTTTCTCTGCCATGCTTGATGATCTTCTGTTTAACTGGGTTCACCAATCACACAAGAAGAGTGTATCTTGTTCTCAAACAATATTTTTTGCTAAAAAATAGATCAAAAGTAATCATTCAATAAATTGAACAAACCAAGTGGCATGTTAAAGTAAATTAAATAAAACCATGTATAACATTTAAACAAAGGCACAATAAAATAAGAAACTAAATAAGAAAATGCTCAATACAGCACCAGGCATACCACTCATAGCTCAGTAAATCAAATGCCACGCTGTCTACAACAACAAGCTAAACTCATTGATATTTTCATCATGTAGGGGTAGAAGCCTTCATTGACTTTGTCTTTCAAATTGCCTTTTTGCATATAGTTTTGCTTTGTTTGTATTGTTGTTTTGCCAATGCACATCTTAAAAAATGATAATAGATTTAACAGTAGTTGATGACTAAGCTGTTTAGAGATTTACTGGAAAGGTTGTCTATTCAACTGCCACTTAAAGAATGGATTTAAGAATGGAGATTCTCTAATAACTTGAATAATCGTTTTTGGAAAATCACACTACAAATTACTTTTTTTTACTTAATTGATTCATACTATACATGTACTGTATACAGTGCCTTGCGAAAGTATTCGGCCCCCTTGAACTTTTCAACCTTTTGCCACATTTCAGGCTTCAAACATAAAGATATAAATTTTTTATTTTATGTGAAGAATCACCAACAAGTGGGACACAATTGTGAAGTGGAACGAAATCTATTGGATTTTTGAAACTTTTTTAACTAATAAAAAAATGAAAAGTGGGGCGTGCAAAATTATTCGGCCCCTTTACTTTCAGTGCAGCAAACTCACTCCAGAAGTTCAGCGAGGATCTCTGAATGATCCAATGTTGTCCTAAATGACTGATGGTGATAAATAGAATCCACCTGTGTGTAATCAAGTCTCTGTATAAATGCACCTGCTCTGTGATAGTCTCAAGGTTCTGTTGAAAGCGCAGAGAGCATCATGAAGACCAAGGAACACACCAGGCAGGTCCGTAATACTGTTGTGGAGAAGTTTAAAGCCGGATTTGGATACAAAAAGATTTCCCAAGCTTCAAACATCCCAAGGAGCACTGTGCAAGCGATCATCTTGAAATGGAAGGAGTATCAGACCACTGCAAATCTACCAAGACCTGGCCGTCCCTCTAAACTTTCAGCTCAGACAAGGAGAAGACTGATCAGAGATGCAGCCAAGAGGCCCATGATCACTCTGGATGAACTGCAGAGAACTACAGCTGAGGTGGGAGAGTCTGTCCATAGGACAACAATCAGTCTTACACTGCACAAATCTGGCCTTTATGGAAGAGTGGCAAGAAGAAAGCCATTTCTCAAAGATATCCATAAAAAGTCTCGTCTAAAGTTTGCCACAAGCCACCTGGGAGACACCCCAAACATGTGGAAGAAGGTGCTCTGGTCAGATGAAACCAAAATCGAACTTTTTGGCCACAATGCAAAACGATATGTTTGGCGTAAAAGCAACACAGCTCATCACCCTCAACACACCATCCCTACTGTCAAACATGGTGGTGGCAGCATCATGGTTTGGGCCTGCTTTTCTTCAGCAGGGACAGGGAAGATGGTTAAAATTGAGGGGAAGATGGATGCAGCCAAATACAGGACCATTCTGGATGAAAACCTGTTGGAGTCTGCAAAAGACCTGAAACTGGGACGGAGATTTATCTTCCAACAAGACAATGATCCCAAACATACAGCAAAATCTACAAAGGAATGGTTCACAAATAAACGTATCCAGGTGTTTGAATGGCCAAGTCAAAGTCCAGACCTGAATCCAATCGAGAATCTGTGGAAAGAGCTGAAAACTGCTGTTCACAAACGCTCTCCATCCAACCTCACTGAGCTCGAGCTGTTTTGCAAGGAAGAATGGGCAAGAATTTCAGTCTCTCGATGTGCAAAACTGATAGAGACATACCCCAAGCGACTTGCAGCTGTAATCGCAGCAAAAGGTGGCTCTACAAAGTATTAACGCAAGGGGGCCGAATAATTTTGCACGCCCCACTTTTCATTTTTTTATTAGTTAAAAAAGTTTCAAAAATCCAATAGATTTCGTTCCACTTCACAATTGTGTCCCACTTGTTAGTGATTCTTCACATAAAATAAAAAATTTATATCTTTATGTTTGAAGCCTGAAATCTGGCAAATGGTTGAAAAGTTCAAGGCACTGTATACACAGATTCCTGTACCATAATGTGTACACCTACTGTATATTTGTATCAGTATAGGTACATTTGTAGTTCAGGTGGGTAGCTGCGTCAGCATGCGTAGGCTGCAAGGGAACAAGCAATAGGTTTATTCCATGCTGAAAAAAAGAAGAAGGAAAACACAACATTTCGGCCGTGGAGCCTTCTTCAGTTGTGAGAAAGACAAGGAGTTGCCATGGGCACCAGAATGCCAATATTTTTGTCGGCTGGGTAGAAGAACTTTTCTTTGTTTCCTACACTGGCTATGTCCCTGACCTCTACAAGCGATACATTGACGACTGCGTTGATGCCGCCACATACTCCAACGACCAGATTGAGGACTTTCTGCATCATTTCACCAACTTCCATCCATCCCTCAAATATTTGGTTAACATGTCTTCCACTACTCTTCCATTTCTAGACATTAACTTGAACTTGAACTTGAACTTGAATTTTATTGCCATATGTAACCGGTACTAGTACAATGGTATTCTTACTTACAGAAAGTCTCTCGTTTGTAAAACAAGTGTAAAAAACAAAACAAAGTGCAAACAGTGCATCAAGACAATGTACAAACAAACAATAGACAATGTGCAAGTAAACATACAGACAGTTTGAATGTTAACAATACAGACGTGTAAACAATTACTGGAGACGTACAATAAATAAATTACAATGAGGTAGATGGTGATGGTGTAGGTGTGGTCCGAGGGGGATGGCTAAATGTGTTCGCCAATCTCACTGCTTGTGGATAGAAGCTATTGAAGAATCTAGTGGTAAGTGACCGTATGGTCTTATATCTCTTGCCTGAGGGCAGTGGGGTGAAGAGCTCATGCCTGGGGTGGTGACTGTCCTCTGTGATGGCCAGAATTCTACCACGGCAGTGGTCCTCATAGAGCTGTTTAATCTCGGTGAGACCGCAGCCGATGATCTTCTGGGCCGTATTGACCATTCTCTGCAGTGCCTTTTTTTCTCGTGAAGAGGTGTTGCCATACCACACGGTGATCCCGTTGGTGAGGACGCTCTCGATAGTGCAGCGGTAGAAGTTCACCAACACATGTATTGGCATCCCCCATCGCTTGAGGCACCTCAAGAAATAAAGGTGCTGCTGAGCCTTCTTCATGATAGAGTCAGTGTTCACAGTCCAGGTTAGATCTTTAGAGATGTGAATTCCCAAAAACCTAAAGCTGGTGACTGTTTCCACTTCCGTTCCATCAATACTGAGTGGGCTGTGAGTGTGTGGCCTGTGTTTCCGAAAGTCCACTATTAGCTCTTTCATTTTCTTTATGTTCAAGTCCAGGTTATTGCTATGACACCACCTAAGCAGCTGTACAACTTCATCCCTGTAAGTGGACTTGTCATCATTACTGATCAGTCCTATTATAGTGGTGTCATCGGCAAACTTAATGATGCGGTTGTTGCTGTGTCTTGCTGTGCAGTCGTGAGTAAATAGGGAGTACAACCTTGGACTCAGACAGCAGCCTTGTGGGGTTCCAGTGCTCAGGGTGAGTGGTGTTGATGTTTTATTGCCTATCCGCACCACCTGTGGTCTCTCGATAAGAAAGTCCAGCAGCCAGTTGCAGACAGAGTTGCACAGACCTTATCCCCTGAGCTTTGTCACCAGTTGACTGGGTATGATGGAATTGAATGCTGAACTGTAGTCCACAAACAGCATTATCACATACAAGTTCTTAGTGTCCAGGTGTTCCAAGGCTGTATGCAGAGCCAGGGAGACAGCATCATCCACTGATCTGTTGTTCTGGTAGGCGAACTGCAGGGGGTCCAGGGACTCTGTGATGGAGGAGTTGATGTGTGACAACACCAGCTTCTCCAGGCATTTCATCACCACAGATGTTAATGCCACTGGGCGGTAATCATTCAGTCATGTCACTTTTGTCTTTTTGGGGTTTGGAACAATAGTGTTTTTTTTAAAGCAGGTGGGGACCATGGACTGTGACAGGGAGGAGTTAAAGATGTCTGTAAACACTGTGGTCAGCTGGGCTGCACATGTCCTCAGGACGCGAGGTGGTATCCCATCAGGCCCTGCAGCCTTACGGATTTTCACCCTGCTCAGAGTCTTCTACACGTCCTGCTCTGAGAGTTTCAGAACAAACTCGCCCTGCACACTTGGGGTCTTCTCAGCATTGCCCGTGTTCAGAGCATCAAAGCGGGCATAGAAGTGGTTCAGCTCAACTCCATCAACTCCCCCCGACTCTCCACTTCGGTTTATTATAAACACACGGATTCACACAGCTATCTCCTATATAGCTCATGTCACCCCAAACACACTAAAAACTCTCATCCTTTTTCACAGTTCCTTCGGGTATGATGATTATGCAGCGACGGCATCAACTTCCAGAACCAAACCCTCAAAATGTACTCCTTTTTCATCAACAGAGGATACCCCAGCAGTGTTATTGACAGGGCCCTTGCCAGAGCCAAAAACACCCCTCGGACAATCAACTCAATCAGGAACCCCCGTCTAAACAATCGCATTCCTTTGGTGTTTCCCTACCACCCCAACACACTTCCTATCCCCAGGACTATTAACAACAACTTTTCCATCCTACAGGATGATCCCTCTATTGGGGCCCTCTTTTCTGACTGCCCTATCATCTCATATCGCCGACCACCTAATCTCCGCAGCCTTCTTGTTCACAGCTCCCTTGACCGCCCTTAGCAACCATTCACACCAGGCACTTTCCCTTGTAACAGAGCTAGCTGTATCACCTGCGAGTATACATCTAACACCACACTCATTCAAGGCCCCTCAGGACAATTCCGTATCACCCAGATGGCATCTTGTACCTCCAGCAACCTTAACTGGATCTCTTGCAGTAAATGCCCAGCCATCTACATTGGAGAAACAGGAAGGAGACTTGGAGACCGGTTCAGAGAACATGTTAGGGCTGTTAAGATTAAAGATCTCTCCAAGCCCACTGTTTCCCATTTCACCTCTGATGGCCATGACCACTCTAATCTCTCCGTCTGTGTTCTCAAAGACGGTTTTCTGAACTCATACATCAGAAAGACTACAGAAACCAAAATTATCCTGCAACTAGGATCACACCTTCCCTCTTTTCTTAACGACAGACTACTTTTCTTCTAAATTTTCTCCATTCATTGGAGGTTTCATTTCACACCTCTCTACACCTATTCTGACTTCACACCTCTTGATTGGCTTCTCTTTCTGTCCCCTGCTCCCGCCTCTCCCTCCTCCTCTCTCCCAGCCTTTGTTCTCCCGCTACATTACCTTTGCTTACTGCCTTGTCTTTCTCACACCTGAAGAAGGCTCCACAGCCGAAACATTGTGTTTTCTTTCTTCTTTTTTTCAGCATAGAATAAACCTATTACTTGTTTCTAGGTACATTTGTACCTATGCTTAAACAAATTTCTAAACTTATATCATATACCTATTCATTCTTGCTTCAGACAATTGGTTCTGTGTTGGTGTGTTATTGTTATTTTTGTTGTTAATAAATAATAATAATAATAAAGAATGCTATTATTATTATTATTATTATTATAATATTGAATGGATGCATTTCATATAACAGGAAACATATAGCAGATGTGCTGGGTGGGTGAATGGCAAGTGAAGACATGAAGAGTAAGGCACAGGTTGCAGGTCATTTTCTTGATGGCATTGGCAGATGTTTACCACACAACATTCAGTGGGCTCATAAGATTATGGGAGAAAACTGGCAGCTGGGTGATTTACATAAAGAATATCAGAGAGCCACAAAACTTCTTGGTGCCTCATTAGTCACAGGAGGATTTAAAGGACATGCAGTAAGTTCTGGAGGTGCATCCGGTGAGTGCACAAGAAGTCTGAAAATAAATGATATGACAATAAGCTCCCACTGACCTCTTTTGCAAGAAGCACTGCACACACAGCTTGTCAAATTTATTGAATATTTCATCACTTTAATGGTCTCAGGGCCAGGAAATGCGAGCTCCACACAACAGATTTAGCATGAGCACCTGTATTACCATTAAATTGAGAGTGTATGCACCACAGATCATTTTTTAAAATGCCTTGTCTTAATTTTAGACACAAAATGATCACACTTATGCAGCTAATATGTTAATTTTTAACAGTTCCTTCAAAAAGTTTGGACAGCTGCATTAGGAAGATTCAGTTTTCAATAGAAGCACTAGACTTTGCATGTAAAATATGCAACAGGGAGAAACTAAGAATCTGAAGGGGTTCTAGTAATTAACACAAATTATTTTACTTGATATGCTTCTTTTAGTTAAAATAGATAACTTTACATTTTCACGTTTCTGAACACATTATCAAACACAAAATAGCTGAATATTATTAACTTCACAACATAATATACATAAAAGTCCCTCAGAAAATGTGATTACAAAATATCTGTAATTATAAAACCACAAAACTAAACAGAATTTTCTATTTGAAACAAAAATCCATGTGATATAATGGATATAATTTTCTACAACCACATACCTTTATAAGCAGATCATTTTTTGAATTATAAGAAGAATACATCAACAACTTTGGTATGAAATTGAAAATTAAACTGTTTACATAATTCTGTATGCAGTAACAGTACTTTGCATAAAATTATAAACTGCAGGTAACAAAAGAGTATATTTTTACATTAATTTTCCTAGCAGCCATACTTATTTGGAAACGTGCTTGCTCTCATCAGCTACAAAAAACAAGAAACATCACTGATGAAAGCAAATGTACAATTAATGGGATCAGTTCTAGCAGGAGGAAATGTTTAATGAACCACTACGGCACAAAGCAAGACTTATGCTGGAGCAGCAAAAATCTTTCTCGCATGCTTTGGAAATTAATTTGATCACTTTGAACTGAAGCACTGAAAAAATTAAGAGAGGGGTTTAGTAAAAAAAAAGGAGTTCTTATGACAGATGTATTAAAGAAGCTTTAGTTTTACATTCTGAGCATTAATATGGATAGGAATAAACAGAAATGTTTTGAGGGTATTTTTAATAGGAGCTAAGCAAGATCTAATAGGACTTCAATTTGTTGTTATGATTGCTAATCCAATTATGGCATAAGATTTGATGGTGACAATTCAAATCTTATTTCACTTTTAGATATATTTGTAGTTTAGCATTTTAAAGGTTATGTTTTTTGACACTGCTAATGAAAGTTGGTCAGGAATTTTCAGATGGATTTACAGTAAGTCAGGAGAGCATAGAATCCACCTATTAGCAGAGAAGAATCTGAATTATAGCAAATCATGCTGAAAAGAGAAAAAAAGAAACACAGATGTGTTTCTTTCTGTAGCTGATGAGACCAAGGCTCCACAGCCGAAACTATATATTTCTTTTCTCCTTTTTCAGCATGGAATAAACCTTTACTTGTTCCTTTGCAGCCTATGCATGCAGAGGCAGCTACCTGCATGAACTACTATAGCAAATCATGCCTGATGCTGTAAAATGGAATAATGTATTTTTATTGTTACAGTATATCAATGCTTTAGAGCTTATGAAACACGAGGAGAAAATATTAACATCATGATATGTCACAATGGTTGTAAAGCTGGTGGAACAGTGACTAACATTGCTGCCTTGCAGAGCTGGGGCCCTGAGTTCATTTCCTGGGGTGCTATCTTCATGGAAATTGCATGATCTCTCCGTGTTTGCATGGGTTTCCTCCCACAGTCCAAAGACATTCTAATAGGTTAATTTGCTCACAAATTTTGTACTGGGAAAATTGGCCACAGTGTGAGTGTGTGTATGTTTTTGTCTGTATATTCCCTGTAATCGAATGGCATCGTGTCCAAGGTTTATCCCACTTTCTGCCCACTGCTTGGTGGGATAGACTTTGACTCCCAAGGCTGCAACATACATCTGGAATTTTTAATTTGATTCACAGTATGAACCACTTTCTTCTGCTGGGAAAACACAAGCTGTATCTGAGTTTTTTTCCTACTAGATAGCTGCTGTTTTAAAACATTTTTTATCACTGTATTATCTATAGCATAGGAAAATAATACAAGTGTGTTTCAATAAGTAAAACTAGATTACCTTCAATGGTAGTTCTTTTTAAACTCATAAGAGAAGTTGATAAAATCTTGCCATTAAGCCCATCAGTGCTTATCATTTTCCTTTACACTAAGCAATTGAATCAAGTGTGGACTTGATTTCCTGCTTCTCTGCTTCTACGATGTATCCTGGTAATAAGTCCCATGCTAACATTAATGCATTTTCTACTATTAGTGTCTTTTAAACTGTTTCCACATTCCTTCCTGTGAACTACTCACTAAATGTAACTTGTAATAACTATTGGAATAAACCTTAAACTCCTTTCAAAAATACAATCAGATACTATTTCAGTATATACTGGAAATGAAGAGATTAAAATTCTTTAGCCTGTCATCACAGCCCATCTCCATAAAAAATATTTGTTTCTCTTTTTTGACATTCTCTGAACCTTTTTGGTCCATTTTTAAAGTGCAAATCAGATCTGTATTGAACTACCTAAATGTTGTATATCTAATGCATTGTACACTTTTATCATATATTTGTTTTCTACAATCTTTATTATTCTTTATCGACATCCATCGATAAACAATCCATAAACAATACACTGAAGCAGCTGTTTCTGCACTCTCCATTTCCATTTTTGTCACAAAATTGCACGACTCAAATTTTCCTTCATTTCAACTGTGACAATCAATCAAAGTTTATTTATCAAATACACAATATTTCTGCGAGTTCACTGGGGTGGGGGGGGGGGGGCGTAAAAACAAATGCCGAATACAATGAAAACTGTATGTCCATGTAGCCATTACGGTTATTTGCTGAAGGAACTGCAGCTTGGCTATTTAGCAGTCTTATTGCCTAGAGGTAGAAGCTGTTCCATAATCTGTTAGTCTTTGACTGAATGCTTCGATACCATTTACCAGTCAGGATACTCTCAATAGTGCACCTGTAGAAGTTGGCCTGGATATGTGTTGGCATGCCAAATGTCTTTAGCCTGCTGTGCTGTTTTGACTACGATGTTGGTATGGTGGCTCCAGGTTAAATCCTCCATGATGTTAACTCACAGGAACTTGAAACTGCTGACCCTCTCCACTGAAGTCCCATTGATGTAAATAGGTGTGTGATCTCCTTCCTCGTGTTTCATATAATCCACAATCATCTCCTTAGTCTTACTGATGTTCAGAAAGAGGTTGTTCTCCTGGCACTATGCTGCCAGTGTTTCAACCTCCTCCCTGTACGCAGACTCTTCACCATCTGTGATCAGGCCGATGACTGTTGTATCGTCCGCAAACTTAATGATGGAGTTTGAGCTATGCCTGGCGACACAATCATGGGTAAATAAGGAGTAGAGGACAGGGCAAAGCACACAGCCTTGGAGGGCTCCAGTGTTTAGAATCAGAGTAGAGGATATGTTGGTGCCCATCCTCACCACCTGCAGACATTCCGTCAAGAAGACCCTGATCCAATTACAAAGGGAGGTGTTCAGTCCCAAGTCCTGGATCTTGATGACAATCTTTGAAGCTTGACAAGACTGAAGCTTCGCATTAACTATGTAAAGCTAATGCATTAATCCTATATGTGGCTGACACTGTACTTGAATTTCCATCTAAATTGAAGAATTTAGGGGTGATCAAGGCTTGACATGTACAACATATTGTATAAACATCAAAATATTTCAGACGTATTGCCAGACTATGTCCCCTGTTCTCTCTGACTATCTTTTCTAGAATTGATTACTGTAATGCCCTTCTTTTCTGGGTATCCCACCTGAGACCCCTGGTCAGCTCATCACTGGGCACCCTACAGTTCGCCTACTAGCCCAGTGTTGGTGTGGAGGATGCGATAATCTACATGCTGAAAAGGGCCTACTCACACCTGGACAGGGCTGGCAACACTGTAAGGATCATTTTTTTCGACTTCTCCAGTGCCTTCAATACCTCACAATTGTTGTTTGTCTGATTCTGGTCTTCTGGCTAGCCTCATCTAGGGATTTTCTTTAATGTATATGGGTGTCTCTGTGCCACCTGCCTGTCTAGCACTTTGTTCCTCCATGGACATCTATATCTCCGTGCAACCCCACACATAGTCTGTGAGACTTCAGAACTGTGTGTCTGAACAGGTAGTAAGTAATACAGGGGCACCTCAAGGGACAGTTCTTTCTTCATTCCTCTTCACCCTCTAAACTTCGGACTTTAAGTACAACTCAAAGTCATGCCACCTGCAGAAGTTCTCAGATGACTCTGCAATTGTGGGATGTATCAAGGTTGAGCAGGAGGAGGAGTACAGAGGACTGGTCAGCAGCTTTGTGGAGTGGTGTGGGGTGAACCACTTGGAACTGAATGTAACAAAGACAAAGGAACTGGTGGTAGATTTCAGGAGGAAAAAGGTCAACCTACTCCTGTCTACATCCATGGGAGTGGCGTGGAGATGGTGGACTCGTACAAGTACCTGGGAGTGCACATTGACGATAGACTTGAATGGTCTAAGAATATTGAGGCCATCTATAAGGACAGAGACGACTTTACTTCTTGAGGAGGCTCAGGTCCTTCAATGTATGTAGTAAGATGGTACATATGTTCTATCAGTCGGTGGTAGCGAGCGCCATTTTCTATGCAGTGGTATGCTGGGGCCCTGGGATTAGAGCAGTGGATTCTAAAAGGCTGAATAAGCTCATCAGGAGAGCAAGCTGTATCATTGGGTCTGACCTGGACCCCTGGAGGTAGTGGCTGAGAGGAGAACGGTGTCCAAACTAGAGGCCATCATGGACAACATCTCCCATCCCCTCTATGACAGGCTTGTAGAAATGAAGAGCACGTTCAGCAATAGACTGATTAATCTACAGTGCAACAGGGAGCGCTACAGGAGGTCATTCTTGCCTTCTGCCATAAGACTGTACAACGCATCCACCTTGCATCTGGGCAGAGGCAACATTAACAGTGACCTGTTTCTGGACTTAACGCATCTACACATCTACTGCTACATCTGTTCTCTTTCTTTTCTTTTCCCGTTTACAACCGTTTTTTTGTGTGCAATATATGCCAGGGACCCGTGCAATACATTTATATTTATATCTATATCTATATTTACATCTATATTTATATTCATATGTGCAATACGATTTTTCTCCGTACTGTTCTGTTCTAGTTTGTTCTTTGTGTGTCCGGACTGTGAGTTACTCTTTTAGTGCACCCCTCACTGTACTGATTGTATTGTATGTATTGTACTATTATTATTATTATTGTATCATTCGTTGCACTGGGGTTGTGTTGTCTGTGTAAAGCTGCTGTTGCACTGCAATTTCCCTCACAGGATCAATAAAGTATCTATCTATCTAAATCCACAATGAAAAAATTTCAGTATGTCCAAAATTCATCAGCCAAACTTTTACCAGGTCACATGAAAGAGATCACATTACTCCTGTCCTGGAATCCTTGCACTTGCTTCCTATCAGTTTAATCTTGACTTCTAAAACCTCATGCTTACCTATAGGCCTCTACATGGCTTCGCACCCCAGTACCTGTCTGACTTATTACTACTTATAAGTTACTAATTATTATTACTTATTATTCCTACTCTACACCTCACAATTGTTGTTTGTCTGATTCTGGTCTTCTGGCTAGCCTCATCTAGGGATTTTCTTTAATGTATATGGGTGTCTCTGTGCCACCTGCCTGTCTAGCACTTTGTTCCTCCATGGACATCTATATCTCCGTGCAACCCCACACCTCTGAGAATCTCAATGTTCACCCCTCAGTGCCTCAATTTTAAATAATTGATCATTCATGATTGACTTTACACACTCAACTTTCTTGCTGTTGTATAAGCATAAAATCACATCACCAGTGGAAGAGTAGATTGGGCACAAGAAGTGTGGTGATATAACCTGTTGAATATCAAGTCTGATGCAGGTCAAGAAAGAAAACACATAAAAGAAGTCTACATTTCTTGATTATTAAGAAACCAACAATACCTTTGTGCTATCAGTATGCGGAGTCTGGACTAAGTCACCTCAGGTGGGCTCAGCAATACTGGAGCCAAAGAACCAAGGGTTTGTGTAGACAAACCTGATGGATGTCAGAGTCTAGCACAGAGGTGTAGAATGACTGCACAGTGCTACATTGATCATGTTCTGGGACCTCAACTGTTGCCCTTCTTGTGGGCTTATCCTAACATGACTGCATTCCAACAGAGCAATTTCTCTCCTCATGTTGTTTGTGTAATAACAGCTTTCTTGCAGGAGGAGAATGTAGCATGCTTTGCAGATATACAGGTACAACTTTTATTCATTCCATTGACAACCATAATAACTACTACCTGTGACTTTCACAATGGACCCCCTAATGATCAGCCCTGTTAATGATCAACAGGATTGCCAATGTTGCTGACATTCATAAGTATAATTAACTCAACTGTGTCATGTCTGTGCAATAAAACAGCAGCTTGTCCTCTACAAAAAGAAAATTTATCCTGATAACTTGTTGAGTTAGAAGTGCTAAGTTTCTTTTGATGTTCAGTATATAGTTTTCTTGCTTCTATGCACCTCTGTGTTCTCCGTCCACCTTATTGACAGCCCTCTGGCTGCTGTCTAATGTACTCCAGGCTGCCTTTGTTATTGCCTGGAGGACTTAAAAATGAGGGGGGGTTCAGGAGGGGTGGAGGAGGTCATATTTGTGCACTTTGTACTGACAGGCCACTGGCTGTTGTCTGACATACTCGATGTTGCTTATTACTTGGCAAACTACCAAAAAAGAAAAGAGAGCATCCTGTTAGCTGCTATCTGATGCACTTTATGCTACTTATTACTTGGTGTACTGTATAATAAAACAAAGGAGGGAAGTGGAAGTAAGTTATACCTTGTGTGCTCTGTACTTAGCAGCCTGCTGGCTAGTCTCTACAACACTCCAGGTTGTTTTTTTGTATTACCTGGAGTGCCCATTCAAAAGGAGAAGGGCTCATAGTCTTACCTTGTTCACCTCTTGCTGTCAGCTTTCTCACTATTCTTGATTCGAGTCCAGGCTGCTTATAATTGTTGTATTTTTTTAAAATAAAAACAATCCAGTTTTCACAATAGTAATACCCTGAGAAGAGGCTCCCCTCAGGAGATGGCCTTTGACTTTTGTATTGTATGCACTGTAAACAAGACCCTAGAAGACCACATTTTTCACTTCCCCTATGCTAATTCTCAGCACAGGGTCAACCCACTTTCCATACCAGGGTCTCTCAACATTGTTTTGCCCAGCTTCTTCAATGTGACTTATGCCTCTGCTACCCTTCTCCAGTTTTTCTCTGTTATTCTTCTACCCTCTTTACCCAAAGTTTGACTAAGCAGACAATCTTCTTAGTGACTTCTGATAACTTTGAGTCTCTAAAGATGGGACGCGTCCAGGGAGAGTGAATTTTCGGAGCAATTCCCCTCTCAAGTGTTCTCTTGGGTTTTTACCCTAAAAGTAGCATCCATAATGAGTTCTTAGTTCCCAGCCCCAGGGAAATCTCTTTTGTCCAGGGACATTTGTGAACTCATACCCTTCTTTTCACCAGTAACTGTGTTTTAAATCATTTGTCACCACGCTCAGCTGGCATGAGCCCCGAATGCTTTGAGCCTCTTTTACGTGTGCCAGTCAATCCTTCTTTGGAAAATTCATTCTCTTCCCTCAATGGCCAATTGTGATGACCTGAAACTCAAGGCAGACATTCTCAAGAAGGACAGATAATATATTAAAACTGTTACAAGAAGCAAGATGTGAGATGGTGGCCTTATTGGAATGATAAGTTAAGAGTATGAGGTGTTTCACTATGAAAGTGATGGTCCACTTGTATGTAAGTTATGTAGGTATAAAAAGTGTCATTACAATAAGAGGTACAAGTCAGAAGCAGGTTTTAGTAAGACAGATTTCAAGTTAGTGTAGTCCCGAAGACAGCAGTAGTCTGTATAGCAGTAATCTCAGAATAAAATGGTGTTAAGGAAGCTATATTGCTTCATGCAGTAACACCTTTTATATATTACTATATTGTAATTGTATTATGATGAATATTGAAATATATTATGATAATACCTACCCAGTTTGGAGTTAAATGTGTAGGAACATTAAAATAACTTGAGAGGATCAAACCAGAAGCAGCTTTGCATCAAATCTGTCAAGTTGAAATTCAGTCAGTGGCAGATCCCAAGAGGCAATTTGAGTTACTAGAATAAAATGCTAGTCATGTGGCCAATTTGGTATATGCAGGAATGGCAGCATATCAAATGTTAACGTCATGCTCACTATGATGGTACTTCCACGTTGGAGTAAATTGGTCACACAATCTTTAATCAGTAGGTGTGATACAGGCTATATTTACACAGAGAAGAAAAATAAATGGCTGTCCTGAATCAGTGGTCCCTTTGATCAGCACTGGTTAAGAGCATGATAGTGTGATTGTCGCGGTTCCATGCGGGGTGATGCCCCCACCACCCGTTCCGTCCAGCACACCTGGTGCGCGAACCCGGGTCCCCGGCGTAACGCAACAGGGCACCAACCGTGTGAGCTAAAGGAGACCTCCCTCAGCCCAGGCAGCTGAGGTCCCTGCTACACGCAGTGAGGGCGCTGATGTCACCACACTTGCTCTACTACACCCTCCCCTGCTGAACTTCACCTCGGCAAAGGACACTCCACACTCCCGCCCAAGTTACGGCACCAATGTGATCGTCACTGTTCCGCACGGTGTTGTGTCCCCCCACCACCCATTCCACCCCGCAGCACCTGGGGCGCGAACCCGGGTCCCCGGCGTAACGCAACAGGGCACCAACCGCGTGAGCTAAAGGAGACTTTCCTCAGCCCAGGCAGCTGAGGTCCCTGCTACGTGCAGTGAGGGCGCTGACATCATCACACTAGCTCCGCTACAATAGGTCCTACTTTTTAGGCTGTTTCCTTCCCCTCATTAGACCAGATAGCTGCTCTCACCTGTGGCCATTCCACTGAGTCTACTTCTTTGTGGTTACATTCTCAAGTGAAATGTCATCATATGCCAGAGTCTCCAGTTTCTGAGGAAAGTGATGTCATCCCCATGTGGCCCTTAACAGATCTATCATTGGCCAACTTGTCATACTGAATACTTCCTATCATATCTACTAAATGTTATGTTTCAAATTAGTATTTGCCATCGCCTTAAGTGTTCAGAAGAAAATGTTAGGGAATTCACATTACCTTGATTAGCTGAAAGAACAGAAAAGCCAATATCCAGAGAGATATTGGATTTTCCAATATCAGAGGAAGATATTGGAGAACTGAACATTTATACTAACACCAACCAACATGAGTAGGTACAAAATTGAACAAAATCTCTCCAATTTCTATACTGTTGGTCCCATAATTTGAAAGCCTGGTTGGGATTTTAATAACTTGTTTGGTAGAAATCTAAACAAATAATATCCCCAACAGCAACAATATAAAAATTAGCATTAAATTTATAGGAATCAAATACAATTTTAAGTTTCAAATCTTTGTTATGGGTATAAATACATTGGTTGGTTACTGCTTGTTCAGCTTCATTTTTACAATAAAAAATCTCAAACAAGACAACCTTAAATCTTCATCTTTCTCTAAAAGGCAATGTTAAAGCCAATGCAGGATAACAACTTTTGTTTGGTTACACTTTCTTTCTTTGTGTTCCTACAGGCCAACTACACATTTTATGAAAGGTTTCAATTTGCTTATCCTTTGGATTTAGATAAATGCCCTTCTAGCACATAGTTGTAGGAATCCAGGTGAAGGTATCTTTCGAGCACAGAAAATGATATTGGAGAAAATTAATTCAAAGACAATTTTATTCCTGCCTACAGCCCTCACAGCCAGCAGCACAGCTGGATTCCTCACTCTTAGTTATAGGGTTCACTTCCAATCTACAGTTGCCTTTGCATTTGCCAAATCAATTACTATAGTGGTTGTTCTTACTCTGTCTCTATCATTTCTGGCTTTTTGTCTGGCCTTGAAAGTTTGTGTGATTGTTCCAATCTGTCAGTCCTGTACACACAAATATACCGACTAATCTTCTCATTCCCAAAATGATTTTAAGGAGGTGTATCATTCATATGTTAGAGAACCTCGATCCAGTAACTCTTGTAAATCAATTATTTCTAAGCACTGACACCTAAAAACTACTGATCAGTTAAGCAAATAACCTGATCAACTGAAAGAACATTGTTCCTTCAACACTGAAGATTAATCACAACCTGATCCCAAATGATCTCTAAATCACCTTATCTAATAATCTATCTGTTTACTTGAGTAAATTGAAGTTATTCCAAAACCATTCTTTATTGTATTCGTAAAAAACATGGTAATTTAATGGTGACATATGTGGCATACTGGAGTCTCCCAGTCCAAAAATGGGGACATACAGATGCAGCCATTCAAAATGCGCGGTAAAAACCTGTGGTACAGTAACCTACCCACAAGCCACCGCGGGGCACCGGAGGGCACCGCAGGGCAAGTGATTGGCTGGCCAAAATGACCGACAGGGGCACTCGTGGTGCATTGGTTGGTAGTGCAAAGATTTAATCATTTAATGTCTTTACTGTGCACATTTTAATCCGCTTAGTTTTGAAAATTTATATGGATTTTACCACTAAAGGGAAATTTTAGTAGCTAAGCATAAAAAGAAGAGGAGCATAACGCATCTGAAGGTCAGAAACGATATTAATTTAGGAACATAAACATTACTGTATGTATGTAAACTGTACTGTGTATGGCTGGTCTTGGTAGTTGAAAGAAAAAATACACACCAGTCTTCCATTTCTCCCTAAACATTTTAAGCATGAAAGTTTTATGAAACGGTACCCAAATATGCGATTGCTGTATAGAATGAATTTTAATTTAAAAAAATAATTTAACACGAACAATAAGCTGTTTACATCTTCCGCCTGAGAACAGTCACCCGTTGCTACCCAACGCAGAAACACAGCCATTAACTAGCAAAGAGAGGACATTAGCTACCCAATATGATAAAGAAATAAATGATTATTTTGTTTATTTCTTTTGCACATTTATTTGAACATTTCCATCGATTGTACAAGCACTTGGAAACTCTCCAATCCCTAGTTCTTCAGGCATTTTACCGGTCTGGCGCCGGTCTGTGTCTTCCAGGATATAATGCCAGCGAACTCTTGTTTTTATTTCCACTATAACAGACAATCTCCTTTGCTTTTAACCGAGCGTTTAATAATTTCCTAAAATGAAAATGATTTACTTTATTTCCCTCATGGGATCAATAAAAGTATCTATCATCTGTCTAAACTATGGGACAGAATTCTGGGGTCTCCCCATACCAGAGATTATGGTAGGGCTTCAGAATGGTGATTGGCTGACAGCATCTGACACCCCTCTGATTGGAGAAAAAAGACGTGCTGGTTTGCTATACATACTGTACCAGGAAGAGGATTTCTTTCTATTCGAAACACGTATTTTAAAAGTTTAAGAAGTAAAAACCTTACAGCGTACACAGATTTCTAAACTGATCAGGATCGTTATCTTTGTCTTATGCATAATAATGTTCACCGCTCTGTCCAGCAAATTAATAATAAACTTTATTTTATATAGCGTTTTAAACGAATAAGTAATTCGATTGCTCATAAACCTAATCACTTGCTTTTTCTTTTTATTTAGGCTCAGATTTCAACTATAGATCGTATTATTAATAACCATAATAACAACCAACCAAAAAAAAACAACCATATAAACATAATACCAACCAAAAACATAGATAACAACCACAATACAAAATCAAATATATCAAACCATTATACTCTCGCAACTTCCTTCAATTATCATAATCCCGCCCCTTATGCAAAACCAAACCCTCCTCCCATCCCAGTTTATCCTCTTTATCATAAACAAAATCCACCTCAATTTTCAACATAAAGCATTACACAAAATCAATACCTCAACACTCCATACTCAACAGGTTACTCACCGTGCCCGGCCACCACTGCATCACACAGCTGCCAGCGCACCTCACCGTGCCAGGCCACCACAGCGTCACACCACACAGCTGCCAGCGCACCTCACTGTACCAGGCCACCACTGCGTCACACCACACAGCTGCCAGAGCACCTCACCGTGCCAGGCCACCACTGCGTCACAACACACAGCTGCCAGTGCATCTCTACATACCCGACCACCACTGCATCACACAGCTGCCAGCGCACCTCACCGTGCCAGGCCACCACTGCGTCACATAGCTGCAAGCGCACCTCACCGTGCCAGCCCACCACTGCATCATACAGCTGCCAGGGCACCTCACCGTGTCAGGCCACCACTGCGTCACACATATTTCAGCGCCATATATTTCATGGATATTATGGAATATAATGGATGGATATCTTAGTTATCTTTCTAGTTCACAGGTTTGCATGCATAATTTAATTTTGAAAGCCACTGAGACATCAGGTACTACTGTTGTATTTATGAAAAAGAAACAAAACAAAAAACATACTAACAACTGTGCCATCCTACTCCTTAGTTAATACATTTTATTATTCATAAACAGTTAACATTGTTAGCAAAATATTTTGAATTATATTTAACCCTATTTTTTCTTTAGTTTTGTATTTAACTTATTATATGATAGTCAGACCTAATGTATATTTGAACAATGAAAATATATTTTTACAAGATTTTACATTAAGCACTTAAAATTAATATGGTTAATAATAGTAAACTGTAACATGCTGTAACAAGATCGGTTAAACTGCGAAGAAAATGCTTTCAGAGAAAATGTTTCAGGTGTGAAGAACATAGATCTCCAATGCAATTTCAACCAAACCTGTTCCCACACACCCTGCCCCCACTACCATTAGAATATACACAAACATTTTAGCGTTTCATTCTGAGCAGAAGACCCTCACACCTGAAGAGTGCTGGCTGTGACGAATTAAACCGGTTTTACAGGTTTCAATCACAGACCATGTGACATGGGAGTCAGGAAACTACAGGTAACTACAGTACACACAGCGCCACCGGATTTGATAACGCTATAAAAACGCTATAAAATAATGTGACTTGGCACAGAACAAGTTTATAGCACAGTACAAAAATAAATGCTGACCATGACTTTAGAAGCATAAATTGCCTTACACTCAATTTAAACACAAGCTGTCTTTAGCCCTCTAAGCTGGTTCATACAGAAATGTAGAGATCCAGGCTCAGAACACACAGCTTCATTAGCGAATACATATGCAGGACAACTAGAGAAGACGTTTTACAGAGGATGGATTTTTAGAAACATCCCATCAGACATCCCATCATATTCACAACGTGAAATCTAGAAAATAATATTACGTAACCAAAATCCGCAATATGGAAACAGAACCTGTGTAATTGTTGATAGATGATGTACTCGTAACATTTTTTCAAGACGAACTAAAACATTTAAAAAATGACTTGTATGTACTTGATATCTCTAATCAATCCACGGGTCCCAGCACAAAACGAAACTAAAACGCATACCGTTTCACGCTTCTTATTTGTTGCTCAAAAGTAATTTGACCGTATGAAATGCATAATATAAACCTAGAAACATATACGTGAGCAGTACTTAAGCACTGTAGTATCGGTGTTAAGACATACCTCTCAAATACTGTAAATCAAGTTAAAAATATCTCAAGACCGATTCTGGTCATAATGAAACCATGTTTCGTGTATGTTTTCTTTAAAGTACCGAGACCAGCCATATACTGTATGTTTATGTTCCAAAATTAATATTGTTTATGGCCTTCACACGCGTTACAGTATGCTCCTATTTTTTTATGCTCAGCTACTAAGATTTCCCTTCAGTGGTAAAATTAGATATGAATATTCAGTACTTAAACGGGCACAGTTAAGACATTAAATATACATATACATACTGTATACAGTACAGTTTGCATACGGTAATATGTTTATGTTATGTGATTAAAAAATAAATAAATAAAAGTGAAAAGTCCAGCACCAGCTGGATTCGAACACACAACCTGTCAGTTGGTAGTCACGCACCGAGACCAGTAGGCTACAACACAGCTCGCATGAACAGGCAGGCGAAACAGCCCTACACAGCCCTGCTGCAGTACACGGATATAATCATACCGTTATTAAATTCTTGAGATACGCGATTCCATATTATATTCCCTTTTAATCAAATTCTAAAAGTATGCTTGTTGACTCCGGTATCACGTTAGTTAAAGACTTCGAAGCTTACAATGTTTAGGGAGAAATGGAATACTGGTGTGTATTTTTTTCTTTAAAGTGCCGATTCCTGGAACACCCCTCTGAAGTGGTTCCATAAGAAAAGAAAGCGTTGATAAATACAAGTGTCTTTTAATACACTCTTTGCTGTGCTCTTGAGGATCCTTGTGATATTTTAAGCTCTAGTTGAATGATAGGTGTCGCATTTTAAATCATTTTCGTAGTTAGAAATTATGAAACGCCCTGTTAAAAGCAAGGAAGTTTTTATGCCCGTTGAAGTAAAACAAAATCCCTGACAAAGTATGGCTTGGACAGATTCCAAGTGCTTGTTCAAATGTGCTAAAGAAATTATACTTTGAGTATACAGCTTGTCCAAAGTCATCCATTATTAATACTATTAGTAATATCTTCAGTAAAGGCTTTGATGCATAAATATTTCTGATAAAGGTAGGTTGTGTACTTTTGTCCAACTGAGCAATCTTGCTTTCATAAAATATACCAACATTTTAATGACTGATGATTAACATGCTGTAATACACAGTTCAAAATTAAAGGCTCAAATGCTGTACATGAGAGGTTAAGCTCCCCCTGGCGGTTTTACAAGGCGACGCTGGATAGTTAGTCACGTGACACACGTGAACCGCGTGATACCCCGGTGGGCGTGTCGCGGTATGCCGCGAAATACCTCACCCATTTTGAATGGCTGCATCTGTATGATAAAAGATAATGAGTTAAAAAAAATAAATAAAAAACTAACAAAAGAAACTGAAGTGTATATGTGTGCAACAAATTATATTTAAAGTGATACATTAGTTGTTAGAATTGCTTTTAACTACTGTACATACTTTTAGTGGGATTCTTTGAGTATTTTTTTTAAATCCTCCCAAGAGCTAATAAAATTAAGTAAGACTTCCTTTTAGCTGATAGTCTTTGTTTCACAATTGGGAGGTTTATTAGAACTGCCTTCTCACAGCATCACTGAAAATTGACTGACTGGTTGTGTGTGCATCTTTGTGTGCCCTGCAACAGACTTGCGTGCTGTCCAGGGTGTACTCCAACTTGGGCCAGGTGTTTGCTGGGAGAGCCTCTGGCTATCCTGTGACCCTGAATTGGATGAAGCAGTTATAAAAACATTGGATAGTAATCCTTCCATTTTATACTAACACAATATTAATGAGCCACGTTATAAATGTGGACTACTAAATGTTTGCCAGTTTTCTGTACAATGTATACAACACTGACTGCTAATGCAATGCAATTTAGAAACAAATTTAATTTGCTTTAAAATGAATGATGCTTACACAGAAGAGACAATCAATTTTATTAATTAAGTGATGATTTTGTCTTTTGTTTCATATTCAGATATGTTACAAGATATATTACAAATCTATTATTTTGATTTTAAATGAATAAACAAGTGCAGTGGTATAAAGTAAAATGCTTTCAAACATTTAAGTCCTAGAGGTGTCATAGCACAGATTTGGGGAGGACATCTATTTATATGCATGAGACACTGGACACATGACTCCTGAATACTTATTGTTCTGCACTGGGTTATTAAATTCTTAGACAGGTTGCTAGACACAAGAATACACTTGGAAACTTTAGTTTGCAGACCATAATATATAACTGCCATAAGAACATGTATATTTGGAACATATAGCCAAGGCACTGAAATCCTTCAATTACTACAGAGTAGCTCAATTAAAACATACTACTTCAGATACAATTGAAAAAATGGAAACTAAGGAAAAGAGAAGAGAGAGCAATAGGAGCAAGTATATATGCTTTGCCTGATTTAATTTATCTCAAAACATAAAAACACACACACGAGTCTGGACAAAGTCTTAATTTTACATTTTACATTTTTTTTTTACTTACCCTAAATAATATATTAAAGTCTACTATTTTTTCTTACTTCTGTTTTGTGCTGAAACATAAAGACTGGTCAGTTGCACCTATATAATATTAAGAAACTAGCTAAAAATATGAAGAACAAGTATTTATTACTGTTAAATGGTAAATATCAATATGAAAACAAAGTTTTATTAAGATCTGGTTAGAATATAGTATGCTTCTGTTCAAATCATTAAATATTTAAATATGAGTCTTGTAAGTAATTGTAATGTTAATTGAGGGAAAAGTTAAGCTTGGATGCCAAGAGTTTTCATGGCCCATGAGTTCTATAACATTATATTGATTAAATTAAATAACCGTTTTGTTTTATATACAGAATTATAAATGCATTGAGCATGTTTCAGATGTTAAACCCCAAGAAACCACAAGAACAATGAAAGCCTTGGAATTTGCACAGTGGTTTGATTTGGCGTGGTCCATTGCTATATTTAAGTTTAAGCTTCAAAACAGAGTTTTTAGTTATAATTAAGCTTTTTAAATAAAAAAAAGGAAGTACAGAAAATGATTATATTCATCCTATTTTAGCCCTATGCCAACTGTTTCTGCCTTTTTTAAGTGTTGAAAATAAAAAAGCAATATTAATCCATGGTCTTTTGGGACTCAAATTACATCATTATCTTTTTTATGGCCTTTTACACTAATCAGAAGCATTGCCACGTACAAGTTCAATTAACTGCTTAATACAGACACTTCAAGGTAAATCATAGGTCACAATGACAGGTACATTGTGTTATCTCTTTGAATGCAATTATCATTGTTAAGCAGATAGGATGCAAGCATAATACATTTTTAAAGTATAGTTAAATTGGTAGGCTACATGATTAGCATTAGCAGGCACAGTATGTGAAATGTAATGTCAGTTTCCCCAGAACTGTAGCAATGCATGCCACACATGCTATCAAGCGCTAACATTAGTTAAGATTTCCCAACTACAGACCTGTCTCCTTCTATAATGGTCCAAGATATTCATCCAGCCAATACCTACACAGATATACACAGCTTTGCATATAAAACTCTCCTGCATCTTAAATTCCAGAAAAATCGAAGATCTTTCACCACTTTACAAGTCATGTAATATGGTCAGGATGAATAAGAAACCAATGCCTATTACATGGAAAACCCTAGAACGCAACCTCAGAAACACTGCATCAGGACAACATTAGCAATGTTTCTAATAACTGGAATGAATCTTAATAATTTTTCCAAAAGGTTTCAGAAATATCTGAAGTTCATATACAGTATACATAGTCAAATATAAAGCATACGGGCATGTTCTTATTTTTGTAAGATCAAAGTTTGCCAATAAGAGGAGGCCATTTAATCTATCTAGCTGATTTAGTTTTTAGAAGCTAACTGATTCAAGGTTCTCATTCAGTCATTGCTGGAAAGAAGCAATAGTATCAATTTACACAACATTATTGTGTAGCGTGTTTCTTACTCCAACATCCTTTTTGCTGCTGTTCCTTCATATTTTTAATGCTTTCTAAAAAAATGATGTTCTAGAGAAAACAGATCCACTGCTACTATCAAAAGTACTTTACAGAATGACAATAACCGTAATGATGTAAAGAATGTTAAAGACTTGTGTGAAAACAGTTTACATTCTAATTCTCAGTTCTAATTTTATGTACTGTCAAATATGAAATGAGTTTCTCTGATCAACACAAGTCAAAGGTATAACAAGCATTATTTATACAAAAAAATCACAAGATATTCAAAACATACACAGTTTTTGAGCACCAAGTGCTCAAAAAACATTCAATAAGAAATTTAAGTTGGAGGAAAAATCAAATAGAATATTATAATTATTTCAAAGCAAATATGGAGAACCCAAGCAAACATTAACAAGTTTCAATGAAAATTGTGTGAAAATGCAGTGTTGCTAAAATTCCACAGTAGCATTACTGAAGGTATGGACAGGTATAAACTATATTGCATAAAACTTTTAAATATGACATTTTTCACCATTTCAAGTATCACTTTTATCAAATGAACATTTCACAAAATGTAACCATATTACATTTTGGAAGTTTCTATTTGGCCTCTTACTACCGTAACTACACTATGCTACAGCAGGATGGAATGATTACATATATCCAGGAGGTTAGGATGTTTCAGTAAACTAAATCAATGAGACACTTTTGATCCAATTGAGGAACCTAGGCTTATTTTTTCCTCTATTTATCATTAAGAGTATAATTTAGTATTGTTTTTCTAAGCCACTGGCATATGCTTTTGATCAGCTCAGGAGTATATCATCAGAATCAACACCAATACTCCCTATTTATATCTAAGGTTAGATCAATCTAGCCAACTCAAATGTTTAGCTCACCTATGTTTTCTACTGCTCTTCAAATTATTTCAAATTACTGCTGGCAAATGCTGCTAATTCTGTACAAAGGGGGGCATGTGATTCCCTAGGAAATCTACCAATATTACATTAGAGCAAATTACTTAAATGTACAAAACTTTAATGTCAAAGCATTTTACTTTTGCTTTTACTAAGACAATTCATCAGAAAATACAAACAAATGCTGTTAAACTTAAGGTTCTGTAAAGCTTAAAGTACACACAGGTATGATGGGAAATCTACAGTACCCCCAAAGGCAAGTACATAACCCCAAACCCAAAAGGTTTGGAAAAGCTGCAATGATGGAATATCACTCCTCCTTTAGACTCTGTCCTTTTGACAGTTTATCTGTTACAGTAAATTCAACAATATTTTCAACAATCAGCAAATTAAAAATTACACAAATATCTCCCTAGTTAAAAACATATTGGTTAAATCATTAGTTTAAACGTTATGTTAATGTTTATTTTAATTTGAACTGTAAAACTATTGCATTAAGCACCTTTTTCTTCCAATATAGAGCCTACTGAATCATTTATCTTAGAAAAACATTATATTAAGTTGTCAATATGAAAGATAAGGATTATTAGAACAAAACAAGCAATTAGGAATAAATTAATTTACGTGAAAACATACGTAGATAAAAAGTAGTCACCAGAACAAAGCTTTTTAATCGGGGAAAACGTGTATAAATGAGTGTTGTTAACAGTGCTGCACTCCATCGGTTTTGTACATTATCTTCTAAATGCTTTAAGGCTTATCAACAACAGCCGATGCCAAAGCTAAGGCCCGTTGGAGGATTTCACAAAAAATAGCATGGGTAATTTAATATACAGTAGCATCAAAAATAATTTAATAAACAGTAGCATCATAACCTTTTTTATTTTGTTCATTCTGCAAAAATGGTTAACCTTTTATATTTGTGAAGCAAAATGTGAAATAATATCTGAAGCATCACTAAATAAGTTATATAGGACTTATTCAAAACATTTGAATATCCTTTTTCAGTTTATGTATTTTTGTACCCTCAGTAAAAACAGCTTAAACTATTGTGAATTTTCAATAGTAGTTATACTATTTTCAGATGGTGAATTTTGTTGTATGGATATTTAGGTTCTTAAGCATTGTGAGGCAAAACTGTGGCTCTACTTTCAGATAGACAAAAGTTTTTTTTTTTTTTCATTTCAGTTTACAGAATATTAACAGATATCAAAAGGTTTATGTTTTATGGTTTAATTTGTGACAAAAAGGCCATATCAGAATAAGATGAAGACTAAAGTACACAAATACAAAAGGTTTTAAAATAAGTATTTCTGACCAGTCAGTTCATTAACCTATAATATACCTTAAACCAACTTTAAAAAGGGATCTGGAAGGTGACACAAGAATAATACAAGAATGCAAAGAGGGACATGCTTCTCATAATAAAATTATGACAGCTACACAAAAACAATAAAAGTAGTTAAGACCAGACTTTATTCTGTTGTATACAAAGTAGGAGTTTCAGTTTAGGCTGAAAGCCTTGCCTAAAATTAACAACTCAATGTATGATCATAAAATATTTTGTAATCAAACATGTTTTGCCTTACACTATGGTCCAGTACAGATGTATCAATTATTAAATTTATTTTCTTATTAAAAATGAATATATTACATTGTCAGATCAACTTCTTTTTGTGAATAATACACAAAATACAGTATACTTATAACTGTAGTAATGTAATGGTGTAATATCTGCACTTGATTCTTATCAACTTATAGAATGCTTATAGAAAGATTAAAGTTACAAAGATCATTTGTACAAGTAGAAATAAATAAACCAAAGCATAATATATAATAATAATAATAATAATAATAATAATAATAATAATAATAATAATAATAATAATAATAATAATAATAATAAAACATAGTCATTTTAATTTCTAAAAATATTTTGTATTTAATCCAGGGTCTTTTTGCTCAATTAATAAATAAAATAAAATAAAACTTCTTCCAAATCAGAGCTTGTACATGTTTCAGTCTCCATTTCTCATAATTCATTAATTTTCCTTCAAATTTTACTCATGTGCATAATAATAGCCCTTTCATAATTTCCTATAGTAAAAGTACTTGTAAATGCAAATGTGATGTAAAATGGAACGTGAAAAAAGGTATACATTATAGAACAATTTTAGCAAAGCATTTGACTTCTTGCAATGTGGAGCAAAATCCTGTAATAAACATATTAAGGAATTATTTATTTTTTATCACATTAAATTTGTTTCACAGAATTCTTTGAATAATTTGCAGGAGTATGCAATCACTTTCAAAGTGCTATACAGGTTTTAACCAAATGAAATTAAACCAAGTGTTGAAGTATGTTTCTACAATGCATTATGTAAGGAGTTGAGTGAAAAAATATAATATATTGTACTTTTCTTCTGGAAATAGCTATAGCCATAAAATCATACACTTGGAAAACATTTCTCAGAAGTGTAGAAGAGTGGAACAGATACGAATTGGTAGGACAGGTCTGAAGGAAACATGTAAAGTGGACTATTTGTTAAATAAACCACCTATCCATAATAGAAAGCTGTTTATTATTTAAGGGATTGTGTTAAATAATATATCAATCCATTAATCAGCTAACACTCAGCAACCAGAACATTTGAATGTAAAAGATGTCAGCAGAAAAAAAACAATAGGTATCAAAAGACTGGAAGTTTGTTTTTTTTTACTCCCCATACAGCCCAAAGAACACTTTTACAGTAGCTCCTACATCCTCCTAATCTTCTATCTTTTTGCACACCAATGCTTATACATAAATTAATTAAAGGTGCCTTTCAACTAATGATTTAGAACTGATGATTGGAAATGTATATGCAGCGAGAGTTTCAGCTTGACAACAGTTTCAGAAATTTTATAAGCATGTGAAAACTGCTTTCTTAGATGTTGATGGAGCATCTCTTAATGGATTGTGCCCCAGTTCCATTGAGAAAAAACAACTAATCAAGTAAACACAAAGGAGTTAAATCAAAGCTGAATATAGAACAGCTTCAGTACAATGTATATAAAAACAATGACAAACCTGATCAATGTATAGAAGATTATAATAGCGTAATGTACTGATTTAGCAAAGGATTTACGTACAAGACCAATAAATACACTTAATAAGGGCCTAACTTCATGACTATAGGTATGCTTAAATGTCTTGCTCTTACATTACATAGAAGTAAAAGAAGTGACAGTGAGATTTTTAGGAAAGAGTTTTTACATTAATTCAACTGCAGTAAATGCTGCTTGAAATTCTTCATTAGGAAAAGAATGTTGAAAGAAACAGATGCTATCTATAGTTTCATTAAACCCCAATGAAAAACTGCAGCACTTTATTTGCATGAACAGATTACTTAAGTTGGGAAAGTCAGTTAGAATAAAAAAAAACTCTTGATAGAATAAAAAAATAATTAATTAGGAGAATTTCTGACAGGTTTTCATACTGTAGTGTCCAAATAAAGACACCAGTCACAGTTCACAAAATAATTTATATTACTCTCTGAAGAAATTATGATACAGCATGGGTTCATAACTGAGACATTAATACATGATTTAAAATCTACTATTGAAAACAACAAATTACAGAAAATGCTGTTTTCAAAACTGCAATGATGTAATTCAAATAATAAATGCCATTCAATGATTATATACTGATGGAATATAATCACACCTCCTCCTTCACACTCTGACCCTCCTGTCTGCAGGGAACAGGCTGAAGAGTTACTCATCTGTGAAGAGGACCTGATGCCACTGCTGACTAGTCCATTGCAGCCTCTGTGTGGCCCAAGCCAGTCAGGTGTAACGTCTTGGAGCTGTGAGCAGAGGACCTCTGACAGGTCAACGTGCTTTAAGGCCAGCAGCATGGAGCCTGTCACTGATGCGGGCTTTGTGTATGCAGTTTCAGCAGCAGTATGGGTGGCAGATCTGAAATGATCTCTCAGATGGACAAGTCTGATGTGTCCGTCCTGCTCTGGTGTGGTCACTCAAGGGCAACTGGTTCTTGGACAGTCATCTGTCTTGCCGGTCTGCTGAAACCTTCTCTGTATCCGGGACACAGTGGAGCGGCTTACTCCATAGTGTCTGGCAACGCTGGCACATGACATGCCTGCCTGCAGCATGCCAATGGCCCTCTCCCTTGCTTCTGGTGACATTCAAGGCATTATGGAATGCACAGAAAACTGACCAAGTGTGGCCTTTTTATTGCAGTGACCTAAGCTTTAACTTAAAGCCTTTTTAAAAGTGACCAGATCAGGCATTGTTCCATCTGGATCTCGTCGGTTAAAGTGCACCTAATGAGCTTTCGTGCGTCTGACAATTTGCAATGCCTCACTGCACAAGCTGTATTGCTGGTCAGAGGGCTTAAAACAAACTGATGACTTTTTGTGAAAGTACATAAGCTATAAGCTTTTTTAAAAAAATGTTGTGTTTCTTTTTTACATCAGTATGTATTTCAGAAACATATGCGATTTGCCATTAAATTTAAAATAAAAGTTAAAAGGTAAGTTCAAGATTTAACTTCATGTGTGAAGTTTATTTCAAGGAAAACATATTAACAGATGTATGCAGCATATGAAAAAAGTACCCATTAGATGTAAACAACCTGACTCATATTTAGGTTTAAATAAAATGTAATATTATAGTACATTGGATAAAGCAGGTGGCCCCTTGTGTAATTCAATGTGTAAATAGGGCTAATCTTAAATTTATTCACACTTTAGTCTTAGCAGAAATTTATTGAAAATAACAAATTGGTAAATCACCATTTATGGGAAGATAACTGCATTATTTGAGGCCTTGTTCAGGAGAAAATTGCATAAATGAATGGGCTTATTTCATAATAACTGGATGGATTGATAATATGATAGTAGGATATAAAAAATCATTCTTGATCAGGCACAGACTACTGTATTAAGAGGTTCACTTTTTGCTTCACTGAAAAATGTAAACCCTTGCCAACATTTTGAACACTCCTTTTTCTTGTTGCCAAAAATTGACAACTTGTTTTGCTTTTTTACATTATAAGCCTGTGACAATTCTTAAAAAAAGGTTAAGTTGCTTCAGCAGTAATAGTAGTAATATGACTGTACAATTACCTTATATCACTTGTTTAAAGCAATAATTTATTAGGACAGTAGAAAACACTACTGAAGGGCGTGAGTAAACTATTGATGTTCAGAATATACTGTATAGTACATTCTGATTGCAGGTAAGTCTGCGAAGGTATTTGCACAGCAGCATACAAGAGATATCTGTTAAGACTGCAGTCATTGTGTTGCTACCTTTGCGGTAGCTGTTGTGAAACTAACTAAACCAATATTTTTTCTATAAAAACCATCCCTCCCCACTTTATCCAGTTTAGATTTAACCAGGAGATCACAATGTTCTTGGGGCAACCTTAAAATCTGAAGTTGAAAAATGTTTTCAAATGTGACTTTTTTAATCCAACAGTTTAGAATCCTACAGTATGGTAAAACACAGAATTGTGCCTTTTAACCAGGTATATTCATTATTATTTGCCAGTATAATCTGAACTCACAGGTAAAAATCTATGCGAAACAGACTGTAGTCTATTATCCATCATGATGTATTCAATAGAGAAAAACAAAAACTGAAGAAAATTCAATTGCACATCATACAGCAAAGTACATTTAACACAAAGAAGAAACTCAAAGACATTGAACTTAACTAAGTAACTTCTTGCATGTTTGAAGATATTCTACATGATCAATTATTTAAAGTGCTAGGGACACCACCTTGAGGAAGAAGTACTAGAACATTCAAATCTCTGTTGACAAAAAAGCCAAACATATCAAATGACTTGTCAACTTAATATTCATCTGAACATCCCTTTCCAGGCTTTCGACTTCTCATTTTTTTAATGAGTTTTATCCTCAAAGCAGTGCCTTTTAAGTGTTCTTAGACACCATTCGAAGAGAAAAATATCTGGGTGCAAGAGTAAAGAACAAATTCTGTCATTTTGCAATGAGAAATTGAAAAAGTCAATTGAAGGTAAATTTATTTAAATTTTTCACTTTTTTGCGTTCCAAATCAGTTACTTTTTACTGCTTCATAAAGATGTCAAAACTATACATTTACCAAACTTTCAAACTCATGTTTTAAAAATTATTCAAAAAATAAAATGTCTTTTGTTCAAATTTTAAAATGATTACTTTCAGTTCTTTTCCTGATATGATTAAATATTAAATATGTAATCTTAGATTTATCATTCACTTTACCTCTGCTTCTACAAGGACAGTTCTTTAATATATATATATATTTATAGCCTTTAGAAATTTAACACTAAGAACCTTAACTTTCAGATGAAGTTACCTCAAGGGAAAAGTTCAGAGAAGCTGGGAGGAATTGGATTACCAGTTCTTTAATAAAGGATGTCTTGGCCAGTGTAACCCCTTTCTCACCTTTAACCTGAGCAGGCTCTCGTGGTAGGTGTTGGTTTAATTCCCAGTAGAAAACATTAATTCTAATATAATGCCAGAACTAGTGTAATTGATATCTTTAAGAAGGGAACTAAAAATGATTTAAATACAGGATAATACAGCTGTTTATCTTAGCTGTTTAATTTTGCTTTAAGTTAAATATATACGGCATGAATTAACCACACAAGGTGTCTTCTGGATTCTGGTGGATAATGTTTTAAATTTTAAACTCATTAAATTCATAATTTGAAACATTATGAATGTGGAAGAATTTTTTGTTTTAGTTTTAGTTTTTGTTTTTCATTCACTTCATGTTTTGTTTACTCTTCAAGTTAAGAAAACATTAATTATAAATACTTTGAGTATTATAAATTAATAAAAATAGCAAAAGTGCTAAAAAATACAAACTTATTTCTTTGGAATAATGTTTACACTAGTCCTTATAATAATATTTTGATAAGGTCCTTATTATTATAATTTCTGCTTTATCTGTGTCCTGTTTTACAGTACCTCTAAATTCAGGTACCATATGGTTTAATTTCCTGCAGCTCATTTCTACTAATTTTGTATCTACTGTATACAGAGGAGTTAGATACAGCAAGTGCAGGGCCCCCTGGAAATAATTATTTCCCTTGTCTTTTTTTGCATTTTCCCCCTCTCTTCTCTCTTTCATTCTTGACAAGTTCATGAGCTTCAGAGGTCCATGATGGAATAGGTAAGTCTCTCTTAAAAAATCCTTTGCCCCTCATGACAGCTTTCATCGGAAAGCTTCTATGGAGCTGCTGAGAACACTGCAAAAGACACAAAAACCCAGCTGACTGATGCCTTCTTCCTCAAGTTTAAAGAAACTGTTTTTAAATTAAAAATCATAACAATCAAAGCTGAAGAGCACTTTATAATATATTCCATATACTGTACTGATGTGAAATGTGAACACATATTATATAACAACCAGTTAAACAGCTAAGCTTTCAAGCTATGACCTCTTCACTTCAATAGGATATCAAGGACCATGAATGGTTTCCTCTGAAATGTACAGTTTCTAGAGTCATCTACCATGCTGTTTCATGCTGTTAGTCCTACAATGCCTACAGGAGAAGTGTGATTGATTGGAATATTGATGTTCCTCTCACTAACAACTATGCAAGCTTGGGTCACTGCCACGCAACAACCCACAGATACTCTGCATTCAGTTATGTTTTATTACTTGGGGAACCCAGATCACCGCCAACTAGTGATATATCCTACAGTACATTCACACCAATGGGACTCAACTTGCTCCATACAAGTGCCTCTGCTTATTGAGCCACTTGCAGATACAGTACTTTTGAAAGGTATTGTAAATAAGATTTCCCATGCATAACGTATACTGCATTATGCTGCCCGGCACAAACTATTAAAGTAATTTGGTTGAAGCTCACCATGGTGGACCATTAATGAAAGAGATAGATAGAATTCATATATGATTAATCTGCTAGCAACCAAATGAACAAGATGGGATTAATAACTTCCTCTCATTGGTGACCTTTCTAAAACTTTTGTATAGTAAATTATATATAGCCAATCAAAAGAAATGTGTTGAAATGTTTAAATTTGTATTTCACTAAAAAATGTTTAGATGGAATGTTTTGATGGATTTAGAAAAAAAACCTGTATGTCTAATAAAAATAGATGGAAAGACTAGAAAAAATGTAAGCATGAATGAGGTATGAGAGCAGCCCAATTACTGTCTATATGTTTGTTTGAAAGTGAGGCTTATATCATTTCTAAATCAAATGTATGTTACAAACATATTTTAAAAGCAATGAAGAGATTGCACAGAATTTGTGAAACACACTAAAACAATATGACAAATAGAAGCTAGAACCACATTTTAATTAGTATAATCTGATGCCGGAAGACAACAAAGATTTTGGTCATCTGGGTATGGAAGGGGTAAATCGAGGCAGCTCACAACCCTAAGAACAGGAAACATAGGCAATAACTGATGGAAAATCCAACTCTAACTGCTTTTTTTTGCATACTTAGTGGTGAAGCTATTTAGCAGATCTTTACTGGCAGCTCTATTAAGCTAAGTGACAAGACAAGGTCAGGGTCAGATACAATTCAATTACTTGTCATGGAACATCTCCACATCTATTGGGCGGGAAAACTTTTAGAAAAAGACCAGTAGCTCTATCTTCTTGAAAACCTGCAGTTTGTGCTCATGCTTAATTCTCATGTCAGAATATGCTGCTTTTACTTTTGTTTTTTGTAAATTGAATTTAAATGGTGTTGGTGGTGGAAAAAAAATATTGCTTCTATAAAATAACCATTATTTGATTCCAACATTAAAAGTTCTTGATGGTTCAAATGTCTTTCTTGCTGTTATATTTTAAAATAATTTATTTTACTATAAGCTTACACATCAAATACAATAGGGTTTAATTACTGTCTACTAATAGAATATTCTGTTTTTTGTGTGGTGAAAGGGAAACAAAATATATTAAATAGTGGATTTTTTGCAGATCCAAGAAATCTGAGAACTGTTGTAGCCAGTCACATTGTAAGAATGTTAAATTAATCTGAAGTCAACACTTGTTTTATGTACTTGTTTTGCTTTTGCAGTGCTACAACAATTAAACAGAGGCTGCTCTTATGGAAGCTCACAACACCATTTTTTAATATTTTAAAGGGCAATCAATACATGATGACACTATAGCAATTGTATATTGCTATGCTGGCACACAATCATTCTATTTTTGTCTGAACTGCACCATTCTGCTCCAACTATTTAAAACAGTGTTTCATTTGCCTTTGATAAATAGCTTGATAGTGTCACAGTGAGGTGACCCCTCGAACAAGAATTATTTCCTGTCTCGTATACAACTACGCCACCTAACAATACAAACAGGGTGCCAAGCCCCCTCTACTTTGCCACACGTTCTGTTCATCTCCCAAAATCACCAATGCACACACAGACCAGCGGCAAGCATTTGTATTGTACAGGTGTCCTTTTTATTTTTTAAGTACATTAAAATTCCCTATCACCAAAAGACACAATGAAAACAGCATTTGCAGCAAAAAAATGTCCTTCCAAGGGTTATAGTGAATTCCCGAATCCTTTTAGATGATGAGAATAGGGCATTACAGAGAAGGACAGCAGTGCATAGAAGGGGGATGCTACACAGTCCAATTTCCCCGGTCTCCGTTTGGGCTATATCGGGAGTCCTCCTTTAGACAGTAGTCAGTATCGACTCACCAGGCCAGTCTCTTTGCTCCTTGCCTCCAAATATTAAAATCTCTGCGCAGTTCCTCCTTTCCTCTGCCAGCATCTTCCTTGGTCTGCAGTTTCTGGGCCAATCTGCTCTGTGGTCTCGCGGGCTGCGGCTTTCCTTGCGCTGTCTATCTTGTGTGTAGGGGCTCATCACGAGGAGAGCTCCTCTGTTCAGGCTCAGATTTTTTTATCCCTTCCATAAGCCATTCCTCCCTCAGTGGATTTCCCATTGTCTCTGTCAGTGGCAGGTGGAAGTACCAGGAGGAAGCTTTGGTCATTTGAGAACTGGAAGTGCTACACTAGGTGTATGGGCACTTAGCACTTCTTTGTTTGTCTGTTCCCTCCCTCTGCCCAAGGTCTGACAAACTGGCTCCAGCAACACCTTACACCTCCATGCGTCAGTACCTAATTACTTCCTGGATGGCCTGGGAGTGACCATTGTTACTAATTGTTCCCTGCTCCACTGTCACATTGACACAATCCTGGCCATCAACACAACCCGATTAATCACAGCCTGTTACTGCTTCAACGGCCCACATTCTGCAACACTAGGTTTTGAGAGCATATAGGAAGTAAGATTGCATTACACAATTTTGAATTTTGAATCTGTAATTTCATCCTAGAAAAGAAAACCTGATGTTATGATAAGTTTGAAATAGAAAAATATCTGAATTTTTAGGTATGATGAATACAAACAATTGCAAAGCTAGATAATGTAGTTGGAAGGGTACATACATCTAACAGCCAAATACTATAATCAAATTCATTACTGGTGAGGTAGGAAAAACACTTAACAAGAGAAATAAACTAGACCTCCTGCATTGGCTCCAGGCAAAGCTTACTTACAGTTGGTAGTGGAGAGAGAGATGAAAAAAACAGACCAGTTTATAAAGGATTATGTCTTTCATCATCACTAAAGTAAGGGTCAGTGGTGACATTTTATTAAAACCTGCATTGAGGGAACACTTCACACATCCCTTCTGTTCCATGGTATTTTATTGGACACATTTATTATCCCTTTACAAGTATTCCCATTTCATTTTGTAATTGGTTATTAGCTTCAAAGTTGAGATTTAGTGAACTGTTTGTCTCTTCAGCACTGCAGCTTTCAATCTTCAGTGTGCATGTTTTATAAAGTACACAATTAAATGAAATACTACAATAGTATACATATGGACAAATTAACAAAAAACAATGTACAAAATGCAGTGCAAAAAGGTGGAAAATAGGTAGGTACTGTATACTGATAACATCTATTTAGGGCTTCAGGAACAGTTATCCCAAAATTAATGTAACACAAATAATACTAAATTGTGCTTAATATTATGTGGAGGATATGCAAAGCCTCTATTTTTCTTTCAGTGTTCTAAAATGCAGACCCATGAACTAACCTGTGTGTCTTTTTAATAATAAAATATAACATGACTCAAAGTTCATCATAAATGGGGTATAGTTAATGCTGGCATCAAGGATTATCTAGGGCCAAGAGGATTAACCTGCAGTATCAGTGTAAATGGGCATAAATGGGATCATACAGAAAAGCTGCTGGCATACTAAATGAGAAATAAGCGGACTCTTGTTGCACCCCATGGACTTCCAGCAATATCATGCAGTGGGAAAAGAATAAACCAGATAATGGGTTTCCGTCTCACACAATAATATGTAGATACCAAACAAGAAGTCTATTATATACAATGTTTGGGAGACTTTGCAAGAATAGATTTTTTTCTGGTTATTTTTTCTTTGCAAGAATATATTTTTTTCTGCAAGGGCTCTTGGGAAGAGCCAAGATAAGGTGCAGATGTTCTGGGAGATTTTTTCTTCTTTATGAAAAAAGGACAGCATTTCTTCCTCTGATTCAGTGGGGCAGGGATGAAAAGAAAAGAAAGAGACAACGGAACCACCATAAAATGACAAAACAATAACATTGACTACAGCAACGGTTGAGTTTAAGGATAAAAATATGCAAGCTGACAAGCATGGTGGAGTAGGTCAGATCTGACCTTATTACCATTACAAAAACGCATGTAAGTGAAAGTGAGCAGCAGCTCATCACAGGAAAGACAGCGTGAGATCTTGTATGAGACAGCAAGGGAGCAGGAAGTAGCGTGTGGTGTGTGTTTCAGAGTATTAAAATGTGAGCTGAAGATTATATAAGAAACAGACCTAACAATGAAGTTAATGCGGTTTGGGGAGATGTGAGAAAGGTAATGCTGACAGCTGAATGAGGGAATCAATACATCAATAGGGTGCATTGCTGTGAGCAAAGCCCATTTAATACTAGTTCTATTTTAAATGATTCTAGATACAGTAAGCAAAATAAATAGAATTCCTTCTCTGAAAATGCAAAAAGGCATTACAAGGATCTTATGACAGTCGCAGAGCTCTGCATTTCATGTTCTCTTCAGTTAGATACTGAGGCAAGCAATCAATATGTGCCTAGCTGAAACCAAAAATGAAATCCAGTTATAATAATAAACACTGTAATGTAACCATCTTCAACATTACAGGACAAGGATTTTTATTCAGTGTATTAAATAAGTTAATACACTAGCACTTCTTTAGGACAAGTTTTTTGAAAGAATGAGTGTTCTGTAAACTTAGAAGCAACTTAGAAGCATCTTTAATGTTATGTATTATATTTAATAACCTTAACAAAACTTACACATGTTGAGATTCTTGACTACAACTCTCCCCGTAAATCTTCCCCTATAAACTCCAATGCTTTGTATATTCATATCTGTCTGTGCCTTGTAATCTCCAAACTGCCATCACTTGTACTGCATTGCTTCACATGGACAGTATGGAAAAACAAACACCAAACACTGTGGTGTGTTCCACTTGTCCTTAGTTTCACTGCAATTATGCATCTTAACAGCAAACATAAAAATGTAAAAATCTGACTTGTTTGGTATCCTAACATTCTTCTCTATAAAAATTAGTGTTTTATTTTCCTTGAAAACAATCATCCCACTGACAGTTCTTCAGAGGAGTAGCTTAGACCTCTGACTGTGACAACTAATTTAAATATTGATAAAAATAAATCCTATTTCTTGGATCAGATACCATCTACTTAACAATTATATTTTGTTTCCAAGTCTCCACCTTAGTTACCTTAAACCATCATTGTCTTCTTTTTATTTTACAAAAATATTAAGAATCCATGACATTATGAACGATTTGATAAATGTTAATGAGTTAAAAATGCCAAGAAGAATAGATTGCACTGAATTATGAAAGAATAAACATTAATTTATCATTAAATGCTGCACTAAGTCATTGAAACATATCTGCTATGGAATTAGATCTAAAGCTTCGGGGCCTTAGCAAAAATTATATTATTGTATTGGTGAATTTCTATATAACTTCTTCCAGATTCATCATAATTAACCATAGAAGTTTTGGTGCATAAAAAATACTATTCTTGTTTTTCTGAAATCAATTTGCTGTAATTGGTACAGACAAACTTTCTTCCTTTGAAATGCGTTTAAGAAAAGGCACACAAAAATTGCTTTGCTACATAATTTATTGTGTGATTTAAAGTGGTGAAAACATGCTCTAAAGGGTAAAAGAAACCTAATAAATGATCAAATAGAACAAAAAGACATGAAACATACATAAAAAACATTCTTGCTAAAAATCATGTTTACAGAACACAGTTTAGTTGTGGTATGTTTATGTAAAAATCATTAACAAGATGTTCCACCACTTTCATAAACAAACATTTCTATTCCACACACTGAATCACATGAATTTCTAACACTCTAATATACTGTATAAACATTCTTTACACCACACTAAAATTAAAATTGTTAATATTACATAAGCATTGACATGCAATATTTCATTCAGAATTGTAATTCAATCACAGTAACTTCTCTTCCCTAATTTTCAGTTGTATTTTCCATATTGTAAAAGGGTCTAAAATAGTTTTAGTTTCCACCTATAACACTTAATTTGGTTCAAAACACTGTACTAATTCTAATTATAATTGCAAATTATCTATCACACTGAAACCAAATTAGGCCAATCACTGCCAATTATGCTGCTAAGAAAAGTCTTCTTCTGTAGAATTCCAAAATGAAAGGTTGTTCATCCTGGTGCAGGATTCTGATAAATAATTCCAGAACAAGCTAAAACATCTCTCATCACAGGAGCCTCCTAATTTGATCCCTGGGGACCCTGACTACTTGTAGTTAAAATAATTTCCCAAACATTTTACAAAGCCAGTTGCATAATATCTTGCTAATCTTCCTCTATCATGTTATAACTCTCACTTAATGTCCTTAGTGAATCATAATATATGTTCAATAACACTCTTATGAACAGCACAGATAGAAAAAACAATCATTTTTAATCTAAAGTGAAGCATCTTGCTTATTTAGGCCAGATGCAAATATAATCTCAAACACATATGGTGTTATCAAAACTGTAAACAAGAAGACATCTAACAGCAAAATAAAACTCACAGAAAATGTCTGTAAATACAGTATCTGCTTGAAACGTATAAATGAAGGGGATCCTACCGCTCCATAAATCACATAAAGCCCGTTCTTCATCTAAATGAGGTAGACAGTGTTCATTTCCAAATTCAAATTCTATATTATAGAAAGGAGAAATTTAGAACAAAACTAAAGTGGCATGCAAGTACAATGTACATTCTGCAGTGTCAGAATACTATCAAAAAAGACTGAAAGTTAGTAATGGAAAAAAGTATTAATTCACTATAATGTTTTTTTGCTACCATTTCAGCTTTAAGTTAGTGGTCAAAATCTCTTACAAAATTTATAACAAGCAATGTGCATTAAAATTTAGGAGTTTCTTTGGACCCCATTCTCAGAATCCACCTTAAACTCTGAAACTGTTTAAATTGAGTCATTGCAATAGCTAGTCTGTTAAAGTGAATATGTCTTGCATTTATTCTCAAGTGCGAACTTATATTTGATGAAGAGGTGACTAAAGATTATAATTTTGGTGAACTAAAATTCTGGGTAAGTTGATGTACAGTATTAGTACTGTATCCCTTTTTTAAATCTTAAACCACCAAAACATATTCCAGACTTTTCATTGTTGAGTTTTTTGACTCCATGTGAATTTTATTAGTCCTCACTTTTACTCTTATATTATTTTATCATAATTTAATACTATTTTTATAGCAAAAGTACTAAAAACAGATAACTACAAACACAAATAACAGACATTTCCTCTACATGGCAATTGCCAGAATTTGTTCCAATAATAAAAAAAAACTGTATACTCTAGATATTTCCTTTACATTTTACAGATCTCATGTACAGTACAGTACTTGCTCTTGATGCAGTAGTGTCGTCAACAAAGTGGTTAGCTCTCTGAAGAAAAGGCCATATTTTTCTTGGTTCAGTGCTAGAATGCATAACTTTTTTTTCATTTTCACTATTTTGAAAATGCAGCTTGCAAAATCAAAATATGAATACAAAGTGGATATGCTGAACTTGAGGAAGTTACATACTAAAAAGATTTAGAAGATGATAATAGTGAAATATCCTTTACGTCTATCTATAAAATATTGGGGAAACAAATGTAAAGAATGTGAGGATATGTAATTAAAAGCACAGGAATTAAACAAATGATATTATTTTAACATTGTACAATGCATTAGCAAGACATTATATAAAAATACTGAATAGAATTTTGATCACCACAAAATACAAAACAAAGTCTTGCTGATTAGAAATCGGCCCAGAGAAAAGCAACCCAATACAAGTTGACACTTAAAGGAATGTCCTACACTAACTGGATAGAAGAGTTGCACTCTTTTTAGTCTAGAATATGGAAAAACTCTGATACGACCTGATCCAAGTATTCCAAATATTCAAAATTCTTTAAGGAAATAAAATAATTGAGTAGCCATTTTCAGTAACTAAAGTGAATTATGAATCACAGGACGAATGTGAAAATATTTGGAAGTATATTTAAATCTGAGAATACAAGGAGTTATGGGAGTCTGGAACAGCCTACCCAGGCATGTTGATGAAGCTGAAACCCCAGCTTATTTCAAGAAACGACAGCTAAATGGACTGGTACTGATGGGTTGAATGACCTCCTCTTGTTTATCATTTTTCATATGTTCTGTTGTTCTAAGATGTAGGTATACATTTACTTTTAAAAGTTGTTACAAGATGACAATTTTTACTAGGTTTATGATTATACATTTTGGTATACTGCATACAAGTTAGTAAGTTGTGCATTTTTATTTATGTAGCTATTATTTAGTTTTGAGATGAGGCTTACACAAAATTAGTAACATCAGTGAGGCAAATTGTTATACTGAAGAAAATATTGAACAGAAGTAGCTAAATCCATCCATCCATTTTCTAATCACACTACTGGAAAAAGGGTTGAGGGGGAGCTGGAGCCTATCCCTAAAAACAATGGGTAAAAGGTGGGATACACCCTGGAAGGGAAGCCAGTCCTTCACATTTCACACAAAGCTACTGATACAATAGTATTAAAAGCATAGGAATAAATCAGATCAACCTACTGTAAATGCACAACCAAGTGAAAGAAGACTTAAAGAGGCCTATCAGCATTTACAATTACCTGTGTATACTTAGATAGATGGATATGTAGTGTTATTGACTATTAACCTGTTATATAATAACAGTCAGGTCATAAAACAACAATCATGTAATTGTTTACAAATTTTAATTGATATTTTTAATCTATTTTTATTGTTGTTTATTAGTGTATATTTATTTTGCATGGTTTATTTTGCATGAGCTAGAGGCTAAAGACTTGTCTTTTACTATAAACGGAGAATTGTTCCTTCAAGACCAAGAATGTACACAAAATTAACTGATACACAGTACATTATACATAAAGTAAGTTATTAGGATAAATGCTATATAATATATGAAGCACTAGAAAGATATTTCCATCACATTTTAAATATTTTCAGTTTTGAAGAGTTTAAGTTCTAGACTAAAAAATAGAAAATAACAGTGCCTAAACATTTGGCCAGCACTGGTAAAGCACTATGAATCTGAATATTTTTTTTGTTCATGATGTCATTAAATATAATAAGACTTTAAATACAATTATGATAGATGACCTAAGGCATTATGTTGTGCTTTGTCATCCAGCACTATAGTTAGCTTATGATATTCCTGTCATTTAAATTTGTCATTAAATAAGATATCACAATAATTACAAAGCCTCTAGCTTACTAAAAATATATCTTGGTGAAGACTGCATTCAGGGCTGTCAAATCCCCCCTCCTGTGACTTAAGTGTGTGGTAACATTTCTATGGTGTAATTTGGGAAGATTGTTGTAACATGATTGATGTGTTCTGAGACCTGACTGATTCTTTAATTATGAACTAATACAATAACTGTAAAATAGTTATATATTTTGCAAGGGAAATTATTTTTTAATTTGAAATAGAACATGAATATTCATTTAAAAGGCCTTGACAAATGCAAGGCATATTATACTGCACTTAAAGACAACAAAAGTGTGGTATTGGAAGCGTAAGAAATAGAAACTTATGATTAAAATTAAGCATGCTAAAAACAAAACGTGAGAGGTTATAGATGCTTTTTTTAAAATGCATAACATTTTAAAAATTACCTTTATAATCTATCTGAAAATTCTCTAAAAAAAATAAATGGACTTTGTTCCTCAAATTGTGCTTAGGGACAATGAACTAAGAAAAAGCTCTATTACAATACAGAAAAAAGTGTGGAGTACAGTCATGACCTGTGCTCTAAATTAAGACATTCAAATTATTATACCATACTTCAACTCCCAACACTGTTCTTAAACCACATCAATGGTATCAATATCACAATTGCCCTATTGATCTTTAGTGTAACTGAAATTGTTTCTCTATCTCACAATAAGATGCATTAATATCTTCCTTTTTAGTAATTATAAAACACTATCATTGCTTACAACTGTTACTGAAACTACACTTTTTCTGGCAAACAGATTCATTTTTGCAAATAGATGAAAATACTGTACAATGGTTTTATATGCATCTTAGAATCTATTAAGTCTCTCAGAATTATTTTGTATAGAAAATCTTATCTTATTGCATTTTATCCTAATGAAAGATATATATCCTATAGGTTGTCCTACAACTCCCTGTCATGATTTTGGAATCTACATATCCAACAGGGTAATCTCATTTAAATTACTTAGGCAATTCCACTATCTGAATATACTGTATAGCAACCTTCCAGCTCTACCACTTTTCACATCCCCCTCTCTAGACTTTTCAGGCTTGTTTTTTGCTTTTCTGTGCCCATCGTTCATCTGAGAAAAAGTCCAGCCTTATAACAAATTGCTGAATAGCTGATCTCTGAGCATTTATATCCTTAACCATTGGAACAATCCAGGATTTGTATAGTGCCATCAGTTTTCACAAGCTGTCCAACTGTAGAATAGGCTTCTCAGCTACCTAGTTCAGATCACAAGCACAAACCAAATTAAAAAAAAATACAAGAAGGGGATACAAAACAAGAAAAGCAGGAGCTAGCAACTGTAGCTGTAACTACATGGCACAATTGTTATGTGATCTCCCTTGTCATGTAACTATTTTCAAGGACACAGTCCTTATATTTGAGCAGAGGCTCCATTTACTTTTGAACATTCAGGCCCCATGTGACTCAAACCACAATCTGTATGTGCTACTAGTGCCAAAGACATACCATTCAAAGGAGATCAATGCTAAAAGTCTTGTTAGTAACTACCAACTTAATTGTCTTTCCTCGGAAATGAGGGTCATGACAGCATCAATATTTAATTTATCTAGTTTAAACTTTGTGGGTGGGAGTTCAGATCTCTCATTATTCAAAAACAAACTTCTGTTAACAAAAACAACAATCATTTAATCATGCTAAAATCAAACAATGAAAAATAATGTAAAGACAGTTTTGATATCTTGACAAACATGTTGCAGCACTGTGTAGAAAAATCATTTGGTAATTGTATTATTTATGGTTTTAACATTTGCCAGGAATTATTTCAGCCACCTTAACTTACATTTCATTGTAAATAAACCATAAATCAATTGACATCTTCAGGATCATAGTAATTGATGAGGTAAGCTGCAATGTATCCCAAGTATACAACTTTGTCCAGTAAACATTCAAAGTCTTCTATAGATAAGACTTTCTACATTGATCACAACCTCAAAAGAGATCTTCATATAAAACCCAGTTGCAAACATACTAGTAGGTTAATTGGCTTCTTGGGAAAATTGGCCCTAGGTGTGCGTGTGTGTGTCTACCCTGCGATGGACTGATACCCCTCCCAGGGTGTACCATACCTTGTGCCCATTGCTTGCCTACTGACTTGTGACCCTGAATTGGAAAAAGTGGTTAGAAAATCAATAGATGAATGACGCATAACATTGTACTGAATGGCCTCTTTATGTAATTACCCTAATAATGTTGATGTAACACAAAATAGTTTGAACAAAGTTTAACATTTACAAAGATCACACTAGAAATATTCCAGCACCAATAATGAGTTTGGGTCATAGCTCCAACCTTTAATAGACTTACTGTAAGTGCAATGAAGGTCTCTTTTCCCCCAGTAGGAAGTGGATGCCAAATATGTCACCACCTAAGACAAGCTTAGCTGTCACAAATGTTCATCCTGTATTTTTGTTCTATAACATTTTACAATTAAATTGTTATAGAAGACAAAGGAAATGGAAGAAATACTAAAGCATACCCAATCAATTCTTTAAGAACACAACATTTCTAATGTGAGAATCTGCAAAAGTCTAAAATTGAACACTTACAGAAAACAAATGAATTATTTTCAAAAGCTAAACTGTAAATCTTGCACATTGCTTGACCTACTTTACCTACATCTTACATGACAACATATCCTTATAATTCCATACATCAAAGGATATTTATCTCTAAGTTGCACCGTAAGTAAACCATTTCTTATTCAGATGGAAGTTATTTGTAATGAAGAGGAAGAAACTAAGAAATAATTTAAGACCAAAGTAGTTTTCAGTTATGTTTTTTTTTATTTTGTTTCATAGTAGTGGTATTAAAAAAGTACAGTATATTGTATACTGATATGCAAACAGTGAAAATAATGTTTGTACTTTTGCATACTTTCTTGGAAAATGGGTGAAAGAGATATTGTGAAAACAAGAGCAATAATCTTGCCTATTCTACCTTATAGAAAACACCTCAAAAGCTTTAGAATGTAGAGCAAAACTGTTTACAGCTGTTAACTGATACATTTCACCAGCTTTACCTCAGCTTCTGCTCTGCCACTTTTCTTACTACTTCATCAAATTCATGATAGTTTTCCAGCACTATCTGCCAACTGAAGCTTTGTGTGCCACTGAAAGGCTCTTTCTGAATGTCTAAATACTGTACATGTTTTAAGGAAAGTTACATTTTTCCTATTTAGGTCTCATGGATCAATTACTGATTTCCATCATCAGACACTTCTCTTACAGAGAACCATGATTCCTGCCTAGAATCATGTGGTAAAATTCAGTCATTTTCTTTTTTTATTCACTATATTTAGATTTGTTTAGTATTTAATGTCATTTCTATTGTATACAGTAACCCTTCACTGTATTTGCAACTAACTGAAAATATATCTGGATTATAATGGTAAACACAAACTTTGTTATAACTATTTTGCTTCAGTCATCACTCAAGTCAAGAACTTTAGTGTGTCTAAGACTGTGTCTTGATTTGTTTTATTTTTTTAATATTAGTACTGTTCTAGAAGAGAAATAAACTGAAACTCTTCAAACAATTCAATGTAACAAAAGTACTACAGGCCATGTTTGCTAAAGAATCCAACTTTTGGAATAAACGTACTGAGTATCAGGAATAGAAGTATCAGAGTATTAGAGCCTGTTGATTTATAGTTTCTTGTGCTTTTTATTTAGGCAGTGGTGGAAAAATATTTCTGACAAAATGCAAGCATTTAATGTAGATGTTGCTCTGAAATAATGATAACGCCGAGGATTCTGCTGTTTCAAATGAACAGACAAGAAACCAACATTCTGACTTTTTCTAGTACTTTTTTTTCCCTTGAAACCTCAGTTTAAAAAAAATCTAGAAATAACGGCTTGAACTGTCAACTCAAATTTTGATTACAAAGGCAATTGAGGGTTTGAGATCATTTGGCAATTGAGATCAGTAGGTTTCTCTTTTCTATCTCTAAATTTACAATACAATATTGTACACTCATATCGCTTAATTATACCCAGTTAAAAGATCTGCAAGCTGCTCGAACTGACATGCCAAATATTCCTTTGTAATGCCATTCATTCATTACATACAGGCAACTACAAGTTGCTGGAAGCCAAGTCTTTGCCTTGATCTTTCAGAACTCCATCTGGTCAAAGAACAATACACATCTATGCCTCTGTCTCTTCATTATGTAACAGGTGCAGGGGGGATCAGACAGTTTCTCTCCATGACTTTTTTCATCTCACCTGTTAAAGCTCTTTGGAAATACATACTGAGATTATAAGAATTTGTCCATTCTTGCCAATTGCACCTAGTACTCATACCTTTAAAGAGACAAATCTAAAAATGGGACTAATTACTAGCTGTTTTAGGCAACTTATTTGGAAATGATGGAAGAAGAAAAAGTAATAACTGAGCAAAGTTTAATTAAAGTAAAGTTTTCAGGAAGCTATTTTTATTTGGAAGTTATTTTTATTCATTTTTAAACCTGTATGTCATTTAACTAAGGGTCAAAATAGTTCAGATTAGAATATAAAATGTTGATGAAGCCTTTGGGATTGTCTTTATTTGCAGCAATGAAATATGGGGGATATGAAACTAAACACTCAGAGCATACATTAAATTTCATGGGTTCTGCAATGGGGATTCATTTCTGTTATATTGCTTTACATTTGTCTATTCATTTCATTTAACCAGAATCTGTTTTGTTCTGCAATATGGTATTTGTGTCAAATCTTAAGTTCAAAGCATTTAAAAAAAGACTTGAATACAATTTTGTAAGCTGGTAATTAATAATAAAACACTATTGATTGATTGAAACACAAAACATTTAAAGGTTTTGTTTCTACAACCATGAGGTTATTGCATAACTGAAAGCCACTACTGTAATATTAAAACTCACTTTAGACTCAATGAGACTCAATGTCTTTTTCAATTTTTCAGACAAACCAAAAAATAGTATGAAATCATATATTCTATTAGAGAGTTATGTTTGAGATTCTGTCACCAAAACTATTTGTTGCAATATATTACTCAGTATTAGTATTTTAACTTCATTTAAAAAGTTACTGGTACTGTATGATACAAATTAGTGAAGATTTGCAACCAGTTTTTGCATAGATTTTTTGCAAAATCATTAGCATTTACAGTCATTGTGGTGATATATAAGTTTCGATCTTACTTTCTTTCATTACACGCATCAGGTCCACAGTCATTTTAGTCATTTTTACAGACACAATAAAGATCTTGGCTACATTTCCTTTTGTGTGAATCTTAGACATTATTATTCCATTTTCCAGTGTATTTATTATAATTTATTTTGCTGCCTCATTTTAAGCTTATTTTCTTTTATGACCATAAATACACAGTTGCCAAAAAAGTAAATTAATTGCATATGTGCTTTTTAATATCAAAATGTTTTTAAGTGGTGTTTCAATTAAATTAATGCCATGTTACAGACTCTTTGCTGAATTAATTCAAACTATATGCTGTTTCTAGAAAACAAAGATATAATACAATATACACTGTATGTTTTAGATAGTGGATAATTAATTTCCTAGCTAATAATTAATGAGAGATACAATAACTTTGTTATGGAAACTCTTCACTATATAAACATGTGTATGTACTGTATATATTCTAATTTGACTATCCATAAAAGCAAAGTAAGCAGTTAATGTAAGAAGAATCATCTCATTTCACAAATCTAAAGAACTGAAATATATTGCCCCTCACCCCCAAAATTAAACTTATAACAACAACCATTCTGCCGCATAACATGACTTTCTGAAGCAGATAATTCCTATGCATTTTTTAATACTGATGACAGTGTGCTGCAGGCAGCAGGCATGTAACCTGCATTCTTTTAAAACAATGACAAACTGTCCAGTATGTTTTGTTTTAAAGTGCTCATCAGTATCTGCAAACGGTGAGGAATGGGGTTTTGATGCTCACAATATAAAACTAGAGTAGATGTGCAGTGTTCTAACATAAGCACCATTGTTCATCCCTGTTTGAAATGTATTATTTAGGCCTGTTTTATGTAAATATAATAGCTTTTTTGAAAAATAATGTTTGCATTATGTTGCATACCTGAAATGCTTAGTATAATCTTTAGACAATCTAATCTATGTGGTCATTATCCAGCTAGTCAAACCAATGACAGGAAAAATCTGTACCAAGTCACTTTTTGTTTTTCATGATTAAGTTTTACACTTTTCCCATCTGAATTTCAAATTCAGATTTCTCAAATACCTGTCTCAAGTTCAATTTTTAAATTTATTTTAAAATTGATTTGTTCTCTGATTTCATTTTCAGTATTTCCATTAGAGTTTGGTTAGAATTACTAAAACTGCAATGCAACCATAAAATATCTAAAAAAACATATTGCAGGTATTTAGGAGTGAACTGGCTCATTCATAAATCAGATTTAGCTTTTCTTCTATGAATATTTAAATCTTTGATGACAAAAACAGGTTGTGCATTCCTGAACTAAAATTGAAAAACACCTACTGGGTTAATTTTTATATTTACACAAATGTAAAAAAGCATTTGGGTTTGGGTTTTTATTTTTAATACTACTAAAACTGAGTGTACAAAAGATAATTTATTAAACTTCAATTAGGCAATTGTAAGCTATGCATTATTTTCAGCAGAAAATACTACTCCATCCCAAGCAGATGCATTTTTGATTTAGTATTATTCAGCAGTATATTTTAGTCAGTTAGGATGAGTGATAAATGGAATGAAAAAGAACATACACATTAACAACTTATGTAAATAAAGCCATACTATATTCTGTGTGAGGTTAAAATAAATATGCAAACTCTAGCTGAAACTGCACAATATCTGACGGTTTGTTTCAAATACCCTGAAGAAAACTTCTACCAATCACAGCTGTCATCGGAATGGATGATGAAACGTTTTTTTGTCATGGCACAGAATACAAATCACATTGCTGCAAGGAGCAGGGGTCTTTTTTCAGAGGTTGTAGGCACATCATCAAACTTAATGATAATGGCTTTACACCAAAATAATTCTTAAGCCTTAGGAACAAACACCTCCATGGCACCATGAGACTTTGCTCCACAAACATCATCAATCTCCTTCCTAGTGCAATTTGCAGCATTTTTTAGCTATTCAGGCTATTCCCATATAAGCCCCTGTAAATGTAAATTGGGATTTTCCCCCAATTTCTCCTATGTACGTATGAGTATTGGGCATGCACATACTGCATACTCACACATAGACACATGCCACTACCACCAATCAGAAATAGATGGCTGTGCTGGAATGAGATCTTTTACCATGCTATCCTTAAAATCTTTGAATGAAATCCATGAAAAACAGCTGAACTCAATTAATTCAATGTGAAAACTCTTTTTCCCTCCCTATTCTGGCACACTCCTTTCGGCAGATGTACATAAATTATTAATTGCTTCTTTTCTTGCACTCGATGAAGGGAAAGAGAGAAGTCTGCATCATCATCACTGTGTACATACAATGAATATCATACATCTGATAGAGCTCCCTAAGATGTCTGCATTTTATTAAAAGAATAATAGAAGATCCTAAACAGATTAAATAACATAAATAAAATGAATAAGGTTATGCACTCTATTGGATAGGTGTTCAGTAATATACTTTTATCTTCGCAAACACTGAAAATTGTAATGCCTTTGTTTTACAAATTGAAGAATGGCAGTTGAGATTTCTTAATACACTAGATTTAAGAATATTCTGAATATTGTGATGTCTGACTAGTTACATTTTCCCTTTGAAAGCCTTGAAGCTAATGACATGCAATCCTCAAATACCTTTTTTTTGTAAAAACATCCATGATGGACACTCACGTTGCTTCTTATTATTTATGAACTCTGCTGCAAAACACAGAATTAATATTTGACTAGAATGCATAAGTTAAGACACGGCAAAATGTTCATCCTTCTATTTCCTTTTATGTTCCCTTCTTCTCTATTAATGCAGTTTTCTGAGTGACTAATCAAACCATAAATACTCAGGATAAATCAAACTCAGGAAATCTAGGTTATAACCACCGAGACCCTGACCACTAGATCCACAGTAAATTAGACTTGATTTATTAAACTTTAAAATCCTAAACAATTTTGCATTGATTATAAACAAAAAATAAGCATTTACTTAAAACGCATTAATTGGAGAAAATACATGTCTTCAAGCCCAATATTAATTAAAATGCTCTGTTCATGTATTTAGTTCCTTTGCTAGTACTTTTGGTATTGATTGGTTAGGAAAAAAATCAACTTCCTTGAACAAATACTTATTTACTTAATTATTTGAATTTTGTATATTTTTATTTTTACTCATACAAAATAAAGATAAAAATTATAATCATATTTTTATACTAATGTTGCAAAGACTCAATGCTTGTGACAGCACAGAGCTGTATTTGACAAAATAATTGAATACCATGTGCCTTTTCTTTTAATTCCATTGGCCAGTGAAACACTATACTAGTGGACTTTGTTTCAGAATCCCATTAGGTACCATTACGGGATTGTATTTCCTAGGGTTTCCTTTTTTTAATCTAATTGTCAGTCAACATGTTACAGTAAGCCTAGTTTTCGTTTGACTCTTACAGCAATACACTGTGGGGAAAAAAAACAAAGGAAACGTGCTCCATCATCCTGTCAAGAAGGTTTCTTAACAAATTACCTTTTCCCCTCAAACAAAAATAAAAAGGTACTTTCATCCACTTTCTACGCTCCTCAGAGTTCATATCGTCTTTTCTAACCTATCAAAAGGAGAGGTCTTCGTTATATGGTTTACCATGACACATGCTTACATTTATGAAAACTCTTGACACATTTTAATACTTTGACATTTGCAATTAGTTTTATGAACTAGATTCCCCATAGAATAAATTGTTGCCACTACCATTATTTCCTGGTTATGTCTTTGAGACCTGTCAAATGACTTATCAAAGGAAATAAAACTGATTTTTTTTGGTAAAGAAAAATAATAAGTCATTCCGTACCTTGCCTCCCCTCTGATCTATTTGGATGATGGAAGATAATGAAAAAAACACTATCACTTCACATAGTGAAATACAATTATTAAAAGTAGTATGGCTTTCTTCTTTTGTTGTTTTTCAGGATGAATTTTACAGAAAATTTTCAACAAAATGAAACTTTAAAGCACTTTATATCTCTTGATACATCTAGCTACATACTGTAACATGTAGCAATATTTGACCTGACAAGAATGTCATTTCATGAGAATGGTCATCTATAAAGACTTGTGAAAATGTTTGTATCCCCATTTGGCTGAGCTACAGCAGTCAAAAACAAATTGTTACTTAATTCTATCAAGACAATGTTGAGTCCTGTAACAAAGGTTCAATTGGCCCTCACTGGTTAGTGAATTCTGATGTTTTAGCTGGGTGCAGGCTTTTCACAGAGCTTCATTTTTTATTTTAAACCAATCTACTTTAGTGTTATCTAATACAGTAACTCCTATATTTCATTTCTTACTTAGAACACATAAATGAGTTTTTCCATGCATTTTCCATGCAATCATTCCATGTAATGATTTTAGGCTCTATAAATTGATTTCAACATTTATTTTCATATAGAATTTAATTTATATAGTTATATAACAATTGCTTGTTTTGTAGATTATAAAAAGACAATGTTTAATGAAAACTCCAATCAAGCTTTACATATTTATGAAGACAACCGTACCTTGTCCACGCTGTCTATAGGATTAATGCTTAAATCTTCAAAGGCCCCTAGTCTAATTGAGTGATATGTAATTTCCATTATGAAAAACAATATTTTTTTAAAAAAATAGGTACAATACCACATGAAACACTGTAAAGGACCTTGAATTGAGATAATCAGATACATACATACATTTACAACATATTCTTTGGAGAAGAAGAAAGAGCAATGTTTTTTTAACCTTTCAAATCACTTATGAGCATAAATTTCAAATGACAATAGTAGCTTTATGTGGGCAGTGAATTGTCACATAAATTCTCTGTCAACACAAAGACCTAAGAAGGATGCATTAATATCACTATGTAACCCAGCTTGCTTTGCATAAAGAATCAAGCAGAGCATTAAATTAAAACAATTCTAACAGGGATTAGTAAGGATACAATGGAATAAAAAATGTTTTGAATTAAATATTTTAGGTTTGTGTGTGAAAGAAGGTTATTTTCACCCAAGGAGACATGACAAGATTTAAGCAATTAAGTGTGAATATTAAAATTCAAATGTTTTATTATAAGATGTTTAATTATAAATCCACATTTCAAAAACAAATTCAGGTTATGGATTTAAACAATTGCATAGTTTGCTTTCATGAAGGTAGGTGAAATGTGATTATGGACAACTGCATTGACAGTTGGATAAAAAATGATGGTAAAAGTAAATGAGTATGTTTATTTCTAAGCCAAAATATTTCTGTAACAGAAAAGAAGAAACAATGATAAAAAAAAAACTAAAAGTTGTAAAGATGCATAGGATTTTTTTACACATAAGCGTTAACAAATGGCATTCCTGAAAGTACACAATCTGTTATTAATAAATACACTCAAACAAGGGTTTTAAGATCCTTCTCCAGTAAAAGATCTGTGAAAGATGGAAGATGTTTTTGAAGGGTCTGTAAAATTACTATACTATCAGCCAGGGACCTGTGGAATAATTTGGCAGAAACTAAATCAGTTTTTGAAGGAATACTACCTAATAAAGTAAGATGTTAATGGATGTGGACAAGGGTCAAGTCTCTTGAAACATTAGGAAAATAAGTTTCAAAAGAAAGGAAGCCATTCAGTCCATCTAGATTCTTTGGTAGCTAATAGTACCTCACAAGAAGATAACTAAAACAAAACTAAATGTATACACTATGTTCAATTGTTGCCAGATCTGCAAATTTCATTGACAAAATATGATATCTTGATGAATTAACAAAACTGTATTCCAATAAAAAAGGTTTACATAAATTTGGAAGGAGAATTCTAAAAGAAAGGGTACAATTGAGAAAAGTCTTTCAGCCCAGCTTTCCCATTTGTTTGCGATATCTTAAGGACAATAATTTTATCAAGCTGTTTCATGACAAAATTCAGGGAACCACCAATATGACTGGGGAGTTTGTTCCATATGCTTTGCCTGACTTCATCAAAATCTAAAATTCCTTATACTTATGAGGATGGTGGCCACTAGTGGAACAACTTTTGGGACTGTATATCTTTTTAATACTTAAACAAGATGATAAAAGCAGTGAAAGAAAAATTACTGACCACTTATTCTTGGTGGTCTTTTCGTTTTGTTTAAAAATAATATTTTAGCAGTATTGCATATTACTATGCATATTTTAAGCAGCGTATTTAAAGCTTAAAGTTTGTCACTTAGGTTTTGGGAATAAATGTAAATGTACGCAAACTATCTTTATTTACATCATCTGAATCATCTCCCATATGTTCAAGCTGCTGAAATTTCAATCCAGATGCTGAACAAGGAAAGCTATCTGTATGAGAACCTAAAAACAACATTCACTGCAAGGTTTGGTTGTTTTCACATAGAAATCATCCAGTGTACTCTAACAAAAGGATCTTAAAATTAGTGAGACCGAATTGGTCTTTCCACTCACCTAAACATATTCTAGTGGAGATGTGGAAAACTATTTTTACCAAGAAACATATCATTTTGAATGCCATTACAGACACACACTAGTAACACACAGTGCATACAATCTATTTCCATTCCATGGAATGAAATATCAATTTTTGCAACAGAGTTTTGTTGAAAAATGCTTTCTAAGTGCTATATGGATTTAAGAAAATATGTCTTCACATTTAATATAAAGAGGCCATTTTGACCGTTACTATATATGACCTCCTTAGTTTGCATACTAAACGTTATGCAGGGATGGTGAATGCTTTTTTGTTTGTATATTATACCATCAGTTATTTTATATGAAATATATTTTATTTTCTGATAATAACATTTTTTTTAAAAATGTCATGCTGTTTCTTGAAATATGCTGGACTATATATATATAAATTTAATAACAGTTAAAATACATAACTATTGAAAGTAATGATTTTTTAATCATTGACAGGATTTGACAGCAAGCAAGATCTTTTTAATCTCAAGGAACACAGATCATTATTATTCTGCTGACAAATCTAGAAAAGTCAGTTTTGATCTCTAGAATGTCAATCAGAAAAACAGTGTTGCCTTTGGTTCTTAGGTAAGATCTACAACGACATCAAATCTTTGCATAGTTTTTGTGCAACAACTTGTACTACATGTATTACAATTCATTTTCTATTATAATTTGATCCTTGATCAGGAGAATACCACTTTTTTCACACATTCTGCTTCTCATTAGCAGTATGAGAAAACTACATTTTTTGTATAATGACATGATTTAAATATTTTTCATTCTATTTTTTTCAACTTCAGTTCAACAGTAACCCCAATATTACTGGATTGTTTCAAATAAGATAAAAATATTTCTTCCAGTAGAAGAAAAAGCAGTAATAACTCCTAAGGAAAGCATAATGAAAAAAGGTATCCTAAAAGACTTCTTATATTAAAAACCATTTGACACTGCTTTACATTCTGCTAACGTATCTAATCTTTCTCAAAGCATTAAAAGTGACACTTAACTTCTCCAGAACAAGACAAGAGATGGAAGGTCTATTATTGTTATTATCATCTATTTGCTTCTGTTTTGAAGAGTGGTTTCTGAAATTGCATACATGTTGGTGTAGTGCAAATGGACAGCAAATTCCAAAATCTATATCTCACACAGAAAAAGACAAGGCAATTCCATTGTAAACTCTTTCTCTGTAATTTTATACCAACAAAATAGTTTTGAAATAAACACACTTATGTCATATAGTATAAAAAGTTTCAGAGGATGAGGGACTGCAGTGTATAAAATAGATGAGTGAGAACATTTCTGTTAGGTTATTAAATGATATGTTGTCGTTTCAAACAGAAACTTTGCATTAGCTCTATTGAAAGAAGGACATACTGTAGCAATCGTAGCTATTTAAATGATTTGTCAGTAATAAAAGATGTATAGAACAGAATAATAGAATATTATATTACATTAAACAAATGCAAATCATACTTATAAAAATCAAGCCAAAACAATCAAGATAATTGAAAATTTCTTTAAATACTTAATGTAAGGATGTTCTAAAACCAACTAACTGTATATGATAAATGCAAAACATTTTTCCAGTCAGTATTTTAAAGTGACATATGGCCAGAAAAGGAGAGTCTTTTTTATGAGCAGGATGCAAGAAGATGACTGGGCAATGAAAGCATAATATGAGTAAATTACAATGCACTTTCTGCAATACAAAATGAAATTGAAATGCTTTAATACTGTACCTAGTCATTCAGAGATGCAGTGTCTCTTATGCAAAATCACTGAGGCATAACATTTACCAGGTCCTATGAGTACAGTTTTCTAGACATTATCATTACTAGTAATATATCATCAGTAGATGAGCAAGCATACACAAAACTAATCTCATTTTAGGCATTTTTTTAAATTTTGATATTATTTTAGGAATATATGCACAAAGCTTAAAACAATTCTTCATTGTAGACATTGTATGTTGGAAATGCAGGTTTTAATGTTTAAAATACTGTACTGCAGGCAGGTTCCAACATCTCAAACGCTCAGAGTTTTATAAAGTTAGAGACAAATGTAAATACATACAGGTGAACACTAGGTTTAGACTGAAGGCTTTTTAAATGCTCAGTTACAGCAGTGCAAATTATCTTAAATATTCTCTTTTCTGCTTCTTTTGATACTTCTGGCTTACAATTAACTGCCTTTATACTTTACTATTCTTCGGGTTTTCTGTTTCATTCACTTGAAACTTGACCTTTGTCTTGTACAACTAGACAGCCAGTTGTGGAGTGCTTCATATTCATCTGGGATCATACTTTAATTCCCATTTTTGATTGCAACTCAAATTATTGAAGTATTATGCTTTAACACCTCTGCAGAAACAATGCATCCTGATATTTTTACTAGACTGGTGCTCCCTCCTAAAGTTATAACTGCATGTTTACAAAGCTCTTTTTCTGTCCACACAGCAAAATGTGGACAGTTTTGTGATGCTTTCTCTTAAGAAAAGTGGGAAACATCACTCAACCAATGAATGATTAGGGGTGAAAAAGAATTTCTATAATATTTTCTGTGTATAATACACACAGTCCATCTTTATAGGTGGAAGGCAAATGGCACAATTTTTTTTTCCAGTGGAATGAACTGTGTTGTCTTTCATTCACATAATAATGAACAGATTTGATTCTTTTGGAAAGGAATTTGTGCAAAATTTACTATTTGACCTTCTGGTATTTTTCATAAATATAAACATTTGCCTTCAGAAAGGAAACCAATCAAATAATGTAATGTCATTTGCCAAACCGCTTTATACTATACAGTGTCACGGGAAGCCGGAGTCTACCCGGCAAACAACGAGCACTAGACAGGGTACACCCTGGATGGGGCCCACGTCCATCGCGGGGCAAGTGCAAGCCAATACATGGGGACAATTTGGAGGCCATGGTAAAGGCAGAGGGGGGAAATTTGGCCCAGACACTGGGATAACTCCCTACTCTTGTTGAGGGATCTTTAATGACCACTGAGAGTCAGGACCTCGGTTTAACGTCTCATCCGAAAGATGGCACCCACACAGTATAGTGTCCCCACCACTATACTGGGGCATTAGGACCCACATAAACTGCATTGTGGGCACCCCTCCGATGGTCCCATTAGCATCACTTCCAACAGCAACCATAGCTTCCCAGGAGGTCTCCATCCAGGTACTGACCTGGGTCAATCCTGCTTAACTTCAGTGGGTAGCCAGTTGTGTATATATATAGCCACTGGCCAATTAAATAATACAAAACACAAATTAAAGGTAGTATGGCATGCTGCTAAAGCAGATCATCCATTTGGTTAGTCAGGAATTTACATTCAAGACAAGAGTATTGAACTAGACTTCATGAAAATAAAAAGTTACTTGTTCTGTCTATTAGATAGTCATGTTACCACCTTGTATTCTGGTAGTGTCGAAACTCAGAAGCTAAGCTAGGTTGAAAATAGTCAGATGGAAGGACCACTAAGGAAAATGAGATTGCTACTGTGAATGGTACTTGTGGACCAGTAAGTGGCACTCTTGCCATTTCCAGAATTTCCATACCAACTCCCATTTGTGTTGACTGTCGATATGGCACTGTAGGAAGCATCATCCTTCAGATGAGAAAACCAAGATCTTGACTATGTGCTCATTAATCTCACAGCACATTGTGCTGGAAATGTTTATCTGGCTTTCCTGTCATTTCCCTTCTTATTCAAATGGTAAATACAATTCTCACTACTTTACCATATCATTGAAGAGGAGCATCTGGTATATAAAGGCCACTGCATGTAATTCACAAGAGTGCACTTCAGAGGTAAATAAAGTGGGTTCCTTCCTATTTAAAACTTTGAAGGATACCTAATATAATTAAATAAACTACATAAAGAAATGTTTTAGTACAATTATCTTTCAAATTTAAATAAGACTAATACAACAGATGAATAAAGTAGTTAGCACTCTGTAAGGTCTAAAACAGACACAGTATGATTTGTATACAGTGGTGACATTAGTGACATTACAAGATGTTCCAAACATTTTTTAAACTAATGTTTAAAACTTCAACACATACTGAAGATTAATAAGGATAATATTAGAAAAGGTACAGTAAATGTCAGCAAAAACTAAATAGACAGAAAAATGTTCATACCCATGTACTCAGATCTGATGGAAGCTCCTTCAGGAGCAATTACAGCTGCAAATGTTTTTGGTTAAGACTCTACCAACTACATACACTGGCTTGGTGCAGTATTTGTCTATTTGTCTTGGTAGATGTAGTCAAATGCTTTCAAATTACTTAAGGGTCATCTATGGACAGCAGGTTCCAAATCTTGCCACAGTTTTCAATAGGAGTCAATTCAGGACATTGACTCAGCCACTCAAGGACATTCAGACTCATACTTATGCCACACTGTTGTAGCATTGGAGCAAACAGTAGTCCTACTTGAAGGTGTAATATTGTCCCAGTTTAGAGGTCAGAAGCAGGTTTTCCCCTAGTGTTTCCCAGTTCTTTGCTCTTTGTTCCCATTTTATTCAGTCCTAAGAAACTTTACCATTTCTGTTGGGGTGATGTATACCCATAGAGTGATGTTGCCACAAACACCAGCATCACCAGCAGACTGGTGATGTTGATCAAGCAAAGCATTGTGTTGATTGTGCAGTATATGAAACATTGTTTGTGGAATTACAATGTTCAATCTGACTACATCACTTAAACACTTTGTAGTAAACATGGGATTGGTTTGTCATTGACACAGCGGTCAGCTTTTTGGAGTGAATTTCTGGCTGTGGCAACTTCACCATTAAATGTCATTACCTAATTACTGGAAGTGAAACAAATGTCAATACCATTTTCATAGTAACTTACATTGCCTTCTTAACAATGTGAGAAAACAAGGCCACATTTTTCAAACAGAATTAATTGTATAAACACCTTATTTAGAAGACGTTTTTGTTACCACAATACAAAATATATTGCTGCACTGGAAACCACCCAGAAAAGAGCAACAAGATGCAGTGGTTTCTTCAAAGAAATATTAACAGGCTAAAGGTCTTTTCAATCTTGAACAGAGAAAAGAAGGAGACCCGATTCAAGTATTCAGAATACTCAAAGGCATCGTCAAACTCAACCATATGGACTTCTTCAGACTCAGTGAAACATAAACCCATAGACACAAATTGAAATTAAGGGGAAGTGCTTTTAAAAATGCAGAACAGGAGATGCTTCACGCTAAAAACAGGGTTGGAGTAGTCTGGTACAGTTACCCAGCCACGTTGCCAAAGCCGATACCCTGACTTATTTCAAGAAAATGCAGGGTGAGGTCATCAGATCAATTAGCCACTAAAAGCCAAACAATCTAGATGTCCAGAATCTCATTTACAGTCTTTGACATTTAAAGTTTTTGCTGTAGCACTGACAAAAACAGTCTGTGATAGTACTCTTATTTCATTAGTGTAATCCTTATTCTACAAAGGCTTCAGATTGATACTTTTTTGTAAGATGCTAAAAAAAAACATTGCACTACTTGAACAGTTACTTGAAAAAAAGACCTAAAACTAACCATAAACCTGAAAGTACACATTTACCATATTAATTGCATGTAATACTTGTAATTTGTTAGATTAAATAATTGCAATTGTAACACCCTAGCTAATTCCAAAACACTTTCTTAAAATTTAGAAGTATAATTTACTTTCACCCTATAAATACAGCAGTTAAGAAACAAGTGGTCAAACTATATTATTGTGGAGAGGTAACAGAAGACCGGTCTTGGATCCTCATCTCTCCTAAAACATAATGGATAAAAAAGCAACATCTGCATGCCATAACCAAGATCAAGCTCACTGAAAAGAAAGTTTTTGAGTATTAAAGATACCAGGGAAAAAAGTTGTGATTGCTGTTTAGCATTTCAGATGTATATTCATCAGTATAAATGTATAGAAGTTAAAGATCAATAAATTGAAACCATCTTCTGGTGGATTTTATTTTTGTATAAAAAGCTTGTATTGACTGCTTCACTTATAAGCACATCTATAAGTCTTTAAAAAAAAAGATTGGAAATATTTAGTGAATAGCACAACAGTCTGGTTTTAGTTATTTTACCAAGTATCCATTTTATCACAATTTTTTGCAAAACTTTCTATATCAAACTAACGAAGGGGGTGAGGGAAATGAGTCAGTTGCCTTTTACAAGCTATACATCAAAACAAGAACATTTGAGTGAGTAATAACAAAAAGGCGTGAGATATTGCAACTAATTTTAGTATGTTTAATCAGAAGTATGGTCAAAGATATGCCAAATTCACTCTTTAATAAATTTAAAAAATCTTTAATGTCAGGTTTTACTGTACCATTCATCAAAAAAAAAGATTCATAAGAACCCTGAACTAGATCCTAAAAGTGCATTAAAAGAAGTCTGCTTTATTTTTTACAAAAATCTTCAATGCAGTGGATTGAAACTACCCTTGAAAGATCCAGAACACGTGCACAACAAATTGCTGCAATACACCAAAGCAAAAAGCATTACTTTACTTCACCGTGTCCATGGCCATTAACAGGATATAGCACCTCCCAGGGTTAGCTATTCAGAACTTCACCACAGGCAATGAAGAAAATCCAAATCAGTGTATGCCCTTGGTCTCCAACATACTTAATCCTCAGATTAAAAAACCATGAAAGCTTTCATCTGTTATTGTTTCACTTACATAGGATTTGAACAACCATTTTAATATTTTACCAAAGAAAATGTAAGGCACCTAAATTTATATTTTAGGTGTTCATAATGCACATTTTAATATGCCATGTACAGTATATCACACTCTCATTCTAGATACTTGAAGCAAAATACTAAAAATAAAAAAATCACTGCTTTAAAAGGTACTATATACACATTAAAATAACCATTCACACTGGAGTCTTATTTCACATTTCATTTTTATTAGAATACATGCAGTTTATCCTCTTATTTTCTAAATACTTCAGCATGAACTCATTTTGAAGCATTTAGGAGCAAAGCACTTAAGTTCTCTCTCTCTCCTGCAGAAGGTCTCCAACTCCACTAGTATTGTTTATACAGTACTGATGTCTGGAGAGTAGTTCATGCAGAAACATTCAGGAACTGATGCTGGCTTTTACCAGCATTAGCAAAATAAAATCAAGTCATAGGTATCGCATATACCCTGATAATTAACCCTCTAAGAAATGCCTTTTAGTAACAATTATTCAAATAGTTAAATCATAGGTTCTCACACAAAATTCTTTTGAGACTGGGTTTTGTAGCATTTTTGTGGCAGATCCATCAGCATTACAGGCCTCCCACCAGGCTACCCATCCTCCACTTAACCCTACAAATGAGCTTAGACCTGCAAGGCATTGCTTGAAAAGGCAGGAGGACATGTCCTAGACAACCAGCATCCTCTTATAGGCTAACATTCCCCCCCCCCACCATGAGCAGAATGCTCAAATCCTTGCAACATCATTAACCCCTGCCCCCACTACTGAGCCTTTCCTCATCTTCTTACCTGGGTCTAAGAACATTTTATGTACCACCTCAGCTCCTCCTGACCAGATAGCAGCAGAGACTCCAATTCCTCCATATGCACTTTCTGAAGCAGGAAGTGCATTTTGGGGTCCAAAATGAATGCACACCGATACAACTCACATCCAAACTTCTTGAGGTGGCTGAACTCCCTTTCAACACAAGTAGTCCAATGCAGAGTAGGGTCACCACCCAACTTGCACAACCCCCTGCAAGACAAAGCCATGGAATTAAATAAAACTGCTTGATCCTTTATGTACCACCTAAATTCTTATACAAGTGGGATTGCTTTCCCCACTCTACTGCTTCTACTTCTACTTCTACTTCTACTTCTACTTCTACTTTTACTACAGCTTCAGGAAAACTAGAGCAGACTGTGGTCTATCTCCCAACCCACAACAAAAAGGGGAGATTAACCCTACTATCAACATTCTCTCACTTAAGCCCTGCTACATTTACAGCTCACATCACATCCTTATATAGTCGTTTTTTAAAGTGCTTGATAATTAATATCATGTGAAAATTTTACACTGCAAACAATTACTCAATAAAACCATTAGTGCACATGGTTGAAACTACTTACACAGGGAAACAATTCTTTCTGAGGATGTTTTTGGCATCTTCTAGTGGCAGACCCGTCAATATGACTCAGTGGGCGACTTGCCACACCTCACAGTAGGCAATGTATATTAAGTTTGAATATAGGGACTTTTGTTTTTGTTTACATGACTTTTCAATTGGTGTAATAATTAGATAATAAATGTTGGCTGTCTTCTGTGTGTGAGTGTCCGGTTCAGTATAATGCTACCATTGCTCCAAAGTGCAATTTAAGCTTAAGTTGGCATTATTTTAACCTTAACATTAACCAAAAATATTCTCACTTAGTACCTAGATCTAAGGTCTGTTCATCACATGATGGAAAATAACCTCAATGCAGAGACATTCGATTTGCTGATAGTACCTTTCATTCATGTAATTCCTTTATTTTTTCTTTTATTTTAAACAGTTACATTTTCTATTAAAAACATATACACAAAATATTTTCTATTTTTTTCTGTTTTCTTCATTATTCCTCATTTGAATGTTAAAAAACATTTTTTGTTTTAAACTTGGCACAGATTGCAGAAGAGTGTGCAATAAATAATTAAATATTGGTATTATTGAACTGAATAATTGCATGTTTATGTTAATGTTTTATTTGATATAAATATCTTGTATTAAACATGGATCATAATTATATTGAATTAATTTGCTCTGATTTGCATGATTATTGCTATACAATAAAGTACACTACAATAGTTGCATTCATTTACATTAAGATAAGATCTGACATATAAAGATGTACTTTAGCTCAAAATATTTATAGTAGCTTGATAATAATTAAACAACATAATGCACAATCTTAGTTGTGCCAAGTGTTTTAATTAATCACTACTAACCTGAATTATTAAACAAAATATGAAAACAACAATAAAACATGCAACTTTTAAATATATATATTTTTACCTGAAGGAATTTTCACAAAGAACTATACTATTGTGCTTTTAATCTGAGATTGCAGCCATGGATATAGAATACCTTAATAGTGATACCAAAAAAACTGTCTAACAAGTCAAAGTGTTAAAAAAAGACAAAAGCACAAACACACATATACTGATATACAGTATACCAAAATAGAAGTATTCATCAAAATGTTCTTTAATTGTAACTAAATGATAAGTACTGCATTCTCTAAGTTGGTGTGATGACATATGAAGACAAATATTTTTACTCTACAATAGTAGTCTTGATTCTGGGCACACTGTTATTACTATTATTAAATCTTTATAATATACAGATTTTTAAAAATGAAACATTAAACAATAGCTCACAAATCTACTTGTTACATACTGTAGTTACATGGCACGATGTCAAGTATACCAGTCTCTAATAAACCACAGTCTACAGCATCTACTCTAGAATTAGAGTGAAGAAATTAATTTGCAACAGCAAATAAATGCAGGATTGCTTCGCACTACACTTGAAGAGCAAAAGGAACAAAATAATTTATTAACCAAATTAATTTATTAACCTCACACCCGAAGAAGGCTTCACAGCCAAAATGTTGTGTTTTCTCTCTTGCCTTTTCAGCATGGAATAAACCTATTTCTTGTTCTACATCAGGAAATACTGATGTACTGTGTTTGACACATTTTATTGTATCTTCTGTATTATACATTTATTTCCATAGGTCGATGCTGCACATTGGTGATGGTGGAGGGGACTCCCCATTACCTATAAAGCGCTTGGAGTGGAGTGTCCAGAAAAGCGCTATATAAGTGTAAGCAATTATTATTATTATTATTATTATTATTATTATAATATGTTACTGAACAGCTGTATATGGAGTTGACTAAATGAAACATAAAAGCATCTTCCTCCAAATGCTTTTGTCAAAGATGAAAGAATACTATTCCTTGGCAAGCATACTGTCACGGACGTCCAAAGGGACTAACCATGGGGAGCAGGAGAGCAGAAAAAGACCCATATGCGTAGCGGTGAGACGGGAAAAAGGCCCGGGCTCATTGGTGCAAAGAGTTCAGGAATGCCGTATAGAAACCTATGCCCTCAGGGAGCGGACGTGGGGCGCCCTGGTGCTAGGCGGTTCTCAGGACATCCGAACGTCAATGCTGAGCCAGGACAGAGTGCCAGACCCGGAAATATATAGCCCAAGGGAAAGAGAGGGACAGGGAGGACAGCAGACCGGAAACTAGAGACAGGACAGAGAAGGAGCGCCCTCTGGCTGCAGAGGGCATGACACATACCTTACATTGCATTGTTGCCTTCCCTGCTCAAATAGACAGAATTACCCAAACACTCAAGAAGAAAATAGGCCACATTTTTATTAACTACTTTATTAACAAGGAGAAATGCTTGTTCTACGGTTGCTATATGGTCATATAGATATGTATAGTGTTGTAAGTTACTACACACCCTGCTGACATTTATACATTTGTTCAGTCTTTTTTATTCCCAATTAAGTAATCATAAAACAATTTAAAATAAATCTCTAAATTATTGTCAGTATCTAAGCTGGTTATTAAAATTACATGCAGAACATTTTACTGATATTTTAAATATAATTGTACAAAATAAAATAAAATTATTTCATAAGTGTTACTAAGATTTTGTCATCTAATTACTTGCAAGCTGTTCCATTCCAACATGATTCATATGTATATAAACACTGTGACAAAACAGCTTGTTTCTAAAGATGTTTAGGCACAAACTCTCACAGGCTACTTTAGCTTTAGACACTGCATGGAATAAGAAAGGAAATTGAACTAACACTAACAGACATGCATAACAGGGCACCCTATTGATACACCTACTACAAAAAGAGCCTGAATTTATTGCCTTTCCAGGGGGTAGTGTAATGAATGACATGAGGGGTGTCTTCTGGTGGGAGATGATGCCAAATTCCTGCCACTAGAGACGGTATTTGTTTCAAAGAGGCACTGATTGTGCCATTTTATACAGAACATAAATCATATAATTTCTCCCTAGATGCAATGTCTGAGTTCTGTGGGTCCTGACCTGCGTGGATGGGCTTTATAATATACAGTATACAGAAAAAGACTGTTAACAAATTTTAATATACTGATAATATGTGAATTGTGCTCATTTCAAGGGAACCGATTCCATTTGATTAATGCTGGTTAACAGTAATATGGTCTTTGAGAAAGCTTTTTCTTATTAAAAATGATTCAGAGAAGAGATTCAAGCATGAGACTATGATGTGTTCTTTTAAACTCCAGAAAACAACTGAGTAGCACAGGCATGGTTCCTCTTTTAATCTGAAATTCCACCCTACAATGACAATAGGGGTCTGCTGCATGCTGAAATACCATTAACCACACCCCTGACATTTATAATTTTGAATATAACAGGAAATAAAGGCTTAAGAATATAAGAAAGGTTACAAATTAGAAAAGGCAAATTGTTGCACTTTGCATATTTTGTTGTTTGTAACAGATCTGAGTTTTTTAGACAACTGAAGGAGGGATTTTGTGACAGAAGCATATCTGTGTATAATTCAGAGGGTTTCAGAACAGAATAAGTGTAGTAATCAGATGCTGCAAACTAGTTGAGTGGCAACTTTTAGACAACTGAAGGAGGGATTTTGTGACAGAAACATAACTGTGTATAATACAGAGGGTTACAGAACAGAATAAGTGTAGTAATCAGATGCTGCAAACTAGTTGAGTGGCACACATACAGTATGCATGTGACACACACATACATCAAATACTTATTATCCATATTAACTAGAAAACAATACACACGGGAAAATGACACTATGTTTAAAGATGTTTGATGATGAGCACAAAGGTCAGAAATAATAATAATAATAATAATAATAATAATAATAATAATAATAATAATAGCAATAATAATAATAAATCCCTTAATTTCTCACTGATCACCACTTCATCTAACTTAGGGCCGTTGTGGCAGGATGACATTATTATTATTATTATTATTATTATTATTATTATTATTATTATTATTATTATTTGGAGACTTAACAGAACATGTCAGACAAATTCTATCACTGTAGAAGTTTTTAGTTTTGATTAAAAGGGTTAATGCCACCTTTGCAGCCTACACTTGCTGACACAGTTACCTACTCAAACTGCTGAATATTATATATTGTATTTATTCATAGACCCTTAAACAAAAAGTATCTATACTTATCCTATTAAATTAAAAGTCAGAGTTCATGAATATCTAAGTATTACTATATAAATTTTGTATTATGCTTATTGTTATGGGATTTTTTATGGGGAGTTAGCAAAGTGTACACAGACAACAAAATATGCTAGCGTCAGTTTAAACATGAAATAGAAATTAACGTAGCCTGGAAAACAATGCCATATAATACATAGGCCAAGTGAATAATCACCAACTCTATCAGCAATTCCATTGATCCCAAAACTAAAAACTATTGCACCTGAGAAGGTTCCACAGCTGAAACGTTGTGTTTCTTTTCTTCTCTTCTCAGCATGGAATAAACCTGTATTGGTTTCCTTGCAGACTACACATGCTGATGCAGATACCTACTTGAACTACTTCAGGATTAAGGTTTAATTAAAAAATATAACAAAAACAAACCTAACCCTATAAGCCTACATTAACTTTTATATTTTAATAAACTTTTGTGTTGTGCAAGATCTACAGAACTCCTGTTGTTTTAAAAGAGACTTTCAATAATAGTGTTTTTTTCTCCCTGATAATCGCATGCCATGTCATATTTTACAGTTTTTTAGGGGTTTCCTTAAACCTCAGCATCAGTCAATATTTGTGTAATTTGTTTCACATAAAAAACAGGTATTAAGCCCCACAATTTAAAGCCCTTCTCAGCAAACAAACTGTAATCACTGAGGTAATCAGTGACTTTATGGACATTTCTGATTAATGTCAGCTCAGCTGTTACTTTTGCAGGTAACATTAAGTGAATGCAGTATTGTTATTAATGGGTGTTATTAATGGCTCATAGAACAATAACATACGTGCCGAACCTTCCCTGTACTTACCTAGTAAACAACCAGCTTGTTTTTTGTAATAAAGACGCTAGAATACAGGACATTTATGACAGACAGTGCTTGAGGAAAGCTCTAAGCATCATCAAAAACCCCACAAATCCCATTTACTGTATGAGCCTCTACCATCTGGAAAACAGTACCGGAGCATTCGGGCCCAGACACAGAGACAGTTTTTACCCCTGCACTATCAAACTATTAAACTCCCAATCTCTCTCACTTTCACCTCACCTATCACCTATGATCTGAACCTCACAGTGCCTTCTTTCTTACCAAAAACTCACACATTGAAATCTACCTCTACCATACATGTCAAAAAGCTCACTCCCCATAATTTCTATTCTTTCATTCTGTTGATGCATGTTTTTGCACATTACTTGTTACCTTTTTGTTGTTTTGCACATTGCCTGTTGTTGTTTTTGCACACTGCCTGTTGTCTCTGTCTTTCTTTTATTATACAATTGTATTGTTGTTGTTGTTTTGTACTATGTATTGTCTGAGAGCTAGCTAAATAGCATTTAGTTAAACCACATACCTGTATATGACAATAAACTTGAACTTGAACTTGAATTTTGGCACACAATTTGCTGACCTAGCAAATATATTGATGTTTCAATTCAAGAAAACTTAAGTGCACTGCTGACAGATTTGAACAATCCTTCTCAGCACATGATGTTTTCGAAAATGTAATTCTATAGAGATGGATTGGGGGGGGGGAGACAGTCAAAACGAGTATAATGAATTCTCGCCACCTCCAGTTTTACTATTAAGTCCCACTAGGCTTTATTTTAGAACCTTTACTGTTTAAAGTTCTGCATACAAATGACATCTGTGAGGGAGCAAAATCCTCTATGCTCTGTGTACAGTTGACATAGTTCTCTTCGTTAGTCCTAACCATCACTGATTAAATAAATAGAGAACTGTAGAAGAAGTTTTTTTCACAATCTGCTGGAGAATTCAATCAAAACCATACTGTTTCTGTGAGTTGTTTTTATGTGAATTCACAGAGCACTAAAACTATAAGTATACAAGTCTCATTTCAATTTGACCACATGGAATTGCAGTTAATCATCAGCTAGACAATACAAAGCCTCTGACTTACTGTATTTCTAGTTTTTAAGAAGAAAGGGGTAAAAAATACTTTAATCAGTAGAATAATTCAAAGGTCCTGAAAATGCTTTGATCACTTAGGCAGAAAGAACACAATCCTCTGAAATTTTGGTGAAAAAATAAGCAATGCATGTATTTTATGGCCAGTCAACTGTATCATAGTACACAAAACAAAATATAAACTTGTCTGTAAGACTGAACATCTAACAAGGCATGTTTCTGTGAGTACAGGTTTATTCTTCTTCTCCCACCTGAAAATACAGTATCACTCATGAAAATCAAGCCCTTTAAATTTAGGTTTTCTGAATTAACATTGATTATAATTATCGGTAAAAAAACGTTAACCCTGCTTTTAATTGCTTAATTGAACCTATTTCTTTTTGGTATAGCACACTTAACTCAAATAACCATTTTCTGTTCTTCAGCCTTTTATAAGACATGCAAATGATCAATTCTGATTATTAAGAAGTACAGTATCTAAAAATACATCACAATATTCAAAATTTGAATCATCATCCAAGAGACCTTTCAAAATTTTAATTCACTATTAATCTTGAAGCAGCTGAATTTTAAAATGTTTCTGAAAAAAGTGGAAGTCCATTGATACTTCCTTATCTCTTCCATAAGAGGGAAATTGAGGTACTATTCATTTTTGAAGACATTCTTTCCATAGTTATATCAAAGTCTCATCTCATTCTTGGAATTAGATACACCAGAAAATCTTTGTGACAGTGCCACTTAAAGTAAAGTAAGTAGTAACACACATCTTATTACGTAAAAGTGTTGGGCACTTTAAGCAATATCTTATTTTGGTATAGGTTAACGATTAGAAAAAACAACCAAAGTGTGGCACATTTTTTTATTCTGCTATTTATGATAGTGTGGTACACTGCAAAACATTGTATATCTCGACCAAACTATATATTATTACTTGATATAAATGGCTATATATTGAACATGTTTAAGTGGGGAGCTGCACCAGTGCACACTGGCTTCAAAGGAACAAGTAAAGGTTAATTCCATACTGAAAAATATAAAGGCAAAACACAATATTTCAGCTGTTGAGTCTTCAGATTTCCTTCAGGTGAAACCTGAATACCTAAATACATGACTCCTTTATAGCTATATATGTATATTTTACAATACATAAATCTTAAATTACTTTAATGTTCTGGAATTCTTCATTATAAGAATAAAACGATCTTGGAATGCATAAATCACTTCAGACAGTCTCCTTACAGTTCAAAGCATTACCAAAACCTAAAGGTCCATGTAAGTGGATTCCATCTTCCACACTCATAATTTAAATCTTTTATCAAAAATGATGTGATAAAAACAAAGTGTAAGACATCCAAAATGTAAGGCACAGACATTTACAAACAGTTTTGCATAATCTTTGGTAAGCACTTCCAACGTTTATTACCACACTTAATAGCACATACTTTTGATATACACAGTACATTTTCTGTAATTCATCTTTTATTGTTGTGTAAAAGATAAATTACAGAAAAGCACGTTGCTAACTGTGGAATAGCCTGGACTTGGAAGCAGAGAACAGCATCTGCTGATTTTTATTTGCAAAGGCCTCTAGGGGTATCTTTTATGTTCTGTCTGATGTCTTAGAAAATGGATGCCTTCTATGCACTGTGAGTTTAAGCATAAAATGGAGGTCTTTTATAAGTTGGATTTTAGTCAATGTCATATTTCTGCCTGTGGTATCAGAAAAGAGATAAAAGCATTCTGTGAACCAATGGACAGCAAAAACAATGAAGACAGTACAACTTGGCTTAACATTTTTTTGTCTGTAATGAGAGAAATTCTCTTTAAATATGAAGTATAAATCCCTTTTATTCATAACTTTATTTGAATAATAAAAGAAAACCTTTGTTTTTCTTTAATGAGATTGTAGTCATTGTTGTTTACTGTAAAACACAATGTGTGCTATCTCAACATTTATTAATTTCTAGATAAAATAATCATCATCTTTCTTAACTGACCAGGTAAAAAAGTACAGAATATAAAGACTTTTTTCTCAAATTAAGAACTGTTATTTGGATCTTGTAATTTTTGTTTATTGAATTCTTGTTATATATAACACAGCTAGCCTCATCAATACCTCCATGTATGTTAGAGTACAAATTAGCAAATGTGGATTTGATACTCATTTTTAAAGCACATTTAAAGATGTATACCACCCTTTTATTTTAAAGTATGTTTTACTAGACCAGTACACAGTTATAATGTGTAACTATCTATGATTTTTACAAATTGCTAAATTGTCATTGACAAATATTGAGCTTCATGTTCCTCACAAAACCAAAACAATTTCACAAGCTATTACTTAGCCATGTAAAAAGACCACACATATTAGTTAATGGCACCTCTAAAACAAAACTTAAAAAATCTTAATAGTACCTCAAAATAAAAACAAACGTACAAATGACTAAAAACCAGTCACCTTCTGATGCAGCATTTTATAGAAGCAATATATATAGTTCAGGTGGGTAGCTGCGTCAGCATGCGTAGGCTGCAAAGGAACAAGTAATAGGTTTATTCCATGCTGAAAAAAAAGAAGAGAAGTAGAAAACAAGAAAAAAGAAAACAAGAGGAAGAAGAAAGAAAACACAATATTTCAGCTGTTGAGTTTTCAGATTTCCTTCAGGTATAAATACGTGAATACCTAAATACGTGACTCCTTTATTGCTATATATGTATATTTTACAATACGTACATTTTCTATAACTCATCTTTTACTGTTGTGTAAAAGATAAATTACAGAAAAGCACTTTCTTTTCTTTCTTCTTTGTTTCAGCATGGAATAAACCTATTACTTGTTCCTATATATATATATTCCTCTTTAGTTTTGAATTGATTTGTATTGAGCTCTGTAAGCTCATTCTAAGAGCTTCCTGTTGTTGTGCAATTGTATAGCTGTTTTTGAATAAGTAATCTTTACTGGATTTTCTTGTATCCAGACCTCTTACTTAAGTGCTCAAATAAAAAAGATAAAAGGGATATGTTTTACTATATGTCTACTTTTATTAAAATCATAATTATTACTGTTAAGGATTTTTGTATCAATTTTTGTCTTATTTTCAGTCATTTGGAAAAAAGTGAGGTGAGACTTTCAAATTGTATTTACAGCATCCTCATCAATAAAGTATTATTCACAAAAAAAAGATCAAGGTGGGGGTTCAGTGATCAAGCATATTAAGGACTGAAATATGTAATATTGAGCCCAAATTCCAAAATGAAAAAGATACAGAGGCTTAATTAGCCTCTGTGATGCACTCATACTGAAAGTTAAGACAGTGCGGTTTGTTTTTATCTTTTATCCACACAATTAACAGGAACATTTAAGTTCCAGTTACACTGATTTCAACACTGTACAGTTATCAGACACGGCAAACAGAATACAGCATCTGCTCATTTTCATTTACAGAGGCCTCCAGGGATGAGCGTTATGTTCTGTCTGAAGTCTTAGAAAATGGATGCCTTCAGTGTTCACTGATGTTATGCATAAAATGGAGGCCTCCTTGTATTCATTCTTCAAAAATAAATAATTCTGAGGTTTTGAAAAAATTTAAACTAAAGTTAAATAAAATGGAACTAAATACCATGTATAAATATGTGATATTTTAATAAAGTTTCACCAATAAAAGCAATGAAACTACAGAATACATACACAGAAACAAATATGCAGATCACATCCTTCATTATTCAGTATATTCAGAGGTGTCTTTATTGAACATTATCGAAATAACTTTCGGAGTTATGTAATTTTTTTTTTAAATGTCATGTTTATGTTATGATCTGGATCTTTCCATTCTGTTCAACAAAGCAACGTGTAACACAATCGAGAAAAAAATGTTAACTGAAGAAGATGCATAAATCAGTAATTTGTTTTGACATATCCTCTCATGAACCAAAATCCGAGACTGCTCTGGAATACGCAGAAGCAGAGGCTGACTGATGGTACATTAAACAGCATTTAACTACTGTACCTATAATTCACTTCTTAAGAACATTAAATTAAGCTAATCAGCAGTCACATAAAGCAGTCCAACTGAAAGTGCCTGAGGATGTTCTCCAGGAGATATTCTGAGTTGGAAGAATCATAAGAATCTAAATTACTCCCTGATGAAAATAAAACACATATACTTGCCTGATGCCCTTATAAGACTATGTAGCAGAAAAAAATAAATAAAATATAAGGGCATTTTAAAATGTATTTCTGTTCTTTATTTTCAGGTCTTTCTATCGCCTTGTAAATTCAGGATGGGAAAAAGTTTTATAAAGTACAAAGAATAGGTGATCATTTTGACTTTCAAAAAATCAGTTTTGTCACCCTCCTGTGTGTATATTAATAACTACATTGTTATATTTTCATTGTTATGGAGCACTTCAAATGCATGCATATGAAGAACGGCAGTGTTATTAGAGTGTTATTCGTCTAGATACACTTTAAGATTATGGTATAGGTGTATCAGACACAATGCAATACAACAATTAATTAGTATTTAAGCATGTAGTCAATTAGGAGTTTGTGGGCTTAGTATTTGTTTTTAATGCAAAAGTGCAAAATGTTGAGGCAAAAATATAAGGTAAATTACTTTAGATTGAAATTCATTATAAAAACATAGTTTCAATTATTTTAACTAATTATTCTCTTATTATCTAATGTTATAGCAAAACTAAAAATGTTTTTGCTATTTTTGTAAAGCAGGGTCTTATGGTCTTGCACTCTTTGAAATAAAAAATATATCCCCAAAAACTTAATTTAAATAGCTATTTTTGTGTTTTATTTGTTCATTACTTTCCTTTCACTTTGTAATGAATAAAGCATAACGTAATATTGAATTTAAAAGCGCATACAGTACTTTTAGGTTCGTAGGATGTATCAGTTAATGCACTTCACAATGAAGGATATTCTAGGAGGCAAAAACGACATAATGGTGTCCCTCCGCAATTAACATAGCTGCATTCTAGGTCTCTTTAAAGAAGCGGCAATCCCAAGAGCTGAGGAAAAAAATAAATTGGCCCAATTAAGCCAGTAACTAGGTGATTGAAGAGCTGGATTGCAATTAAAATGTACAGACTTGCTGGCCCACCCAGCCCTACACAGACAGTCTATGTATACATATCAATATATATAACTTTCTATATGTCATAGAAAACAGCAACAGGCTGTGAAATTGCTAATATGGCCTCCAATACTGACAGACATGAAATCTAATGAAGTGATGAGGGAAGATTTTGATGAAAGTGGAAAGAATAACAAACAGAATAACATACTTTGAGAAATAATATATGAAAGAAAGAGAAACAATCCACTGCTTAAATTATGTGAAGGAATGCCTAGCATATTATGTATGGAGCTATAATTGAAGGCAAAGGAGGATATATGCTACCAGCCATATCACCCTGCATCTCACAACTTACAACCTACTGAAGCCAACTAAGCCTGGTCAGTACCTGGATGGGATACCTCCTGTGAAAAACTAAGATCGCTGCTGGAAGAAGCCTTAGTTGGTCCAGTAGGGAACACTCACCCTGTGGTCTGTGTGGGTCCTAATCCCCCATTTTAGTGACGGGGACACCATACTCAAAAATTGCACTTGCCATCGGATAACATGTAAAACTGGGGTCCTGACCCTCTGTGGTCACTAAAAATCCCAGGTTATTTCTCAAAAGGAGTAGGGGTATTGACCCAGTGTCCTGGCCAAATTTCCCATTGGCCTTTACCAATCATTGCCTCCTAATAATCCCCATCTATGAATTGGCTTCATTACTCTGTTCTACTCCCCACAGATAGCTGGTGGGTGATGAGCGTACTGGTGCACTATGGCTGCCCTCGCATCGTTCAGGTGGATGCTGTACATTGGTGGTTGTGGAGGGGAGTCCCCATTCCTGTAAATCACTTTGACTGAAGTGTTCAGAGAAGCACTAGATAAGTGTAAGGAATTATTAAATATTATTATATTTTATTGAGAACAGTTAGCAGTAAAATCTCAGTAAAACATATACCTGATTTATAACCACATACACAGTAACTCTCCACCTGACTTTTTTCTCAGGTCTTTAATTCAAGATAGATCACAGGTGCACAGCTCCAGCCCTCGAGGGCCAGAATCCAGGAGGCTTTCCAAAGCTCATCTCTGTTTAAATTGTCAACAGCTGAAATCGGTCCAATTAAGTTAATGATAAGATTAATGAGGTCATTAAGAGCAGAGGTAGAATAAAAACCTACAGACAGTGAGGCCCTCCAGGACAGAAGTTGTGAACACTGAGTTAGACTCACCATATTCACTCTTGCTTATCTGCAGAGATTGTGTAAATGTTGAAGAGAGTGAGAGAGCAGCACTGACCATACCATTGATAAAACCTCCCGTAAAAGCTCTAGCAAAAGTGACAGATTTAGTGGAGCAGTAGCAAACAGAAAAATATTAGATTTTAACATTTATTATTTGTTTTCAATTCCGCTTATTACAAATTGACATATCCAAGCAAAATGATTCATGATTAGTCCACTTGATTCATGTAAAGTCAATTATGTATAATGTTTTAAGTTTTCTTACAATGCTCTGTAACACTACAAAGTGTGTGTTAAAATATCACCATTTGAACTGATTATTCACTAAAATGTATTGGTGTCCCTGAATTTTGATTGTCCACTTATATTAATGTGAAAACAGAGAATGAAAATCACAATCAAAATGTAAGTGAACTGAACTGTTCTCAGAGTACAAGCACACTGTAAATGAAGCTATTTCATATTGCACAATGATGTGCCTTAAAGCGGTTGTAATGTACAACAGAAACATACTGCTCACTCTTAAAAACATCTGTCACCCCAATTAAAAAGATGTTTAACATTGTGTAAGCTCAATTATTTAAAAATATCTACTCTCTTGCTATATCTTGCTCTCCAATAAGATACATATTTACAGCATTAAATGTGTGAATATAGACCTCATATTCAGCTTGTTTACTATTGAAATTAATAAAATAAATACTAAGAACAAAACAGTAAAAAGATATTAGCATTTGGTAGGTTAATATCCTATATATTTCAAGAATTATATAACTCTTATATCATCAATTTAATGTTTTAATTTAGTATTTAGAATAGGAGGAAAAAACTTAAAAATTTAACAAACAAAAACTTTTTTCTCTTTAATTTCTCTCTCACACAAATGAAAGAAAACACACAAACCTCCACAACACGCCAATTTTCTCTTAATTAAAAAGAAATTAACTTTTTAACAGTGTTAATTTAGATGTATTGGTTTCATATGAAGAAATGTATATTGGAAATAAAGTTCCATCAACATTTCAGAGGTGATACAGCATTCAACATTCTACATCTACAGTTAAATGTATGAAATAATTTCCTCTGAGTAAGATTTGAATTGTGGCTAGCTTTATAATGCTGGCTTTTATGTAAAGAAAGCCGCTGGTATCCATAAAATGAGCTACTGAGATGAATATGTATGTTATTATTGAGGTTAAAGTTATCTTCTCAGAAGAAAGCAGACAAATGCTGAAAGGTTTTATTTTAACTGTTTCTATTTGCAGCATTTTTGAAAAAAATAAATAAATAAAAATAAACAGCTAACACAGCACATTTTTGATGCTTCATTATGGTTCTCAGACATGACTGTGTTTTAAAGAAACCAGAACAGACAAGTCTCAGTTTGATGTATTTTTGTCTTTTATATTGGCATTTCTGAACCACTTCAATAATTAGATTTAGAACTGTTTATAAAGAGTCTTTTAAGCAAAAACACTTGTTTTAACCATTTCCCCAGCGGGGTGGAGTTTGGGGGAGTAAAGAAAAAGTACAGTATGTGTGTCTAGGTGGCATTGTTTTGCAAAGTCAATTGCACAGCTTTTAATTAGGGCTTTCTACTAACTATGTATTTTCTTATTACATAGCTTCTAAAACAGAAAATTATCTTTAAATATGCCAAAGTTTGTCTGTGCACACCTGACATTCCTATTTTTTTATTTAGTAAAACAACATGAGTTATCTGAAGCTTTAAAAAGACAATTGAAGATAAAATTCTTAGGAATTGCATAACAGAATTTACAGAATCAAATACAAATGCTAGCATGTTAAATATATGGGCAAATCCTTATTACTTGAAAAATAGGTAATATTTAAGCAGAATAGTTTACAACTAGGTCAAGGGTTCAGGCTTTGGCATAGTTAATACATGCTGCACTTTCTTTCTAAAACTGATCTGAAAGGCTAGATGAAAAATTTCAAACGTGAAACAGTTACGCAATGACTTAAACTACAGTACATTCTTTAGAGAAACACTGATCAGGAGAATGACAGAACTTATACAGTAAGTACCACAGCACTTTAGAAAACTTGTAAAAGCAAGGTCCTTATTTTAAATGTTAATGCAGGAAGTACCATTAACCAGGATACAATTAGTTATCAATATAGTTAAACAGATATAAATAGCAATACACATTCACCATCAAAACGGTATATTAATGCACTGTTGATATAATGGTGCATTACCACTTATCGAAACAGACTGGAACCAATATTTGTTTTGGGATCCATTCTTATGCATTTTAACAGGAAGCAGAATTTTAATGTATTTTGTTTGACTTATATTTCATTTTAGCTCCCCAGCTACTGTAGCTCTGTTGGTAGAGCATGAGACTCATAATCTCAGGATAGTGGTTTTGTGTCCCATGTTGGGTGCCAGATCCTCCATATAGGCTAACAACCCTGTCCCATGAAAACCAAATGCTCCTACATACCAGAAGGCATCTATATTTCTAATTGACATTCAACATGATTTCCATGTATCATTAATTGAAAACAAATTTCTACTGTTCCATTTAAAACATTTAAAAATTGACTGGAGCTTCAATTTAAAGTTTTTTGGACTATATAGAACTGCTGTTTCTTTTTACTGCAATTTTAATAGATTTAAATATTCATAAAAATGTTTATCATCCAATAAAATTTTAAATAATCTCTTTATTATGAGTGACATTTTATAAAGGTTGAAAAAATCAGTAATAATGAATGGATGAAAAATCACATTTTATGTTCTTAATAATTTTACATACATTGAAACATTGCTTTTATTTTTAAAATGTTCATTTAAAGGCAAAAAATATGTTTAGCAGAAAATTAAACTACTCTACCATACGGATGTCATATTAACATTTAACAGTTTCATTGTCAGAAATTCTGTTGAACTTCCTGAGAGTGAAATTCTATAGTGCAGTTTGATGATACTCTAATGAATATGAAGCCAGCACACACATTTAAATAAACTGGCTTTCTTATTTGTTTCAAAACATTTTTTTCTCAGTTTAAAAATAAAATATGTAGGGTACAATTTTAAGTCGAAGTGGCTAACCACTTTGCCAGATGCTTTTACTCTGAGAGGAACCCAGTTCTAAAAAGGAAATGTTATTCTTCATTATCCCTAGAGGGCTATTATTACAATTTATTTGTCTGATATCTTTTCCTGTGATGTTTTATTCCTCAGGTCCTCAGTTTATGTAGTCCAATCCAATCCGTACAAAATCCAGGTGTAAAAATGTTGAACACATGATTAAAATGTAGTTTAAATATAAAATATTTAGTTTATTCCTTAGTTCCTTAGCTTACCTCCTCCAGTACAGGTGTGTACATAGTGCACACATGATTAAAATATTTCTTTTGGGAGGCTGGACTAGTTTTACAAACATTTTACATTACCCTTCAACAGTTTTTTAAGCCAGATCAAAACATGGACTAGGTAAGCTAGAACAGGGAAACACCAAAGACAACATTTTTCACTCAAATAATTTCAGTAATTCAGTTAGATCCTAATGAATGCAAAAAAAGGGTTGTAAGAGAGTATTTGTCGTGACTCACCTAGCTAAGGGAATGGCACCCTCCCTCACTCCCTCACTCCCTCCCTCACTGCAAGGATTCAGCTAGGGAGTCTGCTGCAAGGGTGTAGATAGGATCAGAGAAGGGATGCGTGAGAAAGATACAAAAATATGTCTTGGGTGTGAGACATACATAAACAAATGTAAGTGTGCAAGACTAGGGTCTAACCTCCCTCCTGAACTTATTTTTGTAAGTGAAGATTTAAATATTATTTGTGAAATTACAAAATCATGCAACACATTTTTATATTTTATTTTTTTAAACTGAATATACTGTATCTAGGGGTAAGATAAATTACTGAAAATGTTGGTACAAGAAAATAAATAATACTGTATGCTGACTAGCAAACTCAGTATTTGATAGACGCTCATTTGGCAGCAATTATAGTCACACTCATTTTTGAGTAAGTCTTCATTAACTTTGTTTAAGGGTTTTGTGCAATTTGTGCACATTCGTCAGTTCAGTTCAAGCTCTCTCAAGTTACTAAGAGATTACTTAGGAACAGCAGTTCTCATGTTGTTCCACAGATTCTCAATAGAATTCAATTCAGGACTTCAAGTAAGACATAAACAATCATTGACTTTCTTATTCTTAAGCCACTCCAGTGTAGCTTTGGCCTTGTGCTTTAGATCATTGTCCTGCAGGGAGGATGCACAGTTCTAGATCTGAATCCACTAAGATTTACCAGTACGTTGTTCCATCCATATTCCCATCACAATTCGCAAGATTCCTAGTCCTTGCTTATTTTCAGAACTATTACATATTACCGCCACCACCATAATAGATAGTAAGGATGTTGTTCACTTAATGATGTTCACCCATTATATTGGGTGTGGGTCAGATGGAAAGTTTTGCATTTAGAGTTACAATTTTGTCTTCTCTGACCACAGACCCTCTTACATGGATGGTTTTGCAGTTCCATAGAGGACCCCTTTGTGGAGTTACTAGGGTATTGTTAACCCATGGACATTTTCTCCCATCTCAGCCACTGAACTCTGGAACTATAGTATTTCAAAGTCACCATTTCCCTCATAGTGCAATTTCTAACAAGTTCCTCATGAGCTCAGATTAGAGGGACAGCCTAAACTAGGCAATAGCTCAGTGCCTTCTAGTACTTAATGATTGACTTCCCATATTTAAAGAGATATTAACTTCCCATATTTAATATTTAAAGAGATATTAAGAGTCAGTGAAGTGTTTTTAAACCTGGTCTTTGCCTTCATATACAATACCTTACCTTTGAGTTTTTTAAAGAGCTATTTGGTTATTTCATTGCTTAAAATTCACTACCTGAATGAAGTAATTTAGAGACTTCAAAATAAAACTATCCCATCAGCAACCCAATTTGATCTTAGTCCCATCTACTACATAATAATGATTGGTGTTTGCAAAATTTCCAATTTCACATACAAGACTGCCAAATAGTTTGCAAGTCATATTATTTAAACTTTTGATTTAAGTTTATACAGATAGGAATAGAATAAAAATGTTTTCCTGTTTTAGTTTTTAATTATTTAAAAAAAGTAGTATTCCTTGAGGAAAAGAGCATGCTGTGAAACATTGGGATAAAACACCTTGCAAAGCTTTTCACATTGTGATAGAAAGCACTTAAACCATGAAATTGGTATAGACTGTAGGAATTCAATGCAAGGCATTCAAAGGAGGCAGCTGTCCCAAAACAAGACCAGGATGTGAAACTCTGAGAAGCTGTAGAGCAGTGGAAAATCATGTATGCACTCTACATCCAGTGAAACTTAGACCTATAGTGGGAGGGAAAATATCCTAAGAGACCCCTGTCACTTTAAATTTGTTCCTAGACAAATGTCAACACCACAAAGTCACATGATTCACCATGCCAAAGTCTTGTATATCAGTTCTTTCCTTACAAATGATTGCATACTCTGAGTTACTGAGAATTGTGTGAAGAATTTACAGATATATCACTATTATTCATACATTGATTATAATATATTATTTCCACTACAATAATCTAATGTCACACTTTACTTTAATTTATTTACAAATGTAACAAAATTAATGTTTAGTGCATGCACTGTTTGAGAAGATCTTATAGCAAAAAATTACAATAGCATCAATAATAAAATGTATTTAACAGACAGCTGTGGCAGGATATCCTTGGTCAGGAGCATGGGAGTAGGACTTTTTTATTTTCTTGTGTTTCTGTGTCTTGTGTTTCTTTCTTGGAGAATGTGAACTGTGGAGACAACTTAAACCTTATCTGGAGAGAGAGAATTATTCTTTTTTATTCTGATTTATTGTATTGCTGAATAGCTTATTGAGTTCTCTTTGTACTATTGTGCCTCCCTGTCACAACAAGAATCAAATACGAATCTGCAGTATAATGAAAAATTCTGAACTGAAGGCATTTACACAATAAAAGGACAATGGCACTTACAGCAAATAAGATGAAGGATTATATACACCTCAAATGTATAAAGTTAAGCATTAAAATATGTCAGCACAGATGCAATCTTACAGGCTTATTACATTTAAGATTTCAGTCTTATTACAATTACATTAGAGTGGGCGTTAACTATAGTCCTACAAGGCAGTTCAATAATGACATGCTTATATTAGTGGATACGACATATGACATACAACATTAGTGGATACACAATATTCTGAAAAGACAGGAAAGACAGAAGAGGGGGAGGTGAACTATACATCAAAAAGTGTATTCAGGCTCAGGAACTTATCTTAAAGTAACCTAGGGCCTCAGAATCTATATGGGTCAGACTAAAAAACACATTTTAAAAGAATAGTGCTAGAAGTATGCTTCAGGCTACCAAATGTAGATATTAAATATAAATTCACTTGAATATTGAAATTAGAATTTCAATATTGAAATTAAAAAGTGCTTTTTGTAAATGTTTAAAAAAATTAATGTTAGTCTTCAACTTTCTTCACAGAGACTGGGAATAACCTATACAAGTGTCAGAAGGTCAGAAGCAGAAGTTGAAATCTTAGACATAGTTAATGACTGCTTACTTACTCAGTTTGCCAGAGTACCTACAAGAGTGAATGCATGTATTGATCTAGTTTTTTTTATAACAAACAGAGTGAGGAGGTGAGAGAGCCATTAGGGAAATGTGATCAGAATATGATGCAGTTTGAAATATACTTTGAAAATGTATATGTTGTTTACAATATCAAGAAAGCAGAATTTTGAACCAATGGGATTAAACCTGAGAAATGTTGACCAGTATAAAAAAAGATATAGAATTAGTAGAGAACAGATGGAAAAAGGACAAAGCTGTTCTACAGTATGTGAAGTGCAGAGCAGCTCTATCCCAAGTGTAAGTAAATCAAAGGGTACAGTATGAAGCAATGATACAAATGCTTTACAGAAAGCATTTTATAAAATTATTTAAAAAGAACAGGATCCATTTACAGAAAAGGAACATAATGAACATGGGTAAATATGAGAAAGGGCTATAAGTAGACTGTACTATAATATTGGAATGGAGGCTAAAATTAAAAATAAAATGTTATTTCAGTATTCCAGCAGCAAAATAACATTAAAAGAGTAAAATGTTTTCAAAACATAACAGTAAAATTATAGACTGTGAAAGGGAAATAGATGATACAATAAAAGACTATTTTAACCAAGTGTTAACCTAGGTAGAAATCAACAAAATACCTTAGACAGAGGAAGAACAAAGTCTTGTTTTATTTAGTATCACCATAGAATAGGTACTGTACAATTATTATTGCTACCAGCAACGTTTAAGATTAATAAATCTTCATGACTGAATGGTATTCTACCAGTTGTGAAAGAAAGGGTACAATTCGTAGACCAATGAGACTACTCTTCCAATGCTCACTCAAGATAGGGATTATGCCCTTGGCTGGACAATTTCTAGTGTTGTTCCCCTTGATTAAAAAAGGGAAAAAATGTATAATAACATCTGACTTATATTACAAGTAAGCTTATGGAGATAATTAAAATTAAACCATGAAGAGCATCTTTATAGAAAAATTATGCTAGGGGAAAGACAACACGAGTTTATAAAAAGTAGGTATTGCTTACATAACTTTTAAGAGTTCTTTGAACAAGCAACAAGTTTTTTTTGTTTTTTGATAGTCATAAAAGACTGGTTTTCAAATTACTGGAGGTACGTGTGTGTACTAACTGAGAATTTGTTAATGGATAGAAAATAGAGATAATAATAATAAGAAGTAAATGATCAGTGTTACAACCTTAAAAATATGTCTAGGGTTTGACTAAAAGCTGCAACATAAAAGAACACCTGAGATATCGGATTCCCCTGGGAAAACAAATCAATTTTATTATCATCGCAAATCCAGGAAACCAGAAGTCAAGGAGGGGAAAGACAAAAAAAAACAAGCAAGCTTAGTGATTATAAAAGAAAAATGAACAAACTAGACAGATTAGAACCAGAAAAAACGTGGCTGTGCCTAAACAATAAGGCTGTACTAAAAAAAAAGTTTCCCACATTCTACACCTATCTACACTAACTAACTAACCAAACCAAAACGAAAACATACAACATGTCTTTCCCCATCCCAAAAACCACACACCGCTCAACTATCTCTGTTCCCCATATCCAATCTCTCGGGTGTTCTTTTTATGTTGCGGCTTTTGGTCAAACCTTAGACATATTTTTAAGGTTGTAACAGTCAGACTGGGTTAATGTAATTAGTGGAGTACCATAAGAGCCCATACAAGGAACACTGCTTTTTTTCATTTAGATGAATGATCTCGATTCTGGGATAGCCAGGTTTGCAGTTAAAACCAAAATAGAAGGATTAACAAACACTGTAGCAGCAGTAAATGACATATACAAAAAGATTTAGACAACTGAAGACTGCACAGATTACCTTGTTTAGGGTAAAGTGCTGAATAACTTGCAGATAGCAAAACATTAACTATAGATACAAATAGGAAACATTGAAGAGTCTACTTAAAAAAAACCTTGATATTGTAGCACTTCAAAGTGCTGTGGGTTTACTCACTTACCAGTAATAGAATATTTTCTCAATAGAAAAAGACATCACACAGGCTGACCACAAGGTAAGGTAGAAGCCTCTGCTTTATTGTTCTGCAATTAACAAAAAGCCCCAATTCTCACACTCATGGGTGCTCACCACCAGACCAGCCTAGAGACTACTTTGTCCAGTCTATGTGAAAATTGGTGGGTCCACTGCTGACAGAGTTAAAAACACCAACCTGACGAGGAATGTAACCAGGGAGATCAACTACAAGTAAGAAACAATCACACAAAGGCAACATATGTGCATACAGCAATACTTAAACAGCAAGACTTAGTCATTGCCTTAGTCTGAAGCATAAGCCAAACTGTCTTGCAAGGCTACACTCAAAGTTCCCTAAGCGGATTGGGGGCCTTTAGGTGTATGTCAGATGCACCATTGCGTTCTCAGCAGCCATGGATGGTTAATCATATAGAAGGTTCCATGGGGAACCACTCAGGCCTGGCTCTTCTGGCCTGTCTGGCTCTGAGCCACTGGCTGGTGTTGACTCATTACCCTGTCTATAGGGGCCCATTGATCCTGGTGCAGCCACTTGACAATGGTGCCTGAGCCCAAACCACTAGACCACATCTGATAGTTGACCAAGCACAGTGCAGGGGCCCTCCCGATGTGGTGAGCATTTTGGGGAAAGCTTCTTTTTCCTGTAAAGGTTATAGACCCATACGTGCTCTCCAGCAGCAAAGGCTCATCCAGCCTGATGAACACCATACTGCCTCTTCTGTCTGGTTCCTTCCTTAGAGAGCTGTCCCCAGGCAAAAATATGTGCATTGTTCTGCATTCCTGGAGGTTGATTTAAGACCCTGTAGAACACTGCTCATCCCAGTGGTCATTTGGTGCCAAACACCATGTCTACTTGAATCTGCAGTTCCTGGGGTGCAACCCCAGTAGACTGCACTCTGGCAAAGGACCACTAGCAAGTATCTGACCCACTTGGCGGTGGCAGTAAGGATGGTGAGCTGCGTAGCAAGTGTCTGGTTGAAATGCTCTAAAAACCCATTGCTTTAGGGATGCAATGGGGTGTCTGGAGTCTTTTGGATTCCCAAATATTGGCACAACTTCCCTAAGACAGATGATTTGAAGTTCTGCCCCTAGTCACTATTCAGCTCCTATGGAGCACAAAACCTGCTGAGCATGCCATCCAGAAGAGCATCTGACAGTAGAGGCACTCTGGTCTGGCAGTGCATGAGCTTCAGGCCATTTGGTGAAGACGTCCATGGCCACTAGGACTTATCAATTACCAGATTCTGAACATGGAAAAGGGCCTAAAAAATCCATCCCTGCCTGTTCCAAATGTAATCCTACCTGAAATGACTGTAGAGGGGCAGTGTTGGGACCCTTCTGTGCAATACTTGTGTTGCAAATACAGCAATATTGTCTTCGTCTCCCTGAAGTGACTAGAGCCAGGTATACAATGTACTGACAGCAGCACCAAATTATGGAGGGCATGTGGCATCACCAGGTGCCCCATGTTATGGTGCACGATGAGTCCTTCCCACCCCTGTAAAAGAGTCCATCCTCCAGCACAGAACTTTTGTGTCATGAAGGTGGGGAGATAATTCCTCCAGACTGGACCGGCATCCCTCACTCTTCCAGCAGTGAACTGGCCCACCTCAGGGTTCACAGCCTGCTGCTACTTCAGTTCCTCTGGAGACAAGTTTCTCAAACCAGTCCCAGCCTTCATCCACTCCTTCTGAGCCCAAGCACTGTCTTGTTTCTCCAAGCAGGGGATAGAGCAGCCTTGGGACACTACTGCAGGTAGTGATGGGAGATTAATTATGCAGCTTACTGTACAGTATGTCCCAGAGGGGCTACTAGTGTTAGTCCAAGCAGGGTATGCACCCTGTGTACAAGGCCAACAAGAGAGATCATCTACATTCAGATGTCACTTCTCAGCATGTTTCTCCATTTTCAATTCCCTGCAGTACCTCCAGCTAATAATCCACCTGACCCTTGGGTTTGGACTTCTTGAAACTGATCAGCCAGTGTAAGGAAGTGTTGTCAATGTGGAGAGTGAAAGGCCAGCCATGGGGATGGGGTGAAAATAGTAGATAGCTTTTATCAAAGCTAGGAGCTTGAGCCATGTATCACAGTAGTTTTTCTTAACACGGCTGAGGGCCCTGCTTAAGTAGGGCACCCCCTTGCTCCCCTGCAAGGCCGGTATGGAATAATACTCTTCCAACACCATCACTGCTTTATTAGCTATGATGAAAGAGCACTCTGGATCAGGTTAGACCTACACTGGCGATTTTGCAAGGGAACACCACAGCATTTCACAATCACGCATTTGTTTCCAATCATGCAAAGTACAGTAATTTTTGAGAATCGATTCACTATGCCTTTCACATGCTCATAAAAGAGATTGATTTAGGAACATAAACATATTACCGTATGCAAAGTGTACTGTATACAGTATGTATATGTATATTTAATGTCTGTACTGTGCCTGTTTAAGTATTGAATATTTATATGGAATTTTACCACTGAAGGGAAATCTTAGTACCTGAGCATAAAAAGAATAGGAGCATACTGTAACGTGTGTGAAGGCCATAAACTATATTAATTTTGAACTTAAACATACAGTATATGGCTGGTCTTGGTATTTTAAAGAAAACATACACACCAGTATTCCATTTCTCCCTAAACATTTTAAGCATCAAAGTCTTTAACTAACGTGATACCGGAGTCAACAAGCATACTTTTAGAATTTGATTAAAAGGGAATATAATATGGAATCGCGTATCTAAAGAAATTAATAACGATATAATTATATTCATGTACCACAACACAAGAATATTACACGCTGTACATTGTCTGTTGATAATGTTTCTGTAGTGCTTTTTCAGCACTCTGCATGTGACCTTGCTGGTGGCGCCATGGGTTAGGTTTCTGACTCCCATGTCACATGGTCTGTGATTGAATCCTGCTGGAGTCATTCATTTTTTTTAACAAACATTTCTTTGAAAAAATGAAACGTTTCCCTTGGTCAGAGATTAAATAAAACCTCACTCGCACCAAACAAATTTATATTTTGAAATATCACAACATGATCGAATTTAAGTCATTTTAATAACAATGAATAGTCACCTAGGCGTTCACAATATAAACATTTACATTGATTTAAATCCCAAACGCGGGTTTAAATATATGTGTTTTTTGATTCACAATCAGACAAATGCAACATAGATTGATATCTTTGTCTTCTAAGTATTTTAATAAAGTTTCAGCATAGCTTTCTCCCCATTAGATTTATTTTTCTTGGGATCTTGGGATCAAACGTGGAAAGATTAGATTGTAATCGTTTTTATTTTTTAAATACATTTTAGAAAAGTGTAATCTATACTAAAAAGCTGTACACCACCTGCTATAAAGATACATATTGTAATACTTTCGGGTTAGGAAAGGACACACACAAGAACTCAGACTTGCAGAGTTAAAGCAAGTTAAAGCCTTGATTTTATATATCACCTTTAAAAGTGGCATCTCAAAGCAAAGTAAATACCCAACACTGATTGTACCCATCTGTCATGCTAATAAAGCACCTTAAATTGAATTGAAATGAGGGAGAGAGGGGGGGAGGGGGAGAGAGATAGCCAGGACTCAAGACAAATAAGATACTTATGGGTACACAGGCATTCACTACGGCAACATATGAAACGTTTGCACGTATAGTTAAGTTATTACTTGGTTTTCAAAGTGCAATGAAATACAATATTGTTGTTGTTGCTGTTATTGCAGTTTTTATCCTGTAAAGCGTTTTGAGAAGCCACCTTTAAAGGGGATATACAGATGCAGCCATTCAAAATGGGTGAGGTATTTCGCGGCATACCCCGGTGGGCGTGTCGCAGTATCACGCAGTTCACGTGTGTCACGTGGCTAACTATCCGGCGTCGCCTTGTAAAACCGCCAGGGGGAGCTTAACCTCTCATGTACAGCATTTGAGCCTTTAATTTTGAACTGTGTATTACAGCATGTTATTCATCAGTCATTAAAATGTTGGTATATTTTATGAAAGCAAGATTGCTCAGTTGGAAAAAAGTACACAACCTACCTTTATCAGAAATATTTATGCATCAAAGTCTTTACTGAAGATATTACTAATAGTATTAATAATGGATGACTTTGGACAAGCTGTATACTCAAAGTATAATTTCTTTAGCACATTTGTACAAGCACTTGGAATCTGTCCAAGCCATACTTTGTCAGGCATTTTGTTTTACTTCAACGGGCATAAAAACTTCCTTGCTTTCAACAGGGCGTTTCATAATTTCTAACTACGAAAATGATTTAAAATGCGACAGCTATCATTCAACTAGAGCTTAAAATATCACAAGGATCCTCAAGAGCACAGCAAAGAGTGTATTAAAAGACACTTGTATTTATCAACGCTTTCTTTTCCGTATACCAGATTTTATGGAACCACTTCAGAGGGGTGTCAGCCAGTCAGATTCCAGGAATCGGCACTTTAAAGGAAAAATTCACACCGGTATTCCATTTCTCCCTAACGATTTTAAGCATCGAAGTATTTAACTAGCATGTGAAATAGTGTGTGAAAAAGTGGTAGTTTTAAGCTTTTCTGCTAATATAATATGGAATTGCGTATCTAAAGAATTTAATAACGGTATTTGTGTGCTGCGACAGGGCTGTGTAGGGCTGTTTCGCCTGCCTGTTCATGCGCACTGTCTTGTAGCCGACTGGTCTAGGTGCGTGACTACCAACTAGCAGGTTGTGTGTTCGAATCCAGCTAGTGCTGGACTTTTCTTTTAACAAACATTTCTTTGAAAAAATAGGTAAGCGATATTATGGACAATCAATTGACTTTTATATTTCAAAATATCGCAACATGATCGATATTTGCGATATTTTGAACATATCTTCCCTTCTGAGAGCGGTTCCTGCTTCTATTGTGTGTGTGTGCAACAGAGTAAATTTTTATAGAGAAATGGAGGCTGGACAGTATGCGTTACAATATAAACATTTATATTGATTTAAATCGTGTTCTGATTTAAATCGAAAACACGTGTTTAATTATGTGTTTTTTAATCATAATCAGGCTAATGCATTTCTACATTTTCTGTATGAACCAGCTTAGAGGTTCATACAGAAAACAGCTTGTGTTTAAATTGAGTGTAAGGTAATTTATGCTTCTAAAGTCATGGTCAGCATTTATTAATTTACAGTGCTGTAAACTTTTTCTGTGCCCAGTCACATTATTTTATAGCGTTTTTATTGCGTTATTAAATCCGGTGGTGCTGTGTGTTAGTTTCCTGACTCCCATTATTTAAACTGCGACACTGATCATTCATCTCTAAATAAACTTTATTTTATATAGCGTTTTAAGCGAATAGGTAATTAGATTGCTCATAAACCTAATCGCTTTTTCTACATAAACACAGCGTGATTGCTCTCTGAAAATGCTTTTCCTTAAAGCGATTCTATTGAGGGAGTAGCCCAGCTACCACTTAACACTGTACTTCCTACTTTGAATACCTATGAGACCGGTTTAATTAGTCACAGCCAGCACTCCGGGAGTTCATATTGCTTGACTAATTTTAAAAACTAAGTTATAAATGCAAACACTCCCTCGGTGCGCTGCTCTGGTACGCCGGGTCTTACACAGTGCCTGTTGGCAGTAAGCGAAACAGCCCTACACAGCCCTGTCGCAGTACACGGATATAATCATACCGTTATTAAATTCTTTAGATACGTCATTCCATAATATATTCCCTTTTAATCAAATTCTAAAAGTATGCTTGTTGACTCCGGTATCGCATTAGTTAAAGACTTCGATGCTTAAAATGTTTAGGGAGAAATGGAATACTAGTGTGTATGTTTTCTTTAAAGTACCGAGACCAGCCATATACTGTATGTTTAAGTTCCAAAATTAATATCGTTTATGGACTTCACACGCGTTGCAGAATGCTCCTATTCTTTTTATGCTCAGGCACTAAGTAAAAGGAGATGCTTCATATTGCTTGACTAATTTTAAAAACTAAGTTTTAAATGCAGACGCTCCCTCGGTGCGCTGCTCTGGTGCGCCGGCTCTTACACAGTGCCTGTCTGCCGTAAGCATTACAATATACATACCCAACACTGCTTGTACCCATCTGTCATGCAAATAAAACACCTTGAATTGAATTGAATTGAGGGGAGAGGGGGGGAATACTAAAGCCAATACTGGCTCAATGGGCTTTGACGTGCTAATGCGTTGGTTTAACAGTCTGGGTGTGGCAGGCTTCCAATGTCAACTCGACTCGATTGGAAGACAATGAACGTATTTTAGCCCTAAATGAATTAATAGCAAACATGGTTTACATAAAATAAATTTTTCCAAGAAAGTTTATAATAATACGATCTATAGTTGAAATCTGAGCCTACTTTAAAAATAAAGGAAAAGCATTTACAGAGAGCAATCACGCTGTGTTTATGTAGAAAAAGCGATTAGGTTTATGAGCAATCTAATTACCTATTCGCTTAAAACACTATATAAAATAAAGTTTATTTAGAGATGAATGATCAGTGTCGCAGTTTAAATAATGGGAGTCAGGAAACTAACACACAGCGCCACCGGATTTAATAACGCAATAAAAACGCTATAAAATAATGTGACTAGGCACAGAAAAAGTTTACAGCACTGTAAATTAATAAATGCTGACCATGACTTTAGAAGCATAAATTACCTTACACTCAATTTAAACACAAGCTGTCTTTCTGTATGAACCTCTAAGCTGGTTCATACAGAAAATGTAGAAATGCATTAGCCTGATTATGATTAAAAAACACATAATTAAACACGCGTTTGCGATTTAAATCAGAACACGATTTAAATCAATATAAATGTTTATATTGTAACGCATACTGTCCAGCCTCCATTTCTCTATAAAAATTTACTCTGTTGCACACACACACACACTAGAAGCAGGAACCACTGTCAGAAGGGAAGATATGTTCAAAATATCGCAAATATCGATCATGTTGCGGTATTTTGAAAAATAAAAGTCAATTGATTGTCCATAATATCGCTTACCTATTTTTTCAAAGAAATGTTTGTTAAAAGAAAAGTCCAAAACTAGCTGGATTCGAACACACAACCTGCCAGTTGGTAGTCACACACCTAGACCAGTAGGCTACAAGATAGCTCACATGCACAGGCAGGCGAAACAGCCCTACACAGCCCTGTCGCAGTACACGGATATAATCATACCGTTATTAAATTCTTTAGATACGCGATTCCATATTATATTTCCTTTTAATCAAATTCTAAAAGTATGCTTGTTGACTCCGGTATCACGTTAGTTAAAGACTTCGAAGCTTACAATGTTAAGGGAGAAATGGAATACTGGTGTGTATTTTTTTCTTTAAAGTACCAAGACCAGCTATATACTGTATGTTTATGTTCCAAAATTAATATCGTTTATGGCCTTCACACGCGTTACAGTATGCTCCTATTCTTTTTATGCTCAGCTACTAAGATTTCCCTTCAGTGGTAAAATTCAATATCTACAACGGGCACAGTAAAGACGTTTACAGTAAGTCTTTCTACGACAGACCAACGGACCACGAGTGCCCCTGTCGGTCAACCAATCACGCATCGCGGTACCCCGTGTCATCTTACCTGCGGTACGTGTCTGTACCGCTCACTTTGAATGGCTGCATCTGTATAAAAGCACTGATTCTTATGGAATGTGTTCCGCCGGGGATTCAAATTTTTTTTAAATTTTTTTTATTGCGTATCTAAGGAAATAGCAGTATAACCTTGTTCATGCACAAACAGTGGTATGTTACATTATTAATTTGGGTGTCTCCTCTTGCCAGAAAGCTCTAAATTGCATTTTGAGTGCGGTTTTTGACTTTTTTTAAATTGCAACCCATAAATAAAGCTGATACTGTTTAGACTTTGAATTATTTTAAACTGTATTACAGCAGCACAATGGACAATGCAACGTAAATTGCAAAAATGAACTTGTAATCTGTCCAAGCCCTACTTTGTCAGGCATTTTCTTTTACTGCAACAGACATAAAAACTCCTTTGCTTTTAACAGAGCATTTCATAATTTCTAACTACGAAAATTATTTAAACTGCAACACTTATCATTCAACCAGAGTTCGAAATATCACAAGGATCCCCAAGAACACAGCAAAGACTGCATTAAAAGAATCGCGTATTTAAAGAAATTAATAAGATATAATTATATTTGTGTATTGCGACAGGGCCGTGTAGGGCTGTTTCACCTCTCTCTTCATGTGACTCTATTCAAAAGCCATTTAGCAAAGAGGGGATGAGAAGAGTGACAAATTAGTATACTTTAGATCTTTTATTCTGAACCGGGGAAAATCTGATCATGTTTCTCTATAACAATAATAAAAAACATCATTTTACATATCACCTCTAAAAGTGGCAAAGCAATACAGTAGATGGAAAACAGTTAAAAGGACCAAAGTAAATATCAGACAAACGCAAACACGTTTTTAATAAAATGCTTTTACTCATTCAGCAGAGAGTGAGAGGGACATCCAGCTGAGAGAGACACACACACTGGTTTTCATTGACAAAAAGTAATTGTTTTTTTACATTCCTCTTGTCTAACAGGAATGTTTTGTTTGTGGACAGACTGTTAGACTAGAGGAAAAGAGCGCCTCCTTCTACGAAGCATTTCATTGATCCGATCACAAATTCTTTTCCAGTCGCACAAAGTAAGGGTTGAGAATCTTCGATTCACCATGCTACTAATGGTTTCCCGGAGATTGCAAGGCAAGGCACTTTTGCCTTTGGACTCATCGAAATTTACAGATGTGGTCCATCCCCAGTAAATTTCAAAAGTCACAAGATTTCGAAACACGAGGGTGGCGTAGCGGTCGGCTTTTGCTTTCCCGTCTATGCCGATGCACTGCAAGTACAACCCCCCCTCCTTCTCTTGAGTGATGGGTAACAGTTGTATATCTGGGAGAATTATTCGTCCCACTGGTGTCTGTGAATTCCGCTCTGTATACGGTGCTTCCTGAGGGGACAGCGGGGACAGCATCAACCAATTCCTGCGCGGTGGTGAGCGGAGAGGCCGGGATGGAGTGTCCTGAGGCGGTGTGTGCTCTGCAGGGGGCAGAGCTTCCACCAGGCATTGTAACCTGCGCGGCACTTAAAGGGAGACAGCTGCTCAACTGTTTGACTGCCGGAACATACTGTCTCCTTCCTCTGCATTTTCAGGAGTGTCTCTAGCCTCCCAATCCTCCCCAGTAATGTGTCATACTGCTCCCGCTGCTGCCGAAAAGTCTCCACACAAGTGCTGCTTCTACAGGTTGGCACCCTGGCCAGTGGCCGAAAGCAGAGACCCACGGCCTGTGGCAAAATAACATAATTCATATAAGAAATAAAGTCACACAGTAGTATTCATCAGTCGCGGAACAGACATCAAAATAAACTTTTCTTTTTATCCATCTTACCACTTTCTTTTTTACTGTCCTGGTGGTAGATTTCGAAGATCGTTTCACCCGTGAGGTGTTTTCTTGAAGAACAGGCTACGAAGAAATATTTAGAATTGAATTTAAAATTCAAAACGGCAATAATACCTTGAAATATCCGCTATAATCGCGTATTTCGATGAAGTCTCCTGTATTTGCTTACCCTTCGCTCTTTGGAAGCTGGGGTGGCAGAAGCACCCCGTCTCTTCCTGTAAAAGGTCTTGGTCTCCATACTGTACTGTGGTCACTGTAGTGCAGGCTCGCAGTTTTTTTTTCTGATGGGAGCTCACCCAATCCCTTGGTGTATTTATGCTATATTCACATGTACGGCTAGAATGTGTTCATTGTCTTCCAATGAAAGGCAGGTTCCTTTTGCCGAAGTCGGGAGACATTAGAGGCTTGCCACACCCGGACTGTTAAACCAATGCATTAGCACGTCAAATCCCATTGAGGAGCCAGGCGCAATAATTATTTTGTCCCTTGATTTACTGATTTGCATTAATTACAGAACTCGAGTTCCTGCTCTTTGCAGACGACTTGGTCCTGCTGTCACCCACAGAACAGAGGCTGCGGCAGAACCTGGCACTGCTGGAACAGCACTGTCAGACCTGGGCACTGACAGTCAATCTGGACAAGACCAGAGTTATGGTTTTCCAGAAAAAAAGCCAGACCTCAGGGAAACAGGTACAAATCCACACTTAAAAACAACACATTAACACCTAACAATGGGAGCAGGGCCGAATTAGGCCAGTACCCACTATTGTTAAACATACAGAAAAGGATATTAAAGTATTGACTTTAGTATTAGCCAAAAAAAACATTAAAGTGCCCCTTTCCATTCAGCGGGTGTCCGCTGTGTCCTATCTTATGACAGTCGCTGTTGTGAATGTCTGTAGAGTGTATCTTATTTTTAGTACTATATTTTTATATTATATTCCCTATCAATCAAACTCTAAGAGTATGTATCGGCTTGTCCCCCCCTCCCGCCCCTCTCTGTGTACAGTAGAGCCTCCTGTCCAGCCAGCACATGTCCACAGACATTCACAACAGCGACATATCATAAAACGTTTGCACGTATAGTTAAATTATTAGTTGTTTTTCAGGAAGTTAAAAAAAACACTTGAATTACTTATCCAGTCTCTCGAAATAAAGTTATTTTTCAAGCAATGCAACAAACGTCGGGCAATGTTTTTTTTAATCCAACATTGACAGCCACATCTTAAATCTTGTCAGTCAGCTCTTTTTTCTCTATCACCTTAAGGACAGCACATACAAGGATTAATTGCACAATGGACCGCGCAAAGAAATTTAAAATAGTCTTCTTTAGGTGTGAGGGCAGGAGTGGATCACAGAAGGCATAATCAGCAAATTAGGAAAACAAAGAACAGGACAGGTAAGACGTTTATCCAGAGAGCGAGTGATCAGAAAAAGGAACAGCTGTTACGCCTAGGTTTTACGCTCTCTCTGCTGAATGAATAAAAGCATTTTATTAAAAACACGTTTGCGTTTGTCTGGGTATTTACTTTGTAATCTGTGGTTTACATCTACTGTATTGCTTTGAGATACCACTTTTAAAGGTGATATGTAAAATAAAGTTTTTTATTATTGTTATAGAGAAACATGATCAGATTTTCCTGGTTCAGAAAAAAGACGATTAAAATCTTTAATCTTTCAACTTGTATGTCATCGGAAAATACAAGAAGTTTCTGCTTTGTGTAAGGATGGTATCAAAAAGTAATCTAAGTGGTGAGAAAGCTGTACTCCTCAAAGCGCTTTACAGGATAAAAACAATAACAACAATAGTTTTAGGCTGGGCAAACGTTTTTTTTATAGAAATACAAAATGAGATATAATGATGTGTTCCGGCTAAGACATTAATGAGTACAACCCCCCTCTCTGCGGGAGTGCTGGCTGTGACGAATTAAACCGGTTTCACAGGTATTTTCAAAGTAGAAGGGGGAGAGATTTCCAGCGAAAGACACCTCCCCCCTCCAAAACCAAGGAAGTACAGTACTTACTAGTTAAGAAAGCTAGGCTCCTCAATGAAATTGCTTTAACATGCTAATGCATTGGTGTAACAGTCCGGGCGTGGTAAGCTTCTAATGTCAACTCGACTCGATTAGAAGACAATGAACATATTCTAGCCCTAAATGAATTAATAGCAAACATGGTTTACATAAAATACATTTTTCCAAGAAAGTTTATAATAATACAATCTTTAGTTGAAATCTGAGCCTAAATAAAAAGAAAAAGCATTTTCAGAGAGCAATTACGCTGTGTTTATGTAGAAAAGTGATTAGGTTTATGAGCAATCTCATTACTTATTCGTTTAAAACGCTATATAAAATAAAGTTTATTATTAATTTGCTGGACAGAGCGGTGATCATTATTATGGATAAGACAAAGATAACGATCCTGATCAGTTTAGAAATCTGTGTACGCTGTAAGGTTTTTACTTCTTAAACTTTTAAAATACACGTTTCGAATAGAAAGAAATCATCTTCCTGGTACAGTATGTATAGCAAACCAGCACGTCTTTTTTCTCCAATCAGAGGGGTTAGACGCTCGGTTAAAAGCAAAGGAGATTGTCTGTTATAGTGGACATAAAAACAAGAGTTCGCTGGCATTATATCTTAGAAGACACAGACCTGCGCCAGACCGGGAGAATGCCCGCAGCGTAAAAGAAAATGCCTGATGAACTAGGGATTGGACAGTTTCCAAGTGCTTGTACAATCGATGGAAATGTTCAAATAAATGTGCAAAAGAAATAAACAAACTAATCATTTTTTACTTTATCATATTGGCTAGCTAATGTCCTCTCTTTGCTAGTAAGTGGCTGTGTTTCTGCGTTGGGTAGCAATGGGTGACTGTTCTCAGGCGGAAGATGTAAACAGCTTAATTTTAGTGTTAAATAATTTTTTTAATTAAAATTCATTCTATACAGCAATCACATATTTGGGTACAGTTTCATAAAACTTTCATGCTTCAAATGTTTAGTGAGAAATGGAAGACTGGTGTGTATTTTTTCTTTAAACTACCAAGACCAGCCCTACACAGTACAGTTTACATACAGTAATGTTTATGTTCCTAAATTAATATCATTTATGTCCTTCAGATGCGTTATGCTCCTCTTCTTTTTATGCTCATCTACTAAAATTTCCCTTTAGTGGTAAAATTTCATATAAATATTCAAAACTAAGCAGATTAAAATGTGCACAGTAAAGACATTAAACGATTAAGTCTTTTCACTACCAACCAATGCACCACGAGTGCCCCTGTCGGTCATTTTGGCCAGCCAATCACTTAGTGCAGTGCTCTGCGGTGCCCTGCTGTGGCTTGTGGGTAGTTTACCGTACTGCGGGTTTGTACCGCGCATTTTGAATGGCTGCATCTGTATAGTCTTTGGCCTGTCCTCAAGGGTCACCTTGTCAGTACCAGCTGCACAGGACCAAAGAGCTGAACCAATGGAACCCTGAGGCGTAATCCAGAGCCTCAGAAATGTGAGAAAGGGAATAAGAGTCCTTCTTGGTGACATTGTTGGGCCACTGTAATTTCCACAAACCCGCAACAAACTGTCTTTCTTTTGGGTCAATACAACAGGGGTAGACCAAGAACTATCAGGGGGCTCAATCGCACCTGTTGAAATCATACTGCTGTTTGCGTCCTCTTTTCGGCTCACTTGTGGGTGGCCAAATGGCAGGGGGGGTTGCGGATGAGTCTTGTATTGCCAGTGTGGATGGTGTGTTGAACCAGGTTTGTACGAGTGGTCTTCCTAGGTTGCACCAAACACAACTACATACTCTTAGCTGTTCTTGCTCCTACTCACTAAGTCCCTCTTTGCTGTGCTGTAAAAGGTCCTCCACCATTTTGTTGAATTTTCTCAGATTCTGTAGTGTTCTTAAAGGCAGATCCCCAGTTGAACATTTCTGGATGCAGCCCCCTTGCTGCCCTGCTCTGTGCTGTGGGTTGCTATCATCAGGAAAGGGCAGAAGCCTCTGAGTGGCATCATGCTCAGGGACCAGACATTCCAGCTCAGAGGCGGCAAGCAGCTGCATCCCCTCAAGTTGCCAAAGGAGCCCCATTGCTACAGACTCCACAGAGTACTTAAAGGTACTCTGGTCTACAGGTAATGGAATATTTTCTCAATAGAAAAGACACCACTCAGGGAGACCACAAGGTGGGGTAGTTGCCTCTGCTTTATACAATATTAAAAGAAACCAGAGTATTGTAAATACTTCTGCTTTATTGATTCTGAAATTAACAAAAAGCCCCATTCCTAAACCTCTGACATATACAGTAGCTGCTCACCACCTGACCAGCCCAGAGACTAAAGTCCACTCTTCAGGCGAATTGGTGATATAGCTGCTACACCAACACCAACACAGTGAGGAATCTTGCTAGGGAGATCAACTGCAGGCAGAAACAACCATACAAAGACAACATATGTGCATACAGACGTTTAAACAGTAACACTTTGTCCTTTCCTTGTAGCCCCTCTGGGACATACAGTAAGCTGCATAATTAATGTCCTGTCATCACCTGCAGTAGTGTTCCAAGACTGCTAGGTGTTCCAACATTATTGTGAAGTGTGAGACATTCAGACACTCTAGGAAATTCTAGGAAAGTTTCATCCTACCTCATTTGTAATGGAAAATTATTTTCCCTTTCTATTTAAATAGTATGTACCTGATCATACCTGATCATACTTTTCATTAAAAGCCTTGCTTGTTAAAATTGCTTTATAAAATACTCTACTGTACTCCTTGTGCCGAAATAAAGTGCCTTTGCAAATGTATTCAGACTCAATATTCTGCAAAACAGACTGCTCAATTTTCATATTTCGTTGCTTTAAAGCTTGCAGTCATGCCACTTTGAAGTATCAGTTCATATTCGTAATATATACAATGTATTCTAAAAAGCAAAACAAAAAGATGTAAATAGAATGAAAGAAAAAAATGTTACGTTGTTTTCATACCCCTTGCCGTGGGAAGCCTAAATTAATGTAGGTGCACACAATTACCTTAACTAGCTACACAGTTTTTTGAATGGCTTATGTCTGAGTGCGTCAATAATGGTTCACATAATTTCAGAATAAAACCACCTGACTCTGAGGTTCCTTGGTAAGGAACTTCAAACGGACTTCAAACGAATGAAAAAGCCATAAAGACTACAGAGCTTTCAAAGCAAGTCAGGGAAAAAGTCATTGAAAAGCACAGATCAGGAGAAGGATACAAAAATATTGAAGTCTCTGAATATATCTGTGAGCACAGTCTAAACAATCTTCAAGAATGGAACGTGAATCATGCCACCCAGACACTGCCTAGATAAGCATGTCCCTGCAAACTGAGCAGTTGGGCAAGGAGGAAACTAGGAGGCATGCCACTGTAAGACCAAAGAGGAGATCTACTTAATTTTTCATCCATCCATGCTTTTCTAACTGCTTTATCCAGCACATGGTTGTGGGAAACGTACAAGGTGGGATATGTACTGGAGACAGAATGCCAGTCCATCGCAGGTTACACACAGACACAGACATGGACACACTCACACCAGGGGGCCAATTGGTGCCAATTTTTTTACTAGTATGTCTTTGGAGTGTGGTAGGAAACCAGAGCACCCAGTGAAAACCCACACAAACACAGTGAGAACATACAGTACAAAAGTCCATGCAGATCTGTCTAATCTTCCCCATCCAAACAGAGAATAAATTAACCTTTTTTAAAGCCACCTACAGTAGGTAGATTGCTTTCCCTAGCAGGTTTGCAATAAAAGTCTACCAGGAAGATAAACTTCCCTTAAATGATATTTGAATGCACTGGGATGAGAATACCCAGGTAGACGTGGAGATATTAACGAGAGAATAAAATGATGCTACAATGCTAACGACAAAGACTAAAGGTCTCAATAGCTTCAAATGCAGCAGCTGAGGAGGACATAATATTATGCCTTTCAGCAGCCAAGACGTTTTTGTTATCTGAAAGAGAAGCACTGGTAGCAAAGCTAAAGTTGAATGATAAATAATTAAAGGGCAAGACATTACACTGAATTTATTGGCAACATACAGTAGTATTGGGAAGGATTTTTTCCATGCCCAAGCTCAGGCGTAAATGGGTTTTTATTTAAGTCATGATTAATAAACAAATGGCAGATAAGTCAATAAATCAGGCACAAGAGAGATAAATGTCAAGGCCACAGATAACCTGGAAGTCTTGAAAATTACTAATATATTGTCTAACATTATTATTCAAATGTTTCTCATAGGGAAAAATGAATAAGTACAAAAAACTAACCTCCCTCAAAAATGAAAACTACTGTAAAAGGTGGGCAGGCAATGCAACCCCTAATAACAAAGCAGCTACAACCCTTGAGTAACCTGAATGAAAACAGAAAACTGCCAAGTTATTACTGTATTCAGCAATTACAACAAAGTGCCAAGTCAAAAAATATATATATACTGTAATATTATTTTACGAACTGTAATAATCATTCAGTATTAAAAAAACATTATAAACATGAAAATAGATCTAATCCCTATTACCTGTAAATACATTCTAAAATGTAATTTTAAGATTCAAAAGCAGGGGTATGACATTGTGAAATTGGGGGTCATAAGCATCCTTAGTGCTTTTATGTTTTTTTTTTTCTAAGAAAAACGTCTGCATTTTGCATATGGAGTAAAAATAGGATTGATGAATATCAATCCTATTTTTATTTGGGAACGACTTCACTCAGATTTCCTTGATACAAACAGAAGAACAATATATGGCTCTATATTAATCTGCCTTTTCAAAAAATACATTTGATTTAATATATACAGTACATCCTTCTGCACACACCTCATGATCTTTCTTTTACAATTTGAAGGTGGTTAAAGTGTTGCGCAAAAGTAAAAGGGAGTACCTCTTCAAAACTTAACTCAGTTATTCTAATAAATGCAATGTATAAATAAAAGATTAAACACTTCTAAACATCCCAGTGCCTGTTGGTCTTAATTGGCTTAATTAACATCACCTTAATTTATGTCCCCCGCTGACCTTAATGATCTTAATTATTTGCAGCTGTTAAAGGGATGTTTTCACTCTAAGTCTATTTAAAGCTACAATCATGCAATAGGCATGTCTATTACCAGTGCAGCTACGGTCATTAGATGTGTAGAGGGTGTTATGTAATAATGCTGTGTGGCTCAACAAAAACACACAGAAATAAAACCACTATTTGCTACCAATAAATGACTTACTCAGTACCAAAATGTCCACTGTAGCCAAGAAGTTGCCATGATAATTTACTTAAGTTAATTTACACTTTCAAAAATCCGTAGGGCTTGGTGAAAGTGTATTGCTTCAGGGAGTAAGCATCACTGCACAGAAACTATCTAGCACACCTGTGAATAAATTGCTGGAATAAATAATTTGGCATGAAATAATGTGTTCTTGGAGCATTGCTCCTCTGAAAGTCTATCACTGCCAATATTTTAGTGTTTTATTTATTTATCTTATTTTTTATCATATCTTTGATAAGATATGATATCAGAGTAGAATGACAACAAGAATAATAAAAAATGTTATATTACACTAAAATCAAAATAGCAGTGTCAAAATATAACAATCTTAGCCTTAATCTTTAAAAGGATCCTTTACAGCAGCCCAAGTAAATTAACTCAATATTGTATTTTTCTAAGATCTACTTAAATTGGAAAGTTACTAATAAGTTACTGTCTCAACAAGTGTGCCTGAGAAGTATTTCTACCAACAAATATTCAGAGCAGAAGCAGTCATCAGTATAGAGTTGACTGTACAGATGGTTTCCTTACCCACTGGGAGAAACCAAACTCACAGGCACTGCGCCATGTCCAATTATAGAACATAACAACAGAGGTGGCTATCTCTCAAAGTGGACATGAATTAATGAGTGTGTACTATGAAAAATAAACTCATTTTTTATTGATCCAGAATTCCTCGTTATAGATAAATTACAAAAGCATTATTTTTCACAAAGTTCCTTATTCCTTACTTTCTCTCAAGGGTGTTTTTATCTCTAGTAGCAAACAGTTACATTTAAATGCAAAAAGAATGTCTTAAAAATGTATATATGTTAAATGTGATAAATGTGAGCTTGGATATTTAAGAATGATATTCTTGATGCTTTAGCAGGTTTCATTTTCATTTAAATGGATTCTGCAAATTGGATTCCAATCCTGTAACAAACTAAAATGTAAAATACTTGACAGATAAGAGTTGTAAGTTCTATTATGTAACAGGCTCTCATTGTATTATCTTTGACATCCCTATAATGCAATCTATTCAATTGAGCTTTATTCTGCAGTCCCTGTAAGAACTACAAAATTATTCTATACTACAGTTAAACGTATACTGCTAATTTGTTTTATTTAACAATCTGTTAAGTACAGATAGACAGCTTTAATTTATGCATGTGGTGTAAATGCACATCCTCATTTATCTTGTCACAGTTCTATCCCATGGCCTGTAGTTTGAGGCAAACAAGATACCTGAATTTGGCTTGAGACTGAGATTATTGTAGAGTACTAATATGTCTCCTGAGACTCAGACTTGACAACATGTGTTCCCAACTACAAGAGAAAAAGCAAAGAATTTCAGCTAACACAGCAAAGGAGAGTGCAAAGGAAAAAAATCAGGCTCTGGGCAGTATCTATAATGATTAGTAAGAAGACAAAGAGTTCCATGTCTTGAACTACAGACTGAAAATATTTCTTTTAACTACTAGGCACATTGTCCATTACATGTGATCCAGGAGTCACCGACAAGTACCAGAACAGTGTTTTTTTTTACCATTTTCTTCTACATATGGTGAACATGTAAATATGTGAACCAAAACACTGAGTCTGTATTTCTAAAAATGCAATTGTTTTTTTACTCCAATTTTGTTTGCCTTGGTACCCGCTGCAGAATGAAAATGGGAAAGCATTGCTGTTACTTGTATAAAACCTATTAGTAACTGACTACATTTGACGGGGGAACAATAAGCCTTATTTGAGCAGAGCACGTACAAGTGTTTATAGTTCACAAATCTGCAGTGTTTCCTATGTGTTTGCACAGTTGTTTACTCTTTTACTTTGTGCCTATCATGCACTTGAAAAAAAATATTGCTTTTTTGGCACATTGCTCTTCTTTCAATATCCCCTTTTATGCCAACTATATCCAGGTTATTCACTTTCTGAATAAGTACAGCCCTGGATGTTGCTTTCAAAAGACATTCTTCAAAAAATGTGGCTTCCTTCAGATAAAAAGAGTGATGTTCTAAGTATTCACAGCAATTATACATTTCAAAGTAGCAAGCATAGTTATTTTAGTTTTTGTTTATGACTAAAATGTATGTTGTGCATGACATACAGAAGGACCAGGATATGCATAATTTGCTACTTCAATCCTTAGGTTTGGCCTGAATTTAAAATGACAACAGTTTTCTCTTTAAGAACATACAACACAAATACATGAGACAATTGCATAAAATGTTTGGAGCCTAATGAAATCCATTACAACACATAGTTTAAAGCAAGGCAACAAATGTGCAAAAACAACAAAAAATATTTGTGAATATAACAAGAAAAAGCATTTTCATTACTACTGAACACATCTATTAATTTAAACAAAGATCTTGGGTATGGTGTTATAATAAACGGTCAGTGTTGGAAGTATGTTCTTTTAAAATCTTTGAAAAATAGCATATTTGAGTTATAAAGACACAGCACTAATAATTACACTAAAATCAGTAACTGTCACAATTATATATATATTTACATTATGACAGCTTTTTTTTAAATTACTTTGCTTTTTTAACCCCTTTCTATTTTTTTGGGAGGCCGTTTAGGTTCCTGACAATTGGAAGGCATCTACATTAATATAAAAAATGGAACACCACAAGAAGAGCAATGTTAACTCATACTTTCAGGGAGATAGCATTTTCAATTGAAGTTCAATCTGTATATGGTGTGCTTTTGCCTTATTATTTCTTGATTGACATCGAATATTGGCCTGCAGTTTAAACCATGAAAACATGAATTAATGAATAGAAAATAATACATATACTCAAATGCTCAGTTCTTTGAGCTTGCTTATCATGTGGTATAATCATAAACACACTGATGGGCCAGCAGTTCTTTGTTCTGCGTTCTTGTTTTTGCTACAGTATTTTTCTTATTATTATTATTCTTATTCAATTTATTTCCTAAAGTCATAGTTGAATATCAAAGTAAAAGGAGCTACAGTAGTAATAGTTTTAATAATAATGTATCTATTCTGAATCAGGTTTATGTATTGCTCAGTCTCCTCACCTCCCATTTACCTTAACCCTTCAGCTGTGGAAAGGTCTACTCTGATCTTTGTATGTGTTTTACCTGCAATTAATTTAGCAGTTTCCCACCCTCCTATCATTTGCAATGGCTTTTCCAGTGGTGATCTCTGACTACTGTGCTCTGTTTCTGCCTGTCTGCCTTTCCATTGGTGGTAGCATTTTTTCTGAATTGATCGAAGTGTTAATGTTTTTTAAAAGGGATTCAGAAGAAAACTATTCTTTCAAACCATATTGGTCATATTGGACTCTTAAGTTCAGGGATTCCCATTCCAGGTCCTGTGGACCCACATGCCTGCTGGCGTTTGTTCCACCTGAGCACTCAATTAAATCATTTGAACCCTTAAGAGTTGGTTCAATTAAAGATTTATTTAAGTAAAGACCACAGCTGCAATGAAAACCAGCAGGTGTGCCAGTCACCAGGACTAGATATGGGACTCCCTATTTAGCCTAAATTGCTCACCGCCTAGAATTTACTGTGCACAGACCAAGATATAGTATTTGCACTTCCAGGCACTTTTTTCATCCCCTTCAGCAACTACCGTATGTTTTTAATACTTGTTCTTGTTGGCAAAAACTTGCAGCCTCTTACTGTGAAATAAGATTACCTGAATAAACACATTTAAAATATGCTTATTAAATAGTTCCTCTTATTAAGTGTGTTTAGTACTGATTGTAACCTCAATTTTCTTTAACTTAATCTATAGTCCAACATAATGGTTATCTCCTGTGAAACCAAGTTTTTGCTCCTTGTTTTGATTTCTATGAAAAATTCTGCTCTTCTGGTTGTAGCAGCTACTAATTTGAATTTTAGAGACATATCTTTGTTTCATCCTGTGTAGTTAATGTGTCCCATGCGGAAATTGATATTTTCTATCCATACTTGACTAAAATAATTCTCACACCTGAAGAAGGCTCCACGGCCGAAACGTTGTGTTCTCTTTCTTCTTTTTTTCAGCATGGAATAAACCTATTACTTGTTCCTTTGCAGCCTACGCATGCTGACGCAGCTACCCACCAAAAATAATTCTCTACTTGCTGAGATATCTAAAGAATGATCTGCTCAAAACTCAGCAACTATGGTTTTAAATAAGTATCTTTGTCATACAATAAACGTGCAATACCTGCACTCAAATCTTTACACTGAATTTAAGTTGAATATCACAAAGATTTTCCTATTTTAAGCTAATGAAGGGACAATTTGCCTCCAAAATTTATGATTGCCTCATGAATTACACTCCTGATTGCACTATGCAGTTCAATAATGCACAGTATTCGCTATTATAGCCAGATTACAAACTATCATTGGCCTTCTTTTGTAATGCACCTAAACTACAAAATATTCTGAATTGTGTATATAATGTTGTGCATGAATGTTTACTGTTTACCAAATTATATATGTGTATCTATACGTTTCTGTGTATTTTATACCTTTATTATTATTATTGATGGAACTTAAAAGAATGTCTATGGCAGAAAAAGATTTTTTTCAAATAAAGACATAACTCTTTCATTTTGTGCATCCTTGAAGTCAAACATCAAAAAGGGTGACTGCTAGATGAAGAAATAAGTTGTTGTTATCCATGGAAAACACAGGAAAGAGTGTCATTTGATAAATGTTGGTAGCATTTCATAGCCCATGTGAAGTCTTGTAGTCTGTATGTTCACATTTTCCCTTTGTCCCTGTTTTTCTGCAGAAAGGAAAAAGGCTCCCTCTTCCAGCACACCCCTCCCTCCCTCCATTGTCTTGACATGACCATGAACCTGTAATGCTCAATAAGAAATCACATACTTTTGTGCATCACTTGTTTCTGTGGAAGCTGCTCTAGCTGAAACACTGAACTAGACAGAGTCTTGTTTAACGTAAATTGAGCTGGCATAAAGCCTTTCATACCCCCCCTCCTGCTCCTCCAGTTTAAAATGCTGACTGCTTTCATGAAATGAATCTAATGGCTGCACAGAATCTCAGCTTGCAGGTTGTTCCCGCCTAATCTAAACACACAAAACACCATGGGAACTAATAGGCTAAAATGCAGTTTAACCTTTTGTAGACTTGCACAACCCTAATGAATCTTAATTGAATACTTAGCAGAAATACTAAGATATTCCATCACACATTTTTTCTTTATACATATTTCTTCAATTTGCTAAAGAGAAATATTAACTGTATGCTTATTAATCTGTTGTTTGTATTTTAAGTGACTAAATATTCTCTAAAATTAATGAGAAAATCTATGGTAAAAAAAATGGACACCTGCAGAGATGAACTGAAAAAAATTTAAAAAGCTCATGCCAAGCATCAATAAAACTCAGTAGGTGCCAAAATAATAGTATATAAATAACAAAAGTGCCTTGTGTACTTGCGATCCAATTGTCACAATACTGATTGCAAAAAAAAAATTGGTAGTTTACAAGCCTCATTGATATACGCAGTTTGTTAAAAAATATGAGCTTAAAAGTTTTAAAGCTGTTTAAATTTAAGGTATTAAACAGTGCATTAAAAAAAATATGTTTCAATAAAGAAACAGCATATCAACTGAGATAACATGAACCAAAATCTGAAAGAATTAACACAAGATCACAATAAGGCTATGAATGACCTGGGAGCTAGATTTTTATCCTACAGTATCTACAGATCTTTTCATGAGATAGCATTATATATCTTTCCTGGTGTTTACATCCTTTAGTTCTTTAGAACAGAATCTCCAGATTGCTTTCTTGCAAACATGGAACATTAATGTATGTTTTAAGTGTTGGCAGATTTACAGAGCACTCAGAATTGATCGTTTCCGGCATCTCTAAGATGGAACTGTCTCAACATGTGAATGCTACTGACAGCCATGAGGCTGCTGAATATTTAATCAACCCTTTTGTACTCAAACGAGTTAAAAATTAAGTGGTACCCTGCATGGGAGAGTTTGGTTTTTACTAGGGTCATTAATAGAAGATTCTTTTTTGCCCGTGCAGCGTGTAATTCTTTTTGACTTTCCCTTCCATTTGCCTTGAGGACAGACCAGTTAAAACTGTTCAGCACACCAGACCATGCATAACAGGTAATCTGTCTAATTACAGCCTGGGAGGAGGTTCAAACTAAAATATTGAAGAGCTTCTATAACCTCTGTTTCACCCTCCCTGTGTACAGTAGGTCCTGAATCTGGAAGACAGTATCCATTAGCTCAAGTGTTTACGCTCTAAGGATCAATTCAGTGTTGTCATGATGGTTCGTTTTGCATTATGGCATTCCTCCACTTACAGCCCTGAAATATAACAAGTCTTAATATGTTCCCAAACATAATTTTGAATTTAAGCCAGTTATAATTCTATCAGCATTTGAGAATGCACAATTTACTTGGTGATTTGAGAAGGTAATTTATAATGTGCATACAGTATATGGTATATTATTTTTATGTTATATATCTCAATCAATTATTAACCATAGAAAATATTGAAATCCTACATTGCTCTGATGATCTGGACAGGAAAGAGATGGGCTGTAAGAAAATCCAGTTGACATCTCCTATAGTACACTCACTGGTCAGTGTCTAAAAGGTTCCCAAACACCACATGACATCAGACTGTTCATACGCTGGACCAATAAGGTGGTCTGAAGACTTAGAAGTAACCTGTAGGGAAGAAAAGTACAAGGCAAAATGAAAATCTGATATGACATTGATTTTTACAAAAGGGAAAAGCTTTATCTCTAAAACATTTGATTTCAGTTTATGAGTTAGCTGAGTCATTCTTTTCTCTCTACAGAGCAAGAGATAAAACACTTTTCTTTGATATGGCCTAAATAGAGGTCACAAAAATAAAAATGTCACTATTATAAACTAAAGCATATCATTCCGTTTTTAAATTGTTTTGTACTACCTTTTAATTAACACTATTGAAACACTTCTTTTCAGTTTTCAGTTTTAATTTAAAAGTGGTCTAAAACACTGTTTAAGGGGAACCAAAATATATTGTGCTTTCCAGATTTCTTAGGAACATGAAACATCATAACAGAAAGAGCTAAGAATTGGATAATGTATCTTCATTAAATAGTGTTATAATGTAAAAAACAAACAAACATATCTGTCATAAGTAAATTGATTAAAAATGAGTGTTACTTTTATTCACAACTCTAAGTATAAGTACTGTATATTTAATTTTAAATACAATTCAACAAATCTACAAAAATATCCTGCTCTTTGAAAGTGCAATGGAAGCATGTATATTGCACATGCTCTAAAGGTTTCTAGGTTCTCTGGGTATTCCAGGAGGTACTGTAGCACACAGAAGACATTCAATATCAGTATGCATCATTATGGTTAAGACCAGAGAGCCCTGTTGGCAGGCAAATGGCCATTTACCTCCACAAAGGTGGTGGTGGTGGGGGAGATTATGAAATAATCCATAAAATGTTGAATCTACCACTTTCCACTGTAGTGTCCATTAATTAAAAAAATAAGTCTATTGGTTTAGTGGCAACCCTGCCAGGAAAAGGATGCAGTCTCTTCCCACCACAGACTGAGAGACAAGTGGCTTGGAAGGCAACCATGAATAAAAAGATACGGAGGCCTCCAACACAAGCTGGCTGTATCTTAAGGATACAAAGCATAGAAAATTATTATTACATTTTAACCACATGAATGAGGCATTCATGCTGTGGTTGCAAGAAGGAAGCTGAGGGTAAACCACAAAAAGATATGATTTAACATCTGAAGGGCAAGTGGAACCTTGTTTTTATAGTCAGTTGAACAAGAAGTGAGCTTTAAAGGAAATCATCAGCATCATGTTTGGCCTAGAAAATGTGAAGCTCATTTTAAGAAACATTAATTCATAAGTGTAAGGAATTCTTTATGATGAAATTAAAAGATATGTACTCAGTATGATGGATAGTACAATTTATAATTAAAATACATAACCAAATTCTATGTATGCAATCAATATCATCCTAGACTATGATTGTTTGTATTATTTGTATTATTTTTTGAGAGATGTATCTTATAGAAGTGAATGTAGAATATTCCTTTTGAGCAGCTCTGAATGCTCTGAATTTCAGCGAAAAAAGTCCAAATAATTCTGAACAAGTTTTTTTGGATAGTTAAATACACACACCTCTTCTTGTAACACATTCATCTTTGCATGTGGCAGCTCAAGTGTATTAGTGAATGGATTTTAATACAGAGGGTGTAATTTGCTAATGTCTCATACTGAACGTAAGTTTGAAATAACATAAAAAATAATTATACTGTGTCTCCCATTAGTTACTTATTTATTCATTTATTTTGGAAGATTTTATTTTGAATATTTGAGTATAAAATTTAAGTGAAAAGGCAGTTTTAATAAAAAGAAGATTTTGTGAAGAAAATGAACACTAAAATGCTATCTGTATTTCTTCATAAGGTTTTATATAATCTGTTGGAAATGGAATTATAGCTAGGCTGTAAGGTCATACTTTCATGGTCAATGTAATCTTTTAAATCCCAGAGGAATTTTAGCTAGTATTTGACGTCTATCCTTCAGTGCAATACACAAACATATTAACATTCTATTTCTTTGGTTAAGATGAGTGTTTTATCTCAAATGTTACTGTATCCAAGGTTATCCTAGGAACAGAAACTTGTATTAATATTTCACTTCATAAAACTGAAATCATGGATGTATTCAAAAGGCACAGAGGATGATACTGAAAGTAAAAACATTCATAGAAAACTTACAGATCTACTTCTGTACCAGAAGAATACAACCAGCAAATAATGCCTCTAGATGACTGGAGTGTTTAATCCCATATTGGTCATGGTTAATAATTTTGTGAGAGAGTACATATTGTTTTTTATGTGAGAAGCATCATTTAAAGAGAAACAAAGAGACGGGATTCAAGTAACATTAGCACTTATTGTTGGGGTATAGTAATATCTCTGAACAAAAACTATAAATAAAGAGATTTCACATTTAACTATTGAAAACTGTCAGATTTAACTGGAATATTACTATTTCAGTTGAATTCTCAGGCAAGACATACTCAAAGTAAGAAGTTAAGGTGAACATCACAATGTGTAACATTTTCCATTTCACAGCAATTTCTATAATTGATAACCATCTTTATTATTTGAACCACTTTTCAGCTGTTTAACTGATAAACTAATTAAGCTATAAAGTGTAACATTTTATTTTTAAAAATTCATTTATTACTTTTAAATCTTAATTTGGGTTTGTCAAAGAAAATACAATGTATTCTGAGTATTTTTAAATGCAGAATTTCTTTACACAAATGATATTTATTGAATGAGCTTTTCTTTTTACAATTGATTATTTAAAATGCTGCTTTAATAACTGCAATGTGAGTCTAATGTATTCTATTCATCTAATATAATTATTTCATACAACTGTAATTATAGATCAAGGTGCTACAACTTCAGTGGCATCAAGCAAACCCTCTGTAGGCACAATGGAATACTGAGCATTCCTTTGGGAGAAATAAAACATACAGAAGCAGCAAAGTTATTAAGGGCAAAACCACAGCAAGCCCAGAATCAGTTTAAAGATTTAAAAATGTTTTAATGAAAAAAAAGTCATTGTTGAGGGTTGTTATTAAACAAGGTCTTGTGCACAGGTACAAAAAGAACATTAATCATTTTTTTTCTGTTTAATGTGATGGGGTTATGGAACACCGTGTAATGTTTACATAAGCACATTATTTATTGTCACCGTCTCCAGAGATATTTCTATCTCTGCAATATCTTTTTGAATATAATTGCAGTGATTTTATTATTCTTATCTGTACATTCTAGGCCATATTTCAACATGGGACTACATTGGTTACATTGTTTTACCTGTTTTCCTACCTTTTTGCATGACAAGGTATGTACAAAATCCAACTTGTTCCTTATTTCCGTTTGAAAGCTTCACTAATATTTACATTACCAAACATTTTTACAGACAGTATATATGTTTACAGAAAATCTAATCTTTATGCTGGTGTAACAAAAACTATTTTTGTATAGCTAGCCAAGGTCAATTGACTAATATATAAATTATGTAATATACTTCTTCATAGGTGTTCTTTTGTCTTGAAGAACTGCAGTGGTATTACATTTTTTTTTTACTGTTCTAAATTCACAGAATGACAATGGTGGCTCATAACTGTTGACGCCCAGAGGATTTCTGATCCTGTGAATATCCTTAATTTAGATGTTTTAAACAGTCAAATGCCTCTTAATAATAATCCCCTACTTAACTAGACAAATCAATTGCAAACAAATTCTCATTTAAAATGATGACCTAGGCAAGAGGCTCAAACTATTGAGCACAAAGCAGTAAACAAATATAGAAAATGTCAATTTAATAGGGTATAACACAATGGGACAGTGTCCACAAGTGCATCAATTAGAATATATTTAATTATTCATCTGAAAATGAGTTTACAGGCAGAGATTACCTGCCATTTTTTTGTAGCATTTAGTTGTCAAAATCTTGAACACTCCAAAATAGGAAACTAAGTACTCAGGCTTTTCAAATACAACTAACATTTTTTCACTTAGGATGGTTTAAAATAATAGTTAAAATCAGTCTATAGTAGATTGTTTTATTTCATATAACTGATTAATTAATTACTCTACCTTGAGGGGTGGCAAGTATTGGTCCTGGAGGGCTGTTGTGTGTGCAGGTTAGCAAGTCACTTTCAAGCAGCAGCACCTGAAGATCTGGGAGACACTGCTACTGTAAATTTGTCCAGTTAAGTCAGTAACTAGTTGGTTTAGCACATCAAAAGCAGGCATTATTGGCCTCCAGGACCAGGACAACACTGCTTTGCATATTATTTATTGTCTTTTATTGAAGGTCTAGAGTATAATGTGGTGTATTTGTTATCTTACCATCATATGCTTTTCTTAAACATAAATTATAGTATCCTTATCTCTGTCATATTTCAAACTCTAACAAGTACCTCAATAATATACATAAAATGTGAGAAGAAAGCTAAATTATCAACTCTTAATACAAAAATAATTCAGAACAGAGTATTTGGGTCACTATTTATATTTTTTTCAGCTCAGTGAAAAGAACAGTTCATGGTAAAGGATAAAATGTTTTACCCAATCTCTCGTTGCTAAACAAAATGATTTGTTTTTAACACCAAAACACATTTAACAATTCATTTAGCTAGTCCATAAGGACAGAAAATCTGCTAGAAAATGTAGAGGATTTAGGTATGTATCATTTTAAAAGTTTCAAATGTGTGGTTATTTTTTAATTTTATTTTCTCAACACTTCTCTTCAGGTATGATAGCTAAAAATTGCCAGAGTCAGTATATGTTTTCACTGAGAAATATTTCATTCCTTTTCTTGAACAGAGATGTAGTGTTTTCAGTCTTATTTTATTTTATACTAAATATTTTCTTTACTTATAACTTCAAAAAATACTACAAGTTTTATCAAAAGAATTGCATTAAACTCACATTTCACAATCAAATAAAAGTACTGTGCTTTTATGAACAAAACACATTCTGGCACAACACAAGATTGCAAAAGTGTTTTAATGAGATATTTAGGGTTTTTTAATTAATGAGAAAGTATGTACCTTGGAGAAATATCTTGATCTTTTTTTCTTTTTAGAATATTTTCTAGCAGTGTTCTGAATAAGTATGGTTAACCACAAATATTGTAAGTTATATATTTCTACAGAAAGCAACACTTCTGTGACAAGAAAGATAAATAATGAAAGCAAAAATATTCCTTTTATGGAATAATACATAACAAAAAACACTTTACCCAGAGGATGTACAACTAAATTTGACCAGAAGTCATAACTTATATATTTCCAGAAGCAAAATCAACTCTCCTTCCATTAAACTTCCTTCAAAACACATACAATTCTAGTACAATAGCAAATGATTTAATATTTTCAGAATCTTCATAAATTTCTTCATTTTTTGCATAATTTCTATTTTAGTATGCAAGGAATTTACATACTTCACAAGAAATAGTAATTTATATGTCAAAATGATAAGTCCCCTCATAACCTGCATGTGTTATGAGTTGCATTCTAAAGTCCTGCATCAATCCTCTTGATTACTGTAACAAGTAAGTAACTGTAAGAGTATATGCATAATTGTCCATTTTACTAAGACATAGTTTAGCCACATTTCAGTGTATGTATAATAAACAGGCTTGTGCAATATTTAGTGACCAGTAGATTAAATTAACTACAAACCACAGTGTGTCACACCATTTACAAACTACTGTAAGTGAAAGTTCTGGAAAGCTAGTTTAGACGCTTAAACTTGTGTAACCCATTGTCACATTAATTTTGATCAGCGACTAAAAGATACAGTCTAGTAAAATACAACAGAGAAAGACTGCCGTGCTTTTGCAGATAACAATCTGACAGCTGGTGATTTCTACACCATGAGAAAAGGATTTTCCTCACCTTTGATTAAAAACTCTTCTGAAATATTTCATTTTCTATAATTCTTCAAATTGAAAAAATAGTGCACAAAAAAGTAGTGCACAATGGAAAAGATTACATTACCTGGATGTAATACATGTAACTTAACTGAAAACAAACAGTTTATTCTTTCTGACTAATAAAGGAAACATGTACTCCCCTCCCTACCTGAAGGAAGCAGCCTTGACATTTACCAGTATTCAAAAGCTATAATCCACTTTGGAACTGAGGAATGATGAATACACAGGCCTGAAAGATACCATGCTGGGCACCTCAGGAGCTTGATAACACAAACCCACAAAGTCCATTCATACAGGAAACAGTAATTAAAGGAGTAAAAAGAAAGGAGATCCAAAGACCCATTTGGAGAGACTGTTAGACTGTAAGAAAGCCTTCAAACAGGGATCCAGATCAGCTAGTTGAAAATAGCTATTGCAGAAATGAACAAAAAAGATATGGCCAATCAAAAGAAGGTGAATGACTTGGAATACATTTTACTTTCCAAGCTTATTTGCAGAAACATAACTTTGGAATTATGATGTTAACGATTTCCTGTTTATTTTTTCAAAACTACCTTTATTGCTAAAAAAATGAATATTGCTGAAGTTAATTTAAGCCCCGTAAAAATACCAAATAAACATGTTAATCTTACTTGCAAAGCTGAAACAAGAGAAATCCGCTTAAAGTGAAAAATTAAAATTTAATTATTTTCTAAAGTTCTCCTAAATGGAAGGTTTTATTCATAAAATGATCTTTCAGAATGTTTTATTTATAGTGACCATTATGCTTAATAAATGATGTACACTGTACATCAGAATAACATTTTTTTTAATGTAAACACTCATACAGTATATATTTTTTCTGTTTTGATAAATAACTGATTATTTTGCTTCAGTATTATATTAAATGTGTTCTTTGAGTTTTCTTTACAAACACTACATAGTGAATACTGCAGTATTGGTTAACTGGCATCAATTTATTCACAGCGTTCTTCAAATGAAATACTTAAATATATACAGTAGTATTAAAATGTTCTTTAATATTTGTATTAGGTTTTCATTCTACCTCTTTATTGTAGTTCTAAATAGATCATATTTAACTGATTTGGTATTTGAATTCAGTACATAGTGACATCTACTTCAAGGTTATTTTTTGTTTGACTGGACAGTAGCACAGCACAGCAAGAAGGATCATGTAGCAGAAGAATCATATTAAGACATTTCTCTTATTTGAGGTTACCACATCTTTCAATTTTCTATTGACCACAATGTTAAAATTCAATTGTTTGGCTACAAGTTAAAACACATCTGCAGATAGATATAAAAACTATATCAAATATGTTAGAAAATATACATTAGTCATTAAGACGCTGACAATCTTATAAAGGTACTGTATGCTTTCAAGCACATTTATTGTATAATTTCTGATTTATTGACAGACATTTCCCTTTATCACCATTGCTATTACATATTTTACAGCTAGCCTTTTACTGGAAGAAAAGATTCACTCTTCAAATGTACTTTTTTAAATGTTGATTTGAGTTTTTCTAGCTTTCAAAACTCAACATCTACACAATCAATATGTATTTTACACTGACTTCTCAGGTATCATTACATTTTCTCCCCCTTGTTGAGATGAAGTCTTCAGTCTGAATTGCAGTTTTAAATAAAGTTTTTCTCTATATCTAGATTTTCTCGTGTTAAATCAGGAGACATTATGTTTTAACAACTTAGCGTAACTCCCTACCTTAAAAAATGGTACTGACCCTTTAAGTGCCATCTATTATTTAAGTAGAATTCATTGCTACATCCTGTATTTATGTAATACAAAAACATTTTACTGGGGAAAAAACTAGGGTATCTTTGCTGTATTTCATCACTACTATTTCATAGCACCACAACTGTAGGATCTGTATTTGCAATACCATTGTAATACCACTTTTGTGGAAAAGTACTAAACCCAAAAATTAAAACTAAAATTTAAAAGAAATGACAGCGTTTCTCTGAATTAACTTTATTTGATTCTTTCACTGCTAAATTGTAAAAAAATAATAATTTGAATTTAATTGAGCAGTAGTAGTGACGGTTATTGGATCACAAGTATTAGAAACAGAAAACTTGCCTTGGAGGAAGATCAATCTCCTGGTGCCACCATTTGACTTGCTCGACCCTTGCTCCAAGTGCATTTTCTTAGAAAAATACCAGTAGCCCCTTTGTATATAATAAATGCAAGGCAGACACTTGGATTCAAAAGCTTCTGCTTCTCTGAAACACCGGACCCTTCACTGAACTACATTTTGTATCTTCAGCCATTTAACATTTTAATCACAGCGTTATAAAAATAACCACAGTTAAATGTCATTAGATCTTTCATTTTCAAAATGTTACTTTATCATGCAGTCCTTTCACTGAATATTGACATCATGAACACATTGAGATCAATCATTATGACAGACACCACACATCGTTTTTATTACTTTGATATCAAAACTAAGATTCATATTCAAATCTATCCCCTAGTGCTTCTTTTTTTGCCTTTTATACTGCCCTGAAATGACTTTTTATTATACTTCATTATCTAGCTCTGGTGGCATGTTTGGTAAAGCTATGATATATCTTATGAAAAAAAAGATGGAATTATAGAATTCTACAACTGTATATTGCTAAGAAAAAGGCACTGAAACAGATTTATTGGTTTTATCTTTAAAAAGTACAATAATGTATAGTTTTACTTTTTCATGTGTAGAGAATTTATACAATGCAATATCTCAATAATGGAATATATTGAAGATCTTCAATAAATAGTGTTTTTCTGAATACTGCACTCTATTGTTTTAATAATAAGCTATATTTTATATAGTACCCTTAAAGGCGGCTTCTCAAAGTTCTTTACAGAATGACAACAACAATAACTAAAAAATACACAAGATAAAACACATATATAATACACAGAGAAGATTGTGCATGGTGGTACTAAGTATAGTAGGAGCAGAGGGGTAAAGAATGGAACCAGTTAAGTAAAGGCTCTTCTAAAGAAGAAGGTTTTGAGTCTGGATTTGAAGGAGTTTAGAGAAGGTGACTCTCTGATATCCTTGGGGAGAGAGTTCCAGAGTTTGGGGTAATAACAGGAGAAGGTCCTGTCACCCATAGAATGTAGATGGGCTTGGGGGGCAGTTAGGAGACTAGAATTAGAAGAGCGAAGGTTGCGAGCCGGAAAGTAGGGCGATAAAAGTTCAGACAGGTACTGAGGTGCCAAGCCACGCAGAACCTTATACGTGAGCATGAGGTTTTTAAAGTGCAAGGACTCCAGGAAAGGTGTAATGTGATCACTTGCACTAGACCTGGTCAGGATTCTGGCAACTAGATTTTGGACATACTGAAGTTTGTTCAATGTCGATTTAGATACTCCAGCGAGTAGAGCATTACAGTAGTCAATTCAAGAGAACACAAATGTCTTGATCAGCTTATCAGCCAGTTAGTGATAGCACAGGGCTTAGTCTAGCGATATTTCTGAGGTGAAAAAAAGATGTTTAGACAATATGCTGCACATGTGGGTCGAATGTTAAGCCAGAATCGAATATCATCCCAAGGTTTTTCAATTTATACTGAAGCTCAAGTACAGAACCATATACAGATGCAGCCATTCAAAATGCGCGGGCAATACCGCATCATTTTCCGGTATGCTGTACGCAGTCTACCGCAAGTTACCGGTAAAGTATCTGGAATTTCCGCAAGGTGGAGCTAATAAAGCTCAACCTCTCATGTTTGAGCTGTCGCCATCAAAGTCTTTAACGAAGATATTACTAATAGTATTAATAATGAATGACCTTGGACAAGCTGTAAGTGTAAACTCAAAGTATTGCCCTGTTCAACATTCTTTTTTTCATTGACCGTCTTTGTAAAAGTAACACCACAGCATTTCGCAATCACGCATTTGTTTCCAATCATGCAAAGTACAGTAATTTTTGAGAATTGATTCACCATGCCTTTCACATGCTCATAAAAGAGATTGATTTAGGATTATAAACATATTACCGTATGAAAACTGTACTGTATACAGTATGTATATGTATATTTAATGTCTTAGCTGTGTCCGTTTAAGTATTGAATATTCATATGGAATTTTACCACTGAAGGGAAATCTTAGTAGCTGAGCATAAAAAGAATAGGAGCATACTGCAACGTGTGTGAAGGCCATAAACGATATTAATTTTGGAACATAAACATACAGAATATGGCTGGTCTCGGTACTTTAAAGAAAACATACACGAAACATGGTTTCATTATGACCAGAATCGGTCTTGAGATATTTTTAACTTGATTTACAGTATTTGAGAGGTATGTCTTAACACCGATACTATGTAAATACTGCTCACGTATATGTTTCTAGGTTTATATTATGCATTTCATACGGTCAAATTACTTTTGAGCAACTAATAAGAAGCGCGAAACGATGTACCCAGGGCGTTTTAGTTTCATTTTGTGCTGGGACTCTGCTTTAACAATGTCGCCGTGGATTGATTAGAGATATCAAGTACATACAAGTCATTTTTTAAATGTTGTAGTTCGTCTTGTAAAAATGTTACGAGTACATCATCTATCAACAATTACACAGGTTCTGTTTCCATATTGCGGATTTTGGTTACGTAATATTATTTTCTAAATTTCATGTTGTGAATATATGATTTGGGCAAACAGAGCCGCAAAGAAGTACATAATGGGTTGTTGGTTTTTTTTTTGCAGTTTTATCTAGAACAAGCGATGCTTAAACCTTTGTCTGATTCTTGTGAAACTATCCACACGACAGTTACAGTACCTAGGAGTTGACTTCAGTGATGTCACTGCTGGGATGTTTCTAAAAATCCATCCTCTGTAAACGTCTTCTCTAGTTGTCCTGCATATGTATTCGCTAATGAAGCTGTGTGTTCTGAGCCTGGATCTCTACATTTCTGTATGAACCAGCTTAGAGGGCTAAAGACAGCTTGTGTTTAAATTGAGTGTAAGGTAATTTATGCTTCTAAAGTCATGGTCAGCATTTATTATTATACTGTGCTGTAAACTTGTTCTGTGCCTAGTCACATTATTTTATAGCGTTTTTATAGCATTATCAAATCTGGTGGCGCTGTGTGTTAGTTTCCTGACTCCCATGTCACATGTCACATGGTCTGTGATTGAATCCCATGGAACTATGACTTTATTTTTTAACAAACATTTCTTTGAAAAAATGAAACGTGATATTTCTAAATATCACAACATGATCGAATTTAAGTCTTTTTAATAACAATGAATAGTCACCTATGCGTTACAAAATTATACAACATTTATATTGATTGAATCGCGTTTTGATTTAAATCGTAAACGCGTGTTTAAATATATGTGTTTAAAGGCGATATACTGTATAAAAGCGTTGATTCTTATGGAGTATGTTCTGTCGGGGATTCCAAAAAATTTTTTTTTTAATCACGTATCTAAGGAAAATTGCAGTATAACTTTGTTCATGCACAAACAGTGGCATGTTACATTATAATTTGGGTGTCTCCTCTTGCCAGAAAGCTCTAAATTGCATTTTGAGTGCGGTTTTTGACTTTTTCTAAATTGCAACCCATAAAAGCGCTGATAAAGCTTAGACTAACTGTATTCTAAATTGTATTACAACAGCATATTGGACAATGCAACGTAAATTGCAAAAATGCACTTGGAATCTGTCCAAGCCCTCCTATGAAAATTATTTAAACTGCGACACTGATCATTCATCTCTAAATAAATTTTATTTTATATAGCGTTTTAAGCGAATAGGTAATTAGATTGCTTATAAACCTAATCGCTTTTTCTACATAAACACATCGTGATTGCTCTCTGAAAATGCTTTTCCTTTATATTTAGTCTCAGATTTCAACTGTAGATGGTATTATTATAAACTTTCTTGGAAAAATGTATTTTATGTAAACCATGTTTGCTATTAATTCATTTAGGGCTAAAATACATTCATTGTCTTCCAATCGAGTCGAGTTGACATTGGAAGCTTGCCACTCCGGGACTGTTACACCAACGCATTAGCATGTTAAAGCGATTTCATTGAGGAGCCCAACTACCAGTTAACACTGTACTTCCTACTTTGAAAATACCTTTGAAACCGGTTTAATTCGTCACAGCCAGCACTCCAGCAGAGAGGGGGTTGTACTCGTAAAGTAGAAGCAGGCGAGATTTCCAGCGAAAGACACCCCCCACCCCTCAAAAACCCAGTAAGTACAGTACTAGTTAAGAAAGGCGAGGCTCCTCAATGAAATCGCTTTAACATGCTAATACGTTGGTGTAACAGTCCGGGCGTGGCAAGCTTCTAATTTCAACCCGACCACGGCGAAAGGAACCCTTCTTTCATTTGAAGACAATGAACATGAATGAATTAATAGCACTTGATTGTCCATAATATCGCTATTCTATTTTTTTGAAGAAATGTTTGTTAAAAGAAAAGTCCAGCACCAGCTGGATTTGAACACACAACCCGTGAGTTGGTAGTCGGGCATGTAGACCAGTAGGCTACAAGGGAAGTCGCATGAAGAGGTAGACGAAACAGCCCTACACAGCCCTGTCGCAGTACACGAATATAATCATATCGTTATTAAATTCTTTAGATACGCGATTCCATATTATATTCCCTGTTAATCAAATTCTTAAAGTATGCTTGTTGACTCCGGTATCTCTTTAGTTAAAGACTTCGATGCTTAAAATATTTAGGGAGAAATGGAATACTGGTGTGTATTTTTTACTTTAAAGTACCAAGATCAGCCATATACTGTATGTTGAAGTTCCAAAATTAATATCATTTATGGCCTTCACATAGTGCCCGAGCATCTTTTTATGCTCATGCACTAAGATTTCCTTTCAGTGGTAAAATTCCATATAAATATTAAACACTACAACGGGCACAGTAAAGAAGTTTACTGAAAATCTTTCTACGACAGACCAACGGACCACGAGTGCCCCTGTCGGTCAACCAATCACGTACCGCGGTACCCCGCGTCATCTTGAGTCACGATGCACGACGCCGTAGCCAATTACCTCCGGTACGTGTCTGTACCGCGCACTTTGAATGGCTGCATCTGTAGAAATAGGGTTAGAGGATTGGCTTTACAAAGTTGATGGGGGGTGCCATGACTTCAGTCATGTCACAGTTAAGATGAAGGCAATTTTGAGTCATCCAAGTTTTTATGACAGAGATGCAATTAGATAGAATACAGACAGCCACATCAGTGTCAGGTTTGTTATGGATGTATATTTGAGTATCATCAGGATAGAAATGATAGTTGAGGCCATGTGATCTTAAAAGCTGACCAAGTGGAAACATGTAAATGCTGAAAAGTAAGGGGCCCAGTATTGAGCCCTGACGAACACCAGACTTAACAAGACCAATTTCAGACCTATACCCATTAAGAGAGTGACAGCGATCAGTGAGGTAAGACTTGAACCATTTCAGAGCAGTGTCAGAAACTCCAAACACAGTCTCAAGATGAGAAAGTAAGATGTCATGGTCAACCGTGTCAAAAGCAGCACTGAGATCAAGAATGAATCATGTGTTTCAAATTATTTATCATTTTTTAACTTCAAATTATGTATACACAATTTTGAAAGCAAATTTTTAGTCTATATGCTAGTGTTTAAACTTTCATTCATAAAACTGTTTAATGTCAACAAACACAGTAAAGAAAAAATAAATATCTTGAATGTTGATTGCATTAGTAATTAAGCCCTTTGTTATGGCAAACCTAAATGAGTTGAGATACGCAACATTACGATGACAAGTCACACAGTTAGTTCAATGACCTACAGTATGTCTTTGTGCAATAATAGTAGTTGGCTTGATTTAAGAATAAGTACACCTGATTCTGTAAGGTCTCTCATGCAAGATGTCAAGATGTTTTAAGCAAATATACAATCATGAAGACCAATAATGAGTTTTTGTCACAGATGTCTGAAAAACGAGACGAACCCTGGAGAGGCAGGAGAGCAAAAATGACCCTATGCCTAACGGCGAGATGGGGAGTTAGCCCGGGCTCATTAGTGCAAAGAGTTCAGGAGTGCCGTATAGAAACCTATGCCCTCAGGTATCGGAAGTGGGGCGACCTGGTGCTAGGTGGGTCTCAGGACATCCGAACGTCAATGCTGAGCCCGGGCGGAGTCCTAGAGCCGAAAATAAATAGCCCAAGGGAAAGAGACGGACCGGAAGGACAGCAAATAACTGGAAATGAGAGACAGGACAGAGCAGGAGTGCCCTCTGGCTGCAGAGGGTGTGACCGTTTTCAAATCAACTCAGAGATGAGACACAAACACAAAGATCAGGAGAATGGTATACAACAAAATATTATCAAAAACAATGAATATCCTCTTGAGCACAATGAGGTCAATCATAATGTTTAGGAGATGTACAGGATCATCCCACCAGATGATGTCTAGTACAGTGTGTCCCTGTGTTACAGAGTTCCATGGATGAGATGGCAGAAAATATCCATGTAACAATAATATTCTGGTCACTTCACAAGGCTGGCCTGTATGGTACAGTGACAAACTCATTCCAAATCTTTATTGGAATTTGCATGAAATCATCTAAGTGATACTGCAAACATGTGGTAAAAGGCATTATGGTCAGATTGGATAAATTTGGACATATTATATCTAAATGCAAAGTGTTACTTCCAGTGTAAACAGAACAACAACATGCCTACTGCCAAGGATTGTGTTGACAGCATTATGTCAACATTATGTTGCTGATCAGAAGGAGCTAGGAAGCTTGTCAAGAATGGGGGTAAATGGATGGAGCAAAATACAGGCATATCTTTGAGAAATATTTTATTTTATAAAAGATTCAGTGGAATAAACCAACATTTCTTAAATTATAAATGTATTTTCAAACAAATGCTACAGTTACAGTTACAGTTGAAGAATCACTTGCAGCCAGGTTTAAGCCTTTTTGCTTAACTTTACCAAGGGTGCCAACAATTTTAGAGATTACAACATTATTATTCAAAATAGTTTGATTAGCCTCATTTCATTAGTAAACTTATGTACAGTATGTTCTTATTATAATGACTTCTAAGGGAATCATGTTCTATATTTTAAATTACTTGTATTACGACAGTTCTGTTTTTTGTCTCATAAGTATTGGCAAGCTCCCTGTTCCTTACTCTCGGAAACTAATCTTAATACAGATGCAGCCATTCAAAATGGGTGGGGTATTTCGCAGTATACCCCGGTGGGCGTGTCGCATCAAAATGCAGTATCATGCAGTATCACGCTGTGTATTGCGTCATTTGACGTCATACCAGAAAGTATCCGGAATCACCTTGTAAAACCGCCAGGAGGAGCCAGTAAAGCTTAACCTTTCATGTACAGCATTTGAGCTTTTAAATTTAAACTGTGTATTACAGCATTTTAATCATCAGTCATTAAAAAGTTGGTATATTTTATGAAAGCAGGATTGCTCAGTTGGGCAAAAATACACAACCTACCTTTATCATAAATATTTGAATTATGCAGAAATATTTTATGCATCAAAGCCTTTACCGAAGATATTACTCATATTATTAATAATGAATGACCTTGGACAAGCTGTAAACTCAAAGTATTACGCTGGTCCACATTATCTGTAACCGTCATTTTAAATGAAAAGACTTTATTTTTTCATCAACAAAAAGAAACAACACAGCATTCCGTTGATCTAACTAACAAGGACGGGACATTAGCTAGCCAATATGATAAAGGAATAAATTACTCTTTTTGTTTATTTCTTTAGCACATTTATTTGAACATTTCCATCGATTGTACAAGCACTGAAAAACTGTCCAATCCCTAGTTCGTCGGGCATTTTCTTTTAGTATAACAGACACAAAAACTCCCTTGCTTTTAACAGAGCGTTTCATAATTTCTAACAATGAAAATTATTTAAACTGCGACACTTATCATTCAACCAGAGCTCAAAATATCATAAGGATCCTCAAGAGCACAACAAAGACTGTTTTAAAAGATACTTGTACCAGATACATGAGAATCCAAACTTTTTTATCTATGTCTTTAAAATTTATCACACAGTAACAAGTCAAATTTCAGGGGTGTCCGTATACCAGAGATTATGGTACCGCTTCAGAAGGGTGTCAGCCAGTCAGATTCCAGGACTGGAATTATCTGTTTTATAATCAAGAATATGTAAGCATGTATCTAAATAAATTAATTATGATATTAATTTAAGGATCTAAATTTCCAAATCTAGGTATCTATATAGCTGGTAGTATTACTGTATTTCACTTTCTTTGTAAACACATTTTGTTTACAACCGAATCGCAGGTGGATTCTGTTTTTTGGTCTGTTATGGTCTGTAGCTCAAATCCTGCTTAACTAAAAATTAGACGCGAGAAGAGTATTATTGGACAATGTTGTGAGGCTCTGGCGGAATTTCTCTTTAAACTGAACAGTTATAGAGGAGACAGGTTGTGTATCGCTTCTTTTGACACTTGTAAAAAAAAACATTCCAATGTTAGTGCGACACGGAAGATAATGTGGTGTATTGTTCGTTAGAGAAAAAAGATTTAATCATTTAATCTTTTTACTGTGCACATTTTAATCCGCTTAGTATTGAATATTTATATGGTATTTTACCACTAAAGGGAAATTTTAGTAGCTAAGCATAAAACGCAGAGGAGCATAAGGTCATAAAGGTCATAAACGATATTAATTTAGGAACATAAACATATTATGTAAACTGTATGTTGCTGTCATTGGTATTTTAAAGAAAAAATACACACCAATACTCAATTTCTCCTAAAGTATATTGACATTTTTTATATTTCAAAATAACACATGTTCGTACTGTATGTACAGTACACAGCGGTACCGCAGGTTGAACTGTACGGCGCAAATCCACCGAACCCAAAAGCACAACATATTAATGTGCATTTGCCTGACGCTGTGATGTTTTCATCACTCTCTGCGGGACTGTAACTGTAACTGTAATTATAACTGTACATACTGTCTTCATATTTGGCCAGGGCTTTAAAGAGAGGGCGCCCCAAAATGTTTCGGTGCCGTCGTCTGCGCTTTAAAGGTACCCCTGTCACGGAAGAATTTGACCTCGGAACGTTCACCCAGCGTAATTATTGTATTTCATTGCACTTTGACAGATTGTCTTTAAATCAATTGTTGTCAGAATACCCCCACCTCCAAACAAGAACAAAATTGCAACAAATTCATTAAATGGCTGTTTCAGTAACCTAAAGTATATATCTAAAGTAATAATTTAACAATATATGTAAATGTTTTAAGATATGTTTATGTTGTGAATGTCTGTAGATTGTATCTTATTTTTAGTTTTTGTTTTGTTTCAAATGGCCTTGCAGATCAGATACCGTATCAAGGAACAAAACAATTATCGCGCCCGGCTCCTCAATGGAATCGCTTAAACATGCTAATGCATTGGTGTTATAATAATAATAATAATAATAATAATAATAATTATTATTATTATTATTATTGCTTACACTTATATAGTGCTTTTCTGGACACTCCACTCAAAGCTCTTTACAGGTAATGGGGACTCCACCACCACCACCACCAATGTGCAGCATCCACCTGGATGATGCGACGGCAGCCATAGTGTGCCAGAACGCTCAGATGTAACACTCTGTGTCTAAAGTACATTGTGAACAAACCGGTTTCACAGGTATTTTCAACCCCCAACCAATGTTGTTTCATCAGTTGTTATTCTGTAAAGCGCTCTGAGGAGCCATCTTTAAAGGTGCTATATAAAATAAAGTTTATTATTATTGATCATATTTTTCCTCCCAGAACTTGTAGATTGTTGCTGTTATTGTTGTTGTTATCCTGTAAAGCGCTTTGAGAAGCATACTGTCCAGTATGACAATTTGTCAAAGTGCAATGAAATACAATATACTAGACAGTATGCTTCTCAAAGCGCTTTATATGTAGCGATTTTATAAAGTGCTTTATATATTTTATATAGCGCCTTAAAGGTGGCTTTTTTTGCGGAAAGACGACCCCCCATCTCTGGGTGCCTGAGTTGTCACTATCTTTAACACGTTCGAAAAAAAGTTAATCAAGCTACAATACATTATTTTTAATATTTTTGTGGCAAGAGGGAGCAAAACATCAGTATTTACTGCTAGTAATTAGTGTACGATCTTTAGTTGAAATCTGAGCATAAATAAAAAGGAAAAGCATTTTACAGCAATTACGCTGTGTTTATGTAGAATAAGTGATTAGGTTTATGAGCAATCTAATTACTTATTTGTTTAAAACGCTATATAAAATAAAGTTTATTATTAATTTGCTGGACAGAGTGGTGAACATTATTATGCAGAAGACTGAAATAAACGTTTTACGTTAAAAGACATTTAATTAAACAGGTTTGTGATTTAAATTGAAATGGGGGTGATGGGAACTCTTAATCTAAATAAAAATAAAATAAATAAAACAGGTTTCGATAGTTAATAACCACTTTTTATGCACGAAACACAGGTGCTTTTTCTTCTTCCTGATCAGTTTAGAAATCTGTGTACGCTGTAAGGTTTTTACATCTTAATTAAACTTTTAAAATACATGTTTTGAATAGAAAGAAATCCTCTTCCTGGTACAGTATGTACAGTATAGCAGATCAACACGTCTTTTTTCCCCATTCACCATTCACCAGAATCACCATTCTGAAGCCGTACCATAATCTCTGGTATAGGGAGACCCCAGAATTCTGTCCCATAGTTTAGATAGATGATAGATACTTTTATTGATCCTGTGAGGGAAATAAAGTAAATCATTTTCATTTTAGGAAATTATTAAACACTCGGTTAAAAGCAAAGGAGATTGTCTGTTATAGTGGGCATAAAAACAAGAGTTTGCTGTGGCGTTATTGGAAACCCAAATTTAACAAAAAATCGCTGGCATTAAATCCTAGAAGACACAGACCAGAGCCAGACCGGGAGAATGCCCGCAGCGTAAAAGAAAATGCCTGATGAACTAGGGATTGGACAGTTTCCAAGTGCTTGTACAATCGGTGGAAATGTTCAAATAAATGTGCAAAAGAAATAAACAAAATAATCATTTATTTCTTTATCATATTGGCTAGCTAATGTCCTCTCTTTGCTAGTTAGTGGCTGTGTTTCTGCATTGGGTAGCAACTGGTGACTACGTATGTCCTCGGGCAGAAGATGTAAACAGCTTAATTTTCGTGTTAAATAATTTTTTAAATTAAAATTCATTCTGTACAGCAATCGTATATTTGGGTACCGTTTCATAAAACTTTCATGCTTAAAATGTTTAGGGAGAAATGGAAGACTGGTGTGTATTTTTTCTTGCTACCAAGACCAGACATACACAGTACAGTTTACATACAGTAATGTTTATGTTCCTAAATTAATATCGTTTATAACCTTCAGATGTGTTATGCTCCTCTTCTTTTTATGCTCAGCTACTAAAATTTCCCTTTAGTGGTGAAATTCCATATAAATATTCAATACTAAGCGGATTAAAATGTGCACAGTAAAGAGATTAAATGATTAAATCTTTTCACTACCGACCAATGCACGAGTTCCCCTGTCAGTCATTTTGGCCAGCCAATCACTTACTGCGGTGCCCTGCGGTGGCTTGTGGGTAGTTTCCCGTACCGCGGATTTGTACCATGCATTTTGAATGGCTGCATCTGTATATATTGAGAAATATATATTAATCATCGCTGACATAATTTAAAAAGCCAAATGTAAATAGTATGGAAGAAAATTAGCTAAACAATTAGACTTTAGATTTATGTTTAGACATAAGGCTTTTCATTCTTTCATTCTGTCAAACTATTGTTAATCCAGCATCATTTTAAATTAGTAGAGTACTTGAATCATTGCTTCTTTAAATTATTTTTCATTGGTAACTGCAGTATAGAACTTCATTCATCTTCACTACTATCTTTTTACCTGAAAATGAAAAAGTCTACAATTATTAAAATGTACATATACTGTAATAAGCAAAAACTATTCAATTTGAGTTTTAATATGTAAAATTAAATATTGAATAAACTGAATATTTATTTTTGTTGTTAACACTCCTTTTGAACTACAAGTTGTAATTCTTCTTTTTGGATTGTTATGTTCCTTGTATTGTTTCTGTCACGAACAGTTCTTTCCGGGCCCTATGCAGACGACAGGATCCAGAATTGTGAGGAAACACTGGGGAAAAAGTCATGCAGGAGAGGGTATGGAGGCAAGGGACGTGTCCAAGGGGTGCAGGTGTCCAGGGGGAGTGAATCTGGGGCGAACAATCCATGAAGAAATCCAAATGGGTAATCCACGACAGAAGTGTAAGTCCAATGCCAGAAGATCCATCCAAGGGAGTTAAAACCATGACAGGACCCGTGGGGGGGTGGGGGGGGGGGGGGGGGGGATCAGGAACAGAAGGTTAAAACCATGACGGAGCCAGACCCGGCTCTCACGAAGTTGCATTCAATGAGGAGCAACGAGTGACGTCTGCGTCTGGCTTTTAAGGTGGAACGGAAATAGGGAATAGGTGCAGGTAATGGGAGAGAACGAGGAAGGGCTGGAGTGCCCTTAAGAGGAGGAGTAGTGATCGTGACAGTTTCATTTTCTCTTTATTTCCTAGAGAAAACAGTCTCAGTTCACAGAAGAAAAATACTGTAGATAAAGCATTTCCTGTGTTTCCTCTGGAAAGCTAGCTATTTTTTAGATTTTGACATCCCTTTCACACTTGTTTTAGAATTTTATATGTTCTGTTGTGCTCTGTTAATGGAAAGTGCTCCATTCCCTGCTAAAACTGTCTTATTATATGGCCATGTATCACAGTCCTCTCTTGTTCTCTCTCTTCTGGGGGATGAAGAGTTGGACCTTACCTAGGACCTCAAGACACCAGTGCTATTAAGCAAGCTTGCTAAATTTTCCTTTCATTTTTTCGAAATTAGAGATATACAGAATTAAAGAATTTCCCCTCATTCATTTACATTTGATCTCAACGTAAGGGCACATTCCGTAAATTCACATGTAACAACTGTTTTTTTGTTGCTACAATTACTCTTCTCAGTAAATTAATCACAGTAGAAAACAAATCTGATATACTGCCATATGCATATACTTTACAAAACATAGCACCAACACGCTAAAAAAAATCTAAAGAGCATTGAAATTTGCACATGACAAGTACTGTAAATCATAACTTTTTAACACAGGAATAATTCTATTTAAAAAACGTTTAAAAGAATATGAATACCACCTACAACTAAACACTAAAAAACATTTTCTATAGTAAGTCTTAAGATTTGTAAATTAATAAAATGCATCAATGCTACAAACTGAAGGTTTGACTATTTTCTAATTATTTTTATAAACCAGGACAAATTAAAATAGCATGGGTTTATGTTAGTATAACATGAATGACATGCAGACAAAAAATATCATGAAAAAGAGGAGATGGAGCATGGTTATTTTTATCTAGTTTTGATCAGATTAAGTTCTTAATAAAAAAACAGAAATTGTTTTGTCCCAAAAAGTTCCTATTTTTATGTTGCTTTACAATAAAGTACTGAAAAATTACAGATGAGAGAAGGCCACTCAGCTCAACTCACTAATCATAGCTTTCTATTAGTCCTCTTTGTTTATATTCCCAATGATTCTATATCTACATAGTTTGTTTTATATAACCACATCCTTCTGTGAAACAATATCAACTACATTCGATGTTGAAATTGTTTGCCATTCATTTTTCACTTGCTATACACTGCAATTTTACAAATCTAACATCAACGACAGCAACACAATTATTTCATATACTTAGGATTTATAATTAAAATACTACCTACAATAGATTCTGTATTTTATTTGACATGTATTCTACATTAATATATTCCAATATTATTAATATTAGTATACTGTACTGTATATTGGTTTAATGTTTTGCTGCCAAATTTGTCCCATTTTGTTGGCATATTTTCTTTAAAATATTTTTGGCCGAAACCATACTTTTTATATAACATGAATTTTATTTTATATACTTAAATAACAAGCTATAATTACAAGTTTTATGAAGTTTGAAGTTTGAAAGTTAGTTTCACTAAGTTACAAATTATTTGAAATACTTTTTTAAAATGAAATTTGACTTACAACAATAAGCACTTAACAGTAATTACAATTTTGAAACCTTTATTTCAGTTTGCACGTGCTCATAATATTTGATATAAATTATCTCTGACTTTCTGTATGTGGGATTGTTCAAAATTACTGTAAAACTAAATTATTTTTTAATCTGTCAAATACAACATAAACTTGGAATAGTTCATTTATATTTCTAGTAATACAATCAAAAGTAATTTCAGAATTGTGCTGTCATTTTTAATGTCACTGTTAAAATCACTTAAAAAGTGGAATAGCAAATAAACAAAATGCAAGATGGTTTATCAGTTAAGTAAATTGATAAGATGGCTTCATGTTCTATTGTGAAAGCTTGACACATCCTACAGAATGTTTTCTTTAATGTTTCTTTCACTTAAGCAATAAATAATGTTAATTAAGTCTGTTCAGTTCATCATATAGAAAACCTTGACTATTTTAGAATTTATGAAATTATTACATTACATTTTCCTACCTGTTTGTTATAAGATATGATTTATGAAATGTTTTGTCAGGGAATCGTGGTTATGGTAATTTTTCATGGTATGGTATGGTAAAATGTGGAACATGCCCATATCTTACATATAGTCTAGTGGGAATTGACTGACTTGCTACATTGTCAGGTGGCTCCAAACATGTGAATTCTCCTCTGCTTTCAAAATTTGCACTGTTGAAAATTGACAAAACATCTGCAAAATTGAATGACACTTTTTAATTGAAGATTTTAATCACAATAACAAAAGAATAATATGACTATCTTTGGACTATCTTTTGAGTTCTGAGATGGAATTCAAAATGAATGAAGACTTGTGTGGCTATTTTTACAAAGTATTACATCACATTACTGAATAGGCAATCAGTGAATAGTCAAAAGGCATTCATGTATCATTACTTATTATTACAGTGATACAAAAGTATGACAGTATGACCAATCTGTCTTTTCATCTTATTCTCACATCAAGCTTTAAGTTATCATTCAATGAAACCGGATATCACCATTAGGCTGATATGTAATTCATAAAACAGAGCTTAAACTGGTTAAGTAAATATTAATAACAACATTCACTTGTAAGATCAAATAGTAAGGATCTAAAATGGTATGGAACAAAAAAAAGAATATTTAAAGGTAGCAATAATAACATTAGTAGTATAATTTTATATTTAAGGAAAAGGCTGAGAAATTCTATTGTCATTTGATGTTTTTCAATACAGCCTTTGCTGTACACAAACCCCCAAAATCAGAGTAAAAGGATAATAATAAATAATACAAAAACAGATTAGAAAAAAGAACAAGATATGGTCTGGACAAAATGCAGATGGACTGGTGAGATTATTATAATAAGAAACAGAATCCCTGCAGTTTGGGATGGAACATGTGTAAATTAAAGATATGCTCAGAATACTTTTATAATTCATTTCCAAAAATTCCCATTAGCTAAATGACAATTGTAAAAACTCCCTGTATCCATTAACAAAATTGTGACAAAATTAAGAATTCAAAGATTGTGATTTAGCATGCACCACATCACTGTCTTCAATGACTTCAAATCAGTTTTTTCAAAGCCATATAGTACTTAGGAAATACACTGTTCAGTGGTTACCTGTGCTCAACAGCTTAAGTAAAGAGATATTATAGTATCCCAAATTTAAAATAGTCACATAAGCATTCAAACCATAAGCAATTACAGAGGCTGCATGTTTGCCAGACCTTTACTTGAATGGCTGTATAAATAACTTCAAAAGAAATCTGGGACAGTAACATTTTGCTTAATAAATGTAATACAAACTGAAGAACTAAACTTGCTGTTAAAATGAAACACACCAGTCTGCTATTTATTTGTATAGAAAAAATATAACTTTTATTTTTATACTAAAAATATAACTTTTAGGGTTATATTTTGTGGAAAAAAAAACATTATTTAAAATCTTTAATAAACAAACAACAGAAACCAACACAAATAGCTACAAAATCCTGACTCAATATGCGTGACATAACATGTATACCTTTTTTATAAAATGGCTTGGAAAATGACACCATGTAATTGGTTAAACTGATTCACGTGACCTCGGATGTAGATAGCACAGATCATGGCTAGCATACTAATGAGCCATTTCAATCACTCCACATTTCTTGCTGCATGCTTCATAACAGCACAGTCTCTAATATATTTCATGAGAACTGCACTGCCTGTTGTGTCCCATATATTGCATTTTTCTGGCAACTTCAATGGAGGCCAGTTACTGTAAAGTAAATCCATAATATAAAAGAAAATAATATTCCTGTGTATTCGTGTGTCTATATAAGGTACAATAGTAGTGTTGTGATTAATGGTTTTATCAAATTATTTATCCCACTACTTTTGGAGACAAAAATGTATATACATATAGAGAAAAATAGTAATACTTGATCTTTGTTACTTTTACAGACTTACTTAGATATTGAAAAAACAATCATAAACCATGTTAGGAAGACATGAGCCAGATGTTTTTGCATAAGAAAGAGTCTTAAATTATGTTACCCATATATACAATGTCACAACATTGAATAATCTAGATTAGGTCACTGTAAATATGTAGTGTGCTGTTTTTCTTTTCCCTAATACATCATTCCATTCATTCATTATTTTAGAGAATTTAAGCATTATGTCTGTTTCAACCTATACTTGTCAAAATAGACAAGAGGTTGCTGCAGCAAAGGCAAGGCCTAATATATGAAATGATTACCCAAACTCTATGCCTGAAAAGGACAAGCAACCAAATGCATTGAAATTTATTTAAGGTGAAGGTGTCCCAAAATTTACTGTATTGGTATTTAAAATACTTTGTGTTCAGCTAAGTGATGTTTATTGTAATATGTTCAGATTTATGTATGGAACTACCCAATAATAAGCCGTACAGTATCTTATATTGTACATATCATTTATATTAATCCCATGATTACAAACTATAAATTGCTTGACCATAAACCAAAACTTACAGCTTTGACTATGCTGCCCCAATACTTTTGGAAGAGATTATGAAGATAATTGTGGTTTAAATAATAATAATAATAATAATAATAATAATAATTTAAGAAATTACAAATACAGATCTTAAGTGACGGATATATATTGTACTAAGGATGCAGAAAATCATTTTCTTTTTAACCTAACTATGTTGCCCCTACAAATTCACAGAATGACGAAGAGATGTGCTGTATTGTTGAGATATAAGATATAAGCATTCCTAATACAGGCAAAAAGTTTAAATTCCTAAAGTCTTTCGGTTCTACGGCTTTCAGTCCACATAACATTCCATTGGAAGAAAAATGTTTTCATTCATTCATCCACCCATTTTCTAACTGCTTTATCTAATATAAGGTTGTGGGACAGCCAGAACTTATCCCAGCAAGCAAGGCGTGAAAGGTAGAACATTTGGTGTGTGCTCACACCTGAAGAAGGCTCCACGGCCGAAACATTGTGTTTTCTTTCTTCTTTTGTTCAGCGTGGAATAAACCTAGTACTGGTTCCTATAGAGAAGATAGGCTACCCTTAAATGGTACTTGGAAACACTCAGATAAAAATGTTCAGGTAGACATGGAGATATTAAGGAGAGAATGATATGATACTACACTGCTAATGACAAACACTAAATGTCTCAATAGCGTCACATGTAAGAGATAAGGAGGACATAATATTATGCCTCTCAGCAGCCAACAATTCTGTTATCTAAAAGACAAGCACTGGTAGCACAGCTAAAGATGAAGAATAAATAATTAAAAGAGATGTTATTATACTGAATCTACTGGCATCTTAAATGGAAGGAAACTGGAGCACCCAGGGGATACCCACATCAATATGGTGAGAATACACACACATGATTGTGCCCCAAGTCTGGAAATGAACTCAGGACTGTAGATCTGCTAGACTGCAATACTAAACAATTCACCACTGTGCCACCTAAAATACTAGTCACAAAGTAAATATTTTTATGACCACCACTGGCATCAATGAATGCATCATACTGCACATGTGACTCATCTCTAACTTTGTTTTTGGCTTTTTCTGCTGCCCTCTGAAATCGGCCATTTCAGTGGTGTCCGATGATAATATTTTTTTTATAAGCTGACATTAATATATTTGAGCATTTTGTCCAATTGTTGACATTATGATTTAATACTATAGAGTAAGAAGTGTGTTTGCTTCAGTTTTCTGGTATAATCCATCTTGATACATACCCAGTGCTTTATTATAATCATCAATGGATAATGGATGGTATCACAATGTACATTATGGGACAGATTCACTCATTCATGAATTTGTGGTTGGTCAAAGTGTATGAATTTGGTCTTACATACTGTAAGCAGTACAGGGCTTAGATATGTATATTTTACGTAGTGTACAGACATGTACAGACATGAAAGAAGTAAAGTTGCTACCGTGTTTTCAATATGTGAAATAAAATAAAATAAATAAATAAAATAATAATAAATAATAATTTTATAAATAAAATAAAATAAAATAAATAAAATAAGAATCTGCTCCTTCTCAAAGACATGAATACTTCTAAAGGCCAAGAGGTGATTAAAAAGCTCTACAACTGAAATATTATTTATACATATAATAATATAGTAAATATTGACAAACAGAGTCTTAAAATCTTAATGATCTTTTTGCTTTCCAGCTTAATTGTGTTTCCAACATAAATTATGTTTGTTAAGTCATTTTCTGTCTCCTAACAACACATCCTCATACCAGGCCTGCTTCACTCATTCATTATGCCTATAGGCTGAGCTATATAAATAACCTAAAAGTTACTATATGTAATTTTAACTTTTCTCAGGCCTTACAGTCATGGTATTAAATTAAATAACATCATCTCCTGAATGCACTCCCTCAAGTAAATATTAAATTCAAAAGAACAGCTCACAGCCAGGGTTTTAAAACAAAATGAAAAAAAAATGGCCTCACCTTCAAATCTCAAATCAAATTTTCTGTCACACCTATTCAGTTTGATTTATTTTAATCACTTGTCAGGTAGAAAATAATTTATGAGATATACAAAATGTGACTGATCATTAGCTCATCAAGACTTGAACACCAGGTTACAAGGGTCAGAAAAACAACAGTGAAAAACAAGCTAGAGCAAAAAAACTCACTTCTTAGTTTCTAGCACTTTAATAAACTATATTATATTGTTACATCTCATCTGCTAGATGTCAGTTTAACAATTGACTCTGCAATCAGGAATTTCTCAGGAACTTGATGAAAGCTTTTGTTGAATTGCTCTCTAATTACAATAACACAGTAATAGTGTTCTAGATTAAATTAAATATATTTTATATACATAAATATATATATCAATATCTTATTTATGTAAAAATATTGCAACCATGTTTTAAAAACAATGCATCAGTTGTTAAAATGAATTTAAAAATAATCAGTAAGTTGAGTGTTTCCCACCTTAAATATATTTTAATTAGTATCTTAAGGTAAAATAAAGTCTATAAACTTTCTTGAGTATAATCATTTAGTAATCAATTAAGTATTGAAAAAATGAAGGTACTTCACAAAAGGTATAACATACAGTGCCCTCCAGATTTCTTCACATTACCAATGAAATAGGAAAAAAATATAGCAGAATGAGTTATAGATTATATACATCTAATAATTTTAAAGTGTACTTTTATAGAATCGCGCATGGTAAAGTCAATTTGTTATAATTAATTGCTTTCCAGAAAATAAGTGGGTCACATTTATTCACGCTTCAAAGTATTCATTTAAATAAAATTCAACATAACCCATCTACAATAACATTCTGCTCAATGGAATCCTCTGGCACTTTATAGAGTACTTCAAAGGTTTGCTGTTGCACTTTGGAATAAAAGGAGGTAATTCATGAAAAACAGTAGACGCATGCATCATTATGGTAAAAGTCAGAGAACAATTTGGAAACTGTAGGTAAATAGTCATTGACATTAAAAAGTTGGACAATGACTTAAAAAACACAAAAAGCCGACCACCTTGTTCTGCCACATTGTTCTGTAGTGTAAATTTTAAAAAATTTAAATATATTGGTATAGTGTCAAACCTGCTACAGTAGAAATAGAACAGAAGTGTATTTTGCCTCTACAGGCAGTTAGAGATCTCTAATACGTACTGGCATCTTCAGCATAAAAGTGTCAAATATTACCATACAAAGACACCTGCATTATTATGGCATTTAAACCTGGGTTGCAAGGAAAAGATGCAACCCAAACTTGCCAAACATTATTTGAATGAAAGTTAATATGGTAAGATGTAATAACTATACTCATCAGTGTTGTTTGGCATAAAAAATCACAAAGCTCATGTTGAAAAAACACTCACGCCTACTATGAAATACAGTGAGGGTACTATTATTTTTTTGCATCTAGGCTTCCCAGAGCCCTTATCAGGATAGGGAAAACCATTTGGAAATATTTGGCCAGACAACTGTTTCCTTGTGCCTTGAAGCTCAGGCTTGGCTGAAAATAACAATTCCAGCGTGACATTCTAGGTGGAATGAGCAATTCTGTAAGGAGTTGTGTTCATACAGTTCTCCTTACCACACAGGGTGCTACAGGAGGTGTCTAGTCAGTGTAATCCCTATCAAAGGAGGATTTATCCATTCATTTTCTGGAATTAAATTAATTATTTATGATAAATATGACTTTACTCTGTGCAATGCTATTAGGATTACTGTATAACATTTTTAGAATTTGTTAAGCAAGAAATATTATCTAATCTATAAATCTTCCAATTCTTTTATCAGTATTGTTTCTATTTCATATGGGGTATGAATACATTTGAGGGGCACTGTAAGTGTTTCAGAGTGTTTTTGTCTTTCCACCTTTTAAGTGAGGAGATAATATTGCAAGTTCCTGATATTGTGGTCTCCAAGAGGTTAGAAGGCATTAAGAACCACTTTTAAGTCAATCATTTTGTGGCTTCTTGTTCTATATATGTAATGAATCTTACGTTGTACTTTCTTTTTAAAAGAGGTTTATGTTACAGCAGTACATTAATGGAAGATTCAAATGCTGTAATGATTTAGATGTTACAAGAGATAGAGATGTGTGCCTTAGTGGTCTGCACTGTGCTAATTTAAAAAGCATTTAATTTGTAAAAACAGGCTCTTGTTGCAACTGATGACGTGATGTGAAAGTGTTTCATGAAAGTGTATCAGTAAATACTGTATATACCATAGAATAAAACATAACATAAAGGACTGAAATGCATTGAAATATACAAAACTATATTCATAAAAAAGAAGTAAAGAAGAAAACAGATGTTTAATTCAACTTTAAAATTTACCCACAAAATATACTAATTTGTAGTCTTTAACACATTATGGGGAAAATGTAATTGAAGATATACTTAATCTAATAGGATTAATTTGACTTTTTAATTGTTTTCATTTCATAAACTGAAAACTGAGGCTGTCTTTTATCTATATTGAGTTTCAAAAGAAACACAAGACATCCAAATTTAGAAGAAAAAAACATGCAGAAGTTATAATCCAATATCTTGCTAGTTCAATTAACTCATTACATTTTATGACAACAGGTATGATATGTGAATATCCAGGATTAACAAACATCCCTTTAATTCATGTTTTCATTATTATAACATTAAAGTGAAAACTTCCAGAATAACAAAAATTAAATGACCTCCACTGATTTATAATAATGCAGAGAATGGCCCTACTCTATGGTTCAGCAGTTGGATGGTGGCACACAGTAGGCTGGAGACAGGAGTTCATTTCCACCTGAGTGGGTTTATTGCTCTTTACTTGGAATGCTAGTCACTCTGGAAGAGAGAGAAAAGGGATAAAGAGAGAGGTAACTACAGTCTCCTATAATAGGACATGTGGCGAAAGTGAAAGAAAGGTGAGGGGACCCCCTTATATAAGGTATTGTAGGAGGAAACAGATGCAGCCAGGATCAATTGTGACAGTGCAGTGAAAGCAGTCAAGCACTGGGGGTGGAGTGGGGGTTGGGGAATTGGAATGCTACAATACTGCAGTCCAGAATATCCAAGATAATTATTTTTTCCCTATTCTCCACCCACATTTTAACTAGATTCACACATTTTGTGCAAGGAAACCTTAGCAGAATACTTGTATCCTTCCAGTCAAAGTTAACAAATGACTTTTTCTTGAAACTGATCTCTCTCACTTTTTCATGTAATAAATCATTTTTAACAAGTAAATCCTTTACAATTGTCCACCAACTTTCCTCTCTTCTTAATATCTGCCTGGTTTACCTTCCAGATGATTTGCAATAAAATTATCTACCTATAAAATCACACTATGACATGCAAGACAGCACATCACAAACAAATAAGAAAAACATTAAAATGCTTCACACAGTACCTATTTGCTATTACTGTATGTGTTTCACGTAGCTACAGTATTTAATTAATATGAGTCAAATACAGGAATTCAGTGCAAAAGGTAAATTCAAATCAACCTGTTTAATTCCAAGATTCTTTAGTTGTCCTTTTCACACAGCAATTAAATCACATGTATGGCTAATTATCAAATAGTTTCATAATGGACAATGTTTCATTTACATTTTTCATCTTTTTGGAGGCAGTTTTCCCACTGAACAGTCGCAGACAATGGAAGGTAGGTTTTCGGATGCCACCCTACTTATTTTAAGAGTGAAACAGAGAACCAAGAAGAAGCAGAGACATTGCCTCATAAGTGAGTCAGATCATCAGAGCATTATATCAAAGTGAGTGAAAGCAGCTGCCCCTTTGAACTTTCACTCTATGTACTTTTAGTAAAAGTGCAGTGGGTTTGCTTAACAGGGAGCAAGAAGCTTCATTGCACACAACACATCTAAGGAGTTTAATATTTGAATTGATGGTGGACTAAAAGGGCAGCTTTTAGCATTTGTAGCTTCTGTATTTCCCCCTTCCCTGTACAGAATTTGTATGTTTTAGGTATTTTACTTTTAGTGATTATTATGGCATATTTTTAGTGGGATTTACATGTTGGGATTTTATTACAACGATTTTTGACATATAGTATTAACAGAAAAATGTAACTTCTTAGAACCAACACTTAAACATTAATCAGAAAACATACAGTAAGTGAAAACTGATGGGATTCAGAACTGGGATCAGGAGGCACTTTTTTTTTCAAGGGTAGTGGAAGTCATTAAAAGGTTATGGCTGGCTACAGTATGTTGCTGAGTCTGACACACTCTCTTCTTTCGAGAAGTAGCTAGATGAGGTCTTCAGATCAATATTTTAGCTACTAAAATTCCTCTTATTTGCCAATTATGTTATTAAATATTTTCTTGAGTAAACTCACCTGAAAAAAAGCTTGAAACTTTATTTATTATATAAGAACTATACAAATTCTTAAAAATATACTCTGTTTAATCCAGGTTATGTTTACAAGATAGTGCATACATTGATGATGCAACTGAAATATCATGGAGGGGCTCAAATGATAAAAGCAGTGTCAGTTTAAAAAAATCAATGTAAATCACTGATGCTTACATTTTCATTGGACCTTTATGGGAATTTTATTTAGATTATCAGATAATCTGATTAATATTGATTCATGAATTCATGACAATTGAGAAATGTGTTAAGGATCAATAATATTTGCTGCATTCTTATTTGTTAGAATTTAAAAAAAACTGCAAGAGGAAAAAGATGGTTGCACTGAAAAAACACACACTGTGCACAAGTAAAAGAGTGCTGGTGCTGGAATCTAAAGTTAAAATATATATAAATATGTATTTTCGTTTCCAGAGCTTCAGACAATTCTGAAAGAAAAAAAAAATATATATAAAATACTAAAAACTGAATAAAATTTGATATTCAACTCACAAGCCAAGTCTTCACCAATTACCTGGACCCAACGGGTAACTGTTCTGCGTGATAAATTTATTTTCCCAAATTTGCTCTTGCTCCCTGGACAAAGAATATCTGCAGTTTCTATCATACATTCCTTTAAAAGCTCCCCTTCAGAGAACAGCTTGCTTTGTTTAGCAATTTTATATGCAGGCAGATAGCTTGCCTTTGTGAGTGTCTCTTGGATAGTAGAAGGGCGGAAAAATGCATTTTGCTGAGCCTGTATACTAGTGGCTAGTTGGGAAGTTCTATTTAGCCCACTCCTCGCATGACTCCTCACTAGCATAGTTAGCATATTTGGTAAAGAAATGCCGACTGAGATTGTATTCTTTGAACACTGCGACACTTTCCTTACAAATTAGTGTTTACTTACAAAAAAACACAGAGATGCTGTAACAGGCTGCCACTAACACAGCGCCATCTATGTATTGTATTGTATGGTTGTATTATTGTATCATTTCGTTACACTGTGCTGTGTTGACTGTGTTAAGCTGCTGTTGAACTGCAATTTCCCTCACGGGATCAATAAAGTATCTATCTAATTAAACATATAGTCTTTATTCCAACCTATGTAAAAAAGTATTTTGCAGTCCATTCTTTATTGAACACTGCTTTCACTGTCAACTTTCTGCTTCTTCAATCCACTTATTTTGGGGCAAGTTCCCTACAGTACGATGGACCCGCTCTAATGGGTGAATCAAATGGTAAAGCAGGGGTTCCCGAACTTTTTGGGTCCGTGCCTCCTTTGACCTGTCACATCTTCAACATGCCTCCCCTGTGTCAAAAACCATTTCTGTGGCAGTGCGATATTTTACAAAAGATCATACATTTGAAAAGGAAATGATGTGTCAAAATAAAACTAAGTTGATCCAATTTTTATTATTTTAATAATTTTCAAAACCAATAGGCTTAATCAAATTTGTAAAAATACTTGACAACACATTTTATTGAAATTATTTGAATGTGCAAACAATTTGAAAAAAATAAAAAATATACAACATCTTTGAAAAATGCAAATAAAATGACTTAGAAAATGTAATAATTTTACATCAATGTCTTTTTTTAAAAAAGAGGGAGAAATATAATGTATTTTTGTTTGTGCCTCTTAATGGGTTGGTGGGCTTGTTTAATAAATTGTTAATATAATTCACCAAAAATACTGGGAACTATTTTTGAAATGGCAATGTGCATCTCCTTCTTAACATTGACTCTTGATTTGTATTTGGATTTGATAACTGCAAGTGCTGAAAACCCAGCCTCACAAAGGCAGGAAATTGCAAAGGGAAGCAGAATTCACAGAGCTCTGTTGCTTATTCCTTGATTAGTAATTTGGTTAGAAAAAACAGCTTTCTGTTCATTCATTTAACTTGCGCAAAAAAACACTCACAAGGCTTACTTATCAAACTACTGTGAACAGTTTCCAAATGATGTTTCAATTTATTGGGGAGCATGCTCTCAGCAGCCAACACTTTAAGGTAGACAACACACTGAGGACATTCTTCAGTGTCCACAATTGTGCATGTGAAACAGAAATTCAATACTCTTACAGTCATACTTTCGATTTCCGTTTCTCTTAAGAACTAAGCTCCGTGTCCTTCACAGTTTTTACTCATATTTAAAAATTAAATAATTGCGATTGTGTAACAATAAGCTCACAAAATGACCACTCATAGAAATATGAAACACCAAAGCTGTGGTCAACCGATACACTGTTACAGATGTCCGACTCTCGTGGCCAGTGTCATGTGACACAGTCTAGCTAGGTAGTGCGTGACTCATACACTGTGTGCACGAACAGCAGGTTTTGCTCGTAATAAAATATTTATTTGACTGGCGATACCTGAGACACCTCTGACCAACAATGGCTCCTACCCAAGGTTGTGCGATGCACAGTTTGGAATCACTGTGGTAAATCGATTATGCACCATTTAATGGCACGAACATGACATGTAAGAAAAAACAGCACCAAAGTGGAAAATGGCGAATATTGACTAATTTATTTTTTACTTCAAGGGCACGTTAAAACTGGCTGGCCATAGTTTTCCCACAGGTGATGTAGACACTGTCAGGAAGTCGCTTAGTAGGTTTGATGGAAATTGTAGTTTTCAAGCCAAAATATTATCTATAAGCGGTCATAACCTGTTTTATACCCAAATCGTCATATACTCATTCAGCTTCTATATGAGGAATTTTACAGAATCTTAAAAGGCAGTAACTTATTGTGAAGATATGATTGCAGATGTAGAGCTTGTATTGTTTCCAATGGTGGCCACATGTTATTAGCAAGTAACTTTAACCCTAGACTTTGTAGATGACAAATTTTAATCAGTGTACTTAATTTATTTATTAAGTGTACTTAATAAATGTACTTATTTTCAATGCATTATCAAAAAATATCAATAAATTAATTTGATCATAAAATCCCTTGTTACTAAAGCTGACAATGCTATATTATGTGCAATATGCTTTCTTAAATTCTCCCCAATGTGTTTAATGTGTCACTAGTTGCATTGGTCAATACTAGGTGGCATATCAAACCAGTCTTAATATAATAGATATATCCTCAAAACTATCTAACTATCTTTATCTAAAGTCTGCTGTATCAGTTATTTCATCATATTCTACATCTTGAGCAAATACTTAAAATGAATCATTGGTAGTGTATTTTTTCCAATGCAAAATAAAAACCCAGAGGGTATGCTTAACAGGAAATTCTGAAAATGTATGCAACCACAAAGACAAATAAGTATTGCCTTACAACTCACAGCTCAGTTTAACAAACTTCAAAAAAGAAACCAAAAAATTTTAATGGAATTTCAATATTATTACTGTTAAAGTGAATTGTAAAGACATATACTGATGTTATACTGAAGCAAACTCTCACACATTTAGACCTTCTTTTATGAGTAAAAACTCTCAGGAGGAATCTTTAAGAGCTCTCATTGGCCTAATAACTAGTTCTCAATGGCTCTGTAACATCACACCAGCTTTTCCATTTCCTGCAGGTAGGAAATGCAATAAATCGGAACAACCTTCCTGTTATCTTTGTTTCTTGTTCTGGGCTTGTATTGCATAAGATCTAGTTATCGGGTTAGACTATCTTATGCACTATTTTTGCAAGCTGTATAAAGCAGAAGGCTGTTTTTCCCCAGAGCCAAACTTTCTGTTTTCCTATTCCTCCAGTCCCTGGCTTAGGATTCATGAGGTTAATAATAATATGGGAAAGAATGCTGCACTGCACAAGATAAGAAAAGGGAAATCCAATTCATATTTATTGTTGTGATGGAAAGGATATGGAAAATTAGTGTCAACACTTGTTAAAAAGAGTTAGGAGTTTCGTGTTTGTTCCTGTGGATTGGAGGGTGAAGTCTGAAAGGGAATTTTCGGAAGGCTGCAATGGACAGTGATCCGAGAAAGACTGTTCAAGTCCAGCAGTTAAATAAACAGAAAATATTATCCAATACAATTTCTAGGACATCTGATTCAGGATGTTCTGTACTTGTTTGAATTTAGAATGCAATCGACCTTAAATATTCTACTGGAAAGTTATACCTTTGAGTGTGAAAGTACAACCAAAATAAATGCAACATGTTAACTATATCAATTGGACTGATGATATTTCATTATAAAAGGCACATTTTGCCTATGTGCTGTTCAAGAGGGAGTGCATAAAGTTGCAAAGTCCAGGAAATATTAAGATGGAAAATTAAACATTTAATATTTATAAAAACAGACTATAAAGGCAATCATACATTATTTAAAATATTGTTTCTTAAAAGGGGAACTGGAATGATTTTTTATATTAGAAAGAATAAGCATTGATGAGTGCATTTCAAACCACAATGAAAGTAAAATGTACTCAGTGACATGCAAAATGTCCAATTTACATAACAAAATAGATTAAATTTCAGGTACTGTATGTGCAGAACCATATTCTGCAATTCAGAATGAGGCAACCAAGCCTGCAGTGACTTGAAGAGGCAATGTTGCATTATCTCTTTTAATTCAAAAAAATATTGCTTTCAACATCAAGATGGTTTTGCTGACAAATACAATTTACTTCTTAATTCTGGATGTAGATCATATTGGAAGATACCTGTGGTGAAATGTCTGCTGCATAACCTGTATTTATTCACTCATACAGTACAACGCCTTACAGTAGTCGATGCAGTGACTAGAGAGCAGGAAGGGCTAGTTCAAGTCCAAATTCAGACAAAAAATCTCACTTTTGCCCATGATGAGACCAGTTGTTTGCAACAACATATAGTAATTTCACAATTGTGTGTTTAATTTGAAAGTTGTAAAATGGTGTGATACCGTCAATTAACTTATTTTGCTACCAAGATTTAATAACTGGTCTGAGAAAATGGGACTACAATTCCCCTTTGATTACAAACACAGTTAGCTGGAAGGCAAAGTTGAAATATCCACTAATGTAAGTTTCAGACTAGGACAAAATGGTGAGAGTATAAAAAAGTGAAAGTAATCATACTGCTCATCTTCTGCTGCTACTCTTAGTCTTCATACTTTAAGTCATCCCTGCCCTCTCTCCTAATTGGGCTGGTGCGCTTCCAATCAAAGCAGGTGTGATAACAATTAAGAGACCTGGGGGGAATGAAGAGGCATTATACAAGCTCCTCTATTTCCAAGAGGACATGTTCTTTAGATAAAAAGGAGAAATTGCAATCCTGTTATTATAAATGTATTAATCCCCTAGGGTTGATTAACACACATTAAAAGATAAAAAGTGAAGAAATGGTGTACACATTAAGATATTTAGACAATAGTAATCATAACAGATGGACATTCTTGCATTAACAATTTGCTTTCTAACATCATGAGGTAGTTAAGTAATATACTGTTGTTATTCAAAGGAATTCCTAAATGGTGAAAATGAGCATAATTCTATTAAAACTGAGTAGCTATGACTTGTCTACGACACATGAAACAGAAATATGCCTTAGAAAGTTACAGTAGACTGTTACTATTTATTATCAAGGAATAAGTAATAGGTTTATTCTATGCTGAAAAAAGAAGAAAGAAAACACAATGTTTCAGCTGTGAAGCCTTCTCTGAGTGTGACTATTTATAATTTGTGATATATCAATTATCACTTTTTAACCAAAAATATGATAGGTTGTACACAACAGAATTTTCAGTGTTATCTGCTTCATGGTAGATGGATAAATTCCATATCGATACACACATTTAACTCAAAATATAGATATTTTCTTTAAAAATGTGATTTTGGACAGGCATTTCTAGTATTGGTGGATAAACAGTTTTTAAAGAAATAAGAGCATGCTTATATATGTTCCAGTTATCTGATATAATTATCTGATATTTTTCCCAAGTATTATCGGATTTTCTGTCATTACAAACACTCAATCATAGATTAATCAGTAAAAGCAATGCAAGCTATGGCTAAAACACAAAAAAATCCAAAACCAAGTATCTTATAAATTCTACCCTATGGTGTCTTTTAGCTTATCCAGACCTCTGCACTTAAACTAATTTGAACTCATCACCTTCATCACTGTTGTTTTGTTAACCCTTTTCATATAATATTTGGTGTGATATTGTAGGTCACTCTAATAATACTTCCTGAAGAAAGCTTTTCAATATCGTCATTTGAAGTTAAAATAAAGCTTGGCTCGTGAATAATTAAATCAAAGCGAATCTTTAAAAAAAGCTTTTAAAATGCTTTTTTTGCATGTGAAGCAAAAGTCCTTTTATTCTTTCTATAAACAATTAGTGATGGAATATTGTAACCCACAGTGCTTTTTGAAAGAACCCTCTTTTATCTATAAAGGGCAAAGCTGTATTATTAGCATCAAGAGACGGTTTCTGGAAACAATGGTCTGAACATTTTTTCCAGTTTTTACTATGTAAAACAACAGTGTAAAGTGTCTTAAATGTAGCTTTTTAAATTAATAGGTTACCAGCCTCCTGTAAATTGTCCACTGAAAACCTGCAAAATGTATTTAAGCATGTTTGAAAATGCAAAAATACACATGAAGATAGGACATAAAAAAGAAAAGTGTCACATTCATTGTCCTTAATTATGGCGGCATTCAGGAATGTTTTCACATAAAACATTTTAAGTAGTTATCTACATCTCTCTTGTTGTAGTGACAATTCAACATAATTTGAATCAAGTAAAATAGCACCAATACATCATCATTATTTTATTTACTGTTTAAGATACAGCTGACGATGCCAGAGGAGTAACCTCTATTTACGGTGTATGCTGATAAGGGTCTGTCTGTCTCTGGTTCAAGTATTGTGGAAAATACAGCCACAGAATATCAGAAATACCATCACAGTACCTTGTGAAATAAAAAACAACATCTTAGGACATTGCCTCAGTACCTGCTGCAGCTAATACTCTGACTCAATATAGATCTAAATTTAGAATTTCAAATAAGCATCATCACCTTTTTGGATTAGGCATGGCTAGCTTTAAAGGTACCTGAAATCTAAAAAAAATATTACATCATAAAGTGCATTCCATACCTTGTTCTATATATAATTTTCAGAATATACTGTATAAGTTAAAAGCACATAAAAAACTAAGTAGGTAGGGATGTTTTGTTCTTGGGATAAACAAGAAATCCAGATTTCTTTGAAAAACTAAAATAGCAAATATTATGGACACTACAGTATATTGACATTTTTTATATTTCTAAATATCACATCTTCATACTGTATGTGCACAGAGGTACCGCAGGGTGTAGGGCGCAAACCCACGTGGGCTGAAAATGCAACATCATTAATACAGTAATATCTTCCGTGTCGCATTAACAAGTTTAAAAGGAGGAGACACTTTACACTTTAACTCTTCAGTTCACAGAGAAATTTCAACAGAGCCTCTTCTCTTCTTGTGTCTAATTTTTAGTTTAGCAGGATTCAAGCAGGATTTCAGATGAAAGGCAGTGACGTCAAGCAAGCCCAAATCAAAGTTTAACCCATTCAGAGCATACATTACATTTTAGCGTTTCATTTTGAGCTGAAGATCCTCACACCTGAAGAAGGGTTCACAGCCGAAACGTTGTGTTTTCTCTCTTCTCTTTTCAGCATGGAAGAAACCTATTACTTGTTCCTTTGCAGACAACCAATGTTGAAGTAGTCTTGTACAATGATAATAGACGTGGGTCATGTCATCCCCATTAAACAATGTGCAAATCCTGCTAAAGTTAAAGTGTGTATTGTTTATTTAGGGTTCTGTAGCATTCCAGTTTATGTTTGTACTTGCAAGAATAGCTATTACAAACATTAAAATCATACTTGCTTTATACTGTGCAACTGAGCAATCTTGCTTTTATAAAATATACCCACTTTTTCATGTTTAATGTGTATGATGCTGTAATACAGTTTAAAATAATTAAAAGTCTAAACAGTATCAACTATTAAAATAACTATCAAGTAGTATTAAATAAATACAGCTTTTTAGTATAGATTACATTTTTCCAAAATTTATTTAAAAATAAAAACGATTACAATCTAATCTTTCCATGTTTGATATCAAGAGGAAGTACAATACGCTTCTGCTTTGTTTAGCGATGGTATGAAAAATAAATCTAAATAGTGAGAAATTTACAGTATGCTGAAAGTTTATTAAGATACTTAGAAGACAAAGATATCGATTTATGTTGCACTGTCAGATTGTGAATCAATAAAGACAGTTAATTAAACACGCATTTGCGATTTTAATCAAAATGGGGGTAATGGGGATTCTTATTATTTCTCTCTTCTCTCTCTTATTATCAAAACTCATTCAATTATGGGTCTTTTGGTTTCACGGAGGGCTTCTTAGATAGTTGGGCATTCAGGTAGATTGCCAGGTGAAAGGACCCCCCCCCCCCCCCAGCCTGGTCAGTACCTGGATGGGAGACCTCCTGGGAAAAACTAAGGTTGCTGCTGGAAGAGGTGTTAGTGGGGCTAGCAAGGGGTGCTCACCCTGTGGTCCATGTGGGTCCTAATGCTCCAGTATAGTGACGGGGACATACTGAAAAAAAACAGGCGCCGTCCTTCGGATGAGACGTAAAACCAAGGTCCTGACTCTCTGTGATCTTTAAAAATCCCAGGGCGTTTCTCGAAAAGAGTAGGGGTGTAACCCCGGCTTCCTGGCCAAATTTCCCATTGGCCCTTACCAATCATGGCCTCCTAATAATCCCCATCTCTGAATTGGTTTCATCACTCTGTTCTCCTCCCCACTGATAGCTGATGTGTGGTGAGCGCTCTGGCGCACTATGGCTGCCATCGCATCATCCAGGTGGATGCTGCACATTGGTGGTGGTGGAGGGGAGTCCCCATTACCTGTAAAGTGCTTTGAGTGGAGTGTCCAGAAAAGCGCTATATAAGTGTAAGTAATTATTATTATTATTATAAAACTAACCTGAAACAAAACAAAAACTAAAAATAAGATACAATCTACAGACATTTACAACAAAGACATATTATGAAACATTTACATATATTGTTAAATTATTACTTTAAATAGGCTGGGCAAATGATTTTTGAAATTTTTTAAAAAGAAATAAAAAATGAGATATAATGATGTGTTCCTGCTTAACTTAGACATTGCACGACTTTAAAACCTATAAAAATGGGTTTCGAGAGTTAAAAACCACTTTTTATGCGCGAAAAATGGGTGATTTTTCTTCCTCGTGATCAGCTCAGAATCTCTGTGTACGCTGTAAGGTTTTTACTTCTTAATTAAACATTTAAAATACACAAATTTCATAAAGACAACACACGTTTCGAAGAGAAAAAATCCCATTCTTTTCTCTTCCTGTTGTGTGAAACTCATCAGCAGGTCTTTTTTTCCCAATCAGAGGCTCTGAAAATAGCGTACCGCCCACTGCGCTCCGTCAGAGAGGGGCGCGGCACCGAGAGAGGGAGGAGGCGCGGAGCTCAGCAGTACAGACCGAACGTTCTACTGCCTGGAGCGCTTATGGCAGCGATCGCGTCTGCATTTATAACTTAGTTTTTAAAATTAATCAAGCAATATGAAGCATCTCTTTTTACTTTTAACTCACTTAATTATCATTAAGCACAGCTTTCTCACCACCTAGACTATGTTTGATACCATCCTTAGACAAAGCAGAAACTTCTTGTTCTGTCTAATGACATTACAAGTGGAAAGATTACAGAATTTAATCGTCTTTAATTTTGTTACGTTATACATTTTAGAAACGTTTCATGCATACAAACACCACAAAACTATTCTTGATTGTATTTCTGAATGGTATGTTACACTTAGTTCACTGTTTGAATTACACCTAATTAAGAAAGTTAGGTGTTAGCATAAACTATTAGCAATCAATATTAAATTTAGCACTGTAATAAGTTGTTGCACTTTCCCCAGCATCTTGTAAAAATATATTTTCATTGTTCAAATATACATTAAATCTGACTATCATATAATAAGTTAAATACAAAACTAAAGAAGAAATAGGGTTAAATATAATTCAAAATATTTTGCTAACAATGTTAACTGTTTATAAATAATAAATTGTATTAACTAAAGAGTAGGATGGCACAGTTGTTAGTACGCTTTTTGTTTTGTTTCTTTTTCATAAATACAACAGTAGTAGCTGATGTCTCAGCGCCTTTCAAAATTAAATTATGCATGCAAACCTGTGAACTAGAAAGATAACTAAGATATCCATCCATTTATAATGGTGGCGAAGTGGTTAGCATTGCTATCTTGGAGCACTGGGGTCCTAGATTCAATTCCTGCCATCCTGTGTTTGTGGGGTTTGCATGTTCTCTCTGGGTTACACGGTTTTTCTCCATATGTGTGATATGACTCCCTCTTGCACTCCAAAACATACTGGTAAGTTAATTGGTTTATGGGAAAACTGGCCCTGGTGTGTGTGTGTTTGTGTCTGTCTGTCCTGTGATGGACTGGCGCTATGTCCAGGGTGTATTCTGCCTTGTGTCCGTTGCTTACTGGGATAGGCTCTAAATCCTCTGTACTGGATAAAGAGATTAGAAATAGATGGAACTATACACAGTGTTAGAAACCCACTATGAAATGGCAGCATCTCACTGAGAATACAATATTTTATAGTGCTGGCCTTTCCACCTCTCTTGCACATCAGTATCCATACCTAGTTATTTAAACAAATTACCTCTAATATGCTGGCTCTGTGGATCCGCATCAGCTATGTTTGCCCATTCCTTCAATTCACGTGCATCCAACACACAGTTCAACGCTATAGCAACTACACAAAATCTAAAATACAATCCTCATTTCAGTATCTATGTAAACATACAGTCTGTTAACTTCATCATCTTCATCAAAAGTATGCCTAACCCCATTAGGAAGTGTTCTTGTTATCAGTGTATTCCTTAGCTTTCCCAAAATTATCTTCTTCTTACCAACATCTCTAGTCTTTTATCCTGCAATAACTCAGCCAACACTTAAATCCCCAAAAGCTGCTTGTGTTAATTTCTTTAAATCACAAATATCATGTGTAAATACTGGCCATTTAATACTCTGCATTGTGGGATAATAGTTTATTTTAAAGGGAACTAGAGAAACTAAGAACTAGAGAAATTAAGAAAGGCTTTTTTTCCCTAGAATTAATAAATGCACATCCTGTTCACTGGGGAAATTAAATCCACACTGAGCAATCTTCAATATGTTCAGAATATGACAGCGAGAATCCTATCAGGGATGCATTACACCTGTTTTCAAGTCCTTGCACTGGTTACCTATCAGGTTTCGAGTCAACTTCAAATTCCTCATCCTCATTCTGTACCTACAGTATATGGCTTATTATCTGTCTACTCCCCCACCTTTGTCCGTCTGACTCTGGTCTTCTAGCTGTCCTCAAGAACATCTACATTCTGTGGGTGACAGGGTCTTCTCTAGCTGCACCCCAGAGCTCTCAATTTGTATTCCCAGTGATATCAGTCACGTACCCTGAGTGCATTTAAATCTAACCTAAGAACCTTTCTTTTCAGAAGACTTAGTGTCTGTATCTGCTTCATTTTCTAATTTTGGTAGCACCTCTAATTGCTTGTCTTTCTTATATGTATTTACTTTGTAATCTGTGGTCATTTTATCTGTTTTTACATCTACTGTATTGCTTTGAGATGCCACCTTTAATGGTAATATATAAAATAAAGTTTTTTATTATTGTTATAGGGAAACATGATCAGATTTTCCCTCATGTTTTGCAAAAACATACAAAAATGCTCATGTGCATTTTTGTATTTTTTTACACCTCTAGCACTTTAACGTCCTGAATTTTCATTTGCCTTAATTTGCAGAATGAATTTGAGTTTTAGCCTTAAAAATCTTAAGTTTTCAATATCTTTTGTTTCTTGTCCTACAACTGTTATTATTGATCACCATGACTTCATTCAGCCTTTCCTGAACGTCTATGACAGGCAGAGAGAGTGCTGTTTCTGGTGCGATCTTTTGCAGCTGACATTTCACTGTTTTAAACGAACAAGAAATTAGATTGCTCATAAATCACTTATTCTATATAAATACAGCGTAATTGCCCTCCGAAAATCCTCTTTTTCTTGTTCGTTTTAGAGACTTTGATCGAAACTGATTTTAGATGTCAGAAAGGATTTATTTTCTCTGTATTTCCTACATTGCTTTGTTGAGATTTTAACTTTATATTTAGGCTCAGATTTCAACTATAAATCGTACACTAATTAATAGCAGTAAATACTGATGTTTTGCTCCCTCTTACCACAAAAATATATATGTTTTGTAGCTGGGATGAACTTTATTTCGTACGTGTAGCTATGCGATTTGGACACGAAGCGGTTAAAGATGGCGGCAAATCAGGCACCCAGAGAGGGGGGGGCGTCTTCTCGCCTCCATAACTAAAATGCCAAATAGGAGTGGCTTAAGCAACATACACAGTCGTGTAACTGACAGTTTGAGGTAGCCTATCGTGTAAATTTCGCTTTGTTGCTGATAGGTTAAGCTTTCGAAACTCTGCCCCAAAGTCATGTGACTGATTTTTCGCCCTGTTTCGTTGGTTAAACGCAATGATCACAAGGACCACCATGGTTACTGGGATGTGTAGTTTTTAATTCCGTTTGAATTATAACTGTACGTACTGTCTTCATATTTGGCCAGGGCTTTAAAGTGAAGGTGCGCCAAAAAATTTCGGTGCCGTCGTCTCCGCTTTAAAGGTACCCCCGTGCTTGAAGAATTTGACCTCGGAACGTTTGCCCAGCGTACTTTAAATATATACTTTAAATTACTGTAAATATATTACTTTATTTTATATACAGTAGCTGATATGATTTGGATGCTGCTGTGGTTATTAACTATCGAAGCCTGTTTTTATAGCTTTTAAAGTCGTGAAATGTCTAATCAGGAACACATCATTATATCTCGTTTTTAATTTATTTTTTAAGAATTAAAAAAATTGTTTGCGCAGCCTAATTTTAAAGACCTCTACTTGTTAAACTTTTCACAGCCTGTACATAAAACTATATACACAATATTGCTGACAGAAGGAAAATTCCCATTATTTACTTAGCAGCTTAAAAACAGCACCCACAGTGTTCAAGCTGATTTTTTTTTACACAGAAGACTGACACAGGTTCGCATTGTGAATCTGTTTTTCTAAGAAAACATGTGTCAGTCTGTCTATGGGGGGAAGATGGACTGTCTTTCATTGGAAGACTTGCTCTATTCTACTTAAAATGAAGAAGCTGAGGAAACACTTGTGAAACCGGTTTGTTTACAAACAATGTAGACACAGACACTCAGACTTTGTGGAGTGAAATTCGGCACAGCCAGCACTCCTGAGAGAGAGCAGAGCAGAGCAGACACAGGGGTGCGTTTCAAAGTGGGTCAGCTGCACTGGTCAGCGGCTTTCCTAATCCTCGCCCTGATCACTGCCCCTCACCGTGTACCCCAGCTGGGTGCTCTTTGGCCGCAGCACCAGGCAAATGCGCAACATTAATGTAGGGCTTGCAGGTTTGTGCCCTTCACCCTGCGGTACTGCTGTGTACATACAGTACGAACATGTTGTGATATTTAGAAATATAAAAAATGTCAAAATACTGTAGTGTCCATAATATTTGCTCTTTTAGTTTTTCACAGAAATGTTTATTTGCTAAAAGAAAACTCATAGTGATTGCTGGATTTGAACACCCAACCTCACACTTAAAAGTCAGTCACTTAAGCTATTACGATACCGATGCAGTCATGTGACAAGCACTGAAACAGCAATACACATATCAATGGAAAGTTTTATACTAATATTTGTGCTACAGTTCCTGAATATAATTATATCATTATTAATTTCTTTAGATGGGGGATTCCATATTATATTCCCTATTAATCAAATTCTAAAAGTATGCTTTTGTTTACTCCGATAATGAGTGTATTCGCAGAAAAGGTTAAAACGATCACTTTTCACAAAGTATATAAACGTACAGTAATACAGTATGGTCAGAAGGAGCATGTAAAACTGTTTCCGAAATAATCACATGTAAGACTTTGATGCTTAAAATGTTTAGGGAGAAATGGAATAGTGGTGTGTATTTTTTCTTTAAACTACCAAGACCAGCCATATACAATACAGTTTACATACAGTGATATGTTTATGTTCCTAAATTAATATATTTTATGAGCATGTGAAAGGCATACTTTGTATGATTGGAAACAAATGCGTGATCAGATCAACGGAATGCTGTGGTTTTACTTTTTGTCAATGAAAAAATAAAGTATTTTCGTTTACAAAGACAGTTACACAGAATGTGGACCAGGGTAATACTTTGAGTTTACAGCTTGTCCAAGATCATTCATTATTAATACTATTAGTAATATCTTCAGTAAAGACTTTGATGCATAAAATATTTCTGCATAATTAAAATATTTATGATAAAGGTGGTAGGTTGTGTACTTTTGTCCAAGTGAGCAATCTTGCTTTCATAAAATGTACCAACTTTTTAAAATATAATGATTAACATGCTGTAATACACAGTTTAAATTTAAAAGTCTAAAGAGTATAGATCTTGATTGAAGAACTCAATTCTTAATTGAATAAAGATTGTCCCTCAGCAGTGATCGGGATTTGAAACTGGGTGTTTTCTGGTGACAGCTCAAATGCTGTACGGGAGAGGTTAAGCTTTATTAGCTCCACCTGGCGGTTTTACAAGGTGATTCCGGATACTATTAACATAATCTAATTTGCATACAGTATATTGCGACACGCCCACCGCTTTGTACCGCAGCTTAGCCCGTTTTGAATGGCTGCATCTGTATAATACATTCTCACATGAAAAAAAAAACATCATATAAGCAGAAAAAAATAAGCACTTGTTAATTATGGGGAACATCTTTTTGTCTTCTGATTGAATTCAGGTAATTCTAGTAAGGATGATCTTGGAACTAAGCAGAGGATGAGGATGGTTTGAACTCAATATGGACTCAATTCAGCAGCTCCAAGGCAGCTAAATTGATCCATATCAATCTATTCACATTCACATATTCTAAAATGTTACTATAAACCCAAACTCCAAGAAACACATGATTCATGTAAAAGAAATAAAAAATGTACAAAAGCTTTATCTTTATTTAGAGAAAGAAAAATGGAAGAGATGATCAAAGAGAGATACAGTATGTCATTCTCTCTTGATGTATTTTGATGAAAACACCATTAAATTAAGCAAAATAGATATGGTACAGAAAAAAAAGGTTAATTCCACACTGAAAAGCACAAAGAAGAAAATCAATGTTTTGGCTTTTGAGTCTTTTTTAAGTGTGACACCTGAAGAAGGCCGAATGTTTGAAACATGATCTTCTTTCTACTGCTCAAAATGGAATTGACACATGCTGCTGCAAATCCCTACTAGTTATTGTATAATTTTATGAATATTTTTAAATCAATTGTAAACAATGTAACCAAATCAATTTTGATACTTCTAGCAAGAGTGACATTGCAAGACTCATACTCACCAAAAAACTGTATCTATAATCAAACTTGACTACCTTCATACAGCTCTATTAACTTGGAGGTAAAATAAGGTCTGATTTTATTGATTTAACAGCAAAGTAAATTTGCACTGATAGTAATCTCCCAGTAGTTCTCCACATTCTCTCCTGGGAATTTCAGGCTGTATGAACCATAAATAAGGAATACCAAGCGATATAGAATAAATCATCCTCCTACATATTTTCATTAACATGGGATAAGTCTAGAAAGAGCCAATTCCATCAAGATTAATTTATTTCCAGACATGGATATTCTTTGGGGGTGTAAGTGATTGGAAAATTAGTGAAGGCAGGCGTATAAAGAAACATGGGAAACAAGGCCTGCTAAGTCTTTAATAATTACATCATCAATTTAAAATTATGCTAATTCCATTATCCTTTTTTCTGATATTTGACAATCAACTGCAAGCAGAAGAGCTTATAAAATCCAAAATTTTGTACCTGTAACAAGGTTCTAATATACTTATTATTAATTAGAAGCTATAGTGGTAGATGAAGCTGGTCCCCCTTAATATGTTGAACGCTTTGAGATCCCTTGGGATTAATATATGCAAGGAACTAGTATTTTTACATGTTATAAAAGGAAAAAGTACATTAAATTTTAATGAATTTAATAAATTAAAGTTTAACCACGTATCTAATACTCTTTGTTTAGCATAATTTTCTGATTAAGAACCAAAACTATTGTCATCTTCATCATCATCAATAATAAAATGTTCATGACCTTAGTCCAATATCTCGTACTTGCAAGAGATAGCATTGCTGTCTCTCTGAGTTAATTAAGGGCTTCCATGTAAAAGACAGACATGACTAGTCAAATACAGACTGATTTGCTTCAGTGCTAATGGCAAACAGAAATGTGTGAGTCAGTCAGTTGAACTAGGTTTAATCTTATGACAATTACAATGAAAAAAAAATTAAATAGTTGATAAATATACCAAATATATTTACCTCAATACAAAAATGTTTCTGATCAAGTGTTGGGTAGTCAGGGGTCTCACATTAAATTTATGCAAAAGATCTGTAATTGTCATATTCATGGAACTATTTAAAACTGCCAGACCTAGTTTGTCACTCTTGTATACTCATGCATTTATGTTCAAAGACCAAATATTTTGGTTAAAGTATTTTTTTTACTGAGGATAATTTATTTTCTGAGAACAATTTTACTCAGTGTAAAACAGCAGTGTTTTTCTATAAAGTGCAAAGGATACAAAAAGTCTGACCTCATGTAAACATGAAATGCACTATAGCAAAGATTATAATCTAACTCCAAGTTTTAGAAAGATCTGTCAAAACAAAACTGTTGGTAAAAGAAGTGAATGAGGCAGAAAGCCTCAACTCTCCAGAAGTGATCTTTAGATCTTGAGGATTTGATCTTTTCATCAGTGGTTCTAAACTTAAGGGAGATCTTAGACCTCTGTGACAGTTCACTAAATGATGCAAAGGTCTCCATCTGAAATTCTGAAGAGCAGGATATTTTTACAGTACTACAGTGAAGATGTTCATGCAGAAATAATGTACTGTAAATCCATGGAAGTGTCACCCCAAATGTTTTGAAGTTTCGTAGATGGGGGGGGGGGGGGGGGGCGACGTGCTACAGAAAAAAACATGCTTATGTTGCAGCCACACTTCTTATAAAGGTTATACTTTTAAAAATGTATTTGCAATAAGAAGAAAGCAACTGCATTCAGAGAAACCCAAATATTTAACATGCAAGAGCCCTATGCTGTTATAATCTGATAAGCACGTAATGACTATAAAAAGCCATTGCTGAAGCAGAAACGTACCAAGGAGCATGATTTTATTCATATTCTCTAAAATAGTAACATTCAGTATAAGAATTTCTATAATATACGAACAGTTGTTCAGTAACCGTTCACAATGAAACAGCTCCCAAGCATCTGTTTTTTGACTGCACAGAGATCTTGTTAAAGACCCAGCTGTATGTGTTGGCATTAATGTTCTAGAAGAATACATAAATTTCAGCATTTTCATTTGGTTACCTCCCTTCAGCAAAGGTATTCATGAAATTATTATAGTTGGGGTTTTAACATTTTTTGGAAATTTAAAAAGAATTAGAAAAAAGCAACTGCATTCAGAGAATCCAACACGTTTAACATGCAAGAGCCCTGTGTTGAAATATCAGCATATTATGACTAAAAAAACCTTACGAGTATATTTATGTATTTACTGTAAAAAAATACTAGATTAAAATGGGTTAACTAGGATGTCATTAATTAGACCATAAGACTTCATATGATTATGCAAAAAATAAATGTTTCTTAATTTGACAACATTTTTGCTTTAATGATTGCTTAAAATGTAGGTAGACGTCTTTTTTTTAATTGAAGTCTAAATTTAACTTAAGACATTTTCTACTACATTCAATCTTTGTGACAAGAATTCAATAGTTTCCTAAAAGTGTTGTCATACTGTTGTTACCATGAATACTCAAAGCAGCTGGGTGCCAATACCTCCTTACAGCCTCTTAAAAAATTAAAGATTGATGCACGTTGCTTTGAATTTGCAGTATACTTTCCCTCATTTTGAGGCCCCTTTAAAGACTATTCTGTGTCTGCAGTACAGACAGCTTATTCCAGCATTTAAAAGCTTCCTGATCTGAAATTCTTTTGTGTTTACTTTTTGCTGTCAATTATAAATTAAACCATGAAGAGTTCTGGTTGCACCGGGCAACTGAAATGCATGGCTAACAGCAGATAAGCATCATCACTTGGGGATTTGCTTTACTAATCCTTGATATTTACTGCTAAAATTCAAAGCCTGAAATACCATAATAACAAATAAGATTTTATTTTTCAGTTTACAGCTTGAAACTCTACAGCATACTCCAACTTGATCAAACACAGAATGATTAAAAATAGTACAATACAAACTTTTTTTTGTATAAAATTTAGAATACTTTTTTGCTTCTTTGTGTATGTTTTAAAAATATTCATAATCATAATCATTCTAACCATTTTTAGCCTAGTTTCAAATGCATCAGTAAACAAGCATACAATTGGATATAAAGTATCTTTTGTTTTTCAACTTTAAACAATTTCAGAATGTCTTATTTTTTACTTTCTAAATTGAAATTTATAAATGATGTCTCCCCCATCTCACTTCAATATTAGAACATTTAGCAATTTTTTCTTCAGATTTTCTTTTCATTAATTATTCCAAAGAAGAGGCACACTTTGTTAAAATCACACCTATAATATACAGACATCTTTTGCCAACAGTTGTAATCAAAGAATTCAGAGAGCCTGTGCATCAAAGAAAAAATAACTTTCTATATGGAGTAGAGAGTGCTTTCTTGATAGCCTGAGAGGATAAACAGTAGATATTGAGAGTGCCTAATTTGATGTTTTAGGTTTTAGTATTTTTTGGAATTAAATACATTTTATTAATTATGTGGCAGAGACTTGTTTTATGTGGCTCCTTTCATGACACATTATCCAGGCATTTTAAAATAAGACAGAGTAAAATAAGAAACATCAAAAACATTTAAAGACAACTTGACATAAATGCAAACTGAATTCAAAACTAAACAGAATGAAGTACATCTGAGATGGAAAGACTTCCCTTGCATTCCCACTCTACAAGGCAGATAAGCGATTGGAAAAAAATGCTTTGGGTTGATCAGTTTGTCAATTGAACGTTTAACGTTAAGGGTGTTGAAAGTTCTACTTCTGTTAAGGTTTCCACTTCAGTGGCTAATACCATTTGCAGACACATGGAACAACTATAGGAACCAGCAACCCTGCAGCATATGTAATTTGTTTTATGTTGGAAGTCAATAAAAGCACAAGGATTGTAGGGGTAGTTGATCTTAGATGCTGGTTTAGGTACATTGATATCATCTGCAGTTTGGATTTAGGACTTGTACTCTCTAAAGAATCACAATTAATAATCAAGTTTATTAAGCCAAAAGATAATGAAACACCATTATCTGCAGTGTAAATCAAAAACTTACATAACCAACCCACTACAGTGAAACATTAAGCTTATTGAGATCATACCCATAAGATTGTATTAAGATGAACATAAAATGTTCATTTATGTGAGAAATAAAATTTGTACTTTTCAGTTTGGTACTTTTACTGCAAAATTAGAAATTGAAGTTCTTTCTAATTTGCTATGTACCCATTAAAACAGACATAAAGGTAATGCATTTTATCCTAAAAATCATTATTTTGAGATATGCTCATGTAGATTTAATCTGTGATGCGTTAAGTTCGAGTACTTTACTGTAAATGTACTCCATTAATGTAATGTTTATGGATTGGGTTATAAACCTATAAAAATAATTGCAAAGCCAGATTCTGGATTCAGGTATTCTATCAAACCTCTACCAGCAGAATTTTCCTTCCCTGACTTCTATATTTACTAAGCAAATCTGATAAAATGTAAGTATAATTGTTTAACAGTTTCTTTACAGATGTATTTATAAATATATGTAGCTACGTAATCAAAGGCTTTCTATAAATGCACAGATACAATGGAATCATTTGCACCATGCACCCCAGTTATGTTCCCTCTCTCCTCTTTGTCAAAAGGTTTCCTGCTGCAAATCTGGGACAGTGAATTTACTATGTTCTATCTGGTACCTACTTACCTTTGTTTAATGCATAGATTTAAATAGCAGAGCTACAGAAGCCTGTTCTTAAAGGGCCAATGATCAGTAGATATAGTGGCTGCAGTGTGGATTGAATAAACAAAAATCCAACTTCCCAGGCTAACTAAAGGGACTGTAGCCATCATTAGAGAGGTGTGACCTATGAGGAATGGATGATTCCTGTCTGTTCAGCACCCACACCATAACACCTTAAAAGGAAAGATTTCTTGATTTTAATTTTAATTTTGGAGAAATATAACTGTCTACTTTACTTTAAAATATTGTAACTCTATTTTATCAAGTTTTTAGAACCAGATTTTATGTTGCTGCCATATTTTTCAGCCTTCCTATAATTTATTAATTTGTTTATATGGCTCAAAAGCTTAAACATTTATGATATGAGAAAATTCCAAATAGGCATGTTTACAGTTTGAGGCAGTTTTAAATGTGAAAATCATAAAAATGATTAAATGTAATTTTCAGGATCATTTTATGTCATGTTTCTATTAACTCTGTAAGTGTGCTTTCAAGAACAGTACTGGAACTACTGTATGAAGATCTCTATCAATTTGAATTTTGACTTGTTTTATGAATTTTATGAAAAATGTTATTTTTATTTCCAAAATGTATGTACAGTAAAGAAAATACAACAGTTTTATTTGTATCTCAAGTCAGCTGTGACAAGACCACCCATGTGTGGGACTTTAGCTTAACAGTTAAATTAATTATCTACTGGAGTCTCATCTGAAGACTGCCTCATTCACTTACAGTATATATGAATAAAGGCTTGCAAAATCTCTGTTCTCAAATGTATGCCATATGAATTGTCCAAATGAAGACTAAAATAGTATGATTTTATAAACTCATTATTCTTTTAATTCTCTGGTATTCTACAGACATGAATTAAGGATAATATTATAGATGGATTGTTTCATAATTACTTATTTAACTGAGAATATCAAAGAAAGGTGTTTGGCTTTTATGACAGCATAAAATAATGGAAGTAAAATGATAAACATCCTCTTTGGTCGGTTTAATTTCTTTTAAATATCTAAATTATTCTATTTTGTCTGCATTAATCAAATATCATATTATATTAGTCTTTGTCAACAATATAATGCAATTCACCCTCCATTCGTACATAAATGCCAGTATGATAGAAATTTGGCCAATTAATCAACTCTGGGAACAACATGCATTTCTTACCCCTTACACTGGATTAAATTTAGCTTTAGAAATGACAGTAAATCACTCTTCTGTATGGTTGTTAAAAGCTGCAGGCTTTTGGGATTGGTAAGAGAAAAAAGAACAATGAAAGTAGACTATTTTGGGTAAAACCTGCACTGTCAGATGAAATTCCCTTCACGAACATCTATCATTCTGTAAATCCGCTTAGACAAGGGTGCAACAGGACACCTGAAGACTCTGTCAATCAAACTGTGAATGGATCTTCTTTGAAGAGATTTACTTTCTTGTCACATCCTCACTGCACCTCAAAGAACAAAAACTCAGCAGTGATTAAACTGAGCTGAAGAGATGGAATTCTATAGCCTATACCATAATAAGGTCCTAATTAAAGTACTGTTCAGCAGAAGCAGAGGAAGTTGCTTGGGTTATTGCAATACAGGTTGCTTAAAAAATATATACATTTTGAATATGAATGAATACATATTTGTGGTATTAATTATAATTAATATAGTTATAATGTAGGAACACTATAATAGTATAATAATTAGTCCTACTGTATAAAAAAGTACATACACAAGCCACTAATATAAGTTCTGAATTTTGAAACAAAATCTGACAGTATTTATTTTGTAATCCTATATACAGTGAAAATTGAAAATTGAAAATCTTTTAAAGTAATTTGTACATTATGCTCAACACTTTTTTAAATAAATTAATTACACAATGTTCACATCTTTTACATGTCTAGCCATTGATTGTTTTTAATTATAAAATCGATAGTTCCGGTCCTGGAATCTGATTGGCTGACACGCTTTCGAAGCCATGCTATATTCTCTAATATATGAACACCCCGGAAATCGACTTTTTACTGTGATAAAGAAATATGAATGTGCTTACTGATAAATGACGGTCCATCAAATCAATCGCATAGGTTTTTAAAGACTACTTCTTAGCGTAGAAAAAAAAGCATATATAAAAGCTTGGATTCTTAGGTATCTAATACATGTATCTTTTTCTGCTGTCTTTGTTGCGCTCTTGAGGATCCTTGTGATATGTTGTGCTCTTGTTGAATGATAAGTGTTGCATAGTTTAAATCATTTTCATTCTTAGAAATTATGAAATGCTCGGTTAAAAGCAAGGGAGATTATGTCTATTATAGTGGACATAAAAACGAGAGTTCGCTATGGCATTATTGGAAACCCAATTTTAATGACAGAGCACTGGAGTGATATCCTGGACCAGTCGGAGCAGTACTGCAGCGAAAAAGAAAATTCCGGACAAACTACGGATTGGACAGTTTTTCAATGCTTGCACGATAAATGGAAATTTTCTAAAAAATTTGCTGAAGAAATAAACAAAAAACAAGTCATTTATTCCTTTATCACATTGGCTAACTAATGTCCTCTCTTTGCTAATTAATGTTTCTTAATTTCATTTAATGTTACTGACTGTTTTTCTGCATTGCATAGCAATGGGGGACTATATTCTCAGGCGGAGGAACGTAAACAGCTTAATGTTCGTGTTAAATACATTTTTAAAATTAAAATTCATACTTTACAGCAATTGCGTATTTGCAGACCGTTTTATAAAAGCAAAAAGGCACTCGAGGCCTGTGCTATATCTTGGATATAGTCACGCATCACGTCGGGCCAACAACACCTTTAAACTGTGACTACATCCATGATATAGCACGGCTTCTCGTGCCTTATTGCTTAAATACACATCCATCCATTTTATCAACAGGTGCAAGGCAGGATATACATGGGTGGGACACCAGTTCATCTCAACACACACATAGACATGAACACACACTCATACCAGGGCCAATTTTCTCAGAAACCTAACTTCCCAGTATATACTGTATAGAAACCAGAAGAAATCCACACAAACACAGGGAGAACATACAAACCCCATGGCAATAGCACCCAAGAAATTGAACAATATGCCAGTGTGCTGCCCTTTTATCTATGCATTTTTTTGTCTATACGCAATTACTGAGCCTCATCACGGTTGATGCCATTTGGCCGGTCTTGCTCTGCCTGTCTTGTTCTTGTGAGCTGATATAACAACGACTGAGGCTGATAAACCAACACACTCAAACTAGACATCGCACACATGTCCTCATTCAAACTGGACATAACAAAGCTCTCTCACCGCTTTCTTCACACAGCCCTTTTCTGTCGCTCACTGGTAGAACAGGCTGTCTATAAAATCCTCCAGTCCCCCCTAGGATTGCTGGTAAAACTACCCCCCTTCCATGGCATAGATCTTTCAACTTCTCTGTGTCTCCTTGTGTGACACAGCTTCTCATTGCCATGCCTGACAGTGAGGACCTATTTGCTGCCACAGCTGGTAGCTGGTAGCTAACTCCCCTGGTAAAGTTGACTCCAACTCAACCAGGACTACTCACTCCCTGGACCTTCTATGGAGAAATTGACTACACACAGCTGATGCCAATCCCTAATATCTTTGTGCGTATTTAGGCAGTATACACTGTTCTGCTGCCCTGTTACTATTGGGTCCAAAACTTGGTTCCAGTAATATACATACTGAATGAAGACAACTGTAGCATAAAAGTGTAAATTGTAACAAAATGCATTGTAGCAAAAATGTACATTTTAAGCATAAGTGGGAAATGCTTAGACTGAAAAATCTATGATTTAAGTTTTTATGTTGACTCATTATTTTCTTCTTACAGACAAAGTAGGTAATAATTAAAATTGCAAACAGTCTTAGAATATATACTGAGAGACATTAAAATGTAATAAATTAGTTTTAGAACCGCTAGCATTTGTTGAGTATTTAAATCTTCCCTGTAAATACTCAGAAGGAAGGCAAAATCTAATCCACTTCCACTCTCCCATACATAAATATGTTGAAAGCCAAGCTCCCCTCTTACATTTCCTTCAAGCACATTTTAATTTCACATTTGAAACAGGAACAGAGCTTATTTTGCTATTCTCTTTTTCTTCAACCAGCTCAAAAGAAAACAGACTCCAGTTTTCTACAGTCTCTGTAAACCAGGCCTATTCATTTAAAGTACAATTTGCTAAATCTAAAGTAAAAAAATCTTGCATATCTCCCGGTGATTGGTTTTACCATATTGTCCTCCACCTATCCTTATGCACCTACATGTGTCTGATTTCAACTTTTCTAACAGTCAAATCAGTCCTGCATCTCTTTTCAAGTGCATCTCTTTTCCAAACTGGCCATTCCAATTCAACATCTTAACACCTTGAAAACAAGTTGAATACAGTATATGTCACCATGCTACCCTTTCTTCCTTGTCTCATTCCTGCTTACCCTATGCCTCCATGGAGCTTCAGTACAGCTTTGTCCCCATGGCCACCATTTGCCCTGCCAATTTCCCAGTTCTTGCCCCTCCTGCTGCTCTTGAAGGGAATGTGAAAGAAAAGTTAAATACACATGTAGAAAAAAATAATAATTTTCTCATTACACGTTATGGGGAGCAATTGACTTGATGGTATCTCAGTGATGTTGGCTTACACCTGTACCCTTTCTTTTCTCCTCTTTCTCTCATAGTCTACAATCCCAGTCTGTGTGGATTTCTCTTCTGCTTTCTTTTACCATTTCATCACTGGGCACCCATCCTGATTTCAATATCAGTATTTAACAAATGATTAAACATTACTGTACTATTGATATTAATTGCAAACAAAAAACACTGTGTTTGCAAAGTTTACAATCACAAAAATATAATGGAATAAAATCCTTAGCAAGGATTGGGTAGAGGGTTCTAAGTGTAACCGGACCCCCAGGAACACAACATGGTGCATGGAGTCAAAATTACCAACATAGTATACTGTCACCTACTGAATGGCCTGTAGCTGGTTGTTGGAGAGAAAAGATTGCAGATTGTGGACTCAAGATTATTTGGATCAAGACAATACCAGACACTGCAGTGCTTGGTTGACAGCTGACACTTTAAAGTAAAACATATTTTGAACCTGTGTCACATCCATCCTGTAGTTAGCATCTTATTACATCCAATTGTCTATTTGAATCCTTGAAAGATGGTCAATGTGATTGAATATTTACAAGCAATAACCAGTTCCAACAGATGGTGCAGCTGTGTCATCAAAAAGCATCTACCATTGCATCTTGAAATATATGTTGTAAAACAGGTAGAAAAATGTCACAGTCCAGTGAATAATACCTTGTCACTTGTTTATATTTATGAATCGACTTTACTTTTTCAGACCCTTATTTAATAAAATAAACTTTCAACTACAGTACATATGTGTTACAGATTAAACATGAAGCTTGATCGGGTTGCTTTATCAATGTTTCAGGGACATGAAATAGAAAAGATGCTTGTGTTAAATTATAAATGTTTCCAAAGATACCTTTTTTCTTTTGAAGTAAAAACTACATTTTTCTGTCATTGTGGAATCGTCTTTCAAATTTAACCCGAAAAAAGCATGCTTTATTTTCATGTGTTTAAATATCAATCAATTATAAGATGAATTTGTAAGATATTACTGTTTCTCACATGAAGTACCCGTTTTTAAAGAAATTACATATAGCACAATTTGTTTTGGATTGTGTAACACAACTCAAATTAAAAGTAAACCTACTCACACTAACATACACACATCTATGTGAACGAGTGTGTTTGTGTACAAAGCAGTTCTGATTATGGTTCATGTGCTATATTATGCATTGCCATTTTGACATTGAATGAACTGAGCACTGTTCTTCTTTAAATTCTTTATGGGATTCAGTTCTCATTTCTATACAATTTGACAATCTAAGTACATGTCGTGTCTGGAACTGTTTACAGCTGATTTTTTGCCAAGGATTTGCAATGTGTGTATTCAGTTCAGTTTCTTCTGAAGAAGGTGGTTTATTTTTTTAGCCTCCAGTGAAATGTCAAGTTGTTGATTTTCTAATGATGACTAACAGAGGCATTATTTAATTTGTTTTAAGCCACATGGAACTTTTCTGTACAGTTTAGTTATAGTTTCAACATTCATGAAACATAACATTTTGAACAACATTCAAAAACATAATAAATAATACAATAAGTTCTATTGTTAAAAATAATTGCAATAAAAAAGTTAAAAAATGTTTATAAAATTAAAATAAAGTCATATTGTTTTTTTTCTCTATAGTTCTTATATGCACTAGCTGGTTGGGGCATCTTCATTCCAGGAAGATTATTAAGAACGCCAGCATAGAATTTGCCCCAAGGATTTCAGTTGAGTTTTAAGTGTTTGCCTTGTAATTTATTTTTAATAATTTAGTACATTAATAATATTTCAGATTAGGATCATTCCACATCAGAATAAAGAACATAATTGAATGAATTATTAATTTTTCTTCACCTTGCCTGAAAATGGGAAAATGGTTTTCATTTCCAGTCATAAAACACAAAACTCCAATTAGACACCCTAGAGGTTCTAAGCGATAAAACTTTCAATGAACTCTGCTTTTAATTAGGGCTGGTTGAAGGTCTTTTTTATCATGAGAAAACCATGGCTAAAGAAAATTCAGGGGTTGGCTTTAAAAAAACATTTGATATTATTGGCTGCTCAAACAATAATCAATTAGCAGATGTGAGACTCACACTATAAACAATGTAAAAGTGTCTGCTTTTACAAGCAATTCGATTTTTTGTTGCTGTTGTTGCTGATACTATTGTTCACATGGGCACACAAAGATCAGATGTACCATTTAAAAAAATAAAATTCTTCATGCGACAGAAAATGTTCTGTTGGTGCATTATTGGAAAACGAAACTCCAAAAGCAAATAACTTGTTCTCCAATTTGTCAAAAGCTCTGTGTATAGGGGACAAAGCAGCAGCAGGTGAGACTGCATACTAAAGGAGGATAGAAAAACACACCTCCTAATCAACGATATTGACTTATGGTACAGTATATCTAAAAGAAGTAATGCTTTTTACATGAACCTATAATGGTAAAGGGCACTGAACAGATGGCCAGATGAAAATTGATGAGTAGTTTAGGAGTCATTAGTAATAATGCATTCTGGCATGAGAACTGCTGAGCAGCAACAATAAGGGATGATTTGCTGCGTTTGCTGTCTTTTGGCTTAAAGCAATTTTTGTGGGATATCAAGCTGTCTTGAAACCTCCAATTAAATGATGGTAGACAAGTAATTGTAGTCAACTCCATATACAGTATGTAGGATCTGTGGTCTGCTGTCATGAGCCAATATAATACAAAGCTACAATGCTATTGGAATCTCAGGCTTTCAAGCAAAACACTGTAACAAATGTTCTATAAATCTTTGGAATTTTTAACAGAAATGCTTGATGTTACAATTAAACAGTCAAAAAATATAAGATAGCAATGTCTTAACCTTTGAATCTGTGGAAGTATTTACTAGAATTAGTTTTGTAATTATGATGTACTTTATGAATGTGATGCTCTTTAAATGAATGTTTTAATTTACATTACCTGAGAAATGCATTATTTAATTGATCTTAAGCTTATTTTTTGTTCTGAAGAAATAATTAACAGATATTTATTCAAAGCAGTCTTGATGCTAACCTGTTTGGTGACATTTGGGAATAACAGATCATGAATGGATAAAGATCTAATGAGCTCTGTCTTAATATGGACATCAAAGGTAAAGTGAAGGAGAAACAGTATGACAGACTGTTGTTACATTTAATGGCATTAAATCAAGCAAAGTTGTATTAGCTTCTGTTTAATGTTAATTGTATTCAGCCTCTCCAGAAATTTTACTAATTTACAACAAAAAGCCTTTTTCTACTTTAAGATATACATTTCCTGTAACACAGCTTCACATCTTCCATTTAGTACTTTTTATTAAATAAAATGAATAAAAAGAGGCCTTTTTTAACTTAGAAGTTCTTGATTGTTTTTTCCTATCTTTTTAAAACTATAAATACGTATAATGTATGCTGAAGAGAGCAGACCAATTTCATTTTTGGTCTTTGATATATTCACATTTAAAAGATTAATTAATCTTCCCTCTGGATCCTAAAGCAAGATAGTACATAAATTTTGTCTGAGGGAAAATGTTTTTGAAAATCTAGCAGTTTTTAACAGAATATTGTTCAACACTAAAAATCTGCTGCCACAGACAGTACCCAGAAGGAAGGAATAATAATTATTAGTAGTAAAATTATTGTTCATTTAAAATACATTCTTCTTGACATCAAGGACCCAGTTCTGTATTATTTATATGATTTTGTCACCCCTGGAAAATGCGCCTTCTCTTGTGTTTAAAACTGTGGCAGTTAAAATGTATGTACAGTATGCAGCTGTTAATTTCTAATAATTAGCATAACAGGAAAAGAAAAAAAACCTTCACCCCAATTATAAAACTTTGTTTAAATCACTAAAATATCATAGAATATGTCTGAAATTATGGCTGAAACAACTGACCTTCATCATAAGCGAAAGCAGATATTCTCTCAACTTTTTAAAAAGAAAAGTTCAGATTACACAGGCATGGCAACAACCTTCTAATTAGCATTCAAGTAAGCATAAAAACATAAATGAATTAGTAAACCACAATTGGCATTTATAAGAATTTGCTTATGGAACGTTCATCATTTAAAAATGTAAATCCATATGAGTATAAAATAAACACTTAACATTGTGTGCAGAATTGACTCAGTCTACATTGTTTACTGATAAACCCAGTAAAATAAGATGAATACCAATTATCAGATGCAATTTGTTTGAAAAAGGGGCATAAACAGATGTTAATTCAAACTTCAGATTTAAACCCACAGGTGGGAATGTTGAAATTGCTGCACAATAGTGCAGTTCCTTTGAAGTTTCTTCTATGAAGATTATCTATGTAGTGCAGTCCACAATGACAGGTCAGGACTTTGGTTTTACATCTCATCGGAAAGGATGGTGTCTTTTTACTGTATAGTGTTTTCATTATTTTACTGGGGCATTGGGACCAACATAGACCACAGGCTGTGCACCCCCTACTTGCCCCTCTAACGCCACTTCCAGCAGCAACCAGGAGGTCTCCCATCAAGGTACTGACCAGGTTCAAACCTGGGTTGTCAGTTCAGTGGGTTGTCAGTTGTGCATTGTAGAGTGATATGGCTTCAGAGTATACTACTATACTCTGTTGATATTATTTTTCAAGTTCTAGAGGTCTTTATGGTAATGTGTTATCCTGCTATAAAAAACATTAGTGTGTGACACTGTTAGTTTTTCCAATATGAACAGATTATTACAAAAAATGTTTTAAAATGTGTAGACAGGACAATGAGTAAAGTTTATGGCATACATCTTCCATAAGGTTTAAGCTGAATTAAGTTTAAGTTATTAATTTAAGTTGAATCACAGCAGTCATGGAGAATCATGCATATTAAGTATTTGGCAAAAACAAAAATCTAGCTCCTAAAGAACCATGGTTCTGTGATATAAGTAAAATAATTTCTAAAGCTTTTCCTCCAGAGCAAAAGTTGCTTCTTATTTTCTAAAATTAATTGTTCAGCTTTATTGGTACAAATCAACCAAGATACTACAGGCATGCGCATTTATTTCACTTAAACATGTTTACATATTTTAGAGCTATTTATATTGTTTGAAAAAGCAAAACATATGGTGGAGAAAAAACTCTGAATGTGTTTAGCCTTAGAAAAAGATACATCACTTCAGTATGACAACCACCATTCTTTGGACAAAAAGGTGAAGATGGACGATAAAGTCTGCCTCCAGGGCTTCATATAACTGTGACAGTTTGAAATGTGTACAAGACTTCCTGAAAATGTAACTCATTCTGCCTAACATGCCTTTTCCAAAGAACACAGTTCCTTTGATTCTTGCAGCAGTATATTTGTAAAGCTGTCCAGAATTTACACTCTATTTTGTACTTATTTTAATAATGTCTTAGACAGCTGTGGAAGTGGCTCTTATCAAGGAGTGATTCACAATACAGAGGTTTGAAACTGAAGTAAAGTCTCATGTAAGACCTCTGTTTCATCTGACAATTAATTTAGGTATAATATTTGTATATGATGATATGATGTGCCAGACTGTCATTGAGTGTGAGTGTGTAAATGTAGGCTGGGCAAACGATTTTTAAATTTTTTTAAAAAGAAATAAAAAATGAGATATAATGATGTGTTCCTGCTTAACTTAGACATTGCACGACTTTAAAACCTATAAAAATGGGTTACGAGAGTTAAAAACCACTTTTTATGCGCGAAAAATGGGTGATTTTTCTTCCTCGTGATCAGCTCAGAATCTCTGTGTACGCTGTAAGGTTTTTACTTCTTAATTAAAGGTTTAAAATACACGAATTTCATAAAGACAACACACGTTTCGAAGAGAAAAAATCCCATTCTTTTCTCTTCCTGTTGTGTGAAACTCATCAGCAGGTCTTTTTTTCCCAATCAGAGGCTCTGAAAATAGCGTACCGCCCACTGCGCTCCGTCAGAGAGGGGCGCGGCACCGAGAGAGGGAGGAGGCGCGGAGCGCAGCAGCACAGAACGAACGTTCTACTGCCTGGAGCGCTTATGGCAGCGATCGCGTCTGCATTTTTAACTTAGTTTATAAAATTAATCAAGCAATATGAAGCATCTCTTTTTACTTTTAAGTCACTTAATTATCATTAAGCACAACTTTCTCACCACCTAGACTACTTTTTGATACCATCCTTAGACATAGCAGAAACTTCTTGTTCTGTCTAATGACATTACAAGTGGAAAGATTACAGAATTTAATCGTCTTTAATTTTGTTACGTTATACATTTTAGAAACGTTTCATCCATACAAACACCACAAAACTATTCTCGATTGTATTTCTGAATGGTATGTTACACTTAGTTCGCTGTTTTAATTACACCTAATTAAGAAAGTTAGGTGTTAGCATAAACTATTAGCAATCAATATTAAATTTAGCACTGTAATAAGTTGTTGCACTTTCCCCCGCATCTTGTAAAAATATATTTTCATTGTTCAAATATACATTAAATCTGACTAAATATAATTCAAAATATTTTGCTAACAATGTTAACTGTTTATAAATAATAAATTGTATTAACTAAAAAGTAGGATGGCACAGTTGTTAGTATGCTTTTTGTTTTGTTTCTTTTTCATAAATACAACAGTAGTACCTGATGTCTCAGCGCCTTTCAAAATTAAATTATGCATGCAAACCTGTGAACTAGAAAGATAACTAAGATATCCATCCATTTATAATGGTGGCAAAGTGGTTAGCATTGCTATCTTGGAGCACTGGGGTCCTAGATTCAATTCCTGCCATCCTGTGTGTGTGGGGTTTGCATGTTCTCTCTGGGTTACATGGTTTTTCTCCATATGTGTGATATGACTCCCTCTCGCACTCCAAAACATACTGGTAAGTTAATTGGTTTATGGGAAAACTGGCCCTGGTGTGTGTGTGTTTGTGTCTGTCTGTCCTGTGATGGACTGGCGCTATGTCCAGGGTGTATTCTGCCTTGTGTCCGTTGCTTACTGGGATAGGCTCCTAATCCTCTGTACTGGATAAAGAGATTAGAAATGGATGGAAGTAAAGGCACTGTGTGGATTGAACTATACACAGTGTTAGAAACCCACTATGAAATGGCAGCATCTCACTGAGAACAAAATATTTTATAGTGCTGGCTTAAGTAAACAGCCTTTCCACCTCTCTTGCACATCAGTATTCATACCTAGTTATTTAAACAAATTGCCTCTAATTATAAACATCTTAATATGCTGGCTCTGTGGATCCGCATCAGCGATGTTTGCCCATTCCTTCAATTCATGTGCATCCAACACACAGTTCAATGCTAGCAACTACACAAAATCTAAAATACAATCCTCATTTCAGTATCTATGTAAACATACAGTCTGTTAACTTCATCATCTTCATCAAAAGTATGCCTAACCCCATTAGGAAGTGTTCTTGTTATCAGTGTATTCCTCAGCTATCCCAAAATTATCTTCTTACCAACATCTCTAGTTTTTTATCCTGCAATAACTCAGCCAACACTTAAATCTCGAAAAGCTGCTTGTGTTCATTTCTTTAAATCACAATATCATGTGTAAATACTGTCCATATAATACTCTGCATTGTGGAATAATAGTTTATTTTAAAGGGAACAAGAGAAACTAAGAACTAGAGAAATCAAGAAAGGCTTTTTTTTCTAGAATTAATAAATGCACATCCTGTTCACTGGGGAAATTAAATCCACACTGAGCAATCTTCAATATGTTCAGAATATGACAGCGAGAATCCTATCAGGGATGCATTGCACCTGTTTTCAAGTCCTTGCATTGGTTACCTATCAGGTTTCGAGTCAACTTCAAAATCCTCATCCTCATTCAGTACCTACAGTATATGGCTTATTATCTGTCTACTCCCCACCTTTGTCCGTCTGACTCTGGTCTTCTAGCTGTCCTCAAGAACATCTGTGGGTGACAGGGTCTTCTCTAGCTGCACCCCAGAGCTCTCAATTTGTATTCCCAGTGATATCAGTCACGTACCCTGAGTGCATTTAAATCTTACCTCAGAACCTTTCTTTTCAGAAGACTTAGTGTCTGTATCTGCTTCATTTTCTAATTTTGGTAGCACCTCTAACTGCTTGTCTTTCTTATATCTGTTTTTATATCTACTGTATTGCTTTGAGATGCCACTTTTAAAGGTGATATATAAAATAAAGTTTTTTATTATTGTTATAGAGAAACATGATCAGTTTTCCCTGGTTCAGATAAAAAGATCTAAAGCATACTAGTTTGTCACTCTTCTCATTCCCTTTGCTAAATAACTTTTCATACTAATCTGATCAATCTTACTGCCTGTTTTCTGTGCTTTCTCTATCCTGCTAGATTTGCAATTATTCTGAACATTTTCTTCTTGAAATAACTCCTTTCTAAATACCTTTTTTCACTGTTAACATCTTGCAGCAACTCTGCGACAAAATATACACTCTGACAGTTTCATCCTGCTACCAACATTAAATAAAACAAATCTTAAGATTTCTATATTTATGTCTTTATTTAGTGGTTTCATTAGTGACAAAGGCTAAACTTTCTTGGAAAAATGTCTTTTATGTGTTGCAGAAAAAACTGACTTGCTTTAACAAAGTATGTTTACAAATCCTTTCACCTGGCAATCTACCTGAATGCCCAACTATCTGAGAAGCCCTCCATGAAACTATGGTTGCTATTAATTCATTTAGGGCTCACTGACAGAATTGCTGTTTTTTATGCATGATAATTTTCTGATTCCTCACTCTGTTTCATGTTTATAGATAAGACTTTATTGATAGCGAAGGGAAATTGATGTACATGTTCATGTACATGATGAACATGTTTGCATGTTCTTTTGTAACATACACCTTTTTGTGATTTTTTGTATATCTAAGCAAGTGTTCCTGCATCCCTCTTCTGCACTTTAGTCATGGCTTTTTTTCTGTTTGCTTATTTCAAAGCAACACCTGCTCCATTTCTAAAACTTTTTACTCATGTGCATTTTTGTATTTTTTACACCTCTAGCACTTTAACATCCTGAATTTTCATTTGCCTTAATTTGTAGAATGAACTTGAGTTTTAGCCTAAAGAAGTTTTCATTATCTTTTGTTTCTTGTCCTACAACTGTTATTATTGATCACCGAATTATTGTTCTTGACATGACTTCATTCAGCCTTTCCTGAACGTCTATGACAGGCAGAGAGAGTGCTGTTTCTGGTGCGATCTTTTGCAGCTGACATTTCACTGTTTTAAACGAACAAGAAATTAGATTGCTCATAGATCACTTATCCTATATAAACACAGCGTAATTGCCCTCCGAAAATCCTCTTTTTCTTGTTCGTTTTAGAGACCTTGATCGAAACTGATTTTAGATGTCAGAAAGGATTTCTTTTCTCTGTATTTCCTACATTGCTTTGTCGAGATTTTAACTTTATATCTAGGCTCAGATTTCAACTATAAATCGTACAGTAATTAATAGCAGTAAATACTGATGTTTTGCGCCCTCTTACCACAAAAATATATATGTTTTGTAGCTGGGATGAACTTTATTTCATACGCGTAGCTACTGCGATTCGGACACGGACGGTTAAACATGGCGGCAAATCAGACACCCAGAGAGGGGGGGGGGGGGGTGTCTTCTCGCCTCCATAACTAAAATGCCAAATAGGAGTGGCTTAAGCGACATACACAGTCGTGTAACTGACAGTTTGAGGTAGCCTATCGTGTAAATTTCGCTTTGTTGCTGATAGGTTAAGCTTTCGAAACTCTGCCCCAAAGTTATGTGACTGATTTTTCGCCCTGTTTCGTTGGTTAAACGCAATGATCACAAGCACCACCATGGTAACTGGGATGTGTAGTTTTTAATTCCGTTTGAATTATAACTGTACGTACTGTCTTCGGATTTGGCCAGGGCTTTAAAGAGAGGGCGCGCCAAAAATTTTCGGTGCCGTCGTCTCCGCTTTAAAGGTACCCCCGTCGCGGAAGAATTCGATCTCGGGACGTTTGCCCAGCGTAGTAAATGGTTAACAAGCTATGTGATTGGTCATAATCTCCGTACTTGAGTTTTCATGATTTTTTTAGAGAATTTTCAAACATCTTTCTACACCAGTGACAGTATAAAGCTCAAACTTTATACACATTATTACTTCATGTAACAATGTTTTCAGATTTGTTAAGGACAAATGAATTGATCACATGGTTTGGAAACCATTTTAGATTTTTCAAAACTTCAAACTTTTCAAAATGCTTGGCCATTATTATTTTAACAAACTGCTACTTTAAAAATAAATTTAAATTTAAATTTACAAAATTAAGTATAAACATTTTTCTAAACTTAATACTTTTATTTAAACCCTAAATGCTTAAACTGAAGACTTCTAAGGGTAAGATCAATTGCAGTATATGTTAACAATCTAAAGAGAAAAATAAATATTCATAAGCCACTCCAGTGTACTTTGGTCATTGTTCTGCTGAAAGGTGAATTTTTGTTCACCTTTTTAGACCATAATTAGGTCTTAAGCAGGTTTTCCTCTAGAATTCGTCAAGTACATTTTAAAATATATGTTCTTATATTGTCTTGACAGGTTTCCCAGTCCCTGCTCATCTCATTGGTATCATTAGGTGTTACAAACCCTATGCAGAATTTAATGTTTTTTTACAGTTCCATACAAGCCTCTGTGGAGAGACCAGCATATTGTTCCATGAACAATGTCTACCTTACACTTCATACTGATCAACTTCACACCCTGCTCAAATAAAGATTAAGGGTTTTTACAATGTTTTATATCCTTCTCCTGATCTGTGCCTTAATACAACTTTATCCCTGAAGGATTTTGAAACCTCCATGGTTGAATTTTGAAATTCATCTAACTGAGGGACCTTACAGAGCTTGATGTTTTTATTCTTAAATCCTGATACCACTATTATTACATAGAATAAGGCTACACAACAAAATGTGTTGCTTGTTAAGGCACCTAATTTAGGATTGCCAAAGCAATATGTTTGAATATACATGCATGCAACACATGCAACAATCATGACATTTTCAGATTTTTTGTTTCTGTTTTTCTGCTTTGAAATTGTGAAGTAGGTTGTGTATATATTAACTGTATATACAAGTGTCATGATTGCAAACTTTAAAACAACAAAATGTGAAAACTGTCTGCGCACATTTACATATATTTCTATTTGTGCATATGTTGTGATTTATGGCTATAACAGAATGTTGTAGGCTCATGAAAAACCAAAGAGGAATATTAGCCATTGGGAATTATAGACCACATCTGAAAAAGGCTGATAAGTCACATGATTTGATTGCCATATAAGACCTTTTTGTCAAATAAGACAATCATTTTGTCTGTCATTTTGGTCAAATAAAAATTAATATAATTCCATAATATATGCAGGTAGGGCCTTGGGTATTATGCAATAAAATAAGAACTCTTATTTGCTTTACAAAACATAACTTTTACTTGCTGCTTGCAGATATATTCAATATATATAATTTTTATTTATGCTGATGTTTTTTGTACAAAAGATTGATTTAAAATGGGTACTGGGAGCAATAGTTGTGTTAAACTTAGTTTGTTAAATATTCTATTGTAAAAATAAAAAAAATATCAAGTTGATCCCTAAGTAATGCAGATCATACAAAGACATAAATACACACACACTCACAACAGAACCATTTTCCCAGAAACCTATTAACCTACCACTATATCTTTGGACTATGGGAGGAAACTGGAGGAACCCCACGCAAACACAGAATGTACATAAAGATAGCACCCTAGATCCCCAGCATTATAAGGCAGCAATGCTAACAACTACACCATTACTCAATGTCCTCTTCTTCTTTTCTTCACAAATTTAGTTTTTTTAATAAGTCTGGAAAAACACTATTGACTACTGTCTGGTGAAGTGCCAGCAAAAGGGTTGAGGATTCCTGCGATTACTCTGCAGTACACCTTGACCTAAACTATTCCCTGTTAATCAGACCTCAGAAAATCATATTTTCAATGGTTTCAGGGTGTGGATGAATGCCCACAGAGGTTGAGATAGGAATAAAAATTTAGAATTGAGCTAAATAACATCTGAACTATAGTCAGCAGAGATGAAAAGCTTCAGTGATGCTGATAAATTACCCTCTTTAACCTCCTAGCATGGTGAATTGGGAGTTAATTGTGATACAAAGCCAAAAGCAAATCACTTGTTCTATTCCTGTGAGTGGTCTGTTCCTAAATAATGAATTCAAGAATTCTAAACTATAAGTTTAATTGAATAGTCAGCACTTACGTTTCTTAGATGATCAGATCATTAATTTTGTATGCTGTTAGCACTTAAAATAATAATTAAAATAATGTAAAAATTGTTTGCAATGTATTGTATTTTATTTTACCCTAACATTCTTCACAATTTAGGAGAGGACCCATTTCAACTACTTCTGAAGTCCAGCATGCACCCGCAGTAGTTCTTCACAGTATCATGGGTGGAAAAGTAAAAAATTGGGGAATTAAAGAAGGTAATTTTTGGAGGCTAGTCTGTAGAAGCCCAGAGTTTAATTTAGCTAAGATAATGATAGGGTTAACACCCCTACTCTTACAAGCCATGCTTTGGGCTCTGTAATGACCAATTATTTTACACCTTGGTTTAGTGTTTTAAAGGACAGCACCACCTACAAATGCAGCCATCTAGGATGCGTATCAAAATGCAAGTAGAAAGCACATTGCAGTATACTAAAATTCCTTTCAGCATGCTGCTTTCTGTAGGTGGTACTTGTGTTGTCTTAGTTATTACTGAAACAGTAGATTCATTTAATCTGTTTTTTTTTCCTTAGTTTCAAATAATATTTCTTGAAACCAAACCATTTTATGTAAAAAAAAAAACAGATAAAATACATAAAATTCAAGCAGGTCTCTGCATCATCATGCATCTTTTCTTTTTTTTCAGCATGGAATAAACCTTTACCTGTTTCTTATACAATACACAGTCTAGCTACTGTACCATTTTAAAATGTAATGTACAAATTCAACCATTCAAAATGCACGGTCCGAACCCGTACCACGGTCATCTACGCGTGCGCCACCGCACTGTACCGTACGTGATATGCTGGCCAAAAAAACCAACAGGGGCACTCGTAGTGCATTGGTCGGTAGTGAAAAGATTTAATCATTTAATCTCTTTACTGTGCACATTTTAATCCTCTTAGTATTGAATATTTATATGGAATTTTACCATTAAAGGGAAATTTAGTAGCTGAGCATAAAAAGAAGAGGAGTATAACGCATCTGAAGGTCATAAACGATATACATTTAGGAACATAAACATATTATGTAAACTGTATATTGCTGGTGTCGGTATTTTAAAGAACAAATACACACCAGTATTTCATTTCTCCCTAAACATTTTAAGCATTAAAGTCTTACATGTGGTTATTTCAAAATGTTTTTACATGCTCCTTCTTACTATGTTCTTCTTACTATGCCTTGGTGGCGTGATAGCTTAAGTGACTGATTTATAAACCTGAGGTCGGGTGTTCAAATCCAGCAATCGCTATGAGTTTTCTTTTCACAAAGAAACATTTCTTTGAAATATTAAAATAGCAAATATTATGGACACTACAGTATATTGACATTTTGTATATTTCTAAATATCACATGTTTGTACTGTATGTACACAGCAGTACCGCAGGGTGTAAAGCCCTGCATTAATATTGTGTATTCGCCTGGCGCTGCGCGGTTTTCACACCTCTCTCTCTCCCTCCCCCCCTCCCCGGAGTGCTGGCTGTGCCTAATTTCACTTCACTGTCTGAGTCTGTGACTACGTTGTTTGTAAACAAATCCGTTTCACAGGTATTTTCAAACTAGAACAGGGCGAGTCTTCCAATGAAAGACACACACTCCACCGTCCCCCACAGACACGTTTTCTTAGAAAAACAGATTCACAACGCGAAGCTATATCTGTCTTCGGTGTAAAAAAAATCAGTTTGAATACCGTGGGTGCTGTTTTTAAGATGCTGCTGAGTAAAGTATAGGAATTTTCCTGCTGTCAGCAGTATCGTGTATATAGTTGACCCTTACCTGAATGAAAACAGGACATAAAGAAAGGGTTTCAGAAATCAAACAAAGCTTTATTCCTGTGCTAGTTTGGGTAATTAGAGGCTATGCTGTTATGCTTCCTATGGTCATATACAGGTTTTTTCACACGAAGCCGTATTGAGCCGTATTTCTCGCGTTGTAAATGTGTACACAGCGATCCCCTTGGATTCCAGCTAGTGAATAATTACGCATCAATGAAAAAACGGAGGTTTAATAAAAGAGAGTTAGCTCACTAGTTTTATGTGCAAGCTGTGAATATTTTCGTAGTCTTTAAAATGCATTTGGTTTGAAGGCTTTCTGTGTTTCCCTTCAGAAGATATGAATAAAAGATTATTCGAGCTTGGTAAAAAAATGGCTTTAAAAAGAAATAAAAAATTAGTTCTGAACGAGTTAAACTTTAATAAAGGAAAAAAGTATTTCCCAGAAGCTATACTGAATCTTATGGAAGCCCGTTTCCGCCAGAGAGTAAAAAAAACGCGCTATAGTATTCTCTCCGATGCAGTGCTGTTAAAATACTATCTCTGATGCTGTTCCTAAATTAATATCATTTATGACCATCAGACGCTTTATGCTCCTTTTCTTTTTTCCAATGGATTGAACATGGAGAGGCATTACATGATGTACTTTTCACTGATGAAGCAACAGTGGCTCTGGAAAAGTTTTCAACCATGTCGTTTTATAAAAAGGGGAGATATGTTAACAAAACCCAAACCATCCACAGAAGGTTAGCCTGTTCTACTCTGAGAAGAGTAGAGGGGGTGGAAAGTGCCTGCGGTCATTTAATTAGTATTAATTAAATCGCAAATTTACGTCACTTCTAGCACCAGCAATGAATGTAGCCGGGCCTGGTTGCTCATCTACAGATGCAGCCATTCAAAATGAGCGGTAAAAACCCGCGGTACAGTAACCAACCCGCGGGGCACCGTAGGGCACCGCAGGGCAAGTGATTGGCTGGCCAAAATGACCGACAGGGGCACTCGTGGTGCATTGGTTGGTAGTGCAAAGATTTAATCATTTAATGTCTTTACTGTGCACATTTTAATCCGCTTAGTTTTGAATATTTATATGGATTTTACCACTAAAGGGAAATTTTAGTAGCATAGCATAAAAAGAAGAGGAATAACGCATCTGAAGGTCATAAACGATATTAATTTAGGAACATAAACATTACTGTATGTATGTAAACTGTACTGTGTATGGCTGGTCTTGGTAGTTGAAAGAAAAAATACACACCAGTCTTCCATTTCTCCCTAAACATTTTAAGCATGAAAGTTTTATGAAACGGTACCCAAATATGCGATTGCTGTATAGAATGAATTTTAATTTGAAAAAATTATTTAACACGAACATTAAGCTGTTTAAATCTTCCGCCTGAGAACAGTCATCCGTTGCTACCCAACGCAGAAACACAGCCACTAACTAGCAAAGAGAGGACATTAGCTACCCAATATGATAAAGAAATAAATGATTATTTGTTTATTTCTTTTGCACATTTATTTGAACATTTCCATCGATTGTACAAGCACTTGGAAACTGTCCAATCCCTAGTTCATCAGGCATTTTACCAGTCTGGCGCCGGTCTGTGTCTTCCAGGATATAATGCCAGCGAACTCTTGTTTTTATGTCCACTATAACAGACAATCTCCTTTGCTTTTAACCGAGCGTTTAATAATTTCCTAAAATGAAAATGATTTACTTTATTTCCCTCACGGGATCAATAAAAGTATCTATCAATTGTCTAAACTATGGGACCGAATTCTGGGGTCTCCCCATTCCAGAGATTATGGTAGGGTTTCAGAATGGTGATTGGCTGACACCATCTGACACCCCCCTGATTGGAGAAAAAAGACGTGCTGGTTTGCTATACATACTGTACCAGGAAGAGGATTTCTTTCTATTCAAAACGTGTATTTTAAAAGTTTAAGAAGTAAAAACCTTACAGCGTACACAGATTTCTAAACTGATCAGGATCGTTATCTTTGCCTTATGCATAATAATGTTCACCACTCTGTCCAGCAAATTAATAATAAACTTTATTTTATATAGCGTTTTAAACGAATAAGTAATTAGATTGCTCATAAACCTAATCACTTGCTTTTTCTTTTTATTTAGGCTCAGATTTCAACTATAGTTCGTATTATTAATAACCATAATAACAACCAACCAACAAAAACAACCATATAAACATAAAACCAACCAAAAACATAGATAACAACCACAATACAAAATCAAATATATCAAACCATTTTACTCTCACAAAGTCCTCCAATTGTCATAATCCCGCCCCTTATGCAAAACAAAACCTTCCTCCCATCCCAGTTTATCCTGTTTATCATAAACAAAATCCACCTCAATTTTCAACATAAAGCATTACACAAAATCAATACCTCAACACTCCATACTCAACAACGATAATTCACAAACAGCCAGAACATGTAACTACACATTCCCAAACAGACCTAATTTCCATAGCCCCGCCCCTTATGCAAAACCAACATCCCTCCCCTGTTCTTTCTCTCCCCTGGCGGTTGTAATTGTTTTTAATTTCAAATAAATTTTAGCAAAGTCATGTATTTTAAAAATCTTAAGATTTTTATATTTATGTCTTTATTTAGTGGTTTCATTAGTGACAAAGGCTAAACTTTCTTGGAAAAATGTCTTTTATGTAAACCATGTTTGCTATTAATTCATTCAGGGCTAAAATATGTTCATTGTCTTCTAATGAAAGAAGGGTTCCTTTCGCCGTAGTCGGGTTGAAATTAGAAGCTTGCCACGCCCGGACTACACCAATGCATTAGCATGTTAAAGCGATTTCATTGAGGAGCCTAGCCTTTAACTAGTAAGTACTGTACTTACTGGGTTTTTGAGGGGGGGGAGGTGTCTTTCGCTGGAAATCTCGCCTCCTACTTTGAAAATACCCGTGAAACCGGTTCAATTCGTCACAGCCAGCACTCCTGCAGAGAGGGGGGTTGTACTTGCAGTGTATACAGTACACGCGTTATGCTCTTCATTAATGTCTAAGCTGGAACATATCAACAAAAACAATAGTTTTCCCAGCCTAACAGTATTGTTTTTAACCTGTAAAGCGCTTTGAGGAGCCACCTTTAAAGGCGCCATATACAATAAAGTTCATTATTATTACTATTGTAAATTTGCTGGACAGAGAGGTGAACATTATTACACAGAAGACAAAGATAGCGATTTACGTTGCATTGTGTATCGTGCTGCTTTAATACAGTTTTAAATAATTAAAAGTCTAAACAGTATCAGCTTTATTTATGGGTTTTAAATAAAGGTGATTTAAACGCGATTTAAATCAATATAAATGTTTATAGTGTAACGCATAGGTGACTATTCATTGTTATTAAAATGACTTAAATTTGATCATGTTGTGATATTTAGAAATATACATTTGTTTGGTGTGAGTGAAGTTTTATTTAATCTCTGAGCCATACTGATTCTTCTGGAAGCCAGTTTCCGCCAGGGAGTAAAAAAAAAAACACACTATGGTATTCTCTCCAATGCAGTGCAGTTAAAAACATACCCCTGATGCTGCTCCTAAATGAATATCGTTTATGACCATCAGAAGCTTTATGCTCCTTTTCTTTTTTCCAGTGGATTGAACAGGGAGAGGCATTTCATGATGTACTTTTCACTGATGAAACAACAGTGGCTCTGGAACAGTTTTCAACCATGTCGTTTTATAAAAAGGGGAGATATGTACACGTTACTGTAGCTAAAAGTTTAGCCTTTGTCACAAATGTAACCACTAAATAAAGACATATAGAAATCCCTACGTTACAGACTGTATATGGCTGGTATTGGTAGTTTAAAGAAAAAATACACACCAGTATTCCACTTTCTCCCTAAACATTTTAAGCATCAGAGTCTTACATGTGGTTATTTCGGAAATGTTTGTACGTGCTCCTTCTGACCATGTTACTGTTTACTGTTACTGACCATATTAAGTTTAAGTGCCTGTGGGCACTTTTCCTGTCCGTGGGGGGTGGACCGTCTTTCATTAGAAGGTTAGTCTGTTCTACTCTGAGAATGTAGAGGGGGTGGAAAGTGCCCGCGGTCATTTAATTAGTATTTAAATTCGCACTGATTCCCTTGCGAAGATACGGACATAGGAATATTCGTGCGTGGTCAAAAACTGGCATAAAAACGACAAAGTGAAGGCTGTGAAAACATTCACAATGTACTTTATACACAAAGCAAATATACCCCCCCCCTCTCAATTCAATTCAAGCTGCTTTATTAGCATGACAGATGGGTACAATCAGTGTTGGGTATTTACTTTGCTTTGAGATGCCACTTTTAAAGGTGATATATAAAATCAAGGCTTTAACTTGCTTTAACTCCGCAAGTCTGAGTTCTTGTGTCTGTCCTATCCGAACCCGAAAGTATTACAATATGTATCTTTATAGCAGGTGGTGTACAGCTTTTCAGTATAGATTACACTTTTCTAAAATGTATTTAAAAAATAAAAACGATTACAATCTAATCTTTCCACGTTTGATCCCAAAATAAATCTAAACGGGGAGAAAGCTATGCTGAAAGTTTATTAAGATACTTAGAAGACAAAGATATCAATTTATGTTTCATTTGTCTGATTGTGAATCAAAAAACACATATATTTAAACCCGCATTTGCGATTTAAATCAAAACGTTATTTAAATCAATATAAATGTTTATATTGTAACGCCTAGGTGACTATTCATTGTTATTAAAATGACTTAAATTTGATCATGTTGCGATATTTAGAAATATAAATTTGTTTGGTGCGAGTGAGGTTTTATTTAATCTCTGACTCAGTGATGGCCTGGCATTGTGAGGTGCGCTGGCGGCTATGTGGTGTTACGCAGTGGTGGCCTGACACGGTGAGGTGCCCTGGCAGCTGTATGATGCAATGGTGGCCTGGCACGGTGAGGTGCGCTTGCAGCTATGTGACGCAGTGGTGGCCTGGCACGGTGAGGTGCGCTGGCAGCTGTGTGATGCAGTGGTGGTCGGGTATGTAGAGGTGCACTGGCAGCTGTGTGTTGTGACGCAGTGGTGGCCTGGCACGGTGAGGTGCGCTGGCAGCTGTATGATGCAGTGGTGGCCTGGCACGGTGAGGTGCGCTTGCAGCTATGTGATGCAGTGGTGGCCTGGCACGGTGAGGTGCGCTGGCAGCTGTGTGATGCAGTGGTGGTCGGGTATGTAGAGGTGCACTGGCAGCTGGGTGGTGTGACGCAGTGGTGGAAATGTTCACCTTGTTTCACCATGCTGAAAATGTTTGTACCAGACTTTTTTGAGGCCTGTTTAATTGTGTCTGAAGTCTGATGTTGTACATTTTATTGTTAAAAAGATCCATGAAAATGTCACTACTAAAGTTAGCTGGTACTGTTGGTATTGTAAGTGGCAAGTAGAGCTCATATTTTAGATTTTGTGTAGTTGCTAGCGTTGAACTGTGTGTTGGATGCACATGAATATATTTATTATATGCCAGCGCACCTCACCGTGCCAGGCCACCACTGCGTCACACATATTTCAGCGCCATATATTTCATGGATATTATGGAATATAATGGATGGATATCTTAGTTATCTTTCTAGTTCACAGGTTTGCATGCATAATTTAATTTTGAAAGCCACTGAGACATCAGGTACTACTGTTGTATTTATGAAAAAGAAACAAAACAAAAAACATACTAACAACTGTGCCATCCTACTCCTTAGTTAATACATTTTATTATTCATAAACAGTTAACATTGTAAGCAAAATATTTTGAATGATATTTAACCCTATTTTTTCTTTAGTTTTGTATTTAACTTATTATATGATAGTCAGACTTAATGTATATTTGAACAATAAATTAAGCACTTAAAATTAATATGGTTAATAATAGTAAACTGTAACATGCTGTAACAAGATCGGTTAAACTGCGAAGAAAATGCTTTCAGAGAAAATGTTTCAGGTGTGAAGAACATAGATCTCCAATGCAATTTCAACCAAACCTGTTCCCACACACCCTGCCCCCACTACCATTAGAATATACACAAACATTTTAGCGTTTCATTCTGAGCAGAAGACCCTCACACCTGAAGAGTGCTGGCTGTGACGAATTAAACCGGTTTTACAGGTTTCAATCACAGACCATTTGACATGGGACTCAGTAAAGTAACACACAGCGCCACTGGATTTGATAATACCTAACCAAAATCCGCAATATGGAAACAGAACCTGTGTAATTGTTGATAGATGATGTACTCGTAACATTTTTTCAAGACGAACTACAACATTTAAAAAATGACTTGTATGTACTTGATATCTCTAATCAATCCACAGGTCCCAGCACAAAACGAAACTAAAATGCATACCGTTTCGCGCTTCTTATTAGTTGCTCAAAAGTAATTTGACCGTATGAAATGCATAATATAAACCTAGAAACATATACGTGAGCAGTACTTAAGCACTGTAGTATCGGTGTTAAGACATACCTCTCAAATACTGTAAATCAAGTTAAAAATATCTCAAGACCGATTCTGGTCATAATGAAACCATGTTTCGTGTATGTTTTCTTTTTCATCTTGAAATAACTCATTTCTAAATACCTTTTTCACTGTTAACATCTTGCAGCAACTCTGCGACAAAATATACACTCTGACAGTTTCATCCTGCTACCAACATTAAATAAAACAAATCTTAAGATTTCTATATTTATGTCTTTATTTAGTGGTTTCATTAGTGACAAAGGCTAAACTTTCTTGGAAAAATGTATTTTATGTGTTGCGGAAAAAACTGACTTGCTTTAACAAAATATGTTTACAAATCCTTTCACCTGGCATTTTCGTAGTTAGAAATTATGGAACGCTCTGTTAAAAGCAAGTTAGTTTTTATGTCCGTTGCAGTTCTTTTGCAACATGAATATAATTATATCGTTATTAATTTCTTGAGATACGCCATTCCATATTATATTCCCTTTTAATCAAATTCTAAAAGTATGCTTGTTGACTCCGGTATCACGTTAGTTAAAGACTTCGAAGCTTACAATGTTTAGGGAGAAATGGAATACTGGTGTGTATTTTTTTCTTTAAAGTGCCGATTCCTGGAACACCCCTCTGATGTGGTTCCGTAAAATCTGGTATACAGAAAAGAAAGCGTTGATAAATACAAGTGTCTTTTAATACACTCTTTGCTGTGCTCTTGAGGATCCTTGTGATATTTTAAGCTCTAGTTGAATGATAGGTGTCGCATTTTAAATCATTTTCGTAGTTAGAAATTATGAAACGCCCTGTTAAAAGCTAGGAAGTTTTTATGCCCGTTGAAGTAAAACAAAATGCCTGACAAAGTATGGCTTGGACAGATTCCAAGTGCTTGTACAAATGTGCTAAAGAAATTATACTTTGAGTATACAGCTTGTCCAAAGTCATCCATTATTAATACTATTAGTAATATCTTCAGTAAAGGCTTTGATGCATAAATATTTCTGATAAAGGTAGGTTGTGTACTTTTGTCCAACTGAGCAATCTTGCTTTCATAAAATATACCAACATTTTAATGACTGATGATTAACATGCTGTAATACACAGTTCAAAATTAAAGGCTCAAATGCTGTACATGAGAGGTTAAGCTCCCCCTGGTGGTTTTACAAGGCGACGCTGGATAGTTAGTCACGTGACACACGTGAACTGCGTGATACCCCGGTGGGCGTGTCGCGGTATGCCGCGAAATACCTCACCCATTTTGAATGGCTGCATCTGTAGCAAAAGAAGTTTACTGTGGTGTTATACCTTCTTGTGTCTCCTTTTGGAATGCTATGTTTAGGAATATAAATTGAAAATTAGTTTGGACAATTGCTGATAGATATTTTCTTACAAATAAAGTTAAAGAAATTTCATTTAAGATTGTTCATAGACTTTATCCTGTTAAATTGACACTTTCTAGATTTAAGCACGAACAAGATGACTTATGTGAATTTTGTAATAATGAGAAGGAATCTTTGTTATATTTGTTTGTTAGATCTGATTTGGATAAAGCATATGTTCTTATCATTAATCTGTTATTTATTTTGGTGAAATACTTTATCTACAAAAGTAAATGGTATAATACTGCTCCCTCTATTAAAGAAATAGTTTTTTTACTTAAATTCTATTAGAAATTTAAAGAATCAAAAGGCAAGATACACAATGGAAAAATGTAAAAAGTATAATTTTCAGCTTTTTTAGAATTGTGAATTCCTCTGAATGTGGAGTGTCTATTTCTGTATATATTTTTTCATATTATGTCTCCTTTTTTGGATTTCTGGTGTTTAAATAAAAACTTTTAAAAAAAAGTCTACCGTCCACTATTCTATCCGGTTACTATGGAAGCCTCCCTGGCGGAAATGGAATTCCATAAAAAGTAGTGCAATTAATTTGATTTTCATCAGGGAACTTGACAAGACAAGGCTTCAGGCCTATAGATCCTGTACGATTTATTAATATAGTGTAATGGAAAGGCCGACATACAGGTTGTACGATCTGGTCACAGTGTGGTGACGACATTACCCTCCCCTGCGCATAACAGGGATGTTGGCCAACGGGGCTAAAGAAGGTCTTCTTTAGCTCAGCTGGTAAGACCTGGGTTCGAGCCCATGCAGTGAGGGACGAACTAGGGTGGGAGCGGCGAGGGCACAAGCCCTAGAAACCAAATCTGTTATAACAAAAAAGGACAGACAATGAAATGTGGGCATCAAAGTCGTAAATGTGAGATAAAAAGTCGTAATTCTGAGTTAAAAAGGATGCAATTGTGAGATATGAAATTGTACTGAGATGTTAAGTCGCAATTGCGAGATATAAACTCATAATTCTGAGATACAATGTTGCAATTGCAAGATGCCATAGCACTATTTTTTTTACTCCCTGGCAGAAACGGGCTTCCATACTCTACAGATATAATGAACACACAATACTCAAATCAGCAAGTTAGTAAAACGATTGCTTCTTTTAATCTCTCTCCTGTGTATGTTTAAATCCACTTAATATGATATATTAATATGGAAATTTACAAGGAAAGTTTGGTAGCTGAGCATATAACAGGAGCACAACATCTCTGAATGTCATAAACGATATTAATTTAGAAATATAAATATATTATATAAACTGTATATGGCTGGTAGTGGTAGTTTAAATAAAAAAACACAACAGCATCCCACTTTCTTTATAAAGATTTTATGCATCAAAGTCTTTCACTCGGTCACTTACTATGGTTATGATAGAAAAGTTTTGACATGCTCGTTCTGACAATATTAAGTTTATATTATTTATAAAAAGCTATAATGTTTTAACCTTTTCTATGAATGCTTGTCCTCGTTATCATAGAATAAAAACATATACTGTTTAGAATCTGCTTAATAGGGAATATAATATGGAATCACATATTTATAGAAATTAATAACGTTATTAATTTAAGCATCTAAATGTCATATATGTTTATAGCACAAAGTATAACTGTATTCTATTTTCTTTGTAAACATCTGCATCAACTTCTTTGACTCATTCGCTCATAATTATGTTGAAAACATTTCAACCTGTTTCAGCACTCTCACCAAGCAGCGGTTTCGTATGTTGAATTAGGTGCTTGCCTATCATCCAGGAGGTCAGTGTTCGAATCCCAATGCATGTGTTTTTCTTGCAAAAAAAATAAAGTAGTGAATATTATGTACAAATATTGTTATTTTATTTTTATATATCATAACATGTTCAATAACTAAATACTGCATCCCAACTAAATAACTATACACAGCCAACTGATTACTATCAACAATATTAAATTATTGTTAAAATTGTATTATATTTTTATACATCTAAATAAGAAAGACAGCATAAACTAGTAGTAATCACTAATATCAAAATTTGCACTGTAATAAATTGTTGTGTCTAAAGAGATTAATTATATTAATTTAATGCTCTAAATATATTCATATAGCTCAAGGTATTTTCATAGTCCACGTTTGTTGTAAATATCTGCATCAGTTTGACCCATTCACTCATGATTACTTGGAAACATTGTCCCTGCCCTTTACAGCAAACCTGATCTTTCAAGCTACTGAGTGGCCTGTTGGTACAATGGCTTTGGTGTGTGACTTGTATTCTGGAAACCTGGGATTGATTTCTTGCTTTTGGCACGAGTCTTGCAACTTTGTACTGTCAGCCATTTTCCTAATATCGTCTTTCAGTGAGTGACAAACCATCTTTGGATTTAAATCAAGGGATTCAGCTCTAGGTTTCATGCAGTTTACTTGTGATTTTTTCCCATAACCTTCGTTTTATAGTTTATACAGTACGCCTATTCCAGAGACAACATTTCATTGTCAATAACCATGGGGGGAGAGCATGCAGATTCCAACACACTCCACAGCAGCAGACGTTTGCAATAACCTGTTAAAAAATGAATAATAGTAAACTGTAACATGCTGTAACAAGATCGGTTAAACTGCGAAGAAAATGCTTTCAGAGAAAATGTTTCAGGTGTGAAGAACATAGATCTCCAATGCAATTTCAACCAAACCTGTTCCCACACACCCTGCCCCCACTACCATTAGAATATACACAAACATTTTAGCGTTTCATTCTGAGCAGAAGACCCTCACACCTGAAGAGTGCTGGCTGTGACGAATTAAACCGGTTTTACAGGTTTCAATCACAGACCATTTGACATGGGACTCAGTAAAGTAACACACAGCGCCACTGGATTTGATAATACCTAACCAAAATCCGCAATATGGAAACAGAACCTGTGTAATTGTTGATAGATGATGTACTCGTAACATTTTTTCAAGACGAACTACAACATTTAAAAAATGACTTGTATGTACTTGATATCTCTAATCAATCCACAGGTCCCAGCACAAAACGAAACTAAAATGCATACCGTTTCGCGCTTCTTATTAGTTGCTCAAAAGTAATTTGACCGTATGAAATGCATAATATAAACCTAGAAACATATACGTGAGCAGTACTTAAGCACTGTAGTATCGGTGTTAAGACATACCTCTCAAATACTGTAAATCAAGTTAAAAATATCTCAAGACCGATTCTGGTCATAATGAAACCATGTTTCGTGTATGTTTTCTTTTTCATCTTGAAATAACTCATTTCTAAATACCTTTTTCACTGTTAACATCTTGCAGCAACTCTGCGACAAAATATACACTCTGACAGTTTCATCCTGCTACCAACATTAAATAAAACAAATCTTAAGATTTCTATATTTATGTCTTTATTTAGTGGTTTCATTAGTGACAAAGGCTAAACTTTCTTGGAAAAATGTATTTTATGTGTTGCGGAAAAAACTGACTTGTTTAGGGAGAAATGGAATACTGGTGTGTATTTTTTTCTTTAAAGTGCCGATTCCTGGAACACCCCTCTGATGTGGTTCCGTAAAATCTGGTATACAGAAAAGAAAGCGTTGATAAATACAAGTGTCTTTTAATACACTCTTTGCTGTGCTCTTGAGGATCCTTGTGATATTTTAAGCTCTAGTTGAATGATAGGTGTCGCATTTTAAATCATTTTCGTAGTTAGAAATTATGAAACGCCCTGTTAAAAGCTAGGAAGTTTTTATGCCCGTTGAAGTAAAACAAAATGCCTGACAAAGTATGGCTTGGACAGATTCCAAGTGCTTGTACAAATGTGCTAAAGAAATTATACTTTGAGTATACAGCTTGTCCAAAGTCATCCATTATTAATACTATTAGTAATATCTTCAGTAAAGGCTTTGATGCATAAATATTTCTGATAAAGGTAGGTTGTGTACTTTTGTCCAACTGAGCAATCTTGCTTTCATAAAATATACCAACATTTTAATGACTGATGATTAACATGCTGTAATACACAGTTCAAAATTAAAGGCTCAAATGCTGTACATGAGAGGTTAAGCTCCCCCTGGTGGTTTTACAAGGCGACGCTGGATAGTTAGTCACGTGACACACGTGAACTGCGTGATACCCCGGTGGGCGTGTCGCGGTATGCCGCGAAATACCTCACCCATTTTGAATGGCTGCATCTGTAGCAAAAGAAGTTTACTGTGGTGTTATACCTTCTTGTGTCTCCTTTTGGAATGCTATGTTTAGGAATATAAATTGAAAATTAGTTTGGACAATTGCTGATAGATATTTTCTTACAAATAAAGTTAAAGAAATTTCATTTAAGATTGTTCATAGACTTTATCCTGTTAAATTGACACTTTCTAGATTTAAGCACGAACAAGATGACTTATGTGAATTTTGTAATAATGAGAAGGAATCTTTGTTATATTTGTTTGTTAGATCTGATTTGGATAAAGCATATGTTCTTATCATTAATCTGTTATTTATTTTGGTGAAATACTTTATCTACAAAAGTAAATGGTATAATACTGCTCCCTCTATTAAAGAAATAGTTTTTTTACTTAAATTCTATTAGAAATTTAAAGAATCAAAAGGCAAGATACACAATGGAAAAATGTAAAAAGTATAATTTTCAGCTTTTTTAGAATTGTGAATTCCTCTGAATGTGGAGTGTCTATTTCTGTATATATTTTTTCATATTATGTCTCCTTTTTTGGATTTCTGGTGTTTAAATAAAAACTTTTAAAAAAAAGTCTACCGTCCACTATTCTATCCGGTTACTATGGAAGCCTCCCTGGCGGAAATGGAATTCCATAAAAAGTAGTGCAATTAATTTGATTTTCATCAGGGAACTTGACAAGACAAGGCTTCAGGCCTATAGATCCTGTACGATTTATTAATATAGTGTAATGGAAAGGCCGACATACAGGTTGTACGATCTGGTCACAGTGTGGTGACGACATTACCCTCCCCTGCGCATAACAGGGATGTTGGCCAACGGGGCTAAAGAAGGTCTTCTTTAGCTCAGCTGGTAAGACCTGGGTTCGAGCCCATGCAGTGAGGGACGAACTAGGGTGGGAGCGGCGAGGGCACAAGCCCTAGAAACCAAATCTGTTATAACAAAAAAGGACAGACAATGAAATGTGGGCATCAAAGTCGTAAATGTGAGATAAAAAGTCGTAATTCTGAGTTAAAAAGGATGCAATTGTGAGATATGAAATTGTACTGAGATGTTAAGTCGCAATTGCGAGATATAAACTCATAATTCTGAGATACAATGTTGCAATTGCAAGATGCCATAGCACTATTTTTTTTACTCCCTGGCAGAAACGGGCTTCCATACTCTACAGATATAATGAACACACAATACTCAAATCAGCAAGTTAGTAAAACGATTGCTTCTTTTAATCTCTCTCCTGTGTATGTTTAAATCCACTTAATATGATATATTAATATGGAAATTTACAAGGAAAGTTTGGTAGCTGAGCATATAACAGGAGCACAACATCTCTGAATGTCATAAACGATATTAATTTAGAAATATAAATATATTATATAAACTGTATATGGCTGGTAGTGGTAGTTTAAATAAAAAAACACAACAGCATCCCACTTTCTTTATAAAGATTTTATGCATCAAAGTCTTTCACTCGGTCACTTACTATGGTTATGATAGAAAAGTTTTGACATGCTCGTTCTGACAATATTAAGTTTATATTATTTATAAAAAGCTATAATGTTTTAACCTTTTCTATGAATGCTTGTCCTCGTTATCATAGAATAAAAACATATACTGTTTAGAATCTGCTTAATAGGGAATATAATATGGAATCACATATTTATAGAAATTAATAACGTTATTAATTTAAGCATCTAAATGTCATATATGTTTATAGCACAAAGTATAACTGTATTCTATTTTCTTTGTAAACATCTGCATCAACTTCTTTGACTCATTCGCTCATAATTATGTTGAAAACATTTCAACCTGTTTCAGCACTCTCACCAAGCAGCGGTTTCGTATGTTGAATTAGGTGCTTGCCTATCATCCAGGAGGTCAGTGTTCGAATCCCAATGCATGTGTTTTTCTTGCAAAAAAAATAAAGTAGTGAATATTATGTACAAATATTGTTATTTTATTTTTATATATCATAACATGTTCAATAACTAAATACTGCATCCCAACTAAATAACTATACACAGCCAACTGATTACTATCAACAATATTAAATTATTGTTAAAATTGTATTATATTTTTATACATCTAAATAAGAAAGACAGCATAAACTAGTAGTAATCACTAATATCAAAATTTGCACTGTAATAAATTGTTGTGTCTAAAGAGATTAATTATATTAATTTAATGCTCTAAATATATTCATATAGCTCAAGGTATTTTCATAGTCCACGTTTGTTGTAAATATCTGCATCAGTTTGACCCATTCACTCATGATTACTTGGAAACATTGTCCCTGCCCTTTACAGCAAACCTGATCTTTCAAGCTACTGAGTGGCCTGTTGGTACAATGGCTTTGGTGTGTGACTTGTATTCTGGAAACCTGGGATTGATTTCTTGCTTTTGGCACGAGTCTTGCAACTTTGTACTGTCAGCCATTTTCCTAATATCGTCTTTCAGTGAGTGACAAACCATCTTTGGATTTAAATCAAGGGATTCAGCTCTAGGTTTCATGCAGTTTACTTGTGATTTTTTCCCATAACCTTCGTTTTATAGTTTATACAGTACGCCTATTCCAGAGACAACATTTCATTGTCAATAACCATGGGGGGAGAGCATGCAGATTCCAACACACTCCACAGCAGCAGACGTTTGCAATAACCTGTTAAAAAATGAATCTGTTCCCAAAAGCATATACAATTATCGCAACATTTACAAACATTCCCAATACATAACCATGCTATGTACTCTATATTGTTCTAGATTGTACCGTGACAGGATAATATACACTGCATTTATTATTGTTGTTGTTGCTGCTGCACCCACTGAACTTGAACTTGAACTTGAACTTTATTGCCATATGTAACCGGTACTGGTACAATGGAATTCTTACTCACAGAAAGTCTCTTGATTGTAAAACAAGTGTAAAAAAACAAGACAAAGTGCAAACAGTGCATCAAGACAATGTACAAACAAACAATAGACAATGTGCAAGTAAACATGTAGACAGTTTGAATGTAAACAATACAGACATGTAAACAATGACTGGAGATGTGCAATAGATAAGAAATCATAAAGAGGTAGATGGTGATGGTGTAGGTGTGGTCCAAGGGGGATGGCTAAAAGTGTTCGCCAGTCTCACTGCTTGTGGATAGAAGCTGTTGAAGAATCTAGTGGTAAGTGTCCGTATGCTTTTATATCTCTTGCCTGAGGGCAGTGGGGTGAAGAGCTCATGCCCGGGGTGGTGACTGTCCTCTGTGATGGCCAGAATTCTACCACGGCAGCGGTCCTCATAGAGCTGTTTAATATCGGTGAGACCGCAGCCGATGATCTTCTGGGCCATATTGACCATTCTCTGCAGTGCCTTTCTTTCTCGCGAGGAGGTGTTGCCATACCACGCGGTGATCCCGTTGGTGAGGACGCTCTCGATGGTGCAGCGGTAGAAGTTCACCAACACATGTATTGGCATCCCCCATCGCTTGAGGCACCTCAAGAAACAAAGGCGCTGCTGAGCCCTCTTCATGATAGAGTCAGTGTGCACAGTCCAGGTTAGATCTTTAGAGATGTGAATTCCCAAAAACCTAAAGCTGGTGACTATTTCCACTTCCGTTCCATCAATACTGAGTGGGCTGTGAGTGTATGGCCTGTGTCTCCGAAAGTCCACTATTAGCTCTTTCGTTTTCTTTATGTTCAAGTCCAGGTTATTGCTATGACACCACCTAAGCAGCTGTACAACTTCATCCATGTAAGTGGATGAAGTTAAAGCTCATAACTGGGTTATGAGCTCATATGAGGATCATAAAGCTCATAACTGGGTTATGAGCTTTGATGTTTATATTTTTGTAAACATCTGCATTACAAGTATAATTGAGAATAAAAAAACACCACTGAAACCAAACTATAATAATGTATCTGATCACTACTGACTATTAAATTATTATTAATGATAACAATTTCAAACTGTATTTTGTTCAGGGTCATTTGTCACTGTTTTCACAACTAACCCCAGGTGTAAGCGAGTTCATAAAGCCAGAATTACTATGTCTATGTCTGCAAAACACCTAACCATAAACTGTAAAGCTTTCAGTCCTTTGTGTATATTCCAATAGCAGTGGGGAAAAGTTTCACCTGCAATTGAATTGGTGCTCTGTATTCTTCACACCTGAAACATTGTTTTCTCTGAAAGCTTTTTCTTCCCTCTTTAGTTTATCTTTTGCAGCCCACTCATGTGGACACCGCTCCCTACATGAATTCTCGGTTCTTGACTGAGAAGGCTTTAGAGAACTTTACAACCATTTTTATTTTCTTTGTGATGCAAGTTTGAAGTGCAATGACAAATGAAACCAATTGTAAATTAGACGTTTAAATTGCAGTTTTTATTAATTTTTCAATTAAGTGTATGGAGTAGTGTCAGATGTCAAGGAGCCCCCTCCCTCCCTTTCCCCTCACAGACAGACTGACAAAGCAATTTGGAAGGATTAACTATCCAGGGATTGCAAAGGGTGCAACTGCAGCAGCCACAAATAAATAAAAAGTCAAACTTTTTTCTTCTCCTGATCAGAATTTTAACAAATTGCTGTGTCAAACAAAAGAGCTGCTGGGTGCACTGTGATCTTGACATGCTGTTGTGAAGAGTTAACAGCTCCAGTTTTAAAAGGTTATTAATATTTTTTTTCGTATCGCATTAACATTGTAACGTTCTTACAAGTGTAAAATGAGGCAATACACAATGAGTCTCCTCTAAAATTTCAGTTTACAGAAAAATTCCCCCAGAGCCACACAACATCGTCCAACATTGCTCTTGTTGTGTCTAATTTCCAGGGAGTAACCCTGTTACAAAAGGGAACAGTGCATCGGTCCTTAATTGTGATTAAACAGTATATCTGGTGGAGATTCAGCGTTCACTTTTCTGTAATCTGTACAGAACCATGACGTCTCATCAATGTTTGGTACAAATAAACAGGGGGGCTTCATGGACAATCTTCTTTGAACTAAACTACTCTCCAGTAAATAATGAACAGTTTATCACCTTCTGCAACACTTCTAGTTTAGCAGGATTTACGCGATAAGCGCAATGGGGGGTGGCATTACTCACAACTATATCTCTGTATGCCACAGGTTTGTTAATGAAACAGCACCCTCCATTAAATTTAACTACTTTCTGATTTCTCTTTCTGATTCAGCTCTCAGAGTTTAATTAGTGAGTTCTCTGGTCTAAAATATTTCGCGTCAGCATCTAGACAGTGTACATTTACAGAGTCACTGGCTCAGTAAAGGTGTAGCACATCTTCCCTTCTATGGTACGGTTTAAACATATTGATAAACGGTTGTACGATTACTGGCAATTGTAAAAATAACCCTTCTTCCCTCCTTTGTTTAACTTAAAGAATTCCGTGAAAAAATCCTTAATCATGAAACCATCACTTATAACCATTCATCCAGATACTACACTTATACCAGAGCCACTTTTGCTAGAAACAACCTTCCAGAGTAAGTCTTCAGACTGTGCAGTACTGTAGAGTACAATATATGGTTTACAGTTTTAAATTTAAATTGTTGGCTGATTACTGACTGCTGAAATTTGGAAGAAGACAAAATATAGATTCTCTCAATTTGGGTGTAAACCTGAAAGAGACACATCATGTTCACAATGAGCTATAATAGTTAACTATTTTTTATATATTTGGATATGTAAGAAACAAACTGTAAGTAATTCTCAGATGGGGCTTTGAACCAACTGGGTGCAGCACGCTACATTACAGTCCATTGCCCAATACTCACTATAAGGACACTTATGGTCTAGATAGATAGATACTTTATTGATCCCATGAGGGAAATTGCAGTGCAAGAGCAGCTTAACACAGACAACACAGCCACAGTGTAACAAATTATATAATAATAGTACAATACATACAATACAATACAAGAGTTACTCACAGTCCGGACATACAAAGAACAGACTAGAACAGAACAGTACACAGAAAAATCATATCACACATATGAATATAAATATAGATGTAAATATATATATAGATATAAATATAGATGTAAATGTATTGCACAAGTACCTGGCATATATTGCACAAAAAACAGTTGTAAAGGGGAAAAGAAAAAGAAAGAGAACAGATGTATCTGTAGATGTGTAGATGCGTTCAGTCCAGAAACAGGTCACTGTTAATGTTGCCTCTGCCCAGACGCAAGGTGGATGCGTTGTACATTCTTATGGCAGATGGCAAGAATGACCTCCTGTAGTGCTCTCTGTCGCACCGTGGATGAATGAGTCTATTGCTGAACGTGCTCTTCATTTCTGCAAGCCTGTCATAGAAGGGATGGGAGATGTTGTCCATGATGGCCTCTAGTTTGGACACCATTCTCCTCTCAGCCACTACCTCCAAGGGGTCCAGGTCAGACCCATTGACAGAGCTTGCTCTCCTGATGAGCTTGTTCAGCCTTTTAGAATCCACTGCTCTAATCCCAGAGTCCCAGCACACCACTGCGTAGAAAATGGCACTCGCTACCACCGACTGATAGAACATATGTAGCATCTTACTACACACATTGAAGGACCTGAGCCTCCTCAAGAAGTAAAGTCGGCTCTGTCCCTTCTTATAGATGGCCTCGATGTTCTTAGACCATTCCAGTCTATCGTCGATGTGCACTCCCATGTACTTGTACGAGTCCACCATCTCCATGCCACTCCCATGGATGTAGACAGGAGTAGGTTTGAACTTTTTCCTCCTTAAATCTACCACCAGTTCCTTTGTCTTTGTTACATTCAGTTCCAAGTGGTTCTCCCCACACAACTCCACAAAGCTGCTGACCAGTCCTCTGTACTCCTCCTCCTGCTCACCCTTGATACATCCCACAATTGCAGAGTCATCTGAGAACTTCTGCAGGTGGCATGACTTTGAGCTGTACTTAAAGTCCGAAGTTTAGAGGGTGAAGAGGAATGGAGAAAGAACTGTCCCTTGAGGTGCCCCTGTGTTACTCACTACCTGTTCAGACACACAGTTCTGAAGTCTCACAGACTGTAGTCTGCCTGTCAGGTAGTCAGTGATCCACAAGGTCATGGAGGCATCGACTTGCATCTCCTCCAGCTTCCTCCTTAGAAGTAAGGGCTGGATGGTATTGAAGGCACTGGAGAAGTCGAAAAACATGATCCTTACAGTGTTGCCAACCCTGTCCAGGTGTGAGTAGGCCCTTTTCAGCATGTAGATGATCGCATCCTCCACACCAACACTGGGCTGGTAGGCGAACTGTAGGGTGTCCAGTGATGAGCTGACCAGGGGTCTCAGGTGGGATAAGACCAGCCTCTCCAGTGTCTTCATGACGTGAGAAGTCAGTGCAACTGGTCTGTAGTCGTTGAGGACAGAGGGGCACCCTTTCTTTGGTACCGGGACCAGGCATGATGTCTTCCAAAGCACCGGGACTCTCTCCAAGCGCAGACTCAGGTTGAACAGTCGCTGGAGCACTCCGCTCCAGCACAGGCCCTCAGAACTCTGGGACAGATGTTGTCTGGTCCTGTGGCCTTACCCTGGTGCAGCCTCTTCAGCTCCTTCTTCACCTGGTCAGCCGTGATGGTCAGCCTGGCCTGGGGGATGGTGCTTATAGTGCTTTCAGTGCTGCAGGTGTTAATGGCGGAGGTGTTGGAGAGTGGCAGCTGTGGGGGATGGGTGGGTGAGTAGCTGTCGGGGGTTGTAGCTGTAGGCGGCCATGGTTGTGGGGAGATAGAGGAGGTTTTGGGCAGTCGCAGCTGTGAAGGGTTAGGGAGCGTGTGGCTGTGGGGGGATGGGTGTTGGGCCACAGTGGACCCAGAATCAAACCTGTTAAAGAACTGGTTCAACTCATTGGCCATCTCCAGGTTCCCCTCTGTTGCACCCCCAGCCTGTTTGAAGCAAGAGATCTCTCTCATGCAGCTCCATACATCCCTCACCCTATTCCTTTGCAGCTTGTCCTCTACCTTCCTCCTGTAGGTGTCCTTGCTCTCTCTTAACTTCTGCTTTAGCTCCCTCTGTACACGCTTGACCTCTTCCTTATCTCCCCTCCTAAAGGCTCTCTTCTTGTCATTCAGAAGAGCCTTCAGGTCGCTGGTGATCCAGGGTTTGTTATTGGAAAAGCAGTGTACGTCTTTAGTTGGGATGGTGTTGTCTACGCAGAAGTTAATGTAGTCAGTGACACAGTCCACCATGCTGTCTATGTCGTCCCAATGTGGTTCGCACAGCACATCCCAGTCGGTGGCCTCCAAAGCACCACGTAGATCCTCCATAGCCTCCTGAGACCATCTCCTCACAGTCCTCATGGTCACAGGTTGGCGCTGGACAATAGGCGTGTATAGTGGTGTAAGCAAGATAAGGTTGTGATCTGATCTGCCAAGGAGGGGAAGGGCTGTGGAACTATATGCATCCTTAGCATTGGCATATAATAAGTCCAGTGTTTTGTTTTCTCTGGTCGGGCACTTAACAAACTGGTGGAAAGTAGGCAGAGTGGTGGAAATAGATACGTGGTTAAAGTCCCCTGAAATAGCTACAAAAGCGCTAGGGTGCTTTGTTTGTAGCCTGGCTGTGACTGTGTTTATGACGTCACATGCTACCTCTGCATTTGCCGTAGGTGGAATGTAAACAACAACAAAGATGGCGCATGTAAACTCCCGCAGCAGATAGTACGGACGGAGTCCTATAGCTACCAGTTCGATGTCCGGGTTACGGACGCGCTCCTTAACATGAGTATGTCCAGGATTACACCATCTGTTGTTGACAAGCACCGCGAGCCCCCCTCCTTTCATCTTACTGCTCTCGTTGTTTCTGTCCGCCCGCACCGTCTGAAAGCCGCCGATGGTAACGTTCGAGTCCAGAATAAGTTCCTGCAGCCACGTCTCGGTGAAACACATGATACTGCATTCACTATACTCCCTCTGGCTCCTCACCAATGCTCCCAGTTCGTCCATCTTGTTCGCTAAGGACCTCACATTTCCCATGATGATCGAAGGAAGGTAGGGTTTAAATCTCCTTCTCTTCGCCTTTCGCGTCGCACCAACCCTACAGCCTCGGCTTCTCCTCCTCAGCACCTTTGGCACCGATGGCTTCTCTCCAGTGAGTAGAGCCGGACACGCTAGCGCCGATCAGCTGGTCCCGCGTGTAGACAATGCCTCTGTGGCTATCGGCATTGCAACCCGATAGAAACAGAGGTCGGAGTATCAGAAAAAAACATGAAAAAGTTTCTCAGCTTCCTAGTATCCATCATGTTGTGATCGCAAATCTAGTTGCCGGTAAAGGTATGAAGAAAAAACACTAACACACTAGCATTAACTAACTGAAAGAAACAAAAAGACAACAAAAAGACACAGAGTTGCTGTAGCAGGCTGCCACTAACACAGCGCCATCTTGGTAAATGTGTTAAATATCACAAATGTCTATTTGTGATATTTTAGTTTCTTAGTTACACGATTTCTTATTAACATTATTCAATTATTAAAGTAGTATTAATTCAGTACAACGTGTATCATTTTATAATAACAACAAGTGGTGTTCTTACTATGTATTCTTAGAAAAGAATAAAATGTTATAACTTTTTACGGTTCAGTATATAAGCTTTATAATGTTAGAACAAGCATGTTAAAATCACAACTAACTGTAACTTACCATGTTAAAGTATTCGATGGATAAAGTATTTCTGTATAATTAAAATATTTATGAAGAAGGTGGAGGGTTGTGTACTTTTGTCCAACTGAGCAATCTTGCTTTGATAAAATATACCTATTTATTAATCAGTTTAATGTTTAACATGCTGTAATACACTTAAAATTATTAAAAGTCTAAACAGTATACTCTGTAAATTATGTAACTAGAAGAAAGATTGTCCCTCAGCATTGACCGGGATTCAAAACCCTGGTGGCAATTCTGGTGACAGCCCAGATGCTGCACATGAGACATGAGCATTCCCATCTTCACTTGGAATTTTTAAAAGGTATTTCACCTGTTTTAAAAAAACATGCGGTATCATGCAATACATGCAATGTAGTTTCCCACAGTATCCCTCGCTTATTTTGAATGGCTAGATCTGTAAATCTGTGCATTGAGTAGTCAGGATAATTTAACTTTACATTGCTAAGACATCTGGTGCTACTGTTGTATTTACAACTGTGCTACAGTATGTTGATAAAAGATACAAAAAGCATGCTAACTACTGTGCCATCCTTTTCTTTAGGTAATGCATTTATAAACAGTTATATTTTTATTAATTGTTATTAATTGTTGATTGTTTAGTTAGTACAATATTTTAAATATTTATTTCTATTTACTATTATTTTTCTTTTATAATTTTGCATTTTACGTGACCACTCTAATCTCTCCGTTTGTGTTCTCAAAGACGGTTTTCCGAACTCATACATCAGAAAGACTACAGAAACCAAAAATCTCCTGCAGCTAGGATCCCACCTTCCCCCTTCTCTTAACAACAGACTACTTTTCTTCTAAATTTTCTCCATTCATTGGCGGTTTCATTTCACACCTCTCTACACCTATTCTGACTTCACACCTCTTGATTGGCCTCTCTTTCTGTCCCCTGCTCCCGCCTCTCGCTCCTCCTCTCTCCCAGCCTTTGTTCTCCTGCTACATTACCTTTGCTTACTGGCTTGTCTCTCTCACACCTGAAGAAGGCTCCATGGCTGAAACATTGTGTTTCTTTCTTCTTTTTTCAGCATGGATTAAACCTATTACTTGTTCCTTTGCAGCCTACGCATGCTGACTCAGCCACCCACCTGAACTACTATCATGATCAATGGCTATTCTTGGCACCTATCTGTCTATGAGATTCTAAGGAACATCTGGATTGCAGTCCTAGGGTCAGAGATCATTGTTACTCATCCCTAGAAGTGACCGACCAATCAGGAACCTTCAGGGTGTGGTAACCCTCTCAAATGCCCACTAAACTTTAAACCAATCATCTCTTTGTCTTTGTTCTGGATAAAAAGACACTGAAGAGCTAAGAACTTTGCTCTTCTCTGCTGTTTTTGTGTACAGAAACAATCATGTGACTGCCGGTGTTGTCTGCACTGGAACTTGGACTTTGTTCTAATCGCTGAGGCCAAGGATTCCGTACATAAGAATTCTGATTCCGATGTCTAGCGTGCAGCAGGTCTTCTGAAACGCTAGCAGCCAATATCGACGCTTCGCTTGATCACAGAAGTATACGTTTGTACTCTTGTCGATAATCTGAATAAGTTTTATTCAGCAGTAGCACTATGCCAGAAGCAAACCACATTCCTTGCCCTGGGAAATACAAATCCATATATGGATAAGTAACCCAATTTTCTACATTGCCAATTGAGAACTCAACTGTATCTCAACAAGGGTTGATATCAATTTAATTCGTATGAATAAGACATTTACATATGAGAAGCTAATGTAGAATACATATTCATGAGACTGATTAACAAAACAGTATAGCTGAACGGTGTCCTGAATGCATATTCCTTGTTTTGTATCTCTTTATGTATCTTTTATCTTGGTAACCCTCACAGTAAGATCTGCAATCCAGGCAGGCTGTTACAGATGCAGCCATTCAAAATGCACGGTACAAACCCATACCAAACGCAACTACCCACAACCACCGCAGTGTACTGCCGTTATTTTTAGCTTTTGTTTTATTTCACGTTAATTTTATAAGGGAGAGTGTCATAGAGATGACTCCTTTACCCCCCATCTTGATTAAAATACTTTTATTTTTTCACAGTCTGGCAATGCCAGACAGAATTCACATTCGCTGCAGCCAAATGGCCTTTCAAATCAGAAAATCAAGGAACAAAACAATTATCGTGCCCGGCTCCTCAATGGGATAGCTTTAATATGCTAATGCGTTTGTGTAACAGTCCGGGTGTGGCAAGCTTCTAATGTCTCCCGACTTCGGCGAAAGGAACCCGTCTTTCATTGGAAGACAATGAACATATTCTAACCATACATGAGAATGTAATGCTGGCGTGTGGGCGAGGTGGGGTGCTGTACCAGCTGTCAAAAAAAAGTTTTTTTTTTAAAAGTCAATTGAGTGTCCGTAATATTGCTATTTTGCTATTTGTACAGCAATTGATATTGCTACTGAGTCTCTGTGTCTACAGTACATTGTTTGTGAACAAACCGGTTTCACAGGTATTTTCAACCCCCAGCCACTGTTGTTTCATCGGTTGTTATCCTGTAAAGCGCTTTGAGGAGCCACCTTTAAATGCGTTATATAAAATAAAGTTCATTATTATTATTAATAATATTGATCATATTTTTCCTCACAGAACTTGTAAATTGTTGTTATTGTTATTATCCTGTAAAGCGCTTTGAGAAGCATACTGTCCAGCTTGTCAGGTGCATTCTCTTGTAAAATAATAAGTAGAGTTTTTGGGTTATTAGTGTTCCACTTACAGCAACCCAATGTAAATACATTTTGTCACCAATCCACCACCACTTGTATAAATCATAGCCCTGCCAAACGATGCAAATTCCGCTGCAATGGTTGTGAGCAGGAATTATTCAGTATGGCATCTCCATGTTCAAGTAAACACTGCTCTGCGTGCAAATGCATTTAATTTTTTTTTTTAAAAAGCCACTTTGGTGTCTCTCTCTCTCTCTCTCCCGCCATCTCCTTCTGAGACAACGTGTTTGCCCATGCCGCCATCTGAAACTGGGCCTAAAAAATTTGCCATGGGATCTCCCCATTATAACGGCTCCGTCTCAGTGGCGCAGGCTGGAGCAGGGTTGGCAGGCTGGACCCCACTGGTCTGGCGTCTCCTTCCTGCCACACAGCCTGAGGCGACCCGGGAAAGGGCCCCCCTTCCACTGAGTAGGTCACCGTTGGGTAGCCCTGATAAGGGCTGTGGCCACTGGCGATGCTGAGGGGTCATCCCGGCCCCTGGCGGCTGCTGCCTGCCCCCAAAGGCGCTTTAGGGGGTCACTCGGCTGCTGGGGGAACCGGCGGTTCTCTGAGTCCGACATCATCGGCCGTTCACTGTCCATCCTCCCGCTTCTGACACCAATGTAATGAATTTGGGGTCATTGAGGACGAACACAGAGACTCAGACTTGTGGAGTTAAAAACTGCACTTTATTTCTTCTCCGTCAACACCCGCCAGCAGCACTCTTGCACCCAGACGAGAGAGAGACACAAGACAAGCCCGCAAAGAGCGCGGGCCCGAGAGAGAGAGAGAGAGAGAGAGAGAGAGAGAGACACCAAGGGGTGCGGAACCAGGGAACTATTTACATGGAAAACGGGCGATCTCCCCAGACTGTACGCCCGTTTCACTGTTACCTGGATACCTCTTGGGGGATATCCTCTTGGTGGATATTCTAACAACAAGTGCTTATAAGACGATCTGTCAACGTGCAATGAAATGACAGTATGCTTCTCAAAGTGCTTTACGGGATAACAACATTAACAGCAACAATTTTACAAGTCCTGGGAGGAAGAATATCATCAATATTAATAATAATAATAATAATAATAATAATAATAATAATAATAATAATCATAAACTTTATTTTATATAGCACCTTTAAAGGTGGCTTTTAATTTTTTTTTTTTGAATGCATTTGCATTTGCACACAGAGCAGTGTTTACTTGAACATGGAGATGCCATACTGATAAATTCCTGCACACAACCATTGCAGCGGAATTTGCATCGTTTGGCAGGGCTATGATTCATACAAGTGGTGGTGGATTTGGAGACAAAATGTATTACATTGGGTTGCTGTAAGTGGAGCACTAATAAGCCCAAAGCTCTACTTATTATTTTACAAAAGAATGCACCTGACAAACTGGACTGTATGCTTCTCAAAGCGCTTTACAGGATAACAACAACAATAACAACAGCAATTTACAAGTTCTGGGTGGAAAATATTATCAATATTAATAATAATAATAAACTTTATTTTATATAGCGCCCTTAAAGGTGGCTCCTCAAAGCGCTTTACAGGATAAAAACGGATGAAACAACAGTGGCTGGGGGTTGAAAATACCCGTGAAACTGGTTTGTTCACAAACAATGTACTGTAGACACAGAGACTCAGTAGCAATAGCAATTAGCAATATCAAAATAGCAATATTATGGACACACAATTGACTTTTTCTTTAAAAAGACAGCTTGACACAAGTTTATCAATGAAAAGACCACGGGCATTCTTCCTCCCCCCTACATTCTCAGAATAGAATAGAATTTATTATTAGCACAATTTATTACAGTCCTAAATGTAATATTATTGATTACTAATAGTTTATGCTAACACTTAGCTTTCTTAACGCGAGAAGTACTACCGTAAGTAAGTACTGTAAGTACTGTACTGTACTTAAGTACTACTTCTTTAAGCAAAAAAAAGGGGGGTTTGGAGGGGGGGGGGTGTCTTTCACTGGGAGACTCGCCCCCTTGTACTTACAAGCACCAGGCGAATGCACATTAATATGTTGGGCTTTTGGGCTCAGGTGGATTTGCGCCCTACAGTTCAACCTGCGGTACCGCTGTGTACTGTACATACAGTACGAACATGTGTTATTTTGAAATATAAAAAATGTCAATATACTGTAGTGTCCATAATATTTGTTTTTCAAAGAAGTGTTTCTGTTAAAAGAAAACTCATAGCGATTGCTGGATTTAAACACCAGAACTCACACTTACACAGTACTGTAAATCGGTCTCTTAAGCTGTGATGCCACCGAGGCAAGTCATGTGACACACACTGAAACAGCAATACAGATATTACAGTAATATGGTCGGAAGGTCAACCACATGTAAGACTTTGGTGCTTAAAATCTTTAGGGAGGAATTGAGTATTGGTGTGGATTTTTTCTTTAAAATACCAATAACAGCTACATACAGTTTACATAATATGTTTATGTTCCTAAATTAATATAGTTTATGACCTTTATGACCTTCGTTTGCTCCTCTGTGTTTTAAGCTTAGCTACTAAAATTTCCCTTTAGTGGTAAAATTTCATATAAATATTCAATACTAAGTGGATTAAAATGTGCACAGTAAAGAGATTAAATGATTAAATATTTTCACTAACAACCAATACACCACATCATCTTCCGTGTCGCATTAACATTGGAGTGTCAAAAGAAACGATACACAACCTGTCTCCTCTATAACTGTTCAGTTTACAGACAAATTCTGCCAGAGCCTCACAACTTTGTCCAATAATACTCTTCTTGTGTCTAATTTTTAGTTAAGCAGGATTTGAGCTTCAGACCATAACAGACCAAAAAACAGAATCCACCGGGTTTTAACAAAACGTGTTTACAAAGAAAGTGAAATACAGTAACACTACCAGCTATATAGATAGATAGATTTAGATATTTAGATCCTTAAATTAATATCATTATTAATTTCTTTAGATACGTGATTACATATTATATTCTCGATTATAAAACAGATAATTCCGGTCCTGGAATCTGACTGGCTGACACCCTTCTGAAGCGGTACACCCCAGAAATTTGACTTTTTATTGTGTGATAAATTTTAAAGACTACTTCTTAGCGTAGATAAGAAAGTGTAGATAAAAAAGCTAGGATTCTCATATATCTGATACAAGTAAGTTTTTATGTCTGTTATAGTAAAAGAAAATGCCTGACAAAGTAGGGTTTGGACAGTTTCCAAGTGCTTGTACAAATGTACTAAAGAAATGAACAAAATAAGTCATTTATTCCTTTATCATATTGGCTAACTAATGTCCTGACCCCGTTAGTTAGATCAACGAAATGCTGTGGTGTTTGTCAATGAAAAAAATAAAGTATTTTTGTTTAAAATGATGGTTAGAAAGAATGTGGACCAGCGTAATACTTTGAGTTTACAGCTTGTCCAAAGTCGTTCATTATTAATACTATTAGTAATATCTTCAGTAAAGGCTTTGATGCATAAAATATTTCTGCATAATTAAAATATTTATGATAAAGGTAGGCTGTGTACTTTTGCCCAACTGAGCAATCTTGCTTTCATAAAATATACCAACTTTTTTAATGACTGATGATTAACATGCTGTAATACACAGTTTAAATTTAAAAGCTCAAATGCTATACATGAGAGGTTAAGCTTTATTGGCTCCTCCTGGCGGTTTTACAAGGTGATTCCAGATACTTTCCGGTATGACGTCAAATTACGGGTTACACGTTTTGATGCGACACGCCCACCGTGGTGTACGGCGAAGTACCCCACGCGTTTTGAATGGCTGCATCTGTATATGTTTTATATGCACAATTTATATATTTCGGATTAATTAAGTGTCCCAGTGAATTCACAAAACTTCTACAACCAGTTGAACTGCTTTTTTCTCCCACTGTTGACAGTATTCACTTTTGCTCATTCATGTTTTTCATTTAGTGCAGACTTGTATCAGCTACAATGCAACTTACAGTGTGTGACAAAGTCATTCAAATTACTGCTCAAAAGTTGTATTTTAATCTGACCTCTTTTTGTGTTGTACTTGCTTATTTGCTTTTAAATATGGTATTTTTTTAAAGCCACAATGTATAATATATTTTTTTTCTGTTTATACTTTTACTAATAATTATTAATTACAAATGATTCTATTAGTATAAACCTGTACAAAAACTTGCTGAATGTCTCAGAAAAGCTGTTTTTTTTTTCTGAGAAACAGTGCCCAGACATCTGGTAACTGCTGGACCAAAATAAAGTAATAATTTATTAAATGGATGAACGGACTAAATTCATTAATTAGATGTCCTCTGCCTGTATTATTATATTATGCTTATGAGGTGTAATTGAATAAATATAGTCAATTTGTACAAACAATTTTATGAGAATAAGTATAATTATAACTATGACAGAACTGTATCCTTGAAAATATGCCTATGTTTGCCTCATTTCTCTTTTCTTCGTTGCTAGAAACAGTGTATTATATAAGATTCCACTCATTTAAATTAAATTTTGAAACATGCTGTTTTGCTTAATTGAAATTTCAGATTCCTATATTGCAGGAATAGCTTTTGAAACAAAAGTTTTCTCTTCACCCTGGAATTTACTGAATCAGAACCAAAATTAAATTACTGATTTCAGATTTAATGCTCAGCAATCAGCCTGTGTGTATGCACTAAAACAGCATAGATTGACTACATTTCAGCTATACAAAGCGAATTTGGAGGTGGGTTTGCACTTTAAAGAATTGTAATATATTCAGATTCTCAAATGGATTTTAGGCTTTGTGGTTAATATTTATTTTATGTTTATCGTGCCTGTCCTATTCAACTTGAAATTGAAATATTTTAGACATGGTCTGCTTGGTTAGGACATTTTTTTTTCTACTGAACTCATTACCTTACAGGTCCGGTGTAAACCTTAAATATTTTTCAAATTAATGTTTAGAAATACAATATAAGTCTATTAACATTTGTACACTCCAAATTAGCTCTAAGAAATAATGAAACATTCACACTCATACCATTTTCATTACAAAAGCAATCAGAAGAAAAACTTTACAGATGAGATAATTAGAAAACTCTAATGAAATATTTGTTTTTAATAAGTTGATGAATATAAGAAAACTTTGCAATATTGAAATAGATTTACTAAAGTGTTGGGTTGAACCTAATGTTTTTTCCCAATTTAGTTGTATCCCTTTTAAAGCCATAAACATTCTGAGGGGTGCTATAAAAACTAATATTGTTTCTATTTAAAATTAACCCTTAATCATATATGTGAAGCTTCTGCTCTTCAGTCAGGGCAGTAATAATGTATAGGTATTTTCTTAAAAATTAATGTCTGTGTATATTTAAACATATAAATGTAGCATCTATAAATACTGTATATTGACAAAGTTATACCCTGCATATAAAATAAAAATTGGTTGCTATCCTCATTGACTCTTCAGAGCTAAGTGTTGTAAGCATTGAATATATGCCTCTCATCATCCTAACTTCAGAAAAATAAAAGAATACCTTGTTCGCAGGCTATAAAACATCACTGCATGCAGAATAAACAAGAAAGAAAAATCGTTTTATCACAACATAGCTCACCTGACCTTCACAGGAATATATGCTGTGTAGATGATCTGTCCAATGTCTTTGTCAAGACAAAAGCAAGCACAACAGGACTAAAAGAAAAGCATGTCAGGATTAAGACACTATTAAAAACTCACAGCTTTGGAGGTTAAATACATTAATTTCTTCAAGGTAAGACGAATTAGAATGGAATTCTTTTGAATGTTTTTTTCACATTATTTAAAGACATTTGTTACACAAAAGTCTGTAGACAATACAAAGTACATATTTCAGACTAAAGAAAGTAAAGTAAAAATCCAAATAGTTTTATGTACCCTAAACATAATCATTGCATGACATTGAGTAGAAATACTTCAGTTCAGTCCATATAAAGTTTGTAACTACAGATTCCCCTCAGACTCCTTAATAAAATAGTTCAGGTGGGTAGCTGCGTCAGCATGCGTAGGCTGCAAAGGAACAAGTAATAGGTTTATTCCATGCTGAAAAAAAGAAGAAAGAGAACACAACGTTTCGGCCGTGGAGCCTTCTTCAGGCTTCTGAAGAAGGCTCCTGAAGAAGGCTCCACGGCCGAAACGTTGTGTTCTCTTTCTTCTTTTTTTCAGCATGGAATAAACCTATTACTTGTTCCTTAATAAAATGTTCATTTGTTGCATTTAGGGCTTATTTACTTTACATAAGAGACTTCACATCATTTAAACTGTTGTTCTGTTCTGACCATCACCTCAAAAATTCAGTTTTCACACATTCTAGCTTTGTGCTTTCTTTTTTTCCTTATGTAACTTTTCCAGCATTTTTAGATGAAAATGATGTGGCAGACTTTTAAATTACACAAAAATGACAAAGAAAAAATAAGATTCATTCATTTATATGTTTATTATTATGCCATCAAATCAGAGCAAATGTTTCAAAAACATAGCTATCTACCCAATTCTCCTTACTAATGGATCACTATGTTATAATTAAGAAACGTTTGCAACTGTAGAAATAGACTTCCAAATATTAACTGAAGTTACATATAAAAGCATACTTTTGAAAAGAGCACATGATTAGTTCTTTGAATTTCATAGATTTTTCTATGCTGTTTTCAAAAATTACCTCTGGGTTTGTATAACTCTGTTCTGTACCACTGAACAAGTATGCATATAGTCATCACAGAGAGTGGTGATGTGGAGTTGACATTGAATTCTGTCAAAGAGAATGATTTTTCCGTCTATTTTTTAAGCTTTGAAGATCCTATCTAAGCTTGTCTTTCAGGACTTTTTCATTGCCTGGCAACTGGTTTGTCTTTGGGAGTTTTGTATGCTGTTAGTATGAGTTTACCTAATTGTGCTATTGACAGCTGTGTTTACACAAATATGTGCAATGAATTTAAATCCAGTCAAGCACCCATATAATACATTAGGAGATGTAATTGTCAGCTGGTTTACTTACCTATCATATATTGTGTATTAGAGCCACAGCCAGTAAGTGCTTGCAAAAAATCTAAAATCATAGTATTTTAGTGTAGGGTGGAACTTATTTTTTCACTTTTAATTTACCTACAGTATGTTTATTGTAATGTTCTATATCTAATAGTGTGGTGTCAGGACTAATAAGTAGATAAACTGTAAACCAATAGGTTGAATCCTATAACCCAGATATAAGCAGTATGAGCTAAGGGCAGATTTCCATAATGCAGTGTCAATCATGCTGATAGTTCTTAGGAATGTACTCTTTCATACCCTTGTAGCAATAAACAGCTAAAATGTATATTATATTCTAAACTGATGGAGACAAAATATGTATTATAATTAATAAATCATAATAATACATATTAATAGAATATGAATTATTGATTGGAATTTTAATAGTCTTCATTGATAAGTATGGTTATTCAAAGTGTGAAAAGGTTCTTGACTTTGTCTCTCGAAAAATTAAAAAATAACAGTGGACCAGTTTATTTTTTAAATACATAATTCTATGTGCAGATTTAAAATCCAAGGTTTGGACATAAAGAGGTAGCACTATAAAATGGAAGAAATAAGAAAGTTATCGCAGAACTTGTACTGAAATTTGCTTTCAATTATTTGATTGTTTTGCCTTTTTCATCAAAGTGAAGTAAACTTGAGTTTCTAAATTCCTCAGAATCAAATAGAAATATGAACCAAAGGAGGAAAACGTATTCATTTCTGTGTACCCTGAAACATGAAGTAGATGCATCATTTATGTTCTAGAATGGTCAGTAAAATGGGAATACAGCATTTAGTGTTCTTCTCTGGTTGCACTGGTAGAACTAGAGAGACAAATCAGAAGAGACAGTGAAATGATTAAGATAACAGACACCTAAATCACTTCCTTAGAAAGTGAAAGTGCTAAACACGGACAGCAAGAAAGAGGTTAACTCACATAATTAGAATTTATTGCCTCAGATGATTTCTATAATACATAGTTGATGACTTAGGCTTAGCAATTTAATGTTCCATTTTCAGAATTTCCATAATGCAATATTATGGTTACATTTTTAAACAGTTTGTAATAAACTGACACAGTACCTCAGATTCTATATTTCAATTTCACTCATGTGAAATCAACAAATCATATGGTAATTCAGAGATTTATGGTTAAAATTGTTTCATTTTTTTATCAGTCTTCTTGAATAAAAAGTTAGAGGCCTTATTTAAAATACTTACCTTGAATTTTACATAAATACAGTAAAAATGTAACCATAGCTGTCCAGCAGGTTAGCTGGCCTGGAATTTTCAGTGCTAAAATGAGTAGGGTTAGTGTTACCTACTGTAACAACTTCCTTTTCTACATACAAAATGCTGTTTTTTTAGCATTGGGGAGGGGGTCATTTCAGTATTTGCAGCCTCTGTGCACTTATCTCAACAGCATTATCCCTCAACACACACACACCCACATGAAGTTAAATGGATATTTTATAAAGACATCTATTGTACATTATAAATATTGTGTTTTGTGCAAAAGTTTGAGTTAATGGTAGAACAGATTTAATTGGTGTTGTTTGCTAGATACCTGCTACTATATACACTATGCAGGTATGCGCTACGTATGGTATCTCTGGCTTGGAAATTTCCAGTTACAGATGCAGCCATTCAAAACAAGCGGGCGATACTGCATTATTTTGCAGTGCGCTTTACGCAGTCTACCGCGAGTTACCGTAAATTCTCGTATAGTACCGCAAGTAAAATAATAGTATCCGGAATTTCCGCAAGGTGGAGCTAATAAAGCTTACCCTCTCATGTTTGAGCTGAAACCATCAAAGTCTTTAACGAAGATATTACTAATAGTATTAATAATGAATGACCTTTGACAAGCTGTAAACTCAAAGTATTGCCCTGGTCCACATTCTTTTTTTCATTTACCGTCTTTGTAAAAGTAACACCACAGCATTTCGCAATCACGCATTTGTTTCCAATCATGCAAAGTACAGTAATTTTTAAGAATCTCCAATTCACCATGCCTTTCACATGCTCATAAAAGAGATTGATTTAGGAACATAAACATATTACTGTATGCAAACTGTACTGTATACAGTATGTATAAGTATATTTAATGTCTTTACTGTGCCCGTTTTAGTATTGAATATTTATATGGAATTTTACCACTGAAGGGAAATCTTAGTAGCTGAGCATAAAAAAAATAGGAGCATACTGTAACGCGTGTGATATTAATATTAAACGATATTAATTTTGGAACATAAACATACAGTATATGGCTGGTCTCGGTACTTTAAAGAAAACATACACACCAGTCTCCCTAAACATTTTAAGCATCGAAGTCTTTTACTAACGTGATACCGGAGTCGACAAGCATACTTTTAGAATTTGATTAAAAGGGAATATAATATGGAATCACGTATCTAAAGAAACTAATAACGATATAATTATATTCATGTACCGCAACACAAGAATAATATACACTGTACGATGTCTGCTGATAGTGTTTTGTAGGGGTGTTCGAATCCAGCTGGAGCCATGACTTTTTTTTTTAACAAACATTTCTTTGGAAAAATAAAACGTTTCCCTGGGTCAGAGATTAGATTAAATAAAACTTCATTCGCACCAAACAAATTTATATTTCTAAATATCACAACATGATCGAATTTAAGTCATTTTAATAACAATGAATAGTCACCTATACGTTACAGTATAAACATTTATATTGATTTAAATTGCGTTTTGATTTAAATCACAAACGCATGTTTAAATATATGTGTTTTTTGATTCACAATCAGACAAATGCAACATAAATTGATATCTTTGTCTTCTAAATATCTTAATAAACTTTCAGCATAGTTTTTTCCCCGTTTAGATTTATTTTTCCTGGGATCTTGGGATCGAATGTGGAAAGATTAGATTGTAATCGTTTTTATTTTTTAAATACATTTTAGAAAAGTGTAATCTATACTAAAAAGCTGTACACCACCTGCTATAAAGATACATATTGTAATACTTTCGGGTTCGGATAGGACACACACAAGAACTCAGACTTCAGAACTCAGACTTGCGGAGTTAAAGCAAGTTAAAGTTAAAGCACCTTGAATCGAATTGAATTGAGAGAGAGAGCACAGCCAGGACAAACAGGCAAATAACATACACTCCACAGACATTCACAACAGCGACATATCATAAAATGTTTGCACATATTGTTAAATTATTACTTGTTTTTTAGGAAGTTAAAAAAACACTTGAATTACAGTGCCTTGCGAAAGTATTCGGCCCCCTTGAACTTTTCAACCTTTTGCCACATTTCAGGCTTCAAACATAAAGATATACATTTTTTATTTTATGTGAAGAATCACCAACAAGTGGGACACAATTGTGAAGTGGAACGAAATCTATTGGATTTTTGAAACTTTTTTAACTAATAAAAAAATGAAAAGTGGGGCGTGCAAAATTATTCGGCCCCTTTACTTTCAGTGCAGCAAACTCACTCCAGAAGTTCAGTGAGGATCTCTGAATGATCCAATGTTGTCCTAAATGACTGATGGTGATAAATAGAATCCACCTGCGTGTAATCAAGTCTCTGTATAAATGCACCTGCTCTGTGATAGTCTCAAGGTTCTGTTGAAAGCGCAGAGAGCATCATGAAGACCAAGGAACACACCAGGCAGGTCCGTAATACTGTTGTGGAGAAGTTTAAAGCCGGATTTGGATACAAAAAGATTTCCCAAGCTTCAAACATCCCAAGGAGCACTGTGCAAGCGATCATCTTGAAATGGAAGGAGTATCAGACCACTGCAAATCTACCAAGACCTGGCCGTCCCTCTAAACTTTCAGCTCAGACAAAGAGAAGACTGATCAGAGATGCAGCCAAGAGGCCCATGATCACTCTGGATGAACTGCAGAGAACTACAGCTGAGGTGGGAGAGTCTGTCCATAGGACAACAATCAGTCTTACACTGCACAAATCTGGCCTTTATGGAAGAGTGGCAAGAAGAAAGCCATTTCTCAAAGATATCCATAAAAAGTCTCGTCTAAAGTTTGCCACAAGCCACCTGGGAGACACCCCAAACATGTGGAAGAAGGTGCTCTGGTCAGATGAAACCAAAATCGAACTTTTTGGCCACAATGCAAATCGATATGTTTGGCGTAAAAGCAACACAGCTCATCACCCTCAACACACCATCCCCACTGTCAAACGTGGTGGTGGCAGCATCATGGTTTGGGCCTGCTTTTCTTCAGCAGGGACAGGGAAGATGGTTAAAATTGAGGGGAAGATGGATGCAGCCAAATACAGGACCATTCTGGATGAAAACCTGTTGGAGTCTGCAAAAGACCTGAAACTGGGACGGAGATTTATCTTCCAACAAGACAATGATCCCAAACATACAGCAAAATCTACAAAGGAATGGTTCACAAATAAACGTATCCAGGTGTTTGAATGGCCAAGTCAAAATCCAGACCTGAATCCAATCGAGAATCTGTGGAAAGAGCTGAAAACTGCTGTTCACAAACGCTCTCCATCCAACCTCACTGAGCTCGAGCTGTTTTGCAAGGAAGAATGGGCAAGAATTTCAGTCTCTCGATGTGCAAAACTGATAGAGACATACCCCAAGCGACTTGCAGCTGTAATCGCAGCAAAAGGTGGCTCTACAAAGTATTAACGCAAGGGGGCCGAATAATTTTGCACGCCCCACTTTTCATTTTTTTATTAGTTAAAAAAGTTTCAAAAATCCAATAGATTTCGTTCCACTTCACAATTGTGTCCCACTTGTTGGTGATTCTTCACATAAAATAAAAAATGTATATCTTTATGTTTGAAGCCTGAAATGTGGCAAAAGGTTGAAAAGTTCAAGGGGGCCAAATACTTTCGCAAGGCACTGTACTTATCCAGTCTCTCGAAATAAAAATATTTTTCAAGAAATGCAACTAATATCGGGCAACGTGTTTTTTTTAATCCAACATTGACAGCCACATCTTAAATCTTTTCAGTCAGCTCTTTTTTCTCTATTTGAATTGTGGCGATTCAAACAACTTGGGATAACAAGTGGTCTCAAAGTCACCGAGCTCACAGGTCACATGAGGAGTGTTGAAAAAGCCCTACAAAACATTATCAACAGACACCGTACAGCGTGTATTATTCGTGTGTTGCGGTACATGAATATAATTCTATCCTTATTAATTTCTTTAGATACGCGATTCCATATTATATTCCCTTTTAATCAAATTCTAAAAGTATGCTTGTTGACTCCATTATCACATTAGTTAAAGACTTTGATGCTTAAAATGTTTAGGGAGAAACAGAATACTGGTGTGTTATCTGTCATAAAAGTATTTTCTTTTACTTTACAATCATGATATCGTGTTCTCGCTTCAATACAAAGTCTGAAGTAGTTCTCTGGGTATATATATTTTGTCTATAATCCTTAGGACAATACATTGCCCTCCAAAAGTATTGGAACATCATGATATTTTTTACTTTACACTTTAGTAATGTTATTTGTAAACCGTGAGATTAATATGAATGATAAACACAACATATTCCAAGTCTTAATTGATCATATTAGAACAAAAATAAGCCACTCAAAAATATACTTAAAGGTCAACTCAATGATTTAAAGTGACCATAATAACTAGAACACATTCACTTTAAATAACTTAGAATGTTAAATTTAGTATCTGGTTAGATATTTATTTGAGTCAATAAGTGCACAAATGATGTGACCAATTTATTTCACCAAACTCTCTGTGCAATCATTTGAGATGTTTTGTCATGTCTTTGCTACATCTACTTCAAGTTGTTGCCTATTTCTTTTTTCACACATGCCTACAGCCGTGACATTACCTCTGTCATGCCTTAAAATTTGCTCAAAAGGGCAAAGATGAGCCAGGAGGGTTTTGAAACTATGTTTTATGGACAGATGAGATCAAGATATATCTTTACCAAAGTGATGGAATTCTTTTGTGGGGAAAGAAAGGAACTGCAGATGCTCTAAAGAACAGCATCTCAACTGCGAAGCCTGGTTTAGCCTGGAGATGTGTAGCCACTTCTGAAAATGGCTTACTTGTCTTTAGTGATTTTACTAATGATAGCAAAAGTAGAATGAATTTTGAGGATAACGATCAGATTTTGCCTGTGTATGTAGAAGAAAGTGCTTCCATACTTACTAAGCACTACTTCACTACCATATGACCCAAAATATATTTATAAAATAACAGCTTTAGACTCAATCTTTAAAAATGTAAAGTTTACTTCAAAAGTTACTATGTTATTGTCACAATTTACCAATGGCTCTATCACATTTATTCTCTTTATATAAAGTTGTGTTGACATAAGTAGTGTTATCTATCCATCCATTTTCTAATCCTTTTTTTCCCCAATGCAGGGTCGTGGGGGAACCCAAGTCTATCCTGACACACACAGACACATTCACTCACACCAGTATTGCCAGTACCACGTTTCCCAGGAGACAATTAACCTACCAGAATGTCTTTGGACTATGGGAGCACCAAGTCCATCTGGAGGAAACCCACATGAACACAGGGTGAACATACAAACTCCTTGCAGGTAGAACCCAAGGATCTGACTCAGGGCCCCTGCGCTGCAAGTTTACGCTTCCAAGTCAGAAATCACTGTTTTCAATCCTTCTCAACACACACAGGCTCCCAGTCTGATCTCGTTGTTGATTGTCCTTCTGGTCAGTGAAGTTTCCAGTATTTTCAAACATGAGATCACTCGTCATCCAAAGCCTTGCTTTGTAACTGAACCTCATTCACCATGATCTCCATCAATGAAGAATTTTACACCACTGCAACTTCTCTAAACTCTTCCTTTCAACTTTGACTTAAAGATCACTGGCATTCCCTCAAAGATGAAAATTATGCAAAATAAACTTTTATTGCACTTTGGTCTTAAATATTTTATCTCCATTAGAATCTGGCCAAACTACTGTAATGGTCTTTTTGAACCAGAAGTTCAGAAGGCAGTCAAAATTCTAATTCCGCCCACTTCATCTCTCTAATGCATAAATACTTCACTTTCTCACCACCTTTGCTCTTCTTTCCTACACCCTACCCTCCATCCCATGTTCATCCTTGCAGCAGCTCCCTGGCTCATTCTTTGTGAAGAGAGGTCCTCCGTCAGCCAGGTTAGTTATACTAAATAATCTTTAAGTATGTTTCAATCTTTCAATACTGTATATTTCCTCTCTACGTTGCCATAAATTAGTATCCTCACAAATTTTTTTATTTTAACTTTATACATATTAAACTTTCTCTTGCATTCTAGTAATATAGAATAGTCATACAACTATATTACATTCAAATTATTTTATTTCCACTGATCAACTATAACAAACACATGGAAAAAACTGCCAAATTTGCCTGTAATTTAAGCATTACATTAAAAAAAATGTACTTTCAAATAGAAACCACACATTAAAAAGAGTCCTTTGTAAAAGGTTAAATTGTTGCAAGCATTTTCTTTTGTTACGTTTTTTTTAACAACTGTTTATATACTTTCAGTCTGACCACAGTAAAGATTTTTTTGTGAGCACATTGAACATTTTATTGTTGTACTTTTGAGAAATACCTTTTCTTGATTTTTAGCCATCAGAAGACCAAAACAGTTTGAAGCAATAAACAAATGTTGCCCTGGGTAACTACTAAGTAGAAATATAGAATGAAATCCTTAAACGAACAAGGCAGCTTTCCAAAAACAGGAAAACGTGAGGCTTGTAATATAATTATTTCAACTTCAAATTTACATTGAGAACAACTTGTTTCAAATAGTGACTGAACAAAAAATCCTCATTTGAACTACTTGAACAAACTGGAATCATTTAAATTTGTTAAATATACATGGTAAAATAATGCGTAAGCATTTCAACTTCATAGTTTCATCAAACAGGCTGTTTCTAATTGCACAGTAGCGCAAAGATTTTTTAATCGCTTTAATGAAGTACCTTTAACCAAACTTAATTTTAAATTATAAATGCAATAATACATCAGTACACTACCGACTGTGTTATACTTTAGAGTATATTGTATCTCTGATTTGTCAATTGGTGTAATAATGAGAGAGGATGTTCAAATTCTTACAAAAATAAGGCAATCAAAATGACAACAACAAAAATTTCTAGCTCTAAAATGACCTCCTGTATGCAGATTTACTCAACAACTTTTTATTTTTCATTATAGGTTGGGGCACATCTTGGATAATCTCAGGTAATTTCAGTGCAGAAAATAAAAAAAATAATCTGTGGCAGCAACTTTCTTATTTTAAAGTTTTTCTAAAATGCGTTGTTTCTATTCTTCACATTCTTCAATGAAAGTTATTCCTACTTATGAAAGCAAGAGGAAACAATCTTCAGTTATGATTTTGGTGTAAAGGTAATTTTATGATTAAATTTTTGGTAAAAAAAGAATTTTATGGTAAAATGATTAGCCATAAAATTAATTTATTTATCAACATTAATTTGATCTCCGCTTGTGTTATAATTAGTGTGTACAATAAATAGTGTAAATTAAAGATACAAGAGGGATGTTATTGTAACGCAACGGGGGCTCTGACGGGCGCCCTTGCCGCATTAGGTCGGCCCCCCACTGTCGGGGGCTCAAACCCAGGACTCCTACGTCACTCAGCAGGGACCCAGCACGGTGAGCCAAAGAGAGATCTCTCTACAGCCCAGTAGCTGTAGTCCTGCTATCACAGGGAAGGGCGGCAACGTCACCGCTCTGGTAAGCCGGCTCTTACACAGTGCCTGTTGGCCATAAGCGTTACACTCTCCCACACTTAAATCGCCGTCCCTGGCGAAGGGCTATCCCACCCCGCTTCTCACACCAATGTAATGCAACGGGGGTTTAGGCGGGCGCCCTTGCCGTATTATGTCGGCCCCCCACCGTCGGGGACTCGAACCCGGGACTCCAGCGTCACTCAGTAGGGACCCAGCCCGGTGAGCTAAAGAGAGATCTCTCTTTGGCTCACCGGGCTGGGTCCATGCTGAGTGATGCTGGAGTCCCGGGTTCGAGCCTCCAACAGTGGGGGGCCGACCTAATGTGGCAAGGGCGCCCGCCTGAGCCCCTGTTGCGTTACATTATTTATCTACACAATTTACAGTGTGAAATCTCATGTACTTTAAATCTTGATCTATTCTGCAATTAAAATTCTCTTATATGTAAGTTCACTTTTTTTTTTCATCTCTCCAAATAATGCAATGAGAGATCTGCTCTATAGAGAAACATTTCAATAATACAGTTTCAATGTATTAAAAAATGTTTTTAAAGTAATACAAGTCATTCTGTTTACTGGTCTTTTTTCCCTCTTGAAAACCATCTAGATCACTTCCAGGAAATTTACTGTGAAGCTATTATAAATACAGTGTAATCTATTAGTGGATTAATGAGAAAATTGAAGCTGAAGGTTGGAGCTAAACAAATCTTCCACTCTTATATTCTTTATTGTCATTAAGCTGATCAGTGCATTTAAGAATTACTATTATTAGTAATTATTATTATTAGTTAAATAGTTACTTTCTGTTGTTTTTATGAGAAACCTCATTGACAGGCCATTCAAGGGGTGTCTGCCACTGGCAATCTATTCACATTTTATGAAAAGAAGCATAGAATAGTAAAAATACTAAATCTATCATCAACTTTTTATTATTCTTCCATTGCTCTGTTTTAATTTTTAGAGAGAATTTTCAAATTGACATTTAAATGGTGGCGGGGCATTCTCATTTTCTTCCATGTGAAACGGCCTCTGAAAATGTACAATTATGCTGTCATCCTTAGCGCTCTGTGTTGGACAGAGTTTAATTATTAATGTGTTTCCCTCAGAGTATGACTCGATCATGTCACAACTCTAGACAAATACAGCTAATGCAAAATCATAAAATATTCACTTGAACACTGCTGATCTGACAGGAAATTAATTCCAAGAACACTTTTGGTATTACCAGAAAATTAGTTCTAAGCGCATAAGACTGAAATAAATGTGTTCATAATCTGCTCAAGGGTAATGTTCATCTTGCAATCCACTGGTATCTTCATAAATATTACAGATCTTCACTGTAGCCTTACTTATAGGTACATCTACAATAAATGCTTTATTTGTACTACATTAGATGTTACTCTGATAAACAACAGAAACGATGATTAACTATCTGAAGCAATACCATTTTCCCCATTAATAATTATGATTGAAACAGTACACATTTGTAAACACTACCACAGCTGCACATAAGTGATTCTAAGAATTTTAGTGTCCAAGTCTTTATTTGAAGTATAGTTAAATACAGTAATCTCAAGAAGACCACAAACATCTGCTTAAAATATTCACAAAGCAATATTAAGAATATTGGAAAATGTGAAAGAATATGCTGAAAATATTGCTTGGGTGCACTACTATTTTTTTAGGTGTAAGTCATACTTACATACTCATGTGGCAGTGGTAATATTTACTATAGAATCTCAGGGGGTTTTCTTACTACTTGGCTCTTAATCACTCTAAACCGCTTTTTAGATATTGAATATTTCAACTTATAAACTTACTTATAAAACATGTAGCTCTATAGCTGTTCTAGAAGTGGTGAGTTTTGTTGGTTTGCACCCAATAGGTTGCATAAGACACTATAAAATAAAATATGTTTCCATAATACTTAATTCCATTTTTATTCCAGATTTCCTTTGAACAGAATAAATTATTTTTAGGTCCTGTTAAATTATCAATAAATTCATAACGGTGCAAAAGAGTATAATTAGTCCACCTTATCCTTCACAGAGATGATTTAACCCTCTTCCTGAAATCTTGGGCTGAAAATGATTTTGTTTTACAGAACCTGCTGAGCTATTGCCTTCAAGTAGCAATCTTAAGACTCACTGTTTTTTTCTATCATTTACAAGATCTCACATAAAAACACTATTCTCTTTCAACCATTATGTACTGTACTGTAAACAAATGCAGTAACCATTTTCAGTGTGACGGAATAACCAAAAAAATGAAGCCATTATAATTCCCTCCCTACCTGAAGTATTTTCTTGAGAAAATAAATAGAAAGCACTTGTTTTACTGAAGCATGACAATGTTCATCATAAATATTGCAAGTAGATTTCAAACCTCAATAAAGTTGAAGAATTTTAATGTTTGTAATAAAGTGATAAAATATCCCAAAAATATTAAATGCTATTATATACCCTGGCATCCATCACTTTGTAAAATAAGTTTAATGCATTTAAAAATGTACAAGCACAGGTACAATCATTAAATATATTTTATTACTGAAATATATTGCATTACTTTTTCATCATCGTATTGTATTCTTTGGATGATGTTAAAGAGCTGAAAACAGTAAAATGTATGATTATAAACATATAGTAAGATGTTAGATAGGTCAAACAGGTATCTGTATAACATTTAATTATTTATCAATCTTAAAAGAGAGCTATATTCAAAATAAAGCAGTCGAAAAAGCCTTTTAACCCACTCCTCTGCCCTAAACATTCACACACTTTTATTAAATGACATCCCAAAAGGATTTTTGCAGTGCTTCATTCACATCAATTAGGTTCATTATTAATTCAGATGACTATATTGCCTTCCCTAATTCATTGCAATCAGAATTTTCACAACAAAGAAGCACAAGATGCTTAATGCTATACTCCAACCACATAACAATATAATTGCTTTCAAAATAACATTCACTTCGTGCTCAAATCTCTGTGGACACTTTAGGATTCTCAAAAAGGAAATCTTGCAGAAAGTTGAGAATCTACTGCTGTTGTGGTTATCCCCATCACACTTACCATGCTCAGCCTGATGTTCTGTTTACTACCATTTTCCTGGATTGTTTTAACCTTTTAAGGACTTTTGTACCAAGACTGTCTTTAAGGTAAACTGATTGTACAAAAACACATTTTTTAAAACAATATCCCAGGAGGCAACAAACATATATTAGATAGCACAGAGCTATATATACAGTGGTGTGAAAAAGTGTTTTCCCCCTTCCTGATTTCTTATTTTTTTGCATGTTTGTCACACTGAAATGTTTCAGATCATCAAACAAATTGAAATATTAGATAAAGATAACACAAGTAAACACAAAATGCAGTTTTTAAATGAAGGTTTTTATTATTAAGGGGAAAAAAATCCAAAACTTACATGGTCCTGTGTGAAAAAGTGACCCCCCCACGTTAAAACATAAATCAACTGTGGTTTATCATATCTTTAGGAAAGCTGAGTTCAATTTCTCTAGCCACACCCAGGCCTGATTACTGCCACACCTGTTCTCAATCAAGAAATCACAATCAAGGCTCCCAAGGGCAGGGCATTCTCGCAGCGCGCCTCCTGACCATCCTGAGACGCAGCCCGGACAACCACGGAACGGCCAGTGTGTCCGAGTGCCAGAACTTTCCTTTGTTCTAAGAGTCTATAGCGGAGGTTGCCAGAGAATAACCAGAGGATCCACTTGAGGTTAGCACCAGCAGCAGGCCTCGTGAACAGGTCAGAACTGTGGACAGCTGAATCACTATTCAGATCTAGCTCTTCATCAGGAACGAACCGGTCCTCTTCCTGACTTGCTGGGACCCACAGTCATCTTTTCTCCTGTGCACAAACAGTGCTAGTTAAAGCCAACACTAACTAGCCGGTCAGTGAGCATCAGCAGCGCACCGTCGCAAGCCGCATAGCACAGCCTGGGACCGAGCCAGAGAGCACGGATTGGACAGCAACAGCCTGCAACAGTTTCTTTGTGCCCGCAGGAGATCAAAATCCCCAGAGATTGGATGAGTATTCAACTTCAATGCATTACAGCTCGAGAATTCAATTGTTATCCCAACCAGTTGATATCAATTTAATTCCTAAGAGTTATGTACTTGTTTTGAGTATCTAATGTAGAAGTTATAACCAAGTTCATTTATGAAACGGTCTAAATGAATGATATACTGAACGTATGTCCTCTTGATATGTGTAACTCTTTGTAACTGACTGAAAATATACTGTTTGTATTCTGATAACCCTCTCGATAAGATCTGTTAGGTTTATATGCATATTCTATGTATTAATAAATGTATCCTCGTGTATTAGTACCTGTGTGTGTGCGTTGTTTGAGTTTTATCGCATGGTTGGATTCTAAAGCCATCAAAAGAATCAATTTTGTGATTTACTGCTACAATTAATAATTGTCCCAGTAAATGCCCAGACCCTACAGAACTGGTGCCTTGAGAGAGCACACTACATTACATTTTGGCATCCCTGAACGGCTATGGCAACATTACAGAATGCTCAGAAGTATGTTCTTTGTTTCACAGATTTATATCAATACCTTTTGCATTGCAGAAAAATGCTTTGAAAAATCAGTCTGGTGACTAATAACATATCAGTCACAGTGAGTGACAGTAATGTTTCTAACTTGAGCCAGTTGTACAGCCATTTTGTTTTGTTCCTGCCCCTTCTGCCCAGGGTCTGGTCTGCACTGGGTTTGTCACTCTGTGACAGTTTTCCTTTAATATTAACCTGAACTTTTCTCCATCCACCTTTTCATCAGTTTTAACAAGCTTTCTATTCCCTGCTGTGGGGAAAAAAAATAAAGGAAGATGTTGCCACCACCATGCTTGGAGATGCACTGTGTTGACTAAATGTGTGTTAATGGTGATGACTAGGAGATGCTCTGAGCCAAACTAAATGTTTGGAATATAGACCACATAGTTCCAGTTTGGGCTTATCTGACCACAGCAATTTTTAGAGATGGCTTCCTACGTTTGTGAATGCTTGGGATATTGTTGACTGAGGCACATTTTCTTCTATTACAGCTGTTCTTTACGTGGTTCTTGGCCTCAAAGCGTCACACCCACTTTTCTCCTTGCCTAGGTGCTCAGTTTGAAGGGACTGTATGATTTAGGCAATGTCCGGGTATTATCCATCCATCAAGAAATCCACCCTTGATTTCGTGATGATTGAGTGCACACAGGCATATTAGGAGACTCTAATATTTTTGTACCTTTCTCCAGATCCATGCTTTTCAATGAATTTATCCCTGACCTGCTTTTAAAGTCTAAATTACAGAGTCTGCTTGAAATTCACTACTTGACTAAGGAACCTCACAGAGACTAGTGTTTTTACTCTAAAATCATGAGAACCACATTTTTGTACACTAACAGAGGCCAATCACCTAATTGTAAAGCTAATAAAGTATTTTTTGTCTAATTTAGGATTTCCAAAGCAAAAGGTTTTAATACTTATGCAATCATTACTTTTCCATCTTTATTTTTTATTTCTTGTTTTCTGCTTTTAATTTGAGGAGCATGATATGTACTGTAACAAATATTAAAGTGCTGTGACTGCTAGCTTTACATCAACAAAATGTGAAAACTGCAAGGGTTTGAAAAGTTTTGCTAGAACCTTTTATATACAGTATAGTGATGCTGCTCAGAGTGTGGACATTATACAGGACTGCAAGTTGTCAGATTTTGAGACAAAGCTCCTTGAGAAAGGAATAGGTAGATTTATTTTTATACACAATTTAAGCAAATTAAACATTAATAAAACTAAGACAAAACAAAAAGCCAGCTCATAGGTGGAACTTCTATTTCACATGTTCCTCCACGTAAATATCAGGTTTGCTACTCTACCCCGGATAAGAGAAGGGAATCAATAAAGCTCTCTCCCTTTTGGGTTTGAAATATCTCTATCAAACTCTGCTTGTCTTTGCATTTGGCATCTGTCTTTCCCTTTACTTTCTTTCTGTCTTTTTCAGGTTCACTTCTTCCATTTCCTTGTTCTCTATTTTGCTTTCACTTTCCCAGTCATTACCATGATCTAAATATCACGCTGTTTAATTCTGCCTTCATAGTTCTCTCCCACACATAACACAGCTTCTAAATAACATGCAACTAGCTGATATATTCCTAACTTATTCTAAATATAGCTCTTTGCAGTGCTTCGCTTAAAATATAAAGTTCCAGTGTTTATTACGCCTCGCCCAATGAGGACCCGACACTCTCTGCATTCCCGTGCAGTTACAATTCGGCAATCAATCACACCTGTCACACCACATCCAATGAGGACCTGACGCTCTCTGCATTCCAATGCAGACAAGACACACCCCTCCTCCTGGCTACTTTAACCTGCCTCACGCACATCTCCCTGTTCAGTATTGGGTTTACATTCATCAGAGCCTGTATGCTGGTCTGACCCCTGTCTGTTTCCTCAGTCTACACGTTTCTTAGCCCTCTAACTACTTCCTACTGGACTCTCCCTCTCTGACCCTAGCCAGGCTACAACTTCTGTCTCTGGATTGCTTTCTGCTCAGGGTCCTTAGCTGTTAACTTTTTGTAATAGTGTTGTCATTGGCTTTTGCATGCTCAATTCTAAAAAGGTTGTTCTACTATCATGTCAGCATAGCATTGATTTTTGTTTTCCTTTTGCTATGGCATTTACTCCCATTTATCACACACCTATGCCTAGTTCCAGACATGATGTCACACTTATGTCTTGGATTATGTCTGCACCCTTTAAGTGCCTACCTCAAAAAATAGCACCCCTCCGTCACCCTTAGGAGCATCATAGTATATATGAGCATTACAGTAGACAATCATTGGTAGACTGCAACGGAGCAAGTAATAGGTTTATTCCATGCTGAAAAGAGAAGAAAGAAAACAATGTTTTGGCCATGAACCCTTCTTTAGGTGTGACTATCATTGGTAGACTATGCATTACCTAAAACAAGATATCATTGCATGTTAAATTATGATACATATATATTTGCTGTTTTCCACCAATTATATAAAATACACTTAAAAATATCAAGTACTCCTTGAATTCTAATACTGTGATACCCATATCAGAATTATATATATATACTAGTATAAAAGTAGTGTATTTAAAGCTTAATATTTTCTTTTTAGAAACATACAACTAGCTTGACATGATTTCTGAGAGTTTCATGCATAAAATGTGCTCTGTATTCAAATAAGGTTTTAAAATTCTATTTAGTTACCAGACATCCCGTTACAGGATAGCCCTTAGGTAAGTAGATAATAATATATGGTAAAATACATTGTATACTTAATGACCACATGCAAAATATTTAGGTCAACTTCCATAGTTAACCACATTCAGCCAACCAAAGAATAGTAAAGCATAGCTAAGCTATAGTATACACATGTCTTTCTCATGCAAAGTACAGCTGGGAAACATTAAATTCCTCAGGAAATACAATTATGCTAATAGAGTGAATAAAGATATAAGAAACACATTGGAATATCAACACAATATCTGCATTAGAAAACAATTTAACTCTTTACATGCTTAGTCAAGAGAGTCCAAATACATCATACTCATTCATGGTCACCTTAAAATATTTCAGGATATATTACCTCTCATAATACCTTAACACTTTCTGTCTTTCTCTCTGGGTATCTCTATAGCAAGACTGTGTCTATTTTGCTGCCAGTAATTTAAAGAATGTGGATTTATCTGCAGAATTTACTGGTCTACAGCTCACAAGACACCATACTTATCCAGTGGACTTGATTGAATGTCACGTTGAAATGAAATTCAATTGTAAACTGTCAAAATTGAGAATGGTGATGAATATGCCATGAAGAATAAAACCCTTCAGGGTTCTGGTTGTGCATTCCATTCTTAAACATCAGATGTATACAAGGGCCTGAGACTGTTTGATTTATAATAGCGCAGAGAAAATATCATGACTCATAAGCCTCATACACATTAATTTGAGCCTGAAAAGAAAAAAAAATACAACAATTGGGTAAAAATGTACTTGACATAACCTAGTAAGTACAGTTAGCCTATGATGTACAAAATACAGAAATACATATATATATTAATGACTACTCAAATCAAAATTGCAATTCAGAGGTGGTCTTGGTTTAAGGAAGCCTATAAACCAGATTTCACATTTCTAGGACAATCATTTTCCTCCCATGGTTTTAAGGAACTGAAATTGTTCAGCCATTGAGATATTAACAAAAAACAAATAAACTATTCAGAATCCCAGAAGTACAGCTACATTCATCCCAAGCACAACAGTGACACATGGGACCGAAATTGCACAAGAAAAAAAATAATGCAGGTACATAAAGAAGTAAAAAGGGAGATTTGGGTGCTTGGGGCAAACTCTCCAACCAGAAGCCAATTCTCTGACATTCTTCAAGAATTAACAACCTGTTGAGAAAAAAAATCATCTTACTTGCTTAATCCTAATAAATTATTTGATGCAGAGACTTCAAACTGTCAATGTGTAGATGGCAGGGAGAAAAGGGCATCATCTTTACTCATGTTAAAGTTTCAGTTATATGTCTTCACAGTTATTTTGCATCTCTTGATATACCACCACTCATTTATACAGTAAATGTGAGAAATATGTATTTCAAGCAAAGAGAGTCTTACACTGGATGAAACAAAACACATTTTAAAATATGTCCAATGCTCTCCCTGGAGAGAGTCAGTGAAAAATGATTGGCACCATCTTCATAGCCAACAATTTTATTCTGTAATTTATTAAATGTAATGAATGCTTTACATTTGCTTTACATGCTGGATATTCCTTTACGTAGTAAAATTCTGTACTCTTTCCAAAAATCCCTCCTATTTAGAATAAACACATACATACCAGGTAGTTTGCTGTTTTGCAGAAACTCACTTACTGTATCCCTGTTTCTAATTACATCACAAACAGTACAGTACATCATACAAGCATTTGAAATTGCTTCTTCAAAGGCATTCTTAAAAAGTCAGAGGTTTTGTTCAGAAGGTTATCATATGCATTTCATTAGCAAGACAGCATACATCTGTTTTTTTAAATGTGAGTAAGCAACTGATACAGCTTTCATTCAAAGCTGCAGCAAGTATTATATGAAATATCAAGGACATACAAAGCACTTCTAGAAACAGAAGGCTTGCACCATAAAATACAGTGAAATTGTTAACAAAGTATTTCAATATTTTCATCCCTTAACTCTTTGCCTACTCAACCACACAGAATAAAAAGTAATAGATATGAATATACATCAGTCTTATGTTAAAATGTGTTAATCCTTATCTCATACACTGATATGATTTCTTCTTTTAGGAAATAGCTAGATAAGATCCTCAATTACTTAACTTAAAAAACACACCAGCTAGACGGTATGAATGCCCCTAATCTGATTGCAGATTTGTTGTGTTCAGTGTGTACCATTTAATAGATAATACCAAACACAGTTCCAGAAAATACAAATCATAAATTTATAGGATGTATAAATGTCACTTCACCTATTTAATAAATTGAGAGGCATTACACATTCACCTAATGAATATTGCAACCAGTACCATTGGTTTCATTTTTAATTCCACTCAGGTTGAACCTCACATCATAATACTTTGTTGATTTAAAATTAAATAAATTATTGTTTCATTGTAAAAAAATGTTAAAAACTAAATATTTTAAAAATAAACATTGAAAAAATATATTTAGAATATAATTGTAATGTAATTAACACAAAACATTCATATAATATTTCAATATAAATATACTTAATAATTCAGAGAATTATATAGATAATATGTCCAATTTCCTAAAACCTTTTCAGTTTGAGCAAAAAGGACACTCAATTATGAAGGAGGAAATGGTTTGCATTGTTAGAGTGTGTGGTTTCAAATTCTCTTTGGGGGGGGAGTGTAAGAAATGCTTTTCTGAGGGCTCCATGCACTGTCTTTTCTGGCTTCAAGTATCACTAGCACTGTTTTCTTACAGAACAGGTAATAAAAATTATTTGAATTCACTTCTTTTGATTAGGTTTTACAATTTGTCAAAGACAAATAAGTACTTCACATTATGTTGTCATGTTTGCCACAAATGTATTAATTTACAAATAAAACTGAACAACATTTGTTGTAGAATTTCTTAAAATATAAAAGAGCACCAGTTTGCTTGAATATATCCTTTTTCCCAGTGCTATATCAATGTAACCACAAGAGTTTCTAGTTCAGCCATAAACATGGAACTTTACAAAACAAATGCAGTTTTTTTTAATTAACTAGTATGGCACAATTTTTCATAGCTGTGTCAATATTTTAAATAATAATAGCATCTCTTTAGCTCTTTACATTAGGTTTGGAAAAGTTGTCATATCTTTAACCATTTAGAATGTCTGAACCACAGCTAGTGACAGAGAGACGGATAGACAATTAAAAAAATAATTCCTACAAGAAAATACTTGTGTCCCCTAGTGGTAAGGGAAAGTGTTTACCCAGTAACTCAGTTACCTTAGCTGATTATGAGAGACAAAAAGCAATTGTTTATCATGCATAATTTTTTAAAATAGATATAACAGTTTTCAGTAGCTTTTTAAGTCATGCAATGTTTAAACAATGTTAAGTTAAAGCAGGGACACATCATTGTTTCATATTGTTGATTAGAAGGTAAATGGGAAAAGATTCTCAGTGTTGCTTGCTGTGTGTTGTATTTGTGAAGCAACACAGATCTTAGCAAAGGTGTGTGTAATAAGTCTTTCATTTGCATGTTAACGTTTTTTTTATAAAGGCATCTTTGCTGGTTTTGTGGTCTTTCACATGCAGCACCTTTCAATGTAACTTTTGTGATATAACCCAGAAATGATTTGCGCCTTGCATTTTCCACTAACAATGGACAGTACTGGTCGTGGGCCACACCCCTTTTATAATCCTTGATGCATGAATATGCACAAGCTCTTTTCAGTCTAAAGCTTGCTATACAGCTTTAGAGCGGTTCCATTTTGTTAAGCATGATTTCTGATGTTTTTTACAACCTTCTATTTATCATTTGAATGCCTTTTTTATTTTGGACAAAAATGTAAAACACTCTGGGATTTAAAAATTTTCCAACTTTTCTTTAAACAATGTGTTTCGCGTACAGAATACTCAAGGCGTAACACACTGTACCACATGATGGTGTGGTATTCTGAAAGGTAGCGCACAATGCCTTTTTACTTTTTCAAATAATTTGATGCAGGACAGCAATATTCAAACATGTTGTGTGTCTAAGTAAATCTCATTTTAATAATAACAATTAGAAGTGTAAACACTTCTAACTTCAAAGCAGGGCAGAAAGACATAGTATAAGTTCACATTAAGAGAACCAGGAATGGAAAGAGGGGAGGAAGACTGAAGAAACAAGGAAAAGCAGGGAGAAGAGATAGGAGTCCGAATGAGTTGGGAATTGAAGTTTGCGCCAGGTGAGAGACCCTACTTCTTGGTCATCCAAATCAAACCTGACTGGAGCTAAGTATTTGAACCTTGGTTGAGAGAGCATGCTATTCTATGTTTTTAGGGAACCTGGGTTTCCTGGTACCTCAGTTAGAAACTTCTTTCCTGATTAGGGTGCTTCAGGAATAGGGTATTTTATAGATAGGGATATAGGCGCCCATTTATTTTGTTGCATCCAGGGTGCAGGGAGAGAGATTTAACTGCAGGTTACTTTTTATTTAGTTAGAAGGCAGCTCATCTCTTGTGTGGCCTCTGTAGGCTTATTAAGAGTTTAATGCTTGGTAGTGGTCTGGGGTTTTCCGGGTGACCAGAATGTTAGGCCTCTGAAATGCCTTGTTTATAAATACTGTGTATAAAGTATTCAATTCAATTTATTTTTATATAGCGCCTTTCACAACAAGGTTGCCCCAAGGCACTTAACAATGCAAGTGTCTATACACTTTATCAAAACAGAACATAAGACCAGAAGACAATGGAGAAGAGGAACCAAAAGCTCCTTAGTAAGGAGAAAAAAAACCTCTAGGGGTCCAAAGTCAACTGGTTGCCCACCCAACCCCTTTGAGAATGCTAACATTATATAATTTAAAAAAAGGAAATAAATGAAAACAAAAGTTACACAAGTAACTTGTGTGTTGAATATTTTGTGTAGAGTAGTTTGTGTTTTTTGTCATTATTATAAATATTAGTTTTAACCAAGTGTGCCTGGATTGTTACTCCTCTTAACAAAGCTGTGCCAGAGAATAAAGAATTCACATGCCTCTAGTTATACCAGCCTTTTGGGTATATGGTTAGAAATCACATACATGTTGGGGGTTATGAATAATTATTTCACTGATTGAAATACTGATTTTCACCAGTTTTGTAACCTCCCATTTGTAACAATATATTGTACATAGTGGCTTTAAAACATATTAAAAGTGTATTTTATTTTTTAAAATATTATCACATATGCAGGGCTGGCTCATCCATATAGGCAAACTAGGCAATTGCCCAGAGCGGTATTTAAGCAAGGGCAGCCAAATGTACTGCTATGTGCAGGAGAGGGCAGTGACGTCAATGTGCTGCAACCAGCTCGTACAACCTGTATGTCAGCCGTTCGTTACAGTACCACTTCAAACTATTCTGCGACCTATTAGAAACTTGATCACAGAGCACGTCATCCTACAAGCTCTCTAATCACTCTAAATGGCATTTAGAGGAATATATCAGTCCCTGGGCCGCCCACCTCTGAGCCTGTGGCACTGGCGCCAATTTCATTCAACTGGAGAGATCTTTCGGGTGGACAGCAAAGTGCAGCATGTCAAAATGATCAAAACTGTCCGTCTGCCAATACAAAAAGAGGAGACTGTTAAAAGAGCAGGTACTCCAAAAGAGAAAGACTCATTCTTAAAATACATTGCCTCAGAGTCAGATTTAGTTAGCAAGGATAATAATCTGCCAACATCAAGTCTTCAAATCACTGATTCAACAATCAACTTTGCTCTGTCACAAGCAACTGAGGACGTAGAGGGTTCTGCTTCCAAGGATAGCATAAGCAGCAACTGCGTCTCGTCCAAAACAGAGACTCACCAGCCACTAACGTTACAGTAAGCTGTGGGCACCATTGAAAGCCTTTAAATCTAGCAATCTTGACCTTTATAAGAAGGCAAGGTATGACTTGCAGAGAACTATCATGATAAAAGACAATATATAACAAAATAGAAATACAAGCTGGCTCTTCTGATGTACACCAAATGTGACAGGGTATTCTGACAATAACAAACCATAAAGCTAAAATAAGCAGTGCTATATCCACTGAAAGTGATTTCTCTCTCCTGGATGAGCTGAATGCCTATTACGCTCAGTTTGAGAAGGGAATCACAGAACCACTGGTGCTCCCAGCCACCGATGATACAGCCATGTCTGTCATAGAGGCTGAAGTCAGGGTGAACATACGGAAGGCGATCAGCCCGGATGGCATTCCTGGATGGATCCTTATGTCCTGTGCAGACCAGTTGGCCATGGCTTTTACAGATATTTTTAATTTTTCACTTTTACAATCTTCCATTCACGTGTGCTTTAAGAAAACTACCATTATACCAGTGCCAAAGAAAAATACTACAACCTGTTTTAATGATTACAGACCGGTAGTCAGATGGTCACATCCACCATAATAAAATGCTTTGAAAGGCTGGTCATGAAGCACATCAACACAATGGTGCCTGAGTGCTTAGACCCCTGCAGTTTGAATAGTGGTGTAACAGGTCCACTGACAACGCTATTTCCCTGGCTCTTCAAACTGCCCTGACTCATTTGGATGATGAAGACACATATGTCAGAATGCTATTCATTGATTACAGCTCCGCATTGAACACAATAGTTCCTTCCAGACTAGGCAGGAAGCTTAATGGCCTGGGCATCAACACACTCTATGCAGCTGAATTATGGATTTCCTGAATGGCAGACCACAGACTGTGAGGGTCGATGGAAAGCTTTCTTCCAGACTGACCATCAATATAGGTACCCTGCAGGGCTGTGTACTTAGACCCCTGCTGTTTTCCTTATTTACCCACGATATGCTGATGACACTACCATCATTGGCTGAATCACTGGTAACGATGAGACAGCCTATAAAGATGAAGTCAAGAACCTGGTGAACCTGGTGGAGTGGTGCCTTGACAATAATTTCTTCATCATTTTCAGCAAAACCACACCCTTATTTACACCAATGGGGTGACTGTAGAGATAGTTAGCAGCTTCAAGTTCCTTAGTACCTTCATCATTAATGATTTAACATAGTCCAAGAATGTAACTGGATCTACAAGAAGGCACAACAGTGCCATTACTTCCTCAGACAGTTGAAAAAATGTGGTCTATCTTCAACTGTCCTTACTACATTTTACAGGTGCGCTACTGAGAGTGTGTTCACATGTAGTATTACAGTGTGGTTTGGCAGCAGCTCATTGTCTGACCAGAAGTTAGGGAGTTGATCGGGTCAGCTCAATCCATCACTGGAGTACAGCTCCCCTCTATTGTGGACAACTTTTTACAACTCAGGAAGGCTGGAAGTATTTCTAAGGATATCAGTCATCCTGGTTTCTCTATTTTCTCCCCGTTTCCCTCTGGTTAGAGTTATTGGGGGAACAACTTTCAGATTCAGAGACAGTTTCTTCCCACAAGCTGTCAGATTACTGAACTCTACCCCTACCATGGGCTCACACTGATATTTTTCTAAAGTTGCATGTTATTTAACTTCTTGTTGTTGCTGCTCTGTTTACGTTTTTACAGTATGTTGGTGTTATGTTTATGTTGGTGAAGTGTTTGTATTGGAGCATACATCCAAATTAGCATTTCATGGCACTTGACAATGACAATAAACTGAACTGAACAATACGGAAGACATTCTCTTCAAATGTTGTTTAGCAAACAAAAAATGTTTTCAAATATTATTAACAATATTGAAGTCTGTATGTGTGATACGATAGCATTTCCAGTGTTATTTTGCAGATTTGATATTATTTACTTACAGTAGGGCGTCCTAGTACAAAATGATTGTAACATAATGATTGTAACAAAACAAAATCCAATTTCCTTAGCCATATTTATGTATTTGCTACGTTATTTTTAAAACTAAATAACATGAACATTATTTGTATTCTTTTTAAATAAACATGCTATTCAGAGAGTTCCAACTCATTTTTTCAAGGGATGTAATTAAAACAGATAAGAATAAGCAGCTCTCTAGCTGCATTAAAATACTACTATTGTACTATTTTTGTGCAGTGTCAATACAATACTGAATGCCAATACCAAATTTGCAATAACTACTGGGGATTTACTGCATGAGTTACCGCAAAATATTACCACCAGACATAACAAGTATATATACAGTCTTTAACACAACGGTATATTATTATTAATACATAGCCCTTTTGTCTCCATACCATTTCAGTAAAAAAACTACTCTTGTATAAGAGTAGTCTAAGTGTTAATAACATTGTGCTAACATCATGCTAACAGAGTGATAGTCCTGTGTTTCAGAACTTCAGGTCTGTCATAGAGCTTTCACTCCCCACACATTCTTCTGAAGTAATAAGACTGAAACCTGCATACACTTTTAAAATGTTGGCGCTACGATAATTTTTCGCAGCAAAACACCCAGCCACATGAACAACATGTAATTAAAGAACATTTTTTTCTGATTGCTATTACATGCTGTGAAATGTACAGTACATAAAAAGCAATTTAAGATCACTTTATTGACCATATACAATTTCTTGTATTAGGAATTTGTCTTTTCAATTACCCCAACTTGCTCTCCATGAGACACACAGACATGGAGAGAAGCTTGGGCTCAGAGCGCAGAGTAAACCATTTATACGGCGCCCCTGGAGCAGTTGAGGTGAATTGCCTTGCTCAGGGGCCCAATGGAGTATGATTCCTCTGCTGGCTGTGGGATACGAACTGCTAACCCTCCAGCCACAGGCGCAGATCCTTAGCCACAGAGTCACTGCACTGCCCCCCTATTTAAAAACTCACTTTAACATTTTGAACATAAAACATAAACAAAAATTTCACTTCTGATTCAGAGCACCTTTATGAAGCTGAAATGCAGCGTGCATAGTATTTGACCAACTCTCACATTTTAAAACAATAACTTACTTCTTTATATTAATCTCCAAGACAAAAAAATGGTAATTGCCTAACATGTAAACTGTAAAATATGGATTATTCTTGATTTGTTTTACAGTTAATTTGTTGTCTAGCTAGAGTGGAAAAAATGAATGTTTAAATGCAAAAGTATCTTAATGCAAAAGCCACTCCTACGGCACCTCAAATTGTTTGTAGTTTTCAACTAATTTCAAATAATTTAACCGGATTCTGTTTAGCTTAAGTACGGTTTTACAATAGCTTTTCCTGGTTTGCTGATCGTATATAAAGCACTGCCAGACACCAGATCTTTTTCTTCCAGCTGAAAGCGTAGAGTACCACAAGGATTTCCTGTGTCTCGACGGCTTTTCTTTTTCTAAATGTGCTCTAGTTTTCATATTTAATCTAATTAGTACAGTGTATACTTCTCGTTTTTTATCCTGATAACAATCAATTAACAAACAATACGAATTCATGACATGAGGTGTGGAATTGACTGCCCGAAAATGAAGGACAGTAAGAAAAAAAAAGAGAAGAAGGAAAGAAAGCAGCGCATCCCTCTATATTTACAATTCTCACACAGCAGTAGCTCTGAGGCAACTTGCAGTCCATGTACAGCTGCAGCCCTGGGATTATACCTGTTACAGTCAGCCTGCTATTCGTCAGGTATCAAGTAGATGTGCAAAAGTTGAACCTCATGTCCCAAAATCCTTTTCATTATTAGTTTTAGTCAAACAGGTAATTTTGTCTCGTCTTAATTCACTCAAACAAAAATGCAAAGCAATTTAATCTTTGTCATCTTCATTGTGGAAAAACCTTATCGAAAAATGAAAAACAGGTTGCTGACAAACATTTTTGTCAAGGGAATTAACACTGGGAATCCCAATCACTTATCTTATTTTATCTCTAAAATTCATGTCAAATTTTCCATAAAAATAATAAGCATCATTCAGAAATGATGAGCTAACAGCACAATTCCCTTTATGTGCTTTTTTCTAATAGGTGTGAATGTAAATCAAATACTTAACGGACAGATAAAAACATTAATAAAAGAAAATAATATAGTATATATTAGATTTCAATTTAAAGGAAGAGTTTATTTAAGATTTTCATTATAAAAATATATTAGTGAAATATGATATTTTTCTGACTAATGGCAGTGGGCTCTTTCATGGTTTCCCTCCACCTATTTTATTACTGTAGGAAAACCAAATTACCTACAGATCTTATGGATGTAAACTGATATATCACAATTGTATTCAAAATAGATTGGTAGTTGTCAATGCTGTAGCCATGGACTGCAGTCTGTTGCACAGGAATGACAGGATAATAATCCTTACGCTTATACAGATCTTTCCTGGACACTGCACCCAACGTGCTTTATAGGTGATGGAAACTTACCTCCACCACCACCAATCTGTAGCACCCACTACAATGATGCGATGGCAGCCAAACTGTGTCAGTATGCTCATCCTTGCTATCACAAATCAGCTACTGTATCTGCTATCTGTGAGGAAGTCAACAAAGTAATGAAATTAATTCGTAGTTGAATTCCAGGAACTACTGTAGCTACTTAACTGAATACAAAAATCAATTATTTTGTCAATTTATTTACTAAAGTTATCTACCTGGTAGTCTCACTTGTAAAATAGACACCTGGTGCTCATTGAACACCCCCAGTAATCTAAACACAACACCCGCTGTGCACACCCTTTCTGAATTTATATGCTGGTTCAAAATAGATTAATAATTTGCTTTAAAAAATTTCAAATTTGTTGGTTAAAAATTGTTTAAGTTAAAGCATGTTTATGTTGCTACAGTGAACATCAATGCTCTTGTTTAAGCTGTGCAAATCTATAAATGTTTATTCATGCTTAAGAGCGTGATGGTCAAGAACAATTCCTGATGTGCCACAAATGTGAATTACTGTAATTAATATCCACTCATTACCAAAGAGTACCATACACTACTCTTTAATTAACTTTAGTATTGCATGGTCTGTTTTAAAAACAGGCTATTTTTGTATTCTCATCTGAGTAATATTAATTTGTGAAACATTCCTACTTGTATTGTTAATAATAGTTTAATATTTAACATACTGTGATATATATATATATAAAAATTAATAAAATGCCTATACAAACATTTCATTATCGTTTGAAACAACAACAGAAAGTATTAATGGAAAAAGTTTATAAGGTATATAAACTTTATATAGTTAGAACAAGTGCTTCAAAACTAAAATAACCACAGTAAGTGACTGATGCAGAAAATGTTTATGAAGAAAAAGTGGAATACTGTTGTGCACCTCACAAATTAATATTGATAACGGCATTCAAAGATGTTATTATACTTCAGTTATTTTTATTTTCAGCTAAAATTTGTTACTTTAGTTACATAATTGCATATTCATATTTAATATTAAGTGGATTTAAATACTTACAGTAGGGAAACAGATTAAATGAAGAAATTGTAACACCCAACGCGTCACAAGTGCCACCTATCGATCGTCTTTGACCATTGAATCATACAGCTGAATTACACCACTGTATGGTGTAACACTGAGAAGCCAGTTTAATGCTTTTAAGAAATTTGAATTTAAGAAATTAGTTTTTCTGCGCGTTTCTGCGAGTGGTTGCACCTGTAATTGCATTAAAATAAGCCTTACCTTTTGTGTATACACGATTACGCATGGGCTAGATAACTGTGGAACAGCAGTGTACATAAGTTCAAACTGTCAGAATTAGTATTTTATAGAGTAAACAGTAGATATTGTATATACAATAGTACTATATTAAAAAATCATTAAAAATCACAGAATAGTTTCACAAGTTAAAGAATAGCTCTGAAAGTATGTCAGTACTGTGTACTCTATATAGGAAAGTAAAAGTTCTGGGTTGAAATTCATGGGTGCTCTTGTTAAAAAGCTTTTGTGTACAGAACATCTTTCTTCTCTTAAAAAGTATAGTGTATATGTAGTTGCAATACTTCAGACACTTATCTGAATGAAAACAGAAAATAAAGGTTTACACTAATCAAAGAAATATTGAATCCAACACTCAGAAGATGCATAATTGTAACCTATTTTGAGTTTGAAGTATTATGTTTTATATGGTCGTATGCTGGTATTTTGTGTAAATACCTATTGAGTAGTAATTCTCGCAACATGAGCTCATATACACCATGGTTCAGCTGCATTCTAGACTGTGAATATATGAGCATAAACAAAAGCTAAGGTTTTTAAAAATGCATTTAGGTAATTAGATATTGTATAAATAAATACAGTTGCTCAAAGTCCCCAATTACTTAACAGAGATATGAAAAAATACAATACAAGTGCAGAGTTAACAATCTTGGTTTGAGCACTTAATAAGGAATGCGTAAAATGACAATACAGTCAATATATAAATGATAATTAAAACAATGAAAAGAGACTTAGAACAACTTAAAAATATCTTAATTAAAATATAACCAACTATAAATCAGTATAAACTAACCAAAAATAACTGTTCTGAAACCTAGCAGAAGGGTTACACTAATAACAGTTAAATTAATATTAAGTTCACAGATTAGTGCCAATGTAAAAGGAAGGTTTTTTTTTTAATAACCTGCAGCAGTACTGAGGAAATACATCAGTAATACACCTTTATTAAACCTGATCAAATACCTGCCCCCTACAGTACTTCCATAGCAAACCGTTGAAATATATTAAAATTCAACAAAATACAATAAATAGAGTAATGGCTAAACTATGACAGAAAAAGTATTTTTAAAAGACATTAAGGTTTTTACATCACCAATGATAATGTATATCATTTATGTTTATATTATACTATAATTTATATATGCATGCATATAAATAACTAATAAATCAAAATATCACTTCCATAATAATAATTTATTCCATAATTATTCCATAATAATCATTTATATGTGCATATTATTATGTATGTTATCCTAAATTATATTTTAATAGCATGTAGTAGAAAATTCACATAAAAACCTGTATTAAAAATAGTTTCTTCTTTGTTATTGTGACTTTCAAAGCATTCTAGGTACAGTATTTCAGTATACTTATGAATAAAACAATTATACAGGGCAGATCACAGTATAGAATTATTTATGGCGATGCACAATTCTTAAAAACCTTGCTAAATCTAGAAAACATGAAAATAGAGATTTTGGTCAAAATTGTATTGGTCAAAATATTATCAGGTTATGGTTGATGGAAGGGACCTCATAATTGAACAGTTATTTAACAACGTATTCTTGCTAAATACATCCATCCATGGTAAAACACTGAGGACACCTTGAGGTGATGCCATACTGTATTCTGAAATTTTCAGTGAGAAGGAAAATCAAACTAAAATATTAACACAGACAAGATAATACGGATTACCTTAAAACTAATAATGATAACATAAAATCATAAAGTTTCATATTATATTAATTATATTCAATTATATGTTTATAATTCCCATCACAAGACATTTGAACTATGTAAAGAAAATATATGATTGAATAAAATCCTTCTTTAATATACAGAATTAAAAAATATATTTTAAATATAATGTGACCTGTGTAGCATGAAATATAGTATGCAAGTTTAATGCAATACTACTTTTTTGTAAATCTATAAAAGGAAGAGCTCTTCCAAATGTAGGTTAAAGCAATCAAAAGGTAAAGAAAATCATATAATATTTGATGAAGTTTGAAAAGCCCTGTTAAAAAACAGAATAATACAGTTACAGTGGTATTTTCCATATGGACATGAACTTCATTAAGGCTAATGTCAAGGTGTGACAAAGTAATGAGCTTAATATTACCACTTTAAATATTTTCTTACTTCCCTCAACATTTTCTAGTCAAACTCCCAAAACAAATAGAATTAAACACTAATCTATCTTAACTATAAGAAAAAAAAGCAACTCTGCAACTTTAAATACAGGGAAAAAAGAAAAATGCCATTGAGTCTATTATAATCATTTTTGTCATGGCTAATATTCTGTTTTACTCTCTAAAGGGAACACACAGCAAGTGTTAATATCTTTATACAAACAGTGATTCTGCCCTAGGCATGGGTATAATATATAAAAAGCACTGAATGATGACCAATGTACTCTACTAGTATCTTATCTCCCTGATATTCTCTATTATTACTCCTGACTAATGCTCATTCTTAACGTTACTAAAACACTGTGACCATAATACTGATTATGTAGTAAAATGGAGTATTGAAAAATCAGTAAGTACAAAAACAGATAAGGTTATTTTTTACATTCAAATGGGTTTTATTTTACAAGGAAAAATAGTTTGCTCTGGTAAAACACATTAGGCATCTTGATTTAGTACATGCCAAACATTTAAATAAATAATTTGATTCAAAAAGCATGTAATAATTTGTAAGGGCAAAAAAGAGCAAGCCAATATTCTTTTCACTGATGGACTTTTAAATAAGGCAAAAAAGCATAATTACTTCTGGCTGAACAAGAAGCAATTTTAAAAGCACCTTTAATCAGATATCTGAATATCTGAAAATGCAATACAGCTTTTTTAACAGTTGCTAAGAATTCTCTGTACTCAATATCAGGTTAAATGTGGTTTCTAATATTTCAAACAATGAATTTTGTAACTGAAATTAGCAGGCAGAGGGATGGATTTTCCCAGCAATTTTTGCATGAGTGGGCAATAAAGATAAGGAAGTGCAGAATAACTATCACCACCTCTTTGATCAAGGAGCTAAACCAATCTCAGCAAGAATTGTGCATCACTTCTATAGATTTCATCTACTTGTTGTGCCCAGTAGAATAACCTAACACATGAGGAGCATCTTGTTAAAAAACAGGATTGTTAGTCTCCCAAAAAATTAGTACAAGGCGACACAAGCCAGTGTTCCTTTGGTATGTAAGACCAAATGAAATTTAATAGGTGATGTTCAAAAAACAGATCTTAATATCTAGCAGCTGATGGCTGCCCTCCAGTGACTGTATGAGTAGAGTATGGCATACTTCACTATTAATTTTAGCCCAGCTTCAAAGCAGAACAAATCCGATCAATGATCGTAATATGGATGAGAATTTAGTTTGAAATGTTTTTCATGTTTAATTACCATGTATTTCATTTCCTACAGTGCCTCATCACCAACAGGCGAGTATGAACATGAAGCAAAAAATCAGCTCCCATTTCCAAAAAAGAAAGGTTTCTTGATAGCCTTTATAGATTAGCATCAGCACTCACCATAATCCTATTTAGACAGCGGGCAACTAGCCTGCAATAAATGTACAATAACAGTGCAAAATAAATTAATCTTGAATTACAAAATAAAGTTTTTTTCACTTAAACCTCTTTTTTAAACATTTTGTTTTTCTGGTACACTAAACACTCATGCTTAAAGACCATATGGCATTATGTAAATATGGATTTTTTTTTGCAGATTTTTGTTGCTTTTTGCTACTGCATGCATTTGTTTAAAGGACAGATGTGAAAAGGTAGTTCTGCAGCAGTATTGTTCTTTTTTCCTTTGTAACAGACGTAGCATACATTGAAAGTGACTACAGTATGTCAGGAGTTCAACCTCAATATTGCCAAGAGATCTATTATGTTTCAACTTTAGATTTGAAGAAAGATAAATTCACGTTATTCAGTTATCTTGAGTGAACACTACTCTGATTAAATAATGAACCATAGCAGACAAAAGCCAGCTGCCTCATTGCAATTTCTTTAGTTTTAGGTTTTCCTCTGTCCTTCCTTTATGAGATATTATCTAAGTGGAAAAATTATAAAGTATATATATATTATGCTTCAACAGATATATTTCAACATCAATGCTATATGGTTTAAAGAAAAGTCACAAAAATCTTTAGAGCTATTTCCCCTTAAGTGCACCCTTGCATTTTATTTTTCATAAATTTCTAACAGCTGAAAACAGTTGACTGCTACCTTCTTAAAGCTCTAGTGAGGTGAATTTTGAAACAAGTGAAAAATAAAACACTTATCAGCATCTGACACGGAAGTTGTCACTGAAATCATCTTAACTGATATAATACTAAATAACCCACATTATTCCTCCCAGTCCAAAATATAAACAACTACAAAGATAAATATATGTTTCTAGTAGGACTGTAAACCATAGGTCATCTACTTCCTAGAAAGAGGTTGGAAGAAGTGCAATGCACGGTATTGTATTGATAATAACATGCATTCTTACTTTTTATAAGGATTCTTTGTGGCCAGTATTAACTTAGAAAGCTATATTGATGTCCTCCATATCCTCCATTAAAGAATAAAAGAAAAGAATAATGAAGTAGCGCTAGAAAGAGATAATAAATGTTAATCCAGAGTATGTTTATGAAAAACAATTGACCTTTACATTAAACATTGTGACAGTCATTACGGACCTTACCATTAAACACTGAGGCAGTCATTGTTATTATAAAAAAAAAATCTTACTGTCATTTATTGTGTCACAAGACAGCTATGTTATGAAAGGCACAGATCTGCAATAGAATCATGTAACTTGATGAGTCTCCTCACTATGTGTTTTACTGCCATCTACCAAAGACTCGAGCTTCAAGCTTTTTACCTTGAATATATGTAAGCACAAGTTTCAGCTGAGCTGCACAGGTATCTTAGTAGGATTCGGTTATGTAGCTGACAAATTTACACATGGGAGTTTTTGAACTAGTGAACATAACTCAAGAGATGTCTACAAAAAGCCCTGTACTTTGAGTATGGCTGAATAAGCACAATCACAACAAGTTTTGTCTGTCAGAGAGCACTTCTGTTTTCCCCTTGGTATACCTTATCTACACAGCAGTATAAAAAAATACTTTAATTACTTTTTAGACAGTCAGCTTAATTCTCTAATTCATATAGCTATGTTATTTGTTTCTACTTATCTGTCACTTTGCCTATTATACATGACTCAAAAGATAACACTTGCTGTTTACTTAATAAAGCAACAACATGCAGTTTTTGATGATTATAATTCAACCTTAGGTAGATCCCGATCTACATATACAGTATATATACACATAGTATTCACAGTATGTTCATATAGGGGTCTGTAAATAAAGGTTTTAGAGTGTAAGGACAAGCTGTCAATGTTGTCTGACTACCCTGTGATTATGGTTAGGAAATATATTAATATCAAATCTATCTTGAACTTATTAATTTTCACATTATCAAAACTCAGTATTAACTTAGGTCAGTATTAACTTAGACAGCTATATTGCTTCCTAAGTCATAGACCTTAGCTATAGACTGAATATGTTTAAAGATACTTTACCAAATGTATTGATATATACTGTATACTATAGTATTAAAATACTCTTTAAGCTTCCCTTACAGCATGAACATATATTTAAGACTTGATTTTAAACTTTACAGTTTAAAAAATGCAGCTATGAATGTGAACAAATTGGTGCATGCCTTACAACCAATATCTTACTTCACAAAAGCATGTCTTTTTCTGGCCAGGAGTCTAGGGTTTTATGCACCTTGAATAGACCTCTCAAAGTCTTTCTGCTTTAACAGACTTTAACAGATACATGTTTTGATAGGTGTTGGTGGGGTCTAATTTCCTAATACTGTCAATTTCATGAGAAATGCTGGAGAGAAACAGGGTTACACATCCTTGACACCAAAAGTCTAAGTGGTCAAAGATTAGTCTCTCACCACCAATTTGTGTGAAAAACAGCACTTTCTATTCACCACATTCTCCTTGAAAATAGGTTTGATGATTTGATTTTGACAGTAGGGTTTATTTATTCAATTAATTACTCCTAGAACTGGTACATCTGATAACAAAAATACCCAATCAATGAAAATAATTCCCACTAAGAAATTCACTCTGTGGGTCAGATCGTAGAAGAGGAACATTATGACTTCCCCAAGTGGACATTTGCCCCTTGCTCTTGAAGATGTGCTAGTTGAAACATTGGTACAGCAAATATTCTTGCCCACCTTCAGAAGTCAGTTGTTACAAAAAACTCATTCATACTAGCTAATACTATTTGTAATTACACAGATGACATGGATAAAAACTAAAATTTCACATGCTTCAAAAGTTACACTATAATTCTATTTAATCAAAAGTTTAATCTAATATGCATTATTACAAAAGGAAAAGGTATAGTGATGTTTCATAGCTCCAGGGTTCTTGTTTCAACAGCAACCTTGGGTATCTTTCTCTGTGGAGTTTGCATAAACCTGGAAAGTACATGTGTACTTTAGATATACTCAGTTTTTTTCCACCATATTTTAGCAAATGCTGGCTAGGTTTGAATTTACTTAATTGTCCTTTTCTCTTTGGTCTTATAATCAATTGAGATCTGGACCTGAGTGTTGCAGTTTACGTGCTTTGTCCCATTCTGTTTCCTGTGCTTTGTCTGGCTTTGTGACAATAGAGAAATGGATAGCTACAAGTATGAAAACAAAGGTCTTTGCCTGAGAGTTTATAAGGACTAGGAATCTGTCATTGTTTTTTAATATCAAAATATGATGTAAATAGCATAGAATATTGGTCTTAATTATAAAAAATCAAGAAAAAGTAAGCTAACATTTAAACTATCTTGATCTTGTATTAAAATTAAATGCAACATAGTGAAAAAAATCAAAAAGTGCCACACCTATATAATTATAGTAAATCAACAGGTGGGTAGCTGCGTCAGCACCTCACACCCTAAGAAGGCTTCACAGCCGAAACGTTGTTTCCTTTCTTCTCTTTTCAGCATGGAATAAACTTGTTCCTAATTATAGCAAATGTTAACAAAAATAAACAGAAAACTGAAATATGTTGATTGCATTAGCATTAGACCTGTGAAAGCTGCAAGTCTTTTTGGGTAAGTCTCTACAAGTTTTGCACACTGGGTATTGTGCAGTTTTTCCCATTCTTCTTGGTAGATTTGCTCAAGCTCACTCAAGTTGCTAAGGGATTGTTTATGGACAGCCGTTTTCAAGTCTTTCCAAGATTCTCAATAGGATTCAAGTCAAAACTTTAACTGTGCCACTCAAGGAAATTCACTTTCTTTTTTTAAAGACACTGCAGTAGCTTTTGCTTCGTGTTTTGGATCATTGTTTTCTGAAAGGTGATTTTTTGTGATTTTTTAAAGTCTAAAGCAGGATCTCCTATGTTTCCATCAGTCTGACAAGAAACTACCTGCTGACGAGAAGAAAAAATATAACATAAGGCTGCCAATGCCATACATCAGAAGGGAATGCTGTTGACTAAGTGATGCACTATTTTGTGGTTCCGTCCGATCCAATGGGCTGCATTTCGATCAAAAAGTTCCACTTTTGTCTTGTCTTTCTTTTCATTAACTTTAATGAATGAATTATATTGCACATGTAACAATAATTGCTTTAAAGCAATTTGAAGTCCTTTAAAATGTCATGATTGCAAGCATTAATGCAACAAAACGTAATGAATTTGAATGCTTTTGCAGTTTAGAAACTGGTTTCTTCCACTTTTAACGAATGTTTTTATGTACCTTTTAATTTTGTTTGTTATTATGCATTTCTAAACCATATTCTATTTGATTTGCTCAAATTGTTCGTAATGTACAACATTATGTGAAGACTCCCTTTCTTGAAACAATTCAGCATAAAATTAAACCACATTCTTAGGCCAACATTAGGATAATTCCTTGATTTTTCAACACCACAAACTTTTTGGTGGCAGTCAAGGTTTGGAATCATGCATTGTGTAATTGTTTTAAAGGACATACCCAAACTCAAAATCAGCTGAGGGATGTGTTGTGCAAATTAGAGTCAGTCACCACCAAATATAAAATATAATATTTATATAGTAATTGTCTTCTTTGCTGAAAGGATGAATTTACCATTGTCTGTGTGCAATGTCAATGCCCATCTACAGTTAAGAAGTGTTCATTTCATGTTCAAGACATGACTTTTTAAGAAAAAAATATTGAAGTTTAGACTAAAATATATCTGTGGTAATATATTTTTCCAAAACAATTTGCAGAAAGCAATAATGCAGGAATACATTTGGAAGTTTTGTATACAGTGCACCATTACAAAGACATACTGTAAATTATACCAGATTATACATACACAGTCTTTAACTCATTTTTAATAATTTTAATCAATACTATTTTTAATTTTACTTACATAATCTGCATATTATTTGATGTAATTTTGAGAGATACAAAACTTTGAAGACCTTAACACAGAAATAGGTCAGTACATTTTTGACTATCAGAAGTGACTGAACAATATAATAACAAAAACAGAAACAAACAGTAGCCACTGCTGTATGCATTCTCTAAAAAGTGTATTTTACTTTAGTGCCTGTGTGTGGCTGCAGGCTAGAGGGTAACTGACAATTCATATTGCATGGACATTACAATGGTGATTTATTGCGGGTCAGTTACTGAAACATCATTACAATAACTAATACTACTTGTCCCAGGGTTTTCCAAATAATTTTATTGACATAACCCAATGCACACCTGCCACAGTTCTACAAAAAGACAATTTAACACCTAAGGAGGATCTTGTGTTTCATATAATATAGCACATTTTCTGAATGAAAAAGCATTAGTCCAGTACCAGTGTTCTCACCAGGGTACTAAGTTGGTCTTCTATTTATGTCCATAACGTTTGAAAAATGTGCAATTTTTTCTAATCAGCTACAATCCTTCCTTTCAATTCTATTTCTCATGGATGTCAAATTGCTCGTCTTTTTATTGTATTAACAGAGCCTCTGTGCAGGGTTTTCTAGAAGAAGCCTGGTTGTATTTAGCACTTCTTTCCCCCTAAAACCCTGGTTTGAATCCAATTGTGGAGCAATTGTGCTACCTTTTGTTATGGTTTTCAAAGTAATAATTAGAACCCCAGGAAAGAGATGCATAACGGTAATTGAAAAGCAAAAGATTATTTGTCTGTCCCTTCACATTAGGTCATGCATCTTCACTCTGATATGTTTGGAGGTCTTTTAATCACACAAGATGTTCAACTTTGGAAGCTCACTTATTCTTATTTGTTTTTATACTTCAAGAAAACCCCTTGTGTTTATTCTTAAATATGGCAGCATTGCTTTTCTGAGCCTACTGGCAGATAAAGTAATATAAATAAATACACAGTTGCAAAATCATACACAATGGAAACTCATACTTGGAAAATGGAAACTCATACACACAATGACCTCACTGCCAGATTAATTTTACTGAAAAAATATAAGGAACACACATATGTAGAAACTCACATATCTTTTGTAAGTGTATTTTCTTTGAGAACAGACCATTAATGTCTGCAGCTGTGACTTTCTCATTCTCAGATCATTTTAAATTGTATTTTTTTCTGCATAACCATTGTCGAGTTATTTAAATACTCATTTAATTACTTTAAAATTGTCCAGAATCTTGAAATGTTTAATTACAAAAAATCATTGTCCCTTATGGTAAAACATATTGCTTTGTGCTACCAATTTTCTAAGAGGTCTTAGCCTAGCATAGCTTCTTTAATTTAGGAGATTATTATAAAGCTTTATGCAAAATCTCAATTTTAATTTTCTCTAGCAGCTAATAGTTTCCCTTGATGTACCATACATAGAACAATTAGTACACATATTAACACATTGCACTTGATCATACTGTAAATTGATTTAATTAAATACAATATTTCAACACTGGTGACATAAAATGATACCCCCTAGATGATTTAAATGCAATGCAATAAATCATATTTTAAAACCTTATCCACTCAATTTAAATCGGAATCGGAATCTACTAGCAAGGCAGATTATTTACACTATAAATTAATTTCTTGTTAGCTTGCTGCAGCAATAAATGCTCTCATTTAACTTTCTGGCTTACAAGGTTAGTTATAGTGCAGTTGCTCCCAATGCCTTTCATGTTGACATTGCTTCTTCCAATTCACCGATCCATTTTACTATTAGATAACAAATGGAGTTTTAACAAAAGTTCGGGAGGGATGACAACAACTAAGTTTAGTCAAATCCGACAGTAATTAGCAATCACTCCCGAACCTCCGAATTGTTCCTCTCCTAAAACACTTTAAACACTGTATGTGATCCTCTTATCACCCTTCCATATGTCCTTTGCAAGCTCTTTGCAGTTAACCCTGGGTCACTCTGCATGGGGGTTCTGGTCTCCTCATGCTATGGTCAGGAGGTCAGCCTTCAGTGAAGCAGGTTAAGCCACATTTTCACTAAACACCTGTTATTCCTAGTAAAACTGTAATTATTATGTTGTCCATAATAATAAAAGTGTTTCTTTATTGCTCCATATGAAATATTTTTGGAAATAGTTATAGTTTAACAATGCATAATCATGGTACAAAGGTTAAGAGATAACGAATGAAACATTATCTGTTGCTCCTACACAGTTATTGTTGTAAATGCCAGAAACAAATGTGTTTGAAACATATCACTATCACACAAAAGCAATTTTGATCAACATGAGGAACACTAATATATTATAATTTGGTCTTATTTAAGGTGCCACTTTCCAAAAAATGTTATAGAGCTTGTTTGTGTAAACATTTTACATTACATATTTCATTTTCTTTCAAATATTTGATTGAAACATGTCTCCCACATCAAAACATCTATTTAGATCACAGGGGGTTAAGTCCCTGTTGTTAATTAAAAAAAGACAAAGTTGACTCTCAGTTTTCAGACTACAAAAAATATCCAAAGTGTATATAGTATATAATAATATATTCAAGCATACCTGTGCTCACACATGTAACATGTATGACAGGCACCACTGAGCAAAAGTCTCAGTCTATTTCACTTTGTTATTCAGAAATACAGTCCTACGGTTATTTTCTGAAAGTTTAGTCATTTTGTTTTACTTCAATTAGATTTGTATTTGTAGTATGAATTGTAGGCTTTTAACTTATGGACATTGCGAGATTAATGCTAATGATGGGGAACAAATGACAATGAGACAGATTTCATTAGTAAGTGCGATGGATTACCTACTACAACACTTCATATTAGATATTACTATATATATTTACCTGAAGTTGGTTCTTCTTACCCAAATAATGTTATAATAGCAGTCAATGTTTTTGTTAAAAGAGTGGGAAAGACCAGTCCAGGATTTAAGTAATCTGTTGATAATCACAACATGCATATTATTTATCTCCTAACTGTGTCAGTAATGTCTAATACTTTCACAGAGAGTGTATAACATGATATCTCTATTAAATCAGCATCTTAGTTTTGTAGCACTTCAAGGCCCTTTTGATTAATAGGTAAATGTCACAAAGTGTCCAGGTCAATACCAGAAGAAAAAAATAAACTCCCACGCAGTGAGTATAACATGAAGTGGATAATGAGGTGGAAAACAAATAAATAGTGTCACTTGCACTACAAGGTTAGAGCAGGACTTCATGTAACACAATACTATTCTAAATTTGACAAAAGGGCAGTGTAACCTTGAGGAAAAAAAACATAAAATACAAAGAGTTTTCTAAGAACATGAAGCTTCCCTTGAGATGACATTTCAAATAAAGCAAAACAAGGTCTTTCTATTTTGATGCTTCCAAATCAGATCAGGAATACTACGATGCAAATAAGATTTCACCTCCAGAAATCATAAAATACTAACCAGAAATATTATACACTACACTTTATTATGGACAAATATGTTATCCCACAAACAATATATAGTTTATTGCTTTAAGATTGCATTAAAAACAATAAAATCATCATAAAAATTAGATCTGAAAATATAATACCTCTGTGTAAATTGCTAATGTTCACTGTCCTCAGTTTCCTGAAATCCAAATATTGAGGTGATTCTTTGGAATGGCTTAAATGCAAATTCAGTGGATAAAAGAAAATTATACAGAACCAACCCATAAAATCTAGGCCACTCTACAAGCCCTGCGGTATGTTTTAGCAGGCCTACAGTAAGATTTTACTCTGTGAAATGAAAGGCATTTGAAATAAACACATGGTGCAGTACATGTACTGTATATCCAGTAAAAGGCCATTACTGTTTTTATTTATTTCCAGGCTAAATATCTATAAAAAAGCATTAACCTGTATTCCAAGATTATCTTTCTGCAATAAAGCATCAGATTTTAGTTTTATAGAATGCTCAACAACTAAAAACATGCTCAGATGTCTCCTTTTTTAAAAAAAATGACAATACATATGATTAAATAAGTAATTCACAACTCGAAAACAAGATAGTGAAGGTCAAATTAAAAAATACATACATCCCTTTGGAGGTCATTTCTGGTAACATATGATTTATTTATTTCAAAAATGTTCTATTTGATTTACATTACATCACTGAAAATGTAAATATGTAAGACATTCCATTTGTATTTTCTTGAATTTATGTTTTAAAGCTATTGAGTATGAGATGAATACAGCTTAGGTGCCATTAAAATTAAATGCTGTTAAAATACCCTCTCTTTGCTGGCCAGTGTTTTAAATTGTGCAAAATGCATGGTTCCAACACTGAGTGTTGTTAGTGGAGGAAGTGGAATTGGGTTTGGAGGCATGTTAAATTGTATAAACCACAGTGATTCAATAAAGTAGATCATCCACATAAAGTCATTTTGTTTTAATCCATCAATTTATAAAACAATATCAGTTTCTACATCTTATAGTAATTATTTCTTAAATAATACAAATAACAGTTATAATTAGGTTTTAAAATGTAGAAATAAAGAGTACAAACATATCAAACATGCTTCAGCAATTTAGCATTTTTTATAATCTGAATATTTATGTTTCTCTTATAAAGAAAGAGAAACTATCAAATATAACACCTCAGACTTAAGTATTTAGGAATCATGGCTGTGATCTCTTTGGGGAACAATTTACAAAACCACAAAATGACAGACATGAAAAAAAAACTTGACAGGCTTTGAGCTAAAAGAATGTCAAATGTTTTACAGCAGTAACAGAGTGATTCTACCCGTCTTTTTAAAGTATTGAGCTCTGTGATTTTGGCCAGGGAATATCAAGGCCTCTGAGAAATTTGATACAGACGTTTCTTGCTATTCTATAGCTTTGTGCAGACAGTCCTTTTGACATTTTGACATGCCATCTTTTATCAGTTTTCTACCACTTATTCGTTGGCTTGTCAATCAACATTTTACTGGACTAATGAGATCATGCACTTTGACCCCACAAAGAAAAAAAAAAGTTGCCTGGACCTAAGTATGTTTTTACCATGTGGTGTTTTACTGATGTGCACAAAGTCTAAAATACTAAAATACTGTTTTTCATTAATTTAAATGTGACTTTATCTTTCATGTTTATGAAGGAAATTATGCTCACAAGGTTATAGTAAAAAAAAGCTAAATAACACATGCCATCACAACCTTACAAATTGTATCCTGATACTGTACATGATTTAATATTATTGCACTGTATTATGCATTCTAAACTGGGCACAACAGACAAAAAAGCAGGCACCTCACTGGCTTCAAATGCCATACTGTATAATAATGTTAAAGTACCCCCAAAGATGCACAGGATTATGAGCATATTCAGATGTGTTAACCTTGATTTCTTTACATAAATTAAATCTATAATTATGGCAAAGAAAAAAAAATAAACATGTTCACAGAAGGAAATGTCCTGACAATGCTTTTTTTTAGATAGATACGTTTTTAGCTGTTTTGTTGCCTAGTGCTGGCTATCATTTTGACTTTTTGGTAAGTTGACGTTTATGTATTTTTCACTTTTTTACCACTTTTTTATTTTTATATTTTGACTACATTCACAATGGTATCCACAGATTTACAGTATGTTATTGGAGGGCTGAATATGAATATGTTAACATATGAATGTCAGTAAGTACAGTAAAGAGTGGAACATAAATGTAGGCTTGTTCATATAAAATGTGATGCATTTAATGCTTAATATACATGGTAATCAATTTTTAGATTAATTGATTTCAAGTTATGTTCATACAGTGATTCAAAATGTTTCAGAAGTCATTTTTATGTTTGATAATAAATTTTGCAGTTTAATACTGCAATATTACAAATGATACACTACATTCTAAAATATTGTCCAGTAAAATCACTATGAAATTAAATTGTTGCTAAATAATTCACTCTTTAGATAAAACTGAAAAATAAGGATTCCATTACAAATCAAAAACAAATTATTTTTACTGACCAAGACAGAAAATAGTGTACACTAAATTATTATTTAAGGGAGACAGATTTTAAAAATGATCTTCTATTTTTTCAAAGCATGGTATAGTGTATGACTTTATATATGTGAGACAAATTATATTGTACTGCTAAATTGATTAAGTAAAAGAAACTAACACGCATTCGTCTTACATGGGCAAAGGAATTAATGCTAGACCAAATCCTGTTCACAAAAATATCACATTCATATAACATTTAAAAGACTACTTCTTACTGTTTTTTTCAATATTCCATACAAATACAGCATATGTGATTTACAATTAAGATAAAATTCCTTTGTTACCTATCTACTCGCATGATATTGGCTCCCCATTTTCAGCATCAGCACAGGTGATACGACAATTTGGCTCACGGTGCATGCCTTGTTCAGCAGTTTATAGCTTTGCCTCATTCAGCGTTTTGTGGAAGCTTAACAAGAAGTAAAAAGCTAAAGTAAAAATGCCAATGCATCAAAAAAGTTTGGAAGTTTGGAATAGGAGTGAAAGCACATTTGTACAAAAGAATACCAGCACATTTTCTGTTATTGGAGTCAAGTATACCAAAACATTCTGTAACATTCAGTACACCTCATATAATTTCATAGAAAAAACAAAGATACGAATTGATGCAATTAGTGAACAATGAGTCAGCAGAAAAAAAGATAAAAACAAGATAAAGATAAAAACTCCCCAACAGTATTAAAAGAGAAATTAGAAGTACTGACTACTTACCCATGATTGCACACATTCAGTAACAGTCTTCTTTAGACTTATTTATTCTTTAGGTTTATTTAAAATAAAATAAAATATGTATACAAAATAAAACACCTTAGTCTGATAAGCATATTTCTTGGCACAATAGCCTTTTGGTGTGTCCATTGTTGCATTGCCTGCACAATTAGAGCTCCGGAGACAAGCATGATCCCCATCTAGGCCACAAGGTTATTAACAGGCTTAGGGTTTGTGTTTGAGGCCATGGCGTTGGTAAAATGTATGAGAAGCCACAACAATAACTGCCATGTGCCAGAATATATCCCACCCTTTCCTGACATTTTCTATCTGTGCTGTTTCAACATGTATTGTGCCAACTGTCCTCAACTATTAAGTGCTGTAATTCAAAATAAATATATAACAAAATATAAACATTTAGTCCTTGCAGAGAATTTATAATAATTGGAAATAAAGTGTGATGCAGGAATCTCTGAAAAATGTGCAAAAAGAATACAGCTGTTTTTAGGAAAACAGTTAAGAAATAAAGGGGACAGATTTGTCTGATGCATGTTGCTTAACTTCTTCTTCAACTGTTCACAAGTTTATTTTGTTTTTATTTACAACCTGTTAAATCAAGATTATTAAAATTATTAATAATACTTAAAGATTGCATTCCTGCTTGCTTTTACATATTATTTTCTAATTACTAGGAAAAATAGTTCTCTTATTTCTAATTTTGTCATTTGTACATACTGTAATTGTTAGCACAAGGATACAGCTTCAGTGAACTTTTACTTTGGTTAATGTGTTTACAGTGCCATCACAGAATAAAATGAGCAGTTGTTTCATGTTCTGTATATATACTGTTTTATATACTTATTTTACAGCACATTGGCCCATTGATAATAAATATATACTCGAAATATTATAATACAGGAATATTACAAATATTTGACATAAAACTGGAACTTATTTTTTGCTATAGTATAATATATACAGTATACTAGTATACTACACTGCATAAACTATAGATTGCTATAGATTACTGCAGAAATCACACGTACAATCACAATACATGTACCATTTTGTACTTGTCATCAGCTTACTCATTTGTAAATTGAGGGATTTCATGTTTTACAACTCTTTACTGTCACAATAATGTTTACTTAACATTCTACTGTGTCCCTCTCAACAAGGTGATGCTAGATATAGAAATACTGTACATACTGTAAGAACTTATCAGATTGTTGCAATTTTTTTCTTTTTCCTTGATATTTATTCTATTTCCCTTGTCTGCAGTTTTACATAAACAGAATATATACCTTTCCAATGTAGGTAAAACCTAATGTTTTTCAAAGTATTTTCCCCCTGCAAACAGAATGTTAATTATTCCTCTCATGAATATGCACTGCCCAGTTGCTTCTATGCAAATTAACGCCAATATAAAAAGCCTGTGTTCCACTGATCAGAGAGCTTTTAGCAAGGGTCCTCTGAGGCTTAGTGACATAATGTGAACAGCAGAATGCTCAAAAAGCTTCAATGGTCTGAACACCTCTCTCTGTGTAGTTTTTCTTTTGCTTTTGCACTGTATGCATACACAGAGGTATGTGGAATGAATAGCATTTTTAAAACGTATTTTTAAATATAATTATGTATAAGCATTTAAATATATGTAAGCAATTTGCCCCTTTGGGTTAAGCAGATTTTATTGTTGTTGTTTTTTTATAATTGTAGAGTTCTTTATGATTTATCCTTTGTACTAAAGAAATATTTAAAAATGTATAAAATCGATGTAAGAGACATCAATGAATTGCCTAATTTACTTCCTGGGACATATGACTTCACATTGCATTTTAATACCTTTTAAACTCCTTTATGAAGTGTCCAATGAGTGAGCCATTATCACACTTCCACAACCCACATAGAACCCCACAAACAACCCACATAGAAAACCTAAGGTTGCTGCTTGCTGCTGGAAGAGGTGTTAGTGGGGCCAGCAGGGGGCGCTCACCCTGTGGTCTATGTGGGTCCTAATGCCCCAGTATAGTGACGGGGACACTATACTGTAAACAGGCGCCGTCCTTCGGATGAGATGTAAAACCGAGGTCCTGACTTTCTGTGGTCATTAAAAATCCCAGGGCATTTCTCGAAAAGAGTAGGGGTGTAACCCCGGTGTCCTGGCCAAATTTCCTTACCAATTATGGCCTCCTAATAATCCCCATCTATGAATTGGCTTCATTACTCTGCTCTCCTCCCCACTGATAGCTGATGTGTGGTGAGCATTCTGACACACTATGGTTGCCATCGCATCATCCAGGTGGATGCTACACATTGGTGGTGGTGGAGGAGAGTCCCCATTATCTGTAAAGCGCTTTGAGTGGACTGTCCAGAAAAGCGCTATATAAGTGTAAGCAATTATTATTATTATTTAAATTGTTTTGTTTTAACAGGACACTTTACATTTCGAGATACAAGGCAGTATTAATGCCGCTACAACTATAGTTAGTCGAACCAACACCTTTAATTTTGGTGACACATTCTTAATATTAGGAGATAGATCATAATTAGCATATATCTATTTATTTATTTAAATAAAATAAACACAAATATTGGAATTGAACAGTAATAACAACTTAATAACATTGACAGTTGTAGCAGCAGCTGCATCAACAGCAAAAGAACAATACAACTATTTTAAACTGTAAGTCAATTACAGTTGCCACGGAGGGAGAGTTATTATGAGGGATCTTATGGTAACTTAAAAATCTCATAATTGTTAATTAATTACAGAGAGTGAGGAATGGTAAAGCATTCTGAAAAAAAAAGATAAATATATGGACAGCACAGTGGAGCAGCAGATAGCATTGCTGCCTCACTGCGCTGAAGCCCTGGGTTTAATTCTGGACCCGGGTTGCTATCTATGTGGAATTCATATGGTGTCCCAGTGTTTGTGTGAGTTTCCTCTGGGTGTTCCAGTTTCCTCCCACAGTCCAAAGACATACTGTCTTCTGGGAAAGCTGACCCTAAAAGTGTGTCTCTGTTTGTGTCTGTGTGTGCCCTGCGATGGAGTGGCATCCCATCCAGGTTATACCCTGTCTTGCTACTGTTGTTTGCCAGGATAGGCACCAGCTCCTCCGTAACCCCGAATTGGAAGAAGCAGTTGGGAAATGGATGAATGGATGATAAGCATCTGATTTCAAGTTCCAAAACAAAAGAAGGTCAGAAGAATGCAAGAGGCATTGGACTGTAGAAAAGACTGAAGAGTTGGTCAATAGAAAACTGACAGAAAGCAGACATAGTTCTCTGAGCTACTCTTTGTTTCGATGTCTTCTTTTAACAAGATACTCACTCAGTACATGATAAGAAGCTTTACTTTTCTAAAACAATATATCCAAAGTTAAAATAAATATAAGAGGAATCACAAATACAAAAGCTATAAAAGTATCTAATAGTTATTTTTCAAAAAGGATAATAATGTTATAGAATATTGCGGTAGAATGTTTCTTGATTTTATAATGGTGTTGGTGAATTACATTTTGTTTTAACTTTATTTTTACTTGACTGTATTGCTACGACACTCCTCTCAAATTCAGTAGAAATATGGTATTAATGCAAATTCATATTACTATCCAATATAGTTACACTAAACACTACACAGTTTCACACAGTTGATATACTGTAAAAATGTAAAGCCTTAAATTGTTGTTGAAGTGGTCAAACTATACATATGCATTTTTCCTAAAGTAAGCTCTGAGTGATCAAAAATTTCAAGTTATATATTTGAATGATATCAGTAAATATGAATAGTTCGGTTTCACTTTTCTTTCATTTGAATATAGGCTGCTGTATAGGCAAAGTATTTGCTTTTTTGTATATAACAGTGATTGCTTCTGAAAAATTACTGTAAATTACTATATTTATATCATGCTTAAGAGGTCATGACAGTATATGTTGAAATTGTTTTTTTAGTTAGAAATTCCATATAAAACTACTAATTGTGCAGATGATAGGTTTACTATATTATAAAGCTTCTATGCTGAAATAAAAAAAAATGCTGCTAGAGATTCACTCTGAATGGTTCAATTAAAAGGAATGTACAATTAAATTAGAAATTATGAAAGACATTTATTAGGACTCAGCATTATAAGGATTATTATAAGAGAGGTAGAGTTGTCTTAAAATATATCTGGGAGTAAAATCATCAGAAAGCTGAATAAATATAACATTTAATATGTTCAAAGTTCAAAGTTCAAAGAACAGAACAATATTGTACTGTAGAAAGTGTATTCTTTTAGAGAGAAAATGTAAGCAAAGGTAAGCAAATATGAACAAAACAAATAGCAGTTCTTACTGCAAGGAAAAGACAGTACTCCTGTCAGAACGTTTAATCAGAGCCCTTAATACTTGTATAATATATTTACAATACATGGATATCACATTGAGAGTTCATGTCATCTGCTGCTCTTTTTAATTCTGTTTATATCTTTATTATACAAACAGTTTTGCAATAGAGGATATTACTAATTGATTTGTAAAGCTAACAATTCTCACATTATCAAATTACTTTTTAAACAATGGAATACTAGGGCTTAAAGAAAAGACAATTTAATAGATTAACGCTTAACTCTTGTGCTAGGCTGGAATTGAGTACTTTTCTAAAGTATTTTAAGTAAATGTATATAAATAGGTTTTGAATGTCAGAAAGCATTGTCTTGTCATTGTCAAGTGTCGATATAAACAAAAACAACCAATCAATTTGGGTGTGATTATTTTTACATTATATTGGCAAACTTTCCAACTAACTGTTTTAATTGCAATTTTAATAATGAATGGGTAGAAACTATTAATTTAGTAATTTGTGGGACTTGACAGTTGAAATACACAGTTGTATTTGTATTAACTGTCCCCTACTTATTCACACACCTGGAATACATTTGGTCAACTCCACAGAACAAGAACTATTCTGCTGCTATAAAGGAATAGCACAGGGGAATGTATAATTGATACCAAGGACAGACAGGGCTGAACTTCTGACATACAGTGTAAAGAGAGCAGTTGAGATGCAGCATTAAACTCTGCATTTGTGTAGAGGAACAAAGGGACCCTGCAATCTAGCATGGCATTGAAATGACAGTCTTTCCATACTATTGTTAGACAAAACATGGGAAAGCAGCACCTCTGTACATTCCTAAAGGTCATAATGGATACGCCATTATTCTCAGCCTTTCACTTTCTTGAGGGCAGAACCTGCAGAAACTATGGCTTTAGATTATTCAGTTATACTCCAGTGACCACAGATACAGAGACATCTACATGCCCACTGTGTTCTTTGAACCAAATCCCCCTAACTGTTCAGTGACTTAAAACAACAAACCATTCCCACCCCTTTAAGGATAAAGGGGTAAGCTGAAAAGACAATGTATCAATCTAATATTGTTTTGCCGTTGTTGGAGTAAAAAAAAAAGGAAAAGGAGCACACTTACAAAGGGTACATTGACCAAATGTTTGAGAGTGTCTAATATACAATCAACAAGTGCTGTAGTTCTGACTCCTTTGTTAGGACTAGGGCTTTAATTCCTCTTTTTAAAAAAAACGGAAAAATTACAACTTCAGATTTTAAATCACAGGATAAATGAGTAATCTTGAAAAATCTGTGAGATATAAAAGCCTTAGAAAAAAAAGAGGAAAGGCAAAATTTTTTCAGAAAAATAATATTTTAGTTATTTGTCAAATACTGTACAGTATTCATGAACTCTTTTAAAACGCTAGAAACGTGAATGTCTTCTACCAAAAGCACCGAATGTATTTGCTTATTTAGATATTTAGTTTTTTTAATTTATTTAAGCTATTTTTTAAATAAATACTCCATCATAACATGATCAAAGAACAGCAGTTCAACCACTTTAGCTGAATGCAAAATACTGGACTGAAGTTGGTGGTCCCACTGGAATTCTTATCAAGACAGGAGTGGGCTTTCTTTGATGACAAATTTGCAATCATCCTCCATCTGTTGTAGTGGTTAGGGTCAAGATCAACACACTGCTTCAGGTTTGTGGTAAGTCAGATCTGACAGAAGGGCAAGGTTTGGGTAACCGATGTGCAAACAATCAATCTAATACATGTGATGATGTGCTCTCTGCAACCTCTGCAAGTGTCTGCCAATTGATTGTCACTTCTGATTTTATTTAACCTGGATCGTTCAGTGAGACTGGCATGGGTCATGTTAACCAAATTATAGAGTTAAAACACTTGTTTTAGTGACTTTGCAAATTGGGTTTTATTTCTCTAAAAAAAACAGCGGTTCTTCATATATTCTTTATTATACTCTATATACAATGTTAAACAAAATATTGTATTTAATTAAAATAGGAATTTGATTTTGAAGCATTTCAGAAATGAATAAAAGTTGTTTTTGTATATACAGTATACTGTATACTGAATAAATGTCCTTAAAATAAGTTGTTGCGTTTACATGCAAGAAACACAACTGTTCTTAAATTTACTGCATGCCAAAACAGTAAGAAAATCACAAAATATAAAATCTTTAAAATTCCAGAGAAATTGATGTGTGTCTAGGCTGATCCTGTGTCAAAGAATGCAGACTTATAGGCAATTATGACCATTACAGGCAAATATTTGCAGAAAAATTGGAAATATATAGTATATATAATTTTGTTCTTAATACAAATATATAATAATAATGCATATATCTAAATAAAACATACAAACACCAAACATAAATCATATATACAAGTAAAATGAAATAAAGTAAGTGAAATGAAATAAAGTACATTTAATTAAATAAAGATGCTTGTTTGAAGTAAAGTTTTAGCATTTGCTGTCATAGCACCTATTGTTACATCACCAAACAAGAAAATGCATTTAAGCAGTATTGAGGAGTCAAGCATAAGAAATATGATTTTTCCTTGGTCATAAGACAAGGAAATTAGGACTCTATACAAAGAGTGAATTTAACCAGGTTGCAGATGAAAAGCTGGAGATGAAAATTCAGTTCTGTATTCTTTGTATTTAGATTTTAATTTAGTACATATACAGTAGAATAGTTTTATGCATACTGTAGGCTTATTTATGTAATAGGTGTGAAATTAATCTTTTAGCTGTTCACGTCTAAATAATTAGTGTTTTTATAGTTATTAATTATGTCATTAGTGTGCTAAGATTCAAGATTTCTATTTTCACTGAAGCAGTAGGATAGTAGGATCGTTTTCTCAAGGCTAGAGTGTATGGGAATTAGCTGCAAGTAGCTGGAGAAACACTTATTTGTCTACATTCAGCATGTGGTGCCTAATTTCAAACCTTCACCTGTCTAAACAAAACACAACAGAAACAGATTTTATGAAGGTGTTACTTAGAAATACAACAAAAATACAGATATTACTCATACAATTATACCAACACATAATTATGTGTAATGCTGAACTGTGCGGAGCCCTGCTGCTACATGTTAAAGAACTTATAGATTATGTAATTTTGTTTTTATAACATGCATTCATGGAAAGGAACACTTTATTTGCCAAAATAGCCTGACTACACATTCAGTGTACTACTGATGTGCACTGTTCTTATGAAAAGTAATTTTAGGCAAATTAAAGTACATCATTTCTTGGTTATTTTTTCAGCTATAAAATGGACCGTTAAAATACTGATAATGGAAACAGAAATGATGATACATGTGTATAAATGTTATCAATTTTTTATAGCTATAGATTATTTTAGGAAGATGCTATTTTAATGTGCTATATTTACAACTGCATTAGGTAGAAAATATCCATTATATCCACCATTTATGCAGTATTCCAAGATCTCTACCACAAATGTTTTATTTCCACAGTTTTCCTAATGGCTCGCTGTCAGAAGTCTGTTTCAAACCATTAAGCAATTTCTAGTGATTCAGATCACATGGAAATAAATCATGTTCACCCTTAAACCTCACAGAATATTTAAGCTTGTGAAATGATGATGACAGATAAGTGATAGCAATGTGTTTTTGTTTTAAACTTGCAAAACAGTGTAAACATTTTTCTGTTTTGAATTAAACTCAAAATTAATGTCTGCTTGCTTTCCCTTTGCTTGTTTTCAAATACAACTGATTGTTATTATTTTTCAGATCATTGTTGGTATGTACTGTTGTACATATCATATGAAGGCAAATTAAATAGTAGCTTTACTAAGATTGAATATGTACCCATCAACTGCATTTTACTGGGGTACCTAAAAACCTATTGTCTTTACACAACTTTCATCAGGTTTTTTTTCCTATGTCAGAGCCAATACTGAATATAGTTTTTTTATTTTCTGATTTTTTTTCTAACCACTTCATCCAATAATCCAATAAGGGCTTGGGTGAGCTGGACCTATCTTGGCAAGCAATGGTAGCAAGGCAAGATGCAGTCTGAATTGGACACCAGTCCATGTCAGTGTAAACAGACACAAACATGCTTACACTCACACCAGGGCCAATTTTCTCAGAAGCAAATTAACCTACCAGTATGTTTGTGGACTGCAGGGGGACACAAGAGCACCCAAAGAAAACCCATGCAAACACTAGTGTACCATACAAAGTCTACAGAGATAGTACCCCAGGTCCAAAATTGAACCCAGGTCCCCAGCACTGACGATAACCCCTCAATGCAAATATTTTTAAATCAAATTATATTTTTTTAGGTGAACGTGAAAGGCTGTTATTATTTTCCAAAACATGAACTATCTATCCTTTTCTATTTTAGGTAAGATTTTAATTACTTTACAAAACTCTCATTTAAGATAATATGTGGATTAATTTGACTTAAAATGTGACTTTAATTTATGATAGATAGATACTTTATTGATCCCATGAGGGAAATTGCAGTGCAACAGCACCTTTACAAAGCCAACACAGCCACAGTGTAACAAATGATACAATAATACTAATAGTACAATACGTACAATACATACAATACAATCAGTACAGTGAGGGGTGCACTAAAAGAGTTACTCACAGTTCGGACACTGCATTAGTTAGAAAATATCCATTATATCCACCATTTATGCAGTATTCCAAGATTTCTACCACAAATGTTTTATTTCCACAGTTTTCCTAATGGCTCGCTGTCAGAAGTCTGTTTCAAACCATTAAGCAATTTCTAGTGATTCAGATCACATGGAAATAAACCATGTTCACCCTTAAACTGCACAGAATATTTAAGCTTGTGATCCTAGAATATGTAAGCTTGGGATAAGTTTGTTATCTCTGATATTTCACACATTTTTATATATTTTACACATTTTAGGTTACAAATGATCTCCTAAAATCTCACCCTTCATCCTAGCTGTGGGAGGTGGAAACAGGCAAAAGTATCAGGATCACCAGACAGGGTGAAGTGTGATGGTTGGCAATCCCACCTGGGCTGATACAACGGCCATGAAGGCTTGTCTGGAGCCACCTGGAAACATGGTTGGTTCACAGAGCTCTGGTTATTGTCATGAACACGGACTGAAATCCGTGTCAGATCTTGTAGAAGACCCTATGCGGTGCGGTAAGAGCTGGAGAAAACAGGAGGCGTGGTAAAAAGGAACACACAGAGGTTTAATAGTGCACAAAATAATGGTGACAGTCCGTGAGACAGTGTACGGGAAAGACAAAACGGCATCCAAATCCAAACGGGTCCAAGGGCAGGTCAAAGCACAGTCCGAGAGTCCATCAACAAGAAATCCATCCTTTGACGCGACAAAGTTAAAATCCCCGAGAGGGGGGAGCACACGGACAAACAAAACATGGAGGTCCAAGGGTGACGGGGCGAGATCCTCCAGACCCCAGGCTCAGGAAGCGGGAGGTGTCGGGGATGAGGCCTATGCCCTCAGGAGACGGACGTAGGGTATCCTGGTGCTAGGTGGGCCTCGCAACATCTTACCCTAATGATGAGCCCCGAGGACTGGAGGAGCTGGTCTTGAAATAATAACGCTAAAAGGGTACACCTGGAGAGCTTAATCACACGGACAATAATGGGAGCAGTGGAGCGCCCTCTAGGGAGGGATGTCGGGCGTGACAGTTATGCTGGATGGACAAATCATCCACTCATTGTATTCCTCTGAAACATCCACAGTGAAGCCAGTGGGCTTAGAACAAGAGGGTCCCTCCTCAAAGAGAAGTAATTATGTGATGCAATGAATCCCCAGGGAAGTTGAATCAACGGAAGTTGCACAACTGACATCCCTTAAGCTTCACAAGTAGCTGCAGAGATGAAGAGATACCACTGAAGAATCTAAAATAAATGCTTTTAACAATTTATCTCCTAAACGTTAAGCTGCATATTCTTTACCTGTCAGCAGGAAACGCATAGCAAGTGCTGTCCGTTCATGATTTCACATAATGTCTATGCGGAACATCCTATTTGTGAATGCTGAGTTCTGGGAAAGTGCCATATAAGGAGGTCTTTTCTCCTAGACCAGCATAAGAATGGAAAGGACTGAGTTGACAGTTAGCAAGTCATCTGATTTATGTGCTAATACTTTGTTTGTTACACTGTACAAAAAGACTAACTTTATAACCGTTCGGCAAGACTGGCTTTGGTAAGCTACTCTCCTGCTTGCAAGCATAATAAACAGCTCTTCTTTCACCAACATCCGAATTCTGTCATTTTAATGTTTCATCACCACATTACACAGATAGAGCTCAAGCAAAAAAAAATGAACTCAAAAAAACAAATCTCTCGAGTGAAGAGACAATAATATGCTCAAGTCATGAGCAGGGCAACACCCCTCACACAGAGAGAGATGGCATAATGCTTTCTGGAGAAGCAGACAAATCCCTAAGAAATGGAAGCCAATAAACTCCCGAATCATCACCACAAGATTTTTTACCCTGTGAGCTCCTGTTTGACCTTGATTTTGGATTAGCACTTTGGTTTTGTTGAAAAAACGTTGCTCTTGGATCCAATTTCATTGTAATGAAAAATTATTTTAATTCAAACACGATTGATGTGATATATGTTTATTATTAGAAACAAATGCGATATTGTGTTACTGATCGAGGAAGGAAATCTTGCTGTAGATCATGTGTACAAATTGTTCTACTGCAGCATACCAGGATGTGAAAGTTTGAATTGTCTGGTATTTCATTTGCAAAGATTAAGAATTTTTACTGCTTTCACAAGTAACCATTTACCCTTTGCCAACTACCTCTCTGTGTGTTCTTTACTTCTCACCCACACAATCTCTTTTCAGCATGGAATAAATCTAATACTTAAAAAAATATACTATATTTAGATAATATATAATGCAGTATATAGACAATATACAGGTAAACAAGTACAGTTAGAATGAAAGAAACACAATGCAGACATGCCAACAATGACCACAGATGTTCACAAAAAAAAAATATAATCAGGTATATGATGTAGGTGTAGTCCTATGCATATGGCCAAATGTGTTCACCGTATAAAATTCAAATCAAGCAATTAGATAACAGACCCAACAGAATATGATTGTATCAAATCATTGTTTATTGAATATTAAAAAAAAACAATGCCACGGGCATTCTGTTCTTATCACATGTTTCTCCAAGACACTGTAGTCATAAGGAATGCCTTGTTTCTCCAGCAGTTTCTTCAATACAGTTTATTTGATCAGATCTCGTCTGTCTGCCAGATGGGTTTTTTTAGCACCATCTGGCCACCTGATGTCACTGTGTTGCGATGTTTTGAACGTTTCGAAAGATTGAATCTTTTTCCAAATCAATCGTTTAATTTGTTTCGATCCCTCAAAAGCCCCATTTATGCCAACTCTACTGATTAGTGCTGAAGATTACAGAGTTTATTATGCGAATGGAAGATAACAATGCAGTAATCTGAAGCAAAAAGGAAAATGGCAGGTAGCTGAGACGTACAGGGGAAGCAGAAGGAGAATGGCAGGCAGCTGAGATGCACAGGGGAAGCAATCGGATCTGGGCTGGAGACAGGAGGGATGATAGTTAGCGAGTGGTAGTGTTGCAAATAGGAACAGGAAGGTTGTGTACAGGAAAAACTGTAAAGTAACTCCTTGGAAATCTAAAACAAAGAACAACACACTCTCTCTGTCAGAGTCCTGAGGAATGGTTCCTCAGGGTTTAAAAAGTGTGTGAGGTTCTTAACAAGGTTGATAAGCCCAACCTGATCTCGTTAGAGCAGGAGCACAGGAGCTCAGGAGGGCATCACAATATCTACAATGCATAGTGTGGAATGAAGGAATTTGATAGAAAACACAATAGAATGTCCTCATCGGGGTCAGCACACACTCTCTCACACTTAGGAGCATGTAGGTGGAAGGAGAAAAGAGCTTTTGGTTTGTGACCAAGAGTTAGCCACAAATGTGGATATTGGGTGGGGAGGGATGTATGTCTTCATGCTTTTAACAGCAGAAATTCAAATACCACCTCGGACAAAAATCACAGATTTTTTACAGAGCTTAAATGGTGCTTAATTAGAAGTATTTGAGACAAAGAAAATGAACAAGAGAGTGAGCAAAAGAGGAAGAGGGCAAGTGATAAGAGTTCGCTTCTAATTTATGTATATAATTAACATTATGAAAACATATAAACATACAAATGTAAACTTTTTAAAAAACACATTGCGTTCACAACAGACTATACAATAAACTTTTTTATATACTATATATCCAGCTGAGTAATCTTGCATTGTGAAACAGCCCAAGGGTGTCTTATAGCTCTGCAATACACAAGTCCATTCAACCTAGGTAAGACAAAGTGACAATGGACGTGTCTCTAAGACTGTAGACAAAATGATTAACACCTAACTACTGTCAATTATTTCCACTTCCTAGAGCTGCAAACCAAGGGACTAAGTTTATTTAGTTGTGCTAGGTGTGAGACACACTGATCAAAAGAATCTTGTGGTTTATCTTAATTAAATAAATTCTGGGTAAATTATCAAGTGTGTCAAAAGTGAGAGAGGTGCGAGAGGTCCCGGGTTCATATCCCAGACGAGCCCTTTACCCCTAGACACTGTGATGGTTAGGTTGGTGGAGTTAGAGATCTTTGTACTAGCGAGCAAGGACGCCGGTTCTCCTGGGGCTGGTGCTAAACCTGCTATGGTGGTGGAAGAACAGGACGAGGTGCAGGGGGTGGCTGAAGACTTAGCGGAGGCTGAGGTCAAGGCCACCTTCCTCCCTTTGAACCGTTCTCTCCAGTCTCCACCGGGTCAAAAAGCGATACTCGTCTGAAAGTTCGTTTGGCCCGCTTGCACATGGAGGCGCAGGAAAAAGCCCAAGTACGCCGGGCAGAATTTGAATTGCGCCTTGCAATTCGTAAGATGGAGATTGAGGCGGAGAAAGAGGTTAAGCTCCAACAGCTTGAGCTAGAAGCACGAAAGAATGTTCCTGCTGTGCAGCCAACCCACTCCAAGGCCTCTAGCGTGTCTCCTTTGCAAGATCCACTCTCTACCACCTTTGATGTAAGTAAGCACATTGCTTTAGTTCCTCTGTTTAGGGAGATGGAAGTTGATTCGTACTTTGGTGCATTCGAACGAATTGCCACATCACTCCATTGGCCTAAGGAGGTTTGGTCACTGCTTTTGCAGTGTAGATTAGTGGGCAAAGCTCAGGAAGTTTGTTCTACACTTTCTTTAGAAGAAAGTTTGACTTACAATACTGTGAAAGCTGCTATCTTACGGGCTTACGAATTAGTTCCTGAGGCTTATAGACAACGCTTCCGAAATCATTGTAAAGTGTCAGACCAGACATTTGTTGAATTTGCTAGAGAGAAGGGCACTCTCTTTGCTCATAGAAGAATTTAAGAACTGTTTGCCTGAACGCATCATTGCGTATTTGAATGAGCAAAAAGTAACTAATTTATCGCAAGCCACTGTTTTGGCAGATGAGTTCGTGCTCACTCATAAGAATGTTTTCATGTCTGCGCATGCGGAGAATACTTTGTCTACTCTAAGTTCCCAGTCTCAGTCTCCCCCAGTAAAAACTAGTTCCTCACGTTCTAAAGAGGAGCGTGAATGTTTTTATTGTCACAAGAGAGGTCATATAATTGCAGATTGTTTGGCCCTAAAACGTAAGCAGCAGCAACAGCAACATCCTAGGAGTGCTGGGTTTGTTAAGACTGTTTCCCCTTCTGCTATTCCTTTGTCTAGTGAAAACGGTCTCCCTGACCCTATTTATGAACCATTCATTATGGAAGGATTGGTTTTGCTAACAGGTAAACCAGAAGACCAGAAAACAATTCAAATATTAAGAAATACTGGAGCAGCCCAGTCATTTATTGTTGTGGATGCACTGCCTTTGTCTGATCAATCTTTCTGTGGTTCGAGTGTATTAGTTCAAGGCATCAAAATGGATTTTATGAAAGTGCCTTTACACTGTGTACATCTACAATGTGATTTAGTTACTGGATTTGTTAGAGTTGGGATACGTCCTTCGCTACCCATTAAAGGTGTAACTCTTATTCTTGGAAATGACCTGGCTGGGGGTAGAGTATAGCCTATTGTTTGATTGGTTTTGTTTCTTCATTGTCCAAACATTAGATGTTTGTTTTTATGGGTGGGGGTGTTACGTCCCAGTGTTTGTTCTGTGTGTGTTTTTTCTATGTTCCACACTGCTGACCCTTGATTATTCTCCCTTCCCCATTGGCCAACCATCACACCACTGTTTCAATATGATGTCATCATCAATCAGCCCTCAGCCAATCAGAACAAATCTTATTCACTATATAACATGGAGGCTTTCAGAAAGAAAAGGCCCTTTCGTTTGGCTTCGGTCCTGTTCGGTTTTGGTTTTCGCTTTGCTTCTGGTTATTGCGTCGGCTTCGTTTGTTGGTTTGTTTTGCTTTGTGTGTGTCTATTTTCGTATAGCTTCGGCTTTGTTGTTTTGTTGGTTTTTTGTTAGTTTCTTTGTACTTTCATTTGTTTGTGTGTTCATCCTTGTTTTGCCATTACCCTGCCCCAGTGTTACATGTTCAACTTTTGTGTTCTTTTGTACCCTGCTCCTGTTGATTACTCTTGTTTTCCCTTATTTGTTTTTCCACACTTAGTTGACTTTGTATTAATACACTAGTTTAGTACGGGTGAGTGCCATTTGTCTTGTATGGTTTTGGGTAGTCAGTGCAGGTTAGCTAGGGTGTTGAAGACACCGAAGACCGTGTGTTTTGGGTTTTCTTTTGTAGTCAGATTAGCTTTCCCTCACTGTCCTAGCCAGCTCCATTTTGTTTGTTATTTTCTTTTCTTTGGCACCACTCTAGTTCCTTACCCTTGTTATCATGCTTCCTAGTCCCTCACCAGAATCCCCCTGCTTCCAAAAGAATTATCCTAAATGTTACACCCCTTTTCCCCTAGACACTTGGGGTCGTAACAGTGAGATAAAAAAGGCAGAGGACAAACTACAAGAAATAGAGAAGACAGAGGATGGGAGACAGGAAGACAGGATTTAAAGCAGAGGTCAGGTGAGAGGTCCTTGTTCAAAATTATCTGACAAGACCCAAATGGAACTAAGTATTTGAACCTTGCTTAGAAAGATGGCTATTCTGTAGTTTTCAGGAAACTTCCTGAGTGAGGAATCCCTCGGTTAAAATGGTCACTCCCGCTTAATGGGTGCATTTTAGAATAGGACAGATATATTTTAGATAGGTTCACATTTATTTTGTGGCATTTGGGTTTGCAGAGAGAGATTTAACCACAAGTTATATCTTACTTAGTTTAAAGGGCAACTTAACTTTTCTTTGTGCCTTTGTATATATTATGAGTTTGAATATGTGATAGCAGTCTGTGTTTTTCTGGGTGGTTTAGACATAGGTCATCCCTGTCACACTGCCCCACCACTAGGAGATGTTCTGGGGTAAGGGGCGAAACATCAATGAATGCTAGTCCCCCTGCTGGTGTGGTAGGCAAAAGCCATGCAGGTCAACATCCACCTGTACAGATTATGTAAATCATCAACATCAATTCTTGGAAAAAGGAAAGAAAGAAAATACATATCTATCTTAATGTAATTAGTACATATTTTAATAAGGAAAATATATTTTTAACAAGTACTTTCAATGCAGGACTTTCAGTATATGGCTTAGGAATGTAGGAACCTCTAGTTCATAGACCTGAATAGAGAAATTGAATGTTTAAAATAAAACCTACACAATTAAATTACAATAACAATTATCTAAATACTTGACTTAATGCATAATGTCAAATTAGAATTAAGGTGGACCTGCATTTTTATTAACAAAGTTAATTTTAAAATAGTTGAAAACTAATACACTTATTACAGTGACAATTAAACTATTGTTTACAGTGGACAGTTAAAAATGATCAAAAGATTTATGCAATACACAAAAACTGCTACTAGAAAGGTTTTACAATTATGAAAGAAGGAGATTATTACTTCTTAAAAATGCACTGCTGTAGTTTCAAACAAACCTCTATTAAACTTTTACAATTTTTCAACAGATTTAGATCTAGGTTACAGCCCACTTAAGTATTTGAGTGTTGTTCTCTGTCTGGAGTCTTTGGGCAAGTGTTACAATTCTGAAATAAAGATGTTTTATGTTCCAAGCTATGACACAATTACAGGGCACATAATTTCATCCAAGCATTGTACTTGATGCACAAAGCATAAGACAGCACAAATACCTTATTATGAAGAAAATGTTTATGACAGTATCAGCACCTAAAACTCAAGGCTAAAATGAATGGGTTTCACCATTTTCTTTTAAAAAATTGCAATTGAGCTACTTGTGTGATGCATGTCCATTTATTCTAGACAGTAGGGATATTGACCACTATCCTGGCTAAATCACAATCTGGGCATGTGCATCTGGCATTTCTCTTACTTTGTGTGGTAAACAATTCTCAGTTCTCTATCTGATCTGCTGTATGGCACAGAATCTGGCACATAATGACTTCTTAATGCCACCCAGTGGGTGCTACACTTCAGTAGTGAACAAAATGTGCTAACTTCTATATGTCAAGCTTTTTTTTTTGCAATTAAAAGTACAATACAAATGCAATTAATAATAATAATAATAATAATAATAATAATAATAATAATAATACATAGAGTCTGAAGAACCTTGTTGAATTCCCCTATTGAATCCTCAATGACTTTACAGCCCTGTAAATCACATTCATAATGATATAGATATTAACAATAAGAATTATTTTGAGCACCTGTGAAGCAGGTCTGGGAGTACCCATCACATTTAAAATCAATCAGTCTAGCAGATTGAAGATAGTAGAAGTTTACAGGCTAAATAGCAGGCAGGCAGCCATTAAGGTTTATGCATGAGCACCATTTTACCTAATGTCAACAATTTCTCACTAGAAATATGCCTACTGTTGTAATGCCTACTCTTAATAATCAGGTATGGAGTTGACAGATCAAGTGAGCATTGATTGGGAGCAGATTATGTAACAGGCCACATCTAAACAGGCAGCTGGTGTCACGATTGCTACTCCTCCTCTTAAGGGTGCTCCGGCCCTTCCTTGTTCTACCTCATTCCCCACACCTGTTCCTTATTCCAGCCCCTCTTTAGTTCCCCCTTAAAAGCCAGAGGCAGATGTCACTCGAGGCTCTTCATTGAATCCCGTTTTGTGAGAGCCCGGGTCCTGCTGCATCTGGCTCCATTATGATTTTAACCTTCTATTCCTGATCCCCCCCCCCCCCCCGCCGGTTCCGACCCGGTTCCCATGTTTTTTAACCCCCAGATGGATTGCCTGGCTATGGACTCTCGCTTCTGTCTTGGATTGCCCGTTTGGACTTTTACATAGATAGATAATACTTTATTAATCCCGTAAAGTATCTAACAAACCCGCTGGAAATGACCTACCCAGACAAGCCTGGGTCAAGCTGAACCGACTAAGAACCGGACATGGCCCTTTCCGGGCCACCCTACGCAAGTGGGGTCTCATTGATGACCAAACTTGCAAATGCGGCGAAGGCAAGGAGCAGACGGCTGACCACATCCTATACTCCTGCCCTCGCTTCAGATGCCCCGGCAACTTTATCAATTTGGATGATGCCAGCCGCAACTGGCTGAGGCACCTGACTGTGACAATATAACTATATAACGTCTGCATGTTAAGCTCATACGAATATATATATATATTAATCCTGTAGGAAAATTGGTGTGTTACAGCAGTCCAACCCAAGACAAGCAAAAACAGACATCAGAATAGTTATAAAACAAAAGACAACAAAATAAATACAAATAAATACATAGGTGTGAGTAAAATCTGATGATCATAGTCACTGTAAAAACAATAAAATATGTGCAAAATGTGCATAGGTTTATACAGACTGATTGTCCAAAAAGTACAATGGAGCAAACATGCTGTCCATAGACGAGCAAATGAAGGGCTAACAGTCCTAGCCTAGGGCAGCGTTATACACCCTGACAGCCGCCGGGAGGAAAGACCCGTGGAAACATTCCCTTGAACACCGTAGCTGGAGCAGTCTGTTGCTAAAAGTGCTCCGCTGCCCAGTAAGTCCCATGAAGCGGATGAGAGGTGTTGTTCATGATGGCTGTGAGCTTGGTCATCATTCTCCTCTCAGCCACCACCTCCATGGGGTCAAGGCTCATCCCCAACACAGTGCCAGCCTTCTTGATAAGTTTATTGAGCCTATTTGCATCTTTTGTCATGATGCTGCTGCCCCAGCACACAACAGCGTAAAAGATGGCCGCCGCCACCATTGATTCATAAAAAATGTGTAGCAGTATTCTACACACACCAAAGGACCTGAGTCTCCTAAGAAAATAGGAGAAACCTTTCTTGTACAGGGCGTCAGTGTTACCAGATCAATCCAGCTTATCATCCAGGTGTACCCCTAAGTATCTGTAGAAATATACGCCCTCTATGTCCTCACCCTGGATGGAAACAGGGTTCAGCGGAGACTTATTCCTTCGAAAGTTGAAGATCATTTCTTTGGTCTTGCTGGTGTTAGTCTGGAGATGGTTAAGATGACACCACTCCACAAAATTGGTAATCAAGCTCCTATATTCCTCCTCCCTCCCCTCTCTAATACCCAACAATTGCAGAGTCATCTGAAAACTTCTGCAGATGACATGTCTCAGAGTTGTACCTGAAGTCAGAGGTGTAAAAGGTGAAAAGGAATGGAGCAAGGACAGTCCCCTGTGGAGCCCCAGTACTGCTAACAATCTGTTCGGACACACAGCTGTGTAGCCATACATACTGTGGCCTGCAGGTCAGATAGTTTATAATCCACGACACCAGTGGAGTGTCCACCTGCGCCGCCCTTAGCTTATCTCTCAGTAAAGGTGGATGGATGGTGTTAAAGGCACTGGAGAAGTCAAAGAACATAACTCTCACAATGCTTCCTGTCTTCTCCAGGTGAGAGTTAGCTCTGTGTAGCAGATAGATGACTGCATCCTCCACTCCCAAGTCTGACCGGTAGGTGAACTGCAGGGGGCCCAGTGCTGTACTCACCAGGGTTCTGAGGTGGTCCACTACAAGGCTTTCCAGAGTTTTCAATAGGTGTGATGTAAGTGCCACTGGTCTGTAGTCATTCAAGACTTTAGGGTGCCCCTTTTTGGGTACTGGCACCAGGCAAGATGTCTTCCTACATGGATTGTTCGCCCTGGAATCACTACCCCTGAACACCTGAACCACTTGGACACGCCCCCTGTCTCCAAACCCTCTCCTGCATGGCTTTTTCCCCAGTGTTTCCTCACTAATCCGGATCATGTCATCTGCGTAGGACCCGGAAAGAACTGTTCGTGACAGAATGAAGAGCCTACATCCGGGCCCCACAGACGGCACATTGGCAGCCTGGACTTCATCCGTTTTATTTTTTGTTTTTTTAGGGCTCCGGAGCCGCCCTGGAAAGGAGGGGAGTACTGTCATATTGCTACTCCTCCTCTTAAGGGCGCTCCAGCCTTTCCTCGTTCTCTCCCATTACCCACACCTGTTCCCTATTTCAGTTCCTCCTTAAAAGCCAGACGCAGACGTCACTTCATTGAATTCCGCTTCGTGAGAGCCTGGGTCCTGCTGCATCTGGCTCCATTATGGTTTTAACCTTCTGTTCCCCCCCCCCGTCGGTCCCGACCCGGTTCATGGTTTTAATCCCCTGGATGGATCTTCTGGCCTTGGACTTTAGCTTCTGTCATGGATTACCCATTTGGATTTTCTCATGGATTGTTCGCCCCAGATTCACTCCTCCTGGACACCTCTTGGACACGCCCCCTGTCTCCATACCCTCCCCTGCATGACTTTTTCCCCAGCGTCTGCATAGGGCCCGGAAAGAACTGTTCGTGACAGCTGGCAGCACAAACTATCAGAGCAATGGCTAAGGTGCAAACATTCTCTCTCCCTGCCTGTGTGTCTCATGGAGAGCAAGTTGGGGTATGTAAAAAGACAAATTCCTAATGGAAGAAATTGTATATGGCTAATAACCTGATCTTAAAACATCCAGTATATCTGAAGTCCAAGTTCATTCTCAAGGACCAGTGTCATCCCAGTCACAAACTGTTTTTTCTACTACCATCCCGTAAACGGTACCAAAGCATTTGGTCAAAGTCCAACAGATTACGGAACTGCTTCTACCTCCAGGCAATAAGACTGCTAAATAGCCAACCTGCAGTTCCTTTAGCAAATCACCCGTAATGGCTACATGGACATAATGCAGTTTTCATTGGACATAATATATTGCATACACCATGGACACATAGCAGCTCTATTCATATTGAGTTTTGTCTGAGTTTATTTTATTCATTTTCTATTACATTATTATCTATTATTATGCAACCTTATTTTGTAACCTTAATTTTGTTATCCTCCCCAGTGAGCTCATAGAAAAGACTTTTCATTGCCAGCAACTACTGCTGCATGCTGTATTGTTGTGCATTTGATAAATAAACTTTGATTTGAAGAAGCTTTGGTTGTTAATGATATATTTATTACAGTCAGTATAGTTGATGGCAATACATAGGCAGCTTGAGGTGCAGGAAACAAAATAGTGGCTACAAGGTCATATACTAGCATGCCAGTGTTTCAAACATTATGTTAAACAGCATTGTACACCAGAAGAAGAATTTTAAATTGAGATGTTTATTTTCCTATGCACAGTGGCACAGTTTTTAGCATTGCTGCGTTGTAGCATTGAGGCCCTAGATTCAATTAACAGGCTACAATCTGCATGGAGTTTGTATGTCCTATCCATGGTCACATAGGTTTACTCTCAGAGTCTAAAGACATACTGATAGGTTAATTAACTTCTGAGATAAATTACTCCTGGCATGAGTGTGAGCATTTCTGTGTTTGTGTGCACTGTGCTCCTGTTTCTTGCTTTAACTCCATGTATTGGATAAAGCTGCTATTGGATGAACTCTGCTATGATACATAGATTGTCAGGCTTGAAAAGATTACTTATCTGAATATAAGAACATGATAGAGTCTGCTAGATACAGCTTATTTTCTCACATCATTGAATATAACCATAACAACCCTAGACACCCTTTCTTCAACATCAACAGACTGATAAAGCTTAACTGCCCCATCACATTACCTGCCTTATCCCAACTTTGCAACACAGTTTCGTATTTCTTTACCTCCAGGATCGACGAGATCTGGCATTTCTCCACAGCGTATGTCACTTCCATATGTCCTTCCTGCTTGCCCAACTTTACTGGTTCCCTTCTCGCTAACTTCTCTCCTCTAGACTCTGCATCCCTCAGCAAACTGGTTTCACATATGAAATCCACCACCTGCCTATTAAATTCCATTTCCACCAGTTTAATTAAATCCTGTTTCACTACTCTCTGCTCCATCGTCCTCAGTATTGTAGTGCCCTCATCGGCTGATGAGGAGGAGGCGCACCTGGGTAAAGCATGCGCTGCAAGGCAGGCTGGGAGTTATAGCCAGAGGATGGGGTGTGACCGCCAGATCACTCTGCTAATGTAATCCCAATTGCATTTGTGTAGACAGCTGTTTAGTGTTTATCTGTGTATTTGTCTGTTATTATCCCTTAATGTGCAATCACCCTGAATCTGCGTACGTGTCCCGTTTACTAGTGATGGCATAAATGGGGCTTTTGAGGGATCGAAACAAATGAAACGATTGATTCGGAAAAAGATTCAATCTTTCAAAATGTTTGAAACATAGCATCACAGTGACATCTGGTGACCAGATGGTGCAAAAGAAAACCCACCTGGCAGACAGACGAAATCCGATCAAATAAACTGTACTGTTGAAACTGCAGGAGGAACAAGGTGTTCATTATGACTATAGTGTCTTGGAGGATTTAGCTCCGAAAAAGGACTCTTTAGGTCTCAGGGCGTGATACTGGGCCCCCCACTTTTCGGCATTTACGTATTTCCACTTGGTCAGCTTTTAAAATTGCATGGCTCTACTCAAATCTACATCCATACCAAACCTGACACTGATGTGACTGTCATTTTTCTCTCTAATTGCATCTTTCTAAAATCATGGATGACTCCTTAATCTAAACTGTGACAAGACTGAAAAGATGCTTATTGGCACCCTCCATCAACTATGGAATGCCAATGCTGTGACCTTATCTCTAGATGGTACTGTACTTGAGGTTCAGTCATGGGGGTGATATTTGATTCAGGCTTGACATGTCCAACATATTTGTCAAAGCATCATTCTTTCACCTCAGAAATATCGCCAGACTATGTCCTATTTTATTGCTAAATACTGCTGAAAAGCTGATCAACACATTTGTCTACTGCTGAGTTGCTGGGTTTTCTAAATCCAAATTGAACAAACTCCAAAATTCGGCAGCCAGAATCCTGACCAGGTAATAATAAAAAAATAATAATAGCAAGTGATCACTTTACTCCATTACTCCTGGAGTCTTTGCACCAGCTTCCTGTCAGGATTCATGTCGACTTCAAAATCCTCATGCTCACTTATAAGGCTCTGCATGGCTTCGCATCTCAGTACCTGTCCGAGCTACTATCATCCTACTCCACAGCACACAACCTTCGCTCTCTTAATTCTGGTCTCCTATCTGCCCCCCAAACCCATCTACACTCTATGGGTGAAAGGGCCTTCTCTTGTTATGGCCCAAATCTCTTGAACTCTATCCACAAGGCTATCAGAGAGTTACCTTCCCTAAACTCTTTCAAATCTAGACTCAAAACCGCCTTTTTTAAAAGGGCCTTTACTTAACTGGTTCTGTTATTTACCCCTTTGCTCCTACTGTGTTCAGTACCCCATCTCGTGTCTCCTCTCATTGTGCATTTTAGTTGTGTATATCTTATACAATTTGTATTGTTGTTGTCATTCTGTAAAGCTCTTTGAAAAGCCACCTTTAAAGGTGATAGATCAAATAAAGTTTATTATTATTATTATTATTAGTAGTAGTAGTATGTTTCAATACAATTGGTATAGTGAGCATACAGTTATCAATTTTGTGTATAAGAAGAATTTGCAGTTTCTCCAATATGCACATATTTCTCAAAAATCCATTCTTATCTTGGTTGGTGCAGGAATGTCTGTGTGTCTAGGTATAAATGATTAATTTAAAGTACACATTTCCCAGATTTGCTAGTTTACAAACATTTGCGGTTTCAAAGGTGGAGTGAAAACAAAATCCTTACAATTACAAGTTTAAAGTTGGATACTTCTTTTCCACGGATAGTTGCTTTTGACTTTTAAATGGAGTGTAATGGCCTTTCTAACTTTTTTTATGATCTTCAATTAGATGCTACCTTTTACTTCAGGTTAAATAAAAAAAACAGCTACAGAACCCCAACAACCAAAGAGGAATAACAGTTCTATTTTCGGCCCTTGCTGAACAGATACATTAATTTTTTGCTAAACAGTTTAGATCTGTCAAATCTTAATTGACAGCCTTGTTTTTCATCTACACATTCTTTTACTAAGACTTTACAGGTAAGAGATTCACAAAATGTCACCTCGTGAACTTCAGAATCCCAGTTGCCACGGAAACAGTTTCAAGGCCAGACACCTTCATAGCTTTAAATATACATCAGGTCATGCATTGAAAAGAACATTGCCAGTACACATACTATATATACTTCTGCGTATGTGTGTGATGTACTCGAAAGCAAAATAACAAAATATAAACAATAAGGAGAAAAAGAAGGCAAATATTAAGATGACAAATTTATGTTTTTTTAATTTGTAGTCTTAGCATTAAAACATCCTTTCTATCAAAACAGATGATCGGTGTGTTGAAATACTATATTCTAAACTTAATTATTGTCAAAGACATTCTTATTAAGCTACGTATTATAAACTGAAATGTAATGTGAGAGCTAAAAGCACTAAACATTAATTTTTTTACAAATGGTTTTCAATACTACACAAATAACCTATACAATACAATGACATTTATATTTATACTCATATTTCCCGTCAAAATAGTTAAAACATTGAAACAATTTAAAAACCTATATGTTGGGTTTTTTTCTCATAAAGCAGATCATATTGCAGAATGCAGCTTAATGATATACTGTAGATATTGTGATATTGTTTAATACTATGAAAATACACAGTAGGGAAATATGTAACCAAATGTCCCTAAGTAAGAGGCTCAGAGTGCAGAAAAAAATGACAGTTTTTTTATTTATTTTCATAAGGTGAGAGAAAAGGAAATTGTCAGAATCAGAAATAAATTGAAAATAAGCCCTTGAAACTATTTTTTTCTATTTCAATTTAAGTCTGAATTAAAAAAATGTAGAGAATATTAATTCTTCCAGATAACTTTATTGTAGAGTAAGCGGTTAGCTTTTTGGAATAATCTTTAAAACATAACTGATCTGATTTTCTGAAAACAATCCCTTTATATTATAAGGATGTATCTAATATTTTTAGTGCTTAAAACTCCCATTTGACAACATTTTACTGATAGCAGTCAGATAGTATCCCAAAATTCATTTTAGAATGTTCAAACTAATATAGATGCATACATGATTTAAGAATACAAACTGTGGCAAAAGGAATTAGTCCATTCTGCATGAAACAGGATTTTTTTTTAATCAATGTTGCTTTCATAAGAAAAATGGATTAGTTTCTCTTTAAGACATAGTTAAAAGTTTCACAGCTAATTTATTTTAATAAGCATTAACTCACTGGTTGTTACAGAAAAAGGCTACACAGTGATGAAGCACAAGCAAAAAAAGCATGACTTATTTTTTCTTGGAAGGATAATGAATAAATTAGATACGCAGCAGGCTTTCTTTTTTCAGAAAATTTATTACTTCTACTTTAAGAACCACAGGGTGAGAAAATCACTTTTTTTCTCCTACTCACGCAGGCTGATTGGGGGTTATGCATTTCTCTCTCATTGCTACACATCTGAGGTGTCTCCTGGACATGTTTTTACTGTCAGCCAATTTCCTATTTGCACTCCTTAAAGCTTTGTATTCAATTGAATATACTTTAGATATGGTTCTACCAAAATGTGAACAGAAAACCTAGATAAAAATATGTTTGTGAGTCTCAACAAAGTTAATTCTTAACAGCAGTTCTTAAAGCAATGGGAGAATACATAATTGTACCAACTATCCCACTGTTCTATTCAGCATCAAGTTTCTTTTTTCAAAATATGTGATTGATTAAAACCCTGTTTTATTAAACAGTAATAGTGTACAGCTTCAGGAAGCAAGTAAAAATATTTAATATAAACCTTGCCACCTCTAAGATACACTTTAGATTGTTTTGAGTATATTAGTTGTATATTAAAGTTCTGTTGTGAGATTACAATAAAACCGCAAGTATAGTTAATAGTGATAAAGTCATTTCCTGCTCAAGTTCACAACTGTTGTTAGCCTAAGAGTGTACTACTAGTTTGTTGTGTATTCACTACTATAATACTTGATGAATACAGGACAGGATGATAGACACAAATGCCAAGACTGATTATATTTTTTTGTCTCTGAGATCCCAGGTTACTCTCAAAATTTTAAAGGATATTAATCTGCAGTGAAAACATGAAAGTGGTGATGAGGAGAATATTACCAATGCTATCCACACATGTGGACACAGGATCACAGCAACTTCATCCATCAGATGCATGTCCATGAAAATGAGGGTTTACTATATTTGTTGTGATACAAATACACTAAATCATAATTGTCACCTGAATTTCCCTTTGGTAAATCTATAAGTGGGAGGCATGGTGGTGCAGTGGTTGGCATTGTAAGCTCACATGGCTGGGGCCCTTCGTTCAATTCCTGGGATGGTATCTGCATGGAGTTTATAGATTCTTCCTGTGTTGGCAAGGGTTTCCTGTAGGTGTTCTGGTATCTTCCTATAGTCCTCCGATTTGATTTTTTGTGTCTTCTCTGTAATGGACTGTCATGCAGGGTGTATCCCACCTTGCATCTGCTGATTGCTCCCTTGCAACCCTGTACAGAATAAGGCTGTTAGAAAATAGATGGTATATATGTCTTTGGCCTTTTCCAAAGAAGTATAGTGTGCCCTTCCCCTTCCAACAATCACTATATCACCTTTGGATCCAATGACAGACATCTTATATGAACACACATTTTACCAAATGATATTAATAATTGGCATAAGTAAATAAAACTGAACAGTATTTTGAAGAATTTAATTTTTAAAATGCATCTTATGTATTTGTAATTTGATATGATTTATATAATTTTGTAATTTATATTTTTATTTTATGTGATTTTGCCATTTCAAAGCTGTCTATTCTTTGTACTCTAATTGTACATGCTGAAAAATTATTTTTAGAAAATATTATCAACATTTAATATTCATTATCACCAAGACTTAAAGATTAAAACATTATTTATTTGATGACTGATTTTGTAAAAGGTATGAAATATGTATTCCTCAAGTTAAAATAAATCCAACAGTAAATGGCATTTAATATATACAAATATCATAAATAGAAATATAATTTATAAATGACTAAAAGTGAATCTATAATCTTGATTTCCTATAAGATAACATAGAGAACTTGCAGCTAAAATTAATTTCATTTTTAGTGGTGTGTTCAAATAAAATATACTTTAGTGTTTTGCCACACAAAAGGTAAGTGTTTATCCATCAACTCTGTCACCCACTGAACATCTGGATTCAGAAATTGCCAGCATAACAAAACCACGTTAGGATTTAACATAACCAGGCATTAAAAAGGGTCAAATGCTAAACTGCAGAAAAGAAAAAAATTGCCTCTACCTCACTAAAACTGTGGCAAAGCAAGGACTCATATTTTCACTGCAATCCATTCAACACCTTTCAAAACTGCACATTCAAAGGAACTGCAATATATTTATAAAAGAAAGAAAAAGAAAGATGACATGTCTAAATAGCAACAGCAAGGCATAACAACTTCCAATCCTGTTTGGCAGCAGGAGCTATTTTTGTGGAGGAATAATTATTCTTTCGAAAGTTATTCATGTATTTGTTTTGAAATAAATATATTTTGTTATGCTGTACATGATTTCAGATTCTCTTTGTAACAGCATCTCTTGACAGCTCTCAACAGACAGAAGCAGAAATTAAGTATAATGAGGTGCATAGGCAACAGTCAGTACTAGAGAGCCTACAGTACATATCATGTTTAACGGCATTTTTACTGAACTGTAACTTTCACGTGCTACAGTACCTTATGAAGCCATTAAAAACATTTGATGCCTTTTTCAAACACAAAGTAATATGAGTAATGTGTAATAGGAGTGAAAAGGGAATTTGCAAAGGCCATGAAAATGAATTCATAATAAGAAAGTGAGCAGCTTAGATTCTGTTCAAAAGCTACTGATTAAATTAATAAATATTAATAATATACAAATTAATATATATATACATTAATGAAGTACATTATACATGAATAAATCTTTAAGGTAACTATGTGTGCTCTGCGGTGGACTGGCATATGGTCAATGGTCAACCTGTCAGGGAACTCAATGATAGCAAGTGGCCGTTTGATCGACTGCGCTCCAGACTGACCGACGCAAACCTGGAAAAGCAGTTGCAAGTTGCAACATCAATACTAGCTAACATCACACACCTCACCAAAGAGAGGCAGTTCTAGCCATCACATTAGAGGTGAGTTAATTAAATGTTTGACCAAATATAGCAGGCTAATTTTAAATTGATAATATTGTATGGCACGTGAATGATGTTATAAATATCCAAATGGCCCTTGGCAGAAAAAAGGTTCCCCACCCCTGCTGTAGAGGAAAACAGTATAGGCATTGTTGATATGAGGACTTTTGAAACCAGATTTCCCAAATTTAATATGTGCTTTTCTATATTTATTGTCAATTGATTGTCCATAATATTGCTATTCTAAGCAAGAAGGAGCGCTTCACCCCGCCTGCTGTGAGAGGAGTCGGCTTATTCCTTCTGTAGCGGCAAGGCTTATTAATAAGAAAGAATTAAGTGTTCTGAGCTTACCCAAAGGAGGCTCCATCTCTGTTCATCTCTGTGGTGCAGCTACAGAGAAACTATTCATGCAGGCTGATTTAAGGTTTCCTTTGATAAGGGACAGCTCCCAAAGGGGGATGCACTTAGCTAAGCCTGGCTATCATGATTAATGGTCATCCATTGGCGCCTATCTGTCTAGGGAGTGCCAGATGGACATCTGGACTGCATTCCTAAGTGTCAGGAGTAAGTGACTCATATCTTACCTTGATCAACCAATCAGGGACTGGTAGGGCAGAGTAACCCACATGGGGCTCTGATGCCCATGGAACTTTCAGCCAATCAACGAGCTGAGGTTCCTCCAGGTAAAAACAGGCAACACAGAGAGCCTGTGGTAGGATTCAGTAGGATTCAGGAAGATTCTGTAGAATTCTGTGGACTTTTCTAAAGGGAATTCAAAGGAGAATTCCAGGGCAGGATGGCCCAGGAGCAGAAGGCTCCCAAGGGCAGGACATTCTTGCAGCGCGCCTCCTGACCATCCTGAGACTCAGCCCGGACAACCATGGAACGGCCAGTGTGTTCGAGTGCTTTCCTTTGTTCTAAGAGTCGAGAGTGGAGGTTGCCAGAGAGTAACCAGAGGATCCACCCGGGGTTAGCACCAGCAGCAGGCCTCATGAACAGGTCAGAACTGTGGACAGCTGAATCACTATTCAGAACTAGCTCTTCATCAGGAATGAACCGGTCCTCTTCCTGACTTGCTGGGACCCATAGTCATCTTTTCTCCTGTGCACAAACTTTGCTAGTTAAAGCCAACACTAACTAGCCGGTCATTGAGCATCAGCAGCGCACCGTCGCAAGCCGCACAGCACAGCATGGCACGGAGCCAGAGAGCGCGGATTGGACAGCAACAGCCTGCAACTGTTTCTTTGTGCCCGCAGGAGATCTGAATCCCCAGAGATTGGATGAGTATTCAACTTCACTGCATTACTGCTCGAGAATTCAATTGTTATCCCAACAAGTTGATATCAATTTAATTCCTAAGAGTTATGTACTTGTTTTGAGTATCTAATGTAGAAGTTATAACCAATTTCATTTACGAAACGGTCTAAATGAATGATATACTGAACGTATGTCCTCTTGATATATGTAACACTTCGTAACTGATTGAATATATACCTTTTGTATTCTGATAACCCTCTCGATAAGATCTGTTAGGTTTACATGCATATTCTATGTATTAATAAATGTATCCTCGTGTATTAGTACCTGTGTGTGTGCATTGTTTGAGTTATATCGCATGGTTGGATTCTAAAGCAATCAAAAGAATAAATTTTGTGATTTACTGCTACAATTAATAATTGTCCCAGTAAATGCCCCTTCTCATTCCCTCTTTGCTAAATAGCTTTTCATAATCTGATCAATCTAACTGCCTGTTTTCTGTGCTTTCTCTATCCTTTAAAATAAACTATTATTCCACAATGCAGGGTATTACATGGCCAGTATCACAGGCCAGTTCACAGTTTTCCATGCATAATTTAATTTTGGAAGCCACTGAGACATCAGGTACTACTGTTGTATTTATGAAAAAGAAACAAAACAAAAAGCATACTGTTGTAACAGAAGAAATAAGGTTCTTGATCCCGAGATGAAGTAAAACAGATGAGTTTATTGCATGCAAGGAACAATAAAGCCGAAGTCTTGTTTCCCGCAAGAAACAACAAAACCGAAGTATTGTTCCCCGTACTGTTACGACCTTTTGGGTTATATAGTGTTTTCTTCTCCGTTTCTGACGTCACTCGGTCTGATGGTATAGAGGGGGGTTCATGGTATTTGGCCAGTTTACGATGTTCTGGACAAATGGTCAGTTTAGATTACACCCAGGGGGGTTCCTAGCTTGCATCTGCAATCCTTATCATTTAACCCCCTTTCCTGCCATAAACCCCAGCTTGTGACTTAGAAGTCTAAACCCCCTACAGAAAGGATTAAATTCAAACCCCCGTCTTCACATCTTTCTTCATCCCCCCCTTATAAAATATGGCATATATTTTATACATACAATGTCAGGGCAGATCTTTCCTTTCTTGGCGAACAGGTATGTTTTGCCATGACATTGTACGTTCCACGGTTATAGCAAGATGTGATACATGTTTTTGTGCACGTGATGATTACAATTATACATATAAACAATACTATTCCTACAAATAAACACTGTAAAAAGGTTCCACCCCAGGCCCCAAACACAGACTTTACCCAAGACCCAATTCCCCAATTTTCAGTATAATAGTCCTGATATTTCTGTCCCTCATTGTAAATGTGTTGGGCCAGATCTGAGATGTGCTCAGAATTATCAGGAATATATGTGCAGCATTCAGTGCCAATTACTGCACAAGTTCCTCCTTGGGCCGCCAGTACACAATCTAAAGCTAGTCGGTTCTGCATGGCCACTGTTCTGAGGGCTACCATCTCATCATTAACAGCCTTCAGACTAGATAAGGTAGAATTTGCTAATTCTTCTAAAGTCGAGGCCATTTGAATTAACTCTCAACTCTCGAAAGTTCATGCCGGCTTGTGGAAATATTATACCTAAATAATATTCCTAATCAGCCAGTTTTTCTTTGTGGTCTGTGGTTAGGTCCGAAGGGGCTGTGGGTTTGAACACGGATATGAGGAACCACATATCCTAAATAACATGAGCCAGACCACTGGGCTGGCAACCATGGGTAGGCTCGTTTTCCACAAATGAAATATATTCCGTTTGGCGCTCCCCATGCCTCTGAAAATAAGAAGCTTATACCGAATTGTGGGGTGTGCCGATCCCATCCTGGAATTTGGAAGGTAGAGGTGGATATATTTGCAGCAATGGTAAGGTTGCAACGACTCCATCCAACCAAGTGCAGACCATTAGTGTGCTGAAAACATATGTTTCCCTCACGTACCTTATTTAGAGTCAGGTATGGTGGTGTATGGCTTCTGTTATATTTAGGAGCGTAAGAGCCTGTGAAACTCGTGGGCTCTAAGCCTCGCTCCTGTAGATATTGTAATGTTGTGCAGGTTAAAGTCGTGTTATGGCAACCCCCATAGTTTGTCATATTAAAATCTCCTAAATTATCCCTCCAAATGATCATGCCTATGACTTCCTCGAGACACCAAGGAATGGCCCCCATAGGAAGTCCTCCCTGTACATATTTGGGTAATGCGGCACACACCCAGCAGGCACTTTGGTTGGTTTTCTTAGCTGTCAGATAGGAGAGGCCTAAAAAGGAAATAATTCCATGTTCTCCTTTGTGGGAGAGATGATCATTAATCCCTGCGGAACATAGTCCTACAGCAACAATTATCGTTATTAACAGAAATGATTTCATTCTGAGTCTGTAACTGGGGATGAGGCTCGTCGGCAGTGTGGCGCATGGATCCAGCGATCTTTTCCTTCCACTCGAACCGCAGACTCGATTGTCAACAGGATCTGGTAGGGTCCGTCCCACCTGGGCTGGAGAACCTGTGAAGGAAATTTCCTGATCCACACCCACTCTCCTGGGATGAGGTTGTGCCCTCCTTCAGGTGGTGGTCCCCACGCCTCCAGGACCTGCTCGCGGGCTCCTTGGTTGGCCTCTGTCAGCAACTTGCAATAATACAAAGGAATGGTTGATCCCTCTGAGGAAACCCCAGTCTCAGCACCTGTAAGAGAGCTTGTTTCAAATTATTACAGGCGGCTTTTGCTGCGGGAACCAAGGCAATCTTGTCCTTGTACTGCACTCCCCCCTTAAGCAGATCTGTTAAGAGTTGTGCTCACCTTGTAAAAACATTGCACCCAGGCCCTGATAAAATTTCAGAATGCTAGACACAAAAGACCTTATCATAACTGCTTCTATTAGACACTCTAAAGCTGAAGCAACTCAGACTTGTGGGTTTCCTCGTCAGGGGAAGCACTCAGAATACCATCAACATACTGAGTGATCACAGTCAGTTGAAGCCACGTGATACCCTGTTCTGGATAGTCATTCTTTGTAATGCATAATATTCCAACCCAATAGATCTGGGATAAAACCACCCATTAAAATCTGGTACTCGGCAAGTAAAACTTGCTGTCCCAATACTCCTGTGGCCTCCTGCCGTCTTCCCATATACATTAATCTATAGCACACTGTTGAACAGAGGAGTGAAACAAGCATGACAGTAGTGCTCCAGTATCCCCTAACAGAGAAACCAACACTCCATTAACAGTACATTAGTAACCACTGGACTGGGACAGACTTAGGGAGGCTACAAGGGATTTACAGGATCTAATCGTTAGGTAAACAGATCTTCTCACAAGACGTTATTCTCCCCAGTCTCGATTCTAAACCTACAGCATTTCAGCATGTCTGGTTTCGAGACATTTGAATAAAACCAAATTGTTTCCACTATTGCAACTAATTGTATAAAAATACAAAAACTGTTTATCTAACTACTTTTACGCCCACCTGTACTTTACTTATAGGTTTCAGACGCTCTTATATTTTCCAATCTCCTTAAGTTGATTTTCATCAAGTCTCTTTAGTTACGTCTCTAGCCAGTCCCGCTGGCTAAACACACTCACACCGTCATTTAGTAGACCAAAGCTCACAGTTACACACATACATGCCGGCACACAACTTCATAAAACACACATACACATCGAGAATATATTTTTCTCTTCGTACTACAATGTGCTGTATTCTTGTTTTACTTCTACATTAATCCTTTTAATTCCTGAAGCGCATTCCAGGTTCGCTGCATTTCTAATTTTGGGTGCGGTGCTTTAACCCACCGGTCAATATCTTCCGGTTTTGCATTTGATCTTATGGGGGAATCAGGGAAGGTAGGTGCGAGTGCGGACCCCCTCGACGGGGTGCGAGACAGTTAGAGTGACGCTGTCATCAACAGCGCCAGCCCCTGCTACATCAGGCCCTCTCCCACTTAGGGTGAGAGTACAGGTCTGCAGGCGCCCTCTGTTTAAGAAGGGAGTTCCTGTTCCGTCTCTATCACACTCGTACCAGGTGTCATCCCACTCAGACCCCCCGTCTCCATATGGTCACTGTGGGAATTGATCCCAATTATTTTCATTTCCTGCCTGTCTGTTCCCCTATGGGAGAGCAGGATATAACACATTAACTAGTGCAGTGCGACCAGGAACTAATTCTTCTTTTAGATTCTGATTCTTCTGCACTGCCTCTTTTCGCTTTTGTTTATACTCTTTCGTAGCGAGTAAAGTATCTTTTCTTCCGGGTTTTTGTTTTCCCCGTAAACACACTTTTAAGTCACATCCCAATTTCTTTTTTTTTTTCTCTCATGTATCTGCCACCACCTGTGCCGGCCGTGCACCAGGGTCTGAGCTACATGCTTGTGCTTTTGCCAATCAAAACTCATATGCTTTCTTTACAGGCGTCTTCGCCCCAAATTCCCTCTGACAAACTCAGCTTTTCCCATATTTTTTTCCTTCTTTTCCGTCAACTTACACTTTTCCGATATATAAACGGACCTTTCCACCACTTTCTCAAACCATCAGTTAGCATACATGTTCGGTCTCTTTTACTTTTGTCGTGTGTGAGGTAACAGCTCATACAGTCAGGGGATGCTTTCACTTGAAAAACCTGTGCATTCCTGCACTCATTCAGCCAAGGGCGTCTGTTACCTCCAGATCTAAATGCCTCTCCGAGACTTTAGAGAGGACTTACACCACACTGTTCACAGGTAAGGAACGAGACCTCATAAACCCCCTTTCTTGATCAGTAATTCACCATCCCCAGAACGCCAGCATCGCTGCTTTTGCCCCGGGGTGGACTTATGCACTGAGCTCAATCAGGGCGATTCTCGGGTCTCAACGTCCTTTAAATCCTGCTACTTAATGCTTTGCTCTTTTATTATGAAGTGTGTTTATGTTAGTGTCGTGCGTGTGTATATGTATTTCACAAACAAGGAAAACACCAAAAACATACATACATATATATCTCTTCTACTCCTGTTTCCTTTAAAACAAAAAACCACGCCACGCCACGCCAATCCATGCACGATCAAGGCGTAGCTAAACTCAGGACCCCGGGCGCAATTAAGGCCCACACCAATCCCGAGCCACAGAACTCCGGGCGCAATTAAGGCCCAAACCAGTTCTGACCTTCAGAACTCCGGGCGCAATTAAGGCCCACACCAGTCCTGAACTTCGCGGTAAGGGTCCAAAACCCGTTCAAAAACTCCACGCGCAATTAAGGCATACACCAGCTTCGAACGCCTGTACACAATACCGCGGAACCCCTGCCAGACCAAATTCTAGGCTTACAGCAAACAACCCATTACATACACCGATGTCTTCCCCGGGCCAGAGGAATTCAGAAACTCACGTTTACTCCGTCATCTCGGGCGATTCTCGCAGGGAGCAGAGATTTCCCAATCGGTCAGAGAGAGTCGGGACTTTTAAATAAAAGAGGAGTCCTTACCTCTTAGTTATGTGCGCGCTGACCGTCTCTCCTGCCGATGGGAAGTTCTGCGCCTTCTGGAGCATCCGCCGACTACGCCAAATTTGTTGTAACAGAAGAAATAAGGTTCTTGATCCCAAGATGAAGTAAAACAGATGAGTTTATTGCATGCAAGGAACAATAAAGCCGAAGTCTTGTTTCCCGCAAGAAACAACAAAACCGAAGTATTGTTCCCCGTACTGTTACAAACTTTTGGGTTATATAGTGTTTTCTTCTCCGTTTCTGACGTCACTCGGTCTGATGGTAAAGAGGGGGGTTCATTGTATTTGGCCAGTTTACGATGTTCTGGACAAATGGTCAGTTTAAGATTACACCCAGGGGGGTTCCTGGCTTGCATCTGCAATCCTTATCAGTTAACCCCCTTTCCTGCCATAAACCCCAGCTTGTGACTTAGAAGTCTAAACTCCCTACAGAAAGGATTAAATTCAAACCCCCGTCTTCACATCTTTCTTCAATACTAAAATTCTGTAAAAAACTGTGCCATCCTAATCCTTAGTTAATACAACTGATTATTTATAAACAGTTAAGATTGTTAGCAAAATATTTTGAATTATATTTTACCCTGTTTTTTCTTTGGTTTTGTATTTAACTTATTATATGATAGTCAGATTTAATGTATATTTGAACAATGAAAATAAATATGTTTTTACAAGATGCGGGGGAGAGTGCAACAACTTATTACAATGATAAATTAAATATTATTTATTACTAATAGTTTATGCTAACACCTAACTTTCTTAATTAGATGTATTTAAAACAGTGAACTACTGTAAGTGTAACATAACATTCAGAAATACAATCGAAAATAGTTTTGTGGTGTTTGTATAGATGAAATGTTTCTTAAATGTATAACGTAACAAAATTAAAGACGATAAAAATCTGTAGAATTCACAGACGCCAGTGGAATGAACAATTCTTCCAGATATCCAACTGTTGCCCATCACTCAAGAGAAGGAGGGGGGGTTGTACTTGCAGTGCATTGGTATAGATGGGAAAGACAGAGCCAACCGCTACGCCGCCCTTGTGTTTGGGGTGCTTATCATTCTCAGTGCATAACAAGGAAGATTAATAAACATAAACATAATCTCATGGTTAAATAGTCAAGTCTAGCCGTGTGTCTCACAGAGCTTTAACAACAGATGACAACTTGTGAGTTAGATTAAGAATGAATAAAAGCATTTAATTAATAACGCGTTTGCGTTTGTCTGGGTGCTGACAAAGTAAAAAACAATTACTTTTGAAGAACTGTGTGTGTGTGTCTCTTTCTGCTGGCGTTTGTAATCATTTTTATTTTTAAATACATTTTAGCAAAGTACTGTACCATAAAAGTATTGTGAGACATATTTGGGTTAACATGTTCAGTGTTCAGTGTGTGGTAATTTGTTTGGTGTGAGCGAAGTTTTATTTAATCTCTGACCCAGGGAAAAGTGTGGTGTGGACGGTTGAGGAGAGAATGCAGGCTTGGACTGTGTCCGTTATTCTTTTTGTCTACTTCTGGCTTGGTCAGATAGTTTTTGTTTTATCAATGAAGTCTGATAATCGGCCAGTGAAAGCTCTGTTGTCCTTCACATAAATGCCTGAAACATTTTACCGAACCCAGGATTTTACAGTATTTTTTCTTTAAAATACCAATAACAGCAACATACAGTTTACATAATGATGTTCCAAAATTAATATTGTTTATGACCTTTATGACATTTAAAGGCTGGAACACATCATTATATCTAATTTTGTATTTCTTTTTTTAAAAAATTAAAAATCGTTTGCCCAGCCTAACAGTATTGTTGTTATTATTTTTATCGTGTAAAGCACTTTGAGGAGCCACATTTAAAGGCTCTATATACAATAAAGTTCATTATTATTACTATTGTTAATATGCTGAACAGAGAGGTGAACATTATTACGCAGAAGACAAAGATAGCGATTTATGTTGCATTGTGCATTGTGCTGCTGTAATAAAGTTTAAAATAATTAAAAGTCGAAACAGTATCAGCTTAAATTATGGGTTGGAATTTAAAAAAAGTCAAAAACTGCACTCAAAATGCAATTTAGAGCTTTCTGGCAAGAAATTAATAATCTGACCCAAATTAATAATGTAATATGCCACTGTTTGTGCATGAATAAGGTTATACTAATATTTCCTTAGATACACGAGTCCATGTTTTTTTTTTTTAATCCCTGGCGGAACGGGGAATCCATAAGAATCAAGTAATAGGTTTATTCCATGCTGAAAAAAAGAAGAAAGAAAACACATTCCATAAGAATCAGCGCTTTTATATAGCGCCTTTAAAGGTGGCTTCTCAAAACGCTTTACAGGATGAAAACAACAATAACAACAACAATATCGTATTTCATTGCAGTTTGACAGATCGTCCTTAAATCGATTGTTGATTTAAAGTTTGACAGTAACCCTAACACTAACCCTATTTTATTTTTTCAAAGAAATGTTTGTTAAAAAAAGTCATGGCTCCGGCTGGATTTGAACACCCAACGTGTGATGTATAAGTTGGGAACCTATCCCACAGTCACTGGCAAGGTCATATGATGAGTGCTGAAAAAGCCCTACAGAAACAGTATCAACAGACATTGTACAGCGTGTACTATTCTTGTGTTGCAGTACATGAATATAATTCTATCGTATTAATTTCTTTAGATACGCGATTCCATATTATATTCCCTTTTAATCAAATTCTAAAAGTATGCTTGTTGACTCCGGTATCACGTTAGTTAAAGACTTTGATGCTTAAAATGTTTAGGGAGAAATGGAATACTGGTGTGTATTTTTTCTTTAAAGTACCGAAACCAGCCATATACTGTATGTTTATGTTCCAAAATTAATATCGTTTATGGCCTTCACACCCATTACAGTATGCTCCTATTCTTTTTATGCTCAGCTACTAAGATTTCCCTTCAGTGGTAAAATTCCATATAAATATTCAATACTTAAACGGGCAAAGTAAAGACATTTAAATTTTTCTACGACCGACCAACGCACCACAAGTGCCCCTGTCGGTCAACCAATCACGTACCGCGGTATTTTGCGTCACGATGCGCGAGGCTGTAGCCAATTACCCGTGGCACGTGTCTGTGCCGCGTACTTTGAATGGCTGCATCTGTATAAATAAAGCAATAATTTTCTTTTAATATTTACATTCACTAGCCTGAAGTTTGTGCAGATAATCTTTAATTAGATACATCCATCTATTTACATGTTCAACTTAACATGTTCAATGTTTGTGAATAAGATCTATAACTAAGGACCATTTGCTTATCCCCGACAGGTTTTACAATATATTAATTTAAGCCATGATTGCTCTTGCATGGTACTTTGGCATTGAATACTTTCCTAGACTTCTGAACTCTTTATTTTTCTGTTTTATACAATATGAAACCTGACAATACACAGTATACGACAAAATATAAGGCCTGACAATAAGCAAGTTTGTGAGGAATGTTAAAACAAGTAGCATTAAACAGGGCTCTGATTTTTTACATATTAATGTCTATAAAAGTGACAAAATATCCCCCTGAAAAACTGCTGATTATTTTGGATAAAATACATTGAGCACCAGAGATAATTCATAACAAGATGCTATCATCCACAGCATGGCTAAAATGTGATATAATGAATGTGTTTAAATACATTAAATAATTGCAAATTCAGATGGCACAGTGGTTGCTTTATAGTGTTTGTTTCCTGAGTTTGATTTTGACTTAGGATGCCTGTTGTGTGGAGTTTGTTCACCCTGTTTCCATCTGAGTTTTCTCTGGATGTTCCAATTTCTTCTCCTCTCCCGAAGACATGCTGGCTGGGGTAAATGATGTCTCTAAATTGTCCCATGTGTGCTTGTGTGGCCTGTGATGTACTAGCATCTTTTTCATGGTGTTGTTACACATTGCACCCTATGCTTCTGGGACTGCCTCTAGTTGCTGTGATGCTTATGGAGTTGCATGTGCTCATAGATCAGTTGTAGTCAAGTGAAGCCAACATTTAATAGATAGCAGTGATAAATAATTACTTATTAAGTAGTATGTAAATTATGTTACAATAAAAGTACAGATCAATTGAGAATTTTGATTCCAAAGTCAGACATATTGGAAGAATTGCATGTGAAGTTATTAAACTTCATAATAAACCTAATAGACAAATGAAGAAATCTACAATATCTCAAGACTGATATTGAAGTACACAATCTTGATTCAGATCAATCAGAAAAAATTGATTTTGTGCTAGGGAGTACATTGAATTGCTAAACCGTAGTTTGGGAGATCAACTTGTAATCTCTGTGCATATTATGTATAAATATGTGCCTGTGCACATCTTTTCTAGGATGCCTCCCTCCACTCCATCTTTATTCTTGCTGCAAGCACCCTGGTTTATTCCTTGAAAATGGTTTTGGGAGACCTGACCTTATAATCAGGGATGTTATTTTCTTGGCCAAATGGGTTAATGCCAAACACTATAATATTAAGTATGCTATTCCTTTATATTTGTTGTCTTGTCTCATAGTTAAAACCACCAAACTGCTGAAGTGCCAATCGAAGTACAGCATTCACTGACATGTCGACAAGTCTGCAGGCATCTGGGAAGTCACAGGTATAGCTGTCGAGAGCTCAGAAAGCCCCTGCCAATTGCATTAATAAATAAATGAACTAACAACACTTTTGCAAGGGAAGACTAAATTAATTTAGATAAACCCACTACTAAAGCTAATAACAATATAGTACCTAAAGTCTCTTGGAGGTACCCTGCTATTGAACAGGAGAGTTTCAAGAGGAGTCCTCAAGTGACTCCATGGAAGCAGAATCCTCTAAAGAATGTAGATTTATTAAGAATTTAGACCTAAAATGCCCCGAGAATATCTGACAAGCTGTGTAAATTAATTAAGAAGAGACTGTGTTGAGGGAAAAAAGGAGACAAGAAGAAGACTGACAAGAAATGAAGGTGTCAGGGTAATCAACAATTGATTCCACAGGGTCAATACCAACTCAAAAAAGTTGTGGATTGTGGATTCACAAAAGCAAAGAGATTAAATTACTACAATTACCACTACATAACACAATGAGCCTCCAGTCAAAATATGACATGCAGTTTTTGAACTAATGACCGAAGTCTGGATCAGATGCTGGAAAGAAGGGGAAAAAAAAGTTATCAATCCATACATTAGAAAACTATTAAACTTTATCTGTTTTATTCCTGACAATTATATCAATATTGGCTTGTATAACATTTATCAGAACACATTATAGGTAATTATTAAATTGTAAGAAACTCAATTTTGACATCCTTGTTCAAGTTGATTTTATAAACTTAGAAGTAATCGTTAAGATAATTGTACTATTTCTGTGTTTCCTTCTAGTGTTCATTTTAAGACATCCTAAATGGACACCATAGTTCCGGATGTTTTTTACTTATTGCTCTTGTTAAAGTTTGAGGTGAAAAAAATAATCATTGTCCTTTTTTTTAAAAAAAGGCAAAGCTTTAAATTGTTTAGACGATCACGTAAACCATTATGAATGAAGCATATGAAAACTAAAAACACAGACAGATAAAAGTACTAATGTACAGTATATATTGTTTGTTAGGAGTCATCTGCTGTTAATTGTGATGGCAAAAAAATGTAATTAATAATGGGTTATTTTAATATTATACTCAATGCTTAAAATGTAAATAAACCAAATAAATAAAAATTGTAGCATTTTACAAAAAGCAAAAATGAAAGAATCACTATCCAGTTGCATCTTCAATCTTAAAATTTGCAAAATCTCCAAGTAAACTTTTTTAGTTTTACAAATTAATTTAGTTTGCTAATTTTCTTTTTCTTTTCGTGCTTCAAACTTTATCTCAGACAAACTAAAAAAAAAACAAACAATAAATTTGATGCATTTTTAGAATGCTTTTAATTTCAAAGTATATTAAAAGCCACACATTTTCTATAGATAAACAACAACAATGGAAAGCAATAATTTGAGATATAATTATACCTCAGAGAGAAAATGTATGTGAGTAGAGACAAGGTAATTTTTTGAAGGATGTAATGTATTTATAAACTTTTAGAATTTAGAAAAAAATAGACAAACATAATCAATTAAACACAAACATATCAATACAATTGTTTAAATACTTAGTACTGTACAACTTAGTTCTATACTTAGTACCAACTTAGTACCTCAATACAACTTGACAATTTTTAGGTGTGGTAAGAGTGATTTAACGTTAAATTAAGCTTTTCATCTACAGAAAAATAAAGAATACAAATAATTCCACCCAATCCATTTTGCTTTATCCTTTATTGTAAAAACAATAAATGGGTGTAACAAATGAAGTTTTAAATTAAGCTGAAAACCTTTGAGGTAGGAAAGTTAAAAAATGTAAACCGAAATGCAGCAATTAATAATTTCAGAGCCCACACTTTAGAAGAAAAAATTAAAAAAAAAAAACTGATGTGCTGAAACAGTACAATTAAACACGCTCTGCAGAAAAGGGGATGGTTGTTAGGTCAGCTTCAGTTTTACACGTACAGTACACATTTGATTTCATTAAAATTATGAGGTACCCTGTATCTGCAGGACTCAAGAGGCTCTCAGTCATGTCACTGTGCAGTTGATGTCTCCTAGAGGTTCCTAGATTCTTATTGTAAATAAAAGGAACAGTGGGACTTTTTCAAAAACGGGGAACAAATTTCAACATCCAACTGCACCGAGCACACAAATATTGGTTCTAGGCTCCTGAATCACCTTTGGTCCCTGGATCATTGCTTTTAACCATTTACACAAGGTTTTTACTGTGAAGCACTTTCACAGCTCAACATAAATGGACCTTCTGGGGCACAGGCTTTAAAGGAGCTTCTTAAAAAAAACAGACTTTGCATTTCCTGTTATAAGCTATTCTTTTAGCATATGACAAGCATGCCCTTATTATGGTGATATCCTCCTAAACATTGGAAAAATAACTCTAGAAGTTCAATTAAAACAGAAATGCTTCAAATCACTTCGGATACAACAAAAAAGTGGTGTATTATAAAGTGTGTTAAAAATGTAGCTAGTTTGTTTTCATACCTTAGATTATAATAAAACCTCAACATTTAACACCAACAGATGTTTTCTTGAAGTCTGCTAGCTTTAAAGTTTATGGTTTGGCTTTTGTGTATAATGATAGTGAACTGCATTGGAAATGTAGGAAAGTAAGCATTAATAAGCAGGAAAATTAAACCAAGAAACATCTAAAGTACTGGACTATATTGAGGATAAGCTACAGATCTACCTTTTAAGCCTGTACAACCTGCAGAACTCCAGCTTTAATTGATTGGACTCAACAGCCTAAGTTTCAAGGTTATCCTTACAAGTGTGGAAAAGCATGGGCGTAATGTTGCAGCCTTCACTGTTATTTTAGAAGTTGTTTTTTCCAGCTGTACATGAACATTTCTGTCTTGAGTGTTTCTTAACAATATGGTGTAAACAGTGTCTGGTTTCTACTGTGATTATTATTTCATTACTGAAGTAGCCTTTTGATATTTGCACAGTAATTTTTGTTGTTATGGCTGTTTTCATATTCGTAGTTTTCTTCTGTTAAAACTTAAAATCTCTCGCATTAAATTGACTACAAATGCAAGAATTCAACCAGAAATTCTTACTTGTAAAATGTATACTGTTGCATTGCAGTTAGTTAATGTAGTTAGTCCACAGTCAGCAATCTAAACTTTATTGTTAAGCTTTAATGATTGATGTTGTACCGGTAACCTTAAGAAATACTATAGTACTTCACAAATGCGTTGTGTGTTTGGAAATCTTTTGAGTAAAAGCCTTATAAAATAGGTTTAGTTTTTACAGGACATCACAAAGAAATAGGATGGTATAAATCTTATAATTGCTTAGTGATTGTATTTGGAAGATTATGGACTAAACAGACTTCAGGGATGCCAGTGGATCATTGTGCTATTTGGAATTGTTCCAAAAATCAAGTGACCTCTTTGCTGTAGTATTTTTAGTATTATTTATTTAGTATTAATAAAGAATAGATTTATTAAAGTCATGCGATGTGTAAGCGGGATATGTAAAATAATGTAAAAAAGTTTTTTATTATTGTTATAGAGAAACATGATCAGATTTTCCCTGGTTCAGAAAAAAAAAACGATTAAAATCTGTAATCTTTCCACTTGTACTGTATGTCATCGGACATTAACGAGTACAACTCCCCTCTCTGCAGGAGTGCTGGCTGTGACGAATTAAACTGGTTTCACAGGTATTTTCAAAGTAGGAAGTAGAGTGTTAACTAGTTAAGAAAGCTAGGCTCCTCAATGAAATCGCTTTAACATGCTAATGCATTGGTGTAACAGTCCGGGCGTGGCAAGCTTCCAATGTCAACTCGACTCGATTGGAAGACAATGAACGTATTTTAGCCCTAAATGAATTAATAGCAAACATGGTTTATATAAAATACATTTTTCCAAGAAAGTTTATAATAATACGATCTATAGTTGAAATCTGAGCCTAAATATAAAGGAAAAGCATTTTCAGAGAGCAATCACGCTATGTTTATGTAGAAAAAGCGATTAGGTTTATGAGCAATCTAATTACCTATTCGCTTAAAACGCTATATAAAATAAAGTTTATTTAGAGAGGAATGATAAGTGTCGCGGTTTAAATAATTTTCGTAGGAGGGCTTGGACAGATTCCAAGTGCATTTTTGCAATTTACGTTGCATTGTCCAATGTGCTGTTGTAATACAGTTTAGAATACAGTTAGTCTAAATTGTATACGCTTTATTTATGGGTTGCAATTTAGAAAAAGTCAAAAACCACACTCAAAATGCAATTTACTGTTTGTGCATGAACAAAGTTATACTGCAATTTTCCTAAGATACGCGATTAAAAAAAATAAATTTTTTGAATCCCCGGCGGAACACATTCCATAAGAATCAGCGCTTTTATACAGTATATAGCCTTTAAACACATATATTTAAACACGTGTTTACGATTTAAATCAAAACGCGATTCAAATCAATATAAATGTTTATTTTGTAACGCATAGGTGACTATTCATTGTTATTAAAAAGACTTAAATTCGATCATGTTGTGATATTTAGAAATATAAATTTGTTTGGTGCGAGTGAGGTTTTATTTAATCTCTGACCAAGGGAAACGTTTCATTTTTTCAAAGAAATGTTTGTTAAAAAATAAAGTCATAGTTCCATGGGATTCAATCACAGACTATGTGACATGGGAGTCAGGAAACTAACAGCGCCACCAGATTTGATAACGCTATAAAAACGCTATAAAATAATGTGACTAGGCACAGAACAAGTTTACAGCACAGTACAATAATAAATGCTGACCATGACTTTAGTAGCATACATTACCTTACACTCAATTTAAACACAAGCTGTCTTTAGCCCTCTAAGCTGGTTCATACAGAAATTTAGAGAACCAGGCTCAGAACACACAGCTTCATTAGCGAATACATATGCATAGAGAAGACATTTTACAGAGGATGGATTTTTAGAAACATCCCATCAGTGACATCACTGAAGTCAACTCCTAGGTACTGTAACTGTTGTGTGGATAGTTTCACAAGAATCAGACAAAGGTTTAAGCATCGCTTGTTCTAGATAAAACTGCAAAAAAAACCAACAAATATGGAAACAGAACCTGTGTAATTGTTGACAGATGATGTACTCATAACATTTTTACAAGACGAACTACAACATTTAAAAAATGATTTGTATGTACTTGATATCTCCAATCAATCCACTGCACTGCATTAAAACAAAACGAAAACTAAAACACCCTGGGCATACCGTTTCGCGCTTCTTATCAGTTGCTCAAAAGTAATTTGACCGTATGAAATGCATAATATAAACTTAGAAACATATACGTGAGCAGTATTTACGTAGTATCGGTGTCAAGACATACCTCTCAAATACTGTAAATCAAGTTAAAAATATCTCAAGACCGATTCTGGTCATAATGAAACCATGTTTCGTGTATGTTTTCTTTAAAGTACCGAGACCAGCCATATACTGTATGTTTATGTTCCAAAATTAATATCGTTTATGGCCTTCACACGCGTTGCAGTATGCTCCTATTCTTTTTATGCTCAGCTACTAAGATTTCCCTTCAGTGGTAAAATTCCATATGAATATTCAATGCTACAACAGGCACAGTAAAGACGTTTACTGTAAATCTTTCTACGACAGACCACGAGTGCCCCTGTCGGTCAACCAATCACGTACCGCGGTATCCCGCGTCATCTTGCGTCACAATGCGCGACGCCGTAGCCAATTACCTCCGGTATGTGTCTGTACCGCGCACTTTGAATAGCTGCATCTGTATATATATATATCTTCCCACAATAGACAATTAAAAATATGTACTGATGGAAAAAAGAAACACAACACCTCCTCCACACTCTGGCCCTCCCGTCTGTGTGGAACAAGCTGAAGAGTGACTCATCCGTGACGAGTCCATCGCAGCCTCTCTCTGGCCCAGGCCAGTCGAGTGTGACGTCTAGGAAGTGTGAGCAGAGGGCCTCTGACAGATTGCCTTGCTATAAGGCCAACAGCATGTAGCCTCACTGTCCTGTCACTGATGCAGGCGTTGTGTCTGCCGGACGTTTCAGCAGCAGTTCGGGTGGCAGATCTGAAACGAGCACTCAGATGGACCAGTCTGATGTGTCGGTCCTGCTCTGGTGTGGTCACTCGAGGGCAACCGGATCTTGGACAGTCATCTGTCCCGCTGGTCTACGGAAACCTCTGCAGTCAGTACACAGTGGAACGGCTTACTCCATAGCGTCTGGCAACGCTGGCACATGACATGCCTGTCTGCAGCATGCCAATGGCCCTCTCCCTTGCTTCTAGTGACATTCGAAGCATTATGGAATGCACAGAATGTACTGACTACGTGTAGCCTTTTTCTTTTAGTGACCTAAGCTTTGAATTAGGGCCTTTTTAAAGGTGACCTGATCAGGCATTTTTCCACCTGGACCTCATTGGGTAAAAGTGCACTTGACGAGCTTTCGTGTGATTGGCAAGTTGCAATGCCTCACTGCACAAGCTGTATTGCTGGTCAAAGGGCTTAAAACAAATTAACAACTTTTCGTGAAAGTACATAAGCTACTTATAGTATTCTCATTTCAGAAAATGTTGCATTTCTTTTTTCCATTAGTATATTTTTCTTTTTTCAATGTGATGTTTTTTTGTAGTGGTTTTCATTGCATTTTAGACTTGATTTCTTGTGTTTATTTCAAAATCCATTCAAGCATATGCCATTAGAAGTCAGAATGTGATAACTTTTGAAGAGAATAAGATAAAAATTACAAAAACCCACAACAGACAGCCACTAATACAAGCAAAATCCTAAGGTGCACATTTACATTGCATTGAATGCAGAGGTGCATTGTCCCAAATTCTAAAATAACAAATATAGAAAATTTGAAATACTATTTTTTTAAAGTATTTATTTAAAACTTTCAGGCAATATGTGAAATATACAGTACTTCTTATAATCCTTATATAATTCTGTAAGATTTAAAATCATATGGCAAAATTGAAAAACATTTGACATTATAAAGTGTTTTATCAGGTCTCAAAGTTACAATTTTGGGTTGCATATTTTATCCAAGTCTATAAATATAGGTTATACCTTTTATTTTGATACTCAAAACTCTAATCACCTGGGCTGGCTTCATTTTATTTTGCAGTTTTACTTGTTGAATATTTTCATACTTGTATTTGAGTCCAAATGTTTTCATTGTATTTTTTTTTGTTTTTAATGTAAATTGTTACAATGTAACTTTGAGTTTTTGAAAAACATCTTGAGAAAAGTCTAATTTTTGCTCGATCAAGAGATTGTCTAATGGTAATTATGCCTAAAAAATTCATGGTTGAATGTTATTTGCAACAATAAAATTCTGAGAGAAAAAGAAACTTTGCCATAACAGTTCAGTTTACTTATCATATGCACAAGTGCATCACTGAATAATGTTAAGCACCACATATTTTTGTTGCATTGCCATGTAACTCAGCTGGCTGCTATATGTGCATTTGAGAATGATAGGAGTAGAACAGAACATTTACTGGTACATAATCATTGTTTAATATGGAGTTATCGGGAATACAAGGGTGATGGAACTTATTGAAGAGCATTTCATATCCAATTACTCTCCATGACATTGTGCAGAAGTTGTCACAGAATGAGTATTCTAAGCAACGTCATGCTTAAAAACACAAAATAAGTAGGTTTCTATAATTTTGAGACATGTCTTTTTCTAAACTTGTTTGAATGCCATTTGTCTTTTGCAGGCAATGCGATCAGAAGCCTGGATTAAGAGATTTATAAGTGATAACAACTGTCAAAAGATATACAGGCAGCTACCATGAAATGTGTCAAACTAATCTGGTATGGTGGCATTGGCAGATGTGCACAGTCAGCACTAGTTAAGCTTGGAGACCCATGCCTTAAAAATAACTGGCAGCTAAGCCTCAAAAATATGGCACGTAAACAAGCCAACAAGATGGAGACTTCAAGCAGGAGGCTCATGAAGTCAAATCCAATAGAAATATGGCTGTTTAAATTTAAGGCAGCAAAACTGTGGATCACCAACCATGCTCAATAACAAGCAACAGCTGCCAACAAAATAAGGAAAAACACCATGGATTCTCAAGGGAGAACAAAGTAAAGACACAGAAGAAGCATTTTCATGCTTCTGCTGGAGAATGGAATACATGTCAGGGTTTTTTTTAACCAAAAAGACAATCATAGGACAGTCTACTTCATGTGCAATACAACTGTTTTAACCCATAGGTCAGCATATACTTGAAGTCAAAATTAAAATTAATTATTTCCAGTTAAGTTATTCTAGAATTAAATATAAGGAAAATAATAAAACTTCTAAGAGGACGAAAGATGGTTTAGAACTAGTAGTTTGTTTCCAAAAAATATAGTATTAAAATGTCAGTTTTGTGTGCTTGTATGTTCTCCCCATTTTCACATGGATTTCTTCTGGGTGCTCCAGTATCCTTCAGCAGTCCAAAAATTGTTAAAAAATTGGATGTATTTTCAGTGCTGTTTAATTGACAAAACTGAATCCTTCAACCCTGTAATAAAACATTTTTACAGTAAAGCAACACCATCATCTCACACCATGACACATTTCTATCTCTCAACCATGTTCAATATGATTTTTCTCATAACCTGTTTTTGTGCACTGATCCTCTCCATAAGAATTATTGGATATGAGCTACAACAAGTGTTTTGGAAGACTATGATTGCCAACAACTATAAACGGTTAGTATCAGAAAAGTAAAACACTGGGCTTAGTTTTCAAGTTTGTATTTTATTTCAGCTATGTCACATACTGTATGTAACAAAAGGGTTATACACCTCAAGAAGAAGTGGAGAAGGACCAATGCTTCAAGATAATATCAGAGTTATCTCCAAATAAAATAATAATTCCACCTGTACCATTATACCCCTGTCGCATTTTCAGAGCTATCATGTTTCATTCTTATTTTCACAAAGTTCTTATGAAATTCATTCTTAATTCAGTAAAATTAGTAAAACATTGAGGAAGCACTCTATCAAGATTGGAATACATATGATCCATCACCCACTGTCTCTCAGTATCCATGGTTTTCAGAAAGTTATTACTGTATGTCACCTATTTGAAGTACTTTGTGAATTTGAGAATGCTTGTTGACACAGGTAAAATATTTAATAAAGATGATGATGAGATATCAGGTAAAGATAATCTGTTGAATGATGAAAAAATATTTTAATTTTTTAAAATAAAATAGTTTTTTTACAAATAGTTGAGTTAATTATATGTACAGACGTCCACATTTGTTGATGTCAATTGTGTTGGTAGAAAATGATAGAAAATAAAAAAGAAAAAACCTCAAGAAAATAACTGACATATACATGATTTTCGTCTTCTTTGTATTTTGGTGTAAATTATACTTAATTTTAACACATTACTACAATCTATTTTGTTTGTTTTTTTCAACATAAATGTGTAAACAATATGGGTTTACTGTCTTAACATGGATTACCACTTTCTGCACAGGATTCCCTCTGTCCCTAAATTGGATTTAGTGTTCACCCCAAAGGGTCTGTAGTGGTTTTGATGGGTTTACTGAGACAATTATTAATTGTAGCAGTAATCACGAGGTTGTTCGTTGGGGCTTTTAGAAAATCAATCGTCAGAACAACTAACAACGCACACACACGGGTTCAATACACGGGATACATTTATTAATATAACTGTGCAACAAACATATACTAGTCTGCCTGGATACGAGCGGCAGACCTTACGGTGAGGGTTATCAATATACAAGGTATATAATCTCGAAGAGATGCAAACACAAAGAGATACACAACAGAGAATATATGTCAATATATATCGTTCGGTTACCAAATCGCTAATCAGTGTTATTACCCACTGTTACTCTAACTCGGAAGTAAATACATTACTCATGAATTAAATTGATAACAACTTGTGTTGAGGTACAATTGAATTCTCGAGACGCAATGTAGAACATGGGGTTTACTTATCCACTGTGTTGGGATTTGGAATTCCCGGCACGAACACCAAACCAGCTGACAGGCTCTGTTGCAGCCTCTGTTGCAGCGGTTGTCCAATGGGCGTTGTGACGGCGTCCTCTGGCTACCGGCCAACCAGTCGAGGTGCAGCTCGGAGTAGGACGGGCGGAGGAATCTAACTGCGGCGCGCAGGGCAGTCGTTGCTCCGAGGGGATCTACCAGCAGTCCGGCTGGCTAGTAGAAAGTCTCTATGCACAGAGTGTGACCGCGAGTCCTCACAAGTCACTCTTTTGCCTGGGAAGAAACTGGTTCGTTCCCGGTCCAGCGCTGCTTCTGAATAAGCTATTCAGGTTGTCGACGAGGGTCCAACTGTAGGCTGCCGTTGATCAAGCGGAGCATTCACGTTGGTAGAATTCTGAGGGTTCCTCGGCCTCGCGCTTAGAACAAAGTCCAAGTCCTTTTGCAGACAACAGCAGTTGTCACGTGATTGTCTCTGAGGATGCGCGAAAATGGCCAAGGAGAGCCCAGAACTGAGCTTGCGCTCCCTTTTTGATCAAGACCCAGATGTGTGCTGATTGGTTGAGAGTTTGGCGGGCATTGGAGACCCACGTGGTATTACCACGCCCTGCCAGTCCCTGATTGGTTGGTCAAGGTGAGATATAAGTCACTTACTCTTGACACTTAGGAATGCAGTCCAGATGTCCATTCGACACTCCCTAGACTGATAGGCGCCAATGGATGAACATTGATCATGATAGCCAGGCCCAGCTAATTGCATCCCCGTCTGGGAGCTTGTTTCTTATCACAAGAAAACACTCTTAAATCAGCTTGCATGAATTCTTTCTCTGTGGCTGCACCACAGAGATGGAGGGTGAGATGGGGCCTCTTTTAGGAGCATACCAACGCTTAATTCTGTCTTATTAACAAGCATTGCCGCTACAGGTCAATTGCAACAAACTTACATTCCATTTATCATTTGAAATCCCTAATACCCCTGCTTTCCCCTCACAATCAAGAGTATAGAGTACCACAATAGTAAAATACAACAAATTCATTCAGTTGACACCCAGATGTGACAGAACTAAAATATGTATTTTTTTTAATTTCAGTTATAACAGTGGGAGTGGACGGAGCTGCAGTGAACACCGGTAAAAATTCAGTGCCCTTAAGTGAGGGATGAAAGCACAGGTGTGAGGTTAGCAGGAACCAAAAAAAAAAATAGAATAATTAATAATTGCTTTTCTGGACACTCCACTCAAAGTGCTTTACAGGTAATAGGGACTCCAGTCCACCACCACCAATGTGCAGCATCCACCTGGATGATGCAACTGCACCCATAGTGCACCAGAATGCCCACAGATCAGCTATCAGTGGGGAGGAGAGCAGAGTAATGAAGCCAATTCACAGATGGTTCACTATACTGGGGCATTAGGACCCACATGGACCGCAGGGTGAGCGCCCCCTGCTAGTCCCACTAACACCTCTTCCAGCAGCAACCTTAGTTTTTCCCAGGAGGTCTCCCATCCAGGTACTAACCAGGCTCACTTAGCTTCAGTGGGTTGCCAGTTGTGAGGTGCAGAGTGATATGGCTGCTGGCACAAGAACACAAAAAGGGGTAAAAAATTTAACAAAAAAATGTGTACCACCGTGCATCGCAACCTCCAGGCTGGACTTACCCTGTTTAATGGGGTCCAGCCTGGGGAAAATGAACCACTAGCACAGCGGTAACCAGACTGGACTTACCCTATTTAGCGGTGTCCAGTCTGGTACAGCAGGGCACGCAAGGCCAAAACAAAAAAAAACATCAGTGTGTGAAAAAGGTGTGCCTGTCCTGTTGAAGATATGTGACAGGACAGGCAAAAAGAAAAAGAAAAATAACGCCTTACGCAGTACAATCCCAACCTTGACTGCCAGTAAAATAATATCCCCCTTCCAGGGGTAGAGCTGCTCATCCCTTCAGGGGTTGTCCAGTGTGGCTTTATAGGACCTGCACAGCTGTGGCTCATCATCTAGGAGCCGGAACAGCTGGGACTACAAAGGTGAAGCCCTTCCTCCAGGGCTCTGCCTCCACACTGGACACACACTGGAATGCCACCGCGTAACTTCACTTCCAGGATATCTGAAAATTCACTATCACTTACTTAAAGGCTCTACATACAGCTGCTAATAAAGAGAGACATTAAACTTCATTATTCATAAATTACACTTTTATTAATTAATGTGTATTAATAAACTTCATTATTAATAAATGTAGTGGGACTGGAAAGCAATTTTAGTTAAATATTAATATAATCTCCAAGCAACATATGCATATATTAGTCAGGTAGTGAATATATTATTTCCACTATATTCAGGAATATTCTGATGTGATGCAATGTTCCACTTAGTATGCTTCAAAGTTGCTTACATCTTCTGAAAAGGTGGTTTAAGTTATACCCCTACTTAATTAACCTCTGGACAGCAGGCATTGTTACTTTGGATTTGTTGAAATTGAGAACAGGTTTAGTATGGTGTTACGAACTAATTTCAGCTTCCAAGTTCATTGCAATCGGTCTTAAGTTAGTGCATTAGTTTTACATGGAATTGTGTGCTAACCACGGGTTGAACTCCAGTTAGTGTGCTGCTTTCAGTTTGTTGCAAATTGACCCAAAGAGTTTAACTCCATCATAAGGTGTGCTATAAATAAAAACCATCTAGACAAAATGCATGCTGACAGCTGGGGAACTTGACATTGACATAATTCGTAACATCTTCAGGCTTATTAAATGCTACATAGTGATGTTACAAAGGTGACTTTTTAGGTACATATTGTACATTAGCTTTTATGAATCAGAAGCATAGAAACAGTAGAAAAGGTAAATATAAACCACATTTTGGTACATATCAAGAACTTACAAATTATACATACAGTGTAACACATACTGTAGAAGGTTCATTGTGAATTCAAGAAGTAAACTGTCATTAAAACTGTTATTTGTTATTAGAACTTAAATATTGTAGTCTTTGAATGAGGCTAGGTGGAGACTGAGTTACCCTTCAATTGTATTTATTTGCAGTTGTTTTTATGGAAAGACGATTGACAAGATAAGGTGACGACAATGCATAAATCCCCAAATTGCAGAACATAGTTAGCACGACACCTTAAAGTGCTTGCATTTAAAAGGCCTGTCTGAGTCTAGCAGGTAACCTCCGGGTTCCATGAGGTTCCAGGGTTCCATCTTCTCAGAAGCCTGCACAGTCAACTGTTCTGTTGTTCTTCCCACAGCATAGCAGTCGCTATGACTCCTCTTCCATCATCAGACAATCTTATTTAGTCTGGAATAGACAAACCTGTGCCTTCTATACAGAGACACCATGGTGTGCTTATTATGGTGAAGCCTTTATGCTTAGTTTTTATTTGTATCTTCCATAATGACACACTGGAACCTTATAAACTCTGTATTGAGTGATTCTGACTTGTACATCACTCTGCATTTTTCACTAATTATCATTTTCTAATCATAATCCTTGCAAGTTCTTCACTCTTACCTCTCAAACCCTCTTTACCACAAACAGCACACTAATTTTATCTAGACTATAACACTCCTTCCCTTCCTTACTGCAACCTAGACACAATCCAGTTGCTCTTTGCCTCCTGGCAGCTAATATACACCAGCTCATAACTCAAGTTGGGTAGCAAATTATACACAGACTCCATCCAAATTTGCTCCTTTCTATGTGTGGAATCTCACTTTCCATGAATTCCAATATCTAGTTAAGCCAGACTTATTTTCTCAAATAGATGGCTTTCAAATAAGAATTTAAACAGGGTAACATTTTGCTAGAGCAAAAACCTGATTGTTTTGTTAGACACATTGTGTTATCATAAAAACATACTTGTTATACGTACATAGGAGGTTACACTGAAGCCTATTTACCGTATGTTTATGTGATTTTACTGTATTTTAAAGTGCTGAAAATTAATTTTGAAAATGTTAAAAACATCTGAGTGGCCAATGTGAAATGATCTGAACACTTAAAACTTATACAGTAGTTTATGTCCTATCCATTATAATACTGTATATGCATCCACTCAGAAAAATACAATGATCAACTTGAATGGCAAACTTCACAAGATCATGAAATAATAAATAAATATCAATCTGTTTTGCTTAATTAACATAAGGTAGAGGTTAAGCTCATTAAACCTATTGTTTTGTGGTATGCCAGCTTTATTTAGTAGAGTTTAAACAGGACAGTTGTTTCAATTTATGATATAAACAGACCCAGGCATTGCAGTATTTAGTTCCATTTATCATTCTAAAACAAGATAAAAACCTTTGTATTACCTCCTCTATTCCATGTTCAACTAGGTTCCAGACTATTTCCACAGCGGGAGGAAGGAACACATCACTTCTGAAATAGAGGATTGGATGAATGCTGATAAAAACCAAATCCTAGTCAATCATTCTTCTATAACCATTAGGATACAATTTCCATAATTCTGTAATTGCTCTTTTATTGATGTACTATATGTGAATCATTTAAAAATATATTGAACTTCAATCCATTTTACAATATTAACATTTTTTCAATTACCCAAGTAATACATTACATGCTTGAATAACTTTGTTTCAAATACTCTATCTCTTGAGCATCCAAACTCACTCATACTAAGCACTGAGATTTACTCAGTAAAAATAAACAGGCCTTCAAAGGTACTAGTGAATTTGTTTTTTAATCCAGAAGTATATTGGTATTCTAATCACAACAAATACATTTTAAATGCCTATTATAAAAAGAGTATTTTAGAGATATATTATACGTAGTATACCTAGTAATGTACTCTTTCATTTCAAGTATATGAATGAATACAGGCATATCATATTCACATTTTTGTGGTTATAAAGATGTGACACAAATGATTATGAGAACGAAAACTATGACCTTGAAGCAGGTGCACGAAGGACTAGTCACAATGCATCTACAGTGCACCTGTCTTGATCCCCCAACCAAGACATACTGCATTCCTCAAGCTCTGTATAGCTTCTGTAATCTGAAATGCACTGACGACTGGCAGTCACTACTCTGGCAAAATGAAATGCAGTGCAAGGCTGAAGCTGCCATTGAGAGATAGCCCATTCCTTACATGTGATAAGGTAGTTTTGATATTCTTAGGGGACTAATAAAGTCTTGGTCAAGTGCAAACAAAGGCTTCATTTTGTGGATAAAAATATGATCCAATTGTCTGGAGTCAGTAAATCCTTGGAAAGACATAATAGCTGTATTCAGAGTGTGGTGGCCACTCAGGGTATCAGATGTAGCTGAGGTAACCTTAACCTCCAATTAAATGCTATTTCCTCCAAGGAACAATGCAACAACAAGTACAACACAGGAGAGCCAAGACCCTGTCTGTGAAAGAAGCAGCACATTGAAAAGAAACACATGTGTTCTCAAGATCAGAAACATTTTTCTGTATGCCAAATCTAATGAGAATATGCACACAATTGGTAATTATATTCATCATAAAAATCAGTTCTTCAAATATTATTAATGTTTTTTTATCTTTCTAATTTTGGAAATATACACCTGTCTACAAAGGCTTTCTTACAAAACTGCCTTTATCTCACTTGATGAATATAAAAGCCTGGGACTTTCTGAAAGCTATTAATTAGAATTTTTGATTGTGTGTGCAATATTGTAATTAAAGTGACAGGTGATATCCTGATAATTTATTGAAACTATACATGTATCAAATTATAAATTACTGCCTCCTCAAAACTACTTTAATATAAGGTCTTTATGATTTTGGCTTTCTATTCTAAATTTTGTATAAACAGAAGAACTTTGGTAATAACAAATCAATTTGTCTGCCAGGTGCACATTTGTAGGACAGTGAGCACAGGTGTGATGCAGAGGAAAGAAAACTACATGAAAAATTGAGCTTCTTTAAATAACTGAGGATATAATTAAACAATTAAGAGCCATGTTTGCAAAAGTAATTTTCATTAAGGTTTGTGCTAAATATCTGACTAATTCATCATAAGAAAAAATCCAGAGGGTACACAAGCCTGTGAAAAAAGTAGTAAGATTAGGAGGAAAAAATGAAAAAGCTTGAAAGTCACAGAAGACAGACCTAATGCATGTAAGAGGAATTTAATAGTAATTATTTAAAGTTAGTTGGAATTCTTCATCAACTTAAAAGAGATATAATAATATGAATTACTTGTCGGTAAAACATCTATATAAATGGCAGTTGTCAAAAGACAATGTAAACAATTTTTGTGTTAAAAAAATGATGCCAAATGCAATGAAACCCTTCTTTTGTGAAAGGCAAAATGATTATGTGGCTACAGTGAATCCCCTAAAATTGCACTGAAAGGAGCTGAATAAACAAAAGACTTCATTAAAAGACAGGATAAGTACCCTTTTCAGACACTGAAACAAAAAATAAAAAATGAGCAAATGACTTTCAACAAGGTATTGGCAAATCTTTGCAAATCTTTGCGACCCTTACTGGTTTGGTCAAAATAAAACACCAACCTAAACAATCCTTCCAAGTAATTACTATTGTAATAAAAGCTATTGTCAGGCATTGTTTGATATACTGCAAAACTGAGTCTGTCATGAGAAAGAGATTTTGATCTTAATCAGAGTTCATGGTTAAACAGAGGTTAAATTCTGTCATTGATTCTTCCTAAATAGCAGAAAATGGAAAGCTTTGACATTATGAATGTACAAAAAGTACATTATTCCACATGTACAGAATGGAATTCTTACAAATTTCAATAAACATCATATCCTTTAAAACTGTACAATACACTATTTATACAATACAAAGACTCATTTTTTTACTTCATCCTTAATATTAATTAAGTAATAATAATAATAATAATAATAATAATAATAATAATAATAATAATAACAATAAATTTACCATTTCAAAATGTTGATTTAGAATGTTTATGGTATATATTTATCTGGAGAATAATTTAATAAAAAAAATAATAAAATGTCTAATTTAATTCTAATGAAATCTAATGAAAATATACATATTTTTTTTCAAATTCTTAAAGTTTTCTTCAAATGGAATTGTGTTTTTTCAGAAATAATTTAATATTGAATGGAGATATGATAGAAAATAATGTGTTGGTGTGTCAATTCAATACATGAACATGAAAGTGGTCCAGGAATAAGTCAGATAAAATGCAAAAAAATATTTTACATTTTTTGCAGAGCTTATTATTATTGTTATATTCTTGAAAGGTGAATTAATAGGATCCCTAGGCTCTAAATTCTCAGGTGATGATTCAGCTTGTAGTGTAATTATTCATGCCAGGCTCTATTCCATGGATCTGGCTGGAATGCCTTGAGCATCCTCTACTGGTAAGGAAGCACTTCAAAAGTATCACCCTTATGGAGAAAGATAATAATTTTATTTTTTATGTTGCTCCTCTGTCTTGAGTTTAGTGTCAGGTGTCTCTAAATGCCTCACAGAATACACTAAATTACACAGTTGATTTGTTCTTCCCATTTCCAAATCCTGCATGAAAAGACTGACACATTGGTCTCATCTAATTTAGCATCAGGTTAAAATCTGTGAGGAACGGTAGGTGTTTTTAGTACGAAATTAAAACTCATAACTCCATAAATTTAGACATATTTCAAAGAAACACAAGCTTCACACATTCTGAAATAAAAAGCTGCAATCATCTTTCACTTCATTTTAATATAAACTCCTAAAAAATTCCTAATCTTTTCTTCTTAAAAAATCAGAATGTTTATTAACTATTGTGATGAATTGGTCATATATTATTATTAGAAATGTTGCTAATCTTGAGTTATTTCAACAGTATCCACAATTAAAACAGCATTCAACCTAGAAAAAATACATTATAAGACTATTATATACTGTACATTACTTTACAATGAGTCTTTTCACTGCCTATTATTAGAACATGAAAGAAGTTGTTCATATTTAATCTGGAAGGACATTAATTGCTATTCACAAACTTGTCATTTAAATGTTAATTAGTATGCAAATGTTTCTGTAACATAAAACAGAACGGATATCCAGTACATGCACACCCCACAAATACTGGGTCACACGAATAACACAGACTTAAATTTCAATACAGGCAGATTTAACCCAGTGAAAGAAATGGCAAGATAAATCTGAAAAACGACTGACAGGATTAGGCAAGGATCGATACCTCCTACTGGGACCCATGTACAGTATCATGCTGGGGCACACACAGTACCAGGAACTGCTCAGTGGAAATCAGGGCAGGGGGTGAAGGATTTAACTCTGCTAGATTATTTAGATACCCGGAGACTGAATGTATTATGCCACAAACAAAGCTGTTATCTTGAAAAAGAAAGAGCATGTACAAACTCTTCAGTTTCTTGGGATCACACTTGTCCTTAGTTCCCGTGATTTTTTTCCCTGTCCCTAAGGAAGTTTTAATACTTCACATATTCCACCTGATAGAAACGGAAACCGAGGAAAACCAGTAGGAGTTCTTTTTAATGATCGATCCCATTTTATTAATACTCCTGAATGTGCCTGGATATTGTGTTTTGACTTTTGAAAAATATAGATTTAAACAAATATAGAATAAAAGTCAAGAAAATAAAGACATGAAATCCAAATACACAATATTTCATATATTTATAAAATAGCTTTATGCTTGTTTTCCCTAAGAAAATTTAAAATATAAACAGAAGATTAGATGAAGTAATATCAATAAATCCCTCAACATAATTGTGTTCCTCATCTATCATTCTGAGTTAACCCTGATTAACAAAATTAGAATTTGTCTATTCAAACTTTCTTATACGTAAGTATTTGACCACTTCTAACCTATTCAGACATCTTAAATATTGTGTAATCATTGTTTTTTGCATTTGTGTTACAGAATAAAGTGTCATTCATATGGTTTCAATATATGCTGATCACTAATTTTTCAATGCAGATAAGGGATAATTGATTCTGTCTCAAATGTCAGTTATACAATAAGTCTGAACTACTGAAGTGTGAACATTAATCTTTTTGAATTCCTGTGCACTATTTTTAAAGTGCATCTTTAAAAATAATTCGATGTATGAATATATAGCTCTATTATAAAAAATGCATAAATTGAAATATGAAGTCTCAGCAGTGTGCCTATTGCAACAACTTTATAACAAAAGCTTAGCAATTTTATTATTTATACTTTTTTTCATTCTCTGATTTTATTCCTCACATCATCAGTTCAATCATGTTCATCCCAAGTGATAAAGAAAAACTGTTTTAACTTTGAAGAGACATAGCTTCATCTACTACACTTTTAACCTGAATTATTAATGTACTTTCACATCAATAACATTTCTTTCTTCCTTTCCTTGACAACACCATCTGCCTCTGTCAGACCCCTGATCTCAGCCCAGCTTTACTGACTATAATAGAAGAATTAAGTCCCTTGCTGAGCTGTCTTTATTGCCATATAGCTTGGCATTATTACTTGTATACATGGCACTATATAAAAGAACCTAGCCTTGACCCAGAGGATATATCTTGTACTGACCTGATGTAGATGAAAACATTAGAGACATACTTTCAAAAGACATACAGTATACAATGACATACTGTCAAAATAATAAAAAGTAATGCAAAATATTGTCCTTTAAACATTTTAGAAGACAAGGAGGAATGCATCTTCTATTCAAAGTTTTCATCAAGGCAAACATTTGTAAAGAGACGCAACAGGCTGATTTTGTTTTAAAGATTTACATAAAACAATAATTCTTCTGTGTTTGAAGCAGTTATTAGTCAAATGGAACAGCACTTGAGGCAATCTGTATTTAAACTTTGACTAATGAGAAATTACTAAGCTACAGCTCTGCTTGTCTGATAAACAGCAATATAGCACCAAAGTGAGCTCATAAATATTCATTCATTTCATGCTAATTATATTAACTCAGAAAAAAATATTTAGGTCCACATTATAATTTGGAATTTCATGGTACCAGGAAAGAAAAATAAAAGTCTGGCAGAAGAGACATTAGAAAGCCTTAAGCATTTTATTTTTTCTTATCAAAAACAAAACAGTAACTCAAGTGTTCATCGCCACATTCTAGTGTTCAATAATTTTAAGGATAAAATTAAAATATGACTAAATATGTAACTTAAAATGTGAAAGGAAAGAAAGGTTGAAAATGTCTGATAGAGACAACAAAATTGGTCCTGGGATGGAGAGAAATTCAATTACTATAAAAATGTATACTGTATGTAAACTGCTTTATTCACGACAAGGTCGCAAAGGAGCCAGAGGCTAACACATCAAGCAACAGGGACAAGGCAAGATACTGCCAAGATGGGAAAAAAGTCAATCACAGGGCTCATGCAGATACAAACATGCACATCTGGGTCAATTTTCCCAGAAGACAGCTAATCTACCCATTTGTCTTTGCATTCTGGGTGAGACATGGGAAGAACTTTACAAACTTCATGCAGATAGCACCATAGGTCCAAAAAATGAACCAAGGGCTGCAGTGCTACAGGACTAAAATGCAAAAATGCTAACCACTGTGCCAGGCTAATTCAAAAACAATTAAAACTAACTAATTACAACGATAGTTTTTAAGTATATAAGATTTGCTAGATGGGAACTGAAATATACACACACCTCATTCTAATTAACAAAAAAATAACATTGTTCATTCTATGCCTGAACTTAATGGTTGCCACACTGTAATGTTTGCAGGATGTGCATGACATTTGTTTTAGGGGGTAACAGACATGACTTTCATATGGTTAAACTGCTTTTCAAGATATAAAACATGAAATCATGCACATTTACTAGAAGTTTGGTATTGTAAATTTGAAGGAACATTGTATGTTTCCATACACTAACCAAGAAATTAGAAAAGTACTTTAACAAGGAAAATGATTAAAAAGAAACTAATAGACAGAGGCTTACTAATTAGTAATTGACAAAATATCAAAAGGAATTAGGAAGTGGGGATGTAAATGCTGTCCTGCGATGGACTGATATCCCATCCAGGGTATATCTTGCGTTGCATCTGTCTGTTGTTTTCCAGGATAGGCTCTGGCTACACCATGACACTGTATTGCAAAAAAGCCTATAGAAAATGGATATATGTACTTGCAATGAGTATATAGGACAGGAAACTCAGGAAAAAAATAAATGCACCTTAGTGAGATATGTGAAGCACTCACAGAAATAATGTTTGAGCACAGAGTACTTTCATTTAAGAGCAGAAAGAATACCCTACAAACACCACATCTGTACAATAAGATGTGAATAATTTCTTAAACCAACGTAAAATCACTTCTACTTTTTGATTTAGGCAAACATTTACAACTGATACTATATCATTTTGCAGTGCACATGCCCTAATGTGCCATAACACACCCCAAATTCTTTTTTTTAATCTGTTTTAGACTGCATTATTTTGTGAAAACTGCCAGGTGGAGCTGTGCATTTGGGCTATCGTCAGAAAATGCCTGGTTTCGAATCCCTGTCAATGCAAGGGACAATATTTTTCCATTTAAATCATTTAAGTTGTAGGCTGTTTAGACTTAGAAATGTTAAACTGTGTTTTACATTATGTAAAATATTAAATAAATATTTTTATTATTTACAAAAACAAAATGACTCAATTTGATATAAAATAAGTTTATTATTATACTGTGGCTTGTTGTGAATGCAATGTGCTTCCTTCAGGTTAACTTCTGCATTTTGATAATTTATATCTTACCTTAATGCAAATTTAAAAAATGCATAAATTTTGATTCTAAAAATATGTTTCACATATTGAATTGTAGTGGCTTTAAAACCATACAGTATCATACTGTATACACAGTTTACGGTATAGATAACACTGCAGTTCATTGACCTTTCTATGCTACAGTTTCGGTATACTGTATCTTTGGATATGACTTGCGTGTGTGGCACATCTGGAGATGAGAAGGCACTGCTTAAAAATGCAGTATATAGCCTAAGAATTTGATTCAACAATATGTAATACAAACTATTCCATGAATAAATAAAAATACATGTTCCATGTATTGTAACCCCAAAAACCACAACACACAACACACATTTATAATAATCACAATTCTAAAAAGTACAGTTTTTTACTGTAATAACAACAGCAAGTATTCATTGAAAGGTTAAACCATTATAGCTTTTTAAAAAGTATATAAATGTAATATAGTCAGAACGAGCACATCAAAACTTTTCCAAAATTATCAAAGTGACTGAGTTAAAGACTTTGATTCATAAAATGTTTATGAAGAAAGTGGAATACTATTATGTATTTTTTAATTAGGCAATAAACGGTAGAACCTCAACTACATTCGCTATTGTATTAACAGTTACAACAGATACAAATCTTAACACAAATCCAAAACCTTTTAAAACAGAAGCTGTTAACTGTACTTCACACCTGCATGTCACCATCATGGTGTGCCCAGTAGCCTGTTTTGTTTGGATTACACTATGAATGAGTCCCTGAATCAATCTATTTAAGGATTTGAAATGATAAAAAAATCAAACCTTTGTTTGGATGAGAGAAACAGGTACCTTTAGAGAACTCATGTAGTGCTTGCAAAGAATCTGATTTTGAGGAATCTTAAAGAGCTCATTTTTCTTGAAGAATTTGAAATCTGTTTGCCTGACTCTATTGCATCTTATTTCGTTTAACTGTTCGGACACCTACGGAAGTATCCGATCTAAACGTAAGGTCTGCTTCATTCCCAGTTTTGTTATGCAAAGGTTTTTGACCCTTGTTAAACTCCAAGATCCTGATTAATTTGACTATCTATTGGTCCCATTTAGCTGAAACAAAAAGAAGATGATCTGTAGTTAATCTTTTTGGAATTTGATTTATTATATTATTTATTAATGATAATTATTATATTTATTAGAAAACCATTAACATCTACACAGGAGCTGCTGCTGTTCATAGCCTCTCATTAATTTAAAATGCACTGAACTCTGCAACACTGCACCCCTTTGAATTTTTAACACCTTTAGCACCTTTGTCTGTCCAGGTGGGTGAGGTCCCCAGTACCCCACTATCAGAACGTGAATGTGAATAGAATATTTAAATACTGTGATATACAAAATGAATACCCTGATACAACCAGCTAAATATATATATATATCTCAATTAATATTGTTAATGGCACCCAGAAACTTATTGGTAGCAAATTCTTCCAAAAATTAAGAAACTTCATATTTCAGAAATGTCATGATTGTTACACAAGAAAGTGAAATGAGAAAAAAAATATATTTTATTTATTTGTGGCTGCTGCAGTTGCATCCTTTGCATTGGCTGGATAGTTAACCCTTCCAAATTGTTTTGTCAGGCAGTCCGGGGGTTTGGTGGTGGTGCCGTCTCTTTGCCATCTGATACTCCTCGGTATGTTTAAGTGATCACGAATGTCAAGCAAATATACTGCGATATTTAAATTAATAAAAATTTCAATGTAAACATCATATTTACAATTGACAACGTTAATTAAACCAATTGTAAATAAATGACGTTATGTTTTATGATGTCATTAACATATTAAGATTTTATTATTATGTTAGTTTTTATTTATTTTATTATGTTATTGCACTTCAAACTTGCATCACAAAGAAAACAAAAATCATACTAAAGTGCTCCAAAGCCTTCTCAGTCAAGAAACAAGAGTTCAAGTAGGTAGCTGTGTCAGCATGCGTAGGCTGCAAAGGAACAAGTAAAGGTTTATTCCATGCTGAAAAGGGAAGAAAAGAAACACAATGTTTCGGCTGTGAATGTTTCTTTCAGGTGTGAAGAACAGAGAGTCCCAATTCAATTGCAGACTAAACCTTTCCCCACACACCCTCTCCCCACTGTGATTAGGAAATACACAAAGAAAGCACTTGAAAGCACTGAGAGCATTCCAAGGGACAATTTTATGTTATGTTTAAAGTATAACTTGCATTTTGGCTGAGATTAAACTCAGACCATTTTGCATATTTCAGTGTGTGTTTGATTGGCCTTTTTAATACAACTTTGCTATTCTAGATTATAATTATAATATATATATATATATTTTGTTTTAAGGATTTTTTTACCCCTGCCATTGACAGTATCCACGTTTGCAAACTGTTAATAATATCATCCATATTGCATTTAAATTGGAACCTTTTTACTAAATTTACTAAAAACCTTTTACTTTTTATTTTCTAACCACTTTGTCCAGGACAGGCAGAGGTGCAACCTACAGTATTATGTTACATTTTTTAGGCTTTTCAGAGACTTTGGAATGCTTTGACCTACAGTATGTATACAAAATGTAACATAATGCATACTGTGGTGAAAAGATATTGAGCACAGAACATCTTTCCTTCTGTCAAATTTATTCCATATGTAGTGTGGTGCCTCAGGGGGAAAGTTTATGTAAATGAAAGAAGTACTCACACCACACTTTTCTTTCCTGAGTTACGTGGCGTTTCTTCCTCCAACTATCTTCCAAATACAGTCCGTAATCCGTTCCCTTATTCCTGATCCGATCCGAGTTCCAAAAGTCCGTAATAAAGCCAATCCGAGATGTATCCTTATCCACTGTCCACAATCCAAAAACCATAAACCTTTTCTCCTTTCAGTAGTCCGTTATTCTTTAGTCCGATCTTTAACATACAGCTCTTTACTCTCTTTTCCTCCAAACTGCATTTAACCTTATCAGCTTCCGCACTGTTCACTGCCTCCGGGGCACTTATATTTCTGTTCCTGATGTGGCTCAGCTGTGTCTCATTGTTTCTCAGGGTAGACCCTTTCCATATATGGGTCAGCTGATTCTTTTTGGCAGCCATTTTGCTAAGGTCCATATCTAGTATTTTAAGTAGGTCATCTGAAATACCTGTTATGAATGACCCGTCCCCTGGTCATCCCCATGAGATCAGTCCTGTCCTCGGGCTGTCTAAAAAAAAATAAAAAATGCATTGGGGAGAGGGCATCTACATAACCTTGTTTTTTCCCAGGTCTATAAACTGGCCCCATAGGGTGATTCGACCGTTTTTGTCCATATTTTTCAACATCCATGTTAATGGTGCATGATCGGTATACAGAACAAACTGTCTTCCCAACAAATAATATCTTAAATAGTCAAGAGCCCATTTTATTGCAAGACATTCTTTTTCAATCGTTGAATTATGTTTTTCCACGGGGTGTAGCTTACGACTAATATATAAAATAGGGTGCTCTAGTCCATCAATTTCTTGTGACAGTATGGCTCCAACCCCAGTATCGGAAGCATCCGTTTGAACCATGAATGTCTTGTTAAAGTCCGGCGCCTGTAAGACCGGTTGAGAAGATAACGTTGCTTTTAAGTCCTGAAAGGCCCTCTCTTCCATTTCTGTCCATTTTACCTTTTGAGGACAGCTTGTTTTTGTCATGTCATGCAGAGGGGCGGCAATGGAGGCAAATCCTGGAATGAAGCAGCGATAATAACTCTCCAGGCCCAAAAATGTTCGTATCTGCTTTTTCGTAGACGGCTTAGGCCAGTTTTTGATTAACTGTACCTTTCAATCTTGAGGCATAATCATTCCCCTCCCAATCGTATAGCCGAGATAATTGGCTTCCCGGGCCCCCAGGCAACATTTATCGGGATTGGCCTGCTTCTCGTAAAGCTCCCGTTACTGCTTCCAGGTGTTGTAGGTGTTGTAGGTGTTGTTCCCAGGTCGTACTATGGTTCACAACATCATCTAAGTAGGCGGCCGCAAAATCACGATATGGTCTAAGTATTCGGTCCATTAATCGTTGAAAAGTAGCTGGGGCTTCGTGTAAACCAAATGATAGGACCCGATACTGGTACAGCCCCTCAGGGGTGGCAAAAGCGGTCGTGGCTTTAGCTTCTTCAGCCAGTGGCACCTGCCAATACCCCTTCGTAAGATCCAGCATACTGATATATCGGGAATTACCTAATCGCTCAATTAACTCATCGATACTAGGCATAGGGTATGCATCAAACAGCGAGATCTCGTTTAACCTTTTGAAATTATTACAGAATCTAATAGTCCCGGAAGGCTTGGGTATCAAAACTATAGGACTAGCCCACTCGCTATGGGATTCCTCTATTATTCCCATACTTAACATTTTTTCTACCTCTTCTTTAATTGGTTTCCTTTTGGCTTCCGGTATTCGATAGGGAGGCAATCTTACCCTTTTCCTTGGTTCTGTAATAATCTTATGCTGGATGAGGTGAGTTCGACCCGGTGTCCTAGAAAAAACATCTTTGTTCTACGATAGGAATTCTTGTAATTCCTGCTTCTGTGGCGGAGCCAGGTCCCCCACGGTTACAGCACCTGTTTCTTCTTCCAAAGGGTCAGGGGAGAAGTGGGTGAGCAGTACTTCTGCTCCATGCCATTTTTAAAATAAATTGACATGGTAGATCTGGTGCAAACGCCGTTTGTAATGTTGCTTGACTTTGTAGTTGACCGGACCCACCTTTTCAACCACCTCATAAGGTCCCTGCCAGCAGGCCAGGAATTTACATTCCGGGGTCGGAACCAATACTAAAACTTTGTCCCCACGCTGAAATTCTCGTACAATAGCTCCCCTATTGTAAATCTGCTTTTGTTGGGCCTGGGCTTTTTCCAGGTTTTCTTTCATAATGGGCACAACAATGTTGATTCTTTCTCTCATTTGTTCGACATGTTCGATGACAGTCTGGAGAGGTGAAGGCTGATACTCCAGATCTAATAAGCCTCGTGGTCTCCGAGCCTATAGTAACTCAAAGGGAGAAAACCCAGTTGAGGCCTGAGGTACTTCTCGAATCGCAAACTTTACATAAGGGAGCAGTTGATCCCAATTTTTACTATCTTTCTGCATGTTCCACCAGTCCATCTGTTTGTGGGTGATATACCGAGGTTCTGATCTGATGAATTCCCAATAGTTTACTTAAGTCTCACATGACTTTGGACATAAAAGGAGTTCCCTGATCTGTTAAGATCTCCTTGGGGATTCCCACCCTAGAAAAAACCTGTACTAGCTCCCTAGCTATATTTTTGGCGGTGGGGGCTCTCAAGGGAATGGCTTCGGGGTACCTTGTGGCATAGTCCACTATTACCAGTGTAGTGTGCTCTCTGAAGGCACCAGTTCTGTAGGGTTTGGGCATTTACTGGGACAATTATTAATTGTAGCAGTAAATCACAAAATTGATTCTTTTTATGGCTTTAGAATCCAACCATGCGATATAGCTCAAACAACGCACACACACAGGTACTAATACATGAGGATACATTTATTAATACATAGAATATGCATGTAAAACTAACAGATCTTATCGAGAGGGTTATCAGAATACAAAAGGTATATATTCAGTCAGTTACGAAGTGTTACACATCAAGAGGAAATACGTTCAGTATATCATTCATTTAGACCGTTTCATAAATGAACTTGGTTATAACTTCTACATTAGATACTCCAAACAAGTACATAACTCTTAGGAATTAAATTGATATCAACTGGTTGAGGTAACAAATAAATTCTCGAGCAGTAATGCAGTGAAGTTGAATACTCATCCAATCTCTGGGGATTCAGATCTCCTGCGGGCTCTCTGGCTCCATGCCAGGCTGTGTTGTGCGGCTTGCGATGGTGCGCTGCTGATGCTCACTGACCGGCTAGTTAGTGTTGGCTTTAACTAGCAAAGTTTGTGCACAGGAGAAAAGATGACTGTGGGTCCCAGCAAGTCAGGAAGAGGACCGGTTTGTTCCTGATGAAGAGCTAGTTCTGAATAGTGATTCAGCTGTCCACAGTTCTGACCTGTTCACGAGGCCTGCTGCTGGTGCTAACCTTGGGTGGATCCTCTGGTTACTCTTTGGCAACCTCCGCTCTAGACTCTTAGACGAAGGAAAGTTCTGGCACTCAGACACACTGGCCGTTCTGTGGTTGTCCGGGCTGAGTCGTCTCAGGATGGTCAGGAGGCGCGCTGCGAGAATGTCCTGCCCTTGGGAGCCTTCTGCTCCTGGGCCGTCCTGCCCTGGAATTCTCCTTTGAATTCCCTTTAGAAAAGTCTCAGAATTCTCTCCTGAATCTCCCAGGCCCTCTGTGTTGCCTGTTTTTACCTGGAGGAACTTCAGCTCGTTCATTGGCTGAAAGTTCCATGGGCATCAGAGTCCCACGTGGGTTACTCGGCCCTACCAGTCCCTGATTGGTTGATCAAGGTGAGATATGAGTCACTTACTCCTGACACTTAGGAATGCAGTCCAGATGTCCATCTGGCACTCCCTAGACAGATAGGCGCCAATGGATGACCATTGATCATGATAGCCAGGCTTAGCTAAGTGCATCCCCCTTTGGGAGCTGTCCCTTATCAAAGGAACCTTAAATCAGTCTACATGAATAGTTTCTCTGTGGATGCACCACAGAGATGAACAGAGATGGGGCCTCCTTTGGGAAAGCTCAGAACACTTATTTCTTTCTTATTAATAAGCCTCGCCGCTACACCAGTATATACTGATGTCCTTTGGCGGTTCTGATCAGGGGTCCCATCAAATCCATCCCAATCCATTCAAACGAAGTTTCAATAATTGGGAGAGGAATCAAAGGATTCCTATAATAAGGTTGAGGGGCAGTTTTCTGACATTCCCGACAATATTTCTCAATGGCTTTATATATACCTGGCCAAAAGAAGAGAGCGAGCAGTCTCTCGGTTGTCTTTTTCACCCCCAGGTGTCCTCCCAGGAGGTGGCTATGGGCCAAGTTGAGGAGTTTCGACTGGTAGGCCCGTGGAATCAGAAGTTGTTCTACTTCTTCTTGATCTCTCCTCTGCACCTGATATAGGAGGTTGTTCTTCACCATGAAATATGGGTAACTCAGGGCACCATTGGTATTACACAGCCTCCCCTCGATTTTCCTCACATGTCCCCATGTCTCAAATTTCCATCTTCCAACTGGGCCGTCCCGAACCTACCTCAATGTTCTGGTGTCTCCCAGTCCGGTATATCCATACCCAGGAATTCATCTCCTAGTTCAGGGCCTTCTTCCTGCGGGTCGGCTTCTCCTGGAGTGTCCACAGCATTGTTGACAGGGTCTCCAGTACCCGGGAGGGGACTTTGCCTAGCTGACTGAACATTACTCCAAATTTGGAGGAAGTAGGGACAGTCTCTTCCCAACACCACTGGGTAAGGTAATTGGTCCACCACCCCGACCGTTGATTTATATGTTCCCCTTTCCATAGTGGTGTTAATTTCTGCAGAGGGATACCTCTTTGTGTCCCTGTGAATGCAAGTAATAGGGATCCCCTCCATGCCCCTGATTTCCGTTTCGTCAGGTAGCACTGTAGGGATCACCAGGGTCACCATACTTCCCGAGTCTAGCAAGGCCTCGACAGGCCCTTCCCCCATCTTAATTTTAGTAACGTGGGGTTCCTCACAGGTCGGAATGTTCGCCGTGAGGTAGTCACACCTTGCTTCCTCTCTGGTGTCCTCTTGCCAGAGACCAGCTAGGACAGTGGCTGGCTTCATGCCCCTCTTCATGACAATTATAACATCGACAGCTTCTCTCCCTTGTGGTGGCCTCGGTTCTGACCTTTCTTGAAGGGATTTCTTAAATTGGGGTGGGCCCCGATAATTACTGTACTTTAGTAACCGATACTTCATTTCAGTTTCTGAACTCTTGGGGCTTCTTCTCTCCTCTTTTTGAACTCCCCCTTTTCTTCCCCCATCAAGACAGCAGTGGCATGCTGTCTGTCCACTAAGTCAATTGCCTGGTCCAGTGTCTGGGGATCCCCATCACTCACTTTCCTTTTCAGATGAACAGGCAGACTCCTCACAAAGTGATCAAACACCACCCTTTCTACCACCTGTCCTGGGTTTAATTCTTCTGGCTGGAGCCATTTCTTTGCCAGATGTACTAGGTCAAACATCTGAGACCTCGTGGGCTTGTCCATTTGGTATCTCCAATTTTGAAACCGGACCACTTATATTGCCATTGTTACCCCAAGTCTTGCCAAAATCTCCCTTTTCAGAGTCTCATAATTTTCTGCATCTTCTTCTTTTAAGTCATAATAGGCCTTTTGAGCTTCTCCAATTAAATAAGGGGCTACTCTCCTGGCCCATCGCTCTTTGGGCCATGCATTTCGAGAGGCAGTTCTTTCAAAGGTGGTTAAATACGCTTCCACATCATCAGACAAGCTCTGTCATCTTTTGTAGCGCAATTTGTTCAGCCTGAATGGTGTCTCTCTCTCTACACTGGGGCCTGCTGGATTTCTTCCTTCAATCAGTGCAATTCTTCCTGTACTAATTTTTGCTCCTCTATAATTCGTTCGTTAGTTTCGTTTTGAATTTGATTCGCCTCCCGCTGCGCTTTGATAGCTTCTTGCTGTCCTTTTAAAGCCTGAAATTGGGCGAAGGTGGCCTGGGACAATTGCTGTATTAATTGTTCCATTGTTTTTCTCCACACACGCAAAACGAAACACACTCCCACACATACACACAAAAAAAAACTTACTTTCTTCGATTCTCAAACCTGAGTGGGAGTTGCCCGCATCCTCCACCAATTGTGGTGCCTCCGGGGGAAAGTTTATGTAAATGAAAGAAGTACTCAAGCCACACTTTTCTTTCCTGAGTTACTTGGCGTTTCTTCCTCCAGCTATCTTCCAAATACAGTCCGTAATCCGTTCCCCTTAATCCTGATCCGATCCGAGTTCCAAAAGTCTGAAATAAAGCCAATCCGCGATGTATCCTTATCCACTGTCCACAAAAACCATAAACTTTTTCTCCTTTCAGTAGTCCATTATTCTTTAGTCCGATCTTTAACATACACCTCTTTCCTCTCTTTTTCTCCAAACTGCATTCACCTTATCGGCTTTCGCGCTGTTCACTGCCTCCAGGGCACTCATATTTCGTTTCCTGATGCAGCTCAGCTGTGTCTCATTGTTTCTCAGGGTAGACCCTTTCCATATACGGGTCAGCTGATTCTTTTTGGCAGCCATTTTGCTAAGGTCCATATCTAATATTTTAAGTAGGTCATTCCGAAAATACCTGTTATGAATGACCCTTCCCCTGGTCATCTTACAGTAGTTAACTCTTATCTGAGAAAAAACAGAAAATACAGAAAGAGTTTCTCAAGTTTAAGGAGAGGCTGAACCCAATGAGTTTGTGTTATTCTGCTTTATATGGTCAGGTGTTTCGCATACAGATCCAGCCATTTAGAATGTGAATTAACACATACTGCACTGTAGTGGCTTTGAAATGATATGGTGTCATACTGTATATACAGTATATTTCTACAGTATATGAACTCACTGCTGTTCATTGCTGTGTGCGTTACTTTTTTGGTATTTCTGTGGATCTGAATTCATGGGATTTGCATGTTGGGGAGGGGGGGCTGTTTTGATGATACTATGAATGAGTCCCTGAGGCATATCGTCCAGGTTTCGGAATTCTAAAAAATAAATCTTTGATGAGTTTGCACAAGAGAAAAAGGTACCTTTTCAGAAGTGTGCTGCGCAAAGTAAGTGAACTTGACAAACAGCTAATGTTGCTTAAAGAATTTAAAATCTAGCTGACTGACATTATAGCTCTCATGTAATTGAGCAGAAAGCCACCTTGCTTTTACTAAATGGCACTGTTAGAGTTTGTGTTAACACACTGCACCCTTTTGAATGGATTTTGAATGAATGTATCCCTTCCTCCATTTAACATTTGATATGTCCCCAATAAACCAAGAGATTAAACCCTCTATCAATGAAACATCTGCCTTTCAACATTTCTCAAACTGCTCCAAGGTCGGGCGCAGAGTAAAATCCTCTAAACTGAAAGCCAGGATGGACACCACAATTACCCATAATACAAAATGTAATATCATATTACATGTAAAACAAAGGACCACTACAGATTAAAATAGCCCCAAGTGCACCATGCGTGAACCAAGGAAAATAAATCGGATCCACAAACAAATCAAAGATCCTGAACAAACTGCCACATATGCTACATTCCCACTATAGTTATGGCAAGGTGAAAGTGGGAAGCTGATTTTTTAACATTTTAAAGAAATATAAAAAATAAGAAACAATGGCATGATCGTGCCTAACTTAGACATTGCATGACTTTAAGAGCTATAAATATGTTTGTAGATAAATTATAATAAGTTTACCACGACTTATTATGCACAACAAGCGGGTGATTTTTATTCCTCAGGATCAGCTTAGAATCTTTGTGAAAGCTGTAAGTTAAAATAATTTTGTCAACGTAACATGAAACGTATACACAAAAAATCACATTCTTCTCTTAAAACTGGGAATTTAAACCAGGAATTACATGACTAAAGCTGAATCAGTTACTATTGGGAATGTGTATTGATAGAGAGTGAAATTACAGCCCTTCCCCCAATATGCGAGGTGATAATGAGCTAGCTGCTGGCACGAAGCAATCCCTCCTTTCCAAGTACCCTGGAGATGGTCTGGAAGTTCATTCAATCATGTTATTACTAGAAGTCCTGCTGATCTGCTTTACACCACAGGGAGAGGGGGGAAAGTGATTTTTTGTGTACGAAACAGATGTTGCATTTACAAAATTAAACTGTTTTAAATGTTTAATTAAAAGGTAAACAAGTAAACAAAAAACTTACAGTGTACAGAAAGATTCTAAGATGATCACGAGGAAGAAAATAATCAGTGTTTTCGTGCAAGTGACTATCTAGACCTGTTTTTATGGCTTTTAAAGTCATGCAAGGTCTAATTTAGCAGGGACACATTATAGTTTCTTATTTTTTTATCATCTTTAAAATTTAAAAGAATCAGTTGCCCATCATGCCATACAATATTATGTTCCATTTTTTACATTTTTAGGAGACTTCAGAACGCTTTGACTGACGCAGAAAAAAATGTAGCATGATGCATTCTTGCATTATAAACTCGCTTACACCTGGGATCTGCTTTATTCAAGCTAAGGTTTCTAAAAATGCAACCAGGTGCTAGATATTGTTTAATAAAAGCTGTGAAAATTTTCCAAAATAACCACAGTAAGTGACTGAGTTAATATTGATATGAGGATATGACATTCAGAGAAGTTATGCTCCTGTTATTTTTATGCTCAGCTACCAAAATTTCCCTTTAGTTATACATTTCCGTATTAATATTCCATATTAAACGGATTTAAAAATGCATAGTAGAGAGATGAAATGAAGCAATCATTTCACTAACAACTAATGCACCAAAAGTGCCACCTGTTGATCATCTTTGTCCAGCCAATCACATACCGTGGCCACCTGTAGCTCAAAACCCGCGGTACGTGGTTTTACCGCGCATTTAGTTTGGCTACATCTATACATACAAATAATAAATCTCACATTATTAACTTGCTTACTCCTGGGACCCACTTTATTTAAAATAAAGTTTCTGAAAATGGAACCAGGTACTAGTTGTTGTTCAAATAAAAGTTGTGAAATATGCAAATCCAACCAGACAATCACTTAAGGCCAGAAAAAAATAGGGTCCTGGAGCAGAGGTGTTAATCTCAACATCACTTGGCTCCCTCCAAATTTAATATATTAATGTAATTTCTGATTTATTAATCTAGGTAGAAAGGATTGCATAGTGTATCAGGGAATAAGTCTCCACAAATAAACTGAACACTCATTGCTGAATTATCAAAATTTGCACTAGACTGGTGTCAGATTACTTTTGCAGCATTTCAGTATACAGCAATAATACAGGTCATGGTAAATGTAATATGCCAAAATTAACCATGGGGATTGTTTTATTCTATTTTAGAAAATTATTTTCCGCAAATGAACAAAAAAACAGAATAAAATAACATACAGGTGTGCATATACTGTATATGCTCACAAATATGAAGAGGCTAAAAAAGAAATGTGTGCCAAAAGGATAACATAGGTGTGATTTAAAAAAGGAAAACTGAGTCATGAATTAATTATGCTATTGTATAATTATAACAAAAGCAACAACATCTACAATGCAAGTAATCTGTTATCCAGAAATGTTTATGTACAAATGGGACCCATTTCATCCATGTGAGAAACAGAAAAACCACCATGACCAGTATGTCACCACTGTTTTTTGCAATTAAATGTGATTTGTCCTTGTCTTTCAGACCACCTCCAGATTCCTAGTTCTTATGTCTAATCTAGTCTAATTTACTGACTAATTCAGTACATAAAATTCAGCTCTACTTTAAATACTTCAACATGACTCTACACTCTTATCCTTCACCAAGCATCACATCTTCAGAAAGGGCCAGGGATAGCCCTCTGTAACAAAAATATGTATCCGAGACACAGAAACACCTGTTTTTTTTTTCTCTGAGAAACCAACTGTTTGATGAGGTTAAGACTTAGCAAGTTTTCAAGAATCAACTTGTGCAATTGACTTCTCCAGGTTCAAAGGTCTTCAGACAGCCCTGGTTCAGCAATTCAACCCTATTCCTTAGCTGTGCATTTCATCCCTGTGAAACCTGGCAAAAGCAAACACACAGTCCACATTTCCAGCACCTCTGATGCCCTGAGTACAATCTTTATTTCTCAAACATCCCTTGCTTACTGACTTAATGCAGACCAAAACCCTTTTTCTCCTACCTGGTTTTACAAGCCTCTTTATTAGCCTAGAGTAGTCAAGTAGCAGTTGTCAATTACATGTATGGTCTATTCACCAGCTCCTTTCCCTAATATGGACTTTCACCCTCTCTTTGTCCATCAATGACATATTCTGACAAGTTGTGTTTCATTTCTCAGATTCAAGGCTCTGCATACAGCCTTGGAACACCTGGACACTAAGAACTCGTATGTGAGAATGATGTTTGTGGACTACAGTTCAGCATTCAATTCCATCATACCCAGTCAACTGGTGACAAAGCTCAGGGGATTAGGTCTGTGCAACTCTGTCTGCAACTGGCTGCTGGACTTTCTTATCGAGAGACCACAGGTGGTGCGGATAGGAAATAAAACATCAACACCACTCACCCTGAGCACTGGAACCCCACAAGGCTGCTGTCTGAGTCCAAGGTTGTACTCCCTATTTACTCACGACTGCACAGCAAGACACAGCAATAACCGCATCATCAAGTTTGCCGATGACACCACTATAATAGGACTGATCAGTGATGATGACGAGTCCACTTACAGGGATGAAGTTGTACAGCTGCTTAGGTGGTGTCATAGCAATAACCTGGACTTGAACATAAAGAAAACGAAAGAGCTAATAGTGGACTTTCGGAGACACAGGCCACACACTCACAGCCCACTCAGTATTGATGGAACGGAAGTGGAAACAGTCACCAGCTTTAGGTTTTTGGGAATTCACATCTCTAAAGATCTAACCTGGACTGTGAACACTGACTCTATCATGAAGAAGGCTCAGCAGCGCCTTTATTTCTTGAGGTGCCTCAAGCGATGGGGGATGCCAATACATGTGTTGGTGAACTTCTACCGCTGCACTATCGAGAGCGTCCTCACCAACGGGATCACCGTGTGGTATGGCAACACCTCTTCGCGAGAAAGAAAGGCACTGCAGAGAATGGTCAATATGGCCCAGAAGATCATTGGCTGCGGTCTCATCGAGATTAAACAGTTCTATGAGGACCGCTGCCGTGGTAGAATTCTGGCCATCACAGAGGACAGTCACCACCCAGGGCATGAGCTCTTCACCCCACTGCCCTCAGGCAAGAGATATAAGAGCATACGGACACTTACCACTAGATTCTTCAATAGCTTCTATCCACAAGCAGTGAGACTGGCGAACACATTTAGCCATCCCCCTCGGACCACACCCACACCATCACCATCTACCTCATTGTAATTTATTTATTGTACGTCTCCAGTCATTGTTTACACGTCTGTATTGTTTACATTCAAACTGCCTGCATGTTTACTTGCACATTGTCTATTGTTTGTTTGTACATTGTCTTGATGCACTGTTTGCACTTTGTTTTGTTTTTTTACACTTGTTTTACAATCGAGAGACTTTCTGTAAGTAAGAATTCCATTGTACCAGTACCGGCTACATATGGCAATAAAGTTCAAGTTCAAGTTCAAGTTCAAGTTCAAGTTCTCCAACTTACCACTTGTACACATCAATCTCAAAGATTGCAGCACCCATCTGGGTAATATCTGTTTATCCACTGTGGGTTGGGAAGCCTATGTCCTGTGTAAAAGCATGAGACATTTGCCCAGAAAATTTGTAAATGCTAGAACATCAGATTGTACTTGGAGTATCTGGACATACTCTCTATAGTTATCCGTTATCCCAAACACTGCAACAAGAAAAGTGGATTAAATTCTTAGACATGGCTCAGTTTTGCTTGTTCATTATTATGAGCTGTTATGGGTTTTCAGATCAGTAATAAGGGAGAAAACTCTCAATTATCAAGCTGTGGAGAGACAAAAAGTTCTTTGGGTTATTGCAAAACAATGTACTTTAGTTATAGTAATTAACCAAAGCAGAAAATTTTAAAATAAGTTTAAACAGGTATGCACATTAGGTATAGGCTCCAATTGGTACCAGTGATTTGATTAAGGGCCCAGTTAAAACAAAAGCCAGCACAGAGACCCCCAAGCACCAGAACTGAGAACCATTGCTCGAGTCATATTTCATCAGGATCATGGACCTATTTATATAACACCTTGGTTCTATGTTTATGCACAGCTCATAGGTGCTAATCACCTTTTCTACCTTTTTACTGATTCAGTATTTTGTATCAGTCATAATGTATAATACAAATTATACAAATCTGCCTCATGATCAGTTCTAAGGAAAAAAGAACATTTCAAAATTTTCTCCAGTTACTGAAATATTTGGAACTTTCACAGAGTACACAGAGTAACAAAGTTTCCCGTCTTACCACAACATGTCAGAATGAAATTGCATCTTTAAAAGTTGTCATATTGTCAGAGATCTTTGAATCCCTAATGAAACATTAACGTAATATATTTGTTTCAGAAGTGAAACAATACATAAGAAGGCATTAACCTACAGGGCAGAAATGAAGGATTTCAGAAAAGCACAACAAAATTGGAGATCCAGACAAGGATGACTTGCAGAAATACTGTTCATGTCACATCTAAAATTACTTTCTCCCAGCTGGAGAACAGACATGGCCTGAAAAAATAAATAAAAACTTCAGTTTGTCATTTGAGGGTTAAAGCCAATTACATTTTCAGTGTGTATAACTCTACCATCTTAAGTTCATTCTTAATAAAAAAAGAAATTGAGTTCCACATACACTTTCATAACATTTGCTTCTGAAAACGAATGAGACATTTTATGAGGGAAGACACTTCACTGTTAATGATTTCATAACCAGGCAGCACAAAACTATGTTCTGTTTTCTATTACCTTGCTTTATTTAATTTTCTAGGGCCTTGTCTTTGAGTGAATGACCTAACCTATAAAAGGTTATTCAAAATGGAATTATGGAAGCTCCTTGAAATTTAAAATTTTTAAATTGCTTCACAGGTGTGTTTGGTGCAAAGACTAATAGTTTCACCTTTTGAGAGAAATAAATCGATCAAACTTGAGGTCAGGAAGTATCTTTCCATGACACATCAGTGGATATTTTAAGTAGCTTTTAAATCTCTATAGAATTATCTATAGAGATAATACTCTAGAGAAGGAGCTGCAGGTCCAGACACTGGATTAGAATATTGTGTCACAAATGAAAAGGTCTAAAGAATAATTTGGAGAAAACTTGGTTTCCTTTATTCACTTCCAGTATGAAAGTGATAAAAAGATTGAATAAAAATGTTGTTTTATTTTAGTATTGTACAGTATAATATTCTGTCATCAAACTGTGTCTTCTGCAAAAAAAAGCTCATGCAGTTCCGTGGTCCATTGATAAGCTGTTTCTGAATATCAAATATTATTATGATACATCTCAAGGAGCACAGTTCTTCATTAGGTTTTGTTTGCAGGCCTATCTGACTGCATTCTATATCAGAAAGTAAAAGGTAATATATCTACGATAAAATTGTTGTATAAACCCCTCTGATTGTCAAAACATTGATGATAATCTCTATCTCTATGACTATTAAAGAACAAAGGGAAAAACATTTTTTCTCTTTGTTTTATTCCCTATGCTTTATTTCATTCATGCTTCTCTGTTCTTTGCTTTTTGGAGCTTAACATGAGGATTTTTCAAGCTCAGGTGTGAAGTCTGAACCTGAGGATGTTTAAGGGTAAGATATGTTACGATAAATGTCAGGAAGAAAAATTTAAAGAGAAAGTAAGTGAAATATGTTGACTGCAAAAGAACTCAATATTTGGTGGAAGTACCCTTTAGCTAAGTCTCTGCATCAGCTTGGTACTATTTTTGCCCATTCTTCTTCACAGATTTACTTAAGCTCTCTTATATTGCTTGGAGATCACTTCAGGGGTATTAAGTGTTAATGATTCTTATACCTCAATTTTGATCTAGAACATTATCTCTGAGTTGTATAGAAAACTCCATGGTCTTCATTGTTGTGAAATTCACTTCTTTACCGAGGACCCTGAGGTGTATTTATTGGTAATCTTGTGAATCACTATTAGCAAAATGACTAGCAAAGTGTTTAAATACTTATGAAATCATGATGTTTCCATTTTCTTTTACTTTAACTGTTTACCTTGTCTTTTTCTCTTTGAATGTGTTAAGTAGATTGTGTATATACAGATGCGGCCATTCAAAATGCGCGGGCGATACTGCATTATTTTGTTACCGCGAGTTACCGCGAGTTACCATAAATTCTCCTATAATACCGCAATTAAAATAATAGTATCTGGAATTTCCGCAAGGTGGAGCTAATAAAGCTCAACCTCTCATGTTTGAGCTGTCGCCATCAAAGTCTTTAACGAAGATATTACTAATAGTATTAATAATGAATGACCTTGGACAAGCTTTAAACAAAGTATTGCCCTGGTCCACATTCTTTTTTTAATTGACCGTCTTTGTAAAAGTAACACCACAGCATTTCGCAATCACGCATTTGTTTCCAATCATGCAAAGTACAGTAATTTATGAGAATTGATTCACCATGCCTTTCACATGCTCATAAAAGAGATTGATTTAGGAACATAAACATATTACAGTATGCAAACTGTACTTTATACAGTATGTATATGTATATTTAATGTCTTAACGTTTAAGTATTGAATATTTATATGGAATTTTACCACTGAAGGGAAATCTTAGTACCTGAGCATAAAAAGAATAGGAGCATACTGTAACGCGTGTGAAGGCCATAAACGATATTAATTTTGGAACTTGGAATTTTGGAATTTTTGAAACACACAGTATGTGGCTGGTCTCGGTACTTTAAAGAAAACATACACACCAGTATTCCATTTCTCCCTAAACATTAAGTATCGAAGTCTTTAACTAACGTGATACCGGAGTCAACAAGCAAACTTTTAGAATTTGATTAAAAGGGAATATAATATGGAATCGCGTATCTAAAGAAATTAATAATGATATAATTGTATTCATGTACCGCAACACAAGAATAGTACACGATGTACATTGTCTGTTGATAATGTTTCTGTAGTGCTTTTTCAGCACTCTGCACGTGACCTTGCTGGTGGTGCTGTGGGTTAGGTTCCTGACTCCCACCTCACACAGTCTGTGATCGAATACCAATGGAGCAATGATTTTTTTCTAACAAACATTTCTTTGAAAAAATGAAACATTTCTTGAGTCAGAGATAAATTAAAACCTCAATCGCACAAAACAAATTTATATTTCTAAATATCACAACATGATCGAATTTAAGTCATTTTAATAACAATGAATAGTCACCTAGGCATTAGAATATAAACATTTATATTGATTTAAATCGCATTTAAATCGCCTTTATTTAAAACCCATAAAGCTGATACTGTTTAGACTTTTTATTATTTAAAACTGTATTACAGCAGCACAATGCACAATGCAACATAAATCACTATCTTTGTCTTCTGTGTAATAATGTTCACCTCTCTGTCCAGCAAATTAACAATAGTAATAATAATGAACTTTATTGTATATGGCGCCTTTAAAGGTGGCTCCTCAAAGCGCTTTACAGGTTAAAAACAATAACAGCAATACTGTTAGGCTGGGCAAATTATTTTTTTTTTAAGAAATACAAAATGAGATATAATGGTGTGTTCCAGCTTAGACATTAACGAAGAACATAACAGATGGGTGGCGTAGAGGTTGGCTCTGGCTTTCCCATCTACTGTATACACTACAAGTACAACCCCCCTCTCTGCATGAGTGCTGGCTGTGACGAATTAAACCGGTTTCACAGGTATTTTCAAAGTAGAAGGTGGCGAGATTTCCAGCGAAAGACACCTCCCCCCCCTCAAAAACCCAGTAAGTACAGTACTTATTAGTTAAGATAGCTACGCTCCTCAATGAAATCGCTTTAACATGCTAATGCATTGGTGTAACAGTCTGTGCGTGGCAAGCTTAATTTCAACCCGACTACGGCGAAAGGAACCCTTCTTTCATTGGAAGACAATGAACATATTTTAGCCCTGAATGAATTAATAGCAAACATGGTTTACATAAAAGACATTTTAAAAAAGACATTAAAAGACATGACTTTGCTAAAATTTATTTGAAAATAAAAACGATTACAAACGCCAGGGGAGAGAGAGAACAGGGGAGGGATGTTGGTTTTGCATAAGAGGCGGGGCTATGGAAATGCTGTTTGGGAATGTGGAGTTACATGTTCTGGCTGTTTGTGAATTATCGTTGTTGAGTATGGAGTGTTGAGGTATTAATTTTGTGTAATGCTTTATGTTGAAAATTGAGGTGGATTTTGTTTATGATAAAGAGGATAAACTGGGATGGGAGGAGGGTTTGGTTTTGCATAAGGGGCGGGATTATGATAATTGGAGGAATTTGCAAGAGTATTATGGTATTATGTTTATATGGTTGTTTTTGTTGGTTGGTTGTTATTATGGTTATTAATATTACGATCTATAGTTGAAATCTGAGCCTAAATAAAAAGAAAAAGCTAGTGATTAGGTTTATGAGCAATCTAATAACTTATTCGTTTAAAACGCTATATAAAATAAAGTTTATTATTAATTTGTTGGACAGAGCGGTGAACATTATTATGCATAAGACAAAGATAACGATCCTTATCAGTTTAGAAATCTGCGTACGCGGTAAGGTTTTTACTTAAACTTTTAAAATACATGTTTCGAATAGAAAGAAATCCTCTTCCTGGTACAGTACTGTACGTATAGCAAACCAGCACGTCTTTTTTCTCCAATAAGAGGGGTTTCAGATGGTGTCAGCCAATCACCATTCTGAAGCCCTACCATAATCTCTGGTATGGGGAGACCCCAGAATTCTGTCCCATAGTTTAGACAGATGATAGATACTTTTATTGATCCCCTGAGGGAAATAAAGTAAATCATTTTCATTTTAGGAAATTATTAAACGCTCGGTTAAAAGCAAAGGAGATTGTCTGTTATAGTGGACATAAAAACAAGAGTTCGCTGGCATTATATCCTAGAAGACACAGACCTTCCACTAATAATCTTGTTTTACAAACGAGAGACTTTCTGTAAGTAAGAATTCCATTGTACCAGTACCGGCTACATATGGCAATAAAGTTCAAGTTCAAGTTCACCTGCAATGCCTGCAGCGTAAAAGAAAATGCCTGATGAACTGGGGATTGGACAGTTTCCAAGTACTTGTACAATCGATGGAAATGTTCAAATAAATGTGCAAAAGAAATAAACAAAATAATCATTTATTTCTTTATCATATTGGCTAGCTAATGTCCTCTCTTTGCTAGTTAGTGGCTGTGTTTCTGCGTTGGGTAGCAACGGGTGACTGTTCTCAGGCGGAAAATGTAAACAGCTTAATTTTCGTGTTAAATATTTTTTTTTAATTTAAATTCATTCTATACAGCAATCGCATATTTGGGTACTGTTTCATAAAACTTTCATGCTTAAAATGTTTAGGGAGAAATGGAAGACTGGTGTGTATTTTTTCTTTAAACTATCAAGACCAGCCATACACAGTACAGTTTATGTACATACAGTAATGTTTATGATCCTAAATTAATATCGTTTATGACCTTCAGATGCGTTATGCTCCTCTTCTTTTTATGCTCAGCTACTAAAATTTCCCTTTAGTGGTAAAATTCCATATAAATATTCAAAACTAAGCGGATTAAAATGTGCACAGTAAAGACATTAAATGATTAAATCTTTTCACTACCAACCAATGCACCACGAGTGCCCCTGTCGGTCATTTTGGCCAGCCAATCACTTACCGCGGTGCCCTCCGGTGCCCTGCGGTGGCTTGTGGGTAGGTTACTGTACCACGGGTTTGTACCGCGCATTTTGAATGGCTGCATCTGTAACACATTTTGATTCCTTTTTAACAGTGCCATGACTCCAAATGACTACAAGCTTTGAAGCAACAAAATCTGAAAACTATACTAATATCTGAATACTTTTACAAAGCAATGGAACTCCGTTTGAAAATTTGTATGGCATCTTGAGTATTGCCTATAAATGGTTTAAATCATGCCTTTTTAAGTATCATATTTTCCCCCTGGTCAAGTAAATCATCACATCTTAACAGGGAAAATTCCAGTTTGTTTTATTTGTTTCCCCTGGATTTTCTCACTATGCTAAATTTATCAAAAAGTTTAGTTATTGCTCCTCTTCTAGTTAAATTGCACACCTATAATGCAAATGTGTTAATGCCTTACATCATTATTTTCCAAATCTGTATTTAAAATGCATTTGTATTTGAATGCAAGCTTAATATCATACCTTGGTGCTACAAAAGCTGTCCTTATGATAAATTAGCTAGTCACTGTTCATGTACTGTACATCAACCTAAATAATGTAAATACAACCATTAGTACAGTACAACAAAAGTGACAGTTTGAAATTTATAGAATACCAGACCTAAATTTTGTGTGTCACATAGGTCGTTTGTCTACATTTCTGACAGGACATTATATTGAATGGATGCTAGAGAATTGTTAACTCTTTCCTATGGACAATAGTCTACTGCAATTGTATTTTGTCATTTTCCGCTAATGTTGCAAAGAAAAGGAAGAATAGACCATGTGCTGAACTGATAATTAAAAAGGGAATTAAATTTATCACTTCCAACCAGAAGGCTTTTCTTACACCGTTACTCTATTTCCTTTTGCTGTGGGTTAATTGCTAGGGGGATGGTTCTTTGCATTCCAAATTGGGAGATGATCATGCTTCACCTCTTCAAAGGAGGCATCAATCTATCAAAATTGAAAGGTGGCCTTTTGAACCATGAATTTTATTTAAAGCTTAGTATCATCATGTGCTCCAATAAAAAAGATTCATAGATAATGAATAGGAGATTTATATTCCCCAGAGATTTTACTAATTTAGGGTTAGAGTTGTGCATATAAATTAATTGTGAATTCGCTTTATGTACCTGACATTCTAAAATATATTAAACATCAAGATTATTTCTTGTATTTTACATTTCTCATAATCATTCAGCATCTAACTAGGCCTACCATTCTCTTTTGTGTGTTGTGTTCATTGTATAATGCATGTATATTTCCATGCTACATTTTACTAAAGAATTGAGTCATTAGTTTTGTTTTTAGATAGCCAGTTAGTCAGTTAGTTTTCTTCTGTTCAACTTCCACTAATAATTTTCCATAACTATCCTCCTATCTCCTAACAATAAAGTAGTTATTATTGTTTAAAAATGTAAATACATTGTTCCTCTAAATGCCTTTATCTTGAGGATTAAGACATATTTATGTTTTATTTTTCCACTGTAGGCAAAATAAATAAATAATGGCTCTGTAGTAAATCGATTAGCTGGGCAGTTTTCATTGCACATTGTGCCTAGATTGGAAAAAACAGAAAGAATGCTTTCAAGTAAAACATCAGCTTATTTACTGAGTTTAATGAAAACAAATGCATAAATGTTTTTGCTTAATAAACTAAAGACAACAGAAAAATGTAAAATAATTTCAATGCTCATTTTGAAAAAGCATTAAAAATACAGATGCAGCCATCCAGAATGCATGAGGCATAATTATGTAGACTCTAGGTCGGCATCACTTTTTTAGTTTTTGAATAATCAAGATTCAAAATTTCTTTATTTGCTATACACAACAAGTGTATTGGAATGTTTACTCATTCAGCTGTACCCAGTAACATTAGAGAAAGAGAAAATAATAAAAATAAAATGCATAAATGACAAACAGACATGGACAATAAAATCAGACAATAGACATTATAATACAGCCAAGACAGGACAAACAGTGCAGTAACTTAAAGTGCAGGTGTTAATATGTGCAGGTGCTAATTTGAGCTGTTTAAGATGCAGACTGCTTGGGGGAAAAAATGTTTTTGAATCTATTGGTCAGTGTTCTGATACTGAGATATCTCTTACCAGAACCCATTGGTGAAAACACATCATGGCCAGGGTGATTTGGGTCCCAAAGTATAGCTCCAGCCCGGTTGTGACAGCAGTCGAGATATATCCATTCGATGGAGGGTAGCTCAGTCCCAGTGATTTTCTGTGCTGACCTCACAACCCTCTGCATGGCTTTTCTGTCCTGTACTGTGGCTCCACCATACCACACCGTAATACCACCAGTCAGGACACTCTCAATCATATTACAGTAAAAATTGGTGAGTGCTGTCTTGTCCATCCCCCACTTTCTTAACTGTCTCAGGAATTGAGGGCGCTGGTGGGCTTTAGTGAGGATGGCAGCAGTGTTCTCTGACCAGCTCAGCCTCTTAGAGATCTGAAGGCTGAGGAACCTGAAGGTGTTGACAGTTTCAACTGGAGCCCCATGAATGATGATGGGTGTGTGATGCCCACTGTGCCTCCTGAAGTCTACTATAATCTCTTTTGTTTTGCCGATGTTAAGTGTGAGGTTGTTGTTGTGGCACCACTCTTCTAGCTCTGCTACCTTGCTCCTGTAGGCTGTTTCATCATTGTTGCTGATAAGACCAATTACTGTGTTGTCATCAGTAAACCTGATGATGTCGTTGCTGTTAAATCTAGCCACACAGTAATGTGTAAATAGAGAATACAGCCGGGGGCTCAGGCAGCAGCCCTGGTTGGCCCCTGTATTGAGGATCAGAGGGGATGAGGTTTTGTTTCCAATCCTCACCACTTGGGTTCTGCCTGTCAGAAAGTCCAGGACCCAGTTGCAGATGGTTGCTGAGGCCCAGATCCTTAAGCCTGACCACCAGCCTGCCTGGCACAATTGTGTTGAAGGCTGAGCTGAAGTCAATAAATAACATCTTGGCATAGGTGTTCCTCTTGTCCAGGTGCTCAAGCATGGTTTGAAGGGCCAGTGAGACAAAATTGTCCACTGACCTATTATTCCTATAAGCAAACTGCAGGGGGTCCAGGAAGTCCAGGACAATACTGTTGATGTGTCCCATCACCATTTTCTTTTCTACCTGTACTTCATGATTACTGAGGTGAGTGCCACCGGGCGGTACTCATTCAGACATGACACCTTGGTTGCTTTAAGCAGTGGCACAATGGTAGTCCTCTTGAAGCACAGTGGACAGTAGAAAGGAATATTGACGTTAAATATTACAGTGAAGAAAGGGGCCAGCTGTGCTCCGCATGCCTTTAGAACACAGGAGGGAATGCCATCAGGACTGGCAGCCTTGCATGGCTTCACCTTTTCGAAAGCTCTCAGTACCTCCTGTTCAGACAGCTGCAGCATAAATTCCCCAGGCTCACTGGGAGTTTTGTGTGAAGGGTCCGTGTTGTGAGCATCAAACCTCATATAGAATCTAATCTGATGGAGGTCTGCGCTACTTCGTAAAACTGACAAGTGGCACAGTAAATCCATAAAGTACCTCAGTGGTATGTAGTTGTCAGAAACATTGTTACAATATTAGATGTTTATTAACCCAATATCGCTTTCCTGCACTTATCATACTGTGCAGATGACAAAGTGACCAGTGACAAACAATTATCCCCTGCCATTCTCCTAAAGCGCATTTGCCCAAAGGCCCCTCTTATTTAAGGCTGAAAACCCCACATAGAGATGTAAGAAAAACACTGGATCTTGAGTGCAGGCAGACAGACAAGAGTAGAGTTGACCATGATTTGAGCACTTGAAACTTTTCATTCCAACATTCTCTTAATTTTCATGTAACATTTTGCATTGAGAAAGAAAAAAGGAAAGAGCAGAAACATTCCAGCTGTGATCACCTGATGAGACAATGAGCATTCCTAAAAGGTGATTGCCCTTAAATCAAAGTGCAAATACGTTGACAAAAAAAAGTCAGGAAAAAAGGGAGATCTGAACACATTTTTGTTTGGTAACCAGTAATCTTAAATTTTCCCTGTTTGTCTTTATAATTCCACTTTGAGGCATAAAGGAAAACAAAATCAAAAGTCAAGAAAGCCACCCACTAGGCCAGAGAAAGTAACAAACCAAAAGCTCTTTACATACACTGAAGTCTCCCTTGGTGACTGTATGTGTGGATTTTTTATGTTCTGTCTGTTCTTCCTCCTTCAGTGTGTGCTGTACCCCAGATCAAGATATTTTACTTTTTACACCAAGTTTATTCTATGTAATGCATTGTAAATATATTATGAATTTTAATTAAAATAATCATCTCAGTTTAATATGTCATACATTCCCAATACAAATAGTGATGTACAAAAGTGTGAATCACTTGCAAAAGGTCGGCAACCAATAATTGATTGTGGTACCTCTGACTTGGTTTTTAGCAGCAGCTAGAGACAAGAACATTTGTTTTCTGAATTTCAGAAATTATTACCTAGTGTATCCCAGAGATGTGTTAATCTGCCTTTCAGACATGCTGTCCTACAGGTCCAGTACTTATTATATATTTTTACTACTAGCTCTGACATTATTGAAACAAAAAATATATTAATATGGTTTTGGATTTTTCCAGTGGCATTTATTTATTTTAATTTTAAAAATAATTTTAATGTTTTTTTTATTTTTAAAGAGTCTATTTAAAATGTAACAGGAAGTATGTTCTTCACTATATGAAGGACAGCTTTGCCAGCAGCCATATTGCCCTGCAATTCAAAACTAACTAACCACTGAAGCTAAGCAGGTCTGAGTATCTGGTTGGGAGACCTCCGTGGAAAAACTAAGGTTGCTGCTGGAAGAAGTGTTAGTGGGGCCAGTAAGGAACACTCACCCTGTGGTCTGTGTGGGTCCTAATGCCCCAGTATAGTGAAGAAAATAAAAGAGGTATGCAGGACAGGACTGCAGGACTGTAGTATACCTCAGTGTCCTTTTCACTGATGTGAGTCTTGATGTGCATTCTAGATGGCTGCATCTGTATAATAATAATGATGCTTCTTATGCTATGTCAAGCCAAAACATCATAAAAACGACAGTAACTGTAGGAACCGAAGTACAGTTTTATTTGCTTGAACTCCTATAAAGGTTTCTATTATGGTTTATGGTTCTACTTTCTGAAACTGATTAGTGTATTCCAACACTAGTGCACCTCAGACTTGTTGTAACATTTAGGTCACTGACACTGATTTTTCTCTACAACTTCAGTCTTTTCTCTTTGAATAATAATATAGCTATGAACTAAACATTAAGATTTAAAACTTTGAATGACTTCAGCACTCATGCACAATTTAACATTATTTATAACAGATGATTTCTGATAATCTAAACTAGTGGTTCTCAAACTGTGGTACGCGTACCTGCAGTGGTACACGGAGTGCCACCAGCTGGTACGCCATATGACCTATAGAACTTTGTTGTGTGCGCTGAAAAATCGGGACAGTTTTCATATTTTCTATTTTAATACGTGTCGAATACGCAGCCTACGTACTGTGATACAGTGCGCGCTAATACTTCAGTGGACACAAGAGATACTTTGTAATTCTATACCACTCTATAGGAATGCGTGCTATGGACGAAGTGACCAATTGTATTTAAAAAAAAACTATCTCCAGCAAATAGGGAGGTAGGAGAATGTGCATGCTTTTGGAACAATGCCAATGTTGTAAACACAGGAATGCATAGAAATACATGCTACTAACGCTTGTAATCTTGTGAGCACAGGAAAGCATGATAGATAAAAGAAAAATATTTAAGAACTGTTCTAAGTTAATGTGAGAAAAATACACGAGCATCTCTGTGTTTCGCTCCCATGTGCATAAAATAAAAACTTAAAATAAATACGGAACTAAAAATGGAAACTCAGAAAAATGCAAGCTTGCGGATTGCTAAAGCAGGTAAGCCCCAGACTATTTTTGAAGAACCTTATTTACCATTGCCAAAAGAGCTAACATGTATTATGTGTGGAGAAAAAGCTGCTAAACCTGCTGCCCCCCCTGAAAGACACAGTCACTCATAGAATTATTGAAATGGCGGCTGATATGAAAAGTACATTGATAGAGCGCGTTAAGATGAGCAGAGTCTGTAGTCGATTTGGCCAATTTTCTTGTTTACGTTAGATACGTGTTTGAGGGTACGTCCCATGAGGACTTTCTGTTCTGTAAGACGCTACCAACAGGAACTGGAGAGCACATATTTCAGCTTCTGAATGAATTTATCAAAGAGAATGGCATCAACTGGATAAAATGTGTTTTACAGACGGTGCTAGAACAATGACAAGCCAACATAGCGGTGTAGTTGCACGAATTAGAGAGGTTGCTTCAGAAATGAATGGACGCATTGCAGCATTCACCGCGAGACCTTTGCCATCAAGAAAATGCCTGACGATTTAAAATCTGTTACACTCTGTTGTGAATTGTATCAAGGGTCGAATAAATAAATTCACATCTGCTTTGCTCGATTAAACAGGCTCACCCCTCTCACTGAAATGGTGCTTTTTTATTTTTATTTGTTGTTGTTACTGTTATTTTTCTGTGAAACACTTTGAGAAGCCACCTTTAAAGGTGCTATATCAAATAAAGTTTATTATAATATTTATTATATGTATGTGTGAGAGTGTGTGCACGCGCACTCATGTTGGTCACTGAGAATTTCTGGGGTTCCTATGAGATGATGACTTGTAGGTGGTACTTGGATGCTTTGGTTGGATTAGGGGTGGTACTTGGTCCAAAAAGATTGAGAACCACTGACACTAAACTCAAGTAAAGAAGAAAGTGGGAAAATAGGGAAACACTCCTGCAAACATAGGAAGAACATACCCCCCAACTTATAAATAAATCCAGAACCTAAGGGCTATGAGGAAGTGCTGCAGTAACTGCCGTATCACCATGCCAATTCTCTTAAGTTTATTTTTAAATTATGCCTTTAAATTGTACAGTGAATTGGTGGCATGCAGTGGTTAGCATTATTGCCTTGCAGCGCCAAGGCCCCAGGTTCAATTCCAGACATGGGGTGCTATCTACTTGGGGTTTTTATGTTCCTCCCATCTTCATATGGGTTTCCTCTGGATACTCTGGTTTGCTCCCACAGCCCAAAACATACTGGTAGGTTAATTGGTTTCTTTCAAAATTGTTTTTAGGTGAGTGTGTGCATATGTGTGTTTGCGTCTGTGTGTCTGCAATGGACTGGCATTTCATCCAGAGTGTTCTGTGCTGGGAAAGGTTTCTCCATGATCCTGAATTGGAAAAATCAGTTAGAAAATGGATGGATATAGTAAAATGCATGGTTTACTGAATGTTAGTGTGGGTCAGAGCTCCCATGCCTTGGTCTCCACAGAAACAGATCAAATTCATATGAGGAGCTTGATACCACCTGGCACCACTGGACCCATCATGGTAGGTTTTCTCAGATACCTGTCAACAGTTTATTAGCAATCAACCAGGTTTTAAAAATCCCCACTTTCCACTGTCATGGTGCTCTTTTATTAAGCTACTCTAGATTGGGTAATTCTATCTGAACAAAGAGTTTTGTGACTCTGTCTCCATTTACCAGTACCTGTTCCTGCCCAGCCTATTCCAGTCCGTGGCTATCCTGATCCTGCTGGTCTTGTGGCAATCCTGTTGACCCAGTCTGATCTCTTGCTTGAAAATGAACTTACACTGAATTTGTTTCAGAGACATGAAAGGAAAATTCTGTTTTTCCTTAACTGAACTGCAGTTCTGTTCATGAGGAATAGAGAAAGAAAATTGTTACATTCTTTTTTACATAAATATATTCTTTATATTACAATATCATCATCAACCAGTTTCTTTAAATGCCTGAAAATGTGGTTGCTGTTATTCTCCAAGTATATTTCTAGTGCTATTAATCATGCCACATTGTGCTTCATTTCAACAGGATAAGTATTGGAAAAAAAAAGAATTAGGAAAATCCTCACTTCACAGTTTTGTAATCATAAGTAAAAATGTGAGAGTAACTCAATTGTAATAGTATAGTAGAAGCCAACTAATCGATTCAATTTAATAGTTGACCATTAGTTACAATCAAGAACATTTTAATTTAAATATGTGTAGTCATAGCCGGCCCAGGGACGCCAAGTATGTAATGTTGCCATAGCCAAAATGTAATGTAGTGGCTCTCTCAAGGCACCAGTTCTGTAGGGTTTGGGCATTTACTGAGACAATTATTAATTGTAGCAGTAAATCACAAAGTTGATTCTTTTGATGGCTTTAGAATCCAACCATGCGACATAACTCAAACAACGCACACACACAGGTTCTAATACACGAAGATACATTTATTAATACATAGAATATGCATATAAACCTAACAGATCTTATCGAGAGGGTTACAAAAGATATATATTCAGTCAGTTACAAAGTGTTACACATATCAAGAGGACATACGTTCACTATATCATTCATTTACACCATTTCGTAAATGAACTTGGTTATAACTTCTACATTAGATACTCAAAACAAGTACATAACTCTTAGGAATTAAATTGATATCAACTGGTTGGGATAACAATTGAATTCTCGAGCTGTCATGCATTGAAGTTGAATACTCATCCAATCTCTGGGGATTCAGATCTCCTGCGGGCACAAAGAAACAGTTGCAGGCTGTTGCTGTCCAATCCGCGCTCTCTGGCTCGGTGCCAGTCTGTGCTGTGCGGCTTGCGACGGTGCGCTGCTGATGCTCAATGACCGGCTAGTTAGTGTTGGCTTTAACTAGCAAAGTTTGTGCACAGGAGAAAAGATGACTGTGGGTCCCAGCAAGTCAGGAAGAGGACCGGTTAATTCCTGATGAAGAGCTAGTTCTGAATAATGATTCAGCTGTCCACAGTTCTGACCTGTTCACGAGGCCTGCTGCTGGTGCTAACCTCGGGTGGATCCTCTGGTTACTCTCTGGCAACCTCCGCTCTCGACTCTTAGAACAAAGGAAAGTCTGGCACTCGGACACACTGGCCGTTCCGTGGTTGTCAGGGCTGAGTCTCAGGATGGTCAGGAGGCGCGCTGCGAGAATGTCCTGCCCTTGGGAGCCTTCTGCTCCTGGGCCGTCCTGCCCTGGAATTCTCCTTTGAATTCCCTTTAGAAAAGTCCACAGAATCTCTGAATCTCCACTGAATCTCTCAGGCTCTCTGTGTTGCCTGTTTTTACCTGGAGGAACTTCAGCTCATTGATTGGCTGAAAGTTCCATGGGCATCAGAGTCCCACGTGGGCTACTCGGCCCTACCAGTCCCTGATTGGTTGATCAAGGTGAGATATGAGTCACTTACTCCTGACACTTAGGAATGCAGTCCAGATGTCCAACTGGCACTCTCTAGACAGATAGACACCAATGGATGACCATTGATCATGATAGCCAGGCTTAGCTAAGTGCATCCCCCTTTGGGAGCTGTCCTAGGAAACCTTAAATCAAAGGAAACCTTAAATCAGCCTGCATGAATAGTTTCTCTGTGGCTGCACCACAGAGATGAACAGAGAGATGAGGCCTAATTTGGGAAAACTCAGAAACACTTAATTCTTTCTTATTAATAAGCCTCGCTGCTACATATGTCTACATATGTTTTAGTTTTTTACAGCTGTTTTTTAATTGTTTTATTTCTAACACTTTGTCAAGAAATATGAAGACATCATTGCTTGCTGGTCACAGTGATCAATACTGAGATGAGCATAACTTAAAACAAATATTAAAAGTCAGACATATTTCAAATGCAAACTGATACTGCAAATAAAGTTAAGCAACCAAGAAAGTCTTGGAAAAGCATTGCAAAGTACATGAGCCGGCATATAATAGTGATTCTATTAAATAGTTATTTATATAAGACTTGCCACTGAGTACATCTGGCCCCAATTATTAAAATCACACATCAGATAAACTGCACAAAATGTAACAAAAGTGCACAGAACCAATTACTATGTTTTCAGCCTGTGAATTACAACATATGTTTGTTTTTGTAAATCATGGATTTAAAACAAGGACTTATCAAGCAAAGTCAATGCCCCAAACAAGATTTGAGTCTTGTAAAATTAAATGTGAGCTGAAATAAGAAGCTTGGCTTGAAAATAAAGTAAAATGTGGTGTGATGGAAACGCTGATAATATCTGCAATTAACCATAATTTAACTTGTTATTCCTTAAATTCTAACAAAGCAGCCTTGCTTAGGGGAGAACTAAAATTCTGTCAATGAAATGTATCTAGATCTGACAGATACCTGCAACTTTCTTTGTCATATCTGCCTGGAGAAATTAGTTTTATCCATTAAAGTTAAATGTTGTATCCACACCCTCTGGTGAGGAAAGAAAGGAATTTGCAATTGTTTTATCAATCATCAAATATTAGAAGCAGTAAATCGAGTATGTGTATTGAAAGGGGAGGGTTGCAAACACAAAAAAGTAGTTCACAAAGTTGGTTGTATTGTGACATCTGTTGGATGCAAATACAAGTAAAAAGCATTATATACTGTATATATGCGGCCTTATTATTTTTCAAAGGATGTCTGATAAAAATAATTTGTTGTCATATTCAATTAATGAAAGTTCCACAACACAATAAAAAATAAATGTTAGACAATGTGGCTTTAGATCAGGGTGGTTGTCTTTCATGTTTTGTATATTTATTATCCACATCAAAAAGATTAAATAAATACAGTAGCAAGATATGTGTTTGCCATAACAAACTTGTGATGATTTATGTTTAAAGTTGGTATTACTTAAATAGGATTATAAGTTCTAATAAGAATTTGTACGAAAGGATAGATCCTAATCTTGCACAATTCCAATTGCCAACAAACTCTCACCCAAGACTTAGTTTTGCATATCTCTCTCTTCACATCACCCCACAGCCCCATCCACACACTTGCAGGAAACCTCTAAATATAATCCTCAGGGGGGTTTGGGCAGAGTAACCAAACTTGGATAGGCTGCCAAAACTTTAGATAGGCAAGTCATACCAAATACTTTATACATACTCATCTTTATCTTGTGTTCATTGGGACCTAACCGAACAATTGAAATACATTTAAAGAAAGATAGTACATAACTTTTACAGTACTATGTACTATAAAAGCTGATAAGCATGTCATGCTAAAATATTATTGAATTGTAGCCAACTTCAGCTTAATTTTATTATTTGTACTACTAAAATAACATTTATTTAGGAGGTTAATTGAATTTGCTAAATGTGAGCTTCTTTCACAACACATTGGCTGCAGGATGAAACAAATGAAAGAGTAGCCCTTCTTGTAACTGACAATACAAAAAAAGATACATTATTGAGGATTATGAGAGGCAAATGTTTAATTTAATTCATTTTGATGAAAATTAATATATTGTTCCTTTGCTATATTGAAGATATCAAGGTCTAACATAAATCAAAGGGCAATGTTATTCAATAGGTTGGACAAACCCTGATTAAGATGGAGAAGAATTAGTGAGCTTTAATGACAATACTTACCAGACTGTAGAGATTGACAAACCTGAAAGCATAATAACACCCTAAAAAGAATTTAAAGAGACAATATAACATCAAGTAGTTCAGGTGGGTTGCTGCGTCAGCATGCATAGGCTGCACTGTTAGAGTTTGTGTTAACCCACTGCACCCTTTTGAATGGATTTTAATCAAGTTTATCAGCTTTGTCTTTGTGGGTGGTGGGGGTTGGATGCCTTCCTTAGTTTAACATCTGATACATCCCCAGTAAACTGAGAGACTTACTGCTATTGATAAGACAGCTGTTTTGCAATATTTACAGAATAAAATCAGCAAAACTGAAACCCACGATGGACAACACAATTATCCACAATACAAACTACCTGGAATACAAAGGACCACTACAAACAACGAGTCTTCAAATCCAAGTCCCATTGCAGCCAATAGACTTAAATTAGTCAATACACTACATATACGATTAGATATGAAAGATACAGGCAACAAACCAAAAATCAATGCACAAAAAAACACGTTCTTACCTTTATAAGGTTTTCTTTCTTTTTTTTTTTCCTTGCAGAAAAGTGCAGTTGCAGCTAACCTCTCGACCGTGGTTGTTGTAGCACTGGCTGCAACATTAACTGTAAACTCGGGGTCGGTGTCTGGCTCAGGCTGACTAGATGACGATGCAGCAGACCTGAAATAACCAGTCAATTTGTGGATCTTTTTAAGTAGATCCTGCTCATGCTCTCTTTTAACTGTTATCACACATTTTGATTCTTGCCACTGTAAACTTGCACCAGAGATGACCCACTGAGTGACACAACAGTTATATCAAATCGGCCAAAATAAAATGCAAAACTGCGAACCCATTTAATCTAACCAATCATTTGTTTTACAAATTATTCAATGTTTTAATGGACTAATTGAGGCCCACAGGTCCATTACAAAAATATTAATGTATTGAATTCAGGTTCTTGGGCTTGTACCCCAGTCCCACCCCAGTTCTTCCCTCACCACATGGGCTTGGACCCATGCGTTGCTCAACAGGGGAATTTCCAGCTGAGCTAAATAAGACCTTTCTCAGCCAAGGCAGCCAACCTCCCTGTTACGCACAGGGGCATATCTGTTACAGTAACAATAATTCTGGCCAATCAGGGGCTCCTGATCAATCTGGGCCCCTAGGCTATGGCCTATGCCAGCCTGCTCTTTTGCCTGCCCCAGCCAGCAGCTCCTTTGCTTGGAATACACTATGAAACCCTTACCATCCAAAGTTTCGACATTTTAAAAAAAATCAAAGGTTTTTTTGGATGAGAGAAACAGATACAGTATCTTTTGAGAAGTCATGTACTGATTTCAAAGAATCTGATTTTGATCAACCTTAAAGAGCTGATTTTCCTTGAGGAATTGAAAATCTGTCTGCCTCACTGTATTGAAGTTTATTTCATTGAACTGTTTGGACACCTACGGAGAAACCCAATCTAAATTTAAGGTCTGCTTCTTTCATGGTTTTGTTACACTAAATGTTTTTGCACTTAATTAATTTTTATATTATTTTTCATAAAACTACTAAACTCGACACAGGTGCTGCTGCTGTTCATAGCCTCTCAGTAATTCAGAACGTTAATGTTTTCCATCCCCATCCCTTTGTGACAAATAAGATGTTTGTTAAGGAAGGAGCTGCGTTACATAAAGTGGCTGCAATGGAATACGTAACAGTAAATTCCAAACTGAAAAGAAAAAACTCAATGTGTCTCCTCTATAACTCTTCAGCTTATAGATCGTCCAAGATATTATTAATAATATCTTCCCTATCTCATTAAAATTGGAACGTTTTTTTATGAGTGAAAATCCATCAGTCTATCTATTTTCTAACAACTTTATCCAGGACAGGTAGTAGTCTCACCTACACTATTTGGTTACATTTTTATTATTTTAACAGACTTCAGAATGCTTCAACTGATGCATAAAAATGTAGCATAAGGCATTATGAAGATGCTTACACTAGGGATCCGTTTTATTCAAACTAAGGTTTCTAAAAATGCAACCAGGTACTAGATATTGCATTGTATTGTTAAACGCCTTGGGACAACCTTGTTGTGAAAGGTGCTATATAAAATTAAATTGAATTGAATTGAATATTGTTTAAATAAAAGTGTAGTGTGCTCTCTGAAGGCACCATTTCTGTAGGGTTTGGGCATTTACTGGGACAATTATTAATTGTAGCAGTAAATCACAAAATGATTCTTTTGATGGTCTTAGAATCCAACCATGCAATATAACTCAAACAACGCACACACACACACACAGGTACTAATACACGAGGATACATTTATTAATACATAGAATATGCATGTAAACCTAACAGATCTTATCGAGAGGGTTATCAGAATACAAAAGGTATATATTCAGTCAGTTACAAAGAGTTACATATATCAAGAGGACATACGTTCAGTATATCATTCATTTACACCATTTCGTAAATGAACTTGGTTATAACTTCTACATTAGATACTCAAAACAAGTACATAACTCTTAGGAATTAAATTGATATCAACTGGTTGGGATAACAATTGAATTCTCGAGCTGTAATGCATTGAAGTTGAATACTCATCCAATCTCTGGGGATTCAGATCTCCTGCGGGCACAAAGAAGCAGTTTCAGACTGTTGCTGTCCAATCCGCGCTCTCTGGCTCCGTGCCAGGCTGTGCTGTGCGGCTTGCGACGGTGCGCTGCTGATGCTCAATGACCGGCTAGTTAGTGTTGGCTTTAACTAGCAAAGTTTATGCACAGGAGAAAAGATGACTGTGGGTTCAGTTCGTTCCTGATGAAGAGCTAGTTCTGAATAGTGATTTAGCTGTCCACAGTTCTGACCTGTTCACGAGGCTTGCTGCTGATGCTAACCTCGGGTGGATCCTCTGGTTACTCTCTGGCAACCTCCGCTCTAGACTCTTAGAACAAAGGAAAGTTCTGGCACTCAGACACACTGGCCGTTCCATGGTTGTCTGGGCTGAGTCTCAGGATGGTCAGGAGGCATGCTGCGAGAATGTCCTGCCCTTGGGAGCCTTCTGCTCCTGGGCCATCCTGCCCTGGAATTCTCCTTTGAATTCCCTTTAGAATTGTACACCGAATCCTCTCAGGCCCTCTGTGTTGCCTGTTTTTACCTGGAGGAACTTCAGCTCGTTCATTGGCTGAAAGTTCCATGGGCATCAGAGTCCCACGTGGGTTACTCGGCCCTACCAGTCCCTGATTGGTTGATCAAAGTGAGATATGAGTCACTTACTCCTGACACTTAGGAATGCAGTCCAGATGTCCATCTGGCACTCCCTAGACAGATAGGTGCCAATGGATGACCATGAACAGAGAGATGGGGCCTCATTTGGGAAAGCTCAGAACACTTAATTCTTTCTTATTAAAAGCCTCGCCGCTACAAAAGCTATGAACATTTTCACAAATCGCGAACATTAAAATGCCTGTGGTTTGAAGGCTCTGTGAGATTTTTCACAAAGTTATTGACATCTGACACATTGTGTCTCATACAGATGCAGCCATTCAAAATGGGTGAGGTATTTCGCGGCATACCCCGGTGGGCGTGTCGCGGTATCACGCAGTTCACGTGTGTCACGTGGCTAACTATCCGGCGTCGCCTTGTAAAACCGCCAGGGGGAGCTTAACCTCTCATGTACAGCATTTGAGCCTTTAATTTTGAACTGTGTATTACAGCATGTTAATCATCAGTCATTAAAATGTTGGTATATTTTATGAAAGCAAGATTGCTCAGTTGGACAAAAGTACACAACCTACCTTTATCAGAAATATTTATGCATCAAGGCCTTTACTGAAGATATTACTAATAGTATTTATAATGGATGACTTTGGACAAGCTGTATACTCAAAGTATAATTTCTTTAGCACATTTGTACAAGCACTTGGAATCTGTCCAAGCCATACTTCGTCAGGCATTTTACTTCAACGGGCATAAAAACTTCCTTGCTTTTAACAGGGCGTTTCATAATTTCTAACTACGAAAATGATTTAAAATGCGACACCTATCATTCAACTAGAGCTTAAAATATCACAAGGATCCTCAAGAGCACAGCAAAGAGTGTATTAAAAGACACTTGTATTTATCAACGCTTTCTTTTCCGTATACCAGATTTTATGGAACCACTTCAGAGGGGTGTCAGCCAGTCAGATTCCAGGAATCGTCACTTTAAAGGAAAAATACACACCGGTATTCCATTACTCGCTAACGATTTTAAGCATCGAAGTATTTAACTAGCAGGTGAAATAGCGTGTGAAAAAGTGGTAGTTTTAAGCTTTTCTGCTAATATAATATGGAATCGCGTATCTAAAGAATTTAATAACGGTATTCGTCTGCTGCGACAGGGCTGTGTAGGGCTGTTTCGCCTGCCTGTTCATGCGAGCTGTCTTGTAGCCGACTGGTCTAGGTGCGTGACTACCAACTAGCAGGTTGTGTGTTCGAATCCAGCTGGTGCTGGACTTTTCTTTTAACAAACATTTCTTCGAAAAAATAGAATAGCGATATTATGGACAATCAATTGACTTTTATATTTCAAAATATCGCAACATGATCGATATTTGCGATATTTTGAACATATCTTCCCTTCTGACAGCGGTTCCTGCTTCTATTGTGTGTGTGTGTGCAACAGAGTACATTTTTATAGAGAAATGGAGGCTGGACAGTATGCGTTACAATATAAACATTTATATTGATTTAAATCGTGTTCTGATTTAAATCCCAAACGCGTGTTTAATTATATGTGTTTTTTAATCATAATCAGGCTAATGCATTTCTACATTTTCTGTATGAACCAGCTTAGAGGTTCATACAGAAAGACAGCTTGTGTTTAAATTGAGTGTAAGGCAATTTATGCTTCTAAAGTCATGGTCAGCATTTATTATTTTACTGTGCTGTAAACTTTTTCTGTGCCTAGTCACATTATTTTATAGCGTTTTTATTGTGTTATTAAATCCGGTGGCGCTGTGTGTTAGTTTCCTGACTCCCATGTCACATGGTCTGTGATTGAATCCCATGGAACTCTGACTTTATTTTTTAACAAACATTTCTTTGAAAAAATGAAACGTTTCCCTTGGTCAGAGATTAAATAAAACCTCACTCGCACCAAACAAATTTATATTTCTAAATATCACAAAATACGTTCATTGTCTTCCAATCGAGTCGAGTTGACATTGGAAGCCTGCCACACCCGGACTGTTAAACCAACGCATTAGCACGTCAAAGCCCATTGAGGGTATTGTGCCAGTATTGGCTTTAGTATCCCCCCCCTCTCCCCTCAATTCAATTCAATTCAAGGTGTTTTATTTGCATGACAGATGGGTACAAGCAGTGTTGGGTATGTATATTGTAACGCTTACGGCAGACAGGCACTGTGTAAGAGCCGGCGCACCAGAGCAGCGCACCGTGGGAGCGTCTGCATTTATAACTTAGTTTTTAAAATTAGTCAAGCAATATGAAGCATCTCCTTTTACTTTTAAGACCCTTAAATACATTTACACCATTTCCTTTTTCTGATCACTCGCTTTCTGGATACACATCTCACCTGTCCTGTTCTTTGTTTTCCTGGTTTGCTGATTATGCCTGCTGCGGTCCACTCCTACCCTCACACCTAAAGAATAGTATTTTAAATTTCTTGGCGCAGTTCATTAACCCTTGTATGTGCTGTCCGCGCCCAAAATGCAATTAAAAAAAAGTCAAAAACCGCGCTCAAAATGCAATTTAGAGCTTAATAAGATACACTCCACAGGCAAAATTAAAGACAAAATTAAAGATGATTAAAATCTGTAATCTTTCCACTTGTACTGTGAGTCATCGGACAGTTTCTGCTTTGTGTAATGATGGTGAGAAAGCTGTGCTCAATGTATTTAAGTGACTTAAAAGTAAAGGGAGATGCTTCATATTGCTTGACTAATTTTAAAAACCAAGTTATAAATGCAGACGCTCCCTCGGTGCCACGCCGGGTGTAAATATCAAAGTATACATTCCCAACACTGCTTGTACCCATCTGTCATGCAAATATAACACCTTGAATTGAATTGAATTGAATTGAGGGAGAGAGGTGGGTAGTGGGACAAATATACTGTAGACAGACTCAAGGCAAATAAGATACTTATGGGTACGCAGGCATTCACGACAGCAACATACGAAACATTTGCACGTACTGTATAGTTAAGTTATTCCTTGGTTTTCAAAGTGCAACGAAATACATATTGTTGTTGCTGCTGTTCTGGTTGTTTTTATCCCGTAAAGCGTTTTGAGAAGCCACCTTTAAAGGCGATATATACTGTAAAACCGCTGATTCTTATGGAATGTGTTTCGCAGGAGATTCCAATTTTTATTTATTTATTTTTTAATCGCGTATCTTAGGAAATTATTTATTGTCTTCATATTTGGGCAGGGCTTTAAAGAGAAGGCGCGCCAAAAAATGTCGGTGCCGTCGTCTCCGCTTTAAAGGTACCCCCGTGCTGGAAGAATTTGACCTCAGAACGTTTGCCCAGCGTAGTTATAGTGGACATAAAAACAAGAGTTCGCTGGCATTATATCCTAGAAGACACAGACCGGCGCCAGACCGGTAAATGCTTGATGAACTAGGAATTGGACAGTTTCCAAGTGCTTGTACAATCAATGGAAATGTTCAAATAAATGTGCAAAAGAAATAAACAAAATAATCATTTATTTCTTTATCATATTGGCTAGCTAATGTCCTCTCTTTGCTAGTTAGTGGCTGTGTTTCTGCGTTGGGTAGCAACGGGTGACTGTTCTCAGGTGGAAGATGTAAACAATAATTAAATGTGATAAAGTATAGTTTGGATGTTTATACATTCATGTTAATCGTATTCTTGATTTATTTCAATAAGTGTTCATGTTTCATTTGCTAACTTAGAGCATATTGTGCAATGAAGAATAAAATAGCTGCATGACAAGTGACTTCCTTCTCTCAGTGGAAATTAAAAGGTAGCCTGATAATCAGGAGGAGACAATTGCTGGTAGCAAACTGATCTGAGGATATTCTGAGTGGGACAGATACATTATTTTATAGCGTTTTTATTGCGTTATTAAATCCGGTGGCGCTGTGTGTTAGTTTCCTGACTCCCATGTCACATGGTCTGTGATTGAAACCCATGGAACTATGACTTTATTTTTTAACAAACATTTCTTTGAAAAAATGAAACGTTTCCCTTGGTCAGAGATTAAATAAAACCTCACTTGCACCAAACAAATGTATATTTCTAAATATCACGACATGATCGAATTTAAGTCTTTTTAATAACAATGAATAGTCACCTATGCGTTACAAAATATACATTTATATTGATTTGAATCGCGTTTTGATTTAAATCGTGAACGTGTGTTTAAATATATGTGTTTAAAGGCGATATACTATATAAAAGCGCTGAAGGTGTTTTATTTGCATGACAGATGGGTACAAGCAGTGTTGGGTATGTATATTGTAACGCTTACTGCCGACAGGCACTGTGTAAGACCCGGCGTACCAGAGCAGCGCACCAAGGGAGCATTTGCATTTATAACTTAGTTTTTAAAATTAGTCAAGCAATATGAACTCCCAGAGTGCTGGCTGTGACGAATTAAACCGGTCTCACAGGTATTCAAAGTTGTGCGTTGTTCGTCACGCACCTAGACCAGTAGGCTACAAGACAGCGCGCATGAACAGGCAGGCGAAACAGCCCTACACAACCCTGTCGCAGCACGCAAATATAATCATACCGTTATTAATTTTTTTAGATACGCGATTCCATATTATATTCCCTTTTAATCAAATTCTAAAAGTATGCTTGTTGACTCCGGTATCAGGTTAGTTAAAGACTTCGAAGCTTAAAATGTTTAGGGAGAAATGGAATACTGTTGTGTATTTTTTTCTTTAAAGTACCAAGACCAGCTATATACTGTATGTTTATGTTCCAAAATTAATATCGTTTATGGCCTTCACACGCGTTACAGTATGCTCCTATTCTTTTTATGCTCAGCTACTAAGATTTCCCTTCAGTTGTAAAATTCAATATCTACAACGGGCACAGTAAAGACGTTTACAGTAAGTCTTTCTACGACAGACCAACGGACCACGAGTGCCCCTGTTGGTCTACCAATCACGCATCGCGTCATGATACGCGATACCGCAGCCAATTACCTGTGGTACGTGTCTGTACCGTGCACTTTGAATGGCTGCATCTGTAAATAGGCATTTTAATAAGTGAAGGTTATGAAAACTGGAGAAAACAAATGACTGAAAAAAATACAAGAAGTTTGAAATTATTATTACTAAATTAATACTGTTAATAATGATCAGACAAATTATTATAATTTCAGTGGTATTGTTAATAATGCTCTGTTATTCTCAATTCTAATTAGTATATATTAACTTAAATTTTAAGGTTTATAAAATAAATCGGTTGAACTGGTTTTTCTCCCACTGATTGACTGTATTCACGTTTGCTCATTCATGTTTTTATTTAATTATTATCATCAGTTAACATTGAAAATGTTATAATATATAAAAAAACACATTGCTAATATAGTGTACACAATATTTCCTATTTTATTTTTTAAAAAGTACTCTTTGTTTGTTAGAAGAAAAACTAAGCTCTATGCAGGTATTCTCCTACATAGCTCGACTATTGACAAACCCACTGTGCTACCAGGCCGCTTTGACACAGCTGAAACGAACATCTTAAAAATGTTTAGAAGGTAATCATGTGTGAATGAGTCAAATTAAAAATAAAAACGTGTTTACAAAAAAAAGTGGACTACAGTTATACTACCTGCTATATAAATACAGATGTAGCCATTCAAAACGAACGGGGTACGCTGCGGTAAAACGCGGTGGGCATGTCACATTACTCATAACGCATCATACCGTATAATACCGCAGTTAAGATAACAGTATCTGGAATCACTGCTAGGTGGAGCTAATAAAGCTTAGCCTCTCATATACAGTATTTGACCTGTCGCCAGAAAACGCATGGTTTCAAGCCCCGGTCACAGCTGAAGGACAATCTTTTTCCAATTAAGAATTTAAGTTGTATACTCTTTAGACTTTTAATCATTTTAAACTGTGTATTACAGCATGTTAATCATTAAACATTAAAAAGTCTGTATATTTTATAAAAGCAAGATTGCTCAGTTGGACAAAGATACACAACCTACCACCTTAATATCATAAATATTTTAATTATGCAGAAATATTTTATGCATCAAAGTCTTTACAGAAGATATTACTAATAGTATTAATAATGAATGGACAGGCTGTAAGCTCAAGGTATTACTGTGGTACACTTTTTTTTACCGCCTTTGTAAACGAAAATACTTTATTTTTTAATTGACAAAAAGTAACACCACGATACACCACCATAAACAATATTAATTTAGGAACATAAATGTTCCTGTGTATGTTCCTGCATAATTATCTAAACTGTATATGGCTGTTTCAATGCTTCCCACATGACTGCATCTGTGGCATGATGGCTTAACCGTGTGATTATGGTATGTAGAACAGATCAGCAGGTCTTTTTCTTCCAATTGCTTTTTTTCACTGTATTTATCATATTGGCTAGCTAATGCCCTCTCTTTGCTAGCTAATGTTACTTGTGGCTGTGTTTCTGCTTTGCGTAGAAGCACACATATCCATAGAAAGTGTATTATACTACTAATTGAGCTACCGTACATGAATATAATTATATTGTTATTAATTTATTTAGATATGCGATTCTACATTATATTCTCTATTGATCAAATTCTAAAAGTATGCTTTTGTTTACTTTGTTTAAAAGGTAAAACATTAGAACCTTTCACAAAGTATATAAACTTAATATGGTCAGAAGGAGCACGTAAAAACGTTTCTGAAATAACCATATGTAAGACTTTGATGCTTAAAATGTTTAGGAAGAAAGTGGAATACTGGTGTGTATTTTTTCTTTCAACTACCAGTACCAGCCATATACAGTTTGTAATGTAGGGATTTCTATATTTATGTCTTTATTTAATGGTTACATTAGTGACAAAGGCTAAACTTTCAGCTTCAGTAACGCGTACACCGTATGGCCTACATTACATACATGTTTGTAATGACAATATAGTGTTGATTATATTTATTGTCAGTAATAATATCTGTAGCAGTTTAAAATTATTCATTGTTATTAATATATGACTTAGCTTCGAACATGTTATGATATTTAGAAATATAAAAAATGTCAATATAGTGCCCATAATATTTGCTATTTTAGTTTTTCAACAAATGTTTATTTGTTAAAAGACAACTGATGGTGACAGCAGGATTTGACTCACGGACTTCAGGTTTATAATGCACAAACTCAAGCCTTCATGCCACAGACGCAGTTAAGTACGAAGCAGTAAAACTGATGCACACATATCCATAGAAAGTGTATTATACTACTATTTGAGCTACAGTACATGAATATAATTATATTGCTATTAATTTTATTTAGATACACGATTCCATATTATATTCCCTCTTAATCAAATTCTAAAAGTATGCTTTTGTTTACTCCGATAACCAGCGTATTAGCAGAAAAGGTTAAAACATAAGGACCTTTCTCAAAATACAGTGGTGTGAAAAAGTGTTTACCCCCTTCCTGATTTCTTATTTTTTTTGCATGTTTGTCAAACTGAAATGTTTCAGATCATCAAACAAATTGAAATATTAGATAAAGATAACACAAGTAAACACAAAATGCAGTTTTTAAATGAAGGTTTTTATTATTAAGGGAAAAAAAATCCAAACCTACATGGCCCTGTGTGAAAAAGTGATTGCCCCCCACCTGTTAAAACATAAATCAACTGTGGTTTATCACATCTTTGGAAAGCTGAGTTCAATTTCTCAAGCCACACCCAGGCCTGATTACTGTCACACCTGTTCTCAATCAAGTAATCACTTAAATAGGACCTGCCTGACAAAGTGAAGTAGACCAAAAGATCCTCAAAAGCTAGACATCATGCTGCGATCCAAAGAAATTCAGGAACGAATGAGAAACCGAGTAATTGAGATTTATCAGTCTGGAAAAGGTTATAAAGCCATTTCTAAAGCGTTGGGACTCCAGCGAACCACAGTGAAAGCCATTATCCACAAATGGCAAAAACATGGAACAGTGATGAACCTTCCCAGGAGTGGCCGGCCGACCAAAATTACCCCAAGAGCGCAGCGATGACTCAACCAAGAGGTCACAAAAATCCCCACAACAACATCCAAAGAACAACAGGCTTCACTTGCCTCAGTTAAGGTCAGTGTTCATGACTCCACCATAAGAAAGAGACTGGGCAAAAATGGCCTGCATGGCAGAGTTCCAAGACGAAACCACTGCTGAGCAAAAAGAACATAAAGGCTTTTCTCAGTTTTGCTAGAAAACATCTTGATGATCCCCAAGACTTTTGGGAAAATACTCTGTGGACTGACGAGACAAAAGTTGAACTTTTTGGAAGGTGTGTGTCCCATTACACCTGGCATAAAAGTAACACAGCATTTCAGAAAAGGAACATCATACCAACAGTAAAATATGGTGGTGGTAGTGTGATGGTCTGGGGCTGTTTTGCTGCTTCAGGACCTGGAAGACTTGCTGTGATAAATGGAGCCATGAATTCTGCTGTCTACCAAAAAATCCTGAAGGAGAATGTCCGGCCATCTGTTCATGACCTTAAGCTGAAGCACACTTGGGTTCTGCAGCAGGACAATGATCCAAAACACACCAGCAAGTCCACCTCTGAATGGCTTAAGAAAAACAAAATGAAGACTTTGGAGTGGCCTAGTCAAAGTCCTGACCTGAATCCGATTGAGATGTTGTGGCATGACCTTAAAAAAGCGGTTAAGGTTCGAAAACCCTTCAATGTGGCTGAATTACAACAATTCTGCAAAGATGAGTGGGCCAAAATTCCTCCACAGCGCAGTTATAGACTCATTGCCAGTTATTGCAAATGCTTGATTGCAGTTGTTGCTGCTAAGGGTGGCCCAACCAGTTATTAGGTTTAGGGGGCAATCACTTTTTCACACAGGGCCATGTATGTTTGAATTTTTTTTTCCCTTAATAATAAAAACCTTCATTTAAAAACTGCATTTTGTGTTTACTTGTGTTATATTTGTCTAATACTTCAATTTGTTTGATGATCTGAAACATTTCAGTGTGACAAACATGCAAAAAAATAAGAAATCAGGAAGGGGGCAAACACTTTTTCACACCACTGTATATAAACTTAATATGGTCAGAAGGAGCTCATAAAAATGTTTCCAAAATAACCACATGTAAGAAAGTGGAATACTGGTGTGTATTTTTTCTTTAAACTACCAATACCAGCCATATACAGTTTAAATAATATGTTTATGTTCCCAAATTAATATTTGTTTATGATCATCAGACGCGTTGTGCTCCTCTTCTTTTTATGCTCACCTACTTAAATGTCCCTTTAGTTGTAAAATTCCATAAAAATATTCAATACTAAGCGGATTAAAACGTGCACAGTAAAGACAATAAATGATTCAATCTTTTCACTAATGACCAATGCACCACGAGTGCCCCTGTCGGTCAGCCAATCACGTACCGTGGTACAACGCAGTGGCTTGTGGGTAGTTGCCTGAGGTACGGGTTTGTACCGTGAATTTTGAATGGCTGCATCTGTAAATATATTATATTTAGATCCTGAAATTAATATAGTTATTAGATAGTTAGATTATCTATTAGACTAAACAGATATTTAGATAAACTATTCCATATTCCCTATTTAGCGGATTCTAAAAAATACACATTTTTTACTGCGATAACGACTGCAAATATTCATAGAAAAGGTTAAAAGATATAGCTTTTTATAAAGTATATAAACTTAATATAGTCAGAATGAGCATGTCAAAACTTTTCCAAAATAACCGCAGTAAGTGACCGAGTGAAAGACTTTAATGCATAAAATGTTTATGAAGAAAGTGGAATACTGTGTTGTCTTTTTTATTTAAACTATCGCTACCAGCAATATATAGTTTGTATAATATATTTACATTTATTCTTAAATTAATATTGTTAATGAGGTTCAGAGACATTATGCTCCTCTTATTTTTATGCTCAGCTACCAAATGTCCCTTTAGTTGTAACTTCCCACATTTATATTCCATATTAAGCGGATTTAAACATTTTTGGTAAAGAGATTAAATGAAGCAATCATTTCACTCACAACTAATGCACCACATGTGCCACCTGTTGGTCATTTTGGTCAGCCAATCACAGTATTCTGTAGAAAATTTCCTGTGGTATTGTGTTTTACCACACATTTTGAATGGCTGCATCTGTACAACTGACAATGTCATATGCAATTAAAAAGGTGTTTTACTGCCCTAAAAATTAGTCATATTAGCATTTTATTATTCTCAGTTCTTAACAGTAGAGGTCAGCTCAACCGATTAATCATGTGACTGCAATAAGCTTTAAGAAACTAAAGAAGCTACAAGAGACTGAGTCTGTACATATAAAGATTTCATCCCAAGACTTACTATGTGTAATCCTGTAACTTGCAAGCCATTTGTAATTTCACGTACTCAACACTTAATACTTAATACAGCCAACAAGCCTGAAGAACAATACATTTTCAATACTACCACCAGTAAACATTTTTTCCCACCTTTTGGCCTGGTGTCAATGTGAGTCGTTTTACTTTCATTAGGTATAACATGGTCAAATATGTATTATTATCATTAATAATAATAATAGTAATTGCTTACACTTATATAAAGCTTTTCTGGACACTCCATTTAAAATGCTTTACAGGTAATGGGGACTCCCCTCCACCACATCAATGTGCAGCATCTACCTGGATGATGCGACAGCAGCCATAGTGCGCCAGAATGCTCACCCCACATCAGCTATCAGTTGGGAGGAGAGCAGAGTAATGAAGCCAATTCATAGATGGGGATTATTAGGAGGTAAGAGCCAAAGGGAAATTTGGCCAGAACACCAGGGTTACACCCCTACACTTTTCGAGAAACGACATGGGATTTTTAATGACCACAGAGAGTCAGGACCTCGGTTTTACGTCTCATTCGAAAGACGGCGCCTGTTTAGCTTCAGTGGGTTGCCAGTTGTGAGTTGCTGCTGGCTATTATTGTTATTATTTTAAACACTCTTTATTTGCATTTGATGTGTTTCATTGTATAATGTATAATATATTTTCTCACATGAAATGCAATAGCTAGTACTTAAACAGTAGATACACCAAACATATTGCATCTTGTTTTTGTCTTATTTTCAATTTTAGTATCAATATGTGGCAGTGCTTTCTGTTATTATTTTATTAAATGTATCAGAAAATCTCCATGTACTGCCTATTGAAAAAAATCTTTTAATCAAACATTCATATGTTATTTAGCTTTACTCTTGGTTTAACCTTTTAAATTTACTATTCCTTCATTTTTGCTTCTATTATGTATTATAGGAATGTTATTTCACAGAACTTTGAGTTTCTTTTAGACTTCCCAGATAATAATAATAATAATAATAATAATAATAATAATAATAATAATAATAATAATAATAATAATAATAATGTTATAATTGGGGATTACAGAATGAATGAAAATCAGGAATTGACCAAGCTGTTTAGTCAAGTAAGTGTAATCATTATTTATAACCCCCTAACTTTGATTTCTCCAGAATATACCCGATTAGGTATAGGTATAATTACCACATGTGATTTCTTTATTCTCTGGTTCTGCTTTGTTGAGAGGAGCAATAATCCAGGCATATGTGGTTAAACATATATTTATGGTGATGACAAGACACAAACTACACTACACACAACAAAACACACAACACACAAGTTACTCACAAGTTTCAGAGGCCTAACATTCTAATCACCCAGAAAAAAAACCCAGACTTCTACTAAGTACGAAACTTTTAATGCCCACAGAGGCCAAATAAAAGATAAGATGCCTTTCTAAATAAATGCAATACAACCTGCAGTTAAATCTCTCTCTCTGCATCCCCGATGCCACAAAATAAATGGGGGCCTATCTCCCTATTCTATAAATGCATTCTAAGCAGGAAAGACATTTCTACCCAACCAATCTTTTTTAAAATAACTCAATTTCCCTTAAAACAAAACAGCAAACTCTCTCTAGCAAGGCTCAAATATTTACCTCCAGTCAGGTTATTTGTTTGGATGATCATGAAGTAGGAGAACCCACCTGGTGTAAGCTTCAGGTTTCAAACTCCTCTCTTCTCTCTCTTCTTGTCTTCTTCTTCCTGTTATTGTTCTCTTCTTCCTTGTTGTTTCTCTTAATGTGATCTTAAATTGTTGTTTCTGTACTGCTCACTGAAAATCATTAACCCACAAGTTTCCTAAACTTTGCAATGTTCTAAGAAACCATCTTAAGCTTTATCACTTAAGCAGCTTACACAGCAATATAATAAGATCAACTAAGAGTGAAGGAGGTGAGACTGGAAACTGATAAGTAATATTATGTAAGATTATTTTTAAAATACCTGTAGATAAGAATAAGTCACAATTTAGTTATAACCTTTCATTCTTTAGGGGTTGATACCTTCTTATTTTACTTCACTTCATGAATTTATTTGTACACTGTATCTGCTTTTGGTTGTACCCCACAGCCTTTTTTTAATCAATGCTTAGTTTACACATGCTTGAATATGATCAAAATTATTTCTTCAAGCAAGATACATGAATTTAGTTGCACTGCATGGATTTTCCTATAACTAACTGTAAAAAATATTTTTTCAATTGGGTTGTTCACAGTTTGAGACACAAATCATTTATTTTTATATATTATCAAGATTTTTCCATTTGAATTTACGTAAAAATAATATAGCGCATTAATTTTAGATCAAACTTTACATATCCACTATATACACATATCCAGTGATTTTTTTTTTCTTTACCAAGAAACTTCTTAGAACTAGTAATGTTAAATCACAAAGTTTGGTAGGATATGGGGCACGTTCCTGGAGGGGAATAAATTATGGTCCATTGATATGATGAAGTTTCTAACCTCTGTAACCTTAACACCGATATTTTTGCAGTTCATTGAGTTGAGCAGGGATGGCTATATTAATTTGTTGTTAGGTTTTGTAAAGAAAACCCTGTATAAACTGGAAATAATCTGAACTTTTGTCTAAATGAAGGATGACCAAACATGATCCTAAAGAGTAATAATCCAGCTGGTTTTTTAATCATTAATTTGTAAACAGTAGGGGCATTTCTGTTCAGATGACCTAAGAAGATTATCCACTTATTTTAGTAGTTAAGACATCTTTGTAAAAGAAAACACCAAATACTGTAACTCTGAAAAACATTAGCCTACTAACCTAATTACAACCTATTTTATTAAATTGATAAACAACACACATATTCCAAGTCACTGACAAAATGATTGTTTATCATTGACATTTAAGACAGGCATGACTATTCCCAATCCCGGTTTAAGGCAATCCATGCTGGTAACTGGCAATGCAATCCCTACAGACAGAACTGTATCTGTGTTGAAGTGTAGATTGGAGTCTGATGGACTAATGATTTCTTTTAGCAATTCTGATTTTATTTCTTCATTTTGTGGGTTTTGTAAATATTGTACAAATTTACTTTTGCTCCCCGATTTGTAACAAAAGGTATAACAAATAATTGAAGTTTTAAAAGGTGTTGTCATTCATTTTTGCGATACCATTCTGGTATGATGTGAATATGTAATATATTAAATCATTGTTTCACAGTCACATATTATCTTTTTAAGAATGCCATATTACTGGTAAAACACTACCCTATACATATCCAATGCATTAAAATTACCACTATGAATATCAGTCTTCCATGCATAAAGGTGATATATGAGTATCGAAACTCAGTTACATATAAATGAGAAATAAATAGTGCAGAAATAAGTATTTTTCTTAAATCTAGTATTAAGAACCAGTGATGACACAATCACTATTGTTTAAATGGGTCAACACAAGATTGTAGCAGAGCATTAAATTAAGTTTCTCATTAGATGTCTGGCTCTCTTACTTATGCTTGCTTGTGCTGACTTGTTGATTAATTCTATTGAGACTATTTGAAGTGCTCAAAGCAAAGCTCCTGATTACATTATCCATTCATCAAATCCACATGGTCATGTTTTAAGACCTGTGATGAGGAAAGACAGTGATAATTTATAGCACACATATAATTAATGTATATATAATTAACTAATTTGCATTCAGCTCACATACAGTATGCATGTAATATATAATTCATACATTCTGTTCATATGTAATTGTTAAATAACTTGGTAGAATTTTATATAATAAAAAGAACACATATTTTAGAAACTGGATTTTACTATATATATACTTCTTTTTTGCTACAGGCTGGATAAAAACAAAGATCAAAGTCCTATGAAAAGTTCTCTTGTGGTTAACCCTTCATCTCCACCATCATTCTCCGACTTCCTTTGTAATTTTGACTTGATTCTTGTTCATGGTCCCAAGGGCCAAGAAAAAATCCATATGGTTCAGAGGCAAGAATAGTAAAGACATGTTGTTGAAGCTGATTCCTTGGGATCCTTCAAGAAAAAGCTATATGAGATCCTCAGGTAAATAAGCAAAGTTAGATGGGTTGAATTACTTTCACGCAACTTTTTTTAAAAATTCTATTGCATTTATGAATTAAAATAAAAACATAAAATCTAAAACAGGTAAATAACACAAATGGGAGAATATAAAATATAATTATATGGTTGTGCTATTCAGTATAATAAAACAATTTGTGGAAACAATAAACTTCAGAAATTCTAATATACAGTACCACTATAAAAAATGAGAACACAATGACATCCAGTAGTGATTGATTAGCAGTGTTTTCTGCATTCAGAATTGTTTGATGATAGACATTCTCATGTAGGCACTGATTTAGGTCTATAATTCTCAAATGGCTTTTTAGCCCTTCTTTAAAAGGGAAGATTTATCGTCATAGTTCTTGAAGCATCGGCATCAGAGGACTGCTGAGACTAAAGTATTGTATTACAATGTCAAATTAAAAATCAAATTAAAAATAGTGAATTTTTGAGAATACAATATATATATACAATAAAACTCAGATTGTGATGTTTTTAGGTATTACTTTTCAGTCCTTTGATTGATATACATGTAGATAATAATTCCTTAAAATCAGCTTAATTTTTTTCTCTTCCAAGGGACGAAGGACAAAGTTCGAGGTCGGGGTAACCAGGCTAGGTCGTTACCAGAGTTACCGGACTCTTTGCCTCCCTAATCGACCTAGCCTCTGGATTTCATCTTTTGGATTGTTCCTGTGCTACTCCGCCTTCTGTGGGATTTGCAGTTATGCATAAGGATCCTCCTATTCTACCAATATATTCCCTGACATAGTATTAGCAATAGCAAAGAAAAAAAGTCACACCATATGAAATGAACTGCATGACTGAATGCATTCCTTGTATGGAAATCAAATAGAAGAAGCAAGATTTGTATCTGTTCTACAGAATGAAACTGTCTGACACCTAGATACGTAGTTCAGGCTATGTAGTGGAGCAGATGATTTACTGGATTTTGGATTGGATTGAAGCTCAGGATTAAATTGTAGAATGACTAGCTACCCATTGAAGAAAAAACTCAATTTAAATTGAAATGTACGGTTAAGGGACAGCATGGTGGCACAGTTGTTAGAATTGCTGCCTTGCAGCACTGGGGCCTGGGTTCAATTTTAGACTTGGAGGGCTATCTGTGTGGGGATTGTATGTTCTTTATGTGTTTGCAAGGGTTTCCTCTGGGTGCTCATTTTTCCTACCACAGTCTAAAGACATACTGGTAGGTTAATTGGCTTCTAGGAAAACTGGCCCTTGTGTGAGTGTACTGTATGTGTGTGTCTTTGTTTGTACCTTTGTGTTCAAAGTGATGGACTAGTGTCCTGTCCAGGGAGTACTTTGCCTTTCACATATCGCTTGCTGGTATGGGCTCCAGCTCTCCTGCAACCCTGAATTGGAACAAGCAGGTAGAAAAAGTTCAATAGAATGAAAAAACAAAGCTTTATATATGTGCTCTTTTGAGCACTGTCAAAATGCAGCAAGCATGTTTAGTTCTTAAACCTTTCAGAGTGTTTTTTATATATCTTTCAGTTTTCTTGAACAGCTGTTCTCGACACAATAGTAGTGGTGTGTCCCAATTCATGGACGATTTCTGTGCCTAAAAGTACTGCTAAAAGTACTGATTATACTACTCTGTTTGAACAATCCTTCAATCTAAAATGCTTATTTTATCCAAAAATACATACTTTTAATGGTGATGTGCACAAAACTGTTACCAGTAAAGGTAATATTAATGCAAAGCTTTTTTTATTTTAGAAAGTTTGGTGGGAATGTTCAATTAAAGCTCAGCCATTTTAATTCTTTTTTACTAAGAGCTGACACTGGATATACTGTATGTTGATGAAGATGATTCATTGTAAAAATTGGATGCTGAAAAATGGTTAAATAAGTAATGCAGGAACAGCAGCTCGGGAAAGCTGAACTGAAGTCATTTCTGGGTAGGTCATTTTCAGATTTTGCAGTATTGCATCTATAGTATATTGTTCAGAGACTACACCATAAGACAATAACATACCTTGACATACAGGACTGCATGACAGATTGCATACAGACTTGCTTCACAACCAGCTATCCATGGCAATAATGAGCTTCCTCTTTGTTGGTGTTTTGTGTTGGATTTTTTTAGATCACTGCTTAATCTGTACTTAAGAATTTATACAAGCATAACTGCTGTGTTGAAACATTAACAAGCTTCCCATTGATCTGTGGAAATGAACATAACTTGACTTTTCATGGTAAACAACTCTTTTGCTTTTCTCCAGTGTCCTAAAGATTTCATTGCAGAATTTATTTTCAGTTTCTTATTTCATTATACTTCACATTCTATTCACTTTTTGTACAGGCAAATTGGTTTAAAAATATGCATGAGACCATGAGCAAGATAGTTCTATAGTGAAAATCAATGACTCTGAACACAGCTTATTCTGTTACAAGTACCTGTTTCAACATTGAAAATGCACTCAGTACATGAGAAGCCAAGATAACAGTAGCCCTTTTGACAAGTCCCTGTGTATAAATAAATATTCCAAGGATCTTCTATTAAATTGCACTGCTTGGAGATCAATGAAACTCTAATGCTTTAAGCAATTTAAAACATTAATCTGCAAAAAAAACATTGTATGGCTAAACAATACTGTCTAAATGTTTGGACATAAACCAATATGAAACTAAATAGAATAGAATAGAATCTTTATTGCCACAAGACCGAGGCCGGTGGAAATTGTTGTTGGTACAGGTTTGCTACAGACTGTGACAGTAACATACAGAATATAAATACAGGACCTGAATACACAATATACAAAAAAAAATACAAAATACATGCCGAGTTGATGCCCTAGAACATAAACATAGACAAATCAGTGCAATTTACATGTGATACAGGTCATAAAGCACAATATTAAATTTTGGATGATTGGGGCACATTACTTGTTGAGCAACCTAACAGCAGTCGGGAAGAAGCTGTTTTTGAAATGTGAAGTTTTGGATGTCAGTGATCTGAAAAGTCTACCTGAGGGGAGCAGCTGAAATAAGTCATGCGCAGGGTGGCATGGATACGCAATAATCTTATTTGTGCGTATGGTGGTACATTGAGTGTACAAGGATTCAACTGAAGAGAGAGCACTGCCAGTAATGTTTGAGGCCTTAGTAACATTACATTGAAGTCTTTTCCTTGTTAAGATGTCTGAGCTTCCGTACCACACAGAAATAGAAGATGTTACAATGCTCTCTATAATACAGATGCAGCCATTCAAAACAAGCGGGCGATACCGCATTATTTTCGGGTGCGCTTGACGCAGTATACCGCAAGTTACAGTATTAATACTGTATATTCTCACATAGTGCCTCATGAAACCGCATGATACCGCAAATAAAATAACAGTATCCTGAGTTTCCGCAAGGTGGAGCTAATAAAGCTCAACCTCTCATGTTTGAGCTGTCGCCATCAATGTCTTTACCGAAGATATTACTAATAGTATTTACAGTATAATGAATGACCTTGGACAAGCTGTAAACTCAAAGTATTGCCCTGGTCCACATTCTTTTTTTCATTCACCTTTGTAAAAGTAACACCACAGCATTTCGTTGATCTAATCACACATTTCCAGTTTCGAATCATGCAAAGTACAGTAATTTTTGAGAATCTCTGATTCACCATGCCTTTCACATGCTCATAGAAGATATTGATTTAGGAACATGTATACTGTACTGTATACAGTATGTATACAGATGCAGCCATTCAAAATGCGCGGTACAAACCCGTGGTACAGTAACCTACCCACAAGCCACCGCAGGGCACGGGAGGGCACCGCGGTAAGTGATTGGCTGGCCAAAATGACCGACAGGGGCACTCGTGGTGCATTGGTTGGTAGTGAAAAGATTTAATCATTTAATGTCTTTACTGTGCACATTTTAATCAGCTTAGTTTTGAATATTTATATGGAATTTTGCCACTAAGGGGAAATTTTAGTAGCTGAGCATAAAAAGAAGAGGAGCATAACACATCTGAAGGTCATAAACGATATTAATTTAGGAACATAAACATTACTGCATGTACATAAACTGTACGGTGTATGGCTGGTCTTGATAGTTTAAAGAAAAAATACACACCAGTCTTCCATTTCTCCCTAAACATTTTAAGCATGAAAGTTTTATGAAACGGTACCCAAATATACGATTGCTGTATAGAATGAATTTTAATTTTTAAAAATTATTTAACACGAAAATTAAGCTGTTTACATCTTCCGCCTGAGAACAGTCACCCGTTGCTACCCAACGCAGAAACACAGCCACTAACTAGCAAAGAGAGGACATTAGCTAGCCAATATGATAAAGAAATAAATGATTATTTTGTTCATTTCTTTTGCACATTTATTTGAACATTTCCATCGATTGTACAAGCACTTGGAAACTGTCCAATCCCTAGTTCATCAGGCATTTTCTTTTACGCTGCGGGCATTCTCCTGGTCTGTGTCTTCTAGGATATAGTGCCAGCGAACTCTTGTTTTTATGTCCACTATAACAGAGAATCTCCTTTGCTTTTAACCGAGCGTTTAATAATTTCCTAAAATGAAAATGATTTACTTTATTTCCCTCACGGGATCAATAAATGTATCTATCATCTGTCTAAACTATGGGACAGAATTCTGGGGTCTCCCCATACCAGTGTAAGAAAACCGGCTCAGGGACGCCAAATATATAATGTTGCCATAGCAAAATTAAATGTAGTGGCTCTCTGAAGGCACCAGTTCTGTAGGGTTTGGGCATTTACTGAGACAGTTATTAATTGTAGCAGTAAATCACAAAGTTGATTCTTTTGATGGCTTTAGAATCCAACCATGCGACATAACTCAAACAACGCACACACACAGGTACTAATACACGAGGATACATTTATTAATACATAGAATATGCATGTAAACCTAACAGATCGTATCGAGAGGGTTATCAGAATACAAAAGGTATATATTCAGTCAGTTACAAAGTGTTACACATATCAAGAGGACATACGTTCAGTATATCATTCATTTAGACCATTTCGTAAATGAACTTGGTTATAACTTCTACATTAGATACTCAAAACAAGTACATAACTCTTAGGAATTAAATTGATATCAACTGGTTGGGATAACAATTGAATTCTCGAGCTGTAATGCATTGAAGTTGAATACTCATCCAATCTCTGGGGATTCAGATCTCCTGCGGGCACAAAGAAACAGTTGCAGGCTTGTTGCTGTACAATCCGCGCTCTCTTGGCTCGGTGCCAGGCTGTGCTGTGCGGCTTGCGACGGTGCGCTGCTGATGCTCACCGTTGGCTTTAACTAGCAAAGTTTGTGCACAGGAGAAAAGATGACTGTGGGTCCCAGCAAGTTAGGAAGAGGACCGGTTCGTTCCTGATGAAGAGCTAGTTCTGAATAGTGATTCAGCTGTCCACAGTTCTGACCTGTTCACGAGGCCTGCTGCTGGTGCTAACCTCGGGTGGATCCTCTGGTTATTCTCTGGCAACCTCCGCTCTAGACTCTTAGAACAAAGGAAAGTTCTGGCACTCGGACACACTGGCCGTTCCATGGTTGTCCGGGCTGAGTCTCAGGATGGTCAGGAGGCGCGCTGCGAGGATGTCCTGCCCTTGGGAGCCTTCTGCTCCTGGACCGTCCTGCCCTGGAATTCTCCTTTGAATTCCCTTTAGAAAAGTCCACAGAATTCTCCACTGAATTTTACTGAATCTCTCTGAATCTTACAGGCTCTCTGTGTTGCCTGTTTTTACCTGGAGGAACTTCAGCTCGTTGATTGGCTGAAAGTTACATGGGCATCGGAGTCCCACGTGGGTTACTCGGCCCTACCAGTCCCTGATTGGTTGATCAAGGTGAGATATGAGTCACTTACTCCTGACACTTAGGAATGCAGTCCAGATGTCCATCTGGCACTCCCTAGACAGATAGGCACCAATGGATGACCATTGATCATGATAGCCAGGCTTAGCTAAGTGCATCCCCCTTTGGGAGCTTGTTCCTTATCAGAGGAATCATCTTAAATCAGCCTGCATGAATAGTTTCTCTGTGGCTGCACCACAGAGATGAACAGAGAAATGGGGCCTCATTTGGGAAAGCCCAGAACACTTAATTCTTTCTTATTATTAAGCCTCACCGCTACACCAGAGATTATGGTAGGGCTTCAGAATGGTGATTGGCTGACACCATCTGACACCCCTCTGATTGGAGAAAAAAGACGTGCTGGTTTGCTATACATACAGTACTGTGCCAGGAAGAGGATTTCTTTCTGTTCGAAACGTGTATTTTAAAAGTTTAAGAAGTAAAAACCTTACAGCGTACACAGATTTCGTTATCTTTGTCTTATGCATAATAATGTTCACCGCTCTGTCTAGCAAATTAATAATAAACTTTATTTTATATAGTATTTTAAACGAATAAGTAATTAGATTGCTCATAAACCTAATCACTTGCTTTTTATTTTTATTTAGGTTCAGATTTCAACTATAGATCGTATTATTAATAACCATAATAACAACCAACCAACAAAAACAACCATAAAAACATAATACCAACCAAAAACATAGATAACGACCACAATACAAAATCAAATATATCAAACCATTATACTCTCGCAAATTCCTCCAATTATCATAATCCCACCCTTTATGCAAAACCAAACCCTCCTCCCATCCCAGTTTATCCTCTTTATCATCCTCAAAATCCACCTCGATTTTCAATTTAAAGCATTACTGCTTACTGGGTTTTTGAGGGGTGGGGGGGAGTGTCTTTCACTGGAAATCTTGCCTGCTTCTACTTTACAAGTACAACCCCCTCTCTGCCGGAGTGCTGGCTGTGACGAATTAAACCAGTTTCACAGGTATTTTCAAAGTAGGAAGTACAGTGTTAAGTGGTAGCTGGGCTCCTCATTAGAATCGCTTTAACATGCTAATGCGTTGGTTTAACAGTCCGGGAGTGGCAAGCTTCCAATGTCAACTCGACTCGATTGGAAGACAATGAACGTATTTTAGCCCTAAATGAATTAATAGCAAACATGGTTTACATAAAATACATTTTTCCAAGAAAGTTTATAATAATACGATCTATAGTTGAAATCTGAGCCTAAATATAAAGGAAAAGCATTTTCAGAGAGCAATCACACTGTGTTTATGTAGAAAAAGTGATTAGGTTTATGAGCAATCTAATTACCTATTCGCTTAAAACGCTATATAAAATAAAGTTTATTTAGAGATGAATGATCAGTGTCGCAGTTTAAATAATTTTCGTAGGAGGGCTTCGACAGATTCCAAGTGCATTTTTGCAATTTATGTTGCAATTTAGAGCTTTCTGGCAAGAGGAAACACCCAAATTATAATGTAACATGCCACTGTTTGTGCATGAACAAAGTTATACTGCAATTTTCCTTAGATACACGATTAAAAAATATATTTTTTTTAATCCCCGGCGGAACACACTCCATAAGAATCAGCGCTTTTATACAGTATATCGCTTTTAAACACATATATTTATCACACGTTCACGATTTAAATCAAAACGCGATTCAAATCAATATAAATGTTTATTTTGTAACACATAGGTGACTATTCATTGTTATTAAAAAGACTTAAATTCGATCATGTTGTGATATTTAGAAATATAAATTTGTTTGGTGCGAGTGAGGTTTTATTTAATCTCTGACCAAGGGAAACGTTTCATTTTTTCAAAGAAATGTTTGTTAAAAAATAAAGTCATAGTTCCATGGGATTCAATCACAGACCATGTGACATGGGAGTCAGGAAACTAACACACAGCGCCACCAGATTTGACAATGCTATAAAAACGCTATAAAATAATGTGACTAGGCACAGAACAAGTTGACACCACAGTACAATAATAAATGCTGACCATGACTTTAGAAGCATAAATTACCTTACACTCAATTTAAACACAAGCTGTCTTTAGCCCTCTAAGCTGGTTCATACAGAAATGTAGAGATCCAGGCTCAGAACACAGCTTCATTAGCGAATACATATGCAGGACAACTAGAGAAGACGTTTTACAGAGGATGGATTTTTAGAAACATCCCATCGGTGACATCACTGAAGTCAACTCCTAGGTACTGTAACTGTCGTGTGAATAGTTTCACAAGAATCAGACAATGGTTTAAGCATCGCTTGTTCTAGATAAAACTGCAAAAAAAACAAAACAACAACCCATAATGTACTTCTTTGCGGCTCTGTTTGCCCAAATCATATATTCACAACGTGAAATCTAGAAAATAATATTACGTAACCAAAATCCGCAATATGGAAACAGAACCTTAGTAATTGTTGATAGATGATGTACTCGTAACATTTTTACAAGACGAACTACAACATTTAAAAAATGACTTGTATGTACTTGATATCTCTAATCAATCCACGGTGACATTGTTAAAGCAGAGTCCCAGAACAAAACGAAACTAAAACGCATACTGTTTCGCGCTTCTTATCAGTTGCTCAAAAGTAATTTGACCATATGAAATGCATAATATAAACCTAGAAACGTATACATGAGCAGTATTTACGCACTGTAGTATCGGTGTTAAGACATACCTCTCAAATACTGTAAATCAAGTTAAAAATATCTCAAGACCGATTCTGGTCATAATGAAGCCATGTTTCGTGTATGTTTTCTTTAAAGTTTTATGCTTAGCTACTAAGATTTCCCTTCAGTGGTAAAATTAGATATGAATATTCAATACTTAAATGGGCACAGTTAAGACATTAAATATACATATACATACTGTATACAGTACAGTTTTCATACGGTAATATGTTTATGTTCCTAAACCAATCTCTTTTATGAGCATGTGAAAGGCATGATGAATCGATTCTCAAAAATTACTGTACTTTGCATGATTGGAAACAAATTCGTGATTGCGAAATGCTGTGGTGTTACTTTTACAAAGACGGTCAATGAAAAAAGGAATGTGGACCAGGGGAATACTTTGAGTTTACACTTACAGCTTGTCCAAGGTCATTCATTATTAATACTATTAGTAATATCTTCGTTATAGACTTTGATGGCGACAGCTCAAACATGAGAGGTTTGCGGAAATTCCGGATAGTATTATTTTGCTTGTCGTATTATAGGAGAATTTACGGTAACTAGCGGTATTTACCGGTAACTCGCGGTATTTACCGGTAGCTTGCGGTAGACTGCATACAGTGAACCGGAAAATTTGAATGGCTGCATCTGTATGCATTTTTAATGTCTTTACTGTGCCCGTTTATGTACTGAATATTTATATGGAATTTTACCATAACGTGTGTGAAATCCATAAACGGTATTAGTTTTGGAACATAAACATACAGTATGTAAACGGTATATGGCTGGTCTCGGTACTTTAAAGAAAAAATACACACCAGTATTCCATTTCTCCCTAAACATTTTAAGTATCGCAGTCTTTAACTAACATGAAATAACGTGTATAAAAAGTGGTAGTTTTAAGCTTTTCTGCGAATAAGCTTGATACCGGAGTCAACAAGCATACTTTTAGAATTTGATTAATAGGGAATATAATGTGGAATCGCGTATCTAAAGAAATTAATAATGATATAATTTGGTTTCTGTCAAAGCGCAATGAAACCTATAACTTGATTCTTATGGACGCCCGGTCCCGCCAGGGATTAAAGAAAAACATGGAATCGCGTATCTAAATGTTCATGCACAAACAGTAGCATGTTACATTATTAATTTGGGTGTCTCCTCTTGCCAGAAAGCGCTAAATTGCATTTTGAGTACGGTTTTTGACTTTTTTTAAATTACAACCCATACATAAGCTGATACTGTTTAGACTTTTAATTATTTTAAACTGTATTACAGGAGCACAATGTGCTTTTTTCACAAAACCTAGAGTAACGAAATGTCTTGTGTTGTACAGCTTTTCAGATAAATATATTTATCGCTTACACCTGACACTTGAGGTGCCCGACAAAAACCGGTTGAACAGCTCTGTTGGAGGATTGCAGATTAGATCAGATTCCCTTCCTCCCACAGAAAGACAGACTTATTAATCACTATTCACTGCACGGTGAGCAGCTCCAATTTCAGGCGTAAGCGATAGATCCCAGTTTAGCCGATCTTGTTACAGCATGTTACAGTTTACTATTATTAACCATATTAATTTTAAATGCTTAATGCCATTTTTTGACCACGCACGAATATTCTTATGTCCATATCTTCGCAAGGGAATCAGTGCGAATTGTAATACTAATTAAATGACCGTGGGCACTTTCCACCCCCTCTGACAGCAGGAACATAACCCATTCTCAGCTCAGCAGCTCATTACAAAATAGGGTGTTCGAATCTTTTGCTGCCTTTTGCTGCCTCACAAAGCTTTAGAGAACTTAACATTTCTATTATCAACAAATTGTAAATATGACGTTTACATTGGCATTACTAATTTTTCAATTGAGTGCATGGAGGATTGTCAGCTGTCACTGAGAGCAGTTAATTAAATGTATTTTTTGAGTCACAATCAGACAAATGCAACATAAATTGTTATCTTTGACTTCTAAGTATATTAATAAACTTTCAGCATAGCTGTCTCCCCGTTTAGAATTAATTTTCTTGGGATTTTGGGATCAATTGTGGAAAAGTTAGATTGTAATCATTTTTATTTTTTAAATACATTTTAGAAAAGTATAATCTATACTAAAAAGCTGTATTTATTTAATACCACTCAATACTTATATTAATCGAGTTTAGTTGATACTGTTTAAACTTTGAATTATTTTAAATTGTATTACAGCATTGCTTAAAAGAGGAGAAAATGCAAGCCTTCTTCAGGTGTGGGGGTCTTCTGCTCAGAATGAAACGCTAAAATGTAATGTAGGCTCTGAATGGGTTCAATTATGATTTGGGCTTGATTAAGGTTGTTGCCTTTCATTCAAAATCCTGCATGAATACTTCTAAACTAAAAATTAGACACGAGAAGGGTCTCTGGTGAAATTTCTCTTTTATTTATTTCTCTTTTTTTCGTGGAAAAATATCTTACCCGCTGCAATCTGGGCACAGAAGGATTAAAAGAAGCCAGACAGGCAGGGGGAAGAGTGAGTTCTAAATAAATAGGTATCCAGGTAACAGTGAAAGTAACAGCCGCAGACATGGCCTACTTAGCCCGCCAGGGTTACCCTACTAGGCCTCCTCCGGGAGATAGCGCTCCAGGCGTTCCTCTGGGCCCTGGCACCGACTGAGGTGCAGTGCCACGTGATGATGGCTGCACCAGTCCTCTTGGAGCAGGCCCTGGCTCTGGCTGAGCAGGCTGATGCCGTATTCGAGGAGACCGGTGGGCACCAACGGAGGGGCGCACGGGGAATCAGATGGGGAGGAGGAGACACCCAACGCGGCGATGCTGGGGGAGCGACGACAGCTGGTCATCTGCCACCGCTGTGGGGAGAGGGGACACACCGCACAGGAGTACCGGGCGCTGGAGCCACGGGGACTCTGGAGGCCATCGGGAAACGAGAGCGGGGTGGACTAAAGAGGAGAAGGCCGCCCTTGAGCGACCCTACCCCAACTCCGGAAAGCCAGAAGGAGCACTTCACCCCGCCTGCTGCCATGGGAAGGGTTGGCCACAGCCGGGGCTTATTTCTTCCCTGCCTCATCGAGGGCAGACCCTGCCAGGCCCTCGTCGACACCGGTTCGACCATCACCCTGCTGCGGCCTGGTATCCTGCCGGGCACCAAGGCAGACCCCCAGGGCACTCATTGTGCACTTTGGGGCTGCGAGGGTGAAACACCCCTTCTACAGTACCTTGCCCCAGTCCTTGAGGACTGTATCCTGGGGTTGGACTGGTTGCAGCAGGTGGGTGGTTGCCTTGACTTGGGCCGGCGAGAGTTGGTGGGGCAGGGGGAACGAATCAGTTTCGCGGTGGAGGGGCGGGAGGTGTCCGGGGTGTGTGGGATGACCGGAGCGGGAAGCGGAGGTGGCAGCGGCGGGCGTCACCTGGGCCTGCCGGAGCTGCAGGTGTCGGGGCGAGCATGCCACAGCTGACTCCCAGTATGGTGAGATAAGCTTTCCCCTACCTGGAGTCTGTAAGGCACTCTATGCACTGTGGGAGGCCTTACAGGTGAGGGACGGGGTGCTGCGGCGGGGGTGGCAGGTGCCCTCCAGCGGTGAGGTCACTGCTTGGCAGCCTCTGGCAGGCCGTGCACCGCTTGGAGAACTGCCCGACAGAGCGATCGCAACACCACAAACTGCCACCTGATCTCGCCGCTGGAGGGTACCCGCCACCCCCGGCGCAGCACCCCGTCCCTCACGCCCAGGTCAAGGCAACCACCCACCTGCTGCAACCAGTCCAATCCCAGGATAGAAGGGCAAGGTAGAAGGGGTGTTTCACCCTCGCAGCCCCAAAGTGCACAATGAGCGCCCTGGGGGTCTGGCTGCCTCGGTGCCCGGCAGGACACCAGGCCGCAGTAGGGTGATGGTCGAACCGGTATCGACGAGGGCCTGGCAGGGTCTGCCCTCGGTGAGGCAGGGAAGGAATAAGCCAACTATTCCCACAGCAGGCAGGGTGAAGCGCTCCTTGTTTAGAATAGCAATATTATGGACAATCAATTGACAATAATTATAGAAAAGCACATATTTAAATTTGAGAAATTTGGTTTCAAAAGTCCTCATATCAACGATGCCTATACTGTTTTCCTCTACAGTATGCTAATCTATTGTAGTGCATTCGTCCCCCTCTTAGGCTGCGCAAACGATCTTTTAGATTTTTATAGAGAAATAGAGGCTGTACAGTATGGGTTACAATATAAACATTTACTGTCAACCTTTAAATCAACAATTGATTTAAAGACGATCTGTCAAAGCGCAATGAAACCTATTACTCGATTCTTATGGACTCCCGGTCCCACCAGGGATTAAAAACTAACATGGAATCGCGTATCTAAAGAAATAACAGTATACAGTAACTATGTTCATGCACAAACAGTAGCATGTTACATTATAAATTTGGGGTCTCCTCTAGCCAGAAAGCGCTAAATTGCATTTTGAGTGCGGTTTTGGACTTTTTTTAAATTACAAGCCATAAATAAGCTGATACTGTTTAGACTTTTTTTAAAACTATTACAGCAGCACAACTAAACCTCCTAGAGTAATGAAATGTCTTGCATTGTACAGCTTTTCAGCTAAATACTGTATATTTATCGCTTACGCCTGACATAAGAGGTGCCCGATAACAACCAGTTGAACAGCTCTTTTGGGAGTTTCGTGAAAAAGGAGGTTTCGTGAAAAAGCTACAGGAGTGCCAATCGTAATCGTTTTATTTTTAATCGTTCAATGCAGATGGCTGGTCGCATGTTCCATAAGAGTACGGTAATTAAAAAACATTAATACTTTTATTGGAGTTTAAATAAAGTTGATGTTTTATCTAGGGGCTGCTCGCCTGCGTCTGAATAGCGACTTCTAAACTTTGAAAACATGTGTCTGTCTTTCTGTAGGGGGAAGGGAATCTGATCTGCAAGGCCATTTGGCTACAAAAGTAAAAAGAAGGCTCTCTCTCTCTCTCTATTGATTATTACATCCAATAATCAAAAATGACAAAATAAACATAATAACGACCAACCAACAAAAACAACAACATAGATAACAACTGCAATACAAAATCAAATATATCAAACCATTAAAGCAAAACCGTCCTCCAATTATAAACAAATCTCAATATCTTGTACGAATTATTCGAAATACAAACCAAAAACAGCCCGCAAACTCTCTCAAATTCTCCCAATTATCATAATCCCGCCCCTTATGCAAAACCAAACCCTCCTCCCATCCCAGTTTATCCTCTTTATCATAAACAAAATCCATCTCAATTTTCATCATAAAGCATTACACAAAATCAGTACCTCAACACTCCATAATCAACAACGATAATTCACAAACAGACAGAACATGTAACTCCACATTCCCAAATAGACATAATTTCCATAGCCCCGCCCCTTATGCAAAACCAACATCCCTCTCCTGTTCTAGTCAATATCGCTCCCCCTTCACTCTCACCATCTGATTAAGAATGAATAAAAGCACTGTATTTTGGTCTGGGTGTTGACAAAGTAAGCACTCTCTCTCCGCTGGCGTTTGTAATCGTTTTTATTTTTAAATAAATTTTAGGAAAGTCATGTATTTTAAAAATCTTAATATTTCTATATTTATGTCTTTATTTAGTAGTTTCATTAGTGACAAAGGCTAAACTTTCTTGGAAAAATGTATTTTATGTAATCCATGTTTGCTATTAATTCATTTACGGCTAAAATATGTTCATTGTCTTCCAATGAAAGAAGGGTTCCTTTCGCCGTAGTCTGGTTGACATTAGAAGCTTGCCACGCCCGGACACCAATGCATTAGCATGTTAAAGCGATTTCATTGAGGAGCCTAGCTTTCTTAACTAGTAAGTACTGTACTTACTGGGTTTTGGAATGGGGGAGGTGTCTTTCGCCGGAAATCTCTCTCCCTTCTACTTTGAAAATACCTGTGAAACCGGTTTAATTCGTCACAGCCAGCACTCCCACTAAGAGGGGGGTTGTACTTGCAGTGTATCGGTATAGATGGGAAAGCCAGAGCCGACTGCTACGCCGCCCCCATGTTATGCTCTTCGAACATATCATTATATCATATCATTATATCTCATTTTGTATTTCTATTAAAAAAAAACGTTTGCCCACCCTAACAGTATTGTTGTTATTGTTTTTATCCTGTAAAGCTCTTTGAAGAGCCACCTTTAAAGGCGCCATATACACTAAAGTTCATTATTATTACTGTTGTTAATTTGCTGGACAGAGAGGTGAACATTATTATGCAGAAGACAAAGATAGCGATTTACGTTGCATTGTGCATTCTGCTGCTGTAATACAGTTTAAAATAATTAAAAGTCTAAACAGTATCAGCTTATGTATGGGTTGTAATTTAAAAAAAGTCAAAAACCGCACTCAAAATGCAATTTAGTGCTTTCTGGCAAGAGGAGACAAATTAATAATGTAACATGTTACACGTACCAAGAGGGACATACGTTCAGTATATTATTCATTTATACCGTTTTGTAAATGAACTTGGATTACAACTTCTACACTAGGTACTCAAAAGCAAGTACATCACTCATAGGAATTAAATTGATATAAACTGTGGTAACAATTGAATTCTCGAGCAGTAATGCAGAATGTTAAATACTCATCCGATCTCTGGGGATTCAGATCTTCCGTGGACAAAGAGGCAGTGGCAGGCTTGTTGCTGTCCAATTGGTGCTCTCTGGCTCGGTGCCAGGCAGTGATGTTTGCGGCTGGAGAGAAGTGGGAGAGATTCCTGCTACTGATGCTCTCTGAAGACTGGCTAGTTAGTGTTGGCTGAAACTAGCAAAGTTTGTGCAACAGAAGAAAAGTGACTGCGGGTCCCAGCAGTTCAAGAAGAAGACCGGTTCGTTCCTGATGAAGCACTAGTCCTGAATCCTTAGATTCACATTGGGTTCACGAGGCTTGCTGCTGATGCTAACCTCAGGTGGATCCTTTGGTTATGCGCTGGCAACCTCCGTTCTCGACACTTAGAACAAAGGAAAGTCCTGCACTCAGACACACTGGCCATTACGTGGTGGTCCGGGCTGAGTCTGAGGATGTTCAGGAGGAGCCCTGAGGCTGAATGTCCAGCAGGCATGCTGTGAGAATGTCCTGCTCCTGGTAACTGTTCTACAGGTGCTCTGTGTTGCCTGTTTTACTTGGAGGAAATGCAGGTTGTTAATTGGTTGAAAGTTACATGAGCATCAGAGACCCACGTGGGGTTAACCTGCCCTACCAGTTCCTGATTGGCTGATGATGAGTAACCATGCCCTCTGACCTTAGAGTTGTAAACAAACTTTGAACCAGACTCTCCCTCGGAATCTCAGACTTTAAGGCGCCAGGGATTCCATTTGTTAAGGTTGCTAGAGAATCTCAGGAATTGGTAGTTGTTCCTTATCAGGACACTCTATTACCTAGAAAAACACCTTAATTGTGAACCAAATGGAATGGCCTCTCTGTATCAAGCACCACTGAGATGAAGGAGAGAGGGACTGGCAAGGGAGCAGAAAACTTAATTCCGGTACTTTAATAAACAGTATCAGCTTTATTTATGGGTTTTAAATAAAGGCGATTTAAACGCGATTTAAATCAATATAAATGTTTATATTGTAACACATAGGTGACTATTCATGGTTATTAAAATGACTTAAATTCGATCATGTTGTGATAATTAGAAATATACATTTATTTGGTGCGAGTGAAGTTTTATTTAATCTCTGAGCCATACTGATTCTTATGGAAGCCAGTTTCCGCCAGGGAGTAAAAAAAAACACATTATGGTATTCTCTCCGATGCAGTGCAGTTAAAAACATATCTCTGATGCTGTTCCTAAATGAATATCGTTTATGACCATCAGGCGCTTTATGCTCCTTTTCTTTTTTCAGTGGATTGAACAGGGAGAGGCATTTCATGATGTACTTTTCACTGATGAAACAACAGTGGCTCTGGAACAGTTTTCAACCATGTCGTTTTATAAAAAGGGGAGATATGTGAACAAGCAAAACCCAAAACAAACATGTATGCCATACGGCGTACGCGTTACTGAAGCTAAAAGCTTAGCCTTTGTCACTAATGTAACCACTAAATAAAGACATATAGAAATCCCTACGTTACAGACTGTATATGGCTGGTATTAGTAGTTTAAAGAAAAAATACACACCAGTATTCCACTTTCTCCCTAAACATTTTAAGTACCAGAGTCTAACGTGGTTATTTCGGAAACGTTTGTACGTGCTCCTTCTGACCATGTTACTGTTTTTCACTAGAAGGTTAGTCTGTTCTACTCTGAGAATGTAGAGGGGGTGGAAAGTGCCTGCGGTCATTTAATAAGTATTAAAATTCGCAATGATTCCCTTGCGAAAATACGGACATACAGATGCTGTCATTCAAAGTGGTACAGACACGTACTGGAGGTAATTGGCTACGGCGGCGCGCATTCCTGACTCCCATGTCACATGGTCTGTGATCGAATCCCACTGGAACCATGACTTTTTTTTTAACAAACATTTCTTTGAAAAAATGAAACGTTTCCCTTGGTCAGAGATTAAATAAAACCTCACTCGCACCAAACAATTTTATATTTCTAAATATCACAACATGATAGAATTTAAGTCTTTTTAATAACAATGAATAGTCACCTATGCGTTACAAAATAAACATTTATATTGATTTGAATCGCGTTTTGATTTGATTGAACATAAATTGATATCTTTGTCTTCTAAGTATCTTAATAAACTTTCAGCATAGCTTTCCCCCCGTTTAGATTTATTTTTCTTGGGCTCTTGGGTTCAAACGTGGAAAGATTAGATTGTAATCGTTTTTAATTTTTAAATACATTTTAGAAAAGTGTAATCTATGCTAAAAAGTTGTACACCACCTGCTATTTACCTTGTAATCTGTGGTTTACATCTACTGTATTGTTTTGAGATGCCACTTTTAAAGGTGATATGTAAAATAAAGTTTTTTTTATTATTGTTATAGAGAAACATGATCAGATTTTCCCTGGTTCAAAAAAAAGATGATTAAAATCTGTAATCTTTCCACTTGTATGTCATCGGACATTAACGAGTACAACCCCCCTCTCTGCCGGAGTGCTGGCTGTGATGAATTAAACCGGTTTCACAGGTATTTTCAAAGTACGAAGTACAGTGTTAACTGGTAGCTAGGCTCCTCAATGAAATCACTTTAACATGTTAATGCATTGGTGTAACAGTTCGGGAGTGGCAAGCTTCCAATGTCAACTCGACTCGATTGGAAAACAATGAACGTATTTTAGCCCTAAATGAATTAATAGCAAACATGGTTTACATAAAATACATTTGAAATTTGGTTTACATAAAATAAGCCTAAATATAAAGGAAAAGCATGTTCAGAGAGCAATCACGCTGTGTTTATGTAGAAAAAATTGATTAGGTTTATGAGCAATCTAATTACCTATTCGCTTAAAACGCTATATAAAATAAAGTTTATTTAGAGAGGAATGAAAAGTGTCACAGTTTAAATAATTTTCGTAGGAGTGCTTAGACAGATTCCAAGTGCATTTTTGCAATTTACGTTGCATTGTCCAATGTGCTGTTGTAATACAGTTTAGAATACAGTTAGTCTAAACTGTATCAGCTTTATTTATGGGTTGCAATTTAGAAAAAGTCAAAAACCGCACTCAAAATGCAATTTAGAGCTTTCTGGCAAGAGGAGACACCCAAATTATAATGTAACATGCCACTGTTTGTGCATGAACAAAGTTATACTGCAATGTTCCTTAGACACGCGATTAAAAAATAATAATTTTTTGAATCCCTGGCGGAACACATTCCATAAGAATCAGCGCCTTTATACAGTATATCGCCTTTAAACACATATATTTAAACACGTGTTTACGATTTAAAACAAAACGCGATTCAAATCAATATAAATGTTTATTTTGTAACGCATAGGTGACTATTCATTGTTATTAAAAAGACTTAAATTCGATCATGTTGTGATATTTAGAAATATAAATTTGTTTGGTGCGAGTGAGGTTTTATTTAATCTCTGACCAAGGGAAACATTTCATTTTTTCAAAGAAATGTTTGTTAAAAAATAAAGTCATAGTTCCATGGGATTCAATCACAGACCTTGTGACATGGGAGTCAGGAAACTAACAGCGCCACCAGATTTTATAACACTATAAAAACGCTATAAAATAATGTGACTAGGCACAGAACAAGTTTACACCACAGTACAATAATAAATGCTGACCATGACTTTAGAAGCATAAATTACCTTACACTCAATTTAAACACAAGCTGTCTTTAGCCCTCTAAGCTGGTTCATACAGAAATGTAGAGATCCAAGCTGAGAACACACAGCTTCATTAGCGAATACATATGCAGGACAACTAGAGAAGACATTTTACACAGGATGGATTTTTAGAAACATCCCATCAGTGACATCACTGAAGTCAACTCCTAGGTACTATAACTGTCGTGTGGATAGTTTCACAAGAATCAGACAAAGGTTTAAGCATCGCTTGTTCTAGATAAAACTACCAAAAAAACCAACAACCCATAATGTACTTCTTTGCGGCTCTGTTTGCCCAAATCATATATTCACAACGTGAAATTAGAACATAATATTACATAACCAAAATCCGCAATATGGAAACAGAACCTGTGTAATTGTTGACAGATGATGTACTCATAACATTGTTACAAGACGAACTACAACATTTAAAAAATGACTTGTATGTACTTGATATCTCTAATCAATCCACTGCACTGCATTAAAACAAAACGAAAACTAGAACGCCCTGGGCATACCGTTTCGCGCTTCTTATCAGTTGCTCAAAAGTAATTTGACCGTATGAAATGCATAGTATAAACCTAGAAACATATACGTGAGCAGTATTTACGTAGTATCGGTGTTAAGACATACCTCTCAAATACTGTAAATCAAGTTAAAAATATCTCAAGACCAATTCTGGTCATAATGAAACCATGTTTCGTGTATGTTTTCTTTAAAGTACCGAGACCAGCCATATACTGTATGTTTATGTTCCAAAATTAATATCGTTTATGGCCTTCACACGCATTACAGTATGCTCCTATTCTTTTTATGCTCAGCTACTAAGATTTCCCTTCAGTGGTAAAATTCCATATGAATATTCAATACTTAAACGGGTACAGTTAAGACATTAAATATACATATACATACTGTATACAGTACAGTTTGCATACGGTAATATGTTTATGTTCCTAAATCAATCTCTTTTATGAGCATGTGAAAGGCATGGTGAATCGATTCTCAAAAATTACTGTACTTTGCATGATTGGAAACAAATTTGTGATTGCGAAATGCTGTGGTGTTACTTTTACAAAGACGGTCAATGAAAAAAGGAATGTGGACCAGGGCAATACTTTGAGTTTACACTTACAGCTTGTCCAAGGTCATTCATTATTAATACTATTAGTAATATCTTCGTTAAAGACTTTGATGGTGACAGCTCAAACATGAGAGGTTGAGCTTTATTAGCTCCACCTTGTGGAAATTCCGGATACTATTATTTTGCTAGTGGTATTTACCGGTAACTCGCGGTAGACTGCGTACAGCGTACCGGAAAATAATGCTGTATCACCCGTGCATTTTGAATGGCTGCATCTGTAGCCTTCAGTAAACAAAAGGCTCTGTCACTCCCACCACACCACCCCAATGACTAGGTGATTGATCTTCTTCCAGGAACCCTACCCCCCCAGGGCATATCTATCCTCTTTCGAGGGGGGGACTGTGACGCCCTCATCTCACTGTCTTCTCACACAGAAGTGCACTCGCGCTGATTACACTCCAGTCTCGAGCACTTCTGCCAAACGACACTGGTCCTATCAATCAGCCAACCTCCATCAATCAGCACACTTTCTTCCTCGCACAATACTTAAACCTTCCAGAACCCTCTGCTCTTTGCCCGGTATTGGTCGTTCTTCGGAGCTCCTACTTCGCCTTTGTTTCTGCATTTTACTCATTCTTCGTCATGAACCTCGGAACTGTTCTTCAACCACGTCTACTGTCTTGACCTTTTGGATTGGAAGCCTTCCCGTTGACCTACACCTTTTGAATCACGGATCTGCCTTTTGACTATGTAGATTAAGCCGGCCCAGGGACGCCAAATAATGTAGGGAAAACCGGTTCAGGGACGCCAAATATGTAATCATAGTGGCTCTCTGAAGGCACCAGTTCTGTAGGGTTTGGGCATTTACTGAGACAATTATTAATTGTAGCAGTAAATCACAAAGTTGATTCTTTTGATGGCTTTAGAATCTAACCATGCGACAAAACTCAAACAACGCGCACACACAGGTACTAATACACGAGGATACATTTATTAATACATAGAATATGCATATAAACCTAACAGATCTTATCGAGAGGGTTATCAGAATACAAAAGGTATATATTCAATCAGTTACAAAGAGTTATACATATCAAGAGGACATACGTTCAGTATATCATTCATTAAGACCGTTTCGTAAAGTGAACTTGGTTACAACTTCTACATTAAATACTCAAAACAAGTACATAACTCTTAGGAATTAAATTGATATCAAATGGTTGGGATAACAATTGAATTCTCGAGCTGTAATGCATTGAAGTTGAATACTCATCCAATCTCTGGGGATTCAGATCTCCTGCGGGCACAAAGAAACAGTTGCAGGCTGTTGCTGTCCAATCCGCGCTCTCTGGCTCGGTGCCAGGCTGTGCTGTGCGGCTTGCGACGGTGCGCTGCTGATGCTCACTGTTGGCTTTAACTAGCAAAGTTTGTGCACAGGAGAAAAGATGACTGTGGGTCCCAGCAAGTCAGGAAGAGGACCGGTTCGTTCCTGATGAAGAGCTAGTTCTGAATAGTAATTCAGCTGTCCACAGTTCCGACCTGTTCACGAGGCCTGCTGCTGGTTACTCTCTGGCAACCTCCACTCTAGACTCTTAGAACAAAGGAAAGTTCTGGCACTCGGACACACTGGCCGTTCCGTGGTTGTCCGGGCTGAGTCTCAGGATGGTCAGGAGGCGCGCTGTGAGAATATCCTGCCCTTGGGATTCTCCTTTGAATTCCCTTTAGAATTGTTGAATCTGAATCTGAATCTGAATCTTGTTGAATCTGAATCTGAATCTGAATCTCCCAGGCTCTCTGTGTTGCCTGTTTTTACCTGGAGGAACTTCAGCTCATTGATTGGCTGAAAGTTCCATGGGCATCAGAGTCCCACGTGGGTTACTCGGCCCTACCAGTCCCTGATTGGTTGATCAAGGTGAGATATGAGTCACTTAGTCCTGACACTTAGTAATGCAGTCCAGATGTCCAACTCGCACTCCCTAGACAGATAGGCACCAATGGATGACCATTGATCATGATAGCCAGGCTTAGCTAAGTGCATCCCCCTTTGGGAGCTGTCCTTATCAAAAGAAAACATCTTGCATGAATGGTTTCTCTGTGGCTGCACCACAGAGATGAACAGAGAAATGGGGCCTCATTTGGGAAGCTCAGAAACACTTAATTCTGCATTATTATTAAGCCTCACCGCTACAACTACGTCTTCTGTCTTTATCTCTAGACCCCCTAAGGTACGGCATAGGGTTCATCTTCCCGTTTGCTCAGTGGGTCATTCATGACAGTTGCTTTTTCTTTATTCTTTTTTCAGCATGGAATAAACCAACAAACCTATTTGACTTCCAAAGGATACTTGTAATATTTTATTTCATAAAACAAACTAGGAAAAAATAGAGTAGATTTTTCTTGTGAGATGTAAGAGATGTTTTAGTTTTTTTTTGTATTTGTACTAGGTGTTTTTTGTTGAATCTTGCAATTAAATCTTTCATGTTGCCTTGCTCCTTTTTTTTATAGTAGGCCTCAGTTCTTACAAACTAGTCTCTAAGGCCTCACCCTCTGCATACCCTCAGATATCAACTCTACCAAAAGAAAAAAAAAAGATGTCATGTTTTCTTTAAAAGATACGGTTGTATTTCAGAAGCTTCTGCAGATGGAGCCATTCAGAACATGTGGTAGAACCCATTCATGAGTTACATTGGCTGCACTTTGGTTCACCATACTGTGGTTTAGTTTGGCTGAGTGATCAATTTCAGAAACGTGATATGTGGCACTTGTGTTAGATGTTAGTGAAAACCTCCTACAATAAAAATGTAGTACATTTTAAGTCCATTTGATATGGAATATTAATATGGAATCATGTAACTAAGGGGAAATGTTGGTAGCTGAAATTACATATATGCTTTTGAATGTGATTACTGATATTCATTTATGAATATAAATATATTTATGAAGATGGTTGTGGTAGGGCATTTCACTTTTTCATAAAGATCAGCATCTAATTCTTTAACTTGGTCAGTTGTGTTTTTTTTGAAAATGTTTTGATGTGTTGAAAAGATTATCCAAACAAACTGGTCAAACTGAGTGATGTGGTACAGTGGTGGAATTGTTCCTGCAAGCTAAAAAGGTACAAGATTTGTTTCTCAGTCAATGTGCCAATTGTACTTTTAAGAAATAAAGACTTGTTCTTTAATACTTAAATCAAATAAATAATAAGTGTACAAAACATAAGATGTACTTTTAACAAATTGTCTCTTGGGCATAATGATGATTTTCTCGAATAATAAAATAATACGTAAACTGTATTCACATTTCTGTTAATTTTATATATCACAGTATATTAATTATAAAAAATAATATTCATAATGAAGTAATAACATTAATTAACCACCAGACCAACAATCACCAGGAAAGAAAAAAGTAATTTAAAGATGTTCTTAAATAGAAATCTCAATTGAGTTTTTTACATGTATACAATATTTAGTTTCAAATACTAATTTTGAAGTCACTATGTATAATATTAAATTATACATTTTATTTTGTATCCATATATTTATGCTTTTCGTTTGTCTTCTTAGTAGTTGATATAATAATGTTTTTTCATGAATTGGCTTTATCAAAATTATGATAAAGGTGCTTTCTCGCATAGCACCTATTTCAGATAAACTTTTCGGATGTAGCACTCGAGGGAGTGTTCTGTGTTTTGTTGGTGCACTATGGGGGGAGAAAAATTGGGTGTAGGCTGCGATTTTCTTGTCACTCATATTGCTTTAGAGTAGTGTGTAACCTTTATTTTTTTTAAGCCACTTTGAACTATAATGGTGTAGCAGCAATGCTTATTAATAAGACAGAATTAAGTCTGCCTGTGCTTTAACATGCGGTCCTAGATGTCAGAGGTCATTGTGACTCATCTCTCACCTTGACCAACCAATCAGGAACCTGTAGGGCGTGGTAACCCCAAGTGGGTCTGAAATGCCCGCTAAACTTTCGACCACTCACCACCTGTCTTGGTCCGTGTTTAAAAGACACTGCACAGCTCAGAAACTTTGCTTCTCCAACCACTTTTCACACCCTCAGAGACAATTACGTGACAAGCCGGTGTTGTCTGTATAGGGACTGAAACCTTGTTTCAGCAAAGTGTCGGCCTGGGGAATGCCCTACGTAAAATGCTAACCAACGCCAACGTGGACGCTTCATATACGTTTGGACTCTTGTCAACAACCTGAATAAGTTTTTATTCAGCAACAGCACTACACCGGCAGCAAATAGACTTTCTTCCCCCTAAAGAGTGACTTGCTCGGACCCATGGTCACCCTCTGTGCATAGAGACTCTCTACTAGTCAGCTGAACTACTATTAGGTTCCTGAGAGAGAACGCGTCAGGAACCACAGCGCGTCACCACAGCAAAAATCTCTCCTCCTAATTTGTCCAACTCCACAGCGATTGGACGCAGCCGCTAGCTGGTCTTTGATGCTCATGTCAGGAAATACGAATCCATATCTGGATAAGTAAACCCAAGTCTCTCCAAAACATAAAAAAATGTAACATAATATTGCATGGCACAGTGGGCACCTGATTCTTTTAATTTTTAAAGAAAATCAAAACTAGGAAACAATAAGGTGTCCCTACCTAAATTAGAAATTGTATGACTTTAAAAGCCATAAAAAAAACAGGTTTCGATAGTTAAAAACACTTTGTATATGCGAAATATAGGTGATTTGTCTTCCGTTGTGATCAGCTTAGAATCTGTGTGTAAGCTGTAGGTTTTTTGTTTTCTTCTTAATTAAACATTTAAAACACAACATGCGTTTCGTAGACATAAAATCACATTTTCCCCACTACCTGTGTTGTGAAGCAGATCAGAAGGTCTTTTAGTAATAAGATGAATGAATGAATGAACCTCCAGACCATCTCCAGAATACTTGGAAAGGAAGGATTGTTTCGTGCGAGCCGCCTAGCGCATTATCAACTCGAAGTAGGAGAAGGGAAGTGGGCTGTAATTTCACTCTCCATCAACACACATTCCCAATAGTCACTGATGAAGCTTTAGCCAAGTAATTCCTGATTTAAATTCCATGTTATAAAAAAGAATGTGATTTTTTTGTATATATTTAATTTGTTTTGTGGAGCCAATGTTTTCCTTGGTTCACGCGTGCTGCACTTGGGGTTGTTTTAGTTTGTAGTGGCCCTTTATATTACAGGTGTTACGTTATTACATGTAATTGTGGTTTCAATTTAGAGGATTTTACACTGTGCCTAACTTTGGAGCAGTCTGGAGCAGTCTGAGAAATGTCACTAGGCAGATGTTTAATTGTTAACGGGTTTTAGTCTTTTACTGGGTTTACTGGGGACATATCAGATGTTAAAGTGACACGCCCCAGACAGACAATGGTGATAAAAGTGATAAAAATCCATTCAAATGGGTTCAGTGTGTTAACACAAACTCTAACAGAGTTTGTAAGAGCAAGGTGACTTTCTGCTCAATTACATGAGAGCTACAACGTCAATCAGATAATTTCAAATTTTTTAAGTAACATTAACTGTTTGTTAAATTCCTCTACTTTGCACAGCACATGACTTCTCTAAAGGTACCTTTTTCTCTTGTGCAAATTCCAAAACTTGCACAATATGGCTTAGAGACACATTTATAGTATAATCAAAATAAACCCCGCCCTGCCGGATCTCACCTCCCGCTGTTCCACACACTCTAATCCCATGAAGTCAGAACCACAGATATACCAAAACAGTAGCACACACAGCAATTAATGAATTGGAATATATACAAGTTAATTCCAAGCTGAAAAGAAAAGACTCAGTGTGTCTCCTCTATAACTCTTCAGCTTACAGATCATTCATTATTAATATTAATATGATTTTCCATATAACATTAGATTTGGAATGTTTTTATAAGTTAAAATCCATCAGTCTATCTATTTTCTAACAACTTTATCCAGGACAGGTAGTAGTCTCACCTACACTATTGGATTACATTTTTTACGATTTTGACAGACTTCAGAATGCTCGACTGATGCATAAAAATGTAACATCATATGTACTGTGGTGAAAGAGCTGTTGAACACAGAACATCTTTCTGCCTGTGAAAAGATTTGCATATGTAGTTTATTCTTACATGTGTTCAACCACTACCAACCATATACAGTTTGTATAATATATTTAAATTTCCAAATTAATATTGTTCAGATGTTCAGAGACATTATGCTCCTGTTACTTTAATGCTCAGCTACCACCATTTCCCTTTAGTTGTAAAATTCCATATTTAGTAGATTTAAACATGTATAGTAGAGAGATTAAATGAAGCAATCGTTTCACTAGCAACTAATGCACAAGTGCCACCTGTCAATCCTTTTGGCCAGCGAATCATTTACTGCGGTAGCCTGTAGCTCAATTCCCTTGGTGTGGGATTTTACAATGCATTTTGAATAGCTACTGTATATCTGTGCATTGAATACTCATTGTTATTTATTTATGGCGTCTTTTGTCTTATGCAGTGTTAAGTCACATTATTGGACTATATACTGAAATGAGGGGAAAGTAATCATAAGTAGACTTTCTCTCCCAATCATTTTTTTTTATCACTTTATTAGACATTCATGGACTCCTAAAGTATATAGGACTTTTGATACTACTCTTGTATAGGGTAGGCTTCATCAAGTAAGTAGCGTAAATCTTTGTTGCTGTGGCAAGAGGTTACTCTACAAAAGTATTTCACGTACAAACAAAACAACCTTTTCTACTATTCCTAATAATTATGATATTGACATTTTCTATGAAATTATGTATGTAAAGCCCCTAGTTTAGTATAATGTAATCCACATGCATTTTATCATATTACTTTTTTTACTCTCCAAATGAAAAAAAGGTGGTATAATTTGTTTGAAGAAGTACAACTTACATATTGACTAGAACTGAACCTCAATATTTTAGTGTGGCAGGCAAAAATTATATCACTGAACCACCAATCCAAACTCTTGCCACATTGAGCATTCACTGCACCACCTGGCATTTTACAAAGTAGTGCAATCCTGCACCAGATTATGTGAAATATACATGCAAAAACACATCATAAAAGTTGTTGGTCAAAATCATGCGGTGTAATGCATCATGTACTTTGCGCTATGGAACATTATGCTTCAAGCATTCTGAGTGGCTGCAGCTGTATGTAATTTACAGACAGATTTATCACATTTCCTTAAGAGTATATTCTGAAAATGCTAAGAATAAAGGTTATTCAGAATACAGTTTGGTAAATAGTTTTACAAGTCAAGATTCTTCTTCTTTGCAAATATACTTTATGTGCTAATTAAAAAATTTCACAAAATTGATAGTTGCATCAAATCAATTTCTAGGAAAGGTTTAAAATTGCTGTGATGCCACGAGGGGCTATGTCCTCAAGGGGTGTTAGGTTCCCCATGTACTCTTAGAGTTTTTCTAAACTTTCCCCCTACTTCAAATGGTGGACCAGTCACTCAAGTCACAAGAGACTGGACACTGGCAATCATTGGAGCAGACTCCAGACTGAAGACCAGTCATGCTATTAGTGCCTCAGCTGCACACCTACCAAGTAGGCTGCAGTCAATGCACTTTGAAAAGCTCATTTTAAAGATCTGCTCAATCAAGAAACTAATGTTCACAACAGTATATTCAATTAAATCCTGCACACAAAAAGAGATAGTCTTTGAATTAAAAACTATTAAGTGATAACAGTGCTAATGCAAATGAAGAACAACAATGTATCAGGAGGTGATGAAATTTCTGTTTTACATTTTACATCACAATTTTTAATTACATAAAACAGGATCTAACACTAGGCCAGCAGCCATATCATCCTGCAACTCACAACTGGCAACCTAGTGAAGCTAAGCAGGTGTGAGCCTGGTCAGTACCTGGATGGGAGACCTCCTAGGAAAAACTAAGGTTGTTGCTGGAAGAGGTGTTAGTGGGGCCAGCAGGGGGCACTCACCCTGTGCTCCTTGTGGGTCCTAATGCCCCAGTATAGTGACGGGGACACTATACTGTAAATAGGACCTCAGTTTTACATCTCATTGAAAGAACAGCACTTGACTCTCTGTGGTCATTAACAATCCCAGGGTGTTTCTCGAAAAGAGTAGGGGTGTAGCCCCGGCATCCTGGCCAAATTTCCCATGCCTCCTAATAATCCCCCTCTATGAATTGGCTACATTGCTTTGTTCTCCTCCCTCCCCTTTCCCACTTCGATGGCAGGCGGAACAACGTGCCGGTTGGAGTATTTCTCGGTCGCAGTTAATGACAACGTCAGCTCAAAGATTTGGTTCAAACCACCAAATGGAGACTGGTGTGCCATTTGATGCAGGATTAATGAAAGAAAGAGAGAGAGGATCTAACACTACACTTCCAAAAATCTTTTCATACAGATTTTGAAGGAAGAAATTGAGGAAATCTTGATACCACAATTGTAACAGACTTGGACAAGTCCAAATTACAAATGGATCTCTGCTGTTCATCACAGGCAGGATCATTACAAATTCTGTTGAACCATCTCATTCCTCTTGCTGGAAGAAGAGTTTCTTCCAAAGTTCTAATTTGGGTTGAGACCTTCAATAGGTATGGCCAACATGATTTTTATAGTTCACAAATTATAGGAAATATGTCAGGCATGACATGGAAAAATCTCAGGAATCCCTCTACTTAGCTTCCTTTGAATTGAATTGTAAGGTATTTTGGAAGAGTATCGAGGCATATAAGAAGACTGAATTTAACATACAGAAGTCCTCCATCAGCAAACTCTAAATGCACATGCTCCAAGACTACAGATTTGTAATCATGATCAGTGAAAATGTGAAGTAATTCCCATACTTTGAGGTGTATTTGTCAAAGAAGTCTGATAGCTAAAGCCCCACGATGGAGAGGGTTTTAAGAAAGAGCTTATACATCATAAAACAATTTGCTAGTCAAAATTATAAGTCGTACAAAGTGCAAAAAAGTAGGCTGAAGAGTAGGCTGATAAATTGTATTATGGTAAAAAGTGTCTGTCCAGTAAAGGACTAGCAAGCCTGCTTTAGTGGCGCCGTGTTAGTGGCAGTCTGCTACAGCAGCTCTGTGTCTTTTTGTTGTCTTTTTGTTTCTTTCAGTTAGTTATGCTAGTGTGTTAGTGTTTTTTCTTCATACCTTTGTCGGCAACTAGATTTGCGATCACAACATGATGGATACTAGGAAGCTGAGATACTTTTTCTTGTTTTTTCTGATACTCGGACCTCTGTTTCTATCGGATTGCAATGCCGATAGCTACAGAGGCATTGTCTACACGTGGGACCAGCTGATCGCGCTAGAGCGTCCAGCTCTACTCACTGGAGGGAAGCCATCTGTGCCAGAGTAGCTGAGAAGGAGAAGCCGAGGCTGTAGGGCTGGTGCGACGCGAAAGGCGAAGAGAAGGAGATTTAAACCCTACCTTCCTTCGATTATCATGGGAGGTCCTTAGCGAACAAGATGGACGAACTGGGAGCATTGGTGAGGAGCCAGAGGGAGTATAGTGAATGCAGTATCATGTGTTTCACCGAGACGTGGCTGCAGGAACTTATTCTGGACTCGAACGTTACCATCGGCGGCTTTCACACAGTGCGGGCGGACAGAAACACCGAGAGCAGTAAAAGGAAAGGAGGGGGGCTCGCTGTGCTTGTCAACAACGGATGGTGTAATCCTGGACATACTCATGTTAAGGAGCATGTCTGTAATATCGAACTGGTAGCCATAGGACTGCGTCCATACTATCTGCCGCGGGAGTCTACATGCGCTATCTTTGTTGTTGTTTACATTCCAGCTACGGGAAATGCAGAGGTAGCGTGTGACGTCATAAACACAGTCACAGCCAAGCTACAAACAAAGCACCCTAGCTCTTTTATTGCTATTTCAGGGGACTTTAACCATGTATCTATTTCCACCACTTTGCCTACTTTCCACCAGTTTGTTAAGTGCCCGACCAGAGAAAACAAAACACTGGACTTATATGCCAATGCTAAGGATGCATATAGTTCCACAGCCCTTCCCCCCCTTGGCAGATCAGATCACAACCTTGTCTTGCTTCCACCACTATACACGCCTATTGTCCAGTGCCAACCTGTGACCATGAGGACTGTGAGGAGATGGTCTCAGGAGGCTATGGAGGATCTACGTGGTGCTTTGGAGGTCACCGACTTTGATGTGCTGTGCGAACCACATGGGGACAACATAGACAGCATGGTGGACTGTGTCACTGACTACATTAACTTCTGCGTAGACAACACCATCCCCACCAAAGACATACACTGCTTTTCCAATAACAAACCCTGGATCACCTGAAGGCTCTTCTGAATGACAAGAAGAGAGCCTTTGGGGGGGGGGGGGGGGGATAAGGAAGAGGTCAAGCGTGTACAGAGGGAACTAAAGCTGAAGTTAAAAGAGAGCAAGGACGCCTACAGGAGGAAGGTAGAAGACAAGCTGCAAAGGAATATGGTGAGGGATGTATGGAGCTGCATGAGAGAGATCACTGGCTTCAAACAGGCTGGGGGTGCAACAGAGGAGAACCTGGAGATGGCCAACGAGTTGAACCAGTTCTTTAACAGGTTTGATTCTGGGTCCTCTGTGGCTCATCACCCATCCCCCCACATCCACACGCTCCCTAACCCTTCACAGCTGCGACTGCCCAACACCTCCTCCATCTCCCCACAACCATGGCCGCCTACAGCTACAACCCCCGACAGCTACTCACCCACCCATCCCCCACAGCTGCCACTCTCCAACACCTCCGCCATTAACACCTGCAGCATTGAAAGTGCTATGAGCACCATCCCCCAGGCCAGGCTGACTATCACGGCTGACCAGGTGAAGAAGGAGCTGAAGAGGCTGCACCAGGGTAAGGCCACAGGACCAGATAACATCTGTCCCAGAGTTCTGAGGGCCTGTGCTGATCAGCTGAGCGGAGTGCTCCAGCGACTGTTCAACCTGAGCCTGCGGTTGGAGAGAGTCCTGGTGCTCTGGAAGACATCATGCCTGGTCCCAGTACCAAAGAAAGGGCGCCCCTCTGTCCTCAACGACTACAGACCAGTTGCACTGACTTCTCACGTCATGAAGACACTGGAGAGGCTGTTCTTATCCCACATGAGACCCCTGGTCAGCTCATCACTGGACACCATACAGTTCGCCAACCAGCCCAGTGTTGGTGTGGAGGATGCGATAATCTACATGCTGCAAGGGCCTACTCACACCTGGACAGGGCTGGCAACACTATAATGATCATGTTTTTCGACTTCTCCAGTGCCTTCAATACCATCCAGCCCTTACTTCTAAGGAGGAACCTGGAGGAGATGCAAGTCGATGCCTCCATGACCTCGTGGATCACTGACTAGCTGACAGGCAGACCACAGTCTGTGAGGCTTCAGAACTGTGTCTGAACAGGTAGTGAGTAACACAGGGGCACTTCAAGGGACAGCTCTTTCTCCATTCCTCTTCACCCTCTAAACTTTGGACTTTAAGTACAACTCAAAGTCATGCCACCTGCAGAAGTTCTCAGATGACTCTGCAATTGTGGGATGTATCAAGGGTGAGAAGGAGGAGGAGTACAGAGGACTGGTTAGCAGCTTCGTGGAGTGGTGTGGGGTGAACCACTTGGAACTGAATGTAACAAAGACAAAGGAACTGGTGGTAGATTTCAGGAGGAAAAAGGTCAAACCTACTCCTATCTACATCCATGGGAGTGGCGTGGAGATGGTGGACTCGTACAAGTACCTGGGAGTGCACATCAACGATAGACTGGAATGGTCTAAGAACATCGAGGCCAGCTATAAGAAGGGACAGAGCCGACTTTACTTCTTGAGGAGGCTCAGGTCCTTCAATGTATGTAGTAAGATGCTACATACAGTGCCTTGCGAAAGTATTCGGCCCCCTTGAACTTTTCAACCTTTTGCCACATTTCAGGCTTCAAACATAAAGATATAATTTTTTTATTTTATGTGAAGAATCACCAACAAGTGGGACACAATTGTGAAGTGGAACGAAATCTATTGGATTTTTGAAACTTTTTTAACTAATAAAAAAATGAAAAGTGGGGCGTGCAAAATTATTCGGCCCCCTTGCGTTAATACTTTGTAGAGCCACCTTTTGCTGCGATTACAGCTGCAAGTCGCTTGGGGTATGTCTCTATCAGTTTTGCACATCGAGAGACTGAAATTCTTGCCCATTCTTCCTTGCAAAACAGCTCGAGCTCAGTGAGGTTGGATGGAGAGCGTTTGTGAACAGCAGTTTTCAGCTCTTTCCACAGATTCTCGATTGGATTCAGGTCTGGACTTTGACTTGGCCATTCAAACACCTGGATACGTTTATTTGTGAACCATTCCTTTGTAGATTTTGCTGTATGTTTGGGATCATTGTCTTGTTGGAAGATAAATCTCCGTCCCAGTTTCAGGTCTTTTGCAGACTCCAACAGGTTTTCATCCAGAATGGTCCTGTATTTGGCTGCATCCATCTTCCCCTCAATTTTAACCATCTTCCCTGTCCCTGCTGAAGAAAAGCAGGCCCAAACCATGATGCTGCCACCACCATGTTTGACAGTGGGGATGGTGTGTTGAGGGTGATGAGCTGTGTTGCTTTTACGCCAAACATATCGTTTTGCATTGTGGCCAAAAAGTTCGATTTTGGTTTCATCTGACCAGAGCACCTTCTTCCACATGTTTGGGGTGTCTCCCAGGTGGCTTGTGGCAAACTTTAGACGAGACTTTTTATGGATATCTTTGAGAAATGGCTTTCTTCTTGCCACTCTTCCATAAAGGCCAGATTTGTGCAGTGTAAGACTGATTGTTGTCCTATGGACAGACTCTCCCACCTCAGCTGTAGTTCTCTGCAGTTCATCCAGAGTGATCATGGGCCTCTTGGCTGCATCTCTGATCAGTCTTCTCCTTGTCTGAGCTGAAAGTTTAGAGGGACGGCCAGGTCTTGGTAGATTTGCAGTGGTCTGATACTCCTTCCATTTCAAGATGATCGCTTGCACAGTGCTCCTTGGGATGTTTGAAGCTTGGGAAATCTTTTTGTATCCAAATCCGGCTTTAAACTTCTCCACAACAGTATTACGGACCTGCCTGGTGTGTTCCTTGGTCTTCATGATGCTCTCTGCGCTTTCAACAGAACCTTGAGACTATCACAGAGCAGGTGCATTTATACAGAGACTTGATTACACACAGGTGGATTCTATTTATCACCATCAGTCATTTAGGACAATATTGGATCATTCAGAGATCCTCGCTGAACTTCTGGAGTGAGTTTGCTGCACTGAAAGTAAAGGGGCCGAATAATTTTGCACGCCCCACTTTTCATTTTTTTATTAGTTAAAAAAGTTTCAAAAATCCAATAGATTTCGTTCCACTTCACAATTGTGTCCCACTTGTTGGTGATTCTTCACATAAAATAAAAAAATTATATCTTTATGTTTGAAGCCTGAAATGTGGCAAAAGGTTGAAAAGTTCAAGGGGGCCGAATACTTTCGCAAGGCACTGTATGTTCTTTCAGTTGGTGGTAGCGAGCTCCATTTTCTACACAGTGGTATGCTGGGGCCCTGGGATTAGAGCAGTGGATTCTAAAAGGCTGAACAAGCTCATCAGGAGAGCAAGCTCTGTCATTGGGTCTGACCTGAACCCCTTGGAGGTAGTGGCTGAGAGGAGAATGGTGTCCAAACTAGAGGCCATCATGGACAACATCTCCCATCCCCTCTATGATAGGCTTGTAGAAATGAAGAGCACGTTCAGCAATAGACTGATTCATCCACAGTGCAACAGGTAGTGTTGCAGGAGGTCATTCTTGCCTTCTGCCATAAGACTGTACAACGCGTCCACCTTGCGTCTGGGCAGAGGCAACATTGACAGTGACCTGTTTCTGGACTGAACGCATCTACACATCTACTGCTACATCTGTTCTCTTTCTTTTCTTTTCTTTCTTTTACAACCATTTTTTTGTGCAATATATGCCAGGGACCCGTGCAATACATTTATATTTATATGTATATCTATATCTATATTTATATTCATGTGTGATACGATTTTTCTGCGTACTGTTCTGCTCTAGTTTGTTCTTTGTGTGTCCAGACTGCGAGTAACTCTTTTAGTGCACCCCTCACTGTACTGATTGTATTGTATGTACTGTACTATTATTATTATTGTATCATTCATTACACTGTGGCTGTGTTGTCTGTGTAAAGCTGCTGTTGCACTGCAATTTCCCTCACTGGATCAATAAAGTATCTATCTGTCAAAACATTAAAGAGGAACTGCTGTCCTATTTCCAATTTTTCTAGGGGATATTCAACTAGCCAAGAGATGAGTAATAAACACAGGCACTGATGTTGGTCCCATCAACAAGTTTCTCAAACAGGTTCAGTATGATATACAATCAAATAAGTACAGGTTGTTCAGCAGACATTTCACCCCAGAAATATTCAGACATGATTTGCATTGTTGATTAGATGGTTTTGGAGGGCTGCCTGAAACTCCTTTCAATCATATAAATATTCTGGGAGAATAGCACATGTGACTAAACCTTAGACCCTGTGGTGAGCACAGGGTATAAGACAGGTCTTGTGATCTAGGTTTACCAACCCTTAAGTTCAGTAAATGTGTCTTCTGAAAATAGCAAGGTTAATGTGATAATTAACACAATGCTTAACAATCCAAATTCACGATGGCAGTGAGGTTGATCTGCATGAGTTCAAATCAGGACTACTTTGTTTTATTAAAATAGATGTATTATTGTATTCCTAATAAACTCAAAGAAAAGGCTTAGAAAGAGATGAGGAAATGGCTGAAAAATAGAGAATATGAAAGTGCATTTGCTAAGATATAGAACAATGTGAACTAACTCAATTTCTATTTTTAGGCTAAAGGCATAACATTACATTAAATTCTTATCAAGATTAAGATTTTACATTACTCCTATCAAGCATTGAACCCAAGTACAATGCATATGGTAAATACAGTGCAGATGCTGGCTGGATAGTGTGGAGCAACGTATCTGACTTTGCTTACATGGTCCAGTTGAGCTCTGCTACTTCTTCTCCTTTGTGTGCTGGCTTCCATGTGTCTTCACATCCAATCCTCTCAGGCTTAACTTTACAGATCTAACTTCCTGTACTCCTGGGCTTAACGTCCAGATTTTCAAATTGTGGTTCTTAGCTTGTCCTATTATTAGCCTCAGAAAAAGATATTCCAATGTATTGTCTGCCAGGATTCTGGTTGGCCAATTTGAGATTTGGAAATATTTGAGATTTGCAAATATGAGATTTGCATATCTCTCCTTCAGGTGTATATTGCTTCTATCAGGAGAGAAAGGATACAATGTCTAGTATTTGGGAAAACTAAACTTTTTCTGAGTAGTACACACAGCTTGATATTTAGATTTTTGAATTCTTCAAGTTTTGCCCATTTGACACCAGCAAGCACAGTCCACTTTTTTTCTGACATAATTGCGATGCTTTGATTGTGTTTTATTTTGATATTTTAGTTTTTATATTATATGAATATTATGAATATTATAGTTTACTCTTTTTAAAGGAAATGCAGTATGTAATGTGGCTTCATGTAGTTATTTTAAATAAGGAATGAAGGATGCTATTTTTAGATCAAAATTCAGATTTGCTATACAAGCAATGGGAGTGGGTTGTATATAATTTTGCCAAATGACCCGGTTTTCCAAACCTGAACCCTCAACTGATTTAGATGGATTTGTTTACTAAATTCTAAACCCTTTCAGTAACACTTGTTACAATCAGAATTCCATTTAATCTGTTTTATTATAAATTGCTCTTTAACTCAAGACCAAACAAATGATATCTATGAACATTTGCTCAGGTATCCCTTGTTGCTTGAAGTTTAATGTAGTTGGCTATGTTTCAGTATAGCCATGTGATATCCTCATTTAATATTAACAGATATTACTTGTGAATCATCAGGTCTAATTTGTTCTTGGTCAAATGGTTTTATAGCCATGTCTGTGCAACGTTTATCTCTCCATGAGAGAGAGGTTTAATGTTTTTCTAGAGTTTGTAGCACAACAAGAAATGGAAATACCCCATTATTCATGCATATTCCAAGTGGGCAATGCATTCAGACTTACTTGTTAGCAAAAAGAGCACACTTGCAAAACTTGAAAATGAATGAGTTTGTTTTAGTTGGTTGGTAGGTTGATCTTTTTTACAGTATTTAGATAAAGTATCTAAAAAATGTTGCCTTGTACAGTATGTGTCGGTTTTATGAAAATACTTAAAATTGATATAGTAGCAAAATTTGCTTGGTTTAAAGCATATTTACAATTTAGTAGGATCACTTTCATGCCACCGGTAGTTTTGTTGCATCTGCCTGAATTGCAGACCACGGTAGCAATGTGGCACTACACATACATTGAAACTACATCTCTTTTGTGATGTTACTTGGAGGTTGTACACTTTACTGTGTACTTGGTAGTTTCATTGTGGTTTGAAATGGAATCATCATTGCCGATTCTTACTTTAGATTTTGCTGTACTCTCACTTTGGAATTTACGACCTTTGTCACTGCAGTTTATTTTCTCCTTACTTTTAATTTTCAGCTCCTAACAGAAGATACAGGGATAGCTGTTAATATATGTGCAACCTCTCATGTCACCAGACTCTCTATTCAGGAAGGTTAGATGAAATCAGCCTTGATACAAAACAAACATCTGGGATCCCTCAAAAAAACTCTACCCTCATTTATTCATTCTCATTATTATTATTATAACCATTCATCTTTCCTTTTGACTATTACACAATATCTCCAAAATTGTTCTTCAAGTGGACCTCATGAATTAGGGTCTGTGGCTGAGATTTGGTATAGGAACAAAATAGAATATGCATTTGCCAAACAACAATTAATTTAAAACATTGTTATTGTAACATTTATTTTGTCCTTATGGTGCAGCTTATTTTGTCAAATGCAAAATACAGCCCTTAGTATGATGATATACTGATCACCATTAAAAATGTAACATATGGTATTGAGGGTGCTAATGCTAACTATGGTCTATTGAAAAAGTTCCAAAGGCATGATAAGTGTAGGTCGTCAAAAACTGGTGATGACAGGTGTCGGGTATCTGCAGTTTTCAGAACAATAGGGTGCAAGTTACAATACAAACCTTATAGTGCTACACTGATCAAATCTGAATTTGGAGGTATTCTCCTCAATTATTGAACAAGGAAGGGTTTTTACCTGTCAATGTTTTAACATTAAGATTAAGATGTATTAAGATGTACTGTCAGATTAAGATGTGAGATATGTGCTTTTGTTTTTATAATATGTACTACGTTTAGTTAGGAAACCACTAGATAATTTAATTCTGCATTAGTGATAAACGTGTTTGTAATAATATTTAATCTGAGGAGTCACACACATCTTCCACCTCTGCAGCTCTACTTATTCTATCCTGTCTAGTGATATTAACTAGAATAGACTGACAATCTTTACTCTGAATGATTGTTCGTCTTTGCATACTAGTTAAATACGTCGCTTGTTTAATTTGAATGACATTTCTTTCAATGGGAAAACAATCTTAACCTCATAGTTTATTGCAGTTTTCACAGATATCCTACACTTTAAGATGAAATAATTTTAAAACATTGAACCTTCCAAGAGCAGCTGCTGTCTCTGGGTACAACTCTTTTCAATTTCTTGCTGCCAATAACTAGAGTAATTCACAGAGTAAATAGAAACTATCCATCTTAGCATCTAAAGGGTTTTCAGTTGTATAATTAAATATTTCATCTTGACTCTTCCAATTATTAACACTGCCACATTCAGTTATGTTATTTACATTTTATTGATTATTCTTGTCCTGGTTTTACAACCTTGTTTTCTGTGCCACATGTATTCTGGCCTTCACAGTACAGAATTTGTTCTGAATTGACAATTTAAACAAAGGATTATTACACCATCCAGTGCTTGGGCAGTCCAAATGTCACCCAGTCTATGAGTAAGATTTTTTCTGTAGCTGTTATCTATATGAGTGAAAATGAAAAGTCCAGATTCAATTGCAAATGAAAAACATAATCTTATCTGTAAGCACAAGTAAGACATCTTCCTGAATTATAGGACAAAAAAATGTTTTCCTATTTCAGTATTTTTGCATTATTTCATTTAATTACTGTGAGGGGTTTTGAAATGGGGGTAATACTTAATATTTTATGTGCATTTTTTTAAAATTATAGTATTGCAAAACAAAAATAATAACCAATGGTTTATATGTGCTAAGCCTGCTGTGAAACATGGAATTATATACAACACAAATTTCTAGATTACCTGAAAGAACAAGGATATGTGACCATTATTTTTTTCATACCAAGCTTGGAGTATATGTTTACAAAACAAGTTTTCTTGGCCATATTCCATTTCCTCATTTTTCCTTTTGTTACTGCATAGCATGTCTGATTAATTACTGTAGCCAGACGTTTTCTATTTTAACTTGATGAAAGTTTGCATAAGGAGCTTTCCCAAGACTAAAGAAAACAAAGGTTGAAAAGAATAATTTTAAACCACAATCTATATGTGCTCATGTCAACATTATTTTCTCATTTTAAAACATGCTCATTCAATTACAGTCACCATAAGATTTAAATTTAATTCCCTAAATTTTCAAAAGGACATATAATTAATTTGTGTTGGATAATATGTAACAGCCGTGCACAGCTTGACCCCTATATTTAATAACTGTACCTGACATTTTGACTGTTGTAAGATTGTAAATGTAATGGGAATTGTGTTAAATGCATAATTTAAGGGTTTTAAGCATATTTGTGGTCATTGCAAGTTGTCTTGTTTTGTGTATGTTTTGCCTAGTATATTTTTTTAATGCTAAAGCATTAGATCAAGCTATCATTTGCATAATTTTAATTTTTCATTTTTTGAGTAAAACTGTCCTTTTATTGGAATGCAAAAACATTAATGCTCAATCTTATGACATTACAATCATCAGTAGTTCCCTTTACATGGGTGTGGACCCTAATAATGTTTAAAAGACAGCATCGGTATCTCCTGGAAAACCTGGCTTGGAATCTGATACAACAATAATCTATAATCTAATTTCTAATTTACTATTCCTATCTAAGATTTTAAAATGAGTTTTCACATTCATTACAGGCTCACCTGATTTGTTTGAACCATTCCAGTTTTCACTCTAATCATAGTATTGAGACTGCTCTTGTTAGGGTTAAGAATGATTTACTTATTGCATCTGACCCAGGGGTTATAAGTATCCTTATGTTGCTTGATTTTAGTGTAGCTTTTTTAGATAGAGTAAATCATTCAGTCTTGCTTAACTGCTTGCAAACATCCTTGTCTATCAATGGAACTGCCTTAAAATGCTTCTGCTCTTATCTGAATGGCAGGTTGCATTTTCTTTCCCTTGGTCCTCATAAACCACCCATGTCTCCAGTGCCGCATGGTTCATTACCAGCAGCCATTTCACCCTGCAACTCACAACTAGCAGTCCACTGAAGCTAAGCAGGTGTGAGCCTGGTCAGTACCTGGATGAGAGACCTCCTGGGAAAAAACTGAAGTTGCTGCTGGAAGAGGTGTTAGTGGGGCCAGCAGGGGGTGCTCGGTTCATATGGGTCCTAATGCCCCAGTATAGTGACAGGGACACTATTCTGTAAACAGGCGCCATCCTTTGGATGAGACATAAAACCGAGGTCCTGACTCTATGTGGTCATTAAAAATCCCAGGGCATTTCTTGAAAAGAATAGGGGTGTAACCCCGGTGTCCTGGCCAAATTTCCTATTGTCCCTTACCAATCATGGCCTCCTAATTATCCCCATCTATGAATTGGCTTCATTACTCTGCTCTCCTCCCAACTCATAGCTGGTGTGTGGTGAGCGTTCTGGCGCACTATGGCTGCCGTTGCATCATCCAGGTGGATGCTGCACAACGGTGGTGGTGGAGAGGAGTCCCCATTACCTGTAAATCACTTTGAGTGGAGTGTCCAGAAAAGCGCTATATAAGTGTAAGCAATTATTAATTATTATTATTATTACTTTTTATTATTTACTGTATATGCTTCCTCTAGATCAGATTATAAGATAACATTATCTTCAGTTTAATTGTTATGCAAACTTCTTCCCACTCTGATCTCCTGCCTCTGTCACCCTCTGTATTCTTGTTTGTGTGACAACAAGGTCTGGTTGGCATCAACTTTCCTAAAGCTAATTAGAAGAAAACAAAATGAAAGCTCTTACTTAAGCCAAGAACTCTGTAACAACTGTTTCCACGGTGAAACAGCAAAATGCTCCACTGGAGAACAGCAAGGGCGAGCATAGCTACACCAGCTCTGGAGTGCTTGAATGAGTATAACAGCAGGTTTTTTTCAGTTTACAGCAAACAGTCCTGACAGAGGCGTACCTTGAAGATTTAAGTCAAATGGTAAAGATGCACAGTAATATGTAATGTCAACTGATTGCATGAGTCCTCTAATCTTGCATTTTATCTAAAAGAAATAATTAATGAATTGCATTTTTTTGTAATTAATTTTTAGCATTGCTGTATTACAGTGCCGGGGCCCTGAGATTAATTCCAGGGGTGCTATCTACATGAATTCTGCATGTTTTGCTTGTGTTTGAATGAGTTTCCACTTGGTGCGCCAGTTTCCTTCCATAGTCCAAAGAGATAATGGTAGTATAATTGGCTTCTGGGAAAAATGATTCTGGAGTGAGTGAACCTGTGTCTATGTGTGCCCTGCAATGGACTGGCCTCCTGTCCAGAGTGTAACCCACCTTGCACCTATTGCTTGTCAGGACAGGCACTGGTTCCCCTGCAACCATAATTTGGAAGAAGTTGTTAGAAAAGTGATGGGTAGGAATGGATAGGGATCCTTCTCTAAGTGGGCTTCAGATACAAAAGTCTATAAATATAAGTTAAAAATGGGGTTAATCAGTTAAATATTTATCCACTCAGATACTGAATAATTAAAAACACCTTGATACAATATACACGGAACACAATTCTAGAAGTCACCAGAAAGTAGCTCAAAATGTGTGAGAGATGCACATTTTGAGTGAATTAAGGGAAAAATGTATTTTGGAAGATTAGCTTTTCAGACCTTATCTTTAAAAGTAATTTATTATTTCTAGTCAAATCCTTAAAAATTAGAGTAGCATGATTTGCATAAACATTTGAATAAATGTTACAAATAAGAAGAGGCTATTTTGCCCATCTTGCTAATTTTGCTCATTTGGATACTAGCCTGTCAGGGTATCAGTCTTTAAACAGGCAAGAACACACACAAGCTACAGTAAAATAAGTTGTAAAGAACTACCTCCTGTGTTTAGCTTTCTACTCACTTCTCCACAGTTTCCATTTGTGTTCTCTGCTGAGTGTTTCACTGTTAAATCTGTGAAGTCCATTGGGTTAATTTTGTCACGCTTTAATAAATTCTGAATATTTGAAATGTCTTTAGTCCAAGATATGTACCTGGTTACTTTTGTTTGGCCTGATTCTACAGCAGCAATATCTTTATTTGTAATGTGGGGACCAAAATGATTACAAATATTCTAAGAAAAACATTTTACTAATTCACTGTACAATTTTAACATAATATCCATACATTTACATTTTATGCTTGAACATTACTTAACATAATCAACATTATTTTTGTCTTTTTATTACTTGTAAAAATGTTGTCTGAGCAAAAATAATCACCATAAACAATTCATCTTCAACATAAGAATTAATCTGTTTTTAAGGACTTTATCAAAAAATTATATTATATTATATTAAATTTTAAATACACTAATATACTCTGTATGCGTCCATTAATTTTGTCTCTTGTTCAAAGGACACCAAGAAGTTAGCTAAGGAAGGCCTAGCTTTTCCATATTTGTTAAATATCCTGTAGAGCCCTATTTCCATATGGATGATCCATTTAGTTAAGTTGTAATTATCACATAGCCTTACATATGATAGAAGTAAGACTTATTGGTTTATCATTTCTTGCTTTGGCTTTCTAATCACTTTTTGCAGATGAAAGTCACATTAGTAATTTAATTAATCCAATTAATGGGCATTACCCATGTCTCAAGTGACTGTTAAAAGAGTTTTGTTAATGGCATAAGAAATAACATCCATCATTTCCTTCAGTCTAAATGGTAGAATATCATCATCCCCTGGAGATTTGTCTGTCAATTGTGTACACATGTTGTTTAAATGCTGCACTGATTTAGCTCTCTATCTGTTATCTGGCTCATGTGTTCTTTCAGCATTGCTTTTCTTAGTTTTTTATTATTAATAATTATTAAGTTGTTTAAATAATAATAAAGTTAATAAATACAGAAGTAAAAATTAGAAAATAAAAATTAAAAAACAGTCTCAGTTCCCAGAAGTCATTAAACATATTGGCAAGACAAGAAATATCTTTGGACTGATTTTTGGAGATACAGGCCACAGTGAAATTCTTCAGGAAGTAGAAACTTGCATCAGACAACCATGGCAGAACCGCCCCCTTTTGAGTTATCATAGGAAAAGGTGATGTTTGCAGCTGTGTCTCCTAGGTAGCCTTTCTCACCATAGGATTAATAAGTGCTTTGCCTACCTTATGGCCAAAGGGTTGTTCATTTCAGGGATCTACCTATTTCACTTGTACCAAACCTAATATAAAAATGTAAATAAAATTAAAGACAGTGAGTGTAGCTATATATTTATTTCTGTTTATCTCCCACATTTATGAATGGGAGAAAGACTGTATTTTGGGATTTAAAAATGAAAAAGTGGTTTACAAATGTGTAATTTTCTGTTAATGATTGCTTTTTGTTTCTGGGCTCTTATTATTGATATCACATAAAACAAGGTTGTACACTGCTATTTTGTTTAATTCTATAATTCATTTTTTTATTTTGTAAGTTTTGTTTACTTAACGATACAAAAAGATTAAATTTATATTCTTGCTCTTCCCCTTTCCCAAAACTTTACAATTTCTCCCCCTTGTGCAATGCCTGCCACCTCTAATCTCCAAACATTATATTTTAATAAAATATGATTTTGACATATAAGACACATCTTTTTTTGCATAGTTTAGACAGAGACCAAAAAGTAATATTATTTACAGTTGTGAGACCTTGCAATGTTAATTAGAAGCATCTACACTTACAATTCATATTTTGCTTTCTGAATTGTAGGCTTCACATGAAAGTTAATAATGTTTTTCATTGAAACAATAGTTTATAAATCATAGACCACATTTATCACTGTCAGTTCCTGTATGCCATTACTGTATCACACATTAATAAAACAAATAAACACATACAGCTTTATAATGACAACGATAAATAATGAGAGAAAAAATGGGAAAATTAGAGTTGACAGTTTACAGAGACAAAAGCAAGTGTGTTGTGTAATACTTTTTTATTTCTGGGGGTTTGAAACAAGGCCAGAATATGTATATACTGTATCAGGCTGTAATAACATTATTTTAGGACACCATTGTCAGTGCTGATATCCTTTTTTTTCTTTGTAGGGTAAAACTATTAATCTTTAAAGATCTCTGTGTGGTATAAAGTGCACAAGACAGTAATTTATATTAAAACATACAAGACCTTAATGTTTGTATGTATAATCAGTCATTTGGTTTTACATCAGATCACTTACTTAAGGAAATTACCCTACTGACTGTAACTGTAAGGTTTTAATAGAATTATTTCAAGATAAACATCACTTTGTTAATGTATGGATACCTTTCCTAACATTGTGTAATTCTAATTTGAAGACAAAGCTTCTAATACTTCAGAACTGTAAGTGCTGATGTGGAAGTGGCAGAGAACCAAAGAACTACTACACAATCTGAACAACCATATTTAGCTATCTCTGAGATGTAAGTAGTACAAAAGAAAACAACAATACAATTGTTTAAGAAAAGAAAGACAGACACAACAGGCAATGTGCAACACAACAACAGATAATGTGCAAAACAACATCAGTCATGCAAAATCATGCATCAACAGAATGAAATAAAGGAAAGAAAATTATGGGGAGTGAACTTCTTGACATGTGAGGTAGAGGTAGATTTCAATGTTTGTTCACGGTTTGATAAAAGAAAGAAGGTACTGTAAGGGTTCAGATCGTGGGTGAGAGAAGCTTTAATAGTTTAATAGTGGGGGGGTAAAAACTGTCTCTGAGTCTGGTAGTCTGGGCCTGGATGCTCCAGTACCATTTTCTAGATGGTAGAGGGTCAAACAGTCAGTAGCTGGGGTGTGTGGGGTCTTTGAAGATGCTTAGAGCTTTCCTCAAGCACCGTCTGTCATAAATGTTCTGGATAGATGGGAGAGCAACCCCAGTGATGGACTTGGCAGTTTTCACCACCCGCTGTAGGGCTTTGCGGTTCGCAGTATTGCAATTGCCATAGCATACTGTGATGCAACCTGTCGGTATGCTTTCTGTAGTGCATCTGTAAAAGTTTGTGAGGAGCTGGGGACACATCTGAATAAGAAGGCGGTGTTGCGCCTTTTTATTCAGACAAGTGGCGTTGAGAGACCATGTGAGGTCCATGGTGATATGGACAGCAAGGAATTTGGAGTTACTGACCCTTTCCACTTCACTCCCATTGATGTGATAGGGGCATGACCGTTTTGCAATTTTCTGAAATCAACGATCAGCTCCTTGGTTTTACTGATGTTGAGGGTGATTTGTTGTCTTCACACCACTTTCCATTACTCAAATTTTGAAACAGATAAGCTCCAGAAAGTAAAAATATAAACAGTATAGTACAGAAACTAAGAATAAAATGGGAAAATAAACAATTACATTTAATATTTTAAAGAACAGCCATAAGACCAAGTGCCAAATATTTAAGACAGAATAGAACAAGTATACAATATCTCAGAAAGCAACCATCCTATAGTTAAATTATTTTCTCTTGGTTTTTTAATTATCTTTTATAATATTATGTATTTCTTATTATGAGTAATTATGAAGATTCACTGGATTTTTGAAATTTCAAACTACTTCTACTCAAATATTTTGTATCCAATGAAGCCAATCATCTCCAAACATTTAGTATCAACAGTATCATATCCGGGGAGAAGAAACTGTATTTAAAAATATGCTCCTACATCAATCTGGATGTTTTTAATAGGTTACCTCAGTATAATTTGGTGATCATAAAATGGGAGTAGCAGGAGACATCTTGTGACTAGTATACTATGCATGTGTATTAATTCTCACCCTGTTTTTTTATTTTTTAATTGCAATGGGACCATGTCCAAGTTGTTGGGGACCAAAAAAAGAGGCCGTACAGCACCTGGCATTGTGTAAACAAAGAGAAACGAAAACAGTACTTAATGTATAGACTTCACAATACAATTTATGTGTGTAGAATGTAGTCATAAAGCCTCCTAGACATTAACATTACTTCATAATTGACTATATTTGTGGTTGCCAAACTATTTGTGATCTATCAAAATGTGATTAGATCACCATGCCAGGTTCTGCACATTTTAACTGATAAGTCATATGCTGGAATTGTATTACTACACTAATACACAATTACTTTTTTTGGACACAGTTTCAGTTTCAGGGTAAATTAAAGAAACTTCTTTGTCTCTACAGTTTAATTGACACTTTCTTGATTTTAACTATGGCTTACTTGATAATTTCAACATTTTCTATTTATTCTACTTGTATCTTCCTTCTACAGTGTGTGCATATGGTATCCCCTTGAGGGAGATGTTGTCTACACATCATACAGATGCAGCCATTCAAAGTGCGTGGCACAGACACGTACCGGAGGTAATTGGCTACGGGCTCGCGCACCGTGACGCGCGATGACGCAAAATACCGCGGTATGTGATTGGTTGATCGACAGGGGCACTCGTTGGTGGGTTGTAGAAAGATTTAAATGTCTTTACTGTGCCCGTTTTAGTATTGAATATTTATATGGAATTTTACCACTGAAGGGAAATCTTAGTAGCTGAGCATAAAAAGAATAGGAGCATACTGTAATGCGTGTGAAGGCCATAAACAATATTAATTTTGGAACATAAACATACAGTATATGGCTAGTCTCGGTACTTTAAAGAAAAAATACACACCAGTATTCCATTTCTCCCTAAACATTTTAAGCATTTAAGTCTTTAACTAACGTGATACCGGAGTCAACAAGCATACTTTTAGAATTTGATTAAAAGGGAATATAATATGAAATCGCATATCTAAAGAAATTAATAACGATATAATTATATTCATGTACCGCAACACAAGCCGGAATCCAGCCGGAGCCATGACATTTTTTTTTAACAAACATTTCTTTGAAAAAATAAATCGTTTCCCTGGGTCAGAGATTAAATAAAACTTCACTCGCACCAAACAATTTTATATTTCTAAATATCACAACATGATCGAATTTAAGTCATTTTAATAACAATGAATAGTCACCTATATGTTACAATATAAACATTTATATTGATTTAAATCGCATTTAAATCGCCTTTATTTAAAACATATTTAAATATATGTGTTTTTTGATTCACAATCAGACAAATGCAACATAAAATGATATCAGTTCAGGTGGGTAGCTGCGTCAGCATGCGTAGGCTGCAAAGGAACAAGTAATAGGTTTATTCCATGCTGAAGAAAAGAAGAAAGAGAACACAACGTTTCGGGCCGTGGAGCCTTCTTCAGGTGTGAGAGAGACAAGGCAGTAGGCAAAGGTAAAGTAGCGGGAGAACAAAGGTTGGGAGGGAGGAGGAGTGAGAGGCGGGAGCAGGGGACAGAAAGAGAGGCCAATCAAGAGGTGGGAAGTCTGAATGGGTGCAGAGAGGTGTGAAATGAAACTTCAAATGAATGGAGAAAATTTAAAAGAACAGTAATCTGTCGTTAAGGGAAGGGAGAATGTGTGATCCTAGCTGCAGAATAATTTTAGTTTCGGTGGTCTTTCTGATGTATGAATTCGGAAAACCGTCTTTGAGAACACAGACGGAGAGATTAGAGTGGTCGTGGCCGTCAGTGGTGAAATGAGAAACAATGGGCTTGGAGAGATCTTTAATCTTCACAGCCCTGACGTGTTCTCTGAAGCGGTCTCTGAGTCTCCTTCCTGTTTCTCCAAATGGCTGGGCATTTACTGCAAGAGATACAGTAAATAAGGTTGCTGGAGGTACAAGATGCTGTCTGGGTGATCAGGAATTGTCCTGAGGGGCCTTGAATGAGTGTGGTGGTGGCTGTGTACTTGCAGGTGATACAGCGAGCTCTGTTGCAAGGGAAAGTGCCTGGTGTGGATGGTTGTTGAGGGAGGTCAAGGGAGCTGTGAACAAGGAGGTTACACAGATTAGGTGGTCGGCGATATGAGATGATAGGGCGATCAGAAAAGAGGGCCCCAATGGAGGGATCATCCTGTAGGATGGAAAAGTTCTGGTTAATGGTCCTGGGGATAGGAAGTGTGTTAGGGTGGTAAGGAAGCACCAAAGGAATGCAGTTCTTACGGCGGGAGATCCTGATCGGGTTGATGGTCCGGGGGGTGTTTTTGGCTCGGGCAAGGGCCCTGTCAATCACACTGCTGGGGTATCCTCTGTTGATGAAAAATGAGTACATTTCGAGGGCTTGGTTCTCAAAGTCGATGTCGTCGCTGCATAGTCGTCGTAACCTAAGGAACTGTGAAAAAGGAAGAGAGTTTTTAGTGTGGTTGGGGTGAAATGAGCTGTACAGGAGGTAGCTGTGTGAATCCGTGGGTTTGTAATAAACTGAAGTGGACAGTCGGGGGTAGTTGATAGACAGGTGGATGTCTAGAAATGGAAGAGTGGTGGAAGATATGTTAACCGTATATTTGAGGGACGGGTGGAAGTTGGTGAAATGGTGCAGGAAGAATTCAAGCTGATCGTTGGAGCATGTGGCGGCACCGACGCAGTCATCAATATATCGTTTGTAGAGGTCAGGGACATAGCCAGTGTAGGAGGCGAAGAAGCGTTCTTCTACCCAGCCGACAAAAATGATGGCATAGCTGGGTCCCATTCTGGTTGATATAAAAGATATAAAAGATATATTGAAATCTTTGTCTTCTAAGTATCTTAATAAACTTTCAGCATAGCTTTCTCCCCGTTTAGATTTATTTTTCTTGGGATCTTGGGATCAAACGTGGAAAGATTAGATTGTAATTGTTTTTATTTTTTTAATACATTTTAGAAAAGTGTAATCTATACTAAAAAGCTGTACACCACCTGCTATAAAGATACATATTGTAATACTTTCGGGCTCGGATAGGACGGACACAAGAACTCAGACTTGCGGAGTTAAAGCAAGTTAAAGCCTTGATTTTATATATCACCATTAAAAGTGGCATCTCAAAGCAATACAGTAGATGTACTGTAAAAACAGTTAAAAGGACCACAGATTACAAAGTAAATACCCAACACTAATTGTACCCATCTGTCATGCTAATAAAGCACCTTGAATTGAGAGGGAGGGGGGAAGGCAAGCGAGAGAGCACAGCCAGGACAGACAGGCAAATTGGGTGAGGTATTTCGCGGCATACCGCGACACGCCCACCGGGGTATTACGCGGTTCACGTGTGTCACGTGACTAACTATCCGGCGTCGCCTTGTAAAACCGCCAGGGGGAGCTTAACCTCTCATGTACAGCATTTGAGCCTTTAATTTTGAACTGTGTATTACAGCATGTTAATCATCAGTCATTAAAATGTTGGTATATTTTATGAAAGCAAGATTGCTCAGTTGGACAAAAGTACACAACCTACCTTTATCAGAAATATTTATGCATCAAAGCCTTTACTGAAGATATTACTAATAGTATTAATAATGGATGACTTTGGACAAGCTGTATACTCAAAGTATAATTTCTTTAGCACATTTGTAGAAGCACTTGGAATCTGTCCAAGCCATACTTTGTCAGGCATTTTGTTTTACTTCAACGGGCATAAAAACATCCTTGCTTTTAACAGGGCGTTTCATAATTTCTTACTACGAAAATGATTTAAAATGCGACACCTATCATGAAAAGAAAAAAATACACACCAGTATTCCATTTCTCCCTAAACATTGTAAGCTTCGAAGTCTTTAACTAACGTGATACCGGAGTCAACAAGCATACTTTTAGAATTTGATTAAAAGGGAATATAATATGGAATCGCGTATCTCAAGAAATTAATAACGATATAATTATATTCATGTTGCAAAAGAACTGCAACGGACATAAAAACTCCCTTGCTTTTAACAGAGCGTTCCATAATTTCTAACTACGAAAATGCCAGGTGAAAGGATTTGTAAACATATTTTGTTAAAGCAAGTCAGTTTTTTCCGCAACACATAAAATACATTTTTCCAAGAAAGTTTAGCCTTTGTCACTAATGAAACCACTAAATAAAGACATAAATATAGAAATCTTAAGATTTGTTATTTAATGTTGGTAGCAGGATGAACTGTCAGAGTGTATATTTTGTCGCAAAGTTGCTGCAAGATGTTAACAGTGAAAAAGGTTTTTAGAAATGAGTTATTTCAAGATGAAAAAAAAAACATACACGAAACATGGTTTCATTATGACCAGAATCGGTCTTGAGATATTTTTAACTTGATTTACAGTATTTGAGAGGTATGTCTTAACACCGATACTACAGTGCTTAAGTACTGCTCACGTATATGTTTCTAGGTTTATATTATGCATTTCATACGGTCAAATTACTTTTGAGCAACTAATAAGAAGCGCGAAACGGTATGGGTTTTAGTTTCGTTTTGTGCTGGAACCCGTGGATTGATTAGAGATATCAAGTACATACAAGTTATTTTTTAAATGTTGTAGTTCGTCTTGAAAAAATGTTACGAGTACATCATCTATCAACAATTACACAGGTTCTGTTTCCATATTGCGGATTTTGGTTAGGTATTATCAAATCCAGTGGCGCTGTGTGTTACTTTACTGAGTCCCATGTCACATGGTCTGTGATTGAAACCTATAAAACTGGTTTAATTCGTCACAGCCAGCACTCTTCAGGTGTGAGGGTCTTCTGCTCAGAATGAAACGCTAAAATGTTTGTGTATATTCTAATGGTAGTGGGGGCAGGGTGTGTGGGAACAGGTTTAGTTGAAATTGCATTGGAGATCTATGTTCTTCACACCTGAAACATTTTCTCTGAAAACATTTTCTTCGCAGTTTAACCGATCTTGTTACAGCATGTTACAGTTTACTATTATTAACCATATTAATTTTAAGTGCTTAATGTAAAATCTTGTAAAAATATATTTTCATTGTTCAAATATACATTAAGTCTGACTATCATATAATAAGTTAAATACAAAACTAAAGAAAAAATAGGGTTAAATATAATTCAAAATATTTTGCTAACAATGTTAACTGTTTATGAATAATAAAATGTATTAACTAAGGAGTAGGATGGCACAGTTGTTAGTATGTTTTTTGTTTTGTTTCTTTTTCATAAATACAACAGTAGTACCTGATGTCTCAGTGGCTTTCAAAATTAAATTATGCATGCAAACCTCTGAACTAGAAAGATAACTAAGATTTTAATACTAATTAAATGACCACGGGCACTTTCCACCCCCTCTACATTCTCAGAGTAGAACAGACTAACCTTCTAATGAAAGACGGTCCACCCCCCACGGACAGGAAAAGTGCCCACAGGCACTTAAACTTAATATGGTCAGTAACAGTAAACAGTAACATGGTCAGAAGGAGCACGTACAAACGTTTTCGAAATAACCACATGTAAGACTCTGATGCTTAAAATGTTTAGGGAGAAAGTGGAATACTGGTGTGTATTTTTTCTTTAAACTACCAATACCAGCCATATACAGTCTGTAACGTAGGGATTTCTATATGTCTTTATTTAGTGGTTACATTAGTGACAAAGGCTAAACTTTTAGCTTCAGTAACGTGTACATATCTCCCCTTTTTATAAAACGACTTGGTTGAAAACTGTTCCAGAGCCACTGTTGTTTCATCAGTGAAAAGTACATCATGAAATGCCTCTCCCTGTTCAATCCACTGGAAAAAAGAAAAGGAGCATAAAGCTTCTGATGGTCATAAACGATATTCATTTAGGAGCATCATCAGAGGTATGTTTTTAACTGCACTGCATTGGAGAGAATACCATAGTGTGCTTTTTTTTTTTGCTCCCTGGCGGAAACTGGTTTCCATAAGAATCAGTATGGCTCAGAGATTAAATAAAACTTCACAGACATTAATGAAGAGCATAACACGTGTACTGTATACACTGCAAGTACAACCCCCCTCTCTGCAGGAGTGCTGGCTGTGACGAATTGAACCAGTTTCACGGGTATTTTCAAAGTAGGAGGCGAGATTTCCAGCGAAAGACACCCCCCCCCCCCTCAAAAATCCAGTAAATACAGTACTTACTAGTTAAAGGCTAGGCTCCCGACTACGGCGAAAGGAACCCTTCTTTCATTTGAAGAAAATGAACATATTTTAGCCCTGAATGAATTAATAGCAAACATGGTTTACATAAAATACATTTTTCCAAGAAAATTTAGCCTTTGTCACTAATGAAACCACTAAATAAAGACATAAATATAAAAATCTTAAGATTATTAAAATACATGACTTTGCTAAAATTTATTTGAAAATAAAAACAATTACAACCGCCAGGGGAGAGGGGGGACAGGGGAGGGATGTTGGTTTTGCATAAGGGTCGGGGCTATGGGAATTAAGGCTGTTTGGGAATGTGTAGTTACATGTTCTGGCTGTTTGTGATTTATCGTTGTTGAGTATGGAGTGTTGAGGTATTGATTTTGTGTAATGCTTTATGTTGAAAATTGAGGTGGATTTTGTTTATGATAAACAGGATAAACTGGGATGGGAGGAAGGTTTGGTTTTGCATAAGGGGAGGGATTATGATAATTAGAGGACTTTGCGAGAGTAAAATGGTTTGATTATTTGATTTTGTATTGTGGTTGTTATCTATGTTTTTGGTTGGTATTATGTTTATATGGTTGTTTTTGTTGGTTGGTTGTTATTATGGTTATTAATAATACGATCTATAGTTGAAATCTGAGCCTAAATAAAAAGAAAAAGCAAGTGATTAGGTTTATGAGCAAACTAATTACTTATTCGTTTAAAACGCTATATAAAATAAAGTTTATTATTAATTTGCTGGACAGAGCAGTGAACATTATTATGCATAAGACAAAGATAACGATACTGATCAGTTTAGAAATCTGTGTACGCTGTAAGGTTTTTACATCTAAAACTTTTAAAATACACGTTTTGAATAGAAAGAAATCCTCTTCCTGGTACAGTATGTATAGCAAACCAGCACGTCTTTTTTCTCCAATCAGAGGGGTGTCAGATGGTGTCAGCCAATCACCATTTTGCGTTGGGTAGCAACGGGTGACTGTTCTCAGGCGGAAGATGTAAACAGCTTAATGTTCGTGTTAAATAATTTTTTTAAATTAAAATTCATTCTATACAGCAATCGCATATTTGGCTACCGTTTCATAAAACGTTCATGCTTAAAATGTTTAGGGAGAAATGGAAGATTGGTGTGTATTTTTTCTTTAAACTACCAAGACCAGCCATACACAGTACAGTTTACATAAATACAGTAATGTTTATGTTCCTAAATTAATATCATTTATGGATTTCAGATGCGTTATGCTCCTCTTCTTTTAATGCTCAGCTACTAAAATTTCCCTTTAGTGGTAAAATCCATATAAATATTCAAAACTAAGCAGATTAAAATGTGCACAGTAAAGACATTAAATGATTAAATCTTTGCACTACCAACCAATGCACCACGAGTGCCCCTGTCGGTCATTTTGGCCAGCCAATCACTTGCCCTGCGGTGCCCTCCGGTGCCCCGCGGTGGCTTGTGGGTAGGTTACTGTACCGCGGGTTTTTACCGCGCATTTTGAATGGCTGCATCTGTATCATAAAACGTTTGCACATATTGTTAAATTATTACTTGTTTTTCAGGAAGTTAAAAAAACACTTGAATTACTTATCCAGTCTCTCTAAATAAAATTATTTTTCAAGCAATGCAACTAACGTCGGGCAACGTGTTTTTTTTTTATCCAACATTGACAGCCACATCTTAAATCTTGTCAGTCAGCTCTTTTTTCTCTATTTGAATTGTGGCGATTCAAACAACTTGGGATAACAAGTGGTCTCAAAGTCACCGAGCTCACAGAGCTTCAACGACAGATGACAATGTCTTTAGTCCTTCCTTAGTCCTCCTGAAAATGTCAGATTATGAGTGAATAAAAGCATTTTATTAAAAACACGTTTGCGTTTGTTTGGGAGCTATATTATGTATTTTTCCTATGTAAGATATAATGATGTGTTCCTGCTTACACATCGCACGACTTTAAAAGCTAGAAAAACAGGTTTCGATTCACATTATCTGGCGAGCCTTGTTTTGTCAGAGTACAGCACACTCTCTCTCGCTTGCAGGGGAAGGCAAGCGAGAGAGAGTGTGGGGGGGGGGGGGTGATACGTGAATATGATAATGTGAATTCCATCAAGTCAGGCACCTGTGAATTTGCAGGAATTTAATATGGAATTAAACCAGTTTCACAGGTATTTTCAAAGTAGAAGGGGGCAAGATTTCCAGCGAAAGACACACCCCCCCCCCAAAACCCAGTAAGAACAGTACTTACTAGTTAAGAAAGCTAGGTGTTAGCATAAATTATTAGTGATCAATAATATTAAATTTAGCACTGTAATAAATTGTGCTAATAATACATTCTATTCTACTCTGAGAATGTAGGGGGAGGAAGAATGCCTGTGGTACAGCACCCCACCACGCCCACACGCCAGCATTATATTCTCATGTACGGGTAGAATGTGTTCATTGTCTTCCAATGAAAGAAGGGTTCCTTCTCTGGGAGACATTAGAAGCTTGCCACGCCCGGACTGTTAGACCAACGCATTAGCATGTTAAAGCGATTTCATTGAGGAGCCTAGCTTTCTTAACTAGTAAGTACTGTACTTACTGGGTTTTGGAGGGGGGGAGGTGTCTTTTGCTGGAAATCTCGCCCCCTTCTACTTTGAAAATACCTGTGAAACCGGTTTAATTCGTCACAGCCAGCACTCCCGCAGAGAGGGGGATGTACTTGCAGCGCATCGGTATAGATGGGAAAGCCAGAGCTGACTGCTACGCCGCCCCCGTGTTTGGGTATGCTTATCATTCTCAGTGCATAACAAGGAAGATTAATAAACATAAACATTATCTCATGGTTAAATAGTCAAGTCTAGCCATGTGTGAGTCTAGTCTCACAGAGTTTCAACAGCAGATGACAAGTTGTGAGTTCGATTAAGAATGAATAAAAGCATTTCATTAATAATACGTTTGCGTTTGTCTGGGTGCTGACAAAGTAAAAAACAATTACTTTTTGACAATGAAGAACTGTGTGTGTGTCTCTCTTTCTGCTGGCGTTTGTAATCGTTTTTATTTTTAAATACATTTTAGCAAAGTAATGTACCATAAAAGTATTGTGAGACATATTTGAATTAACATGTTCAGTGTTCAGTGTGTGGTAATTTGTTTGGTGCGAGTGAAGTTTTATTTAATCTCTGACCCAGGGAAAAGTGTGGTGTGGACAGCTGAGGAAAGAATGCAGGCTCATGCTGTGTCCGTTATTCTTTTTGTCTTCTTCTGGCTTGGTCAGATAGTTTTTGTTTTATCAATTAAGTTTGATAATCGGCCAGTGAAAGCTCTGTTGTCCTTCACATGAATGCCTGAAACATTGTACCAAACCCAGGATTTTACTGTATTTTTTCTTTAAAATACCAATAACAGCAATATACTGTTTACATAATATGTTGATGTTCCAATATTAATATCGTTTATGACCTTTATGACCTTCGTTATGCTCTTCGTTAATGTCTGAGCCGGAACACATCATTATATCTCATTTTGTTAATTTGCTGGACAGAGAGGTGAACATTATTACGCAGAAGACAAAGATAGTGATTTACGTTGCATTGTGCATTGTGCTGCTGTAATACAGTTTTAAGTAATTAAAAGTCTAAACGGTATCAGCTTTATTTATGGGTTTTAAATAAAGGCGATTTAAACGTGATTTAAATCAATATAAATGTTTATATTGTAACATATAGGTGACTATTCATTGTTATTAAAATGACTTAAATTCGATCATGTTGTGATATTTAGAAATATAAAATTGTTTGGTGCGAGTGAAGTTTTATTTAATCTCTGACCCAGGGGAACCATTTATTTTTTCAAAGAAATGTTTGTTAAAAGAAAATGTCATGGCTCCGGCTGGATTCCGGCTTGTGTTGCGGTACATGAATATAATTATATCGTTATTAATTTCTTTTAGATATGCGATTTCATATTATATTCCCTTTTAATCAAATTCTAAAAGTATGCTTGTTGACTCTGGTATCACATTAGTTAAAGACTTAAATGCTTAAAATGTTTAGGGAGAAATGGAATACTGGTGTGTATTTTTTCTTTAAAGTACCGAGACTAGCCATATACTGTATGTTTATGTTCCAAAATTAATATCGTTTATGGCCTTCACACGCATTACAGTATGCTCCTATTCTTTTTATGCTCAGCTACTAAGATTTCCCTTCAGTGTAAAAATTCCATATAAATATTCAATACTAAAACGGGCACAGTAAAGACATTAAATATACATATACATACTGTATACAGTACAGTTTGCATACAGTAATATGTTTATGTTCCTAAATCAATCTCTTTGCATGTGAGCATGTGAGCATGTGAAAGGCATGGTGAATCGGAGATTCTCCAAAATTACTTTATTTTGCATGATTGGAAACAAATGCGTGATTGCGAAATGCTGTGGTGTTACTTTTACAAAGACGGTCAATGGAAAAAAGAATGTGGACCAGGGCAATACTTTGAGTTACAGCTTGTCCAAGGTCATTCATTATTAATACTATTAGTAATATCTTTGTTAAAGACAGCTCAAACATGAGAGGTTGAGCTTTATTAGCTCCACCTTGCGGAAATTCCAGATACTATTATTTTACTTGAGGTACTAAACGAGAATTTACGGTAACTCGCAGTAGACTGCGTAAAGCGCACCGCAAAATAATGCGGTATCGCCTGCTTGTTTTGAATGGCTGCATCTCTAATTACCCTTCACATCATGGATAAGTGGCTTGCGTTTGGTTCTTATATGAGGAAAAACATAGAGGAAGGCCCATCTACAAACAAAGAAACCGCTTCAGTGTCTTATACCGATAACCCAATATCCAAACTAAAAAAGAGAAAATATAGCGGTGAGTACCTGGCTCTGGGCTTTACGTGCTTGGGAACTGAAAATGAGCCACTGCCACTGTGTGTTGTGTGTTCTGAAGTGTTATCAAACAAGGCTTTAAAGCCAAATAAAATATGTCTCTGCAACCCAACATCCAGCATTTGGTATCTGTCAAACAGGACCAGTTCACTAAGTGAGCCAGAAAGAAGGTGTGCATGTTTACTGCCAGGCTAGTTGTAGGCTTTTGGGTGACTGTGCATGCATTCGTCCATTGGAAAATATATGTGTTGAATATAATATAATGGATGGGGAGTTAACATCTTCTTCTTTTTTATAATTGTTCTGATAGTTATTGTGCATATTTTTGTTTCTCTTCATAAGTTGATTTGCACAGACTGCTACCCCACATTTCTGGAAAAATTCAATAGTGTTCAATAGTGAACACGTGTTTCAGTTTTATTGAAATAATTGTTTTTATTCTATCTAATAAAGGATATTGTAAATTTACAAAGAAAAGGCTTAATCTTCCTTTAGTATTATGCCACCCTTCTTGATCTTCCTGTCGACTGGATTGAAGGCAATCTTTAGGGTGATAATATTATCTATATTTTCAATATCAATTGATATTTCCATATTTTTAGACAATTTAGACCATAATCATGAAATCAGAGCATAATAATCAGAGAAAAAAAAAGATGTCAGAAAGTTATTGGTGCTTTTAATCTGGCCTCTTTTTGGTTTATTTGCTTTTAAATAAATTATGTTTTTAAATCCACTATGTGATATATATTTTATTTATAATAATCTAAAATAAAATGATCTGATTTCTAATAATTATTTAAAGACAGTTATTCTGTATATGGTGTGTACAAAACAGTAATTCTATTAGTGTTATACAGTGTTGTGACATACAGTATCTTATTTGGAGTTGGTAACATCATGTCACAACATTGTATTCACTGAAATTGTTGCTAGTACAGTATGCATAGAATATGATAATAATACAGCAAAGCACTATTAGGCTAGAATACATTTAATACTGTACTCATTTATCTGACAACCACATGCAGCTGTGATACTTTAAGGAGTCATTGTGCCACTTGGCAGTTTTACAGAACAGTGCAGTCTTGCATCAGATTTTTCAAATAATAAAAGCCACTGTTGCAGTGCTGTCCAGGTTACTGTGATATACCAACTGACACCTCACACATTCTAGATGGCTTCAATTGGATCAATTGGAGGAAATAGGCAGGCAGATTAATCTATTGACCATTTGTTATCAACCTGTGTAGCCAGAACAGATGAACATGGGGAACCAACAGCTCAAATGCACATTTTCCAGTTGGCTCTGAAATGCAAAACAATGCATTACAGAAGTATTGAATAGTTGACGGTGTAGTAATATAAGATCATGTGTGCACAGTGTAAAAGAAAAAAAAATTAAAATAAACATCTGGGGGTCCCAAATAAATTGTGATAACAGTGAAAATATGATAAGGGACATAGTAATGCAATATGAAAGTATTCACCAACATGATTTTTCCTTTGGTTTGTATGACGCAGTTATACATGGCTTAAGCCTTGTAATCCCTTTGCTCTGTGTGTGATATTAAAACGAAATAATGAATTCCCATGATAATATAGGTCAAGGAAGAAATGAATATCTCAGATGATTTATAACACTTGTAATGCATTTTACATTGTCATGTAGTAAAGCAGGTCTATGCATCCTTTTTAATGTAATAAGCATTGTTTTTATAGGTATTTTACTCGATATACTGTCATTATACATAATGTTCAGGGTTTCTGTAATTTCAAAATGATTTTAGGGGAAGACAGATGGACAACCTTTTGTTATCAGAATTTAAGTTTAAGTTGTGGTACTATACTTGAGTCATTTAAAATTGCTACGCTCAACCAAGGTTTCAAACAGATGTGAGGTTAAGAAAGTTTAATAAGAGAAAGAGATAAATGCAAAACCTTATGGGCATCATGTCATCTTTCTAAATACAATACTCTTAAAGGGCACACCCTTCTTTTATATTACTAGCCAGTATCATTGCTGTATCAAGTACTGTAGCAGAACAGTGAAGCAAGACGTTTGTCAAAGAATGGTTTGTTTGTAGCAAAGAACAAATGTACAGGATTGACAAATGATGCACTGGCTGATACATTGACTGACTTAGTGACTGTTTTATCTTGCATATACAGAAAAGGAGTAGGTAGGTGACCTTTTTAAATCTTTCAGTGATTGTGCTTTAAATAATACAGTAGGCTAGGTGCAAATCTTGGTTAATTCAAAAATATTATTTTTTATTTATATGTCCATTCATACAATTTTATAATTTCTCAGATGTCTAAAATTGTAAGTGGTGATCATCAATTTAAATTATTTTACACTGCAAGAAAATTAAATTTTAGAAGTCAAATGCATTTAGGAGGCTATTCTTTGTTGTACAGTATTAACAGTTTTCAAAATTTAGAGTCAGGGATGAAATGCACCAATATAGGAGTTAGTTGCCAGAAATATCTTTCAGCAGAAGTGTTGTAAAACCACCTTGGTTTATGCAGCAACACTACTTATGAAAATTGTAATCATACTAGTACAAGGATAATGCCTGTGGAATTATTTTTATAAAGTACAGATGCAGCCATTCAAAGTACGCGGCACAGACACATACCACGCGTAATTGGCTATATAAATGTTTATATTGTAATGCATACTGAACAGCCTCCATTTCTCTATAAAAATTTAAAAGATCGTTTGCGCAGCCTAAGGGTCTGCTGTCAGTGACAGCTGACAATCCTCCATACACTTAAGTGAAAAATTAATAATGCCAATGTAAATGTCATGATTACGATTTGTTGATAATAGAAATGGTAAGTTCTCTAAAGCTTTGTGATAGTTTACCCAGGCAGCAAAAGATCAGCTACACTGGGAAGATGCAACACCGAAAATATGATTAATAACCTTTTAAATCTGAAGGGAGGTCTAAAGGGATCCCCCCCCCCGCCACACACACGATAGAAGCAAGAAGCAGAAGTAGGGACAGTTGTCAGAAGGAAAGAAGATGACTATTCATTGTTATTAAAAATGACCTAAATTCTATCATGTTGTGATATTTAGAAATATAAAAAGTCAATTAATTGTCCATAATATTGCTCTTCTATTTTTTCAAAGAATAGTTTGTTAAAAGAAAAGTCACGGCGCCAGCTAGATTTGAACACACAACCTGTGGGTTACTAGTCCGGCACGTAGACTAGCAGGCTACTGGGGAAGTCACACAAGCAGATGTGAGACAGCCCTACACAGCCCTGTTGCACTACACGAATATAATTATATCGTTATTAATTCCTTTAGATATGCGACTCCATATTATATTAGCAGAAAAGCTTAAAACTACCACTTTTTATACACGCTATTTCACGTTAGTTAAAGACTTCCTGGAATCTGACTGGCTGACACCCTTCTGAAGTGGTACCATAATATCTGGTATATGGAAAAGAAAGCATAGATTAAAAAGCTTGGATTCTCATGTATCTGATACAAGTATCTTTTAATACAGTCTTTGCTGTGTTCTTGAGGATCCTTGTGATATTTTGAGCTCTGGTTAAATGATAAGTGAATGATAAAAGTAATTCCTTAATCGTATTGGCTAACTAATGTCCTGTCCTCGTTAGTTAGATCAACGAAATGCTGTGGTGTTTGTCAAAGAAAAAAATAAAAGTATTGTCGTTTAAAATGACGGTTAGAAAGAATATGGACCAGCGTAATACTTTGAGTTTATAGCTTGTCAAAAGTCATTCACTATTAATACTATTAGTAATATCTTCGGTAAAGGCTTTGATGCATAAATATGTCTGCATAATTAAAATATTTCTGATAAATTTAGGTTGTGTACTTTTGTCCAACTGAGCAGTCTTGCTTTCATAAAATATACCAACTTTTTAATGACTGATTAACATGCTGTAATACACAGTTTAAATTTAAAAGCTTAAATGCTGTACATGCGAGGTTAAGCTTTATTGGCTCCTCCTGGCGGTTTTACAAGGTGATTCCGGATACTTTCCGGCATGACATCAAATGACGCGATACACTGCATGATACTGCATTTGGATGCAACACGCTCACCGCGGTGTACCACGAAATAACCCACCCGTTTTGAATGGCTGCATCTGTACATTATAGTAGAGTGGTTAATATGCTACGAAATAAGTTATGTGGTCTTCTTAATAATAATAATAATAATAATTGCTTACACGTATATAGCGCTTTTCTGGACACTCCACTCAAAGCGCTTTACAGGTAATGGGGACTCCCCTCCACCACCACTAGTGTGCAGCATCCACCTGGATTATGCGACGGCAGCCATAGTGCGCCAGAACGCTCACCACACACCAGCTATCAGTGGGGAGGAGAGCAGAGTAATGTAGCCAATTCATAGAGGGGGATTATTAGGAGGCCGTGATTGGTAAGGGCCAATGGGAAATTTGGCCAGGATGCCGGGGTTACACCCCTATTCTTTTCGAGAAACGCCCTGGGATTTTTAATGACCACAGAGAGTCAGGACCTCGGTTTTATGTCTCATCCAAAGAATGGCACCTGTTTACAGAATACTGTCCCTGTCACTATACTGGGGCATTAGGACCCACATGGACCGAGCACCCCCTGCTGGCCCCACTAACACCTCTTCCAGCAGCAACTTTAGTTTTTTCCCAGGAGGTCTCTCATCCAGGTACTGACCAGGCTCACACCTGCTTAGCTTCAGTGGGTTGTCAGTTGTGAGTTGCAGGGTGATATGGCTAGAATGAAATCTTGCACAACCTGAATACAAGTCTTACAAGTTGACCCACTCAGTGGTACTCCATTCAAGATTCCAGCCAAAATACTATAATATTATAATACTATAATAACATTTAGAAAGCACAGCTGTGTCAGGTCCACATGAGATGCTGCTCTCAGTCACCTGACCAGTTGCTGGAAGACAATTGGGCAGGTGACTGTTTAACAAGCAGAAAGCTTTTTAAATTCCCCCATCCCCCAGAGTGCTTCAGGGTTAACCAAAGACTGAAGGAATTCAGTTCTGAGTTTTTGTGAAATTGAACTGTGAGTTTTGTACACCTGGAAGTTTTAAGAAGAGTGACGGGGAAGAATGCATGAACTATTGTTCTGAAGCCAGTAAGTAGATTAGCTGCCTGGCTATGATAGTCGGGTACTTCAAGACATTTAGTCAGCAACGCTGAGTGGAGCTTAGGGTTTGTTTAGGTGTCTGGTTGTGACTGTTTTTTTTATTTCCTCCCACTGCAAATAGAGCATTGTTTTTTTTTTAACCTTACAGCGTGTTCTGTGTGCCTATCGTCCTGGACCCAGCTATTTTTAAAGATCCCATTACAACACATTCAACAGGCTGTCATACACTGAATTCTTAAGAAGTACAGAGTAATAAAGGCCTGACTGCTTCAACAACAAAAGCCTGTGCCTTTACTATGGCACATAAATCTGTACAAAACAAAGTTTCTTACAACTAATATTAAAAAGTCAGTGTCACGGATGTCAGAAAGGATGAACTGTGGAGAGGCAGGAGAGCGAAAGGACCCTATGAGGCAGGGGTTAGCCCGGGCTCAGCTGTTCAGGGAATGCTGTATAGAAACCTATCCCTTCAGGGAGCAGACGTGGGGCGACCTGGTGCTAGGCAGGTTTCAGGACATCCGAACCTCAATGATGAGCCCTGGCAGAATGAAAGACCTGGAAATATATAGTCCCAGGGAGAGAGAAACACTGGAAGGACAGCAAAGAACCGGAAATGAGAGACAGGACAGAGAAGAAGCGCCCTCTGGCTGCAGAGGGCGTGACAGGCAGGGTCCAATGATACCAAAGAATAGATACTTTTTGCACTCCATTGAAAAAGCATACACAATAAACTAGAGACATTACCATATCTACAAAGGTTCAAGTACACTTTGTGAAGGAAATTTAATTTAGTTGTTAGAGGACTAAGATATTTGGAAAAAGGATTTATATTGACCCCGGAACTTTCTTCATCACTTATATTAAAATCTCTCTTCCAAACAGTAAAAGCTGTTAAAAGGAAAAAAAAAACAGAAGGAGACAATTCCTTTTTATGCTCTTTAAATCTAGCAGAATATACATACAGATGCAGCCATTCAAAACAAGTGGGCGATACCGCATTATTTTGCGGTGCGCTTCACTCAGTCTACTGCGAGTTACCGTAAATTCTTGTATAGTACCGTAAGTAAAATAATAGTATTCTGAATTTCCGCAAGGTGGAGCTAATACAGCTCAACCTCTCATGTTTAACCGATCTTGTTACAGCATGTTACAGTTTACTATTATTAACCATATTAATTTTAAGTGCTTAATGTAAAATCTTGTAAAAATATATTTTCATTGTTCAAATATACATTAAGTCTGACTATCATATAATAAGTTAAATACAAAACTAAAGAAAAAATAGGGTTAAATATAATTCAAAATATTTTGCTAACAATGTTAACTGTTTATGAATAATAAAATGTATTAACTAAGGAGTAGGATGGCACAGTTGTTAGTATGTTTTTTGTTTTGTTTCTTTTTCATAAATACAACAGTAGTACCTGATGTCTCAGTGGCTTTCAAAATTAAATTATGCATGCAAACCTCTGAACTAGAAAGATAACTAAGATTTTAATACTAATTAAATGACCACGGGCACTTTCCACCCCCTCTACATTCTCAGAGTAGAACAGACTAACCTTCTAATGAAAGACGGTCCACCCCCCACGGACAGGAAAAGTGCCCACAGGCACTTAAACTTAATATGGTCAGTAACAGTAAACAGTAACATGGTCAGAAGGAGCACGTACAAACGTTTTCGAAATAACCACATGTAAGACTCTGATGCTTAAAATGTTTAGGGAGAAAGTGGAATACTGGTGTGTATTTTTTCTTTAAACTACCAATACCAGCCATATACAGTCTGTAACGTAGGGATTTCTATATGTCTTTATTTAGTGGTTACATTAGTGACAAAGGCTAAACTTTTAGCTTCAGTAACGTGTACATATCTCCCCTTTTTATAAAACGACTTGGTTGAAAACTGTTCCAGAGCCACTGTTGTTTCATCAGTGAAAAGTACATCATGAAATGCCTCTCCCTGTTCAATCCACTGGAAAAAAGAAAAGGAGCATAAAGCTTCTGATGGTCATAAACGATATTCATTTAGGAGCATCATCAGAGGTATGTTTTTAACTGCACTGCATTGGAGAGAATACCATAGTGTGCTTTTTTTTTTTGCTCCCTGGCGGAAACTGGTTTCCATAAGAATCAGTATGGCTCAGAGATTAAATAAAACTTCACAGACATTAATGAAGAGCATAACACGTGTACTGTATACACTGCAAGTACAACCCCCCTCTCTGCAGGAGTGCTGGCTGTGACGAATTGAACCAGTTTCACGGGTATTTTCAAAGTAGGAGGCGAGATTTCCAGCGAAAGACACCCCCCCCCCCTCAAAAATCCAGTAAATACAGTACTTACTAGTTAAAGGCTAGGCTCCCGACTACGGCGAAAGGAACCCTTCTTTCATTTGAAGAAAATGAACATATTTTAGCCCTGAATGAATTAATAGCAAACATGGTTTACATAAAATACATTTTTCCAAGAAAATTTAGCCTTTGTCACTAATGAAACCACTAAATAAAGACATAAATATAAAAATCTTAAGATTATTAAAATACATGACTTTGCTAAAATTTATTTGAAAATAAAAACAATTACAACCGCCAGGGGAGAGGGGGGACAGGGGAGGGATGTTGGTTTTGCATAAGGGTCGGGGCTATGGGAATTAAGGCTGTTTGGGAATGTGTAGTTACATGTTCTGGCTGTTTGTGATTTATCGTTGTTGAGTATGGAGTGTTGAGGTATTGATTTTGTGTAATGCTTTATGTTGAAAATTGAGGTGGATTTTGTTTATGATAAACAGGATAAACTGGGATGGGAGGAAGGTTTGGTTTTGCATAAGGGGAGGGATTATGATAATTAGAGGACTTTGCGAGAGTAAAATGGTTTGATTATTTGATTTTGTATTGTGGTTGTTATCTATGTTTTTGGTTGGTATTATGTTTATATGGTTGTTTTTGTTGGTTGGTTGTTATTATGGTTATTAATAATACGATCTATAGTTGAAATCTGAGCCTAAATAAAAAGAAAAAGCAAGTGATTAGGTTTATGAGCAAACTAATTACTTATTCGTTTAAAACGCTATATAAAATAAAGTTTATTATTAATTTGCTGGACAGAGCAGTGAACATTATTATGCATAAGACAAAGATAACGATACTGATCAGTTTAGAAATCTGTGTACGCTGTAAGGTTTTTACATCTAAAACTTTTAAAATACACGTTTTGAATAGAAAGAAATCCTCTTCCTGGTACAGTATGTATAGCAAACCAGCACGTCTTTTTTCTCCAATCAGAGGGGTGTCAGATGGTGTCAGCCAATCACCATTTTGCGTTGGGTAGCAACGGGTGACTGTTCTCAGGCGGAAGATGTAAACAGCTTAATGTTCGTGTTAAATAATTTTTTTAAATTAAAATTCATTCTATACAGCAATCGCATATTTGGCTACCGTTTCATAAAACGTTCATGCTTAAAATGTTTAGGGAGAAATGGAAGATTGGTGTGTATTTTTTCTTTAAACTACCAAGACCAGCCATACACAGTACAGTTTACATAAATACAGTAATGTTTATGTTCCTAAATTAATATCATTTATGGATTTCAGATGCGTTATGCTCCTCTTCTTTTAATGCTCAGCTACTAAAATTTCCCTTTAGTGGTAAAATCCATATAAATATTCAAAACTAAGCAGATTAAAATGTGCACAGTAAAGACATTAAATGATTAAATCTTTGCACTACCAACCAATGCACCACGAGTGCCCCTGTCGGTCATTTTGGCCAGCCAATCACTTGCCCTGCGGTGCCCTCCGGTGCCCCGCGGTGGCTTGTGGGTAGGTTACTGTACCGCGGGTTTTTACCGCGCATTTTGAATGGCTGCATCTGTATCATAAAACGTTTGCACATATTGTTAAATTATTACTTGTTTTTCAGGAAGTTAAAAAAACACTTGAATTACTTATCCAGTCTCTCTAAATAAAATTATTTTTCAAGCAATGCAACTAACGTCGGGCAACGTGTTTTTTTTTTATCCAACATTGACAGCCACATCTTAAATCTTGTCAGTATGTCACAACACTTGTCACTTGTCACAACAGCAGATGACAAGTTGTGAGTTCGATTAAGAATGAATAAAAGCATTTCATTAATAATACGTTTGCGTTTGTCTGGGTGCTGACAAAGTAAAAAACAATTACTTTTTGACAATGAAGAACTGTGTGTGTGTCTCTCTTTCTGCTGGCGTTTGTAATCGTTTTTATTTTTAAATACATTTTAGCAAAGTAATGTACCATAAAAGTATTGTGAGACATATTTGAATTAACATGTTCAGTGTTCAGTGTGTGGTAATTTGTTTGGTGCGAGTGAAGTTTTATTTAATCTCTGACCCAGGGAAAAGTGTGGTGTGGACAGCTGAGGAAAGAATGCAGGCTCATGCTGTGTCCGTTATTCTTTTTGTCTTCTTCTGGCTTGGTCAGATAGTTTTTGTTTTATCAATTAAGTTTGATAATCGGCCAGTGAAAGCTCTGTTGTCCTTCACATGAATGCCTGAAACATTGTACCAAACCCAGGATTTTACTGTATTTTTTCTTTAAAATACCAATAACAGCAATATACTGTTTACATAATATGTTGATGTTCCAATATTAATATCGTTTATGACCTTTATGACCTTCGTTATGCTCTTCGTTAATGTCTGAGCCGGAACACATCATTATATCTCATTTTGTTAATTTGCTGGACAGAGAGGTGAACATTATTACGCAGAAGACAAAGATAGTGATTTACGTTGCATTGTGCATTGTGCTGCTGTAATACAGTTTTAAGTAATTAAAAGTCTAAACGGTATCAGCTTTATTTATGGGTTTTAAATAAAGGCGATTTAAACGTGATTTAAATCAATATAAATGTTTATATTGTAACATATAGGTGACTATTCATTGTTATTAAAATGACTTAAATTCGATCATGTTGTGATATTTAGAAATATAAAATTGTTTGGTGCGAGTGAAGTTTTATTTAATCTCTGACCCAGGGGAACCATTTATTTTTTCAAAGAAATGTTTGTTAAAAGAAAATGTCATGGCTCCGGCTGGATTCCGGCTTGTGTTGCGGTACATGAATATAATTATATCGTTATTAATTTCTTTTAGATATGCGATTTCATATTATATTCCCTTTTAATCAAATTCTAAAAGTATGCTTGTTGACTCTGGTATCACATTAGTTAAAGACTTAAATGCTTAAAATGTTTAGGGAGAAATGGAATACTGGTGTGTATTTTTTCTTTAAAGTACCGAGACTAGCCATATACTGTATGTTTATGTTCCAAAATTAATATCGTTTATGGCCTTCACACGCATTACAGTATGCTCCTATTCTTTTTATGCTCAGCTACTAAGATTTCCCTTCAGTGTAAAAATTCCATATAAATATTCAATACTAAAACGGGCACAGTAAAGACATTAAATATACATATACATACTGTATACAGTACAGTTTGCATACAGTAATATGTTTATGTTCCTAAATCAATCTCTTTGCATGTGAGCATGTGAGCATGTGAAAGGCATGGTGAATCGGAGATTCTCCAAAATTACTTTATTTTGCATGATTGGAAACAAATGCGTGATTGCGAAATGCTGTGGTGTTACTTTTACAAAGACGGTCAATGGAAAAAAGAATGTGGACCAGGGCAATACTTTGAGTTACAGCTTGTCCAAGGTCATTCATTATTAATACTATTAGTAATATCTTTGTTAAAGACAGCTCAAACATGAGAGGTTGAGCTTTATTAGCTCCACCTTGCGGAAATTCCAGATACTATTATTTTACTTGAGGTACTAAACGAGAATTTACGGTAACTCGCAGTAGACTGCGTAAAGCGCACCGCAAAATAATGCGGTATCGCCTGCTTGTTTTGAATGGCTGCATCTCTAATTACCCTTCACATCATGGATAAGTGGCTTGCGTTTGGTTCTTATATGAGGAAAAACATAGAGGAAGGCCCATCTACAAACAAAGAAACCGCTTCAGTGTCTTATACCGATAACCCAATATCCAAACTAAAAAAGAGAAAATATAGCGGTGAGTACCTGGCTCTGGGCTTTACGTGCTTGGGAACTGAAAATGAGCCACTGCCACTGTGTGTTGTGTGTTCTGAAGTGTTATCAAACAAGGCTTTAAAGCCAAATAAAATATGTCTCTGCAACCCAACATCCAGCATTTGGTATCTGTCAAACAGGACCAGTTCACTAAGTGAGCCAGAAAGAAGGTGTGCATGTTTACTGCCAGGCTAGTTGTAGGCTTTTGGGTGACTGTGCATGCATTCGTCCATTGGAAAATATATGTGTTGAATATAATATAATGGATGGGGAGTTAACATCTTCTTCTTTTTTATAATTGTTCTGATAGTTATTGTGCATATTTTTGTTTCTCTTCATAAGTTGATTTGCACAGACTGCTACCCCACATTTCTGGAAAAATTCAATAGTGTTCAATAGTGAACACGTGTTTCAGTTTTATTGAAATAATTGTTTTTATTCTATCTAATAAAGGATATTGTAAATTTACAAAGAAAAGGCTTAATCTTCCTTTAGTATTATGCCACCCTTCTTGATCTTCCTGTCGACTGGATTGAAGGCAATCTTTAGGGTGATAATATTATCTATATTTTCAATATCAATTGATATTTCCATATTTTTAGACAATTTAGACCATAATCATGAAATCAGAGAATAATAATCAGAGAAAAAAAAAGATGTCAGAAAGTTATTGGTGCTTTTAATCTGGCCTCTTTTTGGTTTATTTGCTTTTAAATAAATTATGTTTTTAAATCCACTATGTGATATATATTTTATTTATAATAATCTAAAATAAAATGATCTGATTTCTAATAATTATTTAAAGACAGTTATTCTGTATATGGTGTGTACAAAACAGTAATTCTATTAGTGTTATACAGTGTTGTGACATACAGTATCTTATTTGGAGTTGGTAACATCATGTCACAACATTGTATTCACTGAAATTGTTGCTAGTACAGTATGCATAGAATATGATAATAATACAGCAAATCACTATTAGGCTAGAATACATTTAATACTGTACTCATTTATCTGACAACCACATGCAGCTGTGATACTTTAAGGAGTCATTGTGCCACTTGGCAGTTTTACAGAACAGTGCAGTCTTGCATCAGATTTTTCAAATAATAAAAGCCACTGTTGCAGTGCTGTCCAGGTTACTGTGATATACCAACTGACACCTCACACATTCTAGATGGCTTCAATTGGATCAATTGGAGGAAATAGGCAGGCAGATTAATCTATTGACCATTTGTTATCAACCTGTGTAGCCAGAACAGATGAACATGGGGAACCAACAGCTCAAATGCACATTTTCCAGTTGGCTCTGAAATGCAAAACAATGCATTACAGAAGTATTGAATAGTTGACGGTGTAGTAATATAAGATCATGTGTGCACAGTGTAAAAGAAAAAAAAATTAAAATAAACATCTGGGGGTCCCAAATAAATTGTGATAACAGTGAAAATATGATAAGGGACATAGTAATGCAATATGAAAGTATTCACCAACATGATTTTTCCTTTGGTTTGTATGACGCAGTTATACATGGCTTAAGCCTTGTAATCCCTTTGCTCTGTGTGTGATATTAAAACGAAATAATGAATTCCCATGATAATATAGGTCAAGGAAGAAATGAATATCTCAGATGATTTATAACACTTGTAATGCATTTTACATTGTCATGTAGTAAAGCAGGTCTATGCATCCTTTTTAATGTAATAAGCATTGTTTTTATAGGTATTTTACTCGATATACTGTCATTATACATAATGTTCAGGGTTTCTGTAATTTCAAAATGATTTTAGGGGAAGACAGATGGACAACCTTTTGTTATCAGAATTTAAGTTTAAGTTGTGGTACTATACTTGAGTCATTTAAAATTGCTACGCTCAACCAAGGTTTCAAACAGATGTGAGGTTAAGAAAGTTTAATAAGAGAAAGAGATAAATGCAAAACCTTATGGGCATCATGTCATCTTTCTAAATACAATACTCTTAAAGGGCACACCCTTCTTTTATATTACTAGCCAGTATCATTGCTGTATCAAGTACTGTAGCAGAACAGTGAAGCAAGACGTTTGTCAAAGAATGGTTTGTTTGTAGCAAAGAACAAATGTACAGGATTGACAAATGATGCACTGGCTGATACATTGACTGACTTAGTGACTGTTTTATCTTGCATATACAGAAAAGGAGTAGGTAGGTGACCTTTTTAAATCTTTCAGTGATTGTGCTTTAAATAATACAGTAGGCTAGGTGCAAATCTTGGTTAATTCAAAAATATTATTTTTTATTTATATGTCCATTCATACAATTTTATAATTTCTCAGATGTCTAAAATTGTAAGTGGTGATCATCAATTTAAATTATTTTACACTGCAAGAAAATTAAATTTTAGAAGTCAAATGCATTTAGGAGGCTATTCTTTGTTGTACAGTATTAACAGTTTTCAAAATTTAGAGTCAGGGATGAAATGCACCAATATAGGAGTTAGTTGCCAGAAATATCTTTCAGCAGAAGTGTTGTAAAACCACCTTGGTTTATGCAGCAACACTACTTATGAAAATTGTAATCATACTAGTACAAGGATAATGCCTGTGGAATTATTTTTATAAAGTACAGATGCAGCCATTCAAAGTACGCGGCACAGACACATACCACGCGTAATTGGCTATATAAATGTTTATATTGTAATGCATACTGAACAGCCTCCATTTCTCTATAAAAATTTAAAAGATCGTTTGCGCAGCCTAAGGGTCTGCTGTCAGTGACAGCTGACAATCCTCCATACACTTAAGTGAAAAATTAATAATGCCAATGTAAATGTCATGATTACGATTTGTTGATAATAGAAATGGTAAGTTCTCTAAAGCTTTGTGATAGTTTACCCAGGCAGCAAAAGATCAGCTACACTGGGAAGATGCAACACCGAAAATATGATTAATAACCTTTTAAATCTGAAGGGAGGTCTAAAGGGATCCCCCCCCCCGCCACACACACGATAGAAGCAAGAAGCAGAAGTAGGGACAGTTGTCAGAAGGAAAGAAGATGACTATTCATTGTTATTAAAAATGACCTAAATTCTATCATGTTGTGATATTTAGAAATATAAAAAGTCAATTAATTGTCCATAATATTGCTCTTCTATTTTTTCAAAGAATAGTTTGTTAAAAGAAAAGTCACGGCGCCAGCTAGATTTGAACACACAACCTGTGGGTTACTAGTCCGGCACGTAGACTAGCAGGCTACTGGGGAAGTCACACAAGCAGATGTGAGACAGCCCTACACAGCCCTGTTGCACTACACGAATATAATTATATCGTTATTAATTCCTTTAGATATGCGACTCCATATTATATTAGCAGAAAAGCTTAAAACTACCACTTTTTATACACGCTATTTCACGTTAGTTAAAGACTTCCTGGAATCTGACTGGCTGACACCCTTCTGAAGTGGTACCATAATATCTGGTATATGGAAAAGAAAGCATAGATTAAAAAGCTTGGATTCTCATGTATCTGATACAAGTATCTTTTAATACAGTCTTTGCTGTGTTCTTGAGGATCCTTGTGATATTTTGAGCTCTGGTTAAATGATAAGTGAATGATAAAAGTAATTCCTTAATCGTATTGGCTAACTAATGTCCTGTCCTCGTTAGTTAGATCAACGAAATGCTGTGGTGTTTGTCAAAGAAAAAAATAAAAGTATTGTCGTTTAAAATGACGGTTAGAAAGAATATGGACCAGCGTAATACTTTGAGTTTATAGCTTGTCAAAAGTCATTCACTATTAATACTATTAGTAATATCTTCGGTAAAGGCTTTGATGCATAAATATGTCTGCATAATTAAAATATTTCTGATAAATTTAGGTTGTGTACTTTTGTCCAACTGAGCAGTCTTGCTTTCATAAAATATACCAACTTTTTAATGACTGATTAACATGCTGTAATACACAGTTTAAATTTAAAAGCTTAAATGCTGTACATGCGAGGTTAAGCTTTATTGGCTCCTCCTGGCGGTTTTACAAGGTAATTCCGGATACTTTCCGGCATGACATCAAATGACGCGATACACTGCATGATACTGCATTTGGATGCAACACGCTCACCGCGGTGTACCACGAAATAACCCACCCGTTTTGAATGGCTGCATCTGTACATTATAGTAGAGTGGTTAATATGCTACGAAATAAGTTATGTGGTCTTCTTAATAATAATAATAATAATAATTGCTTACACGTATATAGCGCTTTTCTGGACACTCCACTCAAAGCGCTTTACAGGTAATGGGGACTCCCCTCCACCACCACTAGTGTGCAGCATCCACCTGGATTATGCGACGGCAGCCATAGTGCGCCAGAACGCTCACCACACACCAGCTATCAGTGGGGAGGAGAGCAGAGTAATGTAGCCAATTCATAGAGGGGGATTATTAGGAGGCCGTGATTGGTAAGGGCCAATGGGAAATTTGGCCAGGATGCCGGGGTTACACCCCTATTCTTTTCGAGAAACGCCCTGGGATTTTTAATGACCACAGAGAGTCAGGACCTCGGTTTTATGTCTCATCCAAAGAATGGCACCTGTTTACAGAATACTGTCCCTGTCACTATACTGGGGCATTAGGACCCACATGGACCGAGCACCCCCTGCTGGCCCCACTAACACCTCTTCCAGCAGCAACTTTAGTTTTTTCCCAGGAGGTCTCTCATCCAGGTACTGACCAGGCTCACACCTGCTTAGCTTCAGTGGGTTGTCAGTTGTGAGTTGCAGGGTGATATGGCTAGAATGAAATCTTGCACAACCTGAATACAAGTCTTACAAGTTGACCCACTCAGTGGTACTCCATTCAAGATTCCAGCCAAAATACTATAATATTATAATACTATAATAACATTTAGAAAGCACAGCTGTGTCAGGTCCACATGAGATGCTGCTCTCAGTCACCTGACCAGTTGCTGGAAGACAATTGGGCAGGTGACTGTTTAACAAGCAGAAAGCTTTTTAAATTCCCCCATCCCCCAGAGTGCTTCAGGGTTAACCAAAGACTGAAGGAATTCAGTTCTGAGTTTTTGTGAAATTGAACTGTGAGTTTTGTACACCTGGAAGTTTTAAGAAGAGTGACGGGGAAGAATGCATGAACTATTGTTCTGAAGCCAGTAAGTAGATTAGCTGCCTGGCTATGATAGTCGGGTACTTCAAGACATTTAGTCAGCAACGCTGAGTGGAGCTTAGGGTTTGTTTAGGTGTCTGGTTGTGACTGTTTTTTTTATTTCCTCCCACTGCAAATAGAGCATTGTTTTTTTTTTAACCTTACAGCGTGTTCTGTGTGCCTATCGTCCTGGACCCAGCTATTTTTAAAGATCCCATTACAACACATTCAACAGGCTGTCATACACTGAATTCTTAAGAAGTACAGAGTAATAAAGGCCTGACTGCTTCAACAACAAAAGCCTGTGCCTTTACTATGGCACATAAATCTGTACAAAACAAAGTTTCTTACAACTAATATTAAAAAGTCAGTGTCACGGATGTCAGAAAGGATGAACTGTGGAGAGGCAGGAGAGCGAAAGGACCCTATGAGGCAGGGGTTAGCCCGGGCTCAGCTGTTCAGGGAATGCTGTATAGAAACCTATCCCTTCAGGGAGCAGACGTGGGGCGACCTGGTGCTAGGCAGGTTTCAGGACATCCGAACCTCAATGATGAGCCCTGGCAGAATGAAAGACCTGGAAATATATAGTCCCAGGGAGAGAGAAACACTGGAAGGACAGCAAAGAACCGGAAATGAGAGACAGGACAGAGAAGAAGCGCCCTCTGGCTGCAGAGGGCGTGACAGGCAGGGTCCAATGATACCAAAGAATAGATACTTTTTGCACTCCATTGAAAAAGCATACACAATAAACTAGAGACATTACCATATCTACAAAGGTTCAAGTACACTTTGTGAAGGAAATTTAATTTAGTTGTTAGAGGACTAAGATATTTGGAAAAAGGATTTATATTGACCCCGGAACTTTCTTCATCACTTATATTAAAATCTCTCTTCCAAACAGTAAAAGCTGTTAAAAGGAAAAAAAAAACAGAAGGAGACAATTCCTTTTTATGCTCTTTAAATCTAGCAGAATATACATACAGATGCAGCCATTCAAAACAAGTGGGCGATACCGCATTATTTTGCGGTGCGCTTCACTCAGTCTACTGCGAGTTACCGTAAATTCTTGTATAGTACCGTAAGTAAAATAATAGTATTCTGAATTTCCGCAAGGTGGAGCTAATACAGCTCAACCTCTCATGTTTGAGCTGTCGCCATCAAAGTCTTTAACTAAGATATTACTAATAGTATTAATAATGAATGACCTTGGACAAGCTGCAACTCAAAGTATTGCCCTGGTCCACATTCCTTTTTCCATTGACCGTCTTTGTAAAAGTAACACCACAGCATTTCGCAATCACGCATTTGTTTCCAGTCATGCAAAATACAGTAATTTTTGAGAATCTCCGATTCACCATGCCTTTCACATGCTCACATGCTCACATGCAAAGAGATTAATTTAGGAACATAAACATATTACTGTATGTAGACTGTACTCTGTGAAATCGCATATCTAAAGAAATTAATAACGATATAATTATATTCATGTACCGCAATACAAGCCGGAATCCAGCCGGAGCCATGACTTTTTTTTTAACAAACATTTCTTTGAAAAAATAAAACGTTTCCCTGGGTCAGAGATTAAATAAAACTTCACTCGCACCAAACAATTTTATATTTCTAAATATCACAACATGATCGAATTTAAGTAATTTTAATAACAATGAATAGTCACCTATACGTTACAATATAAACATTTATATTGATTTAAATCACATTTAAATCACCTTTATTTAAAACCCATAAATAAAGCTGATACTGTTTAGACTTTTAATTATTTAAAACTGTATTACAGCAGCACAATGCACAATGCAACGTAAATCACTTTCTTTGTCTTCTGCGTAATAATGTTCACCTCTCTGTCCAGCAAATTAACAATAGTAATAATAATGAACTTTATTGTATATGGCGCCTTTAAAGGTGGCTCCTCAAAGCGCTTTACAGGATAAAAACAATAACAACAATACTGTTAGGCTGGGCAAGCTATTTTTTTTTAAGAAATACAAAATGAGATATAATGATGTGTTCCGGCTTAGACATTAAAGAAGAGCATAACAAAGGTCATAAAGGTCATAAACGATATTAATTTTGGAACATCAACATATTATGTAAACAGTATATTGCTGTTATTGGTATTTTAAAGAAAAAATACTGTAAAATCTTGGGTTTGGTACAATGTTTCAGGCATTCATGTGAAGGACAACAGAGCTTTCACTGGCTGATTATCAAACTTAATTGATAAAACAAAAACTATCTGACCAAGCCAGAAGAAGACAAAAAGAATAACGGACACAGCATGAGCCTGCATTCTTTCCTCAGCTGTCCACACCACACTTTTCCCTGGGTCAGAGATTAAATAAAACTTCACTCGCACCAAACAAATTACCACACACTGAACACTGAACATGTTAATTCAAATATGCCTCACAACACTTTTATGGTACATTACTTAGCTAAAATGTATTTAAAAATAAAAATGATTACAAACGCCAGCAGAAAGAGAGACACACACACAGTTTTTCATTGTCAAAAAGTTTTTTACTTCGTCAGCACCCAGACAAACACAAACGCATTATTAATGAAATGCTTTTAGTCATTCTTAATCGAACTCACAAGTTGTCATCTGCTGTTGAAGCTCTGTGAGACTATACTCACACATGGCTAGACTTGACGATTTAACCATGAGATTATGTTTATGTTTATTAATCTTCCTTGTTATGCACTGAGAATGATAAGCATCCCCAAACACGGGGGCGGCGTAGCGGTCGGCTCTGGCTTTCCCATCTATACCGATGCACTGCAAGTAGAACCCCCTCTCTGCGGGAGTGCTGGCTGTGACGAATTAAACTGGTTTCACGGGTATTTTCAAAGTAGAAGGGGGCGAGATTTCCAGTGAAAGACACTAAATCTTAGTGTCTTTAAATTTTTCTACAACCGACCAATGCACTACGAGTACCCCTGTCGGTCAACCAATCATGTACCGCGGTAGTTTGCATCGTGACGCACGAGGCCGTAGCCAATTACCTCCGGTGCGTGTCTGTGCCGCGCACTTTGAATGGCTGCATCTGTAAGCTGTTATATTTCATTCTGCATTAGCTTTCTCATATAATGGTGCTAAATGGCGGTCACGTCGGTCATGCAGCACGCTAAGCTGTATAATATCTATAAAATGCTTATGTTATTTTATTTATATAATATATAATGTTATATATTTACGGCTCTTTTTCAATTACAACCAGGTTCGATGCAACCCATACTTTGGCCCGGGTGCAAGTAAATAAAAAAATACAAAAGCTCCCCTGCCAGTGCACACAGAGCAAGAGAGCAGAATTAAAACGGGCTAACATATTGAACTTGATACTTAGTAACTAGTTATTTAAAAGTTTACGACTTAACTCATCACAGCAAACTTAGCGATGATTTCACCTGCCTTGCTGTGCTGTTCTCTATAGACAGCAACAATTTCAATTTGCTAAATGAGCGTTCAGCACTGGCAACACCAACTGGAATTGTCAAAAATACTTGACATGTTATCACTGTGTTTGGAAACACAGATTTCATATCTCATACCTGAGATAGAGTGTTGACTTAATTGGGGAGCAGATGAGACTAACTTTAATTCAGTTGCCAAATCTCTGCCATGTCTCCTAAAAACAAGCCAAGTTCATTGCAGGCTGCTGAATGCGGTCAAGAAAGAAAACCATTCTTCTGTCTCACTGATCACAGTGTCCAGTAAGCAACTTTAAACGTTTTCCTCTCTAATGGTCTTTTCTGTGATTTGCGTTTCTTGCTACTCGACTTACATTTCTGGATCGCTTTCATGTTGCACACTCACATAGTTTTATAAAATGTAAGCTTGTCCGTTGCTCAGTCTTGCAGTAGACCAGGTTGCGTTATCCAGTTCTACATATTTTGGAATGAATGCGCCAATGACCAATTGCAAATAATTCGCACAGCCGTGTTTTCCAATAGATCATTGTGTTTTGTTTTAAAATATGGCAGACTAATATTGCTATTGGATAATACACATCATTTCCCGCCCCAAACATACATACTCTCGTTCGTTTATTTTATGGATGGCATTTTGTAAAAAAAAATCGTAATTTTAATGAAATTAGCAACGGGCCCTCCTTAGATCCATTGCACCCCCTGTAGAGCCGGCCCTGATTACAACAATCATTTGACGGCCCCCCTGCAGTACCACCGCAGCTGCCCACAGGTTGAACCACTGCTGTAGACTAAGTGATTTGGTATGGTACTCAGTGGAACACTAAATCACATGAGAAAGTTCTAGATGTGGTAGCAACTTGTTACTGAAATAATAACATTAATATGTAATGATTTTAATCATCTGTTCTATAACATCTGTAGTACAGTATGTGATAGAGGCCAGATTAAAAACATTGGCATCTATAAGTTTGGAGACATATATTAAGATAAATATTTTGCAATGCAATACTTGCACTAGACCTGGTCAGGATTCTGGACGCCGAATTTTGGACATACTGGAGTTTGTTTAATGTGGACTTAGAAACCCCAGTGAATATAGCACTATGGTAGTCAATTAAAAGGAAGACAAATGTGATGATCAGCTTTTCAGCAACAGTTAATGGTAACATAGGAAGTGTCACACCCTCTGCAGCCAGAGGGTGCTCCTTCTCTGTCCTGTCTCTTGTTTCTGGTGCTTTGCTGTCCTTCCGGTGTTTCTCTCTCTCTGGGGCTATATATTTCTGGGTCTTTCATTTGCCTTCACTCAGCATTGACGTTCAGATGTCCTGAGACCCGTCTAGCATCCAGGTCGCCCCACATCCGCTGGCATAGGTTTCTATACGACTCCTGAACAGCTGAGCCCGGGCCCGGGCTAACCCCCGTCTCGCCACTACGCATAGGGTCTTTTGCTCTTCTGCCATTCCACGGTTCATCCTTTCTGACATCCATGACAGGAAGTAGTCTAGCAATAATTCTGAGGTGAAAAAATGATGTTTTGACATTGTGTTACACATGTTGGTTGAATGTCAAATCTGAATCAAATTTCACCCCCATGTTTTTCAGTTCTGACTGAAGCTCAAGTATGGTACCATCCACAGATAAGGCTACAGCATTGGCTTTAAACAGTTGATAAGAGGTGCCAATAAGCATGACTTCAGTCTTGTCACAGTTTAGATAAAGGACATTTTGAGTCATTAATGTTTCTTATGTTGAAGATGCAATTAGAGAGAATAGAGACAGCCACATCTGTGTCAGGTTTGATATGGATCAATGTGATCATAAAAGCTGACCAAATGGAAACATGTAAATGCTGAAAAGTAAGGGGCCCAGCAATAAACCCTTTACAAGTCCAATTTCAGAGCTAAATCCTCCAAGAGAGACAAAGAGATACTAATCAGTGAGTTAAGACTTGAACCATTTAAGAGAAGTGTCAAAAACTCAGAACACAAACTTAAGACTGCACAAGATGGAAAGTATGATATCCTATGTATGTGTTGGGCTACAAACAAACTGGGTTAGGTTAAAGCACCTTATCAGAGCTAAGAAATTGACACAAAAGCTAAATTTGAAGACTGTGAATCAATATGTATATGGCCCCACACATGCAAAATATTCTAAAAACATTTTTCTTTCACCTCATAAATATCAACAGACTACGACCTATATTGTCAATAACTAGCTGAAAAGCTGACCAACAGTTATCTTAAATTGATTAATATAATGGTGTATGCACTGGGTTATCTAAATTCAGACTGACCAGTCTTCAGTATGTCCAGAAATCAGTGGCCAAAATCCTGACCAGTTCTTGTGTAAGTAATCACAATATTCCTGGATTACTTGCAGTGGCTTTTTAATAGGTTTCATGTTGAGTTCAAAATCTTCATGCTCACTCTTCCTTAGAAGAGCTTTTAATGAGCTGATATTTTAATTATACAAATAAGAAGTGTGTGACAGCAATGCACAACTGTGGTACATTCAAGAGTCACTGCACCACATGCCAGTTCAACCAGATTATTAAAAATAAATAAAATGGTGTTGGGCAGTGCCTTTCAATCTACCGTGGCATGTATTTTGCATTATGCTGCAAGGCACCTCAAACATTCTGAGTGGTTGCATCTAAATATATATTGATATCGGCCCACAAATATACTTACTTGTACAAATAACTCAGATATTCCAAATCAAAGCCTCCTTCAGTTTCTGCTTGGTAGAACAACATGTTCATTCTTGGTAGTGTACTAGGAACAGGATCAGAGGTCTCCAGCTTTGTTCTGCAGGTTTTTTTAAACACAATAGCACCTATTGACAGAAATAGGTTTAAAAATTAATGGAAAATTCAAAAGTATTATTTAGTTATATAGAGTATTCAAATCGATTTAAGGAAAAGTTTTAAGGACAAAGAATGATGACCTACAATCTGGTGTGCTTTACAAATATTAAATATGTAATAAATTACTAGCTCTATTTATACATCTTATAACTGTTTTCAACACTGAATAATATTGGACATGGATGTTTAAATGTGAGTCGCTTTACTTTGACCTCCATCTATTTAATTTCAAAAGATTTGATCTTTTGGGGGATTTTTATATACTTTATTGAACATTCAGAATTCAAGCATACTGAGAAAACCAAAGGTGTGAATCACAACAGAAGAGAGAATGTAAACTCTCGTATATTTGGTGTGTGCCTGTTGAAGAGTTAAAGATAAGGCAAGCCAAGCTTGTCAAATACTGGCAGAAAATCCACATATTTACTGGAAAATTTCAGAGCTATCACTCAAGATGATAGACACTTTTAATCCTTGTAACAGATATCAAGCCATAAAAAATGGAGCTCAGATAAATAGAAATCAAAGGGAGCTATGCAATGACTCTCAGGGCAAATGGTGCTTTTTGTCATGAAGCATTATTGTCACAAATGCTGGAAAGGTATTAGTGCAAACTGTAATTATGCAAGGCTGTATGTCAGTTATGCAAAGGGTGCAGAAGATCAAATTAAAACAAATCAAACTCCAAATTATTAAAAGTGCAAACTAACATCTACAATACTTTAAACACTAGTATCTAATAAGTTTAGATTTGAATAGAAACTCAACTTTATTTAAATTAGTAGAATCTTTTATGTGAAATTTCTAGTAGACTGTGGTGATTTGTCCTCGATACCATCTTCTCTGCACATAAATAACTCTCCCATTTTCTCTCTCAGTGTGTTCTCCTAGGTGGACTTTCAAGGTTGATTAGAAATTGAATTTTTGTCATTAAAGGGAATAGGTCTACTTAAACATACAGTAAGTATTTCAAACCACAGTCTTGAAGACTCAATCTAGGAGAGTAAGCTGAACAATTTAAAACCAACTATCATTGTTGCATCATTCACATCCTTTACAAGGTTTGTATTCAAGGCTAGAAATTAATATTCTCAGCTGCAGTATTCTCCAAAAAGTCATTTAGGTTCAGGAAAATCCACAAAGCTAACACTTTAAAAAGTCATCTTTTCCATGAAAATATTTATTACTTAGAACATTTGGCAGGAGCAAGATATCATCACCACCAGTTAGATTTTCTTTGATATACTTAAAAATCAAATATTAACCTCCACTTATTGGACAGTTCTGGATTGCTAGTTACTCTTTTAGCTTTAGTCTGTAGACTCAGAAATGCAGATGTTAAGGTAATTTTATTTACAACAGCACATAATTTAATGTCCAGAGAACAAAAAGAATGAAAACATAAAAATCCCTCCTCCATCTTAAGCACCTTATTACTTTTGAATTTACTCCAATCTGCAGTGTTTGATGGCTAATTCATTTACATACATAATGTAATGTTTTTTATGTATTACATAAATTAAAAATCTTCCTTTTATCAAAGATTCTTCCTGGATTTTATAGATGTTTCGGCATTGTCTCCTTGGTTAATCACCAATCTACTCAGTATCCTGGAAAAAATTCAGAAATGTGCTTTTAAACATTCTTATATAATGTGTGTGCAAGTTTGTTTCAAAACACCTGCATTTAGTATACCAGATTTAGTTCCTATGGCACTAATATGGACTTATAGAACTATACAATTTATTTTAAAAGTTACAGAGGGCTGAGACTGCCAAAGCTTCACACATAATAGACATCAACTCTATACTTGTTCCATACAGTATTTCAACTTGGTAGACAGAACAAACATAGCATGTATCAAAACCCACACACTCAAAATGGTCATGTTTTTGACCATTAAGTGCCAATCCAGGGAAATACCCATCCATACACCCATAACTTCTTTTTTACGAACATAATTTTGTAAAACTACCCCTTTCATTTAACAAAAAAACGTATAAAAAGAAAAATCGATTTCCATGATTTCTTAGGAGGAATAATTACAATCCATTGTGGACCCCAAAAATGTTAACCCTACTTTAACTATTTTGTCCCCAAAATGAGAAACGAAACATTAATAACTAATATTCATACTTTGTTTTTAATATTAAAAACACTGTTGATCTAGTTAGACATCATTAAACACCATAGCTAAGTACAGTACTGCATTGTGCAATAACCACTTCCTTTGCTTTTTGTGTAATAACACATACTTATGATTTTCATTTTCTTATTACTTTTAGTCTCCATGATAAAGTCTAAAGAAAAATTGTCTTACATGAAAAGTAAGAGAGAACGCAATAATGAACAACTCAAAAAGAAAGACACGGTGAACTGTATCACATACTGTATGTCTCTCATGCCACTCTGCCGGCTCTGTGCTAGATTTCACTCATACTTTTTAGTGGAATGTGAGGTGTACCTTCAATAAGAAATGAGTCATATGACACCTCATTCTTCACTCTCTACATCTGGCAGAGGTTTCAACATTTTTCTTTGTATCACTTCTTCGTAGATTCGAAGTTAGCTTTCATTATTAAAAATGTGGGTAACAATTCACATGCTTCTTAGTATTGAATTTTGATCAACTGAACATTCATAAAAAGGTACAGGTGTACATCAAATAAATAGATACAGAATTGGACTAGTTGACTCTAATGTTAAAACTGTTTTTTTGAGAAAACAATAAGCACTGTATTTTTATTAATGATAATAAATGATCTGTAATGTTTATTAATCTTTTTTGTTTCTCTTTTTTATCAATTTATAATACAATATGTGGTTAAAAGTAATCAATGTTGTATTACTGTTCTTTTGTATGAGTGAGTGAATGCAGTGTAATTCTTAGTGTTTTTTATATTTTCCTTACAAATGTAAATTGTGTGATTTGGTCCTAATTGTTCTTGTTGAAGTATAGCTCTTGTGTGCTTCCGTCAGTTTATTTTTTATAATGATTGTCTATAAATTGAACATGACAGTTAGCTACAAAGCACTATGCACAGTGCAATTATATACATGTCTTATCATTATAAGATGATGAAAGCATTTAAATAATCATTTGCTCGCAGAAAATATGCACCTAAATTATGTTGCTAAAAAGTGTAGGAAAAAATCAATACTTATTTACACAATGATTTGAACCTCCAACAGACTGATATATCAAATTAAACATTGAAAAAAAAAATCTTTCATACCAAATGTGGCTTCAATTTTCATATATTGTATAAATACACATAAAATGATAACTTGCACTCCTTTTGTCCTTATACTCTTAATGAGTGTAATTACATTTATTGACATTGGACGTCCTTAACATTTATATTTAGAATGATTTCACCTAACTTTAAGCTTTTCAATTTATTGTTTGACATTTATTACATACTACTTTATATATCTGCACATATATCTTGTGTTCATGAATTCTATTCTTCATTTCAATAATAGGTTTATTTTCACAGCATAATCCACAAGGACATTCCATGGGATGGAAATATCATAAATTTAGCAAGAAATGTGATACAACCCCTGACATCTTCCTGCATGAGAATAAGTAGAAAATTAATCTTTAATCATTCAATTGAAACTTGCAGTTATAGCAATGTAAATTACCAAATAGAACTTGTGTAGGAGGTATACATTTATAAACAGTTATCAGATTAAGACGATTAATGTTTGTGTTTTCTTTTTCACATTCATTAGAGTCATTAATTACCAATTTCTGTTTAGGGTCCCTATGGAAATAACTCCAATTAAATTTAAGAATCCTCTTAACTTTATATGATAAAGGAGAGAAGGTAAACACAAGGGTAATCAATTGATCTTCACATTTATATGTGTATCCTCCATTGAGAGTGATTATTCCTTACTGATTACACCTTGGAAGATCTAAAGTATATACAGTAAGAAAGAGAAATGTATCATAATGTACCTTGAAACATGATACACAATCCTTACTTGATTTTTTACTGAATATAGTAGAAAATTAAGTATATTCAATAACCAAAGAATAAAGACCATAGAATTAAACCACAGAAAATAGTACATTCACAGTTTGTTTAAAAATCAAAGAAATTAGCTTTTGGGATTGAGGGTTACACAAGAATGAAGAATGAAGGTTTTAAGGGTAATTAAGCAGAACTAGAGATAGGAATTGAATAAGAATATTGCTTGTGGAGTATGGTATAACAAATGAAAGGGAATTTCAATTGGAAATTGACAGTCTGTTGATAAATTAAGAAATGCTATTGTTGCTGCAAATATATATCAAAACAATGTCATAAAGAAAATTAAGACTTTGAAAGAAAATATTTTAGACTGGGTTTTACAAATGTAGATAAACACAGGGCTTTTCATGCAGGTAGTAAAAAAGCATGTCACACTCTCCTCCTTGCAGAGTTTAGAGGCGTAGATAGAAGATAACAATAATGATGGCACAGCCACAATTGCAAAGATATGCAATGTTGTTTATTATGAGGAACTATGTTCCCAAAGTCCACACCCAAAAAAACAAAGTGAAAACCACAAACTAACCAGAAAAAAAACAACACAAAGCTATAGTATGAAATATACTGTATACCTTAATTACTATACAAAACAAACACTAGATTGTTGTAGGCAGCTCCAATTGTACCCCACAATCCACCTTCTCCTAACTCCCCTCCTTCTATCTTGAAGAGCTCCTTTTCTAGGTTAAACTCCTCCCCTAGAATATTCCACTATAAAGCAAAAAATAATTTGACAAAATAATCAGAATTCTAATATAAACATTCTTCAGTGAATATACAATTAAACAATGCACATATTATTACCAACAATAAAACATCACACTCCTTTTATGTACATAACTGTTATCTAGGCAAATACTACCCCCTTTTAATGGTACCTTCGTACCAATCAATACACGCATGTGCAATCCTGAAACAGGCACTACTAAGCCAGCCCCTGTTGCCATGCCAAAGTTTGGGTCCTACAGATTTGTGGGAGAAACCATTTTGCCGGTGAGAAATCCTAACAGCTTATTTATTTGATATACGTGAGTTGTTTACCAATTTGGTTCATTTCACTTCTAAAACATAGGAAAACAGGTGTTTGGTTTGAGTAATGATTAATTTTGATAATACAGAACAAGCTTATTTTACTCTGTGTGTGCGCCTACAGAGCAAGCAAAGCTATCCCTGTAATTCCAGACTAGTTTGTTTATATTCGAAATCAGCGTTATCGCCTTTGTTTAGATAGTGAAATGTTTACGTATGTATGTGTATGTGTTCATGTGGCTACCTCACGAGTGCCAGGTGATCTGGAAACGGAGTCTCCAGTCACAAAACGCTAATTTCAAAATGAGAAACACTAAGCTAGAAGAGGCTACTCAAGAATAAGACTAAACTATTTATATTGGCACATTTACTGTATGTAGTGTAGATGAAAATAAAAAAGAAAATTTTAGGATATACTGAATAACAACTAAAATTTTAATTGATGGCAATGTTAAAATGTTAAATGTTAAAATTGTATAATCCACTAGTGAAGTCTCTTTTAGAATATTAAGTGCAATATCAGTTGTCAAGTTACAGAAAAGATATTGATGTTCTGGAATCAGTCCATACAAGAGCAACCTGATGGAATCCATGGCATAAAGGAATGTCCGACACTAACAGGCTGAAACCTTTCAGACTTGAATGGAGAAGACCTGCAGGGACCCAATCTAATAATTCAGAATCTGCAAATGTATTGACAAATTTAGTGGACTTCAGAATGAACTGTGAAAAATAAGTCAAAAGACAACAAAAACTGTGTGGAGGTACTGTATATTTAAAACTAAGATCAGAAGGCTCTTTGCCAAAAAGGTTGTTAGAGTATGGAACAAGCTACACAGCCATGTTGTTGAAGCCAATATTCTGGCTTCCTCCAAGAATCATCTAGATGAGATTCTTGAATTAATTAGCTAGTGTGATGCCACAAGGGACAAAATCCTTGAGGGGTGTTACTTTTCCACAAAGCCTCTTACATATTTTAGAAGCTTTGCCCCTGGCAAAGATGATCAACTAGACATGCCAGCCATATGATGGTGGATGCCAGCAATCACTGAAGCAGGGATCAGCTGTGCACCTTACACCAGTATAAAAACCAAATAGATGAGATGAGTTTCCCAAAAACAATGAATCTAAGAGACTAACGAGCAACTTATTAACCACTCTACTATAATGTACAGATGCAGCCATTCAAAACGGGTGGGGTATTTCGCAGTACACCGCGGTGGGCATGTTGAATCAAAATGCAATATCACGCGGTGTAACGCGTCATTTGATGTCATACCGGAAAGTATCTGGAATCACCTTGTAAAACTGCCAGGAGGAGCCAATAAAGCTTAACCTCTCATGTACAGCATTTGAGCTTTTAAATTTAAACTGTGTATTACAGCATGTTAATCATCAGTCATTAAAAAGTTGGTATATTTTATGAAAACAAGATTGCACGGTTGGACAAATGTACACAACCTACCTTTATCAGAAATATTTTAATTATGCAGAAATATTTATGCATCAAAGCCTTTACCGAAGATATTACTAATAGTATTAATAATGAATGACTTTGGACAAGCTGTAAACTCAAAGTATTATGCTGGTCCACATTCTTTCTAACCGTCATTTTAAACAAAAATACTTTTATTTTTTTCTTTGACAAACACCACAGCATTTCGTTGATCTAACTTACGAGGACAGGACATAAAGATAAAGGAATAAATGACTTTTTTTGTTCATTTCTTTAGCACATTTGTACAAGCACGTGGAATCTGTCCAAGCCCTACTTTGTCTGCCATTTTCTTTTACTATAACGGACATAAAAACTCCCTTGCTTTTAACAGAGCTACGAAAATTATTTAAACTGCAACACTTATCATTCAACCAGAGCTCAAAATATCACAAGGATCCTCAAGAGATCAACAAAGACAACAGAAAAAGATATGTGTATAAGATACTGTCCATGGGAATCCAAGCTTTTTTATCTACGCTAAGAAGTAGTCTTTAAAATGTCTTCGTTACACAGTGAAGTCAAGATTCCGGGATGTGCCTATATTACTAATATATGCTGGGCAAACGTTCCAAGGTCAAATTCTTCCAGTACAGGGGTACCTTTAAAGCAGAGACGATGGCACCAAAATTTTTTGGCATGCCCTCTCTTTAAAGCCCTGGCCAAATCTGAAGATGGTAAGTACAGTTATAATTCAAACTGAATTAAAAACTACACATCCCAGTTACCATGGTGGTGCTTGTGATCATTGCGTTTAACCAATGAAACAGGGCAAAAAATCAGTCACATGACTTTGGGGCTGAGTTTCGAAAGCTTAACCTATCAACAACAAAGCTAAATTTACACGATAGGCTACTTCAAACTGTCAGTTACATGACTGTGTATGTCGCTTAAGCCACTCCTATTTGGCTTTTTAGTTATGGAGACGGGAAGATGCCCCCCCCCCCTTGGTGCCTGATTTGTCGCCATCTTTAACCGTTCCGTGTCTGAATGGCAGTAGCTATGCATACGAAATAAATTTAATCTTCATCCCAGCTACAATACATATATATTTTTGTGGTAAGAGGGAGCAAAACATCAGTATTTACTGCTATTAATTAGTGTACGATTTATAGTTGAAATCTGAGCCTAAATATAAAGTTAAAATCTTGACAAAGCAATGTAGGAAATGCGCACACAGAAATACAGAGAAAATACATCCTTTCTGACATCTAAAATCAGTTTCGATCAAGGTCTCTAAAAAGAACAAGAAGAGCAATAACGCTGTGTTTATGTAGAATAAGTGATTTATGAATAATCTAATTTCTTGTTAGTTTAAAAAAGTGAAATGTCAGCTGCAAAAGATCGCACCAGAAACAGCACTCTCTCTGCCTGTCATAGACTTTCAGGAAAGGGTGAATGAAGTCATGTCACATACAATAATTCGGTGATCAATAAAAACAGTTGTAGGACAAGAAACAAAAGATAGTGAAAACTTAAGCATTTTAAGGCTAAAACTAAAATTTATTCTACAAATTAAGGCAAATTAAAATTCAGGACATTAAAGTGCTAGTGGTGTAAAAAATACAAAAATGCACATGATCAAAAAGTTTTAGAAATGGAGCAGGTGTTACTTTGAAATAAGCAAACAGAAAAAAAGCCATGACTATATATAGTGCAGAAGAGGGATGCAGGAACACTTGCTTAGATATATACAAAAAAATCACAAAAAGGTGTATTTTACAAAAGAACATGCAAACATGTTTATCGTGTACATGAACATGTACATCAATTTCCCTTCACGATCAATAAGGTCTTATTTATCTCTAAACATGAAATAGGAATCTGAAAATTAGCATGCATAAAAAACAGCAATTCTGTCAGTGAGCCCTAAATGAATTAATAGCAACCATGGTTTCATGGAGGGCTTCTCAGATAGTGCAGCTAGAGAAGGTCCTGTCACTCACAGAATGTAGATGTTCTTGAGGACAGCTAGAAGACCAGAGTCAGACGGACAAAGGTGGGGGAGTAGATAGATAATAAGCCATATAGGTACTAAATGAGGATGAGGATTTTGAAGTTGACTTGAAACCTGATAGGAATTAAAAGACAGGTGTAATGCATCCCTGTTAGGATTCTCGCTGTCATATTCTGAACATATTGAAGATTGCTCAGTGTGGATTTAATTTCCCCAGTGAACAGGGTGTGCGTTTATTAATTCTAGAAAAAAAAGCCTTTTGTTGATTTCTCTAGTTCCTAGTTTCACTAGTTCCCTTTAAAATAAACTATTATTCCACAATGCAGAGTATTACATGGCCAGTATTTATATATGATATTTGTGATTTAAAGAAACGAACACAAGCAGCTTTTGGGGATTTAAGTGTTGGCTGCGTTATTGCAGGATAAAAGACTAGAGATGTTGGTAAGAAAAAGATAATTTGGGGAAATTTGAGGAATACACTGATAACAAGAACACTTCGTAATGGGGTTAGGCATACTTGTGATGAAGATGATGAAGTTAACAGACTGTATGTTTACATAGATACTGAAATGAGGATTGTATTTTAGATTTTGTGTAGTTGCTAGCATTGAACTGTGTGTTGGATGCACATGAATTGAAGGAATGGGAAAACATAGCTGATGGTGATCCACAGAGCCAGCATATTAAGATACAGATGCAGCCATTCAAATTGAGCGGTACAGACACGTACCGCAGGTAAGATGACACGGGGTACCGCGGTGCGTGATTGGTTGACCGACAGGGGCACTCGTGGTCCGTTGGTCTGTCGTAGAAAGACTTACTGCAAACGTCTTTACTGTGCCCGTTGTAGATATTGAATTTTACCACTGAAGGGAAATCTTAGTAGCTGAGCATAAAAAGAATAGGAGCATACTGTAACGCGTGTGAAGGCCATAAACGATATTAAGTTTGGAACATAAACATACAGTGTATAGCTGGTCTTGGTACTTTAAAGAAAAAAATACACACCAGTATTCCATTTCTCCCTAAACATTGTAAGCTTCGAAGTCTTTAACTAACGTGATACCGGAGTCAACAAGCATACTTTTAGAATTTGATTAAAAGGGAATATAATATGGAATCGCGTATCTAAAGAATTTAATAACGGTATGATTATATCCGTGTACTGCGACAGGGCTGTGTAGGGCTGTTTCGCCTGCCTGTTCATGCGAGCTGTCTTGTAGCCTACTGGTCTAGGTGCGTGACTACCAACTGGCAGGTTGTGTGTTTGAATCCAGCTGGTGCTGGACTTTTCTTTTAACAAACATTTCTTCGAAAAAATAGGTAAGCCATATTATGGACAATCAATTGACTTTTATATTTCAAAATATCGCAACATGATCGATATTTGCGATATTTTGAACATATCTTCCCTTCTGACAGCGGTTCCTGCTTCTAGTGTGTGTGTGTGTGTGCAACAGAGTAAATTTTTATAGAGAAATGGAGGCTGGACAGTATGCGTTACAATATAAACATTTATATTGATTTAAATCGTGTTCTGATTTAAATCGCAAACGCGTGTTTAATTATGTGTTTTTTAATCATAATCAGGCTAATGCATTTCTACATTTTCTGTATGAACCAGCTTAGAGGTTCATACAGAAAGACAGCTTGTGTTTAAATTGAGTGTAAGGTAATTTATGGTTCTAAAGTCATGGTCAGCATTTATTATTATACTGTGCTGTAAACTTTTTCTGTGCCTAGTCACATTATTTTGTAGCGTTTTTATTACGTTATTAAATCCGGTGGCGCTGTGTGTTAGTTTCCTGACTCCCATTATTTAAACTGCGACACTGATCATTCATCTCTAAATAAACTTTATTTTATATAGCGTTTTAAGCGAATAGGTAATTAGATTGCTCATAAACCTAATCGCTTTTTCTACATAAACACAGCGTGATTGCTCTCTGTAAATGTTTTTCCTTTATTTTTAAAGTAGGCTCTATCTACTATAGATTTCAACTATAGATCGTATTATTATAAACTTTCTTGGAAAAATGTATTTTATGTAAACCATGTTTGCTATTAATTCATTTAGGGCTAAAATACGTTCATTGTCTTCCAATCGAGTCGAGTTGACATTGGAAGCCTGCCACACCCAGACTGTTAAACCAACGCATTAGCACGTCAAAGCCCATTGAGCCAGTATTGGCTTTAGTATTCTCCCCCCTCTCCCCTCAATTCAATTCAATTCAAGGTGTTTTATTTGCATGACAGATGGGTACAAGCAGTGTTGGGTATGTATATTGTAACGCTTATGGCAGACAGGTACTGTGTAAGAGCCGGCGCACCAGAGCAGCGCACCAAGGGAGCGTCTGCATTTGTAACTTAGTTTTAAAAATTAGTCAAGCAATATGAAGCATCTCCTTTTACTTAGTGCCTGAACATAAAAAGAATAGGAGCATACTGCAACGCGTGTGAAGTCCATAAACGATATTAATTTTGGAACTTAAACATACAGTAAATGGCTGGTCTCGGTACTTTAAAGAAAACATACACACCAGTATTCCATTTCTCCCTAAACATTTTAAGCATCGAAGTCTTTAACTAACGCGATACCGGAGTCAACAAGCATACTTTTAGAATTTGATTAAAAGGGAATATAATATGGAATCGTGTATCTAAAGAATTTAATAACGGTATGATTATATCCGTGTACTGCGACAGGGCTGTGTAGGGCTGTTTCGCTTACTGCCAACAGGCACTGTGTAAGACCCGGCGTACCAGAGCAGCGCACTGAGGGAGCGTTTGCTCTTATAACTTAGTTTTTAAAATTAGTCAAGCAATATGAACTCCCGCAGTGCTGGCTGTGACGAATTAAACCGGTCTCACAGGTATTCAAAGTAGGAAGTACAGTGTTAAGTGGTAGCTGGGCTACTCCCTCAATAGAATCGCTTTAAGGAAACGCATTTTCAGAGAGCAATCACGCTGTGTTTATGTAGAAAAAGTGATTAGGTTTATGAGCAATCTAATTACCTATTCGCTTAAAACGCTATATAAAATAAAGTTTATTTAGAGATGAATGATAGGTGACTATTCATTGTTATTAAAAAGATTTAAATTCGATCGTGATATTTAGAAATATAAATTTGTTTGGTGCGAGTGAGGTTTAATTTAATCTCTGACCAAGGGAAACGTTTCATTTTTTCAAAGAAATGTTTGTTAAAAAATAAAGTCATAGTTCCATGGGTTTCAATCACAGACCATGTGACATGGGAGTCAGGAAACTAACACACAGCGCCACCGGATTTAATAACGCAATAAAAACGCTATAAAATAATGTATCTGTCCCACTCAGAATATCCTCATATCAGTTTGCTACCAGCAATCAAACAAAAAAAAATGGAAAGAATTGTCCTGATTGGAACCTTTCTTACTGTCTTATAATTTATCAGGCTACCTTTTAATTTCCACTGAGAGAAGGAAGTCACTTGTCATGCAGCTATTTTATTCTTCATTGCACAATATGCTCTAAGTTAGCAAATGAAACATGAACACTTATTGAAATAAATCAAGAATATGATTAACATGAATGTATAATCATCCAAACTATACTTTATCACATTTAATTATTGTTTACATCTTCCGCCTGAGAACAGTCACCCGTTGCTACCAACGCAGAAACACAGCCACTAACTAACAAAGAGAGGACATTAGCTAGCCAATATGATAAAGAAATAAATGATTATTTTGTTTATTTCTTTTGCACATTTATTTGAACATTTCCATCGATTGTACAAGCACTTGGAAACTGTCCAATCCCTAGTTCATCAATCATTTACCGGTCTGGCGCCGGTCTGTGTCTTCTAGGATATAATGCCAGCGAACTCTTGTTTTTATGTCCACTATAACTACGCTGGGCAAACGTTCTGAGGTCAAATTCTTCCAGCACGGGGGTACCTTTAAAGCGGAGACGACGGCACCGAAATTTTTTGGCGCGCCTTCTCTTTAAAGCCCTGGCCAAATATGAAGACAATAAATAATTTCCTAAGATACGCGATTAAAAAATAAATAAATAAAAATTTGAATCTCCTGCGGAACACATTCCATAAGAATCAGCGGTTTTACAGTATATATCACCTTTAAAGGTGGCTTCTCAAAACGCTTTACGGGATAAAAACAACCAGAACAGCAGCAACAACAATATTGTATTTCGTTGCACTTTGAAAACCAAGTAATAACTTAACTATAGAGTACGTGCAAACGTTTCGTATGTTGCTGTCGTGAATGCCTGCGTACCCATAAGTATCTTATTTTGCCTTGAGTCTGTCTACAGTATATCTGTCCCACTACCCCCCTCTCTCCCTCAATTCAATTCAATTCAAGGTGTTTTATTTGCATGACAGATGGGTACAAGCAGTGTTGGGTATGTATATTGTAACGCTTACTGCCGACAGGCACTGTGTAAGAGCCGGCATACCAGAGCAGCGCACCGAGGAAGCGTTTGCATTTATAACTTAGTTTTTAAAATTAGTCAAGCAATATGAACTCCCGGAGTGCTGGCTGTGACGAATTAAACCGGTCTCACAGGTATTCAAAGTAGGAAGTACAGTGTTAAGTGGTAGCTGGGCTACTCCCTCAATAGAATCGCTTTAAGGAAAAGCATTTTCAGAGAGCAATCACGCTGTGTTTATGTAGAAAAAGCGATTAGGTTTATGAGCAATCTAATTACCTATTCGCTTAAAACGCTATATAAAATAAAGTTTATTTAGAGATGAATGATCAGTGTCACAGTTTAAATAATGGGAGTCAGGAAACTAACACACAGCGCCACCGGATTTAATAACGCAATAAAAACGCTATAAAATAATGTGACTAGGCACAGAAAAAGTTTACAGCACAGTACAATAATAAATGCTGACCATGACTTTAGAACCATAATTTACCTTACACTCAATTTAAACACAAGCTGTCTTTCTGTATGAACCTCTAAGCTGGTTCATACAGAAAATGTAGAAATGCATTAGCCTGATTATGATTAAAAAACACATAATTAAACACGATTTAATTTGCGATTTAAATCAATATAAATGTTTATATTGTAACGCATACTGTCCAGCCTCCATTTCTCTATAAAAATTTACTCTGTTGCACACACACACAAAAGATGCAGGAACCGCTGTCAGAAGGGAAGATTTGTTCAAAATATCGCAAATATCGATCATGTTGCGATATTTTGAAATATAAAAGTCAATTGATTGTCCATAATATCGCTTACCTATTTTTTCAAAGAAATGTTTGTTAAAAGAAAAGTCCAGCACTAGCTGGATTCGAACACACAACCTGCCAGTTGGTAGTCACGCACCTAGTCGGCTACAAGACAGCTCGCATGAACAGGCAGGCAAAACAGCCCTACACAGCCCTGTCACAGCACACGAATACCGTTATTAAATTCTTTAGATACGCGATTTCATATTATATTAGCAGAAAAGCTTAAAACTACCACTTTTTCACACACTATTTCACATGCTAGTTAAATACTTCAATGCTTAAAATCGTTAGGGAGAAATGGAATACCGGTGTGCATTTTTTCTTTAAAGTGCTGATTCCAGGAATCTGACTGGCTGACACCCCTCTGAAGTGGTTCCATAAAATCTGGTATACGGAAAAGAAAGCGTTGATAAATACAAGTGTCTTTTAATACACTCTTTGCTGTGCTCTTGAGGATCCTTGTGATATTTTAAGCTCTAGTTGAATGATAGGTGTCGCATTTTAAATCATTTTCGTAGTAAGAAATTATGAAACGCCCTGTTAAAAGCAAGGAAGTTTTTATGCACGTTGAAGTAAAACAAAATGCCTGACGAAGTATGGCTTGGACAGATTCCAAGTGCTTGTACAAATGTGCTAAAGAAATTATACTTTGAGTATACAGCTTGTCCAAAGTCATCCATCATTAATACTATTAGTAATATCTTCAGTAAAGGCTTTAATGCATAAATATTTCTGATAAAGGTAGGTTGTGTACTTTTGTCCAACTGAGCAATCTTGCTTTCATAAAATATACCAACATTTTAATGACTGATGATTAACATGCTGTAATACACAGTTCAAAATTAAAGGCTCAAATGCTGTTAAGCTCCCCCTGGCGGTTTTACAAGGCGACGCCGGATAGTTCACCACGTGACACACGTTAACTGCGTGATACCGCGACACGCCCACCGGGGTATGCCGCGAACTACCTCACCCATTTTGAATGGCTGCATCTGCATTGTAATGCAACGGGGGTTCAGGCGGGCGCCCTTGCCGCATTAGGTCGGCCCCCCACTGTTGGGGGCTCGAACCCGGGACTCCCGCGTCACTCAACAGGGACCCAGCTAAAGAGAGATCTCTCTACAGCCCAGTAGCTGTAGTCCTGCTATCACAGGGAAGGGCGGCGACGTCACCACTCTGGTAAGCCGGCTCTTACACAGTGCCTGTCGGCCGTAAGCGTTACAATATTTATAATTAGAGGCAATTTGTTTAAATAACTAGGTATGGATACTGATGTGCAAGAGAGATGGAAAGGCTGTTTCCTTAAGCCAGGACTTTAAAATATTTTATTCTCAGTGAGATGCTGCCATTTCATAATGGGTTTCTAACACTGTGCATAGTTCCATCCACACAGTGCCTTTACTTCCATCCATTTTCCAATCTCTTTATCCAGTACATAGGATTTGGAGCCTATCCTAGTAAGCAACGGCAGAATATACGCCAGTCCATCACAGGACAGACAGACACAAACACACACACACCTGGGCCAGTTTTCCCATAAACCAATTAACTTACCAGTATGTTGTGGAGTGTGAGAGGGAGTCATATCACACATATGGAGAAAAACCATATAACCCAGAGAGAACATGCAAACCCCACACACACAGGATGGCAGGAATTGAACCTAGGACCCCAGTGCTGCAAGATAGCAATGCTAACCACTTCAGAAATGGATGGATATTTTAGTTATCTTTCTAGTTCACAGGTTTGCATGCATAATTTAATTTTGAAAGCCACTGAGACATCAGGTACTACTGTTGTATTTATGAAAAAGAAACAAAACAAAAAGCATACTTCCAACTGTGCCATCCTACTCCTTAGTTTATACATTTTATTATTTATAAACAGTAAACATTGTTAGCAAAATATTTCGAATTATATTTTATCCTGTTTTTTCTTTAGTTTTGTATTTAACTTATTATGTGATAGTCAGATTTAATGTATATTTGAACAATGAAAATTTTTACAAGATGCGGGGAAAAGTGCAACAACTTATTACAGTGCTAAATTTAATATTATTGATTGCTAATAGTTTATGCTAACACCTAGCTTTCTTAATTAGATGTATTTAAAACAGTGAACTAAGTGTAACATAACATTCAGAAATACAATCGAGAATAGTTTTGTGGTGTTTGTATAGATGAAGCGTTTCTAAAATGTATAATGTAACAAAATTAAAGACGATTAAAATCTGTAAACTTTCCACTTGTAATGTCATTAGAAAGTACAACAAGTTTCTGCTTTGTCTAAGGATAGTATCAAAAAGTAGTCTAAGTGGCGAGAAAGCTGTGCTTAATGATAATTAAGGGACAAAAGTAAAAAGAGATGCTTCATATTGCTTGATTAATTTTAATAACTAAGTTATAAATGCTGACGCGATTGGTGTCATTAAGCGCTCCAGGCAGCAGAATGTTCATTCTGTACTGCCGAGCTCCGCGCCTCCTCCCTCTCTTGGTGCCGCGCCGGGTCTAAATATGTAAACATATGTATCTATATAGCAGGTAGTATCACTGTATTCCACTTTCTTTGTAAACACGGAAAAACAGATTCACAATGTGACGCTGTGTCACTGTGTAAAAAAAAAAAGTTTGAACACCCTATATTGTAATGAGCTGCTGAGCTAAGAATAGGAATGTTCCTGCTGTCAGAGGGGGTGGAAAGTGCCCACGGTCATTTAATTAGTATTACAATTCGCACTGATTCCCTTGCGAAGATATGGACTTAAGAATATTCGTGCGTGGTCAAAAAATGGCATAAGTACTTAAATTTAATATGGTTAATAATAGTCAACTGTAACATGCTGTAACAAGATCGGTTAAACTGGGAAGAAAATGCTTTCAGAGAAAATGTTTCAGATGTGAAGAACATAAATCTCCAATGGAATTTCAACCAAACCTGTTCCCACACACCCTGCCCCCACTGCCATTAGTATATACACAAAACACTGAAATCTTTCGAGCTAATGATCAGGTGACCCAAGGGAGAGCGAGAGAAACCAGGGAACTATTTACATGGAAAACGGGCAATCTCCCCAGACTGTCCGCCCGTTTCACTGTTACCTGGATACCTCTTTATTTAGAACTCACTCCCCCCTTGCCTGTCTGACTTCTTTTAATCCTTCTGTGCCCGGATTGCAGCGGTACATTACATTGTAGCGTTTCATTCTGAGCAGAAGACCCTCACACCTGAAGAAGGCTTGCGTTTTTCTCTTCTCTTTTAAGCACGTGTGCAATGCTGTAATACAATTTAAAATAATTAAAAGTTTAAACAGTATCAACTAAACTGCATTAATATAAGTATCGAGTGGTATTAAATAAATACAGCTTACTGTACAGCCTCCATTTCTCTATAAAAATTTAAAAGATCGTTTGCGCAGCCTAAGAGGGGGGGTCTGCTCTCAGTGACAGCTGACAATCCTCCATACACTCAAGTGAAAAATTAATAATGCCAATGTAAACGTCGTATTTACAGTTTGTTGGTGATAGAAATGTTAAGTTCTCTAAAGCTTTGTGATAGTTTACCCAGGCAACAAAAGATCAGCTACACTCGGAAGATGCAACACCGAAGATATGATTAATAACCTTTTAAATATAGAGGGAGATCCAAAGGGGTCCCCCCACACACACGATAGAAGCAGGAAGCAGAAGCAGGGACCGTTGTCAGAAGGAAAGAATGTGATTGTTATTAAAAATGACTTAAATTCTATCATGTTGTGATATTTAGAAATATAAAAAGTCAATTAATTGTTAAAAGAAAAGTCGTGGCGCCGGCTGGATTTGAACACCCAACCTGTGGTTCAAAAGTCGGAAACATAGACCACAGTACCACCCACAAGGTCACAAGAGGAGAGGTGAATCAGCCCTACACATACAGTATCAACAGACATTGTACAGGGTGCTCTATTGTGTTGCAGTATATGAATATAATTATATTGTTATTAATTTCTTTAGATACGCAATTCCATATTATATTCTCAGAAAAGCTTAAAACTACCACTGTTTATATACGTTATTTCACATGTTAGTTAAAGACTTCGTTGCTTAAAATCTTTAGGGGGAAATGGAATACTGGTGTGTATTTTTTCTTTAAAGTACCAAGACCAGCCATATACTGTAATACTGTATGTTTATGTTCCAAAATTAATATAGTTTATGGCCTTCACATGCGTTATGCTCCTATTCTTTTTATGCTCAGCTACTAAGATTTCCCTTCAGTGGTAAAATTCCATAGAAATATTCAATACTAAAACGGGCACAGTAAAGACATTTAAATCTTTCTACGACCAACCAACGCACTACCAGTGCTCCTGTCGGTCAACCAATCACGTACTGTGGTATTGTGCGTCATCGAGCGTCACAATGCTTGATGATGTAGCCAATTACCCCCCGGTATGTGTCTGTGCCACGCACTTTGAATGGCTGCATCTGTATGTAACATACATGCTACTTTTTCGTGTGTTTCCCAAAACCCCTCTTAATCGGTCATTTTACAAGCGAGTATAAAGTATATTTTTGTTAACCCCACCCCTGACGTTGCTTAGCAAAAAACATCACAAGTCGATTGAAAAACAATGGATTGACAATACTTTCATTATTTGGTGTCAGTTTTGGTCCTTCAGTGGGATGAAATAAAGTTGTGAAAAGGAATATGAAGTTAACATGACATCATAATTTCACAACCAATTTAGCAAAACTGTATAGATAGGCACAAAATGGGACACTTATTGTTTCTAAGAGAAAATAAAATAAATGACCGACATGCTGTAAAAGAAAATTTGACTGCGTGGATTGAGTCAAGATTGACTGCGTGGATGGTCCTGCATGGCTTCTTTGATTTAAAGCAAGATTTAACTGGTGTTCTGCCACTGTTAAGAATCACAGTGTTTCATGAGAAAATACTGTTGTTATTTATAGTTATTGGGAGTATGGGAACTCCTTTTTAATTGGTCTTATTAACATGACATCTGGAAAAATGAATTGCTAAGCTTGGCATGTGTCACTCAACAAATACAGGACCTATAATCAAATTTAAAAACAAGTAGGTCTAAACTTTACCGACAACAATCACGACAGAACATAAAACGGTATTCGAACTTTATTAGGCCCAATGATTGAACTTAAATAATGCATCACTGCATTTCATCATGAAAATCATGTCATCTAGTCAAGCTCTGGGTATGTGCCCTCACGGATCCCATACTAATACAAGGTAGAGGAGAAAATACAGATAAAAGAAACAAAACATAAACAGACCAAAAAAACAATTAAAAACATCTACAAGATATTTTTAAGGCAGTCTCAGTTGTTTATGTACTAAGAGAACAAGTTTCACAACGAAGTGTCAATTACCTGATAAAAGAGAGCCATGAGCGATTGCAGCTATCAGCCAGCTACTCACCAAGGCTAAAGACAGTTATGAGAACAGGGCCTGTTGTTTCTCAGAGCACAAAATTCTGAACCCTTTGGATTTCTTCAGAATAGAAACCTTATTGCAAATGTTCTGCATGGTAAAAATAAATATTTCTGCAGTTGAATTTAGAAAACAATATGTATACTGATTGAGCAAGCATTATTGTATTGTGTTACTAATATGTAAGTGTTTTTTTAATTAGTTTCACTGCTGTGAAAACAAATTTAATAGTTTGATTTAGAGGATATTGGAGGTCTCTTGCATGTACAGTATTTCTATAAAAAATATACTCTGTATCTGAAACCCTGCAAAGATGGGAGAATCTGAGACTTTAAGAGGTTAAGCAGAGATCAAACACTATCACAAAAACCAGCACACATACATATCACCATAATTTCAATACTTCCAGTGTCCAGTGTGTCTCCTTGTTTTTTTTAAACCTATAATTAGTTATTATAATTAAAAGTATCCTGTCATTATCCTGTCATTATCTTTCAGACCCCTCTATCTCTGTCTCTATCTCAGATAGGCTATCTCTCTCAGGGAAGACTCTTCCTCCTTCAGTCTCTTTACTTGGTGTGCATTAGTCACATATTGTATCAACTGTTTATTCATTACCAGGCACTAGAGTATTCAACCTGATTGACTCTGGGTCACCCAATCAACATCTTCATAAAAATCAACTCTTCACTCTTACTTTTTAGCAAGCAGTAAAGCTACTTTAACAATAATGTTTCAGATCGCTAGCTGTCTAAGCTGATCTTGTTTGGCCAGGGTCACCTCTCTACATTCAAAACATGTATCCCTGACATATCAGGAGCATTTGATTGTTTCCTCTGTCTCATCTCACACACTCTATCTGCTGATGGTTAGGCACAGGGAGTACTTGAGTTTCAACCTGTTCCATCAAGACTGCTCTTTTCTCTCAGCAGTTGGGAGAAGGTATGCTGCTCGCCTTGCTGTCTATTTGTTGGGTTCAGGAGTGTGGAGCCACTTCTGTGTTTCTGGTAAAGCACCCAGACGAGCCACCAGCATTCAGACTGGCTTTATTGAATTGTGGCACACGTGCACATTACCTGCAAGTATGGGAGAGACCATTTAGCAGGTGAAATTTGTTCAGTCCTTTACACCAGTAAATAATATAGAGCAGTCATACAGAACAACAACTGCTATGCTGTCCCTTGAAACTTCATATCTTCCCACTGTTGAGTTAGTTCCAATATGCAACACTATTTTTCCTATTAATCTAGTCCAATAAGGTATAATTCCATATAATTCCATGTATAATTCTTTGATCACATTTAGACAATGAAAATACAATTTTCCCTGTTTGCACAGGTCATTACAGCTGAAAACCATATGAGGCAAGAGGTGGATGATGGATTAGAATCTTTGAACTAGATGTTCAGCTGAGATCAATTGCCAATTGCTTTCTTTTAAAAAACCCTATTGAATTGTTCATAATAGCACAATTGAGAGATAACAACATGCCCTGGTTAAATTTCATTCTAAGCTTAGACAATCTGGCCTGTCTAAAATGCCTCCTTAATTAAATTCATGATGCAATTTCTCTTCAACATAATGTTTATTTCTTCAACAAACTGTTTTTTGTCTGTCACATGTCAGATTCACATTTTGAATTTTAGACTAAGCTGATTTTTTGTTGATGTTAATGAATTATTTTGTGTGCTTAACAAAATTAAGGATTTGATATAATGTTTAATGTTTTTTGTCAATATTTTGTATTTCAGTGCAATATATTTTTTCTACTTTATATCCTGTCACAGTGAACACACTGTACACAATGCCAAATAACTGCCATACATAAAAGCTGAATGCCCGCTTATAATAATAATGGGTCTTTATTCAATCTAGCATTTTGTTGACTGACATTATTGCCAACATTCCCCATTCATTCTGGCATAAATACTAGCTTGATACTTGTGTCACTCCCATATTTCTGTAATTTAAAAATGCAAATGCCTTTATTGGAAATTGTAAAATCATATAATTCAGGAAACAGAAACAAAATTGATGGAAAGATAATTCTATGAAATAGGAGTATTATTTTAAAAAGGAAATTGCTACATATGCTTTTATGTTTCTTTCTCAAGCTGTAGAGAAGTGCTAAAGTGCATGGTTTTTTTTAAATTGTAAATGACTCAGTTGCAGACATCAACTACTGTGAGTATCATTTCTGTTTAGATAGTAAGATTCTGATGTATCTTTTTGTTATAAATGAATTGCTTAGTGAATAAAAATCCATGTATTTGGTTTATTTTAATTTTATTTTAGTATGATTTCCAGTACAATCAAAACTTAAATATCAGTAAAAGTAAAAATAATTAAAATAAAATTGTAAGTACACCATCCTTAATTTCTGCCTCATACTTTGGTTCATTAAAAAAAAAAACATATAAACCCAGAAGATTATTACGTAGATATCAGCCTAAGGCACAGGTCAATCAATAACTGACTCCCATGCTCCAAATGCCTGGGACATTAACAATATGTAGGAGTTTTTATTCATTTCCCTTTATAATAGGTGCAGAAGGAAAAAAAAATCTTACTGACTTCTGCCCCAAGGTGTCTTAGAAAATATGAAATTTGCAAGACCTCCCAAAGGATTCCCAAAGACCTTTACATATATAGGAGAGGACCAACTTCATCCAGAACTACACAGCTGCACTCTTAGTTGACACATGGCAGCTATTATGAATCAGTAGACTTAGTACACACATGATCAGGTAAAGATATAAGAAATTGCTACCTCACTGAATTAAGGGGGTATTTTAGGAAGGCAATGTTGTACAAGCCCAGAGTGGGATTTAGCCCAGGAGTGGGATTTTGACACCTGAAAAAGGCTCCATGGCCAAACGTTGTGTTTTCTTTCTTCTCTTTTCAGCATGGAATAAACCTATTACTTGTTCCTTTGCAGCCTGCGCATGCTGATGCAGCTACCCACCTGAACTACTTTAGCCGGGACTCCTGGGTTAACATCAATATATTGTTACAGCTTTAGGTGACTGGGAAGTGTCTTTGGCACAGTTAACACTTCAAGCTTCAATGCAGAGGGGATGTTTGCTGAGATGTGAAGGGTCCTCTAAAAAAAACAATTGTTTACCTTGGTATACCTAGGTAATTAAGTTGTGTGTTAATGATTGCCAATGAGCAGTACAGACACACACCATATAAGATTACATTATGACCACAGGGAGAGACAGCAAGAAGCAGGGAAGAAGAGAAAGACAAGGAGAGAAGAGTCCAGAGAAGTTGGAACTTGAAGCTTGCACCAGGCAACAGCCCTTACTTCATCATCATCATAACAATTCCTTAAATTTATATACAGTAGCACTTTTCTGGACACTCCAAACACTTTACAGGTAATGGAGACTCCCCTCCACCACCACCAAAGTGCAGCATCCACCTGGATGGTGCAACGGCAGCCATAGTGCACCAGTACATTCATCACACATCAGCTATCAGTGGGGAGGAGAACAGAATGATGAAGCCATCTTATAAATTGGGATTATTAGGAGGCCATGATTGGTAAAGGATCATGGGAAATTTGGCTAGGGTGGCAGGGTAACACTACTACTCTTTTTCAGAAACCCTGGGTTTTTTAATGACCACAGAGAGTCAGGGGATCGGTTTTACGTCTCATTCGAAGCATGGTGCCTTTTTACAGTATACAGTATAGTGTTCACTATACTGGGGCATTAGGATCCACACAGTTCCACACCTCAGTTAGAGACGTCTTTCCTGCTTATGTTCCATTTATAGAATAGCAAGATAGGCTCCCATTTATTTGTGGCATCTGGGGTGCAGAGAGCGATTTAACTGCAGGTTGTATTTTATTTATTAAGAAGGCAACTTATATGGCCTCTGTACGCATTATTTAAGTTTCATACTTAAAAGAAGTCTGGGATTTTTTCGTGGTGAATAGAATGTTAGGCCTCTGATATGCCTTGTTTGTACATAGTGTAAATATAGTAACTTGTGTGTTGTGTAGTGGCAAGGATTATTATTAATACAGGAATTAAGCTGCTCCCTTGCCAGTCTCTCTCTCCCTCATCTCAGTGGTGCTGGACGCAGCATTCCATGTGGTTCAAATTTAAGGTATTTTTCTGTCTGATAGGGCTTCCTGATAAGGAACAACTCCCAAGGCTAAGATTCTCCAGCCACCTTAATGAATGGTCATCTCTGGCACCAAGCCAAAGGATCCACCCGAGGTTAACCCAGCAGCAAGCCTTGTGAACTGCTGGTAATCCACTGTGAATGCTCGCCTAAACAACAAGTGAATTACGATCAGAACTGTCGACAGCTGAATCTCAGTATTCAGGACTAGCGCTACATCGGAAACGAACTGGTCTTCTTCCCGTCTAAAGTCTGTGACTAGCTCGGACCTGCAGTCATTTTTCATGTGCACAAACTCTAACTAACTAGCCGGTCTTCAGAGAGTCACTGCCGGCGCGCCGCAGCAGGAATCTCTCCTTCCTTCTACCACACCTCCAGCCGCACCAGGACTGGCTGGCACCGAGCCAGAGGACGCCGATTGGACATAGCAACAGCCTGTGTCCACGGGAGATCTGAATCTACATAAATTGGATGAGTATTCAACATTCTACCTTACAGCTCGAGAATTTGATTGTTACTTCAACCCCCAGTTGATTTTTACTTCAACTAACACATAGTTAATTACTATGTGTGATGTACTTGCTTTTGAATATCTAGTGTAGAAATTTTAATCAAAGCTCATTAATGAAGCAGTATAAATGAATGGTATACTGAATGTATGTGTCTCAGTATTTGTAACTCTTGGTGATTGAATATATACCTTTTGTATTCTGCTAACCCTCTCTATAAGATCTGTTATGTTTATATGCACATTTTATGTATTAATAAGTGTACTCATGTATTTGTATCCGTGTGTGTGTGTGTTGCTGAGTTGTTCCACAAGGTCAGTTTTCTAATAGCCATCGAAGAATCATTTTGTGACTTACTGCTACAATTGTCCCAGCAAATGCAGAAAACCCCTACAGTTGTATGTTTCGTTTTGTGCAGTTTAGTTTTTGTATAGTCATCATTAATATATACTGATGGAAAAAAGAAACAAAACACCTCCTCCTCCACTCTCAAATTAGACAAATTTTATTCAGCTACTCATTTCACCTGCCACCATATTGCCTAACTATCTGTGTTAATTCCTCTGACTTTCAAACACCTCAGATTCAAACCTGAATATCCCTTTCTGTTCAGTTTAGTCCCACTAATCCTGGCTCGCTCCAGTTGGGAGCATTTACGTAGTGCGCATAATGATTTTTTTTACTAGATAGAGTAAAAATAGACTGGTTATCACATAGTCTATTTGTATAAACATTAGTTTATAAAAACCAAGTTAAATTAGGTTTGAAATTACGTTAATAAAAAGTAATTACTTGTTTAGTTACCCTTTGCCTGTTTTTATTATATATTTTCTTTCTCAACAACTTAAAATTTCCATAGAGTAATGTTATTAATTAGGTAACTGAAAAGGAAAGATGAATTAATTACACTTTTAGTAGTTTGGTTAGATTTTAACTAATGTGTGAGAGAGACAAATATACAGTATAAGGTATTTGGTGAAGCTTGACTAGCTAAGGGAATGACAGTGTATCTGAGGTTGGATAGGCTACTCAAACCTCCACTCACTATTGTGAGGACTTAGTTGGGAGTTTGCTGCAAGGGTGTAGATGGGGTGGGAGAAGGGATGCAAAAGAGAGATGCAAAAGGAAATCTTGGGTATCAGACTTGCACGTACAGATGCAGCCATTCAAAATGCGCGGGCGATACCGCATTATTTTGCGGTACGCTGTACGCAGTCTACCGCAAGCTACCGGTAAATACCGCTAGTTACCGTAAATTCTCCTATAATACGACAAGCAAAATAATAATATCCGGAATTTCCGCAAGGTGGAGCTAATAAAGCTCAACCTCTCATGTTTGAGCTGTGGCCATCAAAGTCTTTAACGAACATATTACTAATAGTATTAATAATGAATGACCTTGGACAAGCTGTAAGTGTAAACTCAAAGTATTGCCCTGGTCAACATTCTTTTTTTCATTGACCGTCTTTGTAAAAGTAACACCACAGCATTTCGCAATCACGCATTTGTTTCCAATCATGCAAAGTACAGTGATTCACCATGCCTTTCACATGCTCATAAAAGAGATTGATTTAGGAACATAAACATATTACCGTATGCAAACTGTACTGTATACAGTATGTATATGTATATTTAATGTCTTAACTGTGCCCGTTTAAGTATTGAATATTCATATCTAATTTTACCACTGAAGGGAAATCTTAGTAGCTGAGCATAAAAAGAATAGGAGCATACTGCAACGCTTGTGAAGGCCATAAACGATATTAATTTTGGAACATAAACATACAGTATATGGCTGGTCTCGGTACTTTAAAGAAAACATACACGAAACATGGTTTCATTATGACCAGAATCGGTCTTGAGATATTTTTAACTTGATTTACAGTATTTGAGAGGTATGTCTTAACACCGATACTACAGTGCTTAAGTACTGCTCACGTATATGTTTCTAGGTTTATATTATGCATTTCATACGGTCAAATTACTTTTGAGCAACTAATAAGAAGCGCTAAACGGTATGCGTTTTAGTTTCGTTTTGTGCTGGAACCCATGGATTGATTAGAGATATCAAGTACATACAAGTCATTTTTTAAATGTTGTAGTTCGTCTTGAAAAAATGTTACAAGTACATCATCTATCAACAATTACACAGGTTCTGTTTCCATATTGCGGATTTTGGTTACGTAATATTATTTTCTAGATTTCACGTTGTGAATATATGATTTGGGCAAACAGAGCCGCAAAGAAGTACATTATGGGTTGTTGGTTTTTTTTTGCAGTTTTATCTAGAACAAGCGATGCTTAAACCTTTGTCTGATTCTTGTGAAACTATCCACACGACAGTTACAGTACCTAGGAGTTGACTTCAGTGATGTCACTAATGGGATGTTTCTAAAAATCCATCCTCTGTAAAACGTCTTCTCTAGTTGTCCTGCATATGTATTCGCTAATGAAGCTGTGTGTTCTGAGCCTGGATCTCTACATTTCTGTATGAACCAGCTTAGAGGGCTAAAGACAGCTTGTGTTTAAATTGAGTGTAAGGCAATTTATGCTTCTAAAGTCATGGTCAGCATTTATTATTGTACTGTGCTGTAAACTTGTTCTGTGCCAAGTCACATTATTTTATAGCATTTTTATAGCGTTATCAAAACCGGTGGCGCTGTGTGTTAGTTTCCTGACTCCCATGTCAGATGGTCTGTGATTGAAACCTGTAAAACCGTTTAATTCGTCACAGCCAGCAGTCCGGTTGTAAAGTAGAAGCAGACGAGATTTCCAGCGAAAAACCCCTCCCCCTTCTTCAGGTGTGAGGGTCTTCTGCTCAGAATGAAACACTAAAATGTAATGTAGGTTCTGAATGGGTTCAATTATGATTTGGGCTTGATTAAGGTCGCTGCCTTTTATCTAAAACCCTACTTGAATCCTTCTAAACTAATAATCAGTGTTAGTGAGCTCTAAATAAAGAGGTATCCAGGTAACAGTGAAACGGGCGGACAGTCTGGGGAGATCGCCCGTTTTCCATGTAAATAGTTCCCTGGTTCCGCACCCCTTGGTGTTTCTCTCGCTCTATCTCGGGTCACCTGATCATTAGCTCGAAAGATTTGAGTGCTTTGTGTATATTCTAATGGTAGTGGGGGCAGGGTGTGTGGGAACAGGTTTGGTTGAAATTGCATTGGAGATCTATATTCTTCACACCTGAAACATTTTCTCTGAAAGCATTTTCTTCGCAGTTTAACCGATCTTGTTACAGCATGTTACAGTTTACTATTATTAACCATATTAATTTTAAGTGCTTAATGTAAAATATTGTAAAAATATATTTTCATTGTTCAAATATACATTAAGTCTGACTATCATATAATAAGTTAAATACAAAACTAAAGAAAAAATAGGGTTAAATATAATTCAAAATATTTTGCTAACAATGTTAACTGTTTATGAAAAATAAAATGTATTAACTAAGGAGTAGGATGGCACAGTTGTTAGTATGTTTTTTGTTTTGTTTCTTTTTCATAAATACAACAGTAGTACCTGATGTCTCAGTGGCTTTCAAAATTAAATTATGCATGCAAACCTGTGAACTAGAAAGATAACTAAGATATCCATCCATTTATAATGGTGGCAAAGTGGTTAGCATTGCTATCTTGCAGCACTGGGGTCCTAGGTTCAATTCCTGCCATCCTGTGTGTGTGGGGTTTACATGTTCTCTCTGGGTTACATGGTTTTTCTCCATATGTGTGATATGACTCCCTCTCGCACTCCAAAACATACTGGTAAGTTAATTGGTTTATGGGAAAACTGGCCCTGGTGTGTGCTCAGTGTGGATTTAATTTCCCCAGTGAACAGGATGTGAATTTATTAATTCTAGAAAAAAAGCCTTTCTTGATTTCTCTAGTTCTTAGTTTCTCTAGTTCCCTTTAAAATAAACTATTATTCCACAATGCAGAGCATTACATGGCCAGTATTTACACATGATATTTGTGATTTAAAGAAATTAACACAAGCAGCTTTTGGAGATTTAAGTGTTGGCTGAGTTATTGCAGGATAAAAGACTAGAGATTTTGGCAAGAAGAAGATAATTTGGGGAAAGCTGAGGAATACACTTATAACAAGAACACTTCCTAATGGGGTTAGGCATACTTTTGATGAAGATGATGAAGTTAACAGACTACATGTTTACATAGATACTGAAATAAGGATTGTATTTTAGATTTTGTGTATTTGCTAGCGTTGAACTGTGTGTTGGATGCACATGAATTGAAGGGATGGGCAAACATAGCTGATGCGGATCCACAGAGAGAGCATATTAAGATGTTTATAATTAGAGGCAATTTGTTTAAATAACTAGGTATGGATACTGATGTGCAAGAGAGATGGAAAGGCTGTTTCCTTAAGCCAGGACTTTAAAATATTTTATTCTCAGTGAGATGCTGCCATTTCATAATGGGTTTCTAACACTGTGTATAGTTCCATCCACACAGTGCCTTTACTTCCATTTCTAATCTCTTTATCCAGTACAGAGGATTTGGAGCCTATCCCAGTAAGCGACGGACACAAGGCAGAATACACCCTGGACATAGCGCCAGTCCATCACAGGACAGACAGGCACAAACACACACACACCAGGGCCAGTTTAAATCTAACCTCAGAACCTTTCTTTTCAGAAGACTTAGTGTCTGTATCTGCTTCATTTTCTAATTTTGGTAGCACCTCTAACTGCTTGTCTTTCTTATATGCATTTACTTTGTAATCTATGGTCCTTTTATCTGTTTTTACATCTACTGTATTGCTTTGAGATGCCACCTTTAATGGTGATATATCAAATAAAGTTTTTTTATTATTGTTATAGGGAAACATGATCAGATTTTCCCTGGTTCAGAAAAAAAGATCTAAAGTATACTAGTTTGTCACTCTTCTCATTCCCTTTGCTAAATGACTTTTCATACTAATCTGATCAATCTAACTGCCAGTTTTCTGTGCTTTCTCTATCCTGCTAGATTTGCAATTATTCTGAAAATTTTCATCTTGAAATAACTCCTTTCTAAATACCTTTTTCACTGTTAACATCTTGCAGCAACTGTGCGACAAAATATACATTCTGACAGTTCATCCTGCTACCAACATTAAATAAAACAAATCTTAAGATTTCTATATTTATGTCTTTATTTAGTGGTTTCATTAGTGACAAAGGCTAAACTTTCTTGGAAAAATGTCTTTTATGTGTTGCGGAAAAAACTGACTTGCTTTAACAAAATATGTTTACAAATCCTTTCACCTGGCATTTCCGTAGTTAGAAATTATGGAACGCTCTGTTAAAAGCAAGGGAGTTTTTATGTCCGTTGCAGTTCTTTTGCAACATGAATATAATTATATCGTTATTAATTTCTTTAGATACGCGATTCCATATTATATTCCCTTTTAATCAAATTCTAAAAGTATGCTTGCTGACTCCGGTATCGCGTAAGTTAAAGACTTCGATGCTTAAAATGTTTAGGGAGAAATGGAATACTGGTGTGTATGTTTTCTTTAAAGTACCGAGACCAGCCATATACTGTATGTTTAAGTTCCAAAATTAATATTGTTTATGGACTTCACACGTGTTGCAGTATGCTCCTATTCTTTTTATGCTCAGGCACTAAGATCTCCCTTCTGCTTTGTGTAAGGATGGTATCAAAAGCAATCTTAAGTGGTGAGAAAGCTGTGCTCAATGTATTTAAGGGTCTTAAAAGTAAAAGGAGATGCTTCATATTGCTTGACTAATTTTAAAAACTAAGTTATAAATGCAGACGCTCCCTCGGTGCGCTGCTCTGGTGCGCCGGCTCTTACACAGTGCCTGTCTGCCGTAAGCGTTACAATATACATACCCAACACTGCTTGTACCCATCTGTCATGCAAATAAAACACCTTGAATTGAATTGAATTGAGGGGAGAGGGGGGGAATACTAAAGCCAATACTGGCTCAATACCCTCAATGGGCTTTGACGTGCTAATGCATTGGTTTAACAGTCCGGGTGTGGCAGGCTTCCAATGTCAACTCGACTTGATTGGAAGACAATGAACGTATTTTGTGATATTTAGAAATATAAATTTGTTTGGTGCGAGTGAGGTTTTATTTAATCTCTGACCAAGGGAAACGTTTCATTTTTTCAAAGAAATGTTTGTTAAAAAATAAAGTCATAGTTCCATGGGACTCAATCACAGACCATGTGACATGGGAGTCAGGAAACTAACACACAGCGCCACCGGATTTAATAACGCAATAAAAACGCTATAAAATAATGTGACTAGGCACAGAAAAAGTTTACAGCACAGTATAATAATAAATGCTGACCATGACTTTAGAACCATAAATTACCTTACACTCAATTTAAACACAAGCTGTCTTTCTGTATGAACCTCTAAGCTGGTTCATACAGAAAATGTAGAAATGCATTAGCCTGATTATGATTAAAAAACACATAATTAAACACGCGTTTGCGATTTAAATCAGAACACGATTTAAATCAATATAAATGTTTATATTGTAACGCATACTGTCCAGCCTCCATTTCTCTATAAAAATTTACTCTGTTGCACACACACACTAGAAGCAGGAACCGCTGTCAGAAGGGAAGATATGTTCAAAATATCGCAAATATCGATCATGTTGCGATATTTTGAAATATAAAAGTCAATTGATTGTCCATAATATCGCTATTCTATTTTTTCGAAGAAATGTTTGTTAAAAGAAAAGTCCAGTACCAGCTGGATTTGAACACACAACCTGCCAGTTGGTAGTCACGCACCTAGACCAGTAGGCTACAAGACAGCTCGCATGAGCAGGTAGGCGAAACAGCCCTACACAGCCCTGTCGCGGATATAATCATACCGTTATTAAATTCTTTAGATACACGATTCCATATTATATTCCCTTTTAATCAAATTCTAAAAGTATGCTTGTTGACTCCGGTAACACGTTAGTTAAAGACTTCGAAGCTTAAAATGTTTAGGGAGAAATGGAATACTGGTGTGTATTTTTTTCTTTAAAGTACCAAGACCAGCTATATACTGTACATTTATGTTCCAAAATTAATATCGTTTATGACCTTCAGATGCGTTATGCTCCTCTTCTTTTTATGCTCAGCTACTAAAATTTCCCTTTAGTGGTAAAATTCCATATAAATATTCAAAACTAAGCGGATTGAAATGTGCACAGTAAAGACATTAAATGATTAAATCTTTTCACTACTAACCAATGCACCACGAGTGCCCCTGTCGGTCATTTTGGCCAGCCAATCATTTGCCCTGCGGTGCCCTACGGCGCCCTGCGGGTTGGTTACTGCACCGCAGGTTTTTACCGCTCATTTTGAATGGCTGCATCTGTAGGTGAGAGAAAGCATGTGAGATTAGGATCAAAGCTTCGTCTATGACATCTGTTGTAACTCCATTTATTACTAAATGTACAGAATGTACAGCAGTCTAATGTTTATCAATATACTTTTTTTTCTGCTTCCATCTTGATATAAGTATTGTTATTGAAACACATTCACATATTTACCTGTATTTAATTTTTTAATAGAAGAAGCACATACAAATTTTGCATGTAAGAACTGAACGCATTTGAACTGTGAAGAGAAGATCTCATATGCATTTGCACTACCTCAGCATATTTCATGCATTGGCAGCTCTTTGATTTCAGTCTGTTGACTTTCTAAAGGCAAAAACACCCATAAAGCTTCACTCTATCATGTTTTACTGTGGGTTTGACATTACATTTGTACAACATTGTGTGCATCTTTATTTTTAGAAATTGTGCAGATATTGTTTCATGACATCAGGCAGTTCTGTATTTGTGTTGTTTATTTTTAGAACTCAAAACTTCACAAACTCTTTTGGGGGTCTGTAATACTATAACCTGATAGATTATGGACTGATGTTCTGCTCGTCTCAGTATCACATCAGTTTCCCGATCATGTGACTTTTACATTTGCTTTGCTTCACTGAATTAATCAGTTAATTGCTGCTAGTTAGGAAATTATAAGATTTGGTGTTTGGAATAATCAGTCTGTAATCTCTTCTTTCTTGGAATCATAGCAACTCTTGTATACTAAATAAGATACCCTATATAAGTTCTATATAGGATATTTACACTATATAACTTTATTGTCCATCCAAAAGGGTGGAAATTTGTCTCGTGATCACCATAAAAAAACAACAAAAGAACAAATAACACTCATAATAAAATAAATAATGTTAAGAATTTACAATATTCCTAGCTAATCTTTTACAACCCAAAACTTTAAGGATCCTTGTTGAGTTCTTATATAGGACCTTAAGTAAAATAGTTTTCCTTACTGGAAATGAGACAGTTTATGAAGTCAGGTTAACAAAATTTTGCTCAGGTGGGCAGCAACTATCAAGGTAATAAAATATAATTCTTTAAACATATTATAACAATGATAATTTAAATAAATGCTTGTTAGCCACTTTTGCCACAGTCTCCAACATGTATTTACTGTTGGTGACGGTCAAGTCATTAGGAATGATACAGAATGATAAACTCCAGAAGCTCTTGTTACCTGGATTGGGGTTAACTTGAATCTTTTGGTTTCAAAGCTCTTGAAGGCAGAAGGCAGAAGGTAAGGATCTGCTATCTTTGGGCACCCGGCAAATTGGAAGACAATTGACTAGGTGACATTTGAAAACTAGGTGGATCTTGTCTTCTGCTAGCAGGGAGCCTAATAAAGCCTCTGTTATGCACTGCAGTAGTAGATAGGTGAGTATAAGAAAGCAAACCAATGAAAATTAAGCTTGGGTTTTTTAAGAGTCTTGGAGAGAGACATTGGAAGAGTTTTGGAGAGACCCATAGTTTTGAAGCCAGTATGCCAACCACCGAGTAGCTGAGCTGCCTGTCTTTGCTTAAGAGAGGGGCTGACAAGGTCATCAAAATAGGATATTTTGTTTTTGTTGAGGAAGGTGATAGATGTCTATGTTGTGCTCATTTAGTAAATCACTCATTTTTTCCATTGTTTCCATGGAAACTCTTTCTACTTTCTACTCAGTAAAAATAAAGTATAGATAAAATATCTATAATATAATTTGTTAGAGTTGGAAGAATTCCATTATACCTATTACAAAGAAAAGATTATGACTAGATAAAAAAAACAGTACTTCTGAAACCAAACTAAAGTTAAGCTATATAAAACTTATATAATTTGAAAATTTCCCTCTTCCCATATATAGACTGTTCCTGTTAACAAGCTATTGTTTTTTTTCCGGTTCCGGTCGAGAGGGAACGCTGGCGCATTTGGCTGCCGCTCCTCTCACCAGTTTTTCATTTTTATCTACTTATTTATGTTTTTTTTCCTTTTTTCTCCTCGATTACACTGATTTCTAATGTATCTATTTTCATCCGCTTCACGCTATCCGCTCCACGTTACAAATTCACAAATGCAACTTTCACTGCATTGTGAATTTACTCAACTGAAGACCTTCATCACTTGCTACCGCCTTCTCTGGATTTCCTTTTGGTCTCGATTCATCGATCATGTCTCTGAGGTACACTGCACTGAAACTTCTTCAACTAAAACAAAGCTACTCCCTAGTCAAAGACACATTCGATTACTGCCGTTTTACTGGGATTTTACGACCGACTCGCTACATCCATCACAGCACAGGATGCCGTTTTTTTCGTTCGTCTGCCTGCGGAGTCTCTATCCCTGCCTTTCGGCACACGTCTGTTAGTCCATCACGTACCGGTGCCGATCTAAAAAAATCTCTTCTCACTACCGCACCTTGACCGCACTCCGCTTCCCCCTACATCCCAGAGACTGGCCAGATCAGCGCTACTCAACACCCGCTCCGTTAACAGTCAGGCTCTTCTTTTATGTGACATTATCAAAGAAAAATAACTGGACCTTCTGTGTTTAACCGAAACATGGCACAAACAAAACGATGGACTCCTGTTCAACTAACTAGTTCGTCCTGGATATGGTTTGCTTGACCTTCTGCGTCTTTCAGGCAGAGGCGGGGGCATCATTGTTATTTACAACCTTTTTTATAGTCTAAGTCCTATAACTATACCTCCTCTCTCTTCTTTTGAGTGTCTTGTTTTAAATGTTTCTATCCCCCAATCTACTATTATTGCCACAGTTTACAGACCACCCAAACCCAATGGAGTCTTCTTAGATGAGTTTGCTGATTTTTTCTCATTCTTATCCCTTAAGTTTAGAAGGATCCTTATTCTATGGGACTTTAATATACACATTGATTCAACCTCTTCCAGTCTGGCTAAAGACTTCCTTTCTCTTTTGGGATGATTTAACATTACTCAGGTTGTTTGTACCCCTACACATAACAAAGGACACACCTTAGATCTAATTATTGCAAATGACTCCTTTGTCTCCCACAGCTCTCCCCTTGATCTAGGCCTCTCTGACCACTTAGCCATTCTCTTCAATCTGGAATTACCTGTTTCTAACACTTCTCCCTCACGCTCTGTAAAGTTACGCAACTGGCGATCAATTGATCACCCAAGGTTTGCAAATTCTGTTCTGTCCTCCTTATCCTGTTTCTCTTCCTCTGACCCTCTAGAGAACAAAATACAGTTACTTGACAATGCTCTTTTATCTACCCTTGACACCTTTGCTCCTTTAAAAACTCAACCATCTCCTTCTCTCGCCCTGCCCCCTGGTACAATGACCATCTGCGATTCATGAAGACAGCCTCTCGCAAACTTAAGCGTAGGTGGTGTCTTTCTGGCCTAAATGTACATTATCAGGATTGGAGAGATTACTTATCTGATTATAAGGTTACTATAGAGTCTGCTAGATCCACCTACTTCTCTCACATCATTGAAAATCACCAAAACAACCCCAGACATCTTTTCTCCACCATCAACAGACTGCTCAAGCCAAACTGCCCTACCACATTACCTGCCTCATCACAACTTTGCAACACATTGTTAGATTTCTTTAGTTCTAATATTGACAACATCCGGCATCACATTCTCTCCACTACGGATATAATTTCCATATATCCTCCCTCATCATCCAACTTCTCTGGTTCCCGTCTCTCCAGCTTCTCTCTTCTTGACTCAGCATCCCTAATCAAACTAGTTACGTGCATGAAACCCAACACATCTATTTTAGATCCCATTCCCACCACTTTATTCCAGTCCTGTTTCTCTTCTCTCTGTCCCATTGTCCACAATATTATACATGAATCATTGAGCACCGGCTTTGTACCAACGGTCCTCAAAACTGCTGCTATTACCCCCTTGCCAAAGAAGCCTAACATGGCTCACGACAATCTTAACAACTTTCGCCCCATCTCCAACTTACCCTTTCTCTCTAAAATTCTAGAACGTGCTGTCACACTTCAGTTACATAACCACCTCATGACAAACAACCTTTTTGAACCCCTCCAATCTGGCTTCCGTCAACTTCACAGCACAGAAACCACCCTGGTCAAAGTCACCAACGATCTCCTAATAGCTTCTGATTCTGGTTCTCTTTCCATACTCATCCTTCTTGATCTCAGTGCTGCCTTTGACACTGTTGACCATAACATCTTACTTTCTCGTCTCAAGACGTGTTTGGAGTCTCTGACACTGCCCTCAAATGGTTTAAATCGTACCTCACTGATCGCTGTCACTTTGTCTCCCTCAATGGGTACAGGTCTGAAATTGGTCTTGTCAAATCTGGTGTCCCCCAGGGCTCAATACTGGGCCCCTTGCTCTTCAGCATTTACATGTTCCCACTTGGTCAGCTTTTAAGATCACATGGCCTCAGCTTTCATTTTTACGCTGACAATACTCAAATATGGCTGTCTCTATTCTATCTTATTGCATCTCTTACATAAAAATTTGGATGACTCAAAAATTCCTTCATCTTAACTGTGACAAGACTGAAGTAATGCTTATTGGTACCCCCCATCAACTTCGTAAAGCCAGTCCTGTAACCCTATCTGTAGATGGCTCTGTACTTGAACTTCAATCAAAATTGAAAAACCTTGGGGTTATATTCGATTCCGGCTTAACATTCGACCCACATGTACAGCTAATGGGCCCACTCTGACTGGTGAATCAAATTGGTAAAGCAGGGGTTCCCAAACTTTTTGAGTCTGTGCCTCCCTTGACCTGTCAAATTTTCCACATGCCTCCCCTGCCTCAAAAATAAGTTCTATGGCAGTGCGATATTTTAAAAAAGATGATAAATTTGAAAAGGAAAAGATGGGACAAAATAAAAGTTGAACCAATTTTTATTAATTTTGATCATTTTCTAAACCAAAAAGCTTGATCAAAATTGTAAAAGTACCTGAAAACACATTTTATTGAAATTATTTGAATGTGAAAACAACTTGAAACAAATAAAAAAAAAATCAACATCTTTGTAAAATGCAAATAAAATGACTTAGAAAAATACAATGTATTTTTGTTTGTGCATCTTAATGGGTAAGTGGGCTTGTTTAATAAATTATGTTAACATAATAAACCAAAAATACTGAGTGGTATTTTTTAAATGGCAACGTGCATCTCCTTCTCAACATTGACTCTTGATCTGAACTTGGATTTGATAACCGCAAGTGCTGAAAAAAGGCACAAAGGCAAGAAATTCCAAAGGGAAGCAGAATTCACAGAGGTCTGTTGCTTATTCCTTGGTACTCCAATAGTATGAAGTTTTTTGCATTGTGCTACTCGGTACACAACTTTGTATAATGAAAGAAGAACCTTGCTTGGGACTGCAGCTTTCTGTTAATTCATTTAACATGCATGAAAAATACTCACAGGGCTTACTTATCAAACTACTGTGAACAGTTTCCAAATGATGTTTCAATTTATTGGGGAGCATGCTCTCAGCAGCCAACACTTTAAGGCAGTCAACATACTGAGGACATTCTTCAGTGTCCACAGTTGTGCACGTGAAACCGAAATTCAAGAAACTGCTGTCATACTTTCTGTATTTGTGTTTCCGTTTCTCTTTAGGCCTAGGCTCCGTGTCCTTCCATCCTACATCAGAAAAGTTAAGCTGAATATTTAAAAACCTCTCAATTGTGATTGTGTAACAAAAAACTCACAAAATGACCACTCAAAATAAAACATGAAACACCGAAGCCACGGTCAGCTGGTAAACTGCTTACAGACTGCCGACTCTCGTAGCCAGTGTCATGTGACACAATCTAGCTAGGTAGTGCACATCATTCTGTGTGCATGAACAGTGGGATTTGTTTATAATAACATTTTTCTTTGACTGGCGATACCTGACAATGGCACCTCCCCAAGGTGGTGCGGTGGACAGTTTGGAATCACTGTGGTAAAGTGTTTGTGCACCATCTAACAGCACGAATAATTAAATGTAAATAACAACAGCACCAAACAAAGTGGAATATGGTGAATATTGACAAATTTATTTTTGACCTCAAGGACTGGTTAAAAATGGCTGCCGGGCTGGATCCAGCCTGCGGGCCACAGTTTGCCCACAGGTGGCATAGGAAAGCAAAATCCAGGATAGTGGACAAGGTGGGAGCAGAGGAGAGGAGTGGCTACTCAGGTGGTCCGAAGTCGAGAGTAGTGAGGAGAGGTGTGGAATCTGAACCTACAAATTAATAGAGAGGATTAGAAGAAAACAAGCCTGTCGTTGCGAGAAGGGGAAATGTAGTTAATATGTTTCCAAAATAACCACAAGTTAACAGATAAACGAATTTGATGCAGATGTGTATGAAGACAGTGGGATACCCTGCCACAACCAGCTACATAAATATATCTGTAAATTAATATCATTAATGACACTCAGAAAAATAATTGGCAGCGAATACTTTTATTATTAATTAAGAAGCTTTCAGAAACATCATGATTGTTACACAAGAGAGTGAAACTTGACAGTTTAATTTAGTTACGATTTTTAATCAATATTTATTATTTGCAGTGTCCTAACCAGGAGACAGAAAAATATATATATATATTATTTGTGGCTGCTCCAGTTCATAGCACCCTTTACTTTAAAAACAAAACAAGGTTAATGTTTCCAAATTCCTTTGTCAGTCTGTCCTGAGGGGGGAGGTGGGGGGCATCTACTTGATATCTTATACTCAGTACCGCTGTGGGCTTAAGTGATCGTGAATGTAAAGTGAATATTTAATATACTGTGATATATAAAATTAATAAAAAGAACAGTGTAAATGTCATAATGTAAATACATTGATTTACAATTGGTTTCATTTGCTATCACATATTATAGTTGCATCACAAAGAAAATAAAAAACAGACAAGAACCAGAGAGTGCAAATTACAATTGCAGTGTAGATCCTCCACCACCCCCACTGCAATTAGGCAACACACAAAGAAAGCACTAAACACTCAAAGGACAATTTGTTAAAAGTATAACTTGTATTTTGGTTGAAATTAAACTCAGACCCTTTTGCATGTTTCAGTGTGTATTTCATTGGCCTTTTTAAAACCACTTTGATATTCTAGATTATAATTATAATATATACAGATGCAGCCATTCAAAATGGGTGAGGTATTTCACGGCATACCGCGACACGCCCACCGGGGTATCACGCGGTATTACGTGTGTCACGTGACTAGCTATCCGGCGTCGCCTTGTAAAACCGCCAGGGGGAGCTTAACCTCTCATATACAGCATTCGAGCCTTTAATTTTGAACTGTGTATTACAGCATGTTAATCATCAGTCATTCAAATGTTGGTATATTTTATGAAAGCAAGATTGCTCAGTTGGACAAAAGTACACAACCTACCTTTATCAGAAATATTTATGCATCAATGCCTTTACTGAAGATATTACTAATAGTATTAATAATGGATGACTTTGGACAAGCTGTATACTCAAAGTATAATTTCTTTAGCACATTTGTACAAGCACTTGGAATCTGTCCAAGCCATACTTTGTCAGGCATTTTGTTTTACTTCAACGGGCATAAAAACTCCCTTGCTTTTAACAGGGCGTTTCATAATTTCTAACTACGAAAATGATTTAAAATGCGACACCTATCATGAAAAGAAAAAAATACACACCAGTATTCCATTTCTCCCTAAACATTGTAAGCTTCGAAGTCTTTAACTAACGTGATACCGGAGTCAACAAGCATACTTTTAGAATTTGATTAAAAGGGAATATAATATGGAATCGCGTATCTCAAGAATTTAATAACGGTATGATTATATCCGTGTACTGCGGCAGGGCTGTTTCGCCTGCCTGCTTATGCGAGCTGTCTTGTAGCCTACTGGTCTAGGTGCATGACTACCAACTGGCAGGTTGTGTGTTCGAATCCAGCTGGTGCTGGACCTTTCAGTTTTATTTATTTATTTTTTAATCGCGTAACATAAACATATTACCGTATGCAAACTGTACTGTATACAATATGTATATGTATATTTAATGTCTTAACTGTGCCCGTTTAAGTATTGAATATTCATATCTAATTTTACCACTGAAGGGAAATCTTAACATAAACATACAGTATATGGCTGGTCTCGGTACTTTAAAGAAAAAATACACACCAGTATTCCATTTCTCCCTAAACATTGTAAGCTTCGAATGAAACCACTAAATAAAGACATAAATATAGAAATCTTAAGATTTGTTTTATTTAATGTTGGTAGCAGGATGAACTGTCAGAGTGTATATTTTGTCGCAAAGTTGCTACAAGATGTTAACAGTGAAAAAGGTATTTAGAAATGAGTTATTTCAAGATGAAAAAGAAAACATACACGAAACATGGTTTCATTACGACCAGAATCGGTCTTGAGATATTTTTAACTTGATTTACAGTATTTGAGAGGTATGTCTTAACACCGATACTACAGTGCTTAAGTACTGCTCACGTATATGTTTCTAGGTTTATATTATGCATTTCATACGGTCAAATTACTTTTGAGAAACTAATAAGAAGCGCTAAACGGTATGCGTTTTAGTTTCGTTTTGTGCTGGAACCCGTGGATTGATTAGAGATATCAAGTACATACAAGTCATTTTTTAAATGTTGTAGTTCGTCTTGAAAAAATGTTACGAGTACATCATCTATCAACAATTACACAGGTTCTGTTTCCATATTGCAGATTTTGGTTAGGTACAGTATTATCAAATCCAGTGGCGCTGTGTGTTACTTTACTGAGTCCCAATCTGTGATTGAAACCTGCAAAACCGGTTTAATTCGTCACAGCCAGCACTCTTCAGGTGTGAGGGTCTTCTGCTCAGAATGAAACGCTAAAATGTTTGTGTATATTCTAATGGTAGTGGGGGCAGGGTGTGTGGGAACAGGTTTGTTCTTCACACCTGAAACATTTTCTCTGAAAGGATTTTCTTCGCAGTTTAACCGATCTTGTTACAGCATGTTACAGTTTACTATTATTAACCATATTAATTTTAAGTGCGTAATGTAAAATCTTGTAAAAATATATTTTCATTGTTCAAATATACATTAATATACATTAAGTCTGACTATCATATAATAAGTTAAATACAAAACTAAAGAAAAAATAGGGTTAAATATAATTCAAAATATTTTGCTAACAATGTTAACTGTTTATGAATAATAAAATTTATTAACTAAGGAGTAGGATGGCACAGTTGTTAGTATGTTTTTTGCTTTGTTTGTTTTTCATAAATACAACAGTAGTACCTGATGTCTCAGTGGTTTTCAAAATTAAATTATGCATGCAAACCTGTGAACTAGAAAGATAACTAAGATTTTAATACTAATTAAATGACCGCGGGCACTTCCCACCCCCTCTACATTCTCAGAGTAGAACAGACTAACCTTCTAATGAAAGACGGTCCACCCCCCACGGACAGGAAAAGTGCCCACAGGCACTTAAACTTAATATGGTCAGTAACGGTAAACAGTAACATGGTAAGAAGGAGCACGTACAAACGTTTTCGAAATAACCACATGTAAGACTCTGATCCTAAAAATGTTTAGGGAGAAAGTGGAATACTGGTGTGTATTTTTTCTTTAAACTACCAATACCAGCCATATACAGTCTGTAACGTAGGGATTTCTATATGTCTTTATTTAGTGGTTACATTAGTGATAAAGGCTAAACTTTTAGCTTCAGTAACGTGTACATATCTCCCCTTTTTATAAAACAACTTGGTTGAAAACTGTTCCAGAGCCACTGTTGTTTCATCAGTGAAAAGTACATCATGAAATGCCTCTCCCTGTTCAATCCACTGGAAAAAAGAAAAGGAGCATAAAGCTTCTGATGGTCATAAACGATATTCATTTAGGAGCAGCATCAGAGGTATGTTTTTAACTGCACTGCATTGGAGAGAATACCATAGTGTGTTTTATTTTTTACTCCCTGGCGGAAACTGGCTTCCAGAAGAATCAGTGTGGCTCAGAGATTAAATAAAACTTCACAGACATTAACGAAGAGCATAACGCGTGTACTGTATACACTGCAAGTACAACCCAACTCTCTGCAGGAGTACTGGCTGTGACTAATTGAACCGGTTTCACGGGTATTTTCAAAGTAGGAGGCGAGATTTCCAGCGAAAGACACCCCCCCCCCCCCTCAAAAACCCAGTAAATACAGTACTTACTAGTTAAAGGCTAGGCTCCTGACTACGGCGAAAGGAACCCTTCTTTCATTAGAAGACAATGAACATATTTTAGCCCTGAATGAATTAATAGCAAACATGGTTTACATAAAATACATTTTTCCAAGAAAGTTTAGCCTTTGTCACTAATGAAACCACTAAATAAAGACATATATAGAAAAATCTTAAGATTTTTAAAATACATGACTTTGCTAAAATTTATTTGAAAATAAAAACAATTACAACCGCCAGGGGAGAGAGAGAACAGGGGAGGGATGTTGGTTTTGCATAAGGGGCGGGGCTATGGAAAGTAGGTATGTTTGGGAATGTGTAGTTACATGTTCTGGCTGTTTGTGAATTATCGTTGTTGAGTATGGAGTGTTGAGGTATTGATTTTGTGTAATGCTTTATGTTGAAAATTGAGGTGGATTTTGTTTATGATAAACAGGATAAACTGGGATGGGAGGAAGGTTTGGTTTTGCATAAGGGGCGGGATTATGATAATTGGAGGACTTTGCGAGTGTAAAATGGTTTGATTATTTGATTTTGTATTGTGGTTGTTATCTATGTTTTTGGTTGGTATTATGTTTATATGGTTGTTTTTGTTGGTTGGTTGTTATTATGGTTATTAACAATACGATCTATAGTTGAAATCTGAGCCTAAATAAAAAGAAAAAGCAAGTGATTAGGTTTATGAGCAATCTAATTACTTATTCGTTTAAAAAGCTATATAAAATAAAGTTTATTATTAATTTGCCGGACAGAGCGGTGAACATTATTATGCATAAGACAAAGATAACGATCCTGATCAGTTTAGAAATCTGTGTACGCTGTAAGGTTTTTACTTCTTAAACTTTTAAAATACACGTTTTGAATAGAAAGAAATCCTCTTCCTGGTATAGCAAACCAGCACGTCTTTTTTCTCCAATCAGAGGGGTGTCAGATGGTGTCAGCCAATCCCCATTCTGCGTTGGGTAGCAACGGGTGACTGTTCTCAGGCGGAAGATGTAAACAGCTTAATGTTCGTGTTAAATTTTTTTTTTAAATTAAAATTCATTCTATACTGCAATCGCATATCTGGGTACCGTTTCATAAAACTTTCATGCTTAAAATGTTTAGGGAGAAATGGAAGACTGGTGTGTATTTTTTCTTTAAACTACCAAGACCAGCCATACACAGTACAGTTTACATACATACAGTAATGTTTTAAATTAATATCGTTTATGACCTTCAGATGCGTTATGCTCCTCTTCTTTATATGCTCAGCTACTAAATTTTCCCTTTAGTGGTAAAATCCATATAAATATTCAAAATTAAGCGGATTAAAATTTGCACAGTAAATACATTAAATGATTAAATCTTTGCACTACCAACCAATGCACCACGAGTGCCCCTGTCGGTCATTTTGGCCAGCCAATCACTTGCCCTGCGGTACCCTCCGGTGCCCCGCGGTGGCTTGTGGGTAGGTTACCGTACCGCGGGTTTTTACCGCGCATTTTGAATGGCTGCATCTGTATATACAATTTAATTTAAAGTTTGTTTTTACTCCTGCCATTGACAGTTTTCATGTTTGCTAACTCATGCAGCCATATCACCCTGCAACTCACAACTGGCAACCCACTGAAGCTAAGCAGGTGTGAGTCTGGTCAGTACCTGGATGAGAGACCTCCTGGGAAAAACTAAGGTTGCTGCTGGAAGATGTATTAGTAGGGCCAGCAGGGGGCACTCACCCTGCGGTCCATGTGGGTCCTAATGCCCCAGTATAGTGAGGGGGACACTATACTGTAAACAGGCTCCGTCCTTCGGATGAGACGTAAAACCGATGTCCTGACTCTCTGTGGTCATTAAAAATCCCGGGGCGTTTCTTGAAAAGAGTAGGGTTGTAACCCTGGCAACCTGACCAAATTTCCCATTGGTCCTTACCAATCATGGCCTCCTAATAATCCCCCTGTATGAATTGGCTTCATTAATCTGCTCTCCTCCCCAATAATAGGTGATGTGTGGTGAGCGTTCTGGCACACTATGGCTGCCGTTGCATCGTTAAGGTGGATGCTGCACATTGGTGGGGGGGAGTCCCCATTACCTGTAAAGCTCTTTGAGTGGAATGTCAAGAAAAGCGCTATATAAGTGTAAGCAATTATTATAATAATAATTATGATTATTCATGTTCATTCATTATTAATATTATTAATAACATATTCTATATAGCATTTTAATTGGAATGTTTTTACATTTAAGTATAAGTCCACCAGTCCAGTTATTTTCTAACCACTTTATACAAGACTGAGTCGAGGCAACAAGAGAGAACATGCAAACTCCATAATAGTTACAACCCCAGGACTTGAACTGGAGTTCATCAACTACAGCTGCATCAGTGACTACTGCGGTGGTTCCCAAACTGTCCATAGCACCACCTTAAGGAGGCCCCATTGTCAGTAAGGGGCGTCGCAGGTATCGTTGTTCAAAGAAAATGTTTATTACGAGCAAAACCCACTTTTTGTGCGCACAAAATGTATGAGTTGCGCGCTACCAAATGAGGGTACTAGGTTGTGTCGCATGACACTGGGCACAAGAGTCGGCAGTCGGTAAGTAGCGTACCAGTTGACCCCAGATCCCTGTGCAGCTTTGTTCTTTCATGTTTCTATGAGTGGTTATTTTGTGAGTTTTTTGTTACACGATCTCAATATAGAGGTTTTTGAATATGAGCAATGGAAACGCAAATATAAGAAGTATGACAACATTTACTTGGATATCGGGTTCATATGCACAATTGTGGAAAATGTGCCTAGCCTAGTGCAGAGCCTTGTGAAGCAGGAGTACCCAGAAATAAGCAACAGAGCCCTGTAAATTGTGCTTCTCTTTGCAACGTCCTACCTTTGTGAGGTCGGGTTTTCAGCACTTGCGGTCATCAAATCCAAGTACAGATCAAGAGTCAATGTTGAGAAGCAGATGCACTTTTCCATTTAAAAAATACCACCCAGGTTTGATTAAATATGTAAGAAAAAACAAACCCACCCATCCCATTAAGAGGCAGAAACAAAAAGACATTGTATTTCTCCCTCACTTTTTTAAAAATATTCATGTTCAATTTTTACTTTTTCATTTAAAAAAGTCATTGTATTTGTATTTTACAAAGATGTTGACTATTTTTTCAAATTGTTTTTACATTCAAATCATTTCAATAAAATGTTTTGTCAAGTATTTTTACAAGTATTTTGGTTTTGAAAATGATTAAACATAATGATCATGTGATCACTTAGTTTTTATTTTGACTTACCATTTCCTTTTGAATTATTATAATCTTTTGCAAAATATCGCACTGCCATAGAACTTATTTTTGACATAGGAAAATGTGGAAAATCTGTCAGGTCAAGGGTGGCACAGACCCAAAAAGTTTGGGAAGCCCTGGACTACTGGGAATGTGCAATGAAGAAGAGAGTAAAAATAACAGACCACACCCCTTCCCCCTACTGCGAGGGGACACCCCTCAAGACACAGAACATACCCCCCATTGCTACAGCAGAAATGTTAAGCTGAAATTAGATGATACACCCCAGAAGTGCAATTTTCTTGTTCTTGAATATTTCTAACACCTATTTCTAACCACTTTGATGATTAAAACTACTAATCTAATAATACAACCTTTAACTGATATAATTATATAAACTACTAGACTTTTTACTAGAAAAATGACAAGCAAATATAACAACACAAATGTATATTTAAAATATATCATATATATTATATATATATATTATTTTTTATTATTTTAACGATACATAGTGGCATAAAAAATTGTATTTAAAATGAAATGCTATAGTGTAGACCAGAAGAAAAACACCCTACTGTAGGAAGCACAAAGTATCAAACAACTCTGTTAATTTCCAGGCTCTCCCAAATGTAATGATAATAAATGCTTGCATTTGTAAAGTACTTTTCATTCCAAAGGATCCAAGAGTGTTTTATAGAAGGGGACCCATTTAATCTACCACTGAAATACATCACCTGCCCGGAACAGACATTATAAACCAGTGGTACCACTACACAGCAAATGAGGTATAGAACTAAGGTTTAGTTTTTGTTGAATTAAGGGTTAGCTTTAGCAAGGTTATAGTGAGGCTGTGTAGCCCAGAGGAAATTTAACCAGGACACCAGAACTAACACTAGAATTATTACAAACAGAGAAGGCATGGGACTACTAATGACCATATATTCAAGTTTATTATCTAATCGAAAGGATATCACTTACTATATTACAGTGTTATAGCCCCTTAGTGACATACTGGTTTAAAAATTCTGGTCCAGAGGGACACTTACTGGTCCACTAATACCACTTACAGGAGTGATCTGGAGATTATCTTAGTAACTCACAGCTCTCACAGTTTATAAAGCTTTACACACAGAGTGTGGTGGAGAGAAACAGAAGCAAAATTCTATTTACTTTTTAGTAAAAAGTAACTAACTTATATGAACTAATATATATATATATAATTCTCACCCATAATTTCAACTTTTTGTTGCCAAAAATAGCATTTTCTGCAGAACAGACAGATGTCCACCCCACTGTTAAAACCAGGTGCTATTGAACTAAATTTAAATAAACGATTCAAATTAGAGTGCTAATAAAATATAACAGTTGCAAATGCCCAAAGTTAAAAAATAAAGGTAATTTATGACCATTATTAATACGCCAAACGTTTATTTGCTTATTCCATATTCAGTATATTCTCATTGTGCATACCATTGTAGTGTTTCTCTTGTTTTATACTTGACAAGTGGTTAATAAAGTCAGAGGGGCATGAAAGGAATAAAATGAAATATCTGCTGATGAAGGTCAATCTTTTGAGTGCTTTGAATGATGCAGTTGAGTGATCAAGGGTGCTTATAGAATGAGACACAATTTCCAACTGCCTTGTACTGGGAAAGGATAAAGAGCTATCCTTTCTCAGGATTTATAATGAACATAATTACATATCTCCTTAGGGAGGCTGGGACTCAAATCTATGTCTGCTGAGTTCTTTATCAAAAAGCACACAAATGGAACCAGAGGCAGGTGTACAGAGTGTAAACCAATGTCATCTTTTGGGTAATTTGTGTTCACACTGGAAAAGAAAGCAGAATGACCACTCTTCCACACCAGTTGGGGTCATCAGATTGCACACTGCCATGTTTTCTAGCACTGTCTTGGGGAACAACATATTAAAATTACCATCATGTAATTGCCATACTTAAAGCTTGCACTAGAAAACTGAAATGATGCATTTTAAAGGTCTCAAGAGCAGAATGTAATTAAAGATGATACTTTAAAAGAGGCATTTAGAAGTTCATATTCTTTCTTGCTTGTTACAGAAACACAGTAGCATCTTCAAATTGATACATGGACTAAAAGAAGAATTGAAATATAGTAATCAGAATTTCTACTCCACCCACAGAGTATCAACAACTATAAAAAAGTATGAAAAAGAGATAAAGTATTGAGAGACTACAGTCAAACTGCAACACATTTTTGATAACTGAAATATGTTGGATCACAAAAAATGAAATAGACTATGTTATGATTTCCTCTTATTTATGAAAGTATCTCTTAAGAATGCAATTTGTTGTACCCAAGCTTGTTTGCTTTGGTATTTGTGCAAAAATATATATATTTTTTAACAGTTAGCTTAATTCATTTTGCCACATATTGCTTTACTGAGTTAAAAAAACATAATGCCAATCTTATCTAAATCCCCATTGGAGAAGACTATTTTAAAGTATACTGGTGCTGATTTAGATAGATGTATGTTTTAAAAGTGGTTGTCTTGACACTTTCTCAGCAGGCAATATTTTATCCAGCAATTCAAAAATGATTTTAGAGCATTAAAAAAGGAAATGTAAGCTGCAAAATGAAATTGCTTGCTTTTTCAATATAATGAAAGCATTACCATTGTTTCTTTATACATAAGATGGCACTTAAAGCTGTCACATTTAATGAACACTATTAGACAAAATATTATACATGCCAACTGTAACCCTGTGCTGCTAAAAGGTAATTGAATCTCATCAGCCTTTTCAACCAGTCATGCACTGACTTTGTGAATATATTTCATTTAACGCCACCTTGGGAAATTGATTTTGGTTGCACAGAAATATGTGACACTTGTAACTTGTAACTTTTTCTGCAAATCAATTAGAGGAGTATTATCTTTTCTTATCTTTAATGCACTTTCTATTGCTTTACACTTAGCCAGAATTGGTTTTGTCTAGAACATTACCCGGAGGCACTTTATTTTCAGAACTCAATGCATTACCTTCAAATGGAAATGACAAAAAACTAACTTTCATTATCTAACTTAATTAAGAAGGCATTTCATTTTCCTTAAGAAATCCTAAGGATGTTGAAAACCCATCAATATTAAATAATTAATAAATAAATACATCATTGAAATAAAAATGAAAAATTTACTTGGTGATGATTTACAACTTCCTTATACTGCAAGACTTAGCAGCCAACATCTACTTATCAAGTCATATTGAAGCATAAAGAACCTTATATTTGACATCATATCAAAGCCTTCTAAAGATTATATCTCTTGTGCTAAATTCTTTGAGCTAGATAACAAAAATATTCTCACCAAGGCAATGCGAACATTTGTTAAGCAACAGATTTGTTACAAGGAATATATCAATGCAAACATAATTTGAATGATGCTTCGTACTCACTAAAATAATAATATTCAATGCACATACACACAGATGAGAGAAATTAGCTCAACCGGGAAAAGATTTTTGATTCAGATAATATGACATTTTTACAATTCATATTCTTATGTTGCCATTTTCTCCTCTGTTCTAGCATGCAGACTTTAAGTTGACTAGAAGCAATTCTACTACCTACTGAAAGAAAAAATGGTGAAACTAATGTTTAAATCATATGTTTCAAGGTCATTACAGTCATCTCCAGGTACACTTGGGTTCTGTTTAAAAAATGTAAATACACACACGTGTGGCCCCACTTGCATATATCAAAGCTTGGGTGTGATGCATTTTCCATTTTCTAACAGAGTATTCTTTTCAGTGTGTACGCATATTTGGATATATTATTTATATATAAACTATGTATATTAACACAAGGAAAAAAAACTGCCAGGCTCATTCAGTTACTTTCACTCTTCAGAATATACAGATAGTGCGATCCACTCTAAAGAATTCACATCCATATTTATGTATTGTGACATTTTGAACACCCTGTGCTGGTTGCTTTGATAGAATTCTATGGCAAAGGACCCTGATTCTGTCAGTAAGATAAAGTTTCTTCTCATACTGCTGTTTCAAAGAAACATTAGTTCAGGGATATTCATGTTGAAAATGTACAGTGGCCAGCTGAGACTCAATTTTAATCCTGTCAGAATTTCCTGCAATATCCACACACAAAAAAACACAACCCGAATGACAGATTCTAAAGCCAAGCAAAAAACAAAAATATGAAAATCACTGCACATGTCAATCAAAACAGATTGACAAGACTCTGCTAGAATCTCTGCTGTGATTACTGCTAAAGGTGATGGAAAAAATGGTCATTTGATATATCCCAAATGTAAAATGGTTGAATCATCAAGCTTCCATAGCTGAAAGTGACCAACAAATTACCTCTGAGTTGTGTTTTGTCATTCTGAGCACACAATTCTAAGGTTTTCAGCCAACAATGCCTTTGATACCCTATTTGTCACCGAAACACAAAGGCATGGGCTGAGAAATGCATATACAGTATATAGACATAGTCATACTGTACATTTGAAATTGTTCTTCTGTACTAAATTCTTAAACCCTACAGAAGAATTGGATGGGATGTTTGATCAGTAGGAAGCAGACTACTGAACATGATTTCACACTCATAATTGACTGGTACACTCCCTATGTTTTTAGATGTGATCAGGATATCTGCACAGAATGGCTAGAATACTATGTTACTTTAGCCACTGAAAATAGAGGTCATGCATCCTCTGAGCTTAAGGTCTGCTCATCTTGTGGTGTTCCAAACAGTTGCTGTGCTGGAGCCTGAAAACAGCAGGAGAGGCATTCTAAAATACTAATGCGTTTCAACTGGAGATTGAAATGGGAGTTGGTAAATTTAACTTGTCATGCAATTAATCTGTGTTTTACTAAATGTCATATTTTTCACTAAATTTGTACTTTTGTTCACGAAACCTGGTATTAGTTCCGGAACTCCACCTTGTGGAGTTTCACACCAAACAGGAAAATGTTCAACCCAGACATCAGTGATCACATGGCCCCATCCTGCTACTTAGAACAAAATGCCACCCTTTAGAGGGAGACCACCCTCTATTTTATCAGTTATCCTTTTCCCAGATAGGTTTCAGCATAATATGGGTCAATAATCTCAAACGATCCCCAAGAATTTGGATTATACCTGTATTGCCTTATACAAACAGCTGGTGCAATCATTATCTCTCAACTCCCAGTGCAGGGATGCTATAGTGATAGTTACAGACACAGCAATTGCATAAGACTATCTGCTATTTTTTCATAGAACATGTTTTAGCAAGAAAAAATGCTTTAAACAAGACAGATGTATAAAATCGATTTAATTGTCAGTGATCAAATCTTATTTTTAGTTAACTAGTTCTTGACCTCAGTTATCATACACAACTTTTACACTGTGCTCATGTTTTTCCCTGTAGTAAATTCATGTTATTATGTGAGTATATATTTTATATGTATCATATTTATGTATATTAAAGTTTTTTGTATTTTTGGTATTTTTCATTGTACATTACTACATTTAATTTATCTGATAATTAATTATTAATAACATTAATAATTTTTGGCCAAATGAAATCTGCTTTGTTTTATCCAATTTTCATATCTGTAAAGTATGTTTTCCTAGACCACTGTGATTGTTGAGGCTTATGCTTCTGTGTTTACAAGAAATACAAATTGGTTGCTGTTTTTGTTCAGTATATCATTGACTCAAAGAATGTCTTAAATTCATCAATGCTCCATCTGAATTCGGGCAAAGACCTTGGCTGTGATGTAGCCAGAGAAAATATATGATGAATAGTCTTTTTATAAACTGTAGTTTAGAAACCCTACAGGTTGTGTTTGTGGTATTTATAAGAGAAACTGCATCAGCCACAGCTCATATAATCTGTTCATTAAATTATTTCTTTAATAAAACAAATTAAGTATTATTTATACTGCTAATGATTTTTTAAACATTACTCAATGCAGCTTGGCTTCATGTTGGTACTGTCATTCTCATACTTTTTTCATTTTAACAAGTTTGCTTTATGAATATCTAATTTGATCTCTTGTGTTGTTTGACTCATAGTGAGGAAAGGGCAGAAGCTGCAGAGACATTGTTTCAGGGGATGACAGAGATAGAATTCAAGAGAAAAAAAGGAGATCGAAAATCAATAATTGAAAAAGGACTCGACATCTATCCCTGAAATTTTAAAATTAATGTCTTACTACCAAAGTGTTAAACCTGTTTGATCTCTCTATCATGTATAAAAATTTTTCATAAGTTTCAATTTTGATTACATCACTACACAGTTTTTTCATTTTATGTAAATGAAATCTGAGATTGTTACAGTATTTCTAGAGTTAAATTTGGATGTCGTCTACCTAGTTCAGTTCTAAAATACTCTTTCAAATGATTATACCTATTATTTACTGGTAGCAAAGGAAGGAGAAAATATGCATATGTTTAATCTAATTATTTTATTCAACAAAACCTGCTCAACAACACCACTGACACGTTAAAAAAATAGAATATGCCCTTTGTCTTCCTTGCTCTTTGCTCTATATATAGAGCCACTAGCCCAGTGGATACGTCAAAATAGCGTATTTCTAAACAAGGGAATGAACACAAGATAGCACTGTACGCAGATGACATTTTGTTATATCTGGAGGATCCTGTCCCGAATCGCACTCACACATGCAAGCACTCCCGCATTTCCATGAGCTCTTCCCTTCTCAAACGTGCATGCACCAACCTCTCCTCTATTTAAACCTTCACCAGACCCCCTTTTGATTGTTCACAATTGAGATCTTCTCCTTGAACTCTATTCCCACGAACGTTTCTCCTGATTCTACGGTTTGACTGACCTTCTCCTTCGATTACATCTTGCCTGCTGGATTTGTACTGACGCTCCTTCTACACTCGCCTGGTATTTGGACCCTGCCTTTCTTCATCGACAATCCCTACTCCTCCTGATTTGGTACCCACGCTCTGTCTACGCCTGCTAGGTTCCCGAACCCTGCCTGCTTCCTCGACTACGCCTATGCCTGCTGATTTTGTACCGATGCTCCCTCAATGCCTACCCGGATTCTGGACTCGGCTACTTCCCTGACTACGCCTTCCCCTATCATCTTTGAACCTTGATCCTCACTCTAGAGCCTCGCATAGGATCCCTATCCTCTGCAGTCAGTACTTCCGTGACAGATCCCACTAGTTCATTTCCAGAACTATTGAAACTCTTAGATAGCTTTGGCTTGCTGGCAGGTTATAAGTTAAAATGTTGAAAAAAATCAAATTCTACAAATTCTAATTATAACCCTCCCAAGTTTTTAAAAGCAAATACCACCTTAAAGTTGGACCAAAGTTCAATGAGATATCTATGATTCTGTTTACCAAAAGATATTTCTACAAGAATTAATAATGGACTGGATTTTGATTGGAGGGGAACTGATGAATATTTGTTTGGAATCCTTTTATCAGCAGGGAAGAAAGCTATAACAAGAAAATGGCTTCTCCCAGATTTGTTTTTGTTTTTGTTTTGTTCTCTAAAATTAAAAATTATTTAAAAAATTAGGAATAAGAAAAAACTAGGAATAAGGCAAAAAAGCAGTAAGATGTGTAGGTAAGATTTCTTTAGCAATGTTCTAATAAATTTTGAATAAGAAACAAAGAAACATTGTAATAACCATTAGGATAATAAAAAAATACAGATTTGGAAATCTTTAAAAGCTAGGAATAACCTTATGCCTTTGGTAATGAAATGAGTTTCCACTGTGCTGAATTACTTGTTGGCATTTCTTGAGTACTATATGCTCAATTTATATATTTAATATAATATATATTTAATATAATTTATATATTTCATCAATTTCCCTACGGGATCAATAAAGTCTTATCTATGCACCATACTTGTGATTTTTCTAATCACATCTTTGCTTTTCTTCTTCCACAGCTCTGCTAAATTCCTCATTCTTTCAACTGATAATTAACTGACTCTTAGTTAATCAACAAAGCATTTTGATGATTTCTTATACACTTCTTCAAAACTGTTAGGCATTATACAACCAGTTGGATGGCTTGTTCCAGAGTGTCCAATGGGCCTTTTCCTATAGAAGAAGAAAAAGTACCTTTAAGGAAATGGAAAAAAAAGATCTTGTAAAAAAAGAAACAGAAATCAGGAGCCTCTGGTTTTCTCTAGCTTTCAACTCTTTTCTCACTTTAGAAAGAAACAACAGAGTTAGTGTCACAGAGTGAAATGTCAAGAGCCTTTCTTTAGAAAGCATAAAAAGACAGAAAAATAATGTTTTGTGGGACATATTGCAGGACTGGTCCCAGGAGAGGACACTGACACCAGGGACTCTACAGAAAGCAACTGAAGAAGGCTCCAGCATCATCTACCTGCTCCCTACCTGATACTGGACTTAGAGAAATCAAGGTAGCATGTTGAAACCACATTGTTCGGGACAGGAAAAACCAGACAAGATCAGCTTACACAGAGGTACATGGACTCACTCCATCTTGAAGGTCAATACCAGGGGGTTTGGCTTTGGAAGCCTTTGCAGCTCAAGTAGCAAAGCGCTGGAGTTAGTTTTTCCAGATAAGGTCATATCCAAAAGGAGCTTTTATAATAAAAAATACTAAGAAGACATCGATAGCGCTAGTCCTGAATCCTGAGATTCAGCTGTTGACAGTTCTGACCGTAGTTCATTTGTTGATCAGGCAAGCACTCGCGATGGGGTACCTGCAGTTCACGAGGCTTGGTGCTGGGCTAACCTTGGGTGGATCCTTTGATTACGCACGGGCGACCTCCGTTCTCGACTCTTAGAACAAAGTTAAGTCCTGGCACTCGGACACACTGGCCGTCACATGATTGTCCGAGCTGAGTCTGAGAATGTGCTGTAGGGGCACCTTCTAGGCCCTGTGCTGCCTGTTTTATTAGAAGGAACTATGCTCCGTGGGCATTCAAGACCCACGTGGGATTACCCTGCCCTACCAGGTCCTGATTGGCTGATCGAGGTTGAGGATGAGTAACAATGCTCTCTGACATTAGGGTTGTAAACAACCTGAAATGATACTCTCCCTTGGAATCTCCCATACAGTAAGGCTCCAGAGATGACCATTTATGAGGGTGGCTGGAGAATCTCAGCCTTGAGAGTTGTTTCTTATCAGGAAACTCTATCAGCTAGAAAAACACCTTAAATCTGAACCAAATGGAAAGGCCTCTCTGTGTCCAGCACCACTGAGATGAGGGAGAGAGGAACTGGCAAGGGAGCAGCAAACTTAATACCTGTATTATTAATAAGTCTTGCCGCTACATCTATATACAGTAAATATACTGTATTTACAGTAAAAACAGCATGATACTGTTTTTAAAACCACTACAGTACATTATGTGTGAAAAATATTTATTTGTCTTCACATCTGCTACTCTTCATTATGCTTACAATAAGTGATCATGACTGTAAAATGAACATTTAATATACTGAGATATTTAAAATTAATGAAACTATCAATCTAAATGTAATTATATATAGAATTGCAAAGGAAAAAGTAATAGATTTATTCCATGCCGAAAAAAAGAAGAGAGAAAACACAATGTTTCGGCTGTGGAGCCTTATTACTTCTTCAGTAATAAACCTATTACTTGTTCCTTTGCATTGTTAATATTATTAATATCTTGTGTATAGCATTTAAATTGTAATGTTTTTAATGTATGAATCCACCTGTCCATCTATTTTCCAACCACTTTATCAGAGTCAAAGGAGAACATGCAAATTCCATACAAATAGAACCCCAGGAATTGAACTTAATTATCCAAAACCGTTTTTTTATGGCTTTTAAAGTAATGCTATTTCTAAGTTAGGTAAGGACAGTTCATTGATTCTTATTTTTTTATTTTCTATAAAAAATGTAAAATAAGCTCCCAACTTTGATCTTGCTATAACTCGAGAGGGCATGTAGCATATTTGGGGTTTGTTCAGGATCTTTGATCTGTTTTGTGTAGCCGATATTTTTCCATGGTTCATGCATTCACTTGGGGTTGTCTGAGTTTATACTGGTCCTTTGTATTTTGGGTATTAGAAATGTCACAAGGCGGATATTTTATCGATAGTGGGTTTTAGTCTCTCGGTTTAAAATGTCATCTGCGTACAGTGCTATCTTGTGTTCATTCCCTTGTTTAGAAATACGCTATTTTGACGTATCCACTGGGCTAGTGGCTCTATATATAGACCAGTACGCTGGTCCACATTATTTGTAACCATCGTTTTAAATTAAAATACTTTATTTTTTCATCGGCAAAAAGTAACAACACAGCATTTCGTTGATCTAACTAACAAGGACAGGACAATAGCTAGCCAATATGATAATGGAATAAATTACTTTTTTTGTTTATTTTGTTAGCACTAGTATTGAATATTTATATGGAATTTTACCACTAAAGGGAAATTTTAGTAGCTAAGCATAAAACGCAGAGGAGCATAACGAAGGTCATAAAGGCCATAAACGATATTAATTTAGGAATATAAATATATTATGTAAACTGTATGTTGCTGTTATTGGTATTTTAAAGAAAAAATACACACCAATACTCAATTTCTCCTAAAGTATATTGACATTTTTTATATTTCAAAATAACACATGTTCGTACTGTATGTACAGTACACATCAGTACAGCAGGTTGAACTGTAGGGCGCAAATCCACCCGAACCCAAAAGCCCAACATATTAATGTGCATTCGCCTGACGCTGCGCGGTTTTCATCACTCTCTGCTGGAGTAGTTTTTAATTCAGTTTGAATTATAAGTGTACGTACTGTCTTTGTATTTGGCCAGGGCTTTAAAGAGGGGGCGCGCCAAAGTTTTTCGGTGCTGTCATCTGCGCTTTAAAGGTACCCCTGTCGCGGAAGAATTTGACCTCGGAACGTTCACCCAGCGTAATTATTGCATTTCATTGCACTTTGACAGATTGTCTTTAAATCAATTGTTGTCAGAATATCCCCACCTCCAAACAAGAACAAAATTGCAACGATTTTATTAACTGGCTGTTTCAGTAACATAAAGTATATATCTAAAGTAATAATTTAACAATATATGTTAATGTTTGAAGATATGTTTATGTTTTGAATGTCTGTAAATTGTATCTTATTTTTAGTTTTTGTTTTGTTTGAAATGGCCTTGCAGATCAGATACTGTATCAAGGAACAAAACAATTATCATGCCTGGCTCCTCAATGGAATCGCTTTAACATGCTAATGCGTTGGTGTAACACTCTGCGTCTACAGTACATTGTGAACAAACCGGTTTCACAGGTATTTTCAACCCCAACCAATGTTGTTTCATTGGTTTTTATCCTGTAAAGAGCTTTGAGGAGCCACCTAAAGGTGCTATATAAAATAAAGTTTATTATTATTATTAATATTGATCATATTTTTCCTCCCAGAACTTGTAAATTGTTGTTGTTATTGTTATCCTGTAACGCGCTTTGAGAAGCATACTGTCCAGCTTGTCAGGTGCATTCTTTTGTAAAATAATAAGTAGAGCTTTGGGCTTATTAATGCTCCACTTACAGCAACCCAATGTAAATACATTTTGTCTCCAAATCCACCACCACTTGTATGAATCATAGCCCTGCCAAATGATGCAAATTCCTCTGCAATGGTTGTGTGCAGGGATTATTCAGTTTGGCATCTCCATGTTCAAGTAAACACTGCTCTGTGTGCAAATGCAAATGCATTTAAAAAAAAAGTTTTTTTTAAAAAGCCACCTTTAAAGGCGCTATATAAAATAAAGTTTATTATTATTATTAATATTGATGATATGCTTGTGGTCAATCTGGAATGGGTATCTAGTAGAGTTGGTTTTATTATAATGTACTCTGCATGTTGAGTGGACAGCATTGACTAAAGACTGAAAGGTCACTCTAGCCATACCAGTGTCTGTAACTAGTCTGTGAGTGTACTGATTCTAGGAGATATGGGCTGCCAGCAGCCATGTCACCCTGCAACTCACAACTGGCAAACCACTTAAGCTAAGCAGGTGCGAGCCTGGCCAGTACCTAGATGGAAGACCTCCTGGGAATCCTAAGGTTGGTGCTGGAAGAGGATTTAGTGTGGCCAGTAGAGGGCGCTTTCCCTGCAGTCTGTGTGGATCCTAATGCCCCAGTATGGTGACAGGGATACTACACTGTAAAAAGGTGCCGTCCTTCGGATGAGATAAAACCAAGGTCCTGACTCTCTGTGGTCATCAAAAAACCCAGGGCATTTCTCGAAAAGAGTGGGAGTGTTACCCCAATGTCCTGGCCAAATTTTCCATTTTCCTTTACCAACCATGGCTTCCTAATAATTCCATCTATGAATTAGCTTCATCATTCTGTTCTCCTAGCTAATAGCTGATGTGTGGTATTGGTGCACTATAACTGCTGTCGCATCATCCAGGTGGGTGCTACACATTGGTTTTGGTGGACTGGAGCCCCCACCTGTAAAGCATTTTGAGTGGAGTGCCCAGAAAAGTGCTATATAAGTGTAAGGAAACAATATTATTATGAAGAATCTGTGGCAAGCACATAAGGGGACCAGGACCCTTTATAATTGCTAGGTTGTTTAGTCGTGTACAAGGTAGGAATAATTATTGTTTAAGGAGTCACCCTATCTGTGACATTAGCACAACTGTAGCAACTGGATTATACCAAATGTATTCGCCAGTGTCTGTAGCACACATAAACATGATTTAAACTTATTCAAAACTAATCAAGTTATTTTTTACAACTTACAAAGTGATCTCTGCTATCTTCTAATACAAACTGAGAGACTGAAACAGACAAAAAGTATTTTTCAACTGTAGTAAAGCCTTTTTAAGGAACCGTCATCATAAACTGATAATAACAACAATTTCACACATCAAAAATTGTAACATGGGCAATAAACATGCAGAAGAGTGGTGTAGCGGCGAGGCTTGATAATAAGGCAGAATTAAGTGTTTCTGAGCTTTCCCAAATTAGGCCTCATTTCTCTGTTCATCTCTGTGGTGCAGCCACAGAGAAACCATTCATGCAAGGTGATTTAAGGTCCAAGGACAGCTCCCAAAGGGGGATGCACTTAGCTAAGCCTGGCTATCATGATCAATGGTCATCCATTGGCGCCTATCTGTCTAGGGAGTGCCAGTTGGACATCTGGACTGCATTACTAAGTGTCAGGAGTAAGTGACTCATATCTCACCTTGATCAACCAATCAGGGACTGGTAGGGCCGAGTAACCCACGTGGGACTCTGATGCCCATGGAACTTTCAGCCAATCAATGAGCTGAAGTTCCTCCAGGTAAAAACAGGCAACACAGAGAGCCTGTGATATTCAGATTCAGATTCAGATTCAACAAGATTCAGTAAGATTCTGGAGAGGATTCTGTAGACTGTTCTAAAGGGAATTCAAAGGAGAATTCCAGGGTAGGACGGCCTAGGAGCAGAAGGCTCCCAAGGGCAGGACATTCTCGCAGCAAACCTTCTGACCATCCTGAGACTCAGCCTGGACAACCACGGAACGGCCAGTGTGTCCGAGTGCCAGAACTTTCCTTTGTTCTAAGAGTCTAGAGTGGAGGTTGCCAGAGAGTAACCAGCAGCAGGCCTCGTGAACAGGTCGGAACTGTGGACAGCTGAATCACTATTCAGAACTAGCTCTTCATCAGGAACGAACCGGTCCTCTTCCTGACTTGCTGGGACCCACAGTCATCTTTTCTCCTGTGCTCAAACTTTGCTAGTTAAAGCCAACAATGAGCATCAGCAGCGCACCGTCGCAAGCCGCACATCACAGCCTGGCACGGAGCCAGAGAGCGCGGATTGGACAGCAACAGCCTGCAACTGTTTCTTTGTGCCCGCAGGAGATCTGAATCCCCAGAGATTGGATGAGTATTCAACTTCAATGCATTACAGCTCGAGAATTCAATTGTTATCCAAACCAGTTGATATCAATTTAATTCCTAAGAGTTATGTACTTGTTTGAGTAAGTTATAACCAAGTTCATTTATGAAACGGTCTTAATGAATGATATACTGAACGTATGTCCTCTTGATATATGTAACACTTCGTTACTGATTGAATATATATCTTTTGTATTCTGATAACCCTCACAATAAGATTGGTTAGATTTACATGCATATTCTATGTATTAATAAATGTATCCTCGTGTATTAGTACCTGTGTGTGCGCGTTGTTTGAGTTATGTCGCATGGTTGGATTCTAAAGCCATCAAAAGAATCAACTTTGTGATTTACTGCTACAATTAATAATTGTCTCAGTAAATGCCCAAACCCTACAGAACTGGTGCCTTCAGAGAGCCACTATGATTACATATTTGGCGTCCCTGGGTCGGTTTAATCTACAGTGGTAACAGATGTGCTCCTTTAGACTATTAGTCGGATTGACATAGTTTTGCTATCCTTAAAAGAATTACTTTCTGCAGCCAGCAAAAACCACTGTAACACAGAGTGAAAGAAGTGGTCTGCAAGAACGTCAGGTTGGGAACCTGATATCACAGACCTGGATGGGGAAACTTGGGACAACCACATACAGTACGTACACTCATATAACATGTACACAAACCCTTGTCCTTCCCCCAGGTCCAAGGAGTTAAAGACTATAATGCACAACGAACCGTTAATAGCCTGGAATGAAAAATTTGTGTACAAGGGTTCATCCATTGAGGGCTCTCACATGATTGATCTGGTCAAAACTCTCACACAACAGCAGCTGGTGTTGGCCTGTAAGAAGCCCAAAGGCAGGGATGCATTCAGGGATGCTATGGCTGAAAATAAAATCCCTGGGACTTTAATCCCCAACACTATTAACAGAGAGCTACTGGAAAAACTCAAGTCAGGTCCGAGGGGGTACACCACGTCTGTCAAAACTTCAAAACCCACAGATGAGCTTTCGGCTACCACCCCTGGCACGTTGATAACAGCAGATTCACCTAGGAAAGGAACATTAATGCTGAGATCTGCCTGGTTATCTTTGTAATTTATTTTATGTATGTGTATGTATTTTAGCTGTCAGATCCTAACAATAGGCCTATAACTATTGTGGGGAAAAATGTTAGTAATAAAATGACTTTGCGTGAAATGTATTTGAAGTGAAGTGTAATAAAACGTATGAAATGTAACAAAATGTAATAAAATGCTTAGAAATAAAAAAAAATATTGTATTGATTTTATTATATGGTTGCGTATTTTTTTTAAATCATGCAGACAATAAAATAACATTAATTCATTTTATTTCTTTAGATGTGTGATTAACATTTGTGACATGTTTTAAATTGTCATAAGCATACATAGAGCTCCACATTCATATTTACAAATAGTTTAAAAGTTTACAGGGGTCTTCGTCTCTCACGTAGACTGTTTTTCAGAAACATTTCAATCATGCGATCATTCCGGTTTACAATTGCAGAATAAAGTTCCAAAATATGTCTAAAACATAAGCCTTTACATCTATGGTATAGAAAAAAAACACAATGATGTCTGCATGTCACTGCAAAAGTATCTTGCAACTGTCTGTTGTTATAGAGTATAGAATTAGCATTTCTGTTTAAGAAATCAATAATGTTCTTAGGAAAGAAATAGAGTCCGGAGAAAAGCCGCAGAAGTAAAACAATTCTGCTCCACCATCACTTGTCAGGTAAATAGTGAGCCAGTGTTTGCCGGGGAGGTCGTGAGGGTAAATATTAACAATTAAACTCAGAGGCCGTTGCTCCAGTCTCTCGAGCGGGAATGCATCGCTGGGAAACCCCCCCAGAAAACCGTCTCTGATGTAGCTGTCTCAAGATAGAATGTCTTCCAGCTGCTTGGTGTTTATCTTTTTGAGGGGTTGGGCTTCTGGTGTTTTAGCTGAAGTCATAAATGTCTTGGCATCTCATGTCAAGTTCTATCAAGTTGTCGAACACAGCATACTCAATCATGTTAATTGTGGTGGGAAATGGCTGTGCAAAGCATATTTCAGCTCTCAGATTACCCATTTTAATAAGTGAATAATGCCTTGTGCAGTCCTCATGAGGTTGAAAGCAAACAAAGTGTATCCCAGGCATGCTTTTTGCAGTCCACCAAAATTTGTTTGTTTTTCAGAAGCTTCCTGGCTGTTTCCACTAGGTAAAATATTCACAGACGCAATGTCCATTCTAGAAGTCAGGCTGAAGCGGTTTTGTGGGGTTTTGTTCACCCTCTGCGTAGAGAACCAGAAAATTAATGTTGTAGTGTTTAAAATTGAAGAGGTTTTGAGTGAACCTCCTGCTGAATGCCACGTTGTCCACAAACCATACATTTTCAGTTTACAGACCATACAAGATCATTTTTTATGAATAATGTCTTCTGTATTGCATTAAAATTGGAACACTTTTCACAAGTGAAAATCCACTTATTTTTTAACCGCTTTCCATTTTCTTTATAACACTTCTGTGCCCGAATCATAGCGGGTAAGAAAGAAACAAAGAGAAACTTAGAGTGACACATATGAAAATTCAGATTCTTTACTCAACAGCTTTTTAAAAACAGCAAAACCTAAAATAGCAAATATTATGAACACTGACATTTTATTATAATTATGTCATAATATTGACATTTTTTCATATTTCTAAATATCACAACATCTTCATATTGTATGTACACAATATGACAGTAAGCCCAAATCTGCCCTCCTTACTGTCCCCCAAGCCCGTCTACATTGTATGGGCGACAGGGCCTTCTCCTGCTATGCCCCCAAGCTCTGGAACTCCTTGCCCAAGGATATTAGAGAGTCACCTTCTCTAAACTCCTTCAAATCCAGACTCAAAACCCTCCTTTTCAGAAAAGCCTTTACTTAACTGCTTCCATTCTTCACCCCTCTGCTCTTCTTAATACCATCTTCCACGGTCTCCTCTATTGTTATTGTTGTATTGTTGTAATTATAATTGTGTCCTGTCTTGTGAAATTTTCTTATTTATTGTTGTAGTCTTCTTATTTATTGTTATTGTCATCCTGTAAAGCGCTTTGAGAAGCCACCTTTAAAGGCGCTATATAAAATAAAGTTTAATAATAATAATAATAATACACAGCAGTACTGCAGGGCGTAGGGCGCAAATCCACGTGAGCTGTAATATCTTCTCTGTAACATTAACAAGTTTAAAAGGAAGAGACACTTTACACTTTAACTCTTCAGTTCACAGAAAAATTTCACCAGAGCCTCTTCTCTTCTTGTGTCTAATGTTTAGTTCGACAAGATTCAAGCAGGATTTCAGATGAAAGGCAGCGACGTCAAGCAAGCCCAAATCAAAGTTTAACCCGTTCAGAGCCTACATTACATTTTAGTGTTTCATTTTAAGTTGAAGACCCTCACACCTGAAGAAGGCTTCACAGCCGAAATGTTGCATTTTCTCTCTTCTCTTTTTAATATGGAATAAACTTATTACTTGTTCCTTTGCACACTACGCAAGCTGAAGTAGTCTTGTACAGTGATAAGAGACGTGGGTAATGTCATTCCCATTAAACAATGTGCTTATCACGCAAATCCTGCTAAACTAAAAGTGTGTATTGTCTGTTTAGGGTTCTTTGTACTTGCAAGAATAGCAAATACAAACATTAAAATCATACTTGCTTTATACTGTCCAACTGAGCAATCTTGCTTTTATAAAATATACCGATTTTTTCATATTTGATCACAGTTTAAAATGATTAAAATTCTAAACAGTATCAACTTGAATTCTTATCTCTATTAATATAACTACCACGTGGTTTTAAATTAATACAGCTTTTTAGTATAGATTAAACTTTTCTAAAATGTATTTAAAAAATAAAATCGATAACAATCTAATCTTTCCACGTTTGATCCCAAGAGGAAGTATAATATGCTCCTGCTTTGTTTAGCTATGGTATGAAAAATAAATCTAAATGGGAAGAAAGCTATGCTGAAAGTTTATTAAGATACTTAGAAGACAAACATAATGATTAACGTTGCATTTTCATTTTTTTGCATTGTGAATCAATAAAGACATTTAATTAAACACACGTTTGCGATTTAAATCTAAATGAGTTAACGGGGACTCTTATTATTATTACTTATTATTATTACCCATTCCATCGTGGTTCTTTTGGTTTCATGGAGGACTTCTCAGATAGGAAACTTTCCAATCCCTAGTTGATCAGGCATTTTCTTTTACGCTGCGGGCATTCTCCCGGTCTGGCACTGGTCTGTGTCTTCTAGGATATAATGCCAGCAAACTCTTGTTTTAATGTCCACTATAACAGACAATCTCCTTTGCTTTTAACCGAGTGTCTAACCTCTCTGATTGGAGAAAAAGGATGTGCTGGTTTGCTATACATACTATACCAAGAAGATGATTTATTTCTATTCGAAACGTGTATTTTAAAAGTTTAAGAAGTAAAAACCTTACAGCGTACACAGATTTCTAAACTGATCAGGATCGTTATCTTTAGTTTGTCACTGGTATACTTTTAATACAGTCTTTGCTGTGCTCTAGAGGATCCTTGTGATATTTCAAACTCTGGTTGAATGATAAGTGTCGCAGTTTAAATAAATTTTGTAGTTGGAAATTATGAAACGCTCTGTTAAAAGCAAGGGAGTTTTTATGTCCGTTGCAGTTTTTTGGAATCCCCGGCGGAACACATTCCATAAGAATCAGCACTTTTATATATCGCCTTTAAAGGTGGCTTCTCAAAACGCTTTACAGGATAAAAACAACAATAACAGCAACAACAACAATATTGTATTTCATTGCACTTTGACAGATCGTCCTTAAATCAATTGTTGCCTTTTCTCTCTTTACTACTGAACTTGTTTGGATTGACTGAGCTCCCTTCTGTACCACACAATGATCCCCCCAGAGTGTCTACCCCTGGTGATTTGTTTTTTTTTGACAGAGGGTAAAAAACTCTCTCTCTCGCTTGCCCCCCCGTGTATTGTCTGTTTTTTTTTGTGCTGTTCTTTGACAAAACAAGGCTCGCCAGATAATGTGAATCGAAACCTGTTTTTCTATCTTTTAAAGTTGTGCGATGTGTAAGCGGGAACACATCATTATATCTTACATATGAAAAATACATAATATAGCTCCCAAACAAACGCAAACGTGTTTTTAATAAGATGCTTTTATTCACTCATAATCCGACAATTTCAGGAAGACTAAGGGTGGACTAAGGGAATTGTCATCTATTGTTGAAGCTCTGTGAGCTTGGTGACTTTGAGACCACTTGTTATCCCAGGTTGTTTGAATCGCCACAATTCAAATAGAGAAAAAAGAGCTGACTGACAAGATTTAAGATGTGGCTGTTAATGTTGGATTAAAAAAAAACACTTTGCCCGACTTTTGTTGCATTGCTTGAAAAATAACTTTATTTCAAGAGACTGGATAAGTAATTCAAGTGTTTTTTTAACTTCCTGAAAAACAACTAATAATTTAACTGTGCAAACGTTTTATGATATGTCGCTGTTGTGAATGTCTGTGGACATGTGCTGGCTGGACGGAGGCTCTACTGTACACAGAGAGGGGAGGGAGGGGGGGACAAGCCAATACATACTCTTAGAGTTTGATAAATAGGGAATATAATATAAAAATATAGTACTAAAAATAAGATACACTCTACAGGCATTCACAACAGCGACTGTCAGAAGATAGGACACAGCAGCTCAGACACCCGCTGAATGGAAAGGGGCACTTTAATGTTCTGTATGGCTAATACTAAAACCAATACTTTAACATTCTTTTCTGTATGTTTAACAATAGTGGGTACTGGCCTAATTCGGCCCTACTCCCATTGTTAGGTGTTAATGTGTTGTTGTTAAGTGTGAATTTGTACCTGTTTCCCTGAGGTCTGGCTTTTTTTCTGGAAAACCATAACTCTGGTATTGTTCAGATTGACTGTCAGCACCCAGGTCTGGCAGTGCTGCTCCAGCAGTGCCAGGTTCTGCCACAGCCTGTGTTCTGTGGGCGACAGCAGGACCAGGTCTTCTGCAAAGAGCAGGAACTCGATTTCTGTAATTAATGCAGATCAGTAAATCAAGGGACAAAACAATTATTGCGCCCGGCTCCTCAATGGGCTTTGACGTGTTAATGCGTTGGTTAAATAGTCTGGGATGTTTTTTATTATTGTTATAGAGAAACATGATCAGATTTTCCCCGGTTCAGAAAAAAAGATCTAAAGTATACTAGTTTGTCACTCTTCTCATCCCCTCTTTGCTAAATGGCTTTTGAATAGTCACATGAAGAGAGAGGTGAAACAGCCCTACACAGCCTGGTCGCAGTACACGAATATAATTATATCTTATTAATTTCTTTAGATACGCGATTCTTTTAATACAGTCTTTGCTGTGCTCTTGGGGATCCTTGTGATATTTCTAGCTCTGGTTGAATGATTAGTGTCGCAGTTTAAATAATTTTCATCATTAGAAATTATGGAATGCTCTGTTAAAAGCAAGGGAGTTTTTATGTCCGTTGCAGTAAAAGAAAATGTCTGTTTTTATGTCCGTTGCAGTAAAAGAAAATGCCTGACAAAGTAGACTGATTTTTTGAATCCCCGGCAGAACACATTCCATAAGAATCAGCGCTTTTATATATCACTTTTAAAGGTGGCTTTTCAAAACGCCTTACAGGATAAAAACAGCAATAACAGCAACAACAACAATATTGTATTTCATTGCACTTTGAAAACCAAGTAATAACTTAACTATACGTGCATGCTGCGGGCATTCTCCTGGTCTGTGTCTTCTAGGATATAATGCCAGCGAACTCTTGTTTTTATGTCCACTATAACAGACAATCTCCTTTGCTTTTAACCGAGCGTTTAATAATTACCTAAAATGAAAATGATTTACTTTATTTCCCTCATGGGATCAATAAAAGTATCTATCATCTGTCTAAACTATGGGACAGAATTCTGGGGTCTCCCCATACCAGAGATTATGGTAGGGCTTCAGAATGGTGATTGGCCGACACCATCTGACACCCCTCTGATTGGAGAAAAAAGACGTGCTGGTTTGCTATACATACAGTACTGTACCAGGAAGAGGAATTCTTTCTGTTCGAAACGTGTATTTTAAAAGTTTAAGAAGTAAAAACCTTACAGCGTACACCGATTTCATTATCTTTGTCTTATGCATAATAATGTTCACCGCTCTGTCTAGCAAATTAATAATAAACTTTATTTTATATAGCGTTTTAAACGAATAAGTAATTAGATTGCTCATAAACCTAATCACTTGCTTTTTCTTTTTATTTAGGCTCAGATTTCAACTATAGATCGTATTATTAATAACCATAATAACAACCAACAAACAAAAACAACCATATAAACATAATACCAACCAAAAACATAGATAACGACCACCATACAAAATCAAATATATCAAACCATTATACTCTCGCAAATTCCTCCAATTATCATAATCCCGCCCCTTATGCAAAACAAAACCCTCCTCCCATCCCAGTTTATCCTCTTTATCATCCTCAAAATCTACCTCGATTTTCAACTTAAAGCATTACTGCTTACTGGGTTTTTGAGGGGGGGTGTCTTTTGCTGGAAATCTCGCCTGCTTCCACTTTACTCAACCCCTCTCTGCCGGAGTGCTGGCTGTGACGAATTAAACCGGTTTCACAGGTATTTTCAAGTAGGAAGTACAGTGTTAAGTGGTAGCTGGGCTCCTCCCTCAATAGAATCGCTTTAACATGCTAATGCGTTGGTTTTACAGTCCGGGTGCGGCAAGCTTCCAATGTCAACTCGACTCGATTGGAAGACAATGAACGTATTTTAGCCCTAAATGAGTTAATAGCAAACATGGTTTACATAAAATACATTTTTCCAAGAAAGTTTATAATAATACGATCTATAGTTGAAATCTGAGCCTAAATATAAAGGAAAAGCATTTTCAGAGAGCAATCACGCTGTGTTTATGTAGAAAAAGCAATTAGGTTTATGAGCAATCTAATTACCTATTCGCTTAAAACGTTATATAAAATAAAGTTTATTTAGAGATGAATGATCAGTGTCGCAGTTTAAATAATTTTCGTAGGAGGGCTTGGACAGATTCCAAGTGCATTTTTGCAATTTACGTTGCAATTTAGAGCTTTCTGGCAAGAGGAGACACCCAAATTATAATGTAACATAACAACATAAAAACAATAACAACAATAGTGGCCGGGCAAACGATTTTTTTTATCGAAATACAAAATGAGATACTGTATAATGATGTGCATGAACAAAGGTATACTGCAATTTTCCTAAGATACGCGATTAATGCTTCGTAGGAGGAGGCACTCTTTTCCTCTAGTCTAACAGTCTGTCCACAAACAAAACATTCCTGATAGACAAGAGGAATTGAAAAAAAACAATTTTGTCAATGAAAACCGGTGTGTGTGTCTCTCTCTGCTGGATGTCCCTCTCACTCTCTGCTGAATGAATAAAATAATTTTATTGAAAACGCGTTTGCGATTGTCTGGTATTTAATTTGGTCCCTTTTAACTGTTTTTCGATCTACTGTATTGCTTTGAGATGCCACTTTTAAAGGCGATATGTAAAATAGTTTTTTACTATTGTTATAGAGAAACATTATCAGATTTATCCTGGTTCAGAAAAAAGATCTAAAGTACTACACTTAACTTTCTTAATTCGATGTATTTAAAGCAGTGAACTACTGTAGGTGTCACATAACATTCAGAAATACAATCACGTATTTGACAAATCAAAAAAGATTACAATCTAATCCTTCCACGTTTGATCCCAAAATCCCAAGAAATATAAATCTTGACGGGTAGAAAGCTATGCTGAAAGTTTATTAAGATACTTAGAAGACAAAGATACTGTATCAATTTATGTTGCATTAGCCTGATTATGATTAAAAAACACATATCATTAAACACGCGTTTGCGATTTAAATCAGAACACGATTTAAATCAATATAAATGTTTATATTGTAACACATACTGTCCAGCCTCCATTTCTCTATAAAAATTTACTCTGTTGCACACACACAATAGAAGCAGGAAGCAGAAGCAGGGACCGTTGTCAGAAGGGAAGAAGGTGACTATTCATTGTTATCAAAAATGACTTAGAATCATGTTGCGATATTTTGAAATATAAAATATAATTGATTGTCCATAATATCGCTATTCTATTTTTTCGAAGAAATGTTTGTTAAAAGAAAAGATTCAAACACACAACCTGCCAGATGTTAGTCAGGCATGTAGACCAGTAGGCTACAAGACAACTCGCATGAATAGGGAGGCGAAACAGCCCTACACAGCCCTGTCGCAGTACACGAATATAATCATACAGTTATTAAATTCTTTAGATACGCGATTCCATATTATATTCCCTATTAATCAAATTCTAAAAGTATGCTTGTTGACTCCCGTATCACGTTAGTTAAAGACTTCGAAGCTTAAAATGTTTAGGGAGAAATGGAATACTGGTGTATATTTTTTTCTTTAAAGTACCAAGACCAGCTATATACTGTATGTTTATGTTCCAAAATTAATATCGTTTATGGCCTTCACACGCGTTCATTAGTATGCTCCTATTATTTTTATGCTCAGCTACTAAGATTTCCCTTCAGTGGTAAAATTCAATATCTAAAACGGGCACAGTAAAGACGTTTACAGTAAGTCTTTCTACGATAGACCAACGGACCACGAGTGCCCCTGTCGGTCAACCAATCACGTACCGCGGTACCCAGCGTCATCTTGCGTCATGATACGCGACACCGCAGCCAATTACCTGTGGTACGTGTCTCTACCGCTCACTTTGAATGGCTGCATCTGTAGATCCCTGTATTGCAGCTTTTCTCCTTATCTATACTTAAGAATTATTAAGCCACTTTTAAGGAAACAAAAAAGTGGAAAAGCTATGGTCTGTCTTGTCGGAAGCTAGCAACAATCTGGTGTCCAGTGTTCTTTAGACTTATTCTTTAAGATTAAATTATTATATTATTCTTAATAGTTGTATCTGGCAGATTACACTTTCCCCCAGCTCTGAATAACAGACTGATCTATTTTTGAATCACTGTGTTCGTTTACCGATTTCATCTTCACACCTCTTCCCACTGATCTCTCACTGTTTGGATACTCTTTCTCACATGCCCTGCCTTTTGTTCTCCTGTGATTTACTGTTTATTCCTGCTACCATCCACTCCTGCCCTCAAACTTAAAGAAGACTATTTTACATTTTTTTATGCGGTTCATAGTGCAATTAACCTTTGCTTGTTTCTTTGCAGCCAATGCACCTTGACACAGTTCTACCACTTGAATATTATTTTACTTATTATTCACAATTTTATTCTATAAAAATGCAAGTGAACAACATAATTGACACACTCAATGAATAAAAACAATATAGAAATCAATAAAATAATAGATAATTACTGATCTGTGCTTGATATTTGATCTGAGCTTTAATAGAGAGCTTATCTCTATTAATATATTGATATTGAGTGGTATTAAATGCAACTTTTTTGTATAGATGACACTTTTCTACAATATATCTAAAAATATAAACGATTACAATTGGCACACCTGTAACTTTTTCACAAAACCTCCTAGAGTTACGAAAACCCTTGCTGTGTGTACAAAGTACATGTGACTGTTTTCACAGCCTTCACTATGTCGTTTTTTAGCCATTTTTTTACCACACTCGAATATTCTTCTGTCCATATCTTTGAAAGGGAAACACAGAAAGCCTTCAAACCAAATGCATTTTAAAGAACACAACTTGTGAAAATCTTCACAGCCTCCGCATAAAACTATTAGAGAGCTAATTCTCTTTTTTTAAACCTCCAGTTCTTCATTGCTGGAACCCGGGGGACCGCTGTGTACACACGTACACAACGCGAGAAATACTGCTCAATACAGCTTCGTGGGAAAAAACGTATATCACCATAGGAAGCAAAACAGTGCAGCCTGAAACAGCCGAAACGTTGTGTTGTCTTTCTTCTCTTTTCAGCATTGAATAAACCTATTACTTGTTCCTTTGCAGCCTACGCATGCTGTACACAGCTACCCACCTGTATGAAACCTATTTCACTCGGTAGTTTAAACTAAGTGTAAAGTTCTATGAGGAAAAAAAGTCTCCGCTGGAGCACAACTGCAATAGAAAGCAACCGGTTAACATGTACAGTAAAATGTGACATATCTGGAGCGTCGAGTATATATCCAACAGTGTGAACTCATTTGCAATGCTATTAAGGTTGATTGAGTTACTGTAACAGTCCGGGTGTGGCGGTTTTCTACTGTCCCCTGACTGTCTTGGATGAAAGGAACCTGTCTTTCATTGGAAGACAATGAACCTATTCTACTCGTACATGAGAATATAATTTAAATACACCAAGGGATTGGGCTGAGTTCACATAACAAAAAAAATTGCGAGCCTGCACTACAGCAGCCAAAGTATGGAGATAAAGACTTTTTACAGGAAGAGACATGGTGCTTCAGCTGCCTGTGTGCGTTAAACAAGAGAGTGTGGCATTACTTTTTGTCAATGAAAAAGTGTGTGTGTGTGTCTCTCTCTGTACTCAGCTGTACTGAAAAATAAAGCACTGTTTTTCATTCAACGAGTCACTGTGCCCGTCCTATATAATAATGCCACAATATTTTAAACACCCTTAGGCTGGGCAATCAAGTTTTTTAATTAAAAAAATAAATAAATAAAAAATGAGATGTAATGATGTGTTCCTCCTTAACTTAGAAATTGCATGACTTTAAAAGTGATAAAAACAGGTTTCGCTAGTTAATAACCACTTTTTGTGCACGAAAAACAGGTGATTTTTCTTCCTCATCATCAGATCTTTCTTGGAAAAATGTCTTTATTAAGATACTAAGATACAGTAGGTGTGTCAGTCGTCTGTGTAAAGAAATCACGGACATCATGATTTAAACATCACTGGGTGCTGTTTTTAAAAAGCTGTTGAGTAAAGAATATGATTTTTCATATGTGTACGCTCTAGCTTTCACTTTGTTTCTTTCTTACCCTCTGCGATTCGGGCACAGAAGGGTTATAAAGAAAGTCAGATAGGCAGGGGGAAAGGTGAGTAGTGAAACTGTTACCTGTCCTGGAAAGCAGTTAGAAAATAGGTAGATTTACACCTGTGGAAAGGGTTCCAAATTTAATGCAATACGGAAGACATTATTTATAAAAAATGATCTTGTACGGTCTGTGAACTGAAAATTTATTAAGGAGACACGTTGAGTATCGCCTCTTTTTACACTTGGAAGACCATTCCAATGTTAATGCGACACTGAAGATATTGTAACGCAACGGGGGCTCAGGCGGGCGCCCTTTCCGCATCTGGTCGGCCCCTGCACCGTCCGGGGCTCGAACCCGGGACTTCCGCGTCTCTCTGCAGCGACCTAGCCCCGTGAGCTAAAGATAGATCTCTACTCAGCCCAGTAGCTGTAGTCCTGCTATCACAGGGAAGGGCGGTGACATCACCTGCTCTGGTACGCCCGCTCTTACACAGTGCCTGTCGGCCGTAAGCGTTACACTCTCCCCCGCTTAAATCGCCGTCCCTGGCGAAGGGCTATCCCACCCCGCTTCTGACACCAATGGAGCGCAACGGGGGCTCAGGCGGGTGCCCTTGCCGCATCTAGTCGGCCCCATCCCGACTGGAGGCTCGAACCCGGGACTTCTGCGTCTCTCTGCAGCGACCTAGCCCCGTGAGCTAAAGAGAGATCTCTACTCAGCCCAGTAGCTGTAGTCCTGCTATCACAGGGAAGGGCGGTGACATCACCTGCTCTGGTACGCCGGCTCTTACACAGTGCCTGTCGGCCGTAAGCGTTACAATATTATTAATAACCTTTTAAATCTGAAGTGAGATCTAAAGGGACCCACACGGTACAGGTTCCTACTAGCTATTCAGAGGGAAAGACGGTGATGTCATCACACAGGCGAGCAGACACACCCTCTAATGTCAGGTGTATGCGTTAAATATATTTAGATCTTTGAATTAATATCGTTATTGATTTCTTTAGCCTCACAACATTGCCAAATAATATTCTCCAGCAACCTTAATAAATGCTCATTTTGACGCCTTAATGTCTTAGATATTCCAAGGGAGTCTGATTCAAAGTTTGTTTACGACCCTAAGGTCAGAGGGCATGGTTACTCATCATCAGCCAATCAGGAACTGGCTGGGCAGGTTAATCCCACGTGGGTCTCTGATGCCCATGAAACTTTCAACCAATGAGCTACCCACAGTTCCTCCAGGTAAAAACAGGCAACACAGAGCGCCTGTGGAACGGAGCACAAGTTGGGAAGCGCAGAACAGTTCCCAAGGGAACACAGTTCCCAAGCGCAGGACATTCTCGCAGCGTGCCTAATGGACATTCAGCCTCAGGGCTCCACCTGAGCATCCTCAGACACAGCCTGGACCACCATGTAACGGCCAGTGTGTCCGAGTGCAGGACTTTCCTTTGTTCTAAGAGTCGAGGATGGAGGTTGCCAGTGTGTAACCAGAGGATCCACCCAAGGTTAGCATCAGCAGAAAGCCTCGTGAACAGGTCGGAACTGTGGACAGCTGAATCGCTATTCAGAACTAGCTCTTCATCAGGAACGAACCGGTCCTCTTCCTGACTTGCTGGGACACACAGTCATCTTTTCTCCTGTGCACAAACTTAACTAGCAGGCCAGTGAGCATCAGCAGCACACCGTCGCAAGCCGCACAGCACAGCCTGGCACCGAGCCAGAGAGCGCGGATCGGACAGCAACAGCCTGCAACTGTTTCTTTGTGCCCGCAGGAGATCTGAATCCCCAGAGATTGGATGAGTATTCAACTTCAATGCATTACAGCTCGAGAATTCAATTGTTATCCCAACCAGTTGATATCAATTTAATTCCTAAGAGTTATGTACTTGTTTTGAGTATCTAATGTAGAAGTTATAACCAAGTTCATTTATGAAACGGTCTAAATGAATGATATACTGAACGTATGTCCTCTTGATATATGTAACACTTCGTAACTGATTGAATATATATCTTTTGTATTCTGATAACCCTCTCGATAAGATCTGTTAGTTTAAGGCATATTCTATGTATTAATAAATGTATCCTTGTGTATTAGTACCTGTGTGTGTGCGTTGTTTGAGTTATGTCGCATGGTTGGACTCTAAAGCCATCAAAAGAATCAACTTTGTGAATTACTGCTACAATTAATAATTGTCTCAGTAAATGCCCAAACCCTACAGAACTGGTGCCTTCAGAGAGCCACTATGATTACATATTTGGCGTCCCTGAACCGGTTTTCCCTACACATATAACTACTGAATGATTTCTTTATCCTTTTTTAGCTAAATGAGGGGAATTAAATCAGTCAGAATGTTGGACTGCCAATTGTAAAATTAACCATTTTTCCCTCCTTTGTTTAACTTAAAGAATTTTGCAAATAAATCTTTAATCACAAAACCATCACTTAATTTATCCAGATACAAAATTCACACCAGAGCCAACAACAAGCTATAATAGGGGACTATTTTATGTATTCACTATATAAGAAACAAACCAAAAGTAATACTCTGATCACAAAATCAAAACCGGGTCTCAAATGCTGTACATAAAACGTTACACTTAATTAGCTCCACCTGGCGGTTTTACGAGGTCCTATTTAAAAAAAAACGCGATATATTGCGGTACCTCACTCATTTTGAATGGCTGGATCTTTACATCTATGCATTTTATTAGAACCCAGTGAAAATCAATTCAAGTTTTTAATATCTTCACCATGCCAAATGTAGTTAAACAAAAATACTTAAATAAAAAGAATAGAAACTGTACCTATAGATAGGCTGTATATGGCTTTTGTTCAGTTTTTGACATCTTAAAAAACTACTACAATGATGTAGTGTAATGTGTCATTATACTCCTACAAGATGATTGGATTGATTCACAAACATGTGAAAGTATGTGCAAGATTCTTTTTTTAATAGCTAATTGATTGAATTTCAGTGGTTACTACAGCTATATTTGGATATATGTAATTCATTGGTCCAAGTTTATGTAGCTAGATAACTAACACAGTTGGTGTTGTCACTTGATTCTAGATTCCCAAGACTAAGACAAAAGAGGATTTTAAATTGCTCCTGAAACGAAACAGTGAAACTAAATTCACTGACCAGTCATCAACAATGCAGGAATAGTAACAACCAAACACTGAACAAAGAATATACTGTCTTTTATGTTTATTTTATTAGCTACTCACAAGGTAAGACACTAATTAATTATCTTAGATATTTAGTAATACCATTTTAATATTGCCCTTTTCTTGACACTATTAAAAACTGTTTTAATTTTGCCATTAAACATAAAACCAAATTTAACTTTTTAAATGTTTCAGCCGAAAATGGTAATAATTTTGTTTGTCCAGAGAAATCAGATTTGTCAATTTTTACAAGAATGTGATAAGATTATAGAATTAATGAATGTGAATACAATAATTGATTATTATTTAGAACAACAAATTCTAAATGTAGAAAGTTCCCAATATATGACTCTGGCTACATTAGTTAGTGATTTAAGTGCATCTATTGTAGATGTTACGACCCCAAGTGTCTAGGGGTACAGGGGTGTAACATTTAGGATAGTTCTTTTGGAAGCAGGCAGGTTTTGGTGAGGACTAAGAAGCGTGATAACAAGGGGAAGGAACTAGAATGGTGCCAAAGAAAAGAAAATAACAAACAAAATGGAGCTGGCTAGGAAAGTGAGGGAAAGCTAATCTGACTTCAAAAGAAAACCTGAAACACTTCGGCATCTTCAACACCCTAGCTAACCTCCACTGACTTACCAAAACCACACAAGACAAACGGCACTCACCCGTACTGAACTAGTGTTACTAAACAAAATCAGCTAAGTGTGTAAAGTGTACCCAACAACCTAAACTAACCTTATACACAAAAGTTCACACAAAAACACAAGTGAACCAGGAATACAAATAAGGGAAAACAAGAGTAATCAATAGGAACAGGGTACAAAAGAATACAAAAGTTGAACATGTAACACGTTAGGGCAAGGTAATGGCAAAACAAGGATAAACACACAAACAAATGAAAGTACAAAGAAACTAACAGAAAACCAACAAAACAACAAAGCCAAAGCAAAAACCTTTCAACTGTAGTGAACCCACTGACGAGTTTACTTAGCCCAAACAAAACATTCATCTGGTCCGAAGAATGTCAGCATGCATTTGAGAATGTGAAAGCTCTTTTGTGTAGTACTCCTGTACTTGCTGCCCCGACTTCTCTTTGCCATTTAAATTGGAGGTTGACGACAGCGCTGCAGGAGCAGGAGCAGTATTGTTACAAGAGGATAAGAATGGATTGGACCATCCAGTGTGTTACTTTTCAAAAAGGTTTAATAAACATCAGTTAAATTACTCGACAATTGAGAGAGCAGCTTTGGCGTTACTGCTCGCTTTACAATATTTTGAAGTTTATGTAGGTTTCTAGTCACCTACCTGTAAGTGTTTACACTGACCATAACCCTTTGGTGTTTCTGCACCGTATGTATAATAAAAATCAGCGACTGATTCGCCTGATACAGTTCACCTACCAACCCAGTGTTGGTGTGGAAGATGCAATCATCTACATGCTGCAAAGGGCCTATTCACACCTGGACAAGGCTGGCAACTCCATAAGGATTATGTTTTTCTCCAGTGTCTTCAATACCATCCAGCACTTACTTCTAAAGCTGGAGGAGATGCAAGTCGATGACTCCATGATCTCGTGGATCACTGACTACCTGACAGGCAGACCACAGTCTGTGAGACTTCAAAACTGTGTTTGAACAGGTAGTAAGTAACACAGGGGCTTCTCAGGGGATGGTTCTTTCTCCATTCCTCTTCACCCTCTATACCTCAGACTTTAAATACAACTCAAAGTCATGCCACCATCAGAAGTTCTCAGATGACTCTGCAATTGTGGGATGTATCAAGGGTGGGCAGGAGGAAGAGTACAGAGGACTGGTCAGCAGCTTTGTAGAGTGGTGTGGGGAGAACCACCTGCAATTGAATGTAGCAAAGACTAAGGAGTTGGTGAAAGACTTTAGGATGAAGAGGGTCCAATCTACTCCTGTCTACATCCATGGGAGTGGCATGGAGATGGTGGACTCCTACAAGTACCTGGGAGTGCACATCGACGATAGACTGGAATGGTCTAAGAACATCAAGGCCATTTACAGGAAGGGTCAGAGCCGACTACTTCTTGAGGAGGCTCAGGTCCTTCAATGTGTGTAGTAAAATGCTACATATGTTCTATTAGTCGGTGAGCGCCATTTTCTACGCAGTGGTATGCTGGGGCTCTGGGATTAGAGCAGTGGATTCCAAAAACCCGAACAAGCTCATCAGGAGAGCAAACTCTTTCATTGGGTCTGGCCTGGACCCCCTGGAAGTAGTGGCTGAGAGAAGAATGGTGTCCAAACTAGAGGCCATTATGGACAACGTCTCCCATCCCCTCTATGACATGCTTGTAGAAATGAAGAGCACGTTCAGCAATAGACTGATTCATCCACGGTGCGACAGGGAGCGCTACAGGAGGTCATTCTTACCTTCTGTCATAAGACTGTACAACGTATCCACCTTGCATCTGGGTAGAGGCAACATTAACAGTGATCTGTTTCTGGACTGAACAGTAAACTGATGCATCTGTTCTTTTTCTTTTCCCGTTTTAAAACCGTTTTTGTGCAATATATGCCAGGGACCTGTACAATACATTTATATTTATTTATAGTCATATTGTGCAATACGACTTTTTTGAGTACTATTCTGTTCTGGTTTTGTTCTGTTCTTTGTGTGTTCTGGACTGCGAGTAACTCTTCTACTGATTGTATTGTATGTATTGTATTATTATTGTATCATTCGTTCCACTGTTTCTGTGTTGTCTGTGTTAAGCTGCTGTTGCACTGCAATTTCCCTCAATAAAGTATCTATCTATCTGATGCGCTGGTCGTTGATTATTCAGAACTATAATCTGGAAATTCTCCACAAGAGAGGGGCAGAAAATGTGTTAGCTGACGCCATTTCTAGAATCTAAAGAAGATTTGTCTTCTTTGTGTTTTTTGCTTTGTCCAAACATTAGATGTTTGTTTTTATGGGTGGGGTGTTCTGTCCCAGTGTGTGGTCTGTGTGTGTCTTTTTTATGTTCCACACTGCTGACCCTTGATTGTTCTCCCTCCCCCATTGGCCCACCATCATACCACTGTTTCAGTATGATGTCATCATCAATTAGCCAATCAGAACACATCTTATTCAGCATATAACATGGAGGTTTTCTGAAGGAAGAGGCCTTTCATTTGACTTCGGTCCCGTTTGGTTTAGGTTAAATTGGAGAGTCATTTTTCTATCGACTTACAGAAGTATTCACAAGCCTGCTTGTTTACAATATAATAGGACCGCGACACCTCACCTGAAGTTTTGTTTCCTTGTTCTAAATCTCAGAATAGAGTATGTTGCAGCATATTGTAAATTGGAGGTTTTACACATTAATGTGTACTTATTACTTTCATTGCAGTTTGAAATGCACACAACAATACTGATTCTTTCTAACTGTGAAATATAAAAATAGCATTGATGTTCTCCTTTAAATAATAAAAAGCAGACACAAGTCTTACACTGTTTATTTTAATAGTTATTACTCCAACATTTAAAGTTTTCTACAATAATAATGTTAATACAATTATTGAAAAATGATCAACTGGGAAAACACTTTCTGAGAATGCTATACATGAGCAGTAGCGCTTAGGGTGAAACGGGAAGAGTTTTGGCCCTGAATATGTTCGGAAAGCAATTAGGTAAAGACTTGGGCCTAATGCTGTCCTAGGAAGAGAAGAAATGTGATGGGCCAAATACTTCATTTTAATATACCATTACAGCATTGCAAAGTGCTTTGTGTTGAATAATTTACAGTCCATGACATGCAACTCATATTTTCTTTAAAAAAATGTTTACCCTGTGCACGTGTGATTCCACCATTCCCTACACCATTCTGAATATCACACTGAGAATTAAAAGAAAAGGAATCTTTCCACTTTTTCATTAGTTGTTCTCAAGAGGTTTTGTGTTGCTATTTAAAGAACATACAGTATCACATGAAAAAAGAATAAATGCTAAAAAACCAGAATGAATTGTTTGGGAGATTTGCATAATGTCCCACAGTCATCACCTTCCTTCTTACACTTTACCTTATATTTCATTTCACAATTCTGTAAATGAGCCCTATGAGATTCAAAGATAAAACCATTTTAGGTAAACTTGCAGACTAACATGATACTGTGGAACATGCTAAGTATATTTTTTATTGGTTTATATCTGTGAACCAGGTGTCTCCCTCTCCCTCTACAGTCTATTTTTCTCCTGTTGGTAGACTTTTGTTCTTTCATTGTGTGGAGCTTGTATGTTAGTATAGCCCTGTAGATGTTCTGGGACTTGATATCCAGATGCCTGCTGTAAGAAGTGGGGAGTCTTTTGAGGTGACCAGGAAAGTTTGGCACTCGTAAGGCAAGGGGGTTCCAAAAAGGTTGCAAAGATGTAGTCAGAGAGAGGATGACTAGATGCATCCCCCTTTCTTCTCAGAGAAATGAAAATACTTTTGGAGTGTAAAAACAGGGATATGGTGTTAAATGCACTTTCTCTCTTCCCTCCTGTCTTTGCTTCATTATTTGGTCTAGTCCATCCTAGTTGAATTAGCATAATTACTAACTGGATGGAATCCTTTGATTTTTATGGAGATTGTTTCTTATTCAAAGGTGGACATTGGAAGTTTAGGTTCCGAATGAATGGAACTGTGCTTGCAATGGAACATGAGTTTGAGAATTCTTTTAACAAGAAACAGCAGTAATGCATACAAATAGAGTACATGATATGCTATATTTACATATCCAGGAGGATTTTGATAAAGTTTGTAATAAAAAGATAATTCTAAAATTACTGTTGGTAGGCATTTTAGGTAATGCATGTACTTTGATTAAGAAGTGGTTAATGGATAGGAAAGAAATTATACAGATAATGGATGCATGTTGAGATTACCAGAGTACCAAAGCATGTGTAGTAGGCCCATTGCTCTTTTAAATGTATTGAAAATATCTAGATTCTTCCAAAGCAATTAGTGAAACTAGTGAAATTGACAAATTACACCATACAGGTTGAGTTTCAGAGTTGGATAAAAACAAACAGCTTACTATATGCATCCACATGCAGACTACTGCATGCACATAGTAAAATATCATTATAAATATTGTAGAAGATAAAAAAAAATCACTTATGAAAATAGGTTTGTGTTGTGATCTTCTAGTCACTGTGGAGAAGCAAAACAAATGTAACTATTTTTGGATATTAGTTAAAATCAAATGTTGAGTATACAGATGCAGCCATTCAAAATGCGCGGGCAATACCGAATTATTTTGAGGAGCGCTTTACGCAGTCTACCGCAAGTTACCGTAAATTCTCGTATAGTACCGCAAGTAAAATAATAGTATCCGGAATTTCCGCAAGGTGGAGCTAATAAAGCTCAACCTCTCATGTTTGAGCTGTCACCATCAAAGTCTTTAACGAAGATATTACTAATAGTATTAATAATGAATGACCTTGGACAAGCTGTAAACTCAAAGTATTGCCCTGGTCCACATTCTTTTTTTCATTGACCGTCTTTGTAAAAGTAACACCACAGCATTTCGCAATCACGCATTTCTTTCCAATCATGCAAAGTACAGTAATTTTTGAGGATTGATTCACCATGCCTTTCACATTCTCATAAAAGAGATTGATTTAGGAACATAAACATATTACCGTATGCAAACTGTACTGTATACAGTATGTATATGTATATTTAATGTCTTAACTGTGCCCGTTTAAGTATTGAATATTTATGGAATTTTACCACTGAAGGGAAATCTTAGTGCCTAAGCATAAAAAGAATAGGCGCATACTGCAACGCATGTGAAGGCCATAAACGATATTAATTTTGGAACTTAAACATACAGTATATGGCTGGTCTCGGTACTTTAAAGAAAACATACACACCAGTATTCCATTTCTCCCTAAACGTTTTAAGCATCGAAGTCTTTAACTGACGTGATACCGGAGTCAACAAGCATACTTTTAGAATTTGATTAAAAGGGAATATAATATGGAATCGCGTATATAAAGTAAATAATAACAATATAATTATATTCATGCACCGCAACACAAGAATAGTACACGCTGTACATTGTCTGTTGATAATGTTTCTGTAGTGCTTTTTCAGAACTCTGCATGCGACCTTGCCGGTGGCGCAGTGGGTTAGGTTCCTGACTCCCCCGTCACACGGTCTGTGATCGAATTCCACTGGAACCATTAAATTTTTTTAACAAACATTTCTTTGAAAAAATGAAACGTTTCCCTGAGTCAGAGATTAAAAAAAACCTCACTCGCACCAAACAAATTTATATTTCTAAATATCACAACATGATCGAATTTAAGTCATTTTCATAACAATGAATAGTCACCTAGGCGTTACAATATAAACATTTATATTGATTTAAATCGTGTTTTGATTTAAATCGCAAACACGGGTTTAAATATATGTGTTTTTTGATTCACAATCAGACAAATGCAACATAAATTGATACTGTATCTTTGTCTTCTAAGTATCTTAATAAACTTTCAGCATAGCTTTCTCCCCGTTTAGATTTATATTTCTTGGGATCTTGGGATCAAAGGTGAAAAGCTTTAAAGATACATATTGTAATACTTTCGAGTTCGGATAGGACAGACACGAGAACTCAGACTTGCGGAGTTAAAGCAAGTTAAAGCCTTGATTTTATATATCACCTTTAAAAGTGGCATCTCAAAGCAAAGTAAATACCCAACACTGATTGTACCCAACTATCATGCTAATAAAGCACCTTGAATTGAATTGAATTGAGGGAGAGAGGGGGGGAGGGCGAGCGAGAGAGCCAGGACAGACAGGCAAATAAGATACACTCCACAGACATTCACAACAGCGACATATCATAAAACGTCTGCACATATAGTTAAGTTATTACTTGGTTTTCAAAGAGCAATGAAATACACTATTGTTGTTGTTGCTGTTATTGCTGTTTTTATCCTGTAAGGCATTTTGAGAAGCCACCTTTAAAGGCGATATATAAAAGCGCTGATTCTTATGGAATGTGTTCTGCCGGGGATTCAAATATTTTTTTTTTCATGCACAAACAGTGGCATGTTACATTATTAATTTGGGTGTCTTCCCTTGCCAGAAAGCTCTAAATTGCATTTTGAGTGTGGTTTTTGGCTTTTTTTAAATTGCAACCCAAAAATAAAGCTGATACTGTTTAGACTTTGAATTATTTTACACCGTATTACAGCAGCACAATGTAAAATGCAACGTAAATTGCACAAATGCACTTGGAATCTGTCCAAGCCCTACTCTGTCAGGCATTTTCTTTTACTGTAATGGACACAAAAACTCCCTTGCTTTTAACAGAGCGTTTCATAATTTCCAACTACTAAAATTATTTAAACTACAACACTTATCAGTCAACCAGAGCTCGAAATATCACAAGGATCCTCAAGATCACAGTAAAGACTGTATTAAAAGTATACTAGAGACAAACTAGTATACTTTAGATCTTTTTTTCTGAACCGGGGAAAATCTGATCATGTTTCTCTATAACAATAATAAAAAACATTATTTTACATATCACCTTTATGTGATATCACCTAAAGGACAGCACATACAAGGGTTAATTGCACAATGGACCGTGCAAAGAAATAGTCTTCTTTAGGTATGAGGGCAGGAGTGGATCGCAGAAGGTATAATCAGCAAATTAGGAAAACAAAGAATAGGACAGGTGAGACGTTTATCCAGAGAGCGAGTGATCAGAAAAAGGAACAGCTGTTACGCCTAGGTTTTACGCTCTCTCCTTGCTGAATGAATAAAAGCATTTTATTAAAAACGCATTTGCGTTTGTCTGGGTATTTACTTTGTAATCTGTGGTTTACATCTACTGTATTGCTTTGAGATGCCACTTTTCAAAGGTGATATATAAAATACAGTTTTTTATTATTGTTATAGAGAAACATGATCAGATTTCCCCTGGTTCAGAAAAAAGCCTATTAAAATCTGTAATCTTTCCACTTGTATGTCATCAGAAAATATAAGAAGTTTCTGCTTTGTGTAAGGATGGTATCAAAAAGTAATTTAAGTGGTGAGAAAGCTGTGCTCCTCAAAGCGCTTTACAGGATAAAAACAATAACAACAATAGTGTTAGGCTGGGCAAACGATTTTTTTATAGAAATACAAAATGAGATATAATGATGTGTTCCAGCTAAGACATTAATGAGTACAAACCCCTCTCTGCGGGAGTGCTGGCTGTGACGAATTAAACCGGTTTCACAGGTATTTTCAAAGTAGAAGGGGGCGAGATTTCCAGCGAATGACACCTCCCTCCTCCAAAACCAAGGAAGTACAGTACTTACTAGTTAAGAAAGCAAGGCTCCTCAATGAAATCGCTTTAACATGCTAATGCGTTGGTGTAACAGTCCGGGCGTGGCAAGCTTCTAATGTCAACTCGACTCGATTGGAAGACAATGAACATACTCTAGCCCTAAATGAATTAATAGCAAACATGGTTTACATAAAATACATTTTTCCAAGAAAGTTTATAATAATACGATCTATAGTTGAAATCTGAGCCTAAATAAAAAGAAAAAGCATTTTCAGAGAGCAATTACGCTGTGTTTATTGTTTCTTTTAATTGTGGCAAGCTTCTAATGTATTTATGTAGAAAAAGTGATTAGGTTTATGAGCAATCTAATTACTTATTCGTTTAAACGCTATATAAAATAAAGTTCATTATTAATTTGCTGGACAGAGCGGTGATCATTATTATGGATAAGACAAAGATAATAATCCTGATCAGTTTAGAAATCTGTGTACGCTGTAAGGTTTTTACTTCTTAAACTTTTAAAATACACGTTTCAAATAGAAAGAAATCATCTTCCTGGTACAGTATGTATAGCAAACCAGCACGTCTTTTTTCTCCAATCAGAGGGGTTAGACGCTTGGTTAAAAGCAAAGGAGATTGTCTGTTGTAGTGGACATAAAAACATGAGTTCGCTGGCATTATATCCTAGAAGACACAGACCGGCGCCAGACCGGGAGAATGCCCGCAGCGTAAAAGAAAATGCCTGATGAACTAGGGATTGGACAGTTTCCAAGTGCTTGTACAATCGATGGAAATGTTCAAATAAATGTGCAAAAGAAATAAACAAAATAATAATTTATTTATTTATCATTGTGGCTAGCTAATGTCCTCTCTTTGCTAGTTAGTGGCTGTGTTTCTGCGTTGGGTAGCAACGGGTGACTGTTCTCAGGCGGAAGATGTAAACAGCTTAATTTTTTTAAATTAAAATTCATTCTATACAGCAATTGCATATTTGGGTACCGTTTCATAAAACTTTCATGCTTAAAATGTTTAGGGAGAAATGGAAGACTGGTATGTATTTTTTCTTTAAACTACCAAGACCAGCCATACACCGTACAGTTTACATACATACAGTAATGTTTATGTTCCTAAATTAAAATCGTTTATGACCTTCAGATGCGTTATTCTCTTCTTTTTTTTATGCTCAGCTACTAAAATTTCTCTTTAGTGGTAAAATTCCATATAAATATTCAAAACTAAGCAGATTAAAATGTGCACAGTAAAGACATTAAATGATTAAATCTTTCCACTACCAACCAATGCACCATGAGTGCCCCTGTCGGTCATTTTGGCCAGCCAATCACTTATCACGGTGCCCTGCGGTGCTCCGCGGTGGCTTGTGGGTAGTTTACCGTACAGTGGGTTTGTGCCGCGCATTTTGAATGGCTGCAGCTGTACATTTGATTACACACTAGAAAGGCCTTGTTTAGAATACAATTGTGATAATAAAATTGTGTTCAATTAGTGTTCATTTGAAAATATCATATTGTTGTTCTGGAGCCCAGAGAGAAGCAACAAAATACTGACCCGGGCTCCCATATTTTTCTGTTTTTGACACCCCTGGTCCGAAAAATCATCTGAGAATCTGCTAAACAAGCCACATCTCTGTACAATGAATTTTTGCAAATAAAGTGAGATTATTCAACTGGACTGGTGAGTTATAGTATTAAAAGTGTATTGCATATAGATTTTTTTTCAAGGGGACCTCCCCTCCCCCAGTCCGCAAGTTTTCACGGGAGGGCTGGGCCGACCCAACACCCCCCTCCATGAAATCAATTTTGAATTTGTGATGATGTGAAGTGACTAAAATACTCATTTGAATACCTGGTGGAAAAGATACTCACTACCCCCAAGATATACTTTTCTCTGTCTTAATTTCTATGCATTCAATATATCTATTAATTTCAGCTTAAAGTAGTGTTAATGCAGTTGAATGGAGTGAGCTGAGACTGTTAATGCAGCAACATCATTGCCACCAATTTTCAGAAGGAATATGAAAAAACCTTAGAAAATCTTAGAAATCAAAGGCAAACGTTACAGATAACAGTACCTTACCCAACAATCAACTGAGTTTTTATTCTATCTTCCTATTTCTCTTTCTCTAGTGTATTTTGATGTGAAGTTTAACCTTTTTATTTACCTTTTAAGAGCTTTTTAAGAGCTTTTGTAGAGCTATTGTATTTCCAAATGATTAACACAGTATAGTTCACTAAATTAACTTTTTCTCCTTCCTGCCCTCTTAATCAAAAATACCATAATGACTTTCCGTTAAACACTTTTCAGTAAGTCTTTGATTGTGTTTGGACAACTGTAAACTAATTCATAGTACTAATGGCTCCAGAAATAGCAGGACCTTTTGAAGAAAGTGTGGCATTGTGCATATCAGATGACATCTTTAAAAGGCCTTTGAAGCAAACACTTGTCTTATTTGTCTGTTAAGCAGCTTCCCAGGCCCCTAGTTAAGTAACAATTACAAGATAAAAATGCTTCTGGGAGAAAGATGTTATTGACCCTCTGCAAGCTCCTGTCAAAACAGAAAATTGTCTAAAAATGGGATGCTATAAATCTTACAATGTATGCAAATTTTGAGAAATTAGGTTTGACGCTGTCATGTCTTCAAGTCACAGATTTCATAAAGAACACCTTTGCTGTACTAATTTCAAACTGAAAAAGCTCAAGGACTTGACCTTTTGTAAAAAAAAATATAATCAGCGTGGGCTAGGTAGCTGTATTTTTTTTGTTTACTGGGAAGTGCAGACTAACAGCTTTTTCATTTAAAAAAAATAAAAGTTACCGAAAGCATACCCACAATGTCAGCAATAAAATAGACTTTATGAAACTTTAGTTTAGTTTTCACCTTTTACAAGGCCATGATAATCACCTAACATTTTGGTCTAATTTACTGGATAAAATGCTGGTTCATTTTTCCATTTTGGGGTTGTTTTATCAGTGCTTTTTTGTTAAAACTCAAAGAGCCTAAGGTGAGACCTAAAACATACTAATAAAATGACAGAATTCACACTGGTGAAAATACAGTCTGTGGATATTTCAAATCAACTTAATTTAAAAGTTGTTTGGCATTAATTATTCTTTTTTTGTATTTTATTAGAGTTTCATATGTTTTTCAGCATGGTATTAATTTTCCTATCTAATATTCTCAGAAGGCTATTTTTTGCATTTGGCTTTCCTTATAATTGAAAGCTGCATACAGTTCTTGTGTTATAATATCTTGAGCATATAAACAATGTTTTGAAAATCGCACTTGTTCTAAATTTTTAAATGTTTTAACTTTAAATTGCTTTTATTACATGAATTTCATTTTTAGTTTTAACTATCAGTTCATGCTAAATGTATAACCATTACCATAAATTAATGAACATTAACAACTAAATCCAAATTAATTTCTCCAGTCAAGCACCTTAACTAACAGTGTTTAAATCAGAGACACTGAAAGAATTGGCAAGGGTATCATAGCAATTGGAAGAACAGCATATTGGTTGGATCTACAAGGATTCTGTACTGCATGTTAACCATTTTTATGTAGAGTTACTGGTTAAAGATAGACATTGGAAACTGACAAGTGCACTACACAGAAAAGATAATGTTTGTACAGGAAAGTAACTTATGGGTCAGGCTTTCTGGACTAACCTCTAAGGAAACAGGTACAGTATCTAAGATCTCACAGAGTCAGCACCAGAGAAAATACTGTAATTGCTCCAGGATTTCTGTTTACACAGTGAGGGAGAGGGTGACTGGATTGGAGTTTAGTACTTGTGGAACTTGTTTTCTCAGTCCTGTGTAGTATCTATGCCCTACAAAGGTTACCTCAATGGTGATTAATAAGACAAGGAATGACAGTGATATAAAGTGGTGTAATTCTATACTATCCTTCTCACCAGTAGTCTCTATGACAGCTGTTGTAGTTTTTGCTCTGTCAGTGACCCTCAATCTGTTGGCACCAGATTTTTTCTACTTAACATTTGTCATGTCCTTTTCTTCACAGGTTCCAAGTTCCAAAATGGATAAAGTTCACTCAGCAGACTATTTTTAAGGTATCTAGTTCTCACAAAGCACGGACTTAACTTTAACATGTTAGAACAAACTGAGTAGTAAAGCAAAGCAGTAATCCCCACTGGCTTGCCTTTATCTAGGCCTTTCAGTCAGTAGTCATAAACTGTAAGAACCCCGTTCAGTAGGCAGCCTGTGAATTTCTCGCCTCATATGTGTTTTAATGAGGGTTTGTGGATAATTGCCCCCCAGGGAGCGCAACGGACTTTCCTTTCAAAGCCTCTCTATATTAGGATTATGCATTTCAAGGGATCATATGAACAGGAAAGATATCTCCATAATAATTAAAACTAAAGGGTGAGAGCACATTTGTCCCAATTGATTGAGATTCCCTCATTAGTGTTAAAACCTATCAAAAAGAAGAACAGCCTGTACTGGGCTGCACATAGCTGAAGTGCCTCAAGTCAAAGGGGAGGTTCAGGTCCCACATGTAAGTGTGCAATGAAAATTGCATGAGGATTATTTTAAGATGTTTTTTTTTTTTTTCAATTTAAGCCTGCTCTTTCAACAGTTAATTTACTCAAGATATATTTCCTGTACCAAATTGGACAGTATCAGGTGAAGCAGTTGTGAAATACAGTGTTGCTTGCTTGTGCTAAAATACATGTGCTTTACTTTGATGTACATTAACAATTCTCACTAGAGTTGCTGGTGGGCTTGAGAACACTTTTTTATTAGTAGTTATTTATTTTTACTGTAAAGAGAAAAGTTAAGATTGTATTGGGAAAAGTCAAAGGGGAGTCACTCAGAAATACACTTCATGTATAATGCTTCCATTCATTGAACGTGTGGGAAATTTAATATTTTCTAGGTACTGTATCTGAAGCTTTTTAGGAACATTTTTTTCTGATTTATTAAAACAGGTTGGATATGTATGCATTTCCTGTCAAATATTTATATCCCAAACTTGAAAAACAGTTTCATTATGATTTAACATGTGTAGTTAGAATACAATTTATCTTTTACTCAAAAAAAGGACACAAAAGTGCAATTTAATTTGCTGCAACACAGCTGTATGACCACCTGGTTTTGTTATTAAAACTTTATTTTTGTAAATAGTGAGATCACTATTATGGTTCTTTGAAACAGGATCAGTAGTTTATATTGTCCTTGAGTGTTTGTATTTCATACTGACCTGATTGCGACCACATGGACTATTTTTCATGCTGCTACTGAGTTCCCACTGGCCCCACATTCATAAAGAAATATACAAAGCCTGTAGTATACTTATAAGAGAAAGAAACCTATATTTTGTTTGAAAATAGGCTTTTCTTGCTTATTTTTAAAGTATTAAAAGACACTAGTGTTTGATCATTTAGAATAGAAAGAGAAACCAATGTAATATTAAAAAAAACAAATAATTAACATAGCATTAACATTCAGGCTTACATGAATTCGTAATCAGCAAAACTTTTTTACATTTTTTTCCCTCAAAGCTTACACGAATGTATTAAGGAATTACTTATATATTTTAATGGTCTGCTATTTTATGTCAGCCAGTCAAATCAGTCAACGTTTTTACCACCTAATGTGTTTATATGTACAGTATCAATGGTCATTTACAGTCCTTATTTTATTACTCCACTAATGGAAAACTTCTAGTAAAAGCTACCTATTGCATTTAAATGTCTTGCACATTATACCTAGAACTGAAATTCCCAATGGACTCATTTTCTGCCTATATTTGTCTTCTGAGTAAAAATATTTCTGTATTTGTTTCGCAATTAAAAAAAATAATCTTTTAATATAACAAGAGTCATAAAGGATTCTAAACAGCAACTTTTTCAAACACCAATGCTGTAGAACCAGAATATAAATTTGCAGGAGGATATGATCCGCGTGGACATTTATGATTCACCTTTTCGTTTTAAAATTATTTTATCTAATATAAACAAAGTTTCAGATGTTATCTGACAGACTCAAATTTACTTCGTCATGCAAAGAGCATTGTTAACATTCTATATCAGTAACAACTATAAAACAGTATATGAGCTTTGCACATTAGACACACTATGATAAGCCATTCAGAATGTGTGTTAGATAATGCAGCAATTTGCAGCATACATACCTCAGCACAACATAACGCAGCACATTTTTAAAAAAATCTGCACTATTTTGTACAAGGTGGTGCTGTGAATGCTTAATATGGTATATGGAGGCATTTGGACTTTCTCCAGAAAACACCTGGTTTAAAATCCCAGTCAATGCTGAGCCTAACGTTTATTAATTTTAAACAGTATATTAAATATTACATTAATTAAAAGGTAGGTCTATTTTATAAAAAAGATTACTCAGCTGGATCTATATACTGTATTGTTATACTGTACCTTGTTGCGAATGCAATGTTCCATTTTCAGGTTTACATCCACATTGAGAAAATGTATATAAAATTTCATTGTCCTAATGAAAATTTCAGCAACAGGTAAGCAGGGGTGATACATCCTGTTGTGTTTTTTATGCGGAATGGACATTTTTGCTTGGGGGAGGGGGATGAATTGCCAGTCTCCTGCTCTCTTCCTTGTTGTTTGTTGTGCTTTAACATAAGCCAATCAGCAGTTAAATGGCCTGTTTTATAAAAATGCTCGTATGTCTTATGGTTTTTAAGCCACAACGGTACAGGTTGTGTGAATATATTTTTTTGTACTATACAAAAACATACCTCGGTTCAGGGTTACCAACATTACAAACTATGAGTGTTTCATTGTCTATTGCAATAGCATTGACAAAAAATAACTTCACACTCCCTTGTTTAATTATTTTACTGCAAAGGAACAAGTAATAGGTTTATTCCATGCTGAAAAAAAGAAGAAAGAAAACACAACGTTTCGGCCATGGAGCCTTCTTCAGGTGTGTCACACCTGAAGAAGGCTCCATGGCCAAAACATTGTGATCTCTTTCTAATCAGCACCAGCAGCGGGTGATTATTAACAAATGCCGCCGCATGAGTTAAACCACCTGCATACACTCCACCGTGCGGTGCCCAGTGCTATTTATACCATCTTCACTTGCTTACCGCTGCTCAGTATTGAGTCTACTCCTTGAGAGCTCTACCTGGCGTTTTTTTCCTGTACCTCGTTTATTCTGGTTATTGGACTCCCCTTCTGCCTTTTCGACTTTGCACCTCGCCTCTCACCTCAGACTTCTACCGGAGTTCTCCCTGGATTACTATTTGCCTTACGCCTTTTGACCACGACCTTGCCTCTCGTTTTGGATTGTTCGCCTGCCTCATCTATTACCCGTGCCTGCGTCTGCACAGGATCCTTGTATCTTCCCAGCAGGGATTCCTAACAGAATACCGAGCCAAAGATGGATCCCGCGGACGCACAAGCCTTTCGCTCACTTTTCAATCGCCATTCCCAAGCTCTCACCCAGCTTCAATCTTCGCTCCACATTCTCTCCAACCACGTCGCTAGCCTTCCGCCCTCCCCTGTCCCTTCACCTCCAGCACAGACCACTGCTCCGATCCCTGTGACCCCGCCCACCACTCCCGTAACCTCACCGTTTGTTCTCCCGGAAAGATATGACGGCAACACCGTGGGCTGTAGGGGTTTTATTGCGCAAACCTCCTTGGCTTTCCAGTTGCATCCTGAGCATTTTTTTTCTCCCCGGGAGCGGATCGGTTTTGCCCTTTCCTTGCTTACCGGCAAGGCTCTGGACTGGGCAGCTGTGTTGCTTGCTAGGGGAGATTTTCAGTTTGCTGATTTCCAGCTTTTTGCTGACCGGCTCCAGGCACGTTTTTCTCCAGTCAACCCGGACCTGACTCATCTCCGGCTCGCTTCGTCAGGGTGATGGATCTCTGAATGATTATGTGGCTGAATTCCACGCCCTCGCCACGGAGTCTGACTGGAACCCTGAAGCCCTGATTTGCCTTTTTTCTAAGGGTCTCTCTGAAGATCTAAAGGACCACCTGGTGCTCTCGCCACTTCACAACCGCTCTCTCGAATCAGCAATCGCTCAGGTGGTTGAACTGGACACCCGCATTCGGCTGCAGAGAGCAGGAAGTCATGCTGGAAGCAGTCCTGGCCGTCCTGAAGGTACTACCCCCACGGTGCCCACTCTGCATCATGCACCCCTTTCCTCGGAGGAAAAGGAAAGGCGCCGTTGGGAGGGACTGTGTCTCTATTGCTCTGCACCTGATCACCTTCTCTCTGCTTGTCCCTTGAGACCCCCGTATCCCTCTCGAACCCTTCCGCAGCCTACTGTTAGAGTCAGTAGTACCGTTTTTTCTCAAACCTCGTCTGGCCCTTTATTCCCAGCTGAAATTTCTTGGACTGACTTACACCTTCCCCTTTTGGTTTTTGTTGACTCAGGGGCAGCGGGGAACTTTATAGATGCCACTTTTGCTAAGAAGTGGGATATTCCCCTGGCTCCGGTCTCACCCCCGATCTGTATTAAAGCTCTGGATGGATCCCCGATTGCACCGGATTACCTGGCAGACCGCCCCTCTCTCTCTAACAGTTGGTGCTACTCATGTTGAGGAAATTTCACTCCTTCTCCTGGACTCGCCTTCCTACCCGGTAATCCTGGGTCTTCCCTGGCTCTTGAAGCACGATCCCCACATCTCCTGGGACAAGAACAAGCTCATTGCCTGGAGCCACTCCTGTCATGTCAACTGTTGTCGTCAGCCGGTTAAGGTTGCTGCTGCAGTAACCTCTATGGAGGAGCACTCTACCATCCCGCCCCAATACAGACATCTGAAACAACCGTTTGATAAGCAGAAGGCTCTTTCGCTTCCACCTCACCATACCTGTGACTGTGCTATAGAGTTGCTCCCTGGAACCCTTCCACCCAAAGGACGGATCTACCCTCTCACTCAGGCAGAGAATCAGGCTTTACAAAATTATATTAAGGAGGCTCTGGAGTCAGGATTCATTCGTCCCTCCTTTTCTCCGGCCTGTGCGGGTTTTTTCTTTATTGGGAAGAAGGACAGCTCCTTGCGGCCATGTATTGATTACAGAGGACTGAACTCCATTACGGTCAAACATCGTTACCCCCTGCCTTTAATTCCAGCCGCTTTGGAGTCCGTACGGGGAGCCTCCATCTTCTCGAAGTTAGATCTACGGGGGGCTTACAACCTAATCAGGTTACGTGAAGGGGATGAGTGGAAGAGGGCCTTTATGACCACCCATGGACATTATGAATATCAGGTGATGCCTTTTGGTCTTGTTAATGCCCCGGCGGTCTTCCAGTCATTCATGAATGACATCTTTAGGGACATTATTAGGAATTTTGTTTTGGTTTACCTGGATGATATCCTCATCTTTTCTGCCAACCCTAGGGATCATGTCCACCACGTCCAGGAGGTCCTGACTAGACTCATTAACAACAAACTCTACGCCAAGCTTGAGAAGTGCGTTTTTCACGCCTCTAAAATTCACTTTCTGGGTTACATCATTACCCTCCTTGGTGTAGAGATGGACTCTGCTAAGGTGGCGGCCATCAATGACTGGCCAGCTCCTCGTAACTTAAAGCAAATTCAACGTTTTCTAGGTTTTGCCAACTTCTATAGACGTTTCATCCGGAACTTAAGCTCCGTCGTGGCGCCTATCACAGCACTAACCCGCAATCGACCAGGCTTGGGTAAATGGAACCCGGTGGCTAACCAGGCTTTTTTACGCTTAAAACAACTCTTCAGTTCGGCACCACTTCTACGACACCTGGATCCCTCTCAGCCATTCATTGTGGAGGTCGACGCCTCAGCCTATGGGGTTGGGGCAGTCCTCTCCCAGCGCCACAGGGATAAGCACATTCCACATCCCTGTGCCTTCTTTTCCCACGCCGAGGTTAATTATGATGTCGGTAATCGTGAACTCCTAGCTATCAAGCTGGCCCTGGAGGAATGGAGATACTGGTTGGAGGGGGCTCATCACCCCTTTTTCATTATCACGGACCATAAGGACCTGGCCTACATTCAGTCGGCCAAACACCTCAATTCCCGTCAGGCCCGTTGGTCTCTTTTCTTTTCTCGCTTTAATTTTGTTATCACCTATACGCCTGGCTCTAAGAATGGGAGGGCTGATGCTCTCTCTCTGCTCCATGATCCCCCGGATCTGGACTACACACCGGAACCAATCAATTAATCTAACAGAATCCTTGGGGCGATCCACTGCTCTATTGAGGATCAGATCAGATGTGCCCTCAACGGAGCTATAGTTCCTTTGTGCTACCTTTGATAAGCTTTTTGTACCGGACAACTTGCGTTCTGCTGTCCTGCAATGGGGGCATGACTCCCGGTTTGCAGGCCATCCTGGGTGCAGACGCACTCTGGACCTACTCACCTGAGATTTCTGGTGGCCTTCCATGCGATCAGATGCTGCAGAGTACGTCCGAGCTTGCCCGGTCTGTGCCAGGATCAAGACTCCGTGTGCCAAGAAGACCGGTCTCCTTCACCCTCTTCTGATCCCATACCGCCCTTGGTCCCACATAGCTGTGGACTTCATTACGGACCTTCCTAGCAGTCAAAGTCATACGGTAATCTTGGTGATCTCTGATTGTTTTTCCAAGGCAGCCCATTTTGTCCCCCTCTCAGCATTGCCCACAGCCCAGGAAATGGCGTCACTGTTTGTGCAACAGGTCTTTAGGATACATAGGTTGCCCGACGATGTGGTCTCAGACAGGGGACCTGAATTTGTCTCGGCCTTTTGGAAGGCATTCTGCCAAGCTTTAGGGACCCATGTATCTCTGACTTCGGGTTATCATCCTGAGGCCAAGGGTCAGGTGGAACGGACCAACCAAAGCCTCCTTACCTTTTTGAGAGCCTTCACTGCCAACTTGCAGGATGACTGGTCATCGCTACTTCCCTGGGCAGAATATGCCCATAATTCTCTTACCTCCTCCTCCACAGGTCTCTCTCCCTTCCTCTGTTCTCTAGGTTATCAACCCACTCTCACTCCTGTCACCCCTCCGGACACGGCTGTGCAGTCGGTGCGTCAATATATTTCCAAGCTGCGGAGGACCTGGAGAATGGTGAGGACAGTTCTCACCAAGTCAACCCAGTGCCAGGCCAAATTCGCAAACCGACACCGCAAACCAGCCCCCCGTTTTCGCAGAGGACAGTTTGTTTGGCTATCAACAAGAAACCCACCTCTAGACCTGCCTTCCAAGAAGCACGGGCCTAGGTATATCGGCCCCTTCAGGATACTCTCCCGGATCACCCCAGTTACCTTCCGTCTTGCACTTCCCCCCACCCTCAAAATCCACCCGTCTTTCCACGTCTCCCTCCTGAAACCCTTCTACTGCTCACCTCTTGCGGCTCCCCAACGTCACCCGCCACCCCCGCGTTGCATTCTGGGGCACCAGGCATATACAGTCCACAAGATCCTCGACTTTAGATGGAACCGCGGTACCCTTCAGTATCTGGTTGACTGGGAGGGTTATGGCCATGAAGAAAGATCTTGGGTTCCAGAGAAGGATATTTTGGACCCTACGCTAATCAGAGACTTCCACAGGGACTATCCCGATCTGCCTTCTCAGGTGTCAGGAGCCGCCCTGAAGGAGGGGGTACTGTCACGACCACCAGGCAGTCAAGACCAACTCTTAAGTGAGCTAATCAGCACCAGCAGCGGGTGATTATTAACAAACGCCGCCGCACGAGTTTAACCACCTGCACACACTCCACCGTGGGGTGCGCAGTGCTATTTATACCATTTTCACTTGCTTACCACTGCTCGGTATTGAGTCTACTCCTTGAGAGCTCTACCTGGCGTTTTTTTCCCGTACCTTGTTTATTCTGGTTATTGGACTCCCCTTCTGCCTTTTCGACTTTGCACCTTGCCTCTCGCCTCGGACTGTCTGCTACCGGAGTTCTCCCTGGATTACTATTTGCCTTACGCCTTTTGACCACGACCTTGCCTCTCGTTTTGGATTGTTCCCCTGCCTCATCTATTACCCGTGCCTGCGTCTGCACAGGATCCTTGTATCTTCCCACCAGGGATTCCTAACACCCACCTGAACTAATTATTTTACTGCTTCACAGATTACTAAAGCAGAGGAAACAAGCATCTCTTTGTTTGTTTATCTGATCACGAATACTTTTCCAATCATACAATATACAGATCCAGCCATTCAGAATGCATGGTGGATAATGCAGTACATTGCAGTTTTTATTTTTTAAAATTTTCAGTTGACAGACTGCACTACTTTGTAAAACATCCAGATGGAGCAGTGAAAGCTTAACATAGTGTGTGGAAGCATTTAGGCTGTTGCCAGAAAACCCGGTTAATTAACCCCAAGTTAATGCTGAGGGACAATCTTTTACCAATTATAGAATATAAGTTGTATGGGGATTAGACCTTTATTAATTTTAAACTTTTTATTATAGTATTTTAAATATTAAATTAATTTAAAAAAGAGAGCAGAGCCATTTTACGAAAACAACATTACTCAGTTTGATATATAAAAATAGTTTATTATTCTACTGTGGCTTGTTGTGAACCAATGTGCTTCTTTCAGGCTTAAATCTGCATTCATGCAAATTTTAGCAATGAGAAATCAGGATAATTTAACTCTACATTTTGATTGTGAAAAATATATTTCACACATACTGTACTGTAGTGGCTTTAAAACCATATGGTCTTATATTAAATATATACCTAATCTACATACAATAAATGGTAATGGTATCTAAATATAAAAAAAAATACAAAATAAAAACAATATTTCACCATCTTCATAAACATTGTATGCATCAAAGTCATTAACTTGGTAACTTGCGGTGGTTATTTTGGAAAAAAATAGGCTTGTTCTAACTATATATAGAAAATCTATATTTTGTCTTAATACAAATTTCAGCAATGAGAAATCAGCAATTTAATTTTTGACTAAATTGAATCAATTTAAATTAAATCAATTTAATCTGCTTCCATAGAAGTTCAGGAAAGGGTGAATTAAGCCATGTCTCTGTAGGACAAGTAACAAAATATGGAGAAAACTTAAACTGTTCAAGGCTGAAGTTAAAATTCAGTCTAAATAAATCAGATACATTAAAATTTAGGTGTAAGTTAAGGTGTTAGAAATGTAAATAAATGGTTTAGATGTAAAAATGCATATGAGCAAAAAGTTTTAGAAATGGAGCAGGGGTTACTTTGAAATGAGCAAACTGAAAAAAAAATATCATGACCAGACAGTGAGAAGAGGAATGCAGGAACACCTGAAAAAGCTTAGATAAACACAACAAAAATCATAGAATGCTATGTGTTACAAAAGAACATGTGAACACTGTTGAATGTTTACATAGGTATTGAAATGAAATTCAACATATTTTAATCAAAACATATTAAATGTAAACTTATTTTAGATTTTGTGTAGCTGCTAGCATTAAACTTTGTTGGATGCACATAAATAGAAGGATTAGGCAAACATACAGTAGCTAATGCTGTGAGCTCATACCCGAAAAAGGCTCCACAGCCGAAACGTTGTTTTCTTTCTGCTCTTTTCAGCATGGAATGAACCCATTACTTATTCATTAATAAATGTATATTGTTAATAATGATCAGATACATTATTAAAGTTCATTTTCAGTGATCTTTTTAGTACCACTTTGATATTCTTGATTATAATTATAACATATACAATTTCAATTCAAGGCTTGTTGTAAAGGCATGTGATAAATTGCCACACTGGGATGAATAAAGTATTTTGAACTTAATTGAATTAAACCAGTTGAACTGGCTTTTACCCCCACTGTTGACAGTATTCATGTTTGCTCATTCATGTTTTTATTAACATTTAACATTGAACATGTTGTGATATATAAAAATAATAAAAAGTCAATATAGTGTATTTATTTACTATTTTATTTTTTGAGAAGGAGTCTTTGTAAAAAGAAAAACTTGTACTGTTAGTGGGAATTGAACACAAAATTTCAAAACTTCATTTAAACATGCACAGTATAGAGATTAAACAAAGCAATAATTTCATTAACATCAAATGCACCACATGTGCCACCTATCAATCATCTTTGGTCAGTGAATCACGTTGTGGTAAAGTGTAGCTCCTGTAATGCATTACAGGGTTTTAATATGCATTCTGAATGGCTACATCTCCGATTCACCATGCCTATAATGCTTTCTGAGAGATTACAAGGTAAGGCCCTTTTGCCTTTGGACCCGTCAGAATTTACAGATGTGGTCCACCCCCAGTAGATTTCAGAATTCACTAAGTTCTGAAGAAAAAGAGCAGCAAAACAGTCGGCTCTGAGTTTCCTATCTATACCAATGCACTTCACCTATCACATTTCATTTTCGGCATTTTAGTGTGTTCGATTCAAAGAAAAGAAACACTTGAAGACATAAGCTCATCAGTACAGTACAGTACAAGTTTATTTTTGCCATTTGTCAGGACAGACAACTAACTGCACTATAGCTGTGCTAAGGAGATGGAGTACAGCCAAAAACAACAAGACACTCTCACACCAGATAATGAAGATAAAAAGAAATGAAGATAAAAAGAAATTGGAAAAAGAGACATTGTACTGTATTTGGCTTCCAATATATCTTTGTTTCCAAAAGCACAGTGAGACATTATAAAAAGTGGAGGCATAGTAAATATGTATATGGTATATGATTGCACTGCAGTTCATTGACATGTTTGCTGCTTTTCGGTATATGTGTGGATATGACTTTATATGATCTGTGTGTGTGGAACATCGGGAGACGAGAAAATACTGCTTAAAAAATCCTAAAAAAATCCTACTTGAGAGAATTAAAGCCCGGTTAATGATTTTTTTTTTGCAGTATATAGCCTAACAGTGTGACTTAAGAATTTGTAAGACAAACTATTCCTCAAATAAAAATGCAGGTTCGATTTATTGTAGCAACCACATCACCGGTACAACACACATGTATCGTAATCAGAATATTGGGTGATTAACAGTATCACCACAATTATATTTACCATTGTATTAACAGTTACAACTCATCCAAATCTTAACACTGTAGGGGTTTTGTGCATTTACTGTAACAATTATTAATTGTAACAATAAGTCACAAAATGAATCTTTGATGGCTATTAGAAAACTGACCTTGTGGAACAACTCAGCAACACACACACACTGATACTAATACACTCATAGGAATTAAATTGATATCAGCTGGGGTTGAGGTAACAATTGAGTTCTCGAGCTGTAATGCAGAATGTTGAATACTCATCCAATCTGTGTGGATTCAGATCTCCCGCGGACACAAAGGAACAGCGTCAGGCTGTTGCTGAGTCCAATCAGCATTCTCTGGCCAGGCAGTGCTGGTCTGGCGTGAGGCGTGGAAGAAGGAGGGAGAGATTTTAGCTGCTGCGCGCTGGCAGTGGGCTCTCTGAAGACCGGCTAGTTAGTCCTGGCTTAACTAGCAGAGATTGTACACATGGAAAGTGACCACAGGTCCAAACAAGTCACACTCTTTAGATGGAAAGAAGGCTAGTTCGTTCCCAATGTAGCGCTAGTCCTGAATCCTGAGATTCACGTGTCGACAGTTCCGACCTTAGTTCACTCATTGGTCAGGCGAGCGTTTGCGGTGGGGTACCGGCGGTTCACAAGGCTTGATGCTGGGGTAATCTGGGGTGGATCCTTTGGTTACGCGCAGGCAACCTCCGGTCTCGACTCTTAGAACAAAGTAAAGTCCTGGCACTCGGACACAGTGGCGGTCACGTGATTGTCTGAGCTGAGTCTGAGAATGTCCTGGAGGGGCACCTTCTGGGCCTTGTGCTGCCTCTTTTATCTGGAGAAACCACGGTTGTTCATTGGTTGAAAGTTTTGCGGGCATTCGAGCCCCAAGTGGGGTTGTCCTGCCCTACCAGTTCCTGATTGGCTGATTGAGGTGGAGGATGAGTAACAATGCACTCTGACCTTAGGGTTGTAAACCTTGGGATGAGACTCTCCCATGGAATCTTCCGGACAGTAAGGCCAGAGATTACCATTTATTAGGGTGGCTGGAGAATCTCAGCCTTGGGAATTGTTCCTTATCAGGAAACTCTATCAGATAGAAAAACACCTTAAATCTGAATCAAATGGAATGGCCTCTCTGTGTCCAGCACCACTGAGATGAGGGAGAGAGGGACTGGCAAGGGAGCAGCAAACTTAATTCCTGTATTATTAATTAGCCATGCCGCTACAACACAAATCTTAAACCTTTTAGAACAGACATTATTAACCCTACTTTACACCAGCATGTTAAGTTCATGTTTACTGTCATTATACTCATATACAGGTATATGGTATAATGAAATGCTATTTAGCTAGCTCTCTGACATAAGTAGTACAAAGAAAAAACAACAACAATACAATTGTATAACAAAAGAAAGACAGAGACAACATGCAGTGTGCAAAAAACAACAACAGGCAATAGATAGATAATACTTTATTAATCCCGTAGGGGAAATTGATGGAATTGATGGAAATTGAATGTGCAAAACAACAAAAACGTAACAGGTTATGTGCAAAAACATGCATCAACAGAATGAAATAAAGGGATAGAAATTATGGGGAGTGTGTTTGGGTTTTTGGTAAGAAAGAAGGCACTGTGAGGTTCAGATCATAGGTGAGAGGTGAGGTGAGAGTGAGAGAGGCTGGGAGTTTAATAGTTTGATAGTGCGGGGGTAAAAACTGTTTCTGAGTCTGGTAGTCCGGACCCGAATGCTCCAGTACCATTTTCCAGATGGTAGCGGATCATACAGTCTGTAACTGGGGTGTGTGGGGTCTTTGATGATGCTTAGAGCTTTCCTCAAGCACTGTCTGTCATAAAAGTCCTGTACAGATGGGAGGGCAACCCCAGTGATGGACTCGGCAGTTTTCACCACCCGCTGTAGGGCTTTGTGGTCAGCAGTACTGCAGTTGCCATACTACACTGTGAAGCAGCCTGTCAGTGTGCTTTCTGTAGTGCATCTGTAAAAGTTAGTGAGGATCTGGGGACATATCTTAGCCTTCTTCAACTGTCTTAGGAAGTACAGGTGCTGTTGTGCTTTCTTGATCAGACAGGTGGCGTTGAGAGACCATGTGAGGTCCTCGGTGATATGGACGCCAAGGAATTTAAAGTTACTGACCCTTTCCACTTCAGTCCCGTTGATGTGGTTAGGGACATGTCAGGTTTGCAGTTTCCTGAAATCAACGATCAGCTCCTTGGTTTTGCTGATGTTGAGGGTGAGGTTGTTGTCATAACACCACGTTGTAAGGAGATTGACCTCCTCCCTGTAGGCTCTCTCATCATTGTCTGTGATCAGACCTACAACTGTGGTGTCATCGGCAAACTTGATGATGGAGTTGGTGTTGTGTTTGGCCTTACAGTCGTGGGTATAGAGGGAGCAGAGGAATGGACTAAGCACACACTCCTGGGGGACCCCAGTGTTCAGAGTTAGTGTGCCAGAGGTGTGGTTTCCAAGCCTGACAGCCTGAGGTCTGCCTGTCAGAAAGTCCCGAATCCAGTTGCAGAGGGTGGTGTTGAGACCCAGTGCACTGAGTTTCTTGACTAGTTTCTCTGCGATGATAGTGTTAAAAGCTGAGCTGAAGTCAATGAATAGTAGTCTTGCGTATGTGTTTTTTTTGTCCAGATGGGATAGGGCAGTGTGTATGGCAACGGAGATTGCATCATCCGTGGATCTGTTGGACCAGTAGGCAAACTGGTACGGGCCAGTGTGTTTGGAATGGTGTCCTTAATGTGCTTCATGACTAGCCTCTCGAAGCACTTCATGATGACAGGTGTTAGTGCCACCTATCAGTAGACATTAAGACATGTCACTGTGGTTTTCTTTGGTATTGGGATGACGGTGGTTGTCCTGAAGCAGGTGGGGACTACGGCTTGGGTCAGAGACATGTTGAAAATGTCTGTGAATACACCCGCCAGTTGATTGGCGCAGGCTCTGAGGAGGCGACTGGGTATGCCGTCGGATCCTGCAGCCTTGCGTGTGTTCACTTTTAGCAGAGATCTCGTCACCTCATCTGCAGACAGTGAGAGCATCTGGTCAGCTGCGGAGGGTGCAGTTCTATTGACTGGTTCTGTGTTGTTGGCTTCAAACAGAGCATTGAATGTGTTGAGCTCGTTAGGCAGGGAGGCATCATGGGCAGGTACACAGATGTTCTTCCTCCTGTAGTCTGTGAGGGCCTGTATACCTTGCCACATATGCCTTGGGTCATAAGTGGTGAAGTGTTCCTGTAATTCCTGTTTGAGCGTGTTTTTTACCATTGTTAAGATTGATCCTGGCTGCCCTTAGTTCTGATTTATTGCCCAATTTGAATGCTGCATCCCTTGCTTTGATTAGGGTGCAAACGTCACTGTTCATCCATGGTTTCTGTTTAGGAAAAGTTCTTATTTTTTTATGAGTGTGACATCGTCAGCACATTTCCTGATGTAGCTAGTGACTGACGATGCATATTCCTGTTTGTCGGTGTATGATCCCTGTGTGGCTGCCTCTTTAAACACATTCCAGTCAGTGCATTCAAAACAGTCCTGCAGGATTGATTCAGCTCCTTCAGGCCACACTTTCACCATCCTGACCAGTGGTTTCACTCGCCTGTGCAGCTGTCTGTATGCTGGGAGGAGAAACAGAGTGATGTGGTCTGAGTTTCCACAGTGGGGGAGGGGTGCTGCCTTGTAAGCGTTCTGAATCTTGGTGTAAACATGGTCCAGAGTGTTTTCTCCTTTCGTTGGGAAGGAGACATGCTGATGGTATTTTGGGAGAACAGATTTGAGATTTTTTTGATTGAAGTCACCCGCGACGATAAAGGTAGTGTTGGGATGTGCAGATTCCTGTTTGTTTATTGCAGTGTGCAGTACCTCTAGCGCTTCTTTGCCATTAGCGTCAGGGGGGATGTAGACGGCGGTGATAATAACAGATGTAAATTCCCTCGGCAGATAGAAGGGGCGGCACTTGATCATTAAAAATTCCAGAGCAGGTGATGTTAGATACAGATCCAGCCATTCAAAAATGGGTGGGGTATTTCTCGATACACTGCGCTGGGTGTGTCGCAGCAAAACGCAGTTTATCGCGTCATTTGAGTCATACCAGAAAGTATCCGGAATCACCTTGTAAAACTGGCAGGAGGAGCAAATAAAGCTTAACCTCTCATGTACAGCAGTTGAGCTTTTAAATTTAAACTGTGTATTACAGCATGTTAATCATCAGTCATTAAAAAGTTGGGCAAAAGTACACAACCTACCTTTATCATAAATATTTTAATTATGCAGAAATATTTTATGCATCAAAGCCTTTACCAAAGATATTACTAATAGTATTAATAATGAATGACCTTGAACAAGCTGTAAACTCAAAGTATTACGCTGGTCCACATTATTTGTAACCGTCATTTTAAATGAAAAGACTGTTTTTTCATTGACAAAAAGTAACACCACAGCATTTCGTTGATTTAACTAACAAGGACGGAACATTAGCTAGCCAATAGGATAAAGGAATAAATTACTTTTTTTGTTTATTTCTTTAACACATTTATTTGAACATTTCCATCGATTGTACAAGCACTGAAAAACTGTCCAATCCCTAGTTCGTCAGGCATTTTCTTTTAGAATAGCAGACATAAAAACTATCTTGCTTTTAACAGAGAGTTTCATAATTTCTAACAACAAAAATTATTTAAACTGCGACACTTATCATTCACCCAGAACTCAAAATATCACAAGGATCCTCAAGAGCACAACAAAGACTGTTTTAAAAGATACTTGTACCAGAATCCATACTTTTTTTTCTATGCTTTCTTATCTACGCTAGGAAGTAGTCTTTAAAATTTATCACACAGATAAAAGTCAAATTTCAGGGGCGTCCGTATACCAGAGATTATGGTAACATTTCAGAAGGGTGTCAGCCAGTCAGATTCCAGGACTGGAATTATCTGTTTTATAATCGAGAATATGTAAGCAAGTATCTAAATAAATTAATCATGATATCTATATTTAGATCCTTGATTAATCAAGGATCTAAATATCTTAATCTATCTATCTATATAGCTGGTAGTATTACTGTATTTCACTTTCTTTATAAACACATTTTGTTAACACCCAAATCGCAGGTGGGTTCTGTTTTTTGGTCTGTTATGGTCTGAAGCTCAAATCCTGCTTAACTAAAAATCGGACACGAGAAGAGTATTATTGGACAATGTTGTGAGGCTCTGGTGGAATTTCTCTGTAAACTGAAGAGTTATAGAGGAAACAGGTTGTGTATCGCTTCTTTTGACACGTAAAAAAAACATTCCAATGTTAATGCGACACGGAAGATAATGTGGTGTATTGATCGTTAGTGAAAAGATTTAATCATTTAATCTCTTTACTGTGCACATTTTAATCCGCTTAGTATTGAATATTTATATGGAACTTTACCACTAAAGGGAAATTTTAGTAGCTAAGCATAAAACGCAGAGGAGCATAACGAAGGTCATAAAGTTCATAAACGATATTAATTTAGGAATAGAAATATATTATGTAAACTGTATGTTACTGTTATTGGTATTTTAAAGAAAAAATCCACACCAATACTCAATTTCTTCTATATTTATTATATATTCTACAGTATATTGACATTTTTTATATTTCAAAATAACACGTTTGTACTGTATGTACAGTACACAGCGGTACCGCAGGTTGAACCGTAGGGCGCAAATCCACCCGAGCCCAAAAGCACAACATATTAATGTGCATTCGCCTGGCGCTGTGTGGTTTTCATCACTCTCTGCGGGAGTGCTGTCTGTGAAGAATTAGGTATTTTCAAAGTAGAAGGGGGGAAGTCTTCCAGCGAAAGACACCCCCCCCCCCCCCCACTCCAAAACCTGTTTTTTTTGCTTACAGTAGTAGTACTTACTGTAAGTACAGTACAGTAAGTCCAGTACTTACGGTAGTACTTCTCGCGTTAAGAAAGCTAGGTGTTAGCATAAACTATTAGTAATCAATAATATTAAATTTAGCATTGTAATAAATTGTGCTAATAATAAATTCTATTCTACTCTGAGAATGTAGGGGGGAGGAAGAATGCCAGTGGTCTTTTCACTGATAAACTTGTGTCAAGCTGTCAACAAAAACCAGGTGTAAAAAAAAAAGTCAATTGTGTGTCCATGATATTGCTAATTACTATTGCTACTGAGTCTCCAGTACAGTACAGTGTCTACAGTACATTGTTTGTGAACCAACCGGTTTCACAGACATTTTCAACCCCCAGCCACTGTTGTTTCATCGGTTGTTATCCTGTAAAGCGCTTTGAGGAGCCACATTTAAATGCGATATATAAAAAAAGTTTATTATTATTATTATTATTATTATAAATATTGATCATATTTTTCCTCCCAGAACTTGTAAATTGTTGTTGTTATTGTTGTTGTTGTTATCCTGTAAAGCACTTTGAGAAGCATACTGTCCAGCTTGTCAGGTGCATTCTCTTGTAAAATAATAAGTAGAGCTTTGGGCTTATTAGTGCTCCACTTACAGCAACCCAATGTAAATACATGTTGTCTCCAAATCCACCACCACTTGTATGAATCATAGCCCTGCCAAGCGATGCAAATTCCGCTGCAATGGTTGTGTGCAGGAATTATTCAGTATGGCATCTCCATGTTCAAGTAAACATTGTTCTATGTACAAATACAAATGCATTAAAAAAAGTTTTATTTAAAAAAGCCACCTTTAAAGGTGCTATATAAAATAAAGTTTATTATTATTATTAATATTGATGATATTCTTCCTCCCAGGACTAGTAAAATTGTTGTTGTTATTGTTGTTATCCCATAAAGGACTTTGAGAAGCATACTGTCCAGCATATTGTATTTCATTGCACTTTGACAGATCATCTTATAATTACTTGTTGTTAGAATATCCGCCAAGAGGATATTCCCCCCAAGAGGATATAGAGGATATCCCTCAAGAGGTATCCAGGTAACAGTGAAACGGGCGTACAGTCTGGGGAGATCACCCGTTTTCCATGTAAATAGTTCCCTGGTTCCGCACCCCTTGGTGTCTCTCTCTCTGTCTCTCTTTCTATCTCTCTCGGGCCCGCACTCTTGGTGGGCTTGTCATGTGTCTCTCTCTCGTCTGGGTGCGAGAGTGCTGCTGGCGGGTGATGACGGAGAAGAAACAAAGTGCAGTTTTTAACTCCACAAGTCTGAGTCTCTGTGTTCGTACTCAACAAACCCAAATTCATTACATTAGTGTCAGAAGCGGGAGGATGGACAATAACAAAAGAAAGAAGGAAGAAAAAACTATGATAAAGATCTGTTTAAGAGAGCTCGCTGTTCTGCTGCCTGCGTGGGTGCCGCCATACTTGTGTCAAGATCACTAGTATACTATAAATCATTCCCTGACGTCCAAAGAATCAAAATTATAACCATAGAGTACCACACTGTATTTACTGTGTATAATCAGTATATTTTTATATGAATACATCCTGTATATACAGTATACATATCTAAAAATTACATATATTTATATTATAATATTATAAATGGATATTATAATATTTATAAATAAATTAGGAAAAACAGTGATCCTAATACAGATCTCCCTTGTTTATAGATAGATTAATTAGTCTATAATTACTTGCACTTGTATGGGCGTGCACTACATTAGCACTATTTTAGTTAATGAGTATTACTCTTGAAAAACTCCTGGAAATGTTTTCTTGGGTGCTGTAAATATGTTCTGTTAGCTTAATTACAAGAAATAACATACCACCAAGCCTCTAAGATTTATTTTAAGAGTTTGCGATACCTGTAAGGATACTATGCTAATATTGTTTAATAAAATAAAATGACTGTCCTTAATCTGAGGCACATGGTCTGTTTCTTCTTAGGTAAACACTTGAGTTAAATTTAAATTTAATTCATGAGGCATTGCCCTTTATTTTTCTAAATGTTTCCCATTGGTATCTCTGAAACATTTCTTACTTTATTGATTTTTTTGCTATTTTAAAACTGAAAAAAAGAAACTTTTACTGTGTATTTTATTCATTATTATTCTGTCTCTCTCTCTGACTTTCTAATGTCCTTTTTAACCTCTGCATGAAATTCATTATACTTTTTTCTTTCCCAGGATCCAAGCCTTTTTAAATAATTTTATTAAATGCTTTCTTTCTACTTATAGTCTTCTTAATTGATTTATTTAACCACTTGGGTCACTGCCTTCTTCACTGATTTATTTACTCATGGGATGAATCTGTTCTGTGCTTGAAGCAGACTACCTTTTAACTCTTGCCATCCATTCTGTCTTGATATCATATCTCTATTAACTGTACAGTTTCAAAATAGATTTTGATACCTATATTTTCCCAATGGAATGGAGTTGTTGGAAATCTCTTATGTTAACTATAGTGTCACATCCACCAGCAACCATAAATAACCTTTCGCTAAACCAACCACAGCTATGGGTAATTCCAACAAGCGCCAGCGCACTAATCAGTTATCCAATCAGGACACCACACTTATTACCAAACCCTCCACCTCCCAGGATATTTAAACCCTCATTCCCCTAAGCTCTTGTTATTCGCCTCTATCCTTGGAGCTCCTACCTCGCTGTTGCTATTGAGACATAGCCTTGGATCCCCTCTGACTGAAACCCTGGTCCTTGACATCCTACCTTTGTCCCTTGACTCCGACTTCAGCCCAGTGATTTTGAAAAGTAGCCAACAATCTCCTGAAATTCTCAGAAGAATGCACAGGGTCCTTCTTCTACCTCGTGGGTATTTATGTACACTAGGCCACATTATCATCAGTACCTAAATTATCGGTCTGTAAGCATTTGTCTAGCACTGTAGTGGAAGCCATATTTGCCCTTCATTAATTTACAGTAGGTCAATTTCTTTTCCTGAATGTTCAATTTCAAGTATTGTGTTATACATTTATCCCTTCCATAATTCTTGACTCTCCATAATCTGTGTATCCACTAATGCTTAGAATGAATAATGCTTTACCAGTGTTAGGAATTAATGTTGTATTCTTCCTCTACTTTCGTGATAAATTTATTCCAAGCATAAATCAGCACAAAATAAAACTTTGATGTGATATAAAACATCTAAAAAAGCATTTATTCAATTGTAAAAAAGCAAATATTTAGAGAATCTTATGAAAATTAGCTTCATTCAGAAAATATGTCTTTGTCCTTGTTCCTTTTAATCGTGTCAGTTTTTCTTTATGCTGTTAAATTCTCATGAAGCTAAAATGTATCTGGGAATTCCAAGCAGATATTCATTGTTAAAAAAAATAATTTTCAGAAAAGTCTTACATTTTCTAAAAATAAAAACATGCAATTTAAAAGGGCTGCAGTGTCTCAGTCCTTATTTGTCTCTAATTTATTGTTTGCTTTGACTAGTTCATTCCAGAAAGGCTTTTCAATATATACTGTATATAGGCAAACAAAGAGTGAAAAGGGTTAAAAACAAAACTCAAACTTGTAACAATAACCTGTAAAGACTGTAACCATTATTACTTTTACTTTACGAAGCAGCACTTCAAATCTGTTGCCATAACTTCTCAGTAAGATGTGACTCTGCTTTGTCAAGTCCTTTTAAACCATTTGAGTTAATTGGAACAAACAGATAAAGTTGCATATCTCCCTGAATGCCTCACTTTCCAATTATGGATTTCAAGAATGTCTTCAAAAGACATTGGTTTCCATATGCAATCACTTTAAAAGACAACACAAATGCAAACAATAATGTAAGATTGCAACAATTACAATAATGTGCATTTTCAAATCAACCAATTAAGCAGTTAAGCAAGACTTTATTTTGTTTGTAAAGGCTTGAAGGTGGCTGTACTTTTCTATTGCCAATTATAGTTAAAGGATAATTTTAAGTGCAACAATGCAGGGAAAGCAAGCAATGTATTCGACTGGGAAAACAGAAATGTACAACAGTCATAATATTCAAAAAACAAATATTTTGATTCAGTCAATTAGAAACTCAGATAACAGATTTGTATATTTGTACAGTGCTTACATAGAAATTATCCATAATGTTACCATATACTGTATGTATGGAAAATCCCAGTATACAATATTTGCTTAGACTTAACAGAAACAGGACTAAACAATATGGAATAAATATGAAAATATGAACCATTTTATATATTTTGAACAATGGAGTGAACTTTATTTTAAAAAAATACATTGTTAACTGAAGTATACTAATCTACACTTTACCTTAACTTTAAGTTAATAATGAAATATAACTTTAATATATTGTAGATCCACTCCAAACCTAAACAACACTTTCTCAGTACTGGTAACACATAAAGCAATTAGAGTTATCTTTTCTTAGTTTTCTATGAGATTTCATGTGGCTCAAACAGCTACCAACAGTGTAATGGGACTGAATTACAGTCTCATAGTCATGTTTAAATGCTCTTTGATCAGACCAGCGAACATTGCCCGAAGCCCAAAACAACGAGCAAATTCAGCTTTAGTTTTACTTATAATACTCCCAAAGCAATCAGGGCAGTTAGACATGTGAAGACGACATGCTATAGAGGTCATGCTAATTTGAGTAAATCAAATTCAGTTCATCTAGCAATGCATTGAGCCTGAAACCGAGATACCATTGGCCTAAGGGCAACATATGATGACCAGAATGAGAAATGATCAGGTTGGAATCTAAACATGTTTTTCTTTCACTATAGGGGTTTTTTTCATTTCTTGTCAAATCCTTGCCTACATGTTTAACCACCAACCTGTCAATCTATGCTGAAAGTTGACTCCAATGTGTCTTTCACAAAGAAATAAGTCTTTTATCTTAGTTTTTTTCCTCCTTAGTGTTTTTTAAAAATTCACAACATCTTGATTTTTCCAGTGACTTCAGGGATATAACCACCTTTAGGCTTTGGTGCATCATTAAACTATTAGTTTATTGATCACCAAGATATGTCTTAAAGGACATACAGTAACTCAAGTCCTGCTTTTGTAAAAGTATCCGTCTCAAGGAAAAATGCTTCTTCTATGTGCTCAGCAGTACACCATAACATAACAGTTGTTTCTCTGCAGAAGACAGAACAGCTCAGGTTTGATTTTGAAGGTCAAAGAAATAAACTCTTGCAGATGTCTCCCAAGAGTCAGAGACCAAGCATCATTTTATGGATGCTCCTGTATGCATAAAATAATTTCTACAGGGGATTGCAATGTATCTGAATAAAATCATTTCACATAAAATTTGTTAAAATACCTCACTTGTCCTTGTTTACTCACTCTGAAACAAAAGATGGACATTTGATAAAAGCTGCTGAATATTATAACTGTATTAAAATTTTCATAGTACTTGCCAGTACTTGTCTTTTCAAAGTGATTATTTTATCACCATTAAAGCAAATACTGGTTTATGCTGCAACTGGATGCTTTGCACTGCCACAAGCAGTTGACAATCAAAGCCAGCAGGAAATGGTGGGCAGGCCGGAGAGCTGGCAGGCAGGAGGAGGTCGACAGTGAAAAGAGAGGGGAGCCTGGTGAAAAAAGTCAGTCTGAAAAGCCTGGTGGAAAGAGGCTGACAGTTTGGTTGCTGTGTCAGTGCTGCGGGTGCTGATCAGGCGGCTGAGGTGCAACAACTCAGCTTATGTCAGCACTGATCCAGCAGTATTTCAGGGCTTAAATGCAGTGCTCAATTGAAGGCTTGATTGGACAATTGGCTCCCTGATTGAAGGGGAGCTGGACAAACAGGCAGCCTGATGTGGTTCTCACAGGATTGGATGAAATGCACATGCCCGTGGGAATGCTGCAGCTTCCCATGCAAACTGAAGGCAACAAGTGTTCCCAGCCTGGGCATGATAACTGGCTTATATAATTATGTTCATGATCTATGCATACAATATGCAGTTTATTGTTCTTTGTTAGGAGCATGCTAGTAAAAAAAAAACGTATTTTCTAAACAGTATCTCTTAGTAAAATTGTTTATTCTAACCATTTAAGTGATCTGTGATTATAATGACCCTATATTTATGAAGTTTAACTCCCATTTTATTTACTTCAGTCTATTAATTATATGTGAAAAGATGTAATTCATTGCTCATCTGCAAGCATAAAAACATCCATCCATTTTCTAACTTTCAATTCAGGGTCAAGGGAAAGCTAGAGCTTATTCCCACAAGCAACGGGCGCAAAGCAAGCATAAAACTCTGTCCATAATGTAGATTTCTCTCTTGAGGTGGCCATATTATTGAAGAAAAAAATGTAAACGTTTCTTCCTCTATCAATTGACTAACAATGTATAAATGAAAGATAAATATGATAGTCTAAGCCTAAAACCCTAAAAAAACGTTTTAAATTAAATTAGCATTTCACAACAGAAGCAGTGATTACACCTTCTAAAAGTGATTGTGGCTTTAACATATTATATTCTTGAAAGAACAAGTAATAGGTTTATTCCATGCTGAAAAAAAGAAGAAAGAGAACACAACGTTTCGGCCGTGGAGCCTTCTTCAGGTGTAGACACCTGTAGAAGGCTCCACGGCCGAAACGTTGTGTTCTCTTTCTTCTTTTTTTCAGCATGGAATTGTAGCGGCGAGGCTTATTAATAAGAAAGAATTAAGTGTTCTGAGCCTTCCCAAATGAGGCCCCATTTCTCTGTTCATCTCTGTGGTGCAGCCACAGAGAAAGAATTCATGCAAGCTGATTTAAGATGTTTTCTTGTGATAAGAAACAAACTCCCAGACGGGGATGCACTTAGCTAAGCCTGGCTATCATGATCAATGGTCATCCATTGGCGCCTATCTGTCTAGGGAGTGCCAGTTGGACATCTGGACTGCATTCCTAAGTGTCAGGAGTAAGTGACTCATATCTCGCCTTGATCAACCAATCAGGGACTGGTAGGGCCGAGTAACCCACGTGGGACTCTGATGCCCATGGAACTTTCAGCCAATCAATGAGCTGAAGTTCCTCCAGGTAAAAACAGGCAACACAGAGAGCCTGTGAGATTCAACAAGATTCAGTAAGATTCTGGAGAGGATTCTGTGGACTGTTCTAAAGGGAATTCAAAGGAGAATTCCAGGGAAGGACGGCCCAGGAGCAGAAGGCTCCCAAGGGCAGGACATCCTCGCAGCGCGCCTCCTGACCATCCTGAGACTCAGCCCGGACAACCACGGAACGGCCAGTGTGTCTGAGTGCCAGAACTTTCCTTTGTTCTAAGAGTCTAGAGTGGAGGTTGCCAGAGAGTAACCAGCAGCAGGCCTCGTGAACAGGTCGGAACTGTGGACAGCTGAATCGCTATTCAGAACTAGCTCTTCATCATAAACGAACTGGTCCTCTTCCTGACTTGCTGGGACCCACAGTCATCTTTTCTCCTGTGCACAAACTTTGCTAGTTAAAGCCAACAATGAGCATCAGCAGCGCACCGTCGCAAGCTGCACAGCACAGCCTGGCACAGAGCCAGAGAGCGCGGATTGGACAGCAACAGCCTGCAACTGTTTCTGTGTGCCCGCAGGAGATCTGAATCCCCAGAAATTGGATGAGTATTCAACTTCAATGCATTACAGCTCGAGAATTCAATTGTTATCCCAACCAGTTGATATCAATTTAATTCCTATGAGTTATGTACTTGTTTGAGTATCTAATGTAGAAGTTGTAACCAAGTTCACTTTACGAAACGGTCTTAATGAATGATATACTGAACGTATGTCCTCTTGATATATGTAACTCTTTGTAACTGAAGGAATATATATCTTTTGTATTCTGATAACCCTCTCGATAAGATATGTTAGGTTTATATCCATATTCTATGTATTAATAAATGTATCCTCGTGTATTAGTACCTGTGTGTGTGCGTTGAGTTATATCGCATGGTTGGATTCTAAAGCCATCAAAAGAATCAACTTTGTGATTTACTGCTACAATTAATAATTGTCTCAGTAAATGCCCAAACCCTACAGAACTGGTGCCTTCAGAGAGCCACTATGATTACATATTTGGCGTCCCTGATCCGGTTTTCACTACAGAATAAACCTATTACTTGTTCCTTTGCAGCCTGTGCATGCTGACACAGCTCCCCTCCTGAACTATATTCTTGAAATATTTATTGTCTGGTACTTTTTATTCTACACAGTAACCTTTGTTCCAAACGTACATAATGCCATTTTTTACAGCTGTTGCTGCTTTACAAATTTGTATAATGTGTGTCCATTATTTTTCAGGTATTATCTGTTTTTCTTTTTTAAGAAACAGACATTGATACAACCCATATACTCATTGCTTTGCAAGAATTTATAATTGTCAGTGACTAACGTGATCTTTCCTGTTTCTGATTAATTTGCACAGCAAGCAGCCATCTGTAGAAATTTTGTTCTATGATGTTAGCATTACCAAGGTCGCTAGGGAATTCAAAATTAGCTCAACTACTAAGGATCCTCATTGTTGTGCAAGTATGTGCGTTTGCATGCTGTGAACAAATTGCTACAGACAACACCATTTATTTTCTTTGACTTTTTTCACCAGAATGACCAAAAGGTTTAAAAGACCTTTGTATATATTGTCTGTTATATATAAAGTTGAAAACTAACACCCATTAATTTCAGTAGAAGAATAATGATATTGTTTTTTATGTTTTTTTTTAATTTTGTAAAACCATTTTTTCTGGCAGCCTCTTTTTATACATTTCCTCCAATTAAAAATAAATGCCTAAGTAATTAACCTTATGTTTTGCAGTATTTAACTCACATTTTTAAGTCAGTGATTTACATTGGTAGAAATACTGTAGCTATATTAGCATTGAACCCCCTGTCTCCAGGATCTTTTGTTTTAATCAAAATCAATGAAAACACACATTTAATATTTACTTATTTCTGTGCCACAGATATAAACATTTAACTATAATTGGATTGAACAATAAATCTGTATGCTTGTTTTAAAAGAGCCACTTGTAAAAGCTTTCATAAGAGCACGGCAACAATTATGCATCCATCCATTTTCTAACTGCTTCTTCCAATATAAGGTTACAGGGGAGCCTGAGCCTATCCTGGCAAGCTATGAGACCAAGGCAGGGTACACCCTGAACGGTATGCCATTCCATCACAGGATAGACACACAAACACAGACGCATTCACACACTCATAACTATGGCCAGTTTTCCCTTAAGATTACTACCAGTATGTTTTTTGGACTGTGGAAGGAAACCTGATCACCCAGATGAAACCCATGCAAACACAGGAAATATCTACAAACTTCACAGATATAGCACTTCAGGTCCAGAATTGAACCCAAACTCCTGCATTGTGAGGTAGCAATGCTAACCACCGTGCCACTGTGCAGCCCACTACATCACTTATATGGCACTCACATTAACTATCATCCTAAAAAGATTCCCTTACAAAAATCAAAAGGGACTACATTTGGCAACACATATAAAAAAATTGTAAAGACTATCCATAGTGATATAAATTTGTGATGTTAAAATCAATAATAAAAATAGCAGTAAAAAATATGAGTGTGATTGCGTGTTGTTAAATGTCTTGATGTTAAATTAGAGTACACCAGTGGATAGCAAAACATTGTAAGTGACCCTGACTGTATATTTACTTACATTTTAACAATAATATTTACAGTATTAATGGAGAAATTAGCACATGACACTCCCTCTCTTCAAGTCTCCCACCACTTTTTTTAGACATTCTGTCTACGTCTTTTTATACAAAGATGAGCACTAAGAACATCAAAAGGCTGCTTAGTCAGGTACCACTGTAGTGACACTAATTCAGGTGAGGGTTATTTAAACTGGCACTGTTTGTTTATAAAAACAAATGGTCCTCTGATTCATAAAGAATTTTAATCATCTTTCAGTATATCAAAGGTGCCTGATTATTTTGTTCTTCCCACATAAGCCTTGTTTAGGAGATTCCTTGTTAATTCCTGTATGAACAAATGATAAATGAGGTACTATGTTCAAGGATACTGTTCCTATTATTTTAACCCCAACTTATGCTTACAGTTTATCTAGCTAATTATAAACAGTTTTCTGGACTTTTCATTCCAGGCGTCTTCAGAGAACATATGTTTTGTATTAGGAAATCAAACATTTGCTAAGACATATGCCTTAGAACTGCTACATATTTTACATATCATGTTGGGATTTAAGTGTTTTACTGATTAATGATACAGTGCCTTGCGAAAGTATTCGGCCCCCTTGAACTTTTCAACCTTTTGCCACATTTCAGGCTTCAAACAAAGATATAATTTTTTTATTTTATGTGAAGAATCACCAACAAGTGGGACACAATTGTGAAGTGGAACGAAATCTATTGGATTTTTGAAACTTTTTTAACTAATAAAAAAAATGAAAAGTGGGGCGTGCAAAATTATTCGGCCCCCTTGCGTTAATACTTTGTAGAGCCACCTTTTGCTGCGATTACAGCTGCAAGTCGCTTGGGGTATGTCTCTATCAGTTTTGCACATCGAGAGACTGAAATTCTTGCCCATTCTTCCTTGCAAAACAGCTCGAGCTCAGTGAGGTTGGATGGAGAGCGTTTGTGAACAGCAGTTTTCAGCTCTTTCCACAGATTCTCGATTGGATTCAGGTCTGGACTTTGACTTGGCCATTCAAACACCTGGATACGTTTATTTGTGAACCATTCCTTTGTAGATTTTGCTGTATGTTTGGGATCATTGTCTTGTTGGAAGATAAATCTCCGTCCCAGTTTCAGGTCTTTTGCAGACTCCAACAGGTTTTCATCCAGAATGGTCCTGTATTTGGCTGCATCCATCTTCCCCTCAATTTTAACCATCTTCCCTGTCCCTGCTGAAGAAAAGCAGGCCCAAACCATGATGCTGCCACCACCATGTTTGACAGTGGGGATGGTGTGTTGAGGGTGATGAGCTGTGTTGCTTTTACGCCAAACATATCGTTTTGCATTGTGGCCAAAAAGTTCGATTTTGGTTTCATCTGACCAGAGCACCTTCTTCCACATGTTTGGGGTGTCTCCCAGGTGGCTTGTGGCAAACTTTAGACGAGACTTTTTATGGATATCTTTGAGAAATGGCTTTCTTCTTGCCACTCTTCCATAAAGGCCAGATTTGTGCAGTGTAAGACTGATTGTTGTCCTATGGACAGAGTCTCCCACCTCAGCTGTAGTTCTCTGCAGTTCATCCAGAGTGATCATGGGCCTCTTGGCTGCATCTCTGATCAGTCTTCTCCTTGTCTGAGCTGAAAGTTTAGAGGGACGGCCAGGTCTTGGTAGATTTGCAGTGGTCTGATACTCCTTCCATTTCAAGATGATCGCTTGCACCGTGCTCCTTGGGATGTTTGAAGCTTGGGAAATCTTTTTGTATCCAAATCCGGCTTTAAACTTCTCCACAACAGTATTACGGACCTGCCTGGTGTGTTCCTTGGTCTTCATGATGCTCTCTGCGCTTTCAACAGAACCTTGAGACTATCACAGAGCAGGTGCATTTATACAGAGACTTGATTACACACAGGTGGATTCTATTTATCACCATCAGTCATTTAGGACAACATTGGATCATTCAGAGATCCTCGCTGAACTTCTGGAGTGAGTTTGCTGCACTGAAAGTAAAGGGGCCGAATAATTTTGCACGCCCCACTTTTCATTTTTTTATTAGTTAAAAAAGTTTCAAAAATCCAATAGATTTCGTTCCACTTCACAATTGTGTCCCACTTGTTGGTGATTCTTCACATAAAATAAAAAAATTATATCTTTATGTTTGAAGCCTGAAATGTGGCAAAAGGTTGAAAAGTTCAAGGGGGCCGAATACTTTCGCAAGGCACTGTATGTGAGTGAGCTATGGGATTTATATAAAAAATGTTAAAAAATAAAAAATAAATTGTCTTACATAGACATTTTTATCTTTTCATATGTTGATTTAACAACATTGGATCTCCACAAGTAAACTGTATTACCCTTCTCTCTGTAGCACAATTAATAGAAATATTAATTTAAGTTAACTTCTATTACAACAACAAAACTAACTGACCAAGTCTAAATCCAGAACAATGTTGATTAGACATTTTTGTTTCTGTCTGATATCCAAAATATTGGTTTTGAGCTGCAGCCTTTTCTGTTTAGCTTAATATTTAGTAGTATAACAGAATTGTATCACTTATAAACAGTGTATTGTGTTTTATTGTATTATACTGCATTTTATAATTTATTGTAACAACAAATATGAGTAAAACAGAGCAGCTGATCCATAGAAAAAGTTAGACATTCCATAAACATAATTAAGAGAGAGATGTTACTTTCTTTTATGCCTTCTTTTTTCAATATGTAGTTTATTTTCATCTTTTAAACTGAGCAGTCTTAGACATACACTTAGATATGTCTTCTAAGACATTGTTTTAAATAAGAAAATTCTGTAATGACATTGAGTTGAACCCTTATCACTAAAGCTCAAGTTAAATGATTTCATAAGTCACCAAAAGGCTTCAGGCAAGCTGTAATTGACTGCTGCATGTATTCTTGGAACTATATCATAGCACATACATTTTATACATCTCGCTACAGTACTTAAGTACATTTTATACACATCAGAAAAAAAATTACTTAAGTACTGTAGTGAAGCAGTCCTACTTCATTACTTCACACCCCTGTAAGCTCACATTTAGCCCTGAAGAGTGACCGATCACAAATAGAGCCTATCACACCATCTCCTTTCCCTCATACTCATTTCTGAGTGCTAATTAATAATAATAACTGCTCACACTTATATAGTGCTTTTCTGGACACTCCACTCAAAGTGCTTTGCAGGTAATGGAGACTCCCCTCCACCACCACCAATGTGCAGCATCCGCTCACCACACATCAGTTATCAGTGGGGAGGAGAGCAGAGTAATGAAGCCAATACATAGATGGGGATTATTAGGAGGCCATGATTGGTAAGGGCCAATGGGAAATTTACACCCCTACCCTTGTTGAGAAATGCCCTGGGATTTTTAATGACCACAGAGAATCAGGACATCGGTTTTACGTCTCGTGCGAAGGATGGTGCCTGTTTACAATATAGTGTCCCCATCACTATACTGGGGCATTAGGATCCACATGGACTACAGGGTGAGTGCCCCCTGCTGGCCCAACTAACACCTCTTCCAGCAGCAACCTTAGTTTTTCCCAGGAGGTCTCCCATCCAGATACTGACCAGGCTCACACCTGGTTAGCTTCAGTGGGCTGGCAGTTGTGAGTTGCAGAGTGATATGGCTCCTGGCCATATCAGCACTGTTTTAATATAATATAATAATATAATTTTATATTTTAATATAATTATTCAGTAAGAGAAGCTCTATCTAATTCAACCAGCTCTTTCTGTGTGTAGGCAGCCATTATGGCAGAAGTGCTGTCTCAGGGGTTATTTTGGTGGAAATCTTGTTTACACAAGATTCCATAAAGGTATTAAAGTGTTATTACTTCTGCTGTTTGTAGATAATTCATGTATAGTGATAGATTTACTTTCTAAAATAACAGTACATGTACTGCGAGCTACAATATAGCAACAGTAGTATGTGACACTACACTACAATCCCATATTTATATTGTAAAACTTTCTATCCTGATGATTTTTGGACAAACTTAGAATAAAGACATGCCAATATGTGGCTATGCTACAGTAAAAAAAATATAAGGTGATTACAAGTGTTTTCCCCTTTCCCATATCAATTCCCACATGTCTATTTGACATTCATTTACTTGAAAAATGTTTTTTGTGAGTAAACTGTGCACTTTTATGTTTTTATGGCAATTGTGCTGGTCCACACCAACCCTTACAAAGATAGGGGAGTTGCTGTGCCACATCCGCTACCACTTCTTCCTGTGCCGGCACTCCCATGAGAGAGACTTCCAGGAGTATGTGGTCTTCATCTACTCCATGCTTGGCCTCAGCTATTTTGCACAGCAATGAATGGGTTAAGGCCTCACCAAGTAGAGACCATTGAAAAAAACACAGAAAACATTGCTGATTATTTTGATGAGAAGGTCATCAAAGAAGAAGATTCAGAAGTAGCTGAAGTCAGAAAGTATAAATATCCAGATTATTTTAATTTAAAAGGTATTAAAAGATGCAGGAAGAAAGAAACAGGTTTATGAGCTGAGAAAGTTCAGAATTCATCCAAGAAATTGATAGCCTATGGTGAACATATCTCAACAACCTGGCCAAGCAGACAAAGAGTTAATACGCTATAATTTAGACACAACTTTTTTTTGTAATGTTTGAGATTTATGTTGTTTTCTGAAAAATTCATCCGTTTCTCTCAGCAAGCACTCTGAACAAACCAGGTCCCTGGTGAGGTTATACATTTATCAGCTTCTGTATAAAGTGGAGCAGATGGATTGCAACATCTCAGAAATAGAGGTAACGACTGTAAAAAAGTAGTCTGTTAAACAATAGATACTTTCAGTCCAGAAATGTGGAAAAAATATAAAACATTAGTTGATAAAGGGCACATTTGCTGATATGTTTAAAAATCTGTATTTGATACATATTTTCAATGTTTTCCTTTATTGAATACGTACAATGTTGAATTGTTTTTCTTGCGTTACTCATTCAGATTGCAGTCAGGACTCCATTGCCTGTCTTAAGTATAAAGAATACAGAAAGACCTTAACGAATCCCTGCACATTTTGACTGAAATCCACACTGTTGCTTAAAATAAACTATATATCTTAAGTAGGATATGCATTTATATCCCCCTTTTTGTTTACGTAAGGTTTTCATTCTTGCTGCCATCCCCTCAACCTGTTGGTGTTTAAAAAACTTTCAAATTATTTTTAATGCAAACAGTAGCTTGTGATGCCCTGATACTTGACAGAAGCCCAATGCATTGTAGGTTTCCAATACTTTGAACAGTTCACCTCCAGTCTTCCTGCTGGGTTTCTCCACATGCTGTATCACTAGCAACAATTTAAAGTAGAAAATATCTCACTGTCAGTAGATTTACTGCATTTGTTTGACTGACAGTTGTGCAAAGCAATGTATGATATCAGCATTTGAAACATATTCTTGAGCCTTGCTTCAGCTGGAGGGGAAATATTCCAAGGAGTCAAAGACATTTTCTACAACACCTTCAGCTCAACTGTCCATAATTGTGGATTTGTTAATCATCAGAGAGATTATTTTTTGTAACGTTCTATATTATACAGTCCCTTGCACAATTACCCCCCAACCTGCAAATTTTCCATATTTCTTTGCTATCTGATCTTGTAATTATGTACAATAAACCCCACTGTATGGTGGCAGGCTCCAGAGTCCACAGACATTCTTGGGTGTGTGGCCTTATTATTGGAGGCTCCCTTCTCTGCCCATACTTTTCTGGTTTTAGGGGTAATTCTTTACATACCATGCAGGAACTAATAACATCCAGTACCCCAGGGTATGTGCTCTTTACTGACATTTCAAGCACTACTTTGGTCATTGTGGGTGGGGAATAGTGGCTGTATTTCACACACTTATGAAAGTCCCTATCTAAGGAACAAGATTTCTGCACACCAGTGTAATCCATCTGGAGAAACCCTGACTTCTAGGATAATTCTGGATTATCATTCTGGATTTTCATCTTTCAAATCTCTTTTTATAGTCATTCATGTTCTGCATGTTACTTTTTTTGCCAAGTACTCCAAACTATTCAGCATGAACAAGCATCAAGCTCTGTCAGTTCGAGAATCCTTGGCTGCTTTACATCAGATTCAATTATATTAACAGATTATTCTGACAGTTCGACCAGACATATAGTTACAAATTACAGAAGGCCATTTGGCCCATCTAGCCTGTTTTGTAGTTAGTAGCTAATTGATCTAAAGATTTCATTTTCTTGAAAGAAGCCAGGGTATCTCCTTCAACAACATGGCTTGTTCTATACTCCCATAACTTTTAAAGAAGTGCTTCTTTTTCATAGTTTAAAATGCACCTTCACATATTCTCACTAATTCATGTTTAGAATGTGTGATATGAATCTTTTGCTTTATTAATTATGCGTTATACATAGTTTAGCTGTTATGCCCCATAACTGACTTTTTATCATTTAATGAGCAGGACCCAAGGCTCCACACTTTCCAAGCACATTATTACACATGTTAGGAGTTATAATATTGTTAAGAGTTTATAAGTGTGTTAAACTTTTCTTAAAACCTTGGAAACCTTGGAAGTAGGAAATCTTCATATAATTGAATTTATGTGCCCTACGAGCACAGGTTATTATTTATTTACAGTTAATACAGAGTAATAAGAGTTCTTAACATCCCAGTTTGTTCACCATCCACCATTACTTTCTTTTCTTGTCTGAGGATGATAACATTAACTTGTTTTATAGTTTATTTTTTTCCTAAGCATTAGTCATACTATTGTCATATTTTTCACTGGGCTACATTTCTCGTAACAAAGATTTTAATATTTAAAAATACAATTAGGTAATTATAATTCCATACACTTATATATCACTTTTCTGGACACTCCACTCAAAGCACTTTACAGGGAACTCCCCACCACCATTACCAATGTGAAGAACCCACCTGGTTGATTTGTTGGCAGCCATAGTGGACCAGAACGCTCACCAAACATCAACTATCACTGGGGAAGAGGAGGAGAACAGAGTGATGAAGCCAGTTCATAGATGAGGATTATCAGGAGGCCATGATTGGTAAAGGCCAATGGGAAATTTGGCCAGGACTCCAGGGTAACACCCCTACTCTTTTCGAGAAATGCCCTGGGATATTTAATGACCACAGAAGGTCAGGCCCTCGATTTCACGGCTCATCGAAAGGAAAGCACCTTTTCTATAGTATAGTGTCCCTGTCACTATACTTTGGCATTAGGATCCTCACAGATTGCAAGGTGAGCACCCCTCACTGGCCCCACTAACACCACTGCCAGCAGAAACCTTTTTTCCACGGAGGTCTCCCATCCAGGTACTGAACAGGCTCACACCTGCTTAGTTTTGGTGGGTTGTCAGTTCTGATTTGCAGGGTGATATGGCTCCTTGTGAGTAAAAAAGAAATTAAACATTTAAATATTTGCATTTTTATGACTAATACATGAGTACTATAACAAATGTTTCTCAACTATCTTTGCCACCTCATTCTATCATGTTTATAACAAACCTTTTTTTCTTTTACATTGTTTTGTATAATCTGCATCACATGTTCCATTCTTTTAATCTGAATTTAATAACCTTCAGATGACCTTGTACAGTCATGTTTTGACAGGTTTAATGCATAGCACATACTGTAGAAACAGATATTGGAAAGGAAGAGAAAAGATCCCTTTAAAACTGTACTGGAAAAAAAGTGAAATCCATTAAATTCAATACTTCTTTATGGTTTCATTTCTAAGTTATAAATGAGGAAGGAGACCATTCAAGCCATCTTTGATAGCTACAGTAGTAGCTAATTAATCTAAGGCTCATATAGCAGCTGTTTCTTTAAAGAAGCCAGAGTATCAGTTGTAACAACATGACAGGGTAGCTTATTCCATACGTCCCCAATTCTATGGGTAAAGATGTTCTTCCTGTTCTTGATTTTAAGACCAAATTATATATTCTGGAAATGCCTTAAGACACTCAGCAACCCTGAAAACATCAGTAAATTGTGGGTTTACTTTTTATTTTTATTTACATTGGGGCATCATGTGTCTGTCACCTTTAGTGAATGGGACCATTAGTTTGTACCAATTGTGAAAATGATAAAATGGATTTTATGATAATGATAAAAAAAGATTTTTTTGCAACATAATACTGGAAACGGTTCAAGTAGCTAACTGTGTCAGCATGCGTACGCTGCAAAGGAACAAGTTAAAGGTTTATTCCATGCTGAAAAGAGAAAAAAGGAAAAAAAGGTTTCGGCTGTGGAGCCTTCTTTGAGTGTGAATACTTGAAACACACACTGACAAATTTAAATTGGTATAAACATATTTTCTAAAGAATGATTTGTCTTTTTCTACAGTTTGCCACTCCACCCTGTGCTCTTCAATCAATAAATCTATCCACCCAGAACCTTTCCCTGGCAAGCAACAGGTGCAAGGCAGGTTACAATGGAATGCCAATCCATCACAGGGATTAATCCATCATTTTATCCATTGTCACTTCTTTGCTGGATGAAGGTCTTCTTTAATGATTTGAAGAACAGTTGAGCAATTTTTAGTAATAAGAACAACATCAAGAGCAAGAGACAAGAATATTATATTGTTTATAAATGTAGGACTCATAACCAAAATAAATAAATAAACTGAATTGAATAAAAGTGTATGAAGGTTTGAATTGATGAAACAAAAAATAACTAAACAACATATGATTTGAAAATAATATCTCATGGTCTTATGAGCAAGTCTGAATATTAACTAGAGAATGTTTGTCAGAAGAACATGTAGTTCTGGGAATTTAACAGGCAGACAATATAATGGATTGGGGCTTTTTTGCTCTTGGAATTCTCTTCAAAATTGATAGAACAAATGGAGACTACCATGGAATTCCTCAAAACCTGAGCCTGTATCATAACTCCTACTTATTGATGGTGCTTTACAGGAAAATAATAAGATACAAATACTTAAAAATCATAAATACATTACAGAACAGAATATTCTCCAAAACATTTTTGTCCATCAGTAATCTGGTCTTTTTCTTATCAAACTGCTGTGGGAGAGATAAACAATAAAACCACACAATGCAAGAGAGTTAGGGGGATATCTCAGAATTCATAGAATTCTATAACAGTGGAATATTTGGCTGAGGTACAGTATTTGAAAGAATGTTTAGAATCTGTAACTCTGTTGCCAAAGCATAAAGTGGTTATTTTGATCAAACCAATGTTACATAATTTATGTTTTTGTTTTGCAGATTTGTGGTAATTATGTTTATAAAACAACTTCCCACATAAAGATATGAATGAACATGCCTTTAGTGTGTTGTTTTAATAGATTTTATATTAAAGCCATTACTTCCAAAACCATAACATGTAGTGTAGTGTAAAGAATCTAAAGAAAGCGTGCCTAATTGTAAAAATAAACCACATATGATGACCCATACTAATTTCTTTGCATCTACTATCCAGCTTTACTCTTTATGAGATTTTTTTCTCAGATGATCTTGATACTAAGACAGGCTTTAAATTGTAATGCATCCTATTCAAAGATACTGTCATAGAAAAGTTACATGGTTATATTTTTTACTTGACTTTATGGTTTAATCAATTAAAACACAAAACAGAGAATAGCTGTATATAAAAAGCTAATAATTTGGCCGTAATTATCCATAACGGTAGTTTGAATAAATATTGTTAAAAATAAAACAATACTTGATTACTATTGTCTTTCTTTATGACTGTGGTTTGTCAGCTGATATACTGATACAGTTAGAAGTCTTGTATTCACCTGTTTTTTTCTGGAAATTAAAGCTTCTCGATAATTTAGAAGTGTGGAGAAACAAAGAAAACTTTTGAAAGTTTATTTGCTGCTTTCGGCTAAATGTATGAATACCTCATACTCATAACAGGTGTTTTAAACAGCTGTTACTGATAATTTTAAAAAGACATCATTTCACATACTCTACTGTAAACATACTCTCCTATACACTGCACTATAGCTGTCATGCACATGTAATGCAGTTGTGTTTCATATGTACTGTATGTGATTTAGTGGTATTTATTTTTTTTGTGCTACAAAGACACAAAATATTGGTCTAAGGCACTGCTACTCTCACGTCTGGAAAACCTCACAGGGAGTTTATTTGAATTAAGGGGCACTGAAAATCCTGAATCAAAACAGCAGCTTTACTAAAGACACATGCCTAACGCCAGATGTGTAGTGGTTGTAATTACCTTTTTGGTGAGGAAGGAAAATGACCATAGAAAGGCATCATGAGTCCATATAATGTATGGTTTGATGCAGAATGCCAGCAGATTTATTAAAAATAACAACAACAACAACAACAACAACAACAACAACTAAACTTCCCTATTAATTCAATCAGTAAAGTAATTTCTCACTTTTCATGGCTGTAGCAGGGCTACTGTTGCAGAATGGATACTAAATATTATCCAGGTGACTGTTGTGCTTCAGCAGTTGAGAGAGCATATCCCCACGTCATATGTGAAGCATTTTTTTTATTTACTAAAGAGCAAAGCCATGTAAATTCTGCAGATGTGTTTTTGCATGTGATAATTTACATCTTAGATTGGTTCATTATATGTTCCTTAAAGTAATACCCTTTCTTATTCCTAAACATTAATTATAAATCTATATATGGTCTGCTTATGTTGTTAGTGTAATCTGTATCCGTTGAAAATGACCTCAGATGCTGTATGATTGATGTGTTTTTTAAGGAAATGTTGCTTTACTTATTCTTTGCCATTGACAGAATTTTAAGTTGTTACTAGAAACTTACATACACATTTTTTTAACTTTCATATTAATGGTATTAAATTACTGTCTTGAACCATTTTATATTTATATAGGTTATTGGTTGTTATCCTCTGTAATTATTATCAAATGGCATTATGCATACTATACTGTATATAACACTTAAAAATCAAAATATAAGTTTGAAATGTATTTATATATAATTCTTAGCATTAATTTCTGAAGCATTTTCTCCTAAATAACACTATGTTTAATGACAACAATGTCATAAAAACAAATAAGAAAAAATGGATAACCACAGTTTAGTTTTTAATTACAGGTTTCACTTTTTTACAGTTACAGGTAAAGAGGAATTAAGCAGCTACTGTACACAACTTTACAAAAGCAAACATCAATTGTTTACAGTAACAGAATAGGCTATAAAACACACTGATGAAGCCACAATCACTATATTTATCAGAATACATTTTCCACATAAATATGACCTGAAGAATGTTTTTTATGGATCCAAACTTCATAATCATGGTGTGGACAGGGGCAGGTGAAACACTTTCATTTAATTTAATTAAATAATTTAATTCTATACACCTTATGAAAGATCTACAAAACCTTCTAATTCTATGCTCTGGAAAATCCTTTGATTTAAAATAATACCAATAGAAAGGTGTACATTAACAATTCGCAAATCCCAGAAATAATCTAGCTATCTGACATAACTAGACATACAAAAGCATGTGACTTAAAATGCTACTTGTACTGTTCTGTTACTATTTCTGTTGCCTTGCACTAGTAACTTCAAAAGCATTTAAAAACCTGAAAGAGAAAGAAAACTGAATCAAACAATGAAGAATATTATCTAATATTCATTTTTGTTCTGTAGTTTATATTTATTTTCAATAAACATCTACTGCTCACTAGTTACATTATGTTGGCCAACATTTTTGTCATAAAATTCCACAGATGCATACTTTATGCAATTACATAATTTTACATGTTTTTTCAGTCTAACTATTCCTCTTGAATTATTGAAAAAGATGTCTGAAGTGAATATTAATTATTTTTTTCCTTTGTGTCAAGTGTCCTCAGATTATTCTGGAATGTATAATGTGAACAAATCACTGGTAGTACTTTAAGACAACTGTCACATTGTTTGAGTGACAAAAATGAAGTATAAGCAATGTTTTAATTAAACTATGATGTAATATTATATTGTTTTTCAGAGCAAAAAAAATTAAATTGAGGAGATACTGCAACTATGTTTAATGAGAAGGAATGCTTTCCACTAGGACATTAAATGTACACTGTGTAAAGTTCTTGATCTTTAATTACTGAAATAAAACAGACATTTCCTGAATTCCTGAGTTAAACACTTTCTGCTCTGTTGTATCCATACCAAATGGCCTAAATTCCAGGTACATCAAACAGTGAACTCTCAGAAAGTTACTTGAGTGACCTCTTGATGACAATCTAGTAATGTGCCAATACTGCACCCTGCTGGTTAGACCAGTTATGTTTTATACAGAGAGCAAAGATTAATACAGGTCAGATACAACCAACAATTCATTAAGAACACAATTTCAAAATAAAAAAAATAACCTGAATGCTTGAATATTGCTGATCAAATGATTTGGAAGAACAGTACAAAATACTACCAGAAAATGAAACAAAACAATACCTTTTTTTCAGTATTAGTTCATAAATAATTGCTTGTTTCAGTGATATTGATTCATTGTATTCTTGTGCTGCACAATAATGCAACAGAGACCTTAAAGACATAATCCAAATAAGATGGAAGTCATGTTAATTAAAAGAAGGGACAAAACTGTATATAAATGGATATCTGGTTGAATCTCTTTAAAACAAATATCAGATCACGTTTTTATAGTTATGATTTGTGTGATTTGCATATGAAACCATACAGAAATATGCTGATAATGCTCTAGATTCGGGTACTGCCACCCACTACCACCCCCAATATATATAATAGGGTCTTGATAATTAAATTAAATAAGTTTAAAAGAGTCTATTTATTTTATAAATATGAAATTGCTTATTTTTGGCCATACAGTATAACTCCTGACTCTGTAATCATCAATCAGTATACTGGTATAGTAATCCTTTTAACATGCTGCATATTGCACTATCATGCCAGATATCCAACTCAACATTCCAGACTTTGCAGATTCTGTATTGGTCTTATCACTCACTTTAAGGTTCATGGAAAATAATCGTTCTTAACTAGGAGGAATAGTCAATGACCAGCATGAGACAGTTTACTTTCATTCAAAATGTGTAGTAATGGCAATCCACCACTTTTCACATACAAGTTCGATAGTACCAACAGCATTAGCCTTGATTGAATTTGGAAATTCACAGGTACAGTACATGGCAAGTCAAAAAGTTCCCCATTGGAAAGCAAACAAAAGGAACCTTTACTACATTAATTCCATTTAATCCCAGTATACAGTAACTTGGTAAATTATATACACTTGGGGAATCCAAGTCATGAATTGTTGAAAATATGCCGCAGACTCCAGCTAGAAATTATCCATAGTATGGACCATTTAAAGATTTTATGAGATACACACATTTCTAGATAAAGTGCTGGATATTTCTTGCTTGTTATACTAATAAATGCTTTATGTTGTGTAGAAGCATATTTTATAGTGTACTTTATATCTATATCCTGCTCTTCAATTTTCAGAATAAATTTGCATTTAGTGTCTGACCAGACACTTGATGCTAACAGGCTTTTCAAAACTACAACACTTGGAGACTACAGACCAATGCCTGTATTAAACTGAACAAGAAAAATCTGTAGAAAACATTTTGACACAAGGCTCCAGTTATTCGATTGTTCATGTTTCATGAAAAAGTCCTACAATTTTTAGTATAAAACAACATGGACTACTGAAGAAGATAACAGCCTTTCTAATACAGTGTACCTCGGAATAGAATATAAAAATAGAAATATATAAATGAAATGTATAAAAAGTACAAATGAAAAAATTTAAGTGAAGCAAAAACAATTATGTAGATACAGTACAAAGAACATTTATACTTATGCACACTCCAACATATACAGTATATATATATAAATGCCTTGCATTTATTAGCAATTTGCTTACAATCACTTTACAGTGCATACACTTGGGGTGTTTCTTCAGAAGAAATACAAATATAACCTCTATATATTTTTTTTTATTTTCCTGTTTTTTGGCTGGATTTAACTTTTTCATGGATTTACTATAGTATGTGAGCAGTTTTCCATTGTTCACTCATTTGCATACTGTATATTCTGAGTTTTTCCTGGAGCTCCATCACTTTAATGCTCCTAAAATGTCTTTTGTTGACTGTCCTTCTATATTGTAGGTTATTGTATTTTTGGTTGAATTCATCTTCTACTTTTGAGTTTTACATCATTTAAAACTGAGTTATGGGCTTGATGAAAAGCATATCTTTTTTTTTCTCAACTTTAGTGTTTTGGTATTCAAGGCTTCTCTCCTACTACATGAAACAGTAGCTCTACAACGAAGCTTTGAATATAATATCTGTGTTACTTGAAGTGTGTATGGTTTAACGATTAATTGTATTGTTTCAAGTGATTCTCTACCTTATGCTTGATGGTTATTACCACAGGGAGAATACAGCAATGGAATGCAAAATGAGATAAATGTGGCTCCAGGAAAGCTGTAATATATCTCAATTAGGTCTTAGTAGTTATGAAATGAAACGCTTTATCCCACACGGTTGAATATTGTCTTCAGTCAAAAGGCACCACTTTTCTCTGTGGAAAAAAAAGTCTCAATTTGTTATATGAAAAATGGCAAAGGTCAGTTAGGAAATGTATATTTCTTCTGGTTCACATTATAATAATAATGACTGCACAAACACATCATAAAAGAAAAATATACATTATACTGTTATCTGATATTCAAGACAGAGCACATACTGTTGTGCAACAGGGTGGAAGCTGTAGATGATAATATTTTACTTTACTTATTTTACATTGTGGTATTGAATGCATGCACTGAATTAAATTGAAACCTAATTAGAACCATAGGTGTGATCAATTGAATAGTTTGAAATCTTGTAAAAGGCTTTCCATATTAAGAGGAAGGTCATAAAAATGAAGCGAAGGTTTTAGTCTGGAGTTTAGTCCTATATAAAAATGATACATGTAAAAGCCTGGCAGTGGAGCAGATTGGAGTGAAATGGGGTGATTATCTACAGGAACAGGAAATTCAGATGTCACTTTAATACAGCATTCTGTGGTGAAGATGTTCTAAGCATCCTCAGCTTGTGGTTTTATTGTGATTCTTTAAGGTGTTATAGGCAATCTAATTTTGAAGGGAAGAATTAGTACTATAACACCTTAAAGAATAAAACAACAAGCTGAGGATGCTTCTCAGAACATCTTCACCACAGAGTGCTGTATTAAAGTGACATCTGAATTTCCTGTTTCTGTAGATAATCACCTCATAGCACTCCAATCTGCTCCACTGCCAGGCTTTTACATGTATCATTTTTACATAGGACTAAACTCCAGACTAAAACCTTTGCTTCGGTACTTGAAACTTACTCAACTGTCTCTTTTCTCATTGTACAGTATGTACCCCTTATAATGGGAGAATTAATCCTACATAAAACCCAATGTGAGATTATTTCTAAAAATGACTTTTTTATTTACTATAGTGCCCACCCTGTTGTTATTTAAAAAAGGCGTCTCATTTTGCTAGATTATTGTTAATCTTATTGATTACATTATACTTTAGTATGAAAACATGTTTATTTGTCCACATTTTTCTTATATTCCATTCAGTTTTTTACATCCTGGGAATAAATAGTCTGTTACTGTTTTGTTTGGAATTTAACATCTCCAAACTGTTGTAGTTGAAACCAATATAAGTGATAACTAGAGTGAAAGGGGATCGAAATAATTCCTCTTAAACTGTGCTGTTTAATTTCATTTCATCCCCTTTAAAATGTTTATTAGATCCTCTACCTTTATATGCCACATTAGGGGATTATATTTAAAACTCTTGTTACATGTAAAGCATTTTATATAAACTGATAATGTATAGTCTCATATTTACTTTTAGAGCTAGCAATATTTCTTAAGGCTAACACTTAATTCAGTTATTCAGTTAATTCAGGTTAACACTTACTGTATTTCAGTAGTTCAGTTAGAGTCTAACAAATGTGATGAAGATACAAAATTCTTATAGAGTATTTTGTGTGACTCTCATAGTTAGAGCAATGGCAGCATAGCAATGTGGATAGGCTGCCAAACTCTCCAAAAGACATATGCAGAATCTGTAACTACTAAGTTAATTATACACAAGTTTTAGGCTGGGAAAATCTGTTTGGATACGAGTCATTTGCTTTAGCAGACCATCGATCTAGAGTTTTCATGACTGAGATTGGTATTACATTATGAGGAAGTTGTTCTCCAACTCCTAAAAAGTGACTGGAAAAGTGAACAGAGCTGAAGCCAGCTTAGAATGAATTCAGCACATCGTAAGAAACCATATGAAACCACAAGAAACCACATTAAATTTTCAACAGGCAATCTACGAGAGGGGAATGGGAGCTGTTTTATAGACAGCTAATGTAGCGTACTAAGATTTCAGTGGTAACAGGGAGGCAATCATTTGGAAAGATTATTGCTTTGGAGAACAGCATTCCGAGGAAGTGATTAAAGGGTGCATAGAATGGGAACATGAATTTCCAAATAGGGGGAATTGATGTAGGTGTTTGTTTTGTGACTGGAGTCAAATTCCAGGATTTCTGGAAATTAAAGTGAGATTACTGTATATGCTCTGGTTTGAGAACTCTGGGATATGGGCAGCATGGATTGATTACTCTGGAGAGCCATACTGATTTCATAACAGTAGAGATAAAAGCACCCCTAGAAGATTATGCTTGTAACATAATTGAAGTGACTGAAAAGAGTGAAAGCTCGTATTTGTAGGAGGGCATATCGGGTTGTAATGCTTTCTGAATGCTTTCTGAACTGGGACGTGTAGATTTGAGTGGCATCTGAGACTGGGTCACGCAATTGAATACTTTTTTCTAATGCCCAAAAAGATATCAAAATTGGATTAAGGAATAACTTTAAATATAAATAATAAAATAATTATTGGCTTCTGTGAGCTGTACAGTGACGCATGCATGAGCACTTCTAAGAGCTTCAAATGTAGAGATGCAGCAGGTGCATCTCCTGTACTCTGTTGGGTTGAAATTACTGACTTGACCTTCTCCTGTGAAGGTGGCAGTGCACCCCATAGCATCTTTGACCTTGATGAAGTGCAAGAAAACAGACTTACTGTGGCAGGAAAGACTGAAAGTAGTGTAGGCAGAGATTTAGAGAGTGAGCCCCGTAGTGATGCATGAGGGTAGACATTAAAAGCTGCAGGTGACGAGAGAGAAACTAAAAAGGATCTAAACTAAACCCTGGGTGTTCGACTTATACACAGCCAAGTGGAATAGTGCGAGATTAGGATCTTACTTTCCTTGAGAACTTCTGTTACAAATTCCATTTAGGTTAGGTAGGTGTAGGCCTTCTATAACATATGGTTACATCAAAGGTCTCTCTTATAATTATATCTACAGATGACTATTCTAGTTTATTCTGGGTTTTTAATGGAAAAAAAATAGAATTAAGTTTAATGGTCTTTTTTGTAAGAGTTTTTTATGCTTTATTTTAAGGAGCACCCGGTAACTGTTACCAAAAAAGCATTAAACATATAAATTAATCTTATTTCATGATTTGTTAATAATTAAGTTGTTCATGAGGTGGCATGGTAGCACAGTGGTTGGCATTGCCATCTTGCAGCATTTGGGCACTGGGATCAATTCTGGATCTGGGATGCTGTCTGTGTAGGTTTGTATGTTCTCATGGGTTGTGTTGTGTTCTCATGGGTTTCTTCTGGGTGCTCTGGTTTCCTCCCACAGTCCTCCCAGTTTGGCTCCTGGGAAAATTGGCCTTGGTGTGAGTACTTTACCAAACATAATAATTAACAGTCTCACACACATATTCTAAATATACAATTTATTGATATAACCAAAATATGCAATACAACCAACCACATAATAGAATATATATATATATCCGTGAAACAACCTGCTGTGAACACAAATGGCTGATTATTCAGTTCGATCAGAATTAATAACTTCAGAGTGAAAGTATGCATTGACTATAATGTGGTACAGTCTCATTTGTAGGTTTCATCAGTCTCTTATAACTAAATTACATTAATATTCTCAGAGACAAGCAAATATTAAAAATGTAAAACCTCCCAGAAATATAACATTTAATGCATACTAATGCTTACATTTGTACAGTATATTATCACCCATTAACTCAGAAAGTTCTTATTATTTACTGACATTCCATTCCTTAACTCTTGAAAAATCTCCCCAATTCACCTACAAACAAGCTCAACACCTATTCAGGTGCCCGTAATTATTGTCATCAATGATTCATACAGTAGATACTTTCTGATAAAAGTTTTATGCCATCTGTGTCTTCATAAACTTGCCAAGATGTAGTAATACGTATATTTTGTATTTTGTTTTGTATTGGAAAAAGCCTTAGATAAAGAAAAACATACTTTTTTTCATATTTTCAAGATCAAGCATGAGTTAGATCACATTGAAATGAGGTAAAAATATAAATATAAACAACAACAATTCTTAATCATGTAAATGTATCAAATCACATTTACAATTAGCTAGAAATAATTCCACTGATATTTTGTGCTGTCTTATTCTGTATTAAATCAAAACACTGCTATTCCTGTAAGTGTGAAAACATATTGCCCAAGTTTTTTGTTTTCTAAAGTGCAGTAACATAGCTTTATATTTCTTTTTCTTTTCTCAGAAATATAGGTGTGCTTTCCAGCTAATGTCAGCATTGGCTTCCAGGTTACATGCCACTGCAAGTATTTCTTCTAGCTAATCTGTTGATATGATCTGTAGCACCTGGGCTAATTCAGCAGTCAAGGATGAATTCAATACTTTTTGGAAGGCTTTTGGATTTTGGAAATCCTGTAATGTGTTATGTGTGTTAAGAATTTGTGTGCTAAGAATGGCAACCCTAAACTATGAAGCATGACTCAGAACTGGCAACAGAATGTTTTTCTTACCTTTCTTCTTTCCACTGCAAGGAGGAACATTTAACATAACAGTACAGGAAAATAACACAGCATATATAGTACAAGCAAAGAATACAGCAGCTTTCTACGATCAGAACGTCTCTCCCTACAGTACAGCTAACCAAGATTTCTAATCCATACGTGATATACATTTCTTATATCTTGAGTAAAATGACCTAAAGGTCATGTTTGTGTTTCTTCACTAACCAATAGCTCCATTCAATAACCCTGAGGTGCTCACTGAGTAAATTCTCTGACCTGTTTCATCTCAGCCTCCATATATTGGATTTAAAATGGCTTCATGACCTTTCAATACATTGCATTTACAGCTGTATCGCAAGCAACAACATTTGTGCTTTGCTTTACAGTGTAAGGTATACGTCTATTTTAAGTGAGCTTGTTAAGATGTGCTCACCACTTATCAATTATTATGACTAACCCGGCCCTGGTATATTAAACTATGAATGGTACTGTATGAATCTTCTAGAATCTGGGAAATTTGTAATCTTTTATTGCAGTAAGATTTTCAATGAGAAATGATTAACTCCAATCATTCCATAACCTTTTACTTTTCAGGTTTTTGTCATTTTTCCTTTAAGGAACTGCTGAGAACAATGGTGTACATATACAGTGCCTTGCGAAAGTATTCGGCCCCCTTGAACTTTTCAACCTTTTGCAACATTTCAGGCTTCAAACATAAAGATATAAATTTTTTATTTTATGTGAAGAATCACCAACAAGTGGGACACAATTGTGAAGTGGAACGAAATCTATTGGATTTTTGAAACTTTTTTAACTAATAAAAAAATGAAAAGTGGGGCGTGCAAAATTATTCGGCCCCTTTACTTTCAGTGCAGCAAACTCACTCCAGAAGTTCAGCGAGGATCTCTGAATGATCCAATGTTGTCCTAAATGACTGATGGTGATAAATAGAATCCACCTGTGTGTAATCAAGTCTCTGTATAAATGCACCTGCTCTGTGATAGTCTCAAGGTTCTGTTGAAAGCGCAGAGAGCATCATGAAGACCAAGGAACACACCAGGCAGGTCCGTAATACTGTTGTGGAGAAGTTTAAAGCCGGATTTGGATACAAAAAGATTTCCCAAGCTTCAAACATCCCAAGGAGCACGGTGCAAGCGATCATCTTGAAATGGAAGGAGTATCAGACCACTGCAAATCTACCAAGACCTGGCCGTCCCTCTAAACTTTCAGCTCAGACAAGGAGAAGACTGATCAGAGATGCAGCCAAGAGGCCCATGATCACTCTGGATGAACTGCAGAGAACTACAGCTGAGGTGGGAGAGTCTGTCCATAGGACAACAATCAATCTTACACTGCACAAATCTGGCCTTTATGGAAGAGTGGCAAGAAGAAAGCCATTTCTCAAAGATATCCATAAAAAGTCTCGTCTAAAGTTTGCCACAAGCCACCTGGGAGACACCCCAAACATGTGGAAGAAGGTGCTCTGGTCAGATGAAACCAAAATCGAACTTTTTGGCCACAATGCAAAACGATATGTTTGGCGTAAAAGCAACACAGCTCATCACCCTCAACACACCATCCCCACTGTCAAACATGGTGGTGGCAGCATCATGGTTTGGGCCTGCTTTTTTTCAGCAGGGACAGGGAAGATGGTTAAAATTGAGGGGAAGATGGATGCAGCCAAATACAGGACCATTCTGGATGAAAACCTGTTGGAGTCTGCAAAAGACCTGAAACTGGGACGGAGATTTATCTTCCAACAAGACAATGATCCCAAACATACAGCAAAATCTACAAAGGAATGGTTCACAAATAAACGTATCCAGGTGTTTGAATGGCCAAGTCAAAGTCCAGACCTGAATCCAATCGAGAATCTGTGGAAAGAGCTGAAAACTGCTGTTCACAAACGCTCTCCATCCAACCTCACTGAGCTCGAGCTGTTTTGCAAGGAAGAATGGGCAAGAATTTCAGTCTCTCGATGTGCAAAACTGATAGAGACATACCCCAAGCGACTTGCAGCTGTAATCGCAGCAAAAGGTGGCTCTACAAAGTATTAACGCAAGGGGGCCGAATAATTTTGCACGCCCCACTTTTCATTTTTTTATTAGTTAAAAAAGTTTCAAAAATCCAATAGATTTCGTTCCACTTCACAATTGTGTCCCACTTGTTGGTGATTCTTCACATAAAATAAAAAAATTATATCTTTATATTTGAAGCCTGAAATGTGGCAAAAGGTTGAAAAGTTCAAGGGGGCCGAATACTTTCGCAAGGCACTGTAGCTATTTTTCTTCAGTTCTATACCTACAGTGTGTACCTTCTATACCTCATTCTGTTTTGTAAGCCATATTAGAGTAATCTTTGGAAAAAAAATCAAATGTAAAAAGCTGTTCTGTAAACATGACAATATATGATTTAGTTGAGCTGGGAAATATAGCTTTCAATAACATTTTGTTATTTTTCTTCAGTTTTTTAAACCTTATCCTGTTTTGTAAGATATTTTAGATTAATCTTTGGGAAAAAAAATAAAACATGAAAAGCTGTTTTGTAAACATGACAATATATTTGTTTAGCGGTGAATTCATTTTATAATGCATTAATACCCAATATAAATTCTAATTATATGCATTATAAAAATAAAAGTAACAATATTTAAAACAAATAAAAAAAATGTATGGGAACATGGAGAAAAAATATCTCTGTATTTTAGTGTGTTGACTTGGAGTAAAAATTGTTCGCAAACAGGTTATACCTAAGAATTTATTTCTACAATAGAGAAAAAAATTGCTCTCATCAATGACCACAAATGTCCCATCCTGCAGAGTTTTCAATATTCCTTCTCTTTGCAGCTAAACAGTCCCGTCGCTATTGCCATTAATGAGCAAATCAATTAAATGACTCATTAAACAACTAGGGAAAGTTATGTTACTTGCCTTTCAGACCTGAAAATGTATTCTTATGCCTAGGAAGGACTATTTGTTTAAGGATTTGTGTAAACCTATTCCAAAAAAAATAAAATCTAATATCTGTGTAAATGCTGGCTTGCACCACCATATTGCTACAGCAACCAGCTAAATCATCCACTGGAACGGCCTATACCCAATATTATCAAGCCAAATTACCTTGGGTTTTCTACTGTCTCAGCCTTGCTTTTTGCTTGCTGTGATCTCTATGTCACTTTGCTTGATTTTTAATGGAGTTTTTAATGAAAGTTCGGGAGGAATGAAAGCAGCCGAGCTCATTTGACACAGCTGCCGCAGTTCTCACTAATCCTGACGTAAGCAACCGGTCTCCATATATATCAGACTTCAACCTCTCCTCTTCCTCGTTCGTTTTCTGCATCCCTCCTCCACCCCCTCTCCACCTTTGCAGCTACCCCATTGGTCGCATGGGGGTCCTATCCTCCCCGTCCAACGGCCGGGAGGTTGGCCCTCAGCCAAGCGGGTTACGCCAAATCTCCACATCTCAATAAATGATTCTAATTTCTCCCAAGCTTTCGGCTGCCGTCATTCCTCGTGAACTATGCTTGCCGTGCACTGACCTGCTGGATTTTCCTGAGAGTGATTCCAGATTCCAGATTCCAGAACTAGCTTGTCTCCTCATGTCTCCCTGGGTTTGATACTGCTAGTTTGATCGCAATTCTGGATTTTCCATATTTTTCTCTTCCATTACCGCCTGTCTCTTAATCATTGAGCTCAGTGCATGGATTCTATCAGGGTGCCTCATCCTTCAGTTTGTACCGCATCATTATACTAAAATGTGCATATACTGTATTCAAGGGTGATTCATATTGCTTATGCTTTGATATTGTTTACAAATAGATAACATTTTGATGAGATGTAATTGGTAACTACATTTAACACATCTTAAAATAAGTCTACCTTTTGAACTGTTTCTGATGTTCTTGTCCTAATTTCTACATTTCTACAATTATATTCAAACTGTCAATAACCTAAGTCAGAAAATGAACCATCATTTTGTTTTCAAAACAGACTAATAATGTATTATTGTAATACATAAAAACAAGATTTCAAGGAACCACTTGTATTTTAAATACTAAATATTTTTGACATATCAATGCATTGCAAGCTGACTGCTCTCAGGTCTTCAAAAGTATGAAAAAGTGATTTTGTATTGTCTTTAGAAAAGTCAATTTTCATGAAAATATATGGTATGAGTATAATTAGTTACTTGCATTTTGTTGATAAAAACTATATTAATTAGTTTATGAAGATAGCTGTGGCTTCAGATTTGGGTTTGGTAGATGTTCAGATGCAGCCATTCAAAATTAGCGGGGTATGATGCGGTACAATGCGATGGGCGTATCACAATATACCGTATGCAAATTAGATTATGTTAATAGTATCCGGAATCACCTTGTAAAACTGGCAGGTGGAGCTAATAAAGCTTAACCTCTCCTGTACAGCATTTGAGCTGTAACCAGAAAATATTCGGTTTCGAATCCCGATCACTGCGGAGGGACACTCTTTATTCAATTAAGAATTTAAGTTGTATACTCTTTAGACTTTTAAATGTAAACTGTGTATTACAGCATGTTAATCATTATACATTAAAAAGTTGGTATATTTTATGAAAGCAAGATTTCTCAGTTGGAGAAAAGTACACAACCTACCACCTTTATCATAAATATTTTAATAATGCAGAAATATTTTATGCATCAAAGTCTTTACCGCAGATATTACTAATAGTATTAATAATGAATGACCTTGGACAAGCTGTAAACTCAAAGTATTACCCTGGTCCACATTCTTTGTAATCATCTTTGTAAACAAAAATGCTTTATTTTTTCATTGACAAAAAGTAACACCATGGCATTTCATTGATCTGATCATGCATAAGTTTCCAATCATACAAAGTATGCCTTTCACATGCTTAATTTATTAAATAAACGTATATATTTACAGCAATTAAACGTATATATTTAAAGTAATAATTTAACAATATATGTAAATGTTTTATGATATGTCTTTGTTGTAAATGTCTGTAATATGTCTGTAGATTGTATCTTATTTTTAGTTTTTGTTTCATGTTAATTTTATAAGGGAGAGACCGCCTTACCCCCATCTTAATTAAAATCGCAAACATGTGTTTCATAAAATACTTTTATTTTTCACAATCTGACAAGGCAAGACAGAATTCACATTCACTGCGCCCAACAGCCTTACAGATCACCAAATCAAGGAAGAAAACAATTATCATGCCCGGCTTTTCAATGGAATTGCTTTAACTTGCTAATGCGTTACTGTAACAGTCTGGGTGTGGCGAGTTTTTAATGTCTCCTGACTGTCTTTGGTGAAAGGAACCTGTCTTTCATTGAAAAGTGGGGGGTGCTGTTCCAGCAGGAGGGTATTGTACTTCCTCTTGGGTTCAAACGTGGAAAGATTCGATTGTTATCATTTTTATTTTTTAAATACATTTTAGAAAAGTGTAATCTATACTAAGAAACTGTATTTATTTAATACCACTTGATAGTTATATTAATAGAGATAAGAATTCAAGTTGATACTGTTTAGACTTTTAATTATTTTAATTGTAACTGTATTACAGCATCGTACACATTAAACATGAAAAAGTGTGTATATTTTATAAAAGCAAGATTGCTCAGTTGGACAGTATAAAGCAAGTATGATTTTAATGTTTGTAATTGCTATTGTTGCAAGTACAAAGAACCCTAAACAGACAATACACACTTTTAGTTTAGCAGGATTTGCGCGATAACCACATTGTTTAATGGGGATGAAATTACCCACGTCTATTATCACTGTACAAGACTACTTCAGCCTGTGTAGTGTGCAAAGGATCAAGTAATAGGTTTATTCCATGCTGAAAAGAGAAAAGAGAAAATGCAACTTTTCGGCTGTGAAGCCTTCTTCAGGTGTGAGGGTCTTCAGCTCTATGTGAAACGCTAAAATGTAATGTAGGCTCTGAACAGGTTAAACTTTGATTTGGGCTTGCTTGACGTCACTGCCTTTCACCTGAAAACCTGCTTGAATCCTGCTAAACTAAAAATTAGACACAAGAAGAGAAGAGGCTCTGGTGAAATTTCTCTGTGAACTGAAGAGTTAAAGTGTAAAAAGTGTCTCCTCCTTTTAAACTTGTTAATGCTGCATGGAAGATATTACTGTATAAATGATGTAGCCTTTTCAGCTCACGAGGATTTGCGCCCTATGCCCTGCAGTACCGCTGTGTCCATACAGTATGAACATGTTGCGAAATTTAGAAATATAAAAAATGTAAATTGACTGTAGTGTCCAAAGAAATGTTTATTTATAAAAGAAAACTCATAGCGATTGCTGGATTTGAACACCCGACCTCATGCTTATAAGTCAGTCACTTAAGCTATCACGATATAGATCCAGTCATGTGACATGCACTGAAACAGCAATACACATATCAATGGAAAGTTTTATACTACTGTTTGTGCTACAGTACCTGAATATAATTATTAATTTCTTTAGATATGCGATTCCATATTATAATCCCTATTAATCATTTTCTAAAAGTATATTTTTGTTTACTCCAATAACGAGCGTATACGATCAATTTTCACAAAGTATATAAACGTACAGTAATATGGTCAGAAGGAGCACGTAAAAACGTTTCCGAAATAACCACATGTAAGACTTTGATGCTTAAAATGTTTAGGGAGAAATAGAATACTGGTGTGTATTTTTTCTTTAAACTACCAATACCAGCAATATACAGTTTACATAATATGTTTATGTTCCTAAGTTAATATCGTTTATGACCTTCAGATGCGTTATGCTCCTCTTCTTTTTATGCTCAGCTACTAAAAATTCCCTTTAGTTGTAAAATTTCATATAAATATTCAATACTAAGTGAATTAAAATGTGCACAGTAAAGAGATTAACTGATTAAATCTTTTCACTACCGACCAATGCACCACGAGTGCCCCTGTCAGTCATTTTGGCCAGCCAATCACATACCGCGGTACGCCACGGTGGCTTGTTGGTATTTGCATACGGTACGGGTTTGTACCGCAAAGTTTGAATGACTTCTGTATAATCAAAAACAACATGCAATTAGAACTTCTTGAGTTAATTAACCATTTTAAGTATTACAATACATTAACCATATTAGATATTTATAGAGGCAAGTCTTTGAGTTCATGTTATCCATGAACATTTAACACTTTACTGCCTTTTAACTAATTTGAACAGATTGCATAGTAATGTACATTTTTTGTTTTTTATCTACATAATGTTTCTCACGACCCTTCTTCTGTCTGATTCAGAAATAATAATGCCTTTATTTAACAATGATTATACTACAGTAATATCTAACTAACTGATGTATGTACTAAATTAGTCTATATAATTCAGTATGTCTAGAATTCTGTGGCTCATGTGCTCACTTAAAGTGTTCTGCATCAGTATGAGATTTGTGAAATATAGAATGAGGTTCTCCAGCTCACATATAAAGCACTGAATGGTCTAGCTCTAGATTATTTTAAGGATTTATTGGTTGAGTGAGGTCAGGCACTTAATCTGAGATCTGCTGATTCAGGTTTTCTTATTGTACCGAAGATCAGGCTTCACACAATGAGTATCAGAGCCTTCTCATGTGCAGCTCCACATCATTGGATCCTATTGCCTAAATCCATTAGAGACTATACGACTGCAGAGTATTAATACTTAATATGTAAAATGGTTATCATTTCATTTTATTTTTGAATGTACATTTTTTCCTCTTAGTTTTATTGGATGAATTTATTGTGCTCCTTTTTCCTATTTTTTTTTCTGTTTATTCCTGTAGATGGACACTACTGCAGAGCTTTCAGTCAAATGAAAATAACTTATAAAATGTAACATTGTGTATATTATATAGCTACTGTATATAACAAAGGACACAAAGGACAGTATGCTATAAGTTAAATAACAAAAATGATCTTTAATGTATTTACTTATGTATTTCATTAAATGCCTATTAATATGCTTATTAATAGTTAACAAATCTTGTTAGAATAGTCCAGTACATGAGTAATTTAGGAAATTATGTTTATCAATATGTTTATTACTTGTTTTAGAAAAGAAAATGTTCCTTGAAATAAAGTTGGACTGAAAGGAGTCACTGAATATTTTGGGATGATAATTTTATATTCCTTTCAGACAGTTCCTGCAATGTTTGTAACATTTTCTTATTTTTTAACAGTGCAATAGCCTTATCCTGATGTTAAATATTTTATGAATATGGTCCTATATCTTATAAGGTAGTCTTTGGCATCCTAAGAGACCATCAAGTGGGGGAAAGGTACAGTAATAACACAGTGAATTATCCTGTCATTTGCTAGGAAGGCTTAATGCCCGAATACGGATGGAATATTAGTTTTAAAGCAAAATGTAAAGGCCTAAACAACATTACATTCAGACACAGAAGGAAAATCTATTTATGCAATATGCTTGTGAGATTTGTAAATGTATATGTCTTTTGAAATAGAAGCTATGCAAAAGCTACTGGATCCTATAGAAAATGACTGTAGGTATGACAAAAAACTGAAGCCTATTAGACATTTGAAAATTTGGGGGTTTTAGTCGAACAATTAAACCTGTAATGGTTTTCATTGATTTAACCAGCTAAATAGTGCATTTCAAGAAGCAGTATGTAATGTTCTTTTCAATGAGGCAAGTGTTTATAATAACTATTTTAATAAAAATAGCTTGAGGAAAATCCGGTGATGTTTCCTGACAGATAAAACGGGCATGCGTCACATAGAAATTACACAGAGCTCCTCTTTAGGCTCTTGCTGAAAACACGATATGACTTGCTCCTTACTTTGGTCTAATATAAGAAACAAATACATAAATTAAAAAGTATGAATTCTACTTAATCAAACATTTAATCAAAGTAGTGTATGATTAATTTGAATAGCATGTCAAAGACTTTCATTCCCAGATATTTTAGTTTGAGACATCATCTTTGGAATAACCATCATATCTTTTGTTTTTATCAATATTTGTTTTTGAATTTGTAAACATTTAAGTAAATAGCTGCTAAACCCCAGTTCATAAATCTAATAAATACCAAGCATACGATTTTAACAAAAAATGTGAAGGGAAAAATTATAGATGTGTAATCTTAAAACCTTAGTTCAGATGCTTATAATATCAGAAAAGTATTACAGACTAAATCACTATATAGTCCCCCACCATGTTCACTAAAAATCAGGTTCTTAAGACTGAAAGAAGGGATTAGATATAATTATAACATAACACATGCTTTAGGACCAAAAACAAAAAAAGAAACCATAATATATAGAAGCTATTTAGACAGTTTTCTTCAAGCATCTAAAACTATACAGTAAGTATGACCTTGCAATAGTCATAAAGGTCCCATAATTAACAAATGATCAAATGTGAAATACTCACATGTAGCATCAGGCTAATGAGTGATGTTTAGTAATAATAAAATAAACTGAGATTATGACAACTATCAGTCTTGCAGATGGGACGTGGCTGTAATAAAGTGAAATACCATTGTTATCTAAAATGCATCGTTACTTCTTTTTGAAAGGAAAATAGGAAATCTTGCATTTCTGCTTGAAGCCTTTATGGGAGAAAAAGCTGTATTTGAAAAGCAGCTACAACAACCCCATACAGTACATCATCTTTCACAATACTACTGGATTCGGTTATATATCACCGAGATAAAATCTTTAAGCTTGCTGCCTCCAAATCAATTGTAATATAGACCACAAATATCTGTATCTAAAATCCTCAGGGGCTATGTTGCAAGCAGAATTTTTCTAGAGAAAAAAAAATCTGCACAATTGGCAGCTTTTTGGCTAAATGCTGTTGCTTCAATATAGGAGTGGGTTGGTGGTTTCTCTATAGCTCAATCTGTAACATTAAACGTCATTTAATTTTATTTTAATAATATAAAAAAATGTATCTACATGTTTATTTATTACATATTCTTATATGACTAAAAACAGCTGTCAATTTTCTTTAAAGTGAACAGCGATTGCAGTCTAGATGTATATGCAACCAATATCAGACAGCTGATTATTTCTGGTAAGATTTGCAGAAACTTGAAGCTTTTCCAAGAAGCATGTGGTGCAAGAGGAGACATCCTGCCTGTCCATCACAAAGTAAGAGCTACGACACAGAGGGGCAATTTATTAACACTAATCAATGGAGTCAACATATTATTGGAGAAAGCTAAATATATATAATATACTCACAAAATAATACAGTACATATAAAACAAATTGGACCAATAGTTAACTTGGACTTATAACACAAGATTCCCTGGCTAGTTCTGTGTACTATAGAGATGTACTGTATGAAAATGCAACAAATAAGTATTTGAACCAATAGCATTTGCTACGATTTTGATGTCTCTAAGAATATGTAGGGAATATACTGTATATACAGATGCAGCCATTCAAAATGGGTGAGGTATTTCGCAGCATACCCCGGTGGGCGTGTTGCGGTATCACACGGTATCACGCGTTTCACGTGTGTCACGTGACTAACTATCCGGCGTCGTCTTGTAAAACCGCCAGGGGGAGCTTAACCTCTCATGTACAGCATTTGAGCCTTTAATTTTGAACTGTGTATTACGGCATGTTAATCATCAGTCATTAAAATGTTGGTATATTTTATGAAAGCAAGATTGCTCAGTTGGACAAAAGTACACAACCTACCTTTATCAGAAATATTTATGCATCAAAGCCTTTACTGAAGATATTACTAATAGTATTAATAATGGATGACTTTGGACAAGCTGTATACTCAAAGTATAATTTCTTTAGCACATTTGTACAAGCACTTGGAATCTGTCCAAGCCATACTTTGTCAGGCATTTTGTTTTACTTCAACGGGCATAAAAACTTCCTTGCTTTTAACAGGGCGTTTCATAATTTCTAGCTACGAAAATTATTTAAAATGCGACACCTATCATTCAACTAGAGCTTAAAATATCACAAGGAAAAATACACACCGGTATTCCATTTCTCCCTAAACATTGTAAGCTTCAAAGTCTTTAACTAACGTGATACCGGAGTCAACAAGCATACTTTTAGAATTTGATTAAAAGGGAATATAATATGGAATCGCGTATCTAAAGAATTTAATAACGGTATGATTATATCCGTGTACTGCGGCAGGGCTGTGTAGGGCTGTTTCGCCTGCCTGATCATGCGAGCTGTCTTGTAGCCTACCCACTACCCACCCACAGCGTGACTACCCACTGGCAGGTTGTGTGTTCGAATCCAGCTGGTGCTGGACTTTTCATTTTTATTTATTTATTTTTTAATTGCATAACATAAACATATTACCGTATGCAAACTGTACTGTATACAGTATGTATATGTATATTTAATGTCTTAACTGTGCCCGTTTAATTGAATTTAAAAAAATTATTTAACACGAACATTAAGCTGTTTACATCTTCCGCCTGAGAACAGTCACCCGTTGCTACCCAACGCAGAATGGTGATTGGCTGACACCATCTGACACCCCTCTGATTGGAGAAAAAAGACGTGCTGGTTTGCTATACATACTGTACCAAGAAGAGGATTTCTTTCTATTCAAAACGTGTATTTTAAAAGTTTAAGAAGTAAAAACCTTACAGCGTACACAGATTTCTAAACTGATCAGGATCGTTATCTTTGTCTTATGCATAATAATGTTCACCGCTCTGTCCAGCAAATTAATAATAAACTTTATTTTATATAGCGTTTTAAACGAATAAGTAATTAGATTGCTCATAAACCTAATCACTTGCTTTTTCTTTTTATTTAGGCTCAGATTTCAACTATAGATCGTATTATTAATAACCATAATAACAACCAACCAACAAAAACAACCATATAAACATAATGGTGGTGCTGGACCTTCCAGTTTTATTTATTTATTTTTTAATCGCGTAACATAAACATATTACCATATGCAAACTGTACTGTATACAATATGTATATGTATATTTAATGTCTTAACTGTGCCCGTTTAAGTATTGAATATTCATATCTAATTTTACCACTGAAGGGAAATCTTAACATAAACATACAGTATATGGCTGGTCTCGGTACTTTAAAGAAAAAAATACACACCGGTATTCCGTTTCTCCCTAAACATTGTAAGCTTCGAAGTCTTTAACTAACGTGATACCGGAGTAGCATACTTTTAGAATTTGATTAAAAGTGAATATAATATGGAATCGCGTATCTCAAGAAATTAATAACGATATAATTATATTCATGTTGCAAAAGAACTGCAACGGACATAAAAACTCCCTTGCATGGTTTCATTACGACCAGAATCGGTCTTGAGATATTTTTAACTTGATTTACAGTATTTGAGAGGTATGTCTTAACACCGATACTACAGTGCTTAAGTACTGCTCACGTATATGTTTCTAGGTTTATATTATGCATTTCATACGGTCAAATTATTAGGTATTATTGCCGTTTTGAATTTTAAATTAAATTATAATTATTTCTTCATAGCCTGTTCTTCAAGAAAACACCGCACGGGCGAAACGATCTGCCACCAGGACAGTAAAAAAGAAGCGGTAAGACGGAAAAAAAGAAAAGTTTATTTTGACTTCTGTTCCGCGACTGATGAATACTACTGTGTGACTTTATTTCTTACATGAATTATGTTATTTTGCCACAGGCCGTGGGTCTCTGCTCTCGGCCACTGGCCATGGTGCCAACCTGTAGAAGCAGCACCTGTATGGAGACATTTCGGCAGCAGCGGGAGCATTACGATGCATTACTGGGGAGGATTGGGAGGCTAGAGTTCCAGCAGTCAAACAGTTGAGCAGCTGTCTCCCGAAAAGTGCCTCTCCCCGCCGCGCAGGCTGCAATGCCTGGCGGAAGCTCTGCCCCCCGCAGAGCACACACCGCCTCAGGACACTCCATCCCGGCCTCTCAGTTCACCACCGCGCAGGAATCTGTTGATGCTGTCCCCGCCGGCTATCTCCACCCAGGAAGCACAGCGGAATTCAAAGATGCCAGTAGGACGAATAATTCTCCCAGATGTCCAACTGCTACCCATCACCCAGGAGATGGAGGGGGGGTTGTACTTGCAGTGCATCGGCATAGAGTACCCTGTGAGTACCCTGTGAGTTAGCTGACCGCTACGCCGCCCTCGTGTTTCGAAATCTTGTGACTTTTGAAATTTACTGGGGGTGGACCACGTCTGTAAATTTCGATGGGTCCAGAGGCAAAAGTGCCTTGCCTTGCAATCTCCGGGAAACCATTAGTACGATGGTGAATCGGAGATTCTCAACCCTTGCTGCGTATGACTGGAAAAGAATTCGTGATCGGATCAACGAAATGCTTCGTAGGAGGAGGCGGTCTTTTCCTCTTGTCTAACAGTCTGTCCACAAACAAAACATTCCTATTAGACAAGAGGAATTGAAAAAAAAACAATGTTGTCAATGAAAACCGGTGTGTGTGTCTCTCCCTGCTGGATGTCCCTCTCACAAACTGCTGAATGAATAAAATAATTTTATTGAAAACGAGTTTGCGATTGTCTGGTCTTTAAATTCTGGAGATACGCGATTCCATATTATATTCCCTTTTAATCAAATTCTAAAAGTATGCTTGTTGACTCTGGTATCGCGTTAGTTAAAGACTTTGATGCTTAAAATGTTTAGGGAGAAATGGAATACTGGTGTGTATGTTTTCTTTAAAGTACCGAGACCAGCCATATACTGTATGTTTAAGTTCCAAAATTAATATCGTTTATGGGCTTCACATGCGTTGCAGTATGCTCAGGCACTAAGTAAAAGGAGATGCTTCGTATTGCTTGACTAATTTTAAAAACTAAGTTATAAATGCAGGCGCTGCTCTGGTGCGTCGGCTCCTACACAGTGCCTGTCTGCCGTAAGCAATACAATATACATACCCAACACTGCTTGTACCCATCTGTCATGCAAATAAAACGCCTTGAATTGAATTGAATTGAGGGGAGAAGGGGGGGATACTAAAGCCAATACTGGCTCAATGGGCTTTGACGTGCTAATGCGTTGGTTTAACAGTCCGGGTGTGGCAGGCTTCCAATGTCTAGCAAATTAATAATAAACTTTATTTTATATAGTATTTTAAACGAATAAGTAATTAGATTGCTCATAAACCTAATCACTTGCTTTTTATTTTTATTTAGGTTCAGATTTCAACTATAGATCGTATTATTAATAACCATAATAACAACCAACCAACAAAAACAACCATAAAAACATAATACCAACCAAAAACATAGATAACGACCACAATACAAAATCAAATATATCAAACCATTATACTCTCGCAAATTCCTCCAATTATCATAATCCCACCCTTTATGCAAAACCAAACCCTCCTCCCATCCCAGTTTATCCTCTTTATCATCCTCAAAATCCACCTCGATTTTCAATTTAAAGCATTACTGCTTACTGGGTTTTTGAGGGGTGGGGGGAGTGTCTTTCACTGGAAATCTTGCCTGCTTCTACTTTACAAGTACAACCCCCTCTCTGCCGGAGTGCTGGCTGTGACGAATTAAACCAGTTTCACAGGTATTTTCAAAGTAGGAAGTACAGTGTTAAGTGGTAGCTGGGCTCCTCATTAGAATCGCTTTAACATGCTAATGCGTTGGTTTAACAGTCCGGGAGTGGCAAGCTTCCAATGTCAACTCGACTCGATTGGAAGACAATGAACGTATTTTAGCCCTAAATGAATTAATAGCAAACATGGTTTACATAAAATACATTTTTCCAAGAAAGTTTATAATAATACGATCTATAGTTGAAATCTGAGCCTACTTTAAAAATAAAGGAAAAGCATTTTCAGAGAGCAATCACGCTGTGTTTATGTAGAAAAAGTGATTAGGTTTATGAGCAATCTAATTACCTATTCGCTTAAAACGCTATATAAAATAAAGTTTATTTAGAGATGAATGATCAGTGTCGCAGTTTAAATAATGTGAGTCAGGAAACTAACACAGCGCCACCGGATTTAATAACGCAATAAAAACGCTATAAAATAATGTGACACAGTACAGCACAGTACAATAATACTGACCATGACTTTAGAAGCATAAATTACCTTACACTCAATTTAAACACAAGCTGTCTTTCTGTATGAACCTTTAAGCTGGTTCATACAGAAAATGTAGAAATGCATTAGCCTGATTATGATTAAAAAACACATAATTAAACACGTGTTTGCGATTTAAATCAGAACACGATTTAAATCAATATAAATGTTTATATTGTAACACATACTGTCCAGCTTCTATTTCTCTATAAAAATTTACTGTTGCACACACACACACAATAGAAGCAGGAACCGCTGTCAGAAGGGAAGATTTGTTCAAAATATCGCAAATATCGATCATGTTGCGATATTTTGAAATATAAAAGTCAATTGATTGTCCATAATATCGCTTACCTATTTTTTCGAAGAAATGTTTGTTAAAATAAAAGTCCAGCACCAGCTGGATTCGAACACACAACCTGCCAGTTGGTAGTCACGCACCTAGACCAGTAGGCTACAAGAGAGCTCGCATGAGCAGGCAGGCGAAACAGCCCTACACAGCCCTGCCGCAGTACACGGATATAATCATACCGTTATTAAATTCTTTAGATACGCGATTCCATATTATATTCCCTTTTAATCAAATTCTAAAAGTATGCTTGTTGACTCCGGTATCACGTTTGTTAAAGACTTCGAAGCTTACAATGTTTAGGGAGAAATGGAATACTGGTGTGTATTTTTTTCTTTAATGTACCAAGACCGGCTATATACTGTATGTTTACGTTCCAAAATTAATATCGTTTATGGCCTTCACATGCGTTACAGTATGCTCCTATTCTTTTTATGCTCAGCTTCTAAGATTTCCCTTCAGTGGTAAAATTCAATATCTACAACGGGCACAGTAAAGATGTTTACAGTAAGTCTTTCTACGACAGACCAACGGACCACGAGTGCCCCTGTCGGTCAACCAATCACGCACCGCGGTACCCCGTGTCATCATACCTGCGGTACATGTCTGTACCGCTCACTTTGAATGGCTGCATCTGTAGAGAATTAATTCCTGATAAAAACCATACCATACGAATGTGGGTTTGGACAGCTTGGTGGTGTAATTTCAGTAACTAAAAAGGCTGAGCTTCATGAGTACTGTGATAGAAGACACTTTGGAAAACCAAAGTGTACTAGTTGTGTTTATGGATCAGTAAGTGGCACTCTTTTGTTTGGAGCAGAATTTCCAACCAATGGCCTAGCACTCATTTATGGTGCTGTAGGAGATAGCATTCTTCAGATGATATGTTAAACTGAGGTCCTGACTACTTAATTGGTACAAATCCCAGGGCCATTTTAGAAAGAGTAGGAGTGTTAACCCCATTGTTTTAGCTAAAGTCCTCTCTAGATTTGTACAGTCTGGTCATGCTAAAGTTTCCCTTTAATTCACTTGGTTGAATTATTTCTTACTTTTCCACCTGATCTGCTGTCAGGCCGCTGACACATAGTGATTGTTGTAGATCAGTGGTGGATGAAGTTGGTCCTCCCTTATCGACAGTATATGGAAAGCATTTTAAGACCTTTGGGATAAAAATTGCCAAACAAATGCAAAGAATTGCTAATCAATGCACAACCAGAGGATACAAGTGAAAACTAAGGGAAAGTGTGTTAAGGACTCAAATCACAGGGCACTTATTAAAGAAAAAGGATGTGAGGTCTAAAACAAATGAAACAATCAAATCTTTTCAAGTTTATACCATAACTTCCTTAACAAAAACAATGGTAAAGTTTATTGGATCAATCACATATTAGCGATCAAAAGAGCTAGATACTTATGTTCTAATATCATACTAAACTTGTGCTTCATAAATCAGATTTTGTGATTTCTATTATGGAAAATTTGGTTAAATATAATCCAGTAGTGATATTTTCCTACAAACACAGATCTACATCATACTGTATTACATGTATTAGAAAATGCAAGGATTACAGTACTAGTATATTTTTAATCAGCCCCAATGCTAAGCAACACAATATTATTAACAAACCAATTCTATGTGGATGTATTTATCCAAGAATCCAATTCAAACTAGGAACTGCATATTCTTATGTTTATAAATCAGAAACGTAGGTCAAAATAATATTTTATATTAGAATTAAGCAAAGATGAATTATATAACTCAAAATAAAACAAATGATCAAAAAATATTTAACTAGGCATTTGAAAAAGAAAACTACACCTTTTCTTCAATTTAGAATTTTGAGCTTCATGATTTTCTATATTTGAAACAGCTATTTACTGAAGCTCTACAAATTTGGTTAATACAATCCCAAATGGACTTTAAACAACCCTGAGTTTCTAATCTGGTCTACATCTTTATGATTCTAACCTTACTGGATTCTGTCCTGTTGTCATTTAAACCCAAACCAGTATGCTCAGCCATTCCATATAAAGAAGTATGTGACAGCATTCTCAATTGGAAAATAAAAAATAATAAAAAGGTTTCAATAAGGGTATTATTTTTCCTCTTCTCTGCCCTCCAATTGTTATTCCACCCAGTTTACCACAGTGACCCTGCTGTGGCCTGTGAGAGATGAAGGCAAAACACAAGTCCTCTGAAACATGCCTCAGCAAGCATTGTTTCTTTTTTAAAAAACATAATCCTGGAATGCAAAAGGAATATAGTTTGCAGGCTGTGTTGAGGCAGAGGGTTTTGATTCAATCAATCGATGAATAAGCAGATATTTAGTGCTGTCAGAGACCAGGTGATGTAATGCTTTTAAAATAAAAGTAAAGGTGCACCAGCTAACTCTTAAGAATTTGAGCTAGAATTGAAGTTAGGAACTTTCAGGCTCACGTTTTACAGATGAGACTCTCTTACAATTTTTTACCACCTTGTTTTCAAAAATAAAAAATATTATGTGTTCAATGTACTATAAAGGATTCGGGTTCTTTGGGCTTGTGCCCTCGCCGCTCCTGCCACAGTTCGTCCCTCACCGCATGGGCACGAACCCAGGTTTCCGGCATTGCTCAACAGGGGTCTTGCCGGCTGAGCTAAAGAAGATCTTCCTCAGCCGGCACAGCCAAGATCCCTTTTATGCGCATGGGCGTATTCGTGACAGTACTTTATCTTATTTCACACTACCCCCTATATGTATTGTGTCAAACACACTTTCCTTCAAAAACAGTGTACATTATTTAATCAGGTGGGTAGCTGCGTCAGCATGCTTAGGCTGCAAAGGAACAAGTAATAGGTTTATTCCATGCTGAAAAAAAGAAGAAAGAGAACACAACGTTTTGGCCATGGAGCCTTCTTCAGGTGTGGCCTCACACCTGAAGAAGGCTCCACTGCCGAAACATTGTGTTCTCTTTCTTCTTTTTTTCAGCATGGAATAAACCTTTTACTTGTTCCTTTACATTATTAAATTATGTGGTTAAACCTATAATAGTAATAAAAAGAGGAAAAGAAAGACTGGTTTTACGTGTGATGTCAGCAGATTCCAATCGATCCTTTAATGGGATCATGCAGAGGTAACAAACTGTTAAAATAATTCATGTAGTATTTTAAGATGTACAGTATATTGAACTTGTAACAGGCAAACCAACAAATTAACACCCAGATCATAAAAATGATTTCCCATATGCTATACTTTTTCAAAGATCCATTTGTAATTATCAGTTGCATATATCAAGTGAAAATAAGCATTTTCTGTTGTTAATAATAATAATAATAATTACTGAAATAATTATTATTAGGTGAACCCAATTATTATATAGGTGAACCCACCTGAAATAATAATTACTTACACTTATAGAGCGCTTTACAGGTAATGGGGACTCCCCTCCACCACCACCAATGTGCAGCATCCACCTGGATGATGCGACGGCAGCCATAGTGCGCCAGAACGCTCACCACACATCAGCTATCAGTGGGGAGGAGAGCAGAGTAATGTAGGGAAAACCGGTTCAGGGACGCCAAATATGTAATCATAGTGGCTCTCTGAACGCACCAGTTCTGTAGGGTTTGGGCATTTACTGAGACAATTATTAATTGTAGCAGTAAATCACAAAGTTGATTCTTATCGAGAGGATTATCAGAATACAAAAGGTATATATTCAATCAGTTACAAAGAGTTACACATATCAAGAGGACATACGTTCAGTATATCATTCATTAAGACCGTTTCTTAAAGTGAAGTTGGTTACAACTTCTACATTAGATACTCAAACAAGTACATAACTCTTAGGAATTAAATTGATATCAACTGGTTGGAATAACAATTGAATTCTCGAGCTGTAATGCATTGAAGTTGAATACTCATCCAATTTCTGGGGATTCAGATCTCCTGCGGGCACAAAGAAACAGTTGCAGGCTGTTGCTGTCCAATCTGCGCTCTCTGGCTGCGTGCCAGGCTGTGCTGTGCAGCTTGCGATGGTGCGCTGCTGATGCTCACTATTGGCTTTAACTAGCAAAGTTTGTGCACAGGAGAAAAGATGACTGTGGGTCCCAGCAAGTCAGGAAGAGGACCGGTTCATTCCTGATGAAGAACTAGTTCTGAATAGTGATTCAGCTGTCCACAGTTCTGACATGTTCACGAGGCCTGCTGCTGGTGCTAACCTCGGGTGGATCCTCTGGTTACTCTCTGGCAACCTCCGCTCTAGACTCTTAGAACAAAGGAAAGTTCTGGCACTCGGACACACTGGCCGTTCCGTGGTTGTCCGGGCTGAGTCTCAGGATGGTCAGGAGGCGCGCTGCGAGGATGTCCTGCCCTTGGGAGCCTTCTGCTCCTGGGCCGTCCTGCCCTGGAATTCTCCTTCGAATTCCCTATAGAATAGTCCACAGAATTCTCCTGAATCCCTTCTGAATCTTATTGAATCTCACAGGCTCTCTGTGTTGCCTGTTTTTACCTGGAGGAACTTCAGCTCATTGATTGGCTGAAAGTTCCATGGGCATCAGAGTCCCACGTGGGTTACTCGGCCCTACCAGTCCCTGATTGGTTGATCAAGGTGAGATATGAGTCACTTAGTCCTGACACTTAGTAATGCAGTCCAGATGTCCAACTGGCACTCCCTAGACAGATAGGCGCCAATGGATGACCATTGATCATGATAGCCAGGCTTAGCTAAGTGAATCCCCCTTTGGGAGCTATCTTTATCAGGAAAACATCTTGCATGAATAGTTTCTCTGTGGCTGCACCACAGAGATGAACAGAGAAATGGGGCCTCATTTGGGAGGCTCAGAAACACTTAATTCTGCCTTATTATTAAGCCTCGCCGCTACAGTAATGAAGCCAATTCACAGAGGGGGATTGTTAGGAGGCCGTGATTGATAAAGGCCAATGGGGACATTTGGCCAGGATGCCGGGGTTACACCCCTACTCTTTTCGAGAAACACCCTGGGATTTTTAATGACCACAGAGAGTCAGGACCTCGCTTTTACGTCTCATCCGAAGGACGGCGCCTGTTTACAGTATAGTGTCCCCGTCACTACACTGGGGCATTAGTACCCACATGAGCCACAGGGTGAGTGCCCCCCTGCTGGCCCCACTAACACCACTGCCAGCAGAAACCTTTTTTCCCAGGAGGTCTCTCATCCAGGTACTGACCAGGCTCACACCTGCTTAGTTTCAGTGGGTTGCCAGTTGTGAGTTGCAGGGTGATATGGCTGCTGGCCATATCACCCTGCTTGTTATACTTATCAAACCTATTAATATGATTTTTACAGATGCACTTACTCAGAATGGGTGAGGAATAATGCACAGCACAGTACAAAGGTCATAGTGCATATTACACTACAAAATAATGGAAAACACCTTTTATTTTTTCAAATAATGTGATGCAACTTTGTAAAACCACAAATTGGAGCAGTGCATACTTAACATTGTGTGTGAAACATAATGTACAGTAAATGCTATTTTAACAATAAAAATTAAAGGTGTATTAAACCATTAGTGCTTTGCTGAGCTAGTTATACAGTACAGTAACATTAACAGACTTTTCCAGTTTGTTCGTTAAATACAGTTTACAGAATTATTAGTATGTGTGTATAAACAGTAAGTAGAAAACAACATTTTATTTTAGTCTTTGATTGTAAAATATATTATACATAGTGGATTTAAAACCATATTGTATCCAATTTAGTATAATACTAGAATTTAGTAGTGGGGACTGAATGACTTAGTACTGTATACAGTACACTTGCATTGGAGCTGATACTGTACAACTCTACACTATATAAATGTTTTTTCTTTAAGGAAATCACTCTTTCGACACAACACCACCACAATAATTATGATGAAATATTTTTTACTTATAATGGGCTGTTTTTTCATTCAGGGTTTTGTTTATATAGTTTCATTTAAAAATATGTCCCTTTGGTTTAGCTTCCTCTGTAAGCAATTATAACATTGATTATTTTAATTATTGTATATAATAATTAATCATTAATAATAATTAATTAATACTTGAGCATAATATATCTTAATATATATATATTAATAAATAATGCTTCTTTTTAGTGTAATGGAAAAATAAATGCTTGGAGTTTCTATTTAGTTCAAGCAGAGTGACAGATTTCTGGGTTAGTTGTAGAATTCTCACTCAGCCACACAGATCGCTCAGTTCCAGTTAATGTGCAAGTTCTACTTCTAACAAATACACCACCTTTCTTTCATTTGAAAATAACTAATATGATAAAATGCATGTGGATTACACTACACCAAGTATTTTACATACTGTATTTCATTACACATGATGATATTTCAATTGGTAGGAATAGTAGCGATTGTGTTTATATGCAAAATACGTTTGGAAAGTATTTCAAAAACAATGTGACTTAACCATATTTAAGATAAATTAAACCCTGAATATGAGTATAATTGCCATATTCAGTACCATGATTTTCCTATTTATTGTAAAGTCAATAACATCAACACAGCACATGCATTTTTTTTCAATGTGAAATTCATAATATTTAAAGTTCCAACCAGTCCGTTGAGCCACGCATTTAATCATTATTTAATAACGAATCTGTAAATCAACTTTGGAAACACTACCATATCACACATTCAGACTTCAGTAATATTTGAAAATATTTTGTTGTGTTAACAAATTTGGAACACAGTATCTTCCATATTGCATCAAAATTGGAACATTTTTACAATTATAAACCCACAAATTCATTCATTTTCCAACTACTTAAAATTTTAAAAGTATACACAGTGGCTTTAAAATATGCATATGCATTGCAATTGTGATTTTTGTTGAATACCTTTTATGATGTTCAGCAATGTTCAGAAGTGATACTTCTGTTATTTTTATTTTCAGCCACCAAAATTGCCCTTCAGTTACATAATTCTATATTAATATTCTATATTGAGTAGATTTAAAGAAGTACAGTAGGGAAAAATTAAATGAAGCAATCATTTTACTAACATCTACTAATCATTTTACTAACATCTAATACTCCACAAGTGCCACCTATCGATTGGCCAGTGAACCACACAGCCAAGTACACCACACTGTGCTGCAGCAGCTCTAACGCAGTAATAAATATTGTCATAATGGAGTATCCTGAGTGGCTGCATCTGAATGTACTTTAAGTGTGTGACTCAAAGGTAATTGCACTCCATTGCACTTCAAATGTTGCATCTCCAAAAATTTAACTACAGTTTAAAATGTAGTAATTGTTTGACATGCATGAGCTTTTAAAATGGTTTAGAATCAGTATAGGAAATTATATTATTACAGTTATCATGTCTTTTTTTTGTACTGTGCAGTCAATCTGTCCACTTTTTTGTTATTGCTGTCATACTTATATGTATTTTACTATAACAAATACATTACAATGTGATTCAACTACTGAATGAGCATAAAACTCCATCAATATCTTTAATATGCTGAATGATGTTCATAGCAGTTTTCTATTGTAACCTATAGATACAACGATTTAATGAAATTTAAATGTAATTAAATGTTAATTAGAAACAGGTGCATATTTTATTTCAAATTAATTACATTATTTTATAACAAGTGTAGTTCCTGATGGTTATTTTTTGCTTCTTATCTCTAATGAAAGACAGATAACTGGTCAAAGTGTCATATTCTAAAATGTGTTGCTTCTAAAGTCTATATCTTTTAGTTCAGCAAATTTGTCAGTTTTGTAGTATGTGGCATATATTCATTGGAATCTGTGAAAGAATGACAAAAGTTACCATTCAGGACTGAGAAGATCTAGTGAGTGCGATGTGCATGTGTGTAGAGCCAAGGGAAGACCATCATAGAAGGAAGAAGACTGTGAAGATCTTCCCCTAGAGGGACCAAAACGTAAGAGCTAGGATCCATGAGTGGGATCCAAAATAACAGGACAGGACACATTAAATACATAAAACCAAAATGGCATGCTGGCAGTGCTGGCAAGAGTGCGGTGCGGTGTGTGCCAGCATTTGTTAGATATTTATTTTATCATTTTGATAAATTATATGATACATTTAATTCTCCTGAGCCATTTTGCATCCTACAAAATGGTTGTCTTGCATTCATATCATCATCATATGTTCACATAAAATATATTTCACAGATATAACTGTTTCACTGAAACCTGTGTTAGGCTATGAAATGGACACAACAAAAATCTGTCATTAATCAATTGATTAGTGAGTTTGTATTTAAAATTAAAATAAAGTATTTGACAGGGGCAAATAATGTAAGTAACCCTTATCAATGTGTGTGAATTTCTTTATACTATAAATTGCTATCAATGTGAATAAGTTATAATTTGTTTCTCTGGCAAGTACAAGTGCTTTTCAAATGTATACTATTCTTTTGAAACTGCAGAAACATACTGTATACTGTACATGGGTTTTTGCTGACTCTTTAAACACTGAATGGAATATATTTACGATGACATAATACATACTGTTGGTTTACTGTTATTGTTGGTCAATTGTTAAATCCTCAAAAGCTTTTAGCCTACCTTATGCTGACATCAAATGCATTTGAATTTGGAATTACACAGCAAAATGCAGGAAACATATTTTAAAGGGAGTAGAAACATTATTTGTGTTTCCAGTTGCATAAACATGAATGTAAAAAGATAGGGTAATGCCAAACAAAAAGAATAAGAATTTCAGGATGGCACACAGCAGTATGTACGTTGTTAGTGTGCTGTTTACTGTTACCAGCAATAAGGAACAGTAATAGTTTTATTCCATGCTGAAAAGGGAAGAAAGAAAACGCAACGTTTCGGTTGTGGAGCCTTCTTCAGGTGTAAGAAAGATAGGGCAGTCAGCAAAGATAATATAGCATGGGAAAACAAAAGCCAGCAGAGAGGAGGAGGCAGGAGTAGGGGAGAGGCAGAGTGGCCAATCAAGTGGTGCGACGTCGAGAGAGGTGAGGAGAGGTGTGAAACGAAACTTAACAAATTAATAGAGAGAATTAAAAGAAAACAAGTCTGTCGTTGAGTGAAGGAGGGAGGTGTGAACCAAGTTTCACGATAATTTTAGTTTCTGATGTCTTTCTGCTATAGGAGTTAAGAAACCCTACTTTGAAAACGCAGACAGAGAGATCAGTGTGATCATAGCCATTAGCGGTGAAATGAGCAACTATGGGCTTTGAGAAATCTTTAATCTTCACAGCCCTAACATGTTCTCTGAAGTGGTCTCCGAGTCTCCTTCCTATTGCCCCAATGTATTGTAGATGGCTGGGCATTTACTGCAAGAGATACAGTAAATAAAGTTGCTGGAGGTATAAGATGTCATCTGAGTGATCCGGAATTGTCCTGTGGGGCCTTGAATGAGTGTGGTGTTAGATATGTACTTGCAGGTGATATAGCGAGCTCTGTTGCAGGGGAAAGTAACAGGTGTGGATGATTGCTGAGTGCAGTCAAGGAAGCTGTGAACAAGAAGGTAACACAGATTAGGTGGTCGGCGATATGAGATGATAAGGGGGTAAGGAAAGAGGTCCCCAATGGAAGGATCATCCTGTAGGATGGGAAAGTTGTCGATAACGGTCCTGGGGATAGAGAGTGTGTTGGGCTGGTAGGGAATGCAGTTGTTAGACCAGGAGTTCCTGATCGACTGATAGTCTGAGGGCTGTTTTAGGCTCGGTTGAGGGCCCTGTCAATAACACGGGTGGGGTATCATCTGTTGTTAAAAAAAGAATGCATTTTGAGTGTTTTGTTCTGGATATCAGTGTCATCACTGTAGAGTCATCTTCGCCAAAGAAACTGTGAAAAGGGGAGAGCATTTTTAGTGTGTTTAAATGAGTTGTATGGAACATAGCTGTGTGAATCTGTGGGATAGTAATAGACCAAAGTAGAGAGTTGGGGATGGTTAATGGATAGGTTTATGTCTAGAAACGGAAGAGTAGCAGAGGATATGTTAACTGTATATCTGAGAGATGGGTGGAAGTTGATGAAGTGATGCAGAAATTTCTGTAGCTGGTCATTAGAGCATGTTGAGGCACCAACACAGTCATCGATGTATCGCTTGTAGAGGTCCGGGACAAAGCCAGTGTAGGAAACGAAAAAGCATTCTTCTAACCAGTCGACAAAAATATTGGCATATTTGGGTCCCATTCATGGGTCCCATGGGCACCAGAATCTTTGCTGACTGCCCTATCTTTCTTACCCGAAAAAGGCTCCACAGCCGAAATGTTGTGTTTTCTTTCTTCTCTTTTCAGCATGGAATACACCTATTACTTGTTCCTTTGCAGCCTACACATGTTGATGCAGCTAGTAACCTGAACTACAGTTGGTATAAGTCTTACTATCAAGTCATCATGAATGTATTCCATTCAGTTTTTAAGGAGTAGGCAAAAATCTATGTAGAGAACACGTTTCTGCAGCTTCACATCAAGAAGATTCGTTTGGAAAGCCGTGTCATTTCTACTTGTTAGAGAAACGGCAAAAACAATATGTGTTTAACCTGGGAATGCTTAATGACAAGGTGCTGTACTTCATGTATACAAAAGATAGAACATGTGCTGCTTTAGATTATATTTTTTCCAAAAAAGAAGAGTGTGACCATATTCTGTTGTTGTTAATGTCAGTGCAACATTGCATGGGACAATATTATTGCATATACAGTAAAATGCGATATACAGTATTAATACAGTAGGCAACATTGTTCAAAAATTAACTATTGTGTTTAAACACAATAATTTTCTCATGTCAATTTGTTTTCTCTGTGGTGCTAATAAGCTTCTGTACATTTGATTACTAAGCAGATACTTGTTTAACAGTAGCAAAATATGGATGAAATTTATACTTATAAAGTATGGGGGGAGGCAACACTTCTTTAATTAACACATATACATAATAATAAACTTTATTTATTATAAGATATTTAAAGGTGGCTTCTGAAAGTGCTTTATAGATATAGATATAAATAATAAGCATCATTATGTGAATATCTGGCATCTCAATATTTTCTCTGGTACACATGTTGTATTGGTGAGATAGTGGGAAAATTGCTTGAGTATACACAATAATTGGGACAGTAGTCAATTTCAGCAAAACCCAGGCAATACCTTTCTGAGAGCAAGAGAGGGTTTTCAATGTAATTACCACCAGTCTTGTAATTAAGCCTTGTATGAACCCTTGTTAGGTGGTTGACATATACAGTAACATAGTGGATCAACATGGTATTCTCTATGGCTTCTCACTGTTTCAAGCTGTCACTTAACAGCAATTCCCCCCTCAGATCGAGAATTTCACAAATTCATATTTTCTCAATAAGTGCACTCCATTCCACCTTTACTGGTAAGAAGAGCCCTTGGTGGTAAATTGTTTACGTGGAAACATATGTCAGGACAGTGAAACACAATTGTTTCAGTATTAAACTGATACTGTAAAAAATCACTTTTGTTAAAATGGGTGTCAAAACCCTTGAAGAAATCCAACACAATTCAATTTAGTGTTCTTAAAGTGAGCAACACTAGAAATATAGGAAGAGCTCAACTGAACCTCTATTTCCTCTATCCAATTGTAGTGCCTTTCCAATTGTTCCGTCTGTCAGAAGTTAATGGAATGGCATTTTCAATTGCTTTTGCTACTCGTATGTATCACTCTTATATGTCACAGGACAATGCTGGACATAGACATTCAACCTTTGCGATATCCTCTTATCAGTGATAGATTTGACCTATTTTAACTTTCTAGATTATAATTGTATCATAAAAATATAAAATATACTCTGGAAGTGCTTTATTTGTAATATGAATGGCAATACAGCAATATTTAATGAGAAAATGCATATTTTAATATGAATATTTTAACTCTTGAAAGAGTTTGTCAGCCTATGAAATATATGTCACGAAATGCATTAAACCTTTATAAAATATTTATAAACAGCACCTTAAGATGTTAGCTATTTCTCCTTTTATTACCAATGTACAGAAACATTTCACATATTGCTTGGTATTATCACCTTTTCAATTACATTACCATTCTTCAACCCTTGTCCCTAAGCAAATCAAAGTGTTACAGTCTTGAATAGTTTGGAAGCACAGATGTAGCGGAGCAATAATGATGGCATAACCACAGTTGAATAGAAATGGAAAAAAAAATTGTGAAGAGCTGTGTTCCCAACATCCACAAAAAAACTATGTGAAAAATACCAATCAACCAAAGAAAAAAAATACAAATCTATATTTACAAAAATATGTACATTGATTATTTTGAAAAAGTAACTGGCTGTACACAACTCCAAATCAGAACCGTAACAGAAGCTTCCTCCTTATTTCTCCTCCCTTTTCATAGGAACCCCTTTTCTAGCTAAACCTCCTCCTTTTAGAAGATTCCATTGTAAAGCAAAATAAAGAACTATACAAAATAATGATCAGAGTTCTGATGCTTTTCCCAATAAACATACAAATAACAATTCACATGTTATTTGCAGAAAACTAAATACCATTAACTTTTATGTACATAATTTGTAATCAAAATACTACCTCCACAAAGTGGTATCTTCTCACATAGCAAACCTGCATGCGCAGCTCTAGGACAGGCACCACTAAGGCCGTGTCCCAATATGCACACTTGCAGTCTTTCGCCCTTCATATACACGTTTTCACTTAAGTCTGCAGTGACTGAGGGAGTCCAATTTCTAAATTTGTGTGTCACAAGGGTGTGCGCCCAATGTGCCTTTAATGCGCCCTTTTCTGAAGTCTGCATTATTGTGGACCCTGCTGAAGGGAATTGCCCTCAATTCCTTGTAGACTGGTGACATTTCATGTTCTAGCCAATCAACGCAGACAGAAGTTGTCATGGAGAATAAAATATTCATGTATTACTCAAATTTTAAAACAATCTTTTTGTTAAAAGAAATCATTAGAGTTCTTTGGATTCATACTTTTTGTATTCTATGTACGAAGTTTTGACATAAAGCTTTTGACACCCTATTTTGAATGATGAATGACAAATTTTCATTTACGTTTCGTCTACCTATTTGTTTTGTACACAGAATATTTAATAGTACACACACTTAATAGTTCAAAGCTTTGAGATATTGCCAAGTTTACCTTAAGTGGTTTACTTTGAATGAATGTGAATGAAAGCTTTATGATCATGGGATAGACTGGATAAAATGTACTTAGTAGTACAAAGCTTTGAAGAAACTTTTTTTGAAGAAACAGAGAGTGGTATTTCCAAGATTTCCATAAGTTTACTTTGCCCATTTTGAGTCGACCCTGCCCAACATGAATAAACATGACATGTCACTACTTTTGTGCAGGGATAGATAAGATGACATTCAATTTCCTCAAATTGCAAGCAGAGAATGACATTTTTTTTAAATCTCATCCAACATGCACTTAATACCTGTAAAAGAAGCGTCAATAACAGGAAGTATTTTGACCTTGAGCCATACAACCAGCAGGTGCTATCCAGCGAGGCTGGCCCATTACCCTTGTTATAATGATGCATCCTCAAATCCTTGCACACTTTAAGTCCACAATTGTGCTACGTCGCAGAAGTGCAGACTTGGAGAAAGGGTTTAGGACACAGTGAGAGAATTGGGAAGTGGCCTAAGACATCCCCTGTTGCCATATAATTGTTTAGGTCTTACAGGCGAAAGTGATGTTTCATGTGCACCCACAAAGTAAACAATGTTATCCCCGGGATTCCAGATTGTCATATTTCTTCAGACAGTCAATTGTTTGTATGGATGTATGTGTACTTACTGTACATGTGGATACCCCACAATTTCCAGGTGATCAGATAATGGAGTCCCTAGTCACACAAAACAGTTTGAAGTGGTGGATCCTGTGTTCCTAAAACACCTTTTACAGTATGTGAAATAGACCACAGTGTACTTCTCACAGATATCTTAACCCCAAAACACTGACCAGAGACTTTTTAGGTTTACTCTGTTAATAGGTTTAGTCTATTGAAATATCTGTAAAGCTGATATTAAGCCAGCTGTAAATTGGGAACTGTAAACACTTCACTGCTTTTAATAATGCGCTTTGGGTGACTTGAGAAGTGACTCTTAGATTTTAGATAAAGATTGTAACACTGGGAAGAGTCAACACTTCTAGCTTCAAAGTAGAGAGGATGTTTGCTGGGGTTTGGGGGGGGGGGGGGGTCCAGTGAGCAGAAACAATAGTAAAGTTTATCTTAGTATGCCTAGGCAAGTTGTGGATTAATGATTGCAAAGGAACAGGGCAGAAAGACAAAGTATAAGTTCACCTTAAGAGCACAGGGGAGAGAAGAGAAGCAGGATGAAGAAACAAGAATAAGTCGGGGGTTATAAACTTATGCAAACTTTGAAATGTTAATGTGGAACATTTAGAAAATATTTCAGTTAAGAACTCTATTTTAGTTCTGTATCTTCCTTGCTGACATGGCACTTTGAAAGGGCTGTTTTTAACTGGAAATTCAATGAGAAATATGAGCTTGCTTCAATAAACAGAATTATTTTATATGTGGTTTAATGTGGAGCTACATAAAGAACCTGAACCACACTGTTTTAAATGTTATCTTCTGATTTTATGCCACACCAGTGTGTCACTATGTAGTTTGGGGAAAAAGACATTATGGCAAACATTAATAAATTGAATTAATAATTGAACCAATTCTCTAATGGTGAATATTTTCAAAGATTTTATTTGTCAGTGCGGTCCTGCTTTGGTGTGGTCACTCGAAGGTGACCGGATCTTGGATGGTCATCTGTCCTGCCAGTCTGCTGAAACCTTCTCTGTCACGCCCTCTGCAGCCAGAGGGTGCTCCTTCTCTGTCCTGTCCCTAGTTTCCGATCTGCTGTCCTTCCTGTCCCTCTCTTTCCCTTGGGCTATATATTTCCGGGTCTTGCACTCTGTCCTGTCTCAGCATTGATGTTCGGATGTCCTGAGACCCGCCTAGCACCAGGGCACCCCACGGTCGCTCCCTGAGGGCATTGGTTTCTATTCGGCATTCCTGAACTCTTTGCACTAATGAGCCTGGGCCTTTTTCCCGTCTCGCCGCTACGCATATGGGTCTTTTTCCGCTCTCCTGCTCCCCACGGTTAGTCCCTTTGGACGTCCGTGAAACTCTGCAGTTGGGACACAGCAGAGCAGCTTACTCAATTAGTGTCTGGCAACATTGGGACATGACATGCCTGGCTAACTAAGTGTGGCCTTTTTCTTGCAGTGACCTAAGCTTTGAATTAAAGCCTTTTTAAAGGTGACCTGATCAGGCATTGTTCCACCTGGACCTTGTTGGGTTAAAGTGCACCAAACAAGCTTTCGTTTGATTGGCAAGTTGCAATGCCTCACTGCACAAGCTGTATTGCTGGTCAGTGAGCTTAAAACAAATTGACAACTTTTTTGTGAAAGTACATAAGTCATAACTGTAGTGTTGTCATTCCAAAAATGTTGTGTTTCTTTTTTCCAAGAGTATATACAGTATATATATTATATGAGAATAATTTGACTGTTGTGTTAATAACATTGTAAATAATCCTAGAATAGAAGTCATTATTACCTTTATGTAGTTTAATGATGTATTATTACAAATTTTAGACTTTTTTGAAAACCCTTTGAAGTGATTTATAATAAATATACTTTTTTGTTTTAATTCCAAAGAACACTGTTTTATTCTTTTTTCAATTTTGTTTTATTTATTGAAATTAATTTTCTCTATTAGTTATGAATTTGCCCATTAGATTAATTTAATCTCTTAGTATAAGACTTTTTTTCTAACGGTCCTCAAAAAACTCAAAACTCTTTCAACATATTTGTAATGATACTTCTCATTGCATATTGTTGTGAAGTGATTTACAAAGATTTACAGCACATAACTTAAATAACACAGATGCACTGCTGTCCTTTCCAACCTTTTTTACTCAGGATTTTATCAGTTCTATTCATCATTATAAACAGACACTTGGATAAAAAAACTAAAATGTTTGCATTTGACAAAGTTAAGAAGTGTTCATTGCAAGAAAGTTTGAAGTTTGCATTTAATTCCTCTTATCAGACGAAATTGGTTGGGATCTGTCAAAACAATTTGAGATTTGTGGTGGGTTTGAGTCTTTGTTTCACAGTTGTATTTATGAGAGTGTGTGTTAGAAAATTACTGAAACATGTTTAAATGCATCCAATCTGAATTGTTGTGGCATTCACTCTAGTGGCTAATAGTGTGTTGGAAAGGAGCAGAATTGGCAGTGAACACTGGAGAGAAAGACAGAGTCAAAGAATGAACAAGAACGTCTATTGGGCTTTGATTTTTTGTTACTTCAATGAAATCTGTGCACTAAAATGGTGTGAAACATTAAATTTAGCAAGATTCAGTCCAATTAAGCATTTCAAAGAAATACAATAATCAGTAAATCTGCACGTTAAATAAATGAATTATTATGAATATAAATGTAGAAACATCATAGTCAAATTCAAAATGTAAAGTCTCCAGTTACTCTTCATTTAGATGAATGCAGAAAACTATTAATTTCGTTATAGTCACTGCTAAAAATCAGTGGTAATTGTTTATGTAGCACTGTGCTGACTTCAAATTGCAAGCAAAAGTGCAAAGGAAAAATGGCATCCTAAAAGATATGATAATAAGATATTATCAAGACATTCAATACAACATGCTCATTAAAATATATGCTAGAAATTGAATCCCTTTTTTGCTCCAATGGGGCTCCAAATTCTAAATTTATTTAGAATTATCGATGATAGAATGGGTATTCCATGTCTTCTTTGATTTTGTAAGTCTTCCTACTGAGCATCAAAGTTTAATTATACAGCTATCGGAACAAAACATAACATAAAATGTCAAGGTTCTTCAACATCTTTCTGACCATCCTTCTAAATAACTGACTGTAAGTTGATCTGTATTCATATAAGCTATTTCCTGAAAATAGACTTGTTTGTGTACCACCAGGCCTCAGTTCATTGAAGAAAAGTGTTCTTAAGGAAACATGGTCGCCAAATAGCTGCAGGAATCAATTCTGAATAAGAAGGAGAGGACTCCCACAGTGAAAAGAACAAACAAGTCTTTTGTAATCAACAAATGCACTAACTGATTATCTTCCCTCTTTTATTAGAGAAGTGACAGCACATCCTGCAAATGTATAATCGTTTCTGTCCTGATGTTAAAAATATGTAATGCTTTGAACTATGCATTCATGCTGTGAATCTGTTTAAAGAGCCTTAAGCTCTCTTTTTTTCCCTAGAAGCTTATTGTCAAAGAGGCGAATCAAGTGGTACATGCTTAGGAATACCTTTGTTGAGTATGTTTTCTCCTAACTGACAATGCCACATAAATAAAACTACAACAAGCAGCACAGCAGGTTGTCCTGAAGTGAAGAGGCCTTATAGACAAGAGAAAGGCTGAGGCATCTTGTTTCTCACTGTGTTACACATGGCTGGAAATCCATCTGTCTTTGTGGCCTTAACAGAGTAATGTAAATATAAACCATTGCTTTAAAAGTGTTTCATTTCTGTCTGCATGCAAGTGGGTGAGACAGTGAAAATCAAGACAAATTTCACATAGTAGGGATGGATAGCTTAAACCAACCACCTTGACTTTTGTCTCATAAATCAGTAACCTTTGTTTTTTTAAACTTTGATTTCAATGTTTGTTTTTGTCATACAAAATGTGTTGCCTTTTAATAAATGAAAAAATAGTTCCTGGAAAGTGAAGTAGTTATTTTGGAGATTCAATAAAATAGGTTTAATAATGTGGAGTTTATAAAATGCGACAGCTATTGAAAAGTTTAATGTATGTGATTATTATGGCTCTAACAAATCCATTTAAAAATTCAAAAAAATATCTACAGTATAACTGTCATGGAGCAGTTATGATCTTTAGGGTCTATTGTATTTTACTACTGTTTTACTTTTCTAAAAGGTTTTCTGCTTGCTCAACATCCCAAAAATTTTGGCTCGTGTCTTGAGTCTACAGTACTGTAGTTACTTTTTGTGACAGAATATGTTGTTTAGAACATTTCTGTGCCTAAAGGACCTTCATTGACTGAACAAACATAAAATATGTTAAAACATACATTCCATCAAATGACTGTTTTAAATACTTACACTGTTAATAGCCCTGTTTCTGAATACTGATGTACAGATGCAGCCATTCAAAATGCGCGGGCGATACCGCATTATTTTGTGCTACGCTTTACGCAGTCTACCGCGAGTTACCGTAAATTCTCCTATAATACCGCAAGCAAAATAATAGTATCCGGAATTTCTGCAAGGTGGAGCTAATAAAGCTCAACCTCTCATGTTTGAGCTGTCGCCATCAAAGTCTTTAACGAAGATATTACTAATAGTATTAATAATGAATGACCTTGGACAAGCTGTAAACTCAAAGTATTGCCCTGGTCCACATTCTTTTTTTCATTGACCGTCTTTGTAAAAGTAACACCACAGCATTTCGCAATCACGCATTTGTTTCCAATCATGCAAAGTACAGTAATATTTTGAGAATCGATTCACCATGGCTTTCACATGCTCATAAAAGAGATTGATTTAGGAACATAAACATATTACCGTTTGCAAACTGTACTGTATACAGTATGTATATGTATATTTATAACTGTGCCCGTCTAAGTATTGAATATTTATATGGAATTTTACCACTGAAAGGAAATCTTAGTACCTGAACATAAAAAGAATAGGAGCATACTGTAACGCGTGTGAAGGCCATAAACAATATTAATTTTGGAACTTAAACATACAGTATATGGCTGGTCTCGGTACTTTAAAGAAAACATACACACCAGTATTCCATTTCTCCCTAAACGTTTTAAGCATCGAAGTCTTTAACTAACGTGATACCGGCGTCAACAAGCATACTTTTAGAATTTGATTAAAAGGGAATATAATATGGAAACGCGTATCTAAAGAAATTAATAACGATATAATTATATTCATGTACCGCAACACAAGAATAGTACACGCTGTACATTGTCTGTTGATAATGTTTCTGTAGTGCTTTTTTCAGCAATCTGCATGTGACCTTGACGGTGGCGCAGTGGGTTAGGTTCCTGACTCCCACATCACATGGTCTTTGATCGAATCCTGCTGGAGTCATGAATTTCCTTTAACAAACATTTTTTTGAAAAAATGAAACGTTTCCCTGAGACAGAGATTAAATAAAACCCCACTCGCACCAAACAAATTTATATTTCTAAATATCACAACATGATCGAATTTAAGTCATTTTCATAACAATGAATAGTCACCTAGGCGTTACAATATAAACATTTATATTGATTTAAATCGTGTTTTGATTTAAATCGCAAACACGGGTTTAAATATATGTGTTTTTTGATTCACAATCAGACAAATGCAACATAAATTGATACTGTATCTTTGTCTTCTAAGTATCTTAATAAACTTTCAGCATAGCTTTCTCCCCGTTTAGATTTATATTTCTTGGGATCTTGGGATCAAAGGTGAAAAGCTTTAAAGATACATATTGTAATACTTTCGAGTTCGGATAGGACAGACACGAGAACTCAGACTTGCGGAGTTAAAGCAAGTTAAAGCCTTGATTTTATATATCACCTTTAAAAGTGGCATCTCAAAGCAAAGTAAATACCCAACACTGATTGTACCCATCTGTCATGCTACTAAAGCACCTTGAATTGAATTGAGGGAGAGAGGGGGGGAGGGCGAGCGAAAGAGCCAGGACAGACAGGCAAATAAGATACACTCCACAGACATTCACAACAGCGAAATATCATACAGATGCAGCCATTCAAAATGGGTGAGGTATTTCAGGGCATACCCCGGTGGGCGTGTTGCAGTATCACGAGGTATCACGCAGTTAACGTGGTGTCACCTTGTAAAACCGCCAGGGGGAGCTTAACCTCTCATGTACAGCATTTGAGCCTTTAATTTTGAATTGTGTATTACAGCATGTTAATCATCAGTCATTAAAATGTTGGTATATTTTATGAAAGCAAGATTGCTCAGTTGGACAAAAGTACACAACCTACCTTTATCAGAAATATTTATGCATCAAAGCCTTTACTGAAGATATTACTAATAGTATTTATAATGGATGACTCTGGACAAGCTGTATACTCAAAGTATAATTTCTTTAGCACATTTGTACAAGCACTTGGAATCTGTCCAAGCCATATTTTGTCAGGCATTTTGTTTTACTTCAACGGGCATAAAAACTTCCTTGCTTTTAACAGGGCGTTTCATAATTTCTAACTACGAAAATGATTTAAAATGCGACACCTATCATTCAACTAGAGCTTAAAATATCACAAGGATCCTCGAAAGCACAGCAAAGAGTGTATTAAAAGACACTTGTATTTATCAACGCTTTCTTTTCCGTATACCAGATTTTATGGAACCACTTCAGAGGGGTGTCAGCCAGTCAGATTCCAGGAATCGGCACTTTAAAGGAAAAATACTCACCGGTATTCCATTTCTCCCTAACGATTTTAAGCATCGAAGTATTTAACTAGCATGTGAAATAGCGTGTGAAAAAGTGGTAGTTTTAAGCTTTTCTGCTAATATAATATGGAATCGCGTATTTAAAGAATTTAATAAAGGTATTCGTGTGCTGCGACAGGGCTGTGTAGGGCTGTTTCGCCTGCCTGTTCATGCGAGTTGTCTTGTAGCCTACTGGTCTAGGTGTGTGACTACCAGCTGGTGCTGGACTTTTCTTTTAACAAACATTTCTTCGAAAAAATAGAATAGCGATATTATGGACAATCAATTGACTTTTATATTTCAAAATATCGCAAAGATCGATCATGTTGCGATATTTTGAAACATAAAAGTCAACATATCTTCCCTTCTGACAGCAGTTCCTGCTTCTATTGTGTGTGTGTGTGCAACAGAGTACATTTTTATAGAGAAATGGAGGCTGGACAGTATGCGTTACATTATAAACATTTATATTGATTTAAATCGTGTTCTGATTTAAATCGCAAACACGTGTTTAATTATATGTGTTTTTTAATCATAATCAGGCTAATGCAACATAAATTGATACAGTATCTTTGTCTTCTAAGTATCTTAATAAACTTTCAGCATAGCTTTCTACCCGTCAAGATTTATATTTCTTGGGATTTTGGGATCAAACGTGGACGGAATAGATTATAATCGTTTTTATTTGTCAAATACGTGATTGTATTTCTGAATGTTATGTGACACCTACAGTAGTTCACTGCTTTAAATACATCGAATTAAGAAACTTATGTGTAGCACTTTAGATCTTTTTTCTGAACCAGGGAAAATCTGATCATGTTTCTCTATAACAATAATAAAAAACTTTATTTTACATATCGCCTTTAAAAGTGACATCTCAAAGCAATACAGTAGATCGAAAAACAGTTCAAAGGGACCAAATTAAATACCAGACAATCGCAAACGCGTTTTCAATAAAATTATTTTATTCATTCAGCAGTTTGTAAGAGGGACATCCAGGAGAGAGAGACACACACACCGGTTTCCATTGACAAAATTGTTTTTTTTCAATTCCTCTTGTCTAACAGGAATGTTTTGTTTGTGGACAGACTGTTAGACAAGAGGAAAAGACCGCCTCCTCCTACGAAGCATTAATCGCGTATCTAAGGAAAATTGCAGTATACCTTTGTTCATGCACATCATTATACAGTATCTCAATTTGTATTTCGATAAAAAAAATAGTTTGCCCAGCCACAACTGTTGTTATTGTTTTAATCCTGTAAAGCGTTTCCTTTTTCTGCGTTTTCCATTTCCGTTTTCTGATCACTCGCTTTCTGGATACACATCTCACCTGTCCTGTTCTTTGTTTTCCTGGTTTGCTGATTATGCCTGCTGCGGTCCACTCCTACCCTCACACCTAAAGTTTCTTGGCCCAGTTCATTAACCCTTGTATGTGCTGTCCGCGCCCAAAATGCAATTTAAAAAAAGTCAAAAACCGCGCTCAAAATGCAATTTAGAGCTTAATAAGATACACTCCACAGGCAAAATTAAAGACAAAATTAAAGACGATTAAAATCTGTAATCTTTCCACTTGTACTGTGAGTCATCGGAAAGTTTCTGCTTTGTGTAAGGATGGTGAGAAAGCTGTGCTCAATGTATTTAAGGGACTTAAAAGTAAAAGGAGATGCTTCATATTGCTTGCCTAATTTTAAAAACTAAGTTATAAATGCAGACGCTCCCTTGGTGCCGCGCCGGGTGTAAATATCAAAGTATACATTCCCAACAAGAATTGTGCCCATCTGTCATGCAAATAAAACACCTTGAATTGAATTGAGGGAGAGAGGGGGTAGGGGGACAGATACTGTAGACAGGACTCAAGGCAAATAAGATACTTATGGGTACACAGGCATTCACGACAGCAACATACGAAACGTTTGCACGTATTGTATAGTTAAGTTATTACTTGGTTTTCAAAGTGCAATGAAATACAATATTGTTGTTGCTGCTGTTCTGGTTGTTTTTATCCCGTAAAGCGTTTTGAGAAGCCACCTTTAAAGGCGATATATACTGTAAAACCGCTGATTCTTATGGAATGTGTTCCGCAGGAGATTCAAATTTTTATTTATTTTTTTTTTTATCGCGTATCTAAGGAAATCTCAGTATAACTTTGTTCATGAACAAAGAGTGGCATGTTACATTATCATTAGTTTTTTTAACAAGGCTCGCCAGCTAATGTGAATCGAAACCTGTCTTGCTAGCTTTTAAAGTCGTGCATGTGTAAACTGTACTAGAGGGCATGCAAGTTACTCTCCCCCTTTCAGCTGCAGGGAGTCCCTCTGCTGCAACACACAGCAGACAGAACGGGAGACTATTGCCTTTCATATCTGACACCAGTGAAGTAAAAGGGGTGTCTAAAGGGGTGATTTCAGACCACATTTTAGTTATTTTATTTTGTTTACTTTTAACATTTCTGTAATTTACAGTAGATGTCAAAGCCCGAAGCCTATTATACTCAGTCTAGCCTTGGATCCTCTGAGTCCCATGACTCAGTCTTGTCTGCTTTCCTAGAATAAAACCAGTTAAGTCTTGTGTACTATGCAATTTATATTTTCCGATTCCATGCATTCCCTTAATGTTTAGAGTTTACTATATTCTCCAGACTCAAACACATAAGTACTAATAGCTCTGTCCCTTTAGGAGACTCTTTGCAGTACTGTGTCCCACTACCCCCATGAATTCTTTAGGTTGGGTCTAATATTTTCCAGTAATATACAGAATGGGATACAAAATGCTGTCAGGCAGGTAACAGAAAAGAGAAAAATATAAATATTTCCATTTTACAGACGTTCACACATTTATAACATTTTGGCTCAATAAAAAGCTAACTCAATAATTAAATGTGATAAAGTATAGTTTGGATGTTTATACATTCATGTTAATCGTATTCTTGATTTATTTCAATAAGTGTTCATGTTTCATTTGCTAACTTAGAGCATATTGTGCAATGAAGAATAAAATAGCTGCATGACAAGTGACTTCCTTCTCTCAGTGGAAATTAAAAGGTAGCCTGATAAATTATAAGACCGTAAGAAAGGTTCCAATCAGGAGGAGACAATTCTTTCCAATTTTTTTGTTTGATTGCTGGTAGCAAACTGATCTGAGGATCTACTCCAGCTCTTTCTCTTTTTATCATACAGTAAATTTTATTTTCTTGCTTTCTGAAACACAATATAACATAAAATAACCTCACAAACTCAAAGAAAAAATCCTCCCCCCCCCCTCCCCTTGGCAGTACTTCCTCCCATGCTTTTAACTAAGGGCATCTAAAATACTGTCAAACAGCTACAATGGTATCTCTGTGTCAATCACAGCACCTACCGTTCCCTTACGAGCAACAACATGGATTCTAACACTCAGACATTAAAAAAAGTCAGACCAAGAGAGAAAATACTGAGCTTTACAACATGCGGTACCAGTAACATTTTACCCACAGTAGACTCACCAACCAGATGTGTTTCAGTTTCTGTGATAAGCCTAGATTAATCATATCCTCTCCTCTAGTAGGAGCACCAAGTGTAAACATGTAACGTCCCTATTAAAAATAATGGCAAAACAGAAGTTCACTCTTTCTAGAACATACCTTCCTATGGACACTCCTAAAATGTATAAAATAGTGTCCACAGCATCTCATAATAGAGGCAAATGGGGAACTACAAACTCATTTCATACAATGCCATCCATGAGGGGTTAAATACACCCTGAGAGAAATTAATTTCTGGATAATTCAACGGCTGTGATTTCTGGAATATGTATTATCCCAAATATTTTCAAAAGAAATTGAATCATTTCAATGAATCTGTGCCATTCAAGTACCTGCTCCAGACAGTAACCACTGCTAAGGGTTTATATGAAGCTTGCATTAAAAGACTTTAAAACAATGTCATGTTCATGGCGTATGTCCCATAAAAAAGTCATGCCTTGGAGTACAGACCCCCAAAGGAATGCTATAGACTCAAACTGCAAAATAAACACATACAGAAAGAAAGTATTTGTATTGTAATTGCAAATCCTGGTATGAGTGATTGGTATGACTTTCCTCATTACAAATCTCTTATTAGAATTTAAATTTCTCTGTAACTCCAGGTCAGAACAGAGAAAATGTAACTGCCTTAAGGAGTTTACGATTATGAAAAATAGAAGGATAAGCATGATACGTATGTCTTCTGTCATTTTCTAAGTCATGTTACTGAGCACCAAATCTTATTGAGAATATGAATCCATTTAAGGTTTATACCATTAAAGTAAAGGTTTATTCCATGCTGAAAATGTTTGTACCAGACTTTTTTGAGGCCTGTTTAATTGTGTCTGAAGTCTGATGTTGTAAATTTTATTGTTAAAAAGATCCATGAAAATGTCACTACTAAAGTTAGCTGGTACTGTTGGTATTGTAAGTGGCAAGTAGAGCTCATATTTTAGATTTTGTGTAGTTGCCAGCGTTGAACTGTGTGTTGGATGCACATGAATTGAAGGAATGGGCAAACATAGCTGATGCGGATCCACAGAGCCAGCATATTAAGATGTTTATAATTAGAGGCAATTTGTTTAAATAACTAGGTATGGATACTGATGTGCAAGAGAGGTGGAAAGGCTGTTTCCTTAAGCCAGCACTATAAAATGTTTCAGTGAGATGCTGCCATTTCATAGTGGGTTTCTAACACTGTGTATAGTTCTATCCACACAGTGCCTTTACTCCCATCCATTTCTAATCTCTTTATCCAGTACAGAGGATTTGGAGCCTATCCCAGTAAGCGACGGATACAAGGCAGAATACACCCTGGACATAGCGCCAGTCCATGCTTGCACCTCTAACTGCTTGTCTTCCTTATATGCATTTACTTTGTAATCTGTGGTCCTTTTATCTGTTTTTACCTCTACTGTATTGCTTTGAGATGCCACCTTTAATGGTGATATATCAAATAAAGTTTTTTATTATTGTTATAGGGAAACATAATCAGAATTTCCCTGGTTCAGAAAAAAAGATCTAAAGTATACTAGTTTGTCACTCTTCTGTGACAAACTTTGCTAAATGACTTTTCATACTAATCTGATTAATCTAACTGCCAGTTTTCTGTGCTTTCTCTATCCTGCTATATTTGCAATTATTCAGAAAATTTTCATCTTGAAATAACTCATTTCTAAATACTTTTTTCACTGTTAACATCTTGCAGCAACTCTGCGACAAAATATACACTCTGACAGTTCATCCTGCTACCAACATTAAATAAAAAAATCTTAAGATTTCTATATTTATGTCTTTATTTAGTGGTTTCATTAGTGACAAAGGCTAAACTTTCTTGGAAAAATGTCTTTTATGTGTTGCGGAAAAAACTGACTTGCTTTAACAAAATATGTTTACAAATCCTTTCACCTGGCATTTCCGTAGTTAGAAATTATGGAACGCTCTGTTAAAAGCAAGGGAGTTTTTATGTCCGTTGCAGTTCTTTTGCAACATGAATATAATTATATCGTTATTAATTTCTTGAGATACGCGATTCCATATTATATTCCCTTTTAATCAAATTCTAAAAGAATGCTTGTTGACTCCGGTATTGCGTAAGTTAAAGACTTCGATGCTTAAAATGTTTAGGGAGAAATGGAATACTGGTGTGTATGTTTTCTTTAAAGTACCGAGACCAGCCATATACTGTATGTTTAAGTTCCAAAATTAATATTGTTTATGGACTTCACACGTGTTGCAGTATGCTCCTATTCTTTTTATGCTCAGGCACTAAGATCTCCCTTCTGCTTTGTGTAAGGATGGTATCAAAAGCAATCTTAAGTGGTGAGAAAGCTGTGCTCAATGTATTTAAGGGTCTTAAAAGTAAAAGGAGATGCTTCATATTGCTTGACTAATTTTAAAAACTAAGTTATAAATGCAGACGCTCCCTCGGTGCGCTGCTCTGGTGCGCCAGCTCTTACACAGTGCCTGTCTGCCGTAAGCGTTACAATATACATACCCAACACTGCTTGTACCCATCTGTCATGCAAATAAAACACCTTGAATTGAATTGAATTGAGGGGAGAGGGGGGAAATACTAAAGCCAATACTCCATAGGAATCAGCGCTTTTATACAGTATATCGCCTTTAAACACATATATTTAAACACGCATTTACGATTTAAATCAAAACGCGATTCAAATCAATATAAATGTATATTTTGTAATGCATAGGTGACTATTCATTGTTATTAATAAGACTTTAATTCGATCATGTCGTGATATTTAGAAATATAAATTTGTTTGGTGTGTGTGAGGTTTTATTTAATCTCTGACCAAGGGAAACGTTTCATTTTTTTCAAAGAAATGTTTGTTGGGAGTCAGGAAACTAACACACAGCGCCACCGGATTTAATAACGCAATAAAAACGCTATAAAATAATGTGACTAGGCACAGAACAAGTTTACAGCACAGTACAATAATAAATGTTGACCATGACTTTAGAAGCATAAATTACCTTACACTCAATTTAAACACAAGCTGTCTTTCTGTATGAACCTCTAAGCTGGTTCATACAGAAAATGTAGAAATGCATTAGCCTGATTATGATTAAAAAACACATAATTAAACACACGTTTGCGATTTAAATCAGAACACGATTTAAATCAATATAAATATTTATATTGTAACGCATACTGTCCAGCCTCCATTTCTCTATAAAAATTTACTCTGTCGCACACACACACACAATAGAAGCAGGAACCGCTGTCAGAAGGGAAGATATGTTCAAAATATTGCAAATATCGATCATGTTGCGATATTTTGAAATATAAAAGTCAAAAGTCAGTTGGTGGTCACGCACCTAGACCAGTAGGCTACAAGACAGCTCGCATGCACAGGGAGGCGAAACAGCCCTACACAGCCCTGTCGCAGTACACGAATATAATCATACCGTTATTAAATTCTTTAGATACGCGATTCCATATTATATTCCCTTTTAATCAAATTCTAAAAGTATGCTTGTTGACTCCGGTATCACTTTAGTTAAAGACTTCGAAGCTTAAAATGTTTAGGGAGAAATGGAATACTGGTGTGTATTTTTTTCTTTAAGGTACCAAGACCAGCTATATACTGTATGTTTATGTTCCAAAATTAATATCGTTTATGGCCTTCACACACGTTACAGTATGCTCCTATTCTTTTTATGCTCAGCTACTAAGATTTCCCTTCAGTGGTAAAATTCAATATCTACAACGGGCACAGTAAAGACGTTTACAGTAAGTCTTTCTACGACAGACCAACGGACCACGAGTGCCCCTGTCGGTCAACCAATCACGCACCGCGTCATATTGCGTCATGATACGCGATACCGCAGCCAATTACCTGGGGTACGTGTCTGTACCGCTCACTTTGAATGGCTGCATCTGTAAAACGTTTGTACATATAGTTAAGTTATTACTTGGTTTTCAATGTGCAATGGAATACAATATTGTTGTTGTTGCTGTTATTGCTGTTTTTATCCTGTAAGGCGTTTTGAGAAGCCACCTTTAAAGGCGATATATAAAAGTGCTGATTCTTATGGAATGTGTTCCGCCAGGGATTCAAAAAATCAGTCTACTTTGTCAGGCATTTTCTTTTACTGCAACGGACATAAAAACAAACATTTTCTTTTACTGCAACGGACATAAAAACTCCCTTGCTTTTAACAGAGCGTTCCATAATTTCTAACTACAAAAATTATTTAAACTGCGACACTTATCATTCAACCAGAGCTCGAAGTATCACAAGGATCCCCAAGAGCACAGCAAAGGCTGTATTAAAAGAATCACGTATCTAAAGAAATTAATAAGATATAATTATATTTGTGTACTGAGACAGGGCTGTGTAGGGCTGTTTCACCTCTCTCTTCATGTGACTCTATTCAAAAGCCATTTAGCAAAGAGGGGATGAGAAGAGTGACAAACTAGTATACTTTAGATCTTTTTTTCTGAACTGGGGAAAATCTGATCATGTTTCTCTATAACAATAATAAAAAACATTGCCACACCGGAACTGTTAAACCAACGCATTAGCAAGTCAAAGCCCATTGAGGAACCGGGCGTAATAATTGTTCGTTCCCTTGATTTACTGATCTGCATTAATTACAGAAATCGAGTTCCTGCTCTTTGCAGACGACCTGGTCCTGCTGTCGCCCACAGAACAGAGGCTGCGGCAGAACCTGGCACTGCTGGAGCAGCACTGTCAGACCTGGGCGCTGACAGTCAATCTGGACAAGACCAGAGTTATGGTTTTCCAGAAAAAAAGCAAGACCTCAGGAAACAGGTCCAAATTCACACTTAACAACAACACATTAACACCTAACAACGGGAGCAGGGCCGAATTAGGCCAGTACCCACTATTGTTAAACATACAGAAAAGAATATTAAAGTATTGGCTTAAGTATTAGCCATATAATGATGTGTTCTGGCTAAGACATTAACGAGTACAACCCCCCTCTCTGCAGGAGTGCTGGCTGTGAACATATTCTAGCCCTAAATGAATTAATAGCAAACATGGTTTACATAAAATACATTTTTCCAAGAAAGTTTATTATACTACGATCTATAGTTGAAGTCTGAGCGTAAATAAATAGAAAAAGCATTTTCAGAGAGCAATTACGCTGTGTTTATGTAGAAAAAGTGATTAGGTTTATGAGCAATCTAATTACTTATTCGTTTAAAACGCTATATAAAATAAAATTTATTATTAATTTGCTGGACAGAGCGGTGAAAACATTATTATGGATAAGACAAAGATAATAATCCTGATCAGTTTAGAAATCTGTGTACGCTGTGAGGTTTTTACTTCTTAAACTTTTAAAATACACGTTTTGAATAGAAAGAAATCATCTTCCTGGTACAGTATGTATAGCAAACCAGCAAGTCTTTTTTCTCCAATCAGAGGGGTTAGACGCTCGGTTAAAAGCAAAGGAGATTGTCTGTTATAGTGTACATAAAAACAAGAGTTCGCTGGCATATTATCCTAGAAGACACAGACCGGCGCCAGACCGGGAGAATGCCCGCAGCGTAAAAGAAAATGCCTGATAAACTAGGAATTGGACAGTTTCCAAGTGCTTGTACAATTGATGGAAATGTTCAAATAAATGTGCAAAAGAAATAAACAAAATAATCATTTATTTCTTTATCATAGTGGCTAGCTAATGTCCTGTCTTTGCTAGTTAGTGGCTGTGTTTCTGTGTTGGGTAGCAACGGGTGACTGTTCTCAGGCGGAAGATGTAAACAGCTTAATGTTCGTGTTAAATAATTTTTTAAAATTAAAATTCATTCTATACAGCAATTGCATATTTGGGTACCGTTTCATAAAACCTTCATGCTTAAAATGTTTAGGGAGAAATGGAAGACTGGTGTGTATTTTTTCTTTAAACTACCAAGACCAACCATACAAAGTACAGTTTACGTACATAGAGTAATGTTTATGTTCCTAAATTAATATCGTTTATGACCTTCAGATGCGTTATGCTCCTCTTCTTTTTATGCTCAGATACTAAAATTTCCTTTTAGTGGTAAATTTCCATATAAATAATCAAAACTAAGCGGATTAAAATGTGCACAGTAAAGACATTAAATGATTAAATCTTTTCACTACCAACCAATGCACCATGAGTGCTCCTGTCGGTCATTTTGGCCAGCCAATCACTTACCGCGGTGCCCTACGGTGCCTTGTGGGTAGATTACCGTACCATGGGTTTGTACCGCGCATTTTGAATGGCTGCATCTGTACAAGTTTGAGGGCATGTCCCATGAGGACTTACTATTCTGTAAGCCACTACCAACAAGAACTACAGAAGAGCGCATATTTCAGCTTCTGAATGAATTTATTGAAGACAATGGCATCAGTTGGATAAAATTTGTCAGAGTTTGTACAGACAGTGCTAAAGCGATGACAGCCAACACAGCGGTTTCATCACACAAATTTGAGTTTGCTCCAGATATGAAGTGGACGCACTGCAGCATCCACCGCAAGGCCTTGCCAGTCAAGGATATGCCTGAGGATTTAAAATCTGTTAGACTCTATTGTGAATTGTATCAAGGCTCAACCAATGAATTCACATTTGCTTTGCACAACTAACAGGCTCACCCCTCTCACTGAAATGGTAAATGCTTTTTTTTATTGTTTTTTTTTAATTGTTGTTGTTCCTGTTGTCATTCTGTAAAACGTTTTGAGAAGCCACCTTTAAAGGCGCTATATCAAATAAGGTTTATTTCTATATGTATTATATGTGTGTGTGCACGTGCTCATGTTGGTCATTGAGATATTCTGTGGTTCCTACGAGAAATGACTTGTTGGTGGTACTTGGATGCTTTGGTTTGATCAGGGGTGGTACTTGGTCCAAACTGTTTGAGAACCACTGAATATGTCAGTATACTGTATGGTATATACGTCTATATATATGTAACCATATATCAGATCTATATGTAACCATAATAGTATATTATGGCCAGCAGCCACATCACCCCACAACTCACAACTGGCAACTCACTGAAGGTGAGTTAAGGTGAGACCTCCTGGGAAACCTAAGATACTGGAAGACATGTTAGTGGGGCCAGCAGGGGGTGCTCACCCCCCACTATAGTGACGGGGAAGGCGCCGTCCTCCGGATGAGATGTAAAACTGAGTTCCTGACTCTCTGTGGTCAATAAAATCCCAGGGTGTTTCTTGCACAGTGTAGGAGTGTAACCATGGAATCCTGGACACATTTCCCATTGGCCTTTACCAATCTTGGCCTCCTAATAATCCCCATTTATGAGTTGACTTCATCATTCTGTTCTCCTCCTCACTGATAGCTGATGTGCTGGCGCACTATGGCTGCCGTCGCATCATCCAGGTTGATGCTGCACATTGGTGGTGGAGGGGAGTCCCCATTACCTGTAAAGCACTTAGAGTGGAGTGTCCAGAAAAGTACTATATGAGTGTAAGGAATTATGATTATTAATATAGGTTTTAAAATATTTTTAAAATGACTAATGTTTTTTTTTTAAAATCTAGAATGCAGTAACACAATTTCTGTCAGCTTTCCTTGTAATTATTTTCTGTTTGGTTCTGTAGTACTCATACTATATACTGTATTTCCATGCAAGCATAATAGATTTCAGACACCTCTGTGTACTCTATGAACAGTGATAGGAAAGCATATTTCCTCTCTTCTCCAATACATAAAGCAACAGAGTGAATATAAAGCTCTCAGCTAATGTGCAGTACTGGCACATACTGTGACATTTTTGACAGTGATGTGCTGTCTGATGTCATTGAATGCTATGGTGAAGGACCTTGCTTTTACCAGAATGATAACTGTATTTCCATACTCTCGTGTCAGCAAGGCAGTATTTTGTGTAAAATAATGTTCAAAATCTGTAGTTAGCAATTGAAATCCATCAGAATATACCAGAGAATTTCTAGAATAAAATCTTAAGGACAATAAAGAATGAAGAAGAAAATCTGTGAATTTCAAAACAATCTGAATGAATAGCATGAAATTGCAAAAAGTGACAAATTTCTGTCTTTGTGTTAAAATCTGTTATTTCTGCCAAATACACCCCTACAGCCAAATCTTAAGTGCACTACATTTATTTTTTCTGACATCTTTGATAACACACCATATTACATAACACAGATTACCTTTTACAGAATTAGAAAATTGATAGAGTATAGGGGAAACATTAAAAAACAGCAGAAATGCAATATTTGTAGCTGTGTATTAACAATTCATTAAAAAAGTCAAACTGAAATGAACAGCACAGATTATTATTTTTGAAACAAATATCTCCAGAAAGTTCTTTAAGGTGGTCGTTTAATAAAAAAGCAATATTATTATTTATGTATCTTGGACAAAAATGCTAACATAGTCTATTTATTTGAGTGCACATTTATCTTTATCTTGGCATACAATTCACCACTGAGGACTCAATGAGTACAGCAACTGGAATCCTTGAAAATGGCCAAACAAACAGGTTCTTAAGTTTTGCTAGGGGAATAATCATATTTATAGTTCCCGAAGAGTACAAATTTGATTTTTCAGAGGCCAGGGACAGCATATATGTTTGCATCTGAACAATCAGTATAATTAGGTTGCCTTAGGGTGGAAGGTTGTAAGCCTTATGTAAAAAAGGAACCTACATCTTTCTAATAAGGAGGCTGCCCCCTCTGAGGATTACTTTTATAAAATAGGATCCGTTTTCTTGTATACATGTATTTAATAAGCAATTTTTGGTTTATTCCCTTGTAAGTGTAGTGAATTTATTTATGTACAGTATTTATTGCATGCACAGTACATTGCATTGATATACATGCTAAATAAAATTTAGAAATGCCTATATTTAAAAATAAAATTTAAGTAAGCAAGTGTTTTTTCAGGCTCAGAAAAGAATTAGGAAATACCATAATTCAAGCATAACAGTAATTTTAGAATTGAAAAAATCGTATTCCAGTAATCACAGTGTAACTTGATTATTGTTACATTCATGGCTTAGTTCTATATACATTTACTGCTCTGCCTAAGTAAAGTACCAGCTATCAACAATCTTTACAATTATATCTGCTATGAAAATTAGAACATTTCTGTTTTCATGATGTGGCCAAGCTGCTGTCCGAGAAAAGCATGAAAAGGGAAGTCGTAGCAGGAAATCTGGGAGAAGTCAGTCACACAGCTTTGATTTTTGTCACCTTGTAAACAGATTGTTGACTATACTGTACATGCACTGTAATTTTAGGGCTAGTTGGTTGTTTACTAAAATAAATTCCAGGGGAGGATAAAAGGTCTTCAGTACAGAACTATATATTAACTTGGATTCTGCATTAAATAAAATGGATCCAATCCATTTTGCATTGAATAACAAATAGCAAAATAGAAAATATAATAATATAATAAAAATAATAGCCAAACTTTCAGTTTCAAACATTTCCAGAAACTAATGACAATGTTCATTTATCAAGCTGGGAAAGAAAGGAGATAATTTCTTTTTTAGATTTTGGTAAAAACAATGAGTTCCAGGTACAAATTGTTTATGTTGAATGAAATATTGAATGTGGCTTTGCAGAATCTTCTGCATTGAAGTTCTTGAAATAATAAACAGCACTGAAAGAAAGCTTTCTGGTTCCATATGTGAATCAATAAATCCTTATTTCAAAACTGCCAAAGATAAAGTATTAATCTAGCCACAAACTACACAACAAAGTTTTAATATGACAGAGTGTGATTAAGACAAAGATGTGGAGAACACAGTTTAGGATACTGCATGAAAAAAAAAAACTGAGGTCTCAAATGCGAGTGGTAAGCATACAGTACAGTATGCAGGCCGGCAAACTGGCCTGCATATTTTTAATGTCTAAAGGGTTCTACCCAAAAATCTCCAAAATGGTAGCAGCAGGTTTGTTTTTTAGTGAATTGTTGAAGTTTGCCATACAGTAGACAGTTTTGTTCGCAAACAAAATTGGAGCATGAAAAAAGAAAGGACCAAGAATGTGGCCAGTACTTTCCTTATGACAGTACCCCACATACTGTACGGTACATTTTACCATTTACTTTACAATTCCTGAAGATTTCTGTGGTTTTAACATTATTTTGCTGTATTCTAACATCCTGAAACAAGATTAAACTAGAACAATTTTATTGTTAAAACCGCTTAAAAGTATCCATTATAGCAAACATTGGTATACTCCAACGCTTACTGGAGCAAAGCTCAGAGAAGGCATATTAACACAGGCCATAGAAAAAGTAATATTAAATGATGATAATAATAAAAAAATATATATTGCTTTACATTTAAATAAATAATATTTTTGCTACCTTTGCCTGTTCTAAATGATATATTCATTACTTAGACAATTTCTAACTTTCTTTGAGCATTACTTTTCTCTTAAGGTGTTAGTCAACACAATGACCAAACATTATTCAAAACTAAGAAAGTCCATGTACATGTTCTCAATATATAGGTGATATCTTCATGGACATTTAATAAATAAACTGACATTAGAAGCGAGGCTTTCTCACAGCATTGTGCTACATTACAATTTCCAAAGAGTGGAAAAGAAATACATTTTTCATCTGATTTCAATCCCCCAGTGTGAATGGAATAGAATACATGTGTTCTTTAATGAACAATGACCTCAGGAGGTGCACCCCCCTCCTCACAACCCTAGAACAGTTACTGAATTTGGAATTGGAGATGCTCTTGTGCAGCTTCTGCTGAGAATTTCATATTTTACAAAAAACATATTTTTAGACACTTTAACTCAGAAGTTGGGTTCTTAGTCTATATCAAAATTCCATTTTTCAATGGGGTAATACTTAATATTATTCATTCTGGAAATAAAGAAATAGGAATTCTGACATACACTTAATGTATTGACTTGAAATGAGCAAAGTATGATATAGAGATATATTCATACATTATTTATGCGACCTCCGGTTTGGGAAAATTATGGAGGCAATGACAATTTTCAATAATACTGTACATGACCACAGAGGAAACTGCCAGTCATTTCACAGATGCTGCAGTTTGTTTTTTAAGCCTCAGATTTCACCAGAAAACTTAAAAACTGAGCAGAGATATGCAGAAATAGACTTGATTACTATTACTAACATAGCATTACCACTGTATAGCTTTGAAGTTGCTTATCTTCTACACTGACACTCTTTACCATTATGGTGCTACTTATATTTTATTTATTATATTTATATTATATTTTTACTATATTTTTTTTTACATTTGCTATAGAATGGCCAACCCCAGTATATCCTACCTTGATTTACAATGCTCCTTTTGATATTACATTGCCATCTTAAAAAAAGTTTCTGTATCTGCACGATAGATAGTGGCCTGTTTGATAGAAGTTGCACATTGACTGTGATGTTCAGCTTTTATAATTGGTAGAGTCATTCAGAAAATCCAGGAAAACATTGTTGCAATTTTATTTATTGTGTGAGGGACAGGCCAAAATCTAAAAGGCAGAGGGTCACCATACCAATCAAGGGATATCATTTGTGTCTGATTCAACTGCATAATCATCTTCAGATGTCAGTGGTTACAGTATGAGAAATTCCAGGAAGTGTACACATCAGCAAAATGACTCTAGTTCACCATCTGTATGAAAATGATTTGCATGTTTGGAAGTCATTCAAGGGTAACATAATGGCATCTGCAAGGCAAAAACTGCCATGCTCTGTAGGCCAGAGAACATTTGAGGTGACAAAAAAGAGAACTGTGAAGTGTTTCATTTAACGTTTGCCCTTGGCATACCTTTTGGAAGACAGTGTGTGGAGACATTGTTGTGATCATTATGCTGACTATTACTTGTTTAAGCTAACTAGCAGGGTACTGAACTGTGATTATGTTAAGAATCTCCAGCAACGTCTTTGATGCAGATTATGGGCAAGTACTCAGAGCTACATCAATTAAGTTCATTAAAGAAGTTTTTCCACTTCCAAAAGCCATCTTGCTATGGGATCTAGTTCTCCTGATCTGGTAATAACAGAACATTTACTATACATACTGTATAACATGTATGACCTGCTCAACAATACTATCAACAGGACCCAAATTCCAGCTAGTTGCAACTACATGGGAAAAGTGGTGGAGCATCCCATAGTTCTCTGTCCAGAAATTAACCAGGTGTACATGTTTATGTCTGTGTCTATATGTCGATGTTTAAAAGCTCAAGGAGGTCACATCACATCTTAGTTACATAATTATACTGAAATCATTTCATACATCCTTACCTGTATCTGGATCTTTATTTATCTTTACATGGTCTATAATGTTGTTGTTTTAATATTGTTGTAACAGAAGGAATAAGGTTCTTGATCCCGAGATGAAGTAAAACAGATGAGTTTATTGCATGCAAGGAACAATAAAGCCGAAGTCTTGTTTCCCGCAAGAAACAACAAAACCGAAGTATTGTTCCCCGTACTGGTACAAACTTTTGGGTTATATAGTGTCTTCTTCTCCATTTCTGACGTCACTCGGTCTGATGGTAAAGAGGGGGGTTCATGGTATCTGGCCAGTTTACGATGTCCTGGCCAAATGGTCAGTTTAAGATTACACCCAGGGGGGTTCCTAGCTTGCATCTGCAATCCTTATCAGTTAACCCGCTTTGCTGCCATAAACCCCAGCTTGTGACTTAGAAGTCTAAACCTCATACAGAAAGGATTAAATTCAAACCCCCGTCTTCACATCTTTCTTCATTCCCCCCTTATAAAATACGGCATACGTCAGTGTAGCCTATTTTTATACATACAATGTCAGGGCAGATCTTTCCTTTCTTGGCGAACAGGTATGTATTGCCATGACATTGCCATGTCATTGTACGTTCCACGGTTATAGCAAGATGTGATACATGTTTTTGTGCACGTGATGATTACAATTACACATATAAGCAATACTATTCCTACAAATAAACACTGTAAAAAGGTTCCACCCCAGGCCCCAAACACAGACTTTACCCAAGACCCAATTCCCCAATTTTCAGTATAATAGTCCTGATATTTCTGTCCCTCATTGTAAATGTGTTGGGCCAGATCTGAGATGTGCTCAGAATTATCAGGAATATATGTGCACCATTCAGTGCCAATTACTGCACAAGTTCCTCCTTGGGCCGCCAGTACATAATCTAAAGCTAGTCGGTTCTGCATGGCCACTGTTCTGAGGGCTACCATCTCATCAATAACAGCCTTCAGACTAGATGAGGTAGAATTTGCTAATTCCTCTAAAGTCGAGGCCATTTGAATTAACTCTCTACTCAGAAAGTTCATGTCGGCTTGTGGAAATATTATACCTAAATAATATTCCCAATCAGCCACTTTTCTTTGTGGTCTGTGGTTAGGTCCGAAGGGGCTGTGGGTTTGAACACGGATATGAGGAACCACATATCCTAAATAACATGAGCCAGACCACTGGGCTGGCAACCATGGGTAGGCTCGTTTTCCACAAATGAAGTATGTTCCGTTTGGCGCTCCCCATGCCTCTGAAAATAAGAAGCTTATACCGAATTGTGGAGTGTGCCGATCCCATCCTGGAATTTGGAAGGTAGAGGTGGATATATTTGCAGCGATGGTAAGGTTGCAACGACTCCATCCAAACAAGTGCAGACCATTAGTGTGCTGAAAACATATGTTTCCCTCACGTTCCTTATTTAGAGTTAGGTATGGTGGTGTATGGCTTCTGTTATATTTAGGAGCGTAAGAGCCTGTGAAACTCGTGGGCTCTAAGCCTCGCTCCTGTAGATATTGTAATGTTGTGCAGGTTAAAGTCGTGTTATGGCAACCCCCATAGTTTGTCATATTAAAATCTCCTAAATTATCCCTCCAAATGATCATGCCTATGACTTCCTCGAGACGCCAAGGAATGGCCCCCATAGGAAGTCCTCCCTGTACATATTTGGGTAATGCGGCACACACCCAGCAGGCACTTTGGTTGGTTTTCTTAGCTGTCAGATAGGAGAGGCCTAAAAAGGAATTTATTCCATGTTCTCCTTTGTGGGAGTGATGATCATTAATCCCTGTGGAACATAGTCCTACAGCAACCATTAACGTTATTAACAGAAATGATTTCATTCTGAGTCTGCAACTGGGGATGAGGCTCGTCGGCAGTGTGACGCGTGGATCCAGCGATCTTTTCCTTCCATTCGAACCGCAGACTCGGTTGTCAACAGGATTTGGTAGGGTCCGTCCCACCTGGGCTGGAGAACCTGTGAGGGAAATTTCCTGATCCACACCCACTCTCCTGGGATGAGGTCGTGCCCTCCTTCAGGTGGTGGTCCCCACGCCTCCAGGACCTGCTCACGGGCTCCTTGGGTGGCCTCTGTCAGCAACTTGCAATAATACAAAGAATGGTTGATCCATCTGAGGAAACCCCAGTCTTAACACCTGTAAGAGAGCTTGTTTCAAATTATTACAGGCGGCTTTTGCTGCGGGAACCAAGGCAATCTTGTCCTTGTACTGCACTCCCCCCTTAAGCAGATCTGTTAAGAGTTGTGCTCACCCCATAAAAACATTGCACCCAGGCCCTGTTAAAATTTCACAATGCTAGACACAAAAGGGCCTTATCATAACTGCTTCTATTAGACACTCTAAAGCTGAAGCAACTCAGACTTGTGGGTTTCCTCGTCAGGGGAAGCACTCAGAATACCATCAACATACTGAGTGATCACAGTCAGTTGAAGCCACGTGATACCCTGTTCTGGATAGTCATTCTTTGTAATGCATAATATTCCAACCCAATAGATCTGGGATAAAGCCACCCATTAAAATCCGGTACTCGGCAAGTAAAACTTGGTGTCCCAATACTCCTGTGGCCTCCTGCCGTCTTCCCATATACATTTCTCTATAGCACACTGCTGAACAGAGGAGTGAAACAAGCATGACAGTAATGCTCCAGTATCCCCTAACAGAGAAACCAACACTCCATTAACAGTACATTTTTAACCACTGGACTGGGACAGACTTAGAGAGGCTACAAGGGATTTACAGGATCTAATCGTTAGGTAAACAGATCTTCTCACAAGACGTTATTCTCCCCAGTCTCGATTCTAAACCTACAACATTTCAGCATGTCTGGTTTCGAGACATTCAAATAAAATCAAATTGTTTCCACTATTGCAACTAATTGTATAAAAATACAAAAACTGTTTAACTACTTTTACGTCCACCTGTACTGTACTGTACTTATACGTTTCAGACGCTCTAATATTTTGCAATCTCCTTAAGTTGATTTTCGTCAAGTCTCTTTAGTTACGTCTCTAGCCAGTCCCGCTGGCTAAACACACTCACACCGTCATTTAGTAGACCAAAACTCACAGTTACACACATACATGCCGGCACACAAATTCATTAAACACACATACACATCGAGAATATATTTTTCTCTTCGTAATACAATGTGCTTTATTCTTGTTTTACTTCTACATGAATCCTTTTAATTCCTGAAGCACACTCCAGGTTCGCTGCATTCCTAATTTCAGGTGCGGTACTTTAGCCCACTGGTCAATATCTTCCGGTTTTGGATTTGATCGTATGGGGGAATCAGGGAAGGTAGGTGCGAGTGCGGACCCCCCTCGATTGTGTGCGAGACACTTAGAGTGACGCTGTCATCAACAGCGCCAGCCCCCCGCTACATCAGGCCCTCTCCCACTTAGGGTGAGAGTACAGGTTCCGCGGGCGCCCTCTGTTTAAGAGGGGAGTTCCTGTTCCGTCTCTATCACACTCGTACCAGGTGTCATCCCACTCAGACCCCCCGTCTCCATATGGTCACTGTGGGAATTGATCCCAATTATTTTCATTTCCTGCCTGTCTGTTCCCCTATGGGAGAGCAGGATATAACACATTAACTAGTGCAGTGCGACCAGGAACTAATTCTTCTTTTAGTTTCTGATTCTCCTGCACTGCCTCTTTTCGCTTTTGTTTATACTCTTTCATAGCGAGTAATGTATCTTTTCTTCCGGGTTTTTGTTTTCCCCGTAAACACACTTTTAAGTCACATCCCAATGCCTGACAAAGTAGACTGATTTTTTGAATCCCCAGCGGAACACATTCCATAAGAATCAGCGCTTTTATATATCGCCTTTAAAGGTGGCTTCTCAAAACGCCCTATAGGATAAAAACAGCAATAACAGCAACAACAACAATATTGTATTTCATTGCACTTTGAAAACCAAGTAATAACTTAACTATATGTGCAAACGTTTTATGATATTTCGCTGTTATGAATGTCTGTGGAGTGTATCTTATTTGCCTGTCTGTCCTGGCTCTCTCGCTCACCCTTCTCCCCTCTCTCCCTCAATTCAATTCAATTCAAGGTGCTTTAGTAGCATGACAGATGGGTACAATCAGTGTTGGGTATTTACTTTGCTTTGAGATGCCACTTTTAAAGGTGATATATAAAATCAAGGCTTTAACTTGCTTTAACTCCGCAAGTCTGAGTTCTCGTGTCTGTCCTATCCGAACTCGAAAGTATTACAATATGTATCTTTAAAGCTTTCCACGTTTGATCCCAAGATCCCAAGAAAAATAAATCTAAACGGGGAGAAAGCTATGCTGAAAGTTTATTAAGATACTGAAGAAAGATGTGAAGACGGGGGTTTGAATTTAATCTTTTCTGTAGGGGGTTTAGACTTCCAAGTCACAAGCAGGGGTTTATGGCAGGAAAGGGGGTTAACTGATAAGGATTGCAGATGCCAGCTAGGAACCCCCCTGGGTGTAATGTTAAACTGACCATTTGCCCAGAACATCATAAACTGGCCAAATACCATGAACCCCCCTCTTTACCATCAGACCGAGTGACGTCAGAAACGGAGAAGAAAACTGTATATAACCCAAAAGTTTGTAACAATACGGTGAACAATACTTCGGTTTTGTTGTTTCTTGCGGGAAACAAGACTTCGGCTTTATTGTTCCTTGCATGCAATAAACTCATCTGTTTTACTTCATCTCGGGATCAAGAACCTTATTTCTTCTGTTACAACAATACTTAGAAGACAAAGATACAGTATCAATTTATGTTGCATTTGTCTGATTGTGAATCAAAAAACACATATACAGTGCCTTGCGAAAGTATTCGGCCCCCTTGAACTTTTCAACCTTTTGCCACATTTCAGGCTTCAAACATAAAGATATTAATTTTTTATTTTATGTGAAGAATCACCAACAAGTGGGACACAATTGTGAAGTGGAACGAAATCTATTGGATTTTTGAAACTTTTTTAACTAATAAAAAAATGAAAAGTGGGGCGTGCAAAATTATTCGGCCCCCTTGCGTTAATACTTTGTAGAGCCACCTTTTGCTGCGATTACAGCTGCAAGTCGCTTGGGGTATGTCTCTATCAGTTTTGCACATCGAGAGACTGAAATTCTTGCCCATTCTTCCTTGCAAAACAGCTCGAGCTCAGTGAGGTTGGATGGAGAGCGTTTGTGAACAGCAGTTTTCAGCTCTTTCCACAGATTCTCGATTGGATTCAGGTCTGGACTTTGACTTGGCCATTCAAACACCTGGATACGTTTATTTGTGAACCATTCCTTTGTAGATTTTGCTGTATGTTTGGGATCATTGTCTTGTTGGAAGATAAATCTCCGTCCCAGTTTCAGGTCTTTTGCAGACTCCAACAGGTTTTCATCCAGAATGGTCCTGTATTTGGCTGCATCCATCTTCCCCTCAATTTTAACCATCTTCCCTGTCCCTGCTGAAGAAAAGCAGGCCCAAACCATGATGCTGCCACCACCATGTTTGACAATGGGGATGGTGTGTTGAGGGTGATGAGCTGTGTTGCTTTTACGCCAAACATATCGTTTTGCATTGTGGCCAAAAAGTTCGATTTTGGTTTCATCTGACCAGAGCACCTTCTTCCACATGTTTGGGGTGTCTCCCAGGTGGCTTGTGGCAAACTTTAGACGAGACTTTTTATGGATATCTTTGAGAAATGGCTTTCTTCTTGCCACTCTTCCATAAAGGCCAGATTTGTGCAGTGTAAGACTGATTGTTGTCCTATGGACAGACTCTCCCACCTCAGCTGTAGTTCTCTGCAGTTCATCCAGAGTGATCATGGGCCTCTTGGCTGCATCTCTGATCAGTCTTCTCCTTGTCTGAGCTGAAAGTTTAGAGGGACGGCCAGGTCTTGGTAGATTTGCAGTGGTCTGATACTCCTTCCATTTCAAGATGATTGCTTGCACAGTGCTCCTTGGGATGTTTGAAGCTTGGGAAATCTTTTTGTATCCAAATCCGGCTTTAAACTTCTCCACAACAGTATTACGGACCTGCCTGGTGTGTTCCTTAGTCTTCATGATGCTCTCTGCGCTTTCAACAGAACCTTGAGACTATCACAGAGCAGGTGCATTTATACAGAGACTTGATTACACACGGGTGGATTCTATTTATCACCATCAGTCATTTAGGACAACATTGGATCATTCAGAGATCCTCGCTGAACTTCTGGAGTGAGTTTACTGCACTGAAAGTAAAGGGGCCGAATAATTTTGCACGCCCCACTTTTCATTTTTTTATTAGTTAAAAAAGTTTCAAAAATCCAATAGATTTCGTTCCACTTCACAATTGTGTCCCACTTGTTGGTGATTCTTCACATAAAATAAAAAATTAATATCTTTATGTTTGAAGCCTGAAATGTGGCAAAAGGTTGAAAAGTTCAAGGGGGCCGAATACTTTCGCAAGGCACTGTATTTAAACCCGTGTTTGCGATTTAAATCAAAACACGATTTAAATCAATATAAATGTTTATATTGTAACGCCTAGGTGACTATTCATTGTTATGAAAATGACTTAAATTCGATCATGTTGTGATATTTAGAAATATAAATTTGTTTGGTGCGAGTGAGGTTTTATTTAATCTCTGACTCAGGGAAACGTTTCATTTTTTCAATAAATGTTTGTTAAAGGAAATTCATGGCTCCAGTGGGATTTGATCACAGACCATGTGATGTGGGAGTCAGGAACCTAACCCACTGCGCCACCGGCAAGGTCACATGCAGAATGCTGAAAAAGCACTACAGAAACATTAGCAACAGACAATGTACAGCGTGTACTATTCTTGTGTTGCGGTACATGAATATAATTATATCGTTATTAATTTCTTTAGATACGCGATTCCATATTATATTCCCTTTTAATCAAATTCTAAAAGTATGCTTGTTGACTTCGGTATCACGTTAGTTAAAGACTTCGATGCTTAAAATGTTACATATACTGTATGTTTAAGTTCCAAAATTAATATTGTTTATGGCCTTCACACGCGTTACAGTATGCTCCTATTCTTTTTATGTTCAGGTACTAAGATTTCCTTTCAGTGGTAAAATTCCATATAAATATTCAATACTTAGACGGGCACAGTTATAAATATACATATACATACTGTATACAGTACAGTTTGCATACGGTAATATGTTTATGTTCCTAAATCAATCTCTTTTATGAGCATGTGAAAGGCATGGTGAATCGATTCTCAAAATATTACTGTACTTTGCATGATTGGAAACAAATGCGTGATTGCGAAATGCTGTGGTGTTACTTTTACAAAGACGGTCAATGAAAAAAAGATTGTGGACCAGGGCAATACTTTGAGTTTACAGCTTGTCCAAGGTCATTCATTATTAATACTATTAGTAATATCTTCGTTAAAGACTTTGATGGCGACAGCTCAAACATGAGAGGTTGAGCTTTATTAGCTCCACCTTGCAGAAATTCCGGATACTATTATTTTGCTTGCGGTATTATAGGAGAATTTACGGTAACTCGCGGTAGACTGCGTAAAGCGTAGCACAAAATAATGCGGTATCGCCCGCGCATTTTGAATGGCTGCATCTGTATCTAACGTAAACGTTCGAAATTGCCAAACAAGACACATACAGACATATCTAATTTCAATGAAAAGCATCTGCTTATCTTAACGTGTTCAGTGTACTTTTGACATAATCTGCCATATCAATAATTCTATGAGTGACTGTGTCTTTCGAAGGGGGCAACAGGTTGAGCTGTTTAGCAGCTTTTTCTCCACACATAATACGTGTCAGCTCTTTCGCCAATGGTAAACAAAGTTCTTCAGAAATAGTGTGGGGTATTCCTGCTTTAGCAATCCTCAAGCTTGCATTTTTCCCTGTTTCCATTTCAGGAGTCCGTTTCAGAAGTTAAAATAAGTTTTTATTTCATGTACATGGGAGCGAAACACAGAGATAATTGGTGTATTTTCCTCAAATGAATCTATAACAGTCCTTACATATTTTACATCATGCTTTCCTGTGCTTAGAAGATTGGCATTGTTCCAAAATCACACACATTCTCCTTCCTCCCTATTTGCTGGAGATAACTTTTTTAAATACATGTGGTCACTTACGTTCATAGCACGCATTCCTATACAATGGTATAGAATTACATTGTAGCTTTTCTGTCCACTCAACTATTAGGGTGTGTTGTATAGTAGTACGTAGGCTCCATATTTGACACATAAACTAATTTTATTAAAATAGAAAATATGAAAACCCATCCAAATTTTTCAGTGCACACAACAAATTTCCAGGGTCATCTGGCGTACCACCTGGGGTACCATAGTTTGAGAACCACGGTTCTAGATCATCACATGTACAAATAGCTATAAATAGTAGATCCCAAAAACAAAAACCCTGCAGGGGTTTTGACATCTGATTAAAATCTGTTTTATTCACTCTCATTAGATTAATGATGGCTTTTTAAATCTTAAATGTACAGTATATACAAGAAAAAGTGTAAGAAAGATAAGGAAATGTTTACAATTCGTTATGAAAAAATATATAAAAATGGGAAATCAAAAGGAAAAATAAATGTAGCAGTTCTAGACTGTTTGTTAACATTTTTTATGAATACGAGCTCGATTTTTAGAATTGCTTTCATTAATAGGTCACATCTACGTTTGTATGTCTATTTGGTTAGGTACAATGATACTGTATGTTGTCCCGTGTTTAGGACAAGTGGATAATGATAAGTTAAAATTATTTATTAGAATTAAATATTCCGAATTAAACCGAAGACACTGTAAGAAAAATGTTCCATATAATTAAGTTTGGCATTCCAGTACAATTTTGATCCTTGACCATACAGTACATGCACATTTTATGTTTGTATTGTATTTGGTTTTGTTATATAACTTTATAAAATTTTAGCAACATTGGACTTTGTAAAGTTTTCAGTTTATTTTTCATTTTAAAGTATACTGTAACTAATCCTGCTAAAAGTGAATGGAATTGACATTTTACTTAGGCTCTTGAGTCTCTAAGGAATCTTTGCAGACATCCTTGTATTCTCATCTGAACAATGCCTCTGTGATCAGCACGAAATCTATATTGTTGAAGTGATCTGTAATGGGGAAAATATACTGCTTAACCTTGTAGAGAATACCGGTTCAGGGACGCCAAATATGTAATCATAGTGGCTCTCTGAAGGCACCAGTTCTGTAGGGTTTGGGCATTTACTGAGACAATTATTAATTGTAGCAGTAAATCACAAAGTTGATTCTTTTGGTGGCTTTAGAATCCAACCATGCGATATAACTCAAACAACGCGCACACACAGGTACTAATACACGAGGATACATTTATTAATACATAGAATATGCATATAAACCTAACAGATCTTATCGAGAGGGTTATCAGAATACAAAAGATATATATTCAATCAGTTACAAAGAGTTATACATATCAAGAGGACATACGTTCAGTATATCATTCATTAAGACCGTTTCGTAAAGTGAACTTGGTTACAACTTCTACATTAGATACTCAAACAAGTACATAACTCTTAGGAATTAAATTGATATCAACTGGTTTGGATAACAATTGAATTCTCGAGCTGTAATGCATTGAAGTTGAATACTCATCCAATCTTTGGGGATTCAGATCTCCTGCGGGCACAAAGAAACAGTTGCAGGCTGTTGCTGTCCAATCCGCGCTCTCTGGCTCCGTGCCAGGCTGTGATGTGCGGCTTGCGACGGTGCGCTGCTGATGCTCACTGTTGGCTTTAACTAGCAAAGTTTGTGCACAGGAGAAAAGATGACTGTGGGTCCCAGCAAGTCAGGAAGAGGACCGGTTCGTTCCTGATGAAGAGCTAGTTCTGAATAGTAATTCAGCTGTCCACAGTTCCGACCTGTTCACGAGGCCTGCTGCTGGTTACTCTCTGGCAACCTCAACTCTAGACTCTTAGAACAAAGGAAAGTTCTGGCACTCGGACACACTGGCCGTTCCGTGGTTGTCCGGGCTGAGTCTCAGGATGGTCAGGAGGCGCGCTGCGAGAATGTCCTGCCCTTGGGATTCTCCTTTGAATTCCCTTTAGAATTGTTGAATCTGAATCTGAATCTTGTTGAATCTCCCAGGCTCTCTCTGTTGCCTGTTTTTACCTGGAGGAACTTCAGCTCATTGATTGGCTGAAAGTTCCATGGGCATCAGAGTCCCACGTGGGTTACTCGGCCCTACCAGTCCCTGATTGGTTGATCAAGGTGAGATATGAGTCACTTAGTCCTGACACTTAGGAATGCAATCCAGATGTCCAACTCGCACTCCCTAGACAGATAGGCACCAATGGATGACCATTGATCATGATAGCCAGGCTTAGCTAAATGCATCCCCCTTTGGGAGCTGTCCTTGGACCTTAAATCACCTTGCATGAATGGTTTCTCTGTGGCTGCACCACAGAGATGAACAGAGAAATGAGGCCTAATTTGGGAAAGCTCAGAAACACTTAATTCTGCCTTATTATTGAGCCTCGCCACTACATATCCCCCCTTTTTGAAGGTCACGAGGTCCCGAGGCATTGTTGCCTTCAAAACAAAACAGAGTTAAGTGATGTCCCTTGCCATTAGAACATTAATCTTAAATGTCTACATTACTCCTCGAGAATTCATACCGGAACCAGCATTGGATACAAACAGGATGAATAACATCTGGAGTATGTATAAACACGGTAGGAGACATTATCTCAGTCTAGGAATTACACATCAGGAAGTTCACTGTCAATATCTGATACCTCTGTGGTAGATATTTGGGGAGAAGTCACTTCCTTTCTTTTGACATGCTACCTTTGACTCATTCATGCTACCCAGAGTACATCTTGATGTGAGAGTACATCATTCAGAGTACACTGTCAGTCATGATCCAGCTACTCGGCAGTAGTGTTCCAATAACAACAGTTCCTGTTCCCAGCCCCCCGATAAACCACAACACCTGTGTTGGGTATCTGCTAGGGTGGTTTGGAGGTTTGTTCCATTAAAGCAAACTAACTACCTGTACCTCTTCAGGGCTTACTGTTTTTTGGACTTCTATCCAATTCCTTAGTGTGGCACCTGAAGGCATCCATGACCTCAAGTTTGGTCTTATATTGTCTGGTTCCAGACCGTACAGTGTTAAGTTACCATGCTGTACTATGGCCTCCTCGGGAACTTACAGGAAAACTATTGGTTAGATAGCTGCATTGTGGTAGCTGTATCATGCCCGTCACAAGTCATAGTGTCAGTTAAATGTGGTGTGCTTACCAGCCATTTACTTCCCACCTGCTCTTCATGGGGTTCATTAACCTCCCTCTGCTCGTTAGTAGCTTTACACCCTTCATTGGTGAATCGTTTAGACACAGCCAATGGATAGCTTTGGCAGCCATACCCATCTCAAGACTTGGAACCGAATTCAATCTTGGATTGCCTTCTGGGTGAGCTATGAGCGATGGGGTTAATGTCACATACTCCTCTACTGAGAAGAGTGGAATCAAGTGGGTTGGGATTTGTGCCATGGCTAGACTGGCTACAGTGGCACCAAACTCCCTTAACAGGTCTTGTGTCAACATTCTGGCCTGTTGCACACAAGCATAAACCCACTGTATAACACCAACAATCATGTCCACTGGTTGGGGAATAAGGTTTAACCCTGTTGCATATGAAGTTGCCTTTAGGGTTTTCCCTAAGCTTTCCAACTTTTGCTGCTGTTGATACAGTCTGTCACTACCCTCTGGCATCTCTGACACCTGCCTTCTTGGGGCAGTCAGGGTGAGAGTGCCAGTAGCACACAAACCTACCAGAAATAGCAAATGCACAACAGTGGTGGCAGCAATCAGTCCTCCCAAAAGTCTTTTCGGGTGGCTGATCCCAGTCATCTCCTTCTGAGTGACTGTTGCCTTTCTAAGCTGGCGCAGCATGTACATGGTGTCTTTCTCAGTATGCCCTGTGGCATCTTGGGCACCAACATCCTGGAAATCTGGGGAGATCTGACGCAGCGGCTGAGGCTGCTCCTCCGTTTCCAGGGCATCTGCTTTTTCGATTTGTTCATGCCTGTGCTCTAGGAACCCTGCAGGGGGCGGTGCAGCGGTGGAGCATGCCTGACCCTCGGCTGAGTGGTCATCTGGAGCACCTGAGTGATCTGGGATTGTTACCCTATTCTCACTGTTCAGGTCCACCCTGCACACCTCCTGATTGAGGAATCCCTCTATCGGCATGTTTACAATCGTTCGCTGGGGGTAGGTGTAGGACACCTGCTCGCTCCCCCCTTCCCTCGCTAGGGGTTCAGGGAGCTGCCCCAGCACTGGGATAGCTAGTTCACAGTCTTTGAACTCACTATCACTCACCAGGCCCATGTCAGTGCAGGCGGGGATTCTGACACCCCTCTTTGCGATGTCCTGCACTGGCAGGCGGGTGGCTTGACCATCCAGCTCCAGTCTGGCTGAACCACTGTTGGTCAGACTCAGACTGACAAACTGAGCTGGTGACTGTAAGAAAACCGGCTCGGCTTTCATTCCCTGTCCCTTCTGGGGGACTGGGTGTGTAGGCAACCCTGCCGTTGAGGCAGGAACAATCAGGTCAGTCTCACTCACTACCTGGTAGTTGTGAGAAATAATGTTACCTGACTGCAGGTTCCCTGGGTCACAGCAGAGGGAATCGGCATCTGGGAACAGGTGTGTCCACAGCGCAGTAGTCTCAGCGTCCAGCTGGACCTCCTGTCTAACCTGTGAATGTTGCACCAGGGGCACCTGGCGGTGGCCCTGTGACAGCTGCTCAAGCAGATCCTCACTAATAGAGGACCTCTCAGCGCTAAGGGTGAGGGCTACATCACCAACCTGCTCTCCTGCCATCTGGATCCCTTCCACCACTGCAGGGTGGTGGTCCTGACCCCTCTTGGGTGCCAGGGTGTACAGGGAAAGCTCCTTTTCATCGCCAGGTGGGGAGATCTGCTCCTCTTTAGGGATGTAAAAGGTGTGTGCTTTACCTGGTGGATCAGGCGGCTGCTCGGAGCAGCGCTCCTGTGGCAGGGAGGCTGTTGGGACCTCAGCCGGGACAGGACTTCCCTGTATATCTGGGGAACAAGGAAATATTTTTATTTCTTGTCCAGAGGGAACAGAAGGAATCTCCGCATAGGCTTCTGTGTTCGGTGGGCACTGTGTGAGCACAGTCTGCCTCTTGGCCCCCCTTTCCTTCTGTACAGAAGGCTTAGGAGCCTTGACCTGTTTCCACACCTTGCCTTTCTGGTGATCCACCAAAGGTTCCTCTCTGAGTCGCATGCCCTTTTCTTTTTCTACCCGTTTGAGCTTGCCGTGTGACATCAAACACCTTTCAACCTCAGTGTCAATCAGTGTCTCACTGGGTAAGACATCTCCCATGGCAGCCTTGAAGTAAAAGCTTCTTGCTTTTCCTCTGTGTTTTACTGCCTGCTCTGTGACTTCAGGGGTGGAGTCAGCACTCACTTGGGAGTGGCTGACCTCATCCAGGCAGGAACTCTTCCGCTCAATCAGATAGACTGAGGGAGGGAGAGGGGGCGGGTCTCCGCCTCCTCCATTGGAGAGTATCAGCTCATTCACGCTTCCGGCAGCCTTGGGGAGCGGTTGTCCCTGTCCTAATAAAGGTTGTTCAAGCCTGGCCAGGCGGGCGGCTACTGAATCCTTTTGTTCAGCTTTTTCTAGCCCTTTCCCTCCCCCGGTGTTCTCATGGCACTTAGGACGCTGGGTGCGGTCCTGTGTGAGTGCTTTGGAACGGGGCTTAGCCAGCTCAGGAGCCTGTGCTCCTTCGAGCAGGGGGGAATTAACCCTGCTGGCTCTGACGGCGAACACAGTCGCTTTAACAGCTTTTTGCTCAGAGCGACTTTGGACATCATACTCCCAGGCTTTCTGCACGAATCTCTTGATATCAGTCATTTTCATGGTCTGTGCATCTGTATGCATTAAGATCATCTTTCTGACTGACGGGTGGAGATTCGCAATGAATAAACCCTTGAAATGTGTGTTCTCTTCGCAACCCTCATCATTTCGCCCTGCAAAATAAGTTCGTCTAAGTCTCTCGTAATATTCGCGAGGGGACTCTGCTCTCTCGTGCTTTATGTTAAGAGCGGCGGCTATCGCGGCAGTTGGGTCAATAAACGCACTGTATTCTTCGATAAGTGCTTGACATACAGTGCCTTGCGAAAGTATTCGGCCCCCTTGAACTTTTCAACCTTTTGCCACATTTCAGGCTTCAAACATAAAGATATAATTTTTTTATTTTATGTGAAGAATCACCAACAAGTGGGACACAATTGTGAAGTGGAACGAAATCTATTGGATTTTTTAAACTTTTTTAACTAATAAAAAAATGAAAAGTGGGGCGTGCAAAATTATTCGGCCCCTTTACTTTCAGTGCAGCAAACTCACTCCAGAAGTTCAGCGAGGATCTCTGAATGATCCAATATTGTCCTAAATGACTGATGGTGATAAATAGAATCCACCTGTGTGTAATCAAGTCTCTGTATAAATACACCTGCTCTGTGATAGTCTCAAGGTTCTGTTGAAAGCGCAGAGAGCATCATGAAGACCAAGGAACACACCAGGCAGGTCCGTAATACTGTTGTGGAGAAGTTTAAAGCCGGATTTGGATACAAAAAGATTTCCCAAGCTTCAAACATCCCAAGGAGCACTGTGCAAGCGATCATCTTGAAATGGAAGGAGTATCAGACCACTGCAAATCTACCAAGACCTGGCCGTCCCTCTAAACTTTCAGCTCAGACAAGGAGAAGACTGATCAGAGATGCAGCCAAGAGGCCCATGATCACTCTGGATGAACTGCAGAGAACTACAGCTGAGGTGGGAGAGTCTGTCCATAGGACAACAATCAGTCTTACACTGCACAAATCTGGCCTTTATGGAAGAGTGGCAAGAAGAAAGCCATTTCTCAAACATATCCATAAAAAGTCTCGTCTAAAGTTTGCCACAAGCCACCTGGGAGACACCCCAAACATGTGGAAGAAGGTGCTCTGGTCAGATGAAACCAAAATCGAACTTTTTGGCCACAATGCAAAACGATATGTTTAGCGTAAAAGCAACACAGCTCATCACCCTCAACACACCATCCCCACTGTCAAACATGGTGGTGGCAGCATCATGGTTTGGGCCTGCTTTTCTTCAGCAGGGACAGGGAAGATGGTTAAAATTGAGAGGAAGATGGATGCAGCCAAATACAGGACCATTCTGGATGAAAACCTGTTGGAGTCTGCAAAAGACCTGAAACTGGGACGGAGATTTATCTTCCAACAAGACAATGATCCCAAACATACAGCAAAATCTACAAAGGAATGGTTCACAAATAAACGTATCCAGGTGTTTGAATGGCCAAGTCAAAGTCCAGACCTGAATCCAATCGAGAATCTGTGGAAAGAGCTGAAAACTGCTGTTCACAAACGCTCTCCATCCAACCTCACTGAGCTCGAGCTGTTTTGCAAGGAAGAATGGGCAAGAATTTCAGTCTCTCGATGTGCAAAACTGATAGAGACATACCCCAAGCGACTTGCAGCTGTAATCGCAGCAAAAGGTGGCTCTACAAAGTATTAACGCAAGGGGGCCGAATAATTTTGCACGCCCCACTTTTCATTTTTTTATTAGTTAAAAAAGTTTCAAAAATCCAATAGATTTCGTTCCACTTCACAATTGTGTCCCACTTGTTGGTGATTCTTCACATAAAATAAAAAAATTATATCTTTATGTTTGAAGCCTGAAATGTGGCAAAAGGTTGAAAAGTTCAAGGGGGCCGAATACTTTCGCAAGGCACTGTAGCTGCTCAAAGTCATTACAGACTTCTTTCATCTGCCTAGCCATCCACTCATGTACAGCTCTGCTGGTAGTTTTTCTAACCAGAAACACTTTCTCCTGTTCTGTGGCGTTTGGCAGGTACTGCAGGTTATACCTGAGGTCTTGAATATAACTCTCGATATTATTCTCTGACACTGCGGGGTCAAATCTCTCTATGTCCTTCGCTAGCTCTCTCAGAGAATGGAGATCTATTCTCCTAGCTTCTCCGCTGACGGAGATATGGAAGAGATCGTGGTCAGACCTGTCGCTGCTAGAGAGAGTGCTTAATAGCGACTCGAATTCAGACCTTTTAGCAACCATCGTTAAACTTAGAGTATTACTTTTAAGTACGAAATCACAGTTTTACCACAGAAAACCACAAGATCAAGTATGCAATCAACCCGGTAGATCGCAAAAGATCACAAAACAATCAAGCACTGCTTAAAGAGCAAGGGGAACTTTTTCTTTCGGCTTTCAGCACACTGTATTGTCGTGTATGAAACCCGCGGCGTTTTATATTGAATTATTCCGCTTGGTTGACTCATTTCAGTCTTGCCACGCCCACCCAGGGACGCCAAATAAATGTAGAGAATACCGGTTCAGGGACGCCAAATATGTAATCATAGTGGCTCTCTGAAGGCACCAGTTCTGTAGGGTTTGGGCATTTACTGAGACAATTATTAATTGTAGCAGTAAATCACAAAGTTGATTCTTTTGGTGGCTTTAGAATCCAACCATGCGATATAACTCAAACAACGCGCACACACAGGTACTAATACACGAGGATACATTTATTAATACATAGAATATGCATATAAACCTAACAGATCTTATCGAGAGGGTTATCAGAATACAAAAGATATATATTCAATCAGTTACAAAGAGTTATACATATCAAGAGGACATACGTTCAGTATATCATTCATTAAGACCGTTTCGTAAAGTGAACTTGGTTACAACTTCTACATTAGATACTCAAACAAGTACATAACTCTTAGGAATTAAATTGATATCAACTGGTTTGGATAACAATTGAATTCTCGAGCTGTAATGCATTGAAGTTGAATACTCATCCAATCTTTGGGGATTCAGATCTCCTGCGGGCACAAAGAAACAGTTGCAGGCTGTTGCTGTCCAATCCGCGCTCTCTGGCTCCGTGCCAGGCTGTGATGTGCGGCTTGCGACGGTGCGCTGCTGATGCTCACTGTTGGCTTTAACTAGCAAAGTTTGTGCACAGGAGAAAAGATGACTGTGGGTCCCAGCAAGTCAGGAAGAGGACCGGTTCGTTCCTGATGAAGAGCTAGTTCTGAATAGTAATTCAGCTGTCCACAGTTCCGACCTGTTCACGAGGCCTGCTGCTGGTTACTCTCTGGCAACCTCAACTCTAGACTCTTAGAACAAAGGAAAGTTCTGGCACTCGGACACACTGGCCGTTCCGTGGTTGTCCGGGCTGAGTCTCAGGATGGTCAGGAGGCGCGCTGCGAGAATGTCCTGCCCTTGGGATTCTCCTTTGAATTCCCTTTAGAATTGTTGAATCTGAATCTGAATCTTGTTGAATCTCCCAGGCTCTCTCTGTTGCCTGTTTTTACCTGGAGGAACTTCAGCTCATTGATTGGCTGAAAGTTCCATGGGCATCAGAGTCCCACGTGGGTTACTCGGCCCTACCAGTCCCTGATTGGTTGATCAAGGTGAGATATGAGTCACTTAGTCCTGACACTTAGGAATGCAATCCAGATGTCCAACTCGCACTCCCTAGACAGATAGGCACCAATGGATGACCATTGATCATGATAGCCAGGCTTAGCTAAATGCATCCCCCTTTGGGAGCTGTCCTTGGACCTTAAATCACCTTGCATGAATGGTTTCTCTGTGGCTGCACCACAGAGATGAACAGAGAAATGAGGCCTAATTTGGGAAAGCTCAGAAACACTTAATTCTGCCTTATTATTGAGCCTCGCCACTACAACCATTTGTTTGAGTAAAATTCCCTCAGTTGAGTACTGATTTGGTTTGAACAGCATTAGACATATTCAGTTTGCATTTTGTTTTTGACCTATAAAGCAGCATAGGGTATTAAAATGTAACAACTTGATTTTACACTCTGTTAAGTTGATAGAAAGCAGGCTACAACTGTTGTTATATTAGTATATGCGTGAGCTAGAAAAAAAAGCGCTTGACTGTCCTAAAACGTAAGAAATCAACCTTTTTTTCCCCATTAAGCTGAAATTCACTGTTTTACTATTAGAGCATATGTGTATGTGCAAGGTTAGAAATTCAGCTACATTAAATGTAATACTCTCTCTCTTGCAGTTTGAGTCACTTTGAAATGCTTTGTGGGGGTTGTGTGGACACAACCAAAAGTTCATTCACAGTGCTTATGATTTTAGAACCACAAATAAAGTTCTATTATTGTGTTGGAGGACAATAAAAGGAGAGATGCCAATTAGTTCCAGGAAACATATTAGAGGAAAAAAATCTATCATATTCCTTACTGTTTGAAAACAAAGACTGATGAGTCAGATGCACATCCAAAAACAACAAAACAAAGAAAGATTTGAACTGATGTCTAAAAGAATTGTACTTGTTATTGGACTTAAGAGTTGATGTAAGGTTGAGGTCTTATTTAAAGTTTTTGTTTTGTTTTATGCACAAGGAATTTGAAAATAATTCATCATTGAACCTCAAACTCTGACTGATGTGAACAGCTATTAGTTGTGCTGGAAAAAAACATACAAGTTTGCTATACTTCTTTCAGTAAGGCAACAAATATCCTGATGCACTCAGAATACACAAATACAAACAAATTTGATAAATGAACTGTCTTCATTTTTGTGACACTTACAAGTACCAAGAGGTCCGCCCCTCCACCAGGCTCAGGAGCAGCCCGAAGGCAAGGCCTCATCCCTAGACGTCCTGACCTCTGAGTCCGGGGCTCGGAGCTCCCAGTGCCATTATATTTTTATCTTCTGTGTTCCTGATCCCAGTTCCCCGTTCCGGTTTTTAACTGGCTTTTTCTCGGCTGGACCTCCTGACATTGGCCATTGGACTGCGCCCAAATTGGACCTCCCTTGGATTTGTTGCCTACTCCCTTTCCCCATGCACTGGATCACCACTGTCCCCACCCCCTGTCTGTCGACCAGACCTTCCCTGATGTGCTTCTCCAGACACTTCCAGATTATACCGTCACGCATATTATACCGTCTTTTACAACACACTTCTAGGGAGTCAGAACCAGCTCCCATGACAATTATAGGGTATTACTAAATTTTCAGGACTTTAGCTTCTCATTTTTGCTTTTTTCTGGTTTGCGTAGAGTAGGAGTTTATTGCCATATGTACATATATGCTTGAAATCATATTTGCACCATTCTCTCAGGACATTCACAATACTGCAGACGACACAGTGTGACAGAAAACACACAATGTAGACTGTACATTAAAAAACTGTACAGACTGTTGTAGGGAAAACCGGTTCAGGGACGCCAAATATGTAAGAAAAGTGGCTCTCTGAAGGCACCAGTTCTGTAGGGTTTGGGCATTTACCGAGACAATTATTAATTGTAGCAGTAAATCACAAAGTTGATTCTTTTGATGGCTTTAGAATCCAACCATGCGACATAACTCAAACAACGCGCACACACAGGTACTAATACACGAGGATACATTTATTAATACATAGAATATGCATATAAACCTAACAGATCTTATCGAGAGGGTTATCAGAATACAAAACATATATATTCAATCAGTTACAAAGTGTTACACATATCAAGAGGACATACGTTCAGTATATCATTCATTTAGACCGTTTCGTAAAGTGAACTTGGTTACAACTTCTACATTAGATACTCAAACAAGTACATAACTCTTAGGAATTAAATTGATATCAACTGGTTGGGATAACAATTGAATTCTCGAGCTGTAATGCATTGAAGTTGAATACTCATCCAATTTTTGGGGATTCAGATCTCCTGCGGGCACAAAGAAACAGTTGCAGGCTGTTGGTGTCCAATCCGCGCTCTCTGGCTCGGTGCCAGGCTGTGCTGTGCGGCTTGCAATGGTGCGCTGCTGATGCTCATTGTTGGCATTAACTAGCAAAGTTTGTGCACAGGAGAAAAGATGACTGTGGGTCCCAGCAAGTCAGGAAGAGGACCGGTTCGTTCCTGATGAAGAGCTAGTTCTGAATAGTAATTCAGCTGTCCACAGTTCCGACCTGTTCACGAGGCCTGCTGCTGGTTACTCTCTGGCAACCTCCACTCTAGACTCTTAGAACAAAGGAAAGTTCTGGCACTCGGACACACTGGCCGTTCCGTGGTTGTCCGGGCTGAGTCTCAGGATGGTCAGGAGGCGCGCTGCAAGAATGTCCTGCCCTTGGGATTCTCCTTTGAATTCCCTTTAGAATTGTTGAATCTGAATCTGAATCTGAAACTCACAGGCTCTCTGTGTTGCCTGTTTTTACCTGGAGGAACTTCAGCTCATTGATTGGCTGAAAGTTCCATGGGCATCAGAGTCCCACGAGGGTTACTCGGCCCTACCAGTCCCTGATTGGTTGATCAAGGTGAGATATGAGTCGCTTACTCCTGACACTTAGGAATGCAGTCCAGATGTCCAACTGGCACTCCCTAGACAGATAGGCGCCAATGGATGACCATTGATCATGATAGCCAGGCTTAGCTAAGTGCATCCCCCTTTGGGAGCTGTCCTTATCAAAAGAAAACATCTTCCATGAATGGTTGCTCTGTGGCTGCACCACAGAGATGAACAGAGAAATGGGGCCTCATTTGGGAAGCTCAGAAACACTTAATTCTGCCTTATTATTAAGCCTCGCCGCTACACTGTAGTAAATAGTGATAGTATGAACAGTAGAATAATAAATACATGATAATGACACAAATACATGGTAGTCCAAGGCAAAAGAGCACAGCATACAGGTGGATTGAGTCCTGAAGCACAGTTAGCTGTTTGAGATACTTGCTGCCATAGGGTAAAAACTGTTCTGAGGCCAAGTGGTCTGTGCTTTAATGGGGTGGTACCGCTTGCCAAAGCGCAGGGGTAAAAGAGTTTGTGGCCAGGATGGTTGGAATCCTGAATGATGGATTGAGCTTTATTACGACAGTGGATAGTATACATGTCACTTGATGGTGTCACATCCTTAAATCCTTATTGCTTTTCCACAACCCTTTTTAGAGTGTCTTTGGCATGCATGGTAGCATTGCTGTACCATATAGTAATACCAATAGTGAGGACACTTATGGTGCCGTGGTTAAAGTTCATGAGTAGCTCCTTCCCCATACTACATTTCTTTTAGGCATAGCAGAAAGTGTAGGCGTTGTTTTGCCTTTTTCAGACTGGCTACAGTACTGTTAGACCAAACCAAGTTGGTGGAAATCTGTAGACTGAGGAACTTGAAGCAGCTAACAGTTTCCACTGTTGAGTCCTTGATGCAGATTGGGTTTTGACTACCTGTGAGTCTCCTGAAGTCCACAATGAGTTATTCTGGTGTAGTGGTTTGATGGGTTTACTGAGACAATTATTAATTGTAGCAGTAATCACGAGGTCGTTCGTTGGGGCTTTTAGAAAATCAATCGTCAGAACAACTAACAACGCACACACACGGGTTCAATACATGGGATACATTTATTAATATAAACTGTGCACCAAACATATACTAGTCTGCCTGGATACGAGCGGCAGACCTTACTGTGAGGGTTATCAATATACAAGGTATATAATCTCGAAGAGATGCAAACACAAAGAGATACACAACAGAGAATATATGTCAATATATATCGTTCGGTTACCAAATCGCTAATCAGTGTTATTACCCACTGTTACTCTAAACTCGGAAGTAAATACATTACTCATGAATTAAATTGGTAACAACTTGTGTTGAGGTACAATTGAATTCTCAAGATGCAATGTAGAACATGGGGTTTACTTATCCACTGTGTATGGATTTGGAATTCCCGGCATGAACACCAAACCAGCTGACAGGCTCTGTTGCAGCCTCTGTTCCAGCGGTTGTCCAATGGGCGTTGTGTCGGCGTCCTCTGGCTACCGGCCAACCAGTCGAGGTGCAGCTCGGAGTAGGACGGGCGGAGGAATCTGACTGTGGCGCGCAGGGCAGTCGTTGCTCCGAGGGGATCTACCAGCAGTCCAGCTGGCTAGTGGAATGTCTCTATGCACAGAGTGTGACCGCGAGTCCTCACAAGTCACTCTTTTGCCCGGGAAGAAGCTGGTTCGTTCCCGGTCCAGCGCTGCTTCTGAATAAGCTATTCAGGTTGTCGACGAGGGTCCAACTGTAGGCTGCTGTTGATCAAGCGGAGCATTCACGTTGGTAGAATTCTGAGTACGTACGGGATCCTCGGCCTCGCGCTTAGAACAAAGTCCAAGTCCCTTTGCAGACAACAGCAGTTGTCACGTGATTGTCTCTGAGGATGCGTGAAAATGGCCAAGGAGAGCCCCGATCTGAGCTTGCGCTCCCTTTTTGATCAAGACCCAGATGTGTGCTGATTGGTTGAGAGTTTGGCGGGCATTGGAGACCCACGTGGTATTACCACGATTGGTTGGTCAAGGTGAGATATAAGTCACTTACTCTTGACAGTTGTCCATTCGGCACTCCCTAGACTGATAGGCGGCAATGGATGACCATTGATCATGATAGCCAGGCTTAGCTACTTGCATCCCCGTCTGGGAGCTTGTTCTTTATCAAAAGAAAACATCTTAAATCAGCCTGCATGAAATCTTTCCCTGTGGCTGCACCACAGAGATGGAGGGTGAGATGGGGCCTCCTTTAGGACATACCAACGCTTAATTCTGTCTTATTAACAAGCATTGCCGCTACACTGACTTGTTGACATTAGGGCCAGACTGTTGTCAAGTCACTATCTTGTGAAATGATCCACTTCACTCCTACTGTATATGCAGAATCATCATTGTTACTGATCAGTCCATAACTGTGGTGTCATCCGTGAATGTGATTATGTAGTTGCAGCTGTACAGATCTAGCCATTCAAAATGAGCAAGGGATACTGCGGTAAATCGCAGTGCATGAGTGGCAGGGTACCGTAGGGTACTGCAATTTTTTTAAATAGGGCTGCACTACTTTGTAAAACTGCCAGGTGGAGCAGTGAAAGCTTAACATAGCATGTGAAGTATTTGGGCTGTCACTAGAAAATGCCTGGTGTTTCGAATCCCAGTCAATATTGAGGGACAATCTTTTTCCAATTACAGAATTTAAGTTGTATACTGTTTACACTTTAATTTCAGCAATGAAAATTTAACTTTGAATTTGGATTAAGAAAAATATTTCACACATACTGCATTGAAGTGGCTTTGAAACTATACGGTATCATACTGTATATACAGTGTATTTATACAGTATACGATCACACTGCCGTTCATTGCCATGTGCTGTTTCAGTATATCTGTGGATCTGACTTCATGAGATTTGCGTGTGGAGGTGAGCCCTGGTGGGAGGGAGAGGGTTACTTTGATTATACTATGAATGAGTGTCATTGAGGCATACCGTCCAAGTTTCAGAATTATAAAAAATAAACCTTTGATGAATTTGCAAAATTCAAGAGAAAAAGGTACCTTTTCATAGTCGTGTACTCTAGGTACATTTGACAAAAACCTAATGTTGCTTAAAGAATTTTAAATCTATCTGGATGTACTTTAGATCTCATGTAATTCAGCAGAAAGTCACTTTGCTCTCACAAGCGGCACTGTTAGAGTTGGTGTTAACACACTGCAGCCTTTTTAATGGATTTTTATCACCTTTATCACCTTTGTCTTCCTGGGGCGTGGGGGTTGAATGCCTTCCTCGGTTTAACATCAGCTGAATTGACACCACAATTACCCATAAAACAAACTGCAGTACCTTAATACCTGTAATACAAAGGACTACTACACACCAAAACAACCAGCAGTACGTGTGAATCAAAGGAAAAATATTGGCTCCACATAACAAATCAAAGATCCTGAACAAGCCCCCCTTATATGCTACATTCCCACTATAGTTACAGCAAGCTAAAAGTGGGAAGCTGATTTTTTTAACATTTTAAAAGAAAATCAAAAATAAGAAACAATGGCATGTCTCTGCCTAACTTAGACATTAAACTTTAAACCGTAGAACCTCAGTTATATTCGCCAGTGTATTTCCAGTTCCAACAGATACAAATCTTAACACAAATCAAAAAACTTTTAAAACAAAGGTTGTTAACTCTACACACCTGCATGTCAGGATCACGGTGTGTCCAGCAACTCTTTTGTCTGGATTACACTATGAATCCCTGAGGCATACCATCCAAGGTTTCGAAATTAAAAAAAAGCAAACCTTTATTTGGATGAGAGAAACAGGAACAGTATCTTTCGAGAAGTCATGTACTGATTGCAAAGAATCCAGTTTTGACAAACCTTAAAGACCTAATTTTGCTTCAAGAATTTTAAATCTGTCTTCCTGATTGTATTGAAGTTTATTTCATTGAACTGTTTGGACAGCTATGGAGAAACCTAATCTTAATTTAAGGTCTGCTTCTTTCACGGTTTTGTTATGCGAAATGTTTTTGCACTTGTTACACTCCCAGGTCCTGACTGATTTGACAATCTCCTTAGTTTCATGACCTTGAGCTACTACCAGAGTCATATGTGGAGTTAATTGTTAGGCTGGTGAAATAACAATTGCTGCTCAGGTGTTAGGTCTACTTCAATACCCATTCCTTCCTTACTGATAAAAACTGATTAAAGGACTAGAGCATAAGATCTACCTAAATACGGAATGACCTTTTTCTCATACTGAAGATCTCGACATCCTGCTTCAAAGAAAGCCGTACAATGCAACTGTTCAAGTAAATTCTCCAGCTTCACTTGCTGGTCTGAGCACCACTGCTCTACAGATGCAGCCATTCAAAATGGACGGTACAAACCCATACCACGCGCAATTGTGCGCTGACACATGGTACGTGATTGGCTGGCCAAAATGACCGACAGGGACACTCGTGGTGCATTGGTTATTAGTGAAAAGATTTAATCATTTTATCTCTTTACTGTGCAGGTTTTAATCCGCTTAGTATTGAATATTTATATGTAATTTTATAACTAAAGGGAAATGTTAGTAGCTGAGCATAAACAGAAGAGGAGCATAATGTGTCTGATGATCATTAACTATATTAATTTAGGAAATATTAATTTTAATATTAATTTAAGAACATAAACATATTATGTAAACTGTATATGGCTGGTATTGGTAGTTTAAAGAAAAAATACACACCAGTATTCCACTTTCTTCCTAAACATTTTAAGCATTAAAGTCTTACATGTGGCGATTTTGGAAACGTTTTTACATGCTGTTTTAACCTTTTCTGTGAATACGTTCTTTATCGGAGTAAACAAAAGTATACTTTTAGAATTTGATTAATAAAGAAATTAATAACGATATAATTATATTAATGTACTGTAGCTGGAAACACAAGAGAACCGGAAACCAGACGTTGTGGCTTTCCACCAATATACCCCATCTTCTGTACTCACTTCTAGAAGAGACATTATGTAACCTTGCTGGTCTTCAAATGTTTCTAAATAAATCCCTTTAGGAGTGCATTTAATTGTTCACTGATACTTACAGAGCATCAACTTCCCAACAAGTTCACTGGAGCATCAGCAACCAAGAGGGAAGCCTGTTTCTCAGAAAACAGTTCTACAGTTATAGGTTCTGTTAAAGGGATAGGGTTAAAACACCAGGAACTGGCCAGATAATGGAAAATCTTTAATTCTGACAGAAGATTTAGTGGCACCCATATCAACTAGAAAGAACAGTACTTTTCCTGCCACATTAAGATTGACAAAAGTCTTAGTGTTAGCATTAGAGGTAAGTATGGGGAGTGACAGAGTGATCTCACTCCGGGTTTCCTATTTTTTCAAAAATAGATTTTGCATGGTCCATGGTGCAGGGTTACCTGCTACTGCTCAAGGCTGATAGGGCACTCTAGGCTGACATACATTGGAACCTGGATGGCCATTTTGAGCTTGATTCTGACAATTCCATGCCCAGTGGCCTAATCCTCTGCAAAATCTACAAACATCTTCCCTATTTGGCTTGGGCAGCCCCAGCGACCTCTCCTTTGTCTTCTAGCTCCAGTCTGGACTTGGTTCCTCATATCCTCTTTTGTTTGTGCATCATCCTCTTTCAGCTTCATTTGTCTAGCACAATGTTGTACAGTAGGTAATAATTCCTTACTGCCTTTAGATTTCCAATCTATCACATTTCTGGTTACTTTAGTCTTTAATTTCAGCAATAAGCCTTTAACAAATGCAGTACCTAGAGAAGTATCAGCTTCCTCTTCCTTCAACCCAGAATGTCTGACAAAAATACATCTTAATCTCTCGAAATATTCATTAACATCTTCTCCAAATTTTGGTTTAAATTCACTTATTTTTTACCAATCTAAACGTCGAGGACAGATCTTTTCTATTGCATTTAAGAGTTTCACAAATTAAAGAGAGGTCTGGAACACCCTGTCTCAAAAATAGGTGTTTTAATAAGAAAGCCAAGGTTATGAAAACAGTGACAAATCACTCCGAACAAAATACAATTTCAGAATACAAGCAGTTCGAAATGATTGGTTGTTATTAATAAATCATTTAACTTTGAACAAATTGTGATATTTAGAATTGCCAAAAAGTCAATATAGTGTAATATTTACTATTTTAGTTTTTTTTAGAAATGTTTATTTGTTAAAGGAAAACATGTGCCCCGAGCAGAAATCAAACCCCGGCTTCCAGAATGCGAGTCATGCACTGAAGCCATTGTGCCAACAAGCCAATTGGCAGCTTAAGCTATAGCTGAAAATGACAGGCAAAATGCAAATAATCACGAGTGAATGAGTCAAATTGACGTGGATGTTTACAAAGAAAGTGGACTATGGTAATACAGTACTTTGAGCTATATTAATATATTCAGATCCTTAAATTAATATAGTTATTTATTTCTTTAAATACGCAATTTTATATTATTTTCCCTATTAAGCAGATTATAAAAAGTACACATTTTTACCGCAACAACGAGCACAAGTATTCACAGAAAATGTTACATTATAGCTTTTTATTAAGTATATACATTTAATATAGTCAGAATAATTTTCACTGCCTGAGGTCTGCCCATCAGGAAATCCAGTGTCCATTTGCAGATGAAAAAAAGAAATGCAACATTTTCTGGAATTATAATACTATATTTATAACTTATGTACTTTCACAAAAAGTTGTCAATTTGTTTTAAACCCTCTGACCAGCAATACAGCTTGTGCAGTGAGGAATCGCAATTTGCCAATCACACGAAAGCTCGTTAGGCGCACTTTTACCTAATGAGGTCCAGGTGGAAAATTGTCTGATCAGGTCTCCTTTAAAAAGGCCTTAATTCAAAGGTTAGGTCACAGCAAGAAAAAGGCCAGACTTAGTCAGTTTTTCTGTGAATTCCCTAATGCCTCAAATGTCACCAGAAACAAGGGAGAGGGCCATTGATGCTGCAGGCAAGCATGTTGCCAGATACTATGGAGAAAGCCGCTCCACTGTATCCCAACTGCAGAGAAGGTTTAAGCAGACCGGCAGGACAGATGACCATCCAAGATCCAGTCACCCTCAAGTGACCACAGCAGAGCAGGACTGACACCTGAGAGATCGTTTCAGATCTGCCACCCATACTGCTGCTGAAACTGGCAGCAGACATAATGCCCATATCAGTGACAGGACAGTGAGGCTGGACGCTGCTGGCCTTAGAGTAAGGCGACCTGTCAGAGGCCCTCTAATCACACCTTCCAGACGTCACACCCTACTGGCTTGGGCCAGTCATTGCATGCGATGGACTTGTCAGCAGTGGCATCAGGTCCTCTTCATGGATGAGTCACTCTTCAGCCTGTTCTATGGAGACGGAAGGGCCAGAGTGTGGAGGAGGAGATTTTGCATTTCTTTTTTCCATCAGTATATTGTAACGCAACGGGGGCTCAGGCGGGCGCCCTTGCCACATCTGGTCGGCCCCTGCACCGTCCGGGGCTCGAACCCGGGACTTCCGCGTCTCTCTGCAGCGACCTAGCCCCGTGAGCTAAAGAGAGATCTCTCTACAGCCCAGTAGCTGTAGTCCTGGTATCACAGGGAAGGGCGGTGACGTCACCCGCTCTGGTACGCCGGCTCTTACACACAGTGCTTGTCGGCCGTAAGCGTTACACTCTCCCCCACTTAAATCGCCGTCCCCGGCGAAGGGCTATCCCATCCCACTCTGACACCAATGTAACGCAACGGGGGCTCGGGCGGGCGCACTTGCCGCATCTGGTCGGCCCCATCCCGACTGAGGCTCGAACCCGGGACTTCCGCGTCTCTCTGCAGCGACCTAGCCCCGTGAGCTAAAGAGAGATGCCCTGGACGGTGCAGGGGCCGAACAGATGCGGCAAGGGCGCCCGCCTGAGCCCCCGTTGCGTTACAATTTAAACAGCATTGTAATACAGGAGCCCTTCCTGTCTAAGTGTTCTAGGGCAGTATTAAGTGCTAGAAATATGGCATCATCAACTAACCTGTATGAACAGTAAGCAAATTGAAGTGGGTCAAGGGAGTATGGGATAGTGCAATTTAATTTAAGACAATACTTGGCTATCCAGGCACCCTAACTGCTCCAGGGGCGCCGTACAATGGCAGACCCTGCGCTCTGACCCCAAGCTTTTCTCCCTGTCTGTCTCCATAGAGAAAAGCTGGGGTATGCGAAAAGACAAATTCCTAAATCAAGAAATTGTATAGGGCTAATAAAGAAACATTATTATTATTATTATTATTATTATTATTATTATCTGAGCTATATGAGATATGTAGAATCAATCACTTAATTGTAGGTGAGAAGCAATATGATTTTCCATTCATTTAAAATTGGTCATTGAGCTACAATTAGCGTACCTTAAATGTGGCAACATTTCTATGTTAAACACTTTTCATCCTTGACATGGAGAACTGGAAAACCGTGGAGTCTGTTACTATTGTGTATACAACTTAATCTGTATATTATAACTATAATGACACAATGTGGGTTCCCATTAAAATTATTTGCTGTTATTATTTGCTGTTTTGAATTTTACTATATATCTATCCTCTACAGGTTTAGGGGGTGTGTAATTTTATAAACAAATTCACAAAACATTTTCCATGTTCAATAAAATATTATTTACAATTATTTAGTGGATATTCCACAGTGAAAATAGTTTGAGGGCATAGAAAGTTGGGGAAAAAGGAAAAAACTTAACACCCACCACTCACCTATTATTTCTAGTATTTGTAGTATGAATACACATTTTTAGACCATTCTTTCCCAGTATTTATCAGGCTAGCACCATGTGCTGTAATAGAGCAGCTGTTTCTTTAAATTGTGTTGGTTTGTATTGCATGTGTGTGGCTTGGAGATAGATTAGATAGATTAGAGAGTAAATAAGTGCAAGTAAATAAGGCTGAAGAACACAGGAGAAGTCACCTAGTCATGGAGTCAGACTAATATGAGGTTTATGGTTAGAACAGGAAAAAAAGGGATTTACTATACCATAGGGGCAAACCACCATTTGCTCTCTTCTATGTAGAGGGAAATAATATATGTTTAGGGGTGAATGTCCAGTGTTTCTATTATGGGCTGAGTTAGGGTCAGGCAGTTGGTCTGATCTCATCCCTGGTTTCATGATTTCCCACAGTTTTATTAACAGTTAATTACAGGTTACAGGTTGGAGGTTCAGACTTCCACATTCCTTTGCCTAGGGAGTCAACATTCAAACCAATTGGGTTGCCCATAGCTTTTGAAATAAAGGTTAAATAAATCAGTTTATTATTCTATTTAGATATTTTCACAGTAAAATGTAAAAGTAAATCTGAAATACTTAGTGGTGTTCTTTCCTTCTAGTCAATTTGTAAAACCCCTAATGCTTTCTCAGAAGCAAAAAATAAAGCATTTTGGTAACCTCTAAATTATGTAATTTTGATTCATAATGATTCTGCAAGCACTCAGAACTATAGGTCACTTATTCAACAACTAAACGCTAACATCTTTCATTTCTGATCATAATCTGGTCAAGCACACATACCTGTACATAGCTATATACCCATGCAGAGTGAACAGACATATTTTGTACTGTGACCCATTTCTCCTGCTGTATAATGAGATCAAAGCACTTTGCTCCAGCAACCCATCCAATTATTATTTCAATTACTCCACAAACCTAGAAGTGTGTTATTACACAAGAAAGGATTTTCAACCTTTAATGTTGATTATAATTCACCAAAAATTACAATTATCCTTCATTCCAACTTCCTTCACCTAAAATACTGTACAGTATATACTGTACATTTAAGGGAACTTGCCATTTTTATATACTGATTGCTGAACAACCCTTTTTAACATATTTGGAAAAAACAGCACACTGAAAACTAAAGCAATTGCACTGAGTTCTACATGGACATTTTCAAGACATGCATTAATATAGTTTTCGCTACAATGGTGAGCATGCAACTGATTATTTAAGATTATTTTATTTTCCCAAAGCTGAGTATACCCTTCTAAACCTCAAACTTTCTCGATTTTTTTTCAATTTAACATTTGTGTGGTATTATTGATAAGATGATAATACACACATTGGCCAAGATGTCAAGATATGAGAATAATAGACACATACAGTAGACTTGCAGCATTCAACTGTAATTCTGTGCTTTGATTAAAGAAGGTACTGAAAGAGTGCAACTGATAGTAAAATTTAAAATTTGGTCTGTTAGCAAGAATTGTTGCCATAGTTTATATATAAGAAAAAAAACAATTTTATTTTTTTTGCTGTAATTTAGGATTGATATATACTGTGTATCAATGTCATATATATATATAGTCAATAAAATAAGAGTTATTATTAATAAATCAACAAATAAATAATAATGACCAACCTTTACTGTAGATTCAGTGATGAAAGTGACAAAAGTGACGAAAGTCACAAAAGCCACAATTATTAGCCTAATCTTAACTTTTTCACCAGCTACACACCTAACCATAGGGACAGGGATATGCATATACCGTATAGGACTGTTTATAGCATTGACAATATGTTAATCTATTGTTTATTGTTTAATTCATCTAGTCTGGAATGGGAATTTAACATGTGAGTGTCATGACAGCATCCTTCGGCAAGTGGTTGCCCTGGGAAACGATCACGTTCTCACAAGGGCTCACGGTTTTCCAAGGTTTTTACTGTGTTGAGTGGATCCCGTTTTCATGATCCTTGTTAATTAGTTCATTATTCAATTCTCGCTTTTCTATATATAGCTGAGTCATCACTTGACAGCACTTTGTCATTTTTTTTACAAGGACCCTTTCACTTGCACTTCTGTCTCACTCCACTCGTTTGTTTACTGAGCTATACGGTCTTGTTTGCACTGATGTTGCAGCCCCACGACAGCCCTTTTTACAAGGCTCGCTATTCAGTTTTTCCATACCCGGGTCTCCCTTTTATTTATTCGGACCCATAGGCTGCCAGGCAGTTTTTTCTGAAGCCTGCATTTTACACTGCACAAATTTCTCATTATTGGGTTTCTCCATACCTGAGCCTCCCTGTATTTTTTTCTGCATGCTTGCTATTTGGTTTCTCCGAACCTGGGGCTCCCTGTATTTTTTTTCTCTATGCTTGCTATTCGGTTTCTCGATACCCAAGACTCCTTTTCTTTTTTTCTGCCCTTGCTCTGCACAGTAGTTTTCAGCTCTAGTGTTCCCTGGCGCACCAGCCTCTACTCTAGCATTGCCTGGTACATCAAGCCAATCCTTGCTCCATGTAGGATTTTTCAGCTCCAGTGTCACTTGTGCCCCAGCTTTTTCTCTAGCATCACCCAGCGCACACTGTCAGCCTTCACTCAGCGCAGTAGTCTCAGGGGCCTCAAGTCTGCTCTTCTAGCTTCTAACTCCCATGAAGGCCTTTTTGTTTTGCCACATTATCTGAATTTTTGATTGTTTGCTGTTCAGTAATGTCATTAATTATGTGTGAAACACACCTCCCAAAAGAACTTTGATGAAGATCTTGAAGATTCCATTTACAATGTGCACTTTTCTGATATTTCATTTGATATTTGTTCAACAGTTGATTGATGTGAATTGCAATAAACCACTTACTTAGTTACTTAGGACTGTGCATGCTAATGCAAACATTTTTACCATAGACTTTTTTTATTCAAAACATTGCTACTATAATCCAAATCATGCATTGCATATCTTTAATTTCAACAGTTCATCAATCACTATAAATGATAGCAAGGCAGTATGTCACTGAAAATTATTCACTTCTGTCCTACCAACTGAAGTTTAAATCTCACTCGTGCTGTACACAACCATATTGTTCAGTTATCATTTCTGGCATCTACAGTATCTTTCAATGACAACCATCGTGTGCACACCTTGTTGAGATTAATATTCTCCCAATTGTTTTGGTATGATTTAATTCTCATGAGCATGTCTAAATGTAAGTCTTCCAGCCAGTTTTGAGACTTTGTTTTTATAATGTTCATCAGGCTGAATCAGCTTCCAATCTTCCCATCTTTTCCCAATACAGAAATCGCCTCCTGCATTAGCTTTCAGACAGATTTCGCAAACAACATCGTGACTGTCCCGATACGTAAAAATGTCACTCAGCTTCACCTCCTGCTCTGATGAAGAATCTGTTATGACTATTATGACGTTTAGACATAACAGTGATTAACGAAAAGAAATAAATTGAAATTACTTAACGTAACACAGTTCAAATATTATACAATTGTCTCCCTACACAACGCCTCACAATGATGCTACACATTATAAACAGGAAATGATGAAAGCATAATATAGTGCGCTAACTTATGTCAAAAACAGTAAATAAGTACTGTAAGACTAGAGCCACAACCGTAGATACACGTGAAGGTCAACATTAACGGGAAAATGTCAACATTCACATCAAAATCGCACAATCGCAATCAAAATCTTTTCTGCGCAAATCTTTGTTACTTCCCTCTGAGTTTGCTGCGCGCCAGTTCAAAAAAAGGTGTGCAGCCGCGCACTCTCAGCCACTCTCAGCATCCCCTGGTACAGCAGTTCCTAGCCTGTGCCTCGCATCGCCTGCGGCACCAGTCTCTATTCTAGCTAGCACCTTTTATTTTCACTTCTCTTTTCACTGTTCACTGATTCGAACCCTTGAGTTAGCCGATATGCACCCCTTTTGAGGGCTGCCTTTCTAAGCCAATTTGGTCCATTTGTTTTTTTCTGGGGTCTCACTATTCGTGTCCTTTCTGGACCCAAGACTTAATTTCCGACGGGCTGTATTTAGCAGCATTTCTTTTCACCAGGGATGCAGTTAGCCTGGCTTCTCCTGAGATAACTTTATCCCCCAATTACTGACCAGCCTGGCCTAATTAGCCCTCCCGGCCAGTAATTAATTCCCATAATCACCTTTCACTTTTCACTCTCCAGTCTCTTGCACTTGGGTTCTGACAAATCACCACCTGAGTGGCTGTATTCAACCATTCAGTGGTTAAGTGGCTGTATTTTATAGTCAATAAAATAAAAATTACTGTACATTCACTGTCATGTTTTTTCTGATTACTGAACTTCATACAGAAATTCGTTTCTCTGATGATCTAAGAGCCAAAATGATCACATTTACAACAGCATAACTGTGCTAAGTATTGATACAATTATTTGTTCTGTTTTAACTGCAGCTGTTTGAAATTAGTTATGTGTGTATGTTTGTTTTGTTGGTCCAGACGAGGTTAACACAATGATAAAATTTGGTTTTCCAATGGACTTACTCTAGATGACTAAAATACATTTTAATCTCAGTTTCAATAACAGAATATCAAAACTGTGAATATTAACAAAAGTCACTTAGTTCAAATTGGCATTCTCACCATTTTTAAATAAGAGGAAATAAATATCCACTGAAGCATACAGACAGATTTACTTGTATTTTATTGATTAATAAGCTGTTGGTTTATAAAGTTGTAACAATAAAATGCTTTCTCCTTGAATTACTTTTTTATACATACCTTGAACATGACTGTATTGTGACTTGTAAAAATAAACTTATTACAAGTTATTATAAGTAAATGTACCAAAATTGCAAGGAAGAGTGGTTTCTTGTCACTGTTCATAATTATACTCTTATTCAAGCAATTTAGTTCTCACAGTTTTGTCACGATATTAGTCCCCCCTCCTTAAGGGTGCTCCAGCCCTTTCACTCAAGACTTTATTCGGTGCACCTGCTTCCCATTCCCAGCCCACCTTAAAAGCCAGGCGCTGACGCTCATCCGGGCTCTGCAACTGATTTCCATATCGTGCGAGTCCGGGACCTGGAAGCGCCTGGTCCCGTTAAGGTTTTAACCTCTGTTCCCGTTCCTGTTCCCCGTCCGCCGGTTCCGACCCGGCCTTCGTGGTTTTTAATTCTTTGTTCTGATGGATCTTCTGGTTTTGGACTTACCCTTGTGTTTTGGATATTCCCAAAGGACTACTCTTTTGGATTGTTCGCCTCGGCCACACCTCCCCCGTGCACCAGCGCACCTTGGACACGCCCCCCTGTCTTCAGCCCCGTTTTCCTGCATGACGTTTCCCTAGTGTTTCCCCACTCCGTCGGATTGTGTCGTCCGCATAGGGTCCGGAAAGAACTGTTCGTTACAAGTTTCTTGCATTCAGATCATCAAACAGCTCATAGAGGGTGCTTCTTTGATTAACTGTTTATAAGGATAAGTCAGGCCACATTCTGCAGAGGTTCATATATGACAAACAAGTACTGTCAGTAAACAAAATGATGTAAATTCCCAGACAAATCTATTATGCATGGTTCTACTCTATATTTCACCTTCTCTGAAAGGCACATTCTATTTACAGATGACATGAACAGTGCTTCGGCCAATGGCAGTCCAGTTTTCACACGGCAACAGGCAGGTTCCAGTGCATTTTTATATTTTAAATTTTCTTTCTTGCATGGACAATTTCTATTTCATTAACATTATTTTGTCATTTACAGATGCAGCCATTCAAAATGGGTGAGGTATTTCGCGGCATACCCCGGTGGGCGTGTCACAGTATCACGCGGTATCACACATTTCACGTGTGTCACGTGAATAACTATCCGGCGTCGCCTTGTAAAACCGCCAGGGGGAGCTTAACCTCTCATGTACAGCATTTGAGCCTTTAATTTTGAACTGTGTATTACAGCACGTTAATCATCAGTCATTAAAATGTTGGTATATTTTATGAAAGCAAGATTGCTCAGTTGGACAAAAGTACACAACCTACCTTTATCAGAAATATTTATGCATCAAAGCCTTTACTGAAGATATTACTAATAGTATTAATAATGGATGACTTTGGACAAGCTGTATACTCAAAGTATAATTTCTTTAGCACATTTGTACAAGCACTTGGAATCTGTCCAAGCCATACTTTGTCAGGCATTTTGTTTTACTTCAACGGGGCATAAAAACTTCCTTGCTTTTAACAGGGCGTTTCATAATTTCTAGCTACGAAAATGATTTAAAATGCGACACCTATCATTCAACTAGAGCTTAAAATATCACAAGGAAAAATACACACCGGTATTCCATTTCTCCCTAAACATTGTAAGCTTCGAAGTCTTTAACTAACGTGATACCGGAGTCAACAAGCATACTTTTAGAATTTGATTAAAAATGTTTAAATGTTTAAATGTTTGATTAAAAATGTTTTGCCTGCCTGCTCATGCGCGCTCTCTTGTAGCCTACTGGTCTAGGTGCGTGACTACCAACTGGCAGGTTGTGTGTTCGAATCCAGCTGGTGCTGAACTTTTATTTTAACAAACATTTCTTCGAAAAAATAGGTAAGCGATATTATGGACAATCAATTGACTTTTATATTTCAAAATATCGCAACATGATTGATATTTGCGATATTTTGAACATATCTTCCCTTCTGACAGCGGTTCCTGCTTCTATTGTGTGTGTGTGTGCAACAGTAAATTTTTATAGAGAAATGGAGGCTGGACAGTATGCGTTACAATATAAACATTTATATTGATTTAAATCGTGTTCTGATTTAAATCGCAAACGTGTGTTTAATTATGTGTTTTTTAATCATGATCAGGCTAATGCATTTCTACATTTTCTGTATGAATCAGCTTAGAGGTTCATACAGAAAGACAGCTTGTGTTTAAATTGAGTGTAAGGTAATTTATGCTTCTAAAGTCATGGTCAGTATTGTTGTAGTGTGCTGTACTGTGTCACATTATTTTATAGCTTTTGTATTGTGTTATTAAATCCGATGGCGCTGTGTTAGTTTCCTGACTCACATTATTTAAACTGCGACACTGATCATTCATCTCTAAATAAACTTTATTTTATATAGCGTTTTATATAAGCGAATAGGTAATTAGATTGCTCATAAACCTAATCACTTTTTCTACATAAACACAGCGTGATTGCTCTCTGAAAATGCTTTTCCTTTATTTTTAAAGTAGGCTCAGATTTCAACTATAGATCGTATTATTATAAACTTTCTTGGAAAAATGTATTTTATGTAAACCATGTTTGCTATTAATTCGTTTAGGGCTAAAATACGTTCATTGTCTTCTAATCGAGTCGAGTTGACATTGGAAGCCTGCCACACCCGGACCGTTAAACCAACGCATTAGCACGTCAAAGCCCATTGAGCCAGTATTGGCTTTAGTATCCCCCCCTTCTCCCCTCAATTCAATTCAATTCAAGGTGTTTTATTTGCATGACAGATGGGTACAAGCAGTGTTGGGTATGTATATTGTAACGCTTACGGCAGACAGGCACTGTGTAGGAGCCGATGCACCAGAGCAGTGCCTGCAATTTTTATATTTATAACTTAGTTTTTAAAATTAGTCAAGCAATACGAAGCATCTCCTTTTACTTAGTGCCTGAGCATACTGCAACGCGTGTGAAGCCCATAAACGATATTAATTTTGGAACTTAAACATACAGTATATGGCTGGTCTCGGTACTTTAAAGAAAACATACACACCAGTATTCCATTTCTCCCTAAACATTTTAAGCAACATTTATGCTTCTAAAGTCATGGTCAGCATTTATCTTTGTACTGTGCTGTAAACTTGTTCTGTGCCAAGTCACATTATTTTATAGCGTTTTTAAAGCGTTATCAAATACGGTGTTACTGTAGTTTACTGAGTCCCATGTCACATGGTCTGTGATTGAAACTTGTAAAACCGGTTTAATTCGTCACAGCCAGCACTCTTCAGGTGTGAGGGTCTTCTGCTCAGAATGAAACGCTAAAATGTTTGTGTATATTCTAATGGTAGTGGGGGCGGGGTGTGTGGGAACAGGTTTGGTTGAAACATTTTCTCTGAAAGCATTTTCTTCGCAGTTTAACCGATCTTGTTACAGCATGTTACAGTTTACTATTATTAACCATATTAATTTTAAGTGCTTAATGTAAAATCTTGTAAAAATATATTTTCATTGTTCAAATATACATTAAGTCTGACTATCATATAATAAGTTAAATACAAAACTAAAGAAAAAATAGGGTTAAATATAATTCAAAATATTTTGCTAACAATGTTAACTGTTTATGAATAATAAAATGTATTAACTAAGGAGTAGGATGGCACAGTTGTTAGTATGTTTTTTGTTTTGTTTCTTTTTCATAAATACAACAGTAGTACCTGATGTCTCAGTGGCTTTCAAAATTAAATTATGCATGCAAACCTGTGAACTAGAAAGATAACTAAGATATCCATCCATTATATTCCATAATATCCATGAAATATATGGCGCTGAAATACAGTATGTGTGACGCATAAAAGACACCAAGGGATTGGGTGAGCTCCCATCACAAAAAAAAAACTGCGAACCTGCACTACAGCGACCATAGTACAGTATGGAGACCAAGGCGTTTTACGGGAAGAGACGGGGTGCTTCTGCCGCCCCAGCTTCCAAAGAGCGAAGGGTAAGCAAATACAGCAGACTTCATCTGAAATATGCGATTACAGCGCATATTACAAGGTATTATTGCCGTTTTGAATTTTAAATTCAATTATAATTATTTCTTCGTAGCCTGTTCTTCAAGAAAACACCGCACGGGCGAAACGATCTACCACCAGGACAGTAAAAAAGAAAGCGGTAAGACGGAAAAAAAGAAAAGTTTATTTTGACTTCTGTTCCGCGACTGATGAATACTACTGTGTGACTTTATTTCTTACATGAATTATGTTATTTTGCCACAGGCCGTGGGTCTCTGCTCTCGGCCACTGGCCAGGGTGCCAACCTGTAGAAGCAGCACCTGTATGGAGACATTTCGGCAGCAGCGGGAGCATTACGATGCATTACTGGGGAGGATTGGGAGGCTAGAGTTCCAGCAGTCAAACAGTTGAGCAGCTGTCTCCCGAAAAGTGCCTCTCCCCGCCACGCAGGCTGCAATGCCTGGCGGAAGCTCTGCCCCCCGCAGAGCACACACCGCCTCAGGACACTCCATCCCGGCCTCTCAGTTCACCACCGCGCAGGAATCTGTTGATGCTGTCCACGCCGGCTATCTCCCCCCAGGAAGCACAGCGGAATTCACAGATGCCAGTGGGATGAATAATTCTCCCAGATGTCCAACTGCTACCCATCACCCAGAAGATGGAGGGGGGGTTGTACTTGCAGTGCATCGGCATAGATGGGAAAGCAAGAGCCGACCGCTACGCCGCCCTCGTGTTTCGAAATCTTGTGACTTTTGAAATTTACTGGGGGTGGACCACGTCTGTAAATTTCGATGGGTCCAGAGGCAAAAGTGCCTTGCCTTGCAATCTCCGGGAAACCATTAGTACGATGGTGAATCGGAGATTCTCAACCCTTGCTGCGTACGACTGGAAAAGAATTAGTGATCGGATCAAGGAAATGCTTCGTAGGAGGAGGCGGTCTTTTCCTCTTGTCTAACAGTCTGTCCACAAACAAAACATTCCTGTTAGACAAGAGGAATTGATAAAAAAACAATGTTGTCAATGAAAACCGGTGTGTGTGTCTCTCCCTGCTGGATGTCCCTCTCACAAACTGCTGAATGAATAAAATAATTTTATTGAAAACGAGTTTGCGATTGTCTGGTCTTTAAATTCTGGAGATACGCGATTCCATATTATATTCCCTTTTAATCAAATTCTAAAAGTATGCTTGTTGACTCCGGTATCACGTTAGTTAAAGACTTCGAAGCTTACAATGTTTAGGGAGAAATGGAATACCGGTGTGTATTTTTTTCTTTAAAGTACCGAGACCAGCCATATACTGTATGTTTATGTTAAGATTTCCCTTCAGTGGTAAAATTAGATATGAATATTCAATACTTAAACGGGCACAGTTAAGACATTAAATATACATATACATATTGTATACAGTACAGTTTGCATATGGTAATATGTTTATGTTACGCGATTAAAAAATAAATAAATAAAACTGGAAGGTCCAGCACCACCATTATGTTTATATGGTTGTTTTTGTTGGTTGGTTGTTATTATGGTTATTAATAATACGATCTATAGTTGAAATCTGAGCCTAAATAAAAAGAAAAAGCAAGTGATTAGGTTTATGAGCAATCTAATTACTTATTCGTTTAAAACGCTATATAAAATAAAGTTTATTATTAATTTGCTGGACAGAGCGGTGAACATTATTATGCATAAGACAAAGATAACAATCCTGATCAGTTTAGAAATCTGTGTACGCTGTAAGGTTTTTACTTCTTAAACTTTTAAAATACACGTTTTGAATAGAAAGAAATCCTCTTCCTGGTAGTGTGTATAGCACACCAGCACGTCTTTTTTCTCCAATCAGAGGGGTGTCAGATAGTGTCAGCCAATCACCATTCTGCGTTGGGTAGCAACGGGTGACTGTTCTCAGGCGGAAGATGTAAACAGCTAAATGTTCGTGTTAAATATTTTTTTTTAATTAAATTAAACGGGCACAGTTTAGACATTAAATATACATATACATACTGTATACAGTACAGTTTGCATACGGTAATATGTTTATGTTACGCGATTAAAAAATAAATAAATAAAAATGAAAAGTCCAACACCAGCTGGATTCGAACACACAACCTGCCAGTTGGTAGTCACGCACCTAGACCAGTAGGCTACAAGACAGCTCGCATGATCAGGTAGGCGAAACAGCCCTACAAAGCCCTGTCGCAGCAAACGGATATAATCATACCGTTATTAAATACTTTAGATACGCGATTCCATATTATATACAGCCCTACACAGCCCTGCCGCAGTACACGGATATAATCATACCGTTATTAATTTCTTGAGATATGCGATTCCATATTATATTCCCTTTTAATCAAATTCTAAAAGTATGCTTGTTGACTCCGGTATCACGTTAGTTAAAGACTTCGAAGCTTACAATGTTTAGGGAGAAATGGAATACTGGTGTGTATTTTTTTCTTTAAAGTACCAAGACCAGCTATATACTGTATGTTTACGTTCCAAAATTAATATCGTTTATGGCCTTCACACGCGTTACAGTATGCTCCTATTCTTTTTATGCTCAGCTACTAAGATTTCCCTTAAGTGGTAAAATTCAATATCTACAAAGGGCACAGTAAAGACGTTTACAGTAAGTCTTTCTACGACAGACCAACGGACCACGAGTGCCCCTGTCGGTCAACCAATCACGCACCGCGGTATCGCGTGTCATCATACCTGCGGTATCTGTACTGCAGTGTCTGTACCGCGCACTTTGAATGGCTGCATCTGTACTTGACAAAACCTACACCAGTGCCAGCAATCTGAATTTACAGTAAGTGTCTAATACTAACATAATGCTTATGTAAAGAATATGGTCTGAAGGGCATATACAGCGAGAAATTTCGTGTGCGAGGGATTTCTAAAATTTTGAAAGGGAAACAAATAAAGCTCCTCCTTAATGAACATTACGATTGGTATATTTGCCAGTCAAATAATACTTCCTTAATAGGTTAATCCATTTTTGGTTTAATGAATTTCAGGCTTTTTACAGTACCAGATTGGTGAGCTACAGTAGCAAACAGTATAGTACTCTATATTGAAATACTCTTCTCACCTTTACTAAGATAAAAACCTGAAAAAACATAGCCTCTCGCTATGATTATATATAAGTGCTTTATTGAAATTGAAGTCTTATATGTTTCAGTGAGTAGATAGATCTTTCTTTACAAGACAGTGTACACAATAAAACATTGCATATATCTTCAAATAATAGGTGAGCATATATTCTGATTAAGATGTAATGAAAAATTTCCAATTCAGTACAGAGTTAATCAGGCAATAAGCAAACAATAAGTCTATTTCTTCACATTTTAATCTACAGTTCTTTAGAATGGCAGTGAATACGCATACAGTTAAAAGGAGAAGTCCATACCAGAGCCACAACATGTAATCAGTCCAGATTACTTCACCACAGAGATGAAGGGAGAGATGAGGCCTCATTTGGGAAAGCACCGCAACACTTAATTCTTTCTTATTAACAAGCATTGCCGCTACAGTTACATAACAAAAATAAGGGGCATTTCATACACAAGAAGGACAGAACTATAAAAACATAATATGTAAATGTAACATGGAATTCAATCTAATGACTCTTCTAAAATTATTTTGATGACACTAGGATCAATAACTAGAACAAACACAGGCAGTGTGCTCATTCTCAGCATTCTTTATTTAGCTAATTAATCAGTAATAAATGGTAATCAGTTTCAAGGTTACATTTTATTTTGTTCAATGTATGAAGTTTGTACAATTTTTATTATCGATTTTTTTCTTCCTTCCAAATTGTTATGCTTTTGGAGATGCATGTATTTTGATGTTAATCTTAGTACTTCTGAAATAATGTGGTCATGTTAACAGTAAAATTTATCACAAAAATCATAATTTTAACAAAATTTGAATGCCTTAGAACAATTCTAATGCAGTGGATTAGAAATAATCAAAAAGCAATTAAATGAGCTAGATGGACTAAATGGCTTTTATGTTCTAATGTTCTGAAATCAGTAATTTCATTTCACCATATCACCACTGGGTGGCAGTTAGGACACCTGAATATCTTTAAAAATCATTAATTATATCAGTTACACTGCTGCAAGCATCTGAGTAGTTTATTTTTCTTCTTTAAAATATTGAGAAAAAGCACATAAACGCATGCATACAATAGTAGAGAAATGTATTCCATTACCCAGTTTTTTACGTCATCAATGTCATAGATTTATCACAATAGAAAATCCTGTATTTTTAGTATAATTTAGTATAATAGTATTTGATACTTTATAAAGTCTTCTTTATTACTGTCCCAGAGAAGTCCTTAAACTTTGTATACTAGGCAGCAGATCCAATGTTTTGCTAAATGTATCCATTATATAACACAATTATTATTCATAAACAAAAATAACTTTATTTAAAACTTAATAACTTATTAAAACTGACGCTTATTTCAAATTTACTGCAGTTGTGGATTTTGGATGAAACTTTAGTTTATTAAGAGTACAATACCTGTTACAAACCAAACTACAGCTAGAAAACCCCTAAGAACATCTTCTCTAGTCCTTTTATTATCTTTTTGGAATAATGGGGAAAGTCTGATTGTTGGGTGTAGTCCCAATGACCCGATTATTAATGGCTTTCAAAAAGAAGACATGTTGTGCACTCGCAAGCCAGGCAAGCAGGGTGTTTCATCTTAGTCCCTCTCTTAATTGTTTGGAGTCTACCAGGAAGCAAGCTCTGCCCTGGCTTCCCACAAATTTCAATAGCTCATTTGAAAGAGATTTCTGGAGCCAAATAGCGACTGCTTGGAGGTTAACATGTAAATATTCCCATGATTATGATGAACCCACAGGGAGAAGTTATGCTGGGTTCTCATATTGCAACAAAGAATTATTTGATTATCACTTGTTTGCTTGTTTTTAAACAGTAAAGCACTCAATGCAGTTGTTTATGTACTATATTTCTGACAGCATGTTATTAACATGTGGGATATAAGGCGTTCTAGTTTACAAACTCTTTATGCCAGTTTCGGCAATGAAATATGGTTCCACTTTTCATAACTCTATAGAGTATTTTATTAATTTATCTCTGTAATGTCAGTATCTTGGGATTCTAAAACACTGATTTAGTACATTGTAATGAGGGAGGCATTTTTATGGGAAATATTCCTATATTTCTGCATTTTACATTGAAATGAGCTCAACTTTACAATAGATTGGTTACAGGTAGCAGAGAAAACAAGAGAAAAATATTCAGAAAAACAAACTTGCAAACACTTTCAGGTTGTGATTATTCTTCATTCTTCTTCTCACCTCATCAGATCACATTGCTAAACACATTAGCAAGCAATTACTAATATTAACAGACTACAGAACATGCAGTTCCTAGCTATCCTACATTGGATCACCTTTTTTAGTGCCTGATAATATGGAATTAATTATTTCTCATTAAATGTTTGTATTGCTTACTTTGGGATATACTGAATTAATATTTTTTTCACATTCTATACATTAGTTAAATAAATACAGTACATAATAATAAAATAATAACTCAAGCAATACAATCTGTAGCATCAATTGCAATTTCTATTAAAAAAAACAAAGTTTATATAATGCTGGGAAATTATGCAGTTTTAAGAAAATCAGAACTTTTTACCTACCCCATTTACTAATGTTTTAGATTTTAATTTGGGATCATCTGCTACATTGCCTCTCTAAGGTCCCACTTAAAGAAATCAGCCTTGCATATTCTGAAGCAATTCAATCAGCCAATACAGCCATGTTGTAGTTTAAAACAGTTCAGAGAAAAGACAATCTATAGCTGTTGCTTTATGCCCAAAAGCCTGAATTAGATTGTGGTGGTACTGAAACATTTAGAGACAGCATTGCTGTGTTTGCTGAGCAAACATTTGTGCCATAAGAGCAAAAGCATACCCTTTTAGTCCTAAAGGCTTTATGAATTCTGTGGATTAGATTAGAAATACTGATACACAGAATGGCAGCCCATTACAGGTGTACAATCTGTGAAAGAATGTTCCAACAAATTATTTTACAGTGATGCTTTTACAGCTATTGGACAAAATAACTCAAATGTTCTCAATGGAGTCCATGTTTAGCAGCTGAATGTGATGACTACTTTTGGCTTCTCTAGGCTGCTGAGGCTTTCATTATAGTCTGTTTTCAGATAGATACTATACAAAACAAAGGTGGACATACATTTTAAGTAACAAACAAATTGATTTTTTACATAAAAAACATACACCTTTTCAAGGCTTTGCTCTCTTCTTCTTATTGCAACCTCTAGAGAGTATGTTGGCTGTGACTTATTCCACTGTTATTTTTCAGTTCTTCACAAACATTTTTTTGGGGACAAAAAGTGTATATAAAAAATGTCACATTCATTTATAATGTGATACAAACACACGACTGTTCAATTGTTGGGCTGTTCCATAGTCTTTTAAATTAATGATACTTCTTTATCCATACAGATGCAGCCATTCAAAGTGAGCAGTACAGACACGTACCGGAGGTAATTGGCTACGGCGTCGCGCATCGTGACGCAAGATGACGCGGGGTACCGCGGTACGTGATTGGTTGACCGACAGTGGCACTCGTGGTCTGTTGGTCTGTCGTAGAAAGACTTACAGTACAGTAAACGTCTTTACTGTGCCCGTTGTAGATATTGAATTTAACCACTGAAGGGAAATCTTAGTAGCTGAGCATAAAAAGAATAGGAGCATACTTTAACACGTGTGAAGGCCATAAACGATATTAATTTTGGAACATAAACATACAGTATATGGCTGGTCTTGGTACTTTAAAGTAAAAAATACACACCAGTATTCCATTTCTCCCTAAATATTTTAAGCATCGAAGTCTTTAACTAAAGAGATACCGGAGTCAACAAGCATACTTTTAGAATTTGATTAATAGGGAATATAATATGGAATCGCGTATCTAAAGAATTTAATAACGATATGATTATATTCGTGTACTGCGACAGGGCTGTATAGGGCTGTTTCGCCTCCCTCTTCATGCGACTTCCCTTGTAGCCTACTGGTCTACGTGCCCGACTACCAACTCACAGGTTGTGTGTTCAAATCCAGCTGGTGCTGGACTCTTCTTTTAACAAACATTTCGAAAAAATAGAATAGCGATATTATGGACAATCAATTGACTTTTATATTTCAAAATATCACAACATGATCGATTCTAAGTCATTTTTGATAACAATGAATAGTCACCATCTTCTGACAACGGTCCCTGCTTCTGCTTCCTGCTTCTATTGTGTGTGTGTGTGTAATAGAGTACATTTTTATAGAGAAATGGAGGCTGGACAGTATGCGTTACAATATAAACATTTATATTGATTTAAATCGTGTTTTGATTTAAATCGCAAACGCGTGTTTAATTATATGTGTTTTTTAATCATAATCAGGCTAATGCAACATAAATTGATACAGTATCTTTGTCTTCTAAGTATCTTAATAAACTTTCAGCATAGCTTTCTATCCATTTAGATTTATATTTCTTGGGATTTTGGGATCAAACGTGGAAGGATTAGATTGTAATCGTTTTTATTTTTCAAATACGTTTTAGAAAAGTGTAATCTATACCTGCCCAGACTGTACGCCTTCCTATACCCCGCCTTTCATTCCTGTCCTGCTCTTCCCCCGCGCACCCCAGCCGGGCGCTCTTCGGCGTCTGCCCGGGACGAATGTATATTTTGATATTTACACCCGGCGCGGCACCGAGGGAGCGTCTGCATTTATAACTTAGTTTTTAAAATTAGTCAAGTAATATGAAGCATCTCCTTTTATACATTGAGCACAGCTTTCTCACCACTTAAGATTGCTTTTTGATACCATCCTTACACAAAGCAGAAACTTTCCGATGACATACAGTACAAGTGGAAAGATTACAGATTTTAATCATCTTTAATTTTATTACGTTATACGTTTTAGGAACGTTTCATCTAAACAAACACACAAAACTATTCTCGATTGTATTTCTGAATGTTATGTTACACCTACAGTAGTTCACTGCTTTAAATACATCGAATTAAGAAAGTTATGTGTAGCACTTTAGATATTTTTTTCTGAACCAGGGAAAATCTGATCTTGTTTCTCTATAACAATAATAAAAAACTTTATTTTACATATCACCTTTAAAAGTGGTAGTACCTTTTTTAGTACTATATTTTTGTATTATATTCCCTATTAATCAAACTCTAAGAGTATGTATCGGTAAAAAAAAAGTGTAAAAAATACACACCAGTATTCCATTTCTCCCTAAACATTTTAAGCATCGAAGTCTTTAACTAAAGAGATACTGTAGTCAACAAGCATACTTTTAGAATTTGATTAAAAGGGAATATAATATGGAATCGCGTATCTAACGAAATTAATAACGATATAATTATATTCATGTACCGCAACACAACACAAAATCAATACCTCAACACTCCATACTCAACAACGATAATTCACAAACAGCCAGAACATGTAACTCCACATTCCCAAACAGACCTCATTTCCATAGCCCTGCCCTTTATGCAAAACCAACATCCCTCCCCTGTTCTCTCTCTCCCCTGGCGTTTGTAATCGTTTTTATTTTCAAATAAATTTTAGCAAAGTCATGTATTTTAAAAATCTTAAGATTTTTATATTTATGTCTTTATTCAGTGGTTTCATTAGTGACAAAGGCTAGTGACCTTTGTTTCATTAGTGACAAAGGCTTAAAGGGCTTTTATGTAAACCATGTTTGCTATTAATTCATTCAGGGCTTAAGTATGTTCATTGTCTTCAAATGAAAGAAGGGTTCCTTTCGCCGTGGTCAGGTTGAAATTAGAAGCTTGCCATGCCCGGACTGTTACACCAACGTATTAGCATGTTAAAGCGATTTCATTGAGGAGCCTCGCCTTTCTTAACTAGTACTGTACTTACTGGGTTTTTTTTTTGGGGGGGGGAGGTGTCTTTCGCTGGAAATCTCGCCTGCTTCTACTTTACGAGTACAACTCCCTCTCTGCCGGAGTGCTGCCTGTGACGAATTAAACCGGTTTCACAGGTATTTTCAAAGTAGGAAGTACAGTGTTAACTGGTAACTAGGCTCCTCAATGAAATCGCTTTAACATGCTAATGTGTTGGTGTAACAGTCCGGGAGTGGCAAGCTTCCAATGTCAACTCGACTCGATTGGAAGACAATGAACGTATTTTAGCCCTAAATGAATTAATAGCAAACATGGTTTACATAAAATACAATTACCTATAATCTATAAAATAATCTAATTACCTATTCGCTTAAAACGCTATATAAAATAAGTTTATTTAGAGATGAATGATAAGTGTCGCAGTTTAAATAATTTTCGTAGGAGGGCTTGGACAGATTCCAAGTGCATTTTTGCAATTTACGTTGCATTGTCCAATGTGCTGTTGTAATAGTTTAGAATACAGTTAGTCTAAACTTTATCAGCTTTATTTATGGGTTGCAATTTAGAAAAAGTCAAAAACCGCACTCAAAATGCAATTTAGAGCTTTCTGGCAAGAGGAGACACCCAAATTATAATGTAACATGCCATTGTTTGTGCATGAACAAAGTTATACTGCAATTTTCCTTATTAAATTTTTTGAATCCCCGGCGGAACACACTCCATAAGAATCAGCGCTTTTATACAGTATATCGCCTTTAAACACATATATTTAAACACGCGTTTATGATTTAAATCAAAACGCGATTCAAATCAATATAAATGTTTATTTTGTAACGCTTTTGTAAGACTTAAATTCGATCATGTTGTGATATTTAGAAATATAAATTTGTTTGGTGCGAGTGAGGTTTTATTTAATCTCTGACCAAGGGAAACATTTAATTTTTTCAAAGAAATGTTTGTTTAAAAATAAAGTCATAGTTCCATGGGATTCAATCACAGACCATATGACATGGGAGTCAGGAAACTAACACACAGCGCCACCAGATTTGATAACGCTATAAAAACGCTATAAAATAATGTGACTAGGCACAGAACAAGTTTACAGCACAGTATAATAATAAATGCTGACCATGACTTTAGAAGCATAAATTGCCTTACACTCAATTTAAACACAAGCTGTCTTTAGCCCTCTAAGCTGGTTCATACAGAAATGTAGAGATCCAGGCTCAGAACACACAGCTTCATTAGCGAATACATATGCAGGACAACTGGAGAAGACGTTTTACAGTGGATGGATTTTTAGAAACATCCCTTCAGTGACATCACTGAAGTCAACTCCTAGGTACTGTAACTGTCGTGTGGATAGTTTCACAAGAATCAGACAAAGATTTAAGCATCGCTTGTTCTAGATAAAACTGCAAAAAAAAAACAACAACCCATAATGTACTTCTTTGCGGCTCTGTTTGCCCAAATCATATATTCACAACGTGAAATTTAGAAAATAATATTACGTAACCAAAATCCACAATATGGAAACAGAACCTGTGTAATTGTTGATAGATGATGTACTCGTAACATTTTTACAAGACGAACTACAACATTTAAAAAATGACTTGTATGTACTTAATATCTCTAATAAATCCACGGCGACATTGTTAAAGCAGAGTCCCAGCACAAAACGAAACTAAAATGCCCTGGGCATACCGTTTCGCGCTTCTTATTAGTTGCTCAAAAGTAATTTGACTGTATGAAATGCATAATATAAACCTAGAAACATATACGTGAGCAGTATTTACGTAGTATCGGTGTTAAGACATACCTCTCAAATATTGTAAATCAAGTTAAAAATATCTCAAGACCGATTCTGGTCATAATGAAACCATGTTTCGTGTATATTTTCTTTAAAGTACCAAGACCAGCCATATACTGTATGTTTATGTTCCAAAATTAATATCGTTTATGGCCTTCACAAGCGTTGCAGTATGCCCCTATTCTTTTTATGCTCAGCTACTAAGATTTCCCTTCAGTGGTAAAATTCCATATGAATATTCAATACTTAAACGGGCACAGTTAAGACATTAAATATACATATACATACTGTATACAGTACAGTTTGCATACGGTAATATGTTTATGTTCCTAAATCAATCTCTTTTATGAGCATGTGAAAGGCATGGTGAATCAATTCTAAAAAATTACTGTACTTTGCATGATTTTACAAAGACGGTCAATGAAAAAAAGAATGTGGACCAGGGCAATACTTTGAGTTTACACTTACAGCTTGTCCAAGGTCATTCATTATTAATACTATAAGTAATATCTTCGTTAAAGACTTTGATGGCGACAGCTCAAACATGAGAGGTTGAGGTTTATTAGCTCCACCTTGCAGAAATTCCGGATACTATTATTTTGCTTGCGGTATTTACCGGTAACTTGCGGAAGACTGCGTACAGCGTACCGGAAAATAATGCGGTATCGCCCCAGGCATTTTGAATGGCTGCATCTGCACTTTTTTCATTGTCCATTCATCTTTACATTTAACTAGTATGAATTGTCTCATTCTATTAATACTTCACTGTGCTTTGATGCAGCTCCTCATTATCACTCATTTCAAGCTGTTTTCGTTTTTTATTGTCAATGCATTGTCTTATAAAAATATTAAAAAGCTACAGGTAAAGAATACAATTGTATTTATTTGTGTTACATATGAGTAACAAAAGAAGAAGATATGTGATTTGTGATGTCTTTTTCTGCAGAGTATCTTTGCATGCATTTGTACTGAAGCAAATAACTTAAATGACTTGACTGAATGTTTGGGATGATCTATAGTACTGTATTCTATTTAATATACTATTTAAATACAAAATATAACAGAAAAGATTAATGAGACTCATTTAAACTAAAGTTAACAGTATGCTGTTAAAATGTAGTGTTTATCAATAGACTCCTCAAATACACGCTTCAGTTAAACTGTTTTATCCTTAATAAAATCTATCTTGCCAGAGGACACAAAGTAGTTTCAAACTGCTATGCTGGGCTTTTTGCTTCTCCATTTATCAATCAGTATGGGGTATTGTACCACGTGAAACATAACAGATTGCTCTTTTTTGTTAATTGTGCGTGTCTAGGAGAATTTCCAGCTCAGTTGATGGAATACATTAGTAAGACTATATGGCATCCTTTTTTAATATTAATTTGCAGAGTGAAAGCATGTCAGTGAATTTCCATATATTATCCCTGTACTGAAATGTATTTAAAAGGAATATGTGACCCAGACAATTTCTGCTACTTTGAGTCTAAAACTTTTTAGATTGAACTTTAGATAGTAAATTTAAAATGAGTAAATTAATCAGGGTTAATGAAAAAAACTAATTAACAAAAACAGTACATATTTTATTAATATATAGGTTTTAATATTAAAGGTGTAATTATTGACTTTTCTGCATGTTCTCATAATACACAGTAACTTCTATCAATAACATGCTATAATCACATTACATCAGTGCCACACACAGAAAATATTGATCATTAAAAGGTTCGACAATCGGATCTAGGAATTACTATTCCCTCCACACAAACAGTATTCAATAATACTGTATCTGACTAGTTGCCCTTTGTGTAAAGATGATGTGTTCTTCAGAATGTAGACTATTTCTGCCATTTAAAATCATTTTATTTAAACTGTGGTTTTCCACTCTGTACCCTCAAGCATTTATGAATCATACTTACTTTAATATTATGCACATATTCTTCTATGCTTAATCCATACTCTATTAAAATATACTTGGATAAATGAGGTCAAAAACTCACTTGGGCTTTAATCGTAAGAAAGAAATCTTGAAGCTTGTTGATAGTCTGCTGGCATATACCATTCAGCACCTTAGGAAATAAGAATTGAACTTTTGGTTGACATTTAAGTGACTATAATCATATTATTAATTATTCATTTCTATTCATTAGTATAGCATGTTTCTTATTTAATTATTAGAACCTAATTTTAATGTTAATTTTGAAGTACAATTTATCATGAACGTTTTGTAAGGGCTACATCTCCCTTATCACAACTTCACGACTTTACCCAAAGGGCACTGGGATTATGAAACAAGCTACCCAACAATGTTTTTAAATCTATAAACCTGGCTTCTTTCAATAAACAACTGGATCAATTAACTGCTAACTACCAAATGAGCTAAATGGGGAGAAGGGTCTCTTCTCATTTATAAGCATTCTAATGGTCTTTTGATCAGTTGAAGGCTATTCTACTAGAAGACTAGGATAAGAATTGGACAGCAAATATTTCAAAACCTGCTTGCACAGGGCTAATCTTATATTATGTGATGGGTTTCCAAATATTTTGTCCAGTGGAGTATATGTTCAGTACATTCTTTTTTTGTGAAGTTAAGATAAAAGTTTCTCATTCAGTATACAGTATATAGTATACAGTATACAGTATACAGTATACAGTACAAGTATGAACATTATATAAAATTAAGAAACATGGTTTGAGAAGAAAGTAGTGATTTTCTTTTTTTTAATACACAAGTAATTATGTATAAACTAGTTATACAAATACATTTGACATTTCCTCTCCTATGTCCTGGTCTTGTAATTTGCAATAGTAAGCATTGAACAGAGCCATTTTTTTCAATAATACATTATATCATTCAGAATTTTCAGGCAAAGGCAGTACTGATGAAATACCAACAAAAGCACCACTAACCTGTTATTTGTGTCATTAGTAAGCTGTTCATTTTGTTTCTATACATTACTGAAATCAAACTATCACGATGACCAGGACACTCTGAATATGTGGAATGGAATCTGCACCACCACAGATTACAAAGTGAAACACAGCAACAGGACACACGCCACTTTTCCCCCCAGTGAATTAAATTCATTTTACACATGGTTTGAAGTCCATTATATGGAACCAGCTAAGGAAATCTCAGTTAACCACATGTACAAAGTATTTAAAAAGGCTCCTGGCCCTGCTGCTATCCTTGGTCATGTCCTGAAGGCCTGAAGGACTGTGCAGATCAACTAGAGGACATCTTCACAGACATATTTAATCTCTCCCTCACTCAATGGACAGTCTCCTCTTGCTTCAAGAAAACCACCATCGTTCCGATCCCCATGAAAACCGGAGTCAACTGCCTAAATGACTACTGCCCTGTTGCACTCACATCCATCATCATAAAATGTTTCTAGTGGTTGATCAAAGCACACATCACCTCCTTACTGTCTGACACCTTGGACCCACTGCAATTTGCATACTGACAAAACAGATTAACTGAGGACACAACGCCACTGCTCTACACACTACCCTCCCACATCTAGACAAGAAAGAAACGCACATAGGAATGTTTTTTGTTGATTACAGCTCAGCATTCAACACCAACGTAAACTCAAGGCTTATTACCAAGCTCCAAGACCTAGGACTAAGCTTCCCCCTCTGCATTTGGATCCTGGACTTTCTGACGGGCCGATTGCTGGAAGTGAGAGTAGGCACAAATAAATCCACCACCCTGACTCTGAACATCGGTGCCCCCCAGGGCTGCATACTCAGCCCTCTCCTCTACTCCCTATTCACCCATGACTGCGTCACCAAGAACAAAACAAAATCGATCATCGAGTTTGTAGACAATGCAATGATCATTGGCTTGATCACGAATGGTGATGAGTCCGCGTACAGGAAGGAGGTAGAAATGCATGGTGTCAGGAAAACAAACTCTCTCTGAACATCAGCAAAACTAAGGAGTTAATCTTGTACTACAGGAAGCATCAAGGAACACACCACACACCCATTCACATCAGCGGGTCCACAGTGGAGAGAGTCAACAGTTACAAATTCCTAGGTGTCAACAACACAGACAATCTAACCTGGACCAACCACACCAACCTCATAGCGAAGACAGTTCGGCATGCTGTCATCCTAACAAACTTTTACAGGTGCACCACTGAAAGCATCCTAACTGGCTGCATCACTGCCTGGTATGGTAAAAGCTCTGCCCGAGAGCGCAAGTTACTCCAGAGGGTGGTGAAACTGGCTTAAAACACTACCGACTGCTCGCTATCAAACATCAAGGATATCTACTCTGTTAGATGCCTCAAGAAGGCTAGGTCTATCCTCAGTGACCCCATTCGCCCTAACCACAACTTGTTCTCTCTACTACCACCTGGAAAACGATACCAAAGTATACAGACCAAGACCACCAGGTTTTGTAACAGCATCTTCCCCTAGGCAGTAAGACTGCTCAAGAGCCAACTGTAACGACCACTAACCGGCCCAGACCAGCTCCGAAGAGGTCTAATCAGTCCCAGCAGCTGGGTGATAATTACAAACGCCGCCGCACGTGTTAATTCTCTTCAGACGTCTTACCGTGCGGCAGGCTGCATTATTTAAGCCGCTCTTACTCGCATGTCACTGCTCGGTATTGAGTTCCCTACCTGTGGCTCTACCTAGCGTTTCTTTCACTTTGCCTTTCCGGATTTTCTGACCTCATCGTTTTGCCTTCGGACTACGTTTCTCGTCTTGCCCTGTGGATTGTTTGCTACCTGTGACTATTTTTGGTATCGACCCTGTTGCTCTTGTTCCGACCACGTATCTGTCTCTCGTTCTGGATTGTTCGCCACCAGTGCCGTTTACTGATCTCGACCTTTCGCCTTCGGATTACGACCCAGCTCCTGGATAGCTCTGTCCGCCTACTCCCCGCCCCAGGAATCCTGCATCTGCATCGGATCCTTTTCATCACAACCCAGCCTTCGTTACACCAACCACAGCAGACGCCTGCAGTTACCCAAAAGGCCACTGGCGAATGGGCAACCTCCTTGAACTGACAGGATACACTGGTGCCCTCCTTTAACATGCACTCTCAGGACACATACGAAGAGTGTTAAATACCTCCTATCCTGTTACTTTCGCACAATCTGTAAATTGACATAAAGCACGTTGTTGTTACACATGCTAAATGTCTCTCTCTATTCCACTTGGCGTCCACAATGCGTCACAGAAATCACCTTATAATCGTATTATATAAAATAACAGAACAATATCTAGAATATATATAATATATAATAATATAAAGAATGATATATAATATATAAAAGTAATAGATTACATATATAAATGTAATTATATAATATAATTTGGTTTATGTTAACATTTGGGTAATAAAACCAACACACCTAAAATATTAACGAAGAAAAAAATTATAACAAAATGGACCACATACCTTACAGAACATAAAGCACGTTGTGGTTACACAAGCTAAATGTCTCTCTCTATCCTGCGTAGCAAAATATAACGTGGTTAAACACCGTGTAATGCATTATTATGCATTACTGTGATAAAAAGAATTTGCTGACTTCTCTAAGTAATTATAGCAAATCAGTGACTTAGCAACAGGAAAATGTCTTTGAAGATGGCTGTAGATTTAGTCTGAAATGGTCAGCAACACAACCTACTTGATCAGCACAAAACGATAAAGAACAATCAAGGATTATAGAAAAGATTGATAGATAAAACATGGTATGTATTTACTCAGGGGCTTGCCTTTTAAGGAAATAATGAGAGCAGTAGCTCAGTAAATCATAGCAATTACACTGAGCTTGGAAACCTTAGTGCCAGTTAAGACGAAAAGTTAGCCTTATGACTTTTCAGTCATTGTCATTTATTTCTGGACTGTCTATCAGAATTTAGAACAACTTAATTGCTGAAATTGCTGAAGGCATATCTCAGAGAATATATAGTTTGAAATAGCTAGGGAGTTATTTTTTATATTAGAATATGATCATCTCCAAATTGTACCTGAAGCCACAAAGCTGTCACAGCGGCTGGTGACTACCTGTCACAACATCGTTTGCAGCATTATGTTTCGATGTTGAAATGGAAAAATGATATTAAGGCATAACATCTTAGATCAACCTTGTTGTTTGCATCTGGCCTTTCTGTAAAGAAAGACTTTTAAAATTGCAAATCAATACTGAGAACTTTTTTGTATTTAAATAAAATAATATAAAATATTTTATAAAATGCCATTGATGGTTTTACATATCCATTATATAATAGACCACTTTACAATGTGAAAGCAAGGATATAAGATATGTTTTCATTTTATGTTTTTTGCAAACTACATTAGTTTTATATTGATGTTTGATTTTGATCTTAAGGAAATAAATGCAATACTAGGGCATGCTGTGCATGAAACAGCTCAGCAATTAGTATAATGTTCTGTATATGATCCTGGAAACATTTCCGAAAAGTAGAAACGTTTCCGAAATAATTACATGTAAGACTTTGATGCTTAAAACGTATAGGGAGAAAGTGGAATACTGGTATTTTTTGTTCAAAATACCAATACCAGCCATATACAGTCTGCAATGTAGGAAATGCGATATAACACAGCCTTCAAACCAAACGCATTTTAAAGACAGCCCCTACATAAAACTATATACATAATACAGCTGACAGCAGGAAAATTCCTATTCTTTACTCAGAAGCTTATTAAAAACAGCACACATGATGTTCACACCAATTTTTTTACACAGAAGACCGACAGCTTTGCGTTGTGAATCTCTTTTTCTAATAAAACATTTGTCAGTCTGTCCATGGGGGGAAGGGGGACTGTCTTTCATTGGAAGGTTCGCCTATTCTACTTTGAAAATGAAGAGGGGGAGGATAAGAGTTGTAAAACCGGTTTCTTTACAAACAGTTAATCCAGTGGGGCAATTTAACGGATGCCTCAAGCCTTTGAAAGGCTTCTTTGAAAAACTAATAGCAAATATTATGGACACTATATTGACATTTTTAGAATTTGATTAATAGGGAATATAATATGTTATCGCGTATCTAAAGAAATTAATAACGATATAATTATATTTATATACTGTAGCTTAAATCCAGCTAAACTAAAACTCAGACACAAGAAGAGTATTATTGGACAATGTTGTGAGGCTCTAGTGAAATTTCTCTGTACACTGAAGAGTTAAAAAGGGGGCACTTGTGTATTGCTTCCTTTTAAACTTGTAAAAAATGTTAATGCGACACAGAAAATATTATTAATAATGTAGCGAATTCAGGTTCAGTGAGGATGGACACAGAGACTCAGGCTTAGTGGAGTGAAAAACGGCGCTTTATTTCTTTTCGGCACAACCAGACAACCAGCACTCCTGTGCGCCAGCCAAGAGAGAGAGAGAGCCAGAGAGAGAGGGAGAGAAAAGAGTGAGAGCAACACACAGGGGTGCGAAACCAGGGAACTATTTACATGAAAACGGGCGACCTCCCCAGACTGTACCCCTGTTTCACAGTGGGTCAGCTGCACTGGTCAGCGGCTTTCCTAATCCTCGCCCTGATCACTACCACTCCTGTCCTGCCCCTCACCGTGTACCCCAGCCGGGCGCTCATCTGCCGCAACGCCGGGCGAATGTGCTACATTAATGGAGGTGTTTTGGGTTCACGTTTGTTGATGCCCTACATCCTGCGGTACCGCTGTGTACATACAGTACAAATATGTTGTGATATTTAGAAATATAAAAAATATAGTGTCCATAATATTTGCTATTTTCATTTTTCAAAGAAATGTTTCTTTGTTAAAAGAAATCTCATGAGCTGGATTTGAACACCCACCCTCAGCCTTGTAAGTCAGTCACTTAAGCCATCATGCCACAGACGCAGTCACAGTAAGCTGTGAAACAGCCATACACATATCAGTCTTAAGAAAGTCCTATACTACTGTTTGTGCTACAGTAAATGAATATAATTATATTGTTATTAATTTCTTTAGATATACGATTCCATATTATATTCCCTATTAATCAAATTCTAAAAGTATGCTTTTGTTTACTCCGATAACGAACGTATTTGCAGAAAAGGTTAAAACTATCACTTTTCTAACAAAGTACATAAATGTAATATGGTCAGAAGGAGCACGTAAAAACGTTTACCACATGTAAGACTTTGATGCTTAAAATGTTTAGGGAGAAATGGAATACTGGTGTGTATTTTTCTTTAAACTACCAATACCTGCCATATACAGTACAGTTTACATAATATGTTATGTAAGCAGCCATATCAGCCAAGCAGCCAGCAGCCATATCACCCTGCAACTCACAACTGGCAACCCACTGAAGCTAAGCAGGTGTGAGCCTGGTCAGTACCTGGATGGGAGACCTCCTGGGAAAAACTAAGGTTGCTGCTGGAAGAGGTGTTAGTGGGGCCAGCAGGGGGCGCTCACCCTGCGGTCCATGTGGGTCCTAATGCCCCAGTATAGTGACGGGGACACTATACTGTAAACAGGCGCCGTCCTTCGGATGAGACGTAAAACCGAGGTCCTGACTCTCTGTGGTCATTAAAAATCCCAGGGCGCTTCTCGAAAAGAGTAGGGGTGTAACCCCGGTGTCCTGGCCAAATTTCCCCCCCTGGCCTTTACCCCATCATGGCCTCCTAATAATCCCCCTCTATGAATTGGCTACATTACTCTGCTCTCCTCCCCACTGATAGCTGATGTGTGGTGAGCGTTCTGGCGCACTATGGCTGCCGTCGCATCATCCAGGTGGATGCTGCACATTGGTGGTGGTGGAGGGGAGACCCCATTACCTGTAAAGCGCTTTGAGTGGAGTGTCCAGAAAAGCGCTATATAAGTGTAAGCAATTATTAATTATTATTATTATGTTTATGTTCCTAAATTAATATCATTTATGACGTTCGGATGAGTTATAGATAGATACTTTATTGATCCTTTGAGGGAAATTGCAGTGGAACAGCAGCTTTACACAGACAACACAGCCACAGTGTAACGAATGATACAATAATAATAGTACAATACATACAATACAATCAGTACAGTGAGGGGTGCACTAAAAGAGTTACTCACAGTCCGGACACACAAAGAACAAACTAGAACAGAACAGTATGCAGAAAAATCGTATCACACATATGAAAATAAATATAGATCTAAATATAGATATAGATATAAATATAAATGTATTGCATGGGTCCCTGGCATATATTGCACAAAAAACAGTTGTAAACGGGAAAAGAAAAGAAAGAGAACAGATGTAGCAGTAGATGTGTAGATGCGTTCAGTCCAGAAACAGGTCACTGTCAATGTTGCCTCTGCCCAGATGCAAGGTGGATGCGTTGTACAGTCTTATGGCAGAAGGCAAGAATGACCTCCTGTAGCACTCCCTGTCGCACCGTGGATGAATCAGTCTATTGCTGAACGCCCTCTTCATTTCTACAAGCCTGTCATAGAGGGGATGGGAGATGTTGTCCATGATGGCCTCTAGTTTGGACACCATTCTCCTCTCAGCCACTACCTCCAAGGGGTCCAGGTCAGACCCAATGACAGAGCTTGCTCTCCTGATGAGCTTGTTCAGCCTTTTAGAATCCACTGCTCTAATCCCAGGGCCCCAGCATACCACTGCGTAGAAAATGGCGCTCGCTACCACTGACTGATAGAACATATGTAGCATTTTAATACATATATTGAAGGACCTGAGCCTCCTCAAGAAGTAAAGTTGGCTCTGTCCCTTCTTATAGATAGCCTCGATGTTCTTAAACCATTCCATTCTATCGTCGATGTGCACTCCAAGGTACTTGTACGAGTCCACCATCTCCACGCCACTCCCATGGATGTAGACAGGAGTAGGTTTGACCTTTTTCCTCCTGAAATCTACCACCAGTTCCTTTGTCTTTGTTACATTCAGTTCCAAGTGGTTCTCCCCACACAACTCCACAAAGCTGCTGACCAGTCCTCTGTACTCCTCCTCCTGCTCACACTTGATACATCCCACAATTGCAGAGTCATCTGAGAACTTCTGCAGGTGGCATGACTTTGAGTTGTACTTAAAGTCCGAAGTATAGAGGGTGAAGAGGAATGGAGAAAGAACTGTCCCTTGAGGTGCCCCTGTGTTACTCACTACCTGTTCAGACACACAGTTCTGAAGTCTCACAGACTGTGGTCTGCCTGTCAGGTAGTCAGTAATCCACGAGGTCATGGAGGCATCGACTTGCATATCCTCCAGCTTCCTCCTTAGAAGTAAGGGCTGGATGGTATTGAAGGCACTGGAGAAGTCGAAGAACATGATCCTTACAGTGTTGCCAGCCCTGTCCAGTTGTGAGTAGGCCCTTTGCAGCATGTACAGTGCCTTGCGAAAGTATTCGGCCCCCTTGAACTTTTCAACCTTTTGCCACATTTCAGGCTTCAAACATAAAGATATAATTTTTTTATTTTATGTGAAGAATCACCAACAAGTGGGACACAATTGTGAAGTGGAACGAAATCTATTGGATTTTTGAAACTTTTTTAACTAATATAAAAATGAAAAGTGGGGCGTGCAAAATTATTCGGCCCCCTTGCGTTAATACTTTGTAGAGCCACCTTTTGCTGCGATTACAGCTGCAAGTCGCTTGGGGTATGTCTCTATCAGTTTTGCACATCGAGAGACTGAAATTCTTGCCCATTCTTCCTTGCAAAACAGCTCGAGCTCAGTGAGGTTGGATGGAGAGCGTTTGTGAACAGCAGTTTTCAGCTCTTTCCACAGATTCTCGATTGGATTCAGGTCTGGACTTTGACTTGGCCATTCAAACACCTGGATACGTTTATTTGTGAACCATTCCTTTGTAGATTTTGCTGTATGTTTGGGATCATTGTCTTGTTGGAAGATAAATCTCCGTCCCAGTTTCAGGTCTTTTGCAGACTCCAACAGGTTTTCATCCAGAATGGTCCTGTATTTGGCTGCATCCATCTTCCCCTCAATTTTAACCATCTTCCCTGTCCCTGCTGAAGAAAAGCAGGCCCAAACCATGATGCTGCCACCACCATGTTTGACAGTGGGGATGGTGTGTTGAGGGTGATGAGCTGTGTTGCTTTTACGCCAAACATATCGTTTTGCATTGTGGCCAAAAAGTTCGATTTTGGTTTCATCTGACCAGAGCACCTTCTTCCACATGTTTGGGGTGTCTCCCAGGTGGCTTGTGGCAAACTTTAGACGAGACTTTTTATGGATATCTTTGAGAAATGGCTTTCTTCTTGCCACTCTTCCATAAAGGCCAGATTTGTGCAGTGTAAGACTGATTGTTGTCCTATGGACAGACTCTCCCACCTCAGCTGTAGTTCTCTGCAGTTCATCCAGAGTGATCATGGGCCTCTTGGCTGCATCTCTGATCAGTCTTCTCCTTGTCTGAGCTGAAAGTTTAGAGGGACGGCCAGGTCTTGGTAGATTTGCAGTGGTCTGATACTCCTTCCATTTCAAGATGATCGCTTGCACAGTGCTCCTTGGGATGTTTGAAGCTTGGGAAATCTTTTTGTATCCAAATCCGGCTTTAAACTTCTCCACAACAGTATTACGGACCTGCCTGGTGTGTTCCTTGGTCTTCATGATGCTCTTTGCGCTTTCAACAGAACCTTGAGACTATCACAGAGCAGGTGCATTTATACAGAGACTTGATTACACACAGGTGGATTCTATTTATCACCATCAGTCATTTAGGACAACATTGGATCATTCAGAGATCCTCGCTGAACTTCTGGAGTGAGTTTGCTGCACTGAAAGTAAAGGTGCCGAATAATTTTGCACGCCCCACTTTTCATTTTTTTATTAGTTAAAAAAGTTTCAAAAATCCAATAGATTTCGTTCCACTTCACAATTGTGTCCCACTTGTTGGTGATTCTTCACATAAAATAAAAAATTTATATCTTTATGTTTGAAGCCTGAAATGTGGCAAAAGGTTGAAAAGTTCAAGGGGGCCGAATACTTTCGCAAGGCACTGTAGATGATCGCATCCTCCACACCAACACTGGGCTGGTAGGCGAACTGTAGGGTGTCCAGTGATGAGCTGACCAGGGGTCTCAGGTGGGATAAGACCAGCCTCTCCAGTGTCTTCATGACGTGAGAAGTCAGTGCAACTGGTCTGTAGTCGTTGAGGACAGTGGGGCGCCCTTTCTTTGGTACCGGGACCAGGCATGATGTCTTCCAGAGCACCGGGACTCTCTCCAACCGCAGGCTCAGGTTGAACAGTTATGCTCCTCTTCCTTTTATCCCCAGCTACTTAAATTTCCTTTTAGTTGTAAAATTCTGTATAAATATTAAATACTACGTGGAGTACAAAATGTGCACAGTAAAGAGATTAAATGATTAAATCTTTTCACTACCGACCAATGCACCACGAGTGCCCCGTCAGTCATTTTGGCCAGCCAATCACAGCCACGGTGGGTTGTGGGTAGTTGAGTGCAGTATCAGTTTTATACCTCGCAGTTTGAATGGCTGCATCTGTATGACACGCATCTCACTGCCCCGTATTATAACAGAAATTACATGTATGCTTTTCAGTGCCATTTTGGAGCATAGGTTTATTGTTTTTTTTTCTAATTTACATTTGAATGTTGATGACATTTTGTTTCACTGGAGATCAACAGGCGTAGAAAAATGAAACAGTATAATGCCAATAAAATGTGACTATCTGCAAAATGATACACAGAGTTTTTTGTGTGAGGGTTTTAACCACTTTGATCAATAGCAATATCTTCTCATGTCATTTAATAATAATTGTTTATCTATTTAAATTGGTCTACATATTTTATTTTGCCATTGAATAAACATCTACAGTATACATTGCCTTCAGGTCTGTGAGTTTCAGAAACATGTTTCAGAAACATGTCTAGGGCAAGAAAGCTACATTAGAACACAATTTAAAAAACAAATGCACAAACTTAAAAGTATGTATTAATACAGCATTTGGGACTTTAAGGTCCATTCTGATAGTTGTGCACATAAACACTTTTCTATGTTTTTATAAGGCTAGTATATTAATTTCAGGCAAACAGTTAGGTTTTTGTATAAATAGGAAATCAGGTTCACAATCATCAACTCAACTGAAAGGCCACCAAATAAATTTGTTTGTAAGACAACTCACAGTTATTTGGATTTTTCATATAGCAAGTATTTACATTACTTTACATAATTTGATTTACTGTGTTAGAAATATTTTCCAAAAAACATTTAGAGTGTCACATTGATTTCTTAAATTTTCAGTTTCTTTGCAGCATGTTTAGTTCTGTTTTTGTTTCTTTTATTTTACAGGATCTCTAAATCAAAAGTCTTAAGGATCAATAGCACTGATCTTTTCAAATTTCTGTGCTAAGACAACATGACAAATGTCTAGGGAAGTGAAAACAATGCTTATTGATCAGTAGGAAGGGAAAAAGATTGGAGGAGAATCCATTATAAAAAGTAAGCTGAAGATTTTTTTTATAATTGTGAGCAGGATGCTGTTGTCACTTCAGGGCTACATTTCCATAGAGGTGTTTTTCCCACTAAATGTGTTTTAATCTCTTTGCCCTTCTACAGCTTTCAAGCTTTTAAATTATACAGGATATTTCCTGAGAAGATGAGAGCTGCACAGGAAGGGAGCAATCAACTTAAGTTTATTCTGGAAAGCATCACTTCCTGTCTTACCAAAGCAACAGCTGCCACACACACATATACTATATATATATATGCACATGTGTGTATCTCTGTTTACATTACCTTTCAATCTACAGAGTTGCTGTAGGGATAAACACCTCATTTTAAATGAATTACATGTACTATAATATAAAACAGTCATTAATTTAACATCAACTTAGTATCAGCTTTTTTAATAGTATGTAATGTATTCATAAAATGTATAGGGTGTTTGAAAGTTTAGTTGTTAACAAAGAAAGTGTAACAGAAAAAGCAAAAGAAGAAACTTATTTTGTGTAAAAGAGCAATAATTTAATTGATTGTACAAGTAAGCAACATTTTTTTCTGCACAAGCTTTTACAGAATGCATTTTTATGTAAAACAATTAACTCTGTTTCATGACTCTTGATTATGAAAGCAAGTTTGTCACTAAGTTTTTGAGCAGTTTTAAAATGCAAGTTTTGGCTAATAAAGTATAATGGAGTGTCAAATATTTCCAATGTCCCTTTTCATCTTTGTTACTTTTATCCAGAATTTTTAAAGATATTTTGTTGAAATTAATTTATCCAAGATCATGTTTGCAAACAAATATCATTTTTATATCAATGATTCTTAAGGTATTTTGAATGTTATGTTGAATCATGTTTGACTTTGTATAAGAACCTACAAATACCAGGAATATTAATAATCTATAGGCACTATAAATTGTTTTTTGTAATTACATAATTGATCTCCAGCCAGTATCAGCAAAGAAATTAACTTATGCAATATATACAGATAGGTTATCTGGCACATACCTGTAGATGACATTCATTATTACTGTAATGAAGTGTGTAGATTGAAAAGAAGGGAATCCACAGGAAAATTCATCCTGCAGCTAAAGAAATATTGGGAAGGTTTCCTTATGTTTTAAGTGATATGTTAAGTGTTTCAAGTATGAAAGGGCCTTAAACTCATTACCAGTTTTACTATAAAGCAATAGCTATAGATACGCTTTAATATTAATTATTGTTATTGTTTACCAGAAGTGTTAGCTAAAATATTTTTATCTTTTCACTAAAGTAGAAACATACTTTTTTGCTAATAACATGACATTTTGGATAAATTATGTTGATGTTTATGTTGAATATAGTATATTAATATTGGTGTAAGGTACAATACATATTAAGGTAAAAAAAAACAATACCAAAGAAACTGTACAGTGGTGGTGCCACATAACCTTGAATCCACAGTCCCACGGTGCTTGGCCAAATTAATCTAAATAAATAACTTTTATATTTGTTCCATACATTTCTGTGCATAATTTTAAATTGCCAATACCCTGGCAATCAAGACCTTACAGCACAAATTCAACGCATAGATAAAAATAAATGTATTTTACATTTCTTACTGTAATTTGTATGGTAAGGTGCATTTACATGTGTATGCTGTATCATATATATATATAATAGAGTTCTTTTCCAGGGCATACTGTAATTGCCTAATACTTGCCATAGCTCGGATCAATGCAAAAATTGAAAAGTTTTGTATTATGGAAACATCTATTGATGCTCAAGGCATCAAGCACACAAACACCTGCAGTTTCTGTCGAAATAGCAAAAATGACACCAAGTGTGGTGAATGCCGACTTCCAAGCTAAAGCAAACATACAGTAACAACAGATTACACTGCACATTTGGGTGATCTGTCACTATGTTTGGCATATAATACCACTCTGGGCTCCTATGATGTACTGGTGGTCTCCTACAATGCTCCATGATCAGTTCACTGTTCATAGGTTATATTTGCATCATCACTCCAGTACCTCTAACTCTCCTACTAATCAAATCTTCAGTCATCAGTTTAATAATCAGGAGGGCCAAAACAGGTGAATTCCTGCAGAAATGGAAAAATAAACTAGACTAAACTGGTCTTACACATCCTCTTCCAGTCTTCCCTGGAAACTGGGAAGAAACTGGAAGAAACTGGTCCCTTTTTTCTCAGTACCTTTACACCAAGATTTCATGGAGACTGGAATTTTAGAACTAATTTTAGGAATATACAGCTTAGCGGATGAGCTGTATTCTCTATATTTTCACTACAATCCATTGTATCTATTTCTCTTTCCCTCTCCCCATCTGTAGAAACTTAAGACACTCAGGCTATCAGGCAAATCAGTCATTTAAGGCAAATATGTCAAATTTGCACTCCAGCAGGAGGAGGCCATAACTAAAGCTTTTGTTTGCACCATCTAAAAAATGCAAATGTATTTAAAAAATAATAGTTGCAAAACTCTTGACAAATTGAAGTCTATTTTTCTTCTTTCTTAAATTCAGGTTTGTGAATATATATCATTATATATTTATATATATAAATTATTCTTTGTATTCTTAATATGGTCTGAGGTTCAAATTATAGCAATTGTGATAGTTGCACAAGACAAGAAAGGGAATAATGCACATTTATATATAAGAGATATGTTAGCATTGTGATGACTGAATGTTTTCCTGTTCAGTCTACCTGAAGAAGAGATGTATGTACCAGAGAATGTGTTATTATAGTAAACCGGACTTCTCATTTTGTACAGGATTAGATTAGATTTATTAATAAAATATATTTTTCCTTTTAATAAAAATGTGTACTTCCAACAATATCCCTAGATTTGTTTTGGAGAATGTTAGGAGCCATGAAAACAAAATACAGCATAAAATAGAACAGTGCAGATTATGCTGGAAATTAGTGCACTGTGGGACTACTCCACTGACTCATGGAAGAATTCTATTCATTGATTTGGATTGTTTATATTATAACTGATCTGTTTATGAGCTGCTTATTGTTATGTGATGACTAAGTCTGCATTTATTTTTGGACTTTCCTTGCAGATGTGTTGTGTGATATATCCTGTTCTGACACTCCACACATTCCAAACCAGTGCCATACCGAGTATGGGTGCAGCAGGGATAGTGAAGTATGGGTTTAGAAAATCCAAACAATCAGAAATCTGACCTCATAACCCAGTGATTTGACAAATACAACACTTCCCCTGAGACATGAATGGTAATGTTGAAATAAGGTCAAGTTTTTTAACACAAAATTAAAGGCCTGGAGCTGTTTTTAAGAATTAAGTTATTTCTCACAATATGAAGAAATTTGAAGTTCTCATATATAAGCTGCTGCATAAGACTCTGGGCTAGCTGTCCACCATCATGCCATTGACTGTCATTTTCACTAATGATTTTCATCTAGTTGAATGGCATATGGTGCTAAACAGTAAACAGAGTACTTCATAATTATTTAAAAGATTGATATATTTTATTACTCAGTTGACTTTTTAATCATTACCTTTGTAACAATCTCTTAAGAACATTTACAGAAACTTTCCAAGTGTTCTTTGTATCTTTAAGTACTTTTATTGATTTAGAACATTAAAAGCTTAAAAAAATGTGCTCGTTTTACCCAAATATTTCAATATTTTCAGGAAATTAAAACAAAAACTTGTTTCCATACACTCTTGTGTTTTTTTATTAAAACAAGAATAACAAAAAGGGCATTACTACTACAGATGCAGCCACTCCAAATGCGTGGTATTATTTCCAACTAAGGTAAAAGTAATGTGGTGTGTTGCATTATGTAATTCACTGGTCAAAGATGATCAATAGATGGCACTTGTGGTTCGCTGGATGTTAATGAAATGATTGCTTAATTTAATCTCTCTGCTTTGCGTGTTTAAATCTGCTTAATATGGAATATTAATATGGAATTTTACAAATAAAGGGAATTTTTTGTAGCTGAGCATAAAACTAACAAGAGTATATCGTATCTAAGTGATATTACTTCAGGAATGTAAATATATTATACATACTGTATATGGCTGGTAGTGGTAGCTAAATACCCAAAAGTATTCCACCTTCTTTATAAACATTTTATACATCAAAGTCCTTAACTCAGTCACTTACTGTGGTTATTTTGGAAATATTTTGACATGCTCATTCTGACTACATTACGTTTCTACAGTATACTTTATAAAAAGCTATAATGTTTTAACCTTTTCTATAATACTTGCTGTTGATATTGAGTTAACAATTGTGATGAATTAGCTCCTTTTTAAGAGTTTTAAGTTTATAAGTTTATAAGTTTTATAGCAGTCGTCAGATTTCTGAAGATATTGATCAATGTGAATGTGAATTAAAGATGAGCAAAAACCTTGGTTTCAACTCACCAATAGATCACATTTTCTGCTACCAAAATTTGCCTTTAGATTTTCTCAATGAGGATGTAAACCCGAAAGATGCACAACCCGTCCACAACGAGCGACAGTATAAACTCTTTTTATACATCCAACTGAGTAATCTTGTTTTTATAAAACAGACCTACATTTTAATTAATTTAATATACTTTTAACATACTGAAAAACACAGTGTAAACAGTATACTACTTAAATTCTGTAATTGGAAAGGGGGCTCAGCATTGACCGGGATTCAAAACCAGGTGTTTTCTTGCGACAGCCCAAATGCTTCTGTACACCACATTAGGCATTCACTGCTTCACCTGGTGGTTGAACAAAATAGTGCAAGCCAAAAAAATGTTTATTTTTTTTAGAAATGGGGCACGTCACAGCATGCTAGGGCATGTGTACTGCAAAGTGCTGCAGTATGCGGCACACATTCTGAATAGCTGGGTCTGTACATTAAATTATTAATGCAATTATTAACCAATTTTTGTGTTAATTTATAAAGCATGTATTACCAAGTGTGTTATTTTAACCATTATTATTATAATGAACAGAAGTATCATTTTTGGTGTATGGTCATATTAAAGCTTGGTTCATCCTGGTATGGGCATGAAAAAATATTGCTGCAATCTATGTTCAATATTGACAGAAACCTTTATTTCAATCATTGAAGCAGTTCCCAAGACAGATTGAGGTTTGAGAACAAAATGGTGGTAGTTAGTCATTTTGTTTTATTTCTACTGCCAAAGTAGAGAGTGTTCAGTTTCCAAAAGAAGCAGTTTGCATTACCAGCTGTGCTTTCCTAGCTAGTATTGAAGACCCAGTGTGAGATGGAAATTTATCTCATTAACATCTCATTAACACATGAGGTGTAATCAGAACCATTTTTTATTGTTGATGAATTGATCCTATGAAGATTTTGAAAGTCTTATCAAACACACAACAGGCTGCTATCACTACTGGTTCAGGAACAAAGTTTCAGAGCTTAAGTCACGCATTAAATATCAAATCTGTCAGCATCAAAATTTGGAAGAAAAAAATAATTATAAGGAATGGAAGTTTTCACTGAGTGGGTGAATCTCCCATCTATTTGAAACTTTTAGTCCCATTATCATCTGGCCAGTAGCACAACGTCATCAAACTCTACGCTTAAAACTCTACTCAAACTCAAACACAGCGTCCGTTCAGGATATACATATTGGATTTATATTCATTTCTACCTATCAAAGGTATACTGAATCCTGGGCTTTCAGTAAAGTTCCACATCTCCCAATGATGTCATCAGCAATGCTACACTCCAGTCTAGTCCAAACTCTGACCTGCCAGTGCAACTGACCTGCTGAGCCTACTGTCACATTCTGTGCTCTGGATTTAAAAAAATGCTGCTTGTTTCGCATTTGCCTCCGGCATTACACTCCATGTGTGGACGGTGCTTCCAACGATAAGCAGGGAAGACAAAAGTGCATAAAGAAGGAAAAGAAATATGCAACTCTTCTGGCTTCTCACAAACCTGTTTAATTTTAATCCACCAAAAAGCTTTTACCCTCTCTGAAGTTCACAAACAAAACGTGGCTATTCAGCATGCTTCTGCTCAGCCCACAGCAGGATAGAACCTCTGTCATTGCAATCCTATGGACATCCATTCTGCTTTCTCCTATGTTTCTTCCTTCAGTGTTCTTTCTCAGTCTGTATCTGTTTTCCTTATTATCCTGTCTAAACTCCCTCCTCTGATTTTCAAGCCCCACGCTGCGTTCTTCCTCCATGTTCATTTATCTCACTTTTTCTTCCGTGCATTCTCCTTCTTTAGTTCCCCAGTGTCCAAATTGGCCCTGGGTTCCTCTCTCTCTTCCCCTGCTGCTACTACACCATCTCTTCGACACCAGGTCTGTCCTACATTCTACCTCTGGCTCAGTCAGTTGTAGCAGTTGTCCTACATCTCGTGTCCCTGTCTTATTCATGTCCCTATCCCCCATGTCCATTTCAGCCCCAAGTTTATTCATCTTGTCTCCTGCTGCTGCTGATGCTACCTCCTCAGCCTTGGGTCTGTCTGGTGTCCTACCTCTACCTCAGATGGCAGTTGTCCTGTATCTCATGTCCTTGTCTTGTTCATTTTTCTATCCCCAGTGTCCAGTTCAGAACTGGGTTAATTCCTCTCATCCTCTGCTGCTATTGGTGCCACCTCCTTAGTACTTGTACAGGTAGGTCCTTCATCTCATGTCCCTGTCTTGTTCATGTCCTCATCCTCTGTGTCCTACTTGGCCTCAGGTTCATTCGTCCCTGTCTTGTTTGTGTCTCTATCCCTGGCATCCAACTGGGCCCTGGATTCTTTCCTCTTGTCCTCTGCTGCTACTAACACCATCTCCTGGGTCTGTCCGGCATCCTACCTCTGGCTCAGTCAGCAATCATCCTATGTTTTATGTCCCTGTCTTGTTTGTGTCTTTATCCCCAGTGTCCAATTGTCCTCTGCTGCTACTGGAGCCATCTCCTTGATATTTGTACAAGTCCTACATCTTGTGCCCTTGTTCGCATCTCCATCCCTCACATCCAATCCTGCCCTGGGTTCATTTCTCTCTTCACCTGTTGCTTCTGATGCCATCTTCTCAGGTTCCTGGTCTGTCCAGCGACCTACCTCTGGCTCAGTCGGCCATCATGCTACAACTAGTGACACCATATCCTCAGCTCTAGTTCTGTCTGACATCCTACGTCTGGCTCAGTCAGCAGTCATGCTATGGCTAATTTCCTTGTCTCATTTGTGTCTCTCTCCCTGGGATCCAATCTGGCCCTGGGTCCATTTCTCTCATCACCTGCTGCTTACGATGCTATCTCATTAGTTCTTGGTCTGTCCAGCATCCTACCTCTGGCTTGGTCAGCAGTCATGCCATGGGTAATATCTGTCTCATTCACGTCCCTGGCATCCAATCCAGCCCTCGGTTCTTCTGCTGCTATTGATGCCACCTCCTCGGCCCCAGGTCTGTCTGGCGTCCTAAAGTCTAGCTACTCAGCAGTTGTCCTACTACTCAAATCTCTATCCCCAGTATCCAATTCAGCTCCAGGTTCCCTCCTCTCATTCTGTGATGCACCTGTTCTACATAGTGCCCACATGGTTATGTTGAGTGGTCAACAATGCAATTCAGTCCTGTTCAGAGTCCGTAAGAATCCCAGCAGTTAGTTCCTTAAATTTAGCTCTTCATGGGATGCCAAAAGTTTATGTCAACTGGTTTACATGCCTCAGCATTTCCTTTGAGCCAGCCACTCTGTTATAGCCCTTCAATCTGCCTGGGAGGTTCTTAACAAAGTTGATGGTTATAGAAGGCCAAGGTATTTCCTGTTACCTCCATCTCTCTTTCTAATCACTGTACAAATAAAGTGGAGGAGTTTCCAATTTCCTTTGCTGCTTTTGGGGGCACAACCGAAACAATGGGCCCTTATCCATTTAGATATTGTTACCATTTATAATCAATTCAATAATATCAGTGATTTCTCTTTCCCGTTTACAAGTTCAAGATCCTAGCCCTGGGTCGTAACAGGATCTCAGTTCAGTTCCTTGTCATTCAGATCCTGTGTTCCCCTGAATCCCTCCAACTGACTTTAAATACTATTCCGGCTGGAGTTGCACCTCAACTTGAAAGGTTTTCAGTCCTTCCACCTTCCTCTAAGGTAAATTTATTATTAATTAAGATCTGAGTACCACCAATTTATTACTGCATCGGCTCTTTAGAACTTCTACTCCATTATTTTCAGGTTCACATCTCACAAGGACAATCACCCACTGATCCTGAAAGATCTCAGACTATCTAATAAATTTCTCTATAATCCACAAGAAATTCTTACAAATCTGGATTTGCCACTGAGTAATTCTGGCAATTTCTTCCAACATAAAACTGCCTCCTTAGCTGCTCAATGTGTACCTCATTTAGCAAGCATCTCACCTAGATCATCGGAAACCTACCTCCTTTACATACAGTAAGCCTATAGAGATAACCTTAAACAAGCACTCCCCTTCTTTCCAACTACTGCAACTGCACAGTTCAACCCATGCATTGCAGAACACTTCTCTTACTTTCTCCATTCTTTTCATTATTCTGCATTGATAGTTCAACCTATCAGGTTAAGCCAAATTTTCACTTCATAAGCCTTTCATGATGCTTTGTTCATGGTTGTTGTTATTCCTAGTGAATTTAACTTTTTGCATATAAAAAATACTTTCAAGTAACTGAATACAGATTTTTACAATTCATGTAATAATCTTTCATTATTGATGCAACTGTTGAACTGGAACATAGAATACCCCATTTCAGATGAAAAAGCTTTCGTATTACAAATTACAACTTGTCCTACAACTGCATTTTAAGCCATTATCCAGAAAATTATCTTCATAATTAAATTAAAGTAAATTAAAATTAAAATAATGCTTTTGATGTTCCCAACTTGACAGAATAATGAATATGTCACTTTCAGTTTAATCCTCCTTTAATGTGTTTACACATATATTATATACTCTACATTATACAGTATATGTATAGAATATATATTATACACTCTACATTATATATGTATAGACCCAGTGTAAATCACAACACAAAATGAATTAAAAGTGGATGTTGACAGTTTATCTTTGTGAACTATCCTTTCTTATTGAAATAAATTGGACATGAGCTCAAAGAGTTTTGATATTGCTGATTCAAGGGTGTAAACATTAAATGGGCCTTCAAAGCCAGTGATCATTTGGGTACCCTGAGGATTTAAATCAATCTGCCCTTGAAGAGTAGTTTTACATTCATGCTTAAACTATGTAGTCATTCCTAGCAGCAATTAAATTTAAAGGGTGAGAAGGAGGTCATTCTGATGGTCCAATACTTTATAGCTTTACTGCACTTAATACAGAACAGACAGACTGAATGACAAGCGGAATCCTTGCATATTCTTGCTGATGTACAGCTTATATAGTGTTAAGGATAAATAAAAATAATTACTTTTAGGATTAATTAATCATACTGCAACATAAGTGCTTAAGAGACAAGAAAGGAGGCCGCCTTTGCAATACTTCAGAATAAAACATAAATCTTACACTTACACTCATCCTTCCCTCCCCAAAGTTGTGTTATATATACAGTACCTCAAGAAGGGGGGATTAGCTAGGATCAGGAGCCATAGAAAATTTTCACATGAGTACTAGTTCATTAGAAATAGTTCTTATTAAATAATTATAAGGATTCATTACATACTGTAAACCTATCTTACAATTCTAGATGCAAAAAATACAACCACGCATTAACCATGAGATCAAAATACACAAGAGTATATTATTATTAATAATAATAACAACAACAACAATAATAATAATGACCTAAAAAACATCTGCAACAGGCCTGAGAACAAGCAATATCTAAGAGCATTAGAAGCAATAACATAATAACATTTATAACAATGGATTGAGTAGTGTTATTAATAGAAAGTGTTAAGCAAGAATAATTTAATAATACGTCTGAAAACATGCTATGGTACAAAAGTTTCAATTTAGCCAGTTTTCATATGCTATGTGAATCAGATAGTGTCAGTCAGTTGTTGCTCTTGGAAGATTCAGTTTGATTTAAAGTATATTTTAAATTATGGCATGATACAGAACTCTGTAATCATATTTAATCCAATTGAATTATGAAGTTTTTCATGTGTTAATTAATTTAAAACTAGTAAAGCATTATTTAAGTATGTGAAGATATGGCAATTCAGGACAAAATACAAATCTTAATACATTAAGTGCAATAGGGAGCACCCTCTTATAGTGGAATGGTATAAAGCAGCTTCACCATAATTCAAAACAGGGGTTTAGGTATTTGAATTATTTATGCCTAGTTTATCATAGTTTATGCCTAGGCGATCATGTAAAATAAAATCCAAATAAAGAAAACCAAATCAAAACATTTTTTCAATATGACCTTTGAAAGTTAAAACATTTTCCATCTAGATACCTATATGCTTATAAACTATCAAACTTTGATTAAATGAATGTATGTATTTTGTGATTGTAACTTTTTTTAACTGAAAAGCATATATTTATTTTAATCAGAGATATAGTAACAGAAGACACTGCTCATGAAAAACTGCACAATAATACAAATAATTGCAGATGACAAGGTGGGTCCATAGATATATCATAGTGGTAGATATAGGAATTGTCTAATGTCTGAGCAATTTTATTAGTATAGGTGGAGGAAAGAATCTCTTCATGTTGGAGTAGGATTGAAGAGGCTGTGAAACAAATATGTGTTTTACACACAGTATATGATTTTGTAAGTAATTCTAAAACCATGCAAGAGACCAGTACTACACAATTTTAACAGATGGATTGAGTGATCTACAGTATCAAAAGCATTAAACAACTCTAAAAAATAGCTGCAAGATTATTTTGGTTCAGGGCCAATATATTATTAAACTTATAAACACACAATAGTGTTTTTACACATGTATGTATAGATGAAAACCAGACTGCATGTCAGACAAAATTTAGTTTTAGAGAAAAGTCTATCATAATTCATAAAAAAACTGTTCTAGTTTTAAGCAGGATTATCTAGAAAAGTCTGTTCATTAAAATTCTTAATGCTTCTTTTATGTTAAATCAAAGGGGGGATTCTCTTTCAAGCTGCTTCTGACACATGTTATATTATAACAATAATCACTTAGACTCTTCCCAAATACAGTTGGATGAACAAACTTTCTTGCAAGTGTTACCAATGAGTGAGGTGGCAAATACACATGTATTTCTCATCCACTGATAGTTACCAACCCATTAGTCATGGTAACCTCTAGAGAATTTTGTATGCAGTGATTGTATATTACCTTTCATTTCATAAATATGAACTTGAAATACATTTACAAACTTACATACATAAAAAATACATTTTAACACATTACAAAAAATCTCATGGCATACAAATGAAAAATACAGAATTTATGTTATTTCCATTTTACTACATTTTGGGTGGTAAATTCGGGGGGTGCAAAATTAAAGGAAACAGCAAACAGTAATAGTCAAAGGTTGCACTGCACATAATGAAGGCAATGCATTCAGTAGTACTATTTAACACATTGAGTGGAAGACTAACATTCTCCCTATTCACATATAAAGTATAATAGTGCACTCGTTTTGTGTATTTTCTTTTGGTTTCTACAAAACAAACGTGAACGCAACCAACAAACCCCACAGTTGAGGTTCTCTAGTAAAATCAGTAAATAAATATAAAATGTTTTTAAATTAAATTCAATTCAACTTTTGTTTTTCATTATACTTACACAGGTGCATAGAATAATGAAAAGTGTTTCTCATTAGTCTTTCAGGTGCAGTATACTATATATGTATAGAACAGCAGATAAGACAATAGACAGTACATCCAATAACCATAACAGTATAAACAACAGTATGGTACCAGTGCCAGTGCGACAGTACCCATATCTGTTAAAAACTGTACAAAAGTACACAAACAGAGCAAACGGTGCAAAATAGTATGGCGAACAGTGCAAGGTAATAGAATGATTATCAAATAGTACAGTTACAATCAAGTACAGTTTTAAGTTCACGCTCTGCTTACATTCAATTGTCAGAAGAATGGAGTATGTAGTGGTGTAGGAGTACAGTTGTTGTGTGGTACAGGAAGAAGTGAGGAGAGATCATAGTTTGGTGGGTGGGAGTGGGGGGGGTCACCAGCTTGATGGCTCTGAGGAAGAAGTTATTTTGGAGTCTTGGCCTGTGTGACTGGAACATCTGGAACCTTCTTCCGGATGGTAGGGGTACAAACAAGTTGTGACTGGGGTGAGTGGGTTCAGTCATAGTTTTGGTGGCTTTTTTCAGACACCTGGTGTTGCAGCCAGTAGCCATATCACCCTGCAACTCACAACTGGCAACCCACTGAAGCTAAGCAGGTGTGAGCCTGGTTAGTACCTGGATGGGAGACCTCCTCGGAAAATCTAAGGTTGCTGCTGGAAGAGGTGTTAGTGGGGCCAGCAGGGGGTGCTCACCCTGCGGTCTACGTGGGTCCTAATGCCCCAGTATAGTGACAGGGATGCTATACTGTAAACAGGCACCGTCATTCGGTTGAGACGCAAAAAAAAACGAGGTCCTGACCCTCTGTGGTCATTTAAAATCCCAGGGCATCTCTCGTAAAGAGTCCTGGCCAAATTCCCCATTGGCTCTTCCCAATCATGGCCTCCTAATAATCCCCATCTATGAATTGGCTACATTCATTACTCTGCTCTCTTCCCCACGGATAGCTGATGTGTGGTGAGCGGATGCTGCACATTGGTGGTGGTGGAGGGGAGTCCCCATTACCTGTAAAGCGCTTTGGGTGGAGTGTTATATAAGTGTAAGCAATTATTATTATTATTATTTCCTGGATGGCACTGCCAATGACGTGTTGGTCAGATTTGAACACATACTGCAGGGCCTTGCGGTCAGATGCGGTGAAGTTGACGTACCAGATTGTGATGCAGCTGGTCCGTATGCTCTCCACTGTACATCTATAGAAGTTGGAGAGGATCCATGGATGCAGGTGTATTTTCTTCGGCCTTCTCAGAAAATACAGTTTACATGATGAGACTGGAGGTATTGAGTGCCCATGTGAGGTCCTCAATGATGTGAACACCAATGAATTTGAAGTTGTTCACCATCTCTAACACAGTCCCTTCGATGTACTGTAGATGGGGGAGTGGACTTTTCCTTGTCTCCTGAAGACAACGATCATCTCTTTGCTTTTGCTGATGTTGAGACATAGGTTGTTGATTCTGCACCAATCAGCTAGTTGTTTCATCTCCTCCCTGTAGGCAATCTCATCTATGTCAGTGATCAGGCCCACAACTGTGGTATTGTCAGCATACTTGATGATGGTGTTTGTGCTGAACTTGGTAGTACAGTCGTGGATGAATAGGGAGTATAGAAGTGGGCTGAGCACACAGCCTCGAGGGGCACCGGTGTTAAGGGTGAGTGTGTTGGAGGTAAGGTTGCCAGTCCTGACAGTCTGTGGTCTGCTGGTGAGGACGTCCAGGATCCAGCTACAGATGGTGGTATCTAGACCCAGAGCCCTGAGTTGGGTAGCAAGTTCCTTAATATTACTGTGAATGTAAATATACTGTAATATTACCGTGTCATAGTAGCCCTAAAAAGAAACCAAACAGGATACAAAATATAAAAATACAGATGCAGGCATTCAAAATGGGTGGGGTATTTCGCAGAAACCCCGGTCGGCGTGTCGCAGTATCAAGCAGTATCAGGGGGTTAATCGCGTCATTTGTCATCATGCTGGAAAGTATCCGGCATCACCTTGTAAAACCGCCAAGAGGAGCCACTAAAGCTTAACCTCTCATGTACAGCATTTGAGCTTTTAAATTTAAACTGTGTATTACAGAATGTTAATCATCAGTCATTAAAAAGTTGGTATATTTTATGAAAGCAAGATTGCTCAGTTGGGCAAAAGTACACAACCTACCTTTATCAGAAATATTTTTTCATCAAAGCCTTTGCTGAAGATATTAATAATAGTATTAATAATGAATGACTTTGGACAAGCTGTAAACTCAAAGTATAATATCTTTAGCACATTTGTACAAGGACTTGGAATCTGTCCAAGCCCCACTTTGTCAGGCATTTTCTTTTACTGCAACGGACATAAAAACTCCCTTGCTTTTAACAGAGTGTTTCATAATTTCTAACTATGAAAATTATTTAAACTGCAACACTTATCATTCAACCAGAGCTCAAAATATCACAAGGATCCTCAAGAGCACAGCAAAGACTGTATTAAAAGATACTTGTATCAGATACATGAGAATCCAGGCTTTTTTATCAACGCTTTCTTTTCTGTATACCAGATATTATGGAACCACTTCAGAAGGGTGTCAGCCAGTCAGATTCCAGGAATCGGTACTTTAAAGAAAAAATACACACCGGTATTCCATTTCTCCCTAAACATTTTAAGCATCAAAGTCTTTAACTAACATGTGAAATAGCGTGTAAAAAAGTGGTAGTTTTAAGCTTTTCTGCTAATACAATATGGAATCGCGTATCTAAAGAAATTAATAACGATATGATTATATTCGTGTACTGCGACATTTCTTTGAAAAAATAGAATAGCAATATTATGGACAATTAATTGACTTTTATATTTTTAAATATCACAACATGATAGAATTTAAATCATTTTAATAACAATGAATAGTCACCTATGCGTTACAATATAAACATTTATATTGATTTAAATCACGTTTTGATTTATATTGCAAACGCATGTTTAAATATGTGTTTTCTCTGTAAACATTTTAAGCTTCGAAGTAATGTGATACCGTAGTCAACAAGCATACTTTTAGAATTTGATTAAAAGGTAATATAATATGGAATCGCATATCTAAAGAAATTAATAACGATATAATTATATTCATGTACCGCAACACAAGAATAGTACACGCTGTATATTGTCTGTTGATAATGTTTCTGTAGTGCTTTTTCAGCACTCTGCATGTGACCTTGCCGGTGGCGCTGTGGGTTAGGTTCCTGACTCCCACATCACACGGTCTGTGATCGAATCCCACTGGAGCCATGACTCTTTTGTTTTAACAAACATTTCTTTGAAAAAATGAAATGAATCTCTTTCCCTTGGTCAGAGATTAAATAAAACCTCACTCGCACCAAACAAATTTATATTTCTAAATATCACAACATGATCAAATTTAAGTCATTTTAATAACAATAAATAGTCACCTATGCATTACAATATAAACATTTATATTGATTCAAATCGCGTTTTGATTTAAATCGCAAACGTGGGTTTAAATATATGTATTTTTTTATTCACAATCAGACAAATGCAAAATAAATTGATATCTTTGTCTTTCAGCATAGCTTTTTCCCCGTTTAGATTTTTCTTGGGATCTTGGGATCAAACGTGGAAAGATTAGATTATAATCGTTTTTATTTTTTAAATACATTTTAGAAAAGTGTAATCTATACTAAAAAGCTGTACACCACCTGCTATAAAGATACATATTGTAATACTTTCGGATTCGGATAGGACAGACACAAGAACTCAGACTTGCGTAGTTAAAGCAAGTTAAAGCCTTGATTTTATATATCACCTTTAAAAGTGGCATCTCAAAGCAAAGTAAATACCCAACACTGATTGTACCCATCTGTCATGCTAATAAACCACCTTGAATTGAATTGAATTGAATTGAATTGAGAGCCAGGACAGACAGGCAAATAAGATACACTCCACAGACATTCACAACAGCAACATATCATAAAATGTTTGCACATATAGTTAAATTATTTGTTTTTCAGGAAGTTAAAAAAACACTTGAATTACTTATCCAGTCTCTCGAAATAAAATTATTTTTCAAGCAATGCAACTAACGTCGGGCAACGTGTTTTTTTTAATCCAACATTGACAGCCACATCTTAAATCTTGTCAGTCAGCTCTTTTTTCTCTATTTGAATTGTGGCGATTCAAACAACCTGGGATAACAAGTGGTCTCAAAGTCACCAAGCTCACAGGGCTTCAACAACAGATGACAATTCCCTTAGTCCTTTCTTAGTCTGCCTGAAATTGTCAAATTATGAGTGAATAAAAGTTTTATTAAAAACTTAATAAAAAATATTTTTTTAATTATTTGTTTAATTTAAAAACTCCCTTGCTTTAAACAGAGCGTTTCATAATTTCTAACTACGAATATTTTTTAAACTGCGACACTTATCATCAACCAGAGCTCGAAACATCACAAGGATCCTCAAGAGCACAGCAAAGACTGTATTAAAAGTATACTAGTGACAAACTAGTATACTTTTGATCTTTTTTTCTGAACCGGGGAAAATCTGATCATGTTTCTCTATAACAATAATAAAAAACATTATTTTACATATTACCTTTATGATATCACCTAAAGGACAGCACATACAAGGGTTAATTGCACAATGGACTGCGCAAAGAAATTTAAAATAGTCTTCTTTAGGTTTGAGGGCAGGAGTGGATCGCAGAAGGCATAATCAGCAAATTAGGAAAACAAAGAACAGGACAGGTGAGACGTGTATCCAGAGAGCGAGTGATCAGAAAAAGGAACAGCTGTAATGCCCAGGTTTTACGCTCTCTCTACGCTCTCTCTCTGCTGAATGAATAAAAGCATTTTATTAAAAACGCGTTTGCGTTTGTCTGGGTATTTACTTTGTAATCTGTGGTTTACATCTACTGTATTGCCACTTTTAAAGGTGATATGTAAAATAAAGTTTTTTTATTATTGTTATAGAGAAACATGATCAGATTTTCCCTGGTTCAGAAAAAAGACGATTAAAATCTGTAATCTTTCCACTTGTATGTCATCAGAAAATACAAGAAGTTTCTGCTTTGTGTAAGGATGGTATCAAAAAGTAATCTAAGTGGTGAGAAAGCTGTGCTCCTCAAAGCGCTTTACAGGATAAAAACAATAACAACAATAGTGTTAGGCTGGGCAAATGATTTTTTTATAGAAATACAAAATGAGATATAATGATGTGTTCCGGCTTAGACATTAACGAGTACAACCCCCCTCTCTGCGGGAGTGCTGGCTGTGACTGTGATTAAACCGGTTTCACAGGTATTTTCAAAGTAGAAGGGGGCGAGATTTCCACCGAAAGACACCTCCCCCCTCCAAAACCAAGGAAGTACAGTACTTACTAGTTAAGAAAGCTAGGCTCCTCAATGAAATCGCTTTAACATGCTAATGCGTTGGTGTAACAGTGCGGGTGTGGCAAGCTTCTAATGTCAACTCGACTACGGCGAAAGGAACCCTTCTTTCATTGGAAGACAATGAACATATTCTAGCCCTAAATGAAATAATAGCAAACATGGTTTACATAAAATACATTTTTCCAAGAAAGTTTAGCCTTTGTCACTAATGAAACCACTAAATAAAGACATAAATATAAAAATCTTATGATTTTTAAAATACATGACTTTGCTAAAATTTATTTAAAAATAAAAACGATTACAAACGCCAGCGGAGAGACAGAACAGGGGAGGGATGTTGGTTTTGCATAAGGGGCGGGGCTATGGAAATGAGGTCTATTTGGGAATGTGGAGTTACATGTTCTGGCTGTTTGTGAATTACCGTTGTTGAGTATAGAGTTGAGGTATTGATTTTGTGTAATGCTTTATGTTGAAGATTGAGCTGGATTTTGTTTATGATAAAGAGGATAAACTGGGATGGGAGGAGGGTTTGGTTTTGCATAAAGGGCGAGATTATGATGATTGGAAGAATTTGAGAGAGTTTTTGGTTTGTATTACGAATAATTCGTACAAGATATTGAGATTTGTTGTTGTTTTGTTGAGATTTAACTCTGCAAGTCTGAGTTCTTGTGTCGGTCCTATCCGAACCCGAAAGTATTACAATATGTATCTTTATAGCAGGTGGTGTACAGCTTTTTAGTATAGATTACACTTTTCTAAAATGTATTTAAAAATAAAACGATTACAATCTAATCTTTCCATGTTTGATCCCAAGATCCCAAGAAAAATAAATCTAAACGGGGAGAAAGCTATGCTGAAAGTTTATTAAGATACTTAGAAGATAAAGATTTCAATTTATTTTGCATTTGTCTGATTGTGAATCAAAAAACACATACATTTAAACCTGCGTTTGCGATTTAAATCAAAACATGATTTAAATCAATATAAATGTTTATATTGTAACGCATAGGTGACTATTCATTGTTATTAAAATGACTTAAATTCAATCATGTTGTGATATTTAGAAATATAAATTTGTTTGGTGCGAGTGAGGTTTTATTTAATCTCTGACCGAGGGAAACTTTCATTTTTTCAAAGAAATGTTTGTTAAAACAAAAGAGTCATGGCTGCAGCGGGATTCAATCACAGACCGTGTGATGTGGGAGACAGCTCCACTGGCAAGGTGAAAAAGCACTACAGAAACATTATCAACAGACAATGTACAGCGTGTACTATTCTTGTGTTGCGGTACATGAATATAATTATATCGTTATTAATTTCTTTAGATATACGATTCCATATTATATTCCCTTTTAATCAAATTCTAAAAGTATGCTTGTTGACTACGGTATCACATTACTTAAAGACTTCAAAGCTTAAAATGTTTAGGGAGAAATGGAATACTGGTGTGTATTTTTTATTTAAAGTACCGAGACCAGCCATATAATGTATGTTTATGTTCCAAAATTAATATCATTTATAGCCTTCACACGCATGCTCCTATTCTTTTTATGCTCAGGTACTAAGATTTCCCTTCAGTGGTAAAATTCCATATAAATATTCAATGCTAAAATGGGCACAGTAAAGACATTTACTGTAAATCTTTCTACGACCGACCAACGGACCACGAGTGCCCCTGTCGGTCAACCAATCACGTACCGCGGTATTTTGCGTCACGATGCGCAACGCCGTAGCCAATTACCTCTGGTACGTGTCTGTACCGCGCACTTTGAATGGCTGCATCTGTACTATTAATTTGATTAAATAAAAAGAAATGTTTAAAGAAAAAGACTTTAAACTTTAAACTAAACCCCAAACCAGGCTTAAAGGCACCATTACCTCCTTCTGTCAAGTAGCCTTCCCCATACTTACTGGTTACTTCCTAAGGGTAAAGATTAAGCCCTACCCAATTCCCCTTTGATTGATGGATTTTCTGCTATGTGGAGATCAGTCAGGTTATAACCTTCTCAAAATGTAGCACCATACAGAACAAAAACAGAAACAAAAAAGAAGACAAATTTGAACATAAAACATTCAAAAACACACAACAAATTGTCACAACAAATAATACAGTACATAAACTATAAAACAACCGTGTGTGTGTATGTGAAAAACCTTGCATGTTAATGTGATGAAAATAGGGAAAATGCAACAGTATTTAATCACAATTCTATGGATCAAAAGTTTTTACCAAAAATTTAACTGTAAACTACTAATTTTACCAAAGGATGTCTTAAGTCGTTTCACTGCAGTTAAGTGGTTTCTCACTCAGATTTTATTAGAGTTATTATTAAAATAAGTTAATTTCCTACAACTTTAATACTAGCAATAACAGATTAATTTTAAAATGAGATGACCATCAACTGACAGACAAATTATCAAACTGCAGTTTGTCTGCATTGCAGTCTATGTTGGTATGTCCACAATATTAAAAAAGCATAGGTAGTGTAAATAAAAGGCAAGAAAGTGAATGGGTTCACTCATACAGGAATCAGAGTGCTTTATTGTAAATGAGACATTCATTCCATTTTTAAAAATAACATGGATAATGTTACTCTAGGGCTTCTAGTAAGTAGCCCTTCTGAGATCGACCTCACAACAGCATTGCCATAGCTCTATATTTCTTAAATCAAGTATTACCTTTACAATTCAACTCTATCTGAACTTTTTATATTTATAAATATTACTTACTGAGGTGGCATCTCGAACCGAAGCCATTCCATTGCCTCATCAACTAGCCTCCTCCATTTACAGTATAAATATATGCACTCAAAATTGTATTGTGCACATCACGTTTACATCTACATTTCTATAGTTTACCTACGTTATTGAAAATTGAAGTTTTTTTGAAAGTGTAGCTGAAAAATAAAAAGAAAAAAGGTCTTTGAACATAAAGAATTGAAACCAATTTTCTAGCACTCACCGGAGCAGATTTGGCTGATGCGCAGGTGTCCGTGGCCCCCAGCAGGTGTCAGTCTACAGCCCGAATCTGAAGGCTTAGGTGGGCATGCCATGTGTTCAAGGCTCTGGCAGCCTGACTCCGGCATTCTCCACGGTGGATTTCTCCACGCGGAGGCTGTAGAGCCGCCTATCTGCCTTTGCATAGCTGGTTATGTGCCTTGACTTAAACCAGGGAAAGCTGAGAGGTGTTGCACGCTCTGTGGAGACCACCATCTGGGCCTGGTCACCTGATGGAGAGCAAATATTCCAGCTGTATGTCTCAGTAGAGACTTCTTATCTGTCTATCTGGTAGGATCAGAGGAACTTGGCTTCGGCATGACCACCAGAGGCTGCTGGTCGCTGGATCCAAAGACCAGCGCATTACCGTGTGGTCGATATATACCTAGAACTACCACCTCTAGAGAGCAGTGGTAATGCCTGGCAGGGCCAGACACCACTATAGAGCCCTTGTCTGTGCTCACAGAGCGGTCTGGAGTCACAGGTTTGGAGTGTTTTCAGTAGTGGATTCTGGAACATCATTGCATTGCAAGGTGGCAAAGGAAATCCGGCACTGCTTTTGTTCTTTCCTTGGAATTGAGGGTGGTAGAAAGTTGGTAGAAAGCAGTCTACATTATGTTTCAGAAACACACTGTCCTGTCCCAGGTCCTGACAGCAATCAAGTGGGACTGAGTAAAAATATTATTTCTGTTTAAGGAGTGATGTTATTTTAAACGAGAGAGGTTTTTCTATATGTGATTATATATGAAGAATCTTTGATGCTTTTATGTATGTTTTTTTTTATCTTGGCTTCATTTATAAGCCTTCTAAAGGTATTTAAATATTAATACTTGAGTATGTTTTTTCTGTGAGTGGATGTATTTTTTCCTTTATTTGTATGTACTGTATATTTGTGTGTTTTTGTTTTTTCTTGTCATTTAATAAAAATAATAACAAATATAGAAAAAAAGATCAAATTGAAACCAACTTGCACATTTTTAATTATTTATTTTTGTCTACTGGGACAAAACAGCAAGACCTTCAGATGACCTCAAAAGTTTTTAGTGGCTTCAATTAAACCTTTTAACTTTGCACTATTTTTTTTTTTACCATTTCCCCAACTTATTCCAGCTCTTATGCTTTTGATGATGTTGTTCCTAACAGTTCAATGGAATAGTACCTAATAACATCTACACATGCCATAGCAGCGAATTCTAAGTCACAGAGATATCTATTTATAGCCGGTCTTCATAACAAGGTCAGTTTTACTTGGCCAGGCACATGTCTTCCATTAACGACAGCTTCTCTTGGGTATAATGATATCATTTCAAAACTGCTTACAATGATGGCTGCTTTACAGTAAATGTTCCACTTCAATTAGTTTTTTACAAGGCCATACAAGGTTTTCAAGAGATCAGAAAACTTATTTTTATATATATTCCTAAACAAGCTTTTGATAAGTGTTTTCCACAAAGGTCTTTAACATTTTTTTCAAAATATTAGAAAATATCCATATAAGATGTAAAATTAAAGAGTAATTTTTCATTACATTTTCATTTCATTCATACTCATTCATAGCATGTATTTGTTGTTGGTTGTGGTTTATCAGATTGCTAAAAAATATAGGTGTGAAAATGCTAGCTCTTACCCTATTACTGTGGCATTCATAACATGACTTACACTCAGCTTGCATTTTTAAGTGCTTGACACTACATTGTCACTACAGGCAGCCTCCCACGGAGATTATAGACTGCATGTTAGTCCCACTGTGGAAGGCCAAGTGGAAACCTTCCTTCTCCAGATTTTCCTCATCTCATAACCTCTCTTTTAGTGTGTTACCCCAGATATTAAGCATTACCCATACTTCTAATTATAGGCATTGAATTTCCCTTACAATTAACTCTGGTCTACACTTTAAATTCAACAGGAATTAGAGTCCAACATATGATGTATGTGCCAAGTTACTGTATTTTCAAACTAATTGAAACCTAAAAAAATACAACAAAATTCAAAAATCTACAACAGCTTTGTCAGTATTCACTAATGCTATTTCATGTACAATACTACCTTGCCAGTTTATGCTATTTTCTTCCAGGTTTTCATGCCCACCAGTCCTTGTCCAACAAGCTGCTCCAGAGGCTGAGGTGTATTCTTCCATATTATTAGCCTGCCAAATGAGTTTTTACACAAGACATATGTTCCAGAACCTGTAACAAACTTCAATACTATACCTGTCTCTATATTTCATAAAGATCCCAAGCAGCTAGACAAGTCTCATAGGCCTATTAACCAGCATAATCTAGAAAAACTCCTAGCTATAAAGCTAGAACTCTTGTTCCAAACCGAAACTAGTCCATGATAAACAACGGCGCCCATGACACAGCAGGACTAATATGAAATCCTTTTCCTTCCCTGTGAAAATCCAGGCACATAATAACTCAGTTGCTCAGGCCATTTTCTTATTTGCACAGGAGCCTATCCCAACAGCTCCTTTCTTCCCGTGGAATTCCAATCACTCATACTCAAAGTCCAGGTATATATAATTCAATACCTGTCTCTAATTACTTTCAACAGCCATACTGGCTCAAGGCTGCACACTTAAACCTACAGTATATTAAGCCAAATTGGTGGTTTTTCACAAAAGTCCCTTCTCAATCTATCATGGGGTGATAGCAAATTGGATAGTAAATGTGCTGCAAAGTTCAAAAATATTTTTATATCTGACCTGAATTAATCAAACTATTCTACAAATAATTAAGAAACAATCCAAATCTGGGGTCTCAAGCTCAGTTCTTGGAGGACATTTTACCTTCTGGAATTTGCTCCAACCTGAGTATTTTTTAAATATTGGGCTAAATGAGTAATCTTACTTGTGAAACAACCAGAGGGTGTCATGTTTGCTACAGTAACACTACATTATGTTCATCATTGTAACATTAATTATTATTAATATTTAACATACTATGATATATATATACAATTAAAAAATGGGGATAGTACTGCTTTACTACTATGGAGAGACTGGAAAAAGAATAATGACGAAGCACTACAAAAGACCTGTTTCAGCATTATAAAGGAAAACGGAAATAGAATAATTGAAGTGATAAAAGGGAATTAAATTGGATGAGCTGAAAATGGTTCAGGTCAGACCAGCAAGCCCTGGAAAACCATGAGTTGAGAATGCTGTTGATCACAACACATATTTCCTAAAAAAATTGTCACTGTTTCATTACAATTAAGTTAAGCTGTGATGTCTCTCTTAGATTTTCCCTGTTGATCCAGATGAATGGAATGTAGGTCATCACAGTGTATGGATGGAAGGGAGGAACTCTCACCTTCCAAAGGGGGGCAATGTTATGCAGCACAGCACATGCAATAGTGATATTGCATGCCCTGTCTTGGGATACCATGTCATGAGTCATGTAAATGTTGCTAATATTACAACTGTCCACTGAAACTGGATCTCGGAACAAAAATAGATTTTGGCGATCTTTACTTTCATTCTCACCACAAAGCTCTAACGGCAACAGGATCCCTGTAGAAAAGAGATGTTGTTTTTGTAGGAGACTGACTGGTCTGTGTGTTGAGCTCTTAATAATTAAGTAAGGCTAAGTTTGAATTAACCTGCCCCAGAGTAGGTTAGGAAATGTTGCTAGTTATGTTAAATGTTGCTAAATCCATATTTTTGTCAACATGTGTACAAATGTTATTTGGTTAAATAAATAATCTTGCTTTGTAAAGCCCCAGGTTATTCATGCTAGACAATTATCTTTTTCAGTTGACATACAGTACCACACTGATAAAGCCTGGTGTGCTACTACTTTACAGGTCTCAGGTGGGACAAAATACATGCTCAGTCATTCTTACTATCTTGGAGTGGATGGAACACTCTTATGAAACATATCATACTCCAATATTTTTTTCAAGGGGTAATGGATTACAGAATTTCAATTAAGAGGCAAATGCCAAAACTGAAAAAATCAGTTTGGAATTTGAGCGGTCGGTCTTCATCTAGGGTCATAGATCTACCATGGTGGTCCCAACTGGGAAGACTGCACATACTCTTCCTTCTCAGTTGTTTTACTCAATTCCACTAATACAGTGTAGTGCTTTCATATTTACTCAGTTACACCCAGTTCCTTATATTCTTATATTTTTCAGTCCTAAATAGTCCATCCTTTTTAATCAGTAGGCATTATAGAATTTAATTTCATTAGCTTCACATCACCCACCGTGTCACCCATATTTGCAAAATGAGTCAAGACTCACTTTGTGCTTCATCAATACATGAATGAGGACACAGCAAATTAGAGAGCACTGTAAACTTCAGTTTTATTACAGTTTCTCAGATTTTTTCCCATCGTAGAAGCAAAACAAGTTATAAAATATTGTAACGCATACGGCCGATAGGCACTGTATAAGAGCCGGCTTACCAGAGCGGTGACGTCACCGCCCTTCCCTTTAATAGCAGGACCACAGCCGCTGGGCTGTGGGGAGATCTCTCTTTAGCTCACCAGGCTGGGTCCCTGTTGAGTGACGCCGGCGGCCCGAGTTCACGTCCCTGACGGTGCGGGGCCGACCGTAAGTGGCAACAGCAAGGGCTCCTGCCAGAACCCTGAAGCGTTAAATTGGTGTAAGAAGCGGGGTGGGAAAGCCCTTCGCCGAGGACGGTGAGTTAAGCAGGGGGAGAGTGTAACGCATATGGCCGACAGGCACTGTGTAAGAGCCGGCTTACCAGAGCGGTCATGTCACCGCCCTTCCCTGTAATAGCAGGACCACAGCCGCTGGGCTGTGGGGAGATCTCATTTCAGCTCACCAGGCTGGGTCCCTGTTGAGTGACGCCGGCAGCCCGGGTTCGCGTCCCTGACGGTGCGGGGCCGACCGTAAGCGGATACAGCAAGGGTGCCCGGCTGAACCCCGAAGCGTTACAATTGTAGAGGTTTGATGGGTTTACTTTGACAATTATTAATTGTAACAGTCATCACGTGGTTGTTCGTTGTGGCTTTTAGAAAATCAATCGTCAGAACAACTAACAACGCAGACACACAGGTTCAATACAGGAGATACATTTATTAATATGAATTGTGCACCAAACATATACTAGTCTGCCTGGATACTAGCGGCAGATCTTACTGTGAGGGTTATCAATATGCAAAGTATATAATCTCGAAGAGATGCAAACACAAAGAGATACACAACAGAGAATATATGTCAATATATATCGTTTGGTTACCAAATCGCTAATCAGTGTTATTACCCACTGTTACTCTAAACTCGGAAGTAAATACATTACTCATGAATTAAATTGATAACAACTTGTGTTGAGGTACAACTGAATTCTCGAGACGCAATGTAGAACATGGGGTTTACTTATCCACTGTGTATGGATTTGGAATTTCCCAGCACGAACACCAAACCAGCTGACAGGCTCTGTTGCAGCCTCTGTTCCAGCGGTTGTCCAATGGCGTTGTCCCGGCGTCCTCTGGCTACCGGCCAACCAGTTGAGGTGCAGCTCGGAGTAGGACGGGTGGAGGAATCTGACTGCGGCGCGCAGGGCAGTCGTTGCTCCGAGGGGATCTACCAGCAGTCCGGCTGGCTAGTAGAAAGTCTCTATGCACAGAGTGTGACTGCGAGTCCTCACAAGTCACTCTTTTGCCCGGGAAGAAGCCTAGACTCCCTAGACCGGTGGTTCTCAAACTGTGGTACGCGTACCTGCAGTGGTAAGTGGCGTGCTGCCAGGTGGTACGCCAAATGACCCTGGAACTGTGTTGTGTGTGCTGAAAAAATCGGGACGGGTTTTCATATTTTGTATTTTTATAATTGTTGAATACGCAGCCTAAGTTCTACGATACAGTGCGCGCTACTTCAGTGGACACAAGAGATACTCTGTAATTCTATACCACTCTATAGGAATGTGTGCTATGATCGCAAGTGACCAATTGTATTTAAAAAAAGCTACTGTATCTCCAGCAAATAGGAAGAAAGGAGAATGTGCGTGATTTTGGAACAATGCCAACGTTGTAAACACAGGAATGCATAGAAATGCGTGCTACAAATGCTGTTAATAAAATAACAGAAAAATATTTAAGAACTGTTCTAAGTTAATTTGAGAAAAACACACCAAGCGTCTCTGTGTTTCTCTCCCATGGGCATAAAATAAATACTTAAAATAAACACTGAAATAAAAACGGAAACGTGGAAAAATGCAAGCTTGCGGGTTGCTAAAGCAGGTAAGCTCCACACTATTAAGTGTGGAGAAAAAGCTGCTGAACAGCTCGACCTGCTGCCCCCCCCTGAAAGACACAGTCATTCATAGAATTATTGAAATTAAGGATTATATCAAAAGTACGCTGACAGAGCTTGTTAAGATGAGTAGATGTTTTTCACTGCAATTAGATGAGTCTGTAGTCGATTTGGCCAATTTGCTCGTTTACGTTAGATACGAGTTTGAGGGTACGTCCCGTGAGGACTTTCTATTCTGTAAGCCGCTACCAACAGGAACTACAGGAGAGCACGTATTTCAGCTTCTGAATGAATTTATCGAAGAGAATGGCATCGACTGGATAAAATGTGTCGGAGTTTGTACAGACGGTGCTAGAGCAATGACAACCCGACACAGCGGTGTAGTTGCACGAATTAGAGAGGTTGCTCCAAAAATTAATGGTTTCATTGCAACATCCACCGCGAGACCTTTGCCGTCAAGAAAATGCCTGACGATTTAAATCTGTTAGACTGTTGTGAATTGTATCAAGGCTCGAAAAATTAATTCACATCTGCTTTGTTCGACTAAACAGGCTCACCCCTCTCACTGAAATAGTGCTTTTTTATTTTTATGTGTTGTTGTTTTTTTTCTGTAAAACACTTTGAGAAGCCACATTTTAATACATCAAACAAAGTTTATTATTATAATATTTATTATATATATGTGAGTGTGTGTGCACGTGCGCTCATGTTGGTCACTGATCATTTCTGGGGTTCCTATGAGATGATGACTTGTAGGTGGTACTTGGATGCTTTGGTTGGATTAGGGGTGGTACTTGGTCCAAAAAGTTTGAGAACCACTGCCCTAGACAGATAGGCCCCAATGGATGACCATTGATCATGATAGCCAGGCTTAGCTAAGTGCATCGCCGTTTGGGAGCTGTCCCTTATCAAAAGAAAACATCTTAAATCAGCCTGCATGAATACTTTCTCTGTGGCTGCACCACAGAGATGGAGGGTGAGATGGGGCCTCATTTAGGAAAGCACACAAACACTTAATTCTGTCTTATTAACAAGCATTGCCGCTACATATCCCCCCTTTTGGAAGGTCACGAGGTCCTGAGGCATTGTTGCCTTCAAAACAAAAACAGAGTTAAGTGATATCTGTTGTACCACGGTGGATTCTACCACCCAATATTCACATTACCTCTCAAGGATTTGTACAGGAAATAGTGTTGGAAAGAACATTGCGTATACCTGCTCTCAGTTATAAGGTACATAGAAATGAGGCATCGGGCATCATCATTAGCCCTAGACCTTAAACTTCCGGCAGTTCACTATCAGTATCGGATAGCTCTGCAGCAGGCAGTTTGGGAGTGGTTACCTGATTTCGGTGATACACCATTGCTCCCTTTGTCTCATTCAAACTACCCCGCAAGGCTTTGATACAAGAGAACAGCATCCAACACATTACCCTAGCCATGATCCAGCTACCCAGCAGCAGTGTCAAGATGACCACGTTTACTGTTCCCAGCGCCCCAGAGGATCCACAATGACTGTGCTTGGGACCTACCAGCGTAGTTTTTAAGTTTGTGTCGTTGAGAACAAATTCGACTAACTGTACACCCTCAAGACTTACTGTCTCTTGGATTCTCTCATCCAAGTCAGCGCTGTGTCCTCTGAAATTGTCCACAATCTTGAGTTCCATTTCATACAGTTCTGATGATATAGTTCCAGGTGATATAGTGCTAAATCGTTGAGATGCACTATAGCTCCATCAGGAACTTGTAGAAAAACTGTTTGGTTGGGTAGCTGCACTTCGGTAGCTGTATCATGTCTGTCATAGGTTATTGTAACAGTTAACTGTGGTGTGCTGACCAGCCATTTCTTTCCCACCTGCTCAACCTGGTGTTCATTAACCTCACTTTTGCTCGTCACTGTGGCTTTACACTTTTCAGTGGCAGCCCCCTTTCTGATACCACACAACCTCTGAGTTGTGTCCCTAAGGAATGGCTTACTTGGGCATACCCAGTGGATATCCTTGGTTGATATACACAGTTCAAGGTTTGGAATAAGGTACAAATTCGGATCATCCTCCTGGTAAGCTACGAGCGGTGGGGTGGTCAATTTCACATGCATGTCCCCCCTCCAGAAGCCAGCGTTCGATATAGACTTGAGTCTATAGATATCCTTGCTACTCACGATGGGAAGGTTCAATAGGAAACCTATTTCCTTGGCTTCGGCGTTGACATGTATGGGAATGGCACTGCCTAGACTGTATGCAAGATGTACTTGCAATGGCTGCACCATCTCAGAAGTGGTTGTCCTCAGTACTTCTTCTACTAAGGACAGTAGAACCAAGTAGGTTGGAATCTGTCCCATGGCTAGGCTAGTTACCGTGGCACTAAGCTCCCTAAGCAGATCCTGCATCAGCATTCTGACCTGTTGCACATAAGCATAGTCCCACTGTAACACGTCGACAATCCTGCCCACGGTCTGGAGGGTGTTATTTAACACTGCTGCATGAAGGTTTACTGCTAAAATTGTGCCCTGTAAGGTTTTCCCTAGGCTTTCCAGCCGCTGCTGTTGTTGATACAGCCTGTCATAAATTTCTGGCATTTCCTTACGTAACCCAGACACCTGCCTTCTCAGGGTGGTCAGGGTGACAGTGTTAGCAGCAAACAGACCAGCTGAAAATAGCGAACCCACGGCGGAGGCCGCAGCAATCAGACCCCCCAAGAACCTTTTGGGGCGGCTGAGGCCTGTCATCTCCTCCTGGGTGACTGTTGCCTTCCTCAGCTGGCGGAGCATGTGTATAGTGTCTGGCTGGGCATGCCATATAGTATCCTTAGCTCGCTGCCTACCATGACAGGACACCCTACTGTTCATGTCGATGTGCTTCCGAAACACATCACTTGGGTCCACTTGGGTCCACTTGGGTACACTTGGGTACATACACTCGCTGAGTGTATGTTCTGCAATTTGTTAACAACAATCTAGGAGCGTCCTGCAGGACTATGCCGGTAGGAGGACCGGGTTCCACAACTTCAAGGGGCTGTGTCGAGGCGATCCACAGTACTGTCAGGACCAGCCATGGCAGTTTTAGGATTCCCATTCTGGAACACAGATGAGGCACATGGTACAGTTCCACTATAATTTTGAATATATTTTCCTAGCAGGACCTAACTACAGTACCTAACTACCTGCAGCTACAAAGGGGCACCCCCCTCTTTGACTTTGGACTTTTAACCCTATTCTGTGTCCTCCAGCACCATTTGAGGTGGGCAATACAACCGGAGGTGGTTGCGATGTACCCACTTGTAGACCACAGATTGCCTTCCCTTTTCAATCCGAATTCGATAAGCTACTGGTGATACCTTATCGACAATCTCGTGGGGTCCTGTCCAACTGGGTAAGAACTTCCGGGCCACCCCTGTGGGTTTGGCAAATTGGAAGTACAGGACCTTGTCTCCTACTTGGTGTCCCTGGTTAACTGCCTTTCGGTCATATGCTTTCCTACCCTCTGCACTCCTTCCCAGATTGTTCTGGGCAAAAGCAAAGGTTGCCTGCAGATGTGCTCGCAGGTCTGACACATACTGATGGGCCGTAGCAGCCCCCATCATGCTCAGGTCCTCCACCCCATAAAGACAGTGTAGGGGAAGAGTCATCTTCCGACCTGTCATCATCTCAAAAGGTGGGACCCCCGTAGAGCAATGGGGCGTAGCTCGGATGGCCATCAGAACCAGGGGCAGCTTAATGTCCCAGTCCCTACTGCTGGTGGAGACAAACGTTTTGAGCATACTAACCACCTTTCGGTTTGCCCTTTCTGCCTGGCCCGAGGATTGAGGGTGGTAGGAGATATGCAACTGGGCCTTGACCCCAAGCATATTCCACAGGGTTGTCATTACTGTAGCTGTGAAATGGGTTCCCCGATCCGAGTCCACGGTCAGGGGGAGTCCCCATCGACTGAACACATGGTTCACCAACAGCACTGCAGTTGTCTCTGCCATGTCGTTGGGTGCTGGGAGGCACTCAATCCATTTTGTGAATGCACACGTAACAGTGAGGAAATATTTGTACCCTCTGGATGACCTCACTAGCGGCCCCACCCAATCCATTTGTAGATTGGACCAGGGGAATGTCATGTTCTTTTTCTGGAGTGGTGCACGGTGCAAGGGCCGTGATGGTTGGAACTGGCTACACGTCAGACACCCCTTTACATACGCGGCGATGTCTCGGCCCATGTGAGGCCAGAATGCCACCTGCTGGATAGTGTCGTACGTGGCCTTGATTCCCCGGTGACCCCCACAGGGTTCGTCATGAGCGTGTTGGATCATGACCCCCTGATTACCTTGTGCAACTGGTACACAAACCAACAACCCCTTTATAATATTTAGGTTGTCTTTCACCTTTGCCAGCTCCTTCAGCTCTGGAGACTGGCTCAGCACCTTCTCCGAAAGAGGTTGACGCACTGGGTCAGCGATATGCCGATACATTTGCCCAATTGCTGTGTCCTGTTTCTGCATTTCCGCAAGATCGGTATTAAAACCCTGTGACCCAAGCACTACAGATTGAGGGTCAGCTCCGACATCCTGTCTAGCCCTGCGTCGGGTGACCGCCTTGACCTCAGCCACGGATTCTGGGGATAGCCATTCCCGCTGGAACTGCCAGAGTTCACCCTCTAAGGCGCCAGGTTTGGACAGGTGGTCGGCCTCATCATTCCCGTCTTTGTCGGGTCCCTTCACCTGGGAGTGTCCCTCCACCTTCCTCCAGTAAACCATTATTCCAGCCTCGGTCGTGAGCTTGTCACTGGCCAGGAACAACTCTTTGTTCTTTACTTCCTTGCCCCGGGCATTTTTCATGCCGTTACCCTTCCAATACGGAAGATGGGACACGAAGCCCACGATGTCGGGCGTAGTTCGAGTCACTACAGATGACAAACTGTTTAAGGCCATGTGTCAGGGCCTGCTGGAGGGTGATCAGCACCCAAGCTACTTCCGTATACTGACTAGTCTTTGGTCCTAACTTATAGTGGGTCGGCCCACAGAGAGTATTGTCTTGCCAGACTACTCCTACCCCTGCTAGCACCTGCTGTCTGAGGCGAAAAGTGCAACCATCAACATAGGCCATGGGTAAGCCCTGGCCCACATTCTCATCGTAGTACCGATGATTGTTTGGTAGCTCAGCAGCAGGAATAGTTTCTGGAGCTTCCATGTCAGTGTCACAGGCGTGACACACTTGGCCCAAAGCCAGGCCCTGTCCCAGGTACATTTCCTTGCTCTGTGCATAACGTACCTCTATCTTATAGCCTTGTAGGGCCATCATCCTTGCCACAATCCTGCTATTTGACACCCTGCCCGGTGTAGCGGCGAGGCTTATCAATAAGAAAGAATTAAGTGTTCTGAGCCTTCCCAAATGAGGCCCCATTTCTCTGTTCATCTCTGTGGTGCAGCCACAGAGAAACTATTCATGCAGGCTGATTTAAGATGTTTTCTTTGATAAGGACAGCTCCCAAAGGGGGATGCACTTAGCTAAGCCTGGCTATCATGATCAATGGTCATCCGTTGGTGCCTATCTGTCTAGGGAGTGCCAGTTGGACATCTGGACTGCATTCCTAAGTGTCAGGAGTAAGTGACTCATATCTCACCTTGATCAACCAATCAGGGACTGGTAGGGCCGAGTAACCCACGTGGGACTCTGATGCCCATGGAACTTTCAGCCAATCAATGAGCTGAAGTTCCTCCAGGACAAAAACAGGCAACACAGAGAGCCTGAGAGATTCAACAAGAGTAAGATTCAGTGAGATTCAGTAAGATTCTGGAGAGGATTCTGTGGACTGTTCTAAAGGGAATTCAAAGGAGAATTCCAGGGCAGGACGGCCCAGGAGCAGAAGGCTTCCAAGGGCAGGACATTCTCGCAGCGCGCCTCCTGACCATCCTGAGACTCAGCCCGGACAACCACGGAACGGCCAGTGTGTCCGAGTGCCAGAACTTTCCTTTGTTCTAAGAGTCTAGAGCGGAGGTTGCCAGAGAGTAACCAGCAGCAGGCCTCGTGAACAGGTCGGAACTGTGGACAGCTGAATCACTATTCAGAACTAGCTCTTCATCAGGAACGAACCGGTCCTCTTCCTGACTTGCTGGGACCCACAGTCATCTTTTCTCCTGTGCACAAACTTTGTTAGTTAAAGCCAACACTAACTAGCCGGTCAGTGAGCATCAGCAGCGCACCGTTGCAAGCCGCACAGCACAGCCTGGCACCAAGCCAGAGAGCGCGGATTGGACACCAACAGCCTGCAACTGTTTCTTTGTGCCCGCAGGAGATCTGAATCCCCAAAGATTGGATGAGTATTCAACTTCAATGCATTACAGCTCGAGAATTCAATTGTTATCCCAACCAGTTGATATCAATTTAATTCCTAAGAGTTATGTACTTGTTTTGAGTATCTAATGTAGAAGTTATAACCAAGTTCATTTATGAAACGGTATAAATGAATGATATACTGAACGTATGTCCTCTTGATATGTGTAACACTTTGTAACTGAATGAATATATACCTTTTGTATTCTGATAACCCTCTCGATAAGATCTGTCAGGTTTATATGCATATTCTATGTATTAATAAATGTATCCTCGTGTATTAGTACCTGTGTGTGTGCGTTGTTTGAGTTATGTCGCATGGTTGGATTCTAAAGCCATCAAAAGAATCAACTTTGTGATTTACTGCTACAATTAATAATTGTGTCAGTAAATGCCCAAACCGTACAGAACTGGTGCCTTCAGAGTGCCACTATGATTACATATTTGGCGTCCCTGAACCGGTTTTCCTACACCGGTTTCAGTCTCTGGCTATGCAGGAATGTCACAGGTTGGTGGCAGGTTTCGATGATTTCGATGATGATCTTTTGTCCTCCAACATAACTACGGAAGTGTTCTACCTACCAGACCTTAGACAACAGGGCCTTCTCGCATTCCAAAAACTTTTGCTCCACTGGGCTCAGGGCTCGACTGGCATACGCCACCACCCTTCGCTCTTGGTCATATTCCTGACTCAGGGTAGCCACAAGGCAGTGCTCTGAGAACCCTGCTTCAAGGTAGAAGACCTTATTTTTGTCAGGGTTGGCCAAGCACGGCACACTACCGAGTCTGCGATTCAGCTCCATCACAGCCTGTTCTAGGGAAGGCCCCCACTCAAAGGGCATGTCTTTCTTTCTGCAACAGCTTGTGGAGAGGCCTTGCTGTTTCAGCGTAATCCTCAATGAACTGCCGGAATAATTACATACTCCCAGAAAGCTGTGCAGTTCAGACAGGTTAGTGGGCGACTTCATATTCTGGATAGCTTGGACTCTGCTGGACTGTGGCTGTATGCCTTGGGCTCCAACCAATAGTCCCACGTACTCCACTTGGGTCCTACACCACTGTCCCTTAGCCAGGGACAATTTGGCCCCTGCACGGGAGAGATGGGTCAACACATACCTGATATCTGCCATGTGTTCTTCCCAAGTCTGACTGCGCATCAGAATATCGTCCACATAGACCAGGTTGCCCCTGGCGGCTGCATCACTCGTAGCTTTGTGCAGAAATATGTTGAACTCCGCTGGGGAGTTGGAATACCCAAAGGGGCATCGATTCCAGGTGAACTGCCTGTTTCCAAAGAAAAAGGCCAGTTTGTACTGGTCTGTCGGTTCTACCTTAAGGGTTCAGAACCCATTGGCCACATCCACTGTGGTGAAATATTTCGCTGTTGTCACCTTGGCTAACTCCTGATCTAGGTAGATCATTGGCCATCGTGACAAAGGAACCTGTTTATTCAGCTGCCGGTAGTCAATGGTCAGACGCCACTTAGCATTGGGTTTCAGCACTGGCCACAATGGGGAGATATAAGTGGAGTTACACTCCCTTATGATCCGACGCTCTAGTAGAGCATCCAATGTCTGCTTTATGGACTCGTATGCCGTGAGGGGAATGCGATACTGCCTGACATAGGTTGGGCGGGCGCCAGGGGCCGTGGGAATGCGCACTGTGTGCAAATCCGTCACCCCGCAGTCATAGGCGTCCCGTGCAAACACTTTCTGGAAATCCTGGAAGATCTGACACAGCTGTTGATGCTGGCTTTCCGTTTCAAGGGCATCTGCCTTACCAACCTGTTCCTGTACCTGCTCTAGGAACCCCGCTTTTGACGGCATGGCGGTATCCCGGGTCGCACTCTCGGCTGAGTGGTCCGTCGGAACACCTGCGTGTACTGTGTACACAACCATCTCATCCTTATCGCTAAGGTCCACCCTGCACACCTCCTGGTTGCAGAATCCCTCTATTGGCATAATTGCTGCCCCAGGGAGCTGCCCCAGTATTTGGATGGCCAGTTCGAAATCATAGAAACCATTGTCAATTACCAGTCCCATGTCAGTGCGTCACCAGGGTCACCTGATGGCTTCGCGACAGGTCCTCGAACAGACCTTCACTGATTATGGACTTCTCAGAGCTGAGGCTAAGAATTACATCATCAACCTGCACTTCTGCCACCTGGACCCCTCCCACCACCATGGAGTGGTAGTCCTCGTCCCCCTGAGGTGCCAGGACGCCCAGAAAGGACTCCCATTCATTACCGGACAGGGAGATCCACTCTTCTTCAGGGATGAAAAAGGGGTGTGCTTTACCTGGCGGGTCAAGGAGCACTGCTCCTGTAGTTGGGAGACCGTGGGAGTGCTGGCCTGGGCAGGACTTCCCTGTAGTTTTGGAAAGCAAGAAGAGACATTTATTTCTCGTCCAGAGGAACCAGGACGAACCTCCAACTCAGCTATAGTGTTCAGTGGGCACTGTGTGAGCACAGCATAACCACTGAACCCCCCTTTTTGCTGTGCGACAGGCTTAGGGTTTTTGAGCCCACAATTTTCCACGCTGGCAGTCCACCAGAGGCTCCAGCCTGTCAAGCAGGTCTTGGCCAATGAGTAGTGGCTCTGTTTAAACCTAGAGATGTAAACAGGATGCACCACGTTCATTGGCCCGAACCTAAGTGCCACCCACACTCGGTGTGTGATCCTGGCATGATCCTGGGTATAGTTGGAAATATCTATCTTACACGGTTCTACCTTAAGTCTGATGCCTTTTCCTTTCGCCACTCGTTTGAGCTCGCTGAGTAGATCGGCTGACATCAAACTAATTTCAGCCTCAGTGTCAATCAGTGCTTCTCTATCTAAGACGTTTTGAAGAGAAACCTTGATATAAATACACCTTGCTTTGCCTTTCTGGCTGAGATTCCCCAAGAATTGCTTGAAGCCTGCCTTTTCTTTGACTTCAGGGGCAGGGTCAGCGCCCAACTCAGAGTCACAGCCTTCTTCCAGGCAGGAACCCTCCCACCCAATCAGATAGACTGAGGGAGGGGCTTGGGGCGGATCCCTGCCTCCTCCAGTGAGGAGGGGCGTGGTCCCCCTCAGCTCATTCACGCTTCCGGCAGTCAGTGCGGAAGGTTTACCCTGTCCTGATCTCTCAAGCAGGGCTTGTTCAAGCCTAGCCAGGCAGGCTGCAGTCGACTCCCTTCGTCCAGCCTTATGATAGGCTCTGCCTGAGCCCTTGCCTTCCCCGTAGCGCTCATGGCGGCTCTGACGCTTAGTGCGGTCCTGCCTGCCTATTTTGCACCGGGGCTTAGCGGGCTCAGGAACCTCAGCTCCCTCGAGCTGAGGCGAGTCATCAACCCTGCTGGCTTTAGTGGCGAACACAGCCGTTTTAGTAGGTTTTCGCTCTGAGGAAGCAGAGACTTCAGCTCCCCAGGCTTTTTGAGCCAACCTTCTAATGTCAGCCATTTTCATCGCTTTTGCATCAGTGTGCATCACAATCATTTTCCTGACTGAGGGATGCAGATTAGCAATGAATAAACCTTTGAAATTGACATTCTCTTCGCAACCCTCTTCATTCCGCCCTGCAAAATAAGTGCGCCTAAGCCTCTCATAATAATCGCGAGGGGCTTCAGCTTTGTCGTGCTTAATATGGTGCGCAGTGGCCACGGCAGATATGGGATCGATAAAAGCCAAAAATTCTCCGATCATTGCCTGACACAGCTCCTCAAAGCTATTACAGACCTCCGGTCCTTGTCTAGACATCCACTCGTGGACCGCTCGGCTGGTAGTTTTCCTTACTAACATAGCCTTTTCCTGTTCGGACGCTTCGGGCATAAACTGCAAAGTATATCTCAGCTCATCGATGTAGGTCTCCACATTATTCCCTGACACTGATGGGTCAAACCTTTCTACATCTTTGGCTAACAGCCTCATGGAGCGGAGGTTAATTTTTACGGTTTCTACGTGGGCAGGGAGACAGCCGTGATCAGGAGCAGGGGGTCTATGCCTGAATTGAATCGCCCTTGCGTCTCGCGCAGGACTTGGCGATCTCCCCCGTGCCGATCCGACCACAGACCCTGACCGGGAGAAACCTCCTCCCGGCACTCCGGGCTGCTAGGTGGGCTGGCATGCAAGTGGGATCTAGCCTGTTTTGCTTCCAGTATGGCAGCATCTAACTCCTTTTGCCTTTCCTGGCTGAGCTCATTCTTTTTCTTTCAAGCTCGCTTCCAGGTCTCTCCTAGCTACCTCAGCCGCAGTTTCTCTAGCAGACAGGTCATCTAATTTACCTATAACTTCCCCGAGTCTGTCTTCACTTTCCTCAGTTTTCACTCTCTTTTCTCTGATTATATCCAACAACTCAACTCGCTCCGCCTTATATCTTTCTAGCTTTCCCTGAAGCTTTTGAAACTTTGTCAGCTCGGACAAAGACAGTTCCAGCTGTTTAGCTAGATTTAAGGCGAAACTAGATAGGACCTGAACTGAGTTCACAGACCCTCCTGTGTTAAGCTGGTTCGCTACCTTAGCTACTAAATCGACTTGCAGCTTCTCAATATCATCAAAGTTCAACTTTTCGATACCGCTCCAGTAACCAGGATTGTCGTCGCTAGAAATAGTACTTATAAGCAACTCCACTTCAGACATTTTAGCAGCCATTGTCATTATGTCAGAGAAACTTTAAGAGTATTACTTTTTTTTGGTAGAATTCTGAGTACGTACGGGATCATCGGCCTCGCACTTAGAACAAAGTCCCTTTGCAGACAACAGCAGTTGTCATGTGATTGTCTCTGAGGATGCACGAAAATGGCCAAGGAGAGCCCCGATCTGAGCTTGTGCTCCCTTTTTGATCAAGACACAGATGTGTGCTGATTGGTTGAGAGTTTGCCGGGCATTGGAGACCCACGTGGTATTACCACGATTGGTTGGTCACGGTGAGATATAAGTCACTTACTCTTGACACTTAGGAATGCAGTCCAGATGTCCATTCGGCACTCCCTAGACAGATAGGCACCAATGGATGACCATTGATCATGATAGCCAGGCTTAGCTAAGTGCATCCCCATTTGGGAGCTGTCCCTTATCAAAAGAAAACATCTTAAATCAGCCTGCATGAATACTTTCTCTGTGGCTGCACCACAGAGATGGAGGGTGAGATGGGGCCTCATTTAGGAAAGCACACCAACGCTTAATTCTGTCTTATTAACAAGCATTGCCGCTACACAATATTAAGAGTAAATTAAAAACACAAATGAAATTTCCCATCCACCATCGATATATATAATTGATTTAGAAATTGGTAGGTATTATATCAGGCTTGGGTGAGCCAGAGCTCACAGCTCTCGGTTTCCTCAGACCCTGGGTGCATTCCTGTAAGGAGCCACATTCAAATAGGGGCTATTCGGACTCCCTCAAGTCATTTATTCTAGCCTCCCTTGGCCTATTAACACACACTTCAATCAGCAGACAGAGTACCAAACCAGGGCTTTGCCACCTTTCCAGTGCTCTGCCGTTTATTGCTTCCAAGACTATGGTAGTTTACTCAGTTTGAATGTACCTGAGAAGCTCCTAGACCATCTTGAACCTGGCCCACTAGTTAGAACCACATTTCTGTCCACCACTGAACCAATGGCCATCTCTTAGCCAGCTCTTCACATGGCATCACCCTCTCTGCTCCAGCCCAGAAGACTGCGATTGCTTCTAGTCAGGCTTGTTCACTATTGCCATTGCCATCCTCATTCTCTGTTACTCTTTGCCCAATCTCAGTTATCTCCATACTCCACCGTTTTGGCTCTCTCCACCAGCCTACAAAAATCAATAAGTTCTTGCTCTGGGATTCCCAGCCTGTTGGCAGATGCAGCGGTCTCATTCAGTAAGTCACATCATAACATATAAGGCTTAATTTTGTTTTTTTTTAATAGTGTTATTTTTTGCATCTAAACAAATGTGTGACTTAACAATCTCATTGAAAATGTCTAATAGGCATAACTAAGATAGTATTGCATTTATAAGGTAGAGTGTGATTATGAAGCTTCCTGTAATCTGATACACAGATTTAGAGTACTGTATGAACTTTCAGTCACTTGAAGAAGAAGAGTGAGGACAAACTATCAGAGACTGAGGCTGGTATGTTCAAATATTTCCTTTTGTGTACCATAAAACAACAGCTTTATTATGCTGACATTGGGTGCAACAAACCCATAGACTGTGTTACAGTGCCATCATTACTAAAAGTTTAAGTTTAAAGGTTTAAACATTACATTTCATACTAATTGAAGAATGTATAAATGATTATAAATAAAAAAAGTTTTAAAATATTTGATTTGATACTGATTTAGCTTAAATAAATTTACTAGAACACTTGATATCCCTTATCTTTCTCAAAGACTGTATTTGTGCTACAATTCATACAGTAGCTTCATAGTCAACAAGTCAGTGGGTCTGCATACATCTGACTAATGCTAACGGTGACTAATGCTAATGTGTTTTTGCTTAGTCTGATTTATCTCCAGGTTGAACTTAAAATAAAATAGGTTATTTTGTTCTGGACGTAATTAAGCAATTATGCCCCCAAAATCCTAACAAAATTAGAAAATCTAACAAAATTATTTAGCAATACAGCAATATTTACATTAGAATTTTTATTTGCTTTCAAGCAAAATAAAGATTCATTTCTGGTGTCAAAGCATTAGGACAGTGTAACATGTACTGTCATCTGTAGAGGAAGTTTACAAAAATGGATTGCATAGAGATTTTCAATCACTATGGGCACAGCAGTGTAGAACAAATTTACCATGTGAAACTGGCTCCCATTGACATTCATTATATAGATGTCAAAGAAAAAAACATTTTTCTTTACACATCTGACCATACACCTGTCTTTCTTTTGCAATGCTTTCCTGATTGCAGGCAAAATTCCACTATATATCATATAATGATAAAGATAGACATTTGGCTGCATGTTTTTTTATCTTACAAAAATTATTTTTCACAGAATAATGCTTTAACTCTAAAAAAGGTGTTAGTCTATATCACAGTCTTCAAAGTGTTGCTCTGTTACAGTGACATCTTCCCCACTTTGGGCATAGATAATCTTTTCCCTTGCATGTCAAATATAATTGGAACAAGGTATGCTGTGTGTTAAAAAAAAACTGATTTATGCTTCTGACAAAATGTCTAAAAATGATATTTTCCATTAGGTACCACTGCTTTATCAAATGAGAAGAAAGATATTTGCCTGTGCCCATCGTGAAAATGTGCAAAGTTAAACACTTAATAACATAAGAAAGTTTACAAACAAGAGGAGGCCATTCAGCCCATCTGTATGATAAGTACAGTATATCACTTATGTACAGTACATTGGCATCACCCGAGATGGACACGAATAAAGTGAAATGTTAAGTGCCTGAGGAGACTGAATGGCCTTTTTATATTCAAAGTTTAGAAATATCATACTATCACTGGTAATAAAAGGTCATCAGATAATCTGAGTTATGTTTCTGTCATTTTACACATTTTCATTTAACACTTCAAATCTGAAAATAGATGTTTTATTACAGATATTACACCTTACATAACAGGCTTAACTGTAAACACATATTTTGAACCTACAGTATGCACACATTTGTAAGGTTATTGTATGTTTGCTTTATTATTTGATACAGCTGCACCAATCTATTTTACTTTAAATTTAAAAAACATAATGAAAATAAAAAACGCATGGCAAGGTGATTCTAGAAAATAATGTGTTTATGGCCTATTGCTTTTGGTTATTTACATAGAAATCCATTTTAAAACAGAGGCACTTTTTTACACAAAAGGTTGTGGGAATACGAAGCAACAAGTTGTTTTAGCCTATACTTTTAAGACACAGATGGAAGATCCTTGGAACAAAACCTACAAACTACCAAGAGGCCTAGATGGCCTCCTCTTGTTTGTAACTTTTCTAGCATTCTTATGTACTTCTTTTGTACTGCTTCATGACAAACAACAGCTAAGCTCAGGGGTACAATGGTAAGACGCAAAAATTATAGACCAAGTCCAGTAAGAGCTCACTAAGCTTTTCAACAGACTGAATTTTTACAATAATTTCTCCTAATACTAACACATTTTCATTAACAACCACAGTAGCTAATTTTAGTGCTTAATTACATTTGCACATGCTCAAACAAATATATATACACAAAAGTGAATTAGTGTTCAGTTATTTAGTTAGCATAAATTAGAGTAAGCCTATGGTACCCTACTAAATCTGTAAACAACAACCTGATACACAATCGAATTCCTTTCAGGTGGAATCTAGAAAAAAAGTAGTAAATAAAAACTAAGACAGTGACTTCAACAATAGCCTTAAGCTGAGTTCAGACTCTCAGTGGACATGAAATAATTACTTTGTTAGATTGACAGATTCAGGTTAGACTAAGATCCACATAATTGAGGCTATTGCAAGCTAATTTAACACTAAAGGCAGTGGTTATTTTATAGAAACCTAGCCTAAATATTGCTTTTCATAGAAGTAATATTGTGTGCCCACTATATGGCAATTTTCCATATTCCTTATCTTAGCTCTCTTTGTTATTCATATGCTTGGCATGAAATACTCTCTGTCATGCTGAGATACACCCAGCCTGATTTCCCTCAGAAAGAATAGGGTCATTTTCCATGTGAAATGTTCAAAATTACAGCTCATAAATAAAATCACCAAATGTGTGTTATTTTATTGCTTATCTTCAAAGACACACTTGTTTTGGGAACTTTGAACAAAAGGTCTTATCTAAAACTGTGGAACTTTTTAAAGTTTACTTTTTACAAACTTAAAATCAGTGCTGATAGAAGTTTGTAATAAATCCAGCATATTACCTCAAGCAACAAATTACACAATAAAGATTGAAATGTTTTGTCAGTGACACTTTATTAACTTTCTTGACTTTTTGTCTTACATTCTCTGAATTGAATTATATAATGTTATCATGCATTCACCTGAGCTCTGAAAAGCATCAGTTAAAAGCTATTTGTCAATGAGTTATTAACATTCTTATAGACCAACAAAAAACATTAAATAACAAGGATTTCTCTTCAGGTTAGTTAATAAATAATATATAGTGCTTGCTAAAGGAACAACTTATAGTATTAAGAATTAACCTGTTACTTCAGCAGGGAACTGTATATTGTTCAAACAATTGTTGTTTGACCCCTGCATTCTGAAAAATAATATTAATGTGATGCTTATAAGATAATTATTTTTTCAGTTGTTTGGAAGGCATTATATTAGTTTGAATAAAGTAAAAACTGGATAAAAAAACAGAAGAAACCTGGTACTATTAAATTATAGTAATAATTTACATATCTTCATGAGTTTCAATACCTTCAGACATCTTTGCAGCTATTTACTAAAAAATAAAAAATATATATAAAAATGTATACTGTAAGGCTATTCATACATATAATCATTATTTGTTTAAAAGGAATTTGCCTGTTTCTGATTTTTTTAGCACAGTAATGTTTGGTTGAATTTCTGTGGGCTACCATTTACATTGTACTATCTACAGCATTCAAAAAGAAAGAGAGAGAAAGTCAAGTAAAAAGACATTGGTACCATTTTCATTGTAGTTCTATGTACAGGTACTGAAATGATAAAGAATATTTGATGAATCTGCCTAAAGTCTGAGAGGTTCACTCACCTAACTACCTCACCCAATTTACAAATAAGAAGCACTCCTTTGGGAGAATGCATCAAGGGAGCATCCAATGGAGAAATTGAAAAACCATTGTGGTTGCTTGGTGTTACATTCCCTGATATATCTGACTTCATATAAGGAGTATTTCTGTACTGCTGAGAAAGAAAGGATTCGAATATAAGAAAAGTATATGTTTCACACTTCTTAGAATGGCAATATACCATGTTTAGATGTGCACCTGACCCACTGTGTTGGTGTGCTCAGTATCTGAAACAATGAACATTCTCAGTGGGATTCAGAAGCAGCTTTTCATACCCTGAACTATCAATCTCACCGCAAAGAATATCACATCTGAAAATGTGTACGTCTGCACAGAAAATCCCAGATGAGTGTATTGTCCTTTGTTTACTTAGGTGAGAAGGGGGAAGCGCAATGGTATTTGCTCACTGGAGAGTTTCATTGGTTTTTCTGCACATATTTTGCATTTACAGTATGTGAGCTTGTTTCAGTTTATCAGAGACAGGACAGGGTAATGAATTTGTATTAGCCAGCACATCTCGGTTATATGTGTGCACGTCTAAGAACAGAAATGATGTTTTGTGATTTAGATTTTAAAAGAAAGAGACTTCAATTTTTAATCTACCTGGTTTGCTAAATACTTTCACTATATTCTGACATCTGTACCACAGGTTTCACGGACAAGTAAAAGCTTATTATTAATATAAACCTTTTGCAAAGTAGATGCTCTATTGTCATTATGAAAAATCTATAGTATTATAAACACATGAATTATTTATATCCTTTTTTAATGTTTTTGATTAAGAAACCATAATTATAATTCTGTCACCTATAATTAGACATTCGTGAAGCATACTCCTAACTAAGGCACAGTTGGCATATTTAATAACATAAAAAAGAAAAAATAAACAATAAGCTAAATAAAACATAAAGCATCAGTGGGGAGAAAGACATACTGTAAACCACACATTATCAGAAATAGATTAAATTAATCTTCCAGTTTTTATGTGACAAATTGAAATGTTTTGGTGTTCTGTTTTCATTTAGGCAGAATGCTAAATCCTTAAATTTTTTTTAATCATTTAAAAAGATAAAACATATTTAAATAATTATTTTTGAGAACATTTGTGATATTGCAATTCACAAAAGAATTGTATTGTTATAAATGACTATACATTCATGTCTAGGAGAGCTTTTGGATTGCAATGTTCTTTATCCAGATATTATTGTCCTGTGGTGTGACATTTGTGGAGGTTGATTAAAGAACAGGACAGGGATGGGCCAGGCTCAGGAAAACAGGAAAACTGATGAAAGGAAATAGTGTGCGTCATCCAATGCAAAGTTTCTGGTAAAAGTTATCCTTTCCCATGGCAAGAATGGAGTCTTTGCTAAAGTCCCCAATGAAACTTGTGGTTTTAGTGGGTAAGTAGGCTCTTCATGCTCTTTGAAATTAGTTAATGTGTTTTTCTAATTGTTGTCCGTCTGCTGCCAATAGCACACATGTGACTACAATCTAAAATACATAGAACCTGTTAAAATCATTGAGGAAATAGTATTCACCAAATTTCAGCAAATGTGTTTATTTGTTAAACAATTATTGTAAATAAGATGCATGTTTTAAAAGGTACACTAAATGTGCCAAATAATTATAGGGATGATATATAATATAATATTGATTGCTTGTGATCATGTGAAAAAGTGCTTATATGTATGCTTATTATCCTGGAGGATAGAGGAGTATAAATTACTACCTTAAGAAAATGGGAAGCTTATTTGGGCTTCAATCTGAAAAGATATTAAACTAACTGCATTGTTTTACAATTTTCACTTGTAAAATGTGTTTTTCCTTCTTTATGAAGAATTCTATTGGTTATCTTCTACTGAACATTTAGCCATTTTGTTTTAAGATGAAAGCTAGATCATAAAGGCAGTATTTTGAACTACAAAATGTATCCTTTTAGGTTTATAGCTGAGTAGACAGGAACAAATGACTTTAAAGATAGGTAACAACTGACAATAAGTCAGCTGGATTTGATTGGTAATTGTTATGAATTAGCTACTTTATAAGACACGTTTTATAGCAGTCATCAGATTATCAGATTCTGATCAATGCAAATTACAGTTTACTAACAAAACGCGTGGTTTCAACTCACCCAAACTAAGCTATATTAAGTAATATTCAATAAGTTGTTATAATAGTGGAAAATACCAGTAGAGACTTTGAGTAAATTGTTGATGTTTTTACATACAGTATAGCAACCCTGAAGATGTCTGTAACTTTTGCATAATAGTGAATACAAACCAATTTCTTTTTTTTTTTCGGTTTTTTGCATAACAGTTTATATATACCAACAACTTATTTTAATTTGTAAAAAAATATAATTATGATTATCAATGTACTATGTAAAATTTTCAAGCTATGTTTTCAGGTGAACTAAGTTAAATTTTATATCAAACAGCATGGCTGTCCAGTGTGCTGGACTATTGCAGATTTTCTGCCATCTGTTCCTCATGCCATCAAAATGCAACATGTGAATACATCAATGGATCAAAAGGGTGCTTCTGCAAGCCTGGATTTACTGGTGATGGAACTAAGTATTGTGAAGGTAAGGATTACATCGACAGTATGTACTGTACATATAGTAATGCACAGATTAATAGTAATTTAAACATTTTGTAATATTACTTGTTTTGTTAGATCACTGTTTATCTGATACGTGCTAAACTGTTAGGAATATTTGTTGGATAAGGAAAACAATCTTATGTCCAGCAAATATTTCATTATACAGACAAAATAAGGAAGAACTATGATTAATAACAACTGCAAGAACCTAATTATGGCTTATATCCTACAATGACACAGATGCTTAAGAATTTTATCATTAGGTGCTGCTAGATTTTTTTAGCAGTTAGCTTTTCAAATCTTAAACCTAATTTTATGTAATTTGTTTACTCAATCCATTAAGAATATATTAGACCTATTTTAGACCTAAAATACACTAGAAATGTGCTTTCATTATTTTTGGCAAAAGCATCTCAGACCTCTATACAAAATTAACATTTTACTTTCAAAGAAAACACTAGTCAAATTACAAGCCTTAATGCAAGCATGTTGAAGTAGAAAATATTTTCGATTTAGCTAAATTCAGCATTTCAGATGTTGAATAGCAAGGAATTCCAAAAATGGAGGACTTTGCAGTTGATACAGATGCAGCCACTCAGAATGCTTGAAGCAGATTTGCACCATACCGCAAAGAACAAGCCATGTTACACCACATGGTAACACCCAATACCTTTTCATATTTGTCAAATAATGTGATACAGAACTGCACTGCTTTGTAAATCAGTCAGGTGGTGCATCGCATGTCTAACGTTATTTTAGCAATAAAAATTAAATGTTTCCATTTGTACTTTCCTGAGCTAGTCATATAGTACAATAACACTAAGATATTTTTTCATTATAACACTATATGGAATAATTAACTTTTGTGTAATTATAGTAATTAGAAAACATAATTTATTTTAGGTTTTGATTTTAAAATATATTATACATAGTGGTTTTAAAACCATTGTATTTAAAATCAAGTGCATTAAAAAGAGATATAATATTTGTATACTCACAGTGTGTTAAATTTTAAAATTCAAATATAAATACAAATTAAAATTAAAAAATAAATGTAAGTCTGTTTCACAAAGCAAGATTACTCAGCTGGCTATATAAAAATAGCTTATTACTATAAGCCATTGTGAACATGTTTTTTCAGGTTTACATATTCAAAAAGCGTACATTTATATGAATGCTATTTTAGTTAAAAAGTAATTAGGAAGCAGATAATTTTATTTTAGATTTTGATTATAAAAATATATTATATTACTGTAGTGGCTTGAAAGCCATATAGCATCATACTGTATTTCAGGTCGAATAAACACAAAAAGTACATGAAAGAAAGTTCAGTAGCTGCACAAATACTAATTTCCTCAGCACAAAAGGAGCACATTTTTAATACTATGTAATATAAAGTACTGAAACTGAACATCTCCTAAAGGTGTTTCATTTCTCGGATCATTTTTGAATACTTTTAGCCCATTCTTCTTCATAGACCTGCTTAAAGTTAGTGATTTTTAAGGATAGTGAATTGGAGTCCTGCACAGAACTGTTAAATTAACAAAGTAACACATTTTAGTCAGGGTGTCCCAGAAGCAACATTCAGCATAATAAATTAAATAAGAAAACCTGTTGATACAATTGAGTAATTAGCTATTAATCTAGTAAATAGATTAATATTAACTAACCTACTACACACATGGATTAATTAAGAAAGCTTAAGTTAGCAACAGTATCTAAGGAGGGGTGGGGCTACTGGTAGGTCAATAGCTGTTTTCTCACTTTCTTGGCTTACGTTGTACTCAAATAGAGAACATGAAATACCTGTATTTCAGGTTTGATTTCTTCTCAAGTGTAGCCAACGTGAAAGTTTCATTAACCAGTTGATAGGCAGATTTACAGCATAAAGAGTTCAGCCCACAAACAGTAACTCTCCCCCTACTATGAGGAGATAACCACCAAAGCACAAGACAACCCTTCCAGTGTTACAAGTGAAAAATCAAGCAAACATAGGCGCTAAGCAAGAAAGCACTTGGTGAAGGCAAATGATTCTAAAAACATAAATATATCAACTATTAAAAATACAAAATAGACAGCAAAAAAAACATTAATAAAAATGTTAGATTATTTATGATTTACTGTAAAAGTAAGAGACAGTTGGTTAAAAGTACAACTTCATATTGGCTGGGATAGAACTCAGAACCTCTCACATATAAAGGTGAGAATTGCATCACTGAGTCACCAGTAAATAACTTGTGCACCAAAAAACAAGTTGATTAAACATGGCACTAAGATTGTTATTTTTTGTTCATGATATTTTTAAAAAAATCTTTTCATGTTTATTTCAGGTTCATTCTATAATTTAAATTGTTTAATTAGCATGAAGACTAAATATAAATCCCTTTTTCCCTCACAAAGCAAGCAAAAGCATGTATTATACTTTATTTTGTAATTCAAAAACCATTCCGATGACTTGTTTGACCCATTTTCCACTAATGTAAGGCAGAACCTGTCTCACTCTTTAGCGCTTAGTAAGTCATTTAAAAAAGTTCAGCTTTTGTTGTAAGATATTTTCAATAAAATCTAATGTACCACAGGTGCTTGCTATTGATCGTCTTTGGCCAGTGAATCACATAGCCGAATTATACATACACCATACTGCTGCTAGTTTAAGGTGTCAGTGAGTTCTAATGTGTGTTCTTAATGGCTACATCTGTAGCTCTATGTCTTGTGCTATCTGGGTAAAGTCAGCATATCTGAGTAGTTTTAGTAATATAGCAATAATATTTTTATTTTTTATTTTTGTAGATCAAGTTTACCAGATCAAAACAGAACAACCCTCCTTCAAATCCGTGTGAGCTTTTAGGTACACATGAACATAGACATTCTTGATTTTGAGGGCCCTAAGCAGTAGAGCATCTTAAAGTTAATACAAAAATTTGCGGAAGGTCAATGTCAAGTCATCATCCCTGTGTTGATGTGTTTAAAAAAGAAAGTGCAGGCCATTATCCTGGAAGTGACATTCTCAGTTGTAAACATACGATTTGTTTATACTTTGATTAAGGTAATTAAAGATAAATCTGACAGTGGCAAGAAATATTCTCAGTTTTTGGAAAAACTTAATGCCAAACTTGTATAACCTATTTTTTTATAAAAGAGGTTATGGATCTCATCTTAACTCAACATCTTTATTTTGTTTTTGAATATTTAACCTATCAAAGCCCATCATGATGTATCACCTCATTTTCAATATTGTCTTTAGGGATAATTATTTGCATGTATTTGGATATTTGCAGTACAGAACATCTGTCAGAGTTCTACATCATTTAACTTGTAACTCATAATTTATTATCAGTTAAAAAAAAATCTGCTATAATTTCTAAAATATTTCACTATTTTTCTTCAATTTTACTTCAATATTTGCCTTTAGGTAAGTGTATCATTGATTTTGTTTCACCTGTAGACTAACATAAATAAAAATATACTTCTGAGTGTCAGAATATGTTTACATTTTCAGTGGCCATAATATTCAATATTATTTTTAAATGTTAAGATTCCATCTATTCTGCTGTTCATAAATTGAACCAGATCCTGATATATCAAATGTTATAACCTGTAATTAGCTTGCAAGATTGTCACAGTTCACTCAAGTTCATTTCATGCTTGGTTCTGGCTTGTAATACAACTGGAATTGACCTCTGAGATTCATAATGGTTGCATTATTATTCCGTGGAGAACTTCAGGACATTGAAAAATGCTCCATAGGTCAGGTCAAGATATTAACCAGATATGATGATATAACTCCCCTATATAACAAGCTCACTCCACCTCTTGTATTCTGGGAGTGAAACACAAAGACTTTTATGTTTCTATGATGACAATTTTAGCAGCTTGTGACAATTGCTCAAATCAATAAAACAAAACATTTAGTAATACTTTCATTAGTGACATTATTTTGTATAATAATTACGAGGAAAAAAATAATATGAAAGCATGTTCACAAATGGTCTCCAACAAGACATAGTATTTACATGATAGTACATTTTGCATATAAGAATTGTGCATAGTTGTAGACATGCTTATCCCATTTTCAATATAATGGAATACTGAATAATGTCACTTTTTGTATTGTAAATATAAGTTGTGTAAAACAAAATTATGACTTGTAAATGTTGCATACAGTATAGTAAGCTTGTCAATTTATACATCATTTTTAATGGGAAATTTATTAATGGTAAAAATCTTACTTTTTATGCTTTATAAAAACATTTTGATGGTCACAGCAGTACTAACAGTAGTATATACAGTAGTACATCAGCAATTCCAAACCTCCTTCTTGAGGTATTGTGCATGTCATGTCTAAAATACAGCCAAATGATTACTTGTTCCATTAGTTTTTAACTCCTTTCACCACCATAAAAACAAGCCTTGCATTTTAATTTACATTTATAAGGTTCTGAAGGGGAGAATGGAGATGGTAAGGAGTCAATAAATTATTTGCTCATTGGACACAGATTTGTAGATTCTTTAGTTTGATTTTCATAAAATCTTCACAATTTTTCCCACAAATCTTAAATTAGTTTACAATTATTTTCTGTGGATTTAGACATATTCATTTTCTACTGTATTTATCTGTAACTGTATAATAATTACTACTGTAACTACTGTTTTTTTCCACTAGGGTATTTATTTTAGAAGGCTGTGATCCATTTTGCACTATCCAAAGTGCTTAAATTGCTTATTGGCTGCAATAGATTATAAACAGAGCAATGGGAAGTTATATTTTCTCTCAGGATTGTACCTGAATGCTTTATGCAAGAAAACCAGTCTGTGTTTTTAAGAACAATTGACAGATTTTTTGCTATCACATTCACAAGCCCACAGATTTCCAAAAAATATATCTATATGTATATATATTTATATATATATACCTCTGAAAAAAGGAATTGGGGAAAGATGATGTTAAAGCTAATTACTTTTTTCTTTAAAATACATTCACGTGACAAAAGTTCCTAAAAATTGAAAATATAAAAGAAAATATCTGTTTTCTTTTCTGACAATTCTTGAAATGCTATTGATATTGACAAGGATTATGCTTTCTCTATTTTCAATTAGTGTGTAATCAGAAACATCAGATTAAGAGATTACATTTCCTGTTTTTTCAGTCTTATAAGGTAAGCAGCTTGTGTGCTGAAAACTGATAAGAAAATTGATTTTATTTTGAACTGACCCTGTGAAAACATCTGACTTTTTTCCCAGTAGGGGTTAAAGACACACTGCTGTCTTTGGAAACCTTGCTATTATTTTACCTTGAACTCTTTGGCTAATCAAAATTGCAATCATGTGGAGGAAGGAAACAGTTGTTTTGTGTTATAATATGGAATCTGGATAAACTATTTGTTGTTGTCTAAAGAACCAACTATTTTAAGTTAAATATTTAAAATACAGTTTATCTGTCAGTTTCTTTAGTATACGTTTGTCTCTCTCTTTTTGTAACATTGCTTTGTACATCAATATCAAAATGTATTATGACATCTGCTCCAAGTCACATTTCCATTGATGTAATCAAAACAAGACACAGATACATTTTGTTTTAGCAAAAAGATCACATCTCAGCTGATTAGCATTGTTGGATCTTTATCTAAAATGATTCCACTGCATTCACATTATTAATGATAGCTTATGACTGTCACTACAAAATGACAACTTTAACCGGTTTGAAATAAATAGTCCATTAATATATTTCTAAGCTTTCAGAGTATCATTTTAGTTTCACAAGAATTTTAAATGCATTCATGTAGAAAATGTAAAAATGAAAGTGAATGTGACAGAAACAGTTTTCTTTATGTGTTTGTTTTTAAGTTAAGATTCTTCCTCAATTGTAAAGTCAGATTGAGTGATTTCTGATGCATTGGAAAACAAGTCAAAGTTACAATTCTGAAATTGTGCAGTATTAATGCTTACAAAGAGCGTTATTTGAGATACTGTAAATTTGTATGTAAATTTAATAGATGTTAACATGCTTAAGTGCAAATGCTAGTCTGAAAATATCATTTAGTAACAAGAGGAACCTCCATTATAAAGTTTATAATAATAATAGCTTACATTTATATAGCACTTTTCTGGACATTCCACTCACTTTACAGGTAATGGGGACTCCCCTCCACCACCACCACCAATGTGCAGCATCCACCTGGATGATGCAACGGCAGCCATAGTGTGCCAGAACGCTCACCACACATCAGCTATCCGTGGGAAGAGAGCAGAGTAATCTCTCTGCATGTAGAGTAATGAATGTAGCCAATTCATAGATGGGGATTATTAGGAGGCCATGATTGGTAAGGGCCAATGGGAAATTTGGCCACGACGCCAGGGTTACACCCCTACTCTTTTGGAGAAATGCCCTGGGATTTTTAACGACCACAGAGAGTCATGACCTCGGTTTTACGTCTCATCCGAAGGACGGCGCCTTTTTACAGTATAGTGTCCCCATCACTATACTGGGGCATTAGGACCCACATGGACCGCAGGGTGAGCGCCCCCTGCTGGCTCCACTAACACCTCTTCCAGAAGCAACCTTTTTTTTTTCCCCAGGAGGTCTCCCATCCAGGTACTGACCAGGCTCACACCTGCTTAGCTTCAGTGGGATGCCAGTTGTGAGTTGCAGGGTGATATGGCTGCTGGCTATATGCATTGATCTAATTATTTGGACATGTATTTGAGCATTTCATGCCTGTCTTGAAAACGTTCTAAATTTACTATGGTAGGTTCAGAAAACATGAAGGTCACATTAAATCACACAATAAAGATTGTTATCCCTGGCACTAAAGAACACAGATTTATGCTTATTCCTCCTTGTAGATTTGTTCTAATTCCTGCAGTCTCTTCTGTTTTTGAAGTGAACAGCCATCTTGAGTTAAAATCACAAATGTCACATTGGATTGAGGTCTGGAAATTTCAATGACCAAACAATAACTTTTATGTTGTGAGCAGTTAACTACTCTTTTGTCGATCTATATGTGTTGTGAGGCCACAGGGAAGGCTATCACTTATTAAAAGGCATGATCCAGGCCGGTCTAGAGTGACCGGAAAACAAGAGTAGTGTTGTCATGTGCTACCTCATCAGGTTAAACCTTGCTGTCTTCTCACACACATGCGTCGATGGTTCTCTTGCACTGTTGCATGACTCACACTAGACACCCAAGGAGCTGTAACCCTCTCACGCCCTCCCTAGGTTGGCACTACACCCTTGGATTCAGACCAGAGGCCAATAGCCAATCTCTTTTTGCCACATGATTACCAGTGTGAGAGCCCCTCTTCTACATCCTGCACACCTTATGTTCACAAATTAACAATTACTCAATTTAAAACACACTTTCTCAGCCAACATCTCAGACAGCCCCATTCTCTTTCACTCTCATAACAGGATGTTTATTTACATGTTCTGGAACATTTAAAGAGACAGCTCCAGGTCCTCTGGGTTTCTTGGTCTTACTCATTGCCTCTTCCAGGATTTCTGTTGATCTTATTTAATGGGGAATGTGAATAAATCTGGAGGGCACTGTATATTTGTATATTTCATATTTGTAACATTTGTCTCTATTTTTTATATGGGTATAAACCTGAAATTACACTGCTTCCTGCTTTTCAACAGACACATTAATCAAAAATGTAAAACAAAAGAAGAAAAGGTCAAAATATTTAAATTATTCAGTAGTAATTCCAATTACTGTAGTAATTTTGTATCCTTGTATAGTATTGGCTTATAGAGGAGATTGATTTGTGTTGTGAAAGACACATCAATTACTAGGCAGAATCATTATTTGGTATTTACTGGTTATATTTATAAATATATTTAAAGTAAGAAGTTATTTTGTACATTTCTAACATTTTAACAAGTAAACACTGCTTTCCATTCTGCTGTATACAGTAAGTACAAGGGTTTAGATTCTAACATAAAAAAATTAATAGGGACAGATTGTTACTGAATGGACTTACAGACCAGTCACAAATACATCAAGAAAGAACACCTTTATTTTAGCTTTTAATAGTATTTACTTTGTGTTATAGGATACAAAAAAATATAGTCAAACTTCATTAGTAATGTGAGTAATGTGAGGGACATACACTGTAGCTGGATCAGATGGAAACTTTCAAAATGAGTATTTCGCTGACATAACATGGACCAAATTAGTGCACTGTTTTATGTGTCAACAATTAATATGAAATTCAGTTATTTAACTGATAACAATCTAGTGTTCTTGTGAAAACATGGAATGTGAGAAAGTAATAAAAAATTAAAAACAAACAGAAAGTGGAATTTGAATCTAGGGAATGTATGCTTAAAATCCACAATACACTAGTACTCATCTAGAATATATTTTTCAGTTGTGGACACTATACCACATAATTTATATTCTAGACTTAGAATGAGTTCAGAGAAGAGCACAAAATAATTCCTAGTTTTAGGGGACTGTTGTATACAGTATGAACAAGTTGAAGGACATGCAGTAAATCACCTTAGTCTAAAACCTGTGACATTTGATATAAGTATACAAACACCTAAGGGGTTCCTAGACAGGCTGAACTGTTCCCATACTCAGTAATAAAATGTGATAAAACAAGGACACAGGGTCTCAATTGGAAACTTAACAGGAATTAATTTATGAGTGATTTTCTGAAACAGTTCTTCTAGCCCAAACTCTGGGTACTTTTAAGAAACAGCTGGACAGAATTCTAAATGAACTGAACTAGACTTCCAAATGAGGGCCCCTTGAATGGATGAATGACCCCCTTTAATTTGCAGATTGTTCTTATGTTCGAATTTTCAAATGCTTAAGAAAGTCAGGCATTCATGGTAGGACACTTTAAAACACAATATACTCTAGCTAGGAATAGACCTGTTTATTTTTATTTATTAGTTTTATTTTACTACTAGACAGAGTGAAAGTACAAATCAGATTGAACACTAAAGTTTTTCAGTAAAGCTTTGCATACTGCAGGGAATCCTAGACTATACAGAGAAGGGAAACTGGCACATGGAATGTAATAATTAAAATGCACTTCTGAAGTTATCATGGCACATATTGATGTATACTGTAGGTCTTGAAAAGTTTGGGGTTTTCACAGCTGTAGTATAAAAAAATTATATTCACCATATGGAATTAATCCTCTGTAAAATCTTCAGTATAAACAGATAATATGACCTGGCAGCCATTGTAGTTGAGGAAGCTTCGCATTTAAAACAAATACAGGAAAAAAAGCAGCCAGTTGGCTTTTGAGTTGATATATTCACTGCCTGTTTATCTCATGAAAAGTTCCCCTTACGGCCAAATCAAGAATCATCTGGCACAAAGAAATCAGTCTAATGTTCTTTTTTGTCACCTGGATGCATTTCTGACATTCATTTTAAATGTTCCAATACCTTCCTGTGTTTTATGAAGTTCGGAAAGAAAACAGGCATTTAACCTCTTTCTGCTGATTTCTGTGACTTACAGTGTTATCCTTTAGTGCATATCACAATTCTGAATTGTAACCCTTAAGTGTCACTGTAAGCAAAAGCAACAGTGATTTAAATAATCATTTAATGATCATTATTCATACTAGTATGAACATATTAGTAATAATATGTTCATTGCTCAGTAGAAAATAAGTCTATTTATATTCTGCCTTTGTACGGTAGGTGTTGATTCATATTCAGGTAATTTTAAAAAATTGTCTTTGTAAGCACAATTAATTCCAACTCTTACATTTTATTTTTAAAAGCTTTGAATTCTAACATAGGCTGTCAGTGCTGTTGCACTGAAGATTATGCTTTGATTAGTTGTTACTGCTGGCTTCTGAAAGTTTATTCTTAATTTCATTTAAGAATACATGAGTGATTAAACTGCATCATTACCTAATCTGCATGTAAACTCAAAGATATCCCCATTGCATGTTATTTTATTACATTTTCAAATGTTTTTTCTTATTAAACATTTATAGTAAATAGAATACAAACAAGCTTACTCTTCTAACTGTTCTTTTCATTGGCAAAAAATATTGCCAGACAAATTACTTGCTGGGAAAATGCAGTTTGAGGACTTCATTGCATTTACAATAAATCAAGGGGAATTTCAATACCTTGTGCATCTTAAGCTATGTGGCTGACAAGCAAGGGCTGTTTATCATGTTTTTCTTAGCTCTGTTTTCCATTTAAAGGAGCAACAAAGCAAATGTTCTTGAGTAATAGAATTAACAAAAAGACTGGAGTCTTTTGCCAGCCTATGTCGAGACGAACAGTAGATCTTTTGCACCCAGGCCTTCAAAAATCCAAAGCTGTTGCTCCTGGGAAACTATTCAACCTTTGAAAAAGAATCATTTGCTCGGAAATGGTCACTTTGAAGCAGAAAACAATACTTTTTAGAATTTCATATTTTTTTACATAAGTACTTTCAGTACTTTAACCATAAATATGGTGGGTAACAATGAGATGTGATGCTTGCCATAACCAGGAACTGATAGTAGACTTAAACATGAAAAGGCCTGTTCCCCCAAAACTGGGTTTGTTATCCATGATTGTGAAGCATTGATGATATAGTTTGCACAAAAACATCCAAAGTACTTGTTGTGTAACAATGGAGTCTCCAGACTGTGAAAGTTAAAACAGTATTTCCGTGCAAAATTGTTACCTCCCTGTTGAGGAAGCTCGGGATATCCCATGACATTCCACAAGATACTCCAGGGAGGAAGAGAAATGTGTTTGCTAGATCTGCAATGAGCAAAACAGCATTGAGAGAGCATTGGGTAATAGTTTCAGTGATGAAAGCCTAATTATGTTTTATTTAAGAACTACCTTCAATTTAATATCAAGATATGAAATACAAAATTCAAACTTTATTTTAAATTTCATACTGCATTTGTGCATACTACATACTTTCATTTGTCACAAAGCTGAAGGTTGGAAACTAAACCTGGAAAAAAGATTTAATGGCAGTACATTAGATATTAGAAAATATCTTTCTAAATAGCTTCTTATCCTATTTTATCCAGAAAAAATATCTTATGTATGAACTATTTGAGTGTATGAGAAAAGTATTTTCATTTACAAATCTCAAATATATACACATATTTTACTTATGTATATATACTGTATACATACGGGCTGAGTGCAGAATTTAACTGATAGTTAAACTATGTATAGATAATTTAGCTTGTGCATGGTTGTATTAGACCAACTATATGGGTTCAAAGCAAATGCTGATGGAAATCAAAGTATTATCCTGCCTTTATTATAATTCATTAAAATGCAATTAAATAAATATGAATTTATTCAAGGTATGCTGCTGTATGTAGAAAGACAATCGTGCCCTCAAGGAACCAGCTTTTCTAATGCTAATTCTTCTTTGAGCAATATTTGCAGAATCTCTCTGCTGGCAACAGCATTTCAATTTTAGCTGTCCATTGGATAGAAATGTAAAACTATAGCAGCATCATACAGAATTACCTACAGCAAGGATTTGCATTATATTAAATTACAGATATTATTTTTCACATGTATTTACATAATAACAACACCAATGTGTATTGATACAGTGGATAACTCATCCAATAAACATAGCATTTTTGTGATGTACGTAGCAAAGGTATAGCTACACATGATATATAAATAAAAACATTTTCCAAAATGGTCACATTTTATCAAATACACAGACAAGCACTGCTAATGTTAAAGCATTACACACTAATGGCCTTCTTGACTATTTCTGTTACTTAGACCTAGATGAAAAAGAAAAGATAGATAAGTATTAATTATAATCAAAAGTGTGAATATAAATATAGAATCCTGCAGTGTTATATAAACACAAATATTTTAAATATTGTAGATGTGTAGCAAGTCCTAAAGACCAGTAAGAAAACCTACATTTCTGCAGAGATTTGTAATGCAAAATGTGATGTTCAACAATTAACCTTTTAATCAATTTATCAATTTTCTAAAACAAAAATCGGTGTAGATATTTGCAAGTGGGTTCAAGAGTATACAGCTGCAGCTGTTGCCGGTTAAGTATTCTGTTTAAATAGGTTAAAGGAGACTCTTGGTTAATAGCGGGCTTATTTGGTGTACACAATTAGACTGGTTCAGACCAGTCTTTCAGTTACAGGGAATGCCAAAAAGACACGGTCTTCACTACCTCCACGCTATTCCTATGCTACAGGCACACTGTTTTGCCAACTGCAGCTGAAAATAGCTCTTGTAGCACTATACCCCCTTCTCCTCTGGAATGGTAAAGATTTTCTGTTGGCACAAATCCTTGAGAAGATTTAGGGTTTTGGGGCTTCCACACCCAATGAATGGCCAAGGATTAGGGAGATTGCACCTTTAGTGGCCCATGCCTGATTATAATAGAGGCAGTTGCAAGGAATTTTTGTGGGATGTAAATCAACTATGTAATAAAGTGGGGGAAATACTGTATGTTTATCTGTAATTCTGGATGGGGGTCAACTGCTTTAGGAAATACAGTAATATGCTAATCTTTACTCTTTTATATCTCATTCTACATCCACTGAAAAAAAAACAGATTTTCTTGATTCTCTTTATTTGCCAATGTTAGATGACATGGCTAGAGATTAAAATTCTAATTTTACAGTGGAAGAATTGACTGATATAACATAAACATTCCCAAACAGTAAAGCATCTGGCCAGAATAGATTTGAGATAGAATTTTAGAAGTTGTACTGTACTGTGTTGTACTGTGCTCCTTTGTTCCTATCTATGACATAGGAGTCAATAAGGGACAGCATATTCCCCAATCACAGTATGAAGCAAATATCTGTCTTCTGCTTAAAAAAGGTAGGGATGAGAAAGATAGATCATCTTACTGCCCATTAAGTTTATTGAACTATGTTTTGAAAAGATTAGCAAAAATACTCTTTATCAGATTAACTAAACATGTATCACTCTTAACACACTCTGATCAGAGAGGATTTGTACCTGGCCTGTTTTCCTTCTCTAATGTGCAGCCGCTGCTGAATATTTTATATGCTGATGATAAGAACACCAAGGCTGCTGTCATATTATATGTTTTTTATGTTATATGGTGAAAGAGCATTCGATCAAATCAAATGCAAATAAAGTACATGTTTATATTATTTAAACATTTTTGGTATTGAAAGCTCATTTGTAAAGTGGGTTGAAATGGTATATGTCTGTCCAGAAGCCACAATTTTAACTAATTATGACAAGTTTGATCGCCTCTCATTGCACAGGGGCAAAAGGTAATATTGTTCTTGATTGTCTTCATTACTCTACAATTGAACAAGATATATCCTTCAGTATCTCCTTTATGTGACAGGTGAAGCCCTTCTTAAGGCACTTTCACACACCTTCAGGCCGTGTATGGAAATTTTGGGTAGAAATACAGTATTTCACTGGTAACCACAAATGTACCCTCAGATCCTGAACTAGCACTCTTTGGTGGTTCAGAGGCATCTCTCAGACTAACAAATCAAGTCTGATGTTCAGAATGGTTGTAGCCAAAAAATGTTCTTAAAGAATGGAATTGTCATTGTACCCTGTTTCAAGAGCTGGCTCAATAAGATGATCTTCACAATTACAATGGAGAGGATTTGTTTCCATAGGACAAGCACTCTGGATCAATTCAAGAGCAATAGTTCTGGTTAGAGATAGGTTATAATAAAAGGAGATGATACAGGAAAGGTACAACAGTGTAACATTTTTGTGTTGTGACTAATTATTTTATAAAATTGAAAATTATAAGCTTTGTTCATTATCTCTGATTGTTTTACACATCTAATCATTCTGTGATAACTTCTGTCAGATTTTGCCTCTATTCTTATCTCAATAAGAAAATAATAAAAAAGCATGAGCATGTTTGACCTTTTTGGTCTTTGGCAGTGTTTTTTTCTTTTTGTTTTAGGGTGTTTTATGTACTGTATTCTGTGTTGTTTTTCATGTTTCTTAATTTTTTTTTAGTTGTGTTAAAATTTTTGTCTAAATTTTCAAACTTTCTTGAATAAAAGACTTAAAAAATAATGGATAGGGTTTTACAGAGTAAAAAAAGTTAGACAGCTGATATAGTTACTGTACTTAAAAAAGTAACAGTTAAAGAGAAGAAGCGACTCTATCCCTAGGACCCATTGAAGCTCTGGGTGTCAGTGAAGGCTGGGTGTCTGGTCATGGAAGTTGCATGGCTCTGTACTTTCATTTTTGGAGGACTTAGGTTTACAGTGTCTTGGAGCAGCAGACCCAAGACCATTCAAAAATAATCCAGGCAAAGCTAAACTAAATCACCACACTTATATTGCTGGCAAACCATGAGTTGCATGCTGTGAGTGACAGGATCAAGGTTGGTATGGCACTCACACTAGTGGGGGACCTGTTAAAAGGATAAAGCTCATGCCTTTATAGTATTGTCATGCTGCTTCATTGGCATTGCTAATCAAAATGTTCTTTGTGGAAGAAGAAACATTTCCTTTTTTCAGAATTCTCCTATATTACAGTACAAAAAATGTGCTGAGTAAAAAGCTAAGTGTCACAATTATAGTCCCTCCTCCTTAAGGGTGTCCAGCCCTTTCACTTCAGACTTAATTCTGTGCACCTGACCCTTGTTCCCAGCCCACCTTAAAAGCCAGGCGCTGACGTTCATCCTGGCTCTGCATCTGGTTTCAGCACCGTGGAAGTCCGGGACCTGGAAGCGCCTGGTCCCGTTAAGGTTTTAACCTCTGTTCCTGTTCCTTGTCTGCCGGTTCTGACCCAGTTCGTGTTTTTAATTCCTTTTTTGGATGGATCACCTGGCTATGGCATTTTTGGATTCCCTCTATGGATTACTTTTGGATTGTTTGCCTCGGCCACACCTCCCCCGTGCACCAGCGCACTTTGGACACGCCCCCCCTGTTTTCATCCCCGTATTCCTGCATTACTTTTTCCTAGTGTTTCCCCACTTCTTCGGATTGTCGTCCGCATAGGGTCCGGAAAGAACTGTTTGTTACACTAAGATTAATTAGATCAAAGGTCAATAAAGATCACTTAGAAATTATAAGGTTCCATGCATTTCTCTGAAAGACATTTTCCTTGATGCATACTAAGAACAGAAAATAATGTAACTAAATGTATTATTTACAGTTAGTCTAAGGTGACTCATTGCAGGAGCACTTCTATGTGTAATATTTAGTGTTTTATTAAACACGATTTAGATAAAACATTGTATGCTACATTAATTTATCTGTGTTAATTATATCTACAGATGATGATGAATGCCAAAACACAACACAGATCTGTGGTGAATTTGCAAACTGTACGAATACCCATGGGAGCTATTTCTGCACTTGTACATCAGGGTACAAATCAAAAGGGAAGAAACAGTTTTTGCCCAATGATGGTACCTATTGTACTGGTAAGTATATATTTTTGTGTTTTCCCATTTTTTTATACTGAAATAGTAAATCTCGACATTTTATCTTTACATTTTTTAAGTCTTTAAAGAATGAAGAAGAACTGTAATGGACAAATGTGTGATCCAGGTAGCAAAGCTATCACCTACAAATGACTACATCCTAGTAAGATCTGGTTATAATGATACGTGCGTAACTGCAATATAAAATCATTAAGATATACAATTTATTAATAAATTATTTGGTATTAGTCTAATCCGAAATTTAGAAAGCCCCAACAAATCTCAGAATTATAATTATAACTCTGCTCTAAAATGTTTGAAGTTAAAGTTTAGTAGAGGACTCCTTTGTCTTATATACTATATTTGTACTACATTATGAATATGGTACTATGTATTCTAGTTACAGATGATGTTTTATTGTACACATTAAAGTTTGTAACCTTAAATTTTATGTAATGAGCATATAAACTTATTATTTTTATTTTTAAGACTATTTTGATCCATTTATGTTAAATGTATTGTTCCTGTGATAAGTTATAATAAAAGGAGATGATACAGGAAATGTACAAAAGTGTAACATGTTTGTGTTGTGACTAATTATTTTATACAATTGAATTTTAATTGCAGATATTGATGAATGTCAGGACCCATCTTCCTGTGGACTATTCTCAAATTGCCACAATACAATTGGATCATTTTATTGTAGCTGCAAAAGAGATTATTTTCCTTCATCTGGAAAGTTACATTTTGAATCCAATGGTAATACACAATGTAGAGGTAAGGAGAAAACTATTTCTAAATTAGCTAAAATATACCTACATTTCTCACAAACAATAAAGAAATAAGACTGACCTGTTTTACAGATCATTTTTCTCTTAATTACTCAGTAAACCTTTTAGGTTCTTCGGAGAACCCTTACTTCTTACATACATACTTCTTACTTCCTACATATACAGTATTTACAATCAGGAAATTCAACTATTGATTTCTGATGTCTACCATTCATGCATGGACTTTCTTAGTACAACATTAGTAATATGCTGCTTATTTTGGTTTATAGAAAAATAGTTTTATCCCATCTATCTGAGTAAAGATCACCCTGAAGACAGATGAGCCCACAATTATTTTAAATAACTAAACTTCATTATAAGGTTAATTTTGTGATGAGATTTAATATATGCAAGGATCTGATAAAATTGGTTGCCTTGTTCAAATAGGTGCATCATGAAAACTGAAAAATGAAATTTGTTATGTAGCTCATGGACAAAGGCATCATTATTGTCCACTAGATTTTATGCCCCAGGATCACACTGCCTGCCTTCTGGGGGAAACTGATATTACTTATGTTGTGCATTCTACCATTGCTGTTTGCACTTTTACTTGGCAGCAAATTTGCCATGTATCCATTTTTACACGTAACATACATAATTACAGGTTTTGTCTGGGCTCAAAAAAATTGAGTGCAAAAATGGGAAATTCAAGACTCCTGGATTGGATGGATCAAATTTAGCTTTTTCTAGATAATTGAAGAAGAATAACTTTGTACATACACCGACAGGTCAATTGTTTTTTCAGTTATATTGGTTTGAGACCACTATGCCCTGTTTCATTCTGCAAGCACAGAAAATATACTTCCATCTTAGACCTAATTTCACTATTACCCACATAAAACCTACTGCAACACAATGAAACTTCCATTATACAAGACAGAGTATCTTGATAAATGTAGTACCTGAGGGAGGATGAATTATTCCTGCTGTTACAGATGTATCGTTGCTTTTGATTTGAAGACATGATTTCTCAAATGTGCACTTTATTCCCATTATCCATAATACATTAATTTGAATCATTTTGCTTTTAAGATATCTTTTACTAAAATAGATTTATACTGACCTTTTCTCTAATGCCATTTTATTCATACTGCACCACATCCTGCACTGTCAGTATGAAAATTAATGTTTTATCTTACTGGATCTAAGAAGATGCATTCCCACTAATTCCTCAAGCAAACCCATCTGCCACAAATTTGTCTGGAATTTAGAATCTCATAATATCAGTTATGGTCAACTAACATTAATTAAAAATAGACGTTTTTCTCCCAAATGTCTGCTAGAAATAATTGCCTTTTCCCTACAAATCTATGTAGGGGTAGCTTTTACCCCGATGATCAAAAGTCCAGAAAAAAACCTGGAAGAAAGCCAACAGCACATATACAAGCCATATCCTTTGCATTACCATTCCCTGTAGGTGTATTTTAAAACAATCTGTATTTGCATTAATCACACATAGTTGGATGTGACAATTCAATAAAGGATAGTTTAGTTTCCCATGTGTCTCCACTGTTAGCTAGATCTAGTGATTATGAAAAGTAAATGCCAAGAAAACCTACCAAAGGCCCTCATGTTAAAGTTTAATGAATGGAATCCTATTTGCAAATGGTTCTGAACATTGAATTATCACCCTTTTATTTTAAGCATAATGTGAAACAAAATGATAAATAGGTAGAAACTCTGCTGAATAGAATCAGCCATCCTGTGTACAGTACTTAGGTTCACTTTGTAATTCATGACTGGATGAAAGCCTGAATTTAACATGGACTAAATCATTTACGATTCCAATAATCAGAATTGGAATCAATATGAATAAAAGGGTTCAAGCTTTTACATTTTACCTGTAAGGAAATTTATTGATGAGAATACAAATGTCATTATGATATAATACAATTATGGTATTGTATAATATTTTAGCTTGCTTATATTGTAAGTTGAAAACAACTGCCCTGTTTTCTAAAACAGAGATTACATACTTTTAAAACAAAATGTAAGCAGTTTTGGAAGAAGCAAGTCACTATATATTTTATTAGTATGAGTTAAGTGTAAGCAAACTAAGGAGAAACAGGAAAAATAAATCAAGATTTAATTAGTTTAAAGAGCTTAGCAGTATGAGGGATTCTGTTCCAAGAAGGTAATTACCCATTGTGGATATAAAAAAAGTGTCACCGCAAGTTTCAGCATGATGAAATGTTTAAGTATAGTTGTCCAAATACAATGGTACTATGAAGTTTTGGAAGATAATGGCAGTCATGTGGTTGTCTTGGTTTCAAAAGGAATCACATTTTAACCAATCACATAGGTTGCAGTTAATAGTTACTGTAATAGGCCAAAGGTTTATGAAGAAAACCAGTTAGCATTACAGGATGTGTTTTGAGAAGCATTTGATGATTAGGTTTAGAAATAAAGTATTGCTACTTTCTGTGAGGTGTCGCATGGCTTGGAGCAGTGAAAGTTTCAAGTCACTTGGTGCAGCAGTTACCATGACACTGGTTACTTGACTATTGCTTAACAAAAATATTTCAGATAGACATTGAGATTTATGCAAAAAAACATTTAACATGTAGAATGATACCTATACAGTCTGGTCATTGTCTTTGTAAATATGCAGTTTTTAAACACATAAAACACATACAGGTATAAGCCTGTACAGTATATAGGTACAGTATGTATCAGATGACATAGCATGAGCATGATTTTATCATAGAAAGTTACAAGATGAAAATCAGAAGCTCCTTTTGCCATTAATATGTATTAATTTTGTAGTTAAGGGGTGTTACCATTACAGGTCAAATATCGACAACAGAGAAAAACAAAATGGCTTCCAGGTAACCATATGGATTTATAGCACAACCCTACTTTTACATCCTGGTATTAGATTATTACAAAACGTTTTGTGTTAATTGTCTTATTAAGGTGGATGCTTATTATGCCCATAATGGTTCATCATTTCACATGCAAAAAACACGCTAGTAACTCTAACTGCTCTTCTTCAAAATCTGTTTGGGTATCAGTTCAGTTTTTCCTCATTTTACTCACTTTTCATTTATTCTATAAAAACAAAACTTCATCTCCTTTTTATTTTTTTTTATTTTTAGTATAGGAATTATTATAGAATCACATTTAATATACATGTAATAGAAAAAATGTGAAATGATTTATGTACAACTAGAAGAAAAACAAAAAAAAAGACATAAACATACCAATTAATTTCTAGCTAGATTTGTATAATTAACAGATCCCTTCAATTTATAATTATATAATAACACACAGAAAGAAACGTTTATAATAAATATTACAATTTAAACTTAGCTTATTTGGAACTGGCCATATTTTCCATAACACTTTATCTCCTTGTTCTTAACATTTTTCAAGCTCTGCCACCACTACCTGTGTTAGCATTTCTCCAGCATTGGTGGCAGGGATGTGCTTGGAATCCATCAAAAGCTGTTTGCAATTTTCTAGTTTCCACAGATTTTGAGTTTCTTTAAAGACCAGGTTTTATCTCATTCAGAAAAAAAAAATATTGGCTTTCACTTATGGTCAGGGATCATTAATTGGGATACTATGCATCCTGAAAGTAAAATATCAATAGATTAATAATATATGTTTTACTTTTAATTTTTTTTAGAGAATCCTAAAAATAACTGTCACGAGAACAGTACATGTGTGTCACAAACCATTAACAAAACACTTGAATACGTAAGTATTGTTATTTCATAAAGCTTATCCTTCTGTTTGTCATGTCACAACTGTGAAAAGTTGCCTTTAAGATATATGTTATAACAACCATGGTACTCCGTAGCAGCAGAAGACAGGACTGCAGCAGGGAATCCTGTGGAATTAATTACCATACAGGAAACATGGAAGTCCGGGTTGTAAATAATCAGTTCTAATTTTTACCTTCATTGCGTTTAGTTGCTGTTCCAGTTATTGTGTTCTGTGGATGATATTCTTGTTTATACAAAGGTGGATTTTAAGGGTGGTTCTTACTCTTTACCGACCTTGAGTGTTGTGTACTGGGGAGAAATGAGTCACAGTTTTCTGAGAGATATTGTTTGCTGAAGTGAGGCATGATTGACATAAGTTCTGGACAGCCCAACTTAAATCACTAGTTTCTAAGGACTGTTCAGCGGAGAAGATTCATGTCTTAGATGGCAAACAACTTCTGTTTCAAGTCATTTGCAAATTATTTTATTCAACAAATCATTAGCAATCAATCACCATTAAATTGGTCTAAATTGAGTATGCATAGGCTACCCACAACACCTTTTGGATTGGAGCCATTCAGGGGTAATGTTGCTCTAGGAAACTGCAAATGTTTTACCTATAAAATTGGATATCTGTCACGGATGTCAGAAGGGACGAACCGTGGAATGGCAGGAGAGCGAAAAGACCCTATGCGTAGCGGCGAGACAGGGGTTAGCCCGGGCTCAGCTTTTCAGGAAATGCCGTATAGAAACCTATGCCCTCAGGTAGCGGACGTGGGGTGACCTGGTGCTAGGCGGGTCTCAGGACATCCGAACGTCAATGCTAAGAGAAGGCTGACCTGGAAATATATAGCCCCAGAGAGAGAGAAACACAGGAAGGCTGCAGAGGGCATGACAATATCATGATATAGAAGATGTTTTCATGTTTTGTTTAGCCTTTCTAACAGTGGGGTGTTTTCTGAGGGTAGACTAACTGTTGTTTGTATTTCAATTTGCAGCTGTTAGTACTGTGTTAAATAGACTGTATATAAGTAGGCAGAAGTAGTTTAGGTGGGTAGCTGCATCAGCATGCGTAAGCTGCAAAGTAAAAGGTTTATTCCATGCTGAAAAGAGAAGAAAGGAAACACAATGTTTTTATTATGTTTTTGCAACTTAAATTGATGTTTAAACACCTAAATCAGGATTGTAAAGGGTATTCTTCACCTATTTGTTTAGGACGTAAAGGTAAATGTACAATACTGAGTATAAAACACATCCTTCACCCTTGAATTATTTTAGCAAGAAATGAATGAGATGCTGTGTTTTACTTATGAAGAAATCGTGGAGGTCTGAATGACTTCCACAGGTCCACGTTATTTAGGATCCTCATTTCAGTTTCTGAGCCTCCAGCTGAATATGTTTACATTTAATTGTCCTGGTTAGGAGTTACTGTTCCTTCATATTTGTTTCTGCCACTCACATGCTGACTTCATATGGCACATAAACGGTGCTCCAAAACTGCCTTATGATTTTTGGTCATATTACTGTACAATATTTTAGCAACATAGGAATACTCCATATTTGCAGAGGTCAAAATGTTGTTTAGGTACATTTCACAACAAAAGTCTTAAAGGATGTTGATAAGGTTGAGTATGTCCGCATTCTTCTGTCAAACTCCTTTGTGTGAAAAACAATTTGTAAGATTATGAAATCAAAAGCTAATTTTATGGGTAATATCACCTTGGTCTTCCTTGCACACATTTGTAAGGTGGTTGGCAAATTCACTTCAACAGGGCAGGAATTGATTTTTCTCCTTAGGTTAGAAGTTGACTGATTTTTCCCAACATATCATTGTGGTTGTCTGTTCCTATTCTCATATATTTTCATAAGATATAAGCCCATCTTTTAGAAAGATAAGTGAATTTTCAGAAACAGCTTAGACAACCACTCCCCTCATCCCTGCTCACATAGTCAGCAAATCCAAAATGTAGAAAGCATTAGAAATTAAGCTGGTGAAGAAATTTCTCACTTCTTCATCTTCACCAGATCTTCTATGTAATGGGGCTGCTAGATACTGCTAATTTATCAAGTAGAATTTGCATTATAGATTTGTTTTTTTCTTTTGTGTCATTATTTATTTTTCTGTACGGTATATCAAAAAGCATTACGCCACACATAAGTCAATAAGATGAGAGTGACAGTGGTTCAAGGAGAACACAGTTGAGAGCATTTCATTGTTTGCTCAGAGTGCAGAACTCTATCTTAGAACATTCCTGGGATGAAATGGAATAAAGAAATAACTATATCTTCTTTGACTTCACTGAAACCCATACTGTCAGAGGGTTTGGACAATATTGCTCTATCCTTTAAAAATTGAATGGCAATGGAATATATCCCTTACAGAATTAAGCTGAAGTTCTAATGGTTATCATTTTGCAAATACTGTAAAACGTTTCACTTTACTTATGCTGTATAAACAGGATGTACAGTATATGCAGTGCAATGTTGTTTACCTTAAAATGTAATGTTCCGGAATATACAAATTAATAATGTCCACAATTTGGGTTATGAAAGATACATCATATTGCATTGATGACATCAATTCAACATAAGGCATAAGCAGAATTAAAAAAAAACTCTCCCAAAATTCAACCAAAGTATAGCAAAATATCAATAGTGAATGGATACCTTTGTCTTCATTTAAATGAACAAGCAACAAACATTGTTTTTCTGGGAGGCTCCTATAAATGTTGTCAATTGTTTTCATACTATCTCAGAGCCTGATCATCACATTTGTTTCTGGTTTTCATTCTATATCAGAACTTAATGACTTCATTGAACTATTTATTTTGACAGGAAGTCAAAACAGCTGTGTTTTCCAGATCATAATTATGTGTGAATTGAAAGGTGTCTCAGAAATCTGTACCAATCTGGTTTTCTAGGACTGGAAATGCCTGGTCCCATTTTATTGGACTGAGCTTAGACCCTAAATAGATCATGACCATCTGGGCGCCTACGAAATATTAACGAAATTAGCGATGGGTGATATGTCATATGTGTGCATAGTTATAAGAATTAGTGCATGTCTGAGAAGACTGGGAAGACAAGGAACACTTTAGAAATGTGTAATGGATTGGAACATCATAGCAGCTGCTTAACGTATAGGAGCAAAGATATCATTCAATTGATACCAGGCTTTTTAAATCTATCCAAAAGTTCTAAAAGTAGCCATATAAATACTTAGCTCATTGAACAAACAAGTTCCTGTGCTTTACAGTAATATGTGATCAACTACTCTCCTCTGCTGGTGATACTGGTGTACTGCACAAAAAATATTTAATAAAAATATCAAGATGTTGAGCTCCTGTACATGGACACAATACTGTCTGGATTAGAAGAAAAAAAACATAAAATAAAAAAGTTGAGGAGAAAACAAGACAAATAGAACAAGATTACCAATTAAATGTTCAGAAAATATAAAGACAAATCACAATTAACAATTAATCCTTTTTGGTTTACTACATCACTATTCATCTCCTCAATGGATATCCTTAATAAGGGTTTTCACATGGCCACATTGGCTCCACAATTAAAAAAATAGTCCCACTAGTAACATTAATCACACAACACACTGCAGTTCGAAAACTGCATGGGGGCATTGAATGACCAAGAAGTCAGGATCTCAATTGAATATTTAATCTGAATGACAGAACAGTTATTGGAGTCTGAGAAAATATTCTTATTTAAATAATATTATTTCTCTTATTGGAGAAAATAAGGCTAAACAAAACACACATTCACATAAAGTGAATCTATGAAACTGGAATAGTTATTTCACATGTATACAGGTGAAAATTGTTAATAGCTGCTCAGAGAGAGGATGGTGGAAAATCCTGATGAAGACTGGCAGTCAACCTCATTTTTGCTGAAACAAAGAAAGCCTGTGGCCATACATTAGGCTGCATAGATTATGTTTCAAGCATGAGTGTCCATATTATAGATGACTAGATTCTTTTAGATAAGGTTTTAGATAAGGGTAGTTCCTGATCACTTCAGAATCCTATGAGATTGATAAAAACAATAGAAAGAAGCAAAAATTAAGGTGATCTGAATTATTTTAAATGTAAATGTATTTTTGAATTGAAACTTCAAACCATAACATAATATTTGACATAATATGTTCATAACAATAAACTGAGCAATACTGTTAAATCTGTCACGCATCTGTGGTGTGTTTAAGATCTTAAGAGCATTGCATGCTCTGGATTCTGTCTACAGTATAAAGGTACCACTGAGATGGAAGTGTCCAGCAGTAGGCATATCATACCTGAAAGGTTTAATATGATTTATAAATAACTAAATGTAAAACATCTAAGATGATCACAGTACTCATTAAAATGGCTGCTTTCCTAGTTCAGAATATTTTCAAAATTCCATAGGAATTTGCTTTAACACAGATAAATATTATTCTAAAGATAGACATGTACAGTAATATCTTACCAACAATTTTTACACATGCACCATCCTGACTTCACTCTTTTAATCAACTTTCAGTTACAAGGTTGTTTTTGATATTTAATAGGTCATTTGTTAATGCTTGGTCATCCTATCAAGTATAATTAAAATCAGTAAAAGGGTATCAGTTGTTCTAAGGACTACTGTGTGCTGTTCATGTGAGGGGTTCCAGCAGTGTATTGTCTGTGCCAAATGTCCTGCTTCAAAATCAATACTGCCTGACCCAATCTTTTAAATAATTTATTACTTTCTAAGACTGAAAACACTATTCTTCTTTCCTCCTAACTGTAGCTAAAGTTTACTGTTCAAGTGAATATTAAAGAATAGCTAGTACTAAGCAGAGGACAACTCTTCCCAGTGTTTTACACTGACAGACATTGTTCTAATAACGAAAATTATGTTTTATTAATCGTATCTGTTGGCACCTTGGGGCCAATTAAACTCAAAGCCCTCGCTAGAGCAATAGTCTAAATGATTTAAACCTTCATCTTAACCTTTAATCTAGACGTCTTTCATATTGTTAGCATGAATATATGTTTTAAAATGCATAGGGTGCTGTCACATTCAGGCCTGCGAGTCTATGAGTCCACTAATTGGACTAGGGAGAAGGTAAAAGAGAGAATTTTAATGTATTTATGGAAAATTAGATTTAAAATGTCAATGCAAGGAAAGGAAAAATAGCTGTTACATAGCTTGAAGCAAAATTAATTCTTCCCACTGTTTTTTTTTAAAAAGATATTTTTAAATGGTGATTATTTCCTTTATTGTGGGATACTGCTTCTCAGTGTAGAATAATTTCATTTTATTCACAAATGAAAAAAGCCTAAATTATTCTTAAATTGCTTCAAAGTTCTTTTTGCATTTGACAGTGCAATTCATTTTCTTATAAAATCCTCGTTCTAAATAACGTTTTACTTAATGTATTCACATTGCATGCAAATTGCTAGAAAACTGTTTTTTATGTCTATAGATTAGTAACATCAAAGAACCACAGAGTCTGCTGGAAGAGATAAGGAAACAAACTTCAGGGGACCTGTCACCTGTTGATATGATTTCATATGTGGAGGTCTTATCGCGATCAGTTCCATCATTAAGTGTTATGAACGACACTGTAATTGACAAGGAGGCACTTACTAATGCTACTATCAAAGTAAGTTATGACCATTCTTTATTCCTGGGTTCTGTTATGAATATATATATATATCATCAACACCTCAGTATGTAAAATTGGAATACCTGTGGATACACATTAGCCCATGTCTGAGCATGCCCATTTATATGAAAATATGTGTCAGGTGATGATTCCTTGACATATGATATACTGTATGTTTGATAAAAAAAATCATTAACCACAGTGCTACAGTGTATAGCTGTTGTTTGTTTAAACTCAGTCAAATCAAATGGACTTTCGTATTACTGTTTAAGATGTAAGTGAAATTAAAATGCAAAAATATGATATAAACCATTAAATGTTTAATTTCTAGAAAAAGACTCTAACCCTCAATATTTATTGATCATATTTCAAGTCAGTGGAGCATGTGGAAGTAGTCATAAGGTTGCTGCCACAAAAAAGGAAAAGCAAAGAGACATGAATCTAATAGTATAACTTCAGATTAAGGGTATCAAATTGAATTAATAATCATTTAACAAATTGAATATACTTCCAAAGTTAATAATTCATAGATTATTTCTGAACATTATTAATGGTGATCAAAACTAAGGAACCATTTAGCTTTGCTCATTTTCCATGGAAAGAAAAAAAAATATTGGGTTAGTTTCTTCCAAAAAGTATTATTACTCTGCAAATTCTAAACATTTTCCTGTTTGTAAGTACAAGACTTCCTCTAGTGAGTTTGTGATTAACCTTTAACCTTCCTTGAGGTTACATATCAGTCAGGACATGTTAAGTCTTTTGTCTTTGTTTGTCAGGTAATTTTAAATGTACTGTTTGCTCTATTTTGGCCTGAAAAAATGTTGATAAGGCAAAGTAGCACCTTTGTCATTGCATTTCTAATCAGGCAATGCATCAAAGGTGGATGTCCCAGTTTTTTTTTTTTAAATGTTTTAATATAAGAAGCAGGCATTGAAGATTTGCGGTATTTAAGGAATTGACAAAAGGTAAAAGCTAAAGTAAAATCTGGACAATATAATCACACTACTTTTATCTTAGATATTAGATAATTTATACTTTATTTTATATTTCTATGTACAATAAGCTAAATGTAACACTGAAATAATTTAAATTAAACCAATATGTAAAATATAAGCAAAATGTAATAAAATATAATTACAATTTCCATACAGTCAAGTTTTACAAATTAGATTTACCAATGCTGTTTACTCAAGGAAACTTCAGAAAGCTGTTAAGCATAGTTCAATTTAATTGTTTTTACACTGCTCCTTTAAATTAGCTTTTTTTGTTGTGATTTGCATCCAGTTTGGAAGATAAATGCCATCTGTGTAATAGTCTATTTGCCCTACCTGGAATTTAAGTGAATTTTAGTGATAATTAGATCTATATCTAATAGCCTGTTTTAAAATGCTTTTAAAAAGATATATATTTTTACAGGGAACAAAACATTTTCTGAGCTTCAACTAGAAGATGTAAGCAACATAAAGAAAAAAAATCCTGCTAATTTAAGCAACAGAGTATTAGACAGCTGATTGCTCATTTAAGACAGTTGACAACAAACTAGTGTTACCAAACTAATAGTGAATGGGCTCAAGCTCATAAAATACAGGATTTTTGGTAAGGGTACATTTTCCATTTTATACCAAGAACCATTTATTGTACATACAAGTCAACATCCAAAGATAATGGGTATAAACTGAAAATATATCTTAATGTTTTTACAGGATTTTGTAAATACAGTAAACAATCTCGTTGAAAGGGATGAATTAGTGGCATGGAACAGGATCAATACAGAAGACAGAAAAAAGACTGTTACAAAACTGCTGCATATTGTGGAAGAAGCAACCCTGAATATTTCTCAAAATTTCAAAAAAGCAACCGAGATGGAAGTCAATGCAAGTGACATTGGTAAGAAAACTAGATAAGAAGCTTTTCAGCTGTCAGAAAAAACTTTAAATAATAGATGAACTTGAAAAACAAGCAAACTCAAAATATTTTCTCCAGGGGTATATCCAAAAGTCGAGTATTTTGGTCTGGTTATATTAAAAGTAAAGCAGTAACCTTTGACGATGTTTGAACTCCTTTCTCTGTTACATACTATTTTTGTTGCTATTAAATAAAAATGAATGTTTCAGGAAATTTTGTTATTCTAATACCTGCCTCACACAATAAAGCTTAGATTTTGATTGTGTTTTCCAAATAAAAAAACTAAATAAGAGGAAAAAGTAATGGAGCAAAAATAATTCCTTATATATGTGCACCAGTATCTTGCAAAGCATATGAGAAAAAAATAGAAAATAACAATTTTCCATTAAATATTAACTCAAAATTTACTAAAATCATAACTAAATTACAGTTGACTCTTCTGAAATATTAATAAATTCTAAATTAAATATACTATCTACAGTCCTATTATCAAGTTTAAGGAAATTTATATTTGATCTACACCTCCAATTAATTGTTGCGGTGCAGACATGAATAGATTTTTTTTTTAAATACAACTTTAAAATATTTTTATTTCCCTCCATTTCTGAAGCTACCATTTACAGTAGTAATCACAGAAGGAATGAGGACACATGTATCCTTTCTTCAGAAATGGGCATTGCCAAGTCACCTGCTTTTTTCTTGGTATTATCAACTCAGAACAGAGAGAGTGCTTAAGAACTGATAAGAGTGCAAGTTCACTGAGATCCTGAGACCCACACAGGACAGCAAGCTCATGACACTAACTACAGTACCTCAGATCCTCCTAACTACAAAGCTTTTAGCCAGTTCTGCACTTCTTTCACTGAGACTGAGCAAATTTAGACATAGCAAATTTGGAATATCCAACCAAATAGATGCTATACTATTTCTGATAAGTTTTATTTTTTTAAGAAAATGGTGTGGTGTGACACATTTCTATGTCCAATTGCAAATATTTGAATATTCTAGTCAGACAGCATTCTAGTCAGACAGCACAGTGGCATGGCAGTTAGCTACGCTACATCACAGCTCTTGGATGTTGTGTTAGATTCTGAACTAGAATGGAACATTTGTATAAAGTTTGCATATTCTGCCTAACCTGGCTATATTAACAAAAGTTTCTAAACTTTCTGTGTGTCTCTTTTCCAGGGTGTAGTAGTTCACCTTTGTAGAGTGGAAGGCTGCCATGACCCAAGTAGTTTTCTGGTCACAGAAATAAAAAATACAAGTACAGAAATAAAATAGTCAAATCATTTTTAATTGTTATGTTAATTTCAGGATCTTTTAATGTTCACTAGCCATGATAGCATTACTAATTCAACGTAAGCATCTAATCACCATCCTTTCATTCCAACTAAAAATTGTCAGCAAAAAAGACGTACAGCTATGTATATAAGGAAAATATTTTTGTGATCACTGTAGATTGCTGTCATGAATTTCTATTCAATCAATTTGATTAATCAAATATATATGGTCTTTACGGATTTCTCCTTTGTTTCCACAAACAAATATTTGGTCCTAAATCAAAATCTAATGGACTAGTATTTTTCCTCATGGACCAATTATGAGGGTGCATAAGCTTCTACTGTTTGAGGAGGACTACTTCCATTCCATAATAAATAATTGCTGTTTTCTTTCACTACAAATAATATTCATTCTAGAATTCTCCAGAACCATACTCTCAAATACATGCTGCATGATCTTTTAAACTAATTTTAGGGTAAAATTGTGTTTGATAAAGAAAACTACATAAAAAGTTCCACAATAAACATTTGCAAAAAAGACAATTATTATTCATTACATTTAAAGAAGTTATCAGTAAGTCAAAATCCAACTTTTTTCTCAAAATTGCAAAAAGAGTTGCATGTCAGAAATTTACCTCAGACTCATCTTAATGCAATACATGTCTGTTTCTCAGCTGTGGATGTATGTCAGTGAGGTTCAACCTAGTCTTCAAGATTCAGCCTTGCACATTTCGATATTTTGATAGCTGCCAGTGCTGAAAATCCAACTTCACAAGGATATGTTGTTGCAAAATGAAGGACTATAGTGGTTCATCCGAAAGTGCTGGATATTCAGTTTGGACAGATTCCCAGATTTCTTCTAAGTGAAAAGAGCTGAAATGGAGCTGCAGTGCTTTTGCTTTGTCACAGGAAAGGTCAGTTAGGACCCCATGTTGATATACAGTGAGGTGGCTTTGTGTCTCTACTGGAACAGCAAAAGAATTCCAAACCTTGTAATGTTCAGAGAAGTGTTCTGTCTGGAGGTTTGGAAAATAAGGAAAGAGCTTTCCTTTTTTAAGATGCTGGAGAACAATCTTTATTGATGGTGAATAGTAAGAGCACTAACATTAGATTTTATTCAGTTTTCACATGCTCTAACTGTGTGAATGTTGCTAGGTTATAGACCGATAAAACATGTTCATCATATTTTAATAATAATAACTTGACATAACATACGGTACTGCAACATTCCTGCTTGTAGTTTTAGTTCTATACAATATACAAAATTACATGGTTATTTATATATATAATATATATATATATGATTGTTATTAACTGGTTTTCTTTACAATTGCTGTGAACTTAATTGTGCATATAGGCAACATGAGACTACAGTAGGTCTGTTTATTGTTGGACCTTGGCCCAGCAAAAAGTTTTTGCATGGAGTGTAGATAGAAGAGCTCTACAAATGAAGAAACAAAATACACAATTAGATAAAAGATCATGACTAAGAACTACAGTATGTACTGCATAGTCATGTGTATATTGAGAATAGCCCTGTGTGTAAGCTTTAGTATTGTGATAATGGATTGCATTGTTCCCTTGCACCATTTTTTGAGTCAAGTTTATTTCTGCACTATTACTAATGAGACTAAGGTCTCATTTGTTGCAAAACTGTGACTGTCATTTCTAACAGGTTTTTGATGGAACTACATGGTTGATGATCAAGCATACTTGATATGTACAGATGATGATACATCCCCTGATTTATGTTTAGTTATGGAGATTTAATTATAGTGGTTTAATTGTGTAATTATGGTGATTCTTGAAATACTGGATTTCAATTTAAATAAAAGTTTACACTGCTCTAAATTACATTTTGTTTTAATTTTGTTTACAGCCCTTAAACTGTACATCTTTGATACCCAACAAATAAAAAGTAATGTTAGTGCAAATGTTAACATAGAAGGGGATTTCATTGCACTTACCCAAAAGTATGATAAAGACATTGATACGAATGGTAAGTTTATCCAAATTATTTGACATAAGTTAACAAAATAATTGTCAGAAATAAGTTGAGAAAGTACATATGCTGGTGTAAATAAAATTGCAATATGATCATTTAAATGATAATTTAAATAAATTATATCAGTAAAAATAATAAAATAATTAAGGAAATCTATGTATTTTCAAAGCTTTAGAAGTAGGTTGACAATTATTTATTTCTTCCGCATGCTGTTGGTATGAGTTTCTTTTGTTTCATGTTATTCTTGCTAAAAGGTTTTTATATTGATTACACAAAGGCAAGCAGTATATAACTGGGATTTATTTTCTTTTATTAGGCAGTGTTTCTATTGTTTTTCTCCGGTACGACAGTATTCGTGTTCTTCTGGAAACAAATAACGTTCTGGTGGAAACAGACAACTCCCAGGCAATAGAAACATCAGATTTTACTGTGAACTCTCAAGTCGTGGCAGCAGCCATCAAAGCACACCCACCACAAACCTACCAGCTTGACCAAGTTACATTTATACTTAAACATATTGAGGTAAAGTTCCTGTATGTTGTTGAGCAATTCTTATACTTCAAGTATAATGCAAGGAAAGGCATATGTATTCCATAATACTTTGACATAAAACATTTTCAAAAGTTTGCATATGAATATCAGCTAGCAATTTCAACTTTGTCCTATACATATACTGTATATATTGTGGTGTCTCCAGGGGAAACGTTTATGTAAATGAGATAAAATTACTCACACCACACTTTTCTTTATCTTCGCGGAGTTTCTTCCGTTCGAGAATCTTCCAAATCCAGTCCGTAATTTGTTCTCTTAATCCTGATCCTATCTGAGTTCCAAAGTCCGTAAAATAACACCAGTCCGCGCCGTATCCAATCCACAATCCACAGTCTGAAAACCGTAATCCATATCTCCTTTTAACAGTCCTTTATTCTTTAATCCGATTTTTAACACAATCCTAATTCCTCTCTCTCCTCCAAACCACATTCACCTTATCGACTTCCATGCTGGTTCACTGGGCATTTATATTTTGGTTCCTGATGAGGCTCAGCTGTGTCTGGTTGTTCTTCTGGATAGACCTTTTCCATATGCGGATCTTCTTGGTAGCCATTTCGCTCAGGTTTATGTCGAGTATATTAAGCATGTCATTCCGAAAATAGCGGTTTTGAATGACCCTTCCCTGGTCATTTTACATTCCCTCCCCCTGAGATCAGCCCCGTCCTTGGGCTGTCTAGAAAAAAATAAACAATACATTCGGGAGAGGGCATCTACATTACCTTGTTTCTTTCCGGGTCTATACACTGTTCCGAACTGAAACCTTTGAAGACTAATGGGTCTATCGGGTGATTCGATCGTTTTTGTCCATATTTTTCAACATCCAGGTTAACAGCGCAAGATCCGTATACAATACAAACTGTCTTCTCAATAAATAATATCTTAAATAGTCGAGGGCCCATTTTATGGCGAGACATTCTTTTTCTATCATGGAATAATGTTTCTCCGCAGGGTTTAACTTACAGCTAATATATATAATAGGGTGCTCCAGCTCATTAATTTCTTGTGACGGTATGGCTCCAACCCCAGTGTCGGAAGCATCCATTTGTACCATGAATGTCTTGTTAAAGTCAAGCACCTGTAAGACCGGTTGAGAAGATAAAATTGCTTTTAAGTCCTGGTGGCCATTTTGCTCAGGTCTATGTCAAGTATATTAAGCATGTCACTCCGAAAATAGCTGTTATGAAGGACCCTTCCCCTGGTCATCTTACAATATATATAGCATATAGTTAACACAACAGCTGGTATATACTGTACTGTAGAATTAGGAACATTTTAATGAAGCATTATTTATTTTTTACAGTGACATATCCAGTATTTTTGTTCAGTCAGTTTTTGTTTTCATGGGACATGAAGTATGATTGTATGGTTTTTCTCTAAAGATTGCTTCCACTAGCAGATATTTTATGATGATTATCTTTTATAGCCTATTAATCCAGACACTGTCACAAAATGTGCTTTTTGGAAGTACTCTCCAGTGAATATGAAAGGACTTTGGTCCACAGAGGGCTGTGAACGTAATCATGGCAATGTTACTCATACTGGATGCCGGTGTGATCATCTGACTCATTTTGCTATTCTAATGTCTTCTGGACGAACTAATGTAAGTACAAGTTATTCCGTTTTTTTATATAAAATCTGATCACTACTGGTATAATATGGATCACTATATGGATTACTGGCTTTCATTATATGGTAATTTGTTATTAATACATCATCTTTTAAGTACTGATTTTATGGTATGAAAGGTAAATTTGATCAACACAAATCTTTATTTTTTTCTTTAACTCAATTCAATCGTGTTTTAGAGAGACATGTTTTAGTGAATTAAATGTTGCATGAAATCACATGATCTGTATCCAGTTAGTTCTCAATGTTCTGACATAAAGTTGAAATTTAATTTAAATGCTTCTCCAAATTTAAGAAGTGTTGTTTATATAGATTTCATTTAAAATATCCTCAGACAGATTTCCAGTATAGTTCACTGGTAGATTGTACGCCACTGAATTGTTATCAAGAAAAATATTTTTTCAGCATTGTTTAAAAAGCAGGAATGTATTAAATTACCAGCCTAGAAAATGTAAGAACACTGAGATCTGCACATCATTTCTGTTATACATTGACCATTATTTTGCTCATTGACTAATCTGATTAATTTAACTGATCCCTAATTATTATTATTTTGACTTATATTTTGATAGCTGTTGGCCCACTCTAATATCCTTAAAAGAATCACACAGCTGGGAATAATAATATCACTGGTCTGCCTGTCCATGTGCATTTTTACCTTTTGGTTCTTCAGTGAAATACAGAGCACCAGGACCACAATTCATAAAAATCTCTGCTGCAGTCTCTTCATGGCAGAATTCATCTTTCTAATAGGAATTAATATGAACACCAACAAAGTAAGTACTTGAGTGTTGTCAAATGCCTTACTTCCATCCACTTTTCAAAACAACCCTGACCTGCACTGCTATAGTCAGAAATTGTATTTTTCTTTAAGCGGTGTTATTGCCAGGTGGCAGTTCAGGAGTAGTCTTTTAAGCGCTTCAGTCAAATTTCAAATAAACAAAAAATTTCAAGAACATTGGGCACTATATTAGAAATGTAATTCAGTACCAGTTTTCAAGTCGATATAGTCCGAGGCTTGAGAACTCATTTTTTTATTAGTAAATCTACTGAGTCATTATTTATTTTCATTATTTAGCATCTCAAGCACTGCTACATATTCTAATATATACAATATAACTGAAAGTGTAAATTTGTAACTGGATTCATTTTGAGGTTTATTTATTTTCACCATGCATTTATAATGAGAGCTGCAATGCAAGAAATTATCAATTAATTAAAATAGATAGATACACAAGTTAAATTTTAATTTATCATTAAGTTGTTTATATCGAGTATCCAAATATTTTTTTTCTCCACTCACTCCTTAATTCATTTTCATATACCCAATTATCACTTCATCTCAACACTGCAATCCAATGTCTTTCTCTTTCAATTACTAGTGAGTCCCATTTTTCAGCAAGCAAACCTAATGAAAGCTATAAACTGATCAGCCCAGGACAACCATATTCAGACTGGAAGAATAACTTGCCACACTATTAATTAAACTAATTAGTTCAAAAGGGAGGCACTAATTGGTGTAAGATGAAGTAATGACATTCTACTGATAACCCCAGGGAACAGACATGTGATTCCTAATCTGTATGGATGAGCACATGGTCAAATTTGCTTATTTAAAAAAAAAAAACATCTTTAAAAAATCTTGCTTAATGGTACCTGTCGCTATGAAATGCAGCATGCATAATTCAGCTCCAGATGTAAAGTATAATTTCACCAGCAGTGTGCCATCAATAACACATCTGAAGCCACTTTGAAAATAGGTTTTGATATATACAGTATACTGTATACTGTAGTTTCATCACACTTCACAGACATACACATATATTATAGTTACTATGCAAGCTGCAGTCTTCAAAGAAAATGCTTTTTGACTAGGTAAGGTAATGTAAACCTTTAAAGAACAGAATCATGATTACAGATGTCTTTTTTATTTTTTTCTTCAATAGCTATTCTGCTCTGTCATCGCCGGATTACTACATTATTTCTTTTTAGCTGCTTTTGCCTGGATGTGCATAGAAGGAATCCACCTTTACCTAATAGTAGTTGGTGTGATATACAATAAAGGCTTTCTCCACCGCAACTTTTACATATTTGGGTATGGTAGCCCAGCTGTAGTGGTTGGAATTTCTGCAACACTTGGCTACAAGTACTATGGAACAAATAAAGTGTAAGTCTGATATAATATTTACATAATAAACATTGAAGTCTATGTGATACAGCATTGCTAATATTATTTATATTTTACAGGTGTTGGCTAAGTACAGAGAACAACTTTATATGGAGCTTCATAGGACCAGCTTGTCTAATTATTCTGGTAAAATAAAAACAATAATGTGTTTTACAATTATCTTTTACCTCTACCAAGTTCCTATGATGTTTAAATTACCTTTATTATTCAACAGCTGCCTCTCTTATGTAAAGAGGCCATATTCATATCTATTTAAAGAAGGGAAGTTCTGTTTTTAGTCATAAATCAAACTGAACTTGATAGATCAATCTGGCTTTTGCAATATAATTCATCACCTATTTCTTCCCATCATAAGAGAATAATAGTTTTTCTACTTCGTTTCTGCTCAAAGATTTAAATATACATACACTGTATATGTCTTCATGAAAACCACAGAACAAGAGTTTAACACTTTTAACATTTAAATTAAAATAACATTTTTTTCCTTTAAAAAATCTTATCCTTCCAATCGATATTATAATTAAGATCACATTCTCTTTCCTTCTACAGTTACTGAACTGTATTTTTTAAATATTTTCTATAAGGTTAATCTGTTGGCTTTTGGAGTGATCATTTATAAAGTATATCGACACACAGCTGTGAAAAAACCTGAAGTCAGCCACTATGAAAATATAAGGTAAAGTGCAAATGAGCTGGCTTGTGATCTACATCGAGTCATGATTTTTTATCATATTCTACTATCTGTACATAATATAAATATCAAATGTAATATGGCAACAGCCCTGCTATTTTTCAAGTATTTAAATGTTATTAACCTACTTTGCATACTGTACTTCTAACTTTAATTTAGATAGTAATTAATTTATATTCTGATAAATTAGGGTACATAACATATGTTATTTTACTTTATTTATTTTACCTGTACTGGAACAAAAAATATTTCTTATTGCAACCTGTTCTTTTATCATGCTGTATCATCACAAATATTCTTCAGTAAAATTCAAGATGTGGTTGCTAAGGGATTGGAGGGTATAAAGCAGGATTTGTTTCAAATTTGGTTATCTTCAAGAAGTTAAATGCTTTTTACAAGGCCATTCACTAAATAAACTAAATGTTGAGAAGTGCCACATTGTTTCAGTCAGGCCCAGCACAGAAACCTGCCATTCTGACATTGCACAGAGTACTAGAGTGATGCCAGGAAAATGCTAAAATACTATAAGACCAACATCTGATTTGTCTGAAGGAAACAAAGAGGAACTGTAAAATAGCATAGAAAAAAGGTGCTTTGTGGATTAATCCCTCAAATCTGGAGATACATGACTTTTGGTGATAACTATACTCAAAGATAATAAAAACATAATTAAGACTTTTATATCTAATAGCATTTGTTATATGTTAACTGTTAATGCAGATGTAACAAGAGAATGATGACTATCTTGAATACAAAGTCAAAAAATTACTTTGAATGAACTGTGTCATACACTGTATTTAGTTTAATGTGAGCAGACTAGTACCTGCTTATGACTAAAGTTCACAAAAATCTTAATTTCTACCACCATTGACATTTAATGACTATTTTCCTGCATAAGTTCTGTTAGTATTTAGGCGTAGTCGTATGCTATGCCTAAATAAAGTATGAAGTACAACTGTGTGTTTATCTTTTCAGGTCCTGTGCAAGAGGTGCCCTTGCTCTTCTTTTTGTACTTGGTGCAACCTGGACATTTGGTGTCCTCCATATCCTAAATGAATCTATTACTACAGCCTATCTCTTTACTATTGCCAATGCATTTCAAGGAATGTTCATTTTCATATTCCTGTGTGTTTTATCCAGAAAGGTAAGATGATTTTGTATTTAATACCCTGCTTTGCAAATAAAATTTGCAAAGATATGAGACCATATACAGTATACTATGTCTTGCAGAAGTATTTAGACCCTTGCACAAATTAGTTTTAAATTTTAGCTTGTAGTCTTGACACTCTGAAGTGACAATCAATATTTTAAATAAAAACCATACGTAAATAGATTATGTTAACAAAAACTTGATAGGTCATGATTTTATAAGTATTTCAGCCTTTGCTATAAATGTACAAAAATAGAAAAGAATGCTGACCAATTCAGAGTCAGTTAATCAAATTCTTTAAAAGAAACTGTGGCATTTTCAGTTAAATTTGGTGCAAAAATTAACTTCATAAGCCATACAATTAGTTGAGAATCCTTTATCTGTGTGCAATAGTGATTCTTAGGATTTCATAATAAAAATGTCTCCATTTGTCCACTTCCTTGGCCAGGTAGTAAATTGTAAGCAAAGACTCCACCTTGAACTCTCAGCAGCTGACTTTAAAGGCACACTGAAAAAAAACAGATTGGGAGAATATCTCCTATTGAAGTCAATCTCCTATTAATCTCCTATTAAAATATTGAAGTCAATGAATATCCCTGTGAGCAGAATCTACTCACTCATGAAGAAATGGAAGGTGTAATGTACCTCCCAAACAATGCCTTGATCAGGCTGTATCTCCACACTTGGCTGTCCAGCAAAAAGGAATTTGATTAGGGATACCACTGTAAAGCCAACAGCAACTTTGAAAGAACTAAAGAATTCAACGTTTAGAGATGTGAGAAAATGTTCATAAATCAACAATTACTGTAGTCATTTTACGGATCTTTATAATATGGAGATTGTCAAGCTCATATCATTTCCTGCATTGAGTTTGCAATAAAGTTTGCAGCATAATCACAAATTCCTGTGATAATGTAAATAGGTGGCAAAAAAATTATGAGGTCATGCAACATTTTGGTAAAAATGAAAAGCATCTCTCAGTCAACACCATTCCTACAGTCAAACTTGGTGCTGGCAGCATTAAGTTATGGGAATGCTGTACCTCAGCAGGGATAGAGCAAAGTACAGACAACTGTTAAATGAAAACCTATTGTAGTCTGCTATAAATTTACCTTTTAGATCCACTATGATCCAAAGAACATGGTCAAAGTGAATATCATTGAGTGACATTGAGTCCTAATTGAAGACTATGAATCTATAAAAATATATAAAAACTGCTGATTGTAAGTGATCCCTAAACAACTTCAGAGGGCTTGAGCAAACTTACCAACAATAATGGACAAAAACTGTGCAAAACTGGTATGCAAAGTTTGTAGAGACATATTCAAAAATACTTGTAGCTGCTAAAGGTGCTTCTGCCAAATATTTTTTTCACTGAGTCTGAATGCTTATGCAATCAGGTAGCATTGTACAGTAATAAACAAATGATGTCTTAATAAAATCCATGTCAAAGCATCAAGGAGTGGTAAAACCAAAGCATTTAAATTTGAATTATATTAATGGAAAAGAGTTGTAAAATATTTGTTTTTTCAGCAGTTAAAGTTTGAATTTTTCCACTTGACGATATTCTCATAAAGACATATGAAGGTTTTCTTGTTAAGTTAGTAAATTGTACAGAAAAAAGGTACTGTACATGCAACATTTTTAATTAAAGGAAGAAGACTATGCTGGCAGAGTATATAAAAGCTGTCTTCCCTGAAGTGCAGCTTTTTTAAAAAAATATTTTAAAAATATTGAATACCTTACTGCAGTGGTTCTCAAACTGTGGTACAAGTACCGGCAGTGGTACATGGAGTGCCGCCAGGTGGTACGCCAAATGACCCTGGAACTGTGTCATGTGTGCTGAAAAATCGGGACGGGTTTTCATATTTTGTATTTTAATACATGTCGAATATGCAGCCTACGTACTATGATACAGTGCGCGCTAATACTTCAGTGGACACAAGAGATACTCTGTAATTCTATACCACTCTATAGGAATGCGGGCTACGGACGCAAGTGACCAATTGTATTTAAAAAAAGCTACTGTATCTCCAGCAAATAGGGAGAAAGGAGAATGTGCGTGATTTTGGAACAATGCCAACGTTGTAAACACAGGAATGCATAGAAATATTTGCTACGAATGCAGGTAATCTTGTGAGCACACGAAAGCGTGATAACAGAAAAATATTTAAGAACTGTTCTAATTTGAGAAAAATACACCGAGCTTCTCTGTGTTTCGCTCCCATGCGCATTTAATAAAAACTTTAAATAAATACGGAAATAAAAACGGAAACGCGGAAAAATGCAAGCTTGCGGATTGCTAAAGCAGGTAAGCTACACTATTTTTGAAGAACCTTATTTACCGTTGGCAAAAGAGCTGACATGTATTATGTGTAGAGAAAAAGCTGCTAAACAGCTCGACCTGCTGCCCCCCTCCCCATGAAAGACACAGTCATTCATAGAATTATTGAAATGAAGGATTATATCAAAAGTACACTGATAGAGCGCATTAAGATGAGCAGATGTTTTTCACTGCAATTAGATGAGTCTGTAGTCGATTTGGCCAATTTGCTCGTTTACGTTAGATACGAGTTTGAGGGCATGTCCCATGAAGACTTTCTTTTCTGAAAACTGCTACCAACGAGAACTACAGGAGAGCACATATTTCAGCTTCTGAATGAATTTATCGAAGAGAATGGCCTCGACTGGATAAAATGCGTCTGAGTTTGTACAGACAAAGCCGACATAATGGTGTAGTTGCATGAATTAGATGGGTTGCTCCAGAAATGAATGTACGCATTACAACATCCACCGCGAGACCTTTGCCGTCAAGAAAATGCCTGACGATTTAATATCTGTTAGACTCTGTTGTGAATTGTATCAAGGCTCGAAAAATTAATTCACATCTGCTTTGCTCAACTAAACAGGCTCACCCCTCTCACTGAAATGGTGCTTTTTTATTAGTTGTTGTTAATGTTTTTTTTCTGTAAAACACTTTGAGAAGCCACCTTTAAAGGCGCTATATCAAATAAAGTTTATGATTATAATATTTATTATATGTATGTGTGAGTGTGTGTGCACGCGCGCTCATGTTGGTCATTGAGAATTTCTGGGGTTCCTATGAGATGATGACTTGTAGGTGGTACTTGGATGCTTTGGTTGGATTAGGGGGTGGTACTTGGTCCAAAAAGTTTGAGAACCACTGCCTTACTATATGTGTTTGACCGCAATTCCAGTAACACAAAAGGCTAATTGATATCTCAGTGTCTTATGAAGTACCAGTAACTACAGGAAATTACTGAAATAAAAAGAAATAAAGCTACTGTATGTCTAAATGTTAAATGCAAAGATTCAGAGATATTACATACAGATCCAGCCATTCAGAATGCATGCCAGATACTGCAGTGGCTTATGGTGCTTGTGACGTAACACACCCCATTTTTTAAGTTTTTGAGAGACTTCAGAATGCTTTGACTGATGCATAAAAAAATGTAGCATAATGCCTTCTCATGTTATGATTTGTTTTATTAAAATAAAGTTTCTAAAAATTCAACCAGGTACTAGATGTTTTTTTAAAAAAAGTTGTGAAATTATTACACAAATCACAATCTTTAAAATGCCTGTTGTCATGGATGTCTGAAAACGGGACGAACCGTGGAGAGCAGGAGAGCGGAAAAAGACCCATATGCGTAGCAGCAGAATGGGAAAAAGGCCCAGGCTCGTTAGTGCAGAGAGTTCAGGAATGCCGTATAGAAACCTGTGCCCTCAGGCAGCGGACGTGGGGCGACCTGGTGCTAGGCGGGTCTCAGGACATCTGAACGTCAATGCTGAGCGAGGGCAGAGTGCAAGACCCGGAAATATATAGCTTAAGGGAAAGAGAGGGACCGGAAGGACAGCAGACAGGAAACTAGGGACAAGACCGAGAAGGAGTGCCCTCTGGCTGCAGAGGGCGTGACACCTGTGGTTTGAAGGCTCTGTGTCATTTGTTCACAACGTTATTAACATCTGAAAGATCGTGTCTCATAAATAGGTGTTTTAATAGGAAAGCAAGGGTTATGAAAACTAGAGAAAACAAATGACCCTGAACAAAATACAAGAAGTTTGAAATTATTATTTATAATTATTATAAATTAATAATGATAATATTATTATTATAGTTCAGTTTCGGTGGTCAATTTAATACCACTTTGTTATTCTTGATTATCATTATAACACATATAAGATAAGATCACTTTATTAACCATATACAATTTCTTGCATTAGGAATTTTTCCTTTCGCAGACCCCAGCTTACTCTCCATGAGACACACAGGCACATAGACGGGAAGAGAAGCTTGAGGTCAGAGCGCAGAGTCAGCCATTTATACGGCGTCCCTGGAGCAGCTGGGGTTAAGGGCCTTGCTCAGTGGTCCAGTGGAGTAAGATTCTTCTGCCGGCCACAGGATTTGAACTGTCAACCTTCCAGCCACAGGCGCAGATGCTTAGCCACAGTGTCACCGCTCTGCTCGCACCACTCTGCACATGATTTCGTGTTAAGGCATGTTATAAAGGCTTGTCTTAAATTGCTCCAGTGGGATGTAGTATTATGAATTAAATTAACAATAATAATAAGAAGAATTGCTTATACTTTTATAGCGCTTTTCTGGACACTGTACTCAAAGCGCTTTTACAGGTAATGGGGACTCCCCTCCACCACCACCAATGTGCAGCATCCACCTGGATGATGCGACGGCAGACATAGTGCGCCAGAATGCTCACCATACATCAGCTATCAGTGGGGAGGAGAGGAGAGGAGAGTAATGAAGCCAATTCATAGATGGGGATTATTAGGAGGCCATGATTGGTAAAGGCCAATGGGAAGTTTGGCCAGGATGCTGGGGTTACACTCCTACTCTTTTTCGAGAAATATCCAAAGGATAGTGCCTGTTTACAGTACAGTCTCCCCGTCACTTTACTGGGGTATAAGGACCCACATGGACCACAGGGTGAGCGCCCCCTGCTGGTCCCTCTAACACCTCTTCCAGCAGCAACCCTAGTTTTTCCAGGTCTCCCGTCCAGGTACTGACCAGGCTCACACCTGCTTAGCTTCAGTGGGTTGCCAGTTGTGAGTTGCAGAGTGATATGGCTGTTAAAACTGTTTTTTACTCCCACTGTAAACAGTAGTTTCATTTACTCATTCATATTTTTAATTTATTAATATAATTTAACATTGAACACATCGTGATATATAAAAATAATAAAATGCAAATATAGTGTACGTAATATTTAGTCTTTTTTTTTTAAAGCAGTCTTTGTTAAAAGAAAAACTTGTGTTCTGACTGGGAATCAAAACATGATTTGATAGGCACACACCAAATCCTTTGCACCAAAACCTCTCTTAGAAACATTGCAGAAACAGACAAGTTAAAATGTTTCCAAATTAATTACAAGTGAGTGAAATATGGTAATACTTTGAGGTATATACTGTAAATATTTTATTTTTAGATCCTTAAATCTATTAAATCTATTTAATTCTTTAAATACGCGATTCCATATTACATTTCCTATTAAGTGGATTCTAAAAAGTACATTTTTTTCATAGAAAAGGTTAAAACATTGTAGCTTTTTATAAAGTAAATAAACTTAATTTAGTCAAAACAAGAATGTCTAAACTTTTCCAAAATAACCACAGTTAAAGACTTTGATGAAAAAAATGTTTATGAAGAAATTTGAATGCTGTTGCGATTTTTAAAAAATGTTAGCTTTCACTACCAGCCATATGCAGTATGTATAATATATTTATATACCTAAATTAATATAGTTAGTGACGTTCAGAGATGTTATGCTCCTGTTATTTTTATGTTCATCTAGCAAAATTTCCCTTTAGTTGTAAAATTCCATATTAATCCGATTTAAAAATGTACAGTACAGAGATTAAATAAAGCGATTGTTTCACTAACATCTAATGCACCACAAGTGCCACCTGTCGATCATCTTTGGGCATTCTGAATGGCTACATCTGTGTGTTTTAAAATGCTTGATAATGGTAACTGTGAACTAAATACAAAGAAGTATCATTTATAATGTTAAAAATTGTTTAGAAATTAAATAAACAACTGTGAGAAGGGTGTGTGAGAAGGGTGGGGATGTATGTCTCCCTATGCTGTGAAAAGTTTTACTGCCATGATATCCCCGATTCTAATCCCAGATCATAAAATGCATGATTTGGCAAGACTGAGAAAGTGAGAAAATTCAAAATGAAAACTAAAAAAGGAAAAAATAATGATGTGCGTCTTTTGACAAACATCATTTGAACTGGAAAGTTGTCCCTTAATGTCCAGTAATAGTGAATTTCAGTTAATTTGAAAAAATCATTTTAAATGTTTAGATTCTAGAAGAAGCTAAATTAAAGACCTCATCCAGTTCTGCATCTCAATGAGTAAAGAGTTATTGAAATAAGGTTGTTATTTAGCCTGACAATGTAGTCATGGAAGTTTCTGCATATTTGCAGAAATTGATTTAATTGATTATTTTATAAAAGTAATTACTTATTTTCATCTCATTTGCACAATTAATTAAACATCTTTTTTTTTTATTTCTCACCAGATCCAAGAGGAGTACTACAGATTGTTTAAGAACGTGCCATGTTGTTTTGATTGTCTCAGATAAACAGGCAAAAAAGAAGGGATAAGGAAAATGGACTTCAATGCATACTTTCATTGATGATAATCAGAAATAATCAGTTGTCTCAAAAGCACTCTGAAACAGATACAGTGTTGCATACATTACGTGTAAACACAGCATCTGACTGATCATTTTAAAACAATATCCAAGGGAAACATACTGGAAATATATTTTTTTTACTGTAGGCCTATAAAGCTGATACCAGCATTATCATGTAGCAGCAATTAAGTCATGTTCATCTTTGAATTATTTTCATATACTTTAATTTAAATGAACAATTCCTCTTAAGAATGATGTAACTGAATGTATACAGATGACTTTATACCAATTTAACCACAAAGGATTTCAGTATTATTTGTGTAAATATTGTTTGCAATAATGCTGTTCAGTACAGTACACAACATTTTTCTATATGTTTTTTTTTCCTATTGCAACACAACATTTTATATTTAAGTAAAATAACAGGTAAGCAGAATTAGGCTTTACTACACAAGGACTCTCATACATCTTGCTGTTAAAAGTCTCTTGTATCTCCACTACAACGTTTCTTACATGAATGGCTTTAAATTTGTATCCAGTCACTCAGGACCTTGCAAATTAACTGTACATTAACTAAATTCAACATTACCTCCAACAAATAGAAGCTTCATCACAAGCTTTGAATGGAAACTAGTCATTAGGGCTTTCCCCAAGCTAAAATTGAACACAATAAAATTCACTAGTAATTGGGGACACTGGATTTCAGACTTCAGAAAAAAAGTCATTTATGATGACCTGTGTCTGCAGAATAGAACAGATGTACATATATATTTATATATTCCTTTCACTGCTATGTCATTTTTTAATTATTTACTTTTTTCTTAGCCAGTTTAGTTAATTACAAAATATGTTTCAGATCTTTTTTTAGTCATCAAGTCTCAAAATCTAAATGACAAGCAAACACATGGAGAATTAGCAAGAATACTTACATGAAAAAATACACATTTTGTTTCTGAGGATTTTAATCCTAATAATACTTTGGTTATTGGAGTGTAGGTGCAAATGTAAGATTACTTTACTCATTTTAGGTTGAACTAAATAATACAAAAAATGCAATCTGTAAATCAGGTAATGAACATCTTATTGGAACTTATATGTACTGTAAATCTTTTTTAATCATTTCATCAAGTGAATTCTGGTTCTACAGTGTAGTTAAAATTAACAGAGAGGTGTATCATGGTGTTAAATCAGCTTAACTACACCAGAGCAAAATTATGTCTTCCTGAAATCAGTATACATTACAAACTTTTAAATTCAATTATATTAAAACACAGATATGCAATCAAAAAACACTTAACATTTAACAGGAACTGTTAAAAATGAAGCAAAATCATTAAATGCTTCCTGTATATTTTGCAATGTATGGATATTTTGAACTTCTTTTTGTAATATTGTGTAAATAAGAAAAAAGACTGCATGTATTGATATTTTTAAAAAACAAATACAGACATGAAATTAGTCCTTTTACAAATTTGTAACTGATCATGAATTCACAATATCAAGAGAATTAGGAAGAGGAAAATTAAGCTAAATAGAAGTTAGATCTTTATTATACTATTACAATGAAATTGGAATAATTAAAACACAACTACCAGAATGGCAGTGGCTAAAAGAGCTTTAGCAAATACAGAGACAGGAAAGATGCTAAAGTGTGCCACTGCAAATTGAAAAGAGCATTCATGTACAGGAACCTTAATCTCTTAATCGATATGGGTCACACATTAAAAACATTCAAAAGACATGTCTTATATGGTCAAATCAGAGATTTGTGTGTAAAGACAAAAGCAGTTATCGGGGACTTTTATTTTCCTCTTTTTTTTCTTATTTTCCTATGTTCGTAATTCTCATTCCTTCTGACAAGGTATTCAAAAGCTGAACTGAAGTGATAGGAATGGCTTATAACTCTTTCCTTGCTCAGTATTTTTCAGAACACTTACTAGTGGGAATCGATGCATTGTTGTCTTCCTTTCAAATCAGGATTAGGAGAAGAATAGAGAGAGGAAAACAAATTCATATATTTATTAGGAGGTGTAGGAAACAATAGCCAAAATGCTTTTACAAACCAATTAAAAAAGATATATGTATATATTTTTTAAATTAAATGAAAAAAAGGTTAGGATCCAATTAAAGAAATGGAGAATGTAAACAAGTACAGGTGAAAAATTTTAAATTTTAATGTTGAACAGGATTACAGCATAAAAGAACACAGCAATAATAACAAATGTTATTTTTTAAACGTTACAATAGAAAAAGAGCAGTGAATGATTAAATATAGTGTCCCAGATAAAAATGGAAAACTTTTAGATGATGAAATGGAAATGGCGAAGATATTAAAATACTGTATTTTACTCAGGTGTTTACCAAGGAAAAAACTACTAAACTTCTGTAGACTAAACTACAGAATTAAATGGTATTACCTTAGAAAAATGAGGCAGAAGGACTGTAGGCATTAGTAGCACTTATAATAAATCCTTCAAACTTTGAGCGTATTCCACCAATAATGCTTCCACCAATAAAGCTTGCAGATTGCTAAAGCAAGTAAGCCCCACACTATATGTGAAGAACTTTGTTTACCATTGACAAAAGAGCTGACACGTATTATGTGTGGAGAAAAAGCTGCTAAACAGCTCGACCTGCTGCCCTCTTCAAAAGATACAGTCACTCATAGAATTATTGATATGGCAGATGATGTCAAAAGTACGCTGATAGAGCGTGTTAAGATGAGCAGATGCTGTTCACTGCAATTAGATGACTCTGTAGATGCCTTTGATTTGGCCAATGTGCTCATTTACATTAGATACAAGTTTGAGGGTCCCATGAGAACTTTCTGTTCTGTAAGCCACTACCAACAAGAACTACAGGACAGCACATATTTCAGCTTCTGAATGAATTTATCAAAGAGAATGGCATCGACAGGATAAAATGCGTCGGAGTTTGTACAGACGGTGCTAGAGCGATGACAAGCCGACGCAGCGGTGTAGTTGCAATAATTAGAAGTTGCTCCTGATATGAAGTGGACGCACTGCAGGCAAAGCCTTGGCCATCAAGAAAATGCCTGAGGATATCATATCTGTTAGACTCTGTTGTGAATTGTATCAAGGCTCGACCAATGAATTCAATGAATTGATCAGGGGTGGTACTTGGTCCAGAACGTTTGAGAACCACTTTACAACATGCTTCCTAATGACAGGCATAAACTGAAATTAAATTGGCATAGGTAATTGTTTGGCAAGTGGCAAGCCTTTTTTTTCACAGGAAAGCTCGCAATCTGTGCCACTGATAACAATTTTTCCCACATAAGAGTCAAACATTTATGATAAAATGGTTGTAAGAAAACCATCTCAGGGACGCCAAATATGTAATCATAGCCATAGGAAAAGTAAATGTAGTGGCTCTCTGAAGGCACCAGTTCTGTAGGGTTTGGGCATTTACTGAGACAATTATTAATTGTAGCAGTAAATCACAAAGTTGATTCTTTTGATGGCTTTAGAGTCCAACCATGCGACATAACTCAACGCACACACACAGGTACTAATACACGAGGATACATTTATTAATACGTAGAATATGCATGTAAACCTAACAGATCGTATCGAGAGGGTTATCAGAATACAAAAGGTATATATTCAATCAGTTACAAAGTGTTACACATATCAAGAGGACATACGTTCAGTATATCATTCATTAAGACCGTTTCGTAAATGAACTTGGTTATAACTTCTACATTAGATATTCAAAACAAGTACATAACTCTTATGAATTAAATTGATATCAACTGGTTGGGATAACAATTGAATTCTCGAGCTGTAATGCATTGAAGTTAAATACTCATCCAATCTCTGGGGATTCAGATCCCCTGCGGGCACAAAGAAACAGTTGCAGGCTGTTGCTGTCCAATCCGCGCTCTCTGGCTCGGTGCCAGGCTGTGCTGTGCGGCTTGCGACGGTGCGCTGCTGATGCTCACTGTTGGCTTTAACTAGCACAGTTTGTGCACAGGAGAAAAGATGACTGTGGGTCCCAGCAAGTCAGGAAGAGGACCGGTTCATTCCTGATGAAGAGCTAGTTCTGAATAGTGATTCAGCTGTCCACAGTTCTGACCTGTTCACGAGGCCTGCTGCTGGTTACTCTCTGGCAACCTCCACTCTAGACTCTTAGAACAAAGGAAAGTTCTGGCACTCGGACACACTGGCCGTTCCGTGGTTGTCCGGGCTGAGTCTCAGGATGGTCAGGAGGCGCGCTGTGAGAATGTCCTGCCCTTGGGAGCCTTCTGCTCCTGGGCCGTCCTGCCCTGGAATTCTCTTTTGAATTCCCTTTAGGAAAGTCCACAGAATCTCTGAATCTTACTGAATCCCCCCTTCTGAATCTCTCAGGCTCTCTGTGTTGCCTGTTTTTACCTGGAGGAACTTCAGCTCATTGATTGGCTGAAAGTTCCATGGGCATCAGAGTCCCACGTGGGTTACTCGGCCCTACCAGTCCCTGATTGGTTGATCAAGGTGAGATATGAGTCACTTACTCCTGACACTTAGTAATGCAGTCCAGATGTCCATCTGGCACTCCCTAGACAGATAGGCGCCAATGGATGACCATTGATCATGATAGCCAGGCTTAGCTAAGTGCATCCCCCTTTGGGAGCTGTCCTTATCAAACCTTAAATCAGCCTGCATGAATAGTTTCTCTGTGGCTGCACCACAGAGATGAACAGAGAAATGGGGCCTCATTTGGGAAAGCTCAGAAACACTTAATTCTGCCTTATTAATAAGCCTCGCCGCTACATGGTGGTCGCTAAGTAAGCAAAGTTAGATGTTCACTCATTTCAGTCCTTTTTGAGAGATGAATATGGATTTGTTCAACATAAAAGCTGTGCTGTTTGTGCTCTATATTGTCTGAGAATTGTCTCACATCAAGTGTCCAATGACATTTTCAGACAAAGCATGACACTTCAAGGATGAGTCTATCATAAAGGCCAGAGCAGAAAACAAGTGTAAGTAAAAAATCTAGCCACGAAAGCCAGGTACAAAATTACTCAATATGCTGCAAACTATAGAAAACCAGAGGATATATAAAAGAGGCTTTTTTAGTTACGCAGATGTTTGTTTAATGGTTTGCCAAATAAAGACAGATTAACTCAGGAATTAAGAACTTACCTGCGTCTGCTAGATCAGTGGATAGATTCATAAGTGAAATGGCTGAAAATGTTAACAACAGCCATTGGCATTAAAAGATATACAATAATTTAGTGTTGTTTTTGTGAATGTATGGATATAAAGGTGGATATTAAGGTGCCACAATTAGTAATTTGTGCAGGATACTGTGACTGAGATGGAATTTGTGAAGAGCTGTGCTACCTTAAACCCATGTATGCACAGGCAGAGATATAACTAAGATGTTTATTAATCATTTTGAGGAAAGAGGAATTGACATCAAGAAAACATATTCTATGATGACTGATGGTGCCCCTGCTATGGTAAGAAAACAGAAGTGATTTGTAAAGATTGTTGTGGATCATTGGTCACCCCACTGTACCTTTTTATTGTATTATTCATCAGAAAAATCTTTGTGCCAAGATTTTGAATTATGAGCCTAATAATGTAATGACTACAGCAGTGAAAATAGTAAATTGTCTTGTTGATTGATCTACCTTGATGTACAAGCAGTTTTCTAACTGTGCTTCAGGAGATGAACATTGAAGGGGGCTGATCAAACTTCAATGGGTATTTTCAAAACATGGATTTCTTGCAAAAAGTGCCATTTTTTCTCTGGACACTTAACCTCAACTTTCTGCTATTTCCAACATCTTCAAGAACTTTCAGAACATTGCACAATCCATGTTGCTGTGTTTGGAGTGTACATGCGAGAACAAGTATCAGAATTTTGTGTCAGATTTCTGGATTTTTATCATTTTGATCCAATATTTTCTTTTCTGATTAGACCAGACAACTGTGATATCAGTGACAAGGATTTTTCACTTTATCAATGGATGTGTGTTGAGGATTTGGGAATACAAATAATTGAATTACAGTGCTCAGACATATGGAATTCAAAGGTACAGGATCTGCGAAACACACTTGAGGTTACTGAAAGCGATCGCAGGGTCTCTATCATGACCTGTTGGTATCTGCCAAGAAAATCTGACTGTTTGAAGAAAGTAACATTTTCAATGTTCTCAGCATTTGGATCAACATAGTAATTGGGTGTTTTCACACATAAAGCCAGTTCTTTGCGCCTCCTGTTAACAGTTGATCACTCAGAGGGTTGTGTGCTGCTTAAAATATCAAGCTACGAATCTGAGGTTGGAGAACTCAGCAATGACAAGCATGAGAAAGGATCACACTAAATGGAAAGATGTACATATCAATTTATTAATTTTGAGATATTCTATATTTTAATATTAATTTTCTTTTAGTCAAAATGTAAGTACGGCTATTTTTAACATTAAGAAAGTATCCATAGCTTGCAAATCTATACATCTGTAAACAGGTACACTACACATCAATTGGATCACCACAGGTCTTGTTACCTCTTGTACATTTTGTATACTAATGATTGCATAAGCAAACACACAGATAGACATCTCATTAAGTTTGCTGATGACAGAGCCCTGGTCAGTATATTAAAGGACACAGAATGCCATCATGGGCCTATTCTAAATGATTTCACTAACTAACTGGTGCAATGAGTTCTCCCTAAGGTTAAATGTTTCAAAAATGAAGGAACTGGTTATTGATTTTAGGAAAAATACCACACCCCCTCAACCCACTATAATTGATGGTTAGCCTCTTGAAATTGTTGATGGCTATAAGAACTTGGGACTGGTCTTTGACAAAAACCTAAAATGTGGAAAAAGTATATTGTAATTGTGTTTTATCTTGTGTATTCTTCTTATTTATTGTTGTTGTCATTCTGTAAAGTGCTTTGAGAAGCCACCTTTAAAGGTTTTATTATATAAAATAATGTTTTTTTATTATAAAATATGACAAATATTGTGACACTATAAAAAAAGGCCAACATAGACTCAGCTACATTAAGGTAGATAAAACTATTCTTACACTTTTCTACAAATCACTCATTGAAAGTATCTTAACATACTGCTTCACTTGTTGGTTTGGCAACATAAGTACCGGTAATTGTAATAGGCTGGGTAAATTAGTGAATATACTGTAAGTGGCTAAATAATCAGGAATAATCAAATCAACTTAAGTATCCTTTACAAAGAGTGGGTGACTAAGAAAGCCAAATGCATCATGGAGTGTGTGTCTCACCCCCTCCATTGCGAATCCACACCTCTCCTGTCTGGGAGGCGCCTCTGTGCCCCCAGGTGTAAAACCAACAAACTCAGGAAATCTTTCATTCCCACTGCAATCACACTCTTAAACAATGCAAAGTAACTACCTTGTCTCTTGTTTCTTATCTGCTGTAACACCACTGAATTCTCTTCCCTTTTGGTGATGTTTATTTGTCATTGTGTTGTGTTTGACTGTGCCGTAAAACAAATCTCCCCTAGGGGACAATAAAGCTTGAAATTAATTGAAAAGGTATCACTTTAATGACATATAGAGGTATGTGTTACAACTAAATCTTTTTACTCTAAGATTCAAAGGATTATTTTAGTTGATTCTTTGCATGATATACTGTAATATAAAATTAATGACAGAATTGTTTAAAAACAGAATAAAAAGAAGGATTCTTGTTAACTCTGACTCCATTTTTTTACATTATTGGATTATTTACATATAAATTATAAACCAAATAAGAGTATTCCAATGCTTATATTTGTAAGGGAAAATGTATCATGATTGTACCACCTTTTTATATAAACTCCATTTATTGGTCACATAATCATATAAAATAATCCCTATAACCTCTATAAGTGTTATATGTATTAACTTATTTTGTGACATCCGTACTATGGCAAGATTTCACCCTGTATAATCTACTAATTCTATGTGAATCAATAGCCACTATCGCATGCTTGTTTTTGATAAGACATGATCTATTGATATTCTTATGCTTTAAAATACATCAACCTGTTTCAAGCATATAGTATCATATGTAATATTTTTTTTAGATTTGGGCATACACTAGAAATATGGTGATAGTTATATGTGGTTTAAATAAAAGTTTATTTTTTAAAAGCTGCAACTCAGCCCTATTGACATAAGATGGTTAATTACTGGCCACATGATTACCACAAGAGTTGCTAAGCAGCTTTATGACTTCAGCAAAGGAAAGACTTGCATAAATTGCATTACTTAGGTTAATCATTGGCTTAAAAAGTAACATCCACTTAGAATGGTCTAAGATAACATTGTTAATTATAATAATTTGTTTTTGCAAATATCTTGCAATTCAACGTGTTCCATCCCTTAAAAATGTTCTACATTTCAGAGGGAGACCCTAATTATTTTCTTAAGTCCATCTGTCAAACAGGACAGCAGCTTTAACATTTTGTACACTACAAAGCACCGGTTTTAAGCACTGTCCACTAATTACTTGATTACAAAACTTAACAACAGATGTGAGTTGTAACAAAACTCACAAGAAGAATATTCAAACCAATTGTTGACAGATTTCACTGGTTTCACTTAGTTGTTGGGTACCATTGGCTGCAAGCAAGCTTTGCAGTCAATAGAATAAAAACAATAATAAACATCATCAACATGATATGATAACCAATTATCGTCATTTTCAGAAGTTATATTTTTATCTATTTACCCATATATTATGCAGTTCAGCTGGCACTTGAATAATTGGGTGTTACAGGAAAACGTACTTCTAGGGAATACAGTAAGTAGCAAGCCTTGCCAAAAGCTGAAGGCAGTATAATACACAGTCACTCCAGTGGTTAATTTTGAAAATCATGCATTCTAAGAGTTTTTAGGCAGTCAAGGAAATACAGATCAAAAACTAAAAAGGTTTATGGGTGCATTAACTGAAAATAATCTAATACTTGTAAGTTATCATTATTTGACAGAAATAACCTTTAGTATCATTGCAAAGGTTGTATTTATCTTCCTATAAACTTGTTGTGACAGACAACCCCCACCTTGTCCAAATTAACTTGTTATAGGCACACCTAGACATTATATTTCTCATGCTACTCACACCTTTTCACCCTTTTCTCATTACACAGATGTGAAGATTTTAAATACCACTCTTGGTCACTACCACACAATATATTTCCATTTATTTATTAATACAATTCCTTCTCAGTCACCCTTGTACATGACCACATAGGAGCAAAGACAGTCTGACAGACCACCAGGGAATGCACTCTGCACCACCAGCTCCACCACTGTGTCTGTCAGTGAGAGGCTCTCTTTTCATCAGAATCCCTCTCTTTTCACAGTTCTTACACTTTGCTTCCCTTTCAGGGAAGGCTGGATGTTCCTCTCCACCTGTTGGTCTTCTAACATAGACACTTCAACACCTCTATGGCCCTTGTCCAGTCGCTTCTCTGGAATTAACCCCTGCAGCCATCACCACACCTCTCAGATTGGCCACACTCAATTGTCCAGCCATGCATTTTCTGCTTGTACCAAACACAAACATACACATCGGACTGCTTTTTGCAGGATCATGAGAGCCTTATACTGAAGATTGTTACTCTTTCAAAGATGGTATTCCTTACTTAAGAAACATAAGGCAGGCAATTTATATAGTATGGCTCACAGCTGCAGCTTATCAAGGCATCATCCACCTGCAGTGGTGACCTCCCAACCCAGCACCTACTGACAGCCTACTACACTTGTACAGGAACATGTTTTGATTTATTTGGAATATAAGAAAAAAACATGGATTTTATAGTTTATTAATTGAAACTAATGAACATCAGCAGACTTGACATGAGTTTCCAGAAGTATGTTATTTTTTTAGTGGACAAAACATGAAAACTTTAAGTTTATTTGATAGGTGAATTAAAGCTGTACAAGTCCTAGAATATAACACTATATAAAGTAATACAAAATATAGGCATCCACCGTTTTATGCGAGGGTTACGTTCTAAAAAAACCTTGCATAAAGGAAAATCGCATAAAGCATTACCTTAAAACTGCGGAAAAATGGGGTTGTGTGGAACAGTGTTAAATGTAGTGTTCCAAATGCATTTCATATAAATACATGCTAACAAACATTAGGAATTAAAACTAAACTTAACATAAATATTATTTGGGACATTATTTTAAATAAATCAAGTTCAAGTTCATGTTTATTTGTCATTCCAGCCATATACAAGTATACAGTGGAACGAAATATCGTTCCTCCTCGTCCACGATGCAAATACAGGCAGGACAGACAAGACACTGACATAAACATTGTAGACAGGATAAACATGCAGTGCAAAGTGCAGATAGTGCAAATTACAAGATAAATACATAATACAAAATAACAACACACTGGGTTGTTTCTGTAATTGCAGTGGGTTGAAGTTGATTCCATGGTGTTGAGGAGCCTGACAGCCTGTGGGATGAAGCTGTTACAGAGTCTGGTTGAGCTAGCCCATACACTGCAATATCTTATCCCAGATGGTAGGAGGGCAAAGCGTTTATGGGAGGGATGGGAGAGGTCATCTACTATACTGGAGGACCTGTGTATGCAGCATTTGTAATAGATGACAGAAATGGAAGGGACGGAGGCTCCAATGATCTTTTCAGCTGTTTCCACAATTTGTTGCAGGATTGTGCAGTCTGAAGCGTTGCAATTCCAAAACCAAACAGTGATACAGCTGGTCAAGGTGCTCTCAATGGTGCTCCTGTAGAAAGTGGTAAGAATGGGCAGGGGAAGGTTTGCCTTCCTCAGTCGCCGCAGAAAATAGAGACGCTGCAGTGCTTTCTTGGCTAGGAAGGTGGTATTGAGGGACCAAGTGCTTCTAACTGTCTCCACAGGGGAGCCATTGATATACAGTGGGGAGTGATCAGCGTTGGCCCTCCTGAAGTCAATGATTATCTCTTTTGTTTTGTTTACATTAAGAGATAGATTGTTATTTGTGCACCAGTACACTAGTTACTCCACCTCCCCTCTGTATGGTGACTCATCCTTGTTGCTAATGAGGCCCACCACTGTTGTGTCATCAGCAAAATTGATGATGCAGTTTGAACTGTGCTTGGCAGTACAGTCATGAGTCATGTGATCAGAAGTGGACTGAGCACACAGTCTTGGGGGGTTCCGGTGCTCGTTGTGATGGTGCTGGAGATGTTATTACTGATCCGGACTGTCTGAGGTCTCTTGATTAGAAAGTCCAGAATCCAGTTACATAGGGAGGTGTTAAGGTTCAGCAAGCTCAATTTTTCTGTCAGCTTCTGGGGGATAATTGTATTAAATACTGAACTAAAGTCAATGAACAGCATTCTTACATAAGAGTCTTTCTAATCCAGGTGTGACAGGGCCAGGTGAAGGTCAAGTAATAGACCGGTTGGGGCGGTATGCAAACTGAAGGGGGTCCAAAGGGGTAGGGAGTCTCCAGCCACCCTAATAAATGGTCATCTCTGGCGCCTTACTGTCTGGGAGATTCCAAGGTAGTCTCATCCCAGGTTGTTTACAACCCTAATGTCAGAGATAATTGTTACTCATCCTCCACCTTGATCATCCAATCAGGAACTAGCAGGGCAGGGTAACCCCACATGGGTCTCGAATGCCTGCAAAACTTTCAACCAATGAATGACCATAGTTCCTCCAGATAAAAGAGGCAGCACAGGGCCCAGAAGGTGCCCCTCCAGGACATTCTCAGACTCAGCTCGGACAATCACATGACGGCCAGTGTGTCCGAGTGCCAGGACTTTACTTTGTTCTAAGAGTCGAGACCGGAGGTCGCCTGCGTGTAACCAAAGGATCCGTCCGAGGTTAGCCCAGCAGCAAGCCTCGTGAACTTCCGGTACCCCACCACGAACGCTCGTCTGTTCAACAAGTGAACTATGGTCGGAACTGTCGACAGCTGAATCTTAGTATTCAGGACTAGCGCTACATCGGGATAGAACCGGTCTTCTTTCCGTCTAAAGAGTGTGACTTGCTTGGACCTGCAGTCACTTTTCCATGTGCACAAACATTGCTAGTTCAGCCAGGACTAACTAGCCGGTCTTCAGAGTAACTGCCATCACTCCACAGCAGGAATCTCCCCCTCCTTCTCCCACACTTCCAGCTGTGCCAGGACTGCCTGGCACCGGGCCAGAGGACGCCTGTCGCTGTTCCTTTGTGTCCGATGGAGATCCACATAGATTGGATGAGTATTCAACATTCTGCATTACAGCTCGAGAATTCAATTGTTACCTCATCCCCAGTTGATGTCAATTTAATTGCTATGAGTGACGTACTTTTGAGTGTGTAGAAGTTGTAATCAAAGCTCATTAACGAAACAGTATAAATTAATGGTATACTGAATGTGTTTCTCTCTTGGTTTGTAACTCTTCTTGATTGAATATATACCTTCTGTATTCTGCTAACCCTCACTCTTAAGATCTATTATGTTTATATGCACATTTTATACAGGTGCAGCCATTCAAAACAAGCAGGGTACGCTGCAGTATAACGCGGTGGGCGTGTCGCATCAAAACGTGGTATAATGCGTCATTCTACATTCTACGTATAATTCTGCAAATTACCACATGCAAATTAGCTTATGTTAATAGTATCCAGAATCACCTTGTAAAACCGCCAGGAGGAGCTAATAACTCTCCTGTACAGCATATGAGCTGTCACCAGAAAACGCTGGTTTCGAATCCTGATCACTGCTGAGGGACAATATTTATTCAATTAAGAATTTAAGTTGTATACTCTTTAGACTTTTAAATTTAAACTGTATATTACAGCATGTTAATCATCATACATTAAAAACTTGGTATATTTTATGAAAGCAAGATTGCTCAGTTGGGCAAAAGTACACAACCTACCTTTATCATAAATATTTTAATTATGCAGAAATATTTTATGCATCAAAGTCTTTACCGAATATATTACTAATAGTATTAATAATGAATGACCTTGGACAAGCTGTAAACTCAAAGTATTACCCTGGTCCACATTCTTTATAACCGTAAACTAAAATACTTTATTTTTTCATTGACAAAAAGTAACACCACAGCATTTCGTTGATCCGATCACACATTTGTTTCCAATCATACAAAGTAATTCTTGAGAATCTCCGATTCACCATGCCTTTCACATGCTCATAAAATATATTATTTAGAACCATAAACATATTACTGTATGTAAACTGTAGTGTATATGGCTGGCCTTGGTGGTTTAAAGAAAAAATACACACCAGTATTCCATTTCTCCCTAAACATTTTAAGCATCAAAGTCTTACGTGTGGTTATTTCAAACATTTTTACGTGCTCCTTCTGACCATTTACTGTACGTTTATATACTTTGTGAAAATTGATCGTTTTAAACTTTTCTGCGAATACGCTCGTTATCGGAGTAAACAGAAGCATACTTTTAGAATTGGATTAATAGGGAATATAATATGGATTTGCGTATCTAAATAAATTAATAACGGTATAACTATATTCATATACTGTTGCACAAACAGTAGTATAAGAATTTCCATTGATACAGTATGTGTATGGCTGTTTCAGTGGATGTCACATGACTTGCCTTGGTGGCGTGATAGCTTAAGTGACTGATTTATAACCCTGCGGTCAGGTGTTCAAACCCAGCTGTCACCATGAGTTTTCTTTTAACAAATAAACATTTCTTTGAAAAACTAAAATAGCAAATATTATTGGCATTATATTGACCTTTTTTATATTTCTACATATCACAACATGTTCGTACTGTATATACACAGCGGTACCGCAGGGTGTAGGGCACAAATCCACATGAGCCCGAAAGCTCTACATTAATGTTGTGCATTCGCCTGGCGCTGCGTGATTTTCATCTCTCTCCCTCTCTGCGGGAGTGTTGGCTGTGCCAAATTAAACCGGTTTCACAGGTATTTTCAAAGTAGAATAGGGTGAGTCTTCCAATGACACTCCACCTTCCCCCACGGACACATGTTTTTTTAGAAAAACAGATCCACAACGCTAAGCTGTGTCAGTCTTCTGTGTAAAAAATAATCAGTTTGAACACCATGGGTGCTGTTTTTAAGTAGCTGCTGAGTAAAGTATAGGAATTTTCCTGCTGTCAGCAGTATTGTGTATATAGTTTTATGTACAGGCTGTGAAAAGTTTCACAAGTAGAGGTCTTTAAAATTAGGTCGGGCAAACAATTTTTTTAATTCTTAAAAAATACATAAAAAACGTGATATAATGATAATGTTCCTGCTTAGACATTGCAGGACTTTAAAAAAGCTATAAAAACAGGTTTCGATAGTTAATAACCACTTTTTATCACGAAAAACGGGTGATTTTTCTTCCTCATGATCAACTTAGAATCTTTGTCTACGCTGTAAGGTTTTTACTTCTTAATTAAACGTTTAAATTACACTAATTTCATAAAAACAATGTACTTTTCGAATAGAAAAAATCATATTCTGTTCTCTTCCTGGTATGTAGAACAGATCAGCAGGTCTTTTTTCCCCAGTAAGTGGCTCTGAAAACAGCATGCTGCCCACTGCACTTTGTCAGAGGGGGAGGTAGCACCGGGAAGGAGGAAGCGCAGAGTTCAGTATTGCACAATGGCTTTAAAGCACCAATTGCGTCTGTGTTCATAACTTAGTGTTTAAAATTAAACAACGTAAATTATTTTCTTTGATTTCTAAGTCACTTAATTATCATTAGGCACAGGTTTCTTTTTTGAAACCATCGTTAGACAAAGCAGGAACTTATTGTACTTTCTAATGACATTACACGTGGAAAGATTACAGATTACAGATTTTAATCGTATTGAATTTTGTTATACATTTTAGAAAAGTTTAATCTATGCATACACCACAAAACTATTCTCGATTGTATTTCTGAATGCTATGTATAAAAAAAACTTGCAGCTTCCTCAACGATTCTAAGATGATCACGAGGAAGTGTGAGAATGTGTGAGGAATAGTGAGAAAGCTATGCTTAAAGTGAAGTAATGGACTTAGAATGCAAAGATAACGATTTACATTGCATTGTCAGATTGTGAATCAATAAAGGCATTTAATTAAACACGCATTTGTGATTTTAATCAAAACGGAGAAAATGGGGTTAGACCATTAGACATTCAATACACTTCCTCGTGTATACAGTGCTATATAAATTTCTATTTTGTCTTAATTAAAAATTAAACAACAAGAAATCTAACTTTAAATTTTGATTAAGAAAAATATTTCACACATAGTGTTCTGTATTCACTTTGAAACCATATGGTATCATACTATATATACAGTATATTTATGCAGTATACTAACTCACTGCCTTTCATTGCTGTGTGTGCTACTGTTTTGGTATATCTGTGGATCTGACTTCATGGGATTCGCGTGGTGGAACAGTGGGAGGTGAGACCCGGCGGGGGGGTGGGTTTAGGGGGGTAGGACAAGGTGTTTTGATTATGATATGAATGAGTCCCTGACACATTTCGTCCAAGTTTATAAATTATGATTATGAAATTAATTATAAAAAATATGTTTTTGATGAGTTTTGAAGAGAAAAAAGTACCTTTTCAGAAGTCGTGTACTGCGCAAAGTAGGTGAATTTGACAAACAGGTAATGTTGCTTAAGGAATTTAAAATCTATCTGACTGTACTGTAGCTCTAATGTAATTGAGCAGAAAGCCACCTTGTTCTTACTGACGGCTCTGTTAGAGTTTGTGTTAACTCACTGCACCCTTTTAAATGGATTTTTATCACCTTTATCTGTCTGGGGAGTGGGGGTTGAATCCCTTACTCAATTTAACATCTGATACATCCCACAAAACCCACTATCCATAAAACATCTGCCTTGCCACATTTCTCAAACTGCTCCAGAGTTGGGCACAGAGTAAAATCTTCTAAACTGAAAGCCACGATGGACACCACAATTACCAGTAATACAAACTGTAGTACCGTAATACCTGTAATACAAAGTATAACTACAAGCTAAAACAACCCGAAGTGCAGCACACATGAACCAAGGAAAAAATATCAGCTCCACAAAACAAATCCTGAAAAATTACCAAATATGCTACACCATATTTTTTTTCCTACCTCAACGGACCTGGTGGAGGCCAATGAAGGCTGTCATGTAGTTAGAAACCTTTGAAAAACAATTAGAATCATCTCCCTCAATACCGTCCGGTAGGCTGGGAAGATGGACATTACTTTATATTGTCAGACTCCTGTATTTTAGCCTGATGGGTTTTAAGCAAAATTACCTATTTTTTAACATAGTGATGCTGTAGTGTTTCTGGCATTATACCTCTTGGAAGATATCCATCTTTTTATTTTGTTTATCAACAGGAAGCAGATAGCTGCAATATTTTCCTCCAACCGCTGAAGGCAAGACTCCATGGTCCCTAGAGTAGCAAACACAGATATAAAATTGGGAAATAGATCAGTTTTCAGAGAGTCTGGGGAAACACACAATTAAATTGATCAGGGAATGTTGAGATAATGTCTGTCTTAGTGAGACAAAAAAAGAAACAGGCATAAGCAACATTCTGGGCCTGCAGTGTCTGAGGTCAGTATTTGTTTCCTGACTGTCTTGCCAACTCTTTGGCTGATAAATTCATTTTCTTGGGTGACTAGTCCATCTGCACTCCAAAATGTCCCATAATTGATTTTACAAAGAGTATCAAATACAAACTGTCACTAAGTGTGGTCACTATAAAACTACATGTTCATTTGTGTTGGAATTTTAGAGGTATTGATATTACCTCTGTACTTGTCTCATCTTGATAATGTAATGAAGTTGAAGGGCTTATCATGAATACAGTAGTGCAGGGTTTAAATTTTTAAATTAAGGTAAATTATCTTAAGATTACACGCTGATCACTTAAAATACTTTGTATACTTTGTGTTGCCAGAGTCCTGTTTTGGAGTCACTTCAAAGAAGAGCAACAAGGTTAATTCCTGTCCTTAAAAGTGTAGTATCCTCTCAGAAGGCACCAGTAATGTAGGGGTTGTGGATTTACTGGGACAATTCTTAATTGCAGCAGTAAGTCACAAAACAATTCTTTTCATGGTATTAGAATCCAACCTTGTGGGATAACTCAAACAATGCACACACGGGTACTAATACACAAGAATACATGTATTAATACATAAAATGTGCATATAAACATAACAGATCTTATCATGAGGGTTAGCAGAATACCAAAGACATATATTCAGTCACGAAGAGTTACAAATACCAAGAGGGACAAATGCTCAGTATATCATTCATTTAGACCGTTTCGTAAATGAACTTGGATACAACTTCTACACTAGATACTCAAAAGCAAGTACATCACTCTTAGGAATAAAATTGATATCAACTGGTTGAGATAACAATTGAAGTCTTGAGCGGTAATGCATACTCATCCATCTGTGGAGTTACAGATCTCCTGCAAACACAAGGAAGTAGTGGCAGGCTGGTTGCTGTCCAATCAGTGCTCTCTGGCTCGGTGCCAAGCAGTGGCGCTGATTTTGTGCACAAGAGAAGAGTGACTGCGGGTCCCAGCAGGTCAGGAAGAAGACCGGTTCCTTCCTGATGAAGCGCTAGTTCTGAATAGTGATTCAGCTGTCCATAGTTCCGACCTGTTCACGAGGCTGGCTGCTAATGCTAACCTCGGGTGGATCCTTTGGTTACGCAACCTCAGTCTTCGACTCTTAGAACAAAGGAAAGTCCTGCACTCGGACACACTGGCCATTACGTGGTGGTCTGGGCTGAGTCTGAGGATGCTCAGATGGAGCCCTGAGGCTGAATGTCCAGCAGGCACGCTGCGAGAATGTCCTGCACTTGGGAACTGTGTTCCCTTGGGAACTGTTCTGCGCTTCCCAACTGTTCTGCCCTGCGAACCGTGTGCTACAGGCGCTCTGTGTTGCCTTTTTTACCTAGAGGAACTGCAGGTTGTTCATTGGTTGAAAGTTTCATGGGCATCAGAGACCCACGTGGGTTTAACCTATCCTACCAGTTCCTGATTGGCTGATGATGAGTAACCATGCCCTCTGACCTTAGGGTCATAAACCAACTTTGAATAACACTTTCCCTTGGAATCTCAGACTTTAAGGCACCGACATGAGCATTTATTAAGGTTCCTGGAGAATATCAGGAATTGGGAGTTGCTCTTTATCTGGACACTCTCTCAGCTAGAAAAACCTTAATTGTGAGCCAAATGGAATGGCCTCTCTCGGTATCAAGCACCACTGAGATGAAGGAGAGAGGGACTGGCAAGGGAACAGAAAGCTTAATTCCTGTATTTTAATAAGCCTTGCTGCTACAAAAGGATGACTGTAAAATTAATTATTTTACTTTATTAATGCTCCTCCCCACTGGCCAACTACTATTATAACAGCACCAACAAGTAATATTTCTTAGAAGTTTTCAGTGATGCTTAGGTTAGAAGTTTAAAATGGGAATATGACAACAGAATACCAAAGGAGGGAGTATTCTGTATTGATTATAACAACCTTCAAGTAAAAGAGAAAAAACATTTTCAGAAGAAGAGAAACGTTGCAGTCTTCAAAATGAATTCACATTTTTTGGGGCTGAACAAATCTTTATCTAAACATAGTCACAACACCCTTTCTCAAAGCTAGATTTCTGTTTCTGTCCAACTGCCATTAAATTCTTTAACAAGTCCTGAAATTAAATTTGGATTTCTGCGTGTAGGGCTAAAGCTGGCCAAGACCCATAACAACATAACACCTGCAGATATATTTCCAATTCACCACTTCTCACACAGATTCTGGAATGAGTAATGGCAGTTCAATTACCACCGTGTCTTGCATCAAATGAGCACTGCAAACATTTTTAGCCAATGTTTAGACAAATAGTTTGGACCGAAATATCACTTGTTAAGGTACAGTAGTTGATACTCTATTGATGGCTTCTGACTTTGAGCCATTTAATATACTTTTCCTTCTAGATTTAAGTGTAATGTTTTTATACTGTCAATCATGGTATTCTACTGGATCATGTGAAAATTATCTACTGATCATTGCAACATCTCTTATTTGGTTTGGATCCAGTTGTAGAGTAAAAATCCACTGGAGACCTTTTTTGCTGAGCAGAAGAGTTTATTGTGTAATCGGCCAAGGAGAAACACTCTGACTGTAATTAGGAAGATGTTTCCCAAAAAGAAGAGTTACAGTTGATCTTTTATTCACTTTACTTGATAAGGAAAACAAAAAGCTTAACTCTCAAACAGAAAAAAACTTAATTCTTACTTAATATCTATTGGTTAAGTAAACCTCTACTTTTAATCAGGAGATGTCTACGTAACTATCAATGTTTTCTACAAGCAGGTGGTTATAATTGGCCTTCAACTCTGAATAATCTTTGGGATTCTAAAACACGCATGTTTTCTCTGTGTCCGCAGGCCTTATCAGTTGCTGTTTCTTCTTGCTGAATATGGTTTACAGAGAAGGAATTTCCAACCCTACTATAGTTTATCTATGTTTAAATCAAATGTTGTTTTACTTACTCAGGCTTTACACAGGGTGTTGTGTTGGGAGTTTTAGCAGCACACAATACATTTTTTTCAAAGAATGTTAAGATGATGTCTTTCTTAGTGAGACAAAAATGAAACATGTTTCTTCTTAGACGGTAACAGCAACAGTAAAGAAATATTTAGATGGTACATCTGTGTTAGATTGTCCACCATCATGAATTTGGGTTTCTCTGCTACATGTATGCTGATTGTCACATGGAGGGCAGGAGGAGTGCCCAAGTGAGTTCTTTCAAAACAGAATGATGGCTCAGCCGCAATAGCACTTACAGTAGGTGCAAAAGTGGTTTATTTGGACAGTGCTCACCACAGACCAACAAAACAAATATATGTACAGATGCAGCCATTAAAAATGCACGGTAAAATGATTACTGCTTCTTGAAGGTTTACAGTATGTTGGTGAAGTCTGTTAATAAACACATTTTTACTGTGTGATCTACTATTCAATTTATACTTTAGTATTTTGTTGTTATTATTACGCATCAGCTATTGTAGTAAAATGGTTAAATACATTGAACTGGCTTAGGCAAATATTTTTTTTGTGAAATTAATGCCATAAGTTTAAAGTTTATTTATTATTGCAATGTTTGCATATCTTGCTTCAGAATGATAGGTTTAATGTCAGTTTGACATTAAAACTGCTATTGGTACATGGTGACATTAATGTTTTTTTCATATCCCTTTCATCAATATTTGCATTACATAAATGTTTAAAAAGGTTGAAACTCTTGCATTGCTGTAACATGTGTCAACTGTTTAATGATTGTACAGGTTTAAATTGCACTGAATTACCACTTACAGGGAAAAAGGTCTCCATAAAAACTGAAATTACTATGTCTGGTCACTAGATGGAGCAGAAATATCTCTTTTGTTGATTTATAAAACATGAACTATGAAACATCTTCCTTTTGAGAAGCATTCACCTTTATTTTCTATTTACAGCTGCTACAGTAAATGTAATTTCTATCCCCTTGTTTCTTTATGCTCAAAACATCACATACTGTATGCCAGTGGCCCTCCCTTAATCCTGGGGAATATTCTACTCTTTATGTGGGTTTACATTGAAACTGAGCTCTAATTTTACCACTGCATTTATAACTGAACTGCTTGTTTGTTGAAGCTTGGTTTATATGTTACAGAATTCAAGCCCTAAGTTTCATAAATGCCCTACTTGAAGCATATTGTTTCTACCAACATTCAGCATAGAGAATTTTAGTCTGTCTACCTGAGTTGTTAAGGTATAGTTCTGATAGCAGCTTTTAATGGGTGCTCAGTTTATTAAAATAGAAACAGGTGTCAATATATCAGTGTGCTCACATCAATCTTATTGTTTTTCTTCTGCAGAAGTCTGCTTGGCTCAGACATACTGTAGGTAGAGGTTTGATACCAATTACAATTCAGAAGTCATCAAAGAATTTAAAGTAAACTAAAAAATGTGCCACAAACAAAAAAGTCAAATAGCCTGTGTTGGAGGAAAAGCCAGAAAACCAGAAGGTTACATAGGTTCCCCAGGAGTGTGTTTGGAAACCTTTGATTTGTGTAGTTTCCATTAGTTTCAAATTCCTTTAAGCACCTAGTATAGCGAACCATTGACAAAAGAAAAGATTTCTGAAGACTGAACAACTGAAAAGTTAAATTTCAGGGTCTAACCAATGATGAATGCCGAAAAGAAGATAAAAGTACTAAAATTGATACCTGACTTGTGATTGTGCTTGAGTTGGGGTCTCAAGATGATTCCAAGGTTTTTGTATATTGCTTTTGTAGAATTAAAAAAAATGTAAACATAAACATCTTCAATCTTCAATTTCTTTTGCATATATGTGAAAAAAAACATTATTTTTCCAACCAATTGTCTTCTTTAAACTCTTAAATTACTTAAACATGGTAATCAGTGTTACATATATTCCTCACACTGTCTAGCACAAATATTTAACTGGGTTTAAGGTTCCCACTTGCCATAGGTTTGTATGGGAGAGCCCCTTCTCTATTTATCATCTTGTGTAATGAATGACCTTGCTATGGCAGCATCTTTCCACATTGTTAAAAAGCCCTGTGCCAGGAAATCAGTAATTAGTTGATTGGTTGAGAGGTTGATGGTTTGGGGTTTTAAGGGGTGCTAGTGACAGTAGTTTAAATCCAGTTTTAGCATGCTCTTAAACATAGCACTCTCACACACTGACTCAGTAATATACAATAGTTATGCAATGTTTCTTGCTGCTAATTTTACCACTGCTTACGTTATTTAATTGTCAATGCGTTGTATATTTAAAATCAAATACAGAATGTGGAAGGTGTATTATGTTGGGTACAAAATCAGAGATTCACATAATTCTGATGAGGTAGTTGGTGTATGCTAGTACAAAGGAAGATTGATATGTACAAAGAGCTTCCAGAGACAGTCTAAAGCATGCGTGACACCTCATTTAGAATATGTTGTGTCTTTTCGTGCATTACTGTTTATACAAAAAGAAATTGGTGTTTAATTAGTATAAGAGAGATCAACCACGCAGGTTGATTTTAGATATAAAGGCCTGTCTATTAACACTACAAGGTTAAAACTATTTAAATCATAAAATACTTTAGTATTTTATCTTGATTGATTCAAGTATTAAAAATACTTAATGATGCCTGTTGCTTCAGTGTCAGCATTGAAAATCAAACCATAGGACACAAGAAACCAGACAAAGTGCAAAAAAGTCTAAGAGCAAAATATTTTTACACATGTTTTAGACAAAGGGTTTTAGTTTCTGGTACAAGGTACCCAACCAAATTAGTGAGGCAAATTACCCATTTTCCATCCAGAAAATTCTATCTATCTTTTTTATGGTTGTTAGTAGCTTATTAATTCTTGAATCCCATGAACTGGAAAAGTCAGCTGAATCAGTGAAATATGAATAATAGTTATATTTCAATCACCAAGAGATCTGTTGAAAAAGAGATGCCACCTGTTTTCATTTATATAGTACCCTTTTTCAGAGTGAATAGACTGTTTTCTAAATTTGATCTTAAAATTCTTTCATTTTTTTATTATAAATGTTTCCTTGCATTCAGAAAATGGTTGAATATCACCCCATATCTGAAAACCAAAATGATTAAATTAACAGTGCTCTGGGTCATTTTAACCGAGCTGACTGGATGACAGTGAATTCCAAAAGATATAAAGTCTGAAGTTCAGAAACTCTAACCCCTCAAGTTTTCTATAAATAATACACATGCAGTCTTTTGGACTCAATTACAGATGTTATCATGAAGGGACTTCTCTTAATAGTGAGTTTAGCCTTAGTGGGTAAGTTGTCTTAGATTGGAACCCCTTTTAAAATGTAATATATATATTTGGCTATTTAAAGGCATTGATTTCTTTCCTTTCTGTGTTATTTTAGGATGTGATAAAACCAGTTTAGGTAAGTATTATACAGTTAATATGTTGAAATTCCATAAATATTTAAATGTTATTTCAAAATAAGACTGGTGTTAAGTCAGATCAAAATGTAATCAAATTTAGTAAACCTAAGTGCACTTTTATAGTTCATTTATGCACTATAACAAATATATACAGTATGTACAGTATACAGTATGTTTTTGCAGTTCATGTGTAGGGCAACACAGTGGCACAGTGTTTAGCTTTGCTACGTTGCAGGGCTGGGCCCCTGGGTTCAATTCCAGAAGTGCGGAGTTTGTATGTTCTCACAGTGTTTTGTGGGTTTTTTCCTGGGGATTTGGTTTCCTATCACAGTGCAAAGACAAACTGTTAGGTTAAATGGCTTCTAGAAAAAGTGTGAGTGTGTGCATGTTTGTGTCTGTGTGTGTCCTGCGATGGACTGGTGTCTCGTTAAGGATTTATCCTGCCATACAGTCTGTACATTGCTTGCCAGGATAGAGTCTGGGTCCCCCACAACCCTGAATTAGATAAAGCAGTTAGTAAATGGATGGATGGGTGGATTATATATGTGGAAATTAATATTTTTTGGTTGCTATAAGTGTATATTGATGGAGTTCTAACTGAAAATACAGTAATATGCTTACACTATACCTGGTATAAACAGTATGTACTGTAGATGTTAAGATTATACTGAAACCATATAAAATATATACATGCATAAATAAATGTATACATTTAAATATGAAAATTATACTGTATACTGTAATCAGTAATAGAATTATTACATTTGAAAGAACATTTTAAAATTGTGCAAGCTGTTAAGCACATCAATTGTTTAATTGGAATAGTAGTAATAGGTATAAATACACATATTAAGAAGATATACATAGACAGATTAAAAAGAATGAAATAAAACCCAACATTTCATTCTGCATATTGTCTATACATTCTTAATCATGTTTTTTTAGTGTTTTTTTCTGTATGTGTACCAAAAGTAGCATTTGTAGAGCATTTAAAGAATCAAAAATAGCATTATGGTGCCACCAGTATCAATTTTCAGCTATGCTACTGAAAGAATTTTGCTTTCCAAAAGAATTCTAAACAAAGGCGAATGGATGGCAAACCCAAAGGAAGACAAATGAGACTACTCAAAATTAGTCATCTAGATATACCTTCACTGCCCTCCATATGTATTCAGACAGTGATGTCAAAATTGCCTTTTTTTTGCTGTATAATCAAGCAATTCAAATCTGGGATGAAAAGATTAATAGGATGCAAGTGTCACCTTTAATTTCTGATTATTTATGTGTGTATATATTGTACTGTTTCAGAATAATAGCAGTTATTGTGTTTTATCCCCCCCCATTTCAAAACCATAGGATTTAGCCTTTTCTCTTCCTTTTGGTATCTGCCTTTGGAGTCAGTGGGCCAAAACCAAAATGAAGACTTCATCAGAATTATAAAGGCTATGCCACAAGATGCAAACCACTCATCAGCACCAAAAATAGAAGGATTACAATTTGTAAAAAGTACAGAGATGAGCCAGTGGAGCTCTGGAACAAAACATTATGGACAGATGAGACAAAAATAAACCCCTTCTAAAGTGATGGCAAGCTGAAAGTGTGGAACGAACTGCAGATGTTCACTCATCTTTATTGATGATGGAACTAATGTCTGTAGCAACTTGAATAATTTCACAAGTGTACAGGAATATCTTGTCTGTCAATATGTACAGATATGTCAGTATGTCCAACATGTAGCAAGACAATAATCCAAAACACATGGTTAACACAATCATGTTCAATGGGAAAAAAAGTGGAAAGTTTTAGACTGGCCAAGTCAATCTCCTGATTTAAATGCAATTGAGCATGTATTTCACTTGCTGAAAAGAAAAGACTGAAGTCAGAAGCTGCCCAAAACAAACAATAGTTTGGTGATGTCAGTGGGCTGCAGGCCTGATGCAGTTATTGTGTGCAAATAATTTGCAACCAAATACCAAATAATAGTTTTATATTACTTTAATTTTCTTAAATTTGTTCCAGTATTTACAGTATGCTAAAATAGTAGGATGGAACACAAAAAGTAGTATTATTCTAAAACATTTTAGAAGCACAAATTCCCAGAAACACCCAGAATAAAAGGTGATATTCTATACTTTGGCTCATATTCATATTTTCATCTCAAATTTGAATGGCTTGGGTTTAGCAAAAATAACTATTTTGACTTCACTGGAGGATAGGGTATTTATTCAAAATAACATTTCTTAGTTCAGGTGGGTAGCTGCATCAGCATGTTTAGCTGCAAAGGAACAACTGATAGGTTTATTCCATGCTGAAAAGAGAAGAAAGAAAACATAACATTTTGGCTGTGAAGGCTCAGCATGGAATAACATTTCTTAGTTCTCAAGCCACAATGTTTCTTGATATTCATTACTTGTATTACACAGTACTTTCAAACCTTTGTTGTTTTAGGAATCTTTATGTGGGTACCTAAAAAAGGTGAACTGTCATTTTAATGAGTTTACATACAATACAAATACATATAATACGTTATAAAAGGTAAAGATAACTCTGTCAAATGTAAGAGACAGGAGGGTGCAATTCAGAATTTTTAGGAAGTTCCAGGACAATTGGGTAGAATGATGAGCCCTGTGAGGCACCACATCACTCATAAAGTGAGTTGTAATAATTCATAACATGTATTTACTTACTCATCATTCTCCTTACATTCATTCAATACATTAATTCAATTCTTTGATTAAGAACCAGGGCTGAATTCAAGAAAGACCTATGAGTACAATTATGAGGGAACCGTGAGAATTGGACATGTTGAAAAGAATATGGTGGAATCAGGCTTAAAAATCTCCTGTTCGGTAGAAATCAGCGGGATTGCAGATCACACCTTCCTTCTCAAGGTACTGTACATATCTATTACTTTATGTGTACTGTATATTTCTACTTCTGTTAAAACAAGTATAAAAGTATAGGCAAATTAGTCTTTTTAGAGAATTAAACAGCCTACAAGAGAAATGATTATTCTGCAAGTTAAGGAAAAATAGAATTTGTGCCTTCCGGATGCAACTTGGATTTACATCCATGGGCATCTTGTAGCCAGTTCTAAATTTATTTTTAATTTATAGATAATTAAATTTGATTAGTTTTCACTGTTATTCACCATAGTGAAACACATAACAATAAGCCTTAATATCCCTTACTAAATATGTGTAGTTCACATTTTAGTAAATGTTTCTGAAAAATATGTAACCATGCTACAGTAAAACAGCCAAAAGCATAGAAATATTGTTCTAGAAAAATCAGAAATTTCAGTTCATGTACTGTATGTTTTTCTTATTGTGTAGTATTTTTTATGGCTATTCAAATATGATATTTCTTGTTCCATTAATAATCAAAGTAGACTTTAGAATAGGTCTTCCCTTTTATCTAACCTAGCACTTCAGTTATACAGCAGGAAATGTCTTCAAACAGGAGTGCCTGGAGTTTCCCTAAATGTTCATTTGATCATTGCTATTTTTATAGGTTATCAATCTGTCCGTTGAAGAATTAAATGGTATCCCTGGAAAGAGTGGATTTTATTCCTCACCAAAGCTGACAGACAGAATATCTTCACAACTTACACAACCCATTAAATTTGAGTACATTAGAGGACAAATTAAGGACATCTATGCGGCACCAAATGTCTCTGAGACAGTTGTGAACATTGTGAGAGGAATTCTCAATTTTCTACAAGTCACAGTCAAGAACACTCATGCTGTTTATCAACTTGAAGAGGTTTGTATCATTATTTTAAAACAGTTTTGTTTTGTCTGAAAGTATATGCTCCATTAAAGGATAAAATATAAAGTATTATACCGGAACAATTATAGCAATACTAAATATACAGTATGTACAGTAATCTTTACAGACTTGATATATACAGTATAAGCTGTATATACAGTATATCAAGTCCCTCTCATACAGATCATTGAATAATCTACTATGCTTGTCTGCTAATGTGATGTTAACATTCTATATTTCATTTGATCTATATTCACTTTTACAAGGTTTTATGTCAAGAATATTGATCTGAAACAGGATAAAAGTGTACCAAAACAACACTTTATTTATTTTTGCAGCTTGGAATCCATGGCTTTTGCCATACCAGCTACGTTATTGAAAAGGACAAAAAATCCAAGGAAATCTATATCACTCGATCAACAGACTTAAGAAATTGTCAGGAAAAGGCAGAAAAGTATATTGGTCTAGCTAATGCTCCAAAATGTAAAAACTGTAAAGAGGTAAAATAATTTTTTTCTTTTTTAAATAAATCATTCAAAAATGTGGATTTTAAAACAAATGTAATTAATACCATGATAGAAGCCAGCTATGATACCAAGTGGAAGAAAAAATACATAATTTTTAAACTTTTCATCCTTGAAATAAGCACAAATAATACAACTGTGTCTCTCTTACACACTTGTTATGATGCTATGACATTACTGAAGAAGAAAAGTACTGAAGTACTAGATCTGTACTAAAGTAGGCTATTTCTCTTAAAACATAACTAATGTGTTCTGTAATTATACATTTAGAAAGGCTCACAAGCAGAAGAAACTGTCACATATACCTACACCATGAAACTAACTGACGAAGGTGCCTTGATCACTGAAGCAAATGTACAAGAAATGCACCAATTTACACCATTCAATGTAAAGGAAGGAACTTCTCTACTGGAGGCAACGTATGTCAATTGTTTATGGACTTGTTCATTGTTGGTTTGTACCAGTTAATGATTTTCTTAACCTTATTTGAAACATGGGGATTCAGGATTTATTGTTTTGGGGAACTACAGGGAGTTCTCCCTGTGTTTGCATGGGTTTACTCCAGGTTGCCCTAGTTTCCTTTGGCAGTTGAAAGACATACTGGTATATTGATTGGCTTCTGGACAAACTGGCACTTGGTGTGAGTGAGTGCAAGTCTGTGTGTTTGTCCTGGAATGGATTGGATCACATCAGAATGTACCAGCCTTGAGTCTGTTGCTTGCTTTGTCACTGCCCTGAATTGGAAGAATAATTTAGAATATGAAAAGTGAAGTACAAAACTTCAACAAACAATAATACATTTTCCAAAGATGTTGTTTGAATTCATAGGTATTATGGAACATATTTTACATAGATTTTTTTTTCTGCTTTACTTTCTCAAATAATCTGTTTTATAGTAAAACATTTGTGCTAGTAAATGTGAAGGATGCACAAGGGAAACCACCTAAAATACTACTCCAGAACAAAGGAAATCTGAAGTACAAGTTTGGAAGTGAATTAAATCAAATACCACTAGTTTTAATGAAAATGGAAAACCCAGAGTTCAAGGTACCGATATGAATCACCATTATTATCTTATGAGTCTTAAAAGAAAACAAATCATTTGCATGTTTAAATTTATTCTTCAGTGTCTGTTTCTAAAAGATGATAAATTAACCAGAATCATTAAGTGGTTTTCAGCTTCATTTTTAGTATTAATATGATTATGGTTTTAACGTTCAGCAAAGTCATTAACTTTATTGCATTTCATTGCATTGCCTACCTCACAGAGCTGCACATAGAGGTATATATTGTATAATCAATTATAAAAGAAATTCAGTTAACAAATAAAGTTAGAAACAAAATAATTTAGACATCATTGTATTTAACATATTAAATAATTTAATAAACTAATCTTACATCTTCTTACATAATGCATTTCAGATTGCAGAATTAATTCAGCGCTTGGTGCAGGCCAATACACAGCAGATAGATGCTAATTCAACCACTGATATCCTAAAGCTGTATCAAGTCCTGCGTGGTTCAACAATTGCAAACCTTGAGGCTGTATGGAAAAAATCTTCTGATGACACAAACAAAAGGTAAATGTATACATAAAACAATTTTCCATTATTCTGATTAGTTTGTTTAGTCTCTAATGTGAATTTTGAAAAATATTCACTTTGTTGACACTTTCTCTCATCACAATCTTGTGTAAACGGTCAATTTTACATTTTATATTTTAATCAGTGCTTTGAAAGTTTTCATTTTTATTATATACATATTCATAAGTTCATATGTATTATATACATTTCATAAAAGCAAAAAGTCAAAAGACCTAAATAAACCCCACTTCAGTCTTTTTGATAAATATAATTGAAAGAAAATGTATCTATTGGAATCCTGACAGTTTATGTATTCTTAGGATATTATGAAAGTTGTATTTTTATTTTCATTTTTGTTCCATGGCTTTTTATTGTTACACTTGGCTAATGAAGGAATTTAATGTATTTTCAGTATACTCCCCTTTTGCTCCAATGATTTTTCCCCTCTGTGAAACGATATCGGCATTTGTATTTATGCAGGTTGTTTGTTATGTCACTTACTTAACAATGATATGCAATGTGATATTTCAACCATGTAGCAAATACTATACAGATGCAAAAACATGAAAGTTTGCTGCCCTAAGGATAATCTATATGATGGGCTTAGATTCTCCACAGTGTACACTTTAATGTTGTTGTAGACTACACAAAATGCTATTGTGCATTGACATGAAGTAAAAGAGCAGTAGCAGGCTATAAGCTGGGATACTTCTGCAAGATATATTAATAATGCTATATTGTGCATTCTAGCTGGAGGTGCCTGTTGGTTAGATGACAGTTGCAGATAATTAAAATTATTTAACTTATATATAGAATTTATCATATGCAACCCCATATCGGTGTTACCAAGTGGAGATTTGTCTTGATCGTCTGTGTGGCAGATGCACTCAGCATGTACATATTGTATTACTGACTTACTTTGACTTCCTGTAAGGGAATGCTTTTGTTTGACTAGCCCCATAAAACTCACTGTTTTACAGCATCTCAGTAAATACTCTCAAGATACTGTTGAAATGTCCTTTATTGCATTGTCTAACTACAGCCAAAATATCTATATTACAGGTGGATGCTGACATACCCTGTGATTGCACTCGGTGGCATCCATCTGTTGAAATTATTCTTATGCAAAAAGATATGGCTAGGTTATACATTTTGTCATACTGCAAAAAGGAATGAGGCTATGGTTGAATGTTTCCTCTTATTTTAAAAATCTGCCTCATTATCTCTTTTTGCCCCTTTTTTCTTAATTTATGAGCTTACAATTTTTTGTGCCATTTATAATAGTTCTTTCAAAAAACAAAATCGGTGTTAATCAAGAATATTGTACTTACAGGAGGTGGCTACTGGACTCCATGACTGCAATTTCAGATACCAAGATAATAACATTTGTTAAAAACAGAATTAGGAATAAAGAGATTACACCAAATGAAGCGGGACAAGCTTTGCTCGTAATACTCAATAAAATCACACCTGATTCTGAAGCAGTTGAACAGTCTCGGGTAAGGCTAACTATATGCCATATGTTTATTACATTATGCAATAATTCTTGCAGAAACTGAATAGAATGTGTATTAACATACATATTTTGAAGCCATAAGAAATATAAAAAAGTCTGAATACTTTTTACTGAAGAAACTGAAGAAAAGTAGAAATATGCCATTTAATGGAAATTTAATTTCAGAAGGTTGCTGTGCAGATAGACTGAGTTTTTGTATCAGAGCTGCCAAAACCATCCCTGATTAAGTACATACAGTGGTATAAAGTAAATATGACAATACACCTTCTTTCCAAGCATATAACAATTTCATTTCACACAAGGTGACCTATTTTGCTTTCTTAAACAAATTAGTAGTTGTGCATCCAAAAACATACAGAATTTTGTCACTGGTTTTTGCCCCAGTTGTTCATTTTTCAAAAAACACTATTAACTTCTGAAGAACTGAAAAGTTTTAGTGTATCCTCTCTAATAGTAGTACTAACATATTAGACACTACTTCTATTGCTGAAGAAGCAAGGCTTTGTTGTCTGTGTATGTTACCTTGTGCTATGAGGTTCACTTTCTATACATATAGTATTACACCCAAGCTTCTATTTGCACCATTATATCAACATACCTGATGGGCATTTTATACTGTGGTATGGTACTTTTTGACCTTGCATGTGCCTCTTGTGAAATCAGTGCAACGGTGCAAATCTTCACCAGAGCTATTGTACATGTAGTCCCCTGCATGTCCCTTGTTTTCCCATACACTTATTGCCTTACATGCACGGGTACCTCCTCTATAGTTTGTACTGTGAATTTGAGCTCTTATAGAGTGGCCAGTGCAACTCTTACATTCATTCTTTTACACTACAGAATCTATCCCCCTATATTCTCCATGTCTTCAAGGCTTCCCTGACTTCCTATTCGTGACCCTACCCTAACAATCCATGGAAGTCACTGGTCTGACTTAATTCCCACTAGCTGCTTCTGCAGTCAAAATCCTGGTGCAAACCCTGATGTAGGGGGTTTGTGAATTAACTGGCACAATATTTAGTTGTAACAGTAAATTGCATGAGTTTACTTTGGTGTTTTAGGAATCAATTACCGAGACAACAAGGAGTCTTCACAAGGATTTACAACACACGGAATACATTTATTTATACACAGAAACAATGTGTACAAAAAAGCATTCAAAGTGCACAGGGTGGTGACTGCTCAGTCGGGGGGAATAAAAAAAAAAGGGAGAAACTTGCTTTGCTCCCTGTGTTGCAGTTACTGCTGAATAATGCTCTATTCAGGCATGTCGATGTAAAGTCCGACTGTATTGCTCTGGTGATCGAGCTGATGCACAGTGGTAGCTAGCTGGTCATGAGGTCCTGTTGCAGGCTACACCTCGGACAGAATTCTGTCTTTATGTATGGGCTTGCCCTCTAACTTGCTGCTTTGGGAAAAAGTCCCAAAATTCAAACAACAAGCTTGGCAAGCATGTGGTTCTACTGTCAGCCAGCCAATTTGGTTCAGCAGAGAGAGGAGGGTGGCCAAGTTAGAAGTGATACACTGCTTTTTAATTGGGGAAAATACAGTTAGTGATTGATCAAGAAGCTACCAGGTGGAGTGGGTACCAACACCCTGCAGCTCCCTGGTTGGTCATCTTGTTGTATGATTGACCATACCTTGTGACTTTTAGGGTTATCTCCAAATTTGCCTGTGTCCTTCTGCCATCCAGGCACCAGCAGTATACTGTACATCCATCTTAAGGGAGTACTGATAATGTATTTGGACTGTCCTGATACAAAAAACAAGTTAATCACTTGCTTACATGCAAAGACCACTAAATGATCCTGTGGCTGCGATCACAGATACATTCCTGTGACAGGCAACAGGCTGTTTGGTCCAGGCACTCAAAGATTTTAAGAAATACTCAATATCACAGAATTGTAAGTGAAATAATAGGTCTTGTCCCTACACTGACAAACCCATAACTGTCAAATGATATAATCTATCCTAACAGACAATATAAGGTCCACATCTCACCTCAAGAAAGCTTACACAATAGGGTATAAACATCAGCACTCCAATGGGATCTTCTTTAAAAAGCTTTCCACCAGGAAGCAGACAGTACTATGGCTTGTTTCAGATGTGTTTGTGTGAATCCATATCTTGAGTATAGGAATGAATGTAGTGTCACTCGTGGTAGCCTAACATCAGTTCTAGTTATGCCAGGTCAGGATTAAAATTGTGTCATCCATGGTGCCCTTTTTTTGCTGATTAAGTCTAATCTAGTTCTCTGAAGGTCTGAAACAGCTTTGTATGTGTATAATGTCTGCCAGATGTTGAGCATAACATGGTTATATTGACTGAACATTTCAATGGTATGTGACAGTACTGGTCTCCCCCAGTCTTGGACATTATTAGCAAACTCAAAGGTACACCCTTAAATGGCACACATATATTCTCAGAAAGGGGACTGGAAATCAGGGAAAGGGCAGGTGCTCACTTCCAGCAATTAAATTGCTTTAGTGGGAAGGGTGGATGCATGCTGTAAATTTCTAAGACAGAGTACAAATAAAGTCCTACCCACAAGCCAATATGAAAGAAGTCAGTCTATGGGAGTAAATTTATTGAATTAACTTATTTACTTTTTGCTCTTAATTTTTCTTGCTCTTGTTCTCCAGTGTGGAAATTTATTGAACTTCACACTTTGAAAGTGTTACATATATAGGGACATATGGTCCCTTGGATTAAAAAAAACCCACCAGATCAGTCATTATATAAACAACACACAATAACAGTATCTTTCAAATCTATATTATTTTTTTAGGAATTTCTTGAAACCACATTTAACAAGAACCATTCTGTTCTCTGGAGAATAACCATGCTTGCATATGGATCACTGATCTACAGGTACTGCGTTAACTCTGAGCACTGTCCTGGAAACGCACTGCAGGTACAATATATTATCATTTGAATGCTGCTTATTGTTTTTTTTTTATTTTCCCTACAGCTGTTAAAAAATTACAGCGGTTACCATGTCAACATCACTAGATGTTATAGCATTAATATTGAGCACACATTCCAAAATGTCATTGTTTTACAGTTGATGCATTTTAAAATGTGAACTCCTGACACAGGGTTAAGTTAAAATTGAGATAAATTTTAAAATAGCAAATTACCAAAACATCAAAACTGGGTGATTTAAAAATATCAATGTAAAAATTGCAAATTTGAAATTTACAGTGTCACATTTCAGCTAAGGATCATGTAGTTGATAACATGTCTTTTACCAATACTTTTAGTTTATGATGTTATGTCAGAGAAACTGTCAATCTGCTGTAACCAATACATGTCCTTGTTGTACATGTTGTGATCCCCTTCATTTAATTATATATCTTGGAAATCCTTGTCAGAAGCCACATGATTAAGGTTCTGACTGACCAAAAGCTACACTACCTGTCGCCCACATTACTTTATTTAGTTAGAATTTAGTTTTTAGTTACTTAATTGCAACATGCTGGTTACAAGACATCTTATAGAACATGATATCTCAAGATGAGTACCTAGCATATAACTTGTAATAATAATGACATTTCTCAGGACATGGGAAAGGTTCCTTTGGAATGCTTTGATTTCCAAAACCAATAGCCACAAAGCATTTTAGAAAAAAAATGAAAAAAGAGTTATTAATGAAATGAAAAAGAAATAAGTCGTAATATCCTTAGCCCTACCTCACATGGAGGAGAAATCCAAAAATTAATAGTTTGTTCTTAAATACAAAATAAAAGATACACTTCAACATAAGTTTGAAGGTAAGACTATAAAACTTTTGTGTCTGGTCCATGTAGCATACAAGTGAGCCACTTGTTAAAGTATGAAATAAGCAGTCTTGCAGTGAGTTACGTGGAGCTGACAAACAACACTAGTTACTGCTGTGCTTGATCAACTTGGACTGGCGCTATCCTGTCACAATTATGTTAACATCTACCCTGGAGAAATTCTGAATAACAAAAAATAGTTTAAAACAAATATTCTGTTCCTCTTCAATTTTCTTACAGCCTCTTCATGATCTTGCTCTTGATGCTCTCAGCAATGGCAATGAAGAAGACATGATTCTAAACTTGAAGGCATTAGGGAATGCAGGCCAATATGCCAGCATGAAGATCATTATGAAATTCCTGCCAGGATTTGCTTCTGGAGCTTCACAGCTTCCTACCAGAGTCCAGAGTAATGCAGTACTGGCTTTGAGAAAAATTGCCATCAAAGATCCCAAGAGTGTGCGTATTTATTTTTTTAATGCAGTGGAGAGTGTGAAGCAAATTAGTAGCAAAAATTATGGGAATTACATTTTCTTAAATTTTACCATTGTTTAATTGAAAATGTATTTTTCTTGAAAACAAAAGTGGTTTTTAATTTGCAGTTGTGTATGAAGTATAAAAAATGAATAGATGTATGTAAAATAATATATTTAGTACAGTTAAAGGGGTAAATACAATTAGTATCTGGTGCTTTAATATGGACTGAGTGCAGCCATGCTCTATTTTATGGTCAGAAATTTTGAGTGTTTGGTCTTCTCTATAAAGGTAACTGGAAACACCTCATGGGAAAAGGTTTAAGAGAATCCTAGAAAAAGAATAGTTTATGCTTATCAGTCTGTAGAGGGTTACAAAACAATTTGAGGCTTCTTCCATCCACTGTCAGACAGGTACACAGGACCAGATGTCCTGCCAAGATCTCCTCAAGAGCAACCCAAAATCATCTAAGAAGTCAGAAAGACCCAGAATAACATCTGAGAATCTGCATACCTCTCTTACCGCAGTTAATGTCAATATAAATGCTTCCACTGTGAGGAAAAGAGACTGAACAGGACTGGTTTCTATGGGAGGATATCTAGGAACAACCCCTGAAAGATCCACAAAAATTCTGGAAGATTGTTCTATAGACTGATGAGTCAAATTTGGACTTTTTGGCCACAATGAGATGAGAAACTTTTTATATGGTGAAAACCAAACAATTGCTTTTAACAGAAAAATCTTATCCTGAATATCAAGCATGGTGGTAGGAGTATCATAATTTGGGGATGCTTTGCTAACCAGGACCCAGAAGGCTTGTCACCATAGACAGAACCATGAATTTGTTTCTATATCAGCAATTCTGGCGAAACCATCAGGAAAAAGGCTGAGGTGAATGGTCTTCATGAGACAATAGCCAGGAACAAACATAAAAAGAACATTGGTGTTCATTCAAAGGTAGCCAAAGAGCACCTCGATGATTCACAAGATCACTGGGACAATATTCTGTGGAGAGACAAGTAAACAATTGACACAATGAGAAAAGTTTAATGTATCAAATTCTGGAGGAGAATGTCAGACTATCCATTCATCAGCCGAAGCTTAGCCAAAAGTAGGTTATGCACCAAGACAATGATCCTAAATTTACAAGTGGATCTACAACAGAATGGCTGAAGAGAATGTTTAGAATTTGTGACTGAGAAGGTCAGAATTTGGACCTAACCCCACTGAAATATTATGGCAGGTCCTGAATCAAGCTGTTCATACCAGGAAACCTTAAAATATCATGGAATTGAAGAAGTTCAATAAACAAGAATGAAGATTAAAAGATAGGGATTCATCTACTGAAAAGAGGAGGGAATCAAAATATGTTAAATCTAGCCAGTCTGTAACTGGAAAACCAAACATTTAGGAGGAAATATGCAATAGACAGGAGAAAGAAATCTGTGCAGCATGTGCATAAAAGTGATGAAGGAGACAGGCGAGAAGCTGAGAGTCCACATTTGATTTTTTCAGGGTGTCTATAAATGGAGAGCAGGATAGATCCATAAGGATCATTTACATAAATGAAACAGGAAAATAGAGTTAGACAAAGAACTTTGCCATGAAACCTGAAAGGAATGATTAGTGAGGTAGAGACAAGCAAGAGATTTCATATTTTGAATAAAATGCTGAATGTATCCTCATCAACTTTCCCAGGTACAAGACATTGTAACAAAAATCTTTTTGGATAAAAATATCCATGCTGAAGTCAGAATGTTTGCTTGCCTGGTCATATTTGAAGCAAAACCATCTATGGCTCTTGTTTCAACAATAACTGGATATTTGTTGAAGGAATCCAACCTACAAGTAGCCAGTTTCTGCTATTCACAAATTGAAGCACTTGCAAGATCTGTTACTCCTGACAACCAAGAGCTGTGAGTGGTCAAAACATAATTAAAATCTTTTTTAAAGATAATAAATTACCATACAATGCAATGTGTCATAATATGCTTTGTTACAATGTTTTACATTGATTTTTCACAGGTCTATTGCTTGCAGTGCAGCTGTGAAGATTCTGAGGCCCAAGCTTGCTCATCTAAGCTACCGTTACAGCAAAGCTTTTCATTTTGATTGGTTTCATGGTAAGCACAAATGTCATCCATCCTTAGATAGCCTTTTATTGCTGATAAGCATAACATCAGATATACAGTAAATGTCAATTCCTAGTTACTTAAGTAACTGATGTGTAAAATGCAATCAAAGCTTGTGAATATGTTACATACCCTTACTAATGTAGCACTGTTAAGGTCTAGACCAAATGTTTTAGTAAACAAGAGACATCTACCCAAAAAACATCCGAACCAAGAAGATTTCAAACAATAGCCTGAAAGGCTATTGAAATTGCTTCAGAAAATGTTGTTTTTTATGGAGTTTACAACAAACGTTCGGGAGGGATAACAACAACCAAGTTCAATCAGACTCAGCTGTCAATAATTATCAATCGCTTCTGACATCCATTCCTCTCCCAAAATGCTATAAATACTGACAGGATCCCTATCTCTCTCTCTTGCATGTCTCTTGCATCCCACCTCTACCCCATCTCCACCTCTGCAGCTACCCCTTGGTCACCCTGCATGGGGGTCCTGGCCTCCTTGTTCAATGGCCGGGAGGTTAGCCCTCAGCCAAGCGGGTTAAGCCAAAATCTCGCTCCATAATCCTACATGACGCTTTAATCTTGGGTGCATATACAAATACAATAGTTGTATTTATTAAAAATAATTTAAAAATGATCAGAAATTATCCATTTTAATAACACTCTTGCACGTACATTAAATGCATGTCTATACATTTATATTTCTAAACAGATTTTGTTTGCTTAACAATTTATAGCATTTTTGAAGTTCCACAGAAAGTAAACAATAGATAGAATTACAAGTGCAAGCACAATAATACTAGTATAAAAAGTGATACACAAAAGCAAAATATATACAAATACATAACAATTAAGGAAGTTTGGGAGTTCAAATTCTAATCCCAACTTCAGCATTACAGCAAATCACACTGGTTTGCTGGGTGTAATTGTCCAGCAGGATGTGACAATGCTCTTCTCCAACTGGTACTGTCATTTCATCATTAGAGATAATATTATTTATGGTGTTTAAACATTTAAACATTTAAACATTTAAACTACCAAACTTGAGTACCAGATACAATAATGCAGTACTATGTAAGCATTATTGATGATGTCATTGATACCTGAAAGGTCCAAGTTGAAGCCTGAACAAGTGTCTTGACCAGGTACTGCAAGAGGTCAAGAACTGAGTAGTTCTGATTTCTGGGTAGTTCATTCCAAACAGTGGGGAGGATAAAACACATGAATGGTGTGGGAATAGACATAGTGTGGTAGAAGAGGTGTGGAGGCAGAGAGAAAGAGTAGAGGGAGAGATAAGATGATGAAGAGGTGGTACTGTACTAGAATGTTTGAGACAACAATGGATGAGAACAAGAGTTTTCAATCAGAAGATATTTCTACTTTTAATTTAATTAAATAACACTGTGTTTATTACAGGTTAATCTAGTTCTACATCACCCTGTGACCCTGAATGTTATCAGATGTTAATGTTATCAGAATAGAATTTAAATGAATTACCAAAGATACTGTAGTTCTTCATCATCTTCATAATTTGGATGGATTGAATTAGATTCCTCTTACCGCTTATCAAGTTTATTCTAAGGTTTAAGTGCTGAATTAAATCCATTTATTTGTTTGCTGTCTTTTCAGATCCTACCTTGTCAGGTATAGCAGCCGACCTCTATATGATTAATAATGCTGCCAGTTCTCTACCAACGGCTGTTGTGTACCGATTTAAATCCTATTTTATTCAGAGAGTAATACAACCCTTGGAGGTAAGTGTAGATGATTATATTTAGCCTTTTTACTGCTTTAAATTTTCTTATGAATTTCTAATACTGTGCACTTGCATTTTCATAGATTGGTTTACGTGCTAAAGGAATTCAGGAACTTTTCAACAAAAATCCCCTGCCAATCAATGGCAGACCTGGCAGAATTGAAAAAATTTTACAAATGGTAAGTAATATTGGATAATGGATCTTAAAAGCTGTAGTATTCAGTCAACAATTGACATGTATAAGGATATAAAGAGAATACGTTCAGACACATTATATAATTTAGAATTAAAAAAAGAAGACTCTCTGATCACTAAAAAAGGGAAATAACAATCACCAAAGCAAAATTTAAAATTAATCTAACAAAAAGAGAATTCAAGGTGATGTTTATTTTTCAAAGTCAACTGCTTTAATGTTAAGGTTGTAGAACTGTTAACAGGAACATTTGACATATTAAATTAAAACAGAAAGTTTTACAGGAAATACAACAATAATCTATTCTTTTTTAAAAAAAACATAAACTATTAGTTGTCTGGATGGAAGGCCATACCAAAAGAAACTCCTCTTGTATCTGGCTATGTGAAGTTTTTTGGCCAAGAGGTATTCTTTGCAGATATCAACAGAAATATGCTATACAACAGCATGCAGGTAAGACTTGCTCTTCAGACCTCTCATTAATTAAGTTTAATTCTGTGAATACACAGATTTAAAAAAGCACAATATGTTCAGTTTTACATCTATATGCAAATATGTTCATGACGTACTTCTGAATTGTTCATTTGAAATAACAGAAGATTAGTTAACCCTGCATTAAATGATTAAGTAGTGCATTTATACTGTATTTATGAATTTTACTTAATCAAAATTGTCTTTCAACAGTTACAAAACAGGAATAAAAATGCACCTTTATAATGCCGGATGTTATTGAAAATACTTCAGGCATATGAAGAATTATCTTTAAAATGGACTAATAGGAAATCTACAATTTGCTTTTTTCATAGACCCTTAGCACAATGGCAGGGAAACAAAATAATACATTGAAAATAATTGAAGATCTTCAAAATGGCATGGCACTTCATTGGACCAAACCATATTTGATATTTGAAACACGCTATATACAATCCACTAGCCTTGGTCTCCCAGCTGAAATTAGCAAGTATTACTCTTCTATGATGGGAGTATTCATTAATGGTAAGTACAGTATTAGTGTTTAGATCTGATGCACTTACTTTTATGTAGCTTATGGCTTACGTAACCCTGGTTGATAACCATCTTGTTTATAATTTAAATAATTTCAATAGTTTCCATTATTATTTTTTAATATCAGACATACATTTCAGAATTTTAATAATAATTGTCTTTAAAGGCAGTGGAAATAAAAATATTTTTAAATGAAATACTGTACTTTAGGGACAATATGGTCTAAAACAGAATATTGTGATTTGAAGAAAAAGGGTAGAGGTGATAAAATAGTGCAACACAGTAAGACCTTTTTTAAAGTTCGTTTTTTGCCCTTTCTTTTACAAACAAACAAAGAACAATGCTTGCAATTATGTATAGAGATATTCACAACTGGCTTTTACAACAGACATTGTAGTGTCACACCAATATTATATTACACTACACAGCCCTCTCATACCCTTTGACCCAAGCAGATTGGATAGCACTGTTTACCTCATTGCTTCTCACACCACCAGGCAGCTTGGGTGCCACTGTAATCTCAAGTGACCTTGAAAACACTAATATAACACTCCTTTTCCTAAACTGCATTTTCTCTGGTAGATAACATATTAAATGTAACATTTTAATTTCTAACAGATGTGATATTCTTATTTTTTAATTTTATAGAAATACAGCTGATGAATAGTGCAGTTTTGAAATTACAAAGTTATTTTTTTAAAGATAAGACATATCTGGTAATTAGATGCTATCACTATGTGTTTTGCAGCCAAAGCTAAATTTGATCCAGTCCCTTCAAATCACTTAGGCCAGCTAATGAACTCAAACATAGACCTACAAGCAGATGGCAGCATCAGGTAAAATATTAAGTCAGTCAAGATTCTTCCATTTTCCAATCCCCTCTTTAATTACCATAATGCTTATTGTTCAATCATATATTTATATACTGGAAGACCAGAAAAACACAATTAATAAGTATTGGAATCAATAGAAGTTATTGTATTTTTGAGTATTCTACATATAGGGTAATAAACTAATTATATATATACTGTATACAGTATAGCTATTATTCAGTGATGTTATATTTATGCTTCAACATACTCTATACCCCAAAATATTACATTTTTCCCCAAAGAAAATGATTTAAGCAATGCGTCAATATCTATTATTTTCTGCTTTGTGTTGCAGCATAATCAAAGATTTTAGTTGTTTTCATGGAATTAACACTGACATTGTGCAGGCTGCTCTTCAATTTGATGGAAAAGCAAATGTAGTCTTACCATTTAAAGTGAAAATCAAAATGAATATAAAGGAAGGGAAGTTTCAGATTGACATGCCTCCATGCCAAAGGGAAAATGAAATAATGTCAGTCAGGTACAGTATATTTCTCTTACTATTTAAACACTGTAATAAACATTCCATTCAAATAATTCACACATTTATTGATTATAACATGATCTTTAAATACTGAATACTATTTTGTATATAACATGATACATCATCTGAAGGCCCTTTACAATAAAACAGTAATGTGAATACAAATTAATTTTTATAATTTTGGGAAACAAGAAGTAGTTAGAGACTGGAGGTAGCAGGGATCCTTATACACAGTGAATATAATTCCTAGTGAATATCACAAGAATAAAAGTTTAATGTCTAATTTTCTTTAATTTCAACATTAAATACAACATGTGGGATTCAATGTTATCCGTGTAATTTGTTTGCAAAAAAATATTATTTTTTACCTCAATGTCAAACTTTTTACTAAAGTGATTCAATAATGACAATTAAAATATAAAAAACTCCCTTTTTTCCCTCTTTTTTAAAATAATTTTTCACCACAAAATGGACAAATAACAGCATCTGAACCTCAATATGAATACAGTATGTCTGCATTTAATCATCAGTATATTCATATAAGTATTTAAAAAATAATGTAATAGTTCATTCAATGAAATTGTGCAGTTACACTGTCACCACATGCATAATATATACTTGTAATATTAAATGTTCTTTTGAAATGCATACTTCTTCCATTTACACAGTAAACATCTTCCATAAAGCACTGTATAACTCAGTATAACTACTTACTATTTCTTATTGAAAACTGCAGCTCTCAGGTGTTTGCTATCTCAAGGAATAGAGAGGACTCTGCTTCAAAAAAGACACCAGTTGTTGTGGTACCTGACACCAGGGAATCTGAAAAGCACAACGCATCCTCAAATGAAGCATCTAGGAAACCTAAAAAAAAATTGGTTTGCTTTTACCTTTGTTTTAGCAAATTAAGATTTTCAAAATGATTGCAGGGACAAATTTAATAACATTGTACCATATTTTATATTCTAAAGACAAAAACAAATTCTACATCTAAATAATCATTTCTAGTGTCTACATACAGTACATACTGTATAAAATAATAAATGGAGATTAGCAATAATGTAATAAAATCAATAAATCGTTATTACATGTTTTTACTATCTTCCTTCAGAACATTTTATTACATAATCCTTGTGTATCTGTTTGATTTTAATAAATAGTTGAATCATATCAGAATGTATCTTTTCTTCTTCCAAACAGGAAGAAATTACCTCTACAAATCTTCAACTGAAATCGGGAGACAAAGTGTACTGGACAGATTTCGCTCAGATGTACAGAGAAGAAGCACACTTGTGTGTTAAAGCAAATACCTTTGGGATGGAAGTCTGTCTAGAAACAAAAGCAAGAAATGCATTCTTTCTTAATAGGTGTCCCTTTTATTATTTATTAGGAGAAAACTACATTAAATTAAAACTTAAACCAGGTACATTTCAATGCGAATAATTAAGATTTGTATAGAAAGTGTTGAAATTCATGTAAAAACAATGAAAAAATAAATCTTCATAAAATACTGTCTAGGATCTTTGACAAATTTTGGTCAAGGTACAATGTTAAAACATTCTCATTCATTATACTGTGATACCTGTAAAGGAGATTTATTTCAACATTAGGGTCATTTAAATGCATTGGAAACCATAATATTGAGCTTTGTCTAGCTGTGTGCTTCACCTTGTGTATATAGAATGATCCAGCACTCTTATTTACTTTTATTTTCTAGTGCAGTATGTTATTTTTCTTCTCATCCCAGAGTTTGTATAGTATTCCATACAGGTATGATTGTGTTAAAATATAAACCTATGGAGGCCAGACATGAATGTGGAAGCAGTCTGAAATCTTCATTTAAAAAGCTGCAAGAGGGTAGAAAAGGACAATTCTAACACATCTTCACGACCCAGTCCTCAGAGTATAGACAGTACAACAGCACTGAAAATCTCTTTTGGGGATGCTGATGTGAGAATTTGTAACTGTGGTCATGTTGGTTATTGGAACACCAGTTTGGCCAAGTGAGCAACTGCAACTGTTCTATCAGAGAGAAAGAGAATATGAACTGTTACTAAGACATTCATTAAGAAGCAGTTTATGTTTACACAAATGTTTATTTTGGCCCCCAAGCCATTATTTATCTTTATTTAGTTATTGCTTTAATATTTAACATTGCAGTCATAGACTTATTTTGTCGAAACAGTTTCTGTTTTACAGTTTCCATGCCTCATTTATTCATTTGTCTCCAAACCTTGATAAAATCTGAAAATGTTGTCAATTCAAATCAATTGCTTCTTATAGCAAGGTTTGGATATATCAATGTAAATACAGTTGTAAATTATTAATCTTTATTTTGAACACACAGAAATATATTTTTGAGATACTGTAAAGTAATTATTTATGCTATGATTTTATGCAGTCCCAACAGATGGTACTATTCAGAAGATCAGTATCAAGATGAATGTAGGATCAGATCAAGAATCACAAAGGTTAAATCAGATGATGATAGATGCCCTCAACAGTTTAAAGGTATGAATTTTTAAATATAGTCAGTGAAAGTTCTAGTTTTCATGAACAATTATGAAAGAACAGCATAAAAAGTAAAAACAGTCCTGGAACTAAAGCACATAATATTTTATTTTAATTTTCTATTAAATTAGATTTGATTACATTTGACAAAATCTTAGGAAACCATAACTATTATACATTTTAACATATTTTTCTTGATGTGACATAGAAACAATCATCCAATTCCACAAGGAGCATCAGTTCTTCATCTAGTTCTTCTGGTAGCAGTGAATCATACCAAAAAGGACAATATGCCCATAAAAGCAGACAGTGGCACAGAAAGAATCCCTCTGTGTCCAGCTCCTCCAGTTCATCCACATGGGAGCCAAGACATGGTCGGAAAAGACCACATTGGAGCAAAAGCAGAGTCCTGCGTACTGACAGAAACAGCACGGGGTCTTCAAGCTCCTCCTCACAGGAATCAGTAAGTAACTCACTTGCCATACTTTTTTTCAAACCAGGTGAGCTCATCTTTCAATAGTCAAACCAATACCACTCCTTATATAATTACAGGAAAGGTCTGATCCTGATGTATATGATGATGATGATTTACTCCAGCTATCCAGGTCTGAGGAGGTAATAATTGTTTGATTAATCACTTGTATCTGTTTTTATTTTTCCTGTGTTTTAGTGTGGTAAGTTTTAGAATCTATAAATTAAAATAATTGAGTTACTGGAGGTGATTGGTCTGAAAATATTTTGATGAAGCGGGATGGCAGATCAGTATAAAATAGCCTCTCTTTTGCAGTCAAGAGTGTTTGGGAAGTCATCACAGCCCACAGTTACTTTCCAGGCTGTCGTAGTAAGGAGTAATGCCAAGCAAGAAGGCTATGTAGCCACTGCTTGTATCTCCCACACTACAACAAAAGACAAAATGAAACTACTGATTTCTGATGTTAACAAAGAAAGCAAATGGAAGATGTCCACAGATGCTGTGATGGATATGGATCCCTTGAGAACAAAGGTAATATCAATTTATATAATTATTTATACTCCATTATGAGTTCCACAAAGTAGAGGAGATTAAGGACATTAACTATATTTCTATTATAACATATATCCATCCATCCATTTTCTAACCATTTCTTCCAGTTCAGGATTGCAGGGGTGCCAGAGCCTATCCAGCAAGCAACAGGTGCAAGGCAGGGTACACACTGGTTGAGACTTTGGTCCTTCGTAGGACAGACACACAGACACACACTCACTCATTCACACCTAGGGACATTTTTCCCAGAAACTAATTAACTTAAGAGTATGTTTTTTGACCATGGAAGGAAACTGGAGCACCCAGAGGAAACACACCTGAACAAAGGAGGAACATACAGAATCCACTAAGAGAGCAGTGCTGCATTACATGTGGGTTGGCAGAAGCTTGCAGTTTCCTGTTGCCATGAGAAACTAACATTCACAATAGCATTTAGACTCCGGCTGACTCCATGTGAATGATGTCAGGCCATTTGTTCTTTCAACTAGCTGCCTTTTAATCAGGCAGCGAATCATCCAATCAATCTTCTACTTAATCAGCCTATTTAAGGTTTTTGACTCTGCTATATCTGTACTACAACATTGAGCTCCATAGAGCCATAAGACACTCTGTCTCTGATCAGTCTCTGATCTCAGCAACCTAAATTCCAAAGTGGCAATTCAGCGGCTATTCACACTATTTTCTGGCAGCTCCCAGCCAGCTGGCCCCACTGGCCCCACTGGCCCCACTGACTTTAATCCTTCTGTCCCTCTGCCTTTAACCAGCTATCTCACTGCCTTCATCCCACTGGTTTCGCTGTCTTCACTCAGTACCCCCATTGTCAAGCAACCTGGGCAGCCCTCCTGCTAGCCTCACTGTACTCAATCCAGACAGCCCTCACCCAGCTTTCTGCCAGCCATCAAACCCTGATATCCAGCCTGCCAGCTCATCCCTCCACTAAGTCTTAATGCCTCCTCAGATTCCCCTAATCGCCTGGAGATGTACAAAGTCCTGCACTTGGGTTTCAGTCTGTCAGTTCTCCACAACGCTGCTACGCAGTACTAGCATCATAACACCTGGGAATTAAACCCAGGGCTCCTATCTCAGGAATGCTAACCACTGCATCACTGTGCCCCCAATATATTTTACTATTGCTATATTATATATTATAATTAAGTGTAGTTAATATTATAACTGAAAAAAATGTTATTTATTTAGTTAATTCAAATAATAAAATTTAATTCAGTACTATTCATAAGGAGTCTTATTCTAAATTACTCAGGTGCCCGCCATGTAAGATTCTGATCTGCCATATTGTTTTAGAATCATGATACATGGAACTATAATTAAATCAGCTAAAAAGCCCTTCTTTTAGTTGTCTGAATTATAATATGTAAGTACAGTGTCTTTTTCATGTTTAAACATTTGTAAATACATATTAAATACCAAATGAAGCAGGGACACTTTAAAGGCTTTTGTTTCTTTTTTAACAGGTGCAAGTTAGATGGGGAGAAGACCATTGGAAATACAAATTTGCTGGTGAGGCTAGATATGTGGAAAAATGTGGATCTTATCCTTCTGTAAAGGCCAAGTTACAGTGGGAGAAAGTGCCAAGATTCATGAAGACATTTGGAGAAAAGTAGGATGCTTTACAATAGAATTAAATATTATACATTTGAATTATACATTATAGAATTGTACATTTCAGATAACTTGTTTCTGCACTAAGCCATGATGTCCAATGCCCTGTTTGAGGTATACAGTATTGTTTCCACCAACTTCACCACACAAAAATAGGCAGTCTCTACCCAAATTGCTTAGTTTTATGACTGAAAACCTATTAATGGTGATCAATTTACAATTACCTAGACAGAAGGGGAAATTAAAATGTATCAGACATTTACACATTTAGCTTTTTTATTTCTATAGATGTCTAGCTGTGTAGGTAGAACACCGAAAAAATACAGGTACTGATATAGGGTGGGGAAAAAATATAAAATATAAAAATATGGGCCAACCCAAAAAAAGAATAAATGACATAAACTGGGATTAAAAACAAGTCTGAAGCAAAAACAAGAAGACAGGATTTGAATAGGGACCAACTGTACTTGTATTTTGTTACTGCAATCTATAATGCTGACATATAGTTTAATTCTTGTCAAGCAGGATCACGATGTGACAATAGTTTACATTCTCTCACCTCTGAGGGAAAGTTGTATTACATGCCACTCTTGACAATAACATGCTTAAGGTAATAGCCTCTTTCAGTTTCAAAAGAAAGATGATACACCTACAGTGCCTTGCAAAGTATTCACCCCCTTCCAATATTATCACATTTTCTTGACAGTTGGTGTACATTATACACATTTAATAATAATAATAATAAGAAGAAGAAGAAGAAGAAACTTTATTTTATATAGCGCCTTTAAAGGTGGCTTCTCAATGCGCTTTACAGGATGACAATAACAATAAATAAGAAGACTACAACAATAAATAAGAAGATTTCACAAGATAAGAAACAATTACAATTACAACAATACAACAATAATAATAGAGGAGACCGTGGAAGGTGGTACTAAGAAGAGCAGAGGGGTGAAGAATGGAACCAGTTAAGTAAAGGCTTTTCTGAAGAAGAAGGTTTTGAGTCTGGATTTGAAGGAGTTTAGAGAAGGTGACTCTCTGATATCCTTGAGCAAAGAGTTCCAGAGCTTGGGGGCATAGCAGGAGAAGGCCCTGTCGCCCATACAATGTAGACGGGCTTGGGGGACAGTAAGGAGAGCAGAATTTGAAGAGCGGTGGTTGCGAGGTGGGGAGTAGGGCGATAATAGTTCAGACAGGTATTGAGGTGCCAAGCCATGTAAAGCCTTATAGGTGAGCATGAGGATTTTAAAGTCTACGCGGAATTTGACCGGAAGCCAGTGCAAGGACTCCAGGATAGGAGTAATGTGAACACTTGCACCAGACCTGGTCAGGATTCTGGCTGCTGAATTTTGGACATACTGCAGTTTGTTCAGAGTAGATTTAGATACCCCAGCGAGTACAGCATTGCAGTAGTCAATCGAGAGAATACAAATATGTTGATCAGCTTTTCAGCCACAGTTAATGATACTAAGGTGAAAAAAAGATGTTTTGACAGTATGCTGTACATGTGGGTCAAATGTTAAACCAGAATCGAATATAACCCCAAGGGGGTTATATTATATTTACAGTAAGTGAATCTATTTTAAATCTACCTAGACAGCTGAACTGAACACTGCTTTCATGTATGGAGTAATGAATTAGCCTCAAGGTAATACCTATACATTATTTTGCAGTTCATAAAATGGGATGTCATTGGAAGTGGGTGAATACTTTTACAAGACACAATATAGTATAGGAACAAATAAAGTTTTATTCTATGCTGGAAAGAGAAGAAAAAAAACACAACTTGTTCCTTTGTAACCTACGCATGCTGAAGCAGCTACCTACTTGAACTACTATATAGTACTGTATATACTATATACCACTGTACATATTATATACTACTGTATATACTATATACTACATTTAAAATATTTTGCATATTAACATTTTGTTTATATATATTTATTCTATATTGTTAGATATACTTGCTCTTTCAAGATAATCTTTAGTAACCTTTGGTCAAAGGTCTTAACTAATAGCATTAATTCTAATTTCTGCTTCTATTACCCATTCAGGGTACATGAATACCTGCCAGGTATAGCCCTTCTCCTGCAGTGTTATCAGAAACAACAGCGGAATCCCTCGCATCAAGTTTCTGTAACTCTCATGCCTACATCCTCCTCAGCAATGTTTGATGTTATCCTGAAAACTCCTGGGGTAGGAATATTTTTAATTAATTGTAGTTTTTTAATAGAATTATAATAATTTCAATGACCAATGTTAAACTAGCGTTCTTAACGAATGAAGCTTAACGTTTATTTTCATTCATAGCTATGTTTTTCAGTTTGTCTCATCACATTGTTTAATCCTCATATAGGCCATACAGTAACACTGAGAGTGACTGAAGCCTTCATACTAGCAAAAACATAAAGCACTTAGTTTTGCACCATCTGACTTAATTCACTTAATTATGCAATACTGCATACTGTATATAAGTACAAATGAGGGATTACAAAAAAGGTGAAAATCAGGATTTAACTGATGGGCTTAGCCAATAAGCAAAATAAATATTCATAACCCCCAACTTGTAAGTGATTTCTTAAACAAACTTTATCTAAAATCTAAAATACACTTCTCAGTCATCTAAAGGTGTAACAAAATAAAGTCTGATATATTGTGGTCCCTGAATTTAGGGTCCTAGAGAATAGCAATCTGAGCTCCAAACACAGGGTGTTGGAGCAGCCTTGGGAACCCTGAGATGGAGCTAGGCTCAATTGGGGGGAAAGAGAGAAATGGGTTCAGGCGAACTGGTTGATTGATGAAGGCAGGTTTGAATAATTAAAAATAGATACAGTGATAACAATTAGTGGGAGGAAGAGTTAGTAACTGCCTTTTAAAAAGCAGAGAAGAAAAAATAAATAAACTGTCCACCTTAAGGCTAGTACTCCCAGTCAAAAATGACAGTCTCCCTGAAGGCAGTAGGAGGGTATAGGAGAGTTGATGCCGGTAGGCGACTGCAGGAGTGATGATAGACTAGCTAGCAGCAATATAGAAAGAAAAACTATAAACACTCCTCCTTGAGGCTAATTCCCCCAGCCAAAATAACTGGCTCCCTGAAGGCAATAGTGGGGCTGGTGAGTTAGTGCTGATAAGGTGACTGTGGGAATAGGACAAAAATAACAAGGTGAGAACAAATCTTGTGATCAGGAAAAATGCAACAGGGGATAAAAATCCCTGCACATTCACAGTTCCCGGTTGAAAGGCTTTAAAAAAAGAGAAAAATCCAGCAAAAAGAAAAAATACAACAGGAGAAAAAATCCCAGCTCATTCAGAGCTCATGGCCGAAAGGCTTGAGGTGCTGCTCATTGTAGCAGTGCAGTTGACACTTTTACGGTAGTTCATTAAATGTAGCTCACTGTTTGTTTGAATGTTAAAGAGAGCTCACACTCCACTGTTAGATAACTCAATATTATGTTCGGGATCCCTGACCTGATATGAGTGATTTTATTTCTTATTTGAGTTTGTTTATGTATTCATCTCTTTTCAGTTAACTGTGTATGGATACACTATTCCTCTCCCATTTGAAATTCCTACACACCGACGGTCCAAAGAAGAAATTGACCTAAAACCTTCTGGGTGCACAGATGTTGATGAAAATAAGGGTAAATATTGTATGATTTCTTAGAATATCAGCCATATTTATATTTTAATAATTTATATTATTAGAACTAAAATATAGTAATATATATATTAGAACTATAGTTCTAATAATTAGAATCAATTTAAATAACTCCTTATCCAATTCAGGATCACGGAGTCCTGGAGCCTATCCTGGGATGCACTGGGTGCAAGTGGGATACACCATGGATTGGATGCCAGTCCATCACAGACACTATGTACTGTATAAGGGTACAATCAGACACAGACTCATACTTAGGCCAATTTTTTTACAGAGGCCAATTTAAACTTCCAGCATGTCTTTGCAGTGCAAGAGTAAACTAGAGCACCCACAGGAAACCCATGTGAACACGGGCAGATAGCATCCTAGGAATCAAACAATGCAAGGCAGCAAAGCTAATCACTTTGCCACTGTGCTACCCACAAATTTTATGGTAATTAACAGCAATGATTAAATGTCAGTGTATCATTTTTTGGCAGGTGTGGAAAATCATAACTCTTGGGCGTTATCTTTGTAGGTGCTAGATTTCAGTGTTCTAAAATACAATATTATCCTCTATATATAACACCAATACTAAATTCCTTTCTTTATGATGTTAAATGTTTTCAGCATCTATATACCAATCTATGCAGTGTATAAAACTGAGTAAAAATAACCACTGTCAAAGTGTTAAATTATTTTGCATTTTTCTCTTAACCTCACCATAGCCTTTGCAAAAACTATTGTACTCGGCTTGTTCCACTTAGTTTCCCCTAATGGACATGATTTAATTCTTCAATCAAATGGGTTTACCTAAGCCAAATATCTATCAAGGAGAATCAACCTTAATGTTGATCAACAAATTACAGAAATCTGCATTTTAAAAATTGGTGAGACAAAAAGTCTCTGGAATACTGAGTGAATTCCATTTTCTTTTTCAGATGAGTGCTCTGTTACTGGAAATAACTTTAAAACCTTTAACAACATCAAGTTTACCTCATTGCTGCCAAAAGCTTGTTACCACGTTTTAGCCCAGGATTGCACCGATGACCTCAGATTTCTGGTGCTGATGAAACAAGAAACACCCAACAAGAAAGAAGTTAATATCAGAACACCTTTCGGGTATGAACAAATTAAAGCAAATTTGATTTATAAGTACAATAAAAATAAGAAAAAAACTTTGTAAAATAATATATTTAAGAATTATATTTTAAGACATTAATTTGTTGCTATTTTTACAGCTCTGATAATCTGTATTTGATGCTCAGCTATACCTATCTATAGCTGATATTACCCTCATGTACTGTATATTGCAATTTTTGCGCCTTGGAAAATAAAGAGAACCAGTGCTTTACAGAAAAAAAATGTGAAAAATCAACTGAATTGTAAATATTATGTATTATCATGTAAAAAATCCTGTATTGAATGTATAACAAAATAGCTACTTTTATCAGTGAAAATAATTTTAACATGTTTTTGACAGAGTTTTATTATATGCTAATGTTACATTCTTACATGCAAGGCTGAGTGATGTTTACCCTCCATTAACCATTTGTTTCCAGATCTCTAAATATCTACCATACAGGTGCAGGGGATCTTGTACTGACACTGAATGACTCTCCAATGCTGTTGTCAACCTTGCCATTGAAAGACTCATCAGGTATGTGCATTTTTTAGCAGGTTAAAAAACATGGTTTTATACATTACATTCTTTCTAAAAGCTGTTGAACAGATGAAAGGGTGGAAAACAAAGTGTGCATATGCATTCATATTATGATTGTTTTTTTTTTACAAAATGGGAAATCTATATGAAAAAGAAATGCTTATTTGAAATGGATATTTCACTCAGGTGTTTACTAATGAAACAATCAACAATATGCATCAAGTTAAATAAACATCAAGTTCTACTTCTTGTTCTTCTTCTTCTTCATATCTTATTATATATAGTAAGTCAGTATGTGTCAAAAGAACTAGAAGCAATTAATATACAGTAAACAACCTTCAGGGCCAGATGGTATTCTACCAGTAGTAGAGAATGTTATTCGTAAACTGTTAGCAACATCCTCCCAACAATTACTCAAACAAGGGCTATCCCTTTTGATTACAAAATACTAATGTAGTGCCAATTCATAAAGACAGAACCAATTATCGAACAATACTGTAACAAACAGTTCTTTCCGGACCCTATGCGGACGACACAATCCGAAGAAGTGGGGAAACACTGGGGAAACGTCATGCAGGAATACGGGGCTGAAGACAGGGGGGAGTGTCCAAGGTGCGCTGGGGGAGGTGCACGGGGGAGGTGTGGCGGAGGCAAACAATCCAAAAGAGTAGTCCTTAGAGAGTATCCAAAACACAAGGGTAAGTCCAAAACCAGGAGATCCATCAGAACAAGGAATTAAAACACGAAGGCCGGGTCGGAACCGGCAGACAGGGAACAGGAACGGGAACCGAGATTAAAACCTTAACGGGACCAGGCGCTTCCAGGTCCCGGACTCGAACGATACGGAAATCAGATGCAGAGCCTGGATGAGCGTCTGCGCCTGGCTTTTAAGGTGGGCTGGGAATAGGAAACAGGTGCACAGAATAAAGTCTCAAGTGAAAGGGCTGGAGCACCCTTAAGGAGGGGGGACTATAATCGTGACAAATACGTCTTACTTCTCTTATATGTAAGGTCTAATTTTTGTATTGGAAACAATAATCACAGCTATAATAGAGGATGATCTATATGGAAATAGGATTCTAAGCCATAGTCAGAATGGATTTAGAGTAAGTACTGTTGTTTCAGTTATTTTTAAAAAGTAACAGTAAAAGTAATAATGTACAAACAAATATTTACTATGATACAGTATAATTAAATTCTCAGAAGGCTTCTTATAAAGATCCTCATAAAAATGAATTCTTATGTTTGAGGTAATGAAATGCTTGTATGTTGGGATTAAGAAATGGTTAGGCATAGAAAACAGTATAAATAATGTTCCAGTTGGGGGTGATCTTTTTAATGGTGTACCACAGGGTATTATCCTCACCCTAATGAAAAGTATATCAATAATTTAGATTCTATCATTTTAAACCAATTGCATTTGCAGTTATGTTTTGTACACAATACAAAATTAGGAGAATAGATACACATTCACATAGCAAAAACATAAACTCAGAATTTAAAATGGAAAACAAAGAGCTTGCAAGAGCTACTGAGATGTGAAAGACTAAGGTGTACATTAACATTTTCTAGAAAAGCAAAACAAAATGTAACAATGTAAAGATTAGAGTTTAAAAGCATAGAATTTAAAATACAAAATGGTTATGGGCATTCTGTCATACTGCGCACTTGTAAAACTGTAAATTTAGAATATTTTATACAATTTTGTGCACTATAATACAAAAATTATATTGCTGATTTGGAATCAGTTCAGTGAAGAGCAACCAGCTATATTTCTATACTCAAAACAAATGGTCGTAAATGGACAAAAAAAGAAATACATCTCAGAAAAAAAAGTTTAGAAAGTGACCTGATTCAGTTATTTAGAATCCTCAAAAGCATTTACAAAATTAATCCATGGAATTCAGAATTAACAATGAAACATAAACAGGAGAATGAGAATTAAAACAAAGGGAGAGTATATTTAAAGCTAAGAGGAGGTGCAATTCTTCTTTATAAAAGAATGGTGGGACTGTGGAACAAGCTACCCTGCCATGTTGTTAAAGCTGATAACCTGGCTTCATTCAATAAATGGCTAAATGCAATATTCACATCAACTGGTTACTAAAAAACAAATAAGCTATATGAAACAAATGGCCTCCTCCCCTTTTCAAACCCGATTTTCTAACTTTCTAATGTGATAGCAACATAACATGTTTAACTTATTTTTAACAGGGACTTTACTTATCAGCAAACATGGAGATGGTATCTTAGTACAAGCACCAACACTTGGACTTGGAAGTTTATATTTTAGTGGAGAATCAGTGAAGGTGAGTTTTATCTTTTACTGCTACCTGATATTTTGATTTTTGCTTAGAATGGCTCTTGCTAATGTTCCTGTAATTTTGCTTTTGCTCCATTTCAGGTTGAGATTGAGTCCTGGATGAGAGGAAAAATGTGTGGCATGTGTGGAAAAGCTGATGGAGAAAAAAAGACTGAATTTAGAATGCCCAGTTGGAACACAGCCATGAATCCAAGCAGTTTTGTTCATTCCTGGATTCTGCAAGGAGAAGTCTGTTCAGATGGTAAACATTTCCTCAAACAATACAGATATACTGATTGATAATTAACATAAATAGATTAATAAAATACATTGATTCATTTTTAATTCATATATTTGTTGTTTGAACAACATTTTGTAAACATTTTTTTAGTATTTATTTGTTTGATTGTTTGAGTGGGATTTCCTAAGAACTAAGTTTTCCATAGCACTTAAAAATATATTTCTCATTGATTTAACAGATGTACAGTATACTGTTGCATTACACTGTTGTGCTTTTAAAACTTTAATTGTGTTAACAAGTTATTCTATACAATTATAAAGGTACCAACAATGTATGTTAATGATAATGTCTAAAATGTCTAAAATACATAAACTGGCAGTATTTTTTAGGAACGACTAATAGCTTTATTCCATGCTAAAAAGAGAAGGAAGAAAACACAAACGTTTGGGCCGTGGAGCCTCATACAGTTGTCACATCATCAGTGTGGATTCTTAAATGAATGAAATATTCAATATCAGCAAAGCTAACAAGATGTTAAAAATCTGTTTCTAGATTTTAGAATAATGTAACAAATGTATTGCAAGATATTGTATACAATTTTGAAGTTAATATATTATAAAGATTATTATAGTAGTCCAATAGGGAAACTTTTCAGAAAATCTAATTGAAAAGAATTTTTCAAGAATGCTATATAATGTTTCTGTTGATGGTGCTATTTAATATTTTAAAACATTAAATTACACTATCAACAGAAAAAAAATTATGCAGTGTAGTTTTGTCTGTGAAACTATACATTAACTGTTTAACATCTTGTTTCAGTTTGTAAATTGCAACATCAGACTGTAAAGCTGGAGAAACATGTCAGCTTGATGGGAAGAGAATCAAACTGCTACACAGTGGAGCCAGTGCTGAGGTGCAGACCAGGATGTTCAGCATCTGACACAGTCCACATCTCGGTTCGATTTCACTGTGTTCCCCTGGGTAGGCTTGAGTTTTACAATGGTTTTTCATTTTCAATTTCACATTAAAATTGGCTGACTATCACATGTGGATAGTGTGTAGAAGTTCGATTTTCCTGTAAAATGGGAAATAATGCGTTAGGAAAATGCTTAGATATGCTCTCACGAATTACTGTAAATGTATAGGAAAATCCTTTGTTAAGTAATAAGTAATATAAAGTGCAAGTTTCAAATGTGTAGGACACCAAAAGCTCCTAATGGTTCAATCAACTCGACTGAAGCTCTTTGGTCCAGACATCATAAATCTGAACTCGGATGATGTTACTACTCAAGTTGTGACCAGGATTCCCTAAGTGCACAATTGGCAGAGCATTGGCAAGAAAAGGGATGGGATTCATTATCCAGGGCAACAAAAAAAAATGTCTAAATATGAGTGGTTTGATGAATATAAGGGGTAAAAGTTTCCTGCCTTTCTTAATTCTTTCCAGATTAGGGAACATTTCCAAGTTGGGTGGATAAGAAAAACCCGCATAAGGCACTAGATAGTTATAATCAATTTCATTTACTTCATACCCAAAGCATATTTACATATTTATGTATTTGGTCTTTTATTGGATTGTAGCTTGTGTTTAAGTAGTATTTAAGTATTCAAGAAAACACAAAATATGGATGCCAATTTAATTAAAAGTGGGCAAAAATATAATTAAGCAAAAATATAAGTGGGCAAAAAAACTCACTGTCCATTGATATATATATATAATTGTTTCTCATTCAGTTCCCAGATTATAAAAACACCTATAGTAAGATATAGAAAAGTTTTTAAAACAGTAAAGACACAGAAATAATTACTTTAATCAATATCATCTAAATACAATTATACTGTACAAAACATTCATTGAATTGTGTAACTAAATGGCCTAGAGATAAATATGATCAAATTGTTCTACAGTAGATAATCAGTTTTGGACAATGCAATTGTTGGACTGAGACACATTTAGTACTTGACAATGATAGTTATTATAGTAAAATATTTACAACTCATAAAGTGATGAACAGCCCAGTACTAATTAGATATAAAATCTCTATGCAGTAAAACTTTTGAAATCATAGATTGTCATTTAATTTTGTGACAGAGATTTCATTATTTCATAACCATTTCAGAACTATTGAAAGTATAGGTTTTCTTTAAACCAACTAACGACTCAAATTGATTCTGCAGATCACAACTTGAGCCAAACAGAGATCGTGACCAAATCTGAGCAAATGGAAGGAATGACTGAAGCCCACATTGCCTGCATCTGCAGTGGTACTGAATGTTCTGAAGCCTAAATTGAACATAGGATCATTCCATATAAAACATAAAAAGACAATGCATTGAAAAACAAGCATGCCTACAGAGTGGCCATTAAATACACTATTGCATATCATGTCTGGTCTTTAGGTTGTTTTATCAAATTAAATTGTGTTAATCCATTAATATCCATCCGGTTTTTGACTGCTTCATCCAATTCAAGGTAATAGGGGAGCCAAAGTCTTTCCTGGAAAGCAGCAGGTTCGCAGTCCCTTGCTGGGCACACATACTCACACGTTTTTGTGGAAAATCAAGATTGCTATTTGGAGCTCTGCCACGGATATAAACAAAGGTCCCAGAAGGTCACTGACATTTCTGTGCATGGTCAGCACCAAAAAAACAAACTGAGACCTAGCTCTACTTTGAAATCTTACTAAACACAGACAGAATGTTGTGTAAACTTAATGCAAATATTATTCATATGTGGAGCCCTCCATCAATAGCACACTTATGAACTACTAATCTTCCATTTTCTTGTCTATTAACAAAACAGTGAGCTACAAACATTCTTTTCATATGAGTATGTAACAGATGCCCCTCGATGGTAGCATAGCATGTGGATCTGCACATAAACCCAACCTTATAGAGGGAGATCAAACAGCCCAGGAAACCACACCAATGTTACACTCCCTGTAACTTCCCATTACAACCCCTGTAGCAGTGGAAGTTCCTTACCTATTGATTCAATTTAGCGGGTCTTGTTCTTCTTTCTCACCAGTGAGCCAACACAGAAACAACCAAAGCTGATATTTGATAAGTTATAGTCTTTGCCAGAATTCACTCCACTCAAATATACTATAATTTTTAAACAACTGCCTCCCAGTAATCTAACCCTGAAATCTTTTGCACTCACTGTTCCTGTGACTGTGAGGGCCTTGACAGACAAATTCTGATCCCAAAGTGAGTACTTTTATAGGGAGCTGGTGTCCCCAGGTGCAGCCACTTCCCTAATTTCCTCATTAAAATGTGGGGAATGCTTCCCAGGGACTGTTGAAACATTACCCCATTTCCACAGTCCCAGCTCATCAATTCTGCTACAGAGTGATTATCCTACTCCACAGCTGAGCATATTTCCCTACTAATTCACTGTAACAATAATTCAATATTGGCAAACCTTTACAAATGAAAATTCCTTGCATGTCAACATTGGAAAACACTGGTGATGAACAATGTAGGTGGTTGTCATTACTGCCCCTGAGTCCAATTCAAGAGGGTCAGTTCACCACAATGACTATACACTGCCATACCTGAATATTAAAGTATGGCATTATCCATTAGACTGGTCTTGTCCAAAGTAATGAGAAAGGGTCAGCACATGCTAACACTTGTGATTCCTGAGGAGTATATATTTGTATATCAGCCCTTTACTTCAGTTTGCTGTTCTATATGTAAGAAGGCTGAAATAAATTGTGTTTTTCCTGTTTTGCTAATGTCAATGACAGGGCACTTTCTGCAATATATGCAATAATTAAGATTGATAGATACACATGATACATCCCTGGTCATCTTGAAATGGCCAGAGGGGCTATATACTGAAATTGCTTGCTATTGGACATACATTTTCAGGTGATACATATTCTTGCTTCTTTTAAAAAGAAAAAGATGCCTGAGTAAATGGTGGCCATACAGTAGGTTGTTTAAGGAACTGTGGACAAAAAGGCTGGAGACATTATGACACACATCCAGCACCCAACTGCATCTGTTTCACATGGCAAGGCTCTCTGTCTCCAAATTCTGTTAACCCGATATCAGAGACTGGACAATGGCTCACCTGAAAAGGATACTGAGAGAACAGAAAGTCACGGAAGCAGCTTTTTGTTCTCATATTTGTCCTTTACCCTACTCTTGTATTTAGGCCACACAACAATTTAAGAAGTAATAGCTTCCCTAAGATGTGATCTTAGATCAGTGGTATGGATTCAGGACTTGAATTTGGGAGACATGAAGAGGTCAAAGAAGGAAGGCTAAAAGATACAAAGACAGATTTGCCAAGCTAATTAAATCAGCACAGCTGATGACAAACTTTCATATAGGCACTGCTCTTATATTTATCAATACTATACTTGCACCACTTATTGACATATGTGGCCCTTCTCAAGCATCTAGCTTAGACTGAGAAAAACAACTACTACTAAGGAATACACTTTTAACAAGAGCATAAAAGGATGGGTGATAACAGAATCAACACAATTACAAGAAAGGTTTGGAATGCAGTAGAGATGTAAAGTGGAAGACACAGAATCAAATAAATAAAAGCTGTTCTAAAGAATAAGTTTTGAAAGTGCCCAGCAAAGGTGACACTCTGATTTTCTTAGGGATAGAATTCCAGAGCTAAGGGGCAAGAGAAGCACCTACTGTAGCAAGAGAAGACCCTGTCTCCCATAGAATGAACAGTAGGTCGGCTTGGGAGACAGACAGAAGATCAAAACTGGATGAACAAAGATTGTGAGGTGGGGAGTAAGAAATTAATAAACCAAAGAGCTACTGAGGTACCAAGTCATGTAGAGCCTTATAGGTCAGCATGGAGATATTGAAGCCAGCACAAAACATGATAGGAAACCACTGAAACAACTAGGTCAGGATTCTGGCTGCACTATTTTGGACATACTAAAATTTGTTCAATGTGGATCTAGACACCCTAGTGAATAGGTCATTACAGTAACCAATTCCAGAGAAGAAAAAAGGTGATGACCAACTTTTTAGCTACATTCTGTGACAACATAGGATGCCTTCTGGCTGAGGTGGAAGAATGATGTTTTTACAATATTTTGTACACTTGGGTCGAATGTCAAGCCTGGATGAAATATCACCCCAAGTCAAATCAAGTTTTTCAATTTAGATTGAAATTCAAATACAGAGTCACACTGCAACCCACAGATAACATTACTGCAATGGCTTTACATAGTTGATGGGAGGTGACTAGAGGTATGACTTCAGTCATTATTTAAATGAAGACAGGCATGTAAAAAACAGACAGCAGAGCAACAGTCTGCCTCTAACACAGACCAGAGACAGCCACTTCAAGATTTCAGATTTAGTAAAGACATAGATTTGAATATTAAAAGCATATAAATGTCACGAACACGGACTGAAATCCGTGTCAGATTTTGTAGAAGACCCTATACGATGCGGTAGGAGCTGGAGAAAACAGGAGGCGTGGTAAAAAGGAACACACAGGGGTTTAATAGTGCACAAAATAATAGTGACAGTCCGTGAAACAGTGTACGGGGAAGACAAAATGGCATCCAAAACCAAACGGGTCCAAGGGCAGGTCAAAGCACAGTCCGAGAGTCCATCAACTAGAAATCCATCCTGGGACGCGACAAAGTTAAAATCCCCAGAAGGGGTGAGCACAAGGACAAACGAAACATGGAGGTCCAAGGGTGACGGGGCGAGATCCTCCAGACCCTGGGCTCAGGAAACAGGAGGTGTCGGGGATAAGGCCTATGCCCTCAGGAGACGGACGTAGGGTTTCCTGGTGCTAGGCGGGCCTCGCGACATCTTACCCTAATGATGAGCCCCGAGGACTGGAGGAGCTGGTCTTTAAATAATAACACTAAAAGGGTACACCTGGAGAACTAAATCACACGAACATTAATGGGAGCAGTGGAGCGCCCTCTAGGGAGGGATGTCGGGCGTGACAATAAATGATAGTTTTGACCATGTAATCTTAAAAGCTGGGTAAGTGGGAACATGTAAATGCTGAATAGTAGGGGCCCTTTATCGAGCACTGACGAACATTAGATTTAACAAACTCAACTTCAGAACTTAAACCTCCAGGAGAAACAAAGTGTTGGCTATCACTAAGGTAAGACTTGAATCATTTAAGAGCAATGTCAGAAACTCCGAAACAGACTCAGGAATAGAACGTAAGATGTCATGGTTAAAAGTGTCATAAGCATCAATGAGGTCTAGGAGAATAAGGATAGAAACATATCCAGAATCAGAAGCAATAAGAAAAATCTTTAGTGACTTTAAACAGAGCAGTTTTTCTCCTGTATGTCTGAAACCAGATTGGAAGAGTCTGAAGATGTTATTTGCTATGAGATAGTTATTCAACTGAATTATAACAGAACATTCCAAAATTTGCATGAAAAGACAGGTTAGATATGGGGCACATTTTGTTTAGGTTGCCCAGAGCCAAATCCGATTTTTTTTGGCACCAGGGTAACTGCAACTGCAACTGTTTTAAAGGCCATTGGTACCACTCCAGTGCTCAATGTTTGTTCATTGTATAAAGGACAACAGGGCAGAGGGCAGAAAATCAGAACTGAAATAAAGCAGTGGGAATGAGATCTAATAAACAAGTGGTGGATTACATAAGTAATACCAATTATTAAGACACACATTGTCAAGTTGAGAGAAACTAGAAGGAAGGAAGGAAAATTAGAAGTAAAATTAAAAGTAGAAGGAAGTAAAACTAGACATGCAGGGAGAAGGTATAGTAGTACTGTAGGCACAGTAACACTGCTCATAGAGGTAGGAAGAAAATAGTGACAAGAATTGCAGTGGATGTATCTCTTAGGACGTATTATCCTAATATCCCGGAAATAGTCATAGGTAGATTTTACAAGGAAATAATTAAATTTAAGATGCAGTGTTGTAATGAGGAATACCTTGTAAACATTTCGGTGAAAGCTGGGATGACACAACAAAAGCTGAGAGAGAAATCCTAGATCAGGGGACAGTGGGTGGTTTTGAAGAGCCCTTAGTCTTCAAACCTGAGGGCAGTCAGCAATAGAATCCAAGTCAAGGTGGTAGTCCAATTGTAGAGAAATAGCAATAATAATACGACTGTATTTGGCAGTGAATTTAAAGATATTGGCAGCAAAACAAAGTGAAAAAAATATTAAGCATAACAAGTAAATCAAATATCCCATATTGGTGCTGACCTCAAGGTGAGAGGAGTCTGAGCCAGATGCACATGTTCTCCCTCAACCAGAAACCAAAAGGGGGTAATGAAGTAATCAACTGAACTGAGATCAAACACTTGGATCAGGTCATGAAGATAAAGTCCAATCAAGAATTAGGTGAAGCAATGAATTTGGAAAGTCTATAAGCAATTGAAAAATGATAGGGACAGACAGGAAAAGCTACTGTACACTACTGATTATCATGCTAACAATTATTATTTTGTAAAATAAGTGCCAAAGGATAGGATCCAAACTAATAACTTCTATTATAAATCCATTTTCATAGTAAAGATAGATTCTCATAAATAGTACAGAGCGACACTGTCAGGGAACTGGCAGATAGTTTTCAGAGGATCCTGTGGGTAGCCATGAATTCTACAGGATGCAGAGGCAAACAATCTAAAATTGTAATCCAGAATCAAGGTCGATAGGAGAGGCTAGAGATCAGTTAACCAGAAGGAGCCGAGACAAACTGAGAAGACAATCCAAAAGGGGAAATCCAAGAGACAAGATCAAAAAGGGAAAAGTTAAGTCCAAAAACCGGGAAATCCAACAAGACGAAAACGTGCACTAAAAAAACTCTAAAACAGGCTTTTCAATAGTGAGCATAGTTTGCTGCATGAGGGAAATATAAATACTAAAGGGAGAGGGATTTGGTCTGTGGAATCTGGTGCCTGTGAGAATGTTATGGGTTCAGTTACAGATGCAGCCATTCAAAATGCGTGGGGTAATTATATTCATATACTGCAACACAGTAATACATGCTGTACAATGTCTGTTGATTCTGTATGTGTAGGGCTGTTTCACCTCTGCTCATGTGACCTTGCCAGTGGTGTGTTCAAATCCAGCCAGCGCCACAACTTTTTTATTTAACAAACATTTCTTTGAAAAAATAGAATAACAATATTATGGACAATTAATTGACAATAAATACAGAAAAGCACATATTAAATTTGGGAAATAGTTTAAATATGTAAATAGTTCCCTGGTTCTGCACCCCGGGTGTTTCTCTCTCTCTCGCTCATCCGCTCATTTGACCCCCCCCCCAATTCAATTCAAGGTGCTTTATTAGCATGACCAATGGGTACAATCAGTGTTGACAAAGCAATAAAATAATGAAATTCACATGAAACAAAACAAAAAATAACATTAATATAAAATCTACAGACATATTACAGACATTTACAACAATGACATATTATAGAATATTTACATATAATGTAGACAGAAGGAGTATTATTGGGAGATAGGCTCACTGTTCCTCTGCTGTGACAGGAGATCACATACTGGGATGCCAGTTCAACTGAGTTCCCTCCTCCCTCTCCCAGTAATATTGGAACCCATTGTGATTGTTTCACTCTCTGGTCGGGGAGCGGGAGAGCTCGCTGGCAGGTGGTGACGGAATAGAAAATAAAGGCAGCTTTTAACTCCGCAAGTCACACATCAATACACACCAGTACTCCATTTCTCCCTAAACATTTTAAGCACCAAAGTCTTTCATGTGGTTTTCATCACTCTCTGCGGGAGTGCTGGCTGTGACGGATTAAACCGGTTTCACAGGTATTTTCAAGTGGTCGAGTCTTCAGCGGGAGGGGGGAACAAGCTGCCCAGCCGTGTGGAATGCCACAGAACCCCAAATAGACAATACACACTAACCGAATATTTGACCAAGATATCCAGACACAACTGTATGAGCTCCACCAGTAAAACTCAAAGTATTACGCTGGTCCACACTATTTGCAACCGTCATTTTAAATGAAAATACTTTATTTTTTCATCGACAAAAAGTAACACCCACCACAGCATTTCGTTGATCTAACTAACAAGGATGGGACATTAGCTAGTCAATATGAAAAAGGAATAACTTACTTTTTTATTTCTACAGCACATGTATTTGAACATTTCCATCGATTGTACAAGCACTGAAAAACTGTTCAATCCCTAGTTCGTTGGGCATTTACTTTTAACAGAGCACTTCATAATTTCTAACAACGAGACGACGGCACCGAAATTTTTTGGCATGCATAAAAAACAGCAATTCTGTCAGTTAGCCCTAAATGAATTAATAGCAAACATGGTTTACATAAAATACATTTTCCAAGAAGGTTTAGCCTTTGTCACTAATGAAACCACTAAATAAATACATAAATATAGAAATCATAAAATTTTTAAAATAAACTTTCAGCATAGCTTTCTCACCATTTAGATGTATTTTTCTTGGGATTTTGGGATCAAATGTGGAAAGATTAGATTGTAATCTTTTTTAATTTTTTAAATACATTTTAGAAAAGTGTAATCTATACTAAAAAGCTGTATTTATTTAATACCACTCAATACTTATATTGATGGAGGAATCTAAGGAATAAGGAACCAGATATTGTTATGTCCATATCTTCACAAGGGATTCAGTGCGAATTGTAATACCGCGGGCACTTAATTAAATGACTGCGGGCACTTTCCACCCCCTCTGACAGCAGGAACTCCTTATTCTTAGGAACTCCTATTCTTAGCTCAGCAGCTCATTACAATATAGGGTGTTCAAACAGGGTTTTTTTACACAGTGACACAGCATCGCATTATGAATCTGTTTTTCCGTGTTTAAAAGAAAGTGGAATACAGCTGCCTGGAATGCTTAATGGCACCAATCGCATCTGTATTTATAACTTAGTTTTTAAAATTTATCAAGCAATATGAAGCATCTATTTTTACTTTTAAGTCCCTTAATTATCATTAAGCACAGCTTTCTCACCACTTAGACTACTTTTTGATACCATCCTTAAACAAAGCAGAAACTTGTTGTACTTTCTAATTACATTACAAACGGAAAGATTACAGATTTTAATCATCTTTTTTTTGTTACATTATACATTTTAGAAACGTTTCATCTATACGAACACCACAAAACTATTCTCGATTGTATTTCTGAATGTTATGTTACACTTAGTTCACTGTTTTAAATACATCTAATTAAGAAAGTTAGGTGTAAGCATAAACTATTAGTAATCAATAATATTAAATTTAGCACTGTAATAAGTTGTTGCACTTTCCCCCGCATTTTGTAAGAATAGATTTTCATTGTTCAAATATACATTAAATCTGACTCTCATATAATAAGTTAAATACAAAACTAAAGAAAAAACAGGGTAAAATATAATTCAAAATATTTTGCTAACAATGTTAACTGTTTATAAATAATAAAATGTATTAACTAAGGAGTAGGATGGCACAGTTGTTAATATGCTTTTTGTTTTGTTTCTTTTTCATAAATACAACAGTAGTACCCGATGTCTCAGTGCCTTTCAAAATTAAATTATGCATGCAAACCTGTGAACTAGAAAGATAACTAAAATATCCATCCATTTCTAAGGGTGGCGAAGTGGTTAGCATTGCTATCTCACACCACTGGGGTCCTAGGTTCAATTCCTGCTGTCCTTTGTGTTTGGGGCTGGCATGTTCTCATGGGTTACATGGTTTTTCTCCATATGTGTGATATGACTCCCTCTCGCACTCCAAAACATACTGGTAAGTTAATTGGTTTATGGGAAAACTGGCCCTGGTGTGTGTGTGTTTGTGTCTGTCTTTCCTGTGATGGACTGGCACTATGTCCGTATTTTGCCTTGTGTCCGTTGCTTTCTGGGATAGGCTCCAAATCCCCTGTACTGGATAAAGAGATTAGAAAATGGATGGAATTAAAGCCACTGTGTGGATGGAACTATACACAGTGTTAGAAACCCACTATGAAATGGCAGCATCTCACTGAGAATAAAATATTTTATAGTGCTGGCTTAAGGAAAAAGCCTTTCCACCTCTCTTGCACATCAGTATACATCCCTAGTTATTTAAACAAATTGCCTCTAATTATAAACATCTTAATATGCTGGCTCTGTGGATCAGCATCAGCTATGTTTGCCCATTCCTTCAATTCATGTGCATCCAACACACAGTTCAATGCTAGCAACTATACAAAATCTAAAATACAATCCTCATTTCAGTATCTATGTAAACATACAGTCTGTTAACTTCATCATCTTCATCAAAAGTATGCCTAACCCCATTAGGAAGTGTTCTAGTTATCAGTGTATTCCTCAACTTTCCCAAAATTATCTTTTTCTTACCAACATCTCTAGTCTTTTATCCTGCAATAACTCAGCCAACACTTAAATCCCCAACAGCTGCTTGTGTTAATTTCTTTAAATCACAAATATCATATGTAAATACTGGCCATGTAATACTCTGCATTGTGGAATAACAGTTTATTTTAAAGGGAACTAGAGAAACTAGGAACTAGAGAAATCAAGAAAGGCTTTTTTTCTAGAATTAATAAATTGTTCATTGGGGAAATTACACACTGAGCAATCTTTCATATGTTCAGAATATGACAGCAAGAATCCTTACAGGGATGCATTACACCTGTCTTCAAGTCCTTGCACTGGCTTCCTATCAGGTTTCGAGTCAACTTCAAAATCTTCATCCTCATTCAGTACCTACTGTATATATGGCTTATTATCTGTCTATTCCCCACCTTTGTCTATCTGACTCTGGTCTTCTAGCTGTCCTCAAGAACATCTACATTCTGTGGGTGACAGGATCTTCTCTAGCTGCACCCCAGACCTCTCGATTTGTATCCCCAGAGATATCAGTCACGTACCAGTGCATTTAAATATAACCTCAAAACCTTTCTTTTCAGAAGACTTAGTGTATGTATCTGCTTCATTTTCTAATTTTGGTAGCACCTCTAACTCTTGTCTTTCTTATATGTATTTACTTTGTAATCTGTAGTCCTTTAAACTGTTTTAACATCTACTGTATTGCTTTGAGATGCCACTTTTAAAGGTGATATATAAAATAAAGTTTTGTATTGTTGTTATAGGGTGGCATCTTCCCGCCTCCATAACCAAAAAGCCAAATAGGAGTGGCTTAAGCGACATACACAGCCGTGTAACTGACAGTTTGAGGTAGCCCATTGTGTAAATTTTGCTTTGTTGCTGATAGGTTAAGCTTTCGAAACTCAGCCCCAAATTCATGTGGCTGATTTTTCGCCCTGTTTCGTTGGTTAAACACAATGATCACAAGCACCACCATGGTAACTGGGATGTGTAGTTTTTAATTCAGTTTGAATTATAACTGTATGTACTGTCTTCATATTTGGCCAGGGTTTTAAAGAGAGGGTGCACCAAAAATTTTCGGTGTCGTCGTCTCCGCTTTAAAGGGACCCCCGTGCTGGAAGAATTTGACCTCGGAATATTGCCCAGAGTACTAATATAGGCACATCCCGGAATTTTGACTTCACTGTGTAATGAAGATAAAACGTAGATAAAAAAGCTTGGATTCCCATGGACAGTATCTTATACACATATCTTTTTCTTTTGTCTTTGTTGATCTCTTGAGGATCCTTGTGATATTTTGAGCTCTCGTTGAATGATAAAAGTGTCGCAGTTTAAATAATTTTTGTTGTTAGAAATTATGAAACCCTCTGTTAAAAGCAAGGGAGTTTTTATATCTGTTATAGTAAAAGAAAATGCCCAACGAACTAGGGATTGAACAGTTTTTCAGTGCTTGTACAATCAATGGAAATGTTCAAATACATGTGCTGTAGAAATAAACAAAAAAGTAAGTTATTCCTTTATCATATTGGCTAGCTAATGTCCCATCCTTGTTAGTTAGATCAACGAAATGCTGTGGTGGGTGTTACTTTTTGTCGATGAAAAAATAGTCTTTTCATTTAAAATGACGGTTGCAAATAGTGTGGACCAGCGTAATACTTTGAGTTTTACTGGTGGAGCTCATACAGTTGTGTCTGGATATTTTGGTCAAATATTCGGCTAGTGTGTATTGTCTATTTGGGGTTCTGTGGCATTCCACACGGCTGGGCAGCTTGTTCCCCCCTCCCGCTGAAGACTCGACCACTTGAAAATACCTGTGAAACCGGTTTAATCCGTCACAGCCAGCACTCCCGCAGAGAGTGATGAAAACCACATGAAAGACTTTGGTGCTTAAAATGTTTAGGGAGAAATGGAGTATTGGTGTGTATTGGTGTGTGACTTGCGGAGTTAAAAGCTGCCTTTATTTTCTACTCCGTCATCACCTGCCAGCGAGCTCTCCCGTGCCTCGACCAGAGAGAGACACACGACGAGCCCTGCTAATAAAGCACCTTGAATTGAGAGAGAGTGGGGGAGGGCGAGAGAGAGAGAGAGACTGTGCTCACACTGCCAGAGGGGAGAAATAGAGACAGAGGTGCACTTCCTACTGCACTGTGACATACTATGGGATTAGAGAAACATTCTTCCCTAAACTCAGAAATCTAGTACCAGAGTTCCCACACCTGCCAGAATCACAACGGGTCCCAATCCTACTGGGAGAGGGAGGAGGGAACTCAGTTGAACTGGCATCCCAGTATGTGATCTCCTGTCACAGCATGAGGAACAGTAAGCCTGTCTCCCAGTAATGCTCCTTCTGTCTACATTATATGTAAATATTCTATAATATGTCATTGTTGTAAATGTCTGTAATATGTCTGTAGATTTTATATTAATGTTATTTTTTGTTTTGTTTCATGTGAATTTCATTATTTTATTTGCTTTGGTAACACTGATTGTACCCATTGGTCATGCTAATAAAGCACCTTGAATTGAATTGAGGGGGGGGGGGGGTCGAGCGAGACCCTGGGGTGCAGAACCAGGGAACTATTTACATATTAAATTTATTTCCCAAATTTAATATGTGCTTTTCTATATTTATTGTCAATTAATTGTCCATAATATTGCTCTTCTATTTTCTCAAATAAATGTTTGTAAAATAAATAGACATGACGCCGGCTGGATTTGAACACACAACCTCTGGTTTATAAGTCGGGAACTTAGACCAAAGTACCACCAGCAAGGTCACGTGAGTAGAAGTGAAACAGCCCCTACACATACAGAATCAACAGACATGGTACAGCGTGTATTACTGTGTTCCAGTATATTAATATAATTATATCATTGTTAATTTCTTTAGATACGCAATTCCGTATTATATTTGCAGAAAAGCTTAAAACTACCACTTTTTATATACACTATTTCACATGTTAGTTAAAGACTTCGATGCTTAAAATGTTTAAGGAGAAATGGAATACTGGTGTGTATTTTTTCTTTAAAGTACCAAGACCAGCCATATACTGTAATACTCTATGTTTATGTTCCAAAATTAATATCGTCTATGGCCTTCACACGGGTTATGCTCCTATTCTTTTTATGCTCAGCTACTAAGATTTCCCTTCAGTGGTAAAATTCCATATAAATATTGAATACTAAAACGGGTACATTAAAGACATTTAAATCTTTCTACGACCGACCAATGCACCACGAGTGCCCCCGTCGCTCAACCAATCACGTACCGCGGTATTGTGCATCATCGGGACGTAGCCAATTACCAGCAGTATGTGTCTGTGCCGTGCACTTTGAGTGGCTGCATCTGTAGGAATGAGATAGTGAAACAGTGGGTTTGGGAATGTAATGGCATTTGCTAGGGAGAGTGTGGGACGTGACAGTAATGACATTTAGGTTATTTGGCATAACTTGCCTAGCTGAGAGAAATCCAGCCTGATGAGTGACTGACTCATCTCCAAAAATAGCTCCAAAACACAAATGCGGATTTATTAATGAGAGAGTTCATTATGCATGTGCTTTAGCTGATAAGTGTCAAAAGACTAGACAAACAGGCTGTATAAAATGCTGCATTGATTATGGAAGAAAAGTCAGAGAAGTGAGCAGCACTAAAACCAGCTTTAAGTAGCACACTGTGTGTGTGGGGGGGAGTGATGTAAGAACCAATGCAGAATATCTACAAATGACATGGCTGAATGAACAAAGGGAATAGTAGTAATAGGAACCTGTTGGGGCTGATAATGGAATTGAGCTTAAAATAGTATGAACAACTTAGCCTGATTTATCAGTCCATAAAAGATGTCTAAAATCAACACTTTAATATATAAGTTTTTAAGCATCATGGGAGATCTAACAGATTTTGAAAATGGTCAAATAGTTGGTGCCAAAAATTCAGGTGCATCAGTCACAGAAAAAAATAACAAAATTATGTAATGTGTCAGTTGGAACAGTGTCAGAAATCATAAGGGAAAACACTGTCAAACAGGGAAAACATCAGGAAAGAGGAACAGTGATTGCAAATTAAAACTAAAACCAAAGAGACAGATGTACAGTCAACAGGATAGTTGCTAAAAACCACAAAACAAAGGATTTAATCTACACCTCCATGACCCACTCTGAAGAAAAACTGTCGGTTGTGAGCTTCACAAAGCTAAACTTTATGGACAGGTTGCCATTCAGAAACTGCTTGTAACCTGGGAAAATGTGCAGTGATGCTAAAGTATTGTAATGAGCAGAAAACCATGGACTTCTGTAGAGTGGAAGAAGGTAGTATAGTCTGGTGAATCAGACTTTTACTATTTTTCCTTCATCTGAATTGGTATATGATCAGGGAAAGCCTAGGAACCCGTGAACCCACACACTGCCTGTTCCCTAGTGTTTAACAAGGTGGTGGATCTTTTTTATGGTATGGGCAGCCAATTGTGTGAGTCAATTGTTCTTGCAGCCAATTGTGTGAGTCAATTGTTCTTGTTATTACTCTGCCTAGTAGAATTACAGCCAAGGAATACAAAGCCATTTTGTGTGACTATTTAAGTGCATTAAGCACAAATACTTTTTCCTGAGATGTTCTCATATTCCAAGACAATAGCACCCCCATAAACACTGCTAAATTCAACAGTGCTTTCATGAATACTAGGAGATTAGGAAGTTAAATGTCTTTTTTGCCCTCTCCAATCACCAGATCTAAACATCATGGAGATTTATTGGAATGTTCTGTAATTAGAGTGTGGAGTAGATTTCCACCACCTTCATTTCTGTAAGAATTGTAGGGTTCCTTAATGAATGGTCCAGTCCAACATCTCACTAGAAGTTTGAAACTTGTATAACAGTATTCCAAGAATGACTGAAGGCAAAACCTGGCACAACTCCTCATTAGTTAATAAACATTAACATATTGCTTGTTTTTTTCCATTATTTTGTCCATCCCATGTAGAGATAAAATGACAATCCAGTAGAATGATGCTCATAATGTAACTAAAATAGCCTACAAGAGAGAAAACTTACACCTATTCAAGGGTGAGAGCAGAAGGGCTGAGAGGATTTTAAGAATGTGACCAAGGCTGGGCTTTGCTACTGTAAGCAACAAACCCTGTACTCTCCACTTGTACTAGTCTGCCTAGAAATTTTACTTAAGCTTCCATCAGACCTTTAATTCCCTTTCCTTAATGCAAGTTATTATACATATCTGTGTTCAAATTCTTCGTTCATGAAAACAAAACATAAACCTTCTCAATCAAGGTATAAATATCTGTTCCCCAGTTCTCCTACAAGCTCTTATTGGGGAATGTTCTTAGTGCATTTACAAATCAGCTTTCTCCTCAAAGCATCTGCAATTTATATCTATTATTATCTATTATATCTACTCACTGTGAAATGGCTAAATCTCATCTTTTACAGTAAATGAGCCATTAAAACAGTTCTTATTGTGTCCAAATTTAGTAAAAAAGGGCATTTTTCTCTTGCTGACTGTTTCATTACCAAACATTTTTTAAGTGTGACTGCAGATTTTATTTCTAGGTTTATTTCCTTATTTCTTCGCACATGCTGGATGTGTGAAAATAACAACAAGGAAATAGTTAAATAGTTTTAGTTAAGTATACCATGACCTTTAAAGTCATATGTCATTACATCAGATACTGTTTAGCTAACCACCATTATATCTATTTATCTCATTGAGCGGTCATAATGTAATGTCATTCTGATCTCAGAGGGCAAGCAGTCTGTTTGTTGCCAGTTTTTGCTAATGTGTGATTTTCTGCTCAAGATTTTTTTATGGTGAAATATAAAATTTATAAATCCGTCTTGAAACGTTTCAAAACAGCACATTGTGTTTATGAACATCTAATACAGATTGCACAAATTATATGAATAAGTATGGAATTATCTTAACAAATGAAAAAGAGATAGAATTACCATTAAAATGCTCATTCTTTCCTTAATTTACAAGAAAGAGAACAACTGAAGAAATTATTTAGAAGCATACACTGACACCTTCTGGTAGTTCTGAATTCACATCAGTAAAGTTTTAAGTTTCATTTAAATCCATACCGTAGTTGTGACCCTGGATCAGATAAAGCAGTTAAAATGAATGGATGGATGAGTAAAACTGCATGGAGGAATTCACAGTGTAAATATATAAAATATTTTCTTGCAGCAAGTATGCACTAACGTACTAGCATATTAGCAGTATTTTCTTTCAGGCAGCATTTGTGTCATTTTTCCAACTTGCATTTTTAGAACTTTAAAAGTTATCAATGCCAATTTCATTTTTACCTGAATCCCTGAAATCCCTTAAAGCTGTATTTCCTAACATGGTTAAGGGAATAAGACCCACGTTTTGTAATCTTCCACCTGCTTTTGGAGTCTGTGTCTCACAATAGCCCCTCATTCTTTGTTGGCAAGTTATAGGTTTGTACCCCATAGCCCATTTTAACCCTCAACATCCGGCACCACGTCACCATCAACTTTTTTTTCTGTAGTTTATATTGAATAGAAATGCTTCAAATGGATGTTTGGCATTAAGCACTTGCTGAGTAACTTAAAGGTGGTTTTGTGGAAAGGTACTTTTAAAATTAAACACATTACAATTAAAAGTATATTGTGCAAGGGATAACATTTAAAAAATAAACACAGTAAAGGTAGCTTGTATATATTTACTATATAAAGTGATAAAATGTTTTCCCACAACTTCTTATTTAGTTAAAAGAGTAATCCTTCAAGATGGTAATTGTAAAGGATTGCCAGGGCCACCCTCACCTTTCTGTGGGCCCTAGGCAAGATCCTGGAAAGGGGCCCCTTCAGATCATAATCTGCGCAGACACTACTATCATGAGCTCCCACCCCAGGCTTATTTTGCTATTTAGGACAATTATAAGGAAATGAATTATATAAATAGAAACCTTTTTATTAACCAGTTTTGAAAAACACATAAATAATTTACAAACAAGAACAAGAAGCAGTATTTTAACATTGAAATTTCTAACATGAACCGTGAATCTGTTATCTTGTTCATGTGCTTCCATTTTCCAGCACCCATAGGTACGTCCTTTTGGAGGAGGATATGTGTTTACCAGTTGCAGCTACATGATTTTTAATTTTAAACCATTACAATTATCACTTGTAATGTTTCATTACGTTAGATGGAATGAAAGATTGATAAAACCGATCTTCACAACATTTACTACTTTCCAAAATCAAGTTAGCAGCATTTGAATCAGCTGCACTGATTTTGTCATTTTATGGTGCAGATGAGAATAAGTGAAATAAATGACTATACTTACTAATAATAATAATTTTTACATATATCATAACATATACTGTAATATGTATCATATATAATATCATATAACACATATCATAACTAATAATATAATTTATAACTAACAATTTTTATAAGACTAGATTAGCACTGCAGCAATTGACTCACTGTAGTTACTGTAGTTTTTGTTTCAAAATTTGTGAACTTGCCTAGGGCTCACTGGTGGCCTCAGGGCCCTAGACAGACTCCTAGGTCACCTAAGCCAACTTCCAGCCTTGATGATTGCTTTTTGAAAGTGACTTTCTGCAACATTGCTTATAACAAAAAAATGAACATCTTTTCTTGTATAATAAATGTATAAAATCACAACTTTATGCCACATGTACTTTAATCAGTGTCTAAAATATTTGTGCAGAGATCAAGTGAAAACTTTGGTTTGAATGTATTAGCATTCATGGTAAAAGTAGAATTAAAAAGAATGGAAAAGAAAATACTCAATAGCTGACAGAAAGAAACTCCACATCTGCACTTATAGAAAAACAAGTATTGGCAAATTGTTCCGAAGTACTTAGTGAGTAGTGAGGCCAATTGTTATATTTATTTTTTCAAGGTCGTGAAAATGTCCAGATAGGAGTGTCTATAGTCTCACAACAATTATATTTCATATAAATAACAAAAATGAAGTATATTTCTGCCCGAATTATTGTTGCAGACAGCATTATTAAACTCTGGTTGCATAACATGATTATTAAATAAATTCATATAATCCAAGTGTATCAATATGTTTAACCTGCAAAATGTAAAAAATATTTTTACATTTTTAACACAGGAAGAAATATAATAAAAATAGCCATTGTGTAAATAATTAAGAGTTAGGGAAGAAAAAAGTTAAGTTCTAAGTCAACATATCATTTTTTGACTGGGTCAGTTTTAAACCGTGTTTATATGGAAGATTACCTGTTAACCATAGACCTTTGAATCTATTTGGAATACTGACAGAAATGTTACTCTTGAGTGGCTTGTTTTATGTACTACTCAAAAATAACTAATACTAATGTCACTGACCTACTAACCCCTCCCTCTCTATCCAAGGTTATCAGGTCTTATTTGTCACATCTTCATTGATATTTCTATATAAAGAAAACTATTCAAAGGACTATTCAGTATTTTTTTGCACTTCAGCATGAGGGGGCTTGTGTTGTTACTTTCTTTGGTCACAGTTGGTAAGTAACATTATATCTTGTAAAGGGCTCATGTTATATATGTGTTATGAATAAATGTTTATTTTTACAGTTTTTTTTAATTGTTGTTTCCTTTATATTTTAGGTTGTGACAAAAATACATATGGTAAGTTTTATTGCAATTATTATTATCACAACAATTTGTGTCTAGCTATTATATTATGATCATAATTATGCTGCTAAGCAGATACTGAGAAAATATGAATGTTTTGTGGCAGTGTTTCAATTTTGTCTTGTGGGCTTGCACCAGAAAACTAACCTTCTCCAAGAACAATGTCCATTTCTAAAAAACTTTTTAGTCTAGGATTCTCAATTATACTTTGCAATTCAATGATTGTAAAAGTATATAAATAACAATTATTAAAGTTATGTCTCGACATTAAGTCATAGTTGAAATCCTTTGATTTATTGTTGATTCAGCTCTGTAGTTTAATTTACGTTTTAAATACCCTTTTAAAAATGCTTGCATTGAGTTAATGTGAACACTCATGTTATAGTACACACAATAACAGATAAAGCAAAGAATACTGTATTTAATATTGTTACAAATGGAGGTTGAGAAAATGGAGAGTAAGCAGGAATTGACCAAGCAGATTAGTAAATAATAAAATAAATAATCATAACCACCTAACTTGTGATTTCTCCAAGAATATACCCTGGTGCTTGCTATAGTTAGTGGCACATGAATTCCTAGTTCCCTGGCACGGCTTTGGTGAAAAGAGTAAAAATTCAGATACACTTCATTAAACAAATATTTATTAACAATGACAATACTAACACTACTACACAAATCACACAAACACACAAGTTACTATATTTACACATTTACAAATAGGGCATTCCAGAGGCCTAACATCCTAATCACCCAGAAAACCCCAGACTGCTACTAAGTATTGAACTCTTAAACAATGCCTACAGAGGCTAAAATAAGAGATAAGCTCTGTTCTTAATAAATGCAAAACAATCTGCAGTTTGTCTACAAACACAGACACCACCAAATGAATGGGAACCTATTTTCGTATTCTACAAATGCACCACTAAGCAGGAAAGGCTGTCTTTAACTGAGGTATTATTTACTCAGGAAATAAAAGTTCCCTAAAAACACAGGAAGCCAGCTCTCCCTAGCAAGGTTCTAATACTTTGCTGTACTTGGGTTTTGTCTGGATGATCATGAAGTAAGGTTCTTGCCTGGTGCAAGCTTCAAGCTTCAACCTTCCAGTGCATTTGTGTTATTTTTCTCAGTTTCTAAAGTACAAGATGGAAAAAACAACATTTGAACAAATTACTCCAAAATACTCTCTACACATTTAGTCACATTTGTTAGGATCTTATCAAACTACTGAAATTTATGTTTCCATCATATTTGTCAACGGTCAATTAAAACAGGAAAAAAATATTTTTATGTTAATAATGCTTTTTAGATGTAAGTCTGAAAATTGTATTAAAGAAGTGAAAAATGCATGTAAATATTTGAAATCTTTCTGCATATTTGTGAACTATTTCTAAGATCTTTGATATATAAACATTCTTGAATGAGACTCTGACCAGTCTCTTGAATGGTTTAGTGTCAAATAAAAAAAAACAGTTCCAATTTGGATGAAGTACAGAAATTACTTACACATCTAGCGAAAGACATGTTTCTTTTACCATATTGTTTAAACCCAGATTTATCACCACAGATTTCATAGATTTCATATAATCTATACTGCCATCTTGTGTTTTAGAATCGTCAGTGAAGCAGGTCTTCTATGTTATAGAAAAAGCTACATACTTTACAAGATAATTTTCTTGATTATTTTCCATATGTAGCCCAATTAGTAGGCTCTGTAGTTGTACTATATAGTGTTTCTCTAATAACACAATAATATTTTTTAACAGTTAAAGTTCCATCACATTTAGTGGTCTGTATTATCACTATACTTAATTTCACTCCCATTTATCTTAATCTGCATTTAGTGACTTGCTATATTTTAACATGTGCCTCTAGGTCTAGAATCTGAAATTCATGTCACAGTCCAGAGGTCTCACTGATACCATTAAAAATAATAAAGTATGTAATTAAGAATTACAATTAAAAAACTAATTCAATTAATTTTTAGGGACAGGAACAGAACAGCACAGTCCTGCTGAAATCTTTTTATTTCTAACTATATTTTCCCATTGCTGAAGCACTGATCCCAGTTTTTTTCTCAATAATTATGAAAATTAAAATTTATTTTAGACATTTTTTATTTTACCAGACATAGGCAAAAAGTAAGAAACAAATTTGGAAAAAGTGGTAGCCAACACAAATGTCTGTACATATCCAAAATTTGGGAAAGCAATGAATCAGACAGGAAACTTATCTTCTTTCTAGTAAGACATTATAGCACACTATATGTTGCTTTACTTCCTTTACTAATTACAGATGCAGCCACTCAGAATGGGTAAGGTATAATGTACTGTGTGCAAAGTTCATATACTGTAGCATTCCAATGCAATGAAACACCAAACACCTCTTATTTTTTTCAAAAAATTACTTTTTGAAAAAACCACCACGTGGTGCAGTGAATGCTTAATCTGGCATGCCTAACATAATTTACAGTAAATATTACTTGAACAGTAAAAATTAAATGTGTATTAACCCATTTGTGCTTTCCAAAGCTAGTCATACTGTACAATAACACTCCATAATTCATTTGTTTTTTTTATGTTACAGTATACAGAATTATTAGTAGATGTATTTAAATAGTAATAAGTAAATAATTTTATTTTAGGTTTTGATTTTAAAATATATTATATATATTGTCTTTTAAAACATTTGTATTTAACAGCAAATATGTTAAAAAAGATGTCAGTAGTTCTAAATGACTCTAAGAATGTCTTGTGGCCACTTACTGTAAACTCATCAGTATTAGGCATTGGTGAATCAGTGGAAGAATTCTTGCCTGTCATGCAAAATGTCTGGGTTCAAATCCAGGCCAGTTCCAGTCCCATGGGTTTGTCCCATAATAACATTTAATTTATATACTATGTTAACATTTTTATAGATCACAGTAAGTTAAATATTAAATTAATATTAACAATAAAAGTAGGGCTGTTACACAAAGCAAGATTACTCAGACAGATATAAAAAATAGTTTACTGTTATATACCATTGAGAGTGCAACATTTTTTCATAATTATCAACATTAAAATAATCTATATTTGTTTTAATACTAATTTAAGGAAAAAGTAATTTTATTTTAGATTTCCATTATAAAATTATTTGCACATACTGTGCTGTTACAGTATGTATAGTACAGTATATTTATATACTAATCACACTGCACTTGATTGCTACACAGTATGATATAATGCACAGTACTGTTCGGTCCAAAGACATAACACTTCATTCTTTTCCTGACATTTATTTAATTATTTCATTTATTTCATTTCATTAATGACAGTTCTTTGGAACACTGTCTCTTCGCTGGAGCTGTGATCCAATAATAATGTTGTTAAAACAGCCAGAGTGTGCTGAATGTCTTAAAGATGGAACAGGAGGCTTATCCATGTAGATAGAAAGATTGTTCAGGACTGCCACAGCGACGGTGCTGATTCTTACTGGACTGGTACACAGCCAAAATGAAAACAAAAAGCTGTTTTAAAATTCTGAAGGCTCATAAGGTCAGAAGATCAATGATAAACTGAAATCACTTGAAAATCTGTATTTTATAAGAAGTATTTTATATACAAATATATTTTTTTACTTGTAGATTAAATCCTCTCCCTTTTACCAGCACCTTATATTAAAACTATTGCTGTTTAAAAATAAAATTTCTGATGCTATTGGAAATTATCTGGTACTTTTTGTAAGGATTTACTGTAAGAATATGCAGTACATTCCTTTGTCAGTCAAGAATATGATTGCACCGATAAGAAAATATACTGCACTTATTCCACACCTCTCATGTCTCTTCACAGTGCCAGACTATATATATATATTATGAACTTTTCAATTTTAAATTGAAATTCAATAAATCACCCGCTGTGCAATTATTATTAAAAAATGATGTAATTTAAGAAAAAATAGCAAATACTACAAACATTAAAAAGCCTAATTTTTCAGAAATGTAATTTGTTACACATTAGAGTGAAACTATTGCTATGGTTATGATTTCTATTCAGAATAATTATTCCTGTGTCCTAATTATGATAAGAAAAGTGGTATTTTTTCAAATTATTATTATTAATTAAAATTATGAATTATTTTTTAATTATGAAAATATTATAAACATAGTGGCCTTAATAATTTTGTATTTTAAAAGTAAATTAACATAAAAGACCAGATTAAAACAAAACATTTGAGTAGTCATTTTAATGTATTTGTTGTGTTCTATAAACTGCCTTCCTTTAAGGTGAGCTAGTACCCAGGAGATGTACACACTTCCAGGAAGTTGCCCTGTGGTTTTTATGGGAATTAGAGTTCCTAAACTAAAGAGGCATCAGTGACTATTGTGAATGTGTATTGAAAATGGAGGGTGTAAATTAAAGCTTACTTCCAGTTTCCCTCCCCCGTACAGTGAGGAAAAAAGTGCATCACCAAGGCATGAAACACTCCCTTCAGTGCTACATCAGTAAAATTAAACTGAAATATCTGTAGGTGCTACACAAGTGCAACTGTGTTGTTCTCACGTATTTTTAACCACTATTTCTAACAAGTTTGTTTAAGCAAAATTATTATAAAATCCATAATTATGTGAACTCCCAAGAAAAATGGTCCTGGTTTTGTGTAAAAACTAAAATGTCTTAAACATTAAAATTATTTTTAAAGTTTTCTATTTAAAAATATACATAGTGAACATAAAATTTGTATTGAAAACTAAATGCTGTATATATGTAAAAAACTCTGTTTAAGGGCATCTTTAAACTTCCTTTCTCTTTCTGAGCCTGCAGGTGATTGTTGGTCTGGAGTTGTATTCAATTTATTGCCTTATTATTAACATATATGACACACTGTGATATATAAAATTAACAGAAATGTGAATATATATTATTTTATTATTAGAGGAAGTTTTTATTATGAGACAATTTGTTAAAAAGATAACTTGGTTATCTTTGGTAACAAACTTGGTTTTTGATTGTGATAGTGGGATAGTGCAGATTTATACCACTGAGCTATCACTCTAATTCACATTTCATTTTCCATTACAACAAATGTAGTTAAAGGAGCATTTCATCACTTTTCTAAATATAACCACAAGTTACAGAGTGAAAGATATTGATATAGGAAATGTTACAATACTTTTGTGTACCTTTATTTGTTGCTACCACTACCTCCTATACAGTATCTGTATTTTATTTTTCAATATTTACGATTAATAAAATAATATCATTAATGACATTCAGAGACATTATTATACTTTGATTTATTTTTATCTACTAAAATTCCCTTTAGTTATATGATTCTTTATTAATTTTCCATTAAGTGTATGTAAAAAAGTATGTTTTGAACAATAGCAATGACAGCAAGAATTCATAGAAAAGGTGAAAACCTTATAGCATTTTTTAAAAGTATATAGACCTCATATAGTTAGAATAAGCACATCAAAACATTTTCATAATAACTATAGTAAGTGACTGAGTTAAAGATTTTGGTGTAGAAAATGTTCATGAAGAAGGTGGAATATTGATGTGTACTTTATTTTTCTGTTCTTAACTATCACTACCAGCTTTATTACATTCATAATTTAATGTAGTTTATAATGTCCAGAGATTTTATACTTCTGTTAGTTTTATTTTCAGCTACCAAGATTTCCCTTTAGGTACATAATTCCATTTTAATGTTCTATATTAAGTTGATTTTAAAAAGTACAGTAAGGAAACAGATTAAATTAAGCAATAATTTCACTAACATCTAACGCATAACAAGTGCAACCTATTGATCGTCTTTGGCCAGTAAACCACACAGTCTAAGTACACCGCACTGTGCTGCAGAGCCTGTAAGTGTTCTGAGTGGCTGCCTCTGTATGCCATTGCACTACCAAAAAAGTAAATAGGGCTTAGTCATTAGTTAATGGCAAGGAAGGGAAATTTAATTTTCTAATAATGAACTGTACAATCCTATATACATTAATTCCAGCCACTGTCCAATGAGGGTGAGGGACATCATACTGCCCCTTCCCATGGGTTTGCTGTTAGCAATGCTACACATCAAAGGGATGTTTAGAGGGAAGAAGTACCTCACATAACAGGATGTGAAGGTCAATGATTTATGTGACTAATCTAGTAAACTCTTATCTATACATTTTCTTCTTAATAAATTAGGTACTCATATATGTTTATCCTCTTTTTTATTTCAGAACCTGGATTCAGCTCCACAAAAACATATGTGTACAATTATGAAGGCAGTCTCATGATAGGTCATCAAGAAAAAAACCTGTATGAATCTGGATTGAAAATCTCCAGCTCTGTTGAAATCAGCGGAGTGTCACAGCAAACATTTCTCCTAAAGGTATAAATTAATCAGAGGGTTTTGCAGACCCTGATTATCATCAATTCTGAACCACAGTGCCTCATTAGCAGTTAGGAACTACATAATTAACGTAGGAACAAGTAGCCATTAATTCCACGCAACTTGGAATTAAAAAGTAATTCCACTAATTCCACAGTTTCTACTAAAAAGTGGAAATAACAAAAGAAAAACTGTACATTTTTCCTTTGCACCTCATACACTGAAAAATCTCCCCCACTCAACCTTTTAACTTTAACTTAGATAAGTCTTGGACTGTTAGTAATCAGTTTACAGGCCTAGCCTTTTAAGCTGAAATTGCTAAACTTGTATTTTCATCCCCTTTCATAGAATATAGAAAAGCCATTTTAGGGGATCAGAATAAATTATTGGGACATTTTTCAAAATAGCATACTTATAGCATGGGGTGGTACTGTACTTCTCCTACACAATTTGTATGACAGGTGTTACTACATACATGCACAATTAATACTATAATAACACCCCAAAACAATGATAAAATATGAATTTTCTTAAAAGTGTATTCATTACTGTAGTTGTAGAATATAATACTTAGTAATTAAACATGCTAGTCCATATTTAAGTTCCTTTATTTTTCAAATTTTGGTTTAAAATTATATTACATTTAAGTCATTTTAAATCCAGTATGTCATGCCTGCAATTCCACTGGTGTTTGCGATCGTAATACCTCCATCTCCAAGCACCCACCCACTCAGCCTGTTAATCCATCAGTTACCACAGTAACAAGATCGGAAGGGAGATAAATACCACTGAAACATAATAATTATTTATTTACTTTGTCCACCAGTGAATATTTTAGCCTCATGAAGATGGTACTCCTTCCTCTGCCATAGAGTTCCACTTTAGTCTTCGCATGTGGTACAGTCTCTCCTAGTTTGTTACTCCCTGAGTTTTGACTTCTTGCTTCATTCTTTAAATCTTAATTCACAGATAGTCACTTAGTTGCCAATTGCTTCTCTCTGTTAGACCCTGTTTGCTTGACTACTTTGAACTGTCTTGTCATGTTCTGAACCTAGCTTGCTACTCAGACAACTCTTGGAATTTCGTTGTGTTTTGTTCTCATGTACTTCACCAGCTCTACCCATGCCTGTTTACTTTTCTCCCAGACTATGTTTATGTTCCAGTTTGTCTTCTTGCCAACTGTTTGATTCAGCCCCTTGACTCTAGGCTGTTGCTTCTCTATTGGTGAATACAATAGCATTAGATGCTTTTAAAGATTTGTCTTGGTAAACTATTAAAATTTTAAATACATGAATAAATGCAATATTTGATTTTTTTTTGTCATCATGTAATGCCTTTTTAGTAACTGTCACTAGGGGGATATTTTTACATTTATAGATTTGTTTAAATCTTAACATTGATTGAATGGACAACATTTTGTCCATTTGCAATCTCTTACTGACACAAACTTCAGTAGATGCCAGAGGTCTTTTGATGTAATTCTGAGGGGATTGAGTAAATATCCTGAATGGTGGGTCACATCCCTGTGACATTACAGCAAAAGGAATATTATATCCACTTATTTTATCATAGTAGTCAGTATCTTTAGCATATCAGCTGATGAATCCCCTACCACACAATGTCACCATACTGGGGAATTATTACTTTTTCATATGGCCCAGCAGGAAGAATACTTAACGACACCACTTGCATGCTGGTTTTATCTTAAGGGTTTCCAAGTTAAAGGTATAGATACTGTCCTACACAGTGCTGACCAGGTCCTGCCCTGTCTAACTCCTGAGATCTCAAAATAAGTTATGAGGTGATTATGGTGCTGCTTACAACAACATTTTGTGGTCATAAATAATATTAACACATTGATTCAGATATATTTTAATCTTCAATCATTTATTTCAAGATTAATTAATTTCTCCAAGGTTATCAACCCACTGATTGAAGAGTTCCATGGTATCCCAGAAAAAGACAGATTAACATCATCACCAAAGCTGACGCAGAGAATAGCAGCACAGCTTAAACAGCCTATCAAGTTTGAGTACATTAAGGGCCGTATTGGGACCATATATGCACCAGACGAAGTCTCTAATACTGTTCTCAACATCCTGAAAGGTATTTTGAATTTTCTACAAATGACAATCAAGAACACGAAAAATGTTTACAATCTTCAAGAGGTGAGTATTATTCCTACTTATTTTTTTTTCAAAACTGAAAAGTGTATTTGGCTTTAGCAAAGACTACAGAACTAACAGCAAGGAATAAACATGACAGATTTATCATTAATACAAATAGCTTTATATCTTGATGCCAGAAAACCTACTTTCCCTAAGTTATTAAACAAAATACAATATGTAAACAAACTGTGCCACAGACAAAAGGGAAAAATAGCAGGTTTTATAATCTGTGATCAGGAGGGTATTAAAATTACTGTAGCTGGGTTAGTAATTATTTTTACACTCATTTTACATTTAAGATTTTCAGTTACAAACTCTACCCTGACGCATTGATGAATAACCACATCAACATGTTATTTTACATTGGAAGTACAATTTGCGCCTTGGATTCCAAATCATAAATATCCAACCATCTTTTTTCTAACTGCTTCTTTGGATACAGGGTTGCAGGGGACCTGAAACCTATCCTGGCAAGAAACATGTGGAAGGCAGGATACACCCTGGACCAGTCCATCACAGAGCACACCCAGACACAAACACACACTCACACCAAGGCCAGTTTTCCCAGAAGCCAATTAACCTACCAGTACAGTATGTCTTTTGGACCAGAGCACCCAGAGTAAACAAATGCAAACACAGGAGGAACATACAAACACCATTCAGATATCACCCCAGGCCCCAACACTGTAAGGCAGCAATGTTAACCACCATGTCAATGCACCACCCAAGTCACAAATATCTAAATGAATATTGTCATTTATTTTAGCCTGGCATTCATGGCATCTGCTACACCAGCTATGTTCTTGAGGAAGACAAAAAGGCCAGTGAGATCTATGTTACTCGCTCTATAGACCTGCAAAATTGCCAGGAAAAGGCAATGAAAATTTTTGGCATGGCTTATGCACCAGCATGTGAGAACTGCAAAAAGGTAGGTTTAAATTTGAATTTGTTGTAAATATTAAAAGGATGTACTCTATAATCTTTAAAGAAGATTAATTCTGTTCTGCGTAACAAATTATAATTAATTTCTTTCATATTGTTAAAGCTATTGGTGGCTATGGAAGTGTCTCTAAGATGCTGGAGGTCCAGAATCAGTGATCAATTGTAAAGTTTACCTTGGTTTACCTTAGATAATTAAGTTCAGGATAAATTATTTTGTCTATCAACAGTCCAGGAAGACAGTATATAACTTTATATATATATATAACAGTATATAACAAACAGGCAGGTACAGGAGTGGACAAAAGGGGTGGAAAGGAAGATATTGAAGATGAGAGCTCTTTGTTCCAGATCCCCTGGAAAGACTAGACTTGAGCTAAGTATCTGAACCATATTAAGAGAGCTAGCAAGTCTGTGGTTTCTAGTGTAATCTGATTTCCTGGCTAAAGAATCCATCATGAAAGAAACTATCCTTGTTAGTGGGTGCATTTTTATAATAGGGTGATAGGTTCCCATTCATTTGGTGGGTTGTATTCTGGTTAGTTTAGAAAGCAGCTTATCTCTTATTTTTTGCCTTTGTAGGCAATATATAGCTTGAATACAAGGCAACAGTCTGTGGTTTTTCTGCGTGGTTAGGACGTTAGGCCTCTGGGGTGCCTTATTTGTAAAATTGTACATGGTGTGATTTGTGTGTTGTGTGTTTATGTTGTGTGTACTGTCATTATTAATAAATATTTATTAAACTAACTGTGCCTAAATTATTCATAATTTTCACCAATGCTCCGTCAGAGAAAAAATAATTAATGTGCGTCTAACTATACCAGCCTCTTGAGTATATTCTTGGAAAAATAATTTACAATTTGGGGTTATGATTATGTATTTTACTTGATTCATCTGCTCGGTCAGTTCTTAATATTCACCACTTTCGTCACCTCCTATTAATTAATTATATCCATATCCAGTTAATTGGTTCATATGTGGAATACTGTATATGAAATGTAATTTTAAATACCTTTACTTAATTTTCAGAACTTCCAAATTACTTCATATGTTTTAATAATTTCCAAACACAATTCTGGAGGGCATATTTAAACAATTTAGGATGCGAGCATACACCTGTCAGTTTGGTGGTCGCTGTTAGTTACTCTTCCTAAAAGGAACAAATCGCATCATAGAATGTGACTTTGATCTGAAGATCCATTATAAAAAGATTATTATTAATTTTAAAAATGTATTATTAATGGATTATTGAATATCCATTAGAGAAAGAAAAAAACATATTTAAAACCAATCGTATTATTTCGATACAGTATATTGATATTCTGTTGTTGTTACTCATAAGATCATTTCCTTTGACGGGGGTCTCCAATCCTAGTCCTGGAGAGCCAGTTGGTCAGGTGATTTATGACAGCAGGTCATTCCCCAAAGCATCTGGGGAATGTGGTTAAGAGAAAAATTAATTGGATTATCAATTAATTGTTTGTGGCTTTGTTTTGATTGATTAATTCATTTTGAGCATTCATTACTGAACAGGGTACAGTTGTGTGACTTGTTGTGTGATTTTTGGATAAACATTAAATCACTTATTAGATTTGATTATGATGAAATTATTTACACTTTTGAACATCAAACTTGGAAAATCAAGAAAAAAAACTGAAAAGATAAGTTCCACTTATCAAAAGAACAACAACTTCATGGCTTCGATAGGTTGAAGGATGAAGTACAGCATGTTGCCTCAGGTGAACTCACCTGTTCATGGACTACTAAAATACCAAGAAAAAGATTGTGAAGACCCTGGCGTATGAAGATAATCTGATCAAACATATACCAGTGTAATATATACTGTTACGATCCCTGCCTCTCGGCAATGAAAGAGGCAGGAGAAGGCATAGCCTTAGTTCATCAGTCCACCTATCACTGTACGTTTTCACCACCACACCTCCGTCTCATCTGGTATTTAAGCATTAGTCTTTCCCTACCTCCTCGCTCAGTATTGGTTTCCCTTTCGAGCTACTTAGTTGCGCTGCGCCTTCTACCTCCTCGTACTGTTCTGGTTCTGACTTTGGTTTTTCCCCTTTTACTTCATCTTTTGGATTACAGCTCGGCTTCGGTTGCTTACTCCTAGTTTGGTTCTCTGGCTTCCCCTGGACTCTCGGCTCTCTCCTTCATCTACGGTTTTGGATTACGGTCTGGCTTTGGCTACTCTCTCCCTGTTTGGATCTCTGGCTTCCCCTGGACTCTTGGCTCTCTCCTTCGGCTACGGTATTTGGATCACGACTCGTCTCTGTCGGCTCCCGCAAGTGGGTTCACTACTTGGTTTCGGTTTCACTGGCCGAATCCGTAACAGAATACTGAGCCATTTAACATGAACCCAGCGGAGCAAGAGGAGATCGCTCGGTTTTGGATCAGCCCTGGCAAGCCTTACTCCAGTTACAGGCTTCCGTACAACAGATTTCTGCGCACCTGTCGGCAATGCCGCCTACTGGTAATAGTGTAAGTAACGCTGGAGCTGGCACTTCGGCTCCACCCCCGCCAGCTTCTACACCTGCTCCTCCACCTCTTCCACTTACACCCCCTGACAGGTTTGACGGCAACCCTACGAAAAGTCGGGGCTTCTTGGCACAGTGTGCTCTGGTTTTCAGGCTCCATCCGGTAACCTTTTTTTCTCCTCAAGACAAGATTGCCTGCGTAGTTTCTCTGTTAACTGGCTGTGCTCTGGAATGGGCTACTGCCTTACTAGATTGCGGGGCTCCTGAGGTACAGGACTATGATCTCTTTTTAGAGAAATTTAAGGGGGTATTTTGTCGTTTCGCTGCTGGTCAAGACTCCGCCTACCGCCTCTCATCTATACGCCAGGGCTGCAGGTCTGCACAGGATTATGCCATAGACTTTCAAATAGCAGCAGCAGAGACTCTCTGGGATAATGAGGTCCTATTTTTTTTTTTTCCTGCAAGGATTATGTGAAGAAATAAAGGATCACCTGGTAACTATGCCACAGTCGGGCAGAACCTTGGAGGAATTAATTTCCCAGGTGTTGGAGTTAGAGTTTAGACTTCGTCAGAGGAATAGAGAAAGATCTCAGACACACATACAAGAGGTTCTTCGGCCACCACCTACCAACACTCTAGACTCGGAACAACCTATGGAAATTGCCCATGCCCGGTTAACTCCAGAAGAAAGAGAGAGACGCAGACGAGAGGGCCGCTGTATGTACTGTGGAAAATTAGGACACTTTAAAGCTGACTGCCCTGCCTTATGTTCGTCTTTGAGGCGCCTCCCAACTGCTCAAGATCCTGTGGTGAGTGAGTTGACTCAATCCTCTAAGTTTTTCTCAGGATTTTCTATTAGGTCTACATTGTTTTGGGGTAATAAACAGATCCCACTTCTTGCTTTTATTGACTCGGGGGCAGCGGGGAACTTCATCGACGCCTCCTTAGCACGAGCTTGGAAACTGCCCCTGACCCAGGTGACTCCTCCTCTTCGGGTACAATCTATTGATGGTTCCCCAGTGTCTCCAGGACTTATAAGATTGCAAACTGACTTAATAAGATTGCAAGTTGGTGCCACACATGTTGAAGATATCTGGTTTTATCTCCTCGAGACCCCATCACATCCCCTTGTACTAGGCTTTCCCTGGCTCCAACAGCATGACCCCACCATTTCATGGTCCCGTAGAGAAATTTTAACTTGGGGAATCCAATGTATTGGTAGTTGCTGTCGTCTGCCTGTAAGAGTTGCACTCATGGAAACGCCCCCTTCTGGCATTCCTACGATACCCCCCCAATATTCTGATCTACAGGAAGCCTTTAATGAGCAAGAGGCCTTGGCTCTTCCACCCCACCGACCCTATGACTGTGCCATAGACCTTTTGCCAGGATCTATTCCTCCTAAGGGTCATATATTTCCGCTCTCCAATACGGAATCCAAAGCCCTGAAAGTATATATACAAGATTCTCTAAAGGCTGGAATTATACACCCATCTACTTCACCTGCTTGTGCCAGTTTCTTTTTTGTGGAAAAGAAGGATGGTGGGCTCCGTCCCTGTATTGATTATCATGGCCTTAATGAGATCACTATTAAAAACCGGTACCCTTTGCCCCTAATTCCGGCAGCACTTGAGTCCGTGCATGGGGCCAAGATCTTCACTTAACTGGATCTGCGGGGGGCTTACAATTTAATCTGTATTCGGGAAGGGGACGAGTGGAAGACGGCGTTTATGACAACCCATGGACATTATGAGTATTTGGTCATGCCTTTTGGTTTGGTAAATGCCCCGCCAGTGTTTCAAACCTTTATTAACGATATTTTTCGTGATCTAATACAAAGGTTTGTCTTAGTATACCTTGATGACATTCTAATTTTCTCTAATACCTTCCAGGATCATGTTCTCCATGTCAGAGAAGTACTCTCCCGACTCATTAAGAATAAGCTTTATGTCAAACTGGAGAAGTGCATTTTTAATGCTTCTAGGATTCACTTTTTAGGTTACATCATCTCTCCAGAAGGGGTAGAAATGGACGCAAGTAAAGTCTCCGCAATTACTGATTGGCCCACACCCAAGAACCTTAAACACATACAACGGTTTCTTGGCTTTGCCAACTTCTATAGAAAGTTTATTCGAAACTTCAGCTCGGTGGTTGCTCCCATAACCTGTTTAACCCGCAAAGGACCCAGACAAGGTAAATGGACCCCTCAAGCAGAAGAGGCATTTCAGCACCTGAAACATCTTTTCACCACTGCCCCCATCCTGAAACACCCTGATCCTTCTTTGCCTTTCGTTGTTGAGGTGGACGCTTCTGGCCATGGTGTGGGCGCTGTTCTCTCTGAACGTCATGGAGAAAAACAGATTCTTCACCCCTGTGCCTTCTTTTCTAAGACGTTATCTCCTGCACAGATGAACTATGATGTTGGTAACCGTGAGCTTTTGGCTATTAAGTTAGCATTGGAGGAATGGAGGCACTGGCTGGAGGGAGCTCATCATCCATTTTTGATATACACTGATCACAAAAACCTGGAGTATTTACAATCGGCCAAACGTCTATGTCCTCGCCAGGCCAGATGGTCCCTCTTTTTCAACAGATTTAATTTCCTTATCACCTACACTTCAGGCTCTAAAAACATCAAAGCTGACGCTCTCTCACGGATCCACAACCCCCCTGAGGCTGAACTGCTTCCAGAACCCATCATCCCTTCTAGTAGATTCCTGGCAGTTGTCAGATGGGACATAGAAGTCATAGTTAGACGCGCCTTGGCTGGACAAACTGTACCTCCTCAGTGCCCTCAGTACAAGTTATTTGTCTCAACCCCAGTCAGATCTTCTGTCTTGCAATGGGGACATGACTCCCGCTTCGCCGGGCACCCTGGATTCCGACGTACCTTGGATTTCATCTCTAGAGATTTCTGGTGGCCAACCATGGTTAAAGATGTCAAGGAGTATGTCCAAGCCTGCTCTATATGTTCCCAAATTAAGTCTTTTTGGATGAGGGTGGCAGGCCCTCTTCAACCCTTACCTGTCCCTGACCGTACTTGGACCCACCTCTCAGTTGATTTCATCACTGACCTTCCACCAAGCCAAGGAAACACGACAGTCATGGTTGTAGTGGATCGTTTCTCTTAATCCGCCCATTTTATTCCCCTACCTTCTTTGCCCTCAGCTAGGGAACTAGCAGACCTGTTCGTACTGCATATCTTCCGTCTTCACAGCATCCCTAAAGACATTGTTTCCGATAGGGACCACCAGTTTATTTCACGATTTTGGAAGGCCTTCTGTAAGTCACTGGGAGCCTCAGTTTCGCTTACTTCAGCTTATCACCCGCAGGCCAATGGTCAAACTGAGCGTATGAATCAAGAACTGCTAACCTACTTACGGGCATATATCTCATCTACCCAAGATAACTGGGTATCATTGCTTCCATGGGCAGAATATGCTCATAATTCTTTGTATACTTCTTCGACACCATTCAAGTGTGCCTTAGGTTATCAGCCTCCTCTCTTCCCGGACTTCCCGGAAGTTCCTTCTGTTCAAGAGTATATCACTAACCTGCAGGACTTCTGGAAGAAGGCTAAAGCCTCCCTTCTTCACACTGCAGCTCGAAAGAAGACCGTGGCGGATCGGCACCATCAAACTATACCCAGATTTCGATGTGGTTCATCGGTCCTTTTCGTGTCCTCACCCAGGTTACCTCTGTAACTTATCGGCTGGCCTTGCCTCCTACCCTCAGGATTCACCCTACATTCCATGTTTCCCTCCTTAAGCCCTTTCACCGATCCACTCTGTCTAAACCGCAACAAAAACCCCCACCACCTCGAGTAATTGATGGACTTCCTGCCTACACCGTAAATAAGATCTTAGATTCCCGATGGTCTCGTGGATCCCTGCAATAACTAGTGGATTGGGAAGGCTATGGTCCAGAGGAGCGGTCGTGGGTAGCGGAAAGAGATATACTGGATTCAAACCTGATCCGGGATTTCCATCAGAGTTTCCCTAATCGTCCAGCTAGGGCGTCGGGAGCCGCCCATAGAGAGGGGGGTAATGTTACGATCCCTGCCTCTCGGCAATGAAAGAGGCAGGAGAAGGCGTAGCCTTAGTTCATCAGTCCACCTATCACTACGTTTTCACCATCACACCTCCGTCTCATCTGGTATTTAAGCATTAGTCTTTCCCTACCTCCTCGCTCAGTATTGGTTTCCCTTTCGAGCTACTTAGTTGCGCTGCGCCTTCTACCTCCTCGTACTGTTCTGGTTCTGACTTTGGTTTTTCCCCTTTTACTTCGTCTTTTGGATTACGGCTCGGCTTCGGTTGCTTACTCCTAGTTTGGTTCTCTGGCTTCCCCTGGACTCTCGGCTCTCTCATTCGTCTACTGTTTTGGATTACGGTCTGGCTTTGGCTACTCTCTCCCTGTTTGGATCTCTGGCTTCCCCTGGACTCTTGGCTCTCTCCTTCGGCTACGGTATTTGGATCACAACTCGTCTCTGTCGGCTCCCGCAAGTGGGTTCGCTACTTGGTTTCGGTTTCACTGGCCGAATCCGTAACAATATACAGTACCATTTATTGTATACCTTAAAAAATGCAGTGTTTGCTTTTTGTTACACAAAACATTATTCATTATGGCAAGTCCAATGTTCGGCTTGTTTGTCCATAGAACATTTCTGTGATCATATGAATCATCCAGGGCCTCTTTGACAGCTCTAAAATGGATAGCAATGTTCTTTTTAAGTTTTTCCTGGGCAATTTTCATGGGCTATCCTCCCATGAAAACCATTCATTTTGGTGATGGTTGAGGGAGGAACATTAACATTAGTCACAGTGAGAAAGGCCTTCAGATCCTTAGACGTTACTCTTGGGTTCTTTATGACTTCCTTAATGATTCTCTGGGTAGTCACTGTGGTCTGTCTCACAGTGGACGGATGTATCCCCAAATGTTTAGATATTGATTTTTAATATTCTTTATCTGAGGTGCTCTCAAATCTCTTCAGTGTGCAGAATCATGTAATTTCACTAACCTGGACTTCTGACCAATAAATTGGACAGAGTTGTCCAAATTCAGTCCTTGTTTACTTGATACCCAATTATTTCACCACCTGATGCTATTTACGTCCTTAATTATGTTATGTAAACAACGTGTTTACTTATTGTTTCACCTTTTCAATTATTCATTTTTTATTTCACATACATTGCATCCATTGCATACTTAAAATAATTGAAGTGGTAAGTATAATCCCTTCTAATTATTTAAGAATAGAACAGTTTAAACTAAACAAGGATAAAAAACAGTTATTCCTATAAATATTTCATGGGTTTAAAAATGTGGCACTTGTTTTTAGACTTGTTAAACAACATTGATAAATAAGTATTTATCAGGGTAATTAATTATGATACATCTATTCAACAAAATGTCTATACACCTGCTACACAAATTATTGATCTTATTTCCCTGATAATAATTTTACTATTAGTATAAAAATAATAAATAAATAAATACAAATGTTGCATACTTCTAATGTTTTCATAAGAACATTTGTATCTGTACACAATATTTAAAAAAATGCCTGATGGTTAATTTTTCAAGTATTGAGAACAGATACAAGTTATTTTATGTTATTTTTAGGTGTGTGGCTGTACCAAGTGTATTATTTATTTTCCATAGCTCTCAGTTTCTGCCTTGACACTGTTACAATTATTTACTTTATCTTGTTTTCTTCTCATAGAAGATTTTTTATACTTTAGAAATACATCTCAAGATCATTTAGATTAAACTGGGTAACTTTGTTTTTCCCCTTCCTAATTTTAGACAGGAAAAAATGCTGAGGGAATTGTCACCTACTCCTATGTCATTAAACCTACAGAAGATGGATCTCTAATAACGAAAGCATATGCTCGGGAATTGCAACAGTTTGCGCCTGTCAATATCAAGGGTGGAACTTCTATGATAAAAATCAGGTAAAGTATGTATATATATATATGTTTATATAAAAGGAAAACATGGTCTTTATAATTAGAAGGTCAAGAAAATAAAAAAGTTGAATATTAATTGGAGGTTAATTCCATTATGAAAGTGAAAGAGAAAGCCCAACACGCCTGGAAAATGTCAGTGTGAAATTGACCTCTTCTTGTTCTTTGCAGCTTTCCATTCTATTCATTTAAGGATTTATTCGCTAAATCCAAATAGGTTTTTTCACAGAACATTGCAATACATGTACTGTATAACATCTCTGTCAGGCCTATTAAATGTCTTAATTGTCACTATAAAAAGAAATTATATGTAAATTATAGAGATGCCTATATTTCTAGTTTATTTCTGGGCAATACCAGTACTTGTGTAAGTAAGTTTTGATGTCAGGCGGCATGCTGCAACAAGTGCCACAGTCCAGAGTCATGTTTGGCTTTTTTGGCACGGGGTAACAGCAGCAGTTTTGAGTACTGTTGGTACAATACCAGTGCTCAAGGATTCATTTATTATATTAAGGACAATGGGACAGAGTAGTGAAACAGGATGGAGGTAAAGTGTTGGGAATGGGATTTAATACGCAGGTGGTGGATTTCTGGCAAAACCAGTTTATTGATGGATGCATAGTCAAGAAGACAGTAGTTGGAGAGAAGGGAACCAGTAAAGTTGGGCAAGCAGGGAGGAGGTGTGGAAGAGACATCCGAGAGAATGTGATGCTGGATGTTGTTGATCTTGGAGCTAAAGAAATCTAAAAACATGTTGCAAAGTTGCAATGAGGCAGGTAATGTGGTGGGGCAGTTTGGCTTTAGCAGTCTGTTGATAGTAGCTCTACACTAGTAGTTTTACACTATGCAGGGACCATGTTATTGCTTAAAATTTTACATACCATAATATATAAAAATAATAAATATGTACGTATTTATATATTATAACAAATCATATGCATACAATACACATCTATATGTTTTATAATAATATGTATTTTATATTGACATATTACTTATATAGTTCAGGTGGGTAGCTGCTTCAGCATGCGTAGGCTGCAAAGGAAGAAGTAATAGGTTTATTCCATGCTGAAAAAAAGAAGAAAGAGAACACAAAGTTTCAGCCGTGGAGCCTTCTTCTGAAGAAGGCTCCATGGCCGAAACGTTGTTCTCTTTCTTCTTTTTTTCAGCATGGAATAAACCTATTACTTGTTCCTATTACATATATATAATTTTAGAAAAAAAAAAGTATTATCCCCAAGGGGCAATTTGGGGAGAAGTTGATCTTTTACTGGGAATAGAACCCATTCCTCCCATGTAACAGGCAAGAATTCAACCACTGAATCTCTAATGCACTGTACTGAATGGACTGATTGGACGAGCTAAATTAAATCCATTACATTGCAAAGACACATAATATAGTATATAAATGTCATTACCAACAATTGAAATTACTGATGTTATCATTGCTTGAAGATGAAGTGAAACCGACTTAACCCTGAAATGTTTTAAAATAAAACAATATGGATAAAAAACGTTGAACAAAAGCTTACATGAAATGACCAAGGAACACACTAATAAACAGCATATTATACAGTATATCTAAAATATTTATAAATTATGATTACTTATATAACTCATGTTTGTTAAAATATATGTTGTAAATGTAACCTTGTAAATGGCCATGGGAAATAAAATTAAAATAAGCATGTCAATTTTTTTTCCAAAATGACTACAGAAAGTGAAATACTTAAAGAATTTGATTGGCACAAAATGTTTATCTAGAAGATGGAATAACGATAAAGAGTGGACTAAAAATGTTCTAAATATACTGTTTAATACAATGTATTTATAAATGATGAGAAACATTAAAATGTATATTGGTTCAAATACTCATTTGGGCTAATTGTGGTTAATTTCTGTCACAAACAATATATCGTATATTTATTGTCAATTCTCCATCAACAAACTGTACGGTAATAGTGCACTATCCATTGTTCACTAAGACAGCTGTAAAATTATGACTTGTGGAAAGAAAACTGTAAAGCACACAGCCATATTAATCTTTTCCCATTTTTTAGCAAAAAACTGACTTTAGCTGCAGTGAGAGCAACTCCAATCAACCCACCCTCAGTTACTTTGCAGAGCAGAGGGACTCTGAAGTACAAATTTGGCAGTGAAATAAACCAAATTCCTGTGCTACTAATGAGAACCAAAAACACAGAAATACAGGTAATTTGTAAAAAAAAAGGCTTTTTATCACATCTCTTTGCAAGTGTACTTAGAGAACTATTTATTTTAAACATAAAATATGCTATATACTAATAAACCATACATTATAATAAGTTATAACTTTTCATGACATAGAAAAAAACAAGGCTGAATTAAGCAACTATATTGTTATATAACATTTAAACTTACAATTTAATGTGTATTTTTTTAATAATGTACTTAATGGACATAATGGACCAGTTGATGTTTTATTTTTAAATATTTTTTTTGCTTTATGTGAGATATATATAAATACTATACTTTGTTTTAAAATATACAAAACATAAATTAAATTCAAAATTAACTGTTCATTGGAAAGGAATACACATTTGAAATACACAGAAAAACACTTGACAAACTTTTTACGTTTGAACTTTTTATAACCGAGAATAATATACATTACCCTTCAGTTAAAAGACTGAAAACAGCTACAACACTAATATGTACTGTACAAGAAAAATGAAAATACAGTAACAAATATGTAACAGACAGACATCTGTTAGGTTGGGCAATTAACTATTTGTTATTTTTAACAAGACATTTTAAACAAATTAGAAGTGCTTTCTGTGCCTGAATTATCATGGCTAATGGCGATAGATAAAATATCATGGTTATACATGAGTAATTTGGAGGAGGAATTTCACGGGAAGCCATATTTGTATTATGCAGACCACAAACTAAGAGAAGACTATTTAGTCTCATGCCAATATTCCTGCATATTGGCAACCAAATTGCTGATGGTTTCAATTTCACCTCGTTTCATAATATGAGAGGAAACAGTAAATAAATAAAGTAATATTATACGATTTTGTTAACATAAAAATATATATGAGAGTGTTATATAATGGAGAAAGAATGTTTGAAGTTTCAGTATTCTAGGCAAAGGGTGTTATGTGGCACTAAAAGTACAATGCAGTGTAGTTTATGTAGTAGGTATTAACATAACAATTTATAAATGGTAAAGTTGTTTTATCAAAGCATGAAAAGTGCATTACACTGTATGTTTTTAAAGGAACGATATCACTTCATTCATCAGATATGTACAATAATGTCAGGAAAGGGATTGGCTTGTAAAGAATCTGTTTTCATCATGTTTATAACCAAACACAGAGCACTAGTGAATGAAGACGTATGAATATGTGCTAGGTCAATGTATACTTAATAGGGAAAGATATTTGAAAATAGATTATATAAGCAGTCTGAATAGAGCATGAGTAGCTATGTTTTAAAGAAAGCTGGATATTTTAAAGATATATTATATATATATAGTAAAATGCCAACAGACTCTTAGTTGCATTTACTGTTCTAAAATTTTGATTCTTTTACATCTTAGATTTCTGAGGTACTTCAACGCTTGGTACAGAATAATCAGCCACAGGTTGATACCCACTCCCCCACAGATTTTCTTCAGCTTGTTCAATTACTCCGTTTCACAACATTAGAAAATTTGGAGGCTCTTTGGAAGCAATTTTCTCTGAGGAATGACTACAGGTAAGTTAAAAGCACTGTTTTAGTTTAAATGGCATCATAGTGACAACTGCTATATGCCACATACATATACAAGTGTATATAACCATTACTTCAGAAAAGAAGACAGGCACAGCAGACAGGAATATACTGCATATACGTAAAGTATATGCCTCTCTGGTTTTGTAGGGTTTGGGAATATAGCTGATCTTTGGACAGAATAAATAAAACTAAAGAGCTATTTTATTGAGAAATAGAAGACACTGTTATGTCCCAGTGTGTGGTCCATGTGTGTTTTTGTTGCTATGTTCCACACTTCCTGACTTTGATTGTTCTCCTACCCTCATTGGTCCATGATTACACTATTGTTTTCGTATTACATTATCTTCAATCAACTCTCGGCCAATCAGAATTCAGCTTATTCAGTATACAACTTGGAGGTTTACAGAACAAGGGGGCCTTTTGCTTGACTTCGGTTCTGCTTGGCTTAACTTCATTTTGCTTTCATTTTGCTTCGGCTTCGCTTCTATATTTTTGTTTGTTTCTCTTCGTGTGTGTATTTTTATAAAGTTTCGGCTTTGTTGCTTTGTGTTTGTCTCCTTGTACTTTCGTTTGTTTATCTTGTATATCGCCATTACCTTGCCCAAACTTGTTATATGTTATATGTTCAACCTCTGTGCTCTTTTGCTCTTTTGTATCCTATTCCTTGTGTCTACTCTCGTTTTCCCTTATTTGTATTTGTAGTTCACTTGTGTGAACTTCTGTGAATAGGGTTAGTTAGGGAAAGCTGACCTAACTACCAAAACAAAACCCACTCGGTCTTCGGCATCTTCTAACGCCTTAGCTTACCTTCACTAACTACCCAAAAACCATACAAGACAATAGGCACTCACCCTTCCTAAACTAGAGTTACTAAAACAAAGATCAACAACCTGTGCAGAATGTACCCGACAACCTAAACTCATCCTATACACAAAATTTCACACAAATACACAAGTGAACTACGAATACAAATAAGGGAAAACGAGAGTAGACACACTATATACATACTGTATAAACCTAAAGTAAATGCCTCTCTGGTTTTGTAGAGTTTGGGAATTTAGCTGATCTTTGGACAGAATATTTAAAACAAAAAATATGTTTTATTGAGAAATGGAAGAATGTCTACATTGACAAAACAGATAAAAAAATAAAGCTAGGCAAATATAATAAAAGCCCCAAGCTTTGAAATCTTTGAATAATAAATTGAAACAGCTTAGATTTTTTTAGATCCATTTTTTTTTTCACTCATTTGCTCAGTTATTCCATCTTTACATGCATGTGTTTTGTTTTTTTGGATTTGGAAAGAAAAGGTATTTGCACAGACCAGTGGCAGTTGTGGCTGATGAATGGACAATTTCTGTGTTTCCAAATTCAAATTATTTATTTTTGTATATATTTGCATGGATGTGTTGAAGCATTAAAACTTTCACTTCTCTGTGGTATCAAACATCAGTTCAATAATGGTGTAATTTTCGAGCAGGAAACAGGAAAGACCAGGAAAGGTGAGGTTTAAATTTAATGAATTATTGTAGATGAAAAAACACAAAATACTTTTTATGCATTGTGTTTATGTATACATGCATATGAAATATCTAAGCAGCAAATTGGTCAGAAAGTACTTCTGCTATCCATGTAATGCAAAGGAAAACATTTTGAAGTAAGTTATAATACACAATACTTACTTTATCTCACATTACTCTACCCATTTAATCTGTTTGACATATGTTATTTTGTGCTGGACACTTATGTATTATAACTGAACAAAGATGAAAACTTTATACTATGCAAATGACCTCTTTATTGCCTCATTGCAAAACAATACTTGGAATAAACTATTCTTTTCATGACTGTGGTGCTTTTTCATTGACAGGAGATGGATACTAGATTCAGTTGTTACGATTCCAGGCACCAATGTTATCAAATTCCTGAAAAATAGAATTGAGAATGAAGATATTACAGAAAAGGAAGCTGTTCAAGCAATTTTATTTGCATTCCATTTAATGACATCTGATTCTGAAACAATTAAGCTGTCTAAGGTAAACTATATTTTTATAGATGTATAATGCTTTCTTAATTTATTTTTTATATGAATAAGAAAAAGAAAAGAGGTAAGCCTAAAACACAACCATATGTCATAAAAAATTATTATCAGCCTAATTAGAACTTTGTTCTAGTTTATTTTCCAGTTTTTCATATTGTCAATTCATGTATTTGCATACTGTACCTCACTTTGTATTCTTAAAAATCTTTCAAATACAAATAATCCCAACTTATTTACAGTACCATTTGTACGAGAGCTTACTTCATAACAAGACCCTTCGAGAAAGCAGCTTACTTGTTAGAGTGTGTGGCAACCCAGCACCTATTCAAGAAGCAGAGATTCAGAGCACATGTCTGCTTTCATCCTGAATAGGATGCCAGACTATTACAGGGATATGGAGAAAGAAAACGTTTAAAATAGCTAATCAGACATAAACTGTGCTTTGAGAGGTACTGTAGGAAGATGCTTTAACAAGTGTGAAGAATCCAGAGCATCTGAAGAAACTCTACATGAACAAAAAGAGAACATGAAGACTCCACACAAAACATATCCTAGACAGGAACAAAACCCAGGCCCCAAGAACTAGCACTAACCACGATGTCACTGCACCACCCTCCACATAGTCAGATACAATAATTGTACTACTATATATACAGTACTGTAAGAATAAATGTTTCATATCCAAAACTTTACACATAAAGTAAGAACAATTGTTCAGTTTAATCCCTTTTATCTTATCTCTTTTCCAGTTACTTTTATGTAAAATCCCAGCTTGCAAATTACTTGTTGTTTTTTACATTAGCTTTCCCACAAGAATCATGTCCACTTGTTGGACTCTTTTGGTATTTTATACACTTTCAGCTACATTGTGCCTAACAGAAAAGTCTACTAGGGAGGAGGAGCACGTAGAGTTGTTTTAGTCCATGAAAGTGTGACAGATCTTGACAATTTGAAAATCCTGGATAATAATGCAGTCTATTGACATCTGGGGCTATTTTGTACTTTAGTGTTTAAGTACCATTACTAATAAGTAAAAAGTTACTTAGGGTTCTACTGTACATCTTTTTTCGAACTCCCTTTCAGCTTTTCAATGCCTTTATTCACTTATGTTTGCAGCTCTTGCATTTTAGGGTTTGTCCCTTTTAAATGTTCTATAGAGTGCTTTATTTTTGTAGACATTTTCAAGTCGTTTATAAACTACATTCTGGATACTTTTGAGTAAAATATTCATTTTAAACATTAACTTCAGTTCAAAATTTCCAGTATCAGAATTAACACATAAATCCACTCAGTAATTAACATACTTTTTGTAACTGCAAGGCAAAGTGACAATTAACACCAGCAAGTAGTTATTTTTTGTAAATAAATTGTGATCTTAAAACAAATAGAAAAACATTACTGACCTGTAAAATGTCCATGTTGTAGCTATATAAACAGTATGTGTTAAAAATACTCATACTTTAATATAGGCCACAATATTATAAAACCTGTGATTAATTGAGTTCTGATAGAAAATGAATGATATATAATGAAATCTGCTATTCATTAAGTAGTTAAAATGAATATAAATGCATAATATTTATGATACTGTTTATTAATTAATCATTGACTCCCAGCTATCTCTATTAAACCTTTTCTCAGGAATTTCTGAAATTCCCATTCATCCAGAAATCTACAATATTGTTGAAAACCATGACTCTAGTTTATGGCTCAATGGTTTATAGATACTGTGTTGACCGTGAGGAGTGTCCTCAAGAAGCTCTACAGGTATTACCTTACATTTTTATATGTACTTACCAAATTAATCACTTCCTAATTTTTTAAAATTATTTTTATAAAGTACAAAAGGGATAACAACAACCATGTTCCATCCTGTCAGTAATTCACAATTACTCATGGCGTCATTTCCTCTCCTAAGACACAATAAATACTGTATGTGATTCCATTTTCTCCCTCACATGTCTTTTTGAATGGACTATACTGACTCCAGTGTTTCACTACATTTTTTCTCTACTTTTCTATGGTTATTCTATGGTTATTCAAGTTCGCTAATCCAGTGAATATTTTTTTTCATCTAGTTGAGTAAACACTCCATAATCCATTAAGTACATTTAATTATTGGGTGTGGTTATTTCTAGTTAATTTTAATGTATTTAGGTAAATCATTTGGCAGTTCATGATAAATGCTCACCTCAGGAAACTAGGTTGAAGGAACACCAGTTATTTCACTATCTAAAATGTAGTTTTGCACTCTTCTGACTTTCTGATAAATAATTAAGTGACAGATGATACAATTTAAAGACAAATAAATGTTAGCATTCTTGGGAATCTATCCTGTTCTGATCTCCACAGCCGCTACGTGATCTTGCTGCAGAGGCCTCTAGCAAAGCTGACGAAGTGCAGATCATTCTGGCCCTGAAGGCTATTGGGAACGCAGGACAGCCTGAGTACATCAAGTCTATTATGAAATTCCTGCCAGGATTTGCATCTAGTGTTTCAGAGATTCCTCTTAGAGTGCAAAATGCAGCTGTTCTGGCTCTCAGGAACATTGCCATCAAAGATCCCAGGAGTGTGAGAGAATTCTTCTGGATTTCACTAACCCAGCTTTTTTTATGTTGAAATATATTTACTCATTCACTATTGTAACATCACTTTATTTAATAAAGCGATGCCAGTTACAGCACTAATCAAACTTACAGTTTTTAATAATAATTATAGAGTATTTAATTTTTTTCAGAATCTAACCATAATGTTTTTTTAGTCTGTCCTGTTCTACTGTTTTAATAATATAGAAAGTTTCCTACACTACCCACCACTTAATTTATACAGGGATTTATGAAATGACAAAATAATTTCTTAAACATAATTAATATTAAACATGTGTGGCACATTTATTTGAATTTTACTAAGCAAGCAAAATCAATTAATACTTACTGCAATGTCCTCTACTACTTGAATATGTAACAAACCTTTAAAGTATTGAACTGTCTCTAAATACCTGACCATCAAACCAACCTGCAAAATTTGGAATCCTTTGGTACAATTAGTAAACCTGAAATATGGCATGCAGTAAACAAATGTGTGGAACATAAAATATATTATATAGTTTGCATTATTATCTATAGTGCAGTCTCTTCGATTTCAAATAGTTACCCTGATTCATTTGTTTAAAAACATAGTAAATTCTTCTAGTAATCAATTTCTCACTTATAATTTGCCAAATTCCAGGTACAAGACATTGTACAGAAGATCCTCAAGGACCGTAGCTTGCATTCTGAAGTCCGAATGCATGCTTGTTTGGTTGTATTTGAAACAAGACCACCTTTGGCTCTTGTTTCAATGATAGCTGAATCAATGCTGACAGAAACCAACTTACAAGTGGCTAGTTTCTGCTACTCCCAGATGAAAACACTGACCAGATCCACCACTCCTGACAACAGAGAATTGTGAGTAGTCAGGAAATATTTCTGTTTTTATTAAAGTTGCAATTGATTGTTTCAGTTACAGTACCTGATAAAATCCACTATGTCTTTTTATTCAGGGCAGCTGCTTGCACTGTAGCTTTGAAGATACTCGGTCCAAAATTTGGCAAGTTGAGTTTTCGGTACAGCAAAGCATTTCATAATGATTACTTTACCGGTAAGTCTATAGTTTATTTCAGATGATGTATTCTAAGTTTCTAATCCTCTCAAATTAATTATATTAAAAATTGCCTACCAAAGTACTTTTTCTAAAAGATCAATCAAATTGGCTTCAAGAACATTTCCATTTACCCCCTGAAAGTTGCTGCCTTCTGTTCAGAAATGGTCAACAATTTTGCTTAAGATGCTTAAGTCTTTTTTAAGTTGGGCTGTGACATCAAATGATAAAGAAACTTGCTATCCTTATCATTCAAATATTTAAAGATTTTTTTCAAATTTACATTGAATTTATAGGGATTTGTACTAGGTGTTGATGCATAGGAAAATGATCTGATTAGAAGGGGAAATTCAGTGCCTGAGCTACCATTTTAGGTTCAAGCCTTCAGTCTATATTTTTTTACTTAGCTAAATAACCAAGGTTAAATTCTCCCATTTTGATTACAGTTGTCCCTTTCTGTATTTGTTTTTTTTATGAAATGATATCAATCTAACAATAATTACACAGGTACTACAGTTTTGATGTAAATTAATTAGCCTCTACAACTGCAAATATGTCTTGGACATATGATATTTATGTGAAAAACAGTAATCATATCAAATTTATTTAAAGTAAGTTTTTAAAAAACTGTTTTTCCTCCTTGTTTAGATGGCTTCCTCTCTGGTGTGGCTGCAGATTTCTATCTGATGAACAGTGCCGCGCGTTGGATGCCAACAACTATAATGCACAGACTCAAGACCTACTTTATTGGAACTGTATCTGATCCTTGGGAGGTACATTAATAAAATATTACTTACATGCTCCATAATGTTCATTTCCTGCACAAATAATTTTTCAAGTATGCATACGTAATGAGTAAAGCGTGTTTTTTTAAACTTCAACATTGTATACTGTGTTTTGCAAACATCTCTACAGTTAGGTGTCCGGGTTGAAGGAATGGATGAGATTTTTAAGAAGAGTTCCTTTACAGAAAAGATTAAAGCAGCTATTGCAAAAGTCTTGAAAATGGTAAGTAGAATTAGACTGAACATTTTTTGCCTCTATTAAAATTTTAATAAAAAACCTCCACTGAGATACAGTAAATAGGTGTTTATTCTGTTTCATAGATACAAAACATATGGAAAGAATCTTTTTAACATAATCCAAAAATATTTTTTTCAATTTAGAAGGAGTGTTGTGTTTATTTTTTCTTTATTTAAAGAACAAAAGTTTTCTTTTAAATAACTAGTTCACAGTTTCACATTTATTTATTTTTAAATTACATTCCATAAATAGCTAGTCTTGCTAGTAATAATACAATTATTAAACAAGGTACTTGTTTATTTACATGAACAAAGAATATGTATTAATGAACATATTGTAATAATATAGTTAGTATACTTACAGTAGTTACAATAATAAAGTATCTGTCAATCATCTATCTATATAACAATATATAAAAAATCAATTTCTTATCTTGATTATTTAAGCTGTAAAACTGTGTATTGTATTTTGCCTATTTGCAGTTGAAATATACACCTGACAGACATGCTTTTGAAAATGTGTTATTACTGCCAGCATTTTCTACTAGCTTTGAAAAGGGGGAGTATGAATGTTAAGTTCAGACAAATATGAATGTATATGTACATATTCCTTTATCTATGTTGTCAGCTCTCTAATAGTTTATCAGGATGGAAATCAACTCCAACAGAAAATGCCTTACTGTCTACTTATCTGAAGTTTTTTGGTCAAGAAGTGTTTTTTGCAGACATCAACAGAAATACTTTTCATAAAGCAATGGAGGTAAGATCATTGGAAACAAAAATGGACCTACTCAATACTAATATGTACAATATACTGTGGATCATCCCATTGTCATCTTCTCAAAAGAGAAATATTTGGAAAGTATTCTGGTTTTCACAGGATACTTCTGAGATGTAGCTTATCTGGGTTATCTTCATAATAACTTGATAATTAATAGTTATTAATCCTGGAGGTGTCATTAAATTGTAATCCAGAACATTTAAATATTTTTACATTTGTTCATCTTTTGGTTTTGAGTAGTTAAATGTATTTCCTGCAAGGGTAACACTTCATTTGAAAGTTGCTGCATAATGAATTTATTGATTATTGAATATGATAGATCCTATAAAAAAGGCAAACTAAACCCAGTAACTGTTTTACATTGCTACACTTTTTAATGACATGCTTTCTTTACAGGTGTTAAGCACAGTGGCAGGTGAACACACTTATCCATGGAAAATAATAGATTTGCTTCAAAGGGGGATTTTGTTTCAGTGGACTCATGCCTATCTGGCGTCTGAAATTCGTTACATAGAATCTACAAGTCTGGGTCTTCCAGTGGAAAATAGTCAGTACTATACAATCATGACTGGCATGACAGTAAATGGTGAGTTGTCACATGGTGTAAACTAGCCTGACCTTTTGGGACACTGTCTATATTTTGTAATTCCTCAGAGTTTATCACAAATGTTCCTAACATTATGCTTTGTAAACCATTCAAAGTTTTATGTGAAGGCATTCATCTTACTTTTACAGAAAAACAGCCAGAAGTGTCCTGCCTCATATAAAAGGCACACAAAGGTTGGTTACTGACAGAGTTTGATACTCTCAAGAAAGAGCTGTTCATGTGAACTATGCCCTGATCAAAAGAAATATCAGAGGACCTTAGAAGAAGAACTGTAGAAATGCATAAATCTGGTATAGGCTACAAAAGCAGTTCTAAAGACCTGGGTGTTCATCAATCCACAGTAAAACAAATTGTCTAAAAATGGAGGAAATTCAGTACTGTTGCTACTGCAAAGATCACGGCAATAACGCAGTGTGCAATGCTGAAGACTTGAAAAAGAATCCTAGGTTAACAGGTTAACAGGTTAAAAGGACCTGCAGAAATCTCTTGAACTTGCCAAAGTCTCTGTTCGTGTCCACTACAAGAAAAATACTGAACAAGAATGGTTTTAATGGAAGGATACCACAGAGGAAACCACTGCTCTCAAAAAACAAAATTGCTGCACGTCTCATGTTTGACCACTTGAATGTTCCATAATGCTTCTGGGACAATGTTCTGTGGATGGATGAGACAAAACTTGAACTCTTTGGCACAAACGCACAACCCTGTTTGGAGGAACAAAAGCACTGCACACCAACACCAAAACCTCATCCCAACCACAAAGTATGGTGGATGGAGCATCATGGTTTGGGGCTGCTTTGCTTCCTCAGGGCCTGGACAGCTTGGTGTCATAGAGGTAACAATGAATTCAAAATTGTATCAGGAAATTTTACGGGAGAATGTCATGGTAGTGATCCGTCACCTGAAGCTTAATAGGGTGATGCAACAAGACAATGACCCAAAACACAGGAGTAAATCAACAACAGAATGGCTTAAACAGAAGAAAATGTGTGTTCTGGAATGGCCAAGTCAGAGTCCAGACCTCAACCCAACTGAGATTCTGTGGCATGACCTGAAGAGAGCTGTTCTTTTGTAAAGCGGAATGGTCTAAAATTCCTCCTAACTGTTGTGCAAGTCTCATCAGCAGCTACAGGAAAAGTTTGGGTGAAGTTATTGCTGCTAAAAGAGGTTCTACCAGTTACTAAATACAAGGGTTCACATACTTTTTCCAGCCTGGAATGTGAATGTTCAAAAGATGTGTTCAATATTGACAAGAAGTACAATTGTTTGTGTGTTATCAGTTTAAGCAGATGGTGTTTGTCTATTATTGTGACTTAGTTGATCAGACCACATTTTAATGAGTAATTAATGCAGAAATCCAGGTAATTCCAAAGAGTTCATAAACTTTTTCTTGCAACTAAATGCACTTTTTCTGCTTAATCATCTCTTTCTTTGTTTGGTAGCCAAAACACAAGTTCACCCAGCTCCAATAAGAGGCTTGGGGGTAGCCCAATTGCTGAATTCAGAAATTGAGACTCAAGTAGACTCTGTATTGAGGTAAACTTTTTTTACACATTTAGTGTAGTCTGCCTTTAATTATGAATGTATGAATGTTTAAAAATCTGTTTTATTAAGTGGAATTGTAATTAAGTTAAAATATTTTATATATAATGGTAACTACCTATTATTGCATTTTTATTTATATTAATGATCTAAATGCTGTTCTTTTTAACTTACTAGTTGTATTTGGGGCATTAATAGCTGCAACTATATTTTCATCACATTTACAGAATATTTTTATAATTAAAAAAATAATAATATCTAGTTACAGAGATATGACTCAAGATTTGAATTTAATCTTTTCTTTGCAGCAATCTCCAAAACTTCATTTGTTTTCATGGGGTTAACACAGAACTCATACAGACTGGCTCAGAGCATCATGCTGATTTACAGATGGCAGTGCCACTGAAATTTGATCTCACAATGGATCTGAAAGAAGCAAGGTTTCGTGTGGAATTTCCATCTTGCCAGAAGGAGAATGAACTTTTGGAACTCAAGTAAGTTTTCTCTGAAAAGCTTTGTGAACTTTACAAAAAATATTTTACCATATACACAGAAATCCAAAAGATATCTACATTTAATAAAAAATCTAAAATAATTAATTACATAATTAATATATTGATTTGAAACAAAATAATGAAACATACACTCTTAAAAATATACTTTTGTAAAATTATTGTTCTGAAAGCATAAAATGTAAGATGTAATTTAAGGGAAAACTTTTGAATGTTGATGATCCCATCACAGCAACTTTTATTCTTAATTGTCTGTATTTATCAAAGTTCTTTACTTTTAACAGGTCTCAGACATTTTCTGTGCTACGAAATGCTGAAACTCTCCCTCTCCAAAAACATGATCTCATTCTGCCTGGATCTGCTTCAAAACACTCAAGAAAACATCATTTTGAACCCTCTAAAAAAGCAGAATTAAATTCAGCAGGAGTAATAGTATGTAATTAACTTTATTATTTAATTGCATTTAAAATAATGCTATGGCAGCAATTGTTAAATTGTGTTTCTTTTATTCTTGCTATCCAGCCTTTTGAAGAAACTTATTCCACTGCCTTATTTTGCAGAGGATGAAATTGTTTCCCATACATGACATTTCCTTTATGATCTGAAAATGTGCTTTCAAATATGCAAAAAAAAAAGAATTCAGTTGTATCAAAGTTGTGACAAATGTCCTGAGAAGTGAATTTAATAACATGTAATATGCCAAATGTCTCTATTATCTAAAACATTATATGAGATGAGTGCTTAGCTTATCATAATTTTAAAGAATTGTGGTTATTTAGTGTCATTTTATTTACAAGTCATATCACTATGTACAGTACTGTATGTGCAGTTAAGATTCACCTATGTAATATGGTTGTTAATATTTGATGCTTTAACATTGGACACTGTGGCCGCAGTGATACTCTTCAAGGAGATTTTTACATTTTCTTGTAAACATTGTGTGCTTTATCACACACAAACAAAGAATGACTTGTAAGAATTTAGATAGCTGCACCCTTTTTATTTTTATATTTGCAAAGGTTAACCCCTACAATTATGTTGAAGTAATTAGCTCAACTATTTACAAAAGACAAGTTTTGCACCATATTATAAAAAATGTTTCTTATGTTATGATGCTTATTACATTGTGCACTAGGAACCATTTCAATTACATCTGCAATACTTAATACCACCTTTCTTCTTTATGCTCAGAAGGGAAGCATTTCTGCTGAGCTCCTATCGCAAGAGAACAGAAATGCTGGAGACCAGAACAAAGTTTCACCACAACTGCAGCATTTGTGTGCTAAGTCACGTAACTTTGGAATTGAGGTCTGCATTGACACAAAAGTGGCAAATGCCATATTTCTCAGGGATTGTCCACTCTATCATTTTCTTGGGGATACTTATGCAAAACTTACTGTTAAGCCAGGTATTTGAACAATATATTTAATCATTGTTTTTTCGTGTTGAGGAGCAGTTGAAAAATTTCAAGCCCTTGAATACCTGGGTGATTTTTAGGGGTATTTTATGTTTGTTTTTTTAATACTATTATAATCACTGAGAGAAAATGTAAAATGGTCTGATGAATCTGATCTATTTCTCTATCAGTTCAAGAGAAGGCTCACTTTTTCAAAAGCTACAGTAAATTATATTAAAGGTCTAACCAAAGTAAAATGACAATTCATATTAAGTGAAAAATGCATCACTTTGATGGCTGTTTTGTTGTCTTTTTGATTTTATGAAAGCAATATTGACATACTGTTATATATTATATATGTTATATATTTTTATGTCTTAACTTACAATTCTTGTCTAATTCTTTCACAGCTCAAACAGCAGTAGATATTCAGAAAATAATATTCTCAATAAAAGCAGGATCTGAAAAAGACACAGTTATGCATTTCATGCGAACTGAAGGATTTAAATATCATAAGGTATTTTACTGTGATTTGTATGCATTTTTTTTATTATTTTTTTCAGAAAGTAATTAAGAGAACACAGCTAGTTTGTTATCATAAATTTACATTACGCAAAAATTGGAAGCAGCACATTCGTTAAAGCTACTGTATATTAAAATAGTTTACTATTTTAGTTTAGTTTGACTACTTTTAAAACTAATTTTAATCCATTCAAATTATAATTCAAATGAATGGGACAATACTTTTGTCTTCACTAAATAGGTACAGTTCTATATTTTGTAAACAAACATGTCTTCTTATCATGTTTTTGATTACCAGAAGGAATCAAATGCTACTTCAATCACGGGGTCGTCATCTAGCTCTTCTAGTGGCAGCACATCCAACGAAAAAGGACACCAGGGACACAGAAGAGTGCAATGGTCTAAAAGCAATCCCTCTGCATCCAGTTCATCCTCCACCTCTTCCTCATCCAGTTCTTCCTCCAATTCGAAGAGGAGACGTGGAAGAGGTAATCCAGACTGGAGAAGCAGCAGGGTCCTAGAAAGTCGCTGGAATAGCAATCAGTCCTCAAGCTCCTCCTCACAGGAACTGGTATGTTATTCTCTGGCCATTAAGTCATGTGTTTTGGTACCAATTGAGCTCTTCGTTACACCCATCAAACTCATGACCCACTTTTTCATTGTAGAGTATACCTGACGTCTTGGAAGACTTACTCGGTGTATCCAAGTTTCAGAAGGTACTGTATATTATATGATCTAACATATGTTTAGATCTAAATTCTGCATAAATTCATTCTATTAAGTCATAGCATTCAAAGAAACAGTGAAGCTTTCAAACTTAAAATATTTATAATGATATGATAAAGCCACAGCATAATCTATATACAGTATATAGCATATGATAATGATATAATGCAATGTTTCAATGTAACTTATTTAAAAGTATACATTTTTATCAATTTGGACATATATATTTCCCCAAATAAAACATACAAATAATACATTTTATTTATCTGATCTTCACAAAAACTGTGCACTGTACATGTCTAATACACATAACTGAAGCAAAGAGCATAGTAAATTTACTTATTAAAAACATGAGTAAAACTGAATTCGATTTTAAAAGCTATAGTTATAATATTTAAGTGAATTAAAAAAATAATATTAGCAAAATCTATAATGGATTTGAGCAAACAGTTTCAAAGATGTGGATCTATAAAAGAACCTCTATCAGCCACTGTGTGGAGCCTGGTCTTCAGTAGAGTAAAAAAATATAAAATATAAGAAAATAATTATCAGATCTCATATTGTTCTTGTTCACACAATAAGCTTTTAACAAACTATTTAACACAATAGACAGTAAAAAAGATAATTTATTTGGTATATATTCATCAACAACATACTTTATAACCTCCAACTTCAGTATTTTGTAAAACTGAGATTTAACATTAAGGTTCTGTCACGACTGCCAACCTCCCCAGACCAGCAATAATTACAAGCGCTGCCGCACATGTTAACTCAGCACCACATGCCCTACCATGTGGCAGGCAGCAGTATTTAAGCCCCTTCTTGATGCTCGGTATTGAGTCTACTCTTTTAGAGCTCTACTTGGCATTTATTCTGAACTTTGCATTCTTCTGGATACTGGACTCCCCTTTTGCCTCTCGACCTTGGACCTCGGCTTGCAATTTGGATTGTTTGCCTCCATTTGTACTTCCTGGATTTCAAACCACCTTTCTCCTTTTCGACCACAATCTCGCCTGACGTTCCAGATTGTTCACCTACCTCACCTACAGTACCTACTCCTGCATCTGCACAGGATCCACATATCTCTTCATTGAAGAATCCTTACAGGTTCCCCTGCTCATATATAGCGCATTGATCAGACTAGCTTCAAATAATCTTTGAGCACTGGCATTTCCTTGAGCACTGGCATTGTACCACCAGTCCTCAAAACTGCTGCCATTACTCCCATGCTAAAAAAGCCTAACATGGCTCTCAACAATCTTAACAATTTTCACCCCATCTCCAACTTACCCTTTCTTGCAAAAATTCTAGAATCTGCTGTCACATTTCAAACCTTTTTGAACCCCTCCAATCTGGATTCTGTCTACTTCACCGCACAGAAACTGCCCTGATCAAAGTCACTAATGATCTTCTAATAACTACTGAATCTGGTTCTCTTTCTATACTCATCCTTCTTGATCTCAGTGCTGCTTTTGACACTGTTGACCATGACATCTTACTTTCTCGTCTTAAGACTGTGTTTGGAGTTTCTTATACTGCTCTTACTTCTTACATCACTGATCGCACTTTGTCTCTCTTAATGGGTATAGGTCTGAAATTGGTTTTGTTTAATCTGATGTTCCTCAGGGCTCAATACTGGGCTCCTTGCTCTTCATCATTTACATGTTTCCACTTGATCAGCTTTTAAGATCATATGGCCTCAGCTATCATTTCTACACTGATGATACTCAAATATACACCAATACCAAACCTGACACTGATGTGGCTGTCTCTATTCTATCTAATTGCCTCTCTGACATAAAACATTTGGATGACTCAAAATTTCCTTCATCTTAATTGTGACAAGACATGCTTATTGGCACCCCCCATCAACTTTGTAAAGCCAATGCTGTAACCCTATCTGTAGATGGTTCTGTATTTGAGCTTCAGTCTAAATTAAAAAACCTTGGGGTGATATTCGACCCTGGCTTAACATTCGACCCACATGTGCAGCATATTGTCAAAAATCTTTTTTGCACCTCAGAAATATCGCTAGGCTATGCCCTATGCTATCACTAACTGTGAGCTCTGGAACTCTCTGCCCAAGGATATCAGATAGTCACCTTCTATAAACTCTTTCAAATCTAGACTCAAAACCTTCGTCTTTAGAAGAGCTTTTACTTAACTGGTTCCATTCTTCAGCCCTCTGCTTTTCCTAGTAACACCATCTAAGGTCTCCTCTCTGTATTGTAATTGTGTTTTATCTTGTGTATTCTTTTAATTTATTCTTGTTCTCATTCCATAAAGCACTTTGAGAAGCCACCTTTAAAGGTGCTGTATAAAATAAAGTTTATTATTACTTTTATGATCTTAATTAATATACAGTAATGTGTATATATAGTTCAGGTGGGTAGCTGCGTCAGCATGCGTAGGCTGCAAAGGAACAAGTAATAGATTTATTCCATGCTGAAAAAAAGAAGAAAGAAAACACAAAGTTTCGGCCGTGGAGCCTTCTTCAGGTGTGAGAGAGAAAAGGCAGTAGGCAAAGGTAATGTAGCGGGAGAACAAAGGCTGGGAGGGAGGAGGAGTGAGAGGCGGGAGCAGAGGACAGAAAGAGAGGCCAGTCAAGAGGTGTGAAGTCAGAATAGGTGTAGAGATGTGTGAAATGAAACTTCCAATGAATGGAGAAAATTTAGAAGAAGAGTAGTCTGTCGTTAAGAGAAGGGGGAAGGTGTGATCTTAGCTGCAGGATAATTTTGGTTTCGGTAGTCTTTCTGATGTATGAGTTCAGAAAACCGTCTTTGAGAACACAGACAGAGAGATTAGAGTTGTCGTGTCTGCAGAGGTGAAATGAGATATATATATACACTCCGTTTTATGGTTATTTCATGCTTAACTGCAATTCAGTGGAATAGCAGGATACTTTTACACTTGTTTGGAATGTCAAGTCATGTAGTGAAAAAAATTGAAAAATTCAAAGAGGATTTTGATTTTTTTAACTAAAAATGTTAAAATTAATTATAAACACTTTTCTCTTTTTAAGGCCAGGCTAATAGATGACTCTATGTCTCCTTTTGTGACTGCCATGGCTGAAGCAGTACGAAGTGATGGCATGTCTCAAGGATATGAAGCAACTGCATATCTATCCCCTACTACCCCAAAAAACAAAATGCAACTGTTGGTGTCTGAAATTAATGAAGAAAGTAAATGGAAGATGTGTGTTGATGCTGGAGTGGAGAAATCTCATGAAAAAACAATGGTAATTTGTATAAGATCAATTATATACATCAGCATCTCAAATTAAAAAAAAACCTTTCAGTTTTCATTTTAATGTTATTCAGCTGGGATCTATTAGACTTAAATACTTTTTCTGTGATGTATAGTATATTGTTAAGGCTTCAACCACTGTACAAACTTCACACTGCCATTGATCGACCATGTATTCTATCACTGTAGAGATGCAGATTAAATTCAAATTTCTACTTGAATATGGAAGATTTTAATCCCAGTAATTTAGAAATAATACTAGATGTCAATAGCTTAAAAGTCAATACTGGGTGCAGAGACAAAAATAACCAGGAGGATTAGGTCATGAACCCATAATTGGTGCTGAAAGATTACATGATTAGTTTAAGACATTGGTTTGGTTTAAACAATAATTGTATATACTGACAGTGTGTATATTTTATGATAAAAACACGTGTCACAAAAACATGAGAGCAACTTTTGCAAATGATATGAACCCAAGTCGGCTGATTTAGCTCTTTCTTTGATTCTTGAAATGAGCCAGGTTACAGGTTTCAACAGAAGAAGATTGAGCTGACTTTGTCAGTACCTTTGAAAATTCAGAATAATTAAATAAGATTCCCTCATATTCTTCTTTTTTTAGATTAAAATATTAATCTAAAAAATGTCAGTCAGATTAGGACATTCATTTGGAAATCTTTCCTCTTTTTGGAGAAAATGGGAATTTGATTAACTTGAATTGTAGCAGCTTGAATTATAACAGATTCATCTGTTCCATGAGGTGAAATTAAAGTAACAAATAAGTACATACATTTTTAAAGTAAGGAACATCCTGTCTTATGATCTCATGAATTATTACATTAAATGTTAGACTTTGTCTAAGCACTGGACATAAGGCATATGCTACATCAAGACTCAATCTGATCCATGTGCTGTATACTCTTTCAGTCTCTAATTTTACCAATTCAGTCTCTAAAGTTGTGCCTAGACTCTGTCGTGTAACAGTGGAAACTCTAACACACCTACAGTTGTTATTAACTTTTTTTAAATAATCTAGATGGTGCTCAGTTGGGGAGAAGACTGTGAGAACTACAAGATTGCCACAAAGGCTGAAGTTCTGGATAAATCAGCTTCACACCTGGCCTTGCAGTTCAAGTTTCAATGGGGAAAGATACCAAGACACATGAAAAACAATTTAGAAAGGTAAAACTGTTTTAATGGCTTATACAATTGTTCAGACTGCACAGAAATGCCATGCAGTTAATCTAATTGTTTTTTGGTCTATAAAATAGAACTTTTCTTTAAATCTGTGGGCTAAAATCAACCTGAAAATGTTCAAAGCTTTTGATTTACTGTATTACTATTTTTAATGCAAATATGTAATCAACATGTTATATTTTCTAAATGTAACCATATAATACATGAAAATATTGTGTATACCTAATTGTATAGGTTTTTATATAAACTACTAACCTTCTAGTTCACGTTTTTTCTTTCACTTATTCAAATTGAAACATTACCTATTTAAAGTATGTATTTGCAGTCATAGATAAAAGGCACTGCCACTGTAATCTGCAATTCATTCCTAAACATAAATGCTATACAATCATGAATGGTATAAGAAAAATAAAAACACACATTTGTGCTACATTGGCAGATTAAAGTTGTATTTATAATCAATGTATTGTACTTCTGTCGTTTTACATAAACAGGCTTGCTGAATATGTTCCAGGCATTGCCTTATATTTAGGATTTTTTGAGAAACATCAGCAAAATCCTCACCATCAAATTTCTATAACCATTAAAGCAACATCTTCAAGTACTATTGACACAATAATCAAGGCTCCAAAGGTAAATTCATTTTCAGCATAACCCCTTAAATGCTATGTATTAAGTGAATGATTGATTCATCATTAAATTAACTAAAGTAATTTAAACTTATGTAATTAATTTTTACTTTTAAAAACTTACAGTACATTTATTTTTTTAACTAGAGAACACTATAAAATGTTTCCTAAATTTATAAATTACAATCATTGTTAATATTTGTTGCATTTTATTGAATAAAATTACTGGAAATGGAGGATGTCAATACTTATTAATGCAAAGATTATTGCATTCTTCATTTTTTATAATAAATCTGCTTCTCTATGAAGATTAGCTGAAGGCTAAAAATTAAAAGCTTCTCTTTAGTTTTAAAGTGCAGAAAATGTTTTATTACAAGTAATTAGCATTATTGATTTGTGTTTTAAAAGAAACCAACTCCTCAATTTGTTTCCATACATAATTTATAAAATGTTTCTTCATTCTAGCTAACTCTTTATCAGCAAGGTATCCCAATTCCTGTGGATATACCTGTTAATGGTCTGTCAAATATGCAGAAGAATACTGTCCAAAGTGCTCTTAATGACCTGCCTTCTTTAATTTTGCACGGAATGAAAGGTAAAATATGGTTTCAGTAGTCTTTCTGATGCATGAGCTCGGAAAACCATCTTTGAGAACACAGACGGAGAGATTAGAGTGGTCATGGCCATCAGAGGTGAAATGAGAATCAATGGGCTTGGAGAGATCTTTAATCTCTACAAGATCTTGTATCTCTACATATGCAATAAATACATGTAAACAGAGCTATGGGGAAGGCCACATGCTCATCCACTTCAGCCTACCTACATATAAATACCATGATTCTAGCTTTCCACTTGCATAATTCATTTTGATTCATACCATCATGATCATTTAGTGGTATCACTCTTGCAAGAAACAGACCTTAACTTTCAAAATCTCTAAGGCTCCCTTCTTCTTCTGCCTGCTAAGAGTACACAACACCCGAGAGTTCCCATCAAGTCCAATCCAGCTTACTCAAACTCCAAACTTTCTCCTACAATCCATTTCTCTATCAGCACCCTTTCACCCAAACTCCAGAAAGACTGATGTAATCATTCTCTTACTCTCCATCTCCCAATGCCCACCAACCTTCTCTCAACTGAAATTTCAGTTGAAACACCAATTGAAATACTATATACAGCATGTGTGTGACAATTTGCAGGTATTTAAGCCAACTACATGACTTAGCAGTTTTACAAATGCTAGGTCCTTCCTAACTGTACAGCCTGTATTAACCCCTAGAGCATCTAGTGGATTAACTAAAAACAACACATCATAGCCATCAGAATCCATTAAAAGGCTATTATATGCATAACTCAAGACAGGTATATGTAATATTTGAAGTTTCTAATAGATACTAATAGACTAACAAATACCATAAGATATAAATATCTACTTCAAACAAAAGAACAATAGAACAAGAATTCACAAGGGACACACTAAAAAAACACCATTATCACAAAAAAAACCCTGACGAGTTCTCTTTGCAGGCTGCACAGTCCAGTCTCTGTTCCTGGTTATAACAAAAAAAAGCCACTTTATATATAAAGTCCCAAAGAAAGCTTCAGGGTGATCATGGGAGGCAGGCAAACTTAACATTCTGGGTGCTATTGCAGAACCAACTGTATGCAGATTGCTGGGTCACAGTGCACAGTTCCTCATTCCACTTGTCTTTTCTTTTTATTCCCTCTGGTCCAGGTTCAACCCCAACATGCATAACACTCTGACACATCTATTGTGTTGTCTCTTACAGTATTGTATTGCCCCTCATAGTAATAGGCACCTATGTGAACGGTGTGCCACTTAAATTGTGATGAGTGATGTCTGTAGTACTGTTTGTGCTAGAAAACACTTAGAGACACAAAACAAAAAACAACTCTTTATTGATATCAGGACCCACTGAATGGCCATTATATGCATAACTCAAGTAAATGATGCCCCCTAGACTGTTCTACTCACGCTTCTGTTACTCTATGACATATACAGTACACATTTTTCCATATACTTTTACACTTTTTAAATAATGAACATGCTAATTCCTTTGCTTAATCTGAGGTGACTTCAAGTGTGAAATCTGAGTAAATTTTGATTTGAACACCTTAAACTTCATCCTAAACTTGTCCAAACCTTCTGAGTTGTTGATTAATCATGCAAATTCTCATTCCTAAGGTGCCAACTCTCAATAATATTTGATTTTTTTTTTCTGCAGCTCAATGTTCTGTTGCAGGAAGGAATTTTATAACATTTAACAATGTTAGGTTCACATCAGCATTGCCCAAAGCTTGTTACCATGTACTAGCTCAGGACTGCACCAGTGAACTCAAGTTTGTGGTGCTGATGAAAGAAGAAGCATCCAACAAAAAAGAAGTTTACATTAGAACACCTCTTGGGTGAGTGAATATTACATTCATTGTCATTATATTGAGGTTTTTATACATTGATCTAGCATTATAGATCTTGTAAAGAATTATTTCATTTTCATTTCAATCACTATCTATAAAATAACAAACATACTGTGTACCACAATCTATTCAACTAAATATTGTAATAAATATGTTTAAAATTAACAAATAACAGTCTTGTGCTTTGGAGTCAACTTTGTATCCATGAAGAAGTATTATAATTCCACTTGCAGTATGAAAAACTATGGTTGCTGCTGGAAGAGGTGTTAGTGAGGCCAGAAGGGGGCGCTCACCCTGCGGTCCATGTGGGTCCTAATGCCCCAGTATAGTGACAGGGACACTATACTGTAAAACAGGCGCCGTCCTTCGGATGAGATGTAAAACCGAGGTCCTGACTCTCATTAAAAATCCCAGGGCGTTTCTCGAAAAGAGTAGGGGTGTAACCTGGCCAAATTTCCCATTGGCCCTTACCAATCATGGCCTCCTAATAATCCCCCTATATGAATTGGCTACAGTACTCTGCTCTCCTCCCCACTGATAGCTGATGTGTGGTGAGCGTTCTGGCGCACTATGGCTGCCGTCGCATCATCCAGGTGGATGCTGCACATTGGTGGTGGTGGAGGGGAGTCCCCATTACCTGTAAAGCGCTTTGAGTGGAGTGTCCAGAAAAGCTCTATATAAGTATAGAAATTATTATTATATTATTATTATTAATAATAATAATTATCTTATTTTATGTTGCTAGAGGTGTTAGAGTAGGATGATCTCTTAATTAAAATCCACATTTAACGTTTAGTTAAAATCAATGATAAATCTTCTGAAGGGAACATATAGTGCTAGAGAGTAGTTTAGATAACAGCATGAAACATTCAAATAACTGTGGTCAGGAATATCAAAGAATAATCAACACATAATTAACACAAACACAATATTGATGTAAGTCTTTAACTTCTTCCCAAATTAAACGGATGTTTGTTTTTGTCTCAAAAGTTACAGGTGGTTATTTTGGTTGAAGTTTTTTCTGATTACTTACATCATAATCTTTCTTCCAGTAAGATTTGAATAATCTATCGTTTCAGCTTCAGACTACATATTCATCATTGCTCAGAATGTGTGGAACAAACTTGAACTGAAAGCATTGAACATTCTATATTCAGATAACTAGACATAAAGCCACATTTTTCACATCACTGCTCTTTCTCATTTTATATTTAGGTCCTTATTTATAGTATACCATGCAGTATGTGCTGTAGACATATCATGTGTCTCTGTTAAGATATACTGTTCTTTGCCATTTTATATACACTTTTTACAATACAAATCAAAATTCTGAGACCACCAGAATTTTTTTTGTGAATTTCTGAAGACCTTGTAATGAATGGGAAATATAAAAATATGGAGCAGGGCAGCAGCTGAGTCAATCATCCCACTTGACATGTTATTGAATTAACATGACAAGAATCTGAAATACCAGAGTGCAAACAGAAGTAGTCAGTGATACATTACTTCAGTTACAGTATATGACATAATGCCTAAAGTATTATGCCGAACTTTTGCATTAAAATGCCAACAAAAAAATATTCTGCTATGTTTTGAAGTGGATAATAATCTTACATTTGAATCATCAATGTATGCTTTATTTCTTGATTCTATTTGAGTATGATTTCTAGATGGGCCCATAATTCTAGCTAAAACATGTATATTAATAAACAATATTATATTAAATGTGTATAAATATATACTATTTATACTATATAAATATAGTATTTTTGCTCTATTTTACAAGGTACCCTTTTAAGTAACCATAAACTTCTTATGTAGTAACATTGTTATGTAGTATGCTGGCAGTTACACATTCATGCAATATGTTGGCAAAAAATGTTATTTTTTCTTTCAGGAATCTAATCATTCACCATGAAGCTGGTAGAGACCCTTTCCTAAGATTTAACAATGCTGGCCTGACACTTTCTAGCCTGCCATTTAAAGACCCCTCAGGTATATAAAAGATGGAATAATAATAAGATTTCAATAAAACAATGAGCAATAAAAAATCTGAATTTATATTATTACAGCTAAGCTGACACAATTGCCAGCCATGGTCCTGCTTTTGTTATAAAAACGTAGAATCATAGGTGGAAAATGTGAGGAAATATTTAATATTTAATTCAGATGCATTTATTGCAGGTCATGTTGACAATCTGAATGATGACTTTTAATTAAAACATTTTACCATATGTGACAATTGTATTTTATAAATTGTATGAGTTAAAAATAATTCCTTAGCTTAGTTAAAATTTGTCTAATAAACCATACTTTTGATCAGCAGATAATGTTCTTAAAATATGAAGTTTCTATGTTCCACAATATCACAAGAAACATTTTCCATCAAAATAACAGATTCAACATAAAGTTAAGAGCCAGGAACATTACTGTGCTATTAACAAATATTTAAAAGGACTGTCTGAAATGTTTTGAAATCAGTCTGAAATTTTCTTATCCACACAATATTAACCATCACGGTCTATAACCATAGTACTCATGAACTGGCAATCTGTTTTTTAAAGGAACATTACTTATCAACACCATTGAAGGTGATGTTTTGATAGAAGCACCAGAACTTGGACTTGACAGATTATATCTGAATGGGGAAATAATGAAGGTAAAATGTAATATATTTGGAGTCTTATTAAAACTAGTTTATTCCTTTTGTAATTTTAATGGAGTAATTTGTATATCTTTAAGTGGATCCACAACAAGTTTTATTCTTCTAAGAAAATAAATAATCTGAATAAATTAAATGAGTCATTGGGATAGGTGACACCAGTTGTTTATAGTCAAAAGAGTATTTGCATTGGTGCTTTATGGTATTCTTCTCATTCAGGTTGTAATCGAATCCTGGATGAAAGGAAAAATGTGTGGCCTGTGCGGACAGGCAGATGGAGAGGATCGCACAGAATTTAGAATGCCAAATTTGTACACAGCAAAAAGTCCAAGCAGTTTTGTGCACTCTTGGATGCTTCATGAAGAACCCTGCTCAGGTGGTGAGACTTGGTTTTCTTGGACTTTTCCTGTTTTAAAAATGGATTAAGATAAAAAGCTGTTAACTTGTGTGCTAACTGCAGAACCATGATAAATAACACTTTTTACTTTGGTACAATAAACATGATGAACTAGTTAAAATTGTAAGGAATATAAAAATATAAGGAGTGACGAATTGCTTCACAGAAACTACAGTAAGGGACTTAACTTGTGATTCTGTGATTCCACAAGCTACTCATGAAAGTAATTTAGGTTTTTATATACAGTATATACCGTTATATATACTAAAACGTCTATTTCTTGATGAAGGCAATATAAATTAGCAATACGAATATGTAGAACTGAGGGAAGATATGCAGAAGCTTCCCAACACATTATTAAGACTTCTAGAATATTGTACTTAGTTTAAATGACCACATCACAAGACATACAGTATAAAATAGTTTTAAAATAAGTTGAAAAAAGAGCACTCAGGCGATTGCCATATACAGATTAAAACTCTTCAGTCTAAAACAAAGGTAACTGTGAGGTGATTTTATAAAATGCTAAGGAGCATACAGTAGTTTGGGTTATTCAAGGGGACAGTATTATTTTCAGTAATGAAACAAAGACACATAATCATAATTGGAACCTGAAGGGAAATTGACAAGGAGTTATGAGTATCTGGAACAGGCTTGCAAGTCAGGTGGTTCAGGTTCAAATTCCAGGCTTCTTCAAAGAAGTGACAGGACAAATTGTAGAATCATTTAGCTACTGGACTACCAAACAAGTAAGGTGGACTAAATTACCTCCTCCCTTTTGCAACAATTCCAATGTTCTTATGTGGTTTAGTATTATTGCTAAGCAGTTCTTGCTGCAGTCTATATGTTTTGTTGATTTGCCACCATCAATAAACAGCACTTTGCAAACTTAGAATCAGTCAGGCAAACATTATGCATCATTTTATAGATCTGTAAATGTCTTCCTGCAGCTTGTACCTTGCAACGGGAGTTTGTGACATTGCAAAAGCATATCAGTATAATGGGAGAGGAATCAAGCTGCCACTCGGTGGAGCCAATTCTCCACTGCAGATCAGACTGTTCTCCATTAGAAACAACACCTGTATCAGTTGGATTTAATTGTATACCAACAGGTAAGTAATGGAAGAGTATAACTCATACTCAGGGATCAAAATTTGGGAATACTAACTCAAAATTATGGGAAGCCTTATGAGAGTTACTAAAATAAGTTTTAAAATAGAAACCTATACACTGTGCATATTCAGAATCCATACATTATCAAAAAGCTTCTTCTAGGTAAACCTGAGGCCTAGAGCCTGCAGTGGAAGTATAGTGTACAAGTCAGGACTGCACCTTAAATGGGATGCATGTTTATTGTAACACAGATACACAAATACATCCAATTTTACCTTGCAAAATACTGAACATCTAAACAGCATGTGATCACACAGGAAGATCTCTGTTTAGAGTAACAGATGTTATGAACCTCCGTGTTGAAAGTAATTCCAGGAAAAGACACAAGTTGCACATTTTGAGTTTAGTGTTCTTTAATTTGTTGATAAACTGTTCTTTAGTTTGTTGCGCAGCTTTATCTGTTTTTTTTTTTCATTTTAAAAATGTTGCACAAGGGTAATCAGACTCAAGAGAAAACATCCAGAAAACAGAGTAAAAGAAGCTAACGTAGACACATGAAGTAAAATCAATTGAAATACAAAACAAATGCCTGCATAAAATCATTTCAGGGTCAAATCTAATTTGAATAAATCTTTGATTTTACAGAGTCCACTTCCGGCAATGTGAAGAGTCAGTCTGGACTTTCAAGGAAAACTGAGAACACCCAAATCACAGTGCAAGCTCACACTGCCTGTTTTTGCCCACCTACAACATGCAAATCAGATGGAATTTGATTAGTTTAAAATGAAAATGTCTACTTGTCACAATCAAGCCCTCCATTTAATATCATTTAACAAATCATTTTTAAATCATAGTGAAAAAATAATTATTTAATAAAAATGATTTTACCACAGCATTTTTTCTTCTTTATATTCTTGAAATACCCAGCCAATATACACTACACAAGCAATTTCTGATTTAAAAAAAAAACAATCTCACCCTTTTAAGAAATTGGTGAACCTCTTGATAAAGATGAATAAAATATGAATCAGTAAAAAACAAGGAAGAAAATTTGAAATTCAATTTTCAATGCAGATTATATCATACATACATTATTTTGGTATAAAGTTGACTACCATCCACATGGAGGTTAATTTATGTTCAGCAGCTATAAGCAGATTTTCAGCAGCTTTACAGCAAGAGTAATTAACAGCAGGGATGTTTAATCTAGACTTAAACCACAGGGAATTAGTTTTCACAGGGAAACACTTATTTCTAATGTTCTTTTGTTCAAATTTATTTTTTCCCAGGGTCCCAAGTTGAGATTTTAAACCAGCCTATAGAACCTGATTTTTTTTTCTACCTTAAGGGCTTGAATTTGCTTTGAGGAAGTCAATGTAACATAGCTGACATAGCTAACACAAGGAATCATTATACAAAAGATTACTGTCCTCTTAACTTCAAAACCCATGTACAGTCAAGTCTTTTTGTCACCATAGAGTCTGTATACAAATATAAATGCAAAATGACCAATCAATTTTAATGTTCCCATCTGATTTTAATGACACTATTTAATTCACTATAATAATTAAACACAAAACAGTTATAAGTTAAGAAATATGTTGAATGTCAGCAAGAACCTGCAAAGATGTTCACAGAAAAACATCACTGATGGCATAGGTATTCAGCCCCTGTGTTGATATAGCACCATTAATATTTTTGGACAGATCTCTACGAATTTTGTATAGTTAAATACTGAAGTATTTTTCAATATTATCTGAAAAAAATACTGCAGGTTTCTGGAGAAGATTTAATGATTTACAAATGTCAAGAGTCACCATTCATTTTCTTTTGGATGTCAGGATTTTCACTTGACTACTCAAGAACATTCACTGGCTTATTGCTAGACCTCTTCAGTCTTGCTTTGGCCTTGTTTCAGGTCATTGTCCCACTGAAAAGTCAATTTCCTACCCAGTTTATAATTCATGAGTAACTCATCCACACTCTCTTGTCTCTTTCTTGTACTGTGTATCATCCATTTTTCCCTACTACTTTCTTACAACAAACTTCCTTAAACCATAAAAATAAGACATATTCCTACAACATGATGCTAAAACCTCTTTGCTCAATAGTAAGGATGGAGTTAACATGGTGATGCACCAGATGTAATATCAAAATCTACAGATGCAGCCATTCAAAACGAGCGGGCGATACCGCATTATTTTGCGGTGCGCTCTACGCAGTCTACCGGGAGTTACAGTAAATTCTCCTATAGTACCGCAAGTAAAATAATAGTATCCGGAATTTCCACAAGGTGGAGCTAATAAAGCTCAACCTCTCATGTTTGAGCTGTCGCCATCAAAGTCTTTAATGAAGATATTACTAATAGTATTAATAATGAATGACCTTGGACAAGCTGTAAACTCAAAAGTATTGCCCTGGTCCACATTCTTTTTTTCATTGACCGTCTTTGTAAAAGTAACACCGCAGCATTTCGCAATCACGCATTTGTTTCCAATCATGCAAAGTACAGTAATTTTTGAGAATCGATTCACCATGCCTTTCACATGCTCATAAAAGAGAGAACATTAGTAACGTGTGTGAAGGCCATAAACGAAATTAATTTTGGAACTTAAATATACAGTATATAGCTGGTCTCGGTACTTTACAGAAAACATACACACCAGTATTCCATTTCTCCCTAAACATTTTAAGCATCGAAGTCTTTAACTAACATGATACCGGAGTCAACAAGCATACTTTTAGAATTTGATTAAAAGGGAATATAATATGGAATCGCATATCTAAAGAAATTAATAACAATATAATTATATTCATGTACCGCAACACAAGAATAGTACATGCTGTACATTGTCTGTTGATAATGTTTCTATAGTGCTTTTTCAGCATTCTGCATGTGACCTTGCCGGTGGCGCTGTGGGTTAGGTTCCTGACTCCCACGTCACACTTTCTGTGATTGAATCCCGCTGGAGCCATGAATTTTTTTTAACAAACATTTCTTTGAAAAAATTAAACATTTCCCTGAGTCAGAGATTAAATAAAACCTTACTCGCACCAAACAAATTTATATTTCTAAATATCACAATATGATCGAATTTAAGTCATTTTAATAACAATGAATAGTCACCTATGCGTTACAATATAAACATTTATATTGATTTAAACCGCGTTTAAATCGCCTTTATTTAAAACCCATAAATAAAGCTGATACTGTTTAGACTTTTAATTATTTTAAACTGTATTACAGCAGCACAATGCACAATGCAATGTAAATGGCCATCTTTGTCTTCTGTGTAATAATGTTCACCTATGTGTCCAGCAAATTAACAATTGTAATAATAATGAACTTTATTGTATATGGCGCCTTTAAAGGTGGCTCCTCAAAGCGCTTTACAGGTTAAAAACAATAACAACAATACTGTTAGGCTGGGCAAACGATTTTTTTTTAAAGAAATATTGATGTGTTCCAGCTTAGACATTAACGTGGCGGCGTAGCGGTCGGCTCTGTATTACCGATGCACTGCAAATACAACCCCCCTCTCTGCGGGAGTGCTGGCTGTGACGAATTAAACCGGTTTCACAGGTATTTTCAAAGTAGAAGGGGGCGAGATTTCCAGCGAAATACACCTCCCTCTTCAAAAACCCAGTAAGTACAGTACTTACTAGTTAAGAAAGCTAGGCTCCTCAATGAAATCGCTTTAACGTGCTAATGCGTTGGTGTAACAGTCCGGGCGTGGCAAGCTTCTAATGTCAATTCGACTACGGCGAAAGGAACCCTTCTTTCATTGGAAGACAATGAACATATTCTAACCCTAAATGAATTAATAGCAAACATGGTTTACATAACAGACATTTTTCCAAGAAAGTTTATAACAATACAATCTATAGTTGAAATCTGAGCCTAAATAAAAAGAAAAAGCATTTTCAGAGAGCAATTACGCTGTGTTTATGTAGAATATGTGATTAGGTTTATGAGCAATCTAATTACTTGTTTAAAACGCTATATAAAATAAAGTTTATTATGAATTTGCTGAACAGAGCGGTGAACATTATTATGCATAAGACAAAAATAACGATCCTGATCAGTTTAGAAATCTGTGTACGCTGTAAGGTTTTTACTTCTTAAACTTTTAAAATACACGATTCGAATAGAAAGAAATCCTCTTCTTGGTACAGTATGTATAGTAAACCAGCATGTCTTTTTTCTCCAATCAGAGGGGTGTCAGATGGTGTCAGCCAATCACCATTATGAAGCCCTAACATAATCTCTGGTATGGGGAGACCCCAGAATTCTGTCCCATAGTTTAGTTAGATGATAGATACTTTTATTAATCCCGTGAGGGAAATAAAGTAAATCATTTTCATTTTAGGAAATTATTAATCGCTCAGTTAAAAGCAAAGGAGATTGTCTGTTATAGTGGACATAAAAACAAGAGTTCGCTGGCATTATATCCTAGAAGACACAGACCGGCGCCAGACCAGGAGAATGCCTGCAGCGTAAAAGAAAATGCCTGATGAACAGTTTCCAAGTGCTTGTACAATCGATGCAAATGTTCAAATAAATGTGCAAAAGAAATAAACAAAATAATCATTTATTTCTTTATCATATTGGCTAGCTAATGTCCTCTCTTTGCTAGTTAGTGGCTGTGTTTCTGCACTGGGTAGCAATGGGTGACTGTTTTCAGGCGGAAGATGTAAACAGCTTAATTTTCGTGTTAAATAATTTTTAAAAATTAAAATTAATTCTATACAGCAATCGCATATTTGGGTACCATTTCATAAAACTTTCATGCTTAAAATGTTTAGGGAGAAATGGAAGACTGGTGTGTATTTTTTCTTTAAACTACCAAGACCAGCCATACACAGTACAGTTTACATACATACAGTAATGTTTATGTTCCTAAATTAATATCGTTTATGACCTTCAGATGCGTTATGCTCCTCTTCTTTTTATGCTCAGCTACTAAAATTTCCCTTTAGTGGTAAAATTCCATATAAATATTCAATACTAAGTGGATTAAAATGTGCAGAGTAAAGACATTAAATGATTAAATCTTTTCACTACCAACCAATGCACCACGAGTGCCCCTGTCGGTCATTTTGGCCAGCCAATCACTTACCCCCTGCTGTGCCCTGCGGTGGCTTGTGGGTAGTTTACCGTACCGCGGGTTTGTACCGCGCATTTTGAATGGCTGCATCTGTATGTCTCATCTAGCCATAAAATGTTCTGTCATATGCCTGAAGTATTTAAATTCCTTTTGATTTATGCCATTAATGGTTTTAACAAACATTTGGGATGAGGTAAAATTCTAATGTCACACTTCTGCTCCCCTACATATAAATACTACTAAACGCCCACAACTCTGTTCTCATCTTTTTAGCACTAAAATTTTGGTATTTTTGGAAGCAGACGTGTCTCAAATTTGGAATTTCTAACACAAGCAGCACTTCCACAGAAAACAACAGACTTTGGCTCTCCCGGGGTGTCTGGTTTTTCATTCAGTTCCCGTTATCCCTTCCTGGACCTTTGGAACAACAGTTACTTTGTCTCTCTCCCTGCCTTCTCTGTTCTCCTGATCATGCTTGATCTGCCCACCCCTGTTTCTTCTTTATCTTTCTGATCAAGTATGCAATCCGCACTTGTCTCTAATTGTATAGTTTTGTTTCTTCCCTTTCCTGAATCCTCCTTTTTCTCTGTCCCTATAGGAGCCCATCCTGGTTGCTGACACTCTACCCTGAAAGTTGCATTCCAACATTCCGACACTTCATTCTTCTTTAGAAAAAAGCTGAAACAATATATATCCAAATCTACTCAACCAAACAAACTCAAGCCTGCATCACAAGAGCTTCTCATTCACTCTGTGCTACACGTGTTTTCTCCTCAGTTCCTGTAAAACTCTGCACACATCTTTTCTAGCAACTCTATCTTCACTATAACTTCAGTGTTACAGCATCCTCTCTGGTTCAGTCCTCATTAGTAAGGGGGTTTGTGACAGCACTGACTTTTGGCTAGTACTGTAATTTCCTCAGCCCAGTGAGTTAACACCAAAGCATGAAATATGCTTTCCCTTTATATTTGTTGGCTTGTTTCTTTGTTAGTGCAATTTCACCAAACTACAGAAGCACATTGTATACCTGATTTGTTTTGAAAGCTCCTTAGTCTTTCTGGTCAATTTGTCATATCACTACATGAGTTATGGTTTGAAATTGAATCTCTGTCCAAGGAAGGTTACAGAGACAAATAACTCTATAATCAAGTTAAAGAATTTGATTACACTGAGACAGAGAATATTTTTGTGACCTCACAAACTATGCTTTTGCACCCAAACAGTCTTAGGGCGCCATGCAAAGAGGATGAAAACTTATGCAATCGAGAAACATTTTTTTTCCAAATCTTATTTTATTCACACATTTTCAGCATTTTTTTATTTAGATTTGTTTGGTGTAGATTACAAATACCTTTCAAAATGCCATGATTAAAAATTTAGACAGCAAGAAATTTTACTTTACAGGAATAAAGTTTTACTGTAAGAAAATTTACAGGAATAAATGTGCAAGTTACAATATATAATATCAAAACTAATCTTATTTTTTTAACTAAATCACACCTGTACTTATATTTTAATTATATTTTAGAAAGGCACAATAATGACAAATTCGTCAGTACAGTTAAAGGTTTGAATTCAGGTTTTTCTTGAAGCATGTTTGATTTTTAGGTGTATCCCATTGAGTGAACGAAGAACCACCTGAGGAATCTTCTTTGGAGTCTTGTTTGGATCAACTGCCAGTTCAAAGCGCTTCAGGGTCAATGCTACCGCAACTTTCATCTCATTCATGGCAAAGTTCTGTCCGATACAGTTCCTATTTAGAAGAGGAATTTAAAAATCACAACAATTTATTACAAATGAATACATCAATGTTATGAATTCATTTGTAATAAAAATAAATTAGTATCATTGTACCACCATCCTAAAAACAATTCTACTGTTTTGCAAAAAGAAAGCTCAGTATCAAACATGATTATAACTGTTACGATCTGTTGAAACGAGTTCAGGAGGGATAACAAAGTAGAGGCTTTGTGAATGTCTGGATTGTTTGGAAGGATAGGTTTCACTTAACTTGCTTGGTTAATGGGTACCTTCCTAGCTATAGTAGCAGGAGGCTCGAACCTCATTCAGAGAGGAGTTAACCAAGGGCTAGCTGCAAGGTGTAGATGTAGGATGAAGGAGGGATGCTTGAGACAAATGCAAAGGGAGGTGTTTATTTTCATTATATACAGTTCCATGATGATTGTGATTAGGATCTTCACAAACACCGTTAATAACTGTGTAAATTAACTTGCTATCATTTTTCCTCTTGAATTTCAGTTAATAACTCACATTTATAATCACATTGCATTTTTCTAGTTAAACCTGTTTGGCACAAAATGTTATAGTATTAAGATAACATATATAGTGTTTGATATTTTATTAATGTAATGACAATATTTCGTTTTAATTACACTGATAAAACATGCAATCGATACATAAGAATTTTATTCAGACATACAGATGCAGCCATTCAAAGTGCGCGGTACAGACACGTACCACAGGTAATTGGCTGCGGTATCGCGTATCATGACGCAAGATGACGCGGTTCGTGATTGGTTGACCGACAGGGGCACTCGTGGTCCGTCGGTCTGTCGTAGAAAGACTTACTGTAAACGTCTTTACTGTGCCCGTTGTAGATATTGAATTTTACCACTGAAGGGAAATCTTAGTAGCTGAGCATAAAAAGAATAGGAGCATACTGTAACGTGTGTGAAGGCCATAAACGATATTAATTTTGGAACATAAACATACAGTATATAGCTGGTCTTGGTACTTTAAAAAAAAATACACACCAGTATTCCATTTCTCCCTAAATATTTTAAGCTTCGAAGTCTTTAACTAACCTGATACCGGAGTCAACAAGCATACTTTTAGAATTTGATTAAAAAGGAATATAATATGGAATCGCGTATCTAAAGAAATTAATAACAATATAATTATATTCATGTACCGCAACACATGAATATGTGTTCACGCGACATGCCCGAACCGGAGTAGATACGCGTACGAAATAAATTTAATCCCAACTACAAAACATATTTTTGTGTTAAGAGGGCGCAAAACATCAGTATTTACTGCTATTAATTACTGTACGATTTATAGTTGAAATCTGAGCCTAGATATAAAGTTAGATATAAAGTTAAAATCTCGACAAAGCAATATAGGAAATACAGAGAAAATAAATCCTTTCTGACAACTAAAATCAGTTTCGATCAAGGTCTCTAAAACGAACAAGAAAAAGAGGATTTTCGGAGGGCAATTACGCTGTGTTTATATAGAATAACTGATTTATAATCGAATTTCTTGTTCGTTTAAAACAGTGAAATGTCAGCTGCAAGAGATCGCACCAGAAACAGCACTCTCTCTGCCTGTCATAGACGTTCAGAAAAGGCTGAATGAAGTAATGTCAAGTACAATAATTCAGTGATCAATAATAACAGTTGTAGGACAAGAAACAAAAGATAGTGAAAACTTAAGGCTAAAACTCAAATTCATTCTACAATTCTAAATACCTTTTTTCACTGTTAACATCTTGCAGCAACTCTGCGACAAAATATACACTTAGCACAGTTCATCCTGCTACCAACATTAAATAAAACAAATCTTAAGATTTCTATATTTATGTCTTTATTTAGTGGTTTCATAAGTGACAAAGGCTAAACTTTCTTGGAAAAATGTATTTTATGTGTTGCGGAAAAAACTGACTTGCTTTAACAAAATGTTTACAAATCCTTTCACCTGGCATTTTCGTAGTTAGAAATTATGGAACGCTCTGTTAAAAGCAAGGGAGTTTTTATGTCCGTTGCAGTTCTTTTGCAACATGAATATAATTATATCGTTATTAATTTCTTGAGATACGCGATTCCATATTATATTCCCTTTTAATCAAATTCTAAAAGTATGCTTGTTGACTCCGGTATCACGTTAGTTAAAGACTTCGAAGCTTAAAATGTTTAGGGAGAAATGGAATACTGGTGTGTATTTTTTTCTTTAAAGTACCAAGACCAGCTATATACTGTATGTTTATGTTCCAAAATTAATATTGTTTATGGCCTGCATACGCGTTGCAGTATGCTCCTATTCTTTTTATGCTCAGCTACTAAGATGTCCCTTCAGTGGTAAAATTAGATATGAATATTCAATACTTAAATGGACACAGTTAAGACATTAAATATACATATACATATACATAATGTATACTGAACAGTTTGCATACGGTAATATGTTTATGTTCCTAAATCAATCTCTTTTATGAGCATGTGAAAGCCATGGTGAATCACTGTACTTTGCATGATTGGAAACAAATGCGTGATTGCGAAATGCTGTGGTGTTACTTTTACAAAGACGGTCAATGAAAAAAAGAATGTTGACCACGGAAATACTTTGAGTTTACACTTACAGCTTGTCCAAGGTCATTCATTATTAATACTATTAGTAATATCTTCGTTAAAGACTGATGGCCACAGCTCAAACATGAGAGGTTGAGCTTTATTAGCTCCACCTTTCAGAAATTCCGGATACTATTATTTTGCTTGTCGTATTATAGGAGAATTTACGGAAACTAGCGGTATTTACCGGTTGCTTGCAGTAGACTGCGTACAGCGTACCGGAAAATAATGCGGTATCGCCCGCGCATTTTGAATGGCTGCACCTGTATTACACAAACAGGTACCAGAAGTTTGCTAAATAACATAGTAAGTCACTAATACTTACTAATAACATAGTAAGTCACTTTTAAGTTTCATTTGTTTGTCCACTTCTTGTATGTTTGTTTATTAAAAATATTAAGCTGAAGACATGTGATGTCATACAAATTGTGATTTTTTTTGTATTTCTTTTGCCTTTCTTTGAAACTAATCCAGAAGAGTTGAGTATACCAGGATAATGTTAGATTACAAAATGAAAAGATTACAATGGTATGACATTAACAAAATAAAGGTTAATTAAGCTTTCGCCATGTTTTGCTAAAAGTCCATCTGTGGGACCAACTCAATTATGGTATCAAAAGAGACAACATGACCAACCAAACCTCATCAATTGTCCACACCTATACAGAAAGAGAGGCAGAAGATGCCCCAGAGTGTATGCAGGCATTAATATGATCTATGTGTCCATGCTGCTGGGACTACATTAATGATCAGTGAAGTCATACCACATACTATCCTGTGTCCTAATTATGACAGTGTATCACTTCATATGTAAAATCACGATTATGTTTTCAGTCAGAAAATGTCTTCCAGATAGGACTTATTTTCCGGAACTTACATGTTCAAACTTCTTTAAACTTAAAGATATTACATTAAAGATATTACATTTAGCTTTTTAAAGCTTTTTAAAACAGCCACACAAAAGCCAAAGATACAGGCTACTATAGAATAATGTTTTTAAAATAACATTTATGTCCTTTTTTTGTCCTTAAACATCAGATGATTGAATTGATACCATAAATCTTATAATTCCTTAAATGGCACTACAATTTTTGATCAAGAACTGAGGTATCCAACAACACAATGAGAATCAGGTGAGCCACATTAGGAAACAATATATAAATGCCCTGGAAACAATCAGCGGTGTGGAAGCCAGTGAGGTGGATGTGACTTGGAGGAAGTAGTGGCAATACGGAAGAGGTTGAGCGGATTGGATTTACAAAATAACGGACTAGAAACAAAACAGACATCAGGATATGGATTGTGATTCGGATACGTCATTGTTTTTTTATGGTGATTGGATTTAGGAATAACGGACTGGAAAACAGAACAGAGATTGGAATATGGATTTGGCTTTAAGATATGGGGAAATTATAAACAGTCATCAGACAGAGGAGTGAGGGCGGAAGGGAACTGGGAAGTTTTAAAAGGAATATGCGTGGTGTGAGTTTTTCAGACAATTTCATCTCGTTTTGGATTATCTAATCCCCTGTGACACCACAGTAGGTGCTCACAGTTTTTCCGTGGCTTGCACAGTGTATGTATGGGTGAGTTTCCTTAAAAATATGTGTCTGAAAATGATAATTTAATTTAAAGAATATGTTCCTATAATATGTAAATAAAGAATAAAACATAGAATGACATTCTACAAGTTTCTCTTCTAATGTAAAAGATTGTTCTGACACAATGTTAAACTGAAACTAGAGACAGATGTTTAATAATAATAGTGTTAAAGGACTGAGACAGATAATGGCATTTCACGAGTTCAGCCATGCCATATTTTAACGTCATACACGTAAGTGGATGAAACTCTGAGTGGAATATACAATGCTCCAGGAAGCTTTATGTGATAAGGTGTTCTTTAAAAATAATATTGTGAAATTGCATTAAACATTACCCAAGGAATTCTATATTCATTCACTTGGCATTTTTCTCGGCATGTTTAGGGATTATTCGTTTGAGAGGTTAGAAATGCTGGAATGGTGATACCTGAGGTAATAAATAGGTAAAACAGAGACTGCTTTTATTTCTGGAAATTTATATTTACAGAACAATACATTGACAACATGCAATCACATAGTGCACACTATTGACTAGCACAAACCTTGGTCCTGCAGAGAATGGAACAAAAGCATAGGGATGTCGTTTGGCACAGTTTTCAGGTAAAAACCTCAGAGGATCAAATATCTACAATGCAAAGCAGAAAACAAAGAATTAAAGTTATAATCTTGTATTAGCCATTTCACAGTTCCATACCTTTATACAGATGCAGCCATTCGAAATGGGTGGTGTATTTTGTGGTATACCCCGGTGGGCGTGTTGCAGTATCACAGGGTAAATCGCGTCATTTGACGTCATGCCAGAAAGTACCCGGCATCACCTTGTAAAACCGCCAGGAGGAGCCAATAAAGCTTAACCTCTCATGTACAGCATTTGCGCTTTTAAATTTAAACTGTGTATTACAGCATGTTAATCATCAGTCATTAAAAAGTTGGTATATTTTCTGAAAGCAAGATTGCTCAGTTGGACACCTACCTACAGAAATATTTATGCATCAAAGCCTTTACTGAAGATATTACTAATAGTATTAATAATGAATGACTTTGGACAAGCTGTAAACTCAAAGTATAATTTCTTTAGCACATTTGTACAAGCACTTGGAATGGTTGAATGATGCGTCATAGTTTAAATAATTTTCGTAGTTAGAAATTATGAAATGCTCTGTTAAAAGCAAGTGAGTTTTTATGTCCATTATAGTAAATGAAAATGCCCGACAAAGTAAGGCCTGGACAGATTCCAAGAGCATTTTTGCAATTTACGTTGCATTGTGCATTGTGCTGCTGTAATACAGTTTAAAATAATTAAAAGTCTAAACAGTATCAGCTTTATTTATGGGTTGCAATTTAAAAAAAAATCAAAAACTGCACTCAAAATGCAATTTAGAGCTTTCTGGCAAGAGGAGACACCCAAATTAATAATGTAACATGCCACCGTTTGTGCATGAACAAGGTTATACTGCTATTTCCTTAGATACGCGATTTAAAAAAACCCCAGCGGAACCGGGCATCCATAAGAATTAATAGGTTTATTCCATGCTGAAAAAAAAAGGAAAGAAAACACATTCCATAAGAATCAGCGCTTTTATATATTGCCTTTAAAAGTGGCTTCTCAAAACGCTTTAAAGGATAAAAACAACAATAACAACAACAACAACAACAACAATATTGTATTTCATTGCACTTTGAAAAACAATTAATAATTTAACTATATGTGCAAACATTTTATGATATGTCTCTGTTGTGAATGTCTGTGGAGTGTATCTTATTTGCCTGTCTGTCCTGGCTGTGCTCTTTCGCTCGCCCTCCCCCACCTCTCTCTCTCAATTCAATTCAAGGTGCTTTATTAGCATGACAGATGGGTACAATCAATGTTGGGTATTTACTTTGCTTTGAGATGCCACTTTTAAAGGTGATATATAAAATCAAGGCTTTAACTTGCTTTAACTCCGCAAGTCTGAGTTCTTGTGTCTGTCCTATCCGAACCCGAAAGTATTACAATATGTATCTTTAAAGCAGGTGGTGTACAGCTTTTTAGTATAGATTACACTTTTTTAAAATGTATTTAAAAAATAAAAATGATTACAATCTAATCTTTCCACGTTTGATCCCAAGAAAAATAAATCTAAACGGGGAGAAAGCTATGCTGAAAGTTTATTAAGATACTTAGAAGACTAAGATATCAATATATGTTGCATTTGTCTGATTGTGAATCAAAAAACACATTTATTTAAACCCGGGTTTGTAATTTAAATCAAAACGTGATTTAAATCAATATAAATGTTTATTTTGTAACGCATAGGTGACCATTCATTGTTATTAAAATGACTTAAATTCGATCATGTTGTGATATTTAGAAATATAAATTTGTTTGTTGCGAGTGAGGTTTTATTTAATCTCTGACCCAGGGAAAAGTTTTATTTTTTCAAAGAAATGTTTGCTAAAAAAAAGTCATGGCTCCAGCAGGATTCGAACACACAGCGTGTGACGTGGGAGTCAGGAACCTAACCCACAGCGCCACCAGCAAGGTCTCATGAGGAGCGTTGAAAAAGCACATCAGACAGACATCAACATCAACAGACATCGTACAGCATGTACAATTCTTGTGTTGCGGTACATGAATATAATTATATCATTATTAATTTCTTTTGATACGCGATTCCATATTATATTCCCTTTTAATCAAATTCTAAAAGTATGCTTGTTGATTCCAGTATCACGTTAGGTAAAGACTTCGATGCTTAAAATGTTTAGGGAGAAATGGAATACTGGTGTGTATTTTTTATTTAAAGTACTGAGACCAGCCATATACTGTATGTTTATGTTCCAAAATTAATATCGTTTATGGCCTTCACACGCGTTACAGTATGCTCCTATTCTTTTTATGCTCAGGCACTAAGATTTCCCTTCAGTGGTAAAATTCCATATAAATATTTAATACTAAAACGGGCACAGTAAAGACATTTACTGTAAATCTTTCTACGACCGACCAACGGACCACGAGTGCCCCTATCGGTCAATCAATCATGTACCGCAGTATTTTGCGTCAACGGGCGTCACGATGCGCGAGGCCGTAGCCAATTACCTCCGGTACGTGTCTGTACCGTGCACTTTAAATGGCTGCATCTGTATATTAAATAATGCTTTACTGTACATTTATGAAGAAATGTTAAGGAAAGAACACTTCTTTGTAGTAGGCTGGACTTTCTTGAAAGTATTTGCTTATATCCAAAGTCACAATTAAGCAACAATGATTATTTTTAAGTCAAATCAAACTACATTTTAATTAATTGATTCTTTTTACATTTTAACAACTGGGAAAGAACCATTAGTCTTCATGACAAAAAACATATCTCTACACATACAACAGGCAAGCAATATGAATCTGGTGCATCAAAAAGAGTGATCTGTAGTAGAATTATTTCCTCTAAATAACCAATATGGTTTGTAGAGTATTTATTGTTTTTAAAATGTCTTTAAACCTACCTCTGGATTTTCCCAAACACTAGAATTCCTGTGAATGCTGTAGATGCTTATTCCTAAAAGAAAACCTTTAAGAAAGTGAAAAGGTAAATTTATTTAATAAAAGATACAGGAATTATAAATATTCATATTACACTGTCGTATTGCTTGTTACATTCCATATATAAATACAGTATACAATATATGCTAGTATTGCTGACCCAATAATTTAGCTATGAAATACATTTCTAGAGATAATTGCATCCAATTTCCAAAGAACATGTAGTAGTGTTACTACAACTCACTAAGGATGATTCAAAACAATTTAGTTTAATCATACTACAATTTCCCAGAAATGAAATATCCTAAAACTAAAAAAAAACTAAATTCAACTGTCTAAATAAATTAAAATAGTCTTATGTATACAACACATTATACATTCAATACATTTTTGGTATTGGGAAAGACACTTAAACCATATTTGAAATAGCTGCTTACAAGTGTTGCAGAGACTGCTTGGATTTCCACTGCATTTTCTCAGGTACAAATAACCTTTTAAGTAGTTGAATTAATCAATGTTTAAGGTGAAATGGGACTCACAGCATAAAATTGAATTGATTTGGTCATCCTTAACACAAAAACAGATATGCATGTCAATCAATCATTTTTAATGTTTAGATGATTAATTAATGTAAATATATGTATTAGACATCACTCCAGTATGTATGCAGTTTTTAGGTTCTGCATGGAACTTATTTATAAGTAAGTAATAACTTGTAAATAGAACCTTTTTCATAGTGTCTAGAAAAGCATTAAGGTCTAGAACACATACAATTGAACTGAAATTGTAAATATGAAACAAAAACATTGCACATGCATTCTACATGATGATATTTATCCCTGGATATGTTGGAGCCCCGAGTTGCATGGGACACATTTTCAAGGGTATTTAACTAATCCCACTTGGATTACTGAACTACTAGCATAGCAGAAAGCAAAGCAAGTTATTTGTAATGTTTATTATTTTAACTACTTTGCACTCATGGAGGAACTGCTACAAGTCAATCCTTATTCACACTTACATCATTCACATCAGTATTCTATATTTTGTAGTCTCCATTTACTGATGACTCAGTAATAGATCAAAGAGAGATCTTGTTAATATTTCATTTGTTAGTTTGAGAGTCTGCTGAATCAATTTTTATTGTTATTTAATATGTAAGTTATCTTGTTTTGAAAAAATATTTTAGCTTACTTTAATTTACACACAAATAAATAATGGAAATAAAGCTAAACCTTCGGGAACTGTTCGTCCATCAAAGAATGTCATTGGTTTGGTGAGTTTCCGGGATATCTCTGGCACAGGGGGGTAAAGGCGGAGTGACTCCTTTATACACATTGTTGTGTATGGTATTTTGCTGAGATCATCCCTATAATAAAATAAAACATAAACTATAAAATTAAAGTCGCAAGGTGCACACACAAAGAAAATTATTGTAAAACATATATTCGTTTTTGAGAGTTGTGAAAAACACTAATGTAAAATACAGGAATATTCAGAAAATACAGACAACCTGCAATAAATGATGCGATTCTAAAAAAGGTACAGAGATCAACCATGCAAGCAAAAAATGAAATTTCACCAATACCATGGGGTTAAAACATCTATTCTTCTGAACAGTGCCATTGCATCTTTAATGGCCACTTATATAGAACTTTGGTTTAACATTTCATCCTAAGAACAGTACACTCTATAGTACATTGTCCCCTTTCACCAAAATAGGGCATTGCTTAAGAAATTTTGGTCCAGGGGCAAGAGTGCCTTAGTCACAGCAGTGGTGTGACTTTTTCTTAAAACATTTCCCAATTTAGAACTGACCAGGCTTAGCATTGCTTAGCCTCGGACATGATTAGGCTATATAATAGTATTGCCGCTGTGATATAAAAGCTTTGCCAATCACATTCTCAGACCATTATAAATGTTTCATTTACTAAGATGGGAAAATACTGCAGAGTGATAAAAGGCACTGAACCTGTATGTCTATCATTCACACAAACTGCATGGCCTTCTTTTTGTTAATCTCAGGAGGTAATCAGTTCAAAAAGGTCAAATATTTCATACAAGCATATTCTTAAAAGCTCTTTAATTTCTTAATTGTTTCATTATTGTTTGGTTTTTTATATAATTCTGTAAAATGTGTTATTATTGGCAATGGCAAATCATTAGCAGTAAAAGATTAAAAAAATAAATACTGGCTTGGATACTGGAAACATGCAGTATAATTGGCTGAAGTATGGAGTATTTTGTGGAAAAAAGAAGTTCAAACACATTACATAACATTTTGTCTTCATTCTAAGAGAAACAGGTAGGTTTGCTAAGAGTTAAAGAGACTGAAAGCTTTGGCATCCTATTGGCTAAGTGTTATCAGAGTTGGGTGTCTGAGTTGGATATTCAGGCTACCACCTGTAGTAATCCTAGGGATTTCCTTGCCATCTGCAAGCACATATTGAGAATTAATCCGCAATAATAAGATACCATAATATATAAATTGGTTAAGGCTGACAAACCAGTCCACGGTGTCTTTCCCTTCTAAAGCCACGAGAACTTCCTCTCTGCATTTTTTCTGGTGTTCTGGATTTGATGCCAGGCTGTACAGGATCCAGGAAATCCCACTAGCAGTAGTGTCATGTCCCTCAAACATAAAAGTGTCTACCTCTGCCCGAATGTCTTCATCAGAAAGGCTGTTATTTTCTTCATCCTGCAGTTTAACACAATTACGTAGAGATGTACTTAGAATAATATTTATCTTTGATGGAAATATGAATGTATTTATATAATGTAATTATGGAAATAACTAAGAAACTGTATTACTTTACAATATTCAGGAGGAAGTCTATTCTTGCACTTTTTCTCTACAATATAGAAATACTCTCTGGCAGCCTGCAACATCTTTTTTAGCACTCAGCACTTCAGTCTTATTGTAGGTAGATGTCTGTCACACTCTGTATTGCTATGACCTTACCTTTGTCTTGTTAAACAGGAATGGAGTAACTTTCTTCCTCTTCTTGAACAAGCAGCTCTTCAACTTCAAATTCTCCATGCAAAACTTTCAATTTCAATTCTCCTGATCATGTCAGCCCTTCCTGGATCTCTACACAATGGCACCCAACTTCATCTCTCTTTCCCCACCTTCTCTCTCCACCTAATCCTGCTCACTCTGTTCTTTTCCTACATCACCCACCCTTTTGTCAATAGTGTTGAGCATCCAATCTACTGCACAAATGCCCCAGCATTCAATTTTTAGTCTCTCTCCTTTCCTCAGTCCTCCTGTCCCAGTAGGTTGCTGATGCTCACTTCCCCTAAGGGTATGAGAGCATAGTATCAGTGTGCACTGGTTGTGGGCCTCCTCGTTAAAAGTCCTTGCCATCACTGGTGCCTTCTCCCATGATGCAGCTCAGGTTCCTTTAATATGGGTCCTCCTATCACTTTACTCCCCTCTATGGGTATTCAATTGGTGCGATGTTAACTGACACATTAATGAATGTGTTCTGCTTCCCATCATGAGTTCCAATCTCAAGTACTATTACCTGAGTATTCTGACTTGCGTTCCATCACCTGAATCATGCATTCTTCTCTTTTAATTCATTTTCCCATCTGCATTCCTCCAAAACATTACATATGTGAGTCTCCTCAAACAAAGAAAGCTCAAGCCTGTTTCCTTCATGTTTCTTCTTCATTTACTCCATGCTACAGTTCATATTCTCTGATCAATTCCCGCAGAAGTTTGCAGCTTAGTCCATTAACTTCATTTTTAAAGAAATCTGTATCAGAATTTTGGGGATTGTTTCGGGGGTTTTAATAGCACTGATCTTTGGCCAGCGCTACTGTTTCCTCATTGAGATGAGTTTTAAAGTATTAAATAGGTTATTCCTTTTAATTCGTCCTTTATACTCATTTTGTTACTGTAATTTGTCCAGAGCAAAGTTGGATGAACGAGTTGTACGAGATTTAATATTATGCATGATGTAATTTAGTAAACTGATTATTTTGGATAGTGATGAAAACCTTGAATCTTTTATCTCATGCTGTTTATTACCCATCTATCCATTTTCTTTTGGCTTCAGCCAGTTCAGGGATGCAGGGTAGCCAGAGCTTATCCCAGCAAGCAACAGATATAAGATGGTTTATGGATGGGATGCCAGTCCATGACAGGGCACACACAGACTCACACTCATACTAGGACCAGTTTTATCCAAAACCAATTAACCTACCACTTACTGTCAGGGGTGGATTTTGGTTTTCATACGCCCTGGGCACTTTCACTCAGAAATGTGCAAAAAGAGGGGTAAACGTCAATTGAATTATGTTGACTGACATGATGCACTTTAAATTATTCTAATGCTAAACCGTGTGATTGATGGAGCGAGTCGAGCAATCATCACGTCGATACTTCTAGTTTCTAGAACAGCCGCTAAATAGTGTATGATTATTGATTTGGATGCCTAGAATCGATCGTAAACATGTTGTTTCAGCTCGTTTTTCGTTAGTCACTAGTGTTTCCCTCCTACGTAGGCCCTAAATATTTCTTAGCCTACAGTGCCTAATGGGAAATCTGGCACTGGTTATTGGACCTCCTTTGGACTGTGGGAGGAAACCAGAGTACCCAGATTAAACCCACACAAACACCAGGAGATAATAAAAACTCAAAACAGATTGCAACCCATGTCTGGAATTGAATCTAGGACACTAGTGCTGAGTGCAACGATGTTAATCACTGTGCCAACTGTGCTGCCCCTGTAGAAGTTGCCATATCCAGTGCCATACTCAAAATGTGCTGTGGTGATGCATCAGAATACATTAATAGAAATGTTTGTTCCTTCTAGTACTACAGGATGGCATCTTTTTGGCTCAGAAGACTTAGTAAGTGGACTGAGATTAGAAACTTAAAGAGAGGTATTTCAGAATTGTTTGGGAGTATAGAATTATTATAGACTAAAATAATGTATACTGTGGATTGGTATGGTTTATGTTTGATTATTGTTTTGTACTGGATTTCCTATCAACATTTTCATATATCCGTTCAACTGCTTTACTGAACAACTGTATGTACTAAAGGCTTTTTTTAACTTGCATTTTATATCATTTACAGAATCACTGGATAGTAGTAACTTACTCTTGCACAAAGTAGGATATCAAGAAAGTCTAAGTTTCTCTTCTTCTGAATCTTGTCAAGTTCTTTTTCATCCTTTAGGGCTTCCTTCCTTTGCTTTATCACTTCATCTGTAAAGAGATCAGAAGGCATTGTGGAAAACAAAACACAAAGAAGCTAATGTTCTTAGTTCTTGAGTTAGTGGGAACATTGCTAAGCACTGACTTTATCTATTATGGTAGTGAAGAACCACCTTTTCTTAGACAGCCATAAAACTTGCCATTAAAAAATAGTAATAATTCCTTACACTTATATAGCCCTTTTCTGGACACTCCACTCCAAGTGCTTTTCAAGTATTGAAATGTGCAGCACCCACCTGGATGATGTGATGGCAGCCATAGTGTGCCAGTACACTCACCACACATCAGCTTTCAGTGGGCAGGAGAAGAGAGTAATGACACCAGTTCATTGATGTGGATAATTAGGAAGCCATTAGTGTTTAAGGCCAATGGGAAATTTAGCCAGGACACTGGGATAATACCCCTATTCTTTTCAAGAAACGCCATGGGACTTTTCATGACCACAGAGTCAGGACCTCGGTTTAATGTCTCATCTAAAGAATGGTGCCTTTTTACAGTATAGTGTTCCCATCACTACACTGGGGCATTAAGACCCACACAGACCACAGGGTGAGTGCCCCATACTGGCCCCACTAACACTACTTCCAGCACCAATCTTAGTTTTTCTCAGGAGGCCTCCCATCCAGGTGACCAGGCTCACACCTTCAGTGGGTTGTCAGTTGTGAGTTGCAGGGTGATATGGCTGCTGGCCATATAATAAAAGAAAAAAATAGATTCTACAGTTAACTTTAAACAGATTAAATGTACTCATATGAGAAAGGAAGAGATAATATTTTAAATTGCTGCACAACAATATAACTGTGAACTCTTAAATTGTGAACTTCAGGTACAGATTTAAACTAACAAACACAAACACAAGATCGTTATTACAATACTGACAGTCATGAGATTTTCACAACTCCAATATAACCCTCAGTGCCAAAGTAAAAACACCTTATTTGGTTGCAATACAAGATGAATTAGTTTAACAGGGATGCTTTGTTGGCTGAAGTGGCATCTGTCAGTCAGCTTTGCAAAGGATTTTCAAAATAAAATGAAAGAGCCTGAGCCTCTGTGCACCTCAGATGTCATAAATCCTGTACTCTCCTGTGACGTCATGTGGTGACCAATCATGTTAGCCATTTTTGTAGAGCTTTACATAAGCTTATCTCCAATAACACATAGGTTGATTCAACGTTTTTTGTCCTCCCATTCAATCACATGGTACTTAAGCACCACAATAAAGTGCTGTACATCAGAAAGCCAAAGCAGGTTCACCCCCAGTGGATCATTGTAGGAAAGCACAACACTGATATCTGCGGCCTGCAAAGTAAAAAGCTGCTTGTCAACACTTTTTTTTTCATTTTGCTTTAGGATATGAGAGATCCAGTTCCATTTCAAATGCATTGTGAATCAGGGGCTTGCATAACAAAATAGGTCTAGAAACCACCTTACACCAAACTTAAACTAATTTAAAGAACATAAGAGTAGCTGCTTGATGTATGGGAGTCTGAGCTACATGTGAATGTCTATATTAGCTGAGTGCCACTGGAAGGTCTCCATCATTTATTACATCTATGACTAATATTGTGTATTATTTAACTTAAACTTAACTGAACATTATCACTGAAGTAATAAGTGATGCATCTTATTCTAAAGAACACAGAATTGCACATAGAATTCTGCATTCTTTAACACAGAATTGCTTGTGACTTATAAAAAAATATTCCAAATGCATAAAAGACATGTAAAAAGCACCCGTGTTAATGTTGTTCCATTCATGATAATGAAGAAAAGATATCCTAGTTTTAAGGCATTAGGTGCTCACATTTTAGTTCTCAACAGCATTAAGCATTCCTCTCACATGAGGAAATAAATCCACTTTATATTAACTTCTCAAAACTTGTAATACCTTGGAATGGTTACTGATGATGAAATGCAAGCATGATTGTGTGAATTTTATATCTGTATCTTCTCCTCTTACATCCCCTTCAAATTAATTACTCCAATTCTGATTAAAACATTAAATAAAATAATTAGTTCATAACAAACCTGTATGTTGGTGTGCTATCTTGCAAGCTTTCCGAAACCTGTAGCCAAGATTGCTGATGTAAAAAAGAATTTCACTGTGATAAGGGAAGAACCTGAATCGGAGGTTTATTATGTTGCAAATCTCATAGACTGTCTTAATATACGTGTTTTTACCACTGAAAGAAAAGAAGACAGAAAAAGTACAATTAATTTACTATGCAAATACAATCACTTAAGCTTGGGATCTAACGGATGTACAACTACAGATCTAGCCATTCAAAATGAGCGAGGTACACTGCGCTAAAATGTGATGGAAGTGGCGCAATATACCGCATCCTACCGCATGATTTTTTAAATAGGATAATAGTATCTGGAAGCACCTTGTAAAACTGCCAGGTAGAGCTAATAAAGCTTAATGTCTCATTTACAGCATTTGAGCTGTCGCCAGAAAACACCTGGTTTCGAATCCCGGTCACTGCTGAGGGACAATCTTTTTCCAATTAAGAATTTAAGTTGTAAACTCTTTAGACTTTTAATATTGTTAAACTGTGTATTACAGCATGATAATCATTAAACATTAGAAAGACTGTATATTTGATAAAAGCAAGATTGCTCAGTTAGACAAAAGTACACAACCTTCCATTATGCATAAATATTGTATGCATCAGAGTCTTTAACTTGGTAACTTACAGTAGGTTTTGGTTTTAATGTGCTTGTTCTAACATTATTAAACTTATATTCTCTACTTCTTAAAAAGTTATAAAGTTTTATCCTTTTCTAAGAATACATAATAAGAACAGCACTTGCTGTTATTGCAAAAAGATCAATGTTGTAGTGATTTAACATTTAAAACTTTATAGTTATATTAATATACAATTATGTAACTAAGCAGTAACTAGTTACTCATGTAACTAAGCAGCTAAATTCTCACAACTTGATGGTTTGGAAATATTTGTATTCATTCATTTCTTTAAAAAAAAAATTGTCCTTGTAGTGGTAATGAGTACTGTAATGTAGCGAGCTGCACCCAGGTGGTTCAAAGTTCGATCAGAGCAATAGTTTCGGTTTGTTTCTCATATAGCCGAATGCATAAAAACAGGCCACTATTATAACTTATTGTGAACATCATGCGCCTCTTTCAGGTTTACATCCAAATTGAGAAACTCTATATTTTGTCTTAATCCAAATGTCAGCAGCCAGTAATCAGCCAACAATTTAACTTTAACAAATTAAAAAAAGTTTAAACTGTACTATATAGTAAAGTATAGTACTGGAATTGAACCTGGTCAGTCAGAGTCATTCAACAGAGAACCAGCTGAATAAATTATTATACGTGATGGTTTTGTGTTTAAGGATTTCTTCACGAAAATCTTTAAATTAAACGAGGGAGGGTGAAAGGATTATTTTTTACAATTGGCAGTAAACAGTTTATCAACACGATGGGCAAACAATTTTTTTTAGTTTTAAAAAATCAAAAATAAATACAAATGATGTGTTCCTACCTAACTCAAACAATGCATGACTTTAAAAGCTGTAAAAAACTGGATAGTTAAAAACCACTTTTTATGCCAACAAACATTTTAGTTTTTTTTTAAATATGGCGCCTTGTAAAAAAAATGATAAATCATAGAGTAGATAGGATACAACGAAGCTACAGCTCATGGATTGTGTTACCATGCATCAGTGATAGTCACACTATTTTGATTGAAAACTTAAATCTAACAAGGTTAAAAATACCCCACCAAATAATTTATTTTTTAACATGGAACAATTAAAGGTTTATTCCATGCTGAAAGAAAAAGAGACACAATGTTTCGGCTGCGGAGCCTTCAGGTATGAGGGAAAGAGGGAAACTGCCAGTTAC